>NC_065881.2:17722612-22722612 GCF_932274485.2 Patella vulgata
TTCTTCCTGGGAAGCACCTTCTTCTGAAAAGAACAATTAAAATTAAACATTTTTTGAACAGAGGGCTGACCATTACAAAACGATATCACAGGCCGGGGGTGGGGGGGGAGTTTTTAACTTAACTTTCTCTGCCAGCGACTATATAGCAAACGTTTAATTTGAAGTCGCTGAGATGAGATTAGTTCTTTTACTGCAGCATGATGGCGGTTATCTATCAACATCACCGTCTGCACTAGTCTAGTGCCTAGCCTACAAATTGCTGGAGGGAGTGAAGTCGCTCGACAGGCGCTGAGCTAGGGCTATTCAACAAAGAATAATGACTCACAACAATTTCCGGTTTTACTAATTTCAGAAAGTTTATACCCCTTTACCACAGGATCACATCATTTACAGATTTGCAAGGCCCTACCTCCCCAAATTTAGCACGTAGATCAACCAGCGTGCAGGCAAAGAGACAGGCAAAATAAGAAAATTCTGAAAAAACCTCATCAAAAATAATGATGAAATTCCAGTCTTTATCATGTTTAACACCACACCAAATATACACCTTTGTGTTCTGGGATACACATAGCTTCATAAAAACACTATGACACAACATTTCATTGTCTACGAGTACGAAAAAAAGACGGCAAAAAGACGACGATTTGATACGTACCGTTTCCGTATGAAAGATGTTTCATGCGTACAGCCGTGTCCGTGTGCCGCGTCACGTATCAGAATTATGCACAAATTGATGACGTCACATGCAAAATCGCTTGCTTAAAGTCTCTATTACATTCTATTGTCACTATCCGCCCATTGCAGTGCAGAAAAAGATCAAAATTGACCAACTTTTGGCAAAAAATTGCGTTGAAAAACTTTGATTTTGAAAGCGAAAGTAATTAGCAGATGATAGTATACCAGTCCGCTGAACACCCGTCCACTGATCGGGACGGGTTACCAGTCAGAGCAAAAGCAGATCACCGAACGCACAAGGTTGATGAAGTTCGTTCTAGCCCCGCTATGATAAAAAGACCTGACCCCTCAAGAATGAAGTATGGTGAAGCATTATTACAATTATATAAATGACATGAGCATACGAATCCTACCCTGTGGTGGGAGAAAAATAACTACATTGGCCGGACGTATGCGGGCATACCCTCCCAAACTACTCGATGTCTTTCACGATCGGTATCGAGGGTGATCACAATCTGAGCTACGACGGCTATATATACACCCGATTTACAGAGATCGCGGTGCATCTTAAAAGAGCGTGGCATTTGTCTTATCCAAGGCTGATAACGATCACCATGATTTGGAAGCACGATTAGATGCTATCCGTCGCGCTTTGTTACGATCTGAAGCGATGATCAAGATTGACAATTAATCGTGGTAATTGTACCAAATGTTTGAACTGTCCAAAACTTTTCTACGATCAACACGATTGCTACGACTGACCTCAAGGTATGAAAAAGCTTGATAGGATCACCACGATTATTCCACGATTAAAACAACGATTTCAATCGTAGCGCTAAATCGTGATAGTGGGAACCTAATATAAGATGCATCTTCTCGTTGACACATCCATTGTTCCTGTTATTGTACCTATTATAGCACTAACTTTCTTCCTGTAATTGTACCATTTCCCAGACTACTAACAACTACCGGTTCCCCAATATAATGGTTAAGAAATGCAAAAATTGCTTAAGTCAGACTTGTACAAATGCAAAAATTGCCCAAGTCATTTAATGATGCGCAAAATGCATGCATTACAAAAATAATACCTCAAACCACTAACGTTTATATTAATAAGATTTTAATAAGGTCACAATTTTTAATTTAAAACAATTTTTTGTCTCGTGTAAAATTCTGTAAAAATCACTTAGGCAGATTTTGCTTTAGCTTGACCATATGGAATAGACATGTCCCGTCCCATACCTTGCATACCGCCAGGGACTATTACCTAATTTGGTCAGCAAGATACATTCCATCACCGTTGGTACAGTTTCATAAACAAGAGATGATATGTGTTTATGAGAATCAAAAAGGTAAATGACCAGTCTCTGTGTTTATTAACCTACAGGTCATTTAATGCATCAAACTATCATCCATTTCTGTTGAATTACGTGATGTATTTCTTGTTTATGAATTTGGAACCATTATTAGATCGAGGCCATAATATTGCTACAGTAGGCCGTAACACCTCGGTCAGAGCACAATTCCTTCATGGTTAGTGCAGCCGGTATATATATGTACTTGCAGCGGTATAGCATCTATAAACTTTAAAACTATATATACATGTACTATAAACGATAAATACGGCGGTATAGCATATTTAGTAATTAGCCAAATTTAAAACTTAACAACTAGCAGAATTGTTATAATTATCAATGAAGAGTGAAGAATAATACTAATGAGTCTTGATGTTTCACTCTGGAGTTAAAATTTCAGTGTACCCAGTTATAGACCTTCCACAACAATTTCATCTGGTAACTCAAACTCACTAACCTGAACCATGAAAAAATCAACTAAACTAAACTTTATTATATTTGGTGTGAAAAATATATATCAATAACCTTATTAACGTCAAATTTCCACATTCAAGTCCTAATGAAATGATTTTAACTCAAACTTTGATCGATGTTAAACAGGGTGTTTAAAATAAAATGGCTAAAAAAAAAGTCAAATTTCAAATAAAATAGTTTACGTTGTCAAAATACTATGTATGTGTATATAATATGTTCCGTTATATATACATATATGGCCTGATGTGCCTACTGGTAATTGTTTGTATGTTATGTTATGTTAGCTTTTTATGGTGGAAAAATATTTTAAAATGTTTTGCTGGCTTATTGTTTTCTTTTTTCTATAATGGGTCATTTCCTTACAGAAGGTTCATCCTAATTCTGGATTGGGGTAAGGGTTACCACCAAACCTACTCCCACCCGTATAGGCCATGTAGTGTCTTACTCAGCGTGTGTAAATTTCAGACCAGCTCAACCGATCTGAAAATATATATTCCCTTGTTTAAATCACATGCCATGAAACCCAACTTTCGCTATTAATTTCTGTTTGCGTAATGAACACGAATAAAGATAGAAAGGCGGTTCTTCGTGACTAAAACCAATGCCTGGGTTAGAGTCGGCGCCTGTTAAACCAATAGCAATGTTAGGTATGATTCTATTGTCCCGAAAGAAAACCCTTTTTTCCAATATAGTAGACCAAGGTCTGCATCTTAGAGGGATCCGAAAATATCTCAGAAAGTTACCAACAATGTATTTTCGGCAGGGCCTTTCACTGCCTATTTCTCTTTATTGGATGTTTAGGTTTGAAATCAACCATTTAATTCTCCTAGCAATATAAAACAATTTGACCTATGTCATGGCGACCTGACAGTATATTTTGCACAGAGTCTAAAACACCCTAAGGCCGACAATGGCATAGTCATGATCAAGTCCCGTCACAAATGTTATAGTTAGAAGTATGGAAATAAACAACAAGGAATCCATTTTTCGTGTCGAAGTCTTCCTTATGTTTTATTTTTCTGGTGAACATTATTAATGTGAACACGGAGGATGTCATTTCTTGAAAAGGTCCTATTACAAACAGGACATACGGGTCTGGTGTCCAATAAATGACTACTGCGAATATGACGATTTAAATTAAAGACTTCTTTGTAGGTCTTTGCACAAAGCGGACACTGGCGTCTTGATTCTTCACCAGATTTAACCTACAATAAATAAACAGAATAAATAAAAAGACAGCTTCACTTGTTGGACTATGGTCTTTGAACCAGCAACCTTCTTCACGTTGTGTAAATAAAAGTTGGAAACCACAACAAAGTATGTTTATATAACAGTGTCTACAAAACGGCACAAAATCTATCATAAAGGTACTGAAGCCTTAATCACACCATAGACCTTATATCAGTGGTTCTCAAACCTTTTTTGTCAGCGGCACAACTAGCTAAATATATATGAAAAATATTTGAATTTTGCAAAATAACATGGTAAATCAGACGGTATACAACCATAGACAGAGACTAGCCATGGATACACAGAATGACCCAAACTAAATAAAGAAGAACACAGTTATGAACTTATCAGTAAATACTCAATTGTGCCGTTCAACATTTCGCTGCACATTTACGAAGATCTCACACTGGTTGAAAATCACTGCCTTATATGATCACACTGAGAAGTTATGCAAACGGTACAAAAAATAGTGGTCTTTGAACCAACAGCTATCTTCACCACCTTAGGTAAACAAAAGGCCGAAACTGCAACAAACCATGATTATAATAACAATACGGTACAAAATCTATCATAAAAGTACTTAATCACAAGAAGTCCTCAAAACGGTACAAAAAGTCGGAAACTCCACCAAACTATGGTTATATAACATTGTATGTAAAACGACTCGGAATCAATCATAAAAGTACTTAAAAAGTGAACCCTAGCTATTTCGCTTACTATCTTCACTTTAAGCAGAAATATAATATTTCCAAAAGTATTACTGATATTACAATTAATGCACTTGATTCCAGATAGCACAAATATTTTATCTAAATATTCCAAGAAACAAATCAAAAGAAAATACTTTGGCCTGAATATACATAATATATAATGGGAATGGGGGAACTGGTCACTTTGTTTTAGCAGTTACGGAGTAGCATTAGTCGAGCGACAAGGAATTGGTCTCTTGACTAGAATTTCTGGTGTTAGATCCCGAGAAGACCCTTTGGAATTTTTCAAGTCCTGGTCTCTTATGTCATAGGTAACACCTGCGAGACCTACACGAAAGTGTTGCCTAGTTCACCCGTGTGCAATTCGGTGAACGGTAGGCTGAAACGCCGTTGGTCAAGCAAAATTCACCTTCCTCGTTTTGCACACGTGAGCATAGCAAAAACAATAATCGTATTGGTCTCAAATTAACAGAAGTATTGTGTTCACCAGATGTTAAACTGAATACCATCCTTCTTAATCACGGTATTACTGTATTTAATTGATTTTGGTGATTCATTCATCTACAAAAAGCAAAGTAACAGGTGAAAAGGATCTATAATTTGTTTTAGATGCTCATCTGTTTGAAGAGAACATTTTAGAAAAAGCCCGCGGACTTTACAGAATCCATTGATTTTAGGCTCAGAACAGTTCCACGGTGTAAAATATTTGACCTTACAGTAGAATCCATAGATTTGATATAACATGTATATTATAATTTATAGTTTATAATAAATGTTACACCAAGTACTGTTCAACAGTGTAAAATATTTAAAAATCAAATTTATTCATAATAGTTCTATTTACAAAAAAATCATATTATACAAATAGGTCCACTCTCAATAAGTTTAGCGAATAAAAATAAAGATCTAATTTACATTATAATTATCAGCTTTAGGAAGTTTTAATCAATCTTATAGTAAAGCACATTGTACATATGTATATATAAGTCAATTAACTAAACGCGTAATTGATGCTTCCACTTTCAAACGAATTCTTGTTGTTTAGCTGACGGTGCCCTAATCCTATAGAGTGACTATAGACAGACATCAATGATAGCATCTTGTGGAATCGGCGGCGTATACTACTATACACCCATGCCCATCACCGACGCGCATTAGTGCAACTTGATGTAGCATTGTTTCATGTGTGGACAGTACAAGTTACAAGGCTAGGGAATAGATTCGTCTTTTTTCCCCCATCATAATGCCTCGCTCGCCTTGACAATTTTCGAGTCGCGTGTTCAACTGGCTTTTTTCTTGATTTTAAGGCTCTTTTTCAACGATTTCCGAACGTTTACTTAGACGAAAATATCAGCCAAATAGCTCTTTGAATGGCTACAGATGCAGGAAATGGCGGATAATTTTCTTGGGGACCCCCCCCCCCCTCCCCTTTCAGCGGCGTGCCGCGTCTCCGCGGTCAGTGCCCTCATTTTGCGGCGCCCCCCTTTTCACAATTCCTAAATCCGACCCTGAACGGCGTATAATATCAAAGTGCACAGTATTAATGTGTTGATGAAGGCCTTCCGCTCTGGTGAATGGTTTGTTACAAATTGGACAAACATGTCTATGGTTTAAATGCGAGCTCTTAATATGTCGATTTAAATGAAATTTCCACTGATAGGATTTTGGACAGCTAGGACAGGCAAATCTTGACTCATCTATTACGTGCACCTACAAGTAAAGAATGAAATACTGATAAAAAGTTGATCTATAAGAAACACCATGGGTAATCAGTCAGGATATTTGTTTAGTATAATAAGTATATCTTTGTCCCACACCTTTGTAATAAAATAAAACAGTGATGTTCTCAAGTAAAAATCATACGCTTCTGGTACTATTAGAGAGAGGCAAAGCAGTCGTGCAAGAATTATATTTTGAGTGGGTTGAGAAATGTTGATATTGCTGTATCCTAGAGTCAGATTCTAGTTAGCTGAGTCGACATCTTCACTCTGAATAATGAGGAAGCAGGGCCCTTATTCACGAAAACTTAAACTAAGTTACAACCGAAATTTTAAGAAATACTGCAACTTCATTGGATATATGCAAATTGATTTTACTGGTCATCCAATCGAATTGCAGTATTTCTTAAAATTTTGATTGTATCTTAGTTTAAGTTTTTGTGAATAAGGGCCCAGGTTGGCAATCATGGCTGGAAGTAATTGCTGCCGTTTGCAAACTTTCCTTTCAATTGTGAGATGGTGAATTTAAAAGTGTCAAGTGAACAATAATGAGATGAAAACATACGTCAAAAAGATCACCGCTCGAAAAATGTCGGTGGCAAAATATGCCCTTTTCCGACACCTGTAAATCGAGCAGATCTCCATGTCAAAGTATCATATTTAGGTAGACACCACAAAACATTGGATATCAAATAGATTACAACAGTTCTATATGAAGAGGTCCGGTCTCAAATCCCAACTGGAACACTGATCAACGATGTTATCTGTTTACAGGTTTTCAAGGGGAGTACCTGTTATGTCAAATATTTGAGTAATTAATAAAGCGGGGGACCCCTCGGGACTACATCTTATCGTTAATGCCATCCGGTGCGAATGTTCTTAAAGTGTGAATCCATTTGAATTCATTGGCTTTCCTTACGGCATCGTTTTAGCCGTTATCTGGGTCAGTCTTAAAAAGCTCTATAATTTTAATCATAACATTTCTACTCGTATGTCACTCTAAGTTGAAGTGTAGTGCGACCGGCTTTGGCCTGTTGTGTATAATAGCTGCATAGTGTTTCTTTATTCGTTTTGAAAAGACACGTTTGCTTTCTCCTACGTACGTGTTGTTTTTTGGAGGAGCATGTTAATAGGTACACTATATTTCTACTTAAACAATTATAGCCCGTGCGGCAGGAATATTTCTTGCCAGTTTTACCACTAATAAAGTAGATATTTTGGTCTAATTTGTAGTCTTTCTTGATACATTTTTCGAATAGATTTTGAAACGTGACTCCGCTGGTTTGCGGGTCCCGTGGTGGATGGATGAATCTTGCTTTCATCAGCGTATCCTTCAAATTAGGATTACTCCTAAATGCCGTGATTGGTTTGATGTTTGAGATGGAACGGCACATGTCCGATCCGGTTAATAGATGCCATTTCTCTTTTATGAGCATGCTTACTTGAACAGCAGTTGGATTATAATCCGTGATAAAAACGAGCAACTTTCGTTTTTTCAAAATGGTAGCCGTAGTCGGGCTTAACAGGTCTTTTCTGGCTAGAGAATTTGCCCTGTTCTTATTTTCCGACACTACTTTGTGTGGGTAGCCTCTTTTATGATAAAAATTGAGAAGATTTTGGCTATGGCTTTCATAGTCTATTTCTAAGCGACATACTGTTGTATGTCGTAAAGCCGGAGTTAATTCTCAGCTTAAACTGTCTCGGTATCATTTGTTTATCCAGGCATTTGAATGAAATTTAAAGACTTTATGTTTCATACTTCTATGGAATATAATTACTGTTCATTACTTAGACAAGTTTCGACATGGCTTCTTCTTAGTGTTCACACGAAAATACGAGAGAGAGAGAAATGGGGGTTTAACATCCACTCGACACAAACTAGGTCATTTCGGGACTAACATATGGTTTAATTTAATTTACATAATTTGCTTGCGCGTAGGGGTCTTTAGCAGTGGGAGGAAACCGGGGGACCCGGAGGAAACCCACGAGGTTGGACAGGCGACCCTACTCCTTGCCACGTACAACCAGGGATTTGAAACCACGCCAGTCGACTCCATGACAGACTTTATAATACAGCGCGCGCACGCTAACCATTCAGCCATCCAATCCCCCACAAGATACGGGTTATATCTCACACAGTTGAGTTACACTGTAAACAATAGTGCAATACACAATTCTATGGAATACAATCACTATTTATTACTAGGCTTCAGGTAACTCTTTAGCATGTTACCTAAAATATTAGAGTGAAATTTAAGCAAATGGATACAATTATCAAAAAAATATTGAACATTATGTACATGACCTAAATCAAAGTGATTACGGTACATAATACACACTTTATAAGTGGTGATAACAATTCATCAATGTATAATATCCAATCTAATACAACGCGCAACAGTATGTAGTATGGTATATTATATGCTCATGTTTGTAACCAAGATTATCAACCCCAGGGGCATATAACTCGTCTCAAACTGATTCTCTATCATCAGTAGATATTATATAAATGAAATACTGGGCTAATGAAGACGGGCATACGCCATACAGTGTGCTATGAGGGAAATTTTGCCCGGGCAGCGGCACTATCGCCTACTCTTATATCGAATTCCAATCTATACACGGGACCTCGGTTTTTGTCTCATCCGAAGGACTAGACAGCTGTCCTTGCCAGGCCCTCCGTTCTGCACCACTGACAAGGGGAAACCTCGTCGGAAAATCCCGATGCAGGGATCGAACACCCGACCTCCAGGCTAGCGAGCCAGGGTCTAACCCACCTAGCCACCGTGGCTCCCCGAGATATTATATAAGGTGAGAAACAGACCTAATGACTTTCATCAATTTATTCTTATATAGTTGTATATATTATTTTCAATACTTTCGTATGTTACTAAAATTACATTTCATCTACCTAATCATTAATAAATGACATACATCGTCCTTCTTTTGTTTTTCGTTTTGGTGCTGGGGATAAGGTATTAGTATAGAATGTAAAGTTAATGGAAACACAAAAATGCAACAGGACATTGTAGTATAGTATATGGCATTAATCAAAACTAAATCAATGAACCCGATATAGAGATAAACATCGAACACCAGCATAATTCCTAAAAACAACAGGATTGGCGGTCGACTGTTCTTACACATGCAATTTATATAAGAGGTTTGTTATTCTATCAAGTGTCATGCTTTTAGGTGCAGCAATGTTTGTGACAAGGAGTAGTGTCGCCTGCCTAACCACAATGCGCACTAGTTCGTATTGAGTGGAATTTACACCCCATTTCTCTCCTAAATACATTAATAATAAATTCTTCAAACAATCCACTGTCTCCCAATGCACAAAGTCTTTAAATGCACAGTGAGTTTTTCTTTTCTGGTAAAATTTTTACCACATGATGGACATGTATATTTGATATGTAGATGGCTGGATTCGACATGTCTTTGTAAATGAGTTTTTCTCGAATATCCCTTCCCACAGATATCACAATAGAACCTAACCAGATCACCAACCTACAAATACAAGAAAACCACGTTAGAGTTCAAATTTAGTCAATTTAGCAAATGATAATCTGATGTTGACTCAATGACAGGCCTTATGATACAGCACACACGTGCTAACCATTCGGCCATCCAACCCCCCTTATATAGATTAAAGGTCATGCATAGTCTACCAACTCCTTTAATGGGTTAACTTATTTTAATTTATCAACTAAAAAAGTTCATCATTATTAAATTAATCAACCGAAGCTACAGAAAATAAAGCTTTATGTTTTAAAAGATTAAAAAATACTCGGTGGTAGATTCTATACAGCCCTAAAGTTTATTGTTACTGGTTTTAATTTTAGCCTACACTTAACCTTAGTAAGGACTACTTTTTGAGTAGCGGTGGGCTTTACCATCCTGATTTGGACGAAATTATACCTTTAACTGATTTAATGTGAGTGACAATGTAAATTTCTCTATTAATCTGTGTATTCATTTTAGTCATTCAATATGAGGAAAAGACAGTGACTGTGAATTAGATTCGGTATATGCTCTCCATTATTATTTTTGTAATGAGGTTTAATCAATAAATTTGGTGATAAACATTGTAATTTATATTTCTGTGGTTATGTTTGCGTCCATTCTTCCTCAACTTCCAACTGTCAAGGGTTCTTTACGTGTACAAAAAAAGATTACACAAAACAGTAGCCTAGCAGGGCAGTCACAGTAAGGGGCAAGATTTTGTAGCCATGCCCCAGTGAGGGTAATAGCTGCCACAAACAACGCCATACCAAACAATCGTAGGTCTGTCGGTGGCTAGTAAACTGGCTGGATTTCCAGCGGACAAAGTCACCAAACAGTTTTGCGATTTTGAACCCATTTTGATGTCAAAATTGTTTACAGTTCTATCCCTAGCTATCGGTAAAAGAATTCTTTTTGAGATCTACGAAGCGAAGTATGCCGAAAAAGTTGCTTAAGTTTGATGCCAAAATTGTTTAGTTCTTTCTATCCCTACCTATCAGTAACAGAATTCTTTTGGGGTCTGCGGAGCGAAATATGCTGAAAAACTGCTTAAGTTCTACCTATTCGTCATTAAATTAAAACAGTGAAATGTTCTTTAAACTACCTGTATGGCATATGCCCGTCTTCATTAGCCCAGTCGGAGCAGAACAGTAGGACATTAAACCCCATTTGATTTCATTTCATTTCTTTAAACTACATATCAATGTGTTTTCAGTTAGGGATCGTTTTTGTCCCATCCTAACAGTCAAGCATCTTTTTCAGAGTTGAGTGTTCTAAGCGCTGGAGTAGCTGGACTGGACTACCATGGCCCTTTCCAATGTTCTCCACAATTACACCAAAATCAGTTGTCCAAGCAAAAATTACAAACAGAAATATATTGAAACATTTATTATTCATTAAAAAATAAATAATATTTAACCCTTTCCAAAGCCAAATTAAATCACATCTCACACAACCAAATCACTCCATTGGCTGCCAATCAATGAAAGAATCCTGTTCAAAATTCTGAATCATCAGTGTATGAACGGATAAGCACCAAAATAATTATCTGATCTTATGCAAATACGTTCCTTCGCGTAATCTCAGGGTCTAACTAACTTTACCAGTTGTATTGCCCAAGATAGAATTTAAATTTATTCGAGTACAGATATTTTGCTCTGTGAAGAATGTCCAAACTCCAAATTCATGTTTTAAATTAAGACTTTGAGAAATGTCATCTATATGGCTTTTGATCATGGCGTATTTGTGCCACATAAATGTACATATTATCATTATTATGAAATAAAAAAACAGGAATGAACAGCATTAATGTTAAGAGATTTAAAAATTCATTTCATCTGGATGCAATTTTTGCATGTGAGATTTTAGTTGGTCTTTCCTTGAGAATTGTTTCTGACAAACTCCACATTTAACCTTAAACTGCAAATGAACACCACGGACATGCCTCTGAAGAGCCCATTTGTATTTTATGCTTTTTTGACAGAATGGACACTGGTAAACCTACAAAGAGAAAAGAGAATAGATTGGCAACTGTTTTAACGGGGGAAGTCCAAATGTGATCCATGTAGACTTAATTAACACAAGACTGAGATACAAAATATTGAACCAACGGGTACAGAGCAGAACTATGGACCAAACGGTTCAAGGTTCTAGACCTGAATTGTGCATCTGAGTTCTTGTGTCTTTGATTAAGATGCTCTATCCCTCTATTCCAATCTCCGCTGCTATAAATGGGCGGTGTATGCAATTACACAAAAAAATCGAAGACTTAACGAATTCAGGAGCTGAGGAAAGTAATCAGGCATTAACTGTATCCTAGAGACTGGGATAGTAATTGTACCTTGCTCTGAGCACAACCCTTGTGGATGAAGCATATTATAAATATACACATTATTGTTAAAATTATTTATTATAATTAATACACCGTTCCATTTAATACTTCATATTATACAATGATTACAGAGAGATAAGGCAAAGGGATGTGATTTCATCCACAACATGCGAATCGATGAGTTTTTTCCCCTTATTTTGGATATGTTGTCAAAGACAACGTGAAGATTACAACGAAAATGTAACTGTAAAAAATATTACTTGTAAAGCTTCTAATACATTCATTTTAAAGAAAGATAACCGTGCCTTTTCTGGCATTTTCGCAACTTTTCAACACATTTATTTCATGGGTTGTAATTTAGTTAAAAGACTGCTCAATCACAAAGACAATCTTCTTTGAATCCTTCAACTGGCCTTAAAACAAGAATTTCACTTTAACTGTGAATCAATTTAGAAATATTTCACAACCATTTAAAGTTTAAACCTGTTTAAATTGATTTAAGTCCTGCAGTTAGCCATAAAATAGAGTTTTCTGCAACTGGTCATAATACTAATGGTAATAGAGAGTTGTCACGCTAACGTAGTATCAACTGACAAATATTCCACATACATTTAAACCTATTCTCCTTTTCACGAATAAAATTTTCTGAATCGTATTCCAAAACAACTAATTTATAGCCTTGCAAATTTATATTCACTTTCAACATATAAAACATTGTGAAATTATGAATATTAAAACCATCTAATGTCATGGATATTAACAAGCATCTGTGCACGCACCCAAGCCATGACCTTGTGAGCGAACCATTCTATGCCGAGCTTTAGCCCTGTACAGTTGAAAATAGGTTTATATGGTTTTGTCATTAAGTAATGTTTAATACACTTTGAACATAGAAAACATGTAACACATCGTACGTTTTATCAAATACATAACACAATAGCTGTTTAATCAAACATGTAACACAATGTATGGTTAATCAACTCAGAACACAATGGACGTTTAATCAAATACATAATACAGTGTCCGTTTAATCAAATACATAATACAGTGTCCGTTTAATCAAACACAATGTATGGTTAATCAACTCAGAACACAATGGACGTTTAATCAAATACATAATACAGTGTCCGTTTAATCAAATACATAATACAGTGTCCGTTTAATCAAACACAATGTATGTTTAATCAACTCGTGTAAGACAATATACGTTTAATCAAATACATAATACAATGTCTGTTCAATCAAACATGCAACACGATGTCTGTTTAATCAACTCGTAACACAATGTACATTTAATCAAATACATAACAATGTACGTTTAATCAAACTCGTAACACAATGGTCAGAAAAGTAAGATGTTAAACCCTATTTCATTTCACATAACACAATGTATGTTTTTTCAAATATGTAACACAAAGTACGTTTAATCTATATATTTATGCACACCACGCATGTGACTTTTCAGATTAGCTTCTTGATTAAATGATTTATGGCAAATTGGACACGAGACGCTAAAATTCAGGTGAATGCTTTGAATATGACGTTTCAAATGCGACTTCCTCTTAAAGCTGGCAGTACAACTTGGGCAGAAAAACCGTCTATCGTCAACTTCGACCTATAAATATAGAAAACGTAAAAATGATTGATATGCAGGTAGAGGAAGCGGTAAATAAAGTTTACAAAATCTAGCGGCTGTATAAGTCTGAATTATTCAATTAGCATAGAATGGAAAGGGATTTAACATCTCATCTATGGTTAAGTAAGCAATGCGAAATAGCAGAAATTTGCCAGGAATTTCTAGACACAATGCACCCCTTTGTCCCAAAGGAGAACCAAATGTACCTGTGTACATTTATCATAACTAACTTAAGTTGAAATTTAAGAGGAGTCTGCGAGTATAAACTGCTATCAGAACAGACTTAAGTTGAACTTTAAGAGGAGTCTCCGTGTATAAACTATTCTCAGAACAAACATAAGTTGAAGAGGAATCTTTGTGTACAACTACAAACTGTTAATAGAACAAAATTAATTTGAAATTTAAGCAATCCGTGTGGATAAACGATCAACAAAACAAACTGAAGTTGAACTTGAGGAATCCCCATCTATAAACTCTTGTCAGAACAAATGTTTGTATCTAAAATAAACTTAAGTTTATCCTTTACAAATAAATACTCAAGCAGAAAGAAATATTCTATCGCAACACACACAAATATACACAAGATAAAGCCACCAATTACCAGCTGCTCCTAGGGTTTTAGTCGTATCACAGTAGTCATCCATGAAATTAGAACGGCACATCAAACTTAAGCTAATAAAAAAAAAGTTAGAAGTGAACACAATTGGAAGAAACCTTAATACATTTTGAACAGAACAAAAACAAACTTAGATATATCTGGAAGTAAACAGAACAAGAACAAGAACAAACCTAGATATATTTGGAAGTGAACAGAACAAGAACAAATCTAGATATATTTGGAAGTGAACAGAACAAGAACAAACCTAGATATATTTTGAAGTGAACACAAGAACAAACCTAGATACATGTATCATAATAATCTTGACACTGATCTTTATGGCGACGTTTGACGTGGTCCCTTAAATGAGATCTCTGGGTGCAAGTCTTTGAACAAAAGGGACATTGGGAAAGAATTTTAAGATGTTTTCCATCGATATGTCTTTTTAAACAATTCTTCCTGCTGAACATCTTTCCACACCAATTACATGTTAGTTCTGCTACCTTGGAATACATCTGCAACTACAAAACGTAAATAACACTAAGAAAATATGTCTGATTTAATAACATCCCTAGACACCATTTCTTTTATGGATAAATAATCTGGGGTTTTATTAATAGCCCTAGACGCTGGTTATATTGTGGAAAAACAATCTGGGTTTTATTAACAACACTAGACACAGTTTATATTGAGGGCTTAGAATCTGGGTTTTAATAACAGCCCTAGCCACGGTTTACATTGTGGATAAAACATCTGGAGTTTTAATAACAGCACTATATTGTTTATATAGTGGATATAGAATCTAGGTGTTATTAACAGCCCTAGACACAGTTTACATTGTGGATAAAACATCTAGGGTTTCAATTTAACAGCTCTAGATAGTGTCCATATTGTGGATAAAACATCTGGAGTTTTAATAACAGCCCTAGATACTGTTTATATTGTGTATATAATCTAGGTGTTATTAACAGCCCTAGACACAGTTTACATTGTGGATGAAACATCTGGAGTTTTAATAACAGCCCTAGATACTGAGTATATTTTGGATATAGAATCTAGGTGTTATCAACAGCCCCTAGACACAGTTTACATTGTGGATAAAACATCTGGAGTTTTAATAACAGCCCTAGATACTGTTTATATTGTGGATATAGAATCTAGGTTTAATTAACAGTCCCTAGACACCGTTTACATTTTGGATAAAACATCTGGAGTTTTAAGAACAGCCCTAGATACTGTTTATATTGTGGATATAGAATCTAGGTTTAATTAACAGTCCCTAGACACGGTTTACATTATGGATAAAACATCTAGGGTTTCATAAAAGCCTTAGTGTCTATATCGTGGATATAGAAACTGGGGTTTAATAACAGCCCTTGACATTGTTTATATCGTGGATATAGAATCTGGGGTTTTATTAGCAGCCCTAGACACTGTTTAAATTGTGGATATAGGGTCAGGCTTTTAATAGCAGCCCTAGACACCGTTTCTATTGTGGATAAAGAATTTGGGGTTTTATTATAAGCAATAGACACTGTTTCTATTGTGGATAAAGAATCAGGCTTTTAATTACAGCTCTAGGCACTGTTTATAAAGTGAACATTGTGTCCTAGCTAGACACTGTTTAAGTTTAAGATAAAGTGAAAGTTATGTGTTATGATTCCAAGATATTTTTACCCACCTTCCATCCCTAGTATACAGTACAGTGTTTCCCTTTGCTGTAGTATCTTCTATAATAATATTTGTGACTGTCGTTTGTCTGTCTGTTTGTCTGTCTGTTCGGGGTTGGCGGCTACACTAGGTTTGCCCCCGGGTCTGAAATTTGGGGTATAGGGGTAGCTCGGACCCGGGAGTAACATAGGCCAGGTGGCGTTAGTCTACCACTTTCGGTTTCGGGGTTATGACCCCCGAGCGAAGCCGGGCATTCTTCTAGTGTTTAATAAAGCATATGCGTCAATTCACTATACCACCCAAAACTACCTTTAAAACGATAGAACTCAATTCATAGTGGTTTAATATTTCGTAAAGTTGGGACACTAGAATAACAGTGTGCACTGTCTATTTGTTCAGGTGAAAGAATTCTGTCGCATAGTCTACAAGTAAATGAAATTGAATTGGAACTACAAGAAGATACACAGAATTGAACAAATGAGTATTGATGTTGCCTACTGACAATCAGTGCATAGAGATATAGGTTTTAATGTCCATTCGACAATAAATCACTTTATTAGCAGGAGGAAATCAGAGGACCCAGAGAAATCCACGAGATTGAACAGATGACCATACTCCTGGTCAAATACTCAAAAAACAGACTTTATGATCTAACATTCACACGTTAAACTATTCAGCCATC
This sequence comes from Patella vulgata, assembly GCF_932274485.2. Lineage (NCBI taxonomy): Eukaryota > Metazoa > Mollusca > Gastropoda > Patellidae > Patella > Patella vulgata. The sequence goes on from NC_065881.2 coordinate 17,739,198, forward strand.
CAACCCCCTACGATCAGTACAAAAACCTGATGCGAACAACTCCAACAATATTGTTATCAATCCATATAATTCATATTGTGTCCAATCTTTGCAGAGTATCAAAATATAATGGCCATTTCAAGCTTACTGTATCCAAAAGTCCCCACATTTTCTCAGATACACAAATCAATGAGATACACAATACCCCACTTCTTAAATCAATTGGTGACCAAAACAGTGCTTGTTTACATTTGAAACCAAGTTTGGTGATTAATAAAAGAAATTTATTTCAAAATGAAATTCTATAAAAACTACAAAAAAGTCACAAACTGAACAATTACACATCTCCTCAATATAAATTTCTTGATTATCAAGCCAGTGATTAACTAGTCATAGAGTTTATGCACACGCATCATATGGAGTCTGAGGTTAGATTTTTGGGCTGAACTTTTGCCACATATTGGACAGACATGTGTACGAAGCTGAAGATGCTGTCCTCGAATGTGTCTGGTGAGGTGACCTTTTTGTGTAAATTGTTTTCCACATACTTGACAAGTTCGTCCATCGACATCATCCTAGAAGCAAAAAATAAACCAGACAATAGAAATAAGCAAATTTCCAGGAATATTTTTAATAAATAAATTCACATTAAAATGTTCGATATCTAAAATATTAGAGAGAGAAAGAAATTGGGTTTTAATAATACGCATGTGGTTAGTGGTCTCTAGCAGTGGGTTATGTACAAGTGTGGGATTGAAACCATGCCACTTGACTTAACCGCAGGCCATATCATCTGAAGTGTATGTGTTAGACCATTCGACCTCCCAATATTACATTCCTCATTGACAAACAACATACAATATATCCATCATTCATTGATGTAAGTGTTCATTTTACGGAAATGAGAAATTCAGTAAATAAAGAAATATTTTTCTTATTAAACATGGCCACAATTTTTGGCTACTTAAAGTCTCTGATTGTGATTCAAGTTTTTTTAATCTCTTGCATTTTACAATATTGTGAAAATTGAATCTCTAAGTTGAATAAAATGGTTCAATTTCAGACAGTATTTACAAGATATGATGAATCAAAACTCTGTCAACATTCTGCAATCTTTACACATGCTATGATGAAAATTTTGCCCTTACAGTGGGGTATCGAATTCCAACTGTTAATGGTTATTTTATGTGCATGTCAACTGCATGAAGCACTTAAGGATGTCATTGTGATGGCTAAAAAACTATCATTATCATTGGCTATTATGAGTTTCTTCAACAATATTTAACCTTGGAGTGTGTTTGTTTACAATCGTCTGACTTGTTTTGAAATGAAATGAAATGGAGGTTTAATGTTCTACTGTGCTTCTTCGACTTGGTAGTTTGTTTTGAAATCAAATGAAATGAGGGTTAAAACGTCCTACTGTACTGCTCCGACTGGACAGTTTGGTTTAGTTTAGTTGATGATGAAGGTGATTCATAGAATGAAGGTAGACTTGGTCATTTAACAGACAACCCTTTAATCTTTTTTTTTCAGGCTTAAAATCTGACAAAATCCTGCATAGAATCACTAACCGTTAGTAATTGTTATAAGTAATTATATAAGCTCATTGATAGTGGCTCTTCCCATCCTTCTTTCTCCATTTACAACAAGTTCCTAATCGAGTGTGTCTAGTCAGGGCATCAACTCGATTAAAAATAAACCCACAGATATTGCATGTATAGGCCGATTTCAGGTGTACAGACTTAACATGACGATTCAAAGTACGGCTCAATGTAAACATTTTATCACAATACTGACAGGTATACAAACTTCCTGAAACCTACAATCAAAAGAAAAATAATTAAGAAGCAAATTTATACCATATTGGTAGACAAATACAATCATGCCTTATATGTGTACTTAAAACACATTTTCGGCCATACATTATACCCACAAAAGAAAAATTGTCTAGACTTGTTTAATTTTGATTAGGGTATATAAAAAATGAATGATTGGGGCAAACACATAAGACGCTTTGCTTTGTACAATCAAACTAAATCTCCCTTGATTGTTTCCATACTCCTGAACTGTCACTTCAGGTCAAATAATCAATTATCCAGAAATTTTCAAAATAACCATCTTTATTCGTTTGAAAAAATATATAAAACAAATTCCACAATGGTGAAATATTTCCAAATCACCTTGAGAAAACCAGTCTTGCTTGGATGATATAGTAAGCTGGACAATGTTCAGACTTCAGAGTGTTACTTTAGTCACTTGTTTTACATTCTGTGTAACTGGAACAATCTTAAGTCAACATTATAGAGGTGAAACTTTAAAATTATTATCTATACCATGTTCCCACGTCGAAATAATATCAGCTAAACTTATATTTCTGTACAGTATACAGACTGCAGTTGTGATAACAAATCTCTACCATTTAAACTTGACTGTGGCGTACCGCAAGGCAGTGTTTTAGGACCCATTTTCTTTGTTCTTTACACAACCGCTTTAGGGTCTGTGATCGATGGCTATGATCAGAGGCACTACTCTTACGCCGATGATACTCAACTCATTGGTGTGTCTAGTCCTATGCTAATCAGAAATGCCTTATAAAAAACTACTGACTGTTCGCTGGCAGTTAAACAGTGGACGAAAGCGAACAAACTAAAATTGAACGACGATAAAACAGAGGCTCTTTTAGTAGGTTCATCACAACAACTCAAGTTACTACCTGATCTTAAAATCACCATTGGTAATTCAGAAATAAATTTCTCCAAAAATGTTCGAAACCTTGGAGTGATATTTGATCCTTCTCTGACAATGGACGCTCAGGTTGATATGATATGCCGTACATGCTACTATCATCTATGCTGTATATGCAACATCAGAAACTATCTCACTGCTGACGCTTGTAAACTACTTGTGAGATCACTTATTTTATCAAGGATTGATTATTGTAATAGTTTACTCTATGGAATCCCACAAGCACTTCTAGCCAAGATCCAAAAGGTTCTTAATACTGCAGCCCGAATAGTAACAAGGACACATAAGTTTGATCACATCCAGAATGTGCTGGCTTCTTTACATTGGTTACCTGCTGAGGCGCGAGTCAAATACAAAATACTAACATTAGTGTATAAATGTCGCAATAATGCAGCTCCTCAATACTTATCTGAACTCTTATATGACTACAACCCTATTAAATCACTTCACTCTCAAAATAAACAGTCACTAGTTGTTCCAAGATATAATTTAAAGTCATATGGGTATAGGTCTTTCAGTTCAGCTGGTCCTAGATTATTGAACGAACTTCCACAACAGATCAAGAATCAACAAACTTTTAATCAATTTAAACTCGCACTAAAGACTTTCCTGTTTCAACAGTTTTACCAGTAGAGCCATTACAAAAAGCGTTTTGAGCATGTGTCAACATGGAGAAGACGCTATATAAAACTTCATTATTATTATTATTATTTTTAATACCAGTGGTATAAAGTCCAGGAGCATATGTGACTAGTCCACTCCCTACACCCACCCCACCTCACCTCAACCCAATATTCATGTGACTGAAACTGTGGACAAGGCAGTTATAAAATTTAGGTAATCATTGCACTTCTGACTATTCCATGCAACATTTGGGTTGAAACTTCAAATAAGAATCATCCAGTAGACGTGGTACAAGGGTTAATCAGCGAACTGGATGTATGAGATGTGTTGTTGACGTTTGGGAAAGTAGGACGAGGGGAAATGTGTAGGGAGTGAAGTGCTGTAAAGGGATAGTTAGATGTATTATGAATGGTTAGAGTGGCTGTGGTGTTACGGTGAAATACTATGCCGCCACCGTAACACCACAGCTTTGTGATTTGTTAGACAGGAGTGATGTAATGGGTGTCAACAACTGGGTATGCTGGTACCGTCGCAACGTAGCCGTGAAATATATATTGTGGGGGGGAAGGGCGGAAACGGAAAAATATACAATGTTGACAGTATGTGCCAGGCATGAGGCTGCGTAGACCGAGCGGCAGCTCGATAGGGAGTGTGTGGGAGGGTCACCCTCATAAAAAAATTTTTTTTTAAATTTCAGTTTTCTGTAAGCAGTGAAAACACTATTTTGGCATTGTTTGCGGGGTTAAACCTAAAAATCACATTAATACACCTAAACAGAGTAAACTGAAAGCGAGTAATCTTGACTCAAACCTATAGTCAATAGCCTACTTACAGTACTACACTCGTCACTAGGCTTCCAATATTATTGTTTGTGGACGGTTTACTACTCAGTGATAAGCCTGCGCCGCAAAAAGAGGTCTCGCCTTTTATTATTAGTATAATGACTTCCTCATGTGCGGCAGGTTAGTTTGCTTCTAAAAACACTGTTTTCCGTCCCAAAAAATACAAAAGTAATTTTCTACCAGATGACCATGGTTCTTTTCACCGAGACTAGATAATTTCTCTCGGTGTAAGGATATAGCTATGGATAAGTTCATACAAGGTCAATAAATCCGCGGTCACTTCGGGTCACACTGTTGAGAAAATAAACTGATGGGTTTGTTTAGTAGCAAATCGAGCGTGAATCAACTGAGTTTGTACTGAAAAATTTTTGAGTGATATGTATGAACTGTCTTCACACATTCGGTTTATAATTAGCGATACACAGGTACAGTGGCAAGTGTTGTACTTCACAGACTGTTTACCTCCGAACTACCTCCGCACGAAATCCCCGATTTGGGTACTTGTTAAAAGAAAAAGAAATAGTACCTGTGCGCATGCCAGTAAAAAAAAATCAAAGAGTTCGCGCATAAAAATGCCCGAACGTACCAGGCGCCAGGTCATCAAGACTAATATTCGGATCTCACTAATATTATCAATATTCAGGTAAGTCAGTGTCAAGGGATATTAAGGCCAAAACAGTGAAATTCAGCTTTTGAACCTGTGCCCTTCCATTGAAAAACAAACAGTTGCATACAGCTGTGACCATCATAAGTTTGTTTTATATATTCGGGGATCTCTGTTTCCTTCTGTCTTCGGGTATACAACGTCCCATTTTCCTGTGTCTCTTCAATGCATCCACTCGGTTAAAAACAAACCCACAGCCATCACAAATATAGGCAGATTTCATATGTACAGATCGGACATGTCGATTCAAGGAGGAGCTTATAGTGAACAATTTGTCACAATACTGGCAGCTATGCATGGTTCCTGGAACCTACAATCAGAGAAACAAAACATTGGATGAGCCCTACAAACTGTTTAATTATTTAATTCAAAGAAAATCTGCACCTCGTACAGAACAGGACACAGAACTGTAACTCGGCCGCACATCTACGCCAAGTGTGTCTGTGGGGTAAGGGCCCTCCCAGGCACCACTTTGTTGAGGGGGCAACACTTTTTCACTGAAAATAGTGTCTTTATGTTTAAGTATGTTTGATAAGTGTTGTGTTCTGGTGGTGGGGGTGCCCCGGGAGGCAATGTCAAAGTACTCCACTGTTCCAAACTATGCACAATAAAATCAAATATCTTTCTAACATTTGCTGCAAGAATTTGTGAAGTCAAACTAATAAGTTTATAAATTTTTCTTTAATTAGATGATGTTTCTGTAGTAATGCACGCATGTCACTTTCATTTGGACACCTCAAAGAAATGAAATGTACTAGGCTTTAACCTCCAGCTAGGCTAATTAAGATGGGTATATGCCATGCAGTGTGCTAGGTCGGAAATTTTTGTATGACCAGTCTATTCTAATTTAAATTCCCACTCTCAAGGGGTCTTTTACATGTATGTGTATGCCGAAGTGAATATGGGACCTCTGTTTTGCATATGATACAAATAACTAGACACTGTTCCTTGCTAGGGCCTCCTTCAAGCACCACTGCAAGAGAAAAACACACAGGAATATCCCAAAGAACTTTCTCAGCTAACATCAGGATTGAACCCCAAGCCTCCAGGTTATTCAGCAAGCACCTTACTCTCTGAGCCACAACGGCTTGCCACTTCAAAGAAGATTATAATAATAACTTGGTTTATTGACTCTAGTTTTATTCACGATTACATACAGTTTGTAAAAGAGAATGAAATAAAGCAAAGCTGTGAATACATTAGAATTAGTAGCCCCTTCTTTTCTTTTGTGTATTAAACTAAGACCAACGAGTTGATATCAAATGATAGGACCATATAAACACAATGATAAGCATAAATAATGATTAATATAATATCCTAACAGACATATAGATCACTTCAAATTAAATATTGTTACAGTATCCTAACAGGAACGGTGCAGAGGAATGGGAGAACACTCCTGGAATGTCGATCATACCACTTTAAATCTAACCAGTGAAAGTTGTATGTGTGAGTTAGTTGTATTTTACATCCGCTTCCACCGAGGTGTTATCACAGACAGAAAGTTATATCATCACAATCAGTATTTATAATAAAACCTTTGAATCCTACTCACAAGCCCATAAAAAATGTTAATAAACAACTATCAAATGACCTTATGCTTCATAGAATTTCTTATGGAAAAATAGGTTGCCAGGCAACGAAACATACGCCCACAGAGTTGTCGCATATTTTTACTTTTTTCGGTAATGAAACATTTATAATACACTAAAATCTGATTAAGAGCAACAACTCAGAAAACCATTAGAATTTGTTTGGTTTTTATAAAGTTCTACCCCATGCTAACGTTTTGTATACAAAACTTTTAATACTGTATCATGGATTTAGCTGTTCCAAGTCATAAAAATTCATTGAAAATCAATATACTTGTTCGTCTCAAGATCTTAAACTCTGTGTATCAATCTGAAGTCAATTGGATATTAACTTTGGCCTCTAGAGCGTCCACAAGATTTTTCAAAGTGATCAAGGGCCATAACTTTGGCAGTAATTATCAGAAATCTTTGAAAATCAATAGGATTATTCGCCCCGTGACCTCAAACACTGTGTATAAATTTAAAGTCAATCAGATATTAACTTTAGCCTTTAGAGCATCCACAAGGTTTTTTGAAGTGATCAAGGGCCATAACTCTGGCAGTAATTATCGAAAATCACTGAAAATGAATAGACTTCTTCGTCTCATGACCTTAAACACTGTGTATAAAATTTAAAGTCAATCGGATATTAACTTTAGCCTCTAGAGCGTCCACAAGATTTTTCAAAATGATCAAGGGCCAGAACTCTGGCAGTAATTATCGTAAATTGCTGAAAATCAGTAGGATTCTTCGTCTCATGACCTTAAGCACTGTGTATAAATTTAAAGTCAATAGGATATAATAACTTTGGCCTCTAGAGAGTCCACAAGATTTTTTGAAGTGATCAAGAGCCATAACTCTGGCAGTAATTATCAGAAATCGCTGAAAATCAATAGCCTTCTTCGTCTCATGGCCTTAAACACTGTGTATAAATTTAAAGTCAATCGAATATTAACTTTTGCCTCTAGAGCGTCCACAAGATTTTTTTAATTGATCAAGGGCCATAACTCTGGCAGTAATTATCGGAAATCGCTGAAAATCAATAGGCTTCTTCGTCTCATGACCTTAAACACTGTGTATAAATTTAAAGTCAATCGGATATTAAGTTTGGCCTCTAGAGCGTCCACAAGATTTTTTTAAGTGATCAAGGGCCATAACTCTGGCAGTAATTATCGGAAATCGCTGAAAATCAATAGGCTTCTTCGTCTCCTGACCTTAAACACTGTGTATAAATTTAAAGTCAATCGGATATCAACTTTGGCCTCTAGAGCTTCTTCGTCTCATGGTCTTAAACACTGTATATAAATTTAAAGTCAATCGGATATTAACTTTAGCCTCTGGAGCGTCCACAAGCAATTGTGGACGCCGGACCGACGGCTGGACAGGGCGACGACAATATACGACCACATTTCAATGTGGGCGTATAAAAAGTTACTCGTGTTGAGTTTCAGAAAGATTTCTACTGCTGTCAACATAATCAGATTGTTGTCATTGCATCCTTGATGATGTAGCCATTGTTGTCCTACACTCGCATAACACATGGTCACAGACCATGATCCAAATCCGAATTTCTTTGATAAGGTCACAACGTAGAATTTCTTGTAAACCATACATGACTGTGATATCAAAGTTAGTACGAAGTCGTAAGTCTTTTTCGATATGAACAAACATTTTACAATACGCTAAAATGCTTTTATAATGATAGAACACTAAAGGTAAAGCAAATTTTTAGCCTATTTCGACATTTTTGTTCATATCTTATTATCGTAAACAATGACTTTCTACATGGGACTCATTTTGTTGTCACAGGTCACATATGGAGGAAATACTATCAAATATAGTTAAATGTTTGCTTCCAATAATCATCAGTTGATGACATTTAACATACATGTAGATACTCCTTTTAGCTGACTGAATTTGACAAAAACCTGGGTTGTGTGTGGGACTGATTAATGTATCGTTACCAATACTAACCATCTAGCCAGATACGTTAAAATATATCAACATACGAAAATGCTGTAATTAATTGTATTTCTAGTAACAAATCACGGTTTTTTTTATTCCATATATACATATCTATGCCTTTTGTTTGTGCAATTTCCTCTTCTTGTGTGTTTTGTCAATGAATCTGCACGATTAAAACTAAAACCGCAGACGTCACAAGTATAGGTAGATTTCAAGTGTACAGACTTAACGTGACGCTTTAATGAGCAGGATAAGGTATACTTTTTATCACAGTACTGGCAGCAAAAAGATACTCCAGTAACCTAAAATCAAAAGAAAAAAAAAGATAATAGTGAATTATTTTGAAAATTATGTCAGTTTCCATGTGGGTTAGCCAGAAGTCAACAAATAAGCAGTTGCAAAGGGGGTTGCCAGGCTGTAACATTAAAGGCAGTGAGCATACGACAATGGCACCATGATATGTATCGATTACAGTAATTTCAAATTCATTATAAATACACATTGTGGTTAACCAGACACTGACAAATAAGATTTCGGTAGCAGTGGTGTACAGCCACCTTCTATAGTAAGGTTTGGTGCAGAAAAGTAGGACGTTAAACCTATTTCATTTCTAAAGTTGGGAGACAAGCACAAAAGAAGTTCCATAACATGTACAAAATAATTTCAAATTCACTAAATATATTTTTATTTTGTTTTTAAAATCATAACACAAGGAGGTTGGTCGAAAAAAGCAAATAAGTTCGTGAATTCTTCAAAGGTCATTGGGATAAAAATAATAATTAATAAAATAAATGGTAATAAGCTGTTACTTGTGAAAAATTTGCTCCCCTTAGCTAATTAAAGCCACTTAATGTTGCAGGATATGACAAGTACTCCAGGTTTCTTGAGACCTTATCGGAAATGAAATGAAATGGAGTTTAACATCCTACTGTTCTGCTCCGAACTGGGCTAATGAAGACGGGCATACGCCATACACTGTGCTATGAGGGAAATTTTGCCTGGACAGCGGTACTACGGCCTACTCTTATATCAAATTCTAACTGTCACGGGATCTTTTACATACACGCCAATGTGTACATTGGGTTTCCATCCCATCCAAACGACTAAACAGCTGTCGTTGTCAGGCCCCCTGTCATGCATCATTGACAAGGGGGAACCATGCCGGAAAATCTGGATGAACTTTCTCATCCAATGCAGGGATAGAACGCCTGACCTCCAGGCTAGCGAACCAGCGTCTTGCCCATTTCTCTATGGGTTCTTTTATGTGCAAAACCTTCGTTTTTCATATCATCTTAACAACTCTTAGACATTTTTCCTTGGCAGGTCCTTCGTTCTGTACTTCTCACAAGGGTAAACCACGCTGGAAAATACTGAGGAACTTGCCAGGCCAAAACCAGGATCGAACCTGGTCAGTGAACCATCGTTTTACCCACTGAGGCTCCGTTATTGACACAAGACTTTATCATCTTAGTTATAACTTAGTGTCACATTAAATCATTATTAAGAAAATATCAAATTATGATAAGACAATTTTCTGCATATTTCACCATATTTCATAGCAGAGGTATAAGGAAATTTCATTTCAGAGGGTTGAGGACATTTCATTTTAGAGGTACCTGTACGAGGACACTTCCCGTCAGAGGTATGATAGGATGGAATTACCATATTTAATGTTTCAGTTGATATGATCATGCTTTTTCATGTGTCTTTGAAGAGATCGTTTCCAACCAAAGGTCTGTCCACAAATTGGACATGCAAAACCATATCTGGCATGAACAGAAGTACAATGAATCCTGAGGACATCTTTTCTGGAGAAGGATTTCCCACATATGTCACAAGGGAATCGACTTCCGACCTAAAAGCAGAAATTTTCAGATTTAATCAATTTCATTTGAATGGTCCCTTAAACTAGAATAATCTAATCTATGACCTTTAGTTTATTATGCCTTCCTAAGATACTTCATCCAGTATGACACACAGGTTTTTAGAGAGCGCAATGTCATATTTGACTAATCAATTTCAACATGGGACCTTGATTTACTTTCTGGGATATTGCCATGTACATATCTCAATGTACATCTTCCTGGATTCAAGATTACATAGTTCTTCATTACATTGACCAAAGATTCTGTATCAATCACGTGCAACCCATGATGTCATTGATGTACACATATATCTATAAACATAGTCAAGGTAACATAGTTCTACATTTCATTTTATTATATTGACCAAAGAGTCTGTGTCAACCAAGCGTAACTGTAGTTTAGACACACACCCATGATGTCATCCATGTACATATATATCTATGAATGTCTTCCCATAGTCAAGGTACCAAGGTTCTATATTTCATGTGAAGACCTTGACCAAGAGTCAGTGTCAATCAAGGACAACAGTACTTTAGTTAGACACACCTCTACATGTATGTGTATTTAAATCATCCAATGAAATTGTTAATTCTTTCACGTTTTAAAGCAATGATTTCAATCAAACCAACAGCAGTCCATTTTAACTAGATTGCGGGTTCAAAAAAGTCACATGGTCTGGATTGAATTCTATCGGATTAAAAAGAGACCCATTCTAGCCACCACTCATAGGCGACACCGGCATGTTTATATCGCCTACAAACTGAGAATGATGAATGACACAAAACCTTCAATTTATCATATCTTTGTAAATACTGAAAGGAACTGAACCATTTTTGGAATGATATTCCTTTCAGAGATTCAACTTTTACAATATTGTAGTTTGCAAATCCCTCAACTGAAGATGAGCAGCTTTATCCTCTCATCAACACATGAGTTCGAGTCCAATGGTCAGGAGTCCAATGGTTGAGATAGTGTCAACACTTTGCCTACTCTACATCAAATTCGAAATGTCAAGCACTGTTTCCTTTAAGCTGTACAGTGCACACACACACGATTTACTCTACATCAAATTCGAAATGTCAAGCACTGTTTCCTTTAAGCTGTACAGTGTACACACACACACACGATTTACTCTACATCAAATTCGAAATGTCAAGCACTGTTTCCTTTAAGCTGTACAGTGCACACACACACACACGATTTACTCTACATCAAATTCGAAATGTCAAGCACTGTTCCCTTTAAGCTGTACAGTGTACACACCCACACACGATTTACAACAAGCACACAAAGAAAATAAGCGTCCCATCACTCTTAAACAAGTAGGAACCAGGCTTGAGGAATTTGAAGGCTCTTCTCTCATGTAGTGATGGCTTTGTATTACAGATGGCTCCATCGGCTCTAGTATCATATTTATAGATTTTTATGCTTATTCAGTTTATACCATTGTTTCAACTGGACTAAGATTCTGACACATAAATTCTGATTACCCTAAACCCGCTCCAAATTAACTCACACTGCTTACTACTTAAATTCAACAAAACACATTTGCATTCTAAAAATATATTTTACGATAATATAAAATAACTTATTCGAAAGAAGATAATATCATAAATTCTTAATTGAAATATCACAATCACAGTCTTGTCATATAAACCAGATTTATCCTATACCCACCTGAAATTGACTCCATAAAAAAAAAAAAAAAAAGAGTGATTACTACTTAAAATTCAACTTTTAAACACGTTTAAACATTTTTCATTTCTATCTCACTGTCCCTTGACAAGATCACTTCTGTTCAACAAAAAAAAAAACTTGTCTTTAACACAATCATATCATTACCAATTTTTATACTATCCCCAACATATATCAATATCACTAATGTTCAACAAAATAACAATAATATTATTATCAGTTTTTATATCTCACTACCCCTGACAAATATTAATATTGCTTCTGTTCAACGAAATCATGATACTATCATTATCAATTTTTATATCTCACTGTACCCGACACATATTAAGATCTATTATCAATTTTAATATCTCACTGTCCCCGACACATATAAAGTTCTATTATCAATTTTCATATCTCACTGTCCCCAATACATATTAAGATCTATTATCAATTTTTATATCTCACTGTCCCCAACACATATTAAGATCGCTTCTGTTCATGTACTACATCAACATGTCTCTTTACGGAATCCTCTCTTGTAAATATCTTATGACAAATTGGGCAACTCCATTTCATTTGCGCGTGAATGCCTTTAATATGACGCTTCAAACTGTTGCTATTTGTGAATACCTTATCACATTCATTACAACTGAAGCCATATCTCACAAATATCTGAAAACATAAATAAATATATTGTTATTAAACTTGTAGTCAGCAAGGGGTGAGTGAAATTGTACTTTAAATTTCTGCCACCTGGTGAATTTTTTATAGATAAAAACTATCCATTTAAAGATATTTATTGTGTTTGCAGTTTAATTGTTTGAAATTCTAATTTCAGGGAATGTTCTCAATTCAGTCTATTTCATTGCCAGACTCGAAAATCTGATTGAAACTAGTGTTCTTGAGTGGAATAAGTAAAAGATTCAAGATCAATGGGTTCATTTAAAAATTATTTGATACAAAAGCTTGCCAAGATACAACACAAGAACAAATCTAACTGTAGAATTTTGGTCAGATTTCCTTTTCTCAGAAAAGCAGATTTTAAAGTTGATCTTAAAAGAACCCATAATTAATAATAAGAGAAATTGAGAATTCAACTTTTGACTAATAAACCATTTATGTCCCATCATTTTTACACAAGACAAGAAAAAAACCCTGAAGTATTCAACTTAAAAGCAATATTCATAAACATGAAATGAAATGTAACAACAAACTTTCTGCAGCAACTGGGCATATGCTAGGTGGTGTTCTACCTTTTTGTGTTGCTAATGGTATACATGGGTGTCAGAACATCATTTTTTGGTCCCTTGCAAACATCTAGATACTTTTTCTTGCCTGTGTATATGTGTATCATTATTAGTCCCAAAATAACCAACTTTGTGTTGGCAGGCATTAACCCACATTTCTCATCCCAATTATCAAGTGAAGTTAACAGAAAACTACTGACAATTATGTCTTAAAATACAGCACTATTGACGACATTCTGTCTTAAAATACAGCACTATTAAAAAAAATGTCTTAAAATATAGCACTATTTACGATATTCTTTATCCTTTTCCTTAAGCTCTTTGAATTTCTTAGGCCGATATCAAATCAAAGTCAGGAGATTTTTAGGTCTCCTGTCATACTGTCCATTTAAGCATACACATGCTACTAGCTAAAGTCACCGGACACACAAACTTCTAATGAAATTGTTGGTGCAACATTGATATATGTCTTTTTAAAGAGTCGTCGCGTGCAAATGTTCTATAACAAATTGGACATGTCCATTTAATTTTTGCATGGATTCCTCGTATGTGACGTCTTAAATTGCTTTTATCTGTGAAAGTTTGGTCACAATCAGTACAAGGGAAGCTGTAATAGTGTCTCACTGGGGATATCTGAAAACATAAAATAACCGTTTGTTACTAATACTATATAGACAGTCTATATGCACTGGAGGAATCAAAATATGTCTAAAAGTTACCGCCAGAATTATGTTTATAAGCATGTCTGTACCAGAACAGCCAACCAAAAAAGCCTAAAGACAAACACATGGCAGCGAAAAACTCAGACCTTATAAGCCATTGGAGAGACAGGGGGGTTAATTTCCACCCCCCAAAAACGCCAACAAATCTCCCAAATAACGATATATCTCTAAATTTCTCTTAACTTGTTCCTCACTAAGTATCTTCTGAGACAAATACAGTATGTGTTGGATGATGGTAATTTGTTAACTACTCCGTCTAGTGAACATTCATACTTCAAGTGTTCCCTTGACATTAGTGCAATGTTGTTTCTTAAACCATTGATGACTCGGTGTTTTGTTTTACAGTACTTAATCCAGCAATGTTTGTTAAACTAATTTATACTTTATAGAATGATTATTTTGGAATGGGCTTTAATGTCACATCATTTTTAGCCCAACATAAGAAGGTTAAAAAGAAATTTTGGTACCCCTTTTTTTGTACCAACCGAACAACTTAGCAACACTTTTATTCTTGCCATCTCTGCAGATGCCACGGCTAACAGGTGGGGACCCCAGAATAAAAATCCTTAAGTTTTTCACGACACACACGATTAATCAGTTAATTAACGACTTCAAACAAAAAAGCAAATAGATAAATGATTTCATTTTATTAATAACATTATTAAGCTGAAGGCATTACATATCACACAAACAGCAAAGATTGTAAATACAATAAGTGTCTCTGTAAATCTTCATAAATAGATCCATACGAATGATATGGCCACAACAATTTCAATTGTTTGTTCTTTGAGAACACCTGTTAAAATTTTGTTTACTATATATCTTGGAGAGAAAAAATAATCTAAAAACAAAAAAGTACTTTTAAAAATCTTGTAGTTCCAAGTTTTAAAATTTTAAAAAGATTATTTATTTATCAAGACCCAGAAGAACTAAAAATAAAATTGCTTTGGCCTGAAAATGATGAATGGAATCATTTAAAATTCTCGCATAACATATATAATGTTCCAATTAAAAAAGGAATATTGCTATTAATTGATAAAAACAAATTATCTAAAGACACAAAGTAACCTGTAGATTAAAAAAAACATGAAATGAAATGGGGTTCAACATCCTACTTTTCTGCACCGTTTTCAAATATTCCATTTGTTAATGAAACAATATTGTTATAAATTTATAAAAACCAACCCTATACAATCTTTGCATGGAATAAAAACATACTATATTATGGTGAGCTACAAACTTTCTGACTCTTACAAACTTCCATTTTTCTTAAATTGGTTGGCTAGCAAAATAACGTTTGCCAGCAACAATGGGCATTATTCAAGAACGTTTCAGGTACCAGACATTAGGCTGTTAAAATGTCTAAATTAACAAGCACATTCAACATTTAGTATATATATATATGATATAACATTGACTGACGAATAAAATATTCTGGTTTGCATAGACTAATTACTATTTAAAACAATTTGCTTTCAGTTACAAAAAAAAGATGTATAATCAATTAAACTGGACTGTTTGCATACCTAAAATAAACTTATAATCTTTTCCTAAATTTTACAAAACATCTTGGGGCATGGGTTCCAAAATCCGTTATCTTAACTTGTTTTTTAAGGTTAAGTTATTTGAAAGTTTAATCTTATATGTAAATTGATTGAGAGGTCAACAGTTAAGTTCTTCTTCCGGTCAATTTCACTGCCTGTCAAAGACTTGCAAATGTAACTAAAAGAAAGCCCTGATACAGTAAACTATGGATGATTATAATATCATTTTAGCCAGGACTGATGTGAATGAAATGATAACCCTGGTTATAGCGGTGGTGGTATCTCATTTCTATGAACACGTTTTATGTGGTCCTTTAAGTGACCTTTCTGGGACGTGAATTTCCCACAAATTGGACATTCAAAGCCTTCATTTAAATGGGTAGTTTTAATATGTCTTCTTAAATTTCCCTTATGGCTAAAATCTTTCCCACACATGACACATTTCCATTCAGTGTGACAGCCAATCTAAAATAGACAAGAAAATAATCAAATTTAGTTTTTGTTGTGTTTTGTCTATTCACAATCGAAGAAACCCATTTTAGATCCAAAACATTGAGTGGGACAAAATATTGCATATTAACTATTCTGTAACTATCCATTTCACATATCTACATGTATCATAATAAACACAAAAACATCATATGGAACAGAATTACTATTTTAATTAAAGCGAGGTTTTGTTGAGGGTTCTCTAAAAATCACTTTAATTAAAATAGTAATTGTGCTCCATATTATGTTCAAAGAAGATACATGTAGCATATTGTCCTGTATGAGAAAAGACTCTTCTTAGTATATATCAAAAAAAAGGAAGTTAACTAATTGTTGATGGTACCAGGTATTGTATTAACATGAACTTAAAGCCAATGTGTGAATTAAATATTGAAAATAGCAACCAGGTGTGCCTAATTTATGGCATTTTTTGTTGTAATCATAAATATTAATCAGAATACCATATGCTACATATCGAAAATATTGAAAAGCTGTATTCATTTTTTGTTTTAGGTAATATTAATTATAATTCAGAACATGATATACTATGTAACAAATTATCAAGAAATACCAGATGGAAAATATTGAGAACACAAATTATCAATTGAAGCCTGTTGATATTTAGGGGGTTGAAGCTCATTAGGAGTACCTTTCTTTACATTATTTTTTGTGTTAATCATAAATTTTATTCACAGTAAGATAATACTGCTACATAACAAACCATCAAGAATTAAAGGGAATGGAAGCTTATTGACACTATTTCCTCAAATTGACGACAACCTATAATTAACCATTTCTGGCCTTTTTCCTTCTAAAATGAACTACGAGCCCGGCAACAGATTCTTACAACTTATAAACTATTACATTGTATCATTTAGTATGATGTCGTCTCATATGTGTGTATAAATTAAACTTATAGGAACATGTTTTCCCACACTCTGGACATTCATAACTTTCGTTCAGATGATAACTTTTATAATGGCGATGAAGACTTCTCTTGTGGCTGAACGTTCTCCCACATAAGTTGCAAGTACATGCCTCACGATATTTACCCTTTACCTACAATACAAGAACAAAGATATAAGAACTTAACCTTAAGGTCGACATGTTAATAAAACTTGAAAGACCACATTTTTAATCTATTTCTAATTTAACAGACTACATTCTAAAGATTTCAATAAATAAAAAAGCACAACAAAAGTCAGTTAGCTGTACAAACTGCCCATATGAGAAAGCGATTTTCAGGGGCATTAACTCTTTAAATTTCAAATCAATTGACTGATAACCATAGCCTCTAGAGTGTAGACAAGATTTTTCAAAGTGATCCTGCCGCAATAAGTGACACACAACATAAGAAGTTATTTTCTAAGACTACTAATAGTGATGTAACAAACTACATTTATTTAGCCTATATAACATTAAAACAAGGCAGGACTGTCTTTACGCGAACATTAGGACGTTATTAAACCCCATTTCATTTCATTTATTTCCACAAGAGATTTAAATAGTTCATTGGTTCACAGAATGACATTGTGTCATGTGTATCTTAAGTGTAAAATTGTACGAGCACAATTTTCCGCAAATAGGACATGGAAATCTTTCTTGGAGATGAGCTGTCTTAAAATGGCGTCTTAAACTTCTTTTATAAAGGAAGGATTTGCCACACAGTGTACAAGGAAAACTGCCAGACTTGTTGACCTACAACATAAAGAAACAACTATTTACTACATCTTTATATCACGACACCCAACATATTCATGACAAAATAATCTGATATGCCTTCAGCTAGTATACATTTATCATAGTTAGGTTCCAATCTGGCTTCTCCTTGTCAGTGGAGCAGGACAAATGGGCTGGCAAAGTAAAAGTACGACGTTAAACCTATTTCATTTAGGGGCTGCCATGGCAAAGTAGGACAGTAAACCCAATTTCATTTCATTTATCACAGTCAGGTTCAATCCTGGTTTCCCCTTGTTAGCAAAGCAAAAGTAGGATGTTAAACACCATTGCATTTCATTTATCACAGTCAGGTTTCTGTCTGGCTTCTTGTCTTTGGTGAAGGATAAAGGGGTTGGCATGGTAAAGTAGGACAAACCCCATTTCATTTCGTTTATCACAGCTAGTTTCATGCTGGGTTTCTCCTTGTCAGAGGCGCAGGACGGAGGGGTTGGCAGCGGAAAAGTAGGATGTTGAACCCAATATCATGTTCCAGATTAGCTTCAGTTGAGAAGGACAGGGAGTCTGGCGTTAAAAAAGAGTGACGTCAAATCCATGGAGAAGTAGGACATTAAACTCAATTTCAGTTCATTTCATTCTTTTTATCATAGTCTGGGCTGTATATAATTATTTTAATTGTGCCTAACAGTATGACAAGTATAAATGAACTTGTTCGTGTCTGAAAAAAGCACCAGCAGAATTCTGCCAGACAAAATGACAGATATTGATGAACTTGTACCTGACATTGTTTTCTTTAAAATTGTGTCAAATATTAATTATTAATATTAATAAAAATGAACAAAAAATACAAATTATGAAATGTGGTTTAGCGTCCTGGACCGACTGAATTAATATAGATGGGAACAAAAGAAAAATCTGTGCCTGATGAGATAACTCTCACCCAGTTCCAGATTTAGATGAAGAGCAGTCCATAGCTGTTTCAATTATGAGGCCCCTTCCAAGCCCTCACCCTCATGACTAGAGAAAGTGTGTTTTAAACACAACTCAGTGAAGTCGAAGATTATGAAGGATGCTTCAGATTACATTACAAAAGCAGAATGATAGTGTTATACAACTGGGCAGGAGGCCCTAGGGTTCAGCCTGCCAAGCCTATAGGTAAACCCAGCACTGCTCTCACCAGAGGATATGTGCCTGACAAAGCCCGAATGTGAGCCTGATGTTGTTACAACAAGCTACTTATAACCAGACTGAATCAAAGTCCAAAGAGTAACAAATAAAGGAGGCAAGAGTTAATACCAATACACACAACTTTATTCACCAAAACAAAACAAAACAAAAGACTGTAGTGAGATTGAACTGACCTCTTTTTTTCTATTGCATTACAAAACTCAATTCTTTATGGAATGATAAAAGTATATTATGATGAACTGAAAGATGTTCTTGTTGTTAACAAATGTATTTAATTACAGTTTATACTCTAAGAAAGTGTCTATGATTAATACAAGTATTTGAATTAATATTTGGATGAGAATTAAGCTGTCTCAAACCATGTCATGGCCAAACTCCTGTTTTGCCACTGATTCAAGGGCAAATGAAAACACACAGTAATGGTCAAATTCATTTAAAATTTTTCGAAAATATCATTATTATAAAACTCATTACACTTTATACATGTACGGCTAGTTTTCTGTCTGCTATAACCTAAAATTCATGATTCTATAAAAAAAATTAAAAAAAATAAAAAAATTATGACAACTTGACCCTTGACCCTCAATTTTCTGGAAGGGGTAATAAATTATTTTCTGACAAATATGGTCTAAAGGGAAATCACTACATTTACAGATAAAGCTCAAGATTGCTACCCCATCAACATATCTGTAAATGTAATATGACAACAATCACCCCGTCGTAGCAGCATAACTGATCAAAACGGTGGATTTAACAATCGGATATTTTGTGAATTCTGAGTAAATGTGTTTTTAAATTACACTTATAAGTAAAAATATTAGAACAAATATAACATCGAAATCTTTTCTGAAGATGTGAACTGGTAAAATGACGTTTTAAATTTCTCCTATAAGTAAAACATCTTCCACAGATTGGACAAGTGCCATCTTCTAGAGACAACGACACCTACAAAATACGAAAATCTACGATTAATGCTACACTATTCAATTAATAAAATGTGGTAAAAATATTACAATATGAATTACTGGCACGCACACATATTAATCTTGATAGACTATTATAAATAGATAGGCCTTCTTTACACATAAAACTGCATCTATTGTCTTTTCAAGATTAAATTCTCTAGTCGGTCAATATCTGTGCAAAGATGGGCAAATATGACGGAACAAAAAATCCCCAATTAAATAAACCATTGATGTTTTTTCTTCTTGTAAAGGATTTCGCAAGATTTGTTGCGAATTTATAACATTGGGGTTTTTTTTAAAACATTAAAGACTAGCAATTTTTTCTTTTTTCTTATATGAGCTTCAGTTTATTGTGATGTGTTAATTCAGTAGAATATGTAACAATGCTTTTTTTTTTTTTTTTTTTTTTTTTTAATATCTATTACCAAAACAATTTACAAGCAACAACACCTTATATATTATGAAACTGTGGTAAGCTAATAGATGTCAACAAATCGTACACAAACAAGATTAAGCCTGGCATTTTTCGGTCATACATTACTCTGGCAACTTGTATTCACGATGAAGTCGTTTTACATGGTCAAGCAAATTGCTTTTATATGTACATGTCTTGGGACAAAAGGGGCACTTGAATGTTTCTTTAAGATGAAATCCTTTAATATGACGCTTTAGACTTCCGTGGGTACTGAATTCCTTTCTACATATTTGGCATATGACCTACAAAGAAAAGAAAATTGCCTAATTAAGAAAAATTTGCTTTATTTTGCTTAAGAGGCTTTTCATAACAGACACGACACAATTATATGGAATACAAGCTATTCAAATAATCAATTCAATTGAAATAATATAAGCTTCGATCATTTTAGTGCTTGTTAAAATCTCTGAAAACTGTAATCTACAATTTATTTCCCCTTTATCTGTTTATTTTTTAATATTAGTGGATTTCACGAAATTGATAATAGTGCTAGTAAATATCACAGCTGACAAAAAACAGATCTAATTCCATAGGTTTGAGTTCACAACCGACATCAAATAACACATACTTAAATAGCAATGAAAAACTTGAATATTTGCCCGAGCACGAAAAACCTTCTGACAAAATATTCTAAGTATATAAAATTAAGGATACCAGTGATCGACAGTGAAATTTCAGGTCTTATTGCCCGTTATTAAGAACATTTGTAACGTTACTTAACAAACTCCAATTTTAATTCCTCTTGTCTAGCACAGACATACTTCTGTGTATCAGGGAATATCCCTTTTTCCTGTTTTCTCCCTGACGGCATCATTGTATGATCCATGTGCTTGCCATTTATTTGTTATTTTGTTATGCCATATCAAAGTTTTTCAGACTAACATATGAGTTTATTTTTGATTTTTACATATGAATATTGTGTTAAATACTTTTGTACATGTATACAGCTATGTCCCCATCTTCATTAGCCCAGTCTGGTCAGACCAGCAGGACATTAAACCCCACTTCATTTCATATACAGCTGTGGTCATATTTCATCTTCCTAGTTATGATTAAATGACACTGTACACCACTTCATTTCATATACAGCTGTGGTCATATTTCATCTTCCTAGTTATGATTAAATGACACTGTACACCATCCGATCATTAGTTCGATCTTGTAGTATTTTGGTGAAATGAAATCAGTATAAAGTGGAAAACAAAGATCTAATTAGTTTTTCCAACCTTTTTATTCTATATCAGTGGAGTGTTGCTTACCCGTTCCTTATCGCTAAGTATATAAAAGGTGATAACTGAGCCTGAGGATTTTAAGTCTACACTGAGGTCTCTGCTTTAAATATGATATACTGGTAATCACACCTTATTCAATATTCAGTTCTACTTCTAGTAACATATATACAATTATGAATATGTTTACACTTTCTGGAAAATTTGATAACCTGTTAAAAAGTTTTAAAAAAACTACCATCTTTCGTGGTTTTTATTTAATGAGAAGAAGTGGGAGTTTGTTGACAAAGGGGTCCACAGGTGAGGAAAAATGGAGCCTGTAAAAATTAGATAGTAAAACAAAATTTAGTATGCTGCTGTTACTGTTAGTATTCAGAGAATGAATTTCAGATACACGGGTCAAAATTCTGTGGAATATAATTACAAATTTCAGAAGCTGATAGCGTCACAATAATAGGAATGACGATCATCTTGCTATGGGTTGATGTTCATGTACCATGTTTTTGATCAGAATGGCTATTAATATATCCCAGGGTAGGGTTTATCGATAATTTCTATGTAATTTCTAACACCCCTAATTTTGGAGTCAATACAGATGTGCAGAGAACTCGTGGGTCACACTATTCATAGATCACGAAAAAAAATAACCAGATGCTATCCTTCCAGCAACATAGTAAGGATTATCCAAGGAAGTTTTAGTTTTGTATATCATGAACCATGCGCAAATGTTCACGCACGTCACTCTTTTGGGTATAACTTTTTTCACAATATGGACAATTTATTCGAATTTTAAGATGTTTGCCTTGTATGTGTCTTTTCACACTTGATTTTTTAGTGAAGACTTTCCCGCAAATGGAACAGGTGTTTTCAGCTGCATCCTAAAAAAGAAACAATCAGAATAAGGGTCTATGTTTTCTGCAGTATCCTAAAATGAAAGTCCTCTAAGCAATCATTTAAAAACAAAACAAGAGTACTATATAAAACAGGAACTAAGCTCGATGTCATCGCAGCCATCATGGAATTGTGAGCTAGACTTAATGTGGGGTTTTTTTCCAAGTGCAGAACAAGAAGATAAAAAAGTGTATGCAACCAGTTCTTGGTTCAAAAAGCTCACAATCTGGTGTATTGTCCTTGATATAAGATGTTAATTGACCACACTACATGTACATGTATATATTAAATTCAATGGTATTTTATTCACACTTCCATTAGACCATAACAATATCATGTTCTCACTTCGATGAACAGAAGACTTGTGCACGTTTTACCATGACAACTAGACCTACGGCTGCGCACACACACACATCTCATTACTATTCATATATTCAAAGGTCATGATTATTCATGTTAACATAAAATATTCTCCTTTCTCTACTTTTTTGGGGCCTTCACCATGGTATCATGATGTAATCAACATTGATCCCGACATTTCTTTTGTAAATTGATAGATTTCAGCTATTTGAAAAATTAAAATGAAGTGGAATGTGGTATAATGTTCTACTTTTTCTACACCAAATGGGATAATGAAGACAGGTACACACCATCAAGTGTGCTTTCAGGGAAATTGTGCCTGGACAGCAGTATTTGTGCCTACTTTGTGTCCAATTCCAAATGTCAAGGATTCTTTTAGTTGTATGTATGGCAAATAGTAAAGGGTTGGATCTATGTTTTTCGACTCATCCAAATATCCAGAAACCAGAGAATTCCACGGAACTTTCTCGACCAAATCAGGGATCAAATCCAGGAACTCCAGGTTAGTGAACCAGCAATGCACTGGACATTGTCTGTCACAAAAGCAATAATTTTATGCAAAACAGAATAATTTGTTCCCATTAATCACCCTTTACTCATACTAATTGATTATGCATTAGAAATTAAAAACAATTTAAGCTCCAGTACTTTCAATCTATTAAAATAATGCCCATTGTTTATTTCTCAATAATGTAGTTTACTGTAAACAAAAGTCATTTTGAGGTAGCCAGCTAACCAATTTCAAAAATAAAGTTTTCAAACAATGTATTCGAGAAATATGGAGGTTTTTAACAGTCAATAAATTTGTTGATGACCATAATATAGTATGTTGTAACTCCAATCAAAGACACCGTTTTTCATAACAGAATAACAATATCGCTACTTTAAAGCAGAATATAACTTTATTTTAATTTTTTAAAAATACAGAAATCAAATACAACTTTTTTACACTTTAAACATAAATACTATAAACCTCTGTGAAACAGAGGAAACTTTTTTAAAACAATTTCAAAAATATCCAGTGCCACAGCATAACCCTCACTGTAAACTGAAACTGTTCACTTATGAACTGAGGTCTTTTACTAATGAACACTTCTGCCATAGTGTTTAGTATGTATGGAAAGTGGTCAGAAACAGTCTGTGTGTAACTGTAAGAGATGATGCCACATCTTGTATGAAAGCATGACTATTTCTAATACCCACACATAGTGAAATAACATCTACTTAATGACTACCAAATAACACCTACGTACTTATTGACTATTGTCTGATTACAATTTTAACAGACTAGTAAACATATGACGACTTACATCTGTTTGTGGCAGAATTTTCTATTGGTCAAAAGTTGTGTGTT
Source organism: Patella vulgata (assembly GCF_932274485.2). NCBI lineage: Eukaryota > Metazoa > Mollusca > Gastropoda > Patellidae > Patella > Patella vulgata. The sequence continues at coordinate 17,763,271 of NC_065881.2, forward strand.
CATATTTCATAAATGAACGATATCAGTTTTTGCAGTGTCTAGTGGATTTGAAAAGACCTATTTTCGAAAATATTTTGTAGTTTGACCATGCTTTGCTATTAAGTGCCTTCTGAGATTCCCTTTTTGAGTAAAACCTTTATAACAAAATGGGCAGACAGCTGATAGCATCATGTGTTTGGCTTTAATATGTACATTTAAATTTCCCTGACCGTTATATATATTACCACACCACTGACACTCAAATGGACCTCGACGTTCCTTCATTCCCTGCAAAATAGGAAAAATTTACAATAACTAGAACAGAGATGAACTCATGGACTCATTCTCAAGCATGCACCTGTAGCTCCCCTATACTTTTGTTCTCACAACGATGGAACCACTCTCAGACATGCAACTGTATGTCATTTGTCTACCAGTATACTATTAATAATTCTATAGGGGATTGAGGCTTTTTTTTGTATGAATACTAAGTATGTGCGATTCCATGTTTCCTTTCTGTGTAAACGTACGATCACAATGAGGACATTTCATGCGAATATTTAGATGCTGTCCTTGTATGTGTCTCTTTAGACTACCTCTAACTGTGAAGCCACTTCCACAAATACCACAGAAAAATCTCGAGCCATCCTAAAACACAGATAAATAGGTATTTATTAGAAACTCGTTTAAGAGCATTTAAGTAAAGAGAACAACAATAACAAGGGCTGTGTATTGCAGCCAGAAATAGTAATGCATGGGTGTATTGTAATATATATTGCAGTATGTTATGAAATCCATTTCCTGACTGAATATTTTATCTTTATAAAATCAACTAACAGTAAAGAAGAATTTTGCCCATATTTGTACACTTTTAACAAAAAATTTGGAATTGGAATCTTGAATGTTGTTGTAAAATATGAAATTAAAACTAATATTACAGCAAAACTATATCATCAATATTGTACATGTACAAAATTCATTTATTATTATGCCATCAATTGTTTACAAGAATAAAAAAAAGTGTTAAAAATCAAACAATCTATTTAAAAACATTGTTAAAATATTGATACACCAGACTTCCTACTGTGATACATATTGGGAAAAACTCTCATTACATTATATCAATGATTTTGACAGCCCTAACAATAATATTACTTGTAAAAGGAATCTGTTCATTTTAATTTATCTATAAAGTTTCAACATAGAATTGGCTCTAAGGCATAAAATTTCAGATTCTGCCATGTCTCTTTTGGGTTTGAAGAACACTGATCACCTTTGATCCTTAACATTCTGTTTATGATATATTCGAATATGTTGAGTTAAGTGGCCCCTTTGAGTGTAGGATTTATTACAGAACGGACAATTAATTCTTAATTTGAGATGTGTTCCTCTGATGTGCCTGGTCAAGCTTCCTCTTGTCGCAAAACTTTTCTGACAGACATGGCAAGAAGCAAGATCAGTTTCCAAGAGTATCTAAAAGATAAAAAAAATACAAAAAAACTTAAAGATGGGCACTTTTAATTTTCATCCTATTTGGGAGAGAAAAAAAAAAAGTTGTGACAAATATAGTACGCAGTATATCAAAATAGCAATTCATAAACAAGTAACAGTTGTGTATTATAATCTACACTTACAGCAATTTTAAAATGGAAATATTGTCAGTGATTATTATTTACATAGTTCTTATGAAGATCCTATACTTTCAAGGTAAGATAACATCAATATTGATTAAAATGGACCAAAATTGAATTCTAATTCATGTTTTTACTTTTGAATATTAGGGATATTATTATTGAGTGAGAGGTTTAGCTCCTTTAACATGGATGTGTATAGTGATTTTTATGTACATGTACTAATGAAGGTGGATTATGTTATGTATCTCACTGGTTTCCATTCAAATTCACTTTAATATTTATCTCAGATTTGTCCAAAATTCTATTTAAAAGAATGACTTTAATATTCAAGCCTTTTTATGCATAAAAACTATAAATCTAGCTGTATTTATTGACATTATGGTTAAATTCTTTGGAATTTTAATTTCATGGTATCAACTTTCAGGAGTCACTTTAAACACAATTTAGTGGAGACTGACTAAACTCCTAAATGTTTTCTTTTCATGTGAACTCTTAAATTCTCTGGTTTCAGAACAGCTTTACAAATCTGACACTCAGCTCTGTGATTTAAATGAGTTCCTCTGATATGACGAACCAAAGCACTTTTCCACAGAAACGTTTTAGCACATAGCTTACAATCGAATTGTTCTTGATCTCCGGACTTTGAAACCTACAAATATAAATGGACAAACGGTAAAGAAAGCAGACTAACTCGAGAAAAATGGTATGTTGATTGTATGGATGGGTTGTCTGTAGTTTTCAGATGTTAACAGTCCTATTCACTACTCAGAAAAGTTACTCAAGTTGAGTTCAGAAAGATCTCAAACCTCTTCAAAATCAACCTGATAACACATCCTCGTTTCAAAAGATTTGATAAAATCACAAAGTTGAAATTCTTGTAAACAAGTGGCGGGCAAATGATATCGAAAACTGTTGCTGAACAGATGTTTCCAGTAAGTTACAGTTAAAGATTAACACTAGAGTAGATAGTTGTTATACTGCTGGATTTTGTCCAAACCTGGGTTTATTGTAAATGCTCTGCAACACAATTTGTTTTCTTTTAGCACCACACACCTCTGCTAGACTTGACACCTAGATTAGTTTCCTCTCGTAAACATTTGGTTTTAGCACCACTAAATATACTAGACACCTAGATTAGCATGCTTTCTCTTCATATGAACTCGTAAACATTCTGGTTTTAGAATGGCGTTACAGATATGGCAAGCAACCCTCTGGTTCAAATGAGTTCCTCTAACATGACGGACTAAGGCACTTTTCCACAGAAATGTTTTTTCACAAAACCTACAATCAAATTGTACTTGGTGACCAGGCTTTGACACATGTACCTACAAATATAAATGGACAGATGTGAACAAAAGAGCTAATGTTTGGGGTTTTTGGGGGGAGGGTTTCCCCAACCTTAAACTCCTGAACAAACAAGTATTGGGTTTGAAATGTGTTTTATGGTACAAAATTATGCACAGTTTTCATATGACGCCTTAGATATTCCTTTCTGGAAAGCTGTCTGTAACATAATGGACAGGAAAGGCTATATCGCTTGTGGTAAACTCTTATGTGCCTCGACAAACTGCTTTTATAGCAGAAAGTTTTACCACATTCACTGCAAGTACAAACATCCTCAACCTAAAACGAAAATAGGACACAATTCACAACTCTAAAATAACTTTATTCAATAATGAAATCATATAGCATACAATATAAAAATTATTATTTTTTTTAAAATGTCTTATACAATAAGGTATACACAATATCTGGTACATAAAATCAATTTAAAAATATTTACAAGGAAGCCCTAAATATTTCTTTTATGGCGTTCCTTTCCAATAAAACTTAGTCTGCCTACTGTCCCATTTCAACTTAACAAATTTGTATTACAAATGCAATACCCTTACATGTAATTAACCAATTGTAGCAAAGATTTCTGTTAAAATTATATTTGGAATTTGTTGAACTAATTCTATCACATACGTAAACTTGGTGGGCACCAAAATTGTCCTTTAAGTTCTGTAACTACTGTTTATAAGTCATTTAAATTTCACTCAGCTTCCTATAGAAAGGAAACAACTAATTCTTTAAAAATCTTCATGGACACCAAATTGTCCTTTAAGTAGCTACTGCTAGTAAGTCATTTATATTTCATTCAGCTTTTAACAGAAAGCAAACAAACATTTCTTGGTAACCAATATATAGAGGATATTTGTCGTTTTAGAGTGAATAACATATTTTATTTCATCGAGAAGCAAGAAAACTTATATTTTCACGAATGCGTAGCATGAGTGAAAATATGAACGTTTTCTTGCTTCTCAATGAAATAAAATATGTTATTCACTCTAAAACGACAAATGTTCTATTTATTTTATGATTTTACAATCATTTTAGGTAAAAACAACATGGACTACTGCTAGCCAGTGGAATAACACTTTTATTTCACTGATAAAACGCGGTATTCCACTACTGATCATAAAATAAAAGGATACATGTACCAAGATTGTTGTCCTACTACTGCGAATAAGTAATTTAAATCTGAGAAAGCAAACAAATATCTCTTGAGATCAAAATCTCTAAGGATACTAATACTGCCATTTAAGAGAACTAAATAACACTGCCCTTCAAGCAACTACAACTAATAAGTCATTTAATTTTCTTTCAGCTTCCAACAAAAAGACAAACTAACATTTCTTGAAATCAAATTCATTAAAGATACCACCATTGTCGTTTAACAGCACAGTACTAACATTGTCCTTTAAGGATACACACACAAAATGAAGTAAAGTATTTCACGTATATTTACCAAAAAATACACAGAATTCTTAAAACAAATTAATGCTGTGCACTAAAATATCTTCTAACCAAAGTAACTGACTGGTTGACTGACTGACCAGATTTATTGTAAACTTGCTATTTTCAACTTCAAAATTATATCTTGCAACCAATTTAACTGACCAAATTTAATGTAAACTTGCTATTTCAAAATTAAAAATAATACTTTGTAGCACAATAGTAAGTACATGTATAGGACTCCGGAGGACAGCAAAACATATAAACAATCACACAATATATAAACCCATGGACAAGACAGGCCACAATATACACAGAGATTTCAAACAAACATATATACATGTATATATATCAAATCAAGTGAATGTATTCGTGGGTGCCTGTTGACTGAACAGTTTTATTGAAAACTAGCTATTTTAAAATTCAAATTTATGTTGAATAGAAATATAAAGCTATGGTGGTTTTCCCGCCTGCCTGTTGAAGTGAACTAAATATACCTAAAGCTTACATATAAATATAGGTGGTGAATAATGTATCCATACAATTAAGGAACTGCTAGTTCGATGTACGATGCAGAAGTTAACCCTTGTGACTAATGGAATGACCAAACTGTTATGTCATATGGGGCAGTTCAACCTAGCAACAAGCACACTAAATTGGCTTTTCACATAGAATATTGTTAGCTTTGTTTAAGTGACTAGAGAATTAGATATTAATAGTCTAACCCAGGAGTGGAAAAGTGTTGAAGTTAGTTCTAAATGGGATTATGTCTTAACTGAAACTTTGGTGTGAAATCATGAACTGGCCAGGGAATAGTGATTTTAGTTGCACCTGTGCCTTAAAGTGACATTTATCTATTCTAATATGTAATTGTGACTGTCATTTGTTTGTTTCTCTGTTCAGGGTTGGCAGCTGCACTTGAGCTGTCCTGAGGTTGATATTTGGTGTTTAGGGGTATCTCCAGTTTCAGAGTTATGCTACTTCTGATTCACAGTTATACCCATGCTATGCCGGGTCAACTGCTAGTTAATTCTACGAAGTGCTATTTTTAGAAATAACTATTTCAGGGCCCCCAACTAATGTTTTGTATAAGATGATAAATCAATAGAAAGTTACTGAATCAGTCCTTATCCTGCCCAACTGAGGTGTTCAAAGAAGTAAAATTTAATCTTAAACATGCATTAAGCAAGAGCAAAATCTGCTTATTACAAGTCTTTCTTTAGGCCTGAAATGTTATCTAAATTATCAATTAGACATTAATTAACTTATCCAGACCATAATAAACTCTCGATGTCAAGGCTAGCCTTCGATGTAGGCTGGATTAGATTCCTATATGCCGCTAACGGCAAAAGATAATTAAATCAGAAAAAGTGGATAATCGAGACTATGCTATTTATATTAATGATTTTAGTAATGATAACAGAGACTATGTAAAAATTTCACCGGCTTCTTTCTCGGCTCATAGTGGATCAATTTGACTGAAATTTTCAGCAAATTACCTTTACACTATCTAGTTTTTAACTATTATAGCGAGAACTGCCATCTCTTTATCTTATCTCCCATAATGTATCTTTAATTATATCATAATTACTGGCTTATTTTTGCTTTAAGTTGGAAAGGGTAAGATATGTTTTATACTAAGTTTGATCAGGTATCACTCATATGACACCTGTTTGGTGTCCCATGTCCATATGCAGGGTACGAAATAACACGCGAACGGTCGTTCAGGTTACGCATCGGTTACCATGACCTGGAAACACGCGAACGGACTTCCGTTCTCGACCACCGAGCTATAATTTATAAACTAAAGGTTTCAGTTAAAATATTCCCTCCACTACTAGTACTACATTAAAACATTTTACAATTATAAATAAATGCCTGAAAGATCGTTAAGTTCGCACCTGTCATTTTGGCGGTAGCAAATCAACTCGCAGACCCATCATACCTGGCAACGTCATACTCATTAGCCTATTTAGCGAACGAAAGAGCCAGATCAATCAACTGATTTCTATTGTTTTTATTTCTTAAATTAATGGTGATTGAGTAATAAAAATAAAACACCCAATGAAAAGGAATGTTATATTCGCAAATTATCAAATAAAAAACATACTTTTCAACAATGGATCTTCCGGTATTTACGTAATAGGTCAGAGGTGAAAATTCACACCGTGTCAATGACTTTGGCATTATTCCAATATTTTCACTTTGTCACTCACGGCTAATAATTTTATGACATGGAAAGTGAAATGGAATCAGATTTTTTTATGATTTACTGCCAGGCATATCGTAGAACATGATAATGTCGAAGAAATCAACTATTTGTTATTTTTGGGGGACGTTATGAATGATGCGAAGTAGCCGAGATCAAGCGTGTCGACCGCCATATCTTGGATACGTTTCCAGACAGACGATACCACAAAACTTACGGATAATAATTCTAGAGTTTGGAAAGCTAAATTGAATCAAAACTTTTAGGATTTAATACAAGCTACATAGAGGAATATTACATTGCCGAAGATTTCAACTATATATTTTTATTTTCGATGCAATAAAGCAAAGAAGACGACAATTCCCACCATATATCCAACAAAGGCAGAAATGTCACATAGCGATGAAGTGACGGTCATTTGGGGCGATATGTCTCTCTAAAAGTTATATATTTATATTTACTTTGAACACTGTTCTTTTTTTTAAAATAAAATCTTAGGAGATACATGTTCACGTTTATTATGACAGAGAAAAGTCATAATTTTAGTGGAACTGACTTTTCAATATTATTTATAGTAATATACCGGTAATTGTTAGTTTGTACAATTGAATTTTATATCATTGGAAAGAACACGACAATCTGTACATTTTTGTATAAAAATTTTTTTTTTTTTAGTTATTTGCAATTTTGTAGAGAGTTTTAGGATTAACAATAATCCACTAATTCGCTTAGGGATATGGGCCCTGCTGATTTAATAAGCTTAGGGGTAGCTGGCTAATCTTTTAATTGGCCCCAAATCCCCCTAGGCTAATTCGAGGGTCGGCTCTAAACAAATATGGCATCGTAACCTATAGGTTACCAGTTCAAATTTGATGCAGATTAGCGTAACCTATTTTGAGGTTGCCATATAAGAGGCTTATTTCATACCCTGATATGGAGTTTTATTAAGAAAATTTAGTCAGTCTTAAGGTGAGAAAATGTCACAGAAATCAATGTTATAATTTTGGCTGTGGACGAGTCCACAACTGCTGGCCAACACATTCAAGAATGTAGTTTGAATTCACCATTCTATGACTGATCTATATGAACTGCAGTGCACCACATTAGACCAATTGGCCACACAAACAAATACCCTGTTTTTCCTAATCACAATCATAATAACACACTGAATCCTTGTTAAAACACATAAACAATGTGTGAGAATAAATTCTCTTCAGCTAAAAAATCAGTACAAAACACTGTACAAAAACTAATTGTTTTCAGGTTCCAGTTCAGGGTTTGATTCTGGTGGGATGGTTGAATTTTGCAGATTCTGAAATTTAACTAACTGTAGAATTTCTTTAGGGTTATCTATTTTGTGCATTCTCCTCATGTGATCGTGCAAACTGTCCGTTCTTGTATAGAACTTTAAACAAACGGGGCACTGAAATTTGATATTTAGATGAGTTGCGTCAATATGCCGAGCCAGATGTCTTTTCCATTTAAAAACCTTTCCACACCACTCACACGTTAAAGCAGACATATCATCAAAGTGAACCTACAAATGGAAAATAAAACGTTTGAAGTAAAGAGAATAATGTTTCATATCATGCTAAAAGGGCAGGGTTTTGGGGTATAAAAGCAATGTTCATAAAATGGATGCTTTTTGCCTTTGATTCCTCCCCGTGAGGTCTTCCCAAACAATGAAAACACAGTAGTAAACACACACAAAACAAGATTAACTGATCTCTTTCATGATTTCCTTAGGGTTTTCTATAAGATGAATTTTCCGCAAATGATCTTGCAAGCTGTAACTTCGTGTAAAGAGTTTTAAACAAATCGGACACTGAACCCGACGATTCAGATGGGTCACTTCAATATGCCTGATCAGATGATTTTTCCATTTGAAAACTTTTCCACACCACTGACAAGACAAATCGGACATAACATCAATCTGAACCTATAAATGGAAAATAAAATTGGTGATGTTAAGTCAAATTATCTAGATATCATGCTTTAGAGAGGAGTTTTTGTTCACAAAACATATGTTTACTTATTTATTACATCTTCATTTCACAGAAAAGTTGTCACTCACTATCTAAACTAACTCATAAAGCAATTCACACTAAAAAGTCTAAAGAATTTCTTTTGGATTATATATTGCATGAATTCTCCTAATATGGTCTTGTAGACTGTCAGTTCGAGTATAAAGCTTTTTACAAATAGGACACTGAACTCTGTGGTTTAGATGAGCGATTTCAATATGTCTGACAAGATGACCTTTCCATTTAAAAACTTTTCCACACCACCGACACGATAGATCAGATAATACCCCAATCTGAACCTACAAATGAAAAATAAAATTTTACAGAAATAGAAAATATAACCATTTCAAGTGACACAATATAAAAAAAAAACTAATTTGACCCCAAATATCAACAGCTTTGAAAAAATCAAAGCAGAATAAAAACTCTCAGGTAACATTTCTTCTTCTAATAAAATCTTCTAAAGGCATATGGTACCATCAAAGTTGTACATGGAGCGTAAAAGGTTTGAAAAGAAACAAAAATTAAGCACAGCCAACTTCATTGATACACAATGAAGCCTACAAATAAATGTAGAACCAATTTAACACTTGATTGTCATTATCATTTTGAAAACTTGTCACACTATCCACATAAAAAATTTATTAGTTTTCATCAATGGTTCAAATTTGCATTTTTCAGGCAACATTTAATTTTTTTAGGAACTTTCACCACCTAACCACCCATCTACCTAGACAACTTTACCAGATGGGATATTGTGTCATCAACCAAAGCACAACTGAGTTCATACGATAAAAATTCGTTCTTTTAAGAATTTAAGACTCCCTTGTTTCATGGAATACATGTAAGCTCTGACTTCTAACTCTACAAAGTGATACTGGATCTTTTTTCAATTTAAATTTAAAATCCCATTTATTTTATCTGTTTTGACAAATGTTATCTAATTATTATTATTAATAATTGTGTATCTTTTTTTTTCAACTTTTAAAATCTGTATGTGTATGTTTGTAGTGACATCTGAAGATTTTTGTATAAGAAATAAAATGAGGCTTAACGTCTTACTTTTCTGCACAAACCAGACTAATAAATGATAGGCATATATGCCATGCCTACATGTTCATGTGCCACAAGGGAAATTTTGCTTGGACAGCATTGTTTCCACCCTATCTTCATCAATTCCAACTGTCAAGGGTTTTTGTACACAGGACCACAGTTTTCTGTACCACCCGAACGACTAGACACTGTCTAACAAGAGGGAAATGCATAGAAAACCCCAGAAGAACAATGAGATTGCACCTCCTAAGCATTTAATAATAACAACAATACAACAGTAACACTATTAGTATGTATAGGTAACACATTTAACTTGTTTATTTATTGGTTATTACACTTGTGATGAAACAGGGTACAGCATAACAATACAAACAAAATGTCTTGAACCCTGTTAGAGGATTCTCATGATCTGACATAAGGATAAAATAGTTTCAACTAGTCTCAACGGTCAAACCTGTGTGCCACATCTATTGCAAATCAACAAGGTTTACAATATCCTGTTAATATCAGAGGACATCGCTTGGATTTACAACTGTTTCTAGACTTGCCAAATTGTTTAGCACACTGTTGATTCATTCAATTGTTACACGTCGCACCAGTTTTCCACGTCTATTAAAAATCAATACAATTTAAAATATTTTGACTTGCCATATTTGTAAGCATAATGTTGATTCTTTCAACTGTTACATGTATCTGTAGAATCAGTATGTCACATCTATCGCAAATCAACAAGGTTACAATACCAATCCTGCTATTAATATCTGAGAATATCACTGGGATTTTCTTTGTGTACTCTTCGAATATGATCTTTTAGGCTGTCATTTCTAGTAAAAAGTCTTAAACAAATTGGGCACTGAACTTTGATATTTAGATGTTTTTCATCAATATGTCGGCCAAGGTGCTTTTTCCATTTAAAAACTTTTCCACAATACCGACAACATGAATTGAACAAACCATCAGAATGGACCTAAAAATGGAGAAAATAAAAAGTGTAACACACAATATTCAAGCCTGGCAATAAGGCAGCTGTCACAACGTAAAATTTCATGTTTATCAGGCAATCTGGTGCCAGTCATTTGTCCTACACAGATTTATTTATTTCTGTGTTTTAATGATATTTTTAATACATGTATATCTGGTCTTTTATCTGTGTTTTTAAGGATATTTTAATAAATGTTCGGCACAAAGTTAAAAATTTAAAAAGATAATGTCAATCATGTATTTTTTCTGTGTTTTCAATGATATTTTTAATACATGTACAACACGAAATCAGCAATACCCTACATTTTGATAGGTTCAACCCAAATGGTTATTCAGATCTGTTAATATGGCACAATGGGACTAATGTTTTCTGTGGAACATGACAATGTGTATGTTCTAGTCACTCTTTTTAAGAACACACGCAAGAAAGCGATCATCGTTTGTTTACAAAAACACAGCACATTTTTCATAAACTAATTTTGCTACAGGTCTCCTAGTCTTCCATCTTTATGGAACTTAAAGATATGGTCTTTAAGGTAATCCTTTCTTTTCAAAATTTTTCCACAAAATGGACAAGAATAACGATTGTTTGTGTGAACCACTTGATGATGTCTTTTGAGATTCTGTACCCATCTGAAACTTTTCCCACACACTTCACAAAAGACACATCCTCTCACAGCCTACAAGCAAAAAGAGGCAGTTTTATTTTAAAATGATTAACTAATTCATTGAAGAACATCTTCAGGTCTGACAGCTTTGTGCATTTTCCGAATATGATCTCGCAAGTTGTCAGTTCGTGTGTACAACTTTAAACAAACCGGACATTGAACTTTGATATTTAAATGTTTTCCATCAATGTGTCGGGCCAGGTCCTTTTTCCATTTAAAAACCCTTCCACACCACTGACAACAAGAACCTGATAAAACATCAAAGTGCACCTACAATTGGAAAACAAAAAGTCGTAGCAGTTAGCAATAAAACAGAAGATTATTATGAAGATGGCAGCAAAGAACATGCATCATTCAGTTTTATTGAAATATTTAAGGATTTTGTTAGTCACCCTAGGTCAGATCTTTCTCTTAAAATTTTGACAGCACTTCAACTGACTGATTCAAATGTAATAATGTGCATATTTACAATGCACTTAATAAAACACCACTGAGGGTTATGTTCAAAGTACAATCCAATGACTACCCTGATCTCTAGGTCTACAGGTAAGACCTGATTACCTCCCTTTACCCCTGATTACCTCCCTTTACATCTTTAAACATTACAGGAACTTAACTAATGCTGTCCAAATAGCACAATAGTTTGGAGTGTTTTTGGTTTTTTTTGTGAAACTGCATACATCATCCTACTGATACCCATTTACAGTTGGGTAGACTAGAATACTGGGATAAACTGTTTTAAGGACAAGAGACCTCAACACACAATTTGAGTCTAAAACCAGCTACCACTTGGGACATAAATTCTACTCTATAACAGTACGGCACATCCTTCCCTAGTGGAGATGCCAAATGTTTCGGTTTGCACTCTCAAATGGCCATGATGTACAAAAATTATCAGTTTTTTTTTATAAAAACAATTTTTTTATTCAGTAACTTTTACATCAATCATTCAACCTGGACCACAATTAAACAATTGTTCATGCGTTAATACACTTTATAAAACAATTATAAATGCTATAAGTCTCTAGCTAGCCACAACATATTCAATATGCTTCTTTTTTAAATGAGTCATTAAATCTCCTTTTTGGGTAAAACTTTTCTCACAAATTGGACAGGTGAATCGCTGGTATAGATGTAAACCTTTCACATGACGATTCAAATTGAAACTTGTTCCAAAACATTTACCGCACCAAGCACACGGGTAACTTCTGGATCTATTGCTAACCTAAAAACAGACAACATACACGACCATTAGTTCAAAGACCATTTCTTAATATTTTTTGATTTCAGTTGACTATTATTTCATCACAAATGCTTGCACAGTAAATAATTGGTTAGTTATTGTAATGAAAAAAAAAAAAACATCCAAAAAACCATAGAAACACAACCACCATAGCCAACTTTCTGAAGGATTAATATGTATGTTTCCATAACAAAAGTAAAGAATTCTGTGCTCAAAAATAGAAACTGATCTTAAACTTAATTTAGGCAATATAATGTAGTAATCAAATAGTTCATAACCATACTCCACGCAGAACATACTAGATGCTACTCAATATTTCTAGAGATAGATACTACCATTATTTTGTCTCCCAAATATCTAGTTTGATAGCTACCATGGCCAACAGTAACTCTACACTATATAATACTCTCAGTTAACAAACCCAGTCATAAAGACAATTTAATCAGTGTCACTGTGCACCCAACAAGGTCGTCACATTTGTTGAATGAACAGGTAAGCATGGACCAAATACATAAAGGTTTCCTGAGAAAATTATTGCAGTACTAACTAAAGTATTCTTTAATTAACCTCCAAAAATCATTGGGAGGAAGTAGGTAAATGAAATCTTCTAAAATGCTGTTTAAGATTTGTCTTAAAGTTAAAGGTTTGTCCACAGACAGGACAAGTAACTCGACAATTGAGATGGACACCTCTCACATGTTGATTCAAATTTGATTTGGTAGTAAATGTTTTTTGACACCATGAACATTGTAACCTTTGGTCTCCAACCTACAAAAAATATAAAAGTTCTTAGTTTTCCAAATGTTTATTTTATTCTCAATAATTTAACAGTTAAACAATTTAAAAGTATGTCCATCAAATCAACAAATTATTGCAGCAAAAATTTACATACCAGTACATATACAGAGTTTTTATCAGTCATCGATGCGATTATCGGCCTACTTGCTATACATCAATGCACCAAAACGAAAAACAAAACATTTTTTTTATAATACCCGACCACAGAAATCCAAAAATATCTTGGAATAACAATAGTAAATTCTGACCTAATACAAATTGACATACGAGTTTGTCACAATCTTCAAATCTGTACTTTCTTATCCCCTGAAAATCACTGGAAAATATTTTTTCTTCACAAAAAGTTATATGAATATGAAAAAATTTACAGTATATCTGGGTACTAATATGACATATCTACATAATTTATTTTGTGGAGATTCGAGACTAGATAGTTTTGTTCAAATAGTGATTTTGATTAATTACCAAAACTGCTATCCATTGTGTTATGCATTGACGCAAGCATCAAAGTTTGTCTGTGATATCATAATTGTGGAAGCAGATGTTAAACCACTACAAAGAAAAGAGTATCCACATTTGTTTTCGATGCATTGATATATAAAACCTTATCAGCACTGCATATACATACGTATTAACATATTCAAAAATTAAAACCGAATGCAGTCAAATATTTAAGACAAGAGAACAAAGACAATGAACAATTAAAATTCATTTGCAACAAATATTTTTAATAAAGGAAGTCTATGAACCACTGTTTACGTCATAACTTATTTAACTGTACTGTAACGTAAACAAATCAACAAAATACAAAGCCAGAAAAATAAAACAAACTAGTATCCATGTCAAAATAATTTTTCTGTTGTAATATACGACTTGTGTTCTTTTTTAAAATGGTTCTTCAAATGCATTTTCCGTGTGTATGACTTATCACATAATGGACACTGTACACGGAAGTTCATATGAATGATCTGAATATGTTCTTTAATGTTCCCTTTTGATGAACATATCTGCGTACAATGTGGACACTTAAAATTAGGCTTGGATGATTTGCCATCGTATATTCCATGCATCAAAGATTCATGTTTTGTTAGTTCTGTTGCTACAGCAAAAATTTCATGACACCATAGGCACTGATTTTTTGCCAGACTCAGTACTCCCTACAATTAAAAAAAGTAAAGGAATACTTCAATATAGGTCATTGTTAAAGATAATTCAATATCATCAAAGATGTTTACCATAATAGTATATGTAATTGAGTAATTTGATACAGTATGGTGTATAAAGGTTTTAGCTCGAGAAAAATGAAATTTAACGACGATTCACCACACACCTAGTTATTTCAGGACTACTATATTACGGTGTACCCTTATCTCAATATTTCACTTATATACATAGCTCTTTAGCTGTCGGAGGAAAGCTCGATGGCCCAGATAGGAACCCAATGATTAAGGAGATGATTCTTACTTCTTGTCTGTGAATCTAGAGTGCATGCACTGGACCACTGGGTCATCCAACCCTCCTAAAAACTTAACACAACAAACACCACAATATTAAATCTTGTTGGGTGTCTTTCCACCTTCAATCACTCTAAACTCCTTTTAAACACTACCATTAAATAGGATTATCACTAGAGAGTTCAAAATGATGAATCTAGCTGATAAATGAGTAAACATTTCAAAATAGTTTGTTCATTTTGTGCTTTAAGAAAACCGTTAATTAATCAGACATTTTCTTGGGACCGTATCAATAATGCTGCCATTAACTATATTGGTGCCACTGACTTGAGGAACAGTCCCAGAACTGCAGAATTGTAGGTGTCATTTAAAATGTATATTCTTACAAAATTTCAGGAGGCAAAACAGAATAGAACTGGCATAAAAGTTGATTTATAGCTTAGAATAGTGATACAGTAGCAGAACTCAATGACGATAGCGGCCATGTTCTTTTTCATAATGACTTCTCATGTGAAATTTTTTGGTATAGTTCTTTTTACAAACAGGGCAAGGTATTCTTAGGTTCATATGTTTGACTTTAATATGTTCCTTTATATTTCCCTTCGATTTGCAAAGCTGTGTACAATGTGGACATTGAAAAACAGTTGTTGATGTCTGGCTGTCGTAAATTCCATGCACATTGAGTTCATGTCGAATTAAATCAGAGGTTGCTCGATAAACATGCTGACACCACAGGCACCGATTTTTAACAAATCCAGTCAACTCCTACAAGTAAAACAAAGACTAGATCAGAAATTTATTTTAAATCTATTGTTTTTCTTACTTATCTATCACAAGCACTGATTTTTAACAAATCCAGTCAACTCCTACTCAAGTAAAACAAAGACTACATCAGGAAGTCATAATAAAACTATTGTTTGTTTTTCTTATCACAAGCTTTGATTTTTAACAAATCCATTTTATTCCTACAAGTAAACTCTATAGACACACATGAAGGTATGCATTACTGGTTCATAATAGGTGTTGCTGTACATGTTCTCTCTCTAAGTGTTTCCTCATATGAGTTTTCTTAGTATATCCCTTATAACATATCGGACAGTTAATTTTCACATTAAGATGTTTGATTCTAATATGTTCTTTAGTGGATCCTTTCGATGAACAGATCTGTGGACAATATGGACACTTAAAGTGTATTTTGTTTGAATTTTCAATGTTAAATCCATGGTTTTCAAACTCGTGTCGCACCACATCAGAGAGAACAGGAAAGGGCTCTTGACACCACAAACAGCAATATTTGTCTAATGTGTTTCCTCCTAAAATATCCTATAAAGGAAAACAAAACAATTTTTAAGAATTTGCAATGAATTTGAAATCCCGGAGATATTTGTGACCAATGGTAACTACTGAATTGCAAAACACTAATAATAATCAACTGATTCTCAATAGTTGTGGATTACAGCTTATTCAGGTGTCGCAGATGACCCATGTTCTCTCTCAAAATGTTTCCTCATGTGTGTTTTCTTTGTATATCCCTTATAACATATCGGACAGTTAATTTTCACATTTAGATGTTTGATTCTGATATGTTCTTTAGTTGATCCCTTAGTTGAACAGATCTGTGGACAATATGGACACTTAAAGTGTACTTTATTTGAATTTTCAATGTTAAATCCATGGTTTTCAAACTCGTGTTGAACAACATCAGACAGGCCAGGAAATGGCTTTAGACACCACAAACAGCTATGTTTGTTAAATGCTTGTTGTTCTAAGTTATCCTATAAAGGAAAACAAAACAAATATAAATCTTTGAGTTTCTGGGGTTTGGGGCATGAAAATTTTCATGACAGTCAATGATGACCATCAATCTTTGACTTTTCTTTATAAACATGTACTTATGGATTATTTTTTCCACAAAATATTGTTATGGATTACTGGCTGTTTTTTCAAAACATGAGGTTGTGTATTACAGGTTGTTTTCCCAATACATATTATTATGGATAACATGCGTTTTTAGATTACTGGTTGCTTTCCCCCCAATACATGCAGTTGTTGATTACTGGTTATATTCATGTGTAGCAGAGCCATGTTCTCTCTCAAAATGTTTCCTCATGTCAGTTTTCTTAGTATATCCCTTATTACATACTGGACAGTTAATTTTCACATTTAGATGTTTGATTTTAATATGTTCTTTAGTGGATCCCTTAGTTGAACAGATCTGTGGACAATATGGACACTTAAAGTGTATTTTATTTGAATTCTCAACATTAAATCCATGTTTTTCGAACTCATGTCGAACAACATCAGATAGACTTGGAAATGGCTCTTGACACCACAAACAGCAATTTTTACTCAATGGTCGTTCTCCTAAGTTATCCTATAAAGGAAAATATAAAAAAAAAATTATAATTTAAATTTGAAGGTTTTATACCTAATCCCTGTTGGACACAATCATGACTTGTTATATTACAGGAATAGTTCACGTTCTTAATTTTGTTTGTCTTAAAGCATTCTCAGTTTTCTTGTTTGGTGACTATAAATATCTTTTTAATCAACTCAACTGACACTTTTTTCTGTTGCTTCACTAACAATATGTAATATAGATGATTACATAACTGTAGCAGTAGGTCAAACCAGGTGCAGTACATGAATGTTTCCAAAACACTGCTCGACTTGCCATTATCTGATTATCTCGAATTTTCCTTTCAGTTCATGGATTTTTGATCATTATTCCCCAATATTTATTACGTACATGTAGTCTGTATCTTATTCCATCTTACATCCCTTTAACACTATTTTACCTTCCTGTAACACGGTTTGTACAATGAAAATGATGTCTTTAATTTTGAAATAAACTGAAATTTTATGAAAGATTATTTGAATTAAACTATAACTAAAATTTTATTACACAGATCATTCGACCCTAACAACCATTATTATTATGTTATTATATATTTGCTTGCTGGTCTGGCATAATTATGTCCGGTGTCATGTGTTCTTCAGACTCGCACCCTCCCCCAACCCACACGCTACTGGGCATGTTTTACATCTATGTATTTGGAGGATGTTAAATGAGATTTATAATGCTCAATGATTATTTTATTAATACCGCGGCTCCAATCAATTATCGTACACGATCAAAATAACTTGATAAAACAAAAAATAACCAGTTTTTACAATATTTCGCAAAACAAAGGTACAGGTACCACACAGACTACAGGTAACTTTCCAGGTTTGTTTTTTTTTTCACGTTTCGCAAAACAAAAAAAAAACAAAAAAAGTCCAAGTTTATTTTAAAAAATATTATGCACTGTTTTGATATGTGCTCTAAGATTGTCTTCTTGTGAATAGTTTTTACCACACAGATTACAAACAACTCTTTGTTTAAGATGTATTCCATTGACGTGTCTATTCAACTTGTAAGGTGTAGTGAACGATTTACCGCACCATTTACAACTATGATTAACTCGAACAACCTAGAACAACAAACAAAACTACTGGTTTAAAAAACCTTCTCTGTACATATCTTTTCAAGGAGATAAGGTATATCAGCTGTTAGAACTTTTATCTAATCCTTTTGTATTGTACATTACTAAATATAAATTCAGGCTTTGAATAATGTTAGAAGTAAAACCATGATAATCTTGTTAGGTGATTTTGCTTAAGGTACACATATATTAAGACAGCGTAACTGGAAACCAAGTGTTCAAGAATTTTTTAACTTCAGTCTAAATTCAGTTGACATATAATTACACTAGAATATTACATATTAGTTTTGAATAAGGTACATAAGTAAAACCATCACAATCTTGTTAGGTGATTTTGCTTAAGGTACATGTATATAAAGACAGCGTTACTGGAAACCAAGTGTTCAAGAATTTTTTAACTTCAATCTGAATTCAGTTTACGTAGGCTATATTTACACAAGGATATTACATATAAGCTTTCAAAAATCTACGAAAGTAAAACCAATTTAGTTAGGCAATTTTGCTTAAGGTATATAAAGACAGCGCTACTGGAAACCAAGTGTTCCAAGAATTTTTTAACTTCAGTCTAAATTCAGTTGATGTATATTTACACAAGGATATTACATATTAGCTGATAGGCCTTTTAATGTTTCATTACTAGAATATTTAACTTCACAGCCTATAAAGTATATTCACACACTGACACTTGCTATTTAATGTTTCATTTAAAAATTATCAACATAACGATATACCCCTATAAATAATAAACAATACCTATGAAAAAGAAAATTGTATCTCCATATAGTACAATTAAATGACCTGGAACAGTCAATTTAGGACTGCAATTGGTTGGTGGACAAGTTCAACAATTTAAAACAATCTGATCAGCAACAACAGATAATTTTCAAGAATGAATACAACTTTTAACTTAATGCCCTTAACTTGCAAACTAACATAAAAAATTAATTGCTAGTTTAAACACTAAGAACATGATTTATTACTGTGTTCACTTTATATGGTGTGTTCAATTGTATGTGAATATGTAAGGTAAGAACCAGTTTACTCATAAAATCAAGTTGGTACATCACACATCCCATAAGGCAG
Source organism: Patella vulgata (assembly GCF_932274485.2). NCBI lineage: Eukaryota > Metazoa > Mollusca > Gastropoda > Patellidae > Patella > Patella vulgata. Next base: position 17,782,660 of record NC_065881.2, read on the forward strand.
TCGGTCACAAAGTTTAGTAATGATATATCACTACAAGTAACATACAGTAAGTTATTTGGCGAGTTATATTCTACACGTACCACTAAATCATTCACACTGTCCATTATACGCAGACTAAGGATTACAAATTTAATATTTTCAATCCGTTATTTTAAAATCGCTATGCATTAATATCTTAGTTCAATCAAAATACGATCGGCATGTGAGCCTTCAGTTTAAGGGTATGATTTCATTGGGTGGGCAAACATCTTTTTCTTTAAAAAATTTCATAAAATGAAGAACATTTTAAGAAAATAATGATGTTCTGAAAACAATATTGAAAGTTAAATTCTTGAGTAAGAAGTTTAGAAAGAAGTCAATTCTTTAGTTTGGATTAGTTTCTTTATTGACTCACAGAACATCAATATTTTCTTCTTAGGTCCTCTATAAAACAAGTGCATGCATATATGATTATAGTTCGAGATACAGGCACATATACATGTATAGACATACCTGAACCATAATCATATAATATTCTGAAGAATACCATCCACATTTAGAAATATTGATGCATTTTGTTCAGTTTCTTTTTTTATGAAAGATTATCCATCCAGTGATGTGTTACAGGATAAATATTTCTTGATTTCAAACAATTAACACAAGGAGTGGTGATAACTAAATTATCAAACATTTTAATGTCTTTGATGTAACTGAACAAGGTTCAACAATATTTCAGTGTAATAAAAGGTACAGTATATATTCTTAAAAGGTGTTGGCATCATGTTTGCATCGAATCGGATTACAATATCTTTTAAATTATAATTATCAATGTCAAATTTCATTTTTGAAAAACATGCATAGAACACCTTTCAAAAAAAATATACACATATAATATTTAAAAAATAAAGCTCCACTGACAATCAAGGTTACATTACTGATTTTCTGCTTCAAAATGTTTTGAATGCATTTAAAATGACGGTTTATGACTTTTGAAAACAGCTTATTTCAAAATATACTAGGACCTTGTCATGAATGTCACAGTAGACAACCATTTTGAATAAGCTGAATCCACAATGCAATAACCAAGAGGACAGGGCAAGGAGGGAAATAGGGGCTAGGGTGGGGGTTCATAATTTCTCCAGTTAACAAGTGCACCAATATTTTAAGATGTTATAATAACAGTGCTGGGGAAGTTTCTTCAAAGTAGCCATAAATCTTCTGGCAAGTTTAAAGTTAATGAACATGTGGAAATGAGTCTATAAAAGTCAAAATAATTTGACGTCATTAATTGGCCTTTTAAAATATGTTGACTTGGCTATATCCTTAGAAGATTACCAGTTTTATTGTACTTGTAGTGTATGTAGTATTTATCAGAGAATATTTGGTGCACCTGCATTACAGGAGTAGTCGATGTTGTATACAGTAAAATAAACAAGACAGGCTATTATAATCCTCCTCGTTTACAGAATTGAAAATAAAGTAAATGACATCCAAATCTGAATTGTCTGTAAATGAAATGGGGCTTAGCATCCTACTTTTCTGCAGCAACCAGGACAATACAGACAGGACTGTCTAACAAAATTATTCTATGTACTTTTTCGGAATCTAAACACGAGGGGATTATTGAGCTCATCTTGTTTATAAATCAGTATTTCAATTTTTCAAGCCTGTGCTTTAACTTTGGAATTAATTAAAGTATGTTTGATTATTAATGGAAATGAAAGGTAGACCATATAAAATATCCAGTATGTCACTGTAGCACTGAGAAAGAAATTAATGCTAAAATGTGTAATACATGTATTTTGGTTTTCCGATTCTAGGTTTATTATAGGGCAGACTGGTAGTATTTGATTATTAGTCTGATTATTTTATAAGATGCCAACAGGACAGGGATGACACAGTCAACTGCACATCAAACCCTTCAGGCCAAACGTTGATGCAAATAATATGTAAAGTCAGTGTCCATTAGAATCGTCAGTGGCTTATGTGTATGTCATATTTTCTTTTGTTGTTTAGGCCAAACCAATTAAAATTTTGCTTCTCATATCTCAGTTTGTACCTTCCATATTTTTTAACTTTGAAACTTTAAACAAAACATCGCTTATTTGTTTGCTCTTCCCATTAAGTTATCAAGACAATGAAGAACTTAAAATTAATTTGGTTTGGCCTTAACCATGACTGTAGCCTGCCAATTGTTCTTTAGGGGCCAAAGTGCAATCAAGCTGCATTAAATCAATGTGTGTCATCATCCAGGATTGGGATGTAATAGCTCTCTAAACACAAGTCTTGTATCAAAATGTGTGTTGCTCAGTTTTAGGAAGTTCATAACACATGGGTTATCAAGATCTTCTTTAGACTGTGGTCTAGTTTTACAATGAAAAGTTATTAAGTCAGTCTGAAGTGGAAATATTGATCCATTATGTTACGAACTTAATGCCTGAAATATTGAAAGACATTCAGCAAAACTTACCTTCTGTCAATAGATTATTAAGTTAAGTGCATCATTGAAGAAGACCTACCATATATCTTGCCCAAGATACATATAAACATGTACTAATTTTGAAATTTTAAAGGTTTGTGGCCTTATCCATGAAAACATGAACTATAATGATATTTTAAGAATGCAGCCTTTTTATTGGCCAAGACCTAAACTCTTTGCTTTGACTTTAGTTCTCAGCCAATGAACAATCTAAATTCTTACTTAAATTATTCCAGTTGGAAGTATTCACAAATAGGAACACAAAGAAATAGGTTCGAAAGCGGTGGTATTCAATTCAGTTTCTGAGTTTATCTCAACTTAATAATCTATATCAGCCCTACAAACATCCTATAAAGTAATATTCAGGCTCCTTTTCAACAACATGTTAAAGTTTCCAATACCACATGTTCTCCAAGTGAATGTAATCCCTTGTTACTTCTTGTAATTAACAGTATACATGTACAGGTACATGTATCTCCCTCCGAGTGAATATAATCCCTCGTTACTTCTTGTAAATAATAGTATACAGGTATATGTAATTGTAAATAATCGTAAACTTGTTGCATTGATACAGCTTCAAACATGTTGCAATAAGGGAGCCTGATAAATGAAAATGGACAAGGGGAGATGGCAAGGGGTGGACATCAATAAAAATATAACCTTGAATTTAAGAAGATAATCCATTAATAAAATCCATATGTAACAAAATCAAAACTATAATTCAAACTGTAAAACTAACAATCTTTATGTCAAGAAGAATAGCATTTAACACTTTTTTTGGTTAGACCAGACAAAATCAATTTTTAATTCTTCAGTCATAAATTTATGAGAAAACAAGTCTTTGAAAAGAGCCACCAAGTAGTGTACATGTACTTTTGTTTTGAATTCATTTTCACATTCAGGAAATAAGCAAACTTAATTAATACATGTAGGTGTGGCGTTATTCATGTGCCATAATTTGATGCATGAAGAACCATTCCTCTCCTCTTTTTAAACCGGTCTATCCATGAATTACTGGCATTAAAAGAGGCAATACCCAAATTTTGAGCAATTTCGTTAGCCTTATTGATCATTATTGGTCCATTAATAAAAATATCTTCACTACGAGCCCATTCAATCCATTTACATAAAGCATCTTCAACATTTACATAAACACAAGAACGAAGTTTCTTTCTGGTCTTGGAAATCGTAGAACAACGAAAGCTTTCAAAGGCATTCCTCTTGTTAATAATTGTACTTAATGTACTGAATGGTAAACCAAACTTAGCGGCAATATCTTTTCTCCTAAGGTGACCTGCGTCAACATCCTGTAAAATTTGGAACTTGGTCTCTAAATCTATTGACCTTCTCTTCTGTACCATCTTCTTAAACTGAAGTGGTAATAGAAATCAAATGATGTTCAAACCATCAACAATTTACATACGTCTGGAGATCATTTTCATGATAAACAAATCATTGTTTTCTTGTAAAATATAGATGTGGTGGAAAACTGAATTCGAGATAGAAGTCATCAAATGACGATCTATCAATATTTTACTATACAACGTCGGGATCATGGAAGAAAAAATAATTGTTTTCTTCAAAAATGGAAAAATACAGAGGACGACATTCGACCCTCAAAAAGGAGTCTGGAAAAAAATTACCAACAAAAAACCTCTTCAAATACAAAACGCCAATATTTTTGATTATCAAACTTTACTTCAAGAAATCTCTGGTAAACCTAGTCTTAGTTTTGTCTACTACAAAATAACAAACTCAAAACAATTTAACAAGAATACTCCCAACTGTGATTCACATATCATCTGTTGACATTATCACTGAAAATCTCATGGCGCTTTCTGAATCTCGAAATCCATTGCCGAGTGGCATTAAATGACATATCTCCCAGATTCCTAGCAATTTCATTGGCTTTTCTGATTAAAACTGGTCGACTGACAGCATGTTTGAGTTCTCTAGCTGTTACTATCCACTTAACCAATTCATCCTCAATATTCTGATGGGCATTAACCTTAACTCTTTTCATTGAAAGTGATATTGTGGAATTTTTATACAAATCTTCAAAGTGTTCCCTATTCAAAATTATTGTTCTAAGAGTACTTTCAGGCAATTTATATTTTCTAGCAAGTTCCGCTTTCGTTCCATGTTGTTCATCTAGTTCTTTCAAGATTTGAATTTTAGTGCCTAAATCAACAGCTTTTCTCTTCCAAGCTTTGTTAGATTGTGGAATATCATTCCCACTATCCATTTCCTTTCTTTCCTTCGAATTCTTTTTCAATATTGGTACCCTCTCCATGAACTGAAGTGGTAATAATAATAGGAAAAATTAGGTTGAGAAAACCACCACTTTTACTATAAATTACCAGTATCTCTCTACATCCATCCTCAGAAAAACCACAAACAATTTGTTGAAAAGAACCACCGTACCGATTTCAGAAAACATACTTTTAGAATTGCCAAGAACAAATACATCATTTTCCCCAAACCATCCATAAACTTATACAAACTCTTGAACAAAAACATAATTTTGAAATTATCAACAAATAAATCATTTTCCAAAACTACATATATGTATGCTTTTAACATGTAGATCTCCACTATACAAAACAGCACACAAAATTATTCCTCAATTCACTCATTTTCATTGCATTACAGTTATTTATTATCAATGGATTATCTTCATGTCAGTGGAGCTTTTAACATTGTCTTTTTACATAACAATAAATATACATTATCCTTTATTACTAATCCTCTCTTATCAATCATATTATAACAAAGATCCTACTTCATTTCATTCTTAGAGCAAAAAATTTTGTTTTGTTTGCATGGTTATCTGCTTTCTGTATGATATGGAGGATGTTAAAACACATATCTTTTTGTTTTGATAGTATAAATTTTCTTACATAGATCCTACATTGCTTTGTTTTCATGGCTTTAATTTTGTTTTATTAGCTGTTAAGATAGTATGATCTGGGACAGTTATTAAATACGCTGCTTTCTATATGTTATGGGGGATTAGCCATTGAAATGGTTTCTGTAGTCAAACTGCTTTCTTTATATCAGTTAAAGTCTCTTTATCATCATTTGCATTTTTTTTGGGGGGGGGGGGGAATATTAAAATGTACTCAAAGTGATTAACATTTACTTATAAAAACAAAATATCAACAGGAAATTATCTCAAGGCTAGGATTTAATCAAATTAAAAAGAAACTTATCGAAAGATTACAGTGAAAACATATGGCACCTGCTTTGACCATGTCCATGAGACCGAATATTGCAAAGACAGTTTTAATGCATATCTTAGTAAAATTATACTGAATAGAGTTGAATCATTTTTAACAGATATTTCTTTTAGAGATTCAACTTTCAAAATATTGTAGGATGCATGCAAGGGATGCACAATTCTTCAAATGATGATTAGAGACTTGAACTTCCAGGAAAACTAAGTGTGAAAAAGCAGTTCTGAAGCATGAAATCAAATTTCAAATGAATTTGTGATAATTCAGGGAATTGAAACTATGTAAGATCTTATGTTAATATTGTGAGCGAAGTTCGAAACCAGGAATAAGTACATGTATATCATCTGATAATGTATCTTTTTTTATTATATGTAATAAGACAATGTTCAGATGGTATAATGAAAAGGTGAACCTACCGGTTGATTTGATGGCGATGAGGTGCTGGTACCAGCAACTGAAATAAAATATCACATGTACATGTAATCAATACATTTCTTTTATTTAAACAACTGAATGAAAGATTGTGGATTTTCAGGCCATACAGGAAAAAAATTATTCTGGTTTTCAGATATACGTATGCCAACACATCACTTAAAATAGCTGCATGGCCCACGTTCATTCCAAAAAGTCAAAAAAACATTATATTTCTCACTCAAAGGGAAGTGAGCCATTAAAAATTTCTTGTTGAGATTTAAACCAGGTACGATTCTAGTTGATAGTCCAGTGTCTTTGCCAAAAACTGCCACAGTCCCCTGAAGCCTGTTGAATTGGGAAGGAATCTTACCTGGTAAGTAGCCAGCACCATGTTGAGTACCGGGTAAGTTAGGAATGTCAGAACCAAGTAAATTTTGACCAGGATTGTTCGATTCATTGGCATGTAAACCAACGGGATAAAGTCCTAAACTTTGTTCACGTAAACTAGCAAAAAATTCATCGTCGTTTGATTCACCGCCAAAACTAGAAAGACTATTATCACCTTGACCTGAAAGATAAAACATTTGACTAAAAATATTTTGACTAAAACTATCTGTTAGGAAAAAATATATAACATTGCTGGAAAACACCTATCTCTATATTTATTTATACATGTAGCTCAGTGGATGGACCCACCTTCAGTTTTGTTATAGCTCAGTGATAGATAAAAGAAGTCTTTCAACATGTTGCCAGGTCACGATAAACAATGTGTATACATGTACTTGCTATTTGAATGGTTGATATTCTAGGCATGATATTCTAGGTATTAGAACACAGTCACCCAGCCCCCAATAACAATTTGTGCAATGCATGATTATAAGCTGGTGACCAGTTAAATGTACCATGTAATGAAAGGGTTAAACAATATGATTTTTATCAACTATATGTACCTGATGAGAACCTGTTACCCCCTTGATCATCATACATGTAACTTGTATCCGATTCCATTGTACTATCAATTTCATCTTTTACTTTAGTTAAATCTATTTCTATGACTTCAGGTTCGTTTGATTTTGGAGGACTTTTATTTGGTGTACTTGGTTCCGCTGTTTCTGTTGCTTCTGTTGAAAGAGTTTCTGGAGGAGGATCTGATGCAGGTTTATCAGAGTCACTAGTTTCACTATTTTTACTTTCACTGTCTTTGTCTTTTTCAGTTTCAGGCACAAATGATAAATCATGACTAGTCACAGACTCTATTCTAAGTTCTTTTTCTTCTCCTTCGCTTGTTGCATCTTTATTACTAGCTACAACACTGCCATTTTCTACTTTTATCACTTCAAATTTAATGTCAGGTTTTTCCGCTGTTTTTTCTCCAACTTTTTCCTTATCACCGGATTCTTTTTCTGGTTTATCAGCACCAGGAAGAGATTGAGCTGGGGTGGCGGAAACCGATTCAGGTGGAATAGATGAGGGAGATGAATTTGTTTCACTAGAAATGGACGGTACAGTTGATGACGATGGAGCTGGTAATCTTGAAGATAAATTTGGCATTCTACGGGGTGATGTTGATGGCAAGTTCATTGGGTGACGCTGGGGGGATGATAAACGAGGCATTTTAGCAATTTGTTGGGGAGACATTCTTTGATCAAATGGTCTTCTTCTCATTTGTGGTGCCCTTACAGGAAAGCCACCAGGCCTGGAAAATTGACCACGCTGCTGTCCCATTTGATAACGCCCTCCACCCATTGCACCAGGTGGATGGTCATCTGTTAAGTCAACACTGATATCATATCGAGTTTTTCCCAACACATTTGGAGTGGGAGGAGGAAGAGGTCTATCTAAATTTTTCTTTGGTGTTTTTTGTTGGGGATCAGTGGCATAAAAACTTTTACTGATAAATGTTGTTGAAGATTCATCACTTTTTGACACTTTTTCATTAACGATGTAATTAAATTCTGAGTTACTGTCAACAGTTAAATACAGATGGCCCACAACTTTCACATTTTTATCAAAATCAACATGGCCATGACACACAGCTTGTAAATTCTTCACCAGGGCAGAAATAAACTGGTTAGCAGATTTCTCATCTGTAGACATTATGCTTTTTTTTGTTGATATTCTGAAATGAGAACGAAAATCAGATATAAAGCATAGCGACAGGGCGGTTACATTTAATAAATAAAAATGTAATTAAATGGGAGTTAAAGTGAAACTGTTATGCACCAACCGCACTAATGAAACAGACATGCTTTACTAGATTTGGTGTATTATCAATACAAGCCAAAAGGTTACGATTTGGATTTTATTTTTTGTTAAGAAAGAAAATAATATTATAGGCTTGTTAATGTTATATAGACAATAATCGTCTAAAAAAAAAAACAGATCATACAATTTATAAAACACTATTTTTACCAAAAAGGTGAAAATGAGAAAATTCAATAAAATACATGTACCGGTATGTTTGACATTCTACATGACCATTTTGACACAAAAACATTTCACCACAATGAAAAAAATAAACTATCACTTGAACTGCCACACAAGACTATTTCCAAAGTATCAAAGTATCATTTCATGTTTCCTATCATTAGCAATTTCAACCAAAAAAGGGACAAACTTATTTTTCTGGCGTAATTTTTTCGTGAAAAGTAGGTCTTTTGTTGCGGCCTCATGACTGTTTCCTGCAATTGATACCGGTTCCATTCAACTCAAAACCGTTAAGAGGTCAAGGTTGAACATCAGAAAGAAATCCAATTTCTAGCATTATACTAGATCTTGGCCGATCTGGAAAATATCTTTCTAGCTTTAGGGTTAGGTTTACAATTTACATGTCAAACATACAAATTGAAGCTGTAAAAACAGTGGATTGTGGGTAAAACTATTCTGACGGGTTAGGGTTAGAAGTGTGGGTATAAACATGGAAAGATATTTTCCAGATCGGCCAAGATCCAGTATCAATGCCAATTTCTAAGATCTAGTGTCTTTTTTAGTTACTGTGTTATTGTTATTTTTTTCCACTCCAGTCAGAAATAAGACTATTTCACATAATGTTATCCCAATTAAAAATTATTAAAATAGTTTTATTATTGATTTCAACTTAGCAAATATTTATTTGTAGATGTACTGACTATATGTATACAATTTAGCAAGTGGTAGCCACTGGTAGGCCTACTAAATGGGATAGATCTTTGTTACAATTCTTTTCCTTACCATTATTAAATTTCATATTTTATTTAATATTTCATAACTGGTCAAAGTTCAAAGAAAACACAGTTTGATTTTATTATTCCAGATGAGAAAACAATTTTTCAAGATTAAAATTTAATGAAATTTTTTATTTATAATTTATAATGTTATTTTTTTTTATATGGCCAATTTCCATTAAATTTTTTCCAAATAAAAATTTTAAAAAATATTTTGGTGGTTGATTTTGTGTTTGAGATCTTGTACCGTAGTATGTGTTTGTATAATTTGAGCCCGCTCCAAAGACAATTCAGTAATCAGTCCTGAGTCAAAATATAATTTTGATGATTCTTTTCCCCATTTTTGAAGGAATTTTACAAAATCATATGCTGCTTACATGGGTATATAAAATTAATGTTATTTTGTAAGATATTCAGTTAGATATTGTTAAATGTTATGCATCACCGTGACAATGTGAAATGTTTTTTTGTAACTTTTAACTTATGCTTGTACATAGTTGAGAATAAAAATAAATATATTAAATTATTATTATTAAAACCAGCTATAAAATAATAAGTTCGGAACCGATTTCAAAAATTCAAATAGATAAATTGAATTATTAGTAGATCTAGTATTAACCTAGTATTGCTCATTGCTGCCATTCACATTGCTGGCCTTTGTTTTGTTTTTTTACCCCTTATCCTCTCTTTCGTAATCTCATTATTAGCAATAGGCTACGGATAAACCTCTTGAGTTTCTTTGATACCAAATTCCTCTTGCAATCAATTTCTCTTGTCTAATAAGAAAAGTCCGGAACATCTATGTCACTATGACTGACTATGCTACTTATTTCAAGGCCATGATAGCGTCAGGAAATGCGCCATTTTGATTTTTCTGGAGAAGGTGCGCGTTTAGGAATTTTAGTTGTGACTCGAGTATTAGCCTAGCTGATGCTTTTTTTAAAAAAAACACAAAAAAACGAACGTTGAAAAGTGCATTTTTTGATGCTTTTAAATACTTACTATAGTATTCAACTGTACTTAACTGTGGGTTATATCATTTTCACACCACTCCTCTTTTTCCTTTCTTCTCGACGCGTTCACCAATCTTGCATAAATTATAGTTCGGTATCTTCCGACTTTTTTCCCGGCCTCTGAAAATTAACGGATTGGATGTGAACTACAGACAACGTCTTCCCGTTTGATCATATTCTCGAATTTTATATGACCGTGTGCCTTCAAAAATATTTGTTTGATTTTGTAGACAATTCATTATTACATAAATCTACAACATATAGTTATTGCGATTACTTTATGATGCAATAAGATAATATCAGAATCATAATAATATAACCATTTCTGCTAATTCTCTTGTGCATAATTATGTTTGATATTTTATTGAAAAGTAGGGAGAGAGAAATGGGGAGTAACATCCACTAAACACAGACTGGATTATATATTGGGACTAACATAATATGTTAAATTTTATTTCAAAAATTCGGTTCAGCATAGATGTCTTAAAATTTAGCAGTGGGAGAAATGCAGGACCCTTAGAAAACCCACAAGGTTGGGCAGGCAACCCTACTCCTTGTCAGTTACTTTATTGACTGAAATGAAATGAAATGGGGTTTAACGTCCTGCTGTTCTGCTCCGAACTGGGCTAATGAAGACGGGCATACGCCATACAGTGTGCTATGAGGGAAATTTTGCCAGGACAGCGGCACTACGGCCTACTCTTATATCGAATTCCAACTGTCAAGGGATCTTTTATGGGCACACCAATGTGTACACGGGACCTCGTTTTTTTGGCCCATCCGAACGACTAGACAGCTGTCCTTGTCAGGCCCTCCGTCCTGCATCACTGACAAGGGGGAACCACGCCGGAAAATCTGGATGAACTTTCTTCTCGGCCAATGCAGGGATCGAACACCCGACCTCCAGACTAGCGAGCCACTTAGCCACCATGCCCCCCCCCCCTGACACAACGAAAGATTTTATGATCCTCCCAGTATCAGTGAATATTTGTTCAGGGGTAGTAAATAACACTAGGTTCTGATTTTTGTACACCTACACAGAGAAGATGCAAGGTTTCGCTGACAGGGGCAGTAACTCTGGGTTAAAAAAATCTGTGACCCATAATTTTCATAGGGTGAACAATTACAACAATCATTATACCTTTCGGTTACAGGAACACTGGCTCTGTGCAAAATCAGTGTATTACTGAATTTCAATAGGATTTCCCCATTATATCAGGGAAGAAATGAAATGGAATTTAACATCCTATTTTTCTGCACCGACTCGGCCAATAAAACCTGGCAAGCTCCATACAGTGTGCTATGAGGGAAGTTTTTGCCCTTGGTGTTTCGTCCCATCCAAATGATTGGACGTCATGCTTGCCGGGCCCTCCGATCAACCTCGAGAGCGAACCTTTGACCGCCTGGTTTGCAAACCAGCACCTTACCCATTAAGCCACAGTGGTTCCCTGTCAGGGAAGAGTGGTTAGGACACTAAACTCACAACCAGAATGTCTTGAGATCAAATTTAAGTGTACGCAGAGAAAATCTATTTCAAGCCTGAATTCCTTCTTATGTCCCATGGTTTACAAGGTTTTAATTGCTGGGGCAATAACTCTGCTCAAATTCGATGTGCCCCTCTGTATTTCTATAGGTTTTATATTTACGACTAATCAAACAGTTTTAGCAAGTTTTCAAAAGTATCTCAAAATCTGTTTAGCATTTTCAATGTTTTGGTGACTGAATATCCACAGGATTCCTATTTATGAGTTGTCGAACAATCTCAGAAACTCTGACTTGTATATATTTTACATGGTTTCGGTGACAGGAGCAATAAGTTTGCTCAGAATCTATACAGTTCCTCTAAAGAAAATCTCAGCAAACTGAAAACAAAATCACAAATGCTCTTATCTTTAGACCATTTACAAGCATTGTGAACATATGGATGGACTGCCGGACAGAGGTGGCAACAATATATTCCATATAAAATATAGGCGTATAAAAACTAAAACAAAATCAATTGTGACAAATACTTTTTTTGATATCAGTACAACACACAGATTGTTTCAATGCCATTTACTAACTGAACTGAACATACACAGGATATAATACTATCGAATACAATTATTGTTTATATTGAGATACATTTTGACTAGGCTTCTCTAGTGAACCACACACTTGATGAAACTTTTCTTTGAAGCAACAGGACTGGCTAAATATTTTAAATAGTAAATCATTTGTTGTTGGTTAATCATAGACATCACTTTGTTCATAAAACAATAATTTGTCAATTCCGGTGATAAATAAACTGTTCACTAGAAGAGAAGAACAGAAGTGAACGTTAGCGGCAATGAGACCATGCACAATGGGCTAATAACCATCTCTAAACTCACAGCTACCTAATCCATCTATCTGCAAGAATCCAAGGACAATTTTTTTTTATTCCACTTTTTATGGTAGTATCTGTTTCCTACTCAGTGGAAATTCCTTATGAACTTGCTTCATATGATATCTCAAATTGTCAGTTCTTTTAAAAGTTTTTCCACACAAAGTGCAACTATGGCATTCATCTGTATGAGCCACACGACAATGGCGTTTGAGGTTCTGCATCCAGGTAAAACTCTTCCCACAAATACTACATCGAAATATTTCAGACATGAACTGACCACCCTGCAAATAGAAAATAAAACAATATAATAATGTACATATTAATTCCAAAGATGGTCAAAGAGAATTCCAGAAATAATTTTGTTTCTCTCTGTTCCTAATTCAACTCTCCTTTTACTTTTACAATAATTGCTATGGTTGGTAGTGTACATTAGTTGGAGAGAGAGGGATGGATTCACACAGCGTGGTACTTTTTCTGTAGCAGTAATTTGGGTTTATTTTTCCATGGAAGTACCGTATGTTTGATGTGTATGGAGTTTTCGGTTGGTGTGTGTGTGTGTAGATGGGGGTCTAGGCAAACTCAGGAACCACTAATGGTCCGAGCCTTTTTGGTTCTTTTAGAATAATTACACATCTGAGCCATTCAAATTCTAATTTCTATAGACCAGAGTTTGGGATTGAATTGTATTTTTTTACACCAGTTTTTCTATGCTTTGTAAGCCTTTGTCCATGGTAAGGCAACTTGGTAATGCTAGAGAAAGAAAAACTCAGAGTCAGAAAAGAAACCCTTGCTAAAAAGAAAGCGTTTGACCCGACAACCTCTTTCTTTCCTTTATATCAAGTTTCTCCCCTCAGATTTTCCTTTCTCCTGCTTAACATTTCTCCATGCAAATTTACCGTCCCACTAGATCGTTATTGCCAGAGTGTCCATAAGATTGTTTTGTTAACAAGGGCCATAACTCCAGCAGCAATAATCGGAAATTGTTAAATATCAGTAGGCTTCTTCCCCTCATGACCTTACAACACTGAGGTCCAAAGTTACTGCTTGTTTACCTGAGATGTTTGGGCTACCAAGGGCTATAAGTCTGGCAGTAATAATCAGAAATCATTAAACATCAATAGGATTCTTCATCTCATGACCTTAAACACTGTATGGATGTCATAACTATTGGCTTTCTTCATGTATAATTCCGATATTTTCTCTAGCCTTCCTAATGGCTTTAAGGAGGCAGGGAGGGAACAGGACATTTTCGAAGTAGTATATATATACAAACTATAAACATCTGATACAATATTGCTATGACCTTGTTTTATGGGCTAGAACACTCTCTATATATCATGTGACATTCTGGTTCCCGAATCCATTCACTTGATCTGATATATTACAGTTGTTGTTTATTGCTCGCAATGTCTGTGTATATTGTCTGTAGATCAGTTCTCCAGCGCTTACCATTGTATGTAAAGACGGGTAGCAGACAACCATGATTTGACATTACTGATGATAGATGATATATCCCTTTATAGTCATTTACTATGATTTAGAGCAAATTCTCCAGTCTATATATTGACACACAAAATAGATTGGGGCTAGGCATTCAAGACAAGGTATGAGAAGATATATCCATTATATTTATTAATTATATAAATAATTATGTAAACTGTGAATGAACAGCAAGTAAAGAACACATTATATAATAATAATTAATTACTTAAAGATGCATTATTCAAAAACTAAATCTGCCTAATGCAGATCTTTTGTTTGGCCTCAAATGTCATTAATTAGACATTTGTCTACATGCCTGGTCCATAATCAACTCTCTAGAACTTAGGATGGTTTCAATCTAACAGATTTAAATACCATTGGCAGTTAATGATTCCCATTAAAAAACTGGATAATCAAGACTTTGTTTATTATCGTAACAATGGCAGCAATGACAATCGAGACTACACTGTTCTGCAAACAATGATAAGTTTGCTAAGAATGAAGTAATTTGACTGAAATTTTCAATATATTTCCTTTTCATTATCTATATTTTAACTATTATAGCGAGAACTGTCAGCTTTTATCAACATTTTAATTAATGCATCTTTAAACGATATAAAATATTATTTTATAATTACTAACGAAATTATCTTCAAAATAGGCTGCCTGGGCATCATTTTTTTTTCATCAGGCTTTTCGTCACATTATTAATATAAACAAATATATTACGATCTTCTAAATAAAGTTAAAAATGTCAGGTACTATTGTTGAGTTGTCACTATTTGCTGGATTGAGAGAATTCATTTTTGTTCAATTGAATATCCCCCAATTGCTTACAAACAAATCACCAAATTATGAAATGAAATTAAATGGGGTTTAACATTTAACATCCTACTTTTCTGCTCCGACAGGGCTAATGAAGACAGGCATATGATACGCTATACAGTGTGCTATGTGGGACCTCATTTTTTCGTCCCATCCAAATGACTATACATTGTCCCTTGCAAGGCCCTCAGTCCTGCACCAATGACAAGGAGGAACCATGCCGGAAAATCCTGATGAACGCAGGGATCAAACACAGGACCTCCAGGTTAGCGAGCCAACGTCTCACCCACTGAGTCACTGTGGCTACCATCATAATTATGATTTACATTCACTTCTCCATATAAAATAATATATGTACCAGGGCTCTTGGTTCAGGCAAATATGCAGTCTTCGCTGACTGGCAGTGAAATTGACCAGCCAGAGAAAGAATTTACTGGTCATTAAATTTATGTGGCATAAAATTTGAATTTTAAAGATTTTAACCGTAAAACACAGTAAGTACATGTAGAAATTAACTGCTGTTCAAATTATTAGAATTTTAAGGATTTGTTCCTTAAAACACAATAAATATAGGTAACTCGATACCAGTAGTTTAATGTGTAACACTATTAAAAAAATATATATAAATTGGGGTATTGCAAAAAATTGTCACATATTTCCTTAAAACACAATAAATAAAGGTAACTCGATACCGGTAGTTAAATGTGTAAAATTATTAAAAAATATATATAAATTGGGGTGTTGCTAAATATTGTTACAGTCTTAGGAAAAAATCCCTTTCTAAATTCTAATCTGAGGTAAACGAAATACTTTAAAAATTGAGCAGCTGCCAAAGTTTGAAGAGAAAGTCCAGAATTGTACACATGTCAGGGCTTGTGGATCAAATAAAATTCATACAAGTTATGCAATAAAATTACTAAATTTATACCACTTGTTTTAATAAAATAACAAATTTTTTCAAAACTAAAATTTGCAGTGGAAGAACAATGTACTCTACTTATATTTGTCAGAATTGTAAAATAATTTAAAGCCCCGTGAGATATTTTGAATCTATAGCAAACAACAATATTGTGACACTGGAATTTACAAAAATATGGTGAATTGAAAATTTGTCAAGATTCAGCATAATCTGCATAAAAAGTCAATACCCTCTGTTAGTGTTGGGTAAAAACTTTTGATGAGCCTTTCCAAGCTGGGAGATATCTACCATTGATATTATACTCCTCCGGTTTCCTCCCAATATTAAAGACCCCTACACACAAGCGAATTCTGTTAGTCCTGAAATGGCCTACATAAACCCTCTCATTTTAACCAAAACTTAAACTTTTTCACCAACTCAATAAATACACCAAAAGTAACTAGTTTTTCTTTGCAATGATTATGCCACATAGTGATTATGATTTGAATTTTACAGGTTGCAATCAATATTCATATACATTTCTGTGAAATCTCAACTATCAGAATGACGTATATTAGATTGTGATCTAAATTCTGGCCTGATTATTCCAAAAGATAGCAAAGGTAGTTTTATTATGTGATATCACAGCTCAATTTTTCTTGTGTACGACTTGTCACACTGTGGAAATTTCACCGTTTATGAGACTGCAATCCATATTCACACAAATTTCTGAGACATGTCAACCGTCAGAATGACGTAAATTAGTCAGTGGTCTGACTCCTGTTTTGATTATTCCTAATGATGGCGAATGTTGTCTCGTAATGTGATATCTTAGATCAATTTTTCTTGTGTACGACTTGTCACAGAGTGGGCAATTTACACGGAAGTTCATATGTATAATACTAATATGCTCTTTTACACTGCCCTTTGACGAGCAAACTTGTGTACAGTAAGGACACTGATAATGCAGCCTCCGTGACGTAGGGTTGTATATACCATGATTGCTGAGTTCATGTTTAGTAAGTTCAGTAGAAACATTGAAGATCTGGCCACACCACAGACATTGCAGTTTGTTGTTCAATCCAAAAAAGTCCTACAAAAAAGAAGGAAAAATTCAAATCTTCAAAATCTTATGAGATTCTGCCATTTATAAGGGAGTCTAAATGCTGTAATTTTGAACTTCTATTTATGACTGCTTACGGTAATTAATATTTTTGTGAATTTTGGTAACTACTTTTAAGCTATTCTCATAGTTTGCAGTCCCATAAATAAGTTGCATTGATGTTAAACAAACATCAGGTCGATTTTTAATAAGTCTTTGATCATTTGTGTATTGAAAGTGACAGGAAATGATCCAAAATTGTGTTCCTTCAGCCTTCTAAATATTAAAGTTTCGGATCATCTTTTGAGGAATTGCTAATCCCTTTCAAACAACAATATGGTGCAAGCTGAATCTCTAAAAAGTCCAATTCCATTCAGTATTTACAAAGATATGATGAACTGAAAATCTGTCAACAATTTTCAGATGATACAAAGGATACAGTCAACATCACTTATGAGTTACATTGAATCATTTGGTCAGACTCTTTTTAATCTGACTGAATCCAAGCTGGGATGTTTTGATAATGAAATGTCATATAGACATTCAAAGTACTTGGAAAATCCAATTGAATCCAAGCTGGGATGTTTTGTTAATGAAATGTCAAATAACCATTCGGCCATCTAACCCCCCATTTAGATAAAGAGATACCCTTTCTTGCTATAATATTTCAAAAAAAGATAATGCAAAATGAATATATTGAAAATTTCATTCAAATTACATTATTTCAAGCAAAGTCATCAATGGTTGTAGTTTTGACAAGATGTGTGCATTGATCATAACTACCATCCTGGTCATTTGAGTCTTAGTCTCGCTTCTCCACTTTTGAATTAAATCATCAAATGGTCGATCCATTCTAATCTACTCAAAACAGGCATCTGACGGCACTGAGAGTTCATTATGTCTTGTCATGTTAATAAATGTCTAATTAATACAGTTAAGGATGAAAGAAAGACCTGTAATAGACAGATTTACCTCTTCTATAATGCCTGATTATATAACATTTCATAAAAAATTTCCATTTATATATGTCATTTGTATGTACATTGTTGTCCCCAAAATGATGTACAATAACTATAACAGAGACAAAAATATACCATATTCAACTGGATTCTCACTGAAATTAACCACCTTCATTGCAGAATTCAGGTAGTAATTGGTAATTGACCAAAAAAGCACTTGAAACTTGTATATGGGAATTTCTTGTCAATCACACTAAACTTGAATATGTTAAAACATCTTAGAATGATTTTTATTAGCCCACCCTCAATCCCCTAATACCTGCGTTTACGGTTACCATTTCGACCCAAATCTTTTTTTCTTATTTCCCAGGTTCTAAAAATCGGTCTTGGCATGGTTTTCTGCAGACAAATTCCAGCATTGAAATTTTTCAGTATTTAAAACAATTTCAACCAGCATTATTTTCAAAAAACCTTACTCAGTAATTAAATATTTACACTTTACAGTATTTAAAAAGACATGAAGGCATTAGAATGCAAGTATCTGTGTACCCCAAACTCCTAAATGAATTTTTGATCGACAGCTCCTATTATTCAGAGTCAAGTAACCATAAACACAGCAATTATTGTTTTGGCCTCAACACAAACCTCAGTTAATCACAGGGTTTATAAGATTTTGATCTGTTTAACTCAACCATTTGTGCTTGTCATGCAAAATATCACAAATTGTAGATATGCCTATTTTTAAATTCCACTTTTCTCCAAAATATTCAACCATTTCTTTTAATGTGGCTTTAGGTCTCTCTTTCTTATAAAAACATATATCCCTCTTTTGTTGGCCTGTCAGTCTTGTCCGAACTTTTGAACAGAACTTTAATAATTCAAAACTGCTATTATCCATGGAAAAATCTGCAAGAGACTGAGAAAAAATTCTTTTTAAATATACATGTATTTAAATGCTGATCTGCAGATCATACGAAGATTTTCTCGATTTCCTTCATTGTGTTCCTAACCATTTAAAATTCTTGGAGAAATTGGCTGAATTTTGAATTTGGATTTTTTCTATGGATTTTGCAAATATTAATGGAAAATTGATGTTTAGCAGATAAAAAGAATCATACAGAATACATACTTATGATCAGACCAAAGAAATGGACTTTAATGTTTTATTTTTCTGCACTGACTGGGCTTATGAAGACGAGCATACGCCATGCTGTGTGCTAGGAGGGTAATTTTCTAGATAGTATATATCCCCTTATCATTTGAGCATGACAGGTACAGTGTCTAGTCGTTCAGAGAGGACAAAAACTGAGGTCCCATGTACACTGTACATGTAAAAGAACCCTTGACAGTTGGATAATGCCACAGTCTGGACAAAATTTCCCTAATAGCACACTGCATGGTGTATGCCTGTCTTCATTAGCCCGGTTGGTGCTGAAAAGTAATTTAATGTGGGCCTATAAGAGAGACACTGGACAATTTAAAACTATAATTTTAATTAAGGTAGAAATCTGTTTATGGAAGTCAGAGTAATATGTTGTCAACCAAACTTAAAGTTAAATATGCATATCTATATTTATTTAGAATTTGTAAAAGTTTCATTTCACATTATTCCACATACATACTTCAGATCACAATGAACATACACAATGGGAAATAAATCAGTTTTTAATCCACTGTTTAAAGTCGCAATTCCTGAATAAATAAAAACTCATCAAACACTAAAAAATATTCCTCTTCTCTGTTTAAATCTAGATAACCATCCACTCGTAGGATTGAAATTAATAATGCCAAGTTCTTCGGCCAAATTTGTAGCTTTTTCTAATAACAGAGCTCCACTAACGTAAATCTTTTGTTTTCGCGCATATTCAACCCACTCGCACAAAGCATCTTCCAACTTGGGATGCTTGGCCAAACGGAATTTTTTTCTATTAAGAGAGAATGAATTTGATTCATAAACGTTAAAAAGTTTTTGTCGATTCTTTAATATAGTACTTAAAGTATTAGGTGGTATTCCATATCTAGCGGCAATACATGATTTGGGAGCCTGGCCTTCATCTACTTCCTTCAAGATTTGAATTTTGGTTTCTAAATCTAGAATCTTCAGTTTTCTTTTCGGTGGTTTGGGGTTGGGAGAAGAATTCTTCAGCTTATCTTTCAATGCATTCTGAAGTATAGTAACAGAAAACAGAATAAGAAATTAGAATTCAAAAGAAATGCCAAATTTTTAATTGTTGGAATTTTAAGGAAGTAGAGGGCTGACAGACAAAAAATCAAGATTTGTAACACTATGAAATCAATTTTTAGGCAAAACATAATAAATGGTCATTAAGGAGACTTATATTGTCATTTGCATTTTTTGGAACTGCTTAATCCACACTAAATTGTACTCAGATGGATTATTCATAGAATTAGTATCATAGAATTAGTATTTAACTAAGATATTTTAAGAAAGCAGCTGTTTCATTGGCTAAGAACTTGAACTTTGTACTAGGATTTTAACCTCAACCAATGAAAAGGTAGCTTTAAAATATTTTAATTTAGATTTCAAAGAAAATAAGGACCCAGGACTTTGGAATTAAGTTCCAATTTAATAGGATGAGTGTAGGGTTTTGTATTGATATAGTTTTTTTCTTCTGTCATGAAATAATTTCACTAAAGAATATAACAATAGTCATTAGAATGAAGTTCCCATTTAATAGGATAAGTGTGGGGTTTTGTCTTGATATGGTTTCTTTCTTCTGTCATGAAATAATTCCATTGAAGAAATGAAATGAAATGAAATGGAGTTTAACGTCCTACTGTTCTGCTCCTAACCTGGGCTAATGAAGACGGGCATACGCCATACAGTGTGCTATGAGGGAAATTTTGCCAGGACAGCGGCACTACGGCCTACTCTTATATCGAATTCCAACTGCCAAGGGATCTTTTACGTGCACGCCAATGTGTACACGGGACCTCGGTTTTTCGTCCCATCCGAACGACTAGACAGCTTTCCTTGTCAGCCCCTCCGTCCTGCATCACTGACAAGGGAGAACCACGCCGGAAAATCTGGATGAACTTTCTCGGCCAATGCAGGGATCGAACACCCGACCTCCAGACTAGCGAGCTAGCGCTTTACCCTCTTAGCCACGTGATCCCCATTCCATTGAAGACTATAACAGTAGTCATCAAAGACCTCATAGTATAGGGAAGTTTCGGAGTGTATAGCTACTGAACTATGGCTGGGTGGCCTGTTAATATCACAGGTGAACTGGTAGAGTGTAGGGTTTTGTATTAATTTTGTTTGTTTCTTCTGTCATGGAACAACCCCAGTAAACAGATGAGAAAGAAAATAAAAATATGACAGATTACTGTTGAGGATGTTGTTTAAATGATACCTTTCATGACAAATATATTTATACTTTGTTCCTAAAACACAGAAACAAAAGAAAATCGTTTTTGAACAGTTTTATTAATGAATTCTTTTGAAGAGAAACCATTATGACAGAATGCAGAACGTAAAACTTAAAACCCAGAAAATAATGATTAACAATATAATTTACAGATTGAAAAATATAAAACCCAGAAGATCAACATATATTATTTATAGTAGTTCAAAGAAGGATGTGACCAGGGCCCTTATTCATGAAAACTTAAACTAAGATACAATCGAAATTTTAAGAAATACTGCAATTCGATTGGCTGACCAGTAAAATCAATTTGCATATATCCAATTTGCATATTGGTCAGCCAATCGAATTGCAGTATTTCTTAAAATTTCGATTGTATCTTAGTTTAAATTTTCGTGAATAAGGGCCCAGGAATCTTAATTGACTGATTATAGTCCGCTGCCACCATTTGATGTTTGAAAAAGTGGATTGATAAAACAATGAATCGGCCACTATGGTATCATAAATCAATCTACTTTTGGCTGAAGTATATTATTACATGTGACCATTTAAAATCTATATTTTCAAAAGTCAATATATTATGGAATTTTGAATATTATTCATCACATCTTGATGTCCGATTGGGCATATTCCTGGTCAGATGGTTAGAAATTCGAATAGGACATGTCTGGAAAATAC
Source organism: Patella vulgata (assembly GCF_932274485.2). Lineage (NCBI taxonomy): Eukaryota > Metazoa > Mollusca > Gastropoda > Patellidae > Patella > Patella vulgata. The sequence goes on from NC_065881.2 coordinate 17,804,685, forward strand.
GGGCGAAGTAGCATCCCTGGTATCAGCTGAACAAAAGTAAATCACACTTCAGCCCTTTATCAAATACCAGTTTGCATCATTTTATGATCCGCTAGATATTCAGATCTAATTGATTTGTTCAGTCATTTTAACTCAATAAATGGAGTGTTGCTGATCCAGTGCGTTTACATTCTATATGCCATTAAGTTTTGCATATATGATTGGCCAATGATTTATCTAACATTGGCAGAGGATCAAATCTCAAGGTGAGTTTTCTTTTCTACATACATCTAGCAGAAAAAAACCCCAAAAAACTCTAAAGCACTGAAAACTGTTTTGATCGATTTTACCAATAAAGTTTCGTTTTCTCTTTAAATTATGTCTGAGTTGCATATACTATTACAGTTTGAGGATGAAGGATGACAAATCTTCTCCCGATGATCATCTTGATACTACATAGAAATGAAATTAGATTTAACGTCCTATTTTTCTGTACCAACCAGACCAATGGAGTTATTACAATAGTCACAATAGAAATTAAATTGATTTGGGTTTAACGTCCTACTATTCTGCTCCATTCTGGCTAACAAAGACAGCAGTCATAGTTACATATATCAATAAGGATCATGGTAGGATCTAAAACAGACAATGCACAAATTTACCAAACAAATGTCACACTGATAATATGATTCTGCACGTTTTCTGAATTTGGCACACTGTTTACATCTGGTTTTTTTGGTCACTTTCATTGGATAATGGCCACCTATAGGTGCATCAACTCCAGCTTTAACACATTTTCTTTGTCTTCCCTTTTTGTGGTTTCTGATCATTTGCTTAAATAAGAAATGAAATGGAGTTGAATGGCATGTCAGCACCAACCTGGCTATATTGCACAAAACATCCGGTTAACGAAACCCAGAGCAGCTAAGTCATCCAACCAGTCCATATGTATTCATTTGTATGTAATGGGGGAACAACCATGAAGTAATTAAAATTTGATTGTCTTCTAGATTATACAATACATGTACCAGTAACTGATCAGACCAGGTTAGCATTGTGTATTCCTTGATGGTGAAACAGCTTACTGTTTCAGCTGCAGGGCATTCAAGTTAACAATCCTTCTGTGATCTATGCATTATTCTATATTCCACACTTTGCCATTTGTTAATAACATCTTTAATGTTTTGGTTTCAGATCTTTTGGCTTTTTATTTTGGTTCATCCTTTATGTTTCCAGAGCCAGTACCGGTACACCCTTTTCCAAGCCCACTGACTAAGCATCAGTTGTTCTAGTATAAGGGTCGTCCTTTTATCACTTTCCAGAGCTTTACTAAAAGATGCGAATTTAATATATCAACTGGTAAAAATCTTTCAAACTGCAGCTTAGAAATGAAATGAAATGGGGTTTAACGTCCTAACGTTCTGCTCTGAATAGGATAATGAAGAAGGGCATACCGTATGCTTTGAGAGAAATATTGCTGGGACAGTGGCATTACAGCCTAATCTTATATTGAATTCCAACTGCCAAGGGATCTTTTAGGTGCACGCCAATGTGTACATGAGACCTCAGGTTTTTTTTTGTCCCATCAGAACGAATATAGGTTGTCCCTTGTCAGACCCTCTGTCCTGCACCACTGACAAGGTGCTCTGACTTAAAATCACTTTCCATAGTGAAGAAATTAACTGTAGAATTTTACTAATACAAAGTTCACAACCTTATAACCCTTGAACTCTTGTTGTGACGTCTACATTTTTGTGATCATTCATTAGCTAAATCCGTATTGTGTTTGGATAATTACTTTTGGTTAGCCAATCAGATTTTATTTATCTTTCTTCATAAAACAACACAAGAAATAGCAAACTGATCGGCAGTAAATATTCGCTTTGCTGCTACTATCACTGAGAGGGATGACATCGTTGCAAGTTAATTAGTCCTCAATATTAAAGGGGAATTAGGTAAGATTAGATAAAGAGCTGACAGTTCTCCCTATAATAGTTAAAAAGTAGATAATGAAAACAGAATATGCTGAAAATTTCAGTCAAATTGCTTCACCCTGAACAGAGATATTAGCGATTCAGTTTTAGACTTGACTGTCATTACTAACTTTGGTGCAATAATAAACGAAGTCTCGATTATCCATTTTTACATTAAATCATCCATCACAAAATGTATTCAGATCCACTAAATATCGTGGGTTAATGATGGCATCGAGAGTTGATTATGGTCTGGATAAGTTACTAATTAATAAATTAGATAACATTTCAGGCCTAAAGAAAGACCTACAATAGGCAGATTTAGTTCTTGCTTGATGCATGTTTATCTTTTTTTCTTCTGTAAATCAAATTCTAAAAAAATTTTGTAAATGTGTACATAAAATAGTATGCGAAGTAGTAAAATGAATAAAGGGCTATAATTCTGTTAGTCATCTTGTACAGAGTTAAAAAGCGTCAAAAATTCAGACAGAAGAGTTTTTATTATTCTACAATACTGAACTACTCGCCATTATTATGCATCTGATCAAATTATGCACTTTTACTCGACAAGAAACAGCTTTGTCTTTTATAAAATCTGAACTCTTTCTAGAGAGAGAGAGAAAAAGAATAATCAGCTTTAAGGTCCACTTAACACAAACTAGGTCATTTCGGGACTAACAATTTTATTTTAATAATATGCTTGTGCGTAGGGGTCTTTATAGCAATGGGAGGAAACCGGAGAACCCAGAGGAAACCCACGAGAGAAAAATCAGGTTTAAGGTCCACTTAACACAAACTAGGTCATTTCGGGACTAACAATTTTATTTTAATAATTCGCTTGCGCGTAGGGGTCTTTATAGCAATGGGAGAAAACCGGAGAACCCGGAGGCAACCCACGAGGTTGGACAGAAACTCTTTCAAGATATAACTTATATAATTCTAAGTGCAGGGGGACTGCACTACACGCAAAGCAAAACCGACAAGACAAACCTGTAGACAAAACAAACTACATAGAAATTGCAAGAAATATACTACAAATATCAAATCAAGTGAATGGATCCGAGGACAAGCGGTAAGTGTCCACTGCTCTGTACAACCACGGACCTGTAATCAACATCAAGTAGATTTGTCACACTTATTTTGAAATTCAACTAATTTTTAAATTCAGTACTTCATATCTAAGAGTAAAAGTATTGAGAAAATTTATCCAACAAAAGTGTATTTATTGCATTTTGTTGACCTATCCAACAAATGTATATTGATTGCATTTTGTTAATCTACCCAGAAAATGTGTATCGATTGCATTTCATTAAACCCAACAAATGTGTATCGATTGCATTTTGTTAAACCCAACAAATGTGTATCAATTGCATTTTGTTAATCTACCCAACAAATGTGTATCAATTGCATTTTATTAAACCCAACAAATGTTTATCAATTGCATTTTGTTAATCTACCCAACAAATGTGTTATCAATTGCATTTTGTAAAACCCAACAAATGTGTTAATCTACCCAACAAATTTGTATCAATTGCATTTTGTTAATCTACCCAACAAATGTGTATTTATTTTGCAGTTTGTTAACCTACCCAATGAATGTGTGTTTATTGCATTTTTGTTATCTAATCCAACAAAATTAATGTGTATTTATTTCAATTTGTTAATCTACCCAACAAATGTATATTTATTGTATATTGTTAACCTACCCAATGAAAGTGTATTTATTGCACATTATTGTTAACCTACCCAATGAATGTGTATTTATTGCATTCTGTTACTACCCAACAAAATTAATGTGTATTTATTGTATTTTATTAACCAACCCATTTTGTTAATATACCTTTCGAAATGTGTATTTGTTAACGAAGTTTTTAAATAAAAGTCTGAATATTAGTAAAACCCTTCAGTTTATCTGCTGAGCAATCTCCCATTGAGAACCCTTTTCTGTATTTAACTCACAACCTTTACTAACTTAGTCAAAATTTGAACATAAAGGTAACTCCCTAAAATAGGGCCCTTCCTGATACCCTAATGAACCATCTCACCAAGTCTTAAAATATTATATTATAAACATTGCCATGCATCAAGTTCATAAGTTTGATTGTATATCTGAAGACAACCCTGAAAATTGCGATCAAAACTGAATGGACAATCCATGTGAATCTGAAAAAAAATCTGACAAGAAGCTGTAGTATGTATAGCGTTCCCAAGAAAAGTTAGGACCAATGGACACTATTGACGACAATAAGAGTTCAGATAAAATGTGAGCATATAAGACATGGGTTACCACAGAATAAAACTGAAGATTCTAGCTATAATGTGGGTACAAAATATGTATGATCACAGAATAAAATTGAAGATTCTAGTTATAATAAGGGCATAAGAAATATGGATTATTGCAGAATGAAATTACAAGATTCTAGCTATGAGGGCATACAAGACGTGGACTATGGCAGAATAAAACTGAACATTCTAGCTATAATATGGGTGTGCAAAACATGGTTTATTGCAGAATAAAATTCAAGAATCTAGCTATGTGGGCATACAAAACATGGATTATCGCAGAATTAAATTCAAGATTCTAGCTATAATGTGGGCGTACAAAATAAGGATTATCGCAGTACAAATGTGACTGAAATGTGAAGATTTAACCATTATGTATAGAAGACTAAGTGTGTGACTGAGTTTGAGTACCTGACATGATTTCACCCAAACTAACTATAATTTCATAGTTTTATTTTTATGGGACATGTGAAATCTACCTATACCTCCTTGGGTATTAATTTTCTTCAAAGCTGCTGATCGTCATTTGAGGCATTTTAAAATGAAATAGGGTTTAATGTCCTACATATCTACACCAAACAGTCTGTTGAAGACAGGAGGCATTGTTTAATCCCCTAAAAGGGATGCAAGTCCAGCAATGGCTCAGTTCTGTTCAGTATATACAAAAATATAATGAATTGAAAAATAGGCAATATTCAGTATCCTATGCAGACAATGTGAACAAGCCAGTGTTGGGTACAATTTTTTTATCTGCTTCTGTTGAATCAGATAGAATCCAAGCAGGGAGATAATCTACTGTTAATATTTTGTCTTTCTTTTCTTAATTAAATGTTAAATAATTAATTTGAGTACCTTGACAATCCGATTAAAATACAGATCTATATTTCGTTTTGTTTTTTATACTTTCGATGGCCTCCACTACTTGAAGATCTGACAAGTTGTAGCGGGAGGTCGCGTCAGGAGTCATACAAGCAACTATTGACCCTATGACATCAGACATTTAATTAACTAATCAGCGTTGATGTTTCAAATGGGTAGAAAGCAAGTTAAACGAAATCTCGAACTATAAAAAACGAAAGGAAATAGGATTTGTATTTTAATCAGATTGAGTACCTTGAGTTTAGTGACAGATACAAATGACGATCACCAACTTTAATAGTATGTTTAAATATATAATATAAACTTACTGGTTGACTTCCAGCAGAGGAACTACTTGTACCAGCTACAAAAAAAAAAAAATACACGTTTACATTTTATTAAGGGAATGAACGGATAAATGAACTGAAATTAAATGGGGTTTAACATCTTATTTTTCTGAATCAAACAGGCTAATGAAGACAGGTATATGCCATGCAGTGTTCTATAAGGGAAATTTTTCATGGACAGTGGCATTTCTGGCTACCCTTTATTGAACTCCAATGGTCGAGGGTTCTTTTACGTACACGCCATCTACATTTTTTGATAGTATCCTGGTGAGCATCAGGCAGAGTTAACCCACAAGCCTGAGCCACAGTGTTCTATAAGGGAAATTTTTCATGGACAGTGGCATTTCTGTCAAGGGTTCTTTTACGTACACACCATCTATGGTACATTCTTTGATAGTGAGAGGATTCCCATGAACATCATGCAGTTAACCCACAAGGTTGAGCCAAACTTGTTGTTTACTACAATTTTAATGTCCAATACATTATTTATGATATTATTATCAAAGAAGGTGGGCCAAGAGATCTTTTACAGGCATGCCAATGTGTACATGGGACCTTGTTTTTTTTTTTTATCCCATCCAAATGACTAGACAGTTGTCCTTGCCCTCAATCCAGCACTAATGACAAGGGGAAACCACGCCAGAAAAGTGGGTTAATAATGGACATGAGCCTCTGTGGCTCATTGAGTAAGCTTGTAGCTCACTGACCAGAGGTCTCAGTTTCGATCCCGGTAATGACCAAGAAAATACACCTGGATATACATGAGATATGGAAATGTATTAAATGCAATACTACAAAATAGAATCAGCCTGTATCTATTTCTTCTCAAATTGTTACACAAAGCATAAAAAAAACTAATTTTAAACAATTTTTTATTTAAATGTAATACAGTTTAAATAATAAAGAACAAATAAAACACTGTAAAACATAGTAAATTAATTATAAAGATTGTCCAGCAAGGATAACAAACATAGTTCAACTTAAAAAAGTAGCTAAATGTCTTAACATCAATACTATTCAGAACGTAAATGTACCTGGGGAAAAGGTCTAACAAAAAGGCTCAAGATGCATTATGTAAGATTTAGATAAACAGCCGACAATTTCTGTCAAATTACTTTATTCTGAGCAAAGTTATGACTGTTTGAAGTTTTGACAATTGCTTATTGATAGTTCTTATATATGATTGTCAAGTACCATTGTCACTGTGACAAAGACTTGATTTTTGGTTATTTCTATCGGCAGTCTCCACGATTGGAAGCCATATCATTAACACAGATTTGGTGGACATTGTCTAACCCACTCAATATCTAAGCCATCATATGTTCTAGAGAGTTGATTATGGGCTTGCCATTTGAATAAATGTCGAAATAATCATTTATATAACATTTGAAGCTTAAAACAAGACATGCAATAAGTAGATTTAGCTCTTGCATAATTCCTCTTGCTGTATTATATTAGGGTGATGTCATTGTAAAACTAATGAATTTGACACTTCTTGTGTTTGTACAAAGAACTTTGATACTTATAGACGTTTCCACATTCACAATTAAATTTTCTTTTCAAATGCTGTGATTGTTTATGTCTGCGAAGAGAAGTGCTATCTTTAAATGATGTCAAACATTCGTCACATTGATTTCAAATCAATTAGGCCACTACAGACTTTCTCATGGTCATTCTTTCTGTAACGACTACCAAACTTTTTAGCACACAACTCACATGAATAGGACTCAGCGTGGATGTGGATATTTAAATGGTCCTGGTACTTAGCAAGACGTGTAAATTTTTGTTTACATTTTTCAAAAGGACACACATAAACTCCTGGCGTGTCCTTCCCGCTATGTAATTTCATGTGTACATTTAAATTATGCTTTCTGCTAAATGTCTTCCCACAGGATGTACAGAGAAATCTGTCTGAATGTTTGTCTTTTTTTATGTTTTTCAAGTTCATCCTCAGACTGAAAATACTGCGTGCATGATGAACAAACTAGGTTTATGGGAATACTATGCACCCTTAAGTGCCGTCTCAAGTTATGCTTATACTTGAATGTTTTCAGGCAAGTGTCACATTCAAAGGTCTCCGTTTTGTGAACTGTTTCTGGAAACACCATTTTATCTGCAAATTGTTAAATAAAATAAAAGTCAAAGAGATATATCTTCAATTTGAATATATACAGTTATCAGTCTATATCAACTATGTTTTTGAAAATGTCTATGCTTGATTATCAAAGCTGGTTAAGTGTGATTTAACAACTACAGTAACAATTAAAACATTTAATTTCAAATATTTCCTTCTTTTTTTTTTTTTTAAAAAAAGAGTCTTTTTTGGTATTAACCCTGCGACGACAATATATATATATATCTATTTCAGTTTGGTATGTAACAGACGTTTCTATTGACTGAACATCCAAGGTATATCAGCTTACACAGCAACATCCTGGTTATATATTTTCATGACAGTGGATGACATAAAGTTATTTGAGTCTCAGATGGGCAATATAAATCACAAACCGTGAATATCACACTATATACCTTGTCTAAAACCTGAATAACATAGCATGCACCCTAGATATAATATATAGTGAAGAAATTTTAAACTCATTATTTATGACCTATTATTTCAACTGTTAGCAATAGTGATGTTGTGAGAGTGCAATAGAGTTATATTTAATATAATTCAATGATGATATAAATCTATAACCATGTAATATTATCTTTTGATAATCAAATCTACATTTGCATTTATTAAACCCCATTTCATACATTCCAATTAATATATTGCTAGTTAGTTTCTCTGAACCATGGCTAGAAATACAAATCGAATAGTAATATAGTAGCAAACATGACATCAATTTAAATCCAAGCAATGATGCAAATGGGGGAAAAACAAACAAAATAAGTACCTACCTATCATATAGAGATAAATTTTGTGCAATCTGTGTTCCAAAATGCCTTTGATGGCTAGGTATGCAAATTATTCTGCATGAGTAATTGCTTGTACTTATCTCACTCGCCTAAATCTTTCTTTTGGTACAGTATATATTGAATTGTGGATTTGGTAACAAATAACCGTAGATTTACTAAAATGTTAAACCAACCATACAGAAAATATGGCTGATGAGAAGAAACGGCAACAAAATTTAATCATTGTTTGCTGTATTACTTTTATTATATACATTGACTTCAAATAAGACAGGAAGCAGCAGCAGCTCATGAGTGGGTAAGGCACTGGCCAAGATAGTTTCTTGGATTTTTCTGGCATGGTTCCAAGTTCCACTTGTCAGTGGTACAGGACAGAGAGTCTGGCAAGGAACAACATCAAGTTATTTGGATGAAAAACCCGAGATCCTGAGTACAAGTAGGTGTGCATATGAAAGAATCCTTTACAGTTGGAATTTGAAATGAGAGAAGGGTGTAGCGTTGCTGTGCTATGAGGGAAATTATACCTAGACATCAGCTTTTTTTTTCAGGGGTTGTCAATTGCAAGCCAAACAGTACACAGGTGGACCTTGTTTCTTCAATCCCAAAAATCTTTCAAAACCAAAACAAGGGCCCAGTTTCATAAAACCATATCAGACTTAAGAATTTACTCAAAATTGGTTGCCTTATTTTAACTAAAATATATCCCTTTATAAAACGTTTGTTGTTTTAATGTATCAAATACATCAATAAGAAACTATGTGCAAAGTTTTGTGTTTCTGGATCAAAGATATTTCTCATAAACAGTGATTGAAAGTTGAGTAAATTCTTAAGTCTGAGAATGCTTTGTGAAACCAGGGCCAGGATGAAACCAGCACCATACACATTCTGATCCACAGACTCCCAAGTAACAACAATATAAATATTTTCTAGAATGGTAGAATGAACATTAAGGATAGTACAGGGATGAAGTTGAATGTCTCTTCAATACAATACTCCATGGTAATTTGTGAATAGGTGATTCGAATGTATTGTGTGTTATTTTGTGCATGGAAAATGCAAGAAGTTGTGTAACATGTGCTACAGATATGTTCTTAATTGCAAAAGTTTAGAATTTTTGAATATTCATATGCCATTAATATAATATTTTAGGTTTTTGTCTTAATATCAATCTAAAAAATAAAGACAAAACATATTCTCCAACAGATAACTGATTTATGAGCATTATTCATGTTGGAGCGCATGTTACATTTGGACGGAAAATTTTTACAATGCAATAGAACATAACTTACTTTACATAGAATTATGTAAACTAAAACTAACATTTCAAAAGTAAAAGTAACAGTGACCACAACATAAAGTTTGCATATAGCCTATAACTATCCACTGTTTACTACTAATGGGGGGGGGGGGGATTGCCGAATGGTTAGCACGTGCACGATGTATCATAAGGCCCGTCATTGAGTCAACTGGCGTGGTTTCGAATCCCCGGTTGTACGTGACAAGGAGTAGGGTTGCCTGTCCAACCTCTTGGGTTTTCTCCGGGTCCTTCGGTTTCCTCCCACTGCTAAAAAGACCCCTATGCGCAAGCGAATTATTGAAATAAAATTAAACCATATGTTAGTCCCGAAATGACCTAGTTTGTGTCGAGTGGACGTTAAACCCTGATTCTCTCTCTCTCTCTTACTACTAATGAAACAGAGATATTTTTAAGGTCAGTCTGAATTCTATGAACTATATATATATAACTACCCACTGTTTACTACTGAGTGACATTTCGAATGGACATTGCTTGATAAAGACTACAGAAACATCCCTCAATAATAAACAGTAATTGTTTTCCGCACAATTGTGTACTGTGTATATATTTATACAATTAAAATATTCACCTGATAAATTTCTAGTCTGACGTAATGAAACACCTGGTAGGTTGGGAATACTAGTGTCTAAATTTGAATTCTGAATATTTGATTCATTAGCGTGTAAACCAAGGGGATAAATTCCTACTGCTTGTTCTTGTAAACGTTTGAAAAACTCATCGTCATCATTTGTTTCTATTCCTACACCAGAATAACTTGCTTCACCTATAAAATAACAAAAAAAAAACAATATTGACAGGCCTGGAAATATGGATTTTAGTCGTAACCGATATTCTAAGATGGACAAACACCATGCACTGACAAATGAAATAAAATGAAATGGGGTTTGACATCCTACTGCTCTACTCCAACTGGGCTAATAAAGACGGGCATACGCCATACAGTGTGCCTTGAGGGAAATTTTGGCTGGGCAGCGGCACTATGGCCCAGTCTTATATCAAATTGCAACTGCCAAGGGATATTTTACATGCTCGCCAATATATACAAGGGACTTCGGTTTTCTGTCCCATCCGAATGACTAGACTGTTGTCCTTGTCAGGCCCTCCATCCTGTACCATTGACAAGGGGAAACCACGTCGGAAAACCCTGATGAACTTTGTCGGCCAATGCAGAGATCGACCACCAGGCTGGTGAGCCTGCGTCCTACCCACTTAGCCATCATGGTTCCCTCATGCACTGACAGCAGCACTTTACCTACTCTTCATAGAATTCCAACAGCCAAGGGTTTTTTAACATACATGCCAGCATGTACACAGGAGAAGACTTTGGGTAGATGCATTTCCTTGCAAGGCCCTTTATAAGTGTTCAGAGAGTGGGAGAGTGTTTTGGTGACAAAAATAGACGTGCATAGACTATGGATCAAGTTTAAGGACTTTTCAAGGCAGTGGTAAGAATGACACTAAAATTCAAGGTGTTTTCAATGTCGTATACATGACCGCTACCACAGTCTACATTTAAATGACATTTATGAATTTTTGTTTGATGCAAAGCTATTTAAGTGATCATTATTTAAATGAATACTTTCAAAGAAAATCATTACCATGATTAACTGAAGAGTCAAACATTGAATTTGATTCAGAATCCCCAAAGTCTCTGAACTCTTCTTTCACTTTAGTTAAATCTATTTCTATGACTTCATGTTCATTGGATTTTGGGGGGCTTCTATTTGGTGTGATTAGTTCCATTTCTTCTGTTGAAAGAGTTTCTGGAGGAGGATCTGATGCAGGTTTATCAGAGTCACTAGTTTCACTATTTTTACTTTCACTGTCTTTGTCTTTTTCAGTTTCAGGCACAAATGATAAATCATGACTAGTCACAGATTCTATTCTAAGTTCTTTTTCTTCTCCTTCTTGTGTCACTTTGTTTTCAATTTTGATTGACTTGGGATCCAACATACCACCAACAGCACTGTCAATGGTTTCTGGTTTGTCTGTACCAGGTAAAGATTCAATTGGTGTAGCTGATGGCGTGGCGGTTGGACGGGACGCAGCATTATTTATTGTTTCAACAGACACTGAAGTTGACGGAATAGTGGATGATGACCTTGAGGACATTTTACGGGGTAACTGAAAATTAACAGACTTTTGCTCATTTGGTGACAATCGTTGTCTTTTGCCCAGTGGAGGATATTGCACATCATTTTGACTTTTACGCCTCTGTGGCCCAAGGGATTGATTCTGTGAAATTACATACGGCACAGATTGTCTTTTGTCTGTTGATGCAAACTCATTGGTTAAATCAACAGTAATATCATATCGAGTTTTTCCTAATACATTTGGAGTTATGAGAGGAAGAGGCCTGTCTACATTTTTCTTTGGTGTTTTTTGTTGAAGATCAGTGGCATAAAAACTTTTACTGATAAAAGTAGTTGAAGATTCGTCACTTTTGGACACTTTTTCATTAACGATATAATTAAATTCTGAGTTACTGTCAACAGTTAAATATAAATGGCCCACTACTTTCACATTTTTATCAAATTCAACATGGCCGTGACACACAGCTTGTAAATTCTTCACCAGGGCAGAAATAAACTGGTTAGCAGATTTCTTATTGGTAGATGCCATCTTTTCACATGTAAACTACTTGCTGTAAAAATGAAACATTGAATTAAAGATACATTGGCCTGAAAGTATTTATTTGGTAGTTATTTCCAATAAAAGTATGGCAAATTTGGTACACTTTGTATATATAGAAAGTACAATCTTACTAGAAAAATACTGGATTCCCTGAAAAACACCCACGAGGCAAGCACTGGGCAAAAATGTCAGGGTGTTAAGAACTGGCAACCTGACTGTTGTCTGCCGGTTTATTGTATGCTAGCTTCACTGAGGGAGCGGTTGTTATTTCTTGATCAAACGGTTAGATGGTTTTGGGAACATTGAGGAGTGTCAACTTACAATAGACTCCGGCGGAAAAGGAAGTTGACAAAAAATAATCAAGAATTTACTTAGACCTGAAAAATCGACCCTCCCTCAATAAATTGAGGTGACAGACAAGGCGTGTAGCAACAGCTTATTATTTACTAGAAGAATGCCCGGCTTCGCTCGGGGGTCATAACCCCGAAACCGGAAGTGGTAGACTAACGCCACCTGGCCTATGTTACTCCCTGGTCCGAGCTACCCCTATACCCCAAATTTCAGACTCGGGGCAGACCTAGTGTAGCCGCCAACCCCGAACAGACAGACAAACAGACAGACAAACGACAGTCACAAATATTAGTATAGATAGCTTGAGCTTGAGGTAACTCCCCATGAAAGCAATTTTTTAAGAGGGATTTGAAGTAAATTTTTGACAGATTAATTAGTTTGAATATGTTTTTAGTCCAAATATATCATCAAATCACACAGTTTGTACATGGGAAAGTATCTTTAATTCAAAGAATGGAAATATATTTACACAGGATATTGAAACTATGGAATACAAATTACAATAATTAATAGGCTTCTGTTTATTACTTAGCTACATTTTGATAAAGACTAAATTTGGAATCAATGTCCAAACATCACTCAGTAATACACAGTAATTGTATTCCATTGAATTGTGTTCTAGTGTATTTCCAGTTCAATTACTGGAAACAATATCACAATGGAAGATTTTAGAGTGATCTAGCTCCGTCAGCATAGTAGTAATAAATAATTGTTTATCTTTTCTAGTACTAGTACTAGCCTCATGTGCACTGTTCCATCGGCAAGATTTACTAAAGTAACTACTTTAAGAGGTAAAGTAAAGCCTGCATAATACTGTTAACCGATGGGGCTACAGCTTATTAATTAGGTGCTACCTGTCGTGCCAATAGTAATAAGAGCTAAATGATAGTTGGGGCCTATTAATAGTAACTCGGGTTGGCCGTGTTGTAACCGAAACATCTAGGCTAGCAGTGCATGGAACAGCAGTGGCTGAAGCGTAGACCACATTGCTACTATTGCTTTAGTGTTATAAATTATAGCTTATCAGCAATGCCATTAACTAACCTATATTTAATTGAGAAGGAAATCAGTCAAGATTTCATGACAATACCATAAATGAAACGATTGCCCTAAATTAAAGCTTTCAACAATGTTTGTTCGCGGATCGAGACCTCCATTTCCGCAATCAATTTTGCGGATAGGTTATGGATTACAGACAGGTCTGAAAAGATTGTCACCAACCCAACGACCCACCGAAGCAATTCAATTGAATTACAGACGCAATTTTGTCAATAATTCATGACAAAAAAATCCATTTTGTTTATAAACACAGGGCTACGCCGTTAATTTTCTTGAAACTTTTATTTAAGAATTATTTTAAACGTCGACGTTTCCAACTTCTGTCTGATGTAATTAGGCAGGGCTCTGATATTATATCGACATCTTGCTAACGTGTCGTTTGTTAACGGTCTGGGGGGTTGGATGGCTGAATGGTTAGCGTGCGCGCGCTGTATCATACAGTCTGCCATTGAGTCGACTGGCGTGGTTTCGAATCCCAGGTTGTACGTGGCAAGGAGTAGGGTCGCCTGTCCAACCTCGTGGGTTTTCTCCGGGTCCTCCGGTTCCCTCCCACTGCTAAAGACCCCTACGCGCAAGCGAATTATGTAAATAAAATTAAACCATATGTTAGTCCCGAAATGACCTAGTTTGTGTCGAGTGGACGTTAAACCCCATTTCTCTCTCTCTCTGTTAACGGTCCGTTAAATTTCTGTTGCTGGGAAGTTATTTCATTACCCGTCAGCTAACGGAGATTAAAGTTAATCCAAGAGAAGACTGGTCAATGGCTGAATTTTAAATGTTATATCAGTGTATATGTATAACAACTTTATAGAAGTTAGTACCGGTATTGACAAGAACTGAAGAAAGTGGGACAACGTGCAGTCTGTTCACAAAACTTGATTAAAGACAAAAAGATACCTGTTGAATATTACCTATAGGAAACACTATAAAATAATATATAGAATACTATTGTAGTATTTTCCTATAGAAATTTTAGCATAAATCTGTAGGAAAAATTACAGGATTTGCACCCCATGACGAAACTGTAAAATATTTAGGGCCGTTATTTCCGAAAATCCCCCCAAATTCTGTAGAATACTATATAATTTTATTCTATAGAAAATGGGATAGCCCCCATCACCATCCCTCTAGAATGTTCTATAAAACTACACTGGTAATCTATGACTTTTTGCTAAGGATACTTCGACTGACAGCGGACTAAAGCTATCATTAAACAGATAACGGAGCCCAACACCTTCATTAAATATAACGGGGCTTCCAGCAACAGAAATTTTTACCGTTAAAGATAACGATCAGTTAACGGAGCTTTGAACAACCGACCCCTGATACGTGCAAAGCATTTAATTCCTTTGGGTATCTAAAGCTGTAAAACAAAAATACACATGTGCAAAAAAATCACCTCGATACGTCCATTTTTCTTCTTTTGCAGGGAACCTCAAATGTGTTCATCCGCCACGGTCGGTCATACATATTTTTTTTAAGTCCTAATCTTCTATCTTCTTATATATATATTTGTGACTGTCGTTTGTCTGTCTGTCTGCCTGTCTGTCTGTTCGGGGTTGGCGGCTACACTAGGTCTGCCCCGAGTCTGAAATTTGGGGTATAGGGGTAGCTCGGACCGGGGAGTAACATAGGCCAGGTGGCGTTAGTCTAGCACTTCCGGGCATTCTTCTAGTTAGATAATATTATATTTCTGAATTTGTTCGCAGTCCTGCAAATCGCCCTACACGAGTCAAGGTAAACAGTCCTACTTTTAATTTTGAGACTGCGTTACATATGTATGATATATGCAACCTGGACACCTTTATACAGGAAAACGGGATACTCGACACAAACTAGGTCATTTTGGGACTAACGTATTGTTCAATTTTATTTCAATAATTCGCTTTCGCATAGAGGTCTTCAGCACTGGGAGAAAACCGGAGGACCCGGAGAAAAACCACGAGGTTGGACAGGCGACCCTACTCCTTGTGACGTACAACCGGGAAATCGAAACCACGTCACTTGACTCAATAACAGACCGTCTAATCCAACGCCGCCCCAACCCCCGGTGCTAAATATGATGTTCTGGATGGCGTGAGATATTAGCCAGTGAAACCATCTGTTACGGCGACTTCTTCTTGGTGTGCCATGCACGGAACTGTGGGTAAACCTCTAGAAACGTCAACGCTGATTGATTAATCAATGTCTGACGTCATAGGGTCAAAAGCCGCTCGTACGACCCCTGACGCGACCTTTGAGTAAAACTTGTCAGATCTTCATGTGTAATACTACAGATAACAGAAGATCAGCATAATTGATAAGACCTTTATTAAGAACATGAAATAGACATAATTCGTGAGGAGCTCTATTCCAAGTCTTACTTACTGTCAGTAAACGCCTGCTTACATAGCGTTCAACAATTAGGGAAGATGAACAAGAGTGATCATGGTATTGTTTATTTATCAAATTATGGTGTCTGTAATTACACTGCATATTTCCTTTGATGTCATTGTCAGGTCATAGTATGATACACTGTCCACTACTACATTCTCTTTGAAGTTCTGCCGAGTGTTATATACAGATCATGTGTAGCTTGTAAAGGACATATTGAATTAATTAGATGTTTAATAAGATCGTAGGCAGTCTGTGCCTTGACAGAAGTCGCTGGGATGGGACGAAAAACCAAGGTCCCGTGTACACATTATAGCGTGCAGGTAAAAGAACCCTTGACAGTTGGAGTTCGATAGAAGAGTGAGTGGGCAGTAGTGCCGCTGTCCCTCATATGTATGGAGTATGCGCGTCTTCATTAGCTTAGTCAGTTCAGAACAGTAGGACGTTAAAGGAGCTAAGTCTCTTACTCAATATTTTCCATAATATTCGAAATTAAAAACACAAATTAGAATTCAATATTGGCCCAATCCAATCCATATTGATGTTGTTTTGTTGCCGTGAAAACGTGGGATCCTAATCTCCAATATTTAAGACACAATGAACATTTTAAAATCCGTACACGAGTCGTGTACTCTATCGTTTCGGGAGCAAAAGCAATGAACAAACAAAAACATATTTTAAATTACAATGCGGCAGTAAATAGTAATGGTTGATTCACAAATGATAAAATAATAATAAAAAAAAATGTGAAGAATGGGCTAATTTGGCGTAAAAGATTGTCATCCAGCTTGGACTGTTCGCGTATTTCACAGAACATAATTGATTAGAAATTACAATTTTTTTTATTTATTTTTTTTAAAAAATTGAATATAAATCACTTTATATACACCCATATTACATTAATATGTGCCTTAGACCCATTTATAGTTCCAAAAAAATGAAGCCATACGCCCTTTAAACCCCCATTTCATATCCCGCATATTGCACACTGCATCGTGCAGAAAAACAAAGAAGACGATAAACAACATCTCATTTTACTGTGTGTTGTTTGTCGTATGTCCAGGGGCTTGTTTCACGAAATTTTAACTAAGATAAAATCCAAATTTTAGTAATTTGATTGGATAATATTAGATTGATTTTAGTACTTAGCCAATCAAAATTGAAGTATCTACTAAAATTTGGATTTTATCTTTATATTTAAAATTTCGAGAAACAGGGCCCTGGTAATGTGTTTACGAATATCTAGAGGTTCACATGGTGCAGAAATATAAGACGATAAAACTCATTTAATTTTACTGTGTGTCGTACGCTTATAGGTATAAATGGTTAACGAATATCTGTAGGTTCCTGGCATTTATCAAGTTCATACCAAAATGCAATACCGTCATACATTTTCACGTTTTTAGACCAAAATTCTGCCTTCAAACACATTTCACATACGTATTGTTTAGTTAAGTTATGCGAGTCTATCCGTGTGACGTCATAATTCCACTTTCTTTCCAAAATCTCTCTATAAGCCGTTTCGTTTTTATCCAGATATAGAAGATAACTCGCCAATTCTTTCGCCGACTTGAAATCGTTTGTGTCAATGTAATTCTTTTCTGGTGACAGCCTTAAATAATCCGCTCCGCCCCGGACCACAGTCACTACATCCAAGGCTTCACTACGGTAGAACGTTTCGGATACATAGTCTTTACAGAAGGCGCTTTCAAAAGAAAGATAAAACTTGTAGTTTTTTTCTACTAAATCAAAGCAATTTCTGTCACTATTAGCAACCATACTACACGTCATATCTCCACAGCTTCCATAAAAATCCACTGGTATATAGTTTTGTAGTAATTTTACATAGTCCATGCGTTTACTGGGCACTCCACAATTGTTTGAGAAAATGGCGGCCAATTTTGTTTTCTGATCCATAATAGCAGCGAAATTTTTCATTGGTGGCTGGGACCTTTTTTCAAAGGTTCCGTAAGGTGTATACACATCTGAATCTAATCGATAGGACATCGTCCTATTAAACTTTCTTCTCCATGCTGCTCGTCGCCATGTTTTCGCTTTGGTAGAAGTAGGAGGGTCCATTTCATAGAAAACCCAAATTTGATTGGGGTTTGTTTTAGTTCTTCTTTTAAAGGGTGGGTTGCCGGATAAGGAACTTCCCTCAAATATAAGAATGTCACTGTTTGTGGCGTTTTTCGTATATTGACAGAGGTTTGAGCATTGGGATAGCCAGCCTGGTAGACTTTTCAAATCCACATAGGTTGGGGCATTAAACCAGTGAAATGTAAAGATTTTTGGTTTTTTCTTTATTACAGTTGACACATTCTTATAATGAATATTAGTTTTATCACTTTCATTAGGATGCACGCCATTTTCATTAATCGACTGATTCTTATACGGGATGCTAGTTTTAACACTTTCCCCATCATGTACGTCATTTTTATCATTCAATTTATTCTCATACGGAATATCAGTTTTAACACTTTTCTTAGGATGTACGTCATGTTTACTATTCAGCTGATTAATCAATACATTTACACGGTCTTTATATTTATCTGTCTTTGTAAGAGCTATTAATTGGGTCAGGGAGTTCTTTGAAGCTTTCGAAAGTAGGTAATAATATATTATAATGGCTGCCACAAGCATAAAAACACATTTAAATCTAGGTCTTCGCATCATCTGAATTTAAGACAAAAGAGAATGTACAATTTACTAAATAACTATTCATAATCCGAGATGTATAACTCTTTAACTGTTGGCTATGGGCGAATGAAATGAGGTTTGCCGTTCTTTGTGCACCAAACCGTGGACCATGACCAAACCGACACGGGTAATGAAGACAAGCATGCGCCATTCAGTGTGATACGAGGGAAATTTTTCCCGGACAGCGGCGTTTCCACCTACTCTTCGTCGAACTCCAACTTTCAATGTTCTTTTGTGTTCACGCCAACGTGGATGTAGAGTACCGGAATCTGCCGAGGTTTGCCGAGTGCCTCACAAGGGGACTAGGGGAGACGGATTTTTAGAAGTCGATCCTACAGAGTATATTCCTGAAATGGTCGGGGATATATCTTTGAAAAAGTAGATTATTCAGTGTATAATATAAAGAATGCCACGTTCGGAATCTCTTCCAGAATTTTCAAAATTGACATAACTGGGACTTTATCTTTCTAAAAAAGGCTAGGGGAAAGAATTAGACAAAGCTAGGTCTTGATTTGTCAGGACATGAACTCAGATTAAAACCTACTGGAGGTGCAGTTGTGGGGTGTGGGCATGTTCCCTAAATGTTTCGGCAAGGATGTATAGGAGTGGGGCGACTAGTTACTGATAGTTACGTTAACTCGATTGTCCCACTTAAGTTAAACTCTATTGGAATGTCCGACGAACAAATATTAGCATAAAACACATATACCTGACCTTATACACTATTACTGGAACTGCTTCCTTCCTGATAGATGGGGATATTGTATTGCATTACAATACATGTACGGTACCATCGAAATGTCAGAAGGCAAGACTCCCAGAAAGACTGTTAAATAAGGGACAATTATTTTACCAGCAGTCCTCAAATCAGGTTCTTTCAACAGTATTTGGAGTCTCGGAAAAGAAATCACTTCGGTCATAAACGTTTATCTCCGTTGCTATTACTCGAACCTGGAGATGAAATATTGCCTGACGAAGAAGCTGAGGCCACACAGCCTATTAAAGCTGCATAATATGATAAGTATATAGGCATAAGTAGGCATTGATCCTTCCAGTAGTGTGAATAAAAATAACAACTGAAGCAAGAGCAGTCGTTAGTTTAAAATAGATCGTTGGAAACTAGACTGTTAAAGCTGAAACTACCAAGGGGGTGGTCTACCCATAACATTGGAAAGGTGTTTTTTATACGTCAACTGCGGAAAAGGCACTATCAGAACCATTTGCAACACCACTGCAGGCTAACGACTAACTGTCAATAGCCAATTGTTATATCTACTAGTTCACTCACCCCAGTCCTGGATTAATAAGGAACATAGACATTTGCACTGCGACTCTGTTTTGAATGGCGTTTTTTTTTTTTGTTGTTTTTTTTATTTTTTTTTATTTTCTTGGACTCCATTATGTATATTATTGGCTAACTAACTAGTCTTTTTGTTACTCCTGCGTTCACTTTAAATTTAAGTTTAATTTATTTTCGTGCATTATATATTGATCATTTAAATCTATCGATTTATTGGACGTGTGAGGCAGGTGTAATATTGATCAGGTGATTTTAATATTAGACAGGTTATCGATAGACGTTTATTGCATTTTGGAGCAGTGAACAGAAAAAGAAATGAAATGAAATGGGGTTGCAGAACTCGAAGAAGAGATAAAACAGTAGGGCGAAAAATTTCTCAGAAAAATCATAGTCCTAAACACAGGATTATATTATCCGGATCAAGTGCCGGAATTAATCTTTGTCTTTTAAATATCAGATCTATTCATGATAAGAGTGAAGTTTTAACAGAATATATCAGAGATACAGATACAGGGGGTGGAGTAGGAATTCTATACAGTTTATGTTAAGCTCCAGCATAAATACCCAACATTCGAATACATTGAATTCACATTAAATTATGTCAAGTTATATTTATAGCAAGGCTTTCATGAGTTGTAGGCCGAGATATTAAACCTGTTAACGAATAAAGTGTGCTATAAATGACTTGTAACATTGACACCTGCTCAACATGCTTGTTGTTATTGCACAGAAAACCCACCCCACTTCTCTATATGATTTCTACTAAAACAGTGTAAACCAGCAAAAAAGTGCAATAACATTGAACATGTCTAGTTATTGCACAGTTAATCTCCACCCAATCTACTAGAGGGAAAACAATCTGCTTATTCAATGAAAAGAACAAAGGAAGATTTCTATTTAACGAGTTGTTGTCGTGTACCGTGTACCAAACAACACAATCTCACCAGCAGATTTTCTAAAGGATTTTTCTGAATTTTTCGAAATTCTGAACATAAAATGCGGTCAATTAGTCATTTGCTGAGATTTCAACATACATGTGAACGACCAAAAATATAATTTTTCAAACAGATTTAAAAGCCTTGTGCCCTAACACACAACAAAGGACATACCCTCGACTTAATACTAACGCCGCGATCGGTTGAACCGAACATGATATATAATATTTTTGTTCTAGATCCATGTATTAGTGATTATTTTGCTGTTCATCTCACTTCAACTGCACAAGAACCAGAGTTGAATGAAAAGGCATCATTAGTGTGCAGAAATACGGCCGTGTATCTGTTTTCCCTCGTCGCTTCAGTCAGTTATATAGAGGGATAACTGATCGTGTTTTCCTTTGGCGTTCGTCACTTCCGATTCATGACACCTGTATTACTGATCTATCGTAACAATGATCTCTGTGGTAAAATTATTATTGGGAATGTGTTTAACCGGTTCTATCACACATGTGATAATGACTGACACCAATATTGTCCTTTAAAATCCTATTGATGACATACAAAGCACTGAAAAATAGAGCCCCATGTTATATTATAGATTTAGTTACTCCCACACGTCTCATCGATATCTTAGATCCTCCGATAAGAGTCAACTTAGTAATCTAAAGTTTAATTTAGGAAGATGTGCCTTTTCTTTTTCTGTTAAATCATTGTGGAACGAAACACTAAAATATATTAAGGATCTGCAATCCATAAGTTAACAGGAACATTTAAAATAAATCAAAACCCTGCTTTTTCACGAAGCTTATTCACATTAATTTCAAAGCCCAATAGAAACTATTAAAGTGGTTTTGAGCTATAAATATCAAGGAAACCATAACTATGCCCGACGAGTGATTATTTTAGCCATTTGTACTTAATTGCAACTATGCATTTTGCATGTGCAAGGCATACTTATGTCGTCCACTGCCTTTGAAACCGTAAAGTATGGTACACGCTTTCACTTTCTAACGTCCTACTTTTCTTAACCGAATAGGCTAATGAAGTCGGATAACGATGTGAGCCATGCGGTATGCTGTGAGACAAAAAGTAAATGTCTAATCCACCAATTACAGCGATAGCAAAGCGTAGTAATTGGTCGTTAATGATAATGATATCGTGAATGAGAAAATAGAGCCCACAAAATGTTTGATATGCGACTCGCACCGGTGATGATTACAATAGAGACTTTTGGCAAGTGGAATTTTTCACATCCGTATCGCGTATCCGTATCATCGCGTGATACGTTGCGTCAATGTAGTTTTAGAGTTTTGGCAGATTTTCGCGTCGCGTACGTGTACCTCGATCAGCTGAGCTTAGTTCTATTACAGCATGATGACAGATATCTACCAAGATCACCATCAGTACTTGTCGCTGAGCAATTAAGAAAATTTAATGTCAAATCTTATTAAAAATCTTCGACTTCGACTCGATTGCAATTTTTGGTTTCACTAAGGTATCATTTCAGAAAGTTTATACCCCTTTACCACAGAATAAAATCATTTACAGATTTGCAAGGTTCCGCCTCCCTAAATTTAGCACGTAGATCAACCATCATGGTTAAAATCACATCAAATATACACGTTCGTGTTCTAGAATACACAAAGATTCATAAAAACGCCATGATACAACATTTCAGAGAGAGAGAGAGAGAGAGAGAGAGAGAGCGAGAGATGGGGTTTAACGTCCACTCGAACAACATTTCAGCGTCTAAAAGAAGCAAAAAAGACGGTAAAAGGACACGGCAATGTTATACGGCCCTTTTCCGTATGAAAGCTGTTCGATACATGCTGCCGTATCCGTGTGCCGTATCACGTATGAGAAATACACACACATTGATGACGCCACACGCAAAATCCATACGGATACGCGATACGGACTAGGAATTTACGCTTGCCAAAAGTCTCTAATGTATATATAGTAATCCCCGGTTGTACGTGACAAGGAGTAGGGTTGCCTGTCCAACCTCGTGGGTTTTCTCCGGGTACTCCGGTTTCTCCCCACTGCTAAAGACCCCTACGCGCAAACGAATTATTGAAATAAAATTAAACCATATGTTAGTCCCGAAATGACCTAGTTTGTGTTGAGTGGACGTTAAACCCCATCTCTCTCTCTCTCTCTCTCTCTCTCTTATTGCATAGAAACGGTCTACATGAAAGCAGCTTGCAATATACAAAGGTGAACAATAAAAGAACAGAAATTATACCCATGAATATATTATTAATATCAATTTATTGAACCATCTTCAACATTTATTGCTCATCGATTATGTTACAACTGCAGCATAACATTACATATAACAGCTTTACATGGCGACATATTCAAACGCCGGCATCAATAATAGCCCCAAGATACATTTTGAAATAAGACGGAAGACGTTAGTTGTAGAACCATTTCTACCTCATGTCCTTAAACACCTCATACACGGCGACATGGTCTTAGAAGCCTACGGCCCGAAATGAAAACTGAAAGAAAACGCGAAATCCGGGTTCTGTCGAGTTGTCCCTGAATAGGAAAAAAGGACCCCTTTGACTCTTGTGTAAGGGCCCCCCTGTCTGTGTCTAGTCGTAATGTAGCAATTTTATGGAACGTGTTACCACATAATGGGGCTGAAACTTCTAGCTCAATCGAATTGTTTAAATGAGAAAGGTGGGGGGGGGGGGCTCCACGGGACTAGCGCATGGCTCAATTGTATTTCAATAATTCTCTTGCGAGTAGGGGTCTTTAGCTATGGTTGGACATGCGACCCTACTCCTTGTCACGTACAAGCGGAGAATCGAAAATATACCACTTGACTCAATGACAGGTGATTTCAAGCGCACGCGTTAAACCACTAGACCACCCAAACACCTCTTCGTTTAAAAGAAGTTAGGGAACCCATTCATCTAATTTTTAATATGTAAACGATCAAGTTACGAAGCTTGGCAAAGGTAATGACGATATAATATCTAATAAAACGTTTTGGCAATGATAGTCTTACGGCAACTATACTGATCCAAAACGTCTATCAGTTCCTCTGATTGAACGCTGTCAAAATCTGTGAGAGCCTTCTTTAAAATATCCCTTTCTAGTGGGTCCACAAATGCAAGGAAACTGTTCATTAGATCACTGAATGATCTACCGTATATGACGTCCTGGCGCAATTGCGATCGAAATATTATTAAATTCACGCCAGCCAGTCAGGTATACTCGAGCGCCAGCGCAACATTCTTCGGCACCTTCCTCCATATAATCCTTGAGTGGCATTTAATGATTGAGCACAATACAATTTATATGGAAAACAATCACTTGTTTATACACATTTAGCACGACGTTTCGAGAAGTATTCTCTGAAGTACATGACCGTGTTTCCATATTATAGATAACCCTTAGTCAAGGATAGAACTGTCTGAAAATACCTTCATTACGTCCTTCAAACAACACGACCATCGTATTGCAATACCCCGCGAGGGTCTATCATACAATGTTTGCAGATAGGCTCTAACTCGATTTATCGTCGGACCAGTCGCCATTTCCTGGACTAGATGGTGCAGCCGGGGTAAAATTCGATGGTATGTCTGCAGCTGATGTGACGGATACCGATACTTGAGAGGTCATGTCTGCATCTGAAACTCGAGTGGTAAATGCAAAGACAACGATACCGTCTTCATAATATGTCAAGTTATTTTCCTCGTTATCATCTTCATTGATCTGAAAGTCGGGTAAAATGTCATCATCCGAGTGCCCATCAGCTGTGTCGGAAAAAGTTGTATTTATTATGTCTTCATCGTCACATTTATCACCAGAGGAACCCTCTTTCTTGCGTGTGGAGAGGTAAAATCGCAAAATACGCATGTTGGTCAACTTGTACCTTTCTCCCAGTGTTAAATTATAGTCTATTTCGCATTCTTTAAAGTCCTTCAGTTCTAACGAGACATCCTCCAAATGGCCCCTAATAGTTATTTGGGAAAAATAGTCCTTTTGCCGATTGTAAAATGCTATCTTTTTTCACGAATTTACTGACTGAGCTATTACGCGTACCGCCACCTTTTTTTTAGATCTTACTTGTTTGAATATTCCAACTGAATTATCGTTGTCAATCTAACCAGTTATTATTACATCAGTGGATTTTTGTCTTCCATTGTTTGATGTGGAGTCTGTCTTTTCTCCGCCATCATCTTTTAATTTTTCTTTGAATTTCGTCCGGAGATTTTGCAACAGACCACTGTTTTACCGACTGTCCCTGTATAATCCCCGTTTTCTTTAATCAGGTTTTTACATAACTGAAAGGCATCAAGTCTGTCTCTGTGCTTCGGTATATATAACACATTAACTGTTCATCATTCATCAACAGTACAGTTGTCACATCGACCTGAAACAATATTGAAAACTTAAGTTTAAGGCTTGACATTGACTACAAACAAAATAATATGGACATTGTGTATATCATGTGGATCCCGAGTGTGATTGCAATGTAAAGTAGTTCCCTCAAAGTTCCCCAATCATTTTATTCCTAAGAGACTATTAAATTGCATTGATTTGGCATTAATAGAGCAGGAGCCCAAGGGGTCAACCTAGCTGAAAAGTGTGAGGGCTGCGATCATGGGTATGAATTCTTCAGCTAGATTAGCTCGAAAGTGTACCACATGAAAATGGTATAGCAGTGTACCTTACATCTTCAAGTATTACAAAAACACTCTGACAGACATTTCTAGTGGTGGGGTACCTCCGACAGAGTTAATTAATTGCCAGGCCACAGCTAGGCTAGATTAGTGGAAATCTGTACCACTCAAAACTGCTTGGAAGTTGTTCAGTACCACCACAGGAACCAAGAATGATCACTGCCAGACAATTTGTGCGGTGGGTTACCCTGACAGACACGACGAAAATACCACGCCCCCCCCCCCCCAACTAGGCTAGATTAGCTGAAGTCCGTACCACCTAAAAGTGCTTGGAAGTTGTTCAGCACCACCACAGGGATCATGAATTACCACTGCCAGACAGATATTGCGGTCGGGTACCCCTGAAAGAAACTCCCAAAATGCCCCGTCCCGCAACTAGGCTAGATTAGCTGAAATATGTACCACTTATAACTGCTTTGGTTTTGTTCAGCACCACCACAAGAATCATGAATGATCACTGCCAAACCGATTGTAATACTTGAAGATGTAAGTTACACTGCTATACCATTTTCATGTGGTACACTTTTGAGCTAATCTAGCTCAAGAATTCATACCCAGAATCGCAGCCCTCACAGCCACACTCACCACCAGATACTCGGCAGACTTACATTCTGATGATACCAGATATGAATGCTTTGATACCATATATGTGAAAATTGGTACACTTTTCATCTAGGCTAACCGCCTGGTTCTCCCGGTCTATAAGGCCTTTACTGCCCTCGTATGTAAAAGGTGATCAAGGCTATGAACTCTGGCAGTAGCCCAACTATAGGGCTTTAAGATATTTTCGTTCCATTAAATTTAAACTATTCAGCACCTACAAGGCTCTTTAAAATCAACTTAATCAAGGACGATAACTCTGGCAGTAATTATCGAAAATTTCCCTTAAACTTTTTTCATGTAGAATAAACATATTACTACGAAATACCCAAGGGTTATTCTCTATAGCATCGCCTACGACAACCAGCCTAGACACAGACAAGGAGCCAATAGCCCACCACACTCCCCTTCCGGTCCCTATCCATTGGAGAGAGGAAGTGAAAGCAGGCCTTGACAGAGACGTCAATCTAGGTGTTATTGAACCCGTTCCCGTTGGCACGCCAGTTACCCATTGTCACCGAATGGTCATCTGTGCCAAACCCCCCAAAAAAACGACACACCACGACGCACAGTAGACATGTAAGCCCTAAATGACAAGCTTGGAATGGCTACCACAGCGTACCCTTACACGAAAAAGACCGCCACCTTAGAACATTCATTACTCCTTGGGGGCGATACCGTTACAAAGAGTGTCCACAGGGGTACATCGCATCTGGTGACGCTTATACACGAAGTTTTGATGAGATTACCGTCGACATACCCAACAAAGCTAAATGTGTCACCGACACACTGTTATGGTCCAATTCGATTGAAGAAAGCTTCCACCAAACGACCAAGTGGCTTGAGACATGCGCAAACGCTGGTATCACGCTAAACCTTGAGAAATTCCACTTGGCAGCTAACATGGTGGAAGTTGCAGGCTTCGAGATCTCCGACACCAAAGTTCGACCGAGTCCCAAATATTTAAGGGCCGTCCACAACTTTCCAACACCTACTTCTGTTACCGATGTTTGATCATGGTTCGGTCTTGTGAATCAAGTATCCTACGCGTTTTCAATGGCAACGACAAGAAATCCTTTCTACTGGGACGAGATCAATTATTTAAATCATCGAACTGCACATTATAGACGAGATTTGTAAAGGTGTTCAGATTTTTGACAAAACGAAACCAACAAGCCTCATCACGGACTGGTCTAAAACCGGTATTGGATTCTGACTACTTCAAAAGCATGGCAACTGTCCGGCCGTTGACACGAAGACACTTTCTGTTGCCCAGATGGTTGGAAAATCACTTTAGTGGGCACTCGTTCCACTCATCCCACTGAGTGAGGCACTGGCAGTCGCACTCGATCGTGCCAGATACTTTGCCCTTGGTTGCACCAATCTGTACGTAGCCGTAGACCATAAGCCCTTGTTGGGTATCTTCGGATCGCGAGCCTTGGACGATATTAGCAACCCCCGCCTCCGCAATCTCAAAGAAAAGACTCTGCGCTATTGCTTTCAACTGATACACATACCTGGAGTAAAAAAAACAGGGCCTGCGATCACCCAACAAGTATCACCTCATCGATTACATATGGACATACCGGATGTGAATCGCTTTCTATGCTACGTATCCACTCCCCCACCACACACATAGAATCTGAAATTGAAGGAGCAGCCTCTTCCTCATTGGAGGATTTTAATTCTATCATATGGGATCAAGTACGAGAGACCACCAGTAGTGATCAAGACCGTGTGGACCTAATTAACATCATCGAAGAAGGTAATATGAGGATTGACCATTAGCCCTTCGCAATTATCATCGATTCCGGGATGACGAGTACAAGGATAGAAACATCATCTCCGAATCCCTACGTGACCAGTGCATTCGCGCCCTCCACTCAATGATGACCAGGGCACCTCAATGATGACAGGAAGAGCAGAATCATCCATTTTCTGGCCAGGCATCACTAATGACATCGCTCAGGCTAGATCACAGTGTTACCACTGTAACGGAATCGCACCATCACACCCCAGTGCTCCACCTACTGCTTTAGTCGAACCACAATATCCGTTTCAGTAAATATGTGCCGATTATTTCGATTATTGCTCCGAGGGGGCAAATGGTTTAGTTAATTGCCTTCGCCAAACTTTCGCAACTTATGGTATCGCCGACGAATTATCATCCCACGGGGGACCTGAATGTACCTCCGCCGCGACAAGAAGTCTACTCAAACAATGGGGCGTAAATCATTGTCTATCGTCCGTTGCCTTTCCACACAGTAATTGTCGCGCAGAAATAGGAGTGAAAACCATAAAGCGTCTCATCGCTAACAACACAGGCCCTAGTGGTATCTTTGATATTAATACATTCCTACGGGCAATCATCCTATAGTATCGAAACGCTCCGGACCCTACAGCAAAGTTATCACCATCCCAATGTGTATTTGGCTGACCTACAAAGGACTTCATCCCCATACGTCCTGGTCGCTATCTCCCGCACCCAACGTTGCGCTCTGCTTTGGCGGCCCGCGAGGTAGCTTTGAGTAACCGACACATGCGCGATGCCGAACGTGGTCAGCGTATACTCATCGCCTCTCACCACTGAAAGTAGGTGATACAGTTCGAATTCAAAACCAAACAGGTCCGTATCCAACAAAATGGATTATAGAGGTCCGACAATTCGACTAATATCGTAAGGTTGAATTCGAATTTCGGGAAAATCGAAATGAAACTGCCCGACAAAACAGCCACTTTTTGTACGCAAATTTTGTAAAAGTATGTAATACTAAGGTTGTGGACCCTCTCGAGGTCACAATTTTTATCCGATTTTGATGAAACTTAAAACATATCTTTATATCCCAAAGATCCCAGCCCCTTTTGATATTTGTGACAATCTGTGTGGTATTTTTTCATTGAACTCGAAATTACGACCATCATTTCTCAGCTAAGCCGCCTTAATAATACCCGTTATTCTTGGGATTATGATGGGCATTTCATTATCTAACAGTTCACTGCATATCTGACAAACAGGCCTCAATAGGCATGACCAGCTTTCGCAGAGAGCTGAGAGTAACCCTATTCGACATGCACGCTACGCTTCTACCGAAGTGATCTGGGAGTGGCCCCAATCGTTGGCCAGATAGTACTGTACAAATGAAATTTGAATTTCATCGTATTAGTTCTAAGTAGGAGTATAATTAATGCGCAATCCTTAATTGGAAACCTAATCCCTAATTGTTATTCCTCCTATTTTGCCACATGGTAATGGAAATGGTTTCGGCTACCCCTAACACATACATTTTGATACCAAACTCAATGGTATTATGTTAATTGGGTGGAAATTGGAATTTACAAGCCAAAACCAGAGGCCATTTTGGATTTTGGCCAATTTAACCCATGAGTATGAAAACGAAAAACGTCATCTATTCGTGTGTACTTGTGACGTCAGCCCATACGTGAGTGTTCGGCCAGTGAAGCAGTTACGCGTGTGGAGCTGGATTCACGTAAATACGCAAACGGAAATATTTCTTGTCCAATATTGAATTGAATTTTCCACAATTTTCAAGGCCTTGCGTATATTGTTGATTGTGTAGAATGTGCTCAAATGCAATATTTTGCTTGATTTGGTGTACGTCTGCCAAAAAATAGATTGAAAACTTCGAAGCAGAAATTAACGTCATCTGGCAGAATCACGTCGGGTAGTGAAACCGCATGTTAGAGGATACGAAAACGTAAACGAACATATGCTCGTTTTGGTGTTCGTTTTCGTACCGATGCGAAAAGTCCCTCATAGGTCTAGACCGACCATATTATCGTTTATATTGTTTGGATTTATAATACATTAGTATTGTATACATTGTATTTATATTGTTTAGTATTGTATATATTTTAATTTAATAATACACCATTTTTTTTAACTCATCGCAGTTGCATAAAGTTTTTCTTTCCATATTCACAGTTTTTATTTTTGTTATACATTATTACGTTTGTTAAACTATTTAACATACATGTAACAGAGATAGAAAAGTAGGGTTTAACGGCCACTCGACATGAGCTAGGTCATTTCGAACCAAACGCATGGTTCTATAATATTTCAGCAATTTGCTTTTCTTTTTTCAATGGTTCAGTGATATAGAAAAACAGCTGCAGCTTCGTCAAAGAATCAAATTCACTAACTCGCTTGCCCTTAGGTGGAAACTGAAGCAATCGGAGAAAGTCCGCCAGGTTGGACAGACGACCCCACTTCTTGTCACATGCTGCACGTACTGTTCACCGGGACAAGCCCTATAAAATGCACCCCCCCCCCCCATATCTGTTTGAATCATTCACACTACAACGTCAGCAGCATGCCACGACTCACGACAGCTCAGAGGAACCAGGTGCTTGGAAGACTCAACGCTGGCCACACTGTCCAAGCCGTTGCCAACCACTTCCAGGTCAGTGTTCACACAGGCATCTGAGACAGCACGTCAGACACTGGGAACACATGGAAGACCCATCAGAACCGATACAGTGCGCCGACGTCTCACCAGAGAGAACATCCATTGCTGTAGACCTTACCGTGGACCGGTTTTGTTTTTGGCTGGTTAGTATATTAGATTGGTACTAGAAACAAACTTGTCATTAAATAAAGAATATAAATACATCATATCTTATTTGTCTGGTATCGTATCTTTATTACCTTAATAAATATTGTTTACAATCAGACAGTATTTAATTTCTGCTAACGTTTAATGTTTTTAATTTGCTTTATATGAAATAAATGAAACAAGATTTCATATTAAAAGAGAAATTTAATATTAAATCGAAAGTAGTGGAAAGTTATTGCAGATACGCGGCCATTTTCTGTGCCATTTTAATCAGAATAAATTCGGGTAAGCCAACTCTCTACCACACACATATTCATATTTTCTCTAGAATTTAATTTAGAACGCCTAAACACATTAGAATAACCTTATGGGAGTTTATTTACATATTTATACCCGCATATCACACTTTATATACAGGTTCCACAAATCAATAATAAATAGTTTAAAATCTGATTCCAGTCTGTTAAGCAGTATATCATGATCCACGTTGTCAAATGCCGCAGACAGATCAAGAAGTCCTAATATAAAACAATCATGGTTGACAGAATGGTGTTTATGTCATTATGGACACGACCTAGGGCTAGCAAAGGTTTGCGGTCTGTAATTATTACATGTCTGTAGGGGACCCCCAAAACACAATTCTGAATATTTACTTTTGGGACAACCACCAGGGCACGCTTTTCACATTACTGCCAAAACTGGTTTCGTAGCACTTCTCGAGTACATCCACGAAACTTAGGCAAACTTGGGCAACATACTGTACGCTTTGAGGGAATTTTTGCCCAGACAGTGGCCTACTCTTATATCGAATTCCAGCTGCCAAGGGATCTTTGCAAGTGCACGCCAATGTGTACACGGGAACTGTTTTTCGTCCCATCCGAACAACTAGACAGCTGTCATTGTCAGGCCTTCTGTCCTGCAGCACTGACATGGGGTAACCACACCAGAAATGCCCGAGGAACTTTCTCGGCCAAAACCGGGATGGAACCCGGGACCTCTAGGATAGTGAGCAAGCGTATTACTCACTGGGCCACGGTGGCTCCACCATGGGTATTAAACTACAGAATCTAATTACGAGTAGTTTATTTTAATCTATGCTTGCATGCTCTAGAATTATATCCATGTGGATTTGTTTATTTTCTATATATTTAACCACCGTTGGGACAACATCTAATCTTTTTCTATTTAATCTGGGAGCTACCAGAGACTTGTATTACCCATCGGGTACAAAAGGTTTGAGAGGTACACTCATTAGATGGTGGGACCATTCTTAAGTTTTCAAATTGGTGCAAAGTACACCCCAAAGTCAGTTTAAATTACATTTTGAGTACATCGATCAAACTGGTGAAAAAAGCTTCATTCTGGCACTGTGATTACAGATGTGCCATTCTTAAGTGATGAATTTGGTGCGAAACGCATTTAAGAACGGTCCAATGGGGGCGCCTTTTCACATTTAAATCACATTTTGAGTACATTAAGGAAACTTTGTTTGCTTACTCTTTGGGCTTTCCTGATGAAGGATCAGTAGTTCTTAAGTGTCGAATTCGGGGCAAAACCGATTTAAGAACGGCCTAAAGAGGGTGCTATTTTAGCACATTTAAAATACATCTCAAGTACATCATTTAAACTTTGTAGAAATTTTATTTTGACCTTCCTAATAAAGGATCGATACTTCTTAAGTGACCTTTTTTGTGCAAAGCAGGGTGGTATTGTTTATGCTTATGAGCCACAGTAATTGCTTATGATTCTGTACGTGTGGCTTATAACTACGAAAAACGACTCCTCAACCGAGCAGCTCTAATCTTGTGGAAGCAGCCGTTAAATGCTCCGAAAAAAGATGTACCAGAGAATCCAACATTGAATGATTTCAGAGACGGAGACACAAGTGTACATCAGCCTGTGATGGACTTTTTCAAAGTTCTGTACACAGACAACATATCTGACCTATGTGGAAAGCGGATTAAACGTCGCATTGATTCCAGAAGTCAGGATGCATTATTTGCAGTCCAAAGAGGTCACACAAAACCACAAAACCAGCACTAGCATTCAGCAGTTGGATGACACTAGTTATGAAGACAATGACAGGAGCAAAGAAAGCTGCCCAGAAGAGAAGGTGTCTTACTCTAACGGTCACTCCTCTTGCGCCCTATTTTGTTGTCCCTAAAATGACAGTCTTCAGTTACAAAAACACATCCGTATTTAGCCTACCTGATGCGGAAATTAGGGCAAGACATCTTGACCTCGTATTGATGACGGGACACGCGTTTGAGACTGAGGTTCTTCCCATGTGGGTTGGATTTAATGCTACCTTCTACAAGGATGAGCTCCCCAAACAGGAAGTGAGATAATTGCCAAATCTTAACGAGTCCCTCACCAGCTTGTCGGTAGTGTGACAAACCCTTCAAACAACCCAGAAATGTGCTGAAGAATACAATCAAGATTATGACCTTAATGCAGCAAAACCAACTATGGAGATCCAGGCCAGAGAACCTCCAACATCTGACAACATATTCATTCAAGGCACTTGGAAAGTTCGTAGCAGAATCACGAGGATCGGACGACCTTACAGAGACTGTAGTCCTCGACCGGGTTCTTTGTATGAGTTCCTCACGGGCAAACACTTTAACCAATGCATGCGACTCCATCCTATACTTGCCTTTGCCTTTGAAAGTCTGCATTTCAAGGCATTTCTGCTGATATGTGAGTTCGAAGAAGAGCTTCAGATTGTGATAAATACTATTCTGAATTTACCGATACTATACTATCGGGAGCTCCCGGTTACACTGCCCAGTTCTGGAAAATGTATTTTGAGTATATAAACGTATTTCACCGACTTGAAAGAGCTATCTTCACACTAACACCAATCACTGACCTGCTCTTTGCCATAGCCCATATAAATGACTACTCCGCTTGTCTCAGATGGATGGTAACAAAGGTTATGTAACGGTCATTTAGGTGCTTAGAACTTAGTGACCTCCAGCCATGCTTCTTGATAATATATATAACATTGACCTTTTAACTCTGTATGCATTGTTCTTAAGTCACGATTGTCTGTGTTGTATTAAACATGTAATTAATTCAATATGTCATTTACGGGCTGCACATAATCTGTGTGCAACTCTCGGCAGGACTTCAAAGGAATATGCACTGGTCAGTAAGCATGCCATGACGAAATAAAAGAGACAATTGCATTTATGGCCATGAGCTTATCTATGATCAGAAGGTATATAACTGAAGTCGAACAGAGACAGAACATTGAGAGACCGAACAGAAGAGACGCAGAGATCGGCGAATGGACTCGTCCGAGTTCAGCCGCTGCCTTGGCAGAAGGGCAGAATGGCGGACTTAATGTTGTTAGATGTGTTCCTGTCGTAGTCTAGTACCTGTATATTAGTTTAGTTCCAGCATAGTCTAGTTTCTGTAGTATTGATGTAATTATGTAACCTCTGTTCCCGGCTTGGCAGAATGGTAGACTTAATATTGTTAGATGTGTTCCTGTCGTAGTAATAGTTTCAGTATAGTCTAGTCCTCGATGTAGTCTAGTTCCGGTGTAGTTTAGTTCATGTTGTATGTATGTAACTGTAGTTGTTATATATACCTGATGTAAATAAACCATATATTTACTAAACTGGTCAACTGTTATCACTAAGATAGTGTTACAGCTAACCGGGCACCGTTCATTAGTCTGCTGCAAGAGATGACAGCAAAGAAGATGTCACTGCAGAAATTAGGCCAAAACGAGTTCAACGTGTCACTGAGGATCTTCAGAAAATCACCAAACAAATCTTGGACACAAACATCCCATGTGTAACTACAATGCTTCAGAGGTTGTGTGCAATTATAAGCACAGGATAAGGGACCGATCAAGAAATCCGGGAAAAGCCTCCTCAGTGTACCAAACAAGGGAAAAGGTAGACACAGGAAATTCATAGTCATGCGAGAATGGTCCTAACCATATTCCTGAAGCAATGGCCCGAGAAATCCCTCTCTGGCCATTGCTGGATTGGCTTCTGATAATTGAGCTTTTGAGGGAGTGTGTCTGTTAGGCGCAATCTTCACCCCTCGCGCAGATGCTTTCATTCTGTGCAGATTGCACTCCGCGCCCGCAGATTGCAATCTGCGCTTATGAAGCTGGCGCGCAGATTGCCAACTTTGCGCTGATTACCCCACGATGTTTTTAGAGATATTGTAGTGTGTCAGACGCAACTATATATTATATTATATATGACCTGCCTCCCGTGGTCTTTGTAGTGAAATAATTTTCAAAATCACTGCATAATTAGCGTGTGTGCTTAGAAAATAAGATTTTTATTCTAGTCAGCAGTATCTCATAATCGGTGCTGACCACGTGACTGAATGTCAAAAATATTTGCTGTAGTGTAATAATAGTTTGACCGATCGTAGTTACTTTAGTAACGAAGTCTTAGAGACCCGTAAGTAGGTTCACAAAGTATGTCATGTAGACCTCTCGACGGAAACTGCTTTATAACTCAAAAGCCCTTCTACTACTTCCTCTTTTCTGGTAGTCAAATGCGGTGATACTTTTCTTTCCGTATCGATTTGCTCCGATTTGCTCGACCAATTAACTGACGGTCACAAAATTCATTAAAATGTAATCATTAAAGTGACTAATACTAACGCACTGATCCATAGTGAATACCGAGTAAGATTAGGCGGATTATCATCGCGGTAATCCATTTTAGTCCGGACAAAGTTCACTTTGCGCGCGCAGATTACTCATCGGAAATTAGACGGAGATTCGCGCATGCGCGGGAGTAATCTGTCCGAGGAGGGTAATCTGCGCTCAACATGTCTATTCTTCCCGTTCAATCAAATCTATCCCAAGTACAGCAACATGACAGCCCTTCGTCTAATCTGCGGCTTTCCCTAAAAGTTTGGACAGTGATTTAATGTATTAAAAACGGTGAAAGTATTGTTCGTCTCCAAACAGTATTGTTTACATTATAGCCGTTTGATAGCTTCGTTTGTCACGCAATTATTTTTCTGCAATATTATGCTATGCACTGGTTAATTGGACATAATAAAATCGTGAGTCATGACGTAACGTTATGTAAACATATTTGGTCCAATTTGGAGCTCTGTTTAAAGCGTAATGGTATTGTTACGCAGTTAGCTATTGGTTGTTAATCGGACTATTGACCAGTCATAATTTGGAACAGAAATTTACTTCCTTTACAGCAGTGTTACGTGGGATTAGCTCTAATCAAACGAAACACTGCGAGGAGTATTGGTCCTAACAAGTTTGAAAAGCCCACCACATGCTGAAAAACTTTGAAGATCGATTTGCAACCAATCATCCTACCAAGAAAACGAAATTGCTACCCTTAAAATTCATTTGCTCTGATGGGCCGTTTCCTTGTGCTGACCACCAAGATGAGACTTGACATGCAGCATATTCTCCTGAATTATTGGCGGACAAGTAGGAAGTTAAACCCCATTTCATTTCATTACATTTCTTAAAACTGATTTAGTAATTAACTTAGACCCATTCGACAATTACGTCTATCAGACAATTAGCATTCGTCGGGGTTGTGGGGGGAGGGGGGGGTACTAAACACGCTACTTATATCAACATTTTACCTTTTTTACTTTACAGAATCAGTATAAACACCCGCAATAGGCAGATGTAGCTCTTACGTAATGCATCTTTAATGAGCAACGTTTCGAGTAGGCTTTTCTAGTCTTTATCAAGCAGTGATAAAATACAATTAGTTTTCCTTAAAGATAATTAGAGGACTGTCTCTAGTTGGTCAGCATTAATCAGGTATTGTTTTGTGCATGTATGTATTGTTTCGTTATATTCTGTTTTTGGCCATTTAAGATAAAGACTGGCTTATATTTACAGCTGACTACAGATGTGATTATGAAAGAAATTTTCTATACTATACACAACCAAAAAGAAGAAAGATTATCAGCATGGTTCAGGACAGTGATGATAAAAAAACATATCGGATAAAGGTAAATGTAATATTATTCTAATTTTATTAAATTGAATTATATTGCACCTGAGTGCAACAAGAAAACGTGTACCTTTGTTTTTGTGCTTGATACCCTCGACTAGAATGCCCGAAGCTTATTAATCTAATAGGTGTAGGCCTCTAATAGGTGGAGATCGAACCCGGGTGGGCTAAGACCACGCTACAATGATCAAAGGTCGAACTCGGGCGGGTTAAGACCACACTACAATGATCAGAGATCGAACCCGCGTGGATTAAGACCAGCCCCGTAGCCACCCCGAAGAAATGATTTGCCCCCCCCCCCCGAAAAACATTGCCGACCATAGTTCTAAGAATACCTACTGCTTGTAATAGACAGCAGTCAGGGATCATCATGTGGAATACTGATTTGGGGATGTGGCACCTTGCACCCAATTTCTCGTGGGGAGGACCCCCGGGCCCCTTAAACCCCAAGAGGGGAGCCCCCTTAGGGTGCCATCTTGTCACTTTGGCCCGGCAGCTAGTCTGCCTTAGAGCCCGGCGTCTCATGATCCGTACCCTCCATTCGTACGGGGCGAGGGAAGACGCCTTCGTACGGGGGGAGAGACCCCCCCCCCCCCAAAGAAAAACAAAAAAAAAAAAACGAAAAAAAGGTCACTGCCCCGACGCAGCCAGCAGGCTCGCTACGGGCCTCTGGTTAAGACCACGCTGCAATGGTAAAGATCTAACTACAATGATCAAAGATCAAACCCGGGTGGATTAAGACCTCACTGCAATGATCAAAGATCGAACCAGTGTGGGATAAGACCACACTACAATGATCAAAAATCGAAATCCGTTTCTATCTAAAAAAAAATTGTTTCTTACAAGGACGGGTTTATTATTAATTCAAACTAAACACAAACGGGTACCGGTACGTTAATCGGTGTGGGTTGCTTTTCCAAGTCTCAGATGATTGGTTTATATCATATTCGATCTATTTAAAATATCAGAAGCAAAGGAACAAGGTCTCGCGTATCGATTTAACTGAGACACATACACATACACGTGATAGTGGAATGTTGCTACTAATAATCCGAACGTTGACAATCGGAGAGCCAAGTCACCAAAATTATCGTATAATTTAAAACAAAGTTTATGGCAATTGTCAAAATCGAGACGCAGGCCCGGGTAAGAAGCACGGACCAGTTAGTATCTTAGACTGCTCAACGCCCTTAAACATGAAAGTAGATACTATATTAGTAGATAAATAAAATCTATCAAATAGAATAACACATTTTATTAAATGATGATATCAAGTAAAATAAAAATGAATTTCAAATATTCAATAAATAAATAAAACATGAATATAATGATGTATGTTGAATAAAAAAAACTTTAGCAAGTTTAGTCTGTTAATTGAGGTACAGCACGAATGTTGTTTGTGTTTTTGTATCGCACAATTCTACGCACAATTGGTGATCAAAGAAGAATCACGGTGAAAAATAGACGGTAAGGATTCCAAAATAGCCTTAGAACCGAGATTTGGAAAAATCGTATTTTCATACTAATTGTCATTAGAGCTCCCCAGTAACAAAGAGAGCAGGTAGGGCTCTCATATTTTCGTTACTAAAGTAACTAATACTATATATGATTAGAACAGTTCAAATATCTTTCTATGAGGTGGTAATGGAAGATTTGGTTATTAAAATTTCTTCATTAAATGTCAATCTTATCGGACGTTAATTAATATGTGTTTGAATTTAATAATAAATATATCACAGATTGGCATTTGAGGTCTAGGGATGAAGTGGTTTCGACGTTTTCTGATTTTCTGTATATTTAATGCAATCTTAGTAACAGGTAGGCAAAACGTTATATTATATTTTTGTACTGAAAACAAATTTGAAGCCGAGTAATGCATCAGTCACTTACATTGCATTTATGTTCTTTTGCCAAGCAATTTACTAATAATCTTAAAATTAACCTTGGGCTAAGGTGTCCTGCCATTGGGGACTGACTATACATCAGAGAACTTATATAGGCCTTTGCCTGTTGTTCAATCCATTTCAGTTTATTGAATAAAATATTGTTTAAACTAACACAGTCCCACCCTTGTATCAAATTCAAGTAACTGCCACATCACGCCTATTTTGCTCATTTGTCCAATATTTGTTTTTATATCTGCATTGGTGTGTGCCATATAGGATGTAATAGCCTCCACTGGCAACACAACGTTGCATTTCAAGCACCCTGTTAATGCATTAGTCCCATGGGAAACTTATCAGCCATGTACCATAATAAATGTATAATTTAAGTGAAGCATACCTTCACTACTGAACTTTATTTATAAATATATCAAATCTTATTTAAATTAAAGAACATATCATCCACTGACTCTACCCAATCCCATCCCATATACATCATCTTATCCTAACTAACACCTTAATATCTAACTTCAGGAGAAGAACTGTTCCTGTTAACTGACAATGAGAATATCTATCGGTATAACACAAAGACCAAAGAGACAAAGAAAATTGCGAAGAAAGGTACACGTTAGTGATTCTTATTGTTCTTTTACTCTCTTTCGTTTAATTTGGGACAACAGATATTTGTCACATCACAGAATATTTCATGCAGTATAATAAATAGTTTTATTATTAAAGACGAAAACATTAATAAATAAATTAATATCAGATTCGCCAATGTCTGGAAATAAATTATTTAGACTCGATTGAAAAGAATAGCTGGACACACGAGACATAGAAAAAATTCTATATCTAGCGGCCGTTCCAGTCTATCTAAATCTCTGCCATCGGATGGTCTGGATATTTGCTTGTTCATTTTCATAAATGTCTAAATAATAATTTATACATTTGAAGTCAAAATAAAGACCTGCTCTTACATAATGCATCTTTAATGAGCGACGTTTCGACTAGGCTTTTCTATTTTATTCATGTATATATTGTTTCGTCATATTCTATATTTTATCATTTTTTGATAAAGACTAGAGAAGCTTAGTCGAAACGTTGCTCGAAAATAAGCAGCAATAGTATTCCATAGCACTGTAACGTATGTTTTAAAGTTCATTTACTAAATGCCATTGAAACAATTTTCGTCCACATGGATTCATAAAAAAAGGCCAAGGTGTCTGTGGTCCATTACAATAATGAGATAAAATGTAGAAATAAATGTGTCGTAATCAGATAAATTCACCCAATTGACAATGATTGTCTTACATTTAAAGCTCTATACATGGCATGTGATTATGAAAGAAATTTATTATACTACGTACAACGAAAAAGAAATGAAATGTCTACCGAGCTCATCCGCATGGTTCAGGGCAGTGATGATATAAAAACCATTTTGGGTAATGATAAAGGTAATGTTATTTGATTTTTATTGAATTATGTTATATTGCACCTGAGTGCAACAAGAAAACGTGTACCTTTGTTTTTGTGCTTGATACCCTCGACTAGAATGCCCGAAGATTATTAGTCTAATAGGTGTAGACCAAGCCGACACTAGCTAGAATCAATGGAGATCGAAACCGGTTGGGTTAAGACCACACTACAATGATCAAAGATCGAACCCGGGTGGGATAAGACCATGCCGCTACAATGGTCAGAGATCGAACCCGGGTAGGTTAAGGCCACATTACACTGATCAGAGATCAAACCGGGTGGGCTAAGACCACAGTACAATAATCAGAGATCGAATCCGGGTAGGTTAAGACCACACTAAAATGATCAGAGACCAAGACCAAGACGATACTAGAATTACGGGAGATTGAATTCTGTTTTTCTTTGGAAAATTGTTTCTTACAAGGACGGGTTTATTATTAATTCAAACTAAACACAAAAGGGCACATTAATCTGTGTGGATTTCTTGTCCAAGTCTCAGATGATTGGTTTATAGCACATTTGAAGTACACTTGTGATACATTACATACTCTTATTGATTAGAGGGATATTTTAATACTGGATAACATATTTACAGGTACAATTCTACATATGAACGTCATTTGATTGGATATAGTAACGTCTATCTATAGCTGCTCCCCTAGGCCTCACAGGACCTAACCTCTCCGGGCCGAATTCCCTCTAGGTCTCTACAGGTCCCTCCCGTCTCTCTCCAGGTCTGCATGGGGCTGATTCTCAACCAGGCTTTTTATAAGGTGCAGCAATCTGTCGCGTCAGATAGGCACGCCATAGTTAATAGCATTAGTAATCAGAGCAATGAAAACCAATTATTAAGAATCACACAAAAGGTGTCGATACGTGTTAAGCCTAAATCTGATATCATATAGACACTCCGAGTATACAAGTTTGACAAAACCATTACATCTTACATAATATTATGTCAACACCCCACACCTGATATAGATTCAATCTTACAATTAATCTGTCACGTAATATGTCCAAAATGAGTTACCAATAAAATATGAATTCAGAATACAATATTAAAATTAAGATCCCAAATGATATTGTATTACACACTTCATTGATTTTATTTCGAACATTAAAATTACTTTTGTTTTTGTCTTTCATATAAGTTGACCCCACAATTATGTCTATTAGTGTCGACCAAGAAACTGGAAACGTCTACTATAGTTCATCAAAAGGAATTGAATTTCTTTCTTACACACAGAATTATAGAAAGACGATTACTTTTACTTATAGGCAAACTGATAATGATCCTGTATTTTATATCGGATTCCATGGCAAAGGGTCCAGTAAAAGGTAATCCTTTGTTATAAATGAAATGAAATGGAGTTTAACGCTCTAATTTACATATCTCAATAGAAATATAATGAGAGGAAATAGGTGCTTACCACCCCCCACACACGCCCTACGCTTATTTGGTATGATTATTACTGCAACTTGTAAAAAGTCATAGTATGCTTATTTAACCGATACCGAATAAAACCTTTTAAATCTCAATGCATCATAAGGCTAATATAAAGATTGTAGTTGATAGAAATGAAATATTGTTCAAAAGTCGGCTAGAGGCTCGGGATCCATCAAGATAGTGACCGAGATAATATCTCTGGATATCCCAGACAATGAAAAGGCTTCCAATCGGGTATTGTGGTGTAGGGCGGATACTAGGCAAGACAAATGCTTCCAGTTGTATGTGGGGGTATAGGGCGAGGGTCTGGCAAGAAGGCCGTCCACTCTGACGTGGTTGTGTAGGGCGGGTGACTTGCGAGAAAAAAGCGTCCAGTCTGAAGTGGATCAAGGGTTTTTACAAGGAAGAGGCGTCCAGTCTTTGAAGGTATTACGTTAAACATTGGCTCGTACACGTACAAGAACGCTTGTTGTCAGTTCGGGGACGGCCGCTTACTGATTGAAGTTTCACCAATGGCACATTTATTACTAAATATTTGAAGGAATGGATGCCATTTCAACAATGGGAAATGTATAATAGATTAGAATAGTGTGATAGTAAATACAGCTTATATTTATAATAGCATTAATTAAACTATTACATTATCAGATCAAAGTTTGGTCGTTATCGTGGCATTTCTATGTGGGTAGGTATGTAGGTTTGAGTGATTTTCCTTCGCGCATATGAAACTATTATCAATATGTACTGAGTAATCTCATGAATGACCTACATATGAAACTATTATCAATATGTATTTAGTAATCTTGTGCATGGCCTACATATGAAACAGTTAGCAATATGAATCGAGTAATTATTTCGCCAATCTCAAACTATTATCTTGTGAATGATTTACCCCTGCCGAGTAAGATTTAACGGGGGTATTATCTGTGTTTGGGACTCGACTGTATCTGACATTCATATCCTTTAAATAACTATAAAATACATTTTCATTTTATAATTACAGAGTGTACTTGTCTACATTGTATAATTTGTATAGGTCAGAAATTAATACCACCGATCTTATAAATCTTAGAGGAGAGTGTCAATTTTTTAGTATTTTCGGTAAGTTGTGAGTCTTTTCGGTAATTTGTGAGTCTTTTAGATAAGTTTTGAGTATTTGGGAACGTTTAGAGTGTAAGACGTTGGCTCGCTAACCTGGAGTTCCCTTTAAGGAAATGGGATTCAACGTATTTCAGTTCTGCTCCGACAGGGCATATGTAGACGGACATTCGCCATACAATGTGCTTTGAGGGAAATTTTACTCGGACATCTTTATCCAGCAGTTAATGAAATGAAATGAAATGGGGTTTAACGTCCCACTGGGCTAATGAAGATGGTTATACGCCATGGTTATGAGAGAATATTTTTTCCCGGACACCGGCCCTACGCCCTACTCTTATATCGAATTCCAACTACTAAGGGTTCTTTTAGATGTACGCCAATGTATACACGGCACCTCGGCTGTTCTTCCCACCGAACGTTGTGCCTTGCCAATCACTGTGTCCTGCACGACTGACTTTCTTGGCCAACACCAGGATCGAACACCGGATCTCCTGGTTAGCAAGCCAACGTCTTACTGACCACTACGGCTCCTTAATAGCAATGAGTTATTTGTGGGCTCCTCTTGACGACTAATTTAAAGTTGATCCCGTGTTCGATCCCTGTGATGACCTAGTCAGTGGTAGAGGACGGAGTACCTGGCCAGGGACAACGCATGGTCGTTCGAATGGGACAACAAACCGAGGTCGCGTGTACACAATAGAGTACAGTAAATAACCCGTGACACATGTCCGTCTTAATTAGCATAGTCGGTGCAGAACTGTAGGACGTTAAAACCCATTTCGGTCCGTTTTATCTAGGAATATATTATATTATGAAACTGTAGAGGTGCTTAGAATTTTTCTAATTTATTGATTGTTTAACTGGTTTTAATAACAGATAATGGTATGGTGTGTGGTTCACTTAAGGGGCTGTATCTAGCAAATCTGGATGGCGTGGAAATTGAATCGCCGCCGAACAGTGCAATCACACCATCTATACTAGGAGATATTGAATCCACATGTGTTGTACAAGATCCTGTAATAGTTTATGGAAATTTGTATATTCTCTGTTATAAGCAGTTAGTAGTTAATACATTTTTCTAATAGGGTGGTGTTGGGTTGAAACATAGCTGCTATGTGGGTGTATTTCTACACTTTGTGTTACTATTTCTTAAATGTGTATAACCCCTAAACTAAGTCTTGGTGGTCAAATTCTTGTATCTGACCAAAACTAAACTGTGACGGTTAGGTTTTGAGAGAGAGAGAGAGAGAGAGAGAGAGCGGTGGGCGCGCGCGCGAGTGTGTGTGTTGGGGGGCGGGGGTCGGTAACGTCCACTCGCTCAAATTAGGTGAGTTCGGGTCTAACGTTTGGGCTATTTAGCTGGGGAGGGGCACGTGGCTGGACACAAGACTCCAATGTTTATCACGTACAAGCTGGCATTCGAAACCACGCCACTTTATTCAATGACATACCTGCGTGTGAAAACGAACAGGGTCGTAATATGTGTTGATTGGTGACATAAATAAGAACCCGGTCATTGCATATATTTTATATTGATGACGTCATATATAAAAAAATCAATTTACATTACAGGGTTTTAAAATTGGATTTAAAAACCGGTATCCTTTATCATTTGATTCCAACGACGCCAATAATTCTACCAGGGGAAAAATGCATTTCTGTGTGTCCATTGACCCACCAGGACGATGCACCGATAGGTAAGCCGTTCCTTTTCCGGTCTGAATACAAGACTGTGCAATGGATTGTGTTAAGCTTGAACGTACATCACCAAATACAAATTTCAGCTCAACCTGTTATGTCACGTGGGAGCCACGGTGGCTCAGTCACTAAGACGGTGGCTCGCTAACCTGGAGGTCACGTGTTCGATCTATGTGTTGGCCGAGAAAGTTAATCTGGATTTTCCGGCGTAGTTCCCCCTTATCAGTGATGAAGGACAGAGGGCTTGACAAGGGACCACCTATATTCGTTCGGATGGGAAATGAAATGAAATGAAATGAAATGGGGTTTAACGTCCTACTGTTCTGCTCCTAACCTGGGCTAATGAAGACGGGCATACGCCATACAGTGTGCTATGAGGGAAATTTTGCCCGGACAGCGGCACTACGGCCTACTCTTATATCGAATTCCAACTGCCAAGGGATCTTTTACGTGCACGCCAATGTGTACACGGGACCTCGGTTTTTC
The DNA here is from genome assembly GCF_932274485.2 of Patella vulgata. Classification (NCBI taxonomy): domain Eukaryota; kingdom Metazoa; phylum Mollusca; class Gastropoda; family Patellidae; genus Patella; species Patella vulgata. The sequence goes on from NC_065881.2 coordinate 17,849,663, forward strand.
GTCCCATCCGAACGACTAGACAGCTTACCTTGTCAGCCCCTCCGTCCTGCATCACTGACAAGGGAGAACCACGCCGGAAAATCTGGATGAACTTTCTCGGCCAATGCAGGGATCGAACACCCGACCTCCAGGCTAGCGAGCTAGCGTCTTACCCACTTAGCCACGTGATCCCCCCGTTCGGATGGGACGGAAACCCGAGGCCCTCTGTACACATTGGCATGCACGGAACAGAAGCCTTGCTTGTTGGAATTCGATATAAGAGCAGACCAAAACTTCCCTCATAGCTCACTGTGTGGGGTATGCCGTCCTCATTAGCCCAGTCAGAGCTCAGTAGGGCGGCAAACCACATTTCATTTCGTTATTTCACGTACTGGTTAAAAGACACATGCGCATCAAATTTCAATTCTGTATATCACGACATATACTAATAGAGTTTGTATTCTATTTTTAGTAACAATACTTCCGGTTTCTACAATTTTGATGGTAGTTACAGCTGTAGTTCTTGGTATTGTCCTGATTGTAAGCCCAGCAGTCACCATTCTAAAATGTACGAAGAAACATGACAATATGCCAAAAAGATCTAACCACAATCAAGGTGAAGAATCGATATATTTCAGTAGCCTTCATAACAGAGAGACGCATGTCACACCGATGTATACAGAATTAAACGCACCGTCATCACCCGCCTATGTCGAAATTTTGTAACTCTTTTTATGTAATTAATAGTACTGATGGATTTGAACGATTTGGCTTGATTTATGACCACACATAATTAATATCTGTCTACTAGTATAGGCTGTATTATACACCGGTATTATAGTACATCTGCATTGTATACATTATTTAGTTTTAGTATACTGGTATTGCACCCGATTAGATTTTATTACATACTTCGAGAAGGTATTTGTTGAGTAATAAAACCTTCTAGTAGTTTATCGAGGGCTGGCCGTCCTTACCGCACGGTACAAATATTATCACCACTAGAAGCAACAAATTCCAGAACAAGCCAGAACGAATACCACAAGGCATTGACCTAATCAACACATACACCAAGTTTGAACATTCTAGCCCAATTAGGAAGAGAGTTATCGTGTCCCAAAGCATCAACCAATCAAATTGCTTATCTCTGCTTACCCTAAGCGGAAAATGCTCATCTTCGAACTCCATCAAGGCATTGACCTAATAAACACATACACCAAGTTTGAACATTCTAGCTCAATTAGGAAGAGAGTTATTGTGTCCCAAAAAGTGTGACGGACAGACAGACGGACAGACAGACAGACGGACGAACCCATTTTAATAGTCCCCTGCTTTCTTCGAAAGGCGGGGGACAAAAAAGTGTGACGGACAGACAGACGGACAGACAGACAGACGGACGAACCCATTTTAATAGTCCCCTGCTTTCTTCGAAAGGCGGGGGACAAAAATGGCCGCTTTATACAAATGAGTATTTAGGGGAATACTAACCCGAACCCTAACCCTAACCCTTTTAAGAGAAGTAAAAACTAAATTAGACCCAAGTTCAGTCTTTTAAAAAGGGTTAGGGTTCGGGTTAGTTATCCCCAAAATTCTCATTTATATAAAGCGGGCAATTTGGACTCCGGAAGCACCCGAACCTCGATAAACTACTAGAAGGTTTTATTTGTACCGTGCGGTAAGGACGGCCAGCCCTCGATAAACTACTAGAAGGTTTTATTACTCAACAAATACCTTCTCGATGTATGTAATAAAATCTAATCGGGTGGGTAGTGTCTAGTAGTGTAGTTTTAGTATACCTGTATATATTGTTTAGTTTTATTTCACTTGTATAAATTGTTAAGTTTTTAGTATACTTGTAATGTGAATTAAACACACTGTCATCACCTGAGTATGCAGACATTTTGTAACTTATCTTTATAATAGTTTTCTTGGAGTTAATATCTGCGCACTATTTATAATAGTTTTCTTGGAGTTAATATCTGCGCACTAGTATACCAACCATGAAATCTGAGCCTAGATAGCCAAACCTATTGAAACACACGGCCCATTTATTTTAAAAATTGATTCAAATGATGAAACAGAGATGGATTCCCATATAACGTGATCCATTTTTGATAATTAACTGCCCACCTTCATTCCGAAAATAACGGAAAGATAACGAGTATTGGAGGGCGTAATAAGGCGGCTAAACTGGAAAATAATGACCGTTTTCGAGCTCGGTGATGAATACCATATTGAATGTCGCAAAAAGCTGCCAGCGAAAAAATATTGAAAAAGGTTGTAAAACTATGGAAGTGGACGGGCCGAATTCTAGAAGGTCCGTCGTGCTAAAGTTCGTTTTTTCAAACCTTTTATTTTTATATTGTCTGAAAGGGAAGAGTAGCAGGCGGTGGTGGCTGTTACAACAAAATGAGCCCGCGACAACTATTTCTAAAAGTATTTACATTTGTAATTCTCTTTTTTTTTTACCCCGCCGTCCGCTCGCCTTTCACTTTACCTGTCTGGATGGTATGTTTGCCACACTTTTGGGGACACAATAACACCTATTCTAATTTAGCTTGAATGTTCGAAATTGGCCCAGTTCGATAATGAGCGGGGCTATATAATCAGAGATAAGGAATTCCAATGGCAGATATGATTCTTGGTGTATAGTTTCATTACATCCATAACTTGACCGAGTTATATCAGATTCGTCGGTTCGCCAGAAGAGCGACGACTTGGCATCTATCGTGATGGCTATCTTCATACTGATGAATTGTTATTCCGTGTAAGACAGAAATGAAATAAAATGGAGTTTAACGTCTTACTGTTCTGCTCCGAACTGGGCTAATGAAGACGTGCATATGCCATACAGTGTGCTATGAAGAAAAGTTTGCCCGGACAGCGGCACTACGGCCTACTCTTATACTGAATTCCAACTTCCAAGGATCTTTCACGTGCACGCCAATGTGTACACGGGACTTTGGTTTTTCGTCTAAAATGGGGTTTGCCCCGAATTCTACATTTAAGAACTACTTAAGGCGCCCCCTTTGGACCGTTCTTGAATGCGTTTCGCAACAAATTCATCACTTAAGAATGGCACATTTGTAATCACAGTGCCAGAATGAAGCTTTTGGCACCAGTTTGAACGATGTACTTAAAATGTAATTTAAACTGACTTGGGGGGTTGCGGGGGGGGGGGAATACTTTGCATCAATTTGAAAACTTAAGAATGGTCCCACCATCTAATGAGTTTACCTCTCAAACCTTTTGTACCCGACGGGTAATACAAATCTCTGGTAGCTCCCAGTCTAAATAGAAAAAGATTAGACGTTGTGCCTACGGTGGTTAAATATATAGAAAATCAACAAACACATGGATATAATTCTAGAGCAAGCATAGATTAAAATAAACTACTCGTAATTAGATTCTGTAGTTTAATACCCATGGTGGAGCCACCGTGGCTCAGTGAGTAATACGCTTGCTCACTATCCTGGAGGTCCTGGGTTCGATACCGGTTTTCGCCGAGAAAGTTCCTCGGGCATAGCTGTCTAGTTGTTCGGATGGGACGAAAAACAGTTCTCGTGTACACATTGGCGTGCACTTAAAAGATCCCTTAGCAGTTGGAATTCGATATAAGAGTAGGCCGCTGTCTGGGCAAAACTTCCCCCATAGCACATTGCATGGCGTATGCTCATCTTCATTATCCCAGTCGGAGCAGAGCAGTAGGGCGTTACACCCCATTTCATTTAATTTCATTTCAATACCCATTGTATGCTTGTATCGAATAAGCGTGGCCGGCCATTTGTGAACCTGGACCTGCTTAGAAGCGGGTTAATCCCAAAATAGACCATTCAGAAGGATTCATGTTGCCCAAGTTTGACTATGTTTCGTAGATGTACTCGAGATGTGCTGTGAAAAGCGTGCCCTGGTGGTGGTCCCAGAAGTAAATATTCAGAATTTTGTTTTTGAGGGATCCCGTACAGACATTTAATGATTACAGACCGCAAACATTTGCTAGCCCTAGGTCGTGTCGATAATGACATAAACACCATACTGCCAACCATGATTGTTTTATATTAGGACTTCTTGATCTGTCTGCGGCATTTGACACCGTTGATCATGATATACTGCTTAACAGACTGGAATCAGATTTTAAACTATTTCTTATTGATTGGTGGAACATGTATAGATAAAGTGTGATGTATAAAGATGTAAATAAATAAACTCTCAAAGGTTACTTATGTGTTTAGGCGTTCTAAATCACAATACGCCCACTGTGATTGGAAATTAAATTCTAGAGAAAATATGAATATGTGTGTGATAGAGAGTTGGCTTACCCGAATTTATTCAGATTAAAAAATGGCACGGAAAATGGCCGCTTATCTGTAATAACTTTCCACTACTTTCGATTTAATATTAAACTTCGCTTTTAATATGAGATCTTGCCTCACTTATTTCATATCAAGCAAATTAATAACATTATACATCTCTGTTTAATATGACAAGTTTGTTTCTAGTACCAAACTAACATGTTGTAGCTATATTCACCATATGATATGATGTGTTCATATTCTCTATCTATTTGACAAGTCTTTTACACATTTAGAGAGTGGGGTGGGTGTGAGTTGTTGCTTTAGCATACGAAATTTACACTGTCTGTTTATAATTTTGTCATCTTGACAACAGACACGAAGGCAATTGACCGACATTTTAAATCCTACCTGGAAGTACTCATTCTGTTTCCATGTAATAAAATCGTAAATATTTATATTTGTAGTCTTTGTATGGAGATTGGCTCTGCAGATCATAAAGTCGCTCACTGAGTCAAGTGACTTCGATTCCCTAGCTTGTATGTGACGAGAAGTGGGGTCGCCTGTCCAACCTGGCGGGCTTTCTCCGATTGCTCCAATTTCCACCTAAGGACAAGCGAGTTAGTGAATTTGATTCTTTGACGAAGGCGCTGCTGTTTTTCTATATCACTGAATCATTGAAAAAAGAAAAGCAAATAGTTGAAATATTATAGAACCATGCGTTTGGCTCGAAATGACCTAGCTCATGTCGCGTGGACGTTAAACCCCACTTTTCTATCTGTTACATTTATGTTAAATAGTTTAACAAAAGTAATAATGTTTAACAAATATGAAAACTTGGAATATGGAAAGAAAAACTGTATGCAACTTGTTGTGAAATATTTATGTCATGTTCATGTTAAATAACTGATCCCTGTTAGAAAACAAGGAATTCTCCCCCTTTTGTTTACCCGCCATATTTTTGTTTACTTTCTGGTGTTCAGAGAGTCAGCTCTGTTATTTGTAGACTAAGACATAATCTAAAGCCCGAATCATCTACTCTTCAGAATTTTGTTGAAGTTTCCCATCTTTAAAGATCGAAATAAACTCCTTAGAAGCATTTCATGCAGCTTGTTGATTAGATGCCATGCCACAACTGCGATGAGTTAAAACCCCCCAAAAACCTGGTGTATTATTGAATTAAAATATATACAATACTAAACAATATATACAACATTACGAATTAACAATGTATACAACACTAATGTATTGTAAATCCAAACAATATAAACGATAATATGGTCGGTCTAGACCCATTAGGGACTTTTCGCATCGGTACGAAAACGAACACCAAAACGAGCATATGTTCGTTTACGTTTTGGCATCCTCTAACATGCGGTTTCACAAACGACGTGATTTTGCCAGTTGACGTTGATTTCCACTCCGAAGTGTTCAATCTATTGTGTGGCAGACGGACATCAAATCAAGCAAAATATTGCATTTGAGCACATTCTACACAATCAAAAATATACGCAAGGCCTTAAAAAATTGTGGAAAATTCTATATGAGACAAGAAACATTTTCGTTTGCATATCTACGTGAATCAATCCAGCTCAACACGCGTAACGTTCTTCACTGGCCGAACACTCATGTATGTGCTGACGTCACAAGTAGACACGAATGGATGACGTTTTTGTTTTCATATTCATTTTCGTGTTTGAGGTACATGTATCTTTATAAGTTACAATGGTATATTCTACAAAATCAATACAGCAACTATTCCATAGGTATTTTAACGTTACACACGAGTAAAAACCTGTGATGTCAACCGTGGTTATTTCGCCCAACCGTCCCCCGGTGAAAACGCGCTAGTTTAATATAAATAAAAAAAGTTTAGTGTCGTCAACTATCAGAGTGGATACTTGACCATATTTGGGTAAGTGTTTCATTAGAGCGGGCCGTTTGTGACAAAGTACTCTAGAACTTTCATCAAACTGAACGATCATTTAGGTGCTTAGAACTTTATGACCTCAGCTGGTTTTTGATAATATATGATATTGACGTTCAACTCTGTATAAACTTCGGTTAAGGCACGAACTGGCTATGATCTAATTAAACATGTAATTAATCCCATGTGTCATTTAGAAACTACATTATGATCTATGTACAAGCTCCACATGACTTCAAAGGAATATGCACTGATCAGTAAGCATACCATGAAGTGATAAAGAGACAACTGCATGTATGATCATGGGTTTTATCTATTCTCCGGCGCTATATAATCAGGAGCTTACTGACAGTTAGAGAGGCGAGCGGAGAGGAGGAGAGACGCAGGGACCGGCGTATGGACTCATCCGAGTTTAGCCGTTGCCTTGGCAGAGGGCAGAATGGTGGATTTAATATAGTTATATGTGTTCCTGTCGTAGTCTAGTTCCTGTATAGTTTAAGTTCCCGTATTGTTGTTGTATGTATGTAACTGTAGCTGTTTTGTATAGCTGATGTAAATAAATCCTATATTTACTAAACTGATCTCTGTTATCACTACGTTACGTCAACCCTATTTTTATGAAATTGGGCTAATATGTACTGTACCAAAGGTGCGGAGACCCCTGACCTGATGTTTGATCATTAGCGTAATAGGATATCATTTTTAACGAACCATGACACAACAGTAGCCCATTTCCAGAAATAAATGGTGACAGGAACTGTGAGTCAGTCTAAGAAAGTTGAAGGAATCCTGCATTGGTAGCCTGCATAGTATCACAATCTTTCTCCAAGGTGTTTTCCTTTTCTACATTGACGAACTTTATTTTATTAGAACAAAGGAGCATTTGAACGAAGAAGGGAGAACACGACAAGTCCACTCTTTTCATGACAGCGTATTTTAATACCATGTTTTGAAGTTACATTTATAGATACAATAACTTTAATGGTTTAACCATTTTATGCCTGCTTCATGTGCAAATAGGTAATGTCGGGACTAACATATGATTCAATTTTATTTCAATAATTCGCTTTATCCGTGGGAGGAAACCGGAGGACCCGGAGAAAACTCACGTGGTTGTACAGGCAACCCTACTCCTTGCCATGTACAACCGGGAAAACGAAACCTGACGGACCTTATCATACAAAGCCCACGCGCTAACCATTCGGCCATCCAACCCCCACTATATATGTTCAATCTGTCAAAATGTCGAGAAAACTATTATTAAAACGGAGTAACCTGTTTCAAATAATTTAAATTTTGTTTTATGTAGCAAAATTCCAAAGACAAAAACGCCAACCGTGCCTACTTAAAAGCGTTCAGAGGTGTTCAAAACTCAAGATGCTAATGTACTTCCAGTTATTCGGTAGATGGCATTGCCGTATGCACATTGCAATCTTTTTGTCTGTTGTCATAGCTACATGAATATCCCGGTTCTTCACTCTGATGGTAGTTAGATCTTGAATGCATCGTGGTATACACATTACATTCACGTGAACTGGATGGTTGTTCGCTTTTCTTTTTATATTTTAGAATGGTGACTGTTAGGATTACACTCAGGACAATACCAATAACTACAGCTGCAACTACCATCTCAGCTGTAGAAACCGGAAGTATGGTTACTAAAAATTGAATACAGAGTCCATTAATATTATATTAAACTGTGGTTACTAAAAATTGAATACAGAGTCCATTAATATTATATTAAACTGTTGCATATATTCATTCACACGTTCTTCGTGATTTACGTGTTCGGCGTGCGATATTCAATACAGATTATATCTGAAACTGGGGAACACCCCTTTCCATTGATTGAAATTTCAAGCGTCCGTGTCTTTTAACTAATACGTGATAAAATGAAATGAAATATGGTTTAATGTCCTACTGTTAGCGAGCCACCGTCTCAGTCACCGAGCCACCGTGGCTCTCACCAGACATAACATGTTGAGATGAAATAGACCGGGAGCCCAGGGGGTTAACCTAGCTGAAAAGTGTACCAATTTTCTCCTATATGGTATCAATGCATGTATATCTGGTATCATCAGACTGTTAGTCTACCGGGTTTCTCGTTGTGGGTGTGGTATTCCACGCCCAAAATACCATGCCCCCCAACTAGGCTAGATTAGCTCAAAAGTGCACCACATGAAAATTGTACAACAGTGTACCGTACATCTTCAGGTGTTACAAAAACGCTCTGACAGACATTTCTAGTGGTGGGTTACCAATGACAGAGCTATGTAATTGCCAGAAATTTGCAGTGGTGGAGTATCCCTGACAAGAGTTTTCTAATTTCCAGACCACAGCTAGGCTAGATTAGCTGAAATCTGTACCACCTAAAACAGCTTTGGAGTTGTTCAGTACCACTACAGGAATCATGAATGATCACTGCCAGACAGTTTGTGCGGTGGGGGCATGGCATTTTGAGCGTAGAATACCACACCCACCACCAGAAACCCGGCAGACTTACATTCTGATGATACCAGATATACATGCATTGATACCATATAGGAGCAAATTGGTACACTTTTCAGCTTGGTTAACCCTCTGGGCTCCTGGTCTATAACACAATCCATTGCACAGTCTTGTATTCAGACCAGAAACGGAACGGCTTACCTGTCGGTGCATCGTTCTGGTGGGTCAATGGACACACAGAAATGCATTTTTGGCATCGTAGGAATTGGCATCGTAGGAATCAAATGATTAAGGATACCGGTTTTTAAATCCAATTTTAAAACCCTGTAATATAAATTGATTTTTTTTATATATATGACGTCATCAATATAAAATCTATGCAATGACGAGTTCTTATTTATGTCACCAATCAACACATATTACGACCCTGTTCGTTTTCATACGTAGGTATGTCATTGAATAAAGTGGCGTGGTTTCGAATGCCAGCTTGTACGTAAGGCTGGGAATCGATATGAAATTTCAATATCGATTATCGGCAAGAATTTGTCAGCGATTATCGATAATAATCGATTATCATTCTTCCGGAAAAACCGAACTTTACCGACCTGTTATTTGTGTTGATCGAGTCACAGTAGTGTTATTATCCTAGTCTAATACTGTGCCGATGTACGTAAAAAAATCAATTAATGTAAAATAATTAGTTGCTAAATGTAGAATTAACTTGAGTATTATTCTAAGTTTTGTTCTTGATTCATTTGAACCTTTTTTTTATTCCAATATCTCCGATAAATACAAAGACAATACATGGTTTCTCTTTGCAAGTTACTGGCGATCACACAGTGTTACTAATAATAGAATAAAATATAATAGAAGGCGTCTATTGATTGGACAATAAAAAAATAATTACCGGCTTTCAAAGTAGAATTTTTATGATTGGTTAATTTTGACGAAAACCAAAGTAGATTTTTCCAAGAAATTACGAGAGATATAGTTATTTTCCCGGGAAGTCAAAAAAGTGTTTTGTATGGGCTGTATCTGACATGATTTAGTAATAAAAGCTGAGTTGATTATTAATAATACAATTAGTTTTATCGTGAAAGCAGACAATTTCTCTACAAATCAATCAAGAGCAAAGAAGGGAGATAATTCTAATTTTACTATATCACGTGCGATCGTCATTGTTCACAAAGTGTGTGACCTATTTTAGTTTCAACTAGTAATAACAACAAAAACAACGAAAATATTAAAATAATGTATTTAATCTTAAAGTTGAGTTTTTTTTACAATAATATATATTTAAAATGTGCCAGTTTGTAAGCAGAGGTGTAAAATAGTTGTTGTGTTGACGTTGTGTATTCGTTCATTCGTCTGCATGCCAGACTACGGCAAGTTCAGTCATGTGAAAGTGACCGTAACTTGCCGTCAGAAGGTAAATATACCGATAATCGATATTTGGATTTCAATATCGATTATCGTATCGCTAAATAACTTCTACCGATTATCGATTATATCGATATTTTTGCACAGCCTTACTTGTACGTGATAAACATTGGAGTCGTGTGTACAGCCATGTGCTTAGCGCCCCCCCCCCCAAACACACAAACACACACACACCCACACCCACACACACACCCACACACACCCACACACACACACACAGCACCCCAGCGCTCTATATCTCTCTTTCAAAACCTAACCGTCAGAGCTTAGTTTAGGCCAGATACAAGAATCTGACCACCAAGACTTAGTTTAGGGGTTATACACATTTAAGAAATAGTAACACAAAGTGTAGAAATGCACCCACATAGCAGCTATGTTTCAACCCAACACAACCCTACTAGAAAAATGTATTAACTACTAACTGCTTATAACAGAGGATATACAAATTTCCATAAGCTATTACAGGATCTTGTACAACACACGTGGATTCAATATCTCCTAGTATAGATGGTGTGATTGCAATATTCGGCAGCGATTCAATCTTCACGCCATCCAGATTTGCTAGATACAACCCCTTAAGTGAATCACACACCATACCATTATCTGTTATTAAAACCAATTAAACAATCAATAAATTAGAAATATACTAAGCGACAAAACTTAAACCGCCTTACCTCTTCTTTTGAAATTGAGAGTTAGGGGATTAAAAGTAACAGTGTGATTATTTCATCTGAAAACAGTGAACCCTGTCAACTCATAATATATTATAACACGCAAAAATGCACCTCTTCAGTTTCATAATATAAAATATTCCTAGAAAAAATGAACCTAATTGGGTTTTAACGTCCTACAGTTCTGCACCGATTATGCTAATTAAGACGGATATGTATGATACTGTGTGCTATGAAGAATATTTTGCCTCAAAAGGGGCACTACGGCCCACTCTTATATTGAATTCCAACTGTCACGGGTTCTTTTACTGTACTCTATTGTGTATACGCGGCCTCGGTTTGTTGTCCCATTCGAACGACCATACCTTGTTCCTGGTCAGGTACTCCGTCCCCTGCCACTGACTCAGGCCCGTATTTTGCCCCCCCCCCACTCCTGCAAAATGTTTCGCACCCCCTGTGAAAAAAATTTCGACCATAAAATATTAGATATACATTGTCCGTCAATATTACAGCACCCCTGAGAAAACTTCCGGACTCCCTTGTTGCTCTGAGCTAGTTACGGCCCTGCACTGACTCGGTCATCACAGGGATCGAACACGGGATCCACTCCAAATCAGTCGTTAAGAGGAGACCACAAATAACTCACTGCTATTTAGGAGCCGTAGTGGTCAGTAAGACGTTGCCTTGCTAACCAGGAGATCCGGTGTTCGATTCTGGTGTTGGCCAAGAAAGTCAGTTGTGCAGGACAGAGTGGCGGGGTGGGACGAACAGCCGAGGTGCCGTGTACACATTGACGTGCGTCTAAAAGAACCCTTAGTAGTTGGTATTCGATATAAGAGTAAGACGTAGGGCCGGTGTCCGGGAAAAAATATTCACTCATAACACACTGTATGGCGTATAACCATCTTCATTAGCCCAGTCGGAGCTGAACAGTAGGACGTTAAACCCCATTTCATTTCATTTACTGCTAGATAAAGATGTCCGAGTAAAATTTCCCTCATAGCACACTGTATGGCGAATGTCCGTCTCCATATGCCCTGTCGGAGCAGAACTGAAATACGTTGAATCCCATTTCCATTAAGAGAACTCCAGTTTAGCGAGCCAACGTCTTACTGAGCCCAATATTTTCGTCCAAACACTCTAAACGTTCCCAAATACTCAAAACGTATCTAAAATACTCACAAATTACCGAAAATACACACAACTTACCAAAAATACTAAAATATTGACACTCCCCTCTAAGATTTATAAGATCGGTGGTATTAATTTCTGACCTATACAAATTATACAATGTAGACAAGTACACTCTGTAATTATAAAATGAAAATATATTTTATAGTTATTTAAAGAAAATGAATGTCAGATACAGCCAAGCACAGATAATACCTCCGTTAAACCTTACTCGGCAGGGGTAAATCATTCACAAGATAATAGTTTGAGATGGGCGAAATAATTACTCGATTCATATTGCTAATTGTTTCATATGTAGGCCATGCACAAGATTACTCGATACATAATGATAATAGTTTCATATGTAGGTCATTCATGAGATTACTCAGTACATATTGATAATAGTTTCATATGTGCGAAGGAAAATCACTCAAACCTTCCTACCTACCCACATAGAAATGCCACGATAACGACCAAACGTTGATCTGATAATGTAATAGTTTAATTAATGTTATTATACATATAAGCTGTATTCACTATCACACTATTCTAATCTATTATACATATGCCATTGTTGAAATAGCATCCATTCCTACAAATATTTAGTAATAAATGTGCCATTGGTGAAACTTCAATCAGTAAGCGGCCGTCCCCGAACTGACAACGAGGGTTCTTATACGTGCACGAGCCTCTGTTTAACATAATACCTTCGAAGACTGGACGCCTCTTCCTTGTAAAACCCTTGCCCCACTTCAGACTGGACGCCTTTTTCTTGCAAGACCCTCGCCCTACACCACCACATCAGACTGGGAAGCATTTTTCTTGCAAGACACCCGCTCTACACAGCCACGTCAGAGTGGACGGCCTTCTTGTCAGACCCTCGCCCTATACCCCATATACAACTGGAAGCATTTGTCTTGTCCTTGCCCTACACCACAATACCCGATTGGACGCCTTTTCATTGTCTGGGATATCTAGAGAAATTATATCTCAGTCACTATCTTGATCGATCCCGCGCCTCTAGCCGACTTTTGAACAATATTTCATTTCTATCAACTACAATCTTTATATTGGCCTTATGATGCAAGATTTCCCCCGTAGTGTAGGCCAGTCTTCATTAGCCCAGTCTGTGCAGAACAGTAGGACGTTAAACCCTATTTCATCTCACTGTATTTCTATTGAGAAATGTAAATTAGGGCGTTAAACTCCATTTCATTTCATTTATAATAAAAGATATCACCTTTTACTGGACCCTTTGCCATGGAATCCTATATAAAATACAGGATAATTATCAGTTTGCCTATAAGTAAAAGTAATGGTCTTTCTATAATTCTGTGTGTAAGAAAGAAATTCAATTCCTTTTGATGAACCATAGTAGACGTTTCCAGTTTCTTGGTCGACGCTAATAGATACAACTGTGGGGTCAACTAATATGAAAGACAAAAACAAAAGTAATTTTAATGTTCGAAATAAATTCAATGAAGTGTCTACAAATATGATATAAACCAATCATCTGAGACTTGGACAAGAAACCCACAAAGATTAACGTACCGGTACCCGTTTGTGTTTAGTTTCAATTAATAATAAACCTGTCCTTGTAAGAAACAATTTTTCAAAGAGAAACAGAAATCAATCTCCCGTTATTCTAGTATCGTCTTGGTCTTGGTCTCTGGTTCGATCTCTGATCATTGTAGTGTGGTCTTAACCTACCCGGGTTCGATCTCTGATCATTGTAGTGTGGCCTTAGCCCACTCGGGTTCGATCTCTGATCAGTGTAGTGTGGTCTTAACCTACCCGGGTTCGATCTCTAATCAGTGTAATGTGGCCTTAACCTACCCGGGTTCGATCTCTGACCATTGTAGCGGCGTGGTCTTATCTCACCCGGGTTCGATCTCTGATCATGACAGTGTGGTCTTAGGCCAAACCGGTTCGATCTCTGGTCAGTGTAATGTGGTTTTACCACACCCGGGTTCGATCTCTGACCATTGTAGCAGGGTCTTATCCCACCCGGATTCGATCTCTGATCATTGTAGTGTGGTGTTAACCCACCCGGTTTCGATCTCCATCGACTCTAGCTAGTGTCGGCTTGGTCTACAGCTATTAGACTAATAATCTTCGGGCATTCTAGTCGAGGGTATCAAGCACAAAAACAAAGGTACATGTTTTCTTGTTGAACTCAGATGCAATAAAACATAATTCAATAAAAATCAAATAACATTACCTTTATCATTACCCAATATGGTTTTTATATCATCACTGCCCTGAACCATGCGGATGAATTTGGTAGACATATCATTTTTTTTTTTGTTGTACGTAGTATAATAAATTTCTTTCATAATCACATGCCATGAATAAAGCTGTAAATATAAGACAGTCATTGTCAATTGGGTGAATTTATCTGATTACGACACATTTATTTCTATATTTTATCTCATTATTGTAATGGACCACAGACACCTTGGCCTTGTTTTATGAATCCATGTGAACGAAAATTGTTTCAATGGCATTTATTAAATGAACTTTAAAACACAGGTTTTATTATTGCTTATTATTGAGCAACGTTTCGACTAGGCTTCTCTTGTCTTTATCAAACCAGCGGCTGCCAGGCAGGATACGCCCACATTTTCGAGAGATGGATAGAAAACAAGCTAAAACGAAAGTGATTTTTTCCTACAATCAAGGGCCATAATTCAGGAAATTACAATTGGACACAGATCACTAAAGATTTCCCCATTGACTCCAATGTTAATTCTCGTATCTTAGACCGGCTCTAACTTTTTCCCAAATTTTCTTGGGTAGAACGCTTTCTACCACAGATGGAGCAACATGTGGCAACCACTTGCCCAAAAGCACGTATGAGGTTCCTTATGAAAAACTTGAGATACACAAGCTGGAAGTAGAGACAAGTAAACATGCAATTTCAGGCCCTACATTTCAACGTAACCAACCTCTCAACTCTTGTATCCTTCCGCATCAAAATTATGAATATTCACCAAAACCTGGCAGAAAATGTATTTTCAAACCCTTTTCCTCATTTCTACACCAAAAAGTCAACAAAAATCGCCATGCAAAAGGGGGAAAAAGGAAAAGGGAGAGGAAGACTAAAAATAGCTTTGGCCCTTGTTTCGTGGGTGACGGCGTAGGAATATTTGGTGATCTGTGTCCAATTCGATATGCGCAAATATCGAAAAGAACCAAGATCTTTGGGTTATAAACTTACATTTCAAGTTTCAACAAAATCAGATAAAAATTGTGTACTCTGTAGGGTCCACAACCTTGATATACCATATTTTTACGCAATTTGAGAACGAGGGGCGGCCATTTTGTCTGTCAGTTTTGGGCGGATTTTCACGAAATCCTAACTCAGCCGTCCTTAGGGTGTAACGGTGATATAATAATACGGTTTTTTAAATCATATAAAAATTATGACCTCTATAGGGTCCACAAGCTAAAAACGTGATTTTTCGTACAATCAGGGGCCATAATTCAGGAAGTTACGGTACGATATGCGCGATTTATCGAAAGGAACCGAGATCTTTGGGTTATAAACTTACATTTAAAGTTTCAACAAAATCGGATAAAAATTGTGACCTCTATAGGGTCCACAACCTTGATATACCATATTTTAACGCTATTTGAGAACGAACGGCGGCCATTTTGTCTGTCAGTTTTGGGCCGATTTTCACGAAATTCGAACTCGACCATCCTTAGGGTTTAACGGTGATATATTAAAACGTTTTTTTAAATCGGATAAAAATTATGACCTTTATAGGGTCCACAAGCTAAAAACGCGATTTGTCATACAATAAGGGGCCATAATTCATGAAGTTACGGTCCGATATGCGCGAATATCGAAAGAAACCGAGATCTTTGTGTTATAAACTTACATTTCAAGTTTCAACAAAATCGGATAAAAATTGTGACCTCTACAGTGTTCACAAGCCAAAAACGTGATTTTTCCTACAATCAGGGGCCATAATCCATGAAGTTACGGTCCGATAGATGCCAAAGGAACCGAGATCTTAGAGTGATAAACCTATATTTCAAGTTTCATTGAAATCGGATAAAAATTGTGACCTGTAGACTGTTCACAAACAATTGTGGACGGATTGACGTCCGGACGGACGGACGGACGGACAGGGGCGACGACAATATACGTCCCCATGAAAATGTGGGCGTATAAAAATGATAAAATATAGAATATGACGAAACAATATATACATGAATAAAATAGAAAAGTCTAGTCGAAACGTCGCTCATTAAAGATGCATTATATAAGAGCTACATCTGCCTTTTGCAGGTCTTTATTTTGACTTCAAATGTCGTATAAATTATTATTTAGACATTTATGAAAATGAAAAAGCAAATATCTAGACTATCCGATGGCAGAGATTTAGATAGACTAGAACGGCTGCTAGATATAGAATTTTTTCTAAGTCTCGTGTGTCCAGTACAGTTATTCTTTTCGATCGATTCTCAATAATTTATTTCCAGACATTGGCGAACCTGATATTAATTTATTTATTAATGTTTTCGTCTTTAATAATAGAACTATTTATTATACTGCATGAAATATTCTGTGATGTGACAAATATCTATTTTCCCAAATTAAACGAAAGAGAGTAAAAGAACAATAAGAATCACTAACGTGTACCTTGCTTCGCAATTTTCTTTGTCTCTTTGGTCTTTGTGTTATACCGATATATATTCTCATTGTTAGTTAACAGGAACACTTCTTCTCCTGAAGTGAGATATTAAGGTGTTAGTTAGGATAAGATGATGTATATGGGATGGGATGGGGTTGAGTCAGTGGATGATATGTTCTTTAATTTAAATAAGATTTGATATATTTATAAATAAAGTTCAGTAGTGAAGGTATTCTTCACTTAAATTATACATTTATTATGGTACATGGCTGATAAGTTTCCCATGGGACTAATGCATTAACAGGGTGCTTGAAATGCAACGATGTGTTGCCAGTGAAGGCTATTACATCCTATATGGCACACACCAATGCAGATATAAAAACAAATATTGGAAAAATGAGCAAAATAGGCGTGATGCAAAATTTTGTAGAAGACCTCGAGATTCTGCGATCCTGTGATACTTTCTCGAGAACTCAATTTAAAGTAGCTAAGTCTCTAACTCAATATCATCCAAAATCTTCCACATTGAAAACACGATTGTCGGTTTAAATCAACATTGATGTTTTGATCTTACCGGGAAAAGATGGCCTTCTGATATCCAATATTTAAGACAAAATAAACATTTTACAATTGGTACACGAATCGTGTACCATAATGCGTTTCACTGATTCAGCGCTATTTGTAATAAGGGACTCTAAAAACGAGGCTAGGCATATTCCACAAGTCAAGCCAAACGGTGATGCTATATTCTTATCTGAAGAGCAAGCCCAATAAATAATATCGGCGTAGACTGGAATAACCAGACGCTAGAGATTGATATTCGATTGAGAATACTGGCGTATTTCGCCGAACCTAACTGAATAAAAATTAGAGTAAAAACAGAAACGATTGAATATAAATCAATTTATATACATTCATATTACATAACTGTATGGGTTGCGACCCATTTGTCAAAATTTCTAGGTCCCAAATATTAGCGACTTAGCTCCTTTAATGTTCTCGAAATCCCCTAATAATTTTCTCGAGAAACTCCCATCCTGTGTTAAGGATGTCGAGAATTCGAGTTTATGTTCTCGGGATCTTGCCATCCTGTGTAAATTTTCTCGACATCTCGGGTATTCTTATGTGTGCGCGTAGTTTTAACGTATTCTCAGCGCCCCACAACCTGTCGTTTCGGAGTTTACCCCCCACCCCCCCACACACACACACTTTCCCGAAAACCTTAATAGCATGATAGAGCCCTTGTCGTTCTGGAGTTATCTCCCTTTTCCGAAAAACTTGTTAACGCAATAGAGGTTACAGTTTTTAACTGATTTTGTTTTTCAAATGTAGTGTGAAGCACTAGGACCTTTCGATTTTCAGTACTCCGCAAACTTTTGTCCGTATTTTTTTTTCAAATATTATGTGACGATGAGAGAAACGAACCCTATCGATATTCAGCATTCTGTGGCCTTCTGTTCCTTAATATACCACCCCCCCCCCCACCTCCGCCTGCTCCCTTAAAGCCTTGTTCACGTCATAGAGGCTTCAGTTTTACCATTTTGTGTGAAGCTTTGGGGTCATGAACTTTATTGATTTTCAATGGTTAGCGATCTTCCGCTCCGGAGTTATACTCTCCATTCTTTGAAAGCCTTTTTTTTAACGGGTTTTCGATATTCAGTGTTCCACGACAAGGATGGCCCCTGTTAATTTTCAGCAATATAAGATTTATGTCCCAGAGATATAACAAGCACGTGAACACGAGAGAGATTGGATTTCTTGATGAATGCTTGATCCTTATTCAATTTATCAAACAACCAAGTTTTCCTTTAGAATAATCTGCTGTTGAGGCATAAATGCTGCGTGGGCGTATATCCACACTTTGCGTGGCTATCGTTCAGATTTCTTTTGAATCATTAGTGTCACAAGCAGAGGAATCCTATTTATTTCCGGCGGAACAATGAACCTTATTGATTTGCAGCGGTCCCTGGGGTTTTGTTATGGCGGTATTCCTATTTTCCGGTAAACCCTGTGCACGCGTTAGAGCCCAGAGTTTTTCAATATTTTTTTCTCGAGATCTCAATTTAATGTTCTCGAAATCCCCTAAAAAATTTCTCGAGAATCTCCCATCCTGTGTTAACGAACTCGAGAATTTGAGTTAATGTTCTTGGGATCTTGCCCTCCTGTGTAAATTTTATCGAGATTTAATGTATTCTCAGTGCCCCACAACCTGTCGTTTTCGGAGTTTACAGCCACCCCCACCCCCCAACACACACACTTTCCCGAAAAACTTAATAGCACGATAGAGCCAAACAGTTTTTAACGGATTTGTTTCAAATTTAGTCTAAAGCATTGGGGCCATGAGAGGACGGCCCCTGTCGCTTCTAGCGCCCCTTACCCTCCTGGAGTTATGCCCCTTATTCGAAAAACTTGTTAACGTAATAGAGGCTACAGTTTTTAACTGATTTTGTTTTTCAAATGTGGTGTGAAGCACTACGACCTTTCGATTGTCAGTACTCCGCAAACTTCTGTTTGAGAGTTACCCTCTTTGTCCGTATTTCTTTTAAATATGTGACGATGAGAGGACGAACCCTATCGATATTCAGCATTCTGTGACCTTCTGTTCCTTAATATAGTCCCCTCCCCGCCCGTTCCCTGAAAGCCTTGTTCACACCATAGAGGCTTTACTTTTAAAATTTTGTGTGAAGCTTTGGGGTCATGAAATTTATTGCTATTCAATGGTTAGCGATCCTCCGATCCGGAGTTATACCCTCCATTCTTTGAAAACCTTGTTTTTAACGGATTTTCGAAATTCCATGTTCCGCGACAAGGATGACCCCTGTTAATTTTCAGCAATATAAGGTTTTCTCTCCCAGAGATATAACAAGCACGTGAACACGATAGAGATTAGATTTCTTGAAGAATGTTCGATCAATTTATTAAACAACCAAGTTTTCCTTTCGAATAATCTGTTCTTGAGGCATAGATGCTGCGTGAGCGTATCTCCACACTTTGAGTGGCAATCGTTCAAATTTCCTTTGAATCATAAGTGCCATAAGCAGAGGAACCCAATTTATTTTCGGCGGAACAATGAACCTATTTTCCGGTAAACCTTGTGAACGTGTTAGAACCCAGAGTTTTTCAAGATTTTTGATATAAAATCTGCTCCGAAGCATTTGTGCCACAAGACAATAAACCCTGTGTCTAGCTTTATTCTAAAACAAAATAATATGGTCTGAAAACCATGCAAAAATTGACATTTTCTATTAAACGTCGCCCAAACATTAAATTGAAATAATTGAACAAGCATGTTTGTAATTCAAAGCTTCACATATTAAAGCTAACGTGGTAGGGTTTTGAATTTCATATTTGGTGTGAGGTATTTAAGCCATAAGACGATGAACCCTATCGATTTTAATCAAATTTAGTGTAAATCATGGGTACCCTATCGAGTGTCCGTTTATTCTTTCGTTAGTTAGCAGTTTTCCTTTGTAACAAATGTTAGAGTATTTTTTTTTTATCAAATTTGGTGCGAAGTATTGGGACAATGGTTGCATCACAACGTGGAGACACTATCATATAAGGTTTCATATTAACTCGGGATCTCGACAAAATTTACACAGGATGTCAATATCTCGAGAACATTAACCCGAATTCTCGAGAAAATGCACACAGGGTATCGATGTCCCCGGAAAATTATCAGGGGATTTCGAGAACATTAAATTGAGATCTCGAGAAAATTACCAGGTAATCACGGGATTTCGAGAAAGTATCACAGGATCGCAGGATCTCGAGACCTTCTACAAAATTTTGCATGACCCCTATACGCTTCCGTAACCCTCAATTTAAAGTTACAGTTTCATATGTTTAAGTTATATTTTTAAAATGTATTAAAATAAAGCCCTAAAAT
Organism: Patella vulgata; assembly: GCF_932274485.2. Taxonomy (NCBI): domain Eukaryota; kingdom Metazoa; phylum Mollusca; class Gastropoda; family Patellidae; genus Patella; species Patella vulgata. The sequence goes on from NC_065881.2 coordinate 17,870,125, forward strand.
AGATGGTATCTATAGAGAGTCCTACCTTGTTAAAGAATAATCCTATTAATCCTATAATTCACTATTGCCAGTTGAGAAATTGGCAAAAATATCATTTTCAACTTCAAATTCAAACGTTTGAAGATAGCTATTCCATGGTGGGGATTAGGAAAACAAGGGAGGTGATTGGGAGGTAATTGTGTTATTATTTCCGCTGTGATGATTTCTAAGTGTGAGAAAGATAACCTATGATCGTATATAATAGTGAGTTGACAACCTATTGAGCAAAAGACATAGAGATAATTATGTTTTGACTTTCTTAGAAAATATGAAATTGTAACTTTAAGATTCGATCAAATATCTCACGGCTAAATACTCGCTAAAAAACAACTCAAATTGATTAGTTTACATTAAATTAGGAAAATTGAACACAATAACTAATAATGCGACAATGGTGGAGTAGGTATATACGTGCGCGCTGTATCATACGGTCTGTCATTGAGTCAACTGGCGTGATTTCGATTCCCCGGTTGTACGTGACAAGGAGAAGGGGCACCTGTCCAACCTCGTGGGTTTTCTCCAGGTCCTCCCACTGCTAAAGACCCCTACGCGCAAGCGAATTATTAAAATAAAATTGAACCATATGTTAGTCCCGAAATGACATAGTTTGTGTCGAGTGGACGTTAAACCCCCCTCTCTCTCTCCCCCCCCCCCCCCTCTCTCTCTCTCTTTTACATGTTCGCTAATATGTACACGGAAACTCGGTATCTGTATTGATCAATATCTTTGGTCAGCTGGTCAAAATCTTAATTCTTCAAGATGTGGCAACCAAACACTGATGTATAGTCAGTCCCCAGTGACAGGACACCTTAGCCCAAGGTTAATTTTAAGATTATTAGTAAATTGCTTGGCAAAAAAACATAAATGGAATGTAAGTGACTGATACATTACTCAGCTTCAAATTTGTTTTCAGTACAAAAATATAATATAACGCTTTGCCTACCTGTTACTAAGATTGCATTAAATATACAGAAAATCAGAAAACGTCGAAACCACTTCATCTCTAGACATCAAATGACAATCTGTGATATATTTATTATTAATTTCAAACAAATATTTATGAACATTTGATAAAAGTTACATTAAATGATGAGATTTTAATAACCAAATCTTTCATTATCACCTAATACTACTGAATTCGAACCACTTTCCCTTAAAATATATTTGAACTGTTCTAATCATATATAGTATCTACTTTCATGTTTAAGGGCGTTGCCATGTCTACCTATGGTTAACTTCGCAATTAATTTTATATTATTTTTCAAACTCTGTTCCACATACCTTTGGTACGATCTTTAAATAGACATCTGAAGCTGCGATTCAATTCATAGTTTGGGCACAAATCTCTTGTGGTTTTAAAGATATTAAATTTTGAAATCAGCTTAAAAATGATCAATTTTCGTCATAAATCGTGCGTTTGTGATGTTTTTCACTACACAAGAGTTCCACAAGATATTGGACTTTGAAAAAAAAATCATTTTTTTCCAAAATTTCCTCTCATAACTCTCTATAAGCCTGTGTGCTACCACAGGCCTCCCTATATGCCCGTGTGCTACCACATTCCACAAATGTATTTTGGGTCTGTGGTGTTTTTCTTCTCAGACCTCCTTCTATGCCTGTGTGTTAAAGATCTTTTCTTGTGTTGATTTATTTCCTCTTGATAACCAGCGGATACCAGGCAGGAAACGCCCACATTTTGCAAGATATGGACAGTGAACAAGCTAAACAAAAAGTGATTTTTCGTAAATCAAGGGCCATAATTAAGGAAGTAACGGTCCTATCTGTAGGTTATAAAGATATATTTCAAGTTTCATCAAAATCGGATCAAAATTGTGACTTCTAGAGGGTCCACAACCTTGATATACCATATATTTACACTATTTGCGTACGAGGGGCGGCCATATTGTCCGGCAGTTTTGGTCCGATTTTCACGAAATTATTTTAAGTCGAAAATTTTGTGGAATGTAGTACCACACAAGCACATCGGGAGGTCTGAGAAGAAATTTTGTAAAAATGTATCTTGTGGAATTCTTGTGGTGAAAAACACCACAGACCCAAAAAACTCTATAAAAATTATGTAGAATGTGGTACCACACAGGCATATAAGGGGTCTGGGGAGAAATTTTTGAAAAATTGATATTTTTTTATGTCCAATATCTTGTGGAACTCTTGTGGTAAAAACACCACAGACCCAAACACTTTATCAGAATTATTCTAAGTCAAAAATCGCGTAGAATGTGGTACCACAAAGGCATATAGGGGGTCTGAGAAGAAATTTTTGAAAGAAAAAAACGTGGTTTTTTTTTTCTAAGTCCAACTTGTGGAACTCTTGTGGTAGAAAACACCACATAATAAAATTTTGTAGAATATATTTTCCCCACATCTTACAAGATGAGAGGATAAAGTATTATTGTTCCAGCAAAATAAAAAGAAAATGTTTCATAATTTTTTCATGGTCCACTTTTCCAAACGCCCCAATTCTTGCCAAGTCTAAAGCCAGCATAGGAGGCTTCTGGAATTTTGCGGTCTTGTAGTTATTCATCCCTTGATTCTGTGAAATAAAAAAACATTTTGTCACCAAAGCTGGTTTCGGTGGCCGTACCCCTTTACTGCGTGCTCAGTTAGCCTAGTGTGCGAGATTTTGAAATTTTGATGTGATTTTTGCTATCACGAAAGAAAAGCTGACCATGACTCACCACTCATGTTATCCATGACGAGAACAATGCCAGTTATAATTATTATAAATGTAGAATGGGACGAAATAACGAATTGTTTTTTTGGGTTTTTTTTTTTGCAGCCCCCCCCCCCCTGTTCCGCGGCCCCTGACATATAATGTCTTAAAATGTTATTTTCTAATATAAAGGTAACAATTTTTTTCGTGATAATTATATAGGTTTTTATTGTTTGCTAACTTCTTTTAATATACCGTGTATGTTCATCTAATCTTTACAAATATAATATATTATACAGTTTCGGTACTCTGAAATGCGCAGTTTCCATATAGACCTATATTTAAATTATCAAAACCTTTCATTAATTGATGAGGGGTTGGTTGGCCGAATGATTTAGCAGGTGCGCACTAAGCTGTGTCATAAGGTCTGTCATTGAGTCAACTGGCGTGGTTTCGATTCCCCGGTTGTACGTGACAGGGAGTATGGTCGCGGTAGTCGCGTGTCCAGCTTCGTGGGTTTTCTCCGGACCCTCTGGTTTCCTCGTGGGTTTTCTCCGGACCCCCCCCCCCCCCGGTTTCCTCACACGAATGGCTAAGACGCCCCCACGCGCAAGACAATTATTGAAACAAAATCGAACCATGTGTTAGTCCCGAAATAACCTGGTTTGTGTCGAGTGGACGTTAAACACCATTTCTTCCCCTCTCCATTAATTGATAATAATAGGTATAGTAAATTCGTAAAGTCAAAATCCATACACTATAAGTCATAATAACCCTATGGAAGAGACGCCCACATTATAAATAGCAACTGGCGATTATTAATAGATGCAGCCAGCCACTTGATGCGTACTCGTCTTATGCGCATTGTTTTTTGCAATGGGATGTAGTCATAATGGCCCTATACCATAATGGCCAAAAACCGGTTTGGTCAAAACGGCCCTACTTTAGTCATAACGGCCAAATATTTTTGTCATAATGGCCAAAAGATTTAGTCGTAACTGCCAAACAGTTTTAATTAATGAAAAACAATATATTTAAACAAAATGTGTTGCTACAGTTATACAAACCATGTGTCCTGAAGAATTTATCAGTGGAAAAATTGCCCATAATAACCCAAGCCAACCCGGAAATAAAAGAGGTGAGTACTAATTTTATTAATCAACTGATTGGATAAAATCAAATTAGTTCAGCTCTGAACGTAGGTCTCATTACACTTGCCCTGTACGTTCAGGAACTGTCCTATTGAATCCTTGTCGAAAATCTTCCAACCTCGTGGGTTTTCTCTGGGTCCTCCGGTTTCCTCCCACTGCTAAAGACCCCTACGCGCAAGCGAATTATTGAAATAAAATTAAACCATATGCTAGTCCCGAAATGACCTAGTTTGTGTCGAGTGAGACGTTAAAACCCATTTCTCTCTGTGTCTCTCGCTCTCTTGCCGAAAATCTAATTGTTTCCAAGTCAATTTTACTGGGCAACTTTTTACTACTAAACGGTCGCTTGTCAGTCCCTGTGAACGCCTGAACAATATAAATGAATGAATGAATGAAATATGGTTTTATGGCACGTCAGCTCCAACCGGGCTATATTGCGCCAAACATATGGTGAATCTGAGACAAATTAAAACAATATCACATAAATGAATTTATATATGTAAATAAAAACAAATATCACAGAAAATATATTAATTAAAAATAAATGTAACAAATCTTTTACATATATAAATATTTAAAACGATATACATGATTAAATATATACAATTAAAATTGATTATAAAAGTTTGTCTCTTTTAAAAATGTTAGCACTTTGTCATATAGCTCCGGTTGAGCAAATAGCTGACGTACTGACTGGCAACGGTAATATTTAGATCTAATGTTCTTGAGATGTTTGCACTCAATCAAGATGTGTTTCACTGTCAAAGGAACATGACAGTGAACACATTCCGGTTGAGGCTCTCGCTTCAAAATGAAAATATGAGTTAAAAAAGTATGACCAATGCGAGAGCGACACAAAACAACTTCATCCCTCCTGTTGGTTCTATAGGAGTTGGGCCAATATCCTAGGAGAGGCTTAATGTGATGAAGTTTATTTGTGCCTGCAAAATCCCAAGACCGTTGCCAGCGGTCATAAATAAAATGATTTATACACGAATTAAAATCTTTATATGGTATTAAAAAGGGTGATTGGGGAAGATCTAAAGCAGCTTTGGCAGCAAAATCTGCTTGATCATTCCCCCTTATATCTACGTGACTGGGGAGCCAGCAAAAGACGACGTCTTTACTGTTGAACTCGTATGATAATAGCAGATGATAAACATCTGCTACTAATGGGTGTTCAAGCTGTTTGTTCAATATAAATGAACATTAGAAAATTTCTAAGTTATTTGTACGGCCGTTACGACCAATTTATTTGGTCGTTATGACCAATTATTTTGGCCGTTATAGTTTAGGGTCGTTATGTCTTTCTAACTCGGCCATGTTTAGTACATTGTGTCTGTAATGGTTGTGGTCGTAAATTTTCTGAAATATTTGAGCTGTTGCAGTTATCACTGAGGTATTTCACCAACCTTGAATGCATTTATAAATCTGTTTAAAGTCTTAGAGCATTCTTTTGTTCTCGGACATATTTTCAACTGAGCAACTATGTCCAAACGGTGCATAAATTATAAAATTAATCTTGGGATTTATCTCACTTCCTGTGTGTTCACCTACAACAATAATACACGTAGGCTATGTAGTTCCTTACCGAACAGAAGAAGTGCTCTGGCCATTCCTGTCCGTCCATATTAATTTGCAATATGAACTTAATGGAAATACCACTCTCTTCCCACCGTTTTGAAGTCCTTACCTTGTATTTTTGGCGCTAATTAATGCACTTTCGTACACCTAGTAGCCTACTTGCCGTGGTCCTCCTAATTCTTGTTTGTTCGCCAAAAAGGAAGCATTTTTCGCCATATCAAAAACGTAAACAAAATACTGTCTGTACCGTTAGTTTGGCCCTCCTCATAGACACTGAAACAAGTCACTTGGTTAAGAGTAAGAGGCATTGTTGGCTGATCTGACTACCGTACTACCCTAACCCTAACCCAAACCCAATCCACATACAAACCTAAGTAAAAGTAGTCAGATCAACCAACAGCACCTAGTAAGACTATCATATAAGAGGCAGTAATTGATGATAATCCTTGGTGAGTTGGAAAGGCGAATCTCTAAAAAAAGAAAATCAAACCAAATTCCATGGCATTACAAATACAATATGTTGTATTTACATGTATGATGATTTAAAAATTTGTCAGCTTTTAGTTTAGCATCCTCTGCTGACTATATTTAAATTATACAAACGTATAATACATGTACTTACAACTAATGGTATTGTCTTTTTTAGGAATGTTGATGATAGCAGAATGGACCTCAATGAGAAATCAGCTAACCAGTTTATTTCTGCCCTGGTGAAGAATTTACAAGCTGTGTGCCACGGCCATGTTGATTTTGATAAAAATGTGAAAGTTGTGGGCCATTTGTATTTAACTGTTGACAGTAACTCAGAATTTAATTATATCGTTAATGAAAAAGTGTCCAAAAGTGATGAATCTTCAACAACATTTATCAGTAAAAGTTTTTATGCCACTGATCCCCAACAAAAAACACTAAAGAAAAATGTAGATAGACCTCTTCCTCCTCCCACTCCAAATGTGTTGGGAAAAACTCGATATGATATCAGTGTTGACTTAACAGATGACCATCCGCAGGGCTCCATGAGTGGGGGACGATATAATCCACAGATATCACCTCAACGAAATCAGTTTACCAGACCTCAGGGTGGATATCCGATTCATCATAGATCACCTCAGATGAGGAGGAGGCCATTTGATCAGAGAATGTCACCACAGCAAATGGCTAAAATGCCTCGTTTATCATCCCCTCAGCGTCATCCCACCATATCACCTTCGACATCGCCTCGTAGAATGCCAATCCCTTTATCTCAAAGATTACAATCATCACCAAGCATAATTTCAACATCCACAACAAATACTTTATCTCCGTCGTCCATTCCACCTGAATCAGTTTCCGCCACCCCAGCTCAATCTCTTCCTGGAGCTGATAAACCAGAAACAGAATCCGGATATGTGGAAAAGGTTGGAGAAAAAACTGCAGAAAAACCTGACATTAAATTTGAAGTGATAAAAGTAGAAAATGGTAGTGTTGTAGCTAGTAATAAAGATGCAACAAGTGAAGGAGAAGAAAAAGAACTTAGAATAGAGTCTGTGACTAGTCATGATTTATCATTTGTGCCTGAAACTGAAAAAGACAAAGAAAGTGAAAGTAAAAATAGTGAAACTAGTGACTCTGATAAACCGGCATCAGATCCTCCTCCAGAAACTCTTCCGACAGAAATAACGGAACTAAGTAAAAGTCCTGATGAACCAGAAGTGATAGAAATTGATATTGATTTGACGAAAGTGAAAGATGAACTTGAAGGAGTTTTAGAAAATAGTGGTAGTTGTATGTTTAATACTGGTACCCAGCAATATCAAACACAACATGGTGCTGTTACAGATGATATTTCTTACACAAGTAGGTTCATCTATATCTACATTAAACTTATATGTGTGACTATCATATGTTTACATGAAACTGTTTGGAGTTTGCTGTATCAATGTTATTGTTTATTCCTTGCAATGTTTCGACAAGGGTTCTCCCACAAAGATAAAGACAAGGGAACAATTGTCAAAACATTGCCAATCTTGTATTCCATATAAGGGCTATATTTTCACAAAAACGTACAAATAACGGAAAAAAAACGGTTTACCCAATATATGATATAAAATTTTCGCAACCGTCAAATAATCTTATATATTGTACATGGAAGTCCCTTCTTTGGGAAAATATTGACATGGTTATTATTCAAAATGAAATCAGTATATCAATGCAATGTATAGCTGAATAAAATGCCCTATTAGCTACATGTATTTAAAGAAGAAATAGAAATCAGCTGTATAAAATATTGTTTTTGTCCAAATTTTTAGAACAATTTACATTAACTGTATGTCACTTCTGTTGGTCTGTTCCAAGAGATGAAATACTGACTTATGGAGAGGTTTTCATTCAGTAAATCAGGAAATAAGGTTTTCAAGGCACTCTGTTAATATCATGCATAGTTTATGCAATGTGAATGAGTTCAGACAGTCAAAGCATATTATAAATAATGATAACGGAAAAGACTTCTTGAAATGTATTTTGTTAAAATTATAATCTGTTGTAATTGCTTTTTTTAATTCTTTCTAATGGTATACAAATATTTATTTAGACAACTGGAGTCAAATTAATGACTTTGAATTTTTGTCTTTTCTGTTATGTCTTTACTGTTTACATGGTCTTTTACATAGTAATAACTGGAAAGAAATTCTTACAAATTTGATTTTTTCACATTTTTAAGAGTCCTGCATGGCTGTTGCATATATACCTCCTCTTCAGTTATAAAAAGAATACAGTGAAAATTTTCATAAAAATTCATAATTACTTTTCAAAATTTGTCTTTACTGTTATTTGTATGTTTTTGTGAAAATAGCCCATAATCGTTTCGGGTTTATCCTGATTCAGTTACTAAAAATGCTGCTTTAACAATTTATGATATAATCGGTTTCTTTAAATCTTCACAGTTTTAAAGTTGGACAAGCTAACAAGGTAAAACACCTCTGGGAAAATAATCATAAAGTTGATCAAAATATAGTCTGAATAATTGAAAGGTCTAATCAGATTTATAATAAAAAGGAACAAATTTCAAGGGGTACATTTTAGAAATATATATCCCTGATATATTACAGGGTCATCATCAGTATAAACAATTGAAGTCTGTTTTCATCTTTCAGGTCAAGGTGATAATAGTCTTTCTAGTTTCGGAGGTGAATCAAATGATGATGAATTTTTCGCTAGTTTACGTGAACAAAGTTTAGGACTTTATCCTGTTGGTTTACATGCTAATGAAACTGGCAATAACTCTGCTCAAAATTTACTTGGTTCTGACATTCCTAATTTACCTAGTTCTCAACATGGTGCTGGCTATTTACCAGGTAAGATTCCTAGAACTAAATGAAGAACAGCAACTAGGCCTATTGGCCTATACATTGTGCCAATATCTTTTCTGCGATTTAATTGCAAAGTCTATTATATGTTTACACCCCTCAATGCTCCCAAAACTGCCAAACCATTCAATCAAAATATAACAACCACTCCATAAGTAAAGCTGGCAGACAATAAACTATCGAGTTGCCAGTTAGTGATCCCTGACATTTTTGCTCAGTGCTTGCCCCATGGGTGTTTATTGGGTAATCCAGTATTTTTCTATTAAGATTGGGTGTCTGTACTTACCATATCCATGTATACTATAAAATTTGTCATACTTTTATTGGAAATAACCACCCGACAAATAATTTTTTCATTTGTGAGAATGTATCTTTAAATTCTTTAGAGTTTTGATTCTATGGCAGGTTAGTTCTCCAATTGATCAATTTCACTACCAGTCAGTAAATACTTGCAAATAGGACAGAAATGGGAGCTCTGCTTTACAGTCACCATTTAAAGATGCATTATTCAAGATCTAAATCTGCCTATTTGCAGGTCATTCTTCAGGCCTCAAATGTTTTTTACATGTAAATTATTAACATGACAAGACCATAATCAACTCTCTATGTCATCAGATGGCTCCGATTTTAAGTAGATTAGAACAGTTTGGCCATTTAATAATTTGACTTAAAATGGATAAGCAAAGCTAAGTCTTGAATAACCAGAGAGAGAGAGAGAAATGACGTTTAATGTCCACTTGACCCAGACTAGGTCATTTCAGGACTAACGTATGGTTTACATTTATTTCAATAATTCAGTTGCGTGTAGGGGTCTTTAGCAGTGGGAGGACCCAGAGAAAACTCACGAGGTTGGACAGGCAACCCTAGTCCTTGTCATGTACAACCGGGGATTCGAAACCACGCCAGTTGACTCAATGACAAGCCTTATGATACAGGCTTGAATAACTAGTACCATGGTTAAGATAATAAACAATCAAGGCACACATCTTGTCAGAACTACAAACAATTATAACCACGCTCAGAATAAAGTAATTTGAATTAAATTTGCAATATATTCATTTTGCATTATCTATTTTTGAACTATTATACATGTAGCAAGAACGACCACGTCCTTATCTAAATCTTACCTAATGCATCTTTAAAGGCAATTGATTTGGATAAAATTTTGTGGTTTGTGATTATTACTTGCAGTTTGTGTAGTAGTTAAAGCTCTAACGAGGAAATAAATTTAATTCTGTGACAAAATTCTGGCACTACTAAACTAAGATTTAGTAACTGACAATTTAAACTTTGTACTGGACATGTATTAAAAAATTTCAACAAATACACAGCTGGCACTTGATTGATTGTTCCTAACAAAGTCTGAATTTATATCTGACATTGTCTGTGACTGCATGCTGCAGATGTCCTTTGGGGTTGAATGGCCAAATGGTTAGCAAGTGCCTGGTACGTGACAAGGAGTAGGGTCGTCTGTTCTACCTCGTGGGTTTTCTCCGAGTCCCCCCACTGCTAAAGACACCTACCCGCATGCAAATTATTGAAATAAAATTCAACCATGTGTTAGTTTCAAAATGACCTAGTTTGTGTCGAGTGGACGTTAAACCCCATCTCTCTCTCTATCTCTCTGTCTCCCTTAACAACTAATTTCTTATTTTTTAGGATTTTCAATTATTATACCGTACTTATATTTTCAGTTGCTGGTACCAGCACCACTTCTGGTCAAAATAATCAGCAGGTACGTTATATTTCGTTATTATATAGAAAGATAAACATTGTCTTAAATAAATCAGAATTTTATTTCTAGTAAAACGTTAAAAGATTGCAGTTATATTATATAAACATTGATTGAACTAATATATTAAATGGAATAGGGTTTAATGCCACGTCAGTACACTACTTCAATCCAGTTATTGTTGTAGCTTGGTTTTTCATTCTGATGGAAATAATAAATTTGTTGCCCAAAATAAGTAGTAGCCTATTTGACATGATCTGGGATATTTCCCTCATCACACGGACTCTGATTGGTAATGAAAATTGCAAGTCGCAAACTTCGATGTAAATTCTCATTTTTACTTTTACATGATGTCAATACTTGAATTACTGTATCTTTTTAATACTAGATGCACTTGACTACAAAATTTTTCACATTACTCATATATAATATTCATAATAATTTTAGTAACTTTAAGGACAATAGAAAATTGATACAGTTAATCAGGACACAAGTTGTGCTTCATTGAGTTTGGATTAGCTGAAAACGATCTTTTGATTCTTGAACGGTTTTTATTTAATTTGTAAATTTTTACATTCAATACATCAATAGTGTGTATCAAAACTCAATCCTTTAAGCATCAATAAATTTGATTTTTAAGAGCAGTGGGGTGAGATAATAAAAGCTAGTTTTGAATGGTGGTGCATTTTCTCGCTTGAATAATATGCAAAGGAGATTTTACTTTTAGTTTGTGTTTTATCAGAGAAATTTATGTGACCTCCAGAAATTAAATTCTACTAATTTAAGACAATGTTTATTTTATAATGATTTTCCGGTCCTCTTAAATACAACTTATCTTGGCAAAATATTCTCGTTGTTGTTGGGCATATATATTTAACTTGTCTTACAAATGAACAAAAAGAATTACTTTTTTTAAATGAAATGAGATTTAACGCCCTACTGTTCTGCACCAACTGGGTGTAATGAAGACGGGCATATGCCATACATTGTGCTGTGATAGAAATTTTGCCTACTCTTCATTAAATTAAAACAGCCAAGAGTCCTTTTACATGCACACCTCAGTTTTTCAACCCATCCAATTGACTATACACTGTTCTTTGCCAAACTCTGACAAGGGGGAAACGACACTGAAAAATCCAGAGAACCCAGGACCTCCTGGTTGTTGAGACTGCCTTACTTACTGAGCCACTGTGGCTCTGACTTACTTTCTCTTTGATATTTAAATCACTTGAATAAAGAAAATTTAGAAGAAATGAAACAGGTTTATCATCCAACCTTTCTGTACCAAAAGACTAAAGAAAATGAGCAGTATGCTACGAGTGAAATTTTATTCGGACAGTGGCATTTAGCCTACTGTGATTTCATTTTCCAGGGGATCTTTAAAATGCTACCAATGGTAGACATGAGATCTCAGTTTTTCATCCCATCAAAACAACTTTTAAAGTGAGAAAGTGAGAAAAATTAAGATAAACCAATATAACAACCCCTTTCAATGAAATCTGTTGTATTTAACTGGACTGAAATATCATACTGTAATGTTACTCTTATTCTTAAGCTTGTACATGTAGTAGAAAACTAGGCCTTCACGTTTCCAAATTCCAGAAGAGGTAAGAAATCTCACAACAACTTGAGTTCCTTGGCTCAAAATCAATATCCCAATAAAAGCTTACTTAATTGCTCCAGTAAAACCTTTCAAAAAGCTATTTTATGGTTGACACTGTATCAAACCTAAATATCTTGGTGCCTTCTAATTCAATTTAGAATGAATAAATCACTGAAGTTTTTACCTCTGTGTTTCGGTTGATCGATTAAAAGCTCACCTCGAAAGGATTCTGTACGTGAGTGAACAATTTGTTCTCCTCTACCGTGAAGGCCTGAAAAACAATAGAGAGGCTTTATTCATGGAAAGCTGAACTATTAGATTAGGATTTAAGTTTCTAGCCAATGAATGAAAAGGCAGCATCCTAAAATATACGAGTTTCAATTTTTCATGAATAAGACCTCAGAATTATATTTTATAGTGCTTATTATTTGTTGCTGGCGGAAATATTTTACATAATGCCCAATTGTCCCCCACTTAAGGTAGTTCACCAAACACATTCAAATTAATTTCCATTGTGCAGGCAAAGTACATTGTAGTTGCCATGATCAGAATTTGGATCCCCTGGTCACTATCATTTATGCAAAAATGGAATTACAATTCACATTGTCTATATATTCACAAATTATTTTATTTGTTCTCCGCCTTTCGAAGAAAGCAGGGCGACTATTAAAAGGGATCTGTCCGTCTGTCTGCCCTTCACATTGTTTGGGACACAATAACCCTCCTTCTCATTGAGCTAGAATGATCAAACTGGTTCCTGGCACCCCGCCCCCTCACCTCATAATTAGAATTCCTGGCATTATAACCATCCAAACAAACATAATGTTTGAGGTCTTAGTCCCATGACACCCCCATAAGAACTCGTAGTTAGGGAAGGCTTGCAGCATCCTCCAGACTCCCAGCTCTTGTGACCTACAAGTTGGCACTACATGTACCTGGCCAATATCATGAAGGTCACAAGATGTGTCAGAAGAAGCCCCATACAATTAACAAATAACTATAAAATTGAAACTTCTGGAAGCCTTTCAAAACATAAAACAGCTTGCCACCAGCTCTAGCTAATAAAATTGTATCTTATGTGTGTGTTATATATCGGGTTATACATGTGCAGGTAAGTTTTATGATAAGTTTATTATTGATACATATAGAAATATACCCAATATTTTACTGTATCTATACTATACTAATAATATAGTCTATCTAATAACTGAAATTTCTAGTCCTTCAAATGATTCGTTTGTCCTTCAAGCAGGCATAGTTTGCCTTTAAAGGCAGAAATGGTTTGTCCTTAAAGGAAGAAATGTTTTGTCCATAATGGCAGATATGGTCTGTCCTTAATGGAAGATATGTGCTTAATTTAAAGTCTTTCAACTATCATTAGACTGCAGTAGAAACATTATGAATAATAAAATTTCATAGACTGATAGATGACATTGTTTAATGAAGATGACTGTATCTAATTTTAAATTTGTTTTACCTGATTTTTCATGTGGAATTATACAGAACTATCATTATGTTTGTTTTCATTAGCCAAGAGACCGTGTAGAAAAGTAGAACATTAAATCATTATTTTATACTTGTTTTGTTCTGATGTTGATCTATTTTACTTACACTTTGGATAAGAAAATTGTGACTGCAGTTGGCATTATTCTACATTTTATGACTCTGGTAATACCTGTACTCAGTATTGATTCCGATATGCTGAGGCATTAATTTATTAGAATCTAGTAATGACCTTATAAGGCCAGTCTTATGAAATTATTATATTTATATCTTATGTCTTTGTCCCCTCGTGATCGATGAGGACACAATTTTTCAGAAGGAAAGATGACATCGTTATTAAAAATAACATTGTAAACGTACTTAATCTATGTAGGTAAACAGAGAATACTTGGTTCATTAAAAAAAGTAAAAAATTACCACTAAATGCACTAATACTAGGGCTGATTAAGTTGTGAACTTTTGAAAGGATTTAATTATTTACATTGCTGTGCCTTACTGATATGCTTACAGGTACATTCTAGTGCTTACTGATTGGTTTACAACATTGTGCATTACTGATTGGTTTACAACATTGTGCATTACTGATTGGTTTACATTGTTGTGTTTCAGTGATTGGTTTACATTGTTGTGTTTCAGTGATTGGTTTACATTGAAGTACATGTACTTTACTGATTGGTTGACAATATTTTACTTTACTGATGATTGATTGACAACATTGTACTTTACTGATTGGTTGACAATATTGTACTTTACCGATTAGTTGACAGTATTGTATTTTACTGATTGGTTGACAATATTGTGCTTTACTGATTGGTTTACATTGATATTCTTTACTGATAGTTGACATTGATGGTCTTTATTGATTGCTGATATTGTTGTTTTTTACTGATGATTGATATTGTTGTGTTTTTGTTTTTCTGTTGTAATTTACTGATTCATAGACATTGTTGTGTTTTAACGATTTTTTTACACTTTTGTATTTTATTGATTTGTTCACATTATGGTGATTTACCGATTTCGTTGACATTTTTGTGTTTTACAGATTGGTTTACATTCTTGTAATTTAGTGATTGGTTCACGTTGTTGTGCTTTACAGATTAGTTTACAGATTTGGTTACATTGTTCTTTTTTACCCATTGGTTGACATTGCTGTGTTAACTGATTGGTTGACATTGTTTTGTGTGCAGCAATCCTTTATGAACACATTTTGTATTATGTATAAGTTTGATGTGGTGTTAAAGAACTTGGTATATAGAGATTTAATTTTCTTTATTGTTGTTGAAATGTCCTGTTATTTGTATTGTAATGATTACAGAGGACCGCAATGTGAGAATAGCTGATGTTAATTAATTACCCAATTTGGCTACTTAAGTGTGAAAAAGATAATCCTGCAAACAAGAATAGCTGATGTTACTGTTAGATATTCTGTAATTTTCCTTTGTTATTTGTAGGCACAGGAAGCCAAGATGTGTTCATTTTGTGGGAAGACATTTAAATTTCAATCTCATCTTGACAGACATATTAATGGTAAACATTTAAAACAGCGAGTTCAGTGTCCAGTTTGTCCAAAGTCTTTTACTCAGAAGGATAATTTAAAAGAACATATTCGACAAAATCATTCACAGTGGATGACAGCTTACAGAGCAGATCACTTTATGAATTAAAGCAAATAGTTGGAAGTGTTGACTGTGATGTGTAGAATAATCTTAAGAGAAAATTGTGTTCTGCATTATTAGGAATAGATCAGAGTTTTAGCATATCCAGGCCTGGAAATAACTTGATTCTAGTTATATCGGGCTGATGAAGTTTTACCTGACATTTTTAACTTTGTGCCAGACATGTCAACAAAATTACAAAAAATAGTCAGATATGTGAATGGCAGGCACTAAAGGATTTTTGTCTGACAATGTCTGTGACAGGTGGCTTATATCCAGAGTTGAACATATCAGATTAGAATTTAACATGAAATAGAAATTGTACTATAATTAAAATCTCTGATTGTCATTTGGGGGAATTTTGAATCTCTTGGAAACTACCATATTGTAAATGTTGAATCAATGAAATGAATATCAGTCCAAAAATGGTTCAGTTCCACTTAGTATTTACAAAGATAAAATGAATTATAAATTTGACAACATTCAACATCCGCTGTAGACAGTATTCACAAGCCAGTGCCATCTGTATGTGTTTGGTAAAATATTATGATGGGTGAATTAAACCCAGAAGATGATCTACTGGAACTGTTGATAGTTGAGTTTGTTTTCCTTGATTTAATGAAAAACAATCAATTTGAGAACATTTTTGTGTAATTTAATTGTAACCTCTCTGGAAATTCTTATTTGTGATTCATTTCATTATCCTAATTGTTCTCTGATAATGCCATCTTGTCATTGGCTCAGTCGGAACAGAACAGTAGGTTGTTAAACCGTATTTCCCTTTAACTGTAATGAACTAGATCTCATGGCAGACAATTAATCTTCCAGATCTTGATCTGAGTGTAAATCTGGTTTTGTCTTTCACTGATGGAAGTTTATTGATTTTTTGGTTTCTCATTTTCATTGACTAACAATGTTTTTGAAGGTTTTATTTAGTTTTTGAGATTTGTAGAATTTCTGATGTTGGTACAGAAGATAACGTGGTTATTAAATGGTCTTCTTTTGTTTTTATTATTTTGAGGATTTATTTGGGCTTAAATTCCACAAAAGACATATCTTGACTACATTCGATGATGAGCATTTTCTACTTAGGCTAAGCAAAGATAAGCAGTTTGATTTGCCTAGGCTTAAGAACACAGTAACTCTGACTCTAATTAAGTGAGACTGATGAAAATTGATTTATATTTTCATTATATCGATACCATGACTAAGTTCGCTAATGAACATTTTCTGCTAAGGTGATGTTGAGTAATAAACAATTTGATTGCTAAATTCTTTATACGAAAGACAAATGTGCAACTACATGTAATTAATGAGAGGCATTTAATTATATTGGGATAGAGGCGGGAGACATAAGGCACACTGTTGACTTGTTATATCTGTGTTACTCGCTGTTGGCCCTGTGTTGCATGGGTAGAGCACTACGATGCATCCTTATAGGAGTTTCGTGAAACGGGAAGTATAGGTATAACTCTGGAATAAAAATAAAATAAAACCAAGTACGAACAATCCAAACCATAAGACAGAATTCGAAGTCCTAAAAAACGTTATAGGCAAAATAGTGTATTCAAGCAAAATAGTGTAATCAGCAAATGGACTGCTCCTCGTGTACAAAATACACGACAAACAGTGGTAACAGGTGTCCGGAAGAGTAAGATTACCCTGCCTGGCGCCACACCCGCCATAGCTGCATCGAAACTATTAGGCGAAATGTCGGTAAAATAGCGTGATTGGCCAATGAACTATCGGTATGCAAAATGCATGCGATGAACTGTGTTAACGATGTAGTAGACATTATCAGGGAGATAGTAATAGTATATGTGTCAATTAAATATATCTAGAATAATAGCCGAGAGAGACACGTTATATTTACCAATCAAATCAACATGACGACCAGGCCTATGACACTCTCCAGCTTGGGCTGCCCCTATATCCTAAATTTCTGCCTCCAAGAATGCTCTAGTGTAGCTTCAAACAACGAACAAACAAATGACATTCACAAATATATATGCTTTATAGTCGTTATAAAAATATAATTCTTTGAGTACAATAAAATAAAAAGTTTTATAGGAGTTTGTGAAACAGGAAGTACAGGTAGAACTCTAGAAGTGGTAGTGCAACACTACCTGGCTCCAGCTGCCCTAATACTCTAAATTTCAGACAAACGACAGTCAAAAATATATTTATAGATACATGTATCATAAACATAGAATTCTTCGAGTAACATGAAATGGATGGTCTTAGATGTTATTTGATTTTCCTTTGTAATTGTAGGCACAGGATGCTAACTTGTGTAAATTATGTGGAAAGACTTTTCGATATCCATCCCAACTCCAGAGACATATTAATGGTAAACATTTAAAACAGCGAGTTCAGTGTCCAGTTTGTCCAAAGTCTTTTACTCAGAAGGATAATTTAAAAGAACATATTCGACAAAATCATTCACAGTGGATGACAACATTTATACCAAATTAATACTTTTGAAAATTGTAAATATAATTTTTCAGTTGTGTCGATAAGGTAAATGTAGGAAAGGGTACTTACTACTCAGGGCTTTCACTTCAAAATTTTGTCAATTGATCAATTTTGGACGTATTTTGTTTATTGAGACTAGCAAGATATATTATTTTTCAGAGAATATGACAAATTGTATTATCACAATTTTGAAGTGTTTTTACACATAACCGCTATAAATTTAACCGTAAATGTGATTATTGTGTATTAATGTTAAATTATTTGAAATTCTAATTTTATGAAATTCAAATTGATTTGAAAATGTTTTGTTACATGTAGCTTAATGTTATTCCATGCATTTCCTTTCTGGTTACTTTTGAGCGAATTGACTAAGTCACACATTTTGAAATCAAGAGATTAAAATAAAACCTTTGTATTCCTTTATTGGATTTAGCAGGATGGTGGACCAAGCAAGGTACAGTGCCAAGTCATTCCGATCTGGAGAAAATTCGAAGTCCCATGTAAATGATGGTGTGCACATAAAAGTTCCTTTGACATTTGGAAATTGAAATAATTGCTCTTATAGCACACTGCATGGCATATGCACAATTAATTAGCCAGGTTGGTGCAGAGTGGAATGTTAAAACACCATTTCATTCATTTGCAAAACTCGCATAAATAATGGCAGTTGTGTACTCAATTGTACAGTAATGAAAACACAAAATATTGAAGTGTTTACAAAAGAATACTTCTGACAGACAAAAATTTATTGGCTTACAGTATTGAAGCTATTTTATTTTTGTTTTCCTTTTTAGGCCATGGATGACAGGACCTGTCATATTTGCAGGAAGAATTTTCAATATCCATATCATCTGGCAAGACACATGAAAGGAAAACATTACAAACAACGTGCTCAGTGTCCATGGTGTCCTAAATCTTTCAGTCAGACAGATAATTTAAAGATGCACATTCGACAAAAACATGAAATCGTGGACATCGACTGATGACATTGCTACAATGAATTATACATTTAAATTGTTTTTATGACCCTTAGTAATTGGCATGGAAATACACAGGACAGAGAACTTGTATCATAAACTTACGATGAACGTACATCATAAGTTTACAGTGAATGTGTATCATGAGTTTATAGTGAACTTGTGTCATAAATTTAGGGTGGACGTGCATCATAAGTTTACAGTGAATGTGTATCATAAGTTTACAATGAACTTGTGTCATAAATTTAGGGTGGACGTGCATCATAAGTTTACAGTGAATGTGTATCATAAGTTTACAATGAACTTGTGTCATAAATTTAGAATGGACGTGCATCATATGTTTACAGTGAACATTTGTCATAATATTATAGTGAATGTGTTTCATAAGTTTACAGTGAATGTGTATCATAAGTTTACAGTGAACTTTTGTCATAAATTTAGGGTGAATGTGCTTCATAAGTTTATAGTTAATGTGTATAAAGAAATTTACAGTAAAGAGTGAACATGTAGTCATGTATCATAAATTTAGGGTTATCATAAATCATAAGTTTATAGTGAATTTTATTTCCATAACTTTCGATTTCATGATCTTATTGTTTGGATATTAAGTTTTGTACGATTTTCTTCCTCTCGATAAATTAAATGTCTAAATAATACAGTGACTGTGATGACTCTTCTTATACCAAGAAATCTTAAAAACACCTTGGATTGTTGTTTGTAATGAATCTTGTGATTATGGTAAAGGAATGAAATGGGGGTTTAATGTCCCAACAATACAATAGTTTGATGATTTTGAGACAGACCTGTAGTATTTTTATTCTTGTGGTAATGTTAGAGAATTTCGGCCAAGCGTTGCTGCCTACTTTTCTTCGATTGCCAGCTGTCAAAGGTTCTATTTTGTTTTGGTTAGTTAAGCTGAAATCATAAAGCTACCAGTAGAAATTTAAATTGAATAATGTGTCCGAGGTAAGAAGTTCCCCATGCCATATAAGACATTGCATACTACCCGAAGACATGCCGTAATATTAAGGTTAAATTTTGTGTGAAAATTCCGTACTTGATAATATATGGAAATCTGCTATGCATCCGTTTACCCCGATGGTCTAATTTTTTAAACAGAAACCCTTGTCGGAATATCATTATGTTAGAAAACTTTGGTCACAGATAGGAAGAAGGGGTCTTCGGGCGTAGTCGCTGTAAGTACGATGCAGACTTATTAACTAGGATGTCCTGAGTTCTATCCTGGTGTTGGCTGAGAAAGTTACAAGCAAGTAAAAAACAAAAAAACCAAGGTTTTGGGTACATGTTAGCCTGTACGTAAAGCGCCTCTTTCCAGGAAAAAACTTCCTCATATCACACTGCATGTCATGACGTATGTCTGTCTTCATTATCCCACTTGGTGCAGAAATACAGGAGGTTAAACCCCATTTCATTCAGAAGGGGTATTTGCCTTGTATAAATTTACTGAGAGAATTCTTTTTTTTATTATTTGTAGGTTGATGAGAGAAAGTACCAGTGTAAATGGTGTAATAAATTATTCCGTACAAAATCTAATTTAACACAACATGAACAGGGCATGCATTTAAATTGTAGTAGAACTTGCCCTGTATGTGGACAGATATTCAAGTTTAAGAGTAATATGAATAAACATATGAGAACATTACACAGTGACGCTCTACACCAATACCAAAATATTTTCTCTTTAAACTAGATTCTTCTGTTATTGATAAGTTGAAATAGTTATTTTATCTTATTAAAAAAAAATTTCATTTAAAGATGCATTATGTAAGATTTAGATCAAGAGCTGACAGTTCTCACTATAATAGTTCAAAAATAGATAGGGAGGTTGGATGGCCGAATGGTTAGCACGCGCGCGCTGTATCATACGCTCTGTCATTGAGTCAACTGCGGGGTTTCGATTCCCCGGTTGTACGTGGCAAGGAGTAGGGTCACCTGTCCAACCTTGTGGGTTTTTTCCGGGTCCTCTGGTTTCCTCCCGCTGCTAAAGACCCCTACGCGGAAGCGAATTATTGAAATAAAATTGAACCATGTGTTAGTCCCGAAATGACCTAGTTTGTGTCGAGTGGACGTTAAACCCCATTACTCTCTCTCTCTCTGAAAAATAGATAACGAAAATTGAATAATATAATAAAAATTTCAGACAAATTACTTCATTCTGAGCTGAGTTATGGTCGTTTAAAGAGCAGTGCAACTCCTTTAAAACAAGTATTATTTAAAAGTTTCAATCTGATACCCACACAATAATTGCTACAGTGTTTGCGCAATTTGAAGTTTCTTTATCAGGTTCAATAGATACAGTAGTTGAGTCGAAAGGTATAATATGGCAAATTATAAAGATCAATGAGTGAAAATGGCAAATTATAAAGATCAATGAGTGAAAATGGCAAATTAGAAAGATCAATGAGTGAAAATGGCAAATTAGAAAGATCAATGAGTGATAATGGCAATTTAGAAAGATCAATGAGTGAATATATATATTTGACGATTTTTTGCCGATACTGGCAATATTTGAATTGTTTGAAAATTATCTTGGTCTTCCCCACTACTGGTTTCGAAAATACCACACATGGGAATAGTAAATATATTATTAGTCAAATGAATGTAATTATGTGGACTGAAAATTTGTACCTTCTACTCTGGTGCTGTATAAAACATTTTAGAGAGATTTTATACTTTTATATGCAACAGTGGCGGTGGCTGTCTCATCAGGAGGTCCTGGGATTGATTCTGGTAATGGCTGAGAAAGTTTCTAAGGATTTTCCAGAGAGGTGTCACTTTATCAGTGGTGCAGGACAGTGAGCTAGGCAAGCAAAGATGTCTAGCCATTGTCAAAGGAACCAGAAAATGAGTTCCTTTGTATACCAAGGGCAGCATACTAAAGATTCCCTGACAGTTTGAAATTGAAATAAGAGTACGTTATTTTGCCACTGCCAGGGCAAAATTTCACTCATCATAGAAACCAAATGTTGTATACGCGTCTTTATTATCCTGGTTAAGAAATATCTTCTTATGTTAAACCACTTTATTAGAATAAAGATTTGTTGCATTTTTCTGTGTTTTTCTTTTGAGAAGTTGACTGAGAAGTTATCCTGGTTAAAGCATAATAAATTTTTACGTTAAACCACTTTATTAGAATAAAGATTCATGGCATTTTTATGTGTTTTTCTCTTGAGAAGTTGAGTGAGACGATTTTTTTTTATTACTTGTAGGTTGATGAGAGAAAGTACCAATGTGAATGGTGTCCTAAATTATTCCGTACTAAATCTAATTTAAGACAACATGAACAAGGCATGCATTTAAATGGTGGCAAATGTTGTCCTCTGTGTGGAAAAAAATTCAAATTTAAAAACAATATAATTAAGCATTTAAAAACAGTTCATGCTGAAAGATTTAAAGAATTTCAAAATTATTTTGACGGACAATGAAATATTGTAAATTAACATTCCCTATTGCTATTGAATTTAAAAATTAGAAGCAGCCATAACTTTGATTTAAGAAAGAGTAAGGTTTTAATGTTCTTGTAAATCTGTATGAACTGTTATTATTATTAGATTGCTCTGTTCTGGAATCAGTAAGATTCTCACATAATAAATATCAGATATATACTTGTCAGTAACACCAATCAGGAGCTGACATGGCTACTGTTTGTGTGTACTATCATCCAGGGTTTAATAGACGTGCTTATATATGTCCAACCTTCGATGATAGGTTGAATCTAGTTGGGGGTGTGAGATTGAACATAAAATAATTGAACAGCTCACTTCTTCTGGAATAGTTCTATATATTGGTAAAACACTTATAATAATAATATATATATACACTAAAGACCAACAGCTGTCTAGTCCTTCGGATGACACGAAAAACCGAGGTCCCATGTATACATTAGAATGCACGTAAAAGATCCCTTGGCAGTTGGAATTCGATATAAGAGTAGGCGATAGTGCCGCTGACCGGGCAAAATTTCCCTCATAGCACACTGTAGGACGTTAAACCCCATTTCATTTCATTTCATTTCCTTCAATATGTCTTCCTGCCTACCTGTGGTCAACAACCGAATTTTTTTCAATATACAATTTTCAGGACTTTAATACCTTTAGCTTTGTTTCTTAGTAATCCTAAGTTTATAATCTTTAATACATTAATGCCTACTGGATTAACTGGGCAATAGATAATAGTTTATGAAATAAATGTCCCTCTAATATAATTACAGAGTTGACTTTGATTACCTTTCAGGCTAATAAGCTGTAACATTTGGCTAGGACCTCAACTTAACTATGCTCTAATTCTACCTGTTCATAGTACTATAGTTATGCCTGGGGGGTTGGAGAGCTGAATCGTTAAACACATGCACTTTAGATCATACGATCTATCATTTAGTCAAGTGACATGGTTTTGATCCCACATTTAATGTGGAAAGATGTAGGATCACTTGTCTATAACCTGTTGGATTTTCTCTAAATTGTCCTGTTTCCTTCTATTGCTAAAGTCCCCCATGGGAATTGAATTATTTAAATAAAATTGAACAATATGTTAGTCCAGAAATGACCTAGTTTTGTTGAGGAGACATTAAATCCTGTCTCGCCTCCCCCACTCGTTGTCATATTTGGAAAATGGGAATGGGGAAAATATGCTGGTTTTATGGCATGTAAAATAACTCGTTCATCAAATTTATTCCATATTAACAGATTACAATCTTTCTTTCTCATTTGAGTGGGGTTGGATGGCCAAATGGTTAGCACATGCGCACTGTATCATAAGGTCTGTCATTGAGTCAACTGGCGGGATTTTGATTCCCCGGTTGTACGTGACAAGGAGTAGGGTTGCCTGTCCAGCCTCGTGGATTTTTATGGGGTCCTCCGGTTTCCTCCCACTGCTAAAGAACCCTACGCGCAAGCGAATTATTGAAATAAAGTTGAACCATGTGTTAGTCCCAAAATGACCTAGTTTGTGTCGAGTGGACGTTAAACCCCATTTCTCATTTGAGGATCTTTTAAATTTCCCAGTCTGTATACGATTTCAATCCAAGTAGAAATGTGGAAGGTATCATGCAGCATTAGCTAGCGTTGCTCTAGCTAAGACATACATGAAGTTGGAACATGTGTTCTAGATGATTGGTTTATTTTCTGATATAATTATCAAGTTATATTTAGGTATACATGTTTCACTGGGAGCCATAGAAAGGTGTGTCTAAACCATAAGATTTCTATTTTTCCGGAAACACCTCTGTAAACTCAGCCTGCACCTAATCTAACAAAAAATATGGCACTGTAAATACATGTATTCAATTGCTGGGAATGTTCCTTTGATTCAGTTTGTGTGAAGGTTCTCTGATGGACAAATAACAGAAATTGAAAGAACTAGATCATTGACTCAAGTTGTGTTCAGTGGAAATGTTACTCCAATTTTATACAATGTTTCTCAAGTTATACATGTACTGTTCTGCCATAGAGCTTGGAAGTCTAACTCAAATTATGTGACTGTTCTACCATAGAGCTTGGAAGTCTTACTCAAATTGTGTGACTATGTATTTAATTGGCAGGATGTTAAAGATCCCCTGGCAGTTGCAAATTAAAATAAGAATGGTTTTAGTGCTGCTGTCTGTGGAAAAGTGGGAGCCACGGTTGCCAAGTGAGTAGGACGCTGGCTCGCTAAAGTAGAGGTTGCGTGTTTGATCCCTGCATTGGTCGAGAAAGTTCATCTGGATTTTCAGATGTGGTTTCCCCATGTGCAGGATCGAGGGCCTGACAAGGACAGCTGTCCAGCCGTTCGGATGGGATGAAAAACTGAGGTCCTGTGTACACATTGCCGTGCATGTAAAAGATCCCTTGGCTGTTGAAGAGTAGGCCATAGTGCCGCTGCCCGGGCAAAATTTCCCT
Source organism: Patella vulgata (assembly GCF_932274485.2). Taxonomy (NCBI): domain Eukaryota; kingdom Metazoa; phylum Mollusca; class Gastropoda; family Patellidae; genus Patella; species Patella vulgata. Next base: position 17,894,756 of record NC_065881.2, read on the forward strand.
CATAGCACACTATATGGCATATGCCCGTCTTCATTAGCCCAGTTGGAGCAGAAAAGTAGGACGTTAAACCCCATTTCATTTTTATTTGTGTGGAAAAGTTCACTCATAGCACATTGTATACCCATTTGTGCAGAAAAGATGTTAAACTCCATTTGATTTGATATCATTTCACGTATAACACATGCGTTTATTAACGAGCATGTCTCCATTGAAATTGTATTTGTCATAAAATAAGATAAATATTGATGACTAATTTATTAAATGTAACAGTAAATAAAAATGTTCTGAAACTCTTCTAATTTGTTTTCCTTTGTAGACTACCTCGAGCTACGCCTGTCCGTATTGCAGTATAACAGTGTCCCATCCTAACAGTTTGTCTCGCCATGTGAAAACGAAACATCATAATAGCAGAGTATCTTGTCCAGTTTGTTACAAAATCTTGACACGCAAGGAACATCTACGACGCCATCTTCTCTCTGTACATAAAATTTTAATGGACAACCCGTCTCAGAATTAACCCTTTCGCTGCTGTACACTATGGATATTGACACACATGGAAGGAACATCTACAACACCATATTCTCTGTGTACATAAAGTTTAAATGGACAATACTACTCAAAAATAACCCTTTCGCTACTGGTCACTATCGATCATGACAGGCTAGGAACGTCTATGACGCCAATTTCTCTGTGTACATAAAGTTTAAATGGACAATACTACTCAAAATTAACCCTTTCTCTACTGGTCACTATCGATCATAACACGCAAGGAACATCTACGATGCCATATTTTCTGTGTACATAAAGTTTAAATGGACAATCCTACTAAAAATTAACCCTTTAACTACAGCTCTGCTCATTTCTAAAAACAAACTACTGAACAAAATCGGGTTCAGAAAAGTTACCATGGGTAAATGGGACAAAAAAGGTTGGGAACCCCCTGATTAAACTCCTCATCAAAGAATAAAAGTTGGCTATGGTAAATACAATTTAATCAGCTTGCTATTTCAGTTTTACTTGTGACAAAATTTGTGCTCTGACATGCAATTGTGAAATTTAGGCCTTAGCAGTATGGTGCCTCAGTATTGGTCAAATTTTCTTTAGTGGCATTTATTGATTGAACTAGAAGTACAGTTGTTATATGGAATACAATTATTGTTTATTGTTGAATGACAGTATGACTTGATCAAAAAAAAAGCTTAGTTAAATGTCGTTCAGTAATTGTATTCTGTAGAAAAATAACAGGAATATTTGCTTGTACTTTTGATGGATTCTGAATTAGGGTATTAAGAATTAGGATCAGTCTGAAATGGTGCTGTGATCATCCTTAGTTTGTGCTGTAATGACAGGACAGTGTCGATAACATTTTGTTGAAGTGTATATCACGTTATTGAAATGGTGAGGGGAGGGGGCTTATGTAATAACAATAATAACGATGTAATCCATCATGTTCTTGTACAATTGAATGATGCCATCATTTATTTTAATTAGAGTTTTCTGTTGTAATCATAATATAGCTTTGATCCATAGACACAAGGCAGAATGTAAGGTTTGTCTGTAAAGAGGTACTTGCACAGATCTTGCCAAGTTTGTTGCTTATACTTTTTTTTACATTTTATTTTGATCCCCAACCGTATCACTGAGATCCAATCTTGCCTGCATTGTAAAGGAATTATAGAACCCATCAGCTGTACTTATAGTAAGGTGATAATTCGTCATGGTTTAGGAGTTTGTTAGAATAACTGTTTGAGCCAACCACTGCCAGAACATATATATAGGAGGCACAAATTATGTAACCACTCTGCATAAACTTATTTTGATGATGTAATTTTTGGTCATATTAGACATATTGGATTTGCACTATATTATTATTTCTTACTATTAAAACCACTGATCATCATTTAATAGATTTTGAATCATCCCTTGCAAATTACAATATTGTGAATGTTGAATCTCTTAAAGGAATATCAATCCAAAGCTGGTTTAATTCTGATTAGAAATTAACATTTACCAGCATTCAGCATTCTTTCTAGACAACATAAACCAGAGCGTGCCTTTTGACCAAAATCTTTTGATGGGTATCTGTTTAATCTGATTGAATCCAATCGAGATTATCTACCATTTGAAATTACATTGGATTAAAAACAGGCCCATCAATTAGTTTCACGGTCAATAATTGTGGTGGCAGGCTTGTTACATTGTAAATATTGAATGGAATCAAACCATTTGATATTCCTATTATTAATGACTCAACTTTCACAATGTAGACTGATGTCCAAAAGAAAGTATACACACTAAAAGTATGACTAAGTTTTGTTTAGATTAAAAACATTTGATAAAGCATTACTGAGTTTGTCTCTTGCGTCCAAACTCAAGATTTCTAAGCAAAATAAAAATGTGAAACAAATTGACATTCTACCCAAATACTGTATACCATGGAAAAACGACTTTGGTTGATGCAGCACAAAATGCACAGTGTATACTTTCTTTTGGACATCAGTATAGTTTACAATAGCTCTAAAATCACACCCAGAGTTTTTAGGCCGTGCAAAAATTAGATATTGTCTGAAAAAAGTAAATAATGTCAAACATCCTTAAGCTAACGGTCCTAAAATTATGATATGTTTGATTGGTGCTTAGTTTTTCTGCATCTTGTATTTTGTAGGTTACTGCTGGTGCTGGAAGTAAAAAAGGACCATTTTTCTGTTATTGGTGTGATAAGAAATTTAATTGGAAAAGTGCTTTAACCCGTCACGCTCGTGGTGCACATCTTAACTACCGTGTTACTTGTGACATTTGTAAAAAAACTTTTGTGAGAGCCGATTATTTATCAGAACATAAGAAAAACATGCATCCATTTCATAATACCAGCCCCAAAAAGTGAACAACATAAATTTTTTATTTTAAATGATGCATATTAGAGAAACTGTATATGTAACATTGACCATTGAAATAAGCATTTACATACATACATTTAACTTTCATCAATGCACCTAGCACACCACATACAATAAGCTTATACATGTAGACATGGTTATTTAGTCACTACTAGGAGTATGTTTGGAAATGTTAAAATCCATGTACATTGTACACTAATTAATTTGTACAATATGTGCAAAACATTGTACACACTAGTTCAATGAAACATCTTGTAACTACACAGTAGTTCACAGATTTCTCCTAATTGCATAGAGTATTAAAGGGCGTATGGCTCTATTTTTTTAACCTTGAAATAGACAAAAATGGTTCTAAAAGCACACATTAATGTAATATGAATGTATGTGAAGTGATTAATATTCAATTTTTGAAAAATTCTAATCAATTATGTTCGGTGAAATATGTGAACTGTCAAATTGAATGGCAGTTGTTTACACCTGCTTAGTGCTTTCTACACATTTTTTAAATTATTATTTTGTCGTTTGTGATTCAGCCTTTATTAATTACTTCAACATTATGTTGTAGGATATGGTTTTTTTGTTTGTTTATTACAAAATGGCACTCGAAACCATAGGGTACATGACTCATGTACTGATTATAAAATGTTAGTTGTCTTAATTATTGGATAGTATTATCCTATAGTTTAATGGCAAGATAACAACATCAATATTGATTGAAATTTATCAATATTGAATTCTAATGCATGTTTTTAATTTCGAATATTATGGAAAATATTGAGTTAGAGACTTAGCTCCTTTAAACTAGAGCACATTTTTACAGGAGAATAATTACTAATTTATCTGAAATAAATTAATGCTTCCATAAGAATGTGTTATAGTTTATGACCCTCACCATCACAAAAAGTAAATTGCTGTATCAATCAAACTATGTTCGTTTCTGGTTAGTTATTTATAAAATTTTACAGGATTTAAAGTGATATTTTAATATATGTTAGGTGATAAATGTTATATGTATAATTTTTAAGCTGATACACAGTTAATAAGAGTTAACTGGTTAGGGTCAGATTTTGGGTTTAAATCTCTGTGACCGAAAGTCATACATTCCAATTTCATTGGTTATGCATATAGTTTAAAAAAAATATTAATTTATTTAAAGTACGGAACTGTTGAGAGTTCTTCAGCTTGTAGTTTTTTATGTAAAGTGTTATTGTTGTAAATTGTTGTTTGTTAAGTAAATTATTGAATGTGCATATTATGTTTGTGAATGAATTTTAGATGGTTTTGACGATTTTTTTTATTAAAGCCACTAATTGTCATTTGAGGGATTTTGAATCCTTTGCATACTACAAGGAGTCGCTGTGGCTAAGTGGGTAAGACGGAGGCTAGCTAGCCTAGAGGTGGCAGGTTCTCTCCTGAGGATTTTTTGGCGTGCTTTTTTGGTGCAAGACGGAGGACCTGACAGAGAGAGCTGTCTAATTGTTAGAATGGAACGGAAAAAAAGAGGTCCCTTGTACACATTGGCGTGTCTTGATTAGCCCAGTCGGTGCAGAACAGTATGAGGTTAAACCCCATTTCATTTCATGCAAACTACAACATTGTGAACGATGAATCCCTTAAATAAATCAGTCCATAAATGATTCAGTTTCCTTTTATAATTAAAAGATATGAAGAAATTAAATCTGTCTACTGTTGATACTGTGGTTTTGTTTTCTTAATCAAATGTTAATCTGAATATATTTAAACATGAATTAAGTGTGAAAGTTTACATATTGTTCGCAAAATGCAAATTAGGACGATCAGTGGCTTAAAAGTAAAATAAAATGTTGTAAATGAATTGTTTTAATCGCATATTTATAAAATTTTTTTTAACAAAACTGTCTGGTTTGATTTATTTAGTTTATTACCATTATTTAATAAGTTTAAGTGGCTCGGTGTCGGTGAATAAGGCATAACTTGCTAGATACGTGTTCCCGGGCTCGATGTGTTGGCTGAGAAAGTACATCAGGATTTTCCGACTAGGTTTCACATTGTTATGAGAGCAGAACAAAGGGCCTGGGAAGGAACAGTATCTAGTTGTTCAGATGAGACAAAAAACCATGCCAGGCAAAATTACCCTAATACTTATACTAATATATAGCAGACTGTATGGTGTAATCCGGTCGGTATATAAAACTAAGATGTTAACCCATTTCATTTTCATACTATGTCATACCCATCATCATTAGCCCAGTTGGTAAAGAAATGTAGGATGTTAAAGTCATTCATTTAAAATAAGTTTTAGAAGTATTTATGAGTGTTTTATTTGTTTAAGGGATAGATTATACAGGTCTAGAAATAGTAATTTTATATGTACAGAACAACTTGTCAGACACTATTTGATCTAGTACCTAAGATAGTACCTAAGATTTTTAACTTTGTACTGGACATGTATTAAAGATACATTATGTAAGATTTAGATAAAGAGCTAGCCATTCTTACTATAATAGTTCGAAAATAGATAATGTAAAATGAATAATTTGGAAATTACTTTATTGCGATCGAAGATATTAGCCTTTGAAGGTTTGACAAAACGTGTGCAATAATTTCAACCACCGTACTGGTTGTTCGAAGCTAAGTCTTGCTCCTCCATTTTTAGCTTAAATCAAAATATGGCTGAACTGTTCTGATCTATTTAATATCAGAGAAAACTGATGCCATCGAGAGTTGATTATGGCCTGAATAAGTTAATTAATGTCTAATTAATAATTAAGATAACATTTCAGACCTAAAGAAAGACCTGCAATAGGCAGATTTAGCTCTTGCACAATGTATGTATTAATCAAAACCCTGAAAATAGAGAAATCTGTGTAGGACAAAAATGAAGAATAGTGTCTGACAAAGACTGAATTTGTGCCTGACAATGTATGTGACTGACAGGTGCCTTATTTCCAGGCTTGACTTACATAGCTGTATTATCCATTTTGTTATAATATAACGTAAATTATTAAAGTTGTTATATTAATATCAGTTTTTGTTTCCTTTTATTGTAGGGATCAAGGGTAGTGCAAAGTGGCTGTGTTTCGTGCCCAAACTGTGGCAAACAATTTGCAAAAACCGGAAATCTAAAGAGACATATACTAAGTAGTCATTTAAATGTTCGACATGACTGTAAGATTTGTAGGAAGCAGTTCTCTCAGAAAGTCACCCTGAAAATACATTATCGAAATTTACATAATGTTGATATGGATGACTTTTTACAATCTACATATAATGATAATGATGACTTTTCACAATGTACATAATGTTGAGAAAGATGACTTTTCACAATTAATGTTGAGAAAGATGACTTTTCACAATTTACATAATGTTGATATCTATAAATGACTTTTCACAATTAATGTTGAGAAAATTGACTTTTCACAGTTTATATAATGTTGATATAGATGACTTGACGACTTTTCACAGTTTATATAATGTTGATAAAGATGAATTTTCACAATTTTCATAGTGTTGATATAGATGACTTTTCATAATTAATGTTGAGAAAGATGACTTTTCAGTTTACGTAATGTTGATAAAAATGACTTTTCACAGTTTACATGATGTAGATGCCATGTCTCACTTTTCATATAGGATTATCTCGCTGGTGTCAATAACAAATTTCCTATGCTTTATAGTAGGAAAAGGGGTTGAAAATTAGAGGAAGTTTATATACATGTGTGATGCGTCACAGACTGGTGAAATAAAACATATAAACTCCACTGTCAATATAATGTTTTATAGTCCCACCACTACAGTAAACTAAAAATCTTTAAGCAATGTGGACTAATGTTGCTTCTAAGTCCCCTCCAGTATTTGCCACTTATGCCAGGGATACAGTATCCAAATTTTATTCGGCATGCGCATAAAAGATCCCTTGGAAGTTGAAATGCAATATAAGAGTCGGCTGAACAGTAAGACATTAAACCCTATTTTATTTCATTTCATTGCTTTTGGCCACATAATATAGACTTAAATTTGACATGGGGTTGGATGGCCAAATGGTTACCACGTGCACGCTGTTCGTAAGGTCTGTTATTGAGTCAACTGGCATGGTTTCAATTCCCCGGTTGTTCGTGACAAGGAGTAGTGTCACCTGTCCAACCTCGTGGGTTTTCTGCTGGACCTCCGGTTTCCTCCCACAGCTAAAATAAAATTGAACCATGTGTTAGTGCTGAAATGACCTAGTTTGTGTGTGTGTGTCTTTCCCTCTCTCTCTCTCTCTCTCTCTCTCTCTCTCTCTCTCTCTTAAAGTAGCATGTGCAGTGTTTATTTTTCATGGATGAGGTGTAGTCAGTATTTAGATGTACCAGCTGATCTAGGGTTAAATGAATCATTTGAATTTATTGGGCGCTAGTTGTGTGCAACGACAGGAAGCTAAATAAGTATCATAGCTGTCCAGAGTCCAGGATTTGCTAATCAAATTTGGATCAAAATATTTATGTAAAGCAAAAAAAAAATGATAATGAATAAAAAGATTGAAGTTGCTGTGGTGTAAATGAAGTTTTCTCATTATAAATGGTAGAAAGACCTGAAAATGCTAGGCAGGCGTCCATATTTCTCCGCAAATTTAAGCATGCAGTATTCTGCACCCTGCATACTGCAATAAGTCTGGAAACTGTAATGTGGTTCATAGAGGGTCAGATATTCATTCAGTAAAGCATGTTATCCAGAGACACCCTTTCACAGCTTTTCTGTGGGCGTTTTAGCCAGCGAAAAAGTTGGTCTAATGCAAATGTTATCAGTCCGTTTCCATACAACCAATAAAAACACTTGTGGAAACGCCACGAAGATGAGCGCATGGAAAACAGGCCTAAATGTGATCACCTCGACAAACTCCAAACCATACACCGCATCTAACAGAAGTCATTTCACCTTGTATGACAAGTGATGCATGATTTAATACTTCCTTATAAAACATGCCTTATCCTTTTGCCTGTGTTCTCTATTTCTAGGGACAATTAAAAGATGAAAGGATTGTATGTAGCATTTGTGGATCCAGTTTTACAAAAAAGGCAAATTTGAAGCGGCATGTTCGAAGTGTTCACTTAGATATTCGAACAGAGTGTCCATATTGTTCTAAGACTTTCAATCGAAAGGAAAACATGAAAACACATATAAATTCTTTCCATGCACACAATCTAAACTAACTTCGTAAGTATTGTTAACAAGCATTGGGTCAATAGTTTTTATAATTTAACCCTTTCAACATGAGGTTCATCGGAATTTTCCGGCACGGTTTCTCCTTGTTAGTGCTGCATGACAAAGGACCTGACAAGGACATGTGTCTTGTTGTTTGGATGGCACAAAAAAAAAACGAGGTCCCGTGTACACAATTGGCGTGCACGTGAAAGTTCCCTTGGCAGTTGGAATTTGATATATAAGAGTAGGCTGTAGCACCGCTGTCAATGCAAAATTTCCCTCATAGCACACTGTATGGCATATGCCCGTCTTCATTAGCCCAGTTGGATTAGAACAGTAGGACGTTAAACCCCATTTCATTTAAACACAAGTGGCTGGATTATTGTTGTACGTAAAATGCACTACAAATATTTACAACATTATTAAAAGCTTGAGTAAAATATACCATGTTATATTTAATATAGCACGGCTTTGATGAGTTAACAGGTTTAACCAGAGGTTGAAGGCCGAGGGGTTAAACCTGTTAACGAATGAAGCATGCTATAAATGACTTGTAACATTGACAACTGCTCAACATGCTTGTTGTTATTGCACAGAAAACCCACCCCACTTCTCCATATGATTTCTACTAAAACTAGTGTAAACCAGCAAAAGTGTGCAATAACATTGAACAATTGCACGGTTAAGCTCCACCCAATCTACTAGAGGGAAAACAATCTGCTTATTTAACCAAAAAAAAAAACAAAGGAAGATTTCCCATCTGTGTTACAAGAATATTTATTTACTGTCATTTTAAAACAAGCATCAGTAATAAATAATTAACAGAAAATAATATTTTAATAGTATAAACATCACTGGAATATACTGTGAATATTTAGTTATCATTATTTTAAGCATCAATAAAAAAAATTTTGTTAAACTATTTTCTAAATTTCTTTTTTTCGTACCATCACCCTATTTGTCTGCTAGTTTCTTGTCACCATATATATGTTGGGGGATGCCGGTGTTGACCGAAATAGTTCATCAGGATTTTCCTACATGGTTCCCCCTTGTGCAGGATGGAGGACCTGACAAGGACAGCTGTCCAGTCGTTCGGATGGGACGAAAAGCTGAGATCCTGTGTACACATTGCCGTGCATGTAAAAGATCCCTTGGCAGGTGGGATTCAATAAGAGTAGGCCATAGTGCCACTGCCCTGGCAAAATTTCCCTCATAGCACACTGTATGGCATATGCCCTTTTTCATTAGCCCAGTCGGAGTAGGACAAGAGGGCCTGACAAGGGACAATGTGTATTTGTTTGGATGGGACGAAAAATTGAGGACCCGTGTACACAATGACATGCACTTAAAAGAAGCCTTTTGGAATAGAATTGAGGCTGTAGCATTGCTGTCCCTTATAGCACACTGTATGGTGTATGACCATCTTCATGAGCCCAGCCGTTGCATAAAATTAGGGCATTAACCTATTTCATTTCAGACAGGGCTGGGGTTTGTGTTAACATTAGACTAACTAGGCAGAAAGGGGGGTTGGGTGGCTGAATAGTCTAATGATATGTGCACTTCAGATCATAAGGTCTGCCATTGAGTCAAGTGGTGTGGTTTCACTTGCAAGGTTTCCTCCCACTGCTGAAGACCTCTATGTGCAAGTAAATTATTGAAATAGGATTATACCATATGTTAGTCCCAAAATGATGTAGTTTGTGTTGAGTGGATGTTAGACCTCATTTCTCTCGTTTATGACCACAGTGCCATGTATTAAGATTGTCATATACTAAGTTTAGCTGAGGGTCTTTCACCAAGAAAATTTTTGAAAGTTGGTGCAGAAACGATGAAATCTGACATGTTCTGGCAGGCTACCAGTTAAAATCTATCAGATCAAAATACAACTTAGATCACTAGAATCTATAACCATTTTGGTTCACTTCAACGTAGCATATGAACAAAAATCTTGAATCCTGTTTTTATAATTAACCAAAGTATGATCATGCTCAGCTAGCTCAAAGATCAAAACACCTCCTGGCTCCATTCACGAGGAAACCTGTACCCTAGTCTCCACTCACTAAACAGACAAGCATGAGATGAGATTTCCCGCTTACCTAAGCAACCAATGCTCGAACACATGTCAATTGTTAAAATCGGTGAAGAGTTAAAGCAAGAAGGATGGTCAGACAATCTCATTGCTGGTGTACTAAAAACATTTTGAAGGACAGTCAGCAAAAAAGTAAGGTCATTGGGGCACGGGGGGAGGGTCAATTTGCACCCATAGCCCTTCTATTCCGGCGCCCCTGTGTGTAATATTTGCAACACAACACAATCACTGGTTTATACACATATAGCACGACTCTTCAACAAGTATCCTCTTGTCATTATCGAGCACAAATGATAATTAGTAAACTAAGTAACGTAAATATTGCCTTTTAGTTTACTAATTATCATATGTTACATTATTATATGTTAGTCTCAAAATGACAAAGTATTGTGTTGGCAAAACCTTTAACCCTATGCCAGTTTAACTCATATTCAGTTTTTCAAAAAACAACTACCAGATTTATGTTCCTTTTGCTTTTTTAAGAGGTAAAGTTTGTTTCTGTTTCTAGTTGTTCGGTTGGGATTGAAAACCAAGGTCCCATGTAGACATTGGCGTGCTCGTAAAAGAACCCTTGGCAGTTCGAATTCGATATAAGAGTAGGCCATAGTGCCGCTGTCCGGGTAAAATTTCCCTCACAGCACACTGTATGGCCCATTCAGAGCAGAACACTAGGACCTTAAACCCCATTTCATTTCATTTCATTTTGTGTTTCTGTTTTGTTTTAGGGCCAATCAGACGAGACAGGTTATTTGTGTAAATGGTGTCAAAAGATTTTTACCCAACATGGAAGCTTAAACAGACATATTCGAAGCGTTCATTTGAACATTAAACTGACTTGTCCCTTTTGTAAAAAAGGTTTTACTCAAAGAGGAAGTTTACGTGATCATATTCGCAATATTCATTCTGCTCACGATTTGAAACAGTGAAGTTACAGGTACATTCATCCTTATCACATATTTGTATATATAAATGAAATGGAATGAAATGAAATTAAATGGGGTTTAACGTCCTACTGTTCTGCTTTGACTGGGCTATTGAAGACGGATTGTATATATAAATGTCTTACAGTGTGCTATGATGGTAATGTTGCCTACTCTTCATAGAATTTCAAATGTCTAGGGTTCTTTAACAACAAGAACACAAATTTTTTGTCCCAGGTACCTGCATTCTCTTCCTTTCTGGACTAACATATTGTTCAAATTTATTTCAATAAGTCCCCTGCGCGTAGGCGTTTTTAGCAGTAGGAGGAAACCAGAGGAACCTGAGAAAAGCAACAAGGTTGGAAAGGCGACCCTACTCCTTGTCACGTTTAAGCAGGGAATTGAAACCATGCCACTTGACTCAAGGACAGACCTTGTGATTTCACGTGCACGCGTTAAACTACTTGACCATCCTACCTCCCCATATTCTTCTGACATTTATAGATATAAGAAATGGCGGTTTATTGTCTTACTATTCTGCACCCATCAGGCTAATAAAGATGGCATACTCTATACAGTTTGTTATGAGGGAAAATCTGAGCAGACAACTGTGCTGCAGACTACTCTCATTTCAATTTCCAACTGACAGGGATCTTTAACGTACTGACGAATGGCATACTAGGGACCTTTTAATAGTATTTCAACACCACCACCCCTTTATTAGATTATTAATTCGGTCTCTCGCTGGTTTAGTTACGAATATCCTTTGTTGGGTAGATAGATCAAATAGATTTAAAAAATCAATATGATAGACAATCTGATATCAAAATATGGCTTAAACCATATAATGGAGTTTTATGTCCTACTGTTCTGTACCAACTGGGATAATGAAAACAGGTAGACAATCAGTGGAATATCTCCTTGTAGATTTAAAAAAAAAAATTAATTTCCATTTTTTTTTTGTACTGTATGTTATGGTTTTGTATTTGTTTTAATACCTTGAGTCAAAGTACTACATATCTACAAGGCTCAACCTACATATAAGACACAGGGTGTGTCTAGCAATCCAAATCCAAATGAAAAAAACAACCAAATGCAACCAAGGTTATGAATATTTGTATAAATATACTGTATGTATGTACACTATACCCCCACATATATGACGCAAGATAAGTCTAACAATTGAAATTACCACAAGGGACTTGGTTTATAACTAAAAAAAGTATGCAACCAAGGTTATGAATATATGTATATTCATAAAGTCATGTCAGTTTATAATTCACATGAAAACAACGCAAAGATAATTTAGCATGTTTATGAATTTTATGATAAATTGACCCAGTCTAATGATTTTAAATTCACTGTTCCCCATAGAGTAGACAAACTCTGTCACTAGAAAATCAGTTGAAGTAGACACATGTAGTAGTTGGATTTATAACATAGTTGGTTAGTGAGTCAACTGGAATGGTTTCGATTCCCCGGTTGTAGGTGACAAGAAGTAATGAATTATTGAAATAAAATTGAACCATATTTTAGTCTGGAAATGACCTAGTTTGTGTCAAGTGAACATTAAACTCTCTCTCTCTCTCTCTCTCTCTCTCTCTCTCTCTCGCTCCCATAGTTGTCTCCCTGCCTTTTCAAGGAAAGCAAGGGGGCTGTTAGAGTGGGTCAGTCCACCTGTCTGTCCATCCCAGTTTGAGGTAGAATGTTCAAACTTGGTATAGATGTTTTTAAGGGAGCTAAATCGCTAATATTTGGGACCTAGAAATTGACACAAATGGGTCGCAATGCATATAATAATGTAAAATGAATGTATATAATCTGATTTACATTCAACCGTTTCTGTTTTTACTGTAATTTCGAATCAGTTATGTTCAGCGAAATACGCCAGAAATCTCAATCGTATTGCAATCTGTAGCGTCTGGTTATTCTAGTCTACACCAATAGAATTTATTGTGCATGCGCTTCAGATAAGAATTTGGCGTCACCGTTTGACATGATTTGTGGAATATGTCTAGTCTCGTTCTTCGAGTCCATTGTTACAAATGGCGCTGAAACGCATTATGGTACACGATTCGTGTAAAATGTTTATTTTGTCCTAAAATAGGATATCAGAAGCCCATCTTTTCCCGGTAAGATCACAACATCAATGTTGATTTAAATTGACAAATAATTTGTGTTTTCAATGTCAAAGACTTTGGATGATATTGAGTTAGAGACTTAGCTACTTTAAGGGGAATGCTGTGTTTGAAAAGCCAGGTCTTGTAGGCATCTGAATACAATATTTTTTAAGAGCTTGTAATGATTTTATTTGAGAGACATGTTTTTGTTTTTATTTTAGGGTAAATCCGACGACAAGAAATATTTATGTAAATGGTGTAGCAAGACCTTTACTCAACCTGGCAGTTTAAACAGACATATACGAGGCGTCCATTTAAACATACGATTAACTTGTCCTATATGTTCTAAATCTTATACACAGACAACATGTTTAAGAGATCATGTTAGAAGTGCCCATCGAGAGATGTTGTGATGTGTTGGCGAATGTTCACAACAATTGATGATAATTATGGCTGGTGATTGTCATTTACATTTTTATGACTATATCCAATTTTGTTTACAGTTTAATCAAGGCTAGGGTATGGACTAATTAAAGTGATTAAATGTTAAGCTTTTAATCTGTTTGATGTTAATCCTCCATTGATTGTGATTAGAGCAATATACACAAGGATATTTAATTGGCAGTGGTTTCCATTCGTGGATTACTTAACACTGTTAATTTTATTATACCGGATAGTTTACATCACAACACGCACAGGGATTTTATGATTTAGCACAAAATATGCTATTTTTCCGGCGTGCAAAATGACCTACGGGTCTGATCCAGTTTTGGTCATTTTCCAGAACCCTCGGTCCCGACCGGCATATACGGCCGACATGGATCCCATTCTATGGACCTCTCAACTAGGATGTCAAGGGTTCAGGATTTTTCAAGACTGTTTATATTTCATAGGACTAGCAGCCTCTTTTATTTAAAGTCATATTATGATTAAAATATGTTAAAATAAAGCTTACAACATGGCAAGTATTCATCCATCTTGACAGTTGTAGTAGTTTGCAAAAATTAGAGTGATTCAATGAGTAAGTCATTGGCTAAGGAGGTCCAGGGTTGGCAGAGAGAGAGAGAGAGAGCCAGGAAATTCCAGTGTTCTTTCACTTTGTCAGTTGTGCAGGACAAAAGGCCTGGCAAGGAATAGCCCTGTTAGTGCAGAAAAGTAGGACATTAAACCCTATTTCATTCATTGATTGATTGGAAAAATTGGTTTTCATTCATTGATTGATTGGAAAAATTGGTTTTTAATATTGTTATAAGGATTCATATTTCTGGTTATACCTGTACAATTATTAATAAAATTTATAAAGTGTGGCCTAAGTTGTTTTATTTCCAAAATTATAAATAACAAACCAGCTCCTGACATTGGATGAGAGAGCATCTAGTAAGATAAATCTTTTGACTGGTTGTTTTCTAGATCTGCCTACAGCTTATTACAGTAATCAGACAGGGTGTTTGCCATTAGACCTTTTAAATGGATGCAGAATCAGCAGATTAACAAATATAATTATAAGAAGAACTTAAGGGTTTAATACCTGTGTCGATTCAGAAAGTACCTCAATTTTTTTTCAACTTTGTTTTCCTTTATTTTCGTTGGATAGCACACAAACCTCTGTTGAATAGTGGGGCGGTAGGGGGGGGGTGGGGGGTGGATGGCCAAATGGTTAGCACGTGCGCGCTGTATCATAAGGCCTGTCATTGAGTCAACTGGTTGGTTTCAAATCCCCGGTAGCACGTGACAAGGAGTAGGGTCGCCTGTCCAACGTCGTGGGTTTTCTTTGGTTCCTCCGGTTTCCTCCCACTGCTAAAGACCAACACGTGCAAGCGGATTATTGAAATAAAATTGAGCCATATGTTAGTCCGGAAATGACCTAGTTTGTGTCGAGTGGATGTTAAACCCCATTCCTCTCTCCCCCTCTCTCTGAAGTACCTGTGTAAAGTGGGGACTAGAATATATTAGTAAGTGCAGGAGGACCGCACCACACATAAAGAATTACACTACACAATCTACGGACTGGACATAATATACAGACATGACAAACAATAAACAACAAACGTATATATCAGATCCGCAATATGGATCTAGCGGCTAGCCATAAGTGATACATACTTCACTCAAAATGGAAATAAACTAACAATAAGGGAAAAAGTTCAAGAAAAAAAAATGGAATATTTCTCAAACATTGTATCATACTAGTGTGGGTTCTGATCGGCTATGTACTAAAAGAAATCTCAGTATTGGCACAATGAAGAAAAAACCTTTTATAAATAACCATTTTCGTAAAAAGTCACAAAAAACCCATGTAAAACTAAATGGCTTTACGCTATGATACAAACGGTATGCAAATTTAATTGGTTTGCCAACTTCTTTGACTCATTAATAGTCTCTATCATCCAGAAAAATATTCTACCCATATGATGAAGACTAGGAGGTTCTGGGTGACCGAGACTAACTCATTAAAGGAAAGGATACAAACGCTATGCAAATTTAATTGGTTTGCCAAATTCTTTGACTCATTAATAGTCTTTATCATCCAGAAAAATATTCTACCCGTATGTTGAAGACTAGGAGGTTCTGGGTGACCGAGACTAACTCATTAAAGGAAGGGAGGGGGGGAGGGGGTTGCTGATCCCCACTAATTAATTGTATGTATTCCATATTACTGTGTCCCCTGTGTATTTCCAGTTTAATTACTAAATGCCATTGAAACAATTTAAACATACATTATACAAGAGCTAAATCTGCCTATTGCAGGTCTTTCTTTAGGCACGAAATGTTATATGAACTATTAATTAGACATTTATTAACAAAACAAGACCATAATCGACTCTCGGTGGCCTCTGATACTCAAGATTTTAACTAGATTAAAATGGTTTGCCATTTAAAAATTTAATTTAAAAATGGGAAAGCGAGGCTAAGCCCTGGTTACCACTGTGCACATATCTTGTCAAAACTATAAACAATGATAACTTGGCTGAGAATGAAGTAATTTGAATGAAATTTTCAATATTTTCTTTGTTTATCATCTATTTTTGATTTATTATAGCAAGAATGACCAACTCTTTATTAAACTCTTAACTAATGTATCTTTAAGAATATATATTTGTTTTTGTTTGTAGATACACGAGTATATCTGTGCTGATGGTAGAACCTGTAAATGTTGCGGTAAAATATTTTCACAGAAAAGTCACCTTACAAGACATATACAGAGCCATTTAAATGTTCGCTTTTATTGTCCTGTTTGTGGAAATTCCTACACTCAACAACCTAATTTGAAAATTCATTTTAAAAAATGTCATATGAAATGATGGTGATTTGTGAAGTGAGCGAAAGTTCGAACAGATCTCGAGTAAACTATTAACATAATTCATGATAATTTGGACAGCATCTGTGAAATGACGTCCTACTTTTCTACACTGTGCAGGCTAATGAAAACAAACTTATGCCAATACGTTGTGATTTCAAAATCTGAATCTGACAGTGATACATGAGACAGAATAATGCCTGTAGGGTTTTGATTTTTTTAAAATCTTGACCTAAAGTGAAAATTTGTTGCGAAATTGGTATGAGACCTATACTGTGGGTTTGCTCAATAGGACTAGACTAGTGAACATCGCAAGGCACAATTTTGTTTGATACAGAGGGATTGGTATTTATGGCAAGGTTTGACAGTATTTCCTGTATAAGGATGTAGTACAGAAATTCCACAACTATGAAGGAGATCAAATAGAGGTCGCAATTTGTTATTGAATTATTGAGTTGGATGTTTTTGTAGTGCATACAGTAAAACATGGCTGCATACAAATGGCCCTTTGAGTTCTGTTGTATGGGTTAAAACATGAAGAGTCCAGGGGAAGAATGATCTATGTCACATTTTTATCTTTTCGCATAAAAGGCAAAACAGACTTTTGGACGAGAAGGCTTGACGCAAACAGAACAACGAGTGGGTTTAATTACAACTTCAAAATGATGTTTAATAAGAATCATAATTACCACTTCCACTTTTCAGCCAAATTAAGGTCAATTAAAGGGTACGATGGACGTATTTGTCCGGGAGGCCGTTTCAAAAGGGCCTTGGTGCGATGTGACTCCGATCGTTTTTACCTGAAATTGATTGTTCCACAGAAAGCTTATACAATTTACTACCAGATGGCGTTCATTGAAAAAGTGACTTAGATCGTGCTTGCCCGGGGCTCTTCACATATCATTCTATGGGTTTAAAACCAACCAATTGTTGATCCGATGTTGCATATTCTGTCTGTTCTGTGTATTTGTATAAAAATATGGCAGCATAAAAAGGAGATATTGTGTTCTTTTGTATGTTGTTATACTGAATCTGCGTTTACGTACTCTGTATGTGTTCTGTGTAATTGTGGCTTAGTGAGTAAGACGTTCGCTTGATTACCTGGATGTCCAGTGTTCAATCAGGGTGTTGGCGGATCAAGTTCACCAGGATTTTTTCCAGTGCCTCCCCCCCCCCCCCAACCTTGTCAGTGGTGCAAGACTGAGGGTCTGGCAACAAATAGTCGTTTGTATGGGACGAGAATACAAGGTCCTGTGTACCCATTGGCACATGCACGTAAAAAAATGCTTGCCAGTTGGAATTTGGAATTCGAAATAACAGTAGTGCCACTGGCCGGGCAAACATTGCCTCATAGCACACTGTATGGAGTATGTCTGTTTTCATTAGCCCAGTCCGTGCAGTAGCCTGTTAAACCCCATTTCATTTCTGTATAATTGTTTTTGCATGCTTTTAAAATCAACCAGTTATTATATCCTGATGTTGCGTGTTCTGTGTAATTGTCATTGTGTTCTATGCTTGGAGTACTTTCTATACACCAACATTGAAATGTGATCATATATTGTCGTCGCCCCATCCGTCCGTCTGTCGGTCCAGCGTCCACAAGCAATTGTGGACACTCTAAAGGCTAAAGTTAATATCTGATTGACTTTAAATTTATACACATTGTTTCAGGTCATGAGATGAAGAAGCCTATTGATTTTCAATGATTTCCAATATATACTGCCAGAGTTATGGCCCTTTATCAATTTGAAAAATATTGTGGATGCTCGCGAGGCTAAAGTTAATATCCGATTGACTTTAAATTTACACACGGTGTTTAAGCCAGTTTAAGGTCATGGGACGAAAAAGTCTTTTGATTATCAACGATTTCCGATAATTACTGCCAGAGTTATGGCCCTTGATCAAATTGAAAAACCTTTTGGACACTCTAGAGGCTAAAGTTGATATCCGATTGACTTTAAATGTATATTGACTTAAGATTGATACACATAGTTTAAGGTCATGGGACTAAGAAGCCTATTGACTTTCAATGATTTTTGATAACTTGAACAGCTAAATCCATGATATTTAAAGTTTTGTATACTAAATGTTAGCATGGGCCAAACAAATTCTAATAATTTTCTGATAATTACTTAATGAGTTGTTACTCTTAATAAGATTTTAGTGTATTATAAATGTTTCATTATTGACAAAAGTAAAAATATGCAACAACTCTTGTTGACTGCCAAGATGATTTAGCTGCTGTGGGTGTATGTTTTGTTGCCTGGCAACCTATCTTTATTAAATTTAAGTTCAATTGTTTATCAAGGTGGGTTTACTCTCGACTTTCAGTTTTATTGAATAAATATTATGTACAAGGTGGGGTTCAGGGTTATTAAATAAATACTATGTACATGGTGGGGTTAGGCTGTACTTTCAGATTGATTGAATAAATATTAATCAGATTTATTAAATGGCTACTATGCACAAGGTGGGTTTAGGAGCCTATTCTGTACTTTCAGATTTATTAAATAAATGTGAATTTGGTAATAATTAATATTGGTTATTGACAGAACCTGTCTTGATGGAAGTCTTACATGTAATCCAAAGCTTTAGTGGATATCCTTATTGACCATTGGGGGCACAGTAGTCCTTAAGTCTGGGTTAACTCTGACGTGGGCCAAGCAGAATCTTAAATTGTGTGGGGTGGCGCTTGTGTGACTGACAAGTAAAGTGTGCTGGGTTGTTCAGAATAGAATGAAAACAACCGAAAACCTAGATTCATCCATTTTCATATTTGAGTACACTTAAAAGAATCTTTATCAGTTGAAAATGGAAGAAGACTAGGTGGAAACATCAAAACATCAAAAAAGGAAAATAAATATACCCGGTAATAGGGTTTAACGCCCTACTGATCTGCTCCAACTTGGCTAATACGCCATGCAGTGTGCTATGAAGGAAATTTTGCTTGGAAAGCGTCACTATGGCCTACTCTTGTATCAAATTCAAACTGCCAAGGGATCTTTCACGTGCATGCTAATGTGAACACAGGACCTCAGCTTTTCATACTATCCGAACGACAAGGGGGGAACCATGCTGGAAAATCCAGATGAACTTTCTTGGCCAAAGCAGGGATCAAATACGGGACCTCCAGGCTAGCGAGCCAACATCTTACTAACTGAGCCACTGTGTCTCCTCTAAATCAACAAAATTAAATGTAGACCATCCTGCACCAATCCAAGTCACTTGTTGTGTGTGATGTCTTGACTTCACTTCTTCAGTTGCATTGTCTCGATTTGAACAGAGTCTCAAAAATAAAAGTCTGAGTACATTTGAAATTTAAGCGCTAAAATGTATAGGAATGGTGTGTTTACCTTGTCTCAAAAATTCAGCTCATAATATTTAGTCGTTTGGACGTAAACATCATAAATGCTTATCTGGACACGTAACCCTTTTAAGATTTCTGGTCATTTTTTCATTGGGTAACCTGATAATCGATTCCCATTCCATTAGTGGTCTATATAGTGAATGACCCATGTGCTGTACTTGATAACGAAAGGTAAATTTCACCCACACATTATTTCTATAAAGTAAAATTCTGGTTTATCCATAAGCCGCATAATACAGTTTGGGACACTGGTCTCCATTTCCAGATGAAGACCGACAGGTTTAAGTTGTTTGAAAATGTATCACAAATATTGAGTTAGTTGCTCGGCCCTTTGGTAGAGGATTTTAAGGGATTTTAACACAAAATTAAGCAGTTTTATTCTCCAACATATTATCGGGATTGGTCCTTTAAGAATGCAATCTTTCAACATATACTATTCAAAAAAAGTAGGGGATATTTGATTTTTAAGTGTTATTAAAGTCACCTAATGAAACTGACGAAGAAACAAATGACAAAATGAAATGAAGTTCACATTCATCGATTTATTCCAAATGATAGTTAGACTAAGTAAGGCACAGACTGACCATTATAAGGGTAAAATGATACCCGGGGTCAAACAGCAAAGTTACCACAGCATCACAACCAAGTCAGTAACGGGTAAATCCTCCTCTGTTTGCCAAACAAGCATTGATCCGACGTGGCATACTCCTAATGACACGTCTAAGGTCATTTTGGTCCAGATTGTCTCATTCCTGTTGCAACGCAGCAGCAAGTTCTTGGACATTGGCAGGACGTTGTTGACGTTGACGTAACCTCTGTCCAAGCATGTCCCAGACATGCTCGATGGGGGAGAGGTCGGGACTCAGTGCTGGCCAAGGTAATGTGGTGATGTTCTGTTGTTGGAGGTAACCTGTAACGATCCTGGCCCTGTGACATCTTGCGTTGTCATCCTGGAAGATGAAACGGCGGCCATGACGTCGTGCGAACGGCACAACATGGACTGCCAAGATGTTGTCCCGGTAGTACTGGCCTGTAACACGCCCTGCAACAACATGTAAAGCCGTTCTTCCAGCAACAGTGATGCCTCCCCACACCATAACAGAACCACCCCCAAATCGATCATGTCTGATGACGTTAACGTCTTGGAAGCGCTCGTTTCGACGACGCCACACCCTCCTACGTCTGTCCAGTGAACCTTGACTCATCTGAAAACATCACATTGCTCCAGCGTCGATTATCCCAGTGTTGACGATCCCTACACCAACGACGTCTTGCCTGAATGTGATGATCTCTCAAACAAGGGATCACGCGAGGACGTCGGGCGCGAAGGTGACCCCTATGCAGTCGATTCCGAATCGTCTGGCCACTCACTCTCACACCAGTGTCTGTTTGAAGACGAGCGCTGATCTGATTTGCTGTGATGACACGATTTCTCAAGGCCAAGGTACGGATAAATCGATCCTGGGCTTGAGTTGTCGCCCTTGGTCGACCTGAGCGTGGTCTGTCCTGTACAGATTGTGTATCACGGTATCTGGACCATTGCCTGCTTATGACAGACTGAGAAACATTCATCGTCCGCGCCACAACCGCCTGTGTTGTGCCGATCTGTAGCATGCCAAGGGCACGTAACCTTTCATTTTGGGTAAGCCGACGCATATCAAAATTTGTTTTCTGGTCACTAAAACAATTAAACTGATGTTTCCACCCTGGAATTCAATGCCACAATGACTGTAACATTCAAAGTCAGAGTCGTGCAAATCTTGGGTTGGACCCCCATGATGATCCCAAGCATCACCTGCATTCCATGCGGTAGCTATTGGTGCGTTTGGGCGTCACATGTAACTGGAAATGTTTCTTCTGTTAGGTTCTATAGTGACTTTTTTCGTAGTCATTTACATATTTTAGTATTATGCCCCCAAAATCAAATATCCCCTACTTTTTTTGAATAGTATATATTATAAAATTGACTGGTCCTAGACACAGCAGTCTGATTGGAAACAGTGTTAGTTGACATCTAGAAAGACAAACGGTGCTAAAATTGTATCTGAGGATTGATTGTCTTACCATTGGTGTAAATCGGGGGATATATATATTATACCATTAATGCTATAATCTTAAACACTGATTGCATTGCACTACATGTGCATGGTCATCTGAAAATGCAGTGATATGCATAATTTAAGGAAAAAAAGACATTTTATGCCATACTAACCATCAATATTTTTTATAATTTTGTCTTATATTACAATCTGAAAATGTGTCCAGGAGAGATATTCTTATAGTCAATAAAATTGGAACAAATAGTAAGACGGAGACGAGTGCCAAAATGTAGTCGAAAGTTATTCTTACAGACAGTAAAATTAAGAATAATAAAATCAGACGACTATAATTTTGGAATCTTACATGGGTTATATAAAATATCTAGCAATCAAAATAGCTTATCACTCAGCATAACCCAAGCAGAAAATTTCCATTATCGAACTTATCAAGGTATTGATGTAATGAAACACAAAGTTCTCCCCACAATTAGAAACAGTTGTATTGTGTCCTAAAGTTACCACCAATGAATTTGCTTATCTGATTCTCTGCTTTGCATTCACATAAAGTGCTCATGATCGAACAGATGCAACTTAATGAACAACTACACCAAGTTTGAACATTCTAGCTCAGTTAGAAGTTAATGTCTTACAAAAGGTGTGACGACAGAGGGAAACTGCTCACCACCGAAAGACCTGAGGTGAAATTGGAATGTAAAGAAATATAAAAAATTCATGGTTTTAATGAATACTAACAAAATACTTTACATATTTTAAAACGAATACAGATTTGATCCAATTCTTTAATAAAAAGAGAATAACTTTATATTTGTAGATAGAAACTAGAGGAAGGTACCAATGTGTCATCTGTAACACAAGCTTCATATGGAAATCACATCTTAAACGCCACATACAAGCTCAACATTTACATTTTCGTTTTAAATGTGATATTTGTACGAAGGAATACTCTCGTAAAGATCTGTTAACAAGGCATATGAAATCACATATTTAAAACAAACAACGTAAGGATTTTATTTTAGATTGTCAATTCCTTTATTAAATTATCTGTAATCCTTGCGTGGCATTTAGCGATTACAAGCAGGTACAGTCTGGGCCTTGGACTGTTGGATGTGGTCCAAGGCCCAAAGGATTGAAGAAATAAATAGACATGTTTTTTCAAAAAATAAATAGATATATTTTTTCAAAAAATAAATAGACATATTTTTTCAAAAAATAAATAGATATATTTTTTAGACATATTTTTTCAAAAATATATAGGCATATTTTTTCAAAAAATATATAGATATATTTTTTCAAAAAATATATAGACATTTTTTTTTTTTTAATAAATAGACATTTTTTTTTTTTAATAAATAGACATATTTTCTTTTTAATAAATAGACATATTTTTTTTTTTTTTTAAATAAATAGACATTTTTTAAAAAATAAATAGACATATTTTTTTAAAAAATAAATAACCTTTTTTGCATCCACTGAAAAATATAATAGCCTAAATTCGAGGAAAAAATGAATTATGAGTGGGATGTTAGTTTCGTTGTCTGGTCTTGTCACATATTCTTCACCACAATGGGGCCCTAAGGAAACCAGTTGGCCCGAGGGCACATAGCTACCCAGTCCGCCCCTGATTGCAATTGTTATCTTATTGTGGTGCTTGAAAACAATAAGAGAACACTTGTTGAAACGTCAAGCATTGGGTATAATAACCAGTACGGTAATTGTATGCCATATTAAAAGGTCTTTGTGTTTTTAAAAATTAACTGATTACATTATGTGCGACTCCGAGAAATATGGGAGCTGCCGTGGCTCTGTGAGTAAGATGTTGGCTCACTAATCTGGAGGTCCTGTGTTCAATCTCGGTGTTGGCTGAGATAGTTAATTGTGATTTTTCGGCGTCGTCCCCCCTTGTTAGTGGTGCAGGACGGAGATGTTGGCAAGGGACAACGTATAGGCGTTCGGATGTCATGAAAACCCAAGGTCATTTCACACTGGCGTTCCGTCCACACGAACCCTTGACAGTCGGAATGGGAAATAAAATATGGTAGGCTTTGACAGTTGGTATTCGAAAAAAGATTAGCTCTAGCGTTGCTGTCTGTCCAAAATCTCCCCTTTGTCTTCATTAGCCCAGACGGTGCAGAAAAGTAGGACGTTAAACCCAATTTCAATTCATTTCCTAGAAATATGTATTCTATGATGTACTCTGCTACTATCTGCAACTCTTTAATTAATCAGCAGTCTTCGTTAGCCCAATTCTTAGCAGAAGAACGTTAAACCCCATTTCATTTCATTTCTTTAATAATTCGGCATTCCTAAATGATGTGGCTCCCACTGAAGATCCTATCACTATCCTTAAATAAAAGGGAGTCGGGTCAACCGGGGTTGCCAGTTATTAAGCAAAGAAATGAAATCCATCAATTATCTAGTGAAGTTGACCATGTTTCCAAACAGTAATGTCTGGTTAATGATATCTTTAAGCTTGTGGTGTAGTAGTTATCCATTACTTTATATTCAGAGCCCTCATTCAGAGTACTTAATACTAGGTTTGGAATTTTCAGAGCCCAGGTTCAGAGTACTTAATGCTAGGTTAGAAATTCCTGAGCAGTTTACATTCATTATAAAAACTGAATGCAAGATCTATATATACTAGTGTATATGCAAGTAACATCAAATAGCTTTTATTTACAGAAAGTTGTTAATCCATTGGACAAAATAATATTTTAATTACTGTTTTATTTATCTCTTTTCAGGTAGTTGGAGGAATTGAATGTCCATATTGTCTGAAAACATACACAACAAAGAATATATTAGGCCGCCATATTCGAGAGATTCACGGGCATACAAAGTTTAACTGTGCATTTTGTGATAGACAGTTCACCAGGCGCTTGTCATTAAAAAATCATATACTAAGAAGACATCGACTTCATTATCCCGAATTCATTGAAAACAGCCAGCTGAACTTCGATTCATAATGTAGCCAAGAATATGAAAATATTAGAAACGCGCATATTTGGAAATAATGGGATCTATCTTTTAAAAAAAGGCCACAGGCCTCTTCCATGAAACTTGGCATTTTTGGATAATTGCACCCGATTGACTAATTTTGATTGTGTGATATAAGGTCACTATTTAAAGATGGCTGGCTCCTGGTTCATAGAACAGTTTGCATGTGTTAAAAATATGCAAGCTAATTATTTGAAAAAATCTATTCGTTTTTGCTTTTTAAAAAAACAAACAACAAAAACATAACAGAGAGAGAGAGAGAGAGAGAGAGAGAGAGAGAGATGTGGTTTAACGTCCACTCGACACAAACTCTGTCATTTGGGTACTAACACTTGGCTCAATGTTTTTATTTTAATAAGTCGCTTGCGCATGGGAGGAAACCGGAGGACCTAGAGAAAACCCACGAGGTTGGACAGGAGAATCGAAACCCCGCCAGTTGACTCAATGACAAACCGTATGATACAACGCAGCGCGCAAGTGCTAACCATTCGCCCCCCCCCCCCCCCCCAAAAAAAAAACCATAACAGTATCTTTAAAGAAAATGTGGCTCTTTATGAGAATTTTATTACTGTTATTAAATTTTTGTAAAAAAAATATATACAAACATGTCTTTCTTCACACCGTGTGTAATTTTTCTTTTTGTCACATGATATGTTTTCTACAATGTAGAGCTAATAAACAGCATAACTAACATAGTCTGTTGTACAATTGCATTAATTGACGTTTAATTTAAAACCGCTGATGGTCGGTTCTTAATTCCTTGCGAACTACAATATTGTGAACGTTAAATCTGTAAAAGTTATACCAGTCCATCAATTCTGTTCAGTATTTACAAAGATATCATGAATTGAACATTTCCTAACATTCGGCAACCCCCTGCAGATGATATAAACAAACCAGCGCCACCTATAAATGTTATAACGGCCTCTAATTAAATGTGAATCCATGTCAGGAGATTGTCTACGTTAAGATTTTGCTTTTGTTTTCTTAATCTGAGTACATTTTAGCCTGGATTATACCGTGAAAATTTAGATTTTGTCCCAAAAGTGGATGATCATGATGGGCCTCTTTAATTTGTAAAACGTCACATATTCAGTTGATTGGCGTATTCCACGTGATATTTAGTCACGTGATTTAACAGGCGGCATTTCCTTGAGAAGCTTTTATTACAAATTGGACAGCTTGGTCCCCTTGATTGATTTTGGTGTGCTACTCGATAGTGTTCTCCAAAATTACTGGTCCCTGTGTACACCTTTCCACAAACATGACACGTTACCCGTCTTCTTGCTGCAGATGTTACCTGAAAATAGTGATTTGATAAGTTAATACAAGCATATTTGAAAATAGCAACAACAAAAAAATACATAAATACAAGCGCCGAACTTCGTCATCTGTTATCATGTCAGAATAAACCTATAATTTAACATGTCAGAACACTATAATTTATCATATCACAATAAACCTATATTTATCATGTCAAATGCTATCATTTGCCATGCCAAACAAACCTATAATTTATATCAAAATTAATAGTTTACGATCTCATAAAATGATTATTATCATATACAAGCGTTTATATGGCGCCATTTGCCAGATGTGCTCAATGAGACTTTAAAATAAACATAGTATGATTTAAAATAAACATATAAAACATTGAAAAGACAAGGGGTTCACACATGAACATAGGCGTACGGGCCAGAGGGGCAGCAGTCCCCCTAACTTTCGGGCAATCTGATTTTTTCGGGCAGACGGGTAAAATGAAAGAATTTTTTTATTTCATCTAGTTGGCAAAATAAAGTGTCCGAAATCTAATAAACACTATTTTCACTTTATTTTAATTGAATACCACGCATTTGTACTGCATTGACTATGGATTAAAACATTTTTTCTAGAGCCACTCTACTTTGAGCGACATTTTTCGGGTTTTCGGCCGTCAAATTTTCCAAATTTCTTTGGGGGGGGGGGGTAAGCTTCACTCCCGCCCTCGCAGAAGACTGGCGGCGCCGTCTGTAACCCAAATTGTTTTCGGGCACTTTGGGTTCTCTCCCCTTCCCCCCCAAATGTCATCGAGTCTGTCTATAATTTTTTTTTAATGATAAAAGGATTCTTCTATAATGTATCATGTAAACAGCTTATAATTTACCATGTCCGAATAAACCTATAATATACTAAATAATACGATACTTCTTTAAACGTCATGCTTATTAATAAACCGGCGATGTTTTCCCATAAGAACTGTTAATGCTATGACCATTTTAAGAGATTTCCCTATACCTACTGCAGAACGAAACGAACTGTTAGCAGAATAAATACCAAACAACCACAATGTATACAACGATTCCGTACCCACATATCTATACAAACTTATTCAAGAATATAGAACATACAAAACCCTTACATTCAAAATTCCAAAGAAAAGTTCTGAGATATCTTGTATTTTAATATGCAACCCCCAATCAAAACTGGTTCAAATTAAAAAAAACCTTTTATAACTTTACAAAAATCTGAAATGATGGCTTGTATATGATAGTTTATTGTGTGTTTATGCATATTTCTGAAGCAATGGCCTGAGAAATCCCTCTCTGGCCATTGCCGGATTGGCTTCTGATACTTTAGCTTTTGAGGGAGTGTGTCTATTCTCCCCGTCCTATCAAATCTATCCCAAGTACAGCAACATGACAGCCTTTCATTTAATCTGGGGTCTTCCCTAAAACTTTGGACAGTGATTTAAGCTATTAAAAACGTTGAAAGTATTGTTCGTCACCAAACAGTATTGTTTACATTGTATTCGTTTTGATAGCCTCCTTTGTCACGCAATTATTTTTTTTTTTAGCAATATTCTGCTATGCATTGGTTAATTGGGCATAATAAAATCGTGAGTCATGACGTAACGTTATGTAAAAATACATGTATTTGGTCCAATTTGAGGCTCTGTTTAAAGCGTAATGATATTGTTGCGCACTTAGCTATTGGTTGTTAATCGGACTATTGACCAGGCATTGTTAAGTGGGATTAGCTCTAATCAAACGGAACACTGCGAGGAGTATGGTGTTTATGTGGCTTTTGTATTATACAGCACATGTATAGGTTATCATTTACGTCTTGTGATGTTTCCATGTAGGGGACTCTTGTCGAGCAGTTTTCCAAACTAAAACTGAAATTCCAACTGTCTACAAACATGACAGTTTTTAATTTAAAGGTTATGACTTATGAATTTTGCTAGGACACTGGCGTTTGTCAATACTCATCTACGATTCCCAACTGCCAATGTATAATGGGCACATTTTCCTTTACGGCTCTGCAGTCGTCATCCCTAACAAGTGAGGGCCAGGATTGACAAACCTCGAGGTTATTCGCTGTCCAAACCCGTCGAAAGTCAAGTACCCCGATCGTTCGTTACCACGGCTCCCTATCAAAATAAAAAAGGTCAGCTTTTTGCTATAGGCGCATAATCAGACGAATGATGCCCACAGTGATTTGATGAAGGAACTAATAGGGCGTCATCTTCATACTTTGAACTTGGCGAAGAGGACATTTTTTTTTGTAGTCTTCTATTCATTCGGATTTGAAATGAAAATGTTTTTAAAACACAAATAAACTTTTCAACACCAACCGAGTTAATAAAGATGGGCATACACCATCATGCAATGGGCTATTTGCTCGGTCAGCAGCACTACAGTCCACAGTCTACTATTACTGTATCTCGATGTCCAACTCCCAGTGAATCTTTAACTTGCTGCCTATGGTAAACACAGGACCATGGTGTTTCCATCACACCATATGCGCATTTTTGTTGTCAGACCCCTCCATCATGCACAACGGACAAGGAAGAAACAAAACGGAAAAATCTTAGGGGTAGCCTATACTTCCTCGGCCAACACTTGGATCGTACCTAGCCCAGCTAGTGCGCCATGGTGACTCCCCTTAAAACAGAAAGAAAACAACCAAACAGAAAGAAGATCAAACAAGTTTTGGTATAATTAATTTATATGAACGTGAACTTTATTGTGTTTTACATAATATATTAAAGGGAAAAACTACAACATTGAAAGGATTTTGTATACATCTACACAAAATAATTGGGGAATGTCCTTTATGTAATCCATAAGGTGATTTTAATCTAATATGAAAGCATGTCATCCACACACTAAATATTTGTATGATCAACACACCACAACATAATAGAATAGTCCCACACACAACCCAAGTTTTGACAAAATCCAGTCAGATAAGAAACCATTTTTTGTGAGATATTTGATACGATCTCCCCCACTTTTGTTTACAAGAAATTCAACATCACGACTTATCAAAGAAAATTTGACGATGTTATATGACTATGACTACAAAAGCAAAAATACAAGCAAGCTGATTATGTTGACAGATATGAAGATTTCTTTCGAACTCAACTTGATTAAATTTTCAATATGTGAGTATGACTGAGCATGTAAAAGTATTAACAAATCCTAATTGGTTGTACAAACTCCAATTTAAAAAATAAATCTAAGTAATCAAAATTAAATGAAATGGGATTTAACGTCCTACTGTTCTGCTCCGACTGGGCATACGCCATACAGTAGGCGCTACGGCTTACTCTTATATCGAATTCCAACTGCCAAGGGGTCTTTAACGTGCACATCAATGTGTACACGGATGTGTCCCATCTGAACGACTATACAGTGTCCCTTGCCGTCTAAGTAATCAACACAGATATATGCAATTATCTGTACGGTTAGTTGTTATGAACTTTTTGGATGTGATTTTCAAGCCGACATGGTCTCGAGAACTTCTGACCACAAATCTGACACGTTGGTCCTCTGGGTAACAGCTGATGGATAGAGCGGAAATGTTCTCTCCAGGACCTTCTGTTAGCATAACTTTTACCACACACACAAAAAACTTTCTGTTCAGGCTGACCAATCTACAAAAATAAAAGTGAAATTCTTATCAAGACTCATTGATGTAAAAACACAAGGTGTTAAACCATAAATAAAGCATTTGGACTGTGTAATGTTACATATCACTTTTATAGACCCCATAAGGCCGGTGCGGTGTAATGTTTCAGTCTGTGTATATGTGGTGGGGTTTTTTTTGTCAAAAACAAGTTAGATACCGCTTCATTTCTCAAATAATAGTCAATGCTAATTGATGATATTGGGGAAGTGAAAGACCAAAACATATCACATACCCTGTGATAGATATTAAGTTCCACGAAGATACATTTAGATAAGGATATGCTTTTTAGAAAAAAAAACAAAAACAAAAAAAAAAATACAACACGTAAGTCCGCTCAGTCCATGACATTAAGTCTATCACAGTGTCATTTTCTTAGTAAACATAACTCTTCATGTAAATTATACGATATTGTGTATGTTCGATAAGCATCATTGTCTGGCTATGAGAGCTGTTTCTGTTGGTGTGGGTGATTATTAGAAACTCTTGAATATCACTAGGATTCTTTCTTTATCTGCATTCGAGAAACTAAGAAGTAATTCACGAACTTTTAATCATTCGTCAGTTAAGAGTTGTAGATTTCTGTAAGTGGGAATATTAATGGTACGACATGCCCCTAGCTCCTAACATTTGGATATGCCACTAAAAGGCAATATCTTTGAAGGTAATTGATTATTACAATTCTAGGATAAATTTTAAAAAGATTTCATAATTTTATCCTATATAGCTTTCACGGGGAATTGTGAACAAATTGATGAAACGGAACAACGTTAAAATACAATCATATCTCATTGAACAAAATAAAAAGATTCACGTTCTTACATATTACAACATGTGATGCGCAGTGCGAAGATGTCTCATTAAGGAACCATTTCTGGTAAATCGTCTTCCGCAAAATTGACATGGTGGAGATTCTTCCCTGATATGAACTTCTTTAATATGTATACGAAGCACACTAGCCTGAACAAAATATTTATAGCATACGGGACACTGGTGCTTGCCAGAAGTTGGTGGCTTCTTTGATACACATACCTATAAATTATAAAAAACAAAATGTTCAATTACTTATATAAATTATTTAAGAGAAAAAGTTACTATACAGTGCGTGATGCTGGAGCTGTACTTGACCACGAGCGCTAGATTTTACATGCGTGGATTCCGGGGATCTGAAATGGGGTGCGTGTAATACATACAAGTCTGTATAGTTCGTGATACACGTATTGTATTTGCAGACTAAGGGTAGTTTTACCTGCGTGTTTTACAGTTTGTGATTCATGTATTGTACTTAAAGACTAACGGTAATTTTTCCTGCGTGTTTTATAAATGGTGATTCACGTATTGTACTTAAAGAGGGTAATTTTACGTGCGTGTTTTACAGTTCGTGATTCACGTATTATACTTAAAGACTAACGGTAATTTTACCTGCGTGTTTTACAGTTCGTGATTCACGTATTGTACTGAAAGAGGGTAAATTTACCTGCATGTTTTATAGTTCGTGATTCACGTATTGTACTTAAACTGTAATTTTACCTGCGTATTTTATAAATGGTGATTCACGTATTGTACTTAAACTGTAATTTTACCTGCGTATTTTATAAATGGTGATTTACGTATTGTACTTAAACTGTAATTTTACCTGAGTATTTTATAGATGGTGATTCACGTATTGTACTTAAAGAGGGTAAATTTACCGACATGTTTTATAGTTCGTGATTCACGTATTATACTTAAAGACTAACGGTTAATGTTATTTGCTTATTAGAAAAATATACACTTTTCCTGGATTCTAGGGATCAAAAACAGGTCGCATGTTATAAATTGTAGGGTCTTATAAATGAGTTTTTATGGTATGTTTTAATGGTTCGTCGATGCTATTTTATTCTGACATGTTTCATTTGAACCTAATTGCTTATCACTTTGCACATTTGATCAGTTTTTGAGAAGACAGGTCAAATCTTGAATATATATGATCTTGTCATTGAAATCATACAAAACACAATTATGAAAACAATGATGGAATCAATTGTCTGACTCTTTTGGATTCGTCTCTCCTCCCCTAAGTTCCATGTCAGTGTTTGAGATGTTTCATTTTAACTGAATTGTTAGGAGGAAGAAATCGTAATAGATGTAGGTCATTAGAACAGTATAAACATTCTACCTGACCAAATATATGTTAAAAACCTTTTTTTGTAAATTGTGTAGGAAGCTTCAGCTATTCCATAATTGGATTCCTATTTGAATTGAATGGTTTCTATTATGTTTTGTTATGGCATCAAAATCCTGTGAAAACTGGCATACGCCATGCATTTTGCTATAAGGGAAATTTTGA
Organism: Patella vulgata; assembly: GCF_932274485.2. Taxonomy (NCBI): domain Eukaryota; kingdom Metazoa; phylum Mollusca; class Gastropoda; family Patellidae; genus Patella; species Patella vulgata. The sequence goes on from NC_065881.2 coordinate 17,926,940, forward strand.
CCAGACAGCCCCTGAAGACCATCTCTTGTTTCATTTTCTAATTGTACACACAGGACCTCAGTTTTTCATCCCATCCAAACAACCCGATGCCATGTTTCCTTGACAGACCCGCTGCCACAATTAATACTAAATTACCATATTGGCTAAAATAAATTCCCCTGTGCCTAATCTTGCAAATGAACTATATTGGGCTAATGAAGAGTACGTACCAAGGGAAATTTTGTCCAAATAGCAGCATTAAGGCCTACTCTTCATAGAATTTTCAACTGTCAAGGTGTTTTTTACGTACACAGGGGGACATCAGCTTTTCGTCCCTTTGCCAGGACCTCTGTCCTGAACCACTGACAAGCAGAAATCAGACTAGTAAATTTTGAGGAGGAACTTTCTTGACTAACACCAGACTCAAACCTGGGATGCCCTGCTTGTTGAGTCAGTACAATACTCTCCAGTCTTGTAAAACTAGTCTATCCTTCACCACTAAATATTGCCTATGCCATTATATACCCACTTTGACCATTTCCAAAACTCAAATCCAAAATTTATAAACAAACACATATAGATCTACAAAGAAATGAAATCGATTTTTCTGCACCAACCCGGTTAATGAAAACGGGCAAAAACCACGAATTCTGATATGAGGGAAATTTTGCCTGGACAGCGGTATTTTCACCCACTCTTCGTCGAATTCCAGTTGTGGAAGTTTTCAAAATCTAGACCCCCAATTTATAAACAAACTCAACAATATCATACTATATAATTTATATATTTGTCTAGTTATTAAACAATATAATAATTTTAAAATGGTTAAAAATCTTCTGTAATAAGAGCAAACATACAAATTGGCATGAATGAAAATGTAAATACACAAATTTTAAACTCTACTGACCGATTGTTATACACACTCATGTGTAGATGAATTAAACAATTATATATCCTATGTACATGTTTATACTGGTTACAAGAATTACAAAATATAGAGTACACCAGTTACACATTTATATATACAAGAATACAAAATATAGAGCACATCAGTTACACACATATATATATATATATATATATATATATATATATACAAGAATTACAAAATATAGAGTACACCAGTTACACATATATATATATATACAAGAATTACAAGAATTTTTAAACAAAGATTTGATATTAAATGAATGTGAAAGAAATTAGTGTTAGATACACAAGATTAAATGATACCAGGGTTACACTGGTACCTGTTACACATATATATATATACAAGAATTACAAAATATAGAACAGGCAATAATGACTTCAATTAAGTATTTTATAAATGATCACCAATATCGGAAGCTGATTTACTGACACCTAACATAAAGTAGAAGACCTTGCCAATCTCATAAATTCAACAGCAACATTTACATCAATTAAAATATTTAGCTATATACTTTTAAGGATATCACCAATTATGGGAAATTGGTTGACACCTAACAAAAAACCCCTTGAGAACGCTTTCGTTACTGGTCACTATTTCTACTATAGCTCTTCTAATAATAAATTTGTATGGGTGATGACTACAAATGAGTGTTGACCCGGTAAGGGGGTGCCACCTAATGACAATTTGCTTTTAGTCATCTTGGTAACTATGGTCGTTGATAGTCTAGGCTAATCTAGGCATAGAATGGACCCGGCCACCAGGCCTGACGGGGACTTCAAGGTAACGAAAGGCTTAAACATATCTAAGTATAAAACAAAGTCTCCGATAGTTAGTTGAGGGTTGTGAAAGTTGGATCTCTAAATAAAATGGTTCAATTTCATTCAGTATTTACAAAGATACGATGAATTGCAAATTTGTCAACAATCAGCATGTACTGCAGACAAAATATAGGATATAGACAAAACAAGCCAGCGCCACCTATACATGTTAGATAAAATCTTTAGACATTTTTTTAATTCCATTGAATCCAAGCCAGGAAAGTATCTACTACCTTTCAGGGCCGTAACTAGCTCAGAGCAATGGGGGGGGGGGGGGGGGGGCGGGAAGTGTTCTCAGGGGTGCTGTAATATTGATGGACAATATACATGTATATCTGTTGTTTTTATGGTCGAAAATTATTCCACAGCGGGTGGGGGGCGGGGTAACCTTTTTGCAGGGAGTGGCTTTGCCCCCGCCTTGTACCCCCCCATCCTAGTTACGGGCCCGCTACCCTTGACAGGGCCGGCGGAAGCAATTCTTGATTGGGGGGGCTTCCATCCTAGGTCCTTATAGGCGTGGGTCCAGGGGTCGCAATAACCTGGAGAAAAGAGTACTTGTGGCCAAATTATTGGGGGGCTAGCCCCCCCCCCCCCACTCCGCCAGGCCTGCGTGATATTTTCTTAATTACATGTTAAATAATGTATTTGATTACATTTTACTGTGGATTGAGACTTATATTTCCAAAACTTTTCCAGAGACTTTTAAATAGAATGTACAGGGAACAATCAAATCATGACCGTTTGCTATGAACTTTCTGGATATGATTTTCAAGTCGGCATGGTCTGGAGAATCTCTGACCGCAGACTGGACATGTTGGTCCACGAGGAACATGTTGATGGACGGATCGAAAATGTTCTCTCCAGGATGTTTTGCTGACATAAATCTTTCCACACATACAGATAACTTTCTTTTCACGAATACCAATCTACAAAAATAAGATAAGGGAAGTCTTATTAAAAATAACACATATTCAGATATCATTGAAACCTGTTATTAATGTGGGTGTATTAGTTAGCCTAATCGGTGCAGAAAAGTAGGACGTTACAAAATTTCATTTTACTTGTCTTTACTACACTAGGATCTGGAAGAGTTGTTATATTACCGGCGTTTTGGCTGAAGTGAGGTTTAAGCCAATGAAACGGTCTGTAACGGCAACTTCTTGGCGTGCCATGCACGGAACTGTGGGTAAACCACTTGAAACGTCAACACTGATTGATTAATCAATGTCTGTCATAGAGTCAAAAGTCGCTGACACGACCTACCAGTGCAACTTGTCAGATCTTCATGTAGTGTAGGCCATCGAAAGTATATAAAAAAATCGAAGCGAAATATAGATCTGTATTTTAATCAGATTGACGTCTTGTCAAGTTTGTTGCTTGAAGAACACTACCTATGGATCAATGGGGAAGTTTGTTTTGGTCTGTAAATCAAATTCCAAAACATAAAGAAATAGAAACTTATTGTCTAGGTGAAATGAAATGAAATGGGGTTTAACGTCCTACTGTTTTGCTCCGAACTGGGCTAATGAAGACGGGCATACGCTATATAGTGTTCTATGAGGGAAATTTTGCCCGGACAGCGGCACTACGGCCTACTCTTATATCGAATTCCAACTGTCAAGGGATCTTTAACGTGCACGCCAATGTGTACACGGGACCTCGGGTTTTCGTCCCATCCGAACGACTAGACAGCTGTCCTTGTCAGCCCCTCCGTCCTGCATCACTGACAAGGGAGAACCACACCGGAAAATCTGGATGAACTTTCTCGGCCAATGCAGGGATCGAACACCCGACCTCCAGGCTAGCGGGCCAGCGCCTTACCCACTTAGCCACCGTGATCCCCTTGTTGTCTAGGAGTATCAGTTCATCAATATTCAGCTGTTAGAAGATGACCTTCAAAACAAGTGTTCAGGCCTTAGAGTTATTTGACTCTTTGTTTCTCAGTTGAGCGACCTGATAAACAAGACTATTTCAAACCTTCCTATACCGTAATTAAAATACAGGTCAAATTATATGACTCAGTGGAAAATGGGGGAAAAAGATATCCCTCACCCACCCAAGAATGGTTTAAACAATATTTATTTAGAATATGACATTAAATACAAAACTGATATAATGGATCATCGAAAGGTGTGATGAGCATGCATGTGAGCTACAGATAAGTTAGTCCAGAAACAAGATGACTGCTAGTCAGAATGTTCAACTCCAACTCCACCTGCCAAATGGACGCTGGTAACACTTTAAAAACATTTTGCTGAGCTTAGGATAGTTGTTAAGGGACCAGAATAAAGTGGGCTACTAGTAAGCAAGTGCCTTACATACAGAATTAAACAGTTTTATACCTTTAATTATATCTAAAGAAGTATATTTAAGTATTTGTAACAGTATTGTTTCGAGTAAAGACAATCAATTCAAGAAAGTGTGAAAGAAATGAAAAATGAAACAGAATTGACTGTCCTACTTTATTTGCACCAAGCATGCTAATGAAGACAAGGGAGTATAACAAAAGTTTTGCTCTGACAGCAGCGTTTCCACCTGTTCTTAGTCGAATTCTAACTGTGAAGGGTTCTTTAATCCAGGATCTCCTGGTTAGAGAGCCATCTCTTAATCACTGAGTCACAAACATCAATGATAGTGCAGCACAACATTGTCAAAATAATTGAAATGAAATAGGATTTAATGTCCTAATGTTCGCCTAATGAAGACGGGCATACGCCATACAGTGTGCTATGAGGGAAATTTTGCACAGACAGCGGCACTGCGGTCTATTCTTATATCAAATTCCAACTGTCAAGGCACGCCAATGTGTGCATGGGACCTCGGTTTTTCGTCCCATCTGAACGACTATACATTGTCCCTTGCCAGGCCCTCTGTCCTACATCACTGACAAAGGGGAACCATGCTGCATGGAAAATCCTGATGAACTTTATCTGCCAATGCAGGGAATAAAACTACGGGTTAGCAAGCAAACGTCTTACCCTTGTCAAAATAACTTAAGTGCAAAGAACAAAAGGAACAAATATCAAAAGATCGAAAATTATGTTATTAGATGTGCAGGGAGTTAATGCAGATTAAATTGGAAAAAAATCCTTACTTATATTACAGCTGGTTTTGATGCGTGGTTCGTAGATGACGTTTTAACGATCCATTTCTTGTAAATGTTTTGCCGCAAAATTGACATGGTCGAGATACACCACCCATATGAATTTCTCTCAGATGGTTATGAAGGCTATCGCGGTGGAAAAGTTTTTTACAAATGGGACATTGGTGTTTGCCAGAAGTTGACTGCTTCACTGATATTGGTACCTACAATGTATAGAAATAAAAAAAAGGTTCTCAATGTCTATTTTAACAATATTTTGGAGGCATTTATTAACTGGATGGAGCAATAAACTATTACACATACTTTTGGAACTTTAGCTTGTTGACATTTTGAAGCGTATTCTCTCAATGTTAAAAATTTGCCATACACCGAAGTGAAAATGTAAATAACAGAAGGAGGACATTTCAGTACAATGGGAAACAACTGCTTAAAATAGTTGAGAAAATATTCTCCCAAATCAATTACTAATTGTTCTTTCATAAGTATGTGTTATAGTTTATTCCTCGATTTCAATCAAATAAATTATTCACACAGATATTGTCGGATATTACACATCTTGGTTTAATGCCAACCAAAAACTGACATGAAATGGGGTTTAACGTCCAACTGTTCTGCTCCGACTGGGCTAATGAAGACGGGCATACTCCATACAGTGTGCTATGTGGGAAATTTTTCCCAGACATCAATGCTATGGCCTACTCTTATATTGAAATCCAACTGCCAAGGGATCTTTTACGTGCATGCCAATGTGTACACGGGACCTCGGTTTTCCTGTCCATTCAAACTACAAGACAGCTTTCCTTTGTTAGCCTTTGGATAATTGAGGTTACTTTACCCTTTTAGACCTTTAGTTTTAAAGAATTATTATATACCCTGGGTTATCTACTTTTTTAACCTGAGGCCCATTGGAACCATGGGGGGGGGGGAGTACTGAAGCCCCACCCAAATATTTTGCAACTGTATCTTTCTTAGTTAAGAATTTTGCGAGCGTATACCCCCATTTGTGAAATTAATAGTGACATATCTGCCAGTGTCCATTTAATTCAAGAGCTTGTCTTGATTATCAAATATAATATAAGCATTAATATCAAAATCATATAATTCCCTTACTTAGTTTTTAGTTCCTTGATGTGCCGTTCTTAGATGCCGAATTAAAGAACCATTCCTTGTAAACTGTCTTCCACAATACTGACATGGGCGAGATACAAATCCTCTATGAATTTCTCGCTTGTGATTATTAAGACTACTGATATGCACAAAAAGTTTAAAACAATCGGGACACTGATATTTACCAGATGATAGTTGGGTCATTGAAGCCGGCACACGCACCTATAATATACAGAAAAAAAATATACGTCAAAAACGTTCTCACATCCATCTTAAAGTAATCATCTCTTTCAAAAATCTAAAGGCCTAATGATTAAATTGTACTGGACATTTTGAACTTTGTGCTGGACATGTACTATAAAAATCTATAAATCTGCAGGCCTGGATATAACAAGCTTAAAATGTCAACCACTACTGAACTAGTATCTGACATTTTGAACTTTGCGCCAAACATGTATTGGTCCAAAAAATTATTTAAAACACAGACGAGAGACGAATTTGTGTCAGACAAAATGACAGACATGACAATCTATAATCCTTGAAACCAGTGATTGTTTTTCATATAAATTGTGTTGTGTTTTTTAAATTTATAATGTTTTATAAAACACATAGCAGTATCATTAATATATACACATATATATATATCCTTTACTATAATATCATCAAAGTTGATACTCTAAAAGAAATATCAATCCAAAAATGGTTAAATTCCATTGAGTATTTACAGAAATCTGATGAATTGAAAAATCCTCTACAGACAATTAAAACAAGTGTATTTTTTTTTTAAATTTTTGGATGGACCTCAGTTTTGTCTATCTGGGAGATCATATCGGCTGTGAAATATTACAAATTGTCCCAAAAATGTATGTTTGGGATTGGTGACTTGAAACTAAATATTAATATTAAGGAATGTCAGTCCAAAAAGAAAAGAAATGAAATGAAATGGGGTTTAACGTCCTACTCTACTGTTCTGCTCCGAACTGGGCTAAGAAAGATGGGCATATGCCATACAGTGTGCTATGAGGGAAATTTTGCCCGGACAGCGGCACTACAGCCTACTCTTATATCGAATTCCAACTGTCAAGGGATCTTTTTCATCCCATGTGAATGACTAGACAGCTATCCTTGTCAGTCCTTCCGTCCTGCATCACTGACAAGGGGGAACCACGTTAGAAAACAAGGATGAACTTTCTCAGCCAATGCAGGGATCGAACACCCGACCTCCAGGCTAGCGAGCCAGCGCCTTACCCACGTAACCACTGTGACCCCCGTCAGCCCAAAAATGGTTCATGTTCATTCAGCAGCTACAAAGATATGACGAATTGAAAATTAATACTAAATACAAGTCCCTTACTTAATCTAAAATTGTTGATGAGCTGTTCGCAGGTGTCGTACTAAAGAACTATTTCTAGTAAACCTCCGTCCACAATATTGGCATGGGCGTGAAACAACCCCTCTGTGGACTTCTCGATTATGATTATAAAGACTACGGACGTGACCAAAAAATCTAAAACAAACAGGACACTGGTGATTGCCTTGAGTTGAATGCTCCCTTGATACAGATACCTATAATGTACAGAAAAAAATCTAAATTTTAAAAAAAAACAAAACAACTGTCATCTGTATCAATGGCACGCTGTATGTATTAAAGTAGTACTAAGTCTAGGTAAGCTAGTATAATTGGTTGTCATTAATTAGCTTTAAACCATACTAAATGTTGAATATGTATATCAATTTTAAAATTCTAGTGGTTTAAGCTCCCATTCAGTCAGTATTTAAAAAAAACCCAAAGCAACTGTCATTTGTATCTATAGCAGGATGCATGTATTACAGAGGTAATAATATGTTTAGGTACGCTAGTATAATTGGTTTTGAATATGTATCTTAATTTGAAATATCTAGCGGTTTAAGCTCCCATTCAGTCAGTATTTAAAAAAAACAAAACAAAAGTCATCTGCATCAATGGCAATATGCATGTATTAAAGAGGTAATAATATGTTTAGGTAAACTAGTATAATTAGTTTTCATTAATTAGCTTTTAATCATACTAAGTGTTGAATATGTATATTATTAATTTTAGGTCCAGTGCTTGCAATATTCTTGAATAATGTCCATTATTTATCTCTCTATGAGGTCATTTACTGCTTGACAAGTTTTGAATACAGTATGTATATTAATTTAAAAATTCCAACAGCTTGCAATATTCCTGAATAATACCCATTGTTTATCACTCTATAATTTCACTTGCTGTAAACAAACGTTATTTTGGTAGCTTATTAAGCTAAGAATTGGAGATTTTCAAACATTGTAGTTGAGGAATGTAGAAGTTGTAAGAGAGACAGAGAGAGAAATGGGGTTAAATGTCCTCTCGAAACAAACTAAGTCATTTTGGGACTAACATATGGTTCAATTTTATTACAATAATTTGCTTGTGTGTAGGTCTTTAACAGTGTGAGAAAACTGGAGGACCCGGAGAAAACCCACGACGTTGGAAAGCAACCTACTCCTTGTCATGTACAAGCGTGGAATCAAAACCACGCCACATGACTCAATGACAGACCTTATAATGCAACGCGCACGTGTTAACCATTCGGCCACCCAACCCCCCTGTAGAGGTTTGTAAGAGTCTAGATGTTTGTAGATGACTAATATATAGTATGTTTACATGTAACTCCATGCAAAGACTGGGCATGGCTGATTTCTATAAATCAATAACCATATTGTTTCTTTACAAGGTGCCAAAAAGTATTTGAAAACCAACAACATTAATTTTTTTGTTATTAAAACGTCCTGGCCATACTATAACGTATCAATAAATAATATCAACTTATTAATAAATAATATGTTACTTAAACAGAAAAATATCGTAGCCTAATAATCGTAGTGATAAATAATATTATATTTAAACAGAAAAATATCCTGACCATGTTAACGTAGCAATAAATAATATCTTACTTAGGCAGAAAAATCATGATGAGCATTACGAAGATGCCGTAACAAGGAAGCATTTCTTGTAAATCTTCTTCCACAATGCCGGCATGGTTGAGATTCCTGTCTGATATGAATTTCTCTGACATGATTACGAACACTGCCGGACTTGGAAAAAAATTTAAAACAAATGGGACATTGGTATTTAGTAGAGTCTGATAATTCTCCATGTACCTACAAAGAATAAAAATAGATAGTAAAGTGTCTTCTTGTCTTTCAATAAAAAAGATATGGATTTAACTAGAAAATCATAAATGGGATAGTTTCATGAAATGTACAATGATTTGGCCAAAGAGGTTTTCAACCGAACACTAAAGTCCCCATCTCACTGGGCTGTGACTGTTGGCAATAAATTGCAAACAAGTGAGGTTCCAAAGTGAAATGAAATGAAATAAAATGGGGTTTGACGTCCTACTGTTTTGCTTCGAACTGGGCTAATGAAGACGGGCATACGCCATACAGTGTGCTATGAGGGAAATTTTGCCCAGACAGCGGCACTACGGCCTACTCTTATATCGAATTCCAACTGTCAAGGGATCTTTTACGGGCATGCTAATGTTTTTTTGTCTCATCCAAATGACTAGACAGCAGTCCTTGTCAGACCCTCCGTCCTGCATCACTGATAAGGGGGAACCATGCCGGAAAAGGTTCCAAAATGGCCTGAAAAGTTTTCAGATAATCTTAATAACCTTGTGCGTGTCGCAGTGTATTGCTCTCGTGTCACTGCAATTTTGAACAATATAGTCACAGAGTCACCGCTGGTGTCTCAAACCCAGAAAGTGTGAGATATCTTCAACAGCTTTATGAGCGGTTGGCGACCTATGTAACTAATGGGATGGAACGAAAAACGGGCTCCCATTGGCAGTAGGAATTCATGCAAAATTCTCGTTATATAGTAGCCTACACTGTATGGCAGTTGCTGGTCTTCATTAGCCAGGACAGAACAAAAAAGTAGGATGTTAAACCCCTTTCAATATATCTTGAAAAAGAAGGTTCAACACTTAAAATGATAGCTTAACAAAACTTTGAATTACACAAGGTGATGAATTTCTGATGATATTCACTGCTAGACACAAATTAACAGCACCAGGCCTCGAAAATATGATTTTAGTTGTCCTTGACAAAAAGTCACCCGGCCTGGAATTCACGGTTATACCCAACAAAATGTCAGCCAAATTAATGAGCTAGTACATAACATTTGGAGTTTAGTGTCAAACAAACATCAATGAAAAATGAAAACACAGATAAATCTATGTGGTACAAACACACAAGGCATTGTGTCTGACAAAGCCTGAAATTGTGTCTGACAATCAGGGACATTTGGCATATTTCCAGGCTTGAATAACAAAAAATAGAATCAAATAAACCCCCTTACTTAGTCTGACATGCTGCGATGAGCAGTTCTTAGATGGCGTAACAAAGAAGCATTTCTTGTAAATCTCCTCCCACAGAATTGGCACGGCTGAGATTGCTCCATGATATGAATTTCTTTAATGTGCAAACGCAGACTACCACCATGAGCAAATAATTTACGACAAATAGGACATTGTAGTCTTCCATTCACTGACAACGGCCTCAATTTCATTACCTATAAAGTATAAAAAAACACACAAAAAAATCAAGTCAGTGGCCAACAAATTTCTTTACATTTTAAAATGAATTATATATATTCGTTTTAGTTATTAAAATTCATATCTTGTTGTCTGTGCTTATGATAAAATACATTGACTCCAAAGTCCGAATATATGTTGATGCCTATTGTATTTTAGGGAAATGGGGAGAAAACTGGCATCAATTTCTTTTCATTTACTAATAACAACAATCATGTTGTCACCAGACAGTTGTAGGCCTTGCTAACACCCAACAGCTAAAACAAATGTAACGAGAGAGGTAACAATACGTGTCCACAGGATGGAAGGGGGTTTATATTAATGTCTTATCGATGCAAAACTTGGTTATTTTCATTGGTATAGTACAACTTTCAATGACAAGTGAGTCATTCTATAGTCAAGAGTCTACTGCCTTATCCCTCGACTACCCCAGTCCCTTGTTTAATTCATGATCTCGAAAAGCTGTCATTTAGAGAAATTTGTAGTTTTAAATGGATTGTGTGGCTGTCATTTAGAGAAATTTGTAGTTTCAAATGGATTGTATGTCTGAAACCCTTTAATGGTTTAATTTATACTTTAGTTTCAGTCCCAGTACGTTTCAAAGGATCATCAATAATTTTTGTAACCTTTACAAATCACCTACATTATCAAATCTCGACCGAATTTCTGTAACCTAATGCTTTACAATGTATATATTTTACAAACCATCAAATTACACCATAATGCATTCAGAAACAGCCTAATCAATACACTGTCCATGAAAATGAATCAAACTTACTTTAGAGAAATTTGTAGTTTTAAATGGATTGTGTGGCTGTCATTTAGAGAAATTTGTAGTTTCAAATGGATTGTATGTCTGAAACCCTTTAATGGTTTAATTTATACTTTAGTTCCAGTCCCAGTACGTTTCAAAGGATCATCAATAATTTTTGTAACCTTTACAAATCACCTACATTATCAAATCTCGACCGAATTTCTGTAACCTAGTGCTTTACAATGTATATATTTTACAAACCATCAAATTACACCATAATGCATTCAGAAACAGCCTAATCAATACACTGTACATGAAAATGAATCAAACTTACTTTAAATGAGAAATTGTACTTAGTACATCAGGAACTATAATATATTTTGAAATCAACAGTATATTTACTCCTGGGTATAAAATAACAACTGTACAATTTGCGCATACTATGTTCTGGTCATGGCTGGTACCAACAATTATTCTTACCAACAATACATGCTACCTTGTGTTTGTTATTGACAGAGAGTATATTATGAGAATCACAGAATGATTACTTTTATCACTTATACCCACCCTGTGAGACCGGGGTGGCGTACTTACTGCGCTGCTATGGCGACGGAAAATGGTCTCAGAGCGCATCAAGATTGTTTTAAGCGTGGTGGAAACGCCAGATGTCATGCTGTGGTCTGCAAAGTCACAGCATTTGTTTTGTGCATGTTCGAAATAAACGCTAAGGTTCTGTGATCTGACCTGGAAAGCTGTGAGAACGCAGCTTTTTTCCAGTTTGTAATTTTTCGGATATTTTCTCCCATTGTGTTCACATTTACGGGCGACTTTGTGCATTTCCTGGTCGCCGTACAGTCGCAGCAGTGCAGTAAGGACGCCACCCCAGTCTGACAGGGGCAATTGGAAAAATATTTCAGTAAATAGTTATACACTTTTAATGAATGGTTTAAGATAGTGTTATTTCCTTACTCCACCAAACATGGATGATTGCTGAATATTTAAGCCGATCACTACACATTTCAGACTGATCACTGCTCATATTGGCAAAACTACACGCTTATTTATTCACGAAGTGGGTGCTTTCAACTCAGACATGGAAAAGAATCAATTAAACACAAACTTTAAACAGATTTAGTTGAAAGTGTAAAGCAGGGTGTGAATCTTCTAGTCCAATCCCTTTATAAAACAGTTAGGATTTATCATTTTTACTCCAGTATTTATTAACATCCAACGTATGCAGGGCAGCAATATGTGTTTTTAAGGAGGTTTTACGAGTAAAGGATCGATCACATATGGGGCAGTGGAAGGTTTGAACAAGATCACTGTGGGCCTCTCTGATATGACGTTGAAGATTATTTCTGGACATATAACTTCTTGGACACGAATGACACACCAGCCTCGACTCTTCATTCATCTGAAAATAGGGAAATGATCTTGTAAGCAATTAATCTAAATATGCTAACCATCTTAGTTCCAAATAAGCTGTGAGACAAATGTGGGTGGATTGGGTAACAAAATTCTAAAATAATTTCAATAAAATTTTTAAAAAAATATTTGACACTTCTATAACACAACTGCTATGTCCGTGAAAACTTTCGCTGTAAAAGGAAGGTGGTTGAATAAATCTAAATAGTACTGTATTTCCTGGTGCTCAAGTGTTGGCACCAATCTGTTTCACAGAGAATTACGAGTCTCGTATAATATCTCTGTCATAGATGACTGCCTTAACACGTGCTGTCACAGCACGCGGTGTGAATCATTGGCTGAATGGCGCGTGCATTGTTTACATAAGACATAACAGCTTCGGAGAGAATGCTGCATTTTAGTCATTTTAATACCCATTTACACTAAATCGGAAATAATTTTTAACTACAAATACGTCAAACACCTTTATTTATTTTTCCAATATATACAAAAAATGTTTTAGAATTTAATTTGTCGCAGGAAAAAAGTTAATATTTCTAGCTCATTAAGCCGCATCAATGTCATCCTTATCAGTGATTGTCGCGGCCAAGCAAATATTCACTGCTGATCAGTGTGTGTTGGCACATGTAGCCTACATTGCATTTGTATTTCCATTATTAAATTTTACTAGGTCTACAACTGTTAGATTGTGTAATTTATTGTGCTCCACAGACAGTGGGATAAAATGGCACATTCTTGAACATTGACAGTCAGCATACTAGTCTGAATACATATATATTGCCAGAATCTTGTTAGTACGTGAGTCTAGTATGAGAGAGGCATTGGAACGTTTTCACATTTATCGAAATATTCAGTACTGATTTGATGCCAAACTGAAGTTCCCCAACGATGGCATGGCACCAATATTAAAATGTGGAATTTGGTTGTAAAATATTTCATCATTCAGTTGGTACAAAAGGTGCCCCTCTACTTACAATTGCCGAACCTGGTCTTGTTAAAGAAAAACATTTATTGCTGACATCCTTTCGCTAAGTAATGCTAAATTCAGTGGTTATTTAGTGTCCATCTACACAGAAGAGTTGAAGAATAAAGAAACTACCTATAGTGACAAGGCATCATACTACTTGGATAATTATGTTAGTCAATACTGACGAAAAGTGAAACTGAAGAGTAAAAGCTGGTTTCAGAAGGTTTCATCCCCATGGTTATAATCTGACTTACAGACAATAAGGAATACAGAAATAATAACCAAATAAGTGTTCAAATCATTCTTTAATTCAAATAAAACAAGAAAACTTTATATACATTATGTGAAAAATATGGAGATTTTTAAAACAGATGAATCAATATAGAGCAACATTGATGTACACCAGTAAGATATATACAATGACCCCAGTGTAATGAAATTTAAACAAGTATTTGTAATTACTAGCTTGTCCTTTATCCAATTTAAACAAGTAAATATAATTACTAGCTTGTCATCCAATTTAAACATGTTTATATAATTACTAGCTTGTCATCCAATTTAAACATGTTTATATAATTACTGACTTGTCCTTCATTCATTTTAAACATGTAAATATAATTACTAGCTTGTCCTTCATCAAATTAAAACATGCATATATACAATTGCTAGATTGTCCATCCAATTTATAAATACTAGCTTTTATCCAATTTAAACAAGTAAATATGATTACTAGTTTGTCATCCAATTTAAACATGTAAATGTAATTACTACATTATAGCTTGTCCTTTATCCAAGTTAAACATGTAAATATAATAACTATAAGATTGATATTTATCCAATTTAAAGTTGTAAAGATAATTCTTCTTCATCCAATTTAAAGATACATTATGGGAGATTAGATAAAGAGTTGGCAGTTCTCATTACAATAGTTAAAAGCTAGATAACGTAAAGGGAATTTGCTGAAAATTTCAGTCAAATTGATCCACTCTGAACCGAGAATTTAGCGATTGAATTTTCAGCCTAGCCTCAATCATCATTACTAGAGTCGGTATGATAAAACATAGTCTCGACTCTCGAATATCCATTTCATGATTAGATCATGAATGAAAGTTGAGCAGCAAATCGGATCCTAATCCAGTAAATATCACAGGCTAGCGATGACATCAAAAGTTGATTATGGTCTGGATAAGTTAATTAATGTCTAATTAATAATTTAGATGACATTTCACGCCTAAAGAAAGACTTGCAATAGGCAGATTTAGCTCTTGCATAATGTATGTTTAACCATGTAAGTATAAGTACTAGTTTGCCCTTTATCAAATTAATTAATTACTACCTTATTACTCATCAATGTTAAACAATAATAATCAGGAATTAAAACTTAGAAATGAAATGGGGTTTAACATCCTACTGTTCTGCTCCAACTGGGTTAATGAAGATGGGCATACGCCATGCAGTGTGCTATGAGGGAATTTTTGCCTGGACAGCTGTGCTACAGCCTACTCTATCAAATTCCAACTGCCAAGGGATCTTTTACACACACGCCAATGTGTACCATCCGAATGACTAGACAGCTGTGCTTGTGAGCCCTCTGTCCTTCACCACTGACAATGCGAAACCATGTCAGTAAATCATGATAACCTTTTCTCAGCCAACACCGGGAAGTAAAGCTGGAAATCTACACACAAATTAATGACAGGGAATTAGAATAAAATTCTATTGGACCGGAACCGATATTCTCTCTCGTAAATATTAACTGAAAATAGACTGATTTAGAAATTATGCAACAGACAACTCTGATAATCCCAAAAAACATTAATGATGGGGATTTGGATAAAATCTATTGGACTGGAAATGATAATCTCTCCTATACATATTAGCTGAATGTAGAACTAACATTTGGGTGAAAAATTTTAATGTGTTCGTTTAATGTATACGTTCTAGTGAAAAATTTAGAACAGAACTGACAAGCGACTTTCATTTTTAAATGTTGGGATCTGATATGTCTTCTAAGATCACTCATATAGCGATAAGTCCTCCCACAAATGTCACAGCTTAACCTCGGCACTCCATGCACCTACGAATAACAAAAGAAAAAAATTTCAAAAATTTATTTTTATTCTTATTTATCAATAATAAAAGCACAATGTCGATGGATGTAATGTAAGGTAATAAGTTCAGGATATATTATAATATATATATACACACAAGATTATTAATACTCTTTACATTCAATGAAATGAAATAGGGTTTCACATCCATCTTTTTGGCACCAATCGGGCTAATGAAGACAGGTATATGTCACGCAGTGTGCTAAGAGATAAATTTAGCCTGGAAATTGCCTGGTATACTGGTAGATCTACATTGTATAAAGTTTTGTAATTAGCATGTTTGCTATTAACCTTTGTAATTAGCATGTTTTGTATTAACCTTTGTAATGTAACATACTGGTATAATAACTGCAGTGCCAAATCAACCATGTAAGTACGATATCGATTCTGGGTGACATATTTTCATATGTCCCTTCAATGAATCTTTTCTGGAAAATTCTTTTTCACATAATGGACATTGAGCTCTCTCCTTTAGATGACTTGACCGTATATGGCGTCGCACATCAGCCACACGTCCAAAGCTTTTACCACAGAAAGAACAAATCTTATCCAGTTCAAACACCTACAATCAAAAAACATAGACGTAGTTAATTTGCTCTTATATTCTTTTGAATGTCCGTAAATGTACATGCAGTCAGCACAGAAAACTAGGAAGATTTGAGGGTGCAGGAGTAATAAAATGTTTACAACAAAAGTGATGATGGTGGTATTAATACTCATATGCTTCGATTGTATTTTGTCAGACATGTCTGTTGGATTTGGCAAAGTCCTGCCTCAAATTTTACAACAAGACATGGTGAATCAAACAAAAATGTTGACTGTATTGAGAGTATAACTATTACAAATCTTGATGATTGATCTATAACTATATATTGACTAAATAGATACGATACAGAACTCATTATGGTATAATTGGTCCTGAATACAATATAATTAATAAGATGACCAGTATGTTTCAATGATGGCAATTTTATTCCAATAACATGTTACTATGACGACTGTACTCAATATGCTATATACATGATGCATCACAGTGTAAATTAAGACAATAATGTTATAGTCAATGACTGTTTTAACATATAGACGCTTAAAGTAAACTACATTTTTACAATGTTTTCGTCCATCGTAGTGAGACTTGTCTTCAGCCCCTTTCTATGAAGTACTAGTTTTCTAATGGTACTGTAGATTTTAGCTTGTCAAAAAGGACTATTATCCTTCTAGCAATACATGCAGCAATGCCAGTGGCGGCTCTACTTCGGACAGTAATATAAAATTAACAAACCAAATAATTTCTACCAGATCTCTGCGGTAATAGCCATTAATATACAAAAGATATAGTCTTTATTGTGGGAAGATAACGTGAGAATTAAAAAAAGTCCAACATTGTAGTTTTTCTTTTTTTTTATGATTAATTGTAAATGAGCTGTAAATCATTTATAAAACAATTAAAGAGCATTCAACGCACATGAATCGTACATGTGCGTGAAATGAAACAAAATGAAATGGAGATTATGCAGTATTCTGAGGGAAATTTTGCCAAGACAGCAACTGTTTCATCAAATTCTAATAATTGCCTGGGGTTGTTTCATGTGCACGGAACCTCTTTTTTGGGGTACTTTTTGATTGAGTCGACGCTGTTCACTCTGAAAAATACTGAGCAACTTTCTCAGTCAACACTGGTATCTAACTCAGAACCTCTTGGTTGGTGAGTAAGTGACTTTCTTACTTTAGTCACTTTGGCTCCCGGAAAATAAAACAAGCCAACAGTGAGGCTGATGTCCCCCGCCGAAATAGGAAAATAATTAGAGGACACATATAAATTTATCACAAATTATCTTTTACAAAGTATTGAACAATCAAACAGTATATCTTTACTTATAGTCTAACAATCAAAGTAGGAGAGTTATTGTTTTCCAAAGTCTCGACCAATCAAATTGCGTATCGCTCTGCTTACCCTGAGCAGAAAATGCTCATTATCAAACTTAGTCAAGGTATTACTGTAATGAAACTATACACCAAGTTTCATCAATCTCACTTAATTAGAACTAAAGTTATCGTGTCCCAAAGCATCAACCAATCAAATTGCTTATCTCTGCTTACCCTAAGCGGAAAATGCTCATCTTCGAACTCCATCAAGGCATTGACCTAATCAACACATACACCAAGTTTGAACATTCTAGCTCAATTAGGAAGAGAGTTATCGTGCCCCAAAGTATCAACCAATCAAATTGCTTATCTCTGCTTACCCTAAGCGGAAAATGCTCATCTTCGAACTCCATCAAGGCATTGACCTAATAAACACATACACCAAGTTTGAACATTCTAGCTCAATTAAAAGTTATCGTGTCCCAAAGCATCAACCAATCAAATTGCTTATCTCTGCTTACCCTAAGCGGAAAATGCTCATCTTCGAACTCCATCAAGGCATTGACCTAATCAACACATACACCAAGTTTGAACATTCTAGCCCAATTAGGAAGAGAGTTATCGTGTCCCAAAGCATCAACCAATCAAATTGCTTATCTCTGCTTACCCTAAGCGGAAAATGCTCATCTTCGAACTCCATCAAGGCATTGACCTAATAAACACATACACCAAGTTTGAACATTCTAGCTCAATTAGGAAGAGAGTTATTGTGTCCCAAAAAGTGTGACGGACAGACAGACGGACAGACAGACGGACAGACAGACAGACGGACAGACAGACGGACGAA
This sequence comes from Patella vulgata, assembly GCF_932274485.2. Classification (NCBI taxonomy): domain Eukaryota; kingdom Metazoa; phylum Mollusca; class Gastropoda; family Patellidae; genus Patella; species Patella vulgata. Next base: position 17,945,446 of record NC_065881.2, read on the forward strand.
CCCATTTTAATAGTCCCCTGCTTTCTTCGAAAGGCGGGGGACAAAAAAATACTGACCAAGACAATGATGTAAATAGGTAATTTCACGACTAACATATGGTTTAATTTTTATTTCAATAATTTCCTTGCACGAAGGGGGTCTTTAGCAGTGGGTGGACCCGGAGAAAACTCATGAGGTTGGACAGGCAATCCTTATCTCGTACAAGTGGGGATCGAAACCACAGCGATTGACTAAATGGCTGACCTTGTGATCCAATGCGCACGCAATAACTATTCAGCCACCCAGCCCCACACAATGGTCGTACAACAACAAAAGAAGAGTCAAACAATGTTAATCGTAATTAATAACTCAGCCATATCCATATAGCATGAATGATATCATTTCAAATATTACAACTTAATGGACCTAAGTCCGTAACTCAAAATCCTCCAAAATCTTCGACATCGAAAACACGAATTATTGGTCAATTTAAATCAACATTGATGATGTAAACTTACCGGGAAAAGATGAGCTTCTGATATCCGATATTTAAGATAAAATAATTTTTTTAACATTGGTACACGAATCGTGTACCATAATGCGCTTCAGCCCCAGTTGTATTGAGAGACTCGAGGGACGAGGCTAGACACATTGCACCAAATCAAATGGAGTTATGTAGACTAGAATAACTAGACGTTAGAAATTTGCACTCGATTGAGATTGCTGACTTATTTCGCCGAACATAACTGATTTGAAATTGGAGTAAAAACGGAAACCATTAAATGTAAATCAGTTTATATACATTCATATTACAGTATTATATGCGTTGCAACCCACTTTTGTGAATTTCTAGGTCCCAAATTTTAGCGATTTAGCTCCTTTAACAGTTAATATGAAACCATAAAAAGCTGCTATTGAAAGCTTAAAGGGACTATCCCGATTTTAACAGAGTGTCAAAAATAAAAGTCTGAGTATGTATGAAATTTAAGCTTCAAAATATAGAGGAATGATGTTTTTACCTTGTCTCAAAATATCAGCCCAAAATATTGAGTCGTTTGGACATGAACGTCAAAACTGCTTATCCGAACACGTAACCCTTTTAAGATTTCGGTTCAATTTCTTCGTTGGGTGACATGATAATCGATTCCTGTTCCTTTAGAGGTCTATACAGTGAATGACCCATCTGCTGTACTTGATAACGAAAGGTTAATTTCACCTGCACATTATTTTTATAAAATAAAAGTCTGGTTTTATCCAGAGACCGTATAATACAGCTTGGAACACAGGTCTCCATTTCCAGATTAAGACTGATGGGTTTAAGTTGTTTGAAAACGTATCACAAATATTGAGTTAGTTGCTCGGCCCTTAGGTAGGGGGTTTTAAAGGATTTTAACTCAAAATTAAGCAGTTTTAGTCCCTAAGATATTATCGGGATTGTCCATTTAAATCAACAGGTCACATGACCCATTGGAGATATCAATTATTATAGAAATGTACTCTGAAAACAGGATGAAATTAGTACAGTACCATGAGTAAACTGTATACAACACTACACATTAAACACCTGTTACATAACAAAAACAAGAACAATGGAACAATATTCATATCATTTTATTGATATTATATTATTCAATTCTAAATAACACGTAAATATATTACAACATCTACAACAGCTTGTTATGTTATTATGTAATTAAATGTAAATCTACCAAATATGAACATATTTGAATAAAAAAAATGAAATGAAATGTATTTGATTGTTGGGAAAACGAAATGAAATTGGGTTTATCGTTGGGTTCTACTTTTCTGCACCAACTTGGCTGCATACGCCATGCAGTGTGATTTGAGTGAAATTGTTGTCCTGACAGTGGCAGTCCAGTCTGCTCTTATTTCTTATTCCAACTGTCATCCCAAAAAAATTATGTAATGTTTTACATTGTAGCAGACATTTTATATTATACCATTATTATGACATGACATGATTCTAGATGTAACAGACAAAATTTCAGACACTAATGAACTTGCATCTGATATTTGTTAACTTTGTACCAAACATATATTAAAAATATCAATAAAAACACAGAAAAAAGACAAATCTGTGGCAGACAAAATATCAGGCACCAGACGTGTTCACATAGCAAACAGTTATATAGAAGTTTTCTCAAACGCAGGCAGAAAAACAAGTCAATAAAGATGATTATTCTACAATGGGATAAAGGGTAACAAGATGTCTATTCCACTAGTTTAGAAAGATGTTTACCAGTATTCCAGTATTAGGAATGAAGGGTAGCAAGATGTCTAGTCCACTATGGAATGAAGGGTAACAAGATGTCTAGTGCACAGAAAAACAAGTCAATAAAGATGATTATTCTACAATGGGATAAAGGGTAACAAGATGTCTATTCCACTAGTTTAGAAAGATGTTTACCAGTATTCCAGTATTAGGAATGAAGGGTAACAAGATGTCTAGTGTACAATGGAATGAAGGGTAACAAGATATCTATTGCACAATGGAATGAAGGGTAACAAGATGTCTTCTCCACTATGGAATGAAGGGTAACCAGATGTCTAGTCCACTATGGAATGAAGAGTAACAAGATGTCTATTCCACAATAGAATGAAGGCTATTGTACAATGGAATGAAGGGTAACAAAATATCTATTCCACTACAGAAAGTCAGTGAAGTCCATTGCACAATGGAATGAAGGATAACAAGTTGTCTATTCCAAAATCGAATGAAGAGTAGCCAGATGTCTCTTCATATTATCTGATCTCCCAAAAGCTCGGTTACAAATTGGACAAACAAATTTAGCTTCTAAATGACAGTCACGTATATGTCGTCGACAGCCTGCTACATCAGCAAAATATTTCCCACACCAGTTACAGCTTCGTTTATCCTTGATAAATTGTGTCTGAAACAAAAACAAAGTTCGTTATAATACATTCCGCAGGTGAACAACCACTTTGTTTAATTTATAAGACTTAACAGCCAAATAATCCTTATTGCAATGTTTTTTTAGAAGGGTTAATGATTGTTTGAATCCCAGAAACTAGAATAAGTATGCTGCTGTAATTTTACTCTTTCATTAAATGGGGTCCAGTCACAGGCAACCTTCTAGGCCTAGCATAGCCTACAATAGCAACAAACACAGTAAACAATAGACCTCAACGATTCAAAGCCAATTGCCATTACATAGGACCAGGTCACCTAGTCATCACACAGTACTACTACTTAAACTCTACATATAGGACTTGGTTACAGTGTACAATTTTATTATTATAAAGCAGAGAGAGAGAGAAATGGGGTTTAACATCCATTCAACACAAACTAGGTTATTTTGGGACTAACACATGGTTTAATTTTATTTCAATAATTCGCTTGCGCATAAGGGTCTATAGCAGCGGGAGGAAACCAGAGGACCCAGATAAAACCGAACCTACTCCTTGTCACGTAAAACCGGGGAATCCAAACCACGCCAGTTGACTCAATGACAGATTTTATGGCACAGTGCACACATGCTAACCATTCAGCCATCCACCCCCACCCCCACCCCCCCCTATTATAAAGCAGAAATATTCTCAGTAACCCAAGTAATCATAGTGACCAGTAACGAAAGGGTTAAGAATAAAACTAAGTTTTTAAGAGATAGATAAGATATGATATACTACACATATTCTACCTGCAAACAAATAAATTCCTAGCATCACGATTTATGATAACTTCCATAATGTTCATTTAAATTTTCTTTTCTTTTGAACTGACGTCCACAAATATGGCAAGCAAACTTAATTTCCAGATGTTCCTCTCTAACATGACGATTTAAATGGGAACTTTGCTTGAACTGTTTGCCACACCAGTTGCAAGTCTTTCTATTTAAACAAACCTAGAACGAGAAAAGTATAAGGTTATAAACTTTAAACTTGGAAACAGACCCCGTTAACCTTCTGCTTCATCAATTCACTATCTGATGAAAACAATCAATTCACCTCTAGCATAGTGGACAACAAATTCTTACTTGCCTAGAAGAGTTGTTTGGTTATGGAGATGATGACTTCTGCATGCTGATACCTGGTCCGTAAACAGGGGGGGGGGGGGGAGCAAATTCCCCCCCCCCTGCAAAAAGTTTAACCCCCCTCCCTCCCCTGTGAATAAGTTGTCGACCATATAAAAAATAGATATACATTGTCAATCTTTACAGCACCCCTGAGAACACTTCCCGCCCCCTCGTTGCTCTGAGCTAGTTACGGTCCTGGCTGATACATATATCACTTGCTGATTTTACTTAGTCACAGTAATACACAGGTCACAATTCTATGGAATACAATTACTGCTTATTACTGAGCGACACTTCGACACGGCTTCTCTGGTCATTATCAAGCAATGATAAGGGAAGGGAGATGGGGTTTAACATCCTACTGTTCTGCTCCTAAACTGGGCTAATGAAGACGGGCATATGCCATACAGTGTGCTATGAGGGAGATTTTGCCCGGGCAGCGGCACTACAGCCTACTCTTATATTGAATTCCAACTGCCAAGGGATCTTTTACGTGCACGCCAATATGTACACAGGACCTCGGTTTTTCGTCCCATCCGAATGACTAGACAGCTGTCCTTGTCAGGCCCATATGAAATATATTATATACATGTAAACAACAATACTTGGTTAATTAATGCTGACCATCCAGAGACACCCAAGTATTGTTGTTTACATTTATGTATATAATGTCTTGTTACATTTCATATTTTATCATTGCTTGATAATGACTAGAGAAGCCTCGTCGAAATGTCAGTAATTGTATTCCGTAGAATTGTGACCCTTATATTCCAGTTCAATTACTAAATGCCATTGGAACAATTTAAGTCACAGTAAGTGTCTATTTCCTGACTGACACAAAATCTAGCTGAGTAACACATCCTTATGAAAAGTGCAAGCTTTATTCAAACAATGGTTTATTAATGAATCTGTACTTAAAGTCTGTGTATCAATATATAGAGATGTCCAATTTTATCACTTATTCTATTTTACTTTGAGAATAGATCTCCGCCCTGAATGGCCGAAGTATTGAAAAATAAAGTGTACTATTTTGTTATGCAGTTCTAATCCATTTTATATTTTTCATACACACTAAGACCAAATGAACAGCTTCAAATCCATTAAATGTAAGCAGAGTAAATCCTTCTCAATTTTCTTAAAATATATTTAAGTGTTTTCAACAGAAATCGTGGATGTAAGAATTACAATGTCTGTCAACTAGCTTTGTGTCTGTGATTGAAGCGATTCTAATTGTAGACAGACAGCTCATCAGTTTCATATGTTATTTAATGGCACTACCATCTACACACTTTATGTCACACACAAGACAATATTATTTGCCTCTTGAAAAGGCAACAAACTAGGCACAGTGTAGACACACAGGCGTACGAGCTGGGGGGGGGGGGGGGGCGGCTGCCCCCTCATTTTGGGCACCAAATGCTGGGAAAATTTGGGCACACAATTGTACTTTGTAAAATTTGTATAAAATAATATTGTGTTCTTGAATGTGTCCAATTTAACATCGAATTTATTATTATCATGTAACATACTAAGAACCTAACTACATTTTTTGGGCACCAACCACCACCGCCCCCCTCCCCCCCAGTCAAAAATTTCCCTGTACGCCTATGTGTAGACAGCTGTATTTTGGATGCACTGAAGGCTGTCTTTTGAATACTTTGGTATACTGATGTGGGCTGCAGCTATGTCTTTAGTCCTGACAGCATGAATAAAGCCAATCATTATCTGGTAACATAATACTGAAGGTGAATTTGAGAACCCATTAATAAACTAAGCTTTTTAGTGACTGGAGAAAATAGAATGATAATATTGTTAAATATTTTGTTGCATTCTGATTGTGGGACTATATAATAAAATTAATGTGTGTGTCTTCTTCTCTTGTTTAAGTTCATCTATGATTGGATAATTTTATCTGCCTAATTAATGCCAGGAATAAATAAATCAAGAATGAATAGACAACAATTGGATCAATAGAAGTTGTTATTAACTGTAGGAAATAGGGTCAATGAGTTTCCATTTCATTTAACATAACCAGACTTTAACAAAAATAGTTCTTGATAATTTGTTATGTGGCATATCATTGGGTTCATGCCTAATGGAGCAGGATTGAGAAGTTGCTTTGGGTACATGGTAAATAGCAAGGGACCTAATACACAGCCTTGGGGTACTGCATTTATTACATTGTATTATTCAATTTTGTGTCTATTCCAGTAGAAGGTCTTTCAAAATCAAACAACTTGATGAGCAGAGAAAAAACCTCAAGAAGCTTGATTAATGTTAAATGTACTTTTTTTTTGGATACTGAACTGAAAGAGGCTGCATCCACCATATGTGGCTGATATCATAAAAGTAAGACTGTTATGTATTAACTGACAAGTTGATTGACTTCTGCATCATCAATCAATAATTAACTCATTTTAATAGAGTCAAAACTAGATGACTGATTTATGATACCGTAGTGGCTGGTTTATCAGCCTTTTCAAAGATCAAGCACCTATAGCAGACTATAATCAGTTAAGATCTCTGTTCTCATTACACATTTATGCAAATTAATAATCTACAAAAACACAAAAGTTCAATTGAATCTTTATTTCATAATAATTAGAAATAATACCAAACCACAAATTATGCATCAATCATGTCTGTCACATCAGTTTACACCCAACAAAATAATATCTGTGTTTAAGATTTGCCGATTTATCTATCAGAAGTAACAGAATTGATAAAATAATCTTTTAAATCTATGCCTTCAACACAGATGTGACAGGTAACATTAACACATGCATCTTTATCTGTTAGCGTTACATCAATGAACCAATTTCAGATACACATGTACAACAAAAATTTTTAACATTACTGTTCAAAGAAGTAAGGGAAAGCATTACAATTATTTATGAAAATTAAAACATCATTAATCACGTTTTATTTAACACTTATAAAATTACAATTAATGACAATATAATGATTTTTATAAAATAAAATCTAATAACATTATAAAGAAACAATGTGCTTAATGCTAAAAACACACTTCCTGGATAATAAAAAAAATGATAGTGAGCTGGCGCCTGACTTACTAAGGCATCATGGTTCTCAGTGCCTAAAGAAAATATGGCACTAATTTGACCCAAAGTTGGGATAAATGCAGTTATAATAGTTAATGTAAAATAATTACACATAAAAACATGAATTTCAATTTTAAATCTCTCTATGATTATGTATTGTCGGTTTATATGTTGTTCTTAGGTCTGTGTTTTCTTGTTACAGTCCTAAACAGAGTTTTCATTTCATTCGTATTTGCCAGTATTGCCAGGAATTGACTGGCTGGAGAAAATACATGCCATGAAACTTTGATTTTTAAGAATTTAATCTTAAAACACAGTTCAATTCATAGATTAAATGTAAAAACACACAAAAATTGTGATAACTTTAAAATTGCTAACCCCCAAAATATGTCCAAATTTGACCAGCTGGGAAACTTTTGAAGTGAAAGCCCTCGCACCAGTTTCCTAAAACATTCTCAGGCTTAAAGTTAAGAATTTGCTTAAATTGTTCCCTTTATATTAACTAAAATATAGCCCTTTATAAAACTTCTGTTGTTTTAATGTATCAAATACATTAATACGAAACTATGTACAACCTTTTTTGTGTTTCTCTATCAAAGATATTTCTCACAAACAGTGACTGATCCTAAGCATTACGTCGATTCTGGAGAAATGCCATGAATACTCTTTAAGTGTTTCTGGAGATGCACCTTTTGAGTACACGATTTACCACATATTGGACAGAATATACGAATATTAAGATGCTGACCTCGAACATGAGTTCTCAAGTTGGATCTATCACTAAAGACCTTGCCGCACCAAACACACATGGTTGGATTTCGACCCTAAAAACATAAAGATGAATACTTAGAAGTTATTTGGAACAAAAGTAGATTTTTAGTCCTGTAACATAAAAAGTCTTTAATCAGTTAACAAATAGAGGCCATAAATGTATCAAAATACAAAATCCACACACAAAACCGTTTACAAATTTATCTTCAATATGTACAGAAATGTGACAGAAACATTCTCTGTTTGGAATGGTTGACACCTAATGTTTATCATAACATTAAGAAATAAAGGTCATTTAAAATTACAAAACAGTCAATCTCACAAGTTTACCCATTCACAAAACATCTAAGGAAACTCATGATTCATCTGAAATATTTTGAGATACATCTGATATATTTTGAGATACATTTTGAGTCACATCTGATATATTTCGAGATATAACTGATATAACTCAAAATTTATCTGATATATTTTGAGATATATTTTGAGATATATTTTGAGATATATTTTGAGATATATATGATATACATGTACCATTAACTGCAAGTTTATCTGATATAACTCAAGATTTATCTGATAATACTTGAGACTTATGTGATAAAACTCGAGAGGCTGTATGTGATATAACACTATTCAATTGACATATATGTTCATCTGATGACAACAAATTATATCTACTATAGGTAAACTATAGTCTGTCTGATATCAAAGGATGACTCGTATCACTTGCATTAAATCTCACAGAATACAAATTCATTGATTATTACACATATCCATGTGAAGCTATACATTTCTTTGAAATTATGCAGACACATCTGCTATTTTACAGAGTCAGTCATCCATTTAGAACTACACAGATTTATCCAGAACTACACAGAAGATTTATCTGATATAAAAAATCCTTTATCTATATAAATAAAATCAAAAATGTCTGTGTGTATGTTTGCCCATCACATCTGCTATTTTACAGAGTCAGTCATCCATTTAGAACTACACAGATTTATCCAGAACTACACAGAAGATTTATCTGATATAAAAAATCCTTTATCTATATAAATAAAATCAAAAATGTCTGTGTGTATGTTTGCCCATCACGCTTCGTTGCCGCACTCCACCCCGACATATGTGGTATCAAATTAACCAGCATGACCTTAGAAATGTTTTAAGCCACTGATTTTGGGCCCCGAGCAAATTGGGCCACTGGCGAATATTGGCCCCGATGACGAAGTCGGGTATGCTGCTAGTCTTATATAACACGTATTCATCTTATAATATAGCATAAATTCAAGAATCATGTTAACTTAGTTTTATGAATTCTTTTAATATGATCAATCAGATGATATCTTTGGGTACATATCTTTCCACAAATAGGACAAGTAAACGACTGATTGAAGTGGGCACTACGAATATGTCTCCTTAGATTGCCCTGATGACTAAACGCCTTGCCACACATCTCACAGGCTGTCCCTTCAACCGCTATCTACAACAAACGAAAACACAAAATATAAAGATGGGATTTTAATGGCAAATAAAGAAAAGTTCACTGAAAATATAGACGGTATCATTCACATAAGATATGTTCAGTAGTGTATCTGAAGTTTGTACCACCCTCCCTGAGTAAAACCCAACACAACTCATCAATTATACTTAAACTTTTAAACAAAAAATGGCGATTTTCTAGTAAAATAAAATTGTGTGAGACGTCTTGTACCTCCCCGCAGAAAAACATGTTTTTTCAATGCGTAAAACAAAAGTGCATCCCCAACAAAGTCCCACCTTATCCCATTAAGTGATGAAATGAGATGAAATGAAGTTTAACATCCTACTGTTCTGCTCCGACTGGGCTAATGAAAGGAAATAAAATGGATTCAACATCTTACTCTCTGCACCAACCAGACTACTGAAAACAGGGCTATGTTGAATGCAGTAGATCAAAAGTGAATATGACAACAAAGTGCCATCGTAGACCCCAACTATTTCTCATTATAAGTTTAATTTTCTAAAATGTTCATTTCTTTTACAAAATTTGTAACATCTCCTCATATCTTACTATCAACATATTCAAAATACATTTTCACATTCTGATGAACCGATTGAGAACTGAAACGAATATAAACTGTCACCAAAATTTCACATATCACTCTTTATTCAACATTTTCTTCTCTTGCTTGAGGAGATCAATTCAGTAGCAATGAATGCAGACCTACAAATAAGAAGGCACATGTCATAGACATTGCGACTTTATCAGACACAGTTTTAATTGATATTAATAATACATGTCCAGTACAAAGTTCAAAATATCAAGTAGGTCTAATAGTTCATTATAGCCTGACATTTTGTCAGTTAAACCTAAAATCCGGTTTGTGAATGTTTGTTGGACTTATTATATTCACGCAAATAAAGATAATTCATTCTAAACTGGTTTTATGAATTCTCTTAATATGACCAATGAGATGATATCTTTGGGTACATATCTTTCCACAAATAGGACAAGTAAACGACTGATTGAAGTGGGCACTACGAATATGTCTCCTTAGATTGCCCTGATGACTAAATGCCTTGCCACACATCTCACAAGCTGTCCCTTCAGCCGCTATCTACAACAAACGAAAACACAAAATATAAATATACAGCAAACACAATAAGTTCCGATAAAATACACAGATATTAGAATAATGTTCTCTTTCTTTGGTCAAACAGGCAACATTCTGATAATATTTAAAATGCACAGAAACCAACATTGATCGTATTAAATCGACGGAGCCCCCAAGAAGAACAACAACACCAGGTAATATTTCCAGGTAATAAAAACTAACCTAACACCAGTTATCAAAGAGATATTATGTCACTAGAGATCATGATGTTTTCTCAGTACGTGGTTTTTAAGGTTACTCTTCTGTCCAAAAGCCTTGCCACAGAACTGACACTTAAAACGTTCATTCAAATGAGTTCCTCTGATGTGTCGTTTTAGGTTACCATGGTGACTAAAAGCCATTCCACACAATGGACATATAGGGGGGCCATTTACATCTATAATCTACAAAAAGAAGATGAAAAAAGTCAGAGTTAGAATTCTGATCTCAAAGAAAACCGAACAAAAAATTAAAACTATTTTTTTAATGATCATATTATTACCTTTTTACAGTATACAATACTGATCCAATAGAAAAATGAAAACATAAGTTCAACATTTTTGACACTGTATTTTCTTTGATTAGCTTCTGCTATTAAACTGTTCAAATTTCATGCAATGGGGTTATATCTGGGGGATAAAGCAAAAATAACCACTACTATAATGTCTTTGCAATGGCGCAGGAGGAATGAGTAGAGTTTTTAGTTACCGGTCATGTAAATATGAAAAAATGACCAAGACAAAAATCAGAGTCAGTAGAATTTTTTTTTTCAATTCCAATAAATTTCACTGTCCACTTCAATTGAAAAATGAGAAAAAGAAAACACTATCAAAGTCAATTTAAAAATCTTTTTATCAATTCACATAAATTTCAATGTACACTTGTACTGTCACTGTCTACGATGAAATATTTTCATATGAACTAAAAATAATTGACAAATAATAAAAAACAAAACAACCAAGGAACAAAACATCAGAATCAGTAGAAAAAATGTTCATCAATGCATATCTATATCCCTATACACTTGTATCTTCATTGTCTATGATCAAATTTGTTTATGTGTAACTTAAAAATACTTTACAAATGAAAAAAAACCACCCAAACCTACACCAAAAATAAGAAACTAAACTTAAACACACTATTAAATCCAGTAGAAAAACCTTTTGTTCTACAATATCAATTCACATAAATTTCACTGTATTTTGCAGAGGTTTAACGCTTGTATATCGTCACTATCCAGTATGAAACGTTTTCATATGTAACTTAAGATAATTGACACGAGAAAATGTGCGCTTGCAAATATAACATTGTGCGCGCTGTTTCAGATGTTTTTCTTTTAAATGCCGATTCAAATTTCCTTTCTGAGTGAATTCCATATCGCACATTGGACAAACCAACCCATAATCTGTACCAATTTCCTACAAAACACACAAACAGAACATAAATTAGACTTTTATACTGTAAAATTCCTTTTAAATTTCCACTATAATTCTACTGCATTGATTGCCTCAAGAGGGTATTACTAAACTAATTACATGTATAAATTAAAACCTATTGAAATATTTTAAAGGACAATGTTGGTGTCAGCTAATATTACATATGTGATAGAAATGGTTCAACACATTCCAAATATAATATTAACACAGAGATCATTGCTACGGTAGTTGCGTAACAAAGATTTGATCAAACCATAAGTGGCGCTAGCACAAGGAAAACACAAGTTATATTTATCCTTCTACAACTCACTGAAGTCGATTTCTTAAAAGCTACAATTGTCATCGCCACATGGATTACAAATCACAACGCAGCGAACTATCTACTGATGAATATTGTGCTACTAAAAATATCAATATATTTGTTTAAAACCAAAGACAAGCATATTATTCATAATAGTGTATTATTGCAAAGTCGTGTGAATTATACAGGCTACACCATGTTAATTACAAATAGCAATTCTGTGTGCTACTATATAAACAAGATCTTTATTCCTTTGCAGTCAACAACAAAATTAATTGCAAACTTGCAGCCTATTTTTCATAGAATTTAAACTTTCGAGGCTTCATTTACCTGCACTGCAATATGTACATGAGTGAACCGCCGGTTTTTCATCCTATCTGAGAGATTAGGCAACATTTTTCTTGTCAGGCCTCCGCATCCTGCCCCACTGACAAGGGGGAACCAGCACCAGATAATTCCTGGGATCATTTGATTTGTCAGTCAGCACCACACACTGAGTCACTGTGACTCGAAGAAACAATAAACAAATATATCTGAATACATCACAAATTAAAAGTTTTATTTGATAACTACTGAACTATATAGTATAAGTAATATTCTAATACAGCTTATAAATATACACTCAAGTTTTGTCATTTTGAGCCTTGCATTAGCCCTGTCAATCTGCCACTGTTCTTTTTTTTCTTTTTAACATGGTTTGGCAGCAACACTTTAGTCCAGTCATGAAGGGGATACTCGATTGAATGTTCTGGAATTGAATTATCCCAATCCCAAAAATAGTGACAATCGAGTGAAATCAGGAATTTGGGGCTTATCAATTTTAGTATATTTTGTGAGGATCAACCCATACAATATTAGATATCGTACCAAAAATGTAAATAACGTTCGTTGGCTTTAACACTTGAATCTAAACGCAAAAACTGTAATATCATCGGATAAAATTTTAAAACAGCTCTGGGTGATTTTGTTGCTGATGTGTCTTAAGATAATCATGGCGAGTAAATGATTTTAAACATACGCTACAAGTAAAACGTTCGTTTAAATGCTTCTCTTTAAAATGGCGTTTCAAGCTGGCTTTTTGAATGAATTTCTTTTGACAAACTGGGCATACATTTCCATCCAAACAACCCTACAAAATTCCACAAAAAAACAAAATTATTTTTTTATGAAATTGACAAAAACACAACCTGTAACATATGTATTTTACATTTTATTTTTATAAACCACAAACAATTTTACAAAATTAATGCTATACTCAATAAAAGATGGAGTTAAGGATTATGCTTTACTGAATTATAATGAAAATAATTTTCTTGTCTAGATCTCTCAGACAAAACCAAATTAATCTATTAGAAGAGACATTAGCCTGCTGTGATCAATAGATAAAGATACGTTTACTAAGATGGTTAAATGGAAATGAAATGCAGAGGGGGTCAAAGTCCAACTTTTCTGCTGTTTCGGTTTCAATTATAGTAGTGACTTTGTCATGTTATTCAACATCAATGGACTGTATTGTTAACATATGTAGCCAATCAATTACACAGTACTGAGATATCCTTCATATAGTTTTAGTAGGACATTTAAACCCATTTCATTTCATATGGCATTAAATGAAAAGGTGTTTATAGTCCCGGTGAGATATTAGTTTTGTCGTTTTAAGACAAATATATGGTTATGTGCAATTAGAGGGAGAGGATAATTTTGCCTAGGCATTTCCGCCTACTCTTTTTCATTTTCCAACTGCCAAGGGTTCTTTTATTTGTCGCCAATGTGTACACATGTGGATGCTGCATTTTTGTGCCATCCAAATAACTAGGCAAACGGTCCTTGTCATTCCACAGATGCCACTTCTGATGAAGAAGAGTATGCTTAAACCACGCTGCCCAGAGAAAGTTTTCCTCATAGCACGATGCAGAAAAGTAACACATTAAGCCTTGTTTTATTCAACCAGTTCTGGGTGGTATTGATGCAGGTGTAGCTTTAGGTTATCCTGTCGACTGAATGATCTGGAACACAAGTTACACTTAAAACGCTCATTCAGGTGCCTTTCTTTAAAATGGCGCTTCAAATTGCCTTTATGTGAGAATTCCTTGAGACATACAGGACAAACTACACCATTCATCAAACCACCCTACAAAATATACAGAAAATAAGTACAGCCAGTCAAATGAAATCTTAACCTTATAAAACGATTTGAATCAGAAATTTCATTATGTAAGATTTAGATAAAAATCTGGACTTTCTTGCTATAGTTCCAAAATAGATCGTTCAAAATTAATTATTAATATATTGAAAATTTCATTCAAATTACTTTATTATGAACGATGCTTTCACCGTTTGAAGTTGTTAATCCAGACTCGGCCTCGCTTCTCCATTTTTAAATTAAATGGCGATGATATTTAAATCCCTTTACATCTGCTTCATCCGATGCTCTAGAGAGTTGATATAGGCTTGTCATGAGAAAACTAATGTCTAAATAATAATTTATATAACATTTGAACTTGAAGCCAAAATAAAAACTGGTAATAGACAGATTTAGCTCTTACATACATGTAATGCATCTTTAAACTAACTTTTCCTTTCATTACATTTAACACTATGATTCTCAACATGGGGCAAATTTCAAAATGATGGAAATGAAGTAAAAAAAATTTTAACATCCTACTTTTCTGCACTTATTGGGCTAATGAAGCATGCTTTTCTGCCTATTCATCATTGAATTCCAATTGATAAGGGTTCTTTTACATGCATGCCTACGTGTTCACAGAACCATGCCCATCTTAATTACCCAGTTGGGCCAGAAAAGTTAAACCCCATTTCATTCCAGTCAATGATCAATAAATAGATGACACAATATAAACCATTTTGCTTACATAAACTATGGAATAAGCTCATTAGATAACACATCTAAATCAGTTCTGGATGAAACTGTTTTTGATGCAACTTAAGATAACCTGAACGACTAAAAGATTTAATGCATGCGGTACATGGAAAACGCTCTTTCAAATGACTTTGCCTGATGTGACGTTTTAGATTGCCTTTATGTGAGAATTCCTTTTGGCATACTGGGCAGATCACATCGTCCAGACTACCCTGCAAAATATACAGTTTCACATTATTACATGTTCTATGAAACAGAGAGTAACAAATCGAAATCATTTAATATAAATGTAATAAACAAAGCGATTTTGTAATAAATCAATGCTGTGCAACATCATATTTACATCCCAGGTGCTGATAAGATTAAACCAAAAAAATCTACAATTATTTATATAATAGCAATTGACACAAGGTACAAACGTACAAGTTATCACTGTCCCATTTGACTTATAATTATGACTCAGCTGTGACAGGTAATTTAAAACTATAGTTATTTGGATTTGACAACTGAAATCAGATACCAACATACACATTTATGCTCCAGTTGTCTTTATGACTAGGCACAGATCTTTACTTGTGTTTGACACACCCCAAATACAACCATACAAGTTACTGATGCTCGTTGAAGTGCTATCTCTGTTAATAGCACATTTACATATACAAGAGAAGGACACTTGGTAGGTCTTAATGTGTTTTGAAATGTGTTTTGGTAACAAATAAATTTTCTCAGAAGTCATTGACATTTTAGAGAGCCTATTTTACCTCACTGGTTGCCTAGTAACCTCGGTGTGCCTGCATTGATCGTCTAGCTACAAGTGAACTTCAAAGAGACAGCTAAGTTAAAATTAGTGAATTGTCAAAAAATTTTTTTCGCCTGATGTGTTTCGAAAGATGCTTTTGGTAACAAATATATTTTCACGATAGTCTGGAATGGAAATGATGATCCGTGACATCAAGTAGAAGAATTTTGTTTATGGTATGATATCAAATGCAAGCGTAGACTTTCAGTTCTACTGAAGGATTTGTTACAGAAATGACATGCTACGCGCTCATATCGATGCCTTTCCTTAATATGGCGTGTCAAACTTCCTTTGTAAGAAAACTCCTTGTTACAAACTTGACAGAACCATTCACTCACATTTTCCTACAAAATATACAAAGATAAAATAAAATGCTTAATCTCTAAAGTTAACAGAAAGCTTTAATTCAGAAAAACAATCAAACAGGCCTGTAAATATTAATCTTATTTGTACCAGACAAAATGTCTGACAACACAGAACTAGTACTTCGTAGCGGATCAAATATCAATAATATTAATAAATACACGAAAAAAAAAGAGATAATCAGTTATTAATATCAAAAATATTAATAAATACACGAAAAAAAAAGAGATAATCAGTGTTAGATTGTTCCTGACGAAGCCTGAATTTGAGCTAGACTTTGTGACAGATGCCCTTTTTCCAGTTTGCAAGGAAAATCAAATTGGATTTATCGTCCTAGTTTTCTGCTCCAACAGGACGAGTTTTGACAGGAAAAATAAACAACACCAGAAAAGAACAGATCAGTTTAAATTACAATCAGGTCTGGAAATACTGTAGGCACCATATGCATTCAAAATATCAAAAAATTTCTAAACTGTACATCAGTTTTAATTACAATCAGGCCTGGAAATACTGTAGGCATGACATGCATTCAAAATATCAAAAAATTTCTAAACTGTAGATATTCAGAAAATTGAAAGTGTATAAATTTGATACAATGTTTATATATTGTTACAGTGTTGAGGTTGTTATAATATCAAAATGTCAAATACTACAATGTTTAGATTGTTTTGTTGAAATTTGAACTACATTATTTCAATTATAATCCTATACAATTGCAATGTTTTAATTTTGACATATATTTATTTATATAATACAATCTATACTATGAATGAAATAGAGATGTTTTTATTCAATTGTGCTGGGATTTATTATACTATGCACCAACATACTGTCTGGATGAAAATTAATTATGAATTCTGATTAACCACATGATTTCATCACATGTGATCATAGATGTTCAGAATTTTCAGACTAACCAAGTGATTTGGGCCTACAACATAATTTCATATGTGATTGTAGACATTCAGATTAAACAAATGTTTGGGATATCACATAATTTCACATTCAAATTCAACAGATGATTTGGGCCTATGATATAATTTCATATGTAAACATACAAATTAATCTGATGATTTCTGCCTATCACATGTTATCCTGGATATTCAAATTAAACAGATGATTTGGGCCTATGATATAAATTCACATGTGATCGTAGATATTCAGTACGAGTGAAGGATTTGCCACAAAGATGACATTCCACACGTTTATTCCCATGTCTTTCTTTAATATGACGTGTCAGACTTCCTTTATGAGAAAACTCTTTTTGACAAATTTCACAGAACCATTTACTCACATGACCCTACAAAATATATAAATGAAATTAGTTAATTGTTTTTTTTAACATTGTCAAGTTGTATAGGGATGGGTAGATGTTTGTGTTCATACTGCCATTTTAAAACACCCTTTTGAACTAGTGGACCTTGATTCTTCGTCCTATATGAAAGACTTCGGTGCCATGACGCGAGATCTGAACCTAGGACAATTTGGTATAAAGGCCAATATACTACCACTCCATCAGTGTGTCCAACCACCCTCTTAATCTCATTAATTCCCCATAATGTCGATTTTTCATGTCCCACCGCCAACTCTAAAGCACTTGTTCCGCACTAATGCTTATTTTTCATGTCCCACTACCCTCTCCAAAGCTTTAATTCCGTATTAATGCTCACTTTTCATGTCCCACAACGCTCTCCACAGCTTTAATTCCCCATTAATGCCCATTCTTCACATCCCATCACCCTTTCCAAAGCTTTAATTCCCCATTTTTCATGTCCCACCACCCTCTCTATAGCATTAATTCCCCATTAATGCCCATTTTTCCTGTCAAATGAATACTGAAATGTACAACATTTTGGACATTTTGAAGATTTTAATTTTATATTCAACCTCTGTGGACTGATCCTTGGACTTCCCACCGAATACAGTCTCTCCTTCCAAATAATTCAAAAGTAAGAAATAAACATATATTTCGTTTAACAATAGTTTTAATTCTGAAGATAAAAAATACAAGACTTGTGGAGAATGGATAAAAGATTAAAAAGTAGATAATACAGTTTAACTGGTTCATAAAATATAAACAATATTAGAGAAATTGACAGATTCCCACATATATAATGATCAATTTGATTACAGTTAAGTTATTTCTCAATATGAAAAATTTCAGTTCTATAGATTGTTGACCTGAAGGGTTGTAAACATTTTGGTTTGTATAACCATATACTTTTATTTGTGATAACTTTCATTTTCATAGTCATATAGAAACCACTGCATTTCTTAGTCAAAACAGCCTAGCCTTCACACATACAATTAAAACCACTTAATCATTCTGACAATCACTATTAAAGGTCATTTCCTACATGACACCTCAAACTTCCACAAAATATAATGAATGATATTCAAATAAGCTAAGCTACATGAAGCCAGGAATTTCAAGCAGAATTGTTCTGTTGACAAAGATAGGTCGAAAAAGGCGCGATAGCCAGCTAATTTTTTTTTTATCTAATTTATTTGCCCCACCATTGCATTCAAATATCATAGCTAAACATACATTATGCAAGAGCTAAATCTGCCTATTGCAGGTCTTTCTTAAGGCCTGGAATGTTATATAAACTATTAGTTAGATTTATATTAACATGACAAGACCATCATCAACTCTCAATATCATTGGATATCTCCGATATTAAGTAGGTTATAACAGTTCAGCCATATTTTGATTTAATCTAAAAATGGTGAAGCGAGGCTAATCTACGAACAACCAGTGCGGTGGTTGCAATTAATGCACATATCTTGTCAAACATTCAAAAGCTAATACCTTCGCTCGCAATTGAGCAATTTGAATAAATTCATTTTGCATTATCTATTTTCGAATTATTATAGTAAGAATGGCCAGCTTTTTATCTAAATCTTACATAATGTATCTTTAATCTTTATGCTAGCCTAACCAGTTTGACTTCAGTGTTGGAACATTATGCACATGCTTAATGTGATCACGTAAAGTGGATATGCGAGAAAACGTTTTCGGACACACGGGACAAACATGACGACGTTTCAGATGAACTCCATGAACATGTCGAGTCAAACTGCCAGTCTGAGTAAAAGTTTTTCCACACCAGGAGCAAACCTGTTTCCCCTACAAATAAACATAGAAGATAAATCAATTATTGTACATAATTACTCATTTCTAATAAAAAGATTGTAATATGGCAGAAAATGGGCCCAATATTCTTTTTATTTCAAACAATCACTAAAATAAACAATCAGTAAGGATTTTTTCACAACTGACTAATTTCTAAAAAATAGGTTCTAAAGGGCGGAAAATGCGGCCAATATTCTGATGAATTTAAACAATCACTAAAATAAAAAATCAGAAATTTTTCACTTAAAACCATCAACTACAAAAGAATCAAGTCACCAAGACAACAGGCAATGATTAATAACAAAGATTTATACAATTCCAGATGATTAGACTGCAATAATGCTAATTACTATATGCAGGACTGTTACTTCAAAATCTCGCCAGTCAGTTAAAGCTGCATTATGGAAGATCAGATAATGAGTTGACTGTTCTCGCTATAATAGTTGAAGAATATAAAATGTAAAGGGTATATGTTGAAATTTCAGTAATTTTACTTCACTCTGAGATGAAATGAAATGAAATGGGGTACTTCACTCTGAGACGAGATATCCGCGATACAATTTAGTCTAGCCTCGATTATCATTGCAACTGTTGTTACATTAATAAACAAAGTCCTGATTATCCTTTTTTACGGTTAAAACCGTAAAAATGGATAATCAAGACTTTTTTTTTATCATCAACCTCCGTTGAACTGCAGATCAGATTTAAAACGGTTCAAAATCTAGACTGTACGATGGCATTGAGAGTTGATTATGTTCTCGGTAAGTTAATTAATGTCTAATTAATAATTTATATAACATTTAAGACATAAAGAAAGACCTGCAATAGGCAAATTTAGCTCTTGCATAATCTGCCTGTATAATTTTTGATATATGCTCGTACCAGTATTTTGATTACTTCAGATTAGTAAGTTTATAGACTTTTTGGCTTGATACAAATGTTTTACCAATATTATAATTGATTTTACGCATTTCTCTTCCAAAAGACTAAACACTTTCAGGGTATTTGATGTTTATGGTAACGTTTAATGTGATCGATCATATGCCCCTTTTGTGTGAACTTTTTATCGCATAATGGGCACTGTAAGCGAATATTAAGATGAACCCCCTGCATGTGACGTGTCAGACTTCCTCTCTGAGTAAATGATCTATGACACCAAGAACAAACAAAGTCTTTACCAATCGACCCTCCCTAAAAAAGAAACAAAACAACCTTAATATGATATTTATCAATCAACATTAATAATGCTTAATGAAGTTTATAAAATGTTCACAATTAAATGTTTTTGTGTTATTGAACTGCCCTGTTATTATCTTTTCTAGAAATTCTCCAAGAGAGAAATGGAGTTCAATGTTCACTCGAGAAACTGACCAAAATCCAAGACAAGTGCACAAATGATACGGTACCGACTACTTTTTAAACAAATAAAACAGTGCTGAACATTATCCAGATATCATCTTACTAGAAATCATCGAAAAGCCAGGGAAATGGAATTTTACGTTCACCCAAGAAACTCACCAATATTCCCCAAAACGTAAATAATATGCGCCGAAAACTACCAATACAACATAAATTCACATAAATTTATTCTATTCAAAAGTATTGTGGACTTTTATGAACAATCTACAAATTTATTCTATTCAAAAGTATTTTGGACTTTATGAACACCCCGCAAATGGCTAATCAGATTGCCTTTCTGTGAAAAAACTTTCGAGCACATGGGACAACTAAGGCGGATCATTTTATGTATTCCATTGACATGCCTAGTCAAACTTCCACTTTGTGTAAATGTCTTGCCACACCACTTGCACATCAAACCAACTCTTTGTTTTTCCTATAACAGAGACGAAATCAAATACAGTAAAAAATAATAACAATAGAATTCAATTATCCTGATTGCATAAAAGTGATTAAAAAATATATCTACCCTAAACCTCACTCAAAATCTATCATGAAGATTATGTGTGTGAAATCATCAAAAAAATAACCATCCTAACACTCATAAACAAGACTTCATTGTAATTTACAACAGAAATGTAAGATATAATTAGTGAGTGATTGAGAGAGAGAGAGAGAGAGTACTCCACACACACACTAGGTCTTTATTTCAATAATTCCTTTGTTAGTAGGGGGGAAACCTATACACCACAAGTCTGGGATCCAAACCACGACTCTCGACTAAATGCAAATTCAATTTGAATTAATATCCAGATTCAAATTATGTGGTATTACCTTAAAGAAAGTCGAATTATGTAGCATTACCTTAAAGAAAGTCGAATTATGTGGTATTATTTTAAAGACAGTTAAATTATGTTGTATGTAACATTGCCTTAAAATTAAGTTGTATTATGTGGTATTGCCTTAAAGAAAGTCAAATTATATGGTATTACCTTAAAGATAGTCGAAATATGGGGTATTACCTTAAAGAATGTCAAATTATGCATTATTTTCTTAAAAGAAACACTCTTATGTATTTAATATTACATCACAGTGTGGGACTATGTGGCATTGCATTAATACTATGTACAACTCCATAAATTACTGCCTCATCTTAAAGGAAACACTACATGTATTCAATATAAATTAACATCACTGAGTCAAATTTGTCCTAATTCCATGTACAACTTCAATATGTCTCTTTAAATTGCCTTTAAGTGTGAAGATTCTATGACAAACAGGACATTTTATTCGCATCTGAAGATGTGACACTTGAATATGACGATTTAAACTTCCTTTCTGTGTAAAATGCTTGCCACAACTTGGACAAAAAAAGCCTGTCTTTTCAGAACCATGTTCATCCTGAAAAACAGAGGTTTAGGTATTGTTAATGCCATTTACCAGAAAACTGCCAAAAGAGCCAAATGTTGAGGCAAGGATCTTACAACAGAAAACAAAACAAAGCAACAATTTTTATGTAAGGCTATACTAATTTAAATTATTAATATTTTGCTTCTTATTTCCTTGGGAAAATATAGTTTTGAAAACACAAAGTACTTGTATGTTCTTCTCGAAAGTTTATATGATTCTCAGTTTTCATTTCCTAAAAAACTGTTAATTGATCCTGACCCTGAAGAATGGAAAATTAATTTGATTTGTCCTAAGGAAAATGAATCATTTATATTAGGATAGGTTAAAGCATGTGGTGGAATAAATCCTTTTAATCAAAGAAACCTGTTGTTTAAAAAAATCACCGGTACTTAAGATGGTCATATTGCGTGCAGGAGCACTATTTTTCTTTAAAACACCCAATGTTTTTTTATGAGACAATAACATTAACACCAAGTTATTTAAAATAGTCCAAGTGATTTAACTTATTTAGAAACTTGTATCTATTTTTGATGAGCAGTACGATAGTGACGTCTTAGATTTCCCGTTTGTGCAAAATGTTTTTCACATCCATCGACTGGACACTTGATCCTGAGATTCTGATGAGTTCCCCTAATGTGTCTTTGACAGCTGCTTCTTCTAGTGAACTGACGCCCGCACCATGGACATATCAAATCCTAAAACACAGATTAAATATGTTGATCAATTTGACAGCCATTAAAGCTTATTTCCTTAAATAGAAGACGACAAATATTGGGTGATTACTTTGTATGTGTTAATCAGAGTTAATTTTGATGTATGTGATGTTTAAAGTAACGGGGAAGATGTGAAAGGGATGCAACGACACGCTTTGTGTCATGGGTTTAGGGTTCCTGGTTAACCTCTCAAATGGAAAAAACCCAACATGATTTCAATGCGGTTTTCAATGCTATAATCATATTCATAGTGTTCAACTAGTGTCAATCATAACTAAGATAGGCTATAAAACAGACACTAGCATGTTCCAAACAGCCCTAAATTTGACAAATGCATTATATAAGATTTAGAAAAAGAACTGCCGTTCTTGCTGCAATTGCATTCAATTTACTTTATCATAAACAAAGTTATGGGTGTTTGAAGTATTGACAAGAGAGTCTCGGTTGTCATCACCATTGCTGTGATAATAAACAAAGTCTTGATTATCTATTTTTAAGTTAAATTATTAAATGGTGTTAATGTTCCAATCCATTCAATACCACAGCCATCCAATGGTCTAGAGAGTTGATTATGGACTTTTCATGTGAATAAATGCCCAATAATAATCTATATAACATTTGAAGCCAAAAAAAGACTTGCTGTTGGCAGATTTAGCTCTTGCATAGTGCATCTTTAAACAAGATTTCAACTGTCAAAAGAAATATGTTCAATAATATATACATTGAGTTTTATTAACTTAAGATAAACAATTTGTTTTATTTTCGTTTGGAAAGGTGACACAAGTCCTTGCACATAATTATGAGATATGGTGGACTGTTCGAAGATGTCTTCTGAGATTAGATTTCTGAGCAAAAACACTTGGGCACGATTCCACTGGACAATTCAGTCGGACACACTGGTGACTTCCTTTGATATGGCGGTGGAGATTCCCCTTCGTAGCAAACTCAACTGCACATAACGGACATTTATATTCTCCTGTCAGGTTAATTACCTAAAACACAGATAGGAAGATTTGTGAGCCTTAAAATTGTAAGACTTTTGTAGATGACATAATAATCCACAACAAAAAAACACAAGGTATGGATAAAACTACTTCTTTGTTATTTAAAGAGGCATTGTGGGAGATTAGATAAAGAGTTGACTGTTCTCGCTATAATAGTTAAAAAATAGATATCATAAATAGAATATGTAGAAAATTTCAGTCAAATTGCTCCACTCTAAACCGAGATATTTAATTTTTGAATTCTAAGCCTCGCCTCGATCACCATTACTAAAAACAAAGTCTCGATTATCCATTTTTAGATTTAATCATCAATGAGCGTTGAGCAGTAGATCGGATTCAAATCCAGTAAAAATCCAACACATAAGATGGCATCGAGAGTTGATTATGGTCTTGGCAAGTTGATTAACATCTAATTAATAATTTAGGTTTTAGATAACATTTCAGGCCTAAAGAAAGACCTGCAATAGGCAGATTTGGCTCTTGCATAATGCATGTTTAAAAACAATGTTTCGTAACATATACAGGTCATACTTTTGTAGATGACATAATAATCGCAGGATATATAATTATGTCCAATACAGATTTCTCTATTTTTTATGTTTTTATTGACACTTTTAAAACATGTCCCGCACAAAATCCAGAATTCAGATACTACCTGACATTGTCTGTGACAGGTGTTTTATTTCCCGGTTCCTCACTGGTAATAGAACATTTTACTGGGAGCAAACTTGGATATTTTATTGTTAGTAGGCTCACTAGGTTAGACATTAGTGTCAACAACATACAGGGTTGTGTGTTAACCATCTTCCTTGTAATTTTTATTACAATAATGCTGACAGTTGTAATTAATTCTGTTCAGTTAATTCCCTGTTATTACTCTTAATAATTTTTGATGTTACATGTTTATGACCACCAACCTGCCATATATAGCACAGTACAGGGATCAATGATCATCCTCTTATAATCGTTTGTTATAAGCAAATAGTGTAAAAGTATGTAATACCAAGATTGTGGACACTGCAAGAGATCACAATTTGTATCTAATTTTGATGAAAGTTAAAATATATGTTTATATCCCAAAGAGCTGGATTCCTATCGATACTTGCGAGTATTGGACCGTAACTTCCTGGATTATGGCCCCCGATTGTACAAAAAATAGCTTTTTAAAAAGTTTGCTCTTTGTCCATATCTTGCATAATGTGGGCGTATCTATCAATGCAAGTACTAGGATGGCAACTGCTTGTGTAATCAAACTTTTGTTTAAACTGTTTGTAAATGTTGTATGCTGTCCAATGCAATAATAAAAAATCTTATCTGATCTTATAGATTGATCAACTTTTGTTTTAACTGTGGGTAAATGTCGTATGCTTTCCATGGTGTAATGGAACAATAACATTTTATCTGACCTATCAAGAAAAGCAATAACATGTGAGTTGACTGTGACATATAGTTCTCCCCTTCGAGAATAGTGTTGAGACAAATCATTTTTCCCTGTATCAGTAATCATAGATCATCCAGACCTTGGTTATGCTATAATGGGTAATAGACTTCTGAATACTTCTTGATAAATGAATACATGAGATCGCATTAATTTGAATTCTATGTTCATCAGATTGTTTCTGAAGAACAGTAGGACATTAAACCCATTTCATTACCAATCCTGCTTCCTTTAAACAAATCATAGTTCACCAGACTTTGAGTAGCTATTTGTCTTTAAAGACCCCAATGAATTAAAAATTATATTGATTTGACCAAAATCAAAAATGTTGTCGATCTCGAGAGTTAAGAATTATAAATCATGTAAAATTTGAAAATTATATTTATTTCATAGATAATTATAATCATCATTTGTAACAAAATATTAAACGATTTCCCTATATATATATTTTAATATTCATAAAGAAACGTGTGTAGTGGACATATATATCTCACCATATCCATTTTTTCATCATAACAAAATAGACTTTTTAAATTCACTAGGGGAAACATTAGATTAACTACTTTATAAATATTAAAAGATACGGATTAGTTATGGATTAGAATAACTGTAAAACAAAACAATATAGTAATAATTAAAATGTGATAAAAATTAAACTCTAATTCTCCACAAAAACAAACCTTCAACATACAAACATAAAACCTCAAAATACAACAGGAATCTAAACACAATATCTTAAAAGTTGGGAGCCACTATGGCTCTGTTAGTATGGCACTGGCTCACTAAGCAGGAGATCCAAGAACCAGTCTGGTCTTTCCTTGTCAGTGGTGCAGGAAAGGTAAAAAAACCCACCAAAGGTCTCGTTAATACCACTGGCAGCACATTAGACATTGCCCGACGGTTTGAAATCGAGCAGGCCATAGTTGCGCATTGCAAACCTTTGTGCAGAAACAACAGATGATAAATTCATTTCATTTGCTTCAAAATGATTTAATTTTCTATTTTCTGTTAAGATGATAATACTTAAGATGTTCCTTTAAGTTTCCTTTCTGTGTAAATGTTTTATTACATAATGGACACCTGATACGAATCTTTAAATGAGTTCCATCAATGTGACGTTTTAAGTTTCCTCTTTGACTAAACAGTCGGCCACAGTAGTCGCATGAATAATCAACATTACCCTACAATGAAATAAAATACAAATAAATTGACAAGTATTCCATAAGTGACGTTAAGTGTATGTAGAAAGATTCTGACCATTTTGCTTTTGGTCACCAGTTTACTGTATTTCTAGTATAGGCTTTTCAAAAATTACGGATGATTTAGGTGCATGTTATGACGATTTGCTATTAGTTATGGTAGTCTATTTACTGCGCTTGTTACTATTGGTTGACGATAAAATCCAGCAATAGTTAAGCGAGATTACACAAACATAAAGATATTTAATACTAATTCAAGAAAATGATTCAAAAGTTATGGACTTCACCGCATAAAGCTATCCAAACTTTTGTGTTAAATAACTAACCATTATAAAAAAATAATAAAGAATATTAAAAATCAGAAGCTTGAAATTTGCCTTAAATCATTCTTTTCTGCACCAACTGGGCTAATCAAAACAGGTATAATGCAGTTTGCTATGAGGGAAATTTTATGTGCATGCCAACATATACACAGGACCTCAAATACTTCATAGCCATCCAATAACCACACAATGTTCATTGTCTGGCCCTCTGTCTTGCACCACTAACAAGGGGGAAAACCATGCTGACAATTCCGAGGAACTTTCTTAGCCAACACCAGGATCTAACCCAGGATCATTATCAAATGTCTACATATTGTGGATATGAAACTGTAATAGATGTTCTTTCAAGTTGCTTTTACGAGTGAAACTTTTTTCACAATAAGGACATTTGTTTCGAATCTTGTAGTGAGTTCCTTCTACATGACGTTTTAAATTTCCTTTTTGACTAAATACTCGGCCACAGTAGTCACATGGAAAATTATCAACATGACCCTACAAAAAAATAAAATACAGTCTATAAATAAAATAAACAAAGAAAAGTTAAATAGCAGATTAAAATATAAAGTAAGAAATAAGTTTGGAATAATCGTGAATAGTCTATGAAAAGGAATTCCACCTAGATGTAAACTTAAACTGCATGCAATGTTCATAAAAAACACTATCTACTGGGAAAGAGAGAAATGGGGTTTAATGTCCATTCGACACAAACTAGGTCATTTTAGGACTAACATACAGTTCAAGTTTATTTCATTTGAATAATAAAGTCAGCATGCGATGTGATTAATGTAACGTACTGATGGCTTATGAATACCATTCCATTCCCTGTTTCATTGTTTTTTTCTTATTAATTTAATTCCCAGTTTCATTGTTTTTTTCTTGTTTTCATTGCTTTTTTTTAATTTTCAACCCCGGTTTCATCTATTTTCTAATTCATGTTATTTATTTACTTCCTCATACACTTTACTCCATGTGGTACATTTTGACATGATCTTTGAGGTGACCCTTTTGAGAAAATGTTCGAGTACAAAAAGGACAATCTATTCGGATTTTCAAATGCATTCCCCTGATGTGACGAGCTAAATTTCCTTTCTGAGTGAAAACTTTCCAGCAGTATTTACAAACAAGGCCATCATCAATTGCTGCCTAAAAAATAAACAAAACAATTTGTGAGTCTACGGAAATTTAAAACGACAAGTTACCAAGTATGTAACGATTATGTAATAAGGAAAGTGTGCCAAGTCAAACTGAGCTTCACTTGAGTACACATTGGCGGGCATGTAAAAGAATTGAAGAAGAGCAGGCCGAAATGCCTCTGTACAGTTAATATTATTTTAATCTTAACCAAAGATATAAAAACATTTATCGTAAAGTTTATAACATTAGTCCCAGTTATTTTATTCATTTTGCCTATATAATCCTGAACAGCTATAAAGATTGTAACAATGGTCCCGATATGTTATTCATTTTGACTAGAGCACTGAACAGTTATCGCAATGATCACAACAATAATCCTAAGTATATTATTCATTTTGACTAGAGCACTGAACAGTTATCATAACGATCACAACAATAATCCTAGGTATATTATTCATTTTGACTATTATAGATATCTGTCGGTAAAAATTTCCTCTATCACACTGCATAGGTCTTTATTTGCCTTTTTGGTGAAGAACACTAGGAGGCTAAACTCCATTTCATTTCCAAACAGGCTGAAAAGAATCTCTTAATTTGTTATATTATAATCGTGATAATATTGTGATTTGTTGGTATTTCCTTCTTTCAATATATCATTCGTTCATTATTCATTCTTTCATTTAAACATTTCTATTTTTCTTATGTTTCTATTAATCCTGCGTTGTTAATTAGACGTTAAGCTACTTATCTAATGACTGATCGTTGACAGCTGACACATTAATGAGTTTAATTACTATCTTATTGTTTATTTTATTGCAATGTCTTGTATAGTTTAATCCCTCCTCTTTAATTGTTATTGGTAACCTTGGTGTATATTGTTAATTCCTAAGATACCATTTTATTATAAATACTGATTTGTACATTGACAAAAGATTCTAGGTTTCATCCCGTTTCCAGGACAGTTACTCTGCTTGTCGGACGTGCTGTTCTCCGTATATGATGTTAAATGTTTTCCAGTAATAAATAGTTTCAAGGATAGTTCCAGTCTTTAGTTATTATTGAAGATTTACACTGTTACAATATTCAACAATGTGTTTTCTTTTGATATGATCTTTCAAATTATCCAATCGCGTAAAATCTTTTTTACAAAATGTGCAGGGGATTCGAACATTGAGATGAAGCCCTTTCACGTGTCTCTGTAACGCCGCTTTCCAGGTAAAAACTTGACCACACCAACAACAAGAATGAGGACCGCCATCACTGACCTAAAAGTATAAACAGATACAGGCAGATCAGTTTCTTGTTGCTAAGCAATGTGTGTGGATTTATGGGTTTTAATTCTATTTTGGGATCAATGAGCAGTACACTGAAACAACCAAATGTAGGACGCTTGACGTTAAGAGTAAGGAGACCATATTCCCTCAGCAACGTATAACATCAGAAACACAGATCAAGGCCCAATTTGCATATCCTATGGCCGACCAATGGCAAGTATTATTATAACCATCCATACCTGCTACTACATATTTGTGCATTACTGATGGAAATGTATATGCTAATTATCAAAGAAAACCATGTTTCTATTACTAATGGAAAGTGTATTATGATTACCACAGAAAATTATGTGTTTATTACTGATGGAATGTATATGCTAAGTACCACAGAAAACCGGGTGTCTTTTACTGATGGAAATTTGATTATGATTACTACACAAAACCATGTGTATATTACTAATGAAAAGTATATTATGATCACCACAGAAAATCATATTTCTATTAATTATGGAAAGCATATTATGATTACCACTCAAAACTATGTGTTTATTACTGATTGAAAGTGTATTGATTACCACACAAAACCATGTGCATTACTGATCATAAGTGTATTAAGATTAACACACAAAACGACATGTCTATTACTGATTGAAAGTGTATTATGACTACCACACAGAAACATGTGTTTATTACTGATTGAAAGTGTATTATGATTACCACACAAAATGACGCATTTATTACTGATGGAAAGTATATGCTAATTACCACAGAAAATGATTGTAGTGAGCAGGATGCGGCTTGCTAACCAGTGGCGCAGGATGGAGTGTCTAGTTGTTTGGATGGAGTGGAAAAACTGAGGTCCTATGTACACATTGGCAGGCATGTTAAAGAGCCCTTGACAGTTGGAATTTGAAATAGGAGTAGGATAGTGCTGCTGTCTGGGGCAACATTACCTCATAGCACACTGCATTGTGTATGCCCATCTTCATTAGCCCAGTCAGTGCACATTAGACCTGATTTCATTTCATTTCTTCCGATTGTACACGACAATGAAATATTTCACCCAATTATCAATTGAAAAATAAACAAATATTTCAGTAAGAAAGTAAACATTTTAATGATACTGGACAAAATGAGGATGAACAGGGTACATTTTGGGAACACTGCAAGTATATCTCATACACTGTCAATCACAATTCCTTCAGAACACTAACATATCTGGCAGAAATTATCGTTCATCTTTGTTTTTACTAATATTTTAAATACACATTTGCCACAAAGTTAAAACATGATAATGAAATTTAAATTGCTGTTTCCGAGCTAGTTATTTAACAAATAAGAATTCCTTCATCAATCAGGTCTGATATTCTTTTAAATGCATTCGCCGAATGTGGCTTTTCAGATTATCCAGTCTTCTGAAATCATGTTTACAAAACATGCAGGTGTGATGCATATTGAGATGGTGTCCTTTCACATGTCTTTGTAAGTCACCTTTCCAGTTAAAACAGTTACCACACCAAGAACA
The DNA here is from genome assembly GCF_932274485.2 of Patella vulgata. Lineage (NCBI taxonomy): Eukaryota > Metazoa > Mollusca > Gastropoda > Patellidae > Patella > Patella vulgata. Next base: position 17,976,280 of record NC_065881.2, read on the forward strand.
AGAATATGGACCACCATCATTGACCTACAATTATAAATAGATACAGATCAATGCTGGTGATAAATCTTCTTGTATCAGTAAAATTAATAAATAAATTTAGGAGAAATGAGGTTTAATGTTCTATTTTTCTGCGCCAACTGGGCTAATGTAGACAGCATTAGCCATACAGTGCGCAATAAAGACAATTTTGCCTACTCTTCACTGAATTGTCAAAGTGTAAATTGGGTTTCGTTTTTCATCATATCGAATGACCGGAGGCATTTCTTTGCCAGACCCTCCCGTCCTGCATCAATGACATGTAGAAACCAGTGGATCGAATCAATGGCCTCTTGGCTAATCAGATTGTGCTATATCCATCAAACTACTGTATACATTAATAATGAATGACTGGTTTTATTTTTTACAGTTACTAAATATATTTTGGATGTCTTTATGAACACTCTTAGGCAAATTTAGCCAACCACCCACTTCCCTTCAAAATGATAGTGTTTAGGGTAAAACTTGTAAATCATATGAACTGGTTATTACTTGAATCTTTTAATTCCTTAAAATGTATCCGTCTAATATGACTTTTTAAGTTATCAAGTCGTGTGAATTCCCTGTTACAAAATGTACAAGTGTGATGAACGTTAAGATGCAGTCCTTTCACATGTCTTTGTAAGGCCCCCTTCCAGCTAAAAACTTTACTGCACCACGAGCAAGAATAAGGACATTCATCGTAGACCTAAAATTATAAATAGACACAAAATCAGTTGGGTTTCAAAATTGGTTCTTATGAATTATTTCAATGGCATTTAGTAATCGAACTGGAAAATACACAAGACACAATACTTAGTGTTTATTACAAAGTAACATTTTGGCTATGAAACTCTTGTCTTTGAACTAAATAAAGTATCTTTTTATCACATATTATTAAAGTAAGCCTGTGCACTATTAAAGTGGAAGTAAGCCCATTTCAGTTGAAGTGTTTTGATTTCATTAACCAGCCTTTAAATATATGGTACTTGTTGGTAACTGTGCATATCAATTTAGATTTTTTAACACATTCAATAAAATAGTATCCCTCGTTCAGTCATCGATTATTTTGTTAAATGGAAACAGACACTATTTCAGTTGCCAACTAATTTAAATGCAGGAGTTACAAATCTTTTAGAAAATTAGAAACAGCCATAATATATATTCTGTTTTTATACAAGGATTGGACATGAGTTACACAAATTGGTAATCATATTTCTACTTCAACTGGACAGTTTTAGTAAATTTAATCAATAATGAATTACACATAGGACAGGTGTAAGTAATAGGAGTTATTCTATAACAGCTTGCAGTAAAGTAGGACTTAAACCCCATTTCATTTTATTTCTAAAACAGCCGATATTTACTTTGTAAAAAATTACTAGCATTTTCACACGTTTGTCTATCTCCTTCTACAATTCTGTTTATATGTTGAATCACTATAACACTTGATTTGATATATACCGTTGTCGTTTAATACTGGCAATGTCCATGTATTTGGTGTGTCTAATTTGTAGGTCTGTCTTTGTTTTTTTTATCTTTTGTGTACCAACAGGGTTTTTCCTACATGTACCTTTATACCTGTCATTGTCTTTATTCAATCCTGGAATCCTGAATCTATTGGTTTTAATCGGGCAAAATTAAACTAGTACATGACATTTTGAAGTTTGTGCTGGACATGCATTAAAGATATCAATACAAGATAAAAGAAAAATAAAATGACTGCCAAGAAAGGAGATGGGCTAGATTCTTTGGTTTGGCAATGTCTTTATGTTGGGCACCTTATTACCACAATGCCTTATATACCTCTGATAAGCTGCTGTTTTAATTTCAGTGCTTGATAGAATGACTAAAATCACAGAAATTGGGTCTGAATCTGCGTGGTGTCCCAGATGCCCCATTCACACGCTTGTCTTTATTGTAGATTAGACATGCCTGTGATAAACAGTTGTTTTAAATGACAAATTAGCACTTTATAACATGACAAGCATCCGAGGAATGGGGTCTGAATCTACACCTGAAAATGTCTGTAACAGGTGCCTTATTCCCAGGCTTGTCTTTATTGAAGATTAGACATGCCTCCCATAAACTGTTGTTTTAAATGTGTTTTTCTGATATGTGATCGCAGTGAGTCTTGTCTGCTGAAGAATTTATCACAGATTTGGCATTTCACTTTAAAATTAAGATGGGCTTCTCTTATGTGACGATTTAGTGCACTTTTCCACAAAAACTTTTTCTCACACTGATCACAACCAAAATATTCTGTTCCTGGGGGCACAAAATCCTAAAATAAAATAACATGAAAAAATTAAACTAATAATTTTCAAGAAAATTGGAACCCAGGTAAAGTAAGACACTGGAATCAATGGGGATTATCCCATGCACCAGACAACATATGATCATGAAAATGATTTAGGCCTAACCAAATTAATATCTCATTCTTCTGGGTTTTCATAAATAGATGTCTGTGTCAGTCATTCAGTCCTATGAACAATATTTTGTTTAAAATTTCTGAACATAAAAATGTAGAATTTAAACCTTTTGAGAAGTACAAACAAGTACGTTCTGTTTTTAATTACTATTATTACCCCAAGAAATAAGGAGCCGAATTATGAGTTCCCAAAGAACGAAAGTTCAAATTGGTGTGGTCTTAGCAATCAGGAGAGGAAAGAATAAAACAACAAAATCACTTGTTTATATTCTTTAATTGTAATTTTTACATGTTTATCAAAGCATTATTCATCAAAACAAATGTCTTGATCTCCTTCAATTGGGTTAAAGTGATTAGACAAAACAATTAGAACCAAATAACAATTAGATCATACAATTAAACAGGAGAAAAGAAAAAAACCCATAAATATTAAGAAAGTATAGTCCCTGCAGAACAGAGAGTACATCATAATTTCGGGAGAATAAGACCGAAGTTAATAAATTGCCAAAATCACGGTGTATAATGAACTCCTGTCTTTTTCTAATGTACTGTTTGGCAGGAAAAATCGTCTGTAATATCTATTAACACGCTAAAACTTGGTCTGAATTAAACATTCATGTTTTATAAAGAATGATAAACCCCATCTCTCTCTCTCTCAATCCTAATAGTAATTGCAGGAGGACCACACCACACATATGAAACTCATAATCCAGGTGTGTAGATAAAACGCTCAATACACACAGACATTTCAAGCAATAAAGAACAAATATATAGATCTATGGTCCAAGGTAAAAACACCATCTTGAATGTGAAAAATTAATAACCTTCACTTATAGTCTGGTTTTTGCAGATTCCTCGGAATTTTTTCCAAACAATGCATATTTTTATAATGTATATTCAAGGAACTTTTTCTAGTAAAAAGCGAAGAACACAATTCACATTTAAATCTATAATTATAATGTTGGGATTCAATATGCCTCTTGAGATCAATTTTCCACCTGTATTTCTTCTCACAGTCTGTACAATCCCATGTCCAAACCTAGAAATACAAGCAGAAAACAGCATTTCAATCTCGGCTCCTGAAGATAGTTGCTTTCAACCTGAACTCTATGTTGACGAAAATTAAGTAAAAATGAACAATACTAAAAAAATAGTGTGTTTGCTAAGGAATTATGCAAATGTTTTCTCAAAAGGTTGACATTTTTCATTATTTCTGTACAATGCCAGCTATCTTATGGCAAAAAAGTGTGGGTATCTTGTTACTTTGTGTCTGTGTTTTAAAGGCTTTATGGAGGGCTTCTGAAGTCCTGACCCGTGAATCCCTTCAAAAAGTCTGTCATTGAAAATATGATTTTTGTAAAGTTAAATGTTGAATATGATAACGCCAGTTTCCATCAAACTTTTGGGATAACACAACATAGTCAACTGTTATATGCAAGCCACAGTTTATCACATTCCCATCTAAATGACGAGTCAACTGTTATATGCAAGCCACAGTTTATCGCATTCCCATCTAAATGACGGAAGCTTTTTCTTGTCACATATTCTGGCACCACTGACAAAGAGAAACCAATCTGGAAAATCCCAAGGAACTTTCTCAGACAAAAACGAGATAGAAACTGGGACCTCCTGGTTAGTGAGATTGTGCCATACTCACCGAGCCACGATAGCTCTATAAGAATAACAGACTATTATCTCATTCTACATATAAGCATTTTCTGTAGATTTTCTCTGTGACGAAATCGCATGGATAGTTCTATAGTGTACGTTCAGATTTCCTGTCTGAGTGAATGTTGCTTCACACAAATCACATTTATATCGAAAATTTAGATGTTGAGCTTTCATATGTCTTATTAGGTAGGATTTCCACTGAAACCCCCTCGAGCACATAGTACACCGAAATCTTGTATCTTGTCCTTCCTGGAATAAAGGAAGAGGTTCAGAAATTTTAGTAAAGTCTATCAAAATGTCTTTTTAGATAGGCACAGGACACAATTCTATGGAATATAATTAATGTGTATTATTGAGCGATATTTCACTAGTTTTTATCATCATTTTCTCAATGAAGATAAGAGAATCATTGTCGAAAGGCGATCAGAAATGAACAGAATGTTTCCAGTTTAATTACTAAAAGCCATTGAAACCATTTTTTCAAATATCCAAAGAAGACGTCTGTCATTTTCTATGGTGCAGTTTTTGGTCAAGAATCTTTCTTTATGGTTAGTACTGATCAAAGTTACAATCAACAGTAGTCATAAGATTTATTCTCAACTGAAAACTACCTAACGAATCCAGGATCTACGGACAAATACTATTACATATACTTGTAAGTACTTGTAAAAGCAGGGTGTGTACATGTATGTAGTGTTTACATGTATGTAGTGTTTTAATGTAAAGAAATTCTATACCGCAGTCAAACCAATTTGGCTTTTTTGGGGGAAAGGTAAAGTTGCAATGTAACCTTGTTATACTAAATCTTAGGCCTCCCAGGTAATCTGTTAATGACAGGTACCACAGCAGATTCAAGGAAACTAAATCAAGGATACATATAAAACAATAACCAGAGCACAGGTTTAAGAACAACTTTATTTTGTAATAAAAAACCTAAATGGGCAAGTGATGAAAAGAGAACAATAATTACAAATTTCCCAATATTTTGCATTCTCTATAGAGAATATAAACAAGCCAGTGTTAATGCTGACTAAAATCTCTTGATGGGCCATTTTAGATCTGCAAGATTATCTGTTGATATTTTTAACTTAAAATATCTTCATTAAAATTTACTCATGAAATCACTCTCTGAAATATTATGCTTTGATAGTAAATGATTTTTCAAAGTAAAACTTCTCGTGAAACTTTTTCCACAGATTGAACAAGAAACTCTTTGATTCAGATGTTGTATGGTAATATGGCGCCTTAAATTACGCTGCTGTTTAAATGGTGTGCCACAAAGTTGACAAAAAAATTGGCCATCAGCCTACAATGTACAAAATAATATTCGTTTAAATAATTAAATTACGCTTTAAAATTCTCTTTTCACTACACGATAGCAATAACTTTATACTACAGAAAAACACTATTATCGTCAGATCTGGACATAAATTAAAGCCCTTGACTGTCATTTGAGGTATTCTGAATCCCTTGCAAACTAAAATATGGTGAAAGTTAAATGTCTAAAAGGAATATCCATCCAAAAATAGTTCAATTTCATTCCATATCTACAAAGATTTGACGAATTGAAAATTTCACATTTGGTAACTTATGCAGACGCTTTAAACAAGCCAACTGACACGTTGGGTAAAATATTTTGATGAATCTTTTTCAATCCGATTGAATCCGAGATGAATTACTGCTTGATATTTTGGTTTTGTTGTCTTTAAGGGGCATTAGGTAAGATTAGATATAAAGAGCTGACAGTTCTGGCTATAATGTTAAAAGAAATAGATAATGGAAACATAATATGCTGAAAATTTATGTCAAATTGCTTCACTCTGAATCAAGATATTAGCGGTTCAATTTTAGGCTTGCCTCGATCGTCATTACTAACGTTAGTACGATAATAAACAAAGTCTCGATTATCCATTTTTACGTTAAATCATCAATCACAAAATGTATTCAAATCCACTAAATATCACAGGTTAACAATGGCATCGAGAGTTGATTGTGGTCTGGATAAGTTAATTAATGCCTAATTAATAATTTAGATAACATTTCAGGCCTAAAGAAAGACCTGCAATAGGCAGATTTAGCTCTTGCATAATGCATGTTTACCTAAATTTGAAAAATCAGATACTGTGAGATCAGTGACGCTAATACAAAAAGGTGAACCCTTCAGGACAGTTTATGCACAGTTTGTAAATGTCTCTTCAGGTGTCCTTTTTGAGTAAATGTGGTGAAACAGATAGAACACTCGACACGATAATTCTGATGCTTAGATTTAAAATGGCGACTCAAATTGGATGCATTTCCAAACATACTTCCACAAATTGAACAGATCTTTCCTCTGTAATATATCTATAAGAAAGAAAAAGATCCATCAGATTACTTCAGTAATATACAAATTGTTTGGGAACAAATTCTAAGAATGCACTTTCATTGGTTGAGACTTCAATTCCTAGAACAAATCTCAGCTCATAGCCAATGAAAAAGCTGCTTTCTAACATATATATTAGTTAATGTTTTTATGAATAAGTCCTCTGGAAGGAGCACATAGTGCATGTCAAATTTTATATCCTACTGAGAGATGAAGACCTAAACTTTCAGTTTAAATGAATGGAAAGGTGTTTAACATAGTTTGGTCATTTTTGTGTAGTTAAAGCATTGAAAAATTAGATATTGTCACAAAGATGCAAATAATGATCAGCTGGTTTAATGAAGTTTACAAACAAATACTTCCTCAATTCAAAGTATTCCAAGAAAGATGTTTGGCTTCTTAGTAATTTTATCTTTGTAGTCAACTCAAATCCAGACTGTCTTTAAAACAACGATATTTACCATTCACCAGTCATGACTGTAATTTATATAGTAACAAGCCACTAGTTTTTATCTAGATCAATAAGTCTGGCTGGATCTAGATTTCATGCTGTCTGCCATCTACCACAATCTGGTGTTGTCTGCCCAACACCATAAATTGAGGCAGTTTAGAAGAACACTGAACACTAGTCCTTTTACTTAACATTCTTACATATATACAAATAATCTAAAAATGCTAATATTTGAAATGTTTTCTAGCTTCCATACAGAGTCAACTAGTATCAAGACCTGTGAAAATTTTGTGTCATATGTATAATAATAGGCCGTTGACTGTATATTATATATATATTGATCTTTGTGATTGTGGTCAATTGCTACATGGCTTAATATATACTAAATTTTGAGATGTACATTGGCACTTTTAGTCGTGAAACAGCCAGTGCTGTTTGCATCAATATAATTATTAATGTGTTCAATCGCTAACTATACCAGTAACTCAAAGATTAAACAAGATGTAAATCAGCACTCTTTGCCTTGAACAGCCAGTGATATATACATTTACATCAATATATCTTAACGTGTTCAATCGGTCTATACAACTCCTGGACTAAACAAGATGTAAATCGATACTATAAGTTTTAAATAGTCAGTGCTTTATCCATACATTTATTTTGATGTGTTCAATCACTAAATGCCGGTCAAGGATTAAACAAGGTGATGGATTTCATCTTTACACATAAAGACAATACTTCAACGGCACTTTTTGTCTTTAACAGCCAGTATGTATGCATCAATACATTTTGATTCTTTTTTACAATTTCACTGATCACAAATGAGAATGCGGTTGTACACCATGAATTTTAGCTCGGTGTCTTCTCTCGTCACCTCTCTGTGAAAAACCTCGGCCACATATTGGACACTTGACGGTCAATTTAAGATGAACTCCCTTTGCATGACGACGCAAGTTAGAAGAATTTTGGAATGTTTTCCCACATAAACGACAGCAGTTCAGACCAGCCTAAAAACAGAAATAGATAATCTTAGAATCTTATCTCATATTTTGTATATTAAAATCTGATTAACTCTTTCATTACGCAAGGTCTGGCTACCTGGTCATCACACTAATATTCTGTGGGACCTGGTAACCTGGCCTAGGCTATAAATGACCACAGCAAACAGGGAGACTAAAGGACAGAAAGGAGTGAAGTGAACATTACAGGAGGCCCTGGTGATCTGACAGGTTCTATGCCTAGAATATTAACGACTACGGCAAACAAGGAGACCTGCTCCCCCCTCACAAAAAAATCTCAGACTTAAGAATTTACTCAAAATTGTTCACATTATATTAACTAATATATAACCCTTTATAAAACCTTTGTTGTTTCAATGTATCAAATACATCAATAAGAAACTATGTGCAAAGTTTTGTGTTTCTGGAACCAAGATATTTCTTATAAGCAGCGATTGAAAGTTGAGTAAATTCTCAACTTAAGTCTGAGAATGCTTTGTGAACTGTTATAAAGTGCAGCCCGGTCATCACACACTACCAAGTGTATTTTTATTATAAAACTAGAGCTGCAAGTAGAAATAGGCTCAGTCCGGTGACCATAGTGACCATGCTCAGTAAGCTGGTAGCCATAGTGACTATGCTCAGTAAGCTTATAACCATTGTGACTTTGCTCATAAGCTGGTAACCATAGTTACCAGTAACAAGAGGGTTAAGCAGATTCATATTCTATGAGTGTGCTGTATTTTTTCTTTTGTTTGTCAACTTTGCTAATGTCGAGCACAATTTATTGTGGCCAATTCATGAATATATTTGTGTTTAATAAGTTCATAATTTTTAAATCTAAACTTTTACAAGGATCTATTTCAACTACATACAAAGAATGTATAATTTGTTTTTATTCTGGTTTCAAATGTAACAATAACATACAAATCTATGTGGAGTAAACATTACTAGCTTTTCTCGGAAATACAACATTGAAAGGTAAACATCAAAACTTCATCAGTTCTCATACTCATTGTTCAGCTATTTGTTTAAAAGCACAATGGTGGGGGTTGGGGTGGTACTCCAGGGCTCACAGCACAGGACTCTTTGACTCAGCCTTCACTTGTCAGGGGTTGGCTGAAAAACTTTAATGTTCTTCACACACGCACACACACATACAAGTTCTTTGAATTCAAACACAAAACTTTTGCCAAAATTTTAATACTAGTACATATATTTTATGTTTAAGCCCCTGATTATCATTTGATGGATTATGAAAATTGTATCTCTAAAAGGAATATTATTCTAAAAATGGTTCGATTTCTTTGTTTACAAGGGTATGATGGACTGAAATATTCTCAATATGGGTAAAATCTTTTGACAGTCCTCTTTTTAATCCGATAAAATTCATGCCTGGGTATTATCTACCATTTACATTTGGTTTTCTTATTTAAATGTTCAATAATCAATTTCAGCACATTTTTAGGGTATGGCAAGTCCTATGAAAGTTAGAGATTGTCCCAATGTCCCAAAAAAATGCAAATCACAACAGCAGCCTGTAAGCTCTTATTATAGATCTGAAAATATAAATGAACGGGTCAAAGTACTTAAAAGTCAGTAATTTTCATTGAGGTGGTACACCATGTACTCGGGCCTTGTGTCTTGTGACATCGCTTTTCTGTGAGAAACCTCGACCACATATTGAACACTGGACGGTCACCTTAAGATGAACTCCACGTATATGACGATACAAAACGAAAGATTTTTGGAAAGCTTTCCCACACAATGAACAGGTGAAGTTTGAATTCTCAGCCTAAAAACAGACAAAATAAACAAAAATAATGATCTTTTATTTTACACAAGTACCTTAAAATTACATTTTAACATCAACAACAACAGGTGGTTTATTGCAGATAAAAAGAAACGGCAATACTATATACCGGAAAACAACGGGAAAGCACCGGAAAACACCATTTTATACTGAATACCGGAAAACACACTAAATACTTGAAAATACCCTAAATAGGTAACCCGAAGACTAGCACCCTAAATAGGTAACTGGGAGCCTGGTCCTCTGTGTGCCTGGGTTAGGGTTAGTTTCCGGTTTATAGTATAGCCCTTCTCCGGGTAACCTATTTAGGGTGGTTTCCGGTATTTAGTGTGTTTTCCGGTATTTAGTGTTTTTCTGCTGTTTTCTGGTATTCAGTATCACATGGTGTTTTCTGGTTGTTTTCCTGTGTTTTCCGGTATATAGTATAGCCCAAAAGAAACAAGTATGTGTTGTGCAGAAATTATGCCCAAAAGCTGAGATTTTACATCAAAATTTTTTAGACCTAAAAACTATAAATATAACTGTATTGTGTTTTCAGGTTAATTTTGACATACAAAACTAAGTATAATTGTATTTCTTTTGGGATTTTACGGGTTAAATTCCTTAGAATCTTAATTTTATTACATGTAAATTGACTGACATGGACTAGTAAAATGACAGACAGGTAAGTTCTCCAACAGGTAAATTTCACTGCCAAGTAAAATTTTGACATATAAAAGCTATAAACTAACTGTATTTATTGTGTATTTAGGTTAAATTCTTATCTCATAGCTAGTAAATTAAATGACAGGTAGTTCTCCAGTCAAGTCAAGAATGACAATATAGCTACAATTGAAAGGAGAGCCTCGCCCTGTCGGTACTGAGTTCTTTCTTATTGTTTAGGATGCCTTTAAATTAAAATTGAACTGTGCTACTAGTATATAAATATCCCCTTTCTAAGATTTGTCTATTTCAAAATGGTGAATCCTTTTAAAATGTTCTTTTAGGTTTCCCTTCTGATTAAACTTGCGTCCACAGATTGGACAATCATAGCTGTAATTAAGATGAATTCCTCTAATATGACGATCTAAATTAGATTTGGAAGTAAAGAATTTTCCACAAACTGAGCACTTCATATTTCTTCCCATTACCTAGAAACAAACGAGAAAAGTTTTATTTTTATTTATTTTGTATTGCGATTTACCAGGGCCACTAAAAAAAACCCCGAAGCCCATGTATTATTAAATTGGGTGAATTTTTTTAAAATGCTTTCTCAGGTTGCCTTTTTGATTGAAGCTAGTTCCGCAAACAGGACAACTGTATCGGAAATTAAGATGAACTCCTTCAACATGGCGGTCCATGTTAAATTTAGTAGTAAAATATTTTCCACAATATGAGCACTTGAAATTCAAACTTCTCAGCACCTACAAACAATAAAAGAAATTTGTTGAGAATACACCAGTAGATAGTCAACGAACTAATTCGCAAATATTTATATCACATCGTTATTACGGAAGCCATGAATCCATACACTACAAAGTCTCAGATGTATTTGGATGGCATCTCCTTAAGTGTTCCCTCAGATATCCTTGCTGCCTAAAACTGTTTTTACAAACTGGACACTCATATCGTACAGAAAGATGAAGGGCTCTAACATGACGATTCAAATTAAACATTTTATTGAAAAATTTTCCACAGTATGGGCACGTCAATAACTTCATATTCAAACATGTCTTCCTTACCTAAAAACAAAAAACAAAAGCTTTCAGGAAATGTATAAAAATTTATTAGAAGTATTTAACTTAATCTTACATGATTGCAAATGAAAAATCAGTAACTGTGTGTAAAGAAATGAAATTGGGTTTAACATCCAACTTTTTTGCACCAATCGACTAATGAAGACGGCAAATGTTTTGAGAGAAATTCTGCATGGGCAGTGACATTTGCTGCCTACTGTTCAAATTCCATAAGGAAAGGGGTCTTTTACATATACGTCAACGTTACATGTATACAGGGCCTCGATTTTCCATCCCTTTACTAATTACAAGGGGAAACCATGCTAAAAAAAGAAATCCAGAGGAACTCGCCAAATATAAATAAAAGCACACTTGGGAATGGAATTCTAATCAATTTTATGACTTATTTTGAGATGATTTTTCAAATGCCCTTTCTGACAAAAACTATGGCCACAAATTGAACAATTGTAGCGTAACTGAAGATGTATTCCTTCAACATGACGATCCAAGTTAAACTTTGTAGTAAATATTTTCCCACAATCTAAGCACTGAAAACTTCTCTGTCTGACCTACAAACAAACAATAAAATGCTTTTGAGAAAATTGTTTCTAGACTAATATCAGTAGATTTTAAAACAAAACACAAGTAAAGATGAAGTGACAATTTCATACATTATATCAAGTCATTTGTTATCGCAAATTTTGACCAAAGATCACTTTATAAGATATGAGAAACTGAAAATTACACAAAATCTAAGTTAATATTGAAGTAGGAACCACATATAACTGTTGGGTAAAATTGTTGGACGAGTCTCTTTTTAATCTGATTGAATCCAAGGTTGTCTACTCAGAATATTTTGATTTGGGTTTCTTAATTAAATGTTAATAATCAATCCAAGTAAATTTTTAGAGTGGATGGTGCAATAAAAATATTGGATATTGTCCTCAAAATGTATCATCGAGATTGACAACTTGATAATCATTCTGGCTCAGTTGGGTGATATTTTTTAAGATGTTGTCTTAGATTGCCTTTCTGATTGAAACTTCCTCCACAAATATGACAATCGTATCGTAAGTTAAGATGAATTCCCCGAATATGCCGGACCAAGTTGGAGTTTGTTGCAAAACATTTACCGCAACACGAACACTTCAAACTTTTCTTCCTCTCCTAAAAGTAAACAAGAAAAAAACAGCTTTCGTTTGTATTTTGTATTATTGTTTTTATCACAAATCAGTTTGTGTCAGAGAAGGGTGCTGGATGGCACAATAGATTCATTCCTTATTTGTCTGTGATTGCAATAAGGGCAAATGGAATTTACGGAAATGATCTTTCAAATTCCCTTTCCAGTTAAAAACTTGTCCGCACACTGGGCATGTGACTCTTTCCTTCAGATGCATGCTTTTTACATGACGATCCAAGTTGGATGAAGTAGAGAATATTTTTCGGCACCATGAACATTGTAAACTTCTTTTGGTTGCCTAAAATATAAAATATGAAGTGATTACACGTCACATTTCTTGACAGCAATAGAGAGACAGAAATAGGGTTTAACGTCCATGACACAAACTAGGTCAATTTGGGACTAACATAAGGTTCCATTTTATTTCAATAATTCGCTTCCATGTAGGGGTCTTTAGCAGTGGGAGGAAACCAGAGGACCCACAGAAAAACCCACGACGTTGGACAGGAGACCCTACTCCTTGTCACGTGGACAGAAAAATAACAAAGGGATGAAATTGGGATTAACGTCTCGTCAACACAATACTGTGGTCGTTTTGAGACTGACGTAGAATGCTAGAAGGCATTTCCGCCCAAATTTCTTGAATTCCAACTGTCAAGGGTTCTTTTACGTGAACATCAATGTATACACGAGTGAAAGTCATTTTATTTTTGTCCAGTACAATCAACAAGGCAACACTACCCTGACAAGTGGGAACCGTGCTTGGAAATTTTGGAACTTCTGTTCAGCTCACGCTGTTATTCAAACCCAAAACAAAGAACTAAAAAAGATTTAGATATAATAGATAGTTTATTTTGGTAAGAAATCATTAATTATATGCATGTACCGGTAGATCTATATATAAATGACTTCAACATATTCTGGGGAAGCTCATAATATCAAACAGCATTTTGTTATAATTTTGTCAATCTACGATCGATTACCCGATTTTGTATTACACACAAATTTGAGAAATTTTGAAAATGAAACGAAATTTGGTTTAGCTGCCTATTTTTCCACACCAACAGGGTAATGAAGAAGGAGAAATTAATTTTTCTATTCTTTAAATGAACAATAATAAACCTAATTCCATAGATATTAAAACTTTTATCTTGGCGAAAATCAAAACTCTTACGAACAGTTCACTATCCCCATTATAATTTCATTTACATTAGGTACATGTATTATCAATGTTTCTGAAGTGATCTTTCGAGTTACAATGTGGACCTTTTATCTTAAAATTCAAATGCTGTACATCTTTGTGCTCTTTCAGCCTTGATTTTCTACACTAGTTATAACATAATAATTTCATTTTATGTTAGCTATTGTGAATTTTTCGCATATGATCTTTCAAATTACTTTTCCGAACAAATTCACCGTTACAAAGAGGGCATTTTATCTTAAAATTCAAATGTTTAATCTGTATGTGCTCTCTCAGGCTTGATTTTCTTGTACACCTTATATCACAAAACTCATACGGACATGGAAACTGTCTCTTCGTAGCAAGAGTACATTGCCTTTTATGTTGATTTAGTAGATGAATGCTTGGAGTTTGAAATCCACACCAACAAGAATAAGGTCCATAACCCTCCATTAGTTCCTACAATTAGAAGAATATTTTTCGACTTAAAAATTCTACTCGATAGGCCTCTTTAATTTCTATTCAAAGCAAAAAAAAACCCATCCCCAAAAACACCACCATCCTGCACAACTGTTTACCAAAGACATGTACACACAATACATGTATCTTGAAAGACTTATGAAATATACTCCAGAAATACAAAGGCATCTATCCCATTGCTTTTGCAATGAAATTCAATAAACACCAATAATAAACTCCAAAATCCATCCATATTACCAAATATTTCCTTGTTCATGAATGTGCTTTCCTCAAATGTTCTTTTAAGTTGCTTTTTCTAACAAACTCGTGATCACACAAGGGACATTTTATTTTATAATTTAAATGTTTAATATGAATGTGTTCTTTTAAGTTTCCCTTCCGCGTACAGCTAACATCACAATACGGACACTGAAAAGCCTTTTTATCAGAATGAGTTTCTAACTGATGATTATGTAAGGCCTGACCATTTGAGAAATTCATCCCACACCAACAAGGAAAATATCCACTTCTGTTATTGCCCTAAAATGAAAAGAAAGCCTTATTTTAACTTTGCTTGCTCTATTTTTAAAGGCAATGAAAAGGGTTTTATGTCCAAGCTAAACATGTATACACCATGCAAGTGCATTTCGGCTCACTCTTTCATCTAATTCCAACAGCCAAGGCTTTTTTTTACATGCACATCAACAGGTACACAGGAACTCTGGCTTTTTTTCCATCACATCCAAACTTTAAAAGGCAGGTTTAGATTTTCAGACCATACACATTCAAAATTAGTCCAACACCAAGAAGCATATTGTTCCAAATTTGTTTTAAATTGATGAATCCTAACTTGAGTTATGACCCTACAATGCACACATACAAGCCAGTGTAATAAAGGAGTGAAATATCTTTGATTAAATTGTTTATTCGACTGATTAGGCTGGTTTACATGTAATTTTGGCTATGTCAACAGTGCAACACAAAAACCGATATTACTCAACTGTATAGACATAAAAATTTCACTCAAGACAGATTGTCATTCCACAAAACAAACCAACAAATAAATCCATATTTTTTACGAGGTTTGATACCTTACTCTTCTGCATGAACAAGCATACACAATACTATGACAGAGAAATTTTCTTTTAACAGCAGTGTTTCTGCATACTCTTACAGATGCTTGTCCAGGCTTCTATCCTGCTTCCCTGACAAAGGAAACCACGCTGGAAAATTTGAAGGAACATTTTTCTCCGATACCGAAATCAAACTTGATATCTTGTCAGTGAGTCAGAGCAATACTCCCTGAGCCACTATGGCTTCCCTTGACTCAAATAAAAGAAGTCAAGTCATTCTGAGGTAAAAATATCTGAAAATCCAGTAATAAAATACAAACTAAGAGAATAATGGACGGTAATTACAATCCACTGGTCCACTGCGCAAAAAGGTACAGTACTTGGAAATGGAACATAAATATTTATAATCTACAAAATATATTGGTGTTTTTTTTCTTGTTTAAGTGACACTGACTGAGCAAGTGTTGGTTTACTTACACGATGATGAACTTCATGACAGAATGCATGTAAACTCTTATTAATTTATACAACCACATGTCGACTCTACATCGAGTTAAAACATAATATATTATGCAATAAACATTAAGCACTCTATAAACTCACATTTGTCAATATAACGTTGAAAACTATAATATTCTTACAGCAAATGTTGTCATAGAGAGTTAAACAATAGACAGTATTCTAGAATGTTGAATAAATGGGAGCTTAAACTGCTAGAATTTCTAAATTAATATACCCGGTACACACATGTATTCAACAGTTAGCATGAATAAAGGCTGATTAATGACAACCAATTATTCTAGCTTTTTAGAGACTCGTGGCTACTTTGAGCTAAAGCTATGCATTGAAAACAGTGTAATTAGGTTTTCAGGTTACATGTACTTTAATACTTTATATGATTTTTTTGTTTCAATTCCATTTTCTTCTATGTATTAAATTTAGCAAGATCCTTTATCATATTTTTCCATTTAATTTTAGCTAATGTTTCAATCTTCTCTCTGGATCATTATCTCATCATATTTGTTACTGTCTCTGCCATTTAGCAATTCGTATTTGAAAATACAGGAAAGATGACTAAATTTTTGATACATTTTATTATTATTACTCATTTATATTACATTCTGTTGTTCTTGTATACAAACTGTTTGATAATTCTAATCAAGTACAACAATTTTTTTTTTAAAAGATGCATTATGTGAGATTTAGATAAAGAACTTGTCATTCTTGCTATAACAGTTCAAAAATAGATATGGAAAATCGATATATTGAAAATTTCCTGTCAAAATTCCTTTATTCTGAAAGATTTGACAAGAAGGTCTCAACTGTCAAGTACAACTGCTACATGTACGATAATAAACAAAGTTTAAATTATCAATTTTATCGTTAAATGGTGAGGGTGTTCTAATCCATTAAATATCAATGCCATCTGATGACCTAGAGAGTTGATAATGCGCTTGTCATGTGTATAAAGAATTATTTATATAACATTGGAAGCTAGAAAAAAAATGCATGACAACTTTCAAATTCAATTCATATTTTATGTTTATATTTATGGTACAGCATCGTAAATTCACAGGTCATTGTGGTGTAAAGAAAAACTTCTATATTGAACCATGAAATAAAATTTTGGTATAATATTAATAATTATTTATTAATGAAATAATCCTTTTAAGTTATTCAATAACTTTTAATATCAATATTCCTTTTTTGGTTAGAGAAAAAAAAAGAACTGAAATAGCCATAGAAAGATCCTTCTGAAATCGCCTGCACATACATGTATGTATTACCACATGCTCATGAAAACACACAAACAATTAACACGGCTGGATTTGACCAAACCTGGGTTGCACTTAGAACTGTATATAAAGTTTTCTAATCCATACAAAGGTCTTTAGTGGATAGAAAATTTGTTAAGTTAAAATTGTAAGAGGTTATATAGAGATTACGGAAATCTTAAATACTATCTGACTCTACAAAATGTATTGTTGGATGTTCACGTTTTATATGTTCCATTAGATTATCTTTTTGCGTATATTTTTTGCCACAAATTTCACAGGAAATCTTATAATTAAGATGAACACCTTTTATATGTCGATTCACATGATATTTGGTCGTGAATATTTTGCCGCACCATGAACAGGCAATATTTCTTCCAGCCTAAAACAAACAAAGGGCTAAACTGAAGCACGGTATTCAAGACAAAATTGTAAGAAAATAATGCACACAACGAGAGAAAAATGACACAATATGACCCTACTTATCAATCAAGACCAAAAACACCAAAACATCCAAAGTATTATTATAACACGGCAATGATTTTGTACAAAATGAAATGATAGGATTGAATCTTATAATGGAGTTACACCAGAAGAATTTTGTTTATAGCAGATCTTTTTCCTCCATCCCAGATTTGTTTGGTTACCTAAAACTTTAATATATTCTCAGAACAAATAGTTTTAACAGATTTATATTATTGAAGATATAGCAGAAAAAATGATATCTATACACAGATTATCTTATGTTGCTATGGAAACGATATATAAGTCCAGTTCTTTAATCAGAAAACATACAAACTATGTAGTTATACTTATATTTGCTATGCTTTATTTGTAACTTGTTTGGTTTCAAATAAACAATTTCACGACAACCATTCTGATTTTATTTTGCGTTACTGATGCATGTATAATAATAATAATACAAGATACATTTTTAAGGACAGTTGCGTAGTAGAGGGGTAGGCTAGTCCTTCAATACCCAAATCTGGGTATGTTCAAGCATTACTATAGCACACATTCTGCCAAAAAAGAAAAATTAATCCCTTACATAGATCAAATGAAAGAACTAGATAGCTTTAAGATAAAAAATATATTTAGAAGTAATGGTAGTAGTCCAATTTAATGATTAACATCTTCTAAGGAAGAATGAATGCCATAGTATGTACTGCAAAAAATTGTCTTGCAGTATTCCGATCAATGTGAAAATACAGAAATGGGCATGATTTACAAAGTTCATGTACCTTCTAACATCCATTAAATATCAATTTATGATCAGAAACAGGTATGTTATTGAAAACTAAATATTTCCAAATAATGTCTGAATTTTGAAATTATTAGGGAGGAGACATGTTAATTTACTCAACATTTCTGAATAATTACACCTGATCTTTTAAATTAATTTTCATAATCCTTAATTACACAGGTGATCATATGTGAAATTAACAATCCATGATTGTATGTAAATTATCTTCCACATCATATATTCACATTAATCGGTGAATTAAATTGTAATAATATAACTATTATTGAGTAGAAAATGCATTTAAAGTAATATTAATGGAATATGTACATCAATTTATCAGTCAAAATGTTAGGCATCCGTGAACTACATTTGTAGTAACTGAAATTTTGATATCGAGCAAGGCACAAGTATTTACTTATATCAATAAAAACAAATCTGTTCGAGATAAAATGACAGTCATCAGAGGGATTGTGCTTTACCAAGTCTGAATTGTGGCCCACAATGTCTGTCGCAGACGCCCTATTTCCAGGCTTTGTATTAACAAATCTGACATTAAACTCCATTAACAACACTAAAATGCATGTTTCACACAATTCATGAATGCATTAAATATATACGTAGGAAGGTTCCACTAACATAACTGCTCTAAAAAGAATATTCTACAAAGAATATTATTTAACAAATTAAAAAATTCTAGTTCATGTTATCTTCCTTTAAATGAAGATATGAGATTTTTTTCATTTGTAAAATAATAAATATGGTGCATCAGTCCCCAACTTCGTGATTTTGTTTTAGTGAATATTGCTGGCATTATTCTGAGAATAGTTTATTCCAAATAAAATTGAACTAATACCCAAAATATTTATGAGCAATATTCACAACAAAACAGATTATGGAAATATGTCATTTACACTGATATTTGATGAAGATAACACTTGAATAAAAGCCCCCAACATTTTTCTAAATAGGCAAGAGGTTACATTCAGCGAATACCTATGTAAATAACATATCCTCCATGGGAAGGGATTGGGCCAAATTATGTCCTAAATGAGGGTTTTAAATGTAGTTTGTCTTTGTGTACATGTACTGGCAGTTAACATTCAAAGCTCTTCTGACCCATGGCTAAACAATTATCTTTCCAGAAATACACCAAGATGCATTTTCCAAATGAAGATTAGTTGGGATTTAAAATATAAGTTTTGTTTGTTACTCCAGTTGGGCCAAACCAATTCAATATTTAGTACTGTGAGGTCTTGATAAATAGATACATGTAGCCACTTGACTTTTGTTTAAAATTTATAAACTTAAAGTTTCGGAACTCATAGCCTTTTGCTTTTAAATTAGATTTTTTCAAAAAGAAAAATAACAATTTTTCTAACAGGTGTTCCAGAAGAATGAAAGTTCATATTGGTGTTGTAGGCGTCGTACACTTTGAATGATACCATCGGTACAATTTTGCAATTACTTTAAAGTAAATGCTTCATATTTGAAGGAGGGCTGAATATATTTTTTAAGGATCAATGTAATCCCATGTACATGTAATAATGAAGGGTCTTATTTACCAAAATTTAAACTAAAATACTCTTAAATTGCAGACTTTTGGTGGATAAAATTTAAACAAAGAAATGCTAAATACTTATAATATTTTAGTTTACATTTTAGTGAATAAGGCCCGGGTAGGAGAAATACAATATGTTGTGTGTTGCATGTATTTTGGTTAATGTGTATCCATCTCAGAAGTTCTATATTTCTATTCTGCACTAATGTGGTGTACAGCTGAAGAATGAAGTTAAAATATTTCAGTTTTTAGGTATTATTATTTTATATTTCTGTAATGTTTTGATGGTTTTATTGTTATGTTTTAAGTAAGTTACAACCCTCATATCACTTACCTGTTTTGAAAATAAGTTATTCTAGTCTCAGTTAATTTTAGAATATTAATCATAAGTTAGTTTCATTCACTGAACAAAATGTAACATAGTCATGTCAAATCATTCTGCTGATTTGTTCATTAGTTTTTGTCATATTTTGGGATAAATGAATAGACATTAATCGGAAAAGAAGCAACTGAGAAATTATAATTTATTTTCTGGAAAATTTTCAGGATTCTATTAATGAATAGCTGGCTTTGATCTCAATAATATGTTGGATAAATAGAAAACAATGAAAATATCAGTGATCTTATGTGTTTTAATTTATTCACATACATGTACCACGTATGCTTTTTCTCAAGTCATGTCATGTTATCGTATATGGATCAATACAGAACACATGTCACATGTATGTGTGTATATACATGTACATGCATTTAATCAATAACACCCCACACCGATTAAAGCTAATAATTTATGCACATCAACTTTAACATTTATGAAATCCAAGCCAACTAAACAATAGACTGCATTCAAGATGAATGGGGTTGGGAACAGTTAGGGACTGGAAAAATAAGATATTCTCAGTTATCCATTCTATCAGTTATCATTTTATAGACAGAAATTCCAATCCATCCTCACCGCAAATATATCAAAATCTTTCTTGAATTTTTCTTTTAAAGTAAACTGCTAAAATTGACAACTAAGAATATTCCCAATTTGTAGATTTATTCCTTTTAGAGCATAAAAGATTTGCCATGGCAACATAATCATTCATTTACTAGAATGAAGGTTAATGAAAGTTGTACACTACAAAATTAAACATATTTTAATCATCCCTCCCCCAAATCATAGAAGTTTTTAATTACACATACTGTATAGCTGAATGGAATGGACTACCTTCCAGTTAGTGGACCTTGTATTTTTTTGTTTATTTTCATTGTCTTAAATCAATTTCACACCATACATAATTAACTTGAGTTTGATAATCACTAAATTTAGCTTAAAGCCGCTGATCGTCATTTAAGAGATTTTTAACCCTTTGCAAACTACAATATTGTGAAAGTTGAATCTCTCAAAGCACATCAGTCAATATTATGACTTAAACTTTTGCAATATTTGACATCTTCTGTTTACAGTATAAACAAGCTAGTGCCACTAATAATCTACTGATAGGCCTTTTTCTATATCTTATTCCTCCCATGTGGATGATTATCTACTGCTAATTTTTTTTGGCTTTTTGTTTGTTTTTGTTTTCTTTAAATGTTAAATAATCAATTTGAGAACATCATAGCTCAGATTATGCCTAGAAAAATTAGATATTGTCCAAAAAGATGACAAATAACGATCAGTATTTTTAATGTGATCCTTAGCACTAATAATTTGTAAATTTTCAGATATACATGTACATTATGTGGGTATATCAACCATTTTACTTATCAAACTATTGAACTCGATAATATTGGTAGAATAATATAACTTGATAATTTAAGAATATGGTTCAGGAAACAAGTGCAATTAATCAGTCAAATTTAATTCAAGAAAGCATCATTAAAATTGAACACCAAATTTTGTTTACATTTATCCTAATGTTCAAAGTCAACATACATGTACATAAATATACCAGGGCTTTCACTTTTTCCAGTCCAGCAATTTTTGACATTTTATTTCCTCCCAATTAACAAGGCAATTTTTCCAAAGAATTTCACATTGATGAGCATTATCCAAATTTTAAAAATGTCTTGAAGTGTTTCTACACCTATAAATTTTAAAGTTAACTATATTTAATTCTTTAAAGATCATGAAATGAAAACTGAATGACAGGTAAGTCCTCCAGGGTGTCAATTTCACTGCCAGTCAAATGACAAATATGACTGAAATGAGAGTCCTGATTTATAGATGTATGGGTTTCAAAAGTAGGTTTGATTTTGATTTAAGACAATGAATAATTTATAAATAATTTAAAATTGAACGTACCTGTTGATTATTTTGAGATGAAGAGGCGCTTGTACCAGCAACTAAAATAAAATACCAAAGTTAATAATAAGGCTACATGTATAATGGAAGCTCAATCATATTGCACCAAAGAAATCGTGTTGAATGCCTCGTCAACAAAATACTAGGAGACTAACATACCCGTACAGTTATTATTTCTCTATTGCACTGACAGTGGTGTTTTCATGTACTTATCAAAGTTCAACTGTCAAGAGTTCTTACATGTGCAACCCATCCGATCAACTATGCAGCACTTTACTTGTCAGCCTTGCATGGTAACCAGACATGAAAACTCCCGAGATGCCTCGCTTTTCATGAACCAGCGACAGGAAAATTGACGGACAATTAGTCTTGTCTTATAAAGATAAAGATTTTTTATCCAGAATTTCTATATGATTCTTACCTGGTAAATAAGCGCCTTCAGAATGTGCACCGGGTAAGTTAGGAAGAGAACCGCTGTAATTTTGACTAGGATTATTAGTTTCGTTTGCATGTAAACCAACAGGATAAAGTCCTAAACTTTGTTCACGTAAACTAGCGAAAAATTCATCATCATTTGATTCACCGCCGTAACTAGAAAGACTGCTATCACCTTGTGCCCCTGAAAAAACAAAACAGAAGGATTTATGATCAGACAAAACCAACCCAAAAATATACAGGCATTATCTGTACTTATTATACATGGACAGTAAGTGAAAAGGCATTGTGGGTCATTCCAATGAATCTGAAATATTGTGTGTAATGTACAATGTACCAAGTTTGACTAATTCAAGAAGAGCTAGGTGGTTTACAGCGACCTTTGTCAATTTGCTACCCAGAAGAAAGAAAAAAGACAGAGGGAAATGGGGTTTAACAGCGCATACATGTAGGTTTTTTTAGTAATGGAATGGAAATGGAGTACCCTGTACACGGTTGGCCAGTTGACCTTACTCCTTGTCAAGTACAGTGTACAAGTTTCAACTCGGAGTATTTTCATTCTGAACTCTTATCAGGCTTATCATGTTAATCATTATACATGTATATGTACCTGAGAATGATTGTTGCCCTTGACTGGAATCAAACATGTACCCTGCATCTGATTCTAAAACGCTGTCAATTTCATCTTTTACTTTAGTTAAATCTATTTCTATGACTTCAGGTTCGTTTGATTTTGGAGGACTTTTATTTGGTGTACTTGGTTCCGCTGTTTCTGTTGTTTCTGTTGAAAGAGTTTCTGGAGGAGGATCTGATGCCGGTTTATCAGAGTCACTAGTTTCACTATTTTTACTTTCACTGTCTTTGTCTTTTTCAGTTTCAGGCACAAATGATAAATCATGACTAGTCACAGATTCTATTCTAAGTTCTTTTTCTTCTCCTTCACTTGTTGCATCTTTATTACTAGCTACAACACTACCATTTTCTACTTTTATCACTTCAAATTTAATGTCAGGTTTTTCCGCTGTTTTTTCTCCAACTTTTTCCTTATCACCGGATTCCCTTTCTGGTTTATCAGCACCAGGAAGAGATTGAGCTGGAGTAGCTGAAACTGATTCAGGTGGAATAGATGATGGAGATGAATTTGTTTCACTAGATATGGACGGTAAAGTGGATGATGGAGCATTTAGTCTATGAGATAAATTTGGGGGCATTTTTCGAGGTGATGTTGATGGGAAGTTCATTGGGTGACGCTGGGGGGATGATAAACGTGGCATTTTAGCCATTTGTTGGGGTGACATTCTTGGATCAAAAGGCCTACGCCTCATCTGTGGTGCTCTTACAGGAAAACCACCAGGCCTGGAAAATTGACCACGCTGCTGTCCCATTTGATAACGCCCTCCACCCATTGCACCAGGTGGATGGTCATCAGTTAAATCAACACTAATATCATATCGAGTTTTCCCCAACACATTTGGAGTGGGAGGAGGAAGAGGTCTATCTACATTTTTCTTTGGTGTTTTTTGTTGGGGATCAGTGGCATAAAAACTTTTACTGATAAATGTTGTTGAAGATTCATCACTTTTTGACACTTTTTCATTAACGATGTAATTAAATTCTGAGTTACTGTCAACAGTTAAATACAGATGGCCCACAACTTTCACATTTTTATCAAAATCAACATGGCCGTGGCACACAGCTTGTAAATTCTTCACCAGAGCAGAAATAAATTGGTTAGCTGATTTCTCTTCGGTTGTCATTTTGACTAAACTCTGAAATATAAAAAAATATAGTTCATTATTATAAGAGAAATACAAATCAACAATGCTAGTAGTCCAAGATGAGTGCAAATGACATCAAATAGGGGTAATGTCTTACTTTTAAATTCACTTACACCAGTGCCATACTCGATGTGCCACTACTATGGCTCAACGTGCAGAAGAACTAGATCAAAGTATTACTACACAATTCATTCAATTGTTTGTTCCTGGAGTTTTACGTCCACTTCCAACAAGGGTTATACCATAGACAAGTTAATACACAAAAACCGCTTTCCAAATTATACCTGAACACTTACATGTATTGGTAACTAGCCAATTGCGTTTAGGCCTACATGTACATGTACTTGAATTTTCACATAGTATGGGCAGGGTATGGCATGTAAAAATGATTTTTGTACTATTTTGCAAGGAGATGAATAATCTGTGTGGAATTCGTGGATTTGTATAAATGCAAGGATCAATAATTGTATCATCTTTATGCATTACATACAGCATTATTAGGGTGCCCTACAATACATGTAAATAAATATCTCCAAATATCTCGACAATTACACCACAATATTTATATATAGGCCTACATGTATACCAAGCCTTAAAACAGTTCTGCACATTTATAGTCACTAAATAAATGGTCATGTTGTACTTTTGAGTAAAAAAAATAGGTTACATGCCCGACCATTCTCCGTCTGATTGACTACTTTTTTACGAAACATAACAGAACGCTGGAAAAAGAAATTGACTTTAGGCACATGCACGGTATATTTAATGATAAAGCAATTTAAAAAATAAAACAATCGTAATTTCTAAAGCTGCTGTAATAACTAAAAAGCTAAATATTACAGCTATCCAGAATCATCAACAATGGATTTTTTACGGCTGTAATAGTTGACAGATGTGTAGAGGATTTCACGTACGATGGCCATTTATAGATTCATAGACTATTGTGCTGACTGTTATCGCACCACGTGACTAGCCAGAAATCACTTCAAGATAAGTCACTGAAGCATGCACATTCGCCGTGTCATGTTCAACTTTCAGTAGGGAAAATTTTGGTTGCATGGGGCACTCTACCCTAGCATTATACTACTGGGGTTCAACGTCCACTCGACACAAATTAGGTCATTTCTGGACTAACATCTGGTTCTTTTCTTATTTCAATAATTTGCTTGTGCGTAGGGGTCTTTAGCAGTGGTAGGAAACCGGAACACCCTGAGAAAACCTACGAGCTTGGACAGGCGACCCTACTCCTTGTCACGTACAACCAGGGAATCCAAACCACGCCAGTAGAATTAATGACAGATCTTACAATACAACGCGCACATGCTAACCATTCAGCCAACCACCTCCACCCTCGATATTGTACAAGGTCTGCCTGGAAGTAATGATTATATGTTTAATACACCAATTCTGTAAAGTCTATATTGTTCACATGACGTTTGCTAATGGAAATATCTTCCATAAACAGATCAAAGTCTTCATGTTACATGTACATATTCAGAATGTTTATTAGTCAGTTAAAATGGTTAATTATCAGACTGTAGTCATTAATTACGGCAGGTGTTATTTGACTAAAGTGTTATTTGACTAAGGTGTTATTTGACTAAGGTGTTACGAATGACTAATTAACAATGTATTATGTAAGATTTAGATATAGAGATGGCCATTCTTGCTATAATAGTTCAAAAATAGATAACACAAATTACTTTATTTTGATCTAAGATATTAGCCTTTGAAGGTTTGACAAGATGTGTTTACTGACTGTAACCACTGTACTGGTTGTTCGAGGCTAAGCCTCACTTCACCATTTTTACGGTAAATCTTTAAATGGCTGAACCTTTCCAATCTAATTAAAATTGGACCCATCTGATGGTATAGAGAGTTGATTATGATCTCTTCATGTTAATAAATGTCTAATTAATAGTTTATACTGTATTTATATATTAATGGGCAGGTTTAGGTCTTGCATAATACCTGTTTAATGACAGACATATACAACATATTGGTTTGCTTTGTCTATTCCATAGTGGTGGGTATTAGAAAGCCATGATTTCAAACTAGTAGTAGAAACTTTTATAGCTACACACCCGATTAATCACTACTGTATAGTTTCCAAACATTTTCTATACATACTAAGTAATAGTGAACCATATCAGTTTTACATTGTAATCAGGTTGTACATGTACATGTACTTATCTCATCATATTTTTAACTCTGTGCCGGGACATTTAATACATTTATCAAAAATACCAATAAAAATATTCAAAAAAGACAAATCTGCACTGACCATGCACGTAATGACAGGCTCCTGGCAGATTGTGCCTGACAATGATCAAATATTTAATATAAAGTGAAAGAAATCATAATCTGTGAATTGAGAATATATTCCAACGTATCAGTTATCAAGCATATCCGCATATGGTTTCTTTTGAGTAGAATGGGGTTTACAGTTCACTTAAAACAAACAAGGTACCGTAATTCTGGGACTAACATATGGTTCAATTTTATTTCACTTCTTCGCTTACAAGTTGGTCTTTAGCAGTGGGAGGAAACCAGAGGACCCGGAGAAAACCCTCGAGGTTGAACAATCATCCCTATTACTGTACTTGTCACAAGCTGGGATTGGAAATCATCCCACTTGACTTAATGACAAACCTTATGATATAAAGCATATGCGGTAAATGATTTGGCTACCTCAACCAAATAGGCCTTCTACAGTTGATATTAACAGTAAATCAGACAATTTTTATTAGTCAATTTTTGTGTAGTGTAAAGTTCTCACACATACCTGCACCCACAAAAAAAATAACCCTTTATAATAAAAACAGTTAAACACTCTTGACTAAAAAATCACAAAATTTTGGCTTAAAAATGAAACCAGAACATCAAAGGTAGTCGAACTAGTTTTGAAACCCATTTTTGTGGATACACATGGGTGCCAGTCAAGTCGTCCATAAGTAAAGTCGTCCACACCTGTTGGTTGAGTCATCCACAGGGCACTGGTGGAGTCGTCCGCAACTAAGAATAAGACTTGTACACAATTTAATCGCATGGAAGAAATAGCCAGTGTACTTGATGACAGTTCTTTTTATTTGATCTCAGATCTAATCACTGATGTTATTTGATTTCAGATCGAATCACCGATGTTTTTGTAATAAAGTTAATCGTATTGTTTGATTATTGTATGATCATTGTATTGTTTGTTAATTGGCGTTATCCCAAAATTAACCTAAGTCGTGTGGACGACTCCACCAACAAGTTTGGACGATTTAACAAGATTTTTCGTGTGGACGACTTTGCTTGTGGACAACTTGACTGGCATTCATGCACGCAATGACAAAGAAATTTAACAATGTTGCATTAATTAATAATTTACATATTTATTTTATGTTAAATAAAGGCAGTTATAGATGGTGGTTTTAGTTTGGCCGTTCTCCCCCTGCAGACCATGTGAGCTCTTCAGATGAGAAGTTGTATCCTGTTAGCCTGAATACATCTTAACTTTAAGTGAGCTCTTTTAATGATATCCTGTCACAGTGAGTGTTACTGTTAGCCTACATACTCTTACACAATTAACAAAGCTACTTTTTAAAACTAATTTTATGTAAATTTCAGCAGATGTAGTCGTCGTAGTACACTAGTACTAGGGACAGGGTAGTACTCGTAGTCTAAGCATAAAATAGTATGAAATCTATCTAAACCAGTGTCCTATTTGGCCCTGCTATGGAACTCCTAAGTGCAATTGTCCTGAACTGAGTATGCATTAGAAGCGACAAGAACAATGTCTTCTTGGCGTAAATAAATAGGTCATCCAGGACAAAACACGCTACCCTGGATGCGTATATTATTATAGAGCACGCGCAGCGTTGCGCCCCTAAATTTTACGAATCTTCCTTTATATTAATATAATATCTTGATAACATGTCATTGCCTTAGTATATGTATATTTGAAAGTTTCTGGAATCGAATACCTATGACAAAGTATAAAATACTTACACATTCAGCCACTTATAATAAAGCGTTATCATTATTTTTATCGTTATTTCGTTAGGAATTTTCCAGCCCCAGACCACGCAATAATGCAATTAATATCTTAGTTTCAAAGCGAGGCTAGTGTGCATTATTAATTTCCGTAATACGCAAACAGTATTGGTTTACGGATCAGCGTTGAACTATAAAACGATTATTGGATCTTTGAAATACCATTCAAATTGTTGTCATCTATACATGAATAATTATATTTACAAACAAGATTATAATACTCATGATATATATTCAAACGCATTTATGTTAATTGTTAGGATTGTTGAACAAACAAACCGTGCTAGATTCCTGTAGTCAATCCGCAAAATTAAATTATGCTCACGGAAAACACCGGAACATACCGAGTATTGTATTAAAGAAGAAGCGCCATGTTGGCTGAGATGAGTAAATGATGTGAAATATTTAAAAAGGGGTTCGCGGAATTCCAGTGCTCATTGACATAATAATTTTTATAACGGTAACTATTAATAGATTATTGTTAATCTTTGAAATTATTCCCGGAATGTTCGCATGCTGATTTTGTTGCGAATTTACTGTTTGAATGTGGGGCGTGATGCGTATCATATTGAAATAGGCCTAGCGCACCTGCTCAGAATCAAGCTAGACCATGAGCCACCATTCAGCTTGCTTGTTGCTAAATGCCACGGTGACCTCAATATGTGCGCCAATCTATGAATGAGCGCTCAGTCGTGTGCAGTTGCAGCCCGGGCCTTTGTCTTCCCATGCTTTTAATATTCAACGGTCTGCAAGTAGGGCAGTAGCTTTGGGGTTTTATTTCAAGTTCCATATTTACGTCATAGCTTAAATTTTAAATGCATTTGAATGTCAGGTAAGATAATATTAATATTTTGAAAGAGAAAATTGGCTTCTTTTTTTAATAAATTTAGTTTTTGATGTCACAACTTTGGATTTAGATATCCATGGATTGATGCAAAATTTCAACAAATTCAAGGGCAATTATATTTTTGATTTAGTAAGTCCAACAAAGTGAAGCATTTTAGAAGCTTACATTTCTTTTACGAAGTGTATATTTTGCCGTCCGACGGTTGTTTACTTTATTTACTATTTAGCCGTAGGTACTTAAGTTCGACATGCGCAGTTGTCGATTCCTGATATATTCCACCATTTTGGAACATTAAAAACAACTTGTCTTTCAAGTTTGGCGCAGAAGCACTATTTTACGGGAAAAACATAAACCATTGACAGTCTAAGTACTTAAATTAAAAAACAAAATCCGCAGAAATGCGCCCTCGACCAAAATAGAATAATATTCTAAATGCTTTTTTACAAATTACATTTATTATCTTATTTTCTTTTAAAAATAATTCTCCAGTTTCTACCATCAGAAATTCAAGTATGGCTATTTGCTTCCTTATACGAAACGGAGAAAGAAGCAATGTTAGACAAAGGACGAATAGAACTGTCTGGTCTGGTGGGGTAAAGTCAGACGGCATCATTGTCAAAGCGAAAACTGATAAGTCCAGAAATAAGACAACTGCGCATGTCAAACGGAAGTGACGGCTAAATAGTAATTAAAGTAAAGAACCGTCGGATGGCAAAATATACACTGCCCTTCTTTTATTCCATTTTAGTCCAAAAGTTGAGTTTTTATTGGGGGAATATTGATTTTAAAGGAGCCAAATCTCTATTCTTTGGCATCTAGAAATGGGACACAAACTAATTTTGGTCGTGATTGGTAATCAACAAAAATCGAGGACCAAAACTTATTTATTTCATACATATTGTTTATTTAACAATAAGCAAGTGTTTAGTAGTTTATTTAACAATAAGTACAACTCAGTTAATTGACTGCAATTATAATAACAAGGTTGATAAAACAGCCCGCATCCCATATAAAGTACCGGTTTGCAATGTCAAAGACAGTGGATGATATTGAGTTAAAAGACTTGGCTCCTTTAATAGTTGGGTTTTTTTTTTAATGGGTGTACTGGTAGATGTGTAATACACACAGACACATTAAATTGAATAAACTTACCTGTACATTAAGTGTAAATCAACAATGTTAGAAAGATTTTTGCTGAATCACTTCTGAAAATGTAATAAAAGCACTACTTCGTTCTTAATGTAAACATACAGGGGTCAAAATTCACTGCGGGAATTGCCGTAGTATTTAGCGAAATTGCCGTAGAAAATAAATAATAACTACAGCATATTTAGCCGTGGTAATTTATTTAAGAATATCACGACTGCAATTTGCCGATGTTGACAATAAAATCACCGTTGTATATGCGCGTAATCCACGGCATATTCGAAAGTAGGAATTTATTGTTTTGTTTCTTTCCTGAGTTCTTGTGGCTGTATTTTTCTATCTGACCTAATTCTACCGTAACATCGCTTGCTGGTGGCTAGAATGAAAATACACACGGCTCGTCTAGTGTATTTAATCATTTAAGAAGTTCAAAACAATTTCCAGATATAAAGGCTATGAATAATTTACTGGAAAATATGACCAAATAAAAATAATTATGTCGGGAAAATATTGCATATAATATAATTGTTAGCGTAAATAAAGACGGGTTGTGAGAAGAAAAAAAATCCAGAGGGCGTTACATGTCCGCTGCACGATGTGCATGTAATATTATAATGTCATGCACAGGTGTGAAGTCGTGTTTTGAGAATCAATTTACAGTATTATTATGGATATTTTACAATCAGAATTCAACACCTCAATGGCGAAGTATTCATTTAAAACGCAAGTTTGGTACCACGATACTTATATTTGGTGGAATTCACGTGGATACGGATTATAGAATTGCATGAATCTTCTTGTCGCTGAGCCAAAGCAGATTTGCAGACTTGCAAGAATTTTTAGGTCTTCTGATTTCGAAGAAATAAAACAGATTCATATTACGATATTCATATGGACTGCGGTGTACGTAAATTTAAGGGTGTTGTGGTGACCTAATTCTGGACAAATTCCGTAATAATATCGATATATATGTCAAAGTTTCCCAGTTCAAAAAAATGCCGTAGTGACGAAAGTAAATTAAAAGTTTTGCCTTAGTGCAAATAAAAACTGCCGTCGTGACATACATGTATATATTTCACTGTAACATAGAAATACGAAAAGGAAGCTTCAAATGGCTCTTATGCGCATCTGAAAATCAAATGACTTAAAGATGTTGACATAAATGAGATACAATGTAGTAGTAAATGCACTAATTGCTTTGATTGTCTTCATTTGCCATGTGGCTTATTTTCACAAAGGCAACTGAATAATCAGTTACATGATTATCAAATTTATCGTTGAACGGTTTTCCGGTAAACTGTGGCATGATACATTGTATTTCTAAGGCATTTTTTTTTTATTCATCCCCCCCCAGTAACAAACTAAGTTCCCATGGGCGTGTGGACGAGTCAACCAATGTCATGTGGACGACTCAACCAATTTATTTTGATATTTGTGGACGACTGGAATAACCTGGAATAGACTTTTCGTGTGGACGATTTTGCTCTTGGACGATTTAACTGGCATGCATTCTACATGTTTTAATTCACCTTATTAATTCATAATTGGCCCCAAACTGAACTTAAAGTAATGTGGTTTCCCCAATTATCAGTGTGTAAAGTGTTTTGAAAGTTTGTTTCCTAACTGTATCCATTCCATGGAAGCAGACATTAAACATTGAGAATAAGATTTGATTGTACATGTAACACTACATAAACAGCTATAAGATGCTACTTTTCAACATATTGAACTTGAAAGTTTAATAAAAAAAATTTTTTTTTTTTAGTATCATTAAATCACCAAAATGTCTACAATAGAGGAAAAATCAGCCAACCAATTTATTTCTGCCCTGGTGAAGAATTTACAAGCTGTGTGTCACGGCCATGTTGAATTTGATAAAAATGTGAAAGTTGTGGGCCATTTATATTTAACTGTTGACAGTAACTCAGAATTTAATTATATCGTCAATGAAAAAGTGTCAAAAAGTGATGAATCTTCAACAACATTTATCAGTAAAAGTTTTTATGCCACTGATCCCCAACAAAAAACACCAAAGAAAAATGTAGATAGACCTCTTCCTCCTCCCACTCCAAATGTGTTGGGAAAAACTCGATATGATATCAGTGTTGACTTAACAGATGACCATCCACCTGGTGCAATGGGTGGAGGGCGTTATCAAATGGGACAGCAGCGTGGTCAGTTTTCCAGACCAGGTGGTTTTCCTGTAAGGGCACCACAAATGAGACGTAGGCCTATTGATCAGAGAATGTCGCCTCAACAAATGGCTAAAATGCCTCGTTTATCGTCACCCCAGCGTCACCCAATGAACTTGCCAGCAACATCACCTCGCAGAATGCCCACAAATTTTTCACAAAGATTACCTACTCCATCTACAATACCGTCCATACCTAGTGAAACAAATTCATCTCCATCATCCATTCCACCCGAATCAGTTTCAGCCACCCCAGCTCAATCTCTTCCTGGTGCTGATAAACCAGAAACAGAATCCAGTGATGTGGAAAAGGTTGGAGAAAAAACAGCGGAAAAACCTGACATTAAATTTGAAGTGATAAAAGTAGAAAATGGTAGTGTTGTAGCTAGTAATAAAGATGCAACAAGCGAAGGAGAAGAAAAAGAACTTAGAATAGAATCTGTGACTAGTCATGATTTATCATTTGTGCCTGAAACTGAAAAAGACAAAGACAGTGAAAGTAAAAATAGTGAAACTAGTGACTCTGATAAACCTGCATCAGATCCTCCTCCAGAAACTCTTTCAACAGAAGCAACAGAAACGACAGAAACAGCGGAACCAAGTACACCAATTAAAAGTCCCCCAAAATCAAACGAACCTGAAGTCATAGAAATAGATTTAACTAAAGTAAAAGATGAAATTGATAGTTTATTTGAAACTGACGATTCCAACATGTACGATTCCTCAATGAGTAATCAAGGTCATCAAAGGCATTCCACAGGTAGTTTTGGAGGTAGGTGTCTTTAAGTTTAATCTACAATGTAATTTAGGCTAAGTGTACTGATCTTAAAACCCTGAACAGTGCTTGTGCCAGGATTTGCCAAAGTCCATTAGTTACTCCAAGCAACATAGAATAAGATCAAAACACTCTGTCTGTATTGTTTGTATTTTATAGTTTAGATAATCAGATTTTGCCAAAATTAATCATGCCCAGCTGTATTTGTATCCTAATTATTGTTGGAATTATATTTTATTCCTTGAATTTTTAAATATTAGCAAAACCGTTATTTTATCCTTATATCTACACATACATGTACCTTCCTCTATATTCCTAAATATCTTTGTTAATAATTCTTACTGTTTGTCTTTTCAGGGGCACAAGGTGATAATAGTCTTTCTAGTTATGGCGGTGAATCAAATGATGATGAATTTTTCGCTAGTTTACGTGAACAAAGTTTAGGACTTTATCCTGTTGGTTTACATGCTAACGAAACTAATAATCCTAGTCAAAATTACAGCGGTTCTCTTCCTAACTTACCCGGTGCACATTCTGAAGGCGCTTATTTACCAGGTAAGAATCATATAGAAATTCTGGATAAATAATCTTTATCTTAGAATAAGAGGAAAAGCAAACAAACTGTCCCAGAATTTGATCAATCTCCCTGTTGTGAGCTCTAATCCCTGTGTGGATGAAGAAAAATCTCGAGCATTGTTCAACCCTAGTTCCCACATGTCACGGGGAGCAGAAGAGTTATAAAACGACCCTAAGTCAGTCGCTGGATTATTGAGTAAACACAGTTAGATCCTGGTGTTCGCAGAGAAAGATCCTCAGGATTTACCAGCTTTGTTATTTGTTGTAAGTGGTACAGTATGAGGGCTTGGCAAAGAATGGCATTTTGATGGTACAAATGCAGAGTTGCCAGTAATGCACCTGTCTATACATAATTTGGTGAAGAAGAGTGGGACGATAAAACTCCATTTGATTTGACAATTATTAATTTGTTTAATTTTCATATTTTAGTTGCTGGTACAAGCGCCTCTTCATCTCAAAATAATCAACAGGTACGTTAAATTTACAATTTACTTTATTTCTAACACTTGTCTTAAATCCAACAGAATAAATGGGTCAAATAATTACAATTACATTTTAAGGAATTTAAGGTTTCAGAAATTGCATGTGAATCTGTAATAATCCTATTTCAATCATCAAAATTTTATTAGCATTAGTTTAAAGGGAGTTACTTCATAAATCAAAAACCAAAATGAGACAAAAAAAGCCTATTTACCATGTCAGAAACTTTCAAATTAAAATATTGAGCTATTCAGAAATGATAATCATAGTGGTTCAATTAGTTTTGTTCATGAAAATATTTCTGTGATTTCTCATTTTTTAAGTCAATTTTTTACTTGATAGAAAATTATTAAACAATGGTTTGATTTTTTCTTCTTTTTTTTTTTTCTTTTCAAAATTTAAAAAAAAAATTTGTACTGTGCTCGTGTTTTGTCAGAAAACAAATCATTAAATCTTAAAAAACCAAACATATCAAATTAAATAATTTACACGCATTTAGGTTCCTCTTTCCATATAATTATTACTTCAGTTTCTTAACGCTGCTGATCGCCATTTGCATTTTTTGGACAAATTCTAATTTTTCAGTTTAATGCACTCAAATTGATTGTTGGATAAAGAAAAAATCAAAATGTTAATGGTAGAAGATCTACCTGGTAGGGTTCAGTCAGATTAAAAAGATTTCACCAAACACTTAAACATGTGACGCTTGCTTGTTTATATTCTCTGCTGTTTTGAGAAATATTTTATTCGTCATACCTTTTTAAGTATTGAAAGGAAATGAACCAATTTTTGACTACTTATAGCAAATCAATTTTCACATTATTATACATGTAGTTTGAAAGGGTTTCTAGATCCCTCAAATGACGATTAGCAGCTTTAAAAAATATGAACAAGAATATTGTTACTACACATTCATTTGAAAAGTCATGTTTAACATTTGAACATCTTGGATGTGAAATATTGCACGTCGTATGGAAACATAAAAATTAAAAGGGAGATTGTCATCATTGAATGAATGTGCATACAGATTCAATATGTACAATGTAACTACAAAATTTTGACACCTGTATTTGATACCCACCCATATTCTGTTGATTCAAAGACAGTGTTAGTTGGCCTTGAAATGAATGACCACCAAACGAACGAAAGCATTTCTTCAACTTTGGAAACAAACAATCTGGACACTACGACCTAAGGCAACAATTTGAAGTTCTTATTAAATACCTATTTAAATTTGGGGGTTTGGAACAAAATAATTTTAAAACAAAAATCGTTGGTTGCTTTTAAGTTCACAAGGCACGCCTTATTTATCATTATCTAGAAGAAATAAAAGTTAAATTTGTTTGACCTGAACAACACTAGTCATATCTTTTAATTTAGCTAGTCATTAAGATGTTACATCTGTTTCCTATGTGGTTGTCATTTATTTCCTGGCTTTTATTTGATACAGATCTATTCTCAATAGGTTGTCCATTATAAATGTTGCTTTGAAAGGTTAGAAAGCGACTGCATATACATGTATTCTGAACTATTTGGATATTTTGCTTTTTCTATATGGAAAAAAAGGTGAAGAAATTAGTTACAAAAAAAAATCCTTTGGAATCAAAGGTTCTATTTACAATGTATGATAATGTGTTCACATCAACTTTTCTAATGGACAAACTTAGTTCTCAGTTGCTTCTTTTGTACATGCACATACATCTTCATGAAGGTACATTATTATTTATTTTTAGAAAGCCCATCCATGCATGCACTTACAACACATTTAAGACACAAGAAACAATACCTGTATAGCTGTCAATAACCTAAACATTGATCGAAAAGTTTTTCAAAATTTACTGCAATTAAATCCTATCTTTGTGTATGAATTATTCAATTCACAAATGTGTCAGAAAACAGATCAGTATTTGAATAAAGAATCTGGATTGTACAAATGTATAGATTCTTAACAGCTACACAGTGTATCAGTATCCAGATTGACACAGTAGGTTCCTTAGTGAACTTTGAATTTCCTATTCTATCAAGTTAATGAGATTTTTTTTTATTGGAATCTCTGAATTATGTCTGACAATAAAAAGTCAAATTGGCCCACAATTCAAAGAATCCTGTGGTAAAGATTTGTAAGCGTGTGACTCAGTAAAGTATGGTCAATTTTCCATTGTACAAGATTGAGATATTCCATAGTTACTTGAAAAACTAATTAATATCCAAATACATCGTATGCATGTAAAATTTTAAGGAATAAAAACAAACCCAAGAATTGGAAATTCAAAGCTCACTTAAAGCAGGTAAGTCGAAAGAAAAGTGTTGGAAACATGAGACAACAGTCCCGTAAATCCCATAATCAAACTGAACAAGTCCAATATATTGACTTTGATCTTGGAAAAGTCTCTCTTTTCGATAAACTTAGAGCACTCTGTTGTAATGTATATAGAATTGACCTTTTTAGATGGCAGTCAATTATTGAAAATTCTCTCTTGAGTCATTTTCGATTAACAAGTCTCTGCTGTGATGCATATTTTTATTCAATCTTGTGAAAATATACAATAAACGGTTTTGTTCACTTAAGGATATTAAGTTTGGTAATTGGATTTACATCCCCTTCCCTCGTTAGGTTGCGTCGGACCAAGGAAAAAAAAAACAAAGGCACTTTTAATTGCAAAAGCTCTTGGCCTACGCCTTAGGTTATAAGATTTTGGTCATTTTGTCTTATATAAAGTTTTATTTCAAGTGATAACTAAGACTGACAAAGTGGCTCAAGTTTTATAGACTTGAGTGCTCCATGTTGTCTGTCTTGTTTTGAGACGCTGTTTCTGTCCAAACCCCTTCTTTTCTTACAGATCATTATTACAGGCACTCCCAGTCGACAACAATTAGTCCTAAATTGATGTTGAAATTGTAAATGGTATTTTAATTGCAATATTTCAAGACTCTGCTACGTTGTAGTGAATTACTACAGGCACCAATAAAAACAAAATAGATCACAAAGCTTTAATAAAATGTCTAAACTCATTCAAAATTACCTAAATTTGAAAATTACCATAAGACTATGCAAGATTAAAAGATATAAGACTAGTTACTATTAAAAAGGTGGGCAATAAACATTTTATGTTCAGACATCAAACTTGATGTGTAAAATTAATATTGAGACAAGTTTGTTTGTTAATGCAGATAAGTTTGCTCTGTCCACGACCTAGGAAACGGAGGTCACTCGATGAAAAGCGGAAGATTGTTGAAAAGGTTGTGAGAGGTCGAGCCCCGACCTCTGTGGCTAGAGATTTTGGGATACCAGAATCAACTCTTCGAGGGTGGCTTAAAGATAGCAACGTCATTGTGAATATTAAGCAAGACATCAGTGTTGACTCTGATTCAGAGAATATCTATACACTCAAAGAGAAACTTAAAATTGTGGAATTCTTGAGAAATGGAGAAAGTCTGAAATCAGTATCTAAAAAATTTGACATTTCTGTCCCCTTATTGAAAGACTGGCTTGACGAACTTCAAAGTATTTCCATAGATGACGACGAGGAAACTGATCAGAACGAAATGCCTGTAGGCTCAAATACACGTTCGTCTGAAAAAAAGACTAGTAATTCGCGTATTAGCAGCTACAGATCTTATACTCGTGAACTGAAAGTAGAGTTAATCGATAAAGTTTTACAAGGAGAAAGTTTAACTAGCGTTGCCAGATCAATGAATGTTCCAGTATCTACTTTGAACACTTGGGTCTCGGAAGCAGCAAGAATTAAAAGTCAAAAGCCTGCTTTGATATCGACGCCTGACCTCAAGTCTCAAAGAAATAAGAGAAAGAGAAGACGTCCAGGAAAATATGGACTGGATCAATCAGTCTATATATAGTGGTTAATAAACTAAAACATTAAACCAATGAATGACAATTGTATTTTCTCGCAAACCAAAGAATTGGCTTCTGAAATGAATCTAGACAATTTCATCGCTGACCAAAATTCGCCAACCAAATTAAGATGCTTTTTGAAATATTGAATTTAAGCAGGGACGTGTTGGTTTTTTTTAGTAGTTGAGCAAATTAAAGATACATTTTGAAATATAAAAGTGTAAGGTAATAGAAAAGAAACATATTGATGCCTGTTTGCTGAGAAAGATTTTTCTCCGGTTTGATCAGATCAGAATTAGATATTGCAAATGAAATGCCATTTACACAGTAAACCCATCCCATTTTTATTGGTCAAAATAAAATATTCTCAGTGTGTCTTAAAATTTCAAGTATAATATATTAAAAATGCAACATTTTCTTTGGCTAAGATCTTAAATTTGTACTATAATTTTAACTTGCATCCAATGAAAATTTTGCATCCTTAAATTACTTTATGAATAAGACCTACCACCATGTCTTCTAGAAACATTAAGCAAAATATCAGTGCTGTAGTTATATGATGCATTATGAGAATATTTTGTATTGCATTTCTTTTCTTCTTTTTACAAACTGAGAAGGAATAGATCTGTAGTCTGCTGTATAGTGTAACAATTTACTGGGAATTCCTGGAATATTCATTACCTTTACAGCAGATCCATATTTAAATGTTTGTTTTAAATATTTTTACATTTTGTTTTGAAATTGTTAGACTGTTCCCGTAGCTGATAACAAAAAATTGTTATCCATTTATTTATTTTTTAAACTATAGTTAATTCTTTATCATTCTCGCATTCTCGATACCTTTCAATTTTTAAAAAGAAATTTCAGTATTAAGGCCGTAAAAAAAAAATATTCTGGTTCTCAGACAATCCTTAAAGCACAAATGTATTGGGGAGGGAGGCTTTTATTTTGTCAAAGCCTGAGGATGACTAATTGGCTAAATGACTTCTATAGGCACATCAAATTGTTGTTATAGGAATATATGATTACCCAGTTCTGTATGATTTGTGATTGTCATCAGGGTTGTGTACCATATTTTTCGGGTAAAAAAATTTACTTTAAAAATAAAAAGTTAACCAATCATAAAGTTCTACTTTACAAGCCCGAAATCATGTCTTTATTGTCAAATCATTTGACCCTTCTATTTTACTTTATTCTATTATGGTAACATTGTGTAATCGTAATATCACCATGTCCCATGTAAAGAGAAACAATATTTTCTTGTATTTATCGAAACTAAGAACAAAATGGGAATTAATAATCAAGTTAGTCATACATTTAGCAACTAATTATTTAAAACAACTGGAGTATGAATTGAATCGAATCGTCATCTTTTGCTGGATTTTTTTTATACATGAACTGTTACATGCGGTAATTTGAGTCTGGGGTCATGCGACTCATTTGAGAACCAGGGTGTTTTTTTTGTTTTTGTTATATAGCCTAAGAATATTGCATTAGAATTTGATTTCTTCAGAAGATTGGATCAGACTAACAATTTCAAATATTTTATCTTGGATATATATGTTAAATTTGATGAAAAGATAAACATATTGAAAGACTTTATAGTTTGATAAATCATACATAAACATATTAAAACCCTAATATTTGTTACAAATCATAATCGACATATGGCCTATACTTTGTGCTGAAGACAGACAATAATAGTTTTAGAAATGGAAACACTGATGCTGAACAAGTAAAGAGTAACTCATATCAGTTTTGTTAGTTTATGTGTATGCAAACTTCTATATATTTACCGAAATAATGTGTACAAAAGTTATACTAAAATTCTCCGAAGAATGTATCTGTAGTTGAATAGTTCAGTGTATTCATATAGAAATAATGTCAAGTGCGTGGTCATCAATAGACCTACTTGTACTATTGTGAACAAATTCCGTAAC
The DNA here is from genome assembly GCF_932274485.2 of Patella vulgata. NCBI lineage: Eukaryota > Metazoa > Mollusca > Gastropoda > Patellidae > Patella > Patella vulgata. Next base: position 18,016,553 of record NC_065881.2, read on the forward strand.
TTGTAATTTTAAATGATAACCATACAAAATACTGTATCATGCAAACACCCAAAACGTTATACATATGAAGTGGAAATGTGAATTTGTTTGTATTCTCAAACTATATACTCTAGATGTACAAAAAAAATTGTTTGTTTTTCAAATAGCAAGCTTAGGCCAAAGCAATTTAATTTTTAGTTCTTCATTGTCACTCAAGTCTTGTGAATAATATTATGTTTATAATTTCAAAGCTTAAACATTTGAACTAATTAGATTTCATAAACAAAATAAAGAATTTTTGTTGGTTTTAATTATTTTCTCTTCCCGAAGAAATGAATAAGAAACAAATATTTAAAAGGTGTTCCGGAAAAACAAAAATTCGACTTGGTGTGTCCTTATATTTAACGCCCTAATGTCCTCTAGTTGTCTCTTAAATCCATAGCCAGTTAAATTATGCCATCTGTAGAGTAGACATTGAAACAATTATTTCTTTGATTGTAGGTCATGCTGAATGCTCGGTATTGCCGATGGTGTGGAAAATTCTTTTCCCGTGCTTCTCAGTTGAAACGTCACATTAATGGAAAACATCTGAAGCGTAGAGTTACGTGCCCCTATTGTTATAAAAGCTATACGCAAACAGATAATCTTAAAGAACATGTTAAGAGAGTGCATCAAGATCAGGGGACAAATCTATTTTAGAGAAATTATTTTTAATATAAAAGTTCCTTCTGATACAATACAGATTAATCTTTATAGAATCTTTATTTCAAATTGATCGAACAACCTATTAGTACTTCATTACAATTATCACCATTATTGCTTGCTAACTTAGAGAACTTACTTAATACATATTCAACTTTATTTGATATGGTTGTACTTCATTAAACAAAATATTAAAATTAACACCATTATTATTTATTATTCATTTTTAGTGAGGGTCTATCCTGATGTGTTTAAAGTTGCGTGTATCTCTTATGGGGTGACTGATTTCTATATGACAAATTGCCTCAACAGGTGCTTTCTATATGACAAATTGCCTCAACAGGTGCTAACGAATGTCATCCCAAGAATGTGAGAATCGTGTTATGTGATAAGAAATTATTTGTTCTTAATTAATCCCTGGAGTAAGGTACAGATTATTTTTTTCATGGTCATTTAGGTATCTTTTCTTTCTATGGTCACTCTGTAAATCTTAAGAGTTGTGCCCCTTGAGAAACTCCATTAAATACTTCTAATAATAACAATAATTCATGATTTTCATTGATTGGAAAAGAAAACATTTATCAAATAACCAATTAATCATAAAGTTTTTATCAGATTTGTTGCAAGGAACTGGAGCTCAAATGAGCAAATTATTCTGGCATTAATATGTTTGCATTATCTTATTACTGGGTACAGGGTGTAGATTTGCTTGAAAATTGATGCCAACATTGACTTATTTGCTAAGGGAAAATATATTTTGTGTAATTGTAGATACAAGTGAAGCATTAATCATAGTCATACAGTTTCAGTAAACTAATTCAATATTAGCAAAACCATTCTACTATACTTGCTTCCGTGTTCTGCATGTAGTTTTTCTGCAGTTGATTTAAATTGCAAAGAGGTATTACTGAACATTTATTAATCCAATCGGAAAAATGACATTATATTTTGCCATCATCCTTAAAAAGATACCAATTAAAGTATGGTTTATACTTTATTTTGTAGGATATTGAGGTACATGGGTGGTTTGATCAGGAAAAGATGACATATGGTTGCAATCTTTGTGAGCATACCTGTACGACTAAGGGACACCTTAAAGAACATGTGATGATTAAACACATGAACTATAGAGCGCAGTGTCCATATTGTAGTAGTTCTTATACTAGAAATCGAGATTTAGTCAAACACATCAGAAAGATGCATAAGCATTTGACTTAATGGTTGTATGTTATTCACATCCAGCCTTGGGCTAGAAAAGTTGAGGATTTTATTGTATATGGATTTGACATAATTACGCTATGTTGTTAAGATCCCGTTTTGCACTGAAGTTTTCCTACATAGAAGGATTTGACATAGTGATTATATTAATAAATTTTCCTATTATATTATTATTTGACATAATAATTGAAACATGTGGTTATCTAGAAACCAAGATTTAATCATACTATGGGACATTAAAAAAATGTTACATAAGGATTTGATATAGTACTAGTGGTAATATTATACTTGGTATGGATATAATCACTGTTTATTAAACATCAAAAAGTTGCATATGGATTTTAAAATGATACAAGGATTTAACATCCAGTCTTGTACATCAAGCTTGTTGGGTACAAGGGATTGTGACATTAACTGGACAAACATCCAGTCTTATACTAGATCTTTACATGCACACCACATACTTTAACTCTCAGTCAGACTTTTAATCAAAATTCTAAAGGTTCTTCGGTGTCTGAACCCAGGAGATTCTAATCAAAAGGCCTGCACTTATTTTTCAACAACTGCAACACCCCAGATGGTGACAAGAGCTTAATTTGGGGGAAGTAAGCTCACATCATTTCATTGTTGAAGTAACGGTTATTTGATGAAGTTTTTCTGACATAATTCTGTTAATCAAATGAATTTTGAGAATTGATTGTTCTAAGGTGAAAGAAACGTGGTTTTGAATCAATAAAATTTACAAGTACTGCGAAAAAAGGAGAAAAAATGTATGGCTATTAGAATATTTGAAGTATATGTATCAAAAACAAAGTATGAGTGTTAGATTATTTGAAATACATGTAATAAACAGTACCAGTTACTGAAATTTTCATATATTCTTATATTGAAAAGTCACTGAGATTTTGAATGTTTTATTATAGGCTGATGATCTGATGAGATATATCAATCAAACCGAAGTCACAAGTGGGCGGAGTCAAACCAAATCTGATGGCAAATGTACTTGTCCGATTTGTGGCCAGACCTGCTCAAGGAAAGGCAATTTGAAGGAGCACATTCAGATAGTTCATCTTAAATTCAGAGCTAATTGTCATCTCTGTGATCGTTCGTACACTAGAAGAAATCAACTTCGTAACCACTTGTTGAAGGACCACCCCGATTCAGTTTGATTATTGATAACGCACAGTTAAAACATTTGAATAGATTTTTTGAGAATTTCGTAATGAAAACAAACTATTCACGATTGTTATTTGTTGATGTTCGTAACCATATGCCACTACTGGTTCATTTCAATTGTCGATACCTGCAATAGATATGTTAAAAATTTTGGTTGAAAAAAACTAATTAACAATTGTTATTTTGTAGGTCAGAAGTCGAAGCTTGACTTGTGCTTTGTGTGGTAAATCATTTACAAAACATGGTAATTTAGTGCAGCATGTGCGTGGAATTCATCTCAATATATCTGTACAATGTCCTGTGTGTAAAAAATCATTTAATAGGAAATCAAACTTTAGGATACATTATCGACGTGTTCATAACGTCTAAACCAACTAACCATTAATATCAGAATTATCCAAGATCCGATTACATTTAAGGGTGTGACGATTAGTCGGAGTCGGTTCGGTTTTACCTACAAACCGGTTCAAGTTTCGGGAAATCGATAGTCGTCCAAAAAATACAGCATGATATAAACCAGTCGCCCGAATATTATAACGTTTTTTTTTTTTAAAAAGATACATGTATTAACGATCGACAATTGTGGGGGCGAATAAGCAATAAGCTAAATCATTGATAAATGGTCGACAATAATAATAACGAGACAGTATATACTATATTCATTAATCAGTCGTGGATATTCTCGCGATTACAAGCGAGTGTGTTTTTGCATACCTAATGAAGTTATTTTAAGAATACGTTATTTGATTGGTCCGTCGCTAAGGTCAATGGTTGAAGTGCCCAATCAGAAACAAGCAATCCTCCAGGTTAGGTCAATAGGCATGCGCACTGAGTTGATGCCCAGATACGCTTTCTCGTCGGTTTATCACTAATATTGATCAATACGTCATTGTTTGAAGTTTTTTATATGTTGTATTTATTACTTTTATTAAAAAGGTTAAACTGGAGATTTGAACAAACTACATAGTACAAACAAAACCAAATTTTTTAATGTACTGGACACATAAAACATAGAACTGTATGTATGTCGCCATTACAGTTTTAAGCTCCGTATATAAACTAATAAAGGCCAGTATATTAGCGTATATTGTAGACTATGGAAGACTAATATTTTTCAGTTAGTTTTCATTACCGACTAAACCGAATCGGTTCGTTTTTTTAGCCGCCGACTAACCGGTTCAAGTTTTGCTTAGTCGTCACACCCTTAATTACATATCATAATCAATATTTTTTAAAAATTTGTTTATGTTTGCTGTGGAACATTATCAAACGGTTCATAATATCTCAAGCACTTAATGTCAAAATCTGAATTAACTGACATCTGGTTGTAACATATATTTTTTAAAATTTATATTAATAGTTTGTGATTACAGTTGGTGTAATAAAGGTATATTTGATTGTTTTTTTTAGTTCAAGCCTTTTCTGTAAGCTGTCAATGATTCTTAGGCTTTAATTGACTTCCAATATTGCTTCACCCTATTTGTGAATTGATTACGGTAACAAATAAAATTGATTGATCCAACTTGTTCATAAATGAAGTGTCAAGTTATCTTGTATAAGTTTTCACCACTTTTATGTTCAACAAAATCCCTTGCAAACTACACCATTATGAAAGTTGAATTTTTAAAAAGGAATATCAATTCAAAAATTGGGCAATTTCATGAGTATTTACATAGATATGAATAATTAAAAATGTTTCAACATTCAACTTTGCCTGCAGATGATAAGCATGTAGGGAGATCATGTGCCATTAGTAAAGGGTAAATAATTTTAGCATGGATAAGGTCATGAGATATAAGATATTGTACTCAAAATCCGAATGATGCTCAGTGGTTTTAAATGGGTTCTATGCATGCTTCTGAGACAGATGGAGACAGAAAGTCTATATTTATGTGTGTGTGTCAATATTTCAAACATAATATTTTGTCTTCTACCATAAAAGATGGGGAAAATGATCTTAAATTTGGGTACTAAATTACCTACTTGTGTATAAAAGCAAAAACTGACTATTTTGTTTATGTTTTTAGGTATCTGATGGTGGTGTAGTTTGTGATATATGCTACAAAAGTTTTTCCACACCTGGTAATCTGGGTCAACACATTAAAGGAGTTCACCTGAAAGTCCGTTCTCCATGCCCAATGTGCCATAAAAACTTTTATAGGAAGTCCAATCTCAGAAGTCATATGAAAATTTATCATTCATGCTGAGGGTTATAATGAGATCGTGTTTTTGAGAAGTTTTAAGATAATTGAAACAAGAATTTTAAGAAACTTTGAATAACGATCTGTTTTATCTGTTTTTAGGATGAAAATGGATTGATCTGTATGGTGTGTAACAAAGCATGTACTACTAAGTCTAATTTAAGAAAGCACATTCGTGAAGTGCATTTAAAGATTTATGTCACATGTTCAATTTGTCAACAACAGTTTAAAAGGAACACAACTTTGAGATCTCATATTCTGCGCTGCCATACGAACTGATATCCCTTACATTGAGCTTCCCATAAATCAACTGGGTTCTTAATTTAAAAAGTCAACCGGGGAGAACTTTGAAATACAAACATTTGTATACTGGTATAATGTTGTGCTGATACATGTGTTCAGGGATTTTTTTTAGTGAAATCAACTTAATCAAGGACTAGTTTCATTTTGTCAACAACAGTTTAAAAGGTACACAACTTTGATATCTCATATTCTATGCTGCCATACAAACTGATATTCCTTACATTGAGCTTCCCATAAATCAACTTGGTTTTTAATTTAAAAAGTCAATCAAGGAGAACTGTATACTGGTGTAATGTTGTGCTGATACGTTCAGGGATCTTTTTAGTGAAATCAAGGACTATTTTCATTTTGTCCACAACAATTTTAAAGGAACGCAACTTCAAGATCTCATGTTCAACACTGCCATACGAACTGCCATATTACATTGAGCTTCCCATTTACCAAATCAGACTATTAATTTAAAAACAATTTAATACTGGCTTAATGTACAAGGGATTTTGGAGTGAATTCAAGGAATATGTTAATATCTGTTTCTTGTAAGTAGAGGTTGTTTGATTATGGATACCCAATATATTTAACTTTCTGTTGGACATGTATTAAAAATATCGACAATAATACAAAAGGTAGATAAATGACAGTCACTTGAGGGATAGTGTCTGACAATGTCTTTGACATTACTTGTGATTGTCTAAAGGGTGTATGATTTGTTGTTGCCCAGCAAAACAGTAGAACGTTAAACCCCATTTCATTTCATTGTTGTTGCCCATGGACTGTTGCACTTGTAGTTGCTTATGAAGTAGGTGTATTACTTGTGGTTGTCAGTGGATTGTATTACTTGTAGTTGTCCATGGCGTGTATTACTTTCTGACAATAGTTATTGTTTCTATTTGTAGGATGATTGTCCATTTGTTTGTTCTCCTTGTGGAAAAAGTTTCAAATATCAAAGAAGTTTACGTCGTCATTTTACTATTCACCATTTAAAGACTAGATATCAATGTCCTGTTTGCTTCAAGTTTCTAACAAGACCGCTTATTCTGAAAGAACATATGGCCACTGTTCATGGAATATCAAAGCCTGTGTGAACTAAGTGATTTAGACAGTGAAAGGAAATACTGGGAACGATTTGAATATTTATTTCTAATACAATGCTTAAATTATGATTTTATTAAAGTATTCAAGAGACATTACATTCGTTTCATTTATTTGTTGTAGGTTGCCACTCAAGCAGAAACAAATTGTCCGGTTTGTGGAAAGCAATTCAGTCATAAGGGAAACCTCAAACGTCATGTAAAAGAAGCCCATTTAAATTTGCGTATCTACTGTCGAGTGTGTAACAGACCATTTACACAAAAGTCTGTGCTCAAATATCATTTAGAGCATGTTCATGGCATATTGAGTCACATGTAAATGGGAGACTGTGTTGTGTACGCAACAAGCAGGCTCTGTCAATAACCAACTATTCCTTCCTTACCATGGACAGTTTATGTGCAATGAGCAAGCTGGCACTGGCTCAAAGTCAACTATTTACTTAAAAGAAAAAAAAAAACGGGTAGTAAATTTAGATGATTGTTTAGCCGTTGTACACATTACTGATGAGTTACTGGCGTGATTAATGATTCTGTCTTATATATACTACTAGTAGGGATTATCTCTATTATTGTAACAACCATTATAATGCTCTTATCATATATTGTCAATTTCATCATTAATACTGCATCAAATACAAAATAAACAGCACCATTAAATTTCTTCTAATTCTAATACACACACACCCACACACACACACACACACACACACACACACACACCGAAAAACAGGTTATTAAGAAGTTATTTTAAAATTTATAAGTTGAACCATTTGGTTTCCTGTGGCAAATAAACATTCCCTTTAACACATGTAGAAGACTTTTATATTTGATTACCATAATGAATCACTTAATTACTGTAATTTTATTTTAATGGAATATAAACTGTTTCAACTTTCCATTGTAGGTTATTTTGGATACGGATAGTACAACTTGCTCCACATGTGGAAAAACTTTTCTTCATAAGGGAAATCTAAGACGGCACATAAAAGAAAGTCACCTTCATGAGCGATTTCATTGTCCAATGTGCAAAGGGGCATTTACACAGAAATCTTATTTGAGAGAACATTTTAGACGTAAACATAAAATAGATCTGGGAAAGTTACAATGAATCCCCTCTGTTGTTAAGACTTATTTTATTGATTCATAATATCTACACATGGTTAAGAAAAATGATAATTTAATTTTAAATTATTTCCAATTTGATTGTCAAATAATGTTATTGTTTTACGCAAGTGTTAGTGATTTTGTTTTGTTTTGTTAATAATAAAGAATATGCAAATAATCAAGGTTGTGATAGGTTGTGTGGCCAAGGGGGTCTAATGCCAGTGCTTTAATCATAAGTTCAGTTGTGGTTTTGACCCTAGACTTGTATGTTGCTAACTTTGTACATACAGGTTTCTTCAAATTTCCTCTCACTGCAAATTATTGATGTTGGTCTTGAAATGACATTGTTTATACAGAGTGCACATTAAATTCTATTTCTCTCTCTGTCCATGAAACATGCACTGCTAATGCTGACACAGAAACTAGGAGATCCAAACAAAAATTTCAACCAACAGTTTTTAGTAAACAATTTTATAAAAAATCATAATAGAGCCAAACAATTTTGTAAATTAAACTAAATAGACCTAAATTTGCTCCGTTTTGTTTTACATGAAACTCAAAGTAAATAAAAATGTCAATGTTTCTATTGTAGGTGGCTGTAAATGGTGAGAGAACAACTTGCTATACATGCCATAGAAAATTTGCAAATGTTGGAAATTTAAACAGACATATCAAGGAAGCACATTTAAATGAGCGTTTAAAATGTCCCGTCTGCAAAGCAATCATAACTCAAAAATCCTACTTAAAAGAACATCTCCGAAGGGTTCACAGTATTATAACAGGTCCCAAAGCGGTCACAAAAACTATAACCCAGTGGCGATTAATCTGAACATTTCTTTAAACCTACACACGGACATTGTTAATAATTGTTGATCAGCCTGTTTTAGATTTTAACACATTTAAGAGCTTGGTTTTTCTGCTGCTTTCGGCTAAATTGGTGTTATATTTTATGGTCTGTAATGAATGAGTGTAGAATTCTGCTGCAATACTTTTGATGAATTGATTTTAGGGAAAAATTGATTCTTATGGTCCGTACTTTATAATTGTCTCCAAATTTTCATTGTAGGTTTGTGTAGATGTGAGAACAACCTGTACAATATGTTATAGAACATTTTCTTGTCTTGGCAACCTAAAGAGACACATTAAGGAAGCTCATTTGAATCAACGTTTATCCTGTCCTATATGCAATGTTAAAATAACACAAAAATCATATATGAGAAGACATCTTAAACTCTTTCATAATATTGGAAAACAATAGTTTTATTGCTCATATTTGTGCATCAGTTAATCTTACACTTTCTTACATTATTGTCTTGATATTTTTAAAATACACACAATTACACCACCTGTCTAACCCCTAGATAAAAATTTATAATTAGTTAATGTTGATTAATACTTAAGATTGTCAATTTATCACTCATATTGTCGTCTTCATTAGCACAGATGGTGCAGAAAAATAGGAAAAAACTCATTTCCATTCATTCATATTTTGTAATCATCATTTGCATTTATCAAACTAACACTTTGAATAATAAATATTTTTAAAACAAGGTTGTTGATTTTGAATTTTTTTTTTTTTTACTCAGTTCGTAACACTTGTTTCCTTTATTGTAGATGGTCCATTCAGAAACCACCTGTTCGACTTGCAGAAAAACATTTTGTCACAGAGGAAATTTAAAACGGCATATAAAGGAAAAGCATCTAAAAGAGCGTGTACATTGTCCCGTCTGTAATAGACCATTTACACAGAACACCGCTTTACGAAATCACATTATACTGAAGCACAACATGCATCCAAAATAACTGTGCTGGACTTGACTAGTTCATATCATAATCAGTAACTGATCTTAGAATTAATAAAGTTGAACGTGGATTAACTTTGTAACAACAGCACAGGAACAAACTATGTAACTCGTACATAAGAATCTAGTTCAACAACTATACAAATAGGGTTGTAGGTCTATAGCCATAATGGTTTCAGCGCCCCATGTTACTTTTGTCTCTTACTCGGCCTCTTCAAGATATAACTCGACTTATCCAGAGTATTTATACTGATAAAAGCATTACCACCAGTGTTATTAGTATTGATTAATCACAAATAAGCAATACTTAACTTAAAAATATCACTCATCATTATGAGAAATTGTATACTCCTGATTCAACATTAGAAATGTTCATTGGTGAGAATGACTAATTAATTAACCAACAGATACATCTCCAAGTGACTTGATGCTATTGAAGCGAAACAACTCTTTATATAACTTTATATTTTGTTTTATATAACTTACAAAATGATTGGAATTGTGTATTTCTTCTTCAGACATTTTTCCCCTCTACCAAATAAATTGCACAAGCTACTGTATAAAAGTATCTTTTAACTATCGAACGAACATAGTAATGGTATTAATAAATTAAACAAGTTTAATGTACCACTACTAATCTTGTTTTAAAAAAACCAAACAGTATGAACAAATCTTAGTATCCAACACACATCTTATTGGTATTATTTTATATTTGTAGGCTTCTGATTCACGTCTATTATGTAAATGGTGTGGAAAGAACTTTAGCCAGAGTGGAAATCTGAAACGTCATATTAATGCAAAACACCTTCTGATTCGAAGTAAATGTCCTCTTTGTGAGAAATCTTTTACTCAGAAGGGAAATATGAAGGATCATATAAAAACTGTACATAGTGAATTCATGAAGTATTGTTGACATGAGTTTTTGTACAATCTGTTTTACTGATAACAGAAGACTATGTGTCAAGTTATTGATGCATTCCAATTTGTGATGGTTTTAATTAAACGCAGTTGATCATGTCTGTTGACTTTTAAACTAACCAGATTTTGTTTTAAAAATTATGATGAATAGTTATAAACAGTTTTCTTCAATACGCTTTCCTCGGGACTTCTTATGTTACACCACTGATCGTGATTCACACCATTGGACCATGACATTACAAAGAATACATATCCAGAATTCAAAATGTTCAGACTTGTTACTTCAAGATTGCCTATAGTCAATTAATAATTTCATTATGACAAAACACTTATAAGCTTACATTAACAATTCTTATGCTATATGAATAAGGATTATGATAATTACACATATTTTCCTCATTGGTGAAATGGTTCTTTAATAACAACTGAAAGGAGAGAATTTATGAAATGTAAGAACATAGTGCTTTGTAGTTCATCTTACTTTGGAACTGTCCTCCTTTATGAAATGGGTGGGCGAAGTGGCAGTCGAAGAGCACACGCACTCATGTTGAGTAGAGTGACATGTTTTCAAGTCTAGGATACGTGTCGAGGAGTAGGGTTGACTACTTAACCTGGTAGGTTTTTCTCTGGTTACCTCCCACTGCTACAGACTCGACGCGAAAGTAAATATTGAAATAAAAGTGGATGTGAAACCTGTTTTCTTTTATTGATTTGGGTAAAAAAAAAAACATATTTGTTTCAATCAATTTTAATGACTAACTTAAAGTTCATTATTCTGTGTATTGTAGGTGTATGTTGAATTGTCAAGAGGAGGACCATTTAAATGTCTGTTGTGCCAGAAGGTTTTCAATTTTAAAAGCAATTTAAACAAACATATAGCTGGTGTCCATCATAAAACAAAGTCTGAGTGTCCAATCTGTCATCAGTTGTTCACACAGAGAGGTAGCGTTAAAACACACCTCAAACAAGTCCACAAGATCATATAGTGTTAAGTCCTTACAAGACATTGTCAAATAAAGGAAACTGACTTATTTCTGTTTCTTATTGAATGAAATAATATTTGGGAATTTAAAAACACAGAAAATATGCACATTTTAAATAAGTTACAGCCACATCAGAATTAAGGCCACAATTTTGCAAGCCTATTGTTTTATCACATATTTGTTGAACAAAATTCAATCAGAATATTGGGGGTTTTTTTTTCTGTTTTAATGATAGATTTAATGATATGTTGGTTATCATACTTACATTTATTTGTTTATATTGACCATTTTTTTTTTATGTATCATTGTGTATGATAGTGTAAAATAAATAAATTAAAGCAAATACAAAGTCTAAAGTTCCTTATTCTATGTATTGTAGGTTTATGTAGAGTTGTCGAGAGGAGGACCATACAAATGTCTGTTGTGCCAGAAAGTTTTCAATTTCAAAAGCAATTTAACAAAACACATATCTGGGGTTCACAGTAAAACCAAAGTTGAATGTCCGATCTGCCATCAGCTGTTCACACAGAAGGGCAATGTCAAGACACATATGCGACAAATGCATGCCAACATTAAGCTGTGAACTGGAAGCCTTTAATCAACGTGTTTGTCAACCAGCGTGATGTAAAGTTAATGCAAAAACAACTAATAATTTATTAGGGTAACCCTTGGGGAAAGAGTATCCTCTCAATGTTACCAAACTCAGGAGCTGCACAATCATCAACTATTATTAAGTTATTGGTTATGCGCCAGCAATATTTCTTCATATATATTTGCATACTATCAAAATTAATGTATCTGAATGGTGGGATATAAAGGGTCATCTTTTCCCCTCAAACCTTACACAGTCAAGTTCTAATCTCTTGTTCCATTACAAAAAAAAAGGACATCTAATGGTTTATATGTTTTGTCAATGCACCGTTGTTTTAATGATTTCACACATACAGACACTATTTGTCGATGATATTTCTGTGTTCCGATGGATAAGTTTAATAAAATCTTGTATTCTGTGTATTGTAGGTTTATGTTGAATTATCAAGAGGAGGACCGTTTCAATGTCTGTTATGCCGGAAAATATTTAATTTTAAAGGGAATCTGAAAAAGCATTTCTTGGGCGTTCACAGCAAAGCCAAGACAGAATGTCCTATTTGTCATCAACTGTTCACACAGAAAGGGAATGTGAGAACGCACATGAAACAAGTTCACAAATTAGATGGTTAAAGAAAATCTATATTAATGTGTTGACTTATTTTGGATACAAATCCATCTGGACAAAAGATATTTTTCATCATTTCATGTGGAACATTTCCTTTCAATCCAACCGAGTTCAGAAAATATGAAATATTAACGGTACTTATTCTGTGTATTGTAGGTTTATGTTGAATTGTCAAGAGGAGGACCATTCCAATGTCAGTTGTGCCAGAAATTATTCAATTTTAAAGGGAATCTGAAAAAACATTTCTTGGGCGTTCACAGCAAAGCCAAGACAGAATGTCCGATTTGTCACCAACTGTTCACACAGAAAGGCTATGTTAAAACGCACATGAAACTAGTTCATAAATTTGATGGATAGTGGAGAATTACGAACATGTCAACTCCTCAGTGCCTGATTTATCTGTAGGCTTGGCAGGCTGAAGCCTGGGGCCTTAAGATCTAGGGGGCCTCTTTAGCCAAGGTGTATAATATTTTTAACATCGTCACAGGGCTTTCTTAAAAGCATTGTAAACATCGGTCATCATCCTCGGCTTTGCTCAATTTTGTTTAAAGTTTATTTGTGAGGGTGTGAGATTGGGAGGAGCCTCATAAGTGGAATGTCTCTCTTCATCTAAATCCAGCGCTGTAAACTTGTTTATAGAACTAAAAATTGAAAGTATAGACCTTTGTCCATGTTAATAAATCTCAGATTCACACGTTGGTCTTTTTTCTACTAATTTGACTTCAGCTGAAAAAATACTAAAGTCGCTTATTCCCTTATGTATTGTAGGTGTATGTAGAATTATCAAGAGGAGGACCGTATAAATGTTTGTTGTGCCAGAAAGTCATCAACAGTAAAAGTAATCTAACAAAACACATAACTGGTGTCCATGAAAAAATAAAAATTCAATGTCCACTTTGTCCTCAATTGTTCACCCAGAAAGGAAATATGAAAAAACATTTGAGATTAGTGCATAGGCCGGATTTCTCAGTCTAATTAATTTAGATAAAGTACTGACTGTTCTTGCTATAATAGTTTAAAAATAGATAATGACAACTGAATGTACTGAAAATTTCAATCAAGTTACTTTATTGTGATAGAAGTTACGATTGTTTCAATATAGTCTTTATTGCAATGGACCGATTTAGCTCTTATAAAATGCATCTTTAAGAACATATTTTGAGATACAAACCTGCACTCATAAAGGGGCGCAATTACTTTAAATGATAAAGAAATTCTAAATTTTAAAAAGAAAGTTATTATTTGTAACCACAGTTCATTTACATGTAGGTAGGGTTTACTTTTTTTCGGGTATGATAAAGTTCCTATAGTTTTTGTATTTAGTGAATTAAATTCCGAACTTAAACATTTGATGTTAATGATGCATTGTTTTTTCCTATGGTAGTGACTTAGTGTATGCTCTGTTTAATTGAGTCCTTAAGTTTAAATAAAATATGAAGTGATATGATTTGTATTTTATACAAATAGTACTAGATGTGTTATACGGCAAATGTGGATTACAGAAAATATAACTTTTTATACTTATGAGTGATTACGAATTAAAGATACTTATTCTACTTATTGTAGGTGTATGTTGAATTATCCAGAGGAGGACCCTACAAATGTCTATTGTGCCAGAAAGTCATCAATGATAAAAGCAATCTGAAAAAACATATTACTGGTGTCCATGAAAGAATAAAAATTCAATGTCCACTTTGTTCCCATTCATTCAGCCAGAAAGGATATGTCAAAATACATTTGAGAACTGTTCACAAGTTATAGATTAGATCTGGTCTCCTCCCAGTGAGCATTAATTATTGCAGATTTAAAAACAATTGCCTCCAACACTTGACATTTTGTAAAATAAAGACATGTCACATTAAAATTCATATAACCGTGAAACCTCTTTAGGCATTGAGCCTTTAACTTTTAATAAAGTTGATTCTTAGCATATCTGAGCCACAGAAAATATTTGACACGAGTTAACAATTATGATTTATGAAATAATGAAGATTAAAATCTACCGATAACAATGTAACCTAATGTTGTTTGGTGGTTTTTTTTGCTTTCAACAGGGGCATTAAAACCTCAAGCTCAAAGCTCTGCATGACATCACTATTGTAGGGGACGATCTGTTAACCCAAGCTATTATTAGTAACTTATTCTATGTATATTGTAGGGGTTTGTTAAACTAGCAAGTGGTGGACTATACAAATGTTTGTATTGCCAGAAAACCACAAGTGATGGCAGTAATATGAGAAGACATGTTTCTGGTGTTCATGAAAAAAAGAAAGTTAAATGCCCACTCTGCCCAAGAGAATTTACCCTAAAGGGAAATTTGAAAGTGCATCTGAGAAATATTCACAAAATCGAAATTTAAGTTTTGTTCGTTTCTCATGATGTCTCCGTTAATGTTATCCTTACTTATGAATTATGAAAGAATTAAAGTTTCTTATTCTGTGTATTGTAGGTCTATGTTGAATTATCCAGAGGAGGACCTTATAAGTGTCTGTTGTGCCAGAAAGTTATTAATGATAAAAGTAATATGAAAAAACATGTAACTTCTGTCCACGAAAAGATAAAAGTCAAGTGCCCACTTTGTTCTCAGTCATTTTGCCGAATAGGCTACGTCCGAAAACATCTGAAAACTTTTCATAACGTTTAAATAGATTAAATTGTGACGTGAACATGCGCGACTAGATTTTGAATCCGGTACCACAAGGTGGAATAGCTGAGGTTTATAAACAAAGAAAGCAAAATTGGGGTACCCAAAATAAAAGCGGCCGGTTCTCATCACTTGTTGGATTCCAGATGTTGGATGTCTGAGCAACAACTGTCACAGGAAAACAATGTGTCGGATGCGAAACATTCTGGGAATTGGTGATTAAAGGGTTAATATTTTTGGTGTTTTATCTTGTCATCCATTGTTATATCAGTCTCCTAACTAGGTGTTGGATTAAAATATTATACATTAAAATTCCTTATTCTGTGTATTGTAGGTGTATGTTGAATTAGCCAGAGGAGGACCCTATAAATGTTTGTTGTGCCAGAAAATTATTGAAAGAAAAAGCAATCTTAATCAACACATATCTGGTGTCCATGAAAAAATCAAAATTCAATGTCCTCTTTGTTCGCAATCATTTTCCCGGAAAGGATATGTCCGAAAACATCTGAAAATAGTTCACAATTTATATTAACTTTAATATCTGTCTATTCACTGCAGTCCTGAGTCTAAAATTTATTACAGTCTGACATTTGTATTGTCAAGGCCTGGAAATGAGACTTTTTCTGCATCAACTTGGATAATGAAGATAGGCATAACGCCATACACTGTGCTATGAGGGAAATTTTGCTTGGAGATTAGAGTTTCGACTGACTTAAAAAGTCATTTTCCCGGAAAGGATATGTCCGAAAACATCTGAAAATAGTTCACAATTTATATTAACTTTAATATCTTTCTATTCACTGCAGTCCTGAGTCTCAAATTTATTACAGTCTGACATTTGTATTGTCAAGGCCTGGAAATGAGACTTTTTCTGCATCAACTTGGATAATGAAGATAGGCATAACGCCATACACTGTGCTATGGGGGAAATTTTGCTTGGAGATTAGAGTTTCGACTGACTTAAAAAGTCTTTTATTTTGAATTCCTACTGTCAAATGATCTTTTACATGCACACCTAGATGCTGTTTCTTATCAGTGGATGGAGTTTGGGGGTGGGAACATTACTGGAAAATTCTGAGGAACCTTCTTGGTTTTGATATCTTACATTTTAACTTTTGTGCTGGACATGTTTTAAATAAGATATCAATAAGATAATGAATGAAAGATGAAATCACAGACATAGTTAATGACACATCCGTTATTTCAAGACTTTTGTATTTTGGATTTATATCTTATCTTTTAACTAAAAAATATATTATGTATGGATATTGTGAGTGTTGTGCTGTGGTTTTTTTTTGTTAATAAATTAATGATGACTTTCATGAGAATTAAAGTGACTTATTCTGTGTATTTTAGGTCTACTATGTTGAGTTATCAAGAGGAGGACCTTATAAATGTCTCTTGTGCCAGATTGTCATTAACGATAGGAGTAATATGAACCGTCACATATCGAGCATTCATGAAAAAAAGAGAGTAAAATGCCCTGTTTGTTGGCAGTTATTTTGTCGGAAAGAATATGTGAAAAAACATTTGAGAACTGTGCACAAGTTTGATATTTAACCCATGCAACATATTGTGTCAAATTCTGAGCAAGAGAGAATATAACTTGACATCTACATATGCTTTTGATTCCAGAAGTTCGTAATGATATTGTGGCCTGAATTTCTGATCTGAAGCATTATTTGATGATTCAGCCATAAAGTTAAAATTGTAGTACAATTCTTAGCTCACTGAAAGGCCTGAAGTCGGAAAATATACCCCATCTTGAGTAAAGTACTGTCTAGATTGTCAGATTCGGAATGGATGCCGTTTGATGTCTTTGAGCAACTCTTTCCATCTGTCAGGGGATCTTTAATGTGTTGCCAGTAGTATACACAGTACCTTTCTTTTTGTCCCATCTGAATGACTAGACTGTGTCAATTTCCAGGTCTTTCATCATGTATAATTAGTAGGGTGACTTTCTTGGCATCGAACATCGGTCTCTTTGATAAGTGAACCAGCGGTGTGACTCCCTGGTTCGGTGGCCTTACCATGTATGCTCTAGGTCATAGTGTCCGTCGACATCGTTGATTGAAGTATCATGGTTTCTATTGTGTTTTCTGGTTTTCCTCCTTGGCTTTAGACCCCTGAAATTGATCTGTCTCTCCCTCCCTCCATTCCTTCCTTCTCCTATCCACCCCTCCCGTCTAAATCCATACTACATCAGTAGCAATTGTTTTTTAAGCAATTTTTTTTAGGTATTCCAACAATTAATGTTTGTTTCATATGTATGTTCTGTCTTTTGAAAAATGCTTTACCCCCTCCTTGAAATTGAACATGAAGAAAAATATAAGCCGTTTCTTCTGTGTATTGTAGGTCTTTGTTGAATTATCCAGAGGAGGACCCTACAAATGTCTGTTGTGCCAGAAAACCTTTAATGATCGAAGCAATATGAGAAGACACATAACCAGTGTTCATGAAAAATTAAGAGTCAACTGCCCAATTTGTCATCAAACGTTCACTCAGAAAGGAAGTGTTGTCAAACATTTGAAGCAAGTTCATAAAATAACATGATTACACAAGAACTAACAAGAATTGTTCAGTTGTTAGGCATAAAGAAAAACCAACCCAGAAAAAGATTAATTTATGAAATTGTATAGAAATTCACAAACTTGTTGCCAAAAAGTCAACTTCCAACCTGGTTCTCACTTGCCAAGTTCAGAGGATGATATAATGACACAAGAATTAGCGAGAATAGTTCAATTTTCAGACACCAAAACAATCATTTTATTTTTAATATATTATTATTCAGACTGAAATTCAAATACTTCAAACAGGGTTCTTATTTTTCAGGGGTGGTGCTTGCATGGCTGACAAGGAAAATGGGTCCAGTCATTCAGTTTGGTCCAAAAATCAATGTCCACCCGTGGACGAAAGTGCCTAGTCATTCACTCTAAAGTGAAACATAATGAAATACCTGGACAACGTTGGTCCTTTTCCTACTTTCAAAAACATAGATGTCGAGGAAATTTTTACGAAAATTGTATGAAAATTATAAATGTTGTTGGGTAGTTCTTACAAACTGTTTTATTATATCCAAATGTACAATGAATATTAAATTATTATTTGTTCTGTTAAGTAAGCTTATTAGTTTTATACAAATAAAGATTTAATATACAAAAATAAGTTTTCAGTTATTGAGCGTTGTTTCAAAATGTCATACGTTTTCAAGTTCCGTATTGTCACTCTCACACCATAAAAGGGGTATATTACATGTTAATATTTTAATTTAAAAAACTGCAAAGAGAAGACAATATTATATCTTAAATACACAATATGGACAGAGCAGGGAGTTATGGGTTTTGAAAGTTCATCACATATTACCTAAAAGCATGCGGCATATCACAGATTCGCCATCACAGATATAAATGAAGCGCTATATAAATCGAACAATAATAATAATAATAACTGCATACGGTACTTGAATAGATCGCAACAAAATATTACACCAATTAATGTCTAAAGCAAGCCAGCCACTCAAAAGCGAAGTATTACTAATATACATTAATAAACAGGAGCCAGTTTTTACTTCTGCTATTCCTTGTCTGTGATATCACTACAGATCAGCCTTGTCAGATCATAACATATTATTTAATATACTGTTTTACAACAAGCACTTGTTAAATGTGGAATACAAGAAACAATAACTTTTTATACTTATGAGTTATTACGAATTAAAGATACTTATTCTACTTATTGTAGGTGTATGTTGAATTATCCAGAGGAGGACCCTACAAATGTCTGTTGTGCCAGAAAGTCATCAATGATAAAAGCAATCTGAAAAAACATATTACTGGTGTCCATGAAAAAGCTAAAGTTGCATGCCCTCTGTGCTCGCGAACATTTACCCAGAGAGGGAATGTGAAAACGCATTTAAGACAAGTTCATAAATATTCTTAAACCAGTGTTAAAACCAGTTTGTGTGTCGGCGGACCCTTATCTTTCATTGTTAACCCTGAAACAAATTTGTGCAGCTTTACGATTGTGCTAATATTTTTGAATATATATTCATTGTTATAGTTAGTGATGAATTCCGTCTGAAAGAATAGTTTCGGTTTTTATTATTTACTGTTTTGTCTTTTGATAAACATTTACTAATTTAAAGTATTCTAAGCCTAAAGTTCATTATTCTGTGTATTGTAGGTGTACGTTGCATTATCAAGAGGAGGACCATACAAATGTCTGTTGTGCCAGAAAGTCATCAATGCTAAATCAAATCTGTTAAAACATATTACTGGTGTCCATGAAAAAGTTAAATTTCAATGTCCTCTTTGTTACCGTTCTTTCACTCAGAAAGGAAGTGTAAAACTGCACCTGAGAACTATTCATAAGATAAAACACTAGTTGAAACCCTAAAATACTTGTGAAGAGAAGTTTATAATTGTAAGGACTTCGAATTGTGACATGATACTTCTTGGTTTGCAAAATAATTCATATGTAATAAAGAGATTAGCAAATAAAATGTTCAGCAATGAAATGGGGTTTAATTTCCTACTTTTCTGCACCAATCCGATATATGCTATGAGGGAAATTTTGTCCTACTCTTATATCAGTTTCCAATTGCTCAGTAATCTTTAAGTTGCCACAAGTGGTATTCACAGGGCCTTGGTTTTTATACCATCCAAATGATTAGACACCTTTCCTCGCAAAGGCCCTCTAACCCACAGCACTTAGGAAGTATTTTCTCAGCTAACACATGCAATGAACACAGGCCCTCTTAGTTAGCCAGCACCATGACACACAGTGATAAATCAAGTTACTGGTATGTACAATACACTTACCTACATACATCTGTAGCTGATTTTCAAATTTAATATATTAATGCTTTTGCGTGTGGGAAATCAAGATAATATAAATAATCTTAATCCTTCTTGGATGTGTATTATTTTAAAATCAGATTCATAAAGCCGTTACAAATTCATCAAAAGATCTTTACTTTTTTGTAGGTTGAAGAAGAGAAAACATCCTGCTCTTGGTGCGGAAAAAAATTCTCTAGTGCAGGAAATCTAAAACGACATGTAAAGGAAGCACATCTAAATGAGCGTTTACACTGTCCCTTATGTAATCGGCCGTTCACTCAAAAAACACGTTTAATAGGACATCTGAGAAATGTGCATAAAATCACACGTTCCAACATTGATGAATAAAGTATTTTTGTTTAATGGACAGGACTGAGCATAGTGAGTGCAGGACGTGTATTAGAAGTAATCAGTAGACATTGACAAATGACAAATATGTACCAGACTTTCTGGACAAGCGTGGAAAAAGCGTTTATAGAAGTACCTGAAAAATTGAACTACAGGGTATTAAAGAATCAGTTAAGAAAACTGGGGGGGGGGGGTATATTCTCTTTTTTGACAGATAAAGTGGGCTTGTACATACCATGTTGGTTGACAGTCTTGGAAATAAAGGATTTAGTTATATCTGACAAAATTAAATAGTACTCGACATCTATTAGAAATATCAATAAGAACATTGAAAACTCAGACATGTTACCAAGTTACCAAATGGATTGTTTGTATCTAACGAAAGTTTGAATCTGTGCCTGGCATTGTCTATAACAAATTGCCAAATTTCAAGGTTTTAAAATTGAATAAACTTAAACAATACAATATAAGATGGAAATTTGTCGACAATTGATACCAACTTTTCTTTGCTTTGTTGTAGATTAAAGATGATAGGAAGATGACCTGTTCATGGTGTGGAAAAAACTTTGCTAATTCAGGAAACTTAAAACGCCATGTCAAAGAAGCCCATCTCAATGAGCGTATTCATTGTCCGTTGTGTAATAGACCATTCACACAAAAAACATGGCTGTTAAATCATCTAAAGACCGTTCATAAAATCACAAGTGCAGGCACATAGGATTGTAACAGTCTGAATTTTCAAATCTTAACTCTGAGATTTTGTTCAGTTTAAGATGGGTTCTAATTTTTTCATGGGTTTTTGTTCAGTTTATTAAGAGGGTTCCACTTTTTCATGACATACTAAATTCATTGCATATTGTACAGTTTTAAGAAAGATTCCATTTATCTATATATTAATTCCATTGATACAGTTGAATTAATTTCAGTTATTTGTATGTTTTTTAGGAATCTGGTGTTAGTTATGGAAGTTACACCTGCCCAGTCTGCCACAAATTCTTTAATTTTAAAGGAAATCTTAAAAAGCATGTAAATAGGAA
Organism: Patella vulgata; assembly: GCF_932274485.2. Classification (NCBI taxonomy): domain Eukaryota; kingdom Metazoa; phylum Mollusca; class Gastropoda; family Patellidae; genus Patella; species Patella vulgata. The sequence goes on from NC_065881.2 coordinate 18,038,110, forward strand.
ACATTTGAAACTGAGAGATGAGTGTCCATATTGCCAGAAAACCTTTAGTATTGGGAACTTAAGATGTCACATCAAAAAGGCTCACCCAATTGAAAGTCTAAATATGTAACTTTTTAGCCAGAAAAACCTTGTCTTCATTAGGCTGGTTGGTTCAGAAAAGTAGGATGTTAAAGTTGATTTAACTAAAAAAAATCAAAAAAAAAATCAGAACAATGTTTTTTTAACTATAAATTTTAACAATCGAGGAGAATTCAAAGTAGCGCCCTTTGAAATATGTTTGTAAATAGAAAATATAATTTTAATAATATTCTGGTGTATGAAAAGAACAATGTATTTTCAATATAAATTGTAACAGTTCCTGAGAAATTAAAGTAGCTCTCAATGAAATATGCTTCGTAAATTTTAAAAAATTGAATAAACAATTGAAAAAATGTTTAAATCCATGAATTACCTTATTTTTATATGTAGTAAAAAAAAAAAACTTTTATAAAAGTGGTGCTCATATTTTCTCAATTTTCTGAAATTGGTACTAATTCCGCCATTTTCTATGTTTTAGGAAAGAGATGGTAGACTTGATCCTTATACTTGCCCAGTCTGTCAGAAGATATTTAATTTCAAAGGAAACCTGAAAAAACATTATATGAGAAAACACTTGAAAATGAGAGATAATTGTCCATTTTGTCAGAAAACTTTTAGCACTGGAAATTTAAGACGTCATATTACAGAAGCTCACCCATGTGAAAGTCTTAATATATAAAACTTCTTAGAGAAAGAACTATATACTAGATATCAAAATAGTGAAAAAATAACCCTTTTGTTCAATGATTTATGGCTTTTGACGCAAAGTTTTGCTGTTACCTTAAATATTCTGTTCAGAAATTCTCTGTTTCAAATAAGGTTTTTTTTTGGGTTTTTTTTAATTCCCATGTTTTCAGCTTTTGACAAAAAGTTCTACGATATGTTCAGGAAGTTTTATATTGTTTCAAATAATTTGTAATTGTTGAGGTTGGTGTTTGTAAGCACTTTGGATCGGGTTCTCATACAGTTAAACATGCATTAAGTACTCCATACTAATTGCGAACTTTTCTGTTTTAGGATGGAAACAGTAGCAATGGACCATATACCTGTCCAGTGTGTCAGAAGATCTTTACATTAAAAGGGAACTTGAAAAAACATTTTGAGGGAAAACATTTGAACATGCCTTCTTTTTGTCCACATTGTCAAAAGCGCTTTAGCTTCAGAGGAAATATGAAAAAACATATGAAGAGAGTTCACAATGATTTTAGTAATTGAATTTAGGTTGTTGTTAGGTTTGTGGCTCTTGCAATTTAGAAATGTCTCCGGTTTCATAATTGTGTTTCCATGGAAACAAATTTTGCATAGCCCATATCAGCTTCTGTAATAACCTATGAAATTTTATTGTGTCAATAGAACGTTGCTGAATATAAAATTTTTAAAGAACTTGGCAGAATTTGTCGATCAGTTTGTTTGCGTACTAATTCAAACATTTTATATGTTTTAGGAGACAGATTCCTGTTATGCACCGTTTATCTGTTCAGTCTGTCAGAAGAGTTTCAGTTGGAGAGGAAATTTGAAAAAACATTATGATCGAAAGCATTTGAATCGGCGGTTTATTTGTCTTTATTGCCACCAACCATTTACCTCCAATGAGAATATGAAAAAACACATGAAAAGAGCACACAATGATGACTCGTACACATAGTTTTCGTAGTCTCTTTTGGTTTTCTGTTGTTGCTGGAGCCACCGTCCCATTTCATTTACTTTTTGTTGCCATTTCTGTTGTTGCCTATGCAAGAAGTAACTAAATGCATATTCATGACTTGCATATTTTTTTGTGAAATGTTTTGAAGAATTAAACTCTCGTAATTTTCGAAGTAGAAGTAAAGAAACCAATTGGCATACAGTAATAAGTTGATATCGTACTAATTCCAACATTTTGTATGTTGTAGGAGAGGGATGCAAGTTATGAGTATGCAGAGTCTACCTGTCCCATATGTGTCAAGAGTTTTAGTTCGAGAGGAAATTTGAAAAAACATTACACGGCAAAACATTTGAATATGCACTTTTTTTGTCCAAAATGTCAGAAGCCGTTCACCTCAAATCAGAATATGAAAAGGCATATGCAGAAGGCCCACAGCATTAATATTTGAATTGAGTTCATATAAGTGAATACTAATAAGATGGATTTTGTTGTTCGGGTTTCAGTTTTCATTATTATAGGTTGCTTGTGTGACAGGATATGGATTTCCGCCTTTGCTTTTAATTTTCGAGTTTGTATGGAAAACGACCAGTGTTCACAATTGAAAGTTTTTTCATTTAACTGATCAAATCGTTGATACTGTATTGGCTACGTTACATAGAAACAACCTTTTGACTTTCAAGCCAGCACACATTTACATTTTGAGCAATCTGGGCGTGCTGTGCAGGGTTTTTTTTTTCTTCAAAAAAATGTGTCGGATTAAAGTCTTGACAAGAATAGAATATTGTTTGTTATTGGTTTGAAAGACGAGGGTTTCTTTTCACCATCACCATTTATAAGAGAACCTTTTATATGTGGTTTTCATCACTCAGATTTATAAGAGGAGATACAGGTATTTTTTTTCCATGACTCAGATTTATAAAAAGACATAGATGCTTTTTTTTCCATGACTAAGAGGGCTAGCTGACGATATTGTGTGGTGTATTATTGTAACTGACAATCATATAGGAGGAGAATAAGTTATTGAAAAAGAAATTTAATTTCCATAATCATAACATAACAGTTGAAAAATGTTGCAAACATCTTATTCCCTACTAATTTAGACATTTTATATGTTTTAGGAGGAAAGAGATGGTGGCAATGAACCATTTACCTGTCCAGTTTGTCTGAAGATCTTTAATTTTAAAGGGAATTTAAAAAAACATGTGGAGGGAAAACATTTGAAACTACGCTTTATTTGTCCAATCTGTCAAAAAACATTTACTCAGAAAGGAAATATGAAAAAGCATATGAAATGTGTACACAAGAAATAATGATTGTAGAGAATTGTTTAACTAGTAAAATAAAACATCTGTTACATATTACAACCCACTAAACAAAGTATAACAACCCACTGAACGGGGTGTAATGATCAATAATGCAAAGTATAACTACCCATTAAAAAGGGTATAACGACCGGCTAAACAAAATATAATGACATACTAAACAAAGTAAAAGGACCAGCTGAACATAGTAGAACAACCACCTTAACAAAATATACTCACCCACTAAACATAGTAGAATGATCCACTAAACAAAATAACCAGGAACTTTTTACATACATTGGTAATTTTGTTCTTAAGGCGACACTTTTCAAATAAAGCTTAAGGCTCCGCTCCACCGATTAGAGTATGATGACAATGTCTTTCACGTAATGCTTGGTTCCTGGCTCATATTATACTCATGGATTTCATTTCACACATCTCAATGTATAATCTTTTTCTAATTTTAGGGTATGGATGAACCCAAGTCTGAGCCTTGTTCCTGGTGTGGCAAATGTTTCTATAACAAGAGCACCTTAAATCGTCATGTCCAATCTAGACACTTACTCATTCGTGAACAGTGTCCATTTTGTTCAAAAACATTCTCTCAAAAACATTCTTTAAAACTACACATAAAATCAGCACACACTAATAAAACTTACTAACCTTCAGATCTGGAAGTAAATTGGTTATTGTCCGTATAGTTAACAAGATCACTGTTTTCAAAATATTTACTATTTCTAGTGTTATCGTAAATTTCTGTCAAATTGAAGATTCTTGAACTGGAAATGAATGGGTTATCATGTAGTTAAATGCCTTTTTTTTTTTTTGAAAAAAAAAATTCTTTTAAGTTTATCTTTATTTTTTGTTTGTTTTAGGCTACTGATGAGCTAAGATCTGAACCGTGTTCCTGGTGCGGCAAATATTTCTATAACAAGAGCACCTTAACACGTCACATCAGAAATAGACATCTATATATTCGGGAACAGTGTCCGTATTGTGATAAAACCTTTTCCCAGAAACATTCATTGAAATCACACATAAAATCAATACATTTAAAACATAATGGTTAAGCAGATGTTTAAGTAAAAATCTGGGGAAATGAGATACACTTTCCATTGGAGAAGTTAATTGAAATGCATTGAAAAACGGTGCAGCTGTTGCAATACATTTAAAATATTTGTACATTTATTTTTTGTTACTCCAAATCTGCTTCCTGGTGTAGCAAATGTCTATATTGAACTCATTTAAACACATTGTTCAAACACATTGTTAAAAACTGGAAGCTGAAAAACCTCAAATTGAAACCCATCTTACGATGTAAAAATAAATTGAAGTTTTATTATTTGTAAACATCATCTAGGCATTTAAATGGCGTTCTGTTGATTTTCTTATTTTTTCTAATTATAGGCAATGGATGAGTCCAAGTTGGAAACTTGTTCCTGGTGTGGCAAAACTTTCTATAACAAATTCTCCTTGAAACGTCATGTCCAAGCGCGACATTTAAATATTCGGGAACACTGTCCTTACTGTGAAAAAACGTTCACTCAGAAACCGCCATTGAAAGTGCATATTAGAACAGTACATAACGTGCTAAGTACTGATCTGAAGGAGGGAAATTACCAAAACCTTTAGTAATAGAAATCCAAATTCAGTACAAACAGTTTGCATATAAATGTTTTGTGTACATCGTCTTGCATAAACATTTTGAATACATCATCTTGTACTTTTATAATAAGAAAAGCATACCATTTATTTTGTTTTTTTCTAATTATAGGCCGTTGATGAGCTAAGATCCGAGCCCTGTTCCTGGTGTGGCAAATGTTTCTATGACAGGAGCACCCTAAAACGTCACGTCCATACAAAACACCTTAATATTCGTGAACAGTGTCTATTTTGTACAAAGACTTTCTCACAGAAAAATTATTTGAAATTACACATGAAGTCTGTCCATTCAGAATATTACACCTAGGTACAGATCAGGCCTGGAAATAATGGTTTTAGTTGTACAAAATGTTGGGTACTACTAGTACTAAGTTAATACCTGCCGATATTTTCTTTGTGCTAGACATATATTAATAATATTTAAAAATAGAGATAAAAGATAAAATGACAAAGACCAGATTATGCCTGGCAAAGTCTGAATTTGCGATTGGCAATGTCTGTGTCCTTTTTCCAGGAATTTTACAGATGAAAATACATCTCTAAGACATGACAATCAATGCCTCAAGATTATTTTTTTAACCGCTGATCATCATTTGCATTTTTCGGAAAACTTCTCATTTTTCATGGGTTAATTAATCTGAACTGAAATATACTCAAATTGATTATATAGATAGAGGGAGGGGGAGAGTCTCTCCACTCGACACAGACTAGGTCATTTCGGGACTAAAATGGTTTAATTTTATTTCAATAATTCGTTTGGGCGTAGGGTTTATTAGCATTGGGATGACCCGGAGAAAACCCACCAGGTTGGAGTAGTCAAATGATATAATTACTCATTATATAAGTGGCACTGGGTTGTTTATATAGTCTACAGTGGATGCCAAATCTTGCCAAAATTTCAATTCATTTCTTTGTAAATACTGACTGGAATTGAACTATTAGCGGACTGATATCCCATTCAGTGAGCCAGCTATAGTGGCCTCTTGTTTGAAATAGTATATTGTTTGTAGTCTACTTGTAATTTGTTGAACCTTTAATACACACACTGTTTACTTGGAACTGTGTTCCGAAGACATAATACATTTCTTAGTTTTGCATGTTATTGATAATAGAAAGATCTTGGGTCATGTAGTTAATTGACATTAAATGTCAGATGATTTTGTTTTTTAAATTCTATTCGATTTATTTTCTCAATCTAAAAGATTATCTTTGTCTATTTTAGGCAGGTGGCTGCAAGTCGAATTGTCCATGGTGTGGGAAATCGTATTATGATAAAAGTAACATGAATAGGCATATCAAAAGTGTTCATTTAAAAATGAAATTTCAGTGCAAAAAGTGTGGAAAACTCTTTACTCAAACTTCAAGTCTGTCGCTTCATGTGAAAACTGTTTGTTATGATAGATAATCTTGGCATAGTTTTCTGTGTCCAAAAGGCTTTTACATTCTGAAGTGACTTTAGATACTGGACAAGAGTATTGTTGTGTTGTTATAATTAGTCAAATCCCTGCATTATTTTTTTAACAAGACTTTTATCATTGGATATTGGTAAAATTAGAAATTTATACTAATTTTATGCAAGAGTGATGTATTATTGTTATAATTGGTCAAATGTGTGTTGTTTGTTCATTTCTAAAAGAAAGATTAAACTTAACATTGTGGTGTTCTATTCTGATTTGATTATTGTATGTGCTAAGACTCTTGCTTCAGTTATATCGGCTGTCTTCACCGACTGTCAGTTAATTTACATGCCATAACCTTTAACTGTCAAATAATGTCATATTAAAACACAACAAATAACAAATATAGATAAATTTATATGTAGTTTATAAAATACATATTTAAAAAAAAAAATGAAATAATACTTAAAATTACACTGGCTGGCAAATTTTTTTTTTTTATATAAGTCCAATGTTTATATCAGTATACCTACAGGATATCTGATTTGTAAATACATCAAAATTATTCATTTTTCCGAAAAACTGATACATTAATGCATTGCGTAACGGACGAACATGATCAGTTAATTCATTTGAGGGACTTTTTAATATATCTCTTTTATATTATTTGTAGGGAAATAGAGGGCGGAAAATGTATAATTGTTCTTGGTGTGACAGACTTTTTAATGATGGAAGTAATTTTAGAAGACATGTGGAAAGTGCTCATCTCCATATAAAGATTAATTGTCCTGTATGTGACAAATCGTTTACTAGGAAAGCTACCATGCAGAACCATTTTAGGCGATATCATTCAGATCAATATGATATTATTAAGGATATTAACACAACTTTTTAATGTCTTTTGTAGGCAGGTAAACTCCGAAGAATGTATAATTGTTCATGGTGTGCAAAGGCTTTTAATGATGGCAGTAATTTGAGAAGACACATACAAAGCATGCATCTTCAAATCAAGATAAATTGTCCAATGTGTCATAGAAATTTTAATCAGAGGTCTAATATGCTGACACATTTGAGGAAAGTGCATAATCAGTCAATGAATTGAGATGCCTAATGATGAAGTATTGCTATCCCAACTTGGAAGTTATTTTTTTTATGACGAAAAGGGACAATTTGAATTCTAGTTCAAAAATGAATCTATGGGCATACGTAAAGTTATTAAATTGATTGTTTCTGGAAAATTATGGCCTTATTGCTAGTCCAGTTTCAATTTGGCAATTGGAGGATGAAGGTAATGGTTTCCTAGAAGATTGTGGCCTTAGTTGTTGAATGTTATAGAATGTACGATTGTATGATGATATAAAAGTTACTTTCAGGACTAGGAATTGAGGTGTTATTGAAATTACACAGGGCTAATATTTATTGCTTCTATAATTGTATTAGTTTGGTTAGAGGTATTTATTACTATCTCTTTGTATTGCATAATAAAGAACAGAAGATTTGTGGAGTTTTGAACTTTTAAAATGTCAGGAAATATTGTGTTATACAGGCTTTTATTTGTTGATTATGGTATTTTTGGGTGGAAGGAGACTCTGAAATATATTTCTTTGAAATACAAACACTTAAGACATACGAATGTATATAGCTAACAAACGTTTACCACAGCAGGACACTCCATTTTATAAATGTTTTTAGATAAATATCCATTGCATTGTTTTGGTACGAATGTATTTTTAACAGCTATTTATTTTTGTTGTAGGCTACTAGTAGTGTCAATAGAAGACGATCAGAGTGTAACTGGTGTGGTAAAGCTTTTGACAGGGGAACATTAAATAGGCACATTCGTAATATTCACCTCAATATAAGATACCCTTGCCCGGTCTGTCGTAAAGTTTTCACACAAAAAAATAACATGAAATCACACGCTAAACATGCTCATGCCGATGTCTATGAGAGCTTAACTATTTAATTTCAGCTGTGGGTGGTTGGGGAGAAAGTGTGGGTGGATTGAGTTTTTGATGAGTGATTTTGATGCCATACTTGCACGTGACAAGAAGTAAGTCACCTCCATAATCTCATGAGTTTTCTCCAGGTCCTCTTAACTTCCTCCCACTAGTAATGTTCCTTAAGATCGAAAGGTTGAAATCTTTTTATATTCCTTTTGACGCTATTAGACTAACATAAAGTCACACACCAAACATGTTCACGGAGAGCTTAACTATTTAACTTGAGTTGAGATTGGTTTGTTGTGTGGTTGGTTTTGGCAGAGTAAAATTTCTTCAGACAATAACCTTTTTGGAAATCTTTTTGGAAATTTGAAACTTTAATATGTTTCTCCCAGACAATGAAACAAATCATATGCAAACATGAAAAATGGTTGTATTTTGTGCATTTCTATCTAAAGAAATAAGAAACATTGTTTAGCTGAACTGTAGAATTTGATTTTACATATGTTTATTTTTGTTTATAGTTATTCAGTTGTGGAATCATATTTTAAAAACAGAAAATGCTTAAAAGTGCTTTGTTAAAATGTAGTATGCATTCTGTCATTGATTAGTCAACCAAATTTTTAAGTCCTGAAACATATATTGTAAACTGGGTATTGAGTTACAGAATCATATTTTATAAACATCAGAAAATGTTCTATAGTATTTTATTAACATGTTTTTAAGGGTACATGTATATATCTCATTCCTTCATTTATCAGTCAATTGTAAGAAAAAACTTGTTTCCATACACTGTTTTACATGATATTGTTATTTGTAAAGTGTTAAAATAATTGGTAGGGTATTGTGTTTTCACTGGATATTTTAACAAAGATTTGTCATTACCGATGCATTCAGACCTGGAAATAAACTTGCTGAAATCAAAGTTTAGACATGTTTTCATTGTGTAGGTCTGGAAGAAATGTCTAAAGCACTAATAGAAAAGTACTAATGTATTATAAATATCAATAAAAACACTGAAAAAAAAAAATCTGTGCCAGAAAAAGTGATGCACCAGAGAGGTAACACCTGAATTTGTATCTGTGATAGGTGCGTTATTTATAGGCTGGTGCATTGAACTATGCATATGCATCATTACTTATGGATCTATTTTAAAATGGAAACAATCACAATAAGTTCACTCATCAAAATGTGGTTCACTTTTTTTTTGTTTTTACATGTCATTAAATGAAATGTGTTTGTATTGTAAATCTTGTATAAGATGTAAAATAAATGTCTATTTTTCAAGATTTTTTGTTTTTCTTGTAGGATAGTCAACATGGAAGACTTACCACATGTCAGTGGTGTGGAAAAACTTTCAATGACAGGAGTAATTATAAAAAACATGTTCAAGGCAAACATTTGAATGTCCGATTCAGTTGTCCCTTTTGTGGTAGATCCTACACGTTAAGATATAATTTGAAAAAGCACATGATGGCACAGCATCGTGATTGTTTACATGATTGATCTAATTTTAAAAAGCACACGATGGCACAGTATTCGGATTATTTACTTGATTTAATGTTTCGTTGATTGCTTTCCTTCCTAGTGACACCCAAATAGTATTTCCAGTATCTTAATTGGGATCCTTTGCAAATTGTTATTTATATATCCCATCCTAATAACTACTATCAAACAGGTCATCTAACTGTTAAATAAATATAAATGTAGTTAAAATCATGGATAAAGATAAACACATGTCCATGAATTTTCAAGAACAATAAAATATGAAATAATTGTTGGTGTCAATAATCTGCCCAAAATTTGCAAGAGATCCATCTGGGGTAACATCACAGTCCAGGGTCTCTGGCTGAACAGTAAAATTCCTTCACTTGCACACAATGGCCACATGAATTTAGCAAATGGTTAAGTGTGATCTGATGAATATATTTATAAATTCAGAATTAATAGTGAATAAAATGTATTACCGAGAATATTAAATGTACCAGCATGTGAATAGCAAGGGGCTAGTTTTAAAACTATTGTCACATGCCAGCAAAGTACTGACGGGGCTGATATTTCTTCTTCCGGAAGATGGTGGAGCTGTCCTGCTCTCTGACAATTGTTTTAGCTGGAAGATTGTTTCGAAGGGGTTGATGTACCAGCGTTTGAAAAGCAAGCTACCTTATGTTAAAAAAAATGGCTTTGTTCAAACTTTGCTGGTATATATAGATTAAAGTTTTAAGAAAATACAGGTTGGGATATAGTGTAGCTGAAATGATGTAAATTGAATTATTTGATACCTACATTATATTATGGAATAGAATAGTTTCGCCCCAAAACAAACTTTATAAACAGTAGCAGATTTAGAAATAAGAGGGTGTACACTCATCTAATGAATTTATGTCTCAACCATATCCCTGTCCATGGATGTTATATGATTCACAAATATTATTAATTTTGCTTATGATAATGAATACAGCCTGTATTTCATCTCCATTAAACACTATTGAGCATGGTAGCTTTTGATACAGTACATAACTAACATGCATCAAGGCCCAAAAATAATAAAACCTGAATTTGTGCCGGACAGTGTCTGTGACAGAATGATGTTAAACATAAAAAGATTAAAGGAAAAGTGAAATTGATAATGCCCTGAATTGTAGCTTGTGATAATAATTCAATATTAGTTATTAGGCTCTCATTTCAGTCTGACTGGCTGGAGAACCTACATTTCAGGCAATTTATATACTATAATTGGATAATGGTAAAACTGCATATTATTTTGATAAGAATCTTGCAAATCTAAGGTAAACAAAATATGTCAAAAATTGAGCAGCTGACAAAATTATGATTTCAAACACAGTAAATTAGAGCATCATTAGGTAAGATTAGATAAAGAGCTGACAGTTCTCGCCATAATAGTTATATAAAAAATAAATGTAAATGGAATGCTGAAAATTTCAGTTAAATTACTTCACTCTGAGCCAAAAAATCCTCATTTAAATAACACTGTAGCCATGATTGTCATTGTTACTGTTGTTACGGTAATAAACAAAGTTTCGTTTATCCATTTTTACGGTCAATTATCAACGCTGTTCAACTGAAGATTGTATTCATATCTCTTGAAAATCAGACCCATCAAGAGTTAATTATGGCCTTGTTAATAAATGTCTAATTAATAGTTTATATAACATTTAATTAAGATCTAAACAAGGACCTGAAAAAGGCAGATTACAGAATGTACAGAAAACGCAACACAAATTATAAGCATTAAATTAATTAATAATAAAACAAATAGAAACCATGACTATTTTCTCTTCCAAAAAAGAAAGAATTCAATCAAACAAAACTCCAAATTTAAAACATATTTTCTTTGTTGTATATTGTAGGATATTGATGTCTTTCCCTGTGAATTTTGTGGCAGAAAATTTAACCATAAAGGCAACTTGAAGAAGCACATAAATGGTCTTCATTTAAATATAAGATTTCAATGTTGTGTTTGTGATAAAAGCTTTACAGAGAAGGGAAATTTAACAAAACATGTTAGAACAGCTCACCTAATGCAATGATCACATTAAAATATTATAAAATAGATTACATTAGGGGAACCATATTGTTATTAATTCATATAACTCCAATCGTGTCCAACATTAGCGGTGTATAAATACATAATAATGTTATTTGTTAGAACAGCTCACCTAGTGTAATAATCACATTAAAATTTTATAAAATAGATTACATTAAGGGAACCATATTGTTATTAATTCATATAACTCCAGTCGTGTCCAACATTAGCATAATATTTACTATTTACAGCTTTCTGTAGCCTTAGGCTGTCACACTTTTCTCAAATAAGTATTTGAAAACAGCACTTGTTGAATTAATTGTCAATGAAAATAGGTGTAAAAATGATAGAATATACATGTAATGTGAATTTTAGGTGTCCAGAACTTACATTAGGATTGAATAATTATTTTATAATTTTTGGACCAAAATGCTTTTTTGTAAGACTAATTTTTTTTATTGAGTTTGGCCTACAGGTCTGTATTTGACATTGATTCCAGTCTCATTTCCAGATGTCAGTTATGCTGGACTGAGGGGGAAAAAAGCATGTAGTCATTTGGAATGTATGGAAAACTAAGGTTCACCTGTGTGCACGCAATAGAACCTTTGAGAGTAGGAATTCAATGAAGAATAGACGGAAACACCACTATCCAGGCAAAGTTTCCCTTATAGTACACTGACTGTCTTCCTTTACCCAGATGGTGTAGAAACGATCATGTCTAGTCTAGATTGAATACTGTTGTTGTTGTTCCAGGGACTCCAAGCTGATGACCTGACAAAATCAACACATTGATTTATGAATAGAAAATTACATTTATCATTTATATTGAAATTAAAAAAAAAAGAAAAACACAAATGTGATATTCTCAAAATCAAATTTAATCTGATTTGGGTAATATCTGCAGACCCAGAAGTGCTGTGGGCTAAGAAATTAATATGGAAGAAAAAAATCGAAAAACCATAATACTTATACCCATTTATCATTGTGAAAATAAACTGAATATTTTACTTATCAAGATTCTGTTGATTTTTTTTTATTACTATTTTGTGGCATGTTTCTTGGTTATTAGGAAAGGAAATGTATCGTACAACTGATTAACTTAATTGTGGAGAAGCTATCTAGATCGGTCTAGCACATATGACATAATATGTGGAGATGGGGTAAGAGCTAGGGCTGCAGATTTTGTCAATGTCTCGAAATGTTCCCTCTTGCCCTAACCCTTACCTACAATCCAAATATGACGTCATTTGTGCTAGACTGTCTTTGATCAAGCATTCTCCCTTAATTGTTGTGTTTAATTAGGGATCAATGAGTGATGAGAGAACTGTACATTTTTTAATTATCTATTTTAGGGTCAGTTGTCTAGTGGAGAAGGGTATCGCTGCTCATATTGTGGACGTGTGTTCAGCCAGAAGGGAAATCTTAACACGCATGTCAGAGGGAAACATTTGAAAATTAAACATAAATGCCCTGTTTGTCATAAGGAATTTACATTCAGAAGTAACATGGGCACCCACCTCAGAAGCGCCCACAGAGAGATAGTTGAACAACATTTAAAGTTTTCAAAATTTGGAAACTAACTGTATATTAGAAATAGGTACACAAGCTCATTTAAGGAAATGTAGACATATAAGCGATTTCTGATAACTATCTTTTTTAGGGTCAGTTGTCTAGTGGAGAAGGGTATCGCTGCTCATATTGTGGACGTGTGTTCAGCCAGAAGGGAAATCTTAACACGCATGTCAGAGGGAAACATTTGAAAATTAAACATAAATGCCCGTTTGTCATAAGGAATTTACATTCAGAAGTAACATGGGCACCCACCTCAGAAGCGCCCACAGAGAGATAGTTGAACAACATTTAAAGTTTTCAAAATTTGGAAACTAACTGTATATTAGAAATAGGTACACAAGCTCATTTAAGGAAATGTAGACATATAAGCAATTTCTGATAACTTTCAGAGTCATTGTCCTTGCTCACTTTGTAGAAACATGTAAACGCTGTAACAACAGAAGGTATCATCTAAAGTCCTAGGTAATTTATATGCGTTATTTAGACCGGTGAGTCAAAGAAGCTTGTTGATTTTAAACAATTTCTGTTAGCGCCATTTATAGAGTTGTGGCCCTTTGTGGAGTCTTCATTAGCTGGTTAGTGCAGAAATTTAGAACATTCAATCCCATTAATTCATTTGCTTTGTGAAATCTTGGGAGGGTTTTAACAGTACAGCTATCATCTGATCTACTCGATTATTGTGACGAGTTTATCAAATTACAACTATTGCTGATAATTACATCTAGGAGTTATTTGCCCTTGTCAATGGTCAAATAAACAGTAGGCCTATATAGAATTTACGTTTTATTTCCTAAAGAATTCATAACCATTATGAACTGTTAGGACTTCTAAGCTAAAATTTGATACAAAAGTAGGATGTTAGACCTGATTTCATTTCATTTATATTTTGATACGTTTTCATTTGTACTTCGTCTATTCAAATAATTTTGATTTGCTGTTCATATAAGCATTTGTTAAAAGAATTACTCACCATTCCGGTCTTCCATAGTTGTAACTAACAGACCATAATATGTAACATGTTTGTTTTGTGCTTTATTACTTGAATTATAAGCTTTACAAAATGTCAACCACTGACTTAATTTTATCTATATTGTAGGGTCATGGCCATTTCTTTGGTTTCCCCTGCACCATCTGCGGCCATGTGTTTAGCCAGAAAGGAAATCTGAAGAAACACATGGATGGAAAACACTTGAATGTTCGCTTTACTTGTCCAATCTGTGGAAGAAACTTTACGGAGAAGGGAAATATGAAAAAACATGTCAAGCATTCACATAGAGATTTGATGAATAGGATTTGATTCTATGACCGACCACAGAGTAGTGTTTGAGTTACCTTCATTAATGTTAAATACATTTCATGATAGGAACAGTGTCGTAATACACTTTATGAACGGTCACATGTCTAGATACATATTTCATGATAGGGCTTGTTTCTAAGTACATTTCATAATAGGGGGCAGGTCATAGTGCACATGTCTAAATATACTTCTTAATAGGACACATGTCTAAATACTTTTCATCATAGGACACATGTCAGAGTACATTTCATGATAGGACATGTCTAAATACTTTTTATCATAGGACACGTCAGAGTACATTTCATGATCATGATAGGACACATGTCTACATACTTCTTAAGGACTAAAGTTTAAACTAAACTGTAAAATAACTGAAATTTACACCCAGCCCAGCATCAATTCTTATTGTTGATTATACTTTACCATCATACAATTCCTTTTATTATATTCATTTTATTTTGTCTATATTGTAGGCTAGTGGAGAATTTCTGGGATTTCCTTGCCAAATATGTGGACATGTATTTAGTCAAAACAGCAACTTAAAGAAGCATTTTGAGGGAAAACATCTAAAAATAAAACATAAATGTCCTCTTTGTAACAAATCGTTCACAGAAAAGGGAACAGTTAAAAAACATATAAAATTAGTTCATAAACCCTTGTTTGAGCAACATATGTTATAATTGTTTTAGTATGAATTTAAATATAAGAATATTGTTTGGATACAATTGTTGAAAAATATATTACTATTAAAATTATTATTTCAAATATTGGATTTAGATTTGTATAAGCTTGCAGTTGAGGAAGAATGGTTCAAAAAGATTTTGTTATTATTACTTAGTACAGATATAAGTTTATATAAACTTACAGTTCATGAAAATTGTTTAAAACTAATAAACAGTTATTCACTTCGTTGTAAAATTGATCCTGCCTTTTGATACTGTTCCTTGTATTTTATTTTGGACATATTCCTGATTGAAATATTTTTATTATTATTAAAGGGAAATATCTTTTGATATTAAATTGTTCTTTTTGTCTGTATATTGTAGGAGCAATGGGCTAATGAAGAATTTCTGGGATTTCCTTGCCAAATCTGTGGACATGTATTTAGTCAAAAGGGAAATTTAAAGAAACACATGGAAGGCAAACATTTAAAGATAAAACATAAATGCCCCCTCTGTGAAAAATCATTTAGTGAAAAGGGAACAGTGAAAAAGCATTTTGATATAGCCCATAGAGATCATAGATATATTAAATAAATCATATAGCAAACTTTATGTTTACATATTTTTGAAAGTTAATAAACATTATGCATGCTCGATTTCAATATTATGTCTACATGTAGGTTTTGTAACAAATTATTGTTCTTCCATATATAAAAGAATGGAGATTCTAAGGATGGGGTGAGGCAGGCCTGGCAAGGAGATATACAATTTGCACAACATCAAAGATCCACTGACAGTTGTAAATTGAAATTCGAGTAGGCATTAGATCTACTTTTTGGGGGCAAACTTCCCTCACATCTTCATTAGCCCATTTTGTGCCAAAAAGTAGGATGTTAAACCCCATTTCATCCGTCAAGGATCTATCTCGTCTTTGTCTTGTTCTTCGTGTGTATAATTGTAAATTTTTATTGTGTTCAGTCAATAACAACTTACTTGACCATTATACAATCCTTTTAATATTAAAGCTAAGTTGGTATAATGTTTGTGGTCATTTGTAAATATTGTATACTTTGACATTGTAGTCAGTAGTAAATTTTGATAGAATAAAATCATATTTTTTAAGAAAATAGCTTGTGTTCTTCTGTTACTGATTTATGAAATGTGGAAACTAGTAAACTCGGACGAAAGGGGGAATCATAGCCTAGAACTAAATAGTTGTTTTTGTGTGTTGTAGGCATTGGTTGAAAAGGTAGCTGATGGATTTCGCTGTTTGGTCTGTGGAAAACTGTTTAATTTTAAAGGCAACTTGACCAAGCATGTGAAAGCAAAACATCTCAAACTGCGAGCGAAATGTCCACTTTGTGAAAAAACATTTAGTGAGAAGGGTACTATAAAGAAACATATACGGGCAGCTCATAAAGATTACTATGGACAATTTATGTCACCGTCTGCTTCTTAAAGTAATGAAGCAGGATTTGCATTTTTCAGAAAATATCAAATTTCTCACAGCTTAATCCACGCTAATATGTATTCAGATTGATATTTAACATTTAATTAAGAAAATAAAATCAAAATACCAATGATAGAATCTTATGGCTTGGATTCAATTGGAATTAAAACAGGCCCATCAATTTGGTTCGCTGCAAATAAAGATTACGCAAGCATTGTTACATACGGAGCAGCATAGATCAATGGAATTGAACCATTTTTGAACTGATAATTATTTTAACCATTCATCTTTCACAATAGTGTAGTTTGCAAGGGATTCTATAGTGCTAAAATAATCATAGATAGAATCTTTAAAAGATACACGTAACCCAACTGTTATGAGAAATCCTACTAAATACAATAACATTATTGGTTTCTTTCTCGGGGAATTAATAGATATGTTTTTGTGTTTTAGGAAATGGTAGAAAAGTATGCAGAGGGATTTCGTTGTTTAGTTTGTGGAAAAACTTTTAATTTTAGTGGCAATGTGTACAAGCATGTGAAATCAAAGCACCTTAAGTTAAGAGCAAAATGTCCACTTTGTGAAAAAACTTTTAGTGAGAAAGGCTCTGTCAAGAAACATATTCGTATGGCGCATGCAAAAGCATATTTAAACTTTTAAAAATCTTGATTAAAAATTGTTCTTTTAATTTATCTGATTATTTAACAATAATTTAAAATCTTAATTGTATATTTGTAGGTTCCTACAGGGGATGCTTATGGATGTTCAATTTGTGGCAAATCATTCTCTTTCCACAGTAATTTATCGAGACATGTTCGAGTGTCCCATCTCAATATTCGATTTAAATGCCCGGCCTGTGATCAGAGTTATACAGATAAAAGAAATTTGATGAAACATATTAGGAGAAATCATGGAAATTTATTAATGTAAAAAAGAAAAATTTTATTATCACATCTCACTTCAGAATTTCAAGACAACTGTATGAATTCTATACAAAGAAGATACATTTTGGAATAAAATATGAACTGGAGGAATCAAGAAACAAACCAAATTCATTTAATTAAAGTTGCATTAATTCTATGAAAGTCAGAACTAAATGATTTGTCATCAACAGTCCTGTAAATAATGATTTAGTTGTACCATACAAAATGTCAGACACTATTGAAGTAGTCTTTACTTGATTGAAGGGGGTGGGGTGGCGAATGGTTAATGCGTGTGTTTGTTGCATCATTAAGTCTGTCATTGAGTCAAGTGAAGTTTCAATTCCACACTTGTACATGACAAGGAGTAGGGTCGCCTCCCACTGCTAAAGACCTCTACGCGCAAGTGAATTATTGAAATAAAATTGAGCCACATGACCTAGTTTGTGTCAGTGGACATCTCTCTCTCTCTCTCTCTCTCTCTCTCTCTCTCTCTCTCTCTTTCTCTGATATTTTGAACTTTGTGTCTGACATATATTAATAATAATACCATAAAAACACTAGACACCGGGACCACCACCAGAGGGATTGTGCCTGACAAGGCCTGAATTTATACCAGACAATGTCTGTGACAGATGCCTTATTTCCAGAATAGGTTTTTTATCATATTTTCATATGAAATGTTAAGCACACGAATTGGTTTAGAAATTCTATCAATTTAAAAGCACAATACGATAGTTCTTAGATTTTGATATATGATTTTAATATCAGGATAATCCTGAATATTTTGTTGACACATGATTCTTAATTGTGGTTTGAAAACGCCTGCTTAAATAACGATAAGAGTTATGTCCCTTTATTTTCGGGAAGAAAATGTCCGACAACTAAAATTTTGAAATCCCAACACTGATCAGGATGATTTTAATATTTGAACTGCAACCATGATATGATATTCATATATATTTTAAACTACAGGGAGGTCGTTCATTGTTTGATGTGTGCAAGCATTATGTTACAGTACTTGTGTTTGCCTGCTAGATTTTTGAAGAGTTTTCTTATTTAAATCAAGTATTTACCTTACTAGGCCTTTCTTAGGATTACTAAACCAGTACCATATTGCTGATATCAGATTAGATTTACTCATGTAAAGAATTACTTTATTCTAGGGGTAAAAGGAAGACATTTAAAATGGGTAAAAATTTACTTATTTTCAAAAGCCTCACTTTGTCTGATTACTATATAGTCTCTCTATAATGAAACCTTTGTATCTCATATTCACATATGAACTTAAGAATTTAATGCAAGTCTTGATTATAAATTGTCCTTTTAATTGATCTAATTATTTAACAATAATATTAAATCTAAATTGTATATTTGTAGGTTACTGAAGGGGATGCTTTTGGATGTTCAATTTGTGGCAAATCGTTCGCTTTCCATCGTAATTTGATTAGACATGTCCGAGTGGCCCATCTAAATATTCGGTTTAATTGTCCGTCCTGTGATCAGAGTTATACAGATAAAAGAAATTTGGTGAAACATATTAGGAAGAATCATGGAAATTTATTAATGTAAAAAAGACAAATTTGATTATCACATCTCACTTTAGAATAATTTCAAGAAACAACTGTATGGATTCTATACAAAGGAACTAAATAGTGATGGGTCTAGAAATAACTATTTGAGTTGTACATGGGAAAATGTTAGCTATAGTTTAAATTTTTAGCTCAGTTTCTTAACCTGTGTAACACAACTGATTTTCTTTGTGTCCTCACTAAGCAAATGATTGACATAAAACTTAAATTTGGTCCAGAATAGACCTTGTTTGTATTGTGGACATTGAGATCTCTCTCTCTCTCTCTCTCTCTCTCTCTCTGAGAGCCACAGTGGCAGTCACATATACATGTACACTACATAAAAGAACCCTTTACAGTTGGAATTTGATGAAGTAGGCATAAACATTGATTCGGCATATGCAGCAAAGAAGAAGCTTAAACCAATTTGTCTTACTCTCAGATATTTGTTGTACTATTATTTTATCCAGTATGATTTTACTTCTATTCTCTGTGCCTACATATACATGTACACTACATAAAAGAACCCTTTACAGTTGGAATTGGATGAAGTAGGCATAAACATTGATTCGGCATATGCAGCAAACCAATTTGTCTTACTCTCAGATATTTCGTTGTACTATTATTTTATCCAGTATGATTTTACTTCTATTCTCTGTGCCTACATTTATATACAAATAACCTAAAAGATATATTTTTCTTATTCTAAACTATATTTTGTAGGTTGGATTCTATGCAGAAACATTTGCCTGTCCAACCTGTGGAAAAGTATTCACGTTTAAGTCTAATTTAACTAGACATGTCCGAGGAGCACATCTTCATGTCAGATTTAGCTGTCCTGGTTGTGATCAGACCTACACAGATAAATGTTATTTGAGGAAACATGTTAAACGTGCCCATCCACATTTATTGCATAAATAAATAAATAAATAAATACAGATGACACTGGCCAATAGTAGAACCCAATTATTCTTGGTCCTTTATTATTAGGATTAATAATTTGTAGTTCGTGACTCTTATCGTGTGTGTCAGTTCACAAGGAGAAGGTTGTTGGCTTCATGTGACATATTTCTATGTTTTATTTTCAAACAAATTATACTTGGTCGTTTTATTAATATGATGAATAATAATGTGATGTTTGCAGTTCTAGCTGTCTCATTAATTTGCAGTTCATGATTCTTAATTTGGTGTATTGTCTGTTGATTGGGGAAAGTTGATTTCTATGTTTTATTTTCACACAATTATACTTGGCCCGTTTATTAATAGAATGAATCATTTAATTAATATGATATTTGTTTTATTGATGTTTGCATTTGTACTTGTACTTAATAATATTTGTAATTCATGATATGTCTGTCATTTGTAGTTCATTATTCATATTGTGTGTCTGTTGAATGGGGGAAGGGGACCAGTATTTATGATTAAAGAATGTCCCAGCCACAGGTTCCTACTTGTCAGGAGTAAGCATTCAGCTGAACCCTATTACTTCCCCCATAAAATTACATGACAAATAAAAGACTTTGATTTGTTTATATTTTTCTGCAAAAAAAAAAGAAGATTTTGGCTCATTTATATTTCTTAGTTAGCCATTTAGTTTTACTAAAATCCTAATTGTATAATTCAGAATAAGTATGCACTTTAAATCTTTTTTTTCTTACTCATATTTGTCAAATGATAATCAGTTCGCTTGATTTTAGAATATATATGCATGTCATTTAATCTTGAAATAAATCTGCTTTTATTAAATATTTGATTAATTGTTTGAATTATTAATTAAGTGTTTGAAACATACTGTCTAATGGAGTTTAATCAGACACAGTTTCTTATAACTTTTGTGCATTTGGGCAGTGATCTGCAGAATCTGTACATTAAAACATAGTATAGTACAGAATTTAACAAAATAAATCCCAACACAGAATTTGACAAAATAAACCCCAGCACCAAGTTTGACTAGCCTATAGAAAATCCCAGCACAGAATTTAATAAAATAAAACCCAGTACAGCATTTGACAACAAAAAAACCTGGCACAGAATAGTCAAATTTAAAACTGCGTAGCATGTAAGCACATGGAGACAAAAAAATTACTAGGAATCACAGGCCTATTAAACTCGTAGTAATCATTGAACTAGCAGTAATCAACAGCCTATCAAACTAGCAGAATTCAATTCAAAGGCCTAACGACATACATGTAGCAGGAATTAAAGACCTATCGAACTAGCAGGAATCAAAGACCTATCGAACTAGCAATAATTAAATAATGCAAAGGTGCTGCTGTAGACAGCCAAAGACTCATGGGCCAACTCAAACCATTTGAAATGGAATCCAGTAAAAATAACATTAGTTTTTGCAATAGGATGAGCTAAGATTTTAGAGTTATATACATATGCTAATGAAGACAGGCATATGCCATGTGCAATGACTCAGTAAAGGAAATTTTACCCCGACAGCAGAGCTCTGGCATACTTCCATTTTAATTTCCAGTTCAAATATGCCATGTGCAATGACTCAATGAAGGAAATTTTTCCTGACAGCAGAGCTCTGGCATACTCCTATTTCAATTTCCAGTTGGAATTTGACAAGGAGTAGGTAGTAAAGCTGCTGTCAAAGCAAAATTTCCATTATAGCACGCTGTATGACATATGCTCATCTTCATCAACCCAGTTAGTGCAGAAAATTAGGGTGTTGATTTCATTTCATTCCCATTTAATTCCAATCTTATTTCTTGTAGGATCATCAGAGAGCTGATTACTTTCCTTGTCCTGAATGTAACAAGGTCTACGAAATTAAGTCCAGTCTGTCGAGGCATTATCAATCACGTCATTTAAACTTGAGAGTCAAGTGTCCTTATTGCCAGCGTGAATTTACAGAAAGAGGCAATTTACTCAAACATGTGCGAAAATTCCACGATGGTCAGTTAAGGGTGGCAAAACGTTAGATAAACAATTGCTTTTGGTAAACAGACTTTTGAGTATCTTTGTGGAATTAATAAAGGACTTTTTTGGTGTGCAGTTGTTGTAGTTGTGAAATAATTTATTACTAATATCATTGTTTTTTCATTATCTCCTTTGTTTATGTGTTACGATAATTCTAATGGTAATGGTGATTCTCATGTTTAAACTATTGGCTGGTTGTTGCTGATATGTGTTATCTGCATGATGCACCTTTGCCAGCTAGCTCTTTATTTGACAGTAAATATAAGCCTATTGCACCATAGTTAACCCAATAAAGACAGGGAATTCGATGGATTTGATGATGCCAAAATAGTTGTATTGTCACTTATACCGAGAAAGTAATTAATTTAAAAGAACGTGTTTAAAACAACTGTACTGTCATTAAAATAAAAGAATCCAAGTACTAACTCCTTGCAAATCATTAAAATATTCTGATGGATACAATATAGTATTAAAAATGTAAAGGGGTTTAACATCTTAATTTTTTGTGCAATGATATCCCCAGGAACCATAGATACAATAAACCCTGCCAAGTAAATTAGATGAGAGAGAAATGGGGTTTAACGTCCACTCGACACAAACTAGGTCATTTCGGGACTAACATATGGTTTAAAATTAGATGAAGTTTTGGACTGTTTAATATAATATTAAGTGTAAGAAGTTTAATATAATATGAAATAAATACTGATTAAAGTAGATTTTATCAATGTTCTTTTGTGAGTTGACTATTGAATTATTGAAAGAACTACTTTTTTTGTTAAAGATCTCTGATGTGTATTACTGTTTTTTGTAGGTACAACCCAATAACGAAGGTCTTTATGGCTGCACAATTTGTGGAAGAACGTTCAGTTTTAAATCAAATATGATACGCCATAGGGAAAGCACACATCTAAAAATTCGACATTTTTGTCCATGCTGCAAGCATTCGAGTACAGATAAAGGAAATTTGAAACGCCATATTAGAAGCGTTCATCATATTTTGTGAAAGTAGTTCAGTGTTAGAAAGATAGTATATTATGTAGTGTTGTATTATAAAAGTAATTCAAAGATAGTTGTTAAGAATAAAAAGAAATGGTTTCCTCTAAAGCTTGAAGTGTTTACATAATTTTATCTTAATAATTAATATTTATATGATGATGAGTTGTTTAATGTATAAGGCTTTGGTTCACTAACAAGGAGGTACCCTTGTTCGAACTTAGTGTTGCCAGAGAAAGGACCTCAAGATTTTCAAGTGTGGTTTCCCCTTGTCAGTGTAGCAGTATGGAGGGCCTGGCAAGGAACAGTGACTAGTAGTTCATATGGGATAAAAAAATCAATGTCCTGTGTACACATTAACATATGTAATTGAACTCTTGACAGTTGGATTTCGAAATGAGGTTAGGCTGTAGCACCGCTGTCTCTGGGCATGGCGTATGCAATGCCTGTCTTCATAATCCTAGTTTGAAGTTTTAGTTGAAAGTTCAGTTGTTCTTAACTTTAAAACTTTGTCCTTTTTTCAGTGAACATATATTTAAAATGATGTATTGACCCTTAAGCACTTGGTATATGTAAATACTGACCACCCGAGTTCTTGAAGAAAATTAGAAAAACATATATATTTGATACTGGCATAATCCAAAACCACCTGAAACTACCGTTCCTTAGATCGCCTCAAACAGCTCAATATATATAAATAGCATATATTGTAGGACTGTATACCACATGTACCGGTAGTTGTGGACACAACAGATATAGGGGGTAGTCTAATAAGCGCTAGTTTCTGACGGTTTAGGGCTGTCCAAGGGTTAAATATTTTGATGGTATATTAAGCTATGGTATAATAAATTATTAAAGCGTTAAACTGTTGATGTCTTTTTTAGGTTGCTTCCGGTCAAAGAGGATCCTATGGGTGTCCGGCCTGTGAAAAGATCTTCACATTTAAATCAAGCTTAAGACGACATTTTCATGGCTCTCATCTGAATATTCGATTTAAGTGCCCTCATTGCGAACATACATGTACAGACAAAGGAAATTTAAAGAAACATATTCGAAATTTACACAACGAACAGTGTTGAAATGTTTTGTCCTTTTAATCCTTGTTGCTATGGTTACCAGCTTACTGAGCCTATTTCTATTTGAGCTAATTTAAATAACGGAATTGGACCTGGTTTCCGAGTGAAAAATTTAGATAGTGAGTGATTACCCGGTGATAAGGCCCAAGATAATAGCAATTTGCTGTTGGTCATTGTAGTGTCTGATATATTAGGCCCAAAAAGGACCAGGTCACCAGGTCCAAAGAAAATATTGTGTTATGACCCGGTGACCGGGCCCAACGAAATAAAAGGGTTAAAAGAAACCCCAAACATCGATATAAATTAACTTAAGTCGAATTGATTTGATATACATTATGATGAATTTTCCTTGTACTTGTAGGTGGATTCAATGACACGAGGGCCCTTTGGTTGCCCAATATGTGGTAGAGCATTCAGTCTTAAAGGCAACCTAAAGAAGCACATCAACGGGAAACACTTAAATGTCAAGAGTCAATGTTCGATATGTTTTAAAACCTTCGCCTATAGAGCTAATCTGATTAACCATGTTAAAACTGTACATCAATCTATTCATCAGTAGTTCTCTCTATTAATTCTCTTAATTTTATTGTAGAATGTTTTGACGACAGACGATGGTGGTTATCTGTGCTCGTTGTGTGGGAAAAATTTTCGAATTAAAGGCAACTTGAAAAAACATGTCGAAGATCAGCATTTGAATATTCGAATCAAGTGTCCATATTGTGACCGTAGATTTTCACGTGAATATGTTAAAAAACACATCAAGAATGTTCATAAATGTAAATAATACTCGTATGTAAAGGGATGGGTTCAACAGATATTGTTGTGTGTGTGTGTGAGTGAGTTACTCTTGTGCAATGTCCATGCTGTGACCGCATGTTTTGAAGAAAATGTTTAAAATATACATCAAGAATGTAAATAAGTGGTGGGTTCAGCATATTTTATCGTGTTTGTATGTGCAATGTCCATATCGTGAGATTTTCCAGAGAATGTTTTTAAAAAAACCACATCAAGAATGTTCATAAATGTAAATAATGTGTGTTCAGCAGATTTTATTGTGTGTATGTGTGTTTCTCTTGTTCAATGTCCATATTGTGACGTTAGATTTTCAAAAGAACATCAGGAACGTTCATAAATATAGATAATATATGTAAAAGGGATAGCTGAGCAGATTTTATCATTTGTGTGAGTGTTACTCTTGTGCGGTATCCATATTGGGATATTTTCAAGAGAATATGATAAAGAATGTTGATCAATGTAAAAAGGGTATGTTCAACAGATTTTATTGTATGGGTGTTACTCTTGTGCAGTGTTCCCTCTAATTGTTAGTAGTCATTGTGCTTATAAAATCTTTATTTGGACAAATGTAAATTTGAAAGTTAATTTTGGCACCACCTATCTCTCATGCTGAATAAACTGTATTGGCAATGGGCATGTTTTTATATATAACAAGTAAGATTCTTCTTTTGTGATTTAGACATTTTGTTTCTCTTGAATATGCATTTTCTCAGTAAAACTCAACCAGAAAAGTTGAGGTGAAGATAGCAGGAAAGATAACACAAATTGATGATGTCACGGAGTGATGTGCAAATTAATTGACACAAATTGATGATATCACTGAAAACATGATGAACTAATTCATAAAAGAAACAGCTAAAATATTTTTTGACATAAATTACTGCATTTTTGGCTGATAATTATTAGAAAACATTTCCATATATTGATTTCTTTGTGTATTCGTTGCAAACCTCACTTTTGTGTGCTGTTTGCATGCACATGCTTACAGCTTGGAGGGAACAATGGTCTGGTGTATGATATTTTGTGTTCAATTTACTGTGTTGAATTAATGATATTAAAAATAAAGTTTAGAAGTTTGATTTTTGTCTCTTGGTATGAAATAATTTATTTATTGATACAAGGTACATGTAGCTCTATGACGGTTTGAAAGTAAAGGTTATTGATGTACAAGATGCAATGCATGACGTTAATGAACTAGTACTTGATATTTTAAACTTTTTTCTAGGGTGTTTCCTTAGACTGAAAATTTGATTCTTCAAGACAAATGGAATGAAATGGGTTTTAACTTTAACTTTTCTGCACCAACTGGGCTTGACTTTCATACACCATACAGTATGATATGAGGATAATTTTGCCCATACAGCAGTGCTACTGGCCTGCCTAATCTTATATCAAATTTTAACTGTCAAGGGTTCTTTTACATACACAGGACCTCAGTTTTTATGTCCTATCTACAGAGACCCCATCCTGTGCTACTTACCGGAAATTCTTAGCTTTCTCAGCCAACCCCATGCTGAAATCAAAGATACTTTTTGTGCCACCTAACGACTCTTGGTGAAATTGAAAGGCTAAAAAAAGATATCCTTGAGTCAATTTGCATACCATCAAATTAGAATTTCAAAGAATTTAACCTTTAAACACATTTAATATATAGTCTTCATGTGTAAAAAACACTTAAAAAATCAAATATTTGTTCCTTTTTCAAAGAATATCTGAGGACAAGTGCCCATAACCCTACTTAAGCTCATGACAAATAATGATCCTTGTATACAGTTGTGTCATGGCAGCTCCCTTCACAGATGCATACTCAAGACGTCAACTCTATACACTACTATTAGTAAATGAAGGAGGATGGCACATAAACAATTACACAAGACCAACCTGTGAACAAGACTTACATACAGATATTTCATACAACAATCGTGTACAGATATGTACAGCACTTACATGTGTACAAAATAAAATAGATGAGTTTTTAAATTAACTTTTAAACGATTTTAACATGTGGTAAGCCATTCCATAAAAGTTCACATTACATTATGTAATGCAATAAAAAGTTCATTATACTTTATGTAATGCAATTACCGGTAGTCCTCAAATTTGCTTCGATTTAAAATTATTTTTTTTCTTTTTTAGGGCAATAAATTACCATTCAATAAACCAAAATGTTCTTACTGTGGGAAAGATTTCTACTGTAAAAGTAATTTAACAAAACACATCAACAGCCAACATTTAAATCTTAAATTTAATTGCCCAATTTGTGGTAAATACTTTACACAAAAGGGTTATCTTAAAGAACATCTCAAGGATCAACATTTGGATGTTAAGAAGGTCCAGTGCCCATGCTGCTGTGAATTGTTTACAGAAAAATATCTGCGGCGTCATATTCAACGGATGCATCCCGATTCGAACAAAAATGCTGATGAACTGTAAATACATGTATCAAAAGTTTCGCATAACATCAAGATGAAGGAAAAATTGGTCGTTTTATAAAGAGCAACCATATTGACCAGGAAACATTTTGGCAAGGTGTGACCTAATAAAGTGGCATAAGCCATTTGATAGGAGCTCAGATTCCTTAATCAGTGCTACTCTTAACAGTGAGGCCTTGAAATACTGGTTTTAGTTCTATGTGACAAATTGACAGGCCCGAATAAACTGATATCTGTTGTTGTTAATAGTGGTGTTTCTGATTGTGCGCTAATAATTCTTGTTGCCTTTCAGTGGTTCAGATTTTAACCAGTCTAGTTTAAAGGGACAATAACACTCTTGCTGGCTTGACAGCTCCATAAAATAAAAAATAGCCTTATTCTAAGTACTAGATGTGTTAGTGTCCTACCTGTTGTGTAAATTATCCATTAAATCCTATTTTACTTGTCCAGAGGGTTCAAAAATTTTTTAAATCCAAGTCACATTTGAAAAGCTTGACGTCAGGCTTTTCAAATCATTTAGTTGAATTTCCAATTTTTTAAATTAGGTATGTTAAGATGAAATTTATATCATCAATTAATTGGAATATTGTAAAATAGTACAATTTGTTGACCAGAATAAAGATTGGGACATATTATTCAGTTACAACAAGAGTGGTATTGAGCCTTTAAAGATGCATATGTAAGAGCTGAATCTGTCTATTGCTGGCTCAAAAATGTTAAATTATTAATTAGGCATTTATTCACGTAACAAGCCCAAAATCAACTCTCTAAACGTTGGATGACTGTGATATTGAATAGATTGAAACACACTCACCAGTCACCATTTTATATTCTTTGTTTATTATCTTAGCTATTGTACTTGACAGTCAACACTATTAAAGTGCAAGCTGCTAACTGGAGAAAAACTGTTGAAGAATTCTGCATAAAATATATTTTTTTGAGAATCTTAAGATGTTTTGGGGAATCGGGGGGGGGGGGGAAGAGTAGAACATAGAAAACCGGAACTCCTGTTGGTAAGAGGTATTCAATGGTATAACGTTTCAGTCATCAGATATATGATGGTCAATGAGATGAAAGTGCTATGCCATTAGATACTCTTACCAACAGTTCGGTCTTTTGTCAACCTTTACATATGATGATCAATCAGACTGAAATGTTATACCTTTTAGGTATTATTATCTACAAACCGGGGATCTTAATTGGCTGATTATAATCAGATACAGCTGCTTGAGTTCATTATTACTTGTTGATTAAGAAGTCAATCACCTATAATCGATAACTGTCATATCTTAGTGAAAATCAGCAACGTGGTTCTTTAACTTAATATTTAGTACAGTTAACGCTAATTTTGATAATACTGTAAATAACTGGTGATATATTAGTACAAAGAATTCAAATATCAAAAGTTATTTTACTACACCTAGCTTACACTGTAATAAGACTTTTCATTTTTACAACATTTTAAAGTGCACATGAACAACCTTTGCTGAAACTACTGATCACAATCCAACTTTTGTGGAAATTGGTCAAGGACTCAAACCTATGATAGTTTGAAGCGGCAGCCCCTATGGATAAAAAAATAAGGCGCTGACTCACAAACCAGGAAGGTTGAATAGTTGCATTGGATTTTCCAGCCTGATTTTTCCCTTGTCAGATCAGGTGATGACCCCAGCACACCTCATTGATTTTATACTCCCAACACTCAAGTACATGTATAGGACCTAGCACACAGAAATATGATAAATAAAAACATTTTAGATATGTAAAAACAGATGAAATAAACTTTTTATTCAAAAGAAGTCAGGCAGTCTGTACAACAAAGTTAACAGCAATAATTTCAAATAACTTAATCCTAAGTGCTCTTTTGTATATATAACTTGGTCATAATTTATTGTTTCTCTCAAAATGACTCTTGATTATAGTGACTTTTGTATATATAACTTGGTCATAATTTATTGTTTCTCTCAAAATGACTCTTGATTATAGTGTATATAACTTGGTCATGATTTATTATTTCTCTGAAAATGACTTGTGAATATGGTGTCTTTTTAATTGAAGAAAACCTTATTTTTTACTTAAAATCTTTTTCTAATTTAAATCCAATTTTCTATTGTAGGCACGTATTGCAAGCAAACTGAAATGTCCATACTGTGATAAGGAATTTAATTATAAAAGTAATCTTACGAAGCATATTCAAGGCCAGCATATGAAACTTCGAACTTCTTGCCCTGTCTGTGGAAAAACATTTTTACAAAAAGGATACCTTAAAACTCACTTTCGAACTGTTCACAAAGAATTATTGCATGAGCACATGTTCAACCAGATGTAGTGTTAGTTCAGATTGGTATGTGTTGATAGAGAATAAACAATTCTACTAAAATATTAAATTCTTTGAATTTTTAAAATGAAACAAGTTTTACATATAATGATTGGAGACATGGTGGCTCAGTGATTAAGGTGTTGACTTGCTCACCAGGAAGTCCTGGGTTCCATCTCTGTGTTTGTTTAAAAAATGTGATTTCTCTTGGTCAGCGGTGCTGGACAAAGAACCTGGCAAGGAACACTGTCTAGTTGTTCTGAAGAAACAAGAAATTGAGGTCCTTTGTACACATTGACAGTTGAAATTTGAAATAAAAGTAGACTTGAGCTCTGTTGATCAGGCTAGATTTCGCTCAAAGCATACTGTGTGGTGTATGCCCATCTTCATTAGCTCAGTTGTTTCAGAAAAATAGGACTTTAAACAGCATTTCATTTCATTTCACCTTTGGTAATTTATTAGTAATTAGTCTGGAATGCATGTAATAATTCCACTTTAAAGGTTGATTAATTCATATAATTTTCTTTGCTTGGCAATGTATTTTTATTAAATGTCATTTGGCACTATAGGAGTAATTCAAAAATTGGTTTATTTATGTAAATGCTAAATGAGTTTTTCTATATCTGTTGTAGGTCGGAATTCGTGCGGGTAAATTTGTCTGCCCAATATGTAACAAGACTTACACCAATAAAGGAACGCTAAAACAGCATGTGGAAGGAATTCATCTCAGTGTGAAATTTGATTGTCCAATTTGCGGAAAGTCCTTCAATATACGATCTAACATGAAGCGTCATGGTCGACTATGCCATAAAATATGACCTGTGTGTGATTTGGAGTAAAGTGGCATTGTTTGTCATTTTAACTATCATGTTAAAGATGTTGAAATTTGATTGTCCAATTTGAGGACGATCTTTTAATATTTAAAATAATATGAATCGGCATTCTGTGTGATTTGGAGTAAAGTGACATCCTCTGACATTTAGAGTATACAATCTAGTATGAATCGACATCCTCAGCTATGCCATAAAATATGACCCAGTGTGATTTGGAGTAAAGTGGTGTCCTTTGACATTTAGAGTACATATAATCTTATATAAAGTGACATGCTCTACTATGCCATAAAATATGACCCAGTGTGATTTGGATTAAAGTGGTGTCCTTTGACATTTAGAGTACATATAATCTAATATAAAGTGACATGCTCTACTATGCCATAAAGTATGACCCTGGGTGATTTGGAGTAAAGCGGTGTCCTTTGACATTTAGAGTACATAATATTTACTCTAATGCTTGACAATGCCATAAAATATGACCCTGTGTGATTTGGAGTAATGTGACGTTTTAGAGTATCGGTGTTATATTTGTTGTGACATATTGAAATAACATAGTTTTGATTTTCTCTAATCGATATATTTCTCTATGTTGTAGGGTGGTGGATATAGAGAAAAACAATACCAGTGTCCCATCTGCACAAAATTGTTCACGTCCAAAGGAAATTTGAGACAGCATATAGAAGGAAAACATATGAACGTTCGATTTAATTGTTCTTTGTGTAAACGAACTTTTACTCAGAAGAGTTCTTTGAAGTTGCATGTGAGAACTATTCATAAAGACAGTTTTCAGGAATAGTTGCCCAGTGGCTAAATAGTGGTTGTGTGATCTTAGGTGGTTTTTTTGTGCGATCGAAATGAAATTGGGTTTCATATCCCACTTTTCTGCATTGTGAGATCGAATTTGAATCTCAAAAGACTTCTTTGACGTTACATAAGAACTCTCCAGAGAGACTGTTTTCAGGAATAGTGATTGCGTGGCATTTTATGTTATATATCCCCAGTGTTAATCAGTATGATGTATAAATATGACGTAAAACAATCAGATTATGTCGTCCTTATTGCATCTTAAAAAGTGTAACCATTTTGACTGACAATCTAAAAACTTTTCTTTAGAATAAAAAAGACGGCAATAATGTTTACAGTTCAGGCAGATGAAAATGTTAACAGACTTTAGTTAAAAGTTGCAATGTTCATTGACCTGGGAGAAGTTTCAACAGACCTCATGCATACAGATGTATACTCCATCACTGTCAAGGGGGCGTTACTATATAGATTCAGGTTTTTTTTTGTGAGTTTAAATTTCTACATATGAGAACTATTCATTAACAGTTTCTACGAATCATCAAGTCTAAACAGTGATTTTGTGTGTTATCTTAGGTTTTTATGTCGACATCTCTACTTTTATTTTCTAGGCCTTTGGGAGCAGACGACCATATCCATGTGTAATATGTGGTAAACATTTCTCCTTAAAAGGAAATTTGAAGAAACACATTGAAGCTAAACACCTGAATAAAC
This sequence comes from Patella vulgata, assembly GCF_932274485.2. Classification (NCBI taxonomy): domain Eukaryota; kingdom Metazoa; phylum Mollusca; class Gastropoda; family Patellidae; genus Patella; species Patella vulgata. The sequence goes on from NC_065881.2 coordinate 18,070,050, forward strand.
GATTTGACTGTCCAGTGTGCGGAAAACAATTCACTCAGAAAGGCTCCATGAAAATACATCTTCAAACTTTACATAATATTGATGATTGTAGTTGATCAAGTGCCAAGGCAAATGTGACACTGACATTTTTTTCTCTTCTGTATTTTGTAGGAAAGGAGAGTAGGTGGAGGATGGTTTTGTTGCACCCTGTGCGAAAAGTCATTTACGCTAAAAGGAAATCTGAAGAAGCATATGCAACAGATACATTTCAACGCCCGAGTTGCATGTCCAATATGTGGTCGTTATTTCACACAGCGGGGTAACATGAAATCTCATATAAAAGCCATACATTCAAAAGAATTGGAACAACTTTCTAATATGTGAACGATCAAATATATACTTTAGTGTTTCCCTGTCATGCAAGAGTTGCTGGTGTCTTCAGTGTTTTTAATGATGAATTGTGAAGTACGAATCATTAGTTCTAAAAAGTTATGTTAGGTACAACTAAACTCATTATTTCCAGACCTGCATTCTGGTGATTTTTGTTATCACTCTCTATAAGAAATAATATAAGCGTCATCAAAGTACAAGAAACATGAAGGCACAGACATATATTGAAAAATAATCCAGAGAGTTGTTGTTTTGTATTCTCCTGATGGTCACCTTGTGTATAATGCATATTTGTATTCAGTGGATACACTGTAAAATTGTTTTTGTTTTTTGATTATGGGAGTTATAGTGCCACGAGTAGCAAGAATTGTAATGATAGTGTTTCATAATGTTATATTTTTCAAATGTCATATGCTATACCGTCATATTTTTTCTCTTTGAGAAAATTCCCTTTTCATAGTTTTTCATTGTCATATTTTTCCACTGTCATATTTTTTCAAGTTGTGCAGTATGTCAATTATAACCAAGTGATTGAGTGTCTTGTTAATACCTGTATCTATAATTTTAGATTTAATATTCACTTTGTATATAATGCACCTAGTTTTCCTCTTCTCGTATTTTAGTTCAGCGTAAAGTTTATTGAACTATTGACCGAATGGGTCTATACCGTAACTTCTGTAGGTTACCTGCTGGCATAAATCATAATAATAGTCAATGCAGGAGAACTATACTACACATAAACAAACAAACCCGCAGACAAGACACATTACACATGGACATTGTAATAAACAAATGAATGGATTCAGAATCTCTAAAAAGTAGCTCATTTGGCAGATATTATGGGGTTTTTATTTAGAAGACCCAGAAACTGAATTGAAAGTATACTTATACCTGTATAACTGATTTTTAAAAAGTGAATGGGTTCAAAGGGTTAAATGATGTTTATAAGTCCCTTGGGCCATTTGATTGTTCCAGTATTATAAACCTGCACAAACTAATCGTTTCAACAGTAACTGTATTTGTTATATGACGTATTTGACCAGATCCTTATTATTTCTCTAATTATGTGTTTGATATTATATGAAACCTGTCTGGTATGAAAATAAATATTATAATTTTAAGAGTCAAGAATTAAAATTTTTGTTAAATGAATGGGTTAACCATTGGATGGTTAAGTAAGACCCTGGGCCATTTAGTTGTATTATAAACCTGAACAAACTGTAAGTTTGTAACTGTATTTGTTATATGAATTGTTGACAGGATCCTTCATTGTTTCTGTATTTCGTATAGTATGACAAATAAATTTTACCATTTTAAGAATTCATAAATTAAATTTTTTGTTCTTTTATTTTCTTGTAGGGTTTGCTTGACAGCGAAAACAAATATCCCTGTTTAATTTGCCATAAGACGTTTACGTTGCGCGGCAATCTGAAGAAACACATCAAACAGCAACATTTTAATGAAAGAGTTTTATGTCCAATCTGTAATCGAGCCTTTACTCGTAAGGGGAACATGGAAAGTCATATGTATAAAGTCCATAAAATAACAGATAGCTGATTGAGCTTTAACCATTTGGAGCCACAGTGACTCATGAGTAAGATTCTGGCTCAAGTTAGCCAGAAGGTCCCTAGTTCAATCATGGTGTATTGGGAAAGAACGATTCTAGTTATTTTCCATTGTGTTTTTTCCCCCTGTCGGTATTGCAAGATGGAGGCAAAAAGGATATTTTCCTTGCTGTTATTGCACACGTGATTACAAAAAGAATTGTGGCCAAAGTATGGTACTGACAAGATATTAAACTCCATTTGTACCCAGTCTTATGAAAAACAGTATTTGAAAAGATTGGCAGATATTTCTGCTAAAGCAAATAATTCATAGCAAAAACATTGGGGATTAGTCAGTGAAATAAAGTTGAAAATGCTCGAAAAAATAAGAGAACACTTTGCAGCACCTTTTTTGTGGAATTCTCTACCCTTAGACATCAATGAATCAAAAACTCTAGACAACTTCAATCTTCAAGTCACGCTTGAAAACACATCTATTTGACGAAAATAAGCACTAAAAGAATCCACATAAACTTTTAAGCCCATTAGAAACTTTATCGAAGTATTGTTTGTGCTATGCAAATTCTGTGTTGATTGATTGTTGTTGAGCTTAGCTTCTTCTTCCACTAAGATTGATATAGTATAGAGAACACTTGTTGAAACATCATACCATAAATATATATTCTTATTGAATAAAATACAGTTTTAAAAAAAAAAAAAAAATAATAAACCAATGATTGTATTCCATATGAACGGTCTTTGTGTTTTTAATGGCATCATTGACTAAATGTCATTCAAGCATTATGTTTTTATCATTCTACAGTCCCAGGCCTGTGGTAATGCCGACTTCATCAAAATGAAAAAAAAAACACAACAAGGGGGACAATACACAACAAAAAGAGAAAGATTTCCCTAACATGTCATGATCAGCTGTGTGTTTACAAGAATCTCCAATGTCAGCACACTGATTACTTAAGAAAACATACAAATTTACGTGTAACGTGTATTAAATACAGAGTTTGGGCATAACTCCTTTTTCATAAAACAGAAAATGATGCGACTGGTCTTGATGGTGATAGTTTGCCAAATGACATCATTAAGTTATAACATCAAAATACTAACAACAGAAACAGTAATAATCTGTGTTCCATCCTTAGCAATGCATTTAAAATAAAGAGATCATATTCATGAACGAAATAGGGGCAGACTTGACCTCGGATCGTCGAATGTGGTCCTTGGACCCAGAGGGGACAGGTACCCATTGGCTCCTATTGGAAAAAAAAAGGAAACAAATTTCATCTCACAATCTACTGAAATATATAATGGCCTAAATCCGGGGAGAAAAATGATCTGGGAGTGGAGTGCGTAAAAGGTGAATCCTGTTTGTTTTCTCATCATATCACATATTCTTCACTGCGATAGGGGTACAAGTAAACCAGTTGCTCCAAGGGCCCAGGGCTACCCAGTCTGCCCTTTATTAAAAATACCATACCTCGTTAAATAATTTAACTATAATTCTGTGAGTCTATATTTTATAGAACATAATTATATTGTTGGCAAATCTTATTTCTTTTTTTTTCTTTTTTTTTTTAGAAAAGCCATAAAATCAAATTGGAAATACCCTACTTGAAATTGTGTAATTTTAAAAGTTTTAAATGAAAGTAATTCTCTATCATTTGTATATTGTAGGCCTCAAAATGTGATTTATGTGGCAAGGTGTTTAGTAATATTCATAATATGAGAAGACATGTCCGAGGTTTTCATATGAATGAGTCGTTTCATTGTCCGTACTGTAGTAAAATATGTACTTATAAAACCAATTTACAGAAACATATTAGACGACTACATACTCAATACTTCTAGATAAATTGCAGGTAACTTCATAAACTTATAAGAAATAAAATGGGTGTAACGCTATATTTATACAAAAAATGATCAGATTGAACGTCTTACCTTTCTGTACCTGTATCACACTCTAATCACTGAAAACAGTGGGTGGATTAAGGGCTTATGTTGGGTTAGATACAAACTGGAACCGATGATTTCGTTGCCCAAATCTGACATTGCCCACCTGGACTACGAAGCTGCAGTGGCTTAGTGAAAAAGACGGTTCGCTAACCTGGAGGTCCCGTGTTCGATCCTGATGTTGGCCGAGAAAGTTCCTCAGGATTTTCCAGCATGGTATTGTCAATTGTGCAGGATGGAGGGCCTAGCAAGGAATAGTATCCAATCATTCCCATAGGACGAAAACCTGATGTCCCCTCTACACGTTGGCGTGCACATAAAAGAACTCTTGACAATTGGAAATAGCCAAAGGGGCCCTTTTCTCTGATTTGGGTGCCTTCTTCTTAGACTGGGGGTGGGGATGGGGGGCCTCCACAGGACTCGGATAGGGAGACTGTCTTAGGGGCCCTACATCAAGTTTTCTCCCAGATTTGGTGCCTCTAACTGAAAAGATTATGGTTAAATTAATTAGTTACTATACACGATGTTAGTTTAGTGTTACTGCTAGTAACTGTACAGGATTTGAGTTGAGTGTTATTTTAGTTTAGTGTTACTGCTAGTAATTATACAGGAATTACATTACTGCTATTGACTAACTGTTCAAGATTTGAGTTTAGTGTAACTGCTATAACAGTACGTGATTTTAAATTAGTGTTACTGCTAGTAACAGTACAGGATTTGAGTTTAGTGTAACTGCTTGTCTGAACCGGATTTGGGTTAAGTGTAACTGTTTGTAACTGAACAGGTTTTCCCTGACAGTGGCAGACACTGTTTCTTCCTGCTCTTTGTTGAATTCAAACTGTCATGGGTCTTTTTACACAGGCTCAAAAAACCTTATCTTTCAACACCAGGGGATCGAGCCATGGTGGCTAAGTGGGTAAGACAGTTCATTGAGATTTGCCAGTGTGGTTTCCCAATTTCAGTGGTGCAGGACGGACGGCCTGAAATGGACAGCTGTCTAGTCGTTCGAATGGTACGGAAAACTGAGGTCCCGTGTACACATTTGAGTGCACATAATTATCCCTAGGCAGTTGGAATTAAATATAATTCCATTCTGTAATATGATATCCACAATATCTAATGAAGTTGATATATTTTTAAACACTTTTGTCACCTTAGAATTTTGGCTAATTCATCCGTTTTTTTGTCATTGTAGGTGGCTGCGTCGAGGTTCTCGTGTTCTCCGTGTGGAAAGACGTTTGATTATTTATCCAGTTTAAAGAGACATATAAAATCTACTCATCTAAATCAAAGCTTTTCGTGTCCCTTCTGTTCTAAAATGTGTAGTCAAAAATACCACTTAAGGGATCATATTAAACGTCTCCATCCTCAACAAGCTCAGGAATATCCCCATCTTCAATAAAGACGTACTGACTGTCAGGTCTGGGAATTATGATATTAGTGGTTCCTGACGATATATAGCACTACCGAATGTTGAACATTGTGTGGAAATGAAATGTGGTTTAACATCTGTTTTTCTGCACCTACCAACCTTGTGTAGGGAGATTATATTCATAGAATTAATCAAATGTAAAATAAACAGAAAAAAGACAAATTCGTGCCAGACAAAATGACAGGCAGCGGAGAGATTGTGCCAGATAAAGTCTGAATTTGTGCCTTTTTTCACGGTTTACTGACAGTACATGGTGAACTATAAGGTCCCTTGGTTACTTAAGGGAAAAAAAAGCCTGTATTAATGATGGACTTATCTATATCATAATTAAGATACTAACTATTTGCCAATCTGTGCCTAATAAAAACAACAACTTTTTAGATTGTATAAATGATAGACTTAACGGCTTCTTTTTCATTTTAGGACATTCAAGGCAGAATTTGTAAATGGTGTGGGAAAGTGTTTAAACAAACCGGACATTTAAATCGTCATATCAAGGGCCAGCATTTGAATATACGACAAACGTGTCATATTTGTGGAAAATCATTCGCTTACAAAGATTCACTGCGAGATCACATTAGATCTGCACACATATAAGATGACAAGCTTAGTTACCAGCGTTGCATGGGTGAAAAATCTCCATACCACAACAAATACAAAATAAATAGCACTATTAAATTCCAGTTATAACTTCAGCCATTTGGTTTCCTTCAGCCAACAACCAAACTAACAAACAGAATGTTTATCTTTTATATAGATTTCTTGATTTCGAGGGAACATTGTTCATGTGTTTTGTGTTATATTATTTATCATTTGGAACTGATCGAAAACTGTTTACAGTGATTATAGAAAGGCGTTGGCTAGACACTTTCAGGAATTACCTGCCATATGATGTGACTAATAGAAGTATATTGGAACTATTATCTAAGATGCATTAGTGTGTTGTGCTTTACCTATATAACTTACAGCATATGTTTTGATATTTTATTAGCTTTTAGAAATATAAACTTTTCCATGTAATTCATGCTGTTAATTCTCTGTTTTAGGTTCATGATGAGAAAATGTGTCCAGTTTGTGGGAAACATTTTTCGCGGGCCAGAAGTGTCAAGAGACATATGAGATCAGTTCATTTCAATGTGGGTTTTCAATGTCCCTATTGTGATAAACAATTTGATCAAAGGTATCGTCTGAAAAAACATCTTCTGGATAAACACCAGGACGAAACCACAGACTTTCTGTTTTGACCCTTGTCCCGATATTGGTGTGTACGAAAATTCTATAGGGTTTGTAAATCTAATGTATGTAAAGGGGTTTAATGTCTCGTGAATGCAATACTTTGGTCATTTTGAGAATAACAAGTGGTGACTTTCATTACGCTGGTTACGTATGCAATGTGGGGTGGAGCATTTGGCTTGTTCTTTAACATGCACGCCAATATATACACGTTTGGGTGGAATTTGGTTTTTTGTTCTATCCACGTGATTAGGCACACTTTCCACTTCAGTCCTGCAAGCATCATGTTTACTCTGAACCATGTTTAAAGATTTCTGAAGATACGTCTCAGGATTCAAACCCAGGAATGTCTAGCCATGAGGCCAGTGCCCAACACAACCCCGGTATATATTAAAGGAATACAGAGTATAATATAATATGCATGTTTGTTTTTTTATTTCTCTACTGAAACCTGAAATAAGGTAGATTTATTGTACATTTGTAAATAAGAATGGTGAATTATCTCTGGATTATCATCACAATAGCGAATTATAACTTGATTGAGATGAAATGGGGTTTAAGTTAATGTGCAGGACAGATATGGGATGAAATGAAATTGGGGTTTAATGTGATACTGGACTATTGGTGTTTGGAATGATGACTGATAACAAATAGTTAAAATATTGTATTAAGAATAGTTGTTCTGGAGTGACGATAAATAATTTCTTTTTGTGTCCTCTTTTACATACATATTTTGTCAGTAATAAAACTTTGATACTAATATCAGTGTAACTTTTTTTGAGCAACTTTATAATTTGCAACATCTGTCATTAGCACTGACATGTCTGTTGTTTTGCACTGGGGAATCTTTCTGGACAACGACCAAATAAGCTTAGCGTCTTTGGAGAGAATGTTTACAGTGCCAGATTTAGATGAAGAGAAGCCCAAGGCTATTCCAATTATTAGGCCCCGCCCAATCCACCACCCTCACGACTAGAGGAAGATGAAATGTGTTTTAAACACAATTGAGCAATGCTGAGGATGATGTTTAAAGCGATAATTTCATATTTTCTAAGAAAGTCAAAACATAATTATTTCTATGTCTTTTGCTCAATAGGTTGTCAACTCACTATTATACGATCATAGGTATTATTCTCCCACTTAAAACTCCTTTGACCCCGGAAATAATAACACAATTACCTCCCTTGTTTTTCTATTCCCCCCATGGAATAGCTATCTTCAAACGTTTGAATTTGAAGTTGAAAATGATATTTTTGCCAATTTCTCAACTGGCAATAGTGAATTATAGGATTAATAGGATTATTCTTTAACAAGGTAGTACTGTTTATAGATACCATCCATTGTAAGGCTTTATTTTAATAAATTTTAAAAATATGAAATTGCAACTTTAAGACTACAATGCGTGTAAGAAAGGCTTATAACAGTGTCAAAAATATTATACACCTAGATCATGAGGCCCTAGGTGACACTGCTCTCGTACCTTCTAGTCTGTCTGTTGTAAAAAAACGGTCATATAATCTCATGGTTCTGACAGGATGTTCAGCTCTACTTGACTGTATTTATGAATAGTATTTCTAGTTTCACAGGATAAATTACATAATCTGCAATCAGTTTAAATTGGTTTATATAACCAAAACCAACTCTATAGATCCTTGCATTTATGTTTTTCAGACTGATTATTCATACCAGAATTACAATTTACAAAGTCTCACACAACCGACAGATCCTTATAGTTAAACTTTCTCGGACTTTACTCTTGCGTTGACTGATTATCCATGCTAGAATTATCTCACATACAAGTCAGATTATGTTAGTACAATTTGTAGAACTGAGAACATCAAGACTTCAGTATAGGCTGTGACAACTTGAAGACTGATGGAAGACAGACAACTTTGGACTGCAAAGCCAATTTTTCGGACAATATTTAATTTTTCACACCTTAATCCATATTAAAATGTGCTCAGCTTGATACTTCAACATTTTATTAACCCTTTCAATACCATATACGTGGAACGTCGCGCAACAAATCACACACTTCATACGACCAATCACTGTCCTGACTACTGTCATTATCAACTAACTGGAAAGGAATTGTGTGTATCACCCGCCTCGAAATTGTCCACACTGTCTAGGTCAGGGAAGATGTCATCCATGACTTCGTCGAGAGTGCATCTTCTACGTTGTCAGTGTCCACTCCCCCATTTTACGGTTTTCCGCTTTGAAACATGTGGAAATATGTTCTAGTATATAGAAAATACAATGGATGGTACTTGCAGTTACGGTGCTAATTTAGTGAGAGCTGTACTAATAACCCGGTAATACCGGGTACGCACATTTTAACAACATTTTATAATACCCGATACTACCGGGTAAACGCAATAAAAGGGTTAAGATACCAAAACCAAAGTATCAACAGTAGATTCAGTCGCATAAAGGATATTGAATGTTAGGAAATTTATATTCATCATATCTTTATAAACACTAAATATAAATGAAAAATGTTTGGACTGAAATTCCTTTTAGAGATTCAAATTTCACAATATTATAGTTTACAAGGGATTCAAAGGTCGATCAGAGGCTTTATGAACTAACTTACTTTAAATACGGTATGTCATATTGCAATCTGATTAAAATACAGATCTATATTTCATTTCATTTTTTTTATACTTTCGATGGCCTACACTACATGGAGATCTGACCAGTTGTACTGGGAGATCGTGTCGGAGATCATATGAGCGATTTTTTACCCTATGATGTCAGATATTGATTAATCAATCAGCATTGATGTTTCTAGGGGTTTAAGCACAGTTCCGTGAAGAGCACGCCAAGAACTCGTCGCAACAGACTGTTTCTTTGGCTAATTCCTCACATCAACTAGAATGCCTGTTGTATAACAACTCTTCCAGATCCTAGTGTAAAAAAAAATTTTGAACTATAAAAAACAAAACGAAATAGGATCTGTGTTTTAATCAGATTGGTCATATTGGAACATTAATTGACACAAATAAGGTTGGTTGTTTTTGTTTCAGTATGAAAACAAAATATTTAATTGTAGTTGCTATTCGTTTCATACGTTCAACATAATTCATAGTATATGACATGTTTTGAGGTGGGCTCTGTCAACTTCCAATCTGGGAAAATCCAATCAGTGTCTCTATAATGATCTGTTTTGTTGCAGTTTTGATTTGGTCATTTGTGTTATAGGTAGTCTATATCGGGGAAAGATTATGATAAATCCATACCCAATGGAGGTATAAAATAAATATTTGTTAACAAACCATATTGAAAGGAGAGAGAGAAAAATTGTGTTTGACATTGACTTGCCACAAACTAGGTCATTTTTGGGACTAACACATGGTTCAATTTTATTTCCATAATTCACTTCTGCATAGGGGTCTTTAAAGGTGGGAGGAAACCAGAGGGCCTGAAGAAAACCCACCAGGTTGGACAGGCGACCCTACTCCTTGTCACATACAAGCGGGGAATCGAAACCATGCCACTTGAATCAATGACAGACCATCTGATCCAATGCACACGTTACCCATTCGGCCACCCAACCTCCCTGGGAATGAAAGGAGGTTTAATGTCTAACTTTTCTGCACTAACCGAGCTAATAAAGATGAAAATAATCTACTTATTATATCATATTCCAACTGTCAGAGGATCTTGAACATGTTACTAATGGTATAAAACAGGACCTTGGTTTTTTGTCCCATCCAGACAACTATACACTTTTACTTGTCAATTTTGTGTCTATTTAGGAGCCTACTGTCATGACCTATTTAGTAAAAATTTCTCATCAAACAAATTGTGATTTACTTATTATGCTTCATAGATAGATGTGTTATTTTTTGTTTTCTCTGTTATAGGTGCATGGTGGGAAAGCCTGTCCAATATGTAGAAAACAGTTTACCCAAGCGTGCAGTGTTAAGAGACATTTAAAAGCCGTTCATTTGAATATGGGATTCCCGTGTCCGTATTGCAATGTATCATGTGATCAGAAATACCGTTTGAAAAATCATATTCTACTAAGACATCCAGATCAACTGCCACAACAACATAGAGAACAGCAACAGAAATAGTTATTCTTAATAATAACTCATTTGATTGCTGTAATAATGACTCATTTGATTGCTATAATAATGACTCATTTGATTCCTATAATAATGACTCATTTGATTGCTATAATAATGACTCATTTGATTCCTATAATAATGACTCATTTGATTCCTATAATAATGACTCATTTGGTTCATATACCGGTAATAATGACTCATTTGATTCCTATAATAATGACTCATTTGGTTATAATAATGACTCATTTGATTCCAATAATAATGACTCTGATGTTTCTATATTTAGACAGAATGTAATTGTTTATTATTCTCTTTAATTGTAGGTTAATGATCAACCATCGTGTCCGGTGTGCGGAAGACAGTTTAGTTTTATGAAAAACTTGAGACGTCACATTAAAGCACTCCATATGAATGTTGTGTTCTCATGTCCATATTGTGATAAAACAAGTCATCAAAAATATCATCTAAAGAGACACATAGAACGTGTGCACCCTGATATGCTATATGAAGCAGATCCTGGATTTGAGAATATTTTGGGGCTGCGGTAGTATAGCAGTCATTGAACTAACTGGACTTGTGTCTAGTATGTCCCAGGGTCGAATCCTGGCATGGGCAAATGCGACCCTTCAGATTTGCTCAATCTAGGGTGTCACTTGTCGGGTATGAAACCTACAGTGTGGACAACGAAAGTGTGCCTTGTCGTTCCGAGGTTCACCCGTGTACACATGGGTTTATAAAAGAACCCATGACAGTTTGATATAAAAGAAGAGTATGCGGAAAGTCCCCGCTGTCTGGGCAAAAGTTGTGTGACTTGCATTGCACACATATCCATATCCATTTAGCATATATTTGTCTCAAAAGGGCGAAAGTGTTGTGTTTATGAGACATTCAACCCCAATTCCTTTGCATTTCCTTGATAATGTTTTGGTATTTAGTAGAGGCTAACCTAGATTTAATCAGATTAATGTTTCGGTAAACATGACCAAATCGTAGATTCTATTGCTTTCCCTTATATAGTTCAAAACAATAGTACATATTATTAAAGATGCATTATGTAAGAACTACATCTGCCTATTGCAGCTCTCTCTTTAGGCCTCAAATTTTATAGAAATTATTAATTAGACATTTATTAACATGACAAGATCATAATCAACTCTCTAGAACATCGGATGCTTGCGATTTTCAATGGATTGAAAGAAGATCGTCATTTAATATACTTTAAAAATGGATAATCAAGACTAGTTTACTATCGTAACAACGGTAGCAATGACAATCGAGACTCCGTTATTCTCCAAACAGCCATAACTTTGCTCAGAATTCAAATTTTCAATATCTTCATTTTTCATTACCTATTTTTAAACTTTTAAAGCTTTTATATCCTTAACTGTCAGCTCTTTATCTTAATCTTACATAATGCATCTTAAAAAGAGTATCTGTTTAGATGCAATTTTATAAGGGTAGACCACACAATTATTAAGGTTTCATAGGTGTTTATTTGTGGTAATAGAGGGGCCAAATGGGTAAGAGAGGGGTTAGGCTTAAGAACCTCTGTGGACTCCAAACATTAAAGGAACCTTCCTAGATATGATTTTGTGAATAAAACAGGGTTAAATCTGTTGATTAGTCAAAGAACATAAACATTCAATTCTTGCTATAAGACATATAGCTGGCACTGTTATAATTTGTTGAGTCTGAAATGTCTAAAACTTTGCTCTACTGTAATACAGTTCCTCATTTTATTTGAACTGAAACTATCAGACACGACCTTAAACCTACATGTAGCAGAACTTCAAAACTCTTACTGAAAATATACTGTGTAGTACCTGAAATGTGAATAGTTTAACACTGAATGCCCTAATAAGAGGGTGCCACGGTAGTTCAGTGTGTAAGCCTCTGGCTCACTAATAGAAGGTCCTGGTGTTGATCAAAACCCTTATTTTGTTGATACTAATATGTATAATGTGTATATTATAGTTAAACAAGATTGTAATTCTGTCGATCATTCTTGATGATGATTTGATGTTTTTCAAGGCTGCTTTACTATCGTTTAATTTGAAATATATGTATGGTTAATTTTGTAGACTATGATGTATATGTATACTGGTGTGTTTTGGGTATTTTTTAGTATCAATTCTGATTATTGATGGTTTTTTTATTGAAATAAAACCTTTTGATTTTATCTACGTCACTGTGGACATGTTTATTTTTGGATTGTGTTTGAACTTGTGTGTCTTTTACCGTGGTCCGTTTCTTTGGAAAAGAACAAAAGCTCTTACACCATGTTAAGATTCATGACTAGAATTATGTGCCTTGAGTCATGTTCTGGAGATAACTCTTCCCATCCTGGGAACCATGTTAGTCGAGTGAGTAAGTTCCTTGACAAAATTCCTCGAAATTTTCTGGCATGGTTCCCAGTTGTAATTGGTGTAGCGTCTAGACGTTCAGATGGGACAAACCCCCCAATTTCGCCTACTCTTCACAGCATTCCACGTGCATGCCAGGTGTGTACATGGGTGGAGCCCGATCTTTTGTCCCATCCAAATAACTAGGCAACACTTTACTTGTCTGTCCTTTAGGTGCTACCCCCCTTGTCATATGGGAACCAGGCTTGATAAATCTGGAGGTTCTTCCGCCGAGGTATAAATGGAAGCAACACTAGAATATATATCTCACAAACAACAGATAGTGATGAATAGTGATAGCACATGGTCAGATACTTGTTTCACTATTAATACGTCTTACGTTCAATGCTTTTGATATTCATGGTAGTTCACAAACGAGAAGGTCACTGGTTAAATCCTGGTATTGGCCGAGAAAATCCTCGGATTTATCAGCCTGGTTTCCCTTGTTAGCGGTGCAGTACAGGAGGATTAGCAAAGGATAACGAATCAAGGTTGTGTGTATACCATTGACAGCATGTCAAAAATCTCCATGACAGTTGTAAATCGAAAAAAAGTAGGTCGTAGCAAGTGGAATTTGACGAAGCGTGAACTTCAGGGTGCATGCCGTCTTCATTAGCTGATTTGGTGCAGAAAAGTATGACATTGAACCCCATATCATTCACGATATTTCGTATTACCATAGTCAACTTTGATTCAATGAGAAGTACAATTTTGTGACTTGTTTCAAAGCTTCTCAATGGATAAAATAGGGTTTTTTGTCTGTTTGCTTATACTCTATTTATCTGTTTTGGTAGCACATATCAACGTCCATATCAGACCAAAATCTTGGCAAGATTGAATTTTGTTTGCTGTAGGGCAATAACCTTATCTTTTTTTGTCTGTTGTAGGTTCCTGATAAACCATCATGCCAGATTTGTGGAAGACAATTCAGTCATGTAAATAGCGTAAAAAGACATATCAAATCGGATCATTTAAATGTGAGTTTTCAGTGTCCATTTTGTGACATATCGATGAAATACAAACATAATTTGAGAACTCATATTAAACGTATGCATCTAAATCAGAAAGTTAGTTCCTGCTCTGATACCCAACCCTTCATCTAAATCAGAAAGCTAGTTCCTGCTCTGATACCTAACCCTTCATCTAAATCAGCAAGCTAGTTCCTGCTCTGATACCCAACCCTTCATCTAAATCAGCAAGCTAGTTCCTGCTCTGATACCTAACCCTTCATCTAAATCAGCCAGCTAGATCCTGCTCAGATACCCAACCCTTCATCAAAATCAGCCAGCTAGTTCCTGCTCTGGCATGTATTAGTCTGACCAACAAATAGGAATGGAACAAGTGTTTGAATCTCTGCAAAATTTTATATACAAGTCAGAAGGACTTACAACGTAAGTCATACATTCGTCCTCCCAGTAAACATACAGATCCTACAAAAATTAAATTGGATGGCAAAAGAAATATTAATCATTTAAAGGCGGCCTATATCCAGAAAGGGATGTAAATTTTTGTGAAAAATAGAATTTATCAGCCACTATTTATGTTGCTTGGATGGTTAGAAGATAGATCTAACTTGATCTGTAGTATGGTTGTCATTCTGCACTCATGGTGATCATTTAGGAAGAAGCGACACTTATTTCCAACCTGGTGTCTTCCCATGGTGCACAACAGTTAAATATGGTTGGCCAAGAAAAATAGATAATGGTACGTTTAGGGGTGATGGTGGTACCGGAACAGCCTTTTTGGGTGGATTTTTCAGTGATTGCGTAGCAGTAAATCTTTTTGGTGGTTAAGGGTGTACAGTACAGTTCTTTAGTTAGTGTGTAATATTATCAATAATGAATAACATCTAGGTTGGACAGTTGCAGTTTTTTATTGTGTTCCATTGACGTTTCTACATAAATTCCAAATGCTACAGAACTATGAAATGAAATGGGGTTTAACGTCGTACTGTTCTGCTCCGACTGGGCTAACGAAGACGAGCATACGCTACACAGAAGTGTGCAGCTATGGCCTACTCTTGTATCGAATTCCAACTGCCAAGGAATCTCTTATGTGCACACCAATGGATACACGGGACCTCGGTTTTTCGTACCATCCGAACGACTATCCAGGGCCTTTTCAGGCCCTTCGTCCTGCACCACTGACAAGGGGAATCAACGCTGGAAAATCCCGATGAACTTTCTCGGCCAATGCAGTGATAGTACATGCGGCCAAAGAACTATGAAGCTTGATTGATAATTGGTTCAACTATATATACATGTCACAAAATGTTATTGTTATTTGACCGGCACTGGTTGATCTAGCACCCGCACATCTTTCAGATTTACTATGTCAAATCCAGTTCAGCGGGTTTTATACTTGTTGGGAGTAATGGTAGCCCTTTCTGTAAGGACTCAATAAACTTTGAAATAAACACCGTTATCTAACTCCAAGTCAAAACTTCATCTGCTTCAACAAGCCTTTCATTAATGATGTTTAATGGTTACTTTCGGTAGGCCATCTTGCCATGTTTTACGTATTGTATGTGTGCTTGTAGCTAGTGGCAGTGTTGTATTATTTTTCTGTAAAGTGGTCTGGGCACATTGTTAGGTGCAGGTTGTGCTATAATGATAAACATGTTCTCGTTATCCTTAGTAAACTAACTTATTGTGAAAGTTGAATCTTTAAAAGGAATATCACTCCAAACATGGTTCAATTCCATTCAGTATTTACAAAGACATTCGGGATCCGCTGCGCATATATGATATAAACGGAATATCGGACAGAAGCCAGCACCACCAGCAATCTTAACAACGATCTTTTGATGGGCTGGGAGATTATTTACTATTGACAAAAAAATGATTTAGTATTTAAAAATCATTCATTTGGGTACATTTTAGCGTAGATTAATTCTCCGAAAATTGGATATTTTCCGAAAAATGCAAGTGATGCACAAAGACTTTAACAAAGCCATGTGAGAGTATCATTATGTTCGTGAACTATAAAAAATCAGCTCAAAATGAATTGTTCGGACGTTATGACTCACATTCTGATAGTTTATTCTTGACTGTTCTATTAACATTCTGATTGGTATTTTCTACACTATAAAGATGTTTAACCGAATGATCTCTCTCTCTCTTAGTTTATTTCATAAAAAAAAATTATCCCTAAAATTACATCTTTGTGTGTTAGAATTATATTTTGATA
Source organism: Patella vulgata (assembly GCF_932274485.2). Classification (NCBI taxonomy): domain Eukaryota; kingdom Metazoa; phylum Mollusca; class Gastropoda; family Patellidae; genus Patella; species Patella vulgata. The sequence continues at coordinate 18,086,260 of NC_065881.2, forward strand.
AACAAGGAGTTGCGGAAGATGTAATATCTGTATTCGCCAATGTCATGTTCACTCGTGGTCAAACCTCTGTACTTGAAATACAAATAAAAGGAAATTCGGTTTAACATTCTACTTTTGTGCACCAACAATTCTTATGAAAATGGGTGTATATTTCTATGGGGTATAAGCCAATCAGTATGCCATGAGGGAAAGCTTGCCGGGACAGCGTCGTTTCTGCCTACTCTTCAATCAGAAAAAAATTGTCGGCCATTTTGATTATTTCGATTAATTTTTACAAGGCGACACGAAACATTAAATAATCACCGCTTGGATTAATTATTGGGAGTAAATAATGACTTGTTGTTGTTTATTAAAGATTTAACGTCCAGTACATTAAATACAATATTATGGACAGGTTGATTTAATTAAGTTAAATAAGACTTTATGGGTTGAAAATAAAAAGTCATTGTATATTAAAAAGTCAATTTAAAGCACACTTATAAATTCGCTGTCGTGAGAAGAGAGGGCGGGTCATTTTCTCCCTTTGTCATAATAAAAAGAGGTTAAAACAGGAGGTCCAGCTGACTGATGTTTTGTGTCATCACGTAGTTTTCTGCCACGTGATTGACCTCAATGTAATGGTCAATCTAGGATATATATAATTAGAATTTTAAGAGTTTTTCCCGCCAGTTCTAAAAAAGAATCGCCAGTACCCCAAAACATTATCGCCAAAATTATTTCCACATTCAAATTTTAATCGCAAATTGCGACTTTGGAGACCGACAGCGTGAGCCCTGGTCAATTCCAAGCGTTCTTTTATGTACACGCCAACTTTACATGGAACCTACGTTTTTTCGCAACATCTGAGCCACTGGGGCTAGTTTTGCGTAAGCCTACCAGTATCCCGCATCAGTTTGCATAACCCCTCTCAAAACGAAACGAAATATAGATCTGTTTTTTAACCAGATTGTTCTACAATATATCCGAAGATCGTGATACTTGTTCTTCCTCTCATTTGCTTTGGAACATCTCGTCTTGGTTAGTGGATCGTGTCTCCAAACACACCCGGTTTGTATCGTTTCCGTTATCAGATTCATTAGCTGGTGATGGATGGTTGTCCTTTAAACATTTCCAACAAAGATTTTGAATTGCTGTGGTAAGTTATTTTCACAGTTTTTACACACCTTCAATATTTACTACAGTATCCCACGTTGCCCATGTTACAGGGCCAGCAATGTAAAAAAAAATAGTGATTATGCCCTTCCTTTTTCGAAACTTTTGCACTGACTTCCCCCTGGAGCTGTCTAATTGATGTTACACTGACGCAAAGATTGAAATATGTCGTTAATAAGGCCACCGCAATTTGATTTGTGTTCTTCGGGAACAATTCTAAACATTTCGCTTCTTATTTCTCGAAAGAAATGCAAAAAAAGCCCATGTTGTATCTTCCAATAATTCTTTGCGTTAAATTTTACAAGTTTTAATATTTCAGAACAAAACAAAAACAAACATCGCCCACGGTCTACTGCTAATTACACTTATCAAGATCAGTTATGTATTTGCTATTGCAAATTGTAATTTTGGTTTAGTGTCCAACGTTTCTGCACCGAGCTAATAATGAGGGAATTCTGCACCGGCGCACTCTTATTTCCAATTCCAACTGTCAAGGGTTCCTTGGCGTTCACGCCAACGTGTAGACGAGACATCGGTTTCTCGTTACATCCGAATGACACTGGCCCCCCCCCCATCCTGTAGCACCGACAAGGAGAAACCACGCAGGAGAATCACGAGAAACTTTCTGGGGCAACACCGGAAGCGAACCTGAAACCTGGTTAGCTAGGCAGCGTCTAACTCACTGAGCCACCGTGGCTCCTGTAGTTATAACAGAGATAATTCTACGCAATCGTTTAAGGTTCGGATTAAGACTTTTAAAGGTACTAAGCACTGAAAAGATTGGTCTTCCCCATCTCACCCTACACAGAATTCAAACTAATAAGGATATACTAAACTGAAAAATAAACTTGTATATTTCGATTGAATCAACACTTACAACCCAGGCTGGAAAATGCCAAGGAATTTCCTTGGAAAATACCACTGATTATGCTACAGAACCGTGTCAACACTCCGGGGATATCATAGGCCTACAGTTTGCTTTTTATTTACTTAAAGATTAAAAATATGTGACAACCTTTTGGAACTCGTACAACGATTTAACTGCTGTGGGAGTCTAGCTTGTTGCCGGGCAACTGTCTTATTTGTTATATTATGTACATAATTTTGGACAATTATTGTAACTACTATTTTTTTGTCTATTGTAGGTTGCTGGGAGACCATCTTGTCCGATTTGTGGAAGACAATTCAGTCACCCATTTAGCGTAAAACGACATATCAGATCAGATCATTTAAATGTCTGTTTTAAGTGTCCATTTTGTGAAACATCCATGAAGCATAAACATCATTTGAAGACTCATATACGACGTCGACATGCTAATGAGCAGTTTGATGGGGACCATAAACAATTAAAATAGATGTATACATTATGATAATCAGTTATTATGTAAGAGCTGAATCTGCCTATTGCAGGTCTTTCTTTGGACCATAAATGTTATATAAATTATAAATTAGACATTTATTAACATAGCAAGACCATAATCAACTCTCGATGCCATCGCAAGGCTCCGATTTTATAATTTAATTTAAAAATGGAGAAGCGAACATAAGACTCGAATGGCCAGAACGGTGGTTACGATCAATGCACACATCTTACCATTGACATTATTCTTTAGCAACGCATCCTTTATTAGGTGGTGTTGGCTGCTGTCATATTGCTTATTAAACCAACCGTAATTTATATTTAAAAAAAAACATACGACGACCAGTCGTTGCATGTAGTTAAAACAATCTTACGAATATTCACGTCTCCAAAACAACGTATGGAAGTTTTAAATTGTTTATAGTAAGGATATAGAATGTAATGAAGATGAAACTGGTGGGATTTCTAAATTAATATACACACTTAACATTTAGTATGATGAAAGACTTATTGCTTGTAACATAATATTTTACCAATTTGCTACTTTATTATTGACATACCATTAAAAATTTATCTTAATAAAAAAGAGGTAGTAAGTTTGTTTGTTTGTTTGTTGTAGGACTAAAATAACTTTTCTAGTAGCCATTTTAGACGGAGCAGAAGAGTAGGACATTAAACCCCATTTGATGTTATTTCAGTACCCATTTTTTAAACAAGAAAATTAACGGCGGTACTTAATTTGCATTTGCAGTTTTTAATGACAAGTAATGATTATTGCATGATATGGAGATAAACTCTACCCATCATTTAACTCATGCACCACAGGTCCTAGTGTAATTTCTCCATAAGAAAATCTGGTCCCCCGCGTTGTTAACTCTGGACTACGCAAAGTCTAATCGAATTAAGCTTTATAACAATAATATTTTTGTAGCCCGCTTTACTCTGTCACAACATAGCCTAAAACAACCAGTTTTTTTATAATTAAATGATTCACACCATCTGAAATATTTAGACATAGCATAAAACAAATAGTTTTTTTATAATTAAATGATTCACACCATCTGAAACGTTTAAACATTTCTTCTTTTCTTTTTTTCTAGATGCCAGGTAAACCTGTACCCACATGTCCTCTATGTGGAAAACAGTTCAGTCATGAAAAGAGTGTCAAACGACACATTAAATCAGACCATTTACACGAGTGTTACCAGTGTCCATTCTGTGCACAAATAATCAAACACAAGCATCACTTGAAGATTCACGTCCAACGTCGACACCCAGATGAAATGAATCTAGCGTATCCTACTCAAAGCCATGTACCCAGGTGAAATGAAACTAGATATATCCTACAAAGAGTCACACATAGGCCAAACAAAACTAGAATATTCTACTCAGAGTCATATATATAGAGAGAGTCAGTACCCAGGTGAAATGAAACTAGATATATCCTACTTAGTCATACACGGCAAGCGCCCACACGCAGAACAAATTAATCTAGCATATCCTACTCAGAACCATAAATAGAGTTTACACCGAGACCAAATGAATCTGACATATCCTACCCGGAACCATATATTGGGAGCGAGTCGGCGCCCAGATCAAATTGAACCTAACATATCCTACTCAGAACAATATATCGAGAGACAGTGTATGCCAAGGTCAAATGATCCTAGCATATTTTACTCCGAACAATATATCGAGATACAGTGAACGCCCTGATCAAATGATTCTAGCATATCCTGCTCGGAACCATATATAGGCCAAATGATACTAGCATATCCTACTCAGAGCCATATATAGAGAGAGTCGAATTCCAGACTAAACGATCTAGCATAACCTACTCAGAGCCATATATCGAGAGAGTCGACGTCCGCCCCAAATGAATCTAGTCTACCTAACTTGGAAATATATAAAGAAAGGAGGTAAATCAACGCCCAGACCAAATGAATCTAGCATAACCTACTCAGAGCCATATATCGAGAGAGTCGACGTCCGCCCCAAATGAATCTAGTCTACCTAACTTGGAAATATATAAAGAAAGGAGGTAAATCAACGCCCAGACCAAATGAATCTAGCATATCCTACTCAGAGTCATATAGAATGTTTACACCCAGGCCAAACGAATCTTGCATATCCTACTCAGAGTCATATAGAATGTTTACACCCAGACCAAATGAATCTAGCATATCCTACTCAGAGTCATATAGAATGTTTACACCCAGGCCAAATGAATCTAGCATATCCTACTCAGAGTCATATAGAATGTTTACACCCAGGCCAAATGAATCTAGCATATCCTACTCAGAGTCATATAGAATGTTTACACCCAGGCCAAATGAATCTAGCATATCCTACTCAGAGTCATATAGAATGTTTACACCCAGGCCAAACGAATCTGACATTTTCTACTTAGAGCCATATCTACACCAACATCAAATGCAACTAACATACCCTACCCAGAGTCATATAGAGTGTTGACACTCAGATCAAACGAATCTGGCATATTCTACTAATAGCCATATATATAGAGAGAGTCGACACCAACACCAAAAGAATCAACCATAGTCAGAGCCATATAGAATATTGCCCCCCCCCCCCCGCCACCCCACTTAATTCGCGTCTGATTTTCTTACACAATAACTATTGAGACAATAGTTTGCTAGCTCAAAACATGATCGTCATATTCTCTTAGGCAACTCATTTAAGGAATTTCATTCTTCAAAATTATGAGGTCCCGGGTTCGCGCTCGGTATTGGCCGAGAAAGTTCCTCAGGCTTTTCCGCCGTGGATTTCCCTTGTTAGATCTTTAAAGGTTTTTTTTTTATTTCCATATTTAAATCTACTATTTGGGGGTAGGAATGTAAGAAACTCGTTCAAGAGGAGGCAGTTGTTTATATTTTCCCAGGCTATCATGATAAGAGAATGACTCTTCTATTTGTGAATAAGTATTAATCTTATATTTCTCAATAAACGTTGATGCACCTTTGATGCGTCTTTGGGTTTTTTTTTAGAATAATCGATCATCTCAATTTCAACTTAGATTCTTTCAACAGATTTGACGAGCAGAGGCTTGGGGTTAAGATGATGTTCCAGATCGACATACATGTAATGACGACTTTCGCTTCCTCCATTGGATGGCCGAATGGTTAGCACGTGTGCGCTATATCATAAGGTCTGTCATTAAGTCAACTGGTGTGGTTTCGATTCCCCGGTTGTACGTGACAAGGAGTAGGGTCGACTGTCCAACCTTCTGGGTTTTCCCCGGGGCCTCCGGTCTCCTCCCACCGCTAAAGACTGCTACACGCAAGCGAATTATTGAAATAAAAAATTGAACCATGTGTTAGTCCCGAAATGACCTAGTTTGTGTCGAGTGGACGTTAAACCCCCCTCTCTTTGCTGTCTCCGGTTTTGCATATGCCACTCTTTCCCAAGATTCTAACCCTATAGTTCATCTGGACTGGATCATGTGATTGGTTCGAGTCGTTCATCCACTAGGGCTTTTACAAACGGATCAACAACGGATAACACCATCCCCTCCCTTATACTTCGAACAGCTTCCTCTAGAAGTCCGCTTCTTGTCTGATCTTTATACGCTGTCTTGCAGAATGATAACTCTGTTCATGCAATCATCGTGGTCGGAATGTAGATTGTTTATGAGAAAGTATATAAAGAAAGGACTTTATTCAAGTGTTTCACTTAAATCTTGTTACAACCATATTATGACACATCAGTAATATTTCAACTGTTTGGAATTATTTTAGTATTGTTTTAAGAAAAAGAAAAAATTGTTTTCTTGTTAAGATCTTGAACTTTCATCTGTAAATTGGCAATAGATGATTTAAGATGATGTAGTTTATGTTATCATCTTTCAAACCCACTAAAGATGGTCCTGAAGTATTAAATATCAAAATGTGTATGTATAACATACAGAGCTGCCTGACTGCAGACTAATTATAAGCAATATTTGCCATTAGATCAGGCTATCGAGCACAATATGTTTTGTAACCATGGAGACTTGGTCGGATCCAGATTCTTCATCAGAAATGGTTCCTCTGTAATTGGTTCAGGAAGTCCTACAGACTCAGAAATGAAATATGACATAATTTGTTTCTAGTAAATTTTAAAATTAATTTAATCCGGAGAGAGAGAGAGAGAGGGGGGGGGGGAGGTAAGTTGGGGACAGAAATGAACCCAGAGAACCAGCGAGGTAAGGAAGATAGACCTACTCTTTGCATGATATAATCGTGGGATGGAAACCACGACATACAGTTATTTTGACAGAATGAAAATCTCCAGTCTCATTATGCCCCAATACTTGAGTAAGAAACGTAAGAGGTGAATATGGAACATCTTCATTATCTTCTCCTAGAGATACCATAGTTCGATGTCCTTCTAATCCATTCTTCTTACAGCCACGTGCCCAATCCATTCTGTAATAACACACAAATATAAAGTTCTTCTTAAAGTCATAAAACTCCATTCCCAGTTCCTCTAATAGCACCGAGCCGCCGTGGCTCATAAGCTACGAATAACGCTGTTAAATCATTAGGATATAGAAATTGTCTTTTTAAATAATGTCTCTTTATTATTATAAATATCAATGGCTATCGGTATAATTGTTTTCCTGAACCACAATGGACAATCAATATGAATTGCGGGAATGAAATATATATTGGGTGCCATTACCATGATTTTGATACACAGTAATCGTTTGGTTAAGCCTCCTTACTGTGTATCTGTTTCTCTGGTGGTGTAGTTTGTGCAGAACGTTTGTTTTCCTACTTTTATTCCTATGAATGAACATTTGAAACGTGTACGAAGAAAAAAAATCATATTAATTATTATAATGCGGGCCGAATTAAGGTTTTTATTTTGGCTTCAACTGTTATAGGCCTATAAACTATTATTTAGACTTTTTTTCACATGACAAGTCTATAATCAACTCTGGCGTCGTATGGCCGAGATTTAAATGGATTAGAACATTTTAAAATTTAACGATAAACTGGCTAATAGAATCTCGATTGCCGAGTACCGTTGCTACAATAATAAACAATAAACAATAATAAATAACTAGTCGCTCAGAATAAAGTTATCTGAATGAAATATATTCATTTTTTTTTTCATTGTCTGTTTTTGAATGATTATAGTAAGAACGGTCAGCTTTTATCTAAATCTTACATAATGCATATATGAAAAAAATATGACAGAATTTACATTCTGTTGTGGTTTTTTTTTTAGGTTATGGGGCAGTCGTCTTACGCGTCCACGTTAGATTATAAGATCTGCCATTGCGTGTTTGTTTCGATCTAAGTAGGACGTTAATCGATCTCAGACTTGTACACAATGAATAAGGTCGTCAGCCAAACCTCTACTAGAGAGAGAGAGAGAGAGATGGGGTTTAATGTCCACTCAAAACAAACTAGGTCATTTCGGGACTAACATATGGTCTATTTTTATTTACATAATTCGCTTGCGCGTAGGGTTCTTTAGCATTGGGAGGAAACCGGAGGACCCGGAGAAAACCCATGAGGTTGGACAGACGACCCTACTCCTTGCCACGTACAACCGGGGATTCGAAACCACGCCAGTCGACTCAATGACAGACTTTATGATACAGCGCGCGCACGCTAACCATTCAGCCATCCACCCCCCCCCCCCCCTCTACTAGAGACCTTAACGAATTATTCAAATAAAGATATACCATCGTAGTCCCGAAACGCCCTGGTTAATGTCTCTCTTTTTTCGATTATTTTGCAATGGAAACCCAGTTAAAATGTATGTGCAGTTTCCAGATTAGTGTGACGCAGATGTTTATGGGTTTTAAACAATTTGTGAGATAATTACTTTTAGAGTTATTGCCCTTTGCTCAGTTTCATTTCTTGTGTAATTTGGGTCTATAGTGTTATTACATCGACGTAAATTAGTTCCTGCAATTAGGTGTTACAAATAAGGATTATATACCTTTATCTGATATTTATTACTGGTCCGCATTCGCAGGCCCGTAGCTAACCCCAGAATGTTGTGTGTGTGTGTGTGGGGGGGGGGGGGAGACAGTGCTTATGGGGCGCCAATGGTGATTCTGGGGACGTCGATGTACCTACAGCTGATGGCCCACCGCCAACGGCGAGGGCGCCCAACCAATGTCACTCGGCTTTATGGGGCGCCCACACTGATATGGGCATGTTGGTCGTTGGCTTCGTATTGCGTGCAATGGAAAGGGCACCCCCCCCCCCCCCGGCTAGCTACGGGCCTGATTCTTCAGGTAGTTTTGGTATGAAAGAGACCTGGTAGGACAAGGAAAACGTTGTTGAGAATTTTTATTTTTTTTACGTGTGGGTTAACGTTGATCTCATGCTTTACTTTATCGATATTGTTGTATTAACGATGCTACTGAACGGCATATAAACTGTTCGCTAAAGTTTTATGTTTATTCCTAATTAATGTGACAATGTTTTCTACTGTTTTATTTACACACCGCGAAGTCTGTGGAAAAATTAAAAGACGTTCAGAAAGTGAAGCCCAAAATTTCTAATTTAATTTGTAAGTGTGGGTTAACTTTTAGTGGTTGTACTTTGTGAAATGAAATGAAATGAAATGGAGTTTAACGTCCTACTGTTCTGCTCCGACCTGGGCTAATAAAGACGGGCATACGCCATACAGTGTTCTATGAGGAAAATGTTGCCCGGACAGCGGCACTACGGCCTACTCTTATATCGAATTCCAACTCACAAGGGATCTTTTACGTGCACGCCAATGTATACGGGACCTCGGTTTTTCGTACCATCCGAATGACTAGACAGCTGTCCTTGTCAGGCTCTCCGTCCTGCATCACTGACAAGGGGGAACCACGCCGGAAATAGATCTTTTATGTGCACGCCAATGTGTACGCGGGACCTCGGTTTTTCGTACCATCCGAATGACTAGACAGGCCCTCCGCTCTGCATCATTGACAAGGGGGAACCGTACTCCGGGCTCGCGAGCCAGCGTGACCCCCGGTTGTACTTTGTAGTTAATGCATGTATTAACGATGCCACACAACGATATATATAATATATAACAATATACAGAGTTTTATATTCCTAAATAATGCAACAAAGATGGTTGCTTATTTTATTTACAAAACGCCAAACGAGAAGACAAAATACGTCCTGAAAGTGAACCACCGTACTCCTAATCAATCTGCAGAATAGTCAAATTATGGGGCCCCGAAGTGTTTCATTGTCGATTTGATTGTCGTGACACAGGATCACAGTGTTTTGTGAAAGGTTTAGCGACAAAGAATATAATGAGATCTGCTTAAAATGGACTTTAACTCATATAAGTGAGATAAATCCCACTAATTTATGGTTTTTATCAGTAGAGTGTTTTTTGGGGGGTTTTATCTACAGAATTAGAAAACGCAGGGTATGTTTCGTTGCCTGGCAGCCTCATTTGTGTATTCAATTAACCCTGAACAGTATATTGTTGTTTGTAGCTGTTCATTGCATATTAATCTTATTATCTTATTTTATTTTTCAGGCATGGAATAAAATGCACCCCTGCCATATATGTGGAAAAACGTTTAAATATAGTAGTGGAGTTAGCAGACATATCAAAGCCAACCATTTAAATGTATCATTCCAATGTCCGACATGTGGGAACATATTTAAGCATAAATATCATTTAACAGCACATATACGAGCTAAACATCCGGAAAACGATGTTAAATAAATGAAATGCGGATTAACTTCCTGTTTCCGGGCCAATGATGACGGGCATGCACCATGCGTTGTGGTATGTGGAGAAACTTTGCCAGGACAAGGGTGCTACGGAAATGAAATCAAATGGGTTTAAAGGAGCTAAACCTCTAACTAAATACTTTTCATAAAATTCGAAATTAAAAGAAAGAGAGAGAAATGAAATGAAATGGGGTTTAACGTCCACTCGACACAAACTAGGTCATGTCGGTACTAACATATGGTTTTAATTTTATTTCAATAATTCGCTTGCGCGTAGGGGTCTTTAGCAGTGGGAGGAAACCGGAGGACCCGGAGAAAACCCACGAGGTTGGACAGGCGACCCTACTCCTTGTCACGTACAATCGGGGATTCGAAACCACGCCAGTTAACTCAATGACAGGCCTTATGATACAGCGTGCATGTGCTAACCATTCGGCCATCCCCCCCCCCCCTCCCCTGTTTCTATGTATTTTGGGTTCCATTTGTAATGAACAAAGAGAAACATATTCTACAAGACAATGCGGAAGTAATCAGTAATAGCCAATTCACAAAGGACACAATAATAATAAAAACGTGTAGAATGGACTAAGCAGGCGTAAACGACTATCGTTCGATTTGGAATGTTCACGAATTTTTTGCAGGGCTGGGGTAATGGGTAATGGTAATGGAATGTAATCATTACATTTATAAGTAATGGTAATGTAATGAGTACTAGAATAATTGAAAAGTAATGAGTAATAGAAATGTAATTAATTACATTCCAAAAATCATGTAATGGTCAATTACATTTCAATTACATTTTATGGCAAATACAAATATTTCCAATATGACAATTATGATAATTGATTATTAGAAATTACAACAATGTTTTAAAAATTGAATAAATCGCTTTATATACATTCATATTACACTATATGCTTTTAAAAACAGTTTTGTCATTTTAGGGTTCCAAAGAATACAGCCGTACGCCCTACTGTTCTGCTCGGACTGGGCTAATGAAAATGGGCATGCGCCATACATTAAAATTTTATCTGGACAGCCTACTCTTATTTCAAATTCCAACTGTAAAGGGATCTTTTACTTGCACGCCAATGTGTACACAGGACCATGGTTTTCCGATCAGTCCGAACGACTATACGTTGTCCTTTGTCAGGCTCTCTGCCCTACACCACTGAAAAGGGGGAACCACGTCGGAAAAATCCGATGAACTTTCTCGGACAACGATGGGATCGGACACGGGACCTCCAAGTTAGCGAGTCAACGTATTACTCACTGGGCCACCGTGGCTCCCGCAGTGCCACGGCCTACTCCTTTTTCGAATTCAACTGTCATTGGTTCTTTTACGAGCATTCAACCTGTACACGGGATCTCGTGGTGTTTGTTGTTGTTCCATCCGAACGACTAGGCTCTCTTCCTTGCAAGGCCTTCCGTCCTTCACCACTGAGAAGGGGAAACTATTCTGGAAAATCTTTTTAAAGAAATGAAACACTTCTGAATATGTGACAATTTTGAACGAAGGATTTTTTTGTTGTCTTTCTTATAGTATGTTATTAAAATTTTAATTTATTCAAAATAGTGTCAGATGACTAAAGATAATAACTTTAGCCATAATGAGCTATCAATTCCATGGCGTAATCCATGGACCTCCCAGTCTTGAACTCAAATACAAAATGCTATAAGCTGTTTTCCTAATTTTTAGCATGGAGTGTTAATACGTGTCGTTTTAAACTGTCTTTTCTGCTGAAATATTTTCCACAATCTCGGCAAACGTTGTCTTCAGCAATGTTTTTAAGATGAACTGTTTTATTATGACGTTCTAGATTACCAGACGTTCCGAAAACTTTATAACAGATTCTACAGTAATATACGCCGCCCTGAAAATATAAATAAAACACTTATAGATCAATTAATCTCAAATACTAGCAAAGGATACACGCTTTTGGTGGGTCCTTATAGGGGTTCTGTCAAACCGGAAGTAGTATAAATATGGATCTGGAAGTGGTAGTGCAACCGGATTATTCCCCGGCTCGAGCTGTCTCAAATTCAAGCCCCAATACAACCCTCGTGTAGTCGCCAACTCCGAAGAGACAAACGAGTCACGAAAATCTATACAGAATATTGCATGTAAATAAACCGCTGGAACCTATGTGCAGTTATAGCCTTTAAAGGTACCGATATCAGAGCCCTTTATTTCTACATTATCTAAATTAACGTAGAATGATGAATTTCTGTCTAAAAAAAGACAACAGTCAATGGGAATGGGATTAAATAGGGTTTAATGTCTCGCCAACACAATACTTCGATCATTTTCAGGCAACCATATAGCAGCCTACTGTGATATCTAAGATCACGAAGTAGGAGACTTTTACATGTATTATAGATCAAGAATTCAAATTGGGCCCCAAGCGCTACTAATCTTGCTGTTGTTATTCTTCTTGGGGTGGGGGGTGACTCCCATTCAAGTACGATCGACGTGAAACTTGGGATGCTTGTTCCTTGGACAACTGCGCATCGATTGAAAGACTTAGATTTTGTATGGTCATTTCCTGGTTCATAGTACGCTCGTGCGTGTTTTGTTTTTTTTTTGTTTGTTTCAATATTCTTGAAAAGAGCCATATTTTGTAGGTACCTTTTATATGTTAAACACTCGTAAGTATGTCTTCATGGAGAGTTAAAACATGTCTTCTTAAACTATCCATGCGACTAAATGTTCGATTACATATTTTACAGTTGAAAACCGCAGAGGTATGGCTGCTTATCCGATGACGACGTAAGGAAGACCGATCAGTGTAGCCTTTATTGCAGTCTGGACACATGAATTTTTGGTGACTCAATGTGTCGCCTATCTGAAATGAGATGGAATAAACAATATCTTTAAGAACTGCAGTTTGAATTAAAGGCATTGCCTTGAAGATAAATAGGGACAAGATCGGTTTGAAGTTCTTTCACATAAATTCATTTCCAGTCAGGTAAAAATTGCTCACTTCTAGAATGTCCAGTGATGTAGTGCATCGGCGGGGGTGGGGGCAGCTTTTCAGAAAGGTCATACAAAAGAGGGGTAATGACAAAAAAACAACATAGAATAGGAGCAACCAACTAGGGCGGGAGTGGGCATTTTAAAGGGGTCCGCTAAATTGCTTTGTGTTTGGTCAGTATTGGGGCTAGAGATGCTTAAAATTAGATCCAATTTGGTAAAGCAGTCCTTAAATTGCAAAAAAAAAATATATATATAAATAGATTCTATCAAAAGGGGAAGCTAATATAATGAACATAGAGATTATGTTTCATGCGGTAAACGAGGTTTTCAGAGAGAGTCCATCTGTTTATTCTTGCTTGATGAATTTAATACAGCACCAGAAAATTAAAAGACTGGAATTGAACCCCAATAATATTTACTGTTACTGCAGGGCTGATAAACTTCAGTAAAAGGGCGTATGACTCTATTCTTTCGAATGAAAGCAAAAAAAACAACAAACCCTATTCATATTCAAAAGCTTTTATTGGACTTGTATTGTCCATTTAATGGTGATTTAATGTTCTTATATGTACGAAACTTGCGATGTCTATGTACAATTAGCTCAGCTTGAGATCAGACACGAAGCTAGTTGACACATTTCCACGATATTAGTCGCAAACACTAAGTAATTTTGAGAAGTATTTTTCCCGCTTCCATTTTCATATTTATTGAAAATGTTTATTTAGTCTTTGTGTGTATGAAACGGAATAGAGCCCCATAATCATCAGTGCACTATTTTTTTCAATATGGCGGCCATTTAGGACAGAAATCTATTCTGAAAGTAGATAGTGCTCTGTGTGCAGAATGGTTGTTATATATAATTTGGATGCTGCGTTTTTATGTGTTTATTGAGTAAACTGTTCCGGGTAAAGGCTCTGTCACAATAATGACACGTCACTCGGTAATTTTCATGGTTTGCGCGAATATGTTGACGCAGATGATCTCTTCGAGTGTAAGTTTTGGAACACATCGGACAGGGTAACTTGAAGTCAATGGTCTGAAAGACAAAACGAAAATAAAGCTAAATTCCCCATCCAATTAAATACCCAAAAGAAGAAAGTCAAGCAAGAAATAAAATAAAATAAATCAAAAATGAAATAATGTATTTGTGATACTTGAATTGACCGAGAAGGTAATATAATATGTCACCAGTGGCGTGCAGGGCATTGTTTTAGTACAGTGAATAGTGGGACAAATGCCTACTGCTGAAAATATTTGCCCCGCTGCTTTGTAAAAAAAATAATAAATAAGCAGTGGGGCAATACCGATGATGTCAACTGAAAATCATGAGCTTTTGCTTCTACTTGAGAGATGAAAACTAGCATAACTAAGTATCCATCACACTTGTAACACAAAGCACGGGGCTTTCACGTCCAAAGCTAAGGTTTGCCCAAAAAAATGTTTTCGTGCCCCGGGGGAGACAATTTCCCCAAAATCTCAATGCTTCAGATTGGCGTGAAGAGGTTTGGTAATGCATCGAGCCAGCTCCTGGTTATATACTCCGGAACTCAAATACAGAGGGTTGCCTAATATTGAGAAACGTGAGAACTCAAGACATTTTAAACATTTTTATTCATAATATAAATCAGCCACATAAATTAAGTTTGGTTACCAAATTGGATTCCCTCTGAAATGCATGTAGCCTACCATCATAGCGCCAGCTCCCCGCCCTCGGTACATTTTTTATAAGTAACCCGTTGTGTTAAAACTCATTGTCGATGCTCGATTGTCAGTCCTGAACGTCCCGAATTGACAGAATTGCAATCAAGTGACACGGAATTCAGCAATGTCACAGTTCTGCCAGTCCCGACAGCTGAGGTGGTGTGGGTAGAATCGTGACGTATTTTAAGTAACAAATATGTTTCAGCTTGCATGATTGGTTGAGATATTTTGTATGCAATGGGGACATCCGTTGTACTTCGATATTCTTCTTTTCACTCGATTGACACTATTTTTGGAATTGACAGAATTTAATTTCAGAACGTTCAATCGAGTATCCCCATTCGGTACGCGCCTTTTGTATGTACCCACGCTTAGCAGTGAGGTGTGGGAAAAATTACACTTTTCAACTATTTATGTTTATGGTGGCTGGTCTTCATGTATATGTACATATTGCCTTGAAGCCTATGGCTATCGCCTATAACAAAATCCCTCTGTGAAACAAAGCAGTAGTATTTTACTCAGATTTAAGTAAATTCAAATGGATTTTTTTAATATGAGCATTCAGTAAAGTTTGTCTAGTGAAATGTCTGCCACAATACTGACAACCAACTCGATAATTCTGGTGATTAGCGCGGACATGCTGACGCAAGTGATGTTTCTGGGTGTATTTTCTTTCACACAATGGACACTGAAACTTCGACATGGAGGTCTGAAAGAAAAATAACAGCAACTTACAAAAGTAGGACAAGAAAATAATGCATAGGTAGCGTGATTTTGCATGTCTATGAAATGAGATCAAGTTAATATCCTACTCCAAAAATAAATTCACCGCCAACAAGATAATTCAGATGTTGGATTTTTTAATTGATAATATCTTTGTTGAATTTGGAGGGGAAATTTATCAGCAAGTGGTAGGTATCCCGATGAGCACCAACTGTGCACCTCTGCTTGCTGATTTGTTTCTCTATTCCTACGAAGCCGATTACATACAGGCACTTGTAAAATCAAATAAACGATTAGTCAGACATTTTATTTTCACTTATCGATATATCGATGATGTTCTATCACTGAATAATCCAAAATTTAGTGATTATGTAGAATTCATATATCCTGATGAGCTCGAAATTAAAAACACTACTGACGGTGACAATTACGCTTCCTACTTGGATTTGCGTCTCGATTTTGACAATTGCCATAAACATAGTGTTAAATTGTACGATAAACGTGATGACTTTGACTTTCCGATTGTTAACTTTCCATTTATTAGTAGTAACATTCCGATATCACCAGCTTATGGAGTGTTTGTGTCTCAACTAATTCGTTACGCGAGAGCTTGTTCATTTTATTCTGATTTTTTAAAGGGACAATAACACTCTTGCTGGCTTTAAAGCTCCAGAAAATGAATAATATCTCTATCTAAGTACTAGATGTTTAAGTGTCCTACCTGTTGTGTAAATTATCCATTACATCCTATTTTACTTGTCCAGAGGTTTCGAAAATATTTTTAAATCGAAGTTTCATTTGAAAAGGTTTACGTTAGACGTTTCAAACCATTATGTTGAATTTTTCAAAATTTTTAAATAAGGTGTGTTAAGATGAAATTTGTATCATCAATTAATTGAAATATTCTAAAATAGTACAATTAGTTGACCAGAATAAAGATTGGGACATATTATTCAGTTACAACAAGAGTGGTATTGAGCCTTTAAGTAGATCGAGGCATTTGTCGTCTAAGCTTTAACTACAGGGATACTTGCGAACTAAACTTATTAAAACCTTTAAAATGTTTTATGGCCGTCATATTGACGTGGTTGGTAAATATAACATGTCTCTCTCGGCTATTATTCTAGATATATTTAATTGACGCGTATACTATCTCCCTGATAATGTCTGTCTACTACATCGTTAACACTGTTCATCACGTGCATTTTGCATACCGATAGTCCATTGGCCAATAACGCTATTTTACCGAGATTTCGCCTAATAGTTTGGATGCAGCTATGGCGGGTGTGGCGCCAGGCAGGGTAAGCTTACTCTTTCGGACACCTGTTACCACTGTTTGTCGTGTATTTTGTACACGGTGAACAGTCCATATGCTGATTACACTATTTTGCTTTATTACACTATTTTGCCTATACAGTTTTTTTAGGACTTCGAATTTTGTCTAATGGTTTGGATTGTTCGTACTTGGTTTTATTTTATTTGCACCAACTGGGCTAATAAAGACGAGCATACGCCATGCATTGTGCTACGAGTAAACTTTGACCGGAACAGTAACACTATGACCTCCTCGTTTTTCGATTCCAACTGTGAGGGGATCTTTAACATACTGCCAATGGTATACAGCTAGAGAACTCCCATTTTTAAACCCATTCAAACCATGTACACATCAAATTCTAAGTGCATAATCTTTGTCAAATGATGACAGAGCATAAACTGATGTATATTTCTAGTAAACTTATTTTTTTCTCAGCGTAAAAAGGTTTATTCACTGAGAATTGGAGACTTTTGTTTTTTTCCAAATACTCAAAAATTTCAAATATTGTAAAGATTAAAGCTTTTTCTGTTATGTCAGTTGCCGTCTCAAATTTTGTGAAATGAATTGAAACTAGGGACTTTAGTATTGACCCTTTCTTGTTCCTGATTTTAGCTATCGTTGATTATACTCTTTCTGTAATATTAAAATACATAATATGTGATATCATCCGTTGACGTTGGCGAACCATTATTTCAAATAATGGTACTGGCAATGTGCCAATCTTACATTATTTATGCTAGATGGAATTTTGACCCATTGAAATGTACATGCGGGATAGTGTCTATAATTTAAGTTGTTTAATGGTCTGGAGCAAGACATTCCGTAACATACTGATACATCACTCGGACTAACGAATAACGTCTTCGTGCAGTATAAATATATTATTACTTAAGGTCTCGCCCTCGACCATTAATCCACGTGTAATTCAACCCTTTACATAATATCATGTCTATATCATTTATCTGGTTTTTGAGGAAGCCGAATAATATAAGCCATTAGCTTGTTTCGGTATTCCGTGAATAAAATATTGTTCACATCAACCACAAGCTTGCCCTGTCAGAGAAATCGTCAGTTTAAATGCACCATGCTTGAAAGTTAAATGAACAACTAACACAATTCGCAAAACATAATATATCAGCGTGTCGGAAATATCGCAAGAAATAACCACCAACCCCAGCTGTGTGTGATTGAACTACATTAGCTAGCTAGTTACAAGACACGAAATGGCAGTGTGTGATTGAACTTCATTAGCTAGCTAGTAACAAGAAACGAAATGGCAGTGTGTGATTGAACTAAATTAGCTAGCTAGTTACAAGACACGAAATGGCAGTGCGTGACTGAACTTCATTAGCTAGCTAGTTACAAGACACGAAATGACATGAGTGTGTGAGTGAACTACATTAGCTAGCTAGTTACGCTAATTGAACAAAGGAGAGCGGCAATATTATTTTCGTCCCAACCTGGGAATGCATTGATAGGTACAGACAAGACTGGAGCCAGACTAGGAACTAAAGCCAGACCAGATTATTTTGCATCCAAGGCAAGACCAAATATTTCCGAATTCAATTTTCAAAATTTTACAGAAAAAAAATAGAACAAAACATAAAACTGCTACATTTATTTCAAATTGCAAGCAATACACCAACCTGTACAAAACTATATAAACTATGACCTTCAACGGTCTGCGCTAATGGCGGCACCGGGTACCATGCAAATGGAATCGGTAAACTATACTATAAGGCTGCACACTATTATAATTGTCATTTCACAACATCTTTCTGTTAATTCATTTTGGAAAATCATTTGGTCTTAGATCTTCAAATGTTTCCAGTGTGTAATTAAGAGATCTAGTTGAATTTTGTTTCTTTGGAATGTCTCAGCGGATAACAGAATTACTAATACTCTCAACTCAAGACGTTATCCTGAACTGCGCTAGGGTGCATCTTATCTATATGTTCTAGTAAACGAAATTTCCTGGAATAGAATTTCTCACAGATATGGCACTTAAAACGATATTCCAGGTGCTGAATTTTAATATGGCGATTTAAGCTTCCTTTCTGTGTAAAAACCTTCTCGCAATACTGACAACGGCGACCTCTACCACCAACCTATAATACAAATGTAAAAAGAACTTCAGTATATACAATGTATATGTATTTATAGGAAGGGGTTATTCATAACCGCAGTGTTTACAGATAACGATATATTACCTCGTAAATACTGTCTCTTTGAATTATGATTACCTCCTAAATACTTTAGAAGCATTCGTGACCTAACCTTAATCCTAGCTTATTGAAGCTACCCAAAATTCGTTGGGCTTGTTTATCATACAGAGTGCCCTTACCATAACCCGCTAATAAGACTGTGTTTAGGGATAACATCTTCCTTATTTATAAACAGAAGCATTAAACTTGGTTATTAAAATATATTTATTTTTACAATTATGAAGGTTAAGGTCCCCCACTCGCTCGTTTCTACCTTGCTACGCAATGCAAGCCCAGGTTAGTTTTTAGTAAAGATCTTAGCTGATCTAACCAAATGTCTGCTGATCTATCAAACACATTGTTAGCTGAATATGACAGCCAGTCAAAATGTAAGGGCAGTTCTGGCACCCCTGCTCTATAAACAGTTTTAAGATATACGCTTACAGCACGTAATTCTCTGTGCAGTCCACAAATGTTGTCCATACTGTGATCCTTGTATTGATACCTATTCACAACATAGTATAAATTGATCAAGGAAAACAATTCATGACGTAATTGTCGAAAATCATCAAAATTCAATAGGATTCTTTTTAAAGGTGATCAAACTAAAGGATTGTTCGTTTTTATAATATAATTTCAAGTTAACTGAATAACTTTGGCCTCTAGAGTGACCACAAGGAATTATGTACAACAGACTGACATGGGTGATGGCAAAAGTCACTAACAAAAATTGAAGACTGACAATTTGAGTAAATTGTACATGTAAGCAATCCAGGAAATAAGGTACCTGTCACAGACAATGTCAGTCACAAATTTAGGCTTTGTCAGGGACAATTCCTCTGGCGTCTATCATGCACAGTTCCTCTAGTGCTGTCATTCTGTAAGGCACAGGTTGGTCTATATTCTGTGTTATGTTGATGTTTTTAACAAGTTAGTGTCTGACAATTATTTTAAAGCTCTGACAATTTGTTAGGTACAACTAAACCCCTTTTTCCATAACGGCATTTAAAGCCTCTTATAGTCATTTTTAGGGATTGTTAATTCCTTGCTTGAATCTCTAAAAGGAATATCAATCCAAAAATGGTTCAATTTCTGATTTTCATTCAAACGTTACAAAGATATGATGAATGGACACTGTGTAAAACACTGGACATCCACTACAGACAATATATAGGATAAAGTCAACACAAGCTGAAATCTTTTGTTGGGCCTCTTTGGAATCTACCTGAATCCATGACAGGGATTATCTATGGTTGTTATTTTTACTTCTTAATTAAATGTTAAATAAGTATATTTTAGTGTGAATTAAGCCATTAAAAATTAGATATTGTTTGAAAGATTGAAATGATAATCAGTGACTTGAAGCTTATTTGCTATAAATCAGGTTTCAATAAAGAAGAAATCACAATTGGTGTATCATTTTATATCATACATGTTGTTACACTCATAAAAAGCTCAAACATAATCACACGATATTTGAATATTTAACAACTGTGCATCTTTTGTATATGTTCCTTTAGATGGTCACTCCTAGAATAACATTTTTCACAAACATTACATTTAAAACGACATTTCAGATGCTTGGAATGAAAGTGTCGGTTTAGGCTTCCTCTTTGGGTAAAAGTCACATGACACACTAAACACCGAAAACCTCCCAGATGTCGAGCAGTCTACAAGAGAACAAAGAGAAGCAATGATGAGAATTCAGAACACAAGTTAACAATCATGCACAAAATTTCTTAATTATATGGCGTACAGAGAGCGGACGCATTCCCCAGGCATCCATTACAGGTGGCATCCAATCAAAGAGTAATATTAAAGACACATTATGGAAGATTAGCTGGCAGTTCTCACTATAGTAGTTAAATACTAGATAATGTAAAATGAATATGCTGAAAATTTCAGTCAAATTTCTTCACTATAAGCCGAGAAAACCTTATTTTAAAATCACTGTAGTCTCGAATATTATTGGTACCGCTGTCACGATAATGAACAAAGTGTCGATTATCCACTTTTGTGGTTAATCATCAATCGGCGTTCAACAGCAGATCGGATTCAATCAATGAAAATCGGACACATAAAAAGATGGCATCGAGAGTTGATTATGGTCTTTTCATGTTAATAAATGTCTAATGAATAGATTATATAACATTTCAGGCCTAAAGAAAGACCAGCAATAGACAGATTTATCTCTTGCATAATGCATGTTTAAGTTTTTGGGGTGATCACTGTTAACTTTGTTGTACAAGCACTTTGATTAAAATAGAGATCTATATTTAATTTCAATTTTTTATACTTCCGATGGCCTCCACTAGTGTAGTAAAGATAAGTAAAACGAAATTTTGAACTATAAAAAACGAAAGGAAATAGTATCTATGTTTTAATCAGATTGATGTATAAGCTGCCCAAATTTATTTGAATTAAAAAGTTCATTGTCTTCCTCTCTCTGTGAGTATATTCCAAGCCTTAGGGGCATACAATGAAGGGATTGACCTGGGAATCACCACACCTGTGCATGCTACTGACAAGTCTAGTCGCAGCTACACTCTTCCCCTAAAATAGGAAAGGGGGGTGGGGGAGGCTTGGGCTGCCAATATAGTTTCAAACGAACGGCTACACTTTTGAAGATTCTAACAAAAATATTACAATACATGAAAGGATGTATTTAAATTAGTAATCAAATTAATATTTAAAATAGTCATTGGATTTTCTGGCAAAATTAGAATATATTACATTTGTATGTCTTGAACATTCCAAATTGACAGAATTGCAATCAAGTTCAACGAAATTGAGTTCTGCCAATCCTGAAACCGTGTAAGCAGAATCGTAAATCAAATCTAACATTTCAACTATTGTAATGTTTTGAGATCATGTTGTATTCCTTTGATCTAAAATTCTTGTAGATACTTGTCACTGTTCAAGGGAATTAAATTCTGGAATGTACAATTGAGTATTCTCACAATACCTATGTCATGCCTTCACAGTAGAATTCATACTGTAATTGCTGTCTGGAATCCGTTGTACATGTATGCCATACAAAACACTCCTGATTCGTTCAAATGTTTAGCATTTGGTATATTGGATATGGGCACTATTACAAACATATATTATGACCTGTGGTTTAATTTCTCCAAATCAGCTTTTGGAATTCATTGTTTACCTAATTATCATCTTAGGAATAATTTTAACGGATCCATCCACCGAAAATAAATCCTGAATAAAATTGACATTTACTTGTAGACTGTTTATGATAGAAAATATATAGTACATGGTTTGTTTGTACATGTATTATTAAAGAACAGAAGTCAGAAAATATATAGTACATGGTTTGTTTGTACATGTATTATTAAAGAACAGAAGTCAGAAAATATATAGTACATGGTTTGTTTGTACATGTATTATTAAAGAACAGAAGTCAGAATTATCTTATTTCCATCAAGGGAATAGTTTGAAGAAAAAAACCCCAAACCAGTTGTATTTATATAATTCTTTTCAAATGTCACCAGTCCTTTGGGCAAAGAATAAAAAGCCCATTTGAATGTAAATAATCCCTTTCAAATGTCATCAATCTTTTAGGGCAGATTTCATGCTAAAACAAAGAATGGATTTTTTTCATGTGTTCATTGAGTTTATCCTTTCTTGAAAGATGACGTCCACAAACAGGGCATTCCGCAGTTAATTTAAAGTGGGTTGCTCGAATATGTCGAGATAAGCTTCCCCTCTGGGTAAAGCCTTGGTCACAGTGAGGGCATGCGAAGTTAGGGCTTCCTTCAACTTGAACCTAAAATAAGAATAAAAGCATTGTTCAGTTTCCTTATAAGTTTGACTGAAGTGTTTAATAGAACTATAAAAAAAAGGTTGTTTCCAAATAGTTTTAACAGCTAGAAGTCTGCATTATCAATTAAATGTAAGAAATTAAGACATAAAATAGCATGAAATGAAGTGGGGTTTATCATCCTACTGTTCTGCTCCAACTGGGCTAATGAAGACAGGCAGTGTGCTATAAGGGGAAATTTTGCCAGGACAGCCACACTACGGCCTACTCTTGTATCAAATTCAAACTGCCAAGGGATCTTTTATGTGCACGCAGGACCTTGGTTTTATGTCCCATCTGGTCCCTTGTCAGGCCCTCTGTCCTGCACCACTGACAAGGGGGAACCATGCCGGAAAATGCCAGCGTAGGGATCGAACACGAGACCTCCAGGTTAGCGAGCCAATGTCTGGCTGCCTAATGAATCACACGCCTACAGCAATTAATTCATCCAGGTTGAGTCCATAAAGGTCGTCAAATTTTTAGGTAAATAAAAAGCATAATCTTTATTTTGTAAAATAGCAATGGTGTGTTGATAAGAAACTATGACATAAAATGGAAATTGTAGAAATACAGTGAGCTTCTTCGTTTCACTGATCTGAACAATGAATATAAATTACAAGCTGATCGGGTGATACTTTTGGCTTCTAGAGCATTCACAAGATTCTCAAAAGTGAACAAGGGCCATAACTCTAAAAGCAATTCATATAATTTTTTAAAATTCAATAGGATTCTTCCTTCAGAACCATGCATATCCATCAGATTGGATCCTAACTTTTGAGCATTCAAAAGATTATACAAAATGATCAAGGGCAATAACTCTGGAAAGTATTATCAGATATTGCTTAAATTCAACAGACTTCTGTGCCTCTTCAATACTGACAAAAATTATAAATTTTAAATGATAAATTTGTGGATAGACAAACAGAAACAACAATAATACATGATCACATTTCAATGTTGGTGTATAAAACAAATGCTGGCATGTACTATGTAGTCAAAATCAGATCAAGATGAATCAACATATAAGGAGACTAATTATAGTATTCAGAGAAAAGTCAGTATCTACTGATTTGCGCCAACTGGGATAATGAAGAAAAGCATATGACTTGAAGTGTACTATGAGTGAAGTTTTGAATAGATGGCTGTGTTCACGCCTACTTTTAATCGAATTCTAACTGTTCTTTTATATACACAACATGTGCACAGGACCTGGATTTTCTGACCCATCCTGCGGCACTTACAAGGGGAAACCTGGTTAGTCAGCTATCACCCTACCCATTGAGCCACAGTGGCTCCTAGTTCCTATGAATGTGCAGTCATAATTATCCATCCACTATATGGAAGAGAACACATAAACTAAAAAATAAATAACTTTTATTATAATAGGTAATATATAATTGTAACATATAATCGTAGCAAAGCATATTTACAATTAAGGTACATTTTCAGTTTTTTTTATAAAAAGTAAAAGACAATATGAAGATGATTTCTGAACCTACATTTAACATGACAAAGAACCATTGCTACACCTGGAAATAAGGGATCTGTCACAGACATTGTCAGACACAAAATCAGGCTCTCGGGCAAAATATTACAGGTGCCTGCCAATTTGGCCAGCAGTGATTTTTCAGGTACAATCACTACGGTACAAGCCATTTTGTCCAGCAGAGAATTGTCAGGCACAATCCTACTAGTGCCTGCCATTTTGTCCAGTAGAGATTTGTTGGGAACAATCGCTCTGGTACCAGCCATTTTGTCCAGCAGAGAATTGTCAGGTACAATCCTACTGCCTGCCATTTTGTCTAGCACAGATATGTCAGGCACAATCCTACTGTTGCTTGTCATTTTGTCCAGCAGTGATTTGTCAGGTATAATCACTCTGGTAACAGTCATTTTGTCCAGCAAAGATTTCTCTGGTACAATCGCTCTGGTACCAGACATTTTGTCCAGCAAAGATTTGTCAGGTACAATCGCTCTGGTACCAGTCATTTTGTCCAGCAGAGATGTCCGGTACAATCACTCTGGTACCAGCCATTTTGTCCAGCAGAGAATTGTCAGGCACAATCCTACTAGTGCCTGCCATTTTGTCCAGCAAAGAAATGTCAGGTACAATCGTTCTGCTACCAGTCATTTTGTCCAGCAAAGATCTTTCAGGTACAATCGCTCTGGTACCAGCCATTTTGTCCAGCAAAGATTTGTCAGGTACAATCACTCTGGTACCATTTTGTCCAGCAGAGATTTGTCAGGCACAATCGCTCTGGTACCAGCCATTTTGTCCAGCAGAGATGTCAGGTACAATCACTCTGGTACCATTTTGTCCAGCAGAGATTTGTCAGGCACAATCTTACTAGTGCCTGCCATTTTGTCCAGCACAGATTTCTCAAGTACAATCGCTCTGGTACCAGCCATTTTGTCCAGCAAAGATTTGTCAGGTACAATTGCTCTGGTACCAGCCGTTTTGTACAGATTGGTCAGATACATTCACTCTTGTGCCCACCATTTTGTCTGGCACAGATTTGCCTATTTTTCTGTGGTTTTATGATATCAATGTCTGAAACAAAGTTCAAAATGTCAGGTACTTGTTCGTTAGCTCCTGATGTTTTGTCAGGTATAACTATATAACCATTATTTCCCAAGCCTGTTTAATACAATTGGGGAGGTGACATCTACCTGTCGTATCACATCATTTTGCTTTTTTCAAAATGAAATCAAGATGATATTTTCTGTAATGATCTTTTAATTTATCTTTTCTTGAAAGACTTTGTCCACAAACGGAGCATTGCAAACGTTGCTTCAAATGGGTAGATTGAATATGACGAGATAGATTTCCCCTCTGTGTAAAAACCTTCCCACAATACTGACAACGTGGACATAATTCACTTCTAGTTCTATCAACCTCAACCTACAATAGATGAAAAATTTGCTTCAGTTATCTCTTATGTGTAATATTGCTATACACAAGGGATGAAATAACATAATAATACAAGTTAAGATTTGAGCGATACAGTTCGTAAACTTTCCCGCAAGTGATAAAATAACATAATACCGGTAGAGATTGTGAGAAGGCGAATCGCAATACATCGATTATAAGATATATCATGCCAGCGCTGATGTAGCTGGGCCCCAGGCAGTGTGTTCAGACAATGGTGTTTCCACCTACTCTTCATTGAAATTCATTAACCCCACACGTCCCATCTGAATGAATAGACGATGTGAGCCAGTGCCTTACCCACTAAGCAACCGTGGCTTCCCTTGGATAGTGAGCCAGTGTCATACCCACTGAGCCACCATGGTTTCCCTTGGTTAGTGAGCCAGTGTCATACCCACTAAGCCACAATGGTTTCCCTTGGTTATTGAGCCAGTATCATACCCACTGAGCCACCATAGCTTCCCTTGGTTATTGAGCCTGTGTCATACCCAATGAGCCACCATGGCTTCCTTAGGTTATTGAGCCAGTGTCATACCCAATGAGCCACCATGGTTTCCCTTGGTTAGTGAGCCAGTGTCATACCCACTGAGCCACCATAGCTTCCCTTGGTTATTGAGCCTGTGTCATACCCACTGAACCACCATGGCTTCCCTTGGTTATTGAGCCAGTGACATACCCACTAAGCAACCACAAAATTCTGTGTAATAAATTTTGACTGTTATTGGTGGATGGTACTGTGAGTACAAGTAACACAATGACCAAATCATCAGAGAAGACCAAACAATAAATTTTGATGTCAATTAAATAAAGTAAATAGTATACAAGTGACAATTTAGCACTGAGACCGCCCCAAACTGCTGTAACTAGGGCTCCTTAGACCACCCTGTGTAGCTGTGGGACTTACATGAACTAGAAATGGTCCTACTCCTATAATATGGAAAGCTATTCAGGTATATCTTGGGAAGTTTGAGGCACAGCTTCATACTGTTTTGATCTCTCCAGGGATATACCAGTTTTAATACATCACTTTTCTCTTATTTCTTCAAGGGACTATAGGTAGTCATTATTTACATCATGTACCAAGTGCTGTAGGGTTCAACATTCATCAAGACCAGAACTATACAATATTTCAATAAGTAGTAAAAATACAAGTCAAAATAGTTTATGAAAAAGAAATATTAAAAAAACCCCGACAAATATCCATTGTCTATTTAAAATAACCAACTATACATCCTTTTAGTAAAATGGGCAGTCAAATTAGTTTTTAAGAATTGATATAAATAATCCATTGTCCATTTCAATAAACCAATCACACATTATTCAATTATAACCACTGGTGTTAAATACCGCTCACAATAATCACAAGACTGACCAATAACTAATGACTTATAACTATCTGTGGTATCGATCTACATGCCGCACACAATAATCCCATTACTGACCAATAATTAATGACTTATAAATATTTGTGGTATCGATCTACATGCCGCACACAATAATCACATGACTGACCAATAATTAATGACTTATAACTATCTTTGGTATCAATCTACATGCCGCACACAATAATCACATGACTGACCAATAACTAATGACTAATAACTATCTGTGGTATCGATCCATGTGAGTCTTCAAATGATCACTTCGTTTAAAAGATTCTGAGCACACGGGACAATAGCGACGAATATTAAGATGAACACTATCGACATGTCTTTTTAAATCCTGTTTCCATTTGAAAACCTTTAGGCACCAAGTACAAGTTAATTTCCAATTGCTTACGTTATTCCGTCCGATCTATAAAATAAAAACAAACACAAAATTAGAAAGATCAACTTCACCTCTTCACAAATATTTAGTAGAATCAATTAGTTTCAGTCATGCAACAAAAGTTCACAGATTCAAACAGATTATCAAGTCAATAATCTTTCTTGATGGTGGGCGGGTTATTTTAAATGATGCATTAAGTTATTATAATACTTAAAGTCCTGATCATGCATTGTTTTGGACTAGATTAAATATTTCCTGGCTTAATCCATGCTAAAATGTATTCGAATTAAGACAACAAAACCAAAATATCAATGGTTGATAATCTCCTGGCTATGATTCAAGATCCCTCCCCCAATCAAAAGCTATTACATAACAGTAAAATGTAGCGCTGGCAGAGACTTCACAAAGCAGAGACTTCGTTCAACACTTTTTTTACCGTTAGCTTTTGATTATATAAAATCCACAGAATTATTTTTGTTGAAGTCTGGTTATATGAAAGCTTAATTACACCATTTCCTACCGGGTCCTCTTTTTACCCAATTCTGTCTGCTTTGTTTCAAAATGGATTAATCACCCTGCCACACAGGATGTTGTTTTCTACCCATGACAATTTGTTCTCATACTCATAGTACTGATTTTTCAATGTGCAAAATAATTTATGAGTTTCTGGTGTCTTATGGGTGGTTGATTTCTTGGGGAATGATCAGTGGTTGAGTGACCTAATATGTGTGCCTTAGATCATAATGTCTTCTCATTGAGTAAAGTGCCTTGGTTTCGATTTCCGACCTTGTGCATGACCAGGGAAAGGTTCGCCTACCAATCCTTTTGTGTTTTCTACATGTTCTTTCCACTGCGCTAAAAACTCCTATGCACATGCGAATTATTGAAATAAAATTGTACCATGTTAATCCCGAAATGACCTAATTTGTGTATCTCTCTTTCCTGGTGTCTTTTCTAAGCTGATCATTCAATTCATAGTAGTGATTTTTCCATTTACAAACCTACTTATAAGTTTCTGGTAACTAAACACAATATTTCTCTATCAGATGTTATTACACGTTTAAAAAATAGTGTCTTTTTTGTGCTGATCACAAATATCATAGTAGTGATATTTACATGTGCAAACAAATTATATCAGTTCCTGTTAACGACAATGAATTTCTGTTAATAGTGTTATTGAATGATTTAGAAAAAGGGTCTGTTCTTGGCTGATCACCAATTTCACAGTGATATGTCCTTGTATTCACAACCAAATCAATTGCTGATTTTAAAACGTCTAAAGCGCATGTATCTTCTTTAGATGGGCTTTAAGTTTATCATTCCTGGAAAAGACTTGGCCACAGTAGCCGCATATTATTTGTATCTTGCGGTGCACTACATCAACATGACGTCCCATATCCCATTTTCTGGCAAATCTTAAACCGCACTCAGGACAACAAAATTTATTTTCCTAAAAAAAAATAAAACAATACTCTAAGATAATAATAAACTTTTATTTTCATTTTTATACTTTTTCAAGTAAAATTCCATAATATTATATTTTTAAAGGTAATAATAAGCTTTACATAATTTATCTGTAAATCTTGTACATATACATGTACATAATGACTACTGTACATAAAACAAGACCATAATAATTCAAACCATAAATCTATCTTTTGATTGTAACATGTGAGATGTTAGCTTTATATCACTGTTCATTAAAATATACATGATTGTTTTCTACAAAAAATCCAACAAATTTGTACAAAATCTTTTTAAGTGTAATTTACCGATTCTAGAATACATTAAATAGAATACAATTTTTATGGGAAATCAATCACTGGTTTTATTGTAAAAGCACGTTTCCACAAGTATCCTCTTATCCATATCAAGCACAATTTATACAATACAATCATATTTACCGTAAACCAAAAATCTAGTCTAAAGCATTTGATCACATCTAGGACACTACATGTACAGTCATACACATGACAAAACCAATGAATTTGTACAATATATTTTTGTTTTCATGAGTAAGATGCCAACACTGCGAAATAAAATTAGCCGTTTTAGCAAAATTGATCATTAGATTCAAAACTTGATCGGCAGTTATTCAATTTTCAGTACCGAACACCAAAATCAAAAGGTTTTTAGTTGATTTGTCGTCAGTCGTAACAATGCGATCCTGATTATGGGCAGCCCTCTAACAAGAATCATATATTTTATCACTAGGATGATGTTTGTGTATATGTGTTTTTAGATAATCGTTTCTACTCGCTGTATATTCACAATAAGGGCATTTAGCTCGCATCTTGAGATGTATCCCGTTAATATGGCGTCTCAGATTCCTCACTCTTGAAAACGTTATGCCGCACTCTGGACAACGAATGTCTCTACCCTACAAAAGTAAACAAAACACTGTTTCAAATATTTTCTTTTTAAACATTATTTAGTATCTAAGTTGATAAAAAGTCTTCTCACAGATGGAAACACCATAGGATATAAAATTAAACTTGTGTGTTTTTTTTTCTGGAGAAATCCTAGTATTACAACAATCATTCACCAAAAACACATCATGCATCAGTTTTAGGGGTTTTTTTTACAACAAATTTTTGTTTTTGCTTTAACTATAGCAATGCAAAGACATGACCAAAACTCAAATCTTCCAAACACTATTCTGTGAGTAGGTACAGTCATGGACCTGATAATACAATCAAATCGGCGGTCTTCATTAACTCAGTTGATGCAGAAAAGTAAGTGCAGAAAAGTAGGACGTAAAACCCCCCTTTCATTTCAAACATAACATATCCAAACAAAATGTATTACCACAGAATCTCAGCCTGCATAGTGAGCCAAAATGTAGTTCCCAAGAAATTTTTAAAATAAGAAACAAATTATTGGAAGAGCTGCACCAATGGGTCTGTTTAGAACGTCAGGTACATGTAGTAACAGTATTTCCAGCTTATTTGCCACTTCTCTTGAATATATGAAGAACTGAATACAAAATATTTAGGTCCACCTTTCCTAATACATACAAATTTTATTGTGGACTGTAAATAATATAGCCATGACAGGGAATGTACTAAAATTATGCAGTTATGTTTTAAATCTTAAAGCAGTTATACTACAGTAAATTATGAAAGTTTTACTTTTAAAGGAATATCAGTCCAAAAATGGTACAATTCTGTAGAGTGCTTACAAAGGTATGATAATTGTTAAAATATTTTGATGGGCCTCTTTTTAATTCTATTGAATCCAAATCAGGACATTATCTGGATGACTTTGTTTTCTTATTTAAATGTTAAATCAGTGATTCTCAATCAGTGTGCCGCAAGATCTTCTTAAGTGTGCCGCAAAATTTTCAACGGTACACTAAGAAAATATAAAAAACCATGTGATCCCAATTGAGTATTCACTGGTGTCTACTTATGAGTTCATAGCTGTTTTCTTTTTTATTTAGTTTGAGTCATTCTATGTACATGTACATGTAGCTCACAATTAATAAAAGAAAGAAATCCTCTCCTGTCAACCAGGAGATTCGACAAGCAATGCTGGAACGGTCATGATTTATAGATTATAATTACCATAAGAAGTGGCCATCACCCAATTAAATGATATGTTAGCCATATAGGGAGGTGTTTTTAGATATATGCAAATCCTATCTCGTCAACCATTAAATTCAACAAGGAATGCTAAAAGCTAATGCTTCAGCAGTCGCTTAGCATTGTGCAGAATTGTCCTTCACCCAATCAAATATCTGTCAACGTTAGCCATATATAAAGGTGTTTTTAGATTTACAAATTGAAGATCACGTGGCTAAGTTGATGGGTCGCTAGTCTGGAGGTCGGGTGTTCGATCCCTGCATTGGCCGAGAAAGTTCATTCAGTTTTTCCGGCGTGGTTTCCCCTTGTCAGAGTTGCAGGATGGAGAGTCTGACAAGGACAGCTGTCTAGTCGTTCGGTTGAGACGGAAAACCGAGGTCCTGTGTACACATTGACGTGGCAGTTGCAATTCGATATAAGAGTAGGCCGTAGCGCCACTGCCTGGGCAAAATTTCCCTCATAGCACACTGTATGGCGTATGCCCGTCTTCATTAGCCCAGGTTAGGAGGACGTTAAACCCCATTTCATTTCGATTTACAAATTATGCAATTGAGAAGATAATTTGTTTTGACCAGCAAACCCTTTCCTGGTAATGTTGATACCCTCTAATCAATGGTTATTTTAATCAGGGACTAACAACCAGGAGGTCTCGGTTCCGATCCCAGTATTGGCAAAGAAAGTTCCCCTGGTGTCTTCTGCTTGGTTTTCTCTTGTCAGTACTGAGTATACATGTAGTAGGAATAGCATTTGGATGGGACGAAAATTGTTGGCATGCACATGAAAAAACCCTTGGCAGATGGAATTTGACAAGGAGAAAGCAGAAAAGCTGCTGTGTGGGTAAAATTTCCCTCATAGTACACTCACACTGCAAGGGGTATACTCGTCTTCATTAGTTCGTTTGGTAAAGAAACGCCCCATTTCATTTATTTAAATCAAAACCACAGACATCGGAGAAATATACAGATATATGTTTAATGCATGTATAACTTTACACCAACTATATGTATATGATATATCTATAATAACATTACATGTAAATAAAATAATATCAATTGGTATTTGTACATTTATAAATTATAATAATATTTGTAGCCTACTACTTTTAGGTACTCAAGGATTTATAAATTATCAGCTTAACACACAGACTCTACACAAATCAAGGTTTCAGTTATAATGAATTTTAATCATTTGGTATTTTTAAATAATGTGACTGAAGATACATGTAATCATTTCTGGCAGCTGTACAGTCAAAAAAGGTCATTTTTCTCAGTGTTTGAACATGGTATTTTTCAATAATGTGACTGAAGATAATCATTTCTCGCAGCTGTACAGTTAAAAAAGGTCATTTTACTCGACGTTTTTTGATAAACCAATTTAATCAACCCTCCATGATCCATGAAACAACACTGTGAACACCTATTTTTTGTGCACTACGAAAATAAATATTAAAACAGTGTTTTTTTGGTTCTTTCAACAAATCAATGCCCCAGTGAATGGACAAGTACATGTAACATTATCTCTTCAAGTTATCTATGGCCTTGGATAAACTTTAATAATATTTATGTACTTTTAGGTTATCAACCCTCCATGATCCATGAAACAACACTGTGAACAGCTATTTTTTGTGCACTACGAAAATAAATATTAAAACAGTGTTTTTTTGGTTCTTTCAACAAATCAATGCCCCAGTGAATGGACAAGTACATGTAACTAGCGGGTACATTAGCAAATAAGTCTCAACATTATCTCTTCAAGTTATCTATGGCCTTGGATAAACTTTAATAATATTTATGTACTTTTAGGTTATCACTTCTACAAACTGATTACTGTGGACAAAACTTTAATAATGCCTACTTTTAGGTTATCACTGCTACAAAACATTCTCTGCGAATGCACTTTATTAATGTGCATAACATAACATAATTTTGACATAACAATCACTGCGGATAAACTTTATTAATGTGCAGTATAAGGTTATCATTTTGACATAACATCACTGCGGATGAACTTTATTAATGTGCAGTATAAGGTTATCATTTTGACATAACAATCACTGCGAATGCACTTTATTAATGTGCATAACATAACATAATTTTGACATAACAATCACTGCGGATAAACTTTATTAATGTGCAGTATAAGGTTATCATTTTGACATAACATCACTGCGGATGAACTTTATTAATGTGCAGTATAAGGTTATCATTTTGACATAACAATCACTGCGGATGAACTTTATCAATGTGCAGTATAAGGTTATCATTTTGACATAACAATCACTGCGGATGAACTTTATCAATGTGCAGTATAAGGTTATCATTTTGACATAACAATCACTGTTGATGAACTTTATTAATGTGTACTATAAGGTTATCATTTTGACATAACAATCACTGCGGATGAACTTTATTAATGTGTACTACTACTAAAAAGTTATCATTTTGACATAACAATCACTGCTGATGAACTTTATTAATGTGCAGTATAAGGTAATCACTTTGACATAACAATCACTGCGGATGAACTTTATTAATGTGTACTTTAAGGTTATCACTTCTACAAAATGTTAGATCACAAAAGGAGCATTTTACTCGAATCTTTAGATGTACCACTTCAATATGACGTCTAACATTTCTTTTGCTTGAAAACGTAACGCCACACGCTGGACAACAATTTATTCTTCCCTACAAATATAAATAAAACAGTCTTCAGATATTTTCACTAAGCAATAAAACAAAAGAACAGCTTAAGACTGTTTTAAAAACTTTATCTTGAACACTACATAAAGTTATTATTATGATAACGAACATCTACATGCATTGAACGTTTGTTTAAATTAAAAATAGGGCAAACACGTCAAATACAGGAAAACACAATTTTACTGTGAAATATTTATCAGGTTACAAGTTGAATTGTTGAATTTTTAAATTTTTCAGAACTTTATCTGTAGATGACTGAATTGATAAAACACTTGACAACTTGGACCAACCACAGTTTTTTGTGTTTTTTTTTTTAATGAACTGAATGTTACAGAAATGGTCATTACATAAATTATTTGAATTTTTAAATGTGGGACATACTTTTGTAATATTCCATAGACAGGTACACTTGAAGCATTTTTTATCTCAAAATGTTGTATACATGTAGTAACATTCCTTCAAAAATAGCATCTTCGCTAGCCCAGTTGGCACAGGAATTGTAGGATGTTAATTAAACCCCATTTCCATTCATTTCATTTAAAAATATGACAATCACATCCACTTTTAAAGAACACAATTAAACTGTACCAATCAGAAATGTATATCTCTGTAGAACTTGTCTGATCAAGTATGGTAAAAGTAAATAACAGGTAAGACATTTATGACACTTTCAAGATTGAATTATTAACAGTCCTTTAACAATATTACAATCACATCCACTTTACAAGAACACAAACTGTACCAGTCAAAAATATGTGTATGATGCTTGTCTGATGGGATTACAACTTTGACATTCTGTTATCAATAATGTTCGGAACTGTTCTGTATAATTGTATAACTCAATTTTTCAGATAATTCAAGAGGGTGAGCTTTGTTCTTGTGTGCTGTTAGTTTATCTTTTCTATAAAAAGTTTCGTTGCAGAAAGGGCATTTCACTCGCAATTTTAGATGAACCGCTTCGACATGCCGTTTTACATTTCTTTTAGATGACAAAGTCAATCCGCACACTGGACAATCTAGTGCTCTG
Source organism: Patella vulgata (assembly GCF_932274485.2). Taxonomy (NCBI): domain Eukaryota; kingdom Metazoa; phylum Mollusca; class Gastropoda; family Patellidae; genus Patella; species Patella vulgata. The sequence continues at coordinate 18,121,227 of NC_065881.2, forward strand.
CCCTAAAAATATAAACAAAACAGTGTTCACATATTTTTCACTATAAGACGTTCTGTGAACAGTCTATAACATAGGGTCAATCAAAGTAAATACATTAATTTCAGAAATGTCACTGATAATATAATAACAGTCATATTCTTAAACCATATTGAACTGATTACATGTATGTTTTTTTGTTTATTTTTAAAATCTTCAAAAATGCACTACCGAAATGAATCTCTATTCCTGCACTATGTGAGCTTTGTTCATGTGTGCTTTTAGAGTATCGCCTCTACCAAAACTCTGATTACATAGGGGGCATTGATATCTAATCTTTTGATGTACCACTTCAATATGTCGTTTAATATCCCATTTTCTTGATAACGTAATCCCGCACTCTGGACAACGAGATTTACTGCCCTACAAAAATAAACAAAACACTGTTCTAAGCCATGTACAAGGTTAAAGAAAAAAGAATTGTAATTGCTTGTTCATAAAAAACCCCAAAAAAACACAGGTCACTCTTGTTCATAAAAAAACGTGAAACATGAGTCTTCATAAAAAAAAATCCTGCGACACTATTGTAAAAAGTTCATTTTGTTTTCTTTGTTCAAAGACAATTGTTCATAAAAGACAAAGGACACAACTGTTCATCCAAAACAAAAACTGGTACACAATTGTTTATAAAAAAAACCTAAGAGATTATTTTTTTTAATAAAAAGAATTAATTTTGTTTTCTTTCTTCAACTTCAAGGACAATTGCTCATAAGACACAACTATTTATTAACAAAGAGAACTGGGATACAATTGTTTGTAAAAATTCCTGGGACACTATTGTTCATAAACAAAATCAATTTGTTTTCTTTGTTCACAGACAATTGTTCATAAAAAAACCAAAGGACATAACTGTGCACTTGAACAATCTGGGACACAATTGTTCATGACACAATTTTTCACTGAAAAAGCATGTGACACAACAGAGTATCACATATGTTTGAAAGTACTACTTATTATTTAAAAAGCATTCTATCATACATCAGTTATCTCTGTTGATGAGCTCGTTCCATGTGCTCTTTCAGATGATCGCTTCTACAAAATGTATGGTAACAGAATGAACATTTAACTCTCAACTTGTGATGCACCACTTCAATGTGACGTCTTATGTTCCATTTTCTTGACAGAGTTAAGCCACATTCTGGACAAGAATATTTATTTTCCTACAAAAATAAATAAAAACTTTTCTTATCTTGAATGGTTTTTTTTCTCCATTTTCTTATCTTGAATGGTTTTTTTTCTCCAGACTATCCTATTACATGTAATTTTGATTAAACACATGTACAAGTATGGTAGTTTAACATCACTTTTTGTCTTATTTTCATGGATATGGACAGTGGGAGGAAACTTTAAATCTTCAACAGAATTTTCCACGTCTCTTGAAATCTCTAACATTGGATTGTTCTACCCATTCAATAGAACATTTACCTGAGCAACAACTTTCAAAAGAAACAATGGCTCATTTTCTGTCAATAATATAAAATCAAAATAGAATTTAGTAATTATTTATACCAGATGTCAACAGTAAAACCTGCCACAGCACACAGTACATAAATTTTTTCAACATTCACAACCTCTCAAGTAGCGGCTTTGACCGTGTTGGACCCCCTTACGGAAATCCTTCAGTAAACAGTTTTAACGCTCTTTACAGGAGCCGCAGTAACTCAGTAAGTATGATACTGGCTCCCCAACCAGGAGGTCCAGGGTTCAATCTGTATGTTGGCCGAGAAATGCTCCTTGGGATTTTCCAGCCAATCTAGAAGGGCAGAGGGCCTGACAAGGAAAAGGTGTCTAGCCATTCTTAAGTAAAGAATAACGGAGATACACTTGCATATTCCTTGAAGTTCATGTAAAACAACTTGACTGTTGGAATTTGATAAAGTGTAGGCAGAAATGCTGCTGTTTGGACAAAATCTCCCTAAGAGCACAATGCATGGTGTATGCCCATCTACATTAACCCAGTTGGCACAGAAAAGTAAGATGCGTTAAACCCCATTTCATTAAATGCTCTTTATACTAACCACAAATGCACTTTCTTTGATAAAGAGATAAATTATTAGCCAAGCTACATGTAGCTGTCATTGAAAACATACAAGAACCCGTTTTGTAAGTTTAAATATATATATTATTTTATAAGTTTAAGTAACAGCTACATCTGGTTTAAAACCCCTACAACATTAACATAGGTTTTGTGACAGTTTTCATAAAAATTGTTTTGTTTGTGAAGTAAGTTATACATGTAGAGTAGTCTGTCTATGCTATTCAAACCAATTTCAAAGTGTCATTATTCAGTGTCAATCAAAATTAATTGAATTTCCTCTCGTTTTTGTCTATGATGAAACATTAATATTAATAATTCATTGAAATATTGATAAACAAATATAAGAAAATATTTTGATTTGGAAGATATAACAGTTCTCATAAATCTAACAATGCACTAAATCCAATTCAAAAATTGATCATTTCATGTGCTTGATAAAACCAGCATTCGATGTGACCACTAATAAACTGTTTGTTTTGTTGGGTTTTTTTTTAAAAAACAAAACACATACATTTCTGAAAGTGTTCATATTTCTATTTGAGGCAAGTGTCTCACCAATTTTGAAAGAACCATTTATTGTACGTTGTGGATCTGATTTATATTTAAATAATATCCTCCATATTTTACACAATTTATATCATCATTGATGAGCTTTTCGGATATGTTTTTTAAGATTATCAATTCTAGAAAATGTATTTTTACAAAAAGAACACGCAAATCTGGACTTTTGATGAACCACTTGTGTATGCCGTTGTAAATCCCATTTTCTTGATAACGTAATCCCGCACTCTGGACAACGAAATTTACTGCCCTACAAAAATAAATAAAACTCTTTCAAATTCTTTCGGAGAAGGTAGGTTTTGTAATTGATCTCAATACTCTGTGGGCATAAATATAAATAAGAAAATAATCCATAAAAATATAGAGATTAAATGTTGTGCTAGAAAACAAAAAGAATATTGACACAAATAAAAAACAAGGGGTGATTATTTTCAGGAGCCATGAGAATTTCACCCGGACAGCAGTGTTTTTGCGATTGCCATCTCTTCATTGAATTTTTTCAGTGCCGTTTGAACGACTAGGCAGCCCCACGCACACTACCCATAATAAATTAGAACCCTGAGGGCAGGATTTGATCTGGGGACTTTCTAGTGCCCTGATCAATCGATTATTACAGTGTATAATAGATAGAGGGACAAAACACAATATAGCTGACTGTTAGATCATATTTTACAAATCTGTTGCAGGGTTTGAAATTAACATTTCTGTGGGCTAATTATCTGTGAATAATTTACCCCTAGTTTACCTGTATGGCCTTAACCTCTGTATGGTATATTATTTTGTATCTCATTTCTCATTATGGTATTGTTCCGAAATTTACGTAACTATCTGGAAACCAGAATTAGCAATATTTCGGGGATGGGCATAAATTTTGCTGTATGGCTGGCAAATGTCACAATATACACGTAATATTAATAATGAGTGACAGGACAGTCCTTTACATGTACATGTAGCTTGTTTGAGCAAGTGATGTCAACTGCAACTTCACCTTTTGTTTCATGCATAGACACAGCCCAAGTTACTTGTGAAATAATCCATTAAAATTAACCACTCAGTCGCTAAAGACGGTTGTATTGGAGTATTGAACTATATAATTATTTAATAATTTTTTACCAAAACATGTATTTACATGTATCTGACCAGAAGCGAATCTACTAATGCAATGTATGATTATGGTTAAGACTTTATAGGGAGCTGAACAAGAATAACTTTTCTAGCAAGCTTCTTGTGTTCATGATTCTGCTTATGAGCGGCAGAGAAACAGCTATTAAAAAAAAAAGAAAAAAAAGTGGACAGCTGAAATAAGTCAAATTCAAAATATTTTCACAGTTAATACGTGTACCTTAGAAATATCTCAAACAATGTTTGTATCAAATTTCACACACTTTGTTCAAAAAGACATTATTTGAACTGTCCACAAAAAGATCAGAGAACACGAGCACCGCACTGAATCCTTACTTATCAAATCACTTATGATTGGGACTAGGAGAAGTCAGTTATGAATGTTAAATTTATTTGATACTTTTATTTCAATATACAGTCAACAACAAAAAGTTATCATTAAAAAAACCCCAAATAAAGTTGTATTTAAGTCTCATTTGTTTGATTTAAAAGTAAAAAATAAATAAGAATCATCAACCCCAACCTTCCACACAACTTTCTATATTCATGGCTTTGCCTGTTCTACCCCTTTGTTTTTACAATTACTATTTGTATGTTCATAGAGTTTATCTTTCCGAGAGAAAGTCATTTCACAAAACGGACAAGGATGTCGTATTCCAAGATGAACTCCTCTGAAATGACGAATCAAGCTGTATTTCTTAGTGTACATTTGTCCACACTCTTGACAAGGATATCCCTACAAATAAATAGAAACAGATTCTTTAACTTTTAAATCTTTCGGTGACCAAGTTTTTTTTTTTTAAAAAAAAACCCAGTTTATTGCTAAAATGATGGGTTTTTTTTCATATCTGTAATAAATTGAATGAACAAATCACACTCATAAAACTGGTTTTATTTTGATCCTTCACATGTTCTTGACAGTTTCTGTTTTTAGTCAACAATATAGTTAATCTTTCAAAAACATGTAGGTATTTTTTGATTCAATTGCATTAACAACAAAAACAAATGATGGGCAAAGTATGCCATGTAAATTTTCCACACTATATACAGTTAGTTAATTTAAAATGACGTTCACACACAATATGTTCATAGGTTCACTGAATTCTTTGATTTTCTTTAAAGGCAATACCTTTGAGTAAGCTTACACATTTTTGATATTTCTTACACTGTAACAAAATATATTCACAATTTGATTTTCTTTACACAAATCACACCCTGTATTCATGAGCTCAGAAGGTTCAGACATTCCACAAATCATACTATTACAGCTAGTTCAGTTTAGTATCAAACGATCTTATTCAAATCCTGTTTTAATTCTCCCCTTAAAAACTTAATAACAGTTGCTTCTGATATGCCGGAATAATATTGACTTATGTACTTGTACAACTTTTTAGACCCACAACTACCCTCCATTTTCTGATAAACTTGTTGTATTACTGTTTCATGCAAATAATCCACAATCACTTCTTTGTTTCTAAAAAATAACCGTCCATCAATGCACCTTAACTCGTGCCTGTGTCGATAATAGCGCATGTAGGCAGCAGTTGCCCCCTGGCTTTTTTTACTTTTATTCTGGATGATATCAAGAATTTCATTATACAGTCTCTCGTCCAGTTTACCCAAGTCCCTCTGTTTGCATCTTCCTACCTGCGCCTAAAAATGGAAAAGAAGATTTGTGTCAATAACATAAATCTGTATTTAGAAACTGAACAACAATGTTTCCTATCCTACAAAATCACCCAAATTTGAAGTCTGAAGGAGAAAGCAAAAAACGATCAAGTACAAAGGTCTGTGTTCAGAATCTGAACTACTATGTCTCACATCCTATGAAATCACCCAAATTTGAAGGACAAAGGACAAAGACCTGTATTTGGAAACTCAAGAAGGATGCCTCACATCCTATGAAAAAAAAAGTCCAAAGGAGAAAGCAACAAAGGATAAATATTCATATTCAGAAACTCAACGTCTCACATCCTACGAAATCACGAAAATTAAGTTCAGAGGAGAAAGCAACAAAGATCTGTATTTAGAAATTCAACAATGTCTCACATCCGATGCAATCACCAAAGTTTAAGATCAGGACAAAGCACAAAGTAAAAGAAATGTGTGAACAGTCAAGTCAATGATAGATAACAACTGGTATTTAAATTTGTATGATAACACTAGACAATACTTGCGATATGTAACCTTTGATGATATGCTAAATGATTGATAAAAACAACAACCAATAAAATCTGGTACATGTATGGTACATAAATCTCCAATATAAGTTTGGAAATCTTCAGCTCATTTAATACCGGTTGAATCCTTTTGACATATTGGACTAATCAACTTCAGAGCTTGTCTTTATCAAAAGAAACCTTGACCATGTTTAGTTGAGAGGCATGTAGAAGAAGGTAATCACAGACTGACCAAAAAATTAAGCTGATTGAATGAATTACATGTAACTGTGTGAGATGCAAAAATTCCACCAGATATCAAATTTGATAATCAAAAGCCAATAAATAAATGTGCCATTTACATAGGCAGCAGAACAATCACTCAAAGACAAGCCCTTGGAAAATCAACACCCCCCCCCCCTTCCCCTTGACAGTTGCAGTACTACATACACATGTATCGATTTTGAACTGTCAGGGGATCTTTTACTTGCTGCCAATGGTACATTGTACAGACAGAACATCGATTTTTCTTCCCATCCAAAGGAACATTTAAAAGTAATTAGAACAATCAAGATGAATAATGACATAAATAAAAAAAATATCCCAAGAATGAATGAGGTACCCACCAAGATTTTAGATCATCAACTAAACATTGTAACATGGACAGGAAATCTTCCATTGTTCTTTTCATTAAATAAGCAGATTGTTTTCCCCTCTAGTAGACTGGCTGGAGCTTAACCATGCAATAACTAGACAGTTTCAATGTTATTGCACACTTCTGCTGGTTTACGCCAGTTTTAGTAGAAATCATATAGAGAAGTGGGGTGGGTTTTCTGTGCAATAACAACGAACATGTTGAGCAAGTGTCAATATTATACATGTAAGTCATTTACAGCACACTTCATTCCTTAACAGGTTTAACACCTCGGTCTACGCCCTCTGTGGTTAAACCTGTTAAATCATGTAAGCTGTGCTACAAATATAACTTAATGAACGGTCAAGATGTTTTAGCAGAAGTGGTGGTTTCTTGTCCTTTTTTGCTTTTATCTATTGGCCTTCTCAATGTTTCGTTTATAGCCTGCACAACACTGTTTTTATAGATCAGCTTGTTAGACATTTCTGGATAAATATACACAATATATCTTCTTAAATATGCTTTCCTGGCCACATCTAGCTCTGATTTATTAAATCGACCGCCGCCATGGTAAGAATATTTCTGTCGCAATGCACCATGACCATATATTTCTGGGAACAGTTGTCGCACGAGTTTTATAGCAAATGCAGTTGCTGAATTGCAAGTTGCTCTAATATTCAAAAGTTCTTTGTATGAAAATCTATAAGGTTCTGGGATGTCCTCAAACAGATCATCATTGTTACATGTATCTTCATTGGCTTCATTTTGATCTTTTGATGATTCAGGCTCTGGAGAAGATGGTCTACATGTATCTTCTAATTCTGTTGATATTGAATTCTCTGTTTTTTTATTCTCAGATTTTTTATTCTTTGGTTTCTGTTTTCCAGTAATGAGGAGGATTACATGGGACATCATACCCTTTAGTTCCTGTTGTTCTTTATGAACTGCTGTGAGTTTCTTGGTTATTGTACTAAGCTCTATATCAGTGTCAGATCCAGCTTGTTCATTTGTTCTTGGGACATTGTCTGGTTCAGATGGGGTATTTAGGTACTCTGATGGTGTACCTAGATACTCCTCGGGTGTTGTGACAGCTGTTAGAGATACCAATGATTCATGATGCTGGGATTTGCTAATCACCAACTCAGACTCTGAAACCAATTGCCCAATTCTACTCAGAGACACGTTGTTGGATTGCGAATCTTGAGGCTTTTCAGCTCTACCAGTAAGCTGGGACTGTCTGTCAGATGACACTAGTGGTGTGACCTGGGAATCGGAAGATCTATCAAAAAGATGAAACTGTGCACCACGAAGTAGAGTCGATCTATCCGGCAGATCTGAAGAAACATGTATCTCGGATTGGGTGTCAGGTGGCCTAGGTGGTGTAACAAGAGATTCTGGTGCAGAATTTTTATCGGACTGTGGTTGTGCACAAGAAGATTGCGTTGAGTTAGTAAGAATTTCTGAAACTCTACCAAGGGACTCCCGTGATACGGCCAAAGATTCAGATGATAACTCTGGTGTACCAAGAGGATGTGTTGCTACATGTAGAGCCGGAGTAGATGGCACTGTTTTACGAACAATAGTAGCAGAAACAACTTGACTGCAGGTTTTTTTAGAGGTGGACTTATCTCCAGACGTCCTCTACAAAATAAAATAAACTTCTTTAAGACTTCTAAAATGCATTTGGGAGCAGTTCAGAGTCCATGCAAATATTGCTAATTTGGTCTACAATTTTACTTTTTTCTTTCTTGTACAAGAAGATCTAAACTTAAACCATGGCTATGAAATTCATATTTGATTGCAATGTTAAAGTAGCTAAGTCTCTAACTCAATATCATCCAAAGTCTTGGACATTGAAAACACAAATTATTTGTCAATTTAAATCAACATTGGTGTTGTTATCCTATCGTGAAAAGATGGGCTTCTGATATCCAATATTTAAGACAAAATAAAGATTTTACCATTGGTACACATTTGTAATAAGGGACTCGAAGAATGAGGCTAGACATATTCCACATGTCATGTCAAACGGTGAGGCCATATTCTTACATGTATCTGGAGAGCATGCGCAATAAATACTATCGGTGTAGACTGGAATATTTCGCCGTACATAACTAATTTGAAATTAGAGTAAAAACGGAAACAATTGAATTTAAATCAGTTACCGGTATATACATTCATATTACATTATTATATGCGTTGCGACCCATTTGTGTCAATTTCTAGGTCCCAAATATTAGCGATGTAGCTCCTTTAAATAGATCCTCATGTACTAATAACATATGATATACCATCTAAAATACTGACACCAGTACACTGAACAGAAATTAATTTTTTCATAACACCTTTCTAAAAAAAGAAGGAAAAAACAAGAGAAAAAAACCTTTTAACCTAACAACTTTCTCATAAAACAAAGAAAAACCCCTTTTCACCAAAAATAAAATCATATCATAAAACAAAGGACCCCCACCCACCCACACCCCCTTTCACCAAAACATCTAAAAAAAATCTAGGCTCATCAATTCATGTACAATCGACATGTAACTTCACAGACTTGTTCCTTGGTCAATTTTGCATCACTTCTTTGTAGGCGGCAGGCTGATGGACTGACGTGAATCTTAAACACTTCAGTGAGATAAAAGATTTTAAAAGACAGTTGCACAAATATTTATTCTTTAATTTCTGCATCAAGAAACATGCAATAAATATATCATGCAACAAACATGAATAAATCAATAGGGCATGAATCAATCAAACCAATCAAATAAATATGATGTATAATAGTAATAATAATACATTTCTATACTGCATAATATCCACATTAATTTGCTCATTGGTGCTTTGTCACTCTGTCAAACCTAGATATTACAAGTCATGAAGAATGTTTTCAGATTAGATTTGAATAATGAAGTTTGCATATTATTTACATGCAGTTGTTTTCCATACAAGTTTTCGTTTATTTGTGTCTGGACTAAATGTCACTTGATTTTTTTCTTTAAAACAAAAACAAACAATAGAAATCCACTCTTTGATGTCATTTGCACACTCTTTTAAAACTGTCTATACATGTGGGAATGCAGTTTTTCAAATCACAATTTACATGTACTCAAAACTACCCTAGATTCATTTGACTGTGTATAAAGAGTATCAAAAAGATCCCTTACCAAGCCAGCCACTATGTTAGACTCTAGTGTATCAGTATTTTAGCAATTGGCAATAAAAGCCCTTGTGTTTTTTATCACTTATATCACAGCTCAAACTAGTGGGCGAAGCGATGTATGTAGTAATATTGTTATAAGTTAATAAAAACCAACCACATCCACTCTTTGTGCATGGAATCAAAATATGGTACAGTACAGTATACATGTACATGTAGTGTTGATCTACAAATTTATTGATCTTACAAACCTCAATCAATATCCTAAAATACATGTACGTTTGAAAATGTTCCTAAAATAACATCTATTTGCAGTAAGTGACATTATAGAGAGATAAACAGTGGCCAGGATTCAAGAATATTCCAAGTACTGGAGCTTAATCTTATGGCAGCTTTGTCAGGATGTTTGATACCCATTCCTCTATTTTTGTTAATAAGAACTTCAACTTTGTGACTTTATCAAAGAAAGTCTGACCATATAAGTATGGTTACATTAGCAGAGTGTGTTATTAGCAATCTGATCACATTGACAGATAAAGAGATCTTTCTGAAACTGAACATTTCCAACAGTAGAACTGCATGCATTAGTTGCTTCTGTTATTTGGAAATAATGACCAAAATTTAGCAAAACCAAGGCCTGGTATATTTTGATGTAAATGTTTCTAACCATCTTCCCAAGCGGAAAGATAATGCCACCCCCCTCATTATCTTATAAATAAACTAATCACAGTTCCACTTTATCTTACTTAATTAAAGGCCTGATGCGTCATTCACATTTTCGCTAAAATATCAAATCTCCCGGCTTGGATTCAATCGGATTTAAACTAGACCCATCAGGTTTCTCTGCTACCAATAAAATATAGCAGAGTCTTGTTAAACTTCAGCAGTAATATATCAATGAAATTTCAATGTATCATAACTTTGTTAATACTGAACAGAATTGAACCAGAAATTAAACTTTATTATCAAAATTGTAATTTGCGAGGGATTTCTACAGGGCTAAAAGACGCATCGAACCTTTAATCATAACCGTTATATGAATGTTTATCTGAATACAAATTTTACTATTTTAATGGTCACGATAAATTCATAATTGTTTCAATATCATGCAGTTACACAATTGAAATAATTCCCAGCTGTATAGTACATGTAATGTAAATGTAAATGAATGTGATTTATATACTTATGTACACATGTTCGCTTAGATAAATCCCTGGTTGATTCCTAGCTAGACATTTTTCTATAATGCATGCATGTTCTGTCTATTTTCTTCTTGTACATTCGTTCTACTTTAAGTTTGACAAGTACATTTCACTATGATGGGTCTTTCAGTTTTAAATTGTCAGACAATTGAACAGATAAAGTACCAAACTCAGCATACTAGTGTCTGGCTATGAATAACACAGACTAATCTTTGGATATCTAAACTTTTACCAAAGTTTTCTATATTAAACAATGTAAACTTGACATTTTTTCAACACAAACACTTATTATCTGGTTCATTATGCAAGAGGACATTTATAGAATTTTGATATACAGGCTCTTCTCTTCTTAAATCCTTCTGATCATTAAAGAAATGACAAATTCTGTCTATCAGAATAGATTGTTAGATAAAGGGGAGGGAAAGATCACATTTCATGAAATTTTGTATTCTTTTGTTTCGTAAGAAAATGTAATATCAACATTGTTCACAAAGTTTCATGAATGAAGCTTGAAATGATATGGGCCACATGAAAATGTCTAAAATGTACACAGATTCAATTATCTTCCATTACATTTCCTGGAAATCGATTATTTATTAAGAAATCGAAAATAAAATAGAATTATACAAATTTCCAGTTCTTTTTTTTTTTGCTAACCCAGACAATCCATCATTTGGTTGGTGATAAAAAAAAGGCAGGTTGCCAGGCAATAAAACATACACCCACTGCAGTTCAGTCGTCTAAGCAGCAGTCTACAAAGGTTGACAGATTGTGAATCTGTAGGTAGATAATTATAGGTTGCCAAGCAACGAAACATACGCCCACAACAGCTAAGTCGTCTGGGCAGTCAACAAGGGATAGTCGCATATTTGTTCTTTTATAAGTAATGAAAACATTTACAACACACTAAAATCTGATTAACAACCTCTATGTACAGCATTCACAAGATTTTTCAAAGTGATCAATGGCCATAACTCTGGCAGTAATTATCGGAATTCATTGAAAATCAATACGCTTCTTCATCTCATGATCGTAACACTACATGTGTATCAATATAAAGTGATCGAGGAACATAACTCTGGCAGTCATTATCGGAAATTGTTGAAAATCAACAGGCTTCTTCATCTCATGACCTTAAACATGGTGTATAAATTTTTAAGTCAATCGGATATTAACTTTAGAATCTAGAGTGTCCACATGATATTTCAAAGTGATCAAGGTACTGTACATAACTCTGGCAGTAATTATTGGAATTCGCTGAAAATCAATAGGATTCTTCGTCTTATCACATTAAACACTAAAGCCTCCATAAGATATTTCAAAGGGATCAAGGGCAGAAACTCTTGCAGTAATTATCAGAAGTCGTTGAAAATCTATAAGCTTCTTCGACTCATGACATCAAATACTGTGTCCACAAGATATTTCAAAGTGATCAAGGGCCAGTTCACTGTCCGTAATTATTGGAAATTGTTGAAAATCAATAGGCTTCTTTGTCTCATGACCTTAAACACTGTGTATAAATTATAATTTCAAAGTGATCAAGGGCCAGAACACTGGCCGTAATTATTGGAAATTGTTGAAAATCAATAGGCTTCTTTGTCTCATGACCTTAAACACTGTGTATAAATTATAAATCTAAAGTCAATCGGATATTAACTTTAGCCTTCTTCTTTGTAGAGTGTCCACAAGAGTTTTTTAGAGTGATCAAGGGCCATAACTCTGGCAGTAATTGCTGGAAATTTTTGAAAATCAATAGGCTTCATCGTCTTATGATCTTAAACATTGAGATAAATTTAAAGTCTATCAGATATTATTATTACATGTAACTTTAGCCCATATAGCATCCACAAGCTATCGTGGACACCAGACCAACGGACTGGGGCGATGGCAATATACGACCACATTTCAATGTGGGTTCTTTCTGTATAACATCATTGGAGATTTCACATGATTCTATGACATAATCAAGGCCAAAAACTTGATAATTATCAGAAATTGTTCAATAGAATTCTTCATTTCAATGTCAGGTCTAAATAATGCATTTTCATTCACAGGATTGAGTTACATGTAAATATAAATAACTCAAGGAGTAACAAGAAATTGAACGACAAATGTAGTTTGTGCACAAGAAATTGTGGACGGACGGATGAGGATGACGCTAAAATATATAACCACATTCTAGAATCTAATGTACTGGTAGGCATATGAAAAATATTAAATAAATCCATCTTGGCCTTGTTCCACAGTATGATTTGAAATATATATGTACATGTACATGTACTAAGAGGAAATGAACCTGTGTACCTTTAAGAACAATCCTTCTTTCCTTGTTTCATAAGATTGATGTTCTTCCCACAAACAAAATCTAATATTTTTTATTCAAATGTTTTAAAATCAACATATGGCTATGAGCCGTATAGAACATTTAAAAAGGACAAAATAAAGTGGAATCTTCTGCTAACTATGTCTATTAGAATTTCTGTTGTGGGAGATAATCAAGATTTTGAAATAAAGGAAAATAAAATTCAAGCATAACAATAAAAAAAAAGATTGTGTGAATATCAGTAGACATAAATTTTTAAATTCAACAAAAATAATCTTTAATTAGAACAACTATAAAGTCTATTTTAATTCTCATCTTCATTATCATTAACCTGGTTGGTGAACAACTGTACATGTTCATTTAATTTCCATTTTAATTTGTAGTACCAGTACATGTAGTGTATAGTGTACATGTACACTGATAATGATAATCAAAAACCACATCAAAATTTCACTGATCATCATGTGCATTTTTCGGACAATATCTAATTTTTTATGGCTTAATCCATGCTAAAATATTCTCAAATTGATTATTTAACATTTAATTTAGAAAACAATATCCACAATACCAACGATAGATAATCTCCAGGCTTGGATTTAACTGAATTCAAAAGACTATTGCAAAAATTTTACGTGTACATGTAGGTGGCACTGACTTGGTTTGATCATATTCTGTTTTAATATCGTCTGCACAGGATGCCAAAAGTTTTGAATTTTCAATTCATCATATCTTTGTACATACTGAATGGAATTACTGTAAACCATTTTAGGGCCTACATGTATATACCTTTTCGAGATTCAACTTGCCTAATACTGTAGCTTACAAGGAATTCAAAATTCCTCAAACGATAATTAGAGATTTAATTTCAAGCACTAATGAACTAGTAACAGAAATTCTTATTTTTGTTCCAGCCATTTATTCTTAATATAATAATATCAATAGAACACAGAGGGTTTGTGCTTGAATTTGTGCTGGACATTGTCTGTGAAGACAGGTGCCTTGTTTCCAGGCTAGAATGTAGGATTGATTCATTATTACTGAGACTTTATTTAACAAATCAAATTTAAGTTTATACCTACTGATATTCATGGAATTTAAGTATAAAACCAAGAAGAAATGTCACCGGCTTCCACATACAAAAGTGTTGGATGTACTGTAAACATTTGTAATGCAATACTTTATTCATATCTTATGTCTTTGATCCTTTGGTGCTTAAAGATGCATTATGCAAGATTTAGATAAAGAGCTGACAGTTCTTGTTGTTACAATAATAGTATAAAACTAGATAATGAAAAAGGAATAACGACATTGTTACGATAACGGATAATCCATTTCTAAATAAAATTTTCAAATGGTGATCGTGTTTAATTCCATTAAAAATCACAAACATCTGATAATCCAGAGAGTTCATTATGGGCTTGTCATGTGAATAAATGTCTAAATACTAAGTTATATAACATTTGATTGAGGCCAAAAAAAAAACTGGAATAGGCAGATTTACATGTAACTCTTACATGTACATGTACATAATGCATCTTTAAATTGTATTTATAACTGTATTAATTAAATACATGTGTACATGTATATCTTTTCGATCATTTGCATTTTAAAGCCATTCAAATTCTTGAATTTGACAGGAAAAGAACTATGCAGTCAAGGTGGATTTTTCCATTTTTCTCTTAAGTCTCATTGTAACCAGTTACTGTAGGATTATGGTGCCCTTTTTGTTATTTTTTTTAAATAATAAGCATGTCGAGTTTGATGTTCCCATGTCATTTCTCATTATGGGAATTCACATACATTTAGGCAAAAAATTATTGTTGAGCCTTTCGTATTACGGAACTGGGAGAATCGAAATTGCTTGTTTCTGAACTGGGAAAATTGATATTGATTTTTGCAGCGTATGGAGAATCGATACTGATTTTTGCAGAATTGGGAGTACTTGTTTTGCAGAATTGTAAGAACTGATTTTTGCAGAATTGGTAGTATTGATATAGATTTTTTTCTGAATTGGGGGAAATTATATTGACTTTTGCAGAATTGGGGGAACTGATATTGATTTTTTTGCAGAACACCGAGATACTTCAATATCGCAATTTGCTTACCTGGGTAGTGTAACCCCAAAGAAAAGCATTAATGTCATTGTCTTTGATAGATATCTTGTAACTGAATTTTACTTATTAAAACCAAAACCCTTATTTCTGTCTGCAGTATCATCGACTGTAATTTCTTTTTAAAATCATATCTGAGAATATGTATCTATATGTATGTAATTTGTATTGCCTGTGCTGTATACTTGTTTTGCTCTGTGTTAAGTTTAACAGTGTCAATTCGTCTTAAATTAATATGGAAGCTGGTGAAATTTATTGTTGGTTTTATACAGTAGATAAACAAATCATTACTTACCATTGCTGTGTTATTTAAACCATCACTGCTTGTGCCGGCCACTGTAAATAAATACATCAGCATGTTAATGTTATATACAATACAAACATGTACACATGTACATTATGGAACCTGTACCGGTATGTACAATTACATACTGGAACGTACTATAATCAAACAACTTAAAGGTGCTATAGGAATCCCTTACAACTAAAATATTGTTAACGTTTGATCTCTAATAAGAATATCAGTCTAAAAATGGTTTAATTCCGTTCAGTATTTTAAATGTTATGATAATTTGAAATTTCATCCATGTAAGTTGCTCGGGCGTAACAAGACGCCACCATCTTTTATCAATAGATTACTGTATCTAGTGTTGTTATTTTGATGTCACTGATCTATGCTGTTCAAGCCTAACAGTAATGGAGAAACCTGATGGGACATGCTCGTTTTTCTAATTCAAATGTGTCTTTTTGAAAATGAATTTTACATTTAGAATACAAGAATACTGAATTAAACTATACTCTTCAAAAAAAAAATAGGGGATATTCAGAAACAATACAAAACTGCAGAAATGCACTGTGGAGGTAACCAGTGTATGTTAATCACAAGCCTACACATGAACATAAACAGTTCATAAGGGCAGCTTATCTGATGGCCCCATTTCACTCGCAAAGAGATACACCGTCAAAAGTGAAAATGGATGTTTTTGATTTTTGTCTTAATAATGAGTAATTGCTCCACCAATCCTCAGACATTCAGCAATTCGTCATGGCATGCTCCTAATCAACTGTCCAATTACGATTTGGGGCAATCTGACCCACTCCTCTTGCAGTGCCACGGCCAATTGTTGCAGTGTTGTCGATTGACGTTGACGAACACATCTCTCGGTCAAATTAAACATAACACACTAAAGCAATGATACGCTAAACAGTAAATCTTATGCAAGAACCGATAGGAAAGCAAACATGGATAAACCAGCACGCGGCAGTTTTCATTAACTATTCCTTGAGGTGTCAAATTTGACAATGAACCCCTCCCACGTGTATGCCGCTATTGCGCATGGCATGTGCAGCTCAGTCACCAGTGGTTCTGTTTGGGCGATAAGTTCTTCATCTGTGAACATACTCTCAAAGCATGTCAAATGTCCATGACTATTTATCATATCGCAACCTGCATACGTATTTGCATTTCTATATCCCCTACTTTTTTTAAGAGTATTTAAAATATCAGTGTTGTCAGAGTATTTTTTGATGATTTTCCTTTCTGTGGAGGTTTTATTTCGAAAATCAAAATATTTCGGCCAGCTCTAGCTGTACACTTTTAATGACATGCTATAAACAAATTATAAATTTCTATTTCTGTATGTGGGCTATTTTCACAAAAAAGTACAAATAACGGTAAGACAAATTTTGAAAAGTAATTATTAATTTTTAAGGAAATTTTCACTGTATTCTTTTCTTTAGGTTTATACAGTAACTCAAGAGGAAGTACATGTATATGCAATAGCCATGCAGGACTCTCAAAAATTACAGAAATGTAACAAAATCAAATTTGTAAGAATGTCTTTTCAGTTATTACTATGTAAAAGACCATATTAACAGTAAAGACATAACGAAAAAGACAAAATGACAGATCAGAGGAATATTGTCTTACAAAGCCTGAATTACTACCTGACAATTTCTGCCTTATTTCCATGCTTGGTTTTATAGTATACATGTAGCTTTCTGACAAAAAATGGACACAAATCCTACCTGGCACATAAGCAGAAACTTGACCACTGACACCAGATAAATTAGGAATGTCTAAACTATAACTTTGATTAGAATTATTTGATTCATTTATATGTACACCTCCCACAGGATAGAGTCCGACAGTTTGTTCACGTAAACTAGCAAAGAACTCATCATCATTTGATTCACCGGTTATACTATCATCACCAGTACGCTGCGATTGACCTGCAAATATACAAATAATACAATAATTCACACCATTTACGATAACATGATATACATGTATGCTAATGTTGTCGATAGCGATAGGGTTGAGTTTCTAGTCACTCATGATGGCATAGGATTCAAAAGCCAGGTAGAGTAAGGAACATTTATTCGCCTTTTTTAAAGGGAAATATTCTGCGGAGTTACCCACCGCCCCTGCAATGAACGAACCCTGTTGATTCTAGAACAAGGAATTGGTCCCCAAGTGGTACTCATCTTGTTCTTCAGCGAGACGCCCATTGAAAAAAAAACTATGGCTTTGCCAATTCATGAAACTTGGCATGGTTATTCCTTGGCATGGAATAAAAGTAATTTTCCAGTGTGATTTGTATGCAGGACGAGTCGATCAGATGGCACTAAAAACTAATGTCGCATGTACACGACGGCGTGCAGTGACCATCACATAATAGACCCTGTGACGGTTGGAAATCGAATTAAGAGTAGGTCATAGTGCTGCTGTTCGGTCAAAATTTCCATCATAGCCCAGTCAGTGCAGAAAAGTAGGATGTTAAACCCCATTTCATTTCATTTATTCACGAAAACTTTAACTAAAATATTTTAAGAATGCAGCCTTTCTATTGGCTAAGAAGAGCAAATATTTGTACTTTGAGATTTTAAACCACAGTCAATGAAAAGGCTGCATCCATAAACTAAATGTATTACAGTTTAAGTTTTCATGAATAAGAACCCTGGTACATGTATAAATAAAACTCACTAGAAGCACCATATAGACTTTCATCACCCTCAGAGTTTTTAATTTCATGTTTGACTCTTGATAAATCGACATTATGTATATCTTTTGATGGTGATGTTTCTGTGTTCTTCTGTGTATCATTTTCTTCTTCCGTTTCTTCTAAAGATTCGTTAACACTATTATTAGCACTCTCTCCTTCCTCGTAACCATCTGCTTTAAAAACTTCAAAATCGTCAAATTTTTCAACCGCAGTCTGACCTGTTGGGTCAATGGGCGGCACACGATTTTCAATGTTGGATTCACCAGATGGTGATTTTTCAGGCGTGGCAAATGTCACTGTTATATCAGAGTCAATATCTATTGGACTAGAGGGGGTGGTGCTAATATTTACTGGATTATCAACAAGTCTCTGAACTTTGGAATTTGGTGAATAATGTCTTTGGGATGGAAGTCGCCTTTTAGCAACAGGTTTGTGAAATGGAGAAAACTGAGCACCTTGACGGTGTACACCTTGTTTATATGGACTCCCACCCATCATTGATGCACGTAAGTTTTCCTCTGTTAAGTCAACACTGATATCATATCGAGTTTTTCCCAACACATTTGGAGTGGGAGGAGGAAGAGGTCTATCTACATTTTTCTTTGGTGTTTTTTGTTGGGGATCAGTGGCATAAAAACTTTTACTGATAAATGTTGTTGAAGATTCATCACTTTTGGACACTTTTTCATTGACGATATAATTAAATTCTGAGTTACTGTCCACAGTTAAATATAAATGGCCCACAACTTTCACATTTTTATCAAAATCAACATGGCCATGACACACAGCTTGTAAGTTCTTCACCAGGGCAGAAATAAACTGGTTAGCAGATCTTTCGCTTGACATTTTTTCCTCCAATAAACTTTAAAAGCTTACAGTTAACAATTCTCTCTTATGCATGTACCTTTAGCTTTCAACAAACCTACAAAAAAAGATCAAACAAGTTTCATTAATAATACAAAATATTATTGGAAAGGACAGTACATGTACACGCTACATGTATCCATCATTATCAAAACTACATTTTCTTCCATTTCTGAGATTTGGAAAATCTTACTTCAAATAATTTTAGTGAACCAACTGAACAAAAGAAATGTTGTTTTTTTTATATTCTAATAATACTTAGTACCCATGTAACTATTTCTTAACCATCTAAAAGCATTCTATATGGATAATGAATAATTATATGATTTAAAGAGAATCTGAAGGGTATGCTACATGTACATCAGGTTGGAAATAATCAAATATACATATGAAATCATTTACAGAAATTTTAAAACATTGTTTAAAATTATAAATAACAATCTAATTGTAAATTAAAAGGTTTAATTTACATTGAAAATAGTGGAGACAAATTCTGTTAAAGGGACAGTATGGCAATTAGATAAAGAATGGCAGTTCTCACTATAATAGTTAACCAGCGGCTGCCAGGCAGGATACGCCCACATTTTCGAGAGATGGATAGAGAACAAGCTAACAAGAAAGTGATTTTTCCTACAATCAAGGGCCATAATTCAGGAAATTACAATTCGATATGCACATATATCGAAAGGAACTGAGATCTTTGTGTTATAAACTTACATTTCAAGTTTCAACAAAATCGGATAAAAATTGTGACCTCTATAGGGTCCACAACCTTGATATACCATATTTTTACGCTATTTGAGAACGAACGGCAGCCATTTTGTCTGTCAATTTTGGGGCGATTTTCGCAAAATTCAAACTCAACTGTCCTTAGGGTGGAAGGGTAATATAATAATACGGTTTTTTAAATCGGATAAAAATTATGACCTCTAATGGGTCCACAAGCTAAAAACATGATTTTTCGTACAATCCGGGGCCATAATTCAGAAAGTTACAGTCCGATATGGGCAAATATAGAAATGAACCGAGATCTTTGGTTTATAAACTTATATTTCAAGTTTCAACAAAATCGGATAAAAATTGTGACCTCTATAGGGTCCACAACCTTGATATACCATATTTTTACGCTATTTGAGAATGAACGGCGGCCATTTTGTCTGTCAATTTTGGGCCGATTTTCATGAAATTCAAACTCAGTCATCCTTAGGGTGTAACGGTGATATAATAATACGTTTTTTTAAATCGGATAAAAATTATGACCTCTATAGGGTCCACAAGCTAAAAACGCGATTTTTCGTACAATCAGGGGCCATAATTCAGGAAATTACGGTCCGATATGCGTGAATATTAAAAGTAACCGTGATCTTTGGGTTATAGACTTACATCTCAAGTTTCAACAAAATCGGATAAAAATTGTGACCTCTATAGGGTCCACAACCTTGATATACCATTTTCTTACGCTATTTGAGAACGAACGGCGGCCATTTTGTCTGTCAATTTTGGGTCGATTTCCACGAAATTCGAATTCAGTCGTCCCTAGGGTGTAACGGTGATATAATAATCCGTTTTTTTAAATCGGGTAAAAATTATGACTTCTATAGGGTCCACAAGCTAAAAACGTGATTTTTCGTACAATCAGGGGTCATAATTCAGGAAGTTACGGTCCGATATGCACGAATATCGAAAGGAACCGAGATCTTTGGGTTATAAACTTACATTTCAAGTTTCAACAAAATCGGATAAAAATTGTGACCCCTATAGGGTCCACAACCTTGATATACCATATTCTTACGCTATTTAGGAACGAATGGCGGCCATTTTGTCTGTCAATTTTGGGCCGATTTTCACGAAATTCGAACTCAGTCATCCTTAGGGTGTAACGGTGATATAATAGAACGTTTTTTTAAATCGGATAAAAATTATGACTTCTATAGGGTCCACAATCTAAAAACGTGATTTTTCGTACAATCAGGGGCCATAATTCAGGAAGTTACTGTCCGATATGCGCAAATATCGAAAGGAACTGAGATCTTTGGGTTATAAACTTACATTTCAAGTTTCAACAAAATCGGATAAAAATTGTGACCTCTATAGGGTCCACAAGCTAAAAACGTGATTTTTCGTACAAACAGGGGCGACGGCATAATACGTCCACATGAAAATGTGGGCGTATAAAAATTAGATAATGTAAAGGGAATATGCTGAAAATTTCAGTCAAATTTCTCCACTCTGAACCAAAAGATTCCTTGGCAGTTGGATTTCGATATAAGAGTAGGCCAAAAATAGTGCTGCTGCCCGGGCAAAATTTCGCTCATAGCACACTGTATGGCATACATGTATGCCCGTCTTCATTAGCCCAGTAGGAGCAGAACAGTAGGACGTTAAACCCCATTTTATTTCATATAAAGGATGTCTTTTCATTTCACCGAAGTTAATTGTAGACATTGCTAATGCTATGTAAATTACCGGTATAAATAGCATTGGATTGATAATTGAACAACAAATATTTCATTCTCTGTTACCGCAATAAATTATGGTAGCACAATGTTTCGGTTCTGCGTCCTTTCAGACTCCATACATGTACAATTGACTGTTCAGACTTCATAATGACAAGGTATCGCACCCTTTTTCGGACAATAATAAACGATGAATAAATAAAACATCGTTCAAAGATTTGTGTTATTTAGTGATACATGGAGTTCTTTTATCAAATTGGTAGTAAACTAGCTTGATTGACCTATCACGGCCGAGGTTTTTATAATTGTACATGCCTAAAGTCTTTTATCAAACAGAATAATTGCCATCAACACGATACGGCAGTGATTATCAAAGAGTGACAACTCACGTTTTTCCTCATCCAACAAAGATTTCTTTGCACATACATGTACTGTAATGACATGGGATTATCCGCTAATTGGCTTTAATCATCCCGCTTTTATCATTGCCATTTCTAATATTTTCGGAAAAGACTTTTCTTTGCATGTACTAATTTGTCAATTGATACTGCCTTCTATTGTTCGCTTATCCAGGTTTGCATGTCAAAGTGCAGCTTTGTAGGGACTTGTAATAACCGTGCCTGTCATGTAAATATTTTTGTGTGTGTTTGAGTAGATCATTTTCAAATAAATTCATCAGTACATTATTCTTTTCTTTTAAACTATATTACCTTTACTGGAAAAGATGTTTATCACAGAACCATAAGTGCAATAAATGTTTTATCGTTTAATAGAGCCTTTTAATAACCACATAATTATTTCATGGCAATATTTTTTTTTCATGTTTTGGGTTTGCTTAATTCAAATAAATTCCTCTGCTATTCTTATTTATACAAAGAAACATATACAAAGAAACATTCAACAATGGAAATATTGCTGTTCCTTTAATTTACACAGGATTACAGATCTATAAAAGATTTAAGAAATAAAAACACTGCTGATTGACAACTCGCGTGTTTTCTCATCCACCAAAGAACATTATTTTTGCAAACATTATAAGCACTTGAAATATTTCCTTAATTAAGACTACAGAGTACAGGTCTATACTGTGCGTGCAGCATGATGATGAACGGTAAATTTTACCTGCATGTTATTTTTGTAAAATTGTTTTTGGTTCATCATGAACTTGTTTGAACCTTTTAAGTCCGAAACGTCACCAACCCGAGCCCCAGATATCACCTTCCCAAGTCTAATAACTCGAGATCACATTTGTTTAGTCCAAAAGAGGTTCTAAGTCAGAAATATCGTGGGACCAAAATGTCATGTAATCGGTAAATTGTGTAAATAAAAAAAAATAATAGGCTCCTATAGACCTAAAAAAGATAATTTCAATTTGATTCAATTTGATATAGGCTACTAGCCTGTAGGCTACTACTGTACTGGTCTGGGTCAACGATAAAATCAGTTTCTTCTTCATTTCTTGTAATAAAAAAAAAACCGAAAGAAAAGAATTAAAAAGATTAATAATTCGATTTGATTTATGGTACCAACTTCTGACATATAAGGTCTTCTGAAAGGGATTTGCTTTTAGGTACCGGTAGGCTAAAGGTAACCGGCTCATGATTTGCATTACAAAGGTTTGACCTACTCAGCACAAGTTGCAACACCGTTGAACAAATATGGCTGCTCGTGTGTTTGAGGCACAAAAACTTACCGTTAACTTATAACGGATTCTGTAATTCATTAGCATACATTTGATACACTATTTGGATATTGCTGTGCGCGACAGTTATAAGTTTACATAAAATTTGATTACGTATGCATAAGAGGTCTTTATATTCTGAATAACAAAGAAATTCCTGGCGCAAATATTCCCTTCTTTCTCATGGCCTTCTTTCGGTCGTTTCCGGTTTATTACGCCGAGGCATTCTATAAGGATTGAAGATGGACTACGGAAGGTGTCTCCTTATTTTAGACGTAATTTATATTTTCATTGCAAAAAATGTTTTCCTTTTCCCTTCTCTTTAAACAGATGTAATCAAATGGAATCAAACAAGAGTGAATGGTTTTGTGTTGTCAATGAAGGGGAAACGCAATTTTGTCAAATCCAATGCGTAGTCAATCCGTAAATTTTAATGAACAGGCGGAAAGAACCGAGCGATTGTTCAGCAAAATACAGGAAACGTTGCTTGTGGACGTAAATGTTTCCAAGATCTGCAACCGTTTGTATTTGAAGCTTTTCATACATGTATTGCACTAGGCTACTTAATAGTAGTTTGAGTATGGGCATCTACATGTAGGCTAAAGGTAATAATGATAATGCACACCGGTAAATTTCCGCCACCGGTACAAAACAAACTGAAACTGGTACTAGCGCCCTAAGAAAAATAAACAACAAAGCAATTAAAATTGCTTTAGATATACACATCTACTAGATATCTAACAAAACATAAATTTTATGAATTCAGAATACTTATCACATAAACATTAGAATAAAATGCAAGTAGTAATAAAACTAGATCTACCCAATTTAGCTGCTGGTAGATAGTCATAGACTAGAGAGTAGCTAGTATCTACATGTAAAAGAAGAAACATAGTAGACTACAAACAAGCTTAATCTTTGTTATTATTATCATTCATTGTTATTTTGTAGATTAAAAACTGCATGATTAGGACTGCATGCTAAGTAGGTAGTATGTTGAATAGGTACCATACAAAAAAATAGAAATTGACATTATTTGTATGGCACTGGATATAAGACCGAACAGGCTTTCCCAAAGAACTGGACGTGATTCCTGATTGGTTGGTGGTACCATGCCCTCTTGTTTCCTCCCACTGCTAAAGACCCCTATGCACAAGCAAATTATTGGAATAAATTTATGGAACCATATGTTAATACAAAAATTTGTGTTGAGTGGATGTTAAACCCCATTTCTCTCTTTCTCTCTGCTTGGTTGAAATGGGGTTTACTACTGTTCTGCAGGTTGATTTTGTGATCTGGATCCCATCAACTGAAATCTGGCAAACCAGCGAACTGTTGTTGTTTTTAGCTAAAAATGAAAGTAGACGAAACCCTAACCATGCCATAGACAGTACCGGTAGGCCTGTTGTCAATTTACTGACAAGATAGTATTACATGACACAGCCGTCAAGAATCACTACCTCTGTAACTGATTAAATTGGCTCAAAACAATGATATCCATTGGTTGTTAGAATTTACAAAATGCTTATTATTTCGTCTTGAATCATGAGGCTTACCATAGCTTTTTTCTTCTTATATTAATTGAAGCTTTTCATTATGTTTCATGAGTACTACACAGGTTGTTCAATTCAAATTAAATGTTATTAATTTCATTTCAGACAATTGTTTGTTTTTACCAAAACTATAAAAAATGGCAGATATAAAAGCCACCCAGTTTATTTCTGCACTGGTGAAGAATTTACAAGCTGTGTGTCATGGCCATGTTGAATTTGATGAAAACATTAAAGTTGTTGGCCATCTTTTTCTGACTGTGGACAGCGGCACAGAATTTAATTATATTCTAAATGAAAAAGTTTCCAAAACTGATCATTCGAGTATAACCTTCAAAAGCAGAAGTTTTTATGCTACAGATCCTCATCCGAAACCGGGAGTTAACCAACCAGGGGGCAATGAGAGACCACTTAAGCCACCCATAAATGATCCGCGCTATTGGTCGAATCAATATGGTGCTATGGACAAGAAGCCCCAAATCATTTCGCCTCACCCTGCATTACCAATGCGAGATACTCATTTAAGTGGACATGGTGGTCAAATTCCTCAAAATAGAACTGTTCAGAAACGATCACCACAAAGAAATCCATCACCTCAAAGATTTTCTAAGGTGCAAAGACTGTCTGAAGAATCTTCGTCAAAAAGTATTGTTAAACGCCCAGGGACCTATGATCAAAACCGAATTACAGACTATGAACAAAGTCGTGAATCTTGTCTGTCAATGCCTAAAAGTGGGAAGTCTGCATCACCGCTAATGGGTGAGGATTCAGGAGATGAAAGAGACTATGATTCCGAAATCCATTATACGGAAGTGCAGAAAAAATTAATAAAGCAAGAAAAAATGAAAATGACACTCGAAAATAAAATTAAATCCGAACCAAATTCCATTAAAGATCCCATAGCTAGTATTAAACCTAAAGTTAGTCATTCTCATCTAGTAATTAACCCTCCTTCCTCTGTATCCAAACCAGTAGCTCAACCATCATCCAGTACATGTACATCCAAGTCCTCCATTGATAATCAGATTATTGACGTTGATTTAACTAAAGTGAAGGAGGAACCCCAAGACGAGGGCTATAATAATGCTGAAAAAGCAGCTGCCTATGCCAAAGTTCAGGATCGGGGCCAGCATTGGCAACATGGAATTGGATCACAACCACAAGGTAATGCATTCTTAAGGCCCCTACCAACCTCCATTCAATTTATTCATGCTCATTCATTTGTTAGAACATCCTCATTCATGCAGTTCTTTATTTGGTGTGCTTATGACTTTGACATGTCACATAGACCAGTTGTAGTCATGTTGTTAAAAACAAAAGTTTGCTTAATACATCACCAGATGAAATATTAACATTAAAATTTGAAAGCATATTTTGGATTTTTAAAAACGAAATAGATGTGATTAGACAATGATTAATATGTTGTCTTTTTCATAAAGAATCCATCTGTCACTTTGAGATTTATATGGTAATTTTCCACCTACTCTTTTGTCAGATTCTAATTACCAAGGGATCTTTAATGTGTGTGATACAAATTTGTACACAGGACGTTATTTTTTTGTCCCAACCAAATGACTAGATACCCTTTCCTTGTGAGTCCGCAGCACCACCATTCACAAGTGGAAACCAAGCTTGAGAAATTCTAAAGAATCTTCTTGGTCAATGTCAGTATTCATTCAAACCCGATACATTCTGGTTGTGTGTCCTGTGTCCTTCCCCCCCCCCCTACCACCGCTTTTAGGATTTGTCTACATGTAGCTAGTACCAAGCAAGGAAAAATGACTATTGGGATGGGATGGAAACCAATGTCCATAGAGCAATTTTAATTCGATGAAGAGTGGGTTGAAATCCGGCTGCCCATGCAGATTGCAGAATGCCCATCATAGTCTTCATTTGCCCGGTTGGTGCACAATAGTAAGACATTTAACCACATTTTATTTCATTTCTGTTAGCTGAATCTTATACTGTGTTGACGTTTTGTAGAAAAAGAAATACATGGATTGATTACCGGTATAAGGACAGTCCCAGTAATTGACTAAGAAGACACAGGGAAGGTTTCAGGTCTACATTTTTCAAGATCAGATTAAGGGGAAGGCTGACTGAGCTACAGCCAGACGACCCCAAATTTTATAATTATTTGTTATGCTGTATATGTTTGTGCCAAATAAACCTGTCTACCATACTGATATACAAATTGCATTTGTGAGAGTATGACGGACAATGACCAGAGTATGCCCCATTTTCACACTGTTGATGCATGGGCGTCAGTTACATTTTCAGCCAGATGCCCAATACAAGCTTAATCCAACTCTGTGTGATTTGAATATTTTGTATTGCAGGACAAGGAGATTATGGGGAAGAGGGTTATGATGAAGAAGGGTATGAGGAAGGGTATGAAGGTGATGGTTATGAAGAAGGGTACGAAGTTGAAGGATATGAGGGAGATGAATACGAAGGAGATGAATATTTTAGCACATCACAAGATGGGTCTATTGGTTTATATCCCATTGGTTTTGCTCAAAGAAACGAAGGTCAGTCATCTGGTCAGGGTGGTCAGATGATAAAAACAAGTGTCAATCAACAAATGATGTCTAATCAGATGATGCAGTCTGGTCAGATGTCACAGGGTATGTACATTTATGAGTTCAGTTTGCAGGGCTCCTGTTTTGAAGTCATTTTTGCGAACCTTGATTTAATGACAATGAAATTGACTTGCTGAAGAACTTGCCTGTCAGTCAATTTATATGCCATAAAATTATAATTGCAAAGAATTTAACCTTGAACACGATATGGTGGTTGGCCGAATGGTTAATGCATGTGCATTGCATCATAAGGTCTGTCATTGAGTTAAGTGGTGTGGTTTTGATTCCCCGCTTGTACGTGACCACGTGTAGGGTCACCTATCTAACCTTGTGGTTTTTCTCTGGGTCCTCTGGTTGACTCCCATGTTGAATTAGTGAAATAAAATTGAACCATATTTTTGTCCTGAAATGACATAGTTTGTGCCAGGGGTTAAACCATCTCTATCTCTCTCTCTCTCTCTCTCTCTCTCTATTTCTCTTTTTAAACACAATAAATACAGATATATTTTTAGCTTTTATGTGTAGTGTATGCGATAATACTAAAATTGTCATATTCTCTGAAATCATAAATAAACAAAATATGTTAAAAAGATCGACTGACAAACGTTTGAAGTTGAATTCCTGCTATATATACTATTGACTTTAGAATTATATTCGGGTGTCACTGTGGCTTATTTAAAAAGACACCAACTCATTGATCTGGGGTTGATCCTGGTCTTTATAAATGTTGAATGGAACTGGGCCATTTTTGGACTGATGCCTTTTAGAAATCAGTGATTCATCTTTCACAATATCATACTTTGCAAGTTATTAGACATCCCTGAAATGAAAGTCATAGATATTAGGTTGAATTTTACCCACTCCGCAAATCATTGAAACACTATTTACTTTTCATGTCACGCATAAGGGAGTCATGTCATGGGATTCAAAAGCATTGGCAGAGTAAAAAACATGTAGCCTGGGGACATTTGCAAACTGAAGTCTCCTTCAGGGATGCTGTTTGAAAATTTTGCTTGGCAGACATTTTTATTTGTTGTTGTTTTTTAAATCAAGTGTGCAATTGATATCACTGTTAGGCAAGATTGGTACTCTACAGTTGAAACAACATAATGTTTTGTATTTTTGTCTTTCTGTTTTAGGTCCAGGAAGAGTAGGAAGTACGCTAACTCAGGTAAGATATTTCTCTTTTCGACAACGCATGAATGAATAGAATCCTTAGTTTGAATGAATTATCTTCAGTATGTATGACATATGGATGTTTTCATTGTATGGTAATGGATGGGAATTTCAATGCATAAAAAACAAAAATGTTCAGGATGGTGGACAACCTTCAGAACTTCTGGCATAAATTAAACAATCTTGTCGTTCAAGTGTGCAGAAATATGGTGTCCATCTGTCTGTGCCATCAGCAGATTTACAGCTTTAGAATTAAGGTAATATCTCAGAAGTTTAACAAATTTATCCAAACAGCAGTTGTTATGAAATTCCTTTTCTGTTGGGTTTTTTTTTTTTAGCTTTTTTCCCCATCTAGACAACATGTATTGTTATAAAGTTTTCAAAGATGGTCATTGGTGAGAACTGAATTTGAATATTGCTTGTGTTTTCTTCTGACAGGTCTTTTATTCTGTCACTATTTTTTCTTGTCAGTATTCTGCTTAATTGGTTATTTATTAGGGTTATATTAAAGATACATTATGTAAGATTTAGATAAAGAACTGGCCATTCTTGCTATAATAGTTCGAAAGTAGATGATGTAAAATGAATAATTTGAAAATTTCATTCGAATTACTCTATTGCAAGCGAAGATATTAGCCTTTGAAGGTTTGACAGATGTGTGCAATAATTTCAACCACCGTACTGGTTGATCGAAGCCAAGCCTCAGTCCTCCATATTTGATTAAATCAAAGTATCACTGAACCATTCTAATCTATTTAATATCGGAGAAATCTGATGCCATCAAGAGTTAATTAAGGCCTGGATCAGTTAATTAATGTCTAATTAATAGTTTATATAACATTTCAGTCCTAAAGAAAGACCTGCAATAGGCAGATTTAGCTCTTGCATAATGCATGTTTAAATAACTAGGGGCGGTGAAAAAAATAGATACATAGATAAACATGTACTGTGAAACAGGCCTTCCATGTATGTTACAATATATTGATTTGAGTTTAGTGAATTGATATTTTAGCTCTACTTTTATTTTGTTTCAAAATGGACTGTCACACTGATCAGCGGTGAATATTCGCTAGGCCACGACAATCACTGATAAGGATGACATCAATGCGACTTAATGAGTCTCCAATATTAACTTTTTTACACCGAAAAATTAAATTCTAAAACATTTTTTTGATGTATTAGAAAAATAAATAAAAACGTTTGATGTATTTGTAGGTAAAAATTATTTCCTATTTAGTGTAAATGGGTATTAAAATGACTAAAAAGCAGCATTCTGCCCGAAGCAATAACGTCTTATGTAAACAACACATGCGCCATTCAGCCAATGATTGACGTCGCGTGCTGTGACGGCACATATTAAAGGCAGTCATCTTTTACAGAGCATTACGAGTCCTCTAATATCTCTGTAAAAGAGATTGATGGACTTTAACAAACTGCATGGCTTATGCCTGTTTTCATTAGCTCGGTTGGTGCAGAAAAGTAAGATATTTTAACCACTTTTCATTTCGGTATAATTGGTCACATACAGAGTCTGTTTTTCTTGACTTTGTTGGATCACATACATAATTCTAAATCTTTTACTGGACATCTGACTAATAATTGATTACTACAAATTTTAAAGTCTACTTGTTTATGTTTTTGTAGGTAGTCGACAAGCCAGATTTACAATGTAAAATTTGTGGTCATGCGTTTACTCAGAAAGGACATCTTAAAAGACACATACAAAGTAGACATTTAAAACTCTCCTTTTATTGTCAAATTTGCGGAAAATCGTTTTCAAGGAAAGACACACTAAAATATCATATGTGGAAGTGTGGTGATAAACGTAGTTGATAGGACGTTGACTGAATGACTTTTATGTCTCTGATGAGAAATCTGTTAAGAAATCTGTTCTGTATTGTAGTGACAAGATTACAGAAAAGATAATTTGTGATCGTAGGGAATAGGAAGAATTCGTTTGTTGAAAACAGTGGAAATAAAAACAGACTTTCTTGTGACATTTTAATTTGTGTTTAGGTTGGAATGCCTGCTCTGTACTGTAATAAGTAATTAAGTGATTATTAATATTACTGCCGTCCAAAGTGTTAAAATGAATATAATTGTTGTTGATTTGTGTTTTTTGATATAAATATATTGGTCCTTGTTCATTTAATGAACTGAAAACGTGAATTGACAAAATGGTTTGGAATTGTTCAAAGTTAGTTTGGTTTTTTTTACCTGTGCTTTTCTAGTGTTTTAAAGCAAAGGTGCTTGTAAATCAGCAAATGTCTTTCAACTATAACATTAGGCCAAGGTATATTTATTGCACGGCTATAAAGCGTGCTATAAATGACTTGTAACATTGACAACTGCTCAACATGCTTATCGTATTTCACAGAAAACCCACCCCACTTCTCTATATGATTTCTACTAAAACTAGTGTAAACCAGCAAAAGGGTGCAAAAACATTGAACATGTCTAGTTATTGCATGGTTAAGCTCCACCCAATCTACTAGAGAGAAAACAATCTGCCAATTCAACAAAAAAAACAATGGAAGATTTCCCATCCATGTTACAAGGATAGATATTGTGCCGTCGATCTATAGTGGGTTCAGATTGAAGGGTAAATAACTCATCTCACTCGGTGATAAATATTAAAGGCACGAAATTAACATTTTATACCATGCCTGTTTCTTTTTCATTTTCTCCAATATAAACAATCATTACTAATTGAGAAAGTTTTGTTATAAAATTTACAAAAGTGACCGAGAAGAGATGGAAATTTTGCTTTCACATTAAAAATTTTTTGACTTATATGATAGGCTGTAGATAAGATAGATAAGATAAGATTTTATTACATTGAAACATCCAGCATATAATATATATAAACATGTACATAATAATGATTATAATTCAAAAATGTTCCATTTTGTTTTCTATTATTTTTATTGTAAACCCCAACATTTTGACAACTGGTTATCAAAATAGGTTGATTTCCTGACGTGAAGATTTGTTGATCTTCACTGATCAGGATAAAAATTAGGAAATTGGCAATTTGTTTTATTAAGCAGGTTATAATAAATTGAGATTTACTTGTGAAGAAAAGTCTCAAAAGAAAAAAAAAATCAAATGCATAATCTTCTAATTTAGATATGTTTGTCATTCGTGACAAATTATTGAACTTTTTTTTCTGAGTCCCTCCCTTTTTCTTTTCTCGTTATAGGATCCACCTTTGCGAAAGAAGTACACCTGTACTATTTGTGATCAAAAATTCAACTTTAATTCACATCTTAAACGTCATATTGATGGAAAACATTTAAATAAACGACACAAGTGTCTTATTTGCGGACACTTTTATTCAAGAAAGGATTATCTTAAAGAACATAAAGCGAAATATCACCCTGATATGAACAAGAGCATAGATTAATGAACGTATTCGTATGGTACAATAAGGAAATATGTACGAATGCGAAACAAAATTATGGCTATTCCGTCAATCTTTGATTCATGGACTTCTGTGGTGCAACAAAAAAAAAATGAATGACCATAACTTTACAGGAGTAAAATGTAGAGAATTTGCAATTTTAGAATACATTCAATTTTCCTAGGTTAATTTCAAAGTATTTAATACATGTCTGGCACAAAAGTTCACAATACCCAGGTCCTGTCACACTTTATGAGACTGACGTTTGAACACTTAGAATGCACCTCAAATTATTTTGGCACATTCTGGGTGTATTAGCTCTTGAATGTAGTTGTAACAAAGTAGGACTATTTAGAATGCACCTTGAATGCTGTAGGAGTATGGGTCAATTGCTGCCCAAATACCGCCCGGAGTCTGTTTGGAAGGTGCCTCGAATGCAGTCAGAACGCTCTGGAATGCCCTTTGAATATGGTTCGGATGTCTAAGAATTCAAACAGAATGCAGCTCAATTACTCATTCAAAGTGCATTTGGAAGATTCTGGCAGGATTTGCCATTTCTATTATCCTTTGTATTGCTATCAGAATGTTTTGAATGACATAATACTATATAGAATGCAGTCAGAGTGCATTTAGAATACATTTCAAAGGCTTTTTGATATTTCTTCATTTCGAATACGCATCAAAAATTTTGAATAGTTTTGATTATGAGCAAAACATTTGCCTGGCAACAAGAATGGGCCAGAATATTGGGAATACACTCTAGATTGCAGTCTAAATTTTTAGAATGCACTTCGAATATCCAGGATTATACAACGAATTTTCATTGCAACGGCATTGTGACTCATTCCTTCTCTAGTATAGCTAGGGTTTCAGGTACTGGTACCGGTACAAATAAAACTGTTTCCGCCCCACCCCACCTGCAGAAAAGTCATAATTTTGTTTCGCATGTAATTATGTTCCCGTTTGGTGGTATTTATTAAACTTTTGATGAGATGGTCATTTAATTGTTTTGTTATTGGTTTTTTTTTGTTCAACATTAAAACAAGTGTGTTATATTTGCAGTTATTGATTTTTTTAGGAATGAATGTATTAATATCTAAAATTGTTCAGTTGCATGATAAAATACAGTATGTGAGTGTAATAGAATGATTTGAGCTGAATTTTGAATTATTTCGTTCAACTATGAGACAAGTTTGTTTTATTAGCAGTTCTTAATTTTAGGAATGAAAGAATTATCTTAAAATGTTCAATAGCATGATCACAGACAGACAGGAATGGGGTTTAATGTGCACTCGACACAAACTGGGTCATTTCGGGACCAACAATTTTATTTCAATAATTCGCTTGCATGTAGAGGTCTTTAGCAGTGGGAGGAAACCGGAGGACCCGGAGAAAACCCACAACGTTGGACAGACGACCCTACTCCTTGTCATGTACAACCAGGAAATCATAACCACGCCAGTCGACTCGATGACAGACCTACTGATACAACGCGCACTCGCTAACCATTCGACCATCCAACCCCCTTAGCATGATCACACATATGAAAGTGTCATAATTTGATGAATTGAACTGAATTTTCCAAATTTTAATAAATCAGAATATTTTTGAAAGATCAGTTATTATTCTTGTTGCACCATGATATATTTTAGTGAATTTACACCAGTTAAAATATTTTCAAAGTGTGACAAAAATGGACACATTCAACTACAGAGTTATGACCCTTGATAGTTTAGAAAAATGTTGTGGTCACTCTAGTAAAGTAGGGGAGAGACAGGAGAAGGATTGACGTTGGCTTGTTCCTTAATATCTGTTTAATAAGAAATGCTTAAAACTAATGTACATGTATTTGAAACTGATAAGATATAAAATCTTTTCGATTTGGCAAAAACAAAACAGTTAGATTTCTGTTGCAATATTCCTGCAAGCCTAGCATACTTAGCCACAAACAATGAAAATTACATTATTAGCAAGCCTGGAATAAGCCACCTGTCACAGACAATGTCAGGCACTAATTCAGGCTTAGCAGGCATAAATCTCTGATGTGTGTCAAAATGTCAGGTACTAGTTCAATAGTGCCTGACAGTTCATCAGTATTTCCAGGCCTAGGTACATGTATATATGACAGAACGCAAGCAGCCTAGGTATTGGGTCAAAAAACGCTAAAAGTCATTCATAATGTTCTGTTTTTCCGTTGCGATCAGGTAGGTTTATCAAACGAAACGAAATGAAATGAAATGAAATGGGGTTTAACGTCCAACTGTTCCGCTCCTATGCTGGGCTAATGAAGACGGGCATACGCCATACAGTGTGCTATGAGGGAGATTTTGCCCGGGCAGCGGCACTATCGCCTACTCTTATATCGAATTCCAACTGCCAAGGAATCTTTTACGTGCATTTCAATGTATACATGGGACCTCGGTTTTCGTCCCATCCAAACGACTAGACAGCTGTCCTTGTCAGGCCGTCCGTCCTGCATCACTGACAAGAGGAAACCACTCCGGAAAATCTGGATGAACTTTCTCGGCCAATGCAGGGATCGAACAGCCGACCTCCAGGCTAGCGAGCCAGCGTCTTAGCCATGTGATCCCCAGGTTCATCAAACATTTTCTGATTTGTCATCAAACCTTGATCTTAATGTTCACACTGGGTTTTTTTCCTATTAAAAGGAAAGGATATTCGTATGGCGTCCGTCTTATCACCAAGACATTGTTTCCAAGGCATAAACCGCTCAAGATATCTTTTTGAATCTTTGTTCAAATCAACATATTACAGTAGTTGTGACGTTTGTTTATTATAGATATTTCTAAGATTTAATAATTTTGTGTTTTCGATGTGCTTTTGTATGCAGTTGTTCGGGATGTTAATGACTAAATCTTTTTTTGTTGTATTTTTAATAAATAACTATATTTTTTTATTATTATTTCAGGTTGGTAAGAAACAAGTCAATAAAATCCCATGCAAGTATTGTAGAAAAGAATTTACGAGTGAAGCCAACCTTTCTCGTCACATACAGTCTCAGCATTTACAAGTTCGTGTAAAATGTCCCATTTGTCATGATACATTCGCCCGTAAAGAAACACTTAAGAAACACATGTTAAAAAAACACACCGATGACGGTAATTTGATGGGTAGTGCTTGGGTAGCGTGTCCTATCTGTGAAGAAGAGTTTAGTAATAAGGATCTAGTTAATAAACATGTGTTTGAATTGCATCGTGTTAATCCGCCGTTTCCTTAGAAACAAAAATAGTTCTGGCATTTCTAATTTATTGCATAGGATGAAAGTTGTGTTAATCCACCATTACCTTAGCCACAAAAAATAGTTCTGGTATTTCTAGTCTATTGTATAGGAAGACAGTTTCCTTAGCAACAAAAAATAGTTCTGGTAATTCTAATCTATTGTATAAGATGAAAGTTGTGTTAATCCACGGCTTCCTTGGCAGCAAAAAAAAAAGTTATGGTATTGCTAATCTATTGTATAGGATGGAAGTTGTGTTAATCCACGGTTTCCTTGGCAAAAAAAAAAGAAGTTCTGGTTTTCCTAATTGATTGTATTATATTTGATGAAACTTGTGTTTTGACCAAATACAATCAAACCCAGTATTACATCATGTAAATCTGCTGTTTCCATAGCAACAAAACATAGTTCTGGTAGTTCTAATCTGTTATATTATGTTGGGTGAAAGTTCTGTTTTGACTAAATTCACAAACCACTATTCATTGAATTATATCTTGGATGAAAGATGTGTGCGAGATGTTGGATTTTTAATATACCAGTATTGTAAAATTTGATAAAAGGCATAAAGGGTGCAAATATGGACATTTCTTAATTTTGGTATTTCGTGAAGAGGTTGGTGAAATCCTATATAGAAAGACTAAGCCAACAGGAAAAATACCAAAGGGTCCCAAGTTGGCATTATTAATGTTATAAAACTTGAAAATTGATAAAATGCATGCCTGCTGCAAATCTAGACATTATTTTGTTAATTTTGATATTTCCTGAAAAGATTGGTGAAATTCTATATAGAAAGACATTTATAAAAGATTTGATATCAAAGGGTTGTAATAAACTGCCGTTTTATTCTACCAAAGTCTGATGTACCTTCGTTTAGCATGGGATTATACTATCTTCACATATTTAAACAGGAATATATGCAGAGCAAACAATTTTAAATAACGAGATGTTTAACCAAAAACTGTTTATTTCCGCCGGAAGAGTGATGTACTTAAGTTGTGGGGGGTGTGGGCTGTGAAATCTTTACTTTCAGTACAGCATTTTTAGTTACAAACCAATTTATCAATATAATACAAATGCTCGGAATAAAACTTGAGATTTCATTGATGTGTATTATATGTGCAATTGCATCTTATTTCATTTCATTTCGCTACATCAAGAGCCTGTGAGTATAGTGCTGGTTCGCTAACCAGGGTGATCTCCCTTCGTCAGTGATACAGGACATGGCCTAGCATAGAAGAGCGTCTAGTCGTTCAAATTGGACAGAATATACTGTTCGTTGCATGTTTTGCATGTTAAAGATCTCTTAACAGTTGGAGTAGAGAATAGCTCTACAGCACAAAACGTATCGCATAGCACACTGTATGGCTTATGCTGTCTTCATTAGCCCAGTTAATGCAGAAAACTAAGACTCTTTGTAACCGGATTTCATCTCAGTTCTATAAATTAATTTGAATTAAATTTGACTGATTCTGTTAAATATAGTATTAGAATATAGAACAAATTGAAAGAAACATCTTATTTGATTTGACTCCGGTCAAATATAATATAGTTGGAATAGATAATATATAGATAGAAATCAATTATCATTAAAGTATTCCACCAGCGATAGCGAGTGAAATGCGGCAGGATATACTCGAGTGAACCATTGAATAACCCCAGCGGTATTCAATGGTCATTGAGTTCTGTTTTAATTCTATAACTACATGCAAATCTCAAAATACACTGTACTATCCAGATTATCAACAAACAAAAAAATCACCAATAACCTTAAAATTCATTATAGGTTTCACCCTTTTTTTTCCTTTTTACAAAAATTGTGTTTGCCTAGTGGTGACCCCATTACAGTTTGATGTAATTCTGAAAGTGAGGTCATTCCAGACAAAAGTAGTACTTGTCCAAGCCATTGAATACAACCATAGGTTATTCATTGGCAGTATTCAATGATATTTGCGTGTATTTGCATTTAGTTAAAGAATAAAGAAAAATATACATGTATATCTGATTTTTTATCAGTAATGTTTTACAGGTGAATGTGTGACAATATAATTTATTTAATTGGTGTGGTATTACTCGATATCATGAATGGTGTACATATTATTATTATTATATTGTATATTATGAAATATATGCATACGTAATGGTTTATTTTGTGAGTAGTCCTTGGACGGTGGGGTTGCGGGGGAAGGAATGGTATTAAATGTCTATCTCTAAGTGTCAAATTGTGAGCTTTCAGTCCCGGATGTGACAAGGTGTTGGGTCACCTTCCCGACCTGGGTAAGAAAAGAAAAAAGCGATGGAAGTATCATGGAAGAACTAATTAACAGTTCTTAATTAAATTAAATATTTTAAATTTGTCATCTAACAAAGCAATCTCGGCTCCCAGAGATAAGTTTACTCGCCTGGGAAAACTCGCTGGCCATTAATCAGTCTTAAATTAGTTGCTCATGGTTGGCTAGATTTGTTTGAATGAAATGCTGCAGATTTTTCGACGATTAGGCATCGGTTCGTTGCATGGGTTACATATAAATGATCCTTGGAACATTTTCCACATCTTGAAATCAAAAGTTCCATTGAAAACAGCCGTTATGATGATTTACTGGGAACTATTTTTAACGCTCAACATAAGAGTGATTTAGTTAAGTACGCAAAATTTCTGAGCCGCCATCTCCGGTCTTTGTGAACCGACCCACGGAAGAATACATCACGTGACATTTAAAATGACCCGCGAGTTTTCCCACCTATAAACAAAGGGTAAACTTATCTCTGGGAACCGAGATTGCTAACAAATCAGAAATTCTATGGTACCTCCCTTCCCATGATGTCACAAGCACGTGCATGTTTTACTTAATTGTTAATCTAGCCCCGAAAACGTGACCTGTGTGTGTTTTCTGTTGAAATATATTTTTTTTGTAAGATTATGGATCTCCTCATTAATTATTCACCCGTTCTTTCATTCCTTGTATTTTATATCTACTTGTGTTTGTAAATTTTATAAAATCACCATATTTTTTTGTAAATTGAAACAATATTATTGTATAATTTATTTGAAAGTTGAGAAAAAAGTTTTATTAACACATACTGTAACTCAAATGAAATTAATGCTGACAATCTTGTGCAAAATAATTTCAAAACCTGAACTGAAAATTAAGATCGGGCATTATTTACCAATACACAACTCTCTGTTCTATTTATGGGCGGCTGGCGGCAGACTAAGTGTCATTGAGTCCAAGCACAGGCACTTGAAGGGATTAAAATAAAACTTCTTACTACTGCTTGACTATATACTATAATATATAGTCGAGCAGTAGTAAGAATTTGTATTTTAATCCTTTCAAGTGCCTGTGAGTCCAAGTGGCATCATTTTGACTCAAAGGAGTAGGGTCCTCTCTCTCTCTCTCTCTCTCTCTCTCTCTCTCTTAGCCAATCTACTGGGCATCAATAAGAATAACAACCCACAGAACAAAAGAAACGTAACTTTACAGAGATGTTGCTACTATATTATTAATGATGTAATTTTGAACTTATGGCACAAATCGCTGTAACAAGATGTATATGGGTGTGAATAAAACCTTTATTAAAAAAAACTAGATTGTCCATGTTTGTAATTGTTTGTGGATATAGCTAAACACCCCTGTACCCGTAACCAGAAGCAGAGGGGGCAGCTTCCGACCCAAATTTTTTAGAAGATCGCCAAAAAGAAAACTTCAACAAAAATTGACACGAACCCCCTTAGGCAGGGCCGCCGAGTCCTGATGAGGGGCCCCCGAATCGGAAATGGGGCCCATTGACGGTGTTGAGTCGAAATGCACACTTCAAACAAATTTATCCAAAAAATACTTTAATTCAGCATTTACAATTGAAATAACTTTGCACCCAATCTCTGGAGGCCCTCCAGCTGGCGAAAGCCATTTTTCTTTTGTCAACTTTGTTTCCAGGGTTAAATGGTTATAGGCTCAATACCACTCTTCTTGTAACTGAATAATATGTCCCAATCTTTATTCTGGTCAACAAATTGTACTATTTTACAATATTCCAATTAATTGATGATACAAATTTCATCTTAACACACTTAATTTAAAAAATTGGAAAAATTCAACTAAATGATTTGAAAAGCCTAACGTAAAGCTTTTCAAATGTGACTTGGATTTCAAAATATTTTCGAACCCTCTGGACAAGTAAAATAGGATTTAATGGATAATTTACACAACAGGTAGGATACTTAAACATCTAATACTTAGAATAAGGCTATTATTTTTTTTCTGGAGCTGTCAAGCCAGCAAGAGTGTTATTGCCCCTTTAACAGTTACAGAAACACTGTCCAATTACAATCCTCCCTATATGTCGAAATCACTGTTTATGCGTAAAAAATACCTATTGCTTCAACATCTTAAGGAGTTCAGTAAAACCCCGCCAAAGAAACCCTGGGATTTAAACAAGCTTCTCATAGTCTAATTATCATTGAAAGAAAATATTAAAAACCCTAACGGTGACACCATTCTTCAAACGTCATCTTATCACACTAGTAAATTATTTCACCTTGGCCTATATTTCAATCTAAATAATGTGAGTTATTCTTACAGTCAATGAAATTGAGTAAAGCTGCTTTCTTCTGTGATTTATCATTAATTTGAGTTGATAGTATATTTCGATTAAAATATAATCAAATTAATCTATATCAAACCTTTGCTTCAAATCCCCATTAAAACATTTTATTCTAAAGAAAACTACCCCATGCCATAAGAATCTATTTTAAGTAGCATTGTTTGTCACGTTACTTGATTGAGGGAGAACCCAATTTCCATAAATATCGAAGCCTAAGTTAAATCTTGAATTAGCCTCCGTCTACTGGACGTTAAGTCTCTCAATGTTCTCACAACTTCTAGCCATTCGATCAACGCATAGTAGGCATTACGTCACTCGACCAAACATTCTTCCAGTTAGTGACACCAACAATCTTGCATTTTCGTCCAGTGGGCGCCCAATAATGGGTATTTTTCAAGGGAGTCCTGTATTTTTCTAGTAAGATTATTGGTTGTCTCTACTTTCCACAAATAATAAAATATACTATACTTTTATTGGAAGTAACTACCTTATAAATATTTTCGTGAGAATCAATCTTTAAGCCATATGAAAATCTTAATCATAATATGGTTTGTTTGTTTGTTTTTTGTTTTGGTTTTTTTTTTTCATTTTCATTTGAGTGACCCTAAAGGTCTTGGGTACTGATAAGACAGTTAAAGTGTGGGAATTTCTGAAGCTGCCAACAACAAGATACTATGATATATTTAAAGCTGGTTTTCTATGAGTAAAAACGAAATACTCACTGGTTAATTCTCACCAGTGTTATTATTGTACACGTTAATTGTTTCATTTGTCATTTAATCGCCTGTCTAACCTGGTGAGTTTTGTCCGAACCCCTTATTTCATCCAGCTTCTGAATACGCCTACTGTAAGCGAATTGTTGAAATAAGACTGTGCAATATACAAGTCCCGGAATTACCTAGTTAAAGTGCACATAAGATGGGTCTGGAAACTTTGAGATACGTGTAGCCAATGGTTACTATATCCACTTTACGGCAAGTTCACACCAATCTGATTGAAATTAATTCAGCTATCTTCACTCAAAGT
The DNA here is from genome assembly GCF_932274485.2 of Patella vulgata. NCBI lineage: Eukaryota > Metazoa > Mollusca > Gastropoda > Patellidae > Patella > Patella vulgata. Next base: position 18,162,153 of record NC_065881.2, read on the forward strand.
CGCAAAAATAGACCTCCCGTAAAAACGACTTTGCCAATTATCGAAAACACTCTTAATCCAATCAGACGCCAGTGACGTCACAGTGACCGAATGCATATTCATAATGTTTATTCCTTAATTACCTATATACAGCTGGCGTGTGTATTCATTAACGGTTGTCTGACTCCTTAATCCCCTAATTAAATAAAACAACCGACTGCGGAATAATTTGTTTTGTAATTTATTTTAATTTAAGATCCTATTTAGAATTTGTTTTATAATGTCCTGCCCTCTCTTCTAACGACAGCGATTTTAAAACTGTGTTTTAAAGTGACTTTTTGATAAGAGCCACTCTACCATCGTGTCCAGTCCAAACGATTTGAAATATATTTCCGTCAGAAGAGTATTGTGGTTCTAATTTCCCCGAGTAAAAGAGTACAGAAGTAAAAGATGTGGTCATGCAAAATGAATCATTAAAGTCAAACATGACTGAAACGTGATTTTTTAATGACGATCTGTAGCTCGATTTCCTGTTGTCATCGTACGGCGTCTTTCTTTCTTCATGTGGATTTGACTTATTACTCTGAAATCGACCGTAAAAATGAAATACGAACAAATATCTCAATATTATACGTTAGAATTAAGAGATTGAGAACGGTCATCTAACTATCTTTGTGTATTGATAAAGTGTACTGTCGTTAATATCTATCATTAATCAATCCGACCAAAATTGCAGATATGGGGCCATTAATTAATTTACATGTCGATGTAGATAATGATTAGCGTTGCACACACATTGGGTTATAAATTAATTTACAAGTAAAGATGTTGGATTAAGAATGCTGATTAGGTTATTATTAGCCCGCCAGATCAAAGACATCACTCTAGGTGAACGTGTTAAAACTCCACGAACGAACGACACAAGTTACGGGGGAACTTTGCTGCAAACATTTCTCCACACCACAACTAATCGTTGAATCAATCGTACATTGCTCATCAGTTGTTTATAATTATTTTTTACCCAATAATCAATTAGATTTGTTCACCGATGTTTTTGTAATAAAGTATCCTCGTATTATTTGTTGATTGGCGTTTAGACAATATTTAATGGACTTGATACGAAATCTGAATATAAATTATTCGATGCAATTGTCGCTCCAAAATTTAACGTCAGTTACTACGGACGTAGTATGCATGGTACCGTACACCGTAATAAGATTCCCAGCGTTGATTGGCTGAAATGAAATGAAATGAAATGAAATGGGGTTTAACGTCCTACTGTTTTGCTCCGAACTGGGCTAATGAAGACGGGCATACGCCATACAGTGTGCTATGAGGGTAATTTTGCCCGGACAGCGGCACTACGGCCTACTCTTATATCGAATTCCAACTGTCAAGGGATCTTTTACGTGCACGCCAATGTGTACACGGGACCTCGGTTTTTCGTCTCATCCGAATGACTAGACAGCTGTCCTTGTCAGGCCCTCCGTCCTGCATCACTGACAAGGGGAAACCACTTTCTCGGCCAATGCAGGGATCGAACACCCGACCTCCAGGCTAGCGAGCCAGCGCCTTACCCACCTAGCCACCGTGGCCCCCGTTGATTGGCTGAGAAATGAGGGCGATCTATTGTTATGCATAGTCATTGAACAATTAAATATTCGCGGTGAATTTCAAATGGAGTTACGATATAAATTGTTTGTGTATAGAAATGGTTATTATAATTATATATAGCCAATAATGAATATAATGACAAATTACTGGCACTATTTGTATTTCTGTGCTTATATAGAGATAGTTTGGGAAATCAAATATTATCCAAATTACCGGTAAATGGGCTAATTGCTTGGGTCGTCTTCATCTGTCACGTGACCTTTTTAAACAAAGTACGCTTAAATTGATCTACGGCATTATAAAGCATTTTAAATTCACTCTAAAATACTCCAATCACAAAAAGTCTAATCTATGACAGTACAAGACGATAATTCGGATATTATGATTAGGCCAGTCAAGTGTTAATTGGACCGTAATGTATATATCAGAGATATACTGTACAGGTAGTGATATATTGTGTATAGATAATGTATATACTATGTGTAGTGCCTGTGACGTCACCAGCCAATCAACCGGATTAACGTCGTAATTGAAAAATTTAAAAGCGTTTTTGCGTGTCGGATACTCAAACGTTAATAGCCTAATTAATTTTAATCAGATTGGCGTGAGCATGCCGTAAAGTGGATATAGTAACTATTGGCTACACGTAGCGAAAAAAAAATTGGCCATCTTATGTGGTCTTTAATCGTTAAACCCCATCTCTTTAGACTTCTACCACATGTAAGTCCCGGAATGTACTAGTTTGTGTTGAGTAAACTATAAACCCCATCTCTATGTTGGCCGCGAAATGATCTAGTTTGTGTTGAGTAAACTATAAACCCCATCTCTGTTGGCCGCGAAATGACCTAGTTTGTGTTGAGTAAACTATAAACCCCAAATCTGTGTTGGCCGGGAAATGACCTAGTTTGTGTTGAGTAAACCATAAACCTCATCTCTATGTTGGTCCCGAAATGACCTAGTTTGTGTTGAGTATGCCATACCCCCCCCCCCCCCCATCGCTATGTTGGTCCCGAAATGACATAGTTTGTGTTGAGTGAATCGTAAACCCTATTTCTTTATGCTTCTACTATAGGCCTACGTTTGTCCCTCAATGACTTAGTTAGCGTTAAGTACACATCAAGTCCCATGTGATCTCTCTCTCTCTCTCTGTACTCTTGTGTTGTCGTTCGGTTCGGGTTTTTTTGTGGACAGGATGACAAGACAATAGATAAAGAAGTACCAATAAGGAACCTTTATACTTATCTTGTCCTCTATCTAATCTTTACATTCTTAAAATATAAAGCCAACTCATCGTCGTCTTTTTATCTTACACAGAAGACCTTGGTTCTTGTGTTGGCCATGATGGAAGGGAATATGCTCTCACTGTTTTACTTTGTCTGTTTATGTTATATGGGTGTTGGTTATCCTACGTATCCTGTTGATAATTCCGTGGGATATGAAAGAACATTTACTGGAATTGGAGCGATAAGTGGAGGAGGGGTAAGTTAATTCTGCCAAGACAATGTTAACCTCACTAGACGGAGCTATCTAGAGCAAAACAACTGTTTGTCGGTCCCAGATTTCGGAATGGGAGATTTCCGTTCTAGTGGCAAAGGCAGCTGGGAGTCTTTTGGGTGGTTGTCGCAGGTCAGGACGAAATGTTTTAGTTTCTTTGATGCTAAAGGTAGCGAGAAGGCAGTTTTACGAATGTAGTTATTAATATGAAATAATCATCATCATCGACTCCCCTACTTCTCAAAGCTAATTCAATCAATGGTTTGAGAAAGCGACTTAGTAGAATTACATACGATGCAATGACCATCAACCAATTAGGAACGGTCTTTACTTCCGAAAATTCCGGTTAGTTTAAGAAAACTTTATCGACTTAGCATCTGGTCACACAAGTACGTGTATTTAGATTTCTCAGTTACAATTTCTGTTGGCCAATCGTGTATGATGTCATATTTTACTTTTATTAGGCCACATCAAAACTGTTACGGAACTATCCTCTACAACAAAGATCAGAGATCCTAGACTATTTATTTAAGGTGAGTAAAAACTGTGATATCCTCAACATGTAGCCTGTCAGAATACCCTCTGATTATAAAAATGGATGCGATTTAACATAGTACTTCTCTTCACAAAGCTAATGGAGATGGGCATACGTGCACACCAATAAGTAAACGCCCCACCCGAAGGACTAGACGCATTTCCTCGCTAGACAGGAAAATCCCGAGGCACATTCTCAGAAAACCTCGAGATTGAACACCATTCGACTATAAACTAAACAACCAACCACTTTAAGTTTGGATAAAATTTTAAAATTAAAGCCACCGATAGTCGTTTGAGAGATTTCGAAACCCCTTCAAACTACAAGATATGATGAATTGAAAATCTGTCAACAATCGGCACTTTTTACTGGCGATATCAAGGGCACGTTGTCAATCGGCACTAAAATCTTTTGATAGGCCTCGTTTAAATCCAATTTAATCCTGACGGGAGATTATCTGCAGTTGATATTCTGGTTTTCTTTTCTTAATTACTTGTTATATCTGAGTGAATTTTAGCGTGAATTAACCCGTTATAAATTCGACAATGACCGAAATATGCAATTGGCAAACATCGGATTTAATGTTCTATATACAGCTTTATCGTTTTCCATAAATTATATTACAGCCGAACTTTGGTGCATCTCTCCACATCTTCAAGGTTGAAATAGGCGGAGACGTGCAAAGTACAGGTAATGATGGTATATTTCTGTATCCCATGTGTCAATGTCAGAATATTGATTAAACAAAACTGAAACCTTGAACCAAGGGCCTTGTTAGGGGCTCTTTGTGACCCTGGAACCATAGCTTGAAGACGGCAGCCAAAAATGTATGTGCCACTAATGTCCTGGTAACCAATCCCCCATTAAACGATAAGACCACTCTAGTTGTTTGAATTTCACTTTCATGAACTGCCATATTTTGACTTCACGTTGTGTTTTTAACTAATAACACCCTGGAACTGTTTTGTTCGTAATCCGAGTTTATACATCTTTGTGATATCACTAATATATAATCCAGTCAAAAATATTACAGTTACGATGTAAGTATTAATCTATAGTTTGAGTTCCACGAGCCCACTTTCCAGACATAATAACTGTTCGGGCACTCTTACAGGCTGACAGGAGCCAAAGCTACTTCCCAAGGATCTACAGTTTGTCTTGTTCAAATGATGTCTAAGTACTATACGTAAACATTAAACTTTAAACTCCGTGGAACTCAGACGTGCCTTATGAAGCACTACATGATGTGTGTTCAAACGATTTCCGGAGAATCCAAGCCCACTATTATACTTTCTTTTAAAGACTGGGAAAGTGCCATAAAAGAGAAAACTTGACGGAATAACACGTGGGTTTAGAGAGATACCATACCGTACATTTAATTTTACCTGAACAATGTGCCAATGTAGAAACTCTACCAAACCAGTTTGCTACGTCAAACTTAATTTCGAGGACACCTAATTAACTCAAAATCTCCAATCCAGACGGACCTCCCATATGTCTTATATCATCGTACTATTATTAATCCTAAATCTAACCCCGATACACTAAGCAGAACAGTGTATTCTAAGATTCGATAACTTTATACTGAATATGTATTATAAGATTTTTTTACTGTATCTTTTTTAGAGGGAACAGAAGCATCTCACATGCACAATAGTTGGGATGAGAATTATAATCGTGGTTATGAATGGTGGATGATGAAAGAAGCTAAAATGGTTTGTTTATTTTTGAAATCATTCCTAAATACAGTACACAGAATTCGCATTACTGATTAAGAAATTGCTACAAGCTCTGCATTCTTTCAAGGTGCATCTTGAAATATACGGAACAACAAAACCGCCACACAATACGGATAAACAAATAATATCTATTTTTATACGCTCACATCGAAATGTGGTCGTTTATTGTCGTCACCTCGTCAGGCTGTCGTATTGTTCGCGGACGGTCTAGAGTCGAGAGACAAAAGTTGTTATTCGATTGAATTTAAATTAATACACGATGTTTATGGTCATAACTATCAAAGTTATGGGCCTTAATCACTTTGAAAAATCTTGCGGACGCTGTAGATGCTTAATTCATCATCCAACCGACTTTAAATCCATACACAGTGTGTATGGCAATGAGACAAAGATTGGCTTGAAATTTATATACATTGTTCGAAATCACGAGATTAAGAATCTTATTTTCAGGGATTTCCCAAAATTATCATTCAATTAAAGGACAATATTGGTGTCAGTCATTATCACATATGTGATAGAACTGGTTAAACACGTTCCAAATATAATTTTAACACAGAGATCATTACTACGATAAATGCGATTTTAAGAAAGGGAAGTGACGAGCGCAAAAGGAAAACACGAGTTATCCTTCTATATAACTGACTGACACCAATATTGTCCTTTAACATTAAATGTATACATAGTGTTAATAGTCATGAAGCAAGAATGCTATTCCTTTTCAGAGATTTCCGTTACTACCAAAGTTATGGCCTTTCATCACTTTGGATAATGTTATGGATACTCTAAGGGATTTTTGTTTCATTGCATTCCGTCTTTTATTTAAAGATACATTATGTAAGATTTAGATAAAGAACTAGCCATTCGTGCTAGTATAGTTCGAAGGTAGATGATGTAAAATGAATAATTTGAAAATTTCATTCAAATTACTCTATTGCAAGCGAAGATATTAGCCTTTGAAGGTTTGACAGACGTGTGCAATAATTTCAACCACCGTACTGGTTGATCGAAGCTAAGTCTCGGTCCTTCATATTTGATTAAATCAAAGTAGCGCTGAACCATTCTAATCTATTTAATATCGGAGAAATTTGATGCCATCGAGAGTTGATTAAGGCCTGGATAAGTTAATTAATGTCTAATTAATACCTTAGAAAACATTTCAGGCCTAAAGAAAGACCTGCATTAGGCAGATTTAGCCTCTTGCATGTTTAATTAGAAAGAAACCACTCCGAATGCCTCCCCTATCTCCATCTCCCCTCAAAAGTAGGGTGACCCACCATAAATAAATATCTCCAAATATCTCGACAATTACGCCACAATATTTATATATATGCAAAGCCTCAAACCAGTTTCACACAATTATTGTCACTAAATAAACGATCATGTTGTACTTAATAAGCTATGACCATTAATCATCTATAAATAATAGACTGAAAACTGGTTCCAAGTGTCGTCCATAACATCCAGACACTTTTGAGTAAAAGATAGGTTACGTGCCCTTGTTTTGAAATTAGTCTCGCTTAACCAGTCTATCGACCATTCTACGTCTGATTGACAGGTCGGGATAATCAAGACTACTTTTTTACGAAATATAACAGAAAGCTAGAACAAGAAATTGAATTTAGAAATAAGCACTTTAGCCAACTCAACAATTGTTTTAAGAAACTTGTAAAAGTAAAATGAAACTACTGCTAGTATCATGTTCCCGCTAACGAAAGTGATTCAGAGATATTATTTGTACTAAACCAAAAGATGCCGCTCTTAATGGTACAGTTAATGATAAAGCAATTTAAAAAATAAAACAAACGTAATTTCTCAAGCTGCTGTAATAACCAAGAAGCTAAATTTTACTGCTATTCAAAATCGTCAACAATAGATTTTTTACGGCTGTAATAGTTGATATATTTGTAGAGAATTGCACGTGCCATGGCTATAGCTCGACTCAAAGAGAGTGCGGGGTAGTCAGAAATCAGTTCGAGACACGCAACTGAAGCGTGCACATTTAGCCGTGTCGAGACCAACTTTCTGTAGAGTGCACGGGTCACCCTATCAAAAGGAGGAGAGGAGCGGTCATCAATGTTTAGAGAACTCATCTGAGCTGACAATTTCATCCAACCCGCTTCACGCTCAGAAGGGGAGGTTTTGTATCATCCTCGTGGTTTACGATCCAGTCAAGTTTGACTGACGTCCAAGCGAAGCATACTTTAGAAATGATCCCTAACAGTATGATCTTAATGAAATAATTCGCATGAATGACCAGTATAAAATCAAGGTCAAAATCTAAAATGGCTGAAGACTTTTAGGAAGATTAACATTATTTTATCTATATATATATTTGTGACTGTCGTTTGTCTGTCTGTCGGTCGGTCTGTCTGTCTGTCTGTCTGTTCGGGGTTGGCGGCTACACTAGGTCTGCCCCGAGTCTGAAATTTGGGGTAAAGGGGTAGCTCGGACCGGGGAGTAACATAGGCCAGGTGGCGTTAGTCTTCCACTTCCGGTTTCAGAGTTATGACCCCCGAGCGAAGCCGGTCTGTTCGGGGTTGGCGGCTCGCTAGGTCTGCCCCGAGTCTGAAATTTGGGGTATAGGGGTAGCTCCGACCGGGGAGTAACATAGACCAGGTGGTGTTAGTCTACCACTTCCGGTTTCGGAGTTATGACCCCCCGAGCGAAGTCTGTCTGCTCGGGGATGGCGGCTACATCTGCCCCGAGTCTGAAATTTGGGGTATAGGGGAAGCTCGGACCGGGAAGTAACATAGGCCAGGTGGCGCTAGTCTACCACTTCCGGTTTCGGAGTTATGCCCCCCCCCCCCGCGAAGCCGGTCTGTTCGGGGTTGGCGGCTACAGAAAGACAGAAAGACAGACAGACAAACGACAGTCACAAATATATATATAGATTAATTTTCGTAAAAACATAAAATAGTTCCGAAGTTTATAAAAGAGTTGAACGTCTTGTCAACACAATACTATGGTCGGTCATGTTGAGGCTAACATACAGTTAAATATTTATTACGATTACATATTCCATGTACCCCTTTTTTTGTTTCTATCATCCGAAGGACTAGGCAATGCCTGACAAGTGGAAAAGAAAATGAAATGGGGTTTAACATCTTAATGTTCTGTACTAACCAGACAAATAAAGATGGGCAAACGCAATTCATTGTGCCACGAGGGACAATTTACACAGCAATGGCAAATCCGACTAATCTACATTATCAAGTGTCATTTAAAGAAGCTAATATTTGGGACCTAGAAATTGACACAAATGGTTAGAGACTTTTCAACGTTAGATTGCAATCAATTTCACATTATGTTTTGTTTTAAAAAGAAAGAAACCACTCTGAATGCCTCCCCTACCTCCATCTCCCCAAAAAGGAGGAGAGAGGAACGGTCATCAATGGTTAGAGAAATCATCTGAGCTGAAAATTTCATCCAACCCGCTTCACGCTCAGAAGGGGAGGCTTTGTATCATCCTCGTGGTTTACGATCCAGTCAAATTTGACTGACGTCCAAGCGAAGCATACTTTAGAAATGATCCCTAACAGTATGATCTTAATGTAACGCTGCGATCAAATGACCAGTATGAAATCAAGGTCAAAATCTAAAATGGCTGAAGACTTTTAAGAAGATTGACATTATTTTATCCATAATAAACCAGGGAATTAAATTTCAGTTTATTTCAAAAATAGATATTATAGAAGACCTAATCCTGTATATTTTGATAAACTTTGTTGAATTCAATTGAGAATATCTTGTCTATAATTAAAAGAAATACCTGTATGTAAAATATGTAAACACAATTACTTAGTTTTATTTTCGGTTGGACATATTGTTTATATTTTGCCATTTAAAAAAAAACTGTTATTAATTTTAGCAAAAACATAAAAATAGTTCCGAAGTTTATAAAAGAGTTGAACGTTGAAGACATAATTTTGATAAACGTTGTTTAATTTAATTAAGAATACTTTTTCTATAATTTAGAGAAATAATTAATTAATTATATTTTCGGGTAAGAAATATTGTTTATAGATTTGCCATTTGAATAACTGTTATTAATTTTCGCAAAAACATTAAATAGTTCCGAAGTTTATAAAAGAGTTGAACGTCTTGTCAACCCAATACTTTGGTCAGTCATGTTGAGGCTAACATACAGTTAAATATTGGGTATCACGTGGCTAATTGGGTAAGACGCTGGCTCGCTAGCCTGGAGGTCGGGTGTTCGATCCCTGCATTGGCCGAGAAAGTTCATCCAGATTTTCCAGCGTGGTTCCCCCTTGTCAGTGATGGAGAGACGAAAAACCGAGGTCCCGTGTATACATTGGAATGCACGTAAAAGATCCCTTGGCAGTTGGAATTCTATAAAAGAGTAGGCGATAGTGCCGCTGCCCGGGCAAAATTTCCCTCATACTGTATGACGTATGCCCGTCTTCATTAGCCCAGCATATGAGCAGAACAGTAGGACGTTAAACCCCATTTCATTTCATTTCATTTATATTTTGCCATTTAAAAACTGTTATTAATTTTAGTAAAAGCATAAAAATAGTTCCAAAGTTTATAAAAGAGTTGAACGTCAACACACTACTTTGGTCGGTCATGTTGAGGCTGACGTACAGTTGAATATTTTTTATGTCGTGCTAAGGAAATGAAATGAAATGGGGTTTAACGTACTATGCTCCGTCAGCAATGCTAGGCAAATGAAATGAAATGGGTGGTTTAACGACCTACTGTTTTGCTCCTAAACTGTTCTAATGAAGACGGGCATACGCCATACAGTGTGCTATGAGGGACGAATTTTCTCGGCCAATGCAGGGATCGAACACCCGACCTCCAGACTAGCGAGCCAGCGTCTTACCCACTTAGCCACGTGATCCCCGCAATGCTAGGGATTACACTTGTGAATCTGTTGGTTTTTGTTTTGTTTTTATCATCCGAAAGACTAGGCAACGCTATCAATGACTGACAAGTGGAAAAGGAAATGAAATGGCGTGTAATATCTTAATTTTCTGTACTAACGAGGAAAAAATGAAGATGGGCAAACACAATTTATTGTGCTATGAGGGAAATGGCAAATCTACATTGGATTCTACACTGTCACCTAAAGTGCGAACATAATATCTAGGTTCAATTCCTTGTTTTGTTTTTAAAAGAAAGAAACCACTCTGAATGCCTCCCCTACCTCCATCTCCCTAAAAAAGGAGGAGAGAGGAACGGTCATCAATGGTTAGAGAAATCATCTGAGCTGATAATTTCATCCAACCCGCTTCACGCTCAGAAGGGGAGGCTTTGTATCATCCTCGTGGTTTACGATCCAATCAAGTTTGACTGACGTCCAAGCGAAGCATACTTTAGAAATGATCCCTAACAGTATGATCTTAATGTAACGCTGCGATCAAATGACCAGTATGAAATCAAGGTCAAAATCTAAAATGGCTGAAGACTTTTAAGAAGATTGACATTATTTTATCCATAATAAACCAGGGAATTAAATTTCGGTTTATTTCAAAAATAGATATTATAGAAGACCTAATCCTGTATATTTTGATAAACTTTGTTGAATTCAATTGAGAATAACTTGTCTATAATTAAAAGAAATACCTGTATGTAAAATATGTAAACACAATTACTTAGTTTTATTTTCGGTTGGACATATTGTTTATATTTTGCCATTTAAAAAAAAAACTGTTATTAATTTTAGCAAAAACATAAAAATAGTTCCGAAGTTTATAAAAGAGTTGAACGTTGAAGACATAATTTTGGTCGGTCATGTTGAGGCTAACGTACAGTTGAATATTTTTTATGTCATGCTAAGGAAATGAAATAATAATGGGGTTTAACGTACTATGCTCCGTCAGCAATGCTAGGGAAATGAAATGAAATGGGTGGTTTAACGACCTACTGTTTTGCTCCTAAACTGTTCTAATGAAGACGGGCATACGCCATACAGTGTGCTATGAGGGAAATTTTGACGCGCAGCGGCGCTACGGCCTACTCTTATATCGAATTCCAACTGCCAGGGGATCTTTTACGTGCACGCCAATTTGTACACGGGACCTCGGTTTTTCATCCCATCCGAACGACTAGACAGCTGTCCTTGTCAAGCCTCCCGTCCTGCACCACTGACAAGGGGAAACCACGCCGGAAAATCTGGACGAATTTTCTCGGCCAATGCAGGGATCGAACACCCGACCTCCAGACTAGCGAGCCAGCGTCTTACCCACTTAGCCACGTGATCCCCGCAATGCTAGGGATTACACTTGTGAATCTGTTGGTTTTTGTTTTGTTTTTATCATCCGAAAGACTAGGCAACGCTATCAATGCCTGACAAGTGGAAAAGGAAATGAAATGGCGTGTAATATCTTAATTTTCTGTACTAACGAGGAAAAAATGAAGATGGGCAAACACAATTTATTTTGCTATGAGGGAAAACGCAAATCTACATTGGATTCTACACTGTCACTTAAAGTGCGAACATAATCTAGGTTCAATGATGATGAGTTAGTTGTATTTTACGTCCGCTTCCACCGAGGTGATATCGCAGTTCAATTCCTTGTTTTGTTTTTAAAATAAAGAAACCACTCTGAATGCCTCCCCTACCTCCATCTCCCCAAAAAAGGAGGAGAGAGGAACGGTCATCAATGGTTAGAGAAATCATCTGAGCTGATAATTTCATCCAACCCGCTTCACGCTCAGAAGGGGAGGCTTTGTATCATCCTCGTGGTTTACGATCCAGTCAAATTTGACTGACGTCCAAGCGAAGCATACTTTAGAAATGATCCCTAACAGTATGATCTTAATGTAACGCTGCGATCAAATGACCAGTATGAAATCAAGGTCAAAATCTAAAATGGCTGAAGACTTTTAAGAAGATTGACATTATTTTATCCATAATAAACCAGGGAATTAAATTTCAGTTTATTTCAAAAATAGATATTATAGAAGACCTAATCCTGTATATTTTGATAAACTTTGTTTAATTCAATTGAGAATATCTTGTCTATAATTAAAAGAAATACCTGTATGTAAAATATGTAAACACAATTACTTAGTTTTATTTTCGGTTGGACATATTGTTTATATTTTGCCATTTAAAAAAAACTGATATTAATTTTAGCAAAAACATAAAAATAGTTCCGAAGTTTATAAAAGAGTTGAACGTTGAAGACATAATTTTGATAAACGTTGTTTAATTTAATTAAGAATACTTTTTCTATAATTTAGAGAAATAATTAATTAATTATATTTTCGGGTAAGAAATATTGTTTATAGATTTGTTGAGGCTAACATACAGTTAAATATTGGGGATCACGTGGCTAAGTGGGTAAGACGCTGGCTCGCTAGCCTGGAGGTCGGGTGTTCGATCCCTGCATTGGCCGAGAAAGTTCATCCAGATTTTCCGGCGTGGTTCCCCCTTGTCAGTGATGCAGAGACGAAAAACCGAGGTCCCGTGTATACATTGGAATGCACGTAAAAGATCCCTTGGCAGTTGGAATTCTATAAAAGAGTAGGCGATAGTGCCGCTGCCCGGGCAAAATTTCCCTCATAGCACACTGTATGACGTATGCCCGTCTTCATTAGCCCAGCATATGAGCAGAACAGTAGGACGTTAAACCCCATTTCATTTCATTTCATTTATATTTTGCCATTTAAAAACTGTTATTAATTTTAGTAAAAGCATAAAAATAGTTCCAAAGTTTATAAAAGAGTTGAACGTCAACACACTACTTTGGTCGGTCATGTTGAGGCTAACGTACAGTTGAATATTTTTTATGTCATGCTAAGGAAATGAAATGAAATGGGGTTTAACGTACTATGCTCCGTCAGCAATGCTAGGGAAATGAAATGAAATGAAATGGGTGGTTTAACGACCTACTGTTTTGCTCCTAAACTGTTCTAATGAAGACGGGCATACGCCATACAGTGTGCTATGAGGGAAATTTTGACGGGCAGCGGCGCTACGGCCTACTCTTATATCGAATTCCAACTGCCAGGGGATCTTTTACGTGCACGCCAATTTGTACACGGGACCTCGGTTTTTCATCCCATCCGAACGACTAGACAGCTGTCCTTGTCAAGCCTCCCGTCCTGCACCACTGACAAGGGGAAACCACGCCGGAAAATCTGGACGAATTTTCTCGGCCAATGCAGGGATCGAACACCCGACCTCCAGACTAGCGAGCCAGCGTCTTACCCACTTAGCCACGTGATCCCCGCAATGCTAGGGATTACACTTGTGAATCTGTTGGTTTTTGTTTTGTTTTTATCATCCGAAAGACTAGGCAACGCTATCAATGCCTGACAAGTGGAAAAGGAAATGAAATGGCGTGTAATATCTTAATTTTCTGTACTAACGAGGAAAAAATGAAGATGGGCAAACACAATTTATTGTGCTATGAGGGAAATGGCAAATCTACATTGGATTCTACACTGTCACTTAAAGTGCGAACATAATCTAGGTTCAATTCCTTGTTTTGTTTTTAAAATAAAGAAACCACTCTGAATGCCTCCCCTACCTCCATCTCCCCAAAAAAGGAGGAGAGAGGAACGGTCATCAATGGTTAGAGAAATCATCTGAGCTAATAATTTCATCCAACCCGCTTCACGCTCAGAAGGGGAGGCTTTGTATCATCCTCGTGGTTTACGATCCAGTCAAATTTGACTGACGTCCAAGCGAAGCATACTTTAGAAATGATCCCTAACAGTATGATCTTAAGAAACAATGTGCGTGAATGACTAGTATGAAATCAAGGTCAAAATCTAAAATGGCTGAAGACTTTTAAGAAGATTGACATTATTTTATCAATAATAAACCAGGGAATTAAATGTCGGTTTATTTCAAAAATAGATATTATAGAAGACCTAATCCTGTATATTTTGATAAACTTTGTTGAATTCAATTGAGAATACCTTGTCTATAATTAAGAGAAATACCTGTATGTAAAATATGTAAACACAATTACTTAGTTTTATTTTCGGTTGGACATATTGTTTATATTTTGCCATTTAAAAAAAACTGTTATTAATTTTAGCAAAAACATAAAAATAGTTCCGAAGTTTATAAAAGAGTTGAACGTTGAAGACATAATTTTGATAAACGTTGTTTAATTTAATTAAGAATACTTTTTCTATAATTTAGAGAAATAATTAATTAATTATATTTTCGGGTAAGAAATATTGTTTATAGATTTGCCATTTGAATAACTGTTATTAATTTTCGCAAAAACATTAAATAGTTCCGAAGTTTATAAAAGAGTTGAACGTCTTGTCAACACAATACTTTGGTCAGTCATGTTGAGGCTAACATACAGTTAAATATTGGGGATCACGTGGCTAAGTGGGTAAGACGCTGGCTCGCTAGCCTGGAGGTCGGGTGTTCGATCCCTGCATTGGCCGAGAAAGTTCATCCAGATTTTCCGGCGTGGTTCCCCCTTGTCAGTGATGCAGAGACGAAAACCGAGGTCCCGTGTATACATTGGAATGCACGTAAAAGATCCCTTGGCAGTTGGAATTCTATAAAAGAGTAGGCGATAGTGCCGCTGCCCGGGCAAAATTTCCCAAATACTGTATGACGTATGCCCGTCTTCATTAGCCCAGCATATGAGCAGAACAGTAGGACGTTAAACCCCATTTCATTTCATTTCATTTATATTTTGCCATTTAAAAACTGTTATTAATTTTAGTAAAAGCATAAAAATAGTTCCAAAGTTTATAAAAGAGTTGAACGTCAACACACTACTTTGGTCGGTCATGTTGAGGCTAACGTACAGTTGAATATTTTTTATGTCATGCTAAGGAAATGAAATGAAATGGGGTTTAACGTACTATGCTCCGTCAGCAATGCTAGGGAAATGAAATGAAATGGGTGGTTTAACGACCTACTGTTTTGCTCCAAAACTGTTCTAATGAAGACGGGCATACGCCATACAGTGTGCTATGTGGGAAATTTTGACGGGCAGCGGCGCTACGGCCTACTCTTATATCGAATTCCAACTGCCAGGGGATCTTTTACGTGCACGCCAATTTGTACACGGGACCTCGGTTTTTCATCCCATCCGAACGACTAGACAGCTGTCCTTGTCAAGCCTCCCGTCCTGCACCACTGACAAGGGGAAACCACGCCGGAAAATCTGGACGAATTTTCTCGGCCAATGCAGGGATCGAACACCCGACCTCCAGACTAGCGAGCTAGCGTCTTACCCACTTAGCCACGTGATCCCCGCAATGCTAGGGATTAAACTTGTGAATCTGTTGGTTTTTGTTTTGTTTTTATCATCCGAAAGACTAGGCAACGCTATCAATGCCTGACAAGTGGAAAAGGAAATGAAATGGCGTGTAAATATCTTAATTTTCTGTACTAACGAGGAAAAAATGAAGATGGGCAAACGCAATTTATTGTGCTATGAGGGAAATGGCAAATCTACATTGGATTCTACACTGTCACTTAAAGTGCGAACATAATCTAGGTTCAATTCCTTGTTTTGTTTTTAAAAGAAAGAAACCACTCTGAATGCCTCCCCTACCTCCATCTCCCCAAAAAAGGAGGAGAGAGGAACGGTCATCAATGGTTAGAGAAATCATCTGAGCTGATAATTTCATCCAACCCGCTTCACGCTCAGAAGGGGAGGCTTTGTATCATCCTCGTGGTTTACGATCCAGTCAAATTTGACTGACGTCCAAGCGAAGCATACTTTAGAAATGACCCCTAACAGTACGATCTTAATGTAACGCTGCGATCAAATGACCAGTATGAAATCAAGGTCAAAATCTAAAATGGCTGAAGACTTTTAAGAAGATTGACATTATTTTATCCATAATAAACCAGGGAATTAAATTTCGGTTTATTTAAAAAATAGATATTATCGAAAACATAATCCTGTATATTTTGATAAACTTTGTTGAATTCAATTAAGGATATCTTTTCTATAATTAAGAGAAATACCTGTGTGTTAAATATGTAAACACAACTACTTAGCTTTATTTTCTGGTTGGAAATATCGCATATATTTTTGGAATTTAAATGTCGGAAATAAATTCTAATAATCCTGGAGTTTAACATCTTTCTAAGACGAACAGTTAATCTTTTACTGTAATTTCCAATAATAACTTCCAGAGTACGTCAACATGTAACTTCACAAAATCAAATACACACACTGTGGTGCCAAAGGGTATAGAAAAGGAGGCAAAAAACGGCCATGTTTTATTCGACGTTTTTGTCTTAGGCCTTTCCGTACATGAGAATACCATTAGGCATTATAGACCATGACCATCACATCAAAACCACCAGCGTACAAGGGGGATCACGGTGGCTAAGTGGGTAAGAAGCTGGCTCGCTAGCCTGGAGGTCGGGTTCGATCCCTGCATTGGCCGAGAAAGTTCATCCAGATTTTCCGGCGTGGTTTCCCCTTGTCAGTGATGAAGGACGGAGGGCCTGATAAGGAGAGCTGTCTAGTCGTTCGGATGGGACGAAAAACCGAGGTCCCGTGTACACATTGGCGTGCACTTAAAATATCCCTTGGCAGTTGGAATTCGATATAAGAGTAGGCCGTATGGCGTATACCCGTCTTCATTAGCCTAGTTCACCAGCGTACAATGCAGATTCCTGTCCGTTTAAAGACAAATCATTTATCAATGGATGATTAGCGCATCACAAGATATTATATGTATGCATTTCAAGTGACACACGAAGGCGGCGAATGTTTTGTTGTTATTCCATTCATAATAACATGTCTGAAGTTAAGGAGCTCCATACAGCGACTGCAAAATATTCGATTTATAAAGTTTTTTTCATGCTCTCCAATTTTTCTAAACAGAGGAATCCAGATATTCAGCTGTATGCATTACCATGGGGATTTCCAGGATTTTTAAAAGACGCTTACGACAGACCGTGGGGTAATATACAGTCAACAGCTGATTATATAGTTAAATGGATCAATGGAGCACATGTTTATCATAATCTCACTATGGATTATATAGGAGTAAGTGTTTTTATTCAAAGTCAGATATCTTTTTTATAAGTTTGAACTCCCAAATTCCATCCTACCAGTCCCTTTAGCACCCAAGCACATTTAATGTATAGTTATTATATTTTGTTTAATATTACTACAAAATTTCTATTTTTGATTGAAGCCCCCCCCCCTCCCCTCTTTCACGTCAGTTTAAATAAAAACATTGAAAATATTTATCACACCTGACTTTTATTAAAGCTTGTGAACGTCTACCGGTCATATATCTGGAGGTAAATTTATAAAACCCATGCAGTTTGATTGTTTTAGCATATAAACATCGGGAACTTTTGACATCTAGCGCGGACGACTTTGCTGCTGATGGATATAATATGGGGCTTAATCCGGCTTATACACCCAGCTTGATTGCTAATTGATATTGATTTTCTTTCTTAGATCTGGAATGAAAGTCCATACAATATTACTTATATTAAGGTAAGTATTGACTCCATTTAGACCCCCCCCCCCCAAAAAAAAAAGGTCAAAAGACAGTCGCCATATCTAGTAAATGAATTTGAGTTTTTAAAATGTCTAACGTTTCTGCACCAACCGGGATATTAAAGTTGCAATTTCATATTTTTAAGTTATATTTTTAAGATTTATTAAAATAAAGCCTTAAAATAGATGGTATCTATAAACAGCCCTACCTTGTTAAATATCATTTTTATCTTCAAATTCAAACGTTTGAAGATAACTTCTCCATAGTGGAGAATAGAAAACAATGGTGGGAATTGTGTTATTATTTCCGGTGTAAATGAGTTTTAAGTGTGAGAATGACACCTATGATCGTATAATAGTGAGTCGACAACCTATGGAGCAAAAGACATAGAAATAATTATGTTTTGACTTTCTTAGAAAATATGAAATTGTAACTTTAAAGATGGGCATACACGATGCGGTGTTCGGAAAGGGAAATTTTGTCCGGACAGCGGCGATTCTGCTTACTTTTAAAAGTTTTAATCGATTCCAATTGTCAAGGTTTCTTTTACGTGTACGCCTATGTGTACAAAGGACCCCCGTTTTCGTCCCATCCTATTGCTATCCGTCCTGCCCCATTGCTAATGAAAAATGACGCTGAAATTTCCCGAGGGTGGAATTATCTCGGCCAAAACCGGGATCGAACCCGGGAACCCCTGGTGTTCGTGTTTACTCTCTTTAAGGCCTTGTAGCTTATTGATTATCGCTGTGGTCTTGATCCACAAATTATCCACAGTTTATCTCCCTTTTAGTATTACAACTTCCGGTGCTTTTCTAGAAAACTTCCTCGTGTAAAAATTATAAACAAACTGAACTAAACAGTAATGGTGAACTTTCCTACATGAATTCACCGAGAAAAACAAATTAAACAAGGACAATTATGATGTGAAGGACACAGTATTTATTTATGCCAGTGACAATACCTGCATTATATTATGTTCAGTGAATTTCATATCCATAATTACTTTTTTAGTGTATTTCTCTAAATGTGTAAACTGTGTTGTGTACTTACTAGTGTAGAACTAATTTGAACAAAATTAAACTATACGTCTTGAAATCTCGCTTTTCTCTCACGAATAGAAAGTTTTTCTCGACTTACAGACACAGTAGGGATACTCGCTTTTACTGTTTACGTTTACTGTTTACGTTTACTGTTTACGTTTACTATTTACATGTATTACCCTTTTTTACACATACGAACGTACTAAAATGTCAGATCATAACTCAAACCGTCACTTGATATCGCCGTCAATATTATCAACTCAAGGTAGTAATAAGACACAAAGTAGGCCTACTGTCTGATTCATCGTAAATTTTAAACGGATTTCTTCGATTATGAACAAACTACTTAACTTTGGTTATTATAAACTTACCAGTGTGTTTGTAATGAACTCCCGTTCGATAAAATCCATTGCACAACTAATTATCACAACGATGAGAACAATTTCTCTCTTGAAAAATTTGAAAATTTACTTGTAATTTCGACAGAGTCGATGTCAACAATGTCTTCGTGACGTATTGGTCGAATCCAATATACCTGTTGCAGGGGTTGGTTAACATTGAAAGATAGTTTGACAGCGCGATCATTTTGATCGTATATGGGTTTGGGCGACGAAAAATATCAATTGAAGGCAATTACATAGGAGATTTATATGGAAACCATTGATCGCCAGTCTATCAAATTTTCTTCACAATTAAAATATCACTGATTGCACGGATACTCGTAAAAATAAAGTCATTAATAAACTATAAATATCCTATCTTCTTTATGTTATAAATAATTTAACAAGGATCATGAAGCTTACCTCCGAATTCTCTGAGTGTATTTTTAATTTTATACGCATTCTTTCGATCGAATAATAACCGCTTCAGTAACATCTTTAAGCGTGTTGCGGCAGCCCTCAGCGTGTCTATTGCCGTATTGGGTGCCCGGGTGGGTATATAATGCTACTAAGCCCGTATGACCCCGTAAGAAGCGGAACATTAATTCTCGATTCGACAGTTTTGACCGAAGTGTGATAAAGCCCGTAAAACGAATGTATAGTTGTGTTTGTGCGGCATGCGTGTTCAAAAGTAAATAATCCCATCCGAGTCGCTAATCAAATAATTAGAACAAAATATTTCAAAAAGTAAAGCTATAAAATTTGCAGAGATTTTACTAGAATGTAAAAGACGGTAACTAAATACAGGAATGCGGGTAGTTATGTGTGCGAACGCTCAAACTCAATGCCAATTGTCGTAGGTATCCAGACCACTCGGACCAAAGACTACTCGGACTAAGACCAGTCGGACCAAAACAAGACCAGTCGGACCAATTAAATTATATTATAAGGCTAGACAATATGCTATTTATTTATTATTAAATCACAATACAAAGAAGCAAATAATTCTTATACGGAATTCTTATATTTAGAGTTGTTTGGTTCAATTTTGTGTACGTAAATGAATCAACGATTAGTTTTAAAATTAATTAATAATGGTGCCAAAAAAAAATATCAATCTAATTTTTCTTTACTCTTGCAATGAGACTCGGTATGTCCAGACTTTTGACAGTTTCTACATATACGGGTATACTGTTCTTGTCTGATAGCCTAATTTTACTTTTTCCACATTCGCGGTATCCCCAGTGGTTTCATTCCGTTCTACCCCACTAACCCCTGGGTTACTATATATGGGGGGGGGGGGGGTGGAGACACGTTTTCAAGTTATCCGCCCTTGATGCGTTAATATAGACAGCACATAATAATACGAAGACCGGACGTTTATATGCCCCTTTTTAAACGTGACTACAAGTGTGGTTCTCGATATTTTGCGATTTGGAATACAATTATCAATTTATTCAAACAACACGTTATTATTAGTTCGAGTAGTCATATTAAAACACACACAATTATCAATTTATTCAAATAACACTTTATTATTGGTTCGAGTAGTCATATTAAAATAAACACAATTATCAATTTATTAAAATAACACTTTATTATTGGTTCGAGTAATTATATTAAAACAAACGCAATTATCAATTTATTAAAACAACATTTTATTATTGGTCCGAGTCGTCTTTCTGTTGGGTCCGAATAGTCTTTTTGTATGGTCCGAGTAGTCTATTTGTTTGGGCTGAGTGGTCTATCACTTGGTCCGACTGGTCTTGAACCGAGTGATCTTTGGTCCGAGTGGTCATGGATTCTTGTCGTAATTGTACTTGAATTTCCTATGCTGTCACCCCTAATACGAAATGATATCTTCCGCAGAGTGACGTAACCATCTTCCATATTGGTATTTTTCTCTGGGAAAAGTTTGTGATATTTCAATTTTTCAAGAGAGAACTTGTTTTCATCGTTGTGATAATTAGTTGTGCAATGGATTTTATCGAACGGGAGTTCATTACAAACACACAGGTAAGTTTATAATAACCAACGTTAAGTAGTTTGTTCATAATCGAAGAAATCCGTTTAAAATTTACGATGAATCAGACAGTAGTACTCCTTCATACCATACACGTAGTGAAAGCCACAGTAGCCACTCTCTGAAAGTTAAAGCCGAGATGGCACGATTAAAGGCACAACATACTCTCAAGAATGCTGAATTAGCCAGAAAGGCAGCAGACCTTGAGGCTGACCGTGCAAAGGAAAGGGCTTGGCAGGCTGTGGAAATTGCTAATCTAGAAGCTGACATCTATCAAGATATTCTTAACAAAGAACAATGTTTACGTGATTACCACAAACCACCGTCAGTACCTGAAAACCGTCATACCTCAGATGTACATGTAGGCCAGTGGGTTATTAATCAGGATTTCAACTCCAACCAAACAACAACATTGGAAACACATAATGTTAAATCTCAAGATGGTCAGCATCACATGGAAACACAGCTCAGCCTCAATCCGTTTATAAGTAGTACTCCACTGAGACAGCCACCAAGAAATACAGAGTTTTCGACAAATCCATTTTTGCAAAACATAAACAATAACAATGTGCAAGAACCACCACGATTTGAAATGAATCCTTTTGCAGCACCTTATGAACCTATTACATGTCACAATAATAGTGATTATGCCACACCACAGGGCTATATACAGAACCATGAATCTACTAGTAGGCCTATAGATGCGTGGATAGACCAACTTGTACCCGGTCAAGAAACTGTCATACCACATAACACATTGACAAATACTACTGATCAATTAACACAAACACTTATTAAACTTGAAAGTGAGCGTGATCTACCTAAAGTAGACTTACCAATATTTTCTGGTTCACCTATGTCATGGCCTAAGTTCATAGAACAAGTACACTCGCAAATCCATTGTAGACCCGGAATAAATGATACTCGCAGGATGGACCTATTACTTTCACATCTTAAAGGCGAGGCTAAGTCACACATCCAGGGACTTGGTTACAGTGGTAGGAATTATGCATTAGCCTTACAAGAATTAAAGTCTGCTTTTGGACATCGTGTTAAAGTAGCCAGAGCCGTATTAGACAAAATTATAAGCGGACCGCAGATAGCACGGAACGACCCAGCTGCGTTACGACATTTTTACGTTTCTGTAAGAGACAGCATAACTACACTTCGTCAGATGAACTACATGTCGGACATAATGAGTAGTGAAATATTATTAAAGTGTATCAAAAGACTTCCAACTGATAAAATTAATAGCTGGAACGAATTCTCAAAACGAATTGTGAAATTACGTGATCCCACACTAATTGACATGCAGGATTGGCTATATGAGCGCGTTAATGCGGATATGAATCCATACGCAGCCACGTACACAAAACAAGAATCTAATCAAAATAAACACAGATCATATTCACATGATCATTCAGTTAAATACAAAACTTTGAACAACATGGCTAAGAAACCTGCCCCAGTTACGACCAGTACTACTAGTAAGCAAAATTCTACAAGCCAAAGTCTATCATCGTCTGATAACCGTGTGTCAGCACCAAACGCTACAAGTACCAATGTTATTCCCAGAAATAAATGTGTATTATGTGCAGAGTTACATTACCTATACAGATGTCCAGTTTACATCAATAAGTCTGTACTAGAGAGACGCAAACTTGTTGAAGATAATAAGTTATGTGAAAACTGCTTAAAGGGAACTCACAAACCGGATACATGTTTTTCTGAAATCTTATGTCGTGAGCCCAATTGTCAACAAAAGCATCACACTACATTACATTTAAACAAATCTAGTGGTCATACTACGCCAAAATCACAGATTATGTATAAGATGCAATCAAAGTCATCACGAGTCTGTTTCCAAATAGTCAGAGTACTAATATACGGCCCAAATGGACAATGTGTCAAAACGTACGCCCTTCAAGACACAGCTAGCGAAATAACGATCATACGAGAGTAACTGGGTCAAGAATTAGGACTTAAAGGTAAACGCAAGTTGCTAACTATTCAGACTATCAATGGTGAAACATCACAACAATCATCTACGGTATCATTCTCGCTCAAATCAGCTGATGATGCGCTTGGTAGTCTAATTAAGGTAAATGAGGCCTGGATGGTTTCAACTGATATATTTAAATGCTCACCACAGATAATTAATCCGGAGTGGAAACATCTCACCGGACTTGGACTTTTGAATGTCATGCAAGAAGAGGTAAAACTACTAATAGGAGCCAATATCCCAGAAGCTCATCTTCAACTCGAATCTAGATCCGGGGACACTGATCAACCCATAGCCATTTGCACTACCTTGGGATGGTCTCTCATGGGGGTGGCCGGAAATAATCCTACAGATCCAACAGTGAACGTTAACCTCATAACTCGCAGTTGCAGTCTGGACGAGCAGATGACTCACTTCTGGAGAACAGAGTCCTTTGGTATTTCCCACAATGATAAAATTGCTTTATCGTCTGAAGATCGGAAGGAATCTCTTTTGATGGATCAGAATACACGTATAGTCAACGGTCATTATGAAGTTCCCATGCTATGGAAAAACCCTAAAACTAAACTTCCGAACAACTACCCAATGGCAGAAAGACGTTTTCAGTTATTAGCAAAGCGTCTAGCTCGTGATGATAACCTAAACAATTTGTACAGCAAGACCTTAAACAGTTATGTAGAAAATGGATACGCACAGAAGCTTACCAATGAAGATGTATCTATTACCTCTCCTCTCACTTGGTATATACCTCATCACGGTGTCATCAACCCAAATAAACCAGGCAAAGTACGCCCAGTCTTCGATGCATCTGCTACTTACAACGGGACATCACTTAATGATAACCTCATGTCCGGACCGGATCTCCTTAACAACCTCTTTGGAGTTCTACAAAGGTTCCGGTTATATAGTGTCGCCATCGTTGGTGACGTTGAGTCGATGTTCTATCAAGTTCCTGACAAAGATGCCCAATCTCTTCGGTTCCTGTGGAAGACTGATATATCAAAACTTGGTCCACCTGATGCTTACAAAATGAATGTGCATATATTCGGAGCAGCCGATTCACCAGCCTGTGCGAATTATGCTATGAGACGAACTGCTACTGATAATAAACATAAATTTAGTAAGCAAGCTATTGACACTACTCTTCAAGACTTCTATGTAGACGACCTACTAAAGTCAGTAGAAACGACCAAAGAAGCTATTCGCATCTACCAGGAAGTAACTGAGCTACTGAAACTTGGCGGATTCCACCTCCACAAGTGGATGTCTAGTTCGACCGATGTACTCGACTCCATTCCTGAATCGGAACGAGCAATCACTACCCTTAATCTTGATTTAGATGACATACCCTTACAACGAGCCCTTGGCCTAAAATGGGATGTGTCACAAGACATCTTCATCTTTAATCCACAACCAAAGGTTACACCCACTACCAAAAGAGGGATTGTTAGCATCGTTAGCTCAATCTTTGACCCATGTGGATATCTCTCCCCATTCACATTAAGAGCTAAAATCATCATACAAGATATTTGGAGATCTAATAATGACTGGGATGATCCACTTCCTCCAGATATTGATGACAAATGGAGTTCGTGGGTACGTGAACTGCAACATCTTTCATCATTCAAGTTAAACCGTCACCATCTTAATTTCTCTTCAGACGTCCGCTTGGTTGAAATGCACATATATGCAGATGCCTCAGAAAAGGCCTTCGGAAGTGTGGCATATTTACGATACTCAAATATGTCCGGAGACATAATCTGCTCATTCCTGGCATCTAAAACTAGAGTAGCACCAATCAAGCCTGCATTATCAATTCCAAGACTCGAACTTCAAGCGGCAGTTCTTGCAGTGCGACTTTGGTGTTTGCTGAAGGATGTATTGTTTTTACCACTTACAAAGGTCATATTCTGGACTGATTCCTCAACAGTACTTCAATACCTCAACAACCATACGAGGCGTTTCAAACCATTTATCTCAAATAGGATAGCAACTGAAAATTACCAATGGCGTTTTGTACCCTCAAAGGATAATCCTGCAGATTTCTGTTCTCGTGGGTTACCTGCATCGAAATTACGGTTGGACCATCCTTGGTTCAACGGACCAGATTATCTTCATCGTCGTGAAAAGTTTTGGCCAAGTCAACAAACACAACATGATGAAATCCCAGTTAATGATCCTGAGATCAAAGGATCTTCAGTCATGTTTACAACCACCAAAGAGAATAATCTTCCAAAGGACACCCTTCCTATAGTTCAAGTTGGAAATATATTAGAAGCTAAAAATTTCTCAACGTGGATAAAACTCACTCGAAGAACAGCATGGCTACTTCGAGCTATCCGGAATTTTCTTGTTCCCATCAAACGATTGAATCTTATTCCCATAAGAAACGACAATCTACTACCAAAGGAATATGAACACGCTTCACGATGCTGGATTCGACAAGCTCAAGAAGACGAATTTCCTAAAGAGATCGCATGTCTTGACGATCATCAAGAACTTCCACACAATAGTTCTTTACTACCATTAACACCTCTCTATGATGGAACTCATCTACGAGTTGGTGGTAGATTATCCAGATCGAAAGAACCACTCGAAACAAAGCATCAGCTAATTTTACCTCATGGACACAAGGTCACCAATCTACTGCTCCATGACGCTCATATCAAAACTGCCCATGGTGGAGTAGAACACATAATATCTCATACGAGACAGCAATATTGGCCTATATCTGCTCGACGTGCTACCAAAACTGTAATCAACAACTGTTTCTACTGCAAGCGTCGACGCAGCTCACCGATGGTACCAAGAATGGCTGATCTTCCCAGCTGCAGAATCGATTGTATGACTGGTCCATTCCATCATACTGGTATTGATTATTTTGGTCCGATGCTCGTTAAAGTTCGTCGCAGTAATGTCAAACGCTGGGGATGCATCTTTACATGTATGACCTACCGAGCAGTTCATCTTGAAGTTGCAGACTCCCTTGAAACAGATGATTTCATCTTAGTTCTACGTAATTTCATTGGTCGCCGTGGACACCCTAAACATATTTACAGTGACAATGGCACAAACTTTGTCGGGGCGAACAATGAACTGAAGTTAGCCTTAAACGAATTGAACAAACAACAAGTCACCAATTTTCTAGCACCAATAGGGATCGAATGGCATTTCAACCCTCCATTAAGTCCACATTTTGGAGGTGCCTGGGAAAGACTTGTACGCTCAACCAAAACAGCTCTCCAAGCAGTTATTGGTAACCTCAATGTTTCTGAGTCTGTACTTCGAACATCACTTATCGAAGTAGAAGCTGTGCTGAATAGCCGTCCTTTGACGCATAACAGTTCCGATTCTAATGACTTTACAGCTCTCACGCCAAATCATTTCTTGATCGGAAGAGCAGAAACAACCTTCTCACCAGCTGTTGTACACGACAAAGAAATCAACAGCAGAAAACGCTGGAAACAAGTACAGGTGCTTGCTAACCATGTATCAAAGCGTTTCCTTAAGGAATACCTACCAAATCTTACCTTACGCCATCGATGGACAAAGGAAAAACCAAACCTACATGTTAATGATTTGGTTCTTATGGTCGAAGACAACCAACCTCGTGGTAGTTGGCCACTTGGTCGTATCACCGCTGTTTACCCAGGAGAGGATGGTCGTATACGAACTGTGAAAGTCGGAACAGCCCACGGAATTTACATCCGTCCCGCTGCAAAGATCTGTTTGTTAGAAGAAAACATCTAAAGACTCGAATTCTCTGATACTTCAAAGAACATTTGAATATCAAATATTTCCTTAATCTTAATTAATCTTTATAGTCCTATTTCAGTTTAACTACTTGTTTGACTCTGTCAGGGGGGTGGCGATGTTCGTGTTTACTCTCTTTAAGGCCTTGTAGCTTATTGATTATCGCTGTGGTCTTGATCCACAAATTATCCACAGTTTATCTCCCTTTTAGTATTACAACTTCCGGTGCTTTTCTAGAAAACTTCCTCGTGTAAAAATCATAAACAAACTGAACTAAACAGTAACGGTGAACTTTCCTACATGAATTCACCGAGAAAAACAAATTAAACAAGGACAATTATGATGTGAAGGACACAGTATTTATTTATGCCAGTGACAATACCTGCATTATTATGTTCAGTGAATTTCATATCCATAATTACTTTTTTAGTGTATTTCTCTAAATGTGTAAACTGTGTTGTGTACTTACTAGTGTAGAACTAATTTGAACAAAATTAAACTATACGTCTTGAAATCTCGCTTTTCTCTCACGAATACCTGGTTAGTGAACCAACGCCATGCTCACTGACCCACCGCCGGTCGCGAAGAAAAATCTTTTAGATTAATAGAACAAAATTAAGTGATTGTAAGTGGACCTATCAAGAGCACCCCCCCCCCCCCCCCCCCAAAAAAAAAATAAACCCCCAAAATCAAAACACTATTCAATTTTAAAAATAAAATGTATTAACTAAAGGAATTTTTTTTATATCTGTCGACATTATTATTGTGATGACCATATCGTTTTTAAAAATGTAGCGCTGTCTTTTATGTCCAAAGTCACACCCACTTACAAGACATTCAGCATAAAATGAAAAAGCTCTAACTTCGCAATAGCTTGGAGCTTCATCTAAGGTCTTATTACTAACAAATGTCGCTTAGAAATTGACGTTTGAGATGCCCGTATAACTTAAAATTAGGTTTTAAGAAGATGTTAGAATACCAATTGATTTCAAACTAACATTTTAATACTCTCCTTTTTTGACAGACATTAAGAAAAACTCTGGATAATGCAGGCTTTAATAAAACTAAGATTATTGCTAGTGATCAAATGAATTGGGAAATTGCAGGCGATATGAACAAAGATGCTGACTTAAAAGATGCTATTTTTGGTCTTGGGTTAGTAGCCAAATATTGATTTCAAACTAACATTTTGTGCTTTTATTTTTTGACAGACACTAAGGAAAACGCTAGATAATGCTGGCTTTAATAAAACTAAAATTATTGCTAGTGATCAAAATGGATGGGATATTGCCGGCGATATGAACAAAGATGCTGAATTAAAAAATGCCATTTATGGTCTTGGGTTAGTAGCCAAATATTGAAAACGTCACTCCTGTGCCTACCGCTTAGTCTACGTAGTCAACATTTTAACTTCAAGCAGATAAAAAAATAAACAAACCAAAAAAAAACCAACCCCAAATCGTTTCATGCTATTTAAGAAAGATGATTTCATCATTTCCCGATTGCAGGTCGCATTATCCAGGAACAAATTCTACCCCAGAAGCTGCTTCTTTGAATAAACCATTGTGGGCATCTGAAGATTGGGGATGTCCTGATGAAATTACAGGTCCAGGTTGCCTGGCACGAGTGAGTTAATAGGACAATACGACAGAACTTGCTAGCAATGTGAACATTTTTCATCGGAACACAATCGTGAGCATTAAGAACCGGGAGTAGTATCAAATTTAATATTTTCATTTCAGATCTCACTACCCCGGTACGAACTCCACGCCAGAAGCTGTTGCCTTAAATAAATCGTTATGGGCATCCGAAGATTGGTCTTGCGTCGACCCTATCACTGGTCCCGGTTGTCTGGCACGGGTAAGAATATAAATCATTGCCGAAAGAATTATGTTCTGGTGTGTTTTAAAGGTCGAGAGCTTAGTACTACCGGATAGCGTCAGCCCAAGTGTTGTATCAAACGTAACGCCTTGCTGGTGGGGCAAGAAAATAAGTCCTAGCCAAAAGAATTATGTTCACATGGCTAGAAGTTTTCGTATGGTTTAAAGGTCGGGAATGGACATTAATATTACACAAAGTATTGCTCGGGACATTTTAGCAACTTAAAATACAGATACGCTATCCCGCACGTGCATTTCTATGAAATCATTGCGCAACTCCAATATTTGTATAAATGATGTACGACTGTACGTTGTATGACAAGGGAACATTGCACGTCCTATTTGAATATTTTATATCCGTGGAACATTGAATGTTTTATATCCGTGGAACATTGAACGTCTCATATTGTTTTTCAGACTTTGAATCAAAATTACGTTAATGGTTATATGTCAACGTAAGTTACTATTTTCTTATATCCTTTACAGTTTTACTGGAACCATTTCCAGAAATACATTTAAATTTAAACGATAATTTATTATAGATTACCATTTCTATTTTTCGGACAATGTTCTTGGTTATTTAACATTTAATTAATAAAAAACCAACAAATTATCAAAAGTAAGAAAATCCGATCCGATTAAAAAGAGGCCCATCAAAAGATGTTTCCCAACACTTATAGGTGACACCGGTTTCTTGGTTTCTTACGATGCCTAACGGTGCGAAATTTTCAATTCATCATCGCTATATAAATACTAAACGAAATTAAACCATTTTCAAATCATATTCCTATTACAGATTCAGCTAGCCAAATACTGTATTCCAAATTCATTTTATGACAAACAGCGGCTTTAAGTGTTTTCTGAAAAGGGTTAGAGACAGGTTCATCTCATATAAAATCCCGTTCAATCAAATTTATTTATATTGATTCACTTTCTAGTACAGTGATATGGAATTTAATATCAAGTTATTATTATGGATTACCATGGTATAATTCTGGTATTATGACGGCATCTGAACCCTGGTCTGGTCATTATGTAGTACCCGCCAACGTATGGGTGACAGGTAAGAAAAGTAGTAAAAGACAAACACCAACATCCTAGATAATTGAGACGTGTTAACGCCCCACTGTTAGGCGCGACCCTGAATTAATGAAGACAGGCATATGCCATGCAGTGTGCTAGGGTGTGGGCGGTGGGTGGGTGTTGCTGGGGCAGCGGCGTTTCTATCTACGCTTCATGGAATTTTAACTGTCGGGGGCTCTTTTACGTGCACACGAACGAGCACACGCTGGACTTTGTTTTTTTGTTTTGACTAAATGCTTATTCCTGGAAATAATGCACTTGTCACAGACTTTGTCAGACACTAATTTTTCTTGTGCCTGTCATTATGTTCGTCACATATTTGCCTTTTTTCTGTGTTTGTATTGATGTTATAAATTAATGTCCTACACTATGTTAAAAACCATACATACTAGTTCAGTATTGCCTGATCTCATTATTTCTCAATCTGATTAAAATTCGTTTCGTGTTTCTGTACTTTCGATGGCCTCCACAACACGAAGATCTGACCGGTTGTAGTGGAAGAATGACGTCAGACATGTGATTAAGCGATCAGCGTGTTCCGTACATCACACACCAAGTACTCGAAGTAACAGACCGTTTCATTGGCTAATCCCTGACACCAACCAGAACGACTGTTATATAACAACTCTTCCAGATCATAGTGTATTAAAGACAAGTAAAACGAAATTTTGAATTATAAAAAAACGAAACGAAATAGGATCTGTGCTTTTATCACTATCAGATTGATTATTGAAGCATTATGTTATTTTCGCAGCTCACACCACCCAGTTTACTGCTATCGGATGGAAATATTTAAGTCATGGAAATGGTGTTGGTAAATTAACCTCGGGAGGTAGCTATGTTGCATTAATGAGTCCCGATGAGCAAGATATCACAATTATTATAGAGACTTTGGTAAATGTTTAGATATATCGAACTATTTATTGTTTCAATGTCTCTTAGTAACTGGACTGGAAATACAGTGTTCACAATTCTATGGAATACAATTATACTGTTTTTTACTGTGCAACGTTTCAATTAGAAATCCCTATCTGTATCAAACAAATGATCCAATTATAAAAAAAACTTGTTGTTTACATAGTGTCTCATCAGTTTTTATTTAGCTGTGCATCATTTGTTTGGCAAATACGCTGGGTAATTAAGATCAATTGTATTCCATTCCATACAATTGTGTCCTCTAGAGAATAACTAGGTCATTGCAACCTCAAAAATGAACAAATAGAATAAATCTACCAGTTTCATTTTTCTTCCTACAAAACAAGTGTTTTGAAAACCGAGGATGACAATTTTTGTCCGAGGGGGAGGAAATGCTGCTAGTTGGCCTTGCTTAGAGCGCAGAATAGTCTGGCGCTGGCTCTGGTTACAGCCCACAATTTCCCCGTGCAGAAATATTGCTTGGACGCCTTTGCAAATAACAGAAATGGTGTGTTAGGAAAGAAAATTCCATAAATTGACCACGCATTTTATTTTATATTTGTCTTGTTATTTGGATATATATCTTCTTTTCCATTATTATAACCCTGGGTGTTAAACTTTCTTTTAAAAAAACCTGTTTTAGAGTACAAAATATTTTAAAATACCGATCCTATATTGTGCTTTTAATTTTCAGGAGCACGACTTCTCGATATGCACCCGTCCACCACTTGCTCCATTTGATGTGAATGACCAGTCAGCTTTGTTTGAACTAAAGGGTGTGCTGGTAATTGAACCTAATTAATATTAATCATTGTTTTTTCTTGGGGAAACGCCCTTAAGATAAAAGCACAAGGCTCCGCCAATTCCAGTGCGGTAGATATGAAACTTGGCATGCTTGTTCTTTGGGACACATCGATTGACGGACATGGATTTTTTTTATATGACTTCACAATTCCAAGATGGCTGGGATGACGTCATGGTCAATTCCTGGTTCATCATATTGTTAAAAACGATCGTTTATCGCTTATTAGCTAACATGCATTTTTGTATTTTTGTAACATTCATGAAGAAATATTGATTTTAATTTTCATTTCTATTTCAGCAAATTTTTCTTATTGGACGTCTGATAATATTTTGTAATTTTAGGGTCAAAAATTCAAGTCTTTGAACACGTGGTATAGTCGAATGGCAGCTAATGGAATGCCCCCTACTCTGTTCCAGCAGAGAAACCCAACCCAGGTATAAATCTAAGATATAAATAAACATATTATATACCGTGCGTTTACTTTTGATAATGCAGCAATTTGAAATTTAAAAAGTTACAAATATAACTCAAATGAAATGAATTAAAAAGTGTTTTAACGTTTAACATCCTACTTTTCTGCACCAACCGGGATATTGAAGACCTCTATAAGCCATGCATTGTGATATAAGAAAATGTTGCTCAGACATTAACGCTACGGCCTACTCTTTTTTCGAATTCCAATTGTCAATTGTACCATCCGAACGACTAGGCGCTGTTCTATGCCAGACTCCCGATCTACACCCCTGACAAGGGGAGACCAAGCCGGACTAACTCATCCAATAACAAATTGTAACCGGAAGTTGTAATCATCCCCTTTCAGGTAAACAATGGATCAGTTTATCTTTATCTGGGAAGAGATGAAGTGTGGACACTAACAACTCTTCAGACTGGTTTTAAGGGAAGCTACCCAAATATACCGTATTCCAGACCATTTCCTCTTCCATATATAGAAGATTTTGAAGGTTTGTCAAGACATGTTGAAATTTTTGAAATGTCAATTTAAATTTGGTTTAGATGATCTTACAAAATATGAATTTCCAGGAATTCTTTCAACGGAATTTCCCAAATAAGTAAAATCCATGGTTTAAATATGCGGACTTTAGCTCATATAGTGGTTCTCAGATTGCCAGAAAGTATAGAAAAGGCTATAAATCTCGTTAACACAGTGTTCATATCATTTGTGAGACTAACAAATCGTTATTTTACTATGACCACATGTGCAATGCGATGGAGGCGAATTTTGCCCTGGCAGGGGCGGTTTCGCCCATTCTTCATCGGATTGCATCTATCACGGTTAATTTACGTACACACCAACGTAAGTTTGAAAAAATAACGAAATTCTTCTCAGAGCACGCCGGGATTCGAACTCGGGGGGTTCTAGTTGATTTTCCAGTAGTCTCAATGCTCGACCAGCACGCCCCTCCTCCATCCCCAAATTGCTTGAAATACTTGACATATCTTTTATTTTAAGTTTGCCATATGTGGTGTGGACGTAAATCCATTGGGCATCCTCGCTGAAGGAATTCCCACCAGGCGTCGCTAATAAAAACACGGTTCTGCGTGACCCTATCGATGGTAAGAGAACCGTATTTCGACGTGTCAGGGTTAAGTTCCATATTAACGACAAAAACCAACAGTAGTCAACACACCAGTTCGTAATGAATGTACAGGAAAACAATGTTGTAAGGTGAACAAAGAGGTCATGTGGGACCGTCTCCGCCGTATGGTGTCATCAATAAATTATGCCCCTTTATCCCTAGCGAGGACGCCCGTTATAGTAGTTTTATTGTAAATATTTTTATTCACAATCTATTGATTCGTTTACAGATTATGAAGTTGGGGCGGAACCATTTAATTTAGCTCAACAAGTTGGATCGTTTGAAGTAGACGAAGTTAACAATATAAAGTTTATGAAACAAGTTGTTTTAGAGGAGCCCGTCCATTGGTTCTGGTGTAAAATAGATACGTACAATACGACGCTAAGTGTTATTGGAGATTATAACTGGTAAGAAACTATATAAGTATATCAGTACCGGCCTTAAGAGGTGTGTCAACCGTGCACTTAAACATAGCTAGCAACTTTTGGGCGAATATTTAACAGAACATATAGAGGGCTACGGTGGTTCAGTTGGCTCGCCAAACTGGAGGTCCCGTGTTCAATCCCTGCGTTGGCGGAATAAGTTTATCGGGATTTTCCGGCGTGGTTCCCCATTGTTGGTGCAAGTGAAAGGTCCCTTGGTAGTTGAAATTCGATATAAGCGTAGGTCCCTCAAAGCACACTGTATGGCGTATCTCCGTCTTCATTAGCACAGTCGGAGCAGAACAGTAGGACACTAACCCCTATTTCATATCTTTTTTAACAGAAAATTATTATCGACGGCCTAATCGAAGATTTTTATTTTTCCTTTTGGCCTTTCACTGCCCATTTTTCTGTTTTGGGTATAAATGTTACTGTCTTTATTTTTAAGGCAAGATATCCGTGCTGACGTTGCTGTAAAATTAGAAGGAGAAAACACAACTGATTCGGTTTTCCTTTCAGTAAGAACAACAGCTAGTGGTTGTCAAGCAGACACAGAATCCGGACTTTTCTTGTTTTTCTTTCCTAAAGAGCGACTCTATGTCTTGTCATCAGACTTTTGTAAGTTGATTTGAATCGATTAACCTATGATTTGAATCGATTAATCTATGATTTTAATCGATTAATCTATTATTCATCTACGATTTATGTTCGTATACATTAACTCAAAATACTCGTAAATTATACTCTTTGAGGATACTTGAGGGGTTAATTCAGCATCTGAACTGAAGTAAATCAGGGGACCAAACTGTCTAAACACGCTAATTATAAATGATAGATAAAGACACTAACATAGTTACACTGGCCAACATTCAGACGTGTTTATTATGTCTTTATTAAACACACGGCTACCCATGGAGATGAAGGGTTCGATGTCCTGTATAATCGTTGGACTTCACTGGCATGATAAAATGACACGAGGAATAATATGAACATTTATAAAAACATTATGTGCTTGATATGTTAAATTAGAGATTGTAATTAAATGTTTAAATGTCAACCCAGTCAGCTTGATAACAGGAATGGACCTTTCCGTTTAAATTATGTTATGTGAGATCCGGAACCGAGGAGATTTTTCAAACAACTAGTGATATTGGTTTCAACTGTATCTAATTGTGTCCCGTATATTTTAATATCTAATTATGTACCGTGTATCTATGTATCTAATTATGTCCCGTGTATCTATGTATCTAACTATGCCCCGTGTATCTATATATTTAATTATGTCCCGTGTACCTATACATCTAATTATGTCCAGTGTATCTATATATTTAATTATGTCCAGTGTATCTATATATTTAATTATGTCCAGTGTATCTATATATTTAATTATGTCCCGTGTATCTATTTATTTAATTATGTCCCGTGTATATTAATATTTTAATTTTAGTGAGGAAAACTGTACTGGTATCTGGAAACGTTACTACTGTTACAAATAATTGGGATGTTATATCACTGGAAGCAAGGGTAGGTCTGAATTTATCAATTTATCAATTGAAACATATTATACACACAACACTCTGAGATTTCTTATTTTATTCCAGTATAATTAATATTATACCTATATTTCGAAATTGTTTTCGGTTGTTTATTTGTTCCACTGCATTTAGTCTTTCTACACTGATGAAACCAAAACCTTGTCAATGCGGTAAAAGATTGCAACTGCAGTCCTTGACGACTTATGTCTAGTATTGCAGCTAAGACAGAGGTGCCTATCATTGAGACAGTGGTGAGCAGCGGCTTTGTGATGCCCTAGGCCAACTCTCTGCACGCTACGACAATGCGGAATAAATGCCACTGTTGTGCACCACGCCCTGTTTTATTCTCAGATTGCTCATATCTCGGTTATTTTTCAACGGATTGTCTTCGGGTTTTCATTTTTGGATTCTTTGGACGAATCCCATATGGGCTCTAACTGACGGTCTTTCGAAATTCGGAAGTTTGCTCGAATAGATTTGGCATCAAAGATTTGCTAAAGTACCCTTCCTCATATTTTCCGACATTCAAGATGACGTATCTTCATCACTATTTGAGGTATCAAGTTGGTAGGAATACGGAACACATCGACGCCTTCAAAATGGCATTCAAAAATTTTGCGTCCGCTTCCGGAAACTTCCGGAAATTACCGAGCCCTTCCGATTTTTTCCGAACATGAATAGTTGTCTACATTTTAAAAATAGATAAAAAATGACATATGGTGGTGTTAGCCCCAGATATTATCTTTCATTTTCAGAGATCTTGTTCCATAACATTTTCAACCGTTTGGCCGCCATATTGGATTTTACAAAAAATCTACAAATCAGTATTCAGCCACCATTTTGATTCCGATTTTCGAAAACTTTTATTTGTTTCGAACCTACTCCAAATGGCAAAAATCCTTAGGGAGCCGAATTTTGAATTTTGATTTCTATCTGGTGACCTAATCTTTTAATGATGACCCTCATGTCTACTAACAATTAATATCAAAAAGTTTGTTCTTGAAGTATAACTTCCGGTTTTATTAAGAATTCAAAATGACAGTTTTTTCAACTTTAATAGGTATTGGATCTTACTATACTCAATAATGCATGGTGAAACTTGATTGTTGACGTAACAGGGCGTGAACTGACGTACCGAAACACGTCAATACTCTTTGGAGTTCTATTTTATTGCTGTATTTTATTTTGCAGGGAGATCATGTATGGGGAGCAATTAATCAAAATATGCTATTCAACATTACAACACCCATATCTATAACAAATGGTTGGGTTGGCTTGGGATCCTATCCCTATGGAACGGCTTACTTTGATGATTTGCACATAAATAAAGTTTAATTTACCGTGGAAATAATAAAAAGATATTTGGTTGAAATATTGTGTTTATTTGTTTTTAAGATGGTGGGCTGTGTTTAACATCTATCCGACAGAAACTAGGTTATATCTGGACAAACATTTTGTACCTTTTTATTTCGCGTGATTTCCCCTTGTCAGTTGTGTAGGGTGGAGGAGGACCTGGCAGCTATCTAGTCGTTCGAATGAGACGAAAACCCGATGTCCTGTGTACAATTGGCATGCACGTAAAATATCCCTTGGCAGTTGGAATTCGATATAAGAGTAGCCAGTAGCGCCGCTGTAAGGGCACAATTGTCCTCATAGCACACTACATGGCGTGTGCGCGTCTTCTTTAACCCAGTCGGAGCAGAATAGCAGGACGTTAAACCCCTTTTTATTTCATTCCACACTTTTATTTCAATAATTCGTTTGCGCGTAAGGGTTTTTAGTAGTGGGATAAACCCGGAGAAACCCATGAGGTTGGGCAGCAGGACTCAATAGCAGACCTTATGATTTAAGTGTCAGACCATTCGGCTACCCCACCACCCAAAAATACTAGAAAAGTATTGACCCCAACTAGATGTTACATAACAACCCCATAATATCTACTGTTTGAGCGACACTTATTGTTTTAGTAGTTTAGGTGCTGTGGGTGGAAAACCGAGTCCTTTAAAGGAACAAACATTCGAAAGGCAAAATGTATCAAATTTCAATTTTTATCTGGGGCATTCACAATAAATAATCTAGAACATCCCACTAGCATCCATATGGCTTTTCTTATCTAATCTCCCTTACAGTACTGAGTACACTAGAACGTAATTTTGGTAATATTATACTAGTTCCATAAAAGAGATAGCATGTTTGACTGCGTGTAGAACAAACCCGTGCAATTCCCGAGAGTCCAACAAATTCCGACTGATTCCGATCTAGATTGATTCCTGTTGCAAATGAACCCGAAGGTTTAAATATTCTAGCAGAGACGATACCATCATCATTCAGTCAGTAACTGGAGCACCTACAGACAAGATATTAAGACAGAATTGCGTTATATACCAAAACAAATCCCTTCTGTATGAGACTATCATACGCTTGTGCGTAGGGTTTATTTGGCAGTGGAAGGAAACCGGGAGACCCGGAGAAAAGCCACGAGGTTCGACAGGCGACCTTACTCCTTATAGGGGAATCGAAACCGGTTAGAAAAGAATAGCGCGACTATAAACCTTATTTCGTTTTATTTCATTGTGAAACTGAGACGACAATGACAGCGTATGCAATAAATCCAATGCCAGATTTGTCTACAAGTGGATCCTAGGCCAAACGCACCCAATTTACCCGGTGTACACTTCGAACAAAGTTATACGCTGGCACGCTGTGCGACAAGTTAGTTTCAGTAGGCCCCCAGATACCCGCACTATCTTTAATATTTCTAACTGTCGTGTGTCTGTTTGTCTGCTCAGGGATGGCGGCTTCATTAGGGCTTCCGGTTTCGGAGTTACAGGCACAACTGGAGGCAGACCACCATTAATTTCCCCATTGACTTCAATGTTAATTCTGACCTCTTTGCCCAACTCCAATTTTTCCCAAAATTTTCGTTGGGCTGAATGCTTTTCACTACAGACAGAGGAACAAATGGTCATGTCTTTGCACTAAAATTTGTATGAGGTTGACCACCAAAATTTTGAGATACACAAACTTGAAGAAGCATACTAAAAACATGTAACTAGTTGCCTTACATATCGCCGTAGCCAACCTGATAACCCTGTTATCCTTCCGCCTCAAAATCATTAATATTTACCAAAACCTGGCAGAAAATGTTAATTCAAACCCTCTTCGTCTATTCTAGACCAAAAAATCAACAAAAATGGGCATGCAAAAGGGGAGAAGAGAGAGAGAGAGAGAGAGAGAGAGAGAGAATTGCTATAAATAGGTGGTACCGAGATGGTGAAATTTAATGGTGGTCTGCCTCCAACTCGGGCAGCACAGGGTTATCCACTAATCTTTAACATTTGACCTTCATTGCACTATTCACTAAACATAGATCTTTAACATTTGACCCTCATTGCACCAATCACTAAACAGATCTTTAAAGCGATAGTCACATATTTTCTAAGAAAATTAAAACATATTGCTTAAAGTTACAATTTCATATTTTCTAAGAAAGTCAAAACATAATTATTTCTATGTCTTTTGCTCAATAGGTTGTCAACTCACTATTATACGATCATAGGTGTCATTCTCACACTTAAAACTCATTTACACCGGAAATAATACCACAATTACCTCCTAATTACCTCCCTTGTTTTCTATTCTCCACCATGGAGTAGCTATCCTCAAACGTTTGAATTTGAAAAGGAAAATGATATTTTTGCCAATTTCTCAACTGGCAATAGTGAATTATAGGATTAATAGGATTATTCTTTAACAAGGTAGGACTGTTTATAGATACCATCTATTTTAAGGCTTTATTTTAATAAATTTTAAAAATATAACTTAACAATATGAAATTGCAACTTTAATAGGTTGTCAAATCACTATTATACAATCATAGGAACCATTTTAACACTTAAAGTAATAATAACACCGGGAATGTAGCATATCGACCACCCAGGTTTTCTATACGCTCCATGGAATTGGTAAAGCTCAACGTTGATGTTTCAACTTGAAAATGAAACTTGAAGGTGCTAATTTCTCATCTGAAAATCGTGAATTACAATGTATAGAAATAGGTGTGTGCATGGATTCCGTGTATTCCTAGGCTTTATTTTAACATATTGTAGCACATGAATTTAAAAAATACAACTATTTCTTTAATATTTGACCTTCATTGCACTGATCACCAAGATAGATCTTTAAGATTTGACCTTCATTGTACTGATCACCAAGACAGATCTCTAACATTTGACCTTCATTGCAATGATCATCAAAGATAGACTCCTTTTTCTTTATTCGTATCTAATCTATAAGTAAAGACTGATAAAATATTTTCTTGTTCTATTTTAATAGTCCTGTATCAATGAAGTAGTGTGTTTGGGTGTGAAATGGAAGTATTAATAAAATTACTTGTTTTAGATCTATGTTGTATATACGGGATCAATGGTGCAAGTTATAAAATTGATAATAGCGTTGGATATGGCAGAACATTTGATGGTATTGGCGCCATTAGTGGTGGAGGGGTAAGGCGTACTTTTAAGTGTAAATTGTTGACATTCATCCATTGTATATGTAGGTAAAGATTGGTTAGCCGCGGTAAGTCAGTGAGTAAGGGGCTAGCTCCATCCCGGTATTCATTATCAGTGGTGCAGGACGGAAAGCGGATTGGAAGAAAACCGATATCCCGTTTATTCGTTAGCGTGCACGTAAAAGAACCTATAAAACTTTGAAGACGTGAACTTTTTATTGATCAATCCTTAGTTTGAATGTTTCAATAATACGACATTTTTATTTTAATACAGGCAACATCTAAATTGTTGATTAACTACCCAACAGAGCAGAGATCACAGATACTAGATTATCTATTTAAGGTAAAATATAAAAGTTTGTTCTTCTGATTTCAAATTGCATAATGCAATTGCTGTAATTCCTAAACAAACACATCATATTGTCATGGATTTCACTTTGTAAAAATACAATAAAGAATACGAGTAAACACCTAGATATGCTTAACGAATTTTGTCGTGTTATATTTATTAAAAATTATCCTCGTGATCATCCTTTCTTTCCTAGAGTCGCATCTTCCGGGCGTGCAAACTCTTTCTAGCTTCCCCTGTCATATAGGCTTTGTTTTTGGAGATCGTCGACGGAGACGAACCGCTCTCGCACCCATCTCGTCATGCCGCACCCAACTACTAAAGCAATATACGTTGCAATCAATATATTCTGATAACGGGGTTGACTTTGGTCCCGTGTTGAAAGCAGCGTCACTGGGGAAACTTTGATTAAATGAGTGGACGACCAGAGCCTGATTACCTGTGACATTTACCTGTAATTTTCCCCAGTAACGCTGCTTTCCACACGGTACCCTAGTTTGCGGGGGTCAATGCTCTAAATTCTATTGCAATGATTATTTTTTTATATGTATATTGTAGCCAAATTTTGGTGCCTCTTTACAAATATTCAAGGTGGAAATAGGTGGTGATATACAAAGTACAGGTATGTTTATTATCATAATGTTCAGGTGTGTTTATTATCATAAACTATAGGTATATTTAGTATCGCACCATAAAGTACATGTGTGTTTATTATCATACCATACACTACAGGTATGTTTAGTACATTAAAGTACAGGTATGTTTAGTACCGTGACGGAATTAAATACTAAAAGTACAGGTATGTTTAGTACCGTAACGGAATTAAATACTAAAAGTACAGGTATGTTTAGTACCGTAACGGAATTAAATACTAAAAGTACAGGTATGTTTAGTACCGTAACGGAATTAAATACTATTTTTAGAAGTATAAAGGATAGGTATGTTTAGTAACCTAAGGGAATTAAATATTTTACATATCAATTAGTTCATCGGGTTTTTTTTATAGTATAAAGTACCCGTATGTTTTGTATCTTAAGTACAGGTATGTTTAGTACCTTAAAGTACACGTATGTTTAGAACCTTAAAGTACACGTATGTTTAGTACTGTAAAATAATTAAATATTATTTACATATTAATTAGTTAATCGGATTTACTTTTCATTTTTATTTTGATTTTGTTTATTGTTTTGAAAAATGAAATGACAACCGTCATTGATCACTTTATGTCTATACAAAAAATTATTTTACGTGTAGATGGAACAGAAGCATCTCACATGCACAATAGTTGGGATGAGAATTATAATCGTGGTTATGAATGGTGGATGATGAAAGAAGCTAAAAAGGTTGGTAATTTTTCGTATCAATCCATCATCAAAGCCCCTGTCCCGCCGGCCACAATTTAGTCACGATTGACCCTGAATGGCCAGCGATATCCACTAACGTAAACCATTGTTAAACCATCTGAGAAACGGCGGACTACAACCTAGGATAACGTTTGAGAGAACAACAGAGAAGCTTTGGGTATTATGTTCTATCGGGCAGCTCTCTATACTATATTGTTGTAGTGTCACACTACAAACCTCAGAATGCCTCGTTCGGCATTTTTGTCCAAACGTGGCAAAAACGTATTAAAATTTTTGCCATAATTTTGTTTTTGTTTTTACCACGTTACAACGTGGCAAAATTGTGGCAAAAATTTTATTAGCACGTTTTTGCCACGTTTGGACAAAAATGCCGTACGAGGCGTTCTGAGGTTTATAGTGTCAGTGTCGTTTTATTTTTTTGACAATTTTTATAATTTGACCGCTTAAGCATAGACTTTATTTTTATTATTAACTGGTCGCCTTTTCTTTATAGAGGAATCCAGATATTAAACTGTATGGATTACCATGGGGATTTCCAGGATTTTTAAAGGACGCTTACGACAGACCGTGGGGTAATATACAGTCAACAGCTGATTATATAGTTAAATGGGTTAATGGAGCACATGTGTATCATAATCTCACTATGGATTATATAGGAGTAAGTATAATTCAATTCAAGGATACTGTGAGCATAG
Organism: Patella vulgata; assembly: GCF_932274485.2. Taxonomy (NCBI): domain Eukaryota; kingdom Metazoa; phylum Mollusca; class Gastropoda; family Patellidae; genus Patella; species Patella vulgata. The sequence goes on from NC_065881.2 coordinate 18,204,300, forward strand.
CAACTATGAAATAGGTAACAATACAAAGGATCATAACACCATTTTTCGAAATTGCCAGAAAAACCTTTCAAATGAAAATGTCCACATGTCTGATCATTAACTACATTTTTATTTGAAGATTTGGAACGAAAGCCCCTACAATATAACTTATATAAAGGTAAGCAATAATATTTTATTTCTTTGTGATTACCAAATTAATGTAAACAACGACCATAACTTGTCTTTATTTCTATCAAGAGAACTGGCCGTCGCCCTTATGAGTTCGTTTCGTGTAGGATGCTTTCAGAATGTAGGGGGTTCTAGTGTTTAGACCCCCTCGCCTCATTCTTAACCCTAACCTCACACCGTTAGCTTATCAAACTATCACAGGATTGCCCTTTTTAACGTCTGTAACCGAAACGTTTATGACTGAAAACAAATTTTGAGCTAAATAGGAAACAAACCGACAGTCACATTGACTGCAGAATGAATTGTACTTTCTGAAAGTAATTCTTGAAATTTTGTTTATACAGACACTAAGGAAAACTCTAGACAATGCAGGTTTTAATAAAACTAAGATTATAGCTAGCGACAATAACTGGGATATTGTTGGCGATATGACCAAAGATGCTGAATTAAACAATGCTATATTTGGCGTCGGGTTAGTATGTTGAATTATAGAAGCTTAAAATCTGTTGACAGACACTAAGGAAGTCTCTTGATAATGCTGGTTTTGGTAAAACTATGATCATAGCCAGTGATCAAAATGGTTGGCATATAGCAGGTGATATGGACAAAGATGCTGAATTAAAAGATGCGATTTTTGGCCTCGGGTTAGTATGTTGTAATCTAGAAAAAAAAAAGCAGATAGAAGTTTAACTGGCTGTAAAATTGTGATATATTTACATGACTGACGAAGCATACCCAATACAATCATGAGATGTAACAAACAAACATGTTACACACTAACTCAGACTGGGTGTACAAATATCTGACTAATGTCATCACTTCCATTGTTTCGTAGTTAATTTTCCATCTCGGGCAATATACCACATCCCCAGTTTAGTACCCGTTTCTCATATGGCACGTTATGCTAAAGCACAATCTGATTAAAATACAGATCCTATTTCGTTTCGTTTTTTTTAGTTCAAAATTTCGTTTTACTTGTCTATACTACACAAGGATATGGAAGAGTTGTTATATATAACTCGCGTTCTGGAAGAGAGAGATTAGCAAATGAAACGGTCTGGTACGGAGAGTTCTGGATGAGAGAGATTAGCAAATCTCGTATGCCGCTCGTATGACCCCTGACACGACCTCCCACTACACCTGGTCAGATCTTCATGTAGTAGAGGCCGTCGAACGTATAAAAAACGAAACGAAATATAGATCATTTGACCATGGTGTTCTGGAATGCGAAAAGCTATTAACATAGAACTTATACAATTGCAAATTGTTGACATCTGCACTATTTTTCGAATATTTTTTTTATTTGATATAATAGACCATACCAATTTGATTTTCTGTTCTTCGAGAACACATATAAAAATCTACCGTCTTGTTTCTTCGGGAAAAATACCTATTTAAAAAAACAAAAGTACTTGGTTGCACCGTTCAAAAGCTTTTAGTTTGACATTTTTAAGTTTTGAAATTGTAAACAAAACATCTTTCACATGATTCAAGTAGCTATATATTTATCAAGATCCCAAAGAACAGAAAACCAAAGTGGTGTGGCTGCCTTTTAAATGTTTCATATAAGTTTATTTTGTACCATATTCCACCTTCAGATCCCATTATCCAGGTACCTACTCAACCCAGACAGCTTTCACTCTAAATAAACCATTGTGGGCATCTGAAGATTGGGGGTGTCCTGATGAATTGACAGGTCCAGGGTGTTTGGCCAGAGTGAGTTTAGTAACATTCTAATTTATTCCAGGTCTCATTATCCAGGAACAAGTTCAACCCCAGAAGCTGTAAATATGAATAAACCACTGTGGGCATCCGAAGATTGGTCTTGTGTAGATCCGCTAGTGGGCCCTGGTTGTCTTGCAAGGGTAAGGTCGCGTAAATGTAAAGCGAATGTTCTGTCTTAAGATTGAAACTTTGCAAATGTTCAATAGCGAACAACAAATATATTGAGTGAAATTGATTAAATTGGTTATACAGGTGAAGCTTAAGTAATAATAAATGATGCTGTATAAGTTCCCATAGCTAATGGTTATGATTTTATTTTTGTATTTTCAGACTCTGAATCAAAATTATGTGAATGGCTATATGACATCGTAAGTTATTTTTGTCATAGGTTTTATTTTTTATAGCAGAACTGGCTAATGTACACTGCAATTTGTGAAAGTTAACACATTTATTGCTTCAAAATCATAAAGTGAAATTTTAGTCGATACCTCCCTTGGATGAGTTTTCAACCCAGGTGGAAGCGTGCGTAGTAGTAGTAGTAGTAGTAGTCGCCTTTGAAAATAGAAGTTGTGTCAGAGAGTCCTATTTACTTAAGATTTTGATTTTTTTTCTAGTACAATAATTTGGAATATAATATCAAGTTATTATTATGGATTACCGTGGTATAATTCTGGTATTATGACGGCATCTGAGCCCTGGTCTGGTCATTATATTGTTCCCCAAAATATATGGGTGACAGGTAAGTCCGTTTTACCCATTTCATCCTAAAATTAATAACATAGTATAAACTTATTCTCAAATGACATTTTTCTGCTAGGTTTTATTTGTCTTTTGGCATTACCACTGCCCCGAATGCGTTTCAATGCTTAATGTAAGAACTGAGTGTTGCGTAACTAGTGTAGCAAATATGGGTAGAATCAAATGGCACGAATATTGACATAAATCGGTCTATTTTCAATTTCATCTGGTCAAAAAGCTATTCACTGAAAGGTATCTGCTACGAAAACTGAAATTCACAGTTTCTATCATAGTTCATATACAGCCACAAATATTTACAATAACCAACGTGCCAGTTCACCAAATTACCAAACTCTCGTGAACAGAAACCTAATCTTTGAAAAGTATATACTCATAAAACTAAGACCGACATGAATATTATCTTTCTCAGCTCATACGACCCAATTCACATCTATTGGTTGGAAATATTTAAAACATGGATATGGTGTTGGTAAATTAAATGAAGGAGGTAGTTACGTTGTATTAATCAGTCCAGATGAACAAGATTTAACTATCATAATAGAGACATTGGTAATAAATATATTTGTATTGATTCCCCCTCTACCCATTTCTAAAACGTAATGTCACTCTTCTTTCTTTTTTTTACCTTTTATTGATTACAAAATTTAATTAATTGGAAATTTGGAACGTTCAGTCTGTGTCTGTAAACATCTTTTTATATGAATGTATTTTCTTTTTTAGAGCCACGATTCTTCGATCTGCACACGCCCACCACTGGCACCTTATAATGTAGTTGCTGGACAAACAGCAACTTTTAAACTGGCAGGAATCCTGGTGAGTAATAGAGAATTAAATAGCTAGTGTTCCAAATAAATTAAAATTGGTTTTACCGGCCTGTTTTTCAACACGAGTAAATCTAATGAAGATGGAAATAGGTTATTTGCTCTGAAAGCCGCGCCATGACCTTTTCTTCTTTTGATTTCCATCTGTTGGGATCTTTAACCTGATGTCGATGGTATACAATGAACAAAAGGGTGGACCCTAGGTTATCGTCCCATTCGAACGACTAGACGCCTTTCCTTGCAAGGTCCTCCGTTCTGCATCGCTGAAAAATGAAATCCAGACTGGGCAATCCCAGTATGTATTTTTTATTTAATGAAATTCCATTCGTTCATTTTCAGAAACAAAGATTTACGTCATTGAATACATGGTATAGTAAAATAGGTTATTACAAATTTCCTTCTGTTTCATTTGAAAACAGAGGACCTTCAACGGTAAGAAAATCATTAATTTTATTATTATTTAGAGATCCTTTCTCTCTCTGGCTTGTTTTAACCTTATCCCATTTCTAATTCGTCATATATTTGTAAATACTAAACGGAATCGAGCCATATTTGATCTAATATTATTTCTGGAGATTCAACTTTCTGAGTATTGTAGTTTGTAAGAGATTTATTCTTGGTATTAAGAAGAGCAACGGCAAATATTTATTACTAGTTATTCTCTGATATCAAGAGTCCAGTTTATGACTGAATATAGCATTTGGCCAGATACTATCCAGACATATTTACATTTTTGACCGCTGTAAACGAGATAAATAAATTATTTTATAGATACAAAATGGCTCTTTATCTGTATACCTTGGAAAGGACGAAGTTTGGACTTTGTCAACTCTTAAGTCAGGTTTTAAGGGCAGTTTTCCATCAATACCGGGTTCCAAACGGTTTCCACTTCCATATATTGAAGATTTCGAAGGTAATCTTTGCATATAGATTTATAATGCCAACTCGGCCAACAGATTGAGTTTGGTTACTGGGTAGTTTCTATTTATGTACATACAATTATCATTATTGTTTACTATTGCTTCCTGGGAAACGTGCTAGGAGAGCCAGGTGTGTTTGAGAGGCTAGTCCAGTACATGGTGGAAATGAGGGGGGGGGGGGTTAGGATTCGAGACCTCCATTCCCACCTGTTAGAGACACGTCAATTTACGTTCTTACGCTTTCGACACAAAAGGCGATTGCATACACCCACACCAGACTGAACATGTACCTGCTACCATTGAATTAATTAGTGGTCTAATGCCTGGGACCAAACGTGGTTTGTATTCGTTTCCCTTTACATTTAAAATTATCACTCGTGGTCACACCAATTTTATTGCCTGATCTTCCGGAACACGTGTTCAAATTTTGCTGACTAATTTATTTAATAATAAGACTAATTTATTCAATAATAAGACTAATTTAAAAACCAAAGGTGTTTGGATGTACTTTTCAAAAGCTTTTAATACCAGATTTTTTAGTTTTGAAATTTTAAACGCCTTTCATATAATCCGAGTGGCTATTTATTTATTAAGACCAGGAAGAACTGAATATTAAATTAGTTGAGCCTAATCCGTGGCAGGTTCCCAAGCTTCTCGTACAACTTTGAAGTTTATACATGCTTTTAGAATTATATCTTTGAAAGTATTGTATTTTGATATATATATTCAGGCTATGAAGTTGGAGAGGAACCATTTAATTTAGCTCAACAGGTTGGATCGTTTGAAGTAGACCAGGTCAATAATGTAAAGTTTATGAAACAAGCTGTATTAGAGACACCCGTTCATTGGTTCTATTGTCTAATAGGCACTTACAATACATCTTTAAATGTTATTGGAGATTACACATGGTAAAGAATACTAACACCTTTTTTAATGTTATAATGTGCTAAGAACATATCGGGCATATATGAGCTTTTTGACCAGAGGTGGCATTAAATTAATGAGGGCGGGGGGGATCAAACTTTGGATAGGGTTTATTCCTAATGATAAGCCGAACAACCCCAGGATAAATCCCCCATATATATTGTTTTGACACAAGGTTTCATTGACAGAGGATGCAGATTGTTAAGTGGTCGTACACCAATTATTGTGTTACTGTATTTATGTTTAATATAGTCCTTTTATGTAATATAGATGATGTTACTGTATTTATATTTAATACTGTCTTTATATTTAATACTGTCTTTATATTTAATACTGTCTTTATATCTGTATTTATATTTAATACTGTATTTATGTTTTATACTGTATTTATGTTTTATAATGTATTTATGTTTAATACTGTATTTATGTTTAATGCTGTATTTATATTTAATACAATATTGTATTTGTATTAAATACTGTATTTGTATTAAATGCTGTATTTGTATTAAATGCTGTATTTGTATTAGATACTGTATTTGTATTAGATACTGTAATTGTATTAAATACTGTATTTGTATTAAATACTGTATTTGTATTAAATACTGTATTTGTATTAAATACTGTATTTATATCAAATACTGTATTTACATTTAATATAGATGATGTTACTGTCAAATATTTAATACTGTAATTATATAAATACAGTATTATTTAATACTGCATTTATAATTAAAACTGTATTTATAATTAAAACTGTATTTATAATTAATACTGTATTGATATTTAATACTGTATTTTTAATTAATGCTGTATTCATAATTAATACTGTATTCATATTTAATATAGATGGTGTTAGTGTATTTGTATTTAATACTGTTTTTATATTTAATACGGGTGTTACTGTATTAATATTTAATAATGCTGATACTATATTTTTATTCCTAAGGCAAGATATCCGTACTGATGTTTCTGTAAAATTAGATGGAGAAAACACAACTGATTCGGTTTATCTTTCTGTAAGAACAACAGCTTGTGGTTGTCAAGCAGACATCGAATCTGGACTTTTCTTGTTTTTCTTTCCAAGAGAGCAACGCTATCTCCTATCATCGGATTTGTGTATGTTGAAAATAATTTATTTTTTGAATTTTTAAATGTTACTATCATATTCCTTGAATATCAGACATGAATTGATAGATTTTAATTTAAATGATATCACCCCACCCAACCTTAAAGGGTTAGGTTTAGAATTTTGATGTCATAATTTTCAATAATCAGTTGCTCTGTATAATAATCCCGATGCAATGACCGGTAGTAGTCTCTTTAATCCTCAAATATTTATGGGAGCCACTGTAGCTCGGTGAGTTCGGACAGAAACACCGCTGTCCGCGCAGCATTTCCATCATAGCACACTGCATGGCGTGTGTCCGTCTTCATTAATCCAGTTAAGTCGAACGTAAAACCCCATTTCATTTCATATTTTCATTCCACAAACAACTGATTGTTTAAATTGACAACAAAAGATATTTTTTTTTGTTTTATTTTACTTTCTTGGAAATAATAGCTAACCATTTTTGATTTTTATTGGGTGAGTATAAGACACAATTTAAAATCATATTATTTGTTCATATATAGTGAGAAAGAACGTACTGGCTTCGGGAAAAGTACCAACTGTCACCAATGATTGGGATGTTATTAAACTACAAGCTAAGGTAATTTATTCTATTGTTATTGTGAAGAAGCGGTGGCCCAGTGAATAAGACGTTACAAGTGCAATTATTATTTTTTTATATCTCAATTATTCCAATGCATTTATCCTAATTTTTTTATGAAAGGTCCATGATTATTTTTTGTGAAAGTTTGTAAGCTGGAAAATATAAGTGACACACGTTTTTTTTCCATGTGTGGTTAGCGACTAGTTTTCTCACTGTACGACGTGTTTATGTAGAATGTACACGAAACCATGTTCTAGTATCGTTTTCTTGTGAATAATGGGATTTCGAAAACATATCATCAGGCTCGTCTTTTTAAGAACATTCGCTTGACAAAGCTAGATAAGAAACCTTACAATCAAAACATGTTGTTAATAATTAATTCCGCGAGGGACCCAATGTTATGGAATACAAGTTTCAGAGAATATTCAGTGGCTTATTGAATGAGGCGCTAGCTAACTACCCAGAAGGTCTAGGGTTCGATCCCGTGTTCGCCGAGAAAAAAGTTTCCTGTTTTTTTTCCGGCCTGCCCGCCCCCCCCCCCATCTCCTGTCTGTGGTGCAGGCAGTGGCGGCGCCAGGGGGGGGCGAGGCAAATTGCCATCTGGTCTGTCCTCTGTTTGCCCCCCCCCCAAATAATTTTAGAAAATAAAAAAAAGTATTTGTGATACGTTTCGGTAATCAATACCTTCTACGGTGAATAAATCCCACATCCCCACTCAGTCATAAACTTGCACGTTGTAGAGCATTTCCGACAGTCTATTTTTCAAAATTGTCTTGGCGAGGTCCCCAATGGACTCGCTACTTTGGCGCTCGCAAGGGGAATTCGTTGAGGTTCGCAAGTCCGTTCATTTGACATTTTGTTCTCTAGTCGGATAAACTAGTGATCAGGCGACGGACGGTATCTGGTCAGACCTATTTATCTCGACGATCGGTGCCTGACAGAATAATGTAAGACAGCATTTCAGGCAGTCTATTTTTCAAAACTTTCTGGGGGAGGACTCCCTACTTTGACGCTCCTGAGTGGGCTTCGTCGTGATTCGCAAGTCCGTTCGTTTGACACTTTACCTCATGGATAAGCGCCTGAAATACTGCCAGGCTGCATTTCCCGCAACCTGTTTTTCAAAATTTTCTGGGGGAGGCCCCTACCCCTAGTTGAAGCTCGTGCCTTTGCCCCCTTAACCTTGGACTTTGCCCCAGCTTTGCCCCTCCAATCACCGACGGCTGGCGCCGCCACTGGGTGCAGGACGGACAACGTCTAGTCGTTTGGATGAGAAGACCACAGGTAAATTTGAATTCGACGAAAGTAGGTATAAACACCGCTCTCCGGGAAAAATTTTCCTCACGTTACACTGCATGGCATTATATGGAAGTCTTCATTAGACCTGAAAAGTAAGACGTTAAGCCTCAATTCATGTTTCATTTATATCTTTTGGATCTTTGTTGTATTTTGCAGGGAGATCATGTATGGGGAGCAGTTAATAATAATATGCTGTTCAACATAAGTATTCCAATATCTATCTCTCATGGCTGGGTGGCTGTGGGAACATATCCCTTTGGAACGGCCTACTTTGATGATTTGCATATTAATCCCGTGTAAAATGTGTAATATTTAATAATAAACCATTTAGAATATGCAATCATGAGAAGCTGTTGTCGTGTAATATTAAATTGACACAGTTTTGATGTTTTCATAAAGCAAGCGCAATAACATTATTTTTTAAAACAAAATCTGTATAATAGTGACTATTCATAATATTATATTGAGAAACAAGGAACTTCGAAGTAAACAGAATTAATGAATCATCTACAAAATGACGTCACTGCCTGTAGATTCTTAAACCGGGCGTAATAAAAATCGAAAAAGTACCCCCCCCCCCCCCCACCTTCAATTTTTTTTTTTAACATGACATGTTGGGCTATTTGTGGTTATAAATTTTAAAATCACTGGCATCTTCACTGAATGTTCTAGACCAAAACATGCCCTAGATATTTAACATCGAAGTCAAAAGGACGAGAACTACAAGTCTGGCTCCTCATAGAAGGGTCGAATTAAAACGGTGGAGGGGGGGGGCTGACTGGGATGCAGTCAGGGGCACCGATATTAAAGGCGGCCCCCAATTAGTGCTTTTCGCAGCTCTGGTGAGGCTACCAGGGGGTTTGTGCCGGAATATGCTCCCTTTGCACTGTTGATGTAAGGGCCCAATGAAAGAAATGTCGTGGATTTATTAGTGAAGTCAGCAGGACGAGAATTACTTGTCTTAGTCCAGATAATGCAGATATCCGGAGCGATTTTAATGGAGGCCAGAGGCCGTATATAGCGAACATCTACTTCTACACGTTAGATCGATCTACCTCAAATAGAAGCAAAATTACTGTGTTCCAAAACAAGTCCCCGAACAACAGAAATATGGACAGCTGTTTATCCTAAGTATGAAATGCTCATCGTGGAATTCATTCAAGATATTTAGCTAATAAATATCTACGCCAAGTTTGAACATTTTACCTCAATCAAAAATTATCAAGGTCCAAAAGGTATGGCGGATGGACGGACAGGCAGACCAACGGACGAACCCATCTCAATAGTCCACAATCTTCTCCGAAAAAAGAAATCATTGTCTACTTTTAAAATAATTTATTTGTGCATAGATATGAGAAAATGAAATTAATATATTCATTTCTACTCATAAAAACAATCAACAGGTGCAATAAAACCAATACAAACACATATTCCATAACAAAAGATAAAATATTTATAACATTACCCCCAAATGCACTAGACTGATGCCATTGCTATTAAGTATTGTTTAATGGTCGAGAGCGAGACATTAAGTAATATATGGTAACAACAAGAGGACCGTCAGGTCCGAGTGTTTTTACAATATATTACGCAATGTCTCAGCTCGAGACCATTAAACATCTTAAAATACAGACACTCCGCACGTGCGTTTACAGTGAAATACGTCACTCGAGTCTAATATTTGACAAGGTACGATTGGCAAGTTGCCCGTACGATTATTTGAAATAATGGTACGCCAACATCAAAGGGTGACGTCACATCTGTATTTTAATACCATATATGGACATTCTGGTAAATCCTAGTTGATAAACTTTATGGACGACTTTTCAGCTCTTTATTAAGAATATTATTTATTAATCCTTAATTTAAAGTGTTTGGTTCTAATTTAGACGTTCTTAAACCATAGTTAAAAATTACGAGGATTAAAACACTTTTTTTTTTGTAATTGTCGAATTTACGAAATCAATTTGTAGACTTTAATGCATGAAAGTCGATTTCGGATCAGTTTGAACTAAACACTGAACCAATAAAGTATCTCGATAAAGGCCATGGGCATTAGTTCGGTTGTACGTAAAAGGGGGACTTTAAACCCATTTAATCTAATTACTTAATGCAGTGCTGAATTGTCTTCCATAATCAAGGAGCTCAATAATCATAACATTAGTCTGTCTTATTGCAATAAAATTGTCTGACATTAATTTTATAAATGGTACAAAAAGAAATCAAATATAACATGGTACCAGTATGATTAGGGACTATTTATGTATAAGGATTTGACAACCGTATGATACATAAAAAAAGTAATAATCCAATATTTGAGGAATATAATAGCGCATCGACAAACAAACACATAAAAGCATAGATATCTTGATGATACAAATAAAACTTGCAGTAATTTAAAGTGATTACTCATAATTTTATACAAATAAGTACGACAGTACTAAATGACCCAAGAACTGAACATGACGTCATCGCAGCCATCTTGGAATTGTGACGCCAATCGATAAAGAATAAGCATGCCAAATTCCATGTCGATCGTACTGGAATTGACAGAGAAGAACAATGTGGATGCATCCAGTTCTTAGTTTAAAAAATCATCCATAAATGAACGTAACTAGATATATGAATAAATAACCTCGACTTTTTAATTAAATAACTTGATATATATCTATATGCTTAGACTATGTATATGGATAACAATAATACTATATATTTACAAAGCAGAACATATACACCAACAATATACATATACCGAAAATCTGCCGACTACTGGACAAGTTAGCCATTTAGTATTAGCATTTATTGCACAAGTCCCATCTACAAGCAAAACTAACATCCTAAACTTTCGGTTTAATTTTTTTACTTTTCTTCAGCCGAATGTGATGGAAATGTCAGATAGTTTAAACAAAAAAGGTGGATCAAAGTTGGTTTAAGAACAACAAGTACAGGAGTGCTACATGAACCGTCCGCCCGTCGATCGATGCACAACTGTCCAAATAATACGCATGCCGAGTTTCGTGTCGATAATACTCGATCGTGCTTAGATTATAAGTTTAGTTTCCTCCAAAGTAGATGAGTTTACCTTGCTAATCGTTTAAAAATGAAAACAACATTATTTTAATGATCGTTTAAAAAATTCCAAAACAAATTATTTTAATGATAACAAGACATAGATATTTTAAAATCAAGAATAAGTGGGACTCAAGAAAATATGTAAGATGGATCACAAGGTGACGGGAATATTGTAGAAAAATAGATAGTACAAACTATACACTCATTTAAATATTGGTTGACGTTACCCCCCCCCCCCCCAACCCTATGAATGAATAAGTAACAGTAACAATATATATATATATATATACATGTATATATAGTTACTGTTACTTATATTTATATGATGTACAAATTGTAAAAATAAATTAGGAAACTAAAATCATAAGGAATATCTTGCGACAACAGTCAGGAAAGCTAGTAGATAAAACGTAAAAGTTATTCTGTCAGAACCTGAAAGAAAAATTAATAACAATGTCAAACATACATTATGCAAGAGATAAATCTGCCAATTGCAGGTCTTTCTTTAGGCCTGAAATGTTATCTAAATTATTAATTAGACATTAATTAACTTATCCAGACCATAATCAACTCTCGATGGCATCGCTAGCCTGCGATATTTACTGGATTATGATCCCATTTGCTGCTCGACTTCCATTCATATTTAATCATGAAATGGATAATCGAGACTATGTTTTTTTTATCGTAAAGACTTTATTAATGATGATCGAGGCTAGGCCGAAATTTCAATCGCTTAATTCTCGGTTCATAGTGGATCAATTTGACTGAAATTTTCAGCAAATTGCCTTTACATTATCTAGTTTTAACTATTATGGTGAGAACTGACAGCTCTTTATCTAATCTCCTAAACGGGTGTTTATGTATGACGTACATGTACTTCCGGTGACTATTTTTAACCCACGATAAATCACACTAATAAAAAAAACTAAATGATTACAAACAACTTCATCCTATGGCATTTTAAATAGATCTTGAAGGTGGTCTGATTTGATTTTCCATAGCTGCAGTTTTTGTGTCCATGATTAATAATGTAATGTCCGAGTTGTGTAAAATAATGTTCATGTGCTATGTAGTTAAGGCGGCTAATTTTATGAAATAAAAATATATTTCTTTTCAAATGAGCATTATTTATTACCTATTTCTAAAACATCAGCAACAAACAGTATGGCTGAATATGTTTTTTTTTGCCCCAGAAATGGCTAATTATCATTCGAATCTTATCAAATGTTCACGATTTGATGCATGATTTCACTTTTTAAAAAAAATATTTTATTGTAAATTTATCTATAGAGATAAATAAAATACAGGATGAACGATGCGTTAGTATTGTAAAAAAATCAAATTAGTGTAGCTATCTTATTATTAAAATGCTATATACTCATATCAGTTAATATGCCTTGCTCCATTAGATATAAAAAAATTACTATCTGTATAACTTTAAATTTAAATTAAATTTAGTTCTAGACACAAATAACACATATGATGTATGACTGTTTATCAACCTAAAAATACTGATAAAAAATTATATTATTTAATAAAAACGATCAAATAAAAGTAGCATGTGTAGTGAGAGAGAGAGAGAAATGGGGTTTAACGTCCACTCGACACAAACTAGGTCATTTCGGGACTAGCATATGGTTTAATTTTATTTCAATAATTCGCTTGCGCGTAGGGGTCTTTTGCAGTGGGAGGAAACCGGAGGACCCGGAGAAAACCCACGAGGTTGGACAGGCGACCCTACTCCTTGTCACGTACAACCGGGGATTCGAAACCACGCCAGTCGACTCAATGACAGTCTTTATGATAAAGCGCGCACGCTAACCATTCAGCCCCCCGCATGTGTAGTGTAGCTGTCTTATTATTAAAATGCTATATACTCGTATCAGTTAATATACCTTGCTCCATTAGATATAAAAAATTAATATCTGTATAACTTTAAATTAAGATTAAATTTAGTTCTAGACACAAATAACACACATGATATATGACTGTTTATCATCCTAAAAATACTGAGAAATAATTCAATACATATTTAATAAAAATGATCAAATAAAAGTAGCATGTGTATTGAAATATTTAGTTGGTCCCGTCTCGGTGTTGGTTGAGAAGTACCTCACAATGAACAATATTCAGTCATTTGTAATGGACAAAAAATGAAATGAAATGGGGTTTAACGTATACTGATGTTCTGCTCCGACTTGTCTAATGAAGACGGGCATACGCCATACAATGTGCTATAAGGGAAATTTTGCGTACTCTTATAATTATCGAATTCCAACTGCCGAAAAGGTCTTTTGTGTGCACGGGACCGTGATTTTTCGTCCCATCCTAACGACTATATAGACCCTCTGTACACGTAAAGGAGCCGTTGACAGGCTGGTATTCGATCAAGAGAAGCCGGAAATGCCACGGCCCGGCCAAAATTTTCGTCACATTGCCCGGTTATGGGCATAACGCTATGGGCATTGTAAAATTTGTATTGTGTGGCGAGAACAAAATTACAACAGTTTGTGCACTGTACAGTGGTTTGGTAAAAAGTAAGTAACCGGTATTAATAAAATTCTAACAGTAAAACACACACCGCTATATAGTGACATTTTCATATACAAATGTTTCAAGTGAAAAATCCAAATGAACAAAAACTTGAGAGTAAGACTGGGGAGTTTTTGATTCAGTGATAAAATTAAATATAAACTCAGATGAGATAGAAAATAAAAGTGTTGTTTAAAATCATAGTAAAAAAACAAACATAGATATTACTTAATGTAACAAGGGTGGCGCCAGAGGAATGATGTGTAAACTAAACAATAGAACAAATAACCAGAGAAAATATTTAATGTAACAGTAGCGGCGCCAGATAAGTGACGTGGGTCCCTGGCTCCCTGCTTCCCATTGGACGATATTTTCCGTAGTAATTTTCTCACTTTCTGATCGCGGCTAAGATGGAATTACTTCTATTAATAGTGTTTTTCATCAAGGTCGTACTCCAAATTGTAGGTTTCCCTTGGAATTTTTAAAAATGGTTATGGCAGAGGCTCACCCCCCTTAACCCCCACCCCTTACGCTAAAGGAAAATACTGGCACCGCCATTTTCAAAATCATAACCTTCTCCAAATGCTAGACCAAACCTATATAGATATTACTTTATAACTCACCGTTATCCCATAATATTATAATAGGACTATTTACTCGCCATTACAATCTACAGAAGATTGTAATTATTGCTTGGTTATTGCGGGGTTTTAAAACAAACTATGGGTATACAATATTAATATCTGAAGACGCCCATAGAAGGCAGACAGCTAGCTTATATGATTTAATGAATGTCAGAATGAAGTAAAGTGGAATTTTTTTTTTACCTTGATGTATTTTTTTTATTTATTTATGCATTTATCTACCGTAAACAAAGAAGTACTTGTACTTCATCTACTTTAATATATATAAATATGGCACAAATTATGTAGTTTCATTTCGCCAACATAAATTTTACTTATATATATGTTGGCAAAATATATATAATCATTTTCATCCACAAACTTGAATCTTACAAATCTCCACTTTTCTCATATATACGTTTGTAAAATCTAATTTATACCAAAATAACGTCTGTTTACAGTAAGTGACGTTATAGAGAGATAAACAATGGCCAGGATTCAAGAATATTCGAAACAGAATTTCTAAATTAATATAAACATCTAGAAATTGGTTTAATTGATTCTGGCTTCTATAGGTTTATTGCTTATTTAATTGTTTTATCATAATCAAGTTGTTATTCTGACCGCGGTGGAAATGTTCGGAAAACGTTTCTTGAACCATTGGAAATCATCCATTTAATTAATGCTGAGCTGCTTGAGAGGGGCGTCCTTGGTCTAACACATGGGCATTAAATTGCAAGTTCTCCGATTTCGTCACACTGCTAAACAAGCCTTGTGGAAGCGATTTATTAAATGCCAGAGTTGTGATATTTATTAAATGCCAGAGTTGTGATATTTTTTAAATGCCAGAGTTGTGATAAATAAGTTTAATCTACACCTGTTTTGAACATTGAGTCTTACCTCCCGTCAAGGAACATTTGCTGGGTTTTGCTATTGAAAAGTCTCCAGACGCCGCCATAGTCATAGATTTACTTTTATATTTTTGAGCATCCATCCCTGAAAAAAATAACAAATTTTTGTCATGAAATATGGAGTATAGGTTAGTAAGTTGTAATTCTTTGAACATTAGAAAAAAGCTGTCCCTTTCATTACTCATGACTAATGTGATGTCTGATAGCGACAAAGTAGACGGAAAGATCATGTTTTGGTCTTGTCAGCTTTTCCAAGCCTTCCGGGGCTTAATGGAATTTTATGAATTTTGGCACGAAACAAAATGGAGTTTAACGTCCTACTTTTCTGTTCCACCAAGGCTAATGAAGGGAAATTTTGCCTGAACAGTAACTCTATGGGCTACTCTTATTTCGAATTACAATTCGCACGGGTTATCCACACGACTAGACGCTGTTCTTTTATAGGCCGTCCGTTCTGCACCATTAACAATGGAAGTCACGCCGGAAAACCCCGATGAACTGTCTTGGCCCTCAACCCAATCGAAGTCGGACCTCCATATTAGCGAGACAATGCCTTACTCGCTGAGCCACCGTAGCACTAAATTTTGACACACATAGATGACCTTTAACCCTTATTGATGTTTTCAAATATACTTCGCGGATCTTTCAACAACTTATTTATCGACAGGTTTAAAACCAAACCAAACCCACCTGTACCGTTAGTATTTCAGGAATATTCTCTTACTTTGTCATCGGGGAAAGCCCCTTTTTTAATTAAAAAATAATTATACTCACCCAGAAAATAAACTTGTAAATCTGTGCATCCCTCTTTCGTGGATGTGAGAGCCATTATCATGACATTCCACTCACTGATTTGCATTTCTTGGGCAATTGTTCGACTAATCTGGGCTCTGTGTATAAATATATTAAAGTTATTGAAGATTGGCGAAACATAAAATTTATTACACATTCGGGTCATTTCAAGTTTGGGGATAAGCAAAGTGATAGACGGCCATATGGGCAATATATGAAATGAAATGTAATTTTATCGCATAAAATAAAGGGTTGTTGAAAAGAAGCAACTTTTGAAAAATGTGCCCAGGTGGTTGTCGGAGGCCCCGTCGGTCCTATTCATCTGTTTTTTCTTGTTGTTATTCTTGGGTGACAGTCAATTCATGTACGATTGACATGACACTTGGCAGGCTTGTTCCTTGGACAATTTCACATTCATTAACGTACTTCAATTTCTGATACGACTAAACAATCCCAATATAGGTGTAATGACGTCATATTCAGTTCATGGTCCATTGTATAGGGTTATAATAGTTATGAGCTAGCAGGTTAGGATTTGAAACCTTTGCTGCCGAAAAGTCGGTAGTCGAAACGTTGTATAGTCAAGGATTATTACCTGTCAATATTTGCAGGAGTGACAATAGATAACTTCAAAGGTGTTGGTGTTCCTACAGGCATTAAAGTAGCACACGCTATTCTACCAGCTCCTTTGTTCTTTTCGTGAAACACAACAGCTTTACCAATAACTGCAAAAATACACATTGATTAAAGCACTGAACATCGACGCGAAGTTCTTGTATCACTTCAAGCAATCGGATTATTTCGTTTCGGTTTTTTTTGATACTTTCGATGGCCTACACTACATGAAGATCTGACAAGTTGTACTCGACCCTAAAACGTCAGACATTGATTAATCAATCAGCGTTGGCGTTTCTAGTGGTTTACCCACAGTTCTGTGCATGGCACGCCAAGAAGTCGCCGTAATAAACTGTTTCATTGACTTAGCCCTCACTTCAACAAAACACCGGTAATATAACAACTCTTCCAGATCCTAGTGTAGTAAAGACAAATAAAACGAAATTTTGAACTATAAAAAAACGAAACGAAATAGGGTCTGTGTTTTAATCAGATTGCACTTCAAGCTTTAGTTAATTGTCACTGATATTATCATTGGTTAAAGTATAGAACTGATTAGAGCATTGAACATCATGAAACTAGAAATATTCACATATTATCATTGATTAAAGTATTGAACGCGAGTGTACATATTACCAGTCGTACGTCATAGGAGTCCAAGAGAAATTTAGATGTTACTCGATGCATGTCATCGTATTAGGTCTAAGGCAGGAGGAGTATTATTAATCCCCAGTCCCTAATCGGAAAATTACCACAGGGGAGCCGCTTAATCACCAAAATATGTACAAAAATGGATTCAGCTACCTCGAAAACATAATCATAATATTTTTACGCCAAACTTGATCAGGGAGTAAAATTCAAATTTCCAGCCCAAATATGCCGCCATCTTGAATGCCTCTGTGGTATCACAAATCAAAACAATTTGTATGGACATGGATTTAGCTATCTCAAAAACGTATATTTTGACACCGAACTCGATCGTATTATGATAAACGGGTGACAATTGGAATTTTAAAGCCAAAATCAATTGCCATTTTGGATTGCAGCCAGTTTGACCTATTTGAACATGGATTTCGGACTGGGAGGCTATTATGGTGATTTATAACATGCGTCTAGACCGACCATAAACCGTGGTCCGCATTTCTATTACAGCAACTGCCCGCACTGATATTATCTTGCCTGGACTACAAATGTCGATTCTTGTATAACCCCAGGCTTAATTATAGCGAATCTCTAAAACTTGTCCTTATTAATTAATTATGGAGAATCCCTATGTGTCAGTGAATCTAATATATAAAAATGTTTAGATTTTAACTTGTGACAAAACAAATCGATTACTAAAAACTATGAATTCATTCTAAAAATTACAATATATGACACTGTTGAAGCCCTTTGTAAATTGAAAATATTTGCCATACCTCCCCCCTCCCGCACTGTGGATGGTATGCGGTTGATAATGAGGAGGCTATTTGTCCCTGTCACCTCTCTTGATTTTCTCCAGGTCCTCCTCTACTTTCCTTCCAGTGTTAAACAGCCCTACCCAATATTTGAACCAAAGCAAGCGCCTGCATATACTTACCTGAATACATTCCGCTTAGCGGTAGATACACGTCTGTAGTGAACATCCTACCCGAGCCTATGGTATAGGTACCTAGTTTATTACTCTGATCACCCACTTCACATCGTAAAGGATTCGTGGCACCACATTCAGAATAACCAGTCTGAAATATTCAAAATAATACTCTTAGTCTGTAATCCAGGCCCGTAACTCGGGGGGGGGGGGGGGCTTCAAAAAGTTTCGCCCCCTGTGAAAAAATTGTCGACCATAAAAAAAAATAGATATACATTGTACGTCAAATTTAAAGCACCCTTGAGAACAGTTCTCGCCCCCTCGTTGCTCTGAGCTAGTTACGCCCCTGCTGTAGTCTGTACTGTTGGTAACGGGTTGATGCAACAAACTTTAGATAAAGCTTTATTAACGTTATGGAAGCTATATAAACTGATCAAGAACTTAAAAGGTTTTAAACTACGGGTTTTTTACTACAAAAACAAGTTCGAGCTTACTATATTATAGACTGGAAATCGTGCATGACTTAATCGCAACCATCTTATCATACTAAACTTGAGCTGTCTGTCTACAGTTAGCCCCGCTTGAGAACAGACATTGAGCTATTTTACGATTTTAGTTGAAATACTAAGTATACTTCGGGAATTTTGAGTAGTATGTATTCTGGTTACATTTAATGGAATTAAAAAGTTTTATTTAATCTTTGTGTGTATGCCTGAGTAGAGCCGCATTACAAAACAATATACTAATTAATGGATATGGCAGCCATTCGGGACAGAGATCTATTCTCGAAGTATGAAGTAGATGGATCTCTGTGTGCAGAATAGAATCGAGCATGACAAAATCTCAGCCATCTTATATCAAAATTTAAAGTTCGTCAATCGATGCGCAATTTTATTTTAATCGTAATCGCGGAGTTATTATACAATCGGTAACATGTCCATAATCTTGTTGTTTATTTATGTTATATGAAAGGGCGCACTATAAATATGCTGTAATAATATAAGATAAACTTAGTTTGCCGTATTATTGTAAATGATATCGTGATCAGTCTTACCTGTAAATTGACTTTAAATGGGTTAAAATGGCCGCCAGTGCTTTGACATCGACCGGTTGTAGCCTGATCATCCCCATCTACACCTTTAACATGGACATGCCAATTATGGTCTGGTGTCTAAAAAAACCCGAAAAAACAACCAAATGGTAATTGTATATCTGAATAGATAAAATGGGGTATAATGTCCTATTTTTATGCATCGACTGGGATAAAAAAGATCGATAAAAATCATGCAGTGAGCGATGAAGGTAACTGTGCCCTGCCAGCGAAGTTAAGGCCTACTCTTAGATATGTGAATGTCCCAAAGCAATAAGAAAAGGTACCGGACATGTGAATGTCCCAAAGCAATAAGAAAAGGTACCAGTTGTTCTAGAAAGAAACAAATTAATTTGTCTCCCAGCACAAAATTTAATAATAATAAATACTTTGCTTAACAAATGTCGAATATTTGGCCCATGGGCCCGTCTGACAATTTGACTAGAGGTAAACACATCTACAGAAGTAAATAAAACACAATAATAACTACTAATTTATTCAACAAAGGTGGAAATTAGGCCCGGGGTCCTGTCTGACATTTGTGACTTTCGGTAAACATACACAGATGCAATTAAATAAAAACCAAAACATTAATCATAAACAATATAACTGGGATTTCCTTTAAACAATCTTGCCTGCGGGACAAGTCAGATATTTTTGCCAAACAAATCCCAATTTATATATTATTTCTTAAGAAAACTATTTTATAAAGATAACAATATTTATTGTATTTTAACTTTCAATTCTTTGAAATTCTAATCTCGTGGCATGTAAATTGACCGACGGATAGGTTCTCCAGTCGGTCAACGTCACTGTCTGTCATTCAAGACAGGAAAATATGACTGAAAAGAAAGGCTGACCGACTATATTCAATCCTAATTACATCCCACAGTGCCCGCCAGTTGCTTAATTACGCCAATACAAAAGATACTCACAGATGCTGATCCATCAGAATAAACTAAATCCACTTCAACACTGGTATCACTCATACTATTATCTGGATAAACATACTGACTCTAGATAAATACAAAATACAATTATAATCTCCCATTATCTGGATATACATACTGAATTTAAATAAATACAAAATACAATTATTTTAATTTCTCATACAGATTGACTCGAGATAAACAGAAACTACAACCATTTTAATCTCCTATAGATACTGATTCCAGATAAATAAAAAATACAACTATTTTAATCTCTCATAATCTAGATAAAAATAATAACACAGATAAATAGACAATGCAATTGTAATCTCTCATAATCTAGATAAAAATAATAGCTCTATTTAGAAAATACAATCTGATTTTAAAAAAGAAGAAATTAGAGTTGGAGTAAATGATACAAAATACGATTTAACATCCCAACTTTTCTGCACCAACTTGGATATCTAAGCAGGACATGCTATGAGGGAAATTACACCCCAACAGTAGGGCTACGTCCTACTCTTAATTCTTTGACATGCATGCCATGTGTACACGGATCTATTTCAATTTTTCGTCCCATCAGAACGACTAGGCACACCTTCCATGTCAGCACCGTGGAGAAGCATAGGCCAGGACTGAATATTCATATAGAACAAAGATATGTATTGCGTACTAGTTGTTCAAAAACAAAAGATCCTAACTGTAATTATGGATACTGAAACTTACCAGAGTAACATAGCCTCGAACATTTGTATCAAATTCAGCTTTAGCTTGAAACAGAGTACCACCCGTGAGACTTATATCTTCTACAATGTTACCACAAGACCAGCGAGATCCATCAGAAGCTTTGTGTAAAACAACAGATCGCCCAATAATACTTTGCGGACCAAAAAGATTCATGTTTGTATCAAAATGTTCATCATTGCTTGATACACCACTTAATTTACCAAACTTTCCGCTGATATCACCAACTTCATACTGGTCGACGGTGCCTACTGTTGGTTCCGGGTCCGTGGCCGTATCAATATCAAAAGGATTAAAGTGTCCTGCTACACTCGCAGCAGAACAGCTGGAAGAAGCTCCCGGCAAGATACCAAAGGTGTGAACGTGGTACTTGGCAGCTGTATTTGCCAAATTCTGTAAATCATTTTTAATGGTGGTCTTCCCTTCTACAACACCAGATGATTGAGAGAACTTTATTGAACCTGTTACGCCTTTAGACCAGGAGTTTACAACTGCGACCCGTTCACGGACTTCATAAATAGTGGCACAGGCCATTATGCCATTGTCGCCAAAAATAACTATTGAGCGCCCAATTATACCCATGGATCCATACAGCGGCAGATATTGGTCGCTAATACTGTGTTCGGCTGCCGTATTGTCTGCAGAGCGCACACTTATTTGCCCATGTTTTTTGGTCAAATCTCCTTTTACGCAGCGAACTGGGTCATTCATTTGGCATTGTGCGTCATACTGCGTTCCAGTTACAGTAGAATTATCAGGATTGAAGATGTTACCAGTGGAAGCGCATCGCGATGTATCGGCATTCCAGTCGGCACCAGCCATGTTTTTATTAATTTGCCACTTGTAACTAGAAGACGTTGTTGTGCCATCTGCTGTATTGAGTTCAATAAAAATGGATGTTTCTTGTCTGGATGACTTTAAAGGTTGTTTTAAGATCGCGTAACCTATATATAAAAAATATATAATTTTCTTAAAACCCGTTTAGCGAGAGATCGAGCACTCTATAACAGATATAAACAAGGTGCAGTCTATGTTTTGGGGATTTTTGTTTGTTTTATTTTTAAAATAGATGTTTGAAAAGTTTTAATTCTAATTTATGTCTAGACGAATTCAAAGGTTGTTTTAAGACAGAAAAACCTACAAGAAAATACCGTTTTATCTAAAAACCTTTATAGCTAGAAAATACTTATAATCCAGAAAATAATCCATCAGCACAGATAATAAGATCATAACGATAAGTTTCTGGAACACCAAAATACAACAATGCCTAGCGTAACTATTTGTTTGACGGGGAAGGAACGAAATACTTACCAATAAACGGATAAGTGAATGTGGCCATAGCTGTTTTAACTGCATCCACATCTTCAATATTAGCACAGATCCACCTCGAACCATCACCTTTGTGTATTACCAATGATCTGAAGGCAATGCTGTTTTTTCCAAACAATGGCATATTCCAGTCGTTATAAGTCATCGTAACGTTATCTTTACCGGCTAATGTCCCGAATTTACCACTTACATCACCTATTTCATATTTGTCATTCGTTCCTGTGCCGGATGGCGGACTGCCAGATATATCTATACTATATGGATTGAAATGCCCGCTTACTAATGCGCCACTACACATCCCTGAAACACCAAATTATAAAAATAAATTCAATCAATTATATCCAAGCGGAAAGCCGGTCGATTTGGAAGAGCATTGAGCAAATTGGGTTTACAATACCACTCAGTGCTGCTCGACCATTTGGGGACTCATATGTTTAATTTTCTTCAGCGCATAGACCTCAAGCAGTGTGTGTGGGTGTGTGGTGTTTGTACAAAAATATCTATTTGGAAATTCATTCTCTCGATTTGGGAGTGCATTGAGTAAATTGGGTTTCAATTCCACTCAGTGCTACTAGGCTATTTTAATTTTTAATGCGAGAGAGTTGAGCCGGGTGGGAATGAGTGTTTGGGGGAAAGAAGAAAGCAAAAGTAGCGCTTATTTAAAGGTTTCTCGATTTAGGAGTACATACAGTAAATTGGGTTAAAATTTCACCACTAAACCATTTGGAGACTCGCATATTTAACTGGCTTAAGCTTGGACTCTTTAGCAACTCATATCCAAAATAAACTTATGAGAGAGAGAGAAATGGGGTTTAACGTCCACTCGACACAAACTATGTCATTTCGGGACTAACACATGGTTCAATTTTATTTCAATAATTCGCTTGCGCGTAGGGGTCTTTAGTAGTGGGAGGAAACCGGAGGACCCGGAGAAAACCCACGAAGCTGGACAGGCAAACCTACTCCTTGTCACGTACAACCGGGGAATCGAAACCCCACCAGTTGACTCAATGACAGACCGTATGATACAGCGCAGCGCGCACGTGCTAACCATTCGGCTATCCAATCCCCCAAACTTATAAGGAAATCTGTATTAATTTAAAAGATTCACAATTTGTAAAAACTGAAAATGCTTTCATTTCCCATCGGTTAAAAGTTTGTGTACATTACAAATTTCGCTTCACCTGTTTCGCCCAATTAACTTCATTTGAACAAATCCTGACAAGCATCATGTACCTACTAAATGTTTTTGAGATACATCAAGAGGTATAGGAAAAGACATTAAAAAATTCAAGGCGCCCTTCGTCACCCCTATTCTGTCAAGTAACTTTAAACAAATTTGAATAACCAACACTCTGGCAACATATCTAGGACATGTAATCCAACGATAAATGTGTCCGCTGAAAGTGCAATATTGGCCTGCCCCTTTGGTGTCAGGTAACCTGAACTTACCAAAGAATCACCCAATTAGTGAGCAGAAATTCGCCCATGTATCCGTTATCACCCGTCACTTCAGTCAGTTATATAATGGGATAACTCGTGTTTTCCTTTTGCGTTCGTCACTTCCGATTGTCGAAACATTGATTGCGCATCTATCGTAGCAATGATCCCTGTGATAAAATTATATTTGGAACGTGTTTAACCAGTTCTATCACATATATGATAATGAATGGCACCATATTGTCCTTTAAATCGCATCTGCCTCATTTACAAGGAGTCAAACAACTATATATAATCCAAAGCGAATAAATGCAACGTAAGCAGCTTTATCCAAATCCGCAAAGCACTAATTTTGGGAAGAAGTCACGTTTTCCATTGAAGCTGCTCCTGGACAACTCCTACGGGGACCAGCAACCTTATTTAAATCTAGATAAGCAACATACTGGCAACATACTTTAAAAAACCCATTGAAATCCATCTAGTAGTTTTGGAAAAAGCCGAAAATGACTAGTTGCTGGCCGAGAACGGATTGAAGTGACGAGAAGAGCCCTTTGGGACAACGACCCGATGAACTAACAACAAATTCAAAGTATACTAATATTTATGAAACAAACAACCCCTACCTTGATCTTTGTTAACTCGCTGAGGAACTGGGAATTTATGTACATGGTATCCACTAGCTTTACTTTGTAGATTCATTAACGACACTTCTATTCTGGTGCGGTCAAACATAGAGGACTGTTGGAAGGAAATGTGCCCCTTAACGCCATCTCGGCTGAATGCCGCCACCAGAGATCGAGCAGGAACTGACGTTATAGTGGTACAATAAAAGACATCATTATTATCATCCAACAAAACTAGATGAGAGCCAACAACACTATTTGCTGATAGTAATGGAAGGTTGGCATCCAGGTATCTTTTATTCGCAGAAGCCTTTACACTGCCCACATTAACTGTACCCAATTTTGATGTCAAATCACCAATGATACATTTAGTATGATCGGTGTTGCTACAGCCGGATCCCAAACTTGAATTAGGGTTAAACAACGACCCCCCCTTTAAACAATCTTGCTGTATCCTCCATTTATACCCAGTCTTTGTTTTCGTGCTGTCGCCAAAATATAAATCCGAATAAATTATTGTGTTTCCAGAATCAACTGCTTTCCTAAAGTAGACATTTCCATATACTTTATCCTCGAATGTAGCCACGGCTGTTTCGTATTTAGTAGTTGACATGAGAGTTGCACATGCCTTAAAACTAGGGTCTGTACTGCTTGTTACCTGTAGAGTGGCACCTGGACATCAAAATAAATAAGTACGTTACATTAAAATCATTCGCGTTGATATGAATCTAAACTTTGTTGAAAATTGCATCAAATGATTTACACTATAAACTGTGGTTAACAAGATGTTAATTTCACAATGAACTGTATCTAACATCAATTGAATTGTACTATAAACTGTGTTTAGCATCAAGTGAATTTCACTATAAACTGTAGTTAGCATCAACTAAATTACACTCTGAGCTGTATCTAACATCAAGTGAATTGCACTATAAACTATATTTAGCATCAAATGAATTACGTTATGAACTGTATCTAGCATCAAGTTAATTACACTGTGAACTGTACCTAGCATCAAGTGAATTACACTATGAACTGTACCTAGCATCAAGTTAATTACACTGTGAACTGTACCTATCATAAGGTGAATTACACTATGAACTACGCTAGCATCACGTGAATTACACTTTAAACTGTAAGTAGCATCAAGTGAATTGTGCTATGAACTTCGGTTAGCATCAAGTGAATTGTGCTATGAACTTCAGTTAGCATCAAGTGAATTTCACAGGCAGCCGCATCTAGCACCAAGTGAATTACCCTATGAACTACAAATCAAGTGTTGAATCATCGTCGACACGTTGTTTTAAATAAATCTGGTATCCTTGAACACTTGTCTTGTAAAAATTTCAGACAAAATCAAACAAATACAAAATACCAACACAAATATAACAAAATAAAAACAAAGTAGAAAAAAACTCAAATAAGTTTCGTAATGCATATATTGCTTTGATGAATAATTTCAAGATACATTACCTTCTACGGAATTTAAACCAGATAACGCGACAGGTATTTGTTCTGTCTGAACTACACCAGATCCACCATTAGTACCAGATCCACCTTTACCTGTCCTGTTAATGGAGACAGAAAAATTTTTAAAAAACCCCCCAAAAAACCCCCCAAAAAAACCCAAACACAACAACACATCTATAACACAATCCATGGGGCTAAATCATTTTGTTTGACAAAGGCTTTCACTTCATAAATTGGGCAACCGAAGTATTTTTGACGTAATTTGATTAGAACATGTTTTTTCTCTCTCCTAAGATAAGGGCAATTTTGTGTTTTTATACATTTAAACGACAGACCGATTCCTAATCTAAAACGAAAAACAAATTCCCATTCTATAAAATATGAACATAAGTACAGGACATTTTAAAAATTATTTTTCTTCTTTTCGTTTATATTTGGATTGCCGAACCGTGAATATTTAAAAGCATACGTTGAATTTAAATTGCCGAACCTTGTGTAACCAGGCATCACATTACATCATTTCAAAATTAAAACGACAAAATACATGAAACCACGGACAGTCAATGGATGATAACAATGTTGGTTAAATTGTGTGGATGTTAAAAAATCTCATACCCTTCTCCGGACGATGCACATTTATCTGTGGTGTCATAATTCATAAAGTATTTGTTGAACTGGTAATTGTAAATTCCTTGGTTTAGATTAAATTTAGCTATTGCGTCGCTAGAACTTGGGTCCTTGGTGAGTTCCACCTCTCCCTGAACACCCGCCATATTGAAATAGGCTTTCAGGACTGTCTGGCCACAACATGACTGCAGTGTTAAAGCTGTAATAGAAATAGGATGATAATGCAAATGCTTTTCATACTATTAAAGAGGGCATTAGGTAAGATTAGATGAAGAGATGACAGTTCTCGCTATAATAGTTAAAATATAGATAATGAAAACAGAATATGTTGAAAATTTCAGTCAAATTCTTTCACCCTGAAGCGAGATATTAGCGGTTAAATTTTAGGCTAGCCTCGATCGTCATTACTACCTTTGGTACGGTAATAAACAGAGTCTCGATTATATATTTTTAAGGTTATCTCATCTACCACAAAACTTATTCAAATCCACTAAATATCGCAAGATAACGATGTCATCGAGAGTTGATTATGGTCTTGATCACTTAATTAATGTCTATTTAATAATTTAGATAACATTTCCGGCTTAACGAAAGACTTAATAGGCAGATTTAGCTCTTGCATAATGCATGTTTAAAGAACAAAAAATAAACTGTGATTCAATGTTCCACTTTGCTTTACCAATCGTGGTAATGAATACGGGCATACGCCATGCAATGTGCTATGGGTATAATTTTGCCAGGACATCAATGTTTCCGTGGAGGTATATAATATGCTTCTGCCAATATGTGTATATTACATTTCTGTGATCAACTTCATACCAGTTTTAGAGCAAGAAATTGTCAGTTATTTCTCTGTCTGGGTAGAGAGCGTTCAGCCCATTAAAAAGCTAGAGACAATTTAAAGTCGAGCAAAGAGACAAATCATTGGTGGTCTGTATCCATGCGTATCGTCATCAAGAACATTTGCCCTCTTTTCTATTATTAGAGCCTACTTTTTTTTAACCCCAGTCTTGTTTATTGTATCACTGCTCCCCGTGTGAACTGTGTATTTATCTGTTTTTAGATCCAACTTTACAGAGCTATACAGTCTATTAAAGCACCATAGAATTACCTACATAATAGGTGAGGGGTTATCCTTTATACATAAATTATTGTAAAGAACGACCTCGTCTCTTCTCAATAGCAGCTCCAATATAATTTGATAAAAGCCCGTCTCAAAATGGACTTGCAACCACATATAATCCTTGTTTAAAAAGATATGCGTGATTGAATACAGTTTTGACAAGTAATATATACTTGTAAATACTATAGATATGAATCTAATAGTAGCCAAACTATTATAAAAAGCTGGATCACGCTATAATGATTACACTCCTGGTCACTAGCGTATCGTAGAGCATTGACTTGACTTAAAAGGGTCAAGGATTGTAATTTTAAGCGTAACACTCTATTTTCTAAACCGACGGGGCAAATGAAATGGGGCTTAACGTTTGTTCACCGACTGGGCTCATTAAGACGGACGTACGCCATACAGTGTCCTATGAACATTTGACGGAAAGCAGCACTGTGCCTACTTTTATTTCGAATTCCACCTTTCCAGGGATAATTTACATGCACGCCTCCGGCCAAGGTTATACTGGTTGTGACGAACATCGAGCCCGATGTAAGGCATGCTTCATCTTTAGACCCATGTTCCTGAAAAAACGACCGCGAGTTTTACAACATCTAGATGTTGCTAGACTGGTCTGCGATTCTCGAACTTAAAGCTACGTTTTTTTCACAAATCAAATATCGCGACCTCTACAGAAACCTTGGCATTGAAGGAACCATGAACTTTGCAACTCGATTATCACAGGTAGAAACTTTAGCTGGAAAGCGAGTGACTTGGTATTCGCAAAGATCGAGGAGTCTGATAGGCTCCCCAGCTGGGTCAGTAGCCATTCGAATTTAGTGCCGAAATATGCAGTATATTACGTGAAGGCAGGCCCGGCGGAGTGGGGAGGGGGGCTTTAGCCCCCCCTGCCCCCAATAATTTGGCCGCAAGTACTCTTTTCTCCAGGTTATTGCGGCCCCTGGACCCACGCCTATAAGGAACTTGGATGGAAGCCCCCCAATCAAGAATTGCTTCCGCCGGCCCTACGTGAAGGGCTTGATGAGATGTACGGAGTTAAAGCGAGATCAAGCCTTCTATTGAAGATGCATGCTTTAGACAAAGAGCAGGTATCGAAAGTAAGTTCTAAAGTAAACGTAATATTGAAACGTAAGCTCTAGAATAACGGTTGAACACGGAGAGTTTGATCACAGTACATAATATAATACAAAACAAAAACACGGTGAAAAAATTGAAAATGGCCCTTTATTAATATATCTTCTTAATAACTGACAGGGTACGAAAATATATAAAGATGATTGTAATAAAATTTGGAATACAATAAAAATATTGATCAAAGATGGGGTTAAAAAACTGTCACACTATTGCTGTAACTGTGCTAAAACAATCAAATTAAAATTATAGATAGAGAAATTAATATTGTTATGTTGTTATGTAGTAGTTTTCGTTGTCTTTCAAACTCTGGGCATATTCGAAACGCAACGGCATTGTCAGTATCATATACGTATAAATAAACCATCATTAGTGCAATTTGGTACCCAGTGGAATATCTAGGAAATTGAACGAATAGGTTGTCAATTAAGAAACTTGGCATTCTATCAACATCGTGTGTGAATGTATTTGGTAGCAGGTGGATTCTGGATGAAACATGTACTAATTATTAATTACACGTGTTTCTATTAACGACAATTACCATGTTCTAAACAATTGCCTATAAAAGGCAGAATATGTCACACTAAAAGGGGAATAAAGACCCTGAGAGACAAAATAGCATTACCCGAAAGCAATGTGCTATGGTGGGGACATTTTACCACGAAACTGGCGCTACCCGTTTTCTTTCCAGGCTCACTGTCCTGCATCAGACTGAAAAGTCCCGAGATACCTTCTCGGACAACACCGGGAATGAACCCGGGGACCCCAGATTAGTGAGCGAGTGTTCCCGCGTGGAATTGATATGAGTAGATGAAATGTGACAGCGTATTTGACTTTGGTTCTTGGTTCAACAAACTAGAAGTATTATGGAGAGAGAGAGAGAGAGAGAGAGAGAGAGAGATGGGGTTTAAAATCCACCCGACACAAACCAGGTTATTTCGGGACTAATACATGGTTCAATTTTATTTTCATAATTCGCATGTGCGTAGGGGTCTTTAGCAGTGGGGGGAAACCGGACGACCCGGAGAAAAACCCACGAGGTTGGACAGACGACCGTACTCCTTGCCACGTACAACAAGTGAATCGAAACCACGCCAGTTGACTCAATGACAGACTTTATGATACAGCGCGCACGTGCTAACCATTCAGCCATCCCACCCCGGAAGTATTATGGAGAAAGGGACAGTTTTGACGTTTATCCACTTATGGGGTATCTCACTATTCTTAAACAACCCCCTTGAACAATCTTAGTCAAAATGTCTTCATGTTCTGTCAACACCAGCAGAAGAAATCATTCAAGGGTTGGTCACGTATCTCGTTAACAAGTCTTCGGTCATAAACGTGTTTATAAATAACTAAGGGCGTGTTTACACAACTGGACGATAGCTTTAAAACACGACCGGAATTAGTACAGAGACTTAAAAGTCAATAGTTATGGTGACTCCAGATCAAATGAAGTGACCATTCGGTAAGATGTTAATCTTTACCGGCTTGTCGAGGAATAGCTTTTAGTCTTCTTTACAATTATCTTTTGTTTCCGAAGGAATTCCAGAAATCAATCGTTATACTTCATTTTCCAAAGCGAACTAATGCGAGTCAAAAAAGGTTTTTAAAAATAAAAAAAAAAACACAAAAAAATTACCCCCCCCCCCCCCCAAACCCCCCCAAAAAACAAAAAAACATAGGCGTACGAGCCAGGAGGCGGTGAGGGGGATTTGTCTGCCCCCTAACTATCGGGCAATCTGAATTTTCGGCCAGACGAGTAAAGTGAAAAGAAAAAAAAGTAGTTGGCAAGATAAATGTCCGAAATCTAATAAAACACTAATTTTAATTTTCTTTTAATTGAGTACCAGGAATTTGGACTGAATTGACTATGGTTTAAAACATTTTGTTTGGAGCCACTCTACTTTGTGCGACATTTTTCGGGCATCGCTTTTTATTTGTGAATGCAGCTGCAACAGTCTGATTGGATGGTTGGAATTCAGGTTGGCATACAAAACCATTGGACAACTTTGAAGCTGCTTCAGTCACGGGCTAGAAAAGCAGAAAAACGAATTTGCGGAGGTTAAATTTTCAAAATTTTCTCCGGGAGAGCGAGACTTCCATACACCGCGACGATTGGTTGGTTGTTTGGGATTCCGGTTAACCACCTACGGTAGACTATATTGGACCACATTGAAGTTGCTGTATTTACGGGCTGGAATAGCAGTAGCACCCAGAGGCGTTTGCGGCAGTTAAATTTTCTCCCGTATACGGTCCCGACTCCGTGGACTGTAAACGATTGATTCGTTGATTGAAATTCGAGTCAGCAATATTAGACCACTTTGAAGTTGCTGTATTCATGGGCTGGAATAGCATGAAAACGCGTTGGCGGCCGTCAAATTTTTCCAATTTAGGGATCCCTACACGGTAAGCTCCGGTCCACTCCTTCACCTCGCGCGAAAGACTGACGCCGCCCTCTGTAACCAGACATTTTTTCGGGCATTTCGGGTTCTGCCCCCTCCCCCTTAGCAGTCATCGACCCCGTACGCCTATTCCCAAAACAAAACAAATCCAAACATATAAACAAAACAGCAGCACCCATGAGTGTTGTCATAAAATCTTGATAATCTGTTGTTTTGTTTTCTTAATTAAACAGAGAGAGAGAGAGAGAGAGAGAGAGAGAGAGAGAGAGAGAGAGAGAAATGGAGTTTAACGTCCACTCGATACAAACTAGGTCATTTCGGGACTAACATATGGTTTTTAATTTTATTTCAATAATTCGCTTGCGCGTAGGGGTCTTTAGCAGTGGGAGGAAACCGGAGGACCCGGAGAAAACCCACGAGGTTTGACAGGCGACCCTACTCCTTGTCACGTACAGCCAGTTGACTCAATGACAGACTTTATGATACAGCGTGCACACGCTAACCATTCAGCCATCCAACCCCCCACTTAATTAAACAGGAAATATGTAAGAGCTAAATCTGCCTAGTGTAGGTCTTCTGTCTTTATAAATACATTATTACCTAGACATTTATCTAGATCGTACATAATACCTTTTTTACTAAATGTTAATTTCGGTACAGTTGATCATGGATTAAGAAATTAGATGTTGTTCGAAAAATGCAAATTATGATTAGTGGCTTTTATTATTTTATCTTCGCGCTTCTCAGCTCAAAAATCGAAAGGAACTATTTATTAGGTGTGTCAAAAGCTGAATTATTTCAAATGACCAAATTCTAAAGTTATCTTTAGATGTACCAAGAGGTGTATGAGGACACTTCTTTGTCACCCTATACAAACTTCTATTCAGAATCTAAGATTTATCACCCTATACAAATTTCTATTCAGCATCTACGATTTCAATTTATATGCCCTTTAATTCGATTGACGCGCGAATAATTCTATAATCCTGTGAAAGGGGTTATAACCGCATATTCTATTTTATACATCTACCATAAAGTTTCAAGTTACACAGCAGATTTCTATTAGAAATATATGAAAGGCAGGAATTTCAATAAAGACCAATAAATGATGCTTTAAATAGTATTTTTATGTCTATGATTTTTGTGATCTAATTATAACTTAAAATCAAAAATTATTTTTATAAAGAATATAGACAACGTTAATGTTCAAATAATTATCCTAAAAAAATATATGGGGACTTGGTTTAGTAGTTATTCAATAGTCCGTGAAAACATTTATTTCTTTTAAAATTAAAGGAAATCTAAATACTTTCATGACCTTGCAAAGTGCTGCTCTTTTTTTTTTTTTTTGGTAAAAGTGTGTGTGTGTGCGTGTGTGTGTGTGTGTGTGTGGGGTTGTTGAACTATATTCGTCAAATTCAAATGAAAGATTAAATGGTTTTAAACCTCGTGTGCATGTTTTCTTATTGTTTATTATAAAGCGATGCTAAAACAGTTTTTATTATAGTCCTAAATTATGTTTAGGTCAAATCCTTTTTTTTTATTATGTTAAAGTTGCAATTGCAAATTTTCAAGTTATATTTTTAAAATGTATTAAAATAAAGCCTTAAAATAAATGGTATCCATAAACAGTCCTACCTTGTTAAAGAATAATCCTATTAATCCTATATTTCGCTATTGCCAGCTGAGAAATTGGCAAAAATATCATTTTTAACTTCAAATTCCAACGTTGGGAAATGGTTGCCCCATGTTGTCAATAGCAAAACAGGGGAGGTAATTGTGTTGTTATTTCCTGTGTCATAGATTTTTAAGGGTGGGAAATAATGCCCATGATCGTATAATAGTGATTTGATAACCTATTGAGCAAAAGACATAGAAATAATTATGTTTTGACTTTCTTAGAAAATTTGAAATTCTCGCTTTAAGATCAAATCGTATCTTTATAAATACATATATCCATAGAAAATCAAATGGAATGCGGTCTAGCGTCCCATTGTACTGCTCCGGCAGGGCTAATAAAAGACAGGCATACACGAATCTTTGCTTACATTAACGGTCCAATAATTCTTTATAATTATAAACGACCCTGTTTGTTCCATAATTTTTAGTTATTATACAATATAGTCTATGAAAGAAAATTCATATCATTGGCTACAGTTGATAAGAAAGAAAACAGTTTCTCAAAGATTCCACGTACATCCATGACATAGCAAAACGCGCTTCGAATTAACTTTATTCGTCAAGTTCAAAGATAGGCGTTCCATGAAAGACTACACGATTTCAAAAGATTTCTTTATTAATAATATATCAATCCATGCATCAATAATTCTTTTAAAGTGCGTATAGCTTCAGTATTATTTATAATATTCGCCATTTACACATACGAACAAGAATTGGTCCATTTTCAAAAAATATTGATTTTGTTGTCATAATGCAACAATATTTGTTCCTGATATCCAACATTTGGGACAAATTCTGTGCTGCGTGTAAGAAAGGCTTGTGTCAGTGTTAGAAATAGTATACATTTACACCTTGACCGGAAGTACTCCAGGCTACCAAAGCATAGGTTTTGAGGCCCCAGACTACCAAAGCCTAGATTTTGCGGCCCTAGGCTTCAGCCTTGATCTTGAGACCCCGGGCTTCAGCTTGTCAAAGGTTATGGGTAAATCCGACACTGGACACATTGGACATTATAAAATAAGGTCCCGACGTCTCAAGCACCACGTGTAATGAGAAGACTTGATGAACAAAGCAAAACAATGCGGCAGTAGTTATAAAATGGCTGATCCACAAACGACTTCGACTACCATTCAATTGAGATTACTCATGTATT
This sequence comes from Patella vulgata, assembly GCF_932274485.2. Classification (NCBI taxonomy): domain Eukaryota; kingdom Metazoa; phylum Mollusca; class Gastropoda; family Patellidae; genus Patella; species Patella vulgata. The sequence goes on from NC_065881.2 coordinate 18,238,493, forward strand.
TCACATGCTTAAAGATCCTTTTCCGATCCATTTAAAGGTTTTAAGGCATAGCGTTATACACTATTTAACATGTGAAATGTTCTATTGGTTATGTTATAGTGTATCTTGTATATTATTTTATTATTACTTAGTTTTAGTTTTAAAAGCAGCAATTGTACCAATTGATATCCCACTAATCTTTCAATTCAGGTCTTTTATATTACGTAATTATATTTAACACGCGTTCTTGCTATGCCAATATCATCTTCTGTATTTAAACATCTGTTTCTTATGTGCAATTTAACATATCTTATTCAAATATAATTATTGTAATCATAAGCTTGTATATAAGTTCTATATTCGTCTGTAACTTTAGTCTGGTGACCGATAGCGACTAGCCCTAGAGATACCAGTCGTTATTATTGTGACCGTTATCCAGTTTTGGACACTCGTTTATTAAAAGTCCAATTTTAACTATACGTCTGAGTTATCGTCGTTGGTGTTGAAATGGCAACAACCACTAGAAAACAGCACTACGACATTTACAAAAAATTAGAAGATTTGGGTTTAGTTATTATTTAATATCATATGAACGATTCTCTTAATATTATTTCAGTTGATTCTACGCACTTCCATGATTTTGTAAAACACTTTTCTTTCAAAAAATGTAAAATCTTTATTCACCAAAACCAAAGGCAGGCGTTGTATCAAAGATTAAATTATGTGAATCTAGATGTATATTTGGTGGGGGTGTCAATATTGTTTTTTTTTTATCTACATTGTATCAATACTAAATTATCTGGAGGTCAAATCATTTTGTCATTAGTTCTAAATTATGTTAAGATCAAATCATTTCTTTGTATATAATCATATATCAATGATAGGGAACCTTTAAGTAGCTTAATGACCCGATAATTCTTTTTATATGTTATAAACTCTGTGTATTCCAAAATCTACTGTCGTTTGGTGTAGTTATATTCAATAGTCTATGAAAAAAAATGTCATATCATCGATTTCATTCTATATAAGAAAGAAAACAGTTTGTAAAAGATTCCACGTACAACCATGACATAGCAGAACACGCTTTGAGTTAGCTTTATTCGTCAAATTCAAAGGCAGACGTTGCATGAAAATCTTGTTTTGTATCTCCATTGTATTAGTCCTAAGTTAAGATCAAATCATTTCTTAAATCATAATGTCAACATCATGTAGAGCAATGTTCCAACATTTATTTTAAAGGGGGAGTTCCGACAATTTCAGATCAAATATAGAGGTTAACTCCTTGATTGTATGTATACAAGACTCAAGTGAGAAAGGAGGACATTTTAAATATGTAAAAAAAAATATGAAATTTAATTTCACTCTTTGATTTGACGGTCTACCCACTGTAATGGATGTCCTGGGCAACTTGGAAATTAGCGGTAGACTTGGATAAAGGTTTGTAAGAATCTTGGATCGCAAATAAATCAGTTTTAGTCAATAAAGTGTCTGTGACTACCCCTTTTACATGGGTATTTGGTATACTTATAATAGTCTATGGAATTATTCATTTCGACTCATGGGAAAGAAAACATAATATTATCGGCCTACATACGTCCATAACTTTGTAATACGTTTTTCATTTGATCAATTTTATTTCACTTCCAATCCCAGACCCCACCCCTTCTACAAACTATAAGTCCAGAGAAAGAATTTATGTACGTACACATTTCAAGAGTCCAGGATTCTGAAACATAGGGCGTCATGAAAAGGAACCTACCTCCATGCATAATATGGCTCTCGAAAGCACGCAAATGCAGGATAACCGAGTGTTAATAAGGTTTCCCAAATCAAGGGGAGTAACTCAATTCAAAATTACAATACACTGAATAAATCATTAAAATTTCAAAAAGGACCCCATGATATACAGTTTTAACAAATTGTGGAATGACTGGCGGACAAGGTGACAACAATAAACGATAACATGAACAGAATGTTTGTTTGAAATGTCAGTTTACATCGATGACTTTTTTGTGTCATGTGTGTTAATAACAGATATAAAGGAGAAGTTATGCCGTTGCAGTAATTCTATATTTTATTCGTCACCCACCACGCAAAACCCAAAGTAGAATCCATTTGGAGTTTAGTTTAATATACTAAAAAAGTCTAATATAGCGCTTGCTTATAACATTTGTGCTGATATTTACGTACTTAACGTAGGAGCTGGCTATTTCACACACACACACACACACACACACACTCGCTAACCCGGGGGTCCATTAAGTTCCTAGGGATTTCCCCCTGTCAGCGGTGCTGGGTGGGGGGGACTGGTCATGAACAATGTTTAGTTTTTCGGATGTATATTATTGACAGTTTCGAAATAAAAGTAGACCATAAAGCCGCTGTCGGGGCAGAATGTCCCTTATAGCACAATGCATGGAGTATGCTATTCTTCGTTATCCCGGTTGGTGCCGAGCACGGTAAACCCCATTTCATTTCATTTCAATTAATCTTAATAATTTACTACATACAATGAAAAATTCTCCTTTAAATTAATTTTTAAAAGAACGCCGGAATGGGTGTTGAACAAGAATTCGCCCAAAAGCTAGTCAATCCCCTGTTTCTCAGACATCAGGTAAAATGTCAAAATGTCAATAATCTCATTTATCACACATATCAAGTTACACTCACAGAGTACATTTATATAGCCTATAAAGGAACAACCGTAAGCCGGATCTTAAAATGTTTTACATCATTATGGTGATTAGAAAAGCCTAGAGCTATCCTTCGTTGAAGAAAAAAACACAGTAGCTAATATTTCACAGAAAGCAAAACACCCCCAATATTTTTAAAAAATGCCATTGTTTTGTTTTTTTTAAAAAATAAAAAAAATATTGTGTTTATTATAGGGTAGGCCTTCAGGCGTGGGATGAAAACCACGTGACTTGACTTAATGACGGATCTTATCATGTAAAGCGCACGTGTTAGGCCACTCCGTGTTAAAATAAAGTGTTGATTTAGCTTGATGTATATGGATGGATTCCAAATTCCAGCCTAAACGGAGGTGGGTCCCTGGGCCAGACTAGAATCTCGGGGCCTCTACCCCTACGAAAAGATTATTTTATACTCCGCTGATAATTAGCATACGAGCAATCCTCTACGTCACGGGTTTCGACCAATCACAGAGAAGGTTGAGGGATTGCGACTCATCCAGTCTCCTAGAGACTACCAGTCTCTCCCCCTCACCCACTAGACCGATGAGAGGAACTTTCATCTGGAATTTAATAGTTTTTTTTCTCATTTTGCCATGAACCACGGGTCCCTGGGTCTGGGCCTATTTGACAAATACCAAGGCTGGGCTTTGTGGTTTCGATTAGTGATTTGAAATAAAAAGGTGTTTCTGCCCCAACCGGCATAATGGTGGATTATATAGTTAGTGATTGGACAAGCTCCATACGATTAAATTTTACTTTCGCTTTATTTTACTTTCGATATGTTAAAGCGAGAATTGCATTTTTTTTAAAGTCATATGCTGAAAATATGCTAAAATAAAGCCTTAAAATACATGGCATCTAGTCCTACCTTGTAAAATACTAACCCTAAATCCTATAATTCACTTGTGTCAGTTGAGAAATTATCAAATACCGTCGGCGAGTAGAATTTTACGAAAATGATTTTTTTAAGTGCTATGACTGTATAGTCGAGATTTGACAATCTATTATGTAGGCCTATTATGAATTATGATATATCCGAGATAATTGTGATTAATTATGTTTAACGGAGGGAGACATGGAGTTCAATATCCACTCGACACAAACTAGGTCATATATTCAATTTTATTTCAATAATTCGCTTGCGCGTTGGGGTCTTAGCAGCGGGAGGAAGCTGGAGTAAACCCTCGAGATTGGGCAGGCGACGGGACTCTTTGTCACGTACAAGTTTAGAATCAAAACCACGCCACTCAGTGACAACTCCTGTGATCTAAAACGCATCATTAGCCCACCCAACCTGCCGGCAACATTGAGAATCCCAAACCTTATACAATTCAAATATTTACTGAACAAATAGTCTTGTACAAGGGACGATATGTAGACAGATATAGACTTTACAAAACAAATTTTACAAATATATAAAGAAATTGGTTAAACATGCATTATGCAAGAGCTAAATCTGCCTATTGCAGGTCTTTCTTTAGGCCTGAAATGTTTCTAAAGTATTAATTAGACATTAATTAACTGATCCAGGCCTTAATCAACTCTCGATGGCATCAGATTTCTCCGATATTAAATAGTTTAGAATGGTTCAGCGATACTTTGATTTAATCAAATATGGAGGACCGAGACTTAGCTTCGATCAACCAGTACGGTGGTTGAAATTATTGCACACGTCTGTCAAACCTTCAAAGGCTAATATCTTCGCTTGCAATAGAGTAAGTTGAATGAAATTTTCAAATTATTCATTTTACATCATCGCTACTTTCGAACTATTATAGCAAGAATGGCTAGTTCTTTATCTAAATCTTACATAATGTATCTTTAATTCTAAACCAGATTGGGAATATCTGTGGCATAAATCCATTTCACATAATATACAACTTAATTCGAGTAGGATATGAAATGAGGTGTAACGCCCTACTTTTCTGCACCAACTGGGATAATGTAAACCGTCATGTGCCACGCAGTTTGCTATGGGGGGAAATTTTTCGGGACAGCGGCGCTACGGCTTATACTCTTATTTCCAATTAACCGTCAAAGGTTCTTTTACCTATACGCCAACGTGTACGCGGGATTTTGGTTTTTCGTCCCATCCGAACGACATGCACAAAACGCTGTTCCTTCACAAGCCCCTCGTCATACACACCTGACAAGGAAAACACCAAGGAACACGGGATCTCCTGATAAACTTCACCCACTGAGTCACCACGACTCCCGTAAGTAGTAGACTGATTTTAAAAAAAGTAGGACTATCTTTCTTCTTACTTTTAAAGAGAAATAATGTAAAATTCAGATACAGAGCTGGCGATTTAAATATTCAAATTACTTTATTCTGAGCGACATTATCACTGTTTTGGCACTGGTTATTTAATATCGTAGCTTCTGTTCACCCTTTTTAAATTCAAATATCTTTAAATACAGATCGTGTTTCAATCCGTTTTAATCTCCGCCTAAAGAAAGACCTGCAAAAGGCAGACTGAGTCTTACATAATATATCCTTAAACATGCATTATGCAAGAGCTAAATCTGCCTATTACAGGTTTTTCTTTAGGCCTGAAATGTAATCTAAATTAATTTATAAATTAATTATAATCAATTCTCGATGCCATCGTAAGCCTGCGATTTTTAGTGGATTTGTAAAATTTTTGATGGATAATTTAACGTAAAGATGGATAATGGAGACGTTAATAATGACGATCGAGCCTAAAATTGAATCGCTAATATCTCGGTTCAGAGTGAAGCAATTTTGTAATTATTACAGCGAGAACTATCAGCTCTTTATCTAATCTTAACTAATACCACTTTAACCATCTAAGCCTATTTCGATTTTGTGCGGAGGCTGGTGAATCGCTTTTGTTCAAATAAAACTACATCATTAAAATTTAAACAAAAACTAATAGTATGTTAGAACTCGTCGGTACATGTACACAGGAATAATACATTCGTATATATACGCCTATTGTTACACCACTGTGTATTATTTAGCCTGCAGCGATTGCACAAATACGTTTCATGCCAGCGTGAAGGTTTTTTTCCCCCGTGCACCATGTTTACACGTAGACCCTCGACAAACAACCCGTGACGGTATGAATTGAAATGAAATAAAATGGGGTTTAACGTTCTACTGTTCTGCTCCTATACTGGGCTAATGAAGACGGGCATACGCCATACAGTGTGCTATGAGGGATTTTGCCCGGGCAGCGGCACTATCGCCTACTCTTATATCGAATTCCAACTGCCAGGGGATCTTTTACGTGCATTCCAATATATACACGGGACCTCGGTTTTTCGTCCCATCCGAACGACTAGACAGCTGTCCATCCTGTATCACTGACAAGGGGGAACCACGCCGGAAAATCTGGATGAACTTTCTCGGCCAATGCAGGGATCGAACACCCGACCTCCAGTCTAGCGAGCCAGCGTCTTACCCACTTAGCCACGTGATCCCCCCGTGACGGTGTGTTGTTTTATATGCGTTATAGAAATGAAATGGAGCTTAACGGTTGGCCATAGGCCAATGACCTACTATTCCTCATTGGGACATTGGTAAGCCCGACGCTGGTGCTATGAGGGACCCCCCTCATCCCTTATTCTCCCACCCCCTACCTGCAAGATTGACAAAGGAAATCCAGGCAGGAAAATCTCACTGAACTTTCTCGACCAACACCGGATTGAGCTCGGGAAATCCTAGCTGGTTAGTTGACCAATACCATACTCGTGGATCCACTGTTGCCCCTAGTAGCCATTAAACTATTAGCTAGGTGCAGGAAGAAGGGCTTGTCAAACACAGTGTCTAGTTCCGGTGGGACGAAAAACCGAGGTTCCGTGTACACAAGAGTAAGTCGTAGCACCGCTATCCGGGCAAAATTCAACTTATAGCACACTTTATGGTGTAAGCCCGTCATGATTAGTAGAAGGTCGTTAAACCCCCATCTCATTTCATTATTATTGTAGTATAAAAGTTAGGTATATAAATATATGTTTAAGGGGTGGTGTAAATATTTGCATAATACTGTTCTCAATTGTACACATAATAACAAACGTGAACACTATACATTTGACATTCATTGTAAAATATTGAAAAAGATTAAAGGCACTTCCCAAGGCACAGTAATATAACGATTAGGATGTTTTTATTCTGCATTGCTGCCTCCATTTAAGTCTCGTATTAATCAATTTAGCAGGTGTGTTAAGGAGAGGAGTTCTTAATCATTTTGTTGGCGCAGAACAGCAAGACATTAACCCTCATTTTGTTTTCATTTCTCAACCATTTCCGCTTCGTTCTTTCCTGACAACTTTTAAAAAGCTCTTTTTCATTAAAACCGCTGATCGTAATTTGGGGACATTTTATTTCCTACATCGACGATTTTAGACGATAACACTTAGTATACGCGGGCTAGCTGAAAAGTTCTAAGCCTATCTTTGAAAGATCTGTACGAAGTCGATGGTTTCCTTTTATTTTCTACATAATCTCCTTCGAGGCGTACACACTTTTGCCAACGATGTTGCGAGGCCTTGAAGCAGGTCAGTAAGAAATTTTCTTCAGCAACCCTAAAAACATAAGTCGTTCAAAGCTGACAATTATTTGAGAATTATTTATTCCGCATCCATTTAATAAAATTTGAAAAGGTTTATTTAATCTTGGTGTGCTTGACAATATATGAAACGGATTAGAACCGTATTACAGATTAGTATTACATATTTTGGATATGGCGACCATTCAACACAGAGATCTATTCTCGACGTAGATAATTTTCTCTGTGTGCAGAATGTTCTTTGCTAAATATTGTAAAAATTGAATTATTACAGGAAAAGTCGGTTCAAAAATGGTTCGATTGATCGTTTATTAGTTACACGCAGTGTGTGTGTGTGTGTGTGTGGGAGGGGGGACAATATCATAAGGTCTATCATTGAGTCAACAGGCGTGGTTTTGATTCCCCGGTTGTACGTGGCAAGGAGTAGGGTCGCCGGACCAACGTTTGTGAGTTTTCTCCGGGTTCCCGGTTACCTCCCGAAGTGACCTAGTTTGTATCGAGTGGACGTTAAACCCCATCTCTCTCTCTCTCTACAGGGTATTTGACATCCTCTACAGATGATAAAACGTTAAATAATTAAGACATGTAAGGACGTGTAGTGACCCTCCCACAGGCACAGATAACTAACATAAAAATATTTTATGTTCTATATCAACGTTGGGGAATCACGGTGGCCAAGTGGGTGAGACGCTGGCTCGCTAGCATGGAGGTCGGGTGTTCGATCCATGAGGGCCTGACAAGGACAGCTGTCTAGACGTTCGGATGGGACGAAAATCCGAAGACCCGTGTACACATTGGCATGTACGTAAAAGATCATTTGACAGTTGGAATTCGATATAAGAGTAGGCCGTAGTGCCGCTGTCCGGGCAAATTTTCCCTCATAGCACACTGTATGGCGTATGCCCGTCTTCATTAGCTCAGTTTGGAGCAGAACAGTAGGACGTTAAACCCCATTTCATTTCATTTCTATATGAATCTATTCTGCCATGCAAGTCGCATTATCCAGCATTGAGACAACTCTGCTTTATGACACCAATCTATTTAGTAGGTGGGTTCAAAGGAGTCAAGTCTGTAACTCAATATTATCCACGGCCCTCGACATTGCAAACACGACTTATTGGTCAATTTAAATCAACATTGATGTTGTTATCTTACCGTGAAAAGATGGGCTTCTTATATCCAATATTTAAGACAACATGAAATTTTAAAATTGGCACACGAATCGCTTGCCAGAATGCTTTCGGGCGCAATTTGTAATGAAGCGACTATCGGTGTAGACTGGAATAACCAGGCGCCAAAGACTGCCATTCAATTCGGACTCTTCATATATTTCGTCGAACATAAGTGATTGGAAATTACAGTAAAACAGAAAGATTGTCAAATGTCTTAAGTGACCTGATTTGTCGCCCCACCCATCCCACAAAAACAGACCATCAATTAGAAGCTTTTGTTTGCCAAGGGGAGTGGGTGGTGGGGGGAGCAGTCTGAAAAATCTGTTATAAGGTATCGATCACCAACGTGTTTTTTTATCATTAACGCCCAAGGTTTTGCAAAAAGTGACCAACAATGAAAGATATGTTACAGATATGCATATTCTACACATTACATCCAAAATTTAAATGAAAAACTTGGCAAAAGAAACGCTCTCCTCTCTCCTCGGTAGGACCCTTACGCGATCGTACGTAACTAACGTTCAAAAACTAAATGATGGGCTAGCTTTTTTTCCTTCTCCGCATCTAGCGTGATTGATGTTCAGAATGCTAGGTGATACGCTCTAAATCCGATTACACCAGCGAGATTTTACTAGTTTTAATCACGGTATTTGTTAAATTATAAAAACAGCTGGTTTAGAGATTAATTACACGTAACACAATGTGCTATAAGTCAGTTTCGTATGCTATGGCACGTAATATATGACAATATACCGTTTTATCTATATATGATAATGATGTAAATTATATAAGTTAAATTATCACTTTATATAATCCTCACAAATAAAGCAGCTTTTTGTTTCCAATGAAACATTATCCAAGCCGACTCATCATTATTTCTTAATCAAGGACGAGGCGGATCTGATATAAAATAAAGCTAAAGCCTCGGGGCTCATATCGCCGGAGGGTCCTCAGAAGCGACATCTGTCCATATTGATGAAAACTTATCGGACCCTTACTAATAAAGTTAGCTTTATGAAGATTAAAATCATGCACAATAAAATCTGATCTTACCCCCCCCCCCCAGCCGCCCATGACATCCAGGGAGTTGGAGACCATACAAAATATCTATTTAAAAAAAAAAAAAAAAAAAAAAATCCTTAAAATAATTCTTGTCGATTTCACGCCACCATGTATATGCATATTTGAAGTGAAATTGTAGTGCGGTAGTGCTGGTACTGGGACTCGAGTGGGAACGGGGTTCCTTTATTTCGTTGTGCGGGTGGGTGGGGGCAATTACCCCCTCTCTCTGTGTTGAGTGGACGTTAAATCCATCTCTCTCCCTCACATACACACACACACACACACAACTGAATAAATTTTATTTGTATATTCACTAACACGATTTACTAGTCTCCAACTGTTTATATTAATCAACTCAATAGCATATTTCTCATTCATTTCTTACGTTATGTACACAGTATCGGCCACACAGTATGAATGTTACATGACTTGTAATAGTTCTATATATATTCTCTTTAGTGGTTCTTATATGCACTGAAATAACCTAGACAACCACTTAAAGATAGCCTGTTTGGCCAAGCTATGTTTAACGTGTATATTGACATTATAAAACGAGAACTTACATGTATATAGATAACACATTTTACATAATATATAGTATATAGGTTGTATTATAAATGTAGCCCTTTTAGCGATGTCCCGAGAAATCCCTCTCGTTGGTCTAGGTCTAATCAAACGTAGCACTGCAGTTGGAATTCGAGGAATAGTATGTGGAAATGCCGCTGCCAGGGCAAAATCACCCTACGAATGCCTTTACTAACTACGCTGGTTGGTGCAGTAAAGTAGGACGTTAAACCCCATTTCATGTTATTTCATCATTGTGTCATAGTGTATAATGGGTACCACGCTGACTCAAACTACTATATCTCATTCCCGTCACATAGAGCACAGGAGTCTGACCTTCTATCCGTATATATATATGCATAGTAGCATACACCATGTCCAACCAGACAATATATAATAAAAAAGAGCATAGAGACACGTATATACAGCCTAAAGGTAATTAGTGAGGTAAAAACTATATCCTTTAAATATCGATTATGCACAGTATGTAGTGCATGTATAACACATAACAACATAGAGATATAAATTGTTGAAATGGCAGAGATTGTGTCATTCATAAACTGATAACAATGACTCGATTATATTATTAAATAGATGTCATTACGTTCAAACATTATTGTTTCCTCTATAGTAGAGCATGGAAATAATTTTCTAATGTTATTAAACTGACTAAATATTTTATATGGGTTTGTTTATATTATACGACATAAAATGAATGAGGTTTAACGTCCTACTTTTTAGCACCAGCCGAGATAATGAAGACGGTTATACCCCATGCATTGTGCAATGATGGACATTTTGCCCGAACACCGGCGGAACGGTCTATACTCTTATTTATAAACCTAACCGTCAAGGGTTCGTATCGCGGGACCTCAGTTTTCGATCAGACTAGACACGGTTCCTTCCCATGCCCTTTATTCCCCCCCCCCCACACACTCACTAACAAAGATCCGTTCTTTCGTTCCTGAATTTTTACGCCCACTTCCACAAGGGTGCTATCGTAGATAAAACATACAAAGGATAACCGCACTGGATATTATTATAGCATCTGACAGGTATAGACTTCTTTTTTTACGCGCTGGAGTTATATTATTTATAACTCTTGTTGTAACTGAATAATATATCCCAATCTTTATTCTGGTCAACAAATTGTACTATTTTAGAATATTTCAATTAATTGATGATACAAATTTCATCTTAACACACCTTATTTAAAAATTTTGAAAAATTCAACATAATGGTTTAAAACGTCTAACGTAAACCTTTTCAAATAAAACTTCGATTTAAACATATTTTCGAACCCTCTGGACAAGTAAAATAGGATGAAATGGATAATTTACACAACAGGTAGGACACTTCAACATCTAGTACTTAGATAGAGATATTATTTATTTTCTGGGGCTTTCAAGTCAGCAAGAGTGTTATTGTCCCTTTAACAGATAATAAATTGTGTCAGCTACTAGAAATATTCATTTTACGTTCAATAAAAACTAGATACCGTAAAACATAATGGGACCTCATACAATGAAATTCGTTTTAACTAGCTATATATGTTGCAAATAAGCCTGCAATGTTTAATCACTTTCAGTAGGACTAGATAATTATTTAAGAATCTTATATAACATTCGGCTTACCTGAAGCTAAAACTGTCACAACAAAAGTCAACGAATTACACACCATTATTACACTAGTTATATGTTTGACGTTAAAACCGACTATCCTTGCCGATCTACGAGTTACTTTAGTGGCTAAACAGTGTACACTGTATACTGTGACTCTTCGCAATCTGTCAAGTTCCTCGCCTTAGGTAACTAACTGAATGACTTCATTCACAGTGGGTCTAGTCCAATCCCCGTGAGTGTTGACTTGACGAGGACATGAGTTTTTAATCAATCATTAAGCCACGTGTGTAGGTAGGATGTTATACAAGCTTGATTTAGGTTGGTTAATAAATTCCACTCAAAATAGGATTCTGTTACACTGACTAAACTTCGGGTTTTGTTTTTGCTAAGTCATAATTATTGTGGTCTGATATCGATATCGTTTTATTGTAACCTTCTATATCGCTATATTTATTGTAACTGTCTATCTCGCTATAGTTGACAGTTGACCCTGCGGTTGACCCTGCTCTAAGTGACAATACATTTTACAAATAGCCGGCCCAACTACTACTAGAACGATTTCTAAGTTATATCAAGGGTATAGAATTAATGCTCTTGTTAAAGGGGCACGAGAGAGAGAGAGAGAGAGAGAGAGAGATGGGGGGGGGGGGTATTATAGAACAATATAAAGGTCTTAAGGGGTGTACTACTTCACTTCTATCCATGTTACAATGGCATTATTAGAATTTATTTACAGCTCGCATGGATCTTCTATATGTAGTCCCTACGTCTGTCACTGAATTAACGCATTTTATGCGAGAGGGGCGGGGGGGGGGGCGGCGTAACGTCCTACTTGTCTGCACCAACCGGGATAATTAAAACCAAGGTGTGGTATATATGAAAGGGATTTTTCCAGGATAGCGATGCTACCGCCTACTCTTATATATAAATCCATCTGCCAAGGGTTCTTTTATGTGCACTCAACTTAAACTATTTTATTTCGGGACTAACACGGTAAATCTTCATTACTTGCGTGGGAGGTAATCGGAGAAGCCTAGCATGGGACCAAAACCACAACACCACACCCAATTATCTAAAGTACATGTAGATGCATGATAGGCAGTAGTATGCAATGAACCGTCTCAGAAGTTTATCTTAACTTATGTTTGTAATTCCATAGTGCATTCATCATTTTGTATCTTATCTCAAGATCATCAAGACTGATTATACTGTTAATATTATCATATTTCGACATTACTTTTCAAATATTTATGCCCCCTGAGGATATAAACATATTTCGACATTACTGTTGAACTAGTGAATATACATATATAATCATATTTCTACTAGGATAGCTATTCAAATATTTACTGTTATCTGTGAATATGACTTCACGTGGATAACGGAATCTATTTAGCTGTGTTAGGCCTATATAATAGACGGTGATAAGTAAGTAAATGTATTGCATAAAAACGCCCACGAGGAGCAGCATACAATTACAAAAATGACATTAATACAATACAACAAATACACATGTAACATGCGATAAGTTAGACTATATATAATGCTGTTGATACTGCCTTTTCTGCTTTTGTCATTTAATGAGAGAGAGAGAGAGAGAGAGAGAGAGAGAGATTTGGTAAAAACGGCCGTGTTTGGACTGATATTTCTGTTAGGGATTCCGCTTTCATCACAATATTTTAGTTTCTTCAGGGTTTCCAAATCTCTCAAATGACGATTAACGGCTTTAAATACGCCAAAAACTACATTAAAATAGAACAAATGTTTGATCACTTTACCATAGCATTGCCTGTCTGGATAATCTAAAATAGAACAAATGTAAATGTTTGATCACTTTACCATAGCATTGCCTGTCTGGATAATCATTGATTAAATATGCATTATGCAAGAGCTAAATCAGCATATTTTAAGTCTTTATTTAGGCTTCAGATGTCATGGAAATTGTAGATGGCTTGGATTCGGCTTGGATTTAAACAGGATTTCATTGATTGAATAAATTTTTAAATGGCGTCGTAAGCGGAGATTAACCGTTACGTTGACGTCATACTCCCGGAAATTTTCCTTAAAAGGCAGCGATGATCGAGGCTAAATGATAGAGCGTACGAAGCGAGGGCGCTGTTGAGCGAGACCGCATGTCAGTCAATTTGATTGAAAGTTCGATATATACGGCCTTGATATTATGTTTAGTTGTGGTTAAAATGCGAGTTTGGATGTTGGTATTATACGCTCTTTTGTCTCTTGCGTTTTCAGAAAAATTATGGAAATTGATAAACATCGCAGCTAACATCACCCCAGTTGAATTGCAGTCCCATTGGATCACTGTTTCCTATTTGTCTGCTTCGGGAGTCACGTAGGCCTACCAGTTACAGTACAAGAGTACACGCAGGCTAACAAGAAGTCGGCTATAATTATATACAATGCTGCCCCATTGATTTGGTCCATTCCTTTCAAACTTTTGCTTCTTATCTATATATTAAAAGTCTTATTTTTAATTTGTAGTAAAAATAAATGTGATACGAATTGAACTGCAACCCCGCCTCAAACCGAATAGGCTAACGATACCACAGCCATTGAAAACGTTACTTGATAATCGAGATTATGTATAATAATGCCTGTCAATCAAACGATCGGCCATTCTCGGGGACGGTGAAGATAGAGTTGACTCCTATTTCTAGTCAAAAATTACAATAGTGATAACTTTGTTCAGAATAAAGTAATTTGACTGAAATTTTCAATATATTCTTCTTTCGTCATCTATTTTTGAACTGTTATAGCAAGAATGGCCAACTCTCTATTACAATCTCCCATAATGTATCTTTAAAAAAAATTATAGACAAAATAATCTGGTCTCTTATCAGAGATTTTAACCAAAGCATATATGAGATAGTAAAGATAGGCCCAAAGATAAAATTTTTTGTTCGAAAACACCCACAGGGTACAGCATACACGCAATTACATAAACCACATTATTATAGCAAACATACCTTCACTGTATGTGTGAGTGAGACGCTGGCTCGCCAACCAGGAGATTCTGGTCTAGTCCTTCAGGTGGGACGAAAAATCGAGTCCGGTGTGCACATTGGTGTGTACGAAAAAGAACCCTTGTCAGTTGGATTTCTACAAAGAGTAGGCGAAAACGTCACAGTCCGGGCAAGATTTCCCTCATAGCACGCTTGATGATGTATGTCCACCCGTCTTTATTACATCATGGTGTTTGTTGAAAAGTCCGTACATTACTATGTTTTTATTAAGTATAGAATGAATAAAAACAAGGGAATGTACGGACTGTCTCTATTTGTCTCACCGTCAGGGGTTCTTGTCGCGGGACCTAGGTTTTTCGATCAGACTAGACACTGTTCCTTCCTAGGTCCTTTATCCACCCACCCACTGACAAAGGTTCGTCCGTTAGTTCGCGGCGTTTTACGCCCAATTTTACCAAGGGTGATATCGTAGGCAAGACTGACGAAGAGAAACCGCACTGGATATTATTATAGCATCTTTCTTTAAGCGCTGGAGTTATATTATTTATAACTTGCAACAATGTATGTGGTTAACAGATAATGAATTGTGTGTCAGCTACTAGAAATATTCATTTTACGTTCAATAAAAACTAGATAACATAAAACATAATGGGACCTCATACAATGAAAGTCGTTTTAACTGGCGATATATTTTGAAAATAAGCCTGCAATGTTTAATCAGTTCCAGTAGGACAAGATAATAATTCTCGAATCTTATAACATTCGGCTTACCTGAAGCTAAAACTGTCACTAAAGTCAACGAATTACACACCATTATTACACTAGTTATATGTTTGACGTTAAAACGGATTATCCTTGCCGATCTACGAGTTACTCCTTTTTGTAGCTAAACAGTGTACACTGTATACTGCGACTCTTCGCAATCTGTCAATTTTCGCCTTATATAGGTAACTAACTGAGTGACTCCATGCACAGTGGGTCTAGTCCAATCCCCGTGAGTGTTGACTTGACGAGGACATGCGTTTTGAATCAATCATTAAACCACGTGTTTAGTAGGTTGTTATACAAGCTTGATTTAGGTTGGTTAATAAATTCCACTCAAACAAGGATTCTGTTACACTTACTAAACCTCGGGTTTTGTTTTTGCTAAGTCATAATTATTGTGGTCTGATATCGATATAGTCTATCGTTTTATTGTAACTTTCTATATCGCTATGTTTATTGTAACTATCTATGTCGCTATAGTTGACAGTTGACCCTGCTGTAAGTGACAATACATTTTACAAATAGCCTCTACTACAGTACTACTACTAAAAAGATATCCTAAATTATGTCAAGGGTAAAGAATAATACTCTTGTTAAAAGGGCACGAGAGAGGGAGAGAGATTCATTATGGAACAATCTAAAGCATGTACTACTTCAATTCTATCCAGATTACAATGGCATTATTAGAATTTATTTACAGCTCGCATGGATCTTCTATATGTAGTCCCTACGTCTGTCACTAAATTAACGCATTTTATGCGAGAGGGGCGGGGGGGGGGGGGGGTAACGTGCTACTTGTCTGCACCAACCGGGATAATTAAGATTAACGTGTGCTATATATGAAAGGGATTTTTCCAGGATAGCGGCATATATAATTCCATCTGCCAATGGTTTTTTTACGTGCACTCAACTTAAATTGTTTTATTTCGGGACTAACATATGGTAAATATCCATTACTTGCGCGCAGCGATCTTTATCTATGGGAAGTAATCGGAGAAGAATGCAAGAGAGGGAGAGAGAGAGAGAGAGAGAGAGAGAGAGGGGGGGGGGGTAATGTCAATGGTTTTTACGTGCACTCAACTTAAACTGTTTTATTTCAGGACTAACATACGGTAAATCTTCATTACTTGCGTGGGAGGTAATCGGAGAAGCCGTCAAGAACGTACGGCGTTAGGTAGACGACCTTGTCATATATCTGACATGGGACCAAAACCACAACACCACACCCAATTATCTAAAGTAGATGCATGATACGCAGTAGTATGCAGTGAGCCGTCTCTAAAGCATATTTTAACTTATGTTTGTAATTCTATAGTTTGCATTTATCATTTTGTATCTTATCTCAAGATGATCAATACTGTTAATATTATCATATTTCGACATTACTTTTCAAATATTTAATGCCCTCTGAGGATATAAACATAATTCGACATTAATGTTGAACTAGTGAATATACATATATAATCATATTTCTACTAGCATAGCTTTTCAAATATTTACTGTTCTCTGTGAATATGACTTCACGTGGATAACGGAATCTATTTAGCTGTGTTATATAATAGACGGCGATAAGTAAGTAAATGTATTGCATAAAAACGCCCACGAGGAGCAGCATACAATTACAAAAATGACATTTATACAATACAACAAATACACATGTAACATGCGATAAGTTAGACTATATATAATGCTGTTGATACTGCCTTTTCTGCTTTTGTCATTTAATGAGAGAGAGAGAGAGAGAGAGAGAGAGAGGGATATTTGGTAAAAACGGCCGTGTTTGGACTGATATTCCTGTTAGGGATTCCACTTTCATCACAATATTTTAGTTTGTTAAGGGTTTCCAAATCTCTCAAATGACGATTAACGGCTTTAAATACGCCAAAAACTACATTAAAATAGAACAAATGTAAATGTTTGATCACTTTACCATAACATTGCCTGTCTGGATAATCATTGATTAAACATGTATCATGCAAGAGTTAAATCGGCATATTTTAAGTCTTTATTTAGGCTTCAGATGTCATAGAAATTGTAGATGGCTTGGATTCGGCTTGGATTTAAACAGGATTTCATTGATTGACTAAAGATTTAAATGGCGTCGTTAGCGAAGATTAACCGTTACGTTGACGTCATACTCCCGGAAATTTTCCATAAAAGGCAGTGATGATCGGGGCTAAATGATAGAGTGTACGAAGCGAGGGCGCTGTTGAGCGAGACCGCATGTCAGTCAATTTGATTGAAAGTTCGATATATACGGCCTTGATATTATGTTTAATTGTGGTTAAAATGAGAGTTTGGATGTCGGTATTATACGCTCTTTTGTCACTTGCGTTTTCAGAAAAATTATGGAAATTGATAAACATCGCAGCTAACATCACCCCAGTTGAATTGCAGTCCCATTGGATCACTGTTTCCTATTTGACTGCTTCGGGAGTCACGTAGGCCTACCAGTTACAGTACAAGAGTACACGTAGGCTAACAAGAAGTCGGCTATAATTATGTACAATGCTGCCTCATTGATTTGGTCCATTCCTTTCAAACTTTTGCTTCTTATCTATATATTAAAAGTCTTATTTTTAATTTGTAGTAAAAATAAATGTAATACGAATTGAACTGCAACCCCGCCTCAAACCGAATAGGCTAACGATACCACAGCCATTGAAAACGTTACTTGATAATCGAGATTATGTATAATAATGCCTGTCAATCAAACGATCGGCCATTCTCGGGGACGGTGAAGATAGAGTTGACTCCTATTTCTAGTCAAAAATTACAATAGTGATAACTTTGTTCAGAATAAAGTAATTTGACTGAAATTTTCAATTTATTCTTCTTTCGTCATCTATTTTTGAACTGTTATAGCAAGAATGGCCAACTCTCTATTACAATCTCCCATAATGTATCTTTAAAAAAATTATAGACAAAATAATCTGGTCTCTTATCAGAGATTTTAACCAAAGTATATATGAGATAGTAAAGATAGGCCCAAAGATAAAATTTATTGTACGAAAACACCCACAGGGTACAGCATACACGCAATTACATAAACCACATTATTATAGCAAACATACCTTCACTGTATGTGTGAGTGAGACGCTGGCTCGCCAACCAGGAGATTCTGGTCTAGTCCTTCAGGTGGGACGAAAAATCGAGTCCGGTGTGCACATTGGTGTGTACGAAAAAGAACCCGTGTCAGTTGGATTTCTACAAAGAGTTAGCGAAAATGTCACAGTCCGGGCAAGATTTGCCTCACAACACACCAGGGCCTATTTTAACGTGCCTACAGGCACGGACGTGCTTCGGGATGAAAAATCCGTGCTTTGAAAATCTAAAATCCGTGCTCTGAAAAACGGTGTGTATATCGTTGTGAATCTGAGTGTGTACTTGTAAAATGTGCGATCATGCAATGAGCAAGTGCGCCATCAGCAGTCATTGTGATCATCGATCACGTCATTTGACTTGGTATCCAGTCTCATTATGTTTCTTCACTTTCGCTTTCTGTTTCAGAAGTTTCGTGTTTTGCATGAAAAATGTCCGAAAACAAGGCAGCTGATGCACCATGTGACGCACCACCACCGCCCAAAGCACGAAAATTGACTGATTTCTTCGGTGTGCAAGGGAGAAAGACGTCAGGTGCAGGTGATAGTGAAGGTCTGGCTGCATCATCGTCCTCGATTGATGAGGCTGGTACTGAAAACAATGAAAGTGAAGTTGATGAAACAGGAAACCAGGCCAAATCCAAACCGAAACCTACCCTAAAAAAGCCAGACCCAGATTAGCTGAAAAGCTGGAGTGATAAAAGGGGTGGCAAGGACAAGCGTCGGATCGTTTCGTGTAAAATTTGTACTAAATTTCCCAGCATTGTAAATATCCATGCCAAGCGTATGCCAGCTATATGCACAAAGTCTGGGGCTATTTTTCATCAACAGATGATCGATGATCATGAGACAGCCGACGAACACATCGCTTGCAAAAAGAGAGAATGCCAGCTTAAAGCTGCAGCTCAGAAAAATATGCTGCAAGCGGAAACATCTCTGGAAAAGTCATTTCGGTGGAAAAATTCAGAACAGGAGAGAAAGATTGCAAGATTGATGCTTCAAGTTTACAATGATGCCAAACGTGGCACTTTATCCGCTTGGTCATTTCCTTCTCGATGCGTTGCAGTGATGATGGGTGAACGTATTGATCTAGAAAAACCTCATACTGAATTTGAATCTACTGGTACTGACCTGTCGTATATCTCACCAGCTGCTCACAGAGATTTTCTTCTAACCATTTCTAATACAGCTAAACAGAAAGTGGCATTAATGGCTGAACCGTTGGCCGTGTCAATTAGAGTAGACGGAGCTGTTGATAACAAGCATGTAATGGCAAAATTTGTCCTTGCTGACGGTACAGAACAGACTTATTTCCGAGGATTTGATCAGTCGTCTGAACGCGGCGCCAGCGGTCTACACCAAGCGGTCAAGCAAGCGGTGGATAAATCTGGACTTCACTGGGAGCAGTTGTTCGCTAAAACGTCTTCTATTGTAACGGATGGAGAAAACACCAACACTGGGAATCGAACGTCCTTGTGGGTCAGTTCCTATAATATGGTCAAAGATGACGACAGATGCAGTCTAAACAGCGAAACTGTAGATGCATATTTGAATGTACGTGTAAACATGCCAGTTCTTACAAATGTTGATGTTCGACCGGCTGTGCGAGCGTGGATGAATGCAAAGGACCGCCGCGAAAGACCCACAGGTAAAGCTACTAACCAAGCATGGTTCACTGGTTGTTTCAAGGACTCAAGCTAGGTTACCGCCCATTTCCATTATGCGATATAACAGTGTGGTTTATCCCTATCAGAAGAGAAGTTACAGACCCTTATTTCTCGAAAATCGCATCGAAAATACGGGCCCAAGGCTGATTCTTTGAATCGACTTTGGACTTTTCTTTGAACATCCGATGCCCTGACAAGCGGTCGGATATACATAAATCTGTCAGTCAATTCTTTGGTATTAAAAGTGTAAGTAGTGTGATAATAATTCTGGAAGTTCTAAGTTTACTTCTGGTGAGTTTTATCCGATTGTTTTGTTCATAGTTCATGGTCTGTTTGGTCACAATTTCTGAAAGCTAAGGAGCTACATTGAACTGATCACTTTCTACTCGGAAATGGTGTTTCCGGCGTTCTCTGGCTGTCGAATTTTGAAAATTTTCTCGGAGCCGGGGGAAGCGAACCCAACCGGACCCCCCCCCCCCCAAAAAAAAAAATAAGCATTGACACGGAGACCGTGCTTCGTCAAATAATCCTTAAAATAGGCCCTGCAACACACTTGATGATTGTACATGTATGTCCGTTCGTCTTTATTACATCATGGTGTTTGTTGAAAAATCCGTACATTACTATGTTTTTATTAAGTATAGAATGAATAAAAACAATCGAATGTAAGGACTATTTCTATTTTTCTCGTTTTCCCTTATCTAGTGACATTCAATTACTTTTTTGAATTATCTAATATCCTCTCACAGTCTCATATAACAACTTTTGGTCTTCGAAAGAATTATTAGTTAGCATAAATTCGCCCGTGTATCTGTTATCACTCTTCACTTCATTCAGTTATATTGAAAGTTAACTTCCTTTTCTTGAAATCTTCATAACGCATCTATCGTAACAATGATCTCTGTGTTAAAATTATATTTGGAACGTGTTTAACCAGTTTTATCACACATGTGATAATGACTGACACCAATATTGTTCTCTCTCTCTCTCTCTCTCTCTCTCTCTCTCTCGTTATATATAACGACAGGTGGGGCCCAGGTGTTTATTTTGTGGTTCACTGACCATCATGCACATTAAAATCTATAATATCTCCCCCACCGCACACCTCCCTCCCTCCTTCCCCATTAACTCCGTGACTAATGTTTACGTTCCTACATCTCAAAAACGCTAAAAATGTTTAATTTTCCCTTTTAATGGCTTATATAACGGTTTGATAGCGGTTTTACAGATTATGGATTTATCATAACCTAATGTGTATCAATCATCTTCACGCCCCAGGACACAATTCAATAGCAATAAATTATCGTCACCCCACAAAAGGCTTAATTCGTCTTTGATTAAGCTATGTATTTGATAAATTTGACTTTGGTTGATGTGGGATAATGGCTCTCGCAGATGACTGCACACCGTTTGCTACTCGATTAGAATCTGTGGGGATTACATTGCATTGTCTCTTAAATGTCCCGGATAAAACTGATTCAATACATTAGTATAATAGGCATACATAAAGTAAATATACTGAATTAATGTAGGACAACAAATCAAAATGTCATCGGTGATGATTTACATTTCATTTATAGAACATTCTAAAGGTCTTAATCCGTGCAGTTGTTTACATGTACTATTCCCTGATAGAATATGTTTATGTTTGACACGCTTAAAACGGAGAGAGAGAGAGAGAGAGAGAGAGAGAGAGAGAGAGAGAGATGGGGTTTAACGTCCACTCGACACAAACTAGGTCATTTCGGGACTAACCTATGGTTTAATTTTATTCCAATAATTCGCTTGCGCATAGGGGTCTTTAGCAGTGGGAGGAAACCGGAGGACCCGGAGAAAACCCACGAGGTTGGACAGGCGACCCTACTCCTTGTCACGTACAACCGGGGATTCGAAACCACGCCAGTCGACTCAATGACAGACTTTATGATACAGCGCGCGCATGCTAACCATTCAGCCATCCACCCCCCCCCCCCCCCCGCTTCAAAACGGAGAGATAGGGAAAGATTCATTATAGAACAGTGTAAAGGCCTTAATTCGTGTATTACGTCACTTCTATTCATGTTACATTGACAATTTTCGAATTTATTTATCACTCGCACGTATCTTCTATGAAAGTTTTGAAGTTTAATATTCCTCTCCCCTAATCCCAGTGAAGAGGCCCCAAAAGCGATTTTTATGCAACATAGTTTGGATTGTTCTTTGGTTTTCTGGACTGGCTGGACCGTTACTCCGCAGAATATAGATGTTTAGGTTTGCTGGACTAGCGCGGACCGCTACTATGTAGAATATGGATTTTTAGGTTTGCTGGACTAAAGCGAGACCGTTACTACGTAGAATATGGGTGATTAGGTTTGCTGGACTTGTGCGGAACCGTTACTATGTAGAATATGGATGTTTAGGTTTGCTGGACTAGCGCGGGGCCGTTACTATGTAGAATATGGATGTTTTGGTTTGCTGGACCAGCGCGGGACCGTTACTACGTAGAATACGGATGTTTAGGTTTGCTGGACTAGCGCGGGGCCGTTACTATGTAGAATATGGATGTTTTGGTTTGCTGGACTAGCGCGGGACCGTTACTATGTAAATTTGTGGTAATCTGTTACAGAAAAAAACCCTTGATAAAGATCGAATTGGGGCCGTCTAGAACAATCGGTACGAAAATAAACGGGGGTGGGGGCGTTGCAAAATCAACATATTAAGAAACACATATTTGGCAAAAAGACTTCCTCTCGCCCCAGTTCCTACGGCCATGTTGACCCCATAATAGATAGGGGGATGGGGTTTATCATCCACTTTACACAACTAGGTCATATCGGATCTAACGTAAGGTTCAATTTTAATTCAATAATTGGCTTGCTCGCACGGGTCTTTGCAGTGGGAGGAAACCAGAGGACCAGGGGTAATCCCACAAGCTTGGGATCGGACCTACACCGCTTGACACAATGACAGATCTCAATGACCTGGCGCGCATGCGTTAGACCACCCCCTCTCTGGATATTTTACAAATGTTGGTTAACAAGTAGTATAAATAATTTGTTAGAGAGGGGGTGGTCTAACGCATGCGCGTCAGGTCATTGACGTCATATAAAACATCGAAGTCCGTCAATCGATTCGCAGTTGCCCCAAAACAGCCATGTCCACTTCCATGTCGATGGTAATAAAAGGGATCTATTATGAACAGCAACTGAGATCTTTTTAGTTGTGACTAGGCTATATATATATGGCGACTAATAGAGGTTATGTGAAATTCACACCCTTTTCATAAGGTCAGCAGACGAAACGAAATGATGATATCATCATCTCTTCGGCCTGTTTTTGTTGTTTCAAAGGTCAACTACGTTACAATAGGACAAATTTTCGTGACAACAATTATGCCCTTTGCCATGGAAGCTAAATTGCTAAATATAATTATGGAGCACAGTGTTCATTAACTTAAGAAACCAACATCTTCGCTGATATGTGTTTATTATTGTAAAAATTATCCCGAGGACAAGACTCCGGGGAACCCTATTTCGCTACGCTAACATCACCCCACTCTCTCTCTCTCCCGATAGGAATTTTTTGATGAGTGTGTGTCACTGTAACCGAGAGCTTGGCTAACAAAACTGCAAGGGTGCAATCAAAAATAAATTCTTAATTGCGTCTTTTAAGAGGCCGTCCATTAATGGTAACTTTAGCATACCCTGCTCCGAACACGACACTAGAGTTGACTTTCGGGTCTCATCAATTGGGTTTTGATTTCCCGATTATTGTAAACAATCGGGGCAAAGTATACAGACACAGATAAAAATGTTAGCTCTTAAAGGCTCAATACCACTCTTGCTGTAACTGAATAATATGTCCCAATCTTTATTCTGGTCAACAAATTGCACTATTTTACAATATTCCAATTAACTGATGATACAAATTTCATCTTAACACAAAAAATTGGAAAAATTCAACTAAATGATTTGAAAAGCCTGACGTAAAGCTTTTCAAATGTGACTTGGATTTAAAAATATTTTTGAACCCTCTGGACAAGTAAAATAGGATTTAATGGATAATTTACACAACAGGTAGCACACTAACACATCTAGTACTTAGAATAAGGCTATTTTTTTTATTTTTTGGAGCTGTCAAGCCATCAAGAGTGTTATTGTCCCTTTAATGAAGTCCTCTGTGGAAGAATAACTTTGCCATTATTATTTCAATGTTCACGTTCCAAAATACTCTTTTTTAGTTTAACATTTTGCAATTTCCATTGCTCTGCAATACCAATGTCGCAGTGTTAAAATACAGAATACATTTTACAATAATACAAAATAAAGTATAAGAGAGTCATATATTAGTTATTTTGCACATTACACTCCTCCCTTCTGCATTTTGCGTTATAGTTAAAGTTACAATTTCATATTTTCTAAGAAAGTCATAACATAATTATTTCTATGTCTTTTGCTCAATATGTTGTTAACTCACTATTATACGATCATAGGTGTCATTCTCACAATTAAAACTCATTTACACCGGAAATAATAACACAATTACCTCCCTTGTTTTCTATTCTCCACCATGGAGTAGCTAACTTCAAACGTTTGAATTTGAAGATGAAAATGATATTTTTGCCAATTTCTCAACTGGCAATAGTGAATTATAGGATTAATAGGATTATTTTTAACAAGGTAGGACTGTTTATAGATACCATCTATTTTAAGGCTTTATTTTAATAAATTTTAAAAATATAACTTAAAAATATGAAATTGCAACTTTAAAGTAGCTAAGTCTCTAACTCCATATCATCCAAAATCTTCGACATTGAAAACACGATTTATTTGTCGGTTTAAATCAACATTGATGTTGTGATCTTACCGGGAAAAGATGGGCTTCTGATATCCAATATTCAAGACAAAATAAACATTTTACCATTGGTTATTAAAATTATACCAATTTATAGGGTAAGATCATGTAAAACAAATCAAAACAATCTTGTCAAACGAATCAAAACATGATCACCTGTTGCCAGCATTATATTCAAACATACTTTTTTTCTTTTTACGCTTAAAAAAACCTTATGAAATTGATAATAATTTAGCGAAAAACGAGCAACAACAAAGTTCATTTAAAACTATGCACAAATCATGGTCATTTAAAGTTTACATTAGTATACTCCATAGTCCTCTTAGATCTGTGTACTCTTTAGCGTGTATATTAGTTTCTATTTAGAATACTCCATAGTCCCGAGAGAGAGAGAGAGAGAGAGGGAGAGAGAGGGGGGGGGGTAACGTCCACTCGACACAAACTAGGTCATTTCGGGACTAACAAATTAATGGTTCAATTATATTTCTATAATTCGCTTGCGCGTAGAGGTCTTTAGCAGTGGGAGGAAACCGGAGAAAAACCACGAAGTAGGACAGGCGATCATACTCCTTGTCACGTACAGACCTTATGATACAGCACGCACGTGCTAACCATTCGGCCATCGAAACCACCACTCCATGCTCCTTAGATCTGTGTACTCTTTAGCGTGTACATTATTTTCTATTTAGTATACTCCATAGTCCTTAGATCTGTGTACTCTTTAGCGTGTACATTATTTTCTATTTAGTATACTCCATAGTCTTAATATCTGTGTACTCTTTAGCGTGTACATTAGTTTCTATTTAGTATACTCCATAGTCCTTAGATCTGTGTACTCTTTAGCGTGTACATTAGTTTCTATTTAGTATACTCCATAGTCCTTAGATCTGTGTACTCTTTAGCGTGTACATTAGTTTCTATTTAGTATACTCGGTTCTTCGTCCCATACGAACGGCTATGCGTTGTCTCTTCCAAGGCCCTCGGTCTTGCACCACTGGCAAGGAGGAATTACGCCGGAAAATCCCGATGAACTTTCTCGGCCAACGCAGGGATCGAACACTGGACCTCCAGGTTAGCAAGTCAACGCCTTACTCACTGAGACACCGTGGCTCCCGCAAAAAGAGCCCCATAGAACACTGCATGTGTTCATCTTCATTAGTCCGGTTGGTGCAGAGAAATGGGACGTTAAACTATAATAACAGTAGTTTTGTTTAACTTAAATAGTGTTAGTGTTTTCAAACGGTGCCCCTGTATAACTGTACAGGATAATAGTGGACTTTTTTTTTACAATAATACCTATAAATAATTCGGCCAATATCGTGAAAGGATGAATAACAAGCGGTTGCCATGCAAGATACGCCCACATTTTGCAAGAGATGGACAGAGAACGAGCTAAAAAATAATGTGATCTTTTGTACAATCATGGGCCATAATCCAGTAAGTTACAGTCCGATATGCGCGAATATCAAAACGAGCCGAGATCTTTGGGTTATAAACATACATCTCAAGTTTTATTAAAATCGGAGAAAAATTGTGACTTCTAGAGGGTCCACAACCAAGGTATTATAACTTTTACACTATTTGCGTACAATAAGCGGCCATTTAGTAGGGCAGTTTCGGTCGGATTTTTACGAAATTCGAACTCAACCATCATTATAGTGTAAATCGTGATATCTAGGGGGCCACAAGCTAAAAACGTGGATTTTCGTACAATCTAGGGCCATAATCCATGATGTTACGGTCCGAAGCATGCCATTTTAGAAAGGAACCGAGATCGGTAGGAGATCTATATTTCAAGTTTCGTCAAAATTGGATAAAAACTGTAAACTGTTGACTGTCGGACAGGGGCGACGACAATATACGTCTACATGAAAATGAGGGCGTATAAAAATTATTGACGAACATGTTTCATTTTTTCAATTTACCCTAAATGTTTCAATATTATACGTTTTCTAAAGATTATTTTACAGTTTAAAAAAATCGACATATAAAACTGGGTGTGCAATCTGTTAGAAATCGGACCATCAGATGGCATCGACAGTTGATTATGGTCTTGTCTTTTATATAAATGCCCACATCTTTCAATGGAAATTGGAAAACTTTTAAATTGGGTCTGTCCACCCTTCCGGCATTCTTAAAAACTACGAAATTTAATTTATTTTATTTTTTACAGTGAATATATTTTGATAAAACTTGGAATGTGGACATATAAAAATGAATGGCTTTATTTTGAATTATGTTATTATAATATATTATGTGGCTTAAAGAATATAATATATTAGCATGGCGTAAAATATTTGATAATAGTGTCGGCTGCAATTACTGAGTCTAAGTTATTATGCTTTATTAGACGGCGTAAAATTACGAAACAGCAAATACAGGTGCCATGCAGGTGTTGATTGAACTTACTCGGGGATATTCGCATTCCGTTCATTTGGTTGGTTGAACGGCTTTTAGCATTTCTTGGGAAGGGGTGGGGTGGTCTAACACGTGCACAATATCCAAAGTACAAGCGTGCAAATTGACGGAGCCTTAGGCAATTTTGACGAGCATTGCCCCAAGTACAGGGAGAAAAGGTATGGAAGACCAAATGGGACAATATTCATGATTCTTGTTTCTACATTCCAGTTTGAATATTTTAGACATGAACGCAACATTCTAAACTAATGATTCTTGTTTCTACATTCTAATGTCAACATTTCATGCACAAAATCAACATTTTAAACAAAAAATTGACTTTATGTTTCATTTTCGGCGTTTTATCTGTAACTTTTATATATCATTAAATATTAAAATTCAAAAAAATAATTTCTTAATTTTACACGACAAAGAAATCAATTCATTGGTTTCTGAAAGTATCTAAGTATATGCAAACAGTACTTGGTTCAGAAACATTCCTTCGACGTGGAAATTTGAAAAAAAGGGCGATCACCTGACCGAATGGTGAATCAGAGCATGACGATCAGATTGGATAATCATCTTTCTATCGCTATCAACCTTGAAGTTTCTTATAACACTAACTCACTGGTGTTCTAGCAAGGAAATAAGATATGGAAGATCCGAATACCGAGCCCCCTATCGAATCAAATGAATGAAGACCAAAGTATATATTTCAACATTTTATTATTTTGAGATCCGTTATTTTTGCACGGTAGACTGATATCTTTGCACTGTTTGACGACGATGGCATTATATTGTAAAGTCTTCTAGATGGATGGGCACCACGTTAACTCCTTCTGTAATTAGCTGAGGATAGGAATATATAACTACGATAATATTGAGTGTAGCGATACGGCGATCACTTCCCAAATTAGTTAAACACAGTCGCTCGATGGCCTTTAAATATGATATACAAGCGACAGATGTAAAAACCACTCGTGCGCTGTCCATGGTGTGTAACCATCATTGTGATGGCCATCCACCTGAAATGAGATGAGGTTTAACGTCCTATTGTTCTGCTCCATCTAGGCTAACGAAAATGACATGCGACATGCAGTGGGCTATGAGGAAAATTTTGCCCGTACAGCGGCACTACGACTTAGTCTTATTTCGAATTCAAACTACCACTGCCAATGGTTACTTTTCGTACATGCCAATGTGTAGATGGGAAATAGATTTTCGTCCCATCCGAACGACTACATGCTGTCCCTTGCCAGCCCCTCCGTCCTGCATCACTGACAAGAGGAAACTAGGAGTGAAAATACCATCGAACAGGCAAGTTCAGTACGATTTCGTACTGTCTACGTGTTTCTCTGAGACGTCATTGCGAATTGTAAAATACATAGTAACATTAACAAATAAACAGAAAAGAGTTTACGTGGCTCAGCTAGGGTGTCCCGCTTTCGATGCCGGTGTTGGCGGAAAAAGTTCCTCACGCACTAGAATGGCGCGAAAAACTGAGATTCAATGTATACAAGGACGAAATAAGAGTAAGTCATGGGGGAAACAACGTTGGAATTAAATATGTTCTCGCTTTATTTGAAATGTTATTTTATTATTTCAAATTGTTTCCAAATATTATTGCACATAATGGGCTTCGTGCCTGTATAAATGAAATGAAATGAAATGGGGT
The DNA here is from genome assembly GCF_932274485.2 of Patella vulgata. NCBI lineage: Eukaryota > Metazoa > Mollusca > Gastropoda > Patellidae > Patella > Patella vulgata. The sequence continues at coordinate 18,267,539 of NC_065881.2, forward strand.
TTAACATCCAAATTGTCTGCACCAACCAGGCTAATCAAGTCGGAAATACGCCATAAAATGGGCGCTTTCGGATTTCCGTCCCATCCGAGTGACTAAACGCTGTTCCTTACCCGGCCCCCCGTCTTACATCACTGACAATTGAATGAAGGGGAAACCACGCTGATCGTATCTTTGAATATCTCTAATGAAGCTGCTGTATCAATGGAAAAGTGCTTGACAATATAATAGAAATATACTATTCAAAAAAAGTAGGGGATATTTGATTTTTAAGTGTTATTAAAGTCACCAATGAAACTGACGAAGAAACAAATGACAAAATGAAATGAAGTTCACATTCATCGATTTATTCCAAATGATCGTTAGACTAAGTAAGGCACAGACTGACCATTATAAGGGTAAAATGATACCCGGGGTCAAACAGCAAAGTTACCACAGCATCACAACCAAGTCAGTAACGGGTAAATCCTCCTCTGTTTGCCAAACAAGCATTGATCCGACGTGGCATACTCCTAATGAGACGTCTAAGGTCATTTTGGTCCAGATTGTCCCATTCCTGTTGCAACGCAGCAGCAAGTTCTTGGACATTGGCAGGACGTTGTTGACGTTGACGTAACCTCTGTCCAAGCATGTCCCAGACATGCTCGATGGGGGAGAGGTCGGGACTCAGTGCTGGCCAAGGTAATGTGGTGATGTTCTGTTGTTGGAGGTAACCTGTAACGATCCTGGCCCTGTGACATCTTGCGTTGTCATCCTGGAAGATGAAACGGCGGCCATGACGTCGTGCGAACGGCACAACATGGACTGCCAAGATGTTGTCCCGGTAGTACTGGCCCGTAACACGCCCTGCAACAACATGTAAAGCCGTTCTTCCAGCAACAGTGATGCCTCCCCACACCATAACAGAACCACCCCCAAATCGATCATGTCTGATGACGTTAACGTCTTGGAAGCGCTCGTTTCGACGACGCCACACCCTCCTACGTCTGTCCAAAAAATCAACAGTGAACCTTGACTCATCTGAAAACATCACATTGCTCCAGCGTCGATTATCCCAGTGTTGACGATCCCTACACCAACGACGTCTTGCCTGAATGTGATGATCTCTCAAACAAGGGATCACGCGAGGACGTCGAGCGCGAAGGTGACCCCTATGCAGTCGATTCCGAATCGTCTGGCCACTCACTCTCACACCAGTGTCTGTTTGAAGACGAGCGCTGATCTGATTTGCTGTGATGACACGATTTCTCAAGGCCAAGGTACGGATAAATCGATCCTGGGCTTGAGTTGTCGCCCTTGGTCGACCTGAGCGTGGTCTGTCCTGTACAGATTGTGTATCACGGTATCTGGACCATAGCCTGCTTATGACAGACTGAGAAACATTCATCGTCCGCGCCACAACCGCCTGTGTTGTGCCGATCTGTAGCATGCCAAGGGCACGTAACCTTTCATTTTGGGTAAGCCGACGCATATCAAAATTTGTTTTCTGGTCACTAAAACAATTAAACTGATGTTTCCACCCTGGAATTCAATGCCACAATGACTGTAACATTCAAAGTCAGAGTCGTGCAAATCTTGGGTTGGACCCCCATGATGATCCCAAGCATCACCTGCATTCCATGCGGTAGCTATTGGTGCGTTTGGGCGTCACATGTAACTGGAAATGTTTCTTCTGTTAGGTTCTATAGTGACTTTTTTCGTAGTTATTTGCATATTTTAGTATTATGCCCCCAAAATCAAATATCCCCTACTTTTTTTGAATAGTATATATAGGCCTATAGTAAATGAGCTGAAAACCAGTTATAAATTATTTGTAATGATTAGTGTGTCCTTATTTGGATAGACAAACAGATGAATCAAAGCCAAGTAGGGGAATGCCCACTAGTCCGCGGATATCTATTATTGCCATTTTTACGATTGATGATCACATGTAAATGCACACCCGTAACGAACTGTGACAATAATAACCTAACCCATCCCAACCGACAATGAAATGTAATACACCAACCCTGACAACGGTATGTACGCAAAACCACCCACACTGGTATGTAACCATTTTTCCAAGAATTGATTGAAGAGCGACACCACATCACGACATGATACCAATCAGCCATCGAACTTTGTCACCCTATCTCAATTGGGAGAGAGAGAAATGGGGTTTAACGTCCACTCGACACAAACTAGGTCATTTCGAGACTAACATATGGTTTAATTTTATTTCAATAATTCGCTAGCGCATAGGGGTCTTTAGCAGTGGGAGGAAACCGGAGGACCCGGAGAAAACCCACGAGGTTGGACAGGCGACCCTACTCCTTGTCACGTACAACCGGGGATTCGAAACCACGCTTGTCGACTCAATGACAGACTTTATGATACCGTGCGCGCACGCTAACCATTCAGCCATCCAACCCCCCTATCTCAACTGGAAGCCGGATTTTTTGTTATAAAATCTCGGCCAATCAAATTGCTTATCTCTTCTTATTCCAAATAAGACATACATGTATACATCATCGAACTCCAAGAAGTGCACCTAACGAACAACTACACAAATTTTAAACATTTTGGGTCAACACCTACATCAAGCTTGAAATGAAATGAAATGAAATGGGGTTTAACGTCCTACTGTTTTGCTCCGAATTGGGCTAATGAAGACGGGCATACGCCATACAGTGTGCTATGAGGGAAATTTTGCCCGGACAGCGGCATTACGGCCTACTCTTATATCGAATTCCAACTATCAATGTGTACACGGGACCTCGGTTTTTCGTCTCATCCGAATGACTAGACAGCTGTTCTTGTCAGGCCCTCCGTCCTGCATCACTGACAAGGGGGAACCACGCCGGAAAATCTGGATGAACTTTCTCGGCCAATACATCAAGCTTGAACATTCCACCTTAATTAGAAGCAGATGTATTCTAGGCTAACGAAATTGCTTTTCTCTGCTTAGCCTACGCAGAAAATGTCCAAAAGAAGTCGAAAAGGCGGGGCAACAAAATCGTGTGTTGTTCTATTTCGCTATATTAAATTACATGTTGTCGTGTATGGTTTCAGATTTGTATTGCTGTAGAAGTATTATAAGCGTGATGAAGTTGTAAGAATACACTTTGATACGTCGCCTAAAAATAACAGTAGCTATTTTAGTATGTGTTATAGTTTTTTTTACTAAACAATTACAATTCCTTTGATATGTAAATTGCATTGTTAACCAATTGTTACACAAGTGTCATGTTAGGTCGAATCTGTCATAAAAAATACTAGTTCCTCCAGAAACGGCTTCTCATCGGATCCTGTAAATTAAAAAACCTATATACAAATATTTATTAAAGTGACGATGTGTGATTTGCATTTTTCGGAAAATATCAACTTTCTAACGGCTTAATCCACGCTAATACGTAATCCGATTGATTATATAGTATTTAACAGAGCTGAATCGCTTTGGCACCAAGAAATGGGCACAAATGGGTCACAATGCATATAATAATGTAACGTGAATGATGAACTGATTTACATTCAATCGTTTCTGTTTTTACTGTAGTTTCCAATCAGTTATGTTAGGCGAAATACACGAAGAGTCGAACTTGAATGGCAGTCTTTGGTGTCTAGTTATTCCAGTCTACATCGGTAGTATACTCCTATTGGGTACATGTATGTTTAGCCTCATTCATTGAGTCGCTTCCTTACAAATGGCACTGGAAAGCATTCTGACAAACGATTCGTGTAACAATGGTAAAATATTTATTTTGTCTTAAATACTGGATATCAGAAGCCCATCTAAGATAACATCAATGTTGATTTAAATTGACCAGTAAGTCGTGTTTGCAGTGTCGAAGACTGTGGGTGGTATTGAGTTAGAGACTTTCCTACTTTAATTAAGAAAACAAAATCAAAATATCAATGCTGGATAATATCCTAGTTGGGATTCAGTTGGATTAAAACAGCCCCAAAATTTTGGTTTACGGCAAATAGAGATGGCGCCGGGTTCGTTATATAGGGAACAGCACAGATCCATGGAAATTTCAATTTCTTTGTAAATACTGAACGGAATTGAACAGTTTTTGGACTGGTAATTATATTAGAGTTTTAACTTTCACAATATTGTAGATTACATGGGATTGTATACAGCTAATATCATGCATACAGTCTTTAATGTTGCAATGTCTGATTGACCAGGGGTTAAGTGAAGGGGACGCAATGTATTGCTTTGTATCCTGGGTTTCAAAGTTTCAACGCCCCTGAGGTGGGACAGATCCAGAAATTTTTGCAGGAGGGGGTTTGCCAGGCTCCTGTTAAGGAAATTTGACAGCTGACAATGCATGATGCCATCATCGTCTCTAAATTAAAGGACAATATTGGTGCCAGTCATTATCACATATGTGATAGAACTGGTTAAACACATTCCAAATATCATTTTATCACAGAGATCATTGCTACGATAGAGGCGTAATCAATGCTTCAACGATCGGAAATGACGAACGCAAAAGGAAAACACAGGTTATCTCTCTATATAACTGATTGAACTGACGGGTGATAACAGGTACATGGGCGAATTTCTGCCCACTAATAATTCCTTCGAAGACCAAAAGTTGTTATCTGAGACTGTAAGAGTATATCTGACAATTCCAAAAAGTAATTGAATGTCATTAGATAAGAGAACAAGAATAAAATAGAAACAGTCCGTACATTCACGCGTGTTTATTCATTCTATCCTTATAAAAACATGGTAATGCACGGACTTTTTCTATTTTTCTTTCATGTTCTCTTATCTAGTAACAGTCAATTTTTTTATGAATTGTCAGATATCCTTTCATGGTCTCTCACAACAACTTTTGGTCTTCGAAAGAATTATTAGTGGGCAAAAATTCGCCCATGTACCTGTTATCACCCGTCACTTCAATCAGTCATATAGAGGGATAACTTGTGTTTTCCTTTTGCGTTCGTCACTTCCGATTTCTGAAACATTGATTCCACAGCTATCGTAGCAATGATCACTGTGATAAAATAATATTTGGAATGTGTTTAACCAGTTCTTTCACATATATGATAATGACTGACACCAATATTGTCCTTTAAGTAGGCATACATACACATTGAGCTTTTTAAAGAGAGAAATCCAACACCTGGTTTGATGTCAATTTTTATTATGAATTAATAAGATCACATTGTAATTCAATTTCATTGATGCAAAGTATTAATTGTGATATCACACATGTCTATGTCATTATTTCGTGCTGTGAATGCCAATCCCATCCCATCATCTGATGATAAAGTATAAAGCACACGACAGTTACAATTTTCTCATAAAGTTGTGTTTTACAATTTTTTGTATGTAGCTGAGCAGGGTGGGGTTTATTTAAAGAAATAAAAAATTAAAACATTCTCAATGATTAACGCCCATCATATTTACACTGTTACTCTATGATTATTATTTTATTGTGAAAAACAGATGTCTTCCTGGGTTTCCACTGCTTACCGCAATAACACCGCGGAATGTTATCTGTACTGTTGTTGTCCCACTTCGTCTCACATTTCCAGAATTCTTTTTGAATAATGTTTTTGAATAATGCTCTTTACGTTTTTGAACAATGTTACACTAATACGTTCTACCGGTCTTAATTGTATTAGGGACAGGGAACTTTAATTTCCATTTCCAAAAATTGTCTTTATGAAGTCTGCAGCCACAACCATGCCTTAAATTATCACACATCAAATCACTGGTTCTTTTCATTTTTCATATGTAAACCGATACAGTGAAATCTGGCTATAGAGACCAATTGTAGGGCTGAGATAAATTGGATACAAATTTCATACTTTCTTTAAAGATGCTTTATGTAAGAGCTAGATCTGCCTATTGTAGATTTTTCTTTTGCCTACAAATGTTATATAAATTATTATTTAAACATTTATTAACATGACAAGCCTATAATCAGCTTTCTAGAACATCCGAAGGCTGAGATTTTACTGGATCTAAACATCCGCGAGATTAAAAAAAAATAACAATAAACGAGCCCCTGGCATTAAATACCATTGCTTACGCTATATCTTCTAACAAACATAACTTGATTTGAGTGAAAATTTCAAGACATTCATTATTCATCATCTATTATAGCAAGAACACCAAGCTCTTTATCTAAATCTTACATAATGCATCTTTAAAATATGGTCGAATAAGTCAGCCGCCAGTAATATTGAGGCAGATGTTGAGCAGGATTTCACTGTACAAGTTCTCACCAATTGTCAGATCACAGTGTCTTTATTTTGGAAATCGTCGTAATTCACTGGCTAGCCAGACGGCAAAACTTAGGAGAACCAAAGATCCTGATTGATGAGTTGCAGCCAGTGATGTTGGTACGTAGGTTAACAATGTAGAAATACCAAGAGTTGCCTGAAATAAAAAAGAGAGAAAGAAATGAGGTGTAACGTCCACTCGACACAAACAAGGTCATGTTAAACCACTAGATCCCCCACCCCACCCCCATTGGAAATAAGGTCAATTTAAGTTTTATCTTAAATACTGAACTGAATCGAACCATTATTCAACAGTTATTCCTATGATAGATTCATCTATCACGATATTGTTGTTTGCAAGAGATTCCTGTGACTTAAAATGACCCAAGGAGACTTAAATCTGAAAAAATTATTTATATATGTTCTGGACAAAAATGTTATATATCAGAAATGAAATGAGGTTAAACATCCTACTGTTTTGCACTGACTGGGCTAATGAAGGTGGGTGGTAGATCAACCTATAGCAAGAATATCATCATACGTATTAATTGTGACTCTGATATAAGCTACTGAAATTCATTGTTGGAATACCAACAATTGAGTACTTTATTTATTCGAGGATCCCCTTTTTTCTGCAGACCCCTTTGATTCTGTGCACCTCCTAAGTTTTTGGGAAATAATTACATGTATTTTGATGGACCTACTTGTACTAGCGACATTCCTAACAAACAGTTAACAGCTAATCTAGCACGAGGATGTAAGGGAGCTTTACGACAAATCCACCAAAAACCAGCTATTACCGCTACTGTAGATTCAGCCTGTTAAAAAAAAAAGAGAAATAAAAACTTTATAGATTTTAGCACAAGTAACAGCAACAATAACAATGTTACTTGTCTTACAAAATAAGGACTTGATTGACAAGAAGAAATAACATTACTAATAACAATTATACACTTCCTTGACAATAACAAATATACTCTCAGAGAAAAACAATTATTATCTTTCACAATAACAATTATAACCTCTGAACTTACTAAGTGTTTACCAACATGAACTTAATAAATGCTTAGTCAGTTGAACTTATTAAATGCTTAGTCAGCTGAACTTACTAAATGTTTAGTCTGATGAAGTCAGGAAATGTTTAGTCCGATGAAGTTAGGAAATTTTTAGTCAGATGAATCTATGAAATGTTATGTCAGATGTCGTTACAAATTGTTATGTCTGATGTAGTTACAAAATGTTTAGTCAGATGTAGTTAATATGTTTAGTCAAAGTCAGATATAGTAAATTCGTTTAGTCAGATGTAGTTAATATGTTTAGTCTGAGTCAGATGAAGTTACTAAATGTTTAGTCAGATGAACTTACCAAATGTCTGTGATTAAATTGGACAGTTGTTGGATTTTCAAAGATATTCTTCCATTTTGGATCAAAAGCACCAATGTCATCTGGAATCCATTTGTCAGCCATTTTTGGCCAGGAATTATAAACAAGACCAGCGTCTAATCCAGCAACAAATGCACCTGGAAAATTGGATCATGAAAAACTTATGAAACATTTTCTATTCATTTTGTTGAACATCAGTAGTTTATCCTAGCATGTATCTTAAAATAACCAAAGTATTCCATGTTTACCATATACCCAGAAACATAATCCTTCTAGATAACTTAATACTTTTTTTTCTTTTCTATCTATGCCCATCTACAGAAAATAACAGGAGAAGGATGTAATTTATACTAATAAAAACAACCTTCTTACATAAAATTCTGGTATCTAATCCAAGATTTTTTTTGGTATTCTAGTCTGTACAGTCTTGGTTGAAACTCTAGTGCAATATCTTGTGGAATGCGGTACTACACAAGGATACAATTTTATTTTCTTCTAAGTCAAATAATATGTGGAATTCTTGTGGTAAAATACAGCGCAGACCAAGAACACTATCAAAATTGGTCAAAAGTCTTTTTTTAATGTACTACCACACAGGGAGATAAGAAAGTCTGAGAATAAATTTTGGAAACAATCTTGTGGAACTGGTGTGGTGCAAAATTCCATACAAAAGCCCTTAAAACTTGCATACGGAGATCCCTCGTTTCCTGTTGTTTTTTGTTTTTTTTTAAAAAGTACATCTTTATTGAAATACCTGATAATGCTGTGACAAATACTAAAGTCATAACACCATGTGTTAAAACACGTAACCGCTTTATCTGTGGTGTGTTTGGTAACTGTAATAAAAAAACCCAAGAAACATGTTTAATATCATGGTGGTAAAAATAAATACAAGTCTATATATAAAAGTTTAAATATTTCAAGATATCCAATGTTTACAAAAACTAAAATATGAGGGAGAAGAGGGTGAAAGAGAGAGAGAGAGAGAGAGAGAGAGAGAGAGAGAGAGAGATGGGGTCTAACATCTACTAGACACAAACTAAGTCATTTCGGGACTAACATATGGTTCAATTTTATTTCACTAATTTCGCTTGTGCGTAGGGGTCTTTAGCAGTGGGAGGAAACTGGAGGACCTGGAGAAAACCGAGGTTGGACAGGCGACCCTACTCCTTGTCACATACAACTGGGGAGAGAAGAGGGTGAAGAGGGAGAAAAGGGGTTTAACAACAACTCATGACAAACAAGGACTGAAAGACTCAAAAATTGTCATGTACAACCTTGGGATCAAAACCATGTGGTTTCCTCTTGTCAGTGGTGCAAGACAGAGGGTTTGGCAAGAAACAACATCTAGTCATTCAGATGGGATGAAAAAACTGAGTTCATGGGAACAAGTTGGCATACATGTAAAAGAACCCTTGACAGTTGGAACTGAGCAAAATGTCCCCCATAGCACACTATATGACATACCCCTGTCTTCATTAGCTGTATAGTGCATAAAAGTGGGACGTTTTGCAATTTAACTCATAATATATATTAGATATACTGGTACCTGTACTGGTTTGATTAGGTGACCAAGTCCACCATATAGAAACAAAGTATAGAGGAAGAGTGCTGAACCCAGATGTGCAGCTAGACGATACTGACTAACTCGAGGTATATCTGTAGATTCAGGTTTCTCAACTAATCCACTCTTTACCATATACCAGCCCAGAAAACCCTAATAAAATATAAACATATACATCATCTTTACCATACACCAGCCCAAAAAACCCTAATAATATACGAGCCCATACCGGAAAACTCTAATAAAATATAAACATATTTACTATACACTAGTCCAGATAAACATAATTTTTTATAAACATATATACTATCTTTTAACCATATACTGAATCAGAATTTTGAGAAAGAAATATTTCATCCTTATCACTGACCAACAGGGTTTATCCAATAACTGGTCATCAATCCTCAAAATTTCATAATACCAGCGGCTGCCAGGCAGGATACGCCCACATTTTCGAGAGATGGATAGAGAACAAGCTAACAAGAAAGTGATTTTTCCTACTATCAAGGGCCATAATTCAGGAAATTACAATTCAATAAGCGCGAATATCGAAAGGAACTGAGATCTTTGTGTTATAAACTTACATTTCAAGTTTCAACAAAATCAGATAAAAATTGTGACCTCTATAGGGTCCACAACCTTGATATACCATATTTTTACGCTATTTGAGAACGAACGACGGCCATTTTGTCTGTCAATTTTGGGCTGATTTTCACGAAATTCGAATTCAGTCGTCCTTAGGGTGTAACAGTGATATAATAATACAGTTTTTTAAATCGGATAAAAATTATGACCTCTATAGGGTCCACAAGCTAAAAATGCGATTTTTCGTACAATCAGGGGCCATAATTCAGGAAGTTACGGTCCGATATGCGCGAATATCCAAAGGAACCGAGATCTTTGGGTTGTAAACTTACATTTCAAGTTTCAACAAAATCGGATAACCAGCGGCTGCCAGGCAGGATACGCCCACATTTTCGAGAGATGGATAGATAACAAGCTAACAAGAAAGTGATTTTTCCTACTATCAAGGGCCATAATTCAGGAAATTACAATTCAATATGCGCGAATATCGAAAGGAACTGAGATCTTTGTGTTATAAACTTACATTTCAAGTTTCAACAAAATCAGATAAAAATTGTGACCTCTATAGGGTCCACAACCTTGATATACCATATTTTTACGCTATTTGAGAACGAACGGCGGCCATTTTGTCTGTCAATTTTTGGCTGATTTTCACGAAATTCGAATTCAGTCGTCCTTAGAGTAAACAGTGATATAATAATACAGTTTTTTAAATTGGATAAAAATTATGACTTCTATAGGGTCCACAAGCTAAAAACGCGATTTTTCGTACAATCAGGGGCCATAATTCAGTAAGTTACGGTCCGATATGCGCGAATATCGAAAGGAACCGAGATCTTGGGGTTATAAACTTACATTTCAAGTTTCAACAAAATCGGATAACCAGCGGCTGCCAGGCAGGATACGCCCACATTTTCGAGAGATGGATAGAGAACAAGCTAATAAAATATAAAAATATACATCATCTTTACCATATACGAGCCATAATTCAGGAAATTACAATTCGATATGCGCAAATATCGAAAGGAACCAAGATCTTTGTGTTATAAACATACATTTCAAGTTTCAACAAAATCGGATAAAAATTGTGACCTCTATAGGGTCCACAACCTTGATATACCATATTTTAAAGCTATTTGAGAACGAAGGGCGGCCATTTTGTCTGTCAATTTTGGGCCAATTTTCACAAAATTCGAACTCAGTCATCCTTAGAGTGTAACGGTGATATAATAATATAATAAAATCGGATAAAAATTATGACTTCTATAGGGTCCACAAGCTAAAAACGCGATTTTTCGTACAATCGGGGGCCATAATTCAGGCAGTTACGGTCCGATATGCGCGAATATCGAAAGGAACCGAGATCCTTGGGTTATAAACTTACATTTCAAGTTTCAACAAAATTGGATAAAAATTGTGACCTCTATAGGGTCCACAACCTTGATATACCATATTTTTACGCTATTTGAGAACGAACGGCGGCCATTTTGTCTGTCAATTTTAGGCCGATTTTCACGAAATTCGAACTCAGTCGTCCTTATGGTGTAACGGTGATATAATAATACGTTTTTTTAAATCGGATAAAAATTATGACCTCTATAGGGTCTACAAGCTAAAACTGCGATTTTTCGTACAATCAGGGGCCATAATTCAGGAAGTTACAGTCCGATATGCGCGAATATCGAAAGGAACCGAGATCTTTGGGTTATAAACTTACATTTCAAGATTCAACAAAATCGAATAAAAATTGTGACCTCTATAGGGTCCACAAGCCAAAAACGAGATTTTTCGTACAAACAGGGGCCATAATCCATGAAGTTTCGATCCGATACATGCCAATATCGAAAGCAGCCGAGATCTTTTGGAGATACACCTATATTTCAAGTTTCGTTAAAATCGGATAAGAATTGTGACCTGTAGAGTGTCCACAAACAAATTGTGGATGTCCGGACGGACAGGGGCGACGGCATAATACGGCATAATTCGATCCGATACATGCCAATATCGAAAGCAGCCGAGATCTTTTGGAGATAAACCTACATTTCAAGTTTCGTCAAAATCGAATAAGAATTGTGATCTCTAGAGTGTCCACAAACATAATACGTCCACATGAAAATGTGGGCGTGTAAAAAATCTCGTTCATGAGGTTTCAATGACAAGGGCCATAACTAAGTAAATAATTGATGTGCAATTCTAATTTTCCATAGGGTTCATATCTAACAGCAGAGACTAATGTTCCCCACCTTAATCCCAAAATATATAGATGACTTCCATTTATTATTTCTACAATTAAGTTTTCATAATGTGTCAAGCAATTAAATTGATTATCTCCCACCCCCTGCTCATTATTGAACTTAGTCAAGGTACATATACAAAATTTGAGAAACGTTATTGAACTAAAATCTGAGTTATTGAGTTCCAAAGCATAGTCTGAGATGTTGTGTTCCAAAAAGCATGACAGACAAACAGATGGACAGACAAATGGAAGAACCCATTTTGATAGTTCCTTGCTCTTTTATAAAGGTGGGGGACAACAAGCACAGCAAGTGTGAAAGTCTGGAAATAACTGATGCAAACCATTGAATTTGTCTAGGGTTCATGTACTTGTATGTAGGTCATTTCGGGACTAACATATGTTTCAATTTCATTTCAATAATTTGCTTGTGGTAGGGGTCTTTAGCAGTGTGAGGAAACCGAAGAACCCAGAGAAAACCCATGAGGTTGGACAGGCGACCCTGCTCCTTGTGACGTTAAACCGGGGAATCGAAACCAGTTGACACAATGAAAGACCTTATAATACAGCGTGCACATGCTAACCATTCGGCCATCCAACCCCGCATTTACTAAAGAAAGTCAACCATAAAAAGTAGGAGGTCTATGTGAATTTCAAGGGCCTACCTATTCTATTTACGGCAGCTTAGATCAATCAATGAGATCAAATACTTTTGTGACTATAAATAAATTTTAATGCATTTCATTAAATCTGTCACCATTCAGTAACAGATATTTAGATAAATCCACAAAGACGATTCAAAATTGAACAAAGGGCAAGTTATCATCAGTATATCAAATATCTTTCAAGGATGATGAAACATACTCTTTCCTCATTAATACGCCCTCAGTACACCCACCATTCTTCAGATTTATACATTTTTAGCTCAATATTTATATAGTAACAATCCCATACTCTATTTAAGAAACACCTTTAATACAATTGGTTACAATTTTTTAAAAAAACAATATGCTGGTTAAATAAACTGTATATCCTGCTGCAGGATATTAAATTTCATTGAGTCATGCAAAAAATTAACTTGATATTCTTTCTCATTACCTGGAATCCAATCAGTGATGCATAAATAGCTAATCTAGGTTTCATAGCCTTAGATATCCAGCCCTTCCTGAGGAAATACAAAGCTGGTAAAGCAAAGACTAAACCAACTGCTCTTCCCCACATTCTATGTGAATATTCCATATACCAAATAAATTTAAAATGGTTTAATGTCATCTCCTTTTCCTTTGACACACTGAAAATATACAGAGAAAATGATTCAAGAATTGACAGACCAATAATATACCATACACTTGGTAATCTTCTTGGGCCGTTTCTCTTTAAAAATAAAAAAGCCTAAGATTCTGTCAATTCAAGTAGGATTGATATAAAACTTGACTTTCTTGTTCTTTGGACAATTGTGCTTTGATTAATGGATTTTGATTTTTAATATGTCACAACTTCAAGATGGCTGCAATGATGTCATGGTGGGTTTCCGGTTTATACAGTATGCTTGTATATTTTAGTATATTAAATGGAAAGTGAATTAAGAACATTTTAGATAAATAAAGATTAGTTTGTAGTTTTAGAGTGAAAGTCAAATTTGTAACACATGTGAGGGCAGTAATAATTTACTATTTATATTCAGGAAATTCTTTATATCTTTCAAATTCATTTTGCCATTCTTCTTGAGAACTTGGTGGTTTCATATCTTTCAATAATCGCCAATCCACCATTGATAATCCAGATTCTGTTAATCTGAAAAAGAAAGAAATAACACCATTTTTGTTGTTGATGACCTTACCTCATTCTCAAAGTAAATAGAGGGTATTCTCATTAATTATTTGTGTATTTAACTTTTTATATAAAGTACCAAATTGAGCAGAAATGCCCATTATCAAACTTTGATCAAAGTATTAATGTAATGAAACTATACTCCATGTTTCATCCCTCCTCTCCAAAGCATCTACAAATCAAATGGTTTATGACCGAGTTCTGTCAAAACATCTACCTACATGTACACCAAGTGTGAACATTCTAACTTGAACAGAAGCATAGAGATATTGTGTCTCAAAAAGAGGGACAATTAAATGAATAATACAAAATATTCTAGATTATGAATGCTGCATTAACAGAACCGAATAACCTCTTATATAACCTGCTATTGTGATTTGAGCGTAGGAATCTGAGAAATATTTGGACAAGAGCTGCGGTGGCTCAGTGAATAAGACACATCTAGTCCTGCAGGAAAGTAGAACATCAAACCACATTTCATTTCATTTCATTTTGAATATTTGGAGACAATTATTATCTTCGGGTAGGATATATTGGCAACATATCTCTGTCTTGTTTCCACTTAAATATTCACCTAGTAACACCTCCCAATATGACAGCTCCAAATACCATACCAGCACATCCTATCAACCAGCCACCTACTATTTTCTGACCTCGAAGGGGTATTTGAGGGGAGGAAACTCCATTTACTGTAGCTGAACCAGCAGCATAACGAACAGACTGTACAAATTTCTGAATGGAACTTGATGACTTAAATAAAGAATGAATTGAACAGTATGAATATTTTTTTAATAAATTAACTGTGTTATAATTATGTCTTCCGATTGAATATATTTTTGAAAGTAATACATGTAAATTGATCTGACAAGTTAAAATTCTTATTTTCAAGATGGGGGAGGGGTACGTGGTCAAATGGTTTAACCCATGGGGTTTAGATCGTAAGGTCTGTGATTGAGTCAAGCAGTGTGGTTTCGATTCCTTGCTTGTACGTGAGAAGGAGTAGGGTCGGCTGCTAAAGACCCCTATGCATAAGTGACCTATAAAAATAATATTGAAGCATATGTTACTCCTGAAATGACCTAGTTTGTGTCAAAAGCTCCTTACCCACCTCTCTCTCTATTTTCATGGTGAGTTCTTTCTATTAAAGTTGCTGATTGTTTTTGGACAATATCTAATTTTTCATGGATTATCCACGTTAAAATGCACCCAAATTCATCGTTCAACATTTAATTAAACAGGCATTGTGCAAGAGCTAAATCTGCTTATTGCAGGTATTTCTTTAGGCCCTAAATGTTATATAAACTATAAATTAGTTAGTAACATGAAAAGACAATAATCAAGTCTCGATGCCATCTGATAAGTCTGATTTTAAGCAGATTACAACGGTTCAGCCATTTCAGGGTTCCCGCGGCTTCGTCAAACATTTTTTCAAGGATATTCAAGGATAAATATACGTCAAATTCAAGGATTTTCAAGGACATTTTTTAGCCTAAAGTTACAATTTTTCATCTTAAAAATAAATAAAACATTACCAACTATCGTTATAATCTCATATTTAAAAGGAATTGAAGACATATGAAACAAAATTAAGGATCTCAACTGAAATTCAAGGATATTTTCCTATTTCCGCGAAATTCAAGGATATTCAAGACCTTGAAAATGAAATTTTAAATTTAAGGATATTCAAGGATTTTCAAGGACCGTGGGAACCCTGCATTTAATGATTTAATTTAAAAACGGTGAAGCAAGACTAAGCTTTGAACAACCAGTACGGAGGTTACAATCAGTGCATACATCTTGTCAAACCTTTAAAGGCTAATATCTTCGCTCAGAATAAAGTAATTTGAATGAAATTTTCAATATATTCATTTTGCATTATCTATTATTGAAGTATTGTAGCAAGAATGGTGAGATCTTCATCTAAATCTTACAGAATGTATCTTTAAGAAAACAAATATGAATGGTATGTGTAGATAAAAGATAATTTCTTCGCATGGATTCAATCGGATTAAAAGGGGAGATGACAACAATATATATGTACCCATTAAATATATATTGTCGTATAAAAATAAACATCAAATTAAATTAACTTACATATTTTGTTGTGAATAGATTTTTCACATAATTACTGTAAATTCTACTTGGATGGATTAATCTGACTGTCTTTTGGCAGTTTGAGCAGACATTCTAGAAAAGAAAAATGTTATATAATAACGTTGTGGGTGGTGAGACGATCGAGTTGCGCACAGTGCCTCCCATTCAAGCAAGTCAGTCACTGAAATTTGGTCATATGCACTTCTATCTATTCAACTGAACACTTTTTGGAAATTACTATGGTCAAAGAATCTTCAAGATTAATATTCCAATCCGAGAATCTAACTAATATTATCAATAGGGCAGGTGCCTTATCAATATTTATATATTCTTCAAAAGTCACTTTCAGCAAAACCATGGATCTTATGTATTATAAGGTCCATGGCCAAAATGAGTTGAACATTGGCAAAAAAAGCAATTTGCTTCATTGCATCATCTGAATAACTTTTCAGACTACTATCAGAATCTGAGACAAAGTCTACAAGCGGGCAGCTATAATGTGGCTCGTTAAATTGCTGTGGATCACCCAGGATGTGTGTACCAGGTTTGATTCTAGTGTTAACCCATAAGAAATCCTCAGCATTTTTCAGAGTGGTTTCCCATTGTCAGTGGTGCAAGAAGGCTGCCTAGCCAGGAACAATGTCAAGTTGCTTGGAGTGGGTGACAAACCGAGTTCCTATAGGCACGTAAATGAACCCTTGGAATTCGAAAGGCGGAAACACAATAGGTGAGAAAAGTCTTTTACCACATTAATGTTATATCCTTTTTCATTTATCATAGGGTCTATAGAATATCTATCGACACCAAACATTATTAAAGATCTTTCAGTTGTTTTGCCTTATTATTATTTACCTGTGGCTGTGCAATGTTTTTAGATGTAAAATGACGAAATCCTCGGTTGACAGTCAATAATGCAGATTTAAACGAGTTTTTATGAAAGTTCTGGCGGATGAAAGATGTTGTTAAATACATGCCGTATGCTCTTTAGTTTTGTACGTGATGACAATCAGATTTGCTCTCAGAAACTAAGGCTACTTTATGCAACACTCGAAGTAACCCTAATCTTAAAATAGTAACTCGTAATCTGCGCATGCTTAGTTATATAACCCGGGGACGGAGTTCCCAACTTCCTGTTTTAAAACCGGCGCGTTTTTGTTTACATTCTGTCAAGCCGAACCGCGTTGAAATGGAAGTTTGTATTGATTCTGTTGCTTCTGCGAAAGGCGCAGAGATTGGAGGTATATAGCCTATACAGCTATAACTTATCATAATAACATTATGCATATTTTGACTTCATAACAAATTTTAATAACACGCTCAAGGCATATTAGTAAAGTGAAAGTAGCTTGATTGTATTATTTTGTATATTATTATTATACATGACCATATTCTTGGCTAGTGGTGAATTAAGGGGCACAAAAGTTTTAAATGGTTTCAATTATTATTACAAAGAGAAGGGAGCAAAGAGTTTTTTCGGAGTTAATTATCTCAAAATATTGGCAAAAGAGTTGAGCCCCAGGCCCAGACCACCTGGTTAGCAATTAGCCAGCATGTTACTTACTGAGCCACCGCGGCCCCCGCCCCCACCCCCTTAAAAAAAAATCATGTAAGTGACCAAATAAATCTGTAAAGAGTCGGGCACCTCCATTGTAGTTTAAGGGGAGGCACTGCTCGACAAATATGAATTTTAAAATAACTGGCTTCTAATAATGCTATCAACTTGAAATTTTCAGGAATTGTTCACATCGACAAAATAGGCTAATCGGCAGTTTTGGGGGAATCTGCTTTACTGGTTACCATGGAAACAAAAAAAATCATTTTTACTGCTTAAAAAAAATCGTTCTCTGAAAGTATCAAAGGTAGAAGCCTGGAACTTTTTTTAAAATGTTCCTAGGACATTTCTCTGTGCAATTATCAATATAGTGTTGTTATTGTGTCCTTACATGTCATTCTATGTCAACAAAACAAAAATTATGAAAAATGTTGTTTTCAATGAGAGATTTCAAATGCCAATTTACTACACTAAAAATTCATTTAGAGTACTGAAAATCCTTATTTGCATGGAACTAACATTACTTAAGTATGTGTGTAAGTTTCAGACATATCTGTTGTAAACTTTTCAAGAACGATTTTTTGTAAGGTTGTCAACTGTTGATATTTTACTTTTTGAGAAATTAAGACATAAAGAGGTAAAACAGCAAAATTTGAATTGCAAGAGTGTTGAAAAGTGCATTTTTTCTATCATAAACCACTTTATATGTATTTTCTTTAATTACAAGTGAAATAAAAATGAATGAACATCACAAATATGCAAATATAAAAAATCGATAATTTGAGTCAAAATTGACATTTGTCGATCCTTGCCTCCCCTTAAGCTAGAGCATGAGCAAAATGTGAGAAAATAATTAATTGATTCATTTACCTCTTGAAAATTTAATGTATAGGCCTTAAGGCCCGTTTTCCTTGTACATGTATTTTTGGTGTTTTCCTGGTAGCGAAGAAGTTTCTCTAATGCAGGTGTAATAGTACCGTTTCCACGTAATTGGCGAAAACACATATATAGAAACCTGGCTTAAGAATATAAAATTGTGTTTATAATTATAATAGCAAACAATTTAAATATTAATATAACTCTAATTTACTTTTGGTATAGGAGCTATAAGATTAGAGCTGTGTGCTAATTTAATGGAAGGAGGAACAACTCCGACGGTTGGTAAGTATAATTTAAAAAAAATACAGGTTGTAGGGCGATATATATTTAACATACGGCTTCTTTATTAAGTTCATATAATTGTAGGCAACTGTCAGGTAGCCAAATCGTTTTTTGATTTTTGATTTTTCTTTTCATTTTATTTATTATTTTAGGTATGCTGAAAGTAATTAAACAATATGTAAGGATTCCAGTATTTGTTATGATACGACCAAGAGGTGGGGATTTTTTATATGATGAAGAAGAATTAGAAGTTATGAAACAAGATATACTGGAATTAAAAGCTGCTCAAGCTGATGGATTTGTCTTTGGAATACTGAAAATGTAAGTATATAAAATGGGAAAGAACAAAAACTCCAATACTGATGTTTCACAATTACAGAGGCGAATGCTGCTAAGGTTAAATAGGAGCTTTCTGGTAAAAATAGGAGCTACCCGGTAGTAACTGGGGCTACCTGGATATAATAGGGGCTACCTGGTGCTAATACATGTAGGAGCTAACTAACGTTAAAAACTTTAGTTGCTGAAAACGTCTGTTACCAGTTTCTTTATTAGTCAGTCACTTTCAGGGTCTGTTGTCAAGGTCCACTAGAGGGTGTTGGTGCTAATAGGAGCTAACTGTTTAGGCTTAGGTAAGAGTTATAGGTAGGGTCTGTCATACTTTCAAAATGTTAACTCTAATACAATTTCGCTTGGTCAGGACAGTCAGTCACTTGCCATGATAACAATTGAAATTTGTGTTTTCAGTGATGGTAGTGTTGATGTTGAAAGCTGTACAGAATTACTAAGTAAAGAAATTTTTGAATATTTCTGTATATAAGCCATGGAGTAGGTTACTACTTTATATGGTAACTTACAAAATAAATTCTAAAAAAAAACCCAACATAGTATACCTGATTACCTGAGGGGTTCGGAAGTGGGGGTGGGGGAGGGGGAGGGGGGTGTAGGCTATCTGCTGAACTAATACAGGCCAATAGAGATACATGTATAGATTGTGTTATTGAATAGACCTTAATGTAACCACAGAGTTTTTATGTATAAATGGCCAGATTTAGACACCTCAACATAGACATTAAATAAAAGAGAGAGAGAGAAATGGGTTTTATTTAACGCCCACTCAACACAAACTAGATAGATTTGGGACTAACATATGGTTCAATTTTATTTCATTAATTCGCTTGCATGTAGGGATCTTTACCAATAGGAGGGAACTGAAGAACCCGAACAAAACCCATGAGGTTAGACAGGCTACTCTACTTCTTGTCACGTAGACATTAACAAGAAAATTCACCCTGATTGACAAAAGAAATCTTATGGCAGCAGCACTCTTAGGTCAGACAATAATGCACATGCAGTGCAATCAGTCTTGTTACACTTACAGATGACAAATACCAAATTTAATCTTCAAAATTCTCATAGTTCCTATATATACATGAATGGTAAGACAGCCAAACCTCACATGCAATTTTGGCACCTCTTGTCTTTCTGACACAGAATACTTCCATAGTTAGCTCCTTTAATCTAACCCTGACAATAAGTATCGTTTACTGAACATGTTGCTGATAATATATCGCTTTTATATTCTTTATTTGTAGGTCTTGTCAGACCATTCCCAGCAACATTTCACAGAGGTAAATTTAAAACTCTCATTTAGATAATAATTATTGTGACAAACCTTCTGCCAATGCTTCAGGGGCCACTGTGGCTTGTTGTGGATGGCACCAGCTCACTAACCAATAGGTCCGGATTTCAATCCCAGGATTTTCCCAACAGGTTTCTGCTTGTCTGTGTGCAGGACAGAGTGTCTGTTATGGAAAAGTGTCTAGTCATTTGGATCGAATGATAAACTAAGGTCCTTACCCTGAAAGTTGGAAATCGAAAGAAGAGAAAGCTGTAAAGACATCAGGGCAAAAATTCACTCATAACACACTCCATGTTGTATGCCCGTCTTTCTTAGTCTTGTTGATGCAGAAAAGTATTACCCTACACCCCATTCAATTTCATTTTACTCAGTAGTACAACACCCCCACAAAAACAACCCAAATACCATGGAGATTTGTTGATTTCTAAAAGATTAAATAAGTGTGTCCTTTTAACTATCACAGTAATTCAATCCATATGGAAGAAGATTGTCAAAAACGAATTCAGAAGAGATTACAGATAGATTGACAAATGAAATTTGTTATGAACAAATTTAACAAGCCTGGAAATAAGGCACCTGTCAAAGACAATGTCAGGAACAAATTTAGACTTTGTCAGCCACAATCCCTCTGGTGCCTGTCATGTTGTTAGTCACCAATTTGTCATTTTTTCTATTGATACTGGTATTATTAACCCTTTCATTGTGTCTACCCGGTAGTACCGGGTATTATAGAATGTCGGTAAAATACGCATACCCGGTATTACCGTGTACTCAGTAAAGCCTTCGCTAAAATTAGTCACCAATTTGTCATTTTTTCTATTGATACTGGTATTATTAACACGTCTGGCACGAAGATAAAAATGACAGGTACTAATTTAATGGTGCCTGTCATATTGTCAGTTTATATAAAATCATTATTTCCAGGTCCGAAAATAAAAGTCAGTTAATATTTTGATAATTTTCAGCAATAGATATGTGTATGAATCCATTGAAAGAATTAGAGAAGATAATAAGAATAGGTTTTACTCGTGTTCTGACCAGTGGTGGAGCTAATACAGCTTTAGATGGAGCACCTGTTATAGAACAAATGATCTCACAGGTAATTTATATACAATATTATACAACAGCTTTAGATGAAGCACCTGTTATAGAACAAATGGTATCACACGTAATTTATATACAATATTATACAACAGCTTTAGGTGGAGCACCTGTTATAGAACAAATGATCTCACAGGTAATTAGTATACAATATTATACAACAGCTTTAGATGGTGAACCTGTTATAAAAGGAGTGGGTGGGGGATTGCAGCGTGGTCCGAGAAGAAGCTGTAAGATATTTCAAGCCAGTTGTTGTAGCGGGACGAAAAACCAAGGTGCATGTAAAAGGAACCATAGCAGATTTGATACAAAGAATTGCTACTATCAAGTCTTAGGCTTGCTTCTCCATTTTTAAATTAAATCATTAAATGGCTGAACTGTTCTAGTCTACTTAAAATCAGAGCCATCTGATGGCATCTAGAGTTGATTATTGTCTTGTTATGTTAATAAATGTCTAATTGATAATTTCAATAACAGTTAAAGGGCCAATCCCGCTAATATTCCAGAGAATAAAACTGGATACTTTTGTGTTAAAATCCCTTAAAATCCTCTACCTTAGGACCGAGCAACTAACTCAATATATTTGATACGTTTTCAAACAACTTAAACCCGTCGGTCTTAATCTAGAAGTTGGGACCGGTGCCCCAAGCTGTATTCTGCGGTGTCTAGATAAAACTAGACTTTTATTTTATAAGAATAATGTGTAGGTGAAATTTACCTTTCGTTATCAAGTACAGCACTTAGGTCATTCACTGTATAAACCTCTAAAGGAACGGGAATCGATTATCAGGTCAACCAACGAAAGAATTGACCCAAAATCTTAAAAAGGTTACGTGTCCGGATAAGCAGTTTTGAGGTTCACGTCCAAATGCCTCAATATTTCGAGCTGAAATACACCATTCCTTTATATTTTGGCGCTTAAATTTCATACGTACTCGAACTTTTTGAGACTCTGTTCAATTCGGGATAGTCCCTTTAAGTCCCAAAGAAAGACTTGCAATAGGCAGATTTAGCTCTTACATAATGTCTGTTTTAGTTACATTTCATGTATTTATTATTTTAGGCAAATGAAAGAATAAATGTCATGCCAGGTAAATGTCTCTATAAATTAACTTTATTGAAATTAAATAGTAGGCCTATTCAAAAAGGGTCGTTATAATGTTAAGGTCAGTAAAATGAAATCAAATGGGGTTTAAAGTCCTACACATTTTCTGGCATTCATCTTTCAGGTTGCTGTCAGAGAAATTCTGTACAGATGGCAGCATTTCCACCCACACTTCATCAAATTCCAGCTGCCACGGGTTCTTTTACATGAACGCCAATCTGTAAATGGGATCTCACATTTTAGTTCCATTTGAACGACTAGATTCTGTTCCATACCAGGATGAAAATTCAAAGGAACTTTCTCACCCAACATCGAATGATCAGGGGAATTCCTGGTTCATAAGCCAGCACCTAACAATGATTGTTATCTAATGTAAATAAATTATTTATTGACATGACCTTCCAATTGAAGCCAGTGAAAAAAGTCTATTTTCCTTGCCAACAATTTGCAATAATACGTAATTAACAATAAATCTTGACAGTAAAATCCCACCACTGAGTAAATGGTAGAGTCTTCATTGGTATGATAAAATGGAACAAATTGTTATTAATATATGTAGGCATTGTATACAGTCTAGTTTATAACTAATGTTTTGATATGTTTCCTTCACTTTACAAGTGCATGGGGCGGGGGGTGGCTGAATGGTTAGCATGTGCGCGCTGTATCATAAGGCCTGTCATTTAGTCAACTGGCATGGTTTCGAATCCCTGGTTGTACGTGACAAGGAGTAGGGTCGCCTGTCCAACCTCGTGGGTTTTCTCTAGTTTCCTCCCACTGCTAAAGACCCCTACGCCCATGCAAACCCAATTTCTCTTTCTCTCTCTCTCTCTCTCTCTTACAAGTGCATGTTTTTTGGTTTTTTGTTTGACCTTTTCATTGATCTTTCATCCAGGTGGTGGAATCAGTTCCAGGAACTTAGAAAGAATTCTAAGAGACACAGGTGCCAAAGAATTCCATTGTTCTGCTCGATCTAGTCAGAATTCCCAGATGAACTTTAGAAAAGATGGCATCAGTATGGGTGCAGCATTATCTCCCCCTGAATTCTCCATTAAAACTACAGATAGTTCAAAAGTTCAACAGTTAGTTGAAATGGCAACTGCAATATGGGACTTGTGAAAATAGTCAACTTCATTTTCGGACCAGGAACTCATCTTCTTGTTCTTTTTCTTCTTGGGAGTGATACTTTTCAAATAATGCTAAGGCACTGCCAATTCAAGTACAATCGATATGAAACTTGGCTCACTTGTTCCTTGGACAATTGCGCATCAGTTCGAAGATAGCAGCGATAACGTC
The DNA here is from genome assembly GCF_932274485.2 of Patella vulgata. Lineage (NCBI taxonomy): Eukaryota > Metazoa > Mollusca > Gastropoda > Patellidae > Patella > Patella vulgata. Next base: position 18,291,301 of record NC_065881.2, read on the forward strand.
ATGCTTGGTTTCTGGTCCCTATTTTACTTGTTTCATTTATATTATTGGCAATCTGGTTAAAACACAGATCCTATTTCGTTTTGTTTTTATAGTTCATTTTACTTGTCTTTACTACACTAGGATCTGGAAGAGGTGTTATATAACAGGCGTTCTACTTGATGTGAGGAATTAGCCAATAATACAGTTTGTTACGGCGAGTTCTTGGCCTTTTTATGCACTAAACTCTGGGTAAACCACTAGAAATGACAACGCTGATTGATTAATCAATGTCTGACATCATAGGGTCAAAAGTCACTCGTTTGACCCCCGACGTGAACTCCCATAATAACTTGTCAGATCTTCATGTATTATAGGCCATCGAAAGTATAAAAAACGAAACGGAATATAGATCTGTATTTTAATCAGATTGTATTATGGGCAGTTATCCATAACCACATTGATCATGTTTATTCATGAAAACTTAAAATATTTTAAGGATGCTGGGTTTTCATTGGGTTGGTGGTTAAAATCCCAGTACTTATTTTAAGCCTTTAGCCAATGAAAAGGCTGCATTATTGAAATATTTTAGTTTGAGTTTTCTGTGAATAAGGCCCTTGGAATACAGCATTCTTTCTAAATTTTGAATATTCATTTAAAGTAATGGAAAACTTACTTCAATAAAATTGTTGATTGTTTTGAGATTGTTTAGTTTTGGAAGGGAATTTGATAAATTTGATTTGTTTCAATAGTTTGGAGAGAGAAGGAAAGGGTGTTTAACTTCCACTCAAAACAAACAAGCTAGCTTTGTGACTACCATATATTACATCTTTATTTTAATTAATTGCTTGCATATAGCGTTCCTAATGCCACCCTGACACTTGCACATATTTTGTCACTGCAATGCTGAGCAATGCATCTTGGCAAGGCGTGCCATTTCATGTGAAGTTGTATTTGCACCCTGTTCGCGCATTATACACCCATAAGATATGCACTCTCGGTGCAATGCGCAGCCAAAAATGGGCCGGATTGAGACATAATGGCACTACATGTTTACGCATAGGTTAAGTATTGTTCTCGCACTGAAATGTATTTATACGCACTGTCGGCAGTGCTCGCGCCAATTTTGCACAGTGTTGACGTAAGTGGCATGCACATTGAACGAACGTTAATGCATGCCAAATTTTTGAAAATTTCAAAATTCTCTCTAAGGCATGGCTTCTTACCGAAGACTTTAATCATTGACATGCCGAAGTGTGCAACATTGCGGGAACAAAAATTGTGCAAGTGTTAGGGTGGTTTTAGCAGTGTAAGGAAAAAGAGGTTAGGCAGGCAACCCCACTCCTTGTAATATACAGGCCTGGGATTGAAACCACACCATTTGAGACATATACCTGGTAATTTCAGGGATAAAAGGTTACACTTTCATGTTAATAATTCAGTTGTGCATTGGGAAGTGACCTTTCAAAACCCATAAAGTAAAGTAAACGACCCTACGCCTTGTCACACACAAAGCTGGGATCGAAACAAGAGTAATTTGACTCAGGGGGGGGTACTCAGTTGAACGTTCCTGAATTCTCTCAATCCCCAAAATAGTGACAATCGAGTGAAAAGGAGTATTTTGGGCTACAATGCATATGTCGACAGAATAAGAAAATATCTCAACCAACCAGACAGCCGAAAAATATTTGTTGTGTTTAATTACGTCACGATTCTACTCACACCACCTTCATTGTTGGGACTGACAGAACTGAATTCCGCGTCACTCGATTGCAATTCTGTCAATTCGGGACGTTCTGGGCTGACAATCGAGCATCCCCTCAATGAAATGAAATTGGGTTTAACGTCCTACTGTTCTGCTCCGAACTGGGCTAATGAAGACGGGCATACACCATACTGTGTGCTACGAGGGAAATTTTGCCCGGACAGCGGCACTACGGCCTACTCTTATATCGAATTCCAACTGTCAAGGGATCTTTTACGTGCACGCCAATGTGTACATGGGACCTCGGTTTTCCGTCCCATCTGAACAACTAGACAGCTGTCCTTGTCTGGCCCTCCGTCCTGTATCACTGACAAGTGAGAACCACGCCAGTAAATCTGGGATCGAACACCCAACCTCCAGGCTAGCAAGCCAGCGTCTTACCCACTTAGCCACCGTGATCCCCCCCTCAATGACAGGCCTTATGATCTAACATACACATGCAGACTCTCCCCGATTCAACAAAGTTACCAGTCAAAATAACTTTTAATGTCTATAGAAAAATGTATCAACAACAAATGGATAAATACATAAATAATTTATTTTTGGCTTTAAATTATTCCATTAAATTGAAGAATTAGGACTAAATAAGACATGAACATAACAGATTTATATAATATTAGACACTGAATCATCACAGAAATAATATATTGTTACTATACATAAAAATACAAAATAAAAAAAACCCCACTGACACTGGATTTTATTTCACAAACCAGTTCTGAAAATATTCAGAAAAAAATTCAGCTGTCAGGAGGCTAGTTGCCTGAGACCCTTATTTAAGTACATTAGGATTTTATTACAAAGCATTAGTTAGAGTTGAAATGAAATGAAGTTCAGCATCCTACCTTCGGCACCTGCCAGGCTATAGGCATGCAGTGTGCTATGAGGGACATTTTGCCTGGACAGCATTGATACAGCCTATTCTTATTTCGAAATTTCACCTTTCAAAGGTTCTTTTACATGCAGGTCAAAATGTTCCTCAGCCACCTCACGCATTGAGTCACAGCATCTCCCTTACACTAAAACGCTGCCCTATACTGATTGTGACCAAGAGCATAGCAAGGTCCTAATTCAAATCTTTCGTTTTATATCCTATATATTATCAGACTAAATATTAGTAACTGGTTTTATAATTATTTATTTTGTGTCCTTACATGTGTAAACAGCCCATGAAAACCCAGCTCTACCAACAGCAGACGTCGGTCATCTTAATAGCAGCCATTTTGAATATATGTCCAATCTTATGTAATGAAAATCACACAGGGGACAGGGTGTATATATGTTCTTTTTATTGGATGCTAGCTGTATGCAAGCACGATGAGTCAATCTTCCCCCTATCTGATCGAAGCTAAATTGAAATTACTTTATGTTGTGTTCCTTATTCAGGTTATACTCCTAATGGTGTATTTTGCTGGCCCCTGGAGCTGCCATGGCTATATTATCTGTATTGGCAGATCAAAACTATAGATTTATCACTGACATGATTCAGTGAATAACCTTGATATGTAAATAAAAGTTCCTTCAAATCTAAACACAAACAATAAGACGTTGTGCATATTTAGATTTTCACACAAGGGTCCATTTCCATCTGATATCAATGCATAGGTTATCGAACAGCCTGGGCCATGTGTAATGGATTTAACATCAGCTCGAACGCAGCATCTTTAAGATTAGCTCCTCTAAGATTTGCTTCTTGTAGATCACACCCAGAAAGGTTACAGTTCTGCAAATAAAAGCATTTTCAGTGTTAAAGTGAGAATTTCATATTTTCTAAGAAAGTCAAAACATAATTATTTCAATGTCTTTTGCTCAATAGGTTGTCAACTCACTATTATATGATCATAGGTATCATCCTCACGCTTAAAAATCATTCACCCCGGAAATAATAACACAATTACCTCCCTTGTTTTTCTATTTCCCCCCCCCCCCCCCCCCCCCCCCGGAATAGCTATCTTCAAATGTTTGAATTTGAAGTTGAAAATGATATTTTTGACAATTTCTCAACTGGCAATAGTGAATTAATAGGATTATTCTTTAACAAGGTAGGACTGTTTATACATAGCATCGATTTTAAGGCTTTATTTTAATACATTTTAAAAATAACTTAAAAATATGAAATTATCGCTTTAAGTCCAATACAATCTAAATATATAACACAACAAAAATGAAAAGGGGATTAACATCTTACTAATTTGCAACGATTGAAAATGCACACATGCTATGGCGTTTAATTAACGTACTTTTGAGCACCATACAGTGTGCTACAAGGGAAATTTTGTTCTACTCTTCATCGAATTTCAATTGTCAAGGGTTCTTTTCCGTACACACCACCGAGTCCACGAGAACTGTTATGGCCAAATATATAGTCCACTGCTTTCTTCGAAAGGCACGGAACAATAAATATTGTAAAATATACTCCAACAAACCTCTAAATCAGCTCCTGCCAGAACTGCTCCCCGTAAATCACAGTTTTGTAAATTTGCATTTTTTAAAGTTGCCACTCGGAGATTGACCCCTGCCATATGACTTCCTTCCAAATTAACACTTTTCATGTGTGCCCCTGTAATATAGAGCATGAACAATTCATACAGTAACAAGTTAAGACATTTCATAGAGCCAGTTTTGATTTAAACAATATTCTATTCATAGGATAGCAAATCAAGGGAGTTTAAGGTGCCCCTTTTAATTTTATAAAACATTCTTTTCATTAAAGATGCATTATGTAAGATTAAGATAAAGTGCTAGACATTCTTGCTATAATAGTTCAAATGTAGATAATGCAAAATGAATATTTTGAAAATTTCATTCAAATTACTTTATTCTGGGTGAAATTATGACTGAAGATGTAGTGAATTATTGTATCAACTGTACTTGACAACCGAGACTAAGCCTTGACTATCCATTTTATCGCTAAATTTTTAAATCTCACAGATGTTCAGATTGATTTAAATCTCGGCCATCCAATGGTCTAGAGAGTTGATTTTAGGCTTGTTTTGTGAATTAAAGCCAGAAAAACAACGGGTAATAGGCAGATTTAGCTCTTACATAACACATCTTTAAAGTCTGGTCCTCATTTGAGGGATTGTGAATCCCAGGTTAACAATAAAATCTTGAAAGCCAAATTTCTAAGAGGGAGATCACTCCAAACATGGTTCAATTCTGTTCAATATTTACAAAGATATGATGAATTGAAAACCTGTCAACATTCAGTATCCACTGCAGACGATACAAACAAACCAGCGCCACCTATAAGCGTTAAGTAAAATTGTTTGATGGCCTTCTTTTTAATCAGACTGAACCCAAACTAGGAAATTATCTACTGTTGATATTTGAGAACATTTTAGCCTGGATAAGTCCTGATAAATTAGACATTGTCCAAAAAACATTAGCTAAATACATATTTTGTTAATAAAGATGGGGTAAATTATTCATCACCTAATAATTTACTATAATTTAAAATATTAAAATACTGCAAAGAAAACAATAATTCACAATAGTTCAAAAGTATTATTAATTGAACAAGTTACTGATGACAAATAATAATATACTTTAGTTTGAAACAAGATGCCGATACCGGCATAGCCGTGGAAGGTGCAAAAACAAACGCAAAAGTAAGCATAATTGGAAAATATCACCTCTCAATAATTATTGCACACTGACATGTGTTACTACCACCCAGCAATGAAATGAAGCGGCCTCTGATACATGAGAGTTAGCTCCCTTCTGTCAATCACCGTAAACGCTATTTACCCCTTTGGATAAATATTACTTTTCATTGGGATCACTTGTATTTAACCAGCGGCTGCCAGGCAGGATACGCCCACATTTTCGAGAGATGGATAGAGAACAAGCTAAGAAGAAAGTGATTTTTCCTACAATCAATGGCCATAATTCAGGAAATTACAATTCGATATGCGCAAATATCGAAAGGAACCGAGATCTTTGTGTTATAAACTTACATTTCAAGTTTGAACAAAATCGGAGAAAAATTGTGACTTCTATAGGGTCCACAACCTTGATATACCATATTTTTACGCTATTTGATAACGAACGGCGGCCATTTTGTCTGTCAATTTTGGGCTGATTTTCATGAAATTCGAACTCATTCATCCTTAGGGTGTAACGGTGACATAATAATATGTTTTTTTAAATCGGATAAAAATTATGACCTCTATAGGGTCCACAAGCTAAAAACGCGATTTTTCGTACAATCAGGGGCCATAATTCAGGAAGTTACGGTCTGATATGAGCGAATATCAAAAGGAACCGAGATATTTGGGTTATAAACTTAAATTTCAAGTTTCAACAAAATCGGATAAAAATTGTGACCTCTATAGGGTCCACAACCGTGATATACCATATTTTTACGCTAATTGAGAACGAACGGCGGCCATTTTGTCTGTCAATTTTGGGGCGATTTTCACAAATTTCAAATAATATAATAATACGTTTTTTTAAATTGGATAAAAATTATGACCTCTAATGGGTCCACAAGCTAAAAACATGATTTTTCGTACAATCAGGGGCCATAATTCAGGAAGTTACGGTCCGATATGGGCAAATATTGAAAGGAACCGAGATCTTTGTGTTATAAACTTACATTTCAAGTTTGAACAAAATCGGATAAAAATTGTGACCTCAAAAAGGTCCACAACCTTGATATACCATATTTCTACGCTATTTGAGAACGAACGGCGGCCATTTTGTCTGTCAATTTTGGGCCGATTTTCACGAAATTCGAAATCGGCCATCCTTAGGGTGTAACGGTGATATAATAAAACGGTTTTTTAAATCGGATAAAAATTATGACCTCTATAGGGTCCACAAGCTAAAAACGTGATTTTTTGTACAATCAGGGGCCATAATTCAGGAAGTTACAGTCCCATATGCGCGAATATCGAAAGGAACCAAGATCTTTGGGTTATCAACTTACATTTCAAGTTTCAACAAAATCGGATAAAAATTGTGACCTCTATAGTGTCCACAAGCTAAAAACTTGATTTTTCGTACAAACAGGGGCCATAATCCATGAAGTGTCGATCCGATACATGCCAATATCGAAAGCAGCCGAGATATTTTGGAGATAAACCTATATTTCAAGTTTCGTCAAAATCGGATAAGAATTGTGACCTGTAGAGTGTCCACAAACAATTGCGGACGGACGGACTACTTATTCTTTCGATAACACCAAATCTATTTGAAAAGTTTGCATAACTAATAATTTTCGTAACATTTTTTAATTGGCATCACTAATTGTATTTTGTAATCAAATTGATATTCATATGGAATCTAATTCCTTAAAATAATAAATTCACAATAATTACCTTCCATATTAGCTCTACTTCCTGCTGGGTCTTCAAAATTACATCCCTTTAATGACGAACCTTCTAAATTAGCACACAACATTTTAACACCTAGTAAATTAGCTGACTAAAATATAAAATAAAAATATAATAATGTGGGTACCAATCATTTTCATTATTTAATCTGTAATTTAGATTGTAAAATGAACTCTAATCAGAGCATTTTTTTTTTTTAAGAATAAAAGGTGCATTAAGTAGACAAAATGAATTTTTAGCATTAGAATGTCAACAAGGTGATAATTGATAAAATGTAATTTTTAGACATTTTTCAAATACTTACTTTTGAATATCATAGAGCAGTTTATTTAAATGTAACATAATAATGCCTAGTCACAGTATATATTAAAACGCCTAGTGAAATGAAATGGGGTTTATGAGGGGAATTCTGCCCAGACTCTGTATCAAATTACAACTGTGAAGGGATTTATTACATACACACCAACAAGAACACAGGACCTTGGTCTTCTATCCCATTTGACTGTCTAGACACTATTCCTGCACCACTGACAAGGGAAAGTCCTGAGAAACTTTCTAGTCAACACCAAGATCTTACCCAGGATCTCCAGATTAGTGAGCTAGGTCATTTTGGGACTAACATATGGTTTAATTTTATTTCAATAATTCACTAGCATGTAGGGGTCTTTAGCACTGGGAGGAAACCGGAGGACCCGGAGAAAACCCGAGGTTGGACAGGCGGCCCTACTGCTTGTCACGTACAACCGGGGATCCAAAACCACGCCAGTTGACTCAATGACAGGCCTTATGATACAGAGCATATGCCAACCATTTGGCTACCCAACCCCCTGTTTCAATGGGATTTAGTAATAGAACCGGAATACGCAGGTCACAGTTCAGTGGAATACTGGGTAATGTTTCCACTGCATGTATTGTCTAGTTACATTTCATATTTTATCACTGCATGATAAAGACTAGAGAAACCTAGTCGAAACATTGCTCAGTAATAAGCAGTAATTGTATTCCATAAAATTGTGACCAGTGTATGCAAGCTAATGTGGCTAATTGTAATACCTAGTGTTTACTAGAATAAGTTACATTACTGAATATTTAAAGGACAATGTTGGTGTCAGCGAATGCGTAACAAAGATTTGAAGAAAGGAGATGTGACGCAAACAAAAGGAAAACTTTGAATTATCGTTACGCATCTACCGTAGCAATGATCTCTGAGTTAATACTATATTTGGAATGTATTTAACCAGTTCTATCACATTTGTAATACTGGCTGACACCAACATTGTCCTTTAAAGAACCATTAGATCATTGTTAAGATGTGTGGAGTATAGTATCTTATACTTACATCAAATACAGCTTTAGATAAATCAGCTCTTTCAAAATTACAACAAGCTAAATTAGCACCTGATAAGTTAGCTTTATGTAAAACTGCATATTTAAAATTGATATTTCTCAAATCAAGTTTTGATAAATTTGCACCCGTAAAATTCATACCCTAAATAAAAGAAAGAAAGATCACTTGTAAATTATGTGGTTTCACATATTAAACATCAGTCACTTAAGATATGAAAACGAATTAATTTCAAGGGCAAGAGAAGTGGCTCTCAGAGACAAGGCTCACATCTCTCTTCTTGTGAGCCCGGATTTGTGGGACCCGGTCATCACACATTTCATAAATTGACTATGGGACCCGGTCTGTAAATATCAGTTACTTAAGATTTGAGACTGAATTAATTTGAGGGGCAAGAGAACTGGTTCTCAGAGACCAAGGTCACTTCTCTCCTTGTGAGCCCAGGTAGTGGGACCCGGTGACTGGGCTCATTTTACGTCTAGAATAACAACAACCACATGGACACCACACAGTGCTTAAACTATCCTCATTCATTTCATTATAAGAATTGTCTGTACAAAAAATGGTTACTGTAGACTAGGAACATGGTATGTATATATATACATTCAGAACACCTGGGAAAGCTCCCTAAGGAACCAAATATCTATTATTCCATGGCCAATAAATTTTTTGACCCTTTGGCTGAAAAATAAACCAAACAAAGTTTTGATGCCCCCCTAAAAAGCTGCCAACTGGACCTCCCTCCGTCACTACTGTACAGTAGAATCTGTATGAGCAGCCACTCCTATTCAGCGACATCTCCTTGTAAGCGGTCACGATAAATTCCCCCCGTAAAAATTCTTCTGTTGTTTCATCTCTTTATTCAACGGTCACTCCCCTAACGCGGTCACTATTTTACTAATAAATTCAACAAAACATCGCCCATTGTTGAATGATACCATCTTGTTGTTCTTTGTAACACCCCCGCTAATTCTGTTAGTAGTAGTTAATTAACTGGACCCCCACTGATCAGGTAAAAAGAAATGTAAAAATAACAATCAACCCGGGATTATCTGTTAATTAATCTTTTGTTTTATTAAACGACTATAACTTGATCATTGTTTTCACGTGTAACGTCACATTATTTGATACTGATTGAATAAATTAAAGTACCGAGTTTTGTCAGGAACATCTAGTATCTCTTTTCCATTTCCACTTTATTGTTAAGTGCCAATCCACGAGAAAACCATGCAGAAATTGGGAAGGTGAGGGGTTGGCCGATTCCATTCATATTCACAGGGTTTGGTCATGCTCATGAGACTACTTGATAGCCAAAACCGCCGATCTCAGAAATTGACCATAGCTGAGATAGGTCAAAAAGGTGTTTTTTGGGGCTTTTTGCTCATTTTTTCGTCAATTTTAGGCAATGTTAGCTGCTGTTTTTCCGGTTGTAAATGAGTACTTATGAAACAAATGATGATTCGATATATTAGGCTAGGTAGTAATGTTTCAAAAAAATGAAAAAAGAAAAATCTATCTTTCCACTGAGGGGTGCCATTTGGTTATTCCTGAAGGGTATAAATCGAACCCTATAAAATATCCAACTTTATGCCCCGATATCTCCACTGTCGCGGGGTCCCATGAATTTTTTTTGTGGTTGTTAGTAAATGGGTACAAGGTCTCTCGATTAAAAAAATAAAATTTCATGTATCTTCATACGCATGCGCGATAACATTGTCTAAGTTTTGACAATTTTGATATTGGATCATCTGATATTTATATGTTCTAATCAATATAGTGACAAAATATGGATGCTAAACGACTCGATACCATCGGCAATTGACAGACTAGCGTTTCGAACCCGCTTAAGCAGTCGTAGAACCCGCTCTGTCAAAACTACCAGTTCTGGTATCCAGCCATCCAAGATCGTGGCTGCTGTATGTGGTTTTTCGCAGTTTTCTACTTCAAAATGTGGCGTTTTCACTGTGTATCCTAAAGAGACTGAGCATGTTTTATTGAAAGAGTGTACTAAAGACATCAGAGGGTATCTATCATTGGTAGCAGTGGATTTATTATGCGGACGCTAAATACTAAGAGTGATTACTGGTGATATCTGAGGGAGCGTTTCATTGATATTTACTATTTGTCAATGATAGTAACATCGCCCTGCTCATATTTACTATTTTTCAATGATAGTAACATCGTCCCGCTGATATTTACTATTTTTCAATGATAGTAACACCGTTTTACTGATATTTACTATTTGTCAATGATTGTAACACGTCCTGATGGTATTTACTATTTTTCAATAACACCGTCCTGCTCATATTTACTATTTTTCAATGATAGTAACATTGTCCTGATGATATTTACTATTTGTCAATGATAGTAACACCGTCCTGCTGATAGATCCTGATATACACTGAGGAAATTAGATTCATGAGGTACTTCCACTATTTTATCCTTCTGATATTTTGTAAAAATTTATGAATGTAAATTTTATATGATATTTTGCGAGGGTTCATGAATGTAAATTTTGTATAATACTGTATTTGATATTTTGTAAGGAAAGGATTCATTGAATGTCTCTGATATATTGTGAAAAATTATGAACGTAGTTTTTGTATATATTACATTTGATATTTTGTGAGGGTTCATGAATGTAATTAGATGTGATATTTTGTAAAGATTAGTATTCCCTCTCGAAAGTAAATTTTGTATATATTTGATATTTTGTGAGGATTAAGGATTGACTCACGAGGTCAATTACGGGCATTGCCCAATTTAGTATTTAATCTGTGATTGTATATTCTTACCTCAGAGAGCAATCTGCGCTTTCTGCTTTACGTACAACAAGTTAAAAAAATGTTACGAGTTAGACCAACATGTATAAAACTACTCTACTACTAGTACCAATAGTTGCTGTTCGATATTCTGATATATACGTACACCTAATGCTACATTAAGCCAATTGAAAAAAAAAAAGTTTTTTGTTTATTTTTGGGGCTTTTTGTGAAGATGATGATCACCATACTTTAAGAGTGTAGGACTACTACTTGTAGGAAGGGTATAGTCTAAATATAGATGATTAACTCGTTGGTCGCAGGTAAAGGTAAAGATAACATCGGTCCTGAAAATTGAAAGAAAAGACAAAATCTTGCCTTTTTAGTCGTGCTGACCTGGTCTTTTTTAGAGTGTAGAATTTATTTTCCAATCTTGAGGATTTAGGCCTACATTTTACTATTCAATGACTACTGTGAGCTATGACAGTTCTCTCAACTGCAGCTTATAATGAGATCTGTACATATCAAGAGATTTAAGAGTGAAATAATGCGAATTTTAGCAAATTTTCACTTCCAGTTGCAGTAAGAGTTGTCATACGAATATTATGTTGCGAAAACATAGCAGCTATGAAGGCGTCTGTATTATACTACATTTGTTTGAATATCAGTTTGATAATATTGGGGATAAAGTTTCGTAAAATTGTTGAATTTATCCGATTTTTGTCAAAATTACCCACTATTTTTGAGAGTGTAGTTATAGACATATATGAAATTTTATTTTTTTAATCGAGAGACCTGATACCCAGTTACTAACAACCACAAAAAGAATTCATGGGAACCCGCGGCAGTGGAGATATCGCGGCATAAAGTTAGGGTACTTTATAAGGTTTGATTTATACACTTCAGGAATAACCAAATGGCACCCCTCAGTGGAAAGATAGATTTTTCTTTCTTCATTTTTTTGAAACATTACTACCTAGCCTAATATATCGAATCATCATTTGTTTCATAAGTACTCATTTACAACCTGAAAAACAGCAGCTAACATTGCCTAAAATTGACGAAAAAATGAGAAAAAAGTCCCCAAAACACCTGTTTGCCGTATCTCGGATAGGGTCAATTTCTGAGATCGGCGGTTTTGGCTATCGAGTAGTCTCATGGGCATGACCAAACCCTATGAATATGAATGGAATCGGCCGACCCACGACCTTCCCGATTTTGCATGGTTTTCTCATGGATAAGCACTTAAACAGACGTTTTAGCGTCTCCTATAATATTACATACAGAGTTACTCCCCCTGTAAATAGGTGATAAAATCAGCGATGTTTATTTGTTCATGTGCTTTTTTGATAAAATAAAATTAATTCATCGATTTTCTTCACAAAAATGGATAAATATTATCGAATGCATCACAATGGTAGACAGTAGTATCGATGGTTGGTACAAAATGACACGTTTACAGAAGTTATGTCCGAGATTTGAGTAAAGAATTTCGTTTGGCGCAAGATTCAGCGACGGTCAAATTTACCGCTTCCAATGCATTCAAGAGTAATATTTAATTTATGTCAGCACAAAAAGCACCAAGATTTTATTAAGAGGCCACTCCCGTTAAGTTATGTCCGAGATTTGAGTAAAGACTTTTCGTTCGGCGCAAGATTCAGCGACAGTCAAATTTACTGCTTCCAATGCATCCAAGCGTAATATTTAATTGATGTCAGCACAAAAAGCAAAAGATTTTATTAAGAGGACACTCCCGTTAAGCGGTCAGTTGTGAAAATTCCCTTGGGTGGCTGCTTAATGCAGATTCTACTGTATATGCAAATCTGTAATATTGTATTACACACCTGACATCTAAGCTCTGTATTTGTTGATGTACATAGTAACTTTAATACAAATTCTCGTCTATTTATTGGTGTCTCGTCATTTGGTGGTTGACTCATCTACAATTAAAAAATATCTAACATTTATTTTTGTTTTATTTTCTTACAACTGACTTTACATGTAGACTTCGTCATTAAAATCACAATCAAAAGTACTGATGACTTTGTTGAAACATACGGCTATATCACTTCGGTGGAAGTGGAAGTTATATAAAGTTTATCACATTTGTTTCATCAAAAACACATTTCACTCTTAAATCAATAAAAGTTATATATCGGGAGCCACCGTAGCTCAGTGAGTAGGACACTGGCTCGCTAACCAGGAGGTCCTGTTTTGCGATCCCTGTGTTGGCCGAGATAGTTCATCAGGATTTTCTTGCATGATTCCCCCATGTCAGTAGTGTAGGATGGGATGAAAAACCGAAGTCCTGTGTACACACTGGCCTGCATGTAATTAAACCCTTGACAGTTGGAATTTGAAATAAGTGTAGGCCATAATGCTGCAGTCCGGGCAAAATTTGCCTCATTGCACACTGCATGGGGTATGCCCGTCTTCATTAGCCCAATAGGATGTTAAACCCTATTTCATTTCTTTTAAGTTAGATAAATTGCAAGTGTAAAACTTTGCCACAATAACTTTTCCTAATAAAATAAAATGGACGAGTTTATCGCAGATTCTAATACAATCAACAGCGAAAATATTTGCGTCTCTCCCTTGTCATTTTTAAGTTCTTTTACGGCATGCTGTCCATATAAAAAATACATTTGGGTTCTCAGATGCCACAGTTACTTAAAAAGGGCCACATGAGCTGTTTTTATGCATAAAAATAAAAACAAAAATAAAAACATCCTAAAGATTATCACACATACTTGCCACATTAAATTGGTGTAACTCTATTAATCATTTCAAATGAATTTGAACAATTAAGTATCTGCTTGATAAGTCCTTTAGCCACGCGATCCTTCCTCTGACAAAACAGATAACCCCCTCCCTTTTTGAAGAATTGTCTGAGAATCAAAATGTATTTTTAGCATGGCTTAAAAGTTTCTACATAATGCCCATTAACAAACCTCTATGATCTCTTCCAACTGATCTATTAAAGATGTCAACCCAAAAAACTGTGCTTCTTCCAGAACACCTGTCAAAAATATATTACAGTATATTACAAATATATATCCAGAACACCTGTCAAAATATCCAGAATATACCCAGAATACCTAAATATTAGTAAAATTCCCCTTTAATATCCAGTAAATTTACTTTAAATGAACTATTTGCTTGGCCGCGACAATCACTGATAAGGATGACATTGATGCGGCTTAATGAGCTAGAAATATTAACTTTTTTTGTATATATTGGAAAAATAAATAAAGGCGTTTGACGTATTTGTAGGTAAAAATTATTTCCTATTTAGTGTAAATGGGTATTAAAATGACTAAAATGCAGCATTCTCTCCGAAGCAGTTATGTCTTATGTAAACAATGTACGCGTCATTCAGCCAATGATTCACACCGCGTGCTGTGACAGCACGTGTTAAGGCAGTCATGTATGACAGAGGTATTATACGAGACTCGTAATTCTCTGTGAAACAGATTGGGCAATTAGTCCTCCATTGAGGAAAAATAATATATTAGGACTTGATTGAACACATGACAATTTTAGCACGATTTTCATCCTTTTTTAATCAAAACTCCAACTGTTTTTTTCAGCGCACACCATCCATGATGAGTGGGGACTGGGCTTTAAAAATTCTAAAGATTTTTCTCATTTCATGTTTGGATTCAAACCCAGGGGATATTCTGGTCAACTGCGCAGTGCACTGACCACTCTCTACCATCCACAAATTAAACATAAATAAACTCACCATATGGATTTATATTTTTATCTAATACTAGAATGTTATGACGTAGATAATTAATTATAGGTTCAAAATAAATAGCACTTCTATCAATTAAATACGCTCCATTTTCATCTACACTACTCTTCCAACCAACACCTGAAACATTAAAATATTGAATATTACTAAATGAGTTGTTTAAAATGGATTAATCTTAATTTATGCTAGGTTCCCACTATCACGATTCGTGCTACGATTGAAAGCGTGATTATATTCGTGGACTAATTGTGGTCATCCTATCAGGTATTAAATATTGAGTTCAGTCGTAGCAATCCGAAGGTATCTGAACGTAGCAGATAATGAACTCAATAGGGATTAACCTTAATTTATGGTAGGTTCCCACTATCACGATTCGTGCTACGATTGAAATCGTGATTTTAATCGTGGAGTAATTGTGGTGATCCTATCAGGTCTTACTTTGAGGTCAGTTGTAACAATCGTGTTGAGTGTATCATATGTATCCAAAGGTATCTGCATGTAGCAGATCGTGGAATCAATAAGGATCCTATCATAACGCATCACACGACATAAACAACTACAAGAGAAACAGTATGTTATGTGTGAGAAAACTGAAACTAAGAGAAATCACTGGCTCAGGTAGGAACAATTCTCTAGTGGTGTCTTGTTACTTGATATATTCATATTATGAATGACTTTTCGGCTTGAAAAAAACAAAACATGTCATATATAAGTCAAACTGTGCCTAATAATTTTTTCGGGCCTCAAGATTTGATACTGTGACTTGGGTTCTGAAATTCCCTTATTTGGTTACTTTTGTGATTAAATTGATATGGCTACACTAAGAATTTACAAGATTTCTATAATTAATTGTTAACCTAGGTGCGTCACCATGTCAATTACATGTACAGGGGTAGATCCAGTAGGGGGGGGGGGGGAGAGAGAGGGGGAACCTGCTCAGCTACATAAAATGAAATTGAATCACAATTAATTGATCCTATTAATTAATAATAAAAATTGACGTTCAGTGTGTATGTATGCCTACATAATTTGAAGACGATGGGTGTTGGATTTCTCTCTTTCAAAAGCTCAATGTGTATGCCTACGTTATTTGGAGAAGATGATAGCATCATGTTTTGTGAACTGTCAAATTTCCTTTAAAGGAACCTGGCAAACACCCTTCTGCAAAATTTCCTTGATCCCCCCCTGATGTATGTGAATCTCCTATCAGAATGTCTTAGTCATGTGACCTGCTGTGAAAAAAGTCTAGCTTAGCTGTATAGAGAGAGGTGGGCTTTAACGTTCACTCAAGACAATCTAAGTCATTTTGGGACTATCATATGGTTCAATATTTTTTCAATAAGTCGCTTGCTCATAGCCGGCTTTATTATTGGGAGGAAAGCAGAGGACGCAGAGAAAACCCACGAGATTGGACAGTCTACCCTATTCCTTGTATGACAGACCTTATAATCCAATGTGCATGCAACCCACCTCGCTGCTAAATTGTTAAAGTCCTTGGTGTAGTATAATTTTATGTGTATAAACAGTCTACTAAAAACCTTGCTGAGAGAAATTTTACCTTTATCGTTTGTAAACATTCTAGCTAACATACTACCAGGATTCTGTCCTGTTAAAGTACTCCTAAAATAATATAAAAATAACCTCATTCATGGGGTTTAACGTCCACTCGACACAAACTAGGTCATTTCGAGACTAATATATGGTTCAAGTTTATTTCATTAATTTGCTTACATGTATGGGTCCTTAACAGAGGGAGGAAACTGGAGAACCCGGAGAAGACCCACAAGGTTGGACAGGCGACCCTACTCCTTGTCCAGTACAAGTGGAGAATTGAAACCACGCCACCCACCCCCATCAGCTTATGGTATGAAGTATAACAATAAACTACTTATAAACAAACATGAGTTATCTTCCCCAAAAAGTAATCCTAAAACCGTGAAAAAATTTTCTTCTAATAACCAAACAAAACAATTATTGTACGAAGGATAACAATAAGCTACTTATGCATAAGAGTTTTTTGCCATTAAAAAAGTAAATTTCATTCTGATAATAAAATATCATTTTACAGTATGCAGGACAACAATATACAGCTAATTGTCAAGGGGAGGGCCTATTTTAATAATAATAATAATAATTCATTTATTCGTGCGTAAAAAAGTACACTTACAAAGATTTAAAGAAGAATATATAAATCTACAAATAATATGTACAGTGAACAGTAATCATATAATAACTATTCTGTACACAGAAAGTTTATTATTTCATTAAGTTTAAAGCCACTTAGGAAGGTTGGAAATTTTCACTTAATGAGTTCGACACCAAAAGGGTTAGGCAAAGAATCCCCAATAGGTGGATTTCCTGAATGCTAATTAACTCCCCAACCTGTCTTATCATAACATGAAATGTAACAAACCTAGTGGTAGTGAACATTTTCCCACCAACATTTAATGTCAGCCATTCATCTTTACTACAAGCTTTCTTAACACAAATATCAGGTTTATTTTCACCACTATTTACAGATGGACATGCTAAAAAAAAAAGAAAAAAGAAAAATAAAAGAAATATTAACATTATTTTAAAATTTATGAGAGTGCCAGTTGTAACTACACTGTACAGCAGATCCATAATTAAACAAATGCTGCTCTCTAAAACTTTCACATTTAAAAAGATAGGTTGCCAGTTGAAGAACCATAAGCCCACAGTAGCTAAATCTTTCATGGAGGTTGTTGTAGTAAAAAGCATTTGGACAACTTTAGTCTCTTGACTAGTCTAGAGCATCCACTTGATATTTCAGTAGGTTCAGGGAAATTACTCTGTAAGCGATTTAATTATTAAACAAGGCTTCTTTGTCTCATGAACAAGTAAAGGCAACAACAATGTTTCCCCAACCAAAGGAAAGGCAACAACAATGTTTCATCAACCAAAGTAGCAACAACAATGTTTCGGCTACCAAAGTAAAGGCAACAACAATGTTTCACCAACAACAATGTTCCACCAACTAAAGAAAAGGTTTTTACACTTACAATAGTTACGAATAAATTTCTCCCCTTCAGATACATAAATAACTTCGTCATCTCTGTAATAAAAGAAATTTAGCCATTTAATACACCTTCAGTCATCAACATGTGAAAATATCTGTTAACAGTGTCTTAATGCCACTGATTATATTTTGAAAGTGGAATCTCTATATAAGGAATATATACAGAGGTACATTAGTCCAAATTCCATTCAATACTTTCAAAGAAATGATGAATTAAAAATTTGTCCAACATTCGGCATTCACTGTATATAGACGTCAACACAAGCCAGTGCCACCTGAAATCTTTTGATGGGCTTGTTGATTTGTGACATAAATGGTATGACTCATATTTCAGCGAGAGCCGTAAAAACCATGTGCTTAATTAAACCATGAGGTTTTTATATTTCCTGGAACATTTCTGACAAATTCAGCCCAATATTTCCAGACCTATTGATACTAACCTAATCAGATCTATATCGTCAATCAAACCACCTTTTGCTGTAAACAATTTCTTTGCGTTACATTTTAGCTTTGTGCTGGCGATTTCCAGAATTTGATTGACAGTCTCAGGCAATATGATAACCTTCAAAATAAATAAAATCTGTAAAGCAATTCACAAGAAATCTTGCCAATATGATCAAGGTCGTACTTAAAGGATAATGTTGCAGTCTACCTTTACATATGTGATAGAAATGGTTAAAGATATGTAAAATATGTAATTTTAACATTGGGAGAGAGAGAGAGAAGAGAGAGAGAGAGACGGATTTAATATCCACTCACACAAAGTAGGTTGATCATTTTGAGGACCAACAGGTACATTGTTCAATTTTATTTTAATAATTTGCTTGTGCATAGGGGCCTTTAAGGGAGGATGACGGAGGACCCGGAGAAAACCCATGATGAGGTTGGATTTGACAATACATGTAGGTGTAATAGTTAGGGCTGGTGGTTGGAGGGGCAAAGCTCGGGAAAAGTCCAAGGTTAAGGGGGCAAAGACACAAGCTCCCGCCTTTGGGTGGTGGGTGGTGGGTGGTGGGTGGGCCTCCCCCAGAAATTTTTCAAAAACAGGTTGCCGGAAATGCATTCTGGCAGTATTTCGGGCACATATCGTTGAGATAAAGTGTCAAACGAATGGACTTGCGAACCTCAGCGAAGCCACTGGTTAGGGCAGCAGTGATTCACAATGGCTTTGACAGGTCTTCTAATTGCCTCATTCCATTAAACTGTCTGTGAAATGGCAACAAGGTAGGGTACATTGTTTTGTCCCTGGTCGAAATAATATTCATATCATTAATCCGGGCCTCAATAAATTACTTGCGGTGGGCCTCAATTATTCATAAGGAGACTTTCCTGATAGTTACTCTTTATTATCGGAATCAATAGAAATGGTTTCATGAAAAGCATTGGTCTGTGTAAATGAAAAGAAGAGAGCTGGACAGATGATGATTTCTGACTAAAAATTATTTACTTCATTTCAAGTTATGCCCAAACTAAAAATACCTTTCCATCTTCTAAGGAGCCATTCTTAAAAATGACAATTCTTTTCATCTTTATTGACAAGATCCGCTGTCATACTGCATAAATTCATACAAATATAATAACCATCTAAAACACGCATATGTTTGAACTCCAAATGAACGTAAATGACTCAGTTTTTCTAACTCTGAACTGAATATAAATACCTGCAACGATTTCTAAAAATAGATTAGTATTTATAACGGTATTATTCTGCTACAGAATAAAAAGTAAAAATAGCGTTATATTTCTTTGCGGAAAATACAAAGCATGGAAACGAGGATTCAATTGAAATTTTGCAAACTATTGTTTTATGATTCCAATTCTTTTTTTCCACCCCTAATTATTAATGAACATTGTATCAACGGTTGATAATCTTTCCCTTTGCAGCAAATTAAAAGCAAAATGGCGACCTCCATGAAGTCGATCAGAAAGGTTATTTTATGGAACTTGTCGAAAAAATCAAGGTATTTGTAATGCATTTAACAACGTTTGTGTATATTTATGCGTCCTTTAATTTAAGTTTTTAAAATCCTGTTAACTGCATTCAGAAACTTGAATATGCATTAATCGTGGACATGTTAATGGGTATGATAACAGGCTGATCACTGGTTAAATTCAAGGGAGATAATAACTCTGACTTTTTATTTTATTATTTTATATTTTTTTACTGATTTTCTTCATTTTCTGTCATTCCAAAATGTCGAACTCATTACCTAGTAATTTTTGATGATAATTACATCCACAGTATGATCACTGATCTATTTGATAATTGGTCCTAGTATTAGTAGGCCTAATTCGTTAGTTCAGTTTGTTTCTGGACTGGAGTTTTACGTCCACTTCCACCTAGGGCCTACTTTGTCTACGATATCGTAGACAAAGTAGGCCTAAGGTAGGGGAAGGGCTATAAATCATCTCTTCAGTCTTGACCTGAAAATTTTGTCTGGACAGAGGCATTTACAGGGCAAGTTTTTTGTTGCATTGGAACAATTAGATAGTGTTACTTGCCAGGCCTCCGTCCTGCACCACTGACAGGCTGATACCACACTGAAAAATACCTAGGAACTTTCTTGACCAACACTGTGGTATCAACCGCTTGATCTCACTGAGCCATAGTGGCTCAGTTCATGAATAAGAGATAGGCCGAAGATTAAACTAGATTGGTTATTTATTTATTTCTTTTGTCCATATGCAGTGTTTAGGAAAACGCAAATATTGGCAGTTTAGCTTTCCCAAATCCTGCATTCTTCTATCACAATTTATTATAATTAAAAACAGTACTTTATAATGTGGTATTCTACTATAATGCAAAATGAAGAGATAATATCTTTTTTTTTTTGTTTTATTATTCAGGCATTTTTCTAGTTGTCAAAATCACTGTAACAGGCATGAAACAGAACAATTGAAACAGGAACCTGCAAAATTGTCAGGTTTGTTTTGTTTTATAACTACTGGATGAGAGTCATATATTTTATAAGTCAGAAATTACCTCTAAACTGGGAATTAAACAAGTTTAAAAACCTAACCACTAAACTTGGGTGTTATTTTATCTGGTTTCTTGAGATGGGACATGGGTTGGGTGGCCAAATGGTCTAACAGTGTCTAACACATGCACTTTAGATCATAAGATCTGTGGTTCTGATTCCCAGCTTTTATGTGACAAGGAGAAGGGTCCCTTCTAAACTTGTGTTTTCTCCTGGTCCTCTGATTTCCTGCAACTGCTAAAGACTCCCTACGCACAAGCAAGTTATTGAAATAAAATTGAACCATATGATAGTCCCAAATTGACCTAGTTTGTGTCGAGTGGACATTATACCCTATTTTTAGCCTCTTGCTTGAGGTCAATTTCACACTAAAATATTCCACCCCCAAAATATGGTAGCTAGTTGTAGCATCCCTAATATTCTTAATAAACTGATCTTATTTAATGCAAACATCTCAATCTTATTTTCAGTAGGGGTATGGATAAATTGTTTTAGCTATCCGAATTTCATGAATTTTTTCACCCACTAGTCTCCAAATAGGCCATAGGTAGACATGCCTTCGGTCTACACAATCCACAGATTTTGACTTCTTTCAGCTTATGGACAATCACCCTAAACAAAGATTTCCTATAAATTTAAATTTTATAGGGCCCCATGAACTTTTTCTACTGTTTTTTTTTAAAATATCATGACAACAGAATTCACCTCTGTATCACGATTGATGATGACAGAATTCACCTCTGTATCACTATTGATGATGACAGAAGACTGGAGGTGGTGGGTTCGATCCCGGTGTGGGCAGAGTAAGTTCATCAGGATTTTCTGGCATGGTTTTCCCTTGTCAGTGGTGCAGGAGGGGAGGGCCTGATAAGGACAGCTGTCTAGTCGTTTCGATGGAACAAACAACAAAGATCCTGTGTACACATTGGCATGCTTGTAAAAGATCCCTTGGCATTTGGAATTTGATATAAGAGTAGGCTGTAGCGCTGCTGTCCGGGCAAAATTTGCCTCGTAGCACACCACGTGGCATATGCCCGTCTTCATCAGCCCATTAGGATGTTAAACCCCATTCCATTTCATTTTATTTCATTTTGTATTACAGGTAGCACATCAGAAATAGTCATACCCAACAGAATACCAAGGTATTAATTGTTTGTATACTGTTTAAATAGCATTTAGTAATTGAAACATTAAAATAAACACAAAATTTCCTTGGAAAACAATTACTGTATATTAATGAGAGCTTGAAAATAATAAGAGAGTCATTGTGGAAAATTCCGGCGTGGTTTCCCCTTGTCAGTTGTGCAGAACGGAGGTTCTGACAAGGACAGCTGTCTAGTCGTTCGGATGGATACATAAAAACAAGGTCCCGTGTACACATTGGCGTGCGCGTTAAAGATCCCTTGGCAGTTGGAATTCGATAAACCATAGTGCCCATGCCCAGGCAAAATTTCCATCATAGCATTCTGTATGGCGTATAACAGTCTTCATTAGCCCAATCGGAGCAGAACAGTAGGACGTTAAACACCATTTCATTTCATTGTGGAAAAATAGCTCTGATTAACATATACTTATTATTTTCCGTAGAACTATTGTGTTTATATTAATTATCTGCTCATGTTATTTTTTTTTTTTTTTTTAAAGCTCTGGTCAGCTGTGCCTCATTATTAGTGTAGATTTATTGAATGGACAATATTTCGGTCTTTGAGGTTTTTAATTTTAACCAGTTAGCTCTTATTACCAAGCCTGGACATAAGGCTTCTGTCACAGAATTTGTCAAGTACTTATTATCACACAACATACATATAAGGCTGGACATAAGGCACCTGCCACAGACTTGTCATATCACAAAACGTATATATCATAATGAAAATGCTATGTGATAATTTGTTTCTGACAAAGTTTATGACAGGTGCCTTCTGTCCAGCCTTGTTTATTAGCACTAGTTAACACCTATTACTGTGGTTGGTCATTAGTTTATTATTAGAATGTAGGAGGGTCAACTGTAAGATGATTGGGTTTCATCATGAGTTAGACCTACAGCTACTAATACACTTCAAAGGACTTTCATGGAGGTTTTTTTTAACAATTAGTAGGATTTTGATTTATTCTATTTGTTATTTTCTTTTTAACAGAGGACCAACATCCATTTTGAAGGCCTTGGCATCAACTGTTGAAAGGGTAAGTTTTGCTATAATAATTACTTTTTTTAAAATTCTGTCCAATTTATCACACATATGTTACAAATCAGTATTTTCAATTACTATTAATTAAAAGAGAACTAATCTCGTTTTATTTTATTTATTTCAATTTAATAGCCGATTTCTAATGAATTTTAATTCAGTTCAGTAGTTAAAAATAGAAAAGGGAAAAACCCATCAGCTTTGAGTTTTAAGAATATAAGCATGTCCCTTTATTATATACTGTAGAAGTGGTAACATTTTAATGAATGTACAATGTGTTGGCAAAGGTGCTTTTGACCCTAACCCTCAACAGTTAGCACATTTTTAACGACTTTGGTCTACCCATTAATTGGTTGAGAAAGTTCATCAGGATTTTCCGTCATGGTGTAGGACAGAGGGCCTGGAAAGGGACAATGTATAGTTGTTCCGATTGGATGAAAAACACATTGGCGTGTCATAAAAGTGCCCTCTACAGTTAGAATTCAAAATTAGAGTAGGCTGTTGCACAGCGTATGCCCGTCGTCATTAGTCCAACCAGTGCAGAAAAGAAGGACGTTAAACTCCATTTCATTTCTTTAATTGGCTGGTATACAACAACCAACTTTACCGAATATTAAATATAACGAATATTAAAACATTTCAAATTTTGTTTTATTTATAGGATCCAAATGCACCAGCTTATTATTTGATAGATGATCCATATTTATATCCGACTGGATTTATTCAAAAGGTAAGCTATTACTATATTTTGTGTTTTTGGCTTGCCTTTCTTGTGAGTTTATTTTCATTTTAATGAATCGTGTATCACTACAGACCTGGGACTCTACAGCCCTGGGATCCATTCATTTGATTTGTTTGTATTTTTATTGTTGATGATGCTTACGGATATCCCCAGTATCCATTCACTTGATCTTATATATACGTTTGGGGTTCGAGGTGTCTGTGTCCTGTCCGTATGTTTGTCTTGTGTAACTGTTTTTGTGTTGTGCTATCCCCCTGCGCTTGCTATTACAATGACTGTGTGTGATATGTCTTGTCTGTGAGTTTGTCTGGTTTTTATGTGGGGCACAGTTCTCCTACAGTGACTATTAATGAGTTTTTCGCATAAATATAAATACCACTATCAAGTTTTTGGCTACCTGCTGTGAATAGCATGCTACACTCTAGATCATGGCAGAGCATACAGAATAATAACATTTTTAGTTGTCATTGTCTCAGTATTTTTTAATAATAATGATCTATGATTTAATAATAATTAAATACATTTGTAAAGCACACACACTCTAGTTAGTGGCATATTGTTGTGTTGGGATCACTACCTTCGATATGCCTTCTATACGTGGATGGACGGTCATATTCATATCTCAACCCCCCCTTATACTATATATTAAAACAAGACATTCTCGTGGTACGACCACACTTGAAGTATGTGCGTCTTTTATTAACTTCAATATATATTACAGAGAAGAGTGGGCAGGGGCAGATAACTTCCGTCTCATGTGACTTATATTACAATAATGATCATCCAGTAAAGGATCAACACGACAATATTTATGCAAGTAAAAGATAAAAATTATTAGGTCACATCCGCATAAAATGTACCATAATATAATTGCAAATTATTATATTAATGTCTTTTTTTAAAAGAGAAACTATGCCCTGTCCAAGGCAGCAGGAAAAAGGGCCGCTAAACATATAGTTGAACAGCATCCAGAGTTTTTTCAGAATGATACTTCTCAACCAAAAGTAGAAGTAAGTACACAATTAAAATACATATCTTTTGTAAATAATTTTTTTTTGGTGGTGTGTGGGGATGATCTTACACATGTATTTTAGGTCATAAGGTCTGTCATTGTGTCAGGTGGCGGGGTTTTAATCCTACAGAACCTTAGAGTCACTCACAGTTTTAAGCATGTTTATTGCCTGTGAACCAAAATAGCATGAATATCAATTACCACATCTTCTATTTTTTTGTTTTGTCTCCTTGCAGGCATTTATGCCCCCCAAAACTGAATATCAAACGACAGGTGCCAATGAAGAAGCTTTAATAGAAAGAATCCAAATGAAGAATGTAAAAGATGCTATTGCCCTTTACAAAGAAATTCAACTGGAAGGTATATATAGTTTACTATGTTAACCTGAAGCACTGTTTTTCATAATCTCTAATATATTTTAAAGCTTGCGGATCAGGGTTTTTTTTTTGGGTTGACTATAATGAAATTTATATTTCTTGTCACTATGTGTTTGAATGTGAATAAGAGCCAAGAAGAACTATTGAGGACTTTCCAAGCTCAGTTCTCACTTGTTAGGAATGGTGCTTGCACAGTTGACAAGAAAGTGTACCCAGTCGTTCTGATGGGATGAAAAAATGAGGTCAGCTTGTGTACACTGAAATGAAATGAAATGAGGTTTTTAAAATGTCCTACTGTTCTGCTCTGACTGAGCTAATGGCATATGCCATACGGTGTACGTGCATACCAATGTATACACGGGTACTCGTTTTTTTGTCTATCCAAACAACTAGACAGCTGTCCTTGTCAGTCCCTCTCTCCTGCACCACTGACAAGGGGAAACCAGGCTGGAAAATCCCAATAAACTTTCTTGATCAATGCAGGGATCAAACACGCAACCTCCAGACTAGCGAGCCAGTGTATTACCCACTTAGCCACCGTGTGTACACACTGATGTGCATGTAAAAGAACCTCATAAGTTTTCTCTGTGTAATCTGCTATCTCCATCGACGTCCCAGACTCTTTGTTTATCTCCGGGAAAACTCGCTGGCCATACGTCAGCCATTTTGAATGTCATGTAATGTATCCTTCCGTCAGTCGCTTCACAAAGATCCAAATTTTCATTTCTTCAAAAATTTCACTCACATTGTGCGCTAAAAATAGTTCATGGTAAATCTAAAAATATTTCACGGTAAATCATCAAATTGGCTGTTTTCGAATTAACTTTTAATGTCAATATGTGGAAAATGTTCCAAGGATCATTAATATGTAATTCATGCAATGAACTGATGCCTAATTGTCGAGAAATTGGCAGCAATTTATTCTAACAAATCAGTAGCTACTGGGGGCAGTGCTAAGGAACCAATTTCACACTGATTAATGGCCGACAAGTTTTACTAGAGGTAAATGAAGGATAAAGTTATCTCTGGGATCGAGATTGTGTCATCCGTTGTCCTCCCCCTATGTGCAAGCTAATTATTGAAATAAAATTGCACCATATGTTATTTATTCCCAAAATGACCTGGTTTGTGTCAACTGGATTTAAACCCCATTTCTCTCTCGGTCTACTTTGGTTGCCAACTAATTGAGGAATATGGAAGTTTGTCAGATTCAGTAAGCTTGTCAGATTCAATAAGTTTGTCAGATTCAATAAGTTTGTAGATTTTTGTTTATATATGTATACTAATGTATATGTTTAATATATTTTAGAGATGGAAATATCTGAAGAGACCCTTTTAGATCTCTTAGATTTATTGTGCGTTTATAACAATAAAGATCCACCAGAAGAATTATATGGTGAAGAATTCATTTATCTTTCAAAACACGATAGAAAACCAGCCAAAACTTGGGAGTAAGTATTTCTTTTGCATTCTGTATGCCTGGGAGCAGCACTGATCCAGGTGTTGGCCGAAAAAGTTAATCAGGATTTTCTGGCGTGGTTCTCACCTGTCAGTGGTTCAGCGGGTAAGACTAACCTGAAGGTCTCATGTTTGATCAAGGTGTTGGCCGAGAAACTTAATCAGAATTTTCCTGCATGGTTCTCCCCTGTTAATGGTGCAGGACAGTTGGCCCTGGCAACGGACAATGTATAGTCATTTGGATGGGACAAAAAACCAAGGTCCTGTGTACACATTTGCGTGCCTGAAATGGAATTTGATATAAGAGTAGCTTGCAGCATCACTATCCGGGCAAAATTTCAATTATCAGGTTAAGTGAATTAATAGGAACTATCTTTATCAGGTACCGCAGAATGAATTGATAGCTCTGGCTGAGTTTTTGCGAGTGCTTTTTTTCACGCACACAATTTTTATACACATGAATCCCTGAATATTGTAGTTTGCAACAGATTAATAATAGGCTACCTCAATTGACAATCTGAGGCTTTAGATTTCATACAAGTTTTTGTTTTATTTTATAGAATATTTTGTTTATTTAGAAAACGTTTGTATTTGTAGAGATTTTACTGCAGCAGAGAAACTGTTTGAAGATTTACCCAGAAAATCAGCTCGAGCTTATAATACCATAGTAACTGGAATGGCCAAGGTAAGATATCATGTGAATACCCGATAACACAGTTTACTTCATTTCTCATTTCTACCAGACGGCTTGGCGAGTAAGGTTGTGGCTAGTTAACCAGTATGTCTAAGGTTTAAAATGGTTGTCAGTCGAGACAGTTACTCAGGATTTTCAAGCCTGGTTTCCCCTTGTCAGTGGTGCAGGACGAAGCTGTCTGGACGAATTCTGTTTCACAGCACACTGAATGGTGTATTCCTGTCTTCATTAGCACAGTCCATTTCATTTCTGCCAAACTTGGGGTTTAATGTCCATTTGACACAAACTGGCTCATTTTGGGAATCGAAAACAAGCCAATGTGAGTAAGACATTGATTGGTTCAATAACCTGGAGGTTTTGTGTTCCATGTTCGAGGTCCATTCGGATGGGATGAAAAGAGTATGCCGTAGCACCATTGTTCAGGCAAAATTTCCCTCATAGCACTGCATGACGTATGTCTGTCTTCATTAGCCCATTCAGAGCAGAACAGTAGGACGTTAAATCCCATTTCATTTAATTTTTCTCAATGTTAGTTTGTGTTATCGATAAGTATTTTATTTTCAGGGCCTGGCATCAGAAAATGCAATGAATAGATATAATGAAATGTTAGAAAACATGATTCCAGGTAGGTCAAATAGATGGAATTAGCCATATTTGGTTGAAACGTTTGCTTGCTTGGGTAGAATTGTTCAAAACAAATTAATCAGCCTCAGAGGGGCATGACAGAGATTCCTCAAAGGGACAGATTTAGTCATTTTTACATATTTTCACCTTTTTCTTCGGCCAAGATAAAACTTCTTTTAAGAATAGCCTTCTCGAAGACAGAGAGCTAGGGTTTTTAAACTGGTTTATTTGCCCCACCTTTGTGTTCAGATGACAAAGTTCAAAGTTAAAGATACATTATGTAAGATTTAGATAAAGAGCTAGCCACTCTTGCATTTCTTCAAATTACTCTATTGTGAGCGAAGATATTAGCCTTTGAAGGTTTGACAAGACGTGTGCAATAATTTCAACTACCGTACTGGTTGTTCAAAGCTAAGTCTCGCTCCTCCATTTTTAGCTTAAATTAAAATATGGCTGAACTGTTCTAATCTATTTAAAATGGCCTGGATAGGTTAATTAATGTCTAATTAATAGTTTTTATAACATTTCAGGCCTAAAGAAAGATCTGCAATAGGCAGATTTAGCTCTTGCATTTAGTATGTTTAATCTGGTTTAACGATCGCTAGGGTTTTTAAACCAGTTGAACTTAAGAATCTGAATGGGCTACAGGTGGTGCTTATTCAGATTTGTGGTAAATTTTTGTAGTGCAATTAAACTATTAGAATCTGATCTGTTTTTTGTCTCCTATTAAAATATTCAAACAAAAACAGTACACTAGTTGGTAATATAAGTGGAATATAATAATATTCAAATACATGTAATGATTTAAAATATTAATATTAAATAATGATTTAAAATATTAATATTCAAATAATGATTTAAAATATTAATATTCAAATAATGATTTAAGATATTAATATTCAAATAATGATTTAAAATATTAATATTCAAATAATGATTTAAAATAATGGTTTACAATATAAGTATTGAATTAGTTTTTGAATTTAAATAATGATTTAGAAAATTTGAATAATGATTTAGAATATTTGAATAGTATTTGAATAATGATTTAGAATATTTGAATAGTATTTGAATAATGATTTAGAATATTAAAATAGCATTTGAATAATTATTTAGAATATTTGAATAGTAAAATCAACAATCTACTATATTATTCTAAAAGTAATATGTCATTATAGAAGTTTTTAATGATTAAGAATATTTTGGTTGTTCTAGAATCATTTTGGACATAAAAGTCAGATGTATAAGTTATTTTTTTATTGTAGTGGATTTGGAAACATTTAATCATCTGATAGAATATGGTACAATGACAACAGACAGTCATAAAGAAAAATGGTCTCTAGTTACAGTAAGTTATCACTCATGTTTCACTCCCATCATATTGAATGTGTAATCATAGAAATAAAAATTACTATTTGTTGGTTTTTAAATGACAAAAGTATTGTGTTGATGAGACATTAATCCCATTCCATCTAGTAAGGGAGATATATCAAATCATTCAAACGGAATGAAAACTGGAGATTCATCTTCTCATTGTTGTGCACTTAAAAGATCCCTTCACTGTTGATATTTAATGAAAACATTGCTGTCAAGGAAAAAATTCCATCATTCTGGTTGGAGTGAAATAATAAATAAATATTATAATTTCAGAGAATGAATGAATTATTGAATAGATATTGAAATATTATAATTCAGAATGATTGAATTAATATTAAATGTTATATATTAAATGAAATGAAATTGGGTTTAACATCCTACTTTTCTGCTTTGATTGGGCATACACCACGCAGTGTTCTATGAGGGAAATTTGCTTGGTCAGCGGTACTACGGTCTACTCTTTATTTTGAATTCCGACTGTCAAGGGTTTCTTTTACGTGCACGGCAATGTGTACATAGGACCTTGTTGTTTTTTTTGTCCAATCCAAATAACTATACATTGTCCTAGCCAGGCCCTCCATTCTAAACCGGGGAATCACGGTGGCTAAGTGGGTACGACGCTGGCTCACTAGCCTGGAGGTCTCGTGTTAGATCCCTGCATTGGCCGAGAAAGTTCATCCAGATTTTCGGGCGTGAATGCCCCTTGTCAGTGTTGCAGGATGGAGGGTCTGACAAGGACAGCTGTCCAGTCGTTTGGATAGGATGAAAAACTGAGGTCCCGTGTACACATTGGCGTGCAGGTAAAAGATCTCTTGACAGTTGGAATTCGATATAAGAATAGGCCGTATTGCCGCGTTCAGGCAAAATTTCCCTCATATCACACTGTATGGCATATGCCCGTCTTCATTAGCCCAGTTCGGAGCAGAACAGTAGGACGTTAAACCCCATTTCATTTCATTTCCGTTCTAAACCACTGATAAGGGGAACCACGCCCGAAAATCACAATGAACTTTCTAGGCTAACACCGGAATCGAACACCGCGTAAGTATAATATAATTTCAGGGAATGAATTAACTGATAAATATGATATTATAATTTCAGGGAATGTTACAAGAGCTGAAGAATCAAGGATTACAACCAACACTGGAAACATTTAGATGTGTTCTTAGTGCATTAGCTACCATGGCTTCACACCAAAACTCACCTCATTATGTCATGAAAACACTTGCTGAAATGAAGAAATTAGGAATAGGTAGCACTTTTTTTTTCTCTTTTGTCTTGTGATTGGTAACAATTGCTAAAGATCAGAGCTCCATGACTCTTCTGTTTGTCGTGGGGAGGTCCTTGGTTCTATCTCAATGATGGTCAGGAAAGTTTTTCTGGATATTGTTCCTGCATGATTTCTCCTTATCAGTGGGGCAGGACAGAGAACCTGACAATGAATAGCATCTAGTTATTTGGATAGTACAAAAAACTCACAACCGACGTAAACATTTTTGGAAACATTACTGTCAAGACAAAATTACCCTCATAGCACACTGCATGACATATGCCTTTCTTCATTAGCCAAATTGTTGCAGAAAAATAGGATTTTAAACCCTATTATCTTAAAACATTTCAACTTCTTTTGAGTTGGTGGAGGGAGTGGTTTAGTATTTTATAGCTAGCATGTATGAGTTTGTTGGTGATGGTCCCTATTAATAAATGTAATTTCTTATTTTTTGATATTATCTTTCTAGAACCAAGTTTAAGCTGTTTTGCGAATGTACTGGATGTATTTTACAACAAGTCAAGTAAGTAATATCTGAGTAAAATGGCATCATCCTTTGATGCTGGCGTACCATTATTAAAATTGTTTAAAATACAGATGTGACGTCACCCTTTGATGTTGGCATACCATTATTTCAAATAATCATACGGGCAACTTGCCAATCGTACATTCTTTATACTAGTGAAATATTGGACTCGTAAATGTACATTATCACTGTAAAAGCATGTGCGGAGTGACTGTATTTTAAGTTGTTTAATGGTCTCGAGCTAAAGACATTGCGTAATATATTGAAACAACATTCGGCTAACGCCTCGTGCAGTATCAATATATTACTTAATGTCTCGCTCTCGACCATAAAACAATACTTAATGGTCTCTAGCAAGACATTGCGTAGTATATTGAAACAACACTCAGATTAACGACCTTGTCCAGTATCAGAATATTACTTAATATTTCGTCTTCTAAAGTTAAAATTTAATATTATACCAGCAAAGTACATTTTATCAGTGGTGAGTTAAATTGTGTCGGATCTGTAAACATTGGCTCAGTGAGTGAGTAAGGTGTTGGCTCACTAATCAGGAGGTCTTGGTTTCGAATCTGGTCAAGAAAGTACTCTAGGTTTTTATAAGTGATACTGGCTGGTGGGTCTGGCAAGGAGCTGCATCTATTCGTTTGGTCCTGTGTACACATTGGGGTACATGTAAAAAAAACCCAGACAGTGGGAATTCCATAAAGAGTAGGCAGATAAGCTGCTCTCCAGGCAAAATTTCCCTCATGACAAACTGCATGATGTATGCCCATCTTCTTTAATATATTTTACAAGCATGTTAAAAAAATTGGTCTATTTTAAATATACATGTATGTTAATATTGGTTTATTTTAAATTATACATGTATGATAATATTGGTTTATTTTAGATGACCGATCAGACATGCTAAAGAAAATTGTAGAATATATATGGGAGAAAAAAATACCCATTAATGGCAGTGATGATTGTAAGTAAAATTAATAGTTACGTCCACTAAACCTATCATACAACTGACTTGAAGAATGAGATGAAGAAGTGAATTGATTTTCAAAGATTAATTTGAAAAATGTTGATGTTTATAATATGCAGAAGTCTATTCCAATGATATTTAAGAACTTGAACAGCCAGTGTTATTATCTGATTGGATGTTTTTTTATAACAAAAGTTAGCACTATGAAGAACTAGAAGCCAATCGAATGTTAATTATTTCTGATAATTGCTTATTGGGTTGTTTCTCTCATTGAGGTTTTCAGTCTTGCTAATGCTTCCACTACATATAAAGAAATAAAAATGTGTCAACCTTTGTGGACTGCTCAGACGACTTAGCTGCTGTGTGGTCATGCATTTCATTACGTGACAATTATCTTTGATATAATGATGTGTATTGTTTATTTGAATTACATTAATGTTACTTCCATGATAATTGGGTTTCGAAATTCCCACCCTAAAAAGTATGGTTGATTTTACATTTGCAAATTCCAATAATAAAAAATTATTTTTCTTCTTGCTTTTTCAGTGCATTTTTTCTTTTTAGCAATGATGAAGGTACATATCAAAATATTTCATTATACTAGTTTACAATTAGTTGTTTTTAATTGATACAAAAATAAGATTTATTAGCAACTAGCTGTTTGCCTAGTGTTACCATCAGAGAGCTGTGATGCTTCCATATTTGAGTTTTGTGAAACTGGAATTAGAATAATTATGCCACTAGGCCTATGTCACTTTTTGGCTCAAGCTGCCCTTATGTGCCAAACTTTGGCTTAGGGTAAGCCCTAGTGCAGCAGCCAATCCCAAAAAGACAAATACATTGACAAATTTCAAATGGCGGTATTGAGTTGTGGCATTATTACTTTGTGACAAACAGATTTGAATAATTTTTGGACTTATACATATTTGGGTGTATGATTGTAAACTCTATATATTAAAACCTTGTGGGTTTTGTCTGTGTCCTTTGGTTTCCTACCACTGCTAAAGACCCCTATGCACAAGCAAATTATTGGAATGACCTAGTTTGTATCGAGTGGGCATTAAACCCCATTTCTCTCTCTCTCTCTCTTCCTTCACAGCACATGGGCAGTCAATAGTTTCAAACAGTTTTAATCTGTTGAGGGATATATTAGTATGAACTATATCACTTTTCTTAATTCAAATGTTCTTCACAGCACATGGGCAGTCAATAGTTTCAAACAGTTTTGATCTCTCCAGGGATATATTGGTATGAACTATATCACTTTTCTCAAATGTTCTTCACAGAACTGGAGGTGTCGATATTTACATGAACAAAGTGCTAAAGTGTTAATTAAATAATAGAATCAACTTTGTTTTTAATTCTAGAATAGTAGAACACTGAAAGATGTAGAAATAGCTACTAAGCTTGAAATTCTAGCTAGAAAATATGATGTAATATCTGGACCTGTGAAATATGTGTCAGTTTTCTAGTAAGTATAATCTTGATTATATAATTACTTCTATTTAGAGGGGAGTTGGCTGGACGAACGATTTAACCCTTAACCGTTCGACGTCATTTTGACGTTATGACGTCAAGTGGTCAGGCTAAATAATGGCTGACGTCAAATATTTTGTATGCCTATTTCAATCGACTACTGTCGAATAATTATAAGTGATAGACTCTTGACACCAATAAAAAAGTTGAAGGGGATAAGTTGATCTATAAATTGCAAATCAGTTTTAAGTCCTTTTCATCAGAAATATCGTCTATGCATCGCCATATCAATTAATACGAAACTAAATACTCAAATGCAGCTTATCAAGAAAGGTTCTTGCTTGACCACTTAGCTGTATAACGTTGTGGTGACTATAGTCGACAATGACCGGTTAAGGGTTAACGCATGCACATTAGATCATAATGTCTGTCGTTGAGTCAAGTGGCATGGTTTTGATTCCTATAACTTGTACATGACAAGGAGTCTAACCTCATGGGTTTGCTCAGGGTCCTCCCTCTGCTGAAAACCCCTTTGTGCAAGCGAATTATTAAGATGAAATTGAACCATGTATTCTGTTTATTTTTTTCAGTTCCCTCTACTTTAAACTGCTGTGTATGTATGATACAATAGAACATGTTATTGAAGTATATAATCGAATTGTACCACATGTAAGTTATACTGGTTCAAACAAGTTTGCTTTATATTTGCATTTAACATCTCTGATTGGCATTAGAGCGAATGGGATCAAAACTGGTTCAGTTCTGTTCAGTATCTGGGGTCACGGTGGGTAAGTTGCTGGCTCGTTAGCCTGGAGGTTGGGTGTTTGATCCCTGCATTGGCCGAGAAAGTTCATCCAGATTATCCGGCGTGATTCCCCCTTGTCAGTGATGCAGGACAGAGGGCCTGACAAGGACAGTTGTCTGGTCGTTTGGATGGGATGAAAAACCAAGGTCCCATTACAAATTGGCGTGCACGTAAAAAATCCCTGGACAGTTGGAATTCGATATAAGAGTAGGCCGTAGTGCCACTGTCCAGGCAAAATTTCACTCATAGCACACTGTATGACGTATGCCCGTCTTCATTAGCCCAGATTAGAAGCAGATTGAGTGTGGTTCACTAGCCAGTAGATTACGAGTTCGATCATGCTGTTTGCCAGGAAAGAGTAACACAGGATTTTCCAGCATGGTTTACCTTTGTCAGTGGTGCAGGATGGGGAGCCTGGCAAGGAATAATGTCTAGTTGTTTGGATGGAAGAAAAATCAAGAACTTGTGTACATGTTGGTGTGCTCGTAAAAGAACCCTTGAAAGATGGAATTGAAATTGGGTTGTAACTGGTGCAGAAAACCCAATACAACTAAAGTTAGTATTTCTGGGCCTGTATTAGTAATTCATTGATGTTATTTTAGATCTGGATGCTGAATACAGAAGAATATGATGAATTATTTAAAGCTATAGAATTATATGAAGGTTATCAGTATATACCACAGATCTGGTCAGGTAATCTGCTAAAACATTCAAATACAAAATTATATTCATCAAAATGTTTCCCATATTTCTGAGAACAATACCCAATAATGAGTGGGGTGGCCAACCTTTTACGATCCGTGTATCGCACCTGTATCATACTGAATTAACAAAACAAAATGTCAACAGAGTTAGAAACTTTATTAACCTCTGTGGCTGTAACTTCCGTGACTTGAACATCAGTCTATTGAAATATTTGGTGAAACTACCTTGTTTAGTTATAGACAATTACTGACAATTAAAGAAAGTCACATTGATCTTATTTTTATTGTCGACACTCTGGCTCGTTGATTATGGTGCTGATGATGCTGATGGTGCTAGCTCTGTAGCCTGGAGTTTGATTTTTGAGTACATTTATTCACATGACAAGCCTATAATCAACTCTCTAGACCATCGGATGGCAGAGATTTAAATGGATAAAAAAAGTCTGTGAGATAATAAAATGGATAATTGAGACTTAGTCCTGTTTGTCCAGTACTTTTGCTACAATAATAAACAATCTAACCAGCACTCATAACTTGGCTCAGAATAAAATAATTTGAATTAAATTTTCATTATATTCATTTTTCATTATCTATTTTGCAACGATTATAGCTGGAACGGTCAGCTCTTTATCTAAATCTTACATAATTCATCTTCAATATATATTTCAGATATGCAGTTTGATTTAATGAAACTTAACGATGTAGTTAATCTGGTTGTTTCTTCAATGGCTAAAGTAAAACATAAGGAACAGGTATCTATCTTTTTAAAACAAGTACCAGTGTGCTATGAACCAGGAACTAAGTATTGTGTAATTACAGCCATCTTACAATTGTGACGTCATGTCAAAATTGAAGCCCATCAAGGAACAAGCATGCCAGGTTTCTTGCTGATCGTACATGAATTGTCGAAGCCTTAGACTTTCTTCGAAGAGCTTCACCCCCAAGAACAACAAGATGAGTAGCAATTAGCTGTTCCAGCTCCTAATTGAAATGTGATTTATGCTGACTTTACTCTTTATTTTTAGAATAGAAAGGATTCGTCTTTGCAGATAATCCTTTAGAGGCATTTGATAATTGGGCAATAACACATACATATAAATTATGGAAATACAATTACTATTGTCTCAATATTATCAAGCAAGTAAAGTTTGAACATCGAGGCCGTTGGCAGAGATGTTAAACCTGTTAACGAATGAAGCGTGCTATAACTGACTTGTAACACCTGCTCAACATGCATGTTGTTATTGCACAGAAAACCCACCTCACTTCTCTAAATGATTTCTACTAAAACTAGTGTAAACCAGCAAAAGAGTGCAATAACGTTTTGCACGGTTAAGCTCCACCCAATCTACTAAAGGGAAAAAAAGAACAAAGGAAGATTTCCCGTCCATGTTACAAATCTATATGGACTAGCAATAACAACAAATCTATATAGACAAGCAATGACTACAAATCTATATGGACTAGCACTAACAACAAATCTATATGGACAAGTAATAACTACAAATCTATATAGACAAGCAACGTGTTCTCAGATAATCCTGTGCAAAGTTTTGTGTTTCTGCATTAAAGATATTTCTCATAAACAGTGATTGAAAGTTCAGTAAATTCTTAACTGAAGTCGGAGAAAGCTTTGTGAACTCGGAGCCTGATGTTTGTTATGTTAGCAAAATGGTGCTTTGCCAAAATAAAAACACCAAAAAAAACCCACGGCTCCATCGCATTTTTTGAAGGATTATCTGAGAACTGAATATATAACTGTCACAGTAAAATTTGGATTACAATAATAACAGTTTTATATTACAGAATGCTTTAATTTATTAATTAATATGATTTCTAGTTACAGAATCAGTTTTGTGAAATAGCAGAATCGTTGATATCTAGATGGATAAGTGATCAACAATTCATCAGTACTATGAGACCGCCTCGTCGTTACCTCGGGTAATTAACATATCATTTCATATTCCCCACACCGCATAATAAAAGGCCTGCATTTATTAATGTTGTACAGTTGTAAGGTCAACTAGAACTGCGAAATAAACATCTTTATTTCTCGATTTGCAAATAGAGTTGTTTTTCGTAAGCAAGGGGTACTGTGTGCTAGCTCATGGGTTCAAAGGAGCCTTAGAAATTTACTGAAATCTCAGAAATTGAAGACTAGCATTCCACATGTTATATCAAATACCGTGTTCCATGCTTATATTGGTTATAAATGCTTGGAAGAAAAAGAAAGGTTTGCCTTTGAGTATCAAGTCAAAAATACTTTACTTAACACGCGATCAGCGGATATGTGGCCACTCTTCAGGCCTATCACACACTGTGTCATAGGTCAAAACGTCTCATCGGAAGGCGTCTGCCCAATAACTCATGGTGGTCAGGATTTAGTCATGCTAAGTATTGAATCAAAAGTTGCCAGAACAATTAATGTTTATGCTGTCATTCAAACATTTTCACCAAAATCAACAGAGCACTCCATTCCACCCTTCTGTCATCTTTGCTGGCCTTATAATGAATGTTTGGGCTAATGAAGATGGGCATACGCCATGCAGTGTGCTGTGAGGAAAACTTTGCCCGGACAGAGGCACTATGGCTAACTCTTCTATCGAATTCCATTTGTCATAGGTTCTTTTTTATGCACGCCAATGTGTACCTGTGACCTTGGTTTATAGTCCCATCTGAACGACTATATGCTGATAAGCAGAAACCACGTAGGAAAATCCATGATTAACTTTCTCGTCAACACCGGTATCACATACGGGACCTCCAGGTTAGCGAGC
Source organism: Patella vulgata (assembly GCF_932274485.2). Taxonomy (NCBI): domain Eukaryota; kingdom Metazoa; phylum Mollusca; class Gastropoda; family Patellidae; genus Patella; species Patella vulgata. The sequence continues at coordinate 18,329,261 of NC_065881.2, forward strand.
CTGGAACACGGGACCTCCAGGATATTGAACCACTGTCTTACTCACTGAGGCACTGCGGCTTCCTCCTGGTCTTATAATCCATGGAATAAAACAGTAGATAATATAAACAGAACGAGACTTTATAACCCTGATGAAAATACATTTATAAGACCACAGTACAAGCAATTTCGCCTTTTTATATTTAAGTCTGACGCTGACTGCTACAGGAATGGGAGATTTGATCACAATATCGTGTAATGGAAACAGATTTGATCAAGCTTGGTAAGTTTTACATTTAAATCAGTTAGTATAGGGTGGGAATCATGTCATGCATGCAAAGTTGTAATTTTGATCCTGAGGAATGCCAATCTAACCTCTTGAGTTTTCTCCATGTTGTCCAGATTTCTTCCACGAAACAGAACCCTGTGATATTGTAATGAAAATACACAATGTTAGTCCCAAAATGACCTAGTGTTTTTTTATGATGGATGTTAAAGAAGCTAAGTCTCTAACTCAATATCATCAAAAATCTATGACATTGAAAACACGAATTATTTGCCAATTCAAATCAACATTGGTCTTGTGATCTTAAAAGGGAAAAGATGAGCTTCTGATATCCAATATTTAAGACAAAATAAACATTTTACCATTGGTACACGAATCGTGTACCATAATGCGTTTCAGCGCCATTTGGAACAAGGGACTCATAAAACGGGCTAGACATATTCCACAAGTCATGTCAAATGGTGACGCTATATTCTTATCTGGAGAACATGCGCAATAAATATCATCGGTGTAGACTGGAATAACCAGACGCTAAAGATTGTCATTTAATTGAGACTTTGGCGCATTTCGCCGAACATAACTGATTAGAAATTACAGTAAAAACAGAAACAATTGAATGTAAATCAGTTAATATACATTCATATTACATTATTATATGCGTTGAGACCCATTTGTGTCAATTTTTAGGTCCCAAATATTAGCGATTTAGCTCCTTTAACCAATTCTTTTTGTCTCTTATTACTCCCTTCCATACACTGGCAGTTTAACAGATGTTTTACGATTATCCTTCATAATGAATTAACTTCCTGTGATAAATAGCAAAATCATCACAACTGACTATACACTTCATTCTTGGACACAGTGCTTGTGTACATGAAAGAAAACTTGTGTTTACAAACAGTGGAGATCGAACTTGAGATTGTCTAGAAATTCATCATGTGTGTTTCAAAATATAATACACGCATAGGGCATACATCCAGAATTATCTGTTAATACACAATCAGGGCAAAAGGGAATTTTAATGGGTTAAAGACAACATTGAACTCTCATCTTTTTAGAAATGACTTTTGAACATAAACCAATCAATTATTTATTGGTTGAAATTCTTCAGTTGAAAACAAAACCAAAATATCAAGGATAGAAAATCTTCCAGCTTTGATTCATCTGGATTAAAAAGAGGCCCATCAAAGATAATCACAAAGATTATAGCTTCCACAGACGATGCCAAATGTTGATATAATTTCAATCCATCATACCTTTGTAATTACTGAACAGAACTGAACCTTTTTGGACGGATATTTCTTTTAGAGATCCAACATTCAAAATATTGTAGTTTGCAAATAATGTCAGAGATTTAAAAGCTCATCAAATACAGTAAATTCATGTTTTACAATATTTCATATGATTTACAGGTTAATATTTTCAACTATAAAAGATAACCCAAATTCATTTGAAGGTGTCCCGAGGTAAGTTTTTTAGCATTTTTATATACCAATCTCGGTCGGTCGTTTCATTTGTTTCTGAAGTTTTACATCAACTTCCACCAATGTTGATATTGTAGACAAAAATCTCGGTCTAAAGACATTTCTTTATAGGGCTTTGATCAGTTATGCTCAGATTTTGATTGGTTCAGTAATGCACAGAATATGGATATGATTGGTCAACAACTCCTGAACAATCTACCAATCAAAATCTGCCATATGGAACATTTCCGAAAAATCTTTTTAAAAAACTTTATCTAAATATTGCTCGCATAAACTTGAAAGCCTCCCTTCAAAATGCTTTAGAGTAACTAACTGAATACACCAAATGAAAATAATAAATGATTTAGATTAAATGGATATTCTTCCATCTTTCAAGGAGGGGGGCGTGGTAGGTAGATAGATCAAGAGGGGTTGGGCAAACAAAAGTGTGCTTAGTTGTTTGGATGGTACAGAAATATGAGTTTTGTCTTTATACAGGTGGGCTTGGTTAAGGTGAATTGGGACTATTAATCACTAATGAAGTTCCAGTACTAGGTTCACCCAACCCCTTTTACAGATTCGTACAACCCTGTTAAGTCATTTTTTCTATCAAAATTGCTTATATACTTTTAACTTTACATATTTCAGTGGTCCTGCATTTACAAATCTAGTTGAATTATGTATTCAAAATAATAAACCAGAACAAGCTATTGTAAGTATTTTACTGTTATTAAACTTTTATTTCTTTGTTGAAGAAGATCATCATGATATATTTGATTATAATAACAACGGTTTGACAATAATCAGTGGTCGAGTGGTCTATCACGTACGCTATGGATCAAAAGTCTCTGATTGAGTCAAGTGGCATGGTTTCCATTCCAGGCCTGTATGTGACAAGGAGTAGGGTCGCCTCCTTAATCTTAGTGGTTTTTCTCCCACTGCTAAAGGCTGGGTAACGAAATGGCTAGTAGACTCTATACAGTAGAATCTGTATGAGCAGCCACTCCTATTCAGCGACAACTCCTTGTAAGCGGTCACAATAAATTCCCCCCGTAGAAATTCTGTTGTTTTATCTCTTTATTTAACGGTCACTCCTCTAACGCGGCCAGCGGTCACTATTTTACTAATAAATTCAACAAAACATCGCCCATTCAACGGCCATTGTTGAATGATACCATCTTGTCGTTCTTTGTAACACCCCCGCTAATCCCGTGAGTAGTAGTTAATTAACTGGACCCCCACTGATCAGGTAAAAAGAAATGTAAACATAACAATCAACCCGGGATTATCTGTTAATTAATCTTTTGTTTTATTAAACGACTAACCTGATCATTGTTTTCACGCGTAACGACACATTATTTGATACTGATTGAATAAAATAAAAGTACCGAGTTTTGTCACGATCATCTAGTATCTCTCTTGGCGCCTCCTATAATATTACATACAGAGTTACACCCCCTGTAAATAGGTGATAAAATAAGAGATGTTTTTTGTTCATGTGCTTTTTTGATAAAATAAAATGAATTCATCGATTTTCTTCACAAAAATGGATAAATATTATCGAATGCATCACAATGGCAGACAGTAGTATCGAAGGTTGGTACAAAATGACAAGTTTACAGAAGTTATGTCCGAGATTTGAGTAAAGAATTTTCGTCCGGCGCAAGATTCAGCGACGGCCAAATTTACCGCTTCCAATGCATCCAAGCGTAATATTTAATTTATGTCGGCACAAAAAGCAACGAGATTTTATTAAGAGGCCACTCCCGTTAAGTTATGTCCCAGATTTGAGTAAAGAATTTTCGTTCGGCGCAAGATTCAGCGAAGGCCAAATTTACCGCTTCCAATGCATCCAAGCGTAATATTTAATTTATGTCGGCACAAAAAGCAACGAGATTTTATTAAGAGGCCACTCCCGTTAAGCGGTCAGTTGTGAAAATTCCCTTGGGTGGCTGCTTAATGCAGATTCTACTGTATATATATATATATGACTGGTTGTATTTAATGATTGATGTTTGTATATTATAGGATGTTGTTGTATATTATGATTGATGTTTGTATACTATACGATGTAGGATGTAGTTGTATATTATAGGATGTTGAATATAATGATTGATGTTTGTATATTATAGGATGTTGTTGTATATAATGATTGATGTCTGTATATTATAGGATGTTATTGTGTAATGATTGATGTTTGTATATTGTAGGATGTAGTGGTGTACATGTGTGATCATGGATTATCTGATGCCAAGGCATCGATAGAAAAAATACAGACACAGATGTCACTTACAGATAGTCAGAAGTAGGTTAATTTACCCTTCGCAATTCTTTGATACAAAAGACAAAGAAATCCCACAGATTCTTTCTTATGCCTCAATGAATACTGGTAATCCAATTAAGTTGCTGCAAAGTTCCATCAAGAAATCTGTCCTGCATCACATTAAAAAATGTAAACGATGGACTGATTTGTGATGAAAATAAAAAAGTGAATTTCGATGGAATCCCACTGAACACCCCCTGCAAAAAAGTCCCATCATTAAAATGTTCACAAGAAACTGTGGATGGGGAGAATACAGATGATGACAGTATGAGACGTGTGTCCACCGATTGTGTGTATGGGGGTGAGGGGTGTCTGAGATTTAACCTGGAGTATGTATTATCATACGATAGTATACATCCACATTAATTGTGAATATGTATAAAAATTACCTTGTTAGTTAATCTGAAAATGACCTAATGTAATGTGTCAATAAACTAAAAAAAAAAAAATAGATTTAACCTGGAGTATGTATTGTCATTTCAATTGTGGACGGACAGAAGAGGAGCACAGGCAGGTGACGATAATATACATCCACATTGATACCTACTTAGTTAATCACCAAATGACCTCCCGTAAATTGTCAATGGATTAAAACATTTTAGACTTATCCCGGAGTACGTATTATCTTATCGTTTAAATTTTTTAAAGTAATAATTAATTTGCAATTTTATTTTGTCTTTCAGAGAAGGTTTGGGTAGACTGGTAAATTGATTGAACAATTCAGAAACTCTGTCAAAATCAAAGTGAAAAAGCTTGTGTTTGTTGTTGTAAATATTATATTACTAAAAACATACAATAGTGCTATTATAGAAATGTGTGGAATTATTAGTGAGAGGAACAGAGTGCTTTACTGTTAGACATCATCAGTAGTGTATGGACAAATTAAAAACTATTTTATATTACATATTCTGAGTTTTATTCCTGTATAGAATCTGGGAACCAATGGTGGCTGACAGAGTAATGTGTTGACTCACTCACCAAGGGATCCTGGTTTCGATCTTGGTGTTTGCTGTTCCCCTTCAGTAGTGCCTGGCAACTAACAGTGGGATGGAACCCACTTAGTGAGCTACTGCCTTACTCCCTGAGCCACGGTGGCTATATGACAAAGACTGGGTTCACTTTCTTTTCTCTTACAAGTGAATTAATAAATTGAGAGTGTCTATTAGTAACAACATTACAGTTGGATCTGACTCTGACTCTAGCTCCAGCTAAATTTCACTTTTCCCAAAAAATAATTTAATCATCAAAATATCTATTTTATTTAAAATAATCATCCAAATTATACATTCTTTATACAAGTGATTGATTAAAATATTTAAAACATTTACAACATTATTTAAAACATTTACGACAAAAATATGTGCAGCAAGATAATTAGGTAAGGTATGGTTATAAAAATTACTTAAAAAAGGAATCATATTGGAATAAATTATTAGTTATCACATATTCCTCTGCTTTGCAGATGAACAATATTTTATAATTATTCCTTATAAAAAAGTATGCAAGTAATGTAATAGACCTGATTGAAATTTGAATTTTTCTGACAATATCTAATTTTTCCATGCTTAATCCATGCTAAAATATTCTTAAATTGATTATTTAATATTTAATTGAGAAAACATCAAAATACCAATCAATAGATTATCTTCAGACTTGAATTTAATCAGATTACAAACATTTTAGGTGACATTGGTTTGCTTATAATATCATGTGCAGAGGATACTGAATGCTGCGAAATATTCAATTCATCAGAGAGGGAGAGAGAAAAATGGGGTTTAAGTTCCGCTCGACACAAACTTAGGTCATTTCGGGACTAACATATGGTTCAATTTTATTTCTGTAATTCACTTGCACGTAGGGATCTTTAGCAGTGGGAGAAAACTAGAGGACCCGGAGAAAAACCCAGGAGGTTGGACAAGTGACCCTATTCCTTACATACAACCGGGGAATCAAAACCACGCCAGTTGATTCAATGACAGACTTTATGATACAGCGCACACATGCTAACCATTCAACCATCCAACCTCCCTCCCCTCAATTCATCAGATCTTTGTACATCTTTGTATAGAATGAATAGTAGGACATTAAAACCCATCTCATTTCATTTATAGAATGGAATGGAACCATTTTTGTACTGATATTCATTTTAGAGATTCAATTTTGACAATACTGTAGTTTACAAGGGATTCAGAATCACTCAAATGACGATCAGTGGCTTTAATAGTAAGTATATAAAGACCAAACTCCACACAAAACAAAACCAACAAGACAAACTATACAAATATCGAAAGAAATAAACAACAAACATCAAATCAAGTGAATGCTTTCGGGGGCCAGCCGTAAACATCCACTCCACTGTACAGTCCCGGGCCTGTAATGATACAGGCTTCACTCAAAATGAAAAATAAAACAATGATTTACAAGTAAGACATAATGTGACTGGTCTTGACTGTTGTCATCTTCTGAATGGCTTCAAGTTAAAGGAGCTAAATCGCTAATATTTTGGACCTAGGCCTACGTCATGAGCTTAATAAAAGGAGCTAAGTCGCTAATATTTGGGACCTAGAAATTGACACAAATGGGTCGCAACGCATACAATAATGTAATATGAATGTATATAAATTGATTTACATTCAATCGTTTCTGTTTTTGCTGTAATTTCTAATCAGTTAGATTGGGCGACATACGTCAGTTTTCTCAATCGAATTTCAATCTCTAGCTTCTGGTTATTCAAGTCTGCGCCGACGGTATTTATTGGGCATGCTCTCCAGAAAAGATTATAGCGTCACCGTTTGACATGACTTGTGGAATATGCCTAGCCTCGTTTTTCGAGTCCCTTATTACACATAGCGCTGAAACGCATTATGGTACACGATTTGTGTACCAATTGTAAAATGTTTATTTTGTCTTAATAAATATTGGATATCAGAAGGCCATCTTTTCCCGGTAAGATCACAACATCAATGTTGATTTAAACCCACAAATAATTCGTGTTTTCAATGTCGAAGATTTTGGATGATACTGAGTTAGAGACTTAGCTACTTTAAATATAAACAAAGAAGGACAGTAAGTTTTTATTTGGACTTTGACACAAGTTCTTCTAATTGATTAGCATATTGTATAGCATCCGTCACACCCTCACAACATGTCTGCCATGATTTTGGTATAGCTTCTATCCCATAATAAGCTCCAGCAATGGCTCCAGCCATGGTAGCAATTGTATCTGTATCACCATTTAAACTTATAGCATATATTATGGTTTTCTCAAAACTATTTCTGTCCTGTAATAAATAATTTCATGATATTAAATTAATCATATGCATGTATTTATGACTGTAACTCACAGAGTAGCCTACATCCATGAAATTGATCATTTTAGTTTAACCTGCGAGTTAATTATCTCAATCCCATAAATAGTTGCAGTCGAGTGAAAAAGGGTATTTTGGGCTACAATGCATGCTCCAATTACATAAGAATATACCTAAACCAGTTATGAGAGCTGAAACTTATTCATTGTGTTTAATTACATCACGATTCTACTCACACTACCTCAGTTGTTGGGACGGACCGGATTAAATTCTGTGTCAATCATTGCAATTCTGTCAATTCGGAACATTCCGGACTAACAATCGAGTGTCCGCAAAATGGACTAAGTAGTACCTGATATTTAAATTTTGTGTCCAGCATATAATAATAAATGACAAAAGACAAATGTGTCAGAAAAACTTTGGATTTGTACATAATGTCTTTGGGGGTGCCTTATTTCCAGGCTTGAGAGTAGAACCCTTACAGAACTTGTTTTGAAGCCAGCTGGTTGCGATAATGCGTTAGAACATGCCATACTCTGCTCCCTTAAGGGATATCGGACCACAGGAACGACTTTCTACACACAAATAATTAACATGGTCCCCACTGGGACATAAGAATTATGTTACCGGTAATTACTATACCTTTAATTCCCCTGTCATTGGTTTAGAAGATCTTAAGAATGAAAAAACAGCAGCAGGAACAGAACCAAGAGCTGATATATCATTTCCTATAATAAGAATGAGGGGTTGATATATAATTAACCAAGAAAGGAACCAAGGGCTAACATTAACTATAATAAGAACCTAGGGTTGACATATTAACTATACCAAGAATCAAGAGTTTATATATCATTAACCATAATAAATGAAATGAAATGAAATGGGGTTTAACGTCCTACTGTTCTGCTCCTAAACTGGGCTAATGAAGACGGGCATACGCCATACAGTGTGCTATGAGGGAAATTTTGCTCGGGCAGCGGCACTATGGCTTTCCCTTATATCGAATTCCAACAGCCAAGGGATCTTTTACATGCACGCCAATGTGTACACGGGACCTCGGTTTTTCGTCCCATCCGAACGACTAGACAGCTGTCCTTGTCAGGCCTAACCATAATAATAACAAAGGGTTGGCATATTATAATAAGAATCAAGGGCTGATACCATTTTCTATAATAAGGATATAAAAATCCAAATAAGGCCACGTTGCACCGACTTGAAATATTGTTCTTTGGGAACACTGATTAAAAATTTTGTTTCCTTTTTGATCACTTTCAGAATGGAATGGAACCAGGTTTAATATTTTTGTCAACACGATACTTCATTTATTTTGAGACAAATATATGCTAATTTTTATTCCTCTATTTAAGTGTGCAATGCTAGGGAGACAACAGCATTTTTTTTTCAACTCTTCTGCCTTTGATTTTCAACCTTCAACCGGTCTTGAACCTGTACACCAATATTTCATTCCATCTGCAGAAATGATGGTTAAGACGGAAATAATCAGAAACTTTTCAAAAAACATTCATCCAGACTAAAAATAACATTTTATTTGGCAAAATCTAGTTACCTAAGACATCAATTAATTCTTGTACTGTCACTTCCTTCTCTTGATTTAAATATTCCTTTATTTTGTCTAATTTATAACAGTATGGTTTATCACGTTTCTCAGATGCTCTGAAATAAATATGCAAATTGAACTTCTGTGTGATTTTTCTCCTCCCTATATTGTTAGCAAGAATTTTATGGCACCAGTCACTCTGTTTCAAGAAGCATTAGTGCTCTGAAGAAGGAAGAGTCTTTGAAAGTGGTGGTGGTGGGGGGGGGAGAGTCTTGGTAACAACATTTTGCCTGATTTAACTAAAGTCACACTTGATTAACAATTTAGCCCCCAAAACCAAGGATGCCAAGCTCTAGCGTTGTCTAGTCTTGTTAAGTGTGTTTTTATTAAGAAGTCAAGACTCAGTCTATCATCAACATGTCACACTATTGTATAGCAAAGACTAAGTTAATTTTGTTTCCATGGGAACATAAAATGTATTAATTTGGAGAATCTTCTTATTAGCAAAAGGGTCAATTGGGGCAACTACTATAATAGGTTGATCAATTTAGGACGTTTGGAAAATAGCATCGGACATGTCCCGAATATACGGGCGAAATCCCATCTCTGGATTGATGAGCGTACAAAGTTTCATAAAGATACCTTGAACAGTTTATGAGATATTTGGAAACAAAACTGGGACAGACAGAGACTATTTCAATACCTTTTCCTTAAATTTGATCGGCATATGATAATAAAATGTAAATTTATATAAATCAAGCAGCATACCTTGTAGGACGTTTCTGTTTCTTAGTAGGAGTCGGTACTTTAGTTTTTTTTAACTCTTCCTCTTCCAGTTTATCCATGTAAGATTTGAGATTATCTACAAACAAGTCTGTATCTAATGGTGTTGTATTATCTGTATGTAGTGCTAGATGTACAGCCATACATTGTAATATGGCACCTTGAATAGCTTGTTCATGAGAATGGGTAATTTCTGTTATTTGCCTTGTGAGAGTCTGAAAAAAAAAATCAGTAAGATAGGTAACATGTCAACAGAAGGTAAGTTGTTTGAGCAGTCAAAAAAGGTTTGGTAATGGGAGCATTCACGTGATTCGAGTGGTTTGGGGCGGTCTAAGGAGCACTAATCACAGGCGGTTTCTGGAGGTTAAAGTGGTGAAAGGTTAATAAAAGCAAATTCTCTATGTTGAACAAGTTTCACTTAGGTAGGGTACCCCACATAGTCATGATAAAAATTATTGATTCATTATTTTGAATTTAATACCTGTACATAAGAAGGTTCTTTATTATAAGAAAATAAAGCAGCAGGAACTATTCTCATTGAGCCACCATTACCAAAAGAACCCTGACCATCAAACTGTTTTCTGGCTGGTTCGTACAGGTCTTCTAATTCAGGATTATCCAGTAATTGAAAAACTGTTGTAACATTTCCACCATATCCTCTGTCAGGTTCACTTTTATATTCTGATGTAAATCTGTAACAATAAGAGATTGATTTAACATTCTACACCAGTGGTTCCCAACTTTTGTTCATTTCAGAACCCTGTGGGAAAATTAAATAAAACAAAATAGGGTTTCACATTTTACTTTTCTGCACCAATGGGCTAATAAAGACAGCTGGTCAGGTCTAAATATTAAGGCCAACTGCAGATTGCGTAAAGGTCGCGAGATGTAAATATGAAATCTGCAGGTGGCCTTTATATTTAGACCAAACCCATTTAACACCCAGACTGCGGTGCTACAGCCTACCCTGCACCACTGTGTCAAAACCACACTGGAAAATCATGAGACGCTTTTCAGAATTGAACTCAGGACCTTCTGGTTAGTGAGCTAGGGCCTTAGTAACTGAAATACTGTGGCTCTCAGTGACAAAAAAACAACAACCTAAAACGCCTCATAATAAGATATTAAATTCTCTATAACCCTACCTTTTTACCATGTCCTTTAGTTGAAAACCTTTGTATTTTATTAATGAACCCGCAACACTTCTGGCCATAGCTGTATCATCAGTGTAACCATACAGTATCTCTTCTTGTTTACCTTTTTTACCTGAAGAAAATCAATATTGTTGGAGAAATGGGGTTTAACCTCCACTCGACACAAACATATGGTCATTACGGGACTAACATATGGTTCAACTTTATTTCAATCAGTTGCTTGCACGTTGGGGTCTTTAGCTGTGGGAGGAAACTGGGGGAACCAGAAAAAACACACAAAGATGAACAGACACCCCTAAGTACTCCTTGTCACGTACAAGCAGGAAATCGAAACCACGCTACTTGACTGAATGACAGACATTATAATCTAAAGTGCACGTTAGACAATTCGGCAACCCAACCCCCTTTGTTGTATCAGACGTGTTTAATCACAACCATAGAGTGCAGGCCAGTCTTTAACCCTTTAGCACTTGGACGACTCCATAACACCTGTAATTAGGGCTCCTTTACTAGACCGTCCCAAACCACCAGAGTCTTATGAATGGCTGCAGCGCCTTCAAGAACTAGTATATGTTTCTACTTCTACAACACAGATATTTAAACATCTAAGGAATAGAAGTTTTGTGTGGTTTCGACAGGCCGTAGTACATGCACCAAATGCTAAAGGCAAAGGGACAAAGGGTTAAAAATGGGGAGACTTAGGAATTTTATATTTGCACACTGAATCTCATGCAACTATATGGCGTTAATTGCATTTTCGCACCAACTATACTACGGGTGTTCGAAGGCGATATGCGAATTGATTAGATCATAGATGGTACAACGGTATAGTTACTTAAAGGCTCAATACCACTCTTGTTGTAACTGAATAATATGTCCCAATCTTTATTCTGGTCAACAAATTGTACTATTTTAGAATATTTCAATTAATTGATGATACAAATTTCATCTTAACACACCTTATTTAAAAATTTTGAAAAATTCAACATAATGGTTTGAAACGTCTAACGTAAACCTTTTCAAATGAAACTTCGATTTAAAATTATTTTCGAACCCTCTGGACATGTAAAATAGGATGTAATGGATAATTTACACAACAGGTAGGACACTTAAACATCTAGTACTTAGATAGAGATATTATTTATTTTCTGGAGCTTTCAAGCCAGCAAGAGTGTTATTGTCCCATTAAAGGAGCTAAATCGCTAATATTTGGAACCTACAAATTGACACAAATGGGTCGCAATGTATATAATAATGTAATATGAATGTAAATAAACTGATTTACATTCAATCGTTTTCGTTTTTATTCTTAATTTCAAAGCAGTTATGTTCGGCGAAATACGCCAGAAGTCTCAATTCAATGGCAATCTCTGGTGTCTGGTTATTCCAGTCTACACCGATAGTATTATTGCGCATGTTCTCCAGATAAAAATATGGGTCACCGTTTGACATGACTTGTGGAATTTGTCTAACCTCGTTCTTCGAGTCGCTTGTTACAAATTGCGCTGAAACGCGTTATGGTACATAATTCGTGTACCAATCGTAAAATGTTTATTTTGTCTTAAATATTGGATATCAGAAGCTCATCTTTTTCCAGTAAGATCACAACAACAATGTTGATTAAAATTGACAAATAATTCGTGTTTTCATTGTCGAAGGTTTTGGATGATATTGAGTTAGTGACATAGCTACTTTAAGTAACTACTACTACTAGTACACCGGCGGTTTGATAAAGTTAAATAATTGACAGCATACCGCCAGAAGCTTCTATGGAATATATAGTGTTTAAAATCTCAGACAGGCTAATTTCTCCCCCAAGCTCATAAACTGCACCAATACAATCACCAAGGACTGCACCAACAAGGCTTCCTTGAAATCTAGAGAGAAATTTCGACATTGTTGTTATTCTTTACTTTTACTTCTAAGTTCTACTTTCACTTTCAGTAGTAAAATATTGGATAGAGTTATCTTCTCTAATACTCGATTATCCAAAAATAGGTTGGGCGATAGTAGGGAAATGAGTAAATACGAGCGGAGAGTACGAATAATGACACTAGAGGAGTAATTTAATTAATATCCACAAAGTATATTTTGTTTTATTGAAAAAGATACTAGACTAAGGGCATTTATAACCTAAAAATTTATTTTGTTCTAGGCTTAAAATTTAAAAAGAAAACAAAAAGTAAATTTATTAGTTATGTGAACACTATAAAATAAAAGAGGTATCAAAATCCAAAACTGACCATGACACATATAGCTAATATTAAACCCCACAATTGGATTAAACTTTAAATAATTTTTAAGGCGATGATAAATTTTCTCACGATACCATCCTTTAATCAGCACTCAATGACTGTCATTAAAAATTTAACTATTTTCATTTAAATATGTTCTCTTATAAATTTAAAACAAGAATGACAACTCGAAACTTGATCATTGTCATTAAAATGCTTGTGACTTTTAAGGGACATAATTAATAATATTTCCTTGGAATAAATGACTTTAAATTCGACGCCGTCACCCCAACGCAAGTCTTAATGAGTGCAAATTTTATGTGGAGTCCTTTGTGAAATAAATACTTTACATAATTAGACACTGTGATACCACAGAGACGAAAACTGGGAATCCAGTTAAGCTCTCTTTTATTTCTAACTATAAAAACTTTTATGTATTTAGCGAAGTGAAAATGTAATAAACATCTGATTGCGTTATTTGACCAGAAGTAATAAATTGAAGTGAACTTTGTTCTATTCGTCATTTAGAGAAGATCTTCGCGACAAGAATGGTAAGTTGGAGTGTTTGGTTTATTTTCTTTGGTTGTTTTTGTTTCATTTCCTTTCAATTTTTTAAAGAAAAAATTCTCAAAAATTGTAGCCAAAATGATATTTTGTATCAATCCATAACATTTATAAGATCCCATCTATTGCAGTCCCAGTGGAGGAAGGCTATAAGATTATTATTAGAAACCAAAATTAATATTAAAGTTCACCCACCCCCTCCGTTTCCATGGTTGTTTGTGTGGTATATACGATATTAATTTCAAAAGATGATATTTTGGAACACATACGATATTAATTACCGTACAAAAGTTGGCGTGTTTACGATGGATTAGATATTTCGTTGGTTAAGGATGCAGTATGTAAGAGCTAAATATGTCTATTGCAGGTCTTTTTTTTCTAGTTTTAAGTTACATAAATTATTATTTAGACATTTATAAGCCTATAATCAACATCGGATGACTTAGATACTGAATGGATTAGATTAGAACAGTTTCGCCATTTAAATATCTAACAATAGAATGAATAATCGATAGTTTGTTTATTATCGTAGTAATGGTGCTTGACAATCGAGACTGTATTGTCAAAACTTTAAACTCTTATAAATTCGCTCAGAATAAAATAATTTGACCTAAATTTTCAATATATTATTCATTTTACATTATCTATTTTTGAACTAGTATAGCAAGAACGACCAACTCTTCATCTAAATCTTACAAAATGTATCTTTCAGATTTACTGTTTTCTTATCTTTACAGATTTTATCCAGTTGTGTTTTAATTCCTGTGTTTATAGCTGTATTTGTATCTGGGCAGGATCCCCATGGTGTTCCAGAACCTTCGCCTTCACACGTGTTACACCAAACTAATAACAAACGAATAGGAAAATTAAATCTCGCAGACCAGTTTGCAGGGAGTAAAAACCAATATCACCTCCAAAACCAAAAGGCGCACGGAAATCTTCTTCAACATGGCGCGAAAAAATACAAAGGTGGAGATGCTGGAGGACGAAAGTTTTCCGCTGCTGGTGCCTTCGGTGATCAGCACGAAAACAAAAAAATTAAAGACAACGAACAATTTCATAGTATAAGTGGCAAAAACGGTAAAAAAGCAGCTAACAAATCATCAAGTAGTCAGGAGGGGGGTTCGATCTCAGCAAGCAAAGGTATGGGAACAAAGTCCGGAATGTCTGACATTTCATCTCAAAATAAAACGCACAAAAAAGATTACATGCTTACAGATACGATCCATTATGGCTTCGATAAAAAGTTCAACCAGGACGAAGAACAAGACGGCATGTATAAGGCAAATAAACATAGCGATTCCCACAGTCTTGACGATTTACATGATAAACACAAAGACTTTAAGAGTCAGCGCGGTTCTTCAGCTAAAGCTTCCAGTATGATTGGTTCGCAGCGGGGTATAAAAGAAAGTTCTGAACAGGCTCATTCTGGTGCCCGTTCTATGAAAATGGGGGATTTCTTTGAAAAAGAGAATAACAGAAAGCGACAAGGAGCCCACAGTGATCTTTATGGTTCCAAGTTAGACTACAATGCAGGCGGCCATGGTTTTTCTAGTGAAAAGGGGGGTAGTTTAAGTAAGAGCGGTAATTCTTACGACGTGAAAAATAAAAAATCGAGCAATGAGGTTGAAAAAACACAACTTGGACGACAAGGAGGGGAATTCAACCAAGCCGCAAAGAATAAAAACTATGGTCTTAAACTATCCGGAAAACACAGTCAAAATCTGCGCGCTGGAGCAACTATGGTTGGACAGTCCACAAAAGCAGTTGCGGGTATTGGAATCGGGACCGGGAAATCTCTATCGAGTGAGGAAAAGAACTTTAATGCCGGTTCGGGAAAGGGTTTCTCAACCAAAAACAACGAAAGAAATGACAGCAAAGGCAACTACAAAGATGGTGAATCGCACGCAGATCATGTTAAGAACAACAGAAGTAAACAGGATTCTTCTCAACAGAAAGCAGCACATGATCGACAATATGCTGATGCTTCTAAATTCTACAGAAATAACGATTCCGCTAATTCTAAGTCCGGAAACCTTCGTGGAAGCGAAAATTCAAAAAGAAATCTGGTGGATCGAGTAAAAAATGAAAACGAATCAAAAACGTTTCACACTTCAAAGAAAGTTAAAGGTAAGAAATGTTTATCTGTTATTGTTATATAGCAGAAACCACACAAGATAAACTGGTATATATTTACTTACTAACTAATTTCAAATTGTATAAAGAGCCAGGATGACTCAATGTGAGTGACTGGCTCAGTACTAATTCACTCAGCGGTTCGATCCCAGTGTTGGTCGAGAAAGTTCCTTGTGGTTTTTCAGCGTGCCCCCTCTCCCCCCCCCCCCCGGACCTTCGTCAGTGGTGCAGGACAGGGGGTGTATACCTTGGCATGCAAGTAAAGGAACCCTTGAAAGTTGGAATTCTAGGAAGAATAGGCGGGAATGCCGCCGTCAGGTGCAAACTTTCCTTTATTATTCCGTTAACAGATTATGTTCATTAACCCGGTTGGTGCAGCAAAGTAGTACGTTAAACCCCATTTCATTTCATATTGTCTAATTATATATTTTTTAAGTCCGCACGATTTTCATAAAGGAACAATATCATAGACTAAAAAAGATACATCGAATTTCAAACCATACACAATAAAACATATTGGTCCAAAAATTATTTCGATTAATCAAAACGGGTGTTATTGTAATCTATCTTTCATTTTTGTGAAAATCCCTTATTCATTTCAGGAAACAATTATGAACGACTGGATTTTGATAGGAAGAAGCTTGAAAAGGATCGCGCTAAAGATGCTCAGTTTAAATCATCGGATGGAAAGAAATACAATTCAAAGTATCGTAAAGTCGATAATAAAGGCAATCATTATACCGGTGCTAAAACCGCGGCTCAGCAAGGTTATAATACAAAAGACTTAAACAAAAAGGCGCACGCTGCTTCTGCATTACAGAAAAGCGCTGCAGGCGACAGACAATACAGGGCTAAAGATAACGGTCAATTAGCGTTTAATAGATTTGGAGAGGGACTCGATGGTTTCGGCTTCAAAGCCGCTAAAGCGAAAGAGGAAGCCGCAAAGAGAAACCAAGACCACGGGATTCACAGCACTGGTTTGAGAGACCGACATTCTAAAAACTTTGACTTTAGTCGAAATAAACCATCGTACGCTGCTCCTCAAAAACATATAATAAATCCTACACCCCATCCATTTATTAGGAATGATAATCAAGAGTTTACTTTCGGTTTTGGCCAGTCGAATTTCGACATTCCGAGTCACAATTTGGGCAATGCATTTTCAAGTTTCCATAATCCGTTCGGGTCAGCTAGTTATGACACTTTTGGGAATTACAATGGGAATTCTGGTTCTTCAGGACAAAATGATGCGAAACATCGTTTGCCAAAGACGCAGCAGTTAGAAACGTATCAAAGGCGCCCAGCACGTAATTACAGGGGGCGTGTCAATTCAAATACAAAGGCTAAACGTTATAATCATATTCGCGGCACAAATAAACCACAGGCGCGCACGGAGAATGGAATTTTTGGAAATTTTGAAAGTCTATCAATGTCCAAATTGTTCTCGGGAAGTGTTTTTGGGCCGAGTGAAAGTTTATCAACTTTTGATGGTTTTCGAAAATAAATATAATATTGTTAGAATGTCAACCCTTTTAAAGATATACATGTACAAATCTATACAATATTATCTGTAACATAAATGTACTTCTATGAAGATTTCATTTTAATCTCAGATGTTTTAAGATTTTAAAAAGAAATAATAAGTTTTATAAGGCATTGCGATCACGGTTTTAGAATGCTATAGTTTGTGAATAGGGTTCCGCTGAATTGTGATAAAATGTCAAATAATGTGTTATGTCGGGCATGTCATCGTGAAACAAGCACTATAATTTGAAGAGATTTGCATATCAAAACGTCCGATTTAAGCGTAATGTAAAGCGTTTGTTGGACAATATCTAATTTTTCACCGATAATTCACTCTCTCTGAAATGTATTCAGATTGATTATTATTATTAAAAAAATGGAACCAAAATATCAACGGTTGATAAACTCCCGTTTAATATTCAATCGGTTTAAAATGATGCCCATCATTTATATTACCCAACAGTTATAGTTGATTTCATCGTCTGCATATGATGCCGAATTTGCAAGATTTTCAGTTCTTCGTATCTTTGTAAATACTGAAGAGAATTGAACTGTGTTTAGAGTGACAATCCCTTTAAAGATTTATATTTCACAATATTGTATATTTAATTTAACGACCATCTGCTTTAATCTTACTTCTGCATTGTGAAATGGGGAAACTGTTAGATGATAAAACGCACGCAGCGTTAAATTCGTAATGAATTGATTTATTGTATACCTATTAAAATGCCAAACTATTTTATATATTCAAAATATTTTATATTTCATACATTCAAAATATTTTATATTTCATACTTTCAAAATATTTTATATTTCATCCAGTCAAAATATTTTATATTTCATCCAGTAAAAATATTTTATTTTTCATAATATTTGTCCATATCCATGATATGAACATTCATCTGTTTTGTCTCTTTCTGTTAATTTTTGTCAAGAATTACAACGTCACTTTATATGTTTGTAATGCCATACAATTAACAATTTCTACGTTTCGTTTGTTTTTGAGGGAGTCACAGTGAATAAGGCGTTGGCTCACTAACCTGGAGTTCCCGGTTTTGACAGTCGACCGAGATAATTTCTCGTGATTTTCCCGCGCCGTTTCCCCTGGTCAGTGGTGTATAGGACGGTGTTCCTATCAAGGGACAGCGTCTAGTCGTTGGAATGGTGGCGGGGTGTGGGTGGGGTGGGGTGCTGTGGAGTTTAGCTTTAAAATAGCATGTCATATCGTCTTGTGAAATAGTTTGTTATATAACTTGCTGTGCCAAGTCTTAATTCAGCAACCAATGAAATCCAAACAATAATTTATTATCATGATGTACACACCAGCATGATTTAGGGCTAAACTATGATGGAACCACAGTGTATATTTGTTTATTAAAAAAAACATAGACCTTATAATATAAATAGAACATTTATTTAGTTATCAGATCATTAATTTGTAAAGTTAAGTTGTAATATGTTAAATAAATTTAAATGAAACAATGTATGAGTGTGTTTTAGTAATGAATGCAATGGGGTTTAACGTCCTACCTTTCAGCACCAACCGTACGCGTTAATGCAGACGGGCATATATAGTATGCTATGGGGGAAATTTTGCACGAACATCGAAGCTACGTACGGTCTACTCTAATTATTTCGAATTCCAACTGTCGGGGGTTCTTTTACATGTAAGCCAATGTGTACTCCGGTTTTTAATCTAGACCACCTCTGCATTCGGGACATTTGTATGTGGAAAAGCTTCCGAGTGGATATATATTAAGAGGTCCAGGCGCGGGGGGTGGGTGGGGGCATTTTTAAGGGGATTTGTTCGGCATGGAGAAAAACAACTTCGGAATTCCGGTGATCAGGTTCAAATTGCTACATGTCACTGCTCTTCCTCTCCACGTAAAAAATACCAACGTTTTAGTAGATACGGTCCATGGTATTAGCTACCGGTACATTCTTGTTTCGGTGCATAACACATATTTAATAGAACTGAATGCAACAAGTCTCTGCGATATAATATAGGAGGAAAATTGGTCAAAAATTTGTCTTTTTCTGTTAGTACTGGTAAATTTATGGTCATGCGTAATGTAATCCCCCCAACCCACACCCCACGACCAGATATATCCCCCCACCCTTAGTATTTGTAAGTTTTACTATCTGACTAAAATATTTAAAGGGGTTTTACAGAATGAAAATATAACAGAATATTCGGGTTTTCATTTCTCATTTTATATCTTGGTTTGGTTTTTTTGCTTCTTGTGTGAATATTCTATTTGGTCGCATATCGTTTGTAGTGAGTAATTATATGGGTGGTATAAAAGAAAGGAACAAAATGTTATATTAGGTTTGTATGCCAAGTCTGAATAAAATTAGACAGGTTGAAAGAAGACGGGTTAATCCCGTTTTCTTGTAATTTTGAAATAGATTTGTCTCCCATTGACCAGAATTATCAATGTTTGCAAATTATTCCCCTTTAATATTCACCTTTGTAGCTATAGGTGGCGCTCGACAAATACATCGCTTATATCAAAAACAATATTAGTAAACAGTGAAAATACATTAATTGAAGATATAATAACAACCGCATATCCATTTTCAGGATATTATATGATATATTTGATAAGCAATAGTGACAAATAGTAAGCATTAACATCAATTAATATGTTTGTTTATTTAGGATACACAAGCGACCCGCTGACAATTTGCCGCCATTTGTGATTTAGGATATCAAGATTTCCTTTTGTTTTCCAATTATCAAAATAATTGATGAGAAACATCATTAAACATCCACCATGTATATCAAACAGGTAGGCTACGCCACCGACCGGTATTTATACAGGGAATGCATACCATATCGTTTCGGAATCATACGAAATTGGGTGCCAATTTCTGCAAAAAAGTGAACTTGAAATCAAAACAAATCAGCAGACCTGGAAATGAAAAGAGTTATTCTATTCATTTCCAGATCAATCGTTTAGAGAATCTAAAAATGATTGATAGAATAGATTGAAATGATAGACAGATGCGCGTAAATACTTTGATATGAAGAAAAAGTATGATATTATAAGTATAAGGTGGTGTTGCAGGTTAGTGTCGACGATTTGGTTTGCGTCAATTTTGGCACAGCCTTGCTGGACAATGTCGCTGTCTCACAATGTCTCAGCTGCATGCTGTTGCTCTCCCATATCATTATCCAAAAATGTTTCTATACCAGCTATTTTTTGTATAATATTTGTAGCATACATTGTACGGTATGTGCAGTTCAATGCCCAACTATACTGTTTTACTTCTATAGCATCTGCACCTGTGCTTTGGAGCCTACAAGATTACATGTGTTACTGATCGGCCTGCTTAATATATACATAATTAGAACATATATTTTAATTACTAGTTTTCTATATTTCAGATGATTATTCAAGGGTTTCGAAGTTACAGAGATCAGACGATTATAGAACCCTTCAGCTCCAAGCACAATGTCATCGGTAATTAGGGCCTATTATATGTAATAAAATTCATTAAAACACTGAAATGAAACGTAAAATCTATGTTTGCTCAGAAAGTTATCACAAGTATTATTTAATGTGGAAAAATTTGAATTGTTAGGACATCACAATTAAACATGCATTTTGCAAGAGCTAAATCTGTCTATTGCAGGTCTTTCTTTAGGCCTGAAATGTTATCTAGATTATTAATTAGACATTAATTAACTTATCCAGACCATAATCAACTCTAGATGGCATCGCTAGCCTGCGATCTTAAGTGGATTGTGATCCGATTTACTGCATAACTTTCCTTCTCGATTAAACGATTAAATGGATAATCGAGACTATGCTGTCTAACGTACTGACTTTAGTAATGATGACCGAGGCTAAGCAGAAATTTCATTAGCTTAGTTCTCGGTTCATAGTGGATCAATTTGAATGAAATTTTCAGCAAATTTCCTTTACGTTATCTAGTTTTTAATTATTATAGTGAGAACTGCCAACTTGTTATCAAATCTCCCATAATGTATCTTTAAATGAAGGTTAATATGATAATTACCGGTACATGTCTTTAATTTAACTCTTTGATTCAATGTTTTAATACAATTGTAATCTAATATCTTGTTTTTTTCTTCATTCTATTATTCAGTTGGTAGAAATGGATCTGGAAAGAGTAATTTCTTCTATGGTATGATATACCCTTTTAGATTTATGTTTAAAGATTATTGTGATTTAGATAACATAGCTAATATTTCTGCCTTTTGCATTTAATTAGCTGTGCTGTGGATTATTTCTAGTTCCAGCTATCACCTAGCTCTGGTTATGTTATTTGACAGATTATTTTGGCACTATGTAGCCCATTTAATGCTTACATGTCATAAAACTTCATTTGACTGATCAGTTATTGAAATGTCAACCACTTGTAATAAATTAAATGTTCTTTGACACACATTTACTGAAATGATTCTAGAAAAAAGAATAAAATGGTGAAGAGTAAATCTTTAAAATATTGAATTGAATATTAATTATATTATTAAACATATCTTTTGATAATTATAATTTTTTTTTTTTTTTTTTTAGCTATTCAGTTTGTATTGTCAGATGAATTCAGTCACATGAGACCCGAACAACGTCAAGCTTTACTTCATGAAGGAACTGGACCAAGAGTTATATCAGCTTTTGTTGAAATAATATTTGACAATTCTGATAACCGAATACCAGTAAGTGCATTATATCCTTCCTTGTTTTTCTTATTTGGTAACCTAAAAAGAAATATTTTTTATCAAATTTCGGGTTACTCACATGTTTAGATCTGTTCGTCAGTCTTGTAACTGACATTACCAGAAACTTTAGCCATATTCATTGACTTCGGATCAGCTGTTTTTTATTCTCATTCATCAATGTTTTATCATCACAAAGTATGAAAAAAATAGAATGACTGCAACTCATACTCATTCATCAAACCAGTTAAATTGTGCACTTAAAAGTAGATCGTATTTTAAATGTAAGCCTGTCTTGATTTATTTTTAAGAAATGTATAACCTAATTTATTATATTGCATAGATTGATAAAGATGAAGTTGTCCTAAGAAGAGTCATTGGTTCAAAGAAGGATCAATATTTTTTGGATAAAAAAATGGTCACGTAAGTAAATTCGCTAATTAATATGGCTCCATCCCTTTGGTTTAGGTAATAGAAAACGATCAAATTGATTAGATTTGTTTTGTGGGGTGCGATGACAATGAAAATTTGTAATGGTGGAGAATTTGATGTCTATTGATAAAGCCAATGTAGCTATAAAATTGATTTTGTGTTCCGCTGTATACACAGTAAACCATAATTGAAACTAAAATTGGTAAGCAAGTTGATTTCTGGAAAATCATTCGTAAACAAACATTTAATTGTATAAATGCCCCATGAGTATTGACATAACACATTAAATCAATCTTATTCAATATTATGACCTAAATCAAAGACATTTAATCTGTTCAAATTGTCATAGATTACAAATAGTGCTATCATCGCTCACATAAATAAGAACTACAATTACACACTGAAACTGAAGATTGGAATAAGTCAAGTCTCGATCTGCAATTGGAGAGAAATACTGTTTCCCTTTGTGTCCGAGATCTGATCAATATATTAAATTGTAAATAAACAGTACCCTTCTTGATCTCCTAATTCAAGAGATTATTGAGTTGAAATGGGGTTTAACGTCCTGCTGTTCTGCGCCGTTAGGGCTAATGAAGATGGACAAGAGTTTGTTAATCACCCCAGTATGAAGTTGATATCAGCTTATTGAATATTTATGTATGATTTTCTATTTACAGTAAAACTGATGTCATGAATTTACTAGAAAGTGCTGGTTTCTCTAGAAGTAATCCATACTACATTGTAAAACAGGGAAAAGTAAGAATTTAAGTTGGTATCTTATTTTGTTCTAGTGAGGAGAAAATGAACATATTGATGGTGTTTGAAAAAAAAAAAAAGCACTCATTCGAATTGAAAGAATTGCAGTCAAGTCTTATAACAGTTCTGTCATTCTCGAAGACAGATGTGGTGCGAGCAGAATCGTCATGTGTCAGCTTTTGTTATTGGTAGTAATAGTTTAATATTCAGTTTGCACATTTCTTGTCGCCTGAAATTCTCCTGATTACTCGACTGATGCAATTCTGGAATGTTTAATCGAGCACCTCCTGTGTTTTAGGCTGTATATAGTAATTGTAGGTGGTATATTTCTGTTGTATAAAGTAATAGTTAATATTTATCATGTATTTTTGATGTATTAAATAATAATTAATATTCATCATGTATTTTAGATTAATCAAATGGCTACAGCCCCAGATTCACAAAGATTGAAGTTATTAAGGGAAGTAGCTGGGACAAAAGTTTATGATGAAAGGAAAGAGGAAAGTAAATCAATTCTAGTAGAAACAGGTAAATATGTCTTCATATTTCATTTCATTAGTATTCGGCAAACTATCTTATAAAAGTATTATGAGAAGGAAATATAAAATCATAGGCCCAATAAATACTTTATTCTTATGGACTGAGCACATTTTGCAGATGTGCTTTGCATTTCAACCATGGCTGTTACTTAAAATCTTGGGTGTTTTGGGTGGCCGAATGTTTAGCACGTGCGCGCTGTATCATAAGGCCAGTCATTGAGTCAACTGGCGTAGTTTCGAATCCTCGGTTGTACATGACAAGGAGTAGGGTCGCCTGTCAAACCTCGTGGGTTTTCTCTTGGTCCTCCGGTTTCCTACCACTGCTAAAGACCCCTTTGCGCAAGCAAATTATTGAAATCAAATTAAACCATATGTTAGTCCCGACCTAGTTTGTATCGAGTGGACGTTAAACCCCATTCTCTCTCTCTCTCTCTCTCTCTCTCTCTCTCTCTGGTCCCTGGGCATGCCTTTATGCGTTGAGTTCATTTGTAAATGGCTACCAGTTGGATGAGGTATACAATTAAACAAAAACATATTATTTTTGAGTTGGGTGGTCGAATGATCCAATGCGTAGACTTTTGATCCTAAGGTCTGTTATTGAAGCAAGAAGTGATGTTTCAATCTCACACTGGTACGCGATGGGTGAGGTATGGGGGGTTGTTATCTTTGTTGTGCCTATACCTGGTGGGCTTTCTGAATCCTCCGGTTTCATCTCACTGCTAAAGACCCCTACTCGCAATCAAATTATTGAAATAAATTATATCTTGTATGCCTTCCTGAGTCCCCCGGATTTCTCTCACTGCTAAAGACCCCTACATGCAATCAAATTATTGAAATAAGATATATATTTTGTTAGTCCCAAAATGACCTAATTTCTCTTATTATTTGTAATGACAATGCAAAAGATTTGGACAACGAAACTGAAAGTAAAATCTGATGTAACACTTGTTTTATTTGACAGAGGGTAAGAGAGAAAAGATTAATGATTTATTAAAGTATATTGAAGAAAGACTTGATACATTAGAAGGTGAAAAAGAAGAATTAAAAGAATATCAGAAGTGGGATAGAATGAGAAGGTAAACTATGTTGTTAATCACCACTTTAAAGGACAATATTGCTGTCAGTTATTATCACACATGTCATACATGCCAACTATTCCGATTTTGTCGGAATCATTCCGAATTTCTGAGTCTAATTCTGAATTCCGATTTTACTCTTTATAATTTCGTTTTTTAAAATTTATTGGAAGAAATTTATTATATTTCATTCCTGACCTTTTTGATTGATAAAATCCCTCTCGTTTTATTTTCACATTGACGACTGTCTCGGCATTCTCGCTGTTTGTTGTGAATCTGATGGCGATACTGTTTATCGTAGTACGAGTCGGTAAAACAACGAAAATAGTCGAGAACATGTGTCATGTTTTCCTTATTATTATTAATATAAAATGGAATAAGCTATTATGTCTGTCATTTGCCGTGTCTAATTTGCATAATTTGCGGTAAAACGACGGAAATAGCCGAAAACATGTCTCCAGTTTTCTCGATTATTATTGATATAAAATGGAATAAGCTAATATGTCTGGACTAATCGAGATTAAAATGTCATGTGGTTATTTCGTCATAGGCCGTGCCTAATTTGCATACTTCGCGGATATTATTTGCTACGCGGAGCCATTCTTGTATACACTTGTACAGTACACGACGGGTTTACCGTTAGTTGCCAGTAACGTTGTTGCTTCTTCCTTAGCCATATTTCCTTCTGACTTGATAAAAAATGTTTTCAAGCTGTTTTCCATGTGTGAAAAAAAAAGATTACAATTATAAATAAAACCCAGTATAAATAATTTACGACTTCTACTTCTGTGTCGGTCGTCAAGACAAACAGAATGGCCTCCAAAACAAATGTCAGACAGAAATACCGGGAAACTTACGGCAAAGAATTTCCAGGAACCATTACGTCCTCGCGTAGAGGCGACGAATTCGCATTTAGTTTAGTCTGTAGGAGTGATTGATGTGTTGCTTATGGTGGTATTACGAACATTTTGAAACTAAAAAACACTTGAACTGCTCAAACCTAAAAGCCTCTTACGAAAAATCTTCACTTAACAACAAATTTAGGTCATGCCTACGTGTAAATGACCAAAAGCATATATGCATACTTTCGTATATAAATAGGTAAAAAAAAACTCGGATGCATGGACCTAAATCACCAGCTGTTTTTATCCAATAATACAAGGTACTGCTTTAAAGAGCTGCTAATTTCTCAAAATTTTCTTGGGGCCCTTAGGTGGGCCCCAAACCCCACGCCCTTCAAGCCTGCGGCGCCTCCAGTGCTCACTTGGATCTGCGGTCCTCGCTCCAGCCTCAATACAAGGCATTCTGATTTTCAATCTCCTCAGGTTGACATGTATGCATATGTGATAATAATGAACACAAAAGGAAAACAAGAGTTATCCTTCGATATAACTGACTGAAATGACGAGTGATAACAGATACACGGACAAATTTCTGCTTACTGACAATTCCTTCGGAGACCAAAAGTTATGTGAGACTGTGAGATGATATTTGACAATTCAAAAAAGTAATTGAATGTCACTAGAAAAGTTATTCTTTTAAACCAATAAGAAATATCATCCCTAAATAAATACGACACATTGATCTTCTTTTATGATGAAATACCAGACATACATTATTTAAAATAACTACGTTAATATTTGTAGGTCACTTGATTATACTATACATGATAATGAATTACGAGACACCAGACGAAAGTTAGAAGAGGTAAGTACAGACATTAACTACAAATGCTCAAAGAGATAACATTAGAAATTTGAATGTTAATAAAACAGTATGTAAAGTTATCGATCTACATTAGAAATTTGAATATTAATAAAACAGTTTGTCAAATTGGATCTCTACATTAGAAATTTGAATATATGATAAAACAGTATCTGAAGTTATTGATCTCCATTAGAAATTTGAATATTGATAAAACAGTTTGTGAAGTTATCCATGTACATATCAAGAATATTATAGTTATCTTTGCAATTTGTTGATTTTTTGATATGTAAAATATATTGTTGAATTATAATATACATGTTTTCTATGTTTAGCTTCAAGAAAAACGTGACAACAGTGGAGCAACTACAACTAAATTAAGAGATTCCCAACAAGAAGCCAATGATAAAGTCAAGGTGAGGGACATAAAAGATATTAATTGCTAAAACAATGAAAAAAATAGAGATATGCATTATCTCACCGCCAATAATTAATTGTAATGTCTCTGATAGTCCTTAGAGGGATTTTATATCACTTACAATATTGTGAATGTTGAATCTATAAGAGAAATAGCAGTCCAAAAATGGATCAATTTCGTTCACTATTCCAATGCAGATGATCTATAGGCTCAAATCTTTCCGTGGGCTTCTTTTTAATCCGATTGTATCCAATTAATTCAATGTTGAAAAATCAATTTGAGTACATTTTAGCATGGGTTTAGCCGTGAAAATTTTTACATTGTCCAAAAAATGCAAATGACTTATATATACTGGTTTGTAACATCATATAGCATCCTGCTTGTAGAAAATTCTCTATATAGAAAGTTTTATTTATTCTCTAGAGTATCAACAAAGATTTAAAAGAATTAAAGGCTAGAATGCAGGCTATGTTAGAAGAAAAAGATGGTTTGAGTGGAGAGAATCAAGATTTAACAAAACGTAAAGCGAAACTAGAATTAAATATGAAGGATATACAAGATGAAATGGAAGGAAATCAAAATACCAGGGTACGATCAATATGTTAAATATAGAAACTGAACCAGAAATACACAGGTCACAATTCTTTGGAATAAGTTTAAGTTTATAAAATTTGGGTTCGATCTGGTTCGATCGAACTTTTGTATAGTGCTTGTTAGTAAATGGAACATGAAGGAGATCAATTACTGTTTATTACTGAGTCATGTTTTGCCCAGGGTTTTCTTGTCTTTGTCGTACAAATGATACAATTAATTGTTTCATACTTAAAACTGAATTTATGTACACAGAACAGATCACCCATAATCTTTCATTGTTTTAATGCCATTTAATAATTGCACTAGTAATTCACAGGACACAATTCTATGAAATACATTTACCTTACTGTTTATTACTGAGTGACGTTTCGAATGATTATTTAAATCTTGTATTTATTTTGTAGAAAAAAGCCGAATTAGAACTTCAGAAAGTTAATGATAAAATAAATAAAACTCAGGAACAGTTAGAAGCTATTGTACCTCTATATGAAAGTCAGAGAGATAAAGAAGAAAGTGCTGCACAACAGTAAGTACTTTTTTATTTACAATACAGAAACTTACACCAAACTTAGTAACTGGGGACAATACCAATGGCTTATCGGCGAGTATGGTGCTCACACTAACCTGGTCAGATGAGACAGATACTGTGGTTCACTCATATAGGTATTGGCATGCACAGAAAAGAACCCTTCACAATAGAGGCATTATTCAAGAGCTAAATCTGTCTATTACAGATCTTTCTTTAAGCCTTAAATGTTATATAAAGTATTAATTAGACATTAATTAACATGACAAGACCATAATCAACTAACGATGTCATCGGATGGCTCCGATTTTAAGTAGATTTTGCATTATCTATTTTTGAACTATTATAGCAAAACTTACCAGTTCTTTTCTCTAAATCTTACATACTGTATCTTTAAAAAAAATAGTTGTTAACACTTCAGCAGTCCATATGTTTGTCTCAAAATGACTTAAGGTATTGTGTTAACGTAAAGATAGTTGATGATAGATCTGTTTTATGTTTACAGATTAGGATTAGCTGAACAGAGACGTAAAGAATTATATGCTAAACAAGGTCGAGGAAATCAGTTTCAATCTACTAATGATCGGGATAACTGGATTAAAAAAGAATTAAAATCCTTGAATAAAGCTATTAAAGATAAAGAAGAACAGGTAACTTGTAATGCTTGCACAATTCTTCGAATTAGAATAATTTTGCATGGCTATTTGACATAATTTTGGGGTATTCTTTATGCGCTGTCAGGTAAAACTAATGGAATTTAATTATTTTTTGACTCTGAAAGGTGAAAGGGAAATATGTCATATTTCAAAAATATCAACTATTATGGAAAATTGTTGTTGATTTTGAAAGGTTCACAAATTGTAGAAATCTGAAATTGTCCCCCAAAAAATAAAAAAATTGATGATATGGATGTATAATCAAGTATTAAAATAGTGATATTTTAGAGGCATTTAGTAACTGGATAGAGCAATAAACTATAACACATACTTATGGCAGAACAATTACTGATTTATTTACGTTTTGGAGAGTATTCTCTCAACGTTTTCAAGCAAACATATTCTACATTTTTAGTGCATTGTTATTACTAAAATGTATTTTTTTGTGAAATATTAGTGTCTATTTTCTATCTTGCATTTAATTCTAATTGGTGTTTTGAATTTATCAATAAAACTTTGTGTTTATGACTTTCAGATCAACAGATTAACGGAAGATACAACAAGTTCAGAACAGAAAGTAGAAATGTTAAATACACAAATAGCTGTAAGTATTACTTATATTCTTGAACTGCCCTTTTACTGCTTTGAATCTCTCAATTTCCAACAGTCCAATTAGCAAAATTCTCAAAAGCCACAACTACTATAACTACTATGTGTGTAAAAAGTTTCATAAAGATATCTTGATTTGTTTGCCGTGACTGGCAAGGAGCAGCGTTTAGTCATTCATTTGGATCTGTGTACATGCTGGATATGTCAACGAGGCTTGACATATCCCACACGTGTCAAACAGTGACGTCTTATTCTATACTACCGATGTAGACTGGCATAACCAGACAGCTAGAGATTACCATTCATTTCGCCGAACATAACTGATTAGAAATTACAGTAAAAACAGGAATGATTGAATGTAAATCTGTTTATATACATTCATATTACATTATTATATGCGTTCCAACCCATTTGTGTCAATTTCAAGGTCCCAAATATTAGCGATTTAGCTCCTTTAACCCCGATGCATTTAATTGATAGATTTACGAGATGTGCTCCGGAAAGGATGGACAGATGAATGGAGTCCATTTCAATATGATTATAACATGTTGATTTCTTTGTATTTTACAGGATATTACAGACAAAATAGAACAACACAAAACCATAATAGATCAAAATAATAAAAACTTTAATGAAATGAAAACACAGAAAGACTCATTACAGAATGAACGAAGGTAGGATTGGTTGTAAAAAAAGTGATCTGATAGATGTTACATGAAAAATATGATAAAATTTATTACCTATAAAAGAAATGATCTAATAGATGTTACATGAAAATATGATAAAATTTATTACCTATAAAAGAAATGATCTAATAGATGTTACATGAAAATATGATAAAATGTAATACCTCTAAAAGAAAAGATGATCTAATTGATATTACATGAAAATATGATAAAATCTCATACTTCTAAAAGATATGATTTAATAGATGTTATGTGGAAAATATGATAAAATTTAATACCTCTAGAAGAAATGATGATCTGATTGATATTACATGAAAAATATCAGAATCAGTCTGCTATATATGTAGTGTATTTCTCTATCCCAGTAGGATTTAAGATTCAAAGCAGTGCATTCATCATTTAGGCTGGTCATCAATGCATTTGTTTGCTCAATCCTAAACTTTCTTTTACCCATGATTAGCGTTGCCTACCTAAATTCATGTTGTTTTTTTTAAAGATTGTCACGTTTCGTGGGATTATGGACTTTCATGTCCCAAATATCCCCTTTGTGTTCATTCAAAGCCCTCTCCTATTATTCCAAATCCCACATCCTTTAATGTAAAAGTCCCAATTTCTTTAAATCAAATCCCACATCATTTACATCTATCATACTAACAAGTGCTTGTCTATCAATTAGAGACTCACAAGACATTTTGATTTAATTTTGTATTTCAGTTCTTTATGGCGTCAAGAAAATGCTCTTCAACAGACCTTACAAGCAACACGCGAAGAATTGAGTAAAAAGGAACAAGGGTTACGATCCCTTACAGGAAAGGTAATTATTTCTACATGAGTGATTTAGGGGGCCGCGGTGGCTAAGTATGTAAGGTGCTGGTTCTCTAACCAGGAAATCCCTGATTCGATCAATATGTTGGCTGTGAAAGTTCCTCTGGATTTTTTGTCATGGTTCCCTTATGTCAGTGATGCAGGAACTACATTTAGTCATTCAGATGGTCCCAAAAAACGAGGTCCTTTGTACATGTTGGCGATCACTTAAAAGAATCTTTTACTGTTGGAATTTGAATTAAAAGTAGGCCATATGACTTCTGCCCGGGCAAAATTTCCCTCATTGCACACTGCCTAGTGGGTGCAGAAAGATAGAATGTTAAACCCCATTTGATTTCATTTATTGCATGGATTTCTAATCAAAATTAGTCCGTACGTCTGTCTGTCATGGTGTGATACCATAACATTGTCTGTGATATGACTTCTGTGATAGCAGATGTTCAATCTCCATCTTTTACTACTACTACTACTCTTTGTTTCTATTTCAGTCTTTATTAAATGGTATTGACAGTGTAAATAAAGTTCTACAAGAATTAAAAGAACAAGGTAGAATGGATGTTGTCAATGGTTACCATGGTATTCTTATAGAAACATTTGATTGTGAAAAAACCTTTTTTACCTGTGTTGAAGTAACAGCAGGAACCAGGTATAATATCAGTTTGTTTATGGGATGGCTTTTTTTTCTGGAAAATTTCCATGGTTAATCCACGCTAAAATGTACTCGGATTCATTATTTAACATTATTTCAATTAAGAAAACAAAATCAAAATATCAGGAGATCATCAGGATTTTCCGGCATTGATGGTGCAGGACTAGAAGGGCCTGACATGGACAGCTGTCTAGTCGTTAGGATGGGACACAAAAAAAAAGAGGTACACATTGGTATGCACATAAAAGATCCCCTGGCAGTCGGAATTCGATATAAGAGTAGGCTATAGTGCCACTGTCCAGGCAAAATTTCCCTCATATCACAGGGTATGGTGTACACTCGTCTCCATTAGCCCAGTCGGAGAAGAATAGTAGGTAGGATGTTAAACCCCATTTTATTTCAATTTTACCCAACAAAATTGTAGACACTAATGAACTTCGTGCCAGACATTTTATTATAGATATCATTAAGACACTGATAAAGAACAATTCTGTGCCAGACATAATGTTAAGAGGGATTGTGTCTGACAATGTCTGTGATTAGTACCTTATTTCAAACTTGAAATATCAACGGTAGGTAATCCCCTGAATAAAAAGAGGCAGATCAAAAGATTTAAGCCAATACATATAGGTGGCACTGGATTGCAGAGGATGCTGAATCTTGACAAATCTTCAATTCATTATATCTGAGTAAATACTGAACAGATTCGAACATTGAGATTCAACTTTCACAATATTATACGCCCACATTTTCATGTGGACGTATATTGTCGTCGCCCCTGTCCGTCCACAATTGATTGTGAACAGTCTACAGGTCACAATTTTTATCCGATTTCAATGAAACTTGAAATATAGGTTTATCACCCTAAGATCTTGGTTCCTTTCGATATTGGCATGTATCGGACTGTAACTTCATGGATTATGGCCCCTGATTGTACGAAAAATCACTTTTTTAGCTTGTGAACACTGTAGAGGTCACAATTTTTATCCGATTTATTTTAAACTTGAAATGTATATCGGTTCCTTTCAATATTTGCGCATATCGGACCGTAACTTTGTGAATTATGGCCCCTGATTGTACAAGAAATTGCATTTTTAGCTTGTGGACCCTATAGAGGTCATAATTTTTATCCGATTTAAAAAAGCGTATTATTATATCACCGTTACACTCAAAAGATGACTGAGTTCGAATTTCGTGAAAATCGGCCCAAAACTGACAGACAAAATGGCCGCCCCTCGTTCTCAAATAGCGTAAAAATATGGTATATCAAGGTTGTGGACCCTATAGAGGTCACAATTTTTATCTGATTTTTTTGAAACTTGAAATGTAAGTTTATAACCCAGTCATCGTGGTTCCTTTTGATATTCGCGCATATCGGACTGTAACTTCCTGAATTATGGCCCCTGATTGTACGAAAAATCACGTTTTTAGCTTGTTGACCCTATAGAGGTCATAATTTTTATCCGATTTAAAACAACGTATTATTATAACACCGTTACACCCTAAGGACGGTTGAGTTCGAATTTCGTGAGAATCGGCCCAAAACGGACAGACAAAATGGCCGCCCTTCGTTCTCAAATAGCTTAAAAATATGGTATATCAAGGTTGTGGACCCTATAGAGGTCACAATTTTAATCCTATTTTGATGAAACTTGAAATGTAAGTTTATAACCCAAAGATCTCGGTTCATTTCGATATTCGCGCATATCGGAACATAACTTCCTGAATTACGGCCCGTGATTGTACGAAAAATCGCGATTTTAGCATGTGGACCCCGTAGACGTCATAATTTTTATCCGATTGAAAAAAACGTATTATTATATCACCGTTACACCCTAAGGACGACTGAGTTCGAATTTCGTGCAAATCGGCCCAAAACTGACAGACAAAATGTCCGTACTTCGTTCTCAAATAGCATAAAAAATATGGTATATCAAGGTTGTGGACCCTATAGAGGTCACAATTTTTATCCGATTTTGTTGAAACTTGAAATATAAGTTTATAACCCAAAGATCTCGGTTCCTTTCGATATTCGCGCATATCGGACATTAACTTTGTGAATTATGGCCCCTGAATGTACGAAAAATCACTTTCTTTTTAGCTTGTTCTCTATCCATCTCTCGAAAATGTGGGCGTATCCTGCCTGGCAGCCGCTGGTTATTGTTTACAAGGGACTCTAGTGACGATGAGAGTCTTTAATTATCATTTTTTGCCATTTTGTAGATTATTTCATCATGTAGTTGATACTGATAAAACTGGTACAAAGATTCTACAAGAGATGAACAGAATGAAATTACCAGGAGAAGTTACCTTTATGCCTCTAAACAGACTTGATGCTCGTGATACAACATATCCTCAATCAGCTGTAAGTTAGTTTAATGCTTCAGCAGCAGTGGCTCAGTGACTAAGGCACTGGCTTGCTAACCTGGAGGTCCCGTGTTTACTTCTGGTATTTGCTAAGAAAGTTGCTGACGAGTGCCAGAGATGCAGGACATCTACTAGTAGTTGTGGAGATTAACGTAAAAACCAATGTCCCTTGTACACGTTGATGTGCACATAAGAGAAAAAGAACCCTCGACAGATGGAATTTTAATTTTAAAAAAATGTAGAAACGGGCAAAATTTGCCCCACACCCCACCCCCCAAGGAAAAAAAAAAATCGACCATAAAAGGAAGATGTATAGATTAATAATTTCTAGAAATATTTAAAGGCAACCAAATTGTGAACATTTCAGTTGATTCAAACGAATAGCATAACAATAATGATCTTTAGAATAAATGACCACTAAAAAGCAGTTGATGTCAGTGTAGGACTCTACCATCTCAAAAACCATTTCAATATATATCGTTGATGTTTGATTTTGTTGACAAATTCTAACAACCTCCCTCCGTGCTCTAATATATTTGTGTTTTTATGTTGACAGGATGCCTTACCTATTAAATATTTCTTTTATGTTTTCAGGATGCCATACCTATGATAAAAAAATTAACTTATTCTGATACCTATAGTGCTGCCATTAAACATGTGTTTGGTAAAACATTGATATGTAGAAGTATGGAAGTAGCTACACAGATAGCTCGAACACAAAACTTAGATTGTATTACATTAGATGGTAAGTCTTTAAAATAACCTGAAGATAGTATTACATTAGATGGTGGGAAGTCTTTACAATAACCTAAAGATTGTATTACATTAGGGGGGTGGGTTGGATGGCTGAATGGTGAGCACATGCTCGCTGTATCATAAAGTCTGTCATTGTGTCAACTGGCATGGTTTCAATTCCCCGGTTGTACGTGACAAGGAGTAAGGTCACCTGTCCAACCTCGTGGGTTTTCTCCGGGTCCTACCACTGCTAAAGACCTCTACGCCCAAGCGAATTATGGAAATAAAAATGAACCATGTGTTAGTCCCGAAATGACCTAGTTTGTGTCGAGTGGACGTTAAACCCCATTTCTCTCTCTCTCTCTCTCTGTATTACATTAGATGGTAAGGCTTGACAATAACCAAACAAAACGACAAAATACTCTACATAATGTACGTATATGTTAAAACAAACTTGCTAGTTGGAATTAGTTCAAAAGTGGAAATGCACCTCTCCGGGCAAAATGCCATCTTCATTAGCCAGGTTGGTGCAGAAAAGGAATATGTTAAACCCCATCTCATTTCTGTTAGAAAAACTTCCCAGTCGGAATAAGATGAAGAGAAGGCTGAAACGCCGCTCTCCATGGCAAGATTTCCGTAATAGGTCACTGTCTTACCTCTGTCTCCATTAGTTCATTTGGCACAGTAAATTATGTTAAACCCCACTTCATTTCCTTTCTATTATGTTACTTTAAATTGCTGTTAATACATGTTTTTTGTGATTGACAGGTGACCAAGTTAGCAGACGAGGTGCGTTAACAGGTGGTTTCTACGATACACGAAGATCTCGTTTAGATTTACAGAAGGGTAAAATAGAACTGACAGGCGAGTTAACCAAACAGGAAGCTGAATATCAGGAACATAGAACCAAATTAGAAGAACTTGAAGGGCAAATAAATAATTTAGTCAGTGAAATGCAAAAATTAGAAACAAAAAATAGTAAAAACAGGTACGTATGATGATTTGTTAAATTTAAATTTGCTTTGAATGTTCATGTCCTAAGGAGAATCTGTTTAACTTGAAATTTCATGTATCAATACTCCAAGATATTGTTTTACAGTTATTCTTGAAAATATTTCAATGATCTCTTTTTCTTTTTTAAAGGGTTATTTATGATAAAATGCAAGCTGATTTAAGACTTGCAAATGAAGAATTAAAAGAAATTTCAAAAATTCAACCTGGAAAGGTAAGAGAACCTGGATTTTGAAGTTTTATTGAAAATAGTATTTTTCTTGACTAATCAGACACCTCATAATAGTTTAACCACAGAGAAACTAATTTGTACATATATGCTTTATTCTAAATGGAAAATTTTACCACTGCAGTGTCATTTTTGATTCGACCGAACGATTCAGGTTCAAATACACAGCTGCATCTAACTATCAGTGGTGTAGGGTGCCATCACACAAAAAATCTTGGATGATTCAGAAAAGTAGGAAGCTAAACCCCATGTCATTTCCAACTTAGTATTTTAACATCACAGGTCATATAAATGTTGCCACTTTTGACAGTGTTAAGGGTTGAGGGATTAAAACTGATGTATTATTTACAGGGTAAGAGTATAGTAAGTTTACAGAGTAGTTTAGAAGCTATGAAAGGATCAGCTATATCATTAAAAGAAGAATTAGGAACTGATTTAATGTCTCAACTTAGTGTTGATGATCAGAGAGAAGTGGATTATCTTAATGATCAAATTAAACAACTGAATATACAGAATAAAAATGCATGGCAAGAACGGATCAGAGTAAGTACTGATAAATAATTATTCAAAACAAATATGGGGCATGCCCTGTATTTAAAGCAGCAGGGTGTCTTAGGGTGAAGACATTGTCAAGTTTGGCTTGAGGTCTGGTGGATTACCGATTAATTTAATAAAATCAGATTACTGAGACAATATTTCTGCTCATTTAGGTGGATACATGCATAGGATTAGAGTTGATTGAGGCTAACAAAGCGGCAATGCTTCGAAATTACATTTCACAGTATACCTGTACATTTTTTGAAATAATGGTACACCAACTTTAAAGGATGATGTCACATCTGAATTTTAATGTCAATTAATCAAGGACTTTTATTTAGCCACAGCAGTGGCAAACTAGCATGTTAATAATAAATTGATATATAACATATTGTCATTTGTTTTACAGTTGGAGGGGGATAAAAATAAATTAGAGAATTTATTAAATAATAATTTAATGAAAAAGAGAGATAGAATAATGACTGATCTACAAGAAGTATCTGTTGAAGATAGAACACAGAGATTAGATACGTACAATGCTGAGATGCAAACAGTAGATGCAAGAGTTGCAGAATTAAAAAAACAATCGAAAGGTAACAGACCTAACAATAAAACAAATTTATTAAGTCATATTCATTTATTGATTCATTATCTTGTGCCGAAGGTTTTTTTTTTTCTGGAGCGTAGGCTTATCTGATATCGGTTCAAAATATCAATCTGTTTTATGATTTTTGTGTTTCCATGGAAAAAATTTGCCTTTTTTTTTTCTTTTTTTGGGGGTATTCAAGGGTGCTGGATGTTGATGAGTGTTCTTGTTATTATTTTGATCTAGGTGACCAATTAATGTCATAATCTTAAAGATACATTATGGGAGATTAGATACATAGTTGGCAGTTCTTACTATAATAGTTAAAAACTAAATACTGTGAAGGGAATTTGCTGAAAATTTCAGTCAAATTGATGCCCTGTGTACCGTAGAATTTAGCGATTGAAAATTGGGCCTAGCCTCGATCATTGTTACTAAAGTCGGTACGATAAAAAGCAGTCTCGATTATCCATTTCTTGATTTTATCATGATTGACCGCTGAGCAGCAGATCGGATCCTAATCCAATAAATATCGCAGGCTAGCGATGACATCGAGAGTTGATTATGGTCTTAATAATGTCTAATTAATAATTTAGATAACATCTCAGGCCTCAAGAAAGACGACAATATGCAGATTTAGCTCTTGCACAATGCATGTTTAAGGGGCTGCCAGTACATATACAGGTGTTTTGTTCCTGGAGTATATTTCATAAACCATTCAAAATATCTTAATGAAACTTTGTACACAATCAAATCTATTATAGTACTTGTGACTTTTTTTTAGCTAATTCAAAAAATCGCAGATTTAATAGTTTTTGTGCTTCCGTGGATAATTATCTCATTTGGATTTTTGGAATCCAATTTTTATTCTGGAACATATCTCATAAACCGTTCAAAATATCTTGATGAAACTTTGTACACAAATCAAACTGTTGAGTTTAAATATTTTATATATTTTATATTTGTATAGATATTGATGAACAAGTAGATAAATTAAATAAAGAACAAAGAGAATTACAGAATAATATGGAATATTGGAAGGTATGTACATAATATATCAGTACATCAAATAAATTAATGTTGTCAATCAGGATCCATGCATCTTTTGACAATACTAAATTTTTAATGCCCTAATCTACACTAAAATATCCATTGTAGATAATATCCCCGCTTGGATTCAATTTCGCCATATCCTTGGATTCTATTTCACCATATCTAAATTAAACTATTTTTGCGATGTTGTAGTTTCAGAATCCCTCAAATGATGATCCATGGGTTTAACAAAGTGACAGAAAAAATTGTTACAAATAAACCAATGATTGATTTGATAAGACTAAAAGAACTGCAATGTATTAAAGTTCCAGAAATCTGACTGGAAAATTTGAGCTGTTGTAGTGTAATTTTCATTGTGAATTTAGTTATTATTTTGTTTGATAATTATTATAGGGACAAGAAAGAGAAGCACAAGAAAAATTGAATGATGATGCAAAAGATTTAGAAAAGATGACCAACAAACAGAGTTTATTAATTAAAAAGGTAAATATTGCACAATCAGTTCTTTTATTCCTCTTGGAACCACACGAGCTCAGTGAATAAGGTGCTAGTTCACTAACCAAGAGGTCCTGAGATTGATGATACTGTTGGACGAGTAAGTTCCTCAAGATCTGTTGTGTAGATTTCTCTTATCACTGGTAGAGGACCGCAAGCCTGGCTAGGAAGAGCATCTGGTCGTTGAGATAAGACGGTTAATCGAAGTCCTGTGTACATGTTTGTGTATACATATAAGAAAACATGATAGTTTGAATTAGTTTAAAAGTAGGTTTTCCCAGCTAAATCACCCTCTTATCAAACTGCTTGATGTAAGCCTGTCTTCATATTTCATTTCATTACTATTTGGCAAACAATCTTATAAAAGTATCATAGTTATTATGACATGGAAATATTAAATCATAGACACAAATTGCATTGTAAGCCCACAATAAATTTAATAACATATTCTTATGGACTCAGCACATTTTGCAGATTTGCTTTGATTTTCAACCATGACTTTCTCTTCAAATAATGTGCCAGCTGGTTTATCTATCCTGTGCCAGCTATCTGTGTTATACTATATTTTATAATGTTTTTTATAGAAAGATGATTGTATGAGAAAGATTAGAGAACTTGGTTCACTACCAAGTGATGCATTTGAAAAATATCAAGATCTGTCCGTAAAAGCAGTAAGTTTTATTTTATTGGTAGATATAAAGGACAAAAATAACAATGATCATTAATTGTCAGTCACAAGACATTGATAGTTTTGGCACAGCTTTTGATGTCTAAATTTCAACTTCCATAGCTCTTATTTCAGCTGCTCATCGTCATTTTCACTTTTTGGACAATATCCAAGTTAAATTTTACTCAAATGAAATATTTAACATTCAATTTAGAAAACAAAACAAGATAATCTTCCTCGCTAGCCTGGAAGACGCGGGTATCTCACCCAGTGTTGGCTGAGAAAGTTCATCAGGATATCCTGGTGTGATTTTCTTCATGTCAGTGGTGCAGGACAGAGGGTCTGACAAGGACAGCTGTCTAGTTGTTTGGATGGGACAAACAACCGAGGTCCCTTATACACATTGGTGTGCACGTAAAAAATCCAGTTTCAGTTGGAATTCGATACATTTGGATGCTATATAAAATTGTGAACTTAAAAAATAATTGTTTTATTATGTAAATTAAAAGAGGTAATTATATTAATGACATGATGTAATTTTCATAATTATTATTTTTTCTTTCAGTTATTTAAACAATTAGAGAAATGTAACCATGAATTAAAGAAATACAGTCATGTCAATAAAAAAGCTTTGGATCAGTTTGTTAATTTCTCAGATCAGAAAGAAAAGTTAATGAAACGAAAAGAAGAAATAGATCGAGCTCATGAGGTGAGACATTGTCACAAAATCCTCCATAAACATAAATATTTTATGAATTCTGTCCTTTCATTAGCCAAGAGCATGAGACCTCATTTAAATTTATTGACTGAATAATTTTCTGTGCATCTCTGCTTAATACTAAAAATAACCATTCAGACATGTGCTTCTAGACTATTTGCAAGCGAATTTCCTTTGTCAAGTCTGGGTTGAAAAGTTTATTTTGGTTACTATAGAAACGCTTTTTACAGCCATCTTTTCTGCATAGTGTTCACATTTAGTTTCCAATTTAGGTTATAATTATTCTGTGTACCTGACAAGTTAAACTTTGTGTCTAGACATTAGAATCACTGATGACCAGACATTAAATATTAGCCAGACAAAACGACAGGCACCAGCAGTGTGAATTTGTTACACACAGTGTCTGCGACAGGTGCCTTATTTCAAGACTTATCAGTCACATGACATATTCAAATACTAGGACCAATAAGATCATGATTATACCTCTATTCATATATCTTTTTATTACAGTCTATCCTAGATTTAATGAGTGCATTAGATCAGCGAAAATACGAAGCTATTCAATTAACATTTAAACAGGTATGTTGATTGGCTTGTCCAGTATATCTTTTACCATAGATGAAGCCCATTGTATTTCATGTTAGGTGATAGAAAACAATATGAATTCAAATTACAATTAAAATGTTCTTTATTGTGCGACACGAACTAGATGATTTCAAGTCTTAACACATGGTACAATTTTATTTGAGTAATAAGCTTGCCTGTATATGGGTGGATACAGAAGAACCAAAGAGGTCAGGAAGGCGACCCTGCTCTTTGTCTCATATCTCTTTTGAGGATTGGGGGGTTGGATGGCTGAATGGTTAGCGTGCGCGCGCTGTATCATAAAGTCTGTCATTGAGTTGACTGTCGTGGTTTCGAATCCCCGGTTGTACGTGGCAAGGAGTAGGGTCGCCTGTCCAACCTCGTGGGTTTTCTCCAGGACCTCCGGTTTCCTCCCACTGCTAAAGACCCCTACGCGCAAGCGAATTATGTAAATAAAATTAAACCATATGTTAGTCCCGAAATGACCTTGTTTGTGTCGAGTGGACGTTAAACCCCATTTCTCTCTCTCTCTCTCTCTCTTTTGAGCATTAGAAATTGCCTAATATACCTTTACTTTGTAAGCTTGAATACATTTGATATAAAATATGTGCTATTGTGTATTGATTAAAAATATCTTGTTTTGTTTCACTAGGTGTCAAAGTATTTCACAGAAATCTTTAAAAAGTTAGTCCCACAAGGTCATGCTGTATTAGTTATTAAAAAGGGAGAAAGAGATATGGATGATGTAAGTAACTTATTTCTTCATGTATGAAGATTTTGATGTCCAACTCTTATTGTTTCTTATAGTGGCTCAGTGATCCAAGCGGTGGACACACTAGCCGAATCATTCGGCCGATTCAATCGGGGCAGAATGAGTGGACACACTTCCCCGATTCACCAGTTAATACATCACCATATCTTCATACAATCACATGGCTTCTCGATATCAGTGGTGATTGTCTCATGAATTTTACAATTGGGCGAATGCATGGGTGAAGTGCACACACAAGACAAATATATTTCGGTCGAATATATCAAACTTGTTTGATTCGGCTGGTGTGTCCACCGCTTAAGGCCCTCCCTCTTTAACCAGGTGGAGCCAAGGGTGGCTAAGTCACGAACCAGGAGGTCCCTTATTCCTTTTATTAGCTGGGAAAGTTTCTTAGGATTTTGCATCACAGTTTCCTTTTGTCAGTGATGATTCTCTTGTCATTTTAAAGCACAGTAAGGATTTAGTCAAAAAGAACGAACTATAAACTATATACAATCATTATTTGTATATAATTATATTTTCTAACTCTGGGCTTGCCACCAGACGTGAACTATTACTCGCTCCCACGCTAATCTCACACAAACTATGTACAATCATTACTTGTATATATTTATATCCTAAATCTGGGCTTGCCACCAGACGCGAACTATTACTCGCTCCCACAATCATTACTTGTATATATTTACATTCTAACTTACTGATTGGATGGATATAAAATTACTGTACATGCGCTATAAAAAAGGGCTGACAGCCCTAGGCCTAGTGTAAATGAACATGTTTTTATAGATATTTATATTCTGCTCTGGTTATATATACCAGGTTCAAATTGTTTTTATAGATGGTTATATAATATGTTATAATTACAGGCTGATGAAGGTGGTTCGTCACAAGATATACCTCTAGTTGAACAGTTTACGGGTGTCTGTATTAAGGTACATTTCTTACATATTTACTCTGTTTTGATTCATTGATTTGTTCATTAAAGATACATTATGGGAGATAAGATAATAGTTAAAAACTAGATAGTGTAAAGGTAATTTGCTGAAAATTTCAGTCAAATTGATCCACTATGAGCCGAGAAAGAAGCGGGTGAAATTTTTGCATAGTCTCGGTCATCATTACTAAAATCATTAATATAAACAGCAGAGTCTTGATTATCCACTTTTTTTGATTTAATTGAATCAAGTAAAATCATAGAGAGCTAAGAAAAGCTGCACCTGAGATTGCAAGTATATGAAATGAAATGACTCCTAAAAATCTTCTACCCAAATTTTCCAGGAAAGCTATTATCATATTACAGGTATCATTTACTGGTATTAAACTGAGTTGTTATTGTATTACAGGTATCATTTAATGGTAATGAACTGTGTTGTTATATTACAGGTATCATTTACTGGTAATAAGGCTGAGATGAGAGACATGCAACAGTTATCAGGAGGACAGAAATCACTAGTAGCTTTAACACTTATATTTGCCATCCAGAAATGTGACCCCGCCCCCTTCTATTTGTTTGATGAAATTGATCAAGCTTTAGATTCAAGTCACAGAAAGGCAGTTGCTGGTCAGTATATATTTATACCTCTATTTATACTACAGAATCATATTTGCTTAACCTGTTCCATCAACAGATCATCAGGTCTGTGGGACCCCTCGCCCCGTTCTATTATGAGAATAGCAATGACACAGTAAACTAGCAACCATATCGATCAATACTGAATTGTCATTGAGTTGGGTCCCGTCAATGGGTTGTTGCACACTACATAAACTTTCTTTGGGACGAAGTTGCAAGGCTCCATTATATTACTAGAATAGCCTAGAATAGTAATGGCACAGTAGTAAGTTGGTGATCATATCGATCAATACCAAATTGTCATTACGTTGGGTCTGGTCATAAAACATAAACTTTCTGTGGGACACAGTTGCTGAGTTCCATATCAACCAATACCGAATTGTCATTACATGGGACTCTTGGTCATCACACACTACATAGACTTTCTAGTTGACAGGGTCCATTTTATTATTGGAATAGCCTAGAGTGCCCTGTGTACAACCATGCATTTGAATTTGAAGAAAGTAGAAAGTAGTTGGGAATACTAGAAAAAAATTACCATGCTTGTCTCAAAATAACCAAAACATTGTATGGCTGGCACATATAGATGAAATTTAGAATAAATTAATATTATGTTTATTATATTTATAGATATGATCCATGAATTATGTCAAGATGCTCAATTTATTACAACCACATTTAGACCTGAATTATTACAACATGCTGATAAATTCTATGGTGTTAAATTCCGAAACAAGGTAAGATATGTAATGTCAGAATTACCAGACCAGACATGGCAGTGGTTAGAACATGTAACTAGGATGTCCAGCATTGTCAGCACAAAATTCATATTGGGTGGGGTGGGGGTGCTGTCTGCTAAGCTAAAAAAAAACCCAACATGTTTGCAAATTATTGGGGAGGTTGAAGCTCCCCCCAGCCCCCAGAGAAGAACCTTCAGGGTTTTAAAATCCACTCGTCGGTGCTGTTGGGTCAAGCTTGAATGTGTCTAGTTGTTTATATTGGACGAGAATAACTAATGTCCTGTGTACAAATTGTATAGTGCATGTAATTAGAATTCAAAGATAGAAAATTCATGCGTGGGTTTTAAAATTATTTACCATGTCAACAATAATGAGGTCTGAAGTTTGGCATTTACGAATGTTGAGAATTGAATATCAGTCTAAAAATAATTCAATTCCCTCAAATATTTACAAAGATTTAATGAATTGAAAA
This sequence comes from Patella vulgata, assembly GCF_932274485.2. Lineage (NCBI taxonomy): Eukaryota > Metazoa > Mollusca > Gastropoda > Patellidae > Patella > Patella vulgata. The sequence continues at coordinate 18,373,266 of NC_065881.2, forward strand.
TTTGTCAACATTTGGCATTTTCTGCAAACATAAATAAACGGGATATGATGAAACAAGCCAGTGTCACCTATAATCTTTGCTAATATCTTCCACACTTGTTATTATTATTGGGGGTTGGGCGAATGGTTAGCACATGCACGCTATATCATAAGGTCTTTCATTGAGTCAACTGGCGTGGTTTCGATTCCCCAGATGTACGTGACAAGGAGTAGGGTTGCCTGTCCAACCTCGTTGATTTTCTCCGAGTCGTTTCCTCCCATTGCTAAAGACTCCTATGTGTAAGCAAATTATTGAAATAAAATTGAACCATGTGTTAGTCCCGAAATGACCTAGTTTGAGTCAAGTGGACGTTAAACACCATTTCTCTCTCTCTGTTATTATTATTTTTGTGTGTATTTTGTAGGTTAGTCATGTAGAGTGTGTATCTCGTGAAGAAGCTGAAGACTTTGTTGAAGATGATGCGACCCATGGTTGATTATCAACAACCATTAGTTCTATATTTCATGTTTGTAAATTTGGTCATTGTTGTGAATTCATTGTCAGTTGTTGCTTTTAACTCAATTTCATTTTTATATGGCCTCTATTTAAAGTCTCTGATTGTCATTTGTGGGATTTATCGTCCCTTGCAAACAATGTTATTGTGAAAGTTTTATCACTACAGGGAATATCAGTCCAAAAATGATGTAATTATGTTCAGTAATTACAAAGATATGCTAAATTTAAAATTTGTGCAACTGGCATCCTCTGCGGACGATATGGTCAAAACAAGGCTGTAACACCTGTAATTTTCGCTAAAATCTTTTGAAAGGTTGTTTTTAATTTGATTGAATCCATGCCAGAAGATTATCTACTCTTGATATTTTAATTTTGTCTTCTTAATTGAAAGTTTAATGATTAATTGGAGAAAATTTTAGCATGGATTTTCATATTGTCCGCAAAATGCAAATGGCGATTGGTGACTTTATTTAACCATTATTGTTATCACATGTTTTAGGTAATAAACAAAAGAATCAAATGTTCAGATTCTGTTGAAAGGGTGCTAGAGTGTCTCACGTGTCATTTATTCTCAGCAAATCATCAAATATCCTCGAGACATCAAACCAGATGGAAATACTATATTGGGTTTAAAAACAGATCTCGTTAAAAGTATTGTTGAAGTAGATGGTCTTTCAGGCTAGATGTGTTAAAGCTGGATATGAATTCCGAGCCGAACGAAGTTAAGGGATGGGTTTTGAAATGTGTTCTCTCAATGCTTCTGTCCTGTTTTCTTTCCGTAGCATCTCTCATTAACCGTTAAAGATATATTTATGAAACGTACACACATCTTCCTATTATAGTAGTTGTGTCTTTTGCTAATTAAATATTTTGAGATTGAATAATTCTGTGTTTCCGTGGAGACTAGTTTTGGTAGACCCATGATATTTCTGATTGAGCCTTCTTGTTCTTCTATTTTTGTTCTTCACCATTAATTTCTGAATTCAGAATATATCCATTTGAAATAAAATTGTAACATTAAATTTCATGCCTGCAACTATCTTTGATCTTTAATAAAAAAAAAAGGGGGGGAAAAACAAAAAAAATGATATTACTTCAACAAGAATATATGTTGTTTTTACGAAAGGAATTAGTATAGTAGACATAATATTTTACTATTAGGCCAAAAGCCAAAATAAATTTATTTTTAGTTCTTTGGGGTCTTGATGAATTTTTGGGTTAAAAATTTAAAAACTTAAAAATGTCCAACTGAATAGCGAATATGAGTACATTTTTGTTTTTAAATTTCCACCCCCCAAGAACTAAAAGAAAAAACCCCAGATTTTTAATAGTTGTTCCCGAAGAACGAATGTTAAAATTGGTGTAGCCTTGATCCTCTCATTATTTTATTAACTCACCTCATGTCGTAAAGATATTAAAGAAATCTTTGTACATAGCATCATTGTGTATATTTTCATTCATATGTACATTATTATAGATTTATCATATTGTCTTGATTCTATTATTATTTGTTATTTTGTTTTATATATATTCTAACATTACATGAATAGCTTAGTTTTCATATTCAGTTGCAATATTCATTATATTTAACATAAAACTGTTTATCGTGACCTGTTTGTTTTCATGTTAGCTATTATTATATTAGGATTAAAAATTCATAGCTATTTCTATGTCAGCACTTGATGATGCCTCATGCTTAATAATCCTAACCTTTTTACTTCTGTTGACTTATTGCTAGTACACGAGTTAAGAATTATATGTACTGCTATGCGGCATCATTGAGTGCCGACACTATTTCTATTGAATCGGGTTATAAATTTTTTAAAGGCAACTAATTAAGAAATATATATTTATGTCACCATATCATTCATTTCATGATTTCTATAATTACCATAATAAATCCAGGATGGGACAAAAGGTTTAAGGGGGCAGTCCCAGATATATGCACAAGGCTAGGATGTAGAACTGCAAGAGTCTTTGACCCCAAATTAATCAGTTTTATTGACTAAAATATATCTGGGATTTATCTCTTTTCAATTACAGACAAATTAAAAGCTAAAATGTATTGATATTTATTAAAAAATAGGTGGATGTAAATATATCCTCATTCCTAACACAATCGCAGAAATGTCACCTGATGAACTTACACCCAAGCCATGATATTCTAGAAAGTGGTCTAAGTGCTGTCCTAACTGTAACGGATAGTCAAGAATTAAGCTTTTGAAAACAGTATAACTATGTTTTGAGTAAATGAAACATTTTAAGGATAAAGCCTTTTCATTGGTTGAGGTTTAAATTTTAAAATCTTAGCACAAATTTCAGTTTTAGACCAATGAAGGGGTTGCATTCCTATAATATTTTAGTGGTTTTTTTTGTGATTAAGGCTTGAGAAATAGAAATTGTTTGGATACATTAATGTTTTGGTTTAGAATAATATCTTCAGGTCAGGGACCTTATTCAAGAAAACTAATTAAAAATATTGAAAGAAAGCAGCCTTTTTATTGCCCAAGAGCTAAAATCTGTACTGTGATTTTAATGTTAAATCAATGAGCCATTTGAAATATTTTAGTTTAAATTTTCATGAACAGTTTGAAGTAATAATTTATCTTATTGTCTATTTAATTATAGTCACATTGATCATACATAGCTAAAACATTAAAGTGTATTAAAAAAATTAATGAATTTATCATCTATCCATATTTTCTCCAAAACAAATTTTATCAAGAGGAAATAGATTATCATGTCATTTAATTGTACAAGTGCTAGAAATTCTTAGGTGTAAAATATATATATAAAAAAAAAACAAAAAAACCTCATGAAAATAGTTTTGATTAAAGTTGTCAACCAAACATCTGTGTTAATTCTGTTTTTCACCATACAGCATACAGGGTCTTATTGTCGCTCACGTTCTCTTCTTGTGGGTTGTTTGTGACTGGAAGCAGACGTTCAATAAAAAAAGACATCAACTTGACAAAGATCGTCCGGTTGTTACAGATGTAATCGAACATGTTATCATTGATGCTGGTACATATTAGTTTGCATGTGTTTTTTTTTTTTCAAGTGTATAAAATGAAAATGCATTGTTTGGGCTTCTGATTCGCAAGTGGGATTTATATTTGTATAGCAGAGTGGCTAGCCGAAATTGATCAGGAGTTGTATCAGGGTTCCTCCCTGAAACTTATCCCTTTGTACATTAAATATTGATTACAACAGTTCTCTGATAAAATTAGAGACAATTGAAACGACCACTCTCAAGGCCACCTCAAAACGGCTAGTGTATGTGTGTGAAATCGCTTAATTAACGTCCGCTTCCAAGGAAGTGATATCACAGACAAACTAGGCCATACGGTCCTTAAATAGTTCACAGATTTTCATGTGACTCAAGCAGTTTGAGACGATATAAGGAGCAGTAGTTTCGGGTGGTAAATATTATTTTAAAACTAATCAGTTTATTCTCAGACCCTGATAGAAATTGGTATCAGTATTATCACGATGATTAGAAGTTGTAACATAATTCTGATGTCCAGAAGAGTAAGGGAGGTAACTCTGTGTTTGGGGTCTTTTCAAGTTAACCTTTATTAATTTTTACCAGTGACAAGTAAAGCACCTATATTTGTTACTAGACTTGGTTATTGTTTTGATGATGTCGTTACCAAGTAAACAGTTTATTTGTTCGAAAATATAGGTTGCCACTTTCTGCACGTTTCCTAGTTCCAGATCAACTTCCGGTTTTATGGATGCATTTCCGGTATCGATCCTTGCGGTCACAAAGTTAATTAGAATCAATTTATTTCAATATATATTGAACTAAGAAACGAAAAAATGTCAGAAGCGTGTAAAAGTAATCCAACTGTTGATTGTCTTCAAGAAAACGGGAAAAATAAAACCAATATTTATTGTCAACGATGCCCAAGCTTAGTTTTATCTTCAGAACAGGCACTTCTCATAGAAAAAGAGGTAAGAATAAGAAGAAAGAACTAAGGAAAGGTAGAGACATAAATGGGGTTTAACGTTTACTCGAGACACACTAGGTCATTCGGGACTAACACATGGTTCAATTTTATTTCAATAATTCGCCTGCTCATAGCGGTCTTTAGCAGTGAGAGGAAACCAAAAAACTCGTGAGATTGGATAGGCGAACTGTCTTGTTCGCCGCTACAATTGGTGTACTTTTCGAGGCTTTGCGCAAGTTAAAACACCTTCAAATGCAAAATTCTCAACACATATCATCACAGTTTGCATGGAAACAAGTAGGCCAACATGTAATGGTAACCAGACAACTGATCCCAAAGACAACTGATCCCAAGACCCAATAGAAGACCACTCAATAGTCATGGCAAGATTATAGATGACCACTCATCCCAACAACAAATAAATTGATAGTTGTATTCATTTTAATATAAGTGTTTTAATAAATTGATTATGTATTAATAAAATTGATGTTGTTTTAATAAATTGATTATGTGTTTGTTTTAATTTTTAATATTTTAATACACGTTTGTAATAAATTGTTTTATAAATTGTTGATGTAATATAGATTAATTTAATAAATAATGATGAATAAAAACAATAAATTGAGTAGACCTATCTTGGACCATGTATTTGAAAAAAACCCACACAACTATTGTGGGATGAGGGGTCTTCTAAATTTGGTCTGAGTGGTCTTATATCTCGGCCCACGTATTAAAACAAACACCACTATTGTAGGATGAGTGGTCTTCTAAACTTGGGATGGGTGGTCTTCTTTTGGGCCAAGTTGTTTTTGGGATGATTTGTCATACATTCCATGTGATTGTGTTACAAATAGTGAAGAGTGGTTCACACTGATCTTGATCTTATCTTACCGAACAGGTTTTCTATATTTTCGAGGTGATGTGAAATCACGAACGCTTTCTGATTGTGCTTTGGCAGCCATCTTAAAAACGACAGGAATATCATGTAGCCACTGTATTTGATTAAATTTATGAATTTATGTGGTTTATTAACTTTTAGTCAATCAAAATGCCCTTTACGGTTTGCTCCAGGTCTGTTGTAATAGTGACTTCCTTCCACTTGTTTACGGTTGAGTTTTGGCAAATTTATTGATTAATTATGTGTTCTAAATGACTAAATGCAACGGATGCGCTAGCTCTTATAACTAGCGATAACGGCAAAGATATTGATGGGTTGAATTATGGCAATGAAAGTGATTTTAAAAGTGAATATGACCTAGATTCAGACGTAAATAACAAAGAAAATGACAGGGATGATAACAGTAACACTCGTACTTGTAATCAAGTTGTAAATATTGTCGATTTAACACAAGGGTACAATTTTATGGATACACAATTACTGAATTTAATACCAAGCGACATTTCGATGACGATACTCTTGTCTCATCTTTATCATTTGCTCGATAATGACGAGAGTATCCTCGTAGAAAGGTCGCTTGTCAGTGGGGCAGAACTTAGGGCAAAGAACGGTGTTGTTCAGATGGGGACAAAAAACTAGATATTGGTGTGCACGTAAAAGAACCCTTGAATGCCTGTTTTACTAGCCCAGTCGGTGCAGAAAAGAAGGATGTTAACCCCTAATTCATTTCATTTATTAATGCCTGTAGTAACATCTTAACAATGAGATAATTCTATACTATTATTTCGAATACCGACCCAAGCCATAGTTTATACATGTCTCTTGGTTGTTTGTTATGTCCAAAATAGTAGTTTTTTTTATTAGAATTTTCATTAAATTAGTCCTGTTGTATTGTAAAGATCATTGACCCTTTTGGTGGTTCTTTATAGATCTTTTGGTAAATTATTTGCAAATACATGATGAATGCAATATACATGACATCTGTTCATAGTTTTTATATATTCTTCAAAAATAATAATAATACATTTATCAAGTCTGGTTTTTTTTTTTCTCTTTTCAGTTTTATCTGCCCTTCATGCACAAGAAAAAAGACAAGGAACCTTTTGATGGAGAAACATTAAAAGATTATTGGGTTGTTCAAGATATGTACACATTTGATAATGTAGGATTCTCAAATACTGTTGGAACAACAAAATATCTCATTTGTGCAGACTGTGAAATAGGGCCAATAGGATGGCATGACACAAATGATAAAAAAGCTTTTTATGTTGCTGTGGACCGAGTGAAACATGGTTGATTAAGGATGTATTAGTTATTTACTGGTCACTTGAGCTTTCCTTATATACACACACAGGTACGGAGGGGCCCTTTTCAGGCCAGTTGGGGGAGGTTTCAAGTTTCCAATCTCGGAGTCGGAAACCCTAGCTAGGGTTGAGGGAAGCTACCTAACCCTGCATCCGCGATAAATGAATATTCCATATGAAAATGAAACCCTAGCTAGGGTTGAGGGAAGCTACCTAACCCTGCATCCGTGATAAATGAATATTCCATATGGAAATGAAATGACCTCAACCGGCCTGAAAATAGACAACACATATAATGTAGGGAGATTCTGTAGGGAGGACAGAAGTTCCCACACACACAAGGGTGAAGGGTAGGTAACTCTAACCCAGAATTCCTGATTGATGAATTTTCCATATGGAATTAAATGACCTTCCCAACTGGCCTGATCTCCTCCCCAATCAGCCTGAACATAGACAAGGCCTACAATCATATACATGTAATTATTTATTGTAATTCAGCTGCCAAAGTTCCATATTAATCATGAGAGGTCAGTTTATTATATATCTATATATAAATGTTTATTTTTGTATGTTAATTACCATGGACCATATGGAGATAATATATTCTTCATACTCTTATGTGAGCAACCCCACCCAACCTTGGAAGAAAACATGGAACTATTAAAATGGGCTCTTCCATCTCTCTATTTGTCTGCTACACTTTCGGGACGGCATAGCTCTGTTTCTAATTGTGATAGCATTCAAACATAGTCTAGTGACTGTATTGGCTAAGATCGTTGATGAGCAATTTCTGCTTAATACTGTAGGCTAAGCAGAGATGTTCAGTACACTAAGTTCAGCTTGGAGTAGGTAGAGTGATAACTAATTTGATTTGCTTGATGCTTTATAAAAAAATAGATATGCTAGTAATTAATGATTGTCATCTGTTATTTTGGGATTAAGGCTTGAAACATGAGCCTTAATGTTGGCACTTTTTTCTTCGTAACACCTAACTAATTTGATTTTCTGATCCTTGGAAACACCTCGTGGGTTTTCTCTGTGTCCTCTGGTTTCCTCCCACTGCTAAAGACCCCTACGCGCAAGCGAATTATTGAAATGAAATTGAACCAGTATGGTGGTTACAATTAATGCACATACCGGTATCTTGAATCTTCTCAAACCTTCAAAGACTAATATCTTCGCTTAGAGTACAGTAATTTGAATAACATTTTCATTCTTTATGCTTCTTTAAATATTCAAATTCAAATAGTTTTTCAAAGCTATTCAACTGTAAGTATTCGTTATTTGATGCCAATTAAAATTATTGGAGTCTGTTTTTTTTTTTTGGCTCCTATGAAATATTCAATGATATTCAATCAATGAATCAATTAATTTTTTCAAAAATACAGGAAAATATATTAATTTGATAGATTTAAGTTAATTGGCATTAAATATTCAAATAGTGATCGATTTAAGATTGAAAATATTCAAATAGTGAAATGAAATCGGCATTTGTTGTGACCAACAATCGGGTATCCCCAGTATGTTCATTCAATGACGGAAACGTTATGAATGATGCAATATTTGTATACTTAAGAAATAAGGCAGATGTCACAGACATTGTCAGGCATAGATTAAGGCTTTGTCAGGCACAATCCCTTTGGTGTTTGTCATTTTGTCAAACACAGACTGGCCAGCGATTTGTATTTTATTGGTGCTTTTAATGATATTTATAATACATGTCTGACAATCAAGTTTAAAATGTCATGTAAAATTAAAATGGTTATTTCCAGGCCTGGTTTACTTGATGATCAGGCTTTTAGTTCTGTGTATATATTTATTATGAAACTGAGTTTAGAGAAAATGTAGTACAGTATATTAGGATTTAAGGTTGTGCATTTTTTGAAAGAGCTATTTGTTATTTGCATTTTTTGGACAATATCTAATTATCCATGACTTCTTCCACGCTAAAATGTGCTCAGATTGATTATTTAGCATTTAATTTAATTAAAGAGCAAAATGAAAATAATAACAATAGGTACACTCACAGCTTGGATTAAATCAATCCTCAGTATCCACAGTTGTACCACTCCATTAAGCCCAGAATTCATGCACATATTCAAATTATCCGCTGTTTTTAATTGTGCTAATGTTATCGAGCTGTTATTAAAATTCTTTCTCATAATTGAGCGTACAAGCTGCTATTTTGTTCAGAACGTAAACAATGACTCTAAGACAGGTTTTCAAACTGTTGTTTGATTGGTCCATAGCGTCACTACCTACGTGGCCATTGGAAACATCATGGGCAGATAATTTGAATATGTGTCTCCCCCGTGAATGGAGTCAGGGGTTTGTGGAGTAGAACGGTGTGATACCATGGAGGATGGGATTCAATCAGGTGAAAAAGAAGCCCATCCAAAGATGGTGCTGGCTTGTGTTGACTTCAGTACCCGGTACTGTTTGTCTTCTGCAGACCATGTCGAAATTGTCAATTCATCATCATATCTTTGTAAACTCTGAAAAGTCTGAAATCTCGCTATTGTCAGTCTTAATCCTTTGGACACTGACATAAGGCCTATATACTAGCCTCCTAGGGTAAAATTGGTTGAAAACTGGCTAGAATACCTAGCAGCTGGTATACTGGCCGCCACGTGTGCTTGTTCGTTACTGATTGGCTGAACAGATACCCTTGAAGGCCGCTCGGGTCCTAAGGGTTAATCTATAATTCGATGCTAACTCGGCTCCTCCCAATATTATATATTTGTACATACTATGTATACACAAAAACATGGTTACCCATTTGAACATCTTATATCATGTTAATTATATTCCAATAATTCATTACAAATGCCAAATTATGTTCAATGCAATTATTTGTAGATCGTAAGTTATGTTTATATTATGTTGTCAAAAGATGTATATTTTGATCCTGTTATTCTTATTTTTCCTTTTTTTATGTAATGTCCCCTTAGTATTAGCTAAAAGCATTATGCAGTATACAGAATATTCCACAAATTAATGTTGTTAACCCTTTAGCACCTGGTACATATATCGGAGCTGCAGTGGACCGACTGGTTAAGGTTGAAAACCTCTATGGCCAAATTTGCCGGTGGCCGAAACATGGTACATTCGTTAAAAGAGCCTACCATCATGCTATCAAATGAAATGTTAGACGATGAAGTGGGTTTTTTTCTGGCATGAAAGAACTATTTTTTAAGATAATATAATTTACTAGAAATCTGGCCACCAAGTTCCAGTTTCCTCCCACTGCTAAAGACCCCTATGCGTAAGCGAATTATTGAAATAAAATTCAACCATGTCTCTCTCTCTCTCTATCCCCAGTGGTCTTGGGGAGACACTATTCAAATTATCTGCCCTTGATGACTGTGCTATTCTTAACAATCAATCAAAAGTATTGTTAAATACAAAGGAAGTTGGCGAAGGAAAGTAAGTCTCATCTTGTTGCAACAAACAAGCGGCCACATTATTATGAAGTAAGCAATGAGGCTAAGACTGGTTTGTAAACTGTTTTTTGATTGGTTCGTAAAATCAAGCTATGATCAAGGGCAGATAATTTGAATACGTAAATACTTCCTTGGATGAACCCAGGGTATAGTGTAGTGGAACAGAAGGAGACCACTAGGGATACCGAGGATGTAATTGGTAGGCTACCAAAATATTGTTTGTTTACAATCATGTTGTTGGAAAATAAACGATGGGCATTATTCAAGAATATCAATAGTACTGAAGCTTACATTGTTAGAATTTCTAAATTAATATACATATTCAACAATTCTGATATTAATGACAATAAATTAATTGTCTTGCATAGAGTTATTTCCCTTGTAGTATTGTTTATTTTAATTGCACTACATATTCAACAATTAGTTTGATTAAAAGTGGAATTAAAAACGACAAAGTTTTCTGGATTACATTGAGTTATTCCCCCTTTAAGGTTGTATAATTGTACTGCTATATATAGTAAAAGATGTTATTACATGTAGATATGTATATTTATATAGTTGTTAAAATAAACACAAAATGCATCAAAATTGAATATTTTTTTTTTTTTTGGTATTGCAACAACGCAAACTAAAACTAAAAGGAAGTTGCATTTGCAGAGGGGCAGTGAGGTTTGGGGGGGGGGGGCACTGTCTACAGTAGGTATTTTAGAGCTACATGTATGGTCGGCAATTTTTTTTCGGGGGGGGGGGGGGCAAAACATTTTCTTGTCCCCTGCTGGCTACGGGTCGGAGGAAGACCACAGTGACTCTGAATCTGTAAGGCACTTGGTAACTTTCTCTGAGAATACTGGTGTTGGCAGGTAAAGTTCACAGTTTTTTTCAGCCTGGTTTCCATGCAGGACAAAGGGCCTGGCGAGGAACAGTGCCTAGTCATTCGGAAAGATGAGGTCCTGTGTACACATTGGTGTGCCGGTGTGGGGGGGGGGCCAGAGGCTTAGCTGTGAAATATATATTTACGTTGCTGGCTGATTGGGCGATAAATATTTGGTTTAGGCGGTTATGTTTTTGGATCCTACATGCGATTCACTCGATAAGTAGCAGAAAAAAATTAACAAAATATTACTGACAGGCAAACTAGACACAATTTTATGGAACACAGGTACTTTTCACTTCACACATGTTGCCAGGCTGATTATCTCTGTGTTTTATTTTAGCAGTATAAACCATATTGGGATATGTACAGGTTTTATACAGATAGAATCTTCACTAATCCTAATAATTGTTGTAAATAAATAGGAGTTTGGGGGGGGGGCCATGTGTGACGCCCATGGGGGGGGGGATTGCCAAAAGGTTAGCGTGGGGTTGGATGGCCAAATGGTTATGTGTGCGTTGTATTATAAGGTCTGTCATTGAGTCAACTGGTGTGGTTTTGATTCCCCAGTTGTACATGAGTAGGGTTCCCTCTCCAACCTCGTGTGTTTTCTCCGGGTCCTCCCACTGCTAAAGACCCCTGCACGCAAGTGAGTTATCAAAATAAAATTGAACCGTATGTTAGTCTCGACATGCCCGAGTCTGTGTTGAGTGGACATTAAACCCCATTTCTCTCTCTCTCACATTGATGTGCACGTAAAATAACCCTTGACAGTTGGATTAGATGCATCCTCGGTATCCCCAGTGGTCCCATTTCATTCAACTCTACTAATTCCTCGGTTCATCTATGGGGGAAATCCGTATTCAGATTATCTGCTATTTTTATTGACCAATAATAGGATATGCTTGATAGCATAACGATTTGCCACTGCCTGTTTTGATTGATGTAGCACCATGAGTCTTTCTGTCTGACGTGGAGAGCGTCTATGGGAAACCGGTCGCCACATCCTACGTACGACCCATGCATCTTTTCTTACTACATATTTCTGTAGCCTTGTGATCGTCTAGAATTTGTCTGTAGCTGTCTTTACTTCTGCTTCACGTTGTGTATTTACTTCTTCCAGTTTCTTAAGATGTTTGTCTTACCAGGAATAATAATGCATAGTTCGCTTCTACATTTTATATAGCATATAACTGAATACAGGTATACAAGCATAGCACAAATTACAATACTATATAGCTAAAACCAATTCTCCACCCTATCCAGCCTCTCGGCTGTCTAGGAACTCAGATGTACCCTCGATCTCTGGAATCTAATGCAAGTCTGGCGAATTCTCACCAGTATCCTAATTTTGTATCTACTGGTTTTGGACATTCAATTATCCAATTGGTCAAATATGATGTAAATAATTATAGAGATTGGTTAATTAAGCCCAATGACGTCGACAACCCACCCTTATATGGTGGAATGGAATTTTACTGAAGAATATTCTCATGAGATATCTGTTAACATGTTGTTGACATAGAACCAGTTATGTTATGGCTCTACAAGTGTTTTTATATCACAATATGTCATTTAAACCCTAAGTTGATTTAAGTATTTTAAGTACATATCACATATTATGCGAATATGTTATTTCTCGAGCAAAAATTCTACTAAAAGTATTACATTGACCTAAAAACATCTTTCTCATCAAAAAGATGTTTTAGGACCTCTTTTTGTGTGCATGTCACATCTTACATATTAATTTTTTTGTAAACTTTCTCACTGAGCAAAGAAGCCACCATATTATTGTGAATGTAAACAATAAGGCTAAGACTGGTTTGTAAACTGTTTTTTGATTGGTTTGTAGAATCAAGCTATGATAAAGGACAGATAATTCTCCCCATAGCACTGCATGGTGTATCCCCATCGTCATGGACAGAGTGATGCAAAAAAGTAGTTTGTTAAACCCCATTTCTTTTGTAAATTTGGGAAGAGATGTAGCTATGAAGGAAAAATTGAGTCGAGGGAGTCTGAATTTAAGCTTCTAAATATAATTACAGAACCATCAAGCCCTTAATATAGTTCAGTTATCAACATCTGGTGCCCCTTGTATACCCAAACTAGGTCAAATTGGTTTCCATTGAAATTAAACATGCATTATGCAAGAGCAAAATCTGCTTATTACAAGTCTTTCTTTAGGCCTGAAATGTTATCTAAATTATCAATTAGACATTAATTAACTTATCCAGACCATAATAAACTCTTGATGTCAAGGCTAGCCTTCGATGTTGGCTGAATTAGATTCCTATATGCCGCTAACGGCCGTTGATAATTAAATCAATAAAAGTGGATAATCGAGACTAAGCTGTTTATAATAATGATTTTAGTAATGATGACCGAGACTATGCCAAAATTTCACCCGCTTCTTTCTCGGCTCATAGTGGATCAATTTGACTGAAATTTTTAGCAAATTACCTTTACACTATCTAGTTTTTTACTATTATAGCGAGAACTGCCATCTCGTTATCTTATCTCCCATAATGTATATTTAAATCAAAGAAATTTATCAAAATACACAATGTCTACTGTACAATTGATTGATGTTTGCACATTAGGATATCTTGAACAGTTTGTAAGATATGCTCTAGAATCAAAACTGGGGAAAAAGACAGGGGCCCATTTCAATATCATGCCATTAACTTTGTTAGGCATGGAATACTTAAAATAATATGGAGACTCACAAAGAAATCACAAAAAATAACATGTTTTAATTGCAGTGTGAAATAATAAAAATGTATATTTCAACAATATAATATTTTAAAACAATAAATTAAAAATAAAAAAGTGAATTAATTGACAATAAATTATGATAAAAATATAAATAAATAATTAATGAAGTAGAAAGACCACACCAATTTGATTATCTGTTCTTCAGGAACACATATAAAAATTTTCTGCTTATGTCGTCAATAAAAAGACTAATTTAAAAACCAAAAGTACATGGTTGCACTGTTCAAAAGCTTTTATTTCTAAATGTTTATGTTTTGAAATTTTAAACACCCCCCCCCCCCAAAAAAAACCCCAGGTGATTCAAGTGGTTATTTATCAAGACCCTGAAAATTAAATTTGTTTGGCCTAGTATAAATTATACTATTACTAATGTTATTAAAAAAAAGGTGTTAAATAATGATACAAGTCATATTACGCATTGCAATCAATATGAGTCTTTCTTCTATCCTAGATAATTACATTTATTAATATGACTTCAAGGTACATATATATTTTAGTGTAGATTAAGCAATGAAAGATTAGATATTGTCTTAAAAATGCAAACTATGATCAGTAACTTTATTTTCTATATAAAAACATTTCAATTTTAAATTGTGTTTATCCATATTAATATAACACAAGGTACAATTTTATGGATACATCATTTGCTTGATAAAGACCAAAGTATCCTCGTGGAAACATTGCTTGCTCAGTAATTGTACCTTGTGTTAATATGTTCAATTACTAAATGCCAATCGAAGATGACATATTAATATACATGCACGTTTCCAGAGAATTTACAAAAAAAAATCATATTATTTTATTCAATTCTTGGTTTGGTTTCAATTCTATCATATTTCTCTTGAATCATATCTTTAAAAATGTGCAATAAATCATATACATTTTATATTATGAATGTATAAACAATATTATATCTAAAAACTAAATTTTATTCAATCTTTGGTATACTATTCTAAATCAAATTTCTATTTATGTGCAATAAATCATATTTAATATATGCATGTGTTATACAATAATATATGGTGGCTGAAAGCGTCCATTTAAATCGGCGTGTTTCTAGATACAACGCAAGAGTCGCCATTAAGCCACGCGCCGAAAAAGTCGCCGAAAAAATTGGCGCCTTTTTCGGCGACTTACTTAACGGCGACTCTCGCCTCAGAAGTTTATAGTTAGTTACATGCGCAATGGCTACATTTTACTTCTTGTATATAAATGGAGGAGCTTTTGGATGAGTTAGGACTTGTAGGCTAGCCTACTTTCTGCCACAGATGGAGCAACATGTGGCAAACTCTTGCACAAAAGCATGTATGAGGTTTACCATGAAAAACTTGAAATACACAAGCTGGAAGTAGGGACAAGTAAACATGCAATTTTCGGCCCTACATTTCAACCTAACCGACCTCTCAAAATCATGAATATTCACCAAAACCTGGCAGAAAATGTATTATCAAACCCCTTTCTTCGATTCTACACCAAAAATCGCCATGCAAAAGGGGGAAAGGGGAAGGGAGAGAAAGACTAAAAATAACTTTCGCCCTATTTGGTGATCTGTGTGCGTAAAATGTAGCCATTGCGCATGTAACTAACTATAAACTTCCGAGGCGAGAGTCGCCGTTAAGCAAGTCGCCGAAAAAGGCGCCGATTTTTTTCGGCGACTTTTTCGTCGTACTGGCTTAACGGCGACTCTTGCGTTGTATCTAGAAACCAGCCAATCTAAATGGACGCTTTCAGCCACCATAATAATATATCTAAAATATATCACAATATATTTAAACTATAACAATATATCTAATATATCTCACAATATAAAGGACAATAATAAATATAGTCTAGTACAAATATAATACTCACAGCACAATAAATGTACAAAATCCACAATGAATTACACTAATAAATGATTTGGCATTTCACATCTCAACAATTCTATTATAATACAATTAAATTATGATCAACATAGTTTCTATAAAAAGAAATAAAATTTAAAAAGTCTGTCATATTAAATTCTTAACAAGGCAATATAATTTGCATACAAAATGAATGACTGCATATTTCCGATGAGCTAACAAATGATGGAGGGACATTGCAAAGAGTTAACCTGAATAAAAGTTGAATAATGGTATTTAGTATTTAGTCTGTTGGTTTAGGGGGAAGAATCACATCTTTTGGTTCTGTCATATCAATTCTGATACCTGGAAAAATAAAATAAATAAATCTTTTAATTGATAAAAAGGTAAAAAAAAAAACATGAATAATAGTAAAGAATGAATATAAAAGAAAAGAATGAAAATTGACTGGCTTCTTCCTGTCTTTATTAGTTTTTGGTATTGTCATTCAGTTTTTAATGCACAGCTCTTGATACAGTCCTTTTTACCAGCTTTGAGTGACTGACAGTGAAATTGACCAGCTGGAGAACTGAACTGTCAGTCAATTTACAAGCCATAAAATTAGCTATTTCAAATAATTTAAAGATACATTATGGAAGATTAGATAAAAACTGGCAGTTCTCACTATAATAGTTAATAACTAGATAATGTAAAGGGAATATGCTGAAAATTTCAGTAAATTGCTTCACTCTAAGCTGAGAAACCCTTTAAAAATCACTGTAGCCTCAATTGCCATTGTTACTGTTGTCACGATAATTAACAAAGTCTTGAATATCCAGTTTGCGGTTAATTATCCAATGAAAATCGGACACATAAGATGGCATCGAAAGTTGATTATGATCTTTTCATGTTTATAAATGTCTAATTAATAATTTAGATAACATTTCAAGCCTAAAGAAAGATTTAGCTCTTGTATAATGTATGTTTAAGCATAATGTATGTTTAAGCGTAAAAACACAATCTGTAGAGTTAAAATTATAATTTTTATGAGTAAAACCACTTCAATATTGCTTTATAACACAGAATATGTTTAAATTTGTTGTCTTAACATGTAAAAAGCATTTTAAAATATAAAATTGATTTATAAATTGAAATAACCACAAAAATATGCATATTCCTTGACAAACAAAACAGGTACAGATACAGGGGATAAATTAACAGCGATCTATTTTTTCAAATTTTCTGGAGGAGACCACCCAGACACCCCCCGTTGTGTGCTTCTTGCCATGAACGCTTGTAAATTGTCACTACAACACTTCAATGGGGATTTGAAATTTCTGCTGAAAATCCTGGCTCCACCCCTTACTTATTTATCTGAGATAAACTAAACATGTGAAAAACTGACTAATATTTTAACGTACCTATATAAGACGGAAATCGAGGAGTACCAGAGTTTGTATATTCCTGAAATTTATATGTTATTATTGTTCCTTTTTTAGGTGGTTTTCTTCGATCTGCATCAGTTAACCTGAAAAAAGAGATTAATTAGGAGGTCAAACACAAATGACTTACACTGGGAAATAAAAAGGGCTAATCAAATTTCAGAAAAAAATGAGATTGATATACTTAGAAAGCTCTTCAAGAACCAAACCAGAATTTGGATTAGTTCAACTACTGTGGCACCCAATAGGATATATTATAGTCAAGGTGGATGTGATTGGTGGTTAAACTTACCCAGAGCCAACATAAAACTGTTTTCCATTGGCCATTTCTACCAATAAGGCACCTGTAGCATTATGAAATCGTCCAGTACCAGGCTTATAACCTACAACTCTAGCCTAAAAATTAAAATATACAGAAACTATAATAACTCTAAATGACCCAACTTTAGACTCAAATTATATAAATAATTTAATTATTACACACTGTCAACTACTGTTTGGCCATTTGTTTATGCCATTGTTTTGTAGTCATGGTTGCATGGTAAACATGCTTATTGCTAGTAAGCACACCCATTCTTTCTTTGTTAGGAAGGTACGAAAAAAATAAGGTCCAATCGTGTATTCATTCGCATGCACATAAAAAACACATTAGTCACACAAATCTGTTTTCTGTTTATTTGAATCAATGTACATCTGAAATTTTAAAGAAAAACTGTTTCGTTTTTTTTTCTGTCTTAAACTGGGATAATTAACAAAAAAAAAAGAAAGCATAAAAGAATTTAGATTAAAAGTAAACATACCTCAGCATCATGGAATTTTTTAATCTTTAAAAGTGTTTTGGATCTTGATCTGTCATATTTCGACTTGGGTTGTCTGATCATTAAACCTTCACCACTTAAAGCTAAAATTCTCTTCATTTCTTCTTTTATATGATCTTTACCTTTACATTTTGTTTGTTCACACAGTACAGCGTACTTGAGACTATCAAATAAAAAAATGAATTCATGTAGGTTAGAATTTATATTTCAAACATTATATTTCATCTGTTCATTCAAGAGAGGGGGGGGGGGCTGGTGGTTGAGTGGACTAATGCATGCACTTTGGATCATAAGAGAGAGCGAGAGAGAAATGGGTTTTAACGTCCACTCGACACAAACTAGGTCAGTTCGGGACTAACATATGGTTTTAATTTTATTTCAATAATTCGCTTGTGCATAGGGGTCTTTAGCACTGGGAGGAAACCGGGAAACCCGGAGAAAACCCACGAGGTTGGACAGGCGACCCTACTCCTTGTCACGTATAACCGGGGATTCGAAACTACGCCAGTCGACTCAATGACTTTAGATCATAAGGTCTGTCATCAATGAATCAAATGGCATAGGGTAGGCATGGAGGTCACTGCTAAAGACCCTACACACAAGCGAATTATTGAAATAACACTAAACCATGTTAGTCCCAAAAAGATCTATTTTGTGTCAAGCAGACACTAAACCCCATTTCTTTCTCTGTTCATACAGTACAGCATACTTTAGGCATTAAAAGAAACTCAACACAATATATGCAGGCCAGGCCTCTCATTTCAGCTACATCTGCCAGTCTTGACTGCAGGGCATAAAAACTGACCAGCTGTCAGTCAATTTACATACTGTTAAATGATTCAAAGAATTTAACCATAAAACTCAATAAATACAGCTAAATTTCTAGTTTTTAAGGATCAAATGAAATGAAATGGGGTTTAACGTCCTACTGTTCTGCTCTGACTGGGCTAATGAAGATGGTTTAAGGATCAAACTTACTCATTAGAATCAAAATATTCTTTAATGGCTTCATATCGTTTTTCGAACGGTTCTTTCTCCAGGTTTGGAGCATCAAAAACATGGTATTTCACTTTCTTCCAGTCATCACATTCCTGATTTTTAACAATTTTCACGGTTGACTGAAATTTTCCTCTCCCACCAAATAATTCACCATCAAGATGCATATCAGTTGGTAAATCCTGAAAATCAAATCAGTTTGAAATTTTACAAAAGGCATATTACACACATTTCTCTTATAATTTAAAGATTTTACTTATTCAGGTATAAATTACTGAGATGCACATCAGTGTTTCCTGATCTGGGGTCTGGGGGACCGCAGAGTAAAAGGGATCCTTGAAAAAAAAAAAACGATAGCCAGGCTATTCGTGCAAGGAATAAATGATACATACAGGATGGACGCCTGTGCTCTCTCTGAAACTAATCATTGTAAAATGAATATTTGTTTTTACCTTTGTAAACCATTGTGGAGCTATAAAACAGTTTCCTAATCGAGAATAAAAACACCTGAAAAAAATTTAAATTGTCTAAATTAAAACATATTGAAAAAGATTTCAAAAGTTATTATTATTTATTACATTCACACTTGAATTCTGTTAATCGTGGGTAGGCGAGTATGACCCGGCAACAAAAGCACATCTAGTCATTTGAATAGGACGAAAAAAAACTGATGTTTCGTGTATACTGTATACCATAGGCATTATGTTAAATATTTTCCAGCAGTTGGGAACTGAAATAAGAGTAAGCTGCAACACCTTTGTCCAGGTAAAATTACCCTAATCACACACCGCATGGCATATATATACCAGTCTTCATTAACTTAGTTTGTGGAGAAAAAAAGGATGTTAAACCCCATTTCATTTCATATTGGTTTGTTACCTTACCTTCCATTCCAGAAAGCTCGGACACCATCTAATTTCTCACTCATCCACCAACCAATTGGATCATTAACTCTGTAATAGAACAATTATTATATTAGTAAATGCTTGTCAGTCTTTCTGTTTAGTGAGCAAAAATTATATTAAAGCCTTGTCCACAAAAGTTACCTCTTGCAATAATGCACCCTGTTTTATACCAGATTTGTTCTTCTAAGACCTAACGTGTTATGTGAGTGTATGTTTTGTATATTTGATCGGATATAAATGAAAAATTGAAAATTAAAGATTATTTAAAGTGTCTGTCTCTATTCGTCATATGTGGGATTGAGGAATCCTTTGCAAACTATTGGGGGATCACGGTGGCTAAGTGGGTAAGGCGCTGGCTCGTTAGCCTGGAGGTCGGGTGTTCGATCCCTGCATTGGCCGAGAAAGTTCATCCAGATTTTCCGGCGTGGTTTCCCCTTGTCAGTGATGCAGGACGGAGGGCCTGACAAGGACAGCTGTCTAGTCATTCGGATGATACGAAAAACCGAGGTCCCATGTACACATTGGCGTGCTCGTAAAAGATCCCTTGGCAGTTGGAATTCGATATAAGAGTAGGCCGTAGTGCCGCTGTCCGGGCAAAATTTCCCTCATAGCACACTGTATGGCGTATGCCCGTCTTCATTAGCCCAGTTCGGAGCAAAACAGTAGGACGTTAAACCCCATTTCATTTCATTTCATTGCAAACTATTGTGAAAGTTAAATCTCTAAAAGGAATATCTATCAAAAATTGGTTCAATTTCCTTCAGTATTATACAAAGATCTGGCAGGATTTTGGCATACTATGCACATGATATTAAAGTGCCACCTATAAGGTAAGATCTTTTGATGGGCCCCCTTTTAATCCACACCTGGAGATTATCTACCTTTAATTAAATGTTAAATAAAGGTAATCATTTTAAGTACATTTTAGCATGGATTAAAGATCCATTATGTAAGGGCTAAATCGGCCTGTAGCAGGTTTTTATTTTGGCTTCACCTGTTATATAAATTATTATTTAAACATTTATACACATGACAAGCCTATAATCAACTCTCTAGACCATCGGATGGAGAAAATGTAAACAGATTAAAATATGATCGTCATTTAATTTAAAAATGGAGAAGCGAGGCTGAGTCTGGATTAACTTCGAACAGTACGGTAATAATGTTGATCAGAATAAAGTAATTTGAATGAAGTTTTCAATATATTAATTTTGAATTACGTATTTTGGAACTAATATAGGAAAGATGGCCAGCTCTTTATCTAAATCTTAAATAATGCATCTTTCAGTCATGAAATATTAAATATTGTCTGAAAAATGTAAATAATGATCAATGGTTATAATAAATGTTTTGTATAAAAGAAATGCTAGGCTTACTTTTCATCATATTTATGTGCTAATAGTAAGCTGACATTAATATGTTGTTTTATGATTTTTTTCTTTGGCTTAGCATCGGCTACTCGGTTATTTTCAAATTCTTCACCAAGATATTCTTTAAGATGTTTACATGTCCTTTCAGCAATTGGTTCAGATAAACCCTTCCATGTGTTACATCTAAAATAGAAATCATATCCGTAGGTCAACCAGTGTATTTCTAGTAGAAATCTTCTAACCGAGGAGGATACTTGTCGAAACGTGCTTTTAGAATAAAACTAGTGATGGTTTCCCATAAAAACTGTGTTCTGTTAATCAGAAGTAAAAGAAACATACCAGTAAGAATTTGACAATGAATGAAAAAATTATATAAATACATGTATAATTGAAATGAAATAGGGTTCAACAATCAACGTTCTACATTTCAGCATGAACTGGTATAACGGGCATACCCCCCTCAGTGTGCTGTGAGGAGAATTTGGCTTGGACAGCAGCATCTCTGCATACTCTTCATCAAATTACAACTGTCAAGGGATCTTTTACATGCATGCCAACAAATACACGGATGAACCTCATTTTTTTCTACCCTTATTTCCTGTACATTGTCAAGGGAAAACCAGACTAGGAATCCTGAGGGAGTTTTTCTGACACAACCTCGATCAAACCTTGGATCTCCTGTTGAATGAGCCATCATCATACTCTTTAAAATGTACTTTATTTAATGTACTATAAACCAAAACATCCTTCATACATTTTGTTGACATTCAATTTGCACAGATTTTGAAGTCCTTAAAAACTTACGTGCAAGTGTAGTTATCTCCCTTTCTGGTTAATTTATATCCAGAATCAAATTCAACTGTTTGATCATCCATTAAAGCATTGATTAGTTCTTTACTTTTACCACGAGTCTTGTGCTCTGCTTCATCTACAAAACATTAAAGGGGCATTAGATTATATTAGATAAAGAGTTGACAGTTCTTGCTATAGTAGTTAAAAAATAGGTAATGAAAAGGGAACATGCTGAAAATTTCAGTCAAATTACTTCATTCTGAGCCTTGATTGTCATTGCTACTGTTGTTATGATAATAAAAAAAATCTTGATTATCCATTTTTAAAGTTATTTCATCAACCGCAAAATTTTGGTTGTACCTTACAAGGATCAGGCAGTACTGCCCCTACTGTTCTGAACTTTGATAATGATAATCATATCATCAATTATAAAGCATGTTAATATTGAAGAATAGTTTCTAAGGCGCTGTTTTGGTTGTTATATTCACGGTTTATTTACAGATCAGGGTATTTAAACAAGAATGTTTTTAGTTGAGATTTAAAATGTTCAGAACTTTGTGCCAGACATATTAATAAAAAAAACCTGACAAAAAACAAACATGTCAGACAAAAGGACAGACGCCAGGGAGATTGTGCCTAACAAAATCCAAATTAATGCATGACATTGTCTGTAACAGGTGCCTTATTTCCATTCAGGATTCCAAATGATGAAATTCTCACCTTTATCCATTTTTTCGTCAGGTATATCATCACCTGGATGTAAAAATTCTAATCTATGTTGTTTTTCTTTTCTATAACATTTATTCCAATATTTACATTTCCCTTTTTGACTGACAAATTTCAACACTGGGGGTGTCTCAGCTGCAGAAGATGTCGAAACTGTTGGTTTTTCATTTGTCGTTTTTACTTTCTTTGTCTTTGAACTTCCCATCACTTCATCATCCTAACAAAAATCACAAATTTACATAATAAAGTATCAAACAAATAAAATGGGTTTTATGTCCTACTGTTCTGTTCCGACTGGGAACCTCCAGTTTAGCTACTCCCAATACTGCACCAAATAAATTACACTGTTTAATTTGAAGTAAACGACTGGGTATCAGACAAGCAATTGGATATCTAATTTAAAAATGATTGCCGGTATATTTTTGTTACTCCATACCAACTTACAAACGTTGTGATAGTTTTATAAAATATTCAATCCAAGAGGGCAAAAAGGGGCTTTGACTCAACTGGTCAATTTTTGACATACTATACTTACCTCAGACAATTGTTTAGTAGGGTTCCAATCTTTTAATATTTTAAAGTGTTTTTACACATAAACAAATCTGGACATCAGGCACCAGTCACCAACTTTGTCAGACACAAATTATCACAAAACGTATATATTATAGTGAAAATGCTGTGTGATAATTTGTGTCTAAAAAAAGTCTATGACAGGTGACTTCTGTCTTAGGCCTAGACACTAGGCTTAAACATAAAAGTTGAAAATTGACAGCCAGTTAAATGAGACCGGCAGATTTGATTGAAACAAGAATCATTGTTCGAATGCATATTTTTTATCTCATAACATTAGGTAT
The DNA here is from genome assembly GCF_932274485.2 of Patella vulgata. Classification (NCBI taxonomy): domain Eukaryota; kingdom Metazoa; phylum Mollusca; class Gastropoda; family Patellidae; genus Patella; species Patella vulgata. The sequence goes on from NC_065881.2 coordinate 18,396,731, forward strand.
AAGACTCTAAATAACGTACCTCATCATCACTGATGTCATGAGCTTTTCTTTTGGTAGAATTATCACTAGTACTAGGTTTAGATACATCTTTCATTTCAGTGTCATCATCTTTAACCTGTAAAGTTATTCAATTAAAATCATATTAAAAAAACAGTGAAATATAAATTGAATTTATTCTTGGGAGGTGTTGTCAGGTTGTCTACCAGTAAAATTTTTTTGGGGATGTTTATATCTGTTAATGCTGACAGTTTTATTGAGAATTGAATGAAATCATGAAGACTTACATCTGTTTTAGTTTTACTGGTTGTCGTGTCCATTTCCTCTGTTTAAAAATAAAAATAAAAGTTTATATTACTTCAGGAAATGAAACGAAATGGAGTTTAATGTCCTACTTTTCTGGGAGATCATGTGGCTAAGTGGGTAAGACGCTGGCTCGCTAACCTGGAGGTCGGGTTTTCAATCCCTGCATTGGCCGAGAAAGTTCATCCAGATTTTCCGGCGTGGTTCCCCCTTGTCAGTGATGCAGGACGGAGGGCCTGACAAGGACAGCTGTCTAGTTGTTCGAATGGTACGAAAAACCGAGGTCCCGTGTACACATTGGCATGCACGTAAAAGATCCCTTGACAGTTGGAATTTGATATAAGAGTAGGCTGTAGTGCCGCTGTCCAGGCAAAATTTCCCTCATAGCACACTGTATAGCGTATGCCCGTCTTCATTAGTCCAGTTCGGAGCAGAACAGTAGGACGTTAAACCCCATTTCATTTCCTACTTTTCTGTATCAAATGGGCTCATGAAGACAGGCACATGTCCTGCAGACTGCTATGAAGAAAGTATTGCCAGAAAAGCAGAGATTAATTTAAAAAAAAATAAATACTTGATTACTTTTATAAAATAATGATTCTTAATAATGAAGATCATTTAATTTTCTTCTATATTTTCAGAATTATAGCGCTATTACATTTAATTAAAGATACATTATGTAAGATTTAGATAAAGAGCTGACCATTCTGGCTATAACAGCTCAAAAATAGAAAATGAAAATATTCTGTTATCACTGTTTGTAGTTCTGACATGATGTGTGCATAGTGGTAACCAGGGCACTGGTATATTCGAGTCTTAGCCTGGCTTTCCCATTTTTAAATTAAATTTTTAAATGACGAACCTTTCTAATCTAGATATAATCTTGAGTGTCCGATGCCATCGAGAGTTGATTATGGTCTTGTTTTGTTCATAAATGTCCAATTAATAATCTAGATAACATTTCTGGCTTAAAGAAAGACCTGCAATAGGCCGATTTAGCTCTTGCATAATGTATGTTTAAATGTGTTTTCAATCCTTTTTTTAAATTTTATATTCTATTACAAAACAAACCTTCATCACTATCTCCAGGGTGAATATATTCTTTTAAATGAGCTTTATTTTTACGATAGCACTTATCCCAAAATGCACATCGAGATCTTGCGGTCAAAGCTGCTGCCATAACTAATGCTTTAATTTACTGAAGAAAAAAAAATACATTAGTCAATGAATAAAGTTCCTTATATTTCAATATTAACTTAAGATTGTAAACATCAATATTTTAGATAACACAGATAGCTACTTGATCAACTGTCATTTATTTTAAGGGGTACAATTTGAAGTTTAATTTCATGGAATTTTTCATTGGAGTAAATTTTGAGAATTTTTTTGATGGCCGAATGGTTAGCGTGTGCACATTTTATCATAAGGTCTGTCATTGAGTCAACTGGCGTGGTTTCAATTCCTTGGTTGTACGTGATTGACAAGGAGTAGGGTCGCATGTCCAACCTTGTGGGTTTTCTTTGGGTCCTCCGGTTTCTTCCCACTGCTAAAAACCCCTATGTGCATTCAAATTATTGGAATAAAATATAACCATATGTTAGTTCTAAAATGACCTAGTCTGTGTCGAGTGGACGTTAAACCCCATTTTTCTCGCTCTCTCTCTCTCTTTCTCTCTTGAGTATTTTTGGAATAGGAACTGGGACCTGACAGGTGACTGCTACTCATCTTCTTGTTCTTGTGGGCAACACTTTGAAAAAAGCCAAAGGCTCTACCAATTATTGTATGAACTACATGCATCTTGGTATCAGTTCCCACTTTAATTTGGTTTCAGTTTCCATCACCAATTGCTAGAGTTTCTATATTTAACTGATGGATCGGGCAATATCAGTCAATGTCCACTGTATATAATGCTTTAATATTTATTGTAATTCTTAATATTTACTGTAAATACTGTAACACTGTACATAATAGACCACCTAGCTGTTTTATATATCTGATAGAGGGCTGGCCTATATAAATGCTTATTGAAATATGTCCGTGATTTGACATTTATTTACTGTATCTGATCATTGTGTTATCACTAGAACACAGACCTTGTGGTCCATTGAAATTACTTCAATATTAAATATTCATAATCATATAAAACCAAAGAATGTGTGCAAACAGCTAGGCTAATTTATAAATTAAAGCTACCTGGTACCGATCTATAGGAATTAGATCAATTAATTATCTGTTCTTACAATTGTGTCAAACGTACAACTGAAAATTTCTTTCGATGTTTGCAATATAAGGTATTTAAATTTACCTGTTCAGACTTGATTTCACGACCAGTCCATTATAATGATAACAGGTAACAACACGAATGAATTTATTGACATTCCACTACACCATCACATTAATTTTTAGAATAGTATTTATATAGATTAGATGGCTTTGTTTGAGAAATAAATATAAAGCTTTACTAATGTCTCTGTCGGTGTTCGAAAAGAAACGTATTGTAATGTAATCTTGGCAGAATGAAATAAAAAATTACCAGGTGTAAAATGTAGGTCATAATTATAAACAGCTATTTTCTCTCAACCCGGCTAGGGCGATCCCAATCTAAAAATAAATAATGACGTAGAGAGTATATCTATTTTTAGATTAAACGCAACGTCATAATGACGTCATAAGTAAATACAGTGTTCTGATTATCAAGACTTAAAAATTGAGATCGGAGAAAGAAAATGGAAAAATAAAATTACCTTTCGAACATTCATTTATTTCCAAATCAGTACCACCAGGTATTTTTTCTTTAAAAATGGGGTTAATTTTCTATTAAATTCATAATAAGGTGCAATAATTATTATTTGGTATAAATAATTATCGACTGGATTATCGAAGCTTCGTCGAGATAAAAAAAAAGGTAAATATTAAATAAGAATTTGCTGTGTCACGCAGTAACCCGAAAATGTAACAGTAAAGTTAGAAGTTTTAAACAGCAGTGTTGTTTTTTTTTCTGAATCTCAAATTACTGGTTCGACTGACTGCCAAAAGAATGGAGCAGCAAACGGAACGGAGTGACACGGAGAGGTAAAGATTATGCTTTTTTATAAATTTACCAGATTTATTTTATTTTGTTCTTTTAGCTTCGATTAACAAGACACTGGTATTTGAATGTATACAGCGGGAAGTTTCCCGCTTCACAGAATATATCGATTCTGTCTGGCTCAATAATATCTAACATTTTTACCATTTTCTGTGCCACTTTTATTCACAACATAAAAATTAATAATCGCTATTTGTTTATTTTTATAAAACAAGGTGATAATAACCTTTTTTTTTAAAACGAAATAATGTTTTAGCGGTGCAGGTATTACTGTTAAAAAATGTTTTAGCTGTGCAGGTATTACTTTTAGTTTATGTCAATCGCGTTTTATTGACTGGCGTGTTGTTCAAGACTACTCCAGTCTGAAGTATTATCTCCCTTTGCATGATGACCAAAATTTTTACGTGAAAAGCTGCTGTTCAAGTTTTGTCTTGGGAATATCTGTACTTTTACTCCAGTAAATATATTCACGAATGCCAGAGCTATAGTATCAAATTTGATGTTATTTGATGTTGATGAAATGAACAGCGTAGCTGTTTTACTACCAAAAATACCATTACCAGTCAAGTGCCCTTTGAATTTACCGACTTTTTAATCGTAAATTATAACAGATCCCCGTGAACTTTAAACACATTCCAGTAGATTAATTTTATATGTGACGGTGGTGTATATTTTAAAAAATATATTTTATCATGAACTTTATTTATAATTTGTATCCAGTTAGAGCTGTGTTTAGTATTTTTCAAGTGGTGTAAGTATAGATCTATTAAATAAGGCCCATCCATGGATACAAATCATGTGTTATTATACTTAAATAGACATAACGGCCCTAAACCATAACGGCCAAAATAATTGGTCATAACGGGCAAAAACTTTGGTCATAGAAATTGGTCTTAACGGCCAAAAAAACCCATACCATTTATTACATGTACGAAATGATATTAACATAAATATTGCCTAATACTATAATAGATAATACCTTAAATATAAATTAATAAATACATACAATACATTATAACATTAATTTAATACGTAAATTTACATAGACATTTAACATAATGCAAACTATAATATTTCACATACATAATACATTGTATAAAACATACAAAATATAAAATTTATTTCAATAATATTTCACATAATACATCTAAATAAAGGATGCAGAATGTTGCACAATTTTCACAGCTTCACATCTTGGTAAATGCTGTACGAAATTAAACCATTATTGGTTGGCAAGGCATTCAAAATCCCTTAAATGACGACCAGGGCTTTAATTAGATCAATATATAATCCCAAGAAGGAGACAAAAAAAACTCACACTCAAAGGAAAAGAAGGGTGGAATAGTCCCTATAACACTTAACAGTACAAGCATGTATATGCATGATCAAATTCTATAATTTAAAGGGACAAGTCCAAAAAAGCTTGATTTCTTTTTGATTTTTTAGGACTAGCTGGATAACACCAAGAAATTGGTTTCGATGGAAACCCACTTCAGCAGGTCAATTAGAAAAAGTTGAACAAAAAATCCTTAACTGTAAGTTTTATTCATGTTCTGATTCTTTGTAAATTGGAAGCCATAGTGGATCAGTGTAAACCAGTAGGTCTGGGGTTCAAGAAAGATTACCTTTTGTTCGTGGATCCAACCTCGTGGGTTTTCTCCGGGTCCTCCGGTTTCCTCCCACAGCTAAAGACCCCTACACGCAAGCAAATTATTGAAATAAAATTGAACCATGTGTTGGTCCTAAAATGACCTAGTTTGTGTTGAGTGGCCGTTAAACCCCATTTCTCTCTCTTTCTCTCTCTTGTTCGTGGAAAAAAAGCAGTGAGTTGGGACAAAAAGAGAGCTTATTAGTACATGTTGGCATGCACTTAAACAAACCTTTGGAATTCTGAGGAAACTGTCTTGGCCAAGATCGAAACTTTAACCTCCTGGCTAGTGTGCCAGCGCTTACTCACTGACCCACCTTGCTCAAAATATATCGGCCAGTATGAATGACATGTCACTGTACATAGTTTCAAAGACTTTTGTATACTGTACTTCCATCTAACTTGTTTTCAATATTTTTCAGATTGTAAAAATTTATCAGAGAAAAAGTTTGTGCCTATTAAATCAGAAGAGATATGGACAGTTGTTTTAAACAAAGAAAAAGAGGAAGAACACACTCCTCTTGTGATGGTTCATGGTTTCGGGGGAGGTGTTGGTTTATGGATACAGAATTTGGATGACTTGTCTGAGAAAAGAACAGTTTATGCATTTGATTTGCTTGGTTTTGGAAGAAGCTCAAGACCAACCTTTAATCGAGATCCGAATTTAGCAGAATCAGAATTTATAGATTCCATTGAAGAATGGAGGAAGAGTGTTAAATTGGACAAATTTGTTTTAATGGGACATAGTTTGGGTGGGTTTTTAGCCAGCGCATATGCTATAAAATATCCTAAAAGTGTACAACATCTTATATTGGCTGATCCATGGGGCTTTCCAGAGAAACCACCTGTGAATCAAGAACAACAGCGACTACCAGGCTGGATTAGACTGCTAGCTACTATGATAAAACCATTTAATCCACTGGCTGGTTTACGGGCTGCAGGACCATGGGGTAGGTTTTCTTAATCTTTAGTACGCATTTAACCCACTAGCACATTCACCGAGTCACATGAACAGTTATGAACTATTTAAAGCTATATACTACATGAAGTACATGTATGACTCGGGGGTAGTCTGAGGTCATCTAGTTAGCAGTAGTTTAGGGCGGTGTTGAAAATGAATTACAAAACCAAATGTAAAAAATCACATCATTTTTTATACGCCCACATTGAAATGTGGTCGTATATTGTCGTCGCCCCCGTCCGTCCGTCGTCCACAGTTGCTTGTGGACACTCTAGAGGCTAAAGTTAATATCCGATTGACTTCAAATTTATACACAGTGTTTAAGGTCATGAGACGAAGAAGTTTATTCATTTTCAGCGATTTTCGATAATTACTGCCAGAGTTATGGCCCTTGATCACTTTGAAAAATCTTGTAAATGCTCTAGAGGTCAGAGTTAATATCCGATTGACTTTAAATTTATACACAGTGTTTAAGGTCATGAGACGAAGAAGCCTATTGATTTTCAGCAATTTCCGATAATTACTTCCAGAGTTATGGCCCTTGATCAATTCAAAAAATCTTATGGATGCTCTAGAGGTCAAAGTTAATTTCCGATTGACTTTAGATTTATACACATTGTTTAAGGTCATTAGACGAAGAAGCATATTGATTTTCAGCGATTCCCGATAATTACTGCCAGAGTTATGGCCCTTGTGGACGCTCTAGAGGCTAAAGTTAATATCCGATTGAGTTTAAATTTATACACAGTGTTTAAGGTCATGAGACGAAGAAGTTTATTCATTTTCAGCTATTTTCGATAATTACTGCCAGAGTTATGGCCCTTGATCACTTTGAAAAAATCTTGTAAAGGCTCTAGAGGCTAAAGTTAATATCCGATTGACTTTAAATTGATACAGAGTGTTTGAAGTCATGAGACGAAGAATCATATTGATTTTCAACGATTTCCGATAATTACTGCCAAAGTTATGGCCCTTGATCACTTTTAAAAACATTGTGACCCTCTACAAGCTAAAGTTATCATCCGATTGACTTCAGATTCATACACAGAGTTTAAGGTCTTGAGACAAACAAGTATATTGATTTGCAATGAATTTTTATGACTTGAACAGCTAAATCCATGATGTTAAAAGTTTCCTATACTAAACGTTAGCATGGGGCAAAACTTTATAAAAACCAAACCAATTCTAATGGTTTTCTGATAATTACTTAATGAGTTGTTACTCTTAATCAGATTTTAATGTATTATAAATGTTTCATTACCAAAAAAGTAAAAATATGTGACAATTCTTGTTGACTGCCCGGACGATTTTGCTGCTGTGGGCGTATGTTTTGTTGCCTGGCAACCTATCTTCTGTATCTTGTTTTTCATCAGCTGGGAAAGTAAATTTTTATATGTACCAGGTGCTAAAGGGTTAACTCAAGTGATTTGACAAAATTGACGAGAAATTGGCCAATGACACCCTGATAAGAATTGAAAAATAGTTTAGAAAACTGAAATAACTGAAACAGCATTATTCCAAGTGTGATCTGTGCTAAAATTCAAATTTATTCATGTTATTTATCTCTCGAGATGATCACATTTAATGAATTAAATGGTAAACCTCCGTAGACAACCCTACCATATTGTGAATCAACACTGAAATTAATTGTTGCATGTATATATTTGTATTTTTAGGTCCATCCTTGGTTCGCCGTATTCGACCAGATTTAAGAGAAACATTTTCAGAAGTACTGGAAGATGATACAATTTTTAACTATATTTATCACTGTAATGCACAAAAACCAAGGTAAACATTAAACATACATTATGCAAAATCTAAATCTGCCTATTACAGGTCTTTCTTTAGGCCTGAAATGTTATATAAATTATTAATTAGAGATTTATTAACATGAAAAGACCTTAATCAACTCTTAATGTCATCGCTAGCCTGCGATGTTTATTGGATTAGGTTCTGATTTGCTGTTCGACTTCCATTCATGATTTAATTGTGAAATGAATAATCAAGACTATGTTTTTTATCGTACCGACTTTAGTAATGATGATCGAGACTAGACCGAAAATTCAATCGCTAAAATCTCGGTTCAGAGTGGATCAATTTGACTGAAATTTTCAGCAAATTCCCTTGACATTATCTAGTTTTTAACTATTATAGTGAAAACTGCCAGCTCTTTATCTAATCTCCCAGAATGTATCTTTAAACTCTTTATGATATTTATACATGTAGATACAGCATAAGAATATAAATATCTCTTTGTATGTTATTATCATCCATGTACATGTATATGTGAACATCCTTTAACCCCATGACTGTAAACTATTAAAGGGGACGTATGTTCTGTGACCTCAACAGTTTGAGATGGTCTAGGGAACAGTAGTTTCATGTGTTTTGGAAAATGAACTCTTGAATTCAATGTAAAAATAAACAGTACTTTTCTATAATTTTTTCATGCAACCAAGCTAGTCAATATCTACATGCTTTTTACAAATATGAAATTTCTTGGATTTAAATGGAAACAAAATTGATTATTTTTCTTATTTTTGCAGTGGAGAGGCTGCTTTTAAAACCATGACAATACCATTTGGATGGGCCAAATTTCCCATGATAAATCGTATGACAGATATCCCGAGCCATTTACCTGTGACCTTTATTTATGGGTCCCGTTCATGGATAGATAGAAGTGTTGGTCACAGGGTCAAATATATACGCAATGACAGTTACGTAGACATACAGGTACAGTAATTTATTTATTACTCATTTTATTTGGTGGTAAGACAATAGAATCTCGACTAGAATGTCTCTGCTTGGAATCCAGCATGAAATGAGAAAAGTGTTGCCTAGCCAGTGAGCTATGGCCATACACACTCCAGGCCTGGAAATAACAGTCCTAGATGTAGTTTTAGGCACCTGAGTTTTTGTGCCTGCCAAAGCCTGAATCTGTGCCTAAATGACTCACAGTGGTTCACTGAGTTAAGGCATGGTTCGATCCTGGTGTTGGCCGAGAATAAAGTACCAACATGTTTGGTATCTCCTTGCCAGTGGTGCAGACAGGAGGGTATGGCAAGAAACAGTGTCTAGTCATCCTGATGGTACAAAAAACCTTGATCCAGTTTTCATGTTACAATTGGAATTTGAAATACATTTGTAAGAGCAGGCTGTAGCACTGATGTCCCTCATAGCACAGTGCAGGGCATATAACTTGGAAGTTAATCCCCATTTCCTTTTAATTCAGACTAAATTTGAAGAAATGTGCTGGAATTTTCAAAACATGTATCCATGAAGTTTGTAATTTCTTTGTAGATTATACCAGGTGCTGGACATCATGTATATGCAGATAAACCCCAAATATTTGATAGAATAGTGAAGAAAATTTGTGATACTGTTGATCATAACATTGCTTTAGAACAAAGAAAATCGCAATTAGCTACAGAAAAAGAAAGAAATCTAGGCGATGAGGTGCAGGATGAATGATGCCATATTGTACTGTGAGTTTTAATTTGTGTAAACCAATGTGATATGACTTGATATTTGACTTTAGGGTGTCTATATTTTATTTAAAAGAGTTAAACCACAAACTCAATATTATCAATAACCATTTCAATCAATATTGATGTTACATTTTTACTATTTTTGTTTTGGTTTTGATTTCTTAATTTAATTTAATTGATGTTTCACATTGTCTGTGACAGATGCCTTTATTTGCAGGCTTAATTGATGAGCTAGGTTCATAGTTCCTGAATTAAAGGGACATAACTCTATTAAACATTTGGAAGCCACCAGCAGGCCAGGCACCATAATAATTATTAAGTATAGGAGCCTAATAAACATTATTGACAATCATCAATGGCACAGGACAGTTATGAATTGATTCACCGTTTATCAGGGAATGAAGAAAAAGCCAAATGACTATAAGTGGCTTTAACGCTTGAGCTCTATAGACTACTCTGATTCTGTAAAGAAAATTAGAGAAAAGTGACATATTTTATACGGGTATATACCCTGGATAGCCTGAAACCCTCTGCAACTACTGCTCCATGGACCCCCTCAAACTATCAGTGTTATGTGAATAACTCTCCGTATTGTAGGACCTTGGGTGCTACAGCTATTCACAGGACACAGGTGATTGGGCCGAGTTGGTCTACTAAGCCCTAGTGACGAGACGTTTCAGGTGGCCCAAGTCCTAATATACCATATTAATTTGAAGTTTTATTGGTTGAATGGGGTACATGATTTAATGTTGTATGAAAATATTAGTTTTATTTTTTTTTATTATAATGTTTTAAATACTGAATATAAATTGATTTTTTTGTTACATTTGTATTGAGACATTATTTTTTGTTTTATATGTATCTATATTGTCAAGGAATCTGTTCATCTTGTATTTATATGAATTATTTTTCTCTGTATATTTCAATGAAACTTCAACAAAACGTGCCTTTTGATATTTCTGGAACTTTGGAAGCGATGCAGTTAACTGTTTTTATATTTCACAATCAGATTTCAGCAGATTTAATGCCACATGTATTTTGTGATATTCTTTGCATAATTACGTAATTTAAATAGTATTTTATTCATTTAAAAAAAACCAAGTTGTTTGGGAAACAAGCCAAGGCTAACTAATATCAGTTATCTGAGCCATTAAAACTGAATACTGTAGACAGTGTTTAAAACTGATTACTGTAGACAGTGTTTAAATCTGAATACAGTTGACAGGTATTTAAAAATGAATACTGTAGACAGTGTTTAAAACTCAATACTATAGACAGTGTTTAAATATGAATACTATAGACAGTGTTTAAAACTGAATACTTTAGAGCAGACAGTGTTTAAAACTGAATACTATAGACAGTGTTTAAATATGAATACTGTAGACAAAATAAATGTTTAAAACTGAATACAGTTGACAGGTATTTAACACTGACAAAATGGTAGGATTTAAGATAGTAGAAATAGACGTGGTATAATGTCTTATAAGACAAATAAATGAGCTCTTCTTATTTCGTTGATTTACAAGATTGTCTGCTGTGCTAATATAACGAATCAAAGGTTCCTGGTTCATAGTAGTACTATCAAACTTGTTCTTTAAGAAGAGTGTATGTTAAAGACAGGCATATGCCATACAGTGTGCATTGATGAAATTTTGCCTGGACAGCGGCACTATGGCCTACTCTTATATCGAATACCAACTGCCAAAGGATCTTTTATGTGCACGCCAATATGTACACGAGACCTTGGTTTTTCGTCCCATCCGAATTATTAGACAGCTATCCTTGTTAGACCCTCTGTCCTGTAACACTGACAAGGCTCACATAGAATGCTGATTTTACTATTCTAAATCCTTATTCTAATGCTATTGGAATATTCTAAATCCTTATTCTAATGTTATTAGAATATTTTAAATCCTTATTATAATGTTATTGGAATTGGAATATTCTAAATCCTTATTCAAATGCTATTAGAATATTCTAAATCCTTATTCTAATGTTATTGGAATATTGTAAATCATTCTTCGAATGCTATTGGAATATTCTAAATCACTATTAGAATATCAAATTCAAATGAAACTAATAATTATTGGACTATTGTTTGGAATCAGTATATTTTTCATCTATATGTTTGTTTTGTTTATTTTTGAATATTAGTTGGTTTAGTGAATGAATGTTATTACCGGTGAATATTGCAGAGACAATGAACAGAGCAGGTTCCAATAGTTTTAATTGAATAACAATTACTAGATAATCTGTTACAATTGTATGTTTGAATATTTGTGTGTGATATCTAACAGAAATAGTTTAATAAAATACACTTTAGGGCTTGGAAAGAGTTTTGGATAAGATATCATTGTATCACAATGCCATTGGAGGCAGCATACAGCATGTACAAAATATGAAAACTATAAAAAAAAAGCCTTGAGACAGTCATCCTCTGTATCCCCAGTGGTCTCATTCAGCTCCACTCCACTATACCCCTGGGTTCATCCATAGTGGTAACATAGCGACTTGCCACAGCTTGTTTGACCGACATAAAAACATCTTTCCCATCTAAAAGATATAGGAGATCTTTTTGTTTGCATGTAACTTCTTTTATAAATTTCTCAGGCCGCCATATTGTTGTGAACGTAAACAACTAGGCTAAGATCAAGGGCAGATAATTTGAATGTGTGAATACCCCATGGATGAACTCAGGGTATAGTGGAGTATAATGGAATGAGACCACTGGGGATACCGAGGATGCATGACAGTAAGCATAATTGTGAACATGCATACCTGTATTATTTGCTTGATAAGGACGAGAGTATCCTCGTCAAAACGTTGCTTAGTATTAAACTCAGTAATTGTGTTTCCATAAAATTGTACCATGGGATAATAGCATAATTGTGAATCATATAAATGAAATGGGGTTTAACTAACATCCTACTGTTGAGAGACATTTTTTAATGTATTTATTTGATCCCGATATCCCTTGGTGTATGCTGATGTTTAGCAAAAGCACAATCTATAAAAGTGCATACAGCATCGGTTATTTTGGCTGGTTAGTTGAACATGTTGATGAAGTAAAAGGAATAGGGAAGGTAGTGTGAATATACTTTAGTATTAATTCATCATAGAAGTTACAGCAACTTTGAGTAGGAAGATTGACAGTATGTTGACTTTTAGTAATTATCTTTTATTATGAATTCATGTTGTTTGTGTTATAAAACAAGCAGTAGTTTTACTTTTAACTTGTTATTGATAAAAGATTTAAGGCATATTGAATACTGTTGATTATGACTAGTAAAATCTATTTATATTTTTACTGTAGAAATAACTTGCTATGCATGTACATGAGTCTGATGTAGGCCAAACCAATTTTGTTTTTATTTCTTTGAGCTCTTGATATATAAATAGCCAACCAAGCCTTGTGAACAATGTTTTGTTTAAGATTTCAAGACTTTTAAAATGGCAAATTAAACCTTGTGAGAAGAGCAATCAAGCACTTTTTGTTCAGAAATTAGTTTTGGGAAGGGTGGTGGAGGGGAGGGGTCGAAGAAATAGGAAGCAAAATTGGAATAGGTGTTCCAGAAGAACAAAAATTCAGATTGGTGTGGCCTAAGTTGCCAATACAACTTTTAATAATCTGATCAGGATTAAACTGCCAGGACAATATGTATTCATTGAATTTAAAGGCCCAAAAAGTCTATATTAGTACTTTGAAATTCATGACAGACAATAGTGTGTTCTTTCTTTGTGTAATGAATACCTTTATTGAGATATTTTATTATATAAAATAGACAAAGGATTCAATGAATACCTGTTATTAAACTATAGATTTCATGTGATTGTTCAAATATTTTATTATATGAAAAAGAGAAAGGATTCAATAAAAAAATTTAAACTTGTTGAATTAATGTTTTTTTAAATCATTTTATAAAACTGTAATGATTGAGAGATGGACAGATCTAGATTTTTCATGTGTGTTAGTATAGTATAAATCTTAAAATCATATTCATTTGGGAAGGATTATGGAAATGGGAATCATAGCTACAGTGTTTTTTTACCAAATAGTACTTTCACCATACATGGTGTTTAATTACTGTTCTCGTCTTGTGGACAGGGAATTCGTAACTGGTTAACGAAATCAACCATTCATGACTTGACAAAGCTCGCTCGAACCCACATAGCAGGGTTGACAGAAGTGTTAACTAGGAGTGCCGCTACCTGATGGGGATTAGCATTAAGAACCTCTACCTGTGATAGAGACTATTTGTATTCTGCTACATAAATGTTGTCCTATGAGGTTTCACCTCCACATCATTTCATCGAACTGGTACCTAAAAACTATTTACAAAAAAAGAAAGCCACAGTGGAGGTTGTAGGTTCACTCCCGGTGTTGGCCGAGAGAGGAGAGTTCTGAGTTCATCAGGATTTTCCGGTGTGGTATCCCTTTGTTAGTGGTGCAGAACGGAGGGCCTGATAAGGACAGCTGTTTAGTTGTTCGGATGCATGTGAAAGATCCCCTGGCAGTTGGAATTTGATATAAGAGTAGGCCTTAGCGCCGCTGTCCGGGCAAAATTTCCTTTATAGCACACTGTATGGCAGAACAGTAGGATGTTAAATCTCATTTCACTTTTTTTTTTAATTTACAAAAACAGACTTTTCATTCGTTCAGAGCCAAATTTGTAATACAAATTTTAAATCTAAGCCAATGAAAAGACTGCATCCATGGGCCATTGATCTCTATTGTGTCGCAGACTATACCATTAATTTATATTATTATTAGGGGGTCACGGTGGTGAATTGGGTAAGACGCTGGCTCGCTAGCCTGGAGGTCGGGTGTTCGATCCCTATTGGCCGGTGTGGTTCCCCCTTGTCAGCGATGCAGGACAGAGGACCTGACAAGGAGAGCTGTCTAGTCATTTGGATGGTACGAAAAACCCAGGTCCCGTGTACACATTGGCGTGCACGTAAAAGATCCCCTGACAGTTGGAATTCGATATAAGAGTAGGCCGTATGTGCCAGTACTGTCCAGGCAAAATTTCCCTCATAGCACACTGTATGGCGTATGCCCGTCTTCATTAGCTCAGTTCAGAGCAGAACAGTATTTGATGTGAACAACCGCACGATGACTTGCCGTGGGCGTATTTTCGTTGCCTGGCAAGCTAAAAAAAACTTCCAGGATTGCTTTTTTATCAATCTATTTTTTGTTATGTATAGGTTAGATAAGCAATAGTACTTCTTATATGATACTGTTATCTAGAAATCATATGGACTCTATAATAATAAGACCCAAAATTGTAAGTTAGCTGTTTGCCTACAATAATAAATATTTCCCTTCCTTGTTTTTCTTCGATAATTGATGTCTCCCTGTAAATAGTTTGCAATTGAATTGATTGCATCACCCTCTTGCGATTGAGGTTTTATATGTGGTCTGGGTGACAGCGAGCGCTCAACCAATGAGAGGTCTCTATTCTTGGGATTCCCCTCCTACAAGGACGATCATACCGCGCGGTTTCATCATCACCGGTAGCAATAATATGTTCCCATAGTAGCGTGTTACCTGTTACATTGTAGCCACATGGTTATCTGTGTTTAGTTTTAGTTTCACTAGTATTCTTATCTTTTAACCTAGTTCATAGACATTAGATCATAATTCACAAAAAATATGCCCGCCGTCAAAGCTAAACAGATTGATACTCCTTCAGAAGAAGGGGATCCTGGAAATGCCGTGGAACTAAAAAGAACATTAACTTTGTGGAATGGCGTGGCTCTTGTTGTGGGCTCTATTATTGGATCGGGAATATTTGTATCGCCGAAAGGAGTGCTGGCCGAGGCAGGTTCGGTAAGTAAACCGTGTGTCACATCCATAATTTTTCTAAAACATACATATTGTGTTAAGCGTTATAATAGAGGCTAGTCGATCAGTTGGTTATTATAATATATACTCACACCTACTGTACACTGTTCACACATAATATTGGCAGTCACAATACATTTATACATTATTTATTTATTTATATATATTTATATCCTTTATTTATTTCATAAAACACATATTTATTCAATAATTTGTTATTTATAATATATATTTTTTTTTATCTCCCTTCTAATCTTCTGCTAAACAGTAGATTTATATTAACAGTTTAATCTAGTCTCATTTTCACTGCAGACAGATGTGTAAGGAAATATTTGATTAAAATTCAGAATCCAATTGTTGTTTGACTGGATTATAGCCAAAAAATATGAAAAAATAAAAATACAAGTACCGGTATCTTCTCATAATGACAACAAAAATAGGTTCTCTCTCTTACTTCTGTACCTACGTACAATGAAGACATTTGCATTAATCACTCCAAAAAATATAAAGCTTATCAAAACGTTGATTTGTTTTAAAATTTCAAAAGGACACCGTTTTATCCACATGTTAAATTTAATAGCAAATACTGTACAGAAAATAAATACTAAAAATCAGGTGGCTATAAGTACATATAGGTAAGACACTGGTTCGCTAGCCTGGAGGTAGGGTGTTCGATCCCTGCATTGCCCGAGAAAGTTCATTCAGATTTTCCGGCGTGGTTCCCCCTTGTCAGGGATGCAGGACGGAGGGCCCGACAAGGACAGCTGTCTACTTGTTCGGAAGGGATGGAAAACCGAGGTTCGGTGTACACATTGGCGTGCACATAAAAGATCCCTATATACAGTTGGATGGAATTCGACATAAATGTAGGCCGTTGTGCCACTGTCCGGGTTAAATTTCTCATAGCACACTGTATGGTGTATGCCCGTCTTCATTAGCCCAGTTCGGAGCAGAACTTTAGGACGTTAAACCCCATTTCATTTCATTTCATTTACTAAAAATCAGTCAATTATTTGGAAAATTTTCCTGTGCAGTTTTTATGGTCTAGAGGGGTTTAAAAAATATGCAAATATTCGCTTTGAGTAAAATGCCAAAAATTGCAAGATGTAACTTTTCGTGCAGCATTGAGGAATGGATTGGATGTATAATTAATACATTTTTGAACCAGGTACTGGCTCCCTATCTGTGTATCTAATTAAGCTTACACCAAACAAATGTGTTAGATCCTAGTAATTAAACATTTAACACATTATGGAATGATACATATGGGTGTGTAGCCACTTCATCTCAAAATTATATATAATTAGCTTTTATTTGAATTGTGGGGGGTTGGATGGCTGAATGGTTAGCGTGCGCGCGCTGTATCATAAAGTCTGTCATTGAGTCGACTGGCGTGGTTTCGAATCCCGGTTGTACATGACAAGGAGTAGGGTCGCCAGTCCGACCTCATGGGTTTTCTCCGGGTCCTCCGGTTTCCTCCCACTGCTAAAGACTCCTATGCGCAAGCGAATTATTGAAATAAAATTAAACCATATGTTAGTCCCGAAATGACCGAGTTGTGTCGAGTGGACGTTAAACCCCATTTCTCTCTCTCACTTTATTTAAATTGGAGATTTTCAACTTTTATTTACATTTTAGAATAAATTGGGCATAAATAACTTTTATTTACATTTAGTTTGAACTGGAGATAATTAACATTTATTTACATTTAGGTTGAATTGGGGATAATTAACATTTATTTACATGGTTGAATTGGGGATAATTAACTTCTATTTACATTTAGGTTGAATTGGGGATAATTAACATTTATTTACATTTAGGTTCAATTGGGGATAATTAACTTTTTTTTTACATTTGGGTAGAACCTTTATTATACGCCCATCTTGTGGCTGTGTATTGAGTCCCCCCTGTCCCCCTGTTCTTTCAATTGGAGATAAAATGAAATTTTTATTTATATTTAGGTTGGAATGGCAATTGTTGTATGGGCAGGTTGTGGACTCATATCTTTAGTTGGAGCTTTGTGTTATGCCGAACTTGGTACCACTATCACCAGATCTGGTGGAGACTATGCCTATATTCTCGAAGCTTTTGGTCCATTTTTAGCCTTTTTACAACTGTGGGTAAGTAAAACATAAACACAAACATGTACAGTAGTAGAAAAAATGTCATAATCTATATATAGTATTGGGTACATGTTTGTTAATGGGGACCAAATTCGGATCAAGGTTTCTTCGGGCTGTAGGGAGTTCGACGAAATTGGCGGTTTGAGAACTAGCCTGTTGTACAGCAAGAAAAATAATAATATAGTCTGTAACTAAGATTAACTTCATTTTAGCTATCTTTAGCTAACAACTGATTGAGAATTTAAAGCAATATAAAACCATATCGGATCGGATCTTTCTATCGCTCAGAAAAACTTTCATCATACTGAGATAAATCTTGCGATGTACACTAGGATATGCTGCGGTCATCCTGTTTTATATATGCCCACATTGAAATTTGGTTGTATATTGCGTCGTCCCCGTCTGGCATCCACAATTGCTTGTGGATCCTCTAGAGGCTAAAGTTAATAACCGATTGACTTTAGATTTATACACAGTGTTTATCGTCATGAGACGAAGAAGCATATCTGATTGACTTTAGATTTATACACAGTGTTTATCGTCATGAGACGAAGAAGCATATCTGATTGACTTTAGATTTATACACAATATTTAAGGTCATGAGATGAAGAAGCTTATAGATTTTCAACGATTGCCGATAATTACTACCAGAGTTATGGTCCTTGATCACTTTATCATCTGATTGACTTTAGATTGATACACAGAGTTTAAGATTTAACATGGGCGTGTGATGAAATCATAAAATCTTTCCTTGAGTCAAGCAGCATGGTTTTGATTCCCTGCTTACGTGACCAGGAGTAGGTTTTATGTGTGTCCTTGGGTTTCCTCCCACTGCTAAAGACCCCTTACGCGCAACAAATTATTGAATTAATATTGACCTATTTTGTGTTCTGAATGTTAAACCTCATTTCTCTCTATATATATATAATTAGCTGTTCAGAGAGAGCTGAAAAGAGAGAGAGAAATAGGGTATAACGTCCACTCAACACATCGGTCATGCAACCCCCTAGCTGAAAAAAAGCTGTCCTTAATTTGCAAAAGTCAAAGATTGCTCTTCTAAAAATGCTAACCCTGACAATTCATAAAAAGAATTGACTGTCACTTGATAAGAGAAAAAGAAAAATAGAAAAAGTCTGTGCATTACAATGTTTTTATTAAGTAGAATGTACAGACTTTTTCTGTTTTTCTTGCTTTCTCTTGTCTCCTGACAGTCAATTCTTTTTATTAATTATTAGTTTCGAACAGATATCATCACAAAGCCTCATATAACAAATTTTCGTCTTCAAAGAAATTAACAGTGAGCTGAATATTGACCGTGTATGTTATCGCTTGTTACTTCAGTCAGTTATATATAAGGATAACTCGAGTTTTCCTTTCGTTTGTGTCACAATCTGATTAAAATACAGATCTATATTTCGTTTCGTTTTTTTATACATTCGATGGCCTACATTACATGAAGATCTGACAAGTTATAGCGATAGGTCACGTCAGGGGTCAAAAGACTGACTTATGACCCTATGTTGTCAGACATTTGAGTAACCAATCAGCATTGATGTTACTAGTGGATTACCCACAGTTCCGTGCAAAACACGCTTAAAGCTCGCCTTGACAGACCGTTTCATTGGCTTATCCCGGGGCACCATTCAGAACACGAGGTTAAATAACAACTCTTCCAGATCCATGTGTAGTAAAGACAAGTAAAACGAAATTTTGAACTATAAAAATGAAACGAAATAGGATCTGTGTTTTAACCAGATTGGTTTGTGTCACTTCCCATTTCTTCAAATCTTTGTTAAGCATCTACTGTAGCAATGATCTGTGTGTTAAAAATATAATTGGAATGTGTTTAACTAGTTCTATCACATATGTAATAATGGCTAACACCAACATTGTCCTTTAACAATATCAATGCATAGGATGTGTCTCTTTTTTTTTATTAGAGAAGAGCCCAAATTTTAAATCAATATTTACTAAATAATGATCAGTTAGCTGTGAAAAGTTTACTGATAAACATGAATAACACTTGAGAATTAAGGAATAAATGTGAAGTCACGTTATGTGTTTTCAAAAGCAGAATTCTGTCTAGTGTGTAAATAATGTAGTCAAAAAAACCCAACGCAGCTTGTTAATTTAAAGAGGCATGTTATGCTAATAAATTATTCCGGTTGGAAATAATTCTATGAGACAATTGTTTTGAATATTAGTAGACGTTTGGCTAATCTCATTCATAGTTTTTTATTTATCAAATATTTGAACAGTTGCACAGTTAGGCCAAATCAAACTAATTTCCGAAAGTGGTATTCGTAACCACAATGTTTATGAAGAGAGATTACCATGTTACCAAAGTGTTCACCAATAAAGGTTACCATGTAACCACAATATTTACAAATAAAGATTACCTGGTAAACACTGTCTTTATGAATACTAACCCTTACCGTAACCCCTAGCTTATCTTCATAAGCTTACCCTAACTCTACCAAACCCAACCCTAGGCTTACTTTAGTAATCAATAAACTCTTTCATTATCTGCCCCCCACCTGTCTGTCCTTCACACTTTTGGAACACAATTTATCTCTTACTAATTGAGCTAGAATGTTCAAACTTGGTGTAGATGTTTATTAGGTGAATACCTTGACTAAGTTCGATGATGAGAATTTTCTGCTTAGGATTAGTGGTAATAAGCAATTTGATTGGTCAAAACTTTGGAACTAACAACTTTGCTTTTAATTGAGGTAGAATGTTTAAACTTGGTGTAGATGTTCATTAGGTGAATAAGTCTTGACTAAGTTCAATGATTAATATTTTCCGCTAAAGCTAAGCAGAGCTAAGCTATTTCATTGGTTGATGCTTTGTGACAAGATAACTTTGATTCTAACTGATGGAGAATGATGAAACTTAGTGTATAGTTTGACTACCAGGTACTTCAAAACCCTGACTGAGTTTGATCATAAACATTTCTGCTTAGACCAAATACTTTTCAAAAAGATAAATGTGCAATTAATTAATATCGTGTAATTTATTTATTTGGGATTGTGACAGAGGACATCAGCCTCACTGTCATGTTCCTGAAGCAACGACTGCGAGTTTCACAACATCTGGCCGTTGCTTGTTTACTTTACAATTCCCGAACTTATAGCTATGTTATCTACAGACATGTGAGCAGTAGTGTCCAATCAGAGGTTGTGACATCGCGACCTCCACTGAAACCTTGACATTGAATGAACCTTGAACTTTGCAACTCGATTATAACATGTAAACATTTTAGCTTGAAAGCGCGAGACTTGGTATTCGCGACGATCGAGGAATCTGATAGGCTCACAAGTTAGGCTTGTACCCAATCGGAATTAGTGCCGCATTATGCAGGGTACATGTATTACATGAAGGCCTTGATAAGATGTACGTAGTTAAAGTTACAATTTCATATTTTTAAGTTATATTTTTAAAATATATTAAAATAAAGCCCTAAAATAGATGCTATCTATAAACAGTCCTACCATGTTAAAGAATAATCCTATTAATCCTAAAATTCACTATTGCCAGTTGAGAAATTGGCAAAAATATCATTTTCAACTTCAAATTCCAACGTTTGAAGATAGCTATTCCATGGTGGAGAATAGGAAAACAAGGGAGGTAATTGTGTTATTATTTCCGGCGTGAAGATTTTTAAGTGTGAGAAAGATAACCTATGATCGTATAATAGTGAGTTGACAACCTATTGAGCAAAAGACATGGAAATAATTACGTTTTGACTTTCTTAGAAAATATGAAAATGTAACTTTAAAGCGAGATCAAGCCTTCTATTGAAGATGCCTCATTGTTGGCTAGTTTTTTTACTTATTCATGGTCTTGATATATAAGTAGCCACTAGAGTCCTGTCAACGTTTGTCTTTCTGTTTATTTTAAAACTTGGATGATAAAAAATGCAAAACTAAATACCTTTCAGAAGAACAAACAAGTCCTTTTTCTTTTTAAATTGATTTCCCCTCCTCAAGAAAAAAGAAGCCCAATTTCAATAGATGCTCCGGAAGAACAAATGTTTTAATTGGTGTGGGCTAAGTATTACCATAATTGTTTAATGAAAGACTACAACATGCAAATTGGTTTTCACTCTCAACAAAACGTAATTTAATATGGTGACATCCACTTAAAATGTTTGATTTACATGTAAATATATGTCTTTCAATGTGTTGATAATGATCTTTTTTTGAAGCTTAGTCGACATAGATTGTGAAATAAAATGAAATGCGGTTAAATAACGTCCTACTTTTCTTCCTTCCAGACCTTCAAGGTGGCCCTTGAATTTTCATAACATTCGAATGATTAGATGCATTTTTTTTCCTTGTCAGACCCTCCGTCCTGTTTCACTGACAAGCAGAAAATAGACTAAAAATTCCTGAGCAATGAACTGAACACTTGGCTTGAAACCAGGACCTCTGGATTATTGAGCCAGCGCCATAGTCATTGAGCCTTTAATGAGAGAGTTTGTTTCATTGCCTGGCAACCTATCTTCCCATTAATTTATACTAATTTACCCAAGGTTGCAAGGACCTGCATTCATTGTACTCGTGTAGCATGCTTTCGTATTTGTTGATTGCAGTACAGGTATTTTGTTATTTGTTGTAAAGTGATGCAACTTGTCAATTGTCAATGATTACTTTGCACTTGTTTAATCCAGGGTCTGGATGATTGTTTACTCAAGCAAGTATTTTATGTCGCCATAAAAATACGGAGTATTAACAACTAAAAAGAATAAACTCTAGGATCGTCTTGATATTGAACAGGTGTATGATGCAACCAGTAGAAATCGAAGTGTTAATAATGTTTATTGAGCAAACTCTGAAAAAAATCAATCCTGTTTGAAATGTTCCATAGCAAATACCGATATAATACTTAATTGTAAGTCACTTAAAATGACTATACGTTTTTGAATTGGGTCAAAAAAAAAAAAGATTATTGAATTTTTACATCTGATATAGATAAAGCCAGTCTTAAGATAAAACCAATTTTGTTTTTCGCGGTCAACACAGTAAACTAAACCTAAATTTAGTAAACAAGCTGAGTTTCTTTTAAGACACCAAAACAAGAATTTAATTCTGTAGTTTAGAGCTTGTCCCATCAACTCAATTCAATGCCTTGATCTTGATATTGAACAGCTGTATGATGCAACCAGTAGAAATCAAAGTATTAATAATTTTTATTGAGCCTGTTTAACCTTGTATATTTTCTCTGGGTCCTCGGGTTCTTCCCACCGCTGAAGACCCTGACCATGTGTTAGACCCGAAATGACCTAGTTTGTGTCAAGTGGTTAGTTACCCCCCCCCCTCTCTCTCTCTCTCTCCCTCTCTCTCTGTCTGTCCGTCCGTCCGTCTGTGGGCCATTCACAATTGATATGTATGCACAGTGTCTATATTTGTTTAAGGAAACGATATTATATAAGCTGATAAAGCTTGTTATCGTATCCTGTATTTATTATATAAATTTTGTAAAATTAATTGAATAAAATATTGTTTAAATAAATATTCATGAGACAGGCCCTAAAATAAAGTTAAATTCTCGTAGCACGGATTCTGTGTCCGAAAATTCAGAACTGACAAATGGCATCTGTGGACTATTCTGACGCAGTTTACATTGGAGTTTATTTGGCTATGCACATCTTTTTTTCGCATGAAAACTCGACACTAGGAAGACAACACACCACTTTTGTTACGATAATATTTAAATCATAATTTAAATTCTATCATCACATCAACATTAGAACTAAAATCCTATCAGTAACAAGGGTACAAAATAATAAAAAAATCTGATTATTGTCTTTTTAAGTCTCTTCAGTGGGTCAGCGCTACCATACACTTTTTTCAGAGCACTACACCATTTTGTTCAGAGCACGGTTTTCTTATTTCCGAAGCACAGATTTTTCATTTCGAAACACGTTCGTGCTCCTAGGCACGTTATTTTAGGCCCTGTCATGAGATGAATATATACTATTCAAAAAAAGTAGGGGATATTTGATTTTGGGGGCATAATACTAAAATATGCAAATGACTACGAAAAAAGTCACTATAGAACCTAACAGAAGAAACATTTCCAGTTACATGTGACGCCCAAACGCACCAATAGCTACCGCATGGAATGCAGGTGATGCTTGGGATCATCATGGGGGTCCAACCCAAGATTTGCACGACTCTGACTTTGAATGTTACAGTCATTGTGGCATTGAATTCCAGGGTGGAAACATCAGTTTAATTGTTTTAGTGACCAGAAAACAAATTTTGATATGCGTCGGCTTACCCAAAATGAAAGGTTACGTGCCCTTGGCATGCTACAGATCGGCACAACACAGGTGGTTGTGGCGCGGACGATGAATGTTTCTCAGTCTGTCATAAGCAGGCTATGGTCCAGATACCGTGATACACAATCTGTACAGGACAGACCACGCTCAGGTCGACCAAGGGCGACAACTCAAGCCCAGGATCGATTTATCCGTACCTTGGCCTTGAGAAATCGTGTCATCACAGCAAATCAGATCAGCGCTCGTCTTCAAACAGACACTGGTGTGAGAGTGAGTGGCCAGACGATTCGGAATCGACTGCATAGGGGTCACCTTCGCGCCCGACGTCCTCGCGTGATCCCTTGTTTGAGAGATCATCACATTCAGGCAAGACGTCGTTGGTGTAGGGATCGTCAACACTGGGATAATCGACGCTGGAGCAATGTGATGTTTTCAGATGAGTCAAGGTTCACTGTTGATTTTTTGGACAGACGTAGGAGGGTGTGGCGTCGTCGAAACGAGCGCTTCCAAGACGTTAACGTCATCCGACATTATCGATTTGGGGGTGGTTCTGTTATGGTGTGGGGAGGCATCACTGTTGCTGGAAGAACGGCTTTACATGTTGTTGCAGGGCGTGTTACAGGCCAGTACTACCGGGACAACATCTTGGCAGTCCATGTTGTGCCGTTCGCACGACGTCATGGCCGCCGTTTCATCTTCCAGGATGACAACGCAAGATGTCACAGGGCCAGGAGCGTTACAGGTTACCTCCAACAACAGAACATCACCACATTACCTTGGCCAGCACTGAGTCCCAACCTCTCCCCCATCGAGCATGTCTGGGACATGCTTGGACAGAGGTTACGTCAACGTCAACAACGTCCTGCCAATGTCCAAGAACTTGCTGCTGCGTTGCAACAGGAATGGGACAATCTGGACCAAAATGACCTTAGACGTCTCATTAGGAGTATGCTACGTCGGATCAATGCTTGTCTGGCAAACAGAGGAGGATTTACCCGTTACTGACTTGGTTGTGATGCTGTGGTAACTTTGCTGTTTGACCCCGGGTATCATTTTACCCTTATAATGGTCAGTCTGTGCCTTACTTAGTCTAACGATCATTTGGAATAAATCGATGAATGTGAACTTCATTTCATTTTGTCATTTGTTTCTTCGTCAGTTTCATTAGGTGACTTTAATAACACTTAAAAATCAAATATCCCCTACTTTTTTTGAATAGTATATAAGCCTATTAAATCAGAGCAATTAAAGACCATGTTTTTATTTTAGTCCTGGTACAATAAGGTAAAATTAAATTATTTTTTTTCAGGTAAATTTGATCATTATTCGACCTACAGCTCAAGCAATAGTAGCTCTAACATTTGCATACTATTTTCTACAACCATTCTTCAGTACGTGTGATCCACCAGAAAATGCCATTCGATTACTTGCTGCCTTATGTATCAGTAAGTACAATTCATTTTCAAGAAAAAAAAAATCTATTTAATTTTTTTGAGACGAGCACAGATTGTACAGTGTGGAAAATAGTATAAAATTTGAAAGACATTTAGAATTTGGTAGTTGATTAAGATTTGTTTCATCTTTTTCACACTTGTTTGGAAATGCATAAAAAGGAATAATAGAATCATGTCACAAACTGTATAACCTGTGTAAGATTGGGAGCCACGTTGGTTCAGTGAGTAAGTCTGTGGCTCACTACTTGAACTTCTAGCGCCCTGGGTTCAATCCATGTGTCGACCGAAAAAGTATCTCAGGATTTTCTGGTGTGGACTTTACACTTGTCAGTGGTGCAGGAAAGATGGTCTGGCAAAGAAGAGCATTTATATGTATTTGTTTGGATGGGTTAAAAAAAACACGCCAGAGATTCCGTGTACAGATTGGCATGCACGTAAAAGAATCCTTGACAGTTGGAAATGGAAGAGTAGCTAGGTGGAAATGCTTCTGCCTGTTTTCATTTCATTTCACGAGTTAGCCATGTTTTTTTTTTATCCCATCCAAACAACTAGGTGATTGTCCTTCACAGGTCGTCCATCTGGAAGGGGGAAACTACTCACTTAGTGAATTCTAAACAAAAAATTGGTTGAAAGAAGCAGCTTTGTTACGAATCTGGGGCCTGTTTCACGAAATTTTAAATAAGATAAAATCCAAATTTTAGTAATTTGATTGGATAATATTAGATTGATTTTAGTGCTAAGCCAATCAAAATTGAAGTGTCTACTAAAATTTAGATATTATCTTTAGTTAAAATATTGTGAAACAGGGCCTGGTACTATAATCCTCAATCAATTCCACTCCTGTTTGCTTTGATGAAACTAATTATCTCTGTTAGGTATGGCTTAATTATCACTAAAACTAATTGACACTAGAGAACGTACATTTTTACTTTCTAAATACATGTACTGGTAGCTTATTACTGTTGCCATGACACAGTTCAGGGTTGTGACGTGTCAGAACCAATAGAAATCTTTGTTATATTAATGAAATGTTTATTGTTAAAACTGGTTCTAATTATAAATACCTCATGTTAAAACAATGTACAAGTTATCCATCAAATGATCTTCTGGGAATTAAAGCCACCATTTTCTCTTAACAAGTACATATTTCTCATTCTCTAAATCTGTACTGTTGCCTATTAATTGGTTCAACACCTGTTATTTATTATCACCCTGTTGGTCCTTCAGTAATATCCTTCAGTAATGATTGGCATGCCTTTTTTTATTGCCTGTAAAGTCATTTGACTAACATTTATGACAAAACATTAAAGTTGCAAAATAATTAAAGAGTTTTTGATTTAAGATGGGTTTTCATCAGATCTGTTTTTCTTTGATGTTTTTTTGACATTTTTGTCGCATAACAACTTAGATTTTTACGAAGGTCGTAAACATTTGTTTGTTTGTAATTGCATCATGGTCTATTCTTATCTGATGTTTTACAATCAATGATGACGTAATCAAGTGAGATTTGTAGTTCAGTTTACACATTGATTGGTGGGATTAAATGACTGACTGATGTCAAGGTTTTAAATCGATGAAATCTACATGGAAAACGAATCTCATAGAAATCTGTCCTTCTTAGATAAGAAATAAAAAAAACCTCTTGAAATGTTGATATCTTAATGAAAATATTTATGATTGAAATTTTAAATTACGGTACTGTTAATAAGATACCATATCAATGTTTCAAATACTTTCGGGACAATATATCTTTAAGGAATATAGTATTTTTTTTTTATTGATTTGAATCATCAGCTTTTTGAATGTTGTTATGACTTGTTTGAGATGTCAATCGTTGTACAAATTTCTGCTGAAGATTTAATTTCGGCACCCTTGGTCCAGTCAATGAAAAAAATCAAAAAAATCAGTACTATACTATAAGAAGTCTACTCCAGTATGTAAACAGCAGCTAAGTTCTTAATATGTTCAGTTCAGAAGGTACTTATATTAGCACTTTATTGATTTTGACTAGGCAGTGAAATTAATTAGTTTTACCTGTGGTAATAGGTATGCTATGTCACCCACCTCACAAATTACAAGGTTTTCAGGATATTTGTAATGCAATTCAAGTAAATGTTTGAAGTGTTGTTTTGTGCGGTATAC
The DNA here is from genome assembly GCF_932274485.2 of Patella vulgata. Taxonomy (NCBI): domain Eukaryota; kingdom Metazoa; phylum Mollusca; class Gastropoda; family Patellidae; genus Patella; species Patella vulgata. The sequence goes on from NC_065881.2 coordinate 18,424,069, forward strand.
TTGATAAAGAAATCTGTTGTAGTCTAGTTTGGATGGTAATTGGTAAAGAAATATATTTATTCTTTCTGAAAAACATAGTATTTGTACTTAATAAACTCTGTGCTTGAGGTAAACAAGATTCAACTGTTTCTAAACAAAATGTCACAACTTTTAAGTGTCAAACAAATTTGTTGTGTTACAAGTGCTTGTATTTGTGTGTAGAAAAGCAAACCACGATACCGATACCATACCGTAAACAGTAGATAGCATCTGTCAAGATGTTAATCCAAGCCAAGCACAATAAATAATTGGTTGAAGAGACATATATATTTTGTCTACTTATATCACCCTGAGTGAGAGTGGATGTAAGCCATCTATTAGTAGTACCTATGCTCACTCAGGGTTCAAATTGCTTCCAATTTAGATCATAAGGTCTGTCATTGAGTCAAGTGATATGGTTCTGCTCCCAAGCTTGGATGTGACAACCTCATGTTTTTTCTGAGTCGTCTGGTATTCTACCACGATGAGAAAACAAATAATTGAAATAAAATTGTATCCATATCTTAGTCCTGAATGGAAAGTTCATCAGAATTTTCAGACGTGGTTCCACCTTGTCAGAGGGCCCACATGTCCAGAGACAATGTATAGTCGTTCTGATGGGACAAAAAATCAAGGTGTTCATGTAAAAGAACCCATGGCAGTTGGAATTCGATATAAGAGTAGACTGTAGCGTCACTGTCAAGGCAAAATTGCCCTCATATATAGCACTCTGTATGGTGTATGCCCCTCTTTATTAGCCCTGTCGGAGCAGAACAGTAGGATATTAAACATAATTTTTTTCTTCAGTTTTGCATGACTTTAGGAGTGTGTTTTAAAGAACATCTATTGTTGTCACTCACCATAAAAAGACAGCCATGGACCTTGCACAGTGCTGCCATCACTTCATCAGATTCTGTCAAGGGTTCTTTTACATATCTGACAATATGGGACCTTAGATTTTTGTCCTATCTGGCCTCTGACCTGCACTGCTGACAAGGGAGAATACACTGGAAAAATCTGGGAAACTTTCTCAGTGAACACCAAACCTATTTGTCATTGTCCAAAAAATATTACCAAAGTGAAGGCCAATTTGTAGGTGTGTTTGCTTTTAAACAGGTGAATTACAGCTTCTCTCGTTATACTGTGACAAGCTATGACAAAATAGTTCCACTAGAGGTCGTGAGGTAACAGCTGAAGTAGATTAACAAAATATAAGAGAAATAATGATACAGTATATTGATTTACATGTAGATAGACTGCATTTCTTTTTTATTTGACAAAAAAAGTAGGCTAAAGTTGGGTTTTACATAGCATGTTTTACAGACCTGGAATTATAATGGCTCTAGTTGTACCTGACAAAATGTCAGACACTATTAATGAAATATTACCTGACATTTTGACCTTTGTGTCGGACATTTATTATAAATATCATTAAAAACACTGATAAAATACAAATATATACTGGACAAAATGACAGGCACCATGTAAGGCCTATATGTATCTGACAAAGTCGGAACATGTGCCTGGTAATGTCTATTTCCAGGATAAAGGAATGTATATAATAGTAATACAAGATGCCTAAGTTCAGCCTAACCCAGTTTTATTTTTCTGCAAAACTACGACTTTTTGTTTGAAATTTTAAGTATGGTAGTATATGTTTGATTTGAGTTGTGTCTTTTTTCCCGGGAGGGTAGGGGGAGGGAGGTGCAATACAAATAACTCCCTGTGTGACACAAACTCTGGCCACACCACTGATGGGCCACATCAATGTTTACACTTTATCACATGGTACATGTATATATTGAGTAACCCGATTCCTTGAAGAAAATGAGAGAAATGTGATATATATATTGCAGGTACAACGATGGACATACCGAAACAGTCTGAAATTACTGTTCATTAGACTAGTCCAGATATGTGAAATTTAGGACGGTTTCGGTTTCGGGCGGTCTAAGCATTAAAGGGTTAAAATCGGTCATGACTGGATAATGGATATAATATACACATGTATATGAGAGATGGGTGATCCATTTTCATAGCAAACATTCCTCCACATTATACTCTTGACACTAATCATGAAAAAATGTAGATGAACAATATAAAATATGACCTGTATTGTTAAATAATAGAACAATTAGAGCCATATGTAGCCTATATTAACCAATTTGGGGTTATACAGTAGTTTTATTATGAGAATTTTATGACACAGTACAGTTAACATCTGTAAAACAGTAATTGTTTCCCAGCCAAACAATTATTATTGATACCACTTGAATAGGTTATATAATTTATGGCAACTGTCAGTCATTATTTGATAATTTTAGATATTAAATAAGATTACTTTAACATAAATTTATTAAAGAGCATATTGCTCTATTTTTTGGACCCCTAAAATAGACGAAAATGGGTCTAAAACCATGGGTTAAAGATACATTAGTTAAGATTTAGTTAAAGAGCTGACCATTCTTGCTATAATAGTTCGAAAATAGATAATGCAAAATGAAAATATTGAAAATTTCATTTAAATTACTTTATTCTGACCCAAGTTATCACTGTTTGTAGTTTTGACAAGATGTGTGCATTGTGGTAATCAAAGCACTGGTATATTCGAGACTTAGCCTGGCTTTCCAATTTTTAAATTAAATTTTTAAATGGCGAACCATTCTAAAATCTGGTCTTGTTTTGTTAATAAATGTCTAATTAATAGTTTATATAACATTTCAGGCCTAAAAAAGACGTGCAATAGGCAGATTTAGCTCTTACATAATGTATGTTTAAGAGTTTGAATTAAATCATAAATCTGGAAGTTGTACAATGATCTTCGAGTTGTTCAAGCCATTCTAATAACGTATAGTACAAATGTTGTATGTCGACTGCTTAATGAGATGATTTCATAAACTTTTATCAACAAACTTTTAAAATTAAATACTGTGCATGGTCAAAACATGTACATGTATGTGATTCCATTTAGGGAAAGTCGCCGAATTTCAACCCTTGTGTCCAAACGAATGACATATTTTCATTCATAATTCAACATTTAATTTATCTTTATCCATCCACTGTGTTGTTCAACCAACACACCCAGTTTGGTAGTTTATTCGTTTGCATGCAAGTGTCAAAAGATTGCGATGGTCTCTTAGACTGTTGTTTAGTCGTGGATATTACAAGTTCTTCTTCTTCTTTTTCGCAGACAAGTTGTCTTATTTTACTATGCTCAGTGCATGCACAGCAGTCTTTCCTAAGGGAGGAAACCAGAGTACCCGGAGTAAACCCACAAGGTTGAGACGAAGGTGGCACCATTTCTAAACCACATCCAGCTAGAGCTTGAAGCATGATACTCTAGTCCACAAGGCCATCCCAAACCCCCTGATAAATTCTGGCACATTCATTATAATATATGCTTCTAGTATACGATATGGTCTGGTGATCAAAAACATACCTTTAGTACATTTTATGAAACAATCCTCGTCAGACCATGGAGATAAAATAAATAAAAATCTTGTACCTTTTATGTGATTACAATAGCCTGAATTGACTTATCTAGGTATTGTCTACACTACATACATACTGTACTATATAATTTTTGTTGTCTCTCCACTTCTGAAGATCTTTCCATCACAGTTTTATGTGATTATAATTGCCTAGATTATATACATGTATACACAATAGAATTTTTATTGTCTCGAGCCTATTGAAGAAAGCAGGAGACTATTAAGATGATTTAAGATGTTTTCTGTTCTTCAAACTTTTTGGCCACAGTGATCCGGTTGTGATCCTGTTGTTTGCTGAGAAAGTTCCTCAGAGCTTTTCAGTGTGGTTCCCCCTTTTCAGGGGACCATCTTCATTAACCCACTTGGTTCAGACACATAGGACATTAAAGCCCATTTCATTTCATTTTCGGTGTTGCCAGATATCATTGATACATGTTGGGCACAACTTAAGCCAGGTAATCAAGAGTGAAAATAATGGAGAGAGAGAGAGAAATGAGGTTTAACGTCCACTCGACACAAACTAGGTCATTTTGGGACTCAAATGTATGGTTTAATTTTATTTCAATAATTCGCTTGCGCATAGGGGTCTTTAGCAGTGGGAGGACCCGGAGAAAACCCACGAGGTTGGACAGGCGACCCTACTCCTTGTCACTTGTCACGTACAACCGGGGATTCGATACCACACCAGTTAACTCAATGAAAATAAGGCAAATAGCACAGACAATGTCAGGAACAAACTCTGTCTTTGTCAGGTACAGATCTACTGGTACTTGCCATAGTGTGGCGAGGTTTTGTGGCCAAATGGTTTAACGTGTGCACTTTAGATCATAAGGTCTGTCATTGAGTCAAGTGGCTTGGTTTTGATTCTCACTTGTACGTGACAATTAATTAGTAGGATCGCCTGTCTAACCACATGGGTTTTCTCCGGGTCCTCCAGTTTCCTCCCACTGATAAAGACCCCTATGTGCAAGAGAATTACTGAAATAAAATTGAATGATATGTTAGTCTCGGAAGGACCCAATTCTCTCTCTCTCTCTCTCTCTCTCTCCCTCTCTCTCTCATAAAGTTCAAAATATCAGGTAGGCCCACTAACTCATTATTAGTGTCTGACATTTTGTTAGTTACACGTGTACAATGCTGTTATTTCCGGGCCTGTTTACATTTCTCTACCAAAACTGACGTCAGCAGTTTTGTAATAACTCAAGAAAACCAGCCTTATCTAAAAATTATTCTGATTTTCTGATAAGAGATTGGAGTTTCTACCTTATCGTCAAGTTTTCGATTGCCCTAGAATAAATCTTTGATAATGTTTGTGGTCACCAACATCAAAAGATTGACATCGTGACATTTTAATGGTTCTGATAAATTAAAAATAGATATAGTGACCTCTAGCTTGAATTTATATGAAGGAAACACAATGACCGACATTCCTGAAAAATTCAAGTAATTTCTGGCTTTTTTGAATTCTGCTCATACATCAAAAGAGAGTGGAATGATTTAAAGATGTATTATGTAAGGAGGTATTGCAGATCTTTTGGGGGTCAGAAATGTTATATAGATTATTAATTACACAATTATTCACATGCCAAACCCATAATTAACTCTCTAGTCCATCGGATGATTTTGATTTTCAACGGATTTAAAAACGATTGGCAGATAATAATTTAATTAAAAAAAGGATAATCCAGTCTTGAGAATGAAGTAATTCAACTGAAATTTTCAATATATTCCCCTTTCATTATCTATGTTTTAACAATTATAGCGAGAACTGTCATCTCTTTAACTAAATCTTACATAATTCATCTTTTAACACATTGTGCTGTATGTGTATAAAGCAGTAATTGGTTTCTATATAAATTGTGTTGTGTTTTTTATATTTCATCACCAGAATATCTTGAATTGGTTGCATTATTACTATTTACATGTTTAAATTACAAGAAACCATTCATTTAAGGAGCTACGGTGACTTGGCGAATAACCCAATGTTTGTCGAGAAAGTTCATCTGGTTTCCCCATTGTCAGTGGTACACCGTACAAATGGCTGACATAGCAATGGAAAAACATCTAGTTTTTCGAATAGGATAAATGAGCCAAGGCACTGCAATTGGAAATTGAAGGACAAAATTTCAACCATAACACATATCATGTTGTAATGCATGTCGCATTGTACATTTATGTCATTAGTTCATGTTAATTTGATGACACATTAAAGCTCCAACATTCTAGGAAAAGCTTTTGATTGAAAAACAATTTGGTGCAAAAATTATTCAGATTGATCAATGCTGACTAAAGTCATGGTGACTTAAAATTGGGAGTCTGTTGATTTACAGTCTTAGATAAATAATCTCTGTAATCAGCCATCTTTTTCGTACAAGCAGGTCTGTTAACTTTGTTTACATAATAACAATAGTCTTTTCATTAAAATAGTACATTGTTTTGACTATTGCTTGCTGTGCCTTTAATTTCTTGTCATATCAAGTTTCTGTTGAATAAAAACAAAGATTGTTTACAGGTTTTTGTGTAGACGGGTTAGATTCTTATTGAAAACATCTTGAATGACATACCCACATAGAGATATCGTATGGAGTATATGAAGTATTTTGAGTTACACCTTTCTATAGTTTTAACTAGGATTTATCAAGCAAATATATAGATGTGCCGATAGTTTCAATGCATTAGGACTTCGGACACATATGTCGTTACTTTTCATTCACATAAATCTTTCACAAATCCTAACATTGGCCATCTTAAAGGAGGCAAGTCTAAACTCAGTATCATCCACAGTCTTTGACATTGTAAACACGATTTATTTGTCAGTTTAAATCAACAATGATGTGTTTATCTCATCGTGAAAAGATGTGCTTCTGATATCCAATATTTAAGAAAAAATGAAAATGAAGCGACTCAATGAACAGGGCTAAACATATGCCACAAGAGAATATTACAGGTGTAGACTAGAATAACCAAACGGCATAGATTGGACTCTTTGCTTATTTTGCGAACATAACTGATTAGAATTAGAGTAAAAACAGAAAGGATTGAATGTAAATAAGTTTATATACATTCATATTACACGTTACGACCCATTTGTGGCCCTTTCTAGGTGCCAAAGAATAGAGATTTAGCTTCTTTAATTTGAAAAATTAAATTATGAAACAATATAACTAAACAATATGTACATGTATTTTGATAGTATCTTAAATTCCTGTTCCCTACTGAATTTAATTTTATTTCATATAATTTTTTTTACATACTGCCACCTTATTTTTCACCAGGAGCTGTTGACAGTTGGAATTCGCTATAACAGTAGGCCATAGCCAAATTTTCCCTCATAGCACTTTGTATGGTGTATGCCTGTCGTCATTAATTTGAAGACAATATATTACTAGTAATTTTGTAGTATGACCTTAAAAAATAGATCAAAGTAATTTTGCAAAAAAGTAGGATATTAAACCAGATTTTATTTTATTTCTAGTCCTACCATGTGCTAAGCAGCTTATTCAAATATGAAATTATTTACCAGTAATTTTGTTGTATGACCTTAGAAAAAGATCAAAGTACTTTTGATAACTGTTTGAACTTTAGAGAGTGCTAGTATAATAGTTATTACAGCAGGATGTAACCACGATATTTGGTATAAATTGTAGATCTAATTCCAGGATAAATAATCTCATTATTTTGAGCAGGACATTAAACTACACAATAATTATGGTGAACGGAATTGACTTTTGATTATAGAAAATCACTCTAACACCGAGTTAAAAGGGCTTAGGAAATATGGAAAGATTGGTTTTTAGGGTCAGTGATTTTGGCTAAAGAAAATAGGGTTTGATAAGATTATAAATAGAATGATATTCTGATCTGCGTTTGTTTTTGTCTATATAATTCGAATAATCTTACCAAAATCATGAAATAAAATTGTGAAAATCGTGGACCATAAAAATGGAGACTTAAAGGACATTGCTGTATGCATTGATTTTACATTTGTAATAGAACTGGTTAAATATAATTTTAACATAGAGATGTTTGCTACAGTTGATCTGTAACAAAGATTTGAAGAATCAGGAACTGACACATATAAAGGAACAGCAGTTATATTGTTACTGACTATGTCACTATAGTAGAGACTGGTAATAGCTACACAGAGTCAACGAGATACTACCTATTCCTAAAAATATTGACTGCTACAAGATCAGAAAAAGTGTGAAAAATAGTCCTTGCGTATTAACGTATTGTTGTATATAGAATTGGGTGAAACAGAATATGTTATAATGGTTATAATTTGTCATTTGAAGGTGCATACAATGATTAAGTGGTCCTTCAATCTCAGCGTCAGTGGAGCAGGTTGCAGGGTCTGGTTAGTAAGCCAGCACCGTACTATTTGTGCCAGCGTCTTACACACTTTGCCATCATGGCTCCAAACTCTTTAAAGATGCATTATGTAATATTAGACCAAGAGCTGAGAGTTCTTGAAGTTATAGTTAAAAGAGAAAGATAATGAAAAAGGAATATGTTGAACATTTCAGTCAAATTACTTCATTCTGAGCTGAGTTTTGGCTGTTTGAAAAACAGTGTAGTCTTGATTGTCATTGCTACCATTGCTATGATAATAAACAAAGTCTCGATTATCTATTATTAACTGCGAATAGTGTTTAATAAATCTGTTGAATACCAAATCCATCGGATGGTCTATAGTGTTGATTGCATGGGCTTGTCATCTAAATCATTTAAATAACATTTGAGGTCATTTGAAAGATCTGCATAGTCAGATTTAACTCTTACATAATGCATCTTTAAGTAAACATGATTCTTGTCTTGTTGATGTTAAACCTCATTACCTTTGATGTATTGTTTTTCATATTTGTAATACCAGTACTCGTTTAAAAAAATGGAAAGCACATAGGGTGATTAACAAAAATAGAAACAGTAAGCTATTGAGAAGATGTTTTTTATTATAAGAAGATATATGTATTTTAAAGATGCCTTCCAGCGTACAAACTGTGTGATTTGATGATATTCTCAGGCTAAAAACACATTCAAACTTATTTAACTTTCAAAATTACTTAATGCCACAAGAATCTATTTTAAGCCACCTTGTTTGCCACATGACTTGATTAAGGGAGAATCCAGTTTAACTTGTCTTTGATGTTAGTCGCTGTTCATTTACAATAAAGCTAGAATATTTTCTTGGATTATCCTCTGCCAACTTCTTTAATCACAGATTCTACTAGATGTTTAATGCTCTCAATGTTCTCGCAACCGTTAGCCATTAGATCAAAGGGGGGTTGGATGGTCGAATGGTTAGCACGTGCGCGCTGAATCATTGAGTCTGTCGTTGTTTCGATTCCCCGGTTGTACGTGACAAGAAGTAGGGTCGCCTGCCAAACCTCATGGCTTTTCTCCGGGTCCTCCGGTTTCCTCCCACTGCTAAAGACCCCTATGAGCAAGCGAATTATTGAAATGAAATTGAACCATTTGTTAGTTCTGAAATGAACTAGTTTGTGTTGAGAGGACATTAAACCCCATTTCTCTCTCTCTCTCTCCATTAGATCAATATGTCACTTGAGAAGACAGACTGCCAGTTAAAGACACCCTTACATTTTTCTCCTGTGGGTTCCCCATGGGTGTTTTTTATTTTTAGTAAATTGAGTAGTTTTCTTTTAAGATTGGGTCTCTATTTTCATTAAATACCAAATCTACTGTACTTTTATTGGAAATAGCTACCTGTTAAATACTTTTGTGGGAATGTATCTTTAAGTAACGTATTATATTACAGTTACCATTACGAGTATATGTACCAATAATCTACCAATATATTTAACAGTAAGCTATAAGTGATGTGACGTAAAAACTTTGGCATTCATGTGTGTAAAATGTATTTTTTTAGAGCACTCAATACCATGTTTTTCTGGCAAAAATCCTCATGATGGTTTTATTTTGATGTGTGCAAAGTGTGTGTTGGTTTTTTTAGAGCACTCAGTAGCATGTTTTTCTGGCAAAAATCGTCATGATGCTTTTATTTTGATGTTTTCTGCCTTGGGCTGCTATCTAGATGAGAGATAAGAAAGTCTTTTAGAATCTCATTAGCTTAACTTCAAACTGTTGTATAAATACATTTTTTCCACGCCAAAAAACAATATATTAATGTAAGTTCATCTAGTCCAAGGAATTATTCAACTTCTCCAATAACTCTTTTTAGGTATAATCAGAAAAAATTGATTAAGTACTTGTTAATATAAGGCTTTAGATAATTACGGTCTGTTTAACATAGGAGTGCCAAACTGCAATACCAGAAATAATGATAACATTTGTTTATTCTCAATCTTCAATGACTCAAGGCATGCATGACCATTACTTCAAAGCATGTAAACCAGCTACATGTGTTGGCAGGAGTGTGGATGTTAAGGTAAATGAAATGGGCTTTAAGGGCCTACTTTAATGAAGATGGGCATGCACCATGCATGTAAGGGAAAATTTGCCTACAACCTTCTCTTTGTTAAACTCCAACTGCCAAGGATCCTTTTTTGTGCATGCCAATTTCTACAGGAGAGCTCTGGCCCCAGTTTCACAAAGCATTTTCAGACTTAAGAATTTACTCAACTTTCAATAACTGTTTATAAGAAATATCTTTGATCCCGAAACACAAAACTTTGCACATAGTTTCTTATTGATGTATTTGATACATGAAAACAACAAAAGTTGTACAAAGGGCTATATTTTTAGTTAAAATAAGGCAAACAATTTTGAGTAAATTCTTAACTTAAGGGAGAGGGGTTTTACATAGGCTAAGCCGGCCTGTTCCCCAATCCCATTCAGACATCCTGAATAAAAATATTGTTTATAAAAAAAAAACCCAAAATGTTTTGTGAAACTGGGGCTTGGTTTTTCATCACATTTGAATAACTAGACTCTGATCCGTAGAAACTTTCTTAGCCAACACTGGGATCAAACACGTAAGATCTCATAATAGTAATAATAAATCTTTCATAATGATAAATCTTACAAGATAACATCAGTTGTCAAAAACATGAGTGATAATAATGTAATTGAATGTTACTTAAGTTAGATACGTGTGGATACGGACAAAACAGCATGTATGAATTTGATCCTTTAGCACATGGACCACTCCTTAACTAGGGCTCCTAGACCACTCCCAAACCACAGTCACATGAATAACTATGGTACTCCCAAAAACTAGTATATTTTCATACAATACAGAGAGAGAAATGAAAATGAAATGAAATGGGGTTTAACGTCCTACTGTTCTGCTCCGAACTGGGCTAATGAAGATGGGCATACGCCATACAGTGTGCTATGAGGGAAATTTTGCCCGGACAGCGGCACTATGACCTACTCTTGTATCGAATTTCAACTGCCAAGGGATCTTTTACGTGCACGTCAATTTGTACACGGGACCTCGGTTTTTTGTCCCATCCGAACGACTAGACAGCTGTCCTTTTCAGGCCCTCTGTCCTGCATCACTGACAAGGGGGAACCACGCTGGAAAATCTGGATGAACTTTCTCCGCCAATGCAGGGATCGAACACCCGACCTCCAGGCTAGCGAGCTAGCGTCCTACCCACTTAGCCACGTGATCCCCCCTCAAGCCTTTTAAGGAGATCTAAGGAACAGCAGATTCAAATAGTTATAATGGTATGAACTATGTCACTTTTTTCTTATTTTTATTCAAGGAACATGGGTAGTCAGTATTTACATTTGTACATGTACATGTAGCAAGTGCCTAAGTGTTAATGTCATATATCATCTTACTAAGCTGTAGTGTTATTCCTCTTGTATATATGAAGGCATCCAACTATTTTCTATCTGATAATCTGTATGATAATCAACACCATCACATGTGTGAAAGAGATAATAGAAGCAATGCACAGGGTGCTATAATATTATCCAAAAATCAGGACAAACCTAAAGCTGTAGGCTACTTGAACAAAAAAATAATATCAAGATGAAAGCAAAGCTCTGGGTTATATAACAGATTTGGCATTTTCTTCCATTTATCACTAGGAAATGTCAAATCGTTCATTAAAAACCAAAACTCTACAAGGTTTTTTCGTAGATTTGACATCTTTTTCGGTTTATGACCGGAAGTGTCCAAACTTTCCTCTGTTATTCAAAATGTTGTTATTTAATCTTTTTAGTTCAAGTTCTTATTTATATAAAGCAAGTAATGATAAATGGAACTTTTACGATGTAATGACGATGGGTTGAGTTGTCTAAGATTTGACAGAGGGGGTAATTGTCTGATGTAATATGTATGCCGCTCACACAATTACCAGATAACATCATATCTGTCTAGTTGAACCATTTGTGATGGAAGTTGTCTTTGATTTGATGGGATGAATATTCCATGTTTAACCGAGTAAAGTCTCATTGATTGTCTATGCTAATGTAATGAATGTATAATAAGAAAGATAGTGAACTGAGTCACAAATAGAAGAATTACATGTCTTAAATAGAATAATATACCAAGATCAAGCTTTCATAGGCATTTGTCATTTTAGGATATTTTTTCTTGTATTAAAGAGTGGGTGTAACTGAAAGTCAGGTTTTTTATACACCCACGTGAAAATTGGCCTCATCTTATCAACACTCTACAGACTACATTTATCAACACTGATCGATCAGCAGTTAATTTTCGCTAGGCCGCTACAATCACTGATAAGGATGGCATTGATGCGACTTAATGAGCCAGAAATATTAACTTTTTTCCTGCGACAAATTAAATTCTAAAACATTTTTTTATGTATTGGAAAAATAAATAAAGGTGTTGGACTTATTTGTAGGTAAAAATTATTTCCTATTTAGTGTAAATGGGTATTAAAATGACTAAAAGGCAGAATTCCGCCCGAAGCAGTAACGTCTTATGTAAACAATGCACGCGCCATTCAACCAATGATTAACCCTGCGTGCTGTTACGGCACGTGTTAAGGCAGCCATCTTTGACAGAGATATTACTACTCGTAATTTTCTGTGAAACAGATTGACATTTATCAACTCATTTTTTTTTTCAAATTTATATATTTTATTAACAAAAGAAGCCTATGGATTTCAATGATTTCTAATTGTGACTTCTGGTGTTATTACCCTTGATCATTTTGCAGAATCTTGTGAGCTCTAATGAAAGTAATCATCTGATTTGTTTGGAATTTATGTGCTTTATTCAAATTAGTGCAAAGAAGAATCCTTTTGATTGAACATTGGGACCTCCAGGTTAGCGAGCCAATGTCCTAATCGCTGACAATGGCTCCTCTTGTGTATAATAAGGGTTTCTCTAAAAATAAAGATTTCTCTAAATTGTTTTAGTGAAACATTCCTTTATATAAATTGATCTGTTCTTTTTTTCCAGCATTGTTAACATTTATCAACGTGGCAAGTGTCAAGTTAGCTACCAGAGTTCAAGATTTTTTTACACTAGCCAAATTATTTGCGCTTGTCTTCATTATTATAGCTGGATTAGTTAAAATAGCACAAGGTAAGTTAAAAAGATAATACAAATTATCTCCCTTTAACTGAAGTAAGAATCTCTTTGTATCTTCAGTGATTGAGAAAAGTTTAAAATATTTTGAATTTCTATGTTCAAAACTTTAGCTATATCTGCATCCCGGATATATTTTAATGAATGATATGGGTTAATCCTGTGTGGAAACGTTTATCCGTTTCCTTATGTGGATCCCATTTTAGGCATCTCCAGCATCAAATTCACATGATTAAAAAAAATAAAAAAATAGATAAAGTGATGCCCAATCTACTGTCTCTGGACCTGGCTGAAGAAACTTTCTAAAACTACAGACAATAATATTATCTAAATGAACTGTCGTTTGTTTACAGGTGAAACTGAATATTTTCAAGATGCTTTTCAAGGTACATCAACGAATGTAGGCAGTATATCGCTGGCTTTTTATTCAGGATTATTTGCTTATGCAGGCTGGTAAGACTTCAGTACATATACTTTTTATGATTAGAGATATATTTTTTATAGTGCTTATGTAACAAGATTTTAGTACATCGTAATATAACTAAAATGATCCATTGCCTTTTATAGCACTTATGTAATTACTAGATATATATCTTTATATTTCATACCAACTAGATATCCCTATCTTCAATACAACTAGATATATATCCTTATCGTCAATGCAACTAGATATATATATGCTTATCTTTTTATAATATAACTAGATACATATTTTAATATAATTATATCCTTATCTTTAATATAACTAGATATATATACTTATATTTAATATAACTAGATATATATCCTTATATTTTATATAACTAGATATATGTGTAGAGTTATGGCTCTTGTTTCACTTTGTTAAACCCTATAAACACTCTTAACGACAAGTTATCATTTGATCTGTGTGAAATTTAAGTGCATTATTTACATTAGTGAAACAAAGAATCCTATTGAATTTCAGCAATTTCCATTAATTATGTCTAGAGTTATGGCCCTTGTTTCACTTGAATGCTCTAATGACAAAAGTTATATGATCTGTATAAAATTTATATATGCATTATTTAAATTAGTGAAATGAAGATGTCTATTGAATTTCAGAAATTTCTGTTAATTGCTGCTAGAGTTATGGCCCTTGTTTCACATTGTCGATCCTTGTGAATAATCTAACTACAAAAGTTTTCATCAATTTCTTCTAGAGTTATGACCCTTGTTTTAATGTGTTGAACATAGTAAACGCTCCAACGACAAAAGTCATCATCCGATTTGTATGAAATTTATATGCATTATTTAAATTAGTAAAACGAAAAAACGCTGATGAATTTCAACAATTTTTGTATATTACTTGCAGAGTTAAGGCCCTTGTTTCAGTTTGTAGCACCTTGTGAATCCTCAAAGGACGAAAATTATAATCTGATCTGTACGAAATTGTCTTGTAAATTCCCTCCGTTACTTTCAAAAGATTAAATATGCGACATCCCTTGTTGACCCCTCGAACGATTTAGATGCCATGGACATGTGTTTCATTGCCTCGCAACCTTTTTTTTTTAAGACAACTATATATATATTTCTTTATCTTTAATATAACTAGATTTATATCCTTATCTTTTACAGGAATTTTTTGAATTTTGTGACAGAAGAATTGATTAATCCATATGTGTAAGTTTTAAAAACTTTTACAAACATCATTTTTGTGGGCAGTGTGTCCATAATATACTGCCTTTATCTGAACCTTTCACAGGATAGGGAAAGGTGAGCCATAAAATCCTTGATTCAACCACTCAAATTTTCACTTGTCAGAGAATGGCACCAGAGAAATTGAGTCGACCCCCGTACACATTGTCATATAAGTTAAAGAACTCTTGACTGTCAAAATTTAAAGAAAGGGTACATGTAGGTGGAAATGCTTGTGTATGTAATTGTAATATGCAGTCTTTTTAACAAAAATCTTTTTTGCTGTATCACCCGATCTGTTAACTTCATGAGCTTAGTGAGTAAGACTCATGCTCACTAATCAGAAGGTCCTGGACGCAGTTCTGGTATTGTCTAAGAATGATCTCTCAACTTCATAGGCTAAGTGAGTATGGCACTGGCTACTAATCAGGAGGTCCCAGGGCCAGTTCTGATGTTGTCTAAGAATGTTCCACTTGATTTCCAGCTTCATTTCCCCTTTTCAGCAATGCCGGATGGAGGTCTTGGCAAGGATACATATATAGTTCTTTAGATGGTTAGAAAATGACGGTGTTGTTTATATCATTTGTAGCATGTTAAAGACAATCTGACAATTGGAAATCAAAATAGCTAGAATGTGCTGAGTTTGTAGCCCAGGATTAGATTTTTCAAGTCTGGTTCCCAATCGTCGGGGGTAGCTCCTGCAGGGCTGAAAAGTTGCCTAGTAGGTCAAAGCACTAGACTCTCGGCTAGAATGTCCCGACATCAAATCATGACATGGGCCGAGAAGAAACTCCATTCCATTCCTTTCAATTTGATTCGATTCGATTCGATTCGATTCCTTTCCATTCCATTCCATTCCATTCCATTCCATTCCATTTGATTCTTTTCAATTCCATTTGATTCCTTTAAATTCCATTCCATTCCAGTTTATTCCTTTTGATTCCATTCCTTTTTATTCGATTCCCTTTGATTCCTGTCCTTTCCATTCCATCCCATTCCATTCCTTTCCATTCCATTCCATTCCATTCCATTCCATTCCATTCCATTCCATTCCTTTCATTTCCATTCCATTCCTTTCCTTTCCATACCATACCATACCAAACCATTGAATTCCATTTCTTTCCATTCCATTCCATTCCATTCCATTAGATTTCATTCCATTTCATTCCTTTCGATTCCATTTCATTCCTTTCCTTTTAGATTTTACACTGATAATAATTTTGTACGGTTTATATTTTCAGGAATTTGCCACGTGCTATCTATATTTCTATACCTATTGTAACTATAGTATATGTAATGGCTAATATAGCTTACTTTAGTGTTGTTTCACCCTCCGCCATGATTGCTTCTAATGCTGTAGCCGTGGTATGTATATTATTCAAATTTCTTCAGGGTTACTTCAAAGTTCTCTTAGGAATTCTTTAGTTTTTATAATCATAGTGATTTCAGTCACCGTTGAATTAAAATACTGAAGATTCTTAACTTTGTGCCGGAAATATGTTAAAAATACTCATATAATCTGTGCCGCCCGTTATGACAGGCACCAGGAGGATTTGTACTTGAGAAAGTCTGAGTTGTGCCTGACATTATCTGTGACAGTTGCTTTATTTCCAGGCTTAATTGACATATAAGAGGTCTTTTAATGTTGTTATGGAGATTAAAGAGAGATAACTCATTTGTATGGTTTAGGACTTAAGACTGGTAATTTTCTCCCTGTTGTCTTCAATGACATTTCCATGGCCTATTATAACATTTTTTAGCATTCTGATCTTAATTTTTATAACCACAAAGTGACCAACATATAGCAATCAGCTATTTATCATGAAATAAGGGGGAGACAATTACTAGTCTGGGTTTATTAAAGGACAATATAATTCGAAGGAATTATAAGTGAGCAGAAATTTGGCCATGTATCTGTTATCACTCGTCACATCAGTCAGTTATATAGAGGGATGACTTGTGTTTTCCTTTGGCGTTCGTCACTTCCGATTCAGGAAACCTGTATTACTCAGCTATCGTAGCAATGATCTCTGTGTTAAAATTATATTTGAAATGTGTTTAACCAGCTCTATCACATATATGATAATGACTGGCACCAATATTGTCCTTTAAATAAATGCTTATATTATGGTCATGGTGGTTATAAAAGTAGATTAAATTTAGATTATAAATTTGTTAGATTAATAACATTAAAAAATCACCCCCATTTTTGTATGCTAATTTAATATTGCAGACATTTGGAGAGAGAATCCATTCTTCATTAAGATACATTATACCAATATTTGTAGCCCTGTCTACATTTGGAGGTGTAAATGGTTTACTATTTACCTCAGGAAGGTAAGATTTTTTAAAAAAAAATATTAAATAGCAATGGGTTTTTGTAAGTCAGTGGTTATATATATGAAAAATATATTTGAATTTTGCGAAATAAAATCTTTTTAAGTCATAGACGGCATACAACTGTAGACACAGACTATTCATAGAAACATGACTCAAACTAAATAAAGAAAACCACGGCTAAGAAATTACCAGTAGACACCAGTGAATACTTTATTAGGATCACATGGTTTTTTTTTTGATTTTCTTAGTGTGCCGTTCAGATTTTCATGGCACACTGCTTGAGAATCACTGATGTAAGTCATCAATTTTTCATGTATTTGTCATCAATTTTTAATTAGTCCATACAAAAAATATTCTGGTTCTCAAACAATCCTTATTTTGTCAAAGGATCACTACTTGGCTAAATGACTTGTTTGTATACACATCAAATTGTTGTTTATAGGAATGTATGATTATCCAGTCTTATTTATGATTGTCATCAGAGTTGTGTACTTGATAAATGAGACTATGGATTCATTCAAAATTTTTTATAGATTTATTTAATGTAAAGGAGTTAAAATATTTATGTGCGGTAATTAATTAGCCTTTATTTATTTTTTGAAATGAAAACAGGCATGCAGCACTTTTAAAGCCAGGCAACATTATCTGAGAATCAGAATATATTTTTTATATGGCTTTATACTAATTGTTAAAGATGGATATTATTAATTTATGTATTCTAACAGTTGAAATTTTAGTACTAGAATACTGGTAATGTCCATTGGTTATTACTGTATAATGTTACTTACTGTAAAGAGACGTTTTTGAGTTGCCAATTTTATGCATGGTTATTGCCCCTGAAAACTTACATGGTAATGAATTAGAAGGCAAACAACTGTATGTGACAAGGGGTATGGTTTGTTTGTGACAAGGAGTAAGGGGACAAGTCCAACCTCAGGGTTTGTCACTGCCATTGCTAAATGGCCTATGCTCAAGAAAATTATTGAAATAAAATTGTAACATTTTAGTCCCGAAATGACCAGGTTTGTGTCGAGTGAAAGTAAAACCCCATTTCTCTCACTCTCTCTTTTCAGGTTGTTTTTTGTGGGAGCAAGAGAAGGTCATTTACCAGAGATCGTTTCTATGATTCAAATCCAGAGATATTCACCGCTACCTGCCATGTTGTTTACGGTAAGATCCATATATTCACCATACAAACTTTTTCCAAAGTCCATTTATACAAAGGGTGACTTGCTGTTCAGGTACTTACAAGTCTAAGCACCTTCTCCTGACAAGGACAGCTGTCTAGTCCTTCGGATGATACAGAAAACTGAGGTCCCGTGTATACATTCGAATGCACGTAAAAGATCCCTTGGCAGTTGGAATTCGATATAAGAGTAGGCGATAGTGCCGCTGCCCGGGCAAAATTTCCCTCATAGCACACTGTATGGCATATGCCCGTCTTCATTAGCCCAGTATAGGAGCAGAACAGTAGGACGTTAAATCCCATTTCATTTCATTTCTAAGCACCTTCTGGTTGCCGTAATGTTGACTAGTATTTAAATGAATTAGGAATAGATTTGACTTAAGAAGATCAGTGACATTCATTATTGATAAACACTGTTTAAAACTGGTAATGTTCACTTATGGACCAGTTGGAGTCATGGGGGGCTTAATTGGTCAGTAAGGAGCTGCCTCTTTAACCAGGAGGTTTGGAGTTCACTTCCGGGTTGGCCAACAATGTTCCTTGGTATTGTTCAGCGTGACTTCCATGTCAAAGGGCTGTTCGAGCAAAATGTTCCTCATAGCACACTGCTTGTATATGCGCCAGTTGGTGCTGAAAAGCTTGATTGCATTTCCACCAGTTTGTAGAAGTCAGCGGATTGCCACTGGCTACATTAGCATGGGCGTGGATTTGGGGGGGGGGGACAAATAGGTCTCTGCCCCCGTCCCATGATTTTGATCGCCAGGACAGATTTCAGGTCCTGTTCTGAAGGCTATCTAACCACTGCCTTGGGTCTCGCCACAGTTATTGTGATCTTCAGGATATCTTTCTCCTTAATTGTACGTAGTCAATTTTTACATATCATCATCATATTACCCCTAGTTACAGCTTTCATCGAAATAACACTGGTACAGTAAACTGTTCGTAATTATTATTTTGGTTTGGTAATGAAATGTTCAAGGGTTCCAGGGTTCGTCCACCCCCCCCCCCCCCCTCCCCAAAAAAGTTAAGACAAATCCACGCCCTTGTTTGTACATTAGTACTGTAAATAAATATATTTTATGAAATATGTTTTTCAGGGTACTATGTCAGTGTTGATGTTAATATCTAAAGATATATATTCATTGATCAATTATATGAGTTTTGTACAATGGTTGTCTGTTGGTGCGTCTATATTTGGTATGTTATATCTGAGAAGAGCTAAACCTAACATGGACCGGCCAATAGTTGTAAGTATCAAACAGTATATTTGATAATTACAATTTGTTTTTTTTATCTTATGTCAAGTGCCATGGTTTCATTCCTACACTTGTACATATTAGGAGTAGGGTCGTCAACACAACTCTGTAGGTTTTCTCTGGGACCTCTATGCGCAAGTGAATTATTGAAATAAAATTGACCAAATTTGTTTGTGTCTAGTGGTTGTTTGAGCTCTAGAAATTATTTTGTGCCTTTGAGATCCTCAAATGTAAAGTTCAAAGGTCAATTGATATGGACATTGCTAAAGGAAACTTTTTGCATCAGCAGTACCCGTCAGATGCCTGGATGTTTTAATCTTTTCCAAACACTGCTATAATATAGAAAGTAGGACCACCCTATAACCAGACACTAAAACTAACACACAATGTTTTTATCACAAAATATAGTCCAAACAGTTATGTTTTATTTTGTTAATGCTTAAGTTTACAGGATTTGCTTATTGGATCTTTTAACTGACAAATTTTTATGTCTAAAGGGATATAACTCCTGTACTCAGACCGTCTCAGACCACTAGTACCGGTAATAAACACCCTCTACATGTTATGTATATGGTCCGCGGAACAACTGCAGATGATTGGCCATTCCTTCTTCTCTTTATATCATTTGTTCAGGCAATATTGTACTCTTTAACTTTCACATATTTTTTTCTAATTTCAGATGCCTACCATTATACCTGTAGCATTTCTTATAGTTGTAGTGTTTTTACTTATAATACCTTTATATGCCGCACCTAAAGATACTCTTATGGGAGTACTAATTGTTTGTACAGGTATCCCTGTCTATGTAATAGGTGTAATGTGGAAAAAGAAACCAAAGATTTTTACAGATTTAGTCAGTAAGTTTATTGTAATA
Source organism: Patella vulgata (assembly GCF_932274485.2). Lineage (NCBI taxonomy): Eukaryota > Metazoa > Mollusca > Gastropoda > Patellidae > Patella > Patella vulgata. Next base: position 18,444,383 of record NC_065881.2, read on the forward strand.
CAATAATTATCTAATCCTCCAGTTTGTACACTCTATTGTAATACTGCTTCCAACTGTTGTATAACGTGTAGTGATAAACTAAATTATTATCAATACGTTTTTCTCCATCATTATTATACCAGTATAATAAGTAGCCCATCACTACAATGCCCCAATAAGTAACAAGGGCGAAATAAGTTAAGACACCAAGTAAAAATTGAAATTTGTTGGTGAAGTGTACACTTTTTTGCATTTTTAAAATCTCCCAGTTAATATGCACATTTCTGTCTAAGCTGTGTATCTCTACGCCAATTAGAACTGTTGTGGGTAGTGGGTATCATGAGTCCAAATGTTGTATCTTGATTTATGGAAATTTTGAAGGTTCTATTTCTTAATCTTTAGAAATTCTTAGATACAACCTTTTTACACTTCACCGACGAATTACTATCAACTTAAACAGAGTTACTTCCCTTCTGGTATAGAGCAATATCAAAATTGGAGGCATATGGTTTTCACAGCTGTGACAGGTAGAGTGGTCTCGCTGTAGTGGTCTATCACATCTCAAATAACCTATTGCCAGCTATCACTCAAGACAACCATTTGATCCATGCATAGAAAGCACAGTTTGCTTGTAAAGATGATCTTTTGTGCTTATATAATCTATATTTATCTTGCATGAATGGCAACTGCTAGTGCTAAGTCTATCAGAATTGTAATCATATACAGCAGACAAGGCAGGGGTGGATCCAGGAATTTTTGCTGGAGGGGGTTTGCCAGGTTCCTGTTAAGGAAATTTGACAGTTGACAATACATGATGCCATCATTGTCTCCAAATTACACAGGCATACAAACACACTGAGCTTTTTAAAGAGAGAAATCCAACACCACGTTTGACATCAATTTATATAATGAATTAATAGGATCACATTGTGATTTAATTTCATTGATGCAAAGCATTAATTGTGATATCACATATGTCTATTTCTTTATCTTGCACTTTGGATGTCCCTCCCATCCATCCATCTGATGATAAAGGATAAATCACACGACCGTGACACTTTTCTCATGAAAGTGTTGTTTTACAATTTATTTTATGTAGCTGAGCGGGGTGTCGTTCAGACCCCCACCGCCCACCCCACACTCTGGATCTGCCCCTGCAAGGGGGCAAACAAAATATGTTGATAATAAGTAAGATAAATAAAATAAAAAAATATAGTGATAAATCCATAAACCAATATATGCAAGAAAATTATACGCCCACATTTAAATGTGTTCGTATATTGTCGTCGCCCCCGTCCGTCCGTCAATTGCTTGTGGACGCTCTAAAGGCCAAAGTTAATATCCGATTGACTTTAAATTTATACACAGTGTTTAAGGTTATGAGACGAAGAAGCCTTTTGATTTTTAGCAATTTCCGATAATTACTGCCAGAGTTATGGCCCTTAATCACTTTGAAAAATCTTGTGGACGCTCTAGAGGTCAAAGTTAATATCCGATTGACGAAGAAGCCTATTGATTTTCAGCGATTTCCGATAATTACTGCCAGAGTTATGGCCCTTAATCACTTTGAAAAATCTGATTACTGCCAGAGTTATGGCCCTTGATCACTTCAAAAAATCTTGTGGACACTCTACACGCCAAAATTAATATCCGATTGGCTTTAAATTCATACACAGTGTTTAAGGTCATACGACGAAGAAGCCTATTGATTTTTAGTAATTTCCGATAATTTGGCCCTTGATCACTTCAAAAAATCTTGTGGACGCTCTAGAGGTCAAAGTTAATATCCGATTGACTTTAAATTTATACACAGTGTTTAAGGTCATGAGACGAAGAAGCCTTTTGATTTTCAGCGATTTCCGATAATTACTGCCAGAGTTATGGCCCTTGATCACTTTGAAAAATCTTGTGGACGCTCTAGAGGCCAAAGTTAATATCCGATTGACTTTATATTTATAATCAGATTTTAGTGTATTATAAATGTTTCATTACCGAAAATTAAAAATATGCGACAACTCTTGTTGACTGCCCGGACGATTTAGCTGCTGTGGCGTATGTTTTGTTGCCTGGCAACCTATCTTTATGTACGTTATAGATGTGAATGTTTGAATTGTAAAGTGCCGTCTGAACACTATTGTGAATGATGCGCTAGTTTGTTACAAAAAAATAATAAATAATATTTCTTCATTACAGATGACTTAACAAAGAAGAGTCAAAAGTTATTTTTAGTCGCTAATGAAGAACAGACGAAACAGAGTTGAGGATATTTCAAGTTAAATTTTATTACGCATCCGACTGTAGATCTCATTATCATCTTCATTACTTATATTTTACATGGCATTCTTTCATTTGTTTTAATAGTAGGAAAATGTGGAAGCTCAATTGTTAATGGATGTTTTTTGAACATGAATATATTAAAGGTGCATTATGTAAGAGGGGGTTGGATGGCCGAATGGTTAGCACGCGCGCTGTATCATACAGCCTTTCATTGAGTCAACTGGCGTGGTTTCGATTCCCCGGTTGTACGTGACAAGGAGTAGGGTCGTCTGTCCAACCTCATGGGTTGTCACCAGGTCCTCCGGTCTCCTCCCACTGCTAAAGACCCCTACGCGCAAGCGAATTGTTGAAATAAAATTAAACCATACGTTAGTCCCGAAATGGCCTAGTTTGTGTCAAGTGGACGTTAAACCCCATTTCTCTCTCTCTCTCTCTCTCTCTCTCTCTTAAGTTTTGAAATTTTTGAACAAAACATCTTTCACAGGATTCAAGAGGCTATATATTTATCAAGACATTAAAGAATAGAAAATCAAATTGTTTTGGCCTTTGATGTTTAATTCTAGCGATATTTCCACAAGGGTTCTCTCATCCTTCTCAAGCAAAGGAATACACATCCAAGGAACTTGTACATCTTATACTGGGGTTGGTGGACTGAGTACAGTCATCTGATTTCCTCCCATGCCTAGAGACACCTACGTGCAAGTGAATTATTGAAATAAAATGTCTTTCGTTTTATTGTTTTTCCTTCCATTATAATGCAGTGGGACATAATTTAAAAAAACAATCTGAAATAATGACTATCCATGTAAAGGATGTTTGTCACAAGTGCTAAGAACCGTTGCTTCACCTCTGCTCGGTACCGGGAAATGTTTCATCAAGACGAATGATGCTTTGTAATATTAAAGCATTTGTATAGGCTGAAGTTATGACTATTTTTGCTCTAGGCATTGAGAACACTTGCTACACCACTGCCCAGTGCATGCCTGAAACTTATCATATAATCAGTGCTGTGTTGCCTTTAGTGATCTTTCAATCATAAATTATATTTTCATTGACACTTGTTGAGGCATTAGGGGCCTTATTCATGGATATCTAAAGTATTTTAACAATGCAGCGTTTTCATTGGCTAAAAACTGAAATCTGTACTAGGATTTTGACATTCAACCAATGGCATTAGTGAATTCTTAAAATATTAACATTTTTGTGAATAAGGCCCCAGGTGTATTTCATTGATATTTTGTGGTAGTTAAAAGCTAGGATATGGGTTATTGTTTACAATACAGTTATATATATGTTTATATTATATATGAATATATACACTTATATATATATTTATTTTTTATTGATATACAAACTACAATATAGTAGTTAATAGCTATGTCACTTATGTAATCATCATGTCTGGAAAAAATGACTGTAGTTGTACCGACAACATGTCAGGCTCTAATGAACTAGTATCTGACATTTTGAACTTTGTGCCCGACATGTATTCAAAATATCAACAAAAACACTAAAAACAATTACAAATCTGTGCTGGACATAATGGCAGACATCTGAGGGATTTGTCTGACAATGTCGGTGACCGGTGCCTTATTTCCAGACTTGGTAGTCATGTAATGGCATAGTCTATATATAAGGCACAAATTTTATTACATTTTACCATTTTAATACCATACAATCATATACTGCTTTGAAATAAATATCTGCTCAATTTTCTTGAATATGTTCATAAGAAATGTCAAATATTATTTAAAGGAATAATCATATTTACTTGAAAGAATGGTCATATTTATTTCAAGTAATTACCATATTTACATTAAGTAAATAGTAATTACCATATTTCCTTCAAATAATTAGCATATTTCCTTCAAGTAATTACCATATTTACATCAAGTAATTACCATATTTAAATCAAGTAATTACCATATTTACTTAAAGTAATTACTGTATTTACATCAAGTAATTGCCGTATTTACTTAAAGTAATTACTGTATTTACATAAGTAATCACTTATTTACTGAAAGTAATTACTGTATTTACTTCAAGTAATTGCCGTATTTACATCAGTTATTGCCATATTTACTTCAAGTAATTGCCATATTTACTTCAAGTAATCGTCGTATTTACTTTAAGTAATTACCGCATTTACTTTAAGTAATTACCGCATTTACTTTAAGTAATTACCGCATTTACTTCAATTAAATACCGTATTTACTTGTTGATTATTTGTCAAAGTTCAATAAATGACCCGTCTCGCTATTAGGCCAAATCACTTTAATTCATTTAATAAATAGCCCATCTATTTATAGTCGGTTAGCCATTGTGTGCTTCCCATTTTGGATATCCTGCACACGCCACTGTTCCCCGTGAGTTCCTTCTTAAGGAATTTAATATTTAAATAAACTGAAAAAGATTTAGGCTTCCAAGTTACAATGATTTCGATCCATTGATTGACTATATCTGACGATCTAGGAGTAGGGTCGTCTGACTAAACCTGAGAGTCCCCCCCCCCCCACCTTTGTTAAAGATACATATACATTAGTCCCGAAATGACGAAGTTGTGTTGTGTTGACGTTCAACACCATTTCTCTGTGTTGGTTTGATTGAATCTCAATGTTATGTTATATTGTGCTGATTGTGTGTTTATCCAAATAAAACGACTGCCTCTCTTACTTTGTTTTATTTTAATTGCTTTGTTGTCCAATCTTAAATTTGTTTTAATATCAGGGACGTAGCAGTACAGCAATCATGCTTGTGCATCATCATTGACACGTTATACACAAACATGTAGTCAATGATCCCCCCTCCCCACACACTCAATAAAGTTTAACCAATGGAGCCCCTACCCCAAGAGTGTAGCTGAGTAACTGGAAATCTACAACCACACGATCACATAAAAGTGACGTGTGCATGAAGTCAGTGTGGTTATGTATACACTATACACTTATTTCACAACTGTAGCAATACATATAGTTATTTGATCGCAATCGGAACAGCAGAATCTGACTTAAAATATTCTATCACAATTGAACATTTTGGGCTGGGTGGGGGGGGGGGGGGGTGTCATGTCTCAAATGGGACAAACTTTATTACAAAATCAGCATAACCTTTTTGTCCAACACCGGGATCGAACCCAATGCTACCTCGGTTTTTCGTTCCACTCAACGACTAGGCGCCGTCCTTTTTTTAGGCCAACACTCTGATCGAACCCCGGGCCACCTGGTTAGTGAGCCAGGACCTTACTCACTGAGCCACTGTGGCTCCCAGAACGAAATTGAACAACTTCAAAGATCAAGACCTATAAGATAGTAAGCCCCCTAAATGACACCGTACCCCATACCTTCGCTATCGTTGTATTGTACTAATACAAATTTTCTGGAAATTATCAGATTTTGAGAACTGATGCCTTTGTTGACATTTCATAACCAGTTTGGTTCTGGAATAGTTTCAGTAATTAATAATATGGTTAAACCCCAATTATTGAAAATGACACCTATGTCGAGATATACATTTTATATTGATGATATACAATCGGACCCGCTAAATGCATAATTTCGCAGATTTTGAACTGATAATTATCGATAGGGAACGAAAGGTTGTAGAATGATACTAATCGACAGGGTTCACCCTGACAACAAAGCTTCACACCAAATTTGATGCATACCAAAATCAAACTCATTCAAGATATTTTGTACCTTAACATATATTTTAAGTTTCACTGAAATCAGACAAAAATTGTAAGCTCTTGAAAGAGGGTCCATGATTTTCGTAGATATTTCACATTTTGCGTAAACGACAGGGGCCGTGAACCAAGAACTTCAGGTCTGATTGGCACCAAAATCGTACCCATTCAATACATTTTGGTCCTTAATGTTTCATCTGAATTGGACAAAAACAATGAGATCCCTTGAGGCCCACAAAAATCCATATTTCCCATTTTTCGTAAAAGGCAGGGGTCATGGTGGCATGATGGCATGATAGCACGGTAACCCCTTGTCTTTAAAATTGGTATGACAATGCGATCAGAAATGTCACGATTTGGTTATTTGGTTAAAGTCATATTTGAAACCGACTGGTGCAGAAAAGTAGGACGGTAAACCCCCATTTCACTTCATTTCTTATCATTTCTTCTTATCAATATTTCAATTACTTTTAATATCTCACTTAATTCTTGTATCTGTCCATCAATCCTTCGAAAACAAAATCAATGACATTCTTTTAAAATTACAAAAGAGGGCAGCAAGAACTATTCTTGATGCACCAATTGAAACTCCGCCCACCTCTTTATTTACTAAACTCGGTTGGCTTACCCTTATCCAGAGGATTCTTTGTAATAAAATTGTCTTATCATTCAAAATTATTACATTTAATACTCCACTTTATCTAAATTCCTATTTTGTTGAAAAATCTATTGTTTCCAAAACGGATATCTTGCTCCGTTCACAGACCAGTAAATCTTTTTTTCTTCAAAACTGCAAAACGGAATCCATGAAACGTACTTTTCATTATTCTGCATGTCTTTTATGGAACAATCTGCCTTTTGATATAAAGATGTGTAAAAATGTTGAAAATTTTAAGATTAAAATGAAAACTCATTTATTTTCCACACTGAATGAACCATAATATTCAACTGATGACATACTTATTATTTTTAACTTGCAACTGCATTCTATCTTATTTTGTGTGTAATTATAGTGTTCTTCTTATATTCTACTTGTATAATATATATGTTTTGTAGTTTGGGAGTGACTTCCCAAACTTCCCACTTTCAAATGCTATTGCATTTCAAATGATTTTGAATTTATCCTAATATTACATGTATATATGTCTTTGCAGCTTAGGAGGGACCTATGGAAGATTAGTTTCGGTTTTTTTGCAAACTAAATACGTTGCCTCATTAAATAAAGTTATTATTATTATTATTATTATTATTATCCTTGGTGAGAAATATTCAATGCATGACAGATGCCCCATTTCAGTAGACCTGTCGGTGAAAAAATGTAAGACGTTTAAAAAAACATATTTCATTTCATTTCTACGGAAGACCACTAGGGTCAATACTATGAAAAAAAAAATTATGCTTATCTTGTTATTACAAGATAGCTATCTCGTTATTACAAGTCGAAACGAATGAAAACAAAAACTGCCAAAAATCAAAATTTATTGAAATCTTCCGAAAAATGTAAAAAGCGTTTCGGGGCTTTAAGGAGAGCATGAAATTAAAGAATCGTGATATTATAAAACGATATCAATGCGAGTATGAAGTTGATGGGAACATGAAGCTAATGAGCGCATGAACTTTATGATTTTAAGGGGACTTGAAAATAACGAATTATATTACTGGGAGCATGACATGAATGTGCCAGTTTTGCAGTAGCGGCACCAAGGGGGTGGGGGCAGAACAGTAGAACGTTAAACTCCATTTCATTTCATTTCGTTTGACACCTGCCTCTCTGTTCGGATAAGCTAGTGATTTGGCGACACAGTATCTGGTCAGCTCTATTTATCTCGACGACCGGTGTCTGAAATACTGCCAGGTTGCAGTTCCGGCAATCTATTTCTCAAAATATCGTCGCGAAAATAATCAGAATATTTTTTCTTTTATTTCATTTGATTGACCCTAGTGGTCTTCCGTACATTTCATATTTCTGATTCACTTAAACATGCATTATGCAAGAGCTAAATCTGATTATTGCAAGTCTTAATTTAGGCTTCAGATGTTATAGAAATTATAAATTAGATCTTCATTTAAACAACAAGACCAAAATCAACTCTGTAGACCCACGGATGGCTCGGCTACAGCTCGGATTTAAATAGGATTTCACCAATTGATTAAATCAGATAAGGGGTAACCTGATGAAAATACGTCAGTTAGATCGAGGCTAAATGATAGAGTGTACTTAGAGAGGCCGCTGTAAAGCGTTTCCGTATGCCATTGAAAACTTTACTTGATAATCGAGATATGTAGGTGGAGTTAACGTCTGTCAATCAAACGTTCGGCGAAGGTGAAGATACATTTCGCTACCATTTCTAGGCAAATATTACAACGATGATAACTATGTTCAGAATAAAGTAATTTGACTGAATTTTTCAATATATTATTCTTTCATCGTCTACTTTTGAACTGTTATAGCAAGAATGACCAACTCTCTATAAATATCTCCCATAATGTATCTTTAAATTTATATCCTTATCGATCTTAATTCAAATGTCTGTTTGATATTTGAACAGCCGGATGGCTAAGTATTAAATGCCTTTTAATTACATTAAGTATTAATTTGTTCAGCTGTTTCCGCGAAAATGATAAATAACACATATTATAACAGGTGATACCTATGGAAATAGCCAATGAAAATTACGCGTACAGAGTTCAAACGAAAATGGGATTCGAATATTTAACAAAATATAAACCTAAACAATCGGATAATCGACGATGACTATGTACTTAAACCCATAATGTAAATGTTAATTAAAAAATTTGACCCTGTTTGATTATTATTACATAATGGGTTGAATGTGTTTTGAAAGCGTGTATGTAAATAATACTAATTGTTGTAATAATCCCTTATTATTACTTTATTTGAACTTTTATTTCATAATGTGCATTGGGCCACTTTTTCGAGTAGTTTTGTAATATACAGCTACGTTCAAGTACAGTTTGCAGACAAACGAAGCATACAACAAACAGCAGGTAAGTTGTTCATAACAACCAGATCACAATTAAATCCTCTAATAGTAAGTGCAGGTGGACTGCACCACACACAATTTACACAAAAAACAAATACATGGACAAGACATAATACGCAGAAATCACAAACAAACGAACAATTCAAATAAACAAGGGTTCTTCCCCTCAACAGAGTATTACATCAATAATAGACATTTTTAAAAGATAGCTGTGGTTAAACCGTTCTTAAAGAAGCTCTCACTCGATCGACATATACCAGGTCATTTCGGTTCAGCTTTATTTCAATAATTCGCTTGCGCGCACGGGTTTTAGCTGTAGGAGTACACGGAGAAACCCCACAAGGTTGGAAAGGCGACCCTACTCCTTCTCACGTACAAGCGGGGAAACGAAATCACACAACTTAACTCAATGATAGACCTCGTGATTTCACACACACGCGTTAAACCACTAAAGCTAACAATAATTCAACAGCTATTCAATCATGGTAATGCAGGTAAATTGTCTAATTATATAATCAGACCACGGTAGTTTGGATGTCCTCTTTCGAATAAGAGCGGGACACACGCGATCGGGTCTGTATTTCGACCGCCATTTTGGTAGTTAGAGCTACAATCTGATTAAAATACATTTTTTATATTTCGTTTTATACTTTCGATGGACTACATTACATGAAGATCTGACCGGTTGTAGTGATAGGTCGCGTCAGAGGTCATACGAGCGGCTTTTGACCCTATGACATCAGATATTTTATTAACCAATCAGCATTGATGTTTATAGTGGATTACCCACAGTTCCGTGCATCACACGCTAAAAGCTCGCCGTAACAGACCGTTTCATTGGCTAATCCCTCACATCATCGAGAACACGTCAATGATAACAACTTTTCCAGATCCTAGTGAAGTAAAGACAAGCAAAACGAAATTTTGAACTATAAAAAACGAAACGAAATATAATCTGTGTTCTAATCAGATTGTTAGAGCTACATACTGGCTCAAAAGAGAAATGGGAAATACAGATGTAGTATAAACAAGAGGCGAGTTACATTTGCTTCGCTCCCTTCTTGAGAATAATAAGATAAGAGTTAAGATGAAATAAAGCACCGTGGCGTAAAAACAGGTTAACCGGAGGAACAGGTGTATAACCTCTCACTCATAACAGTAAATATAAACAGCAGCTATATATAAACAATTAAACATGTACGTAAACAAATACTACACAGTCAACCAAGTTAACAAGTTTAACAGGAAGACACGCCCTGTTATGGTGTTCCAAAATCTCTACCGATCAAATTGCTTATCTTTGTGTAGCCTAAGCAGAAAACGCTCATTGCCGAACTCATTTCAGGCATTCACTAAAACATCACGTATACCAAGTTTGAACATTCTATATAGAAGCCGAGTTATTATGTCCCCAAAAGTGTAACGGGCGTACATTGACGCCAAAACTAAGAAGTTATCGAAAATCACTGAAAAACAAGAACAAAAACCTTCTTCCTTTTAATGAGGTAAACAATTCTTAAAAATTTCAGAAAAATATGTAAGGTTCTCGAAATTATTATTTCGTAATGAAGAGGAATAAGTCTGGAAATTAAACATTCGAAACAATGATTGATTTGCACCTCAAGTCCTTCCATTGAATGAGTTAAATATCTCTTAAAAATTTCAGAAGATATGTAAGGTTCTTAAAATATTTCGTAATGAATGAGAATAAGTCTGGAAGTTAAACATCCGACACAATGATTGATTTGCACCTAATGCCCTTCCTTTGAATGAGTTAAATAACTCTTAAAATTTTCAGAAAGATTATGTAAGGTTCTTAAACTATTAAACTGAATGAGAATAAGTCTGGAAGTTGAATATCCGACACAATGATTGATTTGCACCTCGTGTCTTTCTGCTATAATATTGCTCCCCTTTCTCCAAGAAAAACATTGTCTATAAACAGCAGGAAGCATATTCGTGATATACGAGGAAATAATCCATATATTTGTCCTACTTCGCTCATTGATATGTTGTTCACATTTTCTTGTTAGCTTGAAATTGCGACTAAGCTATTGTCGATTCAATAAATGTAAAATTGATTCACAAAATTAATATTTATTTGGATAATAGCACGCTTTGTTAAGGGCCGTAACTAGTTCAGAGCAACGAGGGTGCCCCCCCCCATCGCCCCGCCTACCTAGTTACGGGCCTGGCTTTGTTACATCAAAGAATTGGAATACTAATTTTACATTATTCTATTGCTAGTGTTACAGACTTATGATTTAGAGCTAAAGCGCACGAGTTAGAAGAATTGCAATTCTTTTGTTGTCATCTCTCTATAGTTTTCTAGTTATTAACGAGTAGAAAACTACTTTTCGATGTCCCGAGATTCGATTACAGTATATAGTGTGCACATTTTGAGACAGCTCTGTTAACCCCAGAAGATCAGTGCTTCGATTTTCGATAAAAACTGAAATGAATGAAAGGGGATTTAAAGGCTCAATACCACTCTTGTTGTAACTGAATAATATGTCCCAATCTTTATTCTGGTCAACAAATTGTACTATTTTAGAATATTTCAATTAATTGATGATACAAATTTCATCTTAACACACTTTATTTAAAATTTTTGAAAAATTCAACATCAAATTCATTTGAAACATCTAACGTAAACCTTTTCAAATGAAACTTCGATTTAAAAATATTTTCGAACCCTCTGGACAAGTAAAATAGGATGAAATGGATAATTTACACAACAGGTAGGACACTTAAACATCTAGTACTTAGATAGAGATATTATTTATTTTCTGGAGCTTTCAAGCCAGCAAGAGTGTTATTGTCCCTTTAACTTCTTACTATTATGCTAATGAAAACAGGTATGCGTCGTGGAATGCACTCTTCAAATTCCAACTGCCAAGAATTAATTTACGTGCACGCCATTGTGTACACGGATCTTCTGTTTTCGTCCTATCAGAACGACGGATCCTCTGTTTTCGTCCAATCAGAACGACTAGACATTGTTTTTCGCCCGGACCACCTCCCTACACAACTGACAGTGGGAAAACACTATGAATAAATGCCTATGTTTGACTTACTTTGAACATGCTTTTACTCTATATACTCTTCAAAAGGATATTCAGAAACAATACAAAACTGCGGAAATGCGCTGCTGTCTTTATTAGAGGTAACCAGTGTATGTTAATAACAGGCCAATTACCTACACATGAACATAAACAGTTCATATATGGCTTATCTGACGGAGCCATTTCACTCGCAAAAAGATACACTGTCAAAAGTGAAAATAGACGTTATTGATATTTGTCTTAATAATGAGTAATTGCTCCACCAATCCTCAGACATTTAGCAATTCGTCGTGGCATGCTTCTAATCAACCGTCCCATCACGATTTGGGGCAATTTGACCCACCCCTCGTACAGTGCCACGGCCAATTCTTGCAGTGTTGTCGGTTGACGTTGACGTCGACGAACACGTCTCCCGATCATGTCCCAGACATGCTCTATAGGGGAAAGGTCAGTACTCATGGCTGGCCAAGGCATATGGACAATATGGTGACGCTGGAGGTAGTCATTCACGACACGATCGCGGTGGGCACGAGCATTATCATCTTGAAAGATGAAATGTCGACCTGCACGTTGAGCAAAGGGCAGAACTATCGGTGCCAGGATGTGGTCACGGTAGTACATAGGCGTAGGGGCTCGATGACAGTTAGGGGGGCAGAACCCGAAATGCCCGAAAAAATTTCGAGTTTACAGACTGACTCGGAATTCCAATCAATCGTTTACAGTCCTCGAAGACGGGACCGTTAGGAGTAAATTTTGAAAATTTAACTGCCGCAAACGCGTTTTCCCGATATTTCAGCCAGTGAACAAAGCAACTTCAAGCGGTCTAATATAGCCTAATTAAGGTGGATGACTCGGAATTCCAATCAATCGTTTACAGTCCTCGAAGACGGGACCGTTAGGAGAAAATTTTGAAAATTTAACTGTCGCAAACGCGTTTTCCTGCTATTTCAGCCGGTGAACAAAGCAACTTTAAAGTGGTCGAATATATATTATAGCCTTATTAAGGTGGCTGACTCGAATTCCAATCAATCGTTTACAGTCAACGAAGACGGGACCGTTGGGAGAAAATTTTGAAAATGTAACTGCCGCAAAAGCGTTTTCCTGTTATTCCAGTCTGTGAATACAGCAACTTCAATTTGGTCCAATATAGCCTACCTGGCTGACCCGAATTCCAAACAACCAATCAATCGTCGCGCGGTATATGGAGGCCTCACCCTCCCGGAGAAAAATTTGAAAATTTAATCACCGTAAATGCGTTTTCTGCTATTCTAGCCCGTGTAAGCAACTCCAAAAGAATCCAATGGTTTTGTAACTGAAATCCCACTCTGAATTCTAACCATCCAATCAGACTGTTGCATCTGCATTCACAAATAATAATCGATGCCTGAAAAATGTCGCACAAAGTAGAGTGGCTCCAGACAAAATGTTTTAATCCATAGTCAATTCAGTACAAATTCGTGATATTCAATTACAAGAAAAGCAAAATTAGTGTTTTATTAGGGCTCGATGACAGTTAGGGAAGCAAAACTAGAAATGCCCGAAAAATTTCGGATTTATAGACAGCGGCGCCGGTTTTCTTTGAGAGGCGAATGACCCGCCAAGAAAATTTTGGAATATTTGACGGTCGCAAACGCGTTTTACTGCTAGTTTCCTCTGCCGCTTTCCGGCCCGATGCCCGTTTTTCGGGGAATACCTATTTTCGGGCAATACCGTTTTTTCGGGCATACCTATCATAAGAGAGCTTCGGGCATATTTTCGGGCATATGCAGTGGACAAGAAAAAAACGAGAAAATACTTTTCGGGCAGTGTTGATCTCATAGAAATAAGTTAGTTATATTTTTTCTCTAAACGTTAATAGAAAAAAAAGGTCGTCGAATTGACCCCTCCTTGAACAATATGCAAGTCCTTTCTACCAGTCATGGTGATCCTTCCCCACACCATAACAGACCCTAGCCCGTATCTGCTATGCTGTCTGACGTTAACGTTAGCATGACGCGTATTTACACGCCTCCAAACGCGAGCACGCCTATCGGTGAAATCCAGAGTAAATCTGGACTCATCTGAGAACATTACACGCTTACCCCAATTTCTACGCTGCTTACAACATTGACGCCTGTTTGCTATGTGCTGGCAAGCTAATGGAGGCACAACACGCGGTCGTCGTGCATACAAATGGACTGCATGTAACCGGTTTCTAATCGTTTGGGGTGTAACTCGAATTCCTGTAACTTGGTACAAGTTTACAGAAAGCTGATTGTCCGTTTGTCCTCGATTTCGCAGGACTTGTGTACGAATGTATCGATCCTGGGCTTGTGTAGAGGCCCCAGGACGTCCCGAACGATGTCCATCATCAACATTGTGTGTTTCTTGGTATACCGGTTCCACAGTATGTTGATCACAGACTGTGACACATTAAGCATGTTGCCTACTGCTCGCTATGTAGAACCCATTTGAAGCATGCCGATAGCACGTAAACGTTCATCATGTTGAAGAAGTCTCATTGCAAATTAAACGTAACACACTAAAGCAAAGATACGCTAAACAGTAAATCTTATGCAAGAACCGATAGGAAAGCAAACATGGATAGGATAAACCAGCACGTGGCAGTTTTCATCAACCCTTCCTTGAAGTGTCAAATTTGAAAATGAACCCCTCCCACGTGTATGGCACTATTGCGTGTCACACGTGCAGCTCAGTGGTTCTGTTGGTGCGATAAGTTCTTCATCTGTGAACATACTCTCAAAGCATGTCAAGTGTCCATGACTATTTATCATATCACAACTTGCATAGGTATTTGCATTTCAATATCCCCTACTTTTTTTGAAGAGTATATATAGAAAGGCAGTTACATTTAAAATATGTTTTATTTTTGTCACGTTCATTTAGACGGCAACGCATTACAAATGTTACAAATGGCGCTTGAAAGCATACGGTGCAGGTTTTTGTGTACATCTAGGGGCGTCATCACAACTGACGCCCGAGAGCATTGGGTAGACGTTATCGGGTACATCTAGGAGCCCCATCAGAGGCACGCTGCGGCCTCCGATCGAGGGTAGGACACTATTTGTGGGGGGGGGGGTGGATATCAGTGCCGTGAAATTTTGGTTGCACGTGTTAGAATCGATCGGAGCCATGACATACCATACATTGACACTTGGTTGAGGGATTATAATTATTTCTCTGTTTTACATTGTGCTCTTTTGAGAGAAATTATCTCTCTGTTGTAATCCAAGCTTAGGATTTTTGTTGTGGATTATTACCAGCACGGATTATAGTGGTTCAAGGATTATTCATCCTGTCAGTTTTGGATCACCAAGATCCTGTGTAACTTTCTGATGAGTACGGAAATGCCGAGAAGATATCTGGTCGAGAGATTGTAACAATTGTTCACCACACACACAAATGCAATTTTCATGTCAGTATGGTTGATAGATTATTTGGGGGGTCACATAGGTACACACCTATACCCCATTAAGAAATCTCATGGAATTCGAACGTTATCACCATTTACGGTTTCTTTTGTTATTTAGCATTTATGAGGCGGCCTACCCACTCAGCACGCCGCTGGGCCCATTATAAATGGCGCCCGAGAGCATAGGGTATACTGTTTCTTAAATATTGGATATTAGGAGATCATATTTACGCGATAGATAACAAGACCACTATTAATTGAAGTGGACCAAAAATTCGTGCTTCTAATGTCGAAGATTTATTTATTCGTACCCTCCATTTAGACGTGTAATATAGAACCATCTCGATAGAATATAATATTATGGATGGATCAATACCCCCATCAGACAGGGTTGTGTGTTATCTTTAATCGTCTGTGTTGTGCAATATTTACCGTGCTTATACACATGTGACGTCATCCTTTGATGTCGGTCCAAGTCCTATATACGGCCATGATGTTGGCCCACAATTATGTGAAATAACAGTAAGGGCAAAGTGACAATCGCACATTATTATACAAGATGATGGCAATATTCGGTGACTGCGAGTAAAGGCACTTATTCTGCTGTGCTAGATGAGTCGACAGCGGTGCCCGATACTCCGAACCCATGTAGGTGGGGGTCCGACAAAACGTCGAAATTTCGAGTTTAATTCGACTTTTGCATACAACAATCAATTTTCGTACATAAGTCGACCGACCTTAGATATCTTCAAAAACCCAGGATGGGAATGAAATTATTATATCTGAAAAGGTAAAGAAGCGTCATCAGAAACACAGAACAATTTAAACAAACATTCATAAGAATTTAGCAACCGATTAAACGCACACGATATAGATTTATGACTGTCAGTATTAATAAATGGTTGTGTAGGTCCCTGATTCATTAGTCTTTATTTTCCCTAATATATTATTATATATAATATATGGTTAATTTTATTCTGATATTATTAAAGCATCCGAGTGACTTAGCCGCCAACTTGGTCTACACAACCGCTTATTTTTCCATAAATAGTCATATATACCCAGCCAAATTAAAAACTTGACACTGATGAATTTCAACAATTTTTTTTTCTGGTAAGTCAAATAAATTTTAAAGTGTTTCTAACGATAGTAAGTAGTAAGAAGCCTTTAATTTCATAAAATTATAAAGTCACGTGGATCACGTGACTTTTGAGCATATATAGATGAAAAACCTGAAAAACACGTGCAAACACAAACTCGTGAGGTCAATCGATGCAAGTTTGCTTAAACTGAACACGCACACGTAACTTGAACTGGAAAAACAAATTATAATTGTTATTTTCATCTTTGTTAGAAAATGCCGCGCCTTTCAAATGTAGAACGTCTGCGTGCTATAGGTAGGCTCTATGCTGGTCAGTCTGCGGTCACTGTTGCAAGAGCCTTTAATTGTTCACGCCAGACAATAATTAATCTTAGAATGAGAGTGCTTCAAACTGGAACTATTGCCGACCGCCCAAGGGCGGGAGCGCCACGTGTGACGTCACTCCAGGAAGACCAAGCAATACGATTACGTCATCTTAGAAACAGATTTGTCACTGCAACCTCCACAAGTAGAGAGATGTTTGGTGGAAGGGTAACTGCACAAACTGTTCGAAATCGCTTGCAGTCTGCTGGTCTTCGAGCTCGGAGGCCCTATAATAGACCAATATTGACACCTCTTCATCGCCGTAACCGACTTGTGTGGGCCACAAGACACATAAGATTTACTCAAAGACAGTGGAATTCGGTTGTCTTTAGTGACGAATCTCGATTCACTTTGAGATTTGCCGATGGCAGGGTCCGAGTGTACCGCAGACGAGGTGAACGTTACACTCAAGTATGCGTCAGAGAAGTTGACCGATTTGGTGGCGGCAGCGTCATGGTTTGGGGTTCTTTTTGTGCACATGGACGTTCTCCTCTTGTTGTTGTCCAAGGGAACTTAAATGCTGTCCAGTACAGGGATCCGATTTTGCAACCTGTTCTTCTCCCGTTTGTGCAAAGACATGGGCCTGGACTAACGTTTCAACAAGACAATGCTCGACCCCATACAGCAATTGCTACCCAGAATTTTTTTTAATAAATGCCGGTGTCCAAGTCCTGGATTGGCGGTCGCTTAGCCCCGACCTTAGTCCTATTGAACACATCTGGGACGAACTGGGTCGACGTGTTCGTCAGCAAGTGAATCCACCACTGACGTTGCAGGACCTTCAACATGCTCTTGCTGAGCAGTGGCGACGTCTTCCTCGGGTAGTGTTTACTAATGTTCTGTGATCCATGAGAAGACGTTGTGTGGCAGTACGAGACGCTAGAGGAGGCCACAACCGTTACTAAACACTTTATTCCGATTGTTCTCCAAGTCTGTGAATTTCATTTTGGGGGGTACTGTGACAACACGAACGTTATCAATGTCAAGGACTTTCGGCGAGACGTATTCTTGCTTTCTGTTGATGTCAAGGTCGTCTGTGCACAACATAACACTAAAATAGTTGCCTTAAACCAAATATTAAAAATCTAGTCCCAAAAACCCCGAGTGTCAAGTTTTTAATTTGGCTGAGTATATATGCCCAATTATATTGCTGTGTCGCAGCTGACTGTCCCGACATAGAGGGATGTGGATAGATGTCATAGATTTCCGCGAAGAACATTCTATAGGTGATAAAACATACATTTTTTAAAAATCAAAATATAAGATAGGTTGACCCATGCACCTACAAAAATACAGTCACCCGCTGATAGTTCGAGACTACCACTGAAGCGTGCACATTCGCCGTGTCGAGGCCAACTTTCTGACAGTATGATACTATAAATAGCCATGGCACGTGCAATTCTCTACAAATCTATCAATTATTACAGCCGTAAAAAATTATTGTTGACGATTTTGAATAGCAGTAAAATTAAGCTTCTTGGTTATTACAGCAGATTTAGAAATTACGTTCGTTTCATTTTATAAATCGCTTTATCATTAACTGTACCGTTAAGAGCGGCATCTTTTGGTTTAGTACAAATAATATCTCTGAAACACTCGGGTTAGACAGGAACATGATACTAGCAGTAGTTTCATTTTACAAGGTTCTTAAAACAATTGTTGAGCTAGCTAACGTGCTCATTTCTAAATTCAATTTCTTGTTCTAGCTTTCTGTTATGTTTTGTAAAAAAGTAGTCTTGATTATCCCGACCTGTCAATCAGCCGTAGAATGGTCGATAGACTGGATAAGCGAGACTAATTTCCAAACAAGGGCACGTAACAGTGTCTGGATGTTATGGACGACACATGGAACCAGTTTTCAGTCTATTATTTATAGATGATTAATGGTCATAGGTTATTAAGTACAACATGATCGTTTATTTAGTGACTATAATTGTGTGAAACTGATTTGAGGCTTGGCATATATATAAATATTGTGGCGAAATTGTCGAGATATATGGAGATATTTATTTATGGCGGGTCACCCTATTTAAAGATACACCAGATAAAAGCGCTGTTAAACATATTTCAATTGCATACTCTTTCAAAAATCAGAGGGGTAATGTGAAAAAACAAAATTTAAACAATAATATTTAGGAGGAAAAAACGGTTTTGCCTTTTACCCGGCAAAATAAAGTGCCCGAAATTCCATGACTATTTGGTCTGGAGCCATTCTGGATTGTGTGACAGTTTTCGGGCATGGATCGTTGTATCATTAATTTTTCGGGAATCGAAATTTCTTTAAATTGACTAATGGATAAAACATTTAAAACCAGTGTAACTTAAATTCAGTGTAAAATCAGTGAAATTTAAAATCCGAGTTAAATTGGTGTAAAATCAGTGCAAGTGCGACATGTGTTTCGGCATAATTTGTTTCATCAGTGAAATTTCTGATGTCATGTGAATGCAAAGACAACAGCCTGATTGATTGATTTGTCGATTGATTGGAGTACAGATGTTATCATTAACATGGACCACTTTCAGGTTGCTGTATTCACGGCTTGTAATTTCCCAAAAAATTCTGGGGGTGACAGGCCCCCACAAATCGCTCGACGGCGCGTTTCACGACTACGACACTCGACGGTGACCTTGAATTAAAAGACATCGAAAACTATTTAAAAGACATAGTACAATAAAGGTCATATCTTACGAAGTTATCACTGGTCTTGTGGGAAAAATGCCATTTTAAATTTGACAGCCATTTTGAAAGAAATGCCCTGCGCCATACCTGTGAAAAGTACACTTTTTCCGCCATTTCGCTTCTATAAGCAGTTTGTGTTTGAAAAATATAAAAAGACATTATTTATTCCCCTAACATTAACGCTTATTGGGAATACGTCACCGAAACTAGAATAAAGACTTGTTTACAAAAACATTCTAAAGAGTGAAAACTGACATATTATTTCAAACTTTATTACATGTCTGTTTAAAGAAATACTTTAGATAAGCCGGCCGATACCCCATCTCCGCAATTTGTTCATTCTTTAGGTATAGTGCCCGTTTCCACCGACAATGATATCGCAAACAAGTGTTCAATCTATAAAAGCATACATTCCTACTAAATGCTCTTTAGTCAAGTAAAACAAAATTCACAACTATGCGGGAGGTGGGGTGAGTAAACACATCCACCCGATTAGATTTTATTACATACTTCGAGAAGGTATTTGTTGAGTAATAAAACCTTCTAGTAGTTTATCGAGGGCTGGCCGTCCTTACCGCACGGTACAAATAAAACCTTCTAGTAGTTTATCGAGGTTCGGGTGCTTCCGGAGTCCAAAATGGCCGCTTTATATAAATGAGAATTTAGGGATAACTAACCCGAACCCTAACCCTAACCCTTTTTAAAAGACTAAACTTGGTTCTAATTTAGTTTTTACTTCTCTTAAAAGGGTTAGGGTTTGGGTTAGTATTCCCCTAAATACTCATTTGTATAAAGCGGCCATTTTGGTATGAGTTCTGGCTTGTTCTGGAATTTGTTGCTTCTAGTGGTGATAATATTTGTACCATGCGGTAAGGACGGCCAGCCCTCGATAAACTACTACTGTCTAAACCGTGGTAAATTATAAACGGATTTCGTCGATTGTGAACAAACTAATGAACAAACTATTAAAAACTTGCCTATGTGTTTGAAATCACCACCGGTTGAATAAAATCCATTGCACAATTGAATACCCCAACGAAAAAAAATATTCTCTCTTGTAAAGTCAATGTTCATCATAACATTGTACATGGCGCGTGATGAGCTGAACCATCTCAATATGTTGAAGGGGGCAATGATGGTTGACAAATTTTGACAATCACATGTGCTGCAATCACAACAACGCGCGACCTTTCCGATCGTTGAGTTTGGGCGACAAAAATGGCAATTGAAGACAATAAAATTAATTTGGAAACAATTGATTGTCTGTCTACTAAATTTTTATTCACAATGAATATATCACCGATTACACAAATACGCGTAAATATTGCTTTTCACGTCACCATCACCTCATAATTGTAAAAACCCTGTGTTAGTGTGTATTATATATATTTTAATAAATTATATTAGGCCCTACATCCCTGTCAATTATATGCAACTCTGTGGCTAACATTTATAAATAAACATACTTTATTCCATAAACTATGAAAAAAGGCCGATAATTAAACCGATGTGCGCTATGATTTGTTATTGATAATAATTTTTAGTATTTATATATAAAAAAAATAATAACGTTATACCTATTCAATGATTCAATGGCTTCGGCTATTAATTTTGCCGAGGCAAATGTATTGCGGCTACAGTCGATTGCCGAGGCTAATTGACAGGACTGCTTAAGTTCATCGGGAAATATTAAAGGAATGTCGTTCTTTTTTGTTCAGCACCTGTGTTCAAAAGAAATAATCCCACCCAACTCTCTAACCAAATAATTAATATACAAGACGGAAACAAAATAACGGACTACGGGCGTATTTATGTTTGTAAACGCCCAAACTCATTAATGAGTCCGAGGGCAATAGCTTATTCATACACAAAATTTGAATTGTCGTAAAAGAGCCAAACACCGTTACGATAGACAAACCTTGCTGATACCCCCTTATACGAAATGATCTGTCCCGATTAGCTTCCATTTTGATTTCTCAATGGCAAAGTTTGTGATGAGTTCAATTTTACAAGAGAGAACTTTTTTATTCGCTGGGATATTTAGTTGTACACTGGATTTTATTTAACCGGAGGTAATTTCAAACACACGGGTAAGTTTATAATAACCAAAGTCAAGTAGTTTGTTCTTAATCGAAGAAATCCGTTTATAATTTACGATGGTTCAGATAGTAGAAGGTTTTATTTTATGATCAGTAGTGGAATACCGCGTTTTATCAGTGAAATAAACGTGTTATTCCACTGGCTAGTAGTAGTCCATGTTGTTTTTACCTATAATGATTGTAAAATCATAAAATAAATAGAACATTTGTCGTTTTGTCGTGAATAACATATTTTATTTCATCTCTAAGCAAGAAAACGTTTATATTTTCACTCATGCTACGCATTCGTGAAAATATAAGTTTTCTTGCTTCTCGATTAAATAAAATATGTTATTCACTCTAAAACGATAAATATCCTCTATTTATTACTCAACAAATACCTTCTCGAAGTATGTAATAAATCTAATCGGGTGACACATCTTAACAAATCTTAATACGCTAAATAGAGAAAAGAACAAGTTACCCTGACAAATACGTAAGACGATATGAACATCAACCAATAAGTTATATAATGTGATTCAACTGAAAGGTGATATTATATATCCATCGGTGATTTTTATTAAAAATCTACATTCAAGTTAGTTTTATATGAGCTGAATAAACTATATGATTTATTTCCATTAAAACATCTATAGGTGGTTAACAGTGTGTAACCAAAAACTTTACTGGGATATTTATTATTGCCAACATTTTAATGTACCTATCGCATCAAGATATATAAAGCGCGTTAAAATTTATAGTCCAGTCAATACATGTTTGACATTAAACAAATTGCAATAAAATAACTATTCGTTTTATCTACGCGGAACATATTTCTTAATAACATATCAAAAGTAAAGAAACGTCCACTGAACGAAAATTCGAAAAATGTTATAAACATATTCGAAAAAAACTTAACTCGAATTCTAACGTCAACATGGCGGAATGACGTCCAGCAATGTAGAGGAATTTTTTCTAATCATCGACTATAAGAGACATTAATCTTATTCAGGTGAGCTACACAGTGATTCATAAAACGGTCATACGCAATGTGCATGTCGAGCAAGGCGCTGATGTTAATGTCGCCCATGGGCAATAATTACCGCTCAAATACGGCACCCTTGGTATGAAAATTACGTAACTTTAGTCTGTACGGTCAGGTTTTTTTTTATGTTAAAATAGGTTTCTTATCGTGATGTATGGATAACTTTAAAAAAAAATAATTGAGAATTAGGGCTAAAATACACAGACCGTGTTTTCTGCTGATTTGAAGTCACGTGATCACGTTCAGTTATTTATGTATGGAACATTGTTGTTGTCATAAAAAAACTGGCGAAAGTTGCCAGATAAAGCCATCTTAGATTTTGCATATTTTATATCACAGATTAACGTAATGTGGCCTGTTTAATGAATTTTACCATTTGCCAAGGAAACAGGGTTCAGAAATAGAAAAACTTCGTATAGTGAATATGGCTTCAAATCTCATAAAATCAGAAATTAAATCTATGAAACTTGAAAAGGAATCATATCCAACACCTGAGGAGATGTTATCTATGTAGAACAGAACCTAGAATTCCTTCCTCAAACACTGAGATTTTTACTGAAAGTTCTTTTCGTAGGTAAAGATGCTGATCTGCAGATTGCATCAATTGGACAAGCAATTATTCAAACCACAGGACCCCGGGTATTGATTGCGTCAATGCAAATCGGACTTGGTATACATATGCATCATCAGTTTGCTTCCAGATTTCTTCCTACTTAGAAGTTAAGAAATTCGAGTTAAATGCGGCAGCCTCCCACGGTATAGAGATACTTGGATGCATTCCTGGAAACTTCGTTCAGTTTGTTTCAGATAATGGGACCAAAACGTGAGGACTCTTGACGGATTTAATACCTTCCATAGGAACAAATGAATTTAAATCTGTACCTCAACACAGCCCGTCTATGGAAAGTATAGCATCCATTGGTAGAATTGGTATCCATTTCAACAGGTCAGAATAGAATGGTTTATCTGCCCTCACATATGACGAGCTGGAAGATTTCATGGTCGTTGAAATCACCAGGATCTGGATTTCGTTAATTGCTTAAAATGGTGTATGCCTCCAACGCTGTGAACCACATGATGACCGGCGACGCTACTGCAAAAGCAATCAGGGTACATTTTCTTGTCGATGCAGCCCTCAATGCCATTATTGTTTCTAGGACATTTGGTCATCCACTTCCTACTAATTCCCTAGGTTAACTAGTAATCAGGATCAACAAAATGAGGCTGATGTTCCAAAACACAGCAAAGAACCAATCTTCAATGAAGACCTAGTAAAGGCAGCTGAGATAATGGAGAGATTGTTGAATGGTCAACTGTCTGATGAAGAGGTGTGTCAGGATGGAATCTTTAACAGGATTGAAAATAAACTGAATACAAGAACTCTCTGAAAGAGAGGAGACCGCGTGCACTGTGGCTACAATACAAGAACATGATTGATATCCTGAGAAGATTTATCAAAGCTGAAAGACTAGGAAACTGTCAACTGCATCTTCAGCCATTGTCAAACATGCTCCCCTAGTTTTGTGCCTCTGGTCAGACCCTGTATGCAAAATCAGCGAGAATTTCCTTGTGGATCTGGAAAGCTCCGGGGATGCCTGTTTGCCTGACAATGCAAGCATTGAAACTTTTCGCAGTTCTCCCGTGGCCTCCCCATGGGTCCACATGGCTCGCTATGCCTCAGGAGCTCCCCTTGGACAGCGGGCAACCTGTTCCCGACGCCCCCTAGCCTCATCAATTTCTATCGGTCGTACACCCGCAAGGCAAAAATTGCCCAGTGGTACCTACGCATTATATAAGACAATTGTCACTACTTGAAATTGCGCGACACACGTAAGATACACCCTTATTAAATCCGGGCTTCTGAACATCGTTACAGTCCTGGATTTAGTTCAAAAAGTGTGTATTCAGATGTGTGCCATCGATATACACCATATACAAACGTATCCCCCCCCCCAACACACACACAGACAGGGGCGACGGCAATATACGTCTACATTATGAATGTGGACGTATAAAATTGAATTGCCGTTGGAGAAAGTGTATTGCTCTAACTTCCAGACGAGACATGTTCGAACAGTTGCGAAGCAGCCAATGATTAACCTTATTAATTAGATACCCGCTAATTGGACATTTTAGACTTTGCGTGGACCAATTTAATTTCGGCAAGATTAAAATAACGTGCTGGGAATAAAGCTTTAAATAATAAAAGGTGAATGAATGAATTAATTAATTAGTTAAACCAATTTAGGACTTAATTATCTGAATCCAATGTTTTGCTTAAAAGAGTTACAACCAAGTCTTATTTTTAATATCAAATAAATTGACAGAATTCGATAACGTAAAACATTATGGAGATCTTCTAGACTCTATGGCCTTTTTATGGGGATACTCAATGACCTTTCCAGAATCAAAATGACAATAAGACAGTAGCTGCAGACAAATCCTTTTCAACCCGACTGATTATTTACAGCTGATATTTTCATTAAATGTTGCATAATCAATTTTAATTCAATTAAACATTGAACACGTTGTAGAAAATTAGATATATGAGACAAGTGTAAATAGCAGAAACCTGAGCCACTACTTAATCCGGCATACTAACATTTCTCTTCTCTAAAATACCACACCCACTGAAAAATAATACCTCTTCGTTAACTCATTTTAAAATTGTGCAATCTCGGCCAGCCAGAAATACACAAACTGTGCAAGCTGTGTATAGGCTACACGTTTTGCTGTTAACTAATAAATATTAATGTAATACTTGATCAATAAAGTCGTGTAGATATAGTTTTAGAGTCGAGGCAGAATTTGTTTCCTGTGTGGTATAGACCGCAGTATTCTGGTTTTAAAAAGAAGCAATTTCTTTTTTTTTGCGAAAGCAGAGTTTGTTCTACACCAATTCAAATACTGTACGTCATAAATCCCAAGATCAGTTATGGGAATACATGTAGTTCAAGAACTGAAATCTATCTTCATTTATATGAATGTCGTTTGTTTATAATTATATTTTGCACTCCAGGAAGATGATATTGAATAGAATGATGTTGTATTGTATAATAATATTCATCAGGAATCAGGTCATGAAAAGAATTGCTTCATATTGATCGGTGTAGACTGGATTAACTAAATGCTATTGAGATTACCATTTGATTGAGACTTCTGGCGTATTTCGCCGAACATAACCGATTAGAAATTACAGTAAAAACAGAAACGATTGAATGTAAATAAGTTTATATACATTCATATTACATTATTATATGGGTTGCGACCCATTTGTGTCAATTTCTAGGTCTCAAATATTAGCGATTCAGTTTCTTCAAACATACATATAACATCTGTTCATATCCATTAACATTTATAAAATACATTTTAGTTGGTTCATTTGTGTTTTATAATATTCTATAAAAAAGATATATTTTAGTTGAATTTTAGATCAATTTTATTTGAGATAAAACACATTTCAGTTGATATATTTTTTTTAAAAAATACATTTTAGTTGAATTCTTTTTTTTATAAAATACATATTAATTGCATTTTTTTTATAAACTACATTTTCGTTGATTTTCTATTTTTTTTTCACAAAAATGTATTTTGATTTCTTTTTATAAGATACATTTTATTTGATTTTTTTTAGATAAACTAAATTTTTATTTAATTTGTTTATAAAATACATTTTAATTGGATTTTTAAAATTATATAATTCCTAGTCATTTCAAGAGCCATGACTAAATGAATTAATTTTATACTCGACAAATGAATATGGTTGATTTATATAAGGGAGGGGCTTGAATGATGCAAATATTGTATTGTAATAAAATCAATATTGGCATCGCCATATAAAACGAATAGAAGGCTTATAATCTCTTATTATTTCGTTTTCAACTTGAAATATAAATAGCTAATTTTATCACTAACAAAAATGGGATGCCAAGAGAAATTGGAGAATACCTGGATTTTACCTTTATATATTTGTAGTAATTTTTTAAGGTAAGATATTTTTTTTTTCAAATTGTTTTCCGTTCCACTAAGAAACTTATTAATATTACTCTAGAATTGCCCCGCATCGGGAATGTATTTCTTATATAAATTGCCAGATTCGGTTTACTTTCACATAATAACTTTATTTTATGTTTCTGTAGTTTATTTTAAAATTATGTACCATATATGTGACGCAGCTACAGTAATGGTGTAATTTTAATGAAAGAATATAACAGTTTATTTATTACATTATTTCGCGGAAATTGTATACCATTCTGTGGTTATTATATTATTGAAAATGTTTATCATAAATATACTAGTTTTATGAACAGGTGCAGCAATTTTATCATAAATTTACTAGTTTTTAAAGGGTGTAACAATTTTATCATAAATTTACTAGTTTTTAAAGGGTGTAACAATTTTATCATAAATATACTAGCTTTATTAACATGTGGAACAATTTTATCATAAATATACTAGCTTTATTAACATGTGGAACAATTTTATCATAAATATACTAATATTATTAATGGGTGTAACAATTTTATCATAAATATACTAGTATTATTAATGGGTGTAACAATTTTATCATAAATATACTATCTTTATGAACAGGTGGAATAATTTTATCATAAATATACTAGTTTTATTAATGGGTGTAACAATTTTATCATAAATTTACTAGTTTTATTAATAGGTATAACAATTTTATCATAAATATACTAGTTTTATTACTAGATATAACATAAATATACTAGTTTTATTACTAGATATAACATAAATATACTAGTTTTATTACTGGGTGTAACAATTTTATCCTTAGTTATATTAATAACTTTTCTGTAGACGAAAATAATTGTATGGGTGAAAGAACAAATTCCTGATGCAGCATTCTATGGCTGTTTTCAATGTTGGTGGGTTTGTCGCGACTACATATTGTAGAAGTGAGAATCTTCGGTAATAAATATATACCGGAATTATCCTTTAAACTGTTTAATACCGGAAAACAATAAGTAGCATATACACAGAACAGCACGTCCTGGAAACCGGATAAAACCCGGGAATCTTGAATGAAGCTAGGGTTTATTCCCGCGAAGGCGCAGTTATTGACCGTAACGGATTAAGAAAGGTCGTTTTCGACGACTTCGCGGGAATCCAGCCCTAAGGATTAAAATGGATTAAAATGGATTAAAAACGTAACAATGGTGTTATAGATTGTTACGATAAGAATTTACACTTTCATAATCCCCACTGTAACTAATTAACCAACATTTTAGCATCAGATAAGAAATAAAAAACATAACTATACTATAATATAACAAAAATTAATTTAATTTCGTCAAATAAATAAAAAACATAACTATACTATAAGAAAAATTAATTTAACTTCGCCAATAAAAACAACTATAATATAACAAAAATTAGTTCAATTTCGCCAAATACGACACCCTGTCTAAATACTCGACTAATGTCAATTCATCTTGCTGGTGTCTTCGTTTCAATTCCCCGAGCTGGCTTTGAATTTGAGCATATTTATATCTTTTCTTTGGTGGTTCCTGTCCCCCAGCATATTGGACGATTCTTATCTCATTAATATTGTGCTCTTGTTGCAAAAATGTGATCAATTCAAAAACATTAGGGTTGGCTTTTCCAACTAGCTTCTTGACCCTTGAATGCCATCCTTCCAGAGTGTTGTTGGTTCTTTGATCATGTTGTTTTTTAATCCTTTGATCTTGTTGTTGTCATGCATGGTTTCTGAATTGTTGTTATTGCTTGTCTATATATAATTGCTCTACACATTTGTTACTGTACTTGTCTGCGATATCACTTATGTGGAAGCAGACGTTAAACACCAAGAACTACTACTGTTACTGTACTTGCTTGAAAACGTTGAGAGAATACTCTTCGAAACGTCGCCCAAATAAATCAGTAATTGTTCTTCCATAAGTATGTGTTATAGTTTATTGCTCTATCCAGTTACTAAATGCCTCTAAAAGATTATAAATTAGATCTTTATTTACACAACAAGCACAAACTCAACTCTGTAGACCCACGGATGGCTTGGATTCAGCTTGGATTTAACCGGGATTTCGTTGACTGATTTAATTTTAAATGGCGTCGTGAGCGGAGATTAACCGTTACGTTGACGTCATACTCCCGGATCGAGGCTAAATGATAGAGTGTACGAAGCGAGGCCGCTGTTGAGCCTTAACAAATGACATCTAAACTATTTAAAGTGCAATAAACTAAACACAGATAATGACAAATTATACAATTCCTGGAGACCGTGTGATGACTAATACAGACGGACAGGTCTTCTGTCTTAATAATATCAATAAAAATATTTTTATTTCCCCAATAGGCACGACGCCACTGGTGTATACCTATAGATTTATCATAATTGTATTAAAATATTATGTCCTATATTCAATTGATTTAATGCATGCCCAAAATACAAGTAAGAATGAAAATTTACCCTCTCACTCATTTTGTCCAATTGTTATAAAAATCAAAAAAGGTAAAACACAAATTCGGATATTACAGCAAACAAAAGACAGCAGAGATTACGTAGGTGGAGTTAACGCCTGTCAATCAAACGATCGGCCATACTAAGAATCGATGAAGATGGAATTCAATCCCATTTTTAGTCAAAAATTACACTGGGGATAACTATGTTCAGAATAAAGTAATTTGACTGAAATTTTCAATATATTCTTCTTTCATCATCTATTTTTGAACTGTTATAGCAAGAATGGCCAACTCCTTATAAAAAAATCTCCCATAATGTATCTTTAAATAGCATTATACACAATTCACTCACTGATTATTATGTTTCTATGAGACGTGCAAATGCGAGCCTTTCTTAATTGTGTTATAGCGTATGTTTGTAAATATTTTTATTATTATTTAATTTTAGTTAAATTTAATGTAACAATTGACCAGTGTTCGACCGTCGGTGTAGAAAAGTAGGACGTTAAACCCAATCACCAATGTCCGAATTAATATCTCACTTTACATCTTGAAAAATCGTGGTTTGTTTACATAGCGGTCTAGTTTTCTGGAACCTTTCAAGAGGACCACGGGTGTTGGTTTAGCTTTGTGTCGTTTCGTCCTACTTGGATGTTAAGGTGGATGTAGAATATAACTTTAGGAAAGCGCTATTTACAGGATCCAAGTGGTTTGTTAAAGTAGCTAAGTCTCTAACTCAATATCATCCAAAATCTTTAACATTGAAAACACGATTTATTTGTCAAATTAAATCAACATTGATGTTGTGATCTTACTGGAAAAAGATGGGCTTTTGATATTCAATATGTAAGACAAAATAAACATTTTACCATTGGTACACGAATCGTGTACCATAATGCGCTTCAGCCCCAGTTGTAACAAGAGACTCAAGGGACGAGGCTAGACACATTGCACCAAATCAAACGGCGTATGTAGACTGGAATAACCAGACGCTAGAAATTTGCACTCGATTGAGACTGCTGGCTTATTTCGCCGAACATAGCTGATTTGAAATTGGAGTAAAAACGGAAACCAATGAATGTAAATCAGTTTATATACATTCATATTACAGTATTATATGCGTTGCGACCCACTTTTGTCAATTTCTAGATCCCAAATATTAGCGATTTAGCTCCTTTAACACTGACTTCAATATTTAATGGGCCTCATTCTGAGGGCTGTAACATTTTGATATTGATATAAACTACACACAAAGTTTAACATGAACTTTAAGCTGAAGTTTAATGAAATCTTCAACAAAAGTAGAACTGTTATTATAAAATATTATTTACATAGACATCTCTGTTTCTAAACCTTTATAGGGGATCACGGTGGCTAAGTGGGTAAGACAGTTCATCCAGATTTTCTGGTGTGATTCCCCTTGTCAGTGATGCAGGACGGAGGACATGAAAAGGACATATGTTTAGTCGTTCGGATGGGACGAAAAACCAAGGTCGTGCACATAAAATATCCCTTGACAGTTGGAATTCGATATAAGAGTAGGCCGTAGTGCCGCTGTCCGGGCAAAATTTCCCTCATAGCACACTGTATGGCGTATGCCCGTCTTCATTAGCCCAGTTCGGAGCAGAACAGTAAGACGTTAAACTTTCTCGGCCAATGCAGGGATCGAACACCCGACCTCCAGACTAGCGAGACAGTGTCTTACCCACTTAGCCACGTGATCCCCGCTTTCATAAACATGTAACACTGATATAACGGGCCCCGGAATCTAATTTTCGTTTACTTTCTGTGCTGTTTCTAAACCTTTGACGCAAAATTTATACATGTATTCTTACCATAGCAATAGTTTCTTGGCTACCTGTATTTTAATTTTCCGCGCAGTTCAATTGATCACAGATACGCTCGTATTCTTAGTATTGCATTGCTACCATTTTCCACAGTAGAAGGCATGGTAACCTTTGGAATAAAGTGCAAATTTAGTACAATATCTTATCACTTGATGGATTTACAACAGTTTCGCATTACGATATTCATATTTTTAGATTGTTCGATTTAGGAACACAAAAAATGTTTCAGATATTTTAGTAGACCCCCCCCCCCCCTTACACACAAACACAAAACGAAACTTAGAAAATATAACCCCTTGAATAATTGATTATTGTTATCTACAATTTCAGGATGAAAATTACTCGAGATATAAAGGATAAAATGAATTATAAACTCAATTAAAGTTTTAAAAAATAGATTAGCCATTTGTAGACACTAGTTTATTAAAAGTACAATTAAAATTATAATAAATTATGTATCCAGGGTTTTGTCTTTAGTGTTGGAATAAGCTATACCAGACGCAAGACAGCACTATGGCGATTGCTGCATAGTGCAGCTGCAGCTAATAAAACTGTATGTTATATTCGGATTCAGATATTGGCCACAAATCACCACTGATACCCCGAATTTTCAAAATTTCTGGAAGGAGGCCCCCACACTACACTACATATACCGCGTTCTCCACTGTAGATTCACTGAGCTAAGTACAAAAATAAATACATTCCTTCTATACACCGATGACGTAAAGTTTATTAAATGTACACTAATGCTTATTTCAAGTTTAATGTAAATATCCATACTCGTGAAATCAAAAAAGTAGTTTTGTCCAGTTGATCTGCATCGTGTGCACTAGATCCACTACCAACCCAACAGTGTATCGATGAATTATGTCCAGTTTTAGCCCATATTATTAACACGTCTCTCAAAACCGGATGTTGTCCTGACAACTTAAAATCAGCTCCAGATTTTCTGTTGATCAAGAATTGTTTAACTCGACGCTAATGTGCTTAAAAACTATAGACTTGTATCCAACTTGTCATTTGTTTCTAAATTAATTGAGAAAATCGTTTCAATCCGCTTTAAACAAATCTTCAGAATAACAATTTAAATTAACCTTTTCAATCAGCATATAGCACTGGCCAAGGTACAGACACAGTCCTCCTTCGAGTCTATAATGACATTCTACGTAAATTAGATAGTGAAAACGCTGTTGTGTTGATTCTTTTAGACCTTAATATAGTGCCGCGTTTGACACCATTAATCAGAATGTGTTACCGAAAAGACTCCAAAGGCGATTTCAAATTCAAGGATGTGCACTAAGTTGGTTCGCGTCATGCCTAAATAACAGAAAACAGCAAGTTGTTATTAACCAATCTAAATCAAATCCAGTTAATCTACAGTTTGGAGTGCCACAAGGATCGGTATTAGCCCCACCTGTTTACAGACCACACTACACCTTTAGGTAATATTATTAGAAACCATAATCTGGGCTATCACTCACTGTTATGCCAACGATACACAACTATATCAAACCAGACTCTCAATCAGGTGATCCAACCTAGAAAATTGCGTCTTATATCAATTAAAAAGCGGATGACAAACAATTTCCCGAAACTAAATGACGATAAAACTGAAGTGCTTATTATTGGATCAAATCAAAAACTAGAAAATTGTCCATCGATAAAATACAAGTTGGTAGTTGTGAAGTGTCTCCTGTTAAGAATGTTAGAAATTTAGGTTTTTGTTTTGACAGTAAATTTAACATGGGTAACCATATATCGTCTATCTGTAAATCAACAAATATTCAACTGTATAAAATTGGCCGGATAAGAAACTTCATTGACAACGATACCTGTAAAATGCTTGTGAATACTCTTGTTACATCTCGTTTGGACTACTGTAATTCCCTGCTATGTAAATTTCCCGCAAATAAGTTGTCTTTCCCCCAGAAAATTCATAATAAAGCAGCACGAATCATAACCAGAACTAAACCTACCGACCACATTATCCCAGTTTTACATGATCTACACTGGCTTCCTATATCACACCGTATCACTTTCAGATAATTCGCCAGATTACCTTAAATCCCTTATCTCCATATATACTCCATCCCCGCAAAAACAAATGATAATGCCGTACACGACCGGAAAAAAATAAATAATAATATCTTACATACTGTGCAAAAACAAATGATAATATCTTACGCACAATGCAGAAACAAATTATCACACCGTACCTCGCTTTAAACAAATAATATAATATTTTATATACCCTGCTAGGGACCTTTGTCCTGCACCACCGACAAAAACGGAAAGTAATGCACCGTCATCAGGACTATGTCCCCCCCCCCAATTCGTCGTGCTCTTATATCCAAACTGTCAGCCTCCAGACAATCCCAGTTTAGCCACCAACACGGTAAAATATTTTTACACGTCTTTTAATGATGTCGACATGTTAATTTTATCGACATGTTATACTTAATGATATCCTTATTGATTGATATCCTTATTCATTTGTATCTACTTTCATATTATATCATTTTACAAATTTCATTTGATAAAATAGCTGCACGTTGTCCGTTAACCAGTATTTAGACCCTGGCCTAACTAATTCAAGTGGATAAAATTTTATATGCGGCCTTTGTTTGTTAGTACAACTCGCATAAACGGTATGTAAATATAATCTTCACTGACTAATGAAACGAAATACTGTGCAAACCAAGCTTAAGCTAGTTATATTATTATAAAACGGGTGTTCTCAAATTAACCTGTGAAATAATGCCCTACATACGTATACTGGAATAAAATTCAATGGGGTTTAATGTCCTATTTTTCTGACCAAGCAAACTAATGAACACGGGCATACTTCGTGTGTGCTGTGATTGTCATATTTTTCTGACCAAGCAAACTAATGAACACGGGCATACTTCGTGTGTGCTGTGATTGGCAATTTGCCCGGAAAGTGGCACACCGGCGCTGCGACCTACTCTGATTTCGAAATCCAAATACCAAGGGATCTTTCACGTTCCTCACCAGTTTGTAGACTTTGTTTCGGTTTTACGTTCCCTCCGTACGACTAGACGTTTCTGTTTGACAAGGAGAAATCATGGTGGAAAATTTTGAGGAACTTTCTCGGCAAACACCGTGCTGGAACCCGTGACCTCTTTCATGGTGAGTTTATTCCTCACTCACTGCCCTACACCGAATTAAAAACTTTAGGAATTGATGTACATGCCCGGCGTGCAACAAAAGAAAATCCTTAACAGCTGAAATTAAATAAAAAAATAAATGGTAACGATAGACGCTGCTGTACGGAAACTCCCCCACAGCAGCACACGTGATCACAGAAAGAAAACTGAGAAAATTAACCGTATGTTAAATGGCGTATGACTCTAATGTTTCGAGCCTTAAAATAGACCACAATGGGTCTAAATCACATATAAATGTAACATGAATGATTATATTTTAATTTATATTCAATTTTTAAAAAAAATATTTAAAATATTATTGTAATTTTTAATCAATTATGTTCTGTAAAATACGTAAACAGTCCAAAATGAACGACATTTTTTTTTTATTATTTAACCGTTTGTAAATTCGCCATTATTAATTACTTCCGCATTGTCTTGTAGGATATGTTTTTCTTTGCTCATAACAAATGGCACCCGAAACCATAGAATACGTGAGTCGTGTACTGATTATACAATGTTCATTGTATCTTAAATATTGATTAACATGTACCAATATTAAATCCTAACTCCTGTTTTTAATTTCAAATATTATAGAAAATGTTGGGTTAGAGGTTCAGCCCGTTTAAGTCTATCCCTTTTTAACAACTTGTGGGTCACGGCGGCGACCGGGAACGGGAAGAAACGTCACTGTACAGTTTTTACGAGATATTGTGGTCATTTCGGCCTTCAACTTATAGAACCATCGGCTTCTGAAATTTATGTCTAAGCTAGACTTAGATACAGGTGGTGAAAGTTATTGTGCAATGTGCATGTAATGTGAGTAGTTTATTATGGTGGCTGATAGTGGCCATGTTAAATCTCGCCCTTTTCATAACGCGACAACACGACATCACGACAGTATTGACGCAATCATACGACACTTCATTCTGTCGTATCATCGTGTTATTTTTATCGTAACGTCGAGATATCGACTTATTGTCCTAGTCTCTTTCTACAAGTCACAAAAATACAGCTGTACTCATTACATCATATATAGGCCTAAGTTGCAGATTTGATAAATATAAAAGAGATAGTAGGAAAACATTGATTAATTATTTGTTTTCTCAAAATAATGAAACATTTTGTGCCCACAAGTGAATTATATTTGTATTATATTAAAAAATCTAGAATTACAATAGCAGGACCAAAGTGAGTTAGCTAAGTTAATTCCTTGAAGAAAAAGTGGTGTCGGGAGGTATCGAACAAGTAAGCATTCATTGCCATGTGTACGACACCCACCAATATTTATAGATGACTGGAGCGATAGTTTAAAAGTGATATCAGAAGACAGAGTGGGAAGGTGATTGTAGAAAAACCAAATCGGGCCACATTCTTTAAAATCACAGCATTATTTTTATCATAGTGCAGCACGTCACCCCAATAGTTGCAGGAGTTTTTTTGAATGAGATGGATGGAGAAAACGATTCGCAGCCTGTCATTGAGTCAACTGGCGTGGTTTCGAATCCCCGGTTGTACGTGACAAGGAGTAGGGTCGCCTGTCCAACCTCGTGGGTTTTCTCCGGGTCCTCCGGTTTCCTCCCACCGCTAAAGACCCTACGCGCAAACGATTTATTGAAATAAAATTAAACCATGTTAGTCCCGAAATGACCTAATTTGTGTCGAGTGGACGTTAAACCCCATTTCTCTCTCTCTCTCTCCCTCTCTCTCCCGTTTGAAATCACTAATGGGATTGAGGCCTAGATGAGTAAAAATAGGCCCAGTAATATCTTCAACTATGAACACACTCTAAAAGCCTCATACCCCCCCCCCCCCCCCCCCCACGTCACCCCAATAGATGCAGGAGTTTTTTTTTATGAGGTGGAGAAAACGATTCGCAGCCGTTATTGACCTTATCGCATATAGGCTTGCATTCGTTTGACATCACTAATGGATTGAGGCCTAGATGAGTAAAAATAGGCCCAGTAATATCTTCAACTATGAACACACTCTAAAAGCCTCATACCCCCCACCCCCACGTCTCTTATTTAGTTTTACAAATAATTCCAGAATCAATAAAATGGTATCAATGATGTTTGATACAACTGGAAAATAATATGTCAAAAATTGATTAAACAACATGAGAAATATTACATATTGAATCCATATTAGTGATAACGTACATTTACTCAATACGTTCTTTCCAATAGATCATCATTTAACTTGAAACAAGGGAAAAGTCGATCGAAGAAAACAGATTTTTTTAAAAAAAAAACAGGTTTCAATGTGACAGTAGTGCTTCGGTCATGCATTTACCTCCGAGAGTGCCATCCTTTCTTTGAAGGTAATGATTGTGCCAAATTTGAACAAATTCCATCTAGATTCGCGGCCTGTAGGTAGAGTGTTGACAGATCAAATGTAAAAAAAAACAAAAACAAAAACCCCAGACCTATAAAAATATATTTTCTTAAACTCTTTTAACTTTGAAATTATATTGTTTTCACATGTGCTAAGTGTTTTAGCGAATATTTATAGAAGGGTCTTGTAGATAAAGACTATAGCGCATGTGCAGTTTTAAACTTCCGAGACGACAAGTCGACAAGTCGATGATACGACAGTTTAGTGTTTTTTCGTACCGTCGTATCATCGACTTGTCGTGGCGATAAGTCGATGATACGACAGCACGACAAAAAAAGGTCGATGATACGACAAAATCAGACGATCTTACGACAGTTTGTTCTGTCGTAAGATCGCCCGATTTTATCGTAAGATCGTGTGATTTTGTCGTGCCGTCGTATCATCGACTTATCCCCACTGTAAGTCGATGATACGACGACACGACAAAATCACGCGATCTTACGACAGAACAAACTGTCGTAAGATCGCGTGATTTTGTCGTGTCATCGACCCGATTTTGTCGTGCCGTCGTATCATCGACTTATCGCCACGACAAGTCGATGATACGACGGCACGACAAAAAGCGAAACTGTCGTATCATCGACTTGTCGACTTGTCGTCTCGGAAGTTTAAAACTGCACAGTGCACATGCGCTATAGTCTTAATCTACAAGACCCTTTCTATAACTATTCACTAAAACACTTAGCACATGTGAAAATAATATAATTTCAAAATTAAAATAGTTTTAGAAAATATATTTTTATAGGTCTGGTTTTTTTTACGTTTTATCTGTCAACACTTTACCTACAGGCCGCGAATCTAGATGGACTTTGTTCAAATCTGGCACAATCATTACTTTCAAAGAAAGGATGACACCCACAGATGTAAATGCATGACCGAACCACTACTATCATATTGAAACTTGTTTTTTAAAATCTTTTTTTCTTCGATCGGCTGCTTCCCTTGTTTTCAAGTTAAATGGTGATCCATTGGAAGGAACATTTTGAGTAAATGTATCATTGATACGGATTCAAAATGTAATATTTACTACCCTATGTTGTTTAATCAATTTTAGACACATTAATTTCCAGTCGTATCAAACATCATTGATAGGGACCTACCATTTTATTGATTCCGAAATTATTTGTTAAACAAAATAAGAGGGGGGGGGGGGGGTGCGTAGGGGACTTTCGGAGTGTGTTCATAGCTGAAGGCAATACTGGGCCTATTTTTAATCATCTAGGCCCCGATCCCATTAGTGATGCCAAACGTATGAAAATGAGATAAGGTCAATAACAGCTGCAAATCGCTTTCCTCACCTCATAAAAAACCTCCCCTGCACTTATTGGGATGGCGTGCTACACCAAGCGGTGATTTTATGTGGTCTGATTTGAGGTTTTATATAATCCCCTTCCCACTCTAATAAAATAAATTGGAAATCTTCTGAAATCGCTTCTAAACTATCGCTTCAGTAATCTATAAGTATTGGTGGGTGTCGTACACGAGGCAATGCATACTTGTTCGATACCTACCGACACCACTTCTTATTCAAGGAATTAACATAGCTGACTCACTTTTGTCCTGCTATTATAATTCTAGATTTTTTGAATATAATACCAAATATAATTCAATTTTGGGCGCAAAAAGTTTCATTTTTTTTTAGAAAACGAATCAACGTTTTCCTATTATCTCTTTTGACGAGTCTTATTTATATGTATCTATTTATATGTATCTGATGTAATGAGTACAGCTGTATTTTTGTGACTTGTAGAAAGAGACTAGGACAATAAGTCGACATCTCGACGTTACGATAAAAATAACACGATGATACGACAGAGTTAAGTGTCGTATGATTGCGTCAATACTGTCGTGATGTCGTGTTGTCGCGCTATGAAAAGGGCGAGATTTAACATGGCCACTATCAGCCACCATAGTTTATAGATAACACATCTTTATTTGCTTGTCAATCGTCTGGTTTCCGTTTAAAATGACGTCTTAATGTTATCTGGGGCTTAAGAAAGACGAGAGCGACCCTAGTTGAAACGCTGCTCATTAATAAGCAGTAATTGTATTCCATAGAATTGTGACCTGTGTACTTCAAGTACAATTATTTAAAGCCACTGGCACCCCGTTTTAAAGGGATTTATATGTTGAATTTTAGCATGGCGATAACAAGGTAAGAACTAATTTACAGTAAAATATTTTGCAATATATTTATTCAATATTCATTCACACTAAAAACAGTGTTTAATCTGTGTTAGAATTTACAGTAATAATCCACTATTGATTGGAAACGTCAAACTGAATTATTGATTGGAAAATACGATGTGTTGCAAACGGTACCGCTTAGAACAGAATTTGCCTCACAAAACTTATGTTAAGCTAATAAATTCTATATATACCAAGCCACCCCCCCCCACCGAAAACTTATTATTCTTATATAAATGAATAAT
The DNA here is from genome assembly GCF_932274485.2 of Patella vulgata. NCBI lineage: Eukaryota > Metazoa > Mollusca > Gastropoda > Patellidae > Patella > Patella vulgata. The sequence goes on from NC_065881.2 coordinate 18,483,361, forward strand.
AATCTATCCCAAATTTAGAAACACGTCTTTTCGGTAACCAACACTTGACAATAGATGTTCTGTTTTCATTAATTATTAGGACGTCCCATATGAATAATGTCAATATTAAAACTAAAGGTTTTGTCGACAATTGTAATAGTATAAGTGAAAATTAAAATACTGCATCTTTATTTACAATTCTGTGTCGTTTTACCGCTTCACGAGAGGTGCTGCATACATCAATAAGTTCATAAATGATTTGTTCTTTAACATCATCAAATCACGTAAATGACATATCGTTTGGATTGTAATCTAATTCCGTAATTGTTTAAATTTATATAAGAATCCAAACGATATGTCATTTATTTAGATTGTAATCTAATTCCGTAGTTGTTTAAATTAAAAAATTTAAAATTTGTATTAAAAAAATCACAAAACACTTTGCTCATTGATATAAGTGTAAGGTCTTAGACGTTTGAAATTGGTGAAGAAGTCACGTTAAAGGGGAAAAATATTTGCGTTTATAAAAGGGTGAAATATTTTATTACTAAACGGAATACAGCATTGTGTGTATGGTGTTCTATATGGAACCCATTGATATAAAGTTCCAGTAAACGTCTTGTCTACGATATCACCCATTGGTTGAAGTGGACGTAAAACTCCAGGTACGAACAAACGAACAAACAGTAAACGTTTTCAGTTTAACGATTATTTGCATCGCTCGTCTAAAGATATGAACGATAATTTTCAAATTTGAAAAAAAAATGAAGGAACCCAGGCACATAGTACCAAGGATGCGGAAATCTCACACTACATGAAACCAGGAAGGCAAATCGAACATCTAATACTCCAGTCGTTGTTGTTAGTATTTTAGAGGAGAGCTGAAAAAATGCTCCCTATAATCAACAAATTAAAAAAATCGCTCCCCTAAGAAACCTCTCCCAGTTTTGATAAGAAGAGTGATTTAGAAATTGAGGAAAGTGATCTGATATCAAGAAGAGTGATTAGTTGTGTGTATGGGAAATGGTTCTGAAGATCAATAACTGTTAGGGGGTCATTCCTGGATTCATAAATGATAAAAAAACCATGACGTTGTAAAGGAGAGCTATTTTTAATTTTAAGGAGAGGGAGAGAAAGCTCCCCTCAGTCGACATTCAGGTGAGCGGCATGAAATTGACATTAATTTTTGCTTACATAATAACACGTAGGCCTGCAGCTAAAATTTCTACCTTGCTTAGAAACACAATTCCGCTACAAGGTCCTCCCTACAAGACAAACTACACATTTTTGGAAAGCTGATAACACGAGGAACACAAATGCAGAGAGTTCCAAGCAAAATGTTTGCAATATCTTGATGTATTTGCCCGAATTTTCTGAATGAATCAGTTATTAAAGGGCCAATCCCGATAATATTTTGGAGAATAAAACTGCTTAAGTATGTGTTAAAATCCCTTAAAATCCTCTACCAAAGGGCCGAGCAACTAACCCAATATTTGTGATACTTTTTCAAACAAGTCTCAAACCTATCAGTCTTCATCTGGAAATGGAGAACGGTGTCACAAACTGTATTATGCGGCTTATGGATAAACCAGATTTTTACTTATAAAAATAATGTGTAGGTGAAATTTACCTTTCGTTATCAAGTACAGCACATGGGTCATTCATTGTGTAGACCTCTAAAGGAATGGGGATCGATTATCAGGTCACCCAACGAAAAAATGACCAGAAATCTTAAAAGGGTTACGTGTCCGGATAAGCATTTATGATGTTCACATCAAAACGACTAAATATTGTGACAAGGTAAACACACCATTCCTCTTTATTTTGGCGCTTAAATTTCAAACGTACTCGGACTTTTATTTTTGAGACTCTGTTCAAATCGGGATAGTCCCTTAACTAAAATGAATTTTCCACAAAGCTGTGATGGTTGCCAACTGAAATATATTGCCTAAAAATGGACGGTTCGCCGAATCTGGGGGTGGGGAGGATAAGTTCTTCCTAGACAGAATTTCTACTAATATATCTGTAAATCTTTAATTCAGATTAGATTTATTTTCCTAACAATTAAGCAAAGCATCTATAAATATGTAATTTTCTCACTAGGATAGATATATGGCTAAACCTAAATAATACTGTAACGAAGAGACAAAAAGCAGATGGAGTTGAATGCCTAATTGTTCGGTATCAACTATGGGGAATTTGGTCCAAACAGCGACGTTTCGGTCTGCTCTTTATTTCGAATTTCGAGTTCTTTTACGTGTGCACGGGACCTCAGTTTTATATTCACAGCCCACCGCAACCCCCTACCCCATTCCTGCAACACTGACAAGGGGAAACAACGCTGGAAAGTTTGGGGAACTGTCTAGATCTACACGGGGATCAAACCCCGGATCTCCTCAAAAGTGAGCCACGAACATTGGGAAACAACACTGTACAGGATCAAATCCTGTACCGCTCGGTAAGTGAGTCAGCCCCTTCCTGAGTCACCGCTGCTCCCTTGCACACTGAGGACACATGCGTGGAAAGTAGGAATAATAGCTGTGCACGGGTCACTTTCAATATTTTCAGCGATGTTCATGAAATTTTCACCATTGTGACGTCTAATGCCGATTGTAAGTATATATAAAAAAAAACAATTTAACACTATCATTCACCTGAAGTGACTTTATTATGGTAAAATTGTATTTTCGACTTTGATTCAATTGGTTGAATCAAATGAGCCTCTGTCGTTATTTGTTTAAAAAATAGAATGAATCAATATAAAAAACAACAACAACAACAAAAATAGTTTCTAATTTGTTCCATTGTCAGAGTCACTTTAAGATTTTTATTCATATTAATATAGACAACAACAACAACAAAAATAGTTTCTAATTTGTTCCATTGTCAGAGTCACTTTAAGATTTTTATTCATATTAATAAGGCTTTATAAAAGTTTAATTCTGTCCAATGTTTAATAAATCATTCTTCAAGTAATATACACCCGAAGGAATTATTCTATATTACAATTTAAATATTCTGTTGATAACGGACGTGATATCATCTTGTTTGAATTTTCGGGGGTCAAGATCAAGTATAGAAATTTGTGTGGGTTAGTATTTCAGTAAAGTTTATTATTTGTAATGTAATTCAATTTATGTAATCGAAATGTAATATTTTGAAATGACTTCAGTCGGTAACAGAGATTGAGCCATTGTTCGCTGGGCTCCTTTTCTGACATTTTAGTAAATTCAGGGTAGTTAATGTATAAATGTAACTGATATCTTGTTTACATGTTGACTCTGTGAGAGTGTTTTTGTAATACCTAACCAGCGGCTGCTAGGCAGGATACGCCCACATTTTCGAGAGGTGGATAGAGAACAAGGTAAAAAGTACGCGATTTTTCATACAATCAGGGGCCATAATGCGCGAATATCGACAGGAACCGAGATCTTTGAGTTATAAACTTACATTTCAAGTTTCGACCTAATCGGATAAAAATTGTGACCTCTATAGGGTCCACAACCTTGATATACCATACTTTTATGCTATTTGAGAACGAACGGCGGCCATTTTGTCTGTCAATTTTGGGTCGATTTTCACGAAATTCGAACTCAGTCGTCCTTAGGTTGTATCGGTAATATTATAATACGTTTTTTTTTAAATCGGATAAAAATTATGACCTCTGTAGGGTCCACAAGCTAAAAACGCAATTTTTCGTACAATCAGGGGCCATAATTCAAAAAGTTACCGTCCGATATTCGCGAATATCGAAAGGAACCGAGATCTTTTTTAAATCGGATAAAAATTGTGACCGCTATAGGGGCCGCAAGCTAAAAACGTGATTTTTCGTACAAACAGGGGCCATAATCCACGAAGTTTCGATCCGATACATGCCAATATCGAAAGCAGCCGAGATCTTTTGGAGATAAACCTATATTTCAAGTTTCGTCAAAATCGGATAAGAATTGTGACCTGTAGAGTGTCCACAAACAAATTGTGGACGGACGGACAGGGGCGACGACAATATACGTCCACATGAAAATGTTGGCGCATAAAAATGTACAGTACACTGCTGTGCGATTTTCATGTGTAACACGTTTGAGCTAATCTAGCCTAGTTGGTGGGCATGGCATTTTGGGCGTCGAATACCACACCCACCACCAGATACCCGGCAATCTTACATTCTGATGATACCAGATATGCATGCATATAGGAGAAATTTGGTACACTTTTCAGTTAGGTTGACCCCCTGGGCTCCACCTCTATCGTTATCAAGCCCGTATTTTTAGTGAAATCTATTTCTATAAGTCTTATAAGGATTTAATAAATATATATTTATTTTATGATTGATTAGAGATGCATTATGTAGTAGCCAGAACTGCTTATTGCAGGTCTTTCTTTATGCCTTAAATGTTATATAAAAATTATTAATTTGACATTCGATATTCGATATAAAAGTAGGTGGTAGCCTTAAAGTCGGGGCAGAACTGTAGGACGCCAAATTCAATTTCATTTAAGCAAACTTAAACAAAATGCATATTTAAAGACCGAGCCACGTATTTCGATATATAGCTAGAGAACGTTACTTACGGACTAGTGTAATGGTTTTATGAAATGAAATGAAATGGGGTTTGACGTCCTACCATTCTGCTCAGACTGTGCTAATGCAAATGGGCATACGCCATTTAGTGTGATATGAGGGAAATTTTGCCCGGACAGCGGCGGTATGGTCTACTCTTTTTACGAATTCCAACTGTCAAGGGTTATTTTGCGTGCACACCAATGTGTACATGGAACCTCGGTTTTTTGTACCATCCAAACGACTATACTTTGTTCCTTGCCAGGCTCTCCGTCCTGCACTACTGACAAGGGTGAACCATGTCGGAAACATGGTTTAGGAAGCATATACACGTACGTGTTGTTCTTGTTGTTGTTTTTAGGGTAACGCTCGTCAAATAAATTAAAAATGAAATGAAATGTGGTTTAAAGTCCTACTGTTCTGCTCCGGCTGGGCTAATGAACACGGGGAAACCACATTAGTATTAATTAAACAGTTCTAAATCATTTTCTTCGGTTTATTAACACACGCAGCGGATCATGATATACCCAATAATAATACAAGGATTGGGAAATGCTCCCCTTTTCGTGACTAGAAATTGCCTCTCCTTATCCAGTGAATGTAAACTGTCTATTTATAGCAATTCTCTACTTTTCAATATGTGCCCCTTTGCATGTTTGGTCTAGAATCTTTGAAAGTGTTTGAATTTACATTTGCTGACATGTTTTGTTGAATATTTCTGACTTGGCGGCAGAAGGATCAGGAGGTTAACCGACAGGAAGTAGGGAAATTACGTTCCCAAATGACGTCACAACCTATAGATAGATATAATTGGACGAAGAAAAACATCGGAATATTCAAATATCGTTATAGGCCAAGGAATGGTAGAGATTAAAAGGACAATGTTGGTATCCACTGTTATGTATCATATCTTTTGTTTGGCCTACATATGTGTTATGTATCATATTTTATTTAAATATATTATTAAAAGGTATTATTTTAATATACAATGTACTATTCCAATTTTGACAGGATTTATTTTTAAGTATTTTGTGAGTTAGATGCAAATTGTTATTTGACCTATATAATTACCTCCCTCTCTTTACCAAACTTTTCCTGGAATTGATATAGAATGTATCTAGTTCGCGCAAGTAGAGATAATTGCTTTGTTCTGTAAAGACGTGTTTCGTATCTTTTTCATTATACCCATTATTTTAGGGTTTATAGATATTTTATTTATTATTACTCTTATTTTGTATATATTAGAAATGTTTGTATATTTGGAACCTTGTTGGGTAATATTTTAAGACCGATAAATCGATTATTCTGTTCTTGTCTGTTCGTCTCACACGCTGAGTACGTAACAGAGTTGGGGGCTTGTGTCCGGGATTGTAAATAACAATAATATTTACTTTTATTTAAATCACATGTGTTATTCAAAATGGTATTCAACATCGAAGATTTTATTCACAATCCAACTGTAGGGAAATTGAACGCCCTACGTAAAGATGACTTGTAAGAACTAGGTCAGCACTTTATTTTAGACATAACTGATGATATGGGAAAACCTGAGATAAAGTCTGCTGTTCGACAACATCTTATAGAGGAAGCATTACTTTATAACCATATTGCTCAACCAATGTCAAACATATCTCCTGGCTCATTAGACTCTAGTCACCAAACGCATAATTTACCGTAAATGGATTTCCAAAGTTCCTTGTTCAGCCTTGGCATTTATGTTTTGGGCTTTTTTTGTTTAAATCAAAATTTAACCAAAACATTATTCTTTGTCAAGGATGTTGGCATCGGGTGTTTTCGCCATTATTTAATTTTATGCCAACTTCAAAATTATAAGTATAACTTAAGTATTTACTCGGCAATTGTGACAATTGTCACCAGGCCCTCAATCGGGTTATTGCAAACATTTTTCTTGAAACTCTTGGATTTGTATTCCTGGTTTGATAAACTTTACAAAAATGTATAGTTTGCTTAGCTTCGAGGACTGTGTAGCGGAATTGTGTTTCTAAGCAAGCTAGAAATTTTGGCTGTAGAACTAATGCCCCTCTTAAAACAGATGATGTTATCTTACATACCCTTTAACAGATGATATTATCTTAGATAACTCCTTTAAACAGATATCATCTTCCATGTATACATACCCCACTTTAAACAGATGATGGTATCTTAGATACCCCACTTTAAACAGATGATGGTATTTTACATACCCCGATTAAAACAGATGATGTTATCTTACATACATGTACCCTGCTTTAAACAGATGATATTATCTTATTTACATATGTACGGCGGGTTGTGAGCTAGGCCTTAAACAACCCGCTTAAAACAAACGATAGTGATATCTTAAATTGAAATGGTAATATCTTACATACACCGTAAAAACAAATGATAATACATACCCTGCTGAAATGATAATAATATCTTACACAACCCACTTTAAACAGATGACAATATCTTACATACCTCGCTAAAAACAAATGGTAATATCTTACACGCCCGGGAAAAAATGAATAATAATATCAGACATACCCCGCAAAAATAAATGATAATATCTTTCCCACTTTAAACAGATGACAATATCTTACATACCTCGCTATAAACAAATGATAATATCTTACACGCCCGGAAAAAAATAATAATATCGCACATATCCCGCAAAAACAAATGATAATATCTTTCCCACTTTAAACAATATCTTACATACCTCGCTATAAACAAATGATAATATCTTACACGCCCGGAAAAAAATAATAATATCGCACATACCCCGCAAAAATAAATGATAATATCTTACGCACCATGGAAAAACAAATTTTGATACATACCGCTCTTAAACAATTGATAATAATATATATCTTAGATACTTCGCTTTAAAGGAATGTTAATATAATATTTTATACACCCCTCCAGGAACTTCATCCTGCACCATTGACAGGAACTGGAAGTGGTGCACCGTCATCAGGCCTATGTCACTTCCCGACTCGTGGTGCTCTGATACCCAAAATGTCAGACTAAAGGCAGCCCCAGTTTAGCCGAAAAGTATTGTTTTACTGGTTCAAGTGGAGAGAATTTCATATGCGGCCTTTGTTTGTTATTACAACCCGCATAAACGGTATGTAAATATAATCTTCACTGACTAATGAAACGAAATACTGTGAAATGAAATTAAATGTGAATTAACGCCCTACTTTTCTGCATCGATCAAGCTAATGAACACGGGCATACTTCGTTTGTGCTGTAAGTGGCTATTTGCCCGGATGAGGCGCTGTGACCTACTCTTGATTTCGAAATCCAACTACCAAGGATTTTTTACGTGCCCCACCAGTTTCTACACTTTGTTTCGGTTTTACGTACCACCCATACGACTAGACGTTTTTGCGTGAAAAGGGGAAACCATGGTGGAAGATTTTTGAGGAACTTTCTCGCCTAACACCGTGCTGGAACCCGTAACCTCTTTGTTGGCGAGCTTGTGTCATACAAACTGCACTACACCCAATTAGAAACAGTATCAAGCTGATGATCGAATGAATTTTTATCACTGTGCTAGAAACCACAGAATGCACGACTCGTGTACTGATTATAAAGTGTTCATTTTATATTAAATATTGGATATTAAGATTCCATATTTTTACGAAAAGATAACAACACCAATATTGATTGACATGGACCAATATTAAATTCTAATTCCTGTTTTTAATTTCAAATGTTATAGAAAACATTAGGTTAGAGGTTTAACCCGACAAAAAGTCCACTCCTTTTTAACAATTTAGGGGTCAAGAAACGTCACTGTACAGTTTTTACAACATATTGTGGTCCCATTGTTCTTTACCTCGAACTTTCGATTTCTGAATTTGAGGTCTAAGCTAATTATAGATACAGGTGGTGACAGTTGTCGTACATGTAATGTGAGTAGTTGTCATAGATAACACACCTTTATTGGCTTGTCACTCGTCTGGTGGCAATTTAAAATGATTGACTTCTTGATGTTATCTGGTCTTAACAAAGACGAGAGCACGTAATTGAAACGTTTTTCAGTAATAAACATAAATTGCATTCGATAAAATTGTGACCTGTGTATTTCCAGTTCAATTACTAAAACCCATTGACACTTCGTTTTAAAGTGATTTATATGTGAAATGTTGGAGTGGTTTCAAGTAGCTAAGTCCCTAACTGAATATCATTCAAAGTCTTCGAACACGAATTATTTGTCAGTTTAAATCAGCATTGATGTTGTGATCTTACCGGGAAAAGATGGACTTCTGATATCCAATATTTAAGACAAAATATACATTTTACTATTTGTAACAAGGGACTAGAAGAACGAAGCTAGATATATTCCACAAGTTATGTCAAACGGTGATCTCATATTCTTATCTGGAGGGCATGCACAATAAATACTATAGGTGTAGACTGGAATAACCAGACGCTAGAGATTGCCATACGATTTAGACTTCTAGCGTATTCGCCGAACATAACTGATTTGAAATTAAAAGTAAAAACGGACACGATTGAATGTAAATCAGTATATATACATTCATAACATTATTATATGCGCTGCGACATATTTGTGTCCATTTCTAGGTCCCAGATATTAGCGATTTAGCTCATTTAATGTGCGTGCATTAGATTATAACGTCTGTCAAGTGGCGTGGTGTCTATCCCAAGCTTGTACGTGACCAGGAAAGGAGTAAGGTTGCCTGCCCAACCTCGTAGGGTTTCCCCGTATCCTCTTGTTGCCTCCCATTGCTAAAAGACACCAACGCGCAAGCGAATTATTGAAATAAATATGTGACATATATGTTAGTCGAGAATTGCCAAGTTTATGCCGAGTTGATGTTAAACTTAAACCTCTCTCTTCCATTTTATAAAAATATGTATTTGTAACTTTCATAAGGGCAAGGTAAAGTGATAGAGTGATAAACACCACACTGATTAGCAGTGAATATTCGCTAGGCCTCTACAATCACTGATAAGGATGACATCGATGCGACTTAATGAGCCACAAATATTAACTTTTTTCTCCCGACAAATTAAACTCTAAAACATTTTTTCTTATGTATTAGAAAAATAAGTAAAAACGTTTGAAGTATTTGTAGGTAAAAAATATTTCCTATTTAGTGTAAATGGGAATTAAAATGAGTAAAAGGCAGAATTCTGTCCGATTAAGTAACGTCTTATGTAAACAATGCACGCGCCATTGACATCGCGTGATGTGACGTCACGTGTTGAAGGCAGTCATCTTTCGTAATCCTCTGTGAAACAGATTTGAAAAACACCTGAAATGGGGGAGGGGGTCCTCAAAAAGGCATTCACAACAGCTTTAGTGCCTATATTTTGGTATCTAAATGTGCTTGAGATGGTATTGGACAATGGATCAAAATAAACGAAAATAATGATTTTGGAATTTGTAAGTTAGAAAATATGAAGCAAATATACCGTTCAGTACTACACAGCTACAGGGTTTACAACACAACATTGTCTTACAAAGATGCCTGAATATATACACTACAATCATTAAGACATCAGATGTTGAAAACCGTCTGTGTTTTAGCATACCAAATAATCAAACTATTATTTTTCTAATATCCTCCATTTGCATCTTTATTTACAATTCTGTGTCGTTTTACCGTTTCACAGGAAGTGCTGCTTACATCAATAAGTTCATGAACGATTTATTCTTTAATATGATCAAATCAAAGTAAATGACATATCATTTGTATTCTCATATTAATTAATCTAATTCCGAAGTTGTTCAAATTAAAAAAATAAATTTGTATCTAAAATTATTTAAAACTGTTTGTTGCGGCGTGAGGTGCACGGAAGACACTAAAACCAACCAGATCTTCATGTAGTAGAGGCCATCAAAAGTGTAAAAAACACGAAACGAAATGTAGATCTGTATTTTAATCAGATTGGGACGAAGACACGTTAACGAAAAAAATGTTTACGTTTATAAAATGGTGAAATGTTTCATTACTAAACGGAATACATATCGATGTAATGTTCCAGTAAACGGTTTCAGTTTAACGATTATTTGCATAGCTCGTCTTAAAGGAGCTAAATCGCTAATATTTTGGACCCAGAAATTGGCACAAATGGGTCGCAACACATATAATAATGTAATATGAATTTTTATTTTATGATCAGTAGTGGAATACCGCATTTTATCAGAGAAATAAAAGTGTTATTCCACTGGCTAAAGTAGTCCATGTTGTTTTTACCTAAAATGATTGTAAAATCATAAAATAAATAGAACATTTGTCGTTTTGTCGTGAATAACATATTTTATTTCATCTCTAAGCAAGAAAACGTTTATATTTTCACTCATGCTACGCAACCTATCTTTATCATTTTGAATAAATAATAATTTTATAAAATGTTGCCATGTTATTTAGTTATTTAGAAAACGTTACAATTAAACCATCAGTCCAAAAACCGGACTTTGAAACCAAATCAATAACTTACAGGAAGCTCAAGAATGTAACGTCCGATAAGATTGTGAATGAACTTGATAACACCGAATTTTTTAATATTCATCTTATCAGTGATATTACTGCTCAAGCCCATAGCTATTTTACAATACTTCATCAAACTCTTGACAACCTTGCCCCGTTACAAACAAAGACAATCAGACTTCGTCCAAATTCAGCCTGGTTTAACAATGATATCCTTGAAGCAAAGAAACTCCGAAATAAAGCAGAACGTAAGTGGCGCGAAACAAATCTCACAATACATGAACAGATATTTAAATGTAAAAAGAATACAGTTAATCATTTAATACGCAAGGCTAAAAAGTCCTACTACTCGGATAAAATAGAGACTGGTCAAAACAAACAGAAAGAGTTATTCAGAGTAACAAGTACACTTCTTGATCCAAACTATGGCGCCACTAAGCTTCCAGAAACTGTGCCTGTACAGGAACTCCCAGATAAATTCTCTGCTTACTTTTCTCAGAAGATTGTCAAGATTCGTGAAAGATTGGTTACTGAGATCAGCGGACATGTCTATCATAAGAATTTGTCTTCTGAAGTTCCAACTCTCTCTCATTTCAAACTCGTGTCTGTGTCCGAAGTGGCTAAAGTTATAAATCAATCTTCCTCAAAATCATGTTCACTTGACCCCCTCCCGACAATATTATTAAAAGAATGCCTACCAACCATTGTACCTATTATGACTGACATTATAAACACTTGTATTTGTGAAAACACTGTTCCTGACGATTTCAAAACCGCAATCATCTTCCCACTAATTAAGAAATTCAACTTAGATCAGAATCTGGAGAAAAATTACAGACCAGTATCTAACCTGAGTTTCCTATTTAAAACCTTAGAACGCGTAATAGCAAGCCAACTCACATCCCATATCTGTGACAATAATCTAATGGAAGAGTTTCAGAGTGCTTACAGGAAGTTTCATAGCACCGAGACCGCTATTGTTCGGGTACACAATGATATCAACATGAGTTTAGATCGCCGTGAATGCGTGCTTCTAGTTCTCTTTGATGTATCCGCGGCTTTTGACACTGTAGACCACAATATCTTGCTTCACAGGCTACAATCTGATTTTGGTGTTACTGAAAACGCTCTGAGTCTGTTACGCTCTTATGTTACTAACCGCTCACAAAGTGTTGTAGTAAACGGAATATCTTCTAGCCCTTCTGTTCTGGCTTCCGGTGTTCCAAGCTAAGTATTGAAACTTGTATTGTGGACATTAAAATCTGGATGAACAACAATTTTTTTAAAACTTAATGCAGATAAGACTGAGTATTTGGTTATTGGGTCGTTCTTAACAGGAAAAAGTTGAACTTCGATCTGTCAATACAAGCAGGAGATAGCTGCATGCCCCTTCTCAATCAGCCCGAAATATTGGTGTAATTTTTAACTCAAATATTTCTTTGGAAAATCACATAAACAGTATTTGCAAAATAAGTTATTTTAATTTAAGAAACATAGCTAAAATACGTAAATATCTGTCAGTAGATGCCACAAAAACACTAATAAATTCATTAGTTACTTCGCGTATTGATTCTTTTAATTCTGTCCTGTACGGTGCACCCCTCAAACATCTTGAAAAATTGCAAAAATTACAAAACTCAACTGCTCGCCTTATTTCTGGAGCAGTATATAGGGATCATATTACACCTATTCTATATAAACTACACTGGCTTCCTATTATTTTTAGAATTGAATATTAGATTTTATTATTAGTTTTTAAATGTATAAATAACATGGCACCTATGTATCTTAGTAATCTTTTAGGTTTTTATGAACCTCGTCGACAGTTACGGTCTTCCGGTGACAATCTGCTACTTATTGAGAAAAAAGCTAATCTCGTCAGTTTCGGCGAGAAGGCTTTTGAGGTAGCTGCCCCCAAACTATGGAATAAACTTCCTCATTCCATTCGGTCATGCACTTCTCTGTCATCATTTAAGATTTCTCTAAAAACGCACTTGTTTAATAGGGCTTTTAATTAATCATCTCTGTGATAACTATATTTATATTTTATGCAATACTTCCTTTTACTCAACTTTTATGTATATTATTCACTTTTTATGTTTTAATCTTATATTTGTTTTGTCAATCATATTATCTTTATTGTAAAGCGTCATTGAGCACTTTTGTGGAAATGGCGCTATATAAACGCTTATAAATAATAATAATAATAATAATATTTTCTCTTACATTTAGTTTAAAGTTTTAAAGGGGTATTGACAGTTAAAAAGTGTATTGTGAGTAATATATTTTTTTTGGACTTTAGTATTCAAGGTCCTCTATTCTGTGTTGGAAAATGATATGTTCAGCCATGTCGATACTAGCTAGCAACAAGATGGTGTCCCTTTACCTTGACCTTAATGGACACGAAAAGCTGTTACCAGAGAGAGAGAGAGAGAAATGGGGTTTAACGTCCACTCGACACAAACTAGGTCATTTCGGGCTAACATATGGTTTAATTTTATTTACATAATTCGCTTGCACGTAGGGGTCTTTAGCAGTGGGAAATTTTCACCATTGTGACGTCTAATGCCGATAGTAACTATATAGTAATACTTTATTTTGGTAAAATTGTATTTTCGACTTTGATTCAAGTAGTTGAATCAAATGAGCCTCTGTCGTTATTAATTGTTTAAGCAAATCGAATGAATCAGTATAGACAGCATTTAAATATTCTGTTGATAACGGACGTGATGTCATCTCGTTTGATTTTTGGGGGGTCAAGTTCAGGTATAAATTGGTGTTGGTAAATAGTTCAGTAAAGTTTATTATCTGCTCAAAGGCTATTTTTAGTATTTGTAATGTAATTCAATTTATGTAATTGAAATGGATATTTTGAAATGACTTCAGTCGGTAACAGAAGTTAAGTAATTTTAGTAAATCATTCAGGGTAATTAATGCATAAATCTAACTTATATCTTTGGATATATGTTGACAAGTAAAATGACCAAAGGTTAAACTCGCCATAGCTGTGTAATATTCTGTTGATTGATTTGCCGGCTAACCCGGGGTCTTTAGAAGTCAAGCTACGAGTTTAAACTGGCAGCCGCTTAACTAACAAGTCCAATGATCCGGTTAGACTCCCCCCTCTCGTCTCCACTAACCAGATAGTTCAGCAGAACTATGGCTGAACATGGAAATTGTATACAAGGTTTTTTTTATGATTGATTTTAGTAGCCTAGGTTGTCTTTCTTCAGAATCCGCTGGGTGAACCTCGGTCACCCTTGAGCGTTTGTAGAAATTCAAGATGGCGTCCAAGACGGTCGTCAATTCAAATAATCCCCTATAACTCCTATAGTATTTAAGCCAGAATGATAATTTTGGTGTCTAAACGTATGTTTTGGGGGTCAAGGAATGCACTGTAGGTGATTAGATGATAGTAAAATCAAACATGTCAGACACTGTGTCCCTTTAACTCGTTAGCGGCGTTTGGCGGCGATAATTTCACCGAACCAATCTAGATCTAAAACAAATTATATATTTTTGGACAGAGGGCCGTAGGAGTGTTAGGATAACACCACATACATCCCTGTCAGGGGCTCTAGGGCCACATGGGTTGGTCTTGAAAAGGGCGACACAAGCTGTTTGTTGAACATTTAAAAAATAACAAATTCTACCCGCAAAACAGGAACATAACCTCTACAAAACTAGGTAATATCTAATTTAATCCTTTAGTCGTGTTTCTGGCTGTAACCTGTGACAGCACAAGCGTACAACACTGTATATATTCTAAGCCCATCCTAGTGCACGTATTACATGAGCTGTCACTCTTGCATCCACATCTGATGAGCCACATGACAGACCCCGGAGCAAGTTGGCCGGTTGTAAGGTTTTCAAATTAGTGTCCTCCCAGCAATACAGTTCCGAATCAAGTAACTGACGAATTCCGTTCTTCCAGTTTAATATTACGTTAACTGGGTATGGCTTTTTACCTCTTATTATATAGAACCTTTTCAAGGGAGATTGTCTCATTTAAATTTACATATTGTAGCTTTATTTTGCAATTTATTTTACTACCGCTGGGATGATTATCCTTTAATCAAACCAATTAGAGTTACAGACTAATGTAATGGTGTATGAAATGAAATGTAATGGGGTTTAACGTTGTACTCTTCTGCTCCTACTGGTAGGCCTATAATGAAGACGAGCATACGCCATGCGGTGTGCTATGAGGAAAATTTTGCCCAGACAGTGGCGCTATGGCTTACTCGTATTTCGAATTCCAACTGTCAAGGGTTCTTTTGCGTGCACACCAATGTGTACACGGGACTTCCGTTTTGTCAGTAAAGATTGTTGGTATCTTGTCAAAACATATGTAAAGGTGAACAATCCACAAACATCAATTTACCCCCAATTGTCAACAATGGAGCCACGACGTTTTCTGACCTTTAAAAGGTAAACACTCTTAACAAATTCTTTATCAAACAATCACACAGACAATGCACATCTTTCAGTTCTTAAACATAATCAATATTCACTGTGCAATTAATGTTTCTAAAGTTAATGGACCCGATAAAACCAATGGGAAACTTTTGAAGTCTATCATTTCTGTACCACTTTGTAATTTATTTAACTTATCTTTATTTTCTAAAACAGTACCCTCTATTTGGAAAACGGCCAATGTAATAGCTATTTTGAATAAAGGTGACTCAGTGGAGTGTGATCAATTATAGACCTGTTTCGCGTTTGAGTATAGTCGCTAATATTTTTGAAAAATGTGTATATAAGCATGCCTTTAACTTCTTTCGGACACTCTCCGTTATAACTAATCGGCAAAGCGGTTTTTTGCACGGCGAATCTAATTGATCTTACACACTTCTTTTGTCAAGCCATTGATGAAGGCTATGCAATACACGGGGGCAGTGTTCTGTAATATTAGCAAGGCTTTTGACAGGGTATGGCACGCAGGAGCGGTGGGGATAAGGGGTGGTCTACTTGACTGGGTCAGAAGTTATTTAACCAATAGAAGCCAATCTGTGATTGTCAGTGGTACCCCGCCCCTTCCCTTGGCTGCCCCCGCTGGTATGCCACAGGGCTATGTCTTGGGACCGTTCCTCTTCCTTATGTATATATAAATGATATTGTTGAAAACCATAATTCTAATGTTAGATTATTTGCAGTTGTTACCAACTTGTACTTGAAAATCCATGACCCAACTGCATGTGCGGCTGTCTTAAATGAAGACCTAGATAAGATCAATACTTGGGCAAAGATTTGTCTGGTCTTTTTCAACCCACTGAAAAGTGAACAGTATCTACTAAACACGGCCGAATATTGCCGACACTTTCACTAGATAACGCTGCAATAAAGAAGGTCTTCGAGCACAAGCATTTGGGGCTGACTTTTCAAAATGATAGACATATCGATAATATCTTGACGCTAGACTTGTAAACGTTCTCCGATCTCTGAAATACAGACTAAATAGAAATTCTTGGAAAACAATGTACATATCCCATATTCTCCGAATTTTGACTATTGTGATGTCATATGGGATTGGTGCAACTTGACGCACTCAGGACTATGTGTGGTGCTGTTAGGGGGACCAGTCACAGCCATAGACTTTTATACGAGGAAACGGGTTTTATTACACTATAAGAGAGTCGAAGGCGTCATAAGCTTATACACTTTTACAAAATTATGAATCATCTCACACCACCATATTTTCATGAATTGCTATTATTACCCGAAAAGCCCTAGCCTTCGTAACAAATCTAATTTATCAGAGTATACTTTTGCAGGACATCATTATTTTCAAAATCATATATACCATCTACGATTAAAGAATAGAACCGACTTTCTGACTTTATAAAATCATCTCCCTCTATCAGTATCTTTAAAAGTAAATTGAAACAAGTTGACAAAGAAGCGCCATCATACTTTAATACAGGAACAAGAAAAAAAATATGATTTTACATTGTCGCTTTCGTCTTTCCTGTAGTGATAAGTTCTTAAGGCATATTTCAGACAGCCCTGTGTGCGCTTGCGGTCATGATTTTGAAGGTGCCAATCATTATCTTTTAACATGCCGATGCACGTAAACATTCAATTTTTATCTTACCCCAAAACCTAATTTCACTACAGAGATTATTAAAAGCCACTGATGATATTATTATTTCAAGTATGATCTTTCAACAAGTCAATGGGTTTTTAGACATCTCCGGACGGTTCAATTAAAACTTCGATCCAGTAGTTAAAAATATGAATATTGCAATCCTGAAATTGTAAATATGTACATAGACTTTTTTGTTCAGATCGATTTTATCATAATTTAGTTATATAGTCTTCTTTGTTATATATATATTTTCTGTAATATAGCAGAGAGGTAATATATCTAGCCTGTTCGTCAATCCTTTTCTGAGAATAAAATATTGTTTATAAAAAAAAAAAAAATTAAAAGGGTTACGTGTCCGGATAAGCGGGTTTAACGTTCACGTCCAAACGACTCAATATTTTAAGCTGAAATTTTGAGACAAGGTAAATACACCATTTCTCTATATTTTGGCACTTAAATTTTATACGTACACAACATTTTTGTTCTGAGACTGTTACAATTGGGATGGTCCCTTTAAGGGAATTATCAGTAAGCTGGAAATCGACCTGGTCAGGTATTATATAAGGATAATCTGTGTTTTCATTTTATTTGTTTCTTCAAATCGTCATTACGCATCTACTGCAGCAATGATCTCTGTGATAAAATTATATTTGGGATATGTTTAACCAGTTCTATCACATAATATTTGCTGACACCAACATTGAGCTATAACATTGAGATCAACGAATAGAAGATTACTAGTCTGAAACCTTAAGGGTTTGGGGATTGTCTCGTTGTCTCCCTTGCTATCAGTTTATTTTCCATTTCAAAGCGTGTGTCGTTGCAGGCTCGGGAGGTCCTAATCGAAGTTCCTGTGTTCGATTCTTGCATTGACCGAGAAAGTTCATCGAGATTTTCCGGCGTAGGTACAAATGAGGATCACAGGGGTGGGGGGGGGCACACAATTTTTGGAGTTACTCCACCTAGCCTACAATATAGTGCATTTGTCAAAGAATAAGGTCAATCGACAATTTTACCTAGTAAGAGCACATGTCTGGAGTTTAACGTCCTACTTTTCTGCACCCATTGGGCTGATGAAGACAGGCAAACGTCATACAGTGTGCAATGATGGGAATTTTCCATAGACAGCACCATTCTTCCACTGCTACTGCGATTTTCAACTGTCCAGGGTTCCTTTACATAAGCCCGTCTTCATTAGCCCAAGTCGGAGCAAAACAGTAGGACGTTAAACCCCATTTCATTTCATTTCCTTTACGTGAGCTGACGAATTGCACACGGGACCTCGGTTTTCCCCCATACGGTTTTCCCTATAGGGCCCTCTATTCTGTATCACTGACAAGGGAAAGCGGGATAGAATATCCACTGTGTCGGCGTAATGCATGGGCCGAACCTGGGATTTGCTGGTTAGTAAGCAACTCACTGAGGCAACGCAGCTCCTCTATTATTGAAACCTTCATTGGGAAAAGCTATTTAAATTCTGTGAAAGTCTTCTCTCCCACTACTCAGACATTTAGTACTAGACTATAAACTCAAAGCAAAGAAATGCCTGACTTGTCAGCATTATTAATAGTGGTAGGTGCCTTTTATGATTGGGCTTTGAACAAATTTAGGCACACGGTTATATTGATGTAAAGTGAGGCACACAGAGTAGCGAACCCTAAACACCCTCTTAAAGTGGTAAATAAGTTTATGGTTATAGCAGTGTGTCTTTCTAAGCTGCTAAGACAATACAATTTTGTAAATTAAAATCATTGATTTTTCTGGGAAAGGGCACATGTCCGAGGAGACCTTTCATTGAAATTTCCCTATACTTCGATAGAAGATAAATCTTCAAAGCATAGATATTACTCACACATAATGGGAAGTGATTCATTTATCTGCTGTCTCAAAATTCGAATGATGAAAGAAATTAATAAAAAGTTAGAGAGCTTCAAATGTTTAAATAGCATTTTCTTAAAATGGCTTGAGTTTGACATGTGCCCGTCTTCCCCCGTGGTCTTCAAATGTATTATGTTAACAATATCGTAAGATAAAGATTTCGACATCCGAGTATTATTAATCTACAACAGTCCTTTCGTGCCAGATGCTATTTAAATTGATTTATAAAAACACCTGTTCTCCTATCTTTAATAAGATTTACAAAATTCAATAAAATTCAATAAAATATACTTAAAATTAATTAAAGTTCTTGTATTTGGTTTACTCTGGGGATGCTCGATTATCAGTCAGCAACGTTCCGTGCATCACCACGGTATCTTACAGCAGATCGATTTTTACACAATTGTATTGGATTTTATTTATTATATGCTAGGTTTTAAAAAAGTAAAGGAAATAGTCACAGTGAAAATAAACTTAAAGATACATTATGTAAGATTTAGATAGAGAACTAGCCATTCTTGCTATAATAGTTCGAAAGTAGATGATGTAAAATGAATAATTTGAAAATTTAATTCAAATTACTATATTGCAAGCGAAGATATTAGCCTTTGAAGGTTTGACAGACGTGTTCAATAATTTCAACCATCGCACTGGTTGGTCGAAGCTAAGTCTCGGTCCTCCATATTTGATTAAATCAAAGTATCGCTGAACCATTCTAATCTATTTAATATCTGAGAAATCTGATGCCATCGAGAGTTGATTAAGGCCTGGATCAGTTAATTAATGTCTAATTAATACTTTAGAAAACATTTCAGGCCTAAAGAAAGACCTGCAATAGGCAGATTTAGCTCTTGCATAATGCATGTTTAAATGAGGTTTAACGTGCTACTTTTCTGCACCAACCGAGATAATAAAACGGACTTACGCCAGGCTAGTCAACATTAATTGATAATAACCAGGTTATTGGCTAGAGTATCCAGTATTTTACATTATCGTTAACAAAATCTAAGGGAGGTAACTAGCCCTAAAACAATATGTCAACGCTCACGAAATTAATTTAAGAATTGCCATTTAATTTTCAGAAAATCCATTTGCATTGCCAGTTCAATATCCAACACTCTTAATTTTTTATTGCAAAATTTCTCCCTTCATGGACCATATCTATGTTTTTTTCCCCATTAATTGTCACGATTCATGTTTGTTTATAATGATACAAGAATTATGGGATTTAAATTCGGGGAGTGGTGCAACTCCTACTTGACTTGGCGAAATTTACTCGATAAATCAAACTCCCGGTTGAAGACTAAGAGGTTCTGGGGGACCGAGACTAACGCCATGCAGTGTTTCCACATATCAATAAGAAATCAAATGTGCGAACAAATGAAACGGAAATAAAAATGTCACAAACTGTTTATAATATGTAACATGCAACAAATTTCATTGGCTTAGTCCACTTTGCTATGGGTTTATTTTTTCTCAAAACGTCCAAAAGATCTTGTTAATTAACTAACTACTGATTTGTCATTATAACTATATTATATAAAATATTATAAAATCTGAAAAGGGCACAATGAACATAATTCCTCCGAACAAAATCTAGGTATTACTATGAACCAGGTACCATCGATTTGTAACATCATCCCAGCATTCTTGGAACTGTGACGACAGACCAATTTTCATGCCAATCGTAAGCAAATTTCCAGAATTTTTTTTTTTAAAGCGTCGCCACAAGTAGAACAAGAACAAATAAATAACCAAGTGCATGGAAACAATACGAAACAGTACCTGTTTTAAAAACAACATTTAGTTTTCAATTTTGGGGAGTTCGATATGAGGTGCCGTTCAGAATCAGCGTTGTTGACTAATCATATTCCAATTTGCAATCAACCTAGAAGAGGTCGAAGTGGGACAACAAGCAGTGACTGAAAAACAAGCAAAATGAATAAAAAAATAATATATATATATATATAACAAAAAAGAGAAGTTTAACGTCCACTCGACACAAACTATGTCATTTCGGGACTAACATATGGACCAATTTTATTTCAATAATTCGCTTGCGCGTAGGGTTCTTTAGTAGTGGGAGGAAACCGAAGGACCCGGAGAAAAACCACGAGGTTGGACAAGCGACCATTCGCCTTATCACGTACAAGTGAGAAATCGAAACCACGCCACTTGACTCAATGACAGACCTTATGATGTAGCTCGCACACTCTAACCATTCCGCCATCCAACGTCCCTTCTATAACAAAAACAATAATGTTTCACAAGTACTACAATGTGTGTTCTCTTTACAAGAATGTAAAATAATTGCATAAACAATGAGGATAATATTTTACTTTGTATTTTAATAATCTATTCAGTTGGACATAGACCTATTATTGTGTATTTGTATCTACGAATAAATTTCCTCATAGATAGCCATCGATCACCTTACGAAAGTTACGTTGTCGGTTTACATTTAGCTCCTTTTGTAACAGACATGAAGCTAGTTGGCAGGCAGACATTTTAAATCTTATTTCAGCGATTTCAGTAGATTACAGTACTAGTACTTATTCCTCTTCCACATTCATACGTAACAAAATTGAAAATGTTTATTTAGTCTTTGGGGTATCACGGTGGCTAAGTGGGTAAGGCGCTGGCTCGCTAACCTGGAGGTCGGGTGTTCGATCCCTGCATTGGCCGAGAAAGTTCATCCAGATTTTCCGGCGTGGTTTCCCCTTGTCACTGATGCAGGACGGAGGGCCTGACAAGGACAGCTGTCTAGTCATTCGGATGAGACGAAAAACCGAGACGAAAAACCGAGGTCCCGTGTACACATTGGCGTGCACGTAAAAAATCCCTTGGCAGTTGGAATTCGATATAAGAGTAGGCTGTCCGGGCAAAATTTCCCTCATAGCACACTATATGGCGTATGCCCGTCTTCATTAGCCCAGTTTGGAGCAAAACAGTAGGACGTTAAACCCCATTTCATTTCATTTCATTTCATTTCATTTATTTAGTCTTTGTGTGTATGAAACAACACACCCTAACAAACAATGATATATGATCTTATTACAAACCGATAAGACAAACATGCGGACATGACAAACTACACAGACTTTGCAAGAAATAAAAATCAAATATCAAATCAAGTGAATGAATCCGGAGCCAGTTTTTAAGTGCAAAATAGGTTACATGCCCTTGGTTTTATATTAGTCGTGCTGAACATGTTACATGATCGTTCTCCGACTGACTGACAGGCCTGGATTATCGAGACTATTTTATACAAATATTTACAGACAGCTGGGACCAAAATCTAATCACCAAGATCACCAGTTAGGCAACTCAACGAATATTTTAAGAACCTTGTAAAAATAAAGGGAAAGGGAAATGCGACTGGTATTCTATTCTTGCCTACATCGTGATCTGTCAAGATATAAATTCTACAAAACTAAAAGATAGCGATCCTAATGGTATAATTAATAAAATAGCAAATTGAAAAAACGTTATTCTTTTATGTTGTCATAACAATTCAGAATCGATTTTCAGGGCTTTATTGGTTGATAGATGTGTAGTTAGAATCTTCTACTAATAGGTTTAATACAAGCTACTGTAGCCAATGTACGTGCCTCTGTCGTGTAATCACCCCGTTGATAAATATTGTCATTTGAGGGTGAACAATCACATAAGTAAGTTCAACTTTTATTAAAGACAATTTATGGCCAAGAGGGTCACCCTGCTGTTCAGTAATAAACAAAGGATATTCAATCTATTACTTGCAGTCAAGTAGGAATTTCATTTGAAAAAAGCTAATATGTTTGACGTTAACCCCCAATTCATTTCACCCCATTTGCTGTCATGTAAGAAGAGGTGTTCGACAAGGCGATCCAATTTCACCCATTCTTTTGAATATGATCATTGAACTACTATAAACTGTTATAGCATTTACTGATGACATAACTACATTTATTAAGAGAGTTTAGCTCTCTGCACGAAATTTATTTGAAATACTGAGACATTGTGGTTTAGTTTCGCGGTCTATAATTACCGTTAATAAAACGGCGGTCATAGATAGCTGCGATGGGTAGGTCATTAATGCAACAATTAAAGTCAATCGCGAATGAGGAAAAGCTCATAAAATTCTCAGAATTTATTTCCCTAAGACATTCATATTAAAAACGAATTTAAAGTAGCTAAGTCTCTAACTCAATATCATCCAAAACCTTCGACAATGAAAACATGGATAATTTGTCAATTTTAATCAACATTGGTGTTGTGATCTTACCGGGAAAAGATGGGCTTCTGATATCCAATATTTAAGACAAAATAAACTTTTTACGATTAGTACACGAATCGTGTACCATAATGCGTTTCAAACGGTAAACCCATATTCTTATCTGGAGAGCATGCGCAATAAATACTATCGGTGTAGACTGGAATAACCATACGCTAGAGATTGCCATTCGATTGAGACTTCTGGCGTATTTCGCCGACCATAACTGCTTTGAAATTAGAGTAAAAACGGAAACGATTGAATGTAAATCAGTTTATTTACATTCATATTACATTATTATATACGTTGCGACCCATTTGTGTCAATTTCTAGGTCCCAAATATTAGCGATTTAGCTCCTTTAATTTTATAAATAAAATGATTGAAACAGAAAACACCGTTGGAGAAAATGATTGTCTTTAATTTGAAAATAGATATAATATTATTAGAACAATTCGCATTTCCTAATTACGTGCGTGGCGATAAGAACTGCATTAAACTACATGTATTTGAATCATTTATTTGTTTGGTCATAGGCTTAACGTCCACTTTCGCCGAGGATGATAACACAGAAAAGATTAACTTTTCCATATTTTAAAGTTATTTGTTTTAGTCGTATTTTCGTATTTTAAAATATTTGTCTTTGAGTTATTCATAGATAATAATTTAAATATATTGGTTTTTGACTTATTCATATTTTGAAGATTTCCACAAAATTATTTAAAGCGTAGTTAATTCCATTAAAAGTATTGTATATTTGGTATATATGGAACAATCTAAGAGACACAATTTTACTATAAAAATAATGGATTCTCTGAAAAACACTCATGGGCGACCACATGACAAAATGTAAGGATGTCAGTAACTGCCAGTCTGTCTGCTTGAGTGGCTTA
Organism: Patella vulgata; assembly: GCF_932274485.2. NCBI lineage: Eukaryota > Metazoa > Mollusca > Gastropoda > Patellidae > Patella > Patella vulgata. The sequence continues at coordinate 18,507,466 of NC_065881.2, forward strand.
AGGGGTGCTTCTTATATGTTAACCTAATGGCTAACGGTTGTGAAAACACTGAGATACTTGAACCTCCGTAGACTCTGCAAAGTTGGCAGAGAATAATCCAGGAATGTACTTAGGCTTCGATATTTATGGTAAATGGATTCTCCTTCAATCAAGTCAAATGACAAACAAGGCAGACTAAAATAGTTTCTTACGGCATGTGATACTATTCTTGCGATTTGAAGCAAACCTTTGATAGATAAAGTAGTTTGAATATGTTTGTTGTCCAAATATATCTCACAGAAGTCAGTATACCCTTTTAGACCTTAGATGTAACAGAGTGCAAATAAAACGATAACTAACTGATGGGTGGATTTTAAAGTTTTTGTTTGTCAGTAATAACAGTGAGAAAAAATCGACAATTCAATTTCGATAGAACGATCATTTTGTTTCAAATATCTGCTTAAAATTCCCAGACTAGAATCTTTAAGATCATGTTCACAATCCTTAGTTGATTATGGTCTTATCATGTTAATAAATGTCTAATTAATAATTTATATAACATTTAAGGCCGAAAGAAAGACCTGCTATAGGCAGATTTAGCTCTTGCATAATGTATCATTAGTCCCACTTTCCTGTACCAGATGGGACATTGAACACGGGCATATAAAATGCAAAAACCTGTGTTTTGAGGGAAACTGTGTGCAGAGAGTGGTGTTTCCCCTATTATAATTGACGTTTAATTCAACCCGTAAAGGGTTCTTTTACGTGCACACTGTCTCTTGCCATTTACTTTCTCGGCTAAAACCAGGGTCGATACCGCGACCTCTTGGTTAGTGAGCCAGCGCCCTAATCATTGAACCATGGCCGCTCCCCTTGTGTTAACATCCCGAAGAAATGTAAACTCTATAATTTTCTGTGGGGTAATGATTTTTAGCAGAAAAGAAACGTTATTGTGTATGTAAATGATCCTATTTTCGGTATGTTATTTCGATCCCGGTGATGGCCGAGAAAGTTCCCCGTGTCTAGTCTTTCGGATGGGACCAAAGACCGAGGTCCCGAGTATGTTCGTCTTCAGTAGGATACTAACTCCTAATTTTATTTCATTTCATTTATTTCGTTAAGGGGTGGCTGTTAGCCGTTCGGATAGAATGGAAAACTGAGGTCGCTGGGTGAGTAAAGAACTGATTTGCTATCCAGGAGATCCTGGGTTGAGCGTGAAAGTTCCCGGTGGTTTCTCCTTGTCTTTGGTACAGGATGGAGGGCATGACAGGGAACAGTGTGTTTGGTCATTCGGATGAGACGAAAACCCGGGGTTGTCGTAAAAGACCCCTAGATTTAGACCGTAGTGCCGATTGGTGCAGAAAAGTAGGATGTTAAACTCCATTTCATTTCATCATATTTCGTTTTGTCACATCTGTCAATCTGCCAGTCGTTTCTTACTGGTGACATAAGTTGATTGGCGTTGAGTGATCGAGTGATTCTGTAACCCATCAATAATAATCCATTCACGTGCAGAACATATCTAATACATAGATAATATACTCTTAGTGGGTACAACGTTTGATATAATATAGTATATTGTTGTATAATATTGAGTTATGTTAAAGGAAAGGAAATACATGAGGTTTAACCTCCTACTTTTCTGCCATGACTGAGCTAATCAAGACGGACATGTGCCATATGTGAGGGACATTTGGCCGTACAGCGACACTACGCCCTACGCTTATTAGGGGTTTCAGGTCAAAGTTTGAAATGACAGAAAAAAATTTAAAAAAAAAAAAATACTATGTGAACATATACATAAATTGCTACCCAAAATTTTTTATTTCATCAAAATATCTAATTAGATCCAAAGTTATGGAATTTTAAAATCCGAGACCGACGTTAATAATGTAATCAAATGCTCTATACCAGTCAATGCGTGGCATGGCACCAAAATAAGTGCTTTGAATGATAATATGTCAAATATTTATAATCTGGATGATACCACAAAAAAGTAGCCAATATTTAGTCGAAATTTAGCAAATTTCAGCCAGTAAAACATATAAAACATATAGAGGTCATATAAATAAAATAAAATATTGTTTAAAAAAAAAAAATGTCGGATCTCGGGGTATCATGTGTCATAATAATCACAAAAATGTTATCTATCGTTTGATTGGTTCTATATTAAAATCACCCCTTTTGGATACTATGATTAGATAAAGAGCTGACAGTTCTCGCTATAATAGTTAAAAAAAAAATGAAAATTTCAATCAAATTACTTCACTGTAAACCAAGCTATCGGCGTTAGAATTTTTGTCAATCCTCTATTGTCATTACTACCATTGTTACGATAATAAACACACGCTCAATTATCCATTTTTACGGTTATTTCATCAACCACAAAACATATATACGCTTAACCCTCCCATAATCTCCACCTTTTTCACTTTCCGCCTATCATGTTACAGAAAGTCCAGCAATCGAATCTGCTGTGGCGAGCCATTGGTGGATATTTAAAGATTACCACAATCTAATTACCAGAGAACAAACAACATTGTTATCGCGAGTCACGGTTGATTTACAAAACGGGCTGTACACACCTTTATTATTATTATTGTCACCCAGCGTTAGAATACCAGTGTTTTTTTATCGTCCAGTAAAATGGGTTTATAGTTTTAATTTAAAATATAGCGAAAGTTAAATTAAGTGAACGTGCTATATTGGAGGTTAGAATTCATAAAGACAACAATATTTGGATTTGTATTATGCATAGATTAAGGTAAGAGTATTATCTATGGCCATCTCTTTGTTCATACACCATCATCATACCATTGCTGTGAAGACGTGTGATGAGTTAAAGGAGCTAAATCGCTAATATTTGGTCCTAGAAATCGAAACAAATGGGTTGCAACACATATAATAATGTAATATGAATGTATATAAACTGATTTACATTCGATCGTTTCCGTTTTTACTCTAATTTAAAATAGTTATGTTCCGCGATATACGCCAGAAGTCTCAATCGAATAGCGCCTTGTTATTCGACCTTCGAGACTCCTGTTACAAACATCGCTGAAACGCATTATGGTACACGACTCGTATATCAATAGTAAAATGTTTATTTTATCTTAAATATTGGATATCAGAAGCTCACCTTTTCCCGGTAAGATCACGGCATCAACGTTGATTTAAATTGACAAATAATCCGTGTTTTCAATGTCGAAGACTTTGGATGGTACTGAGTTAGAGACTTAGCTACTTTAAATGCAGTGAAGACATGAAATAAAATGGAGGGTTGGGGTTGCCCAGTAGTCTCGAGTGTCACGCTTCGAGCTCTGGCTGGTCGGTCACCTCTGGCTTGTAGTCGTGGCTTCGATCTCTGGTGTGAGCGTATGTGCCTTGGGTTTACTCTGGGTACTCATATTCCCCCCCCCCCCCCACACAGGAAAAAACCCTGTGCATGAGCTAAGATAATAAAAATAAGACAACTTGTCTGCGATATCAGCCTCAGTGGAAGCGGACGTTAAATACTAATAGAAGAAGAAAATGAAATGGGGTTTAACGTTCTAGAGGGAAATATTGCCCAACAGCGGCACTACGATCTACATTTATTTCGAATCCAACTATCAAGGATTTTCTTTTACGCCAATGTGTACAGTTTTTATCTGGTTTTCGTCTTTCCAAACAACCAGACACTTTTCATTACCAGACAGATAAAGTGAAAAAGTCAGTCATAAAATGTTTCAAATTCCGTTCAGTATCTACACAGATATGTTGAATTGAAACTTCATTCATCTATGCTGTTCGCTATGTAATAATCCCGCCGTCATTTTGTTATGGACGAACAGAATTGATAGGCCTATTTAAAATCCGATTGAATCCAGTCGGGGGATATCTCGTGTTGGTATTTTGGTTAATTAAAATGTTAAATAATCATTCTGAGTACACATTATCACAGATTAAGCCGTAAGAAATTTGATAGTACAGTGAAAAATCAAATCAAGCAATTTATGGAATCGACTTTTGGGTGGAGTAAGGTAAGAAAGCAGGTGGGGAGTGGGCTGTGGAGAGTATTAATTATACGCTCCATTCCCCGCCGCTGCCAACTGAATTAATGTACTAGAATTACCTGTCAAAAATTATTTTCATGGACGCAGTTAACTCCATTTTGAATCTGGTATTGAAAATCTATATGACCTGTAATATGATATATTTGTGACTGCCATGTGTCTGTTTGTGTACGTGTGTTCGGGGTTGGCGGCTGCATTAGGGCTGTCTCAAGTTAGAATTTTGGGGTCATAAGGGTTGAACGAGCCAGAGAGTGGCAAATGTCGGATGACACTGCACAACAAAAGCCAGTCGTGTCCATTTCTGGCGATTTCAATGGGTGCAATCTCAAGATGGTCTGTCACGGAAGCGATGCTCTTCGGAAAAAGCGCAAAGCTCAGTCAATTCAAGAACGATCGACTTGGAATTTGGCATGCGATGACGTCATACTCGGTTCCTGGTCCATAGTAGGCACGTAGAAACAGCTCAATTAAAACTGAAATGAAAGGCATGAACGAAAAATTATAACGGTATCTATGAGCTAGTATAAGTTGTTTGCTTTTGTAATCTTGTTAGGTCAAACGGATGCATGGATTTGTTTTTAGGCGAAGATAAAAAAAAAGCTGGATTTCAGGAGACGAAGTTACTGGGTAGAAAATAACTGCGGAGCATTTGGCAAGGAACAACCTCGATCTAGTTCTTCGTATGGTACTACAAAACGAGGACCCGTGCTCGTAAAGGAACCCTTGACATAAATCAATGAAGAGTAGGCGGAAACGCCGCTGTCCGGACAATATTCACCCTTCATTAGCCCCGTTTGTGCAGAAAAGTAGGACATTTCATTTAAAAAAAAACTAATATGTTCGACTTTCTAAGACGTAAGTTGCTAGAGGATATCAAATTTTCATACAGTATGAGGTTTCTTCTCAAGAACAAAATGACATAATTTATTGCCACCCTCTTATCTCTGAGAGGGTCATGAATCTACCTCAAGACAACATATTTATCAGTGGTCTTCACTGTGGTTTTTCCACTTATGAGCCCCACCTTAAACCCACTCTCACAACTAAGGTAAGATGGAATGGTGTATTTAAACAAAATGGACTAAAGATAACAGGTGAAACGAGTTTATCATATTACTGTGTGGTTATTTAAGGTTTTGAAGAAATACGAGTCCTTAAAGTGGTAGTCACGATCAACAAGTTACTAAGTGAGATACGTAATTCCATTAAGTAATTCTATCGATCATTTTCGAACGGCTAGATGTTTATATTTTAAAAATGATCACATTTTGGTGTTTGGTTTATTTACAAGTCCTTAAAGTGGTAGTCACGATCAACAAGTTACTAAGTGAGATACGTAATTCCATTAAGTAATTTTATCGATCATTTTCGAACGGCTAGATCACATTTTGGCGTTTGGTTTATTTACGGCGTCCCGTGGAAACTGATACGCGCCCTTTACTTACAATAAATTGTCTATTTTAATAAACTCTCTCAGTGTGATGGCTTACTAAGTGTGTGACCGGAGACTCGCTATTTGTAATAAGATTCACCGGCAATCAATCATAGTTGACGCCAAAGACAAAGAAGCCCATAAATTATTTTGTGAATAGGCGTCCTACTTTCTGGAAGAATTAAGCTAAGGATGACGTACATATGCCATGCAGTGTGCGATGAGAGAAATTTTGTCCGGGCAGCCCTTTTTTTTTTATAGGATCCCTACTGCCAAGAGTTCGTTTACGTGCATGGTTTTTCATCCCATTCGAACGGAATCGAACCCCGGAACCCCAGGGTATAGTGAACCAGCTTCTTACTCGCCGAGTCACCGTGGCTCATATATCGAAGGGACATGTAATCGTCTCATTGATTTGTTTTAACCTGGCTGGAAGCATTGTTGCGTTGCGTTTTTTAACACATTACATGTGATTATATATCGTAGGCCCCATTTCTTTGGATTAATCTGAAGCATTGATAAATGGTCATCACAATTATATATCTATTGTCGAAATTCAACTTCTTAAGGGGATCACGTGGCTAAGTGGGTAAGACGCTGGCTCGCTAGCCTGGTGGTCGGGTGTTCGATCCCTGCATTGGCCGAGAAAGTTCATCCAGATTTTCCGGCGTGGTTTCCCCTTGTCAGTGATGCGGGATGGAGGGCCTAACAAGGACAGCTGTCTAGTCGTTCGAAAAGCGAGGCCCCGTGTACACATGGCGTGCGCGTAAAAGATTCCTTGGCAGTTGGAATTCGATATACGAGTAGGCCCGGGCAAAATTTCCCTCATAGCACACTGTATGGCGTATGCCCGTCTTCATTAGCCCAGGTTAGGAGCAGAGCAGTAGGACGTTAAACACCATTTCATTTCATTTCATTTCAACTTCTTAAAGCGGCATTAGGAAAGATTAGATAAAGAGCTGACAGTTCACCCGATTAGATTTTATTACATACTTCGAGAAGGTATTTGTTGAGTAATAAAACCTTCTAGTAGTTTATCGAGGGCTGGCTGTCAAGACGAAAAACCTAGGACCTGTGTCTACATTGGCGTGCACGTTGGAATTCGATATAAGAGTAGGATAGTGCTGTTACTGGGGCAAAATAACCCTCATAGCACACTGTATGGCTCATGCCCGTCTTCATTCCCCAGTCGGAGTAGAACAGGAGGACCTTAAACCCCATTTCATTTGATTTCATTTTTAACCAAGACATAATATCTTCCCATAAAACAAATTAGCAAATACGGTCTAATTAAAGATACATTATGGGAGAGAAGATAGAGAGATTGCAGTTCTCGCTATAATAGTTAAAAACTAGATAGTCTAAAGGTAGTTTGCTGAAAATTTCAGTCAAATTGATCCACTATGAGCCGAGAACGAAGCGGGTGAAATTTTCGCATAGTCTCGGTCATCATTACTAAAATCATTAATATAAACAGCATAGTCTCGATTATCCACTGTTTTGATTCAATTATGAATGGCCGTTAAGCGGCATATAGGAATCTAATCCAGCCAACATCGAAGGCTAGCCTTGACATCGAGAGTTTATTATTGTCTGGATAAGTTAATTAATGTCTAATTGATAATTTAGATAACATTTCAGGCCTAAAGAAAGACTTTGCTCTTGCATAATGCATGTTTAATTAAACTAAAATGAATTTTTATTAAATTTAATCCAACATTAATATGATAATACTTTACTACTAAAGTTCAATAACAAGACAATACCAGAAGGTTGTGCCTTAAACATAAACCAAGATTTAATTAATGTTCACTAGCAAATGAAATCAATAATACACTGTACATTAATTTATTCGTCTTGTTATTAACATATGTTCTATTTCATGTTAAAATGATTTAGTGAACAAAAAAGGCAACAGGTAGACACGACGTTTGTCGATCAACATTTTTATTCTTAAATCGACGATTTTATTTAATGTATAGCTAAGTCTTTAACTCAATATCATCCACGGTCTTCGACATTGAAAACACGAATTATTTGTCAATTTAAATCAACACTGATGTTGTGATATCCAATTTCTGATATCCAATATTTAAGACAAAATAACCATTTCACCATTGGTACACGAATCGCATACCAGAATGTCAAAAGGTGACGCCATAGTCTTATATTTGAAGAGCATGCGATATAAATACTACCGGTGTAGACCCTAATAACCAGAAGCTAGGGATTGTCATTCGATTGAGACTTCTCGTGTATTTCGCCGAACATAACTGATTTGAAATTAGAGTAAAAACGAAAACAATTGAATGTACATATATACATTCATATTACATTATTATATGCGTTGCGACCCATTTGTGTCAATGTCTAGGTCCCAAATATTAGCTCCTTTAGTCGCGTGTGTGTATGAAAGCTGCAAAGCGGATTAGAATCCCATTACAAAATAGTATGACTATATTTGAATATGGCGGTTACTCACTACCGAGATCTGTTCTCAAAATAGATAATTCTACGTGTGCGGAGTCCATCTGGCGATCGCGTAACCGTCCACTAAAGTCCATGCGGCTCGCTGTGAATAGATATAATATCGTGTAAACAGTGGGTAAATATTAATAAACCCTATAAATCACTTCTAAAACAGCTTAACAGCTTATCTAGTGTCAGTGATAATAAGATCAAACTATATTTAACAGTTTTAACATATTATTTGGTCTACCATGGATCAATGTTGCTGGTTTTATGATATTAACTCCACAGGTCTACACTACGACGTGCTGATTTGTGTTTTAATCAGGGTCATGAACACCTACGATAGGTATATTATACAAAGTGTTCATTCTAAGGTAGCTTTCATGAAATGTGGTTTTAGATTGTTCATTGTCTTCCCGTATGTCTTCTGTCGGCTCGTCTTTAACGAATGCTCGTGGGCGCTCTTGAAGCTAAACGAAGAATCCGATCCAACAATTTCCGAAAATTAATATCGGAGTTATGATTCTTGATGAAATTTATGCACAGTTGCGGGACTGAAATAAAGTTATCATAATAGGGAAGCGGTCTTAATACTCAGTTGGAATTCCAGGATACAGATTAGATATATCATAAGAAAGCTTACTGAATGTAATATCCAGAGTAGCCCAGTAATACAGGCTTTAAGTAATAAGCCATCTATTATGCTATGTAAACATAATTTGGGAACACTTTTAAAACAGGCTTACTCATTAAACTTTTGTAATTTAATTAAAGATACATTATGTAAGATTTAGATAAAGAGCTGACCATTCTTACTGGCTCTAAAATAGATAATGTAAAATGAAAATATTGAACATTTCATGCAGATTTCTTCATTCTGAACCAAGTTATCACTGTTTGTAGTTTTGACAAGATGTGTGCATTGTGGTAACCAGGGCACTGGTATGTTCAAGACTTAGCCTCCCTTTCCCATTTTTAAATTAAATTGTTAATGAAACTTAATGGCGAACCGTTTTAATCTAGTTAAAATCTCCAGTGTCCGATGCCATCGAGAGTTGATTATGGTCTTGTTTTGTTATTAAATGTCTAATTAATAGTTTATATAACATTTCAGGCCTAAAGAAAGACCTGCAATAGGCAGATTTAGCTCTTGAATAATGCGTGTTTACAATAGCAATTAATTTATGTGAAAGAATTGAATCGTCGTGGTAACTGGTAATTTTTTCATCCATTGATATCAAAATTGTCATTGTTGTTTTACAGTTTTACCGGGGAACGAATTCTTCACTCAGTACAAATATAAGTCTCTGTCATGGATGACCACCATATCCCAAAATTAGTACTCCGTTTCTTATCTTTCATGCACAAAAATACTAACAATTGTTTTTCCAATTCCATTAAATGGAAGCGGAAAAAATACTTCTCAGAATTCTCGAAGTAGACGCAGTGTTGTTGATTAAATTCGTTTATTTATGAATTAAAATGTCGGTCAGCTAGCTTAGTGTCTGTTTATTCACATGATTGATTCAGACTTAAACCATACATTATGCAAGAGCTAAATCTGTCTATTGCAGGTCTTTGTTTAGGCCTGAAATGTTTTCTAAATTATTAATTAGACATTAATTAACTTATCTAGACCATAATCAACTCTCGCTGTCAACGCTTGCCTGCGATATTTATTGGATTAAACTTTCATTCATGATTTAATCGTGAAATGGATAATCGAGACTATTTTTTTATCGTACCGACTTTAGTAATTAGTAATGATGATCAAAGCTAGGCCAAAAATTCAATTGCTAAAATCTCGGTACGGAGTGAATCAATTTGACTGAAATTTTTAGCATATTCCCTTTACATTATCTAGTTTTTAACTATTATAGTGAGAACTGCCAGCTCTTTAACTAATCTCCCATAATGTATCTTTAACTAATGTTCTTCAATTATACAATATACAATATATATAAATCTTTATAAATGCACAATAAATAATAAATCTTATATATTAACACTGTTGTATAATATGATTTATTAATTTGTGGATGTCAAGTGAAATAAGAATAATATTGATGGTCGTGAACTGAAATAAGAATAATAATAGTACGTGGTAATATTTATGGACGTGAACTGAAATAAGAATAATAATATGGACATGAACTGAAATAAGAATAATAATATCGACGTGAACTGAAATAAGAATAATAGTACGTGGTAATATTTATGGTCGTGAACTGAAATAAGAATAATAATATGGACGTGAACTGAAATAAGAATAATAATATGGACGTGAACTGAAATAAGAATAATAGTACGTGGTAATATTTATGGACGTGAACTGAAATAAGAATAATAAAAGTACGTGGTAATATTTTGGAACATGTGCAACTCTTTAAGAGTAACATAATATGCTAAGATGATGTATAGTTGAGGTGTTAATAATAATTAATTAAGATAATATAAACAGAATTCTACAACCCCTATGGACTGTCCGGGCGGCTTTGCTGCAATGGACGTATTTTTGTGGCCTTTGCAACCCATCTTTGTTGTGTATGAATTTTTGTAAAACAGATGAACCAATCGGTTAAAGCAATTTTAATATTTCTTAATATAGTGCTTTTAAGCCTGCGTGGAGAACATAAGCGTGTAATGACAAATTTAAGAAGGTCGCGGTATTTTATCTTGATAAAAAAACAAACAAACCCAAAACATTTTTATTGAAAAGGATTGGTCATATCTAGAAGAGGGTGTGCCATTTTATAATTTGAATTGCCCTTGAAAATGACTACCTGAATTACATTTTAAAACTAGATAACTCAACAAGGATGTTTCGGGGAATTTGTTTGAAGGATGTAAATTAATTCCATGAAACAACTTTAATTTACATGCACAGCCGAATCTAGTTTTAAAAAGCCTCACACGTTTTCGGATCGTGCGCCGATACGCTCTATCTATTCCTTCTTTGAAAATATAAGTCATGTTTTATTATACCCCCCCCCCCCCTACACACACACCAACAAAAACCAGCAAACAATAATATATGTTTCTAAGTGATTATTCTCAAAGGTTTGTTATCGAAAATATCACCAGTACCTATTGGCCTCATTGAAACCTATCTGATAAATGCTGATAAATGAATGATTTGTACAAATCAAAGGTTATTTTACCTGTTTATTGACATTATTTCATATTTTGGAGACAAGTACAACTATACTTTAGACCCGGAACTGAGTATCAGGTCAACGCAGTCATCTTGGAAGAGTAACGTCATATCAAAAATAGAAGTCCGCCAATCACGTCCCTTCTTCTGTTTCTATAATAACTATATTGTTAAAGATACATTATGGGAGATAAGATAAAGAGATGGCAGTTCTCGCTATAATAGTTAAAAACTAGATAGTGTAAAGGTAATTTGCTGAAAATTTCAGTCAAAATGATCCACTATGAGCCGAGAAAGAAGCGGGTGAAATTTTTGCAGTCTCGGTCATCATTACTAAAATCATTAATATAAACAGCATAGGCTCGATTATCCACTTTTTTAAATTTAATTATCAATGGCCGTTAGCGGCATACAGGAATCTAATCCAGCCAACATCGAAGGCTAGCCTTGACATCGAGAGTTTATTATGGTCTGGATAAGTTAATTAATGTCTAATTGATAATTTAGATAACATTTCAGGCCTAAAGAAAGACTTGTAATAAGCAGATTTTGCTCTTGCATAATGCATGTTTAACGGTCCTCATTTAATAAGGTTTGTGATACCGGTATCCATGTAGTTTGTTTGGGGGGTTTACTGTGTAGTATAATTCGTAGTATATAATGTATAATGTATGAATGATGGAAAATAATAAAAAAAAATTCTTTGATTGTTCAAAAAAAAAAAAAAAAAAAAAAAAACCAAACAAAAAACCCCCCAAAAAACAAAAAAAACCCCCAAAACTATATTGTCCATTATTAAATTGAAAGGTGAATTAATAAAAGTTTCATGCCTGGATATTAATTAGGATGCAAAGATTATCTTGTGTTAACTTTCTGAGTGGTGAAGTTTTAGATTTTGGGGGAATAATTAGGAGAATTATGCCCCACCCAACCCCTGAACTAGCCACTTGTGATAATGTTTCCTTTCCTTGCTGTTTCAGTTATTTAAGGGGGGTGTTATCTTGGGCAAGGCACAACTGTTAGTTGTTCGGATGGTACGAAAAACCGAGGTCCCGCGTACACATTGGAATGCACGTGAAAGAACCATTGACAAGAATTCGAAATAAGAGTATAGAACGACTGTTTGACGATTATACCCCCCCCCCACCGCTGTATTGTTGTTGTTATTTTATATATTTATATGCCAAAGAAAAATAGTTTACTTTGACTGTTGAAATATAAGTCGACAAAATATCAATGAAATAACACCTGAGATTTTTAAAAGTGTAAACGCTGTCTTTGAGTCTCCAAAAAGTGCGAACTGCGAACGCTAAAAAATAAGGATAATGCGACTTGATTATCGGGATTCGTTTATTTCCCACGTAGTAAAATTAGAACAACCGGAAGATTCACAACGAAACAAAGAAATGCTATGTGCTGATAATACGAGAAGGCGTCTATTTTAAATGCCATTTAAAGACATGACTTCTATTCATTAAATATTGGAGAATCAAAGACACCGAAATGTAAAACCTAATAACCAAGACATTTTAAATTTTTGACAGATTCTTTTCAAATTCGGTTCGAAGCATCGTGGTCATGAGAATATGAACCTTATCGATATTCTACGACTTTCCGTTCCGGAGTTACACCCCCCCCCCCCCAGCCCACTCCTCCGCTTCGCCGAAAACTATGCTTATATTTTCAAGTTTACAGATTTTTAAACATACATTATGCAAGAGCTAAATCTGATTATTGCAAGTCTTTATTTAGGCTTCAGATATCATAGAAATTATAAATTAGATCATTATTTACACAACAAGCACAAAATCAACACTGTAGTCTCACGGATGGCTTGGATTCAGCTTGGATTTAAACGAGATTTCGTTGACTGATTTAATTTTAAATGGCGTCGTGAGCGGAGATTAACCGTTACGTTGACGTCATACTCCCGGATCGAGGCTAAATGATAGAGTGTACGAAGCGAGGCCGCTGTTGAGCCTTAACAAATGACATCTAAACTATTTAAAGTGCAATAAACTAAACCCAGATAATTACAAATTATACAATTCCTGGAGATCGTGTGATGACTATTACAGACGTACAGGTCTTCTGTCTTAATAATATCAATAAAAATATTTTTTATTTCCCCAATAGGCTCGACGCCACTGGTGTATACCTATAGATTTATTATAATTGTATTATAATATTATGTCCTATATTCAATTGATTTAATGCATGCCCAAAATACAAGTAAGAATGAAAATTTACCCTCTCACTGATTTTGTCCAATTGTTATAAAAATCCAAAAAGGTAAAAGAAGCAGAGTGGACTTAATTCCAATCGTTCGTATGGGGTCTTAGTCTGTGATATTGGAGCCGTAATATAAAAACTGTATATTATATTTACACATAAGCACCTATACACCAATTTACTTAGCCACTATCCTGACTCTAACGTCGTCGTATTTAAATATTTACTTTACCCCTCTACACTCCAAACAAAATCCAAACCAATATTCGGCAGTGTTGAATTACCTAGTTGTCATTATATTTAGTATATAATTTATAAAGGATTTCATATGCTTCGAAGACAAATATTTATACACCTTGCAGTTTCAAAAGCTATTTAAAACCTTCGGAAATGTTACTATTATAGCTACAATTGGAAATATTATGAAATATAGTTGTTTGGTTATCTCTTAACAGTTAAGGATTTGGGTCGCTTATTATACCACTTTAATATTCCAAATTGTATTCGATTTAATACTTATCCCCAAAAATTGATGAAAGTTGTCTAGGTTAAGGGCGTTTTTTGTGGTCAAAATACATGTCATAGTTCGTGGAAGTGGGCACGGTGATAGTCTGCGTGACAACGGCTAAGGAAAACAGTGAAAGATGACTACTGAACATGATATAAATATCCCTTTGTTTGATCAAAATGTTTGTTTAAGTCGCTAGGAAATCACTTATCAAGCTTTGCCACCTGTTCTGTTCCGTTAAAAGAAAAAAGAAAGTATTTGGTTGGAAGCTTTTTAAAGTGAGGATTAGGGTCGCCTGTCCAACCTCGTGGGTTTTCCCCGGGGCCTCCGGTTTCCTCCCACTGCTAAAGACCCCTACGCGCAAACGAATTTTTGAAATAAAATTAAACCTTATGTTAGTCCCGAAATGACCTAGTTTGTGTCGAGTGGTCGTTAAACCCCTTTAATATTCAGCACACAAAGAACTATCGACTTTTAGAATAGATCTCGGCCTTGAATGACCGCCATATTGAACGATTTGATACTATTCTGTTATGCGATTTCTTTCAGTTTCATACACATACAGACTAAATAAACATTAACAAGCGGGGCCAATTGTAGACAGACAACGCGTAGGTTTCGTGTGGTACTTTAACTGTTATAGTAAGTTGACCTAATAGGTTATGTCCTGTACGATGAACGTTTTTTATTATCTAGTCAGGCCTGCTCGTTCTCTGAGGCGATATGAAATAGGTATTAATATATAACGTCCTACTTTTCTAGGGCGAAATGAAATGGAATGAGTATGCGTGATTTAACCTCTATGGAACTACAATACTGTGACCGTTGAATTTCTAATCGGACCATCAGTCCAAAAAAAGTTCAATTCCGTTCTGTTTACAAAGGTATGATGACGTGAAAATGCTGCTCCCAATGTAACTAGCCACCGCCATCTTTATTTGCCATGAACCAAATTGATGACCATCTTTTAAATCCTATTGAATCGATGACAGGAGATTATCTAGCGTTGGTATTTTGATTTTGTTTTCTTAATTAAATGTTAAATAATCAATCTGAGAACATATTAGCGTGGATTAAGATGTGAGAAATTTGATATTTTCCGAAAAATGCATATCATGCATCGTAATTTTAACATCCTGCATTTCTGCAGCCGTCTTAGCTTATGTATTATAATGTCCCCAGCACGCTATTGTTGGGGATTTTCAAATAGACGAAAACTGTAAAATGAGTGTTTACACGTCATTCTTATTTACATATTATTGTAATTTGTAAACAGTTAGGTTCTGTGATATTATTGTAATTTGTAAACAGTTAGGTTCTGTGATATTATTGTAATTTGTAAATAGTTAGGTTCTGTGATATTATTGTAATTTGTAAACAGTTAGGTTCGGTGAAATACATATTATTGTAGCTTCTAAACAGTTAGGTTCGGTGAAATACATATTATTGTAATTTCTAAACAGTTAGGTTCGGTGAAATACATATTATTGTAATTTCTAAACAGTTAGGTTCGGTGAAATACATATTATTGTAATTTCTAAACAGTTGGGTTCGGTGAAATACGGTTATTCTGTCTTGTATGATATGTTTTCTTTGTGCATTATAAATGGCGTTAGAAACTATAATGTACACGACGTTTAAACTGTTCATCGTATCTTAAATATTGGATAGTAGAATCTCATGTATTCACGGTAAGATAAAAAAACATCAATATTGATTAACATAGACCAATATTGGATTGCAATTTGTGCTTTAAATGTCGAATAATATGGATAATGTTGAGTTAGCCGTTTAGTTCCTTTAACAATGGTAACTGAACATGGTGACCTCGATATATATGACAATATTAATAATGTCAATATCTCTTTACCTCGTAAATTGAGTTTTAAAATCTAATCCCTTTCAGGAGTTGTCGATAGAATATTACTATTTAGTACTATTAGTACCAACCTGGCACTAAAGATCGTTCGGATGACCAAGTTTATATATATATTGTCATTTAAAGTCTCAATACCACTCTTGCTGTAACTGAATAATATGTCCCAATCTTTGGTCAACAAATTGTACTATTTTAGAATATTCCAATTAATTGATGACACAAATTTCATCTTAACACACCTTATTTAAAAATTTTGAAAAATTCAACATAATGGTTTGAAACGTCTAACGTAAACCTTTTCAAATGAAACTTCGATTTAAAAATATTTTCGAACCCTCTGGACAAGTAAAATAGGATGTAATGGATAATTTACACAACAGGTAGGACACTTAAACATCTAGTACTTAGATAGAGATATTATTTATTTTCTGGAGCTTTCAAGCCAGCAAGAGTGTTATTGTCCCTTTAAGGCTCATGTTTCATAACGCTGTTTTCATATTTGGGAAATTAAGCTGTATTAGAAAAGGAAATGAGAATGAGGATATGTTTGGGGCACTGCTCACTATACGTTGGCCACTGTCTGTTTTATTTTGGAAATAAATCTATATTTGGGATGTTGATAACTTACATCGTAAGAAGAACAGGGCGTTAAACCCAGCTCCATTTCATTTCGTCTATTGTATTATGTGTACCGTACTATTTACCTCATTTAATACTTTTATCACTTACAATGTCAGTATGTTGTTTGCTTTTATTTGTCTTGTCTGGGGGTTGTTTTTCTTGGTTTGTTTTTGGTTTTATGTTTGTTACAGTTATTTTGCCCCCCCCCCCCCCAACACACGGCCCTTATATACTTTTAGTGTTTTACATTAATGTATGATACTTTATTACAATAGTGATAGATGTTTCTGAGTATTATTACAATAACATGTGTCGTTGAAATAAAAATGATTTCGGTGGCAAATGTTTCATAAAATGTTTTTTTTTTCTTTAACATGTTGTTTTTGTGTGTTTTTCAGTTCTCACAGAAGATCTATTGTAGTTGTGCTAGTGGTGATATCGTTATTAGCTGTTGTCATGAAGTTCAAAGTAATTAAGCCCGTTATGCTGCCCCAGTATCTCCTGGGCAAGGATGCAACAGAAAAAAAAGTTAAGGAATACATCCATGCATATATTTATAAATTATCACCAGCCTATCATATCGAAACTACCTATAAAGAACGTAAAATAATATTATGGTATGTTCCACCTAGATATGTTAATAATACACCAAATCTACAACCTTTAAAGGCGTGTCCCGAGAGAAACTGTTTTATGACAACAAATACAACGTATATGAATGAAGCTGCAGCTGTTTTGTTCAATGCTCAGATTATGCAAATACCCAAACCGATGCCAAGACCAGACCCTAAACAAATATGGATACTTCATGATACAGAGCCCGAGAAACCCGACTGGAGTCACAGTGTAGCTTTTAGAAAACCAGAATGGCGGGATTTATTCAACTGGACAATGTTTTATAGGGAGGATTCGGATATTTTCGCGCCTTACGGCATAGTGAGGAAGAAAACACCGTCTGAGTGGTTTAATAGAGACTTAGATTCGCTTGTCAAAAATAAAAATAAAACAATTGCCAGCATGTTCAGCCATTGTGCAACAGAGGGGAAAAGGCAGGAATATGTTAAATTACTTCAAAAACATATCAACATCGATATCTACGGTGGATGTGGTCCTTTAAAATGGTCGCGAAACGACGACAGAGGATTCATGAATATGCTAAATTTAACGTATAAATTTTATCTGTCCTTTGAGAACTCATTTTGTGAGGATTATATATCTGAAAAATTCTATCGTTATTACAAAGCCGACATTATTTTAGTGGCTCGGGGTGGGGGAAATTATACAAAATATATTCCTGCTGGAACATTTATAGACACCAGAGATTTTAAAACTACTAAAGATTTAGCTGATCATCTACACTATCTCAGTACAAATCACGAGGCTTATATGAAAATATTAAGAAAAAAAGATTTATATATAAGCGAAACTGAACCCCAGAAAACAGTGCATGGTAATACAGTAATTTTCACACATTATCAATTTGAGACCCGCGCCTTATGTGAAGTTTGTTATCGACTTAATAATCTGCAAAAGTATTCAAAAACAATTGAAAGTATTGACAAATGGTTTGATAAAAAGTTGTGCTATCCGCCAACTGATCTCAAGTAAGATAAAATAAATCCACCAGGTGATCTCAAGTTAAAGATTTTAGAGACCCGTACATAACATCGTAAACAGCCTCATAACTCTGTTATCCTTCTGCCTCTAAGCAAAAAATACTCACCAAAGCTGACAGAAAAATTTAATTTAAACCCCTTTCATTAAAATAATACAGATCAAAAATAGGTAGTTACTTTAGTAACGTAAATTGTATCGGCTCTGCTCTCTACTACGTTACAGTCAGCCCCTAATGACAACTAGTATGAAACTAAGGCTTTTCTCCTATCTCGGTTCTTAGGCAATTTTGGAATCCTTACCGTCTATTTTTCACCGTGATTCTTCTTTGGTTGCTAAAAGGAACCATTTCTTGCCACATCCGACACAAATTTATAAAAGTCCAACTCTATTTTTATGTAGAATTGTGCGATACAAAACCATAGACAACTTTCATTTGAATTGGGCCGCCATTTTCAAATTAACGCTCAGCCAATAATCCAAACTTTTATATACCGGATTGCAGCTCTTTCTTAATTTTGTCAAAATGTGAGTTCACCGAAAAGATTTAAAGAATTTCAAACAAGTCACATCAAAAATATTCAAATTATTAGAATATTTTTCAAAAATTGACTTTCTTTTACCTTTTTCTACAAAATGGTCCATTTTTGACACTTTGTATGCCTCAAAATACCAATATTTCCCATTTCGTGGAAAGTCTGAGATGAAAGGCATTTATTTCTAGAAACCTTGGCCAGTATACAAGAAGACAAGCTGCAAATTGGTTGCATTGAAGGTAACTGTAAAGAACTATAGTGGAACTTGTAAGCCCATCCCCTAAAAATGTTGCTGTGGTAACAAATCCAACTTGTGTCCACATAAGTAATACTGTTGATGGAAAATGGCTAATAGCCATGTTCGTCTATCTTTGGCTTATATACATACATATAAACACAATTAGTTATAAGAAGTATGAATTATTTATTAAAATATGGATTGATAAATGTAAAACAAATGATGTATTTATTTGATAACCAGTCACTCTAATAAAAGGGTCACAAAGCACTTTTTGTTTAAAAAGAAAATGGGAATATTTCAGTATTTAAAATACTTTAACAATCAGAGGTATCCTTGAAATTACATAGTGTAAATATTTTGTGGAGGCAAGTTGTTTTGATCTTTACATCAATTTCCTGACAAAATGAGGTGGAAAAGAGGAGTTATGACATAATTCATAGCATAAAAGGGGTATGAAAAGGCTATTAATTAATATTTCATTGCTCTTTCAGTGCCAAATTTTAAAAGATCATCACAGATAATACATTTACATCCAAAATGAAAAACATTAAGCTGCAAAAGACACATCTACAACATATCCATTTTGGGGTGTGGACTCATTTGGAAGAAATGTCACAGGATTATATATTTGGTCATAAACAAAAAGTCTTAGAAATCCTTGAAATCTTATATGTAACTATTTGTTTGTGCCAAATAAAATACTCGGTTACAATTCAAGCACAAAATCTAATTACTGCTTATTTGGAGTCAACAAATGTTCAATTGAATATCCAAATAATTAATTTCCCCATTGACTTCAATGTTAATTCTGGCCTCTTTGCCCAACTCCAACTTTTCCCCAAATTTTTGTTGGGCTGAATGCTTTTCACTACACGGGAACAAATCGTCATGACTTTGCACTAAAATTTGTATGAGGTTGAGCACCAAAATTTTGAGATACACAAACTTGAAGAAGCATACTAAAACATGTAATTAGTTGCCGTACATATCACCGTAGCCAACCTGATAACCGAGTTATCCTTCCGCCTCAGAATCATGAATATTTACCAAAACCTGGCAGAAAATGTTAATTCAAACCCTCTTCATCCATTCTTGACCAAAAAATCAACATAAATGGGCATGCAAAAGGGGAGAAAAGAGACACAGAGAGAATATCTATAAATAGACGAACTGCAATTTTGGGTACCGAGATGGTGAAATTTAATGGTGGTCTGCCTCCACAAACTTAATATTTGATTCTGATTATCTCCCTTTTCTAAAAGGCTATTTTAAACAAGAACATGGTTAGCGTCACAAACTTAGGCTGCCAGTCTACAGCTAGCCCCGCCTGAGAACAGGCCCTAAGCTAATTACCCGACATTTTAATTCATACATCGACGATTTTAGTCGAAAACACTGAGTATGCTTTTAGTAATTTTTAAAAGTATTTGTTTCTCTTCTATTGCCATATTGAATGAAATTAAATAATAATATGTTTATTTAGCCGCTGTGTGTATGAAAGATGTCAAACTAATCAAAGCCGAATCACAAAATAGTCCTCTAATTATTCAATATGGCGACGCCCATGAAAGATAATTTCACAGAGGCGGTTTTGTTTGCGAAAACAAATTTAGTAGTATCGAACCTTGTTTTGAAAGATAAACAGATTGAAACTCTAAAGGCAGTTTACAATAGCAAAGAATGTATTGCAATATTACCCACTCGCACATATTATATATCGCTTTACCGGAGTGGCAGAAGTTGACATTTTGCCTATGACATGTGTTTACATTAAACACGTGCTTGGTCGGGTTATTTTTTGTCTGTTGTGTACAGAAAGCAATAGTCCAGTCGATAAGGCCCGTCCCAAAATGATCACGTGAGCGTTTTAAATGGAGGCTAACTAGGGCAGTGATCATTATCTCGAAGTATGACGTAGATGGATCGCTGCGTGCAGTTTGCATGGTTAGTAGATATCAGCTGGTACACATTCACAAGTCAACAGTTATTGTGCCGTCTAATTCATGGCTTATATATATAGATGGTTTAATGGAAGTTTGATTCAAATTCAGCCGATTGTTCTCACAATATTTACTTACAATATATAAAGTATGTTTACATTTTTGAACAGTTTAAAAATATCAACATCTATATTATTATCCAGAGACCTCATTCTACGTTTATAGAAAGTCTAGCACAACTAAATATCAGATTACACAGGTCATTAGGATGGGTATCGTTGTTAGACTGAAGTCCCAGTAAAATGCAAGTGTTAAAATCAGGATCATATAACTTATATGGTAATAAATCATTAATAAATTCTTTAATTCTTGACTTAAAATTAAGTAAATCGAAACATTCAATAAATAAATGCTGTAAATCTTTGGTCTAATTAACCTTACATACAGGACTCAATTCATCATCAGTTTTACCAATTTTATGTAATTTGGACTTTGTCCATATTATATTGAGGGCTGTTTTATAATCTAATTCGACCATTTTAGGATCTTTAAAACACAGAAAGACATTTTTCCAAACACTTTTCCATTGGTCATTGGAATTAAGATTTTCATAGAATGTTATACACTTAGGTTCTATAAAGCAAGGACCTAACAGTAAGCTATAACATAATTTTGTATTGAGTTGTTTGGGTAGTACAACCCTTAATATTGAATGTATACTCTTGGTTCTTTCCAGTATAATATTCATTATTAATAATGCCTACCCAGTCTTGTAGTATAGATAATAATATAATATTATATAACTTAGTTATCTTTATCGTAATAAGGATATTCGGAGTGTATAATATCAATAATAGTGTGTACAGGCACAGAACCGGGATTCACGTAATATATAATATCATATATTTTACATATATTAGACTGTTTAAAAAATTCAAAATGCAATTTTCTACCATCATTAATTATTAACGGATTATAGAATAAAAATATATCATCACAGTGTATTTTGAAAAGATCGTGACTTTGAATATTTTCTTAGAAAATATGTCATTGTGACTTTCCAAACAACGTTATATGAGTGAAGAATCAAAGTATTTTATTAACCATTTGATACAAAAAGCATTTCATTGCTATATTAGGAAGGCCTAAGCTTCCTACTTATCGGCTACCGATTATCGAGTTGTATTGCATTCGAGGTGGCTTATTGTTCCAGATATAGCTTAACACGTGCTTAGTTATTTCACGTGCAACGGAGCAAGGGATGGGGATAACGCTCGCCGTGTACCAAAGTTTAGATAACAGTAAAGACTGTAT
The DNA here is from genome assembly GCF_932274485.2 of Patella vulgata. Taxonomy (NCBI): domain Eukaryota; kingdom Metazoa; phylum Mollusca; class Gastropoda; family Patellidae; genus Patella; species Patella vulgata. The sequence goes on from NC_065881.2 coordinate 18,529,443, forward strand.
GACAACAATCTTGCCATGTATTTAAAATACGTCTAATCTTAATAATTTTATCATCCCAGTTCAATTAATGGCTTACATGTTTATTAGGACCTAAATAAACACCTAGGATCAGTATACAATCCAGTTTAATTACAATGGGGGTTAATAAAAATAAAAGATTTATATCACATTAATTACCTATAGGTAACAATTCATAAAAAATTGTATTCTGGTCACTTTCTGTACTTTAGATATGAGAATAGCACCTTTACATGTATTAATTTCTAAAATCTCTAATTCTTGTTCAAGTTCTATAATCTGATCTAAGTTCTGGTTATCAGATTTGGATCAATCTGGTTAAAACACAGATCCTATTTCGTTTCGTTTAGAGTACAAAATTTCGTTTTACTTGTCTTTACTACACTTGGATCTGGAAGAGTTGTTATTTAACTCATGTTCTGAATGGTGTCAGGTATAAGCCAATGAAACGGTCTGTTACGGCGAGCTTTAGGCGTGTTTTGCACGGAACTGTGGGTAATCCACTTTTTACATTAATGCAGGTTGGTTAATCAAATGTCTGACATCATAGGGTCATAAGTCGGTCTTTTGACTCCTGGCGTGACCTATCGCTATAACTTGTCAGATCTTCATGTAGTGTAGGCCATCAAAAGTATTAAAACGAAACGAAATATAGATCTGTATTTTAATCAGATTGGATTTGGATAAACGAGAATATTCACGTTGTAACATATTTTGTATGCCATATATCCTCTTCTTTACAGCTTTCTTTAAATTAATGGAGTATTTCTGAGAAAACGATTTCATTTTATATTTTAAATTATCCCACCAGGTTAAAATATCTGATATGAATAAATCATTATCTGTTTCATCATGAGTAATCTCTCTAATTTTGTTACAAAAAACAGACCCGAACCCCGTTCACACTCAGACAGATCAAGGAGTAAACAAAATAGACTATGGTCGGATAATTTTGTGTGTGTTATCCAAGCATTGTGACAGTGTGTAATTTACACGCTTTACACGCTTTATGACACACTGATCCGCAGTGAATATTCGCTTGGCCGCTACAATCACTGATATGGATGACATCGATGTGACTTAATGACTACAAAATATTAACTTTTTTCTTTCGACAAATTTAATTCTGAAACATTTTTTTTTTAGTATTAGAAAAATAAATAAAGGTGTTTGAAGTATATCTTGATAAAAAATATTCCATAATTAGCGTAAATAGGTACAGAAAATAGTACGCGGAGGCGTAAAATGGGTAAAACGATATAATTCTGCCCGTACCAGTTCATATTACTACGTTCGATGTAAACAACGCACGTGTGACCATCAATTTGACGTTTTTTTCTGTTTGTTTACTCTGAATTCTTTCAGAAGTACATTTTTTACCGTCTAATCTGATTGACCTGCTCGTGTTTGTTTTAAAACAACAAAAACAAGCCACAGAAGTAATCTTTTTTGGCGTTATCGATGTCATCTTGCTTTGTTGGTAAACATTGTGATGTGACGTCACCCTTAGAACTACAGCGATCTAACCTTTTAAAGGTCAGTCATCTTGGACAGAGATAAAAGACGGATGTCGCATTAGGTCTGTAAAACAGATTGGCTTTATGAGTGTATTCGGCTCATGCGGTATTTACCGTTAACTATCTGTCTACGTGTGTACGGGATCTTATCGGGATGCTTATGTCGGAATATATCACATGAAATCCTTATACGGCATTTAGTAACTGAACATATGAAATAAAACGCAAATTTATATGGAAAACAATCACTGGGTTTATTTCACACTACGTTTCAACAAGTTCCTCCTGTCGTTCTTAAGTAAACGACAGTATATTTGGTTTGGATTTGGTCTTGTCGGCGGTTGGGGTATTGACATAATCTGGACATTGAAAAGAACAGCTGCAGCATCTTTCATATACTTTTTATTTGTTGTCGTAAAACAATTTCTTTCTGGACACGCCTTTAAAGGTTGTAAATTTGGTGTATTATTAACATATCTAGGTGGAACGTTCTTTATAGCTAGTTTCAATTTCATATTGTGATGTTAAAGGACAATATTGGTGCCAGTCATTATCACATATGTGATAGAGCTGGTTAAACACATTCCAAATATAATTTTAACACAGAGATCATTGCTACGATAGCTGAGTAATACAGTTTTCCAGAATCGGAAGTGACGAACGCCAAAGGAAAACACGAGTCATCTCTTTATATAACTGACTGATGTGACGAGTGATAACGGATAATACGGGCGAATTTCTGCTCACTAATAATTCATTCGAAGACCCAAAGTTGTTGTATGAGATTGTGATAGGATATCTGACAATTCATAAAAAGAATTGACTGCCACTAGATAAGTGAACACGAAAGAAAAACAGAAAAAGTCCGTGCATTACCATGTTTTTATAAGATATAGAATGAATATAAACAAGGGAATGTACGGACTATTTCTATTTTTCTCGTGTTCTCTTATCTGATGACATTCAATTACTTTATTGAATTGTCAGGTATCCTCTTACAGTCCCATATATCAACTTTGGGCCTTCGAAGGAATTATTAGTGTGCAGAAATTCGGCCGTATATCCGTTATCACTCGTCACATCAGTCAGTTATGTAGAGAGATACTCGTGTTTTCCTTTGGCGTTCGTCACTTCCGACTCAGGAAACCTGTATTACTCAGCTATCGTAGCAATGATCTCTGTGTTAAAATTATATTTGGAATGTGTTTAACCAGCTCTATCACATATGTGATAATGACTGGCACCAATATTGTCCTTTAATCTACCATCTATATATGTATGAAGCTTTTTATGATCTTTTTCAGATTTTAACCCATGAAGTCTTTTATGCTCTGTTTCCGTTAAGTCATGAATCCTTTTATGCTCTGTGTCCAATTTTAGGGCATGGAGGAATTTGACTTCCGTTCTCCATTTTAAGGCTGGCAATAGTAGTATTGCGAAATATATAAATATGGCGGTTGTTACCAGAAACACTAACGTCCGTATGTTTAAATATTTTCTGAAAATAAAAGAACAATGAAATATTTAGTATTGTCAATAAGCATGATAAACTGAGTGCGCATTTTTTAACCTTTACCTGCTGCTATCGTGTTTCACCCACTAGTAGTAATGTCATACATTAGCACCAGTTGTATAAAATTAATTTTGAACCAAGCAGTATCTCATTCGGGAAATCACGGTAGCTGGCGGTGTTGGCCGAGACCCTTCCCGGGCAGTTTCCAGCGTTCTGTCTTCCTGTCCTTGCTGCAGGACAGAAGGTCTGGTCAGGTACAGTGTCTAGTCGTAAAATAACATTGACAGTTGGAATTCGAAATAAGAGTATTCCGTGGCTCTGCTTCCTCCATGTCCCTTAGCGCGGAAAAGTTCGCTGTTAAACCCCATGTCATTTCGTTTTATTTCAGAGACATATTAGGGATGATTTGAGATCTTGGAATGGCCAATGAATATACTTCTCACAGAAATCAACTGGCAGCCAAGCTACGATAAGAACATATCTGTGAGCACATTTCTTAAATAATAGATGTATTCACATTTGACCTTGAAACTCATCAAATTGAATCACTGGGATGGACAGAAAAAAAGAGACATTTTAATAAAACGTGTTATTCTACAACCCTGAGCCCTAATAAATCGCAAATTGATTGCCTCACAATTTTATATTTGATTGACAGTGGTCGCAAATCCGCATTTACAAATTAAATATTTGTTAGCCCCCCCCCCCAATAAAATAAAACAAAAAAACAAACCCGCCAAAAAACCAAAACAAAACAGGTTGTTATCATTGGTGTCGAATGTAGATTTAAATCAAGAAAAGTCGTCCCATCCCCACCAGCCTTATCAAATTTTGTTTGCGGAAAAGCGAGGATTGGTATCATCGTTTAGTAAAATTCAAGGAGGTAATGTAAAGAGAATATGTTGAAAATGTCAGCCAAATTGCTCCTCTCTGAACCGAGATATTAGCGATTGGATTTTAGGCCTAGCCTCGATCACCATTGCTAAAGTCGGTACGATAAAAAACAAAGTGTCGATTATCCATTTTTACGTTAAATCCATCCATCACAAAATGTATTCAAATCCAGTAAACATCGCGGGCTAGCGATGACATCTGGATAAGTTAATTAATGTCTAATTAATAATTTAGATAACATTTCACACCTAAAAAGGACCTGCAATAGGCAGATTTTTTTAACAAATTTGTAACTGGCAATCATAATATCATGAACACATCAATTGAAATATATGCCGTATAAAACGTTAAAAGGGAGTCCCGGATTTCATGGGACACTGTAAAAAGCCAAAATGTGCTCATTTTTAAAATAAAAACATCTAGCCGTTCGAAAATGTTCGATAGATTTACTTATAATGGAATTACATAACTATAAGGACTTGTATTTCTTCAAAACCTCAAATAACCAAACAGGCATATGATAAACGCGTTCCACCTGAATTGAGGGTGGGGGTGGGGCAGTTGTCTAGAGTGTCGCGCTAGCTAGCTGGGCGTCATGGGTCGATTCCTGGTAAGGGCGTATATGGTTTGGAGACGGGCGCCTTTTCACCCCCCCCCCCCACTAACTCTATAGGAAAGATACCCGCGTATGCATACCGGTTTGTCTGCGATATCACCCAGAACGGTAGTGGATGTTAAATCCCCAATTAAAACCTCCTAAATAAACCAGTTTTATTGACTAAAATACACCAGGGGACCGCTCCTTTAAATATTTATTGTTATTCTTACATAAAATCTGGGATTATACAAACTTTATAAAATGTCTGATACGAAGATGGAAAAATTAGCTCAGGAGTAAAACTATTACAGTTTTCTTTGTTGAATGCTGCATATGGAGCCTCGGGCCAAGGTATGATATTTTAGCAGGGCCGAATTAAGACCCTTAGGGACCCCTTAGTACTCCAAACAAATTTGGTGTCCCATATATAAGTAATTCAAAATTAAAACGTTGATAAGCCATAAAATGAACTAAAACTTACAGTTAGATGGAAAATAATGTTTATTTTTATACACTTCCACTTTATTTATTTTTGAAAGTTTTCTTCTGCTTTTTTTAATTGCAATCTTTGATCAGATCTTTTTATACACGTCATTATTAATTGAGACAGAGAAGGTAACAGTGAGAAAAGACAAAAAACAATGAACATCTAATTATTATTGGGAAGGTCTTTACTCCATTTTGTGGCGAGGACGAAATATATTGCCTTGCGGTAGATTCTGTGTTTAAACAATTTTAAATTTATGACCCCCTCATAGTTTATGATTTTCTCAGAGATATGGAGATGACAATAACGCCTTTGATATTACGAATATATTATTAAAACAGATAAAAACAAGACCCCCCACCCCCCGCGAGTCATTTCTGTTGTAATTTGTTGTAGGTTGCCCTAAATTTATCGTATAGATTGACTGGAATATTTGTTTGTATTTACTGTAGGTGTAACTGTTTGATAATGGCGACGAATTGTTCTGGTTGATATGGACTTATTGTCTCTTTAAGGTCCTGATTTCAGGTGAATGAAAATGAAATAAGCTGTACTGAAGCCGTTGGTCGGGGTGGGGAGGGGGATCCCGACAAAGATCACAAAAGCAAACAACTTATACCCTACTAGTTCATAGATATCTTTATAGTTTCTCAGTCATGGCTCTCATTTCAGTTTCAATTGTTTTGTTTCTACGAGCATATATACCAGATTCAAAATAGAGTTATCTACATCCATGAAGATAAGGTGGTTCTAGTAAAATAATTCAATTGGGCGAGGCTGCATGTCCACACACCACTCCCCACCTGCTTTCTTACCTTACTCCATCCAAAAGTCGATTCCATAAATTGCAGTTATCAGGCTTATCCTGCACCATGACACCGTATCCACTGATTTAATAAAACTGTTTATGCGTCTAACACAACAAGTCGTATGAACAAGAGCTTGGGCGAAGATATGAATATCGATAATTCCCTTAAAGTAACGCTGCGAGGTTTGATTTTGCAATTTTTCGCTAAATAGTCAAATTTCTCACGGCTTAATCTACGCTAATATGTATTGAGAATGATTATTTAGTATTTAATTAAGAAAACAAAATCAAAATCCCAACTTGGATTCAATCGGATTTAAAATATGGTTATCAATTGTGTTCGCCCATAACAAAATTGCGAACAGCACAGATCAATGAAATTTCAATTCAACATATATTATCCTTTAAAAGGCTAATCCCGATATATTTTGGGGAATAAAACTGCTTAATTTTGTGTTAAAATCCCTTAAAATTCTCTAGCTGAGGGCCGAGCAACTAACTCAATATTTGTGATAAGTTTTCAAACCACTTAAACCCGTTAGTCTTCGTCTGGAAATGCAGACGTGTCCCAAGCTGTATTATGCTGTATTATTTTATAAAAATAACGTGTAGTTGAAATTTACCTTTCGTTATCAAGTACAGCACATGGGTCATTCACTTCATAGACCTCTCAAGGAACGGGAATCGATTATCTTGTCACCCAACGATAAAACTGACCCAAAATCTTAAAAGGGTTACGTGTCCGGCGGATAAGCAATTTTGACATTCACGTCCAAACGACTCGATATTTTGAGCTGGAATTTTGAGAGAAGGTAAATATCCCATTCCTCTATATTTTGGTGCTCTATACGTACTCCGACTTTTATTTTTGAGACTCTCTTGATATCGGGATAGTCCCTTTAAAGCACACTGAATCGGGTATTAGCCCCGTCGATGCAGAAACGTAGGACGTTTAAACACATTTCATTTCACGCATTCACTGTATTTAACTGTCAACTGATAACACGTTTTGGCAAGCATGGTATGAGGATGGTCTATAACCAAAGATATATGGTCATAAATAATATTCTTATCTTGCCCTATTCAAAATAGAAATCCAGGTTAAGGTTACATTTGTGGGATATATTTCAGTATATATATACACCATGCTCTACAGTGCAATGACAATATTAATAATATCAATATTTCTTTACCTCGTAAATTGAGTTTTAAAATCTAACCCCTTTCAGGGGTTTTCGACAGAATATTACTATTTAGTACTATTAGCACCAACCTGACACTAAAGATCGTCCGGATGACCAAGTTTATATATATATATTGTCATTTAAGGCTCATGTTTCATAACGCAAGTTTCATATATTTGTGAAATATAGCTATTTTTAGAAATAGAAATGAAGTTATGTTTGGGACACTGCTCGCTATATTTGGGACGCCATCCGCTTAATTATTTTGGAAGTAAATCTATATTTGGGATGTTGATAACTTACATCGTAAGAAAAACAGGACGTTCAACCCAGCTCCATTTCATTTCGTCTATTGTATTATGTGTGCCATACTATTTACCTCATTTAATACTTTTATCACTTACAATGTCAGTATGTTGTTTGTTTTTATTTGTCTTGTCTGTAGATTGTTTTCTTGGCTTGTTTTTGGTTGTATGTGCGTTACAGTTATTTTGCGGACCCTTCCGCCCTTACTAATACTGTTTTACATTAAAGTATGATACTTTATTACAATAGTGGTAGATCGTTCTTAGTATTATTACATTGACGTGTGTCGTTAAAATAAAAATGATTTCAGAGGCAAATGTTTCATAAAATGTTGTTTTGTTTCTTTAATATGTTGTTTTTGTGTGTTTTTCAGTTCTCACAAAAGATCTATTGTAGTTGTGCTAGTGGTGATATCGTTATTAACTGTTGTCATGAAGTTCAAAGTGATTAAGCCTGTTATGCTGCACCAGTACCTCCTGGGCAAAGATATAAGCGTAACAAAAGTCAAGGAATATACCCATGAATATATTTATAAATTGTCACCAGCCTATCATATCGAAACTATATGGAAGCGCATAGGGGTCAATAGCGCAATAGATACCGCAATATGAAGTTGGTAATACGTCAACATATTGTGATTGTTCTGATGATTTTGTCTATGAAAAGACAATTTTTGCCAAGTTAATTGAATCAACGTGCTATGTTATATGTCCCCATTTTGTTTTAAATGTGCACGTGTGCGTTAAGATATCGACATATTACATTCCGCCGTAGTATATTGTGACAGTATTGGTTCCTTAATCAAGTTCAGAATGACAAGACTAGTTTAACATCTTAAAATACTTTTATTCTCTGCTTCTTCTAACATATTATATACAAAACTTAAAGACTCCATAACTAGCTTGTGTTGAGAGAGCCATGTCCTAGCTCGGCTAGGCACGAGTGTGCCAACTCCCAACTCTTACATTACATGGCCATTGTCCAGACCTGCGTGACCTGTCCTAGCCGGACCTCTCTCTCTATTTGTTTCTTAATCTGGGTTTATAAACCTTTCCAAACAAAGGATCTTATTAGGCATCTGGCTAATGTATCATATCAAGTTTAACATTCGATACATGCTAATCAGACAAAGAAAGTTTAAATAAAACATGCCAGCAAGTTAACGTTTACATAATCATTACATAATCACATAGACCACGAACTCCAGGCATGTCGATAACGAACAGGTGTCAAGTTGGCAGGAAGCGTCTTTAACATCAAATAATCTGATTATGTAACAATATGTCGACTTTTTCGCGAAATATCGCCATGCGCTATGTCGACGAGTGCATTTAAAACGAAGTGACGATATACAACATTGCGAGTTATTCAGTTAACTCGGCATAAATTGTCCTTTTAGACATAAAATCATCAGAACAATCACAATATGTTGACATATTACCAACTTAATATTGCGGTATCGATCTCGCTATTGACCCCTATACGCTCCCATAAAACTACCTATAAAGAACGCAAAATTATATTATGGTATGTTACACCTAGATATGTTAATAATACACCAAATTTACTATCTTTAAAACCATGTCCAGAGAGAAATTGTTCTATGACAACAAATAAAAAGTATATGAAAGAAGCTGCAGCTATTTTGTTCAGTTCTCAAATTATGCAAATACGCAAACCGATGTCAAGACTCAAAACCAAACCCTAAACAAATATGGATACTTTTCGACTTGCATTTTCTTGTAGCGTAATGTCGACTTTCGACTTTGTCATAATTTTGTATTTATTATGTCAGTAAGAAGGCGTTAGCACTCACACTTAGCCAGAATGCAACTCGAAAATTTGAAATTAGGAAAATTATACATCGCGATATTAGCGACCTATGAATTTGGCTTGTTGTCGCTCTGTCGACTTTTCGAGTTTCATTTTGGCTTGTGTTGTTCCCATACATAAACTTGTTGCATTTCCCCTTTCTATATCCAGTATATCAATTATCAGTAAGAATTTGAATTTAGGAAATTAGCGATATTAGCGACCTATGAATTTGCCTTGTTGTTGTGCTGTCGACTTTTCGAGTTTCATTTTGGCTTGTTTTAAACTTGTGTGGGGAATCAACACATTTGTGTCAAAATTTATGAAACCTGTTTTGTCTCATGGTATAACTTGTGTTGTTCCCATACCTAAACTCGTGTTGTTCCCATAAACTTGTGTTATCCCCGTACATAAACTTGTGTTGTTCCCATACATAAACTTGTCGCATTTCCCCTTTCTATATCCAGTATATCAATTATCAGTAAGAAGGCATTAGCACTCACACTTAGCGTGAATGCAACTCGAAAATTTGAAATTAGGAAATTAGCGATATTAGCGACCTATGAATTTGGCTTGTTGTTGTGCTGTCGACTTTTCGAGTTTCATTTTGGCTTGTTTTAAACTTGTGTGGGGAATCAACACATTTGTGTCAAAATTTAAGAAACCTGTTTTGTCTCATAGTATAACTTGTGTTGTTCCCATACCTAAACTCGTGTTGTTCCCATAAACTTGTGTTATTCCCGTACATAAACTTGTGTTGTTCCCATACATAAACTTGTCGCATTTCCCCTTTCTATATCCAGTATAGCTACCTATTCCACGCCCCATACTGTACCCTTTATTTTGTGCTGGTTTAATTGTAACATTTTCTAAATAATATGGCAACATTTTATAAAATTATTATTTATTCAAAATGATAAAGATAGGTTGCCAGGCAACGAAACATACGCTCACGGCAGCTAAGTCGCCCGGGCAGTCAACAAGTGTTGTCGCATATTTTTTCTATTGTCGGTAGTGAAACATTTATAATACACTAAAATATGATTAAGCGTAAACAACTCATTAAATAATTATCAGAAAATCATTAGAATTTGTTTGTCTTTTAGTTATGCCCCATGCTAACGTTTAGTATATGGAACATTTAAGGGCAAGGTAAAGTGACACCATTTTGTCACAACACCTGATATGGGTGGTTCTCAAAAAGGGATTTACACCAGCTTTAATGCAAATACGTTGGTATCTACATGTGCCTGAGATGATACAGAACAATAAAAAATGGATGGAAATCCAAAATAATGACTTTGAAATAAAATATTTGCCAAATATTGAAGCAAATTCCTAAGTCAGGACTGCGCAGCTACAAGCTTTATAAAAAAGAACACAGGAAAATTAAACTGGCTAAAAGTTCCTCAGATAATCAAACTCCAACCATCAAGACTTGAAATCTGAAAAACAAATATCAAAAATTAGTTATAGGACCTCAAAATTTTCAAATATTTTGTAAACAAAAGGCCATTTTGTTTCATGCACTACTTTCACTGCAGATGTATGGTGTACCACTAGTGGCACAGTTGACAGCAATATTGCCCCTATGATATGAGGTACACATTGTACAAATAGCCTTCATATTCCGGATATGACATCTAATTACAATAACAGCAGCCTTTTTGCAGGGATTTTTCATGGCTTGAATACAGGGCTATATTACAATTAATGTATGTATGTCTGCTAAGGCTTATTACATTATATAGTTATACCATAATGATGAATGCATTATTTGTGTGAAAGAGAGAGACAGAGAGAGAGAGAGAGAGGTTTAATGTCTTCTGGACACAAACTAGGTCATTTCGGGACTAACACATGGTTCAAATTTATTTCAATAATACGCTAGTGTGTAGGGGTCTTTAGCAGTCGAGGGACCTGGAGAAAACCCACGAGGCTTGACAGGCGACCCTACTGCCTGTCACATACAAGTGGACAACTGAAACTACGCCACTGGACTCAATGACGGACCTTGTGATCAAATGTGCACGCGTTAAATGTGCACAATTTGTTATACCCACCTGTTATTATATTAAAGTCAACAAATCCTAAATCACATTTCAGTTCCTGACCTATATTTCTGAAAAATAAATAATGTAAAGGTGTATTTTTCAATTAATTTTCTAAATCCAGCACATACACAAATTCTCAATATACATGTACATGTGTAAAACATTCAGCATTATTTCCAAACTTTCCAGTGGGAAGTGATATCAGATGTTCTAGTTAATTAGATGCTGACATACATGAATCACATCCATTCACAGATGTACAATGTTTCTGTCTTCTAGAAGGCCTACATAGATTTGTAAACTTGCCAACAGGGTTTGTGTAATATTAATAGTGATATTTTGGGCATACCCTGCCCATGCACAACACTTGTCACTTTGCAAAATTGTAACTTAACTGTCTAGATAGGAAATGTTTTTGATTGGCATGTATTTAATGGTTGCATTTGGTAAGCTACCATTGTAGATACATTAACCATATTCACATATTTTATTTGACTCGGAATGTTTAATGTTTTTGAGGTTTTTATTTCATATAAATTGACAATACGTACCATTTTAAAGTTTTTTTTATCATAAATGCCACATAATTTTTTAATGCTGCTTTAAATTCCATAGAAATCATAGTTTTCCTTGTTTATCTCTAACTCAATATCATCCAAAGTCTTCCACCTTGAAAATACAAATTATTTTTCAGTTTATATCAACATTGATGTTATGATCTTACCGAGAAAAGATGGGCTTCTGATATCCGATATTTAAGACAAAATAATAATTTTACCATTGGTACACGTATCGTGTACCATAATGCGTTTCAGGACCTTTTGTAATAAGGTACTTGAAGAACGAGGCTAGACATATTCCACAAGTCATGTTAAGCGGTGATGCCATATTCTTATCTGGAGAGTATGCACAATAAATACTATTATTGTAGACTGGAATAACCAGACGCTAGAGATTGTCATTCAATTGAGACTTCTGACATATTTCGCAGAACATAATTGAATTGAAATTTGAGTAAAAACGGAAACGGTTGAATGTAAATCAGCTACATTATTATATGCGTTGCTACCCATTTGTGTCAATTTCTAGGTCTCAAATATTAGCGATTTACCTCCTTTAACTTTAAAGCAACAGGGCCACCATAATCTGCGTAGATTATCTTGTCCAATTCTGTAAAATAAGAATAAAAATTACAAGGTATATCAGTGGAAAGTTTACATGAAACAAATCCTAAATAAACGACACATAATTATAATAGTATAATTATTATATAATAATTTTAAAAATGAAAAACCCAAGACACAAAAAATAATTTAATAATATAGGCCTAGGCTAAAACTTGATAATTTTAACTTATATATAAACCCATAAAATTTATCACTAGAAGAAATTGAAAATATCCAACAATTAATTTTCATGTTAATAATAATGCATTTTGGCAAGTTTTAATTTCAAAAAGCCCAAATGATTAGGCAAATAAATTGAAGACTGTCGTCTTTGGCATGTGCTACCTGTGGCGTTCCGTAGTCCCAAACAAAATAAAGAATAAGCAATTAAAAACTATTTTTTTTCCAAATTGATACACAACATAAGTTGCAATGCAAGAATGCAGTGTGTACTTACCAACATAAAAATAAAATTTATTCAACAAATTTGAGATCACTTCACGACGAAACCACATGTACCAACTTTTTTGACAGTTCGTCCCATTTTTCTAAAAAAAACCCCAATATCTCGAGAGATCGGTTATCCGATCACATATGACATCAATGTTACATAATGCCACAGTACCTTTCAAATTTTCTCCTTACAAAACATTTCTCTCAAAATATTCACGAAATAAAGTTTTTGCCAAATTTCTTAATTGTTGACATTTTGAGGCCGAATGACACCTTCTAGAAGTTCTGCAGCGAATGGCAATAGTCCGGCAAAGCCAATTTAAAGTAGCTAAGTACGTAACTCAATATCATCCAAAATCTTCGACATTGAAAACATGATTTTTTTTTTGCAATTTAAATTGGTGTTTTGATCTTACCTGGAAAAGATGGGCTTCTGATATCCAATATTCAAGACAAAATAAACATTTTACCATTGGTACACGAATCGTGTACCATAATAAATTTCAGCACCATTTGTAACAAGGTGCTCAAAGAAAGAATGAGGCTAGACACATTCTACAAGTCTTGTCAAACAGTGATATCATATTTTTATTTGGAGAACTTGTGTTATTCCCATAAACTTGTGTTGTTCCCATACATACATTTGTGTTGTTCCAATACATAAACTTGTCACATTTCCTCTTTCTATATCCAGTATAGCTACCTATTCCACGCCTCATACTGTAACCTTTGGGGGGTTGGATGGCCGAATGGTTAGCACGTGCGTGCTGTATCATAAAGCCTGTCATTGAGTCAACTGGCGTGGTTTCGAATCCCCGGTTGTACGTGACAAGGAGTAGGGTCGCCTGTCCAGCCTCGTGGGTTTTCTCCGGGTCCTCCAGTTTCCTCCCACTGCTAAAGACCCCTACGCGCATGCGAATTATTGAAATAAAATTAAACCATATGTTAGTCCCCAAATGACCTAGTTTGTGTCGAGTGGAAGTTAAACCCCATTTCTCTCTCTGTCTCTCTGTACCCTTTATTTTGTGCTGGTTTAATTGTAACATTTTCTAAATAACTAAATAACATGGCAACATTTTATAAAATTATTATTTATTCAAAATGATAAAGATAGGTTGCCAGGCAACGAAACATACGCCCACAGAAGAAAAGTCGTCCTGGCAGTCAACAAGAGTTGTCGCATATTATTTCTATTGTCGGCAATGAAACATCCACAAGATTTTTCAAAGTGATCAAGTGCCATAACCCTGGTAGTAATTATCAAAACTCATTGAAAATCATTGGGCTACTTCGTCTCAGGAAATTAAACACTGTTTATAAGTTTAAAGTCAATCGGATACTAACTTTAGCCTCTAGAGGGACGGGGGCAACGACAATAATGTGGTCGGATAAAAACTACCTACCCCCCTCCCCCCCAACACACACACACACAAAATGGATAAAATGGATTAGACTTTCAGTTATGTACACATAGGAGTTATTACATGGCAGAATAAAACTATAATACGGATTCTAGGGAAGGAAATGAAAAGAGCATGATTTAACACAAGATATCATTTTTAGACTAACATTTGAATGTAGGGGAAAGTATGGTTTCTGCTCCAGACTCTCATAGTTGGCATAGATAGAAGGCATTACCAACTTTTTAAAGTTTATTGACCGGAAAGTTGAGATTACGTCGAGTTTTTATTATTATGCACGTGGATAAATAAAATTCTCGGTGGCACGATTTGAATAAATACAATATATCATGAGTATAACTGATTAGAAGTTTGAATTATTAATTCTCTTTGATAAATGGGCTATTCGTTTACCTCGACACTGTTGGATAGGTCACTTTCTATAAAAACATTTCTATAACCCTCTCGCCAATCAAATCAATAAATCATTAAGATATAGCACATATTTAGTCATTATCAAAACAACAAAGTAAACAGTGTCGTGTCTTTAAAAGAAGAGAGTGTGCTTATATATAGTTTCTTAGACATCATTCCACCACTATGGAGAGAATTGGATTTCTAGAGGTATTATTATGCGTTTCAGAAATAGGCCAGAGTTCAAGGCTTGTGGGCCTATAGATTATTACATTTATATGTAGGCAAATATCATACTTGTTGGTAATTTTGTTTTAGTGATGTGTTACTTTTATAAGAACACGGGTTTCTCGAGTTTTATTATTTAACCAGCGGCTGCCAGGCAGGATACGCCCACATTTTGCAAGAGATGGATAGAGAACAAGCTAAATAAAAAACGATTTTTCGTACAATCAGGGGCCATAATTCAGGAAGTTACAATCCGATATGCGCAAATATCGAAAGGAACCACGATCTTTGATTTATAAACTTATATTTCAAGTTTCATTAAAATCATAAGAAAATTGTCACCTCTAGAGGGTCCACAACATTCATATACCTTATTTTTACGTATTTTGAATACGAGGGGCGGCAATTTTGTCTGTCTGTTTTGGTCCGATTTTTACGAAATTTGAATTCAATCATCCTTAGGGTGTAACGGTGATACACAGTTAAAAATAATAAGGAAGTTTACACCAATTCGGGTGGCAACTAGTTGCCACCTAAATAGGGGTAACTCCTAGCCTTTAGTGGTGTAAATCGATAACATCCAACTAGTGTAGAACATTACACCAATTCAGGTGTAAACTAGTTGCCACTTCCAGTGGTGTAACCTGCCTGATGCACTCAGACAGTGTAATGTTACATATAAATAGTTTACACCCGTGGGTGTAGATTAAGCATTATCCCTTAAATGATGGTGTGTAAATTACACTTCCATTTTAATTATTACACCAACACGGGTGTTATTTGTTTTGTTGGATATTTATTTCAAGGAAACGACTTCTAAGTTCAGAAAACTTGAAATTGGCTATCGGTCTCCATGATAATTAGTATAGGGCGTTTAGCCCGACCCAGATTACATATAGACCGTCGGCTACTGTGTTTCATTTTACAATGACATTAAATTGACAAATACCCATCAGACTGATTCAAATTCAACTGCTGTTGGGCAATTAGACAATCTGCATCAAATTACAATGAATATAAACCATGAGGAAAAATCAATGCACATATCCTTACATCTTGGCTGAATAGTGTGGTTTATTTATTTATGCACCTCACCTGAATCAAGAATTATTAATTAAGATTTTGTACTTTGTAATATTTTGGAACATTTACACATCTTTAAGTGTATACAAGCTAAAATAATCTATACTTTATGAGTAAACACGCTAACATGAGTTATAGTTGTGTTACTAGTGCATCTTATTCGTAGGAATGTTTCCCTAAAATAATTACACCTGTTGGTTTAAATGCAATGTAACGCTTGTATAGGGGTAGCTCAAACCAAACACCCATTAGCGTCTACAATTACACCTATCCTGGTGTTCAGTACTCATGAATATCGATTACACTTTTGCAACCCAATAAACGCTGTAAAATTAACGCTGTTCTATGGTTTATTCCCCAATAATAGTTACACCCTTTGGTGTAAATGGAGTATAACACATGTAGTGGTGTAGCTTATCCAAAACACGCCACAATTACACCTATTCAGGTGTTCAGTAGTCATGAATATCGGTTACACTTATTAGGTGTAGTTCTTTTAGTCGGTTACCCTTGGAAAGGTCTTACATTTAAAAACCGCTAGCTGTGGTGTAAAGTTTACACTTAATTAACACTGCTTATAGTTTTTAATTACACCCATTTTTAACATTGTATATTCAAATGTTTTTTTTTAAATCGCATAAAAATTATGACCTCTATATGGTCCACAATCTAAAAACGCGATTTTCCGTACAATCAGGGGCCATAATTCAGGAAGTTACAGTCCGATATGAGCGAATATTGATCGGAACCGAGATCTTTGGGTTATAAACTTGCATTTCAAGTTTCACTAAAATCAGAGAAAAATTGTGACCTCTAGAGAGTCCACAACCTAGATATATCATATTTGAGTACGAGGGGCGGCCATTTTGTCTGTCAGTTTTGGTCCGATTTTTACGAAATTCGAACTCAATCATCTTTAGGGTGTAACGGTGATATATTCAAACGTTTTTTTAATTCGCATAAAAATTATGACCGCTCTAGGGTCCACAAGCTAAAAACGTGATTTTTCGTACAATCAGGGGCCATAATTCGGGAAGTTACAGTCCGATATGCGCGAATATTGAACGGAACCGAGATCTTTGGGTTATATTTTTACGCTATTTGAGAACGAGGGACGGCCATTTTGTCTGTCAGTTTTTGGCCGATTTTTACGAAATTCGAAGCCAACCATCCTTAGGGTGTAACGGGGATATACTAAAACGGTTTTTTAAATCGGATAACAATTATGACCTCTATAGGGTCCACAAGCTAAAAACGCGATATTTCGTACAATAAGGGGTCATAATTCAGGACGTTACGATCCGATATGCGCGAATATCGAAAGTAACCGAGATCTTTGGGTTATAAACTTACATTTCAAGTTTCAAGAAAATCGGTTAAAAATTGTGACCTGTATCGGGTCCACAAGCTAAAAACGTGATTTTTCGTACAATCAGGGGTCATAATCTATGAAGTTTCGGTCTGATACACGTCAATATCGACAGCAACCGAGATGTTTTGGGGATAAACCTATATTTCAAGTTTCGTCAAAATCGGATACGAATTGTTACCTGTAGAGTGTCCAAAAACAATTGTGGACGGACGGACGGACGGACGGACGTTCGGACGGACAGGGGCGACGGCAATTTTCATATGGACGTATAAAAAGAACACAACGCGTGAAGTCAAGGATTTCGATGTGTGACAAAGGATCAGCAGGATTGCTAGTTTTACAAGTTCCTGTTTGGATGTCATGGCGTGGGATATTGTTACGTATGAAGAGCCCCGGGGAAGAACGGTCTAAGTCACTTTTTCAATAAACACCAGTTAATGGCGCCATCTGGTAGTAAATTGTATAAGTTTTCTGTGGAACAATCTATTTCAGGTAAAAACGACCGGAGTCACATCGAACCAAAGCCCTTCTGAAATGGCCTCCCGGAAAAATACAAGTCCATCGTACCCTTTATCTAACCTTAATTTGCCTGAAAAGTTGAAGTCAGTTGTACTGGTAATTATGATTAGTATTAAACATCATTTTGAAGTTGTATTAAACCCACTCGTTGTTCTGTTCGCGTCAAGCATTCTCGTCCAAAAGTCTGTTTTGCCTTTTATGCGAAAAGACAAAAATTTGACTTAGATGGTTCTTCCCCAGGACTCTTCATATATACGGCGGATAGTTACATGTTTATAGTGTGTGTCTTCTAGTTTGTTTATCTCAAAATTTCAGTGGAGCAAGTACATGACCAGTTGTTGCTCCATGACCAGTTGTTGCTCCGTCTGTGGTGGAAATGGTTCAGGCCAAAGATACTTTGGGGAAAACGGTGAGCTGGCAAACAGACAGGCCAGAATTAACATTAAAGTCAATGGAGAAATTAATGGTGGTCTGCATCCATATTCCAAAATGAAGTTTTCTCCCTTGATCTTTCTGGGACCCGTCTTGTGTCGTTGATTTCACAATCAAATACAGCGCCAAATACAAAATAAATAATACCATTAAATTCCTTGTAAACAAAGGTCTAAATACTACACCAAATAATGCAAAATATATTATTATTTTATTATTTTAAAATTTATCATGTTAAACCATTTCCTTTCTTATTGCAAACAAGGAAAGGAAGTAACAAACGGACATTTTTTTCTTCTATATACACATATTTCAGGTGGAAAATGTTAAGACATATTTTATGTAAAATATACAGACACAGACAGTGCACTTGAAGCAAAAGATGGGATAATTTACCAGTTGGGTTGTGTCTACAAGAACGCACATGGGCAATAACGCTATCCCACCCTCAAAATATTTTTAGGAATGAAACTTTGCACAAACTGCCATAGACTTTTATAAATATGACTCATTTCAGGTCTTTCGGGGGATAGCACAACTTTTTGTCAAACCATTCATCAACCCTAGCTATTGTTTTCGAATATATTTGTAAATTATTGATTCTGTAGCATATTTCACATAAGGCTGGTGTCTCGTATTGATAATGGATAAAAAAGATGTTGTTATTTACAACTGTGTCCAAACGTTCATATATACTTATATACAAATCTTTTTTTCTTAATATTTTCATGTAAGCCTCGTCATTTGTACTGAAATAGTGTAGATGATCAGCTAAATCCTTCGTAGTTTTAAAATCTCTGGTGTCTATAAATGTTCCAGCAGGAATATATTTAGTATAATTTCCCCCACCACGAGCCACTAAAATGTAATCACTGTTATAGTTTTTATAGAATTTTTCAGTTATATAATCCTCACAAAACGCACTTTCAAAAGCTAGATAAAATTTATAGGTTCTATTTATCATTTGCATAAATTCTGTATCTTTACTTCTGGGCCACTTCTTGCCACACTCACCGTAAATATCCACTGCGATGTACTTTTGTAGAAGTTTTACATATTCCATTCGTTTACCGCTATTTTGACACATGCTGACCATCCAAGCGATATTCTTAGTTTTATTTTTAACAAGCGAATCTAAGTCCCTATTATACAACTCGGTGGGTGTTTTCTCTCTCACTATACCATAAGCTGCTGAAATATCTGAATCATCTCTATAAAGCATTGTCCAGTTAAATAAATGACGCCATTGCGGTTTCCTAAAGACATTGTTCCTAATCCAGGGAGTATAAAAATCGTCTAACGGTTCCGTATCATGAAGTATCCATGTTTGGTTTGGATTTGGTCTTGTCGGCGGTTGGGGTATTGACATAATCTGGACATTGAAAAGAACAGCTGCAGCATCTTTCATATACTTTATATTTGTTGTCGTAAAACAATTTCTTTCAGGACACGCCTTTAAAGGTTGTAAATTTGGTGTATTATTAACATATCTAGGTGGAACATACCATAATATAATTTTACGTTCTTTATAGCTTGTTTCAATTTCATATTCTGATGTTAATCTACCATCTATATATGTATGAAGCTTTTTATGATCTTTTTCAAATTTTAACTCATGAAGTCTTTCATGCTCTGTTTCATTTAAGTCATGAATCCTTTTATGCTCTGTGTCCAATTTTTGAAGGAATTTGACTTCCGTTCTCCGTTTTAAGGCTGGCAATAGTAGTATTGCGAAATATATAAATGTGGTGGTTGCTATTAGAAACACTAACGCCTGTATGCTCAAATATTTTCTGAAAAAAAAAGAACAAACTGAGTATGAATATTTTAACCTTTACCTTGCCTGCTATCACGTTTCACCCACTAGTAGTAATGTCATACATTAGCACCAGTTGTATAAAAATTAATTTTGTACCAAACAGTATCTCATTCGGGAAATTACGGTAGCTGACGGTGTTGGCCGAGAACCTTCCCGGGCAGTTTCCAGCGTTCTTTCCTCTTTGGCGAAAGACCGAAGGAATTTATCGTTCAAGTTCGTTGCAACAACCTCTTTGGGAGATTTTAATTTTTTAAATTACACGTCTCTTTGTACTAATTTAAAAAAACAGATCTCCACACATTCAGCATGTGCCAGTATTTAATAATTATTTTTTTAAAAATGGAATTCTTTTTAACCTAATCACCTAAAAAATAAACATTACACGCGTAGGAATACGCACTATGATCAATGCCGAGTGCCATTTTGGCCAATCAAAATAAAGAAAACTTCTATCCCCGATCCTTCAATCATAGCGTACATAGTCAACAAGGACACATTTTTCTGGCATTCTGACCAGAAAAATGAAGTGCCTTATTCATCAGAATGCAACACAGCCCCGCAAGTTACTGGTTTTTAACGACAACACCTGGAGGCATTGTGTGGAATATTCAAAACAGTGGCAGACGTTGGATGGAGAAGAAAAAATTAAAAAACATTGCAATCACGTATCGAGATGTGTTCGAACTCGAAGCTATGTTTGTATGTTATTATTAGTTATTTTATTATTATTATTTTCTTAGTCTTAGTATTTAAATTTTTTCTAGGCTGTGAGTGTTCACGTTGGTTGTTGTTAAGAAATATATAAAGTACTTGTTCACAATACATGGTTATGGTATCACGCAAACCAGTGGTGGGCAAACTTTCAAGTTTTAAAACAAAACCGAAGCCTAAACTGGTGAAGGGCAAAACATTTTTATGAAACATAACTAACAAATTACATTAGTCATTAATTACAATGTTAAGGGTTATGAAATATCATTTTCAATAAAGTAATATTAGAAATATGGAGTACAGCACATAATATTTAAAATTACATTCTTATTAGAATCATTTAGTCAGGTTCCATGGAACTTTGTCAAATTTATATTCCGTCGGTGATTGGTCTAAAACAAAACCTGCCGTCTTGTGGGAGCATAGTTTGGAATAGCCTTACAGAAAAATCAAAGGCAATTAGTCTAAGCCGTGAAAAGATCTGCAAAGATTATTGATCCTACAGACGGAAATGCTATTTAAATAAGCAATTTAAGATTTTGATTTCATTTAGAGATTGCATTGCTCAAAAAAAATTTAGATGTAGGGATCTAGTGGGCCGGTTAATTGGGCTTCGTAGTTTTAGGCGATATATTCTAGTATAAATATCATGCAAGAATTATAGTTTCGAAATTAATATTCACCCAGGAAGTATGAGCTAAGTTACTATATTACTGGCAATATATTGTTAATTGAGCAAAGATAATTTAATCTATCACACAATTGTATTAATTGTAGATGTTGCTCTTTCCTGTACAGATCTATGTGGATGTAAAGACTGTCAAAATTCCACACCTACACCGACAGAGATGGCTATGGATGATAATGATGATGATCATGATGATGAAGAAGAATTTTGAATGTAAAAACTATATATAAAAAAAATAAATATATATATTTTCATTATTACATCAACAAATATCTGTTATCAAAGTATTATTATTTTTTCATTTTCTTTAAAATGATTTTCTATCCCCAATTCTTTGTACACCTTTAACCTGGCATTACTAAATTTAAAGCAATATATGGGAGCATGGATTTTATCCTCAGTTGAATGCTACATTCTCACATAGTTTATAACTCTTACATCAGGGATTTTTTTGTGTCTGTCCCTTATGATCGGCTGAAGTTTAATGATTTTTTTTTCTCTTGATTTCTGATATTTTTAAAATCAAGTTATTCCATCAGATTATAATTTTGTTTTATTTTATAGTAAAACTAATGTTTTAAATCTGTATCATTAGTCGAGTTTAAATTTTGAACAGTTTTACAATTCAAGTATTTAAATCTTTGTTAATATTGAACCTATCATTGAACTGCTACAACTATGCATATTTTGTACACTTTAGTCCATGAATGATTTAGTATAATTATAAAATCAAAATCAACATGTTTTATTAAATTTTAAAATGACTTTGTATATATTTTTTTACATACCAATTGTATGCTGATTCAAGCCTATAAATTCATATCTTATCAACAGAGCTTGTACATACTGTTTTTTTCCATATTCATCTAAATCAGAACTTTTCTCAATTAAAGTCATTACAGTAATATTTAATGTTTAATTTTTAAACTACATGTACATGTATTAAAAATCTTAGCTATTTCTTTATATATCAGACATGTGCAGCATACATATCAATGAATTAGTGTATGTGTAGTGTGTACATGCGGACTTGATACACATAATCATATTTTTCCCTTTTCAGATCACACACACGAAAGATACACCCCAACTGTAGAATACCGCTTAACGCGGATCACCTCAAATCGACCTTAAAATCAAATGGGATATTAAATCCGGGCGTCTGAACATCGTTACAGTCCTAGATTTAGTTCAAAAAGTCCTGGGTTGAACCGAGGACGTCCTCGGTTGACACAGGTCCGTGATTAGAAGGTGTGTATTCAGATGTGTGTCCTCGATATACACCATATACAAACGCAGTGAGTGTTTATTGGACACGGAGTGTATCAAGTTCTCAGTTAACCGATGTCTACCATACACATCATATATGGTCACGTGGGAGAAATAAGTTATTATTTATACCATATCTAAACTTAACCGTTTTAAACCCGCACGATATTAAAAATCTAGCCATCTAGTCATTATATTACTTCTGGCGTAACTTATATTACTTATTTTTACCTGGCGTAACATATAAGATTATTGCCGAAATCATAAAGATAAAATAATGAGTAATCAACAGTTGAAATATTAATAAGTCGCGCAATTTCAAGTAGTGTTATATAATGCGTAGGTACCACTGGGCAATTTTTGCCTTGCCGATGTACTAAAGATATAAGGCGTCGGGAACAGGTTTTCAGGTGTCCTAGGGGAGCTCCTGGGGCATCGCGAGCCACGTGGACCCATCGGGAGGTGTAGCACTATCATCGTTGCGACATTGTTTTTAAATTTATAGACAAGGAATAGAGAAATAAGATCGGTTAAACAACATATTTTATCTTTACAAATTATTCTCTATTGTCAGTATAGTAGCTATGGTATGAGTTTATTTAAAACGCAAATTAATTGTTTGTGAAATAGCGTGAGAATAACAGGAAAGGGGTTTTAAGTTCAAGGATAGATTGTGTCGAAAAACATGTGACGGAAATTTACGATTGCATCATTTGGCTTATTTGACCAATCTCTGTAATTATTTACATCATATTTGACCAATTAGATAATTGAAGATCCAAAGCCAAAAGCTACAAAACTATCATATTTGTGAGAATTCGTTAGACAGCAGCTTGGTTCTAGAAGTGAAAAGATGTAGAAGTTTCTATTCAGCAGACTCGCCCATATCGAGTCTGGCTGGCTAGGGTTTGAGATTGACTTTAGTATTATAATCTATACTAATGCTTATATGTATCCAGCTTGATATATAAAATGTAAAAACGAACAGTTGCATTGTTATAACTACTGAGAAGACAAACGTCTTAAGAAAACAGTAAGAAGTAAATACACAACGTGAAGCAGAAGTAAAGACAGCTAGAGGCAAATTCTAGACGATAACAAGGCTACTAAGATATGTAGTAAGAAAAGATGCATGGGTCGTACGTAGGATGTGGCGATCGATTAGGATCTCCCGCTCTCCACGTCTGACAGAAGGTCCATGGTGCTACAGAGGTCACGGAAGAACTGCGAAAAGTTTCAATGCTTTCATTGTCAGGAAAATAGGACATTCCGGGGATGCTTCCCTGGAGCTTCCGCGAAATATGCTCCGGGGCATGACCGAAGCATCGGCGATGTCTTGCTGATGTATCAGAGGACCTTTGAGGATATTTGAATCGGGGATGCCTCGGGGAAAAAGTATTCTTCAAGGAAGAATCTCGGAGCTTCCCCGTCGGGTAAACATCGGGCAAATTTTCAATACTAGCTTTGAAATTTATCGCAGTTATCCCCAGGCTTCCAGATGGTTTCATATGGCCCGCGACTACTCCGAAGCATCGGCGATGTCTTGCTGACTTATCAGGCGACCTTTGAGTATATTTGAAGCAAAATATTTCGCTGAAGCTTCACTGCTCCAGGAAAGCATCTCCGGAGCTTCCCCGTCGATATGGAAAGCTGCCGGCATGCCCTCCCGGCCTGTTTTCCAGACAAAACGTCGGGAACACATCGGAAGAAATTCCAATGCCAGCTTTGAAATTTTTTGCAGTTCTCCTGAGTCCTCCTAATGGTTCAACATTGCTCATGATGACCCCGAGACTTTCCCTTCACACCGGGCGCCTCGGGGGATCATCAATTTCAGTCGGTAGTATATCGCCGATGCAAAAAATGCCCAGTAGGACCTTGGCATATGTGCCGCCGATTGAGATCTCCCGACATGAATATTCACCCGATGATTTTGATTATCGGCAAAGGTACCCCGGAGCTTTCCCGGTTATTGGGAGCCATCCTCTATGATTCATGGCAATTGCTCGGGGCGGGGCATTCCCGGAAGTTTGTGACCATAGCCTAAGCATCAGTGCACATTCACCAGACCACTCCCGATGCTTAATAAGTTCTATTTCTGACGGGACCTACTTCGTTTCTTTGGGCAAAAACATCGGGACCCATCGGGAGAAAATTTAATATCTTAAAAAGTTAAGTTCTTAAAAGTTTAAATTAACACTGTAAACCTCAGAATGCCTCGTTCGGCAATTTTGTTCAAACGTGGCAAAAATGTGTTATAATTTTTGCCACAGTTTTGCCACGTTGTGGAGTATAAAGGCGCGTTCACACTGGGGGTTTAATCTGAATTGAACTCAGAATAAAGTCTTATTCCGGATTTAGGTGCAATGAAATAGGGTTTAACGTCCTACTCTGCTCCGAACTGTGCTAATGAAGACGGGCATACGCCATACAGTGTGCTATGAGGGAAATATCGATTTAAGCCGATAATGAATTTTGTTTCTAAATGTGCAGACATATTTATATCGATTTCTGCATTGATGTTGTTATACTTTTCCTCATACATGAACATAATCGACCCATAAGCCACGTTTATCTTGAATAACCAATCACGAGCAAGGATTTAAACACTAAAGCACTAATATAAAATATTATTTTCGGGAAAAAAATGAAAGCAACATGTCGACAAGAAGTTGATAGCTAAAACCTTTAGATCTAAAATTAACGACCACATAAAAGTTACTGATTTTATAAAATTAACGACCACATAA
Organism: Patella vulgata; assembly: GCF_932274485.2. Taxonomy (NCBI): domain Eukaryota; kingdom Metazoa; phylum Mollusca; class Gastropoda; family Patellidae; genus Patella; species Patella vulgata. Next base: position 18,554,935 of record NC_065881.2, read on the forward strand.
AAGTTACTGATTTTATTTCCAAACACAATTGATGCATACTATTTACAGCAAGAACCCCCCAATAATTATTTCTTTTTAACGCAAGGATACTTCCCACAATTAGACTATTGAACAATGGAGGTTATCATTTGTTTTATACACAAATAACTGATCACATGACGTGTTCGTTTGAACATCAATATAAAACATATAACGTTGCCATCTCATCATGATGGTTTAAACCACTCAATGTTCCAAATACCAGTTAACTGTTTGATTAAGAAATAATAACAACTTCCTAAGTTAATCTGGCAGACAATAAGCCGTCGGACTAACAGTAAGTAATACCCTGACATTCTTGTCCAGTGCCTGCCCCATCCAGTTTTTTTCTAGTAAGACTGGGCGTCTCTACGTTCATATACCAAATTTGCCATACTTCTATTGGAAATAACTACCCTATAAATACTTTCGTGGGAATGTATCTTTCATATCTTAAAAGTTTACGTTAATATCTTACAAGATTAAGTTCAAGTTGAAATTTGAAAATGTTAGTACTTTAAAAGCTCAAGTTAATATCTTAAACGGTTATATTTTAAGATATTGACTTTAAATTTCCCCCATTTACACTCGCTGCGCTCTCCCGTCTTCCCTCCGTTTCAGTTCACTGTCCTTCTGGTCTCATTTACCAAATAATTCCTTAATTAATAATATAGAGTTAACTAGAGATTATAATTTTCTCGTGTACCCTCACCCAACGCCCCCAGCCTTTCTTTTACTACTCCAATCATTTTCAGACCATTACAAACTGATAATGACGATGCTGATGATGAATTATGTTACTGCCGCAATGTAAATTTTGGAATTACATATTAGAGATCCAGATTCCCATGTATTCGATTGTGTGCGAGTCATCGATTGTTCAAATATAGACTGTAAGACCTCACTTATATTGGTACCGGAAATTAGAAGTTTCAGTGGTTGAATCAATTAAAAAAATATTCTTTCAATGAGCTACTCCTGTGGACAAAGGGGGCCTGTCCTCGAATATAGAGTGTTGAGCCCACTCAATTTATATTTTTGATATACATCCTCGGATGTGAGTGTGTGTGTACTCGGTTGTTGGTGTTCACCATACACAAAGTCCCCATTTGTCCGTATTAAAAGATAATGTACGTTAAACATGCATTATGTAAGAGCAAAATCTGCTTATTACAAGTCTTTCCTTAGGCCTGAAATGTTATCTAAATTATCAATTAGACATTAATTAACTTATCCAGACCATAATAAACTCTCGATGTCAAGGCCAGCCTTCGATGTTGGCTGGATTAGATTCCTATATGCCGCTAACGGCTATTGATAATTAAATCAGAAAAAGTGGATAATCGAGACTATGCTGTTTATATTAATGATTTTAGTAATGATGACCGAGACTATGCAGAAATTTCACCCGCTTCTTTCTCGGCTCATAGTGGATCAATTTGACTGAAATTTCCAGCAAATTACCTTTACACTATCTAGTTTTTAACTATTATAGCGAGAACTGCCATCTCTTTATCTTATCTCCCATAATGTATCTTTAATAAAAAAAAAACCCTCTTCTATCGCGATATTGCACCGCAAATCAATTATAACGGTTATGTTGTCTTTTTTCCCATGTGTGATCAAAGGGAGAACAAAAACGTAGTTATTTACGGGTTTAAGACCACAATAAGTGTCAAGAACACAAGTCCTCGATTGTTCACATACAGTCTGTACGACCTCAGTCAGACTGGTTTAGAAAATTAAAAGTTTTATGTGGCTGAATCAATAAAAAAAAATATTCTTTCAGTGGGCTGATCATGCGGTCAAAGGGGATCTGTTCTCGGATATAGAGTATTGATCCCACTCAATTTATATTATTGATATACACTTGTAACGTCCTCGGATGTGAGTGTGTGTGTACTCGTTGTTGGTGTTCAACATACACAAAGTCCCCAATTGTCGGTATTAAAACATAATATGCGTCCTCGGATGACCACATTAATAAAACTTAGTTATTTACAGGTTAAAGGCCACAATAAGTGTCAAGTCCACAGTATGGTAGTATAGAGCAAATGACCTCGTTTGGCGGCGTTCCCAACTTACACCATGCGTGTCCTCGGTTAGGCGTAACGGACTCGGCCGGTCGTGTTTCCCCAATTATTTGCAAACTCCTGCATGTCCGCATTTCTTCCGTAAAAGTTCAAATGCATAAAATATATAAATTGAGGTATAAATTATAACTTTTCATAATCGTTTAATGTAATAGAGTTCAGGAATAAGGGTGGTTTTCAGCTACATGCAGTATTTATCAAGACCTCGATTAGGAAGATCCAGTCTAAGTCCTCGATTTACACCATATACATGTATGTGTGTGTGTGTGAGTGTATGTAATATATATATGTGTATATTTATGTATTTGATTTATTATTGTAATTTCATTATGTTGTGATTGTAATATTTATATCTGTTTGTATTTTTTTTTTTTTGGAGAGTGGGGTTGCCTGCTCAATTTACACCATATACATGTATGTGTGTGTGTGTGAGTGTATGTAATATATATATGTGTATATTTATGTATTTGATTTATTATTGTAATTTCATTATGTTGTGATTGTAATATTTATATCTGTTTGTATTTTTTTTTGGAGAGTGGGGTTGCCTGCTCTGTAATCCAATTATCTTTAATAAATAAAGTTAAAAGAAATAATTTATTTTTAAAACTCCCATAGACCGCTCCTTTGAGCGAGACCATGTAGTCTATATATATTTTTTAAAATAGGGGAATGGACAAACAAGGGACATTTTAGCCAGTTATTAGAACACAACCTGTATTATACCTATGCATTAATTTCAAAGAGTCATAATTTAGCAAACACAAATAACTGTCCACAAAACACCAGTTAATTGTTATTACATTGCCAAACCTTATTAGGGGTGCCTTTGGTATGGATGTGGTCGGGCTTTCGGAATTTCCGTTTTGTGGGTATATTGATATTAAAAGGTATTTCCAACCTTATATGGAGGGTGGGGGATTAAGCAGCGTGTGGGGGGGGGGGGCTGGGCCTTGCATTTGATTTATGCATAGTTATATTATATGGATGCTACAGTGTCAACTTTATTAGAGATGAGGAAGGGTGGGCTTAGGTGATCTATTCTAACCAGTTAATATTAGGGTGAACTCGACAATGCAAAGTATATATGTCTACACACGCAAAGACAAATACAGTAGGAAGAGAACCTCTAATAAAATATAGCTTCACACACCTTGATTGATTTTGATATTTGGCAATTATCTATATTTATATTCGATTATATATAGGCCTATATCATTGCTATCAAACAACATTTCCAACCCTTCTCAAATTATCTTAATACTCGGAACTGTGGTGGGACCAGGGGCGTACATAACGATTTTGTTTGGGGGGGTGTTTAGCCAAAATGCGACCGACTGATGCCCATACCACTAGTACGAGTGACGCAGTCAGGAACCGAGCACCACAGGTGCGAGTTTTGTAGGGGCCATGTGCAGTAGCGGATCTAGATGGGGTGGGGGAGGTCCAAATCTAGGGGGCCACACTCCCACCCCACAATGAATGTCAACAAAATACTGGCTATAACATTAAGCGTCCCAGTAGAACATAGATGGCATTGTATAATTATATAGTTGTCGATCGTTGTCTCGCTGGAAAGCAGTTTTATTTAAGTTGACATAAAGTTTATGTCATATATGATTGTGCCTATAACAACCTGAGAAAATTTTGAAAAATTGAGTCAATATCTTGGCATTTGAGGTCATTGCTGGGAGAAATTTTTGTGGACGAGAGGACCAGAAATGTGAGTCAATTAGGCAAAATCTCGAGATCTGCCCCTGTCAATTCCGCCTGTTTTGCAAGAGTTGACAGAACTTTTGTATAGTCTGACGCCCCACGACCCACACACCAGTGCCAGTGGTACTACCAACATAACTAGGCAGTTCAGTATAACCGTGAATATGATAGTGCTGAGACAGTATAAAACAACAGAGGAGTGGAAGAATGATGTTATAATGAAATATGTAACCGAGCTTTTAATTTTTGGGACTGTGCCTGACAATTTTAGTCAATGTCATGGCAAATATGGATCCAAATTCTCGTTAACGAGAGGATAAGAAATGGGACAGAATCTTGAGGCCTATCTGTCAATGTCGCCTGTTTTGTGAGAGTAGAACTAACAATTCTACAGTCTTTTGACCCACGACTCACTCACTAGTGGTACTACTAACTGGGCGATTCACTGTAACTGTGAATATGATAGTGAGGAGATAGTATAAGACAGAGAAGGAGTTGAAGAATGATGGCATAATGGAATTGAGCGCCGATATGTAACTGAGCTTTTAATTTTTGAGGACTGGGCCTGAGGGCACTTTACCTCAATGGGGCGCTTACTTGGTCTCTGAAATGCCCTGGACTTTGGGGAGAGATTTTGCAGAATTCTGATGGTCAGAAAACACCCCATTAATTCATTTAGTCTGAGACCGACTGCGGTGAGCACTTTTTTTTGAGACGGACTATTTTTTTGCCATGGGGTGAAAAATATTTTTTTCAAACATGATAAGTCGACAAGGTTATTTTATACTAAAGTTTTGCGTGAGTAGAGTGACGTGTGCAGTGAGCACTTATTTTGATACCGACTGCTCATATCTTACGACCGACTGCACTGATTTTGCGACCGACTAGTATTTGGGATCTATTCTGGCATTATTTGTTTACCTCATTAATTCATTAAGACGGCGATGCATAATTTTGAGACCGATTATTTTTCTCCCTGGGGGAAATTTTGTTCTTAGACCTATATACTGACAACAGAATAAGTGTGAAACACATTAAGTTGACAAGGTTATTTTATACTAAAGTTTTGCGTGAGTAGCGTGACGTGTGCGGTGGGCACTTATTTTGATACCGACTGCTCTTATTTTGCGACCGACTGCACTGATTTTGCGACTGCTCTTATTTTGCGACCGACCTCACTGATTTTGCGACCGACTATTTTTTTTCCTGGAGGTGTGTACCCCCCCCCCCGCATTTACGCCCCTGGGTGGGACGTTAAACACGATGCATGCAAAAATTAATTCCACAGTGTTGTGTCGTGTAAATTGATTCATCACATTAACACAGGCTACAAACAGCTAAGAATTTGTTGAGTGAGGACAAGCCCGCCAGGTATTACCGACAGCGGCTTCACGGGGGTAAGAGGGGTAAAGCTTGTCTGGCATCAGGGAAAACTGTCCGTCTGATGGGGTGAAGGGTCCGAAAACACGGCACATAATCGCCAAGTGGTAAGCAGCTGTCAGTTGGACACTCTACCCAATGAGTCATTGCTGACCTAAATCTTTCACATGTATGCACTTATTACATGTTAGCCGACACCGGTAAATACCAGTATTAATAGCGCGCACTTTCTTTTCATTAGAAATATGATTTACAACGAGTTTGGCTAAAAAAAATCGACCTAATTATATTATTGCAAAACAACGACGGTGATCGATTAAATTCTCCTTAAGATTTTCATTGGCTGAAAGCTCGCCGTCTCACTACTTTCATTATTGCGAGGACAAAAAATGCTGTCGTTTAGATTATTTGTTTAAAACGTTTCTGGCACATAAATTGGAGTGTGGCAGTTTTGTTTACAACACATTAGGCTTATTTCTCGAGAAATAAATATTAAAACTTTCCACAGCGGTAAGTTGCAACGACTTTTGAAAACTAAGCTAGTTAGAACGTCCCAGTCCTCCGCCTATCTTGTCCTTGCTGCAGGACGGAAGGTCTGGTCAGGTACAGTGTCTAGTCTTAAAATAACATTTGACCGTTGGAATTCGAAATAAGAGTATTTAGTGGCTCTGCTACCTTCGTTTCCCTTTTTTTTATTAGCGTGGAAAAGTAAGCTGTTAAACCCCATGTCATTTCGTTTCATTTCAGATACATATTAGGTATGATTTGAGATCTTGGAAATTGGCAATGAATATACTCCTCAAAGAAATAACTGGCAGCCAAGGTACGATAAGAACATATCTGTGAGCAAATTTTTTAAATAATAGATGTATTCACATTTGACCTTGAAACTCATCAAGTTGAATCACTGGGATGGTCAGAAAAAAGAGACATTCACGTATCATTCTACAACCCTGAGCCCTAATAAATCGCTAATTAAGTGTCTCGCATTTTTTATTGGAATACCAGTGGTCGCAAATCCGAAAATAAAAGGTTGTTATCATTGGTCTCGAATGTAGATTTAAATCCTGAAAAGTCGTCCACAACCGCCCGCCTTGTTGATGCGGAAAAGTGAAGGGTGGGCTCAATTATTAGTAAAATTCAATGATTTAATAAATTAACTAATGAAACAGTTTCTCTAAAATGTCACACGAAACATTTTGGTTTGGTAAATAGTGCCGTCTGCGTGATTTTGTTTTGTGTATACAAAGTGGTCTAAATTTCAAGGTTACAGCATACTGCTCGAAGTGTTTCGTTCGATTTGGGCCATTGTCATTGTTCAATTCGCTTTTCGGCACATTTCCCTTCTATAACCAGTTTAGAAAGAAATTATTTATTCCCCCCACCACTAAAACACACTGATTACGAGATATCGCTGTCCGAAACTTCTTGGTTTCTTTTGCAATTTGTTTATGGTAAGGCGTCATCCCTCCCTGCCTATGTGTAAATAATAATATTAATTTGTCTAATATAAAAACCAGATACAAATACATGTTATTCCACGGGTAGAAACTATGAATTTACCCACAAAAAAATACTACAGCAAGTAAGTCAGAAAAAGAGTGACGCTTGAGGGGGTTGGGTGATGTGTGTAATGCTTATGTGGAAACCTGTTTAATGGTTTCATAGGTTCCGGAAGTGACATATGTTTAAGGGTAACGTGGCACCGGTGAAACCCGTCATTACTGCATCGCAGTTCTAGTTATTATTATTATTATTATACAACAAAAAGCGCACATTATTGTTATAAGAATATAGTCTAATTCATAAGAAAATGAAATAAAAGATACACCAGATAAAAGCGCTATAAAATATATTTAACTTCCATAGCTTTTAAAAATCAGATTTTTTGTGCAGACAGGTAAAGTGAAAAATGAAAATTTAAATAGTAATTTGGGAGATAAAACCTTTTTGCCTTCTAGCCGGCAAAAAAATGCCTGAAATTCCATGATTTTTTATCTGGAGCCATTCCGGATTGTGTGTCATCGATCATTAATTGTATCATCAATCTTTCGAAAATAGAAATTTCTTTAAATTGTCTAATGGATAAAACATTTAAATCAGTTTATCTGATGTACGTAATGTTCGGCCATTATATCGTGGTTATACACGCGAAATGTGCGGAAAAATTGAATTTGACAAACATCAATTAAAGAAATGTATTTTTATATGGTGCCGGGGATTTTCTTTTTAAATGGCTGACGAATTTTGTAATATAATGCCATTTAACAAAAAACTCATAAATTTGGTAATAAAAGGGCATCTCGTAAGATACGTAAGAAACTGTAAGATATGACTTTTGTTATGTCTTTTATATGGTTTTCTATGTCTCTGAATTTGAAGATAAATTTTGAAAATACAAAATGGCAGCAACACAAATCGGCGGATATCAAATTAATCGTCATGTTTCCTGTTGGATATTAGATAGTGTCCCTAAACCATGATGTACCCTGTAGTTCGATGTACCCCGTAGTTCGATGTACCCTGTAGTGCAGATACAGTCTCCAAACCGTGTTTACACTGCAGTTTGCATGTACTTCGTCAAATGAAGATGAAGTTTACGATATATCAATTTCGAAATAACAAAAAAATGAATATATTGAAAACGCGCTTTAATATCCGGATGCGATAGACTTCGTGTTGAAAATTCAAGGTACATTATGTCATTGGCAATAATAAAGATCCAATTTTAGTTTTTAGCTACACACTGTTAACCACCAATAGATGTTTTAATCACAAAATATCATAAAATTTATTCAGCATATATCATATCACAGCCGAATCACATTATATATCTTTTTAGTTGATGTCATATCGTCTTACGTATTTGTAAACATCAAGGTGAACTTGCTCTATTGTCCGACTAGCCTATTCAAACTTGTTACCACGATTTTACACACCCACCCTCGCATAGTTATGAATTTTCTTGTTTCACTTGACTAAAGAAACATTTTGTAGGAATGTATGCTTTTATAGATGGAACACTTGTTTGCGATATAGATTTCGGTGGGAACTGGCACTATACCTAAAGAATGAACAAAAAGCGGAGGCGGGGTTTCAGCCGGTTGATTTAAATATTTCTTTAAATATAGTAAAGCTTAAAATATGTCAGTTTTCACTCTTAAGAATGTTTTTGTAAACAAGTTTTTATTGTACGATATATGTTTGATACTGGTTGAGAACAGCATATCAGAGCAACATGATTGTTTTCATTGGAGATGGGGAGCAAATATTCAAAGGGGTCAGACAAACTCTAAACCAACTGCGTCCCCTTCACTGAGTCCCTGTTACCTGTGGAATAACGGCAATACTATATACCGGAAAACAACCTGAAAACACCGGAAAACACCATATTTTACTGACTACCGGAAAACACTAACTACATGAAAGCACACTAAATACCGGAAAACACCCTAAATAGGTAACCCGGACTCGTGTCCTCTGTGTGTGGCGGGGGGGGGGGGGTAGGGGGTAGGATTAGGTTTTTCCGTTGTTTTCCAGAGGACAAGGCTCCGGGTAACCTATTTAGTGTGTTTTCCGGTAGTTAGTGTGTTTTCCGGTGTTTTCCGCTATTCAATACATGGTGTTTTCGGATGTTTTCCGCTATTCAGTATAACATGGTGTTTTCGGGAAGTTTTCCGGCGTTTTCCGGTAGTTTTCCTTGGAATAACATGCATTTGTGTCTGTTATTGATATTATTTATACATAGGCGGGGAGTGTTAACGTCTTACCCCAAACAAATTGCAAAAGAAACCGGGAAGTTTCGGAGAGCGATTTTTCGTAATCAGTGTGTTTTAGTGGTGGGTGAATAAATAATTTCTTTGATGCAATCAAAAGTCGTATATAGATAATAATATATAGGGCTTTGATACAGTTTGTGTTTGCACGTGTTTTTCAGGTTTTTCATCTTTATATGCTCAAAAGTCACGTGATCCACGTCCCTATAGTAACGTTGGTTTGCCTTTATTGGCCTAAGTATTGAAATTTAAAGATACATTATATGTAGTTCAAAAATATATAATGCAAAATGATATATTGAAAATTTTATTCAAATTATTTTATTCTAAGCCAAGTTATCACTGTTTATAGTTTTGACAAGATATGTGCATTGTTATATTGGTATATTCGAGACTTGGCCTCGCTTTTCCATTTTTAAATTAATCTACCGATAATCTATTTAAAATTGGGGCTATCCGATGGCATAGAGGGTTGGTTATGGTCTTGTCATATTAGCATTACAAATGTCTAATTAATAATGTACCGTATATAACATTTAAGGCCTAAAGAAAGACCTGCAATAGGCAGATTTAGCTCTTGAATAATGCCTGTTTAATTAACAGTTTCTTTGCATTAGTAGGCCTTTAAAAGTCTACTGTTTAATACGTATTTATGTCGACATTCAATTTAAATATATTCTGGAAACCCTCAGTTCTTATATGTACAAAAGTTCATTCCTATATGTTTACTGGAAAATTTATTATAAAACTCATTTTAAAATTCAATTTAATTTCTTGAATTATTTATTTATTAAAAAAACTAAAAGCCATACAATAGATAGATCTTTGAAATGAAATAGGAGTTATAAAACTATGAAACACTTGGTGTTAGAAGTCCTAAAGCCTTAAGACAGTAAAGGCCTACAATACACATGTCACCCAGAACCATTATGTTAAATATAATGTATGCAAAGTATTCACTCCTATGTAGGTTTGGGGTTAAGATTATTTGTAAAAGGATAAACCAATAAGTCAATCAGCCTAAATCTGTTTATTGATAAATTTTATAGGCCCATTTGTTTGAAATTCAATTTTCATATCTTTAATTATTTATTTTTTTAAATACAGCCTACTTTAATTAACGAAACATAAATCATGAAAACACGGCGAGACAATGTAATGGTGGGGCCAGAAGTATTTTTCTATCTTTGAAAACAAATTAAAGGCTCAACTCAAATCTATTTGAAATTCAATTTTTATTAAATTATGATTAATATTAATGAAAGTTTACTTTAACAATATAACATATATGAGATAAGCACACTGTGAGAAGATCTGGAAGCCAATTGTATTTCTCCTGGGACAAAAATATAAATAAATCATTTTGATAATTTTAAATTAGGCTTAATATAAGAAAGGCATTATCCAAACTGGAGCGTGGCACTGGTATTCAAGTGCACTTGAAAAAGTCTATGGGGATTAAATTTCAAAACAAGGCATTGCAACATAGATAAGTTTCAAAGTCATAAAATGCTTTTATTATTCGGCAATAATTAACAGTTTATAGTCTATATAATATGCTAGTTTCCCCCCCTCAAAAAAACAAAAAACAAAAACAAAACAAAACAAAAAAAACCCCATCGGAATTAACGTCGTTTGATTCTGATCTTACGGCACTACCCTCCTCTTTTAAAAATATCAATCGCGTGTATACAATCCCGAATATTATCTGTTTATATGAGTGATAATTCTCGATAGTTTTCCTTTACGAAAATATGATAGAAACGACTACATCCGAGCGAATTAGTTCATCGATGAGCCTTGCGCACAACGTGATCCCGCTTTGGCACATGGTATGTGACGTAATACACAATATTTTAAACACGTGATCCAGTAAAACACGTAAATTTGAATCATGCGCACACCACCTGGTTGCGGTGGGTGAAAAAAAAATGCTTTCCCCATTTTTTCTCCAGTGTATCCGGTTCCGGTCTGATTTTTTTTTTAATCAACAGTCTGTGGTGGCAGTTTTAGTTACGCTCCTGTGTTACTGGAAAACAGCTTTGCTCAAGCACCGCGTTTCGTGCGATACTTTAGAACTTCGCTCTATATCATTATTATTATTATTATCAGGTAACTATGATCAAAATCAGATCAAGATATTCTCACCGTTTTACATGCAATTACTCACCAGTTGGTTTAAAATATATAACACTAACAGTAAAATAGAGCTTCGCTCTATATTAAAACCCTAATACAGAAGTATAATATATACATTATTTATAGTTGGCGTAATAAATTCTTCGTTAGAATTATACGCCAAATGATCTGCTGATACTGTATGGTTACAGGAAATGGTATTTCGAAGACATATGAAAAAAGGCATAACAATAAATAAAAACACCCTTTTAGATGATAATGAAATCTTTAACTGTAACAAAAATGACTACAAAACAATAATACAAAACGACATTATGAACAATCTGAAACAATTTTATAAAATGAATTATGAAGATTTAAAACGAGAGATGTATATTATAAACAAATAAACTCAGACTTCATTAAATCCAACTAGATATACAAATGGGAAGACGATTTTGGGTGTGCATTTGACGACATTACAACCAAATCGCTATTCAATTTCAAACTGATAAATTTCACATGTATAGACACAAAAACTAGAATGGTTCAATACAAATACACACAGGATAATATACACTAATTCTAAATTATACAAATTTGGTCAAATGTCTACAACATTATACGATTTATGTCAATCAAGTATCGAAACCTTTAATTATCTATTTATTTACTGTTCCTACAAAAGTTATGGAAAATATTTCACAATATGCTGATTATAGATAACATTTATAGTAATCATTGTCCCTCTGTAATACATCTTGACTTCAGGGAATCGCATGACCACCTATCTAACGTTAATCATCGACCACAGTAAATCATTAATAGGCTAATGTTGATAACTAAGTGAATGTACTTGTATTATTGTATATATAAATATGTTTATTTTATATTGCTACTATTGGATTTTGCTTATATTTTCCTACATTGAAAAAAAAAAATTGGAAAAACAAAGGTTAGCGCTCTCCAAAGCCCAGACTAAAATTAAATAGAAACAACGAGTGTTAATTAAAGATATGTTATGTAAGATTTAGAGCTGATCATTCTTGCTATAATAATAGCCCAAAAGTAGATAAGGTAAAATGAAAATATTGAAAATTTCATTCAAATTAGTTCATTCTGAGTCAAGTTATCACTGTTTGTAGTTTTGACAAGACGTGTCAGTGTGGTAACCAGGGCACTGGTATTTTCGAGACTTAGCCTCGCTTTCCCATTTTTCAATTAAATTTTTAAATGGCCAACCGTTCTAATCCGGTTAAAATCTCGAGTATCTGAAGCATCGAGAGTTGATTATGGTCTTGTTTTTTTTTAATAAATGTCTAATTAATAATTTAGATAACATTTCAGGCCTAAAGAAATACCTGCAATAGATAGATTTAGCTCTTGCATAATGTATGTTTCAGCTAAAAATCAAAACATTCACCGCGAAATGAAATGAAGTAAATCAAGTATGGTTTAGCGTCATACTGTTCTGCTCCGACTGGGCCAATGAAGACGGGCATACGTCATGTACAGTGTGCTATAAGGGAAATTGTGCCTGGGCAGTGGCACAACTGCCAAGGGACCTTTTACGTGCAGGCCAATGTGTACACGGGACCTAGGTCTTTCGTCCCATCCGAAGATTATACGATGTCCCTTGCCAACTTTCTCGATACCCCAATTTAGCCAGCCAAGGTCCTGCTCACTGAGTCACCGTGGCTTCCGTCGCTAAATTAATTTGGAAGATTGACTGATATTCGATATGATTCGGTTGACGGCTTGCCAGATCATCCGTAAGATAATATTATTGTTTATGGCGATGGATTTATATAAGTTTAGGCTTGTTTTAAAATCCGGTTTATCAATATTGTATTTTACTACCCCAAATGAAATATATGTATTGTTTAAACCAACAGTTTTGAAATTTTCCTTTTTGAAACGTCGCAAGATATAAATCTTTTAAGTAACTTGTATTCGATATAATTGTGTGATGTGACATTTTTCTTAGTTACCGAGCAAGGGGTTACAAATAGAATAAAGACACGAAGTCCGGCATATCACACAGTGCTGATGGTGTCGCTATAATAAATGATGTCATTTGATACTCCCAATAGTAGGCGGGTTTATAGTTGTCAACATATGGACTAAGACTAGTAATTATTTCCCCTTATTTCATGATGGACGAATGTAGTGCGAGTTATAAATAGACAATTTTTCCCTTAATTTTTTTCTCGCCTCTCCTGCATTTTTGGGTTGACTTTTTGGTCTAGAATTGGAGAAATGGGATCAAATTTGCAATTTCATAGCAGTTTTGGGTAATACTGATGACATTACAGCGGAGGGATAGGGGGTGTAAAGTGTCTTTCTGCAAAGCAATCATTGTGTCGGAAGTGAGATTTTCACCCCTGTCAACTTCAAATCTGTGTAGCAAAAAATCTAAATGGTCAACCCCCTACAAAATTATGATGAGGAGATTGCCAAATGTTGTCCCCATTGTGCCTATAAAGATTGGAACCAACGGAATGTTGAGCAAAAGCTACAGCCTGTGATGTTACAGTCATTTAACATTGAAGTCAATGGGCAAATAATTGCTAGTCTGTGTCCATATAAGGGTAATAATGCTATCAAGTCGGACATGTTGTTTAGATTAGCATACCAGCCAATTAAATGACAGTGAACTGGACACAACACAATCATTCAAAATTTAGCCCCTTTTCTGGAGCTGGTCTATGCACTGTATCCATTTAATTACGTTTTTACAAAGTTGGTGATTTGCACTAGTGTAAATCTGTGCATATTACCATGTATACACCAATAAAAAAACTTTATTTATAAACTGGACCATAGTGAAAAGTCGATTACAAAGTTTGCAGATACTATAGAAGTATATATATTTTTATCAAGGGCCTAATTATCAAATTATTCAGATTACCATTATGTACACGTCATTAGGTTAGATCCCTGGTTTGTCAGCATTAACTAAGCATTGTTGTGTACATGTATATATTGTCCTGTCATATTTTCATTTTTTATCATAGCTTGATAATGACTAGAGAAGCCTAGTCGAAACGTCGCTCAGTAAAAAGCAGTAATTGTATTCCATAGAATTGTGACCTGTATACACTAGTGTAGTGTAGTATTGATAAAAATATATATGTTCACCAGAGCAGACCCAAAGTTCGTTGTCTTTTTTTATTCACGTTTTCTTATTCTACACAGTTGGTTGCCCACATAGGTCATGTTATTATTCTGTGTAATTTATCCTTTTGTCGGTGTACATTGTGAGAATCACATAGCAGGTTTCAAGGGGTCAATATGGACATAGCCACCATAGTATTGGAGAAAATCTGCGTTAGAAAATCGTGAGTAGAAAATCTGAAGTGGAAAGTCGAGAGCCAAAAGTTGACAGTAGAAAGTAGAAAGCGGAAAGTGGAAATTAGAGAGTTAAAAGTTAACAGTAGAAAGCGGAAAGTCGAAAGTCAAAAGTTGATAGTCGAAAGTAGAAATTATGTCCATGAAAGTTGAAAAGCTTGATGTTTCTGCAGACTCAGTACATAAATTTATTGGTTTTCACCATAAAAATACCCTTTTAGATATGAATTTTCCCGTTTACTTTAGATTTTCTACTTTTTACTGTTGACTTTCTGATTTTTACTCTAGATTGCATTTTGAACCCGATACCCCGCCATAGTTTACTGGCTAACGAAGACGGGTATATGCCATACAGTACGCTATGGAAAAAACTTTGCCTGGACGGTATACCCTTATATCGAATTCCAACTGTCAGGGATTCTTTAGGGACCTCGGTCCCCCCCCACCCCCACCCGAACAACTAATCAGCTGAATTAGTCTAAATGTAATGACTCACCTTACTATAGTTATAGACATCTTAAATTCGGACGACTGTAATCCATGTATCAATAGACTATGATACAGGTTATTCGCCAGAGCGTTAAGGTCTGTGAATTGCATACATTTATTTCAACTCCAATGAACTACCCTTCTAAACACAGGGACCAATCAATAAAGCAAGTGTAGACAGATTGTAGCTGGATTTTGTTCATTTTAACCAATCAAATAATAGAACTCTTACACTCCGAAATAGTGTCATCGTGATACAGTTCAGGGGATCACGTGGCTAAGTGGGTAAGACGCTAGCTCGCTAGCCAGGAGGTCGGGTGTTCGATCCCTGCATTGGCCGAGAAAGTTCATCCAGATTTTCCGGCGTGGTTCTCCCTCGTCAGTGATGCAGGACGGAGGGGCTGACAAGGAAAGCTGTCTAGTCGTTCGGATGGGACGAAAAACCGAGGTCCCGTGTACACATTGGCGTGCACGTAAAAGATCCCTTGGCAGTTGGAATTTGATATCAGAGTAGGCCGTAGTGCCGCTGTCCGGGCAAAATTTCCCTCATAGCACACTGTATGGCTTATGCCCGTCTTCATTAGCCCAGGTTAGGAGCAGAACAGTAGGACGTTAAACTCCATTTCATTTCATTATAATATTATTATTATTTCATTTCATTTCATTTGATACAGTTCAGTGTGCATGAATAGGCGACATTCGTCTTTATAATATTATTATTATGATTCTAACATTATACATCCTACCGCCTCGATGTATATCTAACGAATTTTTTCATTAAGCTAAAAGTATTTAATTTGTAATTAGACCGGATTATATTACAACTCATTAGCCTACATGATAAACACGATGTGCATGTGTCAGTAGTCTTGGAAAATATAACGGATATAAAAGCCTTGAGGTTGAGTTCGGAGCCGCGATGGCTCAGTGAGTAAGACGTTGGCTCGATATCCTTGTGGTGTTACAAAGTTCCCCCTTGTCAATGTCAGATGGAAGACTGTAGCGCCGGTTTTCGGGCACGATTTCACTCATATCACATTGCATGGTGTATGCCGGTCTTCATTAGCCCACTTGGAGCAGAACAGTAGGACGCTAAACCCCATTTCATTTCATTTGAGATCAAGTTCTTTTCTAGAAATTTGGTATGAAACATTTGTGTTCACGTGAGAAAGAACGCTGTTGTTTTTTTTCTCGTTCCGTTCCGGAGTGTTCTACCACTTTTTCTAAAACCTTGATAACGCATGACAGGTCATAACGTTTTACAGTTTCTTTTTGGAATTTGAAGCATTTGCCAATATGGTGATGGGAGAACGATCGCTATTGATTTTCAGCACCGCATTCTGTTACGGAGTTACCCCACCCCCTTATCAGTAAACCCCACGAATGCGATACAGGCTATTGTTCATTAAATTCTTTTCAAAATGTGGTGTAACGCACTGTGGTCGCTGTTGTTTTTTGAGCATTCACGGATTTTGACAAAACTGATGAAAGAACTGGTGATAGACAAAAAGTCAAGGTACATTTGACGCATGCTCAGTAATCCGTACTGAGAACCGTTCTCACACTGGTTAGCGTTTACACTCCGAAAATTTATCCGTGACGTGCCTGACACCGTGACGAGGCCACTTCACTTCACGCTTAAAGTTTGTAATGTAAACATAATAGAACCTGTGTTAGACAATCTGGATACCCAACCCCTCCAAATGCTGCAATCTGGCTAAAACAGAGATCCTATTTCGTTTCGTTTTTATAGTTCAAAATTTCGTTTTACTTGTCTTTACTACACTTGGATCTGGAAGAGTTGTTATTTAACTTGTGTTCTGAATGGTGTCAGGGATAAGCCAATGGAACGGTCTGTTACGGCGAGCTTTAGGCGTGTTTTTCAGGAACTGTTGGTAATCCACTAGTAACATCAATGCTGATTGGTTAATCAAATGTCTGACGTCATAGGTCATAAGTCGGTCTTTTGACCCCTGATGTGACCTATCGATATAACTTGTCAGATCTTCATGTATCGATCTGTATTTTAATTTTAATCAGATTGTTTTGAAGTAGATGTAGAACAATATGGTTTATATGTAATATGTAATTACTTACCGGTGACGAAAATAAAAGCTTATGGCATATTGTTTGTTTTGACCCTAGTGGTCATAGAAAAGTGTTATATGCTTATTTGGAGTCCGTGACCAGGTAGGGTTGTTATATCATACTCATTTCACCCTGCAAGAAGCTGAACAATAATTATAATGCCGGTACAATAATATTTTTGACAAGCTACAATTGTATGGATACACAATTACTGAGTTTAGTACTATGCGACGATTCGACGAGGATACTCGTCCTTATCAAACAAATGATACATGTATGTGAATAGTAGACAAATACATACAGAATATGGAACACGAATAACAATTAAATATGTATAATCAAAGGAGCGGGGGGGGGGGGGGTCTATTGATTAATGGAGATCCATATATACTCTTCCAAAAAAGTAGGGGATATTGAAATGCAAATGCCTATGCAGGTTGTGATATGATAAATAGTCATGGACACTTTACATAATTTGAGAAAATATTCACAGACGAAGAATTTATCGCCCCAACAGAACCAATGAGCTGCGCGTGCGACACGCAATAGCGCCATACACGTGGGAGGGATTCATTGTCAAATTTGACACTTCAAGGAAAAGTTGATGAAAACTGCGCGTGCCGGTTTATCCTATCCATGTTTGCTTTCCTATCGGTTCTTGCATAAGAATTACTGTTTAGCGTATCTTTGCTTCAGTGTGTTACGTTTAATTTGCAATGAGACGTCTTCAACATGATGAACGTCTACGTACTATTGGCATGCTTTAAATGGGTTCTACACAGCGAGCAGTAGCCAACATGCTTAATGTGTCATAGTCTGTGATCAGCAGACTGTGAAGCCGGTACCGATGATAGACCTCGTTCAGGTCGCCCTAGAGCCACTACACGAGCCCAGGATCGATACATGTACCTCGTATTGCGCATGTAACCGTATAGTATGGTGGTATATAGGCATGGCATTATCATATAGGTATCTCAAAATGAGCGCTGTATTCCATTTAATGTTTACCGTGTACGTAGAAATACATTCCTTCTACATAACTTCATATTCTTTTCTTTCCTATCTATGCCCACCTACAGTAAATGGTTCCGCATAAGTAACTTTTCATGTCGGTATATCCGTTTGTTTCTCTTACAGGTGTCCTATATTTGTCATTGCACATATATTTTGCTACGAAAGCAACAAGTTCACATTGACCATACATTTTATATTCCCTATTGTTATTACGCCACTTTGTCAAAAAGTGTTCTATTATGAGAACCCTAAAAGTGGAAATGTAAATAAAGAATAGCGATATTGCAAGTTTATACAGAAGTTACGAACAATGATTATTTGGAATGATAATCCGAGAGACGTTTCTAATGTAGATGACATTCAAAAAGACAATTCCAGGGGAAAAGCGGGGGCACCCCGCTTTGATCTAAATTTAGTCTGTTCCTATGCGCCTTTTCAATCTAAGAACAGCCCACTGGATATCAGTGACTGTATATCAGCCCACTGAAACTCATTGTTCGAATAAGAAACATATCGTTCTATCTTATTTCGCAGTTATTCTTTTTCCTCCGTGGACGCCACAACCCACGAATCCCTCTGACTTCATGGACCCCAGTTTGGAAAACACTGTTTTAAACATTGTGCTTTTCTAATCTACTTCAAAAACGACTTGGCAGTTGGACTTCCCCAAAGAGTGGGAAGCAGCACTGTTGTCCGAGCAAAAACTCCCTTATGGTACACAACATGGCTTATGCCCGTCTTCATTATCCCAGTTGCAAGAAAGCTGTACGTTAAACCCACTTTATTTCATTTTTGTTCAGCGTAGCTGCTAATCAAAAGTAAAATATTCTGATTTCACAAAATTCTACAAACCCCTTTATACGTTATATCGTAATATCACCCACGTCAAGATTAAATAAACAAATAGATAAAACACAACAGATCAAAAACACTCCATCAAAATCTTGTGGGTTGTGCTACCACTTTTCCAAACGCCCCCAAACCTTACCATGTGTATAATTCTGTAGTGATAGCCAAGGTATAAAGAGAACTCCCCTACAAAATTTGCTCATGTTGACTTTTGCTTTAATTGTGAAAGTCATTAGTTTGTTATTATCGTTTATTTGAAGTGCTATATATTCTAATAATTTCAGCAATGTTATAGTTTAGCATTAATTTATGATTTATTTCAAGTTGTATACTTTGGAACTTCAAGCTAATAAAATAGTGTTAAAAGAATGTCATTATCTTGTTTCAGTTTGTAAATAATTTTGATTCAGGACAGCATGTCCTTCCTGTAAAGTCAATCAAAACCATCTCACAACTTCATTGTTGAATAAATATGCCAATAATAATACACGTATATAATATAAAGATGACGGTGTGTGAAATTGTATACGTATGTATAGAAATTGCAAATCACAAATGACCAAATTTCGAATATGGTTAAATGTTTATTTTTTATATTTATTTGACAAAGTATAGTTCAAAGTGTTAGTTCTGAATAAATTTAGAATAGTTTTACAGAATTAAACATTTTTGTCAGCTTTTGTCGGTCACCCGTTAGAAATATGAAATTTCTCGTAACGATATTAATACTTTAGTTGAAAATATGTGAATATTCTATAAAACCATTTTAAAAGCATATTATTTCTAATGGTTGCTCATTCAAGCATACTAAAGCATGTTTTCCTCAATTTGGCTAATTAAAAAAAGGAGGTACTTATAGACTGGAATCCGCAAACCAACCAAATGGTAGGATTTGTAGATTTGGGTACTGGCCCAGTTGAAAATGATGCTGTAGAAGCCAGGGAAGTTATTGTAATGTTAGCTGTTGGACTGCAGGGTCATTGGAAGATACCCTAGGGTATTTTTTTGTTGATGGCCTGTCAGCTGACATACAATCACAATTTATTTTGTCAGCAATTTCCACTCTACATCAAATTGGGATAAGGGCAACTTCTGTTGATTATCCATTTTTAAAAAAAAATCATTAACCGCCAATTATGTTTAAATCAGTTGAAAATCAAGAGCTTGTATTGAGACATTGAGAGTTGGTTATGGTCTGGGCAAGTTAATACATGTCTAATTAATAAGTTATCTAACATTTAACACCTAACGAAAGACATGCAATAGACAGATTTAGCTCTTGCATAATGCATTTTTAAATATGTGTACAGAAGCATAATATTGAGATTTTTTTTTGTAAATAATTTTAATGAGTCAATTTGGTTTGAAAAGTCCAAATATGAAAAATGTGTACATATATATAATATTGATTTAAAATAAAATAATTAAAAGATGTGAAATGAATCAAATTGGTTTAAAAATATCATTTTACATGTTTATGAATATGAATAAACATTATATTATTTACCCAACCCACATATGGATTATCACAGTAGTTTTTTCTATAAATAAATTGATAAAGATATATATATATAACTTTTAGTATATGTGCTGGGCAGAAGGTCTGACAAGGACAGTATCTACATGTAGTTGTTCGGATGGCACGATTTGGATTTCAAAATAGGAGTCTACAGCCGAAATCTTACTCACATAGCACACTTCATTAGCCTCAAGGGAACAGTAAAGTTAAATCCCATTTCGTTTAATTTTTATTTCTTAGGGCCCACCTGCCTTTTCTTCAATCTGGACCCTGTCTCTGTCTTGCTTGGAAGTCATTGAACTACACATTCACAAGTCACAATCAGGATAAATCGTGATTCAAAGGTTCGTACAATAAACAAAAAAGCACATACGAATTTACACCTGCTCGTAGGCATATAATATATATTTAAAAAGAATCCCCAACCCTCCAAAATAATCTGTTCCAAAAGTAAAGTTTCTTTCCCCCAGAATAGATCTGTGTTTACTTAATTTTAAAAATATAAAAAATGAAGTAAAAAATATGATCCTAGTGATTTTAATTATTTCACATATATATGTACTAATCTATAGAAAAGTTGTCGCAGAAATTCCAGTAGCTATCTTAATTACAACCATATTACAAAATGGATTAAATATCGATACAACATGAAAAGAATGGGTGTGGAAGTTTCAAAATACTATTTAAAAAAAACCTACTAACTCTAAAATTTCAAACTAAACATTTCTGTAAATCGTATGTTAGAGCCCAAGTTTTAAAGCATTGGAATTCTTGTTTTCAATTTTAAATAATTGATTTAGCTCATTCGAAGGATACCTATACAGCGCTATTATGCAATGTATCGGGCTTATATTTTCCTATGAAAAAAATGTTTAACGCTTTAAAATCCTAATAAAACTACAGAAAAAAATAAAGCCATGGTATCAATCAACTGAATCAATCAGCCAGGCTTGTTGACAAGGCCTAATTTCCTCCTAAAATTGATACACGTTCACCACTAGTTTGCCGTTTGTTTACATTGGTTTTCGCGGCTTCTGCCCTGAAGGGAAATCACGAGCTGAGTGTCATGGCGGCCCTGACCAATCATAAGGCGTTAGCGGTCTATCTATATATGACGTCAATGGTATCAACCAAAGCCCTGTATATGGAAAGTTACGACTTACTCATTCACAGGCGCCATTTTGGGTCCCAACTATGACGCCCTAAAAAACTATGACGTCATGATAAATATGTCAGACAGAATCATACCAAGGCAAAATCGGCCATGGCAAAATGACATGATTAACAGAATTCAATTTGGCATTCTTCAGAAATTATCGGAGAGAGAAATCTCGTATTAAGTGTCTTTCAGTGGTGGGAGGATAAATAATTTCTTTTTAAATTCCCCAAACACAGAGTGGTTAAGCAAGCGAGATCTAATTTATAATTGCATTTCAAATGCCAAATTTTCACTGAACCCATTTTTGCCTGATAAATAATGTTTCTCGGTGGATTATTGTTGGGTAGGGCCCCCTTGATTTTTCCTGGGTGGGTGTGGTCGTGTCACCCTTGGGGAAAATTAAATATTCAAGATGGCGGCCAAAAATAAGATGGAATTGAAGCATTTGTCTGAATTGGAACAAGAACAAAAATCTGAACATGATAAATCTGACTTTTTACAGCCACAACGGCCGCTTTGACATATCATCTCAGATTGTTTAAATTGCATGTAGGTATTATATATCCATGGTGTATAGTATCTTTCGGTTGAATCATATCATAAAAGTATCTTATTTCACAGCTTTACGTATTTGTCGACATTAAGGTGTACTTGTTCTATTATTTCATTTAGCCTATGAATTTTCTTGTTTCACTTGACTAAACAAAACATTTTGTTGGAATGTAGGCTTTTATAGATTGAACAAAAAGCTGATAAATGTTAAGATGTGTGGAACAAGCTCGAGGCGATTTGTAACAAATCTCAGACACGATATACACTGTATGTTTGGTACTAGTTGAACACCATGATTATTTCATTGGAAAGGAGTCGGACAAACCCTAAACCAACTGCGTCTCCTTCACTGGGAACCTTCAATGTCTGTCTACCTATGGAATAACATGTACATTATTTGTACGTATCTGTTTAATATGTGTGGTTTATATATTAGATTAAAGATACATTATGGGAGATTTTAATAGAGAGTTGGCCAAATTACTTTATTCTGAACAAAGTTATCACCATTGTAATTTTTGACTAAAAAATAGGGGTCAACTTTCTTATCACCGTCTCCGAGAATGGCCGATCGTTTGATTGACAGGCGTTAACTCCACCTACATAATCTCGATTATCAAGTAACGTTTTCAATGGCTGTGGTACCGTTAGCCTATTCGGTTTGAGACGGGGTTGCAATTCAATTCGTATCACATTTATTTTTACTACAAATTAAAAATAAGGCTTTTAATATATAGATAAGAAGCGAGAGTTTGAAAGGAATGGACCAAATCAATGAGGAATAATAGCCGACTTCTTGTTAGGCTGCGTGTACTCTTGTACGGTAGTAACTGGGGTAGGCCTACGTAACTCCCGAAGCAGACAAATAGGAAATAGTGCAATTTGTTTAAGGTAAAATGTTATCTCTCCCCACCTATATAATACTGCATGAATTAAATAAAACGTTTTGTAATGTTAAGTAAAGCTTGTTTCCCAACTATGACGCTATGTTTTTTGTGGCGTCATAGTTGGGAAACAAAATGGCGCCTGGAAATGAGCTGTCGTAACTTTCCTTATATAGGGCTTTGAACTCGCGAGTATCGAATTACTATAGGTCGGTAATACATTTAGTTGCACTAAAGCCAACCGTTTCGAAGATTTCGTCGACTTTCTGGTCCACTGGCGGCCATCTTGGAATTATGTTAATTATGCAAATTTTCCCAAGACCGATAATGGCCGCTTTTGTTACGGAGTACTAGATACTATACCTGAACAGTTCCCAAAGAAATGATTCCTGTTGCAGTTTGTTCTAGGCCCCCCTCTCATATTGTTATCTATACCCACCTATATCACTGTTTGTAGTTTTTGCTATAATATACTGGTATACTCGAGACTTGGCCTCGCTTTCCCATTTTTAAATTAATCATCAAATGAACGAATCGTTCTACCGATAATCTATTTAAAATTGGAGATACCCGCTGGCATAGAGTGTTGGTTATGGTCTTGTCATGTTAACAAATGTGTAATTAATAATGCACCGTATATAACATTTAAGGCCTAAAGAAAGACCTACAATAGGCAGATTTAGCTCTTGAATAATGCCTGTTTAATTAACAGGTTCTTTGCATTAGTAGGCCTTTAAAAGTCTACTGTATAATACATATTATGTCGAGGTTCAATTTAAATATATTCTGGAACCCTCAGTTCTGATATGTGCAAAAAGTTCATTCCTATATGATTACTGGAAAATTTATTACAAAATAACCCATTTTTAAATTCAATTTTAATTTCTTGAATTATTTATTTATTTAGAAGTCCTAAAGCCTTAAGGCAGCAAGGCCTACAATACAATACATGTCACCCCGAACCATTATGTTAAATATAATGTATGCAAAGTATTCACTCCAATGTAGGTTTGGGGTTAAGATTATTTGTAAAAGGATAAACCAATAAGTCAATCAGCCCAAATCGGTTTATTGATAAATGTTATAGGCCCATTTGTTTGAAATTCAATTTTCATATCTTTAATTATTTTTTTTTTAAATACAGCCTACTTTAATTAACGAAACATAAATCATGAGAACACGGCGAGACAATGTAATGTTGGAGCCAGAAGTATTTTTTTATCTTTGAAAAAAAAAATAAATGGCTCAACTCAAATGTATTTGAAATTCAATTTTTATTAAATTATGATTAATATTAATGAAAGTTTACTTTAACAATATAACATATATGAGATAAGCACACTGTGAGAAGATTTAGGAGCCAATTGTATTTCCCTTGGGGAAAAAAATAAATCATTGTGATAATTTTAAATTAGGCCTAAGTATATAAGAAAGGCCTTATCCAAACTGGAGCGTGGCACCGGTATTTTCAAAGTGCCCTTGAAAAAGTCTATGGGGATTAAATTACAAAACAAGGCATCGCCACATAGATAAGTTTCAAAGTTATAAAACGCTTTTATGATTCGGCAATAATTAACAGTTTATATTAAATATGCTAGTTCCAAAAACATCGAACGTCGTACGGCAATACTCTCCATTATTATTATTCCTCCTTTAAAAATATCAATCGCGTTCTATACAATCCCGAATACACACTAATATTATTTGTTTATATCAGTGATAATTCCTCTACGAAAATATAATAAAAACGATACATTCGAGCGAATTAGTTCATCGATGAGCCTTACGCACAACGTGATCCCGCTTTGGCACATGGTATGTGACGTAATACACAATATTTTGAACACGTGATCCAGTAAAACACGTAAATTTGAATCATGCGCACACCACCTGGTTGCGGTGGATGGCAAAAAATGGGCTTATTGACGTATTGGTTTTATCCAATGACGTATATAACTAGACCGATGCATAGAACTAAATATTTAGTCATGGATCTATGATTTAGTTCGATGACCGATGACGCCAATCTGTTTACTAATGACGTGATGACAAACCAGTGCTGACTTCCGGTTAAGTCAAGAAGAGCCGAAAGCGCGACGTTTCTAATGTAAACAATACACGTTGTGGGCTTTATTTTGATCGTCATATCGTTTGTAAATAAACGATTGATTGGATTTTATATTTTATTTTAGTTTTTTGGCATCTACACACAGTACGCAACTATAATTTTATATTATTTTGGTGTTATAATATTCTATAATTACCAGTGTATGACTACGCGTGTGTAATGCACTGGTAGAGGACCTTGCATTATTTATGTTTCGGATCGGGCCAACAAACTATCTAAAGATAAATATAAAAAATCTGTGCTTACGATTCCCCAACCGACTCTTTTTTTTTTAGCCAAAATCGCTGTCCCCAATTTTTTTTTTCCTCATTTCCTAGGTCTTTTCGTGGTTTTCTGCAGACAAATTCCAGCACTGATCAATCTTATTTTGTTAGCCAATCAACCGTAAACACATGCATTACTCCTCCTTTCTTTCTTTTTTTTTTTTGAGGGGTGGGGGTGGGGGTGGGTGCGCTTTATGTCGATATTGGATACAGTTATTTTGTTCATTAGTGATAGGAATAGTATGGAAATAACACAAACACAGCTTTCAGAAAAACAATCACTAGCAATTTTAATAATGCAACGTTTCAACAAATATCCTCTTGTCGTTACAATTAATTGCAGATATTAAAAAAAAAAAAAAAAAAAATGAAAGAAAAAAGAAGTATTTTTACATTAATAAGATCGTAATATGTTATTTAATCTAAGTTAATATATTACGCATTTTCTATAGAGTTATAGAATAATTAAAATTTATATATATAAATTAATAAAGAATAATAAAAAAAAGTGTCTATTAGGTTTAAGCAAGGTTAAAATTATGACTTTCTATATGCGTTTTCATATTACAACTTATTACGCATTTTCTTAACAGTTATAGAACGTTTAATAATTTATATATATACATACATGTATTTGATAATAAATTAATAAAGTATAATAAATAGTGTCTATTAGGTTTAAGGAAGGCTAAAATTATAATAGTGGCGTTACATAACACGGACCCAAGCATAAAACTGTTCAACGAAATTGCTTTATTTTAACATTATTAATTTTTTTAAAAAAAAGTTTTAAGAAGTTATATATGCGTTTTCATATTTCAACTTATAACTGGACTGTTAATCGATAATTAATTGATATAACTGTAATACAATATATAAATTATATAACATGGACCACATACAGAAGTTCTAAGAATGTGATTATTTAAATCAACACCAATTTACTAAAACTATGGATATTCTGATTAATAATGACATATACTATCATACAAATGTACATTAAAGATTCATTATGCAAGATTTAAATAAAGAGCTGACCATTTTGGCTATGATATCTCAAAAATAGATAATGTAAAATGAAAATATTGAAAATTTCATTCAGGTTACTTCATTATGAGCCAAGTTATCAGTGTTTGTAGTTTTGACAAGATGTGTGCATTGTGTTAACCAGGGCACTGGTTAGCTACGAGAACGTAGCTAAAAACGTTGAGATATACTGATGTGCTTGTTTTTAGCTATGATTGGGTACCTTTAGTTCCAAGTGGCAAACTCAGTTTCGTTACTAATGCATGTGACATCTTAAACAATAAGATATTTTTTTACTATTATAACTATTTCAACTTACAGAGACCAATATAGTGGCACAACTATCGCCCAACTCCAAATATTCGCGTTTAAATTAATGAAGCTTTGTTTTTATCCGACATACATCTCCTGTTTAAAAATGGCGTTCCTAGTAACCGCTTAACGCCTCGATTTTAGATACGATGATTTATACCCGTTTCAGGTAGGATTTTTGCTTAACTGTAGTTTGTTTTGATGAAATATGTTGTCAATTTTGCTTACTGAGGCCCGATGTGATTTGCGTTGGAGTTGCTGCGTGGAACTATATAGCACCATCTCTTATCTTGAAATACTGAGGGTTGGGAGGCAAGGTTTGTTATCTAGGCACTGGTATATTCGAGACTTAGCCTCGCTTTCCCATTTTTAAATGGCAAACCTTTCTAATTTAGTTAAAATCTCCGGTATCCGATGCCATCGAGAGTTTGATTATGGCCTTGTTTTGTTAATAAATGTCTAATTAATAGTTTATACACTGAAATAAAACTTGTGTTGGATCTCAACACAAGTACTTGTGTGAAAATTATTCTACACAAGTTATGTGTTGTTTTGCATTGCATTAACACAAACTTGTGTTCTTTTTAATGCATTAACACAAATCTTGTGTTTTTTCCATATAATTAACACAAGTAATGTGTAC
This sequence comes from Patella vulgata, assembly GCF_932274485.2. NCBI lineage: Eukaryota > Metazoa > Mollusca > Gastropoda > Patellidae > Patella > Patella vulgata. Next base: position 18,582,313 of record NC_065881.2, read on the forward strand.
CGTCAACAAATATTTTTTTTTTTTAAATTTGAACTCCATACAAAGTCTTAATCCGGGGTCCACAAGTAAGAGAAAGGTATTTTTTACTCAGACAATATAGCCAGACAGACTTGAATACTAATTGGTGTTAAGATGTCTGTAGTTAAAATAAAGTTGGGCCCAATAAACTGGTAGATCAAAGGCCTGTTGAGCGCTCATGCCCGGTGTGATTTTAACAATTGACTCCAAATGCGTTGACAAGAAAATAAGTAAAACTGTTATTGAATGTGATTGGTTGATAAAATCAACGTACTATAGGCTACATTTTGTCTGCGATATCATCTCGGTGGAAGCGGACATTAAATGAAGTGATTTCACACAATTAATTTAACATTTAACAACGTGCTGAAATGATTTTGGAGCAGTGATATGTTTGACAAATGTAAGCTAATGGTCACATAGAATACAAGACCGCAGGTTTGTGAATATTTATATAAAAAAAATAATACCATGTATGTAATTTAGCATCGATATTGTTTCTCTGTATAATGTTAGTATTTTGTTCCTTAAAAAAAACTCCAACAATTTAAACCGGAAGTTCATGTTTATAATATGGCGCGGTCAGGAAAAAATTTTTGGCATGTTATTATCAAATCTGTTCAATTTTTCTGAAATCATGCTTAATTAACATTAGTTGTTCGGCGCTACGATGTTGTTCAAATACTTACATTACAGAATCACATTATAATTAAAGCAGAAACGGCTCGACTTGAACCAGCAGGTAAGAATCTGTTTTGAAATTATATCTTGGGAGGTTGGATTGGCGTTGGAGACCCGATTGGCGGCCATTTTGATTCTTGTTTCATGATTTTTTTTTATATTATAACGATTTTGCCAAGAGTAGACATAAACGCGGGCACATACTAGAAAAAAATCTTTTTACACTTTTGTGTTAGTTGAATTGTAATCTAATTTATGTTTAAAAAAACAACCTTAAATCTAATAAGCAGACGGAAGATATGGACGAACAACAAGAAGTTATGGAGGTCCCAACAACTGAACCTATGGAAGTAGAAGAATCGTTTACAGCCGAAACCCGATACGATGTGCCAGTTCCGGTCATGGAGTCCTCCATCTCAGACGATGCCGACGTTAGTGTCTTCTGCGACGAAGAACCCGTAGTGGTGTATACGCAGGTAGAAGCTGGTTCCTCCCGTGGCAAGTCCAAGTTGTTTGACAACCAAGGGTTTAGTTATACAATTAAGGTAGGGTGATTTATTTTACCTAGTTAACTACCTTGTATAGAAATGTATTTCAGCTACAAAATGTAAAGATAATTAACTCTGGTTAACCTAGTTAACTCTATAATAATAAATGAATTTAATATATTTTAGACAGAGAAGAAAACTACGATTTGGAGGTGTTCCATCTTCACCCAGCAGAACCCGGTATACACACGGCTACCAAGATAAAAGTTACAGTAGGTTTAAAAATTATATATCAATTAAATTAAAAATTTATATATGTGTGTAAATAAATAAAATATAAATAAACCAATAATATATTTGTAGTTTAATATGTTTTATCTTATCATTACAGGCAAAGCATGAAGCCAAAGGAAATGTTTTTACCAAGTCATGTTCCTCAATAGCGGAGAGAGTTTTATCCAGTGTCGGTTCTGCAGAAGAACCCATTCATAGCAGACCACCCATGGCAGCACTTGTAAGGTCGCTACAAAGAACCCGACAGACTCTGCGACCAAAAGATCCCACTGACGTGTCGTCAAGCGTAAGTATTCATGCAATTAAATACCCATGTATATAAGAATTTATTAACATGTAATTAAATGTACAATTTTATTTATTTATTAACATGTAATTAAATGTACTTTTTTATTTATTTTTTGTTTTAGCTTGACGAAGATTTCATCGATCATAGTGCACCGGGATTTTATCAAAAAAGAGTAAAAGTTGGGGAAAGGCGCCATCACATTTTTTGTACTGATAGACAGATGCAACTACTCGCACGCGCAAAAACTTGGTATATGGATGCAACTTTTCGGGTGGTGAACAAGCCATGGTCTCAGCTGTTTTCCATCCACGCCTTCATTAAGACTGGAGAGACCACCCGACAGTTACCATTGGTGTTTTGTGTAATGTCGGGTAAAAGCCAAGACGACTATTATAAGGTAAATAGCACTTACTGATTGAATTACTATTAATAGTAAAAAAGGACTATTATTTGGGACCTTGAAATTGTCACAAATGGGTCGCACTAACAGCGACATTTGTTTCAGGCATATTTGTTTCATCGGTGACACGTCTGGTGTCATGTGAATGCAACGACAACAGCCTGGTTGATTGATTTGTTGATTGGAGTTCAGATGTCTACATTAAAATCGACCACTTTCAGGTTGCCGTATTCACGGCCAGGCAAGACCGACTTGAAATTTCTAGAAATTTTTCTGGGGGAGACAGGCCCCAACAAATCCCCCGACGGTGCGTTTCACGACTTTGGCGCAAGACAGTGACCTTGAAGAGACGTCGAAAACCATTTAATAGACATAGTAAAAGTCATATCTTACGAGATTATCGCTGGTCTTGTCAGAAAATGCTATTTTATATATGACCAGTTTGAAAAATTTAAAAAGAAATTATTTATTCTCCCACCATTAAAGCACACTAATTACGAAATATCGCTCTCAGAAACTTCATGGTTTCTTTTGCAATTTGTTTGGGGTAAGACGTTATATAAATAATATCAATCTGTCTACCACACAAATTTAACAGATACAAATGCATGTTATTCCACAGGTAGACAGACAGGGCCTCCTTTGAAGGGACTCAGTAAAGGGAACGCGGTTGGTTTAGAGTTTGTCTGACCCCTTTGAATATTTGCGTCTCATCTCCAATGAAAACATTCATGTTGCTCTCATGCTGTTCTCAACCAGAATCAAACATATATCGTACCCGAGATTTGTTAGCATGTTCCACACAACCCAACATTTATCGGCACCGGGATTAAGGGTGTATATCTTTGTTTCTAACGCTTATTGGGAATACGCCACGGAAACTATAATAAAAACTTATTTACAAAAACATTCTAAAGAGTGAAAACTGACATATTTCAAGCTTTACTGTATTTAAAGAAATAATTTAAATCAGCCGGCTGAAACCCCGTCTCCGCTATTTGTTCAGTCATTCTTTAGGTATAGTGCCAGTTTCCACCGACAATGATATTGCAAACAAGTGTCCAATCTATAAAAGCATACATTCCTACAAAATGTTTCTTTAGTCAAGTGAAACAATAAATTCATAACTATGCGAGGGTGTGGTGAGTAAATTCTGAAAAGGCTAATGTGACATAGAACAAGGTCACATTGATGTTGAAAAATACGTAAGACGATATGAACATCAACTAAAAAGATATGTAATGTGATTGAGCTGTAAGGTGAGACAAGTCTGAAAAGGCTAATGTGACAGAACAAGGTCACATTGATGTTGACAAATACGTAAGACGATATGAACATCAACTAAAAAGATATGTAATGTGATTCAGCTGTAAGGTGATATATGCATATATGCAGCATAGATAATCAAAACTTCTATTCAAGTTAAACCAACTGTATCTATTTATTTAAGTCTTACGTCGAGCTGAATACATTTTATGATTTATTGTCATCTATTGGTGGTTAACAGTGTGTAACTAAAAACTAAAATTGGATCTTATTATTGCCAATGATATAATGTACATGTAATAGCAAGTGTATATATATTTTTTGTTCAGTCTGTACACAGTAACATATCTGAGAACCATATTATTATCATTTCTGCCCAAGGCTCCCTGTGCCTTATAGTTAGCAGTGATACAAGGCAATTACCAATTTTCCATGTTCTTGGCCTGAAGAAATAAAATAATAAAAGTCAAGTTTTTATTATTATGCAAGTGGAAAAATACAATTATTCATAGTATGATTTGAATAAATACAACTGATTTGAAGTTGGAATTATTATTTGTCTAAGATGACTGGGCATTTACAAATTGAAATAGCTACTCTTCATCAAGAAAATACATGAATATTTTTCCCAATTCACCTGGATTTTATTGTAGGTCTTTGTACGTGAAATAGCTTTATTTAACGTCTGCTACCACCGAAGTGATATTGCAGAAAATTAACAAATTCGGATTCCCTTTTAAAGGAAATTGACCGCACTATCGCTGGATTGTATTATATAGGTCATGTCAGTTTTTTTCAAAATGGCGCCCAGAACACAAAACAAACATTGCAATTCAAGGCGGACTGGTGTCGAGGCTGTATCCTAAGAATGATTTTTTGAATATTTAATCACACAGAAACACAAGTATGCACATGCAGTTATGATATAATATTAAATTAGCTTACCTCAAATACCTCGAAATATACTGTTTGGTCAGTTTGTCCGCCCGCCATATTTCTATTAGTCACACATCCTTCGGCCAATTAAAATGGACGTATATTTTGTTTTAACCGAATCGAAAAATTTGCGTTATAAATAGTAAACGAGCTTGATTGACCGACCACTGCTAATGTTTTTTCGTGAAACGGTATAACTGCAATCAACACACGGCCGCCATTCTCGATGATTGACAACTCACGTTTTTCCTCATCCACCAAAGAACCGTTAGGTTTCTTTGAACATACTGTAATAACATTGGGATTATCAGTTAATCAGCTTTAATTATCCCGCTTTGTTCGTTGCCATTTCTTATATTTTCCACAAAAAAACTTTGCCTTGCACGCACTAATTTATCAATTGGTATTGCCATCTACGAAAAAACATGTCAACGTGCAGCTCACGGATTATCGTTAACAATTTCTAGGGGCTTGTAAAAAAAAGATTGCATGTCGTGTAAATATTTATTTTGTTTTTTGTGTAGGTCATTTTCAAATAAATTCATCAGCATATTATTCGTTTTAAATAAATATAAAACTTTTATGAGAAACGATGATTATCAAAGAACCGTAAGTGCAACTAATGTTTTATCGTTTGGTTGAGCCTTTTACTAACCACGTGTTTCATGTTAATAAATATTTTCTTTCGTGTTTTGAATTGGCCTATTTCTAATAAATTATCCCGAGTCCCAAACGTCGTTAACCCGAGTCCCAAACGACGTATACCAAAGTCCCAAACGTCGTATACCCGAGTCCCAAATGTCGTGGTCATATTTTTTTGAGTCCCAAATGACGCGAGTCCCAAATGACATGTAATCCGTTGTTCAACCTCTGTGAGTCTGTGTAATATTTAATATTAGGCCCCATTTTTGCCTGATTCAGTCACAGTTAATAAATAATGGAACTAGAATCAGCCTGTGGAAGTTTCTCTATAGTTTTATTATTTTTTCCAGTCAATGATGATATGTGACTCTTTCCACCTTCCAGCAATAATTATTGAGAATTTACCAAGGACTCCATTGGCATTGAATCGAAGAAAAACAGGTAAAAATTTCAATTAATTTTTATATTTTCTTTTTTTTTTTTTACCAATGTCCTACAATGATTAGTGTATGTGAACATACAATCCAAAATAAAGTATTTATATGGCACTTACATGCAACAGAGAGAGAGGGAGAGAGAAATGACATAAACAAGGCCTTACATGTACTTGTATTTGAAGAATCAAGTAGTCCATGCTGTGCCTATATGCATACCGGTAATCAACTACGACGAGGATTAGCCTACTTCCGTTTCCACCCTTTCCCTGCGCACTGTCTCATTCTACATGTATTAAAAATTGGTATGTTACTGTAATATTAATTATGCACGAACCTACATGTAGAGTTGTTGCAAGATGGGTCCTTATATCTACTTAGCCTACAGACGCTAGGTCGTTTCGGGAAAAAGGACAGGTAAGGTTAAATTTAATATGAATAATTCGCTTGCGGGTATGGGTATTTAGCAAAAGGAGGAAACAAAAGGACCCAGAGATCAGAGAAGGTATGCTTCAATTTAATATGAATAATTCGCTTGGCGTAGGGGTACATGTATTTAGAAAACGGAGGAAACCGAATGACCCAGCGAAAAAACTCAAGAGATTGGACAGGCGACTCTACTCCTTGAAATTGAAACCATGCCACTTAACACAATGACAGACCCTGTGATTTCATGCGCATGCATTACCTACTAGACCATTCCCCCCAGCCCCACCCCATATCGAATAAAAGTATGACTTATTTCAAATATGATATTTACATATAAAGAAAGTAGAGAGACTTCAATCTTACTAGAAAAATACTAGTTTACCTGAAATGAAATGGGGTTTAAAGACAACGTCCTACTGGTCAGCTCCGACTGGTCTAATGCATTGTGCTAAGTGAAAATGTTTGTCTGGGCAGCGACACTATGGCCTACTCTCATACCGAATTCAAACTGCCAAGAGAACTTTTATGTGTACGCCAACGTGTACATTGGATCTCAGGGGAAACCACTCTGCAAAATCAAGATGAGCTTTCTCGGTCAACCCCAAGAGATAACCTGTGGCCTCCATGCTAGTGTGCCAGCACCTAATTTACTCAGTCACCATGGCCGTCTTCTAATTACTGCGACAGTTAAACCATGTGACAAACAAGGATTATTAAGATAAACTTTTACGTCTTAGGTAGTTCCTTGGGATTAAAACTTTTGATACATATAGATACATTAGTTTCAATTTCATATCACACAGTTTGTATATATGGTAAGGTAGCTTTAATCGTAAATTACATATCATGTATTTATTTTTTCAGTTTCAATATTGGATGTATATGCAAATCACCCAGAAAAAGATCATGTAATAACAAACGAAATTATAAAAGAAAAAAATGGAAGAAGAAATGGCTGGAAAAAATGATGATAGAGCAGCTTTTTCTTGGTGGGTAACTATTCAATTCTAATAGAAAAGATTGTTATGCTATTTTGAAATCTAAAATTCAGTTTAGTATAGTAAAACTGTACACGTCATGTATGAGCAGAGACAGAATCTTAGTTATATGTAGATATCATTGTCTCATCTGTGGCAAAGCAAACCAACACATGAAACAAAACAAATGTAATTAAATTAACATTTTTTTAATAATCAAAACTGTCTAGTCAATTTAAGCCAACTAATACATTGCCATTTTTTTTTTCAGTTACCCACCTCGGAAGATCACGTTGGAAAGGGCTATTGATATTGTGGAGACGTTTTCTCACAGATCTTGCTTATCAGACAAAGACTATGTAAGTACCATGCATATTTGCTTTTTAAATCAGGAACTGGTTCTATACACTTGGTGGGGGGGGGGGGGGTGGATGGACGTTAAACCCCATTTCTCTCTCTCTCTCCTAAATATTGAGATTTTTGTTTACTTTTAAACTGCATATATTCAAGGTATCAGGAGCTTTTTATGGCTCCCGTACAATTTTATAAACATGAAGGACTGTACCTTTTGAATATTAAGCCATCAAATTATTTTATAATTTTGAAAATGAAATGAAATGGGGTTTAACATCCTACTGTTTTGCTCATAAATTGGGCTAATGAAGACGGGCATACGCCATACAGTGTGCTATGAAGGGAATTTTGCCCGGGCAGCGGCGCTACAGCCTACTCTTATATCGAATTCCAATTGCCAAGGAATCTTTTACGTGCACGCCAATGTGTACACGGGACCTCGGTTTTTCGTCCCATCCGAACGACTAGACAGCTGTCCTTGTCAGGTCCTCCGTCCTGTATCACTGACAAGGGGAAAACACGCAAAATGTAAGTAACATATATATTTGTATTTTTAATCAGGAAGTACTTCTATACACTTGCTTGGTAATCTAGTTATTGTTCTTGGGGCAATGCCTAGGACTCTGCTGTTTCAAGTACTTGGCATGCTTGATTTTTGCCAATCACATCCATTGATTTCCTTCAAGTTGTGATTCGCCCTACATGTATGTGTATTTTTACAGTAAATAGCAGTAAAATAATGATGGACAGTATTTTACTTTCAAATAGATTTCAATAGATTTTAAAGGGTAATATCCAATTTGTTGTCAATGGAAATAAAATAAGAATGGGTCCAAAAATAATTAGACATTGCCAAGTAAATAGGTGCTGCCATGATGTAGTAGGGAATCTGGATTTGCAGATAATACATGTATGAAAGGGTGAATAGTTGACCTATTATGAGACTTCAGTCCCAAATCTCAAGACTTTTTTCTGTCTTCTAACTCATTTGATTTGAGCATAATAATCTGCCTGGGTCTGTAACTGGACAAGACACAATAAGCGTTACGCAAAGTTGAAACCAAATAGAGACTCGGTCTCGATGTGGCAAAATAAATTGTTTATTTAAACGTTGTGAACCATAGAAAGTATTCTTATTGCCTACTTTTTATTTTTTAGGCTGGAACACCATTGAAAGAGTATTTGCTGTATGATAACAACAAGAAAACCCAAGCATCAATTTATTTTATACTTCTGGGAAAGAATGCATTTGACCCAATTTTTAAATATTTATTTTTTGTTATTAATGTTAAATTTTCTTCCAAAACACAATTAGATTTTAATTCTCTTCAGAAATGTATGTATAATATAGCAAGTAAAGTGACATATAAATCACTTAGAATTTGGTCAGAAATCATAAAGTATTTAATAGGCATTACTAGAAACCAAATGTAGATCAAATACACCCAGAATTACAAAAAACCTTGACCTACATAAAGGTGACTTTCCCTTGCTTATGAAATGAAATACGGTTTAGTATCCTACTTTTCTGTGTTCTTAGAGTGATTCTGCCCTACACCCTACTCTTATATCAAATATTTCAACTGTCAAGGGTTCTTTAACGGGAACCCGGGGGGGGGGGGGGGGCAATGATTAACACGCACACATATGATCAGGAAGTCTGTCATTGAGTCAAATAATTTAATTGTCAAGGGTTCTTCTAAGTGAACGCAGTGGGGATGGTTTCGATTCCGTATATGGGGGAGGGGGTGGTGGATGGCCGAATGGTAAGCACGTGCGTGCGGTATCATATGGCCTGTCATTGAGTCAACTGGCGTGGTTTCGAATCCCCGGTTGTACGTGACAAGGAGTAGGGTCGCCTGTCCAATCTTGTGGGTTTTCTCCGGGACCTCCGGTTTCCTCCCACTGCTAAAGACCCCTATGCGCAACGAATTATTGAAATAAAATTAAACCATATGTTAATCTCGAAATGACCTAGTTTGTGTCAAGTGGACGTTAAACCCCATTTCTCTCTCTCTCTCTTTCGATTCCGGGCTTGTACCCAATTATCCCTTGCCATATCCATAACATTCCAGGCCTAAAGGTAGATTTAGCTCTTGCATAATGTATGTTTAATATACTTCTCTATTCAATATATATTGCATAAATAATCTTTCAAAATTATGTTGATAAAAATTTCTTAATTTAATTCTGTTTTCACAATTTCGCTTTCAACACATTGGTGCCACGGTGACTCACTGAATAAGACGTACCTCACCCCGAGGTCTCAGGTTCGCTCCCGATGTGGGATTGCACGTAAAAGAACACGTGCAAGTATATTTTATATGCACAAAATTCTTCAATGTAATATGACACACTGGGAATATTCAAACTGAACTAATGTATCTACTACAAGTATCATAATATTTATTTACTGATTTTGAAATAATATTGTTTTTGTAAGCTTCTTATGAATTAATTTTCCTTCGTGATTGATGTTTGTCAGTCTGGTAGTATGGAATCGTCTCACATTAATGAATAACTCTTGGTCTTCGAAGGAATTATCTGTGAGCAGAAATTCGCCCGTATATCCGTTATCACCCGTCACATCAGTCAGTTATATAGAGAGATGACTCGTGTTTTCCTTTGGTGTTCGTCACTTCCGATTCAGGAAACCTGTATTACTCAGCTCTGTAGCAATGAATTCTGTGTTAAAATTATATTTGGAATGTGTTTAACCAGCTCTATCACATATGTGATAATGACTGGCACCAATATTGTCCTTTAATACTGGCTGATTATTTTGGTTTTCAATATGTAATATCAAGGTGGTATCTTGTGGTATACAGTTTGAAGAAGATGACTCGTAAATAAGAATTCCTGCATGACCAAGAAGTGATCTATATGCTTCTGAGAACTGGGCTGCCGAGGGATTATTGTTCCAGCCGCCATATCTGCGAATCGCAGAGAATAGCATTTCTAAATAATCTTGCGATAATTTATATGCTAAAATATAATGCATTGTGAGGCTGCTTTCAGTAGACGGAAGAAGTAATTCTTTAGCAAGACCTAAAAGACTGTCAATATTTGATGAAAACCCAATCACACTTATTTTGCGCTTTCCTGTACATGCACGTTTTCGCGCCATGTCTTTTAAATTTAGCAACATAGTTTTGTCTTTAATAAAAACATTTCAATGTAAGTAATATTATTGGCCCGTATAGGACTTTTAAATCCATATTTTATTGCTGGTGTACGACTATTAAAAATATCCAACATTTGATCAACAATAGAAATAAAATTTATGGTGCTATTACAATTTGCAAAACCTTTGCTGCCTGAAGCTGCGGCAAATTCCAAGCCTTTGGCAACCGACGAAGACAGAGTTTGAGCGGCAAGCTTAACGTTCTTTTTTTTGCTGATGGAAGTCAATATGTTTAGATGTTAATTTGTTTGCCGCTCGCAAACCTTCTTCTTATTGTAAATTTTGTAATTTCACAATATCAGACCAAAAGGCTGTGCCAATTGATTCTTCACTTAGCTCTCGCAAAGAATGCAAGGCACCCCTGAGATTCTTTAATAAATGACACGCATCAAAAAAGAGATATACATTTAGGGAGGGCTTAGATGGATGACTGAAATGAGATATTAAATTATCATCCATTAATGTCCATCCATTACCACTGCCACAGCTCGTTAACCAACTTCAAATAATGAAGATAAGGATGATAAAATAGGTTGTGACTGTACGTCGGCAGAGATGTCATAAATCAGAAAATATCCGATTGGAATTTTCCAGTGACCTGAAAATAATTTACGTTCTTTAATAAAGTATTTTTTTTTTCATTGGAAGTAGGTGATGATCTTGGTATAGATGGATATTTTTACAGCTGCTTCTCTAGCTGGGCAATGTATTTTAGCCTTTACACATCAACAAAGTATAGTGACTGATCGGTATCATGTCGTGATGTCGTGGTGTCGCCCTTCAGAAAGCAACAACCCAACATCACGACACTTTAAGAAAGAAACTACATTAAAACGTAAACTAAGTATATGAATAGGATGTATATATACCTGTAATGCCAACAGCTAGTATGGCCAAAGCTTCACGCGCTTCTGTGACTTCACTGTCAATTATGCCGGAACCAAGATTAAGAAAACCAACCATCTGTTGCTCTTTTGGATCCTACCCAACTCTTTTTCTACTTGACATGCCATCGATCATAATAGAGCAGTAAGTATATTCAGTTGGGTTCTCTGTTCTTTTCTTTCGTAGCATCTCCAGTACCTGCTGAGAAATCCCTGACGTCGATGCTACTCAACCATCTGAAATAGAAATACCAAAATTAAGATCATAAAGGTTGAAACCATAAATGGTATATTTCATACAAATTGTGGGCCACAAATAATTATTCTACAGTGTATGTATATCTTTACAAAGAAACAAATATTTACTTGCGTATTGTTGATGGATGGGGTAAAGCAAATTTGCCCCTTATATAATCATAAGACTTCGGTCCATAATAGAATAAATTGTTGCAAATTGTTTCTGGTCTTCTATAAAAAAAATTTTTTAAAAAATTATCTACAGGAATACAGATTTTTGTATTTGTTTGAATCACATAATCGTCATATCTATGGGTTTTTTTTTCTTTCGGTGATTTAAAATCTCAATATCCCCCTCCCCCGCCCCCCCCCCCCCCACACACACACACACATACTCTTCATCTGTAAGTATTATCTGGGGAAAGGGCTTTTCTTTTTATCGATTGGTATCCAATCATTTACCGCATGATAAAAATAGTTATTTTATATAATATTCTCTAGCTTGAAAGTACCTTTATATTCATTCAGGAATTCTTCTGTTTGTTCGGACAGTTTTCGGAGATCTTGTAGCCGAGCCGCAGTGGTGAGTTTACTCCTCTTTTCTCTTCTTTTAGCATTTGATAATTCTTTTTTAGTGCTTTTTTAATTCCTCCATTACTTCTAAATATTTTCTTTTTAGCGTGTCTGGGTTAACGGCATAGCAGTGGTCAACAACAGAAAAATCTCTTCTTGTTTCTTGTCCTTTTAACGGAAGGCTATATGATTGTGACTGGAGACTATTATTTGTTTGCCGTGAAGTGTTCTGAAAGTTGAAAGTCATTTATGATAAATGTGCCCGTATTTTTTTAAACTAATCAAATGAAATACATGTCTATCTTTATTAACAATGGTGCAAAAGATATTTGTTTATTTTATTTTTTTTTTAAGTGCATTAAGGCCAGACTAAAATACCCGTGTTTATTGTTATCCTAAACATTTTTCTCATTTCCCATGCAAGTCCTGTAAATCGCTCTAGCTGTGGTTTTCTACAGCCATTTTTCAAGCACCGAAATTTCAATATCAACAACAGCCCGAAACGGCCCTAATTATCCTACACTATTTGTGGGGAGGGGTGGTGGTAACGTTATATACACGGATATTATTTTTTGGCCTCATCTGGATAATAGCCGCCTGTTTCAAGGGAAATAACTCAATATTTCACTATACGGGAACAAGCCAATAAATCAAGTCCCATAAATAAAACCAATGTCATGGCCCATATTCGACATTCTCTAGCTCTCTCCACAAGATTTGTGGACCTATAATATTTATAATAATAATAATAAAAACTTTATTTAATGAGGCAACGTATTTAGTTTGCAAAAAAAACCCTAATCTTCCATAGGTCCCTCCTAAGCTACAAAGACATATATACATGTAATATCAGGATAAAATCAAAATCATTTGAAATGCAATAGCATTTTAAAGTGGGAAGTTTGGGAAGTCACTCCCAAACTACAAAACATACATTATACAAGTAGAATATAAGAAGAACACTATAATTACACACAAAATAAGATAGAATGCAGTTGCAAGTTAAAAATAATAAGTATGTCATCAGTTGAATATTATGGTTCCTTCAGTGTGCAAAATAAATGAGTTTTCAGTTTAATCTTAAAATTTTCAACATTTTTACACATCTTTATATCATAAGGCAGATTGTTCCATAAAAGACATGAAGAATAATGAAAAGTACGTTTCATGGATTCCGTTTTGCATTTTGAAGAAAAAGAGATTTACTGGTCTGTGAACGGAGCAAGATATCCATTTTGGAAACAAGAGATTTTTCAATAAAATAGGAATTTAGATAAAGTGGAGTATTAAATGTAATAATTTTGAATGATAAGACAATTTTCTTATAAAGAATCCTCTGTGTAAGGGTAAGTCAACCGAGTTTAGTAAATAAACAGTTCTTGCTGCCCTCTTTTGTAATTTTAAAAGAATGTCTAATCTACTTTTGGTAGCATTTCCCCAAACAATAGAGCAATATTCAAATATTGGTAGTATGTAAATGTTATAAAACAAAATTCTTGTCTCGTAAGGTAAATGTACGAAGCGTAATAGGGCCACATATTTTTTTACGCTGAAAAAAAACTTGTGTTGGATCTCAACACAAGTACTTGTGTGAAAATTATTCTACACAAGTTATGTGTTGTTTTGCATTGCATTAACACAAACTTGTGTTCTTTTTAATGCATTAACACAAATCTTGTGTTTTTTCCATATAATTAACACAAGTAATGTGTACCGTCAACAAATATTTTTTTTTTTTAAATTTGAACTCCATACAAAGTCTTAATCCGGGGGTCCACAAGTAAGAGAAAGGTATTTTTTACTCAGACAATATAGCCAGACAGACTTGAATGCTAATTGGTGTTAAGATGTCTGTAGTTAAAATAAAATTGGGCCCAATAAACTGGTAGATCAAAGGCCTGTTGAGCGCTCATGCCCGGTGTGATTTTAACAATTGACTCCAAATGCGTTGACAAGAAAATAAGTAAAACTGTTATTGAATGTGATTGGTTGATAAAATCAACGTACCATAGGCTACATTTTGTCTGCGATATCATCTCGGTGGAAGCGGACATTAAATGAAGTGATTTCACACAATTACTTAACATTTAACAACGTGTTGAAATGATTTTGGAGCAGTGATATGTTTGACAAATGTAAGCTAATGGTCACATAGAATACAAGACCGCAGGTTTGTGAATATTTATATAAAAAAATAATACCATGTATGTAATTTAGCATCGATATTGTTTCTCTGTATAATATTAGTATTTCGTTTCCTTAAAAAAAACTCCAACAATTTAAACCGGAAGTTCATGTTTATAATATGGCGCGGTCAGGAAAAAAATTTCGGCATGTTATTATCAAATCTGTTCAATTTTTCTGAAATCATGCTTAATTAACATTAGTTGTTCGGCGCTACGATGTTGTTCAAATACTTACATTACAGAATCACATTATGATTAAAGCAGAAACGGCTCGACTTGAACCAGCAGGTAAGAATCTGTTTTGAAATTATATCTTGGGAGGTTGGATTGGCGTTGGAGACCCGATTGGCGGCCATTTTGATTCTTGTTTCATGATTTTTTTTATATTATAACAATTTTGCCAAGAGTAGACATAAACGCGGGCACAGACTAGAAAAAAATATTTTTACACTTTTGTGTTAGTTGAATTGTAATCTAATTTATGTTTAAAAAAAACAACCTTAAATCTAATAAGCAGACGGAAGATATGGACGAACAACAAAAAGAAGTTATGGAGGTCCCAACAACTGAACCTATGGAAGTAGAAGAATCGTTTACAGCCGAAACCCGATACGATGTGCCAGTTCCGGTCATGGAGTCCTCCATCTCAGACGATGCCGACGTTAGTGTCTTCTGCGACGAAGAACCCGTAGTGGTGTATACGCAGGTAGAAGCTGGTACCTCCCGTGGCAAGTCCAAGTTGTTTGACAACCAAGGGTTTAGTTATACAATTAAGGTAGGGTGATCTTTTTTACCTAGTTAACTACCTTGTATAGAAATGTATTTCAGCTACAAAATGTAAAGATAATTAACTCTAGTTAACCTAGTTAACTCTATAATAATAAATGAATTTAATATATTTTAGACAGAGAAGAAAACTACGATTTGGAGGTGTTCCAAAAGAAGCGGACCAACACGATGTCCGGCTACAGTAATCCAAGATGGTGATACATACCAACCAGGCTTAAAGAACCATCTTCACCCAGCAGAACCCGGTATACAGACGGCTACCAAGATAAAAGTTACAGTAGGTTTAGAAATTATATATCAATTAAATTAAAAATTTATATATGTGTGTAAATAAATAAAATATAAATAAACCAATAATATATTTGTAGTTTAATATGTTTTATCTTATCATTACAGGCAAAGCATGAAGCCAAAGGAAATGTTTTTACCAAGTCATGTTCCTCAATAGCGGAGAGAGTTTTATCCAGTGTCGGTTCTGCAGAAGAACCCATTCATAGCAGACCACCCATGGCAGGTCGCTACAAAGAACCCGACAGACTCTGCGACCAAAAGATCCCACTGACGTGTCGTTAAGCGTAAGTACTCATGCAATTAAATACCCATGTATATAAGAATTTATTAACATGTAATTAAATGTACAATTTTATTTATTTATTAACATGTAATTATTAAATGTACTTTTTTTATTTTTTTTTTTTGTTTTAGCTTGACGAAGATTTCATTGATCATAGTGCACCGGGATTTTATCAAAAAAGAGTAAAAGTTGGGGAAAGGCGCCATCACATTTTTTGTACTGATAGACAGATGCAACTACTCGCACGCGCAAAAACTTGGTATATGGATGCAACTTTTCGGGTGGTGAACAAGCCATGGTCTCAGCTGTTTTCCATCCACGCCTTCATTAAGACTGGAGAGACCACCCGACAGTTACCATTGGTGTTTTGTGTAATGTCGGGTAAAAGCCAAGACGACTATTATAAGGTAAATAGCACTTACTGATTGAATTACTATTAATAGTAAAAAAGGACTATTATTTGGGACCGTGAAATTGTCACAAATGGGTCGCACTAACAGCGACATTTGTTTCAGGCATATTTGTTTCATCGGTGACACGTCTGGTGTCATGTGAATGCAACGACAACAGCCTGGTTGATTGATTTGTTGATTGGAGTTCAGATGTCTACATTAAAATCGACCACTTTCAGGTTGCCGTATTCACGGCCAGGCAAGACCGACTTGAAATTTCTATAAATTTTTCTGGGGGAGACAGGCCCCAACAAATCCCCCGACGGTGCGTTTCACGACTTTGGCGCAAGACGGTGACCTTGAAGAGACGTCGAAAACCATTTAATAGACATAGTAAAAGTCATATCTTACGAGATTATCGCTGGTCTTGTCAGAAAATGCTATTTTATATATGACCAGTTTGTGTTTGAAAAATTTAAAAAGAAATTATTTATTCTCACACCATTAAAGCACACTAATTACGAAATATCGCTCTCAGAAACTTCATGGTTTCTTTTGCAATTTGTTTGGGGTAAGACGTTATATAAATAATATCAATCTGTCTACCACAAAAATTTAACAGATACAAATGCATGTTATTCCACAGGTAGACAGACAACTAATACATTGCCAATTTTTTTTCAGTTACCCACCTCGGTAGATCAAGTTGGAAAGGGCTATTGATATTGTGGAGACGTTTTCTCACAGATCTTGCTTATCAGACAAAGACTATGTAAGTACCATGCATATTTGCTTTTTAAATCAGGAACTGGTTCTATACACTTGGTGGGGGGGTTGGATGGACGTTAAACCCCATTTCTCTCTCTCTCTCCTAAATATTGAGATTTTTGTTTACTTTTAAACTGCATATATTCAAGGTATCAGGAGCTTTTTATGGCTCCCGTACAATTTTATAAACATGAAGGACTGTACCTTTTGAATATTAAGCCATCAAATTATTTTATTATTTTGAAAATGAAATGAAATGGGGTTTAACATCCTACTGTTTTGCTCATAAATTGGGCTAATGAAGACGGGCATACGCCATACAGTGTGCTATGAAGGGAATTTTGCCCGGGCAGCGGCGCTACAGCCTACTCTTATATCGAATTCCAATTGCCAAGGAATCTTTTACGTGCACGCCAATGTGTACACGGGACCTCGGTTTTTCGTCCCATCCGAATGAAGACGGGCATACGCCATACAGTGTGCTATGAAGGGAATTTACCCCAGGCAGCGGCGCTACAGCCTACTCTTATATCGAATTCCAATTGCCAAGGAATCTTTTACGTGCACGCCAATGTGTACACGGGACCTCGGTTTTTCGTCCCATCCGAACGACTAGACAGCTGTCCTTGTCAGGTCCTCCGTCCTGTATCACTGACAAGGGGAAAACACGCAAAATGTAAGTAACATATTTGTATTTTTAATCAGGAAGTACTTCTATACACTTGCTTGGTAATCTAGTTATTCTTCTTGGGGCAATGCCTAGGACTCTGCTGTTTCAAGTACTTGGCATGCTTGATTTTTGCCAATCACATCCATTGATTTCCTTCAAGTTGCGATAGGCCCTACATGTATGTGTATTTTTACAGTAAATAGCAGTAAAATAATGATGGACAGTATTTTACTTTCAAATAGATTTCAGTAGATTTTAAAGGGTAATATCCAATTTGTTGTCAATGGAAATAAAATAAGAATGGGTCCAAAAATAATTAGACATTGCCAAGTAAATAGGTGCTGCCATGATGTAGTAGGGAGTCTGGATTTGCAGACAATACATGTATGAAAGGGTGAATAGTTGACCTATTATGAGACTTCAGTCCCAAATCTCAAGACTTTTTTCTGACTTCTAACTCATTTGATTTGAGCATCATAATCTGCCTGGGTCTGTAACTGGACAAGACACAATAAGCATTACGCAAAGTTGAAACCAAATAGAGACTCGGTCTCGATGTGGCAAAATAAATTGTTTATTTAAACGTTGTGAACCATAGAAAGTATTCTTATTGCCTACTTTTTATTTTTTAGGCTGGAACACCATTGAAAGAGTATTAGCTGTATGATAACAACAAGAAAACCCAAGCATCAATTTATTTTATACTTCTGGGAAAGAATGCATTTGACCCAATTTTTAAATATTTATTTTTTGTTATTAATGTTAACTTTTCTTCCAAAACACAATTAGATTTTAATTCTCTTCAGAAATGTATGTATAATATAGCAAGTAAAGTGACATATAAATCACTTAGAATTTGGTCAGAAATCATAAAGTATTTAATAGGCATTACTAGAAACCAAATGTAGATCAAATACACCCGGAATTACAAAAAACCTTGACCTACATAAAGGTGACTTTCCCTTGCTTATGAAATGAAATACGGTTTAGTATCCTACTTTTCTGTGTTCTTAGAGTGATTCTGCCCCACACCCTACTCTTATATAAAATATTGCAACTGTCAAGGGTTCTTTAACGAGAATCCGGGGGGGGGGGGCAATGATTAACACGCACACATTTGATCAGGAAGTCTGTCATTGAGTGAAATAATTCAATTGTCAAGGGTTCTTCTAAGTGAACGCAGTGGGGATGGTTTCGATTCCGGGAATGGGGGAGGGGGTGGTGGATGGCCGAATGGTAAGCACGTGCGTGCGGTATCATACGGCCTGTCATTGAGTCAACTGGCGTGGTTTCGAATCCCCGGTTGTACGTGGCAAGGAGTAGGGTTGCCTGTCCAATCTTGTGGGTTTTCTCCGGGACCTCCGGTTTCCTCCCACTGCTAAAGACCCCTATGCGCAATGAATTATTGAAATAAAATTAAACCATTTGTTAATCCCGAAATGACCTAGTTTGTGTCAAGTGCACGTTAAACCCCATTTCTCTCTCTCTCTCTCTCTTTCGATTCCGGGCTTGTACCCAATTATCCCTTGCCATATCCAACACTACTGACAAGTGGGAACTATGCCGGAAAATCCAGTTGAAATTTCTCGGCCAACACCTTATACTCACTGAACCACTGTGGCTTATGACTTGTGATTGTATATAAGTTTTTTGTACATATGATATTTTTTTATTTCAATCCTGTAATCTTGATGCTTTGCTTCTTTTATTTACAAAATATTCATTTTGTTTGGGGTTTTTTTAATGAGGAAAAGGTTTTACATCATTTTATTACTCCTGCAAAATAGTGCATTTTTCTTTTGTTAGTTTTCTGTGTATATTAGTTATTTCTATATGTCTCACAAATCACTTGTAGTGTGATTTTGTAGCACTTTTCAGTTTTTGAAATTGTTTCAATTTAGTGCATAATTAATCTTAGTGCTTGGTTTGGATGTTATTAAATTTAGATATTATTTGAATTATATATTTTGGAGTATGGGGTAGGGATACTGTGTACATATCTTTATATTCTCAGTTCTTGTTTTGGGGTAAAGAACAATTTATATAGCTATTTTATATTTTGTGATAAGTAAAGTGTGTGGGGTTAAGAACAATTTAAATAGCTATGTTATATTTTGTGATGGGTAAAGTGGGGTGTGTGTGTGTGTGTGTGTGTGTGTGTGTGGGGGGGGGGGGGTCATCATATATAACACAATATAATTAGTATTAGAATTCTCTGTTTTTCTGTTAACATTTCAAATATCTATTTAGTTTTGATGTATTAATTTACTTTTTCCTATGATTTTATGAATAAATAATAATCTTACAAAAACAAAAAAAAATTTCTGAAGAGAATTAAAATCTAATTGTGTTTTGGAAGAAAATTTTGTTTCCTTCTTTTACCAAACTTTACAGGTCTAACAGAGCAAAGAGATGGGTCCTGCATAAAAAGGTGCTATACTGTATATATATTGGGGAAAAACACAACACAAGTTTTTGTGGATGGTTATACACAAGTTTGTATGAAACCACACAAGTTTCAGAAATTTCAACACAAGTTTCAGAAATTTTAACGCAAGTTTCAGAAATTTCAACACAAGTTTCAAAAATTTCAACACAAGTTTCAAAAATTTCAACACAAGTATTGTGTAGATTTTCACACAAGTTTGTGTTGTTTGATAAATTTTAACACAAGTTTTGTGTTGTTTCAACATTTAACACAAGTTTTGTGTTGTTTCAACACAAGTTTGTGTTGTTAAATAGCGACACCTTACTTGTGTTGTTTCAACACAAGTTTTTTTTCAATTCTATTTTCAATTTTTCAAGTTACTAACTTGAATTTTCAAGTTACTAACTTGAATTTTCAAGTTACTAACTTGAATTTTCAAGTTACTAACTTGAATTTTCAAGATACTAACTTTAATTTTCAAGATACTAACTTGAATTTTCAAAATACTAACTTGAATTTTCAAAATACTAACTTGAATTTTCAAGATACTAAATTGGACAATTCCACTCTCGCTGGTTCAAAAAAAGGCCTTATTCTAAGTTCTAAATGTGTTAGTTCTGCCTTTAGTTTAAATCATCTCATTAAATTCTACTTTACTAGTCCAACAGTTTTGAGGGTGGTCGGGTGGTCGGTCTGTCATCAATGGGGTCGAGGTACGAATCCCGTTCTCGCCGACCTCAATGACAAGGTGCGGGAGTAGCCTATTCGATCACGCAGGTTTCCTCCGGGTACTCCGGTTTCCCCCTGCAGCGTATTTACTCCCCGCGCATTAGGCAATTCATCTTTGATAGCACATAGATTGGCGCAAATTGACCAGATTATTACGGTGTCGACGTGCCATAAAACACCATTTTAGGACTTTTACCCCCAGGACATTTCCTCCTAAAGACATCTTTACTCCTAGGATATCTACCCCCGGACTTTTACTCACTGGACTTTTGGCCCCCAGGACATCTGCCCCCCTGGGACATCTACCCCCCCCCCCCTCCAAGGCCATCTACCTTCAGAGTTTCCCCCCATCCCCCCCGGTCATTTTTTCTCTGGAACATCTGCTCCCTAGGACATCTCTGCCATCCCCCCACCCTTTAGAACCCTGGACGTTACGAGGTACTTCAAGAAACAATGTAAAATAAATATAATTTTTTTACAGTGTATTATTTTACAGGTTAATAGTACAGAGTTAGATAGTAGAATGTGTCCATCGCCCCATTCCTAGCGTGTCCTAGAAGGCGAGTCTTGGGGAGAGGGTCGGGTGGCCGATAGGCTACGCCTTGGTCTGCCATCAGTGATGTCGAGGGTTCGAGTCCCATCCGATCACTTAGGGATACTCCCAAAACATAAGCAGATTATCGGCGATAACACGTAGATGGACATGATTTACGGTTTCGACGTGCTATAAACAACATTCACTCATTCATTTATTTAGGTCAATACTGCCAGTTTATGAAGAGAAGACATGTTTTTTTTTATCAGAGTTGAGTATCAACTCAATACTCTTTCCCCCTCAAGTTAGTATCTTGAAAATTCAAGTTAGTATCTTGAAAATTCAAGTTAGTATCTTGAAAATTCAAGTTAGTATCTTGAAAATTCAAGTTAGTATCTTGAAAATTCAAGTTAGTATCTTGAAAATTCAAGTTAGTATCTTGAAAATTCAAGTTAGTATCTTGAAAATTCAAGTTAGCTAACTTGTAAATTTAAATTCAAGTTAGCTAACTTGTAAATTCAAATCCAAGTTAGTAACTTGTAAATTCAAATCCAAGTTAGTAACTTGAAAATTCAAGTTAGCTAACTTGGAAATTCAAGTTAGTAACTTGAAAATTCAAGTTAGTAACTTGAAAATTCAAGTTAGTATCTTGAAAATTCAAGTTAGTATCTTGAAAAATCAAGTTAGTAGTTAGTATCTTGAAAATTCAAGTTAGTATCTTGAAAATTCAAGTTAGTATCTTGAAAATTCAAGTTAGTATCTTGAAAATTCAAGTTAGTATCTTGAAAATTCAAGTTAGTATCTTGAAAATTCAAGTTAGTATCTTGAAAATTCAAGTTAGTATCTTGAAAATTTGAAAATAGAATAATAAAAAAAAATATGTGGCCCCATTACGCTTCCGTATAAATGATCTTTTATCTTATTTGGGAGAAATATCTTTGATGCAAGTTTTTTTAGACATATCTACTATCTGTGCTTCACATTTAAGGTCTTGGTCAATTTGAATTCCAAGTAATTTTGCGGTAGTAACCATCTCAATTTTCTCACCATGGAGTGATAAAGTTAGGTTTTTCTGATTTCTTTTGTGTTTTGATGAAATCAGCATTGATTTTGTTTTCGAAGGATTGATTACCATCCCATTGTTTTCATACCATTTAGCAACCAAATACATGTAGAGACCATTTTGGAGATTATTGGCGATGGATTAAATATCTTTGTATGAACAATGCAGGGTACTGTCATCAGCAAACAAATCTATCTGACTTGATTCAATATTGAGTGGGAGATCATTTATAAAAATATGGAATAGGAGAGGACCCAGGAACGAACCTTGTGGAACCCCGCATTTGACTGTAGTAATTGAGGAGGTAATTGATCCTAAACATACTTTTTGCTTCCGTCAAAATTTGCGAATTATTATCAAATCGATAAATGCTAAAATCCAGATACACTATACAACTCATCGCACCATTATCGATAGCATCAAGCCAATTATCTGTCATTCGGATCAGTGCGGTAGCACATGAATGATTTGATCTAAATCCAGATTGGTAAGCATAAAGAACATTGAAAGTTTCCAAAAAAGTTTAAATTTCAGTGCTCAAGTGTCTTTCGAATATTTTTGAATTGTGGGGAGATTGGCCTATAATTGTTCGGATCATCTTTAGTTCCCTTCTTATGTATAGGAATAATTTTAGCCAGTTTAAGGGCACTGGGGAACATGTTTTGAGAAATACAAAGATTAATGATATATGTCAAACAGCTACAAATTGTATACGCAGACAATTTTAAAGTTTTGGGTCCAATACCATCACACTCAATGGCTTTGTTACTATTTAAACTCAATAAATGTTTTAATACCTCTGTGGTAGTAATACAAGTAATAGAAAAGTTGTTTTTTGGGGGAATCTTATCATTTTTATACGTAATCTGATATCTTTCGTTTGCACTCTTGAGAAAGTGGTGTATAGGGGGGCTTAATGTCATCAGTTAAATTAGTGAAGTAATCATTCATCACATTAGCAATAGCATTTAGATCATTAACTGTTGTTTTTCCATATTTAATACTATTGGGATATGGGCAATTATTGGGTTTATTCTGTATGTCACTAAAATATCTCCATATGTTTTTCTATAAAACCTGCTATGGAAACAGCTGTAACTAATCCCATAAAGAAATATTTGCACAAAAATGCAAGAGGGATCATAGTACTCAACAAGGGACTTTTGTCAAATAATTAAGCTATTGTTGGTTAGGGTTGATTCCATACCTTTTGGTTGTCTTTCCATTGAAATATACTTGGTACAGCTAATGGTTTTAATAATTTGTGGCTGGCGTGTTTGGATAGTATAAAGTCGTCGATTTTGAAATATGTGAGCAAACAGACGATCTTTTTGGTGGGACCCATGGTTTCTTAGTTTGTGGGTCCAATCTGTTGATCGCTTTTAGACAGTCACTGTTTCTATTTTCTTCAGTATAGGTATACTGAAAAAATTACATCGCCCAAATTTTCTATATCGTTCCAACCCTTTTTATATATATATAAAAAAGAGAAAATATCCTGCCAGTAGTTAAAATAGATTCTGTAATTTTTATCTTGGAAATATGTAGGCCTATCTATCAGATTACTTTACATTTATGTTTGCTATTGCAAAGCTTAAAGTAGCTAAGTCTCTAACTCAATATCATCCAAAATCTTCGACATTGAAAACACGAATTATTTGTCAATTTAAATCAACATTGATGTTGTGATCTTACGGGAAAAAGATGGGCTTCTGATATCCAATAATTAAGACAAAATATACATTTTACCGTTGGTACACGAATCGTGTACCATGGTGCATTTCAGCGCCATTTTTAACAAGGGACTCGTAGAAAGAGGCTAGATATATTCCACAAGTCATGTCAAATGGTGACGTCATATTCTTATCTGGAGAGCATGCGCAATAAATACTATCGGTATAGAGTGGAATAACCAAGCGCTAGAGATTGCCATTGGATTGAGACTTCTGGCGTATTTCGCCGAACATAACTGATTAGAAATTGCAGTAAAAACAAACGATTGAATGTAAATCAGTTTATATACATTCACATTACATTATTATATGCGTTGCGACCCATTTGTGTCAATTTCTAGATCCCAAATATTAGCGATTTAGCTCCTTTAAAATAGAAACTCGTAAATAAATAGTAAATTCGGATATAATCGGTTGGCAATAACTATGTTTTCTTCTTCAAAAGTAAGCTAAGGCCTACGATATCTATTTAACTATTAAGAAGTGATTTTTAATTTTTATCTTTAATAAATTATGTCACCATGACTTAAGACCATGGTTTCCCAAATACGACAGAATGTAGCGGGTCCCAACGCAGCGTCATTTGGGGAGTGGGGTGGTAGCGGGTGGTATTCTGCTACAAATAAATACAGGTCTTCATGGAAAATAGTAAATACAGCATTAACATTTTCTTGTGCTATTTTTGCATTGATACCTTTTTTACGACTGCTCAAATCAAATCCCCCTTTAAGACATTATGTTAGAAAGTAAAAAACATATCTGACAAATAAACATTGGAAATATTTTCAAAGTATTACTAGTAAAATAATTTACATATCTTGTTTAATATTCCTTCGCACTCAGCTTGGTGTTTAATCTTTGTTAGATCTGAAAGTAATAGTCCACACTATAGGGCCAATATTGAATGTGGAAAAAACCCAATTGAGCGATTGAAATTGATTGAAAAAGATGTGTTGCAAGTGATACTCCCCGAATTGACTATTAAAGACTAAAATATCAAATTTCTCACGGCTTAATACACGCTAAATATATACTCAAATTGATTTTTTAACATTTCTTTAAAGGGACAATAACACTCTTGCTGGCTTGACAGTTCCAGAAAATAAAAAAATAGCCTTATTTTAAGTACTAGATGTGTTAGTGTCCTACCTGTTGTGTAAATTATCCATTAAATCATATTTTACTTGTCCAGAGGGTTCAAAAATATTTTTAAATCAAGTCACGTTTGAAAGCTTTACGTCAGGCTTTTCAAATCATTTAGTTGAATTTTTCCAATTTTTTAAATTGGGTGTGTTAAGATGAAATTTGTATCATCAATTAATTGGAATATTGTAAAATAGTACAATTTGTTGACCAGAATAAAGATTGGGACATATTATTTAGTTACAACAAGAGTGATATTGAGCCTTTAAGAAAATAAAATAAAAATAACAACGCTAGATAATATCCCGGTATGGATTCAATCAGATTTTAACTAGATCCATCAGGTTTCTCCTTGGATAAAAAAATACCTTGGACGCTTTCCTGCAAAGACATTGAATCTTATCACAAGTTTGCTGGATCAAGCCTATTTAGAGACTTCCTCTGGCAAGTTTCTTAGGAAACACTAATCTTGTCTACGATACCACCCTTGGTGGAAGTGGACGTAAAACTTCAGGAACGTGTGAACGGTTTCTCCGCTAACAATAAAAGATGGCGGCGTCTTATTACGCTCGAACAACATAGATCGATGAAATTTCAATTGATCATAACTTTGAAAATACTGAACCATTTTAGACTGATATTCCTATTAGTTAGAGATTACACTTCAACAATATTGTAGTTGCAAGGAATTCCTACAGCGGTAAATGGCGCACCGAGCCTTTAAGTTACCAAAGAAAAAATGTTAATGATTAGAAAAAGATAAAAATTTGTCATTAGTCCTTGTATTATGATGTAACTGAAAACCTTAGACATGTATATGGACATGGTTCAGTAAGCATTGACATTTTTACCACCGTCTAAAGAAACTCAAAGACAGATCCCCGACTGCCACCAACCCTCACTCCAAGGTATCATCTTGACTAATTTTATGGTCGAAAATGTCATTACGATTGAAAAAAAAAAAAAAAAAAATCTGGACCGGGTTACCTCCTCACCGATGCCAATCAGGAAATATAATATTTGGATGAAATGACAATACGTCGCTTGCGCGTATGTTTTTTTTTGCAATGGGAGGTAATCGGAGGATCCGGAGAAAGCCCACGAGGTTGGGCAGTCGAACCTACTCCTTGTCACGTACAAGCGGAAATCGAAACCACCCCACTTGACTCAATGACAGACATTATGATCCAACGCGCACATATTAACCATTCGGCCACCCCAACCCTTACAATATCACAGTAAACATACTTAAAATTAAATATCACAGTAAACATAATTAAAATTAAATATCACAGTAAACATAACTAAAATTAAATAACACAATAGTTTAATTATGCATATTAAAAATATAAAACATAAAAAAAAACAAGGATATATATATATATATATATAGATTGAAATTCTCTATAAAAATGTATTTCTTTTATAAAGGTTAAGGCTTTACAATATAAGCCCGATTGGGCAAATAAATTCTGTAATGACTGGCAACGGAAGTATTTGAAACATACATCTTTAGGAAAATCAAGAGATTAATGGGAATACTTCCACCCAAACATATTGGAAATAATATATTTTGTAATAGGAGAGGAGTGTTTTTACATAGAAAATAAGATTCTACAGAATGGTGCAGAAAAAACAACCATCCAGAAACCAATGTTCAACCTGAAAAAGCAAATTCATGCAAGAAGAATTGGGTGTAATGGTGTATGCGGATACACATAGAATAAATTGCATAATATGCATGTTCAATATGTATTGTATTCTCTTCAAAAAAAAAGTAGGGGATATTTAGAAACAATACAAAACTGCGGAAATGCACAGCTGTGTTATTAGAGGTAACCAGTGTATGTTAATAACAAGCCAATTGCCTACACATGAACATAAACAGTTCATATGGGCGGCTCATCTGACGGCCCCATTTCACTCGCAAAGAGATACACTGTCAAAAGTGAAAATGGACGTTTCTGATTTTTGACTTAATAATGAGTAATTGCTCCACCAATCCTCAGACATTCAGCTATTCGTCGAGGCATGCTCCTAATCAACCATCCAATCACGATTTGGGGCAATCTGACCCACTCAGCTTGCAGTGCCACGGCCAATTCTTGCAGTGTTGTCGGTTGACGTTGACGTCGACGAACACGTATCCCGATCAAATTAAACGTAACACACTAAAGCAGAGATACGCTAAACAGTAAATCTTATGCAAAAACCGATAGGAAAGCAAACATGGATAGGGTAAACCAGCAAACGGCAGTTTTCATCAACCCTTCCTTGAAGTATCAAATTTGACAATGAACCCCTCCTACGTGTATGGCGCTATTGCGTGTCGCACATGCAGCTCAGTGGTTCTGTTGGGGCGATAAGTTCTTCACCTGTGAACATACTCTCATAGCATGTCAAGTGTCAGTGACTATTTATCATATCACAACCTGCATAGGTATTTGCATTTCAATATCCCCTACTTTTGTGAAGAGTATATATCATATTATAATATAATGTACAGCAAATAAAGATATGTTTATTTAAGGTGGTATAGACTAATCGGATATATAGTGGGCTATCTGTAATCACACATACTAATAATCCTATTGTTAGTTTCAATCCCTTAAAGGACAATATTGGTGTCAGTCATTATCACATGATTGAACTGGTTTAACACGTTCCAAACATAATTTGCTACGATAGATGCGTAATCAAGGTTCAACAAACGGAAGTGACGAATGCAAAATGAAAACACAGGCCAATTTCTGCTCACTAATAATTCCTTCGGAGACCAAAAGTTGTTATATGAGACTGTGAGGGGATATCTGACGATTCAAAACAGAAATTGACTGTCACTAGAAAAGAGAAAACGAAAAAATGTGGAAAAATTTCGTGCATTACTATTTTTTCATTAAGTATAGAATGAATAAAACAAGTGAATATACGGACTATTTCAATTTTTCTCGTTTTCTCTTATCTAGTGACATTCAATTACTTTTTTGAATTGTCAGATATCCTCTCACAGTCTCACATAACAACTTTTGGTCTTCGAAGGAATTTTTAGTGAGCAGAAATTCGCCCGTATATCTGTTATCACTCGTCACTTCAGTCAATTATATAGAAGGATAACTCGTGTTTTCCTTTTGTGTTCGTCACGTCCTTTTGTAGAAACCTTCACTACGCATCTATCGTAGCAATCATCTCTGTGTTAAAATTATATTTGGAACGTGTTTAACGAGTTCTATCACATATGTGATAATGACTGACACCAATATTGCCCTTTAACTCTCTATTTCACAAGAAGAAAATTATTGTCCAGTTTAAGTTACAGAAGAATTGTTTCATTTAAGTGTCACACATTGAATAAAAACAATCAAAATACAATTTTTAAAAAAGGTGTAGAATGACGGGCCTTAAAGGCCCACGAAACACAACAAGCATAATTAATCGTTTAAATTCAAAAATATAAAATAAAAAAATAAAACAAAGTGAGAGTTGCTCATTAAGCATGATAAATCGTTTAAAATAAATAACCAGATATAACACATGAGATAACCAAATATAACAGATGAGATACACCAATATAACCAGATATAACACATGAAATAAACAAAGATAACCAGATATAACACATGAGATAAACAAAGATAACTAGATATAGCACATGGGATAAACCAAGATAACTAGATATAACACATGGGCTAAACCAAGATAACCAGATATAACACATGAGATACACCAATATAACCAGATATAACACATGAGATAAACAAAGATAACCAGATTTAACACATGATAACTAGATATAACACAACACATGGGATAAACCAAGATAACCAGATATAACACATGAGATAAACAAAGATAACTAGATATAACACATGGGATAATCCAAGATAACTAGATATAACACATGGGATAAACAAAGATAACTAGATATAACACATGGGATAAACCAAGATAACCAGATATAACACATGAGATACACCAATATAACCAGATATAACACATGGGATAAACCAAGATAACTAGATATAACACATGGAATAAACAAAGATAACTACATATAACACATGGGATAAACCAAGATAACTAGATATAACACATGAGATAAACCAAGATAACAGAGAGAGAGAGAGAGAGAGAGAGAGAAGGGGTGGTTCACGTCCAATTTTAATTCAATGATTCGCTTGTGCGTAGGAGTTTTCAGTGGTGGAAGGAAACTGGAGAACCCAGAGAAAAGCCACGAGGTTGGACAGGCGATCCTGTATTTTTATCACGTACAAGCGGGGAATCCAAACCATGCCACATGACCTACTAGCAGACCTTATTATCGATTCAGCCAACCAACTCCCCACCAACTAAAACAAGTAAAGAAAAACCAGATAAACACATACCATTCATTGTTAAAACAGTTCAGGTCTTTCGGGGGATAGCACAACTTTTCGTCAAACCATTCATCAACCCTAGCTATTGTTTTCGAATATATTTGTAAATTATTGATTCTGTAGCATATTTCACATAGGGCTGGTGTCTCGTATTGATAATGGATAAATACGATGTCGTTATTTTCAACTGTGTCCAAACGTTCATATACACTTATATACAAATCTTTTTTTCTTAATATTTTCATGTAAGCCTCGTGATTTGTACTGAGATAGTGTAGATGATCAGTTAAATCTTTAGTACTGTTAAAATCTCTAGTGTCTATAAATGTTCCAGCAGGAATATATTTTGTATAATTTCCCCCACCTCGAGCCACTAAAATATAATCACCGTTATAGTAACGATAGAATTTTTCAGTTATATAATCCACACAAAATGAATTTTCAAAAGCTAGATAAAATTTATATGTTGAATTTATCATAAGCATAAATTCCTTGTCCAGGTTTCTTGGCCACTGTAAAAGACTACAGTTACCGTAGATATCGATGTCGATATATTTCTGAAGTAGCCTAACATATTCAACTCGTTTACCCTGTGTGGTGCAATGACTGACCATCCAAGCCACATTTTTAGTTTTTGATTTAACAAGCGAATCTAAATCTCTATTAAACAACTCAGACGGTGTTTTCTTTCTCACAATGCCGTAAGGCGCGAAAATATCCGAATCCTCCCTATAAAACATGGTCCAGTTGAATAAATCTCGCCATTCTGGTTTTCTAAAAGCCACATTGTGACTCCAGTCGGGTTTCTCGGGCTCTGTATCATGAAGTATCCATATTTGTTTAGGGTCTGGTCTTGACATCGGTTTGGGTATTTGCATAATCTGAGCATTGAACAAAACAGCTGCAGCTTCTTTCATATACTTTGTATTTGTTGTCATAAAACAGCTTCTCTCTGGACACGCCTTTAAAGGTTGTAAATTTGGTGTGTTATTAACATATCTAGGTGGAACATACCATAATATAATTTTACGTTCTTTATAGGTAGTTTCAATTTCATATTCTGATGTTAATCTACCATCTATATATGTATGAAGCTTTTTTTGATCGGTTTCATCTTTTAAATCATGAAGCCCTCTATGACCTGTTTCAGATGTTAAGGCATGAAACACTTTATGGTCTGTGTCCGAATGTAAGTCATGAAGCAAGTGAACCTCCGTACACGTTTCTTTAATTGGCAATAGTACTAAAGCAAAACAGATAAAGGTGGCGGTCGCTCCAAGAACTTTTAAATATTTTCTGAAAAACAAAGAACAATAAAATGTTTAGTATTCTGAATAAGCATGATCGGCAATGTCATAAATCCTATGATTTGGTCTCGATTGTATAAATTCGATCGCCATCTCGTGTCTCCGTCCCTCAACTTCCCTATCTGATTAAGAAACACATCCTATTTCGTTTCGTTATTGTTCAAATTTCGTTTTACTTGTCCCCACTACACTATGATCTGGAAGAATTGTTAAATACCCCACGTTCTGGTTGATGTGAGGAAATAACCGTTCAAATGGCCTGTTGAGTCGAGTACTTATCGTCTGGCAAGCGGAACGGGAGTTAGAAATTCACAGCGATAGTAAACAAATCCCCAAAAAGTTATATTTCCGAATACCCTCTTAAAGGACAATATTGGTGTCAGTCATTATTACATATGTGATAGAACTGGTAAAATACATTCCAAATAATAATTTTAACACAGAGATCATTGCTACGGGAGATGTGTAACAAGCACGTGAAGAAACGGGAAGTGACGCCAAACATGACAAACACGAGTTGTCCTTCTATATAACTGACTGAAGTAACGAGCGGTAACAGACAAACGATCGAATTTCATTTCACTGATAATTCAGTTGAAGATGAAAAGTTGTTATATGAGACGATTAGAGGATATCTGACAATTCAAAAAAAAGAGTTGTAATTCAATATAATAGACCGAAGTAACGAGCGGTAACAGACAAACGATCGAATTTCATTTCACTGATAATCCCGTTGAAGTTGAAAAGTTATTATATGGGACGGTGAGAGGGTATCTCACAATTCAAAAATAGAATTGGCTGTCACTAGATAAGGGACACGAGAAAAATACAAAAATCCCGTGCATTCCCCCGTTTTTATTCATTCTGTTCTTAATAAAAACATGGTAATGCACGGACTTTTTCTAATTTGTTCGTTATCTTTTATCTACTGAGAGCCAATTCTTTTTTTTTTTTAATTGTCGTTACTTCAGTCAGTTATATAGAAGGACAACTCGTGTTTGTCATGTTTGACGTCACTTCCCGTTTCTTCACATGCTTGTTACATATCTCCCGTAGCAATGATCTCTGTGTTAAAATTATATTTGGGATGTATTTAACGAGCTCCATCACATATTTTATAATGACTGACACCAATATTGTCCTTTAAAAACTAACGTCATAGGGCCACAAGTCACTCGTATGACCCCTTATGCTACCCATAACTACAACCGGTTAGATCTTCTTGTATTGAAGGCCATCGAAAGTATAAAAAACGAAACGAAATAGGGCTTCTATATGCTTCCACACCCAACCGTTAACTATTGTAGTAGGGTTATTAAATAAAGAAGGTGTCAAAGCTGTCCGTACATGCATTGATAGCAATACAATATGAACATGATTAGACACATGAACAGCCGAAGCAAAATACCATTGAATAAGTCTTCAATATGACCATGACACGATGATAAGTGGTAACGAAACATAATCTAATTTCGTTAATGAGTTTTAACGAATTAATTATTTCGTTTAAAAGAATTGGTTATTTCGTTAAAAGGAATTAATTACTTCGTTAAAAGGAATCAATTATATCGTTAAAAGGAATTAATTAATTCGTAAAAAACAAAATAGATAATTTGTTAAAACTAAATAGATAATTTGTTAAAACTAAATAGACAATTCGTTGAAACGAAATATTTAATTCGTTGAAACGAAATAGTGCATTCGTTGAAGCGAATACATTTTTCAAAATATATAAACCAAATAGGGCCATAATACAGTTTAATATACCCCTATACAGTTTAATATACCCCACCGTTCAGTCCTAGTGCAGACGGACAGAAGAACAGACTAATGAAATGAAATTGGGTTTAACGTCTTACTGTTTTGCTCAAACTGGGCTAATGAAGACGGACATACACCATGCAGTATGTTATGAGGCAAATTTTGCCCGGACTGCGGCGCTACGGCCTACTATTATATTGAATTCCAACTGTCAGGGGGTCTTTTATGTGCACGCCAATGTGTACACGGGACCTCGGTTATTAGTCCCATCCGAACGACTATACATTGACCCTTGCCAGTACCCTTTATCTTACACCATTAACAAGGAGGACCACGCAGGAAAATCCAGATAAACTCTGGGCCAACACCGATATCGAATACGGCTCTCCGGGATAGCGAGCCAACGTCTTACTCACTGGGCTACCGTGGCCGCCAACATCCAAAAAAACTACTGTCACAAACTTATATATTTGATTTATAAATACATAGATTATATTACTGATCGCCTTAGCCTGGATTAGTCAAAATGAGATGACTCACCTCGTTAATCTTTTGATAATCATCTTTCGAGTGCGTTTGTATTAGTAGACTTTCAAACTGAAATTACTGTAGCTGACTATCACCAATAATCTACAATTGTAAACAAATTGTAAATATGACGACTGATTGTAGCTGTATATCTTCATTTTTTTTAACCTATGAAATAATAGAACTCTTGACGTGGGGTTTCAACAAGTAATAACCGCCCACTGACTGTGCTCTTTCACGCGGATAAGTCTATCGAATTACTTGAATTACCGTTAGGTTAATTCTATTGTAGGCCAACAATAACATATTGTCTTATGTTTCCGTATCGAGGTCAACTACGAAATAAAGTCAGTCGGTCTGTCAGTGTGGGATCTATTCTCAAAGTAAATAGTTCTCTGTGTGCAGAATGCCAAACCCCCACCTAATTGTCCGGATTTAAGCGCAGCAAAGTTGACCGCACTTCCTATAAAATTTGAATCAAATTCTAAAACCCCGTGGAACATGTATAGGGCCTGCGCTTTGAAAAAGGTAATTCTGCTTTTTGCCACGCGTCCTCCTTGCTTCCAAATAACCAATCCCTTTAATTTTGTTTAAATATTCAAACAATTTCTGTGGGATCTAGAGGGGCGTTGGTGGGGGTGGGGGAGGAAAAATGGGACACATTTTGGGTTGGGTACAAGATCAAATGTTACATTTGATGAACGAGAGATTCTAATTTAAATTATTGAAAATATGAAGCTCATTCTCTGTGCCCTCATTCGGTTCATAATCGGGGATTCCATTCTAACTCCTGATTGTTGTATTCTATAGTTGGAGTGGGGTGCGAATGGTGCGATTTACATCATAAGGCCTGCTATCGAGTCAAGTGGCGGGTGGTTTCGACTCCCAGCTGGTGTATGCTCTCTCTCTCTCTCTCCCTCTCTCTCTCTGAATTAGTAAGTTGGGACAGTCCCACCCAATACACACAAATGTGTAATATCAGTGACTGAGAAAATTGGGAAAACATTTTTCATGATGAAATCGCCAAATCCGTCTTTTCTTGGCAAGTCCTCGCACCTTAAAGTGCACATAAGATGGGCTTGGGAACTTTTCGATAAGTGTAGCCAATGGTTACTATATCAACTTTATTACGGCAAGTCCACACCAATCTGATTGAAATTAATTCGGTTATCTTCACTCAAAGCTCCCACTAAACCCAATCCATGGCCTAAGGCCGAAAATGGAAAGATTGCAAAATCATACTCTAACCAGCGGCTGCCAGGCAGGATACGCCCACATTTTCGAGAGATGGGTAGAGAACAAGCTAAAAAGAAAGTGATTTTTTCTTACAATCAAGGGCCATAATTCAGGAAATTACAATTCGATATGCTCAAATATCGAAAGGAACCGCGATCTGTGTGTTATAAACTTACATTTCAAGTTTCAACAAAATCGGATAAAAATTGTGACTTCTATAGAGTCCACAACCTTGATATACCATATTTTTACGCTATTTGAGAACGAACAGCAACCATTTTTAATGTCTGTCAATTTTGGGGCCGATTTACACGAAATTCGAACCCAGCCATCCTTAGGGTGTAACGGACAAAATGGCCGCCGTTCGTTCTCAAATAGCGTAAAAATATGGTATATCAAGGTTGTGGACCCTATAGAGGTCACAATTTTTATCCAATTTTGATGAAACTTGAAATGTAAGTTTATAACGCAAAGATCTCGGTTCCTATTGATATTCGCGCATATCGGACAGTAGCTTCCTGAATTATGGCCCCTAATTGTACGAAAAATAACGTTTTTAGCTTGTGGACCCTGTAGATGTCATAATTTTTATCCGATTTTTAAAAAAAAAAAACTATTATTATATCACCGTTACACCATAAGGACGACTGAGTTCGAATTTCTTGAAAATCGGCCCAAAACTGACAGACAAAATGGCCGCCTTTCGTTCTCAAATAGCGTAAAAATATGGTATATCAAGGTTGTGGATCCTATGGAGGTCACAATTTTTATCCGATTTAGTTGAAACTTGAAATGTAAGTTTATAACACAAGGATCTTGGTTCCTTTCGATATTTGCGCATATCGAATTGTAATTTCCTGAATTATGGCCCTTGATTGTAGGAAAAATCACTTTCGAAAATGTGGGCGTATCCTGCCTGGCAGCCGCCGGTAATCAGATTAGTTTGAACTTGCCGTAAAATGGATATAGTAACCATTGGCTATAAGTACATTCAATTAAGATTTTTAATCTTACGTGGTCTTTAACTATACACAGTTTGTAGATGACCTAGTGCTGTTACCACAAAATTAAATTAAGGCGATTCGGGCGAACGCGATATGTATCCTGACTGGATATCAAAGCCTATCTAGATTCCTCAAAGTTTGACGCCCTTGGTTTGAAACGTCAACAAATAACCGGTATAAATGCTACTAACACTTATTTAATTTTCTCTCAGAAACTGCCAATAAAACCAATTTGCATGGGAGACAACTCTTTAAAGCATATCACGCCTGTTTGACATTACTGAATGGAGTTACCTCCCCTAGACCAAGTCAAACAGAAAAAAAATGCCTAATCGTGGATTTCCTAGCCCAACTGTTAGTGAGCAGAAAGGGGGATCTGGTTGGATGTACTTCGTCAAAGGTACGAAATGCACATTTATAATTACTAGTCCGAGTCCTATATCACGCATGTTTGTTATTATTGAATGGAGTTACCTCCCCTAGACCAAGTCAAACCGAAAAAAAAATGCCTGATCGTGGATTTTCTAGCCCAACTTGCCCAAGCAATCAGAATCCCAACCTGACATAAATATCCAATATTTTTGAAAAATAATAATATAAATAATAATAAATAATAATCACTTTATTTCGAAAGGGTAGGAAAATAGGCCTGGGGCCTTTCTTACATTTCCCCTTTAATTAAAATAATATTATCTTTTACATGACAGTGTCTGAGTGTCCGTATTTCAAAACAGCGCTATAGCTAGGCTACTTCTTTCATGGGGTGGGTTCAGAAAATTTATGCTCACATGAACAAGCAACCTCCCAACCTTTGATACCAAAAATAAAAATGACCGGAATCGACTTGACAAAAACTTGGTAACGGAAACAATAACCCATGAAATTAACACATAATTCAACTTTTTTGGAGATAATTAACCTCAGTAGATAATTTGTTCTTTTCATACGTATGGTGTTTACTACCAGCCCTAAATACTTTATTATCTGTTTTATCAAATTTTCTTGAAAAATAAAATACCTCAAAAAGTCTGTAATCGTTCATGGTTCACCTGGCTCCGACAGGAATTGGCTTCCGCTGTGGTCCACGAGCTTCCATTAGATTACCGGCGGGCTCAGTGAAATGATCTTAACAAAACATATCCATTACTCTCAATTAGACATTATTTAAAAAAAATAATCCAAACAAAAATGAAAATTTCACCTAAATGTCTCTTATGTTCTAGTGGACCAATAGTGAAACGTTTAAGAAAAAAATAATGTTGTACGCAGAAGTTGAATTAACTCAATGTATGAGGGGGGTAAAGGGGGCGTTCTTAAGTGATGGAGGAAGGGTTAAGGGTCTTCTTAAGCAGTGTTTTTGATGACATCTGAGTTTGTTATTCACGAAAGTTGATCGTGGTACGCAACAGTCAAATTAAACAAATGGGAAGGGGACCGGCAACTTAAGAATCAAGGTTCAGAGTATCGGGTACCGTTTACCCCTCACCTATCATAGAGATTTTGTACGCAATTTTCGAAATAACCTGAACCTAGTTCCCTTACAAATATTATTTCATCTAAAACAAATCCATTATATCAGGTGTACATGACGAATAAAAATAAAGTCTTTAACTGGGCATATGATATTAAATATTTATTGGAATCTCTTGGATTTGCCCCAGTTTTCAATAATCAATATGTTGTTTTACCTGTATATAAAGAACTTAAACTTAAATTAAACCATCAGAAGTTACAAGAATGGAATGAAGATCGCTCGAAATATTCAAAGCTAAATTACACTTTATTTCAAACTCATTAGCAAAATATATAAATTTATCATTTATTAAGCGCCAGTTTATTGTTTTAAACTATTTGTGTGGTAGAGCGAATTTATTTATTTTATGGGTATTTTAATATGATCACAATGCTAATGAAATCTTAAGTAATATGTCACACATCACTGCACCTTGAAAGATGGGTTCCCAGAAAAGTATTAATCGGGTGGTTATTTCCAATAAAAGTATGGCAATTTTGGTATATGGAAAGTAGAGATATCCAATCTTACTAGAAAAATACTGGATTCCCCGAAAAACACGCATGGAGCGTATACAGGACAAAAATGTAAGGGTTCCCCTGATCAACAGCCCGACGATTAGGAACTTATGCACGCTTGATGTCAAAGGTCACAAGCGAACATTGAGCGCTTGATGTACAAGTTGATAAACTTTATGAAGACTTAGACATACAATACTTTATGGGATAAAAATGACGGAAAAAGACGCGGGTAGTGGATAATCCGAGAATTTAATTAGGATTCGATATTTGTAATAAATAGTAAGCGATTAAAGAAAACATCGTCTTATGTATGCAATGAATTCTCCTCTGACTCCCAAGAAGTGACGTAAACATTACCTGGTTTGATCGAATTTTAATAGCAGGGCATTCCTTCGCAAATACAATGTTTGAGAAGGATTTGAAGCATAATTATGACAAATTAATTAGTTTGAATATGTTTTTGGTCCATATATATGGAAGGGGATCGACGCCACATTAAAAGACATGTAAACACGAGTAGAAGTTTCTATGTCAGCATATGAAAGTGTTGTTTTGATGATTTTTCCATGTTCGATTTTACAAAATAGAAAAGTATTGTCCACTAACGAAAAAACACATGTACAAATGCGCCTTGTAACGTTTGTATTTTCTACATCTGATCTTTCAACTGTTGTAATTTCTACTAGTGCATAATCGACATATGTAACTTCGACATCGGTATTTTCTTCCAATGTAATTTCTCCACATGTCACATCCATCAAGGCGTGGTTTCGATTTTAGCCGAAGCTTGCGTCATAAAAACAAAACCTCCCTTCAAGTAGTCTCGGTCATCCAGACAATATGGCTCCTCCGCGATAGCTCCCTCGACTAACGGGCTTGGATGACCGAGGCTACCCTTCGAGGAAAGTCATTCCTACTACCAGAAAGTTGCATGGGGAGCATCAATAATTTTTAACGGAAGTTAACACTAACATATTGTTTTATGCTAAATTTTAATACAACTTTTAATAGTTGCTAAAAATCCCAGACAGTTGGAAATTGTTAGAGATACTGATAGTACTAGTAGTAGTAGGCCTAGTGATTCATTTCATAGACATAGTCTAGCTAGGGCTAGGCGAGTTATTGATGGATGTCCTGACAAAATTTCCCTCATTGCACCCTGCATGGTATATGCCAGTCTTCATTAGCCAATACAAAAAATACATCAAAATAGGACGTTAAACCCCATTTCATTGACCATGTGGTATCTACGGCGTCTACGCGTGAAACTATAACGACTGAACGAGTGTAGAACTGTAGTGTAGATAGTGCTACCATCTGACAACCAAAAAAAGAAGAAAGACCTGTGTCACTTATGTAGTATATTTGTACGCTTATGTGCTCTAAGAACAAGTTTTTTGTGGAAGATATTCAAACATAAATATACCTGATTATTATTGTCCATGGCTACGATTGATCGATGTCACCAATGTGGAGCAGACGACAGGACCGACAGGGGCGGTTCTTTATTCGAAACTATAACTATGCATTCAAAATTATGTTAACGACATGAACACCAGAAATGGTGAATTCAAGACACATAAAAATAACAAAGAAAGCAAACTATTAAAAGTTGTATTAAAATTTAGCATAAAACAATATGTTAGTGTTAACTTCCGTTAAAAATTATTGATGCTCCCCATGCAACTTTCTGGTAGTAGGAATGACTTTCCTCGAAGGGTAGCCTCGGTCATCCAAGCCCGTTAGTCGAGGGGTATGGAAGGGGATCGACGCCACATTAAAAGACATGTAAACACGAGTAGAAGTTACTATGTCAGCATATGAAAGTGTTGTTTTGATGATTTTTCCATGTTCGATTTTACAAAATAGAAAAGTATTGTCCACTAACGAAAAAACACATGTACAAATGCGCCTTGTAACGTTTGTATTTTCTACATCTGATCTTTCAACTGTTGTAATTTCTACTAGTGCATAATCGACATATGTAACTTCGACATCGGTATTTTCTTCCAATGTAATTTCTCCACATGTCACATCCATCAAGGCGTGGTTCCGATTTTAGCCAAAGCTTGCGTCATAAAAACAAAACCTCCCTTCAAGTAGTCTCGGTCATCCAGACAATATGGCTCCTCCGCGATAGCTCCCTCGACTAACGGGCTTGGATGACCGAGGCTACCCTTCGAGGAAAGTCATTCCTACTACCAGAAAGTTGCATGGGGAGCATCAATAATTTTTAACGGAAGTTAACACTAACATATTGTGTTATGCTAAATTTTAATACAACTTTTAATAGTTGCTAAAAATGTGACATGTGGAGAAATTACATTGGAAGAAAATACCGATGTCGAAGTTACATATGTCGATTATGCACTAGTAGAAATTACAACAGTTGAAAGATCAGATGTAGAAAATACAAACGTTACAAGGCGCATTTGTACATGTGTTTTTTCGTTAGTGGACAATACTTTTCTATTTTGTAAAATCGAACATGGAAAAATCATCAAAACAACACTTTCATATGCTGACATAGAAACTTCTACTCGTGTTTACATGTCTTTTAATGTGGCGTCGATCCCCTTCCATACGAGGGAGCTATCGCGGAGGAGCCATATTGTCTGGATGACCGAGACTACTTGAAGGGAGGTTTTGTTTTTATGACGCAAGCTTCAGCTAAAATCGGAACCACGCCTTGATGAATGTGACATGTGGAGAAATTACATTGGAAGAAAATACCGATGTCGAAGTTACATATGTCGATTATCCACTAGTAGAAATTACAACAGTTGAAAGATCAGATGTAGAAAATACAAACATTACAAGGCGCATTTGTACATGTGTTTTTTCGTTAGTGGACAATACTTTTCTATTTTGTAAAATCGAACATGGAAAAATCATCAAAACAACACTTTCATATGCTGACATAGTAACTTCTACTCGTGTTTACATGTCTTTTAATGTGGCGTCGATCCCCTTCCATACATATATACCATTAAATCATCCAGTTTGTACGCGGGAACTCATCTTTAAACGGTCCTGTTCTGTACACTCTTCTTAAAGGTATCCAGTGAGTTCGAGTTCATCCTCTGCTCACTGGGGGTTCATTTTCACCTTTGACCCGAAGGTTTCGTGGATTTGTATTTATCATTTCCTTGGTCACTCTTAGATAGAATTTTGTAGAATAGGGTTGCATGTTTCATTCAATCCTTATATCAGTTTTATACTTAGAGTTTCAGAATTGTCGATTGTTATTTTCACCAATCGTGTGCATTAGTAGCATTATTATCTACAGATTTGTGTTTACAGTTTAAAGGTACGTGTTAATATTAGTTTTATATATATATTTCATTATTCAAAAGGTCTTTGTTAAAGTTGCGGCCATGTTGGCTTTTAGTAAAATTTTCAAATAAGTTAAAGTTAATCTGTTTTTTTTAATTACATTCTGCAAATAGGCTACATTGCATACAATCAACAGTATTAACAATATTTAAAGCACGTGGCTTTAATAATACATTTATTGTCAATACACCTCTTTCATACATTTAATATACAATAACCCATATTTTATTTATTTACAGAGAGCGTATAAGGTACTTCACCTCATTCCAGTCTCTGGCTACTTTCATTTCAAAAACCCTTCTTGGGTAAGAACCTATTTCTATTAGTAAAATTAATTAGTTAAAAATGCATTATGCAAGAGCAAAATCTGCTTATTAGAAGTCTTTCTTTAGGCCTGACATGTTATCTAAATTATCAATTAGACATAAATTAACTTATCCAGACCATAATAAACTCTCGATGTCAAGGCTAGCCTTCGATGTTGGCTGGATTAGATTCCTATATGCCGCTAACGGCCACTTATAATTAAATCAGAAAAAGTGGATAATCGAGACTATGCTGTTTATATTAATGATTTTAGTTATCATGACCGAGACTATGCAAAAATTTCACCCGCTTCTTTCTCGGCTGGGGGGTTGGATGGCTGAATGGTTAGCGTGCGCGCGCTGTATCATAAAGTCTGTCATTGAGTCGACTGGCGTGGTTTCGAATCCCCGGTTGTACGTGGCAAGGAGTAGGGTCGCCTGTCCAACCTCGTGGGTTTTCTCCGGGTCCTCCGGTTTCCTCCCACTGCTAAAGACCCCTACGCGCAAGCGAATTATGTAAATAAAATCAAACCATATTTTAGTCCCGAAATGACCTAGTTTGTGTCGAGTGGACGTTAAACCCCATTTCTCTCTCTCTCTCTTTCTCGGCTCATGGTGGATCAATTTGACTGAAATTTTCAGCAAATTACCTTTACACTATCTAGTTTTTAACTATCATAGCGAGAACTGCCACCTCTTTATCTTATCTCCCATAATATATCTTTAATTTATACCTGCATATTTCATGTTGGTTAACAGGAGGTAGTTTTCCCTTTAAAGTATTGATATAGACTAAATATATATATATAAGTATATGTAAATAGTATTTAGAGGTGTTTTATTATTAAAATGTAATATGTTGTTTTAATGAATATGAATGCATTGATTTTATATGTTTGATTATCTTATTTATATTGAAATTGTATCCTTTCAGAGTTTTGAATGTATAGTAATAAATAAACCGCTGTCATACTGGACCCTTGTGTGGTTAATTTATTCGTAACTTGACTCCCTACAACATTTGTACCATTAACACCTTTACATTACTTGTTTATGTATTGTATTTTTATTTATTTATTGTATTTGGTATAAGTTATGTATAAAAATTACTTACTTGAAATGGCGGATGTGAGAGGACGCTTAAAAATTCGGTCTGAGTAAATTTTTATCCTCGTATGAAGAAACTGACGGATTTATATGTTTCTGCGCAATACCTAGACTATTGGTGTGCCCCCACTAAGCGGATTAGTATATTAAGCGGATTAGGATTAGTTGATAGTGGGCACTTGGAAGGAAAAAAATATAGATATTACTGTATAAAGTTTTATTTTTATTTTTCTGTTTGATATATCATACATCACATTTTACAATTCAATAAAAATATAACATACCAATAATAATAGTTACAACAAGATAAATATGAATTGGTTAAAATTATAATCATAATAGTAAAACATAAACAATAAAAAAAATATCATAATAGTAAAACATAAACAGTAAAAAATCAAAAATCATTCATGTCATTTACAAAGCAGTTAAATGGGCTACGCAATCGGCATATATCAAATAAGGTCTTTATACCGTTTTAAAGATCAGTTTTCAGGGTTTGAAGTCGGCTTTCAAGTTGCCGGTACTTCCTTCTCTTAGGCCGTAATTTGCCGTTGGCACCCAACTGTAGTATGGTGACCTCAGAGTACGCTTGCTCATTCTTAAGGAAATCTACCAACTTGACGATATTTGGGTGAGGGGTGGCAGGAATGGATGCGATCTTCGAATGCCATCCTTCAACATGGTTCGTTGTGCGTTGGCCTTCAGTGTCAAAGTGATTCCACATCATTCTGCCATGCTGCCCCTCCACCCAGAACTCAGTCACATAGTTTGCAAATTGCAACACTCTGGCATCTTGGAGTGGTGCGTCATCAAGAGCATGCAGCCATACATCTTCAACCTGCTGTACTGGAATCAGCGGTAATGCTGCTGCTTGCTTGATGATCTTCTTGATTTCCGGCACTCGAGAAAAATCTGCCTGAAATCCATACTTCTGGGCATTGCGCCAAATGCACTGACCAAAGTGAAAAAAACAACCTTTCAGTTCGGATCTAGTTAACACATTTCTCACAGCATTTTGTACACTAACCTCAAAGTCCGTAAACACATGATCTGGGTTTAGATCAACATTGACAAGTGCCAATGTTTTGTCTCTAACACATCTGAAGAACTCAACATATGTTGTCTCCTTCTTATCGGGTAATAGTGCATACACCAAAGGGAACATTTTATTGTGCACAAAAGCATGTATAGTGTAGATCTGGGTGTACAAGGAAGGGCTCATGTGTTCCATCACAGTATATGGTGTCTGCATTGGCGAGGTGGTAAATATTTTCTGGAGTGGAAAACACCAGGAACCTGTTGTCTGCTGCTGCATGGAGAAGGAAGTCGTCTCCGGATGTGGTCTTGGTGTAGGAGTCTGGAAGCTGGATGTCGTTGCGGGTCTGAGGAAGTGCTGGAAGGATCTTTGCTCGGGCTCTATACAGGGAAGAACCGCAACTGTAGAGTGTTGGTACCTCACTAATCATCTCAGTTGAGTCAGGGTCAGATCGAAGGGCTGTACACAAAATAAGAAAACAAAATATTCATTAATACTCGACAAGACGCTCGATTGATTTGTTTAGAAACAATGTTCATTATGCTTTAACATTGAAGCCTTTAAATCATCGACACTCAAGATTACAGATTTACAAATGAATTCTAAATGCATTGAGATAAATACATACCTGATACTTCCTCTTGATAAATGGCAAAGACTGGTTTGGTTTCCTCTTGCACCTTGGTTTTCATGGCAGCAAGAAATTTGTCAACTGCCACCTTGTGTGGGTTAGCAGCATGGCTGTGGTTTCTGGAATATTTGGTGATGAGGCCATGATGGGTGTTCAGGGTTGCTGGACAACCTCGTATACAACATCTCCAGTATACCCGCTCTTCCTTCCTATTCTTCACACGGAATTTATATCCTCCATAGACTAAGTTTTCTCCTCCCCGGGAATTTGGGATGTACTGGAT
This sequence comes from Patella vulgata, assembly GCF_932274485.2. Taxonomy (NCBI): domain Eukaryota; kingdom Metazoa; phylum Mollusca; class Gastropoda; family Patellidae; genus Patella; species Patella vulgata. The sequence goes on from NC_065881.2 coordinate 18,626,353, forward strand.
GTCTACTTGAACGTTTACCATGATGAAATATGGCAGAATGACTTCTGTGTGTCCTTATAAAGACAGTGTAATGTGTGCTGAACATTATTCATATTATATTCAAGTGTAATCATGTTATCATAAAATTCATCAATTTAACGATTAGAGTGAGTTCATCTCGTCAATCATCAGACTGAATATTTAGTCACTTCCAGTTTACTTCTGCAAATGCAGGTGAACTGTAGTTCATATATCAGGAGATATGTGCTAAGTACTGACCACACTAATTAATCCCTTGTTAATCTCTCTATTGTTCCCTCGTTAACGCTTTTTAATCCCTCTATTGTTCCTCGCCTGAGTGAAACTTGTTTTTATTAGAAAAGTGGGCATAGTGGCATGCGACCAGACTATTATCTATGTGAATTTGAAACCTGTGGTGATCCCTAAATTTGTGTTAGGCCTGACATGTTATCTAAATTATCAATTAGACATAAATTAACTTATCCAGACCATAATAAACTCTCGATGTCAAGGCTAGCCTTCGATGTTGGCTGGATTAGATTCCTATATGCCGCTAACGGCCACTTATAATTAAATCAGAAAAAGTGGATAATCGAGACTATGCTGTTTATATTAATGATTTTAGTTATCATGACCGAGACTATGCAAAAATTTCACCCGCTTCTTTCTCGGCTGGGGGGTTGGATGGCTGAATGGTTAGCGTGCGCGCGCTGTATCATAAAGTCTGTCATTGAGTCGACTGGCGTGGTTTCGAATCCCCGGTTGTACGTGGCAAGGAGTAGGGTCGCCTGTCCAACCTCGTGGGTTTTCTCCGGGTCCTCCGGTTTCCTCCCACTGCTAAAGACCCCTACGCGCAAGCGAATTATGTAAATAAAATCAAACCATATTTTAGTCCCGAAATGACCTAGTTTGTGTCGAGTGGACGTTAAACCCCATTTCTCTCTCTCTCTCTTTCTCGGCTCATGGTGGATCAATTTGACTGAAATTTTCAGCAAATTACCTTTACACTATCTAGTTTTTAACTATCATAGCGAGAACTGCCACCTCTTTATCTTATCTCCCATAATATATCTTTAATTTATACCTGCATATTTCATGTTGGTTAACAGGAGGTAGTTTTCCCTTTAAAGTATTGATATAGACTAAATATATATATATAAGTATATGTAAATAGTATTTAGAGGTGTTTTATTATTAAAATGTAATATGTTGTTTTAATGAATATGAATGCATTGATTTTATATGTTTGATTATCTTATTTATATTGAAATTGTATCCTTTCAGAGTTTTGAATGTATAGTAATAAATAAACCGCTGTCATACTGGACCCTTGTGTGGTTAATTTATTCGTAACTTGACTCCCTACAACATTTGTACCATTAACACCTTTACATTACTTGTTTATGTATTGTATTTTTATTTATTTATTGTATTTGGTATAAGTTATGTATAAAAATTACTTACTTGAAATGGCGGATGTGAGAGGACGCTTAAAAATTCGGTCTGAGTAAATTTTTATCCTCGTATGAAGAAACTGACGGATTTATATGTTTCTGCGCAATACCTAGACTATTGGTGTGCCCCCACTAAGCGGATTAGTATATTAAGCGGATTAGGATTAGTTGATAGTGGGCACTTGGAAGGAAAAAAATATAGATATTACTGTATAAAGTTTTATTTTTATTTTTCTGTTTGATATATCATACATCACATTTTACAATTCAATAAAAATATAACATACCAATAATAATAGTTACAACAAGATAAATATGAATTGGTTAAAATTATAATCATAATAGTAAAACATAAACAATAAAAAAAATATCATAATAGTAAAACATAAACAGTAAAAAATCAAAAATCATTCATGTCATTTACAAAGCAGTTAAATGGGCTACGCAATCGGCATATATCAAATAAGGTCTTTATACCGTTTTAAAGATCAGTTTTCAGGGTTTGAAGTCGGCTTTCAAGTTGCCGGTACTTCCTTCTCTTAGGCCGTAATTTGCCGTTGGCACCCAACTGTAGTATGGTGACCTCAGAGTACGCTTGCTCATTCTTAAGGAAATCTACCAACTTGACGATATTTGGGTGAGGGGTGGCAGGAATGGATGCGATCTTCGAATGCCATCCTTCAACATGGTTCGTTGTGCGTTGGCCTTCAGTGTCAAAGTGATTCCACATCATTCTGCCATGCTGCCCCTCCACCCAGAACTCAGTCACATAGTTTGCAAATTGCAACACTCTGGCATCTTGGAGTGGTGCGTCATCAAGAGCATGCAGCCATACATCTTCAACCTGCTGTACTGGAATCAGCGGTAATGCTGCTGCTTGCTTGATGATCTTCTTGATTTCCGGCACTCGAGAAAAATCTGCCTGAAATCCATACTTCTGGGCATTGCGCCAAATGCACTGACCAAAGTGAAAAAAACAACCTTTCAGTTCGGATCTAGTTAACACATTTCTCACAGCATTTTGTACACTAACCTCAAAGTCCGTAAACACATGATCTGGGTTTAGATCAACATTGACAAGTGCCAATGTTTTGTCTCTAACACATCTGAAGAACTCAACATATGTTGTCTCCTTCTTATCGGGTAATAGTGCATACACCAAAGGGAACATTTTATTGTGCACAAAAGCATGTATAGTGTAGATCTGGGTGTACAAGGAAGGGCTCATGTGTTCCATCACAGTATATGGTGTCTGCATTGGCGAGGTGGTAAATATTTTCTGGAGTGGAAAACACCAGGAACCTGTTGTCTGCTGCTGCATGGAGAAGGAAGTCGTCTCCGGATGTGGTCTTGGTGTAGGAGTCTGGAAGCTGGATGTCGTTGCGGGTCTGAGGAAGTGCTGGAAGGATCTTTGCTCGGGCTCTATACAGGGAAGAACCGCAACTGTAGAGTGTTGGTACCTCACTAATCATCTCAGTTGAGTCAGGGTCAGATCGAAGGGCTGTACACAAAATAAGAAAACAAAATATTCATTAATACTCGACAAGACGCTCGATTGATTTGTTTAGAAACAATGTTCATTATGCTTTAACATTGAAGCCTTTAAATCATCGACACTCAAGATTACAGATTTACAAATGAATTCTAAATGCATTGAGATAAATACATACCTGATACTTCCTCTTGATAAATGGCAAAGACTGGTTTGGTTTCCTCTTGCACCTTGGTTTTCATGGCAGCAAGAAATTTGTCAACTGCCACCTTGTGTGGGTTAGCAGCATGGCTGTGGTTTCTGGAATATTTGGTGATGAGGCCATGATGGGTGTTCAGGGTTGCTGGACAACCTCGTATACAACATCTCCAGTATACCCGCTCTTCCTTCCTATTCTTCACACGGAATTTATATCCTCCATAGACTAAGTTTTCTCCTCCCCGGGAATTTGGGATGTACTGGATGTCTACTTGAACGTTTACCATGATGAAATATGGCAGAATGACTTCTGTGTGTCCTTATAAAGACAGTGTAATGTGTGCTGAACATTATTCATATTATATTCAAGTGTAATCATGTTATCATAAAATTCATCAATTTAACGATTAGAGTGAGTTCATCTCGTCAATCATCAGACTGAATATTTAGTCACTTCCAGTTTACTTCTGCAAATGCAGGTGAACTGTAGTTCATATATCAGGAGATATGTGCTAAGTACTGACCACACTAATTAATCCCTTGTTAATCTCTCTATTGTTCCCTCGTTAACGCTTTTTAATCCCTCTATTGTTCCTCGCCTGAGTGAAACTTGTTTTTATTAGAAAAGTGGGCATAGTGGCATGCGACCAGACTATTATCTATGTGAATTTGAAACCTGTGGTGATCCCTAAATTTGTGTTAGTTACATATCGAAGGTGATATTGAGACTCGGTCATTGTCTAAACATGGCGGATGATCGACACACTGTGACTAAGATCACTACCAATACAAATCACTTTGAGAAATGCTTTGAGGACGTGTTAGCGTGCTGTCCAGTAACTAGCCAACCGCATATAAGTAATTGGAAAACAATAAATTCTAAATGGATAAAATTAATATGTACATATGAGTTCCCCAAAAAAAGAAGAAAAGAAAAAGGAAAGCTAAAGGCAAAAACGTAAGTGGTGAAAGCCATTGTAAAATATAAGTAAATGAGACTGAAAACTTTACAATACCTAGAATGAGTTTAATGAATAACAGCTCACTTAACGCTTCATAACAATACCAACTTCACTCTACAACACTAGAAGGTTACCAACAATGTCAATATGGGTCACAGGGAGTGCGTTACTATCTTGATAGAGCTGATTTAAAGCTCTCTTTTGATGGAGCCATGTGGTTCCAATTAATAATTGTTTTTGGGAAGAATGAGTGTCTATAAAGTTCAGTATTACATGGCACTGTTTTAAAGCACTTGGAATTGTTTGTTACTTGAAATTGTTTGTTACATGATTTTCTACTATATGTTTTACTATAAAATCAGAATTCTGTTTGGATTTAATTCGGCGTTTGGGTTTAGCGGGAGGTAACTAGTCATCACAATTAAAAGCTGGGACCAGCCCCTCAACCACCTTGACGTGATGGTAGGTCTAAGTCCTTCGGCATCCTTGTGACGCAGCCTTCTTCTTTAGAATTGTAATCACCGGAGACAAACCTTGCAGCTTGGCGTTGGACTCTCTCAAGTCTGTTGATATCCTTTTGTAAGTAGGGGTCCCAGGCAAGTGAGCTATACTCCAGGGTGGAGCGAACCAACGCTAAGTAGGCTGATCTTCTGCAAGATTGGGGAAAGTACTTGAGATTGCGCTTAAGGAATCCAACTGAGGAGTTTGCCTTCTTTATTAGCCTGGTAATGTGAGTGTCTCACTTTAGGTCTTCAGAGAGTGTAACTCCAAGGTACGGGTTTTGTTTCACTTGCTGGAGTATGACGTTGTTTAGGGTATATAAATTGATAGGCCTGCTGTTTATACTCATGATATAACATTTCTTTGCATTGAATCCAGGGCTCACACTGGCTTCCGATTTTTTTCCGCCAAAATGGATGATAATTTTTATATTATAAAAATGTTCACATTCTTTACCGCCAACTGGAATATTTTATCTGCCAAAAATGTGTGATAAAAAAGACAACACCTAACAATTTTATGTCTCAGCTGGGCTTATTATAAAACAATTACCGATAAGCCTATATACAATACAATATACAATTTGAATCTCATTCCCCAGGTATTGGCCCAGTCTTCAAGGGCCGAGAGATCATTTTGAAGGGTTTGATGGTTCTGTGGAGATTTGATGGTGCGGTAGAGCAGGCAGTCATCTGTAAAGAGTCGAACATTCGTGCTGTACATGATCACTAAAGTTTTTTATTCAACATACATGAACAATTATTACATAAAATCTATAAAACAGAACAACACATTATATTGACCTGCATAAAATATTTTAAATATTATATGTGTTATTCTCATGTACAGCACGAATTTTGGTTTACGGTAAAATTCCATTCCTAAATCTGGAATATTGGATGAGCGCGAATTTGAAAATGGCGACCAATTCAAATGAAAGTTGTTTTTGTTTCGCACAATTCTACATGAAAATAGTGTTGGAATTTTATAAATTGGTGTCGGGTGTGGCAAGAAATGATTCCTTTTGGCGACCAAAGAAGAATCACGGTGAAAAAATAGACGGCAAGGATTCCAAAATAGCCTTAGAGCCGAGATGAGGGAAAAGCCTTATTTTCATATTAGCTGTATAGAGCAGAGCCGATACAATACGTTACTAAAGTAACTATTTCTTGCCATACCCTACATCCCACGGGGGGTTTCACAAGTGTAAATGTTAAGGGTACAAAATACACTATTAAATGTGCACATATTATATGAAATGTGCTGTGAGGTGTTCTTATCGTTTTCATTAAGTTGAATGTGGTGACAATCACCTGTCCGGCTGATATTGTGAACTCTGCTATGAGGTTTTCTTGTCGTCAACATTATCAAGCACCTGTTTTATGGAATAATCTACCATTTAGTTTCAGATGTTGTACATCTCTATATTCTTTTTTTTTTTAAAAAAATTAAACTTAAAACACATTTATTTAACCAGGCTTTTAACTGAATCTGTATACAATCGTTAACCTGTCCATAATCTTGTTGTTTATTTACGATTACATTGTCACTTTGTAAAGTACCCCTGAGCATGTTATATGAAAGGGCGCACTATAAATATGATGTAAAAATAATAATACGAGCCTGGTTGATATTTTGGGCTCTAATATGTGTACCTTCGTCATACGGAAATATATTGTTCCGTCAATAGACTACACTGATTGATGTGGTAAAGACGTTGGCGAAAGTAAACTTATTTTGGTCATTTGGATTAACCATAGTACACTCGAGGGGGTGGGCACGATGGTTAAGTGGGTAAGACGTTGGGTCGCTAGTCTGGAGGTCGGATGCTAGATCCCTGCATTGGCCGAGAAAGTTCATCCAGATTTTCCGGCGTGGTTCACCCTTGTCAGTGGACTGTGGACAAAGACAGCTGTCTAGTCGTTCGGATGGGACGAAAACCGAGGTTCGGTGTACACATTAGCGTGCACGTAAAAGATACCTTGACAGTTTGTACTCGATATAAGAGTACGCCGTAGTGCCGCTGTCCGGGTAAAATTTCCCTCATAGCACACTGTATGGTAGGGTGACCCACCATAAATAAATATCTCCATATATCTCGACAATTACGCCACAATATTTATATATATGCCAAGCCTCAGATCAGTTTCACACAATTATAGTCACTAAATAAACGATCATGTTGTACTTAATAAGCTATGACCATTAATCATGTATAAATAATAGACTGAAAACTGGTTCCAAGAGTCGTCCATAACATCCAGACACTTTTGAGTAAAAGATAGGTTAACCAGTCTATCGACCATTCTACGTCTGATTGACAGGTCGGGATAATCAAGACTACTTTTTTACGAAACGTAACAGAAAGCTAGAACAAGAAATTGAATTTAGAAATAAGCACGTTAGGTAGCTCAACAATCGTTTTAAGAAGCTTGTAAAAGTAAAATGAAACTACTGCTAGTATCATGTTCCTGCCTAACCCGAGTGATTCAGAGATATTATTTGTACTAAACCAAAAGATGCCGCTCTTAACGGTACAGTTAATGATAAAGCGATTTAAAAAATGAAACGAACGTAATTTCTAAATCTGCTGTAATAACCAAGAAGCTTAATTTAACTGCTATTCAAAATCGTCAACAATCATTTTTTTACGGCAGTAATAGTTGATAGATTTGTAGAGAATTGCACGTGCCATGGCTATTTATAGTATCATACTGTAAGAAAGTTGGTCTCGGCACGGCGAATGTGCACGCTTCAGTGGTAGTCTCGAACTATCAGCGGTGGACTGTATTTCTGTGAGTACATGGGTCACCCTATGTATGGCGTATGCCCGTCTTCATTAGACCAGTTTGGAGCAGAACGTTGGGACATTAAACCCCAATTTCATTTCATTTAGTACAGTTGAGCCTCTTATATACTGATCCACGTGACAAATCGTATTCGGAAAGCAAAACCGGCAGAGTATTTAGCTATTAGAACAATATAACCCAGAATATATTCCTGTACCACCCAATAGCACATTCTACCGTAGATATCGCTTATGTGATAAAGTTCATAATCTACTGTGGTATCTCCTTATAATTTGATTGGTCAATTAAAAAGGGACTACTTTTTTATTTTCAAAGAACAATTCAATTTTCATTGAAAGTAACTTTTTTTTTATTTAACATGAACTATTTTATTTAATTGACTTTGATGGAAACACTGGGTCAAAATAAAGGAATTTGCAATGGTTGAATTGCTGTCAAAAAATGATGTATCACTACGCCGTAATGTAATAGGGTGCAGTAAAAGTGGGTGGACACTCACCACGTGGTAGGTTATTCAACAATGATGTCATCAAATATGGCCGCCGACGTTATTTCAATTTTATCCTAGTGTGTGACTTTCAAATTTGTAGATGGGAGTCATCGAGTGTAGCTATAAGTTAGCTATGAAAGATATAGAAATCAAATTTATATCGATAATAACACCAGTATTTAGTATCGGTCATTTTAAAACTTGCACGAGTGGTGGAAGTGGGGCAAATAGCCCACTACTGCTCGGGGCATACCGCCTATACCTTGGCGACATACCCAACACCACTGGGCGGATTACCCAAAAATGATGCAAACAATTTTTATGTGCCCATATTGAAATGGTGGTCGTATATTGCCGTCGTCCCAATCCGTCCGTACGTCGGTCCAGCGTCCACAATTGCTTGCTGAGGCTTTAGGGGCTAAAGTTAATATCGGATTGACTTTAAATTTATACACTGTGTGTAAGTTCATGAGACGAAGAAGCCTATTGATTTTCAACAATTTCCAATAATTACTGCCAGATGGAAGGCCCTTGATCACTTTGAAAATTCTTGTGGGCGCTCAAGAGGCTAAAACGATAATAATTGTTACCTTTAAAATAGAAACGTTTTAAGACATGTTATTACCGTAAACATACTAAAATATCGCAAACTGGGCAAGCAGAAAAGGGTATGTTTACTTTGCATCAAACGGTATTTAAACCAGCTTTGGTGGCAAAATGTTCTTTATTTCACAGAATCAGGGGATAAATAAACTACTAGACTGTAAAATTTCATAATCCTCCTATGTTGCATTGTATTCAGGACGCCTATTTCACACAAAATCGTATTTTATATCCAAGTGGACCTTCCGTATAAAAATCTATCTGCATAATAAGTTTATGAAAATACACATTTAAACAACATTTAAATATTATCTACCACCTGTAGCACTTTCCACTCCAACTAAAAATAAATTGGGTTTTTTTAATTTTCGATTAAACGGAAACGGTTGCTGTAAAATACTCGATCAAAATACCAAGTGTTAATTTATAAGATAAAATTCCATGTAATACAAAATTTTTCAACACGTTTTAACAGAAAATCTTTCTGCATGAAATTATAACAAATTGTTTATTAGATAAAACGGAAACATATCTTTTTTTTTCTATTTTGTACCTGTAAAATAATACACGATTTATCATTTTATAGGGGATCACGTGGCTAAGTGGGTAAGACGCTAGCTCGCTAGCCTGGAGGTCGGGTGTTCGATCCCTGCATTGGCCGAGAAAATTCATCCAGATTTTCCGGCGTGGTTCTCCCTTGTCAGTGATGCAGGATGGGGGGGGGGGCTGACAAGGAAAGCTGTCTAGTCGTTCGGATGGGACGAAAACCGAGGTCCCGTGTACACATTGGCGTGCACGTAATGGCAGTTGGAATTCGATATAAGAGTGGGCCGTAGTGCCGCTGTCCAGGCAAAATTTCCCTCATACCACACTGTATGGCGTATGCCTGTCTTCATTAGCCCAGGTTAGGAGCAGAACAGTAGAACGTTAAACTCCATTTTATTTCATTTCATTTATCATTTTATATAGAGTATTTCTACTGATGATTAATTAAGTAATGCAGAAATTTGCAACACGTTTTAACATCCTATCTTTCCCCTTCCTTTTTAGGGATGAACTGAACAGGAGTATGGTAGTTTCAGGGCTCCCGAAACTAGTTAATGTTCATGAATTTGCGTCGGTTTTGATGAATTGCTAAGGTTGCCGCAAGTTAAATATGTGCAGAATCTAGAAACTCTAAGATATACTCTATAAGGCACAATTTACAGTCAGTTTTTCTAACGAAATTTTGCGCCTGTTCGGAGAGAACCCCAGCGGAACCCCGCCCTTACGGAGCAATGATCACTCCGCCCCTGGGGTATCATTAGGTGCATTTTTGCCTATTTGCCTAGTGTCCCTTGCTGATGAAAAACAGTATTGTTGTGGCAATCACAAGAACTTGTGAAATGAATAACAGACAATCTTATCGGAAATTAATTTTTGAACCCTTATAGCTAAGTCACCTTACGAAATAGCATGAAAAATACAGTTTTTTGGGGTCCAATTCTTTATTTCAGCACATTTCGCCTCTATCACCATTTGAGTTTGAAGAATTTAAAAAAAAAAGAGTTATTCTCCCACCACTAAAACACACTGATAACGAGAGAACGCTTTCCGAGAAGACCGCCATTTGGAATTGGGTGAGTTTTCGTGAAAAATTAATAAAACAATAGTAATAAATATATTTTTCTCTTTAGTTCGCATAGACAGCTTCATTCTGACCTTTATTTCATAGACATTGGCAGAAAACTATAGCAGGTAGGATAAAATTGAAGTAACGTCGGTGGCCATCTTTGTTGACGTCATAGGGAATAACCTACCACTTGGTGAGTGTCCACCCAAGTCCAAAATACTGACTACGCGCCACCAACTAAACATTTCTTCAAAAATATTCTCCCTACTCAAACTTTCCTACAGAACCATAGTCAGATCCAAGACTATAATACAGAATTGACCAGCGTATTTAACATTGTATTTGAAAAAGAGAAAGTGGGAATATTCACCAATATATCATGTTCCTGAAGCAACGTACTCAAGTTTTACAACATCTGGACGTTGCAAGCTTACTTTACAATTCACGAATTTATAGCTACGTTATCTACAGACACATGAACATTAGCGTCCAATCAGAGGTTGTGGCATCGCGGCCTCCACAGAAACCTTGACATTGAACGAACCTTGAACTTTGCAACTCGATTATCACAGGTAGACATTTTAGCTTGAAAGCGGGAGACTTCGTATTCGCGACGATCGAGGAATCCGATAGGCTCACAAACTGGGCTTGTACCCAATTGCAATTAGTGCCGAAATATGCAGGGTATTACGTATACGTGAAGGGCTTGATAAGATGTACGTAGTTAAAGCGAGATCAGGCCTTCTATTGAAGATGCCAATACATGTTTTATGTAAAATGATCACTTGTTTTATAATTTCGAAGTTTGTAGGAGAGGGTTGATGTGTTAATGCAATGGTAGAGATAGTTTGCGGGGAAACGGGGCAATGCCATCATGTTATCGCATATTTATTTTTTTGTAGGCAATGGAATCATTTACTAAATGCTGATCAAGAGTAAAAACCTATGAAGTAATTGTTTATACAAGTTTGATTGGCCCCCACCAATATTTATTGCATAAACGATTATCGGTAATCGGATTGAATTCAACAGACTTCTGTGTCTCGTGAACACAAACACTGTGTACAAATGTCAAATAAATCGGATAATAAATACAGTATCAATCAGAAATTTGTGACAAGGCCAATAACTCCAATTAAATGACCATAAACACTGTGTATACATTTAAAATAGCTTTAATAATTATCATCTAGAGCCTCCAACATCGTCTCACGTCAAAGCGGTTATATGTTTGTAAAGATTTCTAAAGTTGATCAAGGGCCAAAAATCCAACAACAATTATGGAATATAGGCTTTTTTGCCCAATGAATTTAAGCACTATATGTATAAATTGATCAATGGCAATAGATATGTAAGTAATTATCAGAAATAAACAGCTACGTCTCCATGAACTTAAGCTTTTCTTTTTGGAAATTTCAAGTCAACCAGGTGAGAACTTTAAGACTCCAGAGAAGAGCCCACAAGCAATATGCGAACAGGAAAAACGACAATGTAAACACAGAACTTCTGTTAATGCAATCCAAAAAGAACACAACTTTGTGGGTATAACTTTTCAACACAATATAAGACTATATATATTGAAATCAGACAAGGAGTAGGGTCGCCTGTCCAACCTCGTGGGTTTTCTCCGGGTCCTCCGGTTTCCCCTCACTGGTAAAGATCTCTATGCGCAAGCGAAATATTGAAATAAAATTGAACCATATGTTAGTCCCGAAATTACCTAGTTTGTGTTGAGTGGACACTCCTATTTATCTATCTCCCTCTCTCGTTCCGTCGGTAAATTTAACTCAGACATAGCTTAATCACTGCTGCGTTTCTCTGGGTTTTTTTTTTACCTAACGCAATGCATCTTTCAGCTGGTACCTCTATTGGGACTAAAATATATTCATCGAATTCCTGATAAAAAAGCAGTTTTAAATAAATATATATATATATAAATAAAAAAATACGTCCAGATAAATTCTGACATACAATCCTTTAAAGTATATATACAATATACAAGGTCACTTGAGATCAGTTGGCGGATAGCACAACTTTTTATCAAACCATTTGTCAATTCTTTCAATTGTTTTTGTATATTTTTGTAAATTATTGAGTCTATAACAAACTTCGCAAAGCGATGCTGTCTCGTATTGGTAGTGGGTATAAATAACACTGTTGCCTGCTACTGTTTTCAGTGGTTCGGTCACGCTTATATACAAATCTTTTTTTCTTAATATTTTCATATAAGCCTCGTGATTTGTACTGAGATTGTGTAGATGATCAGCTAAATCCTTGATAGTTTTAAAATCTCTGGTGTCTATAAATGTTCCAGCAGGAATATATTTTGTATAATTGCCCCCACCTCGAACCACTAAAATATAGTCGGCTTTATAATAACGATATAATTTTTCTGATATATAATCCTCACAAAATGAATTTTCAAAAGCTAGATAAAATTTATATGTTGAATTTAGCATGTGCATAAATTCCTTGTCCCGGTTTCTTGGCCACTGTAAAGAACCGCAGTTACCGTAGATATCGATGTCGATATATTTCTGAAGTAGCCTAACATATTCATCTCTTTTACCATGTGTGGTGCAATGACTGACCATCCAAGCCACATTTTTAGTTTTTGATTTAACAAGCGAATCTAAATCTCTATTAAACAACTCAGACGGTGTTTTCTTTCTCACAATGCCGTAAGGCGCGAAAATATCAGAATCCTCCCTATAAAACATGGTCCAGTTGAATAAATCCCGCCATTCTGGTTTTCTAAAAGCTACACTGTGACTCCAGTCGGGTTTCTCGGGCTCTGTATCATGAAGTATCCATATTTGTTTAGGGTCTGGTCTTGACATCGGTTTGGGTATTTGCATAATCTGAGCATTGAACAAAACAGCTGCAGCTTCTTTCATATACTTTTTATTTGTTGTGGTAAAACAGCTTCTCTCTGGACACGCCTTTAAAGGTTGTAGATTTGGTGTATTATTAACATATCTAGGTGGAACATACCATAATATAATTTTAGGATCTTTATAGGTAGTTTCAATTTCATATTCTGATGTTAATCTACCATCTATATATGTATGTAGATCTTTGTCCTCAGTGCTAATGTTTACATGAATGACTGATGACTTCACACCTCCATACATTATAAAAACTGATGCTATTACAACCACTACAAAAAATGTAATCACTCTCTTGTATACACTGAAAATAAATCAAATTTTACAAAATTAAAATTTAAAAAAAAAAAATATTTTCTCTTAAAAATAACAATTCTTTTATAGATATAGATATATTATCTATCTTCTTTCCCTGATAAAGAGGCGAGAACCCTCGTCGAAACGTCGCCAGTAATAAATCTTTGAAATAAGTTGTATATAATTGTGTCATATGTTATATTTATCTTCCACGAAAAATGTTTACTAGGGAATGTGTATGGCGGTATACAAGATTCAAAATTCAAAATTTGTTAATGTCGTGCTATCGTCAAATTTCTAACTTCTATTCATGTAATTTCTACATTAAGACAATTTCTTTATTTGTTCAGTGTAAATTTGTATTATTAAGACGAAAAATGACTTCTTCATTGACGCTTTACATGTTTAGCATTTAGAATTTTGAATCTCATAAATGTACACCATTCAACTGATTACTTTATGCCTAGTTGAGAGCCACGGTGGCTAAGTGGGTAAGCTTGGAGGTCGCGGGTTCGATCCTGGTGTTAGCCGAGAATGTTCATCGAGATTTTCAGGCGTGGTTTCCCCTTGTCAGTGGTGCAGCACGGAGGGCATGACAAGGACAGTTGTCTCGCCGTTCGGATGGTATCAAAATCCGAGGTCCCGCGTACACATTGGGGTGCACATAAAAGATCCTTTGGCAGTTGAAATTCGATATAAGAGTAGGCCGTAGCGCCGCTGTCCGGGCAAAATTTCCTTTATAACACAATGTATGGCGTATGCCCGGTTTCATTTATCCAGTCGGAGCGGTCGAACAGTAGGACGTACGTTAAAACCTCATTCCATTTTTATGTTTAGTTAAGGATGACAATGTTATAAACAAAATGGCGGGAACTTTTATGATAATTTTGTGATAAATAAGAAAAGTTTTTCACGGTTCATCAACTTCGTTTCTTTTCAAAGGGGTGTAATCCTCTTTCTCATTAATACACACTCGGTCGTGGGTTGTAATCGAGCGGGTTCATGTCAAGGTCAGTGTTTTCAATTCTCCATTGCAGGTCAATTCAGTAAGAAGCCTGGCCCCAGTTTCACCAAACAAAAACATTTCAATCACTCAGTCACTGTTTATGAGAAATATATTTGATCCAGAAACACAAAACTTTTCACATAGTTTCTTATTGCTGTATTTCATAAATTAAACAACAAATGTTTTATACAAGGCTATATTTTAGTTAAAATAAGGCGAACAATTTTGAGTAAATTCTTAAGTCTGGAAATGTTTTGAGAACTCGGGCTTTGTCCAAGCAGTATGTTAAAGGTACCCACCCATCTGTTTCACAAAGGTAATGCAAAAGCCTTCTTCTAACTCTGCTGTTGGTGTTCTTAGTATTTTTAAAGTCCGCTCCCACCAAGGGTGATATCGCCGACAAGTTGTTTAGTATCGAAACAACGGTAGGAATGCCAAACGCGGCTAGACAAAAATTGAATGGCCGATAGCTTGGATCAGAGTGAAGTAATTTGACTGAAATTTCAGCATATTCTCTGTTCATTATCTACGTTTTTTTTACTATTTACTGTCAGCTCTTTATCTAATCTTACCTAATGTCGCTTTAAGTGACAATCTTAGGCGTAAGATGTCTTTTGAATATGGGTCCAGCAGTCTTTAATTAATTGGCCCCACTGAGAGTGGGAGCCGACAATTAAGCAGGATTAATCGATGATGCCATTAACGAGGTCATTTGCAAGTGGATTTGAGGTAATTTCTTTGAAATTCGAGGGCACTTTTACAGAAATAAGGGCACTTTTTCAGAAGAGAGGGCACATAGCCCCCCTCCCACACACACAAATACAATCGTTAATGGTAGGAAAACTCACAAGATTCAAGGGTTATCAATCCTTTCCGTTCTCTCTTGTTTTAGCATGTATATGTGTAGGCCGTGGCATTCATTCCTTCATTACAGGTATGTAGAATATAACGATATGAAAATTATTATTAAACGTCTAACTCCTTGAAAAATAAAAATAAAATATTTATATAACTTACCTATTTGAAATGCTGCGCCGTTTTGGGGGTTTCAGATCCACGTATGGCATAATGTGTTTTTTTCTTTTTCAAATATTCCAGGCAATAAAATATATTACTGACACCATATAGGCATAACTGGCTCGTTCATACCTTGTTACTCACAACTGGAGATGGGTCGGTGTCGACATATAACTGCTTTTACACTGACCCCAAGTTGATTTACTTTAGCTACTAGTATTTCTAGACCGGACTCGGCATCCGTTTCTATTGTCACTCTTTTCACAATGATCATGTATTTTGTCGTAGCTGTCAGGTAGTTTATAAATTGATAACCCTCGAGGTAAACGTCGAGAACACTATATCATAACAACCAATCTGTTAACATCAAATCATTAACACCACATAGCGACAAACAATGCGAGAATGACCTCAATAATTACGCAATTCTCTTGTCAAGGGTCCCATATACTAATTAACAAGCAATCCATTATTCAATGTCTTGCAACTGGCTTACTGATAATCTCTCTGGATTGTTCGACAGTATTAGATTATATAACTTGACATGAAACAATTACCGCCATTGTCCCCGTGCAAATCTTGTGCTTGGGCATGACAAAAAAGAAAAAACTTTTGTCTTGAATATCATGTCATCCCTCGCTCAAAAGAGGAGGTTCGAGAAATGTAACTGTGTTCAAAGAACAATGTTAGTGTCCACCAATAAATGAATGAAATGCGGTTTCTGCATCAACCGGACGAATTTAGACGGACATACGCCATACGGTGTGCTATAATATGAGGCAAATTTTCCCCGGACAACAATTGAATTCCACGGATTCCTTTGAGTGACGACTAGACGGTTTTTCTTGCCACCCACCCCGACCTGCACCGCTGACAATGGTAAACCACGTTGGAAAATCGAGGGGAAATTTCTCTGCCAACACCGAGATCGAGCCCGAAGTTCATAAATATTACTATGATCGAACTGGTTAACACACATTGCAAATATGATTTTATCACAGGGCCGGTGGAATTTTTATTTTGTTTGGTGGGGGGCTACCATCCTAGGACTCTAGGCGAGGGTCCAGGTGACGACCAGGCCCCTGCAGCTCCTGGGTGTCTAGATCGCCAGAGACGCTATGTGAGCGATATCTGGCTAATACTCACCAATGAAGTGAAATTTTATTTCTTTTCTATATCCCTTACCATGCAAATACTGTCGATGGTCGTTTCCTGCGATGCCGAACTTGACAAATGTATGCATAATAGTACCAAGGCTGTGGATACTCTTGAGTAGAGGTCGCAATTTTGATACGATTTTGATGAAACTGACATTGTATGTTTATAACTGAAAGATCTCTGTTTCTTTCGATATTGGCACATATTGGACCATCACTTCACATACTACATTTGATATAAAACACAAATTTATATGGAAAACAATCGTTTTCAACAATTTCCTCTTGTCGGTTTCAACAAGTTCCTCTTTTCGTTCTCAAGTACTTGAGAATTAAGAACGACAAGAGGAACTTATTGAGACTTAGTGTGAAATAAAATCAGTGATTGTTTTCCATATAAATTTGTGTTTTTATATTATATGTTCAATTACTAAATGCCGTATAAGGATTTCAATACATTTAATTATAAAAACCGTTCAAATATAAGACCGTTACACCATAATTACGGCTAGGTTCAAATGTCGAAATCGTATCGAAACTGCCCAACAAAATGGCAGCTACTCTTAAAGCATGTATTACCCAGGTTGTGGGTCACCTAGAGGTTCGAATTTTCAACTATCTTGGAATTACAAGATACGGAGAAGTCCATTGGGGACAATCACATAAAAAATGGGTTCGCGTATTTATTTCAAGGTCGCCCTACACTAATTTATCGGATAGCTAGGCCAACGAAGTGCTTTTTTATGTTACGGGATCGGCACATTCAGGTCATACTTCTATTAATACCATTCGTTATTTCATGCAGGCCGCAAGTACTCCTTTCTCCAGGTTATTGCACGCAACTAACTATTCGATTAAAAACAAAGAAGCCTGATTTTAACATAGAAGTGAGACTTCTAGAAGAAGAAAACCCTGCTATGCTCTATGCTGATCCCTTGGTTAAGAAACCCACGGTTGCAAGAGTCGCGATTATTTCATGTCCATCTGACGTCCGTTGTATCTATGACAGATTAGGCAATTAGAAAAACGACGCCATAGAGTTTTATTTATACTCTTTCGCTATTAGTTATTACGAAAAATGTCGTAATGTCGCGTAAGAATGTCGTAATGTCGGGTTAAAATGTCATGATGTCGTGATGTCGGGTTGTCGTGGTGTCGTGATATCGGGTTGTCGGGTTATCGGGATGTCGGGTTGTCGTGGTGTCAGGTTATCGGCCATATTCCTCTCAAGAATGATTATGTTCCCCGGGAATGTGCAGCGCGGTTTCTCCATGTCGGTAGTGCAGGACAAAGGGCCTGACAAAGAACAGTACCTAGTATTGTACATAGGACAAAACAAGCAATTCCTGTGTATACATTGGCGTACACATAAAAGAATCCTTCACAGTTGAAATTCGATGAAGAATTGTCACGGTCCATTGGAAATTTCCGTCATTTCCGTTTTGCTCCGACTGGGCTAATGAAGACAGACATTCCCTATATATACAGTGTACTATGTGGGAAATTTCACCAGGATAGCGGCGCTACGGTCTACTCTCATATTAAATTCCAACTGTCAGGGGTTCTTTTACGTGCATGTCAATAAATGTGGCCTCGGTTTTTCGTCCCATCCGAACGACTATACTTTATCCTTTGTCAGGCACCCCAGTCCACATTGGCTCGTTAAGGTTGAGTCTCGTGTTCGATCACTGCGTTGGTCGAGAAAGCTCATTGGGAATTTTCCGGCGTGATTCCTCTTTACAGTGGTACAGGACGGAGGGTCTGGCAGGGGATAACGTATAGTCTTTTGGATGGGACGAAAAATCAAGGTTCCGTATATACATATTAGCGAGCACGTAAAGACCCCTTGGCACTTGGAATTCAATATAAGAGTAGACCGTAGCGCCGCTATCCGGGCAAAGTTCCCCTCACAGTACACTGTATAGCGTATGCCCGCCTTCATTAGCCCAATCAGAGCAGAACAGTAGGACGTTAACAACAATTTCATTTCATTCCAGTTTCCTACTTTTCTGCACGAATCGGGCTATTGAAGATATGCATACGCTATGCAGAGTGCTATGACGGAAATTTTCAATGTTCTGTGGCATTTCTTCATCGATTTTCAACTGTGAAGAACTCTTTTATGCGCACGCCAATGTGTACACAGGAGCTTGTTTTTGTCACATCTGCACAAGTAGACACTGTATTTTGCCAGACCCTTTGTCCTTGCACTACCGACATGGAGAAACCACGCTGCAAAATCCCGGGTAACTTTCTTGACCAACACCAGGATCAGTGTATATAATCATAGTATTGAGAGGAATATGGCCGATAACCCGACACCACGACAACCCGACATCACGACAACCCGACATCACGACACCACGACAACCCGACATCACGACACCACGACAACCCGACACCACGACAACCCGACATCACACTTGAATACGACATTTTTACGCGACATTAAAAATGTCGTGGTGTCGGTTGAAAATGTCGTATTGTCGAGTTAAAAATGTCGTGATGTCGGGTTGTTGGGGTGTTGGGTTAAAATGTCGTGATGTCGGGTTGTCGCCTTATGAATGGCGACACCACGACATCACGACATGATACCAATTAGCTACCATAGGGGTGGCATTGTGAAAGCAAATGAACAGTGGCGATTTGACGGCATCGACACCGTTGTGTCCTCTTATAAATATCTATGGGTATCATCTTCAGTTCAAAATTATGCTGGTCTTTGGCTATAAATACTCTTGTACAGCAAGCCCGGAAAGCTAGAAATATGCTTCTATGTTTCATACGTAGACAAAAAAAATTAACACCACTGATGCATTGTTTCTTTTGATAGAATGATAGTTCCAGTTGCATGCTATGGTTCGAAAATATGGGGATATATGTACACGTCGTAATGCGACATAAATATTAAAACTCAATTTTGTAAATCAATATTAAATTATGTAAACTCATATACTTGTAATGCAGCCGTATATTGTGAGCTAGGTAGAACCCCATTGTTTGTAAATTATTTGTTTAAATGTATTAAATAATGTCAAATGATAGGTTTCCGAAAGCTTGTTTATAATATGCTTGTAAAATTGGATAATAGTGGCAGAGTCACGTGGGCTACAAACATCAAATTTATATTATATAAATGTGGATACGGGTTAGTCTGGGATCTATAATATGTTGGCAATGTTCAGATGTTTCCACAAAGCTTCAAGCAATGATTAAACATACATTATGCAAGAGCTAAATCTGCCTATTGTAGGTCTTTCTTTAGGCATGAAATGTTATATAAAATATTAATTAGACATTAATTAACGTATCCAGACCATAATCAACTCTCGATGTCAACGGTAGCCTGCGATAATTGTTGGATTATGATCCGATTTGCTGCATAACTTTCCTTCTCGATTTAACGACTAAATGGATAATCGAGACTATGATTTTTGTCGTACCGACTTTAGTAAGGATGACCGAGACTATGCGGAACTTTCGATCGCTTAGTTTTCGGTTCATAGTGGATCAATTTGAATGAAATTTTCAGCAAATTGCCTTTACGTTATCTAGTTTTTAACTATTATAGTGAGAACTGCCAATTCGTTATCGAATCTCCCATAATGTATCTTTAATAGATAGCTGTTAACAACAGTGGTCACACGTATATATCTCCAAATTCTAAACTTGAACAGTACAGCCATTTTAAGTCCATACTCGAACCTGAGAAAATTTTATAATAATAAATATCGAATAGCATTAACCAGATTTAGATGTGTGAACCACAACTTAGCAATAGAAACTGGAAGATGGTATAATATAGATAGATCTGACAGAACATGTAAATATTGTCTGGATAATCTAGGCTGCTCGACTATCGAAGATGAAATTCATTAACTTCATAGTCCCATCAACTTCATACTCTCATTGATATCATTTATTAACGATTCATTGATTTCATACTCTCCTTAAAGATACTTTCCCGCGTACAAACTATGTGATTTGATGATATATTTGCTTCAAATCCCTCTCTAAACTTTGTATTCGTCGGGAGATGCCTCAAGCTATAAATAAACTGTTGTTAGACACCATGCCACTTCATTGAGGGAGGGTCCATTTTTCAGAATGTATTTTTCGTTACTTACTGTCCATTTATCGTACATATTGAGACCTAAGTAAATTCTTAATTATTTTCTGTCAACTACTGTTTCCGCTGTTTAATTAGCACGAGAGTCCTTTGTACGTTGACACCCCTCAATGTTCCCAAAACCGCCTAACCATTTGATCAACAAATAACAACCCAGTCCAGCTAGCACACAATAAGCTGACAGACAACCCGATAAATGCGCTCGGGACAGTGTATATTTAAAGCCACGGAATGCCATTTACATTTTTCAGAAAATTTGTTAATCCAAGCCTGAATGTACACCAATTGATTATTAAATAAATCAAAAACAAGATCGCAACTCTAGATACTTTGCAGGCTTGGATTCAATCGAATTAAATAGAGGCGCATGACAGTGGTTCAGCGAAACGTAAAGATGGCAACGACTTGTTTAAAAGGGATATATACGTAACGGCGCTAATCCAAAACTACCAAAACTTTAAGTCATTGTGTTTTTATAAAAGGGCGTATGGCTCTATTTTTTAGAACCTGGAAATATACAAAATTGGTTCTAAAAGCACATATTATATAATGTAATATGAATGTACATGTATGTAATGTGATTTATATTCGATTTTTGAAAAAAATATGGTAATTTCTAAGCAATGAATATGATCAGTGAATCACCGTGAACATTTTGCGAACATTTAATTATGTGGCGAACTCTTAATTTTCTCTAATTTAGTTATTCTAGTGAAAACTGTGAACATTTGATTTTCTTTCCTAAGTAGTTTGTGAACTTTTCATATCTATAGGATTACGTCAATCCTGAACTAAGATTTTATGTTTGTCATTTGTCTACTGTAAACTGTGATTTGTTGATTAATATTCTACATTAATTCAAAATTGGCTTTGTCTTGTGGTGTCATACAGTAAATGTTTTACGGAAGCCGCAAGGCTAAGAAGAACAACCACCACAACAGGCGCGTGAATCGTAGAACATGAATCTTGCCCAAGTCACCTATACCGTCTGCCCAAAAGTTAGATTTCCCAAAAGTTAGAGGGCGGGCGGAGGTGCAATTGCCACTTTTAAAGATACATTATGGGAGATAAGATAAAGAGATGGCAGTTTTCGCTATAATAGTTAAAAACTAGATAGTGTAAAGGTAATTTGCTGAAAATTTCAGTCAAATTGATCCACTATGAGCCGAGAAAGAAGCGGGTGAAGTTTTTGCATAGTCTCGGTCATCATTACTAAAATCATTAATATAAACAGCATAGTCTCGATTATCCACTTTTTTGGATTTAATTATCAATAGCCGTTAGCGGCATATTGGAATCTAATCCAGCCAACATCGAAGGCTAGCCTTGACATTAAGAGTTTATTATGGTCTGGATAAGTTAATTAATGTCTAATTGATAATTTAGATAACATTTCAGGCCTAAAGAAAGACTTGTAATAAGCAGATTTTGCTCTTGCATAATGCATGTTTAAAATACCCCTGGATAGTTGGTAAATCAATCAACAGAATATTACACAGCTATAACGGGTTTAACCTTTGGTCATTTTACTTGTCAACATATATCAAAAGATATAAGTTAGATTTATACATTAATTACCCTGAATGATTTACTAAAATGTCAGAAAAGGAGTCCAGCGAACAATGGCTCAATCCCTGTTACCGACTGAAGCCCTTTCAAAATATCCATTTCAATTACATAAATTGAATTACATTACAAATACTAAAAATAGTCTTTGAAATATTTACCTACTCAAATTTATACTTGATCTTGACCCCGCCAAAAATCAAACAAGATGACATCACTATAGGTGGACTATGGTTGACATAGCAAATACACATTTTTTTTATAATATTTTACTATTTTTATTTATTTAATTCTTTTTCACGTCCGTTATCAACAGAATATTTAAATTGTAATTATAGAATAATTCCTTTGAATGTTTTTTACATGAAGCATGATTTAGTAAACATTGGACAGAATTAAACTTTTATGAAGCCTTATTAATACGTATAAAAATCTTAAAGTGAGTCTGACAATGAAACAAATTAGAAACTATTTTTGTTGTTGTTGTTGTTTTCTGTATTGATTCATTCTATTTTTTTTTTAAACATATAACGACAGACTAGAATCAAAGTCGAAAATATATACAATTTTACCAAAATAAAGTCACTTCCGATGACAATGATAAAGATAAATTGTTTCAATTTTATATACTTACAATCGGCATTACACGTCACAATGGTGAAAATTTCATGAACATCGTAAAATAATTGACTGTTTTAAAAACGGAAAACAACAAAAGTGACCCGTGGAAAACGGGCCATTTCATCGCAGTTGAAACAGTCAGAAACTAATTTTAGATCCCTATATGACATTATAGAAACGTAATAAATAATGCTAATTGAAAAAAATAATAATAATTTGATGTTACTGTAATTTGTAAGTTGAAGCATACAAATTAGGGTTCTACACGTGTATTGGTGGTAATAAAAGGTAAGATAAAGTGACACCATCTTGTTGCTAACTAATATCGACAAGGCTGAACATAATATTTTCCAACACAGAATAGTGGCCCTTGGATACAAAAGTCCAAAATAAATTTATTACTCACTGGCAATACCCCTTTAAATATTTACTAAGTTTTACAGTAAACACCCGAGTGTTATCATGTAAGCAGTCTCTATATAACCCAGAAAAAATATTCTACGAACATTAGTTTTGATGCGTTGCCAACATTTGAGAAAAATAGATCATTGGCTAGATTATCCAGTCTTTTACATGATCATAAACAAAGTCTAAGGGAGTTAACTAGTCCTAAAACAAGATGCTGATGCCCATGAAATTAATTCAAGAATGCCATTTAAAAAAATCCATTTAATTGCATGCCAGTTCAATATCCAACACTCTTGGGGGGGTTTTATTGTAAAATTTCTCTCTTCATGGGCCATATCTATGTTTTAAAAATTAATCCTAATTCGTCGTCACGATTCATGTTTGTTTATATTAACGCAAAAATTATGGGATTTATTTCGGGAAGGGGTGCAACTCTTACTTAACTTTATTGTTAATCAACCACATTAATAACCAAACTCCCGGTTACGCATGGGAAGTTGACTTTTCGTCAAATGTTGACAACGGTCCCAGACACTCCGTACGTTGAAGATTAGGAGGTTCTGCCAATTTCATCACTGTCTTGTTCAGCCACGGTTACGCCTACAGATATAAAAAAAAGTATTATGCATTTGTCTATAATGCAAAATGCAGAATGGAGAAGTGCAATGGACAAAATAACTATTATATATTGAAAAGTGTACATGTATTCTGTATTTTAACACTGTGACGATGGTATTGTAGAGCAATGGAAATTGCAAATTGTAAAACTATAAAAATACCTATTTTGAACTACTGACATATGCAGTTTGTACAGTGAACATTGAAATAATATTGGCAACGTTATCCTTCCATAGATAACAAACCTTAATCTCTCAACCCTCCGTATTTCAAGATAAGACTATAGATGGTGCTAATTGCTATAGCCTATAAGTAGGCAAAATTGACAATATTTTTCATCAAAACAATGATTGATTATCGGCGCGTCCAATTACCCATAACACCCAATAGCTGCTTAATAACTCCAAAATGTTGACGTTGGAAACACAAAATAAGAATTTAGTTGAATTGAAGAAGCCTCGGCTGCTTTGTGCCCAAATCGGAATTTCACGCTCACACGCCCGAAGGGAGATAACTCGTGTACATGTGGTTTTTGTTGGCAAGAAACTAATGTTTGCTTTCGTTTGAAGTCGTTGCAAGGTATTGTAATGTTGACGTTGGAAACACAAAATAAGAATTTAGTTAAATTTAAAGTTGCAATTGCAAATTTTCAAGTTATATTTTTAAAATGTATTAAAATAAAGCCTTAAAATAGATGGTATCCATATAAAGAATAATCCTATTAATCCTATAATTCGCTATTGCCAGCTGAGAAATTGGCAAAAATATCATTTTTAACTTCAAATTCCAACGTTGGGAAATGGCTGCCCCATGTTGTCAATAGCAAAACAGGGGAGGTAATTGTGTTGTTATTTCCTTTTTCATAGATTTTTAAGGGTGGGAAATAATGCCCATGATCGTATAATAGTTATTTGATAACCTATTGAGCAAAAGACAGAAATAATTATGTTTTGACTTTCTTAGAAAATTTGAAATTTTCGCTTTAAGAAGCTTGCTGCTTTGTGCCCAAATCGGAATTTCACACTCACACGCCTGAAGGGAGATAACTCGTGTATGTGGTTTTTGTTGACAAGAAACTATAATGTTTGCTTTCGTTGTAATTCGTTGTAATGTATTGTAATTAGTGATTGATTAATAGTTTATTAAAATAGTAATTATATGAATGAAACAATATTATGGTATATACAGTGCAATAAACAAATTAATATTATAGCTATATTTATTTTATTTATATTTACAAATTGTGTCAATTTATTTTGAAATAAATAAAACCAATTTAGATTAGTACCGCTGACAATTAATTGTCTTTGCTGAAAGTATTCTTACGTTATCATAGTTTATTATGTTTGTTCTGAATGTGTTGGGGGTGTGCTTGGATGTGATTTGTCAATAATATATAGTCCAATGAGGTTTATCTAAAGTATGACAATAGGCTATTATAGTATCACTATTAAAGCATATTGCCATTCATATTTTTTGTCCCCGTCAACACACAGATAAGAAGTTTTTATACGCCCAACTTTTCATGTGGAAGTATATTGTGGTCGCCCCTGGACGCCCGGCGTCCGTCTGTCCACAATTTGTTTGTGGACACTGTACGTACAGGTCAAAATTTGTATTCGATTTTGACGAAACTTTAAATATAGGTCTATCTCCCAAAGTTCTCGGTCACTTTCGATATTGGCATATATCGGACCATAACTTCATGGATTATGGCCCTGATTGTACGAAAAATCACGTTTTAAGCTCGTGGACACTCTAGAGGTCACAATTTTCATCTGATTTTGATGAAACTTGAAATGCATGTTTATAACTCAAAGATCTTGGTTCCTTTCGATATTTGCGCATATCAGATGGTAACTTCCTGTATTATGGCCCCTGATTGTACGAAAAATCGCGTTTTTTAGCTTGTGGTCCCTCTAGAGGTCACAATTATTATCCGATTAAAAAACAAAAACCTTTCGAATATATCACCGTTACAGTGGAGTGACGCTTGAGTTCGAATTTCGTGAAAATCGGACCAATACTGCCGGACAATATGGCCGCCCCTCGTACGCGAATAGTGAAAAATATGGTATATCAAGGTTGTGAACCCTCTAGAGGTCATAATTTTGATCCAATTTTGATGAAACTTGAAATACATGTTTATAACACAGAGATCAGACGCGAATCAGCATTTTTTCCAAATAATCAAACCAGAAGTATTTAAGAAAACTGGTAAATAAAAGTTGCCATGTACGGAACTGTACGGGGTAAACCACTAGAAACGTCAACGCTGATTGATTAATCGATGCCTGACGTCATAGGGTCAAAAGCCGCTCGTACGACCCCTGACACAACCTTATAGTACAACTTGTCAGATCTTCATGTAGTGTAGGCCATCGAAAGTATATAAAAAAACCGAAACGAAATATAGATCTATATTTTAATCAGATTGCATTAAGAGAAGAATTTAAAGTAGCTAAGTCTCTAACTCAATATCATCCAAAATCTTCAACATTGAAAACACGAATTATTAGTCAATTTAAATCAACATTGATGCTGTGATCTTACCGAAAAAGATGGGCTTCTGATATCCAATATTTAAGACAAAATAAACATTTTACCGTTGGTACACGAAACGTGTACCATAATGCGTTTCAGTCCCATGTTGTAACAAGAGACTCGAGGAACGAGGCTAGACACATTGCACGAAATCAAACGGCGTCGCCATATTCTTATCTGGAGACCATGCGCTATTATCCACTCACAATGTTCGAGATTATTTTTTAATTCCCTAAATTCCGAAAATCTTTTTTTTACGTTTTTACATTTATTATTCCAGAGAGCGTTCCATGTAACTTTTTCGACAAGGATTCAATAGGTCGGTTCCTGAACGTACTTGGTGAGTGTAATGAGACCTATACTATATACGTTGTGGGCCCTGTTTCACAAAAACTTACGGAGATTTAAGTTTTTGTGAAACAGGGCCCAGAGCTGAACTAACTACTTAGTAGTACTTAGAATCCTCGATTTCTGCAGACGTTTAAGTTTTAACTTAAGCCTACCTTTTTTGATATTACAGTATATATACAATTTATTTAGGCTATCTATATATTTTTCTTTTGTATTATTATCAGGACTATTATTACTGCGTGATCTATTGCATATTATATTACAAGGAGCTACAAAATGTCATCAGTTAAAAACGAGCTAAATCGCGGTAATGACAGATTAAAATAAAATGTCTGAGTATTAAATTCAGTTTTTTCAAATGAAGTCTTAAAACTGGGTTTGAAATATGTAATCACCGTTTGCATAGTCTCGCTCAATCAGACGTTCGCAATAAACCAATCAGAATGCTAATGGTGGAAGTGCTGTGAGAAGTGACCGGTTTCAGGTGAAATATTCAGCGATATTCTTCATGATAATTACAATACTGAGGTTTTTGTTACATACGCCATTCAATACCCGCATTTTATATTAGACTTTTAGAACTTAGTTTTCAATCATATGATCTCTGTTATTTCATCATTCAAAGGATAATAAACAACAAAAAGTTGCCTTGCAAAACCCATCAGACACCCGTTTCTTTGCTGATGTGGCATGTCATAAACACCAATCATGCAAAGTGATAAGTCTAGGCCCGGTAGCCTATCCAGTTGATATTGCTAGCTTTTGATAATTTTAACTATCCCATAACCCACCAATCAGTAGAACAGGCTAGTTATGATAAGTATGAAAAATCGATATTTTTCTTGTATTTTGAAATATAATATGCAAGGATATTCACATACACTGATACAGTATACACATGATACTAGCTACTGCTATATAGTCTTTTAAAGTACCGTAGCTAACCCAATATCATTCTAACTAACCTGTCACTCTTAATTATCCAGGTTACACATTATTCCATAGGTACACAAACACTCTTAAATTGTCTTGGTCCTTATTTTGATTTGACCTGAACAGTAATTGCATTGACTCATATAAAATTAAATTATTCATTTATCCTGTTGTTTTGTTGGTAAAAAATAACCTGGTAATGAATCGCGACGTGAATTGTATCGTAGCACCTGAATTACAATGCGTATTGTGACTGTCGCAATACCCAGCACTAACATTGTCATACACGTTGCAGTAGGCTATGCTATTAGGGAGATTTTGCCAGAACAGGGTCATTTCTACTTAATCTTCATCCATTTCCAACTGTTAAGGGTTCCATTACATCAGTTGGTACGACACAAGAACCATGTTTGTTCATCCATCCAAATAACTAGGCAATTTTTCCTTCTCAGGGTCTCTGACCTGCACTTCTTGACCAATGGAAACTAGACTGGAACGTTTCCAGCCAACACCTAAATCGAACCCCAAAAAACAAGATTAATGAGACGTAATGACCGAGCCACTATAGCATTTTAGAGTCATACAATATTTGATATGCCCAAACAGTATACATGTATGTTAATTAATTTTATTTTTCTGTTTTTCAGTGTTATTAAATTGAGAAGTTCAAAATGAAGACGTCAAGTGCGCCCTTTGGGGCAGGCTGGTTGTTGCGTATGTCTCCCCAAAAACAGGATACTTTGTTGAAGTTGATGATTCTGACAATAGCTGCTATTTTAGGTAAAGCATTTCATTCATTCTTACATAAAATGCTTACCAAATTTGTAATATTAATATACAGATTATTTGAGGAGTCAAAAAAAATTTTTCTAAAAAGTAGTTATTGCACTTATCCACCTTTTGTAAAGTGTTGAAGTTATAATCAAGGGGAGGGGGTTGGGTTGCCGAATGGTTAGCGCACGCTGTATGCTAAAGTCTATCATTAAAGCAACTGCCATGGTTTTGATTCCCTGGTTGTACGTGGCAAGGAGTAGGTTTGCCTGTTCAAACTCATGGGTTTTCTTTGGGTCCTCTGGTTTCCTCCCACTACTAAAGACATCTACACGCAAGTGAATTATTGAAATAAAATTGAATCATATGCTAGTCCTGTTTGTGTCAGTGGACGTTAAATGGGTTTGTTTACAAGCCATGACAGACAGAAGGCCTAACCCCAATGACATTACAAGCACTGTCTGAATTTATTAAAGATGAAATGCTATATAATTTTTTTTTCAATCCAACCGCTTACTTGATGTAGTAACCTAAAACCATGTACCAATATTTAAGAGTTTGAAGACCAGCTATTCTAGATTAAAGTAGCTTGGATGTTTACAAACAGTAACTGGCAGTAACCCTAACGAAATTAAAGGCAGTATCTGAATTTGTTGAAGTTGAAATGAGGTTTGCTTCCGGGTTATGCATTGTAAAAATTGTTTTAGTATGGTACTAGATGATTACTAAAACACAAAAAGTTATGCAACGGTATCACTTTTTATGACAGTATATTTATTTTAGTCGAAATTTCTTTCCATTTATCTGAAAGTAATTGTATTGATGAATATGTATTTTTCCAGCCTTTTCCACCAGACTGTTTTCAGTACTCCAGTTCGAAAGTGTTATTCATGAATTTGATCCTTACTTCAACTACCGAACAACACTCTTTCTTGCGGAAAAAGGATTTTACAATTTTCATAATTGGTTTGATGACCGAGCTTGGTATCCTTTAGGTCGTATTATTGGTGGTACTATTTACCCAGGTAAGATTGTTAATTTGTTATAGACCAGGATTTTCTTCCGCGGGTGGTCAGGTGACCTAACACACATGCTTTAGCTCTGGGGTGGCAAACATTTTACATACCATTTTTTTTGCACACAAATTTAGATACGCTTTCATTAGTCAAGCCAGAGTAGGATGTTAAACCCTATTTCATTCCATTTCAGATAATGCCTTGTAACTCGTGTTATGGGACTATTGCAGAACAAAAGTCCATCTTTTCTACCGTATTTTTCGGTGTATAAGGCGCATGCGTAGATAAGGCGCAGGGTGACTTTGGCAGAGGTGTTTCAGGAAAAAAAAAATATGCGTGGCTTAGGCGCACCCTTTCCCAGCGCGTGTGAAACTCGTGCCATAACATATGTGACTCAAATCCACCTGCGATCTCCAGTAACTAGGTCAAACTCTATTGTTTACAGTTATAATAATTACCGATATTTAGCCGTATCAAGCTTTATATAATTATATTTCTTTATGAAATAAATTGCTTTTGTTACATTTGTTTATATAAATTATAACACGCAATTGCATTATTGCATAACTTTCAGCTGTAATTCTGTTGCTCGTACGGTAGTGAAATTGTCATTCAAGTCCCGCCCACAACAAACATGGCCGTCAATAACATCGTGTTAAATTCGTGAGTAATTGTCTGTGATAAATGAATCGGTTTTGATGATAAACAAATTAAATAATACCTGTAGAAATAATATATCATGATCAGCTACTCACAACTTAAATCCTGACTACCGGTAAAAGAGAAACAACAATTCCAGTTTACTCCAAGTTATGCAAACAACTGACAAACGATAGCGTCTGTTGCCCCGCCCACTCCACGCGTCATGACAATACCCAGATTGTAGCCATTTAGATCTATCAGTAAAATACACTACGTGTCTGGAGTTTGAGACTAGAAACACCGAACACCGTGGAAAAACACTCTATTTCACGGTGGAATCTCGGAGAATCGCTAGCGAAACGGCAGCTTGCCAAATCACCGCGAAATAGGGTGTTTCACGGTGAATTATAGTGTTTCGCGGTGGAACACGGTGAATCGCTTGAGTGCCGATATCATCCCGATGTAAGCATGTTGACGGAAAATGTAATTTATTTAAGTTGAATACAAGATATGTTAACCGTTGGCGAGGCAGCTACGGTCGTATTTTTTTATTTCTAACACACTGTACATGTATAACGTGGTGCCACCGTGTACGGCGTATGTAAACAATGAATAACTTACAACGTATCATTTCATCTTATTGGCTGCTACCAAATCCAAACTTTGAATTATATACGATGAGATTTTACACACTACTTCATTACTCGCAGCTTTAGTTAAACTAAATCCATAAAGCACAACGCCATAAATCACTTCCGCAATGTGGTTAACCGTTAGTCACGTGGTCTGAAACGCGCGAAAACATGAGATGTTGGGTTCGACACGGGGACTATATTCTTAGCAAATCTTGACTGTCACCGGTACATAATAACAATGTATTATGACGCATTAAAACAATATGGGTGGGAAGGGGTACTGTGACAATATACATCTACTGGGTGCCCCTCATTTCATTTCGGTAGAAGCGGATATTAAATAAAGCCATTTCACACAGACGCGTACATGGCATATATTTATACAATGGCCACACGTGTGTTAATTCTCGTCATCACCCCGTTATAATTTACTTATTTTGAGTACACTTCTGAATGATTCCATTCCTTCGTACGTTCAACTTCCCGATTTTCTACTGCATATACATATCAGCAGCTCAAAAGCTATACTAGACGGTGTAAGCGCAAGTTTCGTGATTGAACCTGCATCGATATTGCATAATAAATCCATAACCGACAATTAAAGAGATGTTTTGGGTAGCATTTTATTCTTTTGGTTCCATTGTCATGATTTTTATTGAAAATCGAAAGTAAGTTAATCATGTAATACAAATGTACAACGTATACAAATCATAATATTTTACAGTCAAAATTAAATAATCATACAATATATTCTTTTGGTTCCATTGACATGATTTTTATTGAAAATCGAAATTAGGTTAAACATGTACATGTAATACATATGCACAATGTATACAAATCATAATATTTTACAGTCAAAATTTAATAATCATACATGCACTAAAAGTGAATTCATTTTTTATTGCAGTTAGTACATGTATTTACTCACATAAAGTCTTGACACTTGGTAAACAATGTATTCAAATCCATCGCAAACACCTTTTTTTTCTTCTTTTTAAAAAATATTTTGTCTACCACAAAAGAAGAACTCTGTAATTACTGCCAAGACTTTTGGTACAACGTGCTTACGCGTGACATATGTAATCGCTTTATTGATCACATGTACAAGGTTGTTCCGGTTGTTGTGGTGGTGGGTGGGAAAGCCACGGCTGATATGCCTAAAAGACTTTTTGGGTCCGAACGTTCATTCGGGAAGGACAGTAATCATTTTAATCAAAAACTCCTAAACGACCCTAAAGTCAGAAAACGATTGCAATAAAATTATTAAATTGTTGTATATTTTTGTTATGTTGTTTTTGTGAAAACTATTTACCTTTCTTTTCGGTTGGGGTAAGCGACTCGTCGTTAAGGTACGCTTTGGTGTCGGGATTGTACTGGGGTTCTTTTGATGCTCATCTTTCTTCTTTTGTCCCATCTCCCTCTTTAGCCTTGACAATGTCAAGTAGTCTCCAGTCTTTATAATAACAGCGTCAGACACATCTTCGGGTTTGTTATATTGCACCTTGTACTTCCCATTCTCCGCAATCCTACCCTCTTCTAATATCCTACTTCTGGGAACAATCAGTAAGCCACCGTCGTCAAACTTAACCAGATAATGCGAGTACTCCTTGGTTTGATTTCTCCACATGATGCCGTATTGAATTAATGATAACCTGTCGTATTGAATAATCTCGAAATAAACCATTCGACTATAACCTGCCATTTATACGTACAAGGTATCGGCAAAAGTTCTTTGATTCTATTTACTCCAATTAATTTTATATAAAACAAACGATAATACTTCTCAACCACCAAGCTAAGAGACAAAGGCTTTCGACAAATCTACAGGAAGCCATGTCATTGTTTAAATTTGACCCATTCAGGTGGTTAATACAATGTAATCATCAGATTCAAGCTCTTCTATATACAAACAAAGTCTGGCTCCCTAAGAAAACATCTTGGTTTTGCTTCATTGTGACAAAATACCACGGGTAATACATAACACTTTATTAATTCAAAGAAAACAGATACATATTAAAACACAATTATCAATTTATTAAAACAACTCTTTATTATTGGTTCGAGTAGTCCACTACTGATGTCTTCCGTTTTGCTAGAAAATACAGAATAACTGTAACATAATTACTTATTTCCACGCAAACTGTCATCATTTTGTAATTAAACCTAATTTTACTTGCTCAAAGCCCCGAATAGAGTATCAATTGTAGCCGTGATTAAGAATTATTGCAGCTATTAACACGGATGAGTACAGATAATACGAATTAATCACTACTCAGTTATCGTTGTTTTAACTGATTGTCTTTGATGTGCTTCATGGTGAATTGTTTTAATACGTCATAATACATTGTTATCATATACCGGTGACAGTCAAGATTTGCTAAGAATATAGTCCCCGTGTCGAACCCAACAGCTCAGGTTTTCGCGCGTTTCTGACCACGTGACTAACGCATTGCGGAAGTGATTTATGGCGCTGTGCTTTATGGGGCGTTGATTTAGTTTAACTGAAGCTGCGGGTTATGAAGTAGTGTGTAAAATCTCATCGTACAAATATATAATTTAAAGTTTGGATTTGATAGCAGCCAATAATTGGTGGGTTACATCTAAGTTATAGACGAAGATGTAATGATACGTTTAAAAAATTGTAAGTTGTTTATTTTGGCATACATTTTCGCCGGCGTTATGTATGTACATGTATACAGTGCGTTGGGGAAAAAAATCCTAACCTATACAGAATGCCGGTAAATGTCTCCCCGAGATTACCTAACTCATTTGTTATTCAAATCGGCCTGTACTTTAAACATATTCCCGGGAGCATTACTATATTACAACCCCTTCAATTTACAAATGTATTATAGACAATATTAGTTCGACCCTAGCTTAAGGTAGGCTCGCAAATTCCTTGCGGGAAGCACGGCAAAGCACGATGTACTTTTACCGAAACACGGTGAATTCCTAGAGAAACACGGTGAATTCCTAGAGAAAACACGGTGAATTCCTAGAGAAACACGGTGAATTCCTAGAGAAACACGGCGAATTCCTAGAAAAACACGGCGAATCTTAGAGAAAAATCGCCGCGGAATTAAGCGAAATTTCAC
The DNA here is from genome assembly GCF_932274485.2 of Patella vulgata. Classification (NCBI taxonomy): domain Eukaryota; kingdom Metazoa; phylum Mollusca; class Gastropoda; family Patellidae; genus Patella; species Patella vulgata. The sequence goes on from NC_065881.2 coordinate 18,660,169, forward strand.
CGTGAAATCTAAGAGAATTCGGAGTGTTTTTTTTCGCCGCGTCGGCGCGATTCTGGTCTCAAAAATTTGGTAGGAACTGTAATACAATAGCATTTTTAATACCAATCAAAAAAACAATGATTTTGTCAACTACAAACAACTTCATAAAGAAAACGGTAACAACTCACTGGTAGATAATTAACTATACCGGTAAAATAATACAATAGCATTTTTAATACCAATCAAAGAAACAATGATTTTGTCAACTACAAACGACTTCATAAAGAAAATGATAACAACTCACTGGTAGATAATTAACTATACCGGTAAATTATAACAATGGGCCAATCACTGAATCCATGTTGAATGAAAACCGTCGGTAACTTAAAACGGTTACTAAAAGACAGTCTTGCTCAAAGAAAACAGCCCGATGTATATAAAACACCAGTGAACATTCCATCATTCTTAAAAATTATTTATTCAGAATGGCTACGAGACGAACCGCTTATACCGCTAAGGAGAAGTTGAGGGTAATTAGTTACGCTGAAGCACACGGTAATAGGGCCGCGGGTCGTGAATTTAGTTTGGGGGAGTCAAACGTGAGACGTTGGAGGGCGATGAAGGGGAAACTTACCGACATGAAACCTAGTAAAGAAGCGAATAGGTGGAGCGCCGCACGTTATCCTCAAATTGAGAGAGAATTGGTATTCTGTCAGTTTAACTGTAATCCCGCCCATTAACGCTGTCATTGTAACAGACAATACCCATAGCCTATGGTATAATGAGCGTGTGCTCAATGGAAATTACCCTTCTAATAGCCATGAAAACTCTTTGTCTGTCGTAAGCCCCGCCTTTTCGTCAACTTGACTGATATCACCGTTGACGACACACTGTTTGGATTGCGACAGTGGCTAACTGTACCGGTAAACGGATTAGCAGAAATATATGTCATCAAATACGCAGGAATAATAGAAATATTAACGAGAATTTTGCAGATATTGTTAGCACTGTCGTTTATGACTAACGGTATACGGAAAAGCCGGAATAATAGAAATATGACTAACGGTATACGGAAAAGCCGATACCGTATCTTAAATGGCCGCCATATTTATTGCACGAAAAATGACGACATCGGAATGTCGGAATAGCAGAAAAATATGTCATCTAATTATTTACGATATCTTTGCAGATATTTTAATAACACTAAACCGCTATTGACCCATATTGTTGCCACTGTCGTCTATGACTAACGGTATACGGGATATCGGTATGGGAAATGGCCGCCATCTTTATTGCTGTTGTCGATATGATCAACTTCAGACCTTGATGTTGACACACAGAAAAGCCAAGATTTGCTTAATACTATGTATTAGGCGCACCCCTTCTAGAAAATAAAATACCTGGTAAAAAAAGTGCGCCTTGTACACCGAAAAATACGGTAGTTATATTCATTAACCATATTTTAAACTGAAAACAGATTAATGTGAAAGAAATGAAATGAAATGGGGTTGAACTGTTCTCCTCCGAACTGGGCAAATGAAGACGGGTATACGTCATACAGTGCGCCATGAGGGAAATTTTCCAGGGGCAGTGGCACTATGGCCTACTCTTATATCGAATTCCAACTGTCAATGGATCTTTTACGTGCACGCCAATGTGTACACAGGACCTCAGTTTTTCGTCCCATCCGAACGACTAGACAGCATCACTGGCAATGTGTACACAGGACCTGAGTTTTTCATCCCATACAAACGACTAAACAGCATCACTGACATGGGGGAACCACACCGGAAAACCAGGATGAACTTTCTCGGCCAATGCAGAGATCAAACACCCAACCTGCAGGCTAGCGAGCCAGCGTCTTACCAACTTGGCCAACGTGACCCCCTAATGTGAAAGAAGATAAACATTTGCTACTCCTAAGGATGTGCACAATGAGTATGCCTACTGCATTACTTTATTAGTAGGATGCAATGCGGCCCCTCCTTATCATACAATGCACCACTGTTATTCATCCAATTCATCATGTTTGGAGCATGCACTGGAGGTTGGCCATCCCTACTATAGATTATAAGGTCTGTCATTGAGTCAAGTGGCATGGTTTCTATCCCAAGCTTGTATGTGACGAGGAGTAGAGTTGTCTGCCCAACTTGATATGTTTTCTCCAGATGAAGAAACGAATGTCAGCATTTACATGAATATGTATATTACACTGTGTAGAGATTTTGCCTTGTTTACTACTTGGACAACTTAACTGCCATGGGTGTATGTTTCATTGCCTGGCAACCATACGTTTCTGGGAATATGACAATATTTAGCATTATCCCAAGTTTTAGATATATTTTGAAGTGCTTATAAATTTTAGTGGAGGGGGGTGGGTGACCGAATTGTTAACGTGTGCGCATTGTATCATAAGGTCTGTCATAGAGTCAGTGGAGTTGTTTTGTTTCCCAGCTTGCACTGACAAGAAGTAGGGTCGCCTGTCCAACCTCGTGGGTTTTCTGCAGGTCCTCCGCTATCCTCCCACTGCTAAAAGACATGAAATAAAATTGATCCATGTTAGTCCCAAAATGACCTAGTTTGTGTTGTGGGGATTTTAAACTTCTCTCTCTCTCTGTGTAAATGTCCAGTTTACATTCATGCCAATAATCACATTTCAGATTCATTATGTCTCATCAGCATTATGGGTTTTCTTCAGTATATTTAAAAGATTTTATGGTTAAATTCATTGCTTTATATGTGTATTGTAGGTTTAATGGTAACATCAGCAGCAATTTATAACGTTTTAAACTTTATAAATATTACAATTAATGTTAGAAATGTTTGTGTGTTCCTGGCACCACTGTTTGCTAGCTTTACAACAGTTGTTACATATTTGTTCACCAAGGAACTTAAAGTAAGTAAAGATCTTTTTAAAATAGATTAACCCTTTGACTACCCAAGTTCCTCGAAATTTATTAGAGAAAAATGATATTGTTCATACCCATATGTCCCTGGACTGACCAAAGACGGTGCCAAGTTGTTCAGATGGGGCCACATAAAAGAACCTTTGAGGGTTAGAATTTGATACAAGATTAGGCCATACCGCCACTGTCGGGGGAAAAATTTCCCTCATAGCACACTGTATGACATAGCACAGATGACCATCTTCATTAGCCCAGTCATTGCAGAAAAGTAGGATGTTAAACCCCATTTTATCAGTAAACCTTCGGTGGGACCGGTTATTATTAAATAAGCTTATGATATGCACAGGAAGCTGGTAACCATATCAACCAGTAACAATTGGGTTAATATAATTATATGTATGTATTATAGGATGCTGGAGCAGGTTTAGTAGCAGCCTCTATGTTAGCTATTGTACCAGGTTATATCTCCCGTTCTGTAGCTGGTTCCTATGACAACGAAGGAATTGCTATCTTCTGTATGTTGTTGACCTATACACTGTGGGTAAAAGCCGCCAAGACAGGATCTCTATTCTGGTCTGTTCTCTGTGCTTTAGCTTATTTTTACATGGTAAGTTTTAAAATATATGAACAGCAATTACATTTAAAGTAGCAGCGCCCCTTTGATTTACACCGAAATAAAATCTTTAGTAAGCTCTATGCGATTCTATTTTCCCTTAGAGATTGGTAAGTTTTGTATATGTTGACTGTTAAACTAGATTAATTACATGCAGTAACTGTATCTCTTCTCGGTCGAAAATAGCACAGATTCTGTAGTTTGCAGGAAATATTTTCATCCTCAAAAGAAGGGACCAAAAAGATCTTAAGCAGACGGATCAATGGTTGCCATACATTTATGATTATCCAGTATCATTTATGATTGTCAGTAACATTTATCAGGTAGTGTAATAAATAATTGGAGCCAAGTCGACAAATTGAACTGTAAATGTTTGACAGTTATCTCCCTTTACCACAGGAAGTATGGTTATCAATGAAGGGTAAGGGATGTGAAATTAAAACGTATCATACACTTTATGCGATGCTGTGGTATCTGGGAGAACCAGAATATTTTTTTATATGGCCTTATATTCGACTGATTATGTAAACTGAATTGTTGATATATTTCATTATAAGTTTTACTATACTCAACTCAAGTGAAAATCAAGTGAAAGGGGGGATTTCGGCTACAACGCATACGTCAACTGGATAAGAAACCATATCGACCAACCATGACAGCTGAGACATATTCGTTGTGTTTATTTATGTCATGATTCTACTCATACCCCCTCAGGACTGAGAGAACTGTGACAGGACTCTATTCCTGACTGACAATCGGGCATCCCCTTTGTATCAAAGTATATTATATTTATATTGTTTTGTTTGTAGGTATCATCATGGGGAGGATATGTTTTTCTCATCAACTTGATTCCACTCCATGTTCTTATTCTCATGTTTACTGGACGATTCTCTCACAGAATCTATGTTGCCTACTCATCAGTAAGTATTTCAACATTTACACACTATATATCTTTATTATATAATTTTGAGTCTCACAATTCGGAAAAGTTATCTCAGAAAGATGTCTACTCTTTTGAATGTAATCAGATTGCTGTCACAAAGTTGTACATAGCCTGTCCTACACACAGTTACTCATTATTCAAGCTTAGTATTGGAGGGGTCTGGTAGCCGAGTGGCATGGTTTCGATTCCCTGCTTATACTTGACAAGGGGTAGGGTCGCCTGTCCATGCTCGTGGAGTTTCTCCAGGTCCGCCGGTTTCCTCCCAATTCCCAATGCTAAAGTCCCCTACACACACGTGAATTATTGAAATAAAATTGAACCATGTTAGTCTCGAAATGACCTAGTTTGTGTCGAGTTCTTGTTTGGGTTGTGTGTAGGACTACATTAACATAGTCTTTGGAATTGATAATTTTCTGATGAGAATTTTCCATATTTCATTTTTCAAAATTTTCAAGGATATTGATATGTGTAAACAAGCTAATATGATGAAAATCTTTTTTAGGTATATTGTATTGGAACCATATTGTCGATGCAGATAGCTTTTGTTGGATTCCAACCAGTTCAATCTAGTGAACACATGGCTGTAAGTATTTAGTTAATTTGAGTATTTAGTAGTATACATTAAAAAGATATATCAACATTTCATGTAGGATTAAACTGTTGTCACCCTTGTAGGTCATCGTAAGTCATATTCGTGAAACAAATACTCTATGACTCCACAGAGTTTTTCAGATTTTCTTCCAACTTGCTGTGTTTGTTAGCTTTCAAGTAGAACTGAAGATAAATTTTTTCAGTGCCATTTCATAATTGAAATAGAAATACATATTTTATATTGTATCATTGCTTACTAAAGAATAGAGAAACATACGAAACGTTGCTCAGTAATAAACAGTCATTGTATCATCTGACTAAAACATAGATACTATTTCGTTTCGTTTTTTATAGTTCAAAATTTTGTTTTACTTGTCTTCACTACACCAGGGTCTGGAATGAAGCAGTCAGTTACGACGAGTTTTTGGCTTACTGTGCACGGAACTTTGGGTAAACCACTAGAAACGTAACACTGGTTGATTAATCAATGTCTGACGTCATAGGGTCAAAAGTCAATCGTATGATCGAAAGTATAAAAAAACGAAACGAAATATAGATCTGTATTTTAATCAGATTGAGTAATTGTATTCCATAGAATGATTAGTATGTAAAACAGATGAGATTTTAAATAATTACTTTCGTTTTATTTTTCCTATATCTAAGATTTAAAAGGATATAGGTAAGTTAACTGGTTTATTGATATCATTTTAAGCTATTAATAATTAAAGTGGACCATAATGACATACATTTTTATTTTTTTTTTTTTTTTTTTTTTTTTCAGGCTTTGGGTGTATTTGGATTGTGCCAGATTCATGCTTTTGTTGATTATTTAAGAAGTAAGCTGTCTGTTGAACAGTTTAACTTGTTGTTTAAGAGTTTAGTTTTGATCTCTGGTTCTGTTATGTTTGGTGCTGCTGCAGTTGCTACAGCTGCTGGAAGTATCCTTTTATTGAAATCATTATTGGGCTTTATATGTTCTCACTGGACTGATTTAACTTTTTAATTCTATAGTATAATCATTCTTACTTTGATTTAACTCATAATTCTAGTAATATTATTGGGAGCCACGGTGGCTTAGTGAGTAAGGCGCTGATTTAAATAAACAGGAGTTCCCTGATTTTTCAGGGTGGTTTTCTCTTGTCAGTGGATGGGTGGAGAACCGAGGTCCCATGTACAGTTGGAAATCGATATAAGAGTAGGCCGTAGCGCCGCTGTCCCAGCAAAATTCCCTTTGGGCACACTGCATAGCGCATGTTCATCTTCATTAGCCCAGTCGGTGCAGAACAATAGGACGTTAACCTTATTTCTTTTCATTAGTAGTAATCACACAAATTAGTGTTTAACGCCATACTTTTCTGCACCAACCACGGTGTGTGCTAATTTTAAACCCCATTTGATTTAAAAGGTAGAAGATACGATGATCATGAAAATGTTCATTTTTTGGGATGAAAAATAATTGATCAATGAATATTCTGAATGTTCTTTCACTGTGTGTAAGGGGAAGAATCTTTTTGCAGACTTGACAACTTTCCACTTTGAGTTTGTTATGATTATGTCTTTATTTCGGGCATTAAAATTGAAATTAAACTCCTTAACATAGAATAGAAATTTCTCCATGGACTGGTCGATTTTACTCCCTGTTGGATCCATCTTATGCGAAGAATAACATTCCTATTATTGCTTCTGTATCTGAACATCAGCCTACAGCCTGGAGTTCCTTCTATTTTGATCTGCAGTTATTAGTCTTCATGTTTCCTGGTACGTATATACAAAAAGCCCCACACTAAAACATTGTAAGGGATCCGGGAGCCGCATTGGCTAATCTGGGGCCTGTTTCACGAAATTTTAACTAAGATAAAATCCAAATTTCAGTAATTTGATTTCATAATATTAGATTGATTTTAGTGCTTAGCCAATCAAAATTGAAGTATCTACTAAAATTTGGATTTTATCTTTAGTTAAGATGTCGAGAAACGGGGCCCTGGAGGTCCCGTGTTGATCCTGGTATTGGCGGGGAAAGATCATTGGGATTTGCTGGGGTGGTTCCCCCATGTCAGTGATGTAGGACGAAGGGCCTGGCAAGGGACAACATATCATTTGAATGGGACGAAAAGCTAAGATCCTGGGTACCCATTGGCAAACACATAAAAGAACCCTTGACAGTTGTAATTTGATATAAGAGTAGGCTGTGGCGGCGCTGTCCGGGCATATTTTCCCTTGTAGCACACTGCATGGCCGTCTTTATTAGCCCAGTCGGAGCAGAATAGTAGGTCGTTAAACTTCATTTCATTTCGTTAGGAAGCTTAATTAATGATAAATCGACATTTAGAAGAGTTGTTTGAAAATGTTTTTCACACTTAAATTATACATTTTGAATATTTTAGGATCTTTTAATAAGCCGCCTGTCTTACCTTGTGGGTTTTCTCTGGGTCTTTTGGTTTACTCCTGCATCTATAGTTCCTGCGCACAGGCAATTTATTGAAAAATATATACCATATGATAGTCCCAAAATGTTCTAAGTTTCTCTCTCTTTTTTTTAATTTTTGATTCTGTGATATTTAATGAAAATGATGTTTGATATATTTCAGTTGGTCTCTATTACTGTTTCTCTAAATTAACTGATGCTAATATATTTATTATTATTTATGGTGTTACCAGTATCTATTTCTCAGTATGTATAAATTCTTTTAATACTAATATTTATGGTTCATTATCCATGTTCACCAATACACTACAGGTCCATCCAAAAGGTGGGGGGGGATGCTGGCTCACAAACCAGGAGGTTCAGGGGTTGATCCTGGTGTTGGTTGATAGAGTACCTCGAGATTTTCCAGCGTGTTGTGTTGTCCCCAATTTGTTATCTCCCCTTGTCAGTTTTGCAAGACGCACTGTCTGGTAAGGAATGGTGTCTGGTGGTTCGGATAATCCAGGGTACACGTTGGCGTACACGTAAAAATAACTCTCAACATTTGGAATTCGATGGACTGTAGTAGAAAACTCTGCTGTCTAAGCAAAATTTAGGGCAGAACAGTAGGGTGTTCAAGCCCATTTCATTTCATCCAAAGGGGTTGAGTCCTGGAGTTAGACAAGACGGTTCCTCGAGGAAAAGCATCTAGTCGATCAGATGGTACAAAAAAACAAAATCAGTTTCACTTGATATCCGACGCCTTTTTACTGCAAACAGCCAAATGAAAACACAGCTTTCAATTGTGCCAAGGCATCGTGAAATGATCTGTTCATAACCTCACTTATGTCGCGAGCAGATGCAGCTGTTCTGAATACATATAAGATCTTGTGTAGTTTACAAAATCAGAAGCATAAAGACGAAAAGAAATAGGTTTATTTTCGTCATTTGTAGTAGTTGCTGGTGGGTTATTGTCTGCTTCCATAGTACTGATATCATAGACAAGTTTTTGGTCTTCGTAAATGAATGAAATGAATGTTATTTTAGGGTGTCATGGTGCGTTTAATGTTGGTGTTAGCACCTGTTATGTGTATATTATCTGGTATTGGAGTATCGTCTGTCTTAAATACGTACATGAAGAATCTGGATGTATCAACAAAGAAAGATAAAAAACAGAAAAAATCGGACAATACTTACCCCTTGAAAAATGAGGTGAGTTTTAAAAAAAGACCTAACATTAATACTCTTTACTATCACTTTCTTTAAAGCTGTCTGAAAATTTAGTTTTGGTTACTGCTTTCCCAAAACCGTTCTGGTTTTACATAACAATGTCTGCAGGACGGAGGGCCTGATAAGGACAGCTGTCTAGTCGTTCGGATGGCACGAAAAACCGAGGTCCTGTGTATACATCCCTTGACTTTTGTAATTCGATATAAGAGTTTCCCTCATAGCACACTGTATGGCATGCCATGCCCGTGTTCATTAGCCCAATTCGGAGCAGAACAGTAGGACGTTAAACCCCATTTCATTTCATTTCTACTTTGGTAACTAATATTTTCGAACATATAATTAATTAGGCCATATAAAAAAAGTTGTCAGGTTCACAGATAATTCTGCATCACTTAAAAAGGTTGCATGACTTGTTTTTATTTAAAAAATTAAAAATAAAAACAAGTCTCTTTAATTAACCAAATGTAAATGTTTATCCCGTTACAGAAATTAACTCTATAAAAAAAATTAGAATGAATCCATTAATGTGCAGTAGGCTCCTTTATCAAGTACGCATCCCTGATAAATGTTATTGGCAATCATAATTGATACTGGATAATCATACATTGCTATAAATAACATGGACTAAATGTAGTGCCTTGAAATGTGATGGTTATGAGGAGTCATTTAGCCCAGTATCGATCCTTTGACAAAATAAACACCTCCCTCCTGTATTTTTGGTAAAGATTGTCTCAGAACCAGAATATTTTTTTTGTACGGCCTTAAATTACCATAACTAGTATCGTAACCAGTTTGTAATGTTAACTATTCTGAACTTAATTCAAGTGGGGACTACATTGTCTATTAGAATCACAGACATTTTTATAGTCTACCTATTCTGAACTTAATTTAAATTTTCTTATTTTTCAGATTGCGACCGGCGTTATTATGATCATGACATCGTTTTTGATAATGTATACGTTCCACTGTACGTGGGTAACATCAGAAGCTTACAGCAGTCCGTCTATTGTTTTAACAGCTAGAGGTGGAGATAATGGCAAAATTATATTTGATGATTTCCGTGAAGCTTATTACTGGTTGAGACAAAATACACATTATGTAAGATATTGTCTATACTGATATTTGTGACTGTCGTTGGTTTGTCTGTTCTGGGGGGTTGGATGGCCGAATGGATAGCACGTGGACGCTGTATCATAAGGCCTGTCATTGAGTCAACTGGCGGAGTTTCGATTCCCCGGTTGTATGTGACAAAGAGTAGGGTCGCCTGTCCAACCTCGTGGATTTTCTCTCGGGACTATGGTTTCCTCCCACTGCTAAAGACACCTATGCGCAAGCGAATTATTGAAATGAAATTAAATCATGTGTTAGTCCCAAAATGACCTAGTTTGTGTCCCGTGGACATTAAACCTCTCTCTCTCTCTCTCTCGGCATCTATACTAGGGCTGCCTCCAGGCTGAATTTGGACTAGGGAGTAACATGTGCCTGGTGGCGATGGACTACCACTTCTGGTTCATGGCTATACCCATGCTACGCCAGGTCAACCACTAGTTATCTATAAATTTGGTTTATTGTTGCAGAAATGATACATTTATTCAGCCATACAAATTAAGTGATAATTATGAGGAACCCATGGTGGCTTGCTTGGTGAGAATGATGCTAGCTCACTAACCATGAGACTCACGGTTCAATTTTGGTTGGGGGGTTGGATGGCTGAATGGTTAGCGTGCGCGCGCTGTATCATAAAGTCTGTCATTGAGTCGACTGGCATGGTTTCGAATCCCCGGTTGTACGTGACAAGGAGTAGGGTCGCCTGTCCAACCTCGTGGGTTTTCTCCGGGTCCTCCGGTTTCCTCCCACTGCTAAAGACCCCTATGCGCAAGCGAATTATTGAAATAAAATTAAACCATATGTTAGTCCCGAAATGACCTAGTTGTGTCGAGTAGACATTAAACCCCATTTCTCTCTCTCTCTCAAGTTTGGTTAGGCCTTGTCAATGGAAGACATATGGCCTAGCAAGAAAAAACCCTCCTGTATATGCCATTTACATCACATGGCCAGGGTGGCTCAGTGAATAAGATGTTGGAGGACCAGTGTTCAATCCTAGTATTGGTCGAGAAAGTTCATCTGGATTCTTTCGGCGTAGTTCCCCCTTGTCAATGGTGTAGGACAGAGGGCCTGGGACTATGTATAGACGTTTGGATGGCACGTAAAAGAACCCTTGGCAGTTGGAATTCTATATTTGTGTAAGCTGTAGCGCGACTGTCCAGGCAAAATTTTCTTCATAGCACACTGTATGGCATATGCCCATCTTCATTAGCCCAGTCGGAGTAGGACGTTAAACCCCCATTTCATTACATTTCCATTGACAGAACATTAAAGATCACATAACATACTTCATGATATACCCATCTTCACTGGGGCCGAAAAGTAAGATGTTAAACCCATTTCATTTTGTTTTTGATTACAAATGTCAACATACACTCTCTAACAACTCAGCTATTAGAAGCAGTCAGGAAACTGCATGGTACATGAATGTCCAGGATACATCCTGGAACGGCACAAGGAGAATTTTCAGAATATTACAAGCTCAGCCTTCACTTGTCGAACAAGGAAGTGTGGCTTGTTTGGAGTGAACAAAAATAATCATGGTGTTGAATTTGGTGTTCACGTAGACAAACCATTGACAGTTTGTAATAAAAAAATCGTCTAAATTACTATCTAAAGAAAACTTTATAGCCCTTTATTTTGGTAAATTTAAACAAGGAAAATCATTATTGGCCTTTTGAGGCATTGCAGCTCTTGTAAGTAAAATTATATTATAATTATATTTCAGAATGCTAAAATTATGTCTTGGTGGGATTATGGATATCAGATAACTGCTATAGCTAATCGGACAGTGTTAGTTGATAATAATACTTGGAATAATACACATATATCTCGAGTTGGACAGGTAAGTGAATGTATAATCCTACATCTAGAATCTTTTAATCCATGTTAACTGCCTCTAGAATTTCATAATCCATGTTACCTGCAATTAGTTCTGGAATTTCAGTCCCCCCCCCCACCACTGGCCTGACAATGGACTCTGCCAGGGATCTTGATTCAGCCCTATATACCAGTCTTGACTGCCTGACAGTGAAATTGACCAGCTGGAGTGCTTAGCTGTCTGTCAATTTACTAGCAATAAATACAGTAAACTTAGCCTAAGTCGGATGTAAATGGACTGGCCAATTTTATCCGAGTTACACAAATATACGAGTTAGCCAGAGACCAAGTTCAGCTCTAAACGTAGGTCTCATTATCGCCCTGTACGTTCAGGAACCGTCCTATTGAATCCTTGTCGAAATAAAATCGGTTCCCTGTCAATTTTACTGGGCAACTTTTTACTGCTAAACGGTTGTGTGTCAGTCTCTATGAACGCCTGAACAATGTAAAGGAACTTTTTAGGGAGAAAATAAGACCTTACTTATCTCGCTAGAGTCAGTATGTGCAACACAAAATGCTGTTAAAAATGCGTCCCCTTCTGCTAAACGACTTTCGCAGACGCCATTGAGGTCTAGATGTGGGGTGGCGTACAGATTTACGTGGCTCGGCCATATAAGACGAAACGAAATTTAGGTAAGCTTATGTGGGGAAAAATTAGAATCGTTGAAAGCTCAGAACTTAAGTCAATTATTGCTATGCCTAGATCAATTACAATCAAGTTTTTTCAAAAATTTCAATTTCGTTTCGTCTTATATGCAAGTTTTGCAAATTTGTGCACTGCCCTGTATTGGGATCTCAATGGCGTCATCCAAGGCTGTTTGGCGGAGGGGGACGTATTTTTATCGGCATGTTGTGAACATACTGCCCATCCAACGTATGCGAAGGAAAAAAGCAGGAATTAGATCAAATGGACCATACATTTTGATCCGAGTTTAACGAAGATCCGACTTCCGCACAGAAATTTAATGAGAAAATTGTGCAGGATCAAAGGGTCCAAACGATTTTATCCTAGTTGAGCGAAGATCCAATTTATACGAATCTGACTTATGCGAGGGTTACTGTATATCTAAGAAAAAGGGGTAATAATAAGACCACACACGAACAAAAATTGTTTTTGTTTTTTGGTTTTTATTTTGTAAAAATCTGGCCATTTTTTCATTTTTAAGAGGCACACAAAATTATTATAAATTTAGGATTTATTTAACTCTTAATAAGAAAAACTAAAACTAAATAAGATTTTGAAATAACAGCCGAATAATTCTGTGACTTACGAAGGTTACGTTCTGCGAAAAAGTTTTCAAATCGGCCGGTTTTTGTTTTGGCGACTATTGGGCATTATCTATGGTGGTATTTGATACATGTTGTCAAAACTTGGATTTTGATGGTGATTTAAATCGGAGAATACTATTTGTATCGTAAAAAAGACAGAATGACAGCAAAATTGTCGCCATCATTGCGGAATGCCGTTTGTGATTATCAATAGTGTTTCCCATCCATGGTTGCATACATGATAGCCTCTTTTCATGAAGCGTTTAATGGAGTTACTTCCCTTGATCACAATAAATATCTGAGAACTAGATTCCTGTTGCTTTAAATGGCAAATCAGGACTTTATGTAAAGAATTGTTGTGTATTTATTGATAGGCTATGGCATCAACAGAAGATAAAGCCTATGAAATAATGAGAGAATTAGATGTGGATTATGTTTTAGTTATATTTGGTGGATTAACAGGATATTCATCAGATGGTAAGATATAAACATTATGGCTAATTTCTTTAAGAATGATTGAAAAACGGAATTTTCCAATACAGTATTCTGTTCTGATGTGTACAAATATTCCATGGTTAAAGAATCAAAGTTGTTGAAAGCACATTTAATGAAAACAAAGCAGAATTGTCCATTGTCAAAATTTGAATATTAAAACTAAATATGTGTGTACATCAACTGCTGTGTTCTGTAGCAAACAGTAAGATAACTTGCTTGTTTTTACAGATATAAATAAATTTTTATGGATGGTACGTATTGGTGGTAGTACAGATCGAGGTAGCCATATTAAAGAAGCTGATTATTATACACCTCAAGGTGAATTCCGTGTAGATAAAGATGGTTCACCTATATTACTCAACTGTCTAATGTATAAGATGTGCTATTATAGATTTGGTTCAGTTTATACGGAAGGAGGTAAGCATTCTTGTTAATAATACATTGGTTGCTTTTTATAAGCCCACATTGTAATGTGGCCGTATATTGTCGTCGCCCTTGTTCTTCCGATTGACTTTAAATTTAAACACAGTGTTTAAGGTCATGAGACTAAGAAGCACATTGATTTTTACCAATTTCCGATAATTACTGTCAGGGTTATGGCCCTTATAATACATGCTAATGTATTATAAATATTTTATTACCAACAAAAGTAAAAATATCTGACAACTTTTGTCGACTGCCTGGACAATTTAGCTGCTGTGGGCATATGTTTTGTTGCCTGGCATCTAATCTTTGGTTAAAAAAGTACAAGTAGCAAGTGAGGAAGTTTGGAACTATGTTGGTTATATCAGTTATTGTTTATTACCGAGCTGTTAACAAACAGTAATTGTCTTCCATAGAATTGTGTCCTATCTATGTATTGGTATCCGTCAAATTTTTACAAACCTCAAACCGTATTCCGCAAGATCTTTTAATTGTAAATACTGTATTCTATTAGACAATTTAACATAGGATAGTCAACTTCCAAAATTTCACTCTGAACAAAGACCTGTGGAAGAGTAATTTAGTACTATCAGATTATGTGTACAAAAGTAGGAGGTCAAAAAAAACCATTTCATTTCATTTGTTTTTACTTTCAGGTAAACCAACTGGATATGACAGAGTAAGAAATACAGAAATCGGAAATAAAGATTTCGAACTTGAAGTTTTGGAAGAAGCATACACAACAGAACATTGGTTGGTTCGAATTTACAAAGTCAAAAATTTAGAAAATCGTGGAATTTAAAATTTCATTTTGAAACATTCATTTGTAGAATTGTTATATTTTCATTGCACATCTTTTAATGTCAATCTATTAAAATACTTATAATAAAGTAAGTCTCTTTTTTTTTAAATATTTATAGTGTTGACTTTATTAATTAGTTTAATTAATTAGTTTAAAGAATTAGTCGGGTTGAAGTGGTTGTTGACTTTATTAATTAGGTAACATTTCAGTCAGTTACTATCTCTGCATTTGCTATTCAGTTTTGCTACTCCAGAAAAAGGGGTGGGGTTGGGGGTGATGGGCGAATGGTTAGCGTGTGCAGGTTGTATCATAAGGTCTGTCATTAAGTCAATTGACATGGTTTTGATTCCCGGGTTGTACGTGACAAGGAGTAAGGTCTCCTGTCCAACCTCCTGGGTTTTCTCCGCGTCCTCCGATTTCCTCCCACTGATAAAGACCCCCTACATGCAAGTGAATTATTGAAATAAAATTGAACCACATGTTAGTCCCAAAATGACCTAATTTGTATCTAGTGGAAGTTAAACCCCATTTCTCTCTATCTCTCTTATCTAAAAAGTGTTTTCTTTTGATGATAGATATTGAAATGGGTTCTGTCTGTCTCTTGTTTTGGTTCCGGAGCATACCTTATTCTGTAATCCAAGAAAGTTCTTCAGGATTTTCTGAGCATTTTACATATAAAGGAAGTAAAATTAATAGCAAAGACTTCTGTGTTCAAAAGGATTAGTCCTCTAGTTATTCTTTTAACAAAACATGTGCGTGCATACGAGTACAAACATGCGTCTTCTTGACCTTTGGATATATTGAACAATCTGAATATTGAAATATGCATGGAGTTTAATATAAATATCACGATATTGACAACTGATGATGTCACAAGAGATTAATATCCAAAATAACAAAGGGTTCAAAGAGATAATTGCACTGTGGTTTGTATTCTGGAATTATGGTCATCTTAGACATCATCTTGAACTTTATCCGTGTGAAATCTTTTAGGGGAATATAAATCATTCAATTAGCTTATTACGTTGATATCCTATCCGTAATATTTATCTTTCGTTGTCATGCAAAGGGAATATAATGCCATTGGCCTAGGATAAAATTCACCGGGATTTACCGGTGCGGTTCCCCCTTGTCAGTGCTGTAGGACTGTATATTCGCTCCGATGGGACAACAATCGAGGTCCCGTGTACACATTGGTGTGTACGTAAAAGAACCCTTGGCAGTTGGAATTCGATATAAGAGCAGGTCTTAGCGCCGATGTCCGGGAAAAATTTCCCTCATAGCACACTGCATGGTGTATGCCCGTCTTCATTAGCCCAGTACGGAGCAGAACAGTAAGACGTTAAATCCCTATTTCATTTCATTGGCCGTATCGGTTTCTGCACCAGGCTGGCTAATGAAGACGAGCCATGAACGACAGCGGTGTTTGTGCCTACTAGCCTGTCCTTTATCGAATTCCAATGTCAACGGTTATTTTACGTTCACGAATATCAGTTTTTCGTCCTGGACCACTGACATGGGGAAACCGCCGTTGAAAATTCCCAAGAAACTTTCTGTGCCAACACTGGAATCAAAACCGAGGGCCTTGAGTTTGGTGAGCCCCCGCCTTACTCATTGAGCCATCGTGGCTTATGTAACGGAATGAAAACAAGCAAATGACTGGGAACCACATTGCAACGAACTATTAGCTAATTTGATTACACCATTTAGTTCGAAACAGAGTATTAACTTCCAGTCCACATGTGGGGGGGGGGGGGATAGCCAAGTGGTTAGCGCTGGCGCGTTGTTTCATAAGGTCTGTCATTTGGGTCAATTGGCATGGCTTCAATTGCCCGGTTGTACGTGACAAGGGGTAGGGTCGCCTGTCCAACCTCGTTGGTTTTCTCCGGGTCTTCCGGTTTCCCCCCACTGCTAAACACCCCTACACGCATGCAAATTATTGAAATAAAATTGAACCATGTGGTACTCCCGAAATGACCTAGTTTGTGTCGAGTGGACGTTAAACCCCATTTCTTTCTCTCTGTCTCTATCTCTCCAGTCCACATTTTTATCGAGTATATATAGGCCTATATATGGATCCAGTTCTCTCGTCAGTTATTAGCAGTCGGTTGAAAATGCTTAAAATAATTTACATATATAGCTTCTGTCAGACAATATTTTATTCAACCTTTCAAGGACGGTTGAATGACAGTTTGTTGTGTCTGAAACAGTGACCCATGACCCCATTGAATTGACACTAACATCAACAGCATACATGAAATAACGACGCCTTGGTGTAATATCCTGGATTATGTTCGAGGAGCGCACATCTATAAAATATGTTTTATAATGTAATTACTATGTCTCCATAATAACAAAATGGGTTCACTAAAAATGTCGCGTTCTCTAAAGTAGGAAGTTCACGAAAACACTGCGTTTTACAGGATTAGTTGCAGCGTGCTACCTAGCTACGAGAAGGTAGCTAAAAATGTTGAGATATACCGGTGTGCTTGTTTTTATCTACGATTTGGTGCTTTTAGTTCCAAGTGGCAAACTCGCTTTCTTTATTAATGCATGTAACATCTTAAGATAATATTATACTATTATGACTAATTAAACTTAGAGAGGCCAATGTAGTAGCACAACTATCGCCCAACTCCAAATATTCGCGTTTAAATTAATGAAGCGTTGTTTTTATTCGACATACACCGTCATACATCTCCCGTTTAAAAATGGCGTTCCTAGTAACGGCTTAACGCTTCGATTTTAAATACGATGATTTATACCTATTTAAGGTAGGATTATATGCTTAATTGTAGTTGGATGTGTCAGAAATATTATAAATAACAATAATTAATCGTCGTTTTGATGAAAAACATCGTCAATTTTGCTTACTGAGTCCCGATGTGATTTGCGTTGGCTTTGCTACGTGGAACTATATAGCACCATCTCTTGTCTCGAAACACGGAGGGATGAGGTTCGTTATCTACGTGCTACCCAAGTTTGGATAATTGGCTACACAAAATCGTGAAAATAACCCACTTATTAGTGTTGTCTAAACATGATGCCTAATGGAATATACTAACATTGCTAATCAAGTTGTCCAATTGCTCTGCAAATGTATATATACTGCCCCCCCCCCCTCCGCCATAGAAACCACCCAAAAAACAAACTAAATTAAATAAAACAACTGGTGAGCCAACAAAAAACATAATCTGTCAAACTCCCCCCCCCCCCCCCAAAAAAAAAAAAATTAAATAAAACAACTGGTGAGCCAACAAAAAACATAATCTGTCAAACTCCCCCCCCCCCCAAAAAAAAAAAAAAAATTAAATAAAACAACTGGTGGGCCAACAAAAAACATAATCTGTCAAAAACATAAAGTGTGAGAATAATGGATATCGAACACAGCAAATGGGCTGGTATCCCACTGACTGACAAAATGTTACGGTGAATTAAAATTTTGGGTAAGTACCGGAATCTGTCCGCCACGCATATAACCTGTAATGCATATGCATTGTAGGGGTTAAGTGAGAGGGACGCGATGGCGAGCCTTGCGTTATGGTTTTGAGTTTTTGCGCCCTCTTGAGTTTTTGCGCCCCATCGCAAATGGCAAATAATCACCCGGTTTCAATGCGGTTTTCAACATTATAATCATAATCATTATGCTTAACCAGTGTCAAACATACCGTGGGTCAGATATGCTACAAATCGGCTCTAGCATGTTCCACACAGCCCAATATTAGCCGGCGGCACTGGGGGGGGGGGGGGGTGCCACCCAACCCCCTCCCCCACACACACATACAAATATTGTTTTTTTGGGGGGCCCGCACGGGATCTTCCTCCTCATGCAAAATCGTGTTTCACCACGCCCCTGGTGCAGTGACAGGTGGTTTGAGTACAGGTAAGGAATCCCTTTTTTTTTTAAATCAATAAATATTGCTATTTAACTACTCAGTATTAAATGTTCCCAATTATGTCAGTGTCAGGCCCTAAGCCACTGATTCTCAACCAGTGTGCCTGTGTGCCGCGAGATCTTCCCAAGTGTGCCGCGCAATTTTGAAAGGCACACTAAGAAAATGCGAAAAGCCACATGATCCCAATTGAGTATTCGCTGATAAGTTCATAGATGTGTTTTTCTTTATTTAGTATAAGACATTCTATGTTTCTATGACTAGTCTCGGTCTACGGTTGTATGTCGCCTGACTTGCCATGTTTTTATTTTGCAAAATTCAAATATTTTTCATACATATTTAGCCAGGTTTGCCGCTATTTTTTCATGTGTTCCAAGGTGTGCCGTTGGCAAAAAAAGGTTGAGAACCACTGCCCTAAGCCAAGGATGCATTATTGCTTTGATTACACCGGACCACGGTTTATCGTCCCATGCGAACGACCAGACAATGTTCCTTTCCAGACCCTACTCCCTGTACCACTAACAACGGGAAACCACGCCGAAACATATTCCGTGGAACTTGCTCGGCCAAGACTGGCGAATACTAATATCTATAGTATTATTATATTATATCAAGGAAAAAGTCGAACGTAAAAAAATCTTTTAAAAAGAAAAAACAAATTTATAATTATTGTTTTTTACGGGGGTAGTTTTATATTAAGAAGAACAACGAAGGATAACATTACAAAACAAAACATTATTATTATGTGTGCACGCCAGTAGATTTCCTGCATGAACAATGCTATGACATATTTTCAAGTACAAGAAAATGTTTATCATTCATACTTCCGTACAACAAATTTCACAGTTGTTTTAATTGTTTATAGTTTGAGAATAATAACTCCATTGAATACAAAACAATGTAAACAAAATAAAAAAAAACTAAACCAAAAATATTCAATAATCAGGATAATGAGGACAGGGCATACGTCATGTTGTTTTCTATAAAGGAGATTTTCGATAATTTTTTTAAACGTATTAAGATGCAACACAGTTCGCCACTACTCAAGGCATTACCCAACCATGACGTAACTCGATTTAAATCTGAAATGAAATGGGGTTTAACGTCCTACTTATCTGCACAAATCGGGTTAATGGGGACAGGGCATACGCCATGTTGTTTTCTATGAGGGAAATTTTGCAAGATATCGGCGTTCCCACTTACTTTACATCGAATTTCAACTGTCTCGGTTTTCGTTGGATCCGAACGACTAGACGCATAATTTATTATGTACGTATGTAATTATATGTTAACAAATATTATTTAATGACATACCTTATTATCTGGGGGTGGTGAGGGAAGGGGGGGGGGTGATTAGCGTGTGCGCGCTGTATCATAAGGTCTGTCATTGAGTCAACTGGCGTGGTTTCAATTCCCCGGGTGTACGTGACAAGGAGTGGGGTCGCCTGTCCAACCTCGTGGGTTTTCTCTGGGTCCTCCCGTTTCCTCCCACTGCTAAAGACACCTACGCGCAAGCCAATTATTGAAATAAAATTTAACTATATGTTAGTCCCGAAATGACCTAGTTTGTGTCAAGTGTACGCTAAACCCCATTTCTCTCTCTCACCGTATTATCTAAAGCACACATGTTGAACGACTCGACCAACCAAACCTCTGCTTTCGACTAAACACGTATCTATATTTACGTGATTTGCTCTTCCGAATCCAAATAATTTATTGTGTACTTATGTAATTATAATTTAATAAATAAATATTTATTTAAATCAATAGACGAACAGTCATATAAAATTATGGCTTTAATTAGATTTTTTTCTGAACTGGTCGAATGTGATAACTGTCTCACATTCATGTATTAAAACTTAATTTTAAACCAAATCCAACAGTTAATTTTTATGAAGGCGGTGGCGTACTTGAAGCTGTGTTTTGCACTTGCGTTACAGAGACGCGTGACGAATAAACCAGACGACATTCGATCGTTCAAAAAATAAAATAAGATCATAAACTTTGGCGGACTTAAACCTGGATCTTGAAAATTTAACAAGTACGTTAGCATGTAAAGTGAAATAAGTGGGAAATAGTAGGGCTCCCTGCGGAGTTTCCTTTGTAATGGACTATATAACCAAGTACATGAACCATTGTAAGGTATATATAAGTTAATAATGTAGGTGTTGGACTTCCGTATCATAACATGGGCTGTGGTCAAAGGAATATACAACTTGCCATTTGTTTGACAGTCTTTGATTTTCTGTGCCAATGATAAGACTCTTTTGGATTTATCATAAACACAATGCATTGGAAATTTGTAATCTTTAATCTAGGTAAGTCAGTATTGTTTTTCTTTTTACGCTAATCAAAGGTGCCCGAAAAGATTGATCGTAAAATGTGATGCGATCGGAAAATAGTTTTAAAATTGACGCATATTCTTTTAGATTTATGGAGAACAAATTTATATAATCTTTAGTCCAGGCCAGTTAATTAACGTGTTTGTTTTATATTAATTACAGTTGCCTCAAAAAGATCTAAAGTAAAATATGATCTGATCGGGAAATTGTTTTAAAATATATATAGCCGTAGCCTACATTCTTTTAGATTGACGTAGAAAACAAAAATTGATCATAAGATTAAATCGTGTAGGGAATACAACGTTCATTTGTGGTGGGAAGTTGCTAGGATGCACCATAATATGTCAATTTTTAAAATTATTTTCCATTTTATCTCATTTATGATATAGTATTTTAGTCACGTTGTAAGTATTTTTGCAGGGATTGTCGCCCACATTGCAGTTGGTGTCATCTATGGCAGGGCCGGATGGAGGTGTGTATTTATTTTCTATTATTTTATTATCAATTCAGAGAGAGAGAGAAAGAGAGAGAGAGAGAGAGAGAGAGAGAGAGAGATTTGTTGTTATTTAGGGACTAACATATTGTAGAATTCTATTTCAACAATTCGCTTTCGCGGAAGGGTATTTAGCAGTGTGTGTGTGTGTGGGGGGGGGAGACCCTACTCTTTGTCACGCACAAACTTGGGATCGAAAGCACGCCACTTGACTCAATGACATACCTTATACCTGAAACACACGCGTTAGACCCCGCCCCCACACCCATTATTAATACCTGACAAAGAAACAGGTAAACATTTTCTGGAAATGGCTAAAATCGGTATGTTCACATCAAAATACGAATTATGTGGTTTATGTGATAAAGCCCCTACTCGTGACATGTGCGATTAATAAGAAAAAAATTCCCCAACGGCGTCGGTAACGGCCGATGACTTGAAATTTAATGGCATAAAACCCGGTTTAGCGGCTTACTTTTTCTGCTTATGAAAACGAGCAGACTGTGTGCTATGGTGGAATTTTTTCCCGGTCAGCCTACTGCCTACTCTTATTGGCATGGGGTCTTAAACGTACTGGCTATGCGATACATGGGACATACATGATATTTTGTAACATTAGAATGACAACGCACTGTCCCCTTCTACCCCTTACCTCCTGCGCACCTTCCAAGGCGAAACCGGACCGGAAAGTTACGGGGAACTTTCTCAATTATTATCTGATGGAAAATGGCTTTTGCATACTAGGCCTGCCGCTTGTTGTTTTGTCACGAAATATTTTAAACTGATTCAGCTTATTTCCATCATAGATTTGGTCGAATTTACAGAAGAGCTGTTAAACCATTGCGGTTAAGATATCTGTGGGTAGGTGAACAAGGGGAGATAAGAACTAAACCGGGACCTGACCCTAAAATTATGGTAGCCGCAACTCAACAGACATCGAGATTAGCTCATTATAAGGTAATTTAGAAATACTTAAACATACATTATGCAAGAGCTAAATCTGCCTATTGCATGTCTTTCTTTAGGCCTGAAATGTTTTCTAAATTGTTAATTAGACATTAATTAACTTATCCAGGCCATAATCAACTCTCCATGGCATCGGATTTCTCCGATATTAAATAGATTAGAACAGTTCAGCCCTATGTTGTTTTAAGCTAAAAATGGAGGAGCGAGACTTGGCTTCGAACAACTAGCTCTTTATCTAAATCTTACAAAATGTATCTTTAAAGACTCTGAGCGAGCTTTAAGCAGTATACTAATCCCCTGCAAACTACAATTTGAATTCGTAAATTGTTAATTTATACAGTTTTCTATCAGGACGTCCATTGGCCGACTATCTCCACCAAGAAACGGAATTCAGCAGACGACTACTGCCAAGACAGGTCGCATGATTTCTTTTGCGCCTCTCTACCTAAGTTTTTGTTTGTTATATTTTGAGTATGTGTTTCTTTTTGAGAAAAGCTTGTGTCACAACAGGCCCGGGAGTGTACATCTTGCGAGTGGCCCCCGGATTCATTTGCATGATTTGAAACAATGTTTCTTTTTCATTGCTTGCAAGGTTTGTGTGTTCTGTCCGCAGGTTTGTCTAACAGAATCTGTTTGCATGTAGTGCGGTCCTCCTGCTTGTGCTTCATTATCTGATATTAAATACGTCCAATGAAATCAACCACTTTGACTTCTTCATTGTGATATCCATTAAATCATAATCTAGCTGTCTACATGCTCTAAATGAACGTCTTCGTATGTCATAAACTTGTCCCAGAGCTTCTGACGTTATAAAATTCTCGAGTCATCCCCCCGGCCTCACTCAAAACTTAACCTTGTCTCCACGCCGAAACCTCCCTTCTCAAATTCTGAACACGACCATGGTTAATATATTGCCTGTTGAATCTTGCGTAGGTTTCAATACAGCCGAATATTGCCATTACATTACAGGCGGCTTTATTAACGGGTTTGATGACACGTCACATGCCAGGTTCAGTATTAGAAGACGTAGCGAAAAACAATGGTTCAGTAGGAGTTTTTGCAGCAACTGAACGTCTAAGTGTTTGGCCTGAATATGCTGACCATAGAGATTCCGTCCAGTGTCAAGGTAAAAAATAAACGCAAAATCATTGCTCTTTAATGCTTAGATTAAACTATTTTAGATCAGAGAAACATACGAACTAAGATATGCCTACTTCAGCAACATGTCTAAAAAAATCAAAACAGAAACGAAACAGTTCATCTCCTATTCTCATATTAAGAAACCAAGTATTTTAAGATATATATATAACATGCACATCGTATAACTAATGATTTAGTTGGACACATTTCTTCACTTCTTTAATTCTGGTAAATCAATACGCCTTACGGTACAGACTGTCTCAATCTGATTAAAACCCAGATCCTACTTCGTTTCGTTTTTTATAGTTCAAAATTTCGTTTTACACAAGAGTTGTTATATTAACGTCGTTCTGGTTAAAGCGAGGGATTAGCTAATGAAACGGTCTGTTGCTACGAGTTCTTGGCATTTGATGCACAGAACTGAGGGTAAACCACTAGAAACGCCAACGCTGATTGATAAATCAATGTCTGACGTCATAGGGTCAAAATCCGCTCGTACGACCCCTGGCGCGACCTTCCAGTACAACCCGTCAGATCTTCATGTAGTGTAGGGCATCGAAAGTATAAAAAAAAACGAAACGAAATATAGATCTGTATTTTAATAAGATTGAGACTGACTGATCAGATACCGTACAGTAGGGCAATCATAACTGATTATGTTCAAGTTATAATAAGCACTTGAACGCTAACGTGAAGAATGGGACATTAAACAAAATAACAAATTATATGGAAATAATTATATATACTAAAATAAAACCATGCAAAGATTAATGTCAGTTCATTTTGTAGTCTTAGCCTGTGGATTTATGGGGTGTTGTCCAGATTTATGGGTTGGATTATTGTCCAGATATATGGTTTATAGTCTTATTTTTAATTATATACAATTTGGGGATGATCACACGACAATAATAATAATAACAAAGGTTATATCCGAACGAGTTAAATGAATATGATATATCGTATACTTATTTGGAAAGTAGGTATATTTGAACTCTATGGTCTCTTTCAGGTAAATGTAGCGGTGTTTGTTCTGTAACCTGTTTAACTGACGGCAGAAAAATAGATAACCTGGTCGGTATGGGCAGTCAGATGGCAGTCGTCAGAGAAGATAACCTTCTGTGTTTACCCCAAGATCCTTACAGACACCGAGAAAATATTCTTGTACATGAATTTGCCCACACTATCAGTTATTATTTATCAAAACGATTAAGAACGAAGGTAAATTATTTACAGAGTTTTTGCTCAGGTATGTTACGAGATTTATTAGTCGGGATATGTCGGCAATTTCCGTAAAAAAACAAAACGGGGTGCGTGGTAGTATAAATTGTTTTCATTGAACTGGAAACGGACATGTTACAATTCTATGGAATACAATTACTGTGTATTACCGAGCAAATTTTCGACAACAAACATTCTCAAGCTCAACTGCGTCTAAATTAATCCCGTGGTTTCCAGGCGCTTCGCCAAGTAGCGGTAATCAACGTTCGATTCCATTCGTGATTGGTTGATTAGGGTGACAAAATTATTGTCCACAAGAAGAGACGAAGAGAACGCAAGCAGCGATTAGACCCTGTATCATGGTTACTCCCAAAAGTTAAGGCCCACTGCAAGTTTGGTCAATGAACACGAGATGTAAACAGGGCTAGCGCTAACCCTAAACCTAACCATACCCCGAGACCTAGCCCTAACCCACAATCTCGTTAACATTCACCTACCCTAACTCTATTTACATCTCGCGACATCTCGTGGCCTGGTTCCCAACCGCTACTGCTCTTGTCGTTCTTGTTGTCTTCTTTGGGGCGTCGCGCTTCGAAAAAACCCACGGCTCCGCCAATACGATCGACATGGCACTTGGGATACGTGTGCCGTGAACAGAGTCCCATCGATTGACGCGCTTTGGTTTTTGATTTATCTTCTTGCCCTTAGTATGGGTCTATCTATTATGTTGTGTGTGTATTTTAGATTAAAGACGCGTATATTCATGCTAAAAGAAACAGACTGTGGAACTTGGCATCCTATGCGATGAGTCACCATCTGGAATATTTTGCTGAAGCAACTTCAGCATTTTTTATGGTATCTAGAAGAGGTAGTGCTGGTGACATGAACAAGTAAGTAAACTTTTAAAACAAGTGAATTTAGCGCTCCCGCAATCTCAAGTTTGTTCTTATTTTGAGAAAACAAAGGAAAACGTAATGAATGAATATTAAACCCCAGCTTATCCATAGATTTAACTATTGAGTTACTAGGTTTTTCTGTGACATACTAGGCAAATGAAGGAAGTTATTAGGTTGTGTCATCGGTGTAACTTCTTACAAAATCAAAAGATCGGAATATCTAGTACAACAGGAAGCACATAACCTAGTATCTACAAATTTGGTCCTAACTTAATTTTGATATAAAAAAAAGTGAGCTACTAGGTTTTGCCCTTTGACGGGAGAGCTATAGTACCGTATATAATCCCATTAAAACCCAGATCCTATTTCGTTTCATTTTCTGTACTTCAGGACAGTAGAATCTGCATGTATTTTGTATTTAAAGTAAATTACTTTCACTTTAATATATAAGATGTTAGCCAATATTTAGTCGAGCTTCAAACCAGATGCACTAAATTATGACAGACATATATAACGAAGAAGAGAACAAAGGACAGCAAAAGCTAAATATAAATAGTTTACACCTGACAATCCCGTCCCCACCCCGGCAAACCGACCAGATCCATACCCACCTCTCCCCCACCCCACTAGCAAACGGCCTCATACGGATGCCACACTGTAGCCTGGAGATCGGGTGTTCGATCCCGGCATTGGCCTAGAAAGTTCATCCAGGTTTTCCGGCGTGGTTCCTCCTTGTCAGTGATGCAGAACGGAGGGCCAGACAAGGACAGCTGTCTAGTCGTTCGGATGGGAGGACAGTTGGAATTCGATATAAGAGTAGGCCGTAGTGCCGCTGTCCGGGCAAAATGTCCCTCCTAGCACACTGTATGACGTATGCCTGTCTTCATTAGCCCAGTTCGGATCAGAACAGTAGGACGTTAAACCCCATTTCATTTCATTTCATTTTCTTGGTTTATCTCTAGTAGTCCATACTGTGGTTCTAGTTGTACCAAGACGGGCCTTCAGCAAGTGAAGGTCGCGACCGAACATGCGGCCGCTCTTATTGTGGGTACGGATAGACAGCCACGCGAATTATGTACGTTTTCAATATAACAATGTCCAAAATACAATAATATTATAATTTAGGTATATTTCAGCTCATTTAGTAATTACCCCATGTTAAATTTATGTATGTATACTATCTGTTTAGGTGTGGTGCAACGTACTGTCGAACCGAAATGGACGCCAGAAAACAAATGAAACTAATTGATCCACAACTATATGCTATTCTTTCTGAAGTTTACACGGACAAAAATCCAGATCAAGACAGCAAATTAAAAACATGTATTTAAGTCATAATTTTATTTATTTATTTTTTTTATATAACTCTGTTTTCATTTCCTTATTTATAATAAAAAAACGTATTTTGTTTTATTAATAATATTTGTTTTAAAAATATTTCATTGATGTAAGCCAATAATTTTCATAATTGCATCTCATATTTTTACTGTTCAATTCCACAAGCGAACCATTTTTTATGTTTGAAATAAAAAGTTTATTTAAAAACAATTGCAATTTCATTCCCTGTGTTTATGCATAAAGGGATATTGTACAGTTAACAGAAGTTTGATATTAAAAAATCGTATACGCATGGTTTCTGTGATAATGTTTCCTTAAATGTTAATGATTTTTGCCTAACGTCCTCCCACACAGCGCCCCAGTTCCACATGTCCGTCTCAAACGCTAGAGTGTACAATATGACTTCCATGAAAGAAGTTATTCATTATTTAGGTATAAAATAGTTTCATCATTTAAAAATAAAATAAGGATTTTTCGTTAACACACCGATTGCGTCCTCATGATAACTGGCAGTTAGTGTTCATAGACTAAGTATTTAACATGGTGACAGACAGTTACCCTCATAAAATAGTTGCTTTAAAAGAAACGAACCGAACAGAATATACAAAATCTGCTGTTACTATTTAGTTAATACATAAAACACGATTTTTCCTATTTACCTCCAGGCTTAGTTAAGGTTAACATTAGTATTTTACACTAATACAGCAAATGGTTTATTATGTGTCAAGTTGACGACGTGGGATTACATTGTAGTAGAGCGTATGTTTTGTGGCCTTTATAATAATAATGAAATGAAATGGATTGAACGTCTTACCATCCGGGCTAATGAAGACGGGCATACGCCATGCAGTGTTCTTTGAGGGAAATTTTGACCTACGGCCTACTCTACTATCCGCTGTCAGGGCAATGACGTATACAGTTGGTAACGATGTATCGAAACTGGTTGTGATAATTTGGTAACGACGTATCGAATCTGTTTGCGATAATTTGATAACGATCATCGCGGGTTACGATTCCACCGGAGTACCACACCTTCTAGTTACGATGTGACTCCCCTCCACCATGGCAAATTTCAGCCAATAAGCCTACAATGTAACACTGCAGTGCTCGCCCAATCATGGTCTTGAATGTCTAATAATGGGGACAAATATTGGTAGTTTGCATTTTCAACCAAAGCAAACGAATCAGTAACCTACTGCGCATGTGCTCAGGCGTAAATCTATGACCCATACAGCTTACCGTACTTTAATTTCAAGAAACTTGTAATTGGACACCTCTGTCGTTTACCGTTATGACTGACGATTCCTTCTATTTTCCAAGTAACAAAGGCGTTACTTTGCTTAGTTTTATAAGGAATTGATGTAGGTATATATTCATGGCTTTTATCAAGATTGTTTGGAACTATTTACTAACATACATAATTTTAATATATTTGCACAAGAGCCAGGTTGGTTATCTTATATTAAGGAATTTATGATCAGAAGTTCACGTTAACCCAGATTCCGTTAGTTTATATATTTATGTATGGTAGAACGTACACATCATATTCTGTCTAATAATAGTTGTAGCCTAATACTCGTCTAGTCTATTATACACCATAATTTCAAACACGTGGTTTAACTATAGACGTAAATTACCACTCCTCAAGAAAATGATTATCTAAAAAGTTACGTTTTTAATTCCGTTTAAATATCTTTATATATATATTCACGTTTTGTTTCGCTTTTGAGTTCCGTATAATGAGGTTGTTAGCAAGCTTTAATCAGATGATCGTAAATAATTACAGTAACTGGTTACAATTTCCTTTAAATAAAATGGATGAAAGTCACAGTGACGACATTTGTATGTAAATTTATATAATATAAAAATGAATTATGTAAGATTGAGATCAAGAGCTCGCAGTTCTCGTTGTATAGTTAAAAATAGATAGCAAAAAGGGAATATATTGAAAATTTCAGTCAAATTACTTTATTCTGAGCGTAGTTATGACCGTTTGACGCATAGCCTAGTTTCGGCACCATTGCTACCGTTGTTATGATATAACCATAAATTATTAACTGCAGAGCGTGTTTAAATCCATTGAAAATCACAACCATTCGATGGGCTAGAGAGTTGATTGTGGGCTGGACATGTGATTAAATGTCTAATTAATGATTTATAGAACATTTGAGGCAAAACGAAAGATCTGCGATAGGCAGATTTATCTGTTACATAATGCATCTTTAAAACTATAATATTTTGATCATATAACGTAGAACACTTTTAACGAAGAGGACAATGCATCCGAATATTTCACACACCTCTGAGATGACGGTGATATGTGAAATAATCTTTCATAATTGCACTTTAAAAAATTTAATAAAACGAAATAACATTCGTTGTATCTAAAAACAATATATAATTTGACTGCAATATCGATCATCATTTAGAATCGACCTTTTCAGATCGACGAACTTTTTTTGTTACACTATCAGCATTATCGCCGCGATTCCGGAAGGATTATTTAATCTATCGCCGGGATCCCCATTTCTTTTGTAATGACCCCTCCACACATTTAACTGTGATAATGCAGATCACACTTCGTGTCTATATTCCTAACTATATATGTAGTGTAAACTGTCAGAAAAACGGCTATGGTAAAGCAACATAATATACGATTCATTAAAACATAATATATACATGTAATGCATGTTAGTTAAATACCGCAATGATTAATTTTGTAAATTATATTTAAGGAGCCAAGTCTCCAACCTAATATTTTCTATAATATTCGAAATTAAAAACACAAATTAGAATTCAATTTTGGTCCATTTCAATCTATATTGATGTTGTTATGTTGCCGTGAAAATGTGGGATCCTAATATCCAATATATATGACACAATGAAAGTTTAAAATATGGTACACGAGTCCTGTACCACATCGTTTCGGACGCAAAAGGAATGAACAAAGAAAAACTTATCCTAAATTATAAAGCGACAGTAAATAGTAATGGCTGATTCACAAATGATAAAATAATACTAAAAGAAAACACGTTTAGAACGGACGAAACGGACGTAAACGACTGCCATTCAGTTTGGAATGTTCACGTATTTCACTGAACATAATTGATTAGAAATTACTTTTATTTAAAAATTGAATATAAATCACTTTATATACACTCATATTACATTAATGTGTGCTTTTAGACTCATTTATGGTTCCAAAAAATAGAGCCATACGCCCTTTAAACATACAAGGATCTGCTAATTGCTTGAATCGATTTGGGATAAGGCCACGTATCGGCCCAGTCTGCTCTCCAATTAAATTTCAATTGAAATAAAATATCGTTTAGTTTTATTAAATATAAAGAAGATGCAGAGTTTTTGCACTGTTTAAAAAGAATTGGTGACGCCGACATTCTTAGAAATGATATTCCAAACCATACTTTAACATAGGATTTTAAATAAGTTTTGTTAAAAATGATATTTAGGCTACTATATTTTATCAAAGTATAAGATTTTATATTAGTTCATTTCGTAGACACGGTGATAATGTGTTCAAATAAAATAATTATATATCTCATAAATTCTTTTAAATTATATAAATTTCCTTTTGTCTCTTAAGCTACACAAAAAGTAAACGCCATTCACACAATTATTTGAAGTTTTAAGCTCTTTGTGGTCTGATAAAAAAAAAAATCAATTTTTAAAGTAAAAACTAATTTATTAGTATTTCAAGGTTAGGTCACGCGACATATATCCTGTTCCATGATATATGTCATCCACATACGAACATACACATATGCCTGTTTAATAAAAATATTTAGATTTGGTAAATGTACCACGTGATCTGTTCCGGTTACCTCACTTATATCCTAGACGAAGTTAGCAACATCACGTTGTTGAACTAGGGATTGACATTAATTTCGTGTGGTATTTATCCAAAGTCAAGTAAAAAGTGCGATCTGCTGAAATGGAGAAACAACACGCTATGATGTTAATGTTATTGTTTGTAACTGTACTGGGCAGAGGTAAGTACGATATGATTTGATATATTTTTTTTTTATCAATTGGTCTATATCAGCTAATCATTTATATCGTTTATTCTTTATAAATTTTGAACAAGTTTGGGTTTTAGTACTGCAGTAAGGGGAATACAATGTTGTATAATCTATTTTGTATAATCTATTTTTGTTGATCAATCAGTCAATTATATGCATAGGTTTTTTTTTCTTTTAACGTTTCACGCGCACTTTGACACGGGGAACTAATTTTGCCTCCATTTCATCGTCTTGTCCATTCTTTAAACATTTTTAAAAGAAAGCCACAACTAAAGAAGTCCGGACTTTAGTATTTCTTACCAAACATATTCTAAATATCTAAGCATAGGTGTTGAAATATCTCGGACATCAATAACATCAAATGCCATGATCCACAGCGACCGGACAGGACGACATCCATCTTTTGGTGTAAATACTTCAAGGCGAATAGGCCCGTACATGTGTAATTAAGGTAGGGTTACCCGTACGTGTAGGAATCTGGTAAAACAAGTTGTAAGATATAATACTAGAACACTCAGTATGGATGGATACAAGTTGAAAGATATGTCAATATACTTTGTAATGTAACACCAACGACACTTGTCACTTGTATTTGCTTCCCAGAATAACATCACAAAGAGACCTGTAACTGAAAGTCTAATCATAATCTTTCAGTGGCAGTAATAGCGATCGGGGAACACATTACCAGAACACAGGGTTTTTTTACTGTTATTCTTAATCCATGCAGATGGTTTCTTATTGATTTCATATATATAATCCACAAGTTTACTAAATGTCATTGTGCTTGATAATGATAAGAGGATACTTGTCGAAACGTCGTGCTTTTAGAATAAACTAGTTATTGTACCACATAAATACTCTGTTCTGTTAATGAAAGTCCAATCGTTGGGATGCGAAGAAAAGTTTCGAAAACCGCTGGTGTCCTCGTAAAAGAAAAGAAGGTAGAAATTTCCCACATGCCACACTGTATAGCGTATGCCAACTTCATAAGCCCGGTGCAGAAAATTGGGACGTTAAACTTTATTTCAATTCATTTCGTCACCTGTATTTTCTTCCCAATCTGATTAAAACACAGATTCTATTTCGTTTCGTTTTTTTTATATTTCAAAATTTCGTTTTACTAGCCTTCATTACACTGGGATCTGGAAGAGTTGTTATATAATCCGCGTTCTGTTTGATGTGAGAGATTAGCCAATGAAATTGTCTGTTGTGGCGAGTTCTTGGCGTGTGTGGGTAGACATTCGCAGCGAAGACAAAGCAAAAGTTGTATTTCCAAATACCCACTTGAAACATCAACGCTGATTGGTTAATCAAATGTCTGATGTCATAGGGCCAAAAGCCGCTCGTATGACCGCTGATACGACCTCCCACTACAACTGGAGACCATCGAAAGTATAAAAAAGGAAACGAAATATAGATCTGTAGGCTATTGTAATCAGATTGTTTTCTTCCCAATGAAAAGAAATTAAATGGGGTTTAACTATTTTGCTGAACCCACGTGGCTAATGACGACGGGCATTATGACAAACAGTGCGATATAGGGGAAATTATGCCTCGACAGCAGCCCTTCATACACGAGACCTCGGGTTTTCTTACCATCCGAACGACTAGACGCTGTTCTTGCCGCTGCACCATGGTGCAAAGAAATACAAACTGGAAGTTTATGACCGGTACAAACTTCTTTGTATTGTCATTGTTTATAAATTCTGACGTCACCATACATAAAAAAACGAAATGAAATCAAAGTATATGGGGTATAACGTCCTACTGTTGTGCTCCGACTGGGCTAATGAAGACGGACATACGCGGTGCAGTGTGCAATGAGGGTAAATTTTACCCGGTTTTCGCCTATATTCTTCATCGAATTTCAGTGCCCATGGGTTTTTTTTTACATCCACAACAACGTGTGCACGACGGGACCTTGGTTTTTACGCATCAACCTAAAAGACCAGGGGCCTGTTTTACGAAATTTTAACTAATAGTCGGATTCGGTTTGTTACATAATTCCCATCCGTCGGCTTTTCGGGTAGAAATCATGGAATAAGCTTTATTTTGTAGGTTTTGATGTTTGATTACAAAAAACCAATGTTGACTTTTTTTCTGAGTAGGTCTTCATAGTCTGGGATGCCATTATTTGAGGGTAGCCATTTTGCGATAATATTGCAACTTATTTTATTATTTTCACCTTTATTTCTACTCGAAAAGCCGACTGATTTACATTAACGATCGGACTATAAAGATAAAATCCAAATTTTAGTAGATACTTCAATTTTGATTGGCTAAGCACTAAAATCAATCTAATATTATCCAATCAAATTACTAAAATTTGGATTTTATCTTTGTTAAAATTTAGTAAAACAGGCCACAGACGATGTTACTGTTCACTTCCTCTATCCTGTAACACTGACTTGGCAAATCAGTCTATAAACTTGCCATAGTATATGATTGTTGCATTTTTGTCAACCAATCGTTGCATTTAACAGAATAGTCCAAAATTATTTACCACGTACAGCAACTTCGCAAAGTGGCTATTTATTTACGTTCAGTTTTGTATTTGATTAGCAAACCTTTGATTTAAATCTTTTCAACGGCTATTCTTTGGAATCTGCGACTTTTGGTGTAAGTACGTTCATCCTGGCCAACTGGTCCTGTTCAAACATGATGTTAGTATCTATTAAATGTCAGATGTCGAGGGCAATGGGACTGAAGTCTGGACGTGAAT
This sequence comes from Patella vulgata, assembly GCF_932274485.2. NCBI lineage: Eukaryota > Metazoa > Mollusca > Gastropoda > Patellidae > Patella > Patella vulgata. Next base: position 18,693,857 of record NC_065881.2, read on the forward strand.
CGTGCACGTAACTGGAGCAGTCAGTAAATAATACAAATGAAATGAAATAGAGTTTAACGTCCTACTGTTCTGCTCCGAACTGGGCTAATGAAATGAAATGGGGGTTTAACGTCCTACTGTTCTGCTCCGAACTGGGCTAATGAAGACGGGCGTACGCCATACAGTGTGCTATGAGGGAAATTTTGCCCGGACAGCGGCGCACTACGGCCTACTCTTATATCGAATTTCAACTGTCAAGGGATTTTTTACGTGCACGCCAATGTGTCCCATCCGAACGACTAGACAGCTGTCCTTGCCAGGCCCTCCATCCTGCATCACTGAAAAGGGAGAACCAAACCGGAAAATATAACATTAGGTCGACAATCGGCATTCATCGATACATTACGGTAATTTACGATGTGTCGGTTTAAATATTTTCTAGTACGACATGATTATATACAATGCTGGTATAATGGATTTAATCACAAGCGACGTGTTTGATTATGAGGGTTATGACCCTCCTTTTAGAATCTGATCTGTATGCTATTTATATGCATTGCGTGTAATGTAATTAGTAAAACGAAGAAGTCTATCACATTTCAACAATTTCCGTTCCTTTCAGTTTGTAGAATCCGATCTGTATTAAATTTTTATGCATTATGCATTTCAATAATTTGCGTTCGTTGCTCCTAGAAAATTATGCCCACTCGTTTTACTTCGAATAGCCAATCCCTTGACTAAGTTCTATAGTTATCTGCTCAGGTCAAGCAGAGGGATAAACGGGAAAAAGAAGGAGAAATTTTGTTCACGTCCACTGGATCCAAACTAGGTCATTTCGGTACTAATTTGGTTCAATTTTATTTCAATAATTCGTTTGCGATTAAGGGTCTTTAGCAGTATAAGGATGAAACCGGAGAAAAACGTTGAGGTGGGACAGGCGACCCTACCCCTTGCCACGTTCAAGCTGGGAATCGAAACCACGCCACTCGACTCAATGACAACCTTATGATTCAACGCGTTAAAACCATTCGGCCACCCAACCCCCAGATAGATAAAAACAAATTTAATAGCTAAATGTTTTATAAATGAGCAATTATAGAGTATCATCTATTTCATTTGGAGATTGGGGCCGACGACATCACCCTCGCCGTTTGTTTGTTGAAATTATGGGTCGTCTATCGCACTGAAACGACGAACCCCATTGATTTGTAACGTTTTCCAATCGTCATGTAGCTTGCTTGTCTATTCATTCCATTGAAAGGACGAGTCCTATTGATTATCAACGCTTTTTGATACCGCCAGAGCTATTTACCTTTACCGTTTTCATTAGCCCAGTCGGAGCAGAAGACTAGGACGTTAAACCCCTTTTCATTTCATTTTAATTTTATTCCCCATTATTACATAGTCTTGTTAGCTACAATGATGATCTTATCGCTTTGAAATTTTCTATGGGGCGTTTAAAGTAGCTAAATCGCTAATATTTGGGACCTAGAAATTGACACAGATGGGTCGCAACGCATAATTTTTATAATAATGTAATATGAATGTATTTAAACTGATTTACATTCAATCGTTTCTGTTTTTACTATAATTTCTAATCATTTATGTTCGGCGAATGGCAATCTCTAGCGTCTGATTATTCCAGTCTAAACTGATAGTTTTTATTACGCATGCTCTCCAGATAAGAATATGTCGTCACCGTTTGACATGATTTGTGGAATATGTATAGCCTGGTTCTTTGAGTCCATTGTTACAAATGGCACTGAAACGCATTATACCAATGCTAAAATGTTTATTTTGTCTTAAATATTGGATACCAAAAGCCCATCTTTCCCCGGTAAGCTACTTTAATTCATAACTGCTTGGACGAGTAGCTGTTAGTAGGCGTATGTTTCGTTAACTGGTAACCTATGTTTATACAGTCCAGTAATATGTCGAATCTTTAAAGTACAATAGAGTTTACAGAGATATTAGTCGGAATATTGTATAGATTCGGTGGGCCCATTATCCAATCTAATGTGGAATATATTGTGTCATATATTTAATATATTTTTCGACATAAGCAATGATAGCAATAATTTACTGTATCTTGGGTTTTTTCATTATCTGTATTAGCTTGATAACTTTGAGAGAATACTCTTCGAAACGTCGCCCAAATAAATATGTATGTGTTATAGTTAATTGCTCTATCCAGTTACTAAATGCCTTAAAATGATTATTGTTGTATTTTTCAGTTGATGGCTATGCCCAAGGTCCTCCAACGAGTACGTGTCTTACACAATTCCCTAAACATAAAAACACAGAAAAACAGACTGGAACGCCTCCTTTCAGAATTGAAGTCGATCCACAAACATATGAACCTACACAGACAATTTCAGGTATTACTCACGCTAATTACCTTTATAATTTGGACAAAATGGGTACTGGTACTGGCCTCCAGTGGATGGAAATATAGTTATTTACCTTTCTCCACTATTAGGTGGCGGTTTTGGTAGAGTTACGTTGAAATGTAGGGCGGACAGTTGCATGTTTACTAGTATACTACTTCCAGTTTTGGTAGAGAGTTACGTTGAAATGTACGGCGGACAGTTGCATGTTTACTAGTATACTACTTCCAGTTTATGTATCTCCCACCATGGTTAAACTGGTACATGCTTTTGAGAAATAGGTTGCCACATGTGGCTTCATCTTTGACTACTGCTAGATTTATCGTTCCTTTCACCTATGATTGTAATTAATGTTTGTATTTACAGTAAATCTTGAAGCGTTACCGAATGTTAACAACCAGTTTAAAGGAGTTTTAGTCAGTGCACATCGTAAAACTGGTAACACCGAGGAGATCCTGGGCAGTTTTACCAAAGTTCCCATTGAGAAAATCAAAACATTGGACTGTTTAGATGGAAGAAAGGTAAGTCAGTAGTAGCAAACCTGGCAACACAGACGAGATCCCGAATAAAACTGATGAGATCCTGGGCATTTTACTCAAGTTCCCATTGAAAAAAACCCCAAAACTTTGGACTGTTTAGATGGACGAAAGATAAGTCAGTAGTATCAAGACAGGTAAAACAGATAAGATTCTGGACAGTTCTACTAAGGTTCCTATTGAGAACATTTTACTGTTTTGATGGAAGAAAAGTAAGTATGTAGTATCAAAACTGGTACTACAGATGTGATTCTGTGCGGCTTTACTAAAGTTTTCATTGATAAAACTAAATCATTGGTCTGTTTAGATGAGATCTTGGGCAGTTTTACTAAAGGTCCTATTGCGAACACTGGAACGTTTAGGTGAACAAAAAAACCATCAAGCTAGTGTATTAAAGCAGATAGAAATGCATACTAGAAAAATAGATTTTGCTGCTTTTGTTATTATATTGATGAGCAGATAGTGGTTGAAACCTTTAGTCGAGGGAGTCAGTATTGCACTGACTCAGTGAGTATGGCACTGCATCACAAACCTGGAGGTCCAGAGTTCGATACTGGAACTGAAAGGGAACGATAGCGCGTTTGATCAAGGACATGCGGGTGGTAAAATTTGTCAATGGCTCCTATATCCCAGCAATCACTTGTTTTCGTTTATAACCCTTTCTTGGAACATGAGTAAACTGGACACCTTATTTGCAATCATCTGTTAAAAGGTGTGCCATGTATGCACACTTCTTTAAACCAGAAACTATTTAATGAGAAGTTTTAACCTGTTTTAATAACATTTGGTAAGAAATGGCTAATCTATGTAAACATCTATAATCATTTGGTCAAAATAATTTTTTTTTTTTTAATTTATTTTTTTTATAAGCAATATTTTTATTCAGATTTCTATCTGAATAGGGATTGGGGAACAGGCATAGCCTATATTAAACCCTTCTCCCTGTCAGATATAGATACATGTATTTACATAAAGAAACATACAATGTACAAGTGCAGTTATTTTACAGTGAGTGTGTTATAGTTGTCTCTGGAATGGATTTACAGTTTAGTAATAGGCAAATAATGTACAAGTGAAAATATATTTACAATGAATGGTTATAATTGTCCCTCGAATCGTCTGGTGATTTCAAAAAACGAGTGAACAGTTTTAAAAATAATGAATGAGTTTTCTATGCTGTCAATTCCATACAATAGGGTTGTAGTATTTCGGTGAATAGTAGGTAAATTATTTATTGTATTATTTCGGGCATCTGAATTTGTAATCTAGCAATCAGTGAATCACATTTAATGTTTAATTTTGTAGAATGTAGCTATTCATAGTAATTCTAACCCTGTTGATGCTGTGGCCTTAGAATGGGTGTCTCCCTTCAACTATGGCGACATTGAATTTAGGTGAGTAAAAGCAGAACCAAATTTTTATGGTATATTCCTGTCCTGAGCATTTTATCCCATCGTGTTATATTGCTTTATTGTAGGTAGGCATTATAGAAAATATAGTAACATGGATGACAAAGTACATTGTTGGTGTCGACGTAAAGGAACCCTTGGGAGTTGGAAGTCCACGACAGAAACGCCACTGTTTGGGCACCCCCCCCCCGCGCACACTGTCACCATTAATCTTACTTAATTACGTCTAGATAAACAATCAATGAAGGACACTCTCTTAATACTCTTAAATATTTGTATACAATTATATAACATGAGTTCAGATCTATCGACACCCATCAGCGTCTAGGCTAATTTATGCTTTTTACTGGATTATTCTCTCGCTATATTTAATAATAACGTGTATACATTTTCATTACACTATATAATCTTTAAAATATACGTTCTTAAAAATATATATGAATTAAATATCCAAATAAAATATCTGTGCATATTCTCCTCAATATAATAATGCATACCGTTACAGTATGCCCGACCGGATCGGGAAAGTTAGATGTTAAATACAAGCATTTCATTTCATTTCCCCACTATAGTCAATTTTGTTTTCTGTCTTCGTTTAGTCATTGTCTACAAATCAGATTTGCTGACAGATTTCTTGTTATTAATTATTTACAGGGCAACTTTTGTAGAAAATTTTACACGATTTTGGACAGGCTTATCGGCTGATTTAAGAGCCGAAAATAACAACGGTTTACAGCTTCCAGATTATACGGTATGATACTGATTTGGACTCTTAAAGGGCTTAAAGACTTTGTTCAGTATTATCCAGAGCCTTCGACAGTGTAGTGGTGTTATCTTACCTAGAACACGTGCGCTCCTGATATCCAATATTATCCAGAGCACACAGTGAGCAATAATTGTAAAAACAAATACACGACGACGTGTACACTATGCTTTCGTGCGCGATCTGAATTGAGGCGCCTTGATCAACGCGGATATGTGTCAATGCGGAAGTGAAATTATTTCGAAGAATAAAACTGATTAGAAATTACAATAAAATAAATGTAAATCCGTTTACGTACACTCATATTATATTGATAAGTGCTTGTTGGTCCATTTTCTTCCATTTTAGGTGCCAATGAATAGAGATTTGGCGCCTTTAATATTGAGTTGACGATGTCTTATTGGTGATTTTAGTATTAAACTGATAAATATCCAGCAGCGTCCTCAATTGCACCTGATATGCAGTCCATTATTGTAATCGAATATGAAAACATTACATAATTTTATAGAATTTAAATCATATCATCAGATCCTTATGGTTAACTGGCGTGGTTTCGATTCCCCGGTTGTACCTGACAAGGAGTAGGGTCGCCGGTACAACCTCGTGGGTTTTCTCCGGGTCTTCCGGTTTCCTCCCACTGCTTAAGACCCCTGCGTACAAGCGAATTATTGAAATAAAATTGAACCACATGTTAGTCCCGAAATGACATAATTTGTGCCGAGTGGACGTTAAACCCCATTTCTCCCTTTCTCTCTCAGATCCTTATGTATGAATCTTTGAGTTGCCTACCTCGTGTATTTTCTACGGGTCCTGCGGTTTCTCCCCACTGCTAAAGACCCCTACGCGCAAGCTAATTATTGAATAAAATTGTACCAAATGTAGTCCCGAAATGACCTAGTTTGTGTTGAATGGACGTTAACCCCCATTTCTCTCATGCTTTCAGTTACCAGCTACCAGTAACATCTTTACGTCTATTCAATGGTCAGACTGTGGTAAAACTCGGGGATGTTTCTTTCACCCGGAATCATGTACCGGAGAAAACTGTGATGTTGCTATGACATATATGAAAAACACTGAGGGTTCTTATACGTTTGAATTAATGGCGAAAGCTGAGGGATATGTTGCCGTGGCGTTTTCTAAAGATAAAAAGATGGTAAGTATCTTTTGCTTGTAATTTTTGGATGAATAAATGAAATGAAATGAAATGGGGTTTAACGTCCTACTGTTCTGCTCCTATACTGGGCTAATGAAGACGGGCATACGCCATACAGTGTTCTATGAGGGAAATTTTGCCCGGGCAGCGGCACTATCGCCTACTCTTATATCGAAATCCAACTGCCAAGGGATCTTTTACGTGCATTCCAATGTTTACACGGGACCTCGGTTTTTCGTCTCATCCGAAGGACTAGGCAGCTGTCCTTGTCAGGCCCTCCGTCCTGCATCACTGACAAGGGGGAAACCACGTCGGAAAATCGGGATGAACTTTCTCCAGGCTAGCAAGCCAGCGCCTTACCCACCTAGCCACCGTGGCTCCCCTTTTAGATGAATAACATAAATTTACCAACAATATAGATCTATTGATTTTATTAATTTTATCTGCAATATCGGTGTATTTATTATGTCTATCTACAATATAGGTCTATTTATCTTATTAAGTTTGACTATAATATAGTTCTGTTTATTTTATTAGGCTAATCTACATCTATAAGTTTTATTTATTTCATTATGCTTATCTACAAAATACGACTATTTATTTTATCAAGTTTATCAACAATACAGGTCTATTTATTTGATCAAGTTTATCAACAATACAGGTCTATTTATTTGATCAAGTTTATCAACAATATAGGGCTATTTATTTGATCAAGTTTATTAGCAAAATAAAAATAGGTCTATTAATTTGATCAAGTTTATCAACAATCTACGTTTATTTATTTATTTATTTATTAAGTGTATTAACGATATAGTTCTATTTATTTGATAAAGTCAATTAAAGATATAAGTCTATTCATTTTATTTAAACGATATAGGTCTATTCATTTTATTAAGTTTATTAACGATACAGGTCTATTTATTTTATTATAAATTCAAATTTTATTAATGATATTTATAGGGTGAGGATGAAGCAGCCCTGTGTACTGCTGATGGTGGTAGAGTTACAATACAGCATGGTTATAACCCAGGACATTATGTAGATCGACAATATACTGTTAGTTCTAATTCTACTATTTTATTACAGTTCAAACTACACTTGTCCATTCCACTCGGGTTAACAAAATAATGTTAATTTACCGTCTCAAGCAAGAAAAATTTCTTAAACATGTATTACACATGAGCTAAATCTGCCTATTGCAGGTCTTTTTTGGGTCCCGATATGTTATCTAAATTATTAATTAGACATTAATTAACTTATTAAGACCATAATCAACTCTCGATGCCACTGTTAGCCTGCGATATATCGTGGATTTGGATACGTTTTATGATGGATGATTTAACGCAAAAAAGGGATAATTTAGTATCGTATCAAAGGTGTAGAATGACGATCGAGGCTCTCCTAAAATTGAATCGCTAATACCTTGGTTCGGAGTGAAGCAATTTGACTGAAATCTCAGTATATTTTGTTCTCATTGTCTATTATTTAACTATCATAACGTTTACTGTCAGCTCTAATACCCCTTTACGTACAGATTAGCAAGCAAATTAAATATCCCGAAAACTTTTTCTTGGATAGCTTTATCAGATGTTTCTATTTTCCCCATCCGTTTATTGGCGAAAAATTCCCATATTTTATCTCTAATCGATGTTCAATCCTAACAGTGACAATCGTGTGTTTCATTTCAAGGGAGCTAACACGTTGAAAGCCAGTTCGTGTCTTGTTGAACTATCAGCATGCGAATACGTTCCAAGTTAACAAATCAGTATGCGAGCTGGTGAAAGTTTTATTATCATTTAACGTTGTCGATTCGGGTTTTTTCCCTACCTTCTACTGTTATAATGACGTCATACATGAATGTCGAATATTCATATATTGACAGTAAGGCCCGTGATATCTTTATCTATTGATTTAGAACACACGACAGAGCGTCAATATCTAATGAGTTGTAAGATCACTGTAGCTGCGTTCACACTAGGGGTTTAATCTGAATTGAATTCAGAATAAAGTCTTATTCCGGACTTTGGCGTCACACTCAATTCGATAAAAACCGAACTGAATCTGAATTAACGAATCCGTATATTTTTCCGAATTCAACCCGGAACAATTATTCAGAATCGGGTTATTCGCAGTCAAGATTTGAGTGTGACACGCTTGACTCAGATCAACAGTTTTACCGGGAACGATAACTTTGTACGAATGTTGGGATGTAGCCTACATAGCCGCAGCCCTTCGTCATTGAAACAAATGCTGCAGTAACATAACCAGCTAATGATAGGTTGTCAGGCAACGAAACACACGCCCTTAGCAGCTAATTCCTCCGATGAGTCAAAAAGGGTTGTGGCATACTTTTCCTTTTGTCAGTAATGCAAACATTTACAACACACTAAATTCTGATTACGAGTTCTGCCCTATACTAACATTTAATATCATGGCCCATAACTCTGGCAGTAATTATCGTAAATCGTTCAAAATCAATTGGCTTCTTCATCCATGAAGTTTAAACACTGTGCATAAATATCATGGGCCATAACTCTGGTAGTAATTATCGTAAATCGTTCAAATTCAATCTGCTTCTTCATCCATGACCTAAAATACTGTACATAAATTTAAAGTCAATCAGATATTAACATTAGCCTCTAGCGCGTCGGACAGGGGCGACCACAATATACGACCACATTTCAATGTGGGCATATAAAAATTGAAGTACAAAGATAGGTGTATTCAGATCACAGCTGGCCATTCACGGTCTAGAACTTGGGGGCAGGGCAGGTAAGCTTTAGTCGTCTCGAGTTTAGTGGAGTCTAGCCTCTAGCATGTATTACATATAGCTGGATAAAATAACAACAAAATGTATAGCTTTACATTATGTAGGTTTAGTGCTGAAAGGATTTGAATTATGAAATGGGAGTCACGATAGTTCAATGAGCAAGAAGCTGGCTCAGTAGTCTGGTGGTTGAGGGTTCTCTATCGGTGTTGACCGAAAACGTTCATTGTGATTTTCCTGCGTATTTTCCCTATGTCACTGTTGCAGGACGGAGGGTTTGACAAGGACAGCTGTGTTGTCATTCGGATGGGACGAAAGACAGAGTTCTCGTGTACACATTGACGTGGACGTAAAAAATCACTTGATAGTTGGAATTCGATAAAAGCGTATGCCGTAGCGCCGCTGTCCTAGGAAAATGATCTATGCCCGTCTTTATAAGCCCAGTCGGACCAGAACAGTAGGAAGTTTAACCCCATTTCATAACATTTCAATTATGAAATGTATCTTCGCTAGTACAGAGTCAAGAGTGAAGTACATGTACATACGTGTTGATGTATAGTAAACGCTACCAAAAGAGTAATCATCCTCATTCGCATTTCATTTTGGTGCCAACGAAATCGTGTTCGGTGCTACATGGCAAGGCGTCGAAGATGTAAGACCCGGCGTCGTGATGTAGCCTTGCTTGCCTCAGGAAATTAAACATAAGCAACATACGATCACCAATACGAATGTCTGGCGCATCCATTTTGCATATGAATGACCTTCACTGCGCATTCAGTGTGGCGCTTTTCATTCTGAATTCAATCCGAATAAACTGTAATGTGACGCACCGCTTTTAAAGCGGGAAAAACCAATCCGAATTCCGGTCTCCGGAAATCGCATTGAATGCGCATGGAGTGTGAACGCAGCTTGTGTAACCTTGATTAATTCGGTTTGAAAATCTGTCACGATTCGCCAGACAAGGTTCAAACAGTGTCACTGTCTTTCGGATTGCGGAAAAGACAGCGAGATCTTGACACTTTTTTGATATTTCAATTATTGCTGACCAGTTACCACTGTTTGATTACTTCGCTTAAACATATGTCGTGATTCGTCAGATGACAGTCGGACAGAAAGTGTCATTGTATTTCGGATTCTCGACCGGTTCATACTTTGGATCATTATTAATTATTTATTTTTCAGAAAGGTTTTTCTGATATTCAGATCCGTCAAGCTGATGGTAAAATATTATGTCGTTTTACTCGACCTAAATTTACGTCAATGTTAATGGGTAGAAAATGGTTTAACTTAACAGAACCATGGTATCTACAAATGGCATGGGGGTATACATTTATAGGTAATATTTTAAATTCTTTATACATGTCTTTTCAAGTCCGTTATAAAAACTTTCAATAATATCGTTGGGTGTCCCTTTTCAACCAACGTAGTATTTTGGCCACGGAATCGAATTTAACAATCCCCAAATTAATGAACACCGTTTAAAATCAACACCCCTGCATCCATTCCAATCACCGAGTATCAAAAGTATTAAATCCCGTTTGATATCTGTGATATTACTATATACATAAATAGTCTGAACTCGTACTACATGGAGCAAAGATCGTTGGTCAGTAGTGCTCTGGCTCACTAAAGGACGTCCTGGGTTCTGTCTTGGTGTTGGTCTACAACGTCCCTCGTGATTTTCCAGCGTATCTTTATATGATACCGAAGTCCCGTGTAAACGTGGCAATGTACGTGACAGAACCCGTTTCGAAGACGAAAACACCACTGTTGGGGCAAAATGTCCCTCATAACACACTGCATGATATATTATAGCTCGGTGGGTGCAGAAAAGTAGGACGCTTAGCCAAATTTCATTTCAGTTCTCAATACCAGTAACATACCCGTTTCGTTTGTCAAATATTGAACAAATTAAGACAATTGTCCCAGAACATACATGTCTGAGAAAGGCGCTGTCTTACTAACCACACAGTTCCGGATTATATACCCGTGTTGATCGAGAATGATCCTTAGGAATTTCCAGCATGGTTACAATAGATCAGTGGAGAAAGAATGAGGGCTAGGGTGTTTAGGCGCTCTAATGGGACGAAAAGCCGACGTCCTGTGTATACAATGCCCGGGCGAAATTTACATCATAATACATTGTATGACGAATGCCCGTCTTTATTAACTCAGCTGCTGCTGAAAAGTAAGACTTTAAACAACCATTCCATTTCATTTTAAATAATTTCAGGAACTGATGTTATCGGCAAGCACACAGAAGCACCGATTATAACTGATGAAATGGTTAAATTATCAGAGTTTAAAATTCACAGACCAACAATATCTTCATCTGCCCGTGTCACCACGTCACTTCCGTTGTTCATCTCTGTCTTCGTGTTTTCTATGTACATTTAAATTATGTAACCATGGTTCTCAAATGAGAACCTCTATGTGTTCTTCTGTTTTAATATTTATACTTAATAAAAAAAAACCAAAAAAAACCAAGATGTGCTGTTGTTTGGAGATTTAACGCCCACTTCCACTGATAGTGATATCGCGGACAAATCGTTATTGAAGTTAATTTAGCCCATGCCCAACGGCCTTTCCACGAGAAGGCGCCCATATCTTTAAGTCAAATACACTCACACCAGGGATGGAAACCACGACCACTAGGCCATCCCAGCCCATTAGATGAGGATTGATGTGTATATTAAACAGCAAAAGAAACGTCAGGTTGCTATGTTATTCTGAATAGACGCATTGCATGATACTTGCCAAATGTTGTTATTGTATATTTGTGACCAAATCTCCACCGGAAAACGGCCAGGAGTTCTGGATGGAAAACATGCCACTTGACTTTATGAACTATAAAGCGCACGTATTAGAACATCATTAAATATCCTGTCTGCTCACCCAACAGAATACATCATTAAATTTCTTGCCCGCTCTGTACTGACTGAAAGTGAATGACGTCGTTGATAAAACCATAATATCTTATTTCTATTCTATTGAAGAAGATTATACAGTCTTTAACGCACATTTCTAATTCAGTTTGGACGCTTGTTTTAATGTCTTCACTAAATATTTTAAATAACTACAAAAATGTACGTTTAGATAATAAACAATCTGTAAAATCTTTAAAGCATATAAAATGTGCATGCATTGTATAGTTATCCTGCACTATATTTTTAACCGAAGGTAGAGATTAAGGCTCTTTGGCCTTCTTTTTATATTGAGCTATGATAAATAAACAAGAAGTAGTTCGTAACACGCGGACGTCGATAACAGTCATCTGGCAATTGCATATACACCAAGTTACCAGAAATTGTTTTAATTTTTAAATATAAGACTACTTTTAGAGAAAAATTACTGACATATTGTTCATGATGAGGATCTTTCCTGTTTTGTGTTTTTGCTTGGTTATTTATGTGAAGAAAGGTAAGTCAGTCATTCTCTTACCCAATCTAAGTTTATAAAGGGGCGATGTTGAACATGAATTGAAATGAAATAGGGTGTAACATCCTATTGTGTTGCTCTGAACTGCAGGGCTAATGAAGACGGACCTAAATGAAATGAAATGAAATGGAGTTTAACGTCCTACTGTTCTGCTCCTAAACTGGGAAAATGAAGACGGGCATACGCCATACAGTGTGCTATGAGGGAGATTTTGCCCGGGCAGCGGCGCTACGGCCTACTCTTATATAGAATTCCAACTGCCAAGGATCTTTTACGTGCACGCCAATGTGTACACGGGATCTCGGATTTTCGTCCCATGCGAACAACTAGACAGCTGTCCTTGTCAGGACCTCCGTCCTGCATCACTGACAAGGGGAAACCACGCCGGAAAATCTGGTTGAACTTTCTCGGCTAATGCAGGGATTGAACAGGGAGATTTTGCCCGGACAGCGGCACTACGGCCTACTCTTACATCGAATTCCAACTGTCAAGGGATCTTTTACGTGCGATGTTGAACATATCTTTCATCGACGATTTTGTTATCCACATCTCTAATGGTTTTGTTGCAGAATTATTTCAAACAGTTATTTAATTTTGAATGCTTCATAAAGTTATTATATGATCTTTCTAGCTATCAATTGCGGCTAATCGGTAAGAAATAAATTTACTTTTGACCTGATTTCTATACAATGAATTTATTTCTATTAGTTAATGTGTCGATATTAGAGTACAGTTATTGTATTTGTATTTCTATTAGTTAATGTGTCGACATTACAGTACAGGTATTGTAGTTGTATTATATTATTGTTAATGTGTCGATATTAGAGTACAGGTATTGTATTTGTATTATTATTAATGTGTCGATATTAGAGTACGGGTATATAGTTGTTCTCTCTTTGTAAGACATTGGGCCTGCTTCATGAAATTTTAACGAAGATAAAATCCAAATTTTAGAAATTTGATTGGATAATATTATATTGATTTTAGTGCTTAGCCAATCAAACTTGAAGTATCTACTAAAATTTGGATTTTATCGTCAGTTAAACATACATTATGCAAGAGCTAAATCTGCCTATTGCAGGTCTTTCTTTAGGCCTGAAATGTTTCCTAAATTAATAATTAGACATTAGTTACCCTATCCAGACCATAATCAACTCTAGATGGCATCGCTAGCCTGCGATCTTAAGTGGATTGTGATCCGCTTTACTGCATAACTTTCCATCTCGATTAAACGATTAAATGGATAATCGAGACTATGCTGTTTAACGTACTGACTTTAGTAATGATGACCGAGGCTAGGCAGAAATTTTATTCGCTTAGTTCTCGGTTCATAGTGGATCAATTTGAATGAAATTTTCAGCAACTTGCCTCTACGTCATCTAGTTTTTAATTATTATAGTGAGAACTGCCAACTCGTTATCGAATCTCCCATAATGTATCTTTAAGATTTCGAGAAACAAGGTCCAAAACTTTTTTTTTTCAAATTCTAATTCGTGTTTTTTATTTTAAAGTTACAATTTCATATTTTCTAAGAAAGTCAAAACATAATTATTTCTATGTCTTTTGCCAACTCACTATTATACGATCATAGGTTATCTTTCTCACACTTAAAAATCTTCACACCGGAAATAATAACACAATTACCTCCCAATTACCTCCCTTGTTTTCCTATTCCCCACCATGGAATAGCTATCTTCAAACGTTTGAATTTGAAGTTGAAAATTATATTCATGCCAATTTCTCAACTGGCAATAGTTAATTATAGGATTAATAGGATTATTCTTTAACAAGGTAGGACTGTTTATAGATACCATCTATTTTAGGGCTTTATTTTAATACATTTTAAAAATATAACTTAAAAATATAAAATTTTAACTTTAAATATTATGGAAAATATTGAGTTACAGGTTTAGCTCCTTTAATATGTAAGGCCATTGAATCGCTAATCTTTGTTGGAATAGATATTGTTTGCTTAAGGGATTTGTTGAAACGGGTATTTTTAGAGTTTGTGCTGTGTCACTGGCTTTTCAAAATATATTATTGTGTCACTGGTTATTTTGCTTTGTCACAGACATGACTGTTACGTTCCTTCAAGGTTAAATGGGGATTGTCATCGATTCGAGTTCTGGTATATCAACCCCGGGCTTTTATTGGACACGAAGTAAAGTTGTCGGTAATCGAAACGAGTGGACGTTTTTGGGAGAGAGAGAGAGAGAGAGAGACTTCAGTTGTTGGAAGAAACCGGAGGACCTGGAGAAAACACACGATATTTGACACGATGTAAGGTCGTTTGCGAATCCTGTGGATGGTGTTACTTTTCATTTCTGATTACGTTGTTCATTTCCCTTAGACACTGTAGAATCACTGATCAACAACACAGTAAATATATGAACACCAGACAGTGAATCAAATCTGATACTTCTATAGAAAAGGTTTACCAAGACAGACAAGAAGAAGCTCTTAAAATATACCCCATAGTAATAACCACTTTAATATTGAAGAATACATGGGATTAAATACACTTTATGTTATTAACACCATTATCATGAATATCAAATTCTTATTTACAATACAAAAATCCAACAAACAGCGGTTGAAATCCGAGTTAGATAAATAGGCATTGCTTATAAAAGAGGGGGCTTTATCAGAATTTGGCTTAACCCCCAAAACAAACAGCAATAATGACGGACGCCCACCTGTCAATACTGTTCTTTTCGGCTAATACAAAAGATTATCATGTATCCAGACGCAGAAAAATCCACAGTCAATCAGGTTTTCTACTAGGTGTCATTTTTAAATTACACGTACCTTCACGACAAATTGATAAAACGATGCATCTTAAACAAGCATTGCCGCAATTCTGGTTCCCTTTTTTTCGTTTTACTTTCCATTTTTTATAGTTTACCGAACTCCGTATTAGAAAATTAGAATCATAAAAACGAAAGGAAATAAAGATATAATTTTAATTACATTAACATTGATATAAAAACGCAGTCACAATTATTTCACACTTTAACAACAAAGAACCAAGTTTAATAAATAAATCCCAAAAGTACAGTTCCTTAACACTTACATTAGATATTCCTATATCAAAGAGGCAGCCATGGTACCTCAGTGTGTAATACATTGGTTCACCAGCCAGGCGGTCCCAGGTTCGAGTAAGTTTTCGAAGAGGTGAAAACGGCGCCATCGGGGCATGTCTTTCAAAGCATAGTGTATGCCAACCTTTATTATCCCAGTCGGCGCAGAGAGATAGGACGTTATAAATAAATGAATACATGATATAGTTCATAAAATTATGATATTATTACCGTTTGTTTGTTTGTTATTTCTTTATTTTTTAAGTAGTAGAGGTTTGAAAGACCAGGGTCCTGTTTCACGAAATTTTTAACTAAAAATAAAATCCAAATTTTAGTAGATACTTCAATTTTGATTGGCTAAGCACTACAATCAGTCTAATATTATCCAATCAAATTACTAAAATTTGGATTTTATCATAGTTAAAATTTCGTGAAACAGGCCCCAGGCCCCGAGATCACAAAGCATTCTCATACTTAAGTTAACAAATTTACTCAACTTTCAATCATTGTTTATGAGAGATATCTTTGATCCAGAAACACAGAACTTTGCACATAGTTTCTTATTGATGTATTTGATACATTAAAACAACAAAAGTTTTATAAAGGGCTATATTTTAGTTCAAATAAGGCGAACAATTTTGAGTAAATTCTTAACTTAAGTCTAAGAATGCTTTGTGAATTTGGAGCTGGAGAGATTTAAAGTATCGTAGATCTGATAAATAATAGTTGCTGGGCCCATATCGGTTGGAGAGGTTTTACCTTTTTGCCCGTACAATAGACACCTGTATGTACGCAACTGTGTGTACAATAAAGTTGGCTGATGCCTTTAAACTATTATTTAACATATATCCACCGAGTACAAATTTAATTCAGATATGATGTACTTAACATACGGACAAACTATTTACAGGCCTTGCAATGATACAAGCTAACTGTGGTATCAATACACGATTTTACACATAATTCATACGATAACCCATTGATGCACGAAGGCTTATCATGCAGTAAATATGATCCCGACAGCTAAGAGATACTGGTGCGAGGTTCTTTATTAAAAAGGTCAAACATTCTATTTACAAAACTTCGTTTGGTGTTGACCTATTTGCATAAGAATACATTTTACTGAATATGCCCGCCAAGCTTAAATCGCTTTATTCCTATAGATCAAGTCTAATGATGCGAATACTCGCGAAATAGAAAGTATGATTTTGTACGGTCGAATTATTGACTTACATCTTCTTTTTGGTGGACGTCTGAGGTATAAGACGAATGTTGAGCATAGAACGAATGCGTCCATGGCATGCATAGTGTCTATCCAAGGAATGCTGAGCGTACGTTGCAAATGGCAAACGAATTCCAAACATATGCCAAGCGTGCTGCAACCGGTTACATGGCGTGTTTTCGCTGATCCATGTATACGCTCTTCGACTCAAGACGTCCATGAGTCGACACCCTAAGGAGTCGACATCTCCAGACCAGTTCCACTAAAGTTCCAGTTCCAGTATGTCTCCCCAGAATCCTATTGGCATGATTGTGAAGATGCAGTCGGGTAAGAATTAGCCAGCCAGCAAAAATTGCATCACCATGGGCCAGCCAAGGCTACATCCTCTCCATTCCCTCCAGATTCACACAGATCTCCACCCCACTCCCTCCATTACTCCATGGCGCCGATGACTCTGTTCACGGGTGCCACCACAGTTTCTCAATCACCTCCAATGTCTCCGAGAAGAACTATGGAGTAGAAATTCTGCAATACACAACTGAGCCTCACTAAAGACCATATCTTATAAGAGAACCAGACTGAGAATTAGGCTACAATAATCGTACTTTAAACCCTACTCCATTTCCTTCAATGTAGCACATATAAAACACTCAATATATAAATCAACACTTGAAGGCACTCTGGAAAATGACGGTCTTAAGGTTTTTTCGAAACGTAGTTAATGATGATGCATTTTTCAGAGATCCACTTAAACTATTCCATAATTCAGGAGTAGCATAGCTAAAGGCTCTTGTCCCTGCGATTGTCTTATTTTTTTTTAACAAGTAGGTTACTTGAAGATGATCACAGGGATCTGGATGGAGTATATGGGATCGGGAGATGTTCTAGGTATTCTGGGACAAATTCGCTGTTTAGAGTTGAATAGGTCGTGGATAAAATATTGAATTCGATGCTGTAATTGATTGAGAGCCAGTGAAGTTCTTTCAAAATTGGACTGTTATTCTCAGATGACTTCGACCTAGTAACTATCCTAGCAGCTTTATTTGTAGTTTCTGCAAACGGCCAATTTGATAATTGGGAGAATTATATAGGAGTGAGTTGCAATAGTCGATTCTGGATGTTAACTAGCATCTTCGCTGTTGGCTGTCAATAAAATTGCGTTTTTTTCGCAAAAATTGTACGCCCAAATTTCGTACAGACTTCAACTGCAGTGTCACTAATTTTCAAACAATTGTTTTTTGTTTTGCTGACATGGTATTTACTTCCAATTTTATGTAATTCGATCATGTCATCATTTAACTTCAGCTTATTTGTCTTCATCAAGTATCGGATTTCTGACAAACACTTTTCCAGTCTACCAATCTCGTCTTCCCCATTGGAATGCTTGAAACCTATGTAAAGCTGCGTATCGTCATCATATAGCTGGTACTTCTGGTTATTGTGGCGTGTGGTAACACCAAGGAACGAATAGCATGGGGAACTAAGACCGAACCTTGTGGTACCCCGTACTTCACGGCATTTGGTTTAGAACTATGTCCGCCAACTACCACAGTTTGGAATCGCCCACTGGGTAAGATGTAATCCATGATAGAGCTGTTTCTGTGATGCCAAATTCTGCTGAAAGTCGTCTTAACACACTTTGATGCTCAAGGGTGTCGGCTGCTGCACTAAGATACAGTAAAACAAGAAATTCACTTTTATTGGCATCCATTTCCCTAAGGATACCATGTTGTTCTCTCATTAAGGCTGTCTCAGTACTGTGTTTGGACTTGTAGGCGGATTGCCAAGGCTCTATCAAATTGTTGCAACGTAGATGACAGATCATTTGTTCAGCAACAACGTCTTCCATAATTTTGGATATGAATGAGAGATTGAACACTGTCCTATAGTTTTTAAGTTCATCTGGATCTGATGATGGTTTCTTCAGAAGCGGATTTACTAAAGCTAGTTTCATTTGAACTGGAACTCTACCTATTTCAATACAGCTGTTCACAATGTCGGCTATGGCCGGGGAAATTTCAGATATACATGATTTAGTAATTTTCGTCGGTATGTTTTTGAGGCATAGACATAGACTGGGTGTTATTACCACCATACATTATACCCTTCAAATTGTTATTGATAATAAATAGACTGGGTGCCATTACCATCATGCTTTATATCCTTCAATTTGTTATTGAGCACACAGTCTGGGTGTTATTACCACCCTTCTTTATTCCTTCAATTTGTTATTGATAATAAATAGAACAGGTGTAATAGCACCCTTTTTATACCACCCTCTTGTTGTTGATAATAAATACACCAGGTGTTATTACCACCATACTTTAGACGACCCCTCTTTTTGTTGATAGCCATGGACTGGGTTATAAATTATCTTACATCCCCCATCTGTTGTTGATAATTACAAGGTTAGTTCGGTAGGCTACACATGGAGACTTTCATTAAACTTTTATTTCAGGTACCTGCTATCCAAATGGTGCTCCTGCCTCAACATGTTTAACTTTGTATCCGCATCATCAATCAACTGTCCATCAAACATCAGCTACACCTTTTACTTTTGCTGTTGATAAAACTACATATCAGCCTTCTGACGAGCTTACAAGTAAGATACACATTTTATAACTAATGTTAATAAAACTATCAGAAATGAAATGGGGTTTAACGTCCTACTGTTCTGCTCCTATACTGGGCTAATGAAGACTGGCATACGCCATACAGTGTGTTATGAGGGAAATTTTGCCCGGGCACCGGCAATATCGCCTACTCTTATATCGAATTACAACTGCCAGAGGATCTTTTACGTGCATTCCAATATATACACGGGACCTCGGTTTTTCGTCTCATCCGCACAACTAGACAGCTATCCTTGTCAGGCCCTCCGTCCTGCATCACTGACAAGGGGGAAACCACGCCACGTGATCCCCCTAAAACTATCAGCCTTCTGAAGAACTTACAAGTAAGATACACATTTTATCACTAATGTTAATCAAACTATCAGCCTGATGGTGAACTTAAAAGTAAGATACAGCATTTGTAACTATTTGTAATCAAACTACCTAACAGCCAGATGATGTACTATACACATGTTACTAAACTGTTAATCAAACTGGGGGATCACGGTGGCTAAGTGGGTAAGACGCTGGCTCGCTAGCCTGGAGGTCGGGTGTTAAATCCCTGCATTGGCCGAGAAAGTTCATCCAGATTTTCCGGCGTGGTTCCCCTTGTCAGTGATGCAGGACCTGACAAGGACAACTGTCTAGTCGTTCGGATGGGACGAAAAAACGAGGTCCTGTGTACGCATTGGCGTGCACGTGAAAGATCCCTTGACAGTTTGAATTCGATATAAGAGTAGGTCGTAATGGCGCTATCCTGGCAAAATTTACCTCATAGCACACAGTATGGCGTATGCCCGTCTTCATTAGCCCAGTTCGGAGCAGAACAGTAGGACGTTAAACCCCATTTCATTTTGTTAATCAAACTACCAACCTTCTGATGAACAATAACTGATAGTCAAACTATCAGCCACCTTATAAGATACACATTTTACTATAACTGTAGATCAAACGAACCAACAGCCCCTTGATGAACTTACCAGTAAGATACTCATTGATGTGTATTTGAAATTAATATGTTTGTCTATCGCACTGAAATGATAAAATTTGGTTTTCTACGGTGTTTTTCATAATCTGCACCCGAGCCATATTTAGAGATAGCCTGGAAAACTGTTAGCTGAATTGTTATTGGGTAAGAAAGAGACCTTTGGCGGTTAAAATACAGGTCGTTTCGTTGTTTTATACTTTCGATCGCCTCCACTAATTTGATTAACCAATCAGCATTGATGTTACTAGTGAGATACCTACAGTTCAGTGCACCGCATGTCAAGAACTCGCCGCAACAGGCCGTTTCATTGGCCAATCCCTCACATCAACCAGAACGCGGGTTATATAACAACTCTTCAAGGTCTTAGTGTAATGTAGTAAAACTAAATTTTTAACTATAAAAACGAAACGCAATAGGATTGTCGTATGGTTATACGATCATAGCTTACGTTACGTGTCTTGGGGACCTATGTTTTACGTTTTCTATTATTTTTAGTTACGATTGGATCGACAAATAATAAAGAGTTTAAAGGGATAGAAATAAAGGTTCACAGAGTTGATGGCAATCAAGAAGTTCCTGAAGGACAATTTACAGAGTTTGATGAAATTAAACTGAAAACGAATGACTGCTTTGGTGGACAAAAGGTATAAGGGTTGATTCTTAAAATGGACGAAAATGTGTCAAAAGTATACATTAAAGGAACTAAATTCCTATTTTTTGGAACCTAAAATTTACGAAAATTGTTCAAAAATTACATATCGCATGTATTATTAGTATATGTAAACTGATTTAATTTTTTTTAAAACTTAATTGTTATTTCTTTTCAGTCGAAATACGTCCAAATTGTATCTCAGTCGGACATAGCTGGTTATTTCGGTTTACTTAACCACTGACATTTTGCCCGATTACAAATGGCACTGAGAGCATGGAGTACACTATACTCCTCGCATTGTTTCGTTTGATTATACCTAAACCCACTTACCACTGCTGTAAAGGAAGCAAACTTCTGTTCCAAATTATGACTGGCCAATAGTCCGATTAACAACCAATAGCTAACTGCGTAACAGTATCATTACGCTTTAAACAGAGCTCCAAATTGGATCAAATATGTTTACATAACGTTACGTCATGCCTCACGATTTTATTATGCCCAATTAACCAGTGCATAGCAGAATATTGCAGAGAACAAATTGTGTGACAAACGAGGCTATCAACATGGATACAATGTAGCAATACTGTATGGCGACGAACATTACTTTCACTGTTTTTAATACCTTAAATCATTGTCCAAAGTTTTAGGGAAGACCCCAGATTAAACGAAGTGCTGTCATGTTGCTGTACTTGGGATAGACTCCCTCCAAAACTCAAGTATCAGAAGCCAATCCAGTAATGGCCAGAGAGGGATTTCTCGGGCCATTGCTTCAGAAGTATGAGAGTACACGTCCTTGTCGACTGATTTAAAAATGTTCACTGTGTCTTAAATGGTGTATGTATAATAATTATAAGTATCCTATATTGTCAGGTAAGATAACAACATCGACTAATAAATCGTGTCTGGATAATATTGAGTAAGAACTTTAGCCGTTTAAATGAATCTTTGTTCATTTGTAAACCACATAGATATATGATCATTTTTATTTCTATTCACAGAATTTAATAACACACAATAACAGCGACGCCGTGACGTCATTGACAATAAAATGGCGGGCACCGGGTCAGAATATAGGAGCTATTCAGTTCACGTATGTATCCTGATGTATTAAATGCCATTGTTATCGATTGAGGTATTCACTAGAATGTATATTAGGGTGAAAGCAATAAAAACATTAACATAAAACAAAACATAAAATTGGCATGCTATGGCATATTGATGATTCATAGTATCTATAACGTACCATAACATTAATATATTCCTTTCCAGGGCAACAATTGTTGAGAGCTTTAGCGTATTTTGGTTTAATGTTAAGACTGTTGTTCAACCTGCTTCTAACAATAATATTGTTGATCCTGTATTCCAGGTGGGTTTAAAATAATTGACATTAATACTATCGTAATAAGGCGGCAGTTGTTTTTAAAGTGATAGATTAGGTTATGCGAAAATCTCGTTTATAACGTAAGTGGAGATTTGGGTTTGGATTTTAGAAGCTATATACATAAGTAAATGACATTTATAAGAATGTAGTCCCAAAATTGTGTTAGATATGTAAACTCAAATATTGCAGTTCCCCCATCATTTTTCCCCATTATATCATTTCTATAAATAGTAACCTGCTCCAGCCACAGCGGTGGGCCATCAAAGGCCCAGCTTTGGGCATGTTTTGTAGTCAAATGACTACAAAAAAGTTACTGGCCTATAACCCCCTTAATTTCCAAATACACTGACCTCAAACTGTACTGTACATAGCTTAACATAGCTTGAAATAAAGGTGAAACCTTGCCGAATAATTATATGATTTGATTAAACCCAATTGCTATGCGAAATTTCTGTTCATTTTAATATGGCCGCCGAACCACAATCACGTGATATCATGTCACGCCAAAATACAGAAAAACTGTTCGGAAAGATAAGATTAAGACTTCAGTGGCCAACTCTTCACTGTTTGTAACATAATTACTTATTTCATTGCAAACTGTGGTGATATGTGCTAAAAATTTTTACAATTAAACCTAATTTTATTTGCTCAAAGCCTCAAATAGTTTATCAATTGTAGCTGTGAATAAGAATTATCACGGCTCAAATATTGCAGCTAACTGCATGATGTACAGTTTCTTAATCCGAGTCAGTGTAGAAAAGTAGGCCCTTACCCCATTTCAATTCATTTTCATCATGCGTGATATATGTCATATAACTTTTAATTGAATGAACGCATGAATAGATATGTCTTCTAGAAAAGTACAAATATGTATAATAATAGATTTTGAGAGAGCGACATACAAAGAAATCTGTCTTATGTAATTTACCTCTCTAGAAGTATCAATGGGAAAGAATGTTATAATAACAGAATTTATGTACTTTTCGCGTCGACATCGACAAAAGAAAAATCATATACTTCAGGTAGAACTTGCATTGAAAGGCAAAGTTTCTCGCAAGCTGCAATGGATGACTTAAAATAGGTTCACACACTTAATTTTAAGACGAGCCCTTGACTCGTTAAAGGCGAACGAATCGCGCTATAGATATTTACAGCTTAACTGATAAATTCCTCAGTAGAGTAAGATGGATTTTGTGAATGAAACATGCATATTATGCTGGGTAGCTAAAATCCCTCTTATGGCCGTCATCGTGAGAAAAATCGCCCGTTTTCATTCCACACACATACAACTAAAAACGACAAAAAGTTGAACTGTTTTGCTTAAAAAAAACTAGTGCGAAAACAGCATGTTTTATTTCTTTGATCAATTAAATTTGAACTATCTGAACACCTGATATCACCTACAAATGTTCTTCTATTGACCTCAGTATGTGTGATTTATATAAAATGTTTTGCCTTTTAATGTTGCACGCCTTGAGTGCCGATATAGCGCCCAAATAATAGAAATCGAAAATAATAGAGATCGAAAATGGAAACTATAATATGCTGATAAGGTTATTATTAGGTTATTATGTATAAAGTCGTTTGTGACCGTAATAGCCCGAAATCCAAAGACGCCATACTTCTTCCTGCGAAATTGAGAGTTAAAGGATTAAAACTAACAATAGGATATTAGTATTTGGGAACTAATTATCTCTAGCCTCCACTTTAAAGGAATACATAAATACATAAAAATATATACATAAATAAATTAAAAAAAATACGTCCAAGTAAATTCATATATGCTAGCTGTCTGCTCTTTATAGGCGTCTTCAGATATTAATAATGTATACAAAAAATTAACTTTATAACCATACATAATATACATTCCTAGAATAATAGATTTCCCTGGCAATGGATTATAAACAGTATCGGGTAGCATACACGAAAAGGCCATATACTATATAATACATAATATTTATAAATATTTACACAGAAAACTTCAATTATTCATTGTATTATATAATGCTTTACGGATACTATAGTACACTTACACAACATCTGAATATTTTTACAGATACCTACTATACCAGCAGAATTTACACCAATAAACTTTAATAACTGCGGTCAAACTAAGGGCTGTTTTTACCACCCAAAAACCTGTACGGGGGATGACTGTGCAGTGGCTGTAACTTATATGGATAATAAAGACGACACTTATACTATTGAATTAATTGGAGATGCAAATAACGGTGCTGGTTATATTGCTGCTGGGCTGTCTAAAGATAAAGCTATGGTATGTATTGATCTGTGTTTTATCCCGGTTGATGCAAGAAATGTGACGTTGAACCCCGGAGAGAGAGAGAGTGTGTGTGTGTGTTTAACGTCCACTCGACACAGACTAGGTCATTTCGGGACTAACATATGATTCAATTTTATTTCAATAATTCGCTTGCGCGTAGAGGTCTTTAGCAGTGAGACGAAACCGCAGGACCCGGAGAAAACCCACGACGCTGGACAGGCGACACTACTCCTTGCCACGTACAACCACATAAAGTCCGGAACTTCTTGCCTAGTCCATTGTATTAAATTAAACAGATGTAATTTTATCCACTCGTTTTGGTTACTTTGTCTTTAATAAAAAAAAAGAATAATATGCTTTAATATCATCAGGGAGAAGATGTGGTATTCTTCTGTTCAGTTGGTTCTGATACAGTTGGTGTTAAATTGGGTTACAATCCTGGTCAATATTCACAATTTGACTATACGGTAAGTATCAAATTACCAAGAAATAAACAGCTAGATGTGCACCTGAGAAGAGTCTGTAACTATGATAGTTAATTTTAGGAAAGCCGCGGTGGCTTAATGTGTAAGTCGCTGGCTCACTTACCATGTTGGTAGAGACAGTGTGGTTTTCCCTTGGCATAGAGCCTGACGAGGACACAGCGTCTTGTCGTTGCCGTGTACGTAAAAGTACCCATCTACAGATATAAGAACCGCAGCGACCGCTGTCCGAGCCAGATATCCCCAATAGCACACTGTATGGCTTATGCCCATATTCATTAGCCCATACTCGGCGCCGAAACTTTGGGCGTTAAACCCTATTTCATTTCATTTTAGATACAGATTGACAGAGTATGATTATCTAATTAATTAATATTGTTCCAGTCGGAGCGTAATACGTAAACCCCCATTTCATTTTCGTTTCGTTAACATTGATTTAAGGGACAACATACAAAACTAAATAAACATACACGAATTTCTGCACTCCCATTCCTAATATATGTAATTTACTTTTCACTTCATAAGTTTGTAAAATTACTGTTTATTAATGAGAGACTAGTCTTCATCAAACAGTTAAAATATATAAAATATGATGAGTCAATTCAAGTCAAAGGTGAAAGTGGTATAATGTTAACACAAGTCATCATGTAGGATCAATCTTAGACCCTGTTTGTGTTTGAAATCTGACGAGTTAAAGGCTCA
This sequence comes from Patella vulgata, assembly GCF_932274485.2. Classification (NCBI taxonomy): domain Eukaryota; kingdom Metazoa; phylum Mollusca; class Gastropoda; family Patellidae; genus Patella; species Patella vulgata. The sequence goes on from NC_065881.2 coordinate 18,719,689, forward strand.
ATACCACTCTTGTTGTAACTGAATAATATGTCCCATCTTTATTCTGGTCAACAAATTGTACTATTATACAATATTCCAATTAATTGATGATACAAATTTTATCTTAACACACCTAATTTAAAAAATTGGAAAAATTCAACTAAATAATTTGAAAAGCCTGACGTAAAGCTTTTCAAATGTTACTTAGATTTGAAAATATTTTTGAACCCTCTGGACAAGTAAAGTAGGATTTAATAGATAATTTACACAACAGGTAGGACACTAACACATCTAGTACTTAGAATAAGGCTATTTTTTATTTTCTGGAGCTGTCAAGCCAGCAAGAGTGTTATTGTCCCTTTAAGGCATATGGTGATCTGATTAACACGGAACGAAATATAGATCTGGGCCCTTATTCACGAAAACTTAAACTAAGATAAATCGAAATTTTAAGAAATACTGCAATTCGATTGGCTGACCAGTAAAATCAATTTGCATATATCCAATGAAGTTGCAGTAGTTCTTATAATTTCGGTTGTAACTTAGTTTAAGTTTTCGTGAATACGGGCCCAGTATTTTAATCAGATTGGGTATGTGGTGTTGTGCACCAATAATTATAGCAATTCTTAAGTATCCACCTTTAATCAATATTGCCATTAACAGATAAGAAATCGGAGCAATCTGTCATTATTTTACCGACTACATAGCTTGAAATATACTTGAAAACATTAGCTAATTTTAGACTTAAAAATAAGTTCTCAGTAATATCAGGGTTTTATCTTATACATAATTCATTTAATAGAGAGGTTTTACCAATGTTCAAACCCGTTTCGTGAATGGAAAGATATCCTGTCGATTTACCAGAAATAAAAACGCAACTCTGTACCAGGCACCAAACCTGAACTTTGACCTTTCCGAGGCATACTATCTTCTTGTAGCTTGGGGTGGAACTTATAGCAGTAAGTATCATTGATTCATTTAATATGTGCAGATGCTTTTGTTGCAGTGGGGGAGCGGTTGCACAGCACTGGTGGTTCAACCAGGGTGCGCCAGTGTCGATTCCCCCGTATTGGCCGACAATGTTCTAGGTGAGCGGATTCGACGAATAAATCAGAGGCCCCGTCCATATGTTGACATGCCTGTACATGAACCATTGGAAGTTGGAATTCGAAATACGAGTAGGCTGTAGCGGCTCTGTATGGACGAAATCCCCTACCCCCTATCCACATGACCCCATTTTATTTTTCTTTTAATCCTTTTATCTGATAAAAAAGAGCCATCGAAAATTGGGGGACATAAAAGGTGATACTATATGTATATTTTTAGAGTAGCACTGAATATATACTGAGCGCCATGGAAAACGCATCACTTAGTTTTTCGTACAACAAAATGATCCTGTAAACATATCTTATTTATTTTGCTTCTTATTGTGAATAATAATATTCAAATGGGAACACATCAATAACAACACATTTGTACACTTATGGCTTTTTAATCTGTAATCAAGGGTACAAAGTCAGAGGGGTCAAAACCAAAAGTACGACACAGATGTCAGTAGCGCGTTTGTCCTCCACGGGCCATCATCACGGTAGGTTACAGCATTAACGCGACCCCTGTGTAGGGCGGTCCGGTGATGAAATGTGAAGCCTCCCCACACCATTACACTTCCCCCACCCCATCGATTCGTTTCGAAGACGCAGCAGTCTGCAAGACGTCTCCACACACGTTGACGGCCATCAGCGTGATAAAGATGAAAGCGACTCTCATCACTGAAGAGCACACTTTGCCAGTCTACTCTTCTCCATGTCTGGTGTCCTTGAGCCCATATCAAACGCCGCTGACGGTGATGATCCCTGAGGATAGCTCCAACATAAGGTCGTCGTGCACGGAGTCCTACTTCTCTTAGACGACGTCTTACGGTGTTGGCACTTACTGGTCCTTGTCTTCCGACGACTGCTGCACCTATTCGAGTCGCTGGGCGGAATCTGTCACGCAGATGAGTGACCCGGATGTAGCGGTCTTGAGCCTGGGTTGTAACGCGTTGTGGACCAGGACGTTGACGGTCACGTGTTGATCCAGTAACTCGAACACGTTCCACCAACCTTACAATAGTGGACTGATGACAATTGAAGTGTCTGGCAATAGCACGTGTAGACATGCCAGCCCTGGACACTCCCATGGCTTCATTCCGTTGATTTTCAGTAAGTCTCGGCATCTCTAGCTCGATTCCTTCACACGTCCAACAACAAATTACGACAGATTGACTTTTCACAGTTCATGTACTGCACATTAAGTTGAAAACATGCTTTTAAAGGGCTCACACACAATGCTGCACGTGAATATTGGGTTTTCCATGTGCATCTCGTGCTATATTTTTTTTGTGCACACGGGCCGATATTTTTTGCGTTTGGGAGCATTGTGTGAAACGGGGGGTTGGGATGGCTTAGTGGTCTAGAGTGTCACGCTTCGACCTCTAGTTGGCCGGTCACCTCTGGCTTGCGGCTGTGGTTTCGATCCCAGGTGTGAGCGTATGTGGCTTGGAGATAGGGGCGCCTTCTCAACCTCGTGGGTTTACTCCGGGTACTCCGGTTTCCTCCCACAGCAAAGACCCCTGCGGGTGCGCTAAGATCATTAAAATGAACTTGTCTGCGATATCACCTTCGGTGGAAGCGGACGTTAAACGCTAAAAACAACAACAATTGTGTGAAACAATAGTTCATAGTATTGCATAATATTATACATACAAAACCACTTAGTAATAAAATTTTGAAAAAAAAGTGATGCGTGTTCCATGGCGCTCAGTATATAAATGATAAATGACATCAACGTACTGCAATTAAACGGCGGAAAAAGAAGTTGACAGAAAATAATTAAGAATTTACTTAGGCCTCAATATGTATGATAAATGGACAGTAAGTTATGAAAAATTACCCTCTGAAAAATGGACCTCCCCTCAACGAATTTAGTTGACAGACATGGCGTCTAACAACAGTTTATTTATAACTTTAGGTATCCGACTACGAGACTTACGATATCGCCCTTAGTGGAAGTGGACATAACGGTCACCCGCGAAAACAAAGGTTTGAGAGGATTTAAAGCAAATGTTTGATAGATTAATGAGTTTGAACATGATTTAGGCCAAATATATCATCAAATCACAGAGTTTTTACGCGGGAATGTATCTTTAAGACAAACAACTCATTATACCATTTTTTGTCATTTTATTTAGATACGGGTGAGGTGATGCATCACACTGATACTCCAGTTACCACCAACGAATTAGTCTCCCTGAAGGACACTACTCTACTGACAGTAGACGGGCCTGTATCTGGTGCTCAAACACTACGATGTATTCAGTTGATCACTGTCATTTCTCTACTACTTGTCTGGCTGTAAGAGGTCAATTAAAGAGAAACATACGCCGTATTAGTATATAATGAAGTGCACTTAATTACTTTTAGTCTTTACCCCCCCCCCCGTCTTCCCTTATCACTGTGTAGATAATATCTATAGTTCACCACATAAAATGTGACTTACCATCGCCGCCCCCCCCCCCAATTAGAAATCTTTGCTGGCACGTCAGCTGCGCTGCAACCGGGCGATATTAGAAGTATAATCGACTGGCAACGGTAATGATTTGTTCTAACATCCTTGAGACCCTTGCATTCAATCCAAATGTGTGAAACTGTCAAAGGAACATGACAATGTTCACATTCTGGTTAAGGCTCCCACGGGGAAATGAAAATTTGAGTTTAAAAATTTGACCAAGGCGAGAGTGACATCTTCTTCTTATTGAAGTGAGGGTTGTTACGTGAAGGTATAAATATATCCTGTATGAACAAAGTTTTATCGTGTGTTTGACCGCCCCCTTCCCTTCCCTAGCTCTATCTCATCAATAAATGATGAAATGTACACCATGTACTTCAATAAAATAAATATCAAATGGAAAATAATGTGTATATTGATCTTTTACTTTAGCGATTGTACAACTAATCTTCTTGGGAGCCTTTCCATTAAACGGTGGTTGGTTCATAAACTTATTGAAATCCAAATTTGTCTTAGACCTGCTTAGCGAATAATATTCATAGCTTGGAAATTTAGTTTCCAACCTATCATACGACCTGTCTTGTCACCTGTGTATCAGTCTGCACAACTAGCACTGAGTAACATCTTAGAGTAGGTTCCATTCGGCGGCGGCTTTATCATGATATGGTGTTTCCTTTCATATGACTGTAAGCTTCCACTAGTAACAGTTAGAAGTAACCTAAATGGTGAACGATACCAAAGAAATATCCTGAACAGGATTGCAGTGCCACTCTTTGACAATCATCCTCTTCTCATAAGGCAAACTTTATGGACGACAACCCTAGACCACGCCGTGTGCGTGTCGTTATTGATTTTCTACGGCAGGAGATCAGAAACCGTGACCTGAATACAATCAATCATACATGGGACATTCTTGGGCATAACATCCACCAGAGGGGTCCACCAGTGCATAATCTTGACGATTTGGTTCGGGCACTACACCAGGAATGGCACAGACTAATGCAGGCCCAGATCCAAGGGGCTACACCAGATACTGACTTTATTTCACTGTTTTGACGGCTCTATAACATGGACAAATTAACCATGAAATGAAATGAGTTGATCTATATGATTCCCTATGATTGACATATACTAGTTTGGACTTGATTTCACTCCCACCCCACAATTTTTTCAACTCGGGAGAATCACATTAAATCCCCTACTTAAACTTCAGTTTTTATCTAGCTTCCTTTGCTGCTTCAGTGTTTCTTAGAGGCATTTCAGGGAGATGGGCTGCCTTCCAGAACGTATCATAGGTAACATATCTGATCAAACACTAGCCCTATATTCAAATAGGGATGTTGCGATACCTTTTTTTCTATTTGTGTATAAAATGAAATCGACACTGCCCGTACTTCTGCCCCAATTTGTTTCAGGAACAACATATTTGGATTTAATCTCTCGAGGTTAAATCACCTTTTCAAAGTATCTCACTGTCTCAGGTCTACTTTCCAAACATACATGTATCTTCTTATAATTAATCCCCATTTTCTTGGCATTTCTAGGGTGGCCATCTTTACTTGTCAAGACGGAAAATTATCTTGCATATTGATAATAACCCCTTAGTGTGTAATGCAGATATTTCGTCATTAATCCTGTCATTTATGGTGCATAATATTCAGTTTAAATCCATTTACGTAAGTTGTGTAAATAATTCAACATGCCCCCTATCAACAGCAATCCTACGACAATACACGAACGGTTCAAGATAATGACATTAGATTAGATCCGAAATTAATTCCGTATTAAATACTGTCACTTTGTGGGGATGCGTGAAACTAGATACCAGTTTTAAAAAAGGCTCTAAATGTATTAAGTACTCCAGTACAATCCTTTAATACACACTCTTTCCGCATAGGCGCAGCTACAACTGCGTCAATGAGTGGTAAAACGACGAAAACATTCAGGAATTGTGAATCTTGATTAAAACTTTGAATTTGGCTAACTGTATGCTGGGTTATCCATGATAGGACATGTTTTGTATTATACTTCATTTTGTTTCATGGGACATTACGTTAACATATATGTTAGCTAACAAAGGCCTTCCTACGGACCCGTTCCTAACACAGTGATAATCAGCTGGGGTTGGCAAGGGCAACGCGGGATGTTGTGGTCTCAAGTCCTTTGAAGAATCAGACAACGCAAGAAACGATATATCAACGGTAATACACTGCACCATTCTATGATTCATGCAACCAAACTTTTCAAACAGTTGTTGAAAAACACCATGATTATTTGGTCGGAGCAATTGCCTCGTCTAAAGGCTCGTTAATATAGTAATTGTCAAGCACGTTCAGTTGTCGGAACCCAACCCTTGGTTTTTCCGACCAGACGGTGTTCGTTAATAATTTAGTCAACAATGTACATTGTTATCAAGGTTGACAATACGCAAGCAGGTGTCGAATTTACTCGAAAATGTCTCTGCCAACATACAGGAACTATGTCGTATTTTTTAGAGGCGCTAATGGCTATTTTGGATCTATTCTCCTCGCAAACATGCGATACCAAATAAAAAAGAATTGAAGTAAGGCTAGGTAATATCCGTGATGAATTTCACAGAAAATTCTACTCTTAAGTTGCTAGAGGAAATCCAAAGCTGACAGTGGTGTCAAAACAAATATCAGTTCATCATGTTATATGCCATTACATTAACAACCATAAGTTAAAAACAATATAAATCAAAGACACCAAGAAAATGTTTTCGTAGACAAACTGAGTGAGAAATTATTTTAAGAGAGAGAGAGAGAAATGGGGTTTAACGTCCACCCGACACAGACTAGGTCATTTCGGGACTAACATATGGTTCAATTTTATTTCCATAATTCGCTTGCGCGTAGGGGTCCTTAGTAGTGGGAGGAAACCGGAGGACCCGGAGAAAACCCACGAGGTTGGACAGGCGACCCTGCTCCTTGTCACGTACAACCGGGGATTCGAAACCACGCCACTTGACTCAATGACAGACTTAATGATACAGCGCGCACGTGCTAACCACTAAGCCATCCAACCCCCAAATTATTTTAAGCAGATGAACGTTTTCTTCGACCATTTGTCGAAATAACAAAATGTTTCTGAGCGAACTAGACCCTTCTATTGTGTTATAAGTGTAAAGCGGGGATTTATGTCGACTTCGCAGATCACAGCAACTAGTTCCAGTCAGTTTCAAGTGTGCTTATGTCGATCTTATCAGCAACTGGGGACAATTAAGATAACGATTACATTTATCACGTGACTGTTAATTTATTCTCAACGTGGTCAACAAATTGGCGAATTCGTTAGAAAAAGCACTTCGAAGGCATGTTCGGTCTTGTCACAATTCTTTTAATACATTATTGTATTAAGCAAATTGCAGATAAGTAAACATGTGCAACACGCTTCAACTGACTGGAACTAGTTGCTTTGGGTTGTAAGAGGCTCCCAGGTCGGCCCGTTTCAGTCCAAACCAGTTGCTCCCAATTGCCGAAACGCAAGTTGCTCTCAGTTGCCACCCCACCCCCTTGAAACCTGACCAGATTGAAACCAAGAAATTGCTATGGTAAGTTTGGGGTTCTGGAAACGCCGAGGAGTGCAGTTTTTACTCAAAGGGAGACAATTCTATTTGATAATTGTCTACTTCAATTCTCTGACATTTGTGACCTTGGAACTGTGACCTTTGACGACTTTGCGATAATTTAATATGTGACATTTGACGACTTTGCGATAAATAAATATGAATTGAACATTACATCTAGCAATATTTAGGTTTTATTCAAATAATGACACTGTTTACGAACTTGTATGTTGAATTTAAGTAAGAAACCTGCGGTGGCCTGCCCAGACTCGGGGGCTTTTTCCGGGTCCTCCACTGTTAAAGACCTCTACGGGCAAGCCAATTATTGAAATAAAATTGAACGATAGATTAGTCCCGAAATGATCCCTAGTTTGTATCGGGTGGACGTTAAACCCCATTTAGGCCTACATGTAGTAGTGAAATCAAAACGGCAGTATGAAGTAATATCACGAATACGTGACAAACACATTGGCTAACTGGAAGGCCCTGTCTCAGTTATGATGTGTTCTTACTATATCAAAAGAAAAAAAAAACAAAATCGATTTGTGGATGGAATAATAGCCATTTTAGGATTGACACAATACAGTCTCCTGAAATATTTCAATTGACCATTTCCTTCTGACTGCCACCGGTATGGTAAAAATTATGGGGGGCAAGTAAAAGCTGTGAGTTTCAAAGTTGTGGTGCAGACTGCTATTATCGCCTAGAGATTTCAGAGTCTAAAATGGTTAAGTCTGTTTCAAGGGAAGTAACTCATCTTAACGAAAGTTATTATTGCATTGCCTCACTTGCAAGGGGTTTGAGTGTAAAATAAATGTACAAATCTTTAAATGCTGTTAAAATTAGCATATGAAACTGTGAATAAAAGGATACACACAACAGAACCAAGGACCACAACAATGCAGGGTACTCAAAAATATCCAGCAACCAACAAGAAAATGTCTCGACTAGGAATTAGGAAATGAAGCAGCAGTTCCAAGAAAACTCCCCAGGATAGGCAGAGATAAGCTACTTCTATCAAATGTTTTGTGTAAAGAAATTAGATGAGCGAGATTTGCAAATGGAATCAAAGAAAGAAAAGGTAATACGAAGAAAAATTTCAGACAAACTTTTGGATAGATATACCCTATAGGCTAAGACGAAAAATAAATAAAAACACAGAATTTTGTAGAAATGGTGTCAGAGCAAACGGAAAAGAAATTAAAAGAATTCCTAGAAAAACGAAAAATACTGCAGGAGGAATTTCGAGCCTTTAGTATTTAGGGAGAGGTGATTACAGCAGGGTGCTGCCGGGTAAAGCAAAGTTTTCAGCTAAGTGGGCACAACTTTTGAACGCGCATAATCGTTAGGGTTCTTCTTCCCATGACCCCAATTCTACCGACCAAATTTGAAAACAATCTGTTAAATAAGATACCCCTTATCGCGTTGTAGATGATATAGTTTTTGTCATGGTTTCTTTCTTTCAAATTCAGTGTGACGCATTGTGAGGACAATTCGCATCGTTATTTAGTGCCGAACACGTTAGATACTACGTTTTTATAGCATTTATGTGAAGCATTGGGATCATGAGGGGACGAACCCTATCGATATTCAGCGTTCTGCAACCTTCCGTTCTGAACATGATGAAGCTACAGTGTTAAAGTGTTTTTTTCGAAATTTGGTGTGAAACGATGGGGTCATGAGAGAATCGACAACCTTCGTTCTGGAATTACCTTCCTTAGTTTTTTTCAGATTTGATGTGAAGCCACGACGTGTTCCCCGTCCATCGCTTGTAAAATGTGGGCGTGTCGTGCTTGGTATCCGCTTGTTTGAGGGTTTTTAATGGTGGGGAAAGATTATATTTGTGCGGAAAAATATCATCGGTAAACGAGCTGCGAAGAGTTTGTCGTCACATCCGAATGACTAGACACAATGTTGTCCTGGGCCCCGCACATGCTCCCAAACCGGGGACATTCTAGTCTTACAGTTCAGTGGCCCGGCGGTTCGAATATCAGGAGAATGATCAAATTGTGATATTGGTTTGCATGACAACACACCAGTGTACGATATATAAGGACTTCGGCAGTTAAGAAAGTGTGTTGTGAATAACGTATTTCATTTTGCTATCCAAGAACCACTAATCTGTGCTGAGAAATTAGTAGGTTCACCCTTGCTGGTGTTAGGAATGATTCGGACCAAGATGCTATTTAAAAGTATGATTGGTCATTATAGATCTTATTAAAAGACCACAGACATGTCATATTGCCCTTGGTGTTGCGATAGCCAGTTAGTACACGTTTGGAAGTATGTCGTTGTTTCTGTACAGCTGCTAATTGGGTTCGGTCAAACCGCTTAGGTCCCAAGTGACCAGTAACCTGTAACCTGTAAAATAACAGCCACGAAAAATTGTTGATACGGGTGCTACAATTTGGTTCTATGTTTGTTTTTTTCTGTACATTTACTAAGTCAAGACCCCGTTTAAACAAAAAATAAACTGATAATTAACGAATAAAACCACGGATTGTTTTATTTGATGATTTTAGACACATGGTTTAAGTGTACCAGGTATATTTGGATTATTATTAGTATAAACATATTCTAATACTTTATATAACATAGGATCATGTTTAGCTATATACTGACGAGCAGCTAGGTCACTTGAACACACGTGGGATCCACCACACCTGCAAATACGTTATATAAAAACAACATTCATGAGAATGGTTAATTATTCTGGGCACAGGCAAAATGTTGGACAAAACAACACCATATTTTAAAATTAAAATGTCGGACAAAACAACACCATATTTTGAAATTAAACTTTAACTAATCGTCTTTAAGTTGCTACAATTTATAATCTGTCCAAAAATTAGACCATTCGTTCTGGTTAAAAGACTTTAGAATCTGCCCTAAAAGCAGACCAGTTGTATTTGCACGTACATCCTTGTTAAAGACACTAAAAGCAGACCAGTCGTATTGCACGTACATCCCAGTTAAAAAATATTAGAATCTGTCCTAATCGCAGACCAGTTGTACTTTCCGTACATCCAAGTAAAAGATATTGGAATCTGTCCTAAAAGCAGACCAGTCGTATTGCAAGTATATCCAGGTTAAAGATTGCCGATGACATCGACAAGAGTGCAACCCGCAATAACGGTAAATAGGCCAAGGTCAAATAGTGGCAGTGTCATACTACGATTTCTCAGCTTCGACTAAGAATTTATTACCGAATTAAACAAAATCCTTACATATTTAGTCCCCCAGTAACGTCTGTTCTGACCGTAGACAGGAAGAAAGAAGCCGTAGCTTCAGCCCAGTACTCTCCACTAGTAGCCATAGCATACTGATGATTATTCCATAGATTATTAGATTTGGCATGGTTGTAAGCGGCAGTTATCTAAAATACAAAAATGTTATCGCCCATGAATTACCATTTGTAGGTAACACGATGGTTCAGTGTGTAAGGAAGGCACTGGTTCACTAGCCATGGTGTGGTGGGTTCGATCTGAGAAAGTTCCCCGGGCTTTTCTTCCATGGTGTTTCATTGTCAATGGTGTGGCGCGGATGACCTGGCAAGAAACAGTGTTTAGTCGTTCGGGTGATACGCAATACGGCGGTCCCGTGTACACATTTCCGTGGACGTACAGAACTCTTGACAGTTGGAATGCGACGAAGAGAAGGATGAGCTAACGCCGTTGTCCAGGCAAAATTTGCATCTCTTAATGGTGATTGAAACAGGTTTTCCCCCCTACCTTTATGCCCCAACCGGGATAAATGAAGCCGGGATACACATAGAGTGCGCCGGGAGGGAAATTTTAGCCCAGACAGTGGCTCTACAGCCTACTCCTATTTATGATTCCATTAAGTTAGCCAGCCAGCGTCTCCATTAGCCCTGCTGGTTTAGAAAGTCAGACATAGAGTGCGTCGTGAGGGAAATTTAGCCCGGACAGCGGCGCTACGGTCTACTCCTATTTCTCATTCCATTTGGTAAGCGAGCCAGCGTCTCCATTGGTCTCAATTTTGCCCTTTGTTTATTGGACCGTGTCCTTGAGACTATAAAATGCCGGACCTACCCATGTTTTGGCCCACTGAGGTTAATACACAGTCCTACCTGCGATTTATATTTTGATGGCATGTAATGATTAACCAAATGTCCAAATTCATGAACCAGGGTGTTCTGGTGATGGTGATTCTTATCCTGAGAATCACATATAACGTTATCATCGACTACAGCAGATATTGATGACGTCAAACCACCCAAAGATTCATATTTCCTACCATCAAAAGTACAGGTGTGTGCACAACTTCCGCTACAAGAACCTGTAAATGAAATTAAAATGTACCTGCTGTATCACGATGAAGACTGGCCAAATAGAGACTGACTTTAAGAATAAACAAAAGCTTACCATGGCACGATGGGGTATCGCGCAGATGGGAATATTCCGGATAAACGGTTAACCCCTCCTTAGCTGAGAAAATACCAACGCCATGAGATGTAGCTAGATGGGTAAACACCTCCGATGGCATGTGTCGTACCATTTTACTTACTACAAGTGCAGCCTTAAAATACAAATAAATATATAATTACAGTAAATAGTATATTGCCACCGCTTCCCTGTATTAAATCATTCGTGTGTTTTAATAACAAAAAGAAGTCTTTAATTGTCACAAAATCGTTTATTGCAACTAGTTCCTCTTTTAGATCACGCATCTTTCGTTACGTTACCGCAGTATGTTAATACATGACGTTAAGATAAACCGTTCGTTATAAAACATTAAATCGTTCATTAGAATACGTTAAAAGATGGCGTGATTATGGTTTTGATGATTACGTTTGATGACTACGTTTGATGATTACGTTTGATGAGATGATTACGCTTTGATGATGACTACATTTGATGAATACGTTTGAGGAGATGATTACGTTTTGGTGAGAAGATGATGACTACATTTGATGAACACGTTTGATAAGATGATTACGTTTTGATGATAAGATGATGACTACATTTGATGGTTTCTCTACAATAAAAATAATACATCCTTACAATTAAATAATAAAATGAGTTTAACATTCTCATATCTGAACATCGTTACAAATAAACTTACTCAAGTACTAGAGGGGAGAGTTGTCCCTTTAAGCGTATCGTCCCTTGTACTTGCAGGAAAGCCACGTGCGCAACGACATACACGGGCGATACGAGTGTAATTCATCGATACAACGCAAACATTAAACATGCATTATGCAAGAGCAAAATCTGCTTATTACAAGTCTTTCTTTAGGCCTGAAATGTAATCTAAATTATCAATTAGACATTAATTAACTTATCCAGACCATAATAAACTCTCGATGTCAATAAGGCTAGCCTTCGATGTTGGCTGGATTAGATTCCTATATGCCGCTAACGGCCATTGATAATTAAATCAAAAGAGTGGATAATCGAGACTATGCTGTTTATATTAAAGATTTTAGTAATGATGACCGAGACTATGCAAAAATTTCACCCGCTTCTTTCTCGGCTCATAGTGGATCAATTTGACTGAAATTTTCAGCAAATTACCTTTACACTATCGAGTTTTTAACTATTATAGCGAGAACTGCCATCTCTTTATCTTATCTCCCATAATGTATCTTTAATTTATGCAGTTAAAAGGTAAAACATTTAAAGAACTATACATAAATCTTGATCAGAATACATCTATGTACCAAATTATAATCATTAAAAAGCTTACTAACATCTTGTGGGAACTACAGGGCAAAAAGAAAATACGTTTTACATTTTCATGAACAACAAACTATGGTGACTTTCGTTAACTATACGACCTTGACCGTAAATAAACTAATTTAAGAAAAGGACAAGAATCATAACATTATAAAATAAAGCCTCGGATACACCATAAATGAAAGTAATGCCAATTCTGCCGTAGCAGTATGTGATAACCTATTATATTGTCATATAAATAAGTTGCTTAGTTACTGCCATCGTTGTATCTACATTGAGGTAAATAAAATGAGACTGAGAGTAATATTAATGTCTGGAAAAAGAAATCGCGTTCGGAAAGACAATCTAGCTAGCTGACGTAGAATTGATTCACCACTCCTACACCTTATCTCCTTCTTATCAAAACTGGGACCTCTATGTAACCTATAGGTGCCTCAGGGTTATTTTTATTTGACTAATCATCGCTAGATTAAATATCATGTGATGTTACATTTTGGTGGAAACGGGGACACAGGACGCGCACATATGTCGCCGTGATTTCAACTGCATCATTAACCAGTCGAGCAGGGCTGGGGATAACCCATTTGTCGATACACATCGAACCGACCCACAATGGTCATTAACCTAATGGTCATTTACCTAATTCTATTGTGCTCATTAGTCCCAACGTTTCAAAACTTTTACCTAACATATAGCTATGAAGATGAATCTATTTTCTGCTAACTGGTGATGTATCAATGGGTCGCTGATTAAATGTGCATTATGTAAGATCTAGACAAAGAGCTGGCCGTTCTTGTTATAATAATTCAAAAATAGATAATGACCAATGAATATGTTGTAAATTTCTTTCTGAGCGAAGTTATCAGTGTTTGAAGACGGGGTGTTGTTTATCTTCGTAGCAACGGTACTTGACTGTCGAGACTAATTCTAGATTATCCAGTTTTAAATCAAATTATTAAAAGGCGATCGTGTTTCACTCTGTTTAAATCTCAACCACCCGATGATCAACAAAGTTGATTATAGTCATGTCCCCCAACGCTCAGCCACCGTCAATGGGAAAGCGTACTAGAAAATAGCGGGAACTGTCTGTCTGCCAATATCGGGATCCAATCCCACATCTCTTGATTAGCGAGCCAGCGCCTTACCTACCGAGCCACTCTAGTTCAAACAATGTATAAATAGAAAGAATAAATAAATAAATTGTTGTACAACCTTTTCAAGTGCAGTTGAATGGCAGTTCGTTGTTGCTGAAATAGTGACCAATGACCCTGCTGATTTGACATGGGGAAATAACACCAGCATTATTTACATATCTATGAAGGAACGACGCCTTGGTGTAATATCCTGGATTATGTACGAGGGGTACAAACCTATAACATAATGTTTTACAAAGAAAATCGTTATGACCACTTTAAAAGCTTTGTATTTATGTCGGTACATTCGAGTATGGGCATTATATTTGGTTTTGTTTAAACCAGTAACATGGGCTAAATTGAATTAGAAAGGGACATATTATGTTGATAAACAGCAGTGGTACATTGGTAGCTCATTTGCATATTTTAACATCTGGCTTATCTCATTGCATTCTCTCGTCTTCAAAACATAGGTAGAGGAACTTCATCTGTCATCTGTGCTTGCCTGGTTACATAGATATTGGAGAAAATGTGTCGAAAATTGGCAGTCTCAAAATTGAACACTTGAATCACTAGATTACGGGCATAACCCGTGACTATACAAGTGTTAAATTTAACTTACTGAACTCCAGCTAAATGATCCTCAGATGGTGGTTCTGCTGCCACACAAACGGCAACCAGAATCCCTGTATTTATATATAATACATTACAGTTATAAATTAAAGTTGGCTCATCTTGACCCGCTTCTCGTACTATCGACGATGTAATGTTTTGCTGCAAAACCCGGTAATGAACAATTCGCCGATGTCAATCAAATCATGTCATCGCGTCCCAATCAGCTTTCTCTAACCAGGCTCTAATGATACCAGCATTAAAGGCACATCTCCCAATTGGCCATGTCTAGACAACTTTAAATCTGGTCTTTAAATCTGAGAGAGTTGATAATGAACGACATTTGTTAAATCTTTGACCTACTGGGTTGACACTATCTCAATGGTAGCTATAGCTCCATAATCATAAGATGGCACTTTTAATAGAGGCCGGTTAGCAATATGGAACAGTGCAATAAATAAAAACATCCATAGCCGTGTCATCATATATGTTGGTTGAAAGCTCGGTGTGAGTAAACTGTCTGGCATAGTGAACTGCATGTTCGTCAGACCCGAAGTCAGAGACGAGTTATTATAGATTACTAGCTTAATATGGAAACAAATACCAAATGTAATTTGCTTGTAAGCTGATTCTGAACTCTTGATATTATTAAATGTACCTACATTGCTACCGAGTTAACAATGTAAAAATCTAAAATCTGTTTATTACGCTTCTTGAGTTTCAAATTTCACAATTTGAGTATTTAAAAAACCACGAACCTTTCAATAATCATCAATCGTTTTACCTTCGTTTTTAATTTAACAAGCATATTTAATTTAATTTCATATTTTACATACAAATAAATTTTCATTTTTACATATAAATAACATTTCATTTTTTTTACATACAAATAAATTTTAATTTTTACATACAATTTTTTTATTTTTATTTTTTTTTTTTCATTTTTAAATCCAAGTAATGAAGTTTTCGTTTTATATTCTAATAAATTTTAGAATTTATTTTCTAAGAAATTTTTATCTTCATATTCAAATAAATGTAAATGTTTCAACTCAAACAAATTTGTTTTATATTCTAATAAATGCAGCGGCATACCTATGATAAGTGTCATCCTCGCCATAGTCGGGTTTTATTTAGCACTGCTATCTGACTTAATAGATAATGTTTAGAAAACGTGGCAAGTGTAACCGCATTTTCTTGCATGACCTCATGGCAACCCCATTGATAAAAGATATCAAAAGATAAACGCCATTACATTACTGTTTCCTTTTTAGCAGTAAAACATGCAGCATACACCTCGCGGTGATTCGTTTGATTAGACCTATATAATCTAACTGCCATACTCTATGCTAATTTATGTCCCAAATTATGACTGGTTAACAACCGATACATTATAGCGTAACAATATCAATTGGAATTAACAAGAGCTTTAAATATGTTAACGGAAATGAAATGAAATGGGGTTTAACGTCCTACTGTTCTGCTCCGACTGGGATAATGAAGAAGGAATGTGTTAACGTACAAATTTATGCGGCTAAATTACGTCATAACGCGCGAAATTTATTATGCTGAATTAACCATCTATTGGGGAACTATGCAGACGAACATTTTCACCATCTTTTAATACAGTTTTAGACATGACACCCCCCCCCCATCCCATCCCCGGTTTTAGCTCTCAGTACAGCAGTGGCTGTAGAGGGAAATTGCATCAGAGATATTGCAAAGCAGTGGCTTTATAGAATTGTTCAAATTCAAATTCAAGCTAATCAAAGCGAAAAGGGCTTAAAACAGAGTTTTCGTATGAGATGTCAACAAAAGAAATGAAATAGTGTTAGTCTTGATTTTTCTGTACCATCCGTGTTGATCGAGACGTTGAGATGTAGATGTATTTATAGTTCTTTATAGTATGTTTCAAGATTTATAGCAGAAGTGTGAGCAGGTGTGTTGGAAATCGTAAGTAAGCATACGCTGCCTTTGGTACCTACTTTCGGCGATATAAAGATAAATATGGGCCGAGTACACATCCATGAGGAACTCCAGAACTTTATATAAATTATTTCATTTAAAAACCTCCCAAACTAGGTATTGTTGTCTATCACTTATATAATGTTCAATCCATTTAGAGAATAAAGCATGCGAAACTTTATAAAACGCTTTTAATATATTACCATCATCAGTTCAAATTTCGTTGCATTTAACAAAATTACTTATTATAGCAACATAAAAGTTGATTTATCGTAGAATCGTTCGTTTCAAACCAAGTTGATAATTATATAATAAATTATTTATAAAATTATAAAGATTTAGCAAGATAAGGTGTGGTGAATGAACCATGTGTTAGTCCCGAAATGATCTAGTTTTTGTCGAGTGGACGTTAAACTCCATTTCTCATTCTCTCTCTTGCTCATCCGTGGTTGGACTATTTCCAAACGCCTGCATCTTTTAATTCCTGTATATAATTTAACAGAATTTGTATTTTCCACATATTCTGTCATGTTATATGTATTAAATGTTGGCACATGATATTTGTGTAAAACAGAGTCTATTTCAGATATAAAATGCAGCACTGAAGCCTTTGCATGAACTGGGTTGTTGCCCGTTTTTAATATTCCCGGAGAATGGGGAGATGCCCATAATAATTTAGGCCAATTGTGATGTCCTTTTGTTTTTACTGCAGGTTTGATATACTTTTTGTTAATGTTTGATATATTAAAACCGTCCTGGAGGCCAACACCAAACATTACCAACGATTTCGGTGCACGTTTTATAGTTTGTATCCTCTTGACGAAGCCGGCGCCGAAACCAGAAGAGTAAAAGTAGTTAAACATTAGTTTAAACTTTCCACCACACACATCTTGTAATCGAGAATCAGATTCTAGCTTGAGTCTACAAACCTTCTCTGTAAACATATACATCCCTGTACATTGCTCATGGATAGCTGAAACATACAATGAACAAATACTTAATAAAGTGAAATTGGGTTTAACGTCCTATTTTTCTGCAACAACCAGGATAATGATAACCGGTACATGTTACTATGAGGGCCATGGTGGCAAGTTTGGCAATTTCCGTCTACTCTGCATCTAATGTCAATTATCATGGATTTTTCGTTACGTGCACGCCATCGAGTACACGAAATGGAGCTCGCTCGGAATTTTGTACCATCCAAAAGATTTTTATTTATTTTTTTCGTGGGGGGGGGGGGGGAGAGTTTTGCAGCACAGAAATGGTGAACTTAACTGGACAACCTTGAAGATCTTTCGCGGCCAAAACCAGGGCCGAGACAATCTGGTAAGTGAACCAGCACTTCTGGGCTGTCGTGGCCTCTTATATAATATAATATAGCATCAAAGTGCTTTTAGGAGATCACGTGGCTAAGTGGGTAAGACGCTGGCTCGCTAGCTTGGAGGTCGGGTGTTCGATCCCTGCATTGGCCGAGAAAGTTCATTCAGATTTTCCGGCGTGCTTTCCCCTTGTCAGTGATGCAGGATGGAGGGCCTGACAAGGACAGCTGTCTAGTCGTTCGGATGGGACGAAAAACCGAGGTACCGTGTACACATTGGTGTGCACGTAAAAGATCCCTTGGTAGTTGGAATTCGATATAAGAGTAGGCCGTAGTGCCGCTGCCCGGGCAAAATTTCCCTCATAGAACACTTTATGGCGTATGCCCGTCTTCATTAGCCCAGGTTTGGAGCAGAACAGTAGGACGTTAAACCTTATTTCATTTCATTTCTTTGCAAGTTTGTGTTTAGAGATGTCCACGGTACTTACAAGTTAGAGGTGTAAATTCTCTTTGGATATAAGAGACTTCGTATAATTTTTCAATTTAATATACACCAACATAAATATACTTATATCGTCATTCAGTACTATCTATCGCGACAACTCAGTTACTGCATATAGAAAGGGACCGTATCTAGATATATGTGGACCAATGTTCACTTTCGTAAAGGATTAAAGATACATTATTGGAGATTAGATAAAGAGCTGGCGGTTCTCACTATAATAGTTAAAAACTAAATAGTGTAAAGGTAATTTGCTGTAAATTTCAGTCAAATTGATCCACTATGAATTTAGCGATTTAATGTTGGGCCTAGCCTCGATCATCATTACTAAAGTCGGTACGATAAAAAAACATAGTCTCGATTATCCATTTCTTGATTTAATCATGGATGAGCGTAGAGCAGCAGATCGGGTCCTAATTCAGTAAATATCGCAGGATAGCGATGATATCGAGAGTTGATTATGGTCTGGATAAGTTAATTAATGCCTTATTAATAATTTAGATAACATTTCAGACCCAAAGAAAAACCTGCAATAGGCAGATTTAGCTCTTGCATAATGTATATTTAAAGTAATTATTGTAAATAAATTTAACATTATAAAGGATTAAACACTATAATACTTAAACAAAAACAATAAATAGGATGTTAAAGTGAATAAAGGGGCATTATTTAAGATTTAGGTAAAGAACTGACAGTCCTCGCTATAATAGTTAAAAATGGATAATGAAAAGCCGATATGTTAAAAATTTCTGTCAAATTACCGCCGAGTTATCGGCGTAAAGTGAACAGTTTAGTCTCGATTGTCATTGCTACCATTTTTAAGATAATAAACCGAATTCCTATTGGAATCTGTTGAAAATCTCGAGTATCCGATGGCATCGACAGTTGATAATTGTCTTGGTAAGTTAATAAATTGTTAATTAATATTTTATATAACATTTGAGGCATATAGAAAGTCCTGGAATAGACAGGTTTAGCTCTTGGATAATAATGCCCCTTTAATGCAAGAAACATTAATGATAGCAATTGGCGGATTAACACACTATTATATTATGTTAATTTATAACATCTTTGTCGACGACCATTAAAATGATTATTATGAACGTTTGTAAAAAAAATAAATAAAGGTTGGGGGTGTAACTCCGGAACGCGAGGTCGTAGAAAGGTTTACATCGATGTACACTAATTTTTGCTTTCCATAATAAATGACCGGGATATTTCACCAACGTTTTAGTCGCGGACGGTTTTGGTCATTTAGTTTAAATAGGTGCAAATGGTGGTAATGAGAACTAACTTGGTCCGTATTCATGAAAACTTAAACTATTTTTTTTTTTAAGGATGTGGTCAAATGCCTGCCCTGTGGGTTATAAGGTTTAGAGTATCGGTTCTCACTGACAGCGCCTCCTACCCCTTTTTCCATTTCCAGGTCTGATGGAATCGTCTTAAACTAAAATTCCATCCTAACTTAAGATACGTTTCACAAAACAGTTTTAAGCATTTTTAGATAAAATCCACTAAAATCCGGGTCACATAATTTTAACATACATGTACTATCATTCACAAAAAAATTCTCATTCAGTTTCATTTCATAGCATGAGAAAATATAGCTGCGGCCCAACCGTTTATTTTATTGTAGGGCAGTTTAAGCAATAAGGTGACGCCCGAAATTAGAACCCAAAACACTAAACAAAACTCTTTGTTATATATTACATTATGATTCAAGTATAAATTATACCATTTTCAAAAAATTAATGGATAAAAAAAAAGACAACAAAAAAACCTAAAACAAGATCTGAACTCACTTCACATCTAATGGCATAGAACGGAGAGCACTCTAATCTACATTAAAAAAATCTTTGTGTTTGTATGCAATGGTTTGAAATTGCCAATTCCTTGGTATTAGAAAGCCTGCAGGCCATATGAAAAGTGGTTATGATGATTTGTAAAAAGATAATCAATAACTAAAATTTGTTAAAATTGCATTTTAAGTTACAATCAATATTCGTGGAACGCATAAAATTTAAAATTTCATTTTGATTTTAGTTAGAATCTATTTTATTGATTTTAGTTTAAGTTTTTGTGAAGCAGGGCCCTGACTTCTAGTTTTCGTCAAATCCAAACGAATAGAGATATTTTCTCCTGGTTAGTAAGCTAGCTTCATCATACTCACCGAGCAAATGTGCTCACGTCAAAGTCGCAGTAAATGAATATCCCTTAGAATATATTAATTTGACTGACGTTTTCAATATATTCATGTATCATAATTTTATTGAGTAGACTATTATAGCAAGAAGGACTAGCGCTATCTAAATCATAATAATACAAAATTCAATATTAGACATGCACAGAGAAAGCACCCTCGTAGTTAAGTGACTTGCCATATGGACTAAGGGCAATTAAACTAATAACAATTTTCAGTATATTTAAAAGTGATTTAAATTACAAAATTATATATTATAAATACAATGCATATAAAACAGTCTTACCTGAAACTGTGAGGTTTTAGTGACCTATGATTTTGAAATATACGTAATTTAAGATGTAGCATTCCACATTTGACAAAATTTTGAAAAATGTCAATTATCACGAAATTATTACCAAATTTGACATAATCTGTTTCTTTTTAATGTTGTAAACAAGTGAACAGTCAGGTACAGTAAAATATCTGAACAATCTATTGTAAATTTAAAGCTGTAATCAATAAAATCTGTATTCAGTATTTAAGGCCTCTGGCCATAGTACATAGTATAATAAAAATAGATCCGTATAATAAAATATATCAACTATATATAAAACATAATTATATTACAACAGATAACTAGTTCGTTTGCTGTTAGGCTTAAATATAATATATTCTGCTACATTATTTGCAATCTTTATACCTGACATAGCTTTTATATACATGTAAGTGTCATTACAATAGGATGAGACGATCCATGGCATAAGTTGTGATCTATAGGGTCTTTATACATTTGACAAGATACAATGAAATGAATTTCATATTCGATAGTCGTGCAGCCTAGATTATTCAGGCAACATTTACATGTTCTGTCAGATCTATCCACATTGTATACTATCTTTAAGTTTCTATTGCTAAGTTGTGGTTCCCACATCTAAATCTGGTTAATGCTATTCGATATTTATTATTATAAATCACGGACAAATATTTCTCAGGTTCGAGAAATGGCTGTACTGTTCAAGTTTAGAATTGGAAGATACATCGTGTGACCACTGTTGTGAACAGCAATCTGCTAATCTTTGCTTGAAGCTTTGTAGAAACCTCTGAACATTTCCAACGTATTGTAGATCCCAGACGAACCCGTATCCATATTTATATAATATTAATTTGATGTTTGTAGCCCACCTGACTCTGCCATTATTATCGAATTTTACCAGCATATTATAACAAGCTTTCGGAAATCTATCATTTATTTTTGACATATATAACAACTTAATCCAGTATTTAATACATTTAAACCAATAATTTACTAGATTTATATTGGTAAGAGGACACCAATAGTAAATTTTGCCCAGTTGAAATGAATACCATTACAACAAGGTTAATAATTATTATCTGTTTAAGATTCTGGTCAAAATCACTGACATCTGACGGGTTATGACTCAGCCAGTTTTATTTTAACGTGACGTAATTAAATTATTATTTATTTTTAAAGTGCAAAACTTTGAAATCAGGTCAAATATTGATCGTAAACGACCCAGAAGGTCATTTGGTGTCTATTTGAAATGAAATGAAATGAAATGGGGTTTAACGTCCTACTGTATTGCTCCTAAACTGGGCTAATGAAGACGGGCATAAGCCATACAGTGTGCTATGAGGGAAATTGTGCCCGGGCAGCGGCGCTACGGCCTACTCTTATATCGAATTCCAACTGCCAAGGGATCTTTTACGTGCACGCCAATTTCTACACGGGACCTCGGTTTTTCGACCCATCCGAACGACTAGACCGCTGTCCTTGTCAGGCCCTCCGTCCTGCATCACTGACAAGGGGAAACCACGCCGGAAAATCTGGATGAACTCTCTCGGCCAATGTAGGGATCGAACACCCGACCTCCAGGCAAATTTTGAAGCCAAACGATTAAGTGGGTAATTTGGTGCTTATTTTAAAACGTCAGTTTTTTCCGGTTGAATAGTTACCATTAAATAATTCCTTTTTCTTCTCGTTTTTAGACGGCTTAATCGATTTTCTGAAACGTCTGCAACGGGAGGTCAATCTGAATCCAGCAATATCAGTTTCAGTTATCTCCTTTTATTTTTCAGATTATTTTTCGCCCGAGTGAAATGTTTCTCGTTAGAACTTAACCAGTTTTTGACCGATTTTAATAATTCTTTTATTGTTTTAAGGTTTTTGATATGATCCATTATACATGACGATGAATATGAAAGCTTCCATATCTGCCTGACAAATCTAGTTATTATTATTATTGTTAATTGTTTTGTTTTGTAGTAGGCTAAGTAGCTTTCACATGATTGATGTTGATCATGATACGCAGTTTTGTTTTGTGTTATTTTTGTTTTGACCCAGAAAAATTCTGACATTTTATTTATTTTTGTTGATAGTAAGTTAGTTTTATTGATTTTGTTTATTGAAATAAATATATTTTTTACTGGTCATAGAACTTGTGATTTTCCATTCCAAAGATGAACACTCTCTGTGTGTTTTTGCATGTATATGGATCCATGGTATAGTTAAAAAAATTCAATTTGAGTAGCTATTGCCTAATAAATAAACAAGATAACAATGCGAAAACATTATTTGCATATCCATCACATCAAGAAACTAGTTGGGTAGAGACTTCAAAGCTCTGGGATTTCTACATGGTTTGTTATTAACTTTCACGTCATTTTTTGCAGTGACCTTGAACGAAAATAGTCTCGGTCGTAACTTCGAGAGTCTGTTACATAAAAACAATATAACCGAAGAGCCTCGCGATAACTTGCTTCCATCAAGTACCAAGTTCTGCAAGTTTCATGGACGTACCTTTTATAGTTTCTGAGATATTAGCTTCGGTCAGGTTTTTTGCATGTATCGGACCCTAACTTCATGGATTATGGCCCCTGATTGTACGAAAAATCATGCTTTTAGCATGTCGACAGTCTAGAGGTCACAAATTTTATTAGATTTTAATTAAACTTGACATGTATGTTTATTACCCAACGATCTCGATTCCTGTCGATATTTGTACGAAAAATCACGTTTTATCACAATTTGTATCCGATTTTAAAAAAAACAAAAACACTCGAATATCTCACGGTTACACCATAATGATGGTTGAGTTCTAATTTCGTGAAAATCGGACCGAAACTGGTGGTTAAACTGGCCGCTTTCTGTACGCAAATAATGTTAAAGTATATAACATCAATTAGTGGACCCTCTAGAGGTCATAATTTTGATGAAACTTAAAACATATGTTTATATCCTTTCGATATTGGCGCAGATCGAACCGTAACTTCCTGGACTATGGCCCCTGATTGTTCGAAAAAATCAGATTTTAGCTTGTGGACCCTCTAGAGGTCACCAGTTTTATCCGATTTTAAAAATGGTTTTAATATTTCATCATTACACCCTGATGATGGTTGAGTTCGAATTTTAATAAAAATCAAAATGAAACTGCCCGACAAAATGGCCGCTGCTGGATCGCATATAGTGTAAAAGTATGTAATACCAAGGTTGTGCACCCTCTAAAGTCACAATTGTTATCCGATATATGGTTATATCCCAAGGGACTCGGTTCCTTTCGATATTCAAGCATATCAGACCATAACTTCCTGGATTATGGCCCCTGATTGTACGAAAAATCACATTTATTATATTTTGTTCTCTATCCTTCTCTTGCAAAATGTGGGCGTATCTTGCATGGCAACCCCTGTTATTATGAACCAACGAAATGACCACCTACCCACCTTCAACTAATTATTACAACACGAATTGAATACAAGTTAAGTCTAGATTTCTTGTAGGACCGATAAACCGAAATACGTCAGGAGTTAGAGTGAGATAAATGACTAAGGGGAGGTAACTATAATTAGTGTACAGCGTAGGTCGCCTACTATGATGACTTTGACAATGACTGTTTTCGAAAGTTATTCGGAATAGTTAAAGTCTAGATAATATATTAATGAGTGGGTGCAACGCAGCATACGCCCACATTTTCTACGCCCACATTTTTTAATGATATAGCACCCTTTTACTTTAAAAAATGTTTTTACACGTCCCAGAACGCTACCATCATCCAGCGTTCATTGTCATCCAGAGGTCCCGTGTACACATTGGCGTGCACGTAAAAGATCCCTTGGCAGTTGGAATTCGATATAAGAGTAGGCCATAGTGCGCTGCCCTGGCAAAATTTCCCTCATAGCACACTGTATGGCGTATGCCCGTCTTCATTAGCCCAGTTTAGGAGCAGAACAGTAGGACGTTAAACCCCATTTCATTTCATTTTCATTGTCAAGATATCATAGATCCACTACAGCTTGAAATCTAAAAAAGAGTAAGCTTTAGTGTGTCAGTGTGTCAACTCACCCCACCCCCCTAACACACAGTATATGCCTGTCTCAAGTTGCTCGGTTGGTGCAGAAAAAGAGAGAGAGAAATGGGGTTTAACGTCCACTCGACACAAACCAGGTCATTTCGGGACTAACATATGGTTTAATTTTATTTGAATAATTCGCTTGCGCGTAGGGGTCTTGAGCAGTGGGCGGAAACCGGAAGAAACTTTAAGACGTGTCAACACGACGTGCTTATTTTCTATGGAAGACCAAACATAATTTTCATCATGGTTTCCGTGCTAGATCAACTTGTGACTGCCGATTTGTTTGTTTTTGGACAAAGTGATCATCTTCAAACATTAACACGGATCAGTTGTAACCGAATTCAGCCTGTATAGAGGAATGTAGGGCAATATTTGTCGGTTTAGAATTTGTATTAAAAAATTCAAGTGTAAACATTTCATAACCATTTGATTTATTTTCATGGGCCTGAGCGAAACGCCACGACTTGAAAATGTCAAATTTGTTTATCCCGTGATAATTATGTTTTATCGTCCATTCAACTTGGCATCGTAAATAATAGTACAAAAAAAACTATATTAAAATAGATAAACTATCGCTATGTGAATGCTGAACTAATATCGCACATTATGGATACAACAAATCGAACATTTGTGCTTTAATGTTAAACTGACAAGTATCTATTTATTGCATTCCACATTGTCACATATCCTTATCCAAATTCTGAAGGGCTTAAAGGGAGAGAGAGAGAGAGAGAGAGAGAGAGAGAGAAATGGGGTTTAACGTCCACTCGACACAAACTAGGTCATTTGGGACTAACATATGGTTCAATAATTCGCTTGCGCGTAGGGGTCTTTAGCAGTGGGAGGAAACCGGAGGACCCGGAAAACCCACGAGGTTGGACAGGCGACCCTACTCCTTGTCACGTACAACCGGGGAATCGAAACCCCGCCAGTTGACTCAATGACAGACCGTATGATACAGCGCGCGCGTGCTAACCATTCGCCCCCCCCCCCCCGGGCTTAAAGGGAGCCACGGAGACTGTAAATGGCGTTATGTAAATGGCGCGGGGTTTCCCCTTGTCAGTGTTGCAGGACTTAACGGATCAGCAGTGAATATTGAAGTATTAGAAAAATAAATAATGATGTGTGAAGTATATTTGGATAAAATTAAACTCCTATTTAGTGTAAATATATACATGAAATAGTACGCCAAGACGTAAACTGAGTAAAAGGCACCATTCTGTCCGGGCCAGTTTTCGTCACTATCTCTTGTGTAAATGCACGAACTATCGATGCCAATGATGGGCGCCGTGTGATGTGATTCCGCACGTAGAATGTATGTGATTTTTATAAAGGTCAGTCATTTTACACATAGTTACTGCAGACAAGTAAGCAAACTGGTCAGCAGTGAACATTCGTTTCGTCGCTACAATTACTGAGGTGGCTGACATCGGGGCGAGTTAATTAGCTATCAATATCTTGCAAATTAAATTCTAAAACAATGTTTTGATTTATTATTTAAAAAGAAAATGTTGGAAGTGTAACTGAAAAAAAATATTACCTATTTAAAGATACATTATGGGAGATATTTATAGAGAGTTGGCCATTCTTGCTATAACAGTTCCAAAGTAGATGATGAAAGAAGAATATATTGAAAAATTCAGTCAAATTACTTTATTCTGAACATAGTTATCATCGTTGTAATATTTGCCTAGAAATGGTAGCGAAATGTGTCTTCACCTTTGCCGAACGTTTGATTGACAGGCGTTAACTCCACCTACATATCTCGATTATCAAGTAAAGTTTTCAATGGCATACGGAAACGCTAAGTACACTCTATCATTTAGCCTCGATCTAACTGACGTATTTTCATCAGGTTACCCCTTATCTGATTTAATCAATTAGTGAAATCCTATTTCCTAGCCGAGCCATCCGTAGGTATACAGAGTTGATTTTGGTCTTGTTGTTTAAATAAAGATCTAATTTATAATTTCTATAACATCTGAAGCCTAAATTAAGACTTGCAATAATCAGATTTAGCTCTTGCATAATGCATGTTTAATGTAAATGGGTACATAAAATAGTACGGGAAGGCGTAAAATGAGTAGAGGACACCATTCTACCCGGACCAGTTTGAGTTACACTACGTCCGATGTAAACAATGCACGCGCTATGGGACATCACCCATGGACCTGCCATGCACGTGACATTCAAGGCCAGTCATCTTCTCCAGAGTTAAATGAAGGCTTTCGCATTACACCTGTGAAACCGGTCGGCAAGTAAGATGTTTAACCCCCATGCCGTTTTGTTTTTTTTGTGATAGAACTCTTATTTCTAAATATAATCGAGACATTAGTCCCAGTTATATACTACCAGCGACGAGAACTGCCCCTTTTATCCCCTTTTAATACTAAATTGAGGCATATATATTCTACCACTACCACCGATAAGAACCGCCCCTTTTAAACAGATTTATTATATTAAATTCTATTGACAAATATCACGACAGCTATTTATTGTACCTGTATCAAATTATGTTTCTTTAATACGCAATACAAGCTTTGTATACTATGAAGAGATCTATTTTAGTATGATGCATTTGCATATCAAACTAAACAAAATAAACGGTGACTACGTGATATCACACATGCATAGGACTAATGCTTAGCTAAAGACTACAGCGTAGCTCAACGACCTTTTTTCTTTATCCCTAACATAACCACTATAATACAACGCTGATCAATGTATTAAAGGGTGTATGGCTTTATTTTTGGAACCTTGAAATAGACAAAAAATGGTTCTAAAAGCTCATATTAATGTAATATGAATGTATGTAAAGTAATTTAAATTCAATTTTTGAAAAATAAAATATTATAATTTCTAATCAATTATGTTCGGTGAAATTGAACGGCAGTCGTTTACGCATGCTTAGTATATTCTACACTTTTTTAAAATTATTATTTTATGGTTTGTGAATCCGCCTTTACTAATTACTTCCACATTCCATTTTTTTATTATGTTTTTATTTGTTCATTACAAAATCACACCCGAAACCATAGGGTACACGACTCGTGTATTGATTATACAATGTTAATTGTGTCTTAAATATTAGGATCCTATAGTTTCGCGGCAAGATAACAATATCAATATTGTTTGACATTAATCAATATTGAATTCTAATTCGTGTTTTTAATTTTGAATATTATGGAAAATATTGATTTAAAGACTTAGCTCCATTGAGGTACAAAATAATAAACAGGACACACTATTATGTTTAATTAACCCGGTTGGTGAAGAAACCCGGACGTTAAACCCCATTCTATGTCTATTACTGTTGACATTGGACTGCTTTCTAATTAACGTACAAGTTAATAAATAGAAACCCCGAAGGAGTTCTGTGATCCACTCATCTAGGGCGATTTAAAACTTCTAACACTAAGCATGTTCCAAGCCAACATAAATCCTAAAAAAAGCTGGCAGTATGGCACCGAAACATCAAAGGAGAAGATGACACCTAGCATGCAACCCTCGCCTTTTTCATTCACACCCATGAAGGGGTGGGGGAGAAAGGGGAAAGGGGAGGGAGTAACTTCCACAAACCAGGTTATTTCGGCACCAACACATGGTTAATATTTATTTCAACAATTTGCTTTAGCACGAGGTTGGACAGGCGGACCTACTACTTGTCACGTACAAACTGGGGTCGAAACCACGTCACTTGACTCAATGACAGGCGCTAGACCGTTCGGCCTCCCAACCCCCTTGCCCTAATAAACATCCGCCTTACAGTTACAATAAACATTTTTCTAGGTCGAGTTATATTTGTTGAATGAACGAGAATGACATAGGAATACGTTGGTAACATCGTGATCTTCGATCTCGTAATAGCAATTCGGAGTTGTTTACTTGGAGAGATAAAATAAATAACCCACATTTCAGGCAGGTAAGATTGTTTTTTTTAACCTAATCTGCATTAGGTAATCATTATCTACCCATTATCTAACCCGTCTCTTGCTAGAATATCTTGCTGACGTATCAGTCAATCACTCATGTTTCAAAATGGTCATATCCCACCATGATTTTAAAAAGGAAGTTCTGTGTAACACTACATGGTCAAGCCGAGTTTTTCAGGAATAAACTATATTATCGTTAGATTATTAAATGGCAAAGGTGTTCTAACCCATTTTGCTTTGTGTGGGGGTGGGAGTGGCTAGCGCGTGCGCGCTGCATCATAAGGTCTGTCATTAAGTCAAGTGGCATGGTTTCGGGTCCTCCGGTTTCCTCCCACTGCTAAATACCCCTACGTGCAAGCGAATTATTGAAATAAAATTGAACCATATGTTAGTCCCGAGTGGACGCCCCCTCTCTCTCTCTCTCTCTCTCTCTCTCTCTCTCTCTCTCTAATCCATTCAATTAAAGACATCCGATGGCACAGAGTGTTACTTATGGGCTTTTGACATGTGTATAAATGACTTAATAACAATTTATCTGCAATAGGCAGAATTAGCTCTTACATAATGCTAGGGTGGCCCATGCACCTACAGAAATACAGTCAACCGCTGATAGTTCGAGACTACCACTGAAGCGTTCACATTCGCCGTGTCGAGGCCAACTTTCTGACAGTATGATACTATAAATAGCCATGGCACGTGCAATTCTCTACAAATCTATCAACTATTACAGCCGTAAAAAATTTATTGTTGACGATTTTGAATAGCAGTAAAATTAAGCTTCTTGGTTATTACAGCAGATTTAGAAATTACGTTCGTTTCATTTTTTAAATCGCTTTATCATTAACTGTACCGTTGAGAGCGGCATCTTTTGGTTTAGTACAAATACTATCTCTGAAACACTCGGGTTAGACAGGAACATGATACTAGCAGTAGTTTCATTTTACTTTTACAAGCTTCTTAAAACAATTGTTGAGCTAGCTAACGTGCTCATTTCTTAATTCAATTTCTTGTTATAGCTTTCTGTTATGTTTCGTAAAAAAGTAGTCTTGATTATCCCGACCTGTCAATCAGCCTTAGAATGGTCGATAGACTGGTTAAGCGACTCTAATTTCAAAACAAGGGCACGTAACCTATCTTTTACTCAAAAGTGTCTGGATGTTATGGACGACACATGGAACCAGTTTTCAGTCTATTATTTATAGATGATTAATGGTCATAGCTTATTAAGTACAACATGATCGTTTATTTAGTGACTATAATTGTGTGAAACTGATTTGAGGCTTGGCATATATATAAATATTGTGGCGAAATTGTCTAGATATATGGAGATATTTATTTATGGTGGGTCACCCTAATAATGCATCTTAACATTTAATTCAGTAAAATATATATCGACTGTATTCAATCGGATTAAAACATGGTCCAGTGGGTGGCGCTGGTTAGCATAAAAGGGTTATAGAGGAAACAGTCGTGGAGTGTGACCGCTTTGGTTCACGGCCGTTTTCAACACCCTCTTTTGTATCGAACAGCGAATTTTCAATTCTTTAGTGTCTTGGTAAATGCTGAACCGAATTGAACCTTTCTTTTGCGATTCAACCAGCACAATATTGTAGTTTGCAAGAGATTCAAAGTCCCCTAAAAGATTTTCAGTGGCTATAAGATTACAGAGCAATTTCTTTTACGTCTTTAAGAATACTCTAGTGGCATGAATGACGCCATATAAAATTATCAGTGTATTTATTATTTGTAGAATCTGCTGTTAATAATTCAGCATGCCAAGGCCTCCCAGATCCTTAGCCTTTCACCAGGGTCACGGTAGATTTAATCATATTGCCCGTGCTTTCCGCACGGGTTATCCTCTTGGGTTATGGAACTGCTCATCCAGGGCTAGAGACCAAGACAGTGATGACGATGATGACAGCTGTTTTGTTCACTATGGATGTCCACCATCGTATGACGACGATCCATTTGGAGCTTTTCGCAGAGTTAATACACCGTTCGGTGAGATAGACGACGCCGAGTCCTCTGCTAATAACAGCAGTAAGTAGACAGCTTATTTTACAGATAAATTAATCCCGGATTTCATGAATGAAATAGATTTTAACGTCATACTATTCTGCTGCGATTATGGCCTAATGAAGACGGGCGTGCTATGAGAAAAAATTGCCCGGACAGCGCGACTACGGCCTACCCTTATTTCAAATTCCAACAATCAAGGTTTTTTTTACGTGTACGCCAGTGCACCACTGACAAGGGGACTCCACCCTGGAAAATCCCAAGGAACTTTCTCGAATCCCTGTTCTATTGGTTAGTGAGGCAACGTCTTACTGACTGAGCCATCGCGGCAATCTGTTTCACAGAGAATTACGAGTCTCGTATAATATCTCTGTCATAGATGACTGCCTTAACACGTGCTGTCACACGTATGATTTATGTGCACGTTATATGAAACAAAACGCTATTGAATTTACATGTTCGCAAATGTACGAATCCATGCCCTGGGTTGGCTATGGTTGAATAAAAAAAAATACATTATTTGTATTCATAACATAAAACATAAATGCTAAAACGAGTAGCGGCAGATGCTATTCTAGAAATAATAGGTATGTAGGCACTAGTCATCTGTCGATGTTTTATATACATAATCAGTCATCTGACCGATTCAGACCAATGCGGATATGGTTCATCACAGGCCCGTAACTAAAGGGGGTAGGTGTTCAAAAGTTTCGCCCCCCCCCCCACTGTCCTGTGAACAAATTGTCGACCATATAAACAATAGATATACATTGTCCGTCAATTTTACAGCATCCCTGAGAACACTTCCCACCCCCCTCGGTGCTCTGAGCTAGTTACGGCCCTGGTTCATCAATTTATTTTACTAATCCTCCGACAGGACAACCCTAAACAGTTTTCAAATGACTATTAATGGAATGACAGTTCATAATACGTCTTTACCTTGGGTTTATTCTCGAAATGAAATGAAATGGGATTTAACGTCCTACTGTTCTGCTCCTAACCTAGGCTAATGAAGACGGGCTAATGAAGACGGGCGCTACGGCCTACTCTTATATCGAATTCCAACTTCCAATGGATCTTTTACGTGCACGCCAATGTGTACACGGGACCTCAATTTTTCGTCCCATCCGAACGACTAGACAGCTGTCCTTGTCAGGCCCTCAATCCTGCATCACTGACAAGGGGAAACCACGCCGGAAAATTATTCTCGGAGTATGAAGTAAATGATCTATGTGTGCAGAATGTTCCTAATGATTTGTTTAATTAAATATAACGTTCATCCAATCGCGTATTTTGAAACATTGGCGGGGTTTTACCACTGTCACTTTTCAAAGCCTGTCCTACACATACATTATGCAAGAGCTAAATCTGCCTATTGCAGGTCTTTCTTTAGGCCTGAAATGTTTTCTAAATTATTAATTAGACATTAATTAACTTATCTAGGCCATAATCAACTCTCGGTGGCATCGGATTTCTCCGATATTCAATAGATTAGAACAGTTCAGCGATATTTTGATTTAAGCTACAAATGGAGGAGCGAGACTTAGCTTCGAACAACCAGTACGTTGGTTGAAATTATTGCACACGTCTTGTCAAACCTTCAAAGTCTAATATCTTCGCTCGCAATTGAGTAATTTGAATGAAATTTTCAAATTATTCATTTTACATTATCTATTTTCGAATTATTATAGCAAGAATGGCTATCTCTTTATCTAAATCTTACATAATGTCTAAAACTGTTCTTCAACTAGAAGATAACAAATACGGATCATGTACAGGTATTAATTTTGCACCCATGTTTCCTTATACTAGAATTATTCTTTTCGGTGTAGAGTGTTAAATTCCATTTTATTTCATTTTATTTTATTCTTTTCAGTAAGTCTGTATTGAAATACTATAAATAGTGAAAGCACAATGTTAACATATTTCCTGGCTGAAATAGCTATTCACTACATGTTATATAATGTTAATCTTCTTAGTCATCTGGCTTAGAAAAGACACATTTAAAGAAACCCCAGTTGAATATGAATACATACTTTTCTTTCCCAAAATATGTAAATGAATCGAGTTCTTTACAAAACTTTGATTCGAATTTTCTATATTCAAATGCTAATCATGAAATGATAAAGACCCTTGGTAAATGCACAATTAAATGCATACTTTAATATCAACACAAAGCGAGGTGTGTGTGTGGGGGAGGGGGCGTAACCTTCACTTTAGCAGTTTGAGGGAACCCGAGGACCCGGAGAAAAACAACGAGGTTAGCCGGGCGATCCTTGTCCGGGGAATCGTAACCACGCCAGTTGACCCAATGAAAAACCGTATGATACATAGCACACGTAACCCCCATCTATATATATATTTGTGACTGTCGTTTGTCTGTCTGTCTTTCTGTCTGTCTGTCTGTTCGGGGTTGGCGGCTACACTAGGTCTGCCCCGAGTCTGAAATTTGAGGTATAGGGGTAGCTCGAACCGGGGAGTAACATAGGCCAGGTGGCGTTAGTCTACCACTTTCGGTTTCGGAGTTATGACCCCCGAGCGAAGCCGGTCTGTTCGGGGTTGGCGGCTACACTAGGTCTGCCCTGTGTCTGGAATTTGGAGTATAGGGGTAGCTCGGACCGGGGAGTAACATAGGCCAGGTGGCGTTAGTCTACCACTTCCTGTTTCGGAGATATGACCCCCGAGCGAAGTCTGTCTGTTCGGGGTTGGCGGCTACATCTGCCCCGGGTCTGAAATTTGGGGTATAGGGGTGGCTCGGGCCAGGGAGTAACACAGGCCAGGTGGCGTTAGTCTACCACTTCCGGTTTCGGAGTTATGACCCCCGAGCGAAGCCGGTCTGTTCGGGGTTGGCGGCTACACTAGGTCTGCCCCGAGTCTGAAATTTGGGGTATAGGGGTAGCTCGGACCGGGGAGTAACATAGGCCAGGTGGCGCTAGTCTACCACTTCCGGTTTCGGAGTTATGACCCCTGAGCGAAGCCGGTCTGTTCGTGGTTGGCGGCTACACTAGGTCTGCCCCGAGTCTGAAATTTGGGGTATAGGGGTAGCTCGGACCGGGGAGTAAAATAGGCCAGGTGGCGTTAGTCTACCACTTCCGGTTTCGGAGTTATGACCCCCGAGCGAAGCCGGGTATCCTGCTAGTATATTATAAAACAATTATATTAGCCACGGTATGAAGCTAAAACTCACAGTATCCCAGGATTGTAAAATATTCTGTTTTCTTTCAATTTACGTTTTGCGTGTAAAATATCACTATTTTTTTCTGGTACTTGACCGTTTCAGACACATTCTTACGTTTACGACTAACTTGAAATAATAATGTCTAATTTGTCATGCTTGTATATTTTACATGCCGTATGTATCCATAGTAAACTAAATTCAACTATCAAAACATTTGGCCTCAGAACACCTTTAATTTGCCGATTGACCCAAATATTATTTCTCTTCCCTTTGACTTGCTCTAATTTTTACCCAAATTTTCGTTGGGCTGAACGCTTTCTACCACCGTTGGAGCAACATTTGGCAAGTTATTACTCAAAAGCATGTATGAGGTTCACTGTGGAAACCTTGAGTACAAAAACTGAAAGTAGCATAGTAGTATACAGGACGTCTAGACGTTCAGATGGGACGACAATAAGAGTCCGGTGTACACGGAAAAGAACCCTCGACAGATGGAATGTCTGGCAAAATCTCCCCTATGGCTTACTGCATGGCATATTATGCCCGTCTTCATTAGCACGGTGGAGCATTTATAACGAGACAGTTTGAGGGTTTATGACGAAGTGTCCACTTCTTCACTTGGGGATATTCATTGAGTGACCGGAAGTTGAGTTATCTCTATAATTACCATTTTTACACTGAAAAATGTAATCGTGGCACGGGACAATGGCTCTTTATGGAAGTTTTTAAAACTAGGTCATATTCTTCACGACACTTGCTCTCGTACATACTCCTCGCAGTGTTGCGTTTGATTAGAGCTAATCCTACTACTCACTGCTGTAAAGAAAGCAAATGCTTGTTCTAAATTATGACTGGTCCACAGTCCGATTAACAACCAATAGCTAACTGCGTAACAATACCAAACAGAGCTCCAAATTGGACCAAATATGTTTACATAACGATTTTATTATGCCCAATTAACCAGTGCAGAGCAGAATATTGTAGAAAAACTAATTGTGTAACAAACAAGGCTATCAACACATATAATGTAAACAATATTGTTTTTAGACGAACAACACTTTCACCGTTTTTAATACCTTAAATCACTGTCCAAAGTTTTAGGGAAGGCCCCTGATTAAAAGAAGGGCTGTCATGTTGCTGTACTTGGGGATAGATTTGATTGAACTGGAAGAATAGACACACTCCCTCAAAAGCGCAAGTATCAGGAATATGCTCTCGTAAGGAATTGCTAACATTAATTTAAGAGTTTGTAAGGACGTATTGGTGGTTAATTAAAGAAGCTAAATCTCTATACTTTTGAAACCTAAAATGGGTCAAAATGCACACATTAATGTAGTATGAATGTATATAAACTAATTTACATCTATGTTTTACATTTTTATTGTAATTTCTAATCAGTAATTTTCGTCTAAATAGGTGAGATGTCCACATTAAATGACATGCCAGTCACTCGCTCCTGTTTAGTTAACTCTGCGTCAGGGTACGGTCTGGCATTTCACTTATGCACTAAAATTTTGGGCTGCTTCATCATTGTGTAGTAAATATTCAGGGGCGGGCCCAGGGGGCGAGGGGGGGGGGCGTAAAATTGTGAAACAACACTTTTGAATTCGATGGAGATTATTTTAGGGCAACGTCGCTGTCCTAGCAGATTTTCCCTCATGGCATAATATTATATCCGTCTTCATTAGCACGTTTGGTACATTCCGTTTTGTTTGCCTTCATCTGTACACAATCTGAATTTTTGGGATATTTTGGTGTTTGACACAGTTACGGTCGGTTTTGGTTTTTCTATTTTCTTTCCTTAAAGTTTCCTATTAAAATTGTACAGAACTGATTTTATTGCATATCAGTAAAAGTAAAACGTAGCGTATTTGGTACATGTATTTATTTATTTATTTTATTTTTTTATTTTTTTTTTATTCTAGTTTTCTAGTTTCTTAGTTTCTGTGTTTTGTCAAAGTGACCTCTGGTTATCCCAGATATACACCAAAATGACGATAGAGACCATGTATTTCTCAGGAATGCCCCCCCCCCCACCAACAAAATATAATTATACATAAAGATACATTGTCTCAGAAAGCTCGCAAACCCCCTCCTACAAAAATTCATGGATCGCCCCTGATATTTGCACGGTTAGATTCAGACCAATAAATTGTGTTTGTAATGTTGAAGACTGTGGGTATACAATATTGATTTTGAGCTTTACGACAAGTAATGTAAATGTAAATTTGTTAATATACTTACAGATAACGAGATCTTGACGCTAAAAGTAACTAGTGTGGGGTTTAATATAGTTGAAAACTGCCGCCATCATCATACCAGTGAGTTTGATATAACTCAATCAGATGAAACACCCAATCCCCAGCTGGTTGTACGACGTGGTCAACCTTTTAACATCACTGTAACATTTAACAGACCTTATGATAAAAGTACAGATGATCTTCGTCTTGTCTTTCAAGCAGGTTAGTTTTTGTTATCATAAGTTATGTAATAAGCCCACGAGTGATTTCTTTATCTCGACATATATTACATTGTTGCATTTATAAAAAAGAATGCTTTCATACTATTACTAAGCAGCAAAAGAAACGTCAGGTTGGTATGTTACTCTGAATGGACGCATTGCATAAAACTTGCCAAATGTTTTTATTGTATATTTGTGACCACATCTCCAACTTTACCTGAGCAATAAGGCTCCTTCCTAAACACAGATTTGAACCCAGGAAATGTTCTCAAAAACGCAACCTGACTTCTGAGATGGTAATGTGTTATCCATGATTTTCATGTAACTCACGCTGCACGTGCTGTTCACCTAGACCAGCCCTATAAAATGCACCCACATACCTGATTGAATCATTCACAATACAGCGTCAGCAGCATGCCACGACTCACGACAGCTCAGAGGAACCAGGCGCCTGGAACACACGAAGCTGGCCACACTGCCCAAGCTATGACCAATCACTTCCAGGTCAATGTTCGGATCATCTACAGGCTTCAGCAACGTTTTCGGGCCACCAACATCAGACAGTGGGAACACACGGAAGACCCATCAGTACCGATACAATGCGCCGACGTCTCACCAGAGAGAACATCCATTGCCGTAGACCTTACCGCGGACCGATCCTCACCCTTCGCCATCGACGTGAACGTCTGCAGTATGCCTAACAACACCAGAACTGGCGACACAGGCAATGGAGAACTGTTCTGTTCACAGATAATTATCGGTATTGCGTATCAACTGCAGAGGGCGGGACCAGAATATGACGTCGACGTGGCCAACAGTATTCTGACCAATGTGTCATGGAACGAGACTCGTGGGGAGGTCCAAGCATAATGGTTTGGGGTGGAATCGACCTGAACCAGAGAGTGGGTCCCGTGGTGTTCCAAAATCTTGGTTCAGGAAGAGGAGGCGGCATCACAGCAGTGCGCTACATCGATCAAGCCCTCTGACCCCACATCATACCACATTTCGCACGTCATCGAAACAACGTTTTCCAGCATGACAACGCACGTGCCCACACCACCAGAGTTACTCGGGACTTTCTATAGCAGAACGGTGTCAACGTTATGCACTGGCCAGCCCTTAGTCCGGACACAAACCAGATTGAACAACTTTGGGATGAAATTTATGGTTCCAGGTGCCAATGGCGTTCATCAATCGTCTGGTCCACTTCATGTACAGACGCTGCGCTGCTGTTATTAACACTCGCGGTGGACACACCAGATGCTGATGTATAGACTGTGTACAGGCTCTAAACCTTCTCGTAATGTCTTGGAATTGTTATGAATTAATCACTATAATGTGTCAACATACTGTTCACAAAAAATTGTTTGATCCATTTGGTAAGTCATTTTCTAGAATGACTTGATTAAAGTGTCTCTCTGATTTTTAAATCGTACTAACGTTTTTTGTTTAGTATATATTTCGGCCCTACTTATCACCGACAAGACGTGATAAGGACCAACAAGAGCCTTTTCTTTGTCAATAGCACCCAAAGTATTTCAAAAAGTGACCGACAAGGAAATATATGTTATAGATGTACACATTCTACAATCATATCCAAAATTTAAATATTTTCATTAAAAACTGACAAAATTATGGACAAAAGAGGTCCCATCGACAAGGGTGTTGCCTTTGTTAGTAGCGCCCAAAGTATTGCAATTATTTTGTATGATAAAAACATTTTTCAAATGCATCGTCATGGGCGACGCCGATTATTCTGTATAGTATAACAATCATGTTGTTTCATACAAAACTATAAGTTAAGGTAAGGAATAAATCTAATTCTTCATCTCTGTATAGTATAGCAATCATGTTGTTTCATACAAAACTATAAATTAAGGTTAGGAATAAATCTAATTCTTCATCTCTGTATAGTATAACAATCATGTTGTTTCATACAAAACTATAAGTTATTAAAGTTAAGGTTAAGACTAAATCCAATTCTTCATTTCTGTATAGTATAACAATCATGTTGTTTCATACAAAACTATAAGTTAAGGTTAAGACTAAATCTAATTCTTCATCTCTGTATAGTATAACAATCTTGTTGTTTCATACAAAACTATAAGTTAAGGTTAAGATTAAATCTAATTCTTTATTTCTGTGATCTGTTTCCAGGTGACGAGCCGTTACCAAGTAAAGGGACTGAAGTTGAGATTGTTCTGTCAGATGTTGACCTACCAAAAGAATGGGGAGCAAAAATAACAAAACCGGAGGGAAACTTACTTTATCTGACCATCTTCACTCCACCAAACTGTTACATAGCTAAATGGAAATTGAAAGTAGATGTTCTGAAAAAAGCCGACCGGAAGACAACTATTTATAGATATAGTCATAGAGAACCTGTTTATATTTTGTTTAACCCCTGGTGCAAAGGTGCGTATAGTTACCTTTTAATATTCTGTTTAACCCTTGGTGTAAGGGTACGTATAGAGAACCTGTTTATATTCCGTTAGTCTCTATCACCCAGAAAAATATTCTGCTGTATTCGTTACTCCTCGGTTTTATGGAAAATACGACTAACGAATTGGTAAATAGCGTTCGTAACAACAAAAACTGGCTCGAAAGTCGTGATTTCTACTGGAGAACTGGGGTAGCTAAAATTATATCGAGTCCACGACATATGACGTAACAAGATGGCAGCCAAAGTTACAAAGTTGACCGTTTTGAACGGTAAATTACTATTTTTGTAGTTATATGTTTGTTGTGGATGTGCATATCGATCTGAATGCGTGATTTATAGAATTTTACATATTGCGATACATTTTTTGAACAATGACAAGAAACACATTAAAAAGAAAACGAGAAAAATACCCGGCTTTCCATTTTGTACTAACTTGTTATTGTACCGTAGATCTACGACAGTTCAGGTTTTAGGACCGTACGGACTATATCAACAAAAATGTTTCAGTAACTGTGGTTTAACGCCCAATCGGCACAAACTATGTGTTTTCGGGATTAACGCTCTACGATTCTTTGAATTTAAAATGTCTACATACCGTAACAATTAATTAGATATTACCAGTAGGCATATGCTAAGCTAATTGATCGTACCGCAAATCGACAATATACTTTATCTAATTTTTCACGGTTTAATGTACGATAAATTGTTCTTAGATTGAGTATTTAACATTTAATTAAGAAAACTAAACCAAAATAGACCATCAACGGAATATGTAGATATTTTCTAGCTTGAATTTAATTGGATTTAAAAGAGATCCATCAAAAGATTGACCAATATTTAAGGGTTACACTGTGTTGTTTTTATCGTTTGCCGAACGATGACAAATTTTCAATTCATCATATCTTTGTAAATACTGTACAGAACTGAGCCTTCTTTGGACTGATATTCCTTTTAGCGACAGGACGGAGGGGCTGACAAGGAAAGCTGTCTAGTCGTTCGGATGGGACGAAAAACCGAGGTCCCGTGTACACATTGGCGTGCTCGTAAAAGATCCCTTGGCAGTTGGAATTCGATAGAAGAGTAGGCCGTAGTGTCGCTGTCCGGGCAAGAGAGAGAGAGAAATGGGGTTTAACGTCCACTCAACACAACTAGGTCATTTCGGGACTAACATATGGTTTAATTTTATTTCAATAATTCGCTTGCGCATAGGGGTCTTTAGCAGTTGGAGGAAACCGGAGGACCCGGAGAAAACCCACGAGGTTGAACAGGCGACCCAACTCCTTGTCACGTACAACCGGGGATTCGAAACCACGCCAGTCGACACAATGACAGACTTTATGATACAGCGCGCGCACGCTAACCATTCAGCCATCCAACCCCCCCCCCCCCCCCCGTCCGGGCAAAATTTCCCTCATAGCACACTGTATGGCGTATGCCCGTCTTCATTAGTTCAGGTTAGGAGCAGAACAGTAGGACGTTAAACTCCATTTCATTTCATTTCATTTCCTTTTAGCGATTTAAATTTCACAAATAGTGATTATAGGGATATTAATAATCCTTGAATGGATAATGACAGCGGGCCATGTTGATTTTCACCACCTGTGTACCCGAACACGACAAGTATGGTATTTACTATTTCCTAGTGGGAAACATGATATTTCCAAGCGGTAACGAATACAGCATTAGCTTTGTCAACATTTGAGAATAATAGGTCATTGGCTAGATTGTTGGGTCTTTTACATTATATAAACAAAGTATAAGGGAGGTAACTAGTCCGAAAACAAGATGTTGACACCCATGAAATTAATTTAAGAAAGGCATTTCAGAAAATCCATTTGATTGCATTGCCAGTCCAATATCCAACACCCCTAAAAAAAAATATTGTAAAGGTTCTCTCCTTTCATTTGCCATATCTATGGTTTTTTTTAAAAAATTAATCCTAATTCGTCGTCACGAGTCGTGTTTGTTTATACTAATGCAAGAATTATGGGATTTATTGCGGGAAGGGGCGCAACTCGTACTTGACTTGGCCAAAGATACTGGATAATCAATCACATAAAAAAAACCTGGTCAAATATTGGCAGCTGTCCCAGACCCTCCGTACGTTGAAGACTAGAAGGTTCTGGGTGACCGAGACTAATATCCCGTTTAACCCCTGGTGCAACGGGACGTATAGATAACCCGTTTTTATTCTGTTTAAGCCCTGGTGTAATGATTCGTATAGATAACTCATTTATACTATGGTTAACCCTTGGTGTTAAGATACGTGTAGATAATCTTTGTATTCTGTTTAACCCCTGGTGTAAGGGTACGTATAGATAACCCCTTTATATAATGTTTAACCCTTGGTGTTAAGGTACTTATAGATAACCTTTTTATATTCTGTTTCACCCCTGGTGTAAGGGTATGCATAGAGAACTTGCAGAAAAGCTACAATAACATTTAGTTAAGTTTGTTTCGATAACCAACGACAATTACAAATGCCAAATATTCCATTGATCAAATATATATTTATTTATGTACTATTCGTGAATGCACAAGACTCCCTGTCCCAGTAAAAAAATTTCAATAGGTTTACCCTTGATTCGAGTCATCATTTTTTTGACAGATGACATGGTCTATAAAGAAGATGGGTTACAGGAATATGTATTAAAAGATACTGGGAAAATTTATGCTGGCACGGAGGAAGATATCGAATCTAGACCGTGGAACTTTGGACAAGTAAGTTGAAAATAGAGCCATTCGGTTAGCGAGGACGCTTAATATAGTCCCATTATCACCACCACTCGACTATGTTCAAACCTAAATGCTATCGGCCTACTGCTGACTATTTCTTTGTCCCTTGCCTTTCGAAGAAAGTAAGGGGCCATTAAAAATGGGTTCGTCCGTCTCGCATATTTTCCACCAAGGCGAAGGAGAGATAAGCAATTTGATTGGTTGAAACTTTAGAACATAAAACTTTGGTTCTAATTGGATTAGAGTGGTTAATCTCAGAGTGTAGATTCATTATATCAATATCTTGACTAAGTTCGAAGATGAGAATTTTCTGCTTAGGCTATGTAATTGAGGTAGAATATTTAAACTTGATGTAGAATGTCTAGATTGAGTTCAATGATTAACATATTCCCCTAAAGCTAAGCAGGGCTAAGCAATTTCATTGGTCGATGATTTGGGACAAGATTACTTTGATTCAGACTGATGGAGAGTGATGTAACCTAGTGTATACTTCCACTACCAGGTACTTCAAAACCTCGACTGAGTTCGGCCGTAAACATTTTTCCGCTTAGACTAAGTATAGATAATCAGTATGACAGCTCGATATCTTTCAACAAGATAAAAGTGCAATTAATTAATATGTGTCATCTATTTATTTTGGAATTGTGGCGAAGGACATCAGCCTCACTGTTTGCTTGTCTGCCTTGATTTTACTTATAGTTGATTGGCTTTGATACAACGTGGACTATGCATTCATTATTACAGTCACCTGACTAAGTCCGAACATCAACGCCATCCCCGCATAAGCCTATTATTAGCTTTCTGCAGGCTGATCCGCTGGTTCTTTGAAAAACAGTAATGTTACTTGTAGTAAATGGATTTTTAAGAATATACCTTTATTTTCACACCGACTCGACTTCGTTCGCCACTGTGAATATTTAATTGACTTATAGCAGTCTGATTGGTTGATTGTGTGCAATCCAATAATTGTACTTTTATTGACAGGATTTTGGAAATACTTGAAATATTGTCAAATGTTGATAATAATACTATCGGCGTATATATTCCGAATTGGCTCAGTGCAATATAATTGAACGACTGCTCGAAACGCAATAACTTAACTTCTCGGCAAAGATAGCAACTGAATTTTATTATATAAGAGATTAGAGAATTTCTATTTAACATGGACCTGTATTTTAGATTGGTATCTCTGACCCCCCCCCCTCCCAGGTTAGTGTAAATAAGGATACCTACAATAATGTTTCTAGGTTATTTAACTACTTTCATCCAGTTCCACATATTTAATATAATTTTAGTTTGAAGAGCAAGTATTGGACTG
This sequence comes from Patella vulgata, assembly GCF_932274485.2. NCBI lineage: Eukaryota > Metazoa > Mollusca > Gastropoda > Patellidae > Patella > Patella vulgata. The sequence continues at coordinate 18,762,662 of NC_065881.2, forward strand.
TGCCATGTATCTGTTAAATAGATCACAATTAAAATGGCCGGCACGTGGAAACTCAATCAAGATAATCAGACAGTTAACTGCATTGGTAAGATTATGTCAAATCTCTGTTGGTGTTTTTGTATTGGCGTGGGTTATATATAAATTGTAATGAAATCAAATGGGGGCGGGGCGGGGGTGGGGAGTAACGTTATACCTTTATGAACTAACCGGGATAATGTCAGTAAAGATGGACACACGGTATGCATTGTTCTATGAGTGATCTGCCCTGTCATAGGCTGTATGATTTTCAACTGCCAGGGGGATCTTTAAAGTGCCGTCAATTACACATACATAGGGGAACTCACGTTATCTTTCCATCTGAACTAACCACTTCACCTTGGCAGACCCTCCGTTCTGCACCAATGACAAGCGGAAACCAAGCTAGAAAATCCCAAGGAGATATATTGACCAACACCAGGATCAAGCAGGAACCTCCTGGATAGTGCCTTACACACCGCAAATCAGTGAGGCTTACATGTACAAATTACATTTTGTTAAGCAGATGGATTCGCGTGTCGGAAACGGAACTTTAATGTATAAATTAAAGCCACTTGTTCCTCATAATTTAATCGGTGTTCTCGATTTCATGCATGCATATTTGTACTTCAGTTCAGTTAGATAATAATATATTAAACATACAAGAGCTAAATCTGTCTATTGCAGGTCTTTCTTTAGGCCTGAAATGTTATCTAAATTATTAATTAGACGTTAATTAACCTATCTAGAAAATAATCAACTCTCGATGTCAACGCTAGCCTGCGAAATGTATTGGATTATGCTCCGATTTGCTGCTCAACTTTCATTCATGATTAAATCATGAAATGGATAATCAAGACTATTTTTTTTATTTGTTTGTACTGACGTTAGTAATGATGATTGAGGCTAGGTCGAAATTTCAATCGCTTAGTTCTCGGTTCATAGTGGATCAGTTTAACAGACATTTATAGCAAATTGCCTTTAAATAATCTAGTTTTTAAATCTTATAGTGAGAACTGCGAGCTCTTTATCTAATCTCTCGATAACGAGTTGGCAATTCTCACTATAATAGTTAAAAACTAGATAATGTAAAGGCAATTTGCTGGAAATTTCATTCAAATTGATCCACTATGAACCGAGAATTAAGCGATTGAAATTTCCGCCTAGCCTCGATCATCATTACTAAAGTCAGTACGATAAACAGCATAGTCTCGATCGATTGTCCACTTAATCGTGAAATCGTAAAGGAAAGTTATTCAGTAAATCAGCTCATAATCCACTAAAGATCGTAGGCTAGCGATGTCATCTGGAGTTGATTATGGTCTGGATAGGTTAATTAATGTCAAATTAATAATTTAGGTAACATTTCAGGCCTAAAGAAAGACCTGCAATAGATAGATTTAGCTCTTGCATAATGTATGTTTAAGGGAGCTGATCCCAACGTAAATTAAATGATTGATCGAAATATGAGTAACTAACTAATACGAAATGGCGTATCTGGACTGAAGAAGTAATAGTGGCACCAACGTAACGCCTTTAGACGAATCTCGTTTGTCCATTATTACAGGTAAATGCGCCTGATGAAGGAGGGGTATTAGAGGGTAACTGGTCTGGAGATTACAAAGGTGGCAAACCACCTTTAACCTGGACTGGCAGTGCACCTATACTACAAGAATTTTACACCAAGAAACAACCTGTTAAATTTGGACAATGCTGGGTCTTCTCTGGTGTCTTAACAACAGGTAACTTTACATTGAATCTGTTTTGAAATATAACTGGCCCACTGCCTGGATGATCACAAGTAGAATCGTTTTGAAACAAAAACATCAGGAGATACACGCCACTTCAATTAACCGTTTTAACAAATATCTTACAAAACTATAATTATATCTGCTATATATGTATAATCCCAATATTGGGTCTTTTCTGGTGTCTTAGCAACAACTTATACTTTCATGCGGAAATTATACCTGTTGTTTTGTGTCTCTGTGCTCAGAATGTCTTACAAGTGATTGACTTTACATTCAACCTGCTTATACGTAATAAAAAAAACCCTGGGCCTCTGGCAATTTGATTTCAGGTGAGCCTTAGTCGAGAGTAACAACTTTCAGAGCCTATAATATGGATAGTGTTTTTAATATTCTGTAAGTCATGCTTGAATACCTTTCAGTATGTCGCGCTCTCGGCATTCCCGCCAGAAGTGTCACCAACTTTAGTTCTGCTCACGATACAGATGGCAGTGTTTGCATCGACATCCATTTTAATTCATACGGCGAAGTCGATGAAAAGACCAACTCGGATTCTGTCTGGTAATTAAATCCATTATATACGCTATATGTAATTTATTTCAACTCTCAACCATTAACTTGAAGCTCTGTGATAGACGACTAATATTAACAGTTATTTCCCTTGATTTCATATAGACTAATGAAAATGAAATGAAATGGGGTTTAACGTCCTACTGTTCTGCTCCTAACCTGGGATAATGAAGACGGGCATACGCCATACAGTGTGCTATGAGGGAAATTGTGCCCGGGCAGCGGCACTATCGTCTACTCTTATATCGAATTCCAACTGCCAAGGGATCTTTTACGTGAATTCCAATGTATACACGGGACCTCGGTTTTTCGTCTCATCCGAAGGACTAGACAGCTGTCCTTGTCAGGCCCTCCGTCCTGCATCACTGACAAGGGGGAACCACGTCGGAAAATCCCGATGAACTTTCTCGGCCAATGCAGGGATCGAACACCCGACCTCAAGGCTAGCGACCCAGCGCCTTACCCACTTAGCCACGTAATCCCCTAGACAAATGTAGTTCATCTATATATAATACATCCTTTTTCCGTTCTCCCCTTTTGCATGACCATTTGTGTTGATTTTTGGTGTCTAGAATCGTAGCAGAGCCTATATGAGTCTATATAAGGTATTCCTTTGACCTGACGTAGACCCCTTTAAGTGGGGAGGCTATCCGAACATTTTTCTTCTGAAATGTTAAAGCTGTTGAATTGAAAATAGTACAAATAGTTCGAAAATGTAATAAAGAAGGGAAATTAACATTAAAAAAAAGTTGTTGCCAGGGTAACCCATTTTTGGGGAAAAAATTATGAAAAACGTAGGTACGCTATATCTCTGTAACTAATTAAGATATCTTCGCCAAATTTGCAGGGTATATAAACTAATATCTACCACAGAATCAGACAGAAAGCAGTTTGAATTATCATTAATATTTCAAAAGTTATCAAAATATTTCTCCAAAGGCAAAATATTGTTGTGAGACAAATGTTTTAAACATCATTTTCCAAGAAACTATAAAAATTATAGAGAAAAACGCTCTGTCTGGTTTTAGGGTTATCATTTAGGAATAAGCAGTCCGAAAATGAGACATTTATCTTTATTATTATCAGAGATATGGTGTACCTACGTTTTTCATACTTTTTCCAAAAACATGTGTTACCCTGGCAACAACTTTTTGTCTTTTTTTTAATGTTAGTTTTCCCTTGTTTATTACATTTCCTAACTACTTGTGCCATCTTTAATTCACTAGCTTTAGAATTTCAGAAAGCATTTTTCGGGTAGCCTCACCCCTTAATATATTTATCAGATGATGTTGACATGTTGGGCTCTTTACAGTTATAAATGATCGATATGTTAATACTTTTCTAGGAATTTTCATGTATGGAATGAAGTTTGGATGGCTAGACCCGATTTACCACCAGGTTATGGAGGCTGGCAGGTTGTGGATGCCACACCACAGGAGATCAGTGGTGGTATGTAATTTAACAAAAAGAAAAGAAACAAAGATGAGAAATCAAATCTACAAAATATTAGAAAGTACCAGAATCTTAAACGTTTGCTATGGAGGAAGAATTATTGTGTAAAATTATAGCGCTGATTCTACTTCTCGGATATTCTAAGACATGTGAATACTAATCAAAGGGAGGTGATCAATTGCGGCCCATTCTTTGTCCATATCAGCTTTCTATAAACGATAAACCTTTCAATTCAGTTAGATGCTATCAGTGAATTAAATTATATAGTTTTAATATACTTTACATATTATTTTTAGATGAAGGATACTGTTGTGGCCCAGCTTCTGTTGTCGCTGTTAGAAAAGGCGAATTGGGTCTATTGTACGATGTAGATTTTGTATTTGCTGAAGTCAATGCTGATATTGTACATTGGTACCCACGTGATGGTTCCTTTGTTAGAACAAAGACCATAAACAACTGGTAGGGATTTGCTAATTAGTCACTTCAACGTCCTAATTCAACAAACCATGATAATATAATATTATGCTATGGCATGCAGTGTTTCCAGGAGATTGGCATTACGGACTACTCTTATTTAAAACATTTTATCAATTGTTTGGTGATTTTGAACGTGATGCAAATTGTATACTCTGGCCCTCATTTCATGGTTCACAGTAACTTCAACTCTCGGTTGGAACTTAATACTGTGTGTAGAATAATTATAGTTTATCTCTGCTAAGAAAAGATAATGAATAGGAAAACATGACACAAATATATGAAACAGATAGAGCTCTGATTCAGAAGTAGTATAGTCCAATTCAGCCCCTGCGCAGCCCTAGTCTGGTGCCAATCCCGAACAGACAAACAAGTTAGTTACATCCACGTAACTTGTTTTCCATATAATTAATTGTACCACTCTAATAATATAATTATTAGAATTAAAATTATATATTAGAATTAGTCACCTTGTTACACTAACTAGTTACACACATGGGGTTTTTTAATGACCACTGTATAATACATACAAAACATTATAGACCGGAGGCACAGTGCGCGTGGGTGTCCATCAAATAGCCACAAAACCCAGACCCAACTTTTCTATAGTAAAATTTTGCGTAGAATACGATGCCGTAACCAGTCCACCGTTGAGGCGTTTTCGAGATATTCGGGGTCATTTGCACTGAAAGTGAATGCGCAGCCATTCTTGTATCATGAAAACATGCTATAAATGATAGAAAGTAATCACCCATTTAATAAACTATTAGTTTACAGTACTGATGACGAATGGCAGAAATTTACCCATGACTAAAAGGCATGGGTTCAAAGATATCCAGTATCAGCGTAGCAGTGTAATATACCCCATTATTATTTTTATTTCAGTGTTGGCCTTGAAATAAGTACCAAATCTGCGGTAGGTGACGAAAGAGAAGAAATAACGTATGGCCATTATAAATATCAGGAAGGTAAAGTAGAATGATACCCGATGTTGACAGGGTAAAATTACGTGGATCTCTTTTGCCTTATGTATGTCAGTGGTAGTCTTATACAACAGATCACCATCCCTGTTGACTCATCTCTTCGATCGACTCAATAGTTCCCCTAATTTTCGCTGGGTCGAAGACAAACACAGTAACGACGTGCCCAAAAGCATTGTATGAGGTTCACCATGGAAATCTTGATAAACACAAACTGGAAGTAGCATACAAGTAAATGGTAACTATCCCCCACATATTCCAACGTAACCAAAGTCTTACCTCTGTTATCTGTTCACCCTAAATTCATAGGTATTCACCAAGGTGATTAAATATCATATCTATCAAAAATGTTTTCACAGATGAAGATTATGATAGTCGATATGTTGCAGGAATCTTCCGTCTAATTAACATCACAGGTTGACATATATCTGACACCCATCTCTTTGGTCCAGGTACATTACACCAAATGGTCAATTAATCTAATGTCATCACGTGACACAGACCTGACATTAGACATTGTAGTTCAAAATATATTAAGCTCGGTGGATATCAAAGATATTGTAAAAAACATAGACCAGATCGTCAATGTTTCAGATTTATACGAGGGACAGAAATGAGGATTATAAAGTGAGGGGGTAATCGCCGATGACAAAATCTGTGAGTATAGTACGGTCCGATGGCATTCTCCACATAAAACATTTGTCTTTCTGCACTTCCTCCTTGGCCTAAGACCATGGCTGGTGAACGCCTACGAATAATCGTAGATTATTTGAGATCGTCGTTGTTATATGTCTTGTTCACTCAACACAAACTAAATATTTTGACAGCTTTCATTTAAATAAATCGTTTGTGTGTCAGGGTCTTTAACAGTGGGAGTCAGTTGGGCACAATATGTGAGTCACTGCAAATATAAATGTTTATTTTAGAATTACAATTTTGATATCTTGACCCTATTCTATGGTTTTGCAAAACAATTATGGGCAGTAATTAATATCGTCCCTTTTAAGAAATAGTCCCACGAAAGTATTTATTTCCAATAAAACTATTGCAGTTTGTGTATATGGAAAGGACAGACACCCAGTATTACTCAAAAAATACTGTATTCCCTGAAAAGCACCCCAAAAATGTAAAGGTACCCCTAAAAGTCAGTCTGTCTCCTAGAATAACGTCAGGAAGGCTGCTTATGTGATAGTCTAATATCTAACGGTTGTGAGAACATCGAGATTAAACTGCAGAGGATAACCAAGGCATTGACTTCGACTTCAATATTGATGGTAAATAGACAGCGACTAACGACAAACACAAGCAGGAAAAGGATTCACCCTCAATTAATTCATAACTCACTGGATATAAAAGACTGATAAATGCTGATGTCGTAGCAGTTCAATTCAAATGTTTTTAGATGGGTCTGAAGCAAACTTTTGATAGATATATTAGTATGAATATTATTTTAGTCCAAATGTATCATCGAATCACACAGAAAGTCTTCTTTTATTAATAAAAATAATAATATTTGTTATTGACGTACGAATATAGATTCACCAGAAGAAAGAGCAGCTTTACTTAACGCCCTTGGAAAACGGGACGATAGAAGGTTAAACCAAAGAGACCAACAGTATGAAAGCATGTATGACGTAGGACCAAAAGTAAGTGTTCTAATATAGCCTGTCACAAAATCCGAAACAGCCCCCGGCACAGCCCCAGCAAGTACAGTCCTAAAATAAACCTTTAACCACAACTGATCTTCAATCCAATTGTAATGGGGACCACCTTTTACTTTTATTTGCAGAAGGGCTCTACAGTTTGTGGCCTTATACCTTATACCTGATACAATTTTTTTTTTGGGGGGGGGGGGGGAGGGGTAAATAAAATGGAAAATTTCAATTCAGGGGCTGCGGATTTGAAAATAAAATTGATAATTAGTTTCTTTAAAATTTAAATACAATTCCAAGGAGAAAAATGACCCATGAGTGGAGTGCAGAAAAGGTGTTTCACACTAGTTCCATTGTCTAGTCAATTCACGTATTCTTCACCGTGGGTAGGGTCGATTGAAACCATTTTGTCCGGGGACCCAGAGCTACCCAACCCGCACCTGTTTCAATTTGAATCTGTTTGGGATTTTGATTTCATCAGGTCTGTTACCAGTGTCATTTAGAATAAATGCAGTGTTTGTGAGGTCTTAAAATGGTATATAGATAGTTATATTGGAGATTAAACAGAATTCGAAGGTTATGTAATATCATGGCCTTGATGTTCGCGAATACAAACCATATTATGTTTGACAGCAATACAATGTAACAAAGATGATGCCGTGTAATCAATAGGGCCTAGTGTAAACGGAAATATGCGGAGCTTTAGCAGTTGGAAATAGAACAAAAATAATAGGAAACGGCGCTGTCCGGGCAGAATACCCCCCCCCCCCTCCCTGGACACGTAACCATATAATTGACGATTATGATTTATTAGTCTCAAGACGACCAACGTATTACGTTCAAGAGACGTTAAACCCTAGTCCCTATTTTTAAGTGTTAGTCTCGTAATCAGCTGACTTTTAACTCTGTTTGTCTCTCTAGGATGTTGAGTGTGAGCTAGTAGTAAAAGATGGTGTGTCGGTTGGTCAGGACTTCGATGTTGTTCTCCAAGTGAAAAATAAAAGTAGCGAAAATAGAACCGTAGGGGGCCGACTAGCAATTAAGACCATGTTTTATACTGGTGTAGAAGGCGATAAAGTTAAAAAACTACAATTTCAAGATTCCGTACAAGGAGGAAAATGTGAGTACTGAAATTCAAATTGATTAAATTATACAACACACTAGATATTGGCACAACTTTTACCCGATGGAGCTGGAAAATATAGTTCTGTCTTACATATTTGTTTCAAGTGAATTTTACGGACGATCAGAATTCCACTTTAATGTCAAGTGACACGTTATATATTTTCCAGGTATGGAACAAGTAATAGAAGTTCAAGTTGAAGATTATAGATCTAAATTAAAGGACATGTGTATGATAAAACTGACGGCTATAGCCAGGGTTCAAGAAACTAATCAAGTATTGACTCTGCAGAAAATTCTTAAGCTATCAAAGCCATCTTTAACCATCAAGGTAACTCTGTTTGGACTCCTACTATTGATGACGTTACAATGGGGAACAGAATGTGCTCTGTCTACCTATGTTTAAGTAAAGTTTCTTGGTAACAAGCATGGGCAAATGTAGACATTTTGCTTACAGAGGTGTTATTAATATATCAGTAGTCAAATTTAACCCAACGATAGGCGATTAAGCTGTTTTTAAAATAATAAATGATTTTAAATAATCTGTTGTGTTGCATATATATATATGCTATAAAGTCGGAAAGATGCTAGTGACGTTAACAGATAAAACAACAAAGCGTTCTCGGAAGACGTGACGCACTTCACGGTTCAGCAAAATCCCCATTCTAGACAAAACGCGATGGTCAGTTCAGTTAAATAGAGCAACATGTGCACGGTTTGAAAGTGTCGATTTGTTCATCATTTTGAATTTATTCAACCAGTCAAACAGTGCCTAACAAAGGCTGGTATATTTGACAGGGGTGTGTTTCGATATAATTATATTAAAAGATTGCTTAAGCCACCAAGACAAATTCACGAGCGAGTTCGTCAGCCGCCGTTGGCAGCGGGGGATCTCGAGAACTGATGACGTAGCATGCAAAAAGGGAATCACATCGTTCTCGATCCCGGAGTGCATCTGAACCTCTCTATTATGGACGCCTGTCCTCGATAGAAATGTCAGCAAACTAATGTTTAATATTTAGAAACAAGATTTATTTGTGTATCGAGCTGGTTAAACCACTAAACGAGATGGCACATCAGATCGTTCAAGTTTAGACTTTATTTTGACATAAATCAACGGGGTTCCCCAGATTAGCAATAGTCTATTTATAAAGCAACACACCAGTGTTTGTAGCTATCTTTTTCACTCTAGGTTCCATCCATTATATATCAGAAGAAATCATTCGACGTAGAAGTATCGTTTACTAATCCTCTAGACCAAAGTTTAACTAATTGTTATTTAGAAGTTGAGGGTCCTGGTTTACAAAAGAGGCAAAAACACCCACAAAGGTACGTTTCGATGTATTCGTTCACTATTGAAAATCATTATTACTATGTAAACTTCTCAAAGACATCAGAAGATGAATTCCGTGTTCAAGAAAGATTAAGCATAACCTCCACGAATAGCTGAGTAATACTTGGATTTCAGAAGTCGAATCTACCTAGAAAACAATAATAAAGGTCACTGCGGTTATATAGTTGGTTCCATGTTACTTTTTTTTTATCCCAATGGAGATTAAAATGGACTCTGTCTTGTCGTTTCGATTCTCGGTATTGGTTCCGGAGCATATCTCGTAAACCTTGTTTATAAGATTTTTTACACGCATCATCTTAAAATAATAGTGATGGTTTTTATAATTAGAAAACATTTTCGAGAATTAATATTGGTTTTTTTTTCATGGAAATAATTTTGACTTAGATTTTGTGATATTCAGGATGTTCATGTTCTTGTTTGTTTTGTATTTCTTATTATTAGTCCCGGGGGGTTGGCTGGCTGAATGGTTAGCACATGCGCGCTGTATAATAAAGCCTGTCATTGAGTCAACTGGCGTGGTTTCGAATCCCCGGTTGTACGTGACAAGGAATAGGATCGCCTGTCCAACCTCGAGGGTTTTCTCCGGGTCCTCCGGTTTCCTCCCACTGCTAAAGACCCCTACGCGCAAGCAAATTATGGATATAAAATTAAACCATATGTTAGTCCCGAAATGACCTAGTTTGTGTCGAGTGGACTTTAAACCCCATTTCTCTCTCTATTAGTCGGATAATCAGGTGTCAATTCATTTAATGGTTCTTTTTTTCAGAAATGTCAAACCTAAGCAAACGCTTGTAACGAGCGTCGAGTTGACCCCTAGAAAGATTGGTGAGAGAGAACTAGTTATAATATTTAACTCCGACCAGTTAGAAGATATAAATGCTTCTAAAGTTGTTCATGTAATGTAATTATTGCATCCGATGATCTTTACAACATAAAACATTTGGATCATTTTGAAGTTACTTGCCTATATGCCGGATAAAATATCTGGCAGATCTGTTATCAGTATAATTAAGTAAAAAGTTGTTTGGTATTTCACAAAATTGTTAGAATTATTATATGGATTTCAAACTGTGTTATTATCACTATATTTTTCCACTTCGCTATTTCATGGGATCGTTTCGTAGTTTGTATTTTCACGCTGTTAGAATTGTCGGAAATCAAGAAATCTGTGATTTTAAGAAAAATTGCTGTAATTTGAATAAGAAATATTGCTGTAATTTGATTAAGAAATATTGCTATAATTTACGAAATATTGCTGTAATTTGATTAAGAAATATTGCTGTAATTTAAACGTTGTATTTCAAATTTCAATGTCTAGTTACTTTTGTTTATATGAATATGTGCCTAATAAAAACATATTAATACACATTCCTGAAGCAATGACCCGAGAAATCCCTCTCTGGCAATTGCTGGATTGACTTCTGATACTTGAGATTTTGAGGGAGTGTGTCTATTCTTCCCGTTCAATTAAATCTCTCCTAAGTACAGCAACATGACAGCCCTTCATTTAATCTGGGATCTTCTCTAAAACTTTGGACAGTGATTTAAGGTATTAAAAACGGCGAAGGCATCATTCATCTCCAAGCAGTATTGTTTACATTGAGTCGTTTTGATAGCCTCGTTTGTCACACAATTAGTTTTTCTGCAATATTCTGCTATGCTCTGGTTAATCGGGCGTATTAAATTTCTTGAGTCTTGAAGTAACGTTATGTAAACATATCTGGAACTCTGTTTAAACTCGAATGATATTGTTACGCAGTTAGGTATTGGTTGGTAATCGGACTATTGACCAGTCATAATTTGGAACAGAAATTTGCTTTCGTTACAGCAGTGTTTGAGTGGGATTAGGTCTAATCAAACATAACACTGCGAGGAGTATGATAAAAATAAAGAACTCCGTGTAATCTATCAAGTTAGTATGAAAACAAAACAAAACATTTCAAGATTTCCACCGTATATTGCCATTCTCTAAACAGATTAATACACATAGGCGCTTTCGTTTATTTTATATATTTTTTACCATATAATTATTCTTTCATCACGAACTGGGCCTCCACCATCCAAGGTCAGTACTTATATTATTATGGAAAGTTAAACCCACTCCTGGTTTTACAAACAGGGCGATCTGATGATATATTTGGACTAAAAGCATAATCAAACTAAATTTTTCTTCAAATCCTTCTCAAAACATTGTATTCGAGAGGAAATACCCCACGCAATAAAAATGTATAAAAGAAGTCATGTTTGTCAGTTTGTGTCACGTGACTTAGCTGACGCTGCACCATCGCGTGCAACCTATGACGTCGCGTATGATTGTGTAGGATGGGACGGATAGCGTTTTACCCCAAAACGAATTTCAAAAGAAACCAATAAAGTTTGGTTCAATTGTGACACTACGGTGTCGTTAAATAGATCAATGATGAATTACTTCCCTTTTGTGATACGGCCCGTGATAACTATTTCCAATGATCTATTAAGTCTGAAACACTGTTTATGTTAACTATGTTTTTATATCTTTATAACATCCATAATACAGGAAATAACGCACACTGCTATGACATTAAATATAAGCTAAATATGAGTTCTCTTTCCCGAGCTTGTGTTTACTAGATTACGATTACCATCATTCTTTTTACCCCACCACTTCGTAGGACAGGTTTACTGACGTACCTCCTAACATCCTATGGTTCTCCTACGACTTAAAGGGTGCTCTAATCCGAACGATGTTTGTTTCCCAGCCTCTCAGCCTAGGAGGCTGTTTGTATAATCGACCTTCCCCTGGGAAGGCTCTCAATGATATCTAAAGGAAATTCAACCGCGCACGTTATTATAAAGAGGTTGCGTGCATGAGTCATGTATTGAGCCCCGGGAAATTGACCAGGTGCTTCCTTTACCGGATTGGTCAGGTGCAAAGATGCTACCCTCGATTTCAACACAGTGTACTTATATGGGCACCACGATTCTAACACATGGGATTACCATATTTGTATTATCAGACTATGATGTCATTGCCCGACTTTAGACCACCAGACACATTCTTGTTAGCCTATTTCTTGTTGTCAGTGGTACTAGCTAACGACGACAAAACATTAACCAGAACACCTCTACAGAACTTAGGTAACCTCTACAGTAAATAGACCCCAAAGTATTATACAATGATCCATATATCAGACAACACCATACTCAAATTCGGCCATGGCGGAATGACGTAATTAACATAATTCAATATGGCAGTCTTCCACAAGGTTCAGTATGTTTTAGTGTAGGGAGAATAAATCTTTTTTTTTAAATTCTTCAAACACAAATGGCGATAAGAGGCGAAATGTGCTGAAATAACGAATTGGATCAAAAAAAAACCCTCAAAAAATGTATTTTCGATGTCTCTGAATTTAAAGAAAAAAAGAATTCCTATTGGATATGTCATTTATATGGTTTTCGGTGTCGCTGGGTTCATTTCTGATCTCAAAAATAAAATTCAAGAATCCATGATGGCAGAAATGAAATCCCAAACGTCGGAATTTTAATTAATCGTCATTATTTTTTTTTTTTTACTTCCGTTAGATATGACATGTACAATATGTCTTATAGCCTATAGGCTAAGGGTTTTAAGGGTGCAGGGTTCAATTTTTATCCACAAAACTAATTATGAATAGCCCAGATGAGGTAAATTTAAAACTATAAAAACAGAATTCAATATGGCGATTTTTGTTCTTTTGGATATCCCTTGAAAATTAAAGTTGTCAGAGTTACTGAGTTCAATACGGGGTTCAAAAATTAATTTCCGATAAGACTGCCAGACATAGAATTTGTACATAGGCTGAAAACATCACGATATATGATAAAAAGCATCATTTTCAGTGAGTTTTACACGTCAATTCTCATCCAAGGAATGTCAATTTTCTATAAATTTATGTGTTGCGTGTACAATGGGCCTATTGTTATTTTCAGGTACCGTAAAGTTATCGGAATCTGAATCTCTGATAGAATGATATAAATATCAATTATATTTGTAAGAGATGCTTACAATTATACTCGTCATCACTTTTAGAGCATTTTGGCGACCGTAATATGATACAAATAGCGAACTGTTTTCTCGCTAAGAATCGTCACTATTCAACTCGTTCTTACGTTTTCGGCCAGTTTTGATAATATAATCTGTAATAATGAATATTTACCAAAACCTGGCAGAAAATGTTAATTCGAACCCTCTTCGTCAATTCTAGAACAAAAATGAACATGCAAAAGGTGAGAAAAGAGACAGAGAGAGAGTTGCTATAAATAGACAAACTACAATTTGTGGGTACCGAGGTGGTGAAATTTAATGGTGGTCTGCCACCTGATGTGAAACCCGTCTAATCATACAGGTCACAATTCTATAGAATACAATTACTGCTTTTTACTGAGCGACGTTTCGACTAGGCTTCTCTAGTCATTATCAAGCTATGATGTAAATAGGCAAGAAACAAGGATTTTATACCATGCCGCTACCTGGGGTCCTGTCTTATTATCTAGAATCATTGTACTTACTGACAAGGCTGTTTCCACCACACAAATACGACGTATGATGAAATAATTCCATGATTTTGGAAATACAATTTGTTTCGACAAAGATGGATCAATAAACAGAGATAGTTAAGGGGTGTACTTACGCACGTTTCTTAACAAAATCATAATAAACCGACTGTTTTGTGCAATGTTTTTTTCGGTGCAAAGAAGCCATCGTATAGTGGGTGTCTAAATTGTTGTCAAGGCATAGTCTGATAACGGAAAGTATATAGTCCTTCGGATGGGACGCAAAACTGAGGTCCCCTGTACACGTTAGCATGCACGTAAAACAACACTTGTCAATTGGAATTTGATATAAGAGTAGGTTGCTCCCATTCGCTGTCCTTCTCAGGCTCTCCGTCCTGCACCACGGACAAGCGGGAACCACGCTCTAAAATCTGGAGTGAACACAACGCCTCCTGGTTAGTGACCTAGTACCTTACTGAGCCACCGTGGTTCAGCTCCGCTGGATAAATCAAGACATGTACTATGTTTGTTATGAAAGATCTATCTCCGTAGACAGTTATCTAACGAGAAACGGACCAGTGGAGACAGGTCGTCACTTTAAATCTAACACATACCGCTGAATAAAACAACGCATATGAAACGGTACACATCAGTGTTCTAAAGAAGATCCATCCCACGAACAGTACAAATCTACGTATCGAGTAAACTTAGGGATGTTTAAGATGGAAGCAAAGTGTTTATTAAGAAATGTAGTATTTCTGGTATTAATACAGATAGTTGTAAGTGAAAATAAGACTGTCAACTGTCAAGTTAATACTGTTCAAACGAAAGAGAATTTCGATTTAAAACAGGTATGTATTTAAACGTTAGTATGAATTGTAATCTTCTTCCTTGGTTCTAATTATTCTACGCTGCATTTTTTCTATTTCATGTTTCTTTATCTCTCCCGACATGGTGTAGGACAGAGGGCCTGGCTAGGGAAACGTATAGTCCTTCGGATGTGACGAACAGTCGAGGTCCCTGGTACACATTTGTATGCACGTCATAAACACTTGACAGCTGGAATTCGATATGAGTAGACCGTAGCTCCACTGTCTGGGCAAAATGTCCCTCGTAGAACACCACTGCATTGCGTTTGTCCGTCTTCATTAGCCCAGTCGGAGCAGAACAGTAGGACGCAGACAGCGCCCCATTGTTCACTATACATTAAAATATTAACTCTCAGACATCAAAACTTTACTTAATATTAAATAAAGAAAAAATACAAGACATCTCATCCGTTGTTAATAAAATATATTGGGTTCGCTTCTCGGCGCGATTTCTCCCTGCCAGTGGTGCAGGAAGGCGGGCCCGGCAAGGACAGTGTCTATAGTCGATCAGATGGAACGATAAACTGAGGTCCCTTTTACACATTGGCGTGCACGTTAAAGAAACCTTGACAAGGACTGTTTTACGCCAGCGTCAACTAGTTTTAGGCCCCGTCCAAACAAAACTTTCCTTGTCAGGCCTTCATCCTACACCGCACTGAAAAGGAGGAACCACGCCGGAAAATCCCGAGGAACTTCCTCGGCGAACCCATGACCTCCTAGCTACCGCACCACCGCATTTTCCAAATACAAACATATATCGACAAACATCAGGCCATGTGGACCTTTATGTAATACCATCCTTGATAGTGTATATTATTTGCAATAAATACCTATCTACACGATCTATATACCTGAAATAACGTTACACATGTTCTTTCAAGTGTTGCACATCTTTTAGGTCATACATAGAGATAATATACTTATTAATACAGACATGGTTCCTGCTCACAGGGTTGGTGATGTAGGGGTGAACACTACATTGTTTGATAAAGTTCATCAAAAAATACTGTAAACACAGTTGGTATATAGAGCATAAAATATAAATAAGAACATTCGTAAAATGTCTCATTTGAATTTTACTAGAAATTGGGCAGATTATCCTTTTCTTAGGACTTATTAACCTACGAAACATACAAGATTGCCATTATCGGATAGTTATTTCCAATAACAGTATGGTCATCTTCAATAGAAGGCTTGACCTCGCTTTAACGACTCATATTGCGCCACTAATTTCGATTGGGTACAAGCCCAACTTGTGAGCCTATCAGATTCCTCGATCGTCGTGAATATCAAGTCTCGCGCTTACAAGCTAAAATGTCTCCCTGTGATAATCGAGTTGCAAAGTTCAAGGTTCATTCAATGTCAAGGTTTCCGTGGAGGTCGCGATGTCACAACCTCTGATTAGACGCTACTGCTCACGTGTCTGTAGATAACATAGCTATAAGTTCGGGAATTGTGAAGTAAACAAGCAACGGCCAGATGTTGTGAAACTAGCAGTCGTTGCTTCAGGAACATGGGCATACATGTATATGTGAAATAGAGACACTCAAAATACTAGATTCCCCGAAAGTCAGTCAAAGGCCACCCACAGAACAAAAATGTTAGAATATCCGTAACTGACAGTCTGTCTCCTCGCGTGGCGTAAGGAGCGGTATTTATGTGTTGATATAATGGCTAACTGCTGTGAGAACATTGAGAGACTTAAAAAGTCCAATCTCTACGATTAAACGGCGGTAAAAAGTTCCAGAGGATAATTCAAGAATTATATTTATAAATCGACATTTATGGTAAATGGGCAGCGACTAACGGCAAATACAATCTGAATGGATTTTCCCCCAATCAAGTCACGTGACAATAGATTATTGCGTCATGGGTAATTTTCTTGCAATTAAAATGTTTTGAGAGGGATGTGAAGAAACAGCTTTGATAGATAAATTAGTTTGAATATGTTTTTTAGTCCAAATATATCATCAAATCGCCCCTTAAAGTATCTTAAAAACTAAACAATCAACAAAAGGGCTCTTTTGAATAAAATATTTGTTCGGCAGACTAAAAATGCAGTTTTCAGTCCAATGACGCCACTTTCAGTTGATATAATAACACGTAATAAGCATCAAATGTTAACATGTTTATGAACACTGACTACTTTTTTATGGGCAAATGCATGGCTTGCGGATAACTCACCCTTTACAAACTAGTTTTCGATGTCTGTGTAATTGTATACATTGTCAAAAAGTAAACACAAAATGATCATCCCTTTCTTGCGACCATGAATAATTTTAATTAATGGCTTGTAATGGATGTTTGCAATATGTATCAAAATGAAAATTGGGTAACCATTGAGTATAATAATTAATTCTTATACACCTTGAGAAGTTATTCATGCAATACTTGATATTTCTCCGCCTCAGCTCAAGTTCGAAAGTTATTTTGACATAGGTTGTTTTCGTATACATTAGTGCTACGGAGCATTTATATATTTATTGTGTATTTCTAATTATAAATAAATTTCGTTCTCTTTGTGTTATTCTATGCTAGGGTAACCCCAAATGATTATCAAATGTATCCATTTATTATGTTGTTGGGTTGGGGTTTTTTTTTGTTGTTGTTTTTTTTTTTTTTGGTGGGGGGGGGGGGGGGGTACTCAATCTTATACTTAAAGTAGCTAAGTCCGTAACTCAATATCATCCAAAAATCTTCGACATTGAAAACACGAATTTGTTTTGCAATTTAAATCAGCATTGGTGTTGTGATCTTACCTGGAAAAGATATCCAATATTTAAAACAAAATAAACATTTTACCATTAGTACACGAATCGTGTACCATAATGCGTTTCTGCGCCATTTGTAACAAGGTGTTCAAAGAATGAGGCTAGACATATTCCACTAGTCATGTCAAACGGTGATATCATATTTTTATTTGGAGAGCATGTGCAATAAATAATATCTGTGTTGAAAGGAATACCCAGACGCTAGAAACTGACTTGCGGTTGAGACTTCTGGCGTATTTCGCCGAACATAACTGATGACAATTCACAGTAAAACGGACACGATTGAATGTAAAACAGTTTACATAAATTCATATTACATTATAATATGTGTTGCGACCCATTTGTGCCATTTTCTAGGTCCAAAATATTAGCGATTTAGCTCCTTTAAATGCTACATTGTATGTTATGCAGTACATGTCAATTTTCTCATATATGTTTCATCAAATATAATGAGCTGGGGGTTTTCTTGCGTACAAATGTCTTTCTGTTATATGATATAAGTGATTGTGTTGTGTTCTTGTTCCAGGAACAGAACATCATAATATATATATAATGTTCAAATTTCTATCATTGACGGGAAGCCTTCTATTTAATTCTTAGTAACAAAAAACATCACCACCACTGTACGGGGTGAGCTTTTTAATATGCTGTAAGATTACCATAAACATGGGTTGGCCATAAGCAATAACTTCAGAAAGTGGGCAGAATTAAGCATTTGTGAGGCCTAATGGAATAAATTAGAAACTAATATTTGATATCTATATGATCGTATTGATTCATTGAATATGGAATAATAAGTCATGATTTTTGACATATAACTAATAACGCTCAATTGAATAAAATATTTGTTCCAAAGGCTGAAAATACAGCTTTTGTTAAAATGAAGTTCCTTGGGGGGAATACTAGCTTTAAATTTTCAAAATGTAAAGTATGTAAGATGTAGTGATATATGTCGCTGGTTAGATGTGGAAAGCACAAAATTCTCCAAAATCCCAACACATCCAACTTGTGACGCATATCCTCTACTGCTACAGATTTTATAAGCCTCTGATCGTCTAGATTTGTCTCGGGTCATATTTTGTAATTCTTTTCTCTTGGCTAGGAATCACGTTGTGTATTTATTTTATCAGCTGCTAAGACGTTTGTCTACCAGGAACAACAACACCACAGTTACTTGAATATATCTTTATATCAACTCAGATTCAATAGTCTACATTACAATGCTTAAAATTAACATGTCACTCTCTCAACCCCCTAACTCGCAGATCGAGTTTACTGACGGATCTCCTACACCACATGGCTGTCCTATAAATCAACGGGTTTACTGAATCCAGATGGTGTCTCTTGGACAGTAACGATCTCTCCCAACAAATGTACATGGTATATACTCTCTAAAGAATCGAAATGCGTGTTTAATTTCTATAGAATCAAAACACCCTAGAAGCAGAAAATGAAGAAAAAAAGTGTAAACGCTTTAGAAATCAATTTTTGATATGTTTTCATCCCCACTTCCATATCACTTCTATCTTCTTTAGTTCGTTGGAAATGTTATGGACGCGTTGTAGAAGTGACCACTTCAAGCCCCTCCCAGTTTCGTCTCATCAACAGCAATATGTTTTAAAAAGTTTTAACAAATCCGGCGAGTTATGACATTCCTCATTCGAAGAGTTCGGACATTTCGCATTGTCGCACCTACTTTCCCGGTAAAAATCAAAGACATCGAAAAGTTCCGACAAATAGTTTCTGCTATAGATATATAAGAAATCTGGGGAAAATAATTTGGCCAAAAATAATTGCATTTAACGATTCGTAAATTGACAGTCAAAACGTACATATTTTGGCGATAGTAAGACAGCTGTATTTCATATCCAGCGTATATGTATGACCCAAATAGCAGTATAATTCCTCCTGAATATTAAATCTTTTTTTTTAAACAGAACTTGGCGGTTTTGATATTGCACCTTCATCATTTCGTGCTTTAATTACTTCTAACAAATTATTTCAGTATCTCGGAACATGGTATGAGATGAAATGGATTGTCCCATTTGATGTTCCGGTAGCCGATCGTTATTTGGACTACCGACATAACTACACTATGAATACTGATAATCAAGTATTGGTTTCCATCACAGCAAGGTGAGTACACTCAACATTATATAACTGGCATTCCCAGAATGCTGCTTGACACGATACGGTTCCAAATAACCAATGTGACAATTCAATCCTGTTGATCCTACGATACGTAATACAATACTTGCCACGGGCTTCTAAATATAGATTATCTCGTTCACTACCGCCTTCAGAAAGATTAGTTTAAGACTGTCGTGCAATGCTGGATTCTTCTTTCTAAAACGTCTATATCAATGGACTTCGATATTTTGAATGGACTTCACGTTGTGTGCTTTTAAAATGATGAAACTCGGGAAAAGTGTATTTTTCTAAATGTGTGTTTATATAACAGTGACACAGGAGGTTGCTATTACATATTTAACTTGTATGCTGTTACATATATAAGTTGTAATACATGAACCTAATACAACTCTGAATAAAAATATTGTTAATAAAAAAAACAAAAAAAACTTTCAGACCTAATGACTGTCCGGGCACTCTTGCAGGCTGACTAGAACCAAAGCTGTCTCTTGATGATCTGTAAAGACTGGGATTCTTTCGAGTACCAAAGACTATGAACAACTTTGCTTTACCGGACACTTGACGTCACTGAACCAGTTTATTTCCAGGACATCCAAAATCTTATTTGCAATCCAGACGGACCTCCCATATGCATGAAGGCAATTGTCTTAAGCAATAACAACAATCTATCTATATCTAATAATAGTATTACCATAACTAGTTTAACATTATGGCATCTTATCTACCACAAATCTAACTGTAGGTAATGACTACGATACTCTAAACAGAACAGTGTAGTTTTTAACTTGAAAGATTTTATACTATTATAACGGCAGGTGTAAAGTCTCTGATTGGAACCTTGCATGACCGTAGACAATATATGCGCCACCCTGTTATCCACGACTATAATGGTTGAGTCACGCATTCCAAGTGATTATCATCCGTTTAATATTTACACGTGTATCCTATTATAACGTAAACCGTTTAGTTTATCTAAGTGGGTATTAAATTAAAGAAGGCAATACTGCGAATGTATTCTAAATTCAATCAAGTTAGTAATAATTTAATCGAGCAAATATTTTAGCTAACTGATTTTAAAAAAAAAAAAAAGAATGGCATCGGGTGTTCTTGAAAGATTTATGCACAGCTCGAACGAATCTACTGGTATCTGTACACAGTAATCAGATAACTGGGGAGAATTGTTTAGAATAAAATGAATGGGCAATTAAAATAAAATTCCCGGACACCTTCAGATATGCCTTTTACACGACACCTGAAACTGATATATTGTTTTTATTTTCTTTTTTCTTTATTAGAAATTCCTCTAAACATTGTTTGTATTCCAATGCCTATCTGAATCTAACAGCAACTCCAGGAACAATGGTGTTATCATCACAGCCAGACGGTAAGACAGCTAATGTTGTAGCATTAGATGTGCTATTCCAACAAAATTTTAGAGTTATTTCTAAGTGAAATCCTTTTTAAAACGTGTATCTTAGAATCTGCTTCTCCTTGATAACCCGTGGCAAGGTCAGTATGTGTATAAGAAACGTTACCAGCAATTTACTTTCTTCCAACTTCAACTGGAGGTAATAACACAAATGGCTGTTTGGTGTTTATATTCTTATTTTTCCAAACTATTCAGAAATATTGCTCAACAAGCAAACCGTAAGAACACCACTATATGTGTACATATTGGTCGTTATGGAATATATTCATATTTTTCTAAACCTTTCAAGAAATCTTGCTGAGTAAACGGGCCCGATGACCACCATTACATGTGTACATATTGGTCGTTATGGAATATATTCATATTTTTCTAAACCTTTCAAGAAATCTTGCTGAGTAAACGGGCCCGATGACCACCATTACATGTCTACTCTCAATTTATTTTCTCCCAACTTCAGGTGGCGGTGACACATATACATACTGGGTTATAGACACAGATTATGTAAACTATGCTCTGGTTTATGCATGTGGCGAGACACTGTCTAATGGAACCTGTGGTAAAACTCGCTCGTGGATTTGGAGTAGAAAGACGTCCATCTCTCCGACTTCGTTAAAGTCAGCTGAAATGTTATTGGAGGAATTGTGTGTAGATACATCATCTCTGATCACAACCAGTCATACTGAAGAAGGTACCGATTAATATTTGTTTAAAGGATTAAGATATCCTCTTGGGTTGTATACATGGGGTTGACATTAGACGGCTCACTGGTTTTATGTAATGTTCAATACCCCAATTGTGTTACCCCAAAATGATACCATGGCAATGTGTATAGATAGGAATTAAATACGTTTAAAATTTAGTTCATCAAAAGGTTTATTGACATACACATTGTAGCATATAAAATATCCTCCGTATCATCTAACTAAATCTTCACAGGCAAGAGTGAAATAATTAAAGGGTATTATCTCCCTTTGATGCATCATTAAGTGACGATCCGTCACATGGGTATAATAATGGTATATGTTTCACCTAGGAAGCCAATAAGTATCCTTTTTCTAATTATATTCGCTATAAGGTTCTGTGCGAAGGTCAAAAATCATCAGTGTAAAGCCAGGAAGTCGATTCATTTCTTAGCTTCGACATGAGCATTTCTTGCTTCGCGCTTTTAACTTCAAACGAAGGGAAGCCGTGACAGGGCGAGATCCCTTGCCTTCGCCTTCTGGTTATAGACTCATAGCGAAACGACAGGGTGAGATTTAGGACAATTTATCGCGGCTTCTAAGATTCGCGACCTTACAAATTCGCCCGAGCTTTTGCCGACATCATTTTCCAATATTAAAGATGTTTTATATTTATCCAATGACATAATGTTGCCAAAAGTGCATATAGGCGACTGCAGTTCCCGAGTAACTTCGGCGGCGAATACCTATACGCGAACCAACTCGCATAATGCATCCCAGGCATAAGTGACCGCAAAGGCAAGAAGGAGCGATTATTATAAAATACGATCAATGATTACCCCCTTAGAAAATAGTTTAAAAGAAAACAAAGCAAATTCGAAATTGAATTTGATGTCAACCACTCTGCACCACGTTGTGATATCAATTCCCTCCCCACATTTAACTCTTTGTAGTTAGTACTTTCGGCTTTTGAACAGGCATTGAAAAATATTTCTATCTTCATTTTTTTTATTTGCAGCTTGTCCTAAACGTAAGTAAAGATTTTGAATACTTTGTGCTATTATTAAGTACAGGACGAAAACAATACAGTCAAACAAAACCGTTAACACAAACCTGCAGGCAATATATACAAACTACATAGACGCTGTGTCTTTTTGACTGATATTAAGGGCTTCGTTAAAATATAGGATGTACGTCAGGATTTACTGGAACGAAATAAAATGTATTCAATTTACTTAAAGCGGAAATTTCAAATTTTTAAGTTATATTTTTAAAATTTATTAAAATAAAGCCTGAAAATAGATGGTATCCATAAACAGTCCTACCTTGTTAAAGAATAATCCTATTAATCCTATAATTCACTATTGTCAGCTGAGAAATTGGCAAAAATATCATTTTCCTCTTCATTTTCAAACGTTTGATAAAAGCTACTCCATGGTGGAGAATAGAAAACAAGGGAGGTAATTGGGAGGTAATTGTGTTATTATTTCCTGTGTAAATGAGTTTTAAGTGTGAGAATGACACCTATGATCGTATCATTGTGAGTTGACAACCTATTGAGCAAAAGACATAGAAATAATTACGTTTTGACTTTCTTAAAAAAATTGAAATTCTCGCTTTAATAAGCGACGAAGTTTAGGGCTAGAGTAACTTAAAGTCTGTTTGAAAAATTACTGGCAGTGTTGACTTTCAACTCTTGTTGGATGATTAAATAGTGAAGATATGTTTGTTTAAAGGAGCCAGGTCTTTAAATCAATATCGAAATGAAATGAAATGGGGTTTAACGTCCTACTGTTCTGCTCCTATACTGGGCTAATGAAGACGGTATAATCCATAGTCTTCGACATTGCAAACACGGCTTTTTGGTCATTTTATATCAACATTGATGGTGTTATCTTGCCGTGAAAAGTTGGGCTCCTGATATCCAATATTTAAGACAAAATAAAAAATTTAGAATTGGCACACGAATCATGTGTCAGAATGCTTTCGAGTGCCAGTTGTATGAGGCGACTTAATGAACGAGGCTAAACATATCTCGTGTAGAATACTACCGGCGTATTTCGCCGAACATAACTGATTAGAAATTACAGTAAAAACAGAATCGATTGAATGTAGATCACTTTATATACATTCATATTACATTAGGGGGGTTGGGTGGCTGAATGGTTAGCGTGTGCACGCTGTATCATTAAGTCTGTCATTGAGTCAACTAGCGTGCTTTCGATTCCCCGGTTGTACGTACGTGGCCTGGGTCTTCTCCGGGTCCTCCGGTTCCCCCCCCCCCCACTGCTAAAGACCCCTACGCACAAGCGAATTATTAAAATATCATTAAAAATCATACGTTAGTCGCGAAATGACTTAGTTTGTGTCGAGTGGACGTTAAACTCCATCTATCTGTCTTTCTCTCTCTCTCTCTCTCTCTCTCTCATATTACATTATTTTAATGCGTTGAAACCCATTTATGTCCATTTCTAGATGCCAAAGAATAGTTATTTAGCTCCTTTAACTTTTCGCTTTTTTACAAGTCATGCGATAATATTCGAATTGTAATTGTATTCGTGCAGATCATGCTTTCATAGTATTTGAATTAGGATTGCAATCATGATGTTTCTTTATTAGAAATTTTTGTAGCTGTATTTTGTCGATGTTAACAATATGTCAGCGATTAAATATGAAACAAATGATTTTTATGTTCCAGCAAATGATGACGCAGTGATTATAACCAGCTCCTGTTGGTGTCTTATCATACCTCTAGTTGTGTATTTATTTATATTTCATTTAATATAAATTCCAAATCTAAAATAAATATTATTATACAGTTCTTTGTTTATCTGTTTTATGTTTTATTTAATATAAATTCCAATTCTAACATAAATATTATTTTACAGTTAGCTATTTATCTATGCTTTATTCAATAAAATATATGTCTAACATAAATACTCGTATTATTATACAGTTGTCTATTTATCTATGCTTTATTTAATATTATTGTCTATGGTTAATGATGAAATGTTTTTTTTGTAGAATCAGCTGTTATTTTTATACGCCTACATTTCTGTTTAGGCATATTGTGCCGCCATCCACCTTGTGCGCCAATCCGCCCGTCAACAATTTGCTTGTGGACGGGAAAGGAGTGGCGGTGTTTGACGGATTTTGTGCAGCTTGAAAGGACAAACCGGATTGATATTCACCATTCCACGGCCGTTCGTTCCGGAGTTAATCCCATTTCTGAAAACTCTGTAAAAGTGATAGAGACTTCAGACTTAAAGGACAATATTGGTGCCAGTGATTATCACATATGTGATAGAGCTGGTTAAACACATTCCAAATATAATTTTAACACAGAGATCATTGCTTCGATAGCTGAGTAATACAGTTTTCCAGAATCGGAAGTGACGAACGCCAAAGGAAAACACGAGTCATCTCTCTATATAACTGACTGATGTGACGAGTGATAACGGATCTACGGGCGAATTTCTGCTCACTAATAATTCATTCGAAGACCAAAAGTTGTTGTATGAGATTGTGAGAGGATATCTGACACAAACTTGCAAAGAAATGAAATGAAATGAGGTTTAACGTCCTACTGTTCTGCTCCAAACCTGGGCTAATGAAGACGGGCATACGCCATAAAGTGTTCTATGAGGGAAATTTTGCCCGGGCAGCGGCACTACGGCCTACTCTTATATCGAATTCAAACTACCAAGGGATCTTTTACGTGCACACCAATGTGTACACGGGACCTCGGTTTTTCGTCCCATCCGAACGACTAGACAGCTGTCCTTGTCAGGCCCTCCATCCTGCATCACTGACAAGGGGAAAGCACGCCGGAAAATCTGAATGAACTTTCTCGGCCAATGCAGGGATCGAACACCCGACCTCCAAGATAGCGAGCCAGCGTCTTACCCACTTAGCCACGTGATCTCCTAAAAGCACTTTGATGCTATATTATATTATATAAGAGGCCACGACAGCCCAGAAGTGCTGGTTCACTTACCAGATTGTCTCGGCCCTGGTTTTGGCCGCGAAAGATCTTCAAGGTTGTCCAGTTAAGTTCACCATTTCTGTGCTGCAAAACTCCCCCCCCCCCACGAAAAAAATAAATAAAAATCTTTTGGATGGTACAAAATTCCGAGCGAGCTCCATTTCGTGTACTCGATGGCGTGCACGTAACGAAAAATCCATGATAATTGAAATTAGATGCAGAGTAGACGGAAATTGCCAAACTTGCCACCATGGCCCTCATAGTAACATGTACCGGTTATCATTATCCTGGTTGTTGCAGAAAAATAGGACGTTAAACCCAATTTCACTTTATTAAGTATTTGTTCATTGTATGTTTCAACTATCCATGAGCAATGTACAGGGATGTATATGTTTACAGAGAAGGTTTGTAGACTCAAGCTAGAATCTGATTCTCGATTACAAGATGTGTGTGGTGGAAAGTTTAAACTAATGTTTAACTACTTTTACTCTTCTGGTTTCGGCGCCGGCTTCGTCAAGAGGATACAAACTATAAAACGTGCACCGAAATCGTTGGTAATGTTTGGTGTTGGCCTCCATGACGGTTTTAATATATCAAACATTAACAAAAAGTATATCAAACCTGCAGTAAAAACAAAAGGACATAACAATTGGCCTAAATTATTATGGGCATCTCCCCATTCTCCGGGAATATTCAAAACGGGCAACAACCCAGTTCATGCAAAGGCTTCAGTGCTGCATTTTATATCTGAAATAGACTCTGTTTTACACAAATATCATGTGCCAACATTTAATACATATAACATGACAGAATATGTGGAAAATACAAATTCTGTTAAATTATATACAGGAATTAAAAGATGCAGGCGTTTGGAAATAGTCCAACCACGGATGAGCAAGAGAGAGAATGAGAAATGGAGTTTAACGTCCACTCGACAAAAACTAGATAATTTCGGGACTAACACATGGTTCATTCACCACACCTTATCTTGCTAAATCTTTATAATTTTATAAATAATTTATTATATAATTATCAACTTGGTTTGAAACGAACGATTCTACGATAAATCAACTTTTATGTTGCTATAATAAGTAATTTTGTTAAATGCAACGAAATTTGAACTGATGATGGTAATATATTAAAAGCGTTTTATAAAGTTTCGCATGCTTTATTCTCTAAATGGATTGAACATTATATACTATTCAAAAAAAGTAGGGGATATTTGATTTTTGGGGCATAATACTAAAATATGCAAATGACTACGAAAAAAGTCACTATAGAACCTAACAGAAGAAACATTTCCAGTTACATGTGACGCCCAAACGCACCAATAGCTACCGCATGGAATGCAGGTGATGCTTGGGATCATCATGGGGGTCCAACCCAAGATTTGCACGACTCTGACTTTGAATGTTACAGTCATTGTGGCATTGAATTCCAGGGTGGAAACATCAGTTTAATTGTTTTAGTGACCAGAATACAAATTTTGATATGCGTCGGCTTACCCAAAATGAAAGGTTACGTGCCCTTGGCATGTTACAGATCGGCACAACACAGGCGGTTGTGGCGCGGACGATGAATGTTTCTCGGTCTGTCATAAGCAGGCTATGGTCCAGATACCGTGATACACAATCTGTACAGGACAGACCACGCTCAGGTCGACCAAGGGCGACAACTCAAGCCCAGGATCGATTTATCCGTACCTTGGCCTTGAGAAATCGTGTCATCACAGCAAATCAGATCAGCGCTCGTCTTCAAACAGACACTGGTGTGAGAGTGAGTGGCCAGACGATTCGGAATCGACTGCATAGGGGTCACCTTCGCGCCCGACGTCCTCGCGTGATCCCTTGTTTGAGAGATCATCACATTCAGGCAAGACGTCGTTGGTGTAGGGATCGTCAACACTGGGATAATCGACGCTGGAGCAATGTGATGTTTTCAGATGAGTCAAGGTTCACTGTTGATTTTTTGGACAGACGTAGGAGGGTGTGGCGTCGTCGAAACGAGCGCTTCCAAGACGTTAACGTCATCAGACATGATCGATTTGGGGGTGGTTCTGTTATGGTGTGGGGAGGCATCACTGTTGCTGGAAGAACGGCTTTACATGTTGTTGCAGGGCGTGTTACAGGCCAGTACTACCGGGACAACATCTTGGCAGTCCATGTTGTGCCGTTCGCACGACGTCATGGCCGCCGTTTCATCTTCCAGGATGACAACGCAAGATGTCACAGGGCCAGGATCGTTACAGGTTACCTCCAACAACAGAACATCACCACATTACCTTGGCCAGCACTGAGTCCCGACCTCTCCCCCATCGAGCATGTCTGGGACATGCTTGGACAGAGGTTACGTCAACGTCAACAACGTCCTGCCAATGTCCAAGAACTTGCTGCTGCGTTGCAACAGGAATGGGACAATCTGGACCAAAATGACCTTAGACGTCTCATTAGGAGTATGCCACGTCGGATCAATGCTTGTTTGGCAAACAGAGGAGGATTTACCCGTTACTGACTTGGTTGTGATGCTGTGGTAACTTTGCTGTTTGACCCCGGGTATCATTTTACCCTTATAATGGTCAGTCTGTGCCTTACTTAGTCTAACGATCATTTGGAATAAATCGATGAATGTGAACTTCATTTCATTTTGTCATTTGTTTCTTCGTCAGTTTCATTAGGTGACTTTAATAACACTTAAAAATCAAATATCCCCTACTTTTTTTGAATAGTATATGTAAGGAATTACAGTCGGTTCCGACTCGAAAATTGCTTGCCATTTAATTAAAGTTTAGTGACATACGCCGTACCTTGACTTTCTACGGGGGTATCCTCCCATTTCGACTACGTCCCATTTCGACTACAGCTTATAACAAGAGATTATACGGTCTGGTGGTTTTATTATCCCTACTTATATACCCTCTCTATAGCTAAAATAGATTCTTCCATATCCCATTCAGGCTACAGCGTATAACAGATTATAACAAAACAAACAGAAAAGAGAATGAAAAATTAATTTATATAGAAATTGTATAAAATATGTAACAAAACAAGATATAATATTTTCATTACAAAACACTGGTTCTATTGTCTATTGTATCAATTTGTATGATACGGGATGGGAACTAACTTCAGATCAAACTATAACCCGTCGTGGGGGGGTTGGGATGGCCTAGTGGTCTAGAGTGCCGCGCTTCGACCTCTGGCTGGCCGGTCACCTCTGGCTTGCGGCTGTGGTTTCGAGCCCTGGTGTGAGCGTATGTGGCATGGAGATAGGGGCGCCTTCTCAACCTCGTGGGTTTCCTCCGGGCACTCCGGTTTCCTCCCACTGCTAAAGACCTCTATGCGCAAGCGAATTATTGAAATAAAGTTGAACCATATGTTAGTCCCGAAATGACCTGGTTGTGTCGAGTGGACGTTAAACCCCATTTCTCTCTCTCTCTCTTTATAACCCGTCGTGAGTGATTTGTTTACATTGCAGTATTAAAGATTAACCATGCCTTGCCTAGTTATTTGGAACAGCCCAAGAAGAATCCTTTTGAATTTGAGTCGTTTGGGCATACTTTGATGTTTAGATAGTTGTTTCGGCCCAGTAGAATTTGCCCCACTGACAGTCCGAGGGTTGTAACTTTGTAATATTGATATAATCTACATATAAAGTTACAATCTGTTTCACAGAGAATTACGAGTCTCGTATAATATCTCTGTCATAGATGACTGCCTTAACACGTGCTGTCACAGCACGCCGTGTGAATCATTGGCTGAATGGCGCGTGCATTGTTTACATAAGACATAACTGCTTCGGAGAGAATGCTGCATTTTAGTCAATTTAATACCCATTTACACTAAATCGGAAATAATTTTTACCTACAAATACGTCAAACGCCTTTATTTATTTTTCCAATATATACAAAAAATGTTTTAGAATTTAATTTGTCGCAGGAAAAAAGTTAATATTTCTAGCTCATTAAGCCGCATCAATGTCATCCTTATCAGTGATTGTTGCGGCCAAGCAAATATTCACTGCGGATCAGTGTGATAAAGTTAAACCTGGTACTGTAGTAATTATACTAATTATACCATGCTCTTCAAACGTCATTTCACTTGCTGATCAATTCTCTGAATCGTGTGACGAAATATCTTACTAGCCAAATCACCTTTACTGTCTTTTACGTATTTTTATTCACTAGACTTTATTATATGAACAACATATCATCGTTGAATTTTTAAATCATAATATATTTTTATAACCCATGTCTCTGTAAAGCGCGTTGAGACTTTGCCATGCATTTTTAGTGATATTTATGTTATGTTTGTAGAATGCGCTATATTAAGAATGTATTATTATTATTTATTATTAGATGACATACCCAAAATTAACCAGACCCGCTCCATAATATGCAATAGTCATGGCGGTTTGCCTACTTACTCCTACGCTCAAATTTCAAAGACTTTCCAACAGTTCTAGCATGAAAACGGTAGATAAGAGAGATTTATGTTTGGTCTATAAATAGGAGGCAAAACAATGATCCGGGTTTTTTCGCACGGGAACTTTCAAACCTTCACAAATATCCTAGTTCTCTCCCACATCTCCCCACCCTCCATCCCCAGTCTCACACTCACTAATGAAATTAAAAGATATTGTACGAAATTGACACATTATTCTAGAGTTTAACATGCATTCTACTGCTGAAAATAAGTGTTCTGTGGGAAACATTTTGGTAGCAATGCAATATTATGAATATCTATCTAAGAAATGAAATGTGGATTAACGTCCTACTGTCCTGCTCCGACTGAGCTAATGAAGACTGGCATACGCCATACAGTGTGACGCGAGGGAAATGTTACCCGGACAACGGCACCCCGACCTACTATTACATCGAATTCCAACCGCCAAGGGTTCTTTGACATGTACGCCAATGTGTACACGCGCGACCTCGGTTTTCCGTCCATCCTAAGGACTAAACGTTGTCCCTTGCCAAGCCCCCGTCTTGCACCACTGACAATATAGGGATCGAACACGGAACCTCCAAGTTAGCGAGCCAACATATTACTCACTGAGCCACCGTGGCTCCCTATCTAATGAACAGTGAGAAATTTTAAAATACTGGGCCCTTATTCTCGAAAACTTAAACTAAGATACAATCGAAATTTTAAGAAATACTGCAATTCGATTGGCTGACCAATATGCAAATTGGATATATGCAAATTGATTTTACTGGTCAGCCAATCGAATTGCAGTATTTCTTAAAATTTCGATTGTATCTTAGTTTAAGTTTTCGTGAATAAGGGCCCAGGTAACCAAAAAAGAGACACAAAAATTAATGTAAGAATACGTGTATTTATCTTAAATAAACGTTTAGAAACAGCCCTGAAAATAATTCTAGAAAACAGGTATTACTGCTGCAAAACAAACGGACGAATTTCTAATAAAATTAAAACCCAATTTGTGCATTACCCTTTTACCATTACACGATTTACAAACGTTCCATTTTTACACAGTGGTGATGTTGACTTATGCGGAATATGTGAAATGTACAAAAGTGTCGTGAACTTTTGGCAAATTTCACTTTTTTTATTTTTTAATATTTCAAAAAGTGGTAGTGTCACTTTAATGCTTCTGTAGGAAGATTTCATTTCAAGTTTATGAGACATATTCTAAAAAAAAATAGTAACATAACATAGTTATGTAGGCAATCAAAATTGTGCATTTATAAATATTTACTTAGAGCTAAGCAAATTTACTTGTATGAAAACAGTGATGAAAAAAGTCGAGTTCACAAGCGCCATTAAAAAGGTGGCCATAAACTCGCAAATCCTTCCAAAATAAGGCGACCAAGTCTTAAAAATAATCTAAAATGTATTTCTCCATAATCCCTCTGTTAAAGTAAGTACAATGTCTAAACGTGTCACGGAACTAACTTTATTTTCACGTGCTAAACGCCGATAAAAATATCAGTGTCATTCGTTTCGTTTTTTATAGTTCAAAATTTCGTTTTACTTGTCTTTACTACACTAGGATCTGGAAGAGTTGTTATCATTGACGGGTTATGGATGGTGTTAGGAATTAGCCAATGGAACGGTCTATTACGGCGAGCTTTAGGCATGTTTTGCATGGAACTGTGGATAATCCATTAGAAACATCAATGCTGATTGGTTAATCAAATATCTGACGTCATAGGGTCAAAAGCCGCCCGTATGACCTCTGACGCGACCTATCGCTACAACTTCATGTAGTGTAGGCCATCTAAAGTATAAAACAAAACGAAACGATAATATGATTGGTGGCGTTCTGTTTAATTTTTGTATCTTTTCAGTTGACTTGTTTGCATTACAATAAAATTTGTAACTGAGAGTTCGAGTTGTTTAAACTTGACGATTGAAATCTCAGAATCAAGTGCAATCACTCGGGGATATATTAGAGGCCTATCCCTTCGTCTTCTGTCGAAAACAGAAGAAAGGGGATAACGGATTTCATCGAAGGGAACGGTAAACTGGCAGAAATTGTCACAACACCTAAAATGGAGTCCTCAAAAAAGCATTTACAACTATTTTAATGCCCTGTTTTTGGTATCAAATGTGCTTGAGATGATACTGAACAATACTAAAATGGATGAAAATAATTAGTAGTGACTTTGGAATTTGGAACTTTGGAAAATATGAAGCAATATTCAGCGCTACACATCTACAGGTTACACAACACAACATTGTAAGTCACAAATTCCTACAAGGATGCCTGGATATATACATTACAATCAATAAGACTTACATTACAATCAATAAATGTGGAAAACCGTCTTTGTTTTAGCATTAAACTATTTTTTCGGTCTATAATATCTGCTATGTTGTTTTGTTTGTTTTTTTTTGGGGGGGGGGGGGGGGGGGCGGGGGGCTGAATGGTTAGCGTGTTCGCGCTGTATCATAAAGTCTGTCATTGAGTCAAGTGGCGTGGTTTCGATTCCCCGGTTGTACGTGACAAGGAGTAGGGTCGCCTGTCCAACCTCGTGGGTTTTCTCCGGGTCCTCCGGTTTCCTCCCACAGCTAAAGACCCCTACGCGCAGGCGATTTATTGAAATAAAATTAAACCATAGTCCCGAAATGACCTAGTTTGTGTCGAGTGGACGTTAAACCCCATCTCTCTCTCTCTCTCTCTCTCTCTCTCTCTCTCACTATGTTTTTATAAGGGACTATTTTTAAACTTTTTGTGTGTGTGTGTGTGTGGGGGGGGGGTGGATGGCCGAGTCTGCTATTGAGTCAACTGGCGTGGTTTCGATTCCTCGCGTTTGTACGTGACATGGAGTGGGGTCGCCTGTCCAACCTCGTGGGTTTTCTCCGGGTCCTCCCACTGTTAAAGACCCCTACGCGCTAGCGAATTATTGAAATAAAATTAAACCATATGTTAGTCCCGAAATGACCTAGTTTGTGTCGAGTGGACGTTAAACCCATCTCTCTCTCTCTCTCTCTCTCTCTCTCTCTGTGTCTGTCTGTCTCTCTCTCTCCCTCTCTCGCGCGCGCGCTCTCACTCTCTCTCTCTCTCTCGCTATGTTTTTAAGGGACTACTTTTAAACTTTTTGTGGGGTTTGGATGGCCGAGTTTGCTATTGAGTCAACTGCATTCAACCGCCATAGCATTCAATAATCCATTTAAAATAGAAATAATGAATTATTAATTTGAATTTGCAATATATGATATCATATGACATACAAATATAAAATAGCATACAATGATAACATAATGTGGCATACGAATACAAAATAGCATACAAAGACATCATATAACATACGAATACATAGGTGATATTAATATTTTATAACTTGATTATAACCCTGAAAACAATTGATTACAAACAATATATATATATACATGTATATATATAATAAATCAGATCATGCATACTGCCTCTGTTTTAACGAAACGACATAATGTGCTAAGTAATGACTGAACTGGTAGTGCAGGACGATATACCCAATACTACCCAATACAACCCAATAAATACTACCAAGCACTACCTCATTATTGTAAAAAACTAAACAATACTTCAATTTTATTTTAAATCAGAGATGTTAATTCGTGGAAAACTTGCAAAACATGTACGGTACAAGTGATGGCCAAAGCCTCGCTATTCCAGTTATTTCCCCTTGATCATCTTGATCCTAACAAGTATTAACCCATACTATTAAAATCGTACAATTTCTGTAAAATAATGGGTCAATATTACCAAAAATGAGATAAAAGTACAATTATTCGAACAACAACACGTTCGTTTGTGGGAAAAAAAGTTATTTATTCAATGTTTAGCCGTTCCATGTATCACTGATACTATAAATAGATTACCGTAAAATATACTTTTCATACGAATTAATTAATTGTAGTGTAGAAGTAATTGAAGAATTCTTTCAGTTTTTATAATATTGATAAGGTAGTATATATGTGGTTGAATTTGGTAATATTGTGTTACAATATTGGGAGATATTTGGTAATGTTTGGATGATCTTGTAAACGCTTGATCACCCCGTTAGTGACACTATAATATAATTAAATTATTATGTTAGTTTTTCACAATGATGAGGTAGTATGTCAGCAGGGGCGGATCCAGGATTTTTTGCAGGAGGGGGTTTGCCCGGTTCCTAAGAAAATGTACCCCCTCCCCCCACACCCTCGGCTTGAAATTTTTTGAGAAATTCATGGTCTCTCGTCATTTTGGCGCATATACATACACATTGATCTTTTTAAACACAGAAATCCAACATCCTGTTTGACGTCAATTTTTATTATGAATTAATACGATGACATTGTGTTTCAGTTTTATTGATGCAAAGCATTAATTGTGATATCACATGTCTATATCATATTCTCGCGCTTTGAGTGCCAATCCTGTCGCTCCATCTGACGATAAAGGATAAAGCACAATTATGACACTTTTCTCATAAAAATTGGATTTAAACATCCGCGAGATTTAAAACTTCAAACTGTCAAATACTGTTGCTACGATGATGATAGTTCTGCGCTATATCTTAAACTGTCATAACCTCGTCCAGAAAAAAATAATGTGAATGAAATTTGTAATATATTCATTTTTCACTATCTATTATTGAACTATTATAGCAAGAACGTCCGGTTCTTTATTTAAATCTTATATAATTCATATTTAACCCCGATAATTTTAAAAAGTTTGATCTTTACAATAGTTTTAAGACTAGACAGGACGGATGGGGGGGGGGGGGGCAGTAGTTGGTCCTATACTTTAGTCTTGGGGTATACAATCGAGCAGTTGGCCCCGGGCATCAACATCTAATCATATATTAGATTACTAGATTGCAATCCGGAGATGATAGTGAACATGCTGGTTTTTTGACTCTTTTTGTAACATTTGCTATCATTTTTCACCTAATCATTTCACAAAGGATCGACCTGCGGCTCTGTTTGTACGGATTGTAGCATTAGGCTAGGAAGATGTATTCCAACTTGTGCTTCCGGCTTCCAGGGTCAATTATTGTCCAATTGCACGAAAAGGAATATACTTACCCCTTCTAGAACATCTGACACCAGTTCTTATGTGAAGTGTTCACACAGCTAACAAATATTTATTGTACTTTTGTAATACCATTGCCTATTATCGTTTATAATTAGTGTTGGGTGTCCGTGTAAGAGTCATGCTATACTGACTCGCTCTAGAACACTAGATACCACATCTCATTTAGATATAATTATCTTATAGCTAAGATATACATGTAATGTACATGAACATATTTATTGATTCGAGTATGCCATAGTTATATCATTCACTAACTTATGAATATTAATTAGTATATTGATTATCCCCATGGATTCACTGATATTTTAATTTTTTATATATATCAGAATTATATTACATGATATGCATAGCTGACTCTCTCTCTCTCTCTCTGGACAGCGGAACAAGCGTCGATCAGAAACTGCTTTTACCAGCAGTGGTTTTATTTTATAAAAAGTAATATTCAGGTTGATATCAAAGATGGTAATTTGGGTAAAATACACGATAGCCATTGCCGGTGTAATATTATTTGTTTTACAGGGTCGTGTTTGTTCCGAGATCAGTAAGTTAAATATATCTATATATCTAGTTTTATTTTATTATGTTTATTCCTTGCTTTTGTATTTGATGTACGTGGATTCAGAGCTTGAGTTGAGTTGTTTATCTTTTATATATAGGTGCGCAAAACATGTACCATTATATAATGATAAATCGATTTCGTTTTCGTATTCAAAGATCGAAAGTAAGGAAATGATTGTAAAAACTAAACAAATATTGCGTCGGTTTTTATCCGCGTATTTTTTGATATCTTGTAATTCTAATTACTCCTACTTGCGTCGGTTTAATCCGACTGAACTTTTTGATAACTTGTAATTACTCCTACTTTAAATAATATCTTGTAATTACTCCTACTTGCGTCGGTTTACTCCGACTGAACTTCTTGATATCTTGTAATTACTCCTACTTTTAATAATATCTTGTAATTAATCCTACTTGCGTCGGTTAACTCCGATTGAAATTCCGCGTATATTTGATATCTTGTAATTTACTCCTACTTTTAATAATATGTTGTGATTACTCCTACTTTTAATAATATGTTGTAATTACTCCTACTTTTGATAATTTCTTGTGTTTACTCCTACTTTAATAATATCTTGTGATTACTTCCACTTTTATTATCTTGTAATTACTCCTAC
The DNA here is from genome assembly GCF_932274485.2 of Patella vulgata. Lineage (NCBI taxonomy): Eukaryota > Metazoa > Mollusca > Gastropoda > Patellidae > Patella > Patella vulgata. Next base: position 18,799,129 of record NC_065881.2, read on the forward strand.
TTTTAATAAGTTCTTGTGTTTACTCCTACTTTTAATACTATCTTGTAATTACTCCCACTTTTAATAATATCTTGTGATTACTCCCACTTTTAATATCTTGTAATTACTCCTACTTTTAATAATTTCTTGTGTTTACTCCTACGTTTAATACTATCTTGTAATTACTCCCACTTTTAATAATATCTTGTGATTACTCCCACTTTTAATAATATGTTGTGATTACTACCACTTTTAATAAAATCTTGTGATTACTCCCACATTTGATAATATCTTGTGACTTATACTTTTAATAACATCTTGTGCCTTACACGTTTAATAATTCGTTGTGATTACTTTGTACTGTTAATAATATTACTGTCGGCACAGCATATAACAAATTTAATTAAAATTAGAAAAGAGTCCTTCTTTTGCTAATGCTTCGAAACAAAACTTTAAATGTATAGAGCTTGCCTCCACACTAACTAATCTAATTCAAGACTTTATCTTTACCTAAATCAAAGACGCCCAGTTCCTTTTAAGAAGTTTCTTGCAACTGTTCCAAAATCGATTTTGGTACGTTCACATTAAAATTTATAATATATTGTCAATAAAATATAGCAATTGTTATAAACGCTCTGCAGGTCAGTTTTGTTGCGATTATGTTCTCAGAGTTTCTGGGAGGAACCATAACAAACTTCAAAGTTTGCGATGAGGTCATGATAATTCATCTAAATCTCTCGTCTATTACCATTTTAGGCGATTGAATTTTCTAGAATCGTCATTTGAAAACGTCTAGAAAACAGTGTTTAGAAATAATTGGAAGGTTCTGGAGAGTTCTAGAAAAAGTTGGAAAGTTCTGGAAAATTGTAGAAAGTATACTCAGAGTTCCTGGGAGGAACCATAACGAACTTCAGAGTTTGTGATGAGGTCATGATAATTAATCTAAATTTATCGTTTATTACCATTTTAGGCGATTGAATTTTCTAGAATCATCATTTGAAAACTTCTAGAAACCATGGAAACTTCTAGAAACCATGGAAACGTCTAGAAACCAGTGTTTAGAAATAATTAGAAGGTTCTGGAGGGTTCTAGAAAAAGTTGGAAAGTTCTGGAAAGTTGTGGAGAATATTCTCAGAGTTCCTGGGAGGAACCATAACGATCTTCGGAGTTTGTGATGAGGTCATGATAATTAATCTAAATTTATCGTTTATTACCAGTTTAGGCGATTGAATTTTCTAGAATCGTCATTTGAAAACTCCTAGAACCCATGGAAACTTCTTGAAACAGTGTTTAGAAATGAATGGAAGGTTCTGGGAAGGGCAGTGGGGGGGGGGTAGAAAAAGTTGGAAAGTTCTGGAGAGTTGTGGAGAATATTCCAGAAAGTTCTAGAATTTCCTAAAACTATATAGGCCGGACCAGTCCAGTCTGGGGGCAGAACTTTCTCAGCAGAACGTTATCAGCACTTCGTATACAACTCAACGTTTGTCGTAAGATTCTATTTGACCCACGTGGTTTGTGTTCTTGATTATTGCCATTTTGTGCTGTTGTGCTGTTTTGAGAGAAATTATCTATCTGTTTTACATTGCGCTGTTTTGAGAGACTTGATATCATTAAATCGGCTGATATTGAGATAATCGTGAATCTGTAAACTACAATCGATAATCGGAGATTCAACACAGGGCTGCTATATATGCATGGCGAGGGTTCGATCTCGGATTCGTATTTGTTAAGTATAGTTTTGACTTATTTCAAGTAAAGCTTACGTTCACTTCTAAGCACAAAGTGCAATGATTAGAGGTATCTCTCTCTCTCTCTCTCTCTCTCTCTCTCTCTCTCAACTTTAGTCTCAATCAACTTTTGTATAATATATTTTGAACAGAAATATTGTCAGTTGCTGAAGTAGCTATTCGCACAACCGGGTCTATAACCAACTGTGGAACCTTTTATATCAGCTAAAGTTCTCTTATGAATTGTATATATCTAACTTAAATTTATTCCTTGCATTGATATATTTAGTTTTTATTTGTGTGTATTTATTTATAATATGTATGTGTATCTTTTTATATTATTTAATTTATGTTTAGCACAATATAGACCGGATGGTGCTCGCGTGTCATAAAATCCATTAGATTTCAATTCTTGCACACTTTTATAATTTACAAGGGATCAAATAACAATCAGAGCCTTTAAATAAAAAATTAAAATAATTGATCTTATTTGGATGTGACGCCATATCTTAACTCTAGCAAATGATTTATACCATCCTTGTAACGCTTTAAATTAGGGCTCAAGTAAACGGTGTCCCAAATCGGCGAACGCCAAAAATATGAATAATGCGACTTGATGATCGGGACTGCTTAATTTCCAGCGTAATTTTGATTCTGCTGTAAAAATTACAACTAACGGAAGATTCACAACAAAACGAATAAATGTTATGTGCTGATAATATGAGAAGGCGACTATTGTTCCGTATGTTTTCGTTTTAAACAATCAAGTAACGCTTTAAAGGGACAATAACACTCTCGCTGGCTTGACAGCTCCAGAAAATAAACAAATAGCCTTATTCTAAGTACTAGATGTGTTAGTGTCCTACCTGTTGTGTAAATTATCCATTAAATCCTATTCTACTTGTCCAAAGGGTTCAAAAATATTTTTAAATCCAAGTCACATTTGAAAAGCTTTACGTCAGGCTTTTCAAATCATTTAGTTGAATTTTTCCAATTTTTTAAATCAGGTGTGTTAAGATGAAATTTGTATCATCAATTAATTGGAATATTGTAAAATAGTACAATTTGTTGCCCAGAATAAAGATTGGGACATATTATTCATTCAGTTAGAACAAGAGTGGTATTGGGCCTTTAAATTAGTTGTCCAGTTAATTCACTTAGAATGGTTTTAAGCGAGCCGTCGGCTCCTTCTTATGAAGTCTATATTTTATTTTTATGTAGAACATCCGAATATAACTGGAAATGCAACGTGTGATGACTACATGACATTTTATGCGGATGGTGTTCAATATAGTCATGATAATGATAACAAATATGGCTACTCATCACCCATCAATATACTAAACAGTACGCAAGTTGTGGCTTTCAGATGTGAGGATAATGGAGGGGTCTGTGGCCTCAAAGTTAACTTGAGTAACGGAGTTAAAACTGATACAACCTGGAAATGTTCAGATAGAAAGGAAGTAGGTTGGCAAAATGTCAGGTAAGCCAAAACATCAGTTATAGTCGACATAAACCAGTATGTAATTATATTAAAAACATGATCTTGAAAAGAAAAAAAATCATCTGAGGCGATTGCCAGAAATATTCATTAGTCTTCCCTCTCACGGTAATTGTGGAGAAAACCCACTAGGTTGGACGTACAAGCGGTCAATCGAAACAACTTCCCTTGACCTTATAGCAGACCTCATGGTTTCACGCGCACCACTAGACCACCCAATTCCCCTTTCGCTGGAACTGCAGGTCACGTAAGACTGAAAAATCGATAGGGTTTATTTATACTCTTATGAAATGAAATGAAATGGAGTTTAGCATCCTACTGTTCTGCACCGACTGGTCAAATGAAGATGGTACATTAATTATTATACAGTGTTTGATAATTTGTACCCTAACCTGGACTCCTTTGGTGGTGCCATACGTGTGTTCATATGGTGCAGGGACAGGATTAAGCGGAAAGAATATAAACAAAAGATTCCAATTCGATTCTATCGAACTGGGCTGAATACATGTTTGTCAGCGGATCGTTCGCATCATTAGAATTTATTTCATAATCAGACAGACATAATAGGGCGCTTAAATACTCAGACTTTAAATTTTATAAATTATAATAATATATGCCCCGCTCGAAATATATCATAACTCCTCTAACTGTACAATATCATGTTTTATATCATATGTTCAGTTACTAAATGCCGTATAAGGATCGCTTACTGTACAGACGCGATCATTTTATTGTCAACCGATTGACAAGAAATTGAGTTTTCAATCGCTGTATTTGAAAAAAAATAAATGAGGGACTTTGTGGGATTTAGTAATCAAAAGATAATTATTAGTTATAACACAATGTTTACTCCATACTTGTTTTATGAGTTTTAAAATAACAATATTACTAATTTAACATTTCTAATATTGTAATATTGAATATTTATCTAATCTCAATAACATTATATTATTGCAGTTTTGACGACAGTGCCTGGGAAAATGCTAAATTTAGACATGATAAACGTAATTTGATTTGGGCGACTGGGAAGAATTGCGGGAAAGGCAAAATCGTATACTGTAGAAAGTCAATCATCGGCTTGCCATGTATGTATATAATCAAATATTTAATATAACGTAAACTACTAAAGCTCAGATAGTACAGTGTCATATAACGCAAACAGTACTAGTATCTTATAGCGTAAACAGTACAGTAGCTTAATAACCTAAACAGTATCACATAACGTACATAGGTGTAAGAGTCAGCGGGGCAGGGGGCAGCTGCTCCCCTAACTTTCGGGCAATCTGACGTCTGACTTCTTTCATCTAGTTGGCAAAATAAAGTGCCCGAAATCTAATAAAACACTATTTTACTTTTCTTTTTATTGAATACTACGAATTTGTGCTGAATTTATTATGGATTAAAACATTTTGTCTGGCGCCACACTACTTTGTGCGACATTTTTCGGCCGTCGATTATTATTTGTGAATTCAGCTTGAACAGTCTGATTGGATGGTTGGAATTCAGGTCGGCATAGGGTGGGATTTCGGTTGCAACCCGATTGGAAATTTGATTTTTCTAGAATAGGAGAAAAACGTATTTGTGGAGGTTAAATTTTCAAAACTTTCTCGGAGACCGCGAATCCCCCATACTTTGGTTGTTTTGGGATTTGGGATTCGGGTAAGTCACCTAAGGCAGGATATATTGGAACACATTGAACTTGCTGTATTCACGGGTTGAAATAGCAGGAAAACGCGTTTGCGGCAATTAAATTTTCAAACGAAAATCAAATCTCGAACAACAAATTTCTAAATACAAATCTCCAAATACAAATCTTGCAAAACTTTTCTCCAATAACATTTCTTCAATAACATTTCTTCAATAACATTTCTCGAAATTCACCGAACCGGAACATTATGACGACATAAGCGGAAATCAACCTGGCATACAATAAGTCACCATACAACAAAGGAGAATCGAGCAAACATATATACAATAAGAAATATCGCTCGACTTTAGTGAAATCTGAAATCGCGTCGTGTTATATATATTGTTAATCTGATCTAGCATTAAATAAAATAAATTGAAAGTAGTCTATTTTAAGTCATTAAGTTATTATTTGATAGCGACATATTTCTTTGGACAAACGAAAGGGGGCTTTATCTCTTCTAAATCACGAGCCTGCCAGTAAAATAGCTGATACTATATTCAAAGAGCGATAGATAAATACTTTTGGTTGAAGCATTTTTCGATAACTAGAATTTCGTATTAAAGACGCGTATTTTGACTTTTAAATACCCACCCCTCACTAAATAGAAATGAAATGAAATGGAATGGAGTTTAACGTCCTACTGTTCTGCTCTCACTAAATAGAGTTCAGACGATCCAAATTATATCTGCTTTAACAAGGTACGTAAATATGTCAGAAAATATTTTATATTTTGAAAGTTTATTCTTTTTCAAGGTATGTAATTACAAATGTGCAAGAAAATAATTTACATTTTCTAGCAAACAATAAACATACTTTCAGCTGTATATGAACAGATATCGAGAATTTCTTAAGATCGTTTTTTTTTTTTTTTTTGGGGGGGGGGGGGTACTTTAAATATCCCGCCCTCCCCTCACTTAATAAAATTTAGTACCGTGGAACTTTGATCTCTTTTCACGGTACATAAATATAAATGTGCCAAAAAGTTCTACGCTATATAACTCTATTAATTGATTGGGAGGGGTGGAAGGGGTCTTAAATGTCAAAATACGGATCATACTACGACATTCCAGATATCACACAGAATACCACTAAAAAGAAGTGGTATTAACCTTTTCAGAAATGTAAATTATATTCTGGCACATTTAAATTTACAATTACATAGCTTAAAAAGGTATTACAGTTGAATGACACTAGATACTATAAAGTTGATCGATCGGGTTGGAAAGGGGTGGGGGTGTATTTAAAAGTTAAAATGCAGGTTATCGCGTATAATAGTATTTATTTATTTATCCCTTCTTTCAATATATTACCTATTTCCTGCCACATTCATGATTAAACACTCTTTCGTTCTAGAAAAGAAATATGTCACTATTAGACAAAACCTAATTTCTGAAAAAAGACTACTTTTCATTCTATTTTCTTTCTCGATAAGCCATCATACTATGCAAGTGGTTTCACTAGAGTCGCGGTCATCGAGCGATTTTTCTTATTATGTATATATGCTTGCTGGATTTCCCCATTATTGTATGGTCACTTATTGTATGCCAGGTTGATTTCCGCTCATGTCGTTATGATATTCCGGTTCAATGGATTTCTAGAAATATGTTTGGAGAAATGTTGTTGAAGAAATGTTTTTGGAGAAATGTTTTGTAAGATTTGTATTTGGAGACCTGTATTTAGAAATTTGTTGTTCCAGATTTGTTTTTCGTTTTATTTCTCCAATGTAAATTGAGGCTAATATTTGATTATCTAATTATATATGTTATCTTAATATTAAAAAACAATTAAAATACATTTTACAAATCTGATATGACAAATGTATGATTTGTAAAACAAATATCGATTTTAAGATACAAATGTTAAAGGAGCTAAATCGCTAATATTTTGGATCTAGATATTGACACAAATGGGTCGCAACGTATATACTAATGTAATGTGAATGTATATAAACTGATTTACATTCAATCGTTTCTGTTTTTACTGTAATTTCTAATCAGTTATGTTCGGCGAAACCCGCCAGAAGTCTCAATCCAATGGCAATCTCTAGCGTCTGGTTATTCCACTCTATGCCGATAGTATTTATTGCGCATGCTCTCCAGATAAGAATATGACGTCACCGTTTGACATGACTTATGGAATATATCTAGCCTCTTTCTACGAGTCCCTTGTTAAATATGGCACTGAAATGCACTATAGTACACGATTCGTGTACCAACGGTAAAATGTTTATTTTCTCCTAATTATTGGATATCAGAAGCCCATCTTTTTCCCGTAAGATCACAACACCAATGTTGATATTTGGTGTTTTCAATGTCTATGTTAGGGACTTAGCTACTTTAAGTTTAGTGTCGAAAATGTCGAAATACAACAACAAATGAAGAAAGAAGAATTAAGGACTATGAATTAAGAAATAAGGACTGAATAAAGAACTGTTTGTTCTTCCATACCTAAACAGTACAAAATCTTATATAATATAAACAGTATAGTACCTTTACGTCATATATTATTAATTACAGGCCTGTGGTCCGGGGATCGGTTGTTATTGTATTGGTTAGCCTATTAAACAATATTTTTATTCAGGATGTCTGAATGGGATTGGGGAACAGGCTTAGCCTATGTAAAACCCCTCTCCCTAGATAATATACATACATAATATTAAATAAAGGAACAAAATTGGTGTATATACATAAATATATATAAATATAGCCTATGTAAAACCCCTCTCCCTAGATAATATACATACATAATATTAAAAAAAGGAACAAAATGGGTGTATATACAATATATATAATATACATTATTAATATCTGAAGACGCCCATAGAAGGCAGACAGCTAGCTTATATGATTTAATGTATGTCAGAATGAAGTAAAGTGGAGAATTTTTTACCTGTACGGATATATATATAGTTAGAAGTAGATAATATACGTAAAATAGAGTAAATGCGTCCATTCTAGAAAGTTATTTTATTACTGACATGTTTCATATAATTTTCAAAGTAATGTAGGTAACTAGGTATATAATGGACGCATTTACTCTATTTTACACACATATTTATATATTAATATATCCAAAATTATTAGCACAACCGCAAAGCTGCACTACTTTGTTTCACGGTAAATGATGAAAAGATAAAAAAAAAAAAGGTATGCCGACCACAAACTGATTTCAACTCTGGTTTAATAACATTTTAACATTTTAAAGTACTTTTCGTCCGTCTTGGGACTATTCATAAATAATGTCATTGTATAAAGATGGACAGTATAGTATATTTATACATATTTACATAGTAACACTGTGGTTTTAATTGGCTATAGTTACCATTGTCTATGGTTACATAGTATATCGTTAACTAATAGAAACATGTACACACATGTGTTAATCTGTAGTATATGGGGTTCAATTTATGAACAATGAGTTTAAGATAATCATGGGATAGATTTAAGAAAATTAATGAAGCTAATGGCCAATTGTTACTTATTGACTATTAAGTCGAGGAACATATTTTTTAATAAAATGGTTTTCCATTAATTTCCTTTTCGTGGTGTCATCGACTTTCATTTTATAAAAAGGGAAAATTTGGAATTTTACTTGTAGGTGTTGTGCACATTTAAAAATATGTCTATTTACAAATAAGGGCCCATTTTCAATATTACAATCCCGTCGATGGTTGCGTACTCTATCCCGTAGATGCGTGGACGTCTCCCCTATGTAAAAATTTAGACACCCATTGCAAGTCAAGACATATATGAGATTTTTTGTGTCACAATTCATATTGTCGTTGACACTAAATGTAAACTTATATTTGCTATTTGGCGTAATATGGTCGCAACATTTACATCGAAGATCCGGGCATTTAGATACATAAAAGCCGGTCCTTGTGATAGATGAATTGAATTTTGCTTTGGTTAGGAGACGCTTCAGATTAGGTGGCTGTCTTTGTGATTTAATGAATTGAACCTTATCAAATTTAATTCTGAGGTTGTCGTTTGATGCCAGGATTGCCCTACTCTCGTACATTGTTTTAAAGAAGTTGGGATGTTGGGGGTTATGAGTAGCGACAAAGTTAATGATATTATCCGAACTGTCTTTTGCTTTAGTAGCCCTCAGTGTTTGAATATCAATTGCCAAAGCCTTATTTATCCCAACTTCTATTACCTCGAGAGGGTAATACTGTTTCAATAAATTTCTTTTTAGCTCACGTAATCTGACAACCCGGAGGTTTTCATCTATCACAATGGTGCATATTTTTCTAGCTAAAGAAAAAGGTATATTATTTTTGGTATGGCGTGGGTGACATGATTTATATGAAAGATAGTTTTTGGTATCTGTTTCTTTGGAATACATATCCGTTATAAGGAGTTCTCCCCTTCGTTTCACTAGAACGTCCAAGAATGCGATTTGCAGATCGTTCGTTTCAATTGTGAATTTGATATTTAAATCTAAATCATTCATTATTTTTTGCAAATCTGCAATGTTGCCAATTCGTTCATTCCAAATACAGAATATATCGTCTAGGAATCGTTTCAACTGATTTTCTAAATATAATCTGTAATCCACCCCATGTTCAATTTCTACAATTGAGTATAGTTTTTTCTCAAGGAATCCCATTGTTAAATTACTTAATTGTGGTGCCGCCTTGGTACCCATCGCTATACCAAGAATCTGTTTGTAATTGGTTTCGCCAAATGTAAAAGTGTTGTTAGTCAGGATGATTCGTATAGCTTTGAGGATGAAGCTGTTTGAAATTCTCTCATGACTGCATTCAGGATGTTTATCCAACCAATATTCTATGGCCTGAAGGCATAGGTCATGGGAAATGTTGCCATACATATTACAAACATCCATGGTTACGAAAACGTCGCCATCGTTCAGATTTTGGGGCAATCTATTAACAAAATCTATGTCATCCCGAATAACAGATTTTACAATTGGCACGTACGGCTTAAGAAAAATATCAATAAGATTTGATAGTCTATTAGTAGGGCAGCACGGACCGGCAATTATTGGTCTGAATGTGAGATCACTTGGCTGGAAAACACTGATGAATTCGGCATTTTGGTGTTTAATAGACTCCTTGATCATCTTGGATTTATGGATTTTTGGAAGACCATAAAACTGACTTGTTTTGTACTCAAATGTTCGGAGATAATCCTGTTCGTTGTACGTCAGTTCGTTTTTGTGATCTTGGATTAAGGCGTTTATTAATACCATTGTTCTTTTATCATGGTTGGAATCTAGGGTTGTATACACCCGTTTGTCGTCAAGTATTTTAAGGACGTTTCTCTGATAATATTCCGCATCCATGATAACTATGGCACCCCCTTTATCGCTTTCCTTAATAACGATCGTGTCGTTAGATTTCAAAGATTTTATAGCACACTGTTCCTCCTTCGACACATTTGATTTTGCGTTGCGGTTTATAGGAAGTGGCAACTTGGTTAAATAGTCAATGAAATTGTCCAGCGTCACGTCCTTGCCCCGCCTGGGATTGAAGTGACTTTTGTTCCGTACAATATCCTCTGGCGCAGTTTCATCTGTTTCACCGAAAAATACCTTCAGTCGTAGCTTCCTACAGAAAGCGTTTATATCACACTCTAATTCCTGTATATTGGCTCTAGGCGTCGGTGTGAATTTCAGGCCTTTCTGTAGGAGGTTTATCTCTTGATCATTTATAACTGTGGATGATATATTAATTATTTTCGGGTGTACTGGTTCCCGCGATTGGGTGTTGTGGTTTCGTTGTTGGAGCGACGCTGAGTTTTCTTGTTGTACTGTTGTGGGGGTCGGTTTTGTGAGGGTGGTCGGTGCGGTTGGGATTGGCCTTTCTGAAAAAAGCGATCCTGCGTAGTGTGCCCAGACCGCTGTTGTTTGGTATTCCCTTGGTTGGTGCTCGACACATTGGTCACGTTTCTCCCATCTTTCTTCGGCACATTCGGTCTTTTATATCCATTATTACGTGCCCTTGGTTGTTCTTTGGGTTTAGTCCCTAGTTTTCGCTTTTTATTGTTGACCATTTGCCAGGTGTTTCTGGGTGGAGCTGCGTTGGATGAATTAGGTGTCTCTGTGTTGTGACAAACATTCGCCTCGGTATGGGTGTCCTCCATTTCTTCAGCACGCGTAGGTAAGTTTATCAAGAATTCCTTCTTCTTTTTCCATATTGCGTGTGATTTATTTTCCTCCGTAGACATTTCTTTGTTCCACATATTTTTCAGAAGTTCCACTAGTTCTTGGTCTTGGTGTCCTTCAATATGTGCCAATAGTTCCGTCTCTGCTTTATTAATGACTTCTGTTTGTTTAGCAGAGAATTCAAACAGGGAGTCGATTTCATTTTGCATCTTTAGTATGTCAACTTCGTTTCTGCGTTTTGCTTGGTTCTCCGATTCGTTCAATCTTGGGTTTTCCTTGATTTTACGAGGGATAAAAGGAGTCTCCAATTTATATATATATATAATGCGATGGATGGAAATGTAATATATATATTACAGGTTAAATCGTCACGTAAATTTAAAACTAATATTGAAAATTAAAAAGCTAATGAGCAAGATTAAAATCCGTTGGACATGTCAATAAACTTGTTGTTTACATCGGTACAGTGGGATGTGGACCCGAACAAGAGAAAGTTAATGTTTTTAAGATCGTATTGTAATTTGTCTATGGCTTCCTTTCGTGCATTTGAATGTAAAGAGCATTGCAAGAGGTAGTGATCAGGATCTTTAAAAATGTGACCACAGAGGCATGCGGGACTATCAGCAACATGTCTGAGGTATTTGTGGCCTTGTAGGTCAGAACATCGGGTATTATTGCTTCATTAAACTCTGGCAAGTTGGTACGGGAGTCGGGTTAAAACCATATTTTTATTATTTGTGTCACTCACGTGTTGTTATATAATTTTGATAATAATATCTTGTGACTAATCTGACTATTAATATTATTACTTTGTGATTTACTCCAGTTTTTAATAATATCTTATAATCAATCTATCTTTAATGGTATTTTGTGGTTAACGAAGAATGCTCATATGAATCAAGCGGTTTTGTAAAGAAATCGACAAAATCTTAATCACCCTACCCCACCATCGAGTATAGTAAAGTAATCTTCTCAAATAAATAAGATTCGATCACACCCATATAAATGAAGTATAGCAATCATCATTCTGGTAAAGTAAAATTCCCACATAGGCAAGATGTAGCATTATGTGTTCTATAAATAGTTACGTTACGTTACATCCAATACTTTACGATTAGGGATGGGGTTCTTGTCTCGTGACAAGGTGGCGTTAGTCTACCACTTCCGGTTTCGGAGTTATGACCCCCGAGCGAAGCCTCGTTTTTTGTTACTTTATCAACTTGTGATGATATTTTTTGGTATCAAAAAAGACTGGTAGGATATTCTCTATGTATCCTTTTTTAAGAGATTCAACCCTAGGTATACTTAGTGAACGCATACAAAAGTAAATAAATCCCCATTGAAAATTAATTCATAAAACCCAAACCCCTTCTTGCTTTGGTAAATATGTCCATGTTTTCTGAGACTGAAGGTCGATGTAACAGATATAAAACGAGCAAAATGATGTGTTTTAGCTAGATCCTTGGTCGGTATATTTTGTTTTAATGAATGAACATTTCTATTTATTTAGCAACCTCCATTGCTTCAGTGTCCACTGTCACCACTACAGTAATTGAAACCAGTATTGCAACCACCACAGTAGTGTTTGGAACCAGAATTGCAACCACCCCAGTAGGGGAACCGAGTGCTGTAACCACCACAGTAGTGGGACCATGCTCCCCGACCATCACAGTAGTGGAGCCATGTTCCCCAATCACCACAGCAGTGATTGAAACCAGTACTGCAACCACCACAGTAGTGGAGCCATGTTCCCTAACCACCGGCTTTGGTGTCCAACCGTCATCAACTGGGGTGGCGTTCCTAGGATCTGACGGAGTTTTGCGATCGCAAGTATGTCGAGACGTTGTGGTTGTGACATCTGCAATGATTGAGGACGCTATCAGCACTATCTACAAGGAATTAAAAATCGACAAAAGTAAAATGTCGTCCGTTATTAGAAAAAAAGTGAGTCAGAAAGATGAACGAACCAGCTCAGCTACTATTGGCTATTTTGGGCTAATCTTTTTTATCCTGCCATTGGCTTTGATAATCATATCTGATGCTCCCAAACTAATAGAGCATTTGGCAACACTCAGACACCCCAGACAGTAAGGCACTTAGAATTGATGGAGACTATCATTTGGGCACAATAAACAATTTTGTGACGTTGATAGTGTCCCAGCATTCGTTCTCCAATTCTTCAGCTGAAGCAACATCGGGGTCGTTGAGTAAATTCTGTCGATACTGCTTTCTTAATATAAAATAAAGATACATTATGTAAGATTGGGATAAAGAGCTAGCCAATCTTCTATAATAGTTCGAAAATAGATAATGAATAATTTGAAATTTTCATTCATATTACTCTTTTGCGAGCGAAGATATTAGCCTTTGAAGGTTTGACAAGACGTGTGCAATAATTTCAACCACCGTACTGGATGTTCGAAGCTAAGTATCGCTCCTCCATTTTTAGATTAAATCAAAATATAGCTGAAGCGTTCTAATCTATTTTATATCGGAGAAATCCGATGCCATCGAGAGTTGATTATGGCCTGGGTCAGTTAATTAATGTCTAATTAATAATTTAGAAAACATTTCAGGCCTAAAGAAATACCTGCAATAGGAAGATTTAGCTCTTGCATAATGTATGTTTAATATTTACTTATTTATCTTATTTATAATGTGCTGTAAATTTTAAATAATGTTTACTTAATTTTTCTTATAATGTTATATAAATTTTAACTTATATTTACGTGTTTATCTTACAATGTGATATAGAGAGAGAGAGAAATGGGATTTAACGTCCACTCGACACAAACTAGGTCATTTCGGGACTAACATATCGTTTAATTTTATTTCAATAATTCGCTTGCGCATAGGGGTCTTTAGCAGTGGGAGGAAACCGGAGGACCCGGAGAAAACCCACGAGGTTGGACAGTCGACCCTACTCCTTGTCACGTACAACCGGGGATTCGAAACCACGCCAGTCGACTCAATGGCAGACTTTATGATACAGCGCGCGCACGCTAACCATTCAGCCATCCAACCCCCCAGAATGTGATATAAATTTTAACTAATATTTGCTTATTATAATTTGCCATCAATTTTAACTATTATGTACTTATTTATCTTATATATAATGTGTTATAAACTGTAACTAATTGTGTGAATTGTAAAGAATTATCTATAAGCTGTTCTGTGTGAATAAATATTAAAATATAAACCTTTTTGACTATAGGGGGATCACGGTGGCTAAGTGGGTAAGACGCTGGCTCGCTAGCCTGGAGGTCGGGTGTTCGATCCCTGCATTGGCCGATAAAGTTCATCCCGATTTTATGGCGTGGTTCCCCTTGCCAGTGATGCAGGATGGAGAGCCTGACAAGGATAGCTGTCTAGTCTTCGGATGGGATGAAAAACCGAGATCCCGTGTTCTCATTGGTGCACGTAAAAGATCACTTGACAGTTGGAATTCGATATAAGAGTAGGCCATAGTGCCGCTGTCCGGGCAAAATTTCCCTCATAGCACACTGTATGGCGTATGTCCGTCATCATTAGCCCAGTTCGGAGCAGAACAGTAGGACGTTAACCCCCATTTCATTTCATTTTTGACTATACAGCGCATCACCGTTCCAATTTTTAAACAATCAACCTTAGCTAGGTTAATGGACATGCTCACTAATCTGGAGGTCCGGTGGTCAATCCCTGTGTTGAGCGATTCAACCTTGTGGTTCAACCTTGTTAATGTTGCAGAGCGGAGGGCCTGACAAGGGCCAATGTATTGTTGTTCCGATGGGATGAATAACCGGGGCTCTGTGTACACATTGGTGTGGACTAAAATGAACGGCTGACAGTTGGAATTCGAAATAAAAATAGGTCGTAGCACCGCTGACCGGGCAAAATGTCCCGCATAACACACGGTATGGAGTATGCCCGTTTTCATTACCCCAGTAGGAACAGTAGGATGTTAAACCCCAAAACTGCGGTTGTTCAAATTGTAGAAAAGCATAGGAATTTATACTTTTATTCAAACGAGAGGAAGCAAATAATAAATATAGTACTCGTAACAGGAGAAAACTCTAATCAATATTTAATTAACAGACCATATATTTATAATAATAATAATAATCTTTATTAAGATCTCACAATTAAACATTTGAATATAATTTACAAAATAGTTCATACTGTCAAAACAATATTTATAAAATTATAAACAATGAAAAAATAATTATGCGAAATTTGTTTGATCGGGTGATTTTCTAGAATCCTTTCGAAATAACATTTATTGGATACTGTCTTGTAATTGGTCATATGATAAGTATTATTGTTATTATTATTATTATTATTACAGCATATTTATAGTGCGCCCTTTCATATAACATGTTCAGGGGCACTTTACAAAGTGACAATGGGATCATAAAAAAACAACAAGATTATGGACATGTTAACGATTGTATACAGATTCAGTTAAAAGCCTGGTTAAATAAATGTGTTTTAAGTTGTTTTTTAAAAGAATATAGAGATGTACAACATCTTAAACTAAATGGTAGATTATTCCATAAAAAGTACGCCTTGGAACCGATATGCTAAAGCCAGGATAAAATGAAAACGACACTACATTTAACCAAACAGTTCTGTAGATCATAAGATCTGTCGTTGAGTCGAGCTGCGTGGTTTTGATCCCAGGCTTGTGCCATATCCTCTGGTTTGCTCTCACTGCTCAAAGACCCATATGCAGTTGTTCCTTATGTGAGTCCCAAAATGGTAAACAGGCAAAATCTCGCTCTCTCTCTCTCTCTCTTTCTCTCTCTCTGAAGAAAACACCCGGGTATGCTTCTACGCCGTGTGTTTTTCTCGGGTTAATCCATAGCAAGCATATAATTTCGAGTTAGGAAGGTACGGTTACGTGTGTGTGAGGGGTTTGGGACGAGAGAGGGTGTCAGCAGCCAACTTATCAAAGTTCACTCTCTTTCTCTCAATCAAAGTTCGCATATATATTGTGTGTATTTGTTTTTTGAAGTGCGCCTAGCAGATTATCTAACTTGCATTTATCGAATTCGTCCAATGACTTATGTATTCTGCCTACCAGTAGGATTGGTTTTAACTGTATTATATAAATTAATCGATAACATCTACAACTTGGGTAGAATTTATATCTTCTAGCTGGTCTGAATTAAATATTATAACTAGTTCTCTCTCACCAAGTTTTCTAGAAGTCATCTCAAACTTGGTCTCAAACGCCTTGTGAGGATCTACGTTTCTGGAATAAAAATAATATTCAGGTGTAAAACGTTTTCAGCTATTCAGAAGAAATCGAAATATGGATCAAAAACTGGATTTCTACAAAACCAATACAGCTTTGTTAGCAAAACCGCAAAATATACTCTTCAAAAAAAGTAGGGGATATTGAAATCAAAATACCTATGCAGGTTGCGATATGATAAATAGTCATGGACACTTGACATGCTTTGAGAGTATGTTCGCAGATGAAGAACTTATCGCCCCAACAGAACCACTGAGCTGCACATGCGACACGCAATAGCGCCATACACGTGGGAGGGGTTCATTGTCAAATTTGACACTTCAAGGAAGGGTTGATGAAAACTGCCGCGTGCTGGTTTATCCTATCCATGTTTGCTTTCCTATCGGTTCTTGCATACGATTAACTGTTTAGCGAATCTTTGCTTTAGTGTGTTACGTTTAATTTGATCGGGAAATGTCGACGTCAACGTCAACCGACAACACTGCAAGAATTGGCCGTGGCTCTGCAAGAGCAGTCGGTCAGATTGCCCCAAATCTTGATTGGATGGTTGATTAGGTAGGAGCATGCCACGACGAAATGCTGAATGTCTGAGGATTGATGGAGGAATTACTCATTATTAAGACAAAAATCAAAAACGTCCGTTTTCACTTTTGACAGCGTATCTCTTTGCGAGTGAAATGGGGCCGTCAGATAAGCCGCCCGTATGAAATGTTTATGTTCATGTGTAGGCAATTGGTCTGTTATTAATACTGGTTACCTCTAATAAAAACAGCAGCGCATTTCCGCAGTTTTGTATTGTTTCTGAATATCCCCTACTTTTTTTTAAGAGTATATATTGGATACGAGTTGAAGTTTAACGTCTCGTCAAAACAATACTTCCATCATTTTGAGACTAACATATGTTTTGTTTCTATGGTAACGTATGCAATTATAATTGGAACTAGATCTGCATAGCAGATATCAAAGCTTTCATATAAACTTCAAAAGGGGTTATTAGAATCTATGAATCAACAACCACTCTGACGGAAGATATTCTCTGGGCTAAAAAATCTTTTTTCTCTCAGCTACGAGAGATACGTAGAATTAAACCGGCCCAGAGCCGACCGTGTTGATACGAAGCCGCTTATTTGACATTGACACATAACTGAAGGTGAATAGGCCTACCCGTCCAGTTAATACAATGGGCAATCTCACATCGGTCCACTAAAGAGAGGCACATGCTAGTCGCCCCCTACTTCCCCAAGACATTTAGTCCAAACCTTGACTCTCATACATATAAACCATTTGGTACTACATGTACATGTATTTCGTACTTATATCATATTAAACCCCTCGGCCGCCATGTTGAATCACACAGTATTTAACGTTCTATATCCTAACATCTTTATGAAATCAACGACAAATCTAAACTTGGGCACTCCAACCATTTTTATTTTTACATCATTCAGTTTTTTTTTAAAACAGTAATTCTATCACAAATTATAGTGAAGACTGGACCACTAAACTAGTTACCCATCAGTTTTCCTTTGTGTTAATGCGTTCTACATTTTCAAAGCAATGATTCTTATAATGTGCGAGCCGCCATGACACCGGCGGATATTATAACTTCGATAGGCGAGAAACTTCAGGTAGTAGTTGGGTTTCATCAAATCATATAATTATGCGGTACGGCTTCACCTTTATTTCAATGGGAATTGGTTTATTATATGTGCAGTGCAGTTTTAGGTCAGTTTATGTGTAAATTAAGGGAGCTATACATAGGCCAGTAACCTTTTTGTAGTCATTTGACTAAAAAAAACTTGCGGAAAGGAACTCCGTAGGACAGGCCACTACTGTGGCAGGAGTAAGGCGGAAGACATCAGTAGTGGAACCATTTCTAAGTTAATCCCGAAGTGCGTTGCTATTGTAAGAATATATAAAATCGGGTTTCCGATCCGCTTTTTTTTTGCTGTAGTTTGAGTAATGAGTTAGAGCGTATATTTTGTAGTCAAAAAATCATTGCAAATAGAAGACCTCATCCCCACCACCACCAACCTGTAATACACTAGCTAGCTTGTGTATTTCCATATTCCATTTCCGAGAGATAGATAGAAAACACGCGAAATATAAAGTGATTTTTCTTACAATCAGGGACCATAATTCATGAAGTTACGATTCGATATGCGCAAATATCGAAAGGAACCATATCTTTGGGTTATAAACATGCATGTCAAGTTTCATCAAAATCTTTCACTGTGAAAAACCGGGGCTAAGTCATCTGAAATCAAACAAATTTTACAATGTAGGTAGTGAAAACAAAATGTTATGTTAAGCGTTGTTCGAGGGTGGGGTGGGTGCATAAAATTCCAAATGCAAAGGGTTATTTTTCGTGCACGCCAATATGCACACAGGATTTCGATTTTTCGTCCTACCTAAAAAACTGCACGCAAAGTTAGTTGTCGGGCCTTCGGTCAAGAACCACAGACAAAGGGACAAGAACAAACGACTTGAACGAATGCAGGTATCACCTTGAAATTTTCAGGGTGCCTATGTACCAACGTGAAAAGTTGCTCGCCGGAATTTAGTACTCATGGTACCGTTGGTTCCTGTGTAGCGCATGTGCGAAATCAAAACCAGCTAAACTCGAAAACAACCTTGTCGGCACGGAAAACATCAAAGGAGAAATTCGAATTTTTGAAATATTCAAATACCAAACATTCGACCATGATCCAGGCTATCCTCAAATGTATTAATTTCGGTAATAGGAGATAGATTCTCTAAGCCACGACCAATTGTGTATGTTTTCAAGCCCATAAATGTGGATTTTTCACTAATTTTCATTTTCATTTCAAAATGGCGTCCATCAGTTGACCTAAATCAAAATTCTAAACCGATAGATTTTTAGGCTTTCCTTCAAGCATTCAGAAAATGTAACTCTTATGTCTTTAAGTAAAATATTGCAAAAGCCGTATGGACTTTTCACATTTTGAGATGGTGGCACTTCCGGTTTGCTCGACAAACTCCATATTTTGTGTACTCATCAGTACTGTCTTAGCTAGTACAGAACAAAAATTTCAAGGCAATCTGACCTATATTTCGTCGATTTTTTTGAAAACTTTGATCCATAATTTCACCAAGGGGAGATAATTTAGAAAATTTCCAAGGACATCATTGAAGTCGCATTGGCAAGATCTACTAACATTCTAAATTTCACGAAAATCGCACAACTATTAAAGAAGTTGTCAAATTGGTAATAACTTCCGGTTCAAAATGACAGCGACGAATTTTCGAAATGCCAAAATCCGAAATTGCAGATTTGAAGTAAATGTTTCAAGATACTCAAAGAAAAAAGAATTAGTAAAATAGGTCAAATAGTCACAGAGTTACAGCATTGTAGGTCAAATGCATTCCTTCGTAAAATTCGGTGATTTCGGATTCGTAAAACGTTTTGAAAATATATTTAATCAACAGCCACCACCCATTTTTGGGGGGATAGGTAAAAGTTTCAGAACGATCCTATTGTTAGATTCTGAGAAATCCGATTTGTGGACAAAACACAAAAAAAAAACTAGATCTGCATAGCAGATATGAAAGCTTTCATATTAACTGCAAAGGGGGTTATTAGAATCTATTGAAACAATAAGTATAAATGTCATCAGGTATCTGAAAAATTACATTTACCTTATGAACAAAATGGGAAAAATACAAAACAAAAATTGTCGACTTGTGGCTACCATCCAAGGCATATTTAGAAAACCGTATATTATATTTATAGAGTACGCAGGACAGGAATTAGTTGTGCTTCAATGTAAACCGGCCCGTTTCTTGCCTTTAGTTTTAGAGTTAGGTGTGATTTTCAAAAGATTCAATCGGAAATCGCTGAAAATCAATTGGCTTCTTCATCTCATGACCTTAAACACTGTATAAATTTAAGGTCAATCGGATATTGAATTTAGCTTCTAGAGCGCCCACAAGATTTTTTAAAGTGATCAAGGGCAATAACTCTCACGGTAATTATCGGAAATGGCAGTAAATATCAGATATCGCTGAAAATCAATACTGTAGGCATCTTCGTGTCATGACCATAAATTTAAAGTCAATCGGATATTAACTTTGGCCTCTAGAGCGTCCACAAGATATTTTGAAGTGATCAGGGGCCACAACTCTGGCAGTAAATATCAGATATCGCTGAAATTCAATCGCCTACTTCGTCTCATGACCTTAACCACTGTGTATAAATTTAAAGTCAATCGGACATTAACTTTGGCCTCTAGAGCATCCACAAGAATTTTTTTAAGTGATGAAGGGCCATAACTCTGACAGTAATTATCGGAAATCGCTGAAATTCAATTTCAATGTGGGCGTATAAAAATTAACCGATGGCATATAATATTTAATGTATGATAAAGACAAAATAGTCGATTTCGGTTTTTGGTGTTGCGCTCATTTTAAAAAAAAATGTCTTTTACGGATAATGTGTATAGTACTAATAGCAATCACATACGGAAGAGGCGATAAGATCCCTTTGCATTTGGAATTTCAAAATTAATTAAAACCAAATTTATATTCCGAAAATCGGTTGTTTATTTTTTGCTGAAACTCCTTTTTTTAATCTGATCAAAATGGGAGTAAGTCACAGAGTGGTAATTGGCATATTGTGTCCAAATTTCATGGTTTTGGGACAATCGGTGCCGGTTTCGTGGCGAAATTCCACTTTTTTCGCCCTTACAGAAGCCGTAAATGGCGGAAAAAAACGAACGGCAGGAACCGTGTCAAGAACAAACGATCTGAACGAATGCAGGTATCGCCTTGAAGTTTTCAGTGTACCAACGTGAAAAGTTCCTCGCCGGAATTTGGTAGTCAACGTACCTTTGGTTCCAGCGTGGCACATGCGCGAAGCAAAAAGAAATTACGGTCGATTTTGGGATTTTGGCTATATTTCGGAGTGGTTTGGTAGATGACGGTGGATCAGGGACTCAGATTGATCTAAAATGGCGATCATAACACAACATGATAATCACTTTGAAGTATAGGTAAATTTTCGCGACCGGGTCGTTTTGCTCTACCCAGGCAACGTTCCTGTGCTCCGATTGCCTTCAAATTTGCACAGAATGTACCTTGGGATTCTAGCTATCACATATTAAAAATAGAAGAGTGTTGGATTCCGATGGGATTCTAGCTATCACATATTAAAAATAGAAGAGTGTTGGATTCCGAGAACGTTCAAAATAAATTCAAAACCCACCCCCAACAATCAAAGGTTTTTTGCTTAAAAAATTGCCGTATTTTATCGAATTTTTATTGTTCTTGATATCTGAGGATTTTCTCAATTTAATATGTGATAAATATCATCGCGGCGCAGCCAACCGCTAGAAATTCCAGAGATTTGGACCACCGGAAGGATGCCTCAGCAGTCAAAAAAGGTCAAAATAGGCGATTTCGGTTTCTAGTGTTGATACATCGTTACGGTCATTTTAAAAAATTGTCTTTTAAGGATAATGTGTATAGTACCAATACCTATCACATAAGGAAGAGGCGATAAAATCTCTTTGCATTTGCAATTTCAAAATTAATTAAAACCAATATTAAATTCCGAAAATCGGTTTTTTGCTAAAACTCTTTTTTTTAAATCGGATCAAAATGGGAGTAAGGCACAGAGTCCGGGGTGGTAATGGGCGTATTGTGTCCAAATTTCATGGTTTTCGGACAATCGGTGCCGGTGTCACGGCGAAATTCCACTTTTTTCCCCTCATGGAAGCCGTAAATTGACTTGAAGCCAGGGTCCTTGAAGTTGTACAGCTGCACCCGGTGACCGATATTTATTTAACGGGGAATAAGTGATAATTCATATTATAGCAGTAAATAATTAAAATATTTCATAGGGATTATAATAATATCTATATCTTGTCTGGGTACAGGGTTAAAACCAATATTAAATTCCGAAAATGGTTTTTTGCTAAAACTCTTTTTTTTTAATGGGATCAAAATGGGGGTAAGGCACAGAGTACGGGGTGGTAATGGACGTATTGTGTCCAAATTTCATGGTTTTCGGACAATCGGTGCCGGTGTCACGGCGAAATTCCACTTTTTCCCCTCATGGAAGCCGTAAATTGACTTAGAAAAAAAACGACGAAAGGCAGGTGACAAGAACAAACGACTTGAACGAATGCAGGTATCACCTTGAAATTTTCAGGGTACCTAGGTACCAACGTGAAAAGTTGCTCGCCGGAATTTAGTACTCATGGTACCTTTGGTTCTAGCGTAGCGCATCCGCGAAGTCAAATCCAGCTAAACTCGAAAACAACCTTGTCGGCACGGAAAACATCAAAGGAGAAATTCGAATAAAAAATGATACAATGATTTCACACAACAGGCCAGCTATTAGCCTCTCGATTGACAAGAGTTTCATCGCCCTCCATTCATTATAACCAATGTCATCGTGCCCTAAAGAATCAACAAATCAGCTTGCTTATCTCTGCTTACCCTAGGCAAAAAATGCTCATCTTTGAACTCAATCATGACATTGACCTAGTGAACGCCTACACCAAGTTTGAACATTCTAGCTTAATTAGAAGGAGAGTTCTTGTGTTCCAAAGTCCCGGCCCTTCAAATTGCTTCTATTTTTCATTTTCAATTCAAAATGGTGACCATCACGTGACCGAAATCAAAATTCTGATCCGATAGATTTTTAGGCATTCCTTCCAGGATTCCGAAAATATGACGCCCGAGTCTGTAAGTAAAATAGCAAAAAAGCCTTTTTGATTTTTCACGTTTAAAGATGGTGGCACTTCCGGTTCGATCGACAAACTCCATATTTTATGTACGAATCAGTAATTACTTGTCTAGTATATAATTTTTTTTTTAGGTCATTCTGACCTATATTTCGACGATTTTTTTGAAAACTTTGATCCTTAATTTCACCAAGGGGAGATAATTTAGAAAATTTCCAAGGACATCTTTGAAGTCGCATTGGCAAGATCTACTAACATTCTAAATTTCACGAAAATCGCACAACTATTAAAGAAGTTGTCAAATTGGTAATAACTTCCGGTTCGAAATGACAGCGACGAATTTTCGAAATGCCAAAATCAGAAATTGCAGATTTGAAGTAAATGTTTCAAGATACTCAAAGAAAAAAGAATTAGTAAAATAGGTCAAATAGTCACAAAGTTACAGCATTGTAGGTCAAATGCATTCCTTCGTAAAATTCGGTGATTTCGGATTCGTAAAACGTTTTGAAAATATATTTAATCAACAGCCACCACCCATTTTTGGGGGGATAGGTAAAAGTTTCAGAACGATCCTATGGTTAGATTCTGAGAAATCCGATTTGTGGACAAAACACACAAAAAAAATAACAATAATAATCTTAACAGAAACAATAAGCTTTCATATGTAATATGAAAGCTTAATAACAATAATAATCTTAACAGAAACAATAAGCTTTCATATGTAATATGAAAGCTTAATAAAGTTGCCTGGACAACGGTGTTTCTACCAACTCTTAATCCGATTCATTATGTTCATGGTTCATTTACGTGCTTGCCAATGTGTACACGGTTGGACCAAATCGCGTAGATGGACATTAAAACATGATTGCGAAATATTATGTATATCACTAAATAAAAGTTACCCGAGTCTATGTTGTTGTCTCTTTTGTAGACCCGGTCCTTCAACTTCCAAATAACAATTAGTTAAACTTTCACCCAGAGGATTAGTAAACGATACTTCTACGTCAAATGATTTCGCCTTCTTGATCTTGGCGGGAATCTGGAAAACATATAAAATGGCAAATGAGAGCACCGGTAACAATAGTTTATTAGAAATGAATCCATCATCAGTTATTGATACACGTATTTGTTAACCACACTTCTACTTTAATTGATTTTGTCTGCTTTATAATGGATGGAACTGAAATCGGGTTTAACACATCAATGTTCTCCACCGACTACGCTAACGAAGACGGACACACAGTGTGCCATGAGTGAGTTTTTGCCAGGACAAGAGATAGAGAGAGAAATGAGGTTTAACGTCCACTCGACACAAACTAGGTCATTTCGGGACTAACATATGGTTCAATTTTAGTTCAATAATTCGCTTGCGCGTAGGGGTCTTTAGCAGTGGGAGGAAACCGGAGGACCTGGAGAAAACCAACGCGGTTGGAATAGGCGACCCTACTCCTTGTCACGTAAAACCGAGGAATGGAAACCCCACCAGTTGACTCAATGACAGACCGTATGATACAGCCAAACGCGCACGTGCTAACCATTCGGCCATCCACCTCCCCTTGCTCGGACAGCACCACTGCTACTCTTAGTTCGAATTTTGTCACTGGTTCTTTTACGTGCACGCTAATGTGTACACGGGACCTCTGTATAAGTCCCTTAGAACGACTAGACACTGCTCCTCGTCAGCCCCCCCCCCCTCGCCCTGCACTACCTACAAGGGGTAACCACGTCGGATAATCCCGAGGAAATCCACTGTGACACGAACTGTAAGCAGCAGATGGTATATAGTGTTAGAAAACGAACAGGGATTTACGTATTGATAAACAGTACCGCAGAATTACAAAAAATTGTCCAGTATTGAGGGCAAAATTATAGATCTTCGCACTAGTCCATATTAGAGCAAATTCCCTTGCGACGCAAGTTTCTAGGTAAAAGCTTACCTTTATTGATAAAGATGGTTTGCACAATTTTATGACTTTTTGTGGTGTAAAGACTTGTTTTGTATCTTGTACCTTGACCATTGCAGACAGTTTAAACATACACATATCCTTTAATTTCAAACGATATTCATCAAACGTAATTCTCATTGTTTTCTCCATAGCTAGAAAAATATAATACAAAATAGGTTTCGATAATAATGTATTTTTTTTAATTAAACCACACTGTTCTAGATCATATAAAACAGGGGCATTTACTATTACAGTGATCATGCTTACGTCTCTGAATAATGCGTATCAAAACGCTGCATGAGTCGCTCTGATTTATCTGAGACAAAAGTGATATTATGTACATTTTGTTTATGTAAAACGGAGTCGCAAATATGTCTTCTGCACCGTTTTAGGCTATATAAAATGGCTTGATTGTTTCCTTGGGTATACTTTTGGTGTGTGTGTGCGGGGTGATGGGGGGGGGGGTTAAGTTGATATCACATTGCGGCACATTCAGAGTTTTATATTCCCCACTACGCCGCCATTTTATCTGTGTAAAGGGTAGTCGCCTGTATGGCTGCTGTACTATTTTATGATATAACATGGCTTGATTTGTTATTTACTTTTTTGATTAACTAAGCCGAATTTTTATAATTGCGCTCCAGTTTTATTTTCACAACGATCTCTCCATTAGCCATATGACCAAATAAATGTAAATAACTAATAGTTTAGTCTTTACCGGGGCCACCGACTTACATTTTCCTGGCTCAACCATCTCTTCAAATAATTCTGCTTTAACTCGGTTTGCTTCTACACCAGTATAAAACATAGTTTTAGCTGCTAGTTGACCCCCTACAGTCCGATCTGCACTACTTGTATTTGTGACTTGGAGAACCACATCGAAATCTTCACCAACAAACACACCATCTTGTACTACTAGTTCAAACTCAACATCCTGTATGGGAAAAGATAAAAACACACCCAAAAGAATTTTTAAAATCAGTTTCACGTTAAGCCCCACCATAGTGGGTCAATAAAAAGACACCATGCACTATACCCATTTTAAATTACCATTGCGAAGATCTGAAAACATTGCCAGTCACAGCCATGTTCAAACGATTTCAAGGCAATTGAACCTTATTGGCATCTATTAGAAGGTAAAAAATACAGAAAGCTATCAGATTCAGAATGAAAGTAGATAAGTGTATCAATCTAATAAATATAGTAAGCTATTAGATTCAGATTGGTATAATAACCTTTCTGAAAGTAGATAAGTTTATCAATCTAATAAATAGAGTAAGCTACCAGATTCAGAATGTTATCATAACCTTTCTGAAAGCAGAT
Source organism: Patella vulgata (assembly GCF_932274485.2). Lineage (NCBI taxonomy): Eukaryota > Metazoa > Mollusca > Gastropoda > Patellidae > Patella > Patella vulgata. The sequence continues at coordinate 18,825,370 of NC_065881.2, forward strand.
AAGTTTATCAATCTAATAAATATAGTAAACTATTAGATTCAGAATGCCATAACCTTTCTGGTGTAGATAAGTTTATCATTCTAATAAATAGAGTAAGCTATCAGATTCAGAATGTTATCATAACCTTTCTGAAAGTAGATACGTTTATCAATCTAAACATACAGATTTAGATTGTTATCATAACATTTCTAAAATTAGATACGTTTATCAATCTAATAAATATAGTAAATGTTTGTCCCTCTGTGTTATTGACCAGAAAACCCTACTAGGTATATTATTTGGTAGGAAATATAATGTTATTGTATATAATAAATACATACCTCTGGCCCTATCTCATAAGTTGATTTTCTAACAGCAACACCCAACTGTCTGTGAGCATTGATGACAGCTGCCCTTTCTTCATGTGAATCTGTAATAATAATTCTTCTCTTTCAATATGCTATGGGGAAAATTTGAATGGACAGCGGCGTTTTCGTTACTAATAGACAGAGAGAGTAAGTTTATTATGTTATTGACTATCCAGAACAGATCTTTCAGTTGTGAGCTATCAACGAAAGCTCACCTTTATCCTCAACATTTTCCCTTGGTCTAATAATATTATATCTGCCTATTATATAAAGTGTTAACCGGACGAGTCTGGTGCAATGAAAAAAAAACACACTTGTATTGAAAATAGTTTGTCCTGCATACATTTGAAACGATTGTTTCTGCTTCTTCTGCTTCTGCCGGATAATGTCCACAATCAAGAGTTGCGCATGACGGCTGAACGTTAAAAGGTTAAAAACAGGTTAAAAATATTTTTCGTGATTACGGAACCGAACACAACTTAGATTTGAATATCTCTAGTGTGTCGGAGGAAGGAATGTTCGGTGTTAGAGCATTCCAGTCCCTGATGGTCCTTGGGAAGTATGCATATTTCCTGTAATCACTACGACAGGATGGAACTTGGTATGAGTGGTCGTGTGTGTTTCTGCTACGCCGTAGTGGTGGTACAAGGAGTCTCTTGTTGATGTGGACTAGCCCTCTGTGTATCTTGAAGAACATTGCCAACCTCGCATGTTTTCGTCTTTCTTGTAGCGTGGTCCAATCAAGATTCTGCAGCATGTTGGTGATGCTGATTGTTCGTTACATATCTGGCTGCTCTGTGCTGCACCATTTGTAGTCGATCAATGTCCTTTTTGAGGTGAGGGTCCCATACACAGCTTGCATACTCTAGCTGGGGTCTAACAAGGGCCATGTATGCCTTTTACTTTATTGGGGGGGGGGGGCTGATGTTGAGGTTTCTCTTCAGAAAGCCGATGGTCTTATTGGCTCTGCCACAGATGTTACTGATGTGGTTTCCCCAGTTAAGGTCTGATGAGATGGTACATCCAAGATACTTTACTGGGTCCACTGAGTTGAGGATATGCCCGTGTAGAATGTAATCTCGTTTGATGATATTCCGCCTGTTCCTGGTTATGGTAATCACTTGGCATTTGGCTGGGTGGAAGATCATTTTCCATTTTTGTTCCCAGGCTCCTAGTTGATCAAGATCAGTTTGGAGTCTGTCTGCGCTGCTATCAGAGTGAACTGTCAGGTACATGATGGTGTCGTCAGCGAACAGACGTACTTTGGAGCGTATGTTATGTGGCAGGTCGTTTATGTAAAGTAGGAATAACGATGGGCCTAGCACTGATCCCTGGGGGACCCCGGACTAAACGTCTACTTTCTCATATGTTTCTCCTGCTACAACTGGCGGATACATATTTTATGAGTAAAGAAACTAAACCGTAGAGATTACGATAAAAAACGTGTTGTTCATACCTTCTTCGTGTTTATAAAGTTTAGTAATGTCTTGTCTCTGATCATATAGGGGAAATTTAGTGCTGATTTTCTTACCGACACTGTAATTATACAAGAACGAAAAACATTTCGATTTAAAACTGATAGCATTTAACGATCTAAATACAGAACGAAATAATTAAATTGAAAACAAAAACTCGATGACAAAAATTGTTGACACTAATTTACAAGTGTATTTTGGCAACAAGCATTCTCTGCTTGGTTATGTTGATGTTCACCATACACTGTCCGTGAAAGTGCAGATGAAATGAAATGGTGTTAACGTCTCACTTTTCTGCACCAACCGGGATAATGAAGACGGGTATACGCCAAATATTTTGCCCTAACATCGGTGCTACTACAGCCTAGTCTTATTTCGATATGCAACTGTCGGGTGATCTTTAACGTGCTGCCAATGGAATACATAGAACTTTGATTTTTCGTTCGATCCAGAAAACGACAAGATGTTATTTTACTTAAAAAGCCCCCTGTCCAATATCGATAACAAGAGGCAATCAGACAGGAAAGTCCCAAGCTACCGTGGCTCTCCTGTGAGATTGCAGACAAAACGGTGCGGTATGTACATCCGCTCTTGATCACAACCGAATAATTCAGTACCCTTTTTATATACTTACTGATTTTTGCGGATGTCATCGTTAATCATAGAACCATCGCGTAGATGCCAGAGGATTATATCAGCATTAACTTCAGCAAATACAAACGGTACGTCATAGAGTAGACCCAATTCTCCTCTTTTAACAGCCACAAGAGAGGCTGGACCACAGCAAAATACACCTAAACAAAAAGTAGCAAGGGGATTAAAACCTTCCACAAGGAAGATATAACATGTATTATAATAATCTATTATCGAAATCCCGATGATTATTAGAATGGTAGAAATTCAGCACACATATAGCATAGATCTCTGCCATGAATGACTGACATGTTAAGAAATTAGTATACTCTTTTGTTATGCGGTTCGGGATAAACACTACTCAAAATTCTCGAAGTATACTTATTGTAAAAAACACAACACAGTTTATATATGGAAATACAATCACTGGTTTATAAGTATAGCACGACCTTTCGACAGGTATTCTCTTATCGTTATCAAGCATCGTTATCGTTATCGTTGTGCTTGATAACGATAAGAGAATACTTGTCGAAAGGTCGTGCTATACTTATAAACCAGTGATTGTATTTCCATATAAACTGTGTTGTGTTTTTTAAAGTGTTAAATCGCTAAATGCCACTCAAGGATTATATACTTATTGTTTTCGACTACAATCATCCATGTAGGAATCAAAATGCCGGCCAACCAGTTTCGTGTCTGTAGATCGACGTTTCTTCGACTATCTACAGAATCTCAGTCCCGAAACATCGATTGCCATAACCTATGTTGCTATTTGATTGGTTCCAGATGGACAGTACTACATGACCATCTTGTAATACTACAGTGTGTCTGTTCAAATTTGGCTGCTATATCATGGCTATGGGTATAAGGTCGGATGAAGTCTAAAAGCGTTTTAGAGTTATATTACTTTCGGTTTCACGGAACTCCTGTGCAACATCGGTTAAACAGTTTATTATATATAGATATCGTTATTATTTAAACTCGCTTCACATTTATAATCTCCACAACGCCCCGCCCTTGGAGGTTGACTAACAGAACAATTACCATCACTTGTTTCTTGTGGTGTGGAATCTACAGCTTGCCACCCCCCATAACCTTCTGGTAAATCAGGTCTAGTCATCCATACTTCATTCCACACGTGGAAATTCCTGAAAAAAATTGCAATAAGATTGTAATTTAGTTTAGCGTCATACTTTTCTGTACTGACTGGTCTAATCATGGCGTCATGTACTGTGTTATAAGGGAAATGTTGCCCGGATAGCGGTGCTATATACAGCCTTTCCTTATTTTGATTTACAACTCTTTGGGGATCTTTAACGTGCTGGCTAAGGTACACACGAGAAATCAATTTTGCATCCCACCCACCCGCATGAACAGATGCCTTTAATTTCCTTGTAGGCTGGGAAATCCAGAGTAACTAGTCGAATTACCAACACATCAGATCAATATGACTAGAAAACATATTCTCGATCTCACTGACACCGGAAATGGTCTCAGCAACCATGTTTACATACCATGTCTTCAGAATTGCATCTTGTTAAAAGATACATCATGTAAGATTTAGATAGGCGAGCTGATCCTTTTTGCTATAATAGTTCATTACTAAATAATGCAAAATGAATATATTGAAAATTCATTCAAATTACTCCATTCTGGGCGAACTTATCACGGTTTTAAGTTTTGACAAGATGTGGCATAGATTGCTTATTACGTAACAGCCGTATTTGTTATTCGAGACTTAGCCTCGCTTCGCCAATTTTAAATTAAACCATTAAATGGCGACCGTATCTTAATACGTTTAAATCTCCGCCATCAAATAGTCTAGAGAGTTGATTATATGTTTGTCATTTATATAACATTTAAAGCCTAAATAAAGACGTGCATATTTAATGAATGCTAAATACTAACAAGATGGTTAATAAAACCTTTACCACTATAAATAATATGCATTTGTTGGGAGGGGGGGTGGGGTGTTGTACTAGTTATTAGTTAATTATTGTGTTCTTTCCTGTGCTGTTATTCCTAGATCAATTACGTTACAACTATCACTAAGTGCTATATTTGAACCAAAATATTACTTTACCAGATATTATCATCGGTTAAAGACTTATCAACTTCACCGTTTGTGTCAAAATGGATGTCGATAGAAACACTGCCATCTGTATCGTGAGCAGACGAAAAGTTGGTGACAGATCTGGCGGGAATACCAAGAGCACGACAAACTAAAGAAAGAAAACATTTTAATTCTAAAGAACGATTGAGTTTACTTTGTTAATGACACTGTTGTCCGTTGTTAGGACACACAACAAAGTGTGAGTTTCACCAAATTTCCACAAATAAGCAACTGCATACCTGTATGCTTTTATAGGTCAACAATTATATAAATATATATTTGAAAAGTTCAAAGATTGATAGTTTTATTGGCTATTGAGACATCAGAAAAGATCCAATACCGCCCATTTGTTTAATGACACACAACGAAGGGAAATTTTCATCATGGAGAAGTTAGTAATTTCCACATAGGAACAACTGCATTACTTTTTATAGCCAAAACTATTTGATGCATTTGAATAATTAAGAGAACGATAATTTTATTGAGTTAAGGGCAGCAGAAAAAAAACAACATTGCTTAATTATTTAATGTCAAACAAAGAAGTGTGATTTCCAAAATGGAAATTCAACCCATTGAAAGAACAAAGTTCATTATCATTATTATTATTACGTGTGATGTATTTGCACGACAGTTTAATTTCTTTACCTGTTGTTAGGACACCAGAAAAGACCCAACATTGTCCAAATTTAACAGGTTGTTTATTTATGTAAAATTCTTGTAGTATAGGGGCACTGCCAGTCCAGGTTAAAGGTGATTTACCATCTTTAAAATCTCTAGACCAATTACCAACTATCACCCCTCCATCATCAGAAGCATTTACCTGTAAAATTAAAAAGATTAACAAAATGAACATCATAGCGAAACTAAACTAATTCTTAAGACAATGATGTACTGTTATTTTCAAAGTAGTATAGAAAACTCTGAAATTAACCGAACAGATGAAGATTGATTCACTTCCAATTTAACCCAGGATTTATCTAAATGTCTCGGTAGGTATAACGCATGCTCATCGGTTTCCCATTGCCAATGGCGGAGAGCTTGACAAGGAAAAGAGTCTAATATTTTTGGCGAGTCCAAAAGAATACGCCTCTGTGTTTTGTCCTATCAGAACGAAGAGACACTCTTGCTTGCCAGGCCTTCCAATCTGCACCACTGACAAGGTGGAAACAAGATTTACCTCATGCATTTTCATTATAGCCTAGTTGATCTAGAAAAGTAAGACCTTAAACCCCATTTCATTTATGTGTGTTAGCTGCACGGCTGCTTTTCAAATGGGACCTTTAACATTGTGTTACATTACATTTTGAAAACAATTTATGTGGCTAAAAATGCTTATTTTCTAATTTATAGGGTGTTAATATATTTTAAAGAGCTGAAGCAAAAAATAAATCTTACCAAAGCTGTTATGTGGCTAAAAATGCTTATTTTCTAATTTTATAGGGTGTTAATATATTTTAAAGAGCTGAAGCAAAAAATAAATCTTACCAAAGCTGTTAATTGTCTTATTATATTAATTGGGTTTCCACGAACCGGCCATTTTAATTCTGATCTATCCAATATATACATAGCACAGTCCAGCACATGGTCTTCAAACTAATAAAAATACAATATAGTTCAATCTAATTTAATTTTAAATACAAATATGTTATTCACAGAAAATATTAAGGAACAGGCTTTTATATCAAAGGGGTTTTTAATCATCATGGGGTTGTGCGTTAGCTTAGTGATAGGGCGTCGGACCGTCAAATGCGAGGCAAATGGGTGTCGTCATGAGTTCGATTCCCGTTGGGTGCAAGGAAACGATGGATCCACGGTTCCGTGCTTTTGTAAAGGACCCTCCCGCTAACTCAAACTAGTTAGTTCCGCAAGACTATTGCAGGTCCTTCTTTAGGCCTGAAATGTTTTCTAAATTATTAATTAGACATTAATTAACTTATCCAGGCCATAATCAACTCTCGATGGCATCTGATTTCTCCGATATTAAATAGATTAGAACAGTTCAGTCATATTTTGATTTAAGCTTTGAACAACCAGTACGGTGGTTGAAATTATTGCACACGTCTTGTCAAACCTTCAAAGGCTAATATCTTCACTTGCAATAGAGTAATTTGAATGAAATTTTCAAATTATTCATTTTACGTGATCTATTTTCAAACTATTATAGTACGAACGACTAGCTCTTTATCTAAATCTTACATAATGTATCTTTAAACAGTTTATTCATTTAGCGACCGAACTGCACTTACCTGTCCAAAGTTCCAAGGTTTAGCACTTATATTGTTGGCCGTACCACTGTAGATTCTACCTGTATCTTTCAGTATATATTCGCCAAGTTCTATGTCCTTTCCAAAATACACTGTATCATCTGATGAGTAAAAGCCACATGAACATATCGCCGCATATATTTATACCGTTGTCATTCCTATTCGCGTAAATTAGAGGTCTTATAAATACTAAGTGGTCGAGTTATAAATGCATGGCATGAAAAATACATAATCCTATATAAGTATTTCTACCGTTGATGCGATCAATATAGATAGCCTAGGTTATCTATTCCTACCTTTACACAGAGGGTTTTATAGTTTTACCGTTACGCAATACGTTATATATTCTTACCTTTACACCATGGGTTATCTATTCTAATGTTTACACCCTGGGTCATCTATTCTTACCATAACAACTTGGGTTATCTATTCTTACCATAACAACTTGGTTATCTATTCTTACCTTTACACTATGGGTTTTCTATTCTTACCTCTACGCCTTGGGTTATTTATTCTGACATATACGCTTTGGGTTATCTATTCGGCGTCCTGGACTGTCTATTCTGACATTTAAACCATGTGTATCTATACTTACCTTTACCCCTTGGGTTATCTATTCTTACCTATACACCATTGGTTATCTATTCTGAACTTTACACCATTGGTTATCTATTCTGACCTTTATAGACTGGGTTATCTATTCTGACCTTTACACCATGAGTTGTTTATATTCACCTTTACTCCAAGTATTAAACAGAAAATAATTAAGTTGAGTATCCGTACCGTTACACCGAGGGTGTATACGTACCTTTACATCAAGGGTTAAACAGGATATAAATAGGTTCTCTATACGTACCTTTGCACCAAGGGTTAAACAGGATATAAATAGGATCCCTGTGGTTATATCTGTAGATAGTTGTCTTTATATCAGTTTTTGTTACGACATCTATTTTTAGTTTCCATTTAGCTATGTAACAATTTGACGGAGTAAGAATGGAAATGCGCAGAGTGCTTCCATCTTGTTCAACAACATTTGCAGCCCATTGATTTGACAGCTTCTCCGATAGCACTATCTCAACATGGGTCTTTTTACTTTGTATGGGCGCTTTTCCTGAAAACAATGAAGGGTTTTGGTTAAATTATGAAAAATATGACTCCACTGTGGTCACATATACAACATTTTCATTGAGGTTGCTTGAACTGGAATGATATGGGGTTTAACGTCATACAGTTCTGCTCCGACTAGACTAATGAAGACGGGCATACGCCATACAGTGTGTTATGAGGAGAGTTATGCCCGGACAGCGACACTACGGTTTATTCTTATATCAAATTTCAACTGCCATGGGTTCTTTTACGTGCACGTCAATTTGTACACGGAACCTTGGTTGTTTTCTCCCATCCAAAAGACTATACGTTGTCCATTGCCAGACCCACTGACAAGGGAGAACAACGCTGAAAAATCCCAATGAAATTTCTCGGCAACACTGGGATCGAACTCGGGATATCTAAGTTGACGAGCCAACGTATGAATATAATGTTAACATTAAAAACGAACCTGCTTGAAAGACAAGACGAAGATCATCTGTGCTTTTATCATAAGGTCTGTTAAATTTTACAGTGATGTTAAAAGGTTGTCCACGTCGTACAACCAGCTGAGGATTAGGTGTTTCATCTGATTGAGTTATATCAAATTCACTGGTATGATGATGGCGACAGTTTTCTTCAATGTGGAAATTTATTTTCTGTACTGAAAGTATCTCATCTTTATCTGTAAAATAAATATATTTTAGGATTGGGGTGAAGGACATCAGCCTTTCTGATTTTGTTTTTCTTTTTTTTTTAATGAAGGAAACACATGTGTTTACTTACCATTATTACTGAGGGGAACAATGGGTAGAAGTGGCTGGAACGGGGCAAATGGGTCCTCGTCATCCAGCGGCTCATGTCCGTAATATATATAACTAATTGCATCTACTGGTTCGGCATCTGAGGACCGCCAGAAAAACAACCAATCGAAGCTCCATCGGTTCCAAATATCACGAGAATAGTCCATAAAATATCCTAAACCTGTGACAACAGGACTTGCACGGTTAGATCTACCAGGATCATGGATGCCACGACGATATCTCAGTGTGCTTGCCATCTTAACGACCTAAACTTCCTGCTCTATCTGGAAAAAGATATTAGATAAAAATCAATTTCTATGTTTCCTTATTCTGATGTTTCCCGTTAATCTCCAACGGATAGATAAAAGTCATCCTGTGCACTACGGGTAAATTTTGACCAGAAAGCTCTTCTTCTACGGCATACTCTTTTTTCTAATTCTACGTGGGTTCTTTTACGAGCAACTAGATGATGTTCCTTACAGGCACTGCTCCCTGCTCCAATGAGAAGGATAAACTTGCTAGGACGTCCTTCGGGGCTTTTTGGCCAACACCAGGAGCTAAGCTTAGACGGCCATGTTAGCGAGCTAATAACTAGTCACATGACATATCTTTAATATTTTACTATGTAACCTTACATTTAACATGCTTTATGTATTGTATTTGGTATTTATTTTATGATAATTATTGGACCGTTCAAACTCAATGCCATGCACTAAAAAGCATGTCCATTAGAATGTGAAATAAGAGTTTTGCGTAGCGCAACCATCCAGGCACAATTTGCCTGGAGCACACGAATGAATCAGAAAAGTAGGATGATAAACCCCCCATTTCATTTTATTTCATTCCATGTGTCCCGTGAAATCTGGAAGTTCCCCTTAAGTGATAATTAAAGTTATAACTGCCCCAAATTTGTTACCTGTGTATGACTTGATTAAATCAAAATATGCATCTTACCTTTTAAACATATGTCAGAACTACAACCATTTCCTACAAATAAATTGTTACTGGATTACCTGGCGCCTGGAACGTTCGGGCATTTGTATGTGAAAAGAACCATGGTCATCTGGTAGAAAATTACTTTTGTATTTTTTGGAACGGAAAACAGTGTTTTTAGAAGCAAACTAACCTGCCGCACATGAGGAAGTCATTATACTAATAATAAAAGGCGAGACCTCTTTTTGCGGCGCAGGCTTATCACTGAGTAGTAAACCGTCCACAAACAATAATATAAGAAGCCTAGTGACGCGTGTAGTGAGTAGGCTATAGACTATAGGTTTGAGTCGAGATTACTCGCTTTCAGTTTACTCTGTTTTTGCGATAACCAATTATGTGAGAAATACCATACTGACATTCGGTTTTTAAAAGTTGTACGCGAACTAAATGCGTTTGTTAGATACTGACAGAGCAGCCCCGAGTCGAACAATCGCCGCCCGAGCTGTCTTCGTCAGCTAGTTTCACAATATCGTGCAATAGGTGTATTAATGTGATTTTTAGGATTAACCCTGCAAACAATGCCAAAATAGTGTTTTCACTGCTTACAGAAAACTGAAATTTAAAAAAAAATTTTTTTATGAGGGTGACCCTCCCACACACTCCCTATCGAGCTGTCGCTCGGTCTGCGCAGCCTCATGCCTGGCACATACTGTCAACATTGTATATTTTTCCGTTTCCGCCCTTCCGCCCCACAATATATGTTTCACGGCTACGTTGCGACGGTACCAGCATACCCAGTTGTTGACACCCATTACATCACTCCTGTCTAACAAATCATAAAGCTGTGGTGTTACGGTGGCGGCATAGTATTTCACCGTAACACCACAGCCACTCATAATACATCTAACTATCCCTTTACAGCACTTCACTCCCTACACATTTCCCCTCGTCCGACTTTCCCAAACGTCAACAACACATCTCATACATCCAGTTCGCTGATTAACCCTTGTACCACGTCTACTGGATCCAATAAGGTTTATATACTCCTAACCTTTTACCATAACACAACCATAAATGGTCATAGATCAACAGTTATAAACTGTTTAAAAAATGTAATACAAGCAGGCCACACGATCTATTCAGATTGTGCGATGAGGCGGGTACACATTTATTTATGATATACAAATCTTATAAGTACGTGACCCGTTATCGAACCCTCAACATAACTCAAGTCTTACCTTATGAATGGGTCAATAAAGTAATTCTGTATCGATACATATATTAATTTTAAATGAAATAAATCAATACAGTGATTGCCGGAAAAGATGCATATTTTAACAAATGTAGATCCCCATTGCTCAGACAGGGTTTGCGAGCGCGACATCCGGGCCCTGGGACAAACAATTCGGCTTCTCCCCCGGACTCGAAAGGGCTTTTTTAATGATCGGATACCAGTCAGCCTACCTAGGGCGATCAATATAGCGTTCTACAGTCCAAGACTAGGTCCGGATACCCTGATGATGACGATAGCCTCAAACGGAACGAGGATGGACCGGGACTCCATGGCGCTAAGGCACGAGAAGGTAGCTTATAGTTTTTAATTTACCAATTTTTCCAAAAAGTTGAACTGACAGAATACGATTCTAATCTTACCCAAGTAACATTCAGAAAAAGTCACCGGATTCTTCTACTTTACGATTAAATAACAGTGTATTTTCTATTACATAATACCAACAATTTAAAAAAAAAATTAAAAAAAACACTCCGGGTCCCTCTAGGCCCAGGGCCCCTGGACACCAGCCGACCCCCCCCCCCCCCATCACGGGTCCTGAGCTCAGCTATTAAAAGTGTATGGCCTTGGACCTCCTCATAGATAAACAATAAGCTTGAACTTTGCATCACAGCCATTCGCCCACTTCTTTTTACAATAATAACAGAATCTGGTATTTGGATATTGTATTACAAGGATCTGGAATAATAATTTTTTTAAGCGTGATTATCTTTTTATGTATATTTTTCAAGTCTGAAGCTGTAAATAATACCTCTCTATTTCAACTTTGATCCAGGATGTTCTCGCCTTGCACATACGAAACTCTTATGTGTTGTAACACAAAAACGACCATATCACATTCCATGCAGAACAGAGAACATAATATTTCGTGATGCCCACGCTCTAATCTAAAAATACGGAATGAAATGAATAGATATTATAGGGGCCATGTATATATATGGGGGGGGATCTATTCAAAAGGCGTGCAGTTGATCCCTCTGATCAATAAAGTCAGGTATACGGGGTCTCAGACTAGTAATTTTAGTTCGTATTTTTATAGCAATTCTGTCTTTTAAAAACAATTGTTTTTGACCTGTTAGATTAGAATTGAATAAATGTGTATCAATGTACACTTTCGCCGGGGTTAGGTTGATATTTAAATATCAATGAAAAATGACGCGGAAAAGATCGGTAAGTAAGCAGACATGAATTAGTGAAATCACACCTAAAATGATGAAACAGCCTATATATTCCATTGGCCAGCCAAAGAAGAAAAGTGAGACTGCCCGGCACCTTCAACATTTGTATCAGGCGACTTTGACCAAGCGTAAAGATTAAAGTCATCGGATTGTTCAAGAAAATGCGAGCCGCGCTGGCTCAGTAAGCAAGATGCTGGCTCACTAATTAGGTCTCGGGTTCGCTCCCGGTGTTGGCCGAGAAAGTTCCTCGGGATTTTCAGGCGAGGTTTCCCCCATCACCAGTGGCGAAGAACGGAGGGTCTGACAAGGGACTGTGTCTAATCTTTCGGATGGGACTTAAAAGCCAAGATCCCATTGGCGTGTACGTGAAAAAACGCTGGACAGTTGGAATTCGAAATAAGAGCAGACCGTACTGCCGCTGGCCAGGCAAAATTTCCCTCACAGCCCACTGTATGATGTACACCCGTGTTCATTAATTAATCCCATTTGGTTCAGAAGAGTATGACGCTACACCCAATTTCATTTTATTTCATGTTCAAGAATATGATGTGAATGGAGACATTTCATGGGTTCAACATTGCAGTTAATGAGAAATAATTTCTAGTCTAGTCTGAATAAGGAGGCATTGTCTCCCTTGTAGGCTTAAACATAGACTACAAAGACGGTCTGAAAGGGAGAAACAGTACACTGAAAAAACCCTTGTGTTGGATCTCAACACAAGAACTTGTGTTTAAAATATTTAACACATGTTTGTGTTAAGACATTGAAAAAAACACAAACTTGTGTACATTTATAACATCTTATGTGGTTTTTTTCCATATAATTAATTACGTCGACATTAAAGATAACATTTATTATGTTCCTTTATCACTAGCCTATATGTAAAACCACTCTTCCTGAATTTGAATGTCGAGTAATTCACTTGATTTGTTTTTTAATATTTCTAATTATCTAAAAGGATATATTAATTATTACAAACATTAAGTAGAAATCGCAATGTATGTATCGTGCGATGCATTTAATATCTCTTTTAAAACAACGTATTTTATAACAGTATACTGATATAAGAGATCAAAGTTTTAGTCAATTATTATCTAAATATAAACTATTTATTTAATTAGATATAATAAAAGATTGTTCTGATTCTACTCTTTGTATATTTTCACATCTTGTCTCAGACAATATACAGAGACAGGTTATTACAATGTCTGCATTTGGAAGTGTCTGATTGATATCGCCCCAATAAACTTGACACATCAAAGACAATAACAATTGTGTTATATCTACGTTTTAAAAAAATGTTTGAATGGGCGTGGAAATAGTCGAGTTAATCTTTTTATTTAATTTAATTGGTTCATTAATCGAAATTGGAAATTTATTCTTACCTGTAAATGACCAATTAAAATGAATTACTCTTAAAACAAAGAAAGAAATATTTATTGAAGTAATTTTGTGGTATTAAACCCTGTGGTACTGCAAATGTTAACTGTATTATTAAGCATTAGTATCGAAAAAAGTGATATTGTTGTGAAAAAAATTTGTTCAGAAAATAAGAATATCAGGTTTGTGATTTTGGTATTTTTTAATACAATGTATTTATAACGCAAATTTTTCGTTTCGGTTAAAACAAAATATACCTACATTTTAATTGGCCGAAGGATGTGTGACTAATAGAAATATGGCGGGCGGACAAACTGACCAAACAGTATATTTCGAGGTATTTGAGGTAAGCTAATTTAATATTATATCATAACTGCATGTGCATAATTGTGTTTCTGTTTGATTAAATATTCAAAAAATCATTCTTAGGATACAACCTCGACACCAGTCCGCCCTGAATTGCAATGTTTGTTTTGTGTTCTGGGCGCCATTTTGAATATAATACAATCCAGCGATAGTGTAGTATAATTCCTTTAAAAGGGAATCCTAATTTGTTAATTTTCTGCAATACCACTTCGGTGGAAGCGGACGTTAAATAAAGCTATTTCACGTACAAAGACCTACAATAAAATCCAGGTGAATTGGGAAAAATATTCATGTATTTTCTTGATGAAGAGTAGCTATTTCAATTTGTAAATGCCCAGTCATCTTAGACAAATAATAATTCCAACTTCAAATCAGTTGTATTTATTCAAATCATACCATGAAGAATTGTATTTTTCCACTTGCATAATAATAAAAACTTGACTTTTATTATTTTATTTCTTCAGGCCAAGAGCATGGAAAATTGGTAATTGCCTTGTATCACTGCTAACTATAAATCACAGGGAGCCTTGGGCAGAAATGATAATATGGTTCTTAGATATGTTACTGTGTACAGACTGAACAGAAAATATTTATACACTTGCTATTACAGTACTGGCAAAATTAATAGCAATTTTTTCTAAAAACGTTGCAGAAGTAACTCACTAAAATTGAAGTATGAATAAAATCATACACCGTGAATATATTGAACTGAATATTCTTACACATAACCATAGGCGTACGGGGAAATTTTTGACTGGGGGCGGTGGTGGTTGGTGCCCCAAAAATGTAGTTAGGTTCTTAATATGTTACATAATAATAATAAATTCGCTGTTAAATTGGACACATTCAAGAACACAATATTTTTTTATACAACTTTTACAAAGTACAATTGTGTGCCCAAATTTTCCCAGCCCCCCCCCCCCAGCTCGTACGCCTATGCACATAACCATATTGACATCTACTTCACATTGCATGGTTGGTCGACGCAACGCCGTGTATAGATAAAGTTGCGACAACTGTGAAGCCAGGAATTTCATATGACGTCATGCAAACTTATTATCTATTTATATGACCTATTTTATTGTTGGATGTCATAGATTTCAGCGAATAAGTGTATATAGGACATAAAACATACATTTTTTAAACAAAAAGTATAGCTGAACATACTATTATTAGTATTATACAACAAGAAGCGCACATTATTGTTATATAGCCTTATTCTATAAGAAAAATCAAAATAAAAGATACACTAGATAAAAGTACTATTAAACCAGGGGCGGATCTAGGAATTTTGAAAAGGGGGGGCGCTGCAAAATGAAGGCATTGACCGCGGAGACGGGGCTTGCCGCTGAGGGGGGGGGGGGGTCCCCAAGAAAATTATCCGTCATTTCCTTGCATCTGTAGCCATTCCAAGAGCTATTTCCCAGACTGGTGTGTTTGAGTCGATGGTTCGAGTCATTTGGGATCCCTACAACGGGTTGGGAACGGACATATTTGAGTCTGAGAAACGGCACTTTCAGCCGTAAAAAAGGGCACTGTTGAAAATTAGGGGGGGGGCGCCCCTCGCGCCCCCCATTGAATCCGCCTCTGATTAAACATATTTAACTTGCATTCGCTTTTAAAGGAGCTAAATCGCTAATATTTGGGAACTAGAAATTGTCACAAATGGGTCGCACTAACCTTGATGTTGACAAATTCGTAAGACGATATGAACATCAAGGTGATATATGCATATATGCAGCATAGATAATTAAAACTTCTATTCAAGTTAAACCAACTGTATCTATTTATGTCTTACGTCGAGCTGAATACATTTTATGATTTATTGTCATTAAAACATCTATTGGTGGTTAACAGTGTGTAACTAAAAACTAAAATTGGATCTTATTATCACGAAGTCTATCGCATCCAGATAGTTAAAGCGCGTTTACAATATATTCATTTTTTTGTATCGTAAAATTCATCTTCATTTGACGAACTACACCCAAACTACAGTCAGTGTAAACACGGTTTGGAGACTGTATCTGAACTACAGGGTACATCGAACTACAGTGTACATCATGCTTAAGAGACACTATCTAATATCCAACAGGAAAAATGACGATTAATTTAATATCCGCCAATTGATGTTGCTGCTATTTTGTATTTTCAAAATTTATCTTCAAATTCAGCGACATCGAAAACCATATAAAGGACATTGCAAAAGTCATATCTTACGTATCTTAAGAGATGACCTTTTAGTCTACCAAATTTATGGTATTTTTGTTAAATTGCCTTATACATGTATTACCAAATTCGGTAGCCCTTTTAAAAGAAATGCCCGGCACCACATGGAAAATACATTTCTTTAATTGATGTTTGTCAAATTCGATTTCCGCACATTTCGCGTACATAACCACGATATAATGGTCGAACATTACGTACATCAGATAAACTATTTTTAAAGCCCAAAACTGTTCAACTAGTCTCTTTTAGTTATCAAGCACCTGTTTTATGGGATAATCTACCATTTAGTTTAAGATGTTGTACATCTCTATATTCTTTTAAAAAACAACTTAAATCACATTTATTTAATGAGGCTTTTAACTGACTCTGTATACAATTGTTAACATGTCCATAATCTTGTTGTTTATTTATGATTACATTGTCACTTAACATTGTTTTATGAAAGGGCGCGCTATAAATATGCTGTAATAATAATAATAATAATAATAATAATAATATTACCAAATTTGGCGGCCATTATGAAAGAAACGCCCGGCACCATATAACAAATACTTCTTTTTTTTAATTTGACGTTTGTCAAATTCGATTTTTCGGCACATTTCGCTTTCATAACCACTCTGTGTATGAGGAATTTAAAAAGAAATCATTTACAATCCAACGAGTAAATAGTAAAACACACTGATTACGAGATATCGCTCTCAGAAAATTCCCCGATTTTGGGTATGATTTTGTTTGATATATTTATCACTGAACCAAACTGCATTGGTTTCTTTTGCGTTTTTTTTTTAGGGTAAAACGTTATATTATCCCTAAACGTCTAATACTGCAAGAAAAAAACAAATTTTGGTATGTAAACCTGTATGAAGCCATGAGGTCATAACTTTTATGGCGTCATAATTGGGACCCAAAATGGCGCCTGGAAATGAGTTGTCGTAACTTTCCCACAGTCTACTCACTCATGTGCTCATCGTTGTATACGAACTAACGTTGAAAAAATCAATTTACGTCGATTTTTGAACATTTTAAAAGCCGTAGTTCGATTCGGCGCCCAAGAAAAGATATACATATACACCAAAAACATGGCAATCAATCAAGTTGAAGCGTTTTGGCGTAAAACATCTGTTTAGGCGAGATGACGTGTTTTTGGTGTACATGAGTAAGCAATAATGCTACCTGACTAAAATACCCCCCCCCCCGCCTTTTGCATTCGCATGTAGTCATACATATGAGTCTCAAAATAATTTAATATATTGTTAAATTATGCTCTTTTCAACTCCCCCGCCCCCGCCGCCGCCCCCTGCTAAATGAGTTATTTTACTTTTATTCTGCCATCTAAATAACTCTATACCCATGACTGGTGTACCAAGTTAAATCCACATCAAAACATCAAAACCCCATTTGTCGATAAGTGTATTTATAATAATCACTTGAACATCCTTGGAGAATTATATCTATTTAGTGAATATTAATACCAAAGAAAGAAAACAACTCTAAATTCTGAATATAAAGTCATCAAATTCTTTTACAGATCTTATTGTGGAAACCCAAAAGTTATATTGCCTTTTTAATCACATTTTTGTTTTTAATGTCAAATACCAAACCATCTCTAATATTGTTTCATTATATAGAATGCAGTGTAATCCTAAACACTAAAGATTTGGCCTGAAAACTTGAAATAATATAGAGGGATCATCAATAATTAATAGTAACATTCGATAATTATAAAAATGTATTATTGTAGGATGAAATCAACCTTTATTTTTAAACATTTAGTGAACATTTCGGATGTTAATGCCTCTTTTATATAAAATGGTTTTATTAATTAATCAATTTTTGTTTTACAAATTTTTAATTTTCTCCATTTTGTTTGATTTTTATGCTATATTTATTTTATCTATCTATAATTATTTGCCTGTGCTTTATCTATTAGTTCCCATTTATATACTGTAGAAAATTTTGAATTCCTAATCTGTTAAAGGGACTATTTTTTCTTAAAAGTATTTCAATTTAGTGCATCATTAATGTCTTTAGTGCTTGGTTTAGTTGATATTAAATTTAGATATATTTAAAATGTATGTTTTGGGACCATGGGGTAGGGATATTGTGAACATATATATACTATTCAAAAAAAGTAGGGGATATTTGATTTTTAAGTGTTATTAAAGTCACCTAATGAAACTGACGAAGAAACAAATGACAAAATGAAATGAAGTTCACATTCATCGATTTATTCCAAATGATCGTTAGACTAAGTAAGGCACAGACTGACCATTATAAGGGTAAAATGATACCCGGGGTCAAACAGCAAAGTTACCACAGCATCACAACCAAGTCAGTAACGGGTAAATCCTCCTCTGTTTGCCAAACAAGCATTGATCCGACGTGGCATACTCCTAATGAGACGTCTAAGGTCATTTTGGTCCAGATTGTCCCATTCCTGTTGCAACGCAGCAGCAAGTTCTTGGACATTGGCAGGACGTTGTTGACGTTGACGTAACCTCTGTCCAAGCATGTCCCAGACATGCTCGATCGGGGAGAGGTCGGGACTCAGTGCTGGCCAAGGTAATGTGGTGATGTTCTGTTGTTGGAGGTAACCTGTAACGATCCTGGCCCTGTGACATCTTGCGTTGTCATCCTGGAAGATGAAACGGCGGCCATGACGTCGTGCGAACGGCACAACATGGACTGCCAAGATGTTGTCCCGGTAGTACTGGCCTGTAACACGCCCTGCAACAACATGTAAAGCCGTTCGTCCAGCAACAGTGATGCCTCCCCACACCATAACAGAACCACCCCCAAATCGATCATGTCTGATGACGTTAACGTCTTGGAAGCGCTCGTTTCGACGACGCCACACCCTCCTACGTCTGTCCAAAAAATCAACAGTGAACCTTGACTCATCTGAAAACATCACATTGTTCCAGCGTCGATTATCCCAGTGTTGACGATCCCTACACCAACGACGTCTTGCCTGAATGTGATGATCTCTCAAACAAGGGATCACGCGAGGACGTCGGGCGTGAAGGTGACCCATATGCAGTCGATTCCGAATCGTCTGGCCACTCACTCTCACACCAGTGTCTGTTTGAAGACGAGCGCTGATCTGATTTGCTGTGATGACACGATTTCTCAAGGCCAAGGTACGGATAAATCGATCCTGGGCTTGAGTTGTCGCCCTTGGTCGACCTGAGCGTGGTCTGTCCTGTACAGATTGTGTATCACGGTATCTGGACCATAGCCTGCTTATGACAGACTGAGAAACATTCATCGTCCGCGCCACAACCGCCTGTGTTGTGCCGATCTGTAGCATGCCAAGGGCACGTAACCTTTCATTTTGGATAAGCCGACGCATATCAAAATTTGTTTTCTGGTCACTAAAACAATTAAACTGATGTTTCCACCCTGGAATTCAATGCCACAATGACTGTAACATTCAAAGTCAGAGTCGTGCAAATCTTGGGTTGGACCCCCATGATGATCCCAAGCATCACCTGCATTCCATGCGGTTGCTATTGGTGCGTTTGGGCGTCACATGTAACTGGAAATGTTTCTTCTGTTAGGTTCTATAGTGACTTTTTTCGTAGTCATTTGCATATTTTAGTATTATGCCCCCAAAATCAAATATCCCCTACTTTTTTTGAATAGTATATTATATTCTCAGTTCTTTTTAAGGTTAATTGTAAAAAAAAATTAAATAGCTTTTTTGAGGGGTGGGGGGATATTGTTACTATTGAACACAATTTTATTAGTATTGAAATTAACTTTGTTGATTAATATTCCAAATGTCTCGGTGCTTTATTTTTCAATTTAAATAGCTACTTTTTATTTAATAATTGGGAATGGGGGGGGGGGGGAATTTTTCATTGTATAACACAATTTTATTAGTATTGGAATTAACTTTGTTTATTAACCTTCGAGATGTCTGTATTGGTATTAATTAGGCATTAATTTATTTTTTCATATCATTTATTGAATAAATAATAATTTAACAAACAAAATTATTATGTCATTTATCAATAATTACAGTTTAAACAGAACGAATGGAAGGGGTTGCATTCGAAAGGTTGCTATACTGGATATAAATTGGTAAAATACAACACACGTTTTTGTTATACACAAGTTTGTACGAAACAACACGAGTTTCAGAAATTTCAACACAAGTTTCAGAAATTTCAACACAAACAAGTTTCAGAAATTTCAACACAAATAATGTGTAGATTTTCACACAAGTTTTGTGTTGTTTCAACATTTAACACAAGTTTTGTGTTGTTTCAACATTTAACACAAGTTTTGTGTTGTTTCAACATTTAACACAAGATTGTGTTGTTAAATAGAGACACCTAACTTGTGTTGAAAATAACACAAGTTTGTGTTGTTTCAACACAAGTTTTTTTTCAGTGTATAAAAAAAAGAAATCGACATGAATATTCACGATTTTGACTTTGACACGTATACAACAATTAATATTAAAGTCAGACGACCGCTTTAGTTCTATTCAATGAGGAACCACTCCTTGTCTCGCACACACAATAGATAGACCCCATGATACGTAAGCGTAATAAGCCACTCAGCCCCCTTTTAATCTATTTAATGTGGGGTCATTCCTTGCCTCGCCCACACAAGGGATAGGCCTCATGATGGGCATGTGTACTAGGTCACACAATCCCATTTTAATGTTTTTACTTTTAATTCATGGGTACAAATAGAGCCGGATCTGTTAAAGATGCCTTCCCACGTACAAACTGGGAGATTTGATGATATATTTGGACTAAAAAGATATTCAAACTAATTTACCTCTCTCAAAACATTGCATTCGCGAGGAAATACCCCACGATGTAAGAAAATCTACTTTTAGAAGCCATGTTTGTCATGTAACTTGATTAAGGGAAGGGACCATTTTCAGAATGTATTTGCCATTACTTACTGTCCATTTGCCATACGTATGGGGCCTTTTACGTCTTCTACAATACCGATTCGACATCATTAGCAATTATGGTCTTCAAATGTATGCTGATGACACTCAACTGTATATTGAAATTGATTCCGGTGATTATAACCTTGCATCTAACCTAGAATCCTGTATCCGAGAATAAATCCGTGGATGAAACAAAACAGAAAGCACATTCATCAAAAGAAATCACGAAAATGAAAAGAATTCAATTTTAGTTGGTGGTGCTGCAGTTCGGGTTACATATGTAGTTAGAAAGCTTGGCGTTAATTTGAACTGCAATCTAAATATGAAGCACCATGTGTCAGACGTGTGCAGGAAGGTAAATTTTTCATCTGCACAAATCAACTACCAAAGTATTGATAAATACGCTTGTAACATCTACTCTTGATTACTTCAATTCATTGTTATACACTTTACCAGACTGTCATATCAATCAACTACAGAAAAAAAACCCAGAACAAAGCGGCAAGGATGGTCTGACGAGTGAAAGTTTCGCAACATATATTTCCAATCCTATCAGAGTTACACTGGCTACCTCTTACAACCCTTCTCAAAAGCTCAGATCGTTAACGCAAAATAAATAAATCTGCCCCACGACCAGAACTCGTTTTGGTGAACGAACGTTTAAGTACGCCTCTCCTTGTGAACAGAACAAACTGTCTTATGATGTAAAAGAAAGTGCTAATATCTCAGTTTTTAAATCTAGATTAAACATTTCATGAAACTAGCATATCGTTTGTAACTTACAATTAGTGTATACTTTTATAAAGATTCTGTGATAATTTTATCTCTATATTAATTTTTAATTTTTTGTAACCTGATTTTACCAAAAGTACATTTATAAGCACATAATAGTTTGGTGGTTGTTTTGTCTAGACAGTTTCTGATTTTACCAATAGAAATTTACCTTCCTGCACACTTCTGACACATGATGCTGCTTCATATTTGTAACTTTTATATGGATACACACTCACACACACACACACCACACGCCCTTTCCCCACTGTTAAAGACCTCTACGGGCAAGCGAATTAATGAAATAAAAATGACCCCTCTCTTTCTTTTTGTACTTATACTTTGCAGAAAGAAACACTCTGTAGCATTCTTAGAGATCAAAAGTCACCATTAAATATCAGCATTGTTCTGAACTTCCCTGTACAAATGGGGGTAGGCTTTGTGCTTACTCTTTGCAGAAAGAAATATTCGGTGCCATTTCTTGTGGCTGAAAGGTCACGATTCGTCACGATCTTTCATAACATATAATCACATAATCCGGATAAACAGCTAGGATAAAACTCGAGAAACACGCAAATGTTTGTAACAGATATAAAAACCAGCAATTCGGGTTTCATAAGAATGTTAAACATCATAACATAAAAAAATCATAACCGGTATTTTACTCTTTTTTATAGTAAAAAAAAATACACCATATAATCATAGATAGATATATATAACTCTATAAGGCATAAATCTGCAAACCGGTTTTAAGATATTATAATGCCTATTGTACAACAGGGTCTATAGATCTAGTTTATAGGGGCTAACTAACACGTATATATGGTTAACAATTTTATCGCTGATATCAGTCTACTTTAGGAGCGTGTCGCGTCGATAAGCTGTTAACTTTTGTCAGGTAAGCGCTTTAAGTTAAACTCTGTTAAATCATAATGATAGGTATTTAGACGATTATTGTGATGCACAGTCCGTTTAATATTTTATCAAAGTGCTTTATGTATATTTATATTCTTTTTTTCCATTTTTGCAAAACAAAGGAGCCATGTTAGCTAGGTTAGCACGGCGTTGAATCGAGAAAGTTCCCAGGATTTGTCAGCGTGTGCCCGCTTTGGCGTGCACGTAAAAGAACCCTTCACAGTTGGAATTTGAAAGCTAGTTGACTCAATAACAGACCATTCGTTAGACCATTGCCCCGCCTAACCAAACAAACTTACAGAAAAGGAGTATTTCACAAACATTGTATTGTCCTATAAAGTTAGGCATTACTACTGTTAGTAAATTGAAAGACATATTTTAAACATATTCAATTTACAGAAATGAAACTATATACCAAGTCCAAGTTAGAAATTTTTGATAGTTATTGATGATAGGGTTTAAAATATAATAAGCCTTTGGAAATATATATAGAAGTAGATATGACTACAAAGTTTAGTCATAGGTCTTCAGGATATACTGAGTACAAGAATGAAGCTCTGTAAACGATACGACCCGTAGTCTGCCGATTGGGTCTCGTTACGGCAGTCGACGTCATTAAGTTAGTGCGTCAAAAACAAAATAGCAACATAAATCGGACTGGAATTTTAAGGCAAAAGGAATGAAATGAAGTAGGGTTTAACGTCATACAGTTCTGCTCTGTCCGGGATAATAAAAACGGGCATACGCCATGTCGTGTGAAATGGCGTTACTGCCTACTCTTATTCAAATTCTAACCGTCAATGGTTCTTATACATGCATGCCACTATGTCCCCTGCCAGAACCTCCGACCAGAACCACTGACAAGGGGAAACCATGCCGGAATAGCCGATGAACTTTCTCGGCCAAAACCAGGATCGAACACGGGGAATTCCAGGTTATAATTATAATTGTTATAATTAACAATATGCAAGAGAAAAAAGATAGGTGAAGAATATTGTATTAATTAATTATCAAAGCATAAAATATAATCACGTATACATGTACTTGTAATAAGAGAAATATAGCAATGTAGGCTGCTCCACCCTTAGTAGTCTATTTAAAATAGATAGCGAATATTGTGACGATCATGGAGTACAAGCAATATGTATGTGTCTTTTCAATTTACAAATAGCACCTTTACAAGGTTATCACATGTATGCATATTTTTTGATAAAAGACAGTATTATATAACTGCCTCGTCTACCGCGGAGTTATGTAATGAATAGATATAATAGTTGTATATTGAGCACAGATTCTATTAAATAAATCTCTATTCGCTACCATACATATATTAATATACAATAAATGTTCACGTGTTTGGTTTATTACTTTTGCATACATTCCTAGTACTTAGTAACGCGTCGTAATCAAAACCTGTGTTTTATAAGATCGTGAAATAATTGAAACTGTCTTACAAACAGTACATGTAAATAAGTAAATCTACAAGAAGTCATAAAAACAAGACCATGGAATAGTCAGTGTTTACCCATGTGCAATTTTATTACCTTGGTATTCAATGATAAAGTAGTGTACATCAAATCTAACTTAAAATTTATCTTTTTATTATAAATAGGTATGTGCTATAAAGTTATGTGTTATATTTCCGCCGTGGTTTCCGCTTGGCAGTGGTGTAGCACGGGTGCTATTAAGGAACAGTGTGTTGTCCCGTGTACATATGGGCATGCACATTAGACACTTTGACAGATGGAATTCGAAATAAGAGTAATCTAGCTCGTAGTGCCGTGGTCCTGGCAAAATTTCTCTCGTTAGCCCGTTTGAAGCAGAAAAGTTGGATGTTAAACCCAATTTGATTTCGTTTGCGACTGGAATCAGTCGTTTATGGCCGCAACTTGACAACGCTCGCTTAAGACCACGATGTTCTAGATGTAATCAAACTTGTTAGTAATCTTTTCATAGGATTGGTACCCTGTTAAAATGGGATGGGTAGAGCCACGGTGGCTCAGTGACTAAGACGTTGGCTCGCTAACCTGAAGGTCCCATGTTCGATCCCTGCGTTGGCCGAGAAAGTTCATCGGGTTTTCCGGCGTGGTCCCCCCTTGTCAGTGGTGTAGGACAGAGGGCCTGTCAAGAGACAACGTACAGTCGTTCAGATAGTACTAAAAACCGTGCACGTTAAAGATCCCTTGCCAGTTGGAATTCGATAAAAGAGTAGGCCGTAGCGCCGCTGTCAAGGCAAAATGTCCCCCATAGCACACTGTAATTACAATATAGTTGTATAAAATGAATATAACATTTGACCTAAAGAAAGACCTGGCCCTTGATTAATGTATATTTAATAAGAGCCCACTGGCGTATATTAAGGTAAATTTGTATCATATTTTGGTTCGTTTTGTTTTCCTTCGTTTTTAACTTTACACAGTTATATACGGGGAAGTCAATGAGTTCATAGAAGTGAGTATTGATACACACCTGAAGACATCATCGATGATGTCATTATTGAGATAGGCCATCTGACGACAGTTTACAGACATAAACAACTCTTCCCGGTCATTTACTTGAGATTTACAGTCTGTTGAACACAGGTACCCTCCTGTAATCATGGAAGGTTTTAAAACTGAGCATCGTGCGGTTATAAAGTTTCTCACGAAAGAAGGGGTGAATGCGACCGAAATACATAAACGTATGACCAATGTCTATAGGAAGGAAGCCCCTCAATATTCTACTGTTGCAAAATGGTCAGCTGAGTTTAAGCGGGGTCGCAGCTCCTTGGACGATGACCCACGGTAAGGAAGGCCTGTTGAAGCCATTACAGATGATATGGTTGCACGGATCGAAGGCTTAATCATGTCCGATCGTACAATAAAGGTGGACGAGATATCTTCAGAGTGTGGCATTTCTCATGGAAGTGTTTTCACCATAATTCATGAGTACTTGCACTTGTCCAAGGTGTCTGCAAGATGGGTGCCACGAAACTTAAATGCACAAGATCGGCACTAGAGAGTTGAATCCAGTCGTGAGCTCTTGGACATCTACAATGCTGATCCCGATAACTTATATGCCCGTCTGGTTACAGGGGATGAAACGTGGATTCATCACTGGGATCCTGACACCAAGCAAGAATCCATGCAATGAAAGCATAAGCACTCTCCTGTACCCAAGAAGTTCAGAACTCAGTCTTCTGCTGACAAGATCATTTCGACCATTTTCTGGAATTCAAGGGGCGTGATACTTATAGACTATAAACCACCTAAAACTACAATAACAGGAGCTTACTATGCTGACTTGTTGAAGCAATTGAGAGCGGCGATCAAGAGCGGCATGTTGACTGCTTCTTCATGACAGCATAGTAGGCTCCTGTTATTGTCCCAGTCTATCAATACTAATCAGTAAAAGTAGTGTAAACCCCATTGCATTCCATTTCATTTCATTTCATTTCATTTCACACATAGAGAGATTAGTATTAAGTCAAGCTATTTCATACATCGGTAAGGAATGTCAACAAGCACGTATTTTCATAAGATTATAAACCAGTTGAATTAATACTGTCATACAAAATCAAGCATGATTCTACTTCAATAGGTTTAACATTATCATATTACAACCATTTTTATAACTTTTGTATAGGAGTCTTTGTGCGTACCGTTGCACACATGCTGGGTACTTACTATTAAATGCTATTGTAGTCAAGGTTTTCAGAACAGAGGTCGTTTGTTGAAGTTTCAAGATCATGGGACGTGAACCTCCATATTGATGTGTCTGGCTTGAAAGAAGTTTTCATTAGTTATTCCAACTTCTTCTGTCCCCCTTTTGCTTTCTCTAACCATTTAGTACCATGTACAAGACAGGGTATGCTTTAGCTTTAGAACACTTAAAACAACTCCTCGTGAAACCAAGAAGTTGACAATACATGGACAACGTGGGTTTTTTTTTTTGGGGGGGGGGTGATTATTTTTAAAATTATGTTTAGTCGTGTCTGTTTACGAAACCATTGTATGCGCAGGCATGCGTGGAAGTTATATTGAGACGGAAGGAAAAATTCCATCGATTTTGTAATTTGAAACAATATAGTCACCCAAAAATCATCAAAACACAAACGACCCCTCCCCCCGCCCCTTTAATCAGGTACATGATCAACTACATTACAAAACTGAGTATTTTCATAGTTTAATTTATAACAAAATTCGACGTTATCTAGACCACGTTTTCTTTTAAACCAGACAATATGGAGTGATTTCAAAATGTGTCCTAACTCTTGTCTACTACGCGTACAATGCAGTTAATCTGAAAAGGGGGCAGATCCTGACATGCTTTACCTTGAAACGGGATTTCCGTGCTGACCTTGTCAATTATCAGAATCATCGCCAGTAATTCCTACGCTAGTGCCACATTTAGGTTTAGTCTTCCTCTCCCATTCCCTTTATCCCCCTTTTGCTTGGCGATTTTTTGTTGACTTTCTGTTGTAGAATCCACGAAAAGGGTTTGAGTATACATCTTCTGGCATTTCTGGTGGATATTCAAGAATTCAAGAATTGAGGCGGGCGGGTTCCAGGTCGGTTACGATGAAATGTTGTGGGTGGGTGGGTGGGGGGTGCGGGTACAACTGCGTGTTCACTTGTATGATAATTTATGTTTGTGTATCTCAAGTTTTCCATGGTGAAACTCATAGCTGGAGAAATTATTGGTGATCTGTGGCCAAATGGATGGAATTTCATTTCTACTGTGTTTCAGGAACTTCTAAAATATGTCATAGTTTAGGGCATGGAATCTTATATTTCAAGTTCTAAGTAGACGTTTACTTATTTAATATATCAGTTTCTGCTGTCATTTATAATTATTAATGATACTTCACAAGAAAGCATGTAATAAAGCCTTTCATTTTATGTCACGATTTCTTTTCTGAAAAACTGAATGGCATAATCCTATTACGTGATACATTAATGATATCTAAAAGGCATACATAGCGAACCTTGCGGAACCCCTTGGGCGATGAACTATTTTGATTTAAAGAGGAAAAGTTGTAACATCAATAGTCATTGTCACTTTTTACAAATATTAGTATTTTACAACTTAGAAGGTTATAAGACCTTTTCTTTTATTAATGCCATTTGTCATGCTTTATTTCTGTAAAATTAAATGAATTAACCTTTTAAGCGATACATTATTGGTATCTTTAAAGACATAGATAGCGAACCTTGCGGAGCCCCTTGGGCGATGTCCTATATTGTTTTGAAGATTTGAAGAGGTGAAGTTACCTAAAAAGAACTTTAACATCAATGGCCATTGTCCCCTTTTCTACAAATATCAGTATTTCACAATTTTTTTATTCTTGTCAATGTTTACTGTAGCGTGATGTAAGTTGTAACACTGTATAATAGATATAGGTGTACTTTAAAATATTCAGTGGACTTATTGATGCATTAAAAAGATTTATCATGAAAATAGCCAACCGTGTATTAATGACTTATATTTAAAAGGAAATTTACATGATGGGGAGATATACATATCAATAGAGAAATATCTTAATGTCACCAAGTTCGGCAATTTCCTTTTTCATATTTATCTGTTAAAAGTAACATTGTACCATAAAAGGTCAATGTTCTTTGATAATAATATTTAGAATATAGAATATATTTATTAGATTTGGGTAGGTAATCGTTTTTTCGCTATGTGAAGCGTGAAATATGTATGATAAATGTGTTTAATATATCGTAACATATTCTATAAAAACATTAATATAATGGCAGGAGGTATAATAGTTTGTGCTTGAGTACATTAGTTCTCAGAATATTAATTTATTTGAGTAAAAGTTATTTGAGCCTGGCCCTTTTACGATAATAATCTGTACCTGATATGAAACACGTTTGTTTCCTCAAAATATTCTCTTTCAATTCTTATGAGTAGATCAAAGAGTTGGTTTGAATAAAAACACGCACAAACAAGTCAGGAAACTAAATATTATTTAAAACGCTTTCCTTGGGTAATAACAAAACGAAAACAGCACAGACATTTTTGTTGCAGGCGCATATCCAGGAGGGTGGGGCAGGGGGCCTGAACCCTTCCCTGATTGGGCAGAGCATATTTGTTTCTACACTCGAAGAGACTAACGTGCGACGCATTGCCGCCGTGTTGACCTCAATTAACTCTAGTCATATACATGAATGCACCTAAATGAACAGAAATATTGTCTGAGAGCTTCGCATTGATGTTATCCCCACTTCTTCCCCCCCCCCTCTCCCAATTTTCGCTCAGATTTATATGCATAAAATATTGATATATATTTTTTTAAATTTATTTTAATGTGGTATTTGTTTTTGTTCGTTGTATGCTGCTGGTTTGTGCCAATTAGCTTATGATTCCTCCATGGAGATAAATAAATTTTCTCGATTTTTTTCGGAGATTTTTTATTAGGAAAACTCCTGTAAATGTTGTGACAGTGTACAGAACCTGGACATCCACTTTTAAAATCGGTGATCGTAATTTTTCGTCCATGTCACACTACAAATGGCTACTGCGGCGATCGAATTTTCAAAATTGTCTGTTCGGCAATTGCTTGACTTTTGTCAACTCAGTATTTTGTCTAAGTGTGTCGAATTTAAAGAGTATTGGTATGATATTCTTAAGCTTTATTGATGAATACGTTCCACTGTTGAGTGTCATTGTTTGGGCTAGTAACTCTTCTGGTGATCTTTCGTCCGGAGGTTATCATCTATATATTGGCTTCGGATTCCACGATTGGCAGAACGTTAAAGATCCCCAGACATATATCCCGAGATTATCATATTATGTATAATAGCGTCGGTTTCATCTATTAGCCGCACATTAAAGATCCCCAGACATTTACACTCGGGATAATCTGTATATTTACATCCGTTTCTTTCATTGGCAGCGCATTAAAGATCCCCGGAATTTACACCCGAGTTAATAGCATCGTTTTCATATATTAGCAACACGTTAAAGATCCCCAGACATTTAGCAACGAGGTTATCATCTGCCTCTTAGCATCGTTTTCATCTATTAGCAGCACGTTAAAGATCCCCAGACATATAGCCCCGAGGTTACCATCTGTGTAATAGTGTCGGTTTCATATATTAGCAGCACGTTAAAGATCCTAGATATTTACACCAAAACATTTATCCCCGAGGTTACCATCTGTATATTAACTCCGACCGTCCGACGTCCACCACTGACAACACGTTAAAGATTCCCAGATATTTACATCTGTATATGTGCGTCCGTTTCTTTTATTAGCAGCACATTAAAGATCATCGGTAAGGTTTGTTTATGTGTGTATGTGTTATGTTTATTATGGTATATGTTTATTGTTAGAGTACATAAAACACGGAAAACATACATAGTATATCCCACAGTGTTATATTATACAAAAAATATTTTTCACGACTCCATGTATTCAGCCATGAATTAGTACCAAATAGGTAGCCAGTGTTAATAGGTCATAAAATATATACAATTGATCCTTGTCAAGGACTACCTTTATTATTCTCACCTGTAGTATACTTTTGACCCTGATACCCCTCTATATTATTCTGCTGACTAAATAGGATTTTAATGGTTGAATAACCGGATTATTTATTACTCGAACTATACCTTATATTTGCAGGCCATACACAATATACGGTAGTCTTCTGACCATATACATTGGCGTGCATGTAAAAGAATCCCTAGCAGTTTGAACTCGAAATAAGAGTAGACCGTATTTTCGCAGTCCGGGCAAAATTCCCCACAGCAAACTGTATGGTGTATGTCCGTCTTCATTAGCCGAGTTGGAAAAGAGCAATAGGACGTTAAACCCCATTTCATTTCATTTTACAAAACCTGTTATATATCCAATTCGACTACGAAACCTGTTAAATTTAATTCGAATACAAAACCTGTTATATATTCAGTTCGACTACGAAACCTGTTTAATGAAACCTGTTATTTATTCAATTTGAATGTGCGTTAGACAATAAGTTGTGTCACTGAGTCAAGGGATGCTCCCTCGACTCCCCGTTTTTTGAAAGGGTCCAGTTGAGGAGTTTAATTTAGCTTAGTTTATGGAAGATGCCTGCTTCTATCAAAGGATATCCACAGCATCTTTAAATTTTTGGTATTTATTTTTCAGGAATTATTTTGGTTTTCGACGATGCCACGCCATCACAGACGTCAACTTGGAGATTGCAATGGCCACGGGAGGTCTAATCGGTTCACCAACATGCAGCCTGACCGTGGTTTCCATACTGGGTTTCCACTAAACTGGAGTTTCGGAAACAGGGATATGTGGCAGCCAATAGTGCAGCCACAAAATGGCGACAGAAACGATCGTCATTGCATTATCGTCGATTATGGTAGTGATCCTTACGATGATTTCAATCATTCCCCCGTCTTTTTGCCCGGGATAATAGTACGAGATCCAGCACAACGTCCAAGCTCTGTTAATAATAACGGTAAGAAAGTTTTGTCATTTTCATGGTAAACAAAGAAAACAGTTATATATAATCGGGGGTTCATTTTTGGTAACGTCTTTGGTCATAGTTTTCTGCACCAACCGGGATAATGAGAGAGAGAGAGAGAGAGAGAGAGAGAGAGAGAGGGGGGGGGGGGGGAGGGGGAGAGAACTGGGGTTTAACGTCCACTCGACACAAAGTAGGTCATTTCCGGACTAATATATGGTTTAATTTTATTTCAATAATTCGCTTGCGTGTACAGGGATCTTTAGCAGTGGGAGGAAACCGGAGGACCCGGAGAAAACCCACGAGGTTGGACAGGCGACCCTACTCCATGTCACGTACAACCGGGAATTCGAAACCACGCCAGTCGACTCAATGACAGACTTTATGATACAGCGCGCACGCTAACCATTCAGCCCCCCCCCCCCCCCCGGGCTAATGGTTGTATTCGAATACCGGGTTTGTGCGTGACAAAACCCCATGGGTGATACTACTACTGTGTGGACTGATAAGAGAGGGAAATGGGGTTTAACGTCCACGCGACACAAACTAGGTCATTTCGGGACTAACATATAATCGCTTGCGCGTAGTGGTCTTTAGCAGTGGGAGGATACCAAACGACTCGGAGAAAACCCACGAGGTTGTACAGGCGACCCTACTCCTTGTCACGTACAACCGGGGATTCGAAACCACGCCAGTTGACTCAATGACAGGCCTTGTGATACTGCGCGCACGTGCTAACCACTCGGCCATCCACTCCCCACCCACACCGGTACTTAAATGAAAAGTATTTATAGTCTATAGTCTTTTATTGATGGTCTATTTCATAATGGATAGCGCATTATTGCTATAAAAATGTCAGCACCGAGAAGTGGTTGATTTCTTGACTTCGCGATTAGAATATCCCAAGTTCGAATCAAGTCGGGTTTACACTTGTCCGGGATGGGACGGAATATTGATTCATGACCGTAAGTTATTCCGACTGGCATAGACTTATATTAAAGTGGGCAAGTCTCTAACTCAATATCATCCAAATTCTTCGAAATTGAAAACACGAATTATTTGTTAATTTAAATCAACATTGATGTTGTTATCTTACCGGGAAAATATGGGTGTCTGATAACCAATATTTAAGACATAATAAACATTTTACCATTGGTATACGCGTGTACCATAATGCGTTTCAGCGCCATTTGTAACAAGGGACTCGAAGAACGAGGCTAGACATATTCCACAAGTCATGCCAACCGGTGTCGCCATATTCTTATCAGGAGAGCAATAAATACTATCGGTGTAGACTGGAATAACCAGACGCTAGAGATTGACACACGATTGAGACTTCTGGTGTACTTCACCGAACATAACTGATTTGAAATTAGAATAAGAATGGAAACGATTGAATCTAAATCAGTTTATATACATTCATATTTCCTTATTATATGGGTTGCGATCAATTTGTGTCAATTTCTGGGTCCCAAATATTAGCGATTTAGCGCCTTTAAGTTGGTTACATCTTGGGAGCTGCGGTGGATCTGTAAGTAACCAGCAGATCTCGGGGTCGCTACCGTTGTTGGCCGAGAAAGCTGTTCGGATTTTCCGGTGTGCTGGTTTCCCCTTTTCAGAGGCGCAGGACCTGACAAGGAATAGGTCTAGTCCTTCAGATGGCACGTACACGTTAAATAACCCTTGACAACTGGAATTCGAATTACGAGTAGATCGTAGTGCATAATGTCCACACTCTATAGTGTAGTCCGTCTTAATAAGTCATCGGTGCAGGAGAGTAGGACGTTAAACCCCATTTCATTTAATTTCGGTAACATCTTTGTAGTCGAATCTCACATGTTTACCGATTGGTGATTCTATAGAGAGAGAGAGAAATGGGGTTTAACGTCCACTCGACACAAACTAGGTCATTTCGGGACTAACATATGGTTTTAATTTTATTTCAATAATTCGCTTGCGCATAGGGGTCTTTAGCAGTGGGAGGAAACCGGAGGAACCGGAGAAAACCCACGAGGTTGGACAGGCGACCCTACTCCTTGTCACGTACAACCGGGGATTCGAAACCACCCCAGTCGACTCAATGAGGTGATTCTATAGCCTTCATCGTATTGTAATTGAGTTGATTAAAATAACATCTAACAAGATTTAACATTTACTTTAACACGTGCTTTCTATACATCTTACACTCTATAAACAATTCGTCAGACATTTAAATGTCAATATGACAAACATCTAGATTTTTGTATCCAAGACTGTAATGTGTTAGATATTTCTGTTGAAAATAAACTAATTCTGAGTACAATGCATTGTGATCTCTCGTCGAAAGATGGTGCCAATTATCGATATTTGGCATCGAAGATTGTGGGATTTATAGATATTTCTATATAAAGTCATTCTGATCAAAAGTCAATGGATGATGATTATTATCGATAAAGTACTGATTAAAATTTATCATTTTGTCCAGTCGTTGGAGATTCTTTTACATTTCCTTTATTATCATGTATTAAAACTTTCTATGATGTACATATTAATTAACAAATTAATGAAAGTAACTGATAGATCTGATTAAAACACAAATCCTATTTCGTTTCGATTTTTATAGTTCTAAATTTCACTTTACCTTTCTGCACTTCGGACCATCGAAAGTTACGAAACGAAATTTTAATCAGACTGGTAACTGAGAAACCAGGTGCGCTAATTTTAATAGCTACTGTAAATATGGGACTGTGGGTTTAGTTTAAGAGGATCGGGTAAAAGTTTCAAAAACTTACAGAAGCCACGTTATGAAATTATTAAGGAAGTCATGGAATGGAAGGCTAGGTTACTGAAGCACGTGCGCTGCTTCGTTTATTTACAGTTGATTACAGTTCCGCTTATAACGTCACTTCCGGGGTATACTGCGGTTTGAGGGTGGTCCAGTACTAGATAAAAAAGATTATACTAAATATTGTAAGTGCGGTACCTGATAGTTTTCTCCGATTGATTAAAAACAAAACAACAACAAAACAGAAGAAGGGTAAATGCGTCGGTGGTCTGCCTTCTATAATGATGACGAAGGCTTTCTAAATCGTGCACCACATGTTGTCTCCGACTATATAAAATACAATGATTGTATTTCTTAACATCGCGGAAAAGATTAAAAAAATTAAATAGGCTCCTCATAATATCGCTGTTGGATATTCTTAGTATAACTATTGTTATTCTTTAAATACTTTTCGTTAAAGGGCGACAATAAAACAAGTATCTGCTAATTTTTGACAAGAATTCGCTGTATACAATTCAACACGATTTTTAAACAAACCTATTTCTGAAATGACCATTTCTCATAGACTTTCGCTTCATGTACTCCGAGATGTATACGGTATAAAGGTACATTAAATATAATTTAGAGTCATACTTGTAGGGTTTTTTTGTATGAAGTGCAGTTTCTGGGTTGGACTTGTATATTATGATGTTTATGTTTGATGTAAAAGTGACAAGGTGCTTGAAGTACGAGTTTGTGAGTCAAGGAATACACTTATTAACATGAAAAACACTTGTAATTAAGTCTTTACCCACCTGTTTTTGATAAATGCATATAAATAATATTAGTATTAAGTGTAGACTGGTGTTTAGAACGGGTGTTGTGCTATAAAATATAAGGAATACCGGGTTATTGGGACATGTTGTTTATTCGTGTATATATGGCACCAAATCCAGGATAAACTGAACAATTGATACGTCAATAGATATTAATTTCTGGAGATTCTTAGAGATGTTTGGAAAACGTTTTTGGTGTTTGAAAATTTGATTAACCAAGCTCTCCCTGGAAAAAAATATTTTCGATTCGATTGTTTTGCCTTTGTTAATCAAATATCCCGGAAAATGGGACAACAAGGTAGTAGACATCGTCGTATACGTGAAGCTATTACCGGGGAGGTGTACCACAGAAACCATCCTGGACTTTCTCCTGGTCGACGCCCTGTCTATGTCGCTAGCTATGGAATACATATACAAATTACAAACCATTGATCATTACTTGTTACTATTCACATAAATAAGTAACAAATTACAAACCACCGATTATTAAAATTTATGTTCACGTGAATGAATCAATCCTTTGTATAGTGCAGACAGGATTTGATCTAAGTGATAATGTTCGGATAGGACGGGGGGCAATCATTATAAATTAACCCATCGGTAGTCCTCCCCACGCAACAAACTTTGTAAGGCTATATTCAAAGCATAAAGATAGCACTTTATAAACTGTTCGAGGATTATAACCTATGCGTTCTGATTTATCCATGAAGGTCTCCTGGGTCAAACACATCTTATTATTATTAAATTACCGAGAGGAATGTTATTGACCTATTGATAAACTTCTAGTGTTTCTATGATATGATGGTATTTATCGTTCAAATATTTCAAATAACCCAGATTAAATTCCGTGCTATGATGGTATTTGTCTCTAATATTTCAAGTACTAGCGATTGGTCTACAATGCACGTTCTCGGCCTAAATGTTGATAAACAAATATCTTTCTATATAATGAAATTACAAATATAGACTTAAAAGTTGTGTCCACTTATCCTACCTTTGAAATGAAATTGTGTTGAACGGTCTACTTTTGTTGAGTTATATATATACTAGTAAATATTCGTAAATACGTTTGTAAACAACCGTAAGTTTGCTTCGAAATTCCCAGTGCATACTTTGTCTATACAGGTCACATTTCTATGGAATACAATTACTTCTTATAACTGGCCTACTTATCACATTTTCAGTTTATTAAGATAATTTTCCTTCAAAGTAATTAGAAGGGTGTCTCTAATTGGCCAGCATTAACCAAATGTTGTTTTTTACATGTATATATTGTCTCGTTATATATTTTATATTTTACCATTGCTTGATAATGACAAGAGAAGCTTAGTCGACGCATTAATTGTATTCCATAGAATTGTGACCTGTATATTCCAATTCAGTTACTAAATGTCATTGAAACAATATATTATGTATGCCCATGAGTATCTGCTTCGAAGTTTCTATTACACATCTGACACAACTCATCATTTAAGTTCAAATAGCCAACAAGCTTTTGTTGGGCTTTTGTGTATAAGCATTTGACGTAATGTGGTCCATGATCTGTCGTTATTAGTGGGTCTTTGGACCAAAATCAAATATGTACATTTGTAGGCCTTAGTTCTTAAAGGATCGGTAAGTTTTATATAACTATAATAGATTATGCAGGGGTGTACATTTATATAAACCCTGCTTTTATGATATACTAATAATAAAACAGGAAATATAAACCGATAAATAAAGCTATAATTAGATCCAGGTGTTAAACTAGTAAATTCTTTAATATGACAACTGTAGGCTAGTCAAACCTCTCAACTCTACTACCGACTAGTCAAACTTCATCTTTATATAACTACAGACTAGTCTAACTTCAACTCTATATGACAATTACGGACAAGTCAAACTGCAACTGTATATAACAACTCTGTACTAGTCAAATTTCAACTGTATGGCAACTGAGGGTGTGGGGGTATGAGGTCGCATAGTTAGCGCAAGTGCGTTGTATCATAAGGTCTGTCATTGAGTCAACTGGCGTGGTGTCGATTCCCCGGTTGTACGTGGCAAGGAGTACGGTCGCCTGTCCAGCCTCAGGGGTTTTGTCCGGGTCCTCCGGTTTCCTCCAACTGCTAAAGACCCCTACGTGCAAGCGAATTATTGAAATAAAATTGAACCATATGTTGGTCCCGAAATGACCTAGTGGGCGTTAAAACCCCATTTCTCGTAGGCTCGGATACGAGTTTTCGGATCATAAAGCACGCTTCGGCCTACTCATAATCGAGTCGAAGATTCCTTTACGTGCACGCCAAAGTGTACATAGGATCCTGATGTTTCGTTCCACCCGAATGACTAAACGTCATTCATTTCCCGGCCCTCCGCCCTGCACCACCCACAAGGAGAAAACGGTACATGCTGGTTAGTGAACCAGTAGCTTACACACTGAGCCATCGTGGTTCCAAGAATTTTCCGGTATAAATAATATAAGATATTATGTCAATTGGAAGCTAACCATCTTCACGAATTAACTGTTTCTAATAACGATTATAGACAATACTTCAAAGGTGTGGGCGTATTCATTACCATTCCATGAGATAGATAGAGAGAGACATGGGGTTTAACGACACAAACTAGGTCATTTCGGGACTAACATATGGTTCAATTTTATTTCAATAATTCGTAGGGGTCTTTAGCAGTTGGAGGAACGGGAAGGCCCGGAGAAAACCAACGAGGCGGGATGGACGGGCGACCCTACTCCTTGTCACGTACAACCGGGAAATCGAAACCACGCCTGTTGACACAATGACAGACCTTATGGTACGGCGTGCACTCTCGCTAACCATTCGCCCCCCCCCCCCCATATATAGTATAATCTACAGCATTAATTATCTAGGAAACAAACATAAATCCCCAGGTGTCATCTTAAACGATATATCTTATGGCTGGTATGTTGTTGGTAATATCAGCAAATATAAGTATTAGATATGATATCAAAATGGAATGTACAAGTCAAGATAAGGCTTTCCCAACGGTATCATTACATTTCTAAATTAGAATTACATGTAGGCAAATGATTATTTGAGATACCATTTTACTTTAAAGTAATTGAATCGTCATTTACATTTTACACTGCGTATTCTTCACATTTAAGAAAACGAAACCAAGATATCAAAAACAGACAAAATTTCAGCTTGGATTCAATCGGATTAAAAAAGGACCATAAAGGACATTATAGGCGGCACTGGTTTGTTTATATCGTTCCTGGGCATGTCGAATGTTGCGAAATTTCCAATTCATCTATTTTTGTAAATACTGAAAATTATGGTTATGTGTAAATGATTTAAATCCCTTGAATGACGATCAGTCGCTTTTTATAATATTATACTTTAAAAATCGCTGATAAGCCTGTTTAATATTAATTACATAACTTACGTGCAGCTGATAAACAAATGTATACCTTTTGACGTAAATGAACTTTAATACACCGGAAGACCTTTTCATCAGTAAAGTAAGCTCCACAAATTGGCGGAAATGTCATGTAATAATCTAATTTAAAGGCCACGACAATACATCTGAAATCAAATGCAAGTTTTAAAGCTTTAAAACTTGCACTCTTCACTATTGGCATCAATTTGCTTAATTAATTCAATTGATTAATCGGGGAGGATAGTTCTCACGGATCAGTACGATTAACACTAGTTTCTATTCCAAATGTGGTGTTAAACAGGGAGATAGCCTCTCTCCACTATTTTTCCTATTCTATCTTAACGATCTTGCCGATTTTATGAATGCTAACTCCGTTGACCAGGTGATCGTAAGGATAAATGTATACAACTGATCTTATCAAGTTAAATCTTTACTCGACAATCTAGGTTTATCTTACATCTGGACTAATCATTTGTGTTGTTTGCCGAAACCTGGTCCTATAATGCTTCGAATAGGTGATTAGTATTATGCAATCCTGCGATGGGAGCCGTAGAAATCTATAAAAACTGAAAAGTTATAATCTATTTAAAAATGAATACTGTTTTGAAAATTATTTAAATAATTAAATACCGATGTATAGCATATCCCTTTGCAGACTTAGGTGTACTTCGCATGGCCTATTTATCGAGAAAGATCGATATATTAAAATATTATCACAAAATATGACATATCCCTAAATTTTATTCACTTAACCAAATTGTTTATAAATTTAATGAATTAAAAATGGCTATTAATAATGAAGATCTTCAAGTTAAATTATGTAAATATGTATACGAAGCCTTCAAACTTCGCAAATCATTACTTGCTATAGGAGCCGTTACTTCTATATAAATTTACGTTTATGAAATTGCCTATGCTGTATGTTACCATTGCTGTACTGTGCTATGTTTTAAATCTAGAGGTCTATCACTTACAGCCTATATGTATCACAGCGTAGGGTGGGGGGCGAATGGTTAACGCGTACGCGTTGCATCATAGAGTCAAGTGGCCTGGTTTCGATTACCCTCTTATACTTGACAAGGAGTGGGCTCGCTTGTCCAATCTCCGAATACCGCGATTTCCTCCAACTTCAACAGACCCCTGCGCGCAAGCGAATTATTGAAAAAAAATTTGAACCATATGGGAATCTCGAAATGGCCTGGTTTGTGTCGAGTGGACGTTAAACCCCATCTCTCTCTCTCTCTCTATATATATATATATATATATATATATATATATATATATATATATATATATATATATATATATGAATAAAAAAACCTTGAAACTACGATTAACACTGGCGTACATTCTTGTACATTCTGGGAAAACTGTGACTAAATCCTGACCGGTGAGGGGGGGGGGGCTTAACCATATTTAGTGTTTCTACCTTTTTGTTTGGTTCTCTTTATACCAAGCGAGGCTCATTTCCTTTGTATTATATACAGACCTGTCTATGGGATGACAATACGTAGTTTGCATAACAACATCGTTGTTGTAATGTGATTTTTTTAAAACTATTTATCTTCCTCCTTACTGTAAAATATGTACATTAGATACAATGTCCTTTATGTTTTGTAAATTGTTTACTGAAAACAGGGGTTTTGATTTACTGATTTATTGAGAGAAAAAAGGTTTTGATTTACTGAAAAAAAGGTTTTGATTTACTGAAAAAAAAGTTGAAAAATCCCAACGATTGTATTTACTGACTACCTGTGGGTTGATAAAATGATGTAATGCATTTTGTTAACAAGCAACCAATCTACAACGAGCTACTTAACAAAATACTCACCTTTACTGAAAAGAGCTTTATCACTTTGAACAAAACAAATGACGGGAATTAATTGTGTATATTATCAGAACCCGTGCACTCAATTTTATTGGGTGTAACTTAATACAAATTTTAATTATTTCTTTTATGAATGACCAAGTCAAAAATTGGCTATCAAATTTTATATTGTCCTTTATACTTTCCATTCAATATTTTGTGTGGTACTCGTGGTTTGTTTATTTTAGACCATTGGGTAATAAAATAGGTAAATATTAAACTATAAATCTTACTTGAAGAAGACACGTCATATACTACCACTCGACAATTAAAGAAGATCAAGAAATGGAAGTTTAACGCCCTTATTTTATTTGACAACAGGGCTAGTGAGGGCAGACAAACGCCACTCAGTGAGCTATAAGGGCAATTTTGACCGGACAGGACCGAACAGCTCTTCTACAGCCTACTCTTATTTCGAATTCATATCAAGGGTTCTTTTACGTGTACGCAATGTTCACAGGGGACTTCCGTTTTCGTACCACCAGAACGACTAGATGCGGTTCCTTGTCAGACACTCCATCATACACTACTGACAAGAGGAACCACCACGGATAATCCCCGAGGGACAATTTCGGAAAACACCGGGGTTTTAACCTGGGACCAGCTAATTAACGATTTAACGATTGAGTGTCTTACTAATGAGCCACAGGGGCTGCGACTCAAGCATTAGTTCTACACCAGATTACGCGGAAAATATCCTTATATAATGAGACAGATTGAATATTCCTAGTCGATAGATAAATCGTGTTTTAGTTAGGGATCAGATTTTGTACGATCACACCCAAAATACCAACACTCGTTTGGATGATTATGTGATAAGTAATATGACGAAACTGATAGCCTTGATCTTTTATAATGTAATTAACTATTAAATTGGGTTTAGTATGTGTTAATAGAATGTTATCAAGATGTATTTGGAGGCATGTCTTGTGCTAAAGCAACCACCCCCCACCTTTGGAATAAAATGCATATTATTATGCGATATTGTTTTATCTATTGATTTGCTTGAAAGTTTAAGAATTTGTCTAAACTTGTTTTGAATTCCAATTGTCAGTGGTTCTTTTACGTCCGCATCAGTGTGTACACCAGATCCTATATTGTCAATTAATGTTATAATTTTTACATTGTGGTCGCATAAAAAGGGTTTTTTCACAAACCACTACTAAACAAAAGTAAATATTGGCCCAGAACGACTAACATGTCTAGTAGGCCAACGTCTTTTTAACTATAATGAATTGGAATACAAGTGGACTAAGTAATTCACCTTGCTGTACACCCTCCTATATGTAATTACAATCTATACATTGTCCACTATTACAGTTAATGTACTTCTTACAAAATCGTTAATTACCATAAAAAATTAAGTGTTTGTGTGCCCCCGGTGTTGGCTAAGAAAGATCTACTGAATGCCAATTGGCAATCGAAGCAATACTAGGTCGTGACGCGTTTCTCAGGACAAAATATCTGCCATGGTACACTACATAACGTATGCGTGTCTTTATTAGCAAGTCTTGTGCATATAAGTAAGACTTTAAAGCCCCCCCCCCCATCCTCCCACCCATGAAAGACAATTA
The DNA here is from genome assembly GCF_932274485.2 of Patella vulgata. Classification (NCBI taxonomy): domain Eukaryota; kingdom Metazoa; phylum Mollusca; class Gastropoda; family Patellidae; genus Patella; species Patella vulgata. The sequence continues at coordinate 18,866,935 of NC_065881.2, forward strand.
CGTGTTTGTATATAAGACGGTGGGGAGAAGAAAATAAACGAAGAAGGAACAATACACTTTATGACGTAATAATATAAGATGCTAGACTATTGAATCCAACTTTGACTTAAAACTTCAAATATCCACATTTTTCAAATATTCTGTTCCAACGCAATTTAAATAAATAAACTTACACCCATCCTTTATTTGAACAAAGCGAGAACATGGTGTTGTCCATATAACATCGGAATAGTACATTTGTTATATTTTGAGTATTGTGAAACTGGTGTGTTGCTATAAACAGTGTATACTACTGAACGTTAATAACTCATCTAAGTATTTCTTTTACAACTGTGTTAATTTACCTGTGAAATATCCATTAACCGGAATAAAAAAAATTAATTGGATTCTTTCTGCCTAGATTATTTTACATCTGTTATGGGCTGCGCGTTGTCAAAATGTGTTAAAGGTAGGCTATGTTTAAACTTGTTAAAGGTAGGCTTTATTTAAACTTGTTAAAATTTAAATCAAGTATTTGTTAAGATGTGAGAAAGACAGAGTAAATTTTATCTGTGAAAGACAGGTGAAAAAATGGTTACTTCGACTTTCATGATGTGTGATAGACTATAAGCCGATTGGTACCACAGAGTGATTTAATTGAGAGATGATAAACACTTTCTGTTTCGATTTTAGAGGGAGTTATTGCCCATTTAACCATGATTAAATTATTAAAACGCGATATTTTAACATTCATCTGTTATTTACGTTAACGTGAATGGTTTAACGCGTGCGAGTTGGATCATAGGTCTGTGATTACGTCAAGTGGCGTGGTTTCGATTCCCCGCTTGGACGTGACAAGGAGTAGGGTCGGGTGGCCTGTCCAACCCCATGGCTTTTTCTGGGTCGTTCGCTTTCCTCCCACAGCCAAAGAACCCTACGCGCAAGCAAATTATTGAAATAAAATTAAACCATGTGTTAGTCTTGATCCAACGAACCTAGCCAGGAATTATGGGCTGTGCCGAAAATCATGACATTAGTCTCATTCGCAGTACTCGAAATAATCAGCAGTAAATTGTTTCAATATTTAACACCAATTTTACGCAGTTCATAACATTTGGATCTTCCTGGCATTATTAACACGGCAGGTAGCTTCGAAGTGGGATAATTTGACTTTATAATATGTCGTTTGCTTTACGAAAATATTGAAACCACGTTGTGTAGGCTTTAATTGGGATGTGTGTTTCTATCCATTTAGATTTTGATGCTGTGAAGATTCCATTTGAAAAGTTCTTTGTAACTAGCGAGTTTCATATATTAGTCTTTGGTTAAGTTGGCTTAAACATTAGTCTTTAAAGGGTTGAATTTCAGAGTAACACAGGGACATGGTTCCGCTGTATACGCCCGTGAATCATTAGCGACTCTATGGCTTCTTGTTACAGCTTGTCCAAGAGGGGAGGAGTGGACATACAGTAGAAACACAGAGTCCAATACAGGCCCTTATGGTACACCAATATCACGTCATTTGTCTCCAGATTCTCTTTGTAATTCCGAAGTCATAAATATTGATAAGTAAAAACAACCAACGGATGTCGCTTAAATTTTTTCTATGCTGGGTTTATAGCAGCATTTGTATTCCCTCGATCATGTGTTAAGCTGACGTGATAATAATTCAAGTCTGTTTCAAACAAAATCTGGTTCTTTTTGTTGTTGCACGGTTGTATATTGCACCAATTGTTGAATATCAAAAGAATAGACATAAAATACGATCCTGTCGTGAGTTTTTTAGAGATGAATAAATTGTTTTGTGCAACTCAATTTATCTAGAAGCAAGTTATTTAAGATATTTCTTACATGCAGAAACTTTAGCAGCCCTGACTGTTGTAAAACGTGGTTATTCTCAAGTTAGTTATGTATTAGACTGTAAATTGTTCGTGCCAGCGCTGATGAGTGGTGGCTTAAATAGTCACCATATAATAATAGAAATAAACTCTGTGTGGTCTTCTGAAATTACAATTGTAATGGAATTAGCATAAGATTGCAAAAACGCTTTGATGGTATGATACTGTACACTTTTGCATAGATTTTTGCAAGTTGATATGGTGCATATTACCGTCAAGTACTGTGCCCTTTCAGCTATTAAACTATGCTATGTAAATATGTTCCCACCCATTTCTTATTAAAATACAGGTATGCTTTAACTCAATATGCAATTCACTTCATATCTACAAAGAATACATAGATTTGACTATCAACTTATATCAATTATATAGTGTGCCAAAATTGAAGATCAGTCAAAAACCCAGACACCTTCGTGAATATGCCCATTTGTTTTATTAGCTTCTCATCTTGGGGGTGGAGGGGCGAGGTGAATGACCGAATGGTTAGCACGTGCGCGCTGCGCTGTATCATACGGTCTGTCATTGAGTCAACTGGCGGGGTTACGATTCCCCGGTTGTACGTGACAAGGAGTAGGGTCGCCTGTCTAACCTCGTGGTTTTTCTCCGGGTCCTCCGGTTTCCTCCCACTGCTAAAGACCCCTACGCGCAAGCGAATTATTAAAATAAAATTGAACCATGTATTAGTCCCGAAATGACCTAGTTTGTGTCGAGTGGACGTTAAACCCCGGTGTGGTTCTCCTTTGTCAGTGGTGTAGGACGGGGTTCGTAACTGGCAAGGAACGAGATATAGTCGTTCGGATGGGACGAACAACCGAGGTTCCGTGTGCACATTGGTGTGCTCGTAAGAGAACATTTGACAATTGGAATTCGATATACAATAGCCGTAGTGCCACTGCCCGGGTAGTGTCTTTGGGTACCCTTTAGATTATATACTCTTCCACGCCCCTCCCAGATCTAATTACAAAAAAACAAAACATATACATAAACAAAAGGAAGGCCAATCAACGAGTTCTGTGAGTATTGATTTTATATAGATTTATTTCACGCTCACTTCAACAATTACCTATATTGCAACACAACGCATAAATCTCAAATATAACACGACCCTAATGCGGCCTTGAGAAACGCTAGGCTTTTGTGCATATATTTACGTATATGCTTGTGTGATAAAAAAGGCGTATTTATTATCCGGGTCGAAATATTCAGTAATATCGCAAATAAAATAATTTGTAAAACTATTTCTTTTATTAAATTTACAAACTAAACAGGACCAAGAACCGAGACACCATAGTGGCATGGCCCTTTGTGTATGCTTATATATCGTCTGTTCTATTTTCAGATCCTAACAAGGCAAGCAATGAAGTTTTGAAAGTAGAAAGTGTTAATTTTAACATAGAAGAAAACACACGAGCTCACCATACCAATGAGTTTGATATAACTGAGGCATATGAAACACCTAACCCCCAGCTGGTTGTAAGACGTGGACAGTCGTTTGATATCACCGTAACATTTAACAGACCTTATGATAAAAGCAAAGATGATCTTCGGCTTGTCTTTCAAGCAGGTTAGTTGATTGGGCATATTTATATATGTCAGCAAATTGTGCATAATTTGTGGAAGATGGTGATTTTTATTCATTATTCCAAGAGTCGCATAGTAACCAGAAACGGAACGCTTTCATGTCGGCCCTGATCTAGCCCCATGTCTCAAAAATGTTAAATTTGCTTTTAAGCCCTCCTGCTAAGCACAATCATTGTTACTTTAGCAACTATATGTGTTCTAAACTTTCTTTTCTTTGTTATAGAATAGCTTAACAATTTGCAATAGCTTAAATAATTATTCAACAGAAGCAACATAGTACTTATTCATTAAATGTGTTTATTTTTATGTTTTACAGGACAGGAACCGTTGCCAAGTAAACAGACACATGTTGAATTTGTTCTATCTGATGTTGATTTACCTAAACAATGGGGCGCTAAAGTAGTTCGTCAAGATAGGAGTACCCTTCGTGTCTCCATTTTCACTCCACCAAATTGTTACGTAGCTAAATGGAAGTTTAAGATAGATGTCGTAAAGAAAGCTGACCAAAAGACCGCAATTTATCGATATAACCATAGAGACCCTATTTATATTCTGTTTAACCCTTGGTGTAAAGGTACGTATAAACAACTTATTTCTATTCGCTTTAACCCTATCTGTAAAGGTACGTATAGACAACAATCCCATTAATCCTTGGTGTAAAGGGGCGTATAGAGAACCTTGGTGTAAAGGGGCATATAGAGAACCTTGGTGTAAAGGTAAGCCGTGGATTAATCTCCTAGCCCATCGTCAGTTTATGGCCATAAACTAAGTCTTGCGGTTTTGAATACGAAACCGTGATCTTCTTTTTTCGTGACTCTAATATTACTAAGAATATATCAATCGCAAGACTCTCTGTTCCTTGATCTTTAGTTTGCTTCATTTACCGGTACCACATTCGGTTGCTGAACTAAATCCATTTTAATATGCTGATATTATACTGTGGTGTCCTTCATTCAGCTGAAGTCGTTTAATTTCTATACGCTGTCATGCTATAACATCCTGGTGACTTTGGACACGAGTCTCGAACTGAAATATTATGATGTTTTATTGTTAAAGTCATGATATTTTTATGATATCGTGAATGAACTTCGTAATTACCCAACCTTCTATTGAAACTGATCCAAAAGAACCAGCTGAATTGTTCTTTCACAGATTACTTTCTAGGACAACATTTCAATTGCACTAAATTGAACGTACGTATTGTTTTACAGATGACCAGGTTTATAATGACGATAATAGAGCTCTAAGAGAGTATGTGTTAAATGAATCTGGAAGAATCTACGCTGGTACCTATAAAAACATTAACTCGAAGCCATGGAACTTTGGACAGGTATACAAATTAATAAACTAGTTTTGAGTCATAGAATTTACATATTTCTATTAATTAGCTAGTATCAGCTAATTTTTGAACATTGAGATTCAGAATCTAAATCAATTGTTTTGTTATATTTCAGTTTCAAGATAATGTTTTGGACTGTTGTATGTTTTTGTTGGAAATATCTGAATTAAACTGGAATGTTCGAGGCAATGCAGTTAACGTTGTTAGAAAATTAACAGCTTTGGTTAGTAATCGCGATTTTAAAAAATACATGTTTCTTTTTTATTAATTTGGGATGAGAAGAGTCTGTAAAACATTACAAATTGTACGTTGGCTTGCCGAATGAGACTGATTTCGTGGACGGTCATGGTCTGTATGCATAGAATGTAATTAACTAAACAGATTATGAATCTTTAATTTGTGCATAATTCAGAGTATTTTTAGAGGTTGTTGGTCTGGAAAAGGGACAGGTATTCTGCTAAAACAACATATTATCCCAATGTTAAAGGATAGTATCCCATAAATAAATACTTTAGGATTGTTCGTGAAGTGGGGATCATTATATTATGCCCTGATATTCCACACATGCAATATCTGATTGTCCATAAAAGTTGACTTTACCGCATTTTTGTCTGAATAATTATTACTAACTACAGGTAAATGCTCCTGATGATGGAGGTGTATTGGTTGGTAATTGGTCTGGGAATTATAAAGGGGGCAAATCACCTTTAACCTGGTCTGGCAGTGCAGCTATTTTGGAAGAATTTTACAGAACCAAGATGCCAGTTAAATTCGGACAATGTTGGGTCTTTTCTGGTGTCTTAACAACAAGTAAGTAATTTGTAAATAGGATCTTAAAAAAAGAAGTTGCAAGACTCAGCATATATACAATTAAACTTAACATCATGATATGGTATATATAAATCTATTTTAATAAACAGAAAACTATTTATATCCCACCGTAACATGTTTATTTTAAATTAAATTTAGTGTTTTTAGTTACGTCTGGTATTTTAAAATATATTTGGCATGTGGTAACTAGCTGGCATATGTAATATATTCCTCTGACGAATTACCTGTTCGCCGTTTAGACAGAATAGATGTTTTTTTTTTAAAATGATGTTGCGTCGGACATGAGCATCATGTTCACGATGGATTATAGCTATACATGTAATGTTTTTGGACATTTGCTAGTCTGCTTTGCCTACAAAAGTGTACAGGTTTTGACCATATATCTCTGTTTTTGAGCTTAATATAGTCAGTTCAGTTAATAAATGCCCCTAAAAGATTATAAAGTGTTTTCCTGTCAAATGTCCTACAATTGATTTTAAAATGTCCATCTTTATTTCCGTTACAGTATGTCGCGCTCTGGGTATTCCCGCCAGAAGTGTCACCAACTTTGATTCTGCTCACGACACAGATGGCAGTGTTTCTTTTGATATCCATTTTTACCCGAATGGTGAAACTGACGAAAGACGAAACGCCGATTCTTTTTGGTAACTATTTTTTTTAAGGAGCGTCGGGCTTTGTAAATGCCATTGTCCCTAGCAGTCTGGAACCAAAGCCATTAAGGTCATGTTTATACCCCAAAATTTCAGTATGAACGTATTATGCCTTCACCTTGTCCGTTGACTGTGATGTTGACTGCATGAATTCCAGAGTCTGACGAATGGTCTGGAGCTTACTGTAAATATGGAGGCAGTGGGAGTAATCCGAACTATATTAGTCTGCGATGGCGTCGTGGTAACCGAGGCTACCCGATCACCATCAGAGAAAACCGGTTGGATGTGAATAACGAAAAATGGAATAGCTTTAGACCTGACTGTCTGATCATGATCGCCAAGGTCCAGAAGGCGTTTGTCATTGATATCTTTAAATGTTTATAGGGTGTACAAATGGAACGAAAACAAAATGTAGTTTTAATTACGATACGTGAATCTGAATCAGAATGATTTTGATATTTGTTACAATTATTTTAGGAATTTCCACGTGTGGAATGACGTATGGATGTCCAGACCTGATTTGCCACAAGGTTATGGAGGATGGCAAGCTGCAGATGCCACGCCACAAGAAACAAGTGATGGTAGGTAAAAGAAAATATATTGCTCCTAAACCGAAACTTTTAGATTTCAAAAATCATAATTGTCGATTTTCGAATGGGTTTAGTGTTATCTTTAATCCAGATTACGGTTATAATTCACTCGTTTTAACGAGTAAGTTTGAGGTTCTACTTGCTGCGCAACCATTGGAAAACATGGTTGAGTTTCACCATAGTTCGAATATTATTTATCCATTTCAGGTGTTTGTTGTTGCGGTCCTGCTTCCATGACTGCCATCAAAAATGGCGAATTGAGTCTTCCATACGATGGACCATTTATATTTGCCGAGGTAAATGCTGACAAGATCTATTGGGTAACTCAGTTTGATGGTTCTATGGTAAACAATAACGTAGAAAAGAAATGGTAAGTTTTAAGCTCCGAATGGATTAAACTTAACGGGGATCAGGCAGCAAACATGTGGCGGTGATTCAATTGGTTCAAAATGTTCAGGGGCGGATCCAGGAATTTTTGCAGGAAGGGGTTTGCGAGGTTCCTGAGACAATGTATTCCCCCCCCCCCCGCATGGTCTCTATCATCATTTTGGCGTATATACATACACATTGAGCTTTTTAAACAGAGAAATTCAACACCTCGTTTGACGTCAATTTTTATTATGAATTAATACAATGAATGACATTGGGATTCAATTTCATGTATGCAAAGCATTAATTGTGATATCACATAATGTCTATATCATTATCTCGTGCTTTGAATGCCCATCCTGTCCCACATCTGACGATAAAGGATAAAGCACACGGCCGAGAAACGTTTATCATAAAAAGTGTTGATTTATCTCCCCCCCCCCCCCCGATCCTCCCTGATGTTCTCCGTCTTCATTAGCCTGATCGGAGCACAATAGTAGGCCGTTAAACTCCATTTCATTTCAAAATGTTCTAGTAATCATAAGAAACCGTGCAAGATGGCTGCTTGCTAAAATAGTCGGTTTTAGACATGAAACATTTCGTCACAAAAGCTGCCGTATCAGTACCCGTGGAAAGACCTATGTCTACTTCAATGTGTATGATTCTATATATTTATGTAGTGTTGATATCAGTACCAAATGTCTAAATATTGTTATTATTAATTCAGTGTTGGTAGAAATATAGTATCAAATGTCTAGGTATTATTATTATTTATATCAAATGTCTAAATATTATTATCATTATTTTTTCCAAGTGTCAAAATATTATTATTATTTATTCAGGGGGGGGGGGGCAGAATGGTTAGCACGTGTGCGCTGTATCATAAGGCCTGTCATTGAGTCAACTGGCGTGGTTTCGATTCCCCGGTTGTACGCGACAAGGAGTAAGGTCGCCTGTCCAAGCTCGTGGGTTTTCTCCCATTCCTCCCACTGCTAAAGACCCCTGCTCGCAAGCGAATTATTGAAATAAAATTGAACCATGTGTTACTCTCTCTCTCTCTCGCTCTCTCTCTCTCTCTCTCTATCTCTCTCAGTGTTGGTAGAAATATAGGAATATAGGACCAATAACTAAATATCTAAATATTATTTTTATTTATTCATAGTACCAAATGTCTAAATATTGTTATTATTTATTCAGTGTTGGTAGAAATATCAGTACCAAACTACCATTACGTGATGAGAGAGAAGATATTACAACAGAATATAAATATCCTGAAGGTAAACTTGTACACATTTATAATAATCGTTTTTAGATGAGCTTTGTGCGATATCAGCATATCTGGAAGCGTATTAAAACCCCAGCAGTATCGTGGAAGAGGATTAAACCCCCAGTAGTACAGAACTACAGAACTACATTTAGTTATCGATCATTCTTTAGAGCGTCGTACTGAAGAAGCAGATTAAACCACTGTAGTACAGAACTACATTTAGTTATCGATCATTCTTCTAGAGTGTCGTTCTGAAGAAGCGGATTAATCCCCTGTAGTACACAACTTCCGAACTACTTTTAGTTATCGATCATATTTTAAGAGTGTCGTACTGAGACCGCGTCTAACAGATCTTTCACTGGTCTCAAAGCGGAGGTGTTATTGGGGAATACTAACAAATTGTTACTCATTGTGAGAAAATACAGAAAGTGTAAAAATGATTTATGGGTATAATGCAAAGGCATTTTATTATAGCCGTTGAAATATTACTCGGCTTGCCTTTTTCAGGAACGGAAGAAGAAAGAACAGCCGTATTGAGAGCTAACCAAACCGGTTCCAGTAGGCACGATATTTATAAAACTGGCGATTCGGTAAATAGTTATTGTCTATTTAACAAATTAAGTAGAAAAAATGATGTGCGGTTTTTATATTATCAAATTAGAATGTTAATTAACAGAAAATAATCACATGAAAATTACAACGAAACATATTAAATGGCTGACAAGAAAGAGACTGTAAAACATGAAATTATAATGCTATGATTGAGATTGTGTTGATTGAAGATTGTACTTATTTCATGACCGAGAAGAAGTCGACATTAATATTAAACTACATGTTGTTGACTCGCATTCATTTGATAGAACTGCTAAATGTAAAGATAAAAGCATGGAGGCAATATATTAAATACTAAACTAGTCCCTTGTATTTTTACAGGATGTAGAGTTTAACCTAGTACAACAAGATGATGTATTTGTTGGTGAAGATTTTGATGTTATACTGAAGATCACCAATAAGAGTAAAAAAGATCGTGATATACATGGACGACTCGCAGTTAGAACCATGTATTATACTGGGGTAGCTGCTGACAGAGTTCAAACAGATACATTTGAAATACGTGTACAAGCAGGTCGAGGTAAGTACACCATGGATGAATTACAATAGGTTATAATAATGAAGATTTTTTATTTTATAAACTTGTTGGTCAGGCGTCTATTTAAGGTACATTGAGCCTCGTTTTCCCTTAACGTTAACTGAAACCAAGGTGAAATGAAATTGAGTTTAAAGTTCTACTTTTAGCACCAACCGGGACAATGTGGGATTACCTACTCTTTTTTTCTAATTCCAACTGTCCTTCATCACAAAGAAACCCTCTGGAATCCATTGGCCTGCTACAATGTATGGTACATAATGAAGCATTATGATGGATAAATTCGACTTGATGACTATCCAAAAAGTGTTCCTTTAAAGTTAATAGAAAATCAGATGCACTGAATACTTAAAACATTAATATGTTACATACATTAATGCACACACACCACAATTTGTTTATCAGAATTAACTTATAATTGCAATTTTTAAAAATTAACTTACATCATCGTATTGCCATGAGTAATATAGCGTTTGGTCCATAGTTTCTACTCATATGACCATAAATTGTGTTGTGTTTTGTTTTTTTTACGAACGTATTAACTGTTTGTTCAGAGATACATCACATGTATATCCTGTATGATCCATACATCAAATCTATATCTTGAAAGATCTTTATTATGGTTATTTCATGTTTTATTTTTAATTCTGCTCAAATGATTTTCATCATTTCGCTACGATCTGTATAGAGACATGCATTGTGTTATAAGGGATCATTAAACGGTTTGCTGCATTACAGTATAGGACTGAAGCAGGTAAAAATATATGTATGACTATGTCTTGTGTCTGTATCAAAAGAATACATATTGTTAATCCCAAGTTTAAAACCTCATGGCCTAGTACTTCTATGTCAACTGATTTCGTCTGTGAGTCTTATATGCCTGGTTACCATGCAGCGAATGACGAGAAACTGCCTCTGTTCCTATGCATTGCAACTTTGGTGTGTTGTTTTGACAGGGGTGACACTTCGATGAACTGAAACTGTGAACATTGTTTGTTATTTCAGCAACGGAACAAAAGATGAGAGTTAATTACAAGGATTATGCGTCCAAGTTAAAAGATATGTGTATGTTAAAATTGACGGCAATGGCTAAAGTACAAGACACAGAACAAGTATTTACAACCCTCGAAGGGTTCAGATTGCGCAAACCAGATTTAACATTAAAGGTATGTTTATACCATGGATCCGTAGGTGTTTCATGGGCTTTTCTGTATCCATCGTACAGTAGAAATATGAATTTTGGACACGTGTCTCATTTAGCAACTCCCTAAGATATAATTGTATCCATAACTTCTGATGGATTCGTTGCAAATAAACTTTTCCTATTTCTATTTTACATTTTATATGTTTTCCAGATTCCCACCGAGATCAAGAAGGGGAGACCATTTGACGTAGAAGTATCGTTTACTAATCCTCTGGGTGAAAGTTTAACTAATTGTTATTTGGAGGTTGAAGGACCGGGCCTACAGAGGAGACAACAGCATCCACAAAGGTAGGTTTTCTGACCGAGGAGTAACGATTGTACTTTCGTCACTTTCAGTCACAAACTCAATTAGTCAAAATACTGATGTGATAATCATTTCGGATATTAGTTATACTCTAGTTGAGCATTGAAAATTGCGCCAGGATAATCAGATTTTAGACTGGTGTATACAGGACTTTGTTCATATGATCGGCGAAAGTTGTCGAAATGATGGTCTTTGGGATATATTGGATTACTTACTTTGACTTTCTAATGTAGTCTTAGAATTGCAAAATATAAACCTGGCATGTAAATCTTTCGATTTGATGATACTGACATGTGGCATGTGGTCAACGCGATTATAAGGATTTTTTTTTCTTTGGCGCATTTCTGCTGTTGCTAATGCCACCATATAGCCTGTTTGCTTGTTTGGTCTTCATGGTAGTGCATTTGGCCTTTTGGGCTCCAAGCTTTAGCCTCAAATAACCCGGGTAGGTTGATGTTGGCTCTGGGCGAATGGAACCGTGCATGATCTACATCAATGATTGTCTTATATGCTAGTGCTGGGGTATTATCTTTGCCCTAGGATATGTGGTGGGGCGTCCTTTCAAACTATAGACCAATGGTCATAATTTAAGCAACTAAGTTATAGGACCCAAGAATCTATAAATAAGATATCCTTTGTGATAGAGATCTAGTGGACTAGTATTAGCTTTGGAGTGGGTGTTCTCAACGGTATATTTCAAATATCTTTGTCTTTTGCACTAATATTAATAAATATTTTTTAAATAAATTCTAGGACCGTAAAACCAAAGCAGACGTTTGTTACCAAGTTTGAGATGACACCTAGAAAACTTGGAGAGAGGAAAATAGTGATAATATTTAACTCAGACCAGTTAGAAGATATAAATTGCTCTCAAGATATAAATGTTGTTAACTAAATTCTCTGATCAGTGTGAAGAACCTTCTTAAAAGCGCCATCTCTTTGGAATAGATTTAAAACAACCCATTTCAGATGTACAATCTCATTATTTTTAAATGGGTTACTAACACAATTAACGCCATCATAGCCAGCACTGAATGCTAAACCTCAATCGCTCTCACTGTATGCATAATACAAATTTAGAAGTGTATAGCTATTATTAAAAGCATAATATTAACAAGTATTTTATAAATATATCTATATATAACTTTTAATCCTTGAAGAGAAAGAAATACGATTGTTACTGTTGTTTACTTAAATCTCTTTGTGGACTTACTTCTTTTCTAAAAAAAGAAATTTAAAATAAATACTTTCTACCAATTGTGGATTTTTATATTTCGTCATTTAATATATTAAAGATACATTATGGGAGATAAGATAAAGAGTTGGCAGTTCTCACTATAATAGTTAAAAACTAGATAATGTAAAGGCAATTTGCTGACAATTTCAGTCATATTGATCCACTATGAATCGAGAATTAAGCAATTGAAATTTCGGCCGAGCCTCGATCATCATTACTAAAGTCTGTGCGATAAAGAACATAGTCTCGATCCTTCATTTCATGATTAAGTTATGAATAGAAGTCGAGCAGCAAATGGGATCATAATCCAGTAAATATCGCCCGATAGAGAGGCTATTGAGAATTGGTTATGGTCTGGATAAGTTAATTTTAACTTTAGTAGACATTAGACATTAAAATGTCTTATTAAAAATTTAGATAACATTTCAGGCCTAAAGAAAGACCTGCAGTTGGCAGATTTAGCTCTTGCATAATGTATGTTTAAGATAAAGTGTAATATTGCGACTAGTTATTTTTATTTGACATATATATTGTCGGTTTTAACAGATGATATAACTTTAACATCCCACGCCCTATTTCATCATTTATATTATATTTTTTCTTACTTCGTGGATTTTTATACGTCGGCTTTTTATATTGACAATAAATTGTTCTTGTTTTTTTTTCTATGATTTGTTTTATCCTGGGGGTCGCGAGTTCGATCCCGGTGTTAGCCGAGAAAGTTTATCCTGGATTTCTCGGCGTGGTTTTTCCTTGTCAGTGGTGCAGAACAGAGGGCCTGACAAGGACAGCTGTCTAGTCGTTCGGAGATGACGGAAAACCGAGGTCCCGTGTATACAATGGCATGCACGTAAAAGATCCCTTGGCAGTTGGAATTCGATATAAGAGTAGGTCATAGTGCCGCTGCCCGGGCAAAATTTCCCTCATAACGCACTCTATGTCTTCATTAGCCCAGTATAGGATCAGAACAGTAGAACGCTAAACCTCATTTCATTTCATTTCAAGCTGAATCGATATTACGAAGTTAAAATTCAATCGATCTAAATGCTGTTCCCTATGTAACAAAACGACTGAACTAAATTTGTGGGCTTGTTTTAAATCCAATTGAATCCAAGCCTTGGGATATTTAAGCCCTGGTATTTTGATAAAAAAAATCTAAATTAAATGTCAAATAATCAACATAAGTACATATTGGCATGGATTAAGCCTTGGGAAATTTGATAATAGGCAAATCCCACATCCTCGGTTTAACTGTGCACGTTAGATAACTGAAATGATTTGTTTACAGTTGCCAGAACCAACTGTCACTGCTGGCATAAGGGATCAGCAATCAACCAGCCTTCGATACTACTACTCCTACTCCCTTCTTTATCGGTCTCGTCGTCGCTAACCACGATCGTTTCTAGTTCTGACAAGGACAGCTGTCTAGTCGTTCGGATGGGACGAAAAACCGAGGTCCCGTGTACTCATTGGCGTTCACGTAAAAGATCCCTTGAAAGTTGGAATTCGATATAAGAGTAGGCCGTAGTGCCGCTGTCCGGGCAAAATTTCCCTCATAGCACACTGTATGGCGTATTCCCGTCTTCATTAGCCCAGTTCGGAGCAAAACAGTAGGACGTTAAACTCCATTTCATTTCATTTCATCGTTTCTAGTTTTTCTTAAATTACTACTCTTGATCTAACAATACCGACGATTCTATGACTTTATTAGAATGACGAAAAGCGTAAACTGCTTACCTCATTGAATGCAAGTCAAAGCAAGATTGGACACATCCGTTAGGTGTGCTGCATGGTTGATATAAAATATACTATCATATTGTGGTGAAATCAAAAAGCAGATTTTGGTTAAACATAACATTATGGTTTACAAAAATGGAGTGGGTTACTCTTTCTGATAAGGTGGTATGACTGGGAACGAACTGTTTTAGGCTACTTTACACTGGTGGGTACACACTTTAAGCCGATGGTATTGGTGAGATAGAGAAACAACCCAGTCGCTTTATTCCTCTGACTGCTGACGGATCTTTCTGGCCTCTAGTCTGTGGTCTCATATCAGTTTCTCTAGGTATTCTCCGCTCCTCCAGAAACCACCAACATCCAACTCTTTAGTTTGGAGCGAAATAACAATTTGGGCCAATGAGCGCCTCGTAACAGATAGACAGCACTCAAGTCTTAAACGTATCAATTTCCTTCTAAATAGATGTTTGTCCGTCAGCACTGCCATACCTCCATTCCCGAGATTCTGAAAGTCAAGAACAATTAGAACTACTTCGAAATGTATATTTTATGATACAGAGGAACGTTTAACCCGCTTTGAGATTAGATATCTGTTTTAATTGAGTGCCACCAGTGCTGGATTTACCTATAGGGGTAATGGGCTATGGCTGTGGCCAGGGTGTATAATACTTTTGACAATGTCATAAACTTTTCTTACACGCACCTTTGTCATAAACATCCGTCACCATGCTCGGCATTACTAAATAATTCTGTTTCAATCACAGTTTTATCATCATCTGGTTCCGTGGATACGTCGAATAGCCCAGGGTCTCTCCTCGTCTAAATCCGGCACAGGTCGCCATGTTCAAAAGTTAGTACACTATTCTGTTATGCGGTTCTAATATGTTTTACATATTTTATACATACCAAAACTTAATAAACATCTCCAGTTAAATAAGATGGAAGCGGAATAAATATTTCTTAATATTTTCGAAGTATGTCTTTTTCTTTGAAAAAAATAGTTGATACTGGAAATTAAATGTCTATCAACTAGCTTCGTATCTGTTTTCAAGCTGAGCTAATTGTAGACAAACGGCGTAAGTCATTCATGAGACAGGGGTTGACGTCCGAGAAGAACGGTTCGTTCATTTATCACTACACCGTTGGCGTTCATGTAAAAGAAATCCTTGACAGTTGGAATTCGATAATGAGTAGGAGGAAACGCCGCTGACTGGTCAAAATGTCCCTTAAAACACAATTAATACCGCACGCCAGTCGTCATTATTCATAGGGGTGTAGAACATTAAAGGCGTGTTTCTTATCTTGATATTTATGATTGTTCAAATATTATTCTATTGTCTTGTATACAAGGGTATTTTATTAAACAAATATTTCAATATAAACATACACACCTTGTTTTATCTTACTCTGTATCATCGTAATATTACAATAATTTTCTGGTTTTATTTCATTTTAATAATAAATAAATATTACCACAATTTTCTGGTTTTATTTCTTTTCAATAATAAATAAATATTACCACAATTTTCTGGTTTTATTTCTTATCAATAATAATTAAATATTGCAACAATTTTCTGGTTTTATTTCTTTACTATAAATAAATAAATGTTACCACAATTTTCTGGTTTTATTTCTTTTCTACGGACGCGTATTGGGGTCATGCAAAATTTTGTAGAAGGTTTCGAGATCCTGCGATCCTGTGATACTTTCTCGAAATCCCGTGATCACCTGGTAATTTTCTCGAGATCTCAATTTAATGTTCTCGAAATCGCCTGAAAATTTTCCTGAGATATTGACATCCTGTGTAAATTTTCTCGAGAATTCGAGTTAATGTTCTCGAGATATTGACATCCTATGTAAATTTTCTCGAGATCCCGAGTTAATATGAAACCTTATATGATAGTGTTTCCACGTTTGAAGCAACCATTGGTCCAATACTTGGCACAAAATTTGATAAAAATAAAATACTCTAACATTTGTTACAAAGGAAAACTGCTAACTAATGAAAGAATAAACGGGCAATCGATAGGGCACCCATGATTTACATTGAATTTGAAATATGATTAAGATCGATAGGGTTCGTCGTCTTATGACCCCAATACTTCACACCAAATATGAAATTCAAAACCCTACCACGTTAGCTTTAATGTGTGACGCTTTGAATTATAGACATGCTTGTTAAATTTATTTCAGTTTAACGTGTGGGCGACGTTTAATTGAAAATGTCATTTTTTGCATGGTTTTCAGATCATATTTTGTTTTAGAATAAAGCTAGACACAGGGTTTATTGTCTTGTGGCACAAATGCTTCGGATCAGATTTTAAATAAAAAATCTTGAAAAACTCTGGGCTCTAACGCGTTCACAAGGTTTACCGGAAAATAGGAATAACGCCATAACAAAACGCCAGGGAGCCGAAAATAAATAGGGTTCTTCTGCTTATGACACTAATGATTCAAAAAAATTTGAACGATAGCCACGCAAACTGTTGAGATACGCCCACGCAGCATATATTATTCGAAAGCAAACTTTGGTTGTTTAATAAATTGAATAAGGAACAGAAGGTCACCGAATGCTGAATATCGATAGGGTTCGTCCTCTCATCGTCACATAATTGTGAGAAATAAGGACAAAGTTTGCGGAGTACTGAAAATCGAAAGGTCCCAGTGCTTCCACCACATTTAAAAAAGAAAAACAGTAGCCTCTATTGCGTTAACAAGTTTTTTCGGATAAGGGGGATAACTCCCGAACGATAAGGTGCGCTAGAAGCTAGAAGCGGCAGGGGCCGTCCTCTCATGGCCCCAATCCCCAATGCCTTGCACTAAACTGTAGGCTCTATCGTGCTATTAAGGATTTCGGGAAAGTGTGTGTGTGGTGGGGGGGGGGGGGGTAAACTCCGAAACGACAGGTTGTGGGGCGCTGAGAAACTACGTGTACACATAAAAATACCCGAGATCTCGAGGAAATTTACACGGGATGGCAAGATCCCGAGAACATTAACTCGAATTCTCGTGATCGTTAACACAGGATGGGAGATTCTCGAGAAAATTATTAGGGGATTTCGAGAACATTAAATATAGATCTCGAGAAAGTATCACAGGATCGCAGGATCTCGAGGTCTTCTACAAAATTTTGCATGACCCCTATACGCTCCCGTAATAAATAAGACTGGTTAGAAATGAAATGAAATGAAATGAAATGAAATGGGGTTTAACGTCCTACTGTTCTGCTCCTATACCGGGCTAATGAAGACGGAGACTGGTTCGAACGACACTTAATTTTTAAACCCAATTAGACTAGCTACGAGGTTTTAAGCTGAAATTGGAGCCGCGTTGACTCAGTGAGTAAGACCTGTTCGATCGCGGTGTTGGCCAAGAAAGTTTAACGGAATTTCCCGGCGTGAGTCACCGTTGTCAGTGGTGCAGAACAGAGTGTCTTGCAAGGGGATGTGTAGAGTCGTGCGGATGGAACGAAAAACCACAGTCCCGTGTACACATTGGCTTGCACGTAAAAGAATCCTTTGCAGTTGAAATTGGAAATATGACTAGGCCACAGCCCGGGCAAAATTGCCCTTATAATACTGTATGATACAGAACAGAGGGCCTTGCAAGAGACATTGTATAGCCGTGCGGATGGGGCGAAAAACCACAGTCCCGTGTACACATTGGTTTGCACGTAAAAGAACCCTTTGCAGTTGAAATTTGAAATAAGAGTAGGCCGTAGCGCCACAGTCGGGCAAAATTGTCCTTATAACACTGTGTGGTACAGAACAAAGTGCCTTGCAAGAGACAGTGTATATTCGTGCGGATGGGACGAAAAAGCACAGTCCAGTGTACATATTAGTTTGCACGAACCTTTTGCAGTGGGCCGTAGCGCCGAACTCCGGGAAAATTTCCCTCATAACACTGTATGCTGTATGCCCGTCTTCATTAGCCCACAGTTGAAGAGAAAAGCATGGTATTTCATTTCATTTTAAGCTGAATTTGCAATAAATAAACCAAGTTATAATGTGCCCGTTCATACATTTTCTGGTCTAGTATAGAATACTAACCTTTAAAACGAACGGAAGTCTAACGAACACAAAAGGTCACACACAACAAAAAAATAAGCCATTTTGTATCTAATTCTTGCATTAAATTTTGTGCATATTTGTCTACAAATGGTTTGGCAATACAGTTTGGAAATGGAATACATGTATATAAATAGTTATGAATCAGGATATTAGCACAAGCGGCCTAAATATTTTTGCGCTTCGACGCTGTTGATAGTGTAACATGATACAGTTAGGATAAGAAATAGTTGGACTTATATACGTATTATAATATATACTATACCAATACTGTTCTTGTATGTTTTCTGTAGCTCATGCATGACGGATACGGTGAAATTGGGTAAATGCGTTGAAGGTTTGACTTAACGCTTCACTGACTTCGAACAGTCCTCTGAATAAATTTTCTTAAACCCAGCGTAAAGGTTTTATATTTTTAATGTGATCCCCATAACATCACTGTTGGATATTCTTGCTATCACATTTGTGCTGAAATTCTCGACAGACCTAGTTAAAGGACGACAATAAAACAATTCCCTGTTTTATGCTTAGCAAGAATACTCAAAATACACACAGTTCAGTACGGTCTTGAAGCGAAGAATTTTTAGTAATGGCCTAATAGCCATTTCTCGCAGAGAGGAATTATGTTTCATGCACCTGAAGAAGTACACGGCATAAAGGTATATGTATATATATTACTGTAAATATATTTAGAGTCTGAGCCAAGTTGTAGATTTTGTGAAAGAAATGTGTAGTATCTAGGTTGAATTAGTATATTGTGATATTTAGTGTAGATGTGCGGTGCTGTAAGTGAAGGAATAAACTTAAAAACTTTAAAGACCTTGTAATTAAGATTTTAATGACTGTGTTTATTTATAACATGTTCTATGTGTAATAGCGATGCATGTAGACGAGCGACTAGAACTGGAATAACCAGGTGAAAACCTCTTTTTAGCAGAACATTTTGATACAAACGTTGTGCTGTATAATATAGAACTACCAGTTTAAACTGTGTATTTATCGGTGTGTTTTGGAAATATTGTTTGATTTTCAGGATATATGGCACCACTTGCAGGATAAGCTAAACAATTATTCTAACAAGGAATCCATTTTTCAGTGATGTTTGGAAACAGTTTCGGATACTAGTATATCTGATTAACCAAGCTTTCGTGGCGTGAGAAAAATAACATAGACGAGTTGGTTTGGATTGGATTGTACGAAGATTTATAGTTAAGTTCCATAGAAGATGGGACAACGAAGAAGTAAACCCATTGTTGGTGATACTATTACCAGGGAAGTCTATCATAGAAACCACGTTGGTCTTGCACCTGCTCGACGTGCTAACTATATAGCTACGTATGGAACACGTGTACTGGGTAGGTCTTATTTCATTTTCAAACGATTCCAGGGCATAGTAGGGTGGGACATGGGATGGTGTCCGTCGCTCCCGTGCTCAGGTGTAAAACTTTCCTCTAGGCTCTAGCCTATATTGCCCGTTAATTAATTATGCTCTCCCGTTTTTCAAATTTACATTTTTTGCTAAAATATCAGCGACAACATTAAAACTATGTCTGTTACAACATTTATTTGGTACCATCATTAAAGATACATTATGGGAGATTCGATAACGAGTTGGCAGTTCTCACTATAATAGTTAAAAACTAAATAATGTATAGGCAATTTGCTGAAAATTTTATTCAAATTGGTCCACTACGAACCGAGAACTAAGCGATTGAAATTTCCGCCTAGCCTCCATCACCATTACTAAAGTCAGTAGGCTACGATAAACAGCACAGTCTCGATTATCCATTTAATCGTTAAATCGTGAAGGAAAGTTATGCAGTAAATAGGCTCATAATCCACTTAAGATCGCAGGCTAGCGATGCCATCTAGAGATGATTATGGTCTGGATAGGTTAATTAATGTCTAATTAATAATTTAGATAACATTTCAGGCATAAAGAAAGACCTGCAATAGATAGATTTAGCTCTTGGATAATGTCTATTTAAATATATTTCATTATTTTACCTTTTTTTCTTCATTTATGCATTTTAACAAAATGTAGTAAAATAAGATCGAAATTATAACTATCCATGTGTTTGCGCTAAAGGTGTCTATACCCCCGGGTATGGAAAAACCTTGCTGTGTCAAAATACGAATTCCTCGTAAACTAAAGGGGTCGTAAAGTTATACCCTCGAGGGACGTAGATACGAGAATACATATTAATGGTTAGAAACCATATTTCTATCGCAAGTAGGTTTGTAAGATTCGTGGGGGTTCATCTTTCATTAATTATTAAACCCCTGGTGTTTGTATGGATGATTTTTGGTATCTCTGTCGGCAATTGTATAAATGAATTGCAACCATTTACGTATTGTACTGCTTATGCTCACAAAAACGAATTACGAATTAACCATAGTTTATTAAAATGTTGACGTTCAAATAAATGGATTCCAATTTGCAAATTTCACCTATTGATTGTTATGCCATTGCTGTTTATGAGGATGAATTACAAACTATGTTCACCTGAATGAATTTCCTAACACTGATTATTGAAATGCTGCAGGAATGAATTACAATCGACTGACTATTTAACTGTAGTATTTGATGACTCGTGGTAAAATGAATGGCGATCGACAGATCATTTAACTGGAGTATTTGATGACTCGCAGTAAAGTGTTCTGGTTTACATAAAGAATTACAATCGAGTGATTATTTAACCGGGGTATTTGATGACTCACAGTAAAATGTTGTGGTTTGCATAATGAATTACAATCAACTGATCATTTAACTGGAGTATTTGATGTCTCGCAGTAAAATGTTGATGTTTGCATGAATGAATTACGATCGACTGGTAATTAACTAAAGTATTTGATGATTTGCAACTGAATGTTTATAATGAAAGAGGTTAAGCCAAGATACTAAAGCCAAACAAAATATTTCTTTAAGGTTATTCACCTGAGGGTGTATAACAATGCAATGTGAGGTCGCCTTTTGAATGAAATCGATTATAGGTCACTTTTACTACGCAGTACCCCAGTGAACTAAACGTTGCCTCGTTCCGGGCTAATGATAACTGTCATGTTTTGGTTTTGTCTATTTTTTGAATGCTCCGAAACAGGACTATAATGTATTGAGAGGGAGAGAGAAAAATTGAGTTTAACTTCCTCTCGACACATACTATGTTATTTTTGGATATGATTCAGTTTCATTTCAATAATCCCCTTGCGCGTAGGGGTCTTCAGCAGTGGGAGTCAGCCGTGGGACCCGGAGAAAACTCACGAGGTTGGACAGGCGTGGACGAAACCACGTCACTTGAATCTATAACAGACATTATGATCTTAATCGCACTATTCATCCATCCAACCTTCCAAATGCACCCGATCCAATATTAGTTTACAAGGGGATAATAACGAAAGGAAACGGTATATAAAAGGGTAAACGGCAACCCATTTTTACCGTTCGCTTAATGTATGACTATGACCTCCATCATGGGGGACATAAAGACCAACACGGGGCTTTTGTTAGAGTTAGTTTACATGAACCTAACCCTAACCCTAAAGAAACATAGGTCCAGGGACAGTCGAGATAACTCCACAAAAAGAAAGAAATATTTTAAGATATTATGGATAACCTAGCTTAAAACATGCGCATCATCCCATAAGATATGCATATTTTGGAAAGATGACCTTTATTTTCATATGATAAGGTCAAAAATTGGCCGAACGATAAAAACGAGTTGCCGTTTATCTCCTTATAGGTCGATTTATGGAGTCATTATTAGCTCCTTTTAGGCGGTAACATTATTGGTACGGGAGCCAAATTCATATTATGAAATAAACTTTTAATTAAAGATTTAATTCATCGTTTTAATTAAAGAGCCATTCTCGATTATATTTTGGAGAATAAAACTGCTTAATTTTGTGTTAAAAGCCCTTAAATTCCTCTACCTTAGGGCCGAGCAACTAACTCAATATACGTGATACGTTTTCAAACAACTTAAAACCGCCAGTCTTCATCTGGAAATGAAGACCGGTGTTCCAAGCTGTATTTTATAGTGTCCGGATAAAACCAGACTTTATTTTATAAAAATAACGTGTAGGTGAAATTTACCTTTCGTTACCAAATACAGCACGTGGGTCATGCACTGTATAGACCTCTAAGGAACGGCAATAGATTATCAGGTCATCCAACGAAAAAGTTACTCCGAAATCTTAAAAGGGTTACTTGTTGGGATAAGCGGTTTTGACGGTCACATCCAAACGACTGAATAATTTGAGCAGAAATTGATGTATAAATACCATTCCTCTATATTTGGCGCTTAAATTTCATATGTACGCGGACTTTTATTTCTGAGACTTTGTTAAAATCGGGATGGCCCCTTTAAACCATGATAAGTATTGCGTTACATATTAGTAGATTACTATTGAAGGACAATATTGGTGTCAGTCATTATCACATATGTGATAGAACTAGTTAAACACATTCCAAATATAATTTTAACACAGAGATCATTCCTACGATAGATGAGTAATACAGGTGTCATGAATCGGAAGTGACGAACGTCAAAGGAAAACACGAGTTATCCCTCTATATAACTGACTGAAGTGACCAGTGATAACAGATACACGGCCTGTTCACTAATAAGGTATAGAATGAATAAAAACAAGGGAATGTACGGACTATTTCTATTTTTCTCTTGTTCTCTTATCTAATGACATTCAATT
The DNA here is from genome assembly GCF_932274485.2 of Patella vulgata. NCBI lineage: Eukaryota > Metazoa > Mollusca > Gastropoda > Patellidae > Patella > Patella vulgata. Next base: position 18,889,842 of record NC_065881.2, read on the forward strand.
ACTTTATTGAATTGTCAGATATCCTCTTACAGTCCCATATAACAACTTTTGGTCTTTGAAGTTATTATTAATGAGCAGAAATTCGGCCGTGTATCTGTTATCCCTCGTCACTTCCGATTCAGGAAACCTGTATTACTCAGCTATCGTAGCAATGATCTCTGTGTTAAAATTATATTTGGAATGTGTTTAACCAGTTCTATCACGTATGTGATAATGACTAACACCAATATTGTCCTTTAATACTGATAATGAGCTGATGATGATGAATTATGTAATATTCATATCAGAGATTGCATCGCATAGAATAAGTTTTGTAGTATATAACGTAAATAGGCGTGAAAAAGTTAACCAAATTCCTCCCCGGAAACCCAGATAATTTGAATGTCATTTCTAATAGGCGATTACTTTAATATATACTGTCGAAGCACAAAGTTATATAATTAACGGCTATTCCGGTTCCAATTATTGTTAAATACCTCTACGTGCAAGCGAATTATTATAATAAAATTGCATCATTTGTTAGTTCCGAAATTACCTAGTTTGTGTCGAGTGGACCTTAAACCCACTCCTGCACAGTCGTCCAAGGAACACACATCCCATGTTTCATGTCGATTGCACTTGACTTGGTGAAGCCTATAGGATGGGCTTCTTTTAAGAATTACAAGAACAACAAGATCCACGGTTCTATTTTAAAATTTGAATTACAAATAAACAAGATCAAAACACCATCTTGTGGGACACCATATAAAGTGGTAAGTATTCTGTTTATGCTTATATTTCGACTGTTTGGTTTTCAGAACCTACCACAAGAAACAAAGAAGCATTAAGAGTAGAGAGTGTTACTTTTAATATAAAAGAAAACACACCAAATCATCATACCAGTGAGTTTGATATTACTCAGCCAGATCAAGGACGTACTCCACAGTTGGTTGTAAGACGTGGACAACCGTTTGATATCACACTAACATTTAACAGACCTTATGATAAAAATGAAGATGACCTTCGCCTAGTCTTTCAGGCAGGTAAGTCAATCACCGCCGTTTTGAGCCAGAAAAATATTTGTATCCCAAGTATCCAGAAACGCGATTGTAAGTGAGAGATTAAGTTTTTAGTCCCCGTCTTAGCTAAGTCCTTGTTACTCCACTGACTGAATGAGGGCATTCACATTTCTGGTCGTCATTTATGGGATTTTGTAAAGTACAAAATATCGTGAATCATTAAAAAGAACCAAAATACAAAAATGGTTAAATTTACAAAGATATGAATTGAAAAATGCGCAACATTTGGTATCCTTTGACGATATAAACATGATATGGTCAAACCGTCCATAAACCAAAACGGTAAATGTTCAAATTGACCTAAAAGGCCAAACATTTGCTCTAAATAATATATTGTTTGTGGCCATTTTGATCAAATTTTGTCTAGTTTAAATAAAGGGCATGGTCGTGATAACTATCCAAATTTTGGTTTAAGGCCGTTTTCTGTGTAACCCATAAATATAAACTAATATAGTGCCACCGTAAATTTCAACTAAAATATTTTAATGGTGCTCTCTCCCTTTGTTAATCCAAGACGGGGTCCTAAAAATGATCAACGACTAAAAGATAGACATCGTCAGGATGGCAGCGTAGTGAACGTATCCAGTTCAAATAAGAATGATTGTTCTAAACTTGTTTTACTTCGTTCTCAGTTGGAAGGGCTATACTATATACTGGAAAACAACGAAAAACACCGGAAAACAACCGGAAAACTACCGGTAAACTACCGGAAAACACCATGTTATACTGAATACCGGAAAACACCGGAAAAACACTAAATACCGGAAAACACATTAAATACCGGAAACACCCTAAATAGGTAACCCGGAGCCTGGTGTTTTCAGGTATTTAGTGTGTTTTCCGGTGTTTTCCGGTATTCAGTATAACATGGTGTTTTTCGATGTTTTCCGGTTGTTTTCCGGTATATAGTATTGCCGAGTTGGAATGACAACTTGTAATGGCTTAAATAATTATAAAACGGAAACATCATAGCACTAGTTCATTAGGCTCAGTTTTCTATGTTTTCTGTTTACAGGAAAAGAACCACTGCCAAGTAAACAGACACATATTGAATTTGTTCTATCTGATGTTGATTTGCCTAAACAATGGGGCGCTAAAGTAGCCGAACAAGACAGGAATACCCTTCGTGTCACCATTTTCACTCCACCAAATTGTTACGTAGCTAAATGGGCATTTAAGATAGATGTCGTAAAGAAAGCCGACCAATCGACAGCTATTTATCGATATACACATAAAGAACCTATTTATATTCTATTTAACCCTTGGTGTAAAGGTACGTACAGAGAATATGTTTATATTGTGTCTACCCCTTGATGTAAAGGTACGTATAGACAATCCATGTATAATCTAGTGTTTAAGCCTTGGTATAACCGTACGTTCATTCGTTCGTTCCTAGAGTTTTACGTCCACCTCCACCATGGGTGACATCGTAGGCAAGTAAACGTACGTATAGACAACTATAGTGTTTATCCTTGGTGTAAAGGTAAACCTATTATTAAACTCCTACCTTTTTAATCAGTTTGTCATTCAGGAGCCCTAATAACAACGACTGCATCGGGAATGCGAGAATGGTCAGGAATACGTTCGCAATGGGGTGGAAAATAACTAACTAAGTATGAAGTACCAATATCAAACTTTGTGGAAGAAAACAATCATGACTTCTACCACCGGAATGTAACAATGATGACCAGTGGCCGAACGGTTAGAGGAGGGGATTCCAATCTACCAAACTTTAAATGTTTTATGTAGCATTAGTTGGGGGCTCTTTCAACATTTAAGGAGTTCGCGGGTTAAGGGAGCGGGAGCATTACACGGAGACCAGCGTGAATAAGCACAGGACTGTCAGTAACCTCAGCTATCGTTCAAAACTAATAGAAGAATGTGCACTGTATCAACTGTCAAAACACACGGAATCGAACAAGCTAACAAAGGGCTTACAATTTGTCATTGTTATATTACATAGACAGTTTTAATAAAAATAAATAATGAAATAAACTATTGAAGATTAGAAAATGTATTTTGCGATAATCCTTGACTTATCGACTGTCATCGCGCTCTTGGTGTCGAACATCTTCTTCAAACTCTTCAGAGTTTTAGGATGGTATAGAGCATTTCAAAAAACAGACAACAATGTGCCAAGATAGGTGATTTCAGAGACATACCACCTCCCCCCCCCCCAGCCAACTTCTATCAACAATCCACCAACTTTGTTTTAGGTGATTCTGTTATGGATAACTAAACCATGAAGAAATGGAGGGGTGTAATTGAAACAATACTTTGTAAATGTCCAATACTATCTTTTAACCTTCAACATGGAACACTTGCTTCATCTCCAGAAACCAGGGACATTGTTCTAGATTCATCTATGTCCTTCAGTTCCCAAATCAAATATGTTTGTTCGGCGTCTTATTTCAAGCTCCATAGAGTTAACAAAATAAAGAAGTATCTAGTATCCGAGAGTATACAGAGCTTACCACCCAATCTTAAATAACGCTTCACTGACTCCAAGTTCAATAGAGAGTCAAGTTCGGGTATTACTTTGATGAATCGACAAAGCCCGTGAGGCCGTTTTTATTGTTGATGTCACATGAAGTTCCTGATCTATATCGTGTTTAATTTAATGGTACTTCATTGTGACTATTCCCATTCAATTGATGTCGTTTCTTTGTATATATCTGGCCATAACGATAATAACATTATCGTAACTTAGGGGGTGGTCATATTAGTTTTGGAAAGGGTTATCCGAAGGCCGCATGTATTTGCTTGTAGAAAAATTACCTATATTGTGAATCAGTATAGTTTCACTCTGTGCGTTGGCCTAACGCGACTTCGCGTTCGAACAGTCTCCCAGAGTAAACGGCGCAATATCGTCTGGCACAAAAATCCAAATTCATTCATGCTAAGTATAATCTATTGTTTTACAGATGACCAAGTCTATAATGAGGATAGTGAAGCTCTAAAAGAATATGTGTTAAATGAGACTGGAAGAATCTACGCTGGTACCCATAACAACATAGCTCCTAAACCATGGAACTTTGGACAGGTATATACATGATTAATCGAATTTTGAGACTTATTATATTTGCTATTCATTAAAGTCTATTGATTTAATATGAATGTAAAATATGTAGATGGATAGGTTTGGGTGGATGTCTTTGCACTTTCAGAAAGCATTCTGGTTTAATATCTACGGATACAGAAAGAGTAAATATACCTTTTCTCTTTCAGGACATCCACTAATCCCAAAACTTATGGCCCGGAACGAGCCAGTACACGCTTCCACTTTCACAACATCCACTAATCCCAAAACTTGGCCCAGAGCGAGTCAATACACCCTTCCACTAATTTTAAGCCTTGGTCCGGAACGAGTAATTATACCCTTCCTCTTTCACGACATCCACTAATCCCAAAACTTGGCCCGGAGCGAGCAAATACCCCTTTCCCCTTTCACGACATCCACTGAGCCTACAACCTGGTCCGAGACGAGTAAATACAGCCTTCCACTAATTTTAAGTTTTGGTCCAGAACGAGTAAGTACACCCTTCCTCTTGCAAAACATCCACTTATCTTAAATATTGTTCCGGGACGAGCAAATACATCCCTTCTCTTGCACGACATCCACTAATCCCAAAATTTTATCCGGAGCGAGAAAATACACCAATCCTCATGCACGACATAAACTTATCCCAAAATAAGATAATCGAGTAAATACACCCATCCTCCTTCACATCTCATAATCCAAATGAAGCGATAATTTGGCTTGTATTTCAAAAGCTGGATCCATATGGCGACAGGACTGTTTTGTAAGCTAATGCTTGTATCAGCTAATTTTGGAAAACAAGCATTAAGAATCCTCATTTCTGATTTATATTTTTAGTTTGAAGATCATGTTTTGGAATGCTCTTTATTATTATTGGATATAGCTGGGTTAAATTGGACCGTTCGAGGCAATGCAGTTAGCATTATTAGAAAATTAACTGCTTTGGTAAGCTATCTGTTTTCAAAATTGAAGTAATTGTAAAATAAAAAGCCGATTCAGAGTGCAATTCGGATCGTTTTATCAAAATGTGATTAGTGCCAACCCAAAGATTAACATCAACCAGGTATACTTACGGCGTACTTGGGGAATAAAGACACTTTACAGTGCGACACGAAAACGCACTGTTCCCAGTGCGGATTTAGATGAAGAGAAGCCCTGGGCTATACAACTTATGAGGCCCCTCCCCCCTATCCCCGACCTCTATGACTAGCAGAAGACGAAAATGTGTTTTTAATCAACCAAGGATGAAGAAGGATGTTTAAGATTACAGTGCGTGTAAGAAAGGCTTATGAAAATGTCAAATATATACATCTTGGCCGGACGCACCTAGATCTTAAGACCCTAGGCTTCAACCTGTCCAGCCATATACTTTAATCCGACACAAACTGTTCCGCATGAAGCTACTAACTTATATAAAATAACATGGATAGTATGTAAAGGATGAACAATTGCGTCATCGTACTTGCATATGTAATCGGCTACTAGTATACAAAATTATTACATCAAATACAACTATGTATTCTGTATTTTTCCTTCGTTGCTGACGCCAAAAGCTCACGTGATTAGAACATGATAGGAGGATCGTCAGGTGCATCTCGATTATGAGAAACTCCACCGGGATTTGAGTTAGACTGCTTTGATCCAGTCTATGTCCATGTTCCTGAAGCAACGACCGCAAGTTTTACAACAAGACGAGATCAAGCCTTCTATATTGAAGATGGTCAATGTCAAGAACAACAATGTTATCCATAGACTGGAAGCCACGACAATATAACCGTTAACTTTAGCGCCTTTTTTCTGAATGGTTATTAACAATTACAGGTAAATGCTCCCGATGATGGTGGCGTATTGGTTGGTAATTGGTCTGGAGATTATAAAGGGGGCAAACCACCTTTATCCTGGACTGGCAGTGCTCCTATACTGGAAGAATTTTACAGAACTAAAATGCCAGTTAAATTCGGACAATGTTGGGTCTTTTCTGGTGTCTTAACAACAAGTAAGTAATTTATAAATATGATCTTTAAAAAAAGTGGGAAGACTCAACAACCGGTAAGAAATTTATAAATAAGATCTTTAAAAAAGTGGTAAGACTCAACATATATAACTAAGACCATTAAAATTTTTAATATTCAACTGCACACTTAGTATTTTAGCAGGGGATGACCACGTAGGTTTTGGTTACCGTTTATTTAACAGCTTCAGCTTCAGCAATACAAAGCCGGTGTAAATCCATGTCAAGTGTCTTGTAGATAGATCAACAATTTACAAAATGAAATAAATGAAATGGGGTTTAACGTCCTACTGTTCTGCTCCTACTGGGGCTAATGAAGACGGGCATACCCAATACAGTGTGCTATATGAGGGACATTTTGCCCGGACAGTAGGACTACGGCCTACTCTTATATCGAAATCCAACTGTCGGGGGATCTTTTATGTGCACGCCAATGTGTACACGGGACCTCGGTTTTCTTCCCATCCGAAGGACTAGACAGCTGTCCTTGTCAGGCCCTCCGACTTGCATTACTGACAAGGGGAAACCACTCCGGAAAATCTGGATGAACTTTCTCGGCCAATGCAGGGATCCAACAAATCAGATCATCTAGTGTTTCCATGAAAGCGGCGTTTTCATTTGTCTTTTACGCGCACGTCAATCGGACACGGGTGAACCTCGGTTGTTTGATTCGAAAGGCGAGGCATGTACACTTTCTTTGTCAGTCTAGTAAGAGCCGACCTTGACAAAATGAGAACCGGGATTGCAAAATCAATTCCCAATGTGCTTCTCCGGCCACACCAGGATCCGAACCCGGAATATTCTAGTCGAGAGCCACATTGCCTACCCCCCCCCCCTCGTTAAATAGAAAACAAGTGTAAATATATATACTAGGAATAAAGTAACTTTGCCATCACTGATCTAATTCGAATCGTTGAGCTAAACCTCAAACAAATCTAGAAAGCTTGGGGATTTTATTGGCCTTTACATCATGATATGTTGTATATAAATCTATTATAATAAACAGAAAACTATTTATATCCCACTGTAACATGATTATTTTACATTAAATCTAGTGTTTTTAGTTACGTCGGGTATTTTAAAATATATTTGGCATGTGGTAACTAGCTGGCATACGCGTTTTTAGAAATATATAGCGTCTACACCAAATATTTTAAAATTCTAGAACATTTTCTAGTAATGATTTATCTACAACAGTGTTCAAAGTTTGACCATATATCTCTGTTTTGGAGAGAGAGAGACACAGAGAGAGACAGAGAGAGAGAGAGAGAGAGAGAGAGAGAGAGAGAGATGGGGTTTAATGTCCACTTGAGGAAACCGGAGGACCCGGAGAAAACCCACAAGGTTGGACAGACGACCCTACTCCTTGTCACGTACAACCGGGGATTCGAAACCACACCAGTTAACTCAATGACAGGCCTTATGATACAGCGCGCACGTGCTAACCATTCGACCATCTACCCCCCCCCCCCCGTTTTGGAAGTAGCGGATGTCCAAACACCGTTCGTAATATAAAGCTTTCCTTAGTTTTAAGATGTAAATATTTTGTTCATCTTTATTTCCGTTACAGTTTGTCGAGCTCTGGGTATTCCAGCCAGATCTGTCACCAACTTTTCGTCTGCTCACGATACAGATGGCAGTGTTTCTATCGACATCTATTTTAACTCTGATGGCTTTATAGAAGAAAAACGAAATGTCGATTCTGTTTGGTAAATATATATTGTTTTAATCCATGCGTGCCAGTGTGTTAATATATAGAGAATTCCCTACATGTCTTTTTTGATTTTATTTATCACTCAATCCCTTGTTACATGCACAAATAAATAAATATAATTCTTTGCTATAGATTTCACTTTTACTGAACCTGATTACATTACGGCTTAGTGATACATCATTTTTTGACATCAATTCAACCATTGCAAAGTCCTTTATATTGACCCAGTGTTTCGATCAAGGCCAATTAAATAAAAATAGTTCCTTTTTAATAAGAAAGAAGTTACTTTTAATAAAAAAATAATGAACTCTTCTTTGAAAATAAAAAAAGTAGCTCCTTTTTGATTGACCAATCAAATTCATGTAAAAGTGATATCTCCTGATAATGAAATTTATCACACAAGCGATATCTACTGTAGAATGTATTATTGGTGGATATATCATATTTTCTTGTGAAGCTAAATGAGATCGTGTTCTTTGATGATACTGAAATATTTTCATGTATTCATAAAGTTTGAGTGTTAAAGACATTTTGAATTGTGTGTTCTAACCCTATAAGATTCTGCCGTCTAATTAACTTTGTGCCAACGTATTTCAAACTACCAATCAAAACATTACATCAATACAATACCTTGCCTAAGTGTGATAGTAAACATTTTCAGCTCAAATTAAGCAGAACAGTGGATAATTTGGTTTGATCGCTCAATGCTTTATAAAAAGATAAATGTGCAAGTAATTAATGCGTGTCATCTATTAAAGTTGGCATGTTACAATTATTTCAGGAATTTCCACGTGTGGAATGAAGTATGGATGTCCAGACCTGATTTACCAGCAGGTTATGGGGGATGGCAAGCTGCAGATGCCACGCCACAAGAAACAAGTGATGGTAGCTAGACGAAAATAAAATGATAACTTCCATAATTCTTAATTTTACTACAATTACTCAGCGAACATTTTTCGATTTCGGAATGGGTTTAATTCAGATTTCTATTTTAGCTTGAGGTTCTGGGAAGGTTTATTGTAGGAAATGGTAATAAATGTTGCGAAACCACTAAAACATGGTTGAGTATCACCATAATTCTAATATTATTTAATCTTTTCAGGAGTTTATTGTTGTGGTCCGGCTTCCATGACTGCCATTAAAGATGGCGAATTGGGCCTTCCCTACGATGGACCATTTATATTTGCTGAGGTAAATGCTGATAAGGTCTATTGGGTGACCAAGCCTGATGGATCTATGGCAACTTATCACGTAGAACAGAAAAGGTGAGTGGTATAGCAATTCACAGATCAATATCCATAGAAAGACCAATGTCAAAGTATTATTATTATTTATTCAGGTCGCAAGTTCGCTCCCGGTGTTGGACGGAAAAGTTCATTGGGATTTTTCAGCGTGGTTCCCCCTTGTCAGTGGTGCAGGACGGGGGCAGCTGTATATAGTCATTCGGATGGTACCAAAAACCGAGGTCCCGTATACTCATTCGCGTACACGTAAAATATCCCTTGGTTTTTGGAATTCGATATAAGAGTAGGCCTTAACGCCGCTGTCCGGGCAAAATTTCCCTCATAGCACACTGTACGGCGTGTGCCCGTCTTCATTAGCCCAGTTGGAGCAGAACAGTAGGGCGTTAAATCCCATTTCATTTCATTTTATATTACTTATTCAGGGTTGATATAAATACCTATACTAAACATATAAGTATTGTTTTTATTTATTCAGTATTGGTTTAAATATTAGTACCAAATTACCATTACGTGATGAGAGAGAAGATATTACAACAGAATACAAATATCCTGAAGGTAAACATGCTCACTTATTAAACATTCTTTTATTAAACTTTTAAACGGTTTACTTTTTGCGATATAACCCTGTGTTGAAGCGGACGTAAAACCAAAGTAATACTGCAGTACTATTGGTAAAGATAGACCTTCGTCGTATAATGATCAGGTCGCGTGTTCGATCCTTGCATTGGCCGAGAAAGTTCATCGGGATTTTCCGACGTGGTCTCCCCTTGTCAGTAGTGCAGAACGGAGGACCTGGCAAGTACAGTTGTCTAGTCGCTCGAATGGGACGAAAAACCGAGGTCCCGTGTATACATTGGCGTGCACGCAAAAGATCCCTGGCCAGTTGGAATTCGATATAAAAGTAGGTCATATTGCCGCTGCCCGAGCACAATTTCCCTCATAGCGCACTGTATGGCGTGTGTCCGTCTTCATTAGCCCAATAATCAGAGCAGAACAGTAGGACGTTAAACCCTATTTCATTTCATTCCGTATAAAAATCCTGTCAAAAGCCGAAAGAAAATATTTTGCCATGATTCGAATAACACTGTTCTAAGTGATTCGCAGAAGCTGTAAAAACTGATTCGGGATTATTGTCCATGTTATTGCGGTTGAAATTGACATGGATTGTTATCTGTTTATTTTTCAGGAACCCAAGAAGAAAGAACAGCTGTGCTGAGAGCTAATCAAACCGGTTCCAGTAGGCATGATATCTATGTAATAGGTGCTTCGGTAATTGAGTGTTTCTGACATTGTTAATTATATAGATTAGAATGTTAATAATAAATGTTCAGGTGTGGGGATAAAGATGCCACAAAATAAACTTATAAAGGCTGTGACTCGATGAGTAGAGCGTTGGCTCACTAACAAGGGGTTGGTCGAGAAATGTTCTCCATTCTTTCCGGTCTGGTTCCCTCTTGCCATTTGTACAGCACGGGGTCCTGCAAAGATAGAGAGAAATGGAGTTTAACCTACTCTAGACACAAACTAGGTCTTTCCTGGACTAACACATTGTTCAATTTTATTTCAATAATTTGCCTGTGCGTAGGGGTCTTTAGCAGTGCAAAGGCTGCGCATAGGGGTCTTTAGCAGTGGGGGGAAATCGGAGGACCCGGAGAAAACCCATGAGGTTGGACAGGCGACCCGACTGCTTGTCACGTTAGAGCAGGAAATCGAAACTACGCAACTGGACTCGGTGACAAAATTACTCAACTATCTCCTGGCAAGGATTGCCTGTCCAACCTCGTGGGTTTTCTCCGGGTCCTCCGGTTTCCTCCCACTGCTAAAGACCCCTATGCGCAAGCGAATTATTGAAATAAAATTAAACAATATGTTAGTCCCGAAATGACCTAGTTTGTGTCGAGTGGACGTTAAACTCCATTTCTCTCTCTCTCTCTCTCTCCTGGCAAGGAAAGGCGTCTGACAATTTAGAATTCGAGGAAGAGTATGATAAATACCCTTGTCCGAGTGATGTGTTCCTCACTGCACATCTCCATTAACCTGTCTGGTTCAGTAAAGTACGAAGTTAAACCCGGTTGCATTTCATTTTTCATTCTTTAATTGGCCTTTAAAAAGGGACTGAAATATTTGAAATTATAATGCTGCATTAATAGAGAACGGTTGGCGATTGTGCTGATTTCATGACTGAACGAAAGTGGATAAAGGAAATAAGCCTTTGATAACACACCTAAATTCGAACCCATGTTCAGTCATAGTTTCCATTACCGCAATAAATTCAAGGCTAAACGCCTTTCAATTAATTTTACAGGATATGGAGTTTGAACTAGTAGAACAAGATGATGTGTTTGTTGGTGAAAGCTTTGATGTTATACTGAAGATCACCAATACAGGCACTGAAGAACGTTATATACATGGACGACTCGGAGCTAGAACTATGTATTATACCGGAGTATCTGCCGACAAAGTGCGAACAGATACATTTCAGATGTTCGTACAAGGAGGCCGAGGTTAGTACATTACAAATGAAATACAATAATAATGTAGGAATTGATTGCATACAATTCTTGTTTTACTTCTTGGGCGACGCTCTTCATAAAGTAGGTTCATCGGGATTATCCGGAGTGGTTTCCCACTTGTCAGTGGTGCAAGGTGGGGTGCCTGGCAAGGACACCTGTCCAGTCGTCCGAATAGGACGAAAAACCGAAGTCCTGTATACACATTGACGTGCACATAAAGATCTCTTGGCAGTTGAAATTCGATATAAAAGTAGACCGTGGCGCCGCTGTCCTGACAAACTTTCACCCATAGCACACTGTATGGCGCAAGCCCGTCTTCATTAGCCCAGTCGGAGCAGAACAGTAGGACATTAAACCACATTTCATTTCATAAAGCAGCAACATAAGGCTTCGCCAATTCGAGTACAATTCTTAGAAATTACGATCGAATTGATGGACTTCGATTTTTTATTTGACGGCACAATTCCAAAATAACGGAGTACATGGTTCCTAGTTTATATAGCACACCCGCACTTGTTATTTAAATAGGAACAGTCGTAGTCTAGCGGTAGAACACCGGAGTCTCGACTAGAATCCCGGCATTGGTCGATAAGAACTTATGAGATTTTTAACCTCGTCCACACCAGTCCTGTGGGCTGACAAGCACTTTTTGTTGTGCACGTTAAAAAAATGAAATGGGAGTTAACGACCTACGGACACGTCAAAGAACACCTGGAATTGGAAATACAGAAGGCCACTGTCCCTAGCATTGTACACAATACCATATAAATAAAATGCTAGTCTCACAATGACTGACGTATTGTGTTGATCGTTTTACATCTAGTTATTTGTCATGGCAACATATACAGGAAATGTACTGAAACTGTAAACCTTGTTTGTTATTTCAGCAACGGAACAAAGAATGAAGGTTAATTACAAGGATTATTCGTCCAAGTTAAAAGATATGTGTATGTTAAAATTGACGGCAATGGCTAAAGTACAAGACACAGAACAAATATTTACAACCCAGGGAGATTTCAGATTGTGTAAACCAGATTTAACATTAAAGGTATGTTTATATCCTATGATAAGGTGTCTGAATCTGAAGTATTGGCGGGTATTATTAATATAAGTTTTCTCTATCTATAGTAGAGTTGAGATAGGAATTCTACTAATAATCCTTTGCACAATATTGCCCATATGGACTCAGACTAGCAATTATTTGCCCATTGACTTCAATGTTAAATGGCTGTAACATCACAGGCTGTAGCTCTTTGCTCAACATTCCGTTGGTTCCTATCTTTATAGGCACAATGGGGACCACATTTGGCAATCTCCTCATCATAATTTTGTAGGGGGTTGACCGTTTAGATTTTTTGCTACGGGGATTTGAAGTTGACTGGGGTGAACATCTCACTTCGGACACAATGATTCTCTGCAGAAAGACACTTTACACCCCCTATCCCTCCGCTGTAATATCATCAGTATTACCCAAAACTGCTATGAAATTGCAAATTTGATCCCTTTTCTCCAATTCTAGATCAAAAAGCCAACCACAAAATGCAGGAAGAGGGGAGAAAAAAATTAAGGGAAATATTGTCTATTTATAACTCGCACTACATCCATCATGAAATAAAGGGAAATAATTACTATCTTAGTCCATATTTTAGACATTTGCCTCCCTTGACAATTCCTAAACATGACTTGTATCGATAATTTCTGACGAATTCATTGCAAATAAACGCAATATATTGTATGTATTCTAGATTCCCGATGAACTCAAAGTGAAGAAATCATATGACGTAGAAGTATCATTTACTAACCCTCTGGCTGACACTTTAACTAATTGTTACTTGGAAGTTGAAGGACCGCATCTACTGAAGAGACACAAATATCCACAAAGGTATGTTTTCTGAAATAAATTATCTTTACATCTAAATACTGATGTGGTAATCCCTTCATGATTGAAGTCTGGGGCAATCTGATTAAAAAACAGATCTATATTTCGTTTCGTTTTTTTTATACTTTCGATGTCCTACACTACATGAAGATCTGACAAGTTATAGCCATGGGTCACGTCAGGGGTCAAAAGACCGACTTATGAACTATGACGTCAGACATTTGATTAACCAATCAGCATTGATGTTACTAGTGGATTACCCACAGTTCCGTGCAAAACACGCCTAAAGCTCGTCGTAACAGACCGTTTTATTGGCTTATCCCTGACACCATTCAGAACATGAGTTAAATAACAACTCTTCCAGATCCAAGTGTAGTAAAAACAAGTAAAACGAAATTTTGAACTATAAAAACGAAACGAAATAGGATCTGTGTTTTAACCAGATTGAGTCTGGGGAATTGTACCAGGGTTATTAAATTTGAGAATGGTCTACATAGAAAGCTGGTCTAACTTCTGATCATGATCATCTGAGGAATCAGTGTTACCCAAAACGTTGATTTGTAACTTGAACTGTTAATTGATGGAACATTTCCTTTGTGGTTCTAGTGAAGTCTTGGATAAAATTCCTTTTGCTCGTAGTAGGTGGTCTTATTGTAATAATATTCATAATTTATACTTTGCAATAATATATATTGTTTTAAATTCTAGGAGCGTAAAACCAAAACAGACTTTTGTTACCAAGTTTGAGATGACTCCCAGTACTCTTGGTGAGAGGGAACTCGTTGTAATATTTAACTCAGACCAGTTACTAGATATAAATACTACTCAAGTTGTAAATGTTGTTAACTAAATTCTCTCATCTATCTGAAGATCCTTCTTATAAACGTCACCTCAGTGGTATAAATTAAAACATTTAAAATAATCTAGTTCTGATATACAATACCGTTATTCTTAACCAGGTTACTAACTCAATTAATACCACTATAGCCAACACTTGTGGTAAGGAATTCGCTTTCCCAGTATGCATAATAACTTTATATGGATATTATTATTTTAAACTCATATTAAATTTACAATTTTACGGCATTTATTAAAAGCATTATATTCGCAATTGTTTTAAATTGCATGGTACTGTTGTGTGCTTAAATCTCCTTCTGAGCAGTAGCGGACTTGATCTTAAAACTGTCCCGGGTAACCTTCATCTAGTTTTAATTAATTACATTATGGGAGAATCGATAACGAGTTGGCAGATCTCACTATAATAGTTAAAAACTAGATAACGTAAAGGCAATTTGCTCAAAATTTCATTCAAATTGATCCGCTATGAACCCAGAACTAAGCGAATGAAATTTCTGCCTAGCCTCGGTCATCATTACTAAAGTCAGTACGATAAACAGCATAGACTCGATTATCCATTTAATCGTTAAATCGAGAAGGAAAGTTATGCAGTATATCGTCTCACAATCCACTTAAGATCGCAGGCTAGCGATGCCATCTAGAGTTGATTATGGTCTGGATAAGTTAATTAATGTCTAGTTAAAAATTTAGATAACATTTCAGGCCTAAAGAAAGACCTGCAATAGACAGATTTAGCTCTTGCAAAATGTATGTTTAAGACTGTTTTTCTGCAGTATTCTTATTTAGCCCAGTCGCTCATTATCTTTTACCCAGAGGCCCCGGTCCACCGGTCATTGCTCACATGTACTGACAGCCAATACTTCCCTGGGCGTGAACGTACGATTCCTCCAAAAGATGTACCAATTGTGTGTAAAATATAATGTCGTCATTAATATTACGGCTAGTTATTTTGTATATATATATATATTGTTGTGTTTAACAAATGGTGTAGTTTTAACATCCAGCGCTCTAATTCATCATTTTATATTATATTTTTATCTTGCCCTGTCTTTT
This sequence comes from Patella vulgata, assembly GCF_932274485.2. Taxonomy (NCBI): domain Eukaryota; kingdom Metazoa; phylum Mollusca; class Gastropoda; family Patellidae; genus Patella; species Patella vulgata. The sequence goes on from NC_065881.2 coordinate 18,905,212, forward strand.
TTATACTGATAATAAATTGTTTCTTGTTGTTTATGTATGGTTTCTTATTCTGAACGGCTGAACCTTGTTGACAAAGACTATAATGTCAATGAAATTCTATTGGGTATATTTTACACAGCAGGTTTGATAATACATATTATCCCATTCAATCCCATAAATATTCCGTTATTTTATCTATTGTACTATCATTTGATCTGGTGCAGCGGGCTTCATGTATTGGAGAATCCTTATTGGTGTTTAAGGATATTGAAATTGCAGTTGACCTGGGATAATCTTAAAGACGACCCCCATCCAAATTAACAGATTATGTTATAATGACATTTTAGTATTCTCCAGCTTTAAAAATGTGTTGACTTTAAGTCAGTCAGTTGACGATGCACAAATTTGGGGTGTGGCAATCTTACCAATCAATCAAAAACGGCGTAAATTTATCACAGAAAAGATTCTAGAAACTAAATAGTCCGAAAGCCGACAAGGGTTGTCACATACTTACACTTTAAGTCAATCTGTTGACGATGCACAAATTTAGGGCGTGGCAATCTTACCAATTAATCAAAAACGGCGTGAATTCATCACTGAAAAGGTTCTAGAAACTAAATCGTCCGAAAGCCGACAAGGGTTGTCACATATTAATTCACAGATAGAATAATAACTCTTGTCGTTTGAGCGTTCACAAGGTTCGACGGGGTTAAACAAGGGCCATAACTGTAGCAATTATTAACTGAAATTGCTGAAATTCAATAAGCGTCTTCGTTTTACTAATCTAAATAAAGCATATAAATCTAACACAGATCGAATGATAACATTTGTCGTTAGAGCGTTCACAAGTGATTCAACAAAGTGAAACATGAACCATAACTATCGGAAATTGCTGAAATTTAAAAGGCTTCTTCGTTTTACTTATCTATATAATGCATATAAGTTTTATACAGATCGGGCGATGAACTTTAGTTGTTAGAGATTTCAAAAGGTTCTTCAAAGTGAAATTTCACAAGGTTCATCAAAGTGAAACAAGGGCCATAAGTCTAGAGGTTATTAACGGGAACTGTTGAAATTCAATAGGTTTCTTCGTTGTGCCGATCTAAATAATGTATATAAATGTTATACAGATCGAAGGATAACTTTGGTCGATAGAGCGTTCAGGAGGTCCAGACGTGTGTGTATAAAAAAAAGACCCCAAATCACACGAGAACTGTCTGCGATATCACCTCGGTGGAAGCGGACGTTAAATAAAGCTAGTTCACACAATACACGAGAACATTCACTTCGTTGGGGTCCCTGATCTTCTCGAGCAGACGCCTTCTCTCTTCATCCCCGGGATATCATTCAGCCACCATCGGTGATTTGTGGCATAATACTATATCTGGAGCTAAATATAACGCTCAACTATATCAGATAAGGCTACAACCTAACTGTACTACAGTATACTGAATCAAACTTTGAATTACCGGTATGTAACAATAAATTTTACCATCACCCCCAACCAACACAAAACTCCAATTTACAAGGTTCATTGAAACAATATAAGTGGCGATTTTTTAATTCTGTTATTTAGGGTAGCACGGTGTCTAGGACACCCGTGCACCTGGATATATGTTACTGTCCTTGTCCAATATCAGGATCTGACCTGGAATGAGTACTGAGCCTCCTCATCTGATCTTCTGAATAAATGAAAAACAGCCATGAAGAGATTATCACAAAGTTTTAATAATCGTTAAATATTGATTACAAAAACAAAAATACAAATATATTAATATTAATATTATGATGAATGCTGGCACAAAAAAAAAATCGGGTTTCAATCACATCACATAACATAATTAGGTGACAGAAGATTTGTTAATGAAAAACATTAAGTCAAATTTAATCTCATTCAACCCAGTATTTGCTCTTGTCTGGGATTATATATTTCTGGATTAAAGAAATTATGTTTTTTCTTCTTGAGTAGTATGGTGGTCAGTGATTCCAGCTGTTTATTTGATTACCCCCTTTAATTGGGATTGATGAAATGATTGATGAGAATTATCTATAAATGAATGATAATATCACAGGAAATTATAAATTTATTTGTTTTTTCTTTAATAAAAAAAATTGACAAAGCCATTAACAAGGAGTTGTCTCCCTTATTTGAATATATTTATTATTTGTGTTTATTGGTAGGGTAATGCTATGTATTTAACTATGAATAAATATAATATATGAAAATAGAATAAAGGAAATTTCTATTAACTATTCATCTAAACTTTATAAATATAACATATAAATACTCTGAATACTCTCTCATATTTTAATTCCTTTTAGTCCTAATTTCTATTTACAAACAAAATTAAATTCAAATTCAAGTGAGTTCATTCCATTTTGTCAATGTAGATAATTCTAATAGAAAATCCCACAAAAGAAAATGGTCGTATGTACATTTATTAGTCATAAAAGGAAATCTATAATTACAGAAAAATTAGCACCATTTGAATCTTGAATATTGAATAAAACATGCATTGCATAATAACAACACTTTTTATTAATTTAAATCAATAAAATTTATATAATTTACAATTAAAAAATAAATATTGCTGATACATAACTGAAGTTAAATGCATTTAAATCATAATTACATACAAAATATTATACTGTCTGAATTTGTAGAAAATATTTCCTGGGTTTAATTTCTGAAGTGTTCTAGGGCTTTATTCATTAAAAACTTTTAAGAATACAGACCTTTCATTAGCCAAGATCTGAAATTTGTTCTAGGATTTTATTTCCAAATATACAGAACCGCCTGCATCAGAAAATATATTTTACGAACTTTTAACCACACAGACCAGACCATTCATTAGCCAAATGCTAAAATTTGTAGTAACACATTTTAACTCCTTGTCAATGTGAAATGGCTGCATTCTTAAAGTAGGTTTAATTAAGTTTTCATTTAGGCCTTTGGCATTTACTTTATATGATATACTGTTATCATTTTTTTTCTATTTTTTTTCTTAACAACACAAAATAGATTTTTAATGAAATAATTATTTTAATAAATGTTAATGCAACATCTAATTTTAATAGTGGTCTAATTCAATGACGGTAATAGTTATGCTCCTTTATTAGTTGGTAAAAAATTCCAACTGCTCACACACCTCAAAAAAATATATATCTTTTTATTGATAATTTTCTTTGAAAATTTATGCTACAACCATAAGATGCTTAATAAATGACAAATGAAACGCAACTAAAAGATTACCAACATGCACAAAATTTACAGATCAAAGATTGTATAAACATAACTTTGTTATAAACCCTTTTTAAATTTTATTATTTTTTTATGCTTCTCAATAATAAATTTGATATAGAGGTAGCAACATTCAAATTTCCACACAATAATATTAAGCTTAATACAACAGCATCAAAATACAAATTGTTACATTCCATTTTCTTATATAATGCCTTGAAATAATTATTTTTTAAATATCTTATAAAAAATAATATAATTCAGCTGCCAACACTTAATTATAGAAAAAAGAAAACATTTTTTTTTTCTATATTTTACAAATGTAAGACTTCATATATATTTTTAGTCAAATTTTAATCACAAAACTGTATTAATTAACCCGCTACTGTTAATTAATACAATTCTCTGAAAGTACAAAATTTTCCTTATTTTTAAATTAATAAATTTAAATACATATTTTTATGTTGTTTTTATTTATTTTTTTTCTTCGAAATTTCTTCTAGCTCATCATATTATCTCCTGTGTAAGATTTTTTCACAGAATTGTATAAATTAAACTTTTAAATAACACAATTCTCTCAAAGTATAAAATTTCATTATTTTAATTTAATAATATATATTTTTGAGCTGTTTCAATTTTTTTTTTTTTTTTTTCTTTGGAAGATTTTTCATAGAAATGTTTCAATTATACCGTTACTTTTAAATTGGAACTTTTCTATGAAAATAATATCCTTGTATTCTTTTAGTATTTTTTTGTTTGTTTTTGTTTTACAGACAATACTCTTGCATTTACATATTATTACCGATATTTTTCTGACAAAAATGTTTTAATAAAACCGCTACTTTTTATTAAACCAATTTTGTGAAAATCTTTTTCTATAAGATGAAATTAAAAATTCAATGAATCAATACTTTCAACTGAGACATGTTTGTACAACAAATGGTCATTTCCAGTAAATGTTTACTCTTTTTTTTTTTTTTTTTCCCTCACAAAACTGTTTTTATTAAACCGCTACTTTTAATAAAGACAATTTTCTGAATAAATTTTTTAGTTATTATTTTTCAAAAGTTTGCTTGCCTTTTTTTTTTACAGCTTTCTTTTCAAAAAAAAATTTTTGTGTGGATAAATGGATATGTTTAATCATAAGGAATCAATAGAAAATATAACATGCTTAACGCTAGTAAATAAACATTTGCTTAAGTTTAGTCCATATAATATGCTTACTGTAACAAAAATGTTCATTCTCAATGATATTCTATATTATATTTGTTTAACCTCATGTACATATTTGCTGCTTAAAAATTTGGCATTTTATGATAGAAATCCCTCATACAACCTTTATATATGTATTGAGAAGCAGATATAAAATGCCTAAGGAACTCCCAAATTGATTAACATAGAATGACAAAACCTAAGAATATATCTTATTATATACATACACGTGTATTATATATTTTAACCTATTTTATATTTTATTATATACATTCACAATACAGCTTTAAATTCATTCGAATTTAGTTTTTATAATTTTTTTTTTTTAATAAAATGAATTTCAACCCTATTTCAACCTTTATCATACATTTTCAATTTCAGAATTATTTTTAATAAATTAAATTTCAATCCTATTTTTTTCATGAAGTTTATAAATCTTTTTCAATCCCTTGTTAGCAACAGTATACCATACAATGTAAAGCCATTTTTAAATCTTGACCAAAACACTCCAGTGAAATGTCAGCCAAAACGTGGTTTTCATTTGGGCTATTCCATCAGTTAATGCCAACTTGGATGTGAAAATGACATGCTAACAGTTCTACCTGTCAATCAATTCAAATGTTGGAAAATCAAGTTTTAATTCCTTAAAACAATGGAACAAATAAGATCAATGATTTTATTTAAGGATGATCTACATGTCTAACCGAAAGAGGTGTAAAGTGTTAAACAGGTAAAATTTTGAAATGAGGGCCTTACCCTGTTCCAGGTAATATTTTCTACAAATTCCACCATTATATAAATGATATTAAGCAATCATGAAAATAACCTATATTTGGCAGTAATGTCTGGAAGTGTCATATTAATACATAACTAAAATAATGATCTTATTTAACTAAAATGATGATCTTATTTAACTAAAATAAAGATCTTATTTAACTAAAATAAATGTTGATTGATGAGCTGCATGAATGATTTAATGCAGATGAAGGTCGGATATAATCTGTTCACGTTTTTTCTCATTACAAGATTTTTTTGTGTGATTTTCTAAGAATTAATTTACATAATATAGTTCATGGTGGTATATATAGTGATATATAAATATGATAATAAATAAAATCATGCTATGATATTTTTAATGAGGTTGTGAATGAGGGGGTAATGAGTGGTTTCCACGACTATATATACTTCCTGTTGATCTGTAAAGAGGTTGAACTGGAGCTGAATATGACTTATTTGACTGAAATAAAATAATTTCAAATCCAGTAAAATTATTTCTCATAGTTCAGCGAACATTTTAAGATTGTTACAGGGGAAACAGAGCAGTAAAATTATTTCTCATAGTTCAGCGAACATTTTAAGATTGTTACAGGGGAAACAGAGCAGTCTTTGTCTAGATTAAGAAGGGTTATCCATCCATTTGAAACTGGTGTGGCTGGTAGATAATTTGTGGGGGGGGGGGGAGAATGGTCTACTAACACGTGTGCTTTAGATCATAACGTCTGTCATTGTGTCAAGTGGCAAGGTTTCAATCCTACACTTGTATGTGACAAGGAGTAGTATTCCCTGTCCAACCTCGTGGATTTTCTTGGGGTCAAACCTCCCACAGCTAAGGATCCCTACGCACAATTATTGAAATAAAGTTCCAATTAGACATCTAGGAACCCAGTGTATGGGCTGATAAACATTCAGGGAGAATGTGGTCAATTGTTTTATTGTAGCAAGTGTGAAATTTCAAATTGGAAAATGTGTTTCATATGGGGGTTGTACCATTCTAAAAGAAGATTAAAAATAATAAACTAACCTTAGTGTTTTTGGAAGGTGAGGAAGGAAGTTCTTCTATAAATCTGGCTGGAACCAGACCTTTCTTACCATTTATCTGAAATAATTCATTCAATATACGATTATTACAGATTTTGGACGATAACTTATTCATCGTATGACTAAAATATCTTCTACTGTTATTTTCTGTTTCAAGGTAAGGAAACAAAATGGGGTTTAATGTTCTACTTTTCTGCACAGACTGGGCTAATCAAGACAGGCATATGTCATATAGTTTGCTTTGAGGGTAATACAGCCCACCCCTAATTTTTCAAATTCTAACTGTCAAGGTTTCTTTAAGTGCATCCCAACGTGTACAGGACCTCAGTTTTTCGTCCCTTCTAAATAACTAGACACCATGCCATGCCCCCCCCCCATCCTTCACCACTGACAAGGTGATAAGGGAGGCCCACACTGGAAAATCCTGATGAACATTCTTAGCCATCACATAAGGGACCTTGAAGATAACGAGCCAGCGCATTACTCACTGAGCCACCACGACTCCCCTCCATCTTCACACCAGACTGAAGAACTATTATAAATGAATTTCTTTGAAATCTAAATTTACCTCAGCATGGTAAAAGCCATCTGGTCTTTGATTACCAAACACAGTAATTTCATCCCCTGTTTGGAATGATAACTCTTGACCAGTTAAATCTTGCCGCGAATGATGCTGCGGATTGTAATCATAAACGCCAATAAACTGAAAATAAATTCACAATTAAACTAATTATCACATATTAATTAAAAATGCGGCTTGCAACTAAGATCAGAAAAAACATTTTCTTAAATTTCATTATATAAATTAAGAAAAATTCAGCCGAAAAGTGTTGGTACCACTGTACCAGGAATTGACAATGATGTCATATCAGCCATCTTGTAACTTATATTAAAAATTGATGCACAATTGTCCAAGGAACAAGCATTCCAATCAAAGAGCGTCACTCCCAAGAACAACAAAACCAGTTTCTGATTCTCATATCAACTTTATTATTTGAAAATATCTTTGTAGAATACAGATGGCAATGGAAAGTCAATAGAAAATAATGTTACTTCACATGGGCATATAAAACTTATATTATGCTTTGATTTAAAGGAATCATTCAAGTAATATTCAAGGGAATAAAAAAATGGTTAATTTTGTGTAGGACTCTTAGAAACCTTTATCCCGGTCCTGTGCAATTATCCAGAAGTCCCCTTTCCAAAAGCTCAATATTTTGTTTTGAAAATATCAGATATTGTAACTGGGCTATTTTACCCATTTGACTTCATATGTATAGCCATCTTCCACCAAGGATAATTTGAAAAATGTGTAACTTCAACTGACCTGTCTTCTTGGACCTTGACCTTGGCTGACCTTGGAAAATATGGAGGACAGATCTGCATCCGATTCGTGATCACTGTCACTGCCACTAGATGGCGTGACCACTCCATCATATGTGATGGAAACAGAGGTAGAAACATGGCCATTGGCCGCCATTGTTTGTATTGAAAATTTATGTTGCCTAGCAACAAGAATATTCTCTATCACAGCTTTAGCTAACAAAGGACTATGGGATTGATGTCGAATTTGTCCATTGCAAAATATCTGAAATGTATAATTAAAATTTATAAGTGACACAGATTGTTGAGTTTTCTGAAATGTTACAAAATAATTGGGGATGGCGGCAGCGAATTTCATTATTGTCCTCCCACTGATCCTATCCTATGCTGAACTAGCCTCTCAAACATCTTCTGGCAAGCAAGCCTGGACATAATGATTTTAGTTGTAGCTGACAAATAAACTAGTGTTGAATATATAGGGGTGGTGATTTTCCGTTTCAGAAAATAGCAAATTCTGTTTTAAGTATTTTGAATTCCGTTATTTTCCGTTTCAGAGCTGACCATATTCCGTTTTTCGAGATAAAATGTTATTTTATGAATAAATGAATAAAACATCTTAAAATGCCTTTCATTACAAAACGGATCATTTTAAACCAATGATAACAAATGTTGAATTGTGAATGACTTGTAATGTTCAATGACTAGTTATTCTTTAAACCTGTTTCCCAAATTAAATAACAGAAAATTACATCTTGTGACCTTGTTTCATCTTTTTAGCAGACGAAGCCATTTTTCTCAGCTGCTAGTTGTAGTCGCGATTTATCCAGACATCTTCGTAGTTACTACCGTTTCCTCGAGAATAAGGGCTGGATTCACAAGGCTACGGCATATTGGTGATGTCACGTGGATAATGCGGATAAACAAGGCTACGGCATATTGGTGATGTCACGTGGATAATGCGGATAAACACGAGTCACGAGCCCGGCAGTAAAATAAGAAGTAAATGAAACGATTTTTACTTTTATGAAGTGACAAAACTTTTTTTTAAGACATATATATACATTACAATGTTTAATTCAAGTTCAACTACAGAGTAATTGTATACAGGGATACATGAAAGACGGGTTTTTGTTTCGAGTAAAATTATGATTCCTAAATGATGAAATGAATGTAGATAAATACTAAAATAGACAGTAACAAAACCATGCGATATCATTCAATAATTTCCAATTTTTATGAATAAAAAGATGAAATACTTGGATAACTGCAAAATTGTTTTGAGTTTGTGTTTAGTATCAGCAAATATCGGTTTTTCCGTCTTTTTCCGTGTGAGATTTCAAATTCTGTTTTGAGTGGACAATTCCGCGATTTCCGCATTTTTTCCGCGATCACGGAAAATCATCACCCCTAAATATATTTTTAACTTCGAGCCAGACATCTATTAATAAAATCATTAAAAGCACAGACAAATCTGAGCTGGAAAAAAGGGACAGACACCTGAGGGATTGTGCCTGACAAAGCCCCAATTCATGTATAACCGGTGCCTAATTTCCAGGCTTGCCGGTAATCAAACAAACAAAAGAATGGCAATAAATTCTGATTATTCTTAAATCTATCTAATCTAAAACTGTTACATACCCTATAGCCTGTTACTGGGGAACCATTACTTTGGTTTAATTCATTTAATTTTGGTGGTAACCATGACAACATGAGACTGTTGCCACCAATGATTTTCTGGACTTTGAAATTGCTGGGTGGATCTGGTGCTCCTGTGATATAAAAGATCATTTTAATGACGTGACATTGTCAACTGATTAATTATATATCAAGCAATTCTAAATTACTAAATAAAAGATCAGGACTTAGCACTTTCCACTGCCTAAATGTAAAAACTGTTAGAAAGAAAAATCATTATTCACCGAATCTCAAACTAAAATATTTTAAGAATGTTGAATGTTCAATGGCTCAGCATTAAATTCTAGTTATTGGCCAATCAAAAGGCTGCATTCATGAAGAAGGTCCCACTTCTTTTTATGATATTAAAGATTTTTACTCCCAACCTGGTGTGTTGGGTGGGGGGGATGTAAAGAGGGGATCTTCCCCATCATAGATTTCAAAAATCTTTATGAAAGTCATCATCAATATAATATTGCTCACCAGCTTGTCTAGAAGTAGGAGGTTTTCTAGGAGGAATGTTGTAAAATGTTTGAGTTGTGGTTGTTGTTTGACCTTGACCTTTAGTCTGAGTAGTTTGATTATTTCCACTGACAGGCTGAAAATGGCTCGTAGACGTACCAGTGGCTGTAAAAATAAATTGAGATATTATACTGGTATTCTAAAAGTTTGTATTCAGTGACTCTGTACAAAAGTCGTCCCTATAAAGCAACATAAATGAAATTGGGTTTATCATCTACTGTTCTGCTTGATAATGACTAGAGAATCCTAGTCGAAACATCGCTCAGTAATAAGCAGTAATTGTATTCTATAGAATTGTGACCTGTATAGGCTAATGAAAACAGTGTGCTATGAGGGAAATTTTCCCGGACAGCGGTGCTATGGCCTACTTATATTGAAAATACCATTGCTTTTTATGCTGTTCCCTTTGTAACAACCACTCTGCCATCTTTGTTGTTTTCCGAAAAATGCAAACCACACATTGTTACTTAAAATATAATGCTGTTAATTCCTAATGACGTGGTTTGAAAGACAAAATATTCATACCATTGATAGGTGATGGTTGAACTTGATTTAACTGATGGAACATGTTAACTATTTTCTCTGGACTACCTTCCTGATTTCTAGGAGTGCTCTGAAATTACAAAGTAAAATCAACATTTAACTCTTGAACAGTAAATGCTCCAGAAGCTTCATCTTCAGGTTGGAGCCATGGTGGCTCAATGAGTGGTTCTAAACATAGAACATGCTTCCAGCAGGAGTATTGTCTGATATATCAGGAGAATGGTCTGGTAATTGGTTCTAATTTCCCTCTTTTTAGCAAATGAAATAGTATTTAACATTCTACACTATCCTGGCATTTTCCGTTTACTATTCATTAAATTTCAACTGTCAAGAATTTTATAAATAGGTGGTTCTTGGTTTTCATCCCATTCAGATAAGGGGCGGGGGGAACCAGACTGGAAAATCTTGATGAACACAAGGATCAAACCCAGTACCTGGTCAGTGATAACCAGTGCCTCGCCCATTGAGCCATTTAAAACATACCTGTAAATTTTGTATACGTCTTCCCTGAATGGCGGAATGATACCATTCGGGACTGTGGTGAAGAGGCTGTAGGTAAGAGGCTGGAACTAGTCCTACACGATTGTTGACTTCTGCTTCATAATATCCACTATGGCTTAACTGACCTTGAAAAGAAATGACGAATTCATTGATTTGAGTCATAGACGTGTTAACAAATTAAAACTATAAACAATATTGCATTAAAAATTAATGCTCCAAAATTCAGAAATTTGATGGGGGATTGGTTGGCTGAACTGTCTAAAGTGTGCCTTAGATCATTACGTCAAGTGGCATGATTTCAATCCCATGGCCACCAAAAATGGAGTTAATCAAATTCAAAACAAGAATATAGTAATTACCAATGACTTTGACTCGATCTCCCTCTTGTAGTGGAATCTCCAACCATGGTTTATCACTACGAGAGAATAGTTGTGGATTATAATCAGCTAATGCCATGTACAGTTTCGGCTCATCAGGTGACGCATGTGTATTCCTCATTTCCTTATTTGGTGTAAGATAGTCTGTTTTTGAAGATAGATGGCGCCTTGTATGGCGATTTTGTCTGGAAGCATGTTCAGCAGATCTTGGTCGCTGTGGTAACCGATGTTCTGGAGCTGACATTAGTTCTGTATCACTAAGGAGGTCTCTGGCATCACTGATTGAAGAACTTGACGATGAGTAAGCTGGGCTTGTTCGACCTTGATTTCTATAAACTTGTGACCTTGGAGCCTAAAAACAAGACATTTTGATACAATCACATGAAACAACATGTCTGTTAATATGATTCTATAAAATGGAGGCTATGCTATATTAACCAATCACCTACTGAAATCTATTGACTTAATTCACTTACCATGTGACTCGTTGAAGCCAAAGGAGATGCAGTTATTAGTCCTTCAATGTCTGATTCATCTGTCATGGCAACCTCCAATCGTCTAAGTTCATCTAGTAACACAGATTTCCCTCCCTTTGTTTGAAGTTCATCCACTAAACGTCGGATTAAAGAATTCTGTGGGAAAAATTAATAAAAGAAATCATTGATTATAGATTCATGTCTAGATTGAGATTGGATTCTAAGGTAAATCTCCCCTCTGAACAAACATAAAAAGCTCACGGTGATCAATCAAGATTGAATCTCTATGTGGGCTGAGAAGAATCTTTGTGAAGTTCCATTCCCACTTATCAGGGGTAGCTCCTGCATTACTGTGATTGAAAAATTGCCTATTTGGAAAGAACAACTAAGGTCCACACTCTTAAAGTATTGTGGTGACCAGGTATTAGACGCCATGCAATTCCAAAGACCATAGAACCCTACATAGACATTTTTATTCGAAATATAGAGATTTCCTACCTTTTCGTGACAATTTTGTGAAAGTCTGGCAACCTTAGCTTTTAATGGAGCTACATCTGTCAAAGCTTTCTCTTTACTACTTTCAATTTCATCAAACTGAAATAAATAGGTACCAGGTTAATATTAAATATAATTTTTAAAATAACAAATTTTAAATTATTTAAAAGTGAATTATGTAAATACTGGTATTCAATTGCACTATCTGGTATATTCATTTTGAATTGATCAATTATATTTGTTCAATCAGGGTATCCATTTTGATTGATCTTATCCTAGCACTGTGATTATCATATTCTATATGATGTTTAAACTAGCTCAGAAATTATCATATTCTAAATGATTCTTACTCTGGCTCTATGATTACCATATTCTTATGGTTCTTACAGTAACTGTACAAATTTTATATTTTATGATTCATACCCTACTTTTGAAATTTTTATATTCTTATCCTTACTCTTAGATTACCATATTCTAAATGCTTCCTACTCTAGCCCTGTGGTTATCAAATTCTCATGCTTGTTATTCTAGATCTGAGATTATGATATTCTAAATGCTTCCTAGTCTATATCAAATTCTTTATGATTCCTAGCTCTGAGATCATCATATTCTTATAATTCTTACCCTTGCCCTAAAATTATCTGAGATTATTACATTATTTGATTCTTACCCTAGGTCTGAGATGATCATAATCCTCTCATAATTCTTACCCTAGCTCTGTGATTATCATATTCTTATCATGCTTACCCTAGCTCTGAGACTATCATATTCTTCTTTCACAGACTGGAATGATGCATTCTCATTCTCCAGACCTTTAACTCTATCATTTAATCTTACAGTCTCTTCTGTTAGTTCCTTTACCTTGTTCATCTAAAAAATGAAAACAAAACCATTAATAGTGTTTTGGGGGTTGACTTTAAATATATTAAATTAATACAATGCATATGGGTTACCATAAAACCAATCCAGCACATTATGTATCAATCTGAATTCAAACTTTCAATGGAAACTATATTCTATGAATTAATCTGCAAAAAATGGGTATGTTCTTCCAGGTTTTAGCATATTAGGCAAAAAATTACATCATAAAATGTGTGATGTTTAAATTATTGCTAAAAAGTATACGACTTGTAATTACCGAAAAATCATTGTATTAAAATACATTACTAATCATTGCCAAATAAATTAATACTAAACAATATTTACTGATCATTACCAAATAAATTATTGTTAAATAATACATTACTGGTTATTATGAATAAATTATTGCTAATAAATTACTGGTCATTACCAAGAAATTATTGCTAATACATTCTGGTTATCACCAATAATTATTGCTAATACATTACTCATATTTCATAATAGATTGCTAAATAATAAACAACTGTCATTACCAGATAAAAGAAAACAACATCCATTTTCATACGTAGTACTTGTATTTATTTAAAACCACCATATTGAAGACAAGTGGGCCACATGTACATATATTTATTTTATAAATTCAAGCTTATATGTTCAATATATTGATTTATTAAGTATATATTGGTGTGTATATACATGTAGTAAGTAATAGAATATATGTATAATAAGTTATATTTATAATCAATAATATCTTATATCCCACATAACGATTATATACTACTTATACTTTATCATGGATAGGATGGGGTTTAAAGTCTCCTCAACACAATACTGTGGATATTTTGAGACTAACATGGTGAATTTATATGGTTACATTTACAATGCAACAGGTGAATATTGCACAGAAAAGTGGCATTTCCATTTACACCTTGTCTACCCCTGACTACTATAGCACCCAATTTTTACTATGCTACAAAGTGAAATTAAATACAGTGTTCTTAATGAACAAATGCCATTATGTTTTTTTATACATTATTAGGAACACTTGAAAATTTCAAATTCAATTAGCACTGGAGGAGACAGTAATTCAATATGGCTGCAGCAGTGTGCAATGTAGTAATAAAACACTTATCTAATATTAAAAAAACAAAAGAAAAAAAATACAACTATAACACAACATATAATACCATCCACCAACAACGAAATGAGCAAACATCAAAAAATGTGATTTATATATAAATTATATCAACAGAAAAGAAGTGCATTGAACCTGAACAGATTTGGAAAACAGTAAAAATAATTTTACTATGAAGTAAAACAGAAGTGCGCCTATAAATTAAATGAAACGTAAAATGAAGCTGTAGAATATTTAGTATACCCTATCGTTTAAAAGTTTTGTTGCGCCTTCTAACTGTCCTCCCAAAGAGCTATTCTCCACTTCTATGAAACCCAATTCATGAAGACGACTTTTTAACCTTTCAACCTGTTCCTCAAGTTCATGATTCTCCTCCGAAACTACGTCATAATCTTTACATTTATCTCTGATGTCTGCTAGCTAAAAGGGAGGTAATGCACAATACGACAATCAAAATGGAGAAGGTAAAAATGATGACCGTTAAAAAATTAATGTCTATACATCCATGGTTATATCTTTGACATTATCAATGTATTAAGACATCAGACTGATACACATCTAAAATGCATTGTTCATGCTTTTATGTATGGTATCATGAATTCTGTAGCACTTAAGAATTAAAATTTTATGTATGGTATCATGAATTCTATAGCACTTTGGAATAAGAAATGAAATTTTATGTATGGTATCATGAATTCTATTATAGCACTTTAGAATAAGAAAATTTTATGTATGGTATCATGAATTCTATAGCACTTTGAAATAAAATAAAATTTTATGTATGGTATCATGAATTCTATAGTACTTTGGAATAAGAAATAAAATTTTTATGTATGGTATCATGAATTCTATAGCACTTTGGAATAAGAAATAAAATCTTAGTGTAATAATTATCCATGATTGAAATATTCCTTTTAGATATTCACATAGCCCTAATTATCGTAATTTGTTCTTTGGTTAAATAAAAAAAAAGAAACTTCCATAGTTATGCAGCAGGGGGTTGCAACTAACCATGGTTTAAAAGGGGGTTGAGGAAAAATATGCGAGTAAAATGACCGATGGGTCTTAGGAATTTCTATCAATTTTTAAGACAAACAGTCCCAAATACGAAAGTTACTGCCCAAACACATTTTTTGATTCAATGTATCTCGATACATATTCAATTTTCTCAAAAAACATTTCATTCCTGTGTAGTGAGATTATGATGTCTTTATAACTTGACAATGGGAAGTTAATCTAGTTAATGATGAATATTAGCGAGGCATGGATAATCAGCAATGGGATAAGAGAAGCTTCACAAGACACTAAAAAAGAAGTTTCACCAACCTGTCCTCTAAGAGAATCATATTCATTTTTCATCTCAGTAAGATCACTATGGACATCTTGTAGTTCTAGAGCCTCTACTTCCAGAGCACGAAGTGAATCCAGAGCATTTGATCTCATATTTTCAATTGTACGACATTCCTCCTGCCAACTTCTAATTACTCTCAGCAATGTTTCTACCTCTTCTCTCTGAAAAAAAACAACACAAATTATGTTTAACATTCAGTCATTTGGAGAAAAAATGCCTTTTATTTTCTATGTTTATGTCAGCAATCCTAGGTAGGAGAACATTTACTTCAGTCCTAGGAAATGCTTTTGTCGTCATTGATAATTTGTCTAGTTTCTTACTATTGCTTTTTTAATTTTAAATTGGACTAAAAAAAAGTGAAATGAAATGTATTTTAACGTCCTACTTTTCAGGCATATGACATGCAGTGCGCTAAGAAGGTGATTTTTGCCTGGACAGCAGTGTTACCACCTACTCTTCATTAAATTCCAATTGCAAAGGAATCTTTATCGTGCATGCCAATGTTTTTGTCCCTTCCAAACAACTAGACAATCATATTTTCAACTAATTGTAATCATAGCCCTGAGACATGTCTAAAGTATTACTCAAAACATAAAACCTACCTTAGCTGAAAGTTCTCTGTTTTTACTGGTTAATTGTGTCTGTAAGGCAGCCGGATCTTTAGATATGTCCTCCTTACGTTGACCTGAGTTAGTTAGTTCACCTTTGACCTTTACAAGGTCAGCTTGTAGTTGCTGAATGATATCCCGATCACTCTTGATATCCTGTGAAAAAAATATAACATCATAAACATTATAATAAAAGACAGTATTCCTTCTTTTCCATAACTAACAGAAATGAAGTGAAATGGGGGCTAATGTCATACATTTTTGCAACGACTGGGCTAATAAAGACAGGCATATACCATACAGTGTGTTATCAGGGAAATTTTACCTGGACAGTAGTGCTATGGCTTACTCGTATATAAATTCCAACTGTCAAGGCGACTTGCCAGAACCCCCATCCTGCACCACAGACAACAGGTAACCATACCTGGATAATCCTGGTGAACTTTATCAGCCAACACCTGGATCAAACTCTTGGTTAGTGAGCAACATCTTACTCACTGAGTCACCATGGCTGCCTCATAATTTACAGCATCTTTTTCATTTGAAGACTGACAGTGGTAACAACAATATGGTGATTAAAACTAGTACAATATCAACCCTGTAATTTCAAGTACCACACCCACCTTATTTTTGAATATTTCTTCAAATGAATGTAACCATTGATCCAGGGTTGATATATATCTGTTCTTCTCTTCTACTTCTTTCTCTAACAGATTTATCTGAAATATATACCATCTTTTATATTCTATAAGTATAAATAAATACAATATCTTCTAACATTATTAAACCTGAAATAATCTAGCAGTAAAACACAATGTCATAATTGTCAATCATGACTGATTGGCGTTGTAATTGACTAGCAGGAAAATTATCTGTCTGTCTAATTTTTATCTAATAAAATCAGAATGTCAAACAATGATAAATATTAAATTTTTAGTCTTTATTTTTAAAAACATTTAAATTTTTTAAAAAATATTTTGCATAATGCTAATATTCTTGAAAAAAAATATAATGCCAAGTTTGACAAAATACATGTTTGTCAAAAAATTGACTGACAGGCAGAATTTTCTAGTTAAAGCCCTGCGCACATTGCACTATTTACATTTAAAATATCACATCAATTTAACACTATTTGTGATTTTACATTTTTTATTGTTTAATTGTCTGTCTTTTGATATTTAACAGGTTTCTCATTTAAGACTAACTAGGGCCTTTTATTCACAAAAAATCTTAAATATTTTAAAGAATTCAACCTTTTCATTGGTTAAGAGTAAACTTTGTACTAGAATTTTAACTCTGAACCAATGAAAAACCTACATTCTTAACATATTTTAAATTTTTGTGAATAAGGCTCCTGTGTATATTCTTATAGTGATCATGTAAAACAAATCATGCATTCAAGTGAGGACATATATCATATTATTTAATAGACGTATATAGTGACATTGTGGAACGTGAACATCTCCAAAATTAACGTTGATCTTGTGATCTGTAAGTTAAAATCCAAGGAGTTTGGTGAAATAAAAAATATCCAGGAGTTACAGTTTATAAACTATAAAAGAACACAAGACTAAGAACCATTTCTAAGGAAGATAACCCAATAATTATTTCACTAACCTATTAATTTATACCAGGACCATTTATAGGGACAAAAACCCAATTTTCGCAACCCACTGAACTTAAGGATTTCTTTATAAGAAAGTAAAACCAGTTGGTAACCGAATAATTCTTACAAGGATGATTTATAAGGAAGAAAACCCAATTTGGTCTTATACTAGGATTATTCATAAGGAAGACACCCCACTTATTATTTGGAAACTGCTTGAATTAAACCAGTATATTGTATAGAGTGAGATATATCGGTTGTGATTTAACTTTAAAATTAGTGAACAGTGACATTTAAATCCTTTACCAACATAACAATATAATATTGACATATATAAAAAGGTTTCTACTTTTCTAATATTGCACGATTTTATGTTATCAAGAAGTATGGAATGGAATAACACAAGAGTTTAATGTCTCGTCAACATAATATGCAATGTGAGGAAGAGAATTTTGCCCGGCCGTCCTACAATTCTGCTCCGACTGGGCTAATGAAGACAGGCATATGCCATACAGTGTGCTATGAGGGGAAAATGTTACCCGGACAGCAGCACTTCGGCCTAATCTTATATCAAATTCGAACAGCTAAAGGGTCTTTTACATGCACACCAATGTGTGCACAGGACATCGCTTTTTTGTCCTATTTGACAAGGGGGAACCATGTCCAACACAGCTACACCACTGACAAGGGGGAACAATGTCGAGAACAGCTACACCACTGACAAGAGGAAATCATGTCGAACACGGGACCTCAAGGTAAGTGAGCCAACATCTTACTCACTGAGCCACAGTGGCTCCCTGCTGATGCAGTGAATTAGAATTGTATACAAAGCATGAAACCTTTCTATATATATATATATATATATATATATATGATCAAACAGGCCACCTTCAACTAAACAGTGAAATAATTCTGAGAATACCAATAGAAGGTGAACTAAAACTAAATACATCGACAAACCATATACTCTACCTTTTTCTTACGACGAACTGCTGGTGGATGCTGGGATTGAATTAACGATAAATGAATGATACATGTTGATAAACTTAAAGCTAAATATATAGTGACTAATATAAACATTATAAACAATAAGCTATGTCATTATTAGCGCAATTAAGACATATAACATTAAATTAAATTTTCTGCAAACCCCAAATTTGAACCTGAAAATCAAGCTCATAATAGGTTTTCTACGACAATGAAATACTTAAAACCGAATGTATCATCATGAACAATAAGCTATGTTAATAAGCACAATTAAAATACATAACATTAAATTTAATTTTCCTGCAAACCCCAAATTTGAACCTGAAAATCAAGCTCATGATAGGTTTACTACGACGATGAAATATTTAAAACTGAATGTGTCATCATGAACAATAAGCTATGTTAGAATAAGCACAATTAAAACACATGGCATTAAATTTAATTTTCCTGCAAACCCCAAATCAGAGCCTGAACATCAAAAGGTTTACTACAATGGAATAATCAAAACTGAATGTGTCTTAGTTGCTCTAAATGATGTGAAATACATAAATAACGAAGATGGTGAAGATGAAGGGAATGATGATGATGCTGATGATGGCAGCTGACTGCAAAACTTGTAGTCATACTTATTAGATATAAGTTGTTTCTTCCGAGTTTGATGAAATGAGCACATTTCGCTGAAGAAAAATAACGAAATGCCTCATATTATATCAGTATAATGAAAAGAGATCTGCTATGATTCAACTGGTTAGAGAAAATATATAGCAATTTGTAATTATATGGTTACGTGTGCAATCCAAGGAAAGATCAACTCTGATGATAGGTCATGCAAAAATTAATGATCCATAATGTCTGTTGGCTTTAAAACAGGTATTTTTCATAGGAAGATGCCAATGATGTTAACCTACCTCATTTTGTATCTGCCTATTTGCTGAAGAAGCTACTTCAAGCTGCTGTCCTCGTTCACTTGCTTTTGTTTTCCATGAGAACATACTTTCTTCTTCAGTCTCTGTTTCTTCATTTGTTTCCTACACATAGAAAATGAAATGGGGTTTAGCATCCTACAACAAGCTTGATTTGCAATGGATTTAATTTTAATCATCTTTAGCTTTAAAATATTAAAATAATAAATAAATCGTCATGAATCCGCACCAGGGATCCGTCCTAAAGCAACTTGGAGTGCTGTAGCTCCCCTGCAGTCAATCACACAGCCTATAGTTTGCATCTACCTGGGTAATATCCCATCCAAAAATCTGTTCCCAACAAATCTACTTTAACTGTCTACAATCTGTGTTGCAAGCCCAAGTAACATGTTTGTAAAATAATATCAAATAAATTGTGTTTTCTACAGAAACTCACCTGAAGCTGTTTTTCAATAAATCCTATTTTATCCACCAGATTATGTAGCTGACCCACATTTGAAGCTACTGTTCCTCGCCCACTATCTGCTACACTATCTAACGAAGGAAAATTTCGAATAGGTGCTTGTCCCTCAGTTAAATATTCCAAACCTAGTGTTGACACATACACATTGTCACTAGGGTGCACTGCAGCTGCTTCTGGGGATGGCGTAATACTGTCCTTACCCCTAGGGGGCGACACTAAACTATTATTGTCCAATTCCCCATCAGTACTGCCCACGGAACCCTTCTCAAAACTGGGCAAATAATACGAATCTTGAGCGAAAACAGTTTTTCCCGACAAGGTTGGTGGTAAACTCTTTGGTAAAGGTGGTGCTAATTCTTTGCTTCTTCTTTTGGAAGAGCTTTTTTGTGCTTGCGGCACATCAGGGCTTGACATCGCGGAATCAGTGTCATTCGCAGATTGACCTTCACTTTCTGAAGGAAGCGTCAATCCAATCACTAATTCTTCATAGCCTTTTCCTTGATGCGGCTGAGACAGTGATGTTGCCTTGGCAACACTTGTCCAGCCATTCGAAACATCAAATACGTCGTCGGACGCAGGCTTTGCCGATTTTGAATTATTCCAACGTCCTTCATCTTTAGAAGACTCCATGTTGTTGGATTCAAAGTGATTCAGCCTCTTTTTAACCTCCTTAGAAGCTGATCGATTTGGTGGAGATGAATATACTCCACTTGTATCCTGAAAAACAAAATGTTTAATATAGATTATCACTTAAAACATTTTCAAAATCTATGTGACACTTTTCTTTAACTTTCCAGTATTCAACCATTTAGGAAATGAAATCGAGTTAAACATCCTATTTTTCTTCACCAACTAAGTCTATGACGACAGATATAAGTCATGCAGGTTCCTAAGAGACAAATTTTGAACTGAATGCATCGTTTCTGCCTAGTCTTGTTTACGGTCTCGTCATCACGCTACATGTGTTTTTTCTATGGTCAGATGTGCAATTCTAAGGAGGAGAATTTTGTCTGGACAGCAACATGTCTGCCTACTCTCCATCGAACTTTCAAGGTGACATGATTGAACCTTGGTTTTTCGTCCAATCAGAAATAGCTAGACAACATATTTTTCTTGTTGCATAATTCAACCCTATCAAATTTATCCAAGTTACCTACCCTCTTTATTTGCTCTTCGTGAGCTATGACATCAGATCGACTCAAATACTTATCATCTGACTGCCTTTCAAAATTACGACTTGTTTTTAGCAACCCTTGCTGGCTGCCCTTAACAGTCGTTTCCTCTGTTTGCGTTGTCAAGCCACGGACTGATTGCATAACCCTCTTATTCTCCAGAGACTGAAGATCTCCACGTTGTATCTGATTAGAACCCTGACATACACCTGAAACATTAAAAAAAATAATCAGACATCGGAATAGAGATTAAAAAGAAATGAAAGTCCTGTTGATGGTCTCAAATCGTTCGTTTACAATATCCAATATGAACAAAGCGTTGAAATGGGCTAAAAATATGTATTATTTTTAGTATGTTTTATTTATCAAATAACTTTTACCTTGGATGTTATATGATGCAAAATTATATTTTTAGTCTATTTCAAAAATTTTTGTTTACATCAGTAACAATGACTTGCAACTTCCACCTGTTTTTGCTGTCACAGGTCAAGAATATTAATATTACTTTTGATATTCCACACCACTATAAAGTAAGATCTCTCTGTATTTAGTTGTAATGACCTAAGTTTTACAGTCTCATTCACAGATTTTATCCATTGAATATCTAAGACCCTAATCCAAATCACTATAAAATAAGATTGCTCTGTATCGTAATGACCTAAGTTTTACAGTCTCATTTACAGATTTTATCCATTGAATATTTAAGACCCCAATCCAATTCACTATAAAATAAGATCGCTATGTATCGTAATGACCTAAGTTTTACAGTCTCATTCACTGATTTTATCCATTGAATATCTAAGATCCCAATCCAAAACACTATAAAATAAGATCTCTCTGTATCGTAATGACCTAAGTTTTAAAACCTGTTCCATAGATTTTATCCATTGAATCCAACCACACACATCATCACTTAGAGATATGACTAAAACATTAAATATAGAGTCACCTCCTCTTTCTTTAACTGACAAAAACATGCAAATATGTATGAAAAATACTGTAGGCCTACAAAATATTAGATCCAGAATCAAACTATCCACAACATACAATATGAAAAATACTGTACAAAACATTAAATCCAGAATCACCTCTTTAATTTTTCAGAACTCACAAATATGGTGAAAAATATTGTACTAAGCTGATACAGAAGACAGAATTTCAGCAGAAATTCACACAGGTTTGTTATTTACCTGTATGACTATATACCTATACAAACAGCTGTTACCTATAATTACTGTAAACCATCTCATAATATAATCAATAATATTAATAATATCACTTTGTGTTCTACAATATCAGCTATGTATACAGGCTGAAATTAACTCGCGCTTACTGCACAGACAATTCATTTATACAGGACACTGTGACTTTTTACCAGAGTTTTCAATTCAGACGTTTGCCAGACGGCCAGTTTTTGACATTTTTTTTTTACCCTAGATTAGCAAGATATTTTTTTTCCAAGATATTGTTATGTGTTCTTATGCATAAAATCTATAAATTTCACTATATTTATCGTGTTAGGTGATTTAATAACAGGGTTTTCATTTCAAAACATTTCCTGTCAGTCAATTTTTGATATCTTTTTTTTTCAATTACCTCAGATTAGCAAGATATTTTTTCCAAAGAAATTAGCAATTTCCAGAATCATTCCAATTTATCTATTTTTAAGTATTTTTACACCTAAAAATTATAAACTTAACCATCTTTATTGTGTTTTAAGGTTATATTTAAAATTCTAATTTTAAGGCTTGTAAATTGACTGTATGACTGAAACAAGAGCACTGCTTTATACCCTTCTTATTCAATAATTTCAAAACCCATAATTGAAGTAATCGAGAGCTGGAAGGTTATTTTTGAAGGTTTTTGATGAACAAAGATCATCTAATCTGCAGTTTAAAGGAAAAAGCAAAATAGCAGAGACAGTAGCCTGTATCAAAGGAGGTCAATCTATGGCACAAAGGACCAATCAATGCACCTAATGATAACAATAACTTAACATAAAAAGAAATAATTTGAGTCCAAATATCATCAGCTTTGAGAAATATATAGAATAACATATAAGTTAATTAACATTTCTCAATTAACATTTATTCCCAATTAACATGGCTCATCTGAAGTTCTATGAAAAATATTTGGCAAATGTAACATAAAAGTTTATCCAACCTTGTTAAATATCATAATCAACGTACCTGATTCAGGATGTTCTAAAGAGGATCCCCGCCTTATTAGCAAGTTCTGCTTCAGTCTAAGTAGGAAATCTTGATATGATTCAAGTCTCCTGTTTAATTTAGCAATATCCACCTCTTGACCACTGATTTCCTGGAAACAAAGAACAATTTAATTTAAGAGAGAGAAAAGTGGTTGAATGTTCACAAGCTAGGTCATTTCAGTGAAATTATATATCAATAATTCACTTGGGCATAAGGGTCTTTTGCAATGGGAGGAAACCTGAGGAAACCCACAAGGTTGGGTAGGCGACCCTACTCCTTGTCACAGACAACCTTGTAACATGACAGGCCTATCATCATGTGTTACACCATTCAACCACCCAATCAATTCATTGGTAAACGAAATTACAGGAGAATGTCAAGTTTATGATTTAGTATAAGTTTAATGTAACTTTTGTAAATATTCAGTGCTATCTCTAAACCACTAGAGCTGATAGTCATTTTCATTTTTCGAAAATATCTAAATTTTCATGGCTTGATTTATGCTGAAATGTACTCAAATTAATTATTTAGCATTACAATAAAATAATTATTTAGCATTAATCAAACTGATTATTTAAGATTGATTATTTAACATTAAATTGATTATTTAACATTAAATTGATTATTTAACATTAAATTGATTATTTAACATTTAATTAAGAAAACAAAATCAAGATATCAATGGTATATTATCTGCCGTCTTGGATAAAAAGGAGGCCCTTCAAAAGGTGTGGCAGACACACATAGGGACAGTCAACAGCAGTCAAAACCATTTCAATTCATGTACCTTGCCATTTTTCTCATCTTGTACTAAACTGTTCAGATGGTGGTTTAATCTTTCTAATTCTTCCATTTGTCTTTCTGCTTCTTCCCATAATTCTCTCTCCTGGATCTCTTTGTTGTCATGGTTATCATTTACATCCACAGATCTTTGTAATTTAGCAACTACATCTTGCAATTCTATTATTCGTTGATGACAATCTTCAATATTTTCCGGAAGTTTCTTGTTTTCTGAATGTGTTGAACTCTGTAAATTATACACATAGCACCACAATTATGCTTTATACTCTAGAAAACTTACGTCGGTTATTTTTCCATAAAAGAACAGGCAAAGTAGAAATTACAAAATGAATTAAAAATTGTTGTTTCTAAGTAAAAACCTTCTAGATCACAAGAGAG
Source organism: Patella vulgata (assembly GCF_932274485.2). NCBI lineage: Eukaryota > Metazoa > Mollusca > Gastropoda > Patellidae > Patella > Patella vulgata. The sequence continues at coordinate 18,929,868 of NC_065881.2, forward strand.
AGAGAGAGAGAGAGAGAGAGAGAGAGAGAGAAATGGGGTTTAAGGTACACTCAACACAAACTAGGTCATTTCGGGACTAACACATTGTTCAATTTTATTTCAATAATTCGCTTGCGCGTAGGGGTCTTTAGCAGTGAAAGGACCTGAAGAAAATCCACAAGGTTGGACAGGCGACCCTACTCCTTGTCACGTACAACCGGGGAATCTAAACCACGCCAGCTGACTCAATGACAGACCGTATGATACAGCACACACATTCTAACCATTCGACCATCCAACCCCCCTAGATCACAAGAACTGGGCTTAAAAAAAACAACAGGTAAGATCAATAAAGGTATAATAGAAATAAAATGAAATATTTTGATAATATAAGATTACAGTTTTAAAATACAATTCGAGAAGAGGAATACAGAGAAGAAGTAGTATTTTGACTTGCTTCATCTTTTACTTGCAAGAGGGAAATTTTCGGGATATTCTTGTTGGTTTGCAGAAGGATAGAATTGACGTTTAACATTCCTTGTTGAAAGGTTCATTTCAATAATTTGGCCATTCGTAGGGGTTTTAGAAATGGGAGAAAACCGGAGGACCTGGAGAGAATGTACGAGATTATGCAGGCGACCCTACTCCTTGTCACATACAGGCAACCCAACTCCTTGTCATGTACAAGTGATTGAACACCACACAATTTGACTCAATAACAGACCCGATGATCTAAAAGCATGCAGTAGACCATTCAGTCACCCAACAGTCCAAACATTCCTGTTGGTTAACACCTAGCATATCTTACCTGAACATCCCCTGATTCTAATTCCTGAATCTTAAACTTCAGACGATTTTCATTTCTTTGTAAAGCACTAATACGATCTTTCAAAATGGCCACAGTTTGTTGAATTTCACGATTTTCGGCTCGGTTGTCAATTTCTCGTAATTCGAACTCTTTAACACGTTTTTGTAGCACTGTTTCACTTTTTTCTAAACTAGCGACATGCTGTTTTAATCCTACTTCATTATCTTTTGTGTTTAATAACTGACGATCGATATCCTGAGTTTGTGTGCGTAATTCAGTCACATGACGTGCCAAGATGTTATTTTCTTCTAGAGCATGCTCTAATCTACTTTCGAGATCTGTGCTAACAATATCAAGCTCCGAAGCCTGACTATTCGCAGCAGTTCGACAATTTTCTAAATCTTTAAACTTAGCTTGTAATCTAGATTCCATATTTTCGTAATGTTTCACTTTCTGAATTAATGTCACTTCTGAACTCTCTAATTCTTTTAAACGAAGTTCGTAATATTCTAATTTATCCGCCATTTTAGAATTGTCTATTTCTAGATCGCCTATTTTAGTTTTTAACACAGTTTCTGAATGGCTTAAATCTTCCATGTTAGCAACCATATTTTCACTTTTGGCCATCCATTGTTCTTCATCAAGTTTCAACTTGCGGACCAACTCTCTTAAACGTCTTTCAAGAATCTGTAGCTCGTGAATTTGATCTTCTTGTTTAGCGATCTGATCTTCAAGGGCAGTTCCTTTTTCATAAAGTTCTCGTTCCGAACGTGTTAAAGCGTTGACCTGTTCTTTTAACATTTTTTCGGATAGTTGCAGTTCACTGATTTCAATGTGTTGATTATGGATGATTTGTTTATCACGTCTGGCGTTGTCATGGAGTTTATCCCGATCATGTTCCAGATCTACAACCTGAATTTAAAAGAGAATATAATCTTACTTCAGTAAACCAACAGACAAGAAATGAAATGAAATGAAATGGGGTTTAACGTCCTACTGTTCTGCTCCTATACTGGGCTAATGAAGATGGGCATACGCCATACAGTGTGCTATGAGGGAAATTTTGCCCGGGCAGCGGCACTATCGCCTACTCTTATATTCCAACTGCCAGGGGATCTTTTACGTGCATTCCAATATATACACAGGACCTTGGTTTTTCGTATCATCCAAAGGACTAGACAGCTGTCCTTGTTAGGCCCTCCGTTCTGCACCACTGACAAGGGGAAACCACATCGGAAAATCTGGATGAACTTTCTCAGCCAATGCAGCGATCGAACACCCGACCTCCAGGCTAGCGAGCCAGCGTCTTAACCACCTAGCCACCATGGCTCCCAACAGACAAGACAGATCACACAGAGACATAGTAAGTAATAAATAATAAGGAATCAAAACCATTTAAAATCAAGTGAATGGATTTGGGTGGTCAGCCTTATTCGACTTTTGATAATTATTTCATAGTATTTTTTTTTGTTGTTTGGGAACCATGGAGGCTCAATGAATATAGTGCTGGCTCACTATTGTCAGTGGTGAAGGACAAGTACCTAGATGTTTGAATAGGACATAATAACAAGGTCTGGCAGCATGTTAAAGATCCGCTGTCCAGGTAAAATCCCTCATAGCTACTTCATGGAATATGTTGGCTTTAGCTGGGTTGATGCAGAAAAGTAAGGCATTAAACTCCATTTTGTTTGATACCTTTTGTTGTTAAAATGTTTTAATTAACAAATCTTACCTGTTGTCGAAGAACCTCCATGTCTGCAATCTGCTGACGCAAAACATCTTCTGGTTTATCTAACATGTCGTCTGCTTCTTCTTTCTGACCAGATTCAAAAAACTTAATTTTTTCTTTTAAATATGACGACTTTCTTCGATCTCCATCGGGACTCGTTGAGCTACGATTGGCTGAGGTAGGTAGTTTCTTTAAACGATCGTTCAGTTCTTTATTACTATTTTCTAATTTAGATATTTTTTCATGCAGCAAATTCTCTTCTCTCTGAAGTTGAGCAATTTTAGTGTTGAATTCACCATGATCTCCATTGCATATTCGACTTCTGAAACAGAAAAGATGAAGAATACTTTGATTATAATAACAAAATTAATGTGAGGAAAATAGAATTATGGGGATTATCAAGAATAACAAAGAACATCCATCAACTGTGTAATCTAAAAGAAAAGTATCAATTACACTGTGGCAGGGGTGGACAATCTTTAGCACACTAATGATGTCTTTCAGTATGCTTTTCCCCTGGTCAACCAGAAACTTGTCAAGACAACCAAAGATTCCCTTACATAAACATACGCACTGAATTTATGAAAAATATTATCAGAATCTTATTCTGAATACTCAAACTTCCCCTTAGATCAAAGAACACAAACAATTTCCCAAATGTATTTCTGAATTTCGAAAAATTATTATCATGATCTTATCATAAATACTGCAATATAGTAGGCCTACCCCGCCTACCACAGTCAAAATACTTTGAATATTCACTCACATCAAAAACACAAATTGACTACAATATATTCCAAATATGGTCCTTAGATGAAAATACTTAAAAATATGTCCTTTAATTAAAGTCTAACAACAGATCTTCAACTGGCTATGGCTTTTACTTAAAATTAATACTAAAAATGCGAAATATTTCGAACATTCACGTATATAGAAACACTCAAATTGACTCTATATCTCAAAAATACTTCTGAATTCACAAGAATAATAATTATCATAATCTATTTCTGAATACCGGAATCAATATACTTCACAAATATACCTCTAATTAAAGTTTAATAAAAAGATCTTCAACTGGCTATAGCTTGTACTTGAAATTAATACTAAAAAATATGAAATATTTCAAAGCCATGATAATCCCTGTATTCACTAGGATCCTAACTGTAGTTCTAGTGATATCACTACTCTGTGTTCAGCTATCATATAGCCGATAGGTTTGACTTTGTTTATATTGGACATAGACTAAGTAAATAAAGGAATATGTTATATATCTTTCATGTCAAGGGCTGGTTCAATAATTCTGTCAAGAGGCTATTTTATAATATAATAATAAAATGTTGACTTAAGATAAAAACTCAACCGACTCTGTATAATAATATTGAACTATATTAGAATTTTATCAACTTGGGACAATATCAGTGTATAAATATATGTAGCTACATCTAGATCGTACAGATTACAGACTTATTTAATTCAAAGTCACTGATAGTCATTTTGGGGATTTTTTAGCATGGTGCCAATGATATATTTTTGTCCGATCCAAACAACTAGACACTTTTCCTTGCATCATTACCTAATGAACTATAACACATGACACAATTATATGGAATACAAGTTACTTGAAGAGTTTATTTAGCGACGTTTCGACAAGGGTGATGGGAGAACCCTCCTCGAAACATTGGTAAATAAACTCTTCAAGTAACTTGTATCCCATATAATTGTGTCATGTGTTATTCTCATCCAGTTACTAAATGCCATTTAAACAACCTAATGAACTACTCATTATTGTTTCATATAGATTTCAAACCAGTTTCCACCTTAACAATGATATAAATTGTATCATTTCCTAATGCACTACTCATTATTATTTGATATAGATTTCAAGCTAGTTTCCACCTTTACCACATGAGTGTTTGGCCTATCCTTAATTACAGTTTTATACCATTAAAACAGTGGATGCTGAATGTTGACAAATATTTATTTCATATCTTTGTTAATACTGAATGAAATTGAACTATTTTTGGACTGAAATTCCTTTTAGAGATTCAACTTTTTCATTATATTGTAGTTTGCAATGGGAATAACAAGCTTTCAAATGACGATCAATTTCTTTAATTAAATTTCTATTGACTTAGTACAACTTAGTACAAGCTTATACTTACAGTAAATAAACAAACAAGCAAGAAAATTAGAGTTCATATGGATTAGGAAAAGGTTAATAAATCTGGATTAACAATACAAGCCCACCTGTAATCCTTAAAACAATGTTAAGATTGTAACTCATTGGACACAGAATGAGACAATTGTTAGAACTGAGGTTTAAAGTCATACTTTTCTGCACCTATATACTGGGCTAACTGTTGTATATCACACTTCCATTAGCAAATACATTGAAGAAATGCAATTAAAGCCAAAACAAGTTATTTTTCAGTTCTTGTTAAAACTTAAAAATGTGGAACTAAAAGCCTATGAAAAACGTGAAAGAAGTACTTTTTGTTTTTAAATTATTTGTTTCCCCAAGGATAAACAGAGAAAAATGGGGTTTAACTTCCAATCATCACAAATTAGCTAGGTCATTTCGGAACCAACATAATATGGTTCAATTTCATCCCAAAAATTTTCAGCCTACTCTTTAAATTCCAACTGCCAAGGATTCTTTTATGTGCATGCCATTGTGTACACTGGAACTCAATATTTTGTCCCATTGGAATAACACTCTGTCCTGGACCATTGACAAGGTAAAACTATGCTGGAAAATCCTGAAGAATTTTCTTTGCCAATTTCATGAAATACTCGTCCGCATGTATACAAGAAATTGCATACATGTGAAATTAGGAATGCCTTTATGATGATTAAAATCCAGCTAGATCTATTGAATTGTGGAGTACAAGTGTTTCAGCTGGAATCTTCAGTTATAAACATGTCTGATCCTGTATATGTCCTTTCAGTTAATACGAGAAGACTGAGATACAATAATTACTGGGTGTGATCTTCATAAATACCTGACTAACATCTATATCATGCTTTATCAACCTTAATATATTATTATATACCAGTATATTTGAGGTTGAAACGTATGAAATGGGATTCAACATCATATTTTTCTGTAGTAAATTGGATAATAAAGACAAGCATACACCATGAAGTGTTCTATGAGGGACATTTTACCAGGACATCAGTGTTGCTACCTACTCTTAGTTGAATTGTTTTTACATGCAGGACCTCAGTTTTTTTGTACCCATTTAACAACTTTTCCTAACTAGGTTCAAATATCCTAGGGTACTTTCTCAACAACATAGGGATCAAAGCTGGTACCGTTATATTCTAAACTCCATGTGACTCAAATATATCAACAATTATATATATCTTAAAGAAGAGAATATCTTTCACATGTGATTTTATTATCTAAAAACTAATGCTGTTATTATTTTAAATTCTACACGATTGAAGTTTGAAAAAAACAAAAGAATATTTAAAAGATTCTAAACTTTGTATTGCCTGTCACGTCAAATAATATTGGATCATGTTTATTCTCCGCATCAATAACTAGAACATACATGTATTCTTTGGTCAAATCAATAAATGTGTCAACTATCAGCCATGATACTAAATTATAAATGGTAAGATGTCTATGAGTCTTGCGGTTTCACAGACTTTTGGGCTGGCAACGGAAATGTAAAAGATCGCTCAACAATTGGAATTTGATGAAGCATTACACATGTGACCATAGAAAAAAATTCAGTATGTTAGTCTTAAAATAATCAAAAATGTTGTTGACGAGATGCTAAAAACTCAGTTTTTGTCCTATCCTGTCTTATGATCACATTAAAGAAATGAAATGAAATGGAGTTTAATGTCCTACTGTTCTGCTGATATGCTTAACACAACTATGTCAATTTGACAACAAATATAGCAAATCTCATGTTTTACACATCTAGTAAACAGGGAAAACAGAAAACCTAGGGAAAACCCAGGTAAATTGTATAATTCTACTCTAGTACCATTTTGAGATCTAACTTGTCGCAGTTGTTTTAAATGTTTTGATCATTGTCGTTCGCTATCTTAATTTAAAGTCACTGATTATCATTTGCATTTTTCAGACAATATCTTATATTTCAAAGTTTTATCCATGCCGAATATACACAGACTGATTATCTTATATTTAAAACAAAACTAAAGGATTCAAAAACCTTGAAAAGACGAGTGGAATTAAGTGAATTCCATCAAGCTTTCATGTCAGTAAAAATAATGATTCACCTTTCTGCTTTCTCACAGATAATCGTTCAATTCTTGCCTAATAATATCCCAAGATCCATGTGATTTTACACAGTTACGATTAACATTACGTTAAGATACTTCACCCAATAAAATAATCATTCACAATTTCTTCAAAAATAGAATGACTCTGATCACAAAGTTCAACTGTCATGTCTATTACACTAGGGGTCAGACGAATATCAATGAACTAATCAAGATACAGGTATATTGATTGAAAGATAAGTCTTGACAATAACATATTCACCCCCACAATATAAATAATCAAACCCTGACCCACATGTGTTACAATACAATAACACTAGGATACCTGAGCATTAGCCCAGTTCATTGTGGAATTTAGGGATGTCAGCTAGGTAAAGGTGATTAATGGATAAATCAATGATTAATCCGATTACATGGTGTTTTTATGTGGCAACTTTGTTATGATAATTGAATATCACTTGGTCAATATTTATAGACCAGAAACGGAAATTGTTTTTCTTTTATGCCTTGATAAAAAGATACATTTATAATCTGATTATAATAAGAGTACCAGTAAGGCCACACCAATAAAAATTTCTGTTCTTCAGAATGATCACCTATCAAAATTTTGCATCTTATTTCTTGAGATAAAAAAAAACAATTTGAAGAGCTCTGGTTTCAATCATATTTTCCAGTATTCGACATATTATATCATTGACATGGGACTGGCACTTTGTTGTGGAGTTCCCTCCAAAAGAGGGTGCGCACTACAAAAAACAGGATTTGCACCACTGCACACATTTCTGGAATTCCCCTAATTCATTCTGTACTTTCTAAAGTCATAATTTAAAAAAAAAATGTTTCCACCCCCCCACCCACACACACACACACCCTTTGCACTTTTGATCAGACATGAGGGGCCTTTTTCCTGAAAACTTAAACTAACCTCTTTTAAGAATGCTTATGATTTATTGGATGAGCACTAAATTCATAGCACTAATGTTAATTCGAAACCAAAGAAAAGGGTGATCTCTTAAAACAAATTAACTATTCTTGAATAATGCACAACTGGATCAAAGAATAAAGGTATTAAAACACTAACCTAATATTTGTTTCTTGTGCTCTGGCTTCTGTTACTAAACGTCTCAGATTTTCTATCTTTTCACTTAATACTGGAATCTCATGATTAACACACTGAAATATTAAACAAACAACATTAATACTGGTATATCATGATTAACACACTGAAATATTAAATAAACAACATTAAAACTGGTATATCATGATTAACACACTGAAATATTAAATAAACAACATTAATACTGGTATCTCATAATTAACACACTGAAATATTAAAAAAACAACATTAATACTGGTATCTCATAATTAACACACTGAAATATTAAATAAATACTGGTATCTAATTATTAACCCCAATTATTTTTGGCTTTTATATTATTATTTTTTAAGGAAGTTGGCAGCACAATTTTGACAGGTATTATCATAGAATCAAAATTTAAAGTCAAAGGCTTCTTTTCATATTCCATTTAAAAATAATGCTGGTCTATTCAAATTTTAAAGTCAAAGGTTTCTTGTCATATTCCATTTAAAAATAATGCTAGTCTATTTTTTTTTTAAATTTCTTTTGTGTCTTGACTCCACAGCATCAATTACCGATAACGATAATTATATCTAACTATAAATAATTAATCCAGATAGTCCAGGCAGGTAACCATTAAATATTTATATAGTGGAACATGATGTTATTGTTATTATTGTATAGTTATTTTATGGTTCATGGACTAACAAATTAATCTATGTGTTATTGTTATTATCGTATAGTTAGTTATTGCATCATATAGTCATTGCATGGTTCACGGTCTAATGAATTAATCTACCATGTTATTGTTGATACTGAACATTTATTTTATAGTTCATGGTCTAACAAATTAATCTTCATGTTATTGTATATATCTCATGGTTCATGGTGTAACAAATAAATATACATGTCAATTTTCTGTTAGGAAATAACAATTTTTATTCTTGAGTTCCTTGAATGGAGAAACAGAAAAAAGGGCTTAATTTCACTCACGAGCATGTCAACTGATTGTTATTCTTGTGTTTACGGGGTGGACATATTATATAGAGAGAGGGAGTTTAGCCATTGGCTCATAACATTCATTTTATTTCTATAATTGACTTGAGCACAAGTGTCTTTAGAAGTGGGAAGTACCCCAGATCGAGTAGCCATATGTTAGAGCCTTTAGCCACCCGAGACAATTTCAGACATTAAAATCGCACCACCAATGTCATGGGGGATGAGGTGGTTAAGCAATCAGGCACTGGCTTCTCAATTAGAATGTCCTGGTATTGAATCTCAGCAAGAGCCAAGAAGACACTTCTCACTTGTCAGGGTTGACAAAGAAAGTTTGTCTTGTCAATTGGAGGACCACCAGTATCCACATTGGTATGCACTTAAAAGAAACTTAGACAGGAGTGAATCAGGTGGAAATGCTGCTGTCAGAGCAAAATTTCTCACACTTTGCATTACACATGCAGTTCAGTCAGTTCTTACCGAAATGGCCGTGTTTTTGTTGAGTGGACATAAAATTGAATCTCTCTCTCTCCTCAAATTTTGACATCACAATAGTAGGCGATATATATACCCAGTGCCCCATTTTTCTCAAATATATAATTTCTAGTTTAATACAGTAAATGGAAGTTACGTACCTTCTCATAGCTAGTTGACTGTTCACCAGAAATTTCATTCAAAACTTTTGTTGCATGTTCCATTTCATTCTGGAATGTCTGGATGACTTCTATCTTCTGCTCCATTGCTTCTTTCAGTCTGGAGTTCTCTCCCTCTAACTGTCTAATTTGATTTTCCAGCTCTCTATTTGAATGTGACATATCTAAGGAACCAGTGCTGTGTTTCTTAACAGGCAAACCAATAGTCTTGGGTTTGGATAAGACAAAAGATTTTTTCATGGGGTTGGCAGAAGTTAATGAAATGGAGTGTTTTGATTGGAAGGGAGTTTCTATAAAGGATGTTCGATCTTCAGTTTTGTGCAGAATTGATCGATGAGTTGGAGAATCATTCTCGCTAAACACTGCACTTTCATTGGATACGTCTGCATTTGAGTCTGTTTGTGTTGAGATTGTGGTTGATTGTTTTCTCTTCTCATATTCTGATAATTCATCTTCAAGATCCGAAATTGTCTGATTGGCTGTATGATGTATTTTAAGAAGGGATTTGTACTCATCTTGTAGTGTAGAGAACTCCTCAATGGTCCTTTCTAAAGCTTTTATTTTAACAGCGCTTTTGGTTTGTTCTTCAGATCGAGTTCTTTCAGTTACATCAATGACCTCTTGCTCCAAATTCTTCATCTTGTCTAGAGTCTCATTCAGTCCTTTTACTACATTTTCGTGATCTTCTGGGTTGACCATAGTTACTAAACGAGATTCTAAATTCTGATTAACTTCAAGGATTTCAGCATGTTTTTGTTTCAAGATTTCAAAATCACCTAACATTTCTTTCACAGAATTAAGTTTTTGCTCTGAATCACAATGAATGAAGGAAAGTTTCTCATGTTCGCGTTTCAGATCATTCAACTCAATAGAACACTTTTCAAGTTGTTGTAAACGGTTTCCACTTTCACGATGTGCCGTTATTAAATGTTCATGATCTTCTTGAAGATTTTGATAATCAGCTAAAGTATTTTCTAATTCTTGGATCTTTGTTCTAAAATTAGCATTCTCTTCTAACAATAAATCATGTTCTTTCTTAGTGGATGTAAAGTCTGTCAGTTTTTCTCGAAGAACTTCCAACTCGGTACTGGTTTCAGATTGCACAACCTTCATGGTTCTGTATTCATCACTGAGTGAGGTATACTTGGATAGTTCCTCTTCTAATGCTTGCACTTTTTCTTTCAGGATGTTGTTGTGGGTTGAGGTTTCATTGAAGGATTTTTCTAATTTCGTGCATTTCTGGTCCATTTCTTCTGAATCGGCTTGATTTTGTTTGATCAATTTTTCTAAATTCTGAACTTTTTTCTTCAGATCAAATTCAGTCCTGGTCTTCTCCTTTACCTTCTCTCTGAGTTCTGTTTCTTTCTTTTCAAGATCTGTGGCCTTGGATTCATACTCTGATTGCATGAACTGTATTTTGTTCTGTGAGTTTGTGAGTTCGTTTTGTAGTTGTTTAGCTTTTTGTTTCATATCCACCAATTCTTCATCCAACTGTACTTTTGATTTTTGGAGGTTATCGAAGTTGAGTTTCTGCTCTCGTAGTTTGGTTTCAAGTTTTCCACGCTCCTCTTTTAGTTCTTGTTGAGTTTCTATGAATTGGTTTTCCAGATCGGCTTTCTCTTCTGTCAGTTCTTTGATAGTTTTCTTTAGAGTTGTCTCCATTGTCTTCAATGACTCCACTTCTCGTTCACGATCTTGCTTCATTTTTTCATTAGCTGCTTCCAATTCCTTGGTGAGATTCTTATTTTTGGTATCATAGCTGACGGATTTGTTCTTTTCGACTTTAAGTTTATCTTCTGTATTGGTTAATCTAGTTTTTAGATCATCATTGGATATTTCAAGTCTTGCAATGCTGCTCTTATTATTTGTCTCCAAAGTATCTAAATATGTCACTCTGTCTTGTAATTTGGATGATCTTTGTTTCTCTTCTTGTAGTTGATCCTCCACAAGTTGAATTTCGCTTTCTAAACTTTCTTTTTCATGCTTCAACTTATCAATGGATCTCTTTAATTCTGTTTCATTGAATGTAACCAATTCTAAGTTGGCATCATCTTTCAGACTGTTGATTTCTTTCTTTAATCTGTCTTCATTTTCTTCTAGTTCCATTACCCTTTCCATCAACCTATCCTCAGATTCTTCCAGAAGTCTAATCTTGTCTTTAAGTTGTTTTAAACTAGATTCTGTTGCTGATGCTTCGGACAGTCGAGCAGTTAATTCCTCTTTCTCTGCTTCCAAGGCTTGAACTCTTTGGTATAAGGAAGAAATTTTCATGCTGCCACTTAATTCATTGTCACTAGTATCAGAATAAGCACCTATGGAACCTCGTTTATTTGAAGCAAATGATTCACGTCTGGCAAAAAAGGATGATTCTAATGTTGTGGACTGTTCTTTTGGGATCTCTGAAATTTCAAGGGTGGTGCTGGATTTAAGTCCTTCCATTTCATCGGTCAGTTTTCTTTCTGATTCTTCTAATTCACTTACTCTGTCCATCAACCGGCTTTCACCGTCTAATAAAACTTCAATCTTTTCCCGCAATCTGGATATTTCTTGATGACTGTCTCCCATTTTAGCTTCTGTTTCAGTTCTTAGTTTCACAAGTTCTTTATTTTTTAATTCTAAGTTTTCGAGTTTTGTTTTTATAGTTTCAGAATAATGTGTAACATTTTCTAATTCACTTTCTAATTGATTTTTTGATTCCGAAAGAGTCTGATTGATTTTAACTTCCTTATCCAACTTCTCTTGTAAAATTAACAAATCGTCCATATCAGAATTATTCGATGTCAATTCATTTATTTTATTGTTCAGATCAAAGATTTTATTTTTTAAATCACAAACTTCATTTTCTAAGCCTACCACAACAGTTTCTTCCAAATATTTTATATTTTCTTTCAATTTTTGTTCGGATGTGATCATTTCTTCCAAACGCGATTCAGATTCCAATATATCACTTCTGCTCAGTGATAATTTGTTATTGGCAGACGTGACATTATCCCTACACTGATTTTCGCGCTCTTCTGCATCAAAAACACATTTTTCCAACTGCTTGATCTTTGCACTAGATTTCTTTTTCAGAGATTCAAGTTTTTTAACTAATTCAGAATTTTCTTTTTCGAGAAGTTTAATTTTTTCATCTCTCGATTCAGAATCAACACTAAAACTTTGTTCTAACTGTAATATTTTCTCAGACTGGGTCTGGGCTTGTGTTTCCATTTTTTCAATCTGATTTTCATAACCATGTTTTAAGCTTTCTACTGATCCAGATTTGGAGTCTGCAACAGATTTATAATTGGTAACTGACTTCTTCAACTCAGTAATCTTATCGTTAAGGATCTTCTCGTTATCAAGTAACTTAGTAATCTGGTTAAACATTTCTGTTTTAGTAGAATCAAGTTCTCGAATTTTATCAGATTTTTCTTCAATTTTTAACCTAAGTTCAGAAATCACAGCTTCCCTGGCTTCAACTTTGTCCTGAAGTCGTTTTTCAGCGATTCCAAATTTTGTAACTTTCTCCATCAATTCTTCTTCATGTTTTTCTAAAGAGCTTAGTTTTTTGGTTGAAGACTTTTCTCTTTCTTTGTATTTGCTGATTTCAGCTTTTAATCGGGAAATTTGTGCTTTGTGCTCTTTCTCAGTTCGTTCCAACTTTTCAGTAAGATCTTCTTCGTGGTTTTCCAAAGAATGAAGTTGTTCCAATAAGTCTTCTTGTGAGCTGCGAAGTTCATGAAGCTTGTCCTCGTAATCAAGAATTTTTTCAACAGTCACTTGTGAGGATTCATAAAAAGCAAGTCTCGATTTCAGTTCTGCTTCGGCGACTTCTGCCTCCATGACAGTTTCACTCAGTTTAATTTCATTTTCTCTGAACTTTTCTATTCTTTCTTGCAAAAGTTCGATTTTGTTATTTTTGATTTCTGTCACTTCTAATAACTCATCTTCAAGATGTCGGATTTTAAGTTGAAGATCTGAAACTTCGCTGGATGGGTTAGAGAATTCATTTTGTCCTTGTGATTCAGAGAGTTCCATAGCTAACGAAGAATTGTTCAAAATGCTTATTGCAGCTGCTTCCTGAGACTCATGTAACTTAGATTTTAATTCACGATTCATGAGCTCTAATAGCTGAAGTTTTTCTTGTTGATTGAAGGCTCTTTTAGCATCCTCTGCTGCAACTTTACGCCAATTATCGCGCAGAATTTCTTCCTCTTCTTCTAATTCGGCAACTCTTGAACCAAGACGTTCATTTTCCACGGCCAACTCTTGTATTTGATGTTTTAACTCTGTGATGAGTTCTGGGTCCGTCTGGTGTTTTTCTAGGGTGCTAACTTGTTCTTTTAAGGAGAATTCTGAGGCTTGTAATTCTGCTATCTGTTGGTTTGAAGCAGACTCCACTTTCTCCAAAAACTGAACCTGAAATGACACAGAAATGAAAATGTTAAATTTTCATAATGAATTATTCAAGAGATGACATTTATTGACTGGCAAAATTAGACCTTTCAATATTTGATGACATATTCGGTTATATATCACAGAAATGGAAATCTAAAATTTTATAATAAATTATTCAAGAGACATTAAAAGTAGTCACTGGCAAAACTAGAACTTCTAACATTTGATGACATAATTGGTTAGGTATCCCAAAAAAGAAAATATAATTATTTCATAATAAATTATTCACTAGCAAAATTAGACATGTCAATCTGATGACATAATCGGTTACATATAAATGTGATTGAAAGCAATTAAGGAAACAGTCATTATCAAATCATGTATAATTGGCATGCCGTAAAATGTTGAGTCTTAATTTTTAATTAATAAGAAATAATAAAACCATATGGTACATCCAAGTCTTTGTAAATAATTAATAACATCTAGGATAATAAAGCTGACAGATTCCAATAGACGTACAACGTAAGATGTATTAGTAAGATAATTTTCCAGTAAATTTCAAACATTTATATTGGCCAAACCAATTAAATCTTAAGTTCTCCAAGGTCTTGATAAATAAATAGCCACTTAAATCATGTGAAAGTTGTTTTAATTAAAATTTCACATTCACAAACTTAAAAATGTAGAACTAAAAGCTTTTGAAAAGTATAACCAAGTATTTTTGCTTTTTAAATAAGTTTGTTTCCCGAAGAACTATAAAGTAAAATTTAAACAGGTGTTCCCGAAGAACAGAAATTAAAATTGGTGTTGCCTTTCTATGATTTGTTTTCAAATACTGGACAGATGAATATACTAATAAAAATGCCAGAACTTGAATAAAAATTCCAGACTCATTTTTAGGCAAATTATTTCTGGTATGTGTATTTTTGTAGTCTACTGTTTTGGAAAGCCATATCTTTATGTTATGGAATGTTTTAAAAAGAGAAATTTTTGTAATTAAATGAATTTAATGCCATTTTTTTTTTTGTAAACGATTGTATTTAAAATAAAAAAAAACAAAAAAAAACCACAATCATTAAATATAATTGGTTGTTATTAATCATCAATTATCAAATTAAATCCATTGTTTTCATTTAATTATGTTCAACAGACTCTTCCAGCATTCATGAATCCTTCACCATCCGATATAGATTTATTGTTTCTAGTGTACTGTACCCTATTTCCTATCATTTCCCAAATTTATTTATTTATAAACCGCTAACATCCATGCCTTTAACGTTTTTAGATCTAGTTACCATCAGCATGCAAAAAAATTCTTTATTCATGCTTTTGATTTATTACTTTGCCAAATGGGGCATTCACACTAAAATCGACAGCAAGCAACGGAGCATGCTTTAAAATAAATAAAAAAAACGTAAACAACATATTGTTTTCAACTTATTGTCAATCTAATACTATCATGATTCCAACATCCAAAAAAAAAAAAAGCTGTATACTTCATCTAAAAACTATATTATTTTACAACACACAATGGAAAGTATTAATTACAAAGAAAGATAACTACACTAAAAAAAAGACAACACACAAATATCCCAAAAAACTGAAAATAAAATGAAATAATTAACATTCAAATAAACAAGAACAATCAAACTACAAATGAAAATTGTCAAACTTAAAAAAAAAATTGCTGGTTTATTTGTTTTTAAAATTTCATCATTTAAAATTTTAAATGATGAAATTTTAAAAACAAATAATCCAGCAATTTTTTTAAATAAATTAAAATTTAAGTAAATCAAAAGTTCAAATAAATTAAAATTTTAAAAAAATCAAAATTTCAAACAAAATTAAAATTATTAGTTTGACAGTTTTCTGTTAAAAAGTGCATCCTCAAATTAACAACACAAAATCAGTGACATCAAGAAAAACAAAAACAAAGACATCCACTAATCCTGTGTCAAAAAATCTAATCCATTGCCACACCATGCCCAAATAAAGCGCGAGGGTTACCTTCTCGCGTAGAGATAATTCCACAATATCTTTCTCTTGTATAATATCCTTCATTTCCTCAACGATATGATGTAATTCTTTTACTTGTTTCTTAGCTTCGTTATCTCGGTATTTCAACTTCTCAGATTTCTCTCTCAGCATCCCTTCACTACTCTCCAAATCATTAATCGTCTGTTCGGCTAATTTTAATTGTTCCTTGATTTGACGTTCAGCAAGTTCGGCTCCATACGATCGTTCCTTCAACTCTTCACAAACATTTTCTAACTCGCTTATTCTACTTTCCCTTTCGTCATCACTCGATTTATCGCTATCATAATCTAAAAGTTTACGTTCTAACTTCTGCTTAAGTTTTAGGTTTTCTTCATGCATCTTCTGTAACTTCTTCTCCAAACTTTTAACCTCGTCAGAGCTATTATTGGCTTGTAATATAACATCAGTTTGGTTACCAAAGTTTTTGGTCTTTGACTTCGTTGGAACAGGATTGGCTGCTTTTTCTACCAGCTTCTCAATCTCCTTGGTAACTGTTCTGAAGTTTTGGTCAAACTCTGGTTGATTTTGGGACATTGAAGTTTTGTTTTGGAAGGTGTCAAGTTTTTGTTTGTGCGACTTCACTTTATTTTCCAGATCTACAATCTGCATTATCTGATTTTCGGAATTACTTTCGAACTCCGCCAATTTTTCTTGAAGTTCGATATTTTTCTCCATTAGTTCCAGCTCTGAGATTTCATGAGCTGAAATTTGGTCCTGAAAAACCAGCAGTAAGACCTTTCAAAATGGTGTCCAAATACCCCAATCAATATTAAATTCTTTGAAGTGGATAACATAATAGCATGCAAAATTAAGTGAAATTTTATCTTGTGACGAGCCATCCAAACTACAATCTCCGTGAAATAAGTTAAGAACTTAAAATAAAAAGAAAATTCAACTCTGAACTTAAACACATTAAAATCACATGAAAACCTGATATTCATGCTCACAAGGACTTTGTACAATTTCATGACATTTAGTTTTTGAACAGAGCTTAGATCCATTTTCTTAACAACTCAGAAATGTCTGAATAAAAAAACAACTCAGATTATATTAGGCCTACCCCAAATACAAAAAGATTAAAAAAAAAACTATTCAAAATACAAATTTTCACCTTCAAATCCAACATTTCCATCTGACTAAGATCTGGAGCATCAGGATTCATGATTGGTTCCTTGTGTTGTGATGCCTTTTGTTGTGCGTCTGCTAACAGTTCTTCAAGATTTGTCTTATCTTGTTGCAGACTAATGACCTTGGCTTGAAGTTCTCTTGCTGTAACTTCAAGTGCTTCAATTTGCTGAAAAAATACATAAAACAAAGATATTTAGTTTTGAATATGCCACCTATTATAATAGCAATTTTTTTTTTTTTAATTTGGTACCATATGTAGACATCTGTCGTGGTTAAATCATTTGATTTTGTGCAAAAACTCAAACGGGGATAGATTTATTCAATTATTATGCGAGTCTCGTTACAATAGATCAAGTTACGGTCTATTAATTAATAAGGAGGACATAGATCTAAACTCAATAATTTGACACATAGCTTTAATACATGTCTCCATTTAAGCAACAAGTTTTAATTAACTATATCAAATTCCATCAGACAAATCATATTTCCAATTCAAGTTAACCCTTTAGCATCCGGACCGCCCAAAGCTACCTGTAACTACATGTATATTAGATCAACCCAAATTGCCCAATATTCATACGTCAGGCATTTTGAGTTGGTCCAAGTAGCTTTGGATTGTCCAGGGATATAGTGGTATGAATTTTTTCTCTAGATTTCTTAAAGGAACCAGAATAGTCTATTTTTATATGCATCTAGTGGTAAAGGGTTAAACATCAAGTTTTAATTGGATATATCAAATGTCATCATATTCAATATTCAAATAAAACCATTGGAGTACATACTTGCTCAGCATTTTTTAGCGTGTCTAATTTTTGTAAAATAACATCAACTTCTTTCCCCCTTCCTTCCAGAAGACCTGCAATTTCTTGTCTTAATTCTTCAATCTCCATCTTTCCTTCAAGTTCAGACTTTAGACTTATAGACAGCTTTTCTTTTATGAGGGATTCATTATTGTCATCTTGAGTAGTCTCCCCTTGCGAACATTTTGGAGCCTGAAAAGACATTAAAATTAAAAATAAATAATTAAATGAAATAATCTGAAATTTTCTAAAATAAAAAAAACTTGATATAAAACAGATATTTCTATCTTCCATTTTGTTTTGTTCTTTTCTTGCCAGCTTGTACCTACACATGTTTCCTTACCACTAAATTTGTAGATGAATGAATGAATGAATGAATGAATGAATGACACCTCAGCACCAATATTGCAATAAACATGAACTATATAGAGAGACTAAATGCATGAAAATCTTGCCCTATATATGATATAGAACAAAATGTACAAAATCGAAAAGTGGTGTGGAATGGGTATAACAGTCCTCTACATTTCAATTTGGGTAACTCACTGTAAACGAATGTTCTCCTTGCAGTGGAATAATATTTTTGCAATTTAAAACTTTAAAACAAATAACTATCAGAAATTCACATCAACAAGTAACAATTAATTTCTTCACCTTTAATATTTGACATGTACACTCGGGTCCATAAGACTAAATTAATATAAAGCTTAACGACTCCACTACACCTTGCAGGTAGTACAGGTGCTATGTAATTAATCATTTATTAACCTGAATTAATGAATGCTACCTGACTTTCATTCATTTCTAATTAGATCATGTCCACAGGGGAAACTTTACACACTTTTTACTTTATTTACATTAGCAACAGTAAAAATATCCTTAACTACACCTGACATCTTGAAATATACAGATATTCTTACTCCTAGAATTTCAAAACAGGACAATCAAGATATTAAAACAAACTCGTTTCTGATACATCATTCATCCCATGTTTTTTCTGTATCTCAATTGTGGTCACATTATTCAATCGTTTGGATGCCTATAATAATGTTTAGGAAATACATCAACCAGGCCATAAAGATGGGCGCACGCCTTAAATATACCTGACATCTTGGAATATACAGATACTCTTACTTCTGGACCGAATTTCAAACGAGCACAGTCAAGACATTAAAAGAAACTCTTTTCTGTTACATTATTATCCCATTCCACTTAGGTATATTCATTATGTATCCAACTTATGGTCAAGACATTTCAAATGACTGAATGCTTAGCAAATAAACCAATGGGGTTAATGGAGACTGGCATGTGCCCTACACTGTTCAATAAGGGAAATTTTGCCCAGAAAGCAGCACTGCAGCCTTCTCTAATTCTGATTTCCAACTGTCAGGGGATCTTTATTGTGCTGCAAATGGTATACACTCGATTCAAGGTAAAACATGGGATGGAAAATCCAGACAAAAACAGGATAGAGCCCAGGACCTCCTGGTTAGTGAGCCAGCCCCATACTCATCAGGCCACAGTGGTTCCGAAACGCTTTAGTTGCTTGTCTGAACACAACAAACAGCTTGTCGTAACACCCAGGGTTATTGAAGAAACATGAGAGTATATTCAACAATGATATATACAAAAGTACAACAAAAATGTGCAAGATATATGAACAACTCATATGAGAAGTGGTATCAGATGTTATATCAGATCAAGATATTCCAGAAAAATGCACATGAAATTTGTGTGAACCGGCTAATGAAGATATACCATGCATCAGTTTATTGTCTCATCCAAAAAACTAGACACATTTCTTTGCTGGGCCTAAGCCCTTTTATCCTATGCAAATGACAAGGTCAAAATAGGCTGGAAAATCCTGAAGTTTTTAAACTATACTTTAAGATCTATTCATCCGATTCCTCTTGTCTGAAGGTCTGTATCAATGGAAATGTCCAATTACGGGTAGCATCTAATTTCCCTATTTGTGATGACACCAACTGAAATCAACTAAATACCTTTTACCTTAAAAATTTCATCACCTACCCATATCACAAGCATAAATATTAGTCTAATTTGTAATCACTGAAGCATGTCTATCAAGATATATACTGTACTATATGAATAAAACATTGGTTAACTCTATTTAAACACAGTACAACTACAGGAAGGAGACTATGTTTTGTATAGTACTTTACACAGTCAATCATATACCTAGACAGAAGCTTGCTTAAAGTGGCATCAAAACAAATAATAAAAGTTGAGGCTACAGATCGTCATTTTCATTTTTCAAACAATAATAAAAAGTTGAGGTTACACTTTTCAAACAATAATAACAGTTGAGGCTACACTTTTCAAAAAATAATAAAAAGTTGAGGCTACACTTTTCAAACAATAATAAAAGTTGAGGCTACACTTTTCAAAAAATAATAAAAAGTTGAGGCTACACTTTTCAAACAATAATAAAAGTTGAGGCTACACTTTGCAAACAATAATAAAAGTTGAGACTACACTTTTCAAACAATATCTAATTGTTCGTTGATTAATCCACGCTAAAATGTACTCAAATTGATTATTTAACATTTAATTAAGAAAACAAAACCATGCAAATGGATTGAAATGAGGACCATCAAATAATTTAATTCAACACTTGTAAGTGGACCCGTCTTGTTTATATCATCTGCAGACGGTGCCAAATTTACCGAAATTTGTAGATACTGGAAGGTATTTAATTTTGGAATGATATTCTTGAGACTCAACTTACACAATATGATAGTTTATAACCTTGGGATTCAAAATCACTTTAATGAAAGATCAGAGGTTTAAGACAACTGCATGAAATCAAATATTAACAGTTTAAGTGTATAATACTGAGGGATTTTTAAACCTGACCTTAACTCCAAACCTAACCCTAACCACGTATGTCACATTTCCAAAACTGTGAAAGGATCAATTAACGTAACTCTGTATTTAGACCTGAGTTTTTTTATAAGGTAGTATTTTACCAAGGCAGTCATACTTTATACATAATTGTGATCTTGCCGTGTGATTTTTATCCAAATTGCTTTCTTAGCATCTGTCCAGGTTTTTAAAACAAATACTGTCACTTTAACTTCTATCTAGACCTTTTAACCCCTACATATGTAAATGATAAACTTAAACAATTGAATTAACCATACCCTAGTCATTTTCAACAACTAAATAAACAACAAACATAACACCAAGGTCAGGTGATAATAACGTAAATCTATTTTTAAAAAAAAGACCCCACATCTTTAAATATTATGGTTATTGCGTAAAAAGTGCATTACAGAAAACTATAAAAATATTATAGTTATAGCTTAAAAAGTGGTTTATAGTAGACCATAAAAATAGTATGAAATTCAATATATAATCAATTTCATTTGATTTGTAGATTTTTAAAAAAAATTCCAATATGTTAAGCATAATAAAAGCTTGGGGTCATATCATAAACAAAGGTCAAATTTAAATATATGAGAATAACACAATAAAAGCATTTCACTAAAAAGAAAATATGACATTAAACTACTATATATGTGCATAACATCTGTTTCTTGACTTCTCAAATTTACACATATTTTCTTAAACTTTCTAATATACAAAAAAAACTTTCACTTACATCCTTCGAAATAACCATGGTAAATTATGATCTAAAATTCTTTTCAAAAGTCACAAAAGAATGTCCGTTTAGTATAATCCTGATAACACCATTTTATCCTTGATACTTCCTAGACAATACAAGGTTGTGACTTTTACAAACACAACATAATTTATATTTCTTCTATTCTTTAAAAATAACTTTTCCTTCTCCCAAGAGAGGAATGATTTGAGATATGTATCCCTTTCTCTTCCCAGTATTTTCTAAAACTAAAGTTTTCATTTAACCCTTCCTTATTCCCCTTAAATTCTTCAATAACCTTTACACTTTAAAATCCCTTAAACAAATTTATTTTGTTCCAAGGATCCCTATACGGAAATGTATGTGACACCCTGATTATGTATCCCTTTCTTTACTTAGTATAAGACTAACATTTTCATTTAACTCTTCCTCATTAACCTAAAATCCATTAATAAGCTTTACACCTTAAAATCCCTAAATAAAAATCTTATTGTACTATACATACAACCAATGATCCCTATCAGGAATTGTATATCACACCCTACACAGCTCCCCATTAACACCTAACGATAACAGCTCATGTTTTGCTTCTGTATGGAATAAATGAATCCATTTAAAAGATATTACCCTAAAATAATGTTTTATTAAGATCCAAATAAAAAACAAGAAAATTTATACAACATATGTCTTTTTTTACTATTAATCTTGCAAATACTAAACACTTTGTTATAACCCGTTCAATAAAAACAGAGAGAATACAGGACATGTATACATTGCAGATAATCCAATGGTTCACCACCTTCAGTAGCATAGTGGTATCTGTTTTATTTCAAAAGATTATGCATACCCTGACTAGTGCATTGTCCTTTTTGTATGTACTTGGAATAGTGCATTGTTCTCTTTGTATATTCTTGGAATAAAGATATATCTCATCACCAGCAGCACATCTGTGATCCTAAATACCTGAGCATTGGTTGGAAAACATACCTAAACTACCAGGAAAAAATATTTCTTACAGAAAACTGGTTTGACAATTTACAACAAACTTTAATGTCACTGCTATTATACCTGCAAGACGATCAATGGAAAACTACTGATAATACCACATTGCTACTTTGTATTAATTTAGGCAATTTGAGTCTAAATTCTGTATAGGACAAATATCATATTTCAAAGATTAATGGCTTCAAACAGATGATTATGTTATACTTGACAGAACATAATCTACAAAATTTATAATAATGTTCTCAATTGGTAAGTTTGGGATTCTACGAATAAAAGCTACCCATGTGATCTTAGACTCAACCATTCAAATACCCATACATCAGATGATATGATGCATAGATTTCAGGTACTGTGTTTCAAAATCGACGTACATTTTGACTATGTAGACTACACCCATTTCAATTAACCTACTTTATAAAAACAAAGGAGTCTGTGTATACTGTATCATTCAATCAAAAAACAAATGATTCATTTGTTTGGATATTAATATTACTCTAAAATATAAAACACAAGTATTTCTAGTTATTGCTTGTTAAAATCAATTGTTTTCCAGAAATAAGCTTATGTTTAGACAGCCATCCTTTTTTAAATGTAGACCAGTCAAAATTAAATCGAACTTTTTCGTGGATTTACAAGCTTTTACCCAAAACAACATGATACAGCTAATGATTCTTTGGTTATTTTCACTCTCACTTCAGATGGAATATTTTATTTCTGGTTATCAGTGGGTGGAGATCTTGAAAAAGGCAACCACTTTCACAAAATCTATAACGAAATACTGTGGAGTACAATTTATGAGTAAAAATTTAATTTACACTACATTGTATACATTTACATTTCACTTTGTGCCTAAATACATTCCAGTTACAAACTGAACACATACAGAATAAAGCTACATATATGTGACATTTCAAAGAGTCTTCTCTCAACATTATCAAGCTAAGCATGTGTTTTAGTTTATCAAATATATTAATAGCTGTTTTCCAGAAGTTTATGTTTTAGTTTATTAAATATATCAATAGCTGTTTTCTAGAAATATATGTCTTAGTTTAGCTGTTTTCCAGAAGTATATGTTTTAATTTATCAAATATATTAATAATTGTTTTCCAAAAGAATATGTTTTAGTTTATTAAATATATTATTAGCTGTTTTCCATAAGTATATTTCTTTTGTTTATTAAATATATTAATAGCTATTTTCCAGTAGCATATGATTTAGTTTATCAAATATATCAATAGCTGTTTTCCAGATGTATATGTCTTTGTTTATTAAATATATTGATAGCTGTTTTCCAGATGTATATGTCTTAGTTTATTAAATATATTAATAGCTGTTTTCAGTAAGTAGTTTATTGCTCTATCCAGTTACTAAATGCCTCTAAAGGATTTACATTCCAGTTACTTCTTAATACTTATCCTATGTTTATAGTAGGGATTTAATTAACACCTTTTAGATTAACAGGTGTTATGACCCGCTGGGTTCTTTATGGGTGCTACTTTAATGGTTAACACCTTAAAACAAAACCCTATAGTCAATACACATTATAAGTTTAGTACAAGTAGGAGTTAACGACTATCACTAATCAATGACATAACATGGAATTTAATGGGTTTTACAGTCAACTTTTCTGTACTAACAGGTCCAATAAACATTGGTAGAGTGAGATGAGAAAATTTTGACAGGGCAGTAGCACTACAACCTACTTTAATGTGCTGCCAATGGTATACAAAGGACTTTTATTTTAATTCCATCGGAATGAATAGGTGCTTTTTCCATGACTAATTAGTAAAGAAAATGTTGTTCTTAGTGTTTACATCTGCTTCCACCAAAGGTGATATCGCAGACAAGTCTTACTTTTCATTTTTATTATCTTAGTGCACGTGCAGGGGTCTTTCCTGTGGGAGGAAACTGGAGTACCCGGAGTAAACCCACAAGGTTGAGAAGGCACCCCTATCTCCAAGCCAAATACGCTCACACCAGGGATCGAAACCACAACTGCAAGCCAGGGGTGACCGGCCAGCTAGAGGTCGAAGTGCGGCACTGTAGACCACTAGGCCATCCCAACCCCCCAGTAAAGAATAGAACTTAAACACAATTTATACAGATAAGAATCTAAAGGATTTTTCATTGCAGAATTAAGATTTCATAACAGCAGTTATAAACTTTGACCTTCTTCATTAGCCCAGTCAGTGCAGAAAAGTAGAAAGTTAAACTCCCTTTAATTTCATTTATAAACTTAGATACGTCAACATTTGGTTTGCTTATATTCTCATAAAATCTTTAAAATCAATCTTTACTTAAATTACTTCAAAAGAGCACTTAAATATACATCAAGTTCCATTTTGAAAATAAATCACAAACTTACCCATGAAAATTAAAATGCGTCTCACCCTAGATTTACTTAAGAGATCAAAGAACTGGCTACTGTTTCCAAACCCTTCTATAAGTACATACTAACTAAACAAATTATACGAATACCCCACCATAGTTTCACTACTTGACTCGACTCGTTGAACTGGAGTCGGACCGCCGTAAGTCAATTTGCACACAAATACCATGGCTAGTGGACAACCGTTACTAAACCTTAACTATTTTTTTGTTAAGACCAACAACTACAAATGGTTGTCGTTTCATGAAAACAGGTTCAATTTACGTACAAATAACATCTGGCGTAGTCATACTTTTCTCAAGAAAGGTTAAGGAAAATTGTTGTATAATTAAATAAACACAGCAAAATTTTCTTTTCCAAAATTGTAATGAAAAAGGTCTTTCCCAAACCAGTGTCCTTTCTATCAAAGAGATATTTCCCGAAGATGATTCCTGTTCTATGAAAGAAGTCTTCCCCAAAATTGTAATGAAACAAGCCAACAGTGAGGCTGATGTCCCCCGCCGAAATAGGAAAATAATTAGAGGACACATATAAATTTATCACAAATTATCTTTTACAAAGTATTGAACAATCAAAGTAGGAGAGTTATTGTTTTCCAAAGTCTCGACCAATCAAATTGCGTATCGCTCTGCTTACCCTGAGCAGAAAATGCTCATTATCAAACTTAGTCAAGGTATTACTGTAATGAAACTATACACCAAGTTTCATCAATCTCACTTAATTAGAACTAAAGTTATCGTGTCCCAAAGCATCAACCAATCAAATTGCTTATCTCTGCTTACCCTAAGCGGAAAATGCTCATCTTCGAACTCCATCAAGGCATTGACCTAATCAACACATACACCAAGTTTGAACATTCTAGCTCAATTAGGAAGAGAGTTATCGTGCCCCAAAGTATCAACCAATCAAATTGCTTATCTCTGCTTATCCTAAGCGGAAAATGCTCATCTTCGAACTCCATCAAGGCATTGACCTAATAAACACATACACCAAGTTTGAACATTCTAGCTCAATTAAAAGTTATCGTGTCCCAAAGCATCAACCAATCAAATTGCTTATCTCTGCTTACCCTAAGCGGAAAATGCTCATCTTCGAACTCCATCAAGGCATTGACCTAATCAACACATACACCAAGTTTGAACATTCTAGCCCAATTAGGAAGAGAGTTATCGTGTCCCAAAGCATCAACCAATCAAATTGCTTATCTCTGCTTACCCTAAGCGGAAAATGCTCATCTTCGAACTCCATCAAGGCATTGACCTAATAAACACATACACCAAGTTTGAACATTCTAGCTCAATTAGGAAGAGAGTTATTGTGTCCCAAAAAGTGTGACGGACAGACAGACGGACGGACAGACGGACAGACAGACGGACAGACAGACGGACGAACCCATTTTAATAGTCCCCTGCTTTCTTCGAAAGGCGGGGGACAAAAAGTATTTCCCAAAATGGTATCCTTTGTATAGAGGGAGCTTTCCCCAAAACGATTATCTGTTGTATGAAAGAAGTCTTTCCCAAAAAGGTCTCCTTTGTATGAACTATGTGTTTCTCAAAATGGTCTTCTTTATATGAAAGAGGTCTTTCCCAAAATGGTCTCTTATATATGAAGAGATATTTTCCAAATGCTATAAATGCTATTCAAAACATCCCATTTTCAAAACCATTTTTAATTCATTACACTTTTCTCAGATAAATGAAACAACAACGCACAACAATTCAATAAGTTTAAGTATCTCAGATAAATGAAACAGTACTGCACAACAATTCAATAAGTTTAAGTTATTCAGTATTCTTAAATATCATAAAGATGCAGCAACACACAGGATTCAGGATCTTAAGGGAAAGACAAGATAGTTTCTTCTGATAAAGGTTAGGAAGGAAAGAAACTTGGTGTCTATCTATCTAGCTCATCAGGTATATATCAAGTACCCAACAGACATGAAACAATGAACCTATTTAACAATTAAAGAAAGTTTATTAAAGGTATGATGCATCATTTACATTTTCGCTAAAATATCAAATTTCTCACGGCTTAATTACACATGCTACATATCATCGTTTAACGTTTAATTAAGAAATCAAAATGCTAACATTAGATAATCTCCTGGCTTGGATTCAATCGGTTTTAAACTAGGTTTACCATGGTTCTCTGATGCCAATAAATGATGGCGGTAACTTGTTATGCTCAAGCAGCATAACTCGATGAAATTTCAATTTATCATAACTTTGTAAATATTGAACCATTTTTGGACTGATATTCCTATTAAAGATTATAAACTTTCAAAATATTGCAGTTAGCAAAGGAATCCTAGAGCAATAAATGACACATCAAGCTGTTAAATTATTAAGATCTTGACACATGAAAGAAAAGTTATTACTGGTAAATTATCGCATTAAGAAAGTATTCTGTGATATCTATATAGGAGAATTTTGAATGATAGTTTTGAATCATTTTTTTTGTACATGTACATCTGTACAAGTAATATTTTGTTATTAAAACATAATATGGATGTATCTGGGTTTCTTTCTAAAATTCTTTTAAAACAAAACAAACTAAATTCATTTGTAAAAGTACAAAAATACTACAATATTAAGAGATTTAAAAGATGATGAAATATTTCAAATTAACCGACTAAAATCCTTTTTTTTTTTTTTTTCACAAAATAAAACAAACTAAACTCATGTATAAATGAGAATTCTGTATTTGACTAATGTTTTTTTTAACTTTCCTCAGTTGACACTAGCGGGCGCTGAGTTTAAATCCTGTTTAAAATGATGCAGTGGTGCGAAGTTTTCTATAAAAAAAGAGTTTGACTTGTAAAGTTTAAAGGATCAACATATTTTCCCTTCTGACTTTTTATTTATTTTACCCAAAACGTGATATGTTTGCACCCTCCATATTGTTTTGAGACAAAAAATAAAAGTGACTAAGAAAGTTGGAAGACAAAAAAAATTACTAAAGTCACATCTGTAAGATATAAATAGATAATAAATGACATGGCAGTAATAAAGTGCCATAAACACTATTTTGTATGCCATGATTCAGCCTTTCAATGGGAAATTCAACGAAAGGAAATGAAATGGGAGGGGGGGTCTGAATGGCTTAAAGTGTGTCTCTTTAGATCATAAGGTTTGTCATTGAGTCAAATGGTGTGTTTTCGATTTCCTGCCTGTCCAACCTTGTGGGTTCTTCAGGATTCCTCCCACTGCTAAAGCCCCCAACGCGCAAGAGAATTATTGAAATAAAATTTAACCATGTTAGTCCAGGAATGACCTAGTTGGTGTCGAGTGGACATTGAACTCCATCTCTCTCATCTTTCTGCACCATCCGTGCTAATAAGGACTGTAAAATGCCATGAAGTGTGCTATGAGGACCTATGAAATTTTACCTTGACTGCGGTTTACGCCCTATTCTTATTTCGATAACGAACTGTCAACACATGTTGCCAATGGTATACAGGACTTTGCTTTTTCACCCCATCCAGGCCGTTCATCATGTACCAATGACAAGGTGTAACCAGGCTGAGAAATATGGAGGAACTTTCTCAACCAACACCTAGATCAAACCCGGGACCTCCTGGCTAGTGAGCCACCACCATACTCACTGAGTCACCGTGCCTTCTTCAACCAAGTAACCGCACAGTAATTTAATAGTTCAATTCATTCCTGCACGGAAGTTGAATCTTAGTCTCTTTCTCTTAAACCGTTGCTTAAACACTTCATCAGAGAACAAATAAAAGCAAAACAAAAACCTACTTAAAAAAGTTAAGCAAAAGTTCAACTAAAATATGTTAAGAGAGAGGTAACTTTAAAACACTGTGGTTCTCGCTACAATATTTATTTTGCTCGGTCGAACAAAGTATATATTGTAACATTAGTATTGTACTTTCACACATACCCCCCACTCCCTCTTAACACTTTAAACTCTGGACAGGCAGGAAATCTGTTTAAAGAATGAAAGAGGATTGTATGAATTGTTAACTTAAGAGAATCTTGAATCTTTAAAGACTTAGAACAGAATATTTTCTCACAGATCAAGAATTTCGGTAAATTTTGGTAGAAGTGTGTCAACTTAAGAAGTTAAGAACGTTTCAGGTCTTACAACCATCTTACAGGGAACTACACTATCTTCATATTTATATCTTTACTCTCTGCATGAACTAAACTGAACTGAAATGAGGTATAACGTCCTACTTTTCTGCATCAACTTTTAACGGGACTCCAATACCATGGCCTACTTGGTTTTTGTGTACTATCCAAATGACTAGACCCCTTATGAGTAGACACATGTTTTGTCATGGTTGTTATTTTGTTGTGTTTGCTGGCAACCACTGTTTTAAAGTAATAAGCAATGTACAGAAAGCCAGACTATTATAATGAAATATTAAATAGCAGAAACAATCTAAACCTCATATCTTCCTCTGTAGATAGCATATAGACCCTAACCAATGACAAAACCTATTAAATATTTACAAGATGGTAGATGTTGCCATATGGTCTATTACAATGAAATGAAGGTATGATGTCCCACTTTTCTGCACAAACAGAATAATGAATACTTGCATATGCATCACTGACATCGGGGAAACCATGCTGAAAGTTCCATAGAATTTTCCACCCTGGTTTCCCCTTGTTAGTGATGCAGTTTGGTAAATTATTCAACTGGTAAAACATTGGCAGCATTTTAATGATCTATTGTCAGTTGGAAATAAAAATAAGATGAAATTCTGAAAGCTGAATTACTAATAGAAATATCAGTCCAAAAATAGTTCAACTCCGTTCAGTGTTTACAAAGATCTGATGAAGTTAACATTCAATTGATATCCCGCAGCCGTGAATCCAAGCTGGGAGATTATCTTAAACATACATTATGCAAGAGTTAAATCTGCCTATTGCAGGTCTTTCTTTAGGCCTGAAATGTTTTCTAAATTATTGATTAAACATTAACTGATCCAGGCCACAATCAACTTTCGATGGCATGGGATTTCTCTGATTTTCGATGGCATGGGATTTCTCTGATATTAAATAGATTAGAACGGTTCAGCCATATTTTAATTTAATTTAAAACTGGAGAAGCGAGACTTACCATCAAACAACCAATACGGTGGTTGCAATTATAGAACACGTCTTGTCAAACCTACGAAGGCTAATATCTTCGCTCGCAATAGAGTAATTTGAATGAAATATTCAAATTATTCATTTTACATGATCTATTTCCAAACTATTATAGCAAGAATGGCTAGTTCTTTATCTAAATCTTACATAATGTATCTTTTACTAAGTGTTAAATAATACATCTGAGTTGATGTAAGTGTGGATTAAGCTATGAGAAATTTTGATATTTTCTGAAAAATATAAATCATGCATCGTTACTTTAATGTAATGTCGCATATCACGAATATCACTCAGTGATCACTTTCATTTTGGAACCAATACAAACACACATCTGTAAACAAGACATCCATAAATAGATTCCTCTTATTGACTAATGTGGATCTGATATAATAGGTTCAATAATAACAGTTAACTAAGATAGCTGTGTCAACAATGGCCATGTGCTTTGAATACTACCATGCAATGTCGATAATTTGGCAACATCTTACAACTGACAAACTAAACAAATGGAAATAAATTGTTTATAACAATAACCATTTTGTGATAATATCGCACACCATGTACATATAAACGATAAAGCAAATAATCCAGATAGATTTGTAAACAACACACCAACTGACCCTGTCTGTCATAAGGACAAATGACCACAGGTCATATATACAGTATAGCAACTGGACATATAGGTGGACACCATATTGTGATTTGAACTAACAAAACCACAGATTTAGATGATAAACTTGTGATAAAAACAATACATTTAATCCCCTGACGAAAAACAAATTTATCTCTTGAACAATATCAGAAATGAAATGAAATGGGGTTTAAAGTCCTACTGTTCTGCTCCGACTGGACTAATAAAGACGAGCATATACCATATAGGGTGCTATGAGGGAAATTTTGCCCAGGCAGCGGCACTATGGCCTACTCTTATATCGAATTCCAACTGACAAGTGATCTTTTACGTGCATGCCAATGTATACATGGGACCTGAGTTTTTACGTCCCATCCGAACGACTAGACAGCTGTCCTTGTCAGGCCCTCCGTCCTGTAAGCTACGACTGACAAGGGGGAACCATGT
This sequence comes from Patella vulgata, assembly GCF_932274485.2. Taxonomy (NCBI): domain Eukaryota; kingdom Metazoa; phylum Mollusca; class Gastropoda; family Patellidae; genus Patella; species Patella vulgata. The sequence continues at coordinate 18,960,930 of NC_065881.2, forward strand.
CGGAAAAGCCTGATGAACTTTAACACATGACCTCAGTTTTTATCCCAATCAAACCACTAGATTGTTTTCTTTGCCAGGCCCTTCATCCCTAATGACAAAGGGAAACCAAACAAATCGGAAATTCGGTAGCTTTGTCTGCCAGCGCCATACTCAATAAGCAATCATGGCTCCGAATGGAATGGGATTTAATTAACAAAAATCTTACTCGGTTTCATCAAGTATATTTTACTTTTTTTTGTGTACTGTAGCACGAAGAAACACCTAGGTACTTGCCATTTCCCTGACAATATTATAGAACAATTTACCTCAAATCAAAATCATGTGGCTCGGGCACTCTAGTAATCTGTAAGGAGCTCTAGTTTTGTGGCAGTTCAATTGCTAAAGGTTTAAACGACATACATTTACTAAAAAAAACTAGCACTATTCATTCACAGTACATAATGTACTAATTACCTATATAGAGCTAGTACATTATTTACTAAGTAGGTCTGGTCTAAAAGCAAGGCCGAAATAATGGACACATTTTTATAAAGAATACACATCACAATGTATTCCACACATCCTTTTTTACCCTTTTCTCTAGGGTATGACAAGATTTGTTTGGTAGAAGGTAAATACAGGTATAGTATCATCAGTGTGAAACTTTCTACCTGTTTATCATACCTAGGTCGTTATTTAAACCTCAATCCCTATTGGTTTAGCTTTTTTCAATGTTTACTTATCTACCTGTTAGAAATTTATTTACTTAAATCGGATTACTTATCAACTTTAAAAACACATTGAAGAATACTTTTACAGAATTTAAATAACATTAAATCACACTATTTCCTATAATCTTAGCACCTTTATAGTAATTGAATAATATTTAATAGCAATATATTACTATAATTCAAATGAATGAATGAATAAATATTTACTATAATTTTAACACCTTTACAAAATTTAAATAACATTTAATCTCAAATGAATGAATGAATGAATGAATAATATTTAAAAGCAATATATTACTATAATTCGAAAGAATGAATGAATAAATATTTACTATAATTTTAACACCTTTACAAAATTTAAATAACATTTAATCTCAAATGAATGTATGAATGAATGAATGGCCAACATAAGGTAACATAGTAATAAGGTTACATAACTGGCTTGAATATAAGTTAATAAACCATGTACAGGAAATCAAGTTGTTATAGGTATTATTTCATATACATGTAATACTGTATAACTTATAAAATTGTATAAGATCTTGTAATAATGCTTGATTTATAGGGCTAAATTATCACATTATCTATATCTACACATTACATGTCGGCAAAATATCAACTTTTCACACACCACACAGTTTAAAGCAAGAATTTCAAATTTTCTAAGAAAGTCAAAATATAATTATTTCTATGTCTTTTGCTCAATTTGTTATCAAATCACTATTATACGATCATGGGCATTATTTCCCACCCTTAAAAATCTATGACACAGGAAATAACAACACAATTACCTCACCTGTTTTGCTATTGACAACATGGGGCAGCCATTTTTCAACGTTGGAATTTGAAGTTAAAAATGATATTTTTGCCAATTTCTCAGCTGGCAATAGCGAATTATAGGATTAATAGAATTATTCTTTAACAAGGTAGGACTGGTTATGGATACCATCTATTTTAAGGCTTTATTTTAATACATTTTAAAAATATAACTTGAAAATTTGCAATTGCAACTTTAAGTCGCAGATGCCGATAGTGCTTGTAGCCAACCTATTGGACAATATCTCATTTTTCACTGCTTAATCCACAGTACAATGCACTTATATTGATTATCTAAAAATTTAATTAAGAAAACAAAACCAAAATATAAACTGAAAGATAATGCCCCAGAGGATGGCATTCAATCAATTAAAAAGAGACACATCAATATTTTTTAGCAACACTTACAGGTATCATATCATTGTAACTATTGAACTATTTAATGGAATTGAACTGATATTCCCTTTAGAGCTTTAACTATGACATAACTATTGTATTTTGCAAGGAATTCATAATCCGTCAAATGATGATAAGAGACTTTATTAGCAAATGAAATGAAATGAAATGAAACAGGGTTTACTGTCCTACTGTTCTGCTCAGAACTGGGCTAATGAAGACGGGCATACGCCATACAGTGTGCTATGAGGGAAATTCTGCCCAGACAGCGGCACTACGGCCTACTCTTATATAGAATTCGAACTGTTAAGGTATCTTTTATGTGCACGCCAATGTGTACATGGGGCCTTGGTTTTTCATCCCATCCGAATGACTAGACAGCTTTTTTTGTCAGGCCCTCTGTCCTGCATCACTGACAAGGGGGAACAACGCCGGAAAATCTGGATGAACTTTCTCGGCCAATGCAGGGATCGAACATGACCCTGACTTTAATAGCATTGGTACGGCTTGATGATCACAACTCAGGGGTCACACCACTGTATAATTCTTTTATCCTCCTCTTAGTTACCCAATTTCATTTTAACATTCTAAAAATGAATTTTAACACTTTTGAACTTGGTGCATGTAAATATTGACTACTCCCAGTTTCTTAAAGAAAATTAGAGACAAATGATATATTTCATAACGTTAAATCCCTGTTCCTTAGAGAACCTCAAACCGTCTCTCTCTGTATTATAGGACCATTTACATATCTTGGGGGCACCACAGATTTTCAAACTCTGGTGGTTTGGGGCAGCCTAAAGAGCCCTAATTAGGGTAGTTGTGTGTGTTTCAAGTCCTAAAGGGTTAAATTCCATATCCAGGTATTCCTAAATTTCCACAAAACATGAGACTATCAATTTACATAACCTCTACGAAGTAAATATGGCACTTACATAATGACATTTGTATGTTTAAGTAGAGTCTGTAGTTTAAATAAAACAATAACAGGACGTAACATACACATTGCCATGACAACCAGATCTAATAATTCAATTTACACTATTACTTTTTCAAACCTTTAGTTTAGTATATTAAAGAGGCATTATCACTTTCATCAATAAAATAATTTTGAATAAAACCAAATAACTAATGCTGAAAACTCCAAAGTCACGTTCTTGGTCAACACCAGAATCGAACCTGGGACCTACTAGTTAGTGAAACAGCACCAACTCACTGAGTCACAGTGGTCCATGTTAGAATAACTCACTTTTGCCTGAGTGTTCATTAAACTCCTTGAAAAACACTATACAATTTGTATGACTTGTAAATCAAAGCTCAAAACAACTGTATCTCAACAATGGAATGATAGCTGTGTCTCAAATTTTTCACACAATCTAATTCGAACATCCTCATCGTTTATTTAAATCATATTTTTTACCTATCAGCATATAGGTCTAAATCTCCAAAGTGTTAATGACGTGTATACATACATGTAAGCTTAAAACACCTGTAGTTCAGCAATGGATTGGTGAATGTGTCTCAAACTTTACACACAATTTAACAATGTATCTGTATAATGAAATCACACTGATTCAAAAACTATTTTTTTTACCTACCGACATAGATCTCCAAAATTATGTCAATACCAGTATACAAAAGTAGGCCTACACCACAATGTTATCAGCTAGGCCTCCAAGAGAAATGGAATCAGATGTTCTTGAAAGAGTGAGGATTTCCGAACACTTGTCACCCCTGATCACAAAACTGGCAAACGATTTGCACAGAGGTTTTAAATTTCCTTTCAACAGCTGACACTCCTGGGCATATAGATTACGTGGAAGAGGTCCAGATCAACTCTCATAAAATAGAGATAATGCATATTTTATCTTTTGATATTCATGTATGTATACAATCCCCACCAATCTTTCCGGCTAATCCTTTCAAATAATAATAAACAAATTCTTTAAATACTATAAATAGATTATATTAACAATACATCACCCCCTAGTATAACATACAACATATGACAAGGTTGTCATGACGTATTAAAACTTATGATATTTTATAAGTTGACAGAATTCTGCCTGGGGTGATACACAAACCAAAATTAACACTGTATGTTATTTCAGATGTATATAAATATGATTGTCTTATTTCATATGAACAGAATTAATTTAAAAATATACTCATGGCCTCTATACACAATCAATCCTGAATCTTACTTTCAAAAACAGTGAACTTGCTCCTAAATTTTAACAAAAACATAATTTAGTTATTTTTTGACACCAAATAGTCTTATTTATACAATTGCATCTTGAAAAAAAATGCTTTAGGTGGAACAGCCATACCTGAGTAACCTTTGAAGATGCTGAACGCCATTTGCATTTTTTTTAGAAAATATATATATTTCAAAGCAAGCTAAAATGTATACAAATTGAATAGTTACATTTTTGATTAAGAAAATAAAATAAAAGTATCAATGGCAGATAACCTCCTGGCTTGACATCAATCTGACGAAGAAAAGAGGACCATCAAAAAATATTGTGTTACCGGGTATATCATCTTTAGAGTAAGCCAGAGTTTCAATTTATCATATCTTTGTAAGTACTGAATGGAACTGAACCATGTTTATAGATTCATCTTCAAATTACATATCTAAATCTTATACAAAGATTGAAATATACATTAATACATACTTGGATTTTATACAAAGACTGAATCCATAAATTCATTTCAACTCAAACATACATACGGGCTTAGATTTTATACAAAATTTGGATCCATACATTCATGTTAACTCAAATATAGTGACAACATGGTATAGATAAGAGTTATAATAAGAATATGACACAACCAATGAAAATAGTATTTATCAAAATTACAAAAAATAACAACTTTTTATTAGATAAAAATTTTAAATTTAAATTTGAAATATATATATATATATTGTATTACATTGCCAAAAATACAATGACATTTGACTCTTTAACATTTTACTGGTATGTTATTTCTACTGTACGAATGGTTTATCTCATATTCTACTGGTATGTTATTTCTACAGTATGAATGTTTTATCACGTATTCTACAGGTATATTATTTTTACTGTACGAATGGTTTTACCTTACTTGACTAAATTTCCATTCATAGAAACAATCATTTTTATATTTTCTATGAATGAATTTGTCTTTGGTAAAGTCACTGACAATATTTCAATTTTCACAGTTTAATCATCATTCAAAACATACTTAAATTGATTTTTTAAAAGAGTTATATAGAGAGAAATGGTGTTTAACATCCACTTGACACAAGTTAGGTCATATCGGTACTGGGGGGTTGGATGGCTGAATGGTTAGCGTGCGCGCGCTGTATCATAAAGTCTGTCATTGAGTCGACTGGCGTGGTTTCGAATCCCCGGTTGTACGTGGCAAGGAGTAGGGTCGCCTGTCCAACCTCGTGGGTTTTCTCCGGGTCCTCCGGTTTCCTCCCACTGCTAAAGACCCCTACGCGCAAGCGAATTATGTAAATAAAATTAAACCATATGTTAGTCCCGAAATGACCTAGTTTGTGTCGAGTGGACGTTAAACCCCATTTCTCTCTCTCTCTCTCATATCGGTACTAACATATAGTGCAAGTTTATTTCAATAATTCGCTTGCACATGGGGTCTTTAGCCGTCAGAGGAATCCGGAGGACCCTATGTATGATGTCGTACATGTTGGGAATCAAAACGCCACTTGACTCAAACACAGACCTTATGATCTAAAGCACACACATTGGACCATTTGACGACAATCATGTTTGATCCAGGGATCATGTTTGATCTGACTCCATTTTCTATTTCCATCACTTTTACACCTAAAAACTAGCGGTTAGCCGTCCGTACTGTGTCCACATGGAACTTCCTACTTTCTATTAGGGTTAGGGTTAGGGTCAGGTATTTAAGATTAAAACCTATAACACAAAAATAGGAGTCACATCAAATATGAATGCCTATTTGGCCACCCAACCCCCATGATCAATTAAGAGATTCAATCAAATACAGAATCTTTTCAATTCATCATTTTTCAACTAATATTCCTTTTAGAGATTCAAGTTTCGAGACAAGGCAAAGAGATGTCCTGTCCTATGCACAAACTGGTGTGTGTCCAAAAGTAACAATATGATTTCCTAAAATCAACTAGGAACTACCACAACAATCCTCATTATCCTGGTATCTATTTATATATATTTTATCATGTGAAGGACTGTCAACATAAGATAAACTTACTCATCTATAGACAGGTGTTGAAGGGTGAAATTAAAACAAGATTTTCTCACCTGAATCAAACATAGAGTTGATCTATATGTCCTCCAGGTATAAATCCATCTTTTTAACAGGTAAAACAATAAGATTAACACATAAACAAAGTCTTATAATCCAGTCAATTCCTTATAATCCAGTCAAGTTAGTCTGAATTTTTTGACACCCTACAGTTATCACAACTCACAGTACTCTGGTTAAACCCTGACTGAATGTCACTCTCTTCTCCATCCTGATACAAGACATCTGACCTATAACCTGTAACCTTTTAACTATGACCTCTGACCTATCCTAGTCACTGTCACACCCCAGGCATTACACATTGTCAACATAAGAAATGAAATGAAAGTGGTCTAGAGTTCTACTTTTTCTGCACCATGTCAACATAAAGAAAAGCCTGTGGGATTTATAAATAAATTGTTGATTTTATCTTTGTGCTTTGTCTACATAGCATATTTATCTTTACTTCTATAACAGAATGGCAGCCATGTGGCTCAGTGGTTAAAGGGACTGTCTCACTAACAGAATGAAGATAAGAAATGGCATTAACGTCCTACTTTTCGGTACCAATCAGGCTAATGAAGACGTGCATCCATACAGTGTGTTATTAGGAAATTTTGTCCGGACAGCAATTAAATTCCAACTGTCAAGGGTTCTTTTACGTGCATGCCAACATGTACACAGGACCTCGATTTTTTATTCAATCCGACCAACTAGACGCTATTCCTTGCCAGGCCCTCCGTCCTGCACCACTGATAAGAATTAAACCACACTGAAAGATCCCAGGGAAATTTCTCAACCTATTACCCACCAAGCCATGTCCACTAGCAGAAAGCTTAACATTAGTTCACTATCTACATACATTTAATAAATTATTTGTGTTGCACAATCATAGTTGTATCAGGTAGAATATCATCGACATTTAAATGGAGTAAATTGACATGTATTATGAATCTCAATTCATCATATCATTATGATCTTTTCATTATCTATTTAAATAATAAATAAATGAAATTATATTTAATAATATGTCAGCACCACTAGAGCTATATTGTGCCAACTGTTTGAATAAGCAGTTTGTGAAAACTTTTCCAAGTTCATTGAAAAATGCATGTTTTTGCAGAAAGTTCACTTAAAATTCTGATGGAATGTTTAAACTTTACTACCATTTTTTTCCATTTTAAAAGGAAATCTATATTTGACAATTTTTAGATTTACAACATGACGACATAATTTGACGATCTTTTAATAATCTGTTTGTATAAGTACGGACAAGTAAAGTGTGTGGTGGGTTATCTCAAGTCAAATTTCATATGGTAATAATTAAGTCATACACAATTTAACATTTTACAGAGGAATGTCATTTCAGCATTTATTATGTTCAGAATAGAGTAGTGTGTATATAAAACGTTGTATAGAATAAGAGTTTGGGTGTGACATGTACGATAATTAGCTGGGTGAAATGGTTAGTTTGGAGATGATCAGTGAATGAAATAATCCAGGTGGAATGATTATTGTGGAGAGAGAGAGAGAGAGAGATCTGATGGGTGACACAATCAAATGGGTGAGAGGTGTTAAATGGAAAAATGGATGACCTGAGCATAAGGGTGGGATGATCATTAGAAGAAAATGGTCAATTTGGTTAGATGATAGTTGGTACGGTCAGGTGTGTAGAATGGTTTGTGGGATATAAAGATAGGGTAGGCAAAATGATCAATTATGTATGGTGGTGATCAGTTGGGTATGATGATCAGTTAGGTATGATGATGATCAGTTGCATATGATGATGATCAGTTGGGTATGATGATCAGTTTTATAGGATGATGATCAGTTATGTATGATGATGATCAGTTGGGTACGATGATGATCAGTTTGGTATGATGGTGATCAGTTGGGTATGATGGTAATTATTTGAGTGTGATATTCAATTGGCTATGAGTATCAGTTATAGGTATGATGAGGATAAGTAGGGGTATGATGATGAGTTGGGTTAGTTGGGTATGGTGATCAGAAAAGACAATGAGTTGAGTGAAAAGATCAGTTGGGTATGAGGATGAGTTGGATATAATGTTCAGTTGCGTATGAAAATCTGTTTAATGTACTGTGAGAAATAATAAGGCAAATCTTTCAACATATATTCATTTCATCATACCAACACCACTAGGGAATTAACCTGCCATGAAATTTTTATTATCTTATTTCCTGCACCATAAATCAATTACTTACATCCAGTTATATCACCTTGTACACCTTTAATTAAGGAAGAAATAATTTGATGCAGGATGACCATATAAATATATAATGACCCATGGTGATTAATTAACTTGTAGGAATTTGGGAAGAGTCGTACAAGTTACATAAATAATTAACATGCCTTGCTTCATTTTATCTTAATATTTGGTTGCCATGCAGGGTGTGTAACCATTTATGTAGGTTGTAGTGATCTGCCGGATGAAATTAAATGTTATATTCAGGTCAAGATATGGACGACAGACCACCACTGACATCTCTATTCTTTAAAATATAAATAACTTACAGAGACTTTAATAAAAACAATAAAATGAAAATTAATCCTTTTAAAAAGAATATAATTTTCAAATATATGTTTCTTTTTTACTATTACTAAGTGCATATGGCTATTTTTTATTCATTTATACCAAAGAAGTATTATTAAATTATTCAAAATAATATTCTATGTAATTTATTCTTTTGTCTCTTGAAAGAAAATGATTAATTTAAACATTTTTGCAAATATTTGTTAGTTATGCTTTTATGTGTTTTTGATGTGTATCTTATGCCTATTCAGTCATTCATGTACAATTCTCAATGGCTCAAAGCCATAGTAAGTTCATCATGTCCATTAATTATTCATTTATTTCTCTGTTAAATTTCTAAACAATTATTCTAACCCAGACATTCAATAAATTGACATATGACATGATATAGGTAATACAAGATTTAATGAACTAAATGACTGTGTATACCATGAACTATTACTTAGTATTATGTATATCATGTCTATAGCTGTAGGGAGTATTGTTTATAATAATACCTATATACCCTACCTTTATATACCATAGTTTATCCTACTATATCTTATCTATTTATATGATATTAATGTACATATAGGTATATACTTATATTATATTCATGTGTTATGTATATAAATTATGACACTTTAACTTACTAAAGGAAATATTGTATACTTGATGTCAATAATAAATATTAATTCATATTTATATCATTGGTGACATTATGACAGGTAGGTAAAAATAGGTATAACAAGTTCAACCTGGTGGTTTCCAGTGACTTTCATTAAGTAACAGTCATGATCAGATGATTCTGGTAGCAAATAAAAATTTGGTCATCTCCCTTTAGGGTTCGCATAATACTTCTTGACTGTCAGATCAGTGTCAGTTTGTATGTTTTTTGGGCGGTTTGTGGGAATTTAAAAAAGATTCAATAAAGGGTCGGGACTTTACCAATTATTTGGAAGACTGATATATAATTACTATTTTAAGAAATTTTTTATGCATAATTCCACTCAGCTAGTAGATCATGGCATATGGTCATAAAATATATCCACATCAAACTCCAAAGAAGTTTAATTGTCTTTAATATACTAACTCTTTACAACCTCTTAAAGCATGAGGTATATGCAACTTTCATATTACTGAGGTGCCAAAAAAAAACCCTCAAAAGCTACAATCCACATATGTTTTGTTAAATAAAATTGTAAAAGATATATTTGTATTTAACAAGCTTCAGAGAGTAAGAATAAATTTATTTGGTTCGCTGCGTTTGGTTGTCATCCTTTCTTACACATATTTGTCGGAAATCTTGTGTGAATATATTAAATGGAAATAAGAGTATCACAAACTATTTCAATGTAACTTGCCAGTCTCTTTTCCTTGGTTATCATTTTTTTAAGAAAATGGTAATAATTATGTAAGAGCTAGAACTAGTAAAGTGTGACACGACACGAATTAAAGTCAAATAAAATTTACATTTTAATATACTGCTAAACACTTGATCTACTTGAAACACATTTAAATACAATATAATATACTTATTTATGTACTGTAATTTATATCTTTATATATGTCTACCTATACTATAGTATATTGGTTTATACTTTCACCTGTAGAAACTCACAGGTATATACCTTCACCTGAAGATACGATAAACAATCACAGGTATATGCTTCAGCTGTAGACAAAAGGCAATCACAGGTATATACTTTTATCTGTAGATGCGAGACAATTACAGGTAAGTTTCTACATCTCATTCAATGTCATAATTACCATTAAAGGGCAATAAACATTTGATCCATAAGACATATTCTATTTTGATCAAAAGAGAGAGAGAAAGAGAGAGAGAGAGAGGGTTTGATGTCCATTCTACACAAACTAGGTCATTTCAGGACTAACATGGTTCAATATTATTTCCATAATTTGCTTGCGAGTAGGGGTCTTTAGCAGTGGGAGGAAACCGGAAGACCCGGTGAAAAACCCACGAGGTTGGACAGGCGATCCTACTCCTTGTCACGTACAACCGTGGAATCGAAACCACGCCAGTTGACTCAATGACAGACCCTATGATACAGCACGCACGTGCTAACCATTCGGCCATCCAACCCCCTGATCAAAAAAAAATAAATAAATAAAATAAAATCAGCAGTTAGTCCTAACCAATGTAATACTGGCGCAATTAACACAATCATATAAGTTTCTACATCTTTAAAATGTGCATTATAAATGTGATATACCAGATTATTAAGACATACCCTATAATATTGGGGGAAAAAATAAACAATTTGAGTAATTAGTCCTATATGTCAGTGCTAATACATATAATATTGATTAAATTAACACATCTTGCCATCTTTAAAGTTGTGGCTTCATCAACGCTAAATTTTACTCAAACTTATTATCTAACATTTAATTAAGAAAACAAAACCAAAATATCAAGGGTAGATAGTCTCCCAGCTTGGATTCAGTCAGACTAAACAGAGGTCCATCAAAAGATTTTACTTAACTTTTACAGGTGGCACTGGTTTGTTTATATCATCTGCATATATGAGGCTGAATGTTGCAAAATTCATCATATCTTTGTAAATGCTGAATGAAATTGGAACATTTTTGTACTGATATGCCTTTTAGACGTATGCAAAAGATTAAAAATTGGTTTACATATTCCACAAAAAAAAATAGCTGTACAAAATTTGTAAAATATATCACTTGACAAAACTGTCATGTTCTGGAAATTCACTTAATAAATTACTATGTAATGTAGCCAAGTGAAACGTATGAAGTCATAAATTATATAATGTACATTAAATATATGACAAACTGGTTATCAAATATTGTTATGTATAACAAACAAGAATAAGATGAAATATTTGCTTAGAAGCTAGCTTAACAATTACCTATTTACTTAGATTAATGAGGTGACAAAGTTAATCGCCTGAGGGAGTAATCATTGTATCATTTCCGTAAAAAACTTAAGCAAACATCCTCAAGTATTTTATCGATTAAAGTTAATCATCCGTAAATAGGTATTTAGGTGAACTTCAATCATCTGGATTATTATGGTCTGTCGATGAGTCAAATGGAGGGGTTTCAATCCAACACTTTTATGTGACAAGGAGTATGGTCGTCTGCCTAATTTCATTGGTTTTCTCCTGGTCCTCAGGTTTCCTCCCACTGCTAAAGATCCCAGCCCAAGGGAATTATTGGAATAAAGTTGGAAATAAATTTGTGCCCGCAGATACCCAAAACACGGTAAATTTGGATTCCATGGAAACATAACAATCAATAATGCTAGAAATTATTAATTAGCTAAAGGCACTACGTAATAGGTTGATGTGTGTACAGACGGTTTATGAGATATACCCCAGAAACAATGGCACAGGATAATAAAAAACTCAGAGTATACATATATTTATTGACCTGGTATTAGTAAATGATACTCAACAAATCATAAATAATCAACACCTTCATTTATAATAATGAAATGAAATGAAATGAAATGAAATGAAATGAAATGAAATGAAATGTGGTTTAACATCTAATTTTTTGCACTGACTGGGCTAATGAAGACAGGCACAAGCCATGCCTGGACAGCAGCATTATGGCCTACTCTTATTTTGAATTCCAACTGTCATGGATTCTTTTACTTGCACACCAATATGTACATGGGACCACAGTTTATCGTCCCATCCTAATGACTAGACACTGTCCTTGCCAAGCACTCAGTCCTGCAACACTGACAAGGGGAAACCACACTGGAAAAGCCAGAGGAACTTTCATTGCCAACATACAGGGAGTGAACCTGAGACCTAGCTCCTGGTTGGCAAGCCAGCATCTTAACCAGACTTTCTAGCTTGGTTTGGAAAGGAAGGAAAGAATCTGGTGGTTTGGATGGGACGAAAAACAGATCCTGAAAGTTGCAGAACTAAGACAAGAGAAAGTTAATGCTGCAATGCAAAAACAGATTTGGGGTAATCTATTTTATGAAAGATGCAAGGGACATCAGTAGATTTTAAACTGATAGGCATGAATGACAACATGCCTTTAATATGTCCCAATTAGAGATATTTCAATTCCAGTTGAATAACCAGATTGAATATCACTATGAAAAGATTTCTGAACCCTACAAAATTCTACAAAAAATTAATATAAACAGATGATATGATTGCATATGTAAAGAGTTATGTGCTCTTACCTCATCAACAGATTCCTGGAATTCTAGAATCTGAAACTCCATGTCTTCCATCTGGTCCCTTTTCTCTGCCAATTCTTCTGATAGTTCCACACGATTCTTCTCTGATTCTTGTAACTAAGATATACAAGTTGATTGTTACTTTATTTGAAAATTAGAGAAGAATGGTTTATTTATGAAAACTTAAAAATAATTGCAACTTGACACTAAAAAAATTGGAATGCATGTGATTATTGTATATACAGTGGTGACAGAGGGTGGCCTGAGGGGGTGCTTACCTCCCTTATCCTACAGATTTTATAAATTCAAAAATTAATATATATACTTTTCATTCTAAGCTAGCCATGTTTAAACTCAATGCTCATAAGCAATTATTTTAGTTGCTTGCGTTCCTTATTAAGAATATATTCAAAATCAAGTATTTCACGAGGACTTTTTGAAAATGTACTGGGGATGGCCTCCAGTGCCACTCCTACTGGATAATCCTGGTGTCTCTGAGACCAGATGAAGATAAAACTTTGTTATACCTGATTCTCCAACATTTCATTCATATTAACCAGTCTATCTCGTTCCTTCAATAAATCACAAATATCATCCTACAAATAAAATAATATATTAACAGAATCCCACAAAACACAAACTTGATCTAAACGGCAACCTAGCAAATAAAACAATATATAAACGGAATCCCACGAAATGTGAATTTTCTTCTACAACTCTGCTAGCTATATTTACAGCAGTGTACCAAATTGAAATCAAATATCTCAAAGTTAAATTTTAAAAAGTTTTCAAAATCAAAAATGAAAGCAAGACAGACAGAGAGAGACACCTATAGTCTACGTCTGGTTTCAGTAATACTATAATAATGTATATAAAGCCCAATATTTCATGCTAAACAGCGTATATTAAAATCCGATCAATCCTGAGGCAATTTATGGCCATCTAAATTTCACATTAGATGTGGCTACACCAACTTCTCACATCACCATCTTTATTGTGTAATATAATTGTCTGTCACTAAGGCCAAAGAAATATAAATATTAGTTCTTCAGAATCTTGATAACTAAATAACCTCTTTTGTGTAGAATTTTAGAATTTAAAAAATTTACAATTATGAGCTCTTGAGAAGAGCCTCCAATTAATTTTGGTTTTTAAGTTATTTTTCTTTGAGAAGTATTAAGTTTACAATTTCAGATTTTTAAGTTATATTTTTAAAATGTATTAAAATAAAGCCCGAAAATAGATGGTATCTATAAACAGTCCTACCTTGTTAAAGAATAATCCTATTAATCCTATAATTCACTATTGCCAGTTGAGAAATTGGCAAAAATATAATTTTCAACTTCAAATTCAAACGATTGAAGATAGCTATTCCATGGTGGGGAATAGGAAAACAAGGGAGGTAATTGTGTTATTATTTCCGGTGTGAAGATTTTTAAGTGTGAGAAAGATAACCTATGATCGTATAATAGTGAGTTGACAACCTATTGAGCAAAAGTCATAGAAATAATTATGTTTTGACTTTCTTAGAAAATATGAAATTGTAACTTTAAAAGGTGTTCCTGAAGAAAATTCAAATTAGTGTGGCCAAATGGAAAGCCAAGGCAGTATGTACTTATGTTTTAAAGTATTAATCATCTAAATCAATATCTAATAAACACTTTTCATGAATAAACCAAATTAACCTTTTCGTAATTGGAGTAGGGTATGAGCTCCCACGGATAAAGACCCCTTGAGCAAGCAAATTATTGAAATAAAATTGTACCATAAGCTAGTCCCAAAATGAATTGGTTTATGTCCAGTTTAGGTAAATCTCTCTTTAACTCTCAGATAATGCAGTAAGTAAAGTTTTATCATTTTATTTGTTAACTATAAGTACACAAAATGTTAGAGGAGTTCTCTCCCTTGACACATCAAACTCAGAGATTTCAAAGCAATTTCCAAGTTTCAGGAATAATTATTCTTATACCTACCTTCCCTGAGCTTCTCAAAACTTGTTCCAATTCTTCTATACGACCTTGAGATAGGATTAAATTATGTTCAAGGTCACACCGTAACTGAAAAGGAAATATAATGCAAATGAAAGTCAAAACTTCAGATCGCGCATTATAGGAGAACTACTACATTATAGGAGAACTACTATATTTAGGAGAACTATTACATTATAGGAGAACTACTATCTACAAAAACAACTAACAAATTACTTGTAGAAAAGAAATCAAATTTAAAGCGATATAAAGAAACATTCCAAGGTAAGAATCTAATGAAGCTGCCCTGGTCAGATTTTTTTCCCACTGCCCCATCTGTGAGATACAGTATCATTAGAGCTACTGATCATCATTTGAGGGTTTTGAATCCATTGTAACTAAAATATTAGATCTTAAGGATTTTTAATTAGTATTAGTATTTTAATAAGGATTATTATTTACAACAAGGAGTTTTGATAATTTATTATAAGGATTATTAATATTATTTACAATAAGGATTATTATTTACAATAAAGTTTTAATAAGGATTGTTATATACAATAAGGACTTTTAACAAGGATTATTATTTACAATAAGGATGTAATAAATATATTTACTTGATTGCTGCGTTGTGGATCTTGATAGTTGTCTGTTTGTTTCATCAATAGAGCATGCGATTTCTCTAACTGTAAATGTTCTTTCATTAATTTCTGGTAACTTTTTTCTCTTTCCTCACGGGACAACTACAAAATACAGAATATTTACAATATCAATATGTTAGTAATTCACCTGTATGATGCTAGTTACAGAAATGAAATGAAATGGGGTTTAACATCCTACTGTTCTGCTCAGCTGGGCTAATGAAGACCGACATACAACACACAGTGATCTATGAGGGAAATTTGCCCAACAATGATAATACGACCTACTCTTATATCCAATTCCAACTGTCAACAGTTCTTTTATTTTATGTGCTCGCCAAGGTGTACACAGGACTTGGTTTTTCATCTCATTTGACTATAGGTTTTGTCTTGTCAGGCCCTCTATCCTGCACCACTGACATGGGGTAACCACTCCAGAAAATCCTGATGAACTGTCTCGATCAACACTGGGATCGAACACAGGACCTCTAGGTTAGCGAGCCAATGTCTTACTCACTGAGCCACCATGGCTCCTACTAGTTACAGAATAAATACATCTACTATATCAATATGTTATTGCTTCACCTCTTACAGTTACAGCATAAATACATCGACTATCAAATGAACACAAATTTAACATCTGTAGCCTAATCATACCTCGTCCCAGAGATCATCATCAGACAATGTCCCGTGAGAAGTTGATGATAAAGATAGAGAATTTTCGGAATCCATTGATCGTTGATCTTCATCATACCCGTAAAAAGTTTCTTTAACCCCACGACATTTTTCTTGTGACCGACGTAATTTACGCCGTTTTTTATGATGTTGTATTAATTCCATTCTTCTATCTTTTTCCTACAAAAAAACACGTTCATTCATCAAAATCAACAAATACTGGCCAAAACATTGGCTAAAATACTGAATACCGGTATATTAACTTTTATATCATTACAAAGCTCTATATAGTAACTATATTCTATAACATTGCTTTTTAAAATTTTGATATACTAAAATTCTGTAGAATGGTGGAATTTCCATAGGCTTTTATTCTAGTTTTGGATTTATTTCAACCGAATTCATCAAATTTATTATGTAATAATAGAAACCAAGAGAATTTCAGGAACCAGAATACAACTTGCCCCTTGTATCTACAATTATTCCACTATTTAATAAATGAAATTGCACTATTTAATAAGTGAAATTGCACTATTTAATAAATGAACTCGCACTGTTTAATAAATGAAATTGCACTCACTACATAAAATTAATAAATTAAATTGTACTCACTTAATGAATGAAAGAAATTGCACTATTGGATGAAAATTCACTAATGAATGAATGAAACTGCACTAATGAATAACTGAAATTGCACTAATTAATGAATAACTGAAATTGTACTAATTAATAAATGAAACTCCACCAATTAATAACTGAAATGCACTAAGTCTTAAATGAAACTGCACTAATTAAGAAATAAAACTGCACTAAGTAATAAATGAAACGGCACTAATAATGAAAAGTAATTGATTTAAAACTTACGCTGCATGATTGTCTTAGTGAGGTGATTGTTTTGGTTTGTTCAGTTAATTGTTGACGTAGTTTATGTAATTCTGACAGTTGAAGTTCAAAGTTCACAAGTTTGAGTTTTTCTTGACTTAACTGACGAGCATAAACTGTGGCTTTTCTTTTGGAATGTTCAGATTGTTCCTTCTGAAATTTAAATAAATTACAAAATGTCACAATACTGATGTTAAACTTTTAGAGGCATATATAGTAACTGGATAGAGTTATAAACTATAACACATACTTCTGGAAAACAGCTCCTATATAGCTTGGTATGGTTGAGAGAATACTCTTCGAAACCTTGCCTATATATATATATATTAGTAGCTGTTTTAGTGTGCTATAATTTATAACATTCATATAATTGATTAAATATTACTTCCATCCAGCTACTTAATGGATAAATGATAAATCAAAGACTTTTGACTGGCAGGATACAATTTTGCCAGTGGAGTGTTCAGGAGATTCTACAAATAGATTAGGGATGATAAGTCTTGAATTTCTCAACATAAATTGTTAAAATTTAATTGGCTCACTAATGTAAACATGTGATATATAAATTTTACAAGAATTATGTGATAAAATGTAGTGTATTGTGGGCGTATAAAAATTATTTCTGCTTACCAACTTTCCACTTTCTTCAGTCAAGGAACTGATTTGGTCCTTTAAGTTGCGATTCTCTGATGTCAGTTCAACATTTTTCTCTAAAAACTTCCGGTTTCTTTCTTTTAATGATTTATGGCGTTCTTCCAGATCTTTCAATTTCTTCACCTGCTCAAAAAAAAAATCCAGTTTAATGGAAAAAAATATCTTTGATCAGTTTCACCTAATTAAATGTTTGCAGGTAAAAAAACAGGTGTACATCCAAAGCCACCTGTTTATGTCATCAAAATATTTCTTGGGAAATTCAAGTAATTAAAGATCATCTGTTTGAGCTAAAATATTACAAGATTGTCAGTCCAAGCAATAATCCCTCAGCAGAAATAATATGCAGATAAGAATCTTAATTTACTACAATTTTCATTTTAGTTTATATCCACTTTTAGGCTTCGTTAGGCTTCACACAAACAATCAAATCACTCTGGCGTCTGCTCCAGAAAACCATTTATAATCCAATAAATTTATCACAGTTTTAATGCTCGAAAATACATTTCAGTGATTCTTAACAAATCTAAAGATCTGGTTAGAAATGTGTAAAGATTGGTTCAATTTTATCACCTTATCAAATCATAAAACCATAAAAGATTTGTATATAGTTATTTGTTCACGGAGCACATCCTTCATTAATTACTATCTAAATGATCAATAAAGATTAATTCACAAGCACTTTAACCACTTCAAGGAGCTCGACCAAACACTGATATCTTTTATATCTCTTCCGATACACCTCTTTAAGCGACATTCTTAATATAACATATAAATGTTAAATGGCTATAAATGGTGCTACAACCTTGAACAATGTGGGAGTACATTGACCAGGGTTTTAGGTCCACATGTGGTTTTAATTCTAGATATAAAATATGATATGATCTGGTCAGAGAATTTGTGAGTTTCAGATCTTGGTGTGGTTTTAATGCCATGTGTCATATTCAGTGCATGAAAAATATACAACAAAGCCGAGAAAATAATCTTTGATTGAAAAATGTCTTTATATTAATATCATATTTCTGATTGACTACTACTTGTTCCTCGGTGATGATATTCAGAATATACTGAATCCATATGCCACAAATTTCATCAGTGTTGCTAAAAAAATTTAGGGGCACACAGGTTAAGAAACTTGACTAAATTAAGATTTTATTTTCTTGGTTCAAAAAATGGCATGGGTTAATATAAATATAGCTATTTATCCAGGCAAAAGAGCTGACAAGTGTGTCATTTGGATGGGGAGAAAAAAGAAGATTATGTAGAAATATGTTGTGTATATTAATGATTTTGGGTAGTTGTAGGATAGGAGTTTAATGGGTCATCAACACAATGCTTCAATCCTTCTGAGACTTACATATGGTCAAAGATGTAATGCCAGGGAGGAGAATTTTGTCATTTCCATCTATTCATTATCAATGAAGGAATCTTTCATGCGCACTCGAGTGTGAACATGGAAGGACTTAGTTTTTGTTCTATCCTAATGACTAGCTCCACAGCCACTGCCCTGAGAAGTGGGAACACGGCTTGGCCTACATCGGGATTAAAACCTGGGATATTCTAGTCAAGAGTGGAGTGTCATGCTGATCGACAACCGCAGCCCTCAAGTAGTTGTAATTCTTAAAAACAAATTTCTATGGTAAACAATATATTACAGTAGAAAAGAACAATGTTCGGTAATAGACGAACAAGGAATCTTTCATGTGCACTCCACCGTGAACATGGATGGACCTTTTTTTAGTCCCATCCTAAAAACTAGACAACATTTTTTTTTCCTTATCAACTCCACAGGCAGGAGCTACCCTTGAATGGTAAGTGGGAACCGGGCTTGCAATATCACAAGGTTCTTCTCATGCTTCTAGTCAGGAGTCCTGTGTCTAACCACACGAAAACTGCAGTCTTCAAATATTTGTTGTAATTCTTCAAACGAAAGTCTTATGGTGAAGAGAGAGAGAGAAAGAGAGAGGGAGGGAGAGAGGGAGAGAGAGAGAGAGAGAGAGAGATGGGTTTGAACGTCCACTCGACACAAACTAGGTCATTTCAGGACTAACATATGGTTTAATTTTATTTCAATAATTCGCTTGTGCGTAGGGGGGTCTTTAGCAGTGGGAGGAAACTGGAGGACCCGGAGAAAACCCACAAGGTTGGACAGACAACCCTAATGCTTATCACGTACAACCAGGGAATCGAAACCACGCCAGTTGATTCAATGACAGACTTATGATACAGCGCGCAAGTGCTAACCATTCGGCCATCCAACCCCCCACTTATGGTGAAGAATATCACATTAGAAAACAATGATCTTCTGTAATAGACTTATAGTTCTGATTGATTGATAGTGTTAAAATTGGAGATTAGTCTCCCTTTGTTTATGTTAACCACAGCTATAATCAATAGACACTTATAATATAGAACCTTATCATGTCTTATAGCAGGGATAAATATAAATACACAGAACTACTGCAACAACAACAATACATAGTGGAAATCATTCATTGTAGTCTCTTAATAAGTCTTAGTCAGCTACTTAGTTCTGACGCAGGGCTTTAGTTTCAGTGGTATTTGCCCGTCTTGAGTGACTGGCACTGAAATTGACTGACTGGAAAACTTATCTGTCAGTCAATTTATAAGACATAAATACAGTTAAATTTATAGCCTTTAAGTGAAAAAACACTGCATTAAAACTCAACGAAATAAACATCGAATTTGAAATAGACAGTTTCTTCTGTGGTCCAATATGATAATGTTACGGCGTTTATATATAGACTGTACCTACCGCTTGTTTATCTAGGATGGAATCATCTGATTGGTTACTTTCTGTCTCCAGTTCCAAACCAGCTTCAGTCTGATTTTCATTATACTGTAAAATAAAGACCTAATTCTTGTAACAAGACTTAATGAAATGGAACATATGGTAAATTTCATTTCTATGTGGTCATGTATGCAATGCGAGGAATGACTTTCAGCAATTTTGCCTATTCTTTTCTAAGTTCTAACAAGGGTATATTTTATGTCCACGCCAATGTGTGGATTACAGTTTTTTGTACCATCCAAAAGACTAGCACACTTTTATCATAATCCCTGCAGCCGCCACACCTGACAAGTGAGCATGGTTCTCCAGTTTCCTCCACTGCTAAAGACCCCTACTCACAAATAAATTATTGAAATAAAATAGAACCATATGTTAGTCCCGAAATGACGTTAAACCCCATGGTCCATGTCAGGGTTCAAACATGAGACACAGTAGATGCCAGCTAGTGTCCTGTCGCTTGATTACCGTGCCAATTAGATTATTCGTAAATCTAAAATAAGTAAACAAACTTACTGAATTATCCAGACTGAAAGTTTTGAGCGTTTGGTTGTGTTTAAGGGGACTGGAGAAAGAAAGCTGTCTGTCCGTGCCAGCGGTGAGGGTAGCTGCGGACATCTTGTTTTGGTGGTTTCGGTCCAGCTGTAGTGATAAGGCATAGCCTGCGGTCTGTCCCAACTCTTTCTCTAAATGCGAAATAATCTTGTCCTTATTCTTTAACTGTTCAATCTGAAAAGATAGAAAATAAGATAAATTGATCATCAAAAATACAGACAGATCATGTCAATACTAGGACTTTAGACACCAGGGCCCTGTTTCTCGAAATCTTAACTAAAGATAAAATCCAAATTTTAGTAGATACTTCAATTTTGATTGACTAAGCACTAAAATCAATCTAATATTATTCAATCAAATTACTAAAATTTGGATTTTATCTTAATAAAAATTTCATGAAACAGGCCCCAGGTGATCAATTTATGGCACAAGTCACGAGTGGAACATTGCATCTCTTGATAATAATGATCTAATATAAAAAAATAACAAATCTGATTCTAAATACCAACAGCTTAGTTAAATCAAAATAGAACCAAATGTCTCATTATCAAGCAAGCTATCTACCATTATTCTCCATAGTTTTGGCTCAGTTAGTTTCCCATTAATAACATCAGGCATATTAGATCCTGATTGATATCCCAGAAAAAAACCTAGAAGTGAGTTTTGTGTATTTGTAAATGACCCACAATCAAAGGTTTTAAATTGTATTTTATTTTATTTTGTATATATTTATCTACCATCTACATAAAAATGAGAATATCCTCATCAAAATGTTGCATAGTAATAAACTGAATAATTGGATATCTATCAACATTGTACAATTTTATATATTCAATTATGAGAAAAATTAAGGAATTCCTTATTAATGTAAAATTTGAACATTCATCAACATTTTCTGTACAGCCTGCAATCTACAAGAACATCAGAATATTACATTCTTTGTGGTGCAGCATGCCAATTGGCCAAATTTGGCAAACTCAGAAATATTGGCCATCTTGATAACAAAAATCTCCCATTGCTTCTATGAAACATGTTGTTGTATATTATGCTTCCAGAAAGCATGTGATGGATGCGATAAAACTACTTGCATGACTTGGTAAATGTGTTTCTAATTCCAATATGATCGTAGAATTACAGGTTGACTTTTATCAGCCAGGTACCAACATATAAAAACAACAAGCGTAATGTGATTACTTCAACAAGTCTGTAATCAAGTACATGGTGTCATTTGTATTGCTTCAAGGACAAACAGAACATCAAACACAGCAAGCCAATACAATAACATGAAAATGCCTAATCTTTAACAGGTCTGTTTGCCAGAGAGATCCACCTGTTGGAGGTGGCATTAGGGTAAACGGTTCAAATGAAATGGGGAGGGGGTGGGTCTTTCATTGGTAGTGGCATAAGAGGGTACCCAAAACAGTTACAAAATTTAAACAAAATAAGAAATAGATCTAAGCATTTTCAATAATTTCAGTTAAACAGGCTTTTAATTTGTATGCTAAATTTTTATATTAGATCTATTATCCACATTTCCATGCCGTACCCACCCTACTAACCCTCTGGATACGAGTTTGGTGTAAAAAAAAAATGGCATGGAAATTCTGTCTGATAATCACAAGCAAAATGATCATGTGTAATCTAATCCATAAATCTTTTAAATTGAATTGAGTGGATGACGTTTGTTTTAACACAATATCAATGAATCCATATTGTTAAGAAGATAAAATGTGGCATTATTGAAGATTAGATCAAGAGCTGACAGTTCTTGCTATAATAGTTTAAAAATAGATAATGTGAAGAGAATATGCTGAAAATTTCTCATTTCTCATTTCAATAACACTGTAGACATGATTTTCATTGCTACTGTTGTTACGATAATTAACAAAGTCTTGATTATTCATTTTTACAGTTAAACATCCACAGCCGTTGAACCGCAGACCAGATTCAAATCTGTTTAAAATCTGACCCATCATATGGCATCGAGAGTTGATTATGGTCTTGTCATGTTAATAAATGTCTAATTAATAGTTTATATAACAAGGTCTAAAGAAAGACCTGCAATAGGAAGATTTAGCTCTTGCAATAATGTATGTTTAATGATTTAATTATAAGAGAAGTATACAAAATATACAGGATATAACTCTATTGAATACAGTTTAATACTAAGCAACCTTTCGACTAGGATTCTAGTTCTTTTCAAACAATGATCAAATATGATGGGACATTCTAGAGAATTCTAGCCAAAACATTGCACATTAAATTAATATTCCATGGAATACAATTAATTACTGTTTATTACTGAGCAAAGTTCAGCTAGAAATCTCTCATCTGAATCAAACAATAATAAAATATGATGGGACATTCTAGAGAATTCTAGATTAAACATTGCACATTAAATTAATATTCTATGGAATATAATTAATTACTGTTTATTACTGAGCAACGTTCAGCTAGAAATCTCTCATCTGAATCAAACAATAATAAAATATGATGGGACATTCTAGAGAATTCTAGATGAAACATTTCACATTAAATTAATATTCCATGGAATACAATTAATTACTGTTTATTACTGAGCAACGTTCAGCTAGAAATCTCTCATCTGAATCAAACAATAATAAAATATGATGGGACATTCTAGAGAATTCTAGATGAAACATTGCACATTAAATTAATATTCTATGGAATATAATTAATTACTGTTTATTACTGAGCAACGTTCAGCTAGAAATCTCTCATCTGAATCAAACAATAATAAAATATGATGGGACATTCTAGAGAATTCTAGATGAAACATTTCACATTAAATTAATATTCCATGGAATACAATTAATTACTGTTTATTACTGAGCAACGTTCAGCTAGAAATCTCTCATCTGAATCAAACAATAATAAAATATGATGGGACATTCTAGAGAATTCTAGATGAAACATTGCACATTAAATTAATATTCTATGGAATATAATTAATTACTGTTTATTACTGAGCAACGTTTTGACTAGGATTCTCTCGTCTTTATCAAACAATGATCAGATATAAAATATGTTGTGACATGATGAATACGAGATTGGAGAATCCTAGACAAAACATTGATCATTAAATAATAATAAACTGTCATTGTATTTCACAGAATGTGTATTATCAGTTCAATTCTTAAATACCATTGAAAGAATTTAGTATACAGAGACCTGTTATATCTACATTAAGCTCAAATTCTCCTATAATCTATGGCTCAACACACTAGATCAATTTGTTTTAACTTAACGCCAGGAATGTCTGCGAGATGCTGTGAACAGAATACCATATACTCGAAACACCTAACGGAATTGGTAAAATGCCAAACACTGCATGTCTGGAGAGGAATTTTACTATTAGGGTGAATTATACTGTTCGACTTATGTCATGAACTAGAAACTTCTTTACTCACATTCTACATAGTGTATCTATTAATTTTATCAACAATTTCATATATTGCAAAACCATTGGAAATATTTTTTCTATAAAACATAAAACACTACAATTTATATAAGATTATATACAATTATTTATCTGCATTCTTAACATCTAAAGACGCCTACGGAGGGCGGACAGCTAGCTTACAATTTGACGTATATCAAAACGAAAAAGTAAAAGTGGTTTTCTTTTTTAACCAGATATTTTTAATTTTTTTTTTATTTATCTAACATAAACGTAGAATTACTTGTACTTTATCTATTTTAATATAAATATTGTCTGTTTCCTGTTGAGGCAACAAATGAAATAAAGTTTAATATCCTACTTTTCTGTACCCACTGGGTTAATGAAGACTGTCCTGTTGAGGCAATATCATGGTATAAGATTGAAAAGAAACAAAAAATATATTTATTTGAAAAGATTTACAGTATCTAGAATTCTAAAAGCGCATTAAAAAAGTCTTGAATTTCAATTGAATCGAAAATTCAAAATAATGACTAAAAATATTTGTATTATAAAATCAGCATTTGGTGTAAGCATTATAGCATCAGCTGAGAGCCCCAAATAAGGGTCTAAGTGAAGAGTTATTTAATTGGTGAATGTTGAATTGATGTCTTAAGTATTCTAAATTATCTATTCAAAATAGGATCCAATCCATTAATATAGTATATAATAATCATTTGTAGTAAACAAATTATGTACACCGGTTGGTTGGTCTAATGGTACACATGAAATCATAAGGCCTGTCTAAGAGTTGAGTGGCGTAATTTTGATTCCCCTTTGAACGTGGCAAGGAGTAGGGTTGCCTGTCCAACCTTGTCGGTTTTCTCCATGTCCTCCGGTTTCCTCCCACTTTTAAGGCCCCCTACGCACAAGCGTATTATTGAAATAAAATTGAACCATATGTTAGTCCCGCAATGACCTCGCTTGTGTTGAGTGGATGTTAAACCCCATCTCGCTTTCCCGTACAGCACACACACACAGTAATAATCAGTGCTATATTAAATCCAATAAACATAAACAAAATACAAAGGACAGGTATCAGTTCACTAGAATTTGATCGTGTCAAACCCAAATGTGAATACCTTTCATGGCGAAAAATATCTCAGATGCATATAATGAACAACTGTACAACACTCAATCATTACAACAAAACTAGAAACACAAAAAAAACCCAGAACATACGATATGTGATTGAATTCATCTTTTTCATGTTTTAAAATAGACACTATGGGGATTAATTACATCAGGAATGGTTTTGATGGAAATAACTGTTCTACCGATGCCAAGCCAAGTTCTTAATAACAAGAAAACACATTATCTTGCCTGTTGCACCAGATGTAATTTTTAATTCCTAATCATATAATCTCCTGAGGTAGAAATGTACTTCCTGTGTATTTGATATCTGTTTTATTGCCAAAACAGACATACAGAACACTTTTATCGCTTTCCTGGCGTAAGGTTCAATATGGTGCTCTTTTGGTTTGAAACTTAGGATTTAATGCTTGTGAGAGCCACAGTGACCCAGAGAGTAAGGAAATGACTCACTTACCGAGGGGTTCCCCCCCCCCCCCCCGCTACTTTACCAGTGTTGGAAAAGAAAGTTCCTCTGGATTTTTTGGCATGGTTTATTTACCCTTATCAGTGGTGTAGGGCAGAATCTAGTCCTTCGGATTGTCCAAAACAACAAGGTTGGCTAGCACGTAAGAGAACCATGAAGCATCTAGTCTTTCGGATTGTCCAAAACAACAAGGTTGGCTAGCATGTAAAAGAACCATTGACAGTAGGAATTGGATGAAAAGTAGCAGGAAGGCCTCTACCTGGGCAAAATTTTCCTCGTAGCACATGTTAATCTCAATTTAAGACAACCCGGAAGGGGGTTGGGGACCAGAAATTCAGGCAAAGTGTTCGAATCAAAGCAATTATATCTATTTAGCTGAACATTATTTGTGTTTTAATCTTAGCACAAATAATCTTATTACTATTATCAATATTCATATACTTCGAAAAAATAGTCAACGCTACTATTTGAGTACATATATAGAATCGGGCAAAAATAGAGAATTTTGAACATCTAAACCTGTTGATCCCTCCCCTCCAAAAAATCAATATAATGGTACAGAAGATTACATTCAAATTAATCTCTCAAATTCCATTTTCTTGTTCTTAATGCCATAAATGATAACTGTGTTGACATGGAGATCCTACAGAGAATTATTCATACAAATTCCTGACAATTTTCCACTCATTGCCATAGAAACACTCAATACATCTGCACAGATATTTTCAGAAACATATATTTTGGCAAGATGACCTGGCACTTACTTACACAGCATGTGTGTATATAGATTTAGTTTGTATAAGACACATCCCAGTGTTACCTTTGATCAGTTTGTATACATGTGTCACCATAGTGACCATACCCACCACCCACACAACTCACACAGGTCTCACCATGCCCACCTCACACACAACTCACACAGGTCCCACCATGCCCACCTCACACAAGTCCCATCTGTGACCACCTCAAAAAATGTCAAAACTGCTTATTGAGTACATATTGAACTAAATCAGTGGTGAGAATCACCAAAAAATAGAGAATTTTGAACATTTAAACCTGTGGATTCCTCCCCTACAAAAAAATCAAAATGGTTCCATAAATCCATATTCCTGTGGTGATATGAAATACGGAAGATACCACTTAACAACTTATCAAGTTGGCACTGTAATTTATTTCTACTTTAATTTTTTATCACTAAAGACAAAGAAACCATTTTGAACATGATTATTTTTTAGGACTAAAAGCCATTTTGAAGTTTCGAATCTCAAAATTGAAAAAAAAAGTCTCATATAAAATCATTTTATAACTCGTTCGTTCGTGGGGTTTTACGGCCGCTTCCACCTTGGGTGATATCACAGACAATTTTATAACTTGTGTGAATACATTTAAATAGCTCAAACAAAATTCCATATTTCCACCTGGACATATATGTTGATTAAAGATACATTAGTTAAGAGTTTAATAAAGAGTTGGTCATTCTTGCTATGATAATTCAAAAATAGATGATACAAAAAGAAAATATTAAAAATTTCATTCAAATTACTTCGTTCTCAGCCAAGTTATCATTGTTTGTAGTTTTGACAAAATGTGTGCACAGTGGTAACCAGGGCACTGGTATAATCGGGACTCAGCCTCGCTTTCCCATTTTTGTATTAAATTTTTAAATGGCGAACCGTTTTAATCTAGTTAAAATCTCAAGTATCCGATGCCATCGAGAGTCGATTATGGTCTTGTTTTGTTAATTAATGTCTAATTAATAGTTTATATACCATTTCAGGCCTAAAGAAAGACTTGCAATAGGCAGATTTAGCTCTTGCATAATGTATGTTTAACTTTATAGAGAAGAACCTTGATTAAAGGCTATAATTACCGGTCAATATAATCAGTAATCACCAGTTTTAATTACCTGTATTTTATGCATGTTTATTAATCAAACTAAACAATCAATGGAAGCACATTCAGATGACCTTCTAAATGAACCCCTTGATTTAAAACTTGCTCAGAAACAGATTATCAGATACTTTAATCCCTTTTGTAAATAAGTTAATCACCTGAACAGTGCTGATGAGCTTTAAGGCCACCCAAATTTTATTTTTTGTTTAGGGAGAACACCTATTAAATATTTGCTTCCTATTTCTTTAGGAAAAAAAACAACAACCAATTTTAAGACCCAATTACTTGGTTGTTCTTTAAAAACTTGTAGTTCTAAACTTTAAAGCTTTAAAGATTTTAACCAAAAAAGTGTTTACAAAACTCCAGTAGCTATTTATTATCCAGATCCCTCCAAAGAATTAAAATTTAAACTGGTTTGGCCTAATACTAATCACTACAGATTATCTCTGACAGAGAATCACCAAGCAGAGACTACAGTCAAGTTTGTTCAAGTCTTTGGATCTTAAAGTTGTTCATATGTCAAAATACTAACTACTGAATCCATAATAATAGACAGCTTCATGGATAACATTCGAGATCACTAGGTTTATTAACTGCAATGTTTCAATGAGGGTACTCTTACCGTTATCAAGCTATGATACAATCAAACATGTCACAGAAGATTGTGAATTATTTAAATTGTTTAAGCGGTATTTAGTAACTGGATGAGACTAACACATGACAGTAATTATATGAAATTCAAGTTACTTAAAAGATTTATTTCTGGCGCTGTTTCGACAAGAGTTCTCCTCTTTATCAAGCAAAGAAACAAACGGGTAACGATAAACTAATTAACAGACAGAAACCAATCAAAGACACCATGATATACTTCAGATGGACATTAAAGATAAATGAATGAGATGTTGGTCCAAACATTATTGGCGCAATATAGCCCAGTTGGTGCTGACGTGCCATAAAACCACATTTTATTTCATTTGGTCCAAACATGAGGGTAATTATCATATATCCTATGACCTTGGTTTAGGTCATTTTAATTATGAAGAAAATATATGAAATGAAAGAGTCTTTTTGCATTGACTGTGTATATTTCAGGACAGTTCCACCCAATCTTCATCCAACTCTATTCATCAAATGTTCTTTTTCGCATGCCAATGATTACAAGACGAACCTTTATTTTTGTCTCTACCAAACAACTAGATGCTGTTCTTTGTCAGGTCATTCGTCATGCACTATTGATACAGGGAAACCTAGTGGGAAAATCTTTAGTAACTTTGTCGGCCAACAAACCCGGGACCTCCTGATAATTGTTAAAGTAGCTCAGTGTCTAACTCAATATCATCCACAGTCTTAGACATTGCAAACACAGAATATTGGTCAATTTAAATCAACATTGATGTTGTTATCTTATCTGGAGAAGATGGACTTCTGATATCCAATATTTAAGACATAATGAAAATTTTAAAATTGGCACACATGCCATGCCAGAATGCTTTTGGGCACGATTTGTTATGAAGCAGCTCAATGAATGAGGCTAAACATATCCAACAGGCGAATACTACTGGTGTAAACTGGAATAACCAGATGCCAAAGACTGCCATTCAGTTTGGACTCTTCACATATTTCCCCGAACATAACTGATTAGAATTAGAGTAACAACAGAAACGATTGAATGTAAATCAGTTTATATACATTCATATTACATTATTTATGTGTTGCGACTCATTTGTGTCCATTTCTAGGTGTCAAAGAATAGAGATCTAGCTCCTTTAGCATAAAGCCTATGAATCATCAAGAGAGTCAATTTACAGTCTAAACTGCTGATGAACTTATATTAAGAAGATTATTAATGAAGACTAAACAAACTATAACACTTGGTGGTGATATGTTATAATATAATTTATGTTCTTCTGTCTCCAACTGTTATTCTGATAAACTTACACATGATTTAATAACCACACAAGTCAATACAGTACACTTCATTAAACCAGTTATTATAACCATTTTAATAGTTCCATGGTTGTTTCTATGTTGGGCAAATGCATGATTTTAGAATGATTTACCAATGAAGACAATGTATGAAATGAGAAGCAATAGGAGTGTATGTTAGTCCTTGAGCATTTGGTACATGTAAATAATGACTACCCCAGGTCTTTGGATAAATTTTTAAAAAATAATATATTAATACCAATACATTCCTGAGCAGACTGAATCTGTTATTCCTTAGATCACCTCAAACCACCCAAGATATGTGACTAGATTTTTATATTATAGGACCATTTTGCATGAGCCACAGCTGTACACATGACAGGGCGGTCTAACCCTTGTCTGTCCTGTGTTACCCGGATTATTCCGGTATCGGCCCAAGCTCTCCATATACAGTACCCGAGATATTCCGGGATTACCGATTGTATTTATTTCCCGGCGTTTTAATAGAGTTACCTTGCATGTTCGATAGGTGGCGTTTCACTAAACGAATAAAGTGCTGTCTGCTGTCATTTTTGTTGCTTTGTTTACACTTTTTTCGGTAATTTTCTGAAGATTTTGGGGACTTTATGTGATGATACATGTCCAAAAAAAAACCCAAAACGTGACGTTATGTCATGACTAACTGCCTAGGAAGTGTTGGACATATTATTTATGATGATAGTGAACTTGGTGAAAATTTGATCACAGTTGTTGACTCTGATTTTAACAGTGACAGTGATGAAAATCTGATTTGCATACTCTGAAAGATATATAAGCTTTAATAGAGGCACCCGACGTCAAGCATGTATTCCCCAAAACAATTCAATTGACGACATCATATGACGTCAACAATTCAGCAGCTTAGAGAAGTTTCACGCAGCATGTGCTATAAAACTTGTGCTATAAGGGAGTTATGGTGACGCCGTCAGGAAGACATTGACTTACTTACCAGACAGTCCCGGGTTCTATCTTGTATCTTGCCAAGAAAGTTCCTCAGCATTTTCATGTCTGATTTTCCAGTGTCAATGGAAAAATGTCCAGTCACTCGGATTGCAAATAAAAACAATCGATACAGTCTATGCAATTGGCAGCATGTTAAATATTGCCTGACAGTTGGAAACAGAAATAAGAGTAAGACTGTAGCAACGCTGCCAGGTAAAAATGTCCCCCGTAGCACACTGCATGGTGTATGCTTGTCCTCACTAGCCGGACTAGCCCGATGGTTATAGAAAAAGTATGACCCTGACCTCAATTTCATTTCATTTGTCAGACTGTTATCTGAACTTATTATTGTTTATTATGAAATTATTCGTAATGCAAGGAAACTGGGGGGTGGGGGGGTATGAATTCTTTACAAAGCCAATCATCAGTATGGTAATATTAGCCGTACACAACTTCGGATGGGCCATAAAATTTCAAAAGATTATATTAAGACATTCTTACATTATTAAAAGTTTTGATTGTGTTTTTATTTCACTAGCTATTGGTATTTGTGGTATTTTGAATGGAATTGGTTATCGAGAGCAGCAGAGAGTTCTTCAAATTAGTTATTAACAGCAGCAGAGAATTCTTCAAATATGTACTGGTCTTTTCTTTATTAGATGATGATTATCATGAGGTGCAATGCACCATTTGGAATGTGCCAGTTATACTTAGAGACATGTTTTACATAGGAAGGAAATACATGAGTGAACCTTCTTTTTTGTCCCATTTGAAAAAATAGATGGTTTTTTTCTTGCCAGACCCTCTGCCCGGCAGCACGGACTGAGGGAAACCAAACTGGAAAATTCAACACTGGCGTTGAAGCTAGGGCGTCTGGGTTAGTGAGCAAACATTTTACTCTCTAGGTCACTGAGGCTCCATCTTGGGTGTATACAATTACACTTGTTCTTTCATCAAACATCATGACATTTTATCTTCCAGAACAATCAGGTACTCAAAGAAACCTTGTTATATATTGGCACTACATCAAATCAACCTGGTGCCAACTGATCCTTTTTTTAAAACATGGTTACCGAGTTCTCATCTTTCTTTCAACTATTTTGGCAATTTATTGTATTAGTCATACATTTTAGCATTCACTGTTAACAACATTATCTCTTATTCTGTAGGTGGAGGTGGGAGGAGGTGGTCAAGGGACCTCTCTCTACCTGTTATCCTCTCACTGCTAAAGATCCTTAATTATACCATACATTTGTGTCTCTCTCTTTTCTCAGCAGCCACGGTGGCTAAGTGAGTAAGAGGCTGGCTCGCTAACCTTGAGGTCGCGGGTTTGCTCCCAGAGTTGGCTGAGAAAGTTCATCTGGTTTTTTCCAGCATGGTTTCCCTTTGTCAGTAGTGCAGGACGAAGGGCCTGACAAGGACAGCTGTCTAGTCGTTCGGATGGGACAAAAAAACAGGCCCAAGTACACATTGTTATTGTTGTGCACGTAAAAGATCCATCAGCAGTTGGAATTTGATATAAGAGTAGGCCGTAGCACTGCTGTCCGGGAAAAATTTCCCTCATAGCACGCTGCATGGTGTATGCCCGTCTTCATTAAACCCCATTTCATTTCATTTCATTCCTCTCTTTTCTAACTAACTAATGTCTGACATATATTCTGATACCATATTAACTATATATTTGTGTGTCAGATTTTATATCTAAATATAGCAGAGAAATAATATAAAAGACTATATAAATACCATAATGTTTTGGCTCGAATTGGAATTCCTGTAGATGCTGCCATGTTACATATTACATTAACTCAACTGATCAAAAAATCTTTAAAAATCCAATTTTCTGTTATCAAGTTTTTCGCAGACTTCCTTGAAAAACATGCTTAAATGTTACACAGAATTTATCAATAATTGTAAATACCACAAGCCGTTGTTATGTTAATATATACCAAGAATAAAGATAAAGAATATAGACCGTTCAATTGTTAATACCATCTTCTTATGAATGGAATCATAATGATTATAAATGCTGCCATTATCTAGTAAATAGAATAATTCCACCACACCCTGATAGGTAGATATATAGGAATATAAGCATGGACTAATACCGGTTATACCACAGTTAAACATGATACAAGTCTAAACACCGCATACTTGGGTCACTATGATTCATGTGGAATGCCAGCAAATGCATTATACACATTAAACAAATTGATGCATAGTATACGTATATAACCAGAGTATATTACTTATTGATGACCTAGCAATATGTCACTTAAAGATAATTACTGGATTTTCATCCTTTTTTCATAAAAAAAAAAGTGTAATTGGATGATTGATTGATTTTAAAGTGGTAATAAATCTATACCAACCAGAATAATTTGTTTTCATTTGAATATTAATGGCGAAATTCTATCTGTTTGAACTCTGGTGGTTACAATATTCTTGGATACTGCCTGTTGTTAATTACGACTTATAATGTCACTTACTCGACTTGGTAGCCATCTTATCTTAGTTTTCAAATATTGTGTAAATTGGTGTTTGTCAAATTTAGTAAGTTTGTTCATGACCATAATACAGTATGTTTTAACTCGAGGCAAAGATTGTATAGGGTTGGTTTTTATCAACTTATAACAATTTTGCTACTTTACCAGAAGAAACTCAAGTTTGTACGGAACAATCAATGACCTTCTTCAACCTAAACCACTAACTTTTTGTTTGCTCTGAAAATTCCAATCATATTTATTTCAATTTTCTATTACGACATTAATAGAAAATAATGAGAGAGATGTATTGTAATGTATATATTATTCCACTCCAGTCTGGAAGTAATACACAGACAATGTCAAGCACAAATTATTCAGGCTTTGTGAGCACAATTTCTCTGGTGTCTGTCATTTTGTCCGCCAGTAATTTTGGTCTTTTAATGATATTTATAATAAATATCCATCACAAATGTCTGGTACTAGTTCAGTAATGCCTGACATTATTTCTGGTAGATCTCAAACTGTTATTTTCCAGGCTTGATTCTATGAGAAGTTTGTTTTAAGCTAGTTTTAGTTGATCATTTATTGATGGTAACATATAGAAGACGTACAATATTGATTAATCCTGATATCATGTACAGACAGTGGACCATATATATTTCCTTAAGCGTATTTAGAAAGTACTCGATAAATACCTAATGGCTATATCAATATTAAAATAAATTTATTCCACAGCAGCACTAAACGTAAGTGGGAGGTCATTAATGATGTACATTAATGATTAATTCTGCTAATATAGATTGTATTATACAGTATTATAAGGGGTCACGGTGGCTCGCTAGCCTGGAGGTCGGATGTTCGATCCCTGCATTGGCTAAGAAAGTTCATCCAGATTTTCCGGTGTGGTACCTCCTTGTCAGTGATGCAGGATGGAGGGCCTGAAAAAACAGCTGTCAAGTCGTTCGGATGGGACGAAAAACCGAGTTCCTGTGTACACATTGGCGTGCACATAAAAGATCCCTTGACAGTTGGAATTCGATATAAGAGTAGGCCGTAGTGCCGCTGTCCGGGCAAAATTTCCCTCATAGCACATTGTAGGGAGTATGCCCATCTTTATTAGCCCTGTTCGGAGCAGAACAGTAGGATGTTAAACCCCATTTCATTTCATTTCATTTATGTAGTATTATATAGTCAAATTTGTTGGCAGGTCCTAGATATAATGAAATCTCAATTTTATTAGAAATTTAAAGAATGCTTTATGTCACAGCAGCACCAATAGTTATCAATTTTATATGAAATCAATAATATGGGTTTATATCACAGAGGTATGAATTAATAGTGTGGTGTATTATAAAAGCCCATGTAGATAAAAAAAATTTTAAAGAAATTAACAAGATGGTTTTAGCCACAGAAGCACCAAATATTATCAATTTTATAAGAAATTTTAAAGATGGTAAAGTCATCAATTTTATTAGAAACCAAAAGACAGTTTTAGCCACAGAAGCACCAAAAATTATTGATTTTATGAGTAATCTAAAAGATGGTTAATGCCACAATTTCATAGAAACCAAAAGATGTTTTTAGCCCCAGAAAGTACCAAAAATTATCAATT
The DNA here is from genome assembly GCF_932274485.2 of Patella vulgata. Classification (NCBI taxonomy): domain Eukaryota; kingdom Metazoa; phylum Mollusca; class Gastropoda; family Patellidae; genus Patella; species Patella vulgata. Next base: position 18,995,949 of record NC_065881.2, read on the forward strand.
TTATGAGTAATTTAAAAGACGGTTAACACGACAAAGTTATAATTTCATAAGCTACAAAAGAACGAAAGAAGATATAAGGCTATAAAGAAGACAATAGAATATTGATAGTGGTTAATAAAACTATAAATCTATGTATAAAATCTATATATGACTTCTTGTATCAAGGTGCCATCTTAATAAATATACAATATTCCAATAATCATCAAAGAGAATTTAGCTCTCAAATTGATAACTTGACTTAATTAGAATGGAATTGGGTTTAAAGTCTTGGGACACATTACATCGGTCAGTTTGAGACTAACATTGTATTTTTCAATTCAATGGTTTAAGTGTACATAACGATGGGGGGAAATTTTACTTGGACAGTGGCATTTCAGCCTAATATTCTTCTAATTTCCAATGGTTCTTTAAATATACACCAATGGATACACAATTTGCGTCATGGTTTTGAGGTTTTGCGCCCCCCCCCCACCTTGACTTTTTGCACCCCCTCGCAAATCATGCAGTTTGAATAGTGTTGTCAACATTATAATCATAATCATTTCATAATGCTCAAACTGTGTCAAACATACACCGTGGGTCAAATATGCTACAAATCGACTCTATAGCATGTTCCACATAGCCCAATATTACCTGTGGCACTGGGAGGGACCCTTCCTCGCACACTATATTGTTTTTTGGGGGCCCAGACAGGATCTTGTTACTCATGCAAAATCATGGGTCACCACACCCCTGCACAGATGAACCTTGATTTTTCATCCCATCAATATGGTTAGACACACTTCCCTTGTCAGCTCCGAACCTGGCTCACAAAATCCTCATGGTTCATCTTGGTCAATCCCGGAATTCAAACCTGAGATATCTTAGTCGAAAGACCAGTCACCTACCAATCAAGTACCTCACTCTTTAATTGAACTGGCTTCTGCCAGGAATTAAGAAGATTTTGTAATCGTGAGAAAAGCGCAATGGACAAAAAATATAGAGAAATCAAATCGAAAATAAACCCATCGTATGAATAGTAACAAAAACTCAAATGTGATATGTACAAGAATAATGGAGATGAAATGATAATTAATTAAAATAATACCAATCAAGTACCTCACTTTTTAAATTGAACTGGCTTCTGCCAGGAATGAAGAAGATTTTGTAATCGTGGGACGACCGCAATGAACAAAAAATATAGAGGAAATGAAATCCAAAATAAACCCATGGTATGATTGTTATATTCAGGTAACAAAAACTCAAATGTGATGTGTATAAGAATAATGAAGATGAAATGATAATTAATTAAAATAATAATTAACTTACTATTCGAATAAGGTGACCCAACGTTGCATGTGCTGAATGATGGTACGGTGTGGGTCTGTAACGAAAGGTCGGGACACGACAAACGGTCGAATGACACAATTCCATTTCAGAGGATAATGAATTACACGAATAGGAGGGTAACGTGTAATTTCTTCATAGAGGGATACGTTTGTCCTACAGCCGAAACAAAACTCTACTGACTAGATTTCAAGGAGCATGCTGTCAAAATTCAATCCTCTAGCTACACTGGGCAAACATCCAAACATTCCTAGTTACCATAGCAATAGCAGAAATGATAATAACAGGCACCAGTAGAACCAAAACATTTTTAAAGATATTTAGGTGTAACTACAGGAAGAATTATATATGGGTTTGATTATGTCTGATAATTAAGTTCCTGGTATTTATAATACAGGATCCTGATTTTACCTTTCAGAAAATTACGATTAAAATTTTTATCTTATTTTTTTTATTATATGGCCTGTATCAAAAATTCAAATAATTTATAATTTTTTAATGTCTCCTTATCATTAATAGTTACAATTCCAGAATGTTTTCAGTCTTATACATGTGCACATAAGGCTATAATAATAATAATAAATATTTGTAATGCGGTTAATAATCCATCTATATACGCATGCTCAAAGCGCATATTTTATAAGAGAACGACAGTGGCTCAATGAGTATAGGGAAATGGTGCACTAACCAGAAGGTCCCAGGTTCTATCCCAATGTTGGTCAAGAAAGTTCCTCTGGTTTGTCCTAGTCTTATTCATCTGTTAGTTATGCAGGCTGCAAGTCCAGGTAAGGTAAAGAGTCGAGTCGCTTGGATCGTATGAAAAAAATGAGGTCCTGTGCGAACCATTGGCAGCATGTTAAAGATCCCCAATGGTTAAAATTGAAATACGGCATGGCTTATGTTCATTTTCTGTAGCCCAATTTGTGCAAACAAATAACACGTTAAAATCCACTTCATTTCGCTGATTTTCCATCAGTTTGTTTTTGTTTGGAGGACTAAAAAATGGCAATTCACAACAACAATATCTCTCTCCATCTAAATCACGGATATAATTCAACTTAAACATACATTATGAAAGAGCTAAATCTGCCTATTGCAGGTCTTTCTTTTGGTCTGAAATGTTATCTAAATTATAAATTAGACATTAGTTAACTTATCCAGGCCATAATCAACTCTCAATGTCATCGCTAGTCTGCAATGTTTATTGGATTAGGTTCCGATTTGCTGTTCGAGTTTATGTTTTTTATCGTACCGACTTTAGTAATGACGATCTAGGCTAGGCCGAAAATTCAATCGCTAAAATCTGGGTTCAGAGAGGATCAATTGGACTGAAATATTCAGCAAATTCCCTTTACATTATCTAGTTTTTAACTATTATAGTGAGAACTGCCAGCTCTTTATCTAATCTCCCATAATTTATCTTTTATATAATAATGAATATTGAAGAGCAATAGAAAATGTTGGATGCTTTATTGAATACCTTATTTGTTTGTTGTAACTTACATACTAAGAAAAAAGTATTATTACAAATAAGGTATTCAGTTCAATGTTTAAAATTCTATATCGATTCTGTCCTACAGTCCTAATAGATATATGTCTTACTTACATTGCTGGGTTGTCAACCTTCCATTTACAACTGGCTCTAAAAAGGCTTATTCAAAAATTCATTGGAAGAGCAACATATAATTTAGGCCAAGCAATGAATTAAAAATTTGATGTTTGTGTCTTATTGAAAACACAATGATCTAAATACAAAAAGCACTTGTCTGCTCTTCTCAAATGGTTTTTGTTTCAAATTTTAAGTTTTGAAATTGTAAACAAAAAAAATCTTTTTCACATGACTTAATAAGTGACTATTCATCAAGACTCCAAAAAACTAAAAATGAATTTATTGTGGCCTTACTTTATAAATCTTAAAGCAAAACAAATTCAAAATTTTCAAGTGTGATGGTAATAGTTGTGATAATTTTTCTTCTTTAAATATTCACTGGTTGATTAAATAACTGACATGCCATAGTAGGATGTTAGTAACCTAATGTCTCCATCTTTTAACACTTATAAAATATCAAATTGTTTTGATAACATAAATACCAACATCATCAAATTATTATATAGATGCATGTGTTGCTAGGAGACTCGTAGATTATTAATAATATTCAGCATTAACGAATATATGCTATCCATTAATATATCATTTAAAATATCACAAATTTATATATTGATATTAGCAGTGGTGTAGTTCTGAAAAAGAAATGAGGGAACCCATTACTGAGATGATGCAGGCACTTGAGAGCAAAAAAGCTACTTCCTGCCACCACCATTCCCTGGATGGATGGATGGATGGATGGAATTTTCAGATACACAAAATAACTACCTTAATCTAACAAAATAGTATTGTTTTATTTAACTAGTTTACTACCACTTGGAGGGAACTAGAGGACCCAGAGATAACATAGACTCAATTATAGTCCTTATAATCTAAAACTCACACAAGAGGCCACCAGCCCTTTACCCCCTACCACACAAAAAAGCTGAACCCAATGTCAACTATTTATAAAATATATTTTCAAAAGTTTTCTTTTAATAAAGGTACAAATGCCTTGTTTAACCCTTTAGCCTTGGTACATGTAAATATTGACATATTAAAACCAATACATTCCTCATCCCTCAACAGTCGGTAACCACTGTTCCTTAGATCCCTTCAAATCACCCGAGATATGTAAATAGCTTTCTGTATCATAGGACCATTTTGCATACGTCACAGCTGCACATATGACAGAGCGGTCTACGGAGCCCTAGTTAGGGTGTTTTCGGGCAGTCTAAGTTGTAAAGGGTTAATAAACTATAGCTGTCAAGTTCAACACTTTTTATACAGATTGTCATCTTAATTAAAACTAGCCTTGAGTTTAATCCCTAAAACTGTCAAATTAGCAGGGGTATTAAGAAGACACACAAGAAGATATGATTTAACATATTTTTCATGAACATGATAAAGAAAGGTTAAAATATTTCAAATATTTCTATAATTATTTTAATAAATATGCCATCACCCTCTCCACCCCTCTCTCTGGATACCACTGTAGCCTAGCCATCTGAGATAAATGCATACAATCACACTACATCCCTGCTGTACTATCCAGAAAATTTTGCATTCTTACAAAAAAGCGGCCACCAGACACAATTTTGAATTTTAAAAGAAAATAGTAAAAATTCACTTCAAGTATACATACCCCTGATATTCCTACAGAAAGCAACATTTTATCACATGGAACAAACTTGTTTTTTTAAATCAAATTCTTTGAATATTTCTTTTCTGGTAGTACTAGCATTTATATTTCCGTATCTCTCATAAATAAATCAAAACAACCAAAATATGAACAAAAATACTGTTTCATATTCCTGTTTGAAATTTATTCTATAGTATATACTGAAATGTTATTTAATATATTTGGATATATCATTGCGTCATTTTTGCCAGCGTGGAAGGTACCAGTGTGATTTAAGTCTGTGCTATTAATAACTCTACTAGGTTCTACAGTAGCTGAGAGTTGGGTAAACTGGTTGGTTGGTAAATTATTGGTCATTAGGAAATGTCAACAGTATGAAAATGGCTTACAATCCATAAATTATAACAGCATAATATCTCCTAGGCCACATCAATTTAAAATTTTGTTCTTCGGTGACACCTTATAATAATTTTGCTTCCTGTTTAGTCAGCAAACAAAGTATTTTCAACTATAAAAGATTTTAGTTTCAAATTTTAAAGTTTCAGATTTTAAATAAAATATTGTTCACAAGACTCGAATGGCTATCATTTATCAAGAACCACGAATAATTAAAACTTAAATTAGTTTAGCCTTATAGTAGGATGGGATTAGTTTGGAGAACCTTATGTGAATTATTAATATGAAATTCTAATGAATAATACTACGGTATAAATCCCTTGCAAACTACAGTATCTTGAAAATTGATTCTCTAAAATCAATATCAGTCAAAAAAATGGTTCAATATGAATCTCTAAAAGGAATATCAGTCAAAAAATGGTTCAATATGAATCTCTAAAAGGAATATCAGTCAAAAAATGGTTCAATATGAATCTCTAAAAGGAATATCAGTCAAAAAATGATTCATTATGAATCTCTAAAAGGAATAACAGTCCTGAAAGTTTTCAACTTACAAAGATGTAATAAAGTGAAAATTCCCAAAATTTTAAGCAAGCCATCACCACCTATAACTATTGGATAAAATCTATTGATTGGCCAGTTTTTAGTTTGAATTCAGAGATATTTTATAGTGTTGATATTTTGGTTTGGTTTTCTTAATTAATAAACTTGTAATGCACGGCTCCCCCTGTCAAAATTCGTGCTACGATTGAAATCATGGTTTTAATTATGGAGTAATCATGGTGATCCTATCAGGTCTCATCATATATTGTGTCCAGTCGTAGCAATCTTTTTGATCGTATTGAAACGTATCCGAACATATCTGCACATAGCAGATAGTGGACTCAGTAGGGACAATCCTATCGTAACACATCGCACAACAGTGGGAACCTGATATTAATAATCAATTTGAGTGTCTGAGTGTAATCTGGAATAAGTCGTGAAAAATTAGATATGCCAAAGAAATGAAATGAAATGGGGATTAACATCTTACCGTTCTGCTCCGAACTGGGCTAATGAAGATGGGCATACGCCATACAGTGTGCTATGGGGGAAATTTTGCCCAGCAGACAGCCTACTCTTATATTGAATTCCAACTGTCAAAGGGTCTTTTACGTGCACACCAATGTGTACACGGGACCTTAGTTTTCAGCCCGTCCGAATGACTAGACAGCTGTGCTTGTCAGGTCCTCCGTCCTGCATCACTGAGAAGGGAGAACCATGCCAGAAGATCTGGCTGAACTTTCTCAGCAAATGCAGGGATCGAACACCCGACCTCCAGGATAGCGAGCCAGCGCCTTACCAACTTAGCTACTGTGCAAACAACTATCAGCAGCTTTAATCCAAATTTTAAAATTGCTCCAAGAAAGATAAACTTAGAAATAAAATTCAAACAATATAAAGAAATTTATGATACCTTTAAATTTTCTTTAGTATCCAATGTAAACACAACAACGTTTATTCTGAATTAAATCACATAACTTGAAGATCCTGTATAATAATGTATTGTTCATTCATCTCAGAGAATATTCCACTATCAAAATCTGTATCTGTTAATTCCAATCTATTTTAAGCTACCCCCACAATTAATATTTCTACACAAAAGTAAATATTTCTTTAATACTGGATACTAGCTTAGTTCCTTGGCACTACTCGGTCGACAAATCTCCATTTCTTTAATATCCAGAATAACAAAATTATCATTAATTGTCAATTACCCATTAAATACTGAACCAAATATAAAATCTATACCACAGTTAAATTCCTTGTAAAATCTGGTTATTATGAAGTTATTTTAAAATTTATAAGTTCAACCGTTTGCTTTCCTATATTGAACAAACAAACAAACACAACATTCTCTCTAATGTAGATGTTTCTTCTATGCAATTTAACATTGAATAGACTGACGTAAGATAAGCTGATCCATAAATTCCAAAAGAATCTCACAATAGCTGCACTTAAACACTAACTATGAATATGGTCACATCGATTGCTGATTTTACAATTCAATTATAATAAATCTATCATTACTGGATACAAGAGGAGCAACATAATGTTATAATGTTTATAACCACCTCTCACTTCTACCTAAGTCTGTTTTGTACTGCTGCTGCACAGGGATTTATTCTATTTAATTAAAATAATCCATTTTTGGCCAGTTTTGAATAATTTCTAGAAAGTATAAATCCTTTATATCGATATATTTTCATTTATCTGTTTTTTTGATTTCATTCAATCAATACTGTAAAGTATTACATAGCTCACAAAAATCAGACCAAATTCCATTAGTTCACATCCAATAACTAATTCCCAAAAAATCAATTCAAACAGGTATAAAAAAATTAGTCAAACACTAACTTGTTTTAGCACTATAAATATTACCACAAAAAACATTGGTTGTTGTCTGGTTGTAGCTAAAAACAAGTTTGATTCTTTTTAATGCTGGTTCCCACACCAATCCAAAAATATTGAGATTTTTCATTTACATGAATTACAAATTAATTGTCATGTGCAATAAATATTCCCACAAATTCTGAGATTTTTTATTTATATGAATTATAAATTAATGGTCATGTGCAATAAATATTCCCATAAAAAAATATCAATTCTTGCGTGTTCTCCTCTATCTTTAACAGGATGCTAAACAATTAATTTCTTCGATATATTTATCAAGTCTCATTTCTTACACACTTCCATAAATCTTGTGTATGTTTCATAAACAGAAGATATTTTCCCGATTTTATCAGTTTTCCTCGTCCTAGATGGAAGATATCAATTTGATTTCTCTTTTGCATTAACTGCAAATTCAATCAACACTCTGTCAGCCTTGTGAAATTGGTTGATGTGTTTGAAAACACTGCTATAGGAAAAAGAACCCATTTCAGACAAAATTATGTAAAATAAAAGTAGAAGTGGCTTTCAGAATGATCATTGTGTAGTTTAATTGTCTCCTTGCCAGATTACATCCGATTTATTTCTCTAAGGCCAAACCAATTCAATTTTCAGTTTTTTAGGGTCTTAATAAATAAATTGAATCATGTGAAAGATGTTTTCTTTAAAATTTGGATATAAAATCTTTTGAACAGTAAAATCAAAGTACTTATGGTTTTTAAATACTGTATGTCTTTTTCTCAAAAGAAATAAGAAATAAATTTTTTTAAAGGTGATCCTGAAGAACAGAAAATCACATTGGTGTGGCCTAACAAAAGACACATCTATTCCCAAATACCTGCGATGTCAAACTAGTTTGTGAATGGATCACAATTAGTCTATCTTAACACAATGGCTGCTTTAGGAGACGAGCAAACACATTTCTAATAGAAAGTCAAATACACAACGAGACTCAAAAGATCAAAATCTTAAAAGTAAATGATATAATTTGAATTACCTCGAAGTATCAAACTGTTTAAACACGTTTTATATATAATGTACATAGGACACATCGATGAAGACTACAGACGGCTCCTAATAAACATCATCCAGTAATAAACAATAATTGTATTACATAGATATATATCCATTTCAATTATTCAATGCCATTGAAACAATTCGTATAATGTTTATTTTTCCCAGAATGTTGGTATCGGAATCAAACTTAATGACATTTATCTACCGTAATTTCAAACACAGGTTTTCAACTACTTTCAATTTTTTACACGAAATCTTTCACATACGCATTTCCACACAAAATACAAATATTAATCTATTATTTTTTCACAAGTAAAAATCACATTTAATGTCCAATTCACTCTAAATTGTGAATATTGGTTACATTTTCTCTTTCAAGACAGAAAATGATCAATTCTAAAACGTGTCTTCAGACAAATCTTCTGCTTCAGCATGTCTGTGGTTTTCGTCAAATAGAATTCTTCCGATATTAACACATTCCCATCACAAATTTTAATCAAAATCAACACCTTTTCTCAAATTGCTATTTCCTTCTATTAATTTCTAATAAATCTTTTCAATATTCCAACACTCATCTTTAAGACTCCAAGAAAGAAAGACTTGTCTTCTAGGTTGACTTGGGATAAAATCACCCTCCTTCAAGACTACCAGGAATCATAAGAACTAATGTCAGACAGAAGTAGATATTTATCAGTAGAGGTTATCACAGTGCTTAATACCATATCATATTAAATACAAGCTTATCATATGACATGTGCTTCAAACTCGTTTTTTATTTTTTCTCTTCACTTTTACCTGGTTATATTAAGATTCTTTTTTTTTTTTGTAAAGTTTAAAGAGAAACAGTTTTCTTAGTTTCACAATCTTTTTATTTTTCCCTTTTACCAGATCCACTCACTTTATTTAATATTTGTTATTTATTTCTTGCAATGTCTATGTGGTTTAGCTTGTCCGCATGTTTGTCTTGTCGGTATTGTTTTGCATGTAGTGCAGTAAGTACTTCTTATGAAAATCTAAATAATTTTATATTTTTGTAACAATTGTTATTTGTGGTGATGGTGTAGAACATTCCCTAGGATTTTCCATCCATGGTTTGCCGTGTTAATAGTACAAGAACATGGGTCTTGCAATGAAAAGTATCTAGTAGTTTGGATGGAATAAAAACCCAAGATCAAATATATACCATTGACAGCTTGTTAAAGATCCCCAGACAGTTGTAAATATGAATAAGAGTAGACTGTACAGCCACTGTCAGAGCAAAAATTCCCTCATAGCCTAGGCCTTTTTTCATTAACCCGATAGGTAGATAAAAGTAAGACGTTTCTGCACTGAATATATCAAACTTCTGAACAAAATATTTGAAAGGTGGAGACAATCTAAAAAAGCTCCCTTTAACCTGTACATAATGAGAGAGAGAGAGATAAATGGGGTTTAACGTCCACTCGACACAAACTAGGTCATTTCGGGACTAACACATGGTTTAGTTTTATTTCAATAATTGGCTTGCACGTAGGGGTCTTTAGCAGTGAGAGGAAACCGGAGAACCTGGGGAAAACCCACAAGGTTGGACAGGCGACCCTACTCCATTTCACGTGCAAGCGGGGAATCGAAACCACGCCAGTTGACTCAGTGACAGACCTGATTATATAGCGCGCACGTGCTAACCATTTGGTCATCCAACCTCCCTGTACATGATGAATCCACACTGCATGGTATATACCTGTCTTCATTAGGTCAGTTTGTTTAACTCCATTTTATTTCATTTCATTTCTGTATAAAATTTACCAGACTTCGTAATATCTAAATACTGAAAACAACGTGTAAATATCTAAATACTGAAAACAACGTGTAAAGCTCCCTTTAACCTGTACATGATAAATCCACTTTAATTAAGGGAAGCAATAAATATATTAATATCAAAGGATTTACCTTATAATTATGATAATATCATAATCTAAAAAATGTAAACATAAATTAAAGAAAGTATCCCATCAGACCAAACCTTCTTACAGCTAAAAAATCTTAGGCCACACCAATTTGAACATTAATTCTTCAGAAACACCTAGTAAAATCTTTATTTATTATTTCTTGGAATTTGAAATGATTTTAAATGCAAAACTTGTTCACAGGGTTATTAACCAAGATCCTTACAAAACAGAAATTAATTTCATTCAGCCTTATTTGTAGTTTTCATGTAATGAATTAAATATAATTGTCTATGCATTCCACCATTATCCAACTGATTGATATCCTTTTGGTTTTAGTTTTGCAGACAGGAACCTTATTCACAAAAACTTAAATTAAAATATTTTAGAAATGAGTCTTTCATTGGCTAAGAGATCAAATTTGTACAGGAATTTTAACCCTCAACCAATGAAAAGGCTGCATCAGTGATGGGATTTTGCCCGTATATTCCGGACTTGTCCGAATCTTTTTTCCAAACGCCCAAAATTGTCCGACCAGGAATATACCCAATCGGACATCAAGACATGGTGAATAATATTCAAAATTCTGAAAGTAATAGTTTACTGATTGTATAACTACCACTCAACCCGATTATCGTCAATAATACGCTGGATTGATAAGGTAATTAAGTGATCAACGTATTTATCGTTTTATACCGTCTATAAATAACCTACCTTGATTAACTACTTAATCTGCCTTGATTGACCGACTTAATCCTTTGTCGGACAGTTCATCAATCTAGTCGTAAACAGAAGTCATTGTTTTGCCTTTGTCGGAATATTCATCAATCCAATAACTGTGATTATAATTTTAATCCTCGTGTTAACCTCATGGTTTCTGCATTGTGGGACATATTAATCGCATTGATGTGAGCCGACAATATGTATAAACTATAGATGTCACATATTGTAATAGACATCAATAGACAGTCATTATAACTTTCAACATGCTTCGATTCAATATACTTTGTATCCGATAACTTGTCTGTGATATTCCTTCGGTGGAAGCCAAAGTTAAATAAAGCTATTTCACACACACGCATGGTTCTAGTAAAGTAACTCAAAATGAAAGTAGTCATCTCGTGAGACACGTGAAATTAAGAGATTTAAACGTGCCGAATCTAATACGTGGGGTTTATGTTTTTAAATAAATAAATAAACACGCTAAGAAATGTTGACGACTATGTCGATTGGAATAAGGTTAGTTAATTGTTTTAGACGATAGCGCGTGCTACAGTCGAATGCGATTATTTAGCTGCAGTTGGGTGTCCCTCGCTAGTTTTTGAGCGACGTTTACTACGAAATAAATTTCGGGATGTCATATTTTTCCTTTCGTATATAAATCGAAACGGAGTATGAGATGAATGTCGGTCTTTGCTGAAAAATGTATCAAAATATGACCCGAAAAATACGGTACCGATCAACAGTAGTCGTCACACTTTCATTCTATGGTATTACGATGTCATGTAATTTTGTAAGAATATTATTGACATAAATTTTAATACCGTACGGGAATTAAGCATGAAAAATAACGAGGTGAAGATATTTTTTTATTGCGTATAAATTTGAATATTTTGTTGACACGTGATTCTTAATTGTGGTTTGAAAACGTCTGCTTAAATAACGATAAGAGTTATGCCCCTTTATTTTCGGGAAAAAAATGTCCGACAAGAAAAATTTTGAAATCCCATCACTGGGCTGCATCCTTTAAACATTGTAGAGAGAGAGAGAGAGAGAGAGAGAGAGAGAGAGAGAGAGAGAGATGGGGTTAAAGTCCACTTGACACAAACTAGGTCATTTCGGGACTAACAACAATTTTATTTCAATCATTCGCTCGCACGTAGGGGTCTTTAGCAGTGGGAGGAAACCGAAGGACCCGGATAAAACCCACAAGGTTGTACAGCATTTTATAAGTTTTCATGATTATAGCTATTCTGTATAACCATCACTTTAAGAGCACAAAAAATTAGCCATAATTTACATTTTTGGCAACTTTCTGATATGTTTTATTTAACAAAAATTATCTTTCTGACAAAATTCCTCTCAGATGCCAAAAATTTAAAACATATTTGAAAATCTGACATCTGTAAATTTGTAGAGAAATGTTTAATATTACATCGACTTGACTTGTAATTCAATAAATATCATCTATCTTATCTTATCAAATATTTACCATGGTTAACCTTTCATACTATTTCAAGCTTATTAAAAACTAATGTTTAAAATTTATACAGACTTTCTAAACAGAGAGTAGATGTAAACACTCATATTAATCAATCCGAGTTGAATCTGCATTCAGAATCAGTTTCTTGTCACTGGTGCAGTATGTCTAGTTTTTCGGAGGGGATGAAAAACCTTGAGGTCCTTTGTATATGTTAGTGTGCACTTAAAAGAACTCTTGACAGAAAGAGTTTGAAATAAGATATGTCGTATAGTACTGCAGTCCGTTCGGCACAATCTTCCTCATAGCATACTACATTGCCTAAGCCCATCTTCATTAGAAAAGTTGGATGTTAAGCACCATTTCAAAATCTGCTATGGTCATTACCAAGTGATGTATTGTGGTTAATATTGAATAGGTGGGAGCCACGGTGTCTCAGTGAGAAGGACGTTTGCTCGGTAACCTGGAGGTGCTGTGTGTTTGATCACTGCGTTGACCGAGAAAGTTTATCGTGATTTTCAGGCGTGGTTCCCCATTGTCAGTGGTGTAGGACGAATGGCCTGGCAATGGACAATGTATAATTGTTTGGATGGGATGAAAAACAGAGGTCCTGTGTACACATTGGCATGCACGTAAAAGAACCCTTGACAGTTGGAATTCAATGTAACAGTAGGCCATAGCGCCACTGTCCGAGAAAAATTTCTTTTAAAGCACAATGCATGGTGTTTGCCCGTCTTTATTAGCCCAGTAGGAGTAGAACAGTAGGATGTTCAACCCAATTTCATTTCATTTTAATTTTTATTTCATTTCATTGAATAGGTGGATTCAGTAGTCGAACGATAAGGGCACCAAATTCTCAACTAAAATGTCCCTAGTTTGAATCCTGGCATGGACTGACAAAAACTTTGGGATTTTATTAGCTTGGCTAGATCCCACTTTTCAGAGGTAGTATCAATGGATCTGACATGGAAAGATCTTAATTTTGATTTCCGGCTTCAGGGTTATTTTTCTCAATAAGTACCGAAGAGTTATCCACCTTTAGTCTTCATGTGAGAATGGTGGGGGGACACTTTACTTCAGCTTTGGTTGAATTTGTTTAATGTTTTAAATTCTAACTGATTTTTTAAAAACAAATTATTGTTTGCTAAGACTCTATAACACTGTTTTTTTTTACCAACAACACACCTTGGAACACATGAAAAAATAGCAGCACACCTGGCTAAATATATATGAAAAATATTTGAATTTTGCAAAATAAAAACATGGCATACAATCGTAGACACAGACTATTGTCTGATTCATCGTAAATTTTAAACGGATTTCTTCGATTATGAACCAACTACTTAACGTTGGTTATTATAAACTTACCTGTGTGTTTGTAATGAACTCCCGTTCGATAAAATCCATTGCACAACTAATTATCACAACGATGAAAACAAGTTCTCTCTTGAAAAATTGAAATATCACAAACTTTTCCCAGAGAAAAATACCAATATGGAAGATGGTTACGTCACTCTGCGGAAGATATCATTTCGTATTAGGGGTGACAGCATAGAAAATTCAAGTACAATTACGACAAGAATCCATGACCACTCGGACCAAAGACCACTCGGTTCAAGACCAGTCGGACCAACTGATAGACCACTCAGCCCAAACAAATAGACTACTCGGACCATACAAAAAGACTATTCGGACCCAACAGAAAGACGACTCGGACCAATAATAAAATGTTGTTTTAATAAATTGATAATTGCGTTTGTTTTAATATAATTACTCGAACCAATAATAAAGTGTTAATTTAATAAATTGATAATTGTGTTTATTTTAATATGACTACTCGAACCAATAATAAAGTGTTATTTGAATAAATTGATAATTGTGTGTGTTTTAATATGACTACTCGAACTAATAATAACGTGTTGTTTGAATAAATTGATAATTGTATTCCAAATCGCAAAATATCGAGAACCACACTTGTAGTCACGTTTAAAAAGGGGCATATAAACGTCCGGTCTTCGTATTATTATGTGCTGTTTATATTAACGCATCAAGGGCGGATAACTTGAAAACGTGTCTCCACCCCCCCCCCCCCCATATATAGTAACCCAGGGGTTAGTGGGGTAGAACGGAATGAAACCACTGGGGATACCGCGAATGTGGAAAAAGTAAAATTAGGCTATCAGACAAGAACAGTATACCCGTATATGTAGAAACTGTCAAAAGTCTGGACATACCGAGTCTCATTGCAAGAGTAAAGAAAAATTAGATTGATATTTTTTTTTGGCACCATTATTAATTAATTTTAAAACTAATCGTTGATTTATTTTCCGTACACAAAATTGAACCAAACAACTCTAAATATAAGAATTCCGTATAAGAATTATTTGCTTCTTTGTATTGTGATTTAATAATAAATAAATAGCATATTGTCTAGCCTTATAATATAATTTAATTGGTCCGACTGGTCTTGTTTTGGTCCGACTGGTCTTAGTCCGAGTAGTCTTTGGTCCGAGTGGTCTGGATACCTACGACAATTGGCATTGAGTTTGAGCGTTCGCACACATAACTACCCGCATTCCTGTATTTAGTTACCGTCTTTTACATTCTAGTAAAATCTCTGCAAATTTTATAGCTTTACTTTTTGAAATATTTTGTTCTAATTATTTGATTAGCGACTCGGATGGGATTATTTACTTTTGAACACGCATGCCGCACAAACACAACTATACATTCGTTTTACGGGCTTTATCACACTTCGGTCAAAACTGTCGAATCGAGAATTAATGTTCCGCTTCTTACGGGGTCATACGGGCTTAGTAGCATTATATACCCACCCGGGCACCCAATACGGCAATAGACACGCTGAGGGCTGCCGCAACACGCTTAAAGATGTTACTGAAGCGGTTATTATTCGATCGAAAGAATGCGTATAAAATTAAAAATACACTCAGAGAATTCGGGGGTAAGCTTCATGATCCTTGTTAAATTATTTATAACATAAAGAAGATAGGATATTTATAGTTTATTCATGACTTTATTTTTACGAGTATTCGTGCAATCAGTGATATTTTAATTGTGAAGAAAATTTGATAGACTGGCGATCAATGGTTTCCATATAAATCTCCTATGTAATTGCCTTCAATTGATATTTTTCGTCGCCCAAACCCATATACGATCAAAATGATCGCGCTGTCAAACTATCTTTCAATGTTAACCAACCCCCGCAACAGGTATATTGGATTCGACCATTACGTCACGAAGACATTGTTGACATCGACTCTGTCGAAATTACAAGTAAATTTTCAAATTTTTCAAGAGAGAAATTGTTTTCATCGTTGTGATAATTAGTTGTGCAATGGATTTTATCGAACGGGAGTTCATTACAAACACACAGGTAAGTTTATAATAACCAAAGTTAAGTAGTTTGTTCATATTCGAAGAAATCCGTTTAAAATTTACGATGAATCAGACAGTAGTCATAAACACATAGAATGACTCAAACTAAATAAAGAAAAACACAGCTATGAACTTACTTTATTTCAGTGTTTCGAATTTCATCAGTCAAATAGCAGGCATCTTTAGTGAGAAATTTTCTTTGTGTGCCTTTCAAAATTTCGCAGCACACTTAGGAAGATCTCGCTGGTTGAGAATCACTTCTCTATAACAACAAATTTTGAGCCAAAAATTATAATTACAGAGCTGTCATGAGAATATCGTGTGATAATGGTATTCCCTGGTTCCATGACATTACAGTAATTACTACAATAAACACAATTAATATCCTGGTCCATAATTAAACAAAGGTCAAAAAGTCCAGGCACAGACCTAAGATCAATGGTCAACATCTCACATTTTTGTTCATGGTTTCAGTAATAGTTTGGTAATCTCCCTTTAGTTCTCAAAATCATAAACATCAATCATTATTTCAAAAGCTTATGAATATTTTAAAAATTATTCTGAATGTTTAGATACAGATATCAGATTCACAAGTATTTTATCTTTTTCTTTGAAGTTGATATGAGACATTTAAACTACAAAAATATAAATATTTTAAAAAAGAATTTTTATTTTAATTATAGCAAATATATTCTCAATTAATTTAAACAAAATAGACCATAATATTCAGAAATATGTCGACTATAACATTTTGAATTGCAATGAACTGAGCTGTAATTCTCTGATTTATTATGGATAAAACAATGTTAATCTTCTTAAAAGTCTTTAGCCATTTTAGATTTTGACCTTGATTTCATACTGGTCATTCGCGCGCATTGTTTCATTAAGATCATACTGTTAGGGATCATTTCTAAAGTATGCTTCGCTTGGACGTCAGTCAAACTTGATTGGATCGTAAACCACGAGGATGATACAAAGCCTCCCCTTCTGAGCGTGAAGCGGGTTGGATGAAATTGTTAGCTCAGATGATTTCTCTAACCATTGATGACCGTTCCTCTCCTCCCCTTGTGGGGAGATGGAGGTAGGGGGATGCATTCAGAGTGGTTATTTTTAAAAACAAAACTTAGAATTAAATACAGGGGGTGTGCTAGTCAAGAGGTAAGTTTCAAGATCAAATCCTAACAGGGGTTAAGGAAAGCAGAATCTCTGGCTATTTACTGCCTGGATCCCAATTGTTTGGAGAGGTCAATAATGAGGTTATTGGAGCTGCAGTGGCTCTCTAACCTGGAGGTTCTGGGCTCCATCCATGCTTGATGAGAAAGCATATTGGGATTTCTGACATGGTTTCTCCTTATCAGATGTGCAGGACCAAGGCCCTAGCAAGGAACATATTGTGTTAGTTGTTTGGATGGGACGATAAACTGAGGTCCTTTGTTCACATTGGCGTGCATGTAAAAGAATTGTTAACAGTTGCAATTAGAAATAAGAGTAGGCCATAGTGTCACTTTTAGGGCAAAATTCGCCTCATATCACAATGTATGGCTTATGCCCATATTCATTAGCTCAGTCAGAGCAGAAAAGTAGGATGTTAAACCCCATTTCATATAGTAATCACCCTTTATTTTTCAAATCATAAACATCAATACTTCACGATGAATATTTTCAAAATTATTCTGAACATTCAGAAACAGATATCAGCAAAACCATCAGGATTGTTTTATCTTTTTTTAAAAAATTTATATCAGTTATTTAAATACCGGGGGGTCGGATGGCTGAATGGTTAGCGTGCGCGCGCTGTATCATAAAGTCTGTCATTGAGTCGACTGGCGTGGTTTCGAATCCCCGATTGTACGTGACAAGGAGTAGGGTCGCCTGTCCAACCTCATGGGTTTTCTCCGGGTCCTCCGGTTTCCTCCCACTGCTAAAGACCCCTATGCGCAAGCGAATTATTGAAATAAAATTAAACCATATGTTAGTCCCAAAATGACCTAGTTGTGTCGAGTGGACGTTAAACCCCATTTCTCTCTCTCTCTCTATTTAAATACCAAAAATATAAACAATATGTCCAACAGAAATTATAACTAAGTAACTGTGGTTACATATTTTACATACAGGTATTTCTTTTAATTATAGACAAGATATTCTCAATTGAATTCAACAAAGTTTATCAAAATATACAGGATTATGGCTTCTATAACTTTTATATTTGAAATGTATTGAACTTTATTTCTCTGATTTGTTATGGATAAAATAATGTTAATCTTCATAAAAGTCTTCAGCCATTTTAGATTTTGACCTTTATTTCATACTGGTCATTCAATCGCAGCGTTACATTAAGATCATACTGTTAGGGATCATTTCTAAAGTATGCTTCGCTTGGACGTCAGTCAAACTTGACTGGATCATAAACCACGAGGATGATACAAAGCCTCCCCTTCTGAGCGTGAAGCGGGTTGGATGAAATTATCAGCTCAGATGATTTCTCTAACCATTGATGACCGTTCCACTCCTCCTTTTGTTGGGGAGATGGAGATAGGGGAAGCATTCAGAGTGGTTTTCTTTTTCAAAAACAAAAGAGAGAGATTAACAGCATGGAATTTAATTGTAGGGTTGTGCTAGGTATTAGGGGAGTGTCTGAAGTTCAAATCCTAACAGGGTTCAATCTTGGGCTTGTTTAGGGGTCATATATGTGAGTATTGAGAATCGAGGTGGCTCAGTACATTGGGATTTCTGGTGTGTAAGTTGTTCAGATGGGAACAAAAAATTGAGGACCCTTGTACACATTGGCGTTTGTACATGAAAGAACCCTCGATCAGTTGGAATCGAAATAAACCTAAGGATCGTAGTGCAGGTATCCAGGTAAAATTTCCCTCATAACAAATTGCATGGCATGTGCCTATCTTCATTAGCCCGGTTGGAGCAGAAAAATAGGATGTTAACCCAGTTTCATTTCATGAAAGTATTGTCTAGTCTTTCAAATAATACCAAAAAAAAAACCCAGAGTATCCAAATGATGTTTTCAAATTGATCATGGCTGATAACTCTGACAGTTCATCAGATGATAACTATAGACACAAGAATAACCACAAGCAACTGTTGATGACCAATGAACAATGGGGGTTTGGATGGCCGAATGGTTAGCACGCGCGCGCTGTATCATACGGTCTGTCATTTAGTCAACTGACGTTACAAGGAGTAGGGTCGCCTGTCCAACCACATGGGTTTTCTCCGGATCCTCCAGTTTCCTCCCACTGCTAAAGACCCCTACGCGCATGCAAATTATTGAAATAAAATTGAACCATGTGTTAGTCCCGAAATGACCTAGTTTGTGTCGAGTAGACGTCAAACCCCATTTCTCTCTCTCTCTCTTTCTCTCCAATGAACAATGGCGGGGACATATTATCAAAAAAGATAACTGTATGTTAGCCTCAAAATAATCAAAAAGTCAGGATTCTTTGTTCTATAATATTTCATGAATCGTAATCAAAAAATAGAGCATCAATATGATTTTCTCAAATTGATCATGGGCGAAAACTCTGATAGTTCATCAGATGATAACTTTAGCCACTAGGGCATCCACAAGCAAGTGTGGACGACTAATGAACAAGGGAGACAACAAATTAGGAAAATATTAACTGTATGTTAAGTCGCAAAATGACCAAAATATATTTCTAATTGAAATGATCTGAACTTTGGTTCTCTGATTTATTGTGGATAAAATAAGATCAATCTTTCTAAAAGTCTTTAGCCATTTTGAGTTTTGACCTTGATTTCATACTAGTCATTCACGCACATTGTTTCATTAAGATCATACTGTTAGGGATCATTTCTAAAGTATGCTTCGCTTGGACGTCAGTCAAATTTGACTGGATCGTAAACCACGAGGATGATACAAAGCCTCCCCTTCTGAGCGTGAAGCGGGTTGGATGAAATTGTCAGCTCAGATGATTTCTCTAACCATTGATGACCGTTCCTCCTTTTGTGGGAGGGATGGAGGTAGGGGAGGCATTCAGAGTGGTTTCTTTACCTTTTGTAAAAAAATAAAGCAGTAATATGATATTACTAATTGGACTGTTTTGGTTGTTGTGTGGCACAAATCCTGGTAGATGTCAAGAATGAAAAATCTCAGGATTTTTACATTTTATAGTTCCCACATTTTAGGCATTTCAGATCTTCCAAAAAAAATGTTTACCTCTCAAGCAAAATTCTACCCAGTTAGCATTGCACTTTAGGGCAAATTAACTGTAGGACTGAGTAGTATAGTGACAAACTCCATTACTTTTCTTTCCTTTGAAAATTAATCACAATAAAGTAAAAAGATGCCATGAAGAGTTATTTCCCTTTAATCTTCAAACTTTCTTAATTCCCAACTTTAATTCAAAGTTATTATGTAGAATTTGGGATTTTTCCAGCATGGTTTACACTTGTCAGTGATGCAGGATGGATGACTTGGCAAGGAACAGAGTTTAGTCATTTGGATGGGATAGAAAACTGCTGTGCACGTAAAAGAACCTTGGAATTCGAAATGGGCTGTTGCACATCGCATGGCATATGCAGAACAGTAGGACATTATACCCCCATTTCATTTCATTTGATAAAGAATTTGTAGAGCCAACACTGATAGATATATAGCAAATTTAGTTTTGTTTTCCAATTAAATTTGCATCAGACTTACAGAATCCTATTAATAAACTGTTCTTCAAGAACACCTGTTAAAAATTTGCTTTTTAAGTGCATAACATAATAGGTTGCTCTTCTTAAAAGACCGACTTTTAAGTTTCAACATTTTAAACAAAACGGCAGTCACAAGACTAAAAATGAAACGAAATGGGGTTTAACGTCCTACTTTTCTGCACCACCAGGCCTAATGAAGACAGGTATAAGCCATGAGGTGAAGTTTGCTCTGACAGCGCCATTTCTGCTTACTCTTCATCTAATTCAAATTGTCAAGTATATTCTGTTTGAATGGCATTTAGTAATTGAACACATTAAAATAAACACAACAGTTCTATGGATAACAATTACTATATTTAATTAAAGCTACGTTTCAACAATGATTCTCTTGTCGTTATCAAGCACAATGACGACAAGAGAATCATTGTTGAAACGTAGCTTTAATTAAATATAGTAATTGTTATCCATAGAACTGTTGTGTTTATTTTTATGTCAAGTATATTCTTTTACATGCATGCATGCTAACAGATCCTTCCATTTTTTGGCATATCCAAATGACAAGATACCGTTGCTTGCCATGGCCTCTGTTCTACACCACGTTGGAAGATCCTGAGAAACTTTCTCAGCCAACACTGAGATCTTACCCTGGTTAGACAGCCAGTGTGTATTAAACACTGAGCCACTGTGTATTAATCACTGAGCCACTGTGTATTAATCACTGAGCCACTGTGGCTACAACTCACAAAAATCAAGATGCTTTCTACTTATGAAGAAAAGCACAGAACTAAAATTTAAATTGGTTTAGCCTAATGCAAAAACTCACAAGATTCAAGAGGTTTTTTACTTATGAAGAAAAACACAGAACTAAAATTTAAATTGGGTTGGCCTAATGCAAAAAATTATCATTTGAAACATTTTGTCTAAAAATAGAAACAATAACAGATATAATTAACTTACATGACCTTCATAATACTATCCTTTCTTCTTTTGAAAAAAAAAGATTCTCAAGAATTCGACAAACTCAATAATTCTAACCATAAAACCACGACTGTCGGATGTCTTGGGTGCTTGTAAGGTTAAGATATTTTCACCTTTGTGCTATTTGACTTGTAAACTTGTTGTATAGGCTATCGAACATGTGATATGATGACTGTTTTGTGTTGAGTGATCATGCTAAGCTTTGTTCAAACATTCGTTCCAAACACACAAAGAGTCACATCAAACACCCAACTTCCGAAAGATTTAAACGATGTCATATTTACCGTTTTATTTGTTCTACAATTGTTGCTTGTTTACTCTTCTGTTTTACACACTTACACAACAAACAACTTGTTTACTGCCCTTGTTTACAAATAATAGTGGCGTGCAGGTAGGTGGGTGGGTGTGTGTGGGTGGGGGGGGATCAGAGGAGATGATGGCTCAGTGTATCCAGTTCAAGAGGGGAGAGGGGGGCTTTCAATTAACGGGTGAAATTAAAATTAATTTTTTTTATGTATTTCATTTTAAATTACTAAAAACATATCTAAGGTCTTCCATGTCACAAGAGCAACGACCTTGGCATTGGGGGTGATGTCCGCAGGCATCCATTTTTGCAGGGAGTGGGGGGGGATTCAAGCAAAAGGTGAAATTAAAATTAAGTCTTTTTCAAATTTTAAATCATTAAAAATGATCTGAGGTCTTCCATGTCACAAGAGCGACTACCTTGACTTTAATATGCATTGAAGAAGAATTCGGGGGGTTGGGTGGCTGGATGGTTAGCATGCGCGCGCTGTATCATAAAGTCTGTCATTGAGTCGACTGGCGTGGTTTCGAATCCCCGGTTGTACGTGGCAAGGAGTAGGGTCGCCTGTCCAACCTCGTGGGTTTTCTCCGGGTCCTCCGGTTTCCTCCCACTGCTAAAGACCCCTATGCGCAAGCGAATTATTGAAATAAAATTAAAAACCATATGTTAGTCCCGAAATGACCTAGTTGTGTCGAGTGGACGTTAAACCCCATCTCTCTCTCTCTCTGAAGAAGAATTCATCTCAGGTGGTTCAAGCATTTTCTTACAGGAGATCTCAGTGGGGCACCAAACCTAGCTAATGATTTATATTGAATTTGAATAAACAGTAAAAGAATATAGTCAAAAGAGAACCAAATTTATTAAATAACTTAGTTAAACAACTGTCTTTTCAAGGCCTATTTAGGTATTTGGAAATTTTCTCAAAGAAAAAATATTGCAGTTATTTAAGATAGGTTGTCAGGCAACAAAACATACACCCACAGCAGCTAAGTCGTCCGAGTAGTCAAGAAGAGTTGTCGCATATTTTTTCTATTGTCACTAATGAAACATTTATAATACACTAAAATCTGATTAAGAGTAACAACTCATTAAGTAATTATCAGAAAATCATTAGAAAATCAATAGGTTTCTTTGTCTCATGACCTTAAATACTGTGTATAAATTTAAAGTCAATCGGATATTAACTTTAGCCTCTAGAGCGTCGGAAATGTGGGCATATAAAAACTGGAGTACACTAAGACAAAATTACATCCTTAAAAAATGTAAATCTTCTTTCTAAATTGATCCACCAGTAAAAGTTTTTAGAATGTCAAAAGTCTTAATGTAACATTTTATCAAAAAGCTGTCTTAACAAAGCCACTTAAAGTACATGTATACAGGTTGCTGTGGTAACTTGCTATCTTAAAGAAACAGATTACTTAATGCCAGATAAAAAAATCTTTTTTTAGTAGTCTTTAGAAATGAAATGGAGGGTTTAATGTTGGGTATACACTATACACCATGCATTGATAAAGAACTTTTGCTCTGACAGTGCTATGGCCTATTCTTACTTTGATTTCCAATTGTGATACCAATGGTATACATAGAACTTTGGGGTTTTTTTTGTCCCATCCAAATGACCAAACACTTTTCCTTGTAACATCCATAGTTGTCTAGTAGTCTTTAGGAAGGATAACAACTGGAAGGTTGGGAAAAATGACTGGGCCAAATTTCTGGTTATTCACAGATTTTTTTACCATTGACTCAATAATAAAAGATTTGGAGAAAATCATAATTTCCTAGTAAGGTCCAACCAATTTAATTCTATAGTTTTTTGGGATCTTTAAATGTAAGTCTTACTCTTGTTTTATATTTGGAAGTACAAGCTTTGAGAACAGTAATTAAAGGGCATTAGGTAAGATTAGATAAAGAGCTGACAATTCTCGCTATAATAGTTAAAAAATAGATAATAAAAACAGAAAATGATGAAAATTTCAGTCAAATTGCTTCACTCTGAATCAAGATATTAGTGATTTAATTTTAGGTTAGCCTTGATCGTCATTACTACCATATATCCATTTTCACATTAAATCATCCAACACAAAACGTGTTCGAATCCACTAAATATTGTAGGCTAACGATGGCATTGAGAGTTGATTATGGTCAGGATAAGTTAATTAATGTCTAATTAATAATTTAGATAACATTTTAGGCCTAAAGAAACACCTGCGATAGGCAGATTTAACTCTTGCATAATGCTTGTTTGATTAGTTTTTTGTTTTTAAATTATTTTTTGTTGTTGTAAAAAAATAGGAACCAAAGTTGTACCAGATGTTCCTGAAGATCTCAAATTTAAATCTGTATGGCCTATTATTATGACCAATGTCTAGATCATATGTTATTTTATTATTTTTTTAATTCTGTTTTTAATTTTGGATCTATATATTAATATTCATTAACGTTTGGTTAGTCATTAGAAGCAGACACCAATTAATCTGTCAATCTATTAAAATTTTTATAGGCTGGCAATTAAAATGGTTGATATGTTAAGTTTCTTCTAACTATTGTTTTAAATGCCTTAAGACTTAATCCTTCAATAGCTATATGTTTATGTCAACACCTTTTATAGTAACTAATTTATATAAAATAAGAGAACCTATATACTAGTTGGAAGTCCGATTTATAGGAAATTACAAGTTGTTTAAATGTTTCTGTTATTTGCTCCTGAAATAAAGTGTTGAAGATCCATGCCAAGACTTTGTATTCATTTCTGATACTTAGAGAACACACAATACTTAGAGAACAAAGGTCGGCGAGCTACATTCCCTGAAAATTGCACATGGTTATTATCACTAAACACCCTTTTAATAGTTCTGGCTGTTGCTACCAATGACTCATTGTTAAATAATAGGGAAAAGATAATAAACTTCTATTAAATCCAGACTTTATCTGTATCCCCTGTTGTCGTACAAGTAATATACCTGCCAACAGTTGGTTCTTAATTTAAGATTTCTAGAAATTTCACACTGAATTAACAGATTATTGAATGTAAAACTTAAAACCCAGGGAAACACATGCCAATTTCTTGTGCCAACTTTTCTTGTTTTTAATTTTAAACATTTTTTGTGATTCTATTAACTCAAAAAACCCATTAATTTCTCTTAATGATGCATGTTCTTTTTTCATGGATAAGATAAACTAAGATATAAGATACCACAGTAAGAGAGGGTGAGAGTTAAACATCCGCTGACACAAACTATGTCATAAGGTTCAATTTTATTTCAATAATTCGCTTCTGCGTTGTGGTCTTTAGCAGTTGGAGGAAACTGTAGCATCTAGAGAGGACACACTTACAAGCTAGGAATCAAATCACGCTAATAAACTCAATGACAGACCTAATGATCTAAAATGAAATGAAATGAAATGGGGTTTAACGTCCTTCTGTTCAGCTCTTAAACTGGGTTAATGAAGACGGGCATACGCCATACAGTGTGCACGCCAATGTGTACACGGGACCTCGGTTTTTCGTCCCATCCGAACGACTAGACAGCTGTCCTTGTCAGGCCCTCCTAATGATCTAAAGTGCACACATTAAACCATTCGACCACCCACCCCCACCAACAAGAATTAAGTGAGTTAGGTATTCACAGATTTGTAATGTGAATAAAGATCCATTTGGATACACCTGTTTGAATTTAAGTTCATCAGGAACACTTGTTGAAAGGGCTAAAATTTCTAACCCCCTTGTCGGCCGACATCACATAAAAGTATCAATGACATTTTCCTCCAGCAAAGTTTTGACATTCTTCTTGTTTTTTTAGGATATAATCCTGAGGCAAATAACATAAAATATTCTTAGCATGTACACAGACATCAAAACTACAATGCTGGAGCTTGCGACTAATGGCTGAAGGGTATCTCTCCAAACTATCTTCATGGTATTCAACCAATTATGTCCATAATTTTATCAGAGAATAGTTGTTTTATGTATAACTGGCTCTATTTGTGAGAAAATGCTTTGATGGAAAAGAATTAATACATTCTGTCAGTTCGTATAATAACAAGATCTGTCAATAAATACACACATGATTTTAACACTGAACCGTCAAATTCTTTTATCCTAAATCTCATCATATTTCTTCTACCATCCATCTTTCATCACTTGTTTAATACACTAAAGCTCAGCATTCTTCCTTATTTCTTCTACATCCATCTTTCATCACTAGTTTTAATTAACTATTAATGTTCAGAATGACTTTCACCATCTTGAAATTACATTTTGGGGTTTCACAATTTTGAACAAAATTTCAAATATAGGCTATTTTTGTGGCAAAAAAATGTTGACCACCATAAATTGCTCCCCAAAGCATGAGGGTAAGGCAACCAACATAAGTAAGGCAACCATCATCCTTCATCCAAGGGGTGGGGTTGAGGGGTCCTGGGTTTTTTTCTCCGACATTCATCAAAGTGAGAGAGAGAGAGAGAGAAATTGATTTTAACGTCCACTCGACACAAACTAGGTCATTTCGGGCCCAACACACGGTTTAATTTTATTTCAATAATTCGCTTGCGTGTGGGGGTCTTTAGCAGTGGGAGAAAACCGGAGGACCCGGAAAAAAAATCTCGAGGTTGGACAGACGACCCTATTCCTTGTCCCCTACAACCTAGAAATCGAATCTACGCCAGTTGACTAAATGACAGACCTCACAATACATCGTGCATGTGCTAACCATTCGGCCATCCAACCCCCCTTCATCAAAATAATGTCTAAGAAACAAAAGTGTGAAACATATTGCTGCCGTTTTGACCTCCCTCCACTCTAATCGTATACATCTAAATGAGCTGCAATATTGTCTAAGAGCTCCTGATTTTATCAAATTCTTTGGTAATCCTCCAAACCTCCCATCAAACTTGACCTTGTCTCCACGTTAGAATCCTCTTGTTGCTCAAATTCCTGGACTTGCCCGGTTGCCCCTACATCCATTGTAGTTAATATTTTCTACATCATTGAATCCGAGGTTTAAGGGCAAGAACTGGTGTCATTGGGAAACCAATTTATCTAGGAATGGTCGTTATTCTATAGTAATATAATTAAGTCTGACAATGTTGGCAGGTATAAAGACATTATTATAGCTGATAATTCAGTAATTATTTGGAAGAGATGAAAAGGGTTATAAGCATGATATTGGTTGCCATATTTCATTCTCTTAGAAGTAAATAAACAATAATGCCATCTGCAAAGAATTTCTGCATACCTTTCAAAAATAGCAGGCGTCTGTCGACAAATAAAAGCCATAACTAACCAAATGGGCAGTTACAAGACATGTACGTTTAGTACAACTTCCAGGAATAATATGAAGACGTTATTAAGCTAGTCATGGGGGTCTCATTACTGTTAGCAGTCAGAAAACAAAGTAAAGATCACAGGTGGAATTCATATGTACCTACCTTTAAAGATGCAGGTGTGCAAATAGATATAGATGAAAGACAGTCATCAGGGGTATATTACTTTATATCTTAAATGTATTGTGAGAGGAGGGAGGTGGGAGGGGGGAGGGGTGGTCTCACTACCTAAAGGAGCTAAATCGGTAATATTTTGGAGCTAGAAATTGGCCCAAATGGGTCGCAACACATATAATAATATAATAGGAATTTATATAAACTGTTTTACATTCAATCGTTTCTGTTTTACTGTGAATTGTCATCAGTTATGTTCGGCGATATACGCCAGAAGTCTCAACCGAAAGTCAGTTTCTAGCGTCTGGTTATTCCAGTCAACATCGATAGTATTTATTGTGCCTGCTCTACAAATAAGAATATGGCATTACCGTTTGATATGACATGTGAAATATATGTCTAGCCTCATTCTTTGAGCACCTTGTTACAAATTGCACTGAAACGCATTATGGTACACGATTCGTGTACCAATGGTAAAATGTTTATTTTGTCTGAAATATTGGATATCAGAAGCCCATATTTTCCAGGTAAGATCACCACACCAATGTTGATTTAAATTGCAAAAAAAAATTGTGTTTTCAATGTCGAAGGTTTTGGAGGATATTGGGTTACGGACTTAGCTACTTTAAGCAGCTTTCAGTTCAAACACATCATTGCTTTTTAATAATTTAACTTCGTGAGGGATCTTCATTGTTGAAAGCTAGATTAGTTCAACTACAAACCTTTCTCGTTGAAACTACTTATTATATAAAACCTCCTGTATGTAGAGTATTAAAACAACAGAAACAAGTCAACATTAAGGCTGATGTCCCCCATCGTAATCCCATAATAAATAGATAACACATACTAATAATAATCTTTGAGAGGCATATAGTAACTGGATAGAGCAATAAACTATAACATGTACTTATGGAAAAAACAGCTTGATAACGTTGAGAGAATACTCTTCGAAACGTCGCCCAAATAAACAAGTAGCTGTTTTTCCATAAGTATGTGTTATAGTTTACATACTAATTAATTCCATATTTATCTTTTTGAACAGAATCGAGCAATCAAACTGATAATCTATAGTTGGTCTAAGTAGAAAATATTCACCATTAAACTCAGTCAAGTGTTTGAAGTGCCTGGTAGTGGAACTATACACTAAGTTTCATCACTCTGTCTGAGTTAGATTCAGAGTTATCTTGTCCCAAAGCATCGACCAATGAAATTGCTTAGCTCTGCATAGCTTTACAGAAATAATACAGTGGTGTAAGGGGTACAATATTTAGGCAACTAAAAATTTGGAATGGCCAAACCAATTTAATTTTCAGTTCTTCTAGATAAATAAGCAGCCACTTTTAAACAACACAACCAAATACTTTTGTTTTTTAAATAAGTCTATTTCTCAAAGAAATAAGAAGTCAAATTTAAACAGGTGTTTCCGAAGAACAGACAATCAAATTGGTGTGTCCTAATGGCGGTCACAGAAATTTGGCAAATTTATTCCACGGAACACACTGGTCTAATTCAAACAAGAATCTTCAAGAATCTCATTATCAGTATATCCTTCAAAGAAAACATATTTAATTGACTTTTGGGTGTGTCCTCCTAAATCGTGTGTCTGGTGATGAAACTGTTCCTCCAGAACCCCTACACCTCACCAAAATACAAATAGGAATCTGAAGAACTTTGGGCTTAGGGAGTATGGGGTGATTGTCACCCCCTAGGCGTAAGCAATTGTTTGAATTTCCTCATACATTAGATAAGTTTTGGGATGTGAACTCCTTGTGTTTTGTTTTACAAGTTTGATCTTTACGGGAATATGCTATTTTCCATCTGTCAAATAGTACCTAAATCATGTGATTTTCACTTGAAATCATCGATATTGCCACACTTCTTCATTTATTTTTTTTTACAAAAAATCCCCTGATCCCGTACACACATAAAGTAATATTTACTTACCAATTGTTTGATTTCCATATGAGCTTCTCTTTGAACTTTCTGTACTTCATATTCACAGCTTTCTGCTGTTTTCTTCACATGTAAGTTGTGGTGACGTTCTGCTTCATTTGCATATTCAAGAGATTCTTCAAGCTCTTTTTTACTTGTTCGTAAATCAGCCAGCTCATTCATCAGTTTATTTCTCTTGGCGAAAATATTCAGATTCAACGACCCTCGTCGATTTTCACCAAGTAATTTACGCAGCATTCTCTCCTTCAAGTCCAGTTCCTGTTTTAATTTTCCGGCTTCCGCGTCCCTTTGACGAGTTATTTTTAGTAACTCTCCTTCGTGTCTGCTCAGTAGAGAAACTTTCAAGTTCTCCAACTCTCGCTGTTTCTCTACTTCCAGTTTAAATTTTAATTGTTCGAGGGCTCTAGAACATTTTTGTTGTTCTATTTCTCTGACAGTTCTCACATTTAACACTCGCTGCCAATGAGCCTGTTTAATATCGCCTTTCTGATATTCAAGTTGTGTTCGCAGTCTGGCTAAATGATTGCGCAAATCTGCGTTCAATGTTTTCAGACTCTCTGCTGAGCCCTCACTATTTTGTCTTTCAAGTCTCCTAGGACTGGAAGCCATCTTGAAAGAGCTGAAAGAAAAATAATAAATATTAAATTAAATTTAAATCAAATATAAAAAAGGTCCGGAGAGGGGACAAAAAACAAATGTGAAAGCGGTTCTTTTATTTAATGAAGAGAATCACGATGGCTCAGTGAGTATGACGCTGGCTCACTAACCAGTAGGTCCTAACTTAGATCCCAGTCAGGTGTCTTGTGCGGGATGTAGGGCCTGGTAAGAAAAAGTGTCTAGTTATTTGAATGGTATGAAAAACCAATATCCCCTGACACTTGCAAATCAAAATAAATGTAAGCAATAAGTGTAAGCAGTACAAATGACACTATTTCATTAATTTAAATGACCCAATTACATGAAAGTCTTTCTTGCATAAAGATCTAACCTACCACCATAAGGTCTGTCATTGAGTCAACTGGCGTGGTTTTGAATCCCCGGTTGTACGTAACAAGGAGTAGATTCGCCTGTCCAAGCTCGTGGGTTTTCTCTGGGTCCTCCAGTTTCCTCCCACTGCTAAAGACCCGTACGCTCAAGCGAATTATAGAAATAAAATTGAACCATGTGTTAGTCCTAAAATGACCTAGCTTGTGTCAAGTGGACGTTAAACCCCATTTATCTCTCTCTCTTTCTCTATATTATAAGCATAGGCTGTAGCGTCACTGCCAGGACAAAATTCACTCATAGCAGACTATGTGACATTAACTGTCTTTATTAGCCAATTTGGTGCAGAAAAGTCATTTCAGTTACAATTTTTCAAACCAAATGAATTTTTTTTTTTTTAAACTATTGACTTACTTTTGTTACTGATGCTGCTCACATACAACTTTAACGAAAATATGATCTGTTTTACTTCACGTCAGATCATTAGTAAAGCGTTGTGGCTTTTTTTCTCTTTCACTGTTTGACCATTATCTCTGGTCAGGTTTCTAACTTATCATCAGGATCGAAATAACATCTTTATGAAGACAGGTACCATTATTACTTCCACCATCTTTATATAGTTTCTGGTTTCTGTTAAAACCACCGTTAACCTGTCTTCTTTACCTGATGGTCTTCTGCTCATCTGGAACAAAAAAACTCTGATAAATATCTATATTTTCTGGTAAATAATCATTAGAAAAAATTTCAGAATTCATCTAACAGATCTTTGAACATTAAGGCCACAACAAGTTACATTGTATTTCTTCAGAAACATCTGTTTTAAAATCGTTTGCTCCTTATTTCTTGACAATTTTTTTAAAAACAAACATATTATTATTCTTAATGGGGATAATTTTGAGACTAACATATGGTAATGTATTTTATTTCTATGTGTTACATATGTAATTCAAAGAGGACAAATTTGAGACTAACATATGGTATACAGGTCACAATTCTATGGAATACAATTACTGCTTTTTACTGAGCGACGTTTCGACTAGGCTTCTCTAGTCATTATCAAGCTATGATAAAAAATGAAAATATGACACAACAATTTTTACATGTAGACAACAATGCTTAGTTAATGCTGACAAACCAGGGATCTCCCTTACTTACATATTACATATGGTAATATATTTTATTTTTATGTGTTATGTATGTAAGAAATGTGAGACTAACATATGGTAATATATTTTATTTTTATGTGTTATGTAGGTAAGAAATTTGAGACATATGGTAATCTATTTTATTTTTATGTGTTATGTAGGTAAGAAATTTGAGACATATGGTAATTTATTTTATTTATATGCGTTATGTATGTAAGAAATTTGAGACTGATATATGATAATCTATTTTATTTTCATGTGTTATGTAAGAAATTTTTTTTATCTCTATGTGTTATGTATGTAAATTGAAGGGGATAATGTTGCCCTGAATAGCAGCATTTCTGCCTCTAACTGCTTTAGGATATCTAACCTCATTTTATAATGGTAATACCACGAAACAAGCTGTTGTGCTTTCTGTTACCTTTATTATAATATCTCAAGACAGGTGGGTGGCCGATTTATCTAATCTGTGTGCTTTACAGACTGTCCATGAGTTTTGACCCAAGGCTTGTACTGGTACATTAAATGAGTAGGGGTACCTGCCTAACCTAAAGGGTTTTCTCTGTGGTTTCATGTTTCCTCCAACTGCTAAAGACCTGTTGCTCAAAGGAATTATTGAATAAAGAGTTACCATATGTTAGTCTCAAAATAGCCTCAATTGCATAGTCGTATGAGCTGGGGGGGGGGGCTGGGAGCGGGAAAATTTGGGCACACAATTGTACTTTGTAAAAGTTGTATAAAAAAAATATTGTATTCTTGAATGTGTCCAATTTAACAGCGAATTTATTATTATTATGTAACATACTAAGAACCTAACTACATTTTTTGGACACCAACCACCACCGCCCCCCCCCCCCCCAGTCAAAAATTTCCCCATACGACTATGCTTATTTGTGTTGGGCAAATACTAAACCATATCTCTCTATCAGAATAAAATTAAGCAATCCAACGGTGCCCCAAGTACTATCATGATTTATAATTATATAATGCTTTAAGCACCCTTGAATATGCCATAATATATCAAGTAGCGTTTGCAGACCACATGTTGTACATTGCACTTAATATTGCCGGAAAAGTTAGATATAAAAATTGCTGGTCTGAATCCAGATATAAAACATCTTCAGAGTAAATATCAAACGCCCATCAAACTATCATGTGAGCTGATGTATAAATACCATAACAGCATGTTAGTATCAGATACACACCAGGTGGATATACATTAGTCCTTCAACTTTCACATACCGTTCTCAGGAATAGTTAGATAGAATCAGGAATCTACAGGCTGATTCTTGACATAGTCATAGATACAGATATTTTGAAGGTTGAAAAGGGGTACATATAAAAGATAGTTTGCCAGGCAATGAAAGTTAATGAAACATATACCCCAGTAGCTAAGTCATTCAAACAATCCATAAAGGCTGTCACATTTTATTCTCTTGGCGATAATATGAATGTGTACCGAAAACTGATCAAGGGCCCATGGAGAAATTATATGAAATAATTAAAATTTAACAGGCTTCTTGTCCTAGAGCTAACACAAACATAAATCAATAGGCTTTATCAAATCGGGAACCAATATTTTTTGCATAAATTTCAAGTCAATTGGATAATAACTAGCCTTTAGAATTTCCACAAGCAACTGGACATCAAACGACAGTGATAAAATACAACCACTTTTCACAGCTCCATTCACTCAGCCTAATGTACAAACAGATTTCTCCACAAAAATATAGAATTTTTCAATTGAAATTGCTAGTTTGAAAACACTGCACTGTATAACTCGAGATAATTTTCCCATTTTAAAAGGATTTAAATTTTTTCTTCCTATCAAAGGGCGTTACTGTTGCACTGATAGAAGATAAATGAAGTAAAATGTTTTTTGATATATTTCAACAGGTAAAGTCATCACCTGTAGATTATATCATAGTAAAGTATATAACAGATGTTTTATATGTAAAACTCAGA
Organism: Patella vulgata; assembly: GCF_932274485.2. Lineage (NCBI taxonomy): Eukaryota > Metazoa > Mollusca > Gastropoda > Patellidae > Patella > Patella vulgata. The sequence goes on from NC_065881.2 coordinate 19,029,305, forward strand.
ATATATCTATTATACCTATATACACCTATCTAATCATATGAACACCTGTTGAATAGTCGTGACTCAGTGGGTTATGCGCTCGCTCTCTAACATCAAGATACCAGGCTCGATCCTGGTGTTGGTTGTGATTTTCCTTGAGGTTTCCCCTTGTTAATTGTGCAAGACGGAAAGCCTGGCAAGGAATAGTGTCTAGTCATTCAGATGGGATGAAAAACCAAGGCGTTGTGTACACATGGGTGAACCCTTAACAGTTGGAATTAGAAATAAAAGTAGGCTGTAGCACTGAAGTTTGGGCAAAATTCCCCTCATAGTACACTGCATGATGTTTTCATGTCTTCATTAGTCCGGATGGAGCAGAAAAGTAGGATGATAAACCCAATTTCATTTGTCTAATAATATAAACACCTGTCTTGAAATATAACAGGTAAAACCTCATGCAGTACAATGAGCCAAAGACCAAGGCATTTTCCAAAAGATAACTGCATTTTTCTTAAAATGTGGGTCTTCAGGAAAAATTTAGACATTTAGAAATGTGAATCAGATGTTTCCTTTCCACCTAAATTTTATCCCTCAAATGATGATGCGAGCTTCTAAAAATGGTTTTATTTTATGATTGTAACACAAGCTAGACAGAGCAGAAGTTACACAAATCTTCTGTTAAGACTAGAATTTGTTAATACTATGGTGCCATACCTGATTTTACTATAAATCCTGTTTAAAGCAGAATATCTCCACACCTGAAGCAGGGCCGTAGCTATTGTCTAAACACAGGTGAAACATTTCCTTTTTCTCCAACTCGTATAGATATTTTTTATCTTCATCACTTTACTTATTTCACACAGGTATTCTCATCCTCACCGTTTTACCTATTTCATCTTTTGTACCAGTTTACTGTTGTATTTGTGTTACTTATAATATATTTTAACTCTTGAATTAGTCTATTCTTTAATAGTTTAGTTTAAAATATATTATTATTTACTTTATGCAGTCTAGTCACTTTTAAACTCTTAAATCTCATTAAATAAACAAAGAAATAAAACAAAGCTTCAAACTTAAGCTTTTGACGTTTAAAAAATGGATGTTCACAATTCCTAAAAACAACTAGAGGGTTAAAATTTGATTTAAAAATTCACGCTTTTAAAATAATACTGAATACCAAACAGAAAATCCACCATAACAGAAACAAAGGATGGCAATTTGATTCACAATCGTTGAAACATCATCTAATGGAATATAAAAAATTCTTAAATTTCCTGTTCTTTCTTTCTTATTTCACTGAATCCCGCTCTTAATATAGCTTGTAGCTACGGCCCTACTTAAAAGCCAACTGTGGTAATAATTTGAATGTATTTATTAAATGAGTGTTTGAAACAATGACTGGTATTTGATAAGTAGATAATAGGTATATTATGTAGACTTGATATTTAAATACCGTAATTATTAGGCCAATAAATGTACATAAAACAAATATCACTCATAAGAACAATGAAAAATGGAAGTATGCAGCTGACTGGCTAATCAGGAAGTTTCAATTTTGGCTGACAAATTTTGATTTTCCAGTCTGGGCCCCGTTTCTCGAAATCTTAACTAAAGATAAAATCCAAATTTTAGTAGATATTCAATTTTTATTGGCTAGACACTAAAATCAATCTAATATTATCCAATTAAATTACTAAAATTTGTATTTTATCTTAGTTAAAATTTTGTGAAAAAGGCCCCTGGTTTCCCCTTGTCGTTAATGCAGGATTAATAGCCTTGCAATGAAAAGCATCTTGTTTTTCGGATGGGACTAAAAACGTGTGTATACCATTGGAAAAGAAATAATCTAGCTGGTCATGGCCAGCATGTGCTTTAGAGGGGTGGTGAATTGAGGTGAGGGGTAGTCCACTCTGGCTATGGTGGTTTGGTGAGCATGGCATGGCTTGCTAGGAGGTCCTGTTTTCCCTTGTCAGTAGTGCAGAATTGACAGCCTGGCAAGGAAAAATGTATAGTCATTCGGTAGTACGGAAAACCAAAATAAATTTCAAAATCAAAATTTGGACAAAATTCCCCCCTAGCACAGTGCATGGAGTATGCACATCTTCATTAGTTCAGTTGGGGCAGAAAAGTAAGAACTTGAATCCCATTTTATTTTTTTTTTCTGGGCACCTACCCAACCCTTTTCAAATTCCAGAATCTGCCTTGTATATTTTCTGATGAAAGAGAAGAATTAAAGATGTCTGTAGTTGAAACATTATATTTATTGTGGAAATCAAGTTGAACAATCTAGTAAGAAAGATCCACCAACAAACAGACGTATCTGAGGAGTGTTCAGCAGACGTATCTGGGGAGTGTTCAGGAATTTGACCAGGGGTGACGTGGGTTTCCTGAGAATTGTTTTAAAATCAGAAGGTCTGAGACAATATTTCTGATCATTTAGGTGCATACATTTATATGTATTGGAATGAAGTGGAGTGAGGCCAAAATGGCGACCATGCTTCACACATTTGCTTGTTAGATGTTATTTCATTGAATGTAAGAAAAACAATATATTCTATACAAGCAGGGGGAGGGGGTCAGGACCCCTAAGACCCAGCCTCTGAACAAGCGCCTGCAGTGCCGGACTGGTGGGCCGAAGGCCTACCTGTCAGGTCATTGACCAAGGCCCACACAACGCCGAAGGCACGTCATGAGCACGCTGAAGGCACGCGAATGTCCGAGGGTGGTCGGGAAACCCATTTTCCAAGCATTTCAGACCAAAGCAGAAGAAGGCAAATGTGTCCTGTCCTCTCCTTCCTTCTTTCCTCCCCCTCTCCTTTCTTTCTCTTTTCTTTTTTTCTTTCTTTTTTTTCTTTTTTCTTTATAGGCTTAGGCCCACTTTGAAAATTGACAACCGCAAACCCATTTTCCAAGCATTTCAGACCAAAGCAGAAGAAGGGCAATTTTTTTTTCTCCTGTCATGTGTCCTGTCCTCTCTGTCCTTCTTTCTTTTCTTTCCTCCCCCTCTCCTTTCTTTCTCTTTTCTTTTTTTCTTTTTTTTATTTTTTATTTTTTCTTTATAGGCTTAGGCCCACTTTTTTTAATGAGCTTAGGCCCACCTGTCATGGACAGGTTGGCCCAGTCCGGCACTGAGCGCCTGATATTCTGGTTTAATTAGTATCAACACAAACAATTTTTATGGCTTTTCCTCAATATAAACTCGAATAACACAGAATTTAGCGGAAATGTCAAGCACTACAATGGCTTCTATTATTTCATTACATGTGTCAGAATATAATATGAATATGGAAAACAGATCGACACCTAGCTAATAATACTTATATGCAATAACATCATACAGAAAGAAATATAAGCTAGTTATGCAGGTCTAGAAACTTAGAAATATCTAATCTAGAGAGAATGTAGACATGCAGGTTTCCAGGTTTATTGGAATTTTTTTGAGGGGGGGGGGAGAATAGGACCCAGGTTGGAGTTCCCAAATTTCTCCGTTTATAAACAGCTGAAGAACTTAAAATTAAATTTGTCTGGCTTGCCGGCACTTTAATTATGTATCTTTAATCTCTGTAATTTCTACAAATTCTTTGTACAGTTGATTCATTCCATAAATATTTTATCATTAGAATTCCCTTCATTCCCTAGTACAGAACTAATAGAATATTAATGCTAGGAGTTCATTTATATTTAATCAATATTTTAACACCTCCGATCACAAATTCCACACCAATGTTGCCATGAATAAACCAAAATATTCAACTTCTGGACACCAGCAATACAAAGGTCAGAAAGAATCTTTATATAAATTTCTGTTTGTGTAAATTAAGAAACCAGATATACCCTAATGAAATCACATCATTAAGACCCGTTGCGGGACTGATTTAAATTGGTCTTAATAAGGGAGCAGCCTTTATACTGAATTAGATTAGAGTCCCTGGATACAAATCTGCTACATTCTTTTAAAGGAGCTAAACCTGTATTCTTTAGAACCTAGATATGGCCGAAAATGGGTTGAAAAGCACATAGTACTGTAAGCACATATAACTGAATATAAATTGATTTACTTTCAATTTTAAAATTTTTATTGTAATTTTTAATCGGTTATGTTTGGCAAAATACATTAGTAGTCACTTGGGTCTGGTAAGTCCAGTCTACAAGAGGAGTACCGTTTGACCATTTCACTTCTGCATTGACCTGAAATGTCATTACAAATGGTGTTTGAGAGCCCAGAGAAAACAAGGCCACAGGCCGATTTAAAAATGTTCATTGTGTCTTAATTATTAGATATATTTTCAGGTATTATAACAACATCAATATTGATTGAACTATTAAATTCTAATTGGTGTTTTTAATGTCAAAGATTATGGCTAATATTGAGTTAGAGATTTGGCTACTGTTTGTTGTGTATTATATTTGTTGTAATAATGTGATTTACGTGATTGTATGCTGCTCCCTGGGCATTTTTATGCAATACAATTTATCATATCTACTTTAAATATGGTAATTTTTAATAATCGTTAACGGGCCTTAAATTGACTGTGAACCTGGGTCCCCGCCAAATCAATAGTCCCGATCATGATATTGTCAAGTTAAAAAAAAAAATCATTTTTTTACCAATGTGCCAAGATCTCAAAGGTCCAAATGTTTGGTTAAAAAGCAGTAAAAATTCGGAAAAAAAGTTTAACATTTCTGATATGGAATCTGATTTTTTTTTTAAAATGTCTATGACATTATAATCTTTTTGGAACAGAAAGTAGGAGTTAAACCCTATTATTTCATACAAGTAACCAGTAAGTAATTAAACGCAGCAATAGCCTAAACAACATCTCATAAAATTAGAACAAAAGATTTACTCACTTTTTCATAATGGCTGAATCAGCAAAATTAGAGCAGTGTAGAGGATTCATTTCATTAAAAATTTGGAATCGAAAATCGAAAACTTCATTGCAGAATTTCTTGCAATAGATGCTGGCATTGAAATGTTGACAGCATGCTGGCCGGGAGTACTATGTTTTCTGGCACCGAGTACCAAACTCGTGCGCTATCTGAAGCACTTAAATTCTAGCCATCGCTGCCACTAAAGTACATCAGGCTATCTAACAGCCGAGTACTAGCACTGCCATTTAGAATCCTGCCTTGCCACGCAGCATGTAAACAGGAGAACAGAACACCAATTCATCACTAGAGTCAGAGCTGGTTTTATTTTCATGAAAGTTCAGCACCCTGATCACGTGATGCCCTCCACGTGTTTTATCTCATTATTTTGGCGGGAAACTTATCAATTTAGCTTGATATTATATACGCCAGGTCCATATACAATTAAAAGTAATTTGGGTGAGCACAGACGTATTTTGTTTGTTTTTTCGTTTTGTTTTTTTTTTCTGGGTTTTTTTTTTGGGGGGGGGGGGGTGTACGCTTTTGGGTGGACAAGCAAAGTGTGTAGTTGTTCGGGGTTTAAGGTCCTACTGTTCTGCTCCGACTGGGCTAATGAAGACGGGCATACGCCATATTGTGTACTATGAGGGAAATTTTGCCCGGACAGCGGTACTACGGCCTACTCTTATATCAAATTCCAACTCTCACGGGCTCATTTACGTGCACGCCAATGTTTTCACGGGGTCGTGGTATTTTGTCCCATCCGAACGATTAAACGTTCTGCCTTGCTTAGCTCACCGTCCTGCACCACTTACAAAGGGGAACCACGCCGGAAAATCCCGATGAACTTTCTCGGCCAACACCGGTATGAACCACCGTGGTCCACACAAAAATGAAAATAATGTTTTTTTTATCTGTTCAGTATTTTGTTTAGTGTTTAAATCTTCGTTGTCTCCTGTATTGAATCCTGTTGATTATATCTGATTTATTTCGCATAGGCGTACGGGGCCAATCAACTTAAAGGGGGGGGGGGGGTCAGAAATAACCGAAAAAAATTTCAGTAGGGACCAGCGCGTAACGGACGCCGGGGAGTGTTGGGGGCGTCCATTAGTCACTTAAAAAAAATTGATTCCAGAAAATCAATGAAATAATGATCGATGCCCGAAAACTGTCGCACAACGCGGGGTGACTTCAGACCAAAAGGTCATCGGCTCCCAGGGAAAAGTTTACCGTTCGACATTGGGGATTCCGGGCACTTTATTTTGCCGACTAGAAGGCAGAAAGGTTGTTTTTTTTTACCCCAAAAAAATTATATTAATTTTTTTTTTTTCACTTTACCTGTCCGCCCGAAAAATCTGATTGTACATTTTTATTGGTAAAAAAATATTTTATAGCCTGTGTTGTACGTGACAAGGAGTAGGGTCGCCTGTCCAACCTCGTGGGTTTTCTCCGGGTCCTCCGGTTTCCTCCCACTGCTAAAGACCCCTACGCGCAAGCGAATTATTGAAATAAAATTAAAACCATATGTTAGTCTCGAAATGGCCTAGTTTGTGTCGAGTGGACGTTAAACCCCATCTCTCTCTCTCTCTCTAGCTACAGTCATGGCGGTAGTTTAAATAATCGTGGTCTGATCCCTACAAAATTATATTATACACGAGTTATTTCCCTTATCCACGGAGTCCGATTTTGTCAAAAAATGTAAACAAGTGTTCTGAATACCGCTTAAAACTTTTAGGAAAGGAATGCTGTGGAGATCATTTGTTACTGCCAGCAAACAGATTAGGTACCCTCCGTAGCCAACATTATAATTATAATATAATCGGTAGCAGCTATTTCAGCACTTCGTGCACTTAGTGTTTTCATGGACATTATAAGGTCCATGTATTTTCCATTTTGCATGGTCGCAGAGATTGTTTGGTCTATTATTGTTTTACTTATTTAGAGATCTTTTGACGATTTACCATGTAGACTCGAACATCAAGACACCATACACAGGTTCCCCAGAAGGTGCAGGACGGATTAGGGCCTTACAGAGAACTAGGTCTATATCTAGTCGTTCAGATGGCACGAAAAATCCTGTGTACACATTGGCATATAAGTTGAAATTTGAAATAAGAGTACAATAGACCGTTGTGGTGCTGTCTGGGATTAATTTCCCGCACATTGCATGTGTAGCTCTAGGCTATGCCTGTCTTCATTTGCCCAGAGGCCTGAGAGGGGGGTTGGATGGCCGAATGGTTAGCATGTGCGTGCTGCGCTGTATCATACGGTCTGTCATTGAGTCAACTGACGGGGTTTCAATTCCCCGGTTGTACGTGACAAGGAGTAGGGTCGCCTGTCCAACCTTGTGGGTTTTCTCCGGGTCCTCCGGTTTCCTCCCACTGCAAAAGACCCCTAGACGCAAGCGAATTATTGAAATAGAATTGAACCATGTATTTGTCCCGAAATGACCTACTTTGTGTCGAGTGGATGTTAAACCCCCATTTCTCTCTCTCTCATTTGCCCAGTCGGTGCAGAAAAGTAATTAAACCCCATTTCACTACTACACACAGAGCTCCAACAGTTTCATTAGGTAGGGTAATGAAGACAGGCATGTATATGCCATACACCACACGGTATGCTATGAGGGACATTTTTGCCCAGACAGCTGCACTATGGCTTACTCTTCTTATATCAAATTCCAACTGTCAAGGGTTCTTTTATGTCAACACTTTTGAAGATAGGCTAATAATGTTCGTCTGGGTCTGTGCTTTACGCTGCCACTACACCCCGCTATTCTGTTCTTGCATCCGTTCTTGATATTCTCTTCATAGGCCTACATCTTTTTATTGATTTAAACATTAGATCGATGTTTTCATTTTTATTTTCAGGATGTCTTACTTCAACTATAATTACGCTCTTATGCGTAAAATGCCAAAAAGTTTTGAGAAAGAGGCCATTAGAATGGATGAAACTCAGGAAGTAGATTTTGTGAAAGCCAGACAACAATTAGATAATTATAAAGATGCTTTAACAAAGTTAGGATTACAAGTTATTGATCTAGATGCAGATGAGGAATATCCTGATTGTATATTTGTGGAAGATCCAGCCATTGTTATTGGTAAAAAGGCTCTAATCACACGGCTTGGTCATGTCAATAGACGTGGAGAGGTAAATAATAATGAAAGCCATGACACTGATCATCATTTAAGAGACTGTGAATCGCTTGCAAACTGTACATAATTGAGGAACTTGGAAGTCTAAATGGGGGTTGGATGGTTGAATGGCTAGTGTGTGTGTTTTGTATCAATAGGTCTGTCATTGAGTCAACTGGCATGGTTTCGATTCCCCGGTTGTATGTGACAAGGAGTATGGTCACCTGTCCAACCTGGTGGGTTTTCTCCGGATCCTCTGGTTTCCTCCCACTGCTAAAGACCCCTATGAGCAAGCAATTTATTGAAATAAAATTGGACTATATGTTAGTCCAGTGGAGTTAAACACTCTCTCAATCTCTCTCACAGTTATCAAATATTATATTTGTTTAATCTCTCAGACAGGACCAATAAAAGAAGTATTACAGAATAAATTACAACTTGATATAACTGAAATGAAAGATGAAGATGCAACAGTTGATGGTGGAGATGTTCTGTTTACAGGTTAGTACAACGATTGAGAGAAATGGGGTTTAATGTCCTCCAACACAAACTAGATTATTTTGGGACTTAATATTTTTCAATAAATCATTTGGTCATACAGGCCTTCAGATAAATAGCTTCTTCCTGAAACGCTTCCTGGATTAAATCTTTATACTGTGTATACAGTCTTGCCAAGTTTGGTGTTTAGGGAATACTGGGTTATTTTCGTTTTTACTTTCCTACCCCAATCCTATCATTGAGATCCATTCTTGTCTGCATTGTACTAGGGGTTCTTTGTGTCATTTTATTACCCCGTTAGGGAGGGATATTGAAATGGGCTCTGTTCGTCCTTCCGTTCCGATTTTGTTTCTGGAGCATATCTCATAAACTGTTCATGATATCTTTTACACACTTCAGCCTATTATAGTAGTTGTGTCTTTTGCTAATTTGGAATTTGTCGAATTTGATAATTTTTGTATTTCCATGAAAACAAATTTGACTTAGCTTATGGTACTGTATACAATATTTATTCCAGAAAGCATTCAAGATATATTTTTGAAACTTTATACAAACATTCAAGCTATTTTATAGTAGCTGTACCTTTTACAAATTAGAAATTTCTCGGATTTAATAATTTGGAAACAAATTCCACTTTGTGTTCAGTATACAATACTCTCTGTAACATGTACACTGCTAGTATTTTGGTGTTGATTCCCAATAACACAGTCACAGCGGCTATCTATCCCTTTATCTTCCAAAACATGTCCAAGGGCGCAGGATTTTAATGACTTAGTCTTCTTGTTGGTCTTGAAGTACCTGTAAGGGGTTAATTTGTCGCCGTCTAGGGGTTTAATTAGAAATGACCAATGTGTTTATTTATTAAATTTGTATGCTTTTCTTCCTAAACTACTAATTAACCCTTTAACACCTAGACTACATGAAACAGTCAGATATAGTGCTCCTTAATCCACCCAAGCTTTGTGTATACATGTAGCTGTGGCTCGCCCACATGACCCTACAATATGGAGAGCTATTCACATTACTCAGGCAGTTGGAACAGTAGATTCAGGCAGTTTCAGGCTCTCCACGGATATACCTGTATGAATTTTTCTCTAATTTTCTTCAGGGAACTGGGGTAGTCAATATTTAGTACCAAATGCTAAGGGGTTAACTTCAATGATATGATTAGGTGTGTTAATTTTGGTAATATACATTATATTTCATTTCAGGAAAAGAAATTTTAGTAGGACTCAGTGCGAGAACCAATGAAAAAGGTGTAAAAACAATAGCAGAAACCTTCCCAGAATTCCCTGTAACAGGAATTCCTGTTCATCCGACTGTTCTTCATCTTAAATCCATAGCAACCATGCTTGGTGATGGTGTCATGGCTGTTGGTGGTAGTTCAGCAGCGAATGAAATGTTCCAGGTAATGCATAGCGATGTAACTACACACAGAAGTCATAATGTATAGTGTGCACACGTCAACGTGATGTGTTTATAACCTATTTACAAATATATGTTCTACATGTTAAAGCATATGGTGTGCCCTGAGACGTTGTTGATTGGTGCAGACAAGTAGGACATTCATTTCCTTTACACTGAATAAACATCCTTCAGGTATAAGTTACTTTCTACAATTAAATTTGGGTACCTGTATATGTATGTTTATTTTATATTTTCAGGCTGTAAAAAACAAGGCCAAGTTTGATTATAAATATGTGGAACTAGAAAAGGATACATCAGCCAATGTCTTGTATATCAATGGAAAAGTTGTTCATAAAACACAACCAGAATTAGGCGACCACGATTACAAAGTAAAACACATTTATATGCCTCCTAAGGCCAAACCAATATAATTTTTAGTTCTTCGGCATCTTGATATATAAATAGTCGTTCTAGCTAGTCTTGTGAACAATATTTTGTTCAGAATTTCCAAGCTCAAAAATTAGGAACAAAGGCCTTTTGATAAGAGCAACCAAAGTCTTTTTGTTTTTAAATTAATTTTTTTTCCCAAAGAAATAGGAAGTGAATAAGTGTTTCCAAAGAACAAAAAGTCAAATTGTTGTGGCCTTACTTATTTTAAACGACTTGTTTAATTACATATAAATACCTTATTGTCTTACACATCGCTCATTTATTTTAAAAGTCTATAAATATAGAAGATTAACATCTAAATTCTAAGTAACAGTTGTGTAAGTCATAGGTATTATTCAAAGGGTGAGATATGCTTGTTCTTTTGGGGGATAGGTGGAAGGGGGTGAGTGGCTTTAATCTATAATATCCATGCAGAGAAGAACCATTAGGATTTTTCATCCCATGTTCTGACTAGGAAAATGTGCCTAGATATTCAAATGGTTTCAAAAACTGAGTCCTGTAAAAGCACCCTTGACAGTTGTCTGGTTGGAATTCTCCCTCTTGCATTGCACACATAGCCATGTTAGTTTCAAAATAACCATGGTATTATACCGTGTGTGTGTGATGCGATTTATTTAACATACACTTCCACCAAGGTGATATCACAGACAAGACCTTGTATCTTTATTAGTCCCTTTTTTCCCTTTATACTACCATTGCAATATGGTTGTATATTGTCCTCAAACATTTCCATCGTTCAGTCTTGTCCAGACTCCAGCTCTCTTTACAGACCCTAGTTATTGGATGTATATATGTATTGCAAGCAGAAGATGCCCTTTATCACTTTGAAAAATCTGGTGGAGACTAAAGTTATCATTCAAAAGGCAATACAGGCTTTGTTAATGCTGGTGAAGACACCCATCAAATTGTACTGATTTCCATATGTTTATTATCAAGTTAATGCTTTATTTACATGTGAAAGGTGTGCACATAAAAAAAACCTTGACAGTTGGAATTCAAAATATGGGCTGGTCGCAATACCATTTTTCAGTCCAAAATGCCCCCGTACCACACTGCATGGTGTATGCTCTTCTTCATTAGCTCAGTTGGTCTAGAACAGTAGTGCATTACCTGTGAAAGAGGCATACATTAGTGCATGGGTGTATGTGTTATTGCCTGGCAACCAACAGATACACAAAATATTTGTATGTTTGAAATGAATTGCTAATGTAATGGATATGTATTATTGACTGGCAAGCAACAGATACACAAAATATTTGTATGTTTGAAGTGAATTGCTAATGTAATGGATATGTATTATTGACTGGCAAGCAACGGATACACAAAATATTTGTATGTTTGAAATGAATTGCTAATGTAATGGATGAATATATTTTTGTATTTCAGAAACTATTGAGTAATATATCAGGAGATAGAGTAGAAGTTTGTATGGATGAAATGTATAAAGTTGATGGTTGTTTATCATGCTGTTCTATACTAATCAACAATTAGCAATTATAATATTATATATTAATTAAACATACATTATACATCGGATAGGTCTGATTTTATGTAGATTAGAACTGTTCAGCCATTTAATGATTTAATCTAAAAATGGTGAAGCAAGGCTAAGCTTTGAACAACCTTGTATGGAGGTTACATCCATAGCACACATCTTGTCAAACTTTCAAATGCTAATATCTCCACTCAGAGTAAAAGAATTTGAATGAAATTTTCAATATATTCATTTGGATGATCTATTTTGAACTATTATAGCAAGAACGGCCAACTCTTTACCTAAATCTTACATAATGTATCTTTAACAATTAGCAATTATAATATATATTATATATTATTAACAACTGGTAATTATAATATACCTGGTTACTTACATTATGCAAGACCTAAATCTGCCTATTGCAGGTCTTTCTTTAGGCCTGAAATGTTATCTAAATTATTACCTAGACATTTATTAACTTATTCAGACCATAATAACTCTCGATGTCATTACTAGCCTGCGATATTTACTGGATTACGATCAGATTTGCTGCTCAACTTTCATTGTACCAACTTTAGTAATGATGATCGAGGCTAGGCTGAAAATTAAGTCGCTAAATTCTTGGTTCAGAGTCGATCAAATTGACCGAAATTTTCAGCAAATACCCTTTACATTATCTGGTTTTTAACTATTATAGTGAGAACTGACAGCTCTTTATCTCTTCTCCCATAATGTATCTTTAACAATTAGCAATTTTAATATTTTATAATACTATATATTAAAGATACATTATGGGAGATTCGGTAACAAGTTGGCAGTTCTCACTATAATAGTTAAAAACTAGATAATGTAAAGGCAATTTGGTGAAAATTTCATTCAAATTGATCCACTATTAACCGAGAACTAAGTGACTGAAATTCCCATTAGCCTCGATCATCATTACTAAAGTCAGTACGATAAACAGCATAGTCTCGATTATCCATTTAATTGTTTAATAGAGAAGGAAAGTTATGCAGTAAATCGGCTTACAATCCACTAAAGATTGCAGGCTAGCGCTGCCATCTAGAGTTGATTATGGCCTGGATAGGTTAATTAATGTCTAATTAATAATTTAGATAACATTTCAGGCCTAAAGAAAGACCTGAAATAGGCAGATTTAGCTCTTGCATAATGCATGTTTAATTAACAATTATAATATTATATATTGATTAACAATTAGTAATTAATATATACCTGTTTACAGTGCCAGATTTACCTAATTAACAGTTATAATATTTTAAAACAAAAAAATGTAATGGTTCTCAGACAATCCTTCCGAAAAATCTTTTTAAGTAAAAAGGTGGTTTTTATTTTGTCAAAGCATTACTACTGGGCTAAACCTCACATTTCAAGCCACTACATTTATCTCATCATGCTGTTTACATATCCAGTATTATTTATGACTTAACAACACTTTATCAGACTTGCGTACTTGATAATTGAGCCTACTGTACATTTTCGGATTCATTCAAAAGTTTTAAAATTACTTCCTGTAACCGGGGAAAATATCTACATGTGGTAATAAATGAGAATGTATTTATTTTTAGAATAAAAACAGATCATGCTTCCCTTTCAAAGTGACACAGGAATATCTGAGAGCTGGAATATTTTGTTTATAACCTTACTTCATACAACAATATACCGGTTCTATATCATTTAAAGATACATTATGTAAGATTTAGATAAACAAGTGGCAGTTCTTCCTATAATAGTTTAAAAATTTAAAATGAAAAATGATTATATTAACATAATGGTCTTGATTGTCAAGTACCATTGCTACGATAATAAACAAAGTTTTTATTTTCCATTTTAACGATTTGCAAAGATATAGAAGACTTTGTCTAATTAACATAATATCGCAGTTATGCCATGCGATGGTCTAGAAAGTTTACGCATGTGAATAAATGTCTTAATAATAATTTATGCAATAGGTCATTTTAGCAACAAATTATGATATTATCTACTACCTCATACAACCGGTGATAACATTTATTGACGCAAATCAGAGTACCTGGAAAAATTTTACTGGGCCAGTAGTCAGACAATTTGAAAATAACTAGGAGGCCATCCGTTACAGTTTTTATATACCAAAATTGAAATCACGCATTCAGCTAGAAGTACAGTGATTGTATTTCAAATGATCAACCAATCCGATTACCACAGATGTAAGAAATGTTAAGATACTGTTATTGTGAATACAAGTCCATATTAAGTTGGTATCTTTGCATTGGGAATAAAGATATAGTTTTTCTAAAAATTTGACCAAAGAAAAGAAATTCCTGTAGATTATGTTATTTTAAGTTTTATCAAAATTTGATTCTTAAGAAGTAAAGTTATTCCATTTCAATGAATATACCTGCAATCAGATTGAAAAAGACTAATTAAATATGCACAGTTTATATTTATGTTGGACTTTAACCAAATGGCTGATAAAGGCAGTATATTCCTGGTGTTTAAAAAATTCATGTGTTGTAAGTAAAGTTTTTGCAGTGCAATTTAATAAAGTCATAGAAAATGAAAGTAAAGTTGTTGTCTTTCACACAATCAACCAGTCAGATTGCAGTAAACCAATTTCATGTCCACAGATGGCGTTGATTGTCCATCCAATCAGATTGCAGTAAGCTAATTATATATGCAAAGATAAGAGTTGTTGTTTTCTATGAATTTGTCAAGTTAGATCAACGGGAGAACAGAAAAACTCAATCTAATAGCCCCCAGTTTTTTCAGAAAGGCTGTGAACAGAAATCACTGAGACCACGTTATCCTCATATCACCATATAAAATAAAGAAAATGAATAAATGTTCTACTTTGCTCAAATTTGAATGTTGTCCAGTGTTGATCTTTTAGAGCCATTTAACAACTGGATAGAGCAATAAACTATAACACATACTTATGGAAGAACAATTACTGATTTATTTAGGCAACGTTCGAAGAGTATTCTTTCAACGTTTTCAAGCAACTTTGAGAGAATACTCTTCGAAACGTGTCGCCTAAATAAATCAGTAATTGTTCTTCCATAAGTAGGGGGGTTGGATGCCCGAATGGTTAGCACATGCACACTGTATCATAAGGCCTGTCATTGAGTCAACTGGCGTGGTTTTGAATCCCGGGTTGTACGTGACAAGGAGTAGGATCGCCTGTCCAACCTCGTGGGTTTTCTCCGTGTCCTCCGGTTTCCTCCCACTGCTAAAAGACCCCTACGCGTAAGCGAATTATTGAAATAAAATTAAACCATATGTTAGTCCCGAAATGACCTAGTTTGTGTCCAGTGGACGTTAAACCCCATTTCTCTCTCTCTTCCATAAGCATGTATTATAGTTTATTGTCCAGTGTTATTGTTCTCTTCACCCCTTTAAAACATTCTGCCTATCCTGCAAAATCAAAGTTACCAACAGATAAAACAAATGAGGGAAGACAATCAGGGTTATTTAGTATTTTATTTAGTTCAGATTACAAATACAAAAAATATATTTATATTAAGAGAATAAATAATTCATTATCATAGAATTGTTAGTTTCATGATTATATGTTAGTCTAAAAAGGCAAAAGTAATCCTTGCCACATCGAAACCATGCCGAGAGACTTAATGACAGATCTTATGATTACAAGCATTAAACTATTCGGCAACCAAATCCCTGCATATATTAGTTTCTATAAAGTTTAATTTGTACTTGGTCCTTTCACTGATTTTCCTTTCTTATTTATCATAAAATGTCAAGTATTGAAAATAAATTGGTTCTGTCTTAATTTAGAGATATGAGGATTTAAATCTTTCACAAAATATCCAACATCATTAAAAAAAAAAAAAACTAACTAAAATAATGTTATACAGTACATGAATATTAAAATACTAACTATATAAAACATATAAGGTAAACAGCACACCGCAAACTAAACCACAACCGCAATATAGTGACTTAAATTATTGATTTAATTATTTTAGTAAAGGATAAGACTTGCTAGATGTGCATGTACAGTCGAACTGTACATGTTGGCTTAAAATTGAAAACAAGATATAAAAATATGCACCAATATGAAACATCCAGAAACGCTTTAACAAAAATAAAAATATTTAAAATAACAAATTCAGATACATAAGTATGACTTTTTCCAGGCTGGTTAGGGAAGAGGTCAGATAGGATATCATTTCCATACATAAAATTTATCTATCAGAAAAATTCATAATAATTTACTCACATAAAATTAACAGTCCAATCTAGTATATATATTTACTAGAAGAATGCCCAGCTTCGCTCGGGGGTCATAACCCCGAAACCGGAAGTGGTAGACTAACGCCACCTGGCCTATGTTACTCCTCGGTCCGAGCTACCCCTATACCCCAAATTTCAGACTAGAGGCAGACCTAGTGTAGCCGCCAACCCCGAACAGACAGACAGAAAGACAGACAAACGACAGTCACAAATATTAGTATAGAATACAGGACTTGCACACACGCTACATACCTATATAAATAATAAGGTAAATAAATGCACAGATTTCTAAATATAATTATTATTGTAATAAAAATGCATTCAGACTTCCTCTTTGTAAATGCCGTTAGACCGTTTTTGATACAGACACCCTTTGACAAGTGTAATCTAGCATTAACAAAGGGGAAATCCCCTCTCATCAATACTACATTATAATTAGTCTAAATATCTAATAATCTTTTTTGGTCAAAATAAAACCCTCAAAAACATCATAGATCCATCCATTATTACAATAAATTAATTAATATCTTGATTATTTTTCTAATTCTTATGCCCATAAATTACAAATAGTTTGATTGCGTAGAATAAATTACAAACAGTTTGATTGCGTAGAATAAATTACAAATAATCTGATTGCGTACACTAAGTAAGTAAATGTTATCTAACTTTTTAAGCCTATTGATACAGATTACTAGAAATAACTAGATGTACTGGTATATATATAGTAATATTGGTATTAAAATATCCATTGAATACTGATTTGTTAATACACAAAGCTTGTAGTATATTGTAGTACCAGAATACATCTATATAGTGAATATATTAATACACAAAGTCTGTAGTATAATGAAGCATACTGTAGTACTGGTAAATGTAGTATATTGTAGTACCAGAACACAGTGAACATAACAAGCCTGTGCCCTGTAGTCATAATAGTACAATAGAACCTGAATACAAATTCAATATAAAAATACACCAAGCTAGAAAACCTGATGTCGTATACTGAAATACTGGAATACATATTTAAGATAACAATACACAAAGCCTGTAGTTTTATAAAGAATACTGTAGTACCAGCAAACATATTGAACAATATAACAATATATTGTAGTACCGGAATACATAACACTACACAAAGCCAGGAAGCCTGTAGTTTTTTGTAGTACCAAAATATGTAGTAAATGTAACAATATATATATAATATTAGCATGACACCTTAACATGATTGTGTAGAAAATAATGTGTTTCATGTAGAAAAATAAACCAACTTAAATTTACGTAAGAAAAGAAATATAGTATAACAAAGCCAATAACAGTTATTATGATGAGGAGTGTAACAAGAACAGTAAGTTATACCAGCAGTGTGTGCACAACACAGAACACTTAAAATTCCATGAGTTATTTACCAGATTCCAGGAGTCCCTGTATAGAATTCTACATGTATTTTTTTGACGCTTGAAGAACATTTTCATGCGACAAACTCATGAACTTTTGAAGAAACATTCGATGACTATCTTCCGTTTTATATCTTACAATGTATAGCGAAACCACAAATGTTAATTTTCCAGGAGTTTCAAGGAGTAATCTTGTTTTTTCAGGATTTTCCAGCATTCAAAATCACATTTTCATTTTTCCAGGGTTTTCAAGGAGTGCGAACCATGACCAGGTATCATTTTCAAATACCATGTGTTAATTTCAAATACCATGTGTTATTTTCAAATACCATGTGTTATTTTGTGTTATTTTCAAATAATGTGTATTTTTTTTTCAAATACCAGGTGCTATTCTCAAATACCGGGTGCTGTTCTCAAATACTGTGTACTAATTTCAAATAGCATGGTACCGTAATCAATAACAATGTTTTATTTTTAAAATAAAAAACGGTCGCCTGGTCCTTTCTAACCCACGCAGTGTTAGCCAAGAACCAGAATATATTTTCTACATAGCCTTAAATTATTGAAATATCCATACATATCAAAAAATAAAACTTGTTGACATTTTCTAGTATGAGAAATAAACAGAACTGACAACAACATAATTACTGAGAAATAATTCACCATTGGTTCAACAATATATATATAATATAAAAACCAATCTATATATAATTATCTATATAATATAAATAAGAGAAAAATAACAAGCACACTAAACATGATATGTCATGATGAAGAGCATTCATATGTTGTCATCGACTGGTTCAATGGCTGATGGATATTTGGTAGACAAGGTATCTTCCTATAACCCCAGTCAAGAATTTTTTTCTATGGGCAGATGAGCAATTTTTTCGCCTGATCTACTGGTTCAGTAGCTGATGGATAATATTTGGTAGAAAAGGTATCTTCCCATAACCCCAGTCAAGCATTTTTTCTACCATCATTTAAGCTATGGGCAAATGAGCGTATTTTTTCGCCAGATTGCGGCGTCTGAAATTCGGCAGTAATTTTTTATGGCTGATCACGAACGGTCACATAGTGATGGTCTTGAGAGCGTAAGCCACTCTGCGAGTCAATTACATCGATCATGTGACTTGTACAAAATGTCAAATCGCCAAAAAAGTAAGATTAGCAGTTGCTGTTTATTTGCTTATAAAATTCCGGAATTGTGATGTCAAACAGGCAAGGCCTTTCTGACCAATTCCACGCTTCGGGGGTGGAGGCAGCCATTTAGAGATTTTGTGATATCAATGATGTCTCCGATTGGCTTATGAAAATGGTTTACTTGACAATATATACTGGGCATGGGCAGACGAGCCGATATGCCGAAATATCTAATATGTAAAATATTCAGGCAAATGGTCACCAAGCAGAATGGGTACATAGGTGATACTTTCAAGCGATTTTAAAAATCGCAGAGATCGGGCGAAAAAATACGCTTGTCTGCCGTAGGTATAAAGGAGGGTCCAGGTTCCTAGGGCCCCCATCTAGATCTGCCATTGTACTAGTTATAAACAATACACATCGACTAATATTTCAAACAAATATTGAAATAAAAATAGTGTCAACAGAATATATAATATAAGGTTAGTAACAGGATTTTAATCAAACATTAAATTAAACTTGGTGCATACTAATGATGGAGAGATCAAACCTTATATTATGCTCAAAAACCATTGTAACTTTACAGAAAAACAAAATGGATTTAATGAATCATCGACACAATATTTTACTCATTTTGAAACAAACATGATAATTTATATTTCTATGATTACATGTGCAACACTTGGTAAGAGAATTTTACCTGAGCAGTAGTATTTAAGCCTACTTCTGGTCTAATTTAATATGTCATAAATGCAGAGGTGGGAAGAAGCCGTGGGACCTAAGAGTCTGAGTTGAGTCCCAAGCCGTCGTACCTCCAGTCCTAGTTGAGCCTAAAGTCGTTGACTTCAGTCCCATTCAAGTCGCCTTTTCATCAAGTGAGTCAATAATTCATGGCGAATAAGACGCGTTAAAGTTATGTCCACTCATGCAACTCAATTCTTTATCTCTTTTACCTCACAAATTTTCACAACTGTTGTTTCTGAGTCGAGTCAAGTCAAGTCAGGTCAATGAATTAACTTAAGTCAGACTCGAGTTAGAGTTGCATGACTTAAGTTTCCACCCCTGTTTAAGTGTTTTTTTCCATGCATGCCAATGTGCACATAGATGGATCTAGGTTTTCCGTAACCATGGAAATATAAACGACCATGTTTGTCTCAAAAATGACTAGACATTAAACAACATTCCATTCATAAAGCAAATGACTCTGGCAGTAAAAGTTTTTTCATTGAGGTAGTAACAAAACAAAATATAAAATCAGTACTCTAACATTGTTCAGAGAAAATATGAATTTGCCATTCAAGATAAAATAAATGTTGTCTATGATATGCAATGCTACACTATATGTCATGTGATATAGCAAATAAAAGAATTGCTACACAAGTTTAAATATTGGTAGGCTAAAAGAACTAATAATAGAGCATAAGACTGAAAGGCCAATAAAATAAAATAATTTGTTCCCTGTTGTGTATATTGTAAATATTTCTACATATTCTAAGCTATAAAACAGCAGCATTATTGATAAAAACTCTTGATAATCAGGAGGGAACTAACTTCTGACTAAATTAATTTAAGCGATGACATTATTCCTCGTCGGAGTCTTCCTGTACCTGTGTATATTGTCTGGGCGTAGGAGCATAAGCACGGGGTACAAGGCTGTCACTTCTAAGTAATGGATTACGTTTGCGATCTTCACTATTGTCTTCTGAGATTGATCGAGATCTTGTGGCTAGTGATATCTGACTAATCTGATCTGATGGATCCAACATGGCGTCATGTTCTACAGTTGATTCATGGGACATCTGACAATTTTAAAAAATACAAGACATAAAAATCAAGATTATTTTTATATGGCCAAGAGGATTGTTCATATTGGATGGTTTGAAAAAACTGAGGTTCCATGTACACTTTAAAGAAACCCTGGCAGTTGGGTTTCAAAGACAGTAATGCCACTATCTGGGTAATTACCCTTATAGCATACTTAGATAGATTATGACCGTTTTCTTTAGACTAGTTGGTACATTTTATTTACTAACTGGGTGAGTGTGTGTGGGGTTGGGGGGTGGATGGCCGAATGGTTAACATGTGCACATTGTATCATAAGGTCTGTCATTGAGTCAACTGGCGTGGTTTCGATTCCTCGGTTATATGTGAGAAGGAGTTGTGTCGCCTGTCCAACCTTGTGGGTTTTCTCCGGGTCCTCCCACTGCTAAAGACCCCTACACGCAAGCGAATTATTGAAATAAAATTGCACCATGTGTTAGTCCCGAAATGACCTAGTTTGTGTTGAATGGACGTTAAACCCCATTTCTCTCTCTTTCTTTCATTTACTAATTCATAATGCTTCTTGAAGGGAAACACTAAACAAAGATCGGTGTATTTTGAATTTCCAGGCAACCTTGAAATATTGATAGAATTTTGTTTACTTACCAGCATAGATGGCGCTCTAAAGACGTAAGAGAAGGGATAATGGATAAAATTAAAGAAACTGGATCCGTAAAGATCAGCATATCTCATCACTTGGCTAGCAAAAAATGTCTGTCTGGAACCTGAAAATACATCAGAATAAAATCTAGAATGATATTAAAGGAGCTAAATTGCTAATATTTGGGACCTAGAAATTGACAAAAATGGGTCGCAATGCATATAATAATGTAATTTGAATGTATATAAACTGATTTACATTCAATCGTTTCTGTTTTTACTGTAATTTCTAATCAGTTATGTTCGGCGAAATACGCCGGAAGTCTCAAGTGAATGGCAATCTTTAGTATCTGGTTTTTCCAGTCTACACCAATGGTATTTGTTGCGCAAGCTCTCCAGATAAGAATATAGCGTCACCATTTGACATGACTTGTGGAATATGTCTATCCCTGTTCTTTGAGTCCCTTGTTCCAAATGGCGCCGAAACGCATTATGGTACACGATTCGTGTACCAATGGTAAAATGTTTATTTTGTCTTGAATATTGGATATCAGAAGCCCATTTTTTCCCTGTAAGATCTCAAGACCAATGTTGATTTGAATTGACAAACAATTCGTGTTGAAGATTTTGGATGATATTGAGTTAGAGACTTAGCTACTTTAAGTTCAACAAATTTTTTCCAGTCGATCAGAAAAATTATGAACCACAGACGCACAGGACAATTTGATTTTGGGAAGGCACAGGTTTGTGTATCCAAATTTCTGTATTTTTGCCTGAATATACCTAAAAATGACTTCCATAGTTTTTCAGAAGGATAAAATAATTGATAATAATAGTGAGATTACTGGTAATCCAAGACAACAGAGTTGATAGTTTCAGAAATAAAAATTTACTTTCCCCACCAATCCTTGAAAGTTTGATATCTCTATGGTATTTTGAAAATTATCCAAATACTGTACATCTTTGCTATGAGAATATAACTCAAGTCACCAGACTGAAGCCTTTGGAAAAGATCATCTTTTGATTGATCGAGACAATACTTCTCTTATTATATAATAATACTTTAACAAGCCAACAGTGAGGCTGATGTCCCCCGCCGAAATTGCAAAATAAATAGATGACACATATTAATTAATCGCACATTTATTTTTTTCACTAAGTTTCATCACTCTCTATCAAATAGAATCAAGATTATCTTGTCCCAAACCATCGACAAATGAAATCGATTAGCTCTGCTTAGCTTCAGCTCGAAATGTTAATTATTGAACTCAGTCAAGACATTCACCTAATGAACATCTACATATACATCAAGTTTAAACATTCACCTAATAGACACCTATGCCAAGTTTGAACATTCTACCTCAATTAGAAGGAGAGTTATTGTGTTCCAAAGTTTATACCAATCAAATTGCTTATCACTCTGCTTACCCTCAGCAAAAAATGTTCATTATCGAACTTAGTTAAGGTATTCATATAATAAATCTATACACCAAGTTTCATCAATCTCACTTAATTAGAACTAAAGTTATCGTGTCCCAAAGCATCAACCAATCAAATTGCTTATCTCTGCTTACCCTAAGCGGAAAATGCTCATCTTCGAACTCCATCAAGGCATTGACCTAATCAACACATACACCAAGTTTGAACATTCTAGCTCAATTAGGAAGAGAGTTATCGTGCCCCAAAGTATCAACCAATCAAATTGCTTATCTCTGCTTACCCTAAGCGGAAAATGCTCATCTTCGAACTCCATCAAGGCATTGACCTAATAAACACATACACCAAGTTTGAACATTCTAGCTCAATTAAAAGTTATCGTGTCCCAAAGCATCAACCAATCAAATTGCTTATCTCTGCTTACCCTAAGCGGAAAATGCTCATCTTCGAACTCCATCAAGGCATTGACCTAATCAACACATACACCAAGTTTGAACATTCTAGCTCAATTAGGAAGAGAGTTATCGTGTCCCAAAGCATCAACCAATCAAATTGCTTATCTCTGCTTACCCTAAGCGGAAAATGCTCATCTTCGAACTCCATCAAGGCATTGACCTAATAAACACATACACCAAGTTTGAACATTCTAGCTCAATTAGGAAGAGAGTTATTGTGTCCCAAAAAGTGTGACGGACAGACAGACAGACGGACAGACAGACGGACGGACAGACGGACAGACAGACGGACGAACCCATTTTAATAGTCCCCTGCTTTCTTCGAAAGGCGAGGGACAATAAAACAAAAGGCAACACCACTACATTCAGTGAAGTATCAGGTTTTTTTCTGTTCAAAAATAATCCTGTCTTGTTTCCCTGGTACAGAAATGGGATAATTTAAATGAAATGGAAGGTGGCTTATAACGTCCTACTTGCAATAATTTAAGGAAAGGTACTTAAAACAAACAATAACATGATTATTTTAAGGCAAATAATGGAGCTTAAGATGTTAGGACAGTTTGGGGGATAACTCTTTTAATTTAGTAAGAAAGAAACCACTCTGAATGCCTCCCCTACCTCCATCTCCCCACATAGGGAGGAGAGGAACGGTCATCAATGGTTAGAGAAATCATCTGAGCTGACAATTTCATCCAACCCGCTTCACGCTCAGAAGGGGAGGCTTTGTATCATCCTCGTGGTTTACGATCCAGTCAAGTTTGACTGACGTCCAAGCGAAGCATACTTTAGAAATGATCCCTAACAGTATGATCTTAATGTAACTTATTCCACGAATGACCAGTATCAAACTGTGTTTAAATTTTAAAATGGCTGAAGATATTTAAAAATAATGGGTCAACTTTTACATTTAATAAATCAGATAGTTTGGATACAATTTGTTTCAATTCATTGTATAATATGACAAATTTTAAAGAACATTTTGATTATCTTAAGTCAAATTTATATAATTAACTTTTTTCATTATCAAAAAAAATATGTTTTAAAACAAGAAATGGAGATAAGGGAGATAATTTATGAAATCATTCAGGAAGCACATGGTTGGAGGTGTGGCATGATGACCTAGATCTATTAATAACTTTATCTATGTAGCTGTACAATAGTCAGTCATTGTATTATACAAGTAGGCTACCATCACTGATACACTTCACGTCAGCTGTGTGAACTGAAGTCAAACAAAAAACACAACACAACTACTTAAAGATTTAAGCCTCAAGGCAATATTTTTTAGACAAATTCACTGTACCTTTTGCTGTTGCTGAAATACATTCAAAGCAATCTACTCGATATTTAGAATTAAAATTTCGAAGTCCAGTTTTAAAAGGATGTAACAAACTTACCACTTCTAAAAAGGCTGCCTAAAATACCATAAGACATATCCATCTGATGGGTTACTTCCTAAATTAAAAAAAAAATACTCAGATTCAGATATATTCTTTTAATAATGGTGCCATTCCTTGAATGTCTACAAAGATATTATTATGAATTGAAAATTATGCAAGTACTGGTAATACATCTTAATATTATTTAAGTCATTCTGTTTAGATATTGTGATTTGAGAAAGGGACCTACCCTGATAGAATTATGTATTTTTCCAATCTCAGGTCTTGATTCTTTACAACTGCTATCTAAATTTCTAGTAAATAAATATTAATAATATTTAAAATCTGAAATAGTGATGTGTTGTGCATGGAAGTTTAATCTTTTAGGAACTCTTGATACTACTTTTCTTTTTTTTGAGTTGTTCACATAGTTGAGACAACATACGAGTGTATATGTCTGTAACTACAAGAAAAAGTATACAATTGAGGCGGGCTGGGGGCCAGCCATGGCAAGTGCCCAAAAAATAATTATTAATAAATCAAATGCTTTTGTGATGCAAAAAATCAATAAATAGATCTCAGTGACAAGGTTTGATTTAAAAAAGAAATTCCTCTATTGGCCTAAATACACACCAGCACTGTGTCCAATCAAATTTATAACATGCTGTTGATTTTCAAAGTACAATTTAACAAAAATAAAAAAAATCAAGGCATTTTTTTTTTATTCCTTCAAGACCACAGAATGGGTATGAGTTGGAACTTGGGCTAGACCAATTTGACTTTGGATACACTTGGACATAAAACAACAATTGAAAACAAAAAAAAACTACTGGAATATTGCATGCTCTTCTCTTAGATCAGACTGTTTAGGTTTTGATATTTTAAGCATAGTATTGTTTATGTGAACCAAGTGGCTTTTTACTAATCAAGGCCATAAAAATTAAATTGCTCTGGCTTTATGCTTGAGTTGTGTTCTAACAATATTACTGGGTTTACAGAAGAATACCCATTTTCTTTCCCCCTTATGTGCTTTGTAAATCAGATAAATGGTGTTTAACGTCCTACAGTTCTGCACGGACTGGGCTAATGAAGAAGGGCATATTCCATACTATGAGAGAAATTTTGCCAGGACAGCGGCACTATGACCTACTCTTATTTGAAATTCCAACTGTCAAGGCCGGGTTGTTTTATGTGCACATCCATGTGTACACGAGACCTCGTTTCTCCGTCCCATCCACTCTACACAAACTAGGTCATTTCAGGACTAACATATGGTTAGAAAAATTTTCAATAATTCGCTTGCGTGTAGGGGTCTTTAGCAGTGGGAGGAAACCGGAGGATCCTGAGAACACCCATGAGGTTGGACAGGCGACCCTACTCCTTGTCACATACAATCGGGGAATCAAAACCATGCCAGTTGACTCAATGGCAGACCCGAATCTGGCTTCCTTTATATGGTTATGTTACATATTACATGTATATCCTAAAATCGTTCCTACAGGCCTGAGAATGTTCAATGATTGCATTTTCCATCTTTCTGTGAGCACCTTCTTGTCTGAATTTTCAGTTCCCCATGATGGCCCTTTTAAACCCCACCCCACCGCCCACCTCAACCTGTATGCGACTGAATATTCAAAATACATATACAAATGTCATGTTTTTATTATTCTCAATAATCCATATTATCATTTATACCATGGATTAACAAGTCTGTAAAATGTCTACTGTTATTTTCACTTCAAGAGAAAGAACTTTAAGGTTTAAAAAAATAGATTTATAAAAGTTTGTTTACAGTAGTAAAAACATACTTACTTGTACATTTCACCAATAGCAATATCTAATTGTTCTAATTTTGCAAATAACGATCGTTTATCTGTCCATACCATCAATTCCTGAGATAATTCCGGAACACATAAAAATGTTCTCCATCCTCGAGCCTTCCTAGATTTTAAAATATCACCAAAAATATGATCCCCTACATACAGGACTTCACTGCCATAAGACTTCATTACTTCAGAAAATGCGCCCACTGATCCTAAATAAAAATAAACACGATCGTTAGCCAATGATCATAATTGTATTGGTAACTCCATAATTATGTAACCTGCTAACTATCCAGAAGGTTCTGTGTTTGCAACTCGTTCTTCTGGTGTCACTGGTGAAGGACGGAAGGGCCTTCCAATGAAAAGCATCTATTTGTTGAGATGGGACAAGAAAAACGCCGTCCCATGTATACTATTGGTCTTACGTTATGGGAAAATCCCAGCTAATAAAGGATTCAAACGAAGATTTCATGGTTAGTGAGTCGGCGCCATATTCACCAAGCCTCCGTGGTTCCCTTAATGTACATAGATCTTGGTTTTTCATACCATCCAAATGACAAGATACATTTTCTGTAATAGCCTCACAAGCACAACTTCAAACCTTACAACTAACTATTGTACCGTTCTCAGTAACTCACACTACAAATTGAACAGGAGTTTGTGACCAGTGTCTTCACTGTATAACTAACAAGATCTCATTAAAAAGTAAAACAATCTGATTAAAACACAGATCCAATTTCGTTTCCTTTTTAAGGTTCAAAATTTCGATTTTACTTGTCTTGACTACACTTGGATCTGGAAGCGTTGTTATTTAACTCGTGTTCTGCTTGAAATGAGTGGTCAGCCAATCAAATGGTCTGTCGAATTGAGCGTTTGACCTTTTTTGCGCGGAACTGTTGGTAGACATTAGTGGCAATAGAAATCAGAATAAAGAAAAAGTAGAAAAAAAATACATGGCGGTCGCTAATTGGTTAATCGAATGACTGACGTAATCGCTTGCTTGGTACCTGATGTCATAGAACGTGAACTCCCACTATAACTTGTTAGATCTACATGTAGTGTAGGCCATCGAAAGTATAAAAAACAAAACGAAATATAGATCTATATTTTAATTAGATTGAAAGAAAAACAATGTAAAACAAACCTCCTGAGTAGATATGTTGAGAAGAAATTGGTCCTGTGTGAGTACCAAGTTGTAATCTCCCAGTAGTCTACAACAAACACATGGAAGTTTATGAGTATACCTATATAGTTATTATATAAAAAGTTTTCTGCAGGCATATGTCATGCAGTGTGTTAGGAGGAAAATCGAAATAAGTTTAGACTTAAGTCCAGGCCCCGAGTTCACAAAGCATTCTCAGACTTAAGTTAAGAATTTACTCAACTTTCAATCACTGTTTATGAGAGAGAGAGAAATGGGGTTTAACGTCCACTCAACACAAACTAGGTCATTTCGGGACTAACATATGGTTCAATTTTATTTACATAATTCGCTTGCGCGTAGGGGTCTTTAGCAGTGGGAGGAAACCGGAGGACCCGGAGAAAACCCACGAGGTTGGACAGGCGACCCTACTCCTTGCCACGTACAACCGGGGATTCGAAACTACGGCAGTCGACTCAATGACAGACTTTATGATACAGCGCACGCACGCTAACCATTCAGCCATCCAACCCCCCCACTGTTTATGAGAAATATCTTTGATCCAGAAACAAATAACTTTGCATATAGTTTCTTATTGATATATTTGATACCTTCAAACAACAAAAGTTTTATAAAGGCCTATATTTTAGTTAAAATAAGACGAACAATTTTGAGTAAATTCTTAACGTAAGTCTGAGAATGCTTTGTGAACTCGGGCCCTGTCCCTCATACCATGCTGCATTGTGTATGCCCATTTTTATATGTCTTGTTGTTGCGGAAAAAATAAAACATTAAGCCCTATTTCATTTCATTTTAAAAAGTTATTAGTTTATACGCATAGTTACATTAAATATGAAAAAAAAAAAAAAATATAATAATCACATTGGGTATTGTAAAAAAAAAAGAATTTCATCTTTTATTTAACGAGTACTAGAGTACTATATGTACCAGAAACCCAGCAGGATGTTATCACAGCCATCTTGGTATTGTGACATCATATTAATAATCAAAACCCGTCAATCGATGCACAAATGTCCAAAATAAACCAACATGTTGATCGTACTCCAATTGGTGGAGCCTTATGCTTTTTTTGAAGAGGGTAATCCCAAGAATAATAACAAAAAGGATTAGGAGAAGATAATTATCATGGGTATATAACCAGCTCCTGGTTAAAAATCCATTTGTGAAATGAATTTGGGTTTAACGTCCTACTGTTCTGCTCCAACTGGATAATGAAGACGAGCATACGCCATACAGTGTTCCATGAGGGAAATTTTGCCCGGGCAGCTGCATTATGGCCTACTCTTATATCGAATTCTAACTGCCAAGGGATCTTTTACGTGCACGTCAATGTATACACAGGACCTCAGTTTTTCATACCATCCAAAAGACTCGACAGCTGCCCTTGCCAGGCCCTCCAGCCTGTACCACTGACAAAGGAAAACCATGTCAGAAAATCCTGATGAACTTTTTCGGCCGATACAGGGATCAAACATGCGATCTCCAGGCTAACCGTAGCTCCATAATCCATTTATATTTTATCTTTGATGTACTAACGTCCGTCTCCTTGTACAAATAATTGAAATCTACCAGGTTCAAAAATGGTCAGGACAAGAAACTTAATCTTACCCGATCCACTCGTCTTAATATTGTCCCCTCTTCAAAAAATAATGGCTTCTTGGCATCCACAACAATATAATCAAAATAAGATGTCCAATCTCTCTTCTCACCACCAGACTATAAAACAACATTTATATTACACAGGACCAGCTAATCAATTTCTTACTACAGAAATACTAGGATTCCCTTATCTTAACCTGAGGTGGAAACAACAGAGTTGTTCTAGAGGTAGTCAAACTTGTTTTTTTTTATAAAAAAAATAAACAAAAGTATATATTTGTAACCCTTTAGCCACCCAAAACTACTGCTCCCTCTAGATCCTAAACAGAAGCAGAGAGAGAGAGAGAGATCGAGAGAGAGAGAGAGAGAGAGAGAGAGAGAGAGAGAGATGGGTTTTAATGTCCACTCGACACAAACTAGCTAATTTCGGGACTAACATATGGTTCAATTTTATTTCAATAATTCGCTTGCATAGAGGGGTCTTTAGCAGTGGGAGGAAACTAGAGTAACCAAAGAAAACTCATGTGGTTGGACAGGCGACCAAACTCCTTGTCACGTTTAAGCATGGAATTGAAACAACAAAACTTACTCAAGGATGTGATTTCGCATGCACACATTAAACCACTAGACCATCCCCCACCCCACTCCACCACCTAAACAGACACAGTCACATAAATATTAGTGAATTATTTGAGGACCATTCTCCTTGTCACATTTAAGCAGGGAATCAAAATGACAAAACTTGACTCAAAGACAGACCTTGTGATTTTACACGTACACGTAACTCAGGTGGTTTCAGGCAGACTAGAGAGAGTGGTAGTTTCAGGTGGCTTCGAAAATGAGCTCTAAAAACAATGTGAAAAAAAAATATTCATCACTCCGACATTCAAAAATAATTACCAAAAGACAGCAGCTATCTTACCTTCTCTGGTGGATAATCAAACATAAAGTTCATAATTTTCTGCAAAGGAAAATAACAAAATTTGAAAGACAATTAAAGATTAGAAGACAAAGAAAGATTAAAATTAAACCACTGAAAATTTGATATTTTCAGAAAAATGAGAGAGAGAGAGAGAGAAATGGGGTTTAACGTCCACTTGACACAAACTAGGTCATTTCGGGACTAATATATGTTTTTTAAAATTTTATTTCAATAATTCGCTTGCGCGTAGGGGTCTTTAGCAGTGGGAGGAAACCGGAGGACCCACGAGGTTGGACAGGCGACCCTACTCCTTGTCACGTACAACCGGGGATTCGAAACCACGCCAGTTGACTCAATGACAGGACGTATGATACAGAACGCACGTGCTAACCATTCGGCCATCCAACCCCCCACAGAAAAATGAAAATGACGCACAGTGACTTTAAAGTAAGAGTAATATGTGAAAAAGAATACATGTACTTACATTAGTAAATCTATAATCACTGTTTGTAGCTAGAAAAACCTTAGCACCAGAATCACGAATCCTGAGGAAAAAGTAAACAATAGAATTAAAGCTGCTGTCTGCGATTTGATCGATATTGAATCCCTTGCAAAGTACACTGTTGTGAAAGATGAATCTCTAAAGGGAATATCAGTCCAAATATGGTTTAATTCCGTTCAATATTTACAAAGATATAATGAATTGAAAATTTCTAAAGCACTGTGACTGCAGGTGGAGTAAATTTAAATTACACCTCATGACAGTAAACCGAAAATACTCAAAGTGTATCCAGTTCCAAACCTTAATGTAAGCAAATGGGCTGCTTGCTATGTAACAAGACAGCTTCATATTCTACTGGTAGCATAAAAAGCTGAAGGGCCTACCGTTCGTTTAAATCCGACTGAATCCAAGACGGGTGATTATCTAGCATTGGCTCGTCTTCATTAGTCCAGTCGGAAAAGAACAGTAGGACGTTAAATCCCATTTCATTTCATTTATCTAACATTGGTATTCTGATTTTGTCTTCCTAATCAATTAATCCGCCTGAGAACAAATTTAGCGTGGATGCAACTGTGATATTTTAGCGAAAATGCAAATGACACATCAAGCTTTTAATGATTACCTGTTAAGTAAAACAGGTAGTCTGTCATCTTTATAGACATAAGATTCTACATTTTTCACTGTTTCTTGTTTTAATGGTCCCTGAAATAAACATTTAGAACTTATATCTAATCTAAACATATTAATTGTCAAGAACTCTGAAAAGAGCAGACAGAATGATGAAACAAGGGTTTGTTTCGGGGAATCAGCAAGTGATTATGTATGTTCAAACCTGGAAATGAGACAACTGTCACAGACAAAATGTCGGGCACATAATCGAGTATTGTCAGGAAGTCAAAATGTTGTCAAAACACAGATTTGGGGGTTTTTTCTGTGTTTTTACTAATAGTATTAAAAGGCCTACATTTCCAGTCTAGTTCGATATAGCAGGTATTAAGAAGTGCCCTACAATTTGTCAGGCCTGTGTACAACCCACAGCTAAGTTGCTTTATCTCACTCAATCCAGTAACTTTATTAATGCCGAAGAAATCTAGAGTTGTCTCCCTTCAATTGTTAGCCAGTTCAACTGTTGTGTACAACTACTACTACTCTCAAACAAAAAGTCTTGCTATCCAGCATTCAACTCTATTTCATCTTGCACCTTAGCCAACACCTGAATCGAACCCAATTTCTCCTTGTCAATGAGCCAGTGCCTTACCCAGCTCAGGTGGAAAAGAAAGAATTGCTATAAACAAACAAACTATACTCCTGTATCATGAAATCATGAGAAATAATTACTAATCTCACCACTGAAATGAAATGAAATGGGGTTTAACGTCCTACTGTTCTGCTCCTATACTAGGCTAATGAAGACGGGCATAAGCCATACAGTGTGCTATGAGGGAAATTTTGCCTGGGCAGCGGCACTATCGCCTACTCTTATATCGAATTTCAACTGCCAAGGGATCTTTTACGTGCATTCCAATGTTTACACGGGACCTCGGTTTTTCGTCTCATCCGAAGGACTAGACAGCTGTCCTTGTCAGGCCCTCCGTCCTGCATCACTGACAAGGGGGAAACCATTTCGGAAAATTGGAATGAACTTTCTTGGCCAATGCAGGGATCGAACACCCGACCTCCAGGCTAGCAAGCCAGCGCCTTACCCACCTAGCCACCGTGGCTCCCTAATCTCAGCACAGAATGAGTTTAAATTAGTATATTTTAAGACTAAACCATTTTGGAAAATACCAGTTAGTGAGCCATGCCAGAGCCTTATTCAATGAGCCATATTTTGATGTTTTGTAAAGACTGATGGTTAGTGAGCCACAGTGGTTCCTGTATAATTTGAGACTAACATTGAAGTTTTGTAAAGTCAGATGAGACTAACATTGAAGTTTTGTAAAGTCAGATGAGACTAATATTCATGTTTTGTAAAGTCAGATGAGACTAATATTCATGTTGTGTAAAGTCAGATGAGACTAATATTCATGTTTTGTAAAGTCAGATGAGACTAATATTCATGTTGTCTAAAGTCAGATGAGACTAATATTGATGTTGTGTAAAGTCAGATGAGACAAATATTGATTTTGTAAATATGTCAGATGAGAATGATATACTGGTATTTACCTCTTTGTCATGTACAACAGATGTAGCACACAATACATCTTGATATATAGAGTTAAACGTCATGGATATATCACCACATTTTACACCCTTTCTATCACTGAAAATATACATTTTACACATAGATAAACATTTTACACCCATTCTACCACTGTAGATATACATTTTACATATAGATAAACATTTTACACCCTTTCTATCACTGAAAATATACATTTTACAAATATATAAACATTAGTGGGGGGTTTGCCTTTTTTGAATACGAGTAGCCAGATTTCTGGCCATGATATTGCAGTGCCCTCCAGATGCGGGTATGGGTTCTTCACCTGTGACCTTCGCTTGTTTTATGTTCAGACAGATATTCAGACAACAACAATTGGTATGACTAGCAGCAAAAGTTTAAATATTGAAGATAAACCAAGAAAGAAGTGAAATGAAATGGGGTTTAACGTCCTACTTTTCTGCACCAACTGGCACTATTGAAGATGGGAAACACCAAGAAAGGAACAATGTATACCATGGCCATAATTTGAGTTGCTGGTTCTCTAGAAGTCAGATATACTGACAGAAACCATGTGTCATTTGGTGGTCAAATCATTAATAAAAATATTCTTAGACAATAACACATACTTAAAGATACATTATGGGAGATTCGATAACAAGTTGGCCGTTCTCACTATAATAATTAAAAACTAGATAACGTAAAGGCAATTTGCTGAAAATTTCATTCAAATTGATCCACTATGAACCAAGAACTAAGCGAATGAAATTTCTGCCTAGCCTCGGTCATCATTACTAAAGTCAGTACGATAAACAGCATAGTCTCGATTATCCATTTAATCGTTTAATCGAGAAGGAAAGTTATGCAGTAAATCGGCTCACAATCCACTTAAGATCGCAGGCTAGCGATCCCATCTAGAGTTGATTATGGTCTGGATAAGTTAATTAATGTCTAATTAATAATTTAGATAACATTTCAGGCCTAAAGAAAGACCTGCAATAGACAGATTTAGCTCTTGCATAATGTATGTTTAACAAAATATTCAAGTCACTTTTGAGAACACAACAAAAATTAGTTGATCATATCATTGTAAATACTGAAATGAACCATATTTGGATTGATATAAATTTTAGGGATGCATCTTTCACAATATTGTATAGTTAAGGAATTCAAAATGACAATCAGGGCACCTTGCCATCCAACCTCCCAATCCCATAAACGCAAAGACTAAAGGAATTTCAAATATTTTGTAATTAGTCATTTAAAATAACTAATAACTCATAACAATTCTCAGTTTAAGAAATCTGCTGTACTTGAAGGAACCACTATATAACTTTCTTATTTTTTTCTTTCTATAATGATAGATATTTTTCAACATTAACTATTAAAGAACTATGAAATTAACACCCCATTTATCTGTTTAGTTAGCTGAATAAAATAAACTTTAGGTATCTTTTAATCTTTGAAAAGTTCTTAAGACTTTAGATATATCAATATCTCCCACTTAGAGGCTGTAGCCAGATCCATTGTTATGAAAATATTATCCTAAACCAAAATGTCTTAACTTGAAATTCTACAGAAAATATTTGAAGTTAAAAAGTTAATAATAATCCTACTAACTTTTGAGATAATAAAAATGTTGAGAAAAGTCAAAGGAGCCAGTTTTGAAAGAAGCACAAGGGCACAAGGGCAAAAAATGTCTAATTTACGTAAAAAATAACAATCAAACAAATGTTCCCCGAATTTTATTAATAATTCTACTAGCTTTTAACAGAAGTGAGGGTCAACGTCCTACTTTTCTGCACCAATGGGTATATGCCCTACAATGTGCTACATCGCAAATTTTGCAAAGCATGCATGGCAATGTGTACATGGGACCTAATTTTTTGTCCTATCCAAAAGACTAGATACTGTTCCTTATCAAACTCTTTGTCCTACGTAACAAACAAGGGGAAACCATGCTGGAAAAACCTAAGGAACTTCCTTTGCCAACACCAGGAGCACACCAGAGACCTCCTGGTTAGCAAGCCAGCATCTTACCCACTTATCCATAACGGCTTCTAGCTTTTAGCAGAAAAGAGCACAAAGCCTAATTTATGTAATTTATGTGCAAAAGGAAACGTTTCCCTAATTTTAATAATAATCCTACTAGTTTTTAACAGAAAATGAAGAGAAAATTCAATGAAGTCAGTTTTTAAACTTTTCCTTAGGTAATTGTAATAACTAGATTTTGACAAAACAATCTGAGAAAAGAAAAAGAAGCCAGAATTATGTAAAAAAGATCTTTCAGAACAAAAGAAAATGTTTCCCTAATTTCAATAATAATCATACTAACGTTGAACCAAAATGAAAAGTCAATGAAGCCAGTTTTGAGAGATAAGAAACCTAATTTAATAAAAAAAAAAATCTTTCAGCACAAAAGGAAATATATTTTCCTAATTATGCTGTGTGCTGAAAACTACTGCAAAACATTAAGTTTGGCAACAGGTGAACAGAAATAACCATGCATGTGAGCTGTAATGCATGTGGAAATAAATAAACATGCAAACACATCTATCAC
Source organism: Patella vulgata (assembly GCF_932274485.2). Lineage (NCBI taxonomy): Eukaryota > Metazoa > Mollusca > Gastropoda > Patellidae > Patella > Patella vulgata. The sequence continues at coordinate 19,064,331 of NC_065881.2, forward strand.
CTGCTTACACTGTACAGATAATGAGCTCGTTAAGATCTTGTTTTAAATTACGGCACCAAAACATCAAATTCTTTCTGATTTTTATATGGATTCTACCGGAAGTAACTCACAAAATAATTTAACAGAATTTTATGAAGATTTTCATGTCAATGTCATAATTTAATTAATATTTTCATGTTAACAACATTTGGTTATTCTTATAATTGCTGAACTTCTGATGAAACTGAGTTAAAATTTTACATATTCTTCATTAACTCTATGACATCATGACCTGAATCGGTTATCTGAAACCCGTTTTAATATTCCTCTTGCATACAAAAATATGTGGCAAGGTGTAGAGAGAGTTAAGATGTTAACCCTCATTTCATTTTATTTTATTTACAAAAATAAAAAATGAGATTAAATGAGGTTTATGTCATAGTTTTTTTATACCAACCCGGCTAATGAATATGGGCATATGTCATGGGTAAAAAAACCACTCAGAATCCTCTGCAGACAATAAAACAAACCAGCAGCACCTATATAAGTGTAGTTTCAATCCGATTAAATCAGGAGATTATCCACCATTGATATTTTTGTTTAGTTTTCTTAAAGATACATTATGTAAGATTTAGATAAAGAGCTAGCCATTCTTGCTATACTAGTTCGAAAATAGATAATGTAAAATGAATAATTTGAAAATTTCATTCAAATTACTCTTTTGCGAGCGAAGATATGGTTTGACAAGACGTGTGCAATAATTTCAACCACCATACTGGTTTTCCTAAGCTAAGTCTCACTACTCCATTTTTAGCTTAAATCAAAGTATCGCTGAACTGTTATAATCTATTTAATTTACGAGAAATCCAATGTCCTCAAGAGTTGATTATGGCCTGGATAAGTTAATTAATGTCTAATTAATAATTTAAAAACATTTCAGGCCTAAAGAAAGACCTACAATAAGCAGATTTAGCTCTTGCATAATGTATGTTTGATTAAATGTTAAATAATCAATTTTAGTACACTTTAGTGTGGATTAAGCCTTGAAACTTTTTGCAGCATTTGGCATCATCAGCATATGATAAAACAAGTCAGCACCAACTACCTACTATAGATATTTTGGGTTTAGTTTCCTTAATTAAATGTTATAGAAATATTACGTAAAATTTACATAAAGAGCTGGACGGTCTTGCTATACTAGTTCAAAAGTAGAAAATGCAAAATGAATATATTGAAAATTTCAGTCATATTACTTTATTCTGAGCAAAGTTATCAATGTTTGTAGTTTTGACAAGATGTGTGTATTGATTGTTTATTATAGTAATGACGGTGCTGGTTATTCGAGCCCTAGCTTCTCCATATTTAATTCAAATCATTAAATGGCCAAACCATTCTAATCTACTTAAAATCAGAGCCATATGACGGCACCAAGAGTTGATTATGGTCTTGTCATGTTAATAAATGTCTAATTAATAATTTACATAACATTTAAGGCCTAAAGAAAGACCTGCAATAGGCATATTTAGGTCTTGAATAATGCCTCTTTGAATAATCAAACTGAGTAAATTTTAGGGTGGATTAAACCAGTAAAAATATGCGACTTTAACTCTTTCCTTGCTTGATGAGACATCAAGATATTAACCAAAACATCTTATTTTTCAACAGAGAACTCAGTAATCCGTTTAACAATAAATGCAGGGTGGGGTGATAATACCGCTCGTAAACAGTAAATTAATACCAATATGATTATTGAATCCAAGAGGTTATGAGGGCAATTTTATGTTATAGTAATTAAATTGTGGTTGGCCTGCTCACAAACTGTCCAGGAATGCTCATAGTAAATTCCTTTCCGTGTAATAATACTTAAATAGTAATTTCCTCATTCTGGAAATTTACCAAAAATACATGTACTTAAAGCTCAGCTGTATGTCCCGAGTTATGAAAATAAATTATGTAAATAAAATTCCTTCGTTTCGTAACTTTGAAGTTACAGTTTTTCTAGAAGATCCAATATCATAGTACTCTCATTTAAAAGCTTGCCAGTAAAGAAATAAGTCACATTTTTGTGCCATGGCCACATTAAGCCACTTCCTAAATTTAGTTAAAGCCAATGATTGTCATTTGCATTTTTTGACAATATCTAATTTTCAGGCTCAATTCATGCTAAAATGTACTCATATTGTTTATTTAACATTTAATTAAAGACACATTATGGGAGATTAGATAAAGAGCTGGCAGTTCTCACTATAATAGTTAAAAACCAGATAATGTAATGGGAATTTACTGAAAATTTCAGTCAAAAAGTGATACACTCCTAACCGAGAATTTTGCAATGTGAATTTTCGGCCTAGCCTCGATCATCATTACTAAAGTCGGCATGATAAAAAAACAAAGTCTTGAATGGAGGTTGAGCAGCAAATCAGATCCTAATCCAATAAATATCGCAGGCTAGCAATGATATCGAGAGTTGATTATGGTCTGGATAAGTTAATCAATGTCTAATTAATAATTTAGATAACATTTCAGGCCTAAAGAAAGATCTAAAATAGACAGATTTAGATCTTGCATAATCCAAGAAAATAAATCCAAATATCAATGGTAGATAATCTCTCGGATTCAAAGGGCTTAATTGGCAATGCTGTTTTGTCAATATAATATGTAGTATATGCTGAATATTGTGAAATGTTCAATTTGTCACATCTTGTATAAGATCTGAATGGAATGGGGTTTTCCAACCATTCTGCTCCGAATGGGCTAATGAAGACGAGCATATGCCATGCAGTGTGCTATTAGGGAAATTTTCCCCTGTCAGCGGCACTATTGCCTACTCATATATCGCATTCCAACTGCCAAGGGATCTTTTATGTGCATGCCAATGTATACACATGACCTCAGTTTTTCGTAATATCTGCACGACTAGACAGCTATCCTTGTCAGTCCCTCCGTCCTGCAGCACCACTGACAAGGGGAAACGTCATAAAAAATCCTGATGAACTTTCTCGGTCAATGCAGGGATCGAACATGCGACCTGCAGGCTAGCCAGCCAGGGTCTGACACACTTAGCCACCGCGGCTCCAAGTTTTAGAATGATATACCTTTTAGAGATTCATCTTTTACAATGCTGTAGTATACAAAGGATTCAGAATGCATGAAACAATGATGCTTAATATCATGAGTTAATTATTGATGAATATTACTGACATGAACTTGAAGCCAGTACAGGATTTAAATATGAAAAATAGCCAAGTGCACCTAATTTTTTGTACTAATCATAAACATTAATCAGAATATTTGTAGTTGGAAGTCCATTAAAGGGAATGGAAGCTTATTTACCCTATTTCCTGAAGCAGACTACTTCTTGTGACACAATTCTGACCTCTGTTAACCACAATTAAAAATGTCTGAGGTGCAAAATTTTGAAACAGCATCCCTGGATCAGAGACTTTAATGGAGCTTGATATAGACAGATTGTTGGTATAATTGTATGTATTTACAACAGTTCTCCCCCCTCCACAGCACGTTTTACATGGTTTATTGCCAAAACCTTATCTAAAACTGCCAACATATCTATTATTTTGTTTAATTTCTCTGTCTGATATTTAGATTTTGTAATTGATGGAGCTGAAGCTGAGATGTCTAAAGATAAATTACTTTTCTTCTAATGGATTAATGTTTTTTTTTTCTTTCCATTCCATAGAGATAAATGTCTTCACGTGTTTGAAGGTAAAAATAAAAATTTAACATGACCTAATTAATTCCAACCAGGTTTTCAGACGCTTATATTTAGTTTAGATTTAAACCAGGGTAGCTTATACTATAAATATAATAAGCTATAAGCCAAGCCAGTTTAATCTACTGCACAGGTCCAAAGCTACCTGAAGCTGGTGTTTATGCCGATTCATTGAGACGGCCATATAAGTCTAAGGAAAAAGCTGGTCTACATGCTAAAAAAAGCACTAGTAATATTTTCAAATAAAAATGTACCATATTATGTTAGTCCCAAAATGGCCTAGTTTGTGTTGAAAGGACATTAAATCCCATTTCTCCCTCTCTCTTGAAGATACTAAGGTAATCTAGTGACCCACAAAACTTATTTGGTCTGGAAAATATATTTCTAATAAACAAGAATACACAAGAATTAAACAATATTCCACATCGTTCATTTACAAGCGAGAGATAGAGATAGGGAGATAGAGAAATGTGGATTAACATCCACTGGACACATACTAGCATATGGTTCAATTTTATTTCAATAATTTGCTTGCTCATAGGGGTCTTTAGCCATTGGAGGAATCCATAGGATCCAGATTCCTTGTCACGTACAAACTGGAGATTGAAACCATATATCTTGACTCAATGACTGACCATTTTATCTAAAGTGCACATGATAGACAATTCAGCCACCCAATCTCCCTGTCATGACTAGTGTAAATGTATTTACTTATGGTAACATCATTCCATTAGAATTAAACTATTTTTGCTATTTTAATCTTACCATGTAATTTTGTGATGAGTAATCCTAAAACAATGTATTCTATTTGATTAATGATAGGCTATGTTTTTATTTATTTAAAAAACATTATATTACAACCTAAGTAATGAGCAGACATTTTCATGGCATGTGGTTATCCAACGTTCTTAATTGTTTCTGATGTTGAAATTATTTTTTGGGTAGTAGTAGTTAATTCAAAATTAAATGAAAAGAAATGAGGTTTAAATTGCTGATCGTCATTTTCAGGGGTTTTGAATCTCTTGCAAACTACAAAAGTTGAACCTTTAAAAGGAATATCATTTGTCTGCCAAATATGACTCAAGGTGAAAGCAAACGGAAAACCCCACGAACAGACGAAAGAAGGGATATCAGTCAAAAAAATGTTTCAATTCAATATCACTTATCAGTCAAAAAAATGTTTCAATTCCATATCAGTCAAAAAAATGTTTCAATTCCATTCAGTATTTACAAACATATGTTGAATAGAAGATTTTGTAACATTCTTGCTATAATAGTTCAAAAATAGTTAATATAAAATGAATATATTGAAAATGTCTCGAGAGTTGATTATAGGATTGTCACGTTAATAAATGTCTAATTAATAATTTATATAACATTTTAAGCCAAAATAAAGACTGCAATAGGCAGATTAAGCTCTTACATAATGCATCTTTAATGTAGATTAAGCCTTAAAGAATTAGATATTGTCTGAAAAATGCAAATGAAAATCTGTAGCTTCAACAACTTATCTTTCGACACCAACCTGCCTAATGAAAATACCCATATATGCAATGCAGCACTAGAGCCAACTCTTATTTTGATTTCTAACTTAGTTATTTGACCAACACAGGGATCAAACCTGAGACCTCCTAGTAAGTGAGGCAATGCCATACTCACACAGCCACACAATGGCTTCCCTTAATTATAAAACAAGTTGCTTTTTTTTTTAGAAATAATTAAATTAAAATCAGCCATGTTTATATTAAGCATGAAGTGAATTACAGAATACAATGACATAAATTGGACAAAAAGACAGTTGGATTTTATATAAATGTTCCTTATTATCTCTCATGTCTTTTATCTTTTATTTGGTTTTTGTAGTGAGGTATATGATATAAATAACAATCTGTTCCTAATCTATTTTATCTCTTAAAGTTTAAATCTAAGTTTAATTTAGTGTAAAGTCATTTATATTTTTTCGAGACATGCTTGTTCAAATCTGATTACATTTAACTTTTTATCTATGGCAAGTTAAAAAAGAAATGAAATGAAATGGGGTTTAACGTCTTACTTTTCTACACCGACTGGACGAAATATCGGGTTTTTGTCAGCATAGACATACAGAACTATTTGATTTAGGGAGGCAGGTGTGCAGAGGTTCTAGGGCCCAAACTTCTTTATGTTTTCCAGAATATCAACAGACACCGATTCAGCCACATATATACCAAAGGATATGAATGTTGATAATATTAGTGAATATTGGAATATTAGTCTTGGTACCATAAATTGGAATATTGGGTTTATTTTAATTTTACCCCTAAGCTCTCAACAAAAGTTTTCATATGAGAATAGATAGAAGTGCAACCACTGCCCAAATTTACATGATAGGTTTGTCTTGTCCAATTTCTTGACAACCCAAATCTGTGCTCCCTGCAGTCTGCAAACCAATTTAAACTTCTGATAAACTTTTCTATTCTTAAAACATATCATTGTCAAAGTTTAAATAATTTTGATAATGCTTTTATTGCTTCAACTATCATATAAATTTATCATATTACCATAAAAAATATCATTTTGTTGTCAGAAGCAATAAGCTTGGCATCAGGTAAATGATACATCTGGCTTTAATCTGTCTGTCTACAACTACTCTGGTGATAAGATTAAAATTAACAGATGTACTGATGAACTCTTTCTCTACATGGATTTTTATTTCTCATATTGAAATATATACTTGGTACTTGGATCACTTGAAACCACCAGAAACTACTGTTTCCTGTAGAATTTCAAACTGCCCAAGCTTAGGGGGATAGCTGTGAATTGTTTCTTAGGATCTTTGATTCAGATGGCTTCATGGGGTCCAGAGAGCGGAAGTTTAGGCTAGTTTCAAAAATGAGTTACATATCTCAATGTAAGTAACATCATTTTCTCTAAAAAAAAAGTTTTCAGGAACCAAGTAGTCAATATTTACACTTGATCACTCCCTTTCACATTTATATTTATAACTTACTTTCACATTTATATTTATAACTTACTTTCACATTTATTTTTACACTTGATCACTCCCTTTCACATTTACATTTAAACTTATCACTTTACTTTCACATTTACATTTACACTTATCACTTTCCTTTACATTGATATTTATACTTGATCACTTCCTTTCACATATTTACACTAATCACTTCCCTTTTCATTTACACTTATCACTTCATTTACACTGAACACTTCCTTTCACATTTTTATTTACACTTATCACTTTCCTTAACATTTATATTTACACTTCCCTTTATGTTTTCACTTATCACCTTTACTTCCCTTCATATTTTCAGTTATGTGTTAGTAGGCGTTAGTAGTGATTTACAAAAACTTCCTAATGGAGATAAAATGATATTTACCTGCTAGGTGTATAATCTGGAGAATTGCTGAAGTAATCTACCAAACAGGCCAAAATGTATAAAACTGAAAATAAACAGACAATAAAAATAAAATGAAATAGGATTTTATTTTTCTTCAACATGAAATGAAATGAAATGTGGTTTAATGCCCTACTGTTCTGCTCCTACTGGGCTAATGAAGACGGGCATACGCCATACAGTGTGCTATGAGGGAAATATTGCCCAGACAGTGGCACTATGGCCTACACTTATAACGAATTCCAACTGTCAAGGAAACTTTTACGAGCACGCCAATGTGTACACAGGACCTCATTTTTTGCCCTGCATCACTGACAAGGGGCAACCTCGCTGGAAAATCTGGATGAACTTTCTCGGCCAATGCAAGGATCGAACTCCCGACCTCCAGACTGGCGAGCCAGCGTCTTACCCACTTAGCCACTGTGACCCCCTTTTCTGCAACAACCTGGCTAATGCATTTGCCATGCAGTGTGCTATGAATGAAACTGTTTCCGGACAAAGGTGGTATGACTAAATCTTATTTCGATTTTAATGTTCCATTTGTATTATCTAATTCAAATTCATTTATTAAGTACGATATGTCAATCCAATTTAATTCTAAATTTAAAAAAAATATTATTTTATATGAAAAGTGTCTGTGAAAATAAAAGACTTTATTGCAATATAAACCACTATGTTTGGATACAGAAACTGTTTATATTATCACCAAGTGAAGGTTGTATCTCTAAAAGGTTAATGGTTCAGTTCTATTCAGTATTTATAAAGATATGATGAATTAAAAATTTGACAATATTTGGCATCCACTGCATGCAATATATAGGATATGGTCAAATCCAGCCAGTGCCACTTCTAATTTTCGATGAATCTTTTGGTGGGCCTCATTTAAATCCAAGCTGGGCGATTATCTACCATTGATACATGTTCCTGAAGCAGCAAACGCGAAATTAACAACCTTTTAGGTATGTTATCTCCCTTTATCACAGACGTGATTCAAACACATAACTCAATAGATTCGTTTACAACTGTTGATAGCTTTTTTTTAGTTGAAAAACTCACGTAAAACCAACTTTTATATAGCACAATGGAAGAGCAACAAAGTAAATTAGAAGGGTTTGGACTAAGATGTAAAGTGAATCATAGCATAACCATAGCAAAAAGGTTCCAGCAACCTTGACATTGAACGAACCTTGAACTTTTCAACTAAACATTTCAGTTGGAAAGCGCAAGACTTGGTACTCGCAATGATGTTTTCTATCAAGGAATCTATAAGGTCTTGAGCTGGGTCCATGACCAATCGAAATTATTGACAATAAATGTAGAGTATTATGTGAAAGCCTTGATAAGATGTACAGAGTTAAAGTGAGATCAAGCCTTCTATTGAAGATGCCATTGATATTGCTTTCTTCATTAAATGTTGAATAATCAATTATAGTAAATTGTACCATGAAATATAAGATATTGTCCCAAAATACAAATAATGATCAGCGACTTTAAATGTTCTACAAAATTATCTAAGTGCTATGGGTAATTTTACTACCCAGGTAATTCATAATGTACTATGTGTAGTCTTACTTACCAGGTAATTCATAAAGTGCTAGGTGTAATCTTACTTACCAGGTAATTCATAAAGTGCTAGGTGTAATCTTACCAGGTAATTCATAAAGTACTATGTGTAATCTTACCTGGTAATTCATAAAGTACTAGGTGTAATCTTATTTACCTGGTAATTTGTAAAGTACTAGGTGTAATCTTACTTACCAGGTAATTCATAAAGTACTAGGTGTAATCTTACTTACCAGGTAATTCATAAAGTACTAGGTGTAATCTTACTTACCAGGTAATTCATAAAGTACTATGTGTAATCTTATTTACCTGGTAATTCATAAAGTACTATGTGTAATCTTACCAGGTAATTCATAAAGTACTAGGTGTAATCTTATTTACCTGGTAATTCGTAAAGTACTATGTGTAATCTTACTTACCAGGTAATTCATAAAGTACTACGTGTAATCTTACTTATCTGGTAATTCATAAAGTACTACTAGGTGTAATCTTACTTACCAGGTAATTCATAAAGTACTAGGTGTAATATTACTTACCAGATAATTCATAAAGTGCTAGGTGTAAATCTTACTTACCAGGTAATTCATAAAGTACTATGTGTAGTCTTACTTACCAGATTATGCATAAAGTACTAGGTGTAATCTTACTTACAAGGTAATTCATAAAGTACTATGTGTAATCTTACCAGGTAATTCATAAAGTACTATGTGTAATCTTACCTGGTAATTCATAAAGTACTAGGTGTAATCTTATTTACCTGGTAATTCGTAAAGTACTATGTGTAATCTTACTTACCTGGTAATTCATAAAGTGCTATGTGAAATCTTACTTAACTGGTAATTCATAAAGTACTATGTGAAATCTTACTTAGGTCATTCATAAAGAGTATTATCAAAGTACTATGTGTAATGTTACTTACCAGGTAATTCATAAAGGGTATTAAAAATACGGAATCTTTTTTCATCCATCTGAACATATTTATTAGGATAAAGACTATGGATATCTTTTCTGTAAAGAAAACAAATTTAAAAGTAAAGTTGCAGCTAAAAAAAATGACTAGACCTCTTTTAATTGGTTTCAAAATAAAATTTCATGAGATTTTATAAGTTTATTTGTGTTAATAATATCAATAAATACAGTGCAAATTCAATATCAGTCAGACAAAATGGCCAAAGGAACCTGTCTCTTACAAATCCAAGACTTGTGCCTGACAATATTTGTGACAGTTGCCTTATTTCCAGGCTTACCTGTCACTGATTAAAATATAAAAGAGATTCTGATAAAACTAAAAACAGAATATTTTGTGCAAGTGATTGTAATCTCATCCTTCAATGGGAACTGTTTAAGGTGAGAAAATATGGATTATGACAACAGTATTTTTCAATCTGAAAGTCATCAAGTCACTAACAAAATTTGTAAGAAAACAAAATCATCTTTCATCTGCCATAATTTCATCTTTTTACTAGCATCATTTTTTTTTATTTTAAATACTTCTTAAAGCACTTTTATATCAGATTTAACATGCCACACATGAACTTTGTTGATGAAATATTGTTAATTTTGTCTTTCAAAAATAAGACAGAAGTTTGAAATATAAGTGATTAGCATTTGCTCATGTTGACAATTTAAAGAATGAGTTATGTCTCTGAAGAAATATCAGGAACTTTTTTTCTCTAGTAATAACAGTTTTAAAAAATTCAAGGAAAAAAAATTCTGTACACGCAAGAAATATCTGAATTTTTTTTTCTCTAGTAATGATAGTTAAAAAAATTCAAGATAACAAATTCTGAAAACACAAAAAATATCTTGAACCTACAGTATTTTCTGTGAGTATATGGCATTCCTTTTTTATTTGAGATGATAGAAATGAATGATGAAATGAAAGGGGGTTTAATGTCTTACTGTGCTGTTCTGAATGGCCTAATGAAAACAAGAATACGCCAAACAGTGTGCTATGAAGGAAATTTTGCCCGGACAGCAGTACTATGGTCTACAGTTATACTGAATTCCAACTGCCAAGGGATCTTTTATGTGCATGCCAATATGTACACAGTTCCTCTGTTTTTTCATCCCATCCGAGAGAGAGAGAGGGAGAAATGGGGTGTAACGTCCACTCGACACAAACTAGGTCATTTCGGGACTAACATATGGTTTCATTTTATTTCAATAATTCGCTTGCGCGTAGGGGTCTTTAGCAGTGGGAGGAAACCGGAGGACCCGGAGAAAACCCACGAGGTTGGACAGGCGACCCTACTCCTTGTCACATACAACCGGGGATTCGAAACCACGCCAGTCGACTCAATGACAGACTTTATGATACAGCGCGCGCACGCTAACCATTCAGCCATCCAACCCCCCTCATCCCATCCGAACAACTATGCATTGTCCCTTACCAGGCCATCTGTCCTGTACCACTGACAATGGGGAACCACACAGAAAAATCCCCATGAATTTTCTCGGTCAACACAGGGGTCAAACACAGGACTAACAATGAACTTTCTCGGCCAACGCAGGGAACGATCAAGGGACCTCCAGGTTGGTGAGTCAACATCTTACTCACTGAGCCACCGTGGATCCTATGAACGATGAAGAATCAGAATAATGATCACTTCCAAATACAAGTTGGATATATATGTATATAATTATTTCTAATATGTCTACCTGTTTATATCAGTCAAGGTGCAGAACTGTGCAATTTTTACAAATATTTATATTATATTCTATAGAATGGCCATCTAGAGACTTCTATGGACGAGAAAATCTCAAGAATCTCTCTTACTTTGAAAATAGAATAAATATTTATGTAAGTTCTAGTTATAAAACTAATAAAGTAAAGGGTTAAGTTTTTCCATCTGGAATTTCTTTAGTCTATAATTATATACATGCAGGTTCCACAAACATTTATATTGTTTCACAGATAAAACGTAGATGTAACAACCAGATTATAACAGAATTGCAAATCCCATTTTGTATCAGCATTTCACATAGACTTTGAAATAGGATTTAACATCCTACTTTTCTGCACCAACTGGTCTTATGAAGATGGGTATACAGTACACCATATAGTCTGCTATGAGGGAAATTTTGTCTGGCCAGTGGCGCTACGGTGTACACCGAAGTATACACAGGGCTTCGATTTTTCATCTCATCCCATTTGGTCCGTGGTTTAACCCCATGATGGGCAAGAAAATTCCTCAGGACTTTCCAGCCTGGGGGCAAAAGAAAAAGTGTCTACCAGGTATTTGTTCAGATGGGACGAAAACCCAAGGTCCACAGATTACACATTGGAGTGAAAGTAAAAGAGGAAATGAATGAAGTGGGGTTTAATGTCCTACTTTTCTGCTGGAACAAGGCTAATGAAGATGGGCATACGGCGTGCGGTGTGCTAATAGGGAAATTTTGCTCATACAACTGAATTCCAACTGTTACGGGTTAAATGTCATTTCATGCTTTAAACCAAGAGTTAGATCATCAAACAACCGAATACCAAATGTTATAAATGTCATCTCCTAAAATACACACAAGCCAGCACGATTTTTTAAAATAAACAACAAAACTGAAATATTACATTTTGAAAAAAAAAAAAAATTAATCAATGGATGAATAGTATGGTGAGTAGGTAGAAGATGAATGGGATGGTTGTTGATGATATACATATGGTATACTTGATATAAATGTGTAAGTATACATAACAGGAAGTTGCCGATAATGAGTAATTACAAGAATAAACAACAGGTAAACTGAAGGTGCAGAAGACGAGAGACGGTGGCCATTGTTTAACCAGGGGTGCCAAATTCTACATCTGGTTCTGCTTCAATTGTGTCATAAAAAGAAAGATGGCCGATATGTACTTCTGTTAATGAAAAGAAATTGAATGAATTCCAAAATTTAAAGTGTGAGTTTGTTAGATTGAATAGTAATTGAGTATGGTATTTTTCAAGACAGAATTTTTTTATGGCTAACACAGAACATCTTTAAACTTGTTCTGTTTGTCAAAAAACAAAGGATATGTTGCATGCTTCATTTGAATTCATTCCAAATTTTAAAGTGTGGTATAAATTATATTAAAACCATGGTGAAATGGAACATATCAACTTTGTCAACAATTCCAGAATTTTCATTTCAGTATGGTGGTGCTTATCACTCATCTTCAGTGTAAATTGGTGCTCCAGAAATTTATTTAATAATTAATGTCTCATCCAAAAAGAAAGAGATATAGGGCCAACCGATCATACACACAAGAGAGAGAGAGAGAGAGAGAGAGAGAAATGGGGTTTAACGTCCACTCGACACAAACTAGGTCATTTCGGGACTAACACATGATTTAATTTTATTTCAATAATTCGCTTGCGCGTAGGGGTCTTTAGCTGTGGGAGGAAACCGGAGGACCCGGAGAAAACCCACGAGGTTGGACAGGCGACCCTACTTCTTGTCACGTACAACCGGGGAATCGAAACCCTGCCAGTTGACTCAATGACAGACCGTATGATACAGCGCACACGTGCTAACCATTCGGCCATCCAACCCCCCCATACACACAAGACAAACCAGGTAATTTGGTACAATTTTATCTTAATAATTCACTTGGTCATATTAGCAGTGGGAAGAAACTGGAGAAAAACCACCAAGGTTGTGCAGGTGACCCTACTCCTTACCACATACAAGACTGAGATTGAAACCCTGCCACTCAACTCAAGACAGACCTTATGATCTAAAACAAATACATATGACCCCCACCTGAGAGAGAGAGAGAGAGAGAGAGAGAGAGGGAGGGAGAGAGAGAGCAGAACAAACATCCACTCACCATAAACTTAGGGTACTTTACAAGCAATAAATTTGCTTCTGTGGTAGGGGTCTTTAGCAGTGGGGGGGGGGGGGGGGAAACCTCTGGTTGAACAAAAAAACAAGCTGCGAAACTCCTTGTCAACCTTGTCTACTGGTATTTAAATAAAATCAACGTTTAACTTTTATTTAGCAGAATGCCAGCTAAAGGGAGCTTTCATATCTATTTGTGATTATGGCACTTAGTTTACTCCAAATAATAATAGACGGACAATCTTTTTTTCTTTGTAGTCCACTTCATTTTTAACTCAAATCACAGTATTGGCAGAGAAAAACTTCATGAGTTTTCAAGACTGGTAGAAATAGATGCTGGGGACGACAATATACATCCATATTAAGTGTAGCTGGTCGGCAAAGATGGAAATAAAATGGCGTTTAACATCTTACATATCTGTAACCTAACAAAGACAGAGTGATCTTCTGGCTGTACAAGCACTAATTACCTTTAAAATTAAAACTACAGCTGTCTTTTTATGCATGTGATATGATTCTGCAATATCAAATGTATGTTAATTGCCTGGGATTTTAGTGTTTCAAGAGGCAGCAACTAACAGTTTTCTAAAATCAGTTTAGACAAAATGGTAGCTGCAAGCTTAAATTTAGCCCTATTCAGGTGTTTCATGTTAAAACATAAATCTGTACATATTTTAAGATGAAAGGATTACCAAATTCTAAGCACTGCTGAAGAGTATCAGGATTACTGAAACTTTAATAGAAGCACCTGCCTGTAAGTTATATTGGATCGCAAAAACCAATGTCACTGATCCTTTAAGTTTATGAAATTGAAACTTTTCCAAATTCTAAGAGGTGCTCACATGTAATGAATAGAATAAAAAGATCAAAATGAGAAGTATTTCAAGTAGTGAATGCTCATTTATTCGACAGCTAATTAGACATCTAGTGAATTCATTTTCCAGAAATAAACTGGAGTTCATGACTAAAGGTACCCACTAAAAGAGCTGAATGTAAATTTTGCCAACATTCAAGTTCTCCTTGAAAATTAAATATTTTCATGTTAATTTTTCAACAAAAATGTTATAGACTTTCTTTGTTCAAATTCCTTCAGGATGTTCTTCACATGAGCTAAATTTGGAAGTGACAGTAACTTTCTTATCATCTGGCCACAAAATCCTTGCTCAGATAATTTTTACCATGTGCTGTTAGCACCATACTAGGTCTGATTGCTGCTCATGTTCTCTTTTTCTTCTTCTCTTCGTTTGTCACTGGAAGCAATCAAGCATTACCATGATTATATGTTCATGACCAGAATCATCGGTTCATGACAGTACCTTGATGAAGGGTGATCAAACTTGTTCTGCTTACACTGGGTGGCATCTTGATTCTTTTATTAACATGACACACATAAACAAAATAACTCTCTTCACAGTTCTGGATTTTTCCCCTGTTTAAAAAAGAAAGCCTGTTATATCAAGAACAAGCACCTTGTGGACAGAACTTCACATTCAACTTATTTAATGAGCAATAAAAACACAATTATACTGTCATATTTATTTTGTGCAGGACTTAGTAGTTGAGTTGTCAAGGCACTAGACCAGAATGTTGTGGGTTGGAATACAAGGAAAGACTATTATTCTAATCTACATGTATAGTACCAATGATCTAACTAATCTATATATATATTTATGGCTGTCATTTGTTGGTTCAGAGTTGGCGACTACTTTATGGGTGCCAGGAGCTGAGGCTAAAATTGGGGATTTAAAAACTGCTCGAGCCAAGGAGTGACTTGTCTGCGAAATCACCTCGGTGAAAGCGGACGTTAAATAAAGCTATTTTACACACAAGGAGTGGCTTTGGAGTTTTACTACTTCCTGTTTGAGGGCTACACCCATGCAACAAAGTTACTTTTTGGTACATTCAGCTAAATCAGTGTTTGGTGATACCCACTTCCCTACAGTAGTACTGTACACCTATACAATAGGTTGTAGGTCTGCTATTTGGTATACATCTTTTGTAATTACAAAAAGATTTCCATTTTTTATACCCAGGTTTTTTTTGTGTATTTCTTTCTAATTCCCTAATTTTATTTCTCTACAGTAATTTATTCCTCAATAGAAGAAAACAGATCACCTTTTAGCATATGAAATAGATTAACCTCTTTGGTAACATGTTATCTCAACACAAACTGGTTTTATTAAATAGATGAATCACTGTTAAATAGAACAAACCATATCTAACAACAAGATACTCTGAGAAAATTGAAGTTTTGGCCAAAGCAATTTAATTTTTAGTTCTTCGTGAGGAGGGAGATAGAAATGGGGTTTAACATTGACTCGACACAAACTAGGTCATTTTGGGACTAACATGTAGCTTAATTTTATTACAATAATTCACTTGCGGGTAGCGGTCTTTAGCAGGAAACTGGAGCACCATGAGAAAAAATGGAAAGGTGACCCACGGTAACCCTTCTCCTGGTCATTTACAAGCTGGGAATCGAAACCACACCACTCGACTCAATGACAGACCATATGATCTAAACCATGACCCTGCAGTTGACAAATAAATAGCCACTTGAGTCCTGTAAACGATGTTTAGTTTAAATTTTCAAAACTTAGAAATTTGAAACTAAAATTTTTTGAAAAAAAGCTAAAAAGTGCTTTTTGTTCTAAACTTTTTTTTTCCATAAAGAAATACGAAGCAAAATTGTAATGGGTGTTCCCGAGAAAGAGAGAATAATTCAAATTGGTGTGGCCTATAGGAAAAGTTTTAATAATGTTATTTCAAGCTTTGTAATCTTTACATTAAACAAATAAATAAGCTAAATAAAATCATCACAGGTTTCACAAGACTTACTCCACTATAGATATAAGGCTTTAATTTGATATCCGTAACCTCTAACAACACAGAAATGAAACAGTATCAATCTTGAAATTGGGTAACAAGTTCAAAATGGTGCAAATTCAAGTTTTTGTCTCTGTTTATTTGAAAATAATAAGATACACCTTTTTTTACTACAAAATAGTTAGCATTCTATTCCATCTGCTAAATTTCTGACCTCCAAGCCAGATTTTCATATTCGGGAAGGGCTGAAAACTCTTAATAGTAAACAAGGTTAATTTTGGCCTGAATAATATGCAGGCTCAGTTCCCCCATCTCATAAACCTATAACCCTGTTTACATTACAAGTTTTAGGTGTGCCAGAATTAGTTCTGGGAAAATAACACTTAACACTGTCCAGTATAAACATAGCTATTGAGGATTAATGTTATCTGCCCATCAGTACGTGCATCACACAGACTTGTGTTGACCATATCCTATATATCGTTGCTCTTCTGGCGAACCAACGAATCTGAAATATTTAAGTAATGAGAATTATGTGTTTGAAATTTGTGTTCTGTTATCTCTGTAGCCATCAGATATTAACATTTATTTATGATTTAATATTTCATACATATACATCAGGACACGGAACGTCATTTACATAAATGTTATTATTTGATAGCTACAGAGATAACAACAGAATGCAAATTTCAAACGCATAATTCTCAATACTTAAATATATCAGATTCGGAAATTTTGGAAATGATGATATTTCTGTAAAAGATTCTATTTTCATAATATTATAATTTGAAAGTGATTTAAAATCCCTCAAATGGTGATCAGCTATCAGTGGCTTTAAGTTGAACTGGTTTCAAAACCTTGGGAATTGTTAAAACTGTCTAAATGCAAATGTGGGGCAAATAAACCAGTTTAAAAACCCAGCTCGCGACCTGTCTTCGAGAAGGCTTTTTATTTTAAACTGGTTCATCTTGGCCGTCTGAATGGGTTGGCTTAAAAACCCTGGCTCCAGCTCATTTTGAGCATGTGCAGTACGCAGTAAGTTACATTACTGGGAAAATGTCTTTTTCAGACAGTGCCAATATTATCGAAAGCGTGCGAGAACCGAATAAAGAATATGAAGCTACCCATGCGTAGTTAACCCTAACTTCCGACCGAAGAGGTCAGAATAGTTAAACTGGTTTGGCTTATAGTATGTGTGAATGCAACAGGTCTTAAAATCCCTGGCGATTTTGAACTGGTTTAAAAATAAGCGTCTGAACAGTATATAAGTGGAATGTAAAGGGGTGTAGATATTTGTTTTATCTGTAGAATTTATTATCTTGTGTGGGCAGCTAGCGATGATAGCAACTGTCAGACCTCCATTAAATAAAATAAACAGTTGATATACTCCATACTAGTTAGTAAAAC
Organism: Patella vulgata; assembly: GCF_932274485.2. Taxonomy (NCBI): domain Eukaryota; kingdom Metazoa; phylum Mollusca; class Gastropoda; family Patellidae; genus Patella; species Patella vulgata. Next base: position 19,082,046 of record NC_065881.2, read on the forward strand.
ATCCTTCTTCTAGGACTTCTACAATCTGATAAATACCACTTCACTCTCATATATCTATCATCAACTAAAACCTTCCCTTTTTACTGTAGAGAGTTTTAAAAATGAGAAAAGTCAGTAAAGGATCCCCTAACCCAAGAAGAACAGAGGCTAGTGCTGAATTAGGCAAGATTTAATGATTACATTTCCGGTCTTATCTGATATAAAATTTATATATTTCCATCATAAAATATCAGTTCACCCAAATACCAAACATCCATATTAAAATGTCCATTCACTACATATCCAATTTAAAACGCCAGAGTTTTTAAGCCAGTCGAGTGTAGCAGTCACACAGATTATAAGTGAAAGCAGCTTATCTGGTAGCCATATATATTATATTTGAAAGAATAAGAGAAAACTGCCATGAATATAAGAGAAAACTGCCATGAACAGTAACCAGATGTGCACACAGAATTGCACCCAAATTTTAAATGGAACGAAATCAGCAGGTTTCAAGCATAAAAGATTTTACAGAAATGAAATGATCAAATGGGGTTTCTGCAGCGACTGGGTTTAACCAGTGTGCTATGAGGGAATTTTTGCCCGAACATCGCAATGGCTTACTTTCACTTCGAATTCCAACTATCAACGGTTCTTTTACGTGCACACCAATGTGTATACAGAACCTTGGTTTTTATTCCTATACAAACGACTAGACGCTGTTCTTGCCAGGCCCTGTTGTCCAGCTAAACGAAAGCAGGCTGGAAAATCCTGAAGAACTTTCTCCATTCACACATGGATCAAACCCATGGCCTCCTGTTTAGTGAATCGGTATCTTTCTTACTGAGGCACCACACAGTTACAGTTCGAAAATTCTACAGCACTCAGGGAAAAGAGTCTTTGCCCATTTAAACTTCTCTTTTTAAGGTGGCTGAGTAATCAAGGGGTTGCAGATTCGACCTCAGTGTAGGCAAGGAAGTTTCTCAGGATATTCCAGACGCTTTCCCCTTTTCAGTGGTGCAGGATGAAGTGTTTGGTAAAGAAAATGAAATGAAATGAAATGGGGTTTAACGTCCTACTGTTCTGCTCCTAACCTGGGCTAATGAAGACGGGCATACGCCACAGTGTGCTATGAGGGAAATTTTGCCCGGGCAGCGGCGCTACAGCCTACTCTTATATCGAATTCCAACTGCCAAGGGGTCTTTTACGTGCACGCCAATGTGTACACGGGACCTCGGTTTTTCGTCCCATCCGAACGGCTAGACAGCTGTCCTTGTCAGGCCCTCCGTCCTGCATCACTGACAAGGGGGAAACCACGCCGGAAAATCTGGATGAACTTTCTCGGCCAATGCAGGGATCGAACAGTTTGGTAAAGGAAAAGCATTTAGACATTCAAATGGTAAAGAAAACCGAGGTCATTTTTACAAATTGGCATGAATGTTAAAGGAACCTTAATAATGGTGACACTGCTGTTCAGGCAAAATGTCACTCATATCATGGCATATGGTTGTCTTCATTAGCCTGGTTGGTGCACAAAGTAGGACATTAAACCTTATTCCATTTCTACATATACTATTCAAAAAAAGTAGGGGATATTTGATTTTTAAGTGTTATTAAAGTCACCTAATGAAACTGACGAAGAAACAAATGACAAAATGAAATGAAGTTCACATTCATCGATTTATTCCAAATGATCGTTAGACTAAGTAAGGCACAGACTGACCATTATAAGGCTAAAATGATACCCGGGGTCAAACAGCAAAGTTACCACAGCATCACAACCAAGTCAGTAACGGGTAAATCCTCCTCTGTTTGCCAAACAAGCATTGATCCGACGTGGCATACTCCTAATGAGACGTCTAAGGTCATTTTGGTCCAGATTGTCCCATTCCTGTTGCAACGCAGCAGCAAGTTCTTGGACATTGGCAGGACGTTGTTGACGTTGACGTAACCTCTGTTCAAGCATGTCCCAGACATGCTCGATGGGGGAGAGGTCGGGACTCAGTGCTGGCCAAGGTAATGTGGTGATGTTCTGTTGTTGGAGGTAACCTGTAACGATCCTGGCCCTGTGACATCTTGCGTTGTCATCCTGGAAGATGAAACGGCGGCCATGACGTCGTGCGAACGGCACAACATGGACTGCCAAGATGTTGTCCCGGTAGTACTGGCCTGTAACACGCCCTGCAACAACATGTAAAGCCGTTCTTCCAGCAACAGTGATGCCTCCCCACACCATAACAGAACCACCCCCAAATCGATCATGTCTGATGACGTTAACGTCTTGGAAGTGCTCATTTCGACGACGCCACACCCTCCTACGTCTGTCCAAAAAATCAACAGTGAACCTTGACTCATCTGAAAACATCACATTGCTCCAGCGTCGATTATCCCAGTGTTGACGATCCCTACACCAACGACGTCTTGCCTGAATGTGATGATCTCTCAAACAAGGGATCACGCGAGGACGTCGGGCGCGAAGGTGACCCCTATGCAGTCGATTCCGAATCGTCTGGCCACTCACTCTCACACCAGTGTCTGTTTGAAGACGAGCGCTGATCTGATTTGCTGTGATGACACGATTTCTCAAGGCCAAGGTACGGATAAATCGATCCTGGGCTTGAGTTGTCGCCCTTGGTCGACCTGAGCGTGGTCTGTCCTGTACAGATTGTGTATCACGGTATCTGGACCATAGCCTGCTTATGACAGACTGAGAAACATTCATCGTCCGCGCCACAACCGCCTGTGTTGTGCCGATCTGTAGCATGCCAAGGGCACGTAACCTTTCATTTTGGGTAAGCCGACGCATATCAAAATTTGTTTTCTGGTCACTAAAACAATTAAACTGATGTTTCCACCCTGGAATTCAATGCCACAATGACTGTAACATTCAAAGTCAGAGTCGTGCAAATCTTGGGTTGGACCCCCATGATGATCCCAAGCATCACCTGCATTCCATGCGGTAGCTATTGGTGCGTTTGGGCGTCACATGTAACTGGAAATGTTTCTTCTGTTAGGTTCTATAGTGACTTTTTTCGTAGTCATTTGCATATTTTAGTATTATGCCCCCAAAATCAAATATCCCCTACTTTTTTTGAATAGTATATATTGACAATACATGAGAGAAGAAAGATATGCGTAGATAATTATTCTACCATCCAGCAATAAATAAACAGGTTCCCCTGTCTTTTATTCTTAAAGCACATTTTTTATTCCACCATGATTGTTTTGCCATAAATAAGAGTCTGTTCAAATTATTTTCTCGTAGCTAAGTGTAGACAGTTTTACTCAGGTGTTTATTGTTATTCTGTAAAATTTTCTGTACAATCGACAAAAATTTGCACAGAATGGATTAATGATTTATGAAGTTAAACTGATAATCAAGCTGAGTTATTTAGTTGTAAACATCAGATTATGTTAAATACATAGAGTGAAGGCAACTTACATCTATATCAGCGTGGTTATAATGCCTGTAAAGAAGTCAGAATTATCAGTTATGAAGCTCTAATTGTAGAAATAAAGATACTTTAATTCTTATACACTTATCAGTTAACCAATTCCCATAACCCATTTGTTTCATAAACCCTGTCAACATTTCCCCATTTAAACGTGTTAGGAACGGTTCCGAGAATGAACAGTTAAATTGTGAGTTCATAAACAGTTCAAACATAAAGGTTCTAATCTGAGAATGGGACAAGGGATAACATATAGTCGTTCAGATGGGACGAAAAACCAAGGTCCCGTGTACACATTGGCATGCATATAAAAGATTCCTTGGCAGTTGGAATTCGATGTAAGAGTAGGCCATACTACCACTGTCCGGGCAAAATTTTTCTCATAGCACACTGTATGACGTCTTCATTAGCCCAAGTCGGAGCAGAACAGTAGTGAAACCTCATTTCATTTCATTTCTAACCAGAAAGTCCTGGATTCAATCCAAATTTCACCTGAGAAAATTCCTCAAGATTTTTCAGTCTAGTTTTCCCTTGTCTGTGGTGCAAGACAGAGGGCCTGCCAATGAAAAAGGCCTAATCATTCGGTTTTGACGAAAAACTGTGATCTTTTGAACATGTTTGCATGAACACAAAAGAACCCTCAGCAGTTGGAAGTCAATGAAGAGTACCGGTAGTAGAAACAATGCTGTCAGGGCAAAATTTCACTCATGGCACACTGCACAGCACTCACCCGTCTTCTTGAACCCGGTTTGGGTTAGTGCACAAATACTGGACATTAAATAAACCTCATTTCATTTCTATATTTTAAAAAAATACATCCAAATGATAAAGATTGTTACTTTTATCTTTGAGCTTCCTGTGGGAGACCAATCAGCAATGTCATCAACTGAAACCACCATCAGCTTCAACAAGTTACAAACATCTTTATTTTACCTCAAACATCAGAGGTATTTAATATGAAATAAAATATCTTGTGAACATGGATATAGTTAATTCCTAGAGATTTAGAATCTTGTAGTTGTACCCAATAGCATGTGTAAATTTTATCAGAGAATTTTGTAAATGTTGGGTTCAGTATTCTATAACTACTCCTTGTTCCCATTTTTTTGATAACTGGAGCAATTGTTGTGGTTAATTGAACATAAAACTGTGACGGCTAGAAGAGTGTAAATTACCCACGATAAGCCTCAAAATAAACTAAGAATAAAGTAGAATTCTTTACAACTATATCCTGATTAGAGTTCTATTAGCCTAGTTATCATCGAGGCTCTGATAAGGTTTCACATAATTAGGGGTTTGCCATTTCATACACCTACAGTGAATGTTTGATTAAAGAAAACCGTGTTTATTCTAATAATCCATTCAAATTTCTGAAAACAGTCTGGGTTTAGTTTAATGAGTCTGTTGCTTTTCTGACATAAACTTCAAACTTTAAGACAGCTTTTTCAAAAAAATAAGTAATGAATGACATTAATGAGAAAACTAGATGTTATTGGGACTAACAAATAGTATTTTTAATTATATTTTATTAATTAACAGAGAAAACCCACAAAGTTAGGCAGGCTACCCTATTCCTTATCTTGTACGAACTTGGGCTCTAAACCATGTAACTTGATTAAATGAGGGTTCTTATGATCTAAAGTGCATGCAGCATGTTAAAGGTTCAATACCACTCTTGTTGTAACTGAATAATATGTCCCAATCTTTATTCTGGTCAACAAATTGTACTATTTTAGAATATTTCAATTAATTGATGATACAAATTTCATCTTAACACACCTTATTTAAAAATTTTGAAAAATTCAACATAATGGTTTGAAACGTCTAATGTAAACCTTTTCAAATGAAACTTCGATTTAAAAATATTTTCGAACCCTCTGGACAAGTAAAATAGGATGTAATGGATAATTTACACAACAGGTAGGACACTTAAACATCTAGTACTTAGATGAGATATTATTTATTTTCTGGAGCTTTCAAGCCAGCAAGAGTGTTATTGTCCCTTTAAGGAGTCATTTTGAAAATTGATTTTTTTTTTTTTTTTTGAAATGGGGTTTAACGGAGTCATTTTGAAGCTAACACACTGACACTGTACAGTTAACTATATTTACTATGTAGTGAGTGACTGCAAGGTAAATTTTGCCTAGGCAATGACTTTTCTGCCTATACTTCTTCAAATTCCCAATGCCAAGGGTTCTTTATCTGCTTGGGGATCACAGTGGCTATGTGGGTAAGACACTGGCTCGCTAGCCTGGACGTCGGGTGTTCGGTCCCTGCATTGGCCGAGAAAGTTCATCTAGATTTTCCGGCGTGTTTCCCCCTTGTCAGTGATACAGGACGGAGGGCCTAACAAGAACAGCTATCTAGTCATTCGCATGGGACAAAAAACCGAGGTCCTGTGTACACATTGGCGTGCACATAAAAGATCCCTTGACAGTTGGAATTCGATATAAGAGTAGGCCATAGTGCCGCTGTTCGGGCACAATTTTCTTCATAGCACACTGTTTGGTGTATGCCCATCTTCATTAGCCCAGTTCGGACCAAAAAAGTAGGATGTTTAACCCCATTTCATTTCATTTCTTTATCTGCATACCCAACATATACACATTTGTCAAATCTTGTGCAGGGAAAATCCTAGAGGCTTTTTTTGGCCCTTATATTAATTAACGAGGTAATGTTTTCCGCAAAAGATCAAAGGGACCCCAGTGGATTCAATCTTGTCTTCAGAGAACAGTTTATTTTCTTTATTTGCTTAAGTATGCACAAGTAAACTCCTTGAAGACGCGAAACAACATAATAATACATTGATAGAAATCATACTTCCTGTTGTTTGGAAGATATGGCACCATGTAATCACTGATCTTGGATCTACAACAATCTTCCCCCACCACACACAGTTTAAAGAAAACATGTTACACAAGTGGATTAAGATCATAAACCAAGATGAACATAAAAGTTGTTTTCCTTGAAAATAAAATCAGAGTCATGATGATGAAACAGAATCTGGTCTCTTTGGTTGTCTTATACAAGATGACAGAAAAACAAACACTAGCTTTAGGCAAATGATGGATGGTGTGCCACAGGCTGAGTTGATGAATGACATTAACTTTCAAAATGAAAGTAGTAGGTTTCTTTATAGTAACTAAAGTACATAAAGTTGAATGTTGTAGTACACCAATTCTTTACTTTCCCCCAATTAAGTCATTTGCATAGCAACTTTTAATCTTATTGACTTTCTGATGATTAAGTGTTGGGACTCTTAATGATTTAATGTTACAAACAAATTTGAACTTTTTTCTTCAGACCACCTATCAAAATGTGGATAAAGAGCTGACAGTTGTCATATAATAGTTTAAAAAGATAATGAAAAAGGAATATATTGAAAATTTCAGTCAAATGACTTTATTCTGTGCAAAGTTATCTGTGTTTGGATTTTTGATAAGAACAGCATAGTTTCGCTTTTCATTTCTACTATTGTCAGAACAATGGTAATCGTGTTTCAATCCATTAAAAATCATGACCATCCAATATTCCAGAGAGTTGGTTATGAGCTTGTCATGTGAATAAATGTCTGATTAATAGATTTAGCTTTTGCATAATGCATCTTTAAGTTTTTGAATTTGACAGCCAGACAGCAAACCATATCACAAAAAAATCCCAAAGAAAATCCTTGACTCCACACTGCGCATCTCCTAACTGTGATTCGATAAATCTGGGTTGATTATATAATTTATAAGATTAAATAAACCAGGTAGCTCGCTGTAAATAAACATGGCGGCTACACTAGTTTATCTTTCTCAATCACTATTATAAATAAACAAACACATTTATCTCTTACAATAATTTCCTAAATAAATAAACTCGACCATCTACTGATATTATCATGAACCTTAGAACAGTAGGTGTTACTGTTAGACCAGCTCTCATCATATATATTCAATAATTAACACATTGAGATAAAGCATATTAAAGAAAAAAAGAGGGAGGGGGCTTTAACCGATATTTCAAGCCAGACTGACATGTACAAGTGCCAAATTACAGGTTCTGTAATTAATTTAGTTTTCCTTAACACACCTTTACGAAAAGTTTGTAAAGTTCAAGTTACATGGCATCTGTACGTGCAAGAACTGAACTTACAAGGCCATATTATATTCTGGTTCTTGGATGAGGTCATTTTCACTTAAAAAGGGTTGGATAAACTGTTTTTATTTTAAAAAAATATATAAAAACATCCTCATTGATTACTGTGTGGTCATATTTCCCATGTTAACGGTTTCGATTCAATTTGGAAGTGTCTAGAAGGCTTAACTATCAACCTAAAGTACACAATCCTAATAAATCTGATTGACAATCAAATGTTCTACCATTAATCAACTCACTGTCATCAGAAAACTGGCGACCATTGATCTGTCTGCTAAAACTATAAAGATGTTTTACTTTCATTCTTTCAACCTGCAGACTACATTTGGTAGTCATATGTTGAATTAACATTTTTGTAGAGAGCAAGACAATTCATGTGAAGTTTCATTTCATAAATGTAGAATGAATGTGGTAATGTAGGAGGACATATTCCATGCAGTGTGCCATGAGAGAAATATTTGCCCAGACATCAGTAGCAATTTTTTTGTCAATTTTTTATCCCACCACCCACCAGAATGACTAGATACTGTTTTTAGCCAGGCCCTCTGTCTTGCACCACTGACAAGGGGGAAACAATGCTGAACAATCCTCCGGGACTTTCTCGGCCAACACAGGGGTCAAACCCAGCAGTCCAGGTTACTGGGTGAATCACTTACTCACAAAGCTGCCATAAATTTTTATCTAATACAATAGCCTGTTCAGATGCTTAAGTTGAACTGGTTTAAAAACCCAGGGATCATTAAACCAGTTTAACTTTGTCACCTGAACGCAAGTGTGGGGCAAATAAATTAGTTTAAAAGCTCCATCTCGCGACCTGTGATGATGAGTTAGTTGTATTTTACGTCCGCTTCCACCGATGTGATATCGCGACCTGTCTTTGAAAAGGCTTTTTATTTTAGACTAGCCGTCTGAACGGGTTGGCCGGCTCCAGATCGCTTTGGACATGCGCAGTACATAGAAGTTACATTCCTGGTAAAGTGGTGGCGTCATGCAGTGCCAGTGTTATTGAAAGTGTGCGAGAACCGAGTAAAGAATATGAAGATACCCATGCACAGTTAACTCTAACCTCTGATCGAAGAGATCACGATAGTTAAACTGGTTTGGCTTATAACCCCAGTGATTTTGAACTGGTTCAAAAACATACGTCTGACCTGTATATAAGCCATTTCAAAATATGTTCCAGTCATGCTGTCATATTATGGGCCAAAAGTTTTAATTATGGAAGACAGAACGAACATCTAATAGCCCGTTCAGACGCTTATTTTTAAACCAGTTCATAATCGTTGGGGTTTTTAAGACAGCATCGTGTTGCGTTCACACGTACTATAAGCCAAACCAGTTTAACTATTCTGACCTCTTCAGTCGGTGGTTAGAGTTAACTGCGCATGGGTAGCTTCATATTCTTTATTCGGTTCTCGCACGCTTTCGATAACATTGGCACTGTCTGACCCCAATATTTTCACAGGAATGTAACTAACTGCGTACTGCGCATGCTAGAAGCAAGCTGGAGCTGGGGTTTTTAAACCAACCCGTTCAGACGGCTAAGATGAACCAGTTTAAAATAAAAAGCCTTCTCGAAGACAGGTCGCGAGCAGGGGTTTTTAAACTGGTTTATTTGCCCCACATTTGCATTCAGACGCTTACGTTAAACTGGTTTAACGATCCCCGGGGTGTTTAAACCAGTTCAAATTAAGCGTCTGATCGGGCTATTAGTGCCATCATCCAACCCATCCCATGGCAGCTTCACAGGTGTCAAGGGTAATCACCTGTTTATCAACACCAACTGATGGTAAGGGCTAAATAAATGATCATCATCTGTTTTTGGGTGTGAAATTTCAACAAAATGTAAAACAACTCATCTTTAAAGCCAATGATCATCAATTTGAGGGATTTTGAATCATGTGCAAACTAAAATATCATGAAAATAAATCTCTAAAATGAATACATCAGTCCACGAATGGTTCAGTTCCATTCAGTATTTGCAAAACTATAATATATTTAAAATTTCGAATCATTCGGCATCCTCTGTAGACGATATAAAAGCCAGCGCTGTTAATCTCTCAAATGAATACATCAGTCCCAAAATGGTTCAATTCCATTCAGTATCTTCAAAAAATATTTAAAATTTTGCATCATTCAGCAGAGGATATAAACAAGCCAGCACTATAAACCCCCATTTCATATATTTAAAGGAGCTAAATCGCTAATATTTGGGACCTAGAAATTGACACAAATGGGTTGCAACGGATATAATAATGTAATCAAATTGTATAATTGTATATACATTCAATTGTTTCCGTTTTGAATCTAACTTCAAATCAGTTATGTCCAGCGAAATACATGGTTATTCCAGGCTATTGCGCATGCTCACATGGCGTCATAGAACTGTACGATCTATGATGGCGTCACCTTTTGACGTGAGTTGTGGAATATGTCTAGCCTCGTTCTTTCTGGTCACTTGTTACAAATGACTCTGAAACGCACTATGGTACACGATTCGTGTACCAATGGTAAAATGTTTATTTTGTCTTAAATATTGGATATCAGAAGCCTACCTTTTTCCAATAAGATGACAACCTCAATGTTGATTTGAATTGACAAATAATTCGTGTTTTCAACATGTAAGACTTTGGATGATATTGAGTTAGAGACTTAGCTACTTTAAGAAAGATATATTCATGAAGTGACTGGTACTAAACTGTAACATACTATTAACAGATGGTTGTGATACTATAGGGAAAATGACAATATTTTTACAGTAATGATGATATTAAATAGGTGGTCTATACTTCTTAAAAAGCTGTGAAGTCTTAATTATAGTGAAGTCACTGTGTGTTAGTTTAAATTACTATGTATCTAATGATTACAGCAACGAAACTTTTAACGGTTTCAAGAGTTGGATAATGACTAGGGAGTAAAGTATGTTAGAACACTCATGCTACATCCATCATCTGGGACAAGAAGTTTCTTATTGAAAGAATAATTGTTTCTCTGAATTTTGACATGCTAAGTTTACCTCTGCTTCCAGATGTTTTTAGGAAATTCTACCAGAGTTGAAATGATTTGTCCTTCATCGACTAACTTTTTTTGTAATTTGATTCAACGAGATTGTGTTAATGTGACAACATATTCTCTGGTTAAGTTGTCAGTTTTATTATTTTCTGTTTAAAAAATCAGATTCATTCTCAAAAAAAAATCAGACGAAAACATGACAAATTTTAAACCAGACTTTAAAGTGTGACATAATTTTCTGACCTACTGACACCATCTTATTTTAAAAAAAAAAAAATGTTTTATTAATGTTTCTTTTCAATGCTTGCTTTCTGAATCTGTCACCATTGAGTTTCTAGTGTCAGAATAAGTATGGTCTCTCTCTATCTCACACGGGATTGAAAGTGAATGACTTTTTACAAATGAAAACTTCAGAAGAGGAAAAAAACATGGAGTGACCAGCATTCATCTCAACTATTATCCATATTATATTTCAGTAACTAAATTTTTAGTCATCAGTTATCTTATTCATAGCTTCCAACCTTGTAAGTACCGAGGCAGTGTATCTACCTCTCTATCATTTTTTTTAAGAGCAACCAACTCTCCTAAACCTTAACTATCCTACTTCAATGCCTCAACCCTAGTTCTATTCTACAGAGCTTTCAACTGTGAAGATCCTTTCTTCATAGCATCAGTCTAGTAAATCCCTTTTCAGTTCCAGTACTGGCCTTCAGGATCCCCCAGTTCTCTTGTTATTTCTAACAGTTTCCAAGTCACCAACTTACTGTACTATACAAATTCCAACTCTGGAATAATGAACTTCAGAGCCATCAACTCAGGAGTACTCATCTTTTGAGTCACCCACTGTATAGTAATCATTTTGTAAGTCACCAACATTGTGCCATAATAAAGAACCTCCAACCTTGTAATAATCAACTATAGTCCTCTCAAGAACCACCATCGTGAGAGAACTCTTCTAAAGGTGCTTCAACTCTGTAATAATCCCCTACACAGTAGTATTCATTTTTAGTTTTAACCTACACAAAATTACTGAAATATCCCTGATAGTGCAAACGCTCTGCTAAGATTGAAAAAATGAATATCAAATAAAACAGTATGCTTAGGAGTTTTTTAGACCATATTTTATTGTTTTACAGTTAGTTGTTTGTTTGTATTAGTAAATACATGCATACTACAACATTATACATGGATAAGAAAAAACTTTTAACGTCAATGCACCTGGCAGAATCGTTTTTCAAGCTGATCGTAAAAGTTGTAAACGTATGGCGAAGTGTGAAGAATATCTGCTACAGTAATAATCAGCACATTGTGTTACATTGTTACAACATCTTAAAATACACCTTGTTGATAGACATCCATTAGTTATATCATGCCTTCGTGAGAAAATCGTTGAGTTCTTGGAAAATACATTGAAGTTGAAGACTGAAAAAAATGTTATATATAGTTCTGTTCCCACTTTCAGAACACTTTTTAAAAGTTTTGTCTGAAAGAAGTTTTAATGCAGTGTAAGCTTTATTAAAGATAAAGTACCTCACACAACACTCCTTTAAATTCCAAAAACATCATAAATTGTAAAATTTTAATTCTGAACTCTTAAATCGTGTCAAGTTCATCTCTTCTTAAAATTGCAACAGAATGATATACCATTGTCAACACTTGTATTCCATGCTTAAAGTATGCTCTATGCACTTTCTACACAAAATTTTATTAACCACAGTGTCTACAAATAAAGGTTACTTCATAAATACTATATCTATGAATTACAATTAACTTGTGCTTGTTTATTGTCCAGAGTGTCCCGATAAAAAGTTGCCCAAACCCTAAACCCCGGTTGTACGTGACAAGGAGTACCCTGTCCAGCCTCGTGGCTTTTCTCTGGGTCCTACGCTTTCCTCCCACTGCTAAAGACCACTACGCACAAGCGAATTATTGAAATAAAATTGAACCATATGTTAGTGCCGAAATGACCTAGTTTGTGTTAAGGGGACATTAAACCCCACTTCTCTCTCTATCCCGAAACCCCTAAAACAAAATACTGTGGTAACCAATAACCTCTTTCTTAAAGTTACAATTTCATATTTTCTAAGAAAGTCAAAACATAATTATTTCTATGTCATTTGCTCAATAGTTTGTCAACTCACTATTATACGATTATAGGTGTCATTCTCACACTTAAAACTCATTTACACCGGAAATAATAACACAATTACCTCCCTTGTTTTCTATTCTCCACCATGGAGTAGATATCTTCAAACGTTGGAATTTGAAGATGAAAATGATATTTTTGCCAATTTCTCAACTGGCAATAGTGCATTATAGGATTAATAAGATTATTCTTTAACAAGGTAGGACTGTTTATAGATACCATCTATTTTAAGGCTTTATTTTAATAAATTTTAAAAATATAACTGCAACTTTAAGGTTTAAACAGGTATGTTTTATGTCTGGATTGATAAAAACTCAATAGAAGAAGCACTTTTAAAGATTGTTCCATTTTGATGCTGCATGTAATCTAAAACCTCTTGAATCAAATGTTTTAATTATCCACATTGGGGTTACCAACTGTATTGGATCACATAAGCAATAATCTCTGGGAAGGATCATAATTTTAATTCAATTCAGTTAAATATATAGAGAGAAATTGGATTTAATGTCCACTGGACACATTAATTGCCCTGCTCATAAAGGTTCTTGAGAATTAGCAGGGAACCAGAGGACCCAGAGAAAACCCATGCAGTTAGACAGGTAACCCTACTCCTTGTCACGTACAACTACGTGATATAAAGCACATACTATTTGGCCATCCAATCCCCCCAAATTCTGTTAAATATAAGGGGGTGCCGGGTTATTAACACATTGGTAGATGATATCAATTCTTTCCTGTATTTGCAGCCAGTGTAAAGAGTTAAATATCGGTGTCAGGTTCTTTTACCCGCATGCCAATATGTACACTTGTCCTCATTTTTTTGTTCCATCTGAAAAACTCGACTGACAAGGGGAAATCAAGTCAGAAACTTCTGAGGAACTTTCTCTGCCAGCACTTAGTCACCACAAAATTGGTCTGGAATATAACTACAGGTATAAAGAAGTTTAGTTAAGTGTTAAGTGTAACTCACACAACACTCCCTTTCATTCCTGGGGTGTTGGATGGTCCAATGGTTAGCACGTGCGTGCTGTATCATAAGGCCTGTCATTGAGTCAACTGGCATGGTTTCGAATCCCCGGTTGTACGTGACAAGGAGTTGGGTCGCCTGTCCAGCCTCGTGGGTTTTCTCCAGGCCCTCCGGTTTCATCCCACTGCTAAAGACCCCTACGCGCGAGCGAATTATTGAAATAAAATTAAACCATATGTTAGTCCCAAAATGACTTAGTTTGTGTCGAGTGGACGTTAAACTCCATTTCTCTCTCTTTCTCTCTCCCTTTCATTCCAAATACATCATAAATTATAAAATTTAAATTCAGAACTCTTAAACATTGTTAGTTTCACACCCCTTCCTAAAAGAGCAACAGTATAATTCATTTAGCTGATAAAGACTAGAGATTAGAGAATACTCTGAGCCGTTTCTATAATAAAAGCTAAGTAATTGTTATACCATATATTTATTTTTATTTCATTTTAGAATAATGGAAATTGGTCTGGAACAAAAAATTTTAACACAAAACCTTGTAGACTTCAGATTTATTTCAAGGGAAAATCAAGGACATGATTATCTTGTACCTACATGGTTGCAGGTATATCAATAACCTATTCTATTGTTTACATAAACAACCATTTCTTACAATCCACACAATAGATAGAACAATAGATAAAGACATTGGGGAAGATATATAACCTTACAGAACAGATGATGTAGGTAGATGATGTTTTAAAAAACATTTTCATGTCAGAATGACTCTCATTTCCAAATAGGTTTTGCTTCCTAAACATTTGAAGAATTTCAAGGTTGGTAAAACAATTGTAAAAGATTGATTAATTATGTAGGTGCAACAAAGAAATATGGAATGGTTTAAATATTTATTATTCATGTGCATCAAACTTGGCTGATATATAACTGCCATTATTGACTTTAGTCACTGGCATGCAACATATCAAAGGCTGGATCATTCAGCCTATGTCTGTGATGACCACCTAGAAAGATAACCTCCCTTGCATGTACTTGGAACTTGGCTACCAGAATACTAATTTTTTTTTGTCAAATAAAAATTCTGTTCACTTAGGAATACTTTTCAAGACAAACATTTGATAAAAAGAGTAAAAGAAAGATTTCATGCCAAAGGAAACAGTTTATGATTTCAACAAAGAAAACAAAATCCACATCACCAGAAGAAATTCAAAGCTTAAAATAACTATTTTATTGGAATAAAGAAAAGTGATGATGGTAAATAGGGATAAATAATACCTGCAGAAAAATTGAGATTTACTTCTATTCTGATCAAATTGTTAAGGCATGATTTCCCAAATCTTTAAAGTTCCATACAAACAGAATACTACTCGAGTTGCTCTAGAATAATATTTATTATTTCTTATATTAATAGATATTTTTCTTTTGTTTCAGTTTTATCTTCAGAATCAATCTTATCAAATGATATTTCTGGGTGGTCGTATGTATTTCTTTAAGACTTCTATAAAATTTACATCTAAACTTTTAAAAGCATTGATTCTTATTTTCATTTTCAGGATAATATCTCATTTTTGCATGATTTAATCCATGTTAAAATATGGTCAAATTGATGATTTAACATTATTAAGGAAACAAATCAAAATCTCCCAACTTTGATTAAATAGGATTAAAAAGAGTCCCATCAAAAGAATTTAGTAAATTTATAGGTGGCACTGGGCTTAAATTAAACTGTCAATTAGCAAACCCAATTTAGGCAATTCTTTTTCAAAACTTCAAACATTCATAACTTTGCTCTGAATAAGGTAATTTGACTGAATTTTTCAATATATTCACTTTTCATTATCTGCATTTGAACTATTATATCAAGAGTGGCCACCCCTTTATCTAAATCTTAAATAATGCAAATTTAAATTGTCTACAGTTATTATACTTAACATTTAGAATAATTTACTTAATTTAGAACCAATGTTTGTCAGAAGTACCACAAAAAAACTTGTAAATAAAAGTGTCAGAAATACTTGAGAAGTAAATGTACAGTGATTATTACAGTGTTTCTCTTAATGAGGTAATCTTCACGTTTTAAATGAGCTGTAAGCTTCCTGTATGCTAAAATATAAGGGTTCACTCTCGTTTTTATTTTCAAATGGCTTCCGTCAAATGATGGTTTATGTACCGTTATAAACTAGTTGAAGCTTGAAATATCTTCAGAAGTTATTCTATAATTATGAAATATTTAGTCTGTTTTCAACAACCATGAAACAGATTTTTAAACGTTATCTTCACAATCTTTGTCTTAATTTACCACTGTAATAGTTCAAAATAGAATTATAATATTCAGACACTGTCTAAGTTTACGTTAAGGGTCATGGAAAGATCAGATGTGTGCACAAATTATGTCCTATTTTACTTGAAGACCTTTAGTTCATATTAGAGATTTGCAAATTTTGTTGAAAATTGAACTTTTAATTAAAGCTCTAATAAATTTGTAACATAAAAGTGCGACGGTATCCTTTTAAGAATTGAGCAGGCCTGGAAATTACAATTTTATCTGACAAACTCTCTGGCACCACTGAACTAGTACTGGACATTTTGAACTTTGCGCAGCACATATATTATTATCAATAATTTGTGCCTGAAAATGTCTGCATCATAATAGATGCATTATTTCCTGGCCTGAAATTCACAAAAGACTATAATTTGGGTATTTTGAAACATAAGATATTTTTTCAATGATCATGTGTGCAATACAATAGAGGAGAATTTGACCCAGGCAATGACATGTACACCTAATCTTTATTGAATTATATTTGTAGGTAATGGAAGCATTTACAAAAAACTAAAAGTAAAAACTGATCAAAGTAACAACCCATTAAGAAATTATCAGAAATAATTAAAATTTGATTGACTATTAGTGATTCCTACCTAGTGCTAACATTTATTACAGAAAACATGTACCAGTAATCAGAAGATAAGAGAGACAGAAATGGGGTTTAACATCCACTCGACACAAACTAGGTCATTTCGGGACTAACATATGGTTTGATTTTATTTCAATAATTCGCTAGCGCCTAGGGGTCTTTAGCAGTGAGAGGAAACCAGAGGACCCAGAGAAAACCCACGAGGTTGGACAAGCAACCCTATTCCTTGTCACGTACAACCAGGGATTCGAAACCACGCCAGTTGACTCAATGACAGGGCTTATGATACAGCGTGCACATTCGGCCATCCAACCCCCCTAATCAGAAAATAACTTTGGCTGTTCAAGTTATCAGAACTAGTTGAAATTAAACAGGATTTTCATATATAGATTTCAAATCCATCTAATGGAAACTTTTAGAATGTCCACATGTTCCAAAGTGATCAAGGATTGTGAATCGTGTGGTAATTTTACCCTCTTAAGCATCCATGAGCAATGGGGGATGACAGACTGACAGCAGTGGCAACAAATTTCAATCTCAGTGAGCATTTCAATGTGAGCGTTTAAAAATTGATACAAAATAACTGTATTATTTATTAGACAACTGCACTTTACATCTTTCAAAAGAGAATTGCGAAAAAGAAACATACCTCTTAAATAGATTTATTATTCTTCAGATATTATTTATAGTTTTGTAAAGTTGAAAAAGTACAAATTAATTTGCAAGGGAATTCTTTTATATATTTAAAATGAATAAATAAATAAATAAAAAAAAAGACCATATGTTTCCTGATTCAAGTCTTAAATCAAACTTATTTGATGATTTTTTTTTTAACCCTTTTGCTCTCTGAAATATGATTTATTAAATATTAAATAATATATTCAACATGCACAGAAATGAATCATTATTGTAAATAATGTATTTTGCATTTTTTTATCAAATAATAATGTTTATTTTCTTTGCTGCTTGATGTAAAATGTTAATGAATAAACTGCTCTGCCATTGAATGAGCTGCATCTTCAGTATTATTTACCAGTCTTCATTAGCCCAGTTGGTGTAGACAAATAGGACATTAAACCTCATTTTCTTTTCATTTCTTTAAGTACTGGTGCTAAGTTTTTTATGTTCAACCACCTCCACCCTATATACCACAAATATTGTCAGTACAGGCAGATTTCTGTCAGATTATGCAACCTAACAATTATTACATATTTTAAATATGTTTTTATATTTGTTTGGCTCGCTAACCTGGGGGTCACGAGTTTGATCCCAGTGTTGGACGACAATATTCATTGGGGTTTTCAGGTGTGGCTCCTCCTTGTCAGTGGTGCAGGACAGAGGGCCTGGAAAATGACAACGCAGTCATTTGCATGGAACGAAAATCGAGGTCCTGTGCACACATGCATGTAAAAGAACCCTTGACAAATGGAAATCGATATTAAAGTAGGTCATAGTGCCTGACAATGGACAACACATAGTTGCTCGAATGGCTAAAAAAATCAAGGTCCTGTGTACATGTGTAAGTAAAAGATCCCTTGTCCGGGCAAAATTTCTCTCATAGCACACTGTATCCAAAAGTCTGTCTTCATTTTATTTTATATCTGTAACCCATGTATGATTTTAACCTCGACAATTATCTCTCTTCAATAAATAACATTTTAACACTGATCAAATAAGTAGAGAAGCAACCCCTATAACCAGAGAAGATAGACGAACTCCTACTGTAGTGATAAAAAAATTTATTGGTAGACGTTTCCGACTGGTTTGTCCTTCTTCAGTACTTTACGAGAGTTATTGTCGTCTTCTATTGCTCATTTTAACACTGATCAGATGATTTTGAGAACGGGAAACACAAAGAAGAATTTGTATTTACATGTATTATATATATTAATAATAAATACCAAATTATAAACTAAGAAGAGATTACCACCAGTAAAATTGTTTTACTTCAACAGGGAATTCCTACACAAACCATATCATATAGGTAAGTTTATTTGACCAATCAAAGTGTCGCCATTTCAATACAATAACTAAAGGAAACGTTTTTACAAAAATCGACACTGAAATGTTTGTTCAGAAAATAGCATTTGAACGGGACTAGTTGGCTGGCCCCTAATTACCTCAAAATGTCAGGTCTCCAGTTACTGAGACTCAACAGAAAGGATGCATTGTCCGGTACTTCACTAAGCAAATACAGCTTCTCCATCACTCATATTTGTATGACTTTTGGCACAATCAAAGCCATTTTATTACCAAGAATGGAATCTAATTATGTATAAATGTCAAAATAATAATTCAAGGGAAACATTTATTTTGAATAAAAGAAACACTTGTTATGAAATATAGAGACTATATAGATTTTAAAGCAAAAATTTTAGCCCTAAATTTTGTCCGAGCATTTCCACTAATAAGATTAACAAATATATATAAAAGACACAGACCCAGAGTTTTCACAGAGTTTAACTTAATTTTAGTAAAATCATACATTATTTAAAAAAAACCATGATTCTCTCTCAAACCTTTCTGTTATGTGTAGGTCATTTCAGAGCTAAAAAAGTATGGTTTAATTTTTTTATTTCAATAATTTGATAGCGCATAGGGTCTTTAGCAGTGAGACGAAACTGGAGGACCTGGGGAAAAGTCCACGAGGTTGGGCAGGCAACCTCAGTCCTTGGCACATACAAGTGGGGAATTGAAACCACACCACTTGACTCAAAGACAGATCGTAAGATTTCATGCTCACGTGTTAAACCACTAGACCATCCAACCCTCTCCCCCTTTTAGAAATGTACTCAAATTGTTCTGATGTTAATCAAGTAGTGCAATGTGTAACTTTGGCTCAATGAAATAATGTATCACATTGAGACATGACTTCACGAATAATACAATGAGATATAAATTGAAAACTTTAATTAAAACATGTAGCGCTAGGTCACTTTTTTTATTTCTATGATGTTTAAATCAAAAAGTTCTTGAATAATATAATTTCAGAAAAGTACTCAAATTGTACTCGTGTTGGTCAAGTAGGTAATGTGAAATTTTGGCTCAATGAAATATTGTATCACAGATGACTTCACTAATAATATAACGAAATGTATGTTGAAAATGTAAAAACATATAATGCTAGAACACATTTTCTCCAGTAGTTGTAAACTTTACTCGTAAAATGTACCTGTTGATGCCCAATACGAGATGGTCTTTCTATCGGTTCAAATTCTTATATTACAGTTTGTTTTCAACAACATTGTTTTATCTTTAGAAAATCACTAAAACAGGAAAGTTTTGTTATGGTTCTGATTTGATGAGTTTCACTTACATCAAGGTGTACTGTCTGTAATAATGGAGATATCAGCACAATGGATCGCTTTATGATATCTTTATTTATATGTTCAGTGTATGCAAAATATGAAATTTTGACGTCTTAAAAATCTTTTTTTCTTTCATTTCTAGACAACTTTACAAAATAATTTTTTTTTAACATTTGGTTGTTTAATATAAAGTCAGTCAGTAAAAATAGGCCATTAAACTCAGTATTTGTAGAGGTTAAAATTCTAACATGCAATAATTCTTCTATATACAATAGTATACAATGAAGTATATTTTACTTACCCACGGAGAAAACAGAATCCATGTACACACACAAGGATATTTCCAAAAGCATCAACTTTCAACAGATTACCATAAAGACTGTCAAACCATAACCCTCTGAAATATAACAAATTAGTAAGTAAACAATCGTAGGGGTCCTATTAAGGCTGACAACTATCACTGAAAAAACTTCAATGAAATGAAATGAAATGGGGTTTAACATCCTACTTTTCTGCTCCGACTTGGCTAATGAAAACAGGCATATGCCATACAGTGTGCTATGAAGGAAATTTTGCCTAACAGCAGCACCACAGCCTACTCTTGTGCACACTAATGTGTACACAGGACCTCGGTTTTCCATACCATCAGAAAGGCTAAACTAAATGTCCAAATTTCAACAAAAAAGAAGACAATATTTCACATATTTTTTTAAACTCACATTAGCAAGATATTTCTTTAGCATTATCATTAAGTTTTAACACAAAACTATAACTTTATTCATTGTTTCATAAGGTTAAAGTCTTTGAAAATCTAATTTTATAGTTCGTAAATTGACTGACAGGTATGTTCTACAGCCGGTCAATTTCACTGCCAGTCAGTGAAGGCTGGTGCACACATGACTGACACGAGAACCCCCCACCATTCTTCTTCACGTTTAACATCCTCTTCCACCGATGATGATATCGCAGACAACCCTTGACCATAGAACTTATGCAAATTTAACAAACTAGAAGCAAAATTTTAATAGGTGTATCCGGATTATTGAAAACAGATGCTGCCCCCTACTGATTTATCTTGCTATTATCAGGGTTGTCTCACCTTGGGGCAATCTAATACATTATATAACAATTTTAATTACCCAGTACCACTATAGACCTGTATAGATGTTTAATATTCTAACCAGAAAAGTCATCATTATAATAAAATATAAACAATACATAAATCATACTAAATAATCTTTGTGTTCCCATCCCAGTAGCTACTAAAAAATACAACGCCATCTCATCGGTGTGAAAATGTTGTTTGTTATATCATTCTATAAATAACTTTAAAACTATACTTGAATTTTCAATAACAGCAAAAAACTAAAATATCAAATAATTGTTGAGCTAAATAATCCGGTCAAATTTCTCCAAACATTAACCAGTCTGGGATGAAATCACCGTCTGGAATATCTGGCCCAAATAATCTTCTATTCAAACAACATTGAAAAAAAACATCTGTCAAGCTATGAGGGACATTTTTTTCCCACACAGCAATTAAATCCCAACTGTCATGGGTTCTTTTACATGCGCGCAAATTGGCATACAGAACCTCAGTTTTTGGCCAAATTTGCATGACTAGATGCTGTTCCTTGCCAGGTCTTCTGACCTCTGTCCTACACTACTGACAAGGGAAAAAACCATGCTGGAAAATCCTGGGGAACTTTTTCGGCCAATCTTATAAAAGGCGAGTGATTAACGATTAGTATAAAGATACAATACCAGGTGGGTGAGGAGAAAGAGAAATGGGGGTTTAACATCTACTCAACACAAACTAGGTCATTTCAGGACTAACATATGGTTCAATTTTATTTCAATAATTTGCTAGCACGTAGGGGTCTTTAACAGTGGGGGGAAACCAGACTCCTTGTCACGTACAAATGGGGAATCGAAACCACTCCACTACTCAATGACAGACCTTCAAGTGGGTGAGTGGTGGGGGTTGTGGGCATTGGTCCATCCAAAAAACTAGATACACTCTCCTTGTCAACCACAACAAATAAGTAATCAGTGGATAAAGTCTTTAATATCAGCTATCTTTGTTCCTCTTATTTTCTCTAAAACCTTTTTAGATTTCATATACCAGTATTCTGTGTATGTATAAGTCTCTAATTGAGATTTGCACCAAACCAAGTCAAAGTAAAACTATTTCTTATTCTTATATCAATACTATAACAAATGTTTAAAAGATAAAATTACAAAATGAAGATGTTTCCAAGATAATTAAAGTTTTTCATACAGTCGGTTCAAACAAAAAAGATCTTTGAAGTTTGAAAACTAGTTCCTCTTAACCTGAGGGCAAAAAGCAGAGAATCTTTGTTTTTAACTCATCAACAAAACTAAAACCTATAAAAGTCTAAAGGCTGGCTCACTCAATGTCATATATATTTTTAAAGTTATGACAGTAGCCATGAGACTATTATTCTAAAAGACGGTGCCTTTAAATGTTTTGACAGTAGCCATGAGTCTATTATTCTGAAAGATGGTGCTTTCAATGTTATGATAGTAGCCATGAATTTATTATCCTGAAAGACTGTACCTTTAAATGTTATGGCATTAGCCACAAGTCTAGTATTCTGAAAGATGGTGCCTTTAAGAACTGTAATGCACCAAATGGTCAATGATGTTAAAAAGAGGAATAAGTAAGGAATAAAATTGCTAAATGTTTGTTTTTGAACTGCTGTATGTTTGCAAACCCTAGTTGTGAGCTTCGTGTTATTCCCAGCTGGTTTTGTTGTAAAATATTGGCCTCCCAGACGGTTGAATATAAAACCTAACTAACCGAGGGTTGACAACTGTTGGTGTGTGTATGATGAAATCACGCTGTATGTATTGAATGATAGTCACATGTTTACAGACAGGAAATACAGAGGCAGAAATCAGTTTTTCTTTAATACATCATACCATTATTCTATGTTATAATAACTCAAAGAGAGAGACAGAGAGAGAGAGATGTGGTTTAACATCCACTCGACACAAACTAGGTCATTTCAGGGACTAACATATGGTTCAATTTTATTTCAATAATTCGCTTATGCTTAGGGCTCTTTAGCAGTGGGTGGAAACTGGACAGGCGACTCTACTATAATTCAAAGGAAGATTGGTGCAGAAATAAAAGAGTTAAAGATGCATTAGGTAGAGCTATTAAATCTGCCTATTGCAGGTCTGTCTTTTGGTTTCAAACGTGATATAATTATTATCTAAACATTTATTAACATGACTCTAGACCATCAGATGGACAATCGAGGCTAAGTCACGGTTTTCAAGTACTGTTGCTACAATAATGAACGATCTACGCTATATCTTCAAACCGTCATAACTTCACTCAGAATAAAGTAATTTGAATGAAATTTTCATTATATTATACATTTTTCGTTATCTATTTTTGAACTATTATAGTGAGAACTGTCAGATCTTTATCTAAATCTTACATACTGCATCTTTAAAGGAAGAGTTGAATGTATTATATGGCTATTTTGGTAGCAATCACCTCAGTTTTTGTACTCGAAAAAGGACTCATGAACAATATCTTTGACTGGGTTGTACTAACATATTATGGGGCAAATACAAGACTTTTAAAAGGAAGTGTGTGAAGCAAAGTCCTGTCAAATGTAGAGATGCAATAAATTTTGGTTGATCGCTTCTAGTGATTTTTCCTGAAAGATCAAAACATGACGACGTCACTTAAATATTTCAATTTGTTACATTAAAACTGCTTTTGACTAATTTACATTCATATGTTCGCACAAAGATCATACTAAATGAATATATTCTAGCTATTTGAAGCTTAATAAATTAAAATATACTGTGTATGTTACAATATAGTGGCCTGCAATTAGGTATTCAAAATGACTTTATTAAGGTGACAATCAGTGGCATTAATTTTAATTTAATTTTTCTCTCTTCTATAAATTTAGCTTTTACTTTTACTAAAAAAAATTCTAATACACTATTTTCGAAATCTATGACTTATTCTGTTATAAACAAATTCCCAGATTACAAACACTGGAAAAAAAATCACAGAAAAATACAAAAAATAAGGGTGGACGCTTAAAATAGAGTTGAATCTAACTGTGCTTTAATTGAGTCATCCAGAGATTCTGTTGTCAGTCCTGGTAACTTGAACCAGAATCGAAAGTGAAGACAGGCATTCATTTACTAGAGACAACAAACTCTGTACTGTCAACCTACACAAGAACAATAATCGCTCTCCTAACACAAGTCACGAAGATATAAACATGCAGATACAATACATCATCAAAAAATTCCATTAAACAACATATGTACTGTCTTCTATTCCCTTCCAAATACCGGTAAATAATAATAATAATAATAATCGTTTTCGTCTTTTCATCAAATACTGATCTTACTACCGGTATTTGAAAGTCATTAATCACATGTTATTTAAATATTTGATCATTTTTGTACTGTCTTCTATTCCCTTCCAAATACCGGTAAATAATAATAATAATAATAATTATAATTGTTTTAGTCTTTTCATCAAATACTGATCTCACTACAGTAGAATCTGTATGAGCAGCCCCTCCTATTCAGCGACATCTCCTTGTAAGCGGTCACGATAAATTCCCCCTGTAAAAATTCTGTTGTTTCATCTCTTTATTCAACGGTCACTCCTCTTACGTGGCCAGCGGTCACTATTTTACTAATAAATTCAACAAAACATCGCCCATTCAACGGCCATTGTTGAATGATACCCTCTTGTCGTTCTTTGTAACACCCACGCTAATCCCGTGAGTAGTAGTTAATTAACTAGACCCCCACTGATCAGGTAAAAAGAAATGTAAAAATAACAAACAACCCGGGATTATCTGTTAATTAATCTTTTGTTTTATTAAACGACTAACCTGATCATTGTTTTCACGCGTAACGACACATTAATTGATACTGATTGAATAAATAAAAGTACCGAGTTTTGTCACGATCATCTAGTATCTCTTTTCCAATGCCACTTTGTTGTTAAACAGACGTTTTAGCACCTCCTATAATGTTACATACACAGTTACACCCCCTGTAAATAGGTGATAAAATCAGCGATGTTTTTTTGTTCATGTGCTTTTTTGATAAAATAAAATTAACTCATCGATTTTCTTCACAAAAATGGATAAATATTATCAAATGCATCACAATGGTAGACAGTAGTATCGAAGGTTGGTACAAAATGACATGTTTACAGAAGTTATGTCCGAGATTTGAGTAAAGAATTTTCGTCCGGCGTAAGATTCAGCTACAGTCAAATTTACCGATGCAAGTATTGATGTTCGCTTCCAATGCCTCCAAGCGTAATATTTAATTTATGTCAGCACAAAAAAGCACCAAGATTTTATTAAGAGGCCACAAGCGGTCAGTTGTGAAAATACCCTTGGGTGGCTGCTTAATGCATATTCTACTGTATTTGAAAGTCATTAATCACATGTTATTTGAATATTTGATCATTTTAAATTATCAATGTTTACATTGCTTTTGGTGCTTCTGGTGCTTTTTCAGGTTTCTAGAGATTGTGAATTTTTAAAATCAATCAATGTTCCATATCTCTTTATTAATTATAGAATGTTAGTTAATTGAATTGCATTAATGTTATTAAATTTTAGTTACTTAATCAAATCCTTGAATAACAGAATAACAATTATATATGAATTAATCATTTTGAATTAACCTTTAAAACTATTGGAAAGCAGATATTCCAATGTGTGAGCACCACTTCCAGATTCTTACCAAAAGTCATGTGTTATATTTGGAAAATCATGATTTTTTTCATGATAAATACTGCTTTTAAGTAACAGGATTTTCAATGATGGATGTTTGGTATATTAAATATTGTAACAGATTATTACAGTAGACATAACAAACATATCCCAGTAGTTTCAACTGTCAACAACACCTTGTTATAAATGGAACAGTTTTCTGATATCTCAAAATACATTTGAAGACATCCTGAAGAACAGATTGTGAATCATGTGATCTGGTTACCTACAAGTGTTCCAAAACTTTGGACGAAAACACAAAAACATAAAATAAAACAATAGGGTCACTGTAAGTCGTACAAAAAAATTTAAACACTGCGATTGTTAGTTGCGAAAAGGGTTTAACTTTTGACCTTATTATATTTTTTTTATGGATGAAGATAAATACGGAGAGTGAAAGAAAGGGCAACAAGGCATGGTGTACTACAGATGAAGTTTCACATAACCCAAAATAAAAAATAACAAAGTTTGTGTCTGTCTGTTGGTGGTACAACATTTAAACTGATGTTACTTTGTTACTTGATGCCTGGTTCAGCTGTCTGCCATACACTTGATTCACAAATCTAAATCCTAATTCCCAATTTCTGTTCTCATTTCTTTTTTATTTTAAGCTATTTACACGTAATTGGTCTATATTTTATTACAATTTCATTTATTTGGCTTTCTATGGATCAGTTCTTGTCTTAAAGGAACATTACAAAATCATGAATATTCAGCAAAACCTGGCAGAAAATGTACATTCAAATCCTGTTCTTTGATTCTACACCAAAAAGTCTATAAAAATTGCCATGTAAAAGGGGTAAAAAGGGAAAGGTAGAGAAAAACTATAATCTGATTAAAACACAGATCCTATTTCTTTTCGATTTTTTTATAGTTCAAAATTTCGTTTTACTTGTCTTTACTACACTAGGATCTGGAAGAGTTGTTATCATTGATATGTTCTGGATGATGAGGGATTAGCAAATGAAAGTCTGTTACGGCGAGCTTTTGGCGTGAAGTGAACGGAACTGTGGGTAATCCACTAGAAACATCAATGCTGATAGGTTAATCCAATGTCTGACATCATAGGGTCAAAAGTCATTTGTATGACCCCTGACGCGACCTGCCAAACCAACAGGTCAGAGCTTCATGTAGTGTAGGCAATCTAAAGCATAAAAAACCAAACGAAATATAGATCTGTATTTTTAATCAGATTGGAAAAACTACAAATAGATCCGGATTACAATTGTAACCCAGATGTAGGAATTGAATGTTGTCCTGTGTCCTTGGTAGGTCTACCATCTTACCTGATAGGAAATGTTGGATCATATTCAAATTCATTGATAGCCTCTGGATAACCCATGATTACTATCTGTGCCTTTAACAAGTTAAAACCCAGTGTTTCATACTCTGGTGATTTATACACTGAAAAATAAAGCATGGGTTGATACAAGTAATATAAATGAAATGAAATGAGGTTTAACATCTTACTTTTCTACAGTAAATGGAATAATGAAGGTATGTTTATGTCATGCAGTTTTCTATGAGGAGAATTTCAATTGCTCGGACATTGCCAAAAAGGTATTAAAGATGGAAATGAAATGAAATAGGGTTTAATGTCCTACTTCTCTGCTCCATCCAGGCTAATGAAGACGGGCCTACTCTTAATTTGAATTCCAGCTGTCAAGGGTTCTTTTACGTGCACGCCAAAGTGTACATGGGACCTTGGTTTCTTGTATCATCCGAATGACTAGACAATGTTCCTTTCCAGTCCCTCCATCTTCACTCCAGAGAAGGGGGGGACCACGCCACAAAATCCTGAGGAAATATCTCGACCAATACAGAGATCCAACCAGGGGACCCCATAGTTAGTGAACCAAAGCCCTGGTATCAATAAGACACCATGGTTTCCTAGTAAAGACAAAAGCAAACAACAGCTTTGCCTTTTAAATCTTTTTTCCCCTTGGTGTCTGAAGCCTCTTATACAATTATTGTCATTTGAGAGATTTTGAATCAGTATTGTGAAAGTTGAATCTCTAAAGAGAACACTAGATCAAAAATCTCTGAAAAGAACACTAGTCCAAAAATAGTTCAATTCTGTTCAGAATTGACAAAGATATGTTGAATTGATAATTTAACAATATTTGGCATCCATTGAAAATGATATCAGCCAAACTGATTGAATCCAAGCCAAAACATTACCTGCCATTTATATTTCGATTTTGTTTTCTTAATTAAATGTTGAATTATCAATTTGAGTACATTTTGGCATAGATGAGCTGTTAAAAATTTGATATTGTCCAGAAAAATCAAATGACAATATATATGTAAGATCTTTGAATTTAAGAGTCATTCCATGAGAAAACCATGCAATATCATGCAGATGTTCGAAGGTAGGGGTTGGCCGTTTTGACAAAGCGGGTTGCCGAAAAACGTAATCGGACTGTATCTCAGAAACGGTTGATTTCTAAAATCGGCAATTTTGGCTGGTGAGTAGGCTCAATGGGTTGACCAAACTTTGTAAATATGAACTCAATCGGCCGACACCCACCTTCGAACCTTCTGCATGGTTTTCTCATGGAATGGCTCTTAACACCTTGGGAGATGGTACCTATCATTATGTAGCCCTTTAACAAAATCTGGAAATAAAGAACCTATTGCATTGTCAGGCACAATCCCTCTGGTGCCAGACATTTTGTCTGGCAGAGATTTGGTTTCTTCGTGATTTTAATGATATTAATATATATCTGGCACCAAGTTCAAAATGTCCAGTAAACTATACTAATAATCGTGACTGCCACTTGTCTGTTTGTTTGTTTGTCTCTCTGTTTGTCTGCCTGTCGTGGTTTGCGGCTACACTAGGGCTGTCCCTAGGCTGAAATTTGGTGTATAGGGCTAGATCGGACCGGGGAGTGACGTGGGCTAGTTTTCGGAGTTATAGGCACAACCCATGCAGCGCTGAGTCATACGCTATTAGTTCAATAAAATAGTTATTTCAAGGCCTGTTTCAATTTAATTCTTCTTGAAAAATGTTTTTAAGTCTAAAATAATGGGTAGAAATTATGCTAACAGTATGTACAAATATACCAACAAGGTTGCAAATTCTGTGAAACTGACAAAAGAAATCACTCTAAAAATTTACAAGTACTTATCTGTATTTTCCATTATTTGTATAAGATTTTGTACGTAAATATGAAAAAGCATTTTCTTATTCTTGGATTACATTTCTACAAAACAATCCAACTTTTCTTAAGGATATATACATGTAAAGAAAGTTGTATTTAGGTGAAAGCTGAATAAACAGTGAACACCCTAAACCTGAGGTTAAAATATATAGAAGTAGGTTTCCGACATCTGTTGGTCAAATAAAGGCAAATAAGTACACGGAATAATATTGTGTAAATTCTATTTAATATAAGATGAAAAGATATGATACACAATATAAGATATGCAATGAATTTGACCAATGGATTTTGTATTTTTCCAGCTGGAAAGACTAAGAGCTGCATGCACCACCCTTATTTAAGTGCACAAAATATATCATCTACTAATTAACGTCAAATAAAACCACTGACAAGGGCAATAACAAAGGTCTACAATATTTTGAGTGAATATATCTCAATTAATTACATATATGGAGTTAGGTGAAATTTGTTTTTGGTTTATCAAAACACAAAACCTTCAAGCATATTCAATTTTCATGGGTTTTTTTAATATAGCCATCTTCTGGCGCATTACATCTGTAAAATCAGTTCAAGTACTTTAGTTCATTGAGTATACGGGATAATTAATTACCAGGTAATGGGTTTGGTCAAGAAGGTAACTCAGTGCCTTCTAGACTGCTTTAAGCTTTGTCAGTACTACAGGACACCAGGCCTGGGAAGGAAAAGCATCTAGGTGTTCTATAACATTGCCTTCCTAGTCGGTCACTTTTTACAATACGTAATTTTGTAGGAATATTATTGACATAAATTTGAATACCGTACGGGAATTAGACATGAAAAATAATGAGGTGCACCTATCTTTTATTACTTATGAATTTGAATATTTTGTTGACACTGATTCTTAGGTGTGGTTTGAAAACGCCTGCTTAAAGGAGCTAAATCGCTAATATTTGGGACCTAGGAATTGACCCAAATTGGTCGCAACGCATATAATAATGTAATCTGATTGTATATAAACTGATTTACATTCAATTGTTTCCATTTTGACTCTTAATTTCAAATCAGTTATGTGCAGCAAAATACGGCCTGTGTCTCAACCCTATAGCAATTTCTAGCGTCTGGTTATTCCAGTCTATTGAGCAGGTTCTCCAGTTGAATATGTCTAGCCTCGTTCTTTCTGATCACTTGTTGCAATTGACGCTAAAACGCACTATGGTACACGATTCGTGTACCAATGGTAAAATGTTTATTTTGTCTTAAATATTGGATATCAGAAGCCTGTCTTTTCCTGGTAAGATCACAACATCAGTGTTGATTTGAATTGACAAATAATTCGTATTTTCAACATGTATGACTTTGGATGATATTGAGTTAGGGACTTAGCTACTTTAAATAAGGATAAGAGTTTATTTTCAGGAAAAAATGTCCGACAAGAAAAATTTTGATATCCCATCACTGCTTTGGTGTGACTACTGACCAAAAAGAACACTCTTGTCAGTCCTTGTCAGTGATTAGTAGGACCCCACTTCATTAACCCTTTTGCCTTGGTGCAAAAAGTTAGATGTTAAACCCCATTTCATTTCAGCAGAAGTATTGATCATATATGTACAGCAGCTGTATGTAAATTATTGATTCCATACTTTTCTAATAAAACTTTATTACACAATATTATTACCATAACAGAATTTTTAGATATTATTAATAATTGACCTTTGTAGCGAAAAGTACTAGTTGACTAGTACCAACAATAATTCAACTGAGAGAGAACAAAACTGAATAGGAAGTCATGGCTTATGATATGAAAAAAAATGTATCCATCATCATATTTTATACATCAAATTTTCCTTTATTTCCAGTAAGAATGTCTTCACTTTCTTTGAATTTCTATATTTTCATAATAATAGGAGTTAAAGGTGTAAGAATATAAAAAGATATTGGAAAATTTGTGGATTTATAATAACCCTGAGAAAATTTCCTTACAACTCAATAATTCTGAGAATATAATAATCATTATGTTGATATTATTGGGTGTTATTCAATGTTAATCCCCAGAACCCCTTACAACTCTATATCATATATTCATGGACCCTTATTTCTGTTTTACAATACATCAGGTGATTTTATTGAGCTATATCTAGGTTATCCAGGGGCCAGTTCAAGCCTTAAATAAGTTAAAACCGATTGGACTTTAAAGTCAAAAGAGTAAACAATCTTTACTATTAATTAATATATTTGAAAGCACTCTTACCTACAAAGCAGAAAATTTCAAATTCTTATGAAACCTTTAGGCATCAAAATTAAAACTATCAAAAGAGTAAACAATCTTTACTATTAATTAATATATTTGAAAGCACTCTTACCTACAAAGCAGAAAATTTCAAATTCTTATGAAACCTTTAGGCATCAAAATTAAAACTATCAAAAGTTAATTAATAAATTTGAAAGCACTCTTACCTACAAAGCAGAAAATTTCAAATTCTTATAAAACCTTTAGGCATCAAAATTAAAACTCTGAAAAGTTTATTCCCATCAAAATAATAACTTTGAACAATCTTGAAAATTGCAAAATGGTTTTCGAAGCACTCTTGTATAAATCAAAATTAAAAGTCTAAAAAGTTTATTCCCATCATAATAATAACTTTGAACAATCTTTAAAAGAAAATTGCAAAATTGTTTTCAAAGCACTCTTGTATAGATAAAAATTTCAAATCTTTTTTTTTTTTTTAATTTTTATATCAAAATAAAACTTTAAAAGTTGGTTTCTCATGAGAAGCTCTGTTGTTTTTTTTAATATCTAGAATACAATAAGACTTAATGAACATAAAAAAAAGCTGTAACTGATAAATTTTATCTCCAAGAAATTGTATAAGTACAATTAGGGCCAAAAATGATTTGTGCTTTTTGCAACGAACTTCATAATAAAAAAAATATAACTTCCAGTCCTTATTGCAATTGAAACAGAGTATGTAAAATTTTAAAGACATTCATGAACGACATTATTTCAGTAAAGCAGATGTTTTTCAGATGCTTCTCTTCAAATTAAACAATTATACCTACAATTCACCTAAACTATTAGAAAGCTTCTCAAAAAAAAAATCTGACACCTACTTAAAACAAATTATTTTATTCATGACAAGTTTTTACAGATGGGTTTCATTTTCACTAATATATAATTTGGTATAAATTGTCTAAAAGATAGGTTGCCAAGTATTGAAACATACATCCACATGTATGTAATCTGTAAAGTGCACATAAGACATTGTGGACGTCGGATGGCAATACTGAGTATTGACCATCTATTATGACTTTCTGTGTAACTGATGAAAATAGAATAAACAAAATCTGATTTCAGAAAATTTGATCCATTTTAAAATTCACAGCAAAATATTTTCATTTTGGTGATTTTTATGTCAGAATCATGAAATCTATTTTCTATAATTTGAATCATAACACTGAATTTATTCTGACATTTTTAAACAACAGTTTACACAACCGTCGGTAAAGTTTTCATTTAATGTGCACTCCTTCAAATAACATTAAACCTTGATCACAACAATACAGATGCTATGTTCATAGCAGGTGCCTACTCATTCTAACCAATCAGATCACTTGTTATTTCTACCTGTAATTTCAAATACCTGCAGATATTGCGTAAACCTGATATGATTGAATCTGTTGTAATTTACAACATACATAATATAAATATACGTACATCCTGCCCTTTTCATAGTTCAGGATTAAATAATATTCATATTTTGGAAGTCTAATGTATTATTATTGACAATGAATATCTGGGTTGATTTAAATTTGATTAATATTACACAAATTTCCATGCAATACCCCCAGGTAACAAAGCAATGTGATTTTATACACCTTTAAGATGTCTTAACCTTTTATCTTATCTTGGCCAATACTTCCCTAAATCCCTATTTGCAATGTTGCATGGCAACTTAAGAGTCATCATCCATTCATTCATTGCCTTACATGAGAATCGTACAACATTAGTTTCAGTAAAGTTGGTTGATTGTAGTAACATGAGAAGCTTGAAACGAAAGGAAATAAAGATAGGTTGCCAGGCAACGAAACATACGCCCACAGCAGCTAAATCGTCCGGGCAGTCAACAAGAGTTATCGCATATTTTTACTTTTTTTGTAATGAAACATTTATAATACACTAAAATCTGATTAAGAGCAATAACTCAGAAAACCATTAGAATTTGTTTGGTTTTTATAAAGTTCTGCCCCATGCTAACGTTTTGTATACAAAACTTTTAATACTGTATCATGTATTTAGCTGTTCCAAGTCATAAAAATTCATTGAAAATCAATATACTTGTTCGTCTCAAGATCTTAAACTCTGTGTATCAATCTGAAGTCAATCGGATATTAACTTTGGCCTCTAGAGCGTCCACAAGATTTTTTGAAGTGATCAAGGGCCATAACTTTGGCAGTAATTATCAGAAATCTTTGAAAATCAATAGGATTCTTTGCCTTGTGACCTCAAACATCCACAAGGTTTTTTGAATGGATCAAGGGCCATAACTCTGGCAGTAATTATCGAAAATCACTGAAAATGAATACACTTTTTCGACTCATGACCTTAAACACTGTGTATAAAATTTAAAGTCAATCGGATATTAACTTTAGACTCTAGAGTGTCCACAAGATTTTTCAAAATGATCAAGGGCCATAACTTTGGCAGTAATTATCGTAAATTGCTGAAAATCAATAGGATTCTTTGTCTCATGACCTTAAGCACTGTGTATAAATTTAAAGTCAATAGGATATAATAACTTTGGCCTCTAGAGAGTCCACAAGATTTTTTTGAAGTGATCAAGAGCCATAACTCTGGCAGTAATTATCAGAAATCTCTGAAAATGAATAGGTTTCATTCGTCTCATGACCTTAAACACTGTGTATAAATTTAAAGTCAATCGCATATTAACTTTTGTCTCTAGAGCGTCCACAAGATTTTTTGAAGTGATCAAGGGCCATAACTCTGGCAGTAATTATTGGAAATCGCTGAAAATCAATAGGCTTCTTCGTCTCATGACCTTAAACACTGTGTATAAATTTAAAGTCAATCGGATATTAAGTTTGGCCTCTAGAGTGTCTGCAAGAATTTTTGAAGTGATCAAGGGCCATAACTCTAGCAGTAATTATCGGAAATCGCTGAAAATCAATAGGCTTCTTTGTCTCATGACCTTAAACACTGTGTATAAATTTAAAGTCAATCGGATATTAACTTTGGCCTCTAGAGCGTCCACAAGATTTTTTGAAGTGATCAAGGGCCATAACTCTGGCAGTAATTATCGGAAATCGCCGAAAATCAATAGGCTTCTTCGTCTCATGACCTTAAACACTGTGTATAAATTTAAAGTCAATCGGATATTAACTTTGGCCTCTAGAGCGTCAACAAGATTTTTTGAAGTGATCAAGGGCCATAACTCTGGCAGTAATTATCGGAAATCGCTGAAAATCAATAGGCTTCTTCGTCGCATGGCCTTAAACACTGTATATAAATTTAAAGTCAATTGGATATTAACTTTAGCCTCTAGAGCGTCCACAAGCAATTGTAGACGCCGGACGGACGGACGGTCGGACAGATGGACGGGGGTGACGACAATATACGACCACATTTCAATGTGGGCGTATAAAAAAGGAATTTCACATAACTTTTCTACACCAACAGGGTAATGAAGATAGGCATACGCCATTCAGTGTATTATGAGGGAAATTTTGCCCATGCAGCATCAATTTCTGTCTACTCTAACACAAATTCCAATTACCAAGGGTTCTGTTCTGAGTACACAACCATTACATGGCTGGAATAAGATTTTTTTGTCCTATCCCAACAACTAGACAATTTTCTTTGCCAGCTCCTTCGTCCTCCACCAGTGACATGAGAAAACCAGGTTCAAGGAACTTTCTCAACCAACAACGGAATGAAAATGAATGAATGAAATGGGTTTCCGTAACCAGTAACCATACTAATCAAGCCTCCTGACACTGCTTGAAGTATTTTGTAAGATTATATTAATCTTTCTATACTTAAAGACCACGTAAGATCAAAAATCTAAATTACATGTATGTATAGCCCATGGTTACTATATCAACTTTACGGCAACTTCACACCAATCTGATTAAAATTAAGTCGGCTGTTAACGTTTAAGTGTCCGACACGCCAAAACGCTTTTCAATTTTTCAATTACGACCTTAATCCGGTTGATTGGCTGGTGACGTCACAGGCACTACACATAGGATATACATTATCTATACAATATCTCACTGTCTGTACAATATAGCACTATCAATACCCAAGGCAAGTTGACAAGTGTCTGTTGACGGTCCAATTACCACGTGACTGGCCTAATCATAATCACTGAATTATCGTCTTTCATTGGTATAGCTTAAACATTTGTGATTGGAATATTTTAGAGTGAATTTCAAATGCTGTATCATGCCGTAGATCAATTTAAGCTGCCTTTGTTTAAATAGGCCACGTGTCAAATGAAGACGACTCAAGAAATTAGCGCATTTACCGGTAATTTGGATAACCCCGTAATACTTGATATCCCAAACTTTTAAAAGTACAGAAATACAAATGGTGCCAGTCATTTGTTGATATATTCATTATTAGCTATATATAATGATAATAACCATTTCTATACATAAAGAACAACTTTTATCGTAACTCCATTTGAAATTTACAGTGAATATGGAATTTTCCAATGACTATGCATAACATGTACAATAGATCGCCCTCATTTCTCAGCCAATCAACACTGGGAATCTTATTACCATTTACGGTTTCATGTACTACGGGTGTAGTAAATGAGGTTAAACTTCTGCGCAAAAATTGCACAGGATCATACGTGGAGTTCCTGGTGCCGTTTGGTGAGTGATTAAACTGTCAATGCAATTGTAAAATACTTTTATTAAAAATAAGATAAACGATTGTTGTTTAAACGCCAATCAACAAATAATACGAGGCTACTTGATTACAAAAACACCGGTGAGCAATAATTATGGGGTAAATAGTAATTATAAACAACTGATGAGTAAAACTTAATTATTTTATACAATTAATGTGTGGGTGTACGATTCTACCATTAGTTCGTTCATGAGGTATTATGCACACGTTCTACTTAGAGTGATTTCTTTGATGTGGCCAGGGTAAAAAAATATAATTACCTAATCAACATTCTAATTCCCACTAACATTAACTGCTAACACCGACGTGTATATTAATTTATGACCCATGCCTGTATAACTTTTATAGTCGGATTGATTAATTAATGACAAAATATTAACGACACTACACTTTATGTAGAAAAACGAAGTGCTCGCAGTAAAAACAACCACATAGCTGGACCCGTAAATTATTTACATATTAAAAGTATTCGTCCAAAAAGTTCCATATTGTAAAAAATTAATTAAGAGTTCAAGACTTCAAAGTTTAAAAGTTGTAGGCAATCTAAATTGGATCTTAAATTAAAATCAATTACACAATGAATTATTCCGTAGTCAATTGTTTTATTTAATTAGGGGGATTAAGGAATCCTTCAGGCGTTAAAGAATATACACGCCGGCTGTATATAGGTAATTAAGGAATAAACATTCCGAATATGCATTCGGTCACTGTGACGTCACTGGCGTCTGAGGGGATTAAGAGTTTTTTCGATAATTGGCAAAGTCGTTTTTATGGGAGGTCTATTTTTACGACTTTGAGTGAAGATAGCTGAATTAATTTCAAACAGATTGGCATGAACTTGCCGTAAAGTGGATATAGTAACCACTGGCTACACACATTAAAAAGATTTTTCGTCCATCTTATGTGCACTTTAATACTACATTTAATAATATCTCTTCTAAACTTAATAAGTAATGTATTTTACTCTTTCTGTGGGAGATAAGATACAGAGATGGCAGTTCTCGCTATAATAGTTAAAAACTAGATAGTGTAAAGGTAATTTGCTGAAAATTTCAGTCAAATTGATCCACTATGAGCCGAGAAAGAAGCGGGTGAAATTTTTGCATAGTCTCGGTCATCATTACTAAAATCATTAATTATCACTGGCCTTTAGCATCATATAGGAATCTAATCCAGCCAACATCGAAGGCTAGCCTTGACATCGAGAGTTTATTATAGTCTGGATAAGTTAATTAATGTATAATTGATAATTTAGATAACATTTCAGGCCTAAAGAAAGACATGTAATAAGCAGATTTTGCTCTTGCATAATGCATGTTTAATAATATGCATTTTTTCTTTCTATACTTAATACTATGTATTTTCTCTTTCCATACTTAATACTTTGTACTTTCTATAGTACTATTTATTTTTCTCTGTTTTTTTCACTCTTTCTATACTTAGTTTGTCATGAACCCCCTTTTCCGTGCTTTTAATCAAAAATACAACAAACGTCCTTTCAATCTACAAAAAATGGGTTAAGTTATGCAGCCGTATTTCATAAATATGGTGTAAAGCAGGATGTAGCTAAACCCTTCATGATAAAAGATTTAAAGTAGCGTCTTATAAAAAAAATAAGGTTATTATTATAAGAGACATTTTTTCGAAAATAAATTACACATCATAAGAAATTGAATTTCGGTTTATATAGTTACATCTTCAAAATCATAAAATCTTTATCGCTGAAGGGAGGAGCCACAGTGGCCCAGTGAGCATGACACTGGCTTATTAAACAAATCTTAATAATAATAATAAATAATAATAACTTTATTTTCAAAGGGTTGAAAATTAGGCCAGGAGGCCTGTCTTACATTTTGCCCTTTATAACAGAAATTAAAGTTGGCAGAGAAATTTCTTCAGGATTTTCCAGTCCGGTTTCCCCATGTCAGTGGTGCATGACAAGGACCTAGCAAGACTAGTATGGAAATAAAAGCGTAATAGGTGAAAATTTTCCTTGTGACTCACTGTATTGTGTATACCTATCTTCGTTAGTCAGACAAACTCAGGACATTAAACCCTATTTTATTTTATATAGAGGAAGCTTATTTTTGAGAGATAACACAGAGAGAGAGAGAGAAATGGGGTTTAATGTCCACTTGACACAAACTAGGTCATTTCGGGACTAACATATGGTTCAATTTTATTTCCATGATTCGCTTGCGCGTAGGGGTCTTTAGCTGTGGGAGGAAACCAGAGGATCCGGAGAAAACCCACGAGGTTGGACAGGCAACCCTACTCCTTGTCACGTACAACCGGGGAATCGAAACCCCACCAGTTGACTCAATGACAGACCGTATGATACAGTGCGCGCGTGCTAACCATTCGGCCATTCCCCCCCCCCCCCCGAGAGGTAACATAGTCTGTCAATGGAAACACCTTTAAATTTAACCCTTATCAAAGTATTTATATAATGATAACAGATATTGACCAACTTGAAAATGTCTGATAAAACAAGCATTATAAATGTATCAAATATGATACTAGTACAACAATCACCAATGTTCAAATTTGATTTCTTATTTAAGAACTCAGTTTGGAACCTTGAAATAGCCTAAAATTGGTAAAAAAAACCCACATATTAATGCAATATGAATGTATGTTCATTTTGTCGTTTGTGGATCAGCCATTTGTAATTACTTCCACACTGACTTGGTGGATATGTTATCTTTCATCATAAATGGCACCCAAGACCATATATAAACTGAGGTCAGGAACTGATTTAAATGTTCATTGGTCTTAAAAATTGGATATGAGATCTCCATATTTTTACCATACAATAACTACATTAATGGACTGATATTGAATTATAATTTGTGTTTTTAATGTTGAATATTATGGATAACATTCAGTTAGAGCTCTACACACTTTAACCATGATAAGCAACTTATCTTTTCTACTTGTTAGGAATTGTGTCACTACCCTTTTGATTGTTTTTTTGTGTCAAAGAAACACAAACACTGACGTCAAACGTCAGCACATGACGATTATCGTACATAGTGAGGTATCTGATAAGTGGAAATGTTAAGACCTGAGCCATGTTTAGAAATATCTAAGGAACACAAAACATCAAATTTAATCTGGATTGCTGTCAGATAACAAAATTACTTTGCAAAATTCAGAATTATTAAGATGCTTAGTACTTCTCAAATGTCCCAGAAAATCAAAAGTTTCATATTAGTGTCAGATTTTGAAAACTGTTTCAAATAAATTTCAAAAACATGATTGGATTTTCAAAATATTCAGTCTGTTGAATTTAAAGATCATGTACATTTGCATATTTTGGTTTATTTGAAATTCAAATAAAACTGAATTTGTGTATTTTATCAAGAAATTAATAAATTCATTTACTTTTGTGCATTTTTTGTAACATGTATAACTGAATAATTATAAAAATTTGATTTATTTTTGTGTTTGTGTATTATTTTTGTTATATTTGAAATTTGAATAAATGAATTTTTGAGCATTTTATCAAAAAAATTACAAATTATTATTTGAGCATTATTTGTAATATTCGAAATTTGAGTCAAATGAATTTGCGTACTTTATCCAAAAATGAATTTGTGTACTTTATCCAAAAATGAATTTGTGTACTTTACTTTATCAAAAGATAGGTTGCCAGGCAATGAAACATACGCCCACAGCAACTAAATCATCTGAGCGGTCGACAAGGGTTGACGCATATTTATTCTTTTGTAGGCAATTGGGGGCATTTACAAGACAATTTCATACATATCAGATTATAAAGGTTCTACAAACTGAAACAAGGGCCTTAAATCTGGAAGTAAATTACAGAAAATTTTGAAATTTGACAGGCTTTTTCGTTCTACTAATTTAAATAATGCATATAAATTTCATACATATAAATTTCATACAGATCGGCAGATAACTTAAGATGTTAGAGCGTTCACAAGGTACAACAAAGTGAAACAAGGGCTATAAGTAATTAAGGGAAATTGCTGAAATTTAATAGGCTTCTTCGTTTCACTAATTCCAATAATGCATATAAATTTCACAAAGATCGGATGATAACGTTTGTCGTTAGAGCATTCACAAGATTCAATAAAGTGAAACAAGGGCCAAACTCTAAACGTAATAAACTGAAATTCAATAGGCTTCTTCGTTTCACTAATTTAAATAATGCATATATAAATTTCACAAAGATCGGATGACAACTTTTGGCGTTAGAGTGTTCACAAGGTCCAACAAAGTGAAACAGGGGCCATAACTCTAGACATAATAAACGGAAATTAGGCTTCTTCATCTCACTAATGTCATCAACATATATCAATTTTAAAACAATTGGATCATAACTTTTGGCATTAGAGCGTTCACAAGAAATTGGGGACGACCGACGGTCGGACTGACGGGGACGACAGCAATATACGTCCATATTTCCATGTTGGCGTATAAAAAATGAATTTGTGTACTTTATCAAAAAATGAAAAGATTCTAGGCATTATATATAAAATAGAGCATCATTCTGAATATTCTACAATTAATATTAGTGGTTACACTCACCTGCAAGAGTGTAGTCCATATCAAATCCATAAAACTTCACTTTTTCTAACATTAAACTTCTATTAACGAATATTCTATAAACATTAAAAAAAAATATATATATATATACATATATATATCTAGTTACAGCTAACAGCATGTGCAGGAGGACCACATCAAACATAAACAATAACATAAGACAAACCCACGGACAAGAGTCACAAGACACACCATAGACATTTCAAAATACATTTATGCATATCAAATCAAGTGAATGGATCCAGATATATTCAATCCAAATTTCAAAAGCAGAAAATACTAGTACCAGTACAGATTAGGGCAGATAATAGATCAATATATTGAAAACAGATATTTGTTATCAGAATAAAAATTTTTATCTCAAATTTTCGAACAACATAGTCTTACCTGTGCAGAAAATGTTTTTTCATTGACATTTTTGCAGAAGGGTAACTATACATCTACCAGCACCACTAGATTTCATTTATGTCATCCCTAATTACAATTAATAACACATAGCTATAGTAGTGCTATATTATGCCAATTAACTGTTCACAACTTTGACCTCTGCCCGGAAGTATGTAACACTTGACATGACTGTAATTGTCACATACCCAACAACATTCCAACAGTTTGGACGAAATGTTTGTCCTCTCTAACAACGGTGGTGTTATCCCCGTCTTGAAAAGTTCAGGAAAGAAACGAAATCAGAATTTTCTTTTAAGGAAAATGAGGTCCTCAAAACCCTATCAAATAATGAAAAGATAAAACGTTTCCTGGACACTGGTTGGACAAACTCTGATCTCGAAGAGGTGTTTGAAATTTAAACACCATTGAACAAAAGGAGGTTGTATTTCTCGCTTATGTTGCTATTCTGGTAAACTGATTTGTATTGTATTGATTTCCATATATCGTTTTCACACTTCAAGAAAGCAGTGGGCGATATAGGTCACACACGCTTGCACGTGCTCGCTACCACAGTAGACAGCGATGATGGTTCCGACTGAGACTATAACAATCTGTTCAGCATGTATAATCAGACAAAGTGTGCATTTAAGTTGTATTCATATAGGAATCTTTAATTTTATTCAGAGAAATGAAAATACACAGGTTTATGGTGTATCTTTGCAAAGACTTGCTGGGAAAATAATTTCGTTTTGCTTAGCAGTACCAGGAGCAAAATTATTTGCTTCGGAATGTTTTAATACGATTTCAATGTTGTTGAATTCGAAAGAAGATGTTTGTCTTTCATCGTTAGAATTGAGGGAGGAA
Source organism: Patella vulgata (assembly GCF_932274485.2). Taxonomy (NCBI): domain Eukaryota; kingdom Metazoa; phylum Mollusca; class Gastropoda; family Patellidae; genus Patella; species Patella vulgata. Next base: position 19,123,684 of record NC_065881.2, read on the forward strand.
TTTGTATTTTTGGGTTTTCTATCCTACTGGCAGGGTTAAAACTTCAAATGAAGTGCTGAGTTTATTTTCAACAGTCAGAAACAGTATTTGGGGAACTACTGCCGGTCATCTGAAATTGATTACCCAGTTGGGATAAAAAGAGGCTCTATCTAGTCTTTTAAGGGCTCTAATTTGTATTAGGCATGATGTTTAAAATTACCATCTACATGTTAATATTGATAATAAACCCCTTTTGGATAGCTGGAAAAAAATTGGATAGCTGGAAAAAACAAGGCAGTCTGTCTTCAAATTTAAATATCATTCTTCAGGACATATTTTTTATTCTGCAAGAATTCAATATTCATATGAATTTAGTTTTCATTCCATCTTCAGATAATCCTGCTGATGGTCCTTCTAGGGCCTTCTTAAAATCAGATGCATGTCTTTCAGATTTCCCGTCTTCATTAGCCCAGTTTAGGAGCAGAACAGTAGGATGTTAAACCCCATTTCATTTCTTTCAGATTAAGCATTTAAGAGAGTTGATCTAATATTCGGACCACATACCATTGATCTCAAATCTCTTGATTGTAACACTATGAAGGAGAAGGATGGCGTCACTCTTCCCCATTTAACCCTGTATATAACACCAAAAACTTCAGGTATAAATTATGTTTTTGCACAGTCGATAACTTCACACGAGAACACCTATGTGTTTCCCCCCTTTTATATGATCTCTGCCATTATTAACTTTATAAAACAGAAACAAATAAATTTCACCTTGATCGTCCGGCTATCTCTCCTATCCGAGTTTGGTTTCCACAAATTTCCTTTGCAAACCAGGTAGTTGTATTAGCTTATAATGGTGATAAAAACATTTTGTTATATATACCCCAGTAAGGGAGGTTTCCGAAAAGACAAATTTGGTTTACCTTGCAATTTGTGGATTGTAAGATTTTGTTTTCCAAATCTGAAGGCAAATTTATTTAATTTCGGTTCAGTTTTCTTCAGGGCGCCAGTGATTACATCACCATTCAATGTTGCTTACAGGGAATTCTATTGTACGTAGTATTGTTATAGATCAAGTATAAAAGTGTTTTCAATTCCAGAGGCATCAATTTTGGATAAATCTCTAAATTTGATTAATTTGACACAACCTTTGTCTTGTATTTTCCTATACATTCACGTCGGTATTAATAATATTAACAGAACCCACTTTGAGTTTGAACAGTTAGCTCAATGCTTTCGTGATTTTCACATTCTTCGAAATGTTTTAAATGATTTGTTCAAAAGCTCTACAATATTTTTGTCATCTGTTTTGAAGACCTCAGGTAGATGTAAATGCGAAGGTTTCGTTAGTGAATACAAATTTAGCTACCTTCGGTCAGCTAGTTCCTGGTTTTTAATTCAGCTTAATAATATAGGGTCAACAGAGGTTGGGGCAAGGAAATTACTTCAGAATTTTCTTGACTTAGAAATGTTGTAAATTTGGATGTATGTTGTATTAAATATATCAAAATATTTGTTTTTCTTTTCAAGTTTATTTCATGGCATCCCATTACATATATTGGATTGTCCTGAACTAAACCTTTTTCTGGTTCAGTAGTTTATATGGTATTTTGCAAGCCACCCTCCCACCCTATTATCAGGTTTTGCGTCTTCTTCCTCCAGTTTCGCTCCAGGCATTTCTCTCCAGATTTTATATCTGAAGGAAGAAGGTTTAAGTTGAGGAAAGTATACTGTATGTCATATGAAACTAGTTTATAATATAGTATGTATTAACTTTGACCAGGAATTTCCAAATAACAAAACAATTCTAAACTCAATTATGTTAATTATTCATCAAAGGCAATAAATCTGGTAATATTACCCAAACACCAGAAAGAGCAAACAATTGACATATCAGCCAGGTCTGTGATACAAAATATGTCTCGATGTACACTTTTAAATACAATAATTTGATAGAACTTTACTGAAATGAAATGAAATGGGGTTTACGGTGTACTTCTCTGCATCAACCGTGTTAATGAATGACGGGCATATATGCCATCACGTATGCTATGGGGAAGATTTTTCCATGACATCCGCGTTTCCCCCTACTCTTCATTGAATTCTGACTGTCAAGGGCTGTTATAAATGCCTACCAACGTAAACACAGGACCTTGGTTTTTCATCCCAACTAACTACATACTGTTCCCTGCCATGCCCTACGTCCTGCACCATTGACAAGGGGAAAACATGCTGAAAAATCTCTGCCTGTTTGTAGGGGTCTTTAGCAGTAGGAAGAAACTGGAGGACCCAGAAAAAACCCCACAAGGTTGGTTAAAATTAGGAATATGAACTTTCAGATAAAAATAACAAATTAATACCTTTTGCTTGGTTCTCTCTTGTACATCTTTAAACTTGTACGACTGACAGAACTATCAGGATCTCCTGGAGATGGCGGACTTGATGCCATCTTTTATTTTTATTCTATTCTGAAAATAAAAAAAATACCTTGTCAGATATAGACTTGAGAACACTGTGAAATAACAAGTACATGTACCAACATACTATGGACTAGGAACTGAGTATGACATCATTGCAGCCATCTTTGAATTGCTATGTCATATCAAAAACTGAAGTCAAAGCAATTGTCCAAGAAACAAGCATGCCATGTTTCATGCATTGTCAATCTTACATGAATTAGCTGAGTCTTAGGCTTTATACATGTACCAAGAGTGTCACTCCAAGAACAGTTCCTGATCCTAAAATAGTTACAGACAGGAAGTGTCCAGTACACTCTATAAGTCTATTGTTGCTTGGTTCAATCAATTTTGACATGTACATCATGTAAAGTAGATCATTATAGTTATTAAAGCCTCATCTCATTTTTCACAACTAACAACATGTAATCCACACTAAAATGCACTCAAATTGTTTATTTAACATTTAATTATGAAAAAAAAATATATTAAAGACAGATAATCTCCCTGCTTTAATACAATAAGAATAAAAAGAAGTTCATCAAAAAGATTCAGGTGATGAACATTTCCTATAATATATATCGTCTACAGTTGATGACAAATGTTGACAAATTTTACAATTCATTATCTTTGTAAATACTGAATGGAATTGAACTATTGTTTGACTGATAATCCTTTTAGAGATGCAACTTTCACATTATACTATGGATTAACCATCACCTCAAATTACTATTAGATACTTCAAAGAATAAATTTCACTGTCAAAAGAAACATGATAAAAAATTTCCTTTGGGCCAATAAGTTTTTACCCTATAGGTCACACTGGTATGATGATTGAACAGAAAAGAAGCTTTGTCTTGTTGCAGTAAAGCTCTGGATTAGCAGAATGATTGATTGTCAATGATGGTCATATTCTGTATATTATTTCTACTCCATATATCAAGCTGTAATATTACATCAGATTAATTCCAAATATAACTTTCAAATCACGCTGACAAAGTCTTATTTAACCTTTGTGGATTTTAAGGTTATTTCATCAAGGAATCGTTCATGACAATTGAGAAATTTCAGTACAATTGTTTTGTAACGGAGTGTTGTAAGAAAAATCAATGAGCTTCCTGCTTCATTATGATCTTAGCATTCAAACATTGCAGAAAGTACTTCTCAACAGATTTGTTCAACGTCAATGGCAGTATATATGGACAAAGATTACCAAGTAGAAATCATCAGATAGTAATTAATTTAAGTTTCCATAGTCAGACATTTCAGATCACCCTGCAGCCTAATCCATCTATGTCAACTCTATAATTGTTTTATAAATTATATAAATTAATCCATTGTATATTTAATCCATTAACCATTAATTTATTAAGGATAATAAAGGTAGGACTACATACTGTATGTTCGTCATTTATTGAGAAACATTATGTAAGACAGTGGATACATTAAGGACAACAAATAACATGACAGAGAACGACTGCTCAGGTCTCTGGTACTATAACACCCCCCCACCCAGAAGATGGAAAGATTATCTTCATAACAAGCTCAACCCATACGGTAAGATTCCAAAAAGAAATGAAATAAACTATGGTTTAAAGTCATACATTAAATGAAAAGTGGCACATTATGCCATGCGGGGCTATGAACGAAATTAGTGGCGGTTCTGCCTACTCTTTGTTGAATTCCAACTTACATATTCCTTTGATGGATCAAATCATATTATACATGGGACAGCTCAGTTTTTCATCTGATTGTAACAACTAGACGCTCAGTACTGACAAGGCGAAACCACAGGAACTTTCTTGGACAATGATGGGAATGAACCAGGGATCTCCTTATTCACTGAGCCACTGTGGCACACTGTTTCCTAATAGAGACTTACCTTTAAATATTTTTTACAAATGCTTTTGAAACAAAGTCGGATCTACGTACACTTACAATGTTAAAACTTATAACTTTCAATTAAGATGTAAAATATTCAACCTTGTCACAAAAATTCAATTTAAGCAGATGTTGTGTGGAATACAATCCTATAAAACTACAGTAATGTACACTTGTACATATTTATGCTGCTGTATGACTACACTAATCAATAACCTGTCCCTCTAATGGATATATATTATCGTCATCAACAAAAACCCATGGGACTTAATAAAAATTTAAGTGTCCACAGGCTTTCTATTTGCAGATTAATGGATTGTACAATTATTGTTCAGGTGATTGGAATAATGCTACAATGTAAGGAAATAAATGGCTGAATGGTTAGCATGCACGCGCTGTATCATAAAGCCTGTCATTGAGTCAACTGGCATGGTTTCGAATCCACGGTTGTACATGACAAGGAGTAGGGTCGCCTGTCCATGGGTTTTCTCCGGGTCCTCCGGTTTCCTTCCACTGCTAAAGACCGCTAAGGGCAAGCGAATTATTGAAATAAAATTAAACCATATGTTGGTCCCGAAATGACCTAGTTTGTATCGAGTGGACGTTAAACCCCATTTCTCTCTCTCCTTGCCAGGGAAAACTGCACTGGTAAATCATGAGGAAATTTTTGGGTTAACAGGTTGAACACCAAAGCTCCTGGTTATTGAGCCAATGCCTTACCCACTGGGCTACTTATTGAAATAGAGAGAGAAATGAGGTTTAATGTCCACTCAACACAAACTAGGTCATTTCGGTACTAACACATGGTTCAACTTTGAACAGATGTTCAATCCTGGTTTTTATCACAGAGAGTTCATTATGATTTTCCTGCGTAGTTCCCCCTTATCAGTAGTGCAACCGAGGTCCTGTGTACACAGTGGCGTGCACGTAAAAGAACCCTTGGCAGTTAGAATTTGATATAAGAGTAGGCCATAGTGCCACTGCCCGGGCAAAATTTCACTCATAGCACACTGTATGGTGTTTGCCTGTCTTCATTAGGCTAGTCGGTGCAGAACAGTAGGACGTTAAACGAAATTTCGTTCTTACATATTTCATTAGTCACAATTCACAAATTGAGTCCATGTAACTTGGATTGTCCATCAATGAAAATACAAATTAAAGAAGAAATATGTGTTGGTAAAGTTTTAAATTCCAATGAAATGGGTTAAGGGGTGACTAAACAACAGCTTATTTTAAAGATTGCACAAACTGGGATAATGAAGACAGCATACATTGTATAATATACTATTGGGTAAATTTCATCCGAAAAATCATGTATTCACCAACTCTTTTTCGTTTTGTAACTGTCAAGATTACTTTTATGTGCATGCAATGCAATGTGAACACGGAAGATCGTTTTTTGTCCCATCTGAGCGACTAGACGCTGTTCCTTGTCAGGAGCTCCATCCTGCACAACTAACATCGGGAAACCACAAAGAAAATCTTGGAAAATTTTCTCAGCCAACACTGGGATTGAATCATTGGCCTCCTGATTAGCAAGCCAACGCAATATTCACAAAGCCATATCTAGATGGTTCATCACACAATAGCCTACTCTTTCCACTCATTTCAAATAGAGAAAACGAGTTTTAACGCCCACACAAACTAGGTCATTTTAAGACTAATTCATTAAGACCATTCAGCCACCACGTAGCTCATACATAATCTTTTTAGTGGCACTGTACATGGAATGGGGTCTAATGAAACTTTGACACAATACTTTGGTCTGTTTGAGCTGTCGATTTTTTATTTCAATGGTTACGATTTCGTTCAAACACAAGCATTTCTGCCTACTCTCCTTCATTTTTCATGTGTCAAGGGTGGATTTTCATACCACCAGAATGACTAGGAAATGTCCTGATTGTTCACCACAAGTGGTAGGCCTATTTTAAATAGATCTATTATCATGTTGGTTTATGGAATTATAGTGTCTCCAACAAATGCAAATCGTTACTGATTATCTCCTATTTCGGTAGATTGAATAATCCAGTATATACTACAAGAGGTATTACCAGGGCCTTGATTAATCAGTCTACTGTTTGGGCTACCTGTCTTGGCTAAATCTATTCGTTAAGCCCGGTTCAATTTTCGTCAAGGTCGCTAAGATGTAAATAACGTTAGACTTAGAAGGCATGTGATTGTTGGCGAGATTGTAGGGTTAGGGTAAGCATTGGGGCTAGGTCCTGGGTTAGGGTTAGGATTACTGCTAGCCCTGTTTACATCTTGTGACCTTTGACCAAACCTGAAGTTGGCCTTATCAAATAGATCTTACCGTAGGCCTACCTGTCTAATCAGGTTGGGTTGGCTACTAGTACTAGTCAGTCGAGTATGCCATACCAATGTTGGGCGTTGACCCAGTTTTTTGTGCGACAATATCAACTCGATTCCGTATTATCTAAAATTAATTAAATTTATTTTCTTGGTGGAAGTCTATTTAATGTGAACAATTATATTTTTACTAAATGTCAATAAACCACAAAGCTGTAAAGCATCTAAAACTACGATGTCAAAATGTTGTTATGTTTTGTTCTTCACGATGATGACTTCCGGCAAAAAGTTTTAGCATTTTTTTCCGCTATAATTGCAGTTTTTACATATTATTATGGAATTACGAATATCAAATAACATTCCGCAAATTTATTTTGAAATTGCCTAACGATGTGTGCAATTAAGAATCTAATTCTGAAATAATTCTACCTGTAATTTCTTTAAAAAATACTTCGTAAACATTAACAAACTTTTCTATTCCAGTCATGCGCACTCAAAGAAGGGAAAACGGAACTAGAGCAGACGAAACACGCTCGACCTGATTCACACTCGCATTCTAGTAGTAGCAGTCGAGTAATAGCCTGCGTACAGTTGTCAGTGACGCAAAAGTAATCTTGACTGAATGAATGTAATGTAGAATACGCTCTACTGTTTTGAATTATTCTTTATAGAAATGAAATGAAATGAAACGGGGTTATATACTATACTATATTATAGTCAAGCAGTAGTAAGAAGTTTTATTTTAATCCCTTCATCAAGTGCCTGTGGTGCCTGCTCAGTCTTATTTCGAATTCCAACTTTCAGGGTTCTTTTACGTACACACCAATATATAGGCCCTACACATGATCTCGGGTTTTCGTCCCATCCGAACGACAACACGTCGTCCCCTGTCAGGCTCTCGGTCGATCCTGCACCACTGACAGCTTTTCTTTATAGAGTCTTACAAATAGAGTAAAAAAGTTATGTTGCCAGACGACGAAACAAACGCCAACAGCAGCTATAGCTGAAATCGTTCGTGGGCTAATCCTAAAAGTTCTTCACATTGTAGGCTAAGTCTTCTTTTTTTCTAGGTTAACGCAAAATCTTTAAACTGTAAAATACGAGGGGTTCGTTAACAATAAACTATGACATAATCAATGACTATGTCTAGAAGTAGGCCTAATTGCCAGAAAATGTTATTCCTATATTATTGTGCTTTATTGTAATAATCGAAACAAGAAACGAATCTAAAGTAGATCAGATACTGATTTTTTGGTAGCTTTCACAAAGTGAGAAAGGGTGATAACTTTAGTCATTAAAGGAAATTTGAACGACTGCCTTGGTTCACAAGTCCGAACAAATCACATAAAATTTAAGCAGATCAGATGATATTCCGATAGAGGCGATACAGCGTTCAAAAAAGATTCGACAAAAGGAGCAAGGGCAATAGTTCCTGCGGTAATAAATGAAATTGTAGAAATACATTCTGTATTTTGTTCACGGGATGTTGTGGACGGCGGATGAACAGAGTGGCGACAATATGAGAATAATTGATCATTTCCCGTTTTCAATTCCTTATTAGGGATAAGAGGAGTTAAATGTTTATTCCAAATTCCAATACCATGGAACCTCTTTTAAATACATCAACAATGCTATTATAGACTTCTCTATAAAGCACAAGGTTATGTCGTTCACATTTTTTTTAAAAGTTTTTGTTATATAAACTTATATTACATAGTAAAAAAATTGCCAAGGCGAAAATTTGTCAAGAACAGTCCGTCAAAGCAGGACTGAAATGAAATTAAATGGGGTTTAACGTCCTTCTTTTCAGACCATCCGGGATAATGAAGACGGAAAACCGGACTGTCACCAATTGATAATCCGATGGTAAATTGGTCTGGCCTAAAAACGAATAACATATTCTCTAACATTTGAATGATTTGGGATATATTGGTAAACGAAGAATTTTAAGGAATTTGGGTGAAAGGTCAATGGGCTATGGGACTAATGTTGTGTAACATCGCACCCCACCCCATAGCAACGCCATTGCACCCTTCCCTTTCTCGAAAAGGCTCAGATTTCATTGCGTTTCGCTTATTTCGGTCTAAATTTGATTTTTGTTTTAATATCTATTAATCTGACAATAAGCCAGTATCAATGACAGTGGATATGGTATCGATCCGTTGCATTTTGATCAATTCGCAGTTAGTTCCCTTGGAACCGATACCTCACAAACTTGCAAGCGGTCTATGGAATGGCATAATTGCTAGACTACTGTTTATTTGAATAGTGAATAGTAGACTAGTATTTAAAAAAACATATTATATGCATGTACAGGCCTATTGGTTTGAGGTTAAGCGTCCTACATCCCTGCACCAACTGAACTAATGAAGGTGTAATGATTTGGAGGGTCCCAAATTTTAACGCCTATATTGAAAAAGTTTTAAATTTTGGGGTATTTCCTAGACATTCTAAATTTTCCAAATTTCCATAAACAGAAAGTTTATTGTAGTCAATGTGAGAAAACTCTACTCATCCCCATCCTTCCATATCCTTTAACACAACCATATCGATTACAGAAATAAGATGGGGTTTCTTACAAATGACAATAAACCCTTTCTAAATTGTTTCCCATGTAGATATTCTTTAAACCAGGTTTATTTAATATCACAGATTTATTTATTTGATGAAGTTTAATAAAACTTTATAATGACCGGTAGTAATATAAAACTGTGAGAAAAGGGTGGAATCGAAAGTAGAGATACAGTTTAAAAAAAATCACGGCGACATATCATCAAACAATAATTACAGCCAAGTATTGTGATCCTTGAGATGTGGTATTTCTTCTCTACTTCTCTGTACTGGCTAGGTTAATGATTTCGGGCATACACCATTCTTGTTCTTCTATTAGTGTTTAACATCCACTTCCACCGATGGTGATATTGCAGACAAGTGTTCTTATTTCTTTTATTATGACTAGCGCAAGCGTAGGGGTCTTTCCTGTGGCATGAAACTGGGGTACCCGGAGTGAACCCGCGAGGATAGGAAGGCGCCCATATTTCCAAGCCACATACGCTCACAATAGTGATCGAAACCACGACCGCAAGCCCGAGGTGACCAGCCATCTAGACCACCTGGCCTTCCCAACCCCCTGGTGAATACGCCATGCTCATCAGTGTGATATGCGGGACACGTATTTCGAATTACACCTGCCACGGGTTCTTTTACGTGCACACCAACGTGTGCATGGGACTTCAGTTTCCCGTCCCTCTGAACGACTAGACACGTACGGTTCCTTGTCAAGCCCCCGTCATGCACCACCTACAAGGCGTAACCACGCCTAATAAAACACAACAACCATTTATAGGGAACACGACCACTGATCTATCCTACACAGTTCACGACATTTCGACAATAACTCTATTATCGTTTTCAAATATATATATAAATGATGATGAAGATTCTATAAGTTTGTCGAAGACAGCGAACAGCGATATATTCATACATAGCCCGCCACACAAACATTCCGAATACATCCTAGACAATTCTAGAAAAGAAATACGGATATTATTAGAATTGGCATTAGTATTAACCTGTTTTTAAAACGGTTTCTAATAATAACATTCACTGTAATTATAAATCTGAATTGTCTTGTTTTGGTAGATTCCTGGTGTTTTAATTACTACATACATACATTATATAAACATCAATGACTCATTGCTGCGTAGTTGTTTGTCAGTCCACTATCTCAGTTGTCTCTCTGAATCTGTGCCGATCGTAAATTAGTCAGGTTATTACAGAGTTTATAAATTAACTCATTCCGCAGAGCTGGTACCGCCGATTGGTCCAAAGCATTGTGCTGTGGACAAAGTCGGATTTTTCTAGAAATGCTGGCATGCTTCGGTATCTAGTAGATGTACATGTATATATGTTTTACTGTATTTGGGGTGGGTGGTGGAGGGGATGGTGGGGTTGGAGGTTGCAATGGCCGTAGCTCACGCGAGAATTACGACCATGCGTCGGTTAAATTTTCAAAATTTTCTTGGGGAGCGCGGGTCCCCGATACCCCGCAACGATCGATTGGTTGTTTGGGATTCAGGTAAGCCACCTAAGGTAGGCTATAATGGACCACATTGAAGTTGCTGTATTCACGAGCTGGAATCGCAGGTAAACACGTGTGCGGCAGTTAAATTTTCTCCTTACAGTCCCGTCTCCGTGGATTGTAAACGATTGATTGATTGATTGGAATTCAAGTCAGGCATCTAAGATAGATATTAGACAATATATTTCCAAATTTTCTTTGGGGGTGGATGGATATCTGTAATCCGAAACTTGTTCGGGCATTTCAGGTTCTGCCCCGTACGCCTATGGTTATACACTTGCACACCTCAGTACAAATTAATTTCCGTAGGCCCCCAGATACTCATGGGCCCTAGGTCAATGGCCTCGCATGTCCATTTGTAAATCCGTCCCTGGCTATAGATCAGATATATATGTAATCTAAAGCAAGACGTAAAGACTTAAAGAGTGATGTCGAGCTTGCTCTTGCTGTCTGCGATATCACCTCGGTGGAAGCGGACGTAAAATACAACTAACCCATCATCATTGGTCTTGCTCGAGGTCATCAGTTCTCAAGTGTCCTCACAGAAATATAGAGCCTTTGCGGAAGAGAGTCATAGTCTCTGATTATCATTTTACAAACTACAAAATATTGTGAAAGTTGAATAAAAGAAATACCAGTCCAAAAATGGTTTAATTCCATTCAATATTTACACAGATATGGTGACCTGTCAAATTATACGCCCACTGCTGACGATATAATAGTCCAAGTCTCTATACAAGTCTGCGTGTGTAATCATTGTAACACCTCTCCAGTGCCAGATTAAGTCTCTACTGTCCTTAAGGCACATAATAGATAGATGGTCTGAAAATACAGTTATTTTGGGTTCACTGATAAATAGAAGAAAGTTAAATTTAACAACATAAAATTTATTACAAAATAATTCAGGAACAGTTTTTTGTTGACAGTACTGTAATTACTATAAGATTACAATAGCTAGAATACAACCTTTTTTACTTTATTTTTTTGTAGCCTGGATTTTTGGCTGACCCTAAGGCACGTGCCTTATTTGCCTAATGGTTAATCCAGCACTGCCTCCACCCAACCCCCTCTCTCTGCCAAGAACCAATTGAAATCAATAAACGCCCGAAAGAAACCGGCTCAAAGTTTAGCGGAGTTGTATCACCATTATCAAAACCACCTTAGACATTCCAGAAAATCGATTTTACTTTTAGACTTCCAGAAATTGGCACCAATCGGCCACTCCCGTGACTAATGCTTAATGAAAAAATAACAGAAGCTCGTTTCATCTTCAAACGAAAGGTCCATTAATTTTTATTCATCCGGCGCGTGTTTGTACTTGAGTAAGATGGGAGAGTTTGAAACTGGACACAGGCCTGAGATCACAGACGCCACATACAGGAAGTTTAGTAAACCATACGATTAATTACCTACCATTTTATCTACTAATATATATATACAGTTGTTTTACTAGTCCACTCCTCCTTCCGTGCTTCCGGCTATTCATTTAAAGGGTATGTCTATGTGAAGAGCGTGGCGCAACGGTGTGGAAAAATGGACGAGAAAGCCAGTGATGTTGCTGGGTCATCTGTTAATACAACAAACGGTTGTATGTTCTGCCGGAGAATTCGTGGCAGGGGTCTGGAAAGATTCGAGTTGGCTTCCTACAGTTTTTGTTTGCATAGTACAATTTCAACCCAAGACAAATTGCCAGGCTGTGGAGCATCCGCTGACTGCCCCAAATCTTAGAATTCAACTTAATGTATTCGTAAACGGGATTTCTTTTAAAGAAAAAAAAAACACGAAAAGAAATGGTGTTTAACATTCAACTTCCCTGCACCAACCCGGCTAATGAAGATGGCCATCTGTAGTGTGATATCCACTCACTTTTCATTGATTTCCATCTGTGCTCACCAACATAATATACACAGGGATGGATCTCAGTTTTTCTTCCCATTGGAACGGCTAGACACGTTCCCAAACTAGAAAATACTGATGGAGCCCCTGTTTAGTAAGCCAGCGCCATACTAACTGAATCACCGTTACTCCCGATTTGTGACGTTAGTTTCAGTTTCAGTTTCCCACCTTTGGTCAATTAATTTATAGTTTTCTGGTGTTAAATATAATGCAGGCCCAAACCCATTCTTCCGTGTTGTTATATCTATATTAAAACCGACTCTAGTTCGTTTCGTTTTACTTATCTGCATTTCATATATAGTGGAGGCCATCGAAAGTATAAAAAAAAAACGAAACAAATATAGATCTGTATTATATAATCAGATTAAGAACACTCGGTTGTGCATTGGTTTCGCCATTTTATTTTGATGGTTACAATTAAATGTTTTGATCGCCTAGCCCCTTGCGTCATCTCTTCCAAATTAACAGTTTAACACAGGAATTGTTGTACTGAGACCGGTAACATGTATGTTTCAAGGTGTAGCCATTATAACAAGACACTCCTAATTGCTTCATACTCAATTTCGGTACAATCATCTTATATATATGTAGTCTATTTGGAGTATACATGTAATTAATATTTAATTAATGAATGCATGTACTTAAGAAGTATATGCATGATGTATAATAAACTATAATATATTTGTTTGATGTTAATATTAGAATCTAAGTATACTAGCTTATTTACCTTCGACTCGCTTCGTATCAACGCATGTGTAAAATAATGACGAATTGTGACAGCTGCCTGATATAATGGAACTATGTTTTACCGAACACAAGAACCAGAACCCTAGGTTTGAAGCTGTATATAAGTGAATCAAAATGAAATGAAATGGGGTTTAACGTCCTACTTTTATGCACCAACCGGGATAATGAAAACAGGCATACACCCAGAAATATAATTCCGTCGACCATCTTCATTAGCCCAGTCGGGACAGAACAGTAGGGCGTTAAACCCCATTTCATTTCATCTCAATTCTTTCGATTTTACGTTTTTCTCTCCCGTTCCTGATATACATGTAGAAATTAAATGGAATGGGGTTTAACGTCCTAGAATCAAAGAGTTTAAACATTACGTTGCGAGTATGCTACTTCCAAATTGTAAACCTCTTACATGCTTTTGAGTAAGAAATTATCACACATTGCCTCATCTACGGTAGAAATCATTCAACCCAACCAAAATGTGGCGAAAAGTTCAGAGCCGGCCAAAGAGAAGAGAATTAATATTTTAAACAAACGGGGTATCTGCCTGGTGTGGCCATATTTAGATTTTCCAACTTCCCCATTCTTTATACCGAATGCCCTTTGGGACTAGTTTAGTTTATTGAGGATGTAAATAATAGCTCAACACTTCTAAATTCAATCAGCAAATTTCTGTATCCGGCTTTTCTTAAACCACTCGTATCTGGGATGGTCAGAACACACGATGGAATCATGTCTGGAAAATTGAAAACAGCAACTGTAAATATTTATTAATTATCTTAGTTGCTGACATTTATTTATTTATTAAATTAAATAAGTTCGTTTACTACGAAATGTCGAAAAGGACTATATATTAAACGGTTCTTTACTATTATAAATTAGTTTATACAAGGGTAAATTATACACGTAAACTCAGCTCGACTTAGGAATGACCCCAATCAGGTACGTCTATAGAAGATTTAATTGACTTACATATATTCGTGGTTTTTTTTCTCTCTTTAATCGAATTATATAAATAAACTAAGTACGACTTAAAATTAACCCTAATCTGACATGTGAAGGAGATGGAAGTTATAGTTCTCGTCTGACATAAAGTAGTTTAGTGTATTTTTGTTCAATTTTTCTTTTTGCAAATTCCTGCATATTATTTTTTTGAAATCTGTTCATTTAAAACTTATAATAACGTGCCCCCAGGTCTTGAAAACGTGAGGTAAGTTTTGGATATTAAATGAAACGGAGTTCAAGAGCTCCTTATCTGCCACTAACGGAATAATGAACACGGGCATAGGTGCACACCAACACGTAGACGAGACTTCGAGTTTTCGCCCATCTAAACACTATTCCTTGCCAGTTCCTTCATCCAGCACCAATGGGAAACAGCACCGGAAAATTCCTAGGGATCGAAACCGAGACCTAGTGGCTAGTGAGCCAGCGCCTTATTAACTGGGCTCCCTTAGATATTTTAATATCTAAGGGAGGAACTTATCTTGGTGATTACTGATTTTATGAGATTCTAATAGAGACATAATTTTAATCGTTTTCCGGGACTTTGATCATCCTATTGAACCATGTTTACCGACAAAATCATCTAGCGTTTACTGAGTCAATTGGCGTTTAATGGATTTGTTTCTTCTTCAAGACTAGAATATGATTAATCTCTCATATCCTAATAAACCAGATCATAGTACCATCAACTACACACACTTCATTGATAACAGATGAAGATCCTTCAGTCCACACGGAGTACAGCGAGTCAAGGGGTTAAATACCTTACTAAGAATCGCAAATATTAGTCTTATTGTTACCAAACCTTATAGCATTCATTTAAGATACCAATAATGTAATTACTAACCAATAATGTAATTGCTACATCAAGAGAACAATAATAAAATAAAACCAAGTACGAAAAATTCAAACCATTAGACAAAATTCGAAATCCTAAAAAACGGCATCTGCAAAATAGTGTCATCAGCAAATGGACTGTTCACCGTCTACAACATATACATGAGGAATAGTAGTAACAGGTGTCCGGAAGAGTAAGTTTACGCCACACCCGCCATAGCTGCATCCAAACAATTAGACGAAATCTCGGTAAAATATGGTTCAATTTTATTTCCACAATTCGCTTGCGCGTAGGGGTCTTTAGCAGTGGGAGGAAACCGAAGGACCCGGAGAAAACCCACGAGGTTGGACAGGCGACCCTACTCCTTGTCACGTACAACCGGGGATTCGTAACCACGCCAATTGACTCAACGACAGACTTAATGATACAGCGCGCACGTGCTAACCACTAACCCATACACCCCCCCCCCCCCCCCGCAATAAGCAAATGGACGATCCATAATATTATACATAATGGACAATCATGATGTAATTGTTACCAATAATGTAATTTCTACAATAATCAAGAGAACAACAATGTAATTGTTAAACCGTTAAGAGCATAAAGCAATTGCTAATGAGTTAAGATGCCAATTGTGAATTTCTCTTCAAAGAGAACAATGATGTAATAGCTAAATTAGTTAGGACAGCATTGATGCAATTGCTATAAATAAATTAAAAAATAATAACGTTGCTGCTAAGCTATTAAAAGGAAATAAAGCAATAGCACAGAATTGAGTGGCCGAGTTGTCATAAGGCATGTCACGGTCGGTGTGGTTTCCATCCTAAGCCTGCCTAGCTTCCTTCCACAGCGCGCAAGAGAGTTATTAAAATTGTACATATGCATTAAAATGTATACCCTACCAACAAGAAAGCAAAGTAATATATTATTATGCCCACTTGGCTTATTGTGTTCTATTCCTTATGCATATCTATAAATTGTTTAAACCAATTATTGTAATAAAAATGTACTTTATGTGAGATCCAAAAGTTTGTGTTGAGTGGACGTTAAACCCCATTCCTTACCCTAGACTACTTTTTAACAATACACAGCCATCCGCATTAAGATATCATTTTCAAATTTGTCAAAGTCGAGACAAAAGATATCGCAAAAATGGATTTAAAAAATCATATGTGATGGCGATATGTCTTCAAAAACTGCAGTTGTCAGAATAATACGATTCGGTATTCACATATTTATGGAAAAAATCCTTGGTTTTTACATTTTGGTTCAGGATGAATAGAAACCGGCGGTAAAATATGCAACAAAATTATTTTAGGTGTAGAAAAAATGTGACAGACCGAAGGCAAGTTTTGCTGGCACCATTTCTTGTTCAGGCAATGCATATCATGCCTTCTGTTTACTCCATTACGCTCAAAATTTATTTCCAAAAGTTTGCAAAGTGTCATTTTAAATGCCGTTGAAGCGATTTAACTTACGATGTGTTTATGAACAAAGTGAAATATTTATTTGATAATATTTGGAAGTTAAATAAGCCCGACTGGTGTTTCAATGTGTTTGTATACTTATTTTATGCATTTCAAATTAAAAAAACCCAAAACGTAGTATAACCTAATTTCTCGCATCTGTATTTATAATTGCATGGGGGAAATTCGGTCGTATTAATCATAGGATTCGGTAAAAACAGGTTTTTTTTAAGTTTTAAAACTTCTTTTCTTTCATTTCTTTTTTTTAAAGAAATGAATTATGCACTAAATGTAACTTTACTGAGTCACAATGGCCTGCAATTGAAGTTGGTGGATTTAATGCCATTCGGTTTAACGAATTATCCGTCAGTATTTTATTTGACTATGCCATGGTACCATTATATAGGTTTTTTTTCCAGAGATCAAATCAAAAAGGAACTTTCGATGAAATGTTTTCAGGTGACTTATCAAGTGAAATCACATAACCCGGAATTACATAATCTTTCAGTGTCATAAAATATATAATTCATATATAAACATAACCTTGTAAATGATATAATGGGGTTTAACGTCCTACTTTTATACACCAACCTGGCAAATGAAGACAGGCAAAGGAGAGAAATGTTGCCAAGAAAGCTACGTTCCGCCTACCAGTCATTGAATATCAACTTTCAAGGGTCATTTTATGTACAAGTCAACGATTTGTAAGGTTTCTTTTTTTAAGTTTATTCTTTATATTGAATATTTTGATTGTCAGTCGTGCGTCGGGACGTCGGACATGTAGTCGTTCGGATGGTATACGAAAAACATTACAGCACGTAAACGATAATCTGACAGAGTAGAACATGGCGCCGTTGTCAGGGCAAAATTTATCCCAAAGCACAGTGTATGAGGTAAACCCATCTTCATTAGCCCAGTTAGTTTAGAAACAGAAGACGTTAAATCCAAATTCATTTATAAAATTTATGTTGTACATTTCGTGGATGGTTAAATCCGAGCTTCAGATTTGTACTTAAACAGCTATACATGAATCATGTTATCTGGTAAAGAAATCTCTGTTAAAAAGATATAAATAAATTATTAATAATTAAAATATAATACGTTTATTTGATATTTATTTAAACAGTGCATAAAGTAATTTATCTGAGTCTAATTTAATGGAGTGGCGATGAGTTAAACATTCACATCTCTGACGTAATTAACTGAATATCTTTTACTGTATTATTATATCATTTGCATCTGTGACGAATGGTTTCTGTGGATCATGAGAAGCAAGTGTGTCTGGTGGGTAGTGGTAGATTGTGGGTACAGTAGCACGATAGGGGCCACTGGCACAAACTAGGTGACTCAAAACCATATACCTTGCTGTTTTTCGATCCATATTTAAGCTACTGGCTGAACATATCTATTTAAACTATTGAGCATCTTGAGGGATTTTGAGTCCTTTGCAAACTACAATCTTGTAAAATTTGAATCTCTAAAAGGAATATCAGTCAAAATATGGTTCAATTCTATTAAGTATTTATAACTTTGTCTGAAATCTGATATATTGATTTTGTTTTCTTAATCAAATGTTTTCTTAATCAAATGATGAATAATCATTTTGGGTACAATGGTTTCGTGGAAAAATAAAATTGTCAGAAGTCTTCGATCCTTCTACTGTCCAGTGAGTCCAGTAGATCAAAATTGCCATTCCCGAAAACAAAGTTGCCGCTCCATAAAGGTTCCGCCAGACTACCTCCCCTAGCCCTACAGGTACGCTACTGAGTAAAACAGATGAGGGTGGAGTGGGAGAATAATCGTTGACATTAACGAGTAAACCAAAACACCTATTATGCATTATGGGGAAATTATACGGCTGTATTAATCCTGGAAATTACTTGCACTTCTGATAACCTTCAGGCTAAGCCCGATCTCTCTGTCCTTAACTTGTAACAAATTAATGGTTGCTGGATCTTCTTTCAAAGTGTCCCAAATTGAAAATAAATGAGTTGAAATCCTCAGCAAAGTTAAACTCAGTACACTGAAATCAGTTTGAATCATCGTGCATTTGTATTATTCTATGTTTAACAGCGGTCGTATGGAATTGAAGTCAAACGCAGGGGCGTTGTCACGGATTTTATGTTGGTATGGCCAACTGAAATTCAGAATAGATTGAAATTTGGAATTGGCGAGCTTATGATCAAAATATGTTTTTCGGAGATGATTGTAGCAACCAGATCGGAAACTGTGTTTAGAGTTAAACTCTCTGCAAATGAAAAGAACAATAAATAATGATAGTGCTTCCGAAATAGAACCAAATACTTGGGAGGAACATTATAAAAACCAGGGAGTTCAATGTGAAGGAAATAACAGTAAAAAAGAACAGACAATATTAAATGAATTAAATAAATTGAAGGAAAATCTCGAAGAATCGGAGATAACAGACAAACCATTTACAATAAGCGAAGTTAAGAAAGAAATAAATAAACTAAAAGGTAATAAAGCAGTAGGTCTAGATCGTATAGATTCGGAAATGCTAAAATGTGGAAAAAATGTTATTACCTCCATTATAACTAAATTATTTAATGAAATACTTTCCAAGTCAATATATCCCGATTCTTGGAGAAAGACATATATTACTTCGTTACATAAAAAAGGTGACAAATCCGATCCCAATAATTATAGAGGTATTGCGATATCTAGTCACCTAAGTAAACTTTTTAATTCTCTGATCAATACTATAGGTTAAAACCATTAATAGAGAGTAAGCTCTCCAATTTCCAGTTTGGATTTAGAGAAAATCACCGAACATCAGATAATTTACTTATATTGAAAACACTAATCTCAAAATACGTCAAAAATAAACAGGATAAAATATATGTAGCATTTGTTGATTTCCGTAAAGCGTTTGATTCTGTATGGAGACAAGCTCTTCTCCTTAAGTTAGCAAAAATAGGTATTGGCAAAAAGTGCTTTAATATAATCCAAGACTTGTATAAAAGAACAATATCAACAGTAAAGATAGGAGAACAGCTAAGCAGAGATTTTCAGATAGATACAGGTGTTAGACAGGGAGACTGTTTGAGTCCAACCTTGTTCAACATATTCATTGATGATATAAACGAGATTTTCAATGAAGAATGTAAACCAGTAGAATTAAATAATATATCAGTCAACAGTATAATGTTTGCTGATGATATCGTTTTGATCTCGAAAACTAAAGACGGTCTGCAAAAATGTCTAGACAACTTAGAAAATTATTCGGATGAGTGGAAACTAACGATAAATACAAATAAAACAAAAACTATGTGCCTAACACACTCCAAGTTAACAAATAACTCACATAATTTTATGTATAATGGAAAATATTTAGAAAACGTTCATGAATTCAATTATCTTGGAACCGTCATATCAGACAATGGCTCTTGTTTAGCTGCCATGGATAACTTGACACAGAAAGGAAGTAAGGCATTCAACATTATGATTAACAAATTAACAAAAATAAATCCGGACCCGTATCTTGTAAAGAAACTTTTTATCTCCCAAATTCGGCCGATCATTACATATAATTCGGATATATGGTTCATGGATATAGACGAAAAACAACAAAAAGCTAAAAACAGATGTACTTTAAAAGACAAATATTTTGATCATCTTTCCTATATAGATTCAACAATGATAGAAAAATTGAACATTAAAATGTGCAAATATGCCTTAGAAACAAGCAGAAAGAGTAGCAACATAGCTGTACGTGCAGAAATGGGATGCACGCCGATTGAAAGCTTTATTAGATGTTTAGCACTTAAAAATTATGAAAGAATTATGAAACTACCAACTTCAAATTTAACCAGTCTTGCTTTGATTGAAAATCAAAAGATGCATGTAGACGGAAGATATTGCTGGTTTTCATTTATAAAGAATTGTGAATATATAAAATCAAACATAGATTTGAAATCATACTATAATAATTTACTGTCCGAAAAAATAAATAATAATAAAGGCCTCGATGGAACGTCCTTAAATAAGTTAAGAACATATGCAATTATAAAAAATGATATAAATTATGAAAATTATTTAGATGTGATAAGAAATCGAAAACACAGAAAAGCACTAACAAATCTAAGAATAAGCGCACATAAATTGAAAATCGAAACAGGGAGATATTTAAAATTAGACGTAAACGATCGTTTGTGTAATGTATGTCAGGAGGTAGAAGACGAAATTCATTTGATAACAAATTGTAAAAGACATGACGAAAAAAGAAAAGAACTGTTCAGATTAATTCTAGTTTGTGAACCAAATTTCTATAAACTAAATGATTTACAACAATTTAAAATACTGTTGATGAATAAAAATACAGAAATTTTAAAATGTTTAGGAGCTTTTGTATATACAATTCGTTTATGTCTTTATAAAGCTGTGTATCTTTGTATAATTATGTCCATGTATGTATCCTTTGTTTGTTTCATGTATATTTCTATTATGTTTATTTGTATATGCACATAGCCTTGTAAGGTTTTTTATGCAATAAAGTTTCTTCTTCTTCTTAAAATCCTCAGAAAATCTTATTATATCGGCGAATATAGGATGTGCAGAAAATCTGGTCACCCTACTGAAGATCTGTCAATTTTGTTTCTATTAGGTAAAAATCATTGATACGACCAGTCATAACATAAAATTGTTGGAATTATGGGCATTTACGTACCGGTCATATGAACAGAATAAAAACTTCTACAGTTTTGTAGTTTTGCACAATGTGTTAATGACTACAAAAGTTCAGTAGTCCGCATATTGACTTCGTGAAAAATGAACATTACTATTTGATCATTATGAAACTACATCTTGGATCTGGTCATAAGCACTTGGTAATAAAAATCTAAAAATAATTTCAAGAACGATTATAAATGATAAATTGATTACATTAGAAACCTGAACAAGGCGGTTTGTATAAAGTAAAGTCATTACAAAGGTAGTCTATATACTAACACTGGCTATTTTAAACACTAGAGGTCAACTGACATGTCATAAATCATCAGCCAATAATAACACTTCTATCTTTTAATGATTTTGTTATCTTAGAAAGGTGTGGGTTGGTCAGTTATATCGCCATTTATTATACACTAGTCATATAAACTATAAAAAGGTTCGGTGCACATCTGGTAGTGGAGTTACTTTATTCTTAAGACTAGAGCAGTTTCTAATTTGGGTTTTCGAAAAACGATGAAGATCATTTTGCTAAAGAATTTCTTAAATTTCAAAAAGTGTTAACTCAAAATATTTCAGTCAGCTGCTGATTAGAACAGATGGGGTAGATGTGGGGGGGGGGGGTATAGCATGGGCTATGATTTTGGGGAGCCCACACCACTTTCATGGGTTTTGTTTGCGTGTATAGTACAATTACAAATAGAGTAGACCTACCAAAAGCTATACATACAGGAACACAGGGAACTCCTTTGTTTGTCCCATCCGAACGACTATAAGCTGTCCCTGCACCAATGACAAGGGAGAAACACGCTTGAAAATCACGATAAACTTTCTTGAATAACACCGGGATCGAACATCGGACATCCAGGTTAGCGAGCCAACGCTTTACTCAGTGAGCCACCGCGACACCCCGTTTATCTAGAACTCTTATACTAAATAGTAATATTTTTTTATTTGTTAAGCATTCAATTTGAATACCAAAAAACTGTTTAATTCTTTTCTGTTCTTTATAGCTACGAGCTAAATGGAAAGGATGGTCTTCTTTTTCTATTGAACCTGTATATTAATACCGTCAACAGCCAACCTTACTGACGACAAAACAATCTCTTGGTGTTCTTTTGTTATGGTAAATAGGCATGTTGGTCTGTATAAGACAATGTTCGTGAGTGTATATTTGATTTTTGACCAATGTTAAATAAATTTTATGGGTATATGTATCCATGGATACAAAATGGTTTGTATTCACACCGCGCCTTAGGGTAAGTGTTCACAATATAGCTGAAAGATCGGAGAAAAAACATTCGAATTTCAAAGCGAATTACCGTAACCAAATGATCATATAACGACACCGCTCCTACTAATCAGTAATCACCGACAAGGGCGTATTTGGTCAATAGCGTCCAAAGTATCCAAAATGTAAATGATTTCATAAAAAAATTGAAAACAATATGGTTAATTGAAATTTGGGCAGAAACTGTTTTGCTAATCACCGACAATAGCGTTCTTTTGTCAATTTCCTTACCCATAATATAGTCAAATTTTATGAAAGCATTTAAATTTTTGATACGATGTGTAGAATATGCATATATCTGTAACATAGCTTTCCTTGTTGGTCCCTTGGAAATCATTAACAAACTTTCTTGTCGGTCATTCGCAAGACCGATTTTGTCAATATTTCAATTATCCATATTTTTTTTTCAAATTTGTATGAAATCATTTAAACTTTGGATATGATATGCATTTTTATAACATTTGTTTCCTTGTCACTCGACGGAGGGCCTGACAAGGATAGCTGTCTAGTCGTTCGGATGGGGCGAAAAACCGAGGTCCCGTGTACACATTGGCGTGCACGTAAAAGATCCCTTGACAGTTGGCATTCGATATAAAAATAGACCATAGTGCCGCTGTCCGGGCAAAATTTCCCTCATAGCACACTTTATGGCGTATGCCCGGCTTCATTAGCCCAGTTCGGAGCAGAACAGTAGGACGTTAAACCCCATTTCATTTCATTTCATTTCATTTCCTTGTTACTCAATTTTTGCAACAGTTTGGACCCTATTAACCAAAAAAAAAACGCTCTTATCTGCCCTTGTCTGTGATTATTAGGACCCATATGACACTGATATATAAATGAATCTATTTAAAACCTGTTATATATTTGACGTGCCGTTAACAGACTATTTTCCTGTTTAAGGTCGTTAGGGGTATTCAAGTGGACATTATTGGACACAGTTTCATAAATACAAAGGTCAGTGATCAGTGTGACGTCCAATAAGCCGTGAAATTGAGGACGAGAAAAATGGATGGCATTAACATATTCTTTTTTCAAGATGGACATCGAGTATTTAAATGATAAGATTATGTGTTTTCAATCGTTTAGATGTTAAATAAGACATCTTGTATTTCATACCACTGACATGTTTCTTATCACAGACATGTCACATATTAATGCCTTCGCCGAACACTTTAATCGCATTAATGCTCCTTTATATTGTTCAAAACTCGCGGGAACACAGCGGGGTTAAAGGTCAGATTAGAGGCCGGATGATTAGGGTTAAACGCCTTTTCACACAAACCCCCAGAGTGAATTATCATAGACTTTTAAATAGCGTGGATGCTGCTTCATCAATCATATCTTCAATGCTAATCAGAACGTGTTTTTTTTTTTTAAAAATCTGAGAAAAAATTATCCGCGATATGGGAATTTAAATTATTCTACATTGTATGTAGTTGGATTCTGATCGGATTATTATAATAATGTAAATAAAAATGAACTCCTCCCACGATATTTCTATGGGACCGCGATAGCCGACTGGTAAGGGAACTTAATTTTCGACTGGAATGTCGTGACTCGAATCCCTTGCCCTTTTTGATCCACTCGTGTTAAAACTAAAATTAACTTTTAGAAGGAAGTCACGTTGGGTCGGTGAGTACCCTAATGCTCTGGCTCGCTCACTAAACAAGAAATTCCGGGTTCGATCCCGGTTTTGGGCGAGAAAGTTCATGGGGATTTTTCAACGTGGTTCCCCTTATCAATGGCACAGGAGAGAGATCCTGGCAGGAAATGGTTGCAAAGAAAAACCGGGCTTGCGTGTACAAGTAGGCAGTTGGAATTAGACTAAGGGTAAGCGGAAACGTCGCTATCCTGGCAAAATTCCCCTTATAGCACATAACATGACGTACACCCGTCTTTATTAACACTGTTGATACTGAAAAGTAGGACAGGACTTTAAAGCCCATTTCATTTATTTTCCGATGAGTTTGATGTTTCGCTACCGGGGCATTCGTCTTGTATATTGACTACATAGCCAACTATACTCTTAAAAAAAAGTAGGGGATATTCAGAAACAATACAAAATTGCGGAAATGCGCTGCTGTTTTTATTAGAGGTAACCAGTGTATGTTAATAACAGGCCAATTGCCCACACATGAACATGAACAGTTCATATGGGCGGCTTATCTGACGACCCCATTTCACTCGAAAAGAGATACACCGTCAAAAGTGAAAATGGACGTTTTTGATTTTTGTCTTAATAATGAGTAATTGTTCCACCAATCCTCAGACATTCAGCAATTCGTATCAACCGCCCAATCACGATTTGGGACAATCTGACCCACTCCTCTTGCAGTGCCACGGCCAATTCTTGTAGTGTTGTCGGTTGACGTTGACGTCGACGAACACGTCTCCCAATCAAATTAAACGTAACACACTAAAGCAAAGATGCGCTAAACAGTAAATCTTATGCAAGAACCGAAGCACGCGGCAGTTTTCATCAACCCTTCCTTGAAGTGTCAAATTTGACAATGAACCCCTCTCACGTGTATGGCGCTATTGCGTGTCGCATGTGCAGCTCAGTGGTTCTGTTGGGGTGATAAGTTCTTCATCTGTGAACATACTCTCAAAGCATGTCAAATGTCCATGACTATTTATCATATCGCAACCTGGGTATTTGCATTTCAATATCCCCTTCTTTTTTTGAAGAGTATATTTCGAAAATATTTTCAAATATTAGAAATGATTTACCATAAACGTATATTCCATATACAATTTATTTGTAACAATTCTGAATGCAAAAGAGTATGGAGATACCGTTTAGAGTACATTTTCTTAAAATGTACCCAACATGCAATTTATTTGTTATAGTGCTGAACAGTATGGCGTTTAGAGTACGTTTTCATTTACCCAATAATCAGGAGAGTGCATTTTCATTTTCATAAAGATAATTTATTTTCGATTCAGGGGCGGATCCAGATGGGGGGGGGGGTAAATCAACACTTTTAATGAGAAAAGTTTCTCGGACGTGTGCTTTATCCTTTATCGTCAGATCTGGGACAGGATGGGCACTCAAAGCACGAGATAATGATATAGACATTATGTGATATCACAATTAATGCTTTGCATCCGTGAAATTGAATCACAATGTCATTGTATTAATTCATAATAAAAATTGACGTCAAACGAGGTTTTGAATTTCTCTGTTTAAAAAGCTCAATGTGTATGTATAAACGCCATAATGACGATAGTGACCATGCGGGAGGGGGGGGGGATACATTGTCTCAGGACCCTGGCAAACCCCCTCCTGCAAAAATTCCTGGATCCGCCCCTGAATTTATTTGCGATTGTTCTGAGTGCTGAAGGGTTTGGGGTACATTTTCATTTGACAATAACAGATATTTTATAATTAGCTGTATAGTATTTGTATGAGTATTATAGACCACGTACAGTTTAACAATAACCGGGTTTATTGTGTATTGTATTCTAATGACTATGGTTGTTTATAAAACCAGCGACGCCAATCTTAAAGTCTGCGAAACGAAATAGTTAGATGTTTACTCAGTAAATACAGAAATCCGCGAAAATTATTGTTAAAAACTGTCACTTGATAGTAAGGTCCCGTCACTCTTTATTTAAGCCGTGGAGCCCCTGGGAAAATCATCGAAATACCCCAGGAGGCGGGACACTTACGGTCAGTCATAAACATGCGATAAGCAATTTAAACTTGATATGAAGTATCGAATATTTTCCGGTCGCATTATCAGAACAATGAGATAACGAAGAGAGGATGAAATCCTAAGATTTTTTAGAATTGGTGTGAAATCAGGACCTGTTTTATTTTCGTAGGTGACAAAAAATAAACTCGTCAGAGGTGATGCTTTTGTTAGTGTTTGTCACCTGAAGAGTAAGGCGTTTATAAAAGTATCACTTCGAACCGAATTCTTTTACAGGTATTGAGATATTATAAACCCTCTAATTTTCGTGAACGGATTCAATAACATTAATATGAAGCCTTTGTTAATCGGTCCCTTTTAAAATATCTTGGATGAATGAAAACGGTTGCTAACGATCTCACCAATTGATATCAAATGACTTCATTTTTATGAATTTTTTTGTATGTTTCTGACACGCTATGTGTCTATAATGAATAATATCTCAAATAAAATTTTAAAAGGATCTTCTATTAATGACATCATAAAGGCTTATATATAAGTCAGAAGCCATGACATTATTGATGACAACGAATTTTAAAAACTGTAACAGAATTTCAACATGCACTTTTCTCCTTTTCTCCGCATCCATAATACATAATTGGAGGTGGTGTGGGTGGCGGATTATTTCATTTTCTGATGAAAAATATGCTAAGACAATTTAAATTCAGCCTGCGTTTGACTGTATACCTGAGGGAATTTGACTTACGGTTGCGCTATCCACTGTGTTGAAGATTTTAGATAATGGTCAAAGTATATTCGTAAATAATATCTTGAAATAAATTTAAAAAACGAACATCTGTGAATTATAATTATTAGGATATAAAACCTAGGCTACGAATTTGGACGGTTGCCTTGTCTCCTTTATTTGAGAATTGAGATAATGGTCAATTTTATATTCTTAATCAATATCTGGAGATAAATTTAAATAACGATCATCTGTAATTGGAAGATTACGCTTGTTATTAAGCTATTAAGTGTAGTCTATACTCTTCTGTCAAACGGTAAGACCCAAAAGTCTGATTAGAAAAGGGGGTTTGGATGGCTGAATGGTTAGCACGTGCACGCTGTATAATAAAGTCTGTCATTGAGTCAACTGGCGTGGTTTCGATTCCCCGGTTGTACGTGACAAGGAGTAGGGTCGCCTGTCCAACCTCGTGTGTTTTCTCCGGGTCCTCCGGTTTCCTCCCACTGCTAAAGACCCCTACGCGCAAGCGAATTATGGAAATAAAATTGAACTATATGTTAGTCCCGAAATGACCTAGTTTGTGTCGAGTGGACGTTAAACCCCATTTCTCTTGCTCTCTGATCAGAAAAAAAATTAAATGCAACACGAGCTTGGCATATACGCGAGTGATATCCCTTGTATTTAAACATGCATTATGCAAGAGCAAAATCTGCTTATTACAAGTCTTTCTTTATGCCCGAAATGTTATCTAAATTATCAATAAGACATTAATTAACTTATCCAGACCATAATAAACTCTCGATGTCAAGGCTAGCCTTCGATGTTGGCTGGATTAGATTCCTATATGCCGCTAACGGCCAATGATAATTAAATTTTTAAAAAAGTGGATAATCGAGACTATGCTGTTTATATTAATGATTTTAGTAATGATGACCGAGACTATGCAAAAATTTCACCCGCTTCTTTCTCGGCTCATAGTGGATCAATTTGACTGAAATTTTCAGCAAATTACCTTTACACTATCTAGTTTTTAACTATTATAGCGAGAACTGCTATCTCTTTATCTTATCTCCCATAATGTATCTTTAATATTTCCGATAATAGTCAATGCATATTATTCTTAATCAGTATCTTGAAGTAAATTTATGTAACGAACATCTGTGATGTATAAGGCATATATTACTAACGGTAAGAACTACAGGGCTTTGATCAGAAAATAGTCAGTGAATATCACCTGTTGAGATTAGAAATTAACGAGATTTAAGACACCTGGATTTTCTTACCATACCTCGGTCAATCGTCAGGTGATCTAGATACACACGGAAATGGGCGGACAGGGGACCCAAGGTCAATCATGATGAAACCCTGAATAAATATGGAGTGAAGAATCAGAGAAAAGTTCAGTGCAGTCTGTTTTTCATTCAGGACGCTTAGGACAGTTGGCGAAAATGCGATACACGCATGTAGTGTCTAGTGAAAAAGCACGTTTTGCATATATCTGTATATATATTTTAAAGGGACAGTTCCAGATATATAATTTAGTGAATATTTAGTGGTTCAAAATCGTTATTCTAGTACTCAGCAACTATCTAAAGATCTGTGTTTTTTGTTTTGTTTTTTTTGTTGGTTTTTTTTTTGAAGAAGAAATTTAACTTCCAGTTACCTTTCTTTTTTGTATATGATTTGCCATACCCAACGCTCTCTTCCCCACCCCACCCCGTCCCAATTCCACGCTGTTTAAATGCCGTGTTAATCAATGTTTACATGGTTATTGTGGTAATTGCTAGTCGCCACTTTATAAAGTAAAAGTACCCGAATGTCACTGGGTGAGATTGTTAATATATTGCAAACTATGAAAGATGAATCTCTAAAAGAAATATCAGTTCAAAAATTGTTCAATTCAGTGTTTACAAAGACATGATAAACTGACAGCGCCACCCATAACTTTCGCCATGCTCATTTGAATGGCACCTTTTTTTTTATCATACTGGGAGACTGATATTTTGATTTTGGCTTCTTAATTAAACGTTAAATAAGCAGTTTGATTACATTTTTTTAAAACATGGATTAAACCGTTGAAAATTGGACCTGTTCCGAAGAATGACGCCAGAGACTTTAAGCCAATGCTCTTAAGTCGTTTTTGATAAATTGAAATGGGGTTTAACGTCCTACTGTTCTGTCCCGACTGAGGTTAAGGAGACGGGCTAAGCCATACAGTGTGCCATGGGTGAGCTTTTGCTACGGCCTACTTTTCTATTGAATTCCAACTGCCACGGGTTCTTTTACGCGCACATCAAAACATGCGGGATTTCGATTTTCCGTCCCATCCTAACGACTATCAAAGTCTTTTAATAAATGTCGCATTTAAACCATTATGGTATTCATCTTTTTAACATTATTATAATTGAAGTCTTTTTTCTGGCAATATTTAATTTTTGCGTGTTTTAAATACACAGAAACATGCATTTAAAATATTTAATTGTAGTTGGACTACATCCTATATTATCTGCAGAAGATGCCGAATGCTGACAAATTGTTTGTAAATACTGAACGGAACGGAACTATTTGTTAACTGATATTCCTTTTAGAGATGTAACTTTAACAATACTGTACATGTAGTTTGTAAGGGACGATAAATCCCACAAATAACGACTAGAGACTTTAAAACAAATTGATAAAATTTTTAGTTAAAGTAAAGATGGACGCTGTATTGGTCGCTTCTAACAACAACAAATATCAGGTGTAACAAGTGTCAGTTGTTCTAGACACCTGTTTTAAACAAACCTAATTTTACCAGGTGCGATACCGTCTCGATCTTTACATCATGCTTAAAGATCAAAGGTGGGCCGACCATAGGTCAAATCAGGTAAAATCACTTGTCAAACTAGACAGAGGCTCTCAAATTATACAAGGACGACAAACAGACCGGACATAATTAATAGCGGATATAAATTTTAATAAAACATCCAAATTTGACAGATTGACGATGGCCACAATTGAGCTGATTTACATAACATGAAAGCCATAAAATGATGCGGTTTAATTAATAGACGTGAAAAAATTTGACACACTTTACATTCAAAAACAGATCTGATCATTCGATATGTATGATTCTGACAAACGAAGCCGATCAAAATATTAAACTTAGCCCTCACAATCTGTTGGATTATCTTTCATTAATAAAAATGAGTTTGTTGTGATACAATATTCTTCCTACTGACTGGCGGTGATTTTCACAAGACCAGCATTCCTTCTGTCTCCAACTTCACTCAAGCGAGAGAGAGAGAGAGAGAAATGGGGTTTAAACTCATACGGGCTGCATGGTTATAAGTTTTTTTTGGTAGGCGAACGGGGGGTTTGTGTGTGTGTGTGTGTGTGTGTGGGGGGGGGGGGGTGGGGGAGGGAGATCTGCTTTCACTCAAAAGATTATCATTGTTCAATGTACATGTATTATCAATTTATTTGTCAAACCTGTATTAACTTGCAATATTCCCATTCTTGATTTATCCACCTTTACAGTTTTCGTAATGCTGCACATTCTCCAAAAAATGGTTGATCCTTCAGCAGAATAAAATGCCCGACTGGTCATTTATTCATTTATTAAATATACCCATACCAAGCTTTCAAAGTGTGTGTGAAAGCTTTATTTAACATCCGCTTCCACCAAACCCCTGCTCGACCTGTTAAGATACAAGAAATATGACATTGTTACTAAGTTGTCAATATGCCATATTATATAATGCTATAAAAAGGCTACAATCCGCATGTATAAAAATATAAAAGGTGTATTTTTGTCTATCAAGCTTCAACGAGCTAAATAAATTTATTTGACATGATCCATTCGACTGTCTTTTCTTACATCTAACAAAACGGAGCCATGGGGGAGGGAGGGGGGAAAGGGTGCCAATGTTTTTGGTATCTCTACGCTCGGCAACAATATTGTTTCCACCCTCATCCCGTTCGAAAAAAAACTGTATCCCCTACTCGGATACTTACAGTTACTTAGATATGGAATAGACGGTTATACAAATTAATAATAAAACAAAATGTTACAAAGCAAAATGCCCTAATATTAATTTAAATTTTAAATAATATTAAAAAACATCCACAGTTTAAATAAGTAGAAACTTTGAGGAGAACTGACGCGTCAGATAATTTTTATTTACTTTTATTTATAAATATCATATCCCCTGGAGCTGTTAATTAAATTATAAGTAGAAATCTGTATTTTGTTATATAAAACACGTGTCCGCCATGTTTTGTTAAGGCATGTCAGCCATGTTTTATTAAAGCATGAAAATAACATTTTGTTTAATATAAAGTGGACAGGAAACAGGTTGACTATGTTTAGAAGTGGTTATAATAATCCAATAGTCAATGGTCATTGTCATTTCTATTAAGAAGATCTTCCGGCTATTATAGAGACTTCACAGATTGTACTGGATAATGACCATCAAAGAATGGCTGAATGCTCGATTGAACTTAAGATGGAGACTGAACTGTCTTTGAAACAAATGTATTGGTTTCTTCTACTGATAACCATCTTAGACCCGACACAACCCCAATTCTTTTTATATAAGATTCTATTTCAATTGACCACAGAATCTGAAATACGATTTCAAACGATTTCTCCAATTAACTAAAAGTAGTGTCAGTTGTTCTGTGCGGATCATCGTTGGTGGTTGGTGGTCATCACAGATTGTTTAGTTGCATACTGAAATATAAAGGTTCCTTAAAGAATAGCCGTGACTCATCTAAGTCAAAATATAACAATACTAAATTGTCAAATGAATGAAATGAAATAGTGTTTAACGTCATACTGGGCTATTGAAGCCGGGCATACGTCATTCAATGTCCTACTCTTATTTACTATCCCAACTATTAAGGGCCATTTTACGTGTACGCCAATTTGTACACAGAACCTCGTTTTTTCGTCCCATCCGAACGACAGGGTGCGGTTCCTTGGCAGGTATCGAAATGAAATGAAATGAAATGGGGTTTAACGTCCTACTGTTCTGCTCCTAAACTGGTCTAAAGAAGACGAGCATACGCCATGCAGCGTGCTATAAGGGAAATTTTGCCCGGGCAGTGGCGCTACGGCCTACTCTTATATCGAATTCCAACTGTCAGGGGATCTTTTACGTGCACGCCAATATGTACACGGGACCTCGGTTTTTCGTCCCATCCGAACGACTAGACACCTGCCCTTGTCAGGCCCTCCGTCCTGCATCACTGACAAGGGGAAACCACGCCGGAATATCTGGATGAACTTTCTCGGTCAATGCAGGGATCGAACACCCGACCTCCAGGCTAGCGAGCCAGCGTCTTACCCACTTAGCCACGTGACCTGTGACCTCCAAGTTAGTGAGTCAGCGTCATGTTTATTGAACCACCGCAGATCAAAATTGTAAAATTAATAACAGTCTGTTTCTTGTTAATGATAATTATCACAAATATGATGCTCCTGTTATATTTTAATCAACAGATAATCATATCAAAGAAAAATACTTTACTTTGAACAGTGAGGCGATGACAACTGATATCCTTTCAAAAATATACACAATAAGTAGTCTTTAAGAAATACAAAGAACTGGAAAAAAAAGACTCCCAACTTTTCTTCATCTTCCTATTTCCTGTTTTTGTAAATTAATGACAATCATAATAACAGATTTCTGATACGTCTTTTGTTATTAACTTCTCAAAGCTGTTGCTGCTTTTGTCAAAGACATAATAAATGAAAAAAAACCTGCCGCTTAATCCCAAAGTATATCACTACAGTGTGTTTTTTTTAAACTACGTTTTTTAGATAAGAAATACGGATTGCTTTGTTGAAGTTTAGGAGAAAGGGTGTGGTCGACTAGAATATCCTGGGTGCAAATGGTAAAGTCAAAAAATTAAAGCCAACTGCAGAATTCGTCAAGGTCGCCAGATGTAAATAGGGTTATGACACGTGATTGTTGACGGGATTGTAGGTTAGGGTTCGGGCGGTGAGGGTTCTTTAGAGATTCCCCCTCCCCACTCTCACCCCACCCCCACACAGAACAGGTCGTGGGTCTAACGCTTTCTAACCCTTACGGGAATCGAACCCATGACGGCACCCACTCGTCTCGCAGCTGCCGATCCAGGGCTCTACTACTGAGCTATCGCACAACCAGTTGGCCTTAATTTTCGGGCGGTGAGGGTTCTTTAGAGATTCCCCCTCCCCACTCTCACCCCACCCCCACACAGAACAGGTCGTGGGTCTAACGCTTTCTAACCCTTACGGGAATCGAACCCATGACGGCACCCACTCGTCTCGCAGCTGCCGATCCAGGGCTCTACTACTGAGCTATCGCACAACCAGTTGGCCTTAATGTTTAGACCTACCCGGGTATAAAGACCGACCTGGGCCAAAAACAACCTAGAGATTTGTCAATCCCGGGGATGACAAATAGTTGCCTGGTCGCTCGGATGTAACGAAATACCGAGATTCACCCGTATACACATTGGCGTGCACGCAAACGAAGCCCTGACTGTTGAGATTCGATTAAGAGAACACGGAGGACCGAGCATTGGACACGTGACCATAGAAAAATAACCGTGTGTTAGTTTCAAAATAACCGACGGAATGTGTTCACCAGACGTTAAACTCTAGTTCATTCCTTTCCTTAAGCTTGACAATGCACAGCTCATCAATATGGATGAACTTGTCCAAGTTCCAGAAGTTTAAAGAATTGTTAGATGTTTTGATCAGACAATTAAAAATAAAACAGGAAATTAGAATTGACTAAAACATTGTATAATAAAAAACGTCTAAAGTAAAATATTCATAAAATACAGAAAATTCTCAATTTCCTAAACTATAAAATTTCGTTTCGTTTAATTTGACGAGTATTAAGGTATTAAACTTCAAGAATTCATCTCTTTAAGAAGGTGTGTGTCAAGATGGAAGTCTTCAAGATGAATCACAATTGACATGTACGTCACATCCGTTTATACAACCGTCTTATGTCAGCTCGAGGCTACAAATGGCATGCATATCATGTGGAATTAAAGAGATTTTGGTGTAGAAAAGTGGGTCGTTAACTCCATTTCATATCATGTTAGCAAGGTTCGTTACTACCTAGTGTATATTTTGGTGTCAAATCTTCATTAGCCCAGTCGGTGTAGAAAAGTAGGACGCTAAACAGACTTTAACTCCATTTCATTCCATTTATATTTTGGTGTAACCACTATGAAAACGAAGACCCATTAACTTTCTGAAATCCCGGTTGAATTATTAAGCTACCAACCACACAGGCTAAAATGCCCCTGGCAAACCGCAATATTTCGAACTAGTATTAAATAGCGCACGAAAATGAATTACTGTTCTGGAACCATGCTTTGGGTTTGTTATTTTTTTTTTTGAACAAGACATTTCGCAGATTTAAATTGGCAGGAGTGAAACTTCAGCGAAAAGTCACTTAACATGATTCGTGTCCAATATGTTTCGTGTTCTGAAAGGTCATGAGTTCAGATATATCGGTGCTGTTGAATGACCAATGTCCGTTTTGGCCCGGGGGCAACATCGTCTGTTAGTCGTCAAAAACCAAACGTCATTCTTGCAATTCTGTTTGAAGCGGCCATCTTAGATCTAAAGACAGTTATTTTAAGTTGATAAAGTGTTTATCAAACATCAACTTGATGAAGTGCGAGTCAAAATAGAGAATCTGGTGCATACAAATTTGTTTTTAAGCTCCTTTAAATGTCACAGTCAAGATGGCATACGACTTTAAATAAGGCGAATTTCAATATATATATATACAATACAAAATGTAAAAAATAAAAAGGCGGATCTACATATTGATGCTCGAAAGTTATGAGGGCCCACTGTTATCTCCTTCAAAGGGGTTGTTACATGACAGATCACCACAAACTTCCTTTGTTTATTGAACTTTTTACTATATTCTTAACATTAGCTATTCACCCCTAATCTTCCCTATCCTATGTAGTAAAGGTCCCACCACTGAACCTGAAAATTTTAAGCGACGTGGCCCACCAACTTATGGGTTATTTGTAGAGTCGTGCCTGTCTAAGAATCGCCTCATACTAATTAAGAATTAAAACAGGAAGATATCACATAATAGATGCTCAAAGATTGTGTATATAATGCCTCTCGTTAGGTACGGGATGAAATAACATGCAGAAAGACGAAAATAGCTTTCAAGAAGGAGCTTTCAATGAATTGAACGATTCAAAACATTTAAAATTATGCAAGTTGAACCAAAATGTATAATTATTATGACTCCTATCCCGGCAATGTTGAAATAAAACTTAGATTCATTCGATATAATATTCAAGATCTGTGTTCGTGCTCTCAAATTAATGACATCACAGGTAATAAAGCTTTTCTTCAAGCTTGCACTTTGACCTCCTGCCATTATAAAGATTGCCGCATTGTCTGGTCAATCCCGGTTATTCTGGTACTTATATAAGTGACTGACATTTCCTTTTGACACTCACTGGCATCAACAAGATCATTAAACAATGACCAACTTCCGGCAATCTGACCTCTGGCACCAATCAGATATCATAAAGGTTAAAACGGTAAGATTGTCATCTTTCTCAGATCGAAGCCTGATATCAAAGGGAGGTAAATACCAGGTAGATATAGTACACCGAGATTTGTTAAATGGCAACCCCGGGCTGGTTAACCTAACGGTTGAACTTATGTCATGATGGAGTCGTAGATTTTCTTCAGTAAGAAAGTGTTGGTATTTTAAGTGTTTCGGAGATTAATTGTATTTTAGAAAACGATACGGAGGTGGGTGGCATCGGGTATTCAAAAAACTTGACCCGCATTGACTTGAGATAAAACGTGAACATTATGTGAAGTCATTTATATAAACAGCTAGGAGTGGTATTACGTGTGAGCAATAATTTTATGCTTACAACTTCACTACGATACAGACCCATTGACATTCAGCACATTCTTGTCTGTAAGTGCACCCCTTGATTGGAACGCATCACTTTCATACGTTAATCTTTCTAGGACCTGGGCGTCGTAAACAGCTTCACAGGTTGGAAGGGCAAGCATGTTCTGAAATTATATACAATGATGCATAGATAAATGGCAATATGATAGAAAATACTACAAAACTGCACAGATAGACAAATATCACTGTGTAATATTCTGAGACAAGACATACAAAAAAAATGGAATCGAAATGTAAATACTTATATCAGAGTATAAAGCGAGAAATGCAGTTTAACGTCAACTTAAACATGCATTATTCATGACATTATGCATTGTGAAAGCTGTGTATGATAAAACACTCTTCACAGGCGTCGCGTAGTTCCAATGGCGGAATTCGTCTTACAGACGAGGCTAGATGTAGTACTGGTGTCTGTTGGGGTTTGCCGAGTGCCCGAGGGCGAATAAAGCGAAATTTTGAGCTATAAAAAACGAAATGAAATAGAATCTGTGTTTTAATCAGACTGACTCCGGAGATAGCTATTTAAATGTGATCAATGTTCATATAAAATAATATTCACAGTGACAACACACAAAACTATTTATGTTGATAAAGTTCCTCAGGACATACAGTAAATCGCGAAATTCGAACATCATATATTTCAGTTAACTATCACCATTAACCATCATATTAGAAGTACTGATGGGAATCCGGGGTATATGTCCCAAAATGGTTCAGAGAGAGAGAAAGAGAGAGAGAGAGAGAGAGGTGGGATTTAACGTCCACTCGACACAAACTAGGCCATTTGGGGACTAACACATGCTTCTATTTTATTTCAATAATTCGCTTGCGTGTAGGGGTCTTTAGCAGTGAGGGAAAACCGGAGGACCTGGAGAAACCCACGAGATTGGACAGGCGAGCCTACTGCTTGTCACGTACAACCGGGGAATCGAAACCACCCCAGATGACTCAATGACAGATCGTATGATACAACGTGCACGTACTAACCATACGCCCCCGCCCCCAATAAAAAAAATGGTTCAATTCCGCCCAGTATTTACAAAGATACAAAGAATTGAAAATTTTGTATCGAGCCAGCGCCACCTATTAATCTTGTTAGAAGATCAATCCAGTCTACCCTATTTGTTTCTGTGTCAATTAAATATTGTCAGAAAATTTAAAATGATAACCGATGGCTTTAATTAACCATATATATGCAGGTATCATGCATCGCTCTACTGTTATATTATTGTGTCTGTATCTCTGAGAAATGATTCAGTGAGGTCAGAGGAAAATGGGTATAAATTTGTAACTCAATTCCAATTTCTTATCGGTGATATGACCGAATAAAACCAAGATATTGTCACGCATTTGGTGTGAATGTACCCGTTACAATAAATAAATAATAATAAAAGAAGTGAAATTTATGTAAACTATCTATTTTTTGCTAAACTTGTTTACAAATCTTCATTTTATTCTGCCATCTTGTACGTAACCCATTTGCGTCTTTGAGTTCATCCTATTTTTCACATTTATTTCACTTACGTTATGCCTTTTATTGCGTTTCGCCAAAGGCTATATTTAAAGATGACTTCCCACGAAGAAACCAGGCGCGGATCCAGGGGTGTGTGTCAAGTGGTGTGGTTTCGAGTCCCCGCTTGTCCGTGACAAGAAGTAGGGTCGTCTGTCCAACCTTGTGGGTTTACTGCTAAAGACCCCTACACACAAGCGAATTATTGGAAATAAAATTGAACCATGTGTTAGTCCCGAAATGACTTAGTTTGTGTCGAGTGGACGTAAAACCCTTTTTTCTCTCTATCTAGTTTGTGATAAGTGGGCGTTAAACACTTCTGAGCACTTATTAAATATAACGGTCCTTTCAAAAGGGTTTTACTGTTAAAATTACAACATAAAAGATCAATTTCACATACTGGGATTTTGTCCAAGATTTTCTCTGACCCTCAACCAACTCAAACTTCATTGATAATTTCCAGTCCTGGGCTCTGTTCCAAGCTAAGCTTTTAGACTCTACTAACCGAAGCTTTATAGATGGGTTTTATTTTGAATTAATTGTTTAGAACTATGTGATCTGTTCGTGTGCCCTTTTCACTCTCTGACGTTTTTATCTTGATTATCTTTTGATAAAATCCATAAATGTGTTTCCGGTTCTAGTATTTTATATTATTTTATAGTAGAATGGTCTGTCATAACATTGTGCCATCTTGAAGGAAGCTTCAGAAATGAAATGGACTGAGGTTTAAGGTCCCACCGTTCAGCTCCAACTAGAAATGAAATGAAATGGGGTTTAACGTCCTACTCCTATACTGGGCTAGTGAAGACGGTCATACGCCATACAGTGTGGTATGAGGGAAATTTTGCCCGGGCAGCGGCACTATCGCTTAGCGTTATATCGAATTCCAACCGCCAGGGGATCTTTAACGTGCATTCCAATATATACACGGGACCTCGGTTTTTTGTCTGACTAGACAGCTGTCCTTGCCAGGCCCTCCGTTCTGCACCACTGACAAGGGGAAATCACGTCGGAAAATTCTGATGAACTTTCTCGGCCAATGCAGGGATCGAACACCCGACCTCCAGGCTAGCGAACCAGCGTCTTAACCACCCGGCCACCGTGGCTCCCAGTTCCGACTAGGCTAGGGGGGGGGAATTTTTGCCCTAACAAAGGCAATACGGCCTGCTCTGGGGGATTAATTAAACTCATTTTATTATAGTGCAGAAAGATATACCGACTGTAGCACAGTTTAGTCAAGCAAACTGAACAGTTGAAATATAAACCACAACACAGGGCTTTCAACCAAAATTTCACCTGTACAACGCAAATTACATATTTGCTTTGTTTTTTTCAAAAAATGTTTGTGTAATGCCGAGATTGTCTAGGACTATATAGTGTTTAGTCATGCATTTGCTTTTAAAATGTCAGTGTAAAAATATTCTGGTTGTTTTGGGGTTTGTTTTTTTTTAAGGGGGATAGCTTTTATTTTTTTATATAAATGTCAGATCTTATATAAATGTCTACCTACATCAGACCTTATCATAAAATCACAAGATGTCTATTTTTTTGAAAGGAACAATACATTCCTAACACTCTGGTGAGATCAGATTATGCCACGTTTTATATTTCGACTTTATGAAAACAACCATTTAATCCCACCTGAATTAATTAGGTAACATTAATCTCAGGTATTTACAGGTATAACGGTTTCAGAGACAGGTATAACGGTTAAAATTTAAATTTTTATTGTTTTGTCACCGCGGTTCAGTAAGAAAGATTTTAAATTCCGACGGTTAATTGGCCCTGTTGGGTGCCTATCTATGCCCTTTATCAATGATGCAAATGAGGTTAAAACCAAAGTGTCGTGTATCTGTAATACGATACGATTAACGGTTTTTATTTTTACCGTTAGTCACGTTTCCCTGGTTATTCTTTTATGGGGGAATTTACCCTTAGAATGAGATATCATATTGCGTGATTTATATGTTTTGATATATCACTTTTATAAAAATTAAAGATAAATTCACACTTTATTACTTCGTAAAACGTGGAACGACAGTGGCTCAGTGTGTATGGCGCTGGCTCACTAATTGTGAATGTCCGCGGTTCGATCCCGGTGTTGGCCCAGACAATTACTCGGGAGTGTCCAGCATGGTGTCCCACTTGTCAGTGTTGTGGGCACACTGATCAGCAGTGAATTTTCGCTGGGACGCTACAATCACTGATAAGGATGGCATCGATGCGACTTAATGAGTCCCAAATATCAACTTTTTTCTTCCGTCAAATTAAATTCTCAAACATTTCTTTCATTTATTAGAAAAATAAATAAAGACGTTTGAATTTTTTGTAGGTAAAAATTATTTCCTATTTAGTGTGAATGGGTATTAAAATAAGTAAAATTCACCATTTAGCCCGAGACAGTAACGTCTTATGTAAACAATGCAAGCGCTATTGAGCCAATGATTGGCGCCTCTGTGAAACAGATTGTGTTGTGGGATGGAGGACATAGCAAGAAAAGCGTCTTATCATTCGGATTGGAACACAACGGTCCATCCGTGTATTCGTTGGCGTGCATGTAAAAGAACCACTGCCTAGGCAAACTTTCTCTTTTAGCACATTGCATAGCATATGCCCGTCTTTATAGCCAGTCTCCTGCAGACAATGGGATGTTAAACCCTATCTTATTTTGCAATACGTACATGGCACAATGTGAACCATTCCTCAATTTGCATAATAATCTGTCTTCTTTGCTATAATAGACATTCCTTATTGACAACTAATTTAAAGGAAATAAAAAAAAATCATATTATTGTCACAAAATAAAACTCAAAGATTGTGATTACTGCTTGATTATTTATATTTTATTTCATAATTGTCCGAGTCACTTTATTGATGAAATTCAAGATATAAAACCTTTGGAAAGGTAATTTATTTACCGTTACAAGGATGTATCGCTTGAGGTACTACCTATAGAATTCGACACCCTTCCACTGGATATTTCTAAACGGTGTTTAATTACATAAACACCACAACAAAAGAAATAAACGGGTTTTTTAATTTAAATATAAAATTTCTGAAATATTCGTAATTTAATGCCATTCCTCAACAGGGGTATAATTTTATTTCGTGAGAAGATTGGGTGGATTTTAAAAGCAAGGTCACCTTGAGAAATTAGGACTCAATATCAAAAACTTTAATTTATAAAAATTTGTGAAGATTTATGAAATGAAATGAAATAGCGTTTGACATGATGCGGTGCTCTAAGGGGACAATTTTGTCTGGACATCGTCATTTCTGCCTACTTTTTGTCGAATGCTGATCGGTGCTGATCAACCCGTTCTAATCTAGTTAAAATCTCGAGCATCCGATGACATCATTAGTTAATTAAGGTCTTTTCATGTTAATAAATGTCTAATTAATAATTTATATAACATTTAAGGCCTAAAGAAAGAACTGTAATAAGCAAATTTAGCCTAATTTGTAAAAGATGATATGCAATTGATAAATCTCATTTGAAAATTTAAAAGATGAACGTTTAAAGTCGCTGATCGTAATTTTCCGGTAAATATCCTAATTTTCACTACTTTTTCCAATCTAAAATATATCCAAATTTATTATTTAAAGATACATTATGGGAGATTCGATAACAAGTTAGCAGTTCTCACTTAAAACTTGATAATGTAAAGGCAATTAGCTGAAAATTTCATTCAAATTGATCCACTATGAACCGAGAACTAAACGGTTAAAATTTCCGACTAGCCTTGATCATCATTACTAAAGTCAGTACGATAAACAGCATAGTCTCGATTATCCATTTAATCGTTAAATCCACTAAAAATCGCAGGCTAGCGATGCCATCTAGATAGGTCTGGATAGGTTAATTAATGTCTAATTAATAGTTTAGATAACATTTCAGGCCTGCAATAGGCAGATTTAGCTCTTGCATAATGCATGTTTAACATTAAATTAAAAAAAATTATATAACTGGCAAATAATCTCCTGACTTGGATTCTATATGATTCAAAAGAAGCCCATGAAAAGATTTTACCCAACATTTATCGTGACGCTGGTTTGTTTATATCGTTTGTAGAGGATGTCGATTGTTGAGAAATTCATCATATCTTTGGACTGAAACATTGCTGGACTGATATTCCTTTTAGAAGGGGGGTTGGATGGCCGAATGGTTAGCACGTGCGCGCTGTATCATAAGACCTGTCATTCGAGTCAGCTTGCGTGGTTTCAAAACCCCGGATGTACGTGACAAGGAGTAGGGTTGTCTGTCCAGTCTCGTGGGTTTTCTCCGGTTTCCTCCCACTGCTAAAGACCCCTACGCGCAAGCGAATTATTGAAATAAAATTAAACCATATGTTAGTCCCGAAATGACCTAGTCTGTGTCAAGTGGACGTTAAACCCCATCTCTCTCTCTCGCTCTCTCTCTCTCTCTCACTCTCTCTCTCTCTCTCTAACCTTTTAGAAATTCAACTTTCACAATATTGTAGTTTGCAAGGAGGGATTATTTAAAGGGGCTCAATTTGGGTTTGGTTATTAAAATATCCACATAATAAATGTTATGCGTTTTATAGTATATTATTTAAATAACCCAGTCTCGAGTTTAAATACCCCTGTTAAAAGATATTTATGATTCACACACTCAATGGCGTCCAAAGTTCTAGTGATATCTGAGCTGGCCCCTGTGTGAGATACGTCATGTCAAACAGGGGCTCAGTGTATTAAATATTATTAAGACATCCATTCAACACTTGAATTGAATTCATTCATGTCATGAACACGGTTACCGTATTTATACTAAAAAGTGATACAAACATTACTAAAGATATTCACTGCACAAGAAAGAAAGATAAACTATTAATCAATCAATTTTAGGACGAACTCGGGACATCAAAAACCCAGTCTATGGTCCTTTATATCACGTGGCTGATGCTAGGAAGTAATCGAATTGATGCTTGCTTTACTATGTGTATGGTAATTCGTTTATAGGTTACCCCTTTTCAATATAAGATATAAAAAAACAAAATCCCTTTTTATCAATATTCATGACTCATTTGGGACCCCCTGAATAAACCATAAAATATGAAATATGAATGTATAACTAATGCACGTTTCTAGGACATACAAACTCATACAGGCAAATATTGGTCGACTTGAATTTCAAATTAACGGAATGACTATAAACGCCTGAATCATATGTGGGTTTCAACCATGTATTCGAATCTTGAATAAATGTTAAGAGCTAACCATCGGAGGAAAAATTAACCAAATTTATGCCGGACAATTTTGACAAACCTTATATAGAGGCGGCACTAATGGACGGGCCAACGAACTTTCTTGGCCAGCACGGTAAGCACTGGTGTCGCCTTCTGTTTAGTATGGAAATGAAGACGGGCATACGCCATGGTGTGTGAAATGAGGGAAATTTTGCCCGGACGGCGGCGCTACGGCCTTCTCTTACTTATATCGCATTGCATCTGCCAAGGAATGCAAGGGATACTATATCGCTAAAGGGATCTTTACGTGCACGCCAACGAAATAGCTGTGACAAGAGGAAACCAAGGCGAAAAATCCCGATGAACTTTGTCGGCCAACACCGGGATCGAACCCGCCACCTCCAGGCTAGCAAGCCAGCGTCTTACTTACTTAGCCACCGTGACTCCGCTGCTTAGTACGGGGTGTTGAGTGGCAGAATAGATCGGCAGAATTTTCAATTCGTCATATCTTAGTAAATACCAAAGATAATCAAACCATTTAGACTGATATTTCACAATTGTGTGTGTTGTGTGTGTGTGTGTGTGTGGGGGGGCTGAATAATGGTTAGCACGTACGCGCTGTATCATAAGGCCTGTCATTGAGTCAACTGGCGTGGTTTCGAAACCCCGTCTGTACGTGACAAGGAGTAGGATCGCCTGTCAAACCTCGTGGGTTTTCTCCGAGTCCTCCGGTTTCCTCCCACTGCTAAAGACCCACCCCCACCCCACGCGCAAGCGAATTATTAAAATAAAAATTAAACCATATGTTAGTTCCGAAATTACCTAGTTTGTGTCGAGTGGACGTTAAACCCCATTTCTCTCTCTCTCTCTTTCACAATAGTGTACTTTGCAAGAGATACTATATCACTAAAATCACGCGCTGGATCTTTAATATCACCTTTATTTCCTGACAACATATGCTTTTTAAACACG
This sequence comes from Patella vulgata, assembly GCF_932274485.2. Classification (NCBI taxonomy): domain Eukaryota; kingdom Metazoa; phylum Mollusca; class Gastropoda; family Patellidae; genus Patella; species Patella vulgata. The sequence continues at coordinate 19,167,343 of NC_065881.2, forward strand.
TGCTGATAATCTAATACTCAAATCTCGTATTTTCTCTTCTCTAGGGAGAATTACTTGCTGACGATTCCTCGAGTTTATTACATGAGTCGGGGTTGTATATGATTTTTATATGAAACAGACTTATAGTAGGAAACAGATTTACATTTTAAATCAGTTTTACATTATACCATGCGTGATAAAAGAGCAAACTGGTGCATTCCTTATTTAGATATGTAATTTACTAGGTTAAAAGAGGACACGCCCAGGATAAAAGGTACAACTTCATAATACACGCACAATAGTACATAATTAGTACCATTAGGCTAAATACATCTTTGTAGGCATCATCGGTTTTATACAGCTTCGATCACAGTGCAGTGTGATTTCTGTTTAACCCCAGGCTACCATAGATTTCCCCATTGACTAAAATGTTAATTCTCCTCTCTTTAAAGCGGAAATTGCAAATTTTTAAGTTATATTTTTAAAATTTATTAAAATAAAGCCTGAAAATAGATGGTATCCATAAACAGTCCTATCTTGTTAAAGAATAATCCTATTAATCCTATAATTCACTATTGCCAGCTGAGAAATTGTCAAAAATATCATTTTCCTCTTCATTTTCAAACGTTTGAAAAAAGCTACTCCATGGTGGAGAATAGAAAACAAGGGAGGTAATTGGGGGGGTAATTGTGTTATTATTTCCTGTGTAAATGAGTTTTAAGGGTGAGAATGACACCTATGATCGTATAATTGTGAGTTGACAACCTATTGAGCAAAAGACATAGAAATAATTACGTTTTGACTTTCTTAGAAAATTTGCAATTTCCGCTTTAACCGGCTCTAACGTCTCCCACATTTTCTTATGGTTGAACGCTTTGTGCCACAGACTGGACAACATGAGCCAAGGTCTTGCTCAAAAGCTGAGGTTCACCAAGGAAATGTTAAGAAACCAAAACTGAAAGTAACATACAAGTGAATAGTAACTATCTACCCCAACATTTCAACGTAACCAACCTCTTAAACATACATTATGCAAGGGGGGGTTGGATGGCTGAATGGTTAGCGTGCGCGCGCTGTATCATAAAGTCTGTCATTGAGTCGACTGGCGTGGTTTCGAATCCCCGGTTGTACGTGGCAAGGAGTAGGGTCGCCTGTCCAACCTCGTGGGTTTTTCTCCGGGGCCCCCGGTTTCCTCCCACTGCTAAAGACCCCTACGCGCAAGCGAATTATGTAAATAAAATTAAACCATATGTTGGTCCCGAGATGACCTAGTTTGTGTCGAGTGGACGTTAAACCCCATTTCTCTCTCTCACACATTATGCAAGAGCTAAATCTGCCAATTGCAGGTCTTTCTTTAGGCCTGAAATGTTATCTAAATTATTAATTAGACATTAATTAACTTATCCAGACCATAATCAACTCTCGATGACATTTCTAGCCTGCGATATTTACCTGATTAGAACCCGGTCTGCTGCTTCTGATTAAATCAAAAAATTGGATAATCAAGACTATGTTTTTTTTATTGTACCGACTTTAGTAATGATGATCGGGGCTAGGTCCAAAATTCAATCACTAAATATTCGGTTCTGGGTGGATCAATTTGACTGAAATTTTCAGCAAATTCCTTTTACATTATCTAGATTTTAACTATTATAGTGAGAACTATCAGCTTTTTATCTTATCTCCCATAATGTATCTTTAACTCTGTAATTCGTTCGTCTCAATATCATGCATCTTTACCAAAACCTGGCAGAATATGTACATACACTTTTCTACACAAAAAAATTATGGTAATAAAAATCATGGGTTGCGGAGGTGGGGGGAGGGGCAATAAATAGGTGTTATTACTTTCGCCGTGGCTAACACCGTGATGACAGAGACTAACCGAATGAGAGGAATTAATGGTTGCCAGTGTCCGTCTATGATACCCGAAGTTGTATTTTGAAGAATAGCTTTTGCTTGTGAACAATGTTCTTTGCTCTGAAATATAGTCTGTTATAGGTTTTGACTCGATTGTGTCAGAGGGCAGAGAGCTTTGGATGCAATACGACAATCTAGAGTTAGGGTTTTTGATTTAGGCCAGGCTGCTTTGGGTAGAATTTTATGTAAACCGCTCACCCTGAAATTTCAGCTCCAGATTACGCGATTAAAGTCGGGGCTAGGTAATACAGCATTATCTACTGACGTCACTCCATCTTAAGCGATGTAAACCAAATCCGGAAGTAGCGGAATTGTTCGTGTCTTAATATATACTAGGTAAAGGTGAATGAATACAATTATCAGTTTTAATTAGTTGCTGAGGAGTAAAGTGGTTATTTTAAGGAAAACCCTTCCGAGATAAAAGAATATGAAGTTAATTAGGCGTGATCTCATTGGTTGTTTGGTATGATATATCATTAAGTACATCAGCTGTTATTAACTTCCGATCTTGTTGATTATCAGAACTAATTAGTACCCACACCCTACTGGTCTTCATGTGTAATGAGTTGTGGCGTGGGTACGTGTATTAATTTATTAATAATAATATATATTTCTTGATAAACAAATCGCTGTCATTAAATAAAGATTAGAATCAGTACGTTTGTATGTTTGTTTCGTTTTATATAGCAGCAAACTTAGTTTGCTACCAAGGTTTTAGGCAACTTTCAGCGATGCTTTTGGTGAATGGGGCATAAGTAATGTCGTGTAGATAAAGACCGTGCCGCCCGGGACGTAACGGTTATTGCGAGTATCTCACCCCATCCCGCTTTGCGAAAAACACATCCACATCAAAAATACTTAAACTGTTAAACAAAAAGCGGTGTTTTCGTCGGAAAGTAAAATAAAATGTTTACATCTACTGTAAACCAACCGCCCCACAGGGAGTGTCCTACCAGCTTAAAGTAGAACACAATTAAAATTACTAAATCTCCGTAGCTACTTTGCCGTTTACATTTTATTTTTAAAGTTTGTTTAGGGCAGAGTTGTCTAGCATTTCTTTTAAATAATTAATGGGGTATTTAAAACTCGATGATATGTGTTTCAGAGCTAGCGTGGACAGGTACGGCTCTGTTCATTTTTGTAAAGATCTTCGTCTTGGCATCCCCTGGCTTCCTTTTCCAAAGAAAAGCTGAACATGGATTGGACATTTATAAAACGAAACACACCAAGATAACGAGTGTGATTCACAAAACAATCATGAATGAAAACGATCACTCAAGGCGTTTTTCAATAGATTATAATGTTGAAAGTTTATCAGTAACCTTACTTTGATACAGACGGTTACTTATATTCAGAAAATTTCCTATCTCTTTGGGTTGTTTATGAATGAAATATTGGCATAGATTATAATTCAGGGTTTTCACATGAACTGACACTGATATAAAATTAACCCACATTTAGATATTTTAGTATTTAAAGAGACGAAGATGAAATAATGTAATAATGAAATGGAATGGGGTTTAAAAGTCCAACGAATTCTTACTGCCAAGGGATATTTACGTGCACGGTTTTTTCGTCCCATCCAAACCACTAGAGACTAATCCTTGCCAAGCAATCAGAAAATACATCACTGACCACGCTGAAAAATATAGTGGAAAGTTCCAGGTCAACAACAGGTTTGAACCATAGGGGTCTCTTTGTAACGAGTCAGATTTAATCACTGCGTCATCGTGGCTCTCTGGTGTGGTAGTAGAAATGAAATAAAATGGGATTTAAAGAGTCCTACCATTCCTCCAGTGGCATGACGAAAACATAAGCCTATCACCGCCACCTGAAGTACAGCTATAAAGTTCGAACACTTCGGTAACGGTGCTCTGATAAATATGTACGATTCCAAGATATTGTACACTTTGAAGGCAAATGAAATGGTGTTTAACGTCTTACTTGTTCAGTACCAACCGAACTAATGAAGATGGTCATGCGTCATCCAATGTATTAAGAGGGAAAGGGGGGAATTATGCCCTGGTAACCACGCTGCCAATTTATACATGTACATGAGTCCGTTGTCCCAGTCGAACTAATAGGCGCATAACGACAGGGTATAAACACAATTAGCCATTATCAATTTATGTTCGGAGTGCTCTGATATAGTAATGGGTGGCCAAATAATGAATTGGCCGGAATTGTCCAGGGTGGGGGGATGTTAACGTCCACTCGACACAAACTAGGCCATTTCGGAACTAACAAATGGTTCAATTTTATTGCAATAATTCGCTTGCGCGTAGGGATCGTTTAGCAGTGGGAGAAACCAGAGGTTGGAAAGGCGACCCTACTCCTTGTCACGTACAAGCGGGGAATCGAAACCACGCTACTTGACTCAATGACAGACCTTCTGATCCAACGCAATCGATTCAACCATTCGGCCCCCGCCCCCAGACGAGTAAGACGTTAAACCCCATTTCATAGGTCTTTATAATGAGACAAACCCGGAGCCCTAATATAAACATTTCGTCACATGCCATTTCATTGGTCTTTATGCATGATTTTCAGTTAGACAATCCCAGAATGTAATCTAGACATTTCGTTACAAGAAAAACTCTAAAGCTAAATGTTCCAACAAAAGTCTACAGTCTTCAGCTTAAATTTCGAGTAGTTTGATATTAATTAGTTTTAATTGCCGACACGGTAAATGCTAACGATATAATAAATGTCAAACGACTTCAAATGTTTCAAACATCTCCTGGTTTCTTTATTCTATAGTTTATAATAGGTTGTTAATTTACATAATAGACCTTCATTCACATTACAGACCAGTTGTCCTCTATTTCAAGAGGCCAAACATAAATATAAACGAAGCAGGAATAGTTAAAATATGGTGTTGCCAGGCAACGAAAATAAGCCGACCATGTGTAAGTAAGCGGGGCGGGGGCTAAACATAAGCGATAAAGGAACATGTTAAAATATAGGCAACCAAAATAAGCCGCCTGGCAGTTATGTGTGTGGAGTTAGAAAGGACGCCACAGAATGGTAATCAAAGAAGCAATGTGTAAAAGATTTCTGTGGCAGGATCAATAACTTTGCATGCAATTGATACCTTGCTCTTAATTTTGATAGGATTTCTTCTTAAAAAGAACAATATGCAGAGGGTTCACAAGGTTTCAGTGACAGAAACAATAAAATTGATTCTGAGTTTTGCTAAAAAAAAAAATTCATCCTAAAGACAAGCCGAACTTTTCTGCTAAATGTTTTTAAAAATTATGACCTCTAAAGCCTGTACACGAACTGTTAACAGAGGGACAGTCGTAAAAAGGACTGGGATGTTGTGCTGACGAAAGACAAAGCCCTTTCCGTTCCAGTAGAAATTAATGATATCAAATAATATTAATAATATTAAATAACAGCATCGTAACCTGATTTCCAGAACAGTATAAAGGCTTGTTCTGGACGGAACACAGGGTCACGAAGTCGTCAGGTATATTTTATGTGGATGGTCAGATTTATGACTAATAACATCAACATTAAATGTCTTGAAGCAACGACGTGTCCATCATATGGTCAGTAACTTAGACAAATGGCCGTAATAAAACTTACATCATGCCCGTCCAAACAGAGATCTATCTACTTTGAGAACAGATCTTTGCCCTAAATGACCGCCATATTCAAAATAAGTATTCTATAAGTATTGCATCTTTCATACACACAAATACTAAATAAATACTTCTCAACATGCTGTGTTTTCGAAAAAAAATCGTCGATTTAGGAACTAAATGTCGGTCAACCAGCATCGTCTCTTGTCTCAAGCGGAGCTAAGTGTAGACATTCGGCGTAACTTTCGTATGCATTCAAACTTCATTACAAGCTAAAAGCTCAGACATATAAAATGTACCGTAAACCCCCTTCTATTTTAGCCCATACCGTACGACTGGGTGACCCTCCAACATTTCCTTCTTTGATAACTCATTTTTCAAAGATTCCAAATTCTTTTTAAAAAATTACAAATCCCAAACATGTTCATTTTATGTCTTCAAAGGACTCCTTAAACGTTGCCATATTTTTCAATCCAATTAAATTATACTAACTTTTCTTTCCGTTTTATTTAGTGGCTGTTGGTTACAACTGGGTAACCATACCACCAAACTAACATACGTTCGTATAGCCTGCATATTCCGAAGATCTGAAAAAGTACTCAAACTTCACAAAACCGATGCCTTGAACAATATCCCTTCAAGAGAGAGAGAGAAATGGGGATTTAACGTCCACTCGACACAAACTAGGTCATTTCGGGACTAACACATGGTTCAGTTTTTTATTTCAATAATTCGCTTGCGCGTAGGGGTCTTTAGCAGTGGGAGGACACCGGAGGTCCCGGAGAAAACCCACGAGGTTGGACAGGCAAGCCTACTCCTTGTCACGTATACAACCGGGGAATCGAAACCCCGCCAGTTGACTCAATGACAAACCGTATGATACAGCGCCCACGTGCTAACCATTCGGCCATTCAACCCCTCATGTCCCTTCAAGCCATTCAGGAAACGAAATGGGTTTTAACATAATACTTGTCTGCACCTACTTGGATAACGAAGACGGATAAAAGCCATTCAGAGCCGGCTTTCAGTCAATCAGAACAAATCGCCCTCCCCCACCCACCCAAGAGGACACAAAGAAGAGTAATTTACTCGAGTCTAGTCAAAAAAACATGGTCATCGTACGAAAGTAATTTATGTTTTAAAAAAAGGTAGTCATTTCTAGACAATTTTGATAAACAATTTCACTGAGACATATGTGCAAAATGGAGGGGGCGGGGGCACAGTCGTGAAGTACAGACGTACAAGCCTGCAAGAGTAGACCCCGTTCACAAAGATAGAATGCCAGGCAACGAAACATACGCCCACAGCAGCTAAATCGTCCGGGCAGTCAACAAGTGTTTTTTCGGTAATGAAACATTTATAATACATTAAAATCTGATTAAGAGTAACAACTCATGAAGTAATTATCAGAAAACCATTAGAATTTGTTTGGTTTTTATAAAGTTCTGTCCCATGCTAACGTTTAGTATACGAAACTTTTAATATCGTGGATTTAGCTATTCAAGTCATAAAAATTCATTGAAAATCAATATACTTGTTTGTCTCAAGATCTTAAACTCTGTGTATCAATCTGAAGTCAATCGGATGATAACTTTAGCCTCTAGAGCGTCACAAGATTTTTCAAAGTGATCAAGGGCCATAACTTTGGCAGTAATTATCGGAAATCGTTGAAAATCAATAGGATTCTTCGTCTCATAACCTCAAACACTGTGTATAAATTTAAGGTCAATCGGATATTAACTTTAACCTCTAGAGCATCCACAAGATTTTTTTAAGTGATCAAGGGTCATAACTCTGGCAGTAATTATTGAAAATCACTGAAAATGAATAGACTTCTTCGTCTCATGACCTTAAACACTGTGTATAAATTTAAAAGTCAATCGGATATTAACTTTAACCTTTAGAGCGTCCACAAGCAAATGTGGACGCCGGACGGACGGACGGACGGGGGCGACGACAATATACGACCACATTTCAATGTGGGCGTATAAAAACCAGTCCTTCTTGAAATAGCCAATCTGAGTTATTTGTATAAAATCAATAGAGCTGAAAATATAATATATATCCTTCTATGATATAAACAAATCATTTTAGATTGAACTTTAGACCTAGATTTCGCCCACGAGCATGTTCAACATTTTAAGTGATGATGGCTTATGAATGAAATTGGAAAAAAGGCGATCTCTGGTGCAAGAGATGCTTTAAGCTGTCATGGTATAACTGATTATGTTACCGTTTTTGCTGACTTAACATAAATTTTATTAGTCTGGAGGGGAAAAGGTTATAATATACTCGTTAATCAAAATAAATATAAACTCTCTTTCTATTTTCTAATTCATATCCTGCTTTAATATCTGATATTTCTAAATCTTGCTAAAACTTCAAAACCTAATTCCCTGCTTCCTGAAAAGAATGTAATTGAAATGTAATTGATGTCATTCTATCACGCGTATGGATCATGTTATGTGCTGATGCCTCACGTGATATATGATCTTTAAAGATGAACAGGTTATTTTGGAAATGAAATGAAATGAAATGGGGTTTAACGTCCTACTTTTTTGCTCCTAAACGGGGCTAATGAAGACGGGCATACGCCATACAGTGTGCAATGTATGAGGGAAATTTTGCCCGGGCAGCGGAGCTACGGCCTACTCTTACATCGAATTTCAACTGCCAAGGGATCTTTTACGTGCACGCCGATATGTACACAGGACCTCGGGTTTTCGTCCCATCCGAACGACTAGACAGCTGTCCTTGTCAGGCCCTCCTTCCTGCATCACTGACAAGGGAAACCACGCCGGAAAATCTGGATTAACTTTTTCGGCCAATGCAGGGATCGAACACCGGACCTCCAGGCTAGCGAGCCAGCGTCTTACCCACTTAGCCACGTGATCCCCGGTTATTTTGGAACTAAAATATATTTTAGCATGGTCTTAACGAGAAGAATCCGAAACATTTAGACAAGCGATAAAACTTGTTATGTTTAGATCCCGAAAAGGATGTCACGATGGATCAGCGAGTACGGCGCTGGCTCCCTAACACGACCTCTTGGATTCGATCCCGGTGTAGACAAAGAAAGTTCCTAGGGATTTTTCCAGCTCGGTTTCCCTATGTCGGTGGTGATGGACGGTCGTCTAGTCGTTCCGACAGGGCGTAAACCAAAAGTGTACGCGTTAGTGTGTACGTTAAAGAACTCTTGGAAGTTGGAATTCAATGAAGAGTAGGAAGATACCTCAAAGGTTAGGGTTACCTCATCGCCCACTGCCTTGATATTAGGCCGGTTAGTGCAGAAAAGTAGGACGTTAAAACCCAATTTCATTTAATCTCTGAAATGGAATTGACCAGATGTTTTTCATACACTACCTATAGAATAATTTGCCTCTTCATGGACTGTCAATGGCGATAAGTACTTCGTTTATCCTATATCAGAACTGAAAGCTAGCATATCCGATGATTGTACTCCCGATTAACCAGCTAGCCACATGGACTCGGTAAGTATGGAGTAGCTTACTATCCAGAAAGTCCCAGGTTCAAGAAAGTTCCTCGAGATTTTTCCATTGCCAGTGGTGAAGGACAGGGGGACTGGCAATGAAAAGTGTCTAATCGTTCAGCTGGGGCAAACCATTGACAGCACGTTAAAGATCTCCTTGAAAATCGGAATAATAGTAGGCCGCTGTCAAGGAAAAATGCCTCTCATAGCATACTGTATGGATGTCCTCTATAGCTGGGTTGGTGCAGAAAAGTCGGACGCCATCTCTTCATTTCAGAGGGGGGTTAAATTGTTTTCAAATAATAAGAATAAAATGATGAACATGTTACAAATTGTTTCAAAACACCAATAGCTTACCAAGGATCATGATACAACAAAAAGGGTCCATTTCTAAATTTCAAATAAAATGAAATGCATCGACAAGGGTAATGAAGATGGGTATCCACCACGCAGTGTACCATAGGGGAAAGTTCGCCGGGACAGCTGCGGTTCTACATAAACATCGTCGATTCCAACTGTCGAGGATTCGTTTACCTACACACAAACGTTTACATTGGACCTGGGTTGTTTTATCCCATTCGAACGACTAGAAGACGTTCATTTTGTAATCAAATAGAACAGTACAAAGTATAGACTTACGCTATACTATGAGTAATCGCAATCATCTACTGTACTTAAGTTGGTCTAACATAAGAAATATTACCACGCTCCTAGATTTTGGCGGACTTTAATGGAGTTAACATGGCTATGTTTGTAAATAACCCTTGACCTTGACAACCGTTACCCCGGTAACACCATGTTAAGCCAACAACGCTACCTGTCCATCAGATGTGACATGATCACATCACTGGAGTGATAATCACGTGGTGTACTTTTTGACAGGTGTCTTTTGTGAAAGGGACACGTTCAAGAGCTGTTCGACAAAACTGACTTTTCTTTGAAATGCATTTGAACTGGTTTCCACAAAAATAACAGTAAATAGTCATGAATTTCTTTGAAACAGTTTTTGCATAATTCCCTCATTCAAGTCAAAGGTCGGACTACTTTGATCAGTATTGTGACACTGTAAAGACCTTTCATTATCGGGCTATGGTTACGTTATCGCATCCATGTGTCTACCGTATCATGTGGACAAATTGACCGAACCATGGTTTGGTAATGCCCCGTATCAACTGTTTGGTTGCATGCTCCCAAAACTAGTATATTATAGGGCATAGACCGCTAGTAGTCATACGTGTGTAAAAAGTGATAAAATGTACAACAAAATTAACAGCGATAGTTTCAAATACCAAAAAAATACAACTCTATTTGATTTTACTCTTTCATTGGTGATCCCGTTAAATTAAAGGGATGCCCGAGGATGTCGAACGCTCTGCATGCCACTTGGGCACTCTTGTGTATTTCAGATTCAGAACGAGACTGCTGTTAGATATACGATTTTTATTGTAGATTATTATGAACATATCAACGATGGACGATACAAAGATATGATTTAAAGGTCACTAATTGGCCGCCTGACGACAAGGGCTGTCGACTCGAGTGACGTCAAAGGGATGCACGCGTAGGTTATCTGAGCTCTTGGCGTTAGGGAGTGCTTGATGTATATGTTGATAAACTTGGTGGTGAAGGGACGTGGATAAAGTGAGATACTTAAACGTACAACAGTTTCCGAGAGAGAAAAACAGGAAAAGGGACATGGACAGGGGATAACTCGAGAATTTACTTAGGCCTCCATAGTTATGACAAATGGATAGCAATTATATGCAATGAATTCTCCTCCGGCTTCCCAACCCGTTACTAGGTACGGCGACAACCAAGTCACAAACATGATTTCTTTTAATAGATTTTTTTATAGCTTGGGGTATTTCCTCGCAAATACAGTGTTTTGAGAGGGATTTGAAGCCAATTTTTGATAGATTACTTAGCTTGAATGTTTTTGGTCCAAATATATCATCAAATTTGTACGCGAGAAGGTATCTTTAAACCGTGAAAATTAGATAATGCAAATGGCGATCGGCGTCTTTAATTAATAGCTACATATAATATCACATCTTTGAAATCTTCACGGAGCTTTTACAAATACCTGTAATTATTGGCATTTCCTTCCCGTCCAATGTTTTTAAGAGAATAATATATTATTTCATACATCTTGAAGTGTATGTTTTTCTTGTTTTCCGTTTTAAAACACGAGTAAACTACACGTGTATCTCTAATAATCTATGTACATCACTTCCGTTACGATGTTTATGATTCTTACAAACATTATAATTACATCACACAGGTTTCGTACACGTGGAACTTCCTATTACTCTTATGATTAATATATGGTCATCTTACCATCTGAAGGATCTAATTGTATGTTTCTGTGACATTTAAAGAAAGTTGGGTTACGTTCAGTGAGATATAATCGACATCTCTCTCATACGGCGGAGAGAGAGAGAGGAATGGGGTTTAACGTCCACTCGACACAAACTAGGTCATTTCGGGACTAACATATGGTTCAATTTTATTTACATAATTCGCGTGCGCGTAGGGGTCTTTAGCAGTGGGAGGAAACCGGCTCATACGGCGGATCGTACCAACATATAAATAATGGGTCATAGACATACCAATTTGATTAAAATACAGATCTATATTTTCATTTCGTTTTTTTATACTTCCGATGGCTTCTACTACATGAAGATCTGACCAGTTGTAGTGAGAGGTCGCGTCATAGGTCATACGAGCAGCTTTTGACCCTATGACGTCAGGCATTGATTAATCAATCAGCGTTGACTTTTTTAGTGGTTTACCCACAGTTCCGTGCACAGCACGAAAATAACTCGTCGTAACAGACTGTTTCATTGGCTAATTCTACGCATTAGGCAGAACGCCTGTTATATAACAACTCTTCCAGATCCTTGTGTTGTGAAGACAAGTAAAATGAAATTTTGAACTATAAAAAAGGAAACGAAATAGGATCTGTGTTTTAATCAGATTGTAGGCATAGCGGCACACTTCGGATTCATTTGCAAAATGAAGACTATGCTGCATAATTTGGACTATAAAATATAAAAGAGGAAAATTCGAAGGTTAAACTAAGTGACCTCGTACTACGACGTTTCGGCCACAATAATAGCCCGATAATAAGTACAGTGTATTCGCATCCATTTAACACCTCTACCCAGATTATGTTAACCCTTATGTATGCTTATGATAGCTGAATATTCTCCCGAGTTTTTTGTTTAAATTGCAGATATCTCTCGCGTTTACCTCCTGTTTAGGGAGCCAGCGCCTTACTCTCTGCACTATCGGCAAATATCGAAATTTTGTGCAAAATTGTTGCGCATCTAGAACGTTCTTGACGAGCTGTTTCGGTTGAATGTAAAATCGATAGTGTCTTTACAATTTTAAAAAATAAACTTTAGAATTAATTGCAGATCGTGTTAGCTACTTAACAGTTACCATTTTCGATGAAAAGGAAGATAGGTTACAGGAAGTGTGGTATCCGTGTTCTATAAAGATAAGTTACAGGGAGTTCTGAAAAGAGAAGTTGCCGGAAGTATGGTATCTGGGTCCTGAAAAGAGAGGTTACAAAGGAGTATGGGGTCTGTATTCTGATAAGATTGGTTGTCGGAGGTATGGTTTCTGGGTCCTGAAAAGAGAGGTTGCCGGAAGTATTGTATCTGGGTTCTGAAAAGAGAGGTTACCGGAAGTATTGTACCTGGGTACTGAAAAGTGGGGTTATAAAGGAGTATGGTATCTGGGTTCTGAAAAGAGAGGTTGTCGGAAGTATGGTATCTGGGTTCTGAAAAGGGCAGTTGTTATATGTCTCTTTTACGACATCATCTCTGTATACTTGTACATACATATGTCGCCAATTACCTTTGATCTATAAAGACTAATATCTGGGTATAATAAACCAGTACGAGGTCTACTAGGTCTTTATACCTAACAATTTGGTATGAGTTTAGTATTCTACATAATGACACTGATGAATTTATACTTTACGTTTAAAGAAATTTACAGCTGTAAAATGTATAATATTGTTCTGTTTTGTGACTTGTATATGAGATAAACTATACTCCTCTTCGTTTATGCTAAAAAAAAAGTAAAAGCTCGTAAAGTAAACCTCCATAAAACAAAAATATCGGGCTACGATCTTAGTATTTCTTTTACCTCCGATTTCTTCCTTTGGGGTTGACTTTTTTTATGCGCGCACTGTACATTTAAGGCAGCGATTCTCAACCAGGGCGGGAATGAAATGGAGTTTAACGTCCTACTGTTCTGCTCCTAACCTGGGCTAATGAAGACGGGCATACGCCATACAGTGTGCTATGAGGGAAATTTTGCCCGGACAGCGGCACTGCGGCCTACTCTTATATCGAATTCCAACTGCCAAGGGATCTTTTACGTGCACGCCAATGTGTACACGGGACCTCGGTTTTTCGTCCCATCCGAACGACTAGACAGCTTTCCTTGTCAGCGCCTCCGTCCTGCATCACTGACAAGGGAGAACCACGCCGGAAAATCTGGATGAACTTTCTCGGCCAATGCAGGGATCGAACACCCGACCTCCAGGCTAGCGAGCTAGCGTCTTACCCACTTAGCCACGTTATCCCCCAACCAGGGCGGGATCTTCCTAAGTGTGCCGCGAAAAACCACATAATTAACAGCTAAAATATATGTTCAGTTCATGCTTTTTGTGAAGTTTCTTGTGAGACAAATAAAACTACTCCTCGTCGTTTATGCTAAAAAGCGTGATAACATTTTCCATAAAAGAAAATTATCGGCCTATATCTCAGTTTTTCTTGGGTTTTCCTTTTTTTTTAAAACATAACCTCGGGGTCGAGATATATCCCTAACGTATATTTATTTACAGCTAATAAATGCGCTCGGTGTTTGATTTTTGTGGCGGTTTCCTGTTTATGATGAAAAATTCTTTACGAAACTTACGCTGTCTATAAATCATTAACTCCCCTTCGGGACAGACAACAAATTGGTTGACCGACATTTTTATGTAGAAGACACTAAGTATAATTCGAGAATTTTGAGAAGTATTTATTCGAATTGGAACCGCATTACAAAATAGAATACAAATTCTTAAATATTTCGGCCATTCGGAGCAGAGATCTATTCTCAAGGTAGATAGTGCTCTGTGTGCAGAATGTAAAAAAAAATCCTCCGTACGATTAAAAAACACTCGGTATTTTTTTTAGCATAAACTCGTACTTTATACCTCACACAAGACAGTATATTGACTTTTAGATGAAAGTACAGGTATATAGTATATACAACTTGTATAATTGTATAAAGTCTGGCCTGGGGGTAAGTTTAGACATTATAAGTATTATACCTGTCATATAAAAATGACAAGAAACAGAATGTACCTCTCTCTGTGTCTATCTGGCATGTCGAGTACAGAAAAACCTGCCATGAAAACTACACGTTCCGCGCATAGTTGAAATCATCACGGTGCTTCGAACATAACCGGTTTGAGAAAATATGCTTTATAATATTTTAGTTTTATAAAAAAAGAAATAACCAGCCCCACAGTAGAATGGACCAGGAACTGAGTATGACGTCATCATAGCCATCTTGGAATTGTGAGGTGGATAGAATGTACCGGTGTAAGTTGAGACGAGCCTTCGAGGTTTTCAAGCCCGGATCTTGTGGCAAGGCGTAGTGCCTCTTGGGTATCGGGGAATATGTCCAGTTCGTTCCGATGGTGCGAAATACCGAGTGGGGGTGGGGGTTGTGTTCCCGTCCAACTGCCATGTATTTTTCCGTACACACCAATGTGACCATTGGTAAACTTCGATTCTCCTACATTCCGATCTACAAGGCCCACTACACTTTCCTTGTCAGCCCCGAAGGCACCTCCCTAAACCGGGTTGGAAAAATCCCGAAAGTTCTTCGATACCCACGGCGAGGTTATTTTCTAGCTAACATGATGTTATTTAATATTCAAATTACTTATATTCATAAATCATTTATATTGAATTAAGGTGTGATTATTCGTTCGCAGAATTTTTTAGCAGTTGACAGTTATGATGAAAGATGGGTCGCACTGGCACAAAAACCGTGGGTGCATGGAGGTATACATATGTAATAAATAGTGTATGATATACAAATGTAGTGGCATACCCTCGAGCTATAATAAAGTTATTTCTATAATTCAATTGGGTGATATGAATTAAACATTTCTTTCAGATACAGGCACATAAATGTCTGAATTTAGCCAACAGGTAAACAATAGGTCTAAATGCAACAGGTTCTATTATAAGACTCGCGCTAAGAAATGAAATGAAATGGGGTTGAATGTACCTTTCTGCACCGACTGGGCTAATGAAGACGGGTTTACTGTGCTATGAGGGAAATTTTAACCGGGCAGCAATCTGATTAAAATACAGATCTATATTTCGTTTCGTTTTTTTGATACTTTCGATGGCCTACACTACATGAAGATCTGACAACTTATAGCGATAGGTCACGTCAGGGGTCAAAAGACCGACTTATGACCCTATAACGTCAGACATTTGATTAACCAATCAGCATTGATGTTACTAGTGGATTACCAACAGTTCCGTGAAAGACACGCCCAAAGCTCGCCGTAACAGACCGTTTCATTGGCTTATCCCTGACACCATTCAGAACACTAGTTAAATAACAACTCTTCCAGATCCAAGTGTAGTAAAGACAAGTAAAACGAAATTTTGAACTATAAAAACGAAACGAAATAGGATCTGTGTTTTAACCAGATTGACCGGGCAGCGGCGGTGGGGCCTAGTCTTATTTAGAATTCTAACTGCCAAGGGCTCCCTTATGTGCACGTCGATGTGTCCGAGCGACTAAACACTGTCCTTGTCAGGCCCTCCGTCCTGCATCACCAAAAATGTGGATTTGCATTTTTTTGGACAATTTCTAATGGCTTGGCCGATGTTGAAATGTATTAAAATTTATTAAAAAAAAAAAGAATAATATTAAGTGTAGGATAGGTTATGCTGGGGAAAGAAAGACTGAAGAAAATAACCCGAGAAAAAGAAAAACCGAGACTGGTAGGCCGAGGTTTTTCTTTCGAGGTTTTTTTTCTGAAGTCTTTCTTCCCCAGCATAACCGAAGTCGGGGACTTTATGTTGGTTATAAGCCGTATATCTTTATGTACGTAAAATGAGGATATCCCACAATTCCAGTAAGAAAAACCTTATATCATGTTTTCTTATGGAAAAAAAACTACCCTGGAAGTATAACCCGATACGGGTTTAAAGAAAAACATTCAGAAGAATAACCCCAAATTCCTCTCTACATATTCAGACCACAAGTTATTCCGGGCATAGAATATACCCCAAAGATCAAAGAGAGAGAGAGAGAGAAAACTGGGGTTTAACGTCCACTCGACACCAACTAGGTCATTTTGGGACTAACATATGGTTCAATTTTATTTCCATAATTTGCTTGAGCGTAGGGGTCTTTAGCAGTGGGAAGAAAACGGAGGACCCGGAGTAAAACCCACGAGGTTGGACAGGCGAAGATCAAAGAGATTTACCGTTATAGGTTTATAATAGTAGATAATCACCCGGTGTGGATTCAATCGGATTAAAAAGCAAGTCCATTCAGATATATTAGCAAAGATTATATCTTGTTTGCAGGCAGGCGATGCATTCCTTGTTACAGATTCAACTTTCACAATATTGTATTTTGCAAGGGATTCAAAATCCCTCGAATGAAAATCACAAAACATTCTCAGACTTCCGTTAAGAATTTACTCAAAATTGTTCGTCTTATTTGGACTAAAATATAACCCTTTATAAAACTTTTGTTGTTTTAATGTGTCAAATATATCAATAAGAAACTATGTGCAATTTTTTGTGTTTCTGGATCAAAAATATTTCTCATAAACAGTGATTGAAAGTTGAGTAAATTCTTAACTTAAGTCTGAGAATGCTTTGTGAAACGGGACCAGAGACTTTAATAATGGACTCCATCAAGACGCTACTACGCCTCTGTATATTTAGGATCGAACCTGTGATTCGCATAGATAATAGGATTTTCTTTTTTCATTTCTAGGCGAAATACGCGATTTGGAGTATGTCTTGAATAAACAATTCGCGCAACAGAAATAAACGGATCTAAGCGTCGATCAGAAAGGGTTGTAAATCGACTCATGGAGGTTGAATATTATGACTAGCTCCGAATCGAAATTTGGCCTATAACATTAATTTTTGAATTGTTTATGTCTGTCGGATAAGGGCTGCGCCCCGCCACCCCCGAACGCCGACACTGTCTTCGACAAATGTTATGAGGAACGGATTTTTTTCCTGAACCTAATTAGTTTTGTGGGGATGATTTTGTTTTTGATCAAGCTTATTGTACTCGGTTAGAAAATGCATAGACCCAGACAGATTCAAACTATTCCCATGGCTATCCAAACAGATTTTGATAAATTATAGCTAATTGTCCATCTTTGTTGTTTTGTCCCTGGCATTTGTCGTCTGCCATATACGTAATCAAGGACAATACATCACAAAATAGCTGCCTTTGTTATATATGATACACGGTAAACCTGTTTTTCTCATTCATTGTCTTATTACTGGTTTTTAAACCGTTTGATATGTAATGAATTAGCATAAAAGTTTGTCAGTATTAGTAACCTATTTCGCCGCTCGGGAGTAAAACCGTGGCAAGCAGGTCAATTAAAAACTTACCCAACTTGAAATTTACATATTATGTAAGTTGATTAATTGATATTGTTAATTTGTGAGGCTATTGATATTATTATAAATGACTTTATATTATTCCTCTATTATACATGGGCGCCCCCACCCCACTCCCACACTGCACTCGTAACCATAGAAATGAGAATTATAATATTGTTGTCTAACAATATATCAGTAAGTTGTTATCAAGGCATATGAAATGAAATGAAATGAAATGGGGTTTAACGTCCTACTGTTCTGCTCCGAACTGCGCTAATGAAGACGGGCATATGCCATACAGTGTGCTATGGTGGAAATTTTGCCCGGACAGCGGCACTACTGTTTTATCCGATTTATTTGTCTCATCCGAACGACTAGACAGCTGTCCTTGTCAGGCCCTCAGTCCTGCGTCACTGACAAGGGGGGGGGGGGCATGCTGGAAAATCTGAATGAACTTTCTCGGCCAATGCAGGGATCGAACACCCGACCTCCAGGCTAGCGAGCCAGCGTCTTACCGACTTGACCACCGTGACCCCCATAGAAATGAGAATTATCGTATGGTTGTCTCAAAATATATAAAGTGCAGTAAGTTGCTAGTATCAAGGTATATGAGAACTAATCAGAAGAGAAGTGGTATCAGGTGTATTTTTATTTTATTTTCGGGATTATTTTTACTTTATCCTAAAGAACTGAAATGGGGTTAAACCCAGTACAGTTCTGCTCCGACTGGGCTGATGAAGACGGTTATCCTAAAGAGCTAGCTTGACCTGGTCGAAATTATGCCGTTTTACTATTGCTAGTCGTTGGTAAAGAAAAGAGAGAGAGAAATAGCTTTATTTAACGTCCGCTTCCACCGAAGTGATATCGCAGACAATGTGTGAGTTAGTTGTATTTTACGTCCGCATCCACTGAGGTGATATCGCAGACAAATCGCAGACAATATTCTGCAGACAGTTAGTTAGTTCTTGGTGTTTAACGTCTGCTTCCACATAAGTGATATCGCAGACAAGACATAGGAGAGCCGAAGCTGATTCCTGTTTTTTAGAATATGATTTTGCAATCTTTCCATTTGACCTTAGGCCATGGATTTGGTTTAGTGGGAAGTTATTCCCTTTATTTAATATAAAACATATCGTTTGGTAGATGATCTCGTCTGCTTCTGGATTGGTAGATGTCATCGTTTGGGGTTAGTGTTTAGGTGCCAGGCCCGTCTTATCGTGGCCTCCTCTTACTCCAATATCCCACTCTTTGGGTTTGGTATCAGTTTTATTTGCGATATAGTGTTTAGGTGCCGAGTTCGTCTGACCGTAACTCCCCCTTACTCCACTATCCTGCTAGTTTGGTAGATGTCATCTTTGTGGGGTTTGTGTTTAGGTGCCAGGCCCGTCTTATCTTGACCTCCCCTTACTCCACTATCCCACTCTGTAGGTTTGGTGTCTGTTTTTGGTGGAATAGTGTTTAGATGCCGAGTCCGTCTGATCGTGACTCCCCCCTTACTCCACTATCCTGTCAGTTTGGTATAAATCCCCTATGTAGTTTAGTGTTTAGATGCTGGGCCCGTCTAACCGTGACCCCCTCTTACTTCACTATTCTACTTAGTCCAACTGTGTCCATTAGGGCGTGGATTTGCAGTTTCAGATCTGGTCTTAGGAAGAGTAGGTTCTTAGTGTTGAATGGTATGTTGTTGGTCTCCATTGTTCTCACTAGTTCCCTTCTCTCCTCCTCGTATACCTCGCAGTCTACCAGGACATGGTTGGTGGTACATTCTTCTCCGCACTCACAGATGATGACTTGGTGTGTGTAGTCTCGCAGCCGCTCTTTTACCCTTAGCTTCGATATAAGTCTACAGATATCTCTTCTAGGGTGATTGAGTGTTGTCTTTGTGTAAATCTTGTCATCCAGCCGGAATCTGTATGTGTCAAGTTCAACGATATTCAATTCCCAGATTGAATTGACCTGTCTTTTGACCATACTGTAGATTTCCGTGGTGCTGTAGTCTATGGTGCGGAGTGGTGCTGTGTCCTTGAGACCTTCATTGGCGAGTCGCTCTGCCTTCTCGTTTCCTCTAATGTTGACATGTGATGGAATCCACACGAGTTCTACTTTGCTTCCCTTCTCTAAAACCCTCTGGTACAGCTGCCTGATTTCCAGAATGACTTCTGGTCTTAAGTCCAAGTTGTCAATTTGTATTGAAATCAGACTGCTCAGAGAGTCACTTGGAATGACGAACTTACTAGTCTTTTGATGGGAAATCCATGATATAGCGTCACGAATGGCCACGAGCTCTGCAGTGTACACCGAACAGTTATTGGGCAGTTTCCTGCTTATTCCCTGTTCTCCATTTGGCAGGTATATTCCAAACGAGCTGGTGCCCCTTTCAGGATTGCGTGAGCCATCCGTGTACACATGGTCCCAGTCATCAGACGGCCAGTTGTCTTCCAGGTGTTCTAGAGAGTTCTGCAGACAGTAGTTCTTGGTGTTTAACGTCTGCTTCCACATAAGTGTTCTGCAGACAATGATGAGTTAGTTGTATTTTACGTCCGCTTCCACCGAGGTGATATCGCAGACAAAATTCTGCAGACAATATTCACTTGTCTTTAAATAGGCAGTTCACTTGAATAAGCGTTTCAAAGTGTGTATTCTGTGAATGTGTATTGGGTTATGTATTCCATGCATGTGTATATCCTATATCCTAGACATGTGTATTGTGTATGTGTAACGCGCTGTATATTCGCCCTGTATCAACAAATTTGTATGTCGTGCATGTGTACTGTATTGTATATTCATTATTTCCATATGTAGTATTTTAGAGAGAGAGAGAGAGAGAGAGAGAGAGAGAGGGAGGGGGAGGGTTAACACCCACTTGTCACATACAAGCTTGGGGTCGAAACCACGCTAGTTGACAGGTCCTAAGGAATAAGGCGCGTGGGTTAGACCACTCCAACCTCTCTTCCATATAATAAGCGAAATGTGTTATGTTGTTTTTTTTAACCAGTTATTTAACGAGTGGGGGGGGGGCCGAATGGTTAGCAAGTGCGTCGCCTGTCCAATCTCGTGGGTTTTCTCCAGGTCCTCCGGTTTCCTCCCACTGCTAAAGACCCCTACGCGCAAGCGAATTATTGAAATAAAATGAAAAACCATATGTTAGTCCCGAAATGATGCGTTTCTCAGTAGGAAAGGAAATGAAATGGAGTTTAACATCCCACTGTTCTGCTCCGACTGGGCTAATGAAGACGGGCATGCAACACACAGTGTGCTATGAGTAAAATTTTGCCCGGACTACTATTATATCGAATTCTAACGCCAGTGTGTACACTGGACCTCGGTTTTTCGTACCATACGATGTACCTCGCCAGACCATCTGCCCTGCGCCATTGACAAGAGGGAACCACACCGGAAAATCCCGATGAACTTTCTCGGCCAACGCGGGGATCGAACAAGGGACCCCCAGGTTAGCGAGCCAACGTCTTACTCACGGAGCCACCGTGGCCTAAATTACTTTTACTCTGATGCACACATACGCCCGCCTTGGCGTTTAATACCAGTTTATTTTGTTCAGCATAAAGAGTACCTTTTGTAATTAATATGGCGGGGCATTTAGTCACCACAGACGTATTAATTGCTATTCTATTTCACCAATTAACATATCTAAGATTTGAATCCGCCTTCAAATTATTTTTTCTTTAAATTTTATCGTTAATTAAAAGTAAGAAAGCTACCCCATTCTGGATGCAGATCGAGAAAACGCCTTCTTCCGGGGAATAGTAATCAGGGTGTCCCATCTACCTGGAGGATCAAAGGTGCCGATAGAGATAAAGGTGATGGAAAAACTCCGCCCACAAACGATGTTTGGTTGACCTAATAACACTCAGACTGCAATTACCACTTCTCACACCATTTATCATTTCTCTATATTGGTCAATCGAGACTACGGTTGATTTTGTCCTCGATTATCTATTGTCTGTGATGTGATCCGGTCACAAATACTCGTTAATTATCCGCCTCCTGATAATATCAAAGATGCCGCCACAACAGGTGCCCGTTATATCTAGAACGAGCTACTGTAGTAGGTATAATATATTTGAATGGATTACCACCTAGATAATAGGATTAGCGTCTACTTACTTTGTTTATGATATAGATAAGTAATTGATACAGCTACTGATATACATCATATTGTAACATTAATCGCGGAATCCCGTACAAATAATGGTCACGCCCTTTTCGATTAATTTTGAAATTCGAAATTATAGGTTTGGTACTTTGTGGTGTTTTAAGCAGTTGTCTTTTAAGCAGTTGTTTCTGTGAAATGAAAATGAAATCAAATTGAAGTTAACACCCTACTATTCCGCTCCAACCAGAATAATGAAGACGAACATAAGCCATGCAATGTGCTATAAGGGATGTTTTTTTCCGGTCAGTGGTGTTTCGGCCTACTGTTCATCGAATCTCAACCAGGCTATTTGAAATGTACGGTATACGTCTATAAATACGCGACCTGTCTTTTGGCCCACCGAAAATATAGACGTTAGTCCTTGTTAGTATCGGATCAATCTTTAATATACATTGTTAGAATTCACGAATCGTCGATTTGATGTTTTTTATACAATAGCCTTACTCTTACTAAGATGTATTGAACGAGAGATCATGATTTCAGATGACCTATGACCCCGAGAATAAGACTGTGGACCATTGGTTTCACCTGTTAGAGTTTAACTCCCTCTGTTGTCGACTAAATATCTGAGTGTTATAGTCTGTGTTTATTTTTAAAAGTAAGCTGAAGACTGAAGTCAGGAAATTCTACCATCATAGAAAACAACTTTTCATCGTCTACAACCTCTCTTGTTTCACAGAATTTCTAGTGCCAAAGATCTCTATTACTGTACTTTACTAACCAATGCAGGAAAACTACACAACTGAATAGAGAGAACAAGAGACACGGGAAGTGACGTAGCAAGGGTTCTCAACCAGTGGGGTAGGTAGATGGAGAGCAAAGGGGCGATCGCTATTATAGAGCACATTTTTCAAATGTGGCATCTTTGAAAATTGTTTTTAATTACTCTTTAGTTCATTTTTGCGATAGGGGGCCGCGGTGGTCAAGTGATTTGGGTGCGCTCCGAGGTCCCGTGTACACATTGGTGCGCATGTAAAAGAACTATTGACAATTGGAATTCTGTATAAGCGTATATATGCTGTTGTGTCCGGTCAAAATTTCCCCCATAGCATACTGCATGGTGTCGGTCCGTCTTCATTAACCCAGTCGGTACAGAAAAGTAGGACGGTTAACCCCATTTCACTTTTGCAATAACTGTATAGCCGAATCTCAATTTTTAAATTGTGTTAGACACCATTGGGGACACTGCAATATAAACTTCGTGTATTTCTGTAGATATTTTATGCTCTTGAGCATTAAAATTTGTCGCACACCACCAATCAAATTGAGACAATAAATAGTTTTAAAAATGAAAATTGCAGTGGAGGGCCAGCGTCCACTGTTATATAAACAGCAACGTGTATCTGGATGACTGTCAATCCCTTGAAGAAAAATAACTATTTAACTAATTTCTTACTCATTATTTGTCTTAATATGAACGATAAATATATTAGTTATATGTTTGTAAATCACTCGTCTCCGTTTCTGCTCGACGGGTTCCTGTAATTAGCAAGGTAACAGATTAAAACCCATTAACTTCACCTAGCGGCTACCAACAGGAACTTAAAGAAAACTGAAACCAAATCTTCCCGTCAATAGTCTACTGTAGGCTGTAGTTCTAATCTACAGTTTATTGCATCCCGTGGTATATTAGCTGTGGGTTATTTATCGATAGCAGACGTTCTTGAACAGACGACAGGCGTCCACTATTTCCCGCCTTTTCCTGTCGGCCAAAGGATGTTTGTTGAAATGAAAGAAAAAGACGGTCGGGTTACCTTGGTACCAGATGTTAAGATGTGTTACAGCTCCTGTTGGCTTTGACCAGACACCCATCACTTACATATAATATAGTCTACTTGATCATTGTAAAGTTTCATTGTTTACAATTGGTTGCCAGTGTCCATTTTTACATGTTTAATACCAACCTTATAACCAAGACTCAAACGAATCTCTGGCGTGGTTCCCCCTTAGTGGTGCTGGACAAAGGGCCTGGCAAGGAACAATGTATAATGGTTTGGATGGGACAAAAACCGATGTGACGTACAACCATTGACATGAAATGAATGAAAAACACATAACATAATGCCACTACCCCACCAACACTGCTCTTCCGCCATTTAAAGAATCGATGATCTGACGCCTAACCCCTTTTCCTTGAACTTTATTGCTTCCAACCACCACTGACTCGGGATTACCACATCTAGATGGCAACGGGATTTTAGAGCGTTTTTTATATTGACCCTCTGTTCTTGTGTGGGAAATAGCTTTATTTAACGTCCGCTTCTACTGGAGTTGAAAACAGTCTGTGAAACATCTTCGTTCATACACGAGCAAGGCCAGTACAACAATATTCTCCTCGGCAAGACCTAACCATTTCACCTTTTCTAGTAATAAATCAATTTTTTGCAAAATATGACGATATAATTATCTGAAAATCATAAATAGCGATATATGTTACTTAACAATCAAATTTCTATAGATATAGACGTAAATATTGACACTTCATGTTGTTAAAAGGGTGTTAATTCTGACACTAATACTAGATAGTCAAGTTTTATACCAGTTTTCCCGCCAAATATGCATGGTTTACTTATTTGATGATGTCCATGTCAGTTGAGCCCGCCATATTGAATACTGAATATACAGAACACTTTAGCCTTTTTATGCCCTCAGACCACTATGTACTGAATTCAATACCATAATGCAATATAGCCCGTGGAGGCTCATCTTTTTTGATAAAAGGGTTGGTAGATTCCATCGGGTTTTTCTTAAATGGCCCAAGAATGGTTGAGTTGAAGAGCTAAGTCTCCAACTCAATATTTTTCATATTATTCGGAATTAAAAACACAAATTAGAATTCAAATATTGGTCCATTTCAATCTTTATTGATGTTGTTATGTTGCCGTGAAAATGTGGAATCCTAATATCCAATATTTAAGACACAATGAACATTTTGAAATCTGTACACGAGTCGTGTACCCTATCGTTTGGGGAGAAAAAGGAATGAACAAATCCGACAGTAAATAGTAATGGTTGATTCACAAATGATAAAATAATTTAAAAAAAACAAAAAAAAACCCCAAAAAACAAAACAAAAAAACCCGCGAAGAATGGGCTAATTAGGCGTAAACGATTGTCGTTCAGTCTGGACTGTTCGCGTATTTCACCGAATATAATTGTTTAGAAATTAATATAAATCACTTTATATACACCCATATTACATCAATATGTGCTTTTAGACCCATCTATGGTTCCATTTTACGGTTCCAAAAAATAGAGGATTGGGTAAATTGGTTGGTCCTTGCCCCCCGCCCCCTTTCTACTTACCAGAAATATCAGACTAATATGCCTATTGGATCATTCTACTGTTACAACTGAAAAAAACAACCCTCGTATTCATTGCATTAGACCAAAAGTGGCACCCCAACAAAAGGTGCATACATGACCCCCCCCCCCCCATCTAGATCTGCTGTTATGTTGTTCCATGTTCGTACTCAACCCACGGAACCAACGTGGCCGGGAAGTACTCAAATGATATTTGCCCGACAAAACAAATACTTTTTCAATTGCGCAATAAACGTGGGAAATACAAATTAATATCCCGCAATTTTATTGCTCCCATTAACCCCAATAAAAAGTATATACAACTAACATCTAGAGTTTTTGACAACTTGACTTACACATTGTATGATGGATCGAGATAGCCTAAAGATGGCTGTGTAGACAATCCTATTATTGTTCTACGATAAATGAATTGTTCTAAAATGTTGCCTTATCTTCGAATATGGACGGACAATTTCAATTGATTTTATTTACCTTTTCAATTACCCACTCTGGAAGGCGTCTCATATACAAATTGAGTATGGGTCATCTTCATTTAAAATGTAAATCAATAGCAATTTGATACGATATGGTTTTAATTTCAAAGAAAAGGGTTGGTTTACAATTTGGGAAGAAGTTTACTGGCATTTTTATTTCCTTAATGTGGGTATTTTGCATATTTTTGAATGTGCTACATAATAAAGCCCCCCCCCCCCCAATTCCCCGTCTTTTCTCAGTCATTCTGGAAAAGACACAGGAGCTTATCAATGTCAAATGACTTTATTCTGTGCGAAGTTATGAGTGCTTAAAGTTTTGACAAAAATGTAGCGTAGATTGTTTATTATCGTAATAACGGTATTTGACAATCGATAATGTCTCGATTATCTGTTTTAACGTTAAACTCTTAAGACTGGGGTGTATTTATGCTGACTGGCATACAAAAAATTATCTATAATTTCATAATCAAAAACGTCCATGAGAAAATCTGACGAAAATTACTCATGAATATTTATTGCGTAAATCTGTGGACTGTTGCTAAGACTAGTTTTAACAAATTCCTGAACAAACAAAATACCTGTGGTGAAGGCCATTAACTTTTACAACTTTTACAACGCACAACATTTACTTTAAGGTACTTAAAATACACACAACCTTTATAATACCACGTCCATTTTACAGTTACTTATAAATACAAAAATAAACGTGTCAGATGCATCCTGAATAATAAGTTGTATTACACAGTAGAACCTACTTAAAAAAATGAAATGGGGTTTAACATCCCAGTGTCAACGAAGACCGACATGGGGGAATTTTTGCCCGTGCGATCCACTCTTATTTCGAATTCCAGCTGTCAAAGATTCTTTTACGAACCCGTTGTTTACATAGTATCTCGGTTTTTGCTTCCCACCCGAACGACTAGACGATGTACAACTGACACGGGCAAACCGCGTTGGAAAATCTCAAGCGAACCTGATTATCCGAACTTAGTAACAATTTTTTTAGTTAACACCGTACAAGTTAATGAAAGCATATTATTTAATAGTGTGTGCAGTGGATACAAAATCTAAATCGTTTTGATACAAATTAATCGAAAAGTAATGAGAATTTTTCCAAGACAGTGACTCAGCCTAATCGAGAATTAGTAGACTACTGGATACGCAGATAACTTCACCACTGGATGGACCCTGTTGTTTGTTGCACACTGTTTTTCACAATAAATATCTTTATAATCGAAATTGCACGTGAATATTATATATAGGACGAATTTGACGATTTGAAACGCATAGTCCCATCCGAATGTCGTAGTTAATTTTCCCGAGTAGCTTTTAAAAGTAACACTGACTTGAATGTTTATTACGGGTGTTTTTTATAATTTGAATACTATTGCATAAAGTCTATTTTTATTTTTTGTTCATTTTTCATTGGGCATTCTAATTTTTAGGGCGGGGGTAAAGATTATTGAAATAATGGAGGTATTAATATGTAGGCTACATCAAAATATTGTCATCAAAATACCCATCCAACACAAATCATTTACAAAACTTCCTAACGAGCAGTTTGAAATCGGACCTACATTTCGCATCAAACAGGGCCTAGAAACAGTTTTGCACGTGCTTGTACGTCCCCATTCTTCATATAAAGAAACATTTAAGAAATTAATCAAGTCTGCGCGGTCCCCAGGTAAACCATCCTGTATCTAAAATCTACTCGAATTCGCTACTAAACATCCCACAACAATGTATACATACCCCCTTTACGCTACTGTTGTTTGAATGAGTCACGTGACCAGCATCCTTCTTCAGAGCATTTATCTTACAGAAAGCATTGCTACACACAACCTCTACAGTTAGTCCACAAGTTTTGAGCGTTTAATTTTATTAATACTCGGATTTTAATCGTGTAAATAACAGTTAGACAACTGGAAATATTATTTTTGTGTTAAATGGATAAAGGTACAACATAAAAAACTCAAGGTAAGTGTCTTTTGAAAACTTTATAAACATTGTGAAGCTGAGATATCCAGCGTGTTTTCGCCTGCGACATTTTTAAAGGTCCAAAATCGTCGAGTTTTTCAGCAACCACTGTCTCTAAAGAAAAGCTTATTTTGATGTCGGTGTGAGAACCAGTTTGAATATCAGTGTTTTGTTTTTATGAGTTGGATAGAGAAATAGAGACGATGATTGTATATTTATTTTACAGGTAAAGTTTCTTATGTCAAAAACTTTGAATTACAATAACATTGTAAGAAGTTTGTTTGAAGCGTAAAGATTTTGTGTCGGGCGACCACCGTGGACTGGAAAAGGAATGCAGTATTTATTTCGATCAATATTTTTTCAAAAATACTTTCATTAAAGACAAAAGAATTTTTGAATTCAACGCCCTTTGATTATTCAAGAAATTTGAAATAGTTTATTCTTGTATTTTATGAAATTTAGGATATTATGGACTCAAAATGCACCTAATGATACCATGGGATATTACAAAATATACATTTCAATTGTCCAGAACCTCTCTGTGCAATATAAACATGATATAAATAATTTAATTGTTGGTACCAGGTTTATAAACCCCAGATTTTTATTAGAAATGCACAAAGAATTCATTGAGTTGAAAAAGATTATTGAATGTTGTTTTTCTTTTTTTAAAATCTGCTGTATAATAATTTATAGTGATCAATCTTCTTCCTTATTTGGTCATTGGTTGTTTTAATTGGAGATATTGGGCATGGAATATAAAGGCACTGAATGATACCATGGTATATAGAACAAATATACACCAGTTGTATTATTTATTGTGCATTATTGTCGATCATAACATGGTACAGTTGTTACTATATTATTTTCTGTTTCCTGGTTCCAGTGAGGTCATATCTTTATTTTGAATCCTGGTTTATCACAGTTTAGTATTTTGTGGATCAGTTCTAAGCCGGGCCATCTTAGCAGCATTATAGGCCCTCGACAATGCAGTGCAGTGCAGTGCACTTGGCCCCTTACGTATACAATCACTCACTGGAATAAAATGTAAATAGTCGATAAACTTAAACATGTATTTATTGTATTGGTTAGTACGAGCAATTGGCCTGATTCTAAGTAGGCCTGGGGGGGGGGGGTTGGATGGCTGAATGGTTAGCACGTGCGCACTGCATCATAAGGCCTGTCATTGAGTCAACTGGCATGGTTTTGAATCCCTGGTTGTACTTGACAAGGAGAAGAGTTGCCTGTCCAGCCTCGTAGGTTTTCTCCGGGTCCTCTGGTTTCCTCCCACTGCTAAAGACCCCTACGCGCAAGCGAATTATTGAAATAAAATTATATCATATGTTAGTCCCGAAATTACCTAGTCTGTGTCGAGTGGACGTTAAATCTCATTTCCCTCTCTCTCTAAGTAGGCCTACATGGGAAGGTCATTGGTCGAGGTACATGGGAGGATCAGTGGGGTGACATAAAGCCTGGTATGATAACAAAAAAATGCCGAGCATGAAATAAATCTATAATGATGATACCTTCAATACAAAAACCTAAACCGTAAGAGATTTTTAATCCCTTGAACATTCTCTAAAATGAACATCAGTCCAAAAATGGTTCAATTACATTCAGTATGCGGTATGCAAAGATATAATGAATTAAAAATTAGTCGATGATATGACTGAGATGGTAAAAACAAGCTAGACTTTTGTGTACATTTTAGAATCGAATAAGCCCTGAAAAATTATAAATTATCCATCAAATGAAAATGACTTTCAGCAGCTTTAACTTTCATGGACATGACATTTTTCTACATGGCCTGCGAGATATTTCTTGTTTTGAAGTTTATATTAAATAAGAATATATGTATTTTTTTCCTATAAAAGTTCTCATTGTACAAAAGCCACCTTATACCAGAAACCACAAATAAACAGGGTATTAGCTTAATGAAGCAAACTATATCATTATGTCTCAACTCCCACAAATCTTATAAAATTCGTCATCGATGATCTGTGGGTTAAACAATTCATGAATTCCAAAGAAGATCAACAATTTCTTATCTCCACTGATCCACAACCAAGTAGCTTGAGACTTTTTGAGCCCAAAGAATGACATTTCTTCAGCATCACTGCATCTTTTGTAGTTTTGGTCTTTTTTTGTTGGAAAGGGATGGAGAAAATTGCCCATGGGCAGCAACTTATCCCTTGTTTGGCTTTTGTATTTCTTTGCCACACTGTATATCTTTTGACCTGTTAAGGTAATCTGAAGCTAACTTGGACATGTCTTAGAATAGGCAATTAAATATCAATTTAGTTGGTGTTTAGTCCAGGTCAAGGCTTATGTTACATGATTTAAAATTAACCCCATATATCAGACCTCTTTTTGAATGGCCCTTTCATTCCTTGATATTGATACCTTATAATAAACTTTTATTACTCTTGATGAAGATTAAGACCATATTTTTATTACCAGAGCTACTTTCAAAATTACTGACTAAAAATATTAAAATTATCTTGAAGGTTTTTAAGATTCAGTAAATTTGTCGATGACCATAGTATAGCATACAGGTCACAATTCTATGGAATACAATTACTGCTTATTACTGAGCAATTTTTCGACTAGGCTTCTCTAGTCATTGCTTGATAATGACAAGAGAAGCCTAGTCGAAACATCGCTCAGTAATAAAAAG
This sequence comes from Patella vulgata, assembly GCF_932274485.2. Classification (NCBI taxonomy): domain Eukaryota; kingdom Metazoa; phylum Mollusca; class Gastropoda; family Patellidae; genus Patella; species Patella vulgata. The sequence goes on from NC_065881.2 coordinate 19,197,619, forward strand.
CAGTAATTGTATTCCATAGAATTGTGACCTGTATACTACAGTTCAATTACTAAATGCCATTGAAACAATTCATAGTATAGCATTTCTAAACTCCATGCAAGGACTAATTAATGCTAGAAGTACTTCCACGATTTGTAAAGATTCAGGAAGTTTGTAGTTGATCATATTATAGAATTTTTTTAATTCCGTGCTTAAAGACTATATTTTTTGTGAAATAAAAATAGTAATGCTATTAAGCGAATTGTTATAGATTTTAGTAGCAATTTACTGTAATAAAGTTTTTAAGCAAGTTATTCTTATAGGTTTTAGTAGGTCATGATATTAAATAAGACAGTGGCTAGTTATCTAGAAACGTTTGGTAGCAAATTGTAACAAATCTCAGTATAGCAAATTATAATTGAGAGGTTTACATGTTTATGATGAATGAACTGAGGATGTTGAAGTCATGAATAACAATTTATAATATATACTATGATGATGAAGTGGAGATGTAGCCCCTATTTGACCCCTAACAGTAGCTGTATGTTCTACTGTAGTTCATTGAATGATGAAGGGTGACCCCTTTCTATTAATAAAAGCCAGCTTCCCGCCTATTGAGGGGTTTGTGTATGTAGGTTAGGTAAATAATAGTAGAAACCGTATTCAGTCAATTTTGGGTTCTCCATGTTTATCTTTTCGTCCTTTCTTCTGAAAATATCTCATAGATACAGGTTTGTTGAAAAAGGAGAGGAGTATGCATAGTAGAAAAGTTACATAATACATGTGCCAGGCATTTAGCGAAAATATTAAAAAAAAAACACTGAGAAATTACAGATCAGTGCCCGAGAAATGACAGGCACCAAGAGAGTGTTATTGACAAAACTTTGATTTGTGCCTGACATTTTCTGATATAGGTGCCTTATGTGCAGGTCTGATGAGACATGAGGCATAAATCCCCCTCTCCCAAGACAGTTGATTGTTCTGATCTGATGTTCTTACAAGAAGCTGTACACAGCAGTTACATGTATTGAATTACTGATCTCTATGAAGCTTTTATTAAAGATGCATTATGTAAGAGCTAAATCTGCCTATCACAGGTCTTTTTTCTGGCTTCAAATGTGATATAAATTATTATGTAAACATTTATTAACATGACAAGCCCATAACTAATTCTCTGCGCCATGGGATGGCTCCGATTTTATTTAGATTAGAACACTAAGGCCAGTCATTTAAGAGTTTAATGATGTTCAAAATAGATAACCAAGACTAGATCTCAATTGTCAAGTACCATTGCTCTGATTATAATCAATATACACTACATTTTTGTCAAAACTCATAAACTCATAACTTTGCACAGAATAAAGTAATATGACAGGAATTTTCAATATATATATTCATTGCCGTATCAATTTTTGAACTATTATACCAAAAACCGCCAACTCTCTGTATAAATCTTGCATAATGTATCTTTAAAGAACTTGTTGACTTTAAAGTGTATCCATGCAGGGTTACATTACATGAACATATGAAAGGAATTTGCATAATTACCAGTACATGTACATTGTACTAGAAAATAAATGGACAAGTTTAGGTTTTGCTTTTATGAAGCGTTCAGTTACAATGATTGTGTATTGTTAGACGTTATAATGACAAACCTGCGGTTCCTCTCGTTCATGCAGCAATAAAGATTTAATCTCAAAATGACCTAATTATGTAGTTTGATAAGTATGAAATACGATCGTATTAGGCCGTACAGGTAAACAATCTTTGCTTTATTCAGGCGTATAATCAACCAGGGACAATTATTAGATTAACTACAGTTCTTGTGTTGAGGGTTTTCATTAAGATCACTCCTCCACCAGGGGTCCCAGATAACAGGACTAAGAGACAAATAAAGACCTATTAATCAGTGCTAGTATCATGTTCTATTATCCAGTGTGATGTTTATATAGTAGATAATGATGTGTTATTATACACCTATGCTTGCATCTAATTGATCAAGGTGGCAGTTAGGTGTTTGTATTTGGGGAGGGATGGGGAACTCGCTACAGGTCACCTACAAATACTGTTCATTTTGTGCATTTGGCGGCAAACTAGTAATAACTTCTGTCTCTACAATGAATCCAAATAATCAATTGAAATCCTATTTCATTCTGGAAGGGCCTACAAAATATTGCAGTTTATGACATTTAAAAGAAAAAAAACAATGCATATTATTTATTGTTCTTCACAATGCATATTATTTATTGTTCTTCACATAAAAAGTTTAACACATCTCTCGAGACCTGTTTTTGCATCGAACTTAAGCTTAGTGTTTAATCTTTTCACAACAATTAATGTCGCTGTATTAACTGAAGAAACACTCGAGTCAGCTCAATTGACACTTAAGGTAATTGCCGAAATTAGGAAACTGTTGACTCTTATGATAAGAAGGTGTAAACAATATCCGTTGAGTTATCACGTTAGTGCTTTCATTGATGTGGACCAATGATGTAAGGTCTAATGGTCTTTGTTTTATCATCATAAAACCCGTGAAAAACAGTTTTGTACTGACCAACTTTTGACCTTTTAAGTTGACGGAAATTGTGAGGAAGTTCCCGGAGAGTGGCTGAGAGTTTCTTATTTAAAAGTGGCAGATTCTCAACAGTGGTTAGCCTAATGGCTGCTGTCCTAATCAAATGAGAATCAAAGTGATAATCGCTTAAAGCTGATCACAAGGATGTCATTCTTTTAGTGGCGAAATTCTTAAAGATAGACTTTTGTTGAATCCATAGGCCAAGTAGTAGGAGGCATTTACAAATTGATGTGTCCACATATTTGGAACTTTGATAATAAGACAAAAATCTCTACTTTGACATTTGAAATAAACTCATATGGCAATTGGGATAATTTCAAATGAGCAACAAAAAGTCTCAATCATGAACATCCTGCGCCCGTGTTTACCAAAAATCTATGTCAAATTTGTTTGCACGGAAACACAAAAGATGATTACATCTGAGAAATTTCCCATGTACAAAAGACATAACTATTATAATAGGTTTATGTGTGTAAACTTGTTTTATAAAAATATTTATAACAGTTTATGAGATATTCCCCTGGAAACAGAACTATGACTGACAGACGGGACCCTTTTCAATATTGTGTCCTTAACCACATTCGCCGCTAGATAATATATGTAAGTTGCTCATTTTTGAACAAGAAACTAATTCTATACAATTGGTGTCTTCTTGTTCTTGGGGGCGACTCTCTTAACAGTCTAACTGGGCAAGCTTGTTCTTTGGACAATTGCACAACTTCAATTTTAAGATAGCTACAATAACCTCCTTATCGAATTCATGCTTTACTTATTTCATATACTGTGACTCTTATTCCTTTCTAAGCTTGATCAATTAATTATTACGGTATATTTAAAAGGGATCAATCCAATCTATCATAATTTGTTTTTTTAGCTAATTATTCTTCTTCAGGTCACAAAAGTAGACATTTTCTACTGTTAATTTCTTCCCCTCTAATTTAATTTGCCAGTGAGTCGCAATTCTCAAAATTGTTTGCGCGACATTACAACAGATCAATCAGATTGTTTTTTTTTTCTATTGTCACGATATCTAGTTAGGTAAGACTTTCTAATGTCTCTATAGATTAGGCCATTGCCTCCTCCTCACCATTTACGTATTATAATTATCACACTTTCTTTCAGTGTGTGAGCAGACACTTCTTAAAATTCAATTATATTTTGCTTTACTAGCAGATGTGAAGATTTTTTTTTTTTTCAGATTTTTTCTGTCTCATGAGTCTTTGACTTCATGTTCGTTGTCTATTGTGTTATGATGTATGTCATTAATTCTTTTTGTAATTTTGAACAACATTATTTCGTAAGTTAGAATAAAGTGTCAGCATCACCTTTTATGACCTTCTGAAGTACGTTAATCAGTTTCTTTTGAAATCTATGAAAGGAAAAGACAAGATGGTAGTAGATGTGATTTTTTATAAAGGTTCGATATAATAATTTGTTGAGAATTGAAACATACCTAGATACTATTTCCATTGTTAAAATTTGTATTCAAAACATAGAATACATGGAAAATGAATCTAATAAAACCATATATTAGTCACGCAAAATTACCTAGTTTGTGTTGAGTGAGGGTCATTTTGGGGACTAAAGTAAGGTTCAATTTTATTTAGATAATTTGTTTGCGTATTGAGGTCTTTATCAGTGGAGAAAAACAGACAAGTTAGGCAAGCAATAAAAAGAATGGTAAAGATGATGACATGGGTCTTAAATAAAAACCAGGAATGATGTGCTGGGTGAAACTGATGAAATTCCACAGTATATATATATATAAATAAATGATAGCATGCAGAGAAATAACTTAAACCGTTTTAATGGAATTTAACCATCTTTTTGATTCCTGCAAGTTTAAAGAATTTGTATGTTTACATTACCCTGTTGATTCTTGTGCGTTTGTAATAGCTGGATATAGACACCAATTCTTTTATAAAGAACTCTTTACATAGCCTGTTTACATATAAAATGAAATGGGGTTTAACATCCTACTTTCTGCACCTAAAAAGGCAAATGAAAACAGGCATACACCATTTTATGTGTGTGGCGAGTTTACCGTCCCATCCGAATGATTAGATGTTTTTTTCATGCCAAGCCCTACATCCTGCACTATTGACAAGGAGGAAACCAGATTGGAAAATCGTGAGGAACTTTCTCTTCAACACCTTGGTTAGCGAGCCAATGCCATAAATGTACGTGGTTCCATCATATCTACAAAATTTGGAATTGCCTTCTTTAGATTCATAATAGGTATTTTGCTTATTAATATGGTTTTATCTTGTTAAATGCAGGAGAGCCACTGTTAAGAACCCTTGACAGTTGGAATTCAGTGAAAGAGAAGGAAGCGCTGCTGTCCGAGCAAAATTATCTCCAAGCACACAACACTGCTTTGTGTATTATGCCCATCTTTATTAGCCCCATTGGTGCAGAAAAGTAGGATGATAAACCCCATTTCATTTTATTTTTTTTTATTTCTTGTTTAATATTTTAAATGTTGAGAGGAATCAACAAATCTATAATAAATACTGTGATATCATATAAAACTTGTGACATGGTGGAAACCTCTAGACATCCAAAGGCATTTGAACGTCTGCTTACATAAGGTGGCCGAGAAGCACAGTATCACTTTCAACTATTTTACTCAATTTCAAGCTCAAAAAGATTGCCTGAAGTTTTGCAGATTTTAACTTGTTTTTGCAACAAATTTGTAGACATGTTTTTCCTTTAAACACCAACAAAACTTGGGTGTCTGGGAGTCTTGACGACTTGCAGATTGTCGAAACTGAAATTAAACTTTTGATTGTTTAAAAGCATATAGAAAATAAATATTGGTACCCCATGGAAGGAATGTGCTTGATATTTTAAATGATAAATGGATGCTTATTAATATTTACAAGAATAATAAAACATTTAGATACCAAAAAAATGGAAGCTTATTAGTATTTATATTAATAATAAACTTTTAGATACAGAAAAGGACAATGCACTAAAAATGTCTTGGATCATTTTCCATATGAAACAGGTTCGTAGGGCTATCGGAACCTGGTGTCTTTTCTTGCGTTATTTTAACACGAAACATTCACTTCCCCCTTTAACATTTTTGTGAAAATGTAAATGACATTGATGAATTGTTCGCATAATTATTGAAAACATCGAGAGATAGATTCTTGGCAGTGGAAACAATTGTGTATTACCTGTTAACGAGACAGTGTGTTGTTACTCCATTTTACTTGATCTCTCTCTGGCATTCTCAGGATTTTTTTGGGCTGTTTTAGTGTTGATAAATTGTGCATGACAATGACATACTGATTTTCGTGGTAATTGATGGTAGACAGTTATTCATCTCTACAGGTAGAAAGATGTTCAGGTGTTTTAAACTTTACCTGTGCGATCTCAGCAGCTGACGTTTTGCTAGCTTACTCCTTTTTGTTTCTCTCCCCTCCCCCCCCCCCCCCCCCAAGAAAAAATGAATGAAACAGCAACATCAATTATTTATAAATTTTGTGTCTTCATGACACTGGAGTCTGGAAGGATTTTTGAATAAAAAATTTAAAAATCTTCTCTTTGATATAACATATTAGCCATGAAATGATCTGTTTAGTCATGTTTTACACAAGGTGTGCTCGATATCTATAGAATAGTAGAGAACGAAGCAAAACCCCAAAGTTAAAAATAGTTTACGGCATTCAGTCAAAGTTCAACTGCATGACCTCCCTCGTGAACCAATCAGATTTATATGAAGTGAAGGCAGAAATATAAATACCAAACAAAATTTTAATCTGATCAAGTTGGTCTGAAATGTGTTGCTGCCTTCCATCCATAAAAATCCCTGGACCTACTTGTTTTAAATTTGAAATATCAAAATATAATTTGACTTTACCTTAAACATGAATAAATATTTTGTGTTATACTGAAAGAATCTCAAGTGGGGGTCCTTATCAGGAATTTATGGAATTTTTGAAGAGTGCATCCTGGTGTCTAGTTCTAGGAATTAATGTTTTATAACAAAAGAGAGTTTAGATGTGAAATTCTGCTGTGGAGTCTTAAATGTTTATTTAGCATCGAATGCTTATTGCACTTGCCTCTTTGATCTTTAGTTTTAAATAATTTCATAAAGTTTGTCAGTTTTAAACAGGGAATTGAAACTATATAAGGAATCCTATTGATTTTTTTCAAAAATATCTTTTCCCCCTGTTTGGATGAAAAAATACTTTGAAAGAATTGCCAACAAATTGTTTCAAGAAAAGGGACGGGGAGTCGATAAATGTTTGTACCAGGTAAGGCCAAGGAGGAAATGGATTAAAAGTTTTCCATTTTCGAACTGACTTTTCTTCAAAAAAAATCTTTAAAATATTTAACTATTGTAAACTAAGGTAAACAGTACATTCTTTTCTTCCTTTACCAGTTTGGCATTCTAAAGGAAGGACTCACTTCCTGGCTTTATGATGGGTGAGATTATAACAAAATAATTTTGGTAATTATTCCTGAAAATAGATAGTACCAAAGCAAAACAGTTAAAGTCTCTGCCTATCACTTGAGAGATTTTGAATCCTGTGGAAACTACACTATTATGAAAATGTTTAATCTCTGAAATAAAGACACTCACTTTCGTACAGTATTTACAAAGATATGGGGGGGGGGGTTGTTAATGCGTGCATGTTGGATCATAAGGTCTTATCATTGAGTCGAGTAGCATGGTTTCAATTCCCCGCTTGTATGTGACAAGTAGTAAGGTCGCCTGTCCAACCTCGTGGGTTTTCTCCGGTTGAGATAATATACAGGATATTGTCAAAACTAGCCATTACCACCTTTAATTTTCACTGAAATCTATGATGGACCTCATTTTAATCCAATTGAATCTAACCAAAGAGATTTTCTACGGTTGATATTTGGATTTTGTTTTCTTAATTGAATGTTAAAATATCAATTTGAGGACATTTTAATGTGGATTAAGCAGTGGAGAATTAGATATGATCCTCAACATGCAAATAACAATCGACGACTTTAAAGGTTATCAACAATTGGAGGATTTTACTGCACAACATTTGACCTTTTCACACCATAAATGCAATCTTGAAGAAAACATCTTCTAATTTCCTAAAGAATCAAAAATTAAAGCCATCATCACGCATTGAAAGGTCAGAAAGTGGGGGAAAAAAGATGCCAATAATTTGAATTAAAAGGCTTTTTGATGAAATGAAGTAAAAACTTGAATCTCGTTAATAAATTTTTCTTTCAAGGTTCAGGAGAACTAAGTAGTTACTGTGCATTTCTTTTTGATAAGCATGTTTTGATTCTCATTTTCATATTGTCATGTGTTATAAATGAAATGGGGTTTAACGTCCTACTGTTTGCTCCTAATTGGGTTAATGAAGAGGGGCATATGCCATACAGTGTGCTATGAAGGAAATTTTGCCCGGACAGCGGCACTACGGCCTACTCTTATATTGAATTCCAACTGTCAAGGGATCTTTTACGTGCATGTCAATGTGTACACGGGACCTCGGTTTTCCATCCCATCTGAATGACTAGACAGCTGTCCTTGTCGGGCCCTCCGTCCTGCATCACTGACAAGGGGGAACCATGCCGGAAAATCTGGTTGAACTTTCTCGGCCAATTCAGGGATCGAACACCCAACCTCCAGACTAGCGAGCCAGCGTCTTACCCACTTAGCCATCGTGACCCCCATCATATGTTATAACTGATATTCTTGTCTGTATACAAACGAAATGGGATGGGGTGTAATGTCTACTTTTCTGCACCTGAACCAACTGGGCTAATGAAGACCGGCATACACATATATACGTCATGTAATGTTCTGTGAGAGAAATTTTACCCAGATAATGAATGGCCTTTCCGCCTCCTCTTACTCCTGTTCCAATTGTCAAGATTTATTTTACATGCACACCAAACATTGGAACCTTTGTTTTCTGCCCATCCGAATAAATATGCACAGTTCCTTTCTATTCCATCCGTCCCACCCATTAATCCAAGTACTGAAATTGATTGTGACATAAATAAGTTATCAACAGCAGATAAATAAGTGGCGGAGGCTTGTTTATATTGTCTACAGAGGATGCCCAACATTGAGAAATTTTCAATTCATTATATCTTTGTAAATACTAAACAGAATTGAACCATATTTGGATTGATAGTGATATTCCTTTTAGAAATTCAATTTTCACAACAGTGTACTTTGAAAGCGATTCAATATCGATCAAATCGAAAAAACAGCAGCTTTACTTCAGAATATATTTTGGAGACTTACATGAGTTTAATTCATAGTTCGTGAAACAGAAATTTAGTGAAAGTACTAAAGTGTTAAACAGATTTTACCTATTTCTCTTTCAAAATACTTTAATTAAATGCAGCCCTAACTAAACAGTGGCTTTTAGTAGGTGTTGTACCATAACCTGACCAAATAAACAGTCTCAATATGTACTGTAGTAGAATATCAATTTAGTTTTTACCGCTGCATCTATCACAGAAAGAAGGGGTTAAAATTCACAAAGTTAGAGCTTCTCACTAAAGAAAGAAAATACTTTTTGTAACAAAAACTGAAAAAAATGAGAGTGATAAGGTTAAAGAGCTTCTGTATTGCATTAAAAGAAGAAAAAAAGTTTTGAGTATATTAAGTGAAGTGCGTTGATAAATTATAAGAGACCTCATGCCGCATGTTGAGAAAAGCAGTATCAGATAGCCATGTCCAGGTTCCAGCAGTGTTCGGTTAATTTCTTCCCCTATCGCTTTCCCTTTCATCTGATATTAAACATGCACGCATCATCTGCTATCTTAAACTTTTAAACAAAAGAAAACTGTTACTGGAGTGATTTTGAAATAAAGGCTAATGGCAATTCAAGGGTAATGTAGCATGTCTGTGATAGGACGACGAGGGTTTATAGGTATATTTTAATCACATTATGACTTCATTATTGGTGATTAACTTAATTAACATTTAATTAAAAATACAAAGGTGGAGAGGGGGAACAGCAATACTCTCTTAAAGAAGTTGGACAGTAGAAATGCCGCTGTCATGGCCAAATTAACCTCATAGAACACTGTATGCCTGTCATTAGCCCAGTTGGTGCAGAAAAGTAGGACATTATACCCCATTTCATTTTATTCTCATAAAAATATATTTTTTATATAGACAAAAAAAAACCCCAAGGAACTTGTAAGAATTAAATATCTTAATGACGATAAAACTAAAAAATTCTTTAATTATAAGGTGATGCTTGAAAATAAAATCAAAAAATTGTTTCTTTTAAAAACTAAAAAAATTATTCTGATATAAAAAAAACTAATTTAATTAAAGACTTTGATGTCTTTATCAATGAGATCTGAACATTAATGGTAGGAAAACAGGAAATGTCACTTTAATTTTCATGCATGAATTTTAAATTTCAATCCGAATATCAAAAACATGTTTAGTTTATGACACAAGTTTAAAATTGGCAAACATGTGCAAATAATTAGAAATTAAGTTGGAATGTTAAGTGAAGTTAACCGTTAGTGCTGAAAACTTTCTTTAAATCAACTCTTTTAAAAAACGAAATATTCGTAAGGGTGAATATTCTTCTTTTTTTTTCGGCTTTAGTGAAAGTTTATGTTTACGAATCAACTTTATTTTTCTTCCTCTGTATAATTAAATCTCCAGCCGGCATCTTTTTTTAATGTCTTTATATAAAAAGTTTTCCACATGGCTAAGAGTATAAACACATTCTAAATCCTCTGATAGACTTCCTGCAACCTCAATTTGGTCAGATGAATCTTTAAGGGAACCTGCATGCATTCCGAGCAGTTGATTGGACAATTTATCATTATAATTGTGTTTAGACAAAGCTGATTGGTGGAAATGACTCTGTAATTACCGATATTTTATAGCTGATGGCTTGCTTGATAAACTGTCTGTAATATGTGCCTGCCTGCCAGCATGCCATGGCGCTGAGTTTTGGAAATAAGCCCAAAACTATTTCAAGCGTTTCAGGCCAGTTGTCCATGATTTCTCTTTCAATGATCATAGTTTTCTTGAATTCTAATAATAACATAACCTTGATGAATGCAAGTGTATATTAAATATGTAGTACTATTTTTAAATCAATGGATTGTTTGTTGTTTTTTTTTTTAAAAATTCTAATTTGTGCTGTCTGTCTGTGTTTATAAAAGTATTATTGGGATATTATTTAATTTGTCTCCTTTTGATTGTGATGTATTTGGTGCAGAATATCCTGGTTGGTGCTGACATGCCATGAAACTCCTTCTTTAGTATTTATATCAATCAAATCATTAAAATTTGTAAATTAATTTAACAGTTTTTAATTAATACAGGGAACTGTTCAGTTTTGATATGTAAAATACAATAATATTTTCTTTTCATTTCTCAGGGGTGTCTAGTGGTTTAACATGGGCGTGTGAAATCATAAGTCTTTCATTGAGTGGAGTGATGTGGTTTTGAATCCCCTCTAGTACGTGGCAAAGAGAAGGGTCGCCTGTCCAACCTTATGGGTTTTCTCCTGGTCCTCTAATATCCTCCCAGTGCTAGAGACAACTTTGCACAGGCAAATTATTGAAATAAAATTGAACCAAATGTTAGTCCCAAAATGACTTCATTTGTGTTAAACGTTAAACCCCATCTCTCTCTCTTTTCATTTCAATGTTTTCTTTCCCCAAAATTTAAAGTGTAAACTGTTTGTTAAAATAGATTACATTTAAAATATGAACTTCAAACACAGAACAGCTAGGGTAAAAATAGAATGGGCAGAAACAGAGGGGAAGTATATGGTCTTGAAAAATGAATTGCAGTCCACCAAATATAAAGCACACAGACTGAAAGGATATCTTTATAAGTTAGCTTATGTTCTTGAAAAGGTTTATAAAGACAAAACTTACAAGACAAAACTTTAGAGCTGTAAAAGGTTTACAAAGAATAAAACTAAAAGAAAAAATATTACTGTAAAAGGAAAAGGTCAAGCGCTGCTTACTAAAACATTGGACATGATGACCGCCTAAAGTAAACTTATATTTTGACCCTTTTAAAGAAAATACCAGAAAATGTCCACATATCTCTGTTACTTCACTAAGAAAATATACAAAGAGTCTAGAAAAACAGAAATAGTTTAAAGTTTAAAATCAAACCAAAACAAGTCCTATATAATCTTATGACATTTTGAAAAATAAAACCAACAACTATGCTTTTACCAAGTATGAGTGGAACCTCTAAAGATTTCAACATGCAAATTTTCAGATTGTTTTACCAAGCACATAAGACAGAAACTTTAATTCAGTGTGCCTAAAGATGGGTTCCCAGAAAAGTATTTATCAGGTGGTTATTTCCAATAAAAGTATGGTAATTTTGGTATATGTGGAATGTAGAGATATCCAATCTTACTAAAAAATACTGGATTCTCCAAAAAACACTCATGGAGCGTATACAGGACAAAAATGTAAGGGTTCCCCTAATCAACAGCCCGACGATTAGGAATTTTTGCATGCGTGATGGCAAAGGTCACACGCGAACATTGAGCGCTTGATGTACAAGTTGATAAACTTTATGAAGAGTTAGACGTACAACACTTTCTGGATAATCCGAGAATTTAATTATGATTCGATATTTGTAATAATTAGTAAGCGACTAAATACAACATCGTCTTATGTATGCAACGAATTCTCCTCTGACTTCCAAGAGAGGTAAGTCCACGTGACATAAACATGACCTGGTTTGATCGAATTTTTATAGCAGGACATTCCTTCGCAATTACAATGTTTGAGAAGGATTTGAAGCAAAGTTATGAAAAATTAATTAGTTTGAATATGTTTTTAGTCCATATATACCATTAAATCACCCAGTTTGTACGCGGGAACCCATCTTTAATTGCTTAATCTTTCTGGAATACCAGATTTGAAAATAATATTTAATGATGTACCTGACAACGTTGGTTATTACAGAATTTGTATTTTTGAATGTTGTGCCGAACATGTATTAATAATATCAATGAGAACACTGAAAAAAAGTCAAATGACAGGACATCAGAGGGATTGTGTCTCACAAAACCAGAATTTTTGCCTGACATTGTCTGTGATTGGCGTACATCATCTCTGTAAAATTGGGGTATTGGAACCTGTGCCCCCAACCTCCCTCCTCAAATAGTCAGATAGTCATGTATGAATATGATTCCAACAAGCTTTAATTGCACAATCCCCAATTTAGAACCTTCATTACTGTTTGTAAGATTGTCTCTCTCTTCTTCTTGGGGGCTTAATGTCCACTTCTACCTAGGTGGATGCATTCCACAATGTCTGGTCACTAATCTTGAAGTAATTTGTGGTCAAATTCTTGTCCCTTTCAGTAAAATCTGGCCTGCTGTTCATCTCATCCATCTCTTTAAAATATTGTGATAATAATCTGAAAACTTGAGCCAACAAATTCCTTCAATCATCACATGTACCAGATCCTTGTGTTGATTATCTCTGGGCTATTTCTTTGTTAGTTTAAGGGTCAGTAACTTGTCTTCACCTCAATTGATTTAGCACACCCTCTCTAATTTTCACTAAATTGGTTTGATTCTGATGGTCTTGACACCCTTTTTTGAAGGCAGTTCTGTTTGTTTATCTTGCTACATTATAGTATTTGAAGCATCTTCAAGATCCCCTGTATACCATTTACCGCATGTTAAAGATCCCCTGTATACCATTTGCTGCATGTTTAAGATCCCATGTATACCATTTGCCACATGTTAAAGACCCCATGTATACCATTTGCAGCATGTTAAAGACCCCCTGTATACCATTTGCCGCATGTTTAAGATCCCATGTATACCATTTGCAACATGTTAAAGATTCCCTGTATACCATTTGCCGCATGTTTAAGATCCCATGTATACCATTTGCTGCATGTTAAAAATCCTCTGTATACCATTTAAAGCACATTAAAGATCACCTGACAGTTAAAATCAAAATAAAACAGATCAGTATCTTTCGGACCCATCAATCAGCCCCCCCTCCCCATAGCTGCAAGGTCCTGTGTACACATTGACACGCATGTTGGTGTTTGATGAAGAATAGGTGGAAAAGCTGCCGTCCTGGCAAAATTCCCCTCATAGCACACTGCATGGCACAGAAAAGTAAGAGGTTATAAAATTTTATTTCTCCAATTGAAATTTTATTTTATTTGGAATAACAATACAGATTGCAACAAAACTAAAAATTGTCATTAATGTATTCAAGATCGGACTTAAATCAGTTTCTTCACTTAATAGAAAAAATATATTTCTTGCAATCATTGAATCATTAACACAAAATATATGACATTCTCAAAAAACACATGTTTTATAAAACTAATTTCATGTGGGAGTTTTTCATTTTATGTGGGAGTTTCTTATTTTATGTGGGAGTTCCTGATTTTATAGTCTACATCATATTTTTCTCTGGGGACTTTTTTTTACTTATTGATTTACTTATGTTATTAAGATTACTGTCATTAGTATCAGTTTGTTGGAAAATGATCTCAATTCGTTGTGATGTAGAACGATCCATTATATTTTATTGTGAGATGTTGATAGGAATTAAAATTAGAAAAAATAACACCTACTGTAAGATTAAAGCGAATGGTATTAAAGGCGCAGTATTCGTGACTAAAGGTGGTGTATTGTAATATATAAAAGACATTGAAATAAAAACAAATACACAAATATGCAACAACTGTAAGGTTCATTGGGATGATATTAAAGGCATTAAAGATACAATATTGATGACAAAAAGGTAAGTTTAGACTTGTAGACTGTAAACTGGTTATTTCTATCTAAAGTTCTCGTTATTTGATATTGATTCCACGATACCATCGTTATCATCTTATACAAGACCGAAGTATAACTTATTTCTATCTATAAACATTCAGCTCAAAATTGGTGGTCCTACTAAGAACGTTGGTCAATACCATTCAAAGTATTGCAAAAAGGAAATTTAAATCAAAGCAGGTTTTAAGCACATCAGGAATATGTAATTACTTTTGGCTGTTCCATGATGGAAGATTGTCTCTTTAAGGCCACACCAATATCATTTTCTTTTTTTCGGGGTCTTTATAATTAAATAATTACTTATATCAGAACCAAGTACTTTTGTTTTTTTGGATGTCTTTTTCCCGAAGAAATAAGAAGGAAAATGTTTTACAGGTGTTCCAGGTGAACAGAAAATTAAATTGATGTGGCCTTAGTAATCTTATACCTAGTATTTTTATACAGGTCTTCCGCAGCAGAACAGTACGACGTTAAACCCCATTTCATTTCATTTTATTTTCTACAGGTGATATTTTCATCTTGTTAGTTCCATGCTATAGATTGTCTCTTTAAGTGATTTTATACCTAGTTGTTTTTATACAGTTCATATTCTCATTAAACTTAGAGTAAAATTTGTTAATACAATGTAATTGAAAAAAGTATTTGAAATAATGACTCTTACTCCATTATAAATACATTAGTTTTCAATCAACAATCTCTGATGAAGTAAGCCACCACACAACAAATTCAAATCATTTATAGTTAGCCCAACTATTTGGCAGTTATTTCTCAATGGTCAGCCATCTTTCATTGCTGTGATAATTACTGGAAGTGAAATTTATTGGTGGTTGTTGATAGCTTGCCCACCAGAACATGATGGATTTTGGAGAACCAGAAAGGTTCTTGAAAGAAATGCATGACCATTTTTTTTTTTGATACTTTTGAAATAATTTAGTAATGTCATGAAAGACGTGTGATGCTTCTTAATTAAAGTAATTAATGCATTTCATTTAAAAAAGCTGAAAATGAATTGATGTTACTTAAAATCCCTCTGATGTCACTGAGCATTTATTTGCAAATATGTATTTATTAGTTTAGAAATTGTCTCGGGAGTAAGCCCTCAAGGCCCATTTTGCCCCCATTATGCTGACAGCCCCCACCCCCGACAATATAAATTTCTGTAACCCTAATAACTCATAATTGGGATACATTAAATTGTAAAGTTTAAAAAACTTTTAAATTATGCATCTCCAACAGATAGAATTAGGTTTATATTCTGCAAGTGTAGAACTTGTGTTTTATCTGACGTACATGTAAATCTGTATGTATATTTATTTATTCTGTGTAGACTCTATGTTAAAGATGCCACAGATTACCTGATTTTTACGTACAGTACAAATTCACAAATCTTTTAACACATCTAAAACAAGATACAAAACCTTGCTTCTCTCATCTTTCCAATGTTTTAAGTGAAATTTTGGTGCTTTGACCTTTCTGTAAAGGAACAGAAGCTTCTTCCTACCAGATTCAGATATATATGTTGTTGTTAAAACTGTTGATCATCATTTGAGTCTTTTGGATAGTATCCTGAGATTTTCTGGTGTGGTATCCCCTTGTCAGTGGTGCAGTACAGAGTCCCTGACATGGACAACTGTCTAGTTGTTTGGATGGGTTGAAAAACCGAGGTCTTGTGTACACATTGGAGTGACAGTTGGAATTTGATATAAGAGTAGGCTGTAGCGCCGCTGTCTGTATAAGTTTCCCTCATAGCACATTGTATGGTGTATGCCCATCTTCATTAGCCCAGTTGGAGCAGAACAGTGGAATGTTAAACCCCATTTATATCAATTTTTCACAGCTTAATGTATTTCAATAGGTTATTCAACTTTTAATTTAAAGAATAAAACAAAATATCAACAACAGATAATCTCCCAGCTTGGATTCAATCAGACTAAACAGAGGTCCATCAAAAGATTTTACCTAACACTTACAGGTGGCACAGGTTTGTTTATATCATCTGCAGGGGATGTCAAATATTGGGACTTTTTTAAATTCATCAGTCTTTGTAAATATCTTTGTAAATTAAAGCATTTTTGGACTGATATTCTCGTTCATGATTCATCTTTCACAATATTGTCAACAAGGAAGTCAAATATCCCTCAAATAACAATCAGAGGACAATCAGCTCCATTAAATGTAATTTTTAATGGAAATGTCATGGGATTTAACTTTTAAAGTGGCTGTCTGTTCATTGATAGTAATGTTCAGGAACACAAGGTACAATTTTATGGATACACAATTACTGAGTTTGATACTAAGCGACGTTTCGACGAGGATACTCTCGTCTTTATCAAGCAATCAAAGAAAATATTCAGGAACTTGAGATATTTGCACTTTCATTTGGAATATCTGGAAGGTAAAAGGAATAAAGAGTTGAATTTCCTGATTGTGAATGAAATGAAAATACAATGAACATTTTAATATCAATCAATGTGGATCCTGGATAGAGTTTGGATTGTGTGTAATTCCATGTATTTTTCTAGGATGTCTGTATTAATATTTATAAGTGTATTTACATGCCAGGGTTTGGATTCTTGCCATACTCGATCAAGTAGAAGTTATACCATACATTTGTTGATTTTGAACCAATATGGCACCAATATACACCACATGTGGGAAATTGGAGGCGGGCTCTAGTGATGAAGCATCTTAAAATGATTGACATATGTGCACTGAACTAATTTGCATAATTTGATTTCATTATCATCTTTTGTTGTTTTTCTTTTTGAAGATCCAAATTTCATTTTTTTTTTTAGATAAGTTTTATAACCTTGTGACTGGTCATTGAACTGTTTGTGAAATCCCTGAGAATGTAATGAATGACAAGTTAAGAATGGAATGGGAATTTTCATTACAAAGTCTGTGATCGATTTCAGACAAGATCTAATTTTTCACAGCATAGTTCAGCAACTGACAAGCAGTGACTTTGATTCAGAATATTCTTTTTGTACTTTGTTGGCGATACAGGAAGTTAGAGAAACAACTTACGTATGTATATAGCAGAATTTACCTATTTACCTACGCAGCCATAAAATCATGATATGGTACCAAAATTACATTGATATATACGATACATGATTAATCAAGACCTATGATTGGTTAAAAGTTTGTTACATTTTTTTTCATAGGCTGTTTGAATTATGCTGGTAATCATTGCTGCCAATATAGTATGGCACGATTCCAGTTATTGTAGATATTTTCTGCAAAAAAAAAAATGACACGATCTTTATGTTTTATGCTAAGAGATAAAAAATAAATAAAAAATAACAATAGATTGCAAAATATGTAAATCATCAACGTAAGAGAACATTTCAATCTTTTGGGATAAAAACTTCAAATTCATGTTATGCTAGATTTCTGTTTGTCTTGATTGTTTCCAGATAGACAAATCATGATAAAGTTAATTCAGTAGAATTCAAAGACTAAAACAAACTTTTAATTTGCTTGGAAATTATTTTTTTTCAAAAAAAAGAAGCCAACCATGACACTTTTCATGCATTGTTTTGATTTATTTTTTTAATTGAAGATAGTAAAATGGTGATCTGCTTAGTTGATTCAGTCGACCTCGAGGATTAAAACAAACTTTTCATTTTATTGAGAATTGATTGGTCTAACTGTTCAGGTGCACAAAAGACTTAATTGAATCAGGTAGTTTCTTTTTTTTGTGACCTGGGGACCTTTTTGTTTGTTTTTTTTTTTTTAAAAAGACATTCCTTACCTTTCATGTGTTTTTTTTTTCCCCAAGATGTCAAATGATGTGTGTAATTGGTTAAAACAAACTTTTTGGTTTTTAAAGATAGACCTAACTTTTCATACGCTTATACTTAAAAAGACTTTCCGAAATTTGGGGGTGAAAATACCAACATTTTTAAGTCGGGACTACCTGTCCGGGTTGATACTCTGGATATCAATTGTACGTTGACATTTGGTATCGACCCATGTGTAGTGTAGTCGGACGGACATATTTGCGTTCAGCTTAGCAGATAAAATTTGGTTTTGTTTGGTGGCAGCCTTTAACCTTATTTACTTGTCAGGGTTACTTGTTTTGTTTTCGTTGTTGTGAAAATTCTACAGATGATAGAAGCAGATTTTAAATAGGTCACTTTCGAGGATCTATGTACCCAATAAGATTTCTTTAGCTGATGTTTTTCTCTCTGTTTTTTTCTTTTTTATCAAGCTTGTGAAAACAGAAATTTTGGGTTATAAAACTACAACATTTCACTTTTGTTACATGGTTAGAAACAAGTTAATCCTGTAATATTTTGTTGTTGACGTCTTTTTATTTATTCCATTAAAGCTGTAGGCCTAAACTAAAGTTACCTTTTTTTTTACAGTTTATGTACATGTCTGGAAATAAGACACCTGTCAAAGACATTGTCAGGCACCAATTAAGGCTTTGTCCGACACAATCCATCTGGTGCCTGTCATTTTGTTTGGCACAGACTTTTGTCTTTTTTCCAGTTTTTTTAATGATATTTATAATACATTCTAAATGTCAGATACTAGATCAATTAATTTACTACTTGGAAAAAATTTGTAAAATTTGTGGAAATTTTAGAACAATAATGTGAAGAGAACGCATGAAAAAGTTGGAGATAATGAACAGAAAATTCATGAAAGATTTTGAATTGAATGAATATTAATGCTGTATAGCACGGAGTCCCATAAAATTGTTTTTAAAAGTTTTTGAAACATCAAAACGTTTTCAATTATTTGAATTGAACATTTGCTCTTTATGTTATTGTGCTGCAAATTCTTTCATACGTTTTCTTCTCCATTTCTGTTATTCGTCTTCTGAATAACTGCCTTTTTCCCTCGGAAACTATTCTGTAATTATTCCATGCATGGCATTGAAATGTTGAAAACTATGTCTGCTGAATTTGAATGTGATGCGTAGAGGAATTTGTTTTCATCAGTATCTGAAGGCTGTTTACATACGGACAAATCGGGCTTTGTTCTAGAAGCCAAAAAACAAATAAAACAATAGCTGAAACTAACAACAAGATGGTATTCTTTTGTCGCAACTTCGGGGCCCTTGTAAGGGTAACTTTACTCACATACAGTGTGCATACATCAGATTATTTCTCTTGATTGAGATAACTGATGTTATGTTATGGAAAGTGCATTATAAAGAAACTGAAATAAAAGAATCAAGTTTTGAACAAAATCATGATAGATGTAGAAAAAAAAGGCTTTTGAAGTTTTTAAATCTGCTCCTCAATTTAACAGTCCATGTCATGTGTGCATTGAGTTTGCAGTCTTTATAAAATGCTGTTAACTATTGTCCCTAAACCTGAGTGTCGTCACACCTTTCTTTGCACATACCAAGCTGTAACTCCCCTCCAACCCAACTAGAACCCCCTTAAGAGATATAACCTCAAACTGGCTATCAGTGTGCAGGTGTCTTCTACTGTGTTAGCTGGTATAACACATCTTACATTGAGATGGGCAACTTCTAGGATTACTGTTTGGTTTTTCCTTTAATCCCATGGATATCTCTTCTTACCCTCAGAAATTTGGAAGTTTCTGGTGAACTTCGACCTGTTGGAATGAAAAGGTATGTAAAGGAATTTTATGACGGTCATCTAGGCTTTCATGAGCCCTATCCTTTCATAACATTTCTTCATATTTAACAGATTTGTTATAATTATTTTGTTAATTATAATTATGGTTTAACAGTTAAAATAATGTTGTTGGGTTTTTTTTTTAATTTTTATGTGGTTAAAGGAGCTAAATCGCTAACATTTGGGACCTAGAAATTGACACAAGTGGGTCGCAACTCATATAATACTGTAATATGAATGTATATAAACTGATATACATTCAATGGTTTCCGTTTTTACTCTAATTTCAAATCAGTTATGTTCCGCGAAATAAGACCGCAGTCTCAATCGAATGCAAATTTCTAGCGCCTGGTTATTCCAGTCTACATACGCCGTTTGGTTTGGTGCAATATGTCTAGCCTCGTTCATTGAGTCTCTTGCTAGAACTGGGGTTGAAACGCATTATGGTACACGATTCGTGTACCAATGGCAAAATGTTTATTTTGTCTTAAATATTGGATATCAGAAGCCCATCTTTTTCCGGTAAGATCACAGCATCAATGTTGATTGAAATTGACAAATAATTTGTGTTTTCAATGTTGAAGATTTTGGATGATATTGAGTTAGAGACTTAGCTACTTTAAATTTGAATAATAACGGTAATTGAATGGCATTTTCAGATGTAAGAGTTAACTTGAGAAGTTAGTCATATTTGTAAAAAGATTTGTGTAAAAGCATACCATCACATATGTTGTGCGTCGTACGGTTGTACACACACACCTAGATGATGGGTTCCCTGACCCCTAAACTATTACCATAATAAAAGGGTTCACATCCGCTTTTTTCACAGTTCTTCAAAATAGAGACCTTGTTTTCTATACCTCTTTTTATTGATTGAAAAAAAAAACCCTCTTTTATTCTGCTTTCACTAATCCCTATTTTGATGTAAGGGCCTGTTGGTGTGATGCACTTCACACATGATTTAAAGGGTAAGAACCTGTTTCAAAGAGTGACATTAGTTAGAGGTCCTGTTTTTTCTGAGGAGAATAGAAGATTAACAAAAATCATTAATTTCAAACCAAATATAAGGCATAATACTGATTTGAAATAACTGAAGTATTTTAGTCCTAAGGAATATAAAAGATGAACTAAAAACATTAAATTCAAAATTTGAAACCATATATTTTAAGACGTAATTGATTTGAATTGAAAACATGCACATGCCAGTAAATTTAAAGAAAATGATATACAGGTCATAAATAAAACTAAACAAGGGTATTCATTTAATTGTTGATGGATTATCGATGTAATACATACTTATAAACAATTAGTACCTTGTATATTTTAATCTTATATTGATATAGCTTTAGGCTCATGATGTCATTGAAGATTAACCAATCGTGCTGCAAGCACCTGCTAATAAATCCCTCTCTAGTCAGTATTATACACATGGCATGTAGTGGTCAGTTTAGATCTATTATACTCGTCTGATTTATCTATTATATACTAGACACTGGTCAGTTATAAGTGTTTAAGATGTCATTGAGTATATGCTGGCCTCGTGAATCAATGTTATGCAATATTAATGGATAGGTGATGTTTTTAAAGGGATAGGAACCTTATTTATTTTTCTGGTGAAGTGTCTTCCCAGAGATTTTGACATTAATTAAAGACAGAAGATAATACCTTGATTAATTTTGCCATAAGTCCACCTTTTTGGTAACTGTCAAATTGATCCTTTGTTGAATCATACTTTTAATTTTGTCAGAAGTAATCTGCTATCTTAGATTTAACAAATTGTATTACTTTGTTTAAATGTCTGGACTGTCTTTAATATTAATTGTTTGATCAAGTAGATCGAGGAATGATGTGACTTTTTATATCTGTATTGAATCCTTCTTCACTGTTAAAAAACAGTGTTGGGGGGGGGGGGGTTGATTCCCAGCTTGAATGTGACAAGGATTAGGGTTGTCAAATATGTCCAACCTTGGTTGTTTGCTCAAAGTCAGGCAATTTTCTTCCACTGCTAAAGATCCCCTATGCTTAAGCAAATTATTAAAATAAAATTGAGACAGCTTCTCTCCCTCCATCTCTCTCTCTCTCTCTCTTATGTCAAATAAAAACCATGCTGATATAATGGATTCGAAAACAAGCCAAAGCTTACATAAATTGATCTCCAGTACAAATTTCAAAGCATAGCTTATATATATTTACATAAACAAAAAAATCAATAAATAAATAAATAAATAATTAAATAAATGACTATTAGCTGAAAACGTGATGTAAGTATTAATAGATACATTGTTATAAATAAATTGATGTGGAATAAAGATAGAAGAGTAAGTAATAATATAGATATATGAGAAGATTAATATAATACAGCTTTAGGCTATATATATGTATAAACATTTATCTGTGTATTATACTAATTACGGTATTAGGGTTACCTTTATATACGGACTAGTTTATTTCAACAACCTATTCAACCATTCAGTTTCTACTGTTTTGGATGTTGTCATGATCAAAGGTAAAAATTACATTTTATCTTGTGTTTTTTTTGGGTTTTTTTAAAAAGAAACCTGTATTTATTTTATAAAATGCATAAAGTGAATGATTCTGAGACATATTCCACCATTTAGCTTCATCTGTTTTGGATGTTTCTCAAACACGAATGTAAAAATGTAGTTGTGTTTAAAATATGTATTCAATTTATAAAATGCATAAAGTGAATAATTCTGAGTTCGACCTATTCAACCATTCAGTTTTGTCTGTTTTGAGTGTTAATCATACACAAAGATAAAAACTGTTTGTTTTTTTTTTTTTTTTTTTTTTAAAAAGACTTTATTCATTTTATATAAAATACCTAAAGTGAAGAATGTTCAAGATTCATGTCTAATTATTTCACATAATATATTTGATGTGACAGACAAACAAATGATGGAGACTGCTAATTGCATAATTACTGAGACAGTATCTGCAGACATGACATGGTTAGTTGAACACAGCATTGTAATTTGTTTGAGCAAAAAAAAAAAAAAAATCTTCAAAGTTTAACCAAAGGAACAAGTACACTTGGGTCAATGAATAGTTGTTTTGTTGGCAAAATTCAAAACTATTTTTTAATTACGATAATTACAATTTAATTCAGATATATATCGATGAATATTTTACATTGAAAACCATTTAATTTGTGATGTCTATAGAGGCTTTGAACATAATTTTACAGAATGAGGTGGATTTAAAACCGAAATTAGTGGTTCAGAAGCTTATGGTTTAATGTCTGCTTCCAGTTTCCACAATAGTGATATTGTAGATATTCAGAGAAAAACTCTGGAGTTAGATATCAAGAAGTTGTAATTTGATTTCATCTCCATTAAAGATAGAACACGTCCATTGAATTAACTGACAGATCGTCGGAAGGATCAAAGATTATGTAGTTGTTAATATAAACAAAAGAACAATTAGGAGGTTTATAAACAAGCAGGACTCTAAAAAAAAATCCTTCAAGTACAATGAGGTGTTAAGAGGATTAAATACTGCCATTGTTCTACTGCGTTTTTCTTACACACTTTCTTCAGTGCTTTAACTTGTGTTATAAAAATAAAAACTGAAATACCAAGAGATCAAAGAACGTAGACATTTGATATTTATATGGAATAATTCTATTGTTGTAATCTCTTCTATTTTTATCCCATATATAAAGCTACTTACATACCTACATAGTTACTTAAATTTATTTAATACTCCCACGTTTGTGACCTCTGTGATACCCATAAACAGTGGCAGGGTCCATGTGCCTCCCCCCAAAACCCCCAAATAACAGTATAAAATATTCGTAAATTTGAGCTTTAAGTTGATTGGGGTGATGTTGTTGATGAAATTAAATGTTATAATCGAGTCCAGATGATGGGCCACAAATCACCCCTGACAACCTCATTTTTCCAAATTTTCTCAGAAGAGGACCCTGACCGTCTTAATATCTGCGTCTGCCACTACCGATGACACAACAGTGGAATAAAAGAAAGTTTTTTAAAAAGTATACAACTTTAATTTCATCATAATCAGGCTTTGTAGAAATATTGATGACGATAGTTTACAACATTGATTACGCTTATTTTCTTCTGGAATCTTTTACAATTTTATACGTACTCCCACATGTTCGTGGACTCTGTGATACCCATTAAACAATGACTGAATGAAAGAAAGCTTTAAATAAAAATGAACGTATTTAATTTCATCATAGAATTTTGTAGAATTATTGATCATCATAGTTTAGAAAATATTGATTTAGCTTACTTTCTTCCGGAATCTTTCTTTCTGTGCAATATTCTTTATTAATTGAAGCATTAGTGCATAGAGACATGTACGTAATGTAAAATGTTATACTTTAAGGTCAAATACTTGCACTAGTTGTCACATGGATTGCTGATTTTACTTTTGGATATTCTAATAGTAAGTGCAGGAGAACTGCACCAAACATGAACAAAGAGAAACCAATAAGACAAACCCGCGGACAAGATACACAATTTACGGACATTGCAAGCCATAAACGACAAATATACTATCAAATCAAGTTCAGATTTCAGAAAATGTGAATCTTTCAATCAAAATATTTTTTTTTTATCTTTTTTTTTATTTCATTGAAATGAATTTTTTAAATGTTTCCTAAGGAGACCAAAAATGATCAAAGTTAATTACTTGAAGTTGATATCCACAAAATCTGTTTGAATCATCTTGACAACGTGAATGAATATTCAAATATTTGTGCTAGTACTAACTTGTACAAATATATAATCATTAATTTTGATCCATAAGAGGTCATGAAGAAGATAAAGTTATAAAAAAAGGTATAGTGTAATTTCTGATCTGTAAGATCTTAATAATCAAATCTCTGTAAATGGGGGAATTAAATGGTATGGGTTCAGATAATCAGACCTGATGAATTTAAAAACAATTTAGCAAATCACTGGAGCGCGTTTGATTGGGTGACTCTGTTCCAGTGGGTGAGTTTAGTCCCTAATGGCTGTGTTAATGAGTCTAACAGATCATAAGACAGTCTGAGAAGGTTGAGATGGTTTAGCTTGGTCTCTGGTCAGTTTAATTGCTTTATAATAATTGAATCTTTAACAACTAAATGAAATGTACTAAGTCCTGTATTTATATGTGCAAATTATAAAAATTCTTATTTTTTATATTTATACTGGTCTGGAACCTGTCTGTTAATCCTTGGATATATTTGTCTGCAGGTGTTGTAAACTCCTGTTGTTATTAGTAATTAGTAAATTCGAATCAATTAAATTTATGATTTAGTCATAAATTTTCAGTCAGTGTATCTGAGAATATGTATGGAAAGTTTTTTTGTTTTACAGAGATATAGCTATTTTATTCTTAAAGTACTTTATATTGACAACTGGGGTAAAATGAAGTAAAACTTTTCTTATATACAGAAGTCTCCTGTTTAGAATTATATAAACTATAAACTATAATCTTGAATCTACCGTCTTCCAAAAGCTGTTTCATATACAGCTTAACTCTTTACCGATCCTTGCTACTCATTGGTTGGTTGGTGGTAAGTGAAGTATACCAACAATTAGGCTAGCTGGCACCAACAGTCAATGTACACCAGCAGAGTAGGAAAGGTTCTGCTATTAAAGACATGTGCAACTACCCCCCTAGCTTTATAGCCGATGTATGGAACTAATGTGGTTGTAGTCAGCTTCTGTGGTTGTTAGTAGTAAAAGACGGCAACCTTGTTTGGATAATTTATTTATTTGAACTTGTTTAAAAGTTTTTATTTAATATAAAACAAGATCAAAAATTTTAAACAGTTCTACGAATTGGTTTTTGTTGCTCAGGAACATTCTGTGTGGATTTAAAGGATAGGAATAGCTGTTGTGAACTTGTTCCAGATTAACTGTATTTTGGATAATATTTCTGCAATTTTTACCAGTTATTCTTTTAGAAAGGATTATATATTAGACAGTAAGAGTCCTGAAAATTTGGATTACAATTTCAGAAAACTTGTGTAAGTATTTGAAACAAAAACCAACATGAGATTATGGTTGAAATACAATGTTTCCGTATAGATAATTAAACATTTTGAAAATTTGGATTAGAATTCGACCCCTAAACCAGAGTATGGTAGAAATACTTGTTTTAAAAAAATATTTCACTGATTGTTATCTGGTATGATCTAATATTAGGTATTATATCACTATTTGAAATGTCTTAAATTCGTTCTTGTTTCTTATTAACTTCCATACCCATAGCATATCCCATTTGGTGCATAAAAATAGGACATTAAACTCCATTTTAATTCACAAATAAATTATTATTATGACATTTTACAGTTTATTTAAAGCAGTATTTCAGAAATAAAAATGAACATGTATATGCATAAAATGTTCATATAATGTTTCGGTGTTTTAACTTTAAATAAAATGTAAACTATATATTCATAATTTAAAGTCTATTGATTATTTCCATTATCATAGTCTGTATCATTTTAATTTTTTTGTCGAAACATTTCAGTGAGCATGAATAAAGACCTGCGTATGTGTAACAAACTCGCGCGCATAATACACCAAAATGAAACTACAATGTCAATAGTTACATAAAATTGAAAGGATACACTAAAAACGTACGCATGTTATGTTTTAAACCAAAGCAGTGAACCAAAACTTGGTTAATAAATGAAACTAGTTATAGTTTAAGAAGTTTGTAAGGTTTCTGATAAACTTTATGGATGAATGTTTCTGCCGCAGATAATGTCTTTATATAAAAGGGAGGAGGTCCCATTATCTCTTCTAACTGGATTCTATGGTTTTATAAGTTCATCAGGTTTAATTTGTCAATAAAATGTAGGGAAATTGAGGAAGGCATGTCGTGTATTTACATCTCTATGATAAGTGAGAGTCAGGTTTATCGTTTGATGATACTCTGCGGCTGCCATTTTTGTACTTGTCAGTGAATTGTGTCATTCTTGATGATGCTTCACTTTCTACTGTTTTTAAGATAAGTTAAATGTCATTGTGATTTTATCTTACATCTGACTCGGCCAAATTGAATTAAATATAAAACATTTGTGTGTAATTTTTGCAGACGGTCTTCCGGTTTTAGTACATATGTATCTGTTTGGCAAGTTTTAAAATAAACGCACTAAAAATTACCAGGTTCATAAAATAAACTGAATTGAATTTTAAAGTTTAAATGATAGAACTGGTCCTAAATATATTGAAATTAATTTTTACTGACAACTTTTTCTCTTAACCCAGTTAAAGACTTTCAGAGATGTTTTCTGTACCCAGTTTCAGAAGCTCTGAAAATTCAGGGAAAGGCATCCTCATGGAAAGCGTAAAGAATCTAATACTCGATTCTCACAGTATAATGTAATTTGTATTAAAGTCTACAGTTCAACTTATTGTGAAGAAACTTGCTATGTGAATGCTTGTTGGTAGTTTAACTCTTCCTTTCCATAGTTAGCTAAAAAATGTTAATTCAAATTACCTTTACTTTGAAAACGTAAATGGATTATAAATGAATGTTATCTATACAATCATTAAAAAATATTGCTGTTGTCTGGAACAACAACAGGAATTTGAAATAAGAGTATGTCATAGTGCCACTGTCCAGACAGAACTTCCCTCATAGCACACTGCATGGTGTATGCCTAGATGGTACTGCAAAAGTAGGACGATGAACCTCATTTCATTTTATTTCAAACCAAACCATTTAATGGTAAAATATATACAGACTAGCATGTCTATTTGAATTCTAACTTTATTATTCTTAGAATAGCTGCAAGTCTGTATTATCAAGACATTTAAAAAAGCATTAAGGGAGAAAATCATGTATGCAAAATGTTCAGTACGTGCATAGAAACAGGTGTCCTGGTACTACTTTCCAGTATTCGATGTGTCAACTAACCTTTTGCTTGATTTGGGCAAGACGTGGTTAATGTGTCCTTACACATAGGACTTTTTATAAAGACGTCTTGTTAGGATCAGTCTCTTTAATGCTTTTGATGGTCATTTGAGTGATTTGGAATCTCTCACAACCTTGAATATTGTGAAAGTCGAATCTTTAAAAGAAAAAGTAGGTCCCATGAAAATACAACATTCTTTACAAATGATACAAACAAGCCAGTGCCACATACAAGTGTTGGGCAATATTTTTCAATGAATCTCTTTGGCGGTTATCTTCCATTAATGGCATCTTAATTAAATGTTAAATAATGTTTTAACATAGATTGAATAATACGATGTACAAAAATGATTTATTAATTGTAAAACAAACTACATTTATTGTAGTAAATCATTATCTAATGTACAATGCCCTTTGTAATCAGGATGATGTTAGATGTATGATGTCATTCTCATGATTAATGACCTTTGTAGACCACTTTGGCCATAAATATCCGTATTCTGTATGTAATTGTTTGATTAATTATGTGATTAATCCCAATGAAAATATTATTGTGTGGTTTTTATAGATAATAAACAAAACATACTAGAAACTGTTGATATATGTAATTAGAACAATAAATCTTGTTAGTCATCATGCTTTACAGTCTGCTTTATAGAGGGGGTTTGGATGGCTGAATGGTTATCGCGTGCGTGCTGTATCATAAGGCCTGTCATTGAGTCAACTGGCGTGGTTTGGAATCCCCAGTTGTACGTGACAAGGAGAAGGGTCGCCTGTCCAACTTCGTGGGTTTTCTCTTGGTCCTCCAGTTTGTTCCCACTGCTAAACACCCCTACACGCAAACAAATTATTGAAATAAAATTAAACCATATGTTAGTCCCGAAATGACCTAGTTTGTGTCGCGTGGACGTTAAACCCAATTTCTCTCTTTCTGCTTTATAGACATATGATTTCGAGCATGGAGGCAAAAGTTTGGGTCCCTGTATTTCTCTATTTCTGTTGGAACATCAGCTGACATAGAATATACCAAAAGTGACTCTCACAGGGTTTCTTTTTTTCATAGAATATGAGTTGTGTTTTTATCAGTGATTCTTGTTTGAATTTATCCCTATTGTTCACAAAGTGTTCAGTGAAATAGATAGAAATGTAATGATTGCCCGAATTTCTGTGATTTTTTGGGTTCCTGTTTGAGTTTGAAACTTAATGTTCAAAGATTGGAATAGATAAAATGCAACGATCATCAAATTTCGGTGACTGTCTGGAACAAATTTTCTCCCGCCCGACTATTTGGTTTCGGAAACTCTAAATTGATTCCTTAGTTGCATAATATGTTCCCTTTTGAAAAAGACCATTTTATCATTGACAGCGAGGTAAATCAAGGGAAGGCTACAAAGGGGGAAACAATATTTGTTGTTGACTTATAGGAATAAGTATTAAATAATTTTTATTTCTGTTTTTCAGAGAGTGTGATTAAATGAATCGGAATAGGTTGTGAATATTAGTTAAACAGACTAAACTTCATCGAGGTATCTACATCAGCTGTCGTCATGCTGATATCCTAGTACAAAATGGCCACAAATTTCAGGATTATTTTTATTGTGGTTTTGTGTTTTTTGGGTGCAGCACAAGCCGATAGAGAAGGTAAGAGAGACACTTGTTCAATAACATACAAAACTACCCTTTTTGTAACGATTTTATGACATTATTGACCATTTTCAACCCGAAAACAGCATAAAATTTACACTACAGAATTACATGTATTTTGGGGTATACCCAAATTGAAACACTTGTTCTTGAGACATTACCAACACAATGAAAAAATATATTTTTACACAATAAAAACAAAAACATAGTTTGAATTTGATATCTTTGACGAAAAGAAAACAAATTCCATGCAAGAGTTCCAGCATACAGAGGGAAAAAGTGATCTTTTACGCTACAATGTAAAAGTTTATAAAAGCATTTTACTACTATGTCCGGTTTCTGATAAAAATTTTGTTTTTGTCGCCTGTATGATGTTTATTGCTCGCAAGTTATGACAAGGGAGTGACTAGTGGTAGTAATGTAATTCAACACATATGCTTAAAACTTCACTAAATCAAGATTTAAAAATTGTTTTTCTTAACTAAACAGTTTTTCCACGTCTGAAATCTGGATGAAATTGCAAAAACAGGATATGACTATCCTTAGATATCAATCAGAAGTTGTATTTTGAATAAATACGTTTCAGGAACTATTCATTTTCAGATGGAATTGTGAGGAGAAACTAGCTATTGTAAGATCTTAAAAGTACCACTTCAAATGTGTCTCCCCTTGTCAGTGGTGCAGAATTGAGGATCTGTCAATGAAAAGTGTCTAATCATTCGGATGGGACAGAAAATTAGGGTCTCTCATAGCACACTGCTGGACGTATGGGTGTCTTTATTAGCATCCCTGCATTGGCCGGGAAAGTTCGTCGGGATTTCCCAACGTGGTTCCCCCTTGTCAGTGGTGCAGGAAAGAGGACCTGACAAGGACAGCTGTCTAGTCGTTCAGATGGGACAAAAAACTAAGGACCTGTGTATACGTTGGCGTGCACATAAAAGTTCCCTTGGCAGTTGGAATTTGATATAAGAGTAGGCCATTGTGCCGCTGCCCAGGCAAAATTTCCCTCATAGCACACTGTATGGCGTATGCCTGTCTTCATTAGCCATGCTGGTGCTGAAAAGTAAGAGCTTGAACCCCATTTTATTTCATTTTCCTCTCCATAAACTAATTGTTTTGGCATGGATCTAAATACCGTAGAACAATAATTTGGAAATCAACTTTTTGAGTAGTCAGGCTAAGTGACTGCAAAAAAAACAATTTTATCGGGTGATGTAAAATTTCTCTGATCTCAAAAGTATCATGTTTTAAAAAAAAAATTGTGCTAGGAGAACACACACATATAATAAGAATCAAAACACATGCGTGACTAAAAATGATGAAAGGACATTTTAAATAGTTGTATTAATAAATTTCTTCTCTAAATGGACCCATCTGCATACCACACAAAATATGATTTCCGTATCCGTACAAAAGAATCGACAGGAACTCTATTTTTGTGTTGATTGAAGTTGTGTCGGGGAGAGAAAAACAAAACGAGATGCTAGAGTGATAATAAAATCACGCCACATGCCCTACGTATTAGGATTATGTCTTGAGCATAGGTCTTGGAATCTCGACTACGACCCGGAGTTCAGTTTACAATATCTAAACGTTTTGTGTATACACTTTCAATTTTGGGACATGTGCTGGCCATGCAAAGAGGAAACACTGTTTATCCAGCTAGATCAGAACTCGTGAAGAAGGAGATAATTATGGTAGGGGGGGAGCACATGACTTGTGTACTGAGAGTCTGATTGTCGAGCTTTTTGTACAGGCCTGCCTTTTCCTGAAATGACTGCAATGAAATTTCCGCCACATATGTTAAAGACAGGGTTATCAGGTCTCTTCGTTATTGTCTTTGGTTATTAGAGAATGTGGTAGGTGTCAATTTATCTGCAAGACATCAAAATCGTGCTGACATTCTGGACAACAAATATAATTTAATTCAATTGGAAACATATTTAAAACAGGAATAATTACCATTCTCAAGCAATACACAGTAAAAAATATGAGATTAATTAAAATGAAATAATTGGAATTCCTGACAACATGCATATGTTACATAATAACCAGGGGTTGTAGAGTTATGCCAATTTGAAACATTCTTGAATTTCTTTTCACTGACTTGTTAACAGAAAAGTTTAAACCGACGATATCGCAAAATAGAAAATGTCTGTGAGATTTAACTATTAAATGTCTGCTTTGTCTGGGTTGATATCGCAGACAAGAAAAAAGGAAATTGATCAGATTAAGCCTTTTATAGATGTTATTTAAAGGATGTACCTATAAGCTAAAATGCCAGGGTTTCTAAGCCTGAAGAATATAGTGAATCTAACTGACCTGTTCTGAGTTCCATGGTCAGCCGTCCTAGCGAATTACACATGTATACCCTGCTTGATTTCCACAAAGTGTAATGAATTTTAATCAGACACCCAACAAAGACATTTAGTAATCTGGGTTATTTTTTATACTGATTTATTTGCCTCACCTTGAGTTCAGACGAAAAAGTTAAACTAGCTCAAATATAATAGGCAGATTTAGCTCTTGCATAATGTATGTTTAAGTATACAGTAGTATACACTGTAAGTAGTACTGAAGTACCATTTGACATTTTTTATCGACTCAAGATAGTTGTACTGGTATTTCAACGAATATGTTTTAGATTTATTTTCATATTCTTAAAATAGATTTGGATGGAAATTGAAATGAACTGGAGATATAAAAGTATATATTGCTACTGTATATATAGTTGTAATGAATGTCACATGTCGAAGTTTCGTCAAGTGTCAATCAGGACATATTCTAGTACAATATTAACATTGTCTTATATATATAATATATATATTTTATATACTTAAATATGGTCTTGTGTCATGCTAAACATGCATTTCCCCGAAACTATTTATAGAGTAGTTATTTATTTTCAATAAAAGTATGGGATATTTTGTATGGGGCGCTCACAGGATGAAAATGTAAGGGTTTCACCTTCATGAAAGGGCAACTTGTCCACTTGTTGTCTGCTGAAGGGGGGGAGGGGGTCGATGGCCAAATGGTTAGCATGTGCAAGCTGTATCATACGGTCTGTCATTGAGTCAACTGGCAGGGTTTTAATTCGGGGGACCCGGTTGTACGTGACAAGGAGTAGGGTCGCCTGTCCAACCTCGTGGGTTTTCTCCGGGTCCTCCGGTTTCCTCCCACTGCTAAAGACCCCTATACGCCATCGAATTATTGAAATAAAATCGAACCATGTGTTAGTCCCGAAATGACCTTTTTTGTGTCGAGTGGATGTTAAACCCCATTTTTCTCTCTCTCTCTCTGCTCAAGTGATGTAAGGCATTCTTTGTAAGGGTTAGTGATTGTGAGAACAGTGAGAGACTAAAACTAAGAACATGTTTAGTTGTCATATTAAGGAGGGGTTATAAACAAAGTTGTACTTGTTGTTTTCTCTAATTGCTTTTTAAGTAGTGAAATGTGTCAGGGACAAGAGATAAGATTAAATAAATATTAATTTACACAGGTAATGAGGCATAAGTTTTAGCTTTTTGCCACATCAAAATTAGTCTATATGGATATATTTCATGTCCGAGTTTACAAAATAGTTTAAAAGAAATGAGCACAATGTCATCTGAAAACTTATTATTATTGCCTAGTAGGGCCATCTAATAGTGGCATAACAATATCAAAAATATTTCTCATAAACAGTGATTAAAGTTGAGTAAATACTGAACTAGCATCTGCCTTTTTTTTTTAACTTTCTTCCGGACATGTATTAATAATATCAAAACCACTTCTGGACAAAATGACAAGCGCTAAAGTGATCATGTCTGAGAAAGCCAGAATTGTGTTGGACACTGTCTATGATAGGTGCCTTATTTCAAGGCTTGCTCGTATGAAAACTGTTTCCTGGAGGAATCAGATATTTGCCAATCTTTAAAATAAACTTATTCAGATCATTTAACAATCAGTAAACTACTTAATTGTAAAGGCTGAATGGTTAGCGTGTGCGCGTTGTATCATAAGGTCTGTCATTGAGTCAACTGGCATGGTTTTGATTCCCCGGTTGTACGTGACAAGGAGTAGGGTCACCTGTCGAACCTTGTGGGTTTTCTCTGGGTCCTCAGGTTTCCTCCCACTGCTAAAGACCCCTGTGCGCAAGCGAATTATTGAAATAAAATTAAACCATATGTTAATCCCAAAATGACCTAGTTTGTGCAGTGGACGTGAAACACTCACTCTCTTTCTCTCTCTTAATTGTAAAGATAAGAAAATGACTGCTATAATCTATATAGGTATTTATAATTTATTTTAAGTATCATTTCATTCAAAAAATAAACTGAGTGTGAAGCAATTTAAGTGAACAAGATAAAAGGGTGATAACGGTGATAATTTATTTAATGTTATCGGCTGTTTTTTTTACCACCAAATGTTCTGTTACATGTGTATGTTTCTAAACCATATGGCTACACCCACATCATCGTACGTATCTCAATATTTTTCTTAGATTTAGTTAGTGTATAAAATGAAATGTGGTGTTAATGAAGATCATGGGCATAAACCATGTAGTGTGGTACGAGGGACATTTTGCCCTGAGTGCAACCTGCTATTATTTCAATTTCCACTTGTTAGTGGATCTTTAACATGCTGCCACTGATATACACAGGATTTCAGGTTTTCTTTCCATCTGAATGACATGGTCCTTTCCCTTTCTGTCTTGCACCAATGACAAGGGGAAACCAGGAACTTCCTCATCTGACACCTAGATTAAACATACGCCATACTCACTGGGCCAAAGTAACATAGGATGACATTTTTAAAATAAGACGACCCAGTTATCAATATCCTGTTCCCTTGTTTACTAAAAAATATTAGTCAAATATGTTTCCATGGAAACACAAGTATTAATAAATCCAAGAAAAAGTACAAATACTATAATAGGTTGATATGTGTACAAAGTTTCATAAAGATACCTTGAGATATGGTCCGAGGCGGAAAGATGGATGGAGCCCATTCTAATATCCTCTTAACTTCGTTTTCTCATCGAATAATAATCTCGATGAATTTAAGAGTTACATAAATGTAGCAAAATATTTTAAATATGGTATATGCAGGTATTCTCTCATGTTGACAGATACATGTAAGATTTGTTGCAAAAGGTGCCCTTGAGAACTATTTCTGGATTTTAAAAGAAAGATATCGGAAAAATTCATAAACAAAAGATAGCAATGTTTAGATGAAAAGATGAAATACTCTTTGACATTATGTATGTAAGACCTACATGTAGTCAAACACATGGAACATCATATTAAAATCTCTAAGGCTGACGATTATCATTTGTGGGATTTTGAATCCGCTGCAAACTACAATGTTGTGAAAGTTGATTCTCTATAAAGAATAAATGTATGTCCAAAAAATTGTTCAATTTTGTTCAGTATTCACAAAGTCATGATGATTTGATTTTTGGTTTATTATCTTAATTAAATGTTAAATATTCATTTTGAGTGGATTAAGCAATATTAAAATAAATATTTTCTTCAAAATGCAAATGATGGATCAACAGTTGCAAGGCACAAAATAATTATTGTAATATATAAATTTGTACGTAATTAGTACAAAAAGAAGTGAAACTTACACTGAAAGTTTGTGTTTGTATTATCACAAATATTACTGATAAAAAAACCCAACATGATCCTGTGAAAGGTAACCTGATGAGAATGGATCTAGGGGGTAATTTGATGTAAACAGTAGGGTTGGGGCTTGCTGTTAGGGGCTACAGGAGGTCCAGTCTAACCTAAACATGTCGTCTTTGTTTCTCTCCATAGCTCTTAAGGATATCCTGCCCCTAGTCAGATGAACATACTGATTAAAGGAATTAGGATCTGCTGAAATAATTAAAAACATATCTAGAACATTCTTGGCTTAAATCACATGTATAATTGTTTATTATTACTCGTGCTATATTTATTATTTTTAAGAAATTCACCAGCAGAGATTTTAAAAGATCTATTTTAATGTTCATTAACATTTTAAACTAATATTCTTCTTGATGTATTTAACATATTCTCAGATAAACGAGGTTAAAAACAGGTTAAATTTATGAAATTTTAACTGGTGAACAGGAAGAAATGTGACTCATTCTCAGAAACCATGGGAAGAAAATTTGCTTTCTAATAGTAATTGTGGTTGTACTTTTGGTATGTAGAGTAAAGTATTAATATATAACAAATTGAAATGCATGGTTGCTGCCAAGAAAATTTGGATTACATTTATAGTGGACCTGAAAACCCTTTTTTTTTTTACTTGACACCCGTTTTCACCCTACTATTGTTGTTTTGTATGAAGCAAAAATTAATTCCATACCTTTGGTAATAAAAGCGAGTAAAATCGACTTGGAACTTGGCATGCTTGCGTTCTTAGAAAATTGCGCATCGATTATCTGAATTTGATTTTTGATATGTCACAATTCCACGATGACTGCGATGATGTCATGCATCATATCTGCTTCATATATCTTGCCGGGACACTTGTACCTGTTAAAAATTCTACCCTATTAATCACACTTTTTTTTGACCTAGATGTATTGAAACATAAGATTTTTTGAAAGCTTTAGGGAATATTTGTGAAAAAAAAATAGATCCAACAATCCATGTAATTCTAATCTGTATCAGTGGGCATTAAATAAAGTCCCCAAAGTAATATTTAAATGATCACAAAATAGCATGATGTCATCATTTTGCGTGTTGTGTACATGTATAAACTGGGTGTATTATACCTCAGAGATCTGGTGATATATATTGGTGATAAAAAGCCAGTATTTACAAGGGCAGCGTAATGTTAAAAGTCAGAGTTGCCTCAGTGTACTTCTGCCATTTTTGTGTTTCTTCAGCACATCTTGTTTAAATCTACAAAGGGGGGCGTTAGGTCTGTTAAATATGTTGCCATGGTTTTTAAGATTATTAGTATAGAGAACAACAGAATTGGTAGTATGTTCTAAATAAAATAAATTATAGAAATATTATTTATGTATTTATATTATTTATTCACACCCTTTTCTGATGCATTGAAAATACGAAACTTATCTCAAATATTTTAAAAACTTGGCCATTCAAGGTCAGAAAATAGTTATGAATTTTTAAAGTCTTGGCCTTTCAAGTTGTAAATATATATTGGTATTTCCTGGTCATTATAAATATTAATAAGTGATATTTTTAATCAGATTTTGTCAAATGTTTGCCTTATTTTCTTGTGCATAATTTGTATCTGACATTCCCAAAATGGAGTCCTATAAAAGTCACATGCCTCCAGTGGCAGGCAGTTTAAAAGTAGGCCTACACATGTAGACATATATTTTAAGAGCTTCAGTGAGCAAAATAAAATTGTTTTCACCATTTTCAAATGTCCTCCCACACTTTAAATTGCTCTGTCGTTCCCAGAAGGAAGCTTTCGCCATTAAATAGAGATAATTTGATGAAAATTATGTTGGCTGTCTTCAATTAAAGAGTAACCTCTTTCCAGAAATTACCTCTCATTTTTCCATTTCTCGCTACTATGTAGGATAAATGTCAAATTATCTTTAATCATTCTAGACTTATGATTTTTTTACCGTTGGCAGAAGATTTTTGAACTATTTTCTCTATTTGCTTGTGTATGATAGTAAAAGAGGTAATTATTTTCTTTGATGAGACCTTATTTCCTCTCCCACTCATATCCCAACAACATTTACAATATTTACATGGAATCTTATAATTGTACATCAGAAAACTATCAGTGAACTCTGCAAGAAATGGTGGAGACAGATGTTTGATAGATTTTAATGGTATTTAAGAATACTTTCTTTCCAAATTATAAACTTTTGCACATTTCACCATGGAAACTAAAAGTGGTGTAATTATTGAGGAAATATGGATATTTTTGTTTTTTTCCAAATTATGAACTTTTTTGAGTAGATATTCTAATATTTCAGTCAACCTTTTTTGTCTTGTTCGAAGGATCTGGTTGTCAGAATTTTCCTGCGTAGCATCTACCACCGGGGGCATTAAAGTTACAGATCCTCATTTGTATATTTGGGACAATATTTAAATTCAAAGATTTACTCAGATTGATTATTTAAAGGAGCTGAGTCGCTAATATTTGGGACCTGGAAATGGACACAAATGCGTCACAACGCATACAATAATGTAATATGAATGTATATAAATTGATTTACATTCAATCGTTTCTGTTTTTACTGTAATTTCTAATCAGTTAAGTTCGGCGACATACGCCAATATTCTGAATCGAATTTCAATCTCTAGCTTCTGGTTATGCCAGTCTACGCCGATAGTATTTATTGGGCATGCTCTGCAGTTAAGAATATAGCGTCACCGTTCGACATGACTTGTGGAATATGCCTAGCCTCGTTTTTCGAGTCCCTTATTACAAATAGCGCTGAAACGCATTATGGTACACGATTCGTGTACCAATTGTAAAATGTTTATTTTGTCTTAAATATTGGATATCAGAAGGCCATCTTTTCCCGGTAAGATCACAACATCAATGTTGATTTAAGCCGACAAATAATTCATGTTTTCAATGTCGAAGAATTTGGATGATATTGCGTTAGAGACTTAGCTACTTTTAACATTTAATTAAGAATACAAAATCAAAATATAAACTGAAGATAAATTCCACTGCTACAATTCAATTAGATAAAAAAAAATAAACCCATCAAACATTTTACCCAACATTTGTAGATGGTGCCTGCCTTAAACTCTATATTTAGCATTTATTCCTGGATCTTGGAGCTATAATTGTATTAAAACAACATACAAATAATCTTGTCAGTAACCAACGTACTGAGAGGATGCCAATATTTCCAATTTTATTTTATCTTTTTAGAGATACAACTTCCACAATAATGTCGATTGTAACAAATTCAAAATACTTCAAATGACAATCAGTAGCTTCAACAAGAACATACTTCAGGGACCCAAAGCACTTATATTTTAAAATTTAGGAAATTATATTTGAACGCATTAGAAAAATAAAAATCCATTTTTCCAATAATCCTTTTAAATTATTTTCTTTTATCCTGTATTCATATACTATCCGAATAAATTATTTCAACATTGCATGCAATCTAAATTTGAATTTATGTTAGATTTCTTACACAGATTATGATAACAGGATTTCATGAAAATTATCCTCCCACTTTTTTTTCCTGAACGGTGCAATCCTGTCCATCATCTGAAGACAAGGTACACAAAATTATGTTCTGAAATATTAAAACATAGCCCCATCTCTTATCATGTCTTCCTACGCTGACATAAGACATAACTCCGGTTCACAGGGTATGGTTTATTAACGGACATTTAACACCATTTTATTTCAACTGTCAACTAAATCTCAGCAGCTGAGTGAAGTATCAGGCAGGAATTTTAATGATTAGGTTGTAAGGAGTGCCCACTCCTTCTGATTTATTGTATCAAGGTCATCTGTAATGTCTGGAAGGTCATCTTGCATGAAGAAAGGACCCTGGAGATTGACTCATCAGCCAGTCATTTCACAGATCATCAAAGTGCAAACTTTAATTACCTGAACACCTTTAATACCAGCTTTGACAGGTTCTCAAAACATTTATGCATAAATAGAGGTTTTTTTTGTGAACTTCTATTTAAGTTAACTTACTGTTGTAAAGCCTATGTTAAGCTGGATTGAAAATGACAGTAATCATTAAGCCAGCTTAATTTTGTCATCTGATCACAAAGGTGGGGCAAATAAAGCCCAGCTAGACACCTATTTTCACTAATTTTTTTTTTTTAGCTCACCTACCTTCTGAATGGCATACAGATATTACTTCCTTTCCCCTGTTAACTTTTCACAGACAATATCAGGCAAAAAAAAAGGCTTTGTCAGACACAAACCCTATGGGATCTGACATTTTGTCCGTCACAGATTTGTCAATTTTCTGTATTTTTCTGGCTATTTTTGATTCACGTCGGAACACAAAGATCAAAATGTCGGGCACTAGTTCATTAGAGCCTTTTTTAAATTCAAATCGAAGCCGACATATTATCTAGCCTTGGTATTTTGATTTTTTATCTTAATAAAATGCTAAATAATCAATCTGAGTACATATTAGCATCAATTAAGTGGTGAAAAATTTGATATTTTAGTTAAATATGCCAATGGCGCATCAGGACTTTAAACATAAAAAATTTCAATTAATTTGTTAAATAAATGTCAAGTATTCTATTATATCCGTTCATTTGTTCGTTCAATTAAATCCATTTGATCTAAGATGGGGGTTTTTTTCAAGGAAAAAAACAACAAAATGACAGTTTCCAGTCATTGAAAGTAGATCTATTATGTTATTAAGATATATTAGTTATTGTGTATTTAGATAAACCAGTAGACATCAGAGAACAACGTAAGTGAATTACGAATGACGATTATTAACCTGATCATAGCAGACAGGGGAACAGTTTTCTTGATCACATCAGAGACAAAAATAACATGATAATTGGGACAAATAACCCATGTACATTATTAAAATCATTTTGTGCGTAGTTTTAATAATTTAGTCAGCAAATTAGTTGTTAGAAGAAAGAAAAAAGGCATTATATTATTATAAAATATTATGTTACATTATATGTATAACTAAAGGTGATTGGTAAGATGGAGGAATTGTGTAATTCATAGGCTAAATTCAGTCTAGACTTGACAAAAAACATTTTATTTTATTTTTATTTGTTTTATTCTATTTTTGTTACATATTGTCTTAATTTAACATAATTAATGTGTATTTTAACATAAATGATGCATATTTTACAATTAAATGTATCATAAATAATGTCCATAGGTTTAAAAGTTTTTAAAGTCACTGATAATCTTTGGCATTTTTCAGATAATATCAATTTGTTTTTCACAGCTACGAGCTTAATATCAAAGGTAACCAATTTTCACGCTTGGATTCAGTCGAATTAAGACACCCATCAAAATATGTAACCCAAAACTAATAGGTGGTGCAGGCTTACACTGTCTGCAGAGTAAATTGACTATTGCAAAATGTTTCATAATATTCAATTCATCATTTACTATTAAATACTGAATGGAATTGAAACATCTTTGGACACATATTCCTTTCAGAGATTGAACTTTCATAATATTGTTGTTTTCAAGAACGGAGAGGGCCTGGCAAGGACAGCTGTCTAGTTATTTGGATGGGACAAAAAAACGAGGTCCCACTACTCATTGACGTGCATTTAAGAGATCCAACCTCGTGGGTTTTCTCCGGGTCCTCCGGTTTCCTCCCACTACTAAAGACCCCTAAGCGCAAGCGAATTATTGAAATAAAATTAAACCATATGTTAGTACAAAAATGACCTAGTTTTTGTCGAGTGGACGTTAAACCACATCCCTTGGTAGTTGGAATTTGATATAAGAGTAGGCCTTGTAGCTCACTATATGGCTCATACCCATCTTCATTAGCCCAGTCGGAGCAGAAAACAGTACGACGTTAAATTCCATTTCATTTTTGTTTGCAAGATATTCAAAAATCCACCACTAGACATGCAGCGACTTTGAATACATGTGAAGAATGGAGTAGGCCTGTTGTAGAAATATATTATTGACAAGGAGAGTATTGGTAGAGTAAATGAAATTAGCACATGGGAGTGATGTCCCTTGGGTGGTAATTACCAGTTGATTAGTGAAGAGATAAAGTAATTAATGTGATTATATGGCTAATTACTGAACTGTGCTAATAGATTGTCTATACCATCCCTAAGGATATGTTATAGAGTTGAAACATCTTCAAAATAACTTGGCAATGGTCTCCTAAAAAATTATGAATTTTTTTTTTTGTACAAATGAGGATGAAGTATTGAAGTTTGTGATAATAGGTGCGAAACTGCAACATGAGGCGATGGATGTTTCCATGTACAATCCTCTATATTCGGATGTACGTCTAAATTGGATTCTTATATTTTGCCCAAAATACATTACACTATTCATTAAACAATCTTGAAGATCGGGAATAATTCATTTTTTTTGTACCTGAAATCATCTGACAACACAATCCAAGACTTAAAATTCTCCTGATATTTAGTATTAAAGAATTATAGCCCATTCTTTTTACATATGAGAACAGAAATCCAAAAAAAAAAATAAATAAATAACAAAGAAAGAAACATTTTAAAATGGCAGAATTATTCTTATAACTAAAAATATTACTTGAAAACATGACACTTGACACTCCATTTTATATTGTTTTCTTTATTTTGATACTTTTTTGAGTCACAGCTGGAAAAAAAAAAAAATCTCGAAAAACCAGCATGTTTGTTACAATTTATACATCTGTGTTTCATTTTATAAATGGTCGGAATTGAATGGTCGAGTTGACAGATATTTAGTACATTTCAATTCTTTTTTAAATTAATCTGAAGGCTTGATATTAAAACAAGCAATTTATACATTATGAAAACAGATAATGTTTGGTATTCTAATGAAAGTTAGCGCCAACCCAGTACAGGATAAAATCAAACCTGCCCATGTTTACTGGGTGCTTGACCAGTTTTGGGCTTAGGAAATTGAAATGGTAGCGATGAAAGTTTCGTTTTAAGTTTTGGTCGTACAGCTAATATTTTGATACATTAAGGCTAAAGAACAGTTTCTTGTTTCGTTAAAAATTCCAAAAATGGCTTTTTTATTACGTTTTTGACATTCTGTTTATATATACGCCCTGAGTACAAATGTTTCAATCGAGGTTATGAATTTCTCACATTGACTATATTTTTCCTGGTTTAACTGTCTGATGGCCGCAGCAAGGTTAGCACAGTCGTGATGGAGCCCACTATTTCCGTAGTAAGAATCCTAACAACAATATAAAGAGATGGAAACCTAAGCCACATGTGCACCCAGCGAGTTTAGGCTACTCACTTTGTTTTTCGATAGCCGTGAATTTATTTTTGTAATTTTCGCAAAACAAACCGATTGGCAAGTGGCTTTCATTTTTCAGCTGCCTTGTAGCCCATTTACATTACTTACAGTGTTTTTACATGAAATTCAGCTTCCATGAAATCTGCTGTTGATAAAAAGTGGAATTTTGTGTCTCTAATTCTTAAATTAAGGGCAATAGACGAAGCTCTTTGATGTGGAATACACTTAGGGCTATATATTGGAATTGTTTTGAAGTTTATTTGGTATCAGTATCAGCAACTTTGATCTCTTTTATTCAAACCGGTTGTGGATGTCCTGAACTTGCGACACAGGACAAAAGTAATATTTTGAGAACATTTTGATTCAAAGTTAAAGCCATTGACCTTTATTTGTATTTTTCAGACATCTAAATTTTCACTGTTCAGGGACCCTTAATTTTACATCTGATAGTAAACATGAATTTGTTGAAAGGTAAAAAAAAAAGTTCAGAAATCAACCCCCAATTTAGAATTGTTTTTGGGGTTTTTTTTTTACGTAGTAAAATACATACTTCCTTTTTTATATGTATGCCAAACTAATTGTAAACTTGTGAGTTATTTTACAACATATTGAAATAAATACCATGCACCGCATGAAGGGCACCTGCAGGTTCTGTACAAAATATGTGCTG
This sequence comes from Patella vulgata, assembly GCF_932274485.2. NCBI lineage: Eukaryota > Metazoa > Mollusca > Gastropoda > Patellidae > Patella > Patella vulgata. The sequence goes on from NC_065881.2 coordinate 19,240,669, forward strand.
AAAAACGGCTGGAAAAACTGTCAAACGGCTATACACTACAATTACATAGATAAACAATTATATAGTGTTTCCTAATTGGTAGAAAAGGCAATGATATCATCAATGAATCAATCACAATTTATTACGCAAAGGGGAGAAAAAAGATGGCTGCCGTCCAAGGTTGGCACCTGTGGTTTGTGAAATTTGTGGAAATGTGTGTTAAAGGTGCTGAAAATACTTCCAATTATCATGAAGAATACTACCAATAGGTTACTGTGCAACATTTGCTCTGTAGAATAAATATCAGGATAACCACCAATCTGGTGCCAGAAGGTTGAAATCTGGTGACTAACAAATTAATGATTTAACCTTCGTCTTTAGTTTAGCATTTTGTATTTAACATTTGAACAATCTTGTGTTTTGTTTAGAAGAACATACAAGTTATCAGATCTGATAGTGGTCTATTATTAATCCAGAAGGATGGTTAGTCTTCCATTTCTTCACTGGATGAAAGTTCTTTGGGATTTTCTAGTGTGGTTTCCCCTTGGCCTTGTCATTCAGGTGCAGGATGGAAGAACCTGGTAAGGTGAAAGCTTCTTCTTATTTGGATGGTAGGAAATGCCTGTCTTCATCAGCCCAGAAAAGTAGGATATTAAACCCAATATACACTTTCACAGTTCTAAAACAGGATCCAATGACATCTTAGAAATTTTATCTCCTGACAGACTCGAAGCTAGAGCTGGGAGATCTGTTAACTACGAATAGACTATTCTAAAATTGAACAACGGTTTTACCTGAAGAATGAAAAAATATGCAAAATTAGAGCTGGAAGATCCATTAATTACGAATAGACCTTAATACTTTTCTAGAATCGAACGGCCATTACCCCTTTTACCTGAAGAATGCAAAAAGTTAGAGCTAGGAGATCCATAAATTACAAAGAAACCTTAATACTTTTCTAAAATCGCACAGCCATTACCATTTTACCTGAAGAATGCAAAAAGAGCAACACAGATTGATTTAATTTGAGAAAAGGGTTGGCACTGAAGATGCCATAAAACAATACTCCGGGGTCTGAAACTAGATGTAGCAAACAATTGTTTAGATCTGACACAGATGAAAGAATTTGTATACATGTTAACCTGCGACGATCGAAACCATGAAATAATCCAGTTTAGGAAATTGTTTCATTCTGTTAGGTGAAGGTATTGCATGTATCTTAACCTGAGACCATTAAAAACATTGAATAATGGAGAGTATAGGGTACTGTAGCGGTTTGTATTTATTAGAGAAAGCAGGTACTTGATACAAATACGATGTATATGTATTAAATGATGGGATATTCAAACAAGTAACAAGCTTGAAATTCCAGAAATTCATTTTGTTTGGTTTGTAAAGAATTTAGTCTTTCACGAATTGAATTCATGAGACCAATATTGAAAGACATTTTGGTCTGGGCTTGATTTATTTTTGAATTTCTAATAAAATTCCCTCTAAAGATCTTAGCTCTCTGGTACTGGTGTGTTGTACATGACTGAGTGTTGTATGGATCATTGCTGTTCAAGGTTTGGGTTTTGAGGATTGAATCTCTTGTCCTGAAGGCACTGGTTAATGGTTAATGGTTATGGAAACGATTTATTTTATACCAAAACAATTTATACCAAAGGACATAAATTTATGTCTCATAAATTTGCATTTATGACCAAATCCTGTTTTTTTCTTACCTGTTTATATTTTTTCGTTGAGTTCTTTTCATTTTATTTGCGATTATTTTTTCGCAAGATGAATAGTTTTTATTGGTAGTATTTACTGATATGTGTCACTGGGAAATTTCAATGGAGAGAATTGTAAGAACACAATGACTTTATTTTAGAATGTAACAATAGTTTTAGATGGATATCAAAAAGATAGGGACGCTTGATAATGAAATGACGCTTGAAAATCTCTGAGATTTAATGGATCATATGGGGCGATTTAAATGTTATAGTAAAACCTCAATTGAAATCGGCTTTGTGTACACAAGAAGGGGTTTTAGATGGGTTGGGCTTTATCATTATAGTGATAACATTACCATTAAGGTCCTACAGTAAACCTCCTAAAACCCCTTTTCTCATCCTGAATTGAATAAAATTGTTATGCAGACTTTATAAATAAATATATACATGTATGCATTACAAATATGCATAATATTAAAACTGCTCAGCTGTTTTCTCAAGTTATGTATAGAATTGTCTGCATGCATAATTTTATGTATTTGAATGTGTAAGCAAGGAAATATTTACTAGGGGTTGCGTTACTTGAGACCCTAAACCAGATTTGTTGACAAAGTTGAGTTGCCATTTCCTGTGATAAGAAATTGAGGTCCTTGATATGACACTAAATACACTAAATGTAATATTCTACCTTGTCATTTATCACGAAATGCACTTAAATTACTTTTTATGAAATGACAAGATATAGATAGCTTTGATTATAAAATTTATTGTTTTCAGAAAAATTTAGTTGAAATAACTTCTGTTAATGATTGCAGTGATTAAAATGCAGTAAAATTCTCTGATTGCCATTTGAATTTTTGGGTAATATTGGTTTAATTCTCGATAAAATGTACTCAGATTGAATATTTAACATTTGATTTAGCCAAAAACTCATGGATTGAATTCAGTCAGATTAAAAAGAGGCCTATCAAAAAATCTTACCAAACTCTGGCACTGGCTTGTTTATATCATGGCAAATGTTGGGAAGTTTTAATTCATCATATTTCTGTAAATACTGAATGGAATTTAACCGGGTTCAGATTTCACAATTTGTAGTTTGCAAAGAAGTCAAAATCTCTGAAATGAATGATGAAAGTTGATGATTTCTCAGGTTAATTTACTTTAATGAAACTTAGTTAAAGGGGCATTAGATAACGGTTTGACAGTTCTCGCTATAATAGTTAGAAAATAGATCATGTAAATAGAATATGCTGAAAATGTCAGTCAAATTGCTCTACTCTGAACCGAGATATTAGCTTTTGAATTTGAGGCTAACCTCAGTCATCATTACTAAAGTCTGTACGATAAAAAACAAAGTCTCGATTATCAATTTTTACATTTAATTGAGAGTTGATTATGGTCTGGATAAGTTAATTAATATCTAATTAATAATTTAGATCACATTTCAGGCCGAAAGGAAGACCTGCATGTTTAATGAAAGCTGGACATTTTGGGGGTTATTTTAGTTAATGAAAGCTGGACATTTCTAGGGATATTTAAGATAAAGAAAAGATTAAAGAAAGCAGAAGACAGAGTCAACATGATGTATGATGTAAATACAAGTTGTTTGGCAAAGCAAGATTGACCTATGTCGTACCACAAAAGAAAAATAAGTCGTATACATATAAGTTTATATGACAAGTAACTTTGTTGTAAGTGACGTGTAATCATTTATCATACATGACACTGTTGGAGATGTAGGGTAGTGTCATCCAAGTGAACGAACCTACCTGATTGTTCGATTGGCTGTCAAGTTTAAAATTACAATAAGCAGGAAATAAGCCCTTAAACCTCTAATTGTGTTATCGTGGCCCCTGAGGGTCGTCTATTGGCTCAAACCATGATATTATACTAGATTATGCGAAATGTCGTGCGCCCACAGAAAAGCCAAGCAGAAAAACACATAAACATGACATCTTGAAAAGTTTGAAGTTTGAATAATGTCCAGTAGTGTAGTTGTTAGTGTTTTTCAAGGGTCTAAATGGAGGCACCCAGATTTGAACTAAATGTATCCATGGCAATAAATTGAATCTTTATGATAAAGGATGGACATAAAAAGAATGATATCTTGAATATTATCAAGTTCACATTTTATTTATATGTTTGTTGTATAATTTGACTAGTGACTCCTCTGGTCATTATCAAGTATAGTCAGTTTCTGAGATCCAAGCGAAATCTTTAGGAACATCTGATATTATCAAGTACCATTACTACAATAATAAATAAAGTTCTTATCCATTTTAACCTTAAATTATTATATGGCTCGGATGTTCTAATCCATTAATTCGATGCCCTAGAGAGTCAATTATGTGCTTGTCATGTGAATAAATATCTAAATAATAAATTATATAACATTTGAATCCAGAAAATAGATGGATTTAGATCTGTCCGAAAAAATAAATAATAATAAAGGCCTCGATGGAACGTCCTTAAATAAGTTAAGAACATATGCAATTATAAAAAATGATATAAATTATGAAAATTATTTAGATGTGATAAGAAATCGAAAACACAGAAAAGCACTAACAAATCTAAGAATAAGCGCACATAAATTGAAAATCGAAACAGGAAGATATTTAAAATTAGATGTAAACGATCGTTTGTGTAATGTATGTCAGGAGGTAGAAGACGAAATTCATTTGATAACAAATGACGAAAAAAGAAAAGAACTGTTCAGATTAATTCTAGTTTGTGAACCAAATTTTTATAAACTAAATGATTTACAACAATTTAAAATACTGTTGATGAATAAAAATACAGAAATTTTAAAATGTTTAGGAGCTTTTGTATACAATTCGTTTATGTCTTTATAAAGCTGTGTATCTTTGTATAATTATGTCCATGTATGTATCCTTTGTTTGTTTCATGTATATTTCTATTATGTTTATTTGTATATGCACATAGCCTTGTAAGGTTTTTTATGCAATAAAGTTTCTTCTATAAGGAATTATCATATAAAACATATTTAATTTGACCACTAAAATTTGGGTCACTGGTCTTCTTAAAACATGAAACCTAAACCCATACTGGTATAAAATATATGTTTATCTTTTTATCATTTATTTAAAGATTGAACAAAAGGTGGTATATAAAAGACCGGATGCCTGTTATTAAAAATAAAGTTTACATTCAAAATATCAGATAAATATACCTATACACCAGTGGGTAAATATGGTAGACATGTGAGAATACTATAACTCAAATTTCATCATTCATAACGGTCATTTTCAAAAAATGTTTCATTCACCATAGATTTTTATTTTTGGGGGGGAACCAATTCTTAATTTTCTGTTAAATACACACTGGGATTGTATTGAAGAAACTACTCAGTATTATATTTCAATATTGCCTGGACTTATATTCAGGGTGCATTTTATTCATTCTGAAAATTTCAATAATATGTGTGAATGGTAAATTTTGTTTGTATAGACTTGTTAATTATTCGTCTATTTTGAAACCTGTTTTAGTTAAATATTTGATTTTCTAATGTTATGATTGATAATTTTCTCGAGTAATAATACCTCAATATAATTCATTTTGACATTTTGATTAAAATTAGAAAAAATTTGGGTACACCTGTAGACTCCCAGTTTTGTAGATTCAAAAAATGTTTTTTGAATTTTTGATTGATTTTTACTTAAGAGTTCAAGTATATTTGTCTGGATGGTGATCACGCTGTTTTTGTTAAGGTGTGGCTAGCTTACCTTTTTAAGGGATTAATTGACCGTCAATATGGTTATAAATTTGTTTTCAGCTGTCATAAATATACAAAAATGATGACTAATATCCAAAGTATAAGATTTATTAGATGAATAACTTTTTGACAAAATGGATGACATATGTTCACAAATTTTTTGTAGAAGGAATCCAGGTTTACATAAATTGTCTTGGGGGAGATTTACTTTAAAATTTTCATTGGTTTGACAGTTTATATTGAAGTTGCTCAGTTGGGTCTATATTATGGGCAGGGAACAGCATCTAGTTGTTTGGATGGAACAAAAAATCTGAGGTCCTATGTGCATATGTGTAAAAAAACACACTGGACAGTTGGAATTCGAAATAAGAGTAGGTTGTAGCCCCGCTGTTAAGGCAATATTTCTGTCATAGCATGGAGTGGAGTGTGCCCATCTTCATTAGTCCTCTTAGTGCAGAAAAATAGAACATTAAACTGTTTCATTTCATTTCTATATCATGGTCAGTGTTGAATACAATAGAATACTTGGGTATTTGATGTGACCACATACTGACCAAACTGACCACCACAACCCATAATGAGACTGTACAGTAATATCGGATCACAATTACCAATGGAGCTTACAAGATTCTTGACATACCTTCAATATTGATTTTAAAGTGACATTCACTGAATGACTTGGTGTGTTCTTTCATTCCTTGATCAGTCATTTGGAAGTTTATGATAGGTTATTATAGAGATCCAAATTCATTAAATTAAATAAATGTTTATATAAAATGCCCAGTACTTCCCTGCTTTCGACTTGATGACCTTATGCCTAATCCTAACCTGGGTACTTTTGATATTCTCATCAAGTGTCTTCAAGGCAATGATCACCACCTGATTAAAGATTATTCAACATAAATTTGATCAAATTTATTGAGAAGGAGTTCACGTAGCTAAGAAGCTTTGATGGTACTCCTGTAAATAATGAAAGTTAGGCAACCAAATAAAGGGGGTCTGATGTCTGTGTAATGGTAGTGTCCCTTTAATATACCTACATCTTTATTCATCATAATATACCTGTATATATTATACATACAGTAGTAAAAAAATATATTGTATTCAAGTCACACAATAAACCTGATGACAGGTTCAAGTAGTACTTATTTATATATAGGTAAATCAAGTATACTATACAACTTCTGTATCTTTAGACTACAGTATACAATTGGAAATAATGAAAAGTTTCTATCAAAGGAATTTCTATCATTTTGATAGACTGGGGTTAGAATAGATGAGTCTATTAAGTTCTTTAATCTATTCAGTACAACCATAATATTATGACTTGTGTTTTCTTGACTATATCGAGATATATTACTATTAGGGTTAGATCAAAAGAACAACAGTAATTTAAGGTTGTTTATTTTCTCCCAGTTTAACGTGGTTAAATGTGTCTTCAAGGCTGAAATGGCTCACTGTCGTGGTAATACCATAAAACGTTTTTCCACTTCTCAGTTCTGACAGTTTACTCCCACTGCTAAAATTGAATCATATGTTAGTCCCGAAATGACAAAGTTTGTGTTGAGTGGATGTGAAACCCCATTTCTTTCTCTCTTTATTTTTTTTTACACCACCACCTGTAGGTGGGGGCTAAATCTTTTGACATCTCTTTTTTTGTGTGTGATTGAATCCAATCCAAGAGATTATATACAATTAATATTTTGGTTTAGTTTCCTTAATTAAATGTTAAGTTATCAATTTGAGTACATGTTCATTCTGATACTAACTCATTTACCTGTACCTGTCTTGTCTTCATATTGCTTCAATACTGCTAAAAGACAATATGGAGGTCAAGTGTTAGGCACCAAACGACCTGTGTCTTTTTATGCAATAATCTCCAATTAACTCATCCAATCATGAAAGCATATTCAGTATTTATTTGGTACATGAACATTTTTTCGTGTGCCAAAGTATATAGACAATGTTCTATGACATCATAAAATAATGAGCTCATGTTAGGAATAAAATGACGGACAATTGTCATGCCCGACATTTTACTTATCTGATTTATTTGATAAGATACAGTAAATATAAAGCCTACATTATAATCTTTTTCTATGATTTACTTTGAATCACAATGCTTCAATTTTACTCTTCAAAATACAAGAAAAAACCAGTGTATGTTACAAAGCTTCAAGAATGTAAATATATATTTTGCATTATATACCCTGACCTTCGACCTTTTCTGTCTGGTTGAATATAAGTATGTATATATATTTGAAGAGTTAAATAAATAAAATTAACAAAATGTAAATAAACTAGTCTTATATTAATGATAATGGTGATGGGGATTTGGTTATTTGATATGGTGGAACAATTTGATAATAACAAATCTTCTCAACTTAATGTCATTATTCATGATTTTAAAAATTTTGTAAGTATTATATTGTAGCACAAAGGGGTGGACAAGATTGCATCGGTTTTAAACAAATATTCATTTAAGACATTTCTTTCTTCATGCATATCGTATGTACATTGCGGATGTTCGTACTGAGGAGGTTCACCACAATATAATAAAAGGATCATCCAATTGAATCTGTGCATAAGACGAGACTAAAGGAAGAATTTGTATCATACAAATGTTTGAAATATTTGGGGGGTGGGGGTAAATTTGGTTTCATATTAATTCTAAACATGGACGAGGTAGACAAATCGCTACTTCATGTTGTGAGGGATTCATTTCAGAGTGGTTGTCTTCATCTACGTCTAAAAAGTGCCTTGTTAGTCTCAAAATCATAAGCCTAGAAATAAGGCAGAGGTCACAGGTCATTGTCAGACACAAATTCAGACTTTATCAAATGCGGTTCCTCTTGTGCCTGGCATTTGGTTTGGTTGAGATTTGTCTTTTAGCTGTGATTTTGTTAACGTTTTAAATATAGGTCTGGAACAATATTAAATATGTCAGATTCAACTATAACATCCTGTTTTTATTAGCCCAGTCCGTGCAGAAAAGTAGGATGTTGTACCCCATTTCATTTTATATGAACTACAAGTAGATACAATAATTCTTGATAAGAACCATATTGATATCTTAATGCCTCTTTCATTTCTTGGTTATTAATTTAATTGAATGGAACTAAGATTAAGATACTTTCTGGGAGGTTAACCATAGGACGAATGGAAACCAAGGTGACTTAGCACTTATATCTGAACAAAGATCAAAATAATTCTTAAGAATTGATGACGTCACAGATGGGGACTTCAATCACATCTCACAACAGCCTGTCAATCATTTAGGTTGATTTATTTCATCTCGCGAGACCCTGTTCTTCCACCATCTTGGCTCTATTTACATCATCGGAGGGATACGTGGTTGTTTTGACAGGCTAACAAAACAAAAAAATAGTCCCTAAAGTGTGAACATCTTGCTACAATGTAGCTGTAGTGCCACGGCAACCATCACGAAGCAGCCCTCCGTTGATGATAGTTTGTCTTTTTGAAGTAACAACTTCAAAAGTTTCTTTCTCAATTCCAAGACTTGAAGGTGCTTGATAAACCATTTCCTCGAACAGCTGTTGACCATTTGCCTCAAGACCTGCACTTATAAGTAAATTCATCTATAAAATTAAGGAATATTTTCCAGGGTCGTTAATCCTAGTAACATGCTGTAGAAGCAAAATTAAGTTAACTTTGATGTATCTTCCTATAATTTCTGGAATTAAAAGGATATATGGTGGGATCGTATCGTAACATTTGATTTTTATTGAAGTTTCGTTTATATTTTTTTATTGTAAAAAACGAAATCAAAAGATAGTAATCTTCAGAGCTATAACACACAATATGGAACATGTGGTTGCCTTTCAATCCATAAAGCTTATTAACTTGATTGTATATAATCAAGAGAAGGGTTTGCTAATATCTGTCAAGAACAGGCCAAATTTCTCATATACTTATTTATCAATAGTAAAAAAATGTACTGTTTTAATGTAAAGTCTGTTATTAATTAAATAAGCTCATCTGAATATTTAAAAAATCTGATATTGCAATGAAAAGACTGTTGGCTGGCTTTTATGAACAGTGCAGCAGAATTATCATTACACATACAGATGGTGGTGTGAAATTAGTAGAAACCAATGTAAACCATAACTTGAGCTAAAATTATCAATTTAAACTAATGTTGACTAAAATTCTTTTGTATGATCTTAAACCCTATATTTAACTTGGATTATGGTGTTAAACTCTATATTTAACTTTTATTCTGGGATATATGGTCCTATATTCTATTATTAACTTGGATATGATATGATGTTAAACTCAATATTTAACTTTTATTCTGGGATATATGGTCCTATATTCTATATTTAACTTGGATATAATATGGTGTTAAACTCTATATTTACTTCTATTCTGGGATATAATATGGTCCTATATTTAGCATTTATTCTGGGATATTGGGACTGTAATTTATATTGAATCAACATACAAATAAGCTTGTCATTAACTAACTTAATAAAAGTCTTTTTACTATTTGTCAAAGATTTATAGAGGTTCCATAAGAATGAGCATTTCCTCTTTCTCAGTATAAAGTATATTTATTCAGTTGACAAATTTGACAATTCTAACGTGGTTAATTAATTCTAGGGTATAATATTTGCTCAGGTATTAAACTGGCTTTGAAAGCATCATGGCTAATACCTCCATTAAAGTTTGACCCAAGTGTCAATAGAAAATAAATGTCAGCAAGTGACAAAATATGTAATTTGGTCAGATGGAATCCAGACAATTTTGAGTGGACATCCTTTAAAAATTCTGATCATCCTTTGTAGCCATGTTGTAGACATTTTGAAGGTATTAATCAGTTGGTGGAAGTACATGGGGGGAAAAAATTACTTTCTTTTAAGGATGGAAAATTTGTTGACACACAGAGACATGCAATTTTCACATAAAGTTCCATTCAGACACGTAATTTTCATATAAGGTTTCATTTAGAAACATAATTTTCATATAAAGTTCCATAAAGTTATAGTTTTACATAAAGTTCTTTTAAGACATGCAATTTTCACATACAGCTTCCATTAAGTTTAGTTTTGCATAAAGTTCCTCTAAGAAGGTTTATTTGCACGTATATAGTTATGTTATATTTTCACATAAAGTGAAGTGTTATTTTCATAGAAAGTTCTGTTAAGAAGTTTTACTTTCATATAAAGTTCCATTCAAAAGTTTACTTTTCACATGAAGTTTTAGTACAAGTTTTATTACATACAAGTAATTTTGAACAAGTATTTTATGTTAACGAAAGTTCTGAGACCAGAATCAATTAAAAGCTAATAATGGCTGGTTTCAGTAAAGAATTTAAGTCTTATTTATCTATTGATTTACTTTATCTAAAACAATCACCATATCAAAACAAAAACACATATCAAACTTAATTTTAAGGACCAATTTGATAACTGACAAGGGTTTTCCGATACTTATATTTGGGTAGTCGTGATTTGGATAGTTGGACGCTAATATTTGATCATGTGACAGATATTTTTAACCGGTGAGCGAAGGAATGTGGGCCATGAAGTCTTGTTAAACAATGTTTTATTTGTTTGTATTTGTTTAATTCTGTCCCATGTCGTGTTGCTTCTGGATGAACCTGGATAAAATATGTCATTATTTTGCCTGCCAAGATTTCGGCAAGTTCAGTGAAAATATTTCTACCAGTCAAACATCGGCCTGAAATACTTGAGGATCTTTTAATGGCAACCCATTTTGGAAGTCGATTCTTTTTGGGTGGGATTGGATTGACAATGTTTTTCCTGACGCAAGGTCATCTATAAAGGCTGTTTTCCTTCTTCAAGTCAATAAATTCATTTAATTTTTGATTCTCGAGAAAGTGAAAACATTTTATGCCCCCAAACAGTACACGCCAAGAACTCTTGACAGATGGAATTTGAAATAAGAATAGGTTGTATTGTCGCTGTCCAGGCAAAATTTCCTTCATAGCACAATATATAGCATATGCATCTCTTCATTAGCCCAGTCGTTGCAGAAAAGTAAGCTGTTAAACCCCATTTTGTTTCAATGGCAAGATCGACATCAAAGAACAAATAAGGATCAAGACATAGGTGTCAGTGAACATATAAAAGTTATCTCAGTGCACATGTAGCATTTGATAAAAACAATAACGATATGTTGACATAAAGTAATAGTGGGAGTCGACATATTAAAAAACGTAAACTTTATAAGCTGTTACATGTGTACGTTTTGTTTTAAGAAAAATTAAAAGCTCCCAACAAAGAAGATGGCAGAAGTTAGCGAATTATTTTTGAGACTATTACAACAGCTTCTTGAATCCAAAACAAAACTACAACTATTGTTTTAATTCTAATGTATTTGATTTGGGTCATATAAGCATATTTTACTACATTTACACTAAAATTTGAGGCTCCTCAAATGTAATTAATTACATTTCCATTACTCATTTCTTTCCATTACTCATAATGTAATGATTTCCTTACCATAAACCAAGCCCTGTAGATGTTACTTTAAAGGAAAAAGTTGATTGCAAATATCAGCCATTTATCTCATAGCCATAATATAAAGATTACTTACCATTTACAGACCACCATGATAGAAGCAAAAAGTTTTATATAAGTAATATATCAATATATATTTAAACTGATAAATTATAATAAGATGTTTGATACTGTTAAGTAGTTGCTGATATACCTATCAAAGTTGTTAAAACTATGGCAAGAGATAAGTTAATTTTTGGTAGCAGGGGTCCAGATATCATAATTCATCGCTTGTCAATCATTCAGCAATCACCGCCTGACTGAATTCATCATTTTCCGAAATATTCTAAGTCATTCTGAAGAAAGATATTTCTGATCTTGATTATATCTTTATTTTTTGTGCAACAGGGACAGGAAGAGGGTCCATTATTGAAAGCCACCCAACCAAAACCGAATACGATGAATCTTGCAATTCAAGCCTGGAAATAAGGCGTCTATCATAGGCTTTCTCCTATACAATTCCTCGGGTACCTTTCATGTTTCAAACACAGATTTGTCTATTTTCTGTATTTCTTGAATTTATAATACATGGTTGACACCAAGTTCAAAATGTCACATACAACTTCAGTAGTGCCTGACATTTTTTGTCATACAACCATATCCAGACATTTAATTGCTATTGATTAAGTCTTGTCAAAATAACCTACCAGTTCTAAATGATATATGGATAAAAAGATATAACCTTTATTTAAATATTTATTGTACAAGGGTAATTTACTCTTTTGAAGTGGAATTTAACTATCAATTCTGACTAATAGAGCCAGACTTTACGATTAGGTAATTCCAATGTTATTATTTGTTTTGATCATATAATTTTTATTTAAAACTAGATATAATTCATTCGTAATTTACGCTGTATTTACTATGAATTCTAACCAGCAGAGCGTATAAGTTAAAGGATTTTTGAATAATAGCAATTGATGTTTGGCTATTAGCCATGTCGACAGTGTTGAAAGAATAGGTAGATTTATGTTGTTCGAGTTTACCTGATGTTAAATGAGGTAGAAATCTGTAGTTTACTAACATGTCAGTAAAAGAAATACAATATATCAACTATATATATTATATATCAACTATATTTATATACTTTACTTACCTACATAGATCATAACTTAAACTGCATTTAAAGCAACATGTGCAGCATATTTAAGAACCCATTTCTCATTATACAGTTGCAGGATTTGAAGGTACCACATGTTTGTTCTTTGTATAGTTAGAGTATAAGATTCCCTGTAGGGGTTGTGAAGGAACTAAACTTGATTCCTGCTTGTCTTGGTTGACATTACCGAAAAAAGATACCCCTAGGCAGTTAGAATACATAGACGGAAATGCAACTGTCTGCTGGACAAAATTCTCCTGCTCACAATTTTTTTTTTATGTTATTCTCAAAATGACCTAATAATGGTGTTGAAAGACATTAAACCATATTCCATTGAAAAAATTTATATCAAAAATTCCCATAGCACACTGACATTGTTTCAGAAATTGTACAATCATAAGGAAAATAATTATTTGATTAAAATTTGATGATATATTTATGAATTATTTATGTGTTTTTCAGGTAAACCAACCTTGAAACATTTTCCAGAAGAAGACATCAAAGTAGGTATTGGAGAAGATGTTAAATTCCGTTGTCGTGTTCAAGGAAGTCCCAAACCATTCTTAAGCTGGTACCATGAAAATGAACTGATCTTGAATCATATAGAAAGGTAGGTCTTTTTATTTGAAATTTGTTGTTTATTGCTTGCAATGTCTGTGTAGTTTGTGTCCACAGGTTTGTCTTATCGTTTTCTTTGTGTGTAATGCAGTCCTCCTGCACTTACCTGGTACTATTTTTAGTGCATGAGACAATTATGATTTTCTACTGAATATTTACATAGTGATGTCTATTTTCAATGACCTATCAATTTTAAGATCCCTAGGCAGTTGAAATATGATATAAGCGTGGGAAATTATTAATATAATTGATTGTACCCCAACTGGTAATAAAAAAAAAGAGAAAAAAACTAATGTCTTATGGCAAAAAAGATGTTAAATGTACTTTTAAATCTCTTGGTAAACAGAGGCGTATATTAATATGATTTATTGCCCGCTATTCCTGGTAATGAGAAGAAAAATAAATCTAATATACCTCATACAAGTAATCAGTTGATATTAGATATACCTCCAAATCTCTTGAATTTATTTTAACTACTAGTCTCTCTCTGATATGCGGCTTAACTGAGGGCCCAAATTTGCCAGGGCCCCCAAATTTGCCCTTGGCCTAAAACATTCACACGGTCATGCTAGTATTTTGATACCACATGTGGGTGTGGGTGTGGAAGCGCGATTCACCCAGGTCCAATTTGCCTGGGGCCAAATTCCATGGATTAAAACATTCATGGATCGTGACGACGAAGCATGATGGGCAAACATACACACAGGCACAGATATCTTTGATTTTATTTATATAGATTAGACTTTTGGTGATGATTACATTACATGTAGTTTGATTCCTTGTGTGAAAAAAACAAAAGACTTTGCTACTCTGGCAATAGGGGTTTTGGATGGCCGAATGGTTAGCACGTGCGCACTGTATCATGACGCCTGTCATTGAGTTAACTGGCATGGTTTTGAATCCCCGGTTGACTTGACAAGGAGTAGGGTTGCCTGTCCAACCTCTTGGGTTTTCTCCGGGTCCTCCGGTTTCCTCCCACTGCTAAAGACCCCTACGCGCAAGCAAATTATTGAAATAAAATTAAACCGTATGTTTGTCTCGAAATGACCTAGTTTTAGTCGAGTGGACGTTAAACCCCATTTCTCTCTCTCTCTCTCTCTCTCTCTCTCTCTACTCTTGAAATAACTCTTATTGAGATATTAAATAGTATTCTATTTGCTTGTTCCATGATTTTGTTTTCATTTTGAGATTTTTATTTTCAGGTTTAAAATCCGTCGGTATTCTATTTCCATTGCTTCTGTGACAGAAGAGGATTCTGGGATTTATTCTTGTCATGCTGAGAATGAATTTGGGGAGTTGTGGGTGAATTTTACCCTCACAGTTCTCAGTAAGTACCATTATAGATCTTAGTTTATCTTTTTAATAAAGTGTTGATGGATTTAAAAAAAAAGAAAAGAACAGCAGATCAACCAAATCCAATGTACCATCAAGAGCAAAATGTCTATGTTCATTGTACTAAATCTTTGAACTTTATTATAGTTTCTTCGGTAAGTTGATGGAAACCAAAATTATCATTAGTTACTCTCAACAAACAAAAATTTGAATGGGATTTTCTGATTCAACATTTTGAGACTAACTTATTTCCATTTCAATGGTTATGTTCATGTGGGGAAGAATTTTGCCGCGAAAGCAGCATATCATCCTGCTGTTCTTTGAATTAAAACAAAGTTTTTTTATGCGCACTCTAATGTATTTGAGGGTGGAACCTGGTTTTTCATATCATCCGAAGGACTTTCCATTTTTGTTAGCCTCACAAGTGCCATCCCTGACAAATGATGATTTGTTCTTTTCCAGATTACACCGATCCTGTGAACGATTGGGAGATGTATGATTATGATACAGATAATTCGGGTACAGGTAAGCTAATCTTGAATTATTTAGAAATATATTTGGTTATAGTCTGAAGTTAATTTCCGAAAGTATGTTCTAGAAGTTGAGCTTCTTTTTTAACCAAAATCATGTTCTAGAAGTTTACACAAGATGGAACGACAAACCTTTTTAGTCAGCTAGAATTGTTTAATTATGATATAAAGTTACTGGATCTGACCCTGTGAGGATATTAAAATCTCATCCTTCCCTTCAGTGTTAGTTTGAAAAACAACTTCTGCTATATTAGTGAGCTGATCTGTTTTTTAAGGTCAAATAAAAGTGAAAAGAGGCACAGTATCAGTGACTAGAAGTTTATAAATTGTTGTCTGCGAAGATCATTTTCTG
This sequence comes from Patella vulgata, assembly GCF_932274485.2. Lineage (NCBI taxonomy): Eukaryota > Metazoa > Mollusca > Gastropoda > Patellidae > Patella > Patella vulgata. The sequence continues at coordinate 19,256,572 of NC_065881.2, forward strand.
CCAGACGCATCTGCTAACCTAATGAGCCAAATAAATTCTCCCTGATAAGATTGGGCTTAATGGATGCTCCCTAATTGATTTCCATATAATGCACAGACAATTGGTAAAAAAAAATTTGAAAAACTATCAAACAGCACAAAAGAGTTACTGAAAAAACAACAACAAGATAGAGATCAAATGCATGGCTAATTTGTTAAACAACATTAGATTATGTTTTACCAAAAAAAAAGTTTATGTTGCAACAAGGGAGGTAAATGACAGCAAAATATCGTTAAGTTTTAGCCATAAATCTACTGTAAAAGTTCACAATATTTGGAGCATATTAAAGTCCTTAAAACATTCAATATTTTATTTGTATTCTTATTCTTATCTATTTTATCAATTTTAATATTTTTTAATATGTTATCAATGAAAGTATTAAATGTTTTATTAGTATTCTTAACAGAAATAGAATAAATATGATTCCCAAATTTGTACATTTAATTAAAACCTAATTTATTTCCAAAAGTTATGCATCTTCTTCCTATGATGCGCTGCGCGCTGTATCATAAGGCCTGTCATTGAGTCAACCGGCGTGGTTTTGAATCCCCGGTTGTACATGACAAGGAGTAGGGTTGCCTGTCAAACCTTGTGGGTTTTCTCCAGGTCTTCTGATTTCCTCCCACTGCTAAAGACCTCTACGCGCAAGCGAATTATTGAAATAAAATTAAACCATATGTTAGTCCAGAAATGACCCACTTTGTGTCGAGTGGACGTTAAACCCCATTTCTCCCTCTCTCTCTCTCTCCCTATGAATAATTGTTAATTTAAATAACATGTACATCTATTTACAATGGGTGGGGGGGGTGATTGATTGGTACAAGATCATAAGATCTGTCATTGTGTCAGGTGGCATGGTTTTGATCCCAAGCTAGTACATAACAAGGAGTAGGATCATTTGCCCAACCTCGTGTATTTTCTTCGGTCCTCCGGTTTCCTCCCACTGGTAAAGACCTTTACGTGCAAGCTGTTTAAATAAAATTGAACCATATGTTAGTCCCAAAATTACCTAGTTTGTGTCGAGTGGATGATAAATTTTATTTATGTCTCTCTATTTACAAATATTCTGTATGAATTGTAATAATTATTTAATGGATTTGTTCGTTGATAAAGTATTGGAAATACTAGACATCGGCACACCTATCGAATGTCAAAATCTAGATATTTATCTGGTAATATAAGGCATTTTATTTTTAAACAGCGAAAAATACTTTACCACTTGAAAAAAACAAAAAATCAGGGATCGGTATTAACCTTGAAATAACACAGGATTTTTAAAGCAAAAACTTCTCCTGTTTAACAGACATTTTAAGATTAGACCACCAGTTCAAAGAATTAAGTTAATAAAAAAAAGTAGTTCTTCGCGTAAACATGGAATGAGAGGTGTAGTAATATTATGACATGTGGAATAACATGGAGGAAATTGAAACGGGTTCTGTTTCCAGAAGATGTTACTTCATTAGTTATTCATCAAGATGTGAAGTTTGATTAACTAACCCAATGTAATCAACTTGTGAATTCAATTAGCTTATCTTTTTATTTCGTATTAACAGATAACCAATATTTCTAAAAGGTGGCCAATTTCTTTTTGATGGCTTTTTGCCGAATTTTGATTAATTTTTGATGCGAATGGTTAGAAAGCTCGTTTGGACAAATTATTACTTGTATTGATGTTAATAATGTATTTGTGAAAGCTCACATAATTATTGGTTATATAACGTACTACCTTTTGGATAATTAATGACATTAATTCCTACTTGGATCTAAATAAATCATTACGTTCAACTGTAAATGATATTTTCAACATTACTCTGTTAATTAATTAATTGATATTTTTCGTTTTCTTAAATTACTTAATGATTTACCTTATAGAAGATTGAGAAAGGTCAAACTGATTTCAATATCGAGGATGAAATTGCAATTTTTAAAACCTCAAATTGTAAAATTAAATGGTGTAACATTTCACTTTTCTGGATCAACTGAGCTAATGAACATATTCCATGCAATCAGCTAATGGGGTAATTTTGTCCAGACAGTGGCATTTTAACCTACTATTCGAATTGCTTAGGGTTCTTTCACGTGCATGCCAGTGTATACACAGGACCTCAATTTTTGTACCATTCAAGGAACTAAATGATTTTCCTTGCCAGACACTCTGTCCTGCACAACTGACTAGAGTTAATTGAGCTAGAAAATCCTGGGGAACTTTCTCAGCTGACATGGGGATCAAATCGGGGACATCCTAGTTTGTGAGCCAGCGCCACTCTCACTGACCCAGATAAAATCAGGCGTGCCAATGTAGCGTATATTTTACTCCAATCGTTGGTGTTAAAAGTTGAGCAGTAGAGTTAGTTTTCTGGAAACAACTTTAAAGAATGAAACTAAATACTTTTACCATGATGGAAAGAACGAGTTTGGAATTCACCTGCTAAATAACTGGGTGAAATGTTGTCAAACTTAGGAAGAAAGTTTGTCGATTTAAACTGATTGCTAACAGCAACTGTTGCCTGACAACATCTTGTTGGTGTAATTAATGGCAGCCATTTGTAAAAATTGTTTGTGATGGAAGGGACAGAATGATATATAATTTTCAAGTAGCCTACAATGACAGATGAGTTTTGAAGAGAAAAGTTAATTTGTGTCTAGTGAGAGGCGGCACTGAAGAGCATTAAAAAATTCAAGAGCATACTAGTTTTGCTTTTCACTAGTAGGCACTAAATTTATTACTGTGCAACATTTAATGAAGATGCTCTCCTCTTTATCAAGCAAATAAAAACTTTAAAATGGGGATTTAATGTCCTACTTTTCTGTAACAGTGTTATAGGGGGCATTTTGCCCAGACAGCAGCTTTCCACCGACTTATTGTTTAATTCCATCTGCCAAGTATTGTTTGATTTGCATGTTACTGCCCCAACTGACAGGGGGAAACTACTCTGAAAAATCCCAGAACCTCCTGGTTAATGACCCAGTCCTTTACTCACTGAACCATCGTGGAAAACTTTAAAACAAAGGCCTTAATTACATCATTAACTTCAAATAAAGCTTCTCAATTTTAACCGAAGGCCATAATCTGATTTTAGTCTTAATAGAATAATTTTGACAATAGTCTCCCGCATTTTACAAGGTTTGATAATAACATCGAGCAACCAAATACCATACCACATGTAGGGGTTTGAAATTTCTAGATAACTTTTTTGCAAGTTCTCCCATTTTTTGTTCATTTTGGCTGTCAACTATGATGAATGAATGAAGTGGTTGGAAGTTCATGGTATATCATTAAGGTTACATATTTGTAAGGGTTAAATTATGTATAGGTCATGTTTTCTGTGTATCGTATTCTAGTATAGAGGTATACCTATAGCTTGCGATATTCTGCTTATTTATGTTAAAATAACTTTCTCTGTGATACAATCACAATGTTAGTGCTATCACCAGGGTTATTCAGTCTTTCATATAATTAACTCTCCTGAAATGATCAAATGTTCATAAAATGATGAGGTCAACCAACACAGCCTGGAGTTGATTTCCTTTAATTTGACTCCATTGTTTGGGATTTGTTGTCTCCTGCAAAAATATGAAAATCCTAATATTCTGTTTGTATTGCACTAGAACTAGATAGAAATACATTGTATATATTTTTACAATCATGAAGAAAGAAATAACGAGAGGTTTCACACCCTAGTTTTCTACACCTGGTGGGTTATGAAAATGGATAATACGCCATGCAGTGTGCTATGAGTGGAATTTCAAACTGTCAGAGGATCTTTAACATGCTGTCAATAATGGTATACACTGCACCTCTGCTTTTTGTCCCATCCGAATGCTTACCTACTTATCCTTGCAAAGACTCTGTCCTGCACCAATGACAAGGGGAAAACAGGGGTGTAAAAACCTGAAATCAAACCCAGGCCCTCCTGGCTAATGAGCAACACTGAACCACAAGAGCTGCAAGTTGAAAAATTCCAAATCACTAAATTTAGATGGAATGAAGTGGAATTTGGTTTAATGTCTTAAGATATTTTGAAACAAACATGGTAATTGTTATTTATATGGTTATATGTGGTCAATACCATAATGTATGTATTAAACAGTAGTCATTTTCCAAGGATAATTCATTGTTTTTATACCCAGAAACCCGAGTTAATGTTATGAAGCATATACAACTACCATACAATTACACATAGCACCCGTCCGAGAAAAGGATAATTGCGCAGGTTAATAATACCCCTGTAATTTTTTCCGCACTATTATCTGTACGAAGACTGTGTAGTATTATAGAACTGATGGAGGTCCATCTTTAGTTAATTAACAGCTAACAAGATTTACTAATTAGATATAATGAGCTGCTACTGACTCAGATGTCAATCAAAGTCGACCCAGCAGGAAATGTTTACTCCACAATATTAATAACTAAACTTCTAGTTTTAAACCAACCACCAGGATTTTTTTTATATCCATCTTTGTTAAAATAGGTTGATCTATTCAGTTAAATTTTCTTATGAATGAATTGGCTATCAATTGTAAGATCTAGAACATTTTATTTGTTGAAATGAAATCGGGTTTAAAGTCCTACTGTTCTGCTCCGACTGAGCTAATGAAGACAGGTTTTACTTGTTATCTCTTGAAAAAAAAAAGAAATGGGGTTTAATGTCCACATGACTCAAAACTAGGACATTTCCGAACTAGCATGGTTCAATTTTATTTCAATAATTCGCTTGGACGTAGGGGTCTTTAGCTGTTGAAGCAAACCAGAGAAAATCCACAAGATTGGACAGGCGACTCTATTCCATGTCACATCCTGATCTTTTTTGGCCCAACTAATTCAACCTGTGTTCACTTCCCACTCTTTTATAACAGAACAGTGCTGTAATCCGAACTTTCAAGTATGGGGATAATTACATCAGATTTCTCTCAGTTTCACACTTGGCAGTGTATTGGTAAAGATAGCCGATTCAGAAATATTTATATCAGCTTGTTCGGAGAAAAATTTTGACGTATATTTTGTTAAGCTCAGATATATCTTCAAGGAATATGACAACTTTTAGCATTAGCCCAGTTTTTAAATATAGATGAAATTTTTACTGTAATTATTGCCTTTTAAGGTTAATTGCTTTAAAACTAACGTTACAACATATAAATTGACTGAAACGAGTGCCCTGTGGTATACTATCTTGGAAATTGTTGGGATTGGAAAATTGTCTGCTACCAAATGGCCCTGTGATTAGAAATATCATAAATTGACCTTCTCATAATGTTTTCTCATTCTATCCATCTGTTGGTTGAAGTGAAGTCAGTGTTTAATATATAATGATGAGTTTACTGTATGGTGGGCTTCCTTATCATATCATAAAACTTAAACAACGCATAAAAAAACAGATGAAGAAATAGCAAGTGGTTTACGAATAAAATTATTTATCGCTTCCGTTCTCTTGCTGGTAGTTTGGAATACAAAATGGTAGAAATTTGATCTTTGATAACCTTGTCTAATAATCTAGGCTTTATAATTTCTGATGTACTCATTATCAGATATAGTCGATGTAGGAAGAAATAGCAAACAGACGGCATCAGTAATATGTACATCGACTGGTTAAACACTACCATTAAATGCACACTGCACCTTTGGTGCAAAAAACCTTCAATAAAAGAAAAAAGATTATTAACAAAGTTTTAGAAATCCGTAAAAATGATTACTTTAAACATATTTCATTTACAAATATCAAAAGGATCAGCCATGAGTTTCAAAAACGTAATTGTCATTTCCCTAGATATTGTGATATCCTGCTGTTTTCAGCATGTAAGAGTTTTACAAAGTCTTTTACCATATTTTCCAAAAAAGGTGACAATTTGATTTTCTTTTAATGTGTTTCAAGACATATTTGAAAAGATTTAAAATTTCTGATAAGACTTACAAAAACGTGCTATTTTTATTTTCTATTTATGTTTTTGGAGACATTTTTGAAAGAGTCTAGATTTTGTGATAATTTTTTTAGTGGTTTAATTATTTGATGTTGTGTAGAATACTGGTGGCAGTTTTTTTCGGGTTTTTTTTCGGTGGAAATGTTGATTAGTAATCTAAATGGTGAATCTGGTTCAAGTTGAACTAAATCACCTAGTAACATTAGGTCTATTAGATCTGGTATTCAGGACCAGTAGCTGTGGAACAAAGTCCCAATTACTTCCAGATGTGGTCTCAACACTCACTGCTAAAACGAATCTACCCTCTGTCACAGGGATGGAACCTCCATTTCTTCTCAAAACCCTGTTTTTCTACTTTAATAAAAATGGTTGTAATTTTATACCCAATGCTGGAACATCACTTAAGAGGTTTGTCCCAAAATAATATTTATTATAAAAGCAGAACGACTTTTATTTCAGATGTTGTATTCCAATGTTGAACAATGCTGATCTGTAAGAAACTAAATAAATTGGGTCATAACACAAATAAATTTGTTTTATTTTATGCCCTGGATAGAAAATTAAGCCCAACCCACTTGCACGTTTGCTAGTTATGACACAGTCGATCAACAACGTTGCCTTAAAGCTACTGATCGTGATTTAATGGACTTTAAATTCCTTGCCAGCAACAATATTGTGAAATGAATATATTACTCCAAACATAGTTCAATTCTATTCAGTATTTACAGAGGTGTGATGAATTGAAAATTTTACGACATATTTCAACCTCTGCAGACGAAATAAACAAGGCAGCACCATCTAAAATCTGAATGAAATCTTTTGATGGCCCTCTTGGAATAAACCTGAATGATTCCAAGCCTTGAGATTGTCTGCCACTGATACTTTTGTTTTGTTTTCTTAATTAAATAATCGGTCTGATTTCTGTCTAGATTTTGTTTTAAAAAAATTCTCGGAACTTTCAGTGAAAGATAAACTGTAATCTTTCATGTTACTCTAATATTTTTCATCTTTGTATTTTCCAGGTCCTCCAAGATGGACATCAAGAAGAGGGAAGTTGAAGTCCGTGTCACGGCCCGTCAATTCTTACTATGAATTTAAATGTAGTGCCAATGGAGATCCAAAACCAAATATCACATGGTACAAAGATGGCCAACTATTCCGAAAAAGTTCTCTTGGAAAGGTTTGTTAATTTGGTCTTAATTTCTCTCCTTAACATTGCACAGAACTACATTAAGTCAGAGCTAGATGTTGTTGGTGGACCTCGCCCATGGATGCACTGAGTATGATTATTTAGAAATTTAGAAGAATTGAATTATGGGAAGGCTGCATGATCTGTAGAAACATGAACGTACCAGCAAAGTAAAACCGACATGGAGCTGTTGGATTTTAAAAAAGATATTATGGATGCAATCAAACTTTCATTGACACTTTGCATATGTTAGATACAAGATGGCCCCTGTTTTCTCTCCTTTCTCTTTATAATGTTCCTATATTTATTATTGAATATTTTTCAGTTTGAAATTCGAGGTTGGAAATTAACCATACAGGAGTTACTGCCAGACGATAATGGCGACTACACTTGTGTTGTCCAGAACATGTATGGTTCTATTAACTGGACATTTACTCTTGAGGTCATCCGTAAGTGTTTAAGATATAGCTAGTGTAATTATTTATAAAAAAATAACGTGCATCAACCCATAAAATATGGTACTATCTCGATATGAAGTAATGATGAAATTTTCATGTGCCACTCTTCTTTAGTAATTCTTAGTTCATTCTAAGGAATTGTATATATATGTATATCGTTTATGGCAAATTGTATATTGTTTATGGAATTGCATATGTAAACAATAAATAATTTAATTATTTTTTTGTTTGTTTTAGAACGCTTACCTCACTCACCAATTATTGAGGGACCGAAAAATCAAACAGTTGTGGTTGGTGAAACTGTTAAAATGCATTGTAAAATAATTTTAAGTGATCTTCATCCTCATTTACAATGGTTGAAACATTACATGGTCAACAAGAGTTACCTGTCTGAAGATGGTGACCCCTACATTACAGTCTTACAGGTATGTTACAAGAAATTTGATTGGATATTATCAAATCTTGTAATTTCTTGGTGGATGGATAAATCTTACTTTCAGTTTACTTGTACATTCTTGGTACTGGTGAAGGATATCTTGTCAAGTCAAGTTATCTTGTGTAGCCCCTAGAGCTCTAATAAGTTCCAAAAGCTTAAAACCAAACCAAGCCATCAACTGTCTTTTTTATATTTTAATAGACTATGATGCATTAGTCACAGTAAGCAGTGGATAGTCACCCATGATTTATGACAACTGCATTAGTGAAATTGAGCTCACTCAAATATATAGAATATAGAGAGAGATAACTTGACTTGATGAAATCGGTGAAGGTTTTATTGTAGAAAGCACAGAATAGATAACTTTCCTTATTGCAGACGAAAGGTCCTCAAATTATTTCATTTGCAATTTAAGAAAAAATATTATCCATTCTTCATCTCAATGTCTACCTGGGTAAAAATCTGAGGTCTACTACTAGGCTCTTAAATGGTTTAGACTCGGCTTGGACCCAGATTCTCTTATGCACATTTAACGTTTATGGTACTGTAATCTGTTTCTAGCACCAAATAGACATATGACCATCCATGTATTTTAAGTAGAGATAATTTGAATAAGATTTCCTTTTGAAATAACCTGTATAAAAGTTATATATACTTTTAATAATTACCATATTTTTTATTAAGAATAATATTTAAATAGGAAATAGGTTCACGATTAAACTATGTTTATTTATTCATAAGATTACATTTCAGTCGAAGACGCATGTTTTTGATTTTACAAATTAGATCCAGTGCATGTCCTTAAAAAGAATTGATATCTGGTAAAATAATGAACAGATTGAGAAAATTTAAATATTCAAATTTAAACCGCATGTATGAAAATTAAGTTCTAATAAAGAAGGAAGCCATTTGATATTAAGATTGCATGAATATCCAGAAATTTTTTTTTTAATTAAAAGAAGAAACAAATTCAATTTCAAACCACTTGTACGATAAGTGAAAACCATTTAAATTTTGATTGCATGAATATGAAGAATAATTTTGATAATTTAAATAATTTTAATATTAAGAAATGCATGCTTAAATGACAGAGAAAATAGCATGAAAATTTTCGAGTACTTTTTAACATAGATTAAATAACACCAAAGAGCATGAAAAATTTAAAATTAAAACAGAGTAAATTTTATAATTGTTTCCAATTTTTTTTATTCTTATAAACAGGGTCGAGAGGTATGTTTAGTCAGGAAAATGAGAATGCGAAATGTTGATGTTAAAATATGTCTTTAGAAATGATCTAGATAATAATATTACCATAAATGGATGCATTTTGTCGAATAATGTCACTCTTTGTACTATTTGAATATGACTAGATTTCAGCCAATGAGATTTCAGACAGCACTCTTAATTAGTAACAAATCTAGCCAATCACTGCACTCTACTTTTCTCAATTTTTCTTCCATTGCACCTATTTTAATTTTCAGACTTTGATATTGTTTGTGACGCACCAGACTTGTTGCCTACTGCACCACTTTGTATAAAATTGGTTGATCATCAGTTTGCATCTTGATTGATATAAACACAGCTTAGAACATTCCAATAATGAGTGGTCCATGTTCTATGATCAACTGTCACAGACTCACAAATGATTTTGCCATAATCCATGAATAAACATCCAACCTCGTGGGTTTTCTCTGGGTCCTCCGGTTTCCTCCCACTGCTAAAGACCCCTATGCGCAAGCAAATTATTGAAATAAAATTAAACCATATGTTAGTCCCAAAATGACCTAGTTGTGTCGAGTGGACGTTAAACCCCATTTCTCTCTCTCTCTCTCTCTCTCTCTCTCTCTCTCTCTCTCTCTCTCATAGTTTAGCATTACAAATGATTTAATTATGATCCACAGTTAAGAATCACTGATGATTTCACCATTTTCCATGATTTAGAATCACAGAGAATTTCATGATAGCTATATTCCATGGTTAAGAATCACAAGGACCCCAGCTATGTTCCATGTTTAAGAAACCCAAGGAACCCAGATAAGTCCCATGGTTAAGAATCACAATGAACCCAGCTATGTTCTTGGTTAAGAATCAAAAAATATTTAGCTAATTTTCATGATCAAGAATCTAAAGTTATTTAGCTGGGATTTTTGCTGTATTCACATTTGAATTGATTGAGCAATGGCTCAGGATCTCTGATTATTGAGAATGGTGTCATTCTATCATTCAAGATGCAAATACAACCACATGGATATCTTTTTCTTCCAGATATTTCAGGAGCACCAACTGCATATTAAAAATCTGCACACAAAAATGCACATTAATGTTAAACATTTCTTCTAATGATCTTAATGTGATCCTCAATTGCACAAATTCTAGTCTTTAGAATTGCACATTAATTCTATTGTCACAAAAATAATTTGATAGCTTCATGGCACTGCACTGCATTTAAAACATCCTATGTAATTTCATGTCATTTATTCTAGCTCCAGTAGCTTTCGTTTCGTTCCCATGACCATCAGCACTAAAGATGGTTTCAAATAGACAAAAGTCTAATTAAAATAGAATGTGACTGTTTTATAATAGGATGTTTTAATTGAACATTATTTGTAATTTTTATTTGCTGTACCTTGGTATGATCATATAAGGTACAAAGTTGATACGCACCGAACTGATTTGTAGTTTTAAACACAGTGTTGTCCTTTTACGTTCCTTTGTTTGTCATATAAGGAACTGTTACATGTTGTCAACAAAATATTAGATATCCCTCATTGGAAATTTTGTCATGATGGTTTGAAATGCGGGTCTAATTTCTGTCATGATGGTTTGAAATACGGGTCTAATTTCTGTCATGATAGTTTAAAATACTGGTCAAAATTCAGTCATGATTGATTGAAATACTAATGTTAAATTGTTTCAAATACTGGTTAAAATTATGTCATGACTGTTTGAAATACTGATCGAAAATACTGGTAAAAATTCTGTCTACTGGTCTAAGTTTTTGATTAAATTGAAAATTTTCTACATCAATCTTTGCTCTTTTCAGGACCACTTGTGCTTAATGTTTAAAAATTTCCAATGAAGATATCTTTAAGGAGAAGTCCTAGCATGGCACATTCTTTGTACTTTACTCATTATCTAGTAATATATAGTCTTCACAATACATCACCTAAATTATAAATCTTTTTATTTTCAACCAATAAATCACCATGGAAAAACCAGGGATCGAACCTGGGACCTCCAGGTTACCGAATCAGCACCTTGTTCACTGTACTTTACAAACTTATGGTTGTAGGTGAATACACTAAGTCATTAAAACAAAGCGTTAGACTATTATAATGCGTGTTGATATCTTTGTTTATGTTACTCCCACTGCTAAAGACCCCTACGCGCAAGCAAATAATGGAAATAAAATTGAACCATATGTTAGTCCCGAAATGACCTAGTTTGTGTCGAGTGAACATTAAACCCCATTCCTCTCCATCTTTTTATGTTAAATGGATGACAAGATGAAACGATTTGTACTTCAGTTTGAGCATGGTTGTGACTATTTCAATATTAGATAATGAATAAATGAAAACTGAATCTGCAATGTCTGGACTTTAATATATGTCATTGTAAATTGGTGTTTTATGTGAAATATGCCTTAGAATGACCCTAAGAAGGCATTTTATTTTTCTTTCATTCTTTTCAATTGTTTCTAAAAACAAACATCACTGTTGCATGTTGTTTTTCTTTCTCTCTTTCTCTCTCACTTTTTCTTTTGAACACATTATATTATTTTGCTTTAATTTATTTTTTCACAATTTTTGTCCAAATGTTACTATCTTTTTTCTCCAAAATTTGGCAGAATACACATGTAAGCACATATGTAAAATATTGTCCTAGCTTTTTTTAGTGAGAAAATAGTTGAAATATGGCTGGTGGGGGCAGCTTTAAAGCTTTGGTAATAGGCAGCTGGTTTTATATAAAAGAATACGCCTCCATAATTATTTTCATACATGTTATTTGTTGAGTTTTTTTGTGAGAAAATGTATTTTAGCTTTTTGTTTCAATATTAATTTGGTTTTTTTTCTAGCGATCTAATTTGAATACAACAAATCCAGAGAGACTTGTCATACACAATGTAACTAAGGAAGATGCTGGTTGGTATACTTGTGTTGCTACGAATACAGTGGGAATGATATACGCTAGTGCTTGGCTAACAGTTAAAGACAGTAAGTAGAAAAAGGATTGGATAAAGCCCTGGGGATAGATTTCACAAACTATGGGGTCTGAAGTATAAAAGAAGCCTTTGTAACCATGTAAACACAAAAGTTATTAAATCTGAAAAATGTGTTTCATAAAGATATCTGGAATGATTTATGAGATGTGCCCCGGAATCAAAACTGGGAAGGACAGATGAAGCCCATTTCAAACTGTCAATATATAGCCGTGAATTATTTAACCCTTTCTTCTTCCTTGAAGAAAATTAGAGAAAAGTGGTATATTAATACAGGCACATTCCCTGGACAGACCGAAACAGTCTGAAACTGCTGTTCCTTAGACACCTCAAAGGCCCGAGTATAGCTTTCCTTATTATATTGCCATTTATTAGTTCTTGGGGACATCACAGCAATGCACGTGATGGGGCAGTTTGGGGTGATCTAAGGAGCCTTAGTTATGGCAGTCTGAAAGGGTTAAGGACTGTATACTTGTTCTGTGACTCTGTGTTTTGAGGTGGTCTAGAGAGCTGTAGCTTCGGGCATATTCCGAAAATGAACTACAAAACTCAATATTAATATACATCATTTATCTCTAGTTTTTTTTTTTTAAATTGAAACGGGGGGTAGTCAGTATTTATATGCACCAAATGCTAAAGGATTAATGTTGCAGAAAGTTGAGTTAGGTGTTGTGCACCTGTATTTTGGGTGGGAACATCTTGAGAAATTGATAGTTTACCTGTGAACTTGAATACCTGCACAAATATGCCAACAGATTTCTAATAATTTCATTTATTTCAGAAGAATTAATACCAATACCAGAACCACAGTTACCTGTTAAAAAAGCTTCATCCGATCGGACAGTTATGATAGTAATTATAGGCGTCGCCGTTGCTGCTATTATCAGTGTGGCATTGATTGTGTCTTTAATTATGTGGAATCATCGAAAGAAGCGTATGATACAGCAGAAGCCAATAAAACGTGTTATTGTTATGCGACCAGTAAGTTGTTATTACATGAAACATTATTATACTACAACCGTCTTTATTACCCTAGTTATTGTTATGCGACCAGTAATTAAGTTGTTATTACATGAAACATTATACTACAACCGTCTTTATTACCCTAGTTGCTGCAGAAAAGTAGGACACTAAACCCGATCTCATTTCGTTCTTGTACAATACAATCTTTCTACATTCCATTTGAGCAAAATAACACGAAGTGCAGTAGACGGGGATGAAAGGTTAATGCGTGTGTGTTAGATCAGAAGTTTTGTCATTGAGCGGGGTTTCGATTTCCTGCTTGTACATGACAGGGGGTAGGATTGCCTGTCTGACCTCATGGGTTTTCCTCAGGTCCTATGGGTCCATATTTTAGTCCCGAAATGGCCTAGTTTGTGTCGAGCGGATGTTAAACCCTATTTCTCTCTCTCTTTAACGCGGTTGGTGCAGAAAATTAGGACATTTAACCCAATTTCATGTCATTGCATTTCCACCTAGCTCTGATAGTTTGTCGATATGCAGTTCATGAAGTATGTATAAAATAATGACGTTTCTACTGTGAACTTTTAAATTAGTGACTAAACCCATGAAATAAACCCAATCCAATTGCTACAAAATTTGTCAATAAATATTTAATTATTTTCCTTGCACTTCAGAACGATTTGTATTACTCGAAAGGAGATCCAAGTGTCATGCAACCATTGGTTCGAATTGAGAAACAGTCTCGTCAAAGATTATCGTCAGATGTAACTGAGGTTTCAGAATACGACATCCCTCTTGATTCAGACTGGGAATTCCCAAGAGAAAGGTATAATCATTTTTCTGATTTATAATTTTAAATATTTCTGTTAACGCTGAGGATCGTTATTTGAGGTATTTTAAAACATGTACTTGCAAACTACTATTTTGTGAAAGATGCATCTCTAAAAGAAATATCATTCCAAAAACAATTCAGTTTTAGATCAGTGTTTACAAGATGGGCTTCGTTTTAATTTGATTGAATCGAATCAGGAGATAATCGGCTGTTGGTATTTTGATTTTGTTTCTTAATTAAATGTTACATAATTTTAGTATTTTTCTTACATGAATTAAGCCACAAAAACTTAGTTATTGTCCGAAAAAATACCAGATTTTAAATTATTTATTCAGAAACATTTTCATCATTATTAAAGAAGATGTGACTTTATAATTCATGATAATATATTTTACTTTTTAAGACTGGTTTTGGGTGATCGTCTGGGTGAGGGTGCCTTTGGTTTGGTTATAAAGGCTAAAGCAATGGGTATAGCTAACAATCCAGGTCAAACAACTGTTGCTGTTAAAATGTTGAAAGGTGAGATATAAATGTTTTTAGGTGGGGGTTTTTTTTATAAAGAATGGGGTTTAAAGAATAATGTGAGATTGTTGAATATCTATGGTGCCAGACCCCCAAATGTGCATCAAGCCCTGGTGGAGAGGGGAGCTATAGGCTTCTGTCTGTTCTCCAATTTCTGTACATAAACATTGTTTTAAAAAAGCAAAAAGCCCAGGTGTTTGAATTTTATATTGATTTCATCCGAGTATAAAAACTGGTTAAAATGTTATGTTTAAGATGATGCTACTGATCGTGAGATGACAGATCTAATGCAAGAGATGGAAGTGATGAAAGTGATGGGTAGCCATAAAAACATTATTAATCTTCTTGGCTGTTGTACACAAAGAGGTAAGCATTTGTTTTGTGTATTCAAAATAACACGGCTGTGAACACAGATATTTGTTAAATGTTCAATGCGTTTAGCATTTAGATGCAACAATATTGGGCAAAAAAATATCTAACCCTTTGAACGTAAGCATCAGGATTTCTGGCTGTGACTTTTTAGTGCCCACAATTCAAGTGGCTGGATCTTTGGTTGCAAACCAGACAGAAACTGTCAGTACTATAGGATGAAATATTGGGAGATAAACCAAGAAAGCAATGTTGTAGTGTCCACAACATGAGAGGGCAGTCCTCTAGCTGCATCCTTCCCTTATTTACATTCAGATGTTAGACATTTTGATCACAGAACCCATTGTATAGCCTGCAAATTTAGTAGGATTATTGTATACCATATATCCATTGTTGGCTCTTTGAATTTCCTCAATTGAGAAGTGGTATCTGGTGTTTTTCAGTATATCCTATCATATTGTTGCTTTCACTACCATACTTATATATTATATTTTCTAGGACCACTATTTGTTATTGTTGAATTTGCTCCGCATGGTAATCTTCGTGACTTCTTGAAACTTCGACGACCAGCCAACTCCACTCTTCCTCCAACACCAGGCTATGAAAAACCAGTCATTGACTTTAATGCTGTTTCTATCAAACCTTTAACACCGAAAGATTTAATATCATTCTCCTATCAGATAGCTCGTGGTATGGACTATCTAGATTCTAAACATGTAAGTACCAGGAAAACACGGACCTGATTACCAGGCATGGAAATAACGGTACCTGACATTAGGAACTTTGTGCAAGACATTTATTAACCAGTCTACGTCATTTTGACGTCATGACGTCAAGTGGTCAGGCTAAATAAAGGCTAAAGTGAAATATTTTGTATGCCTATTTCAAAAGACTACAGCCGGATAATTATAAGTGATAGACTCTTGACACCAATAAAAAAGTTGAAAAGGATACGTTGATTTATAATTTGCACGTTATCTCTCTTTTTCTAAATCATTTTCATCAGAAATTTCATTTTCATAATCGGTGTCATTGATATAAAAGGGTTCTTACTATTATGGACTGCGGTTGACCGTGACCACTTAGCTGTATAACGTTATGTTGACTATAGTCAACAAAGACCGTTTAGGGGTTAACAGTATGAATAAAAACACAGAAAATAGACAAAGTATGAATTTGTGTCTGACAATGTCCTGTGACTGGTACCTTATTTCCAGATTTGCTGATACCAAAGTGCAAGAATTGTGCATTGATTCAGTCCAGATTAATGATACTATGAATTAACACATAACAGTTAGCTACTGACAGTCAAAATATTTGTGAAAATATAAAAAAGATGAAAATAAAAGAAATGAAATGCATGTGAAAATAAAAAAATATAAAAATACATGTGAAACTAAAAACGATCAAAATACATGTGAGAATAAAAAAAAGATCAAAATACATGTGAAAATAAAACAAAAGGCAGAAATGCAATTCACATAAACTCCTCAGACACTTGTTATGTTTTTAATTATTATATTTTATATTTTAGTGTATCCATCGTGATTTAGCAGCTAGAAATATTCTAGTATCAGAAGATCTTGTATTAAAGATTGCTGATTTTGGTTTAACACGGAATGTTAAACATATGGATTACTACAGAAAAACCACTGATGTAAGTGTAAATTTTAAGCAAGAATCCCATTCAAAATGGGAGGCATGTGGCTCATAGAGTAGACCCTGGTTTTCCCTTTGTCATTGGTGCAGCGCGGAGAACTTAGCAAGGAAGAGTGTCTAATCCTTTGGATGGGACTGAAAATCAAGGTCCCCTTGTACGTCCGAGTGCATGGAAAAGAAGTTGGAATTCGATGAAGAGTAGTAGGAAATGCTGCTGTCCAGGCAAAATGTCCCTAATTTCACACTGCATTACACTGCATTACACTGACACGTGTTCATTAGCCTGATAGGAGCAGAACAGTAGGATGTTGTAGATAATATCATTACATTTCTGGCACAAAATTTTTCGCATTATATGGAGCAAATCTTTGGTGGCCGTTGTTTTTAATAGAGTACTTAAAATTTCATGCAATTGTTTGCATTCCAATAGTTGACAGTATTTTCATGTATGCTTTGCAAGAGTTTAAATATTATGCTAATATTTTATGTATATTTTAGGGGCGATTACCTGTAAAGTGGATGGCACCAGAAGCTTTGTTTGATAAACGATATACCTCGAAATCTGATGTGTAAGTCATACTCTTTTCCATCTTTTGAAAACTGCTGACTACAGTTTTGATGAAAATTAAATCTCTAAAAAAAAAAACAAGTTCAAAAAATGTTCGATTGCATTCAGTATTTACAAAAATATGGTGAATTGGGAATTTCACTTCCTCTGCAGTCAATATAAACAAGTCTGCTATTAGTGTTGGATAAAATCTTTTGATGGGAGTTTTTATAATACGATTAAATCCACTCCGAGGGATTATTTACTGTTGATAGTTTGATTTTGTTTTTTGAAATCAATTAGGCCACGAAATATTAGATGTTGTCCCAAAAATGCAAATGACTATCCAAGTAGTTTATGATGACTACTCAGAGTTGCTCACCAATCACTAAAGGTATAAAATTCTCAGTGTTGAAATCAACTTTGTCACTTAATGACGTAGTTCTGTATAAAATCTCATAGATTGCTTTATTATTTCGTAATTTTTACAATATACAAGTATTTATTGACGTGGGTGTTATATTATTTTAGATGGTCATTTGGAGTATTATTATGGGAGATCTTTACCCTTGGAGGTAATCCCTACCCATCAGTACCCGTAGAGGGTTTGTTTGAGTTATTAAGAAAGGGACACAGGATGAAGAAACCTCCATATGCTACAGGAGAAATGTAAGTAGAATGAGTGTTTTCTCATATGAATTTTGAAAAAGGGGGGTCCTGACTTTGATTGGTCCCACTCATCTCGAGTCTGTCTTTCGGATGGAATGAAAAACAGAGGTTCCCTGCAGTTTGTAGTCGATGAAGAGTAGACGGAAATAACATTAGTTCGGCAAAATTTCACTCGCAGCAACTTCGAAATTTTGCTTCATTTCATTTGAAATAGGAGACGGGGGCATGTTCAGGATTTTGAGAAGGTGGGGTGGCAGGCGTAGGGAATGTCAAGTTTGGCGTGAGGTCTAAGAGATTATTCCGAAAACACATTATTTCTGCTCATTAAGGTGCATATTGTGAGGTAAAAATGGCGGCATTGCTTAACACATTATGCCTTCCGAGGTGGAGGTACACAAGAACAGGGAGCTATGAAGAACTAATACAGAAATAATAGTAACACAGCAGACAAAAAGAGAGACAGAGAGTTGCTAATAGTGATGGATTTATAATATGATATTATACCAGCATAACAAACATTTATTATTATTATTCAATTAATTCAGTTTAGAAACTCATTTTCTGATTTATTAAGTTTTTTTTTTTCATTTCACAGATATTCTATTATGTTAAAATGTTGGAATGATAGTCCCAATTATCGCCCCAGCTTCAATCAGTTGGTAGAAAACTTGGATAACATCCTATCTCTGTCTCTTAATGATCAGGTATGTAAACATTATCCTGCTAATTTTTGTGAGGGGGTTGTGACAGAATGGTCAGTGGATAACAGGTGTGTTATCATTGCATGTCGTTTGTTATTATTATTCTTTGTGACAAGGATGGGGTCATCAACTGGACCACATCAGTTTTCTCCTGGTGTGTTGTCCCCCACTCGCCCAACTCACTCCCCTCTTCTGAAAAGCTTTGCTGACTGAAGTTTGTAGGTGGTCTGGGTGTTGGACTCTTCTGTCCCGCCGGGTTTAAATCGTGGGGTAGTCCGAGGAAAAGCTTGGAACTTTTCAAGCCCCTTTCCCACTTGTCAGGAGTAATATCTACTGGGCAGACAAATGAAAGTGTTGCCTAGTATGGGTCGATAGACAACGGTACACGTAAAAGAAACCCTTGACAGTTAAAATTCAATGAAGAGTAGGCAAAAATGTCATTGTCCAGGCAAAATTCAACTCCCTAGCATTGCACATGTGACCATAGAAAAAATAATCATGTGTCAGTCTTAAAGTGACTGAAGATGTTAAACACCATTCCTATTGTATCTTTAAGTTTGTTCAAAGTATTTTGTAGAAGATGTGAAACACCCAAAAAACTTTTTGAGATTTTAACTTCAGTGTGTACTCTGTATGTACTCTTTGATCAACTGTTTTTGTTTTTTTTCAGCCATATTTAGATTTAGAACAGATTTCAGTGCCAATGAGTGTGTCTGATAGCCAATATTCTTCCATGTCCCATAGTGGTTCGGAGTCTAGTTCTTCGGAAAGTCTTGACATGTACAATCCTATCAACGATTTTTAACGGGAAAATGAAACAAGTTCAGAAATGTGGCAAGAAATTTCATTCTGATTTCAAGGAAGGATAAACTGTATTGTTACTTGACTGACGACCTTTTGGAACATTGAAGGTCATAGTTGTTGTATTTATATTAATGTGTTGGGATCAGAAAAATCGGACTTATCTATTACCAAGCAACACCCAACAACAATAGTATTTTTGAGGTTGTATATTACGTCAACTGAATTGGTGTTCGTCTTTGTTATATATTGTGGTCTAGGCACTGGTGTTTTCTGTGAATTATAATAGACTGTTACACTGCCAGCATAGAATTATAACAGTGGCAACCTTCAACTTTGACCTAGATACATTTATGAAGGCTATCACTGCCAGATTGTGACAAAATTGGAACATTTCAATTAATCGCAGAGACAGTGTAGTTTTTTATTATTATTATTTGTTCGAATTACGGGAAGGATAGTGTATCATTGACTTGATCAATCAGTCTTCAAACAGCATGTTAATATATTTGATTGTCCAGTTGTTGTATTTAACAGTTTTTAATGTGTATTATTTTATCATCAAGTCATCTTCATCTATAGAGAGATATTTTAAGGTGTGCTGTGACTGGATCAATGTGACAATGTAGACTTCATTGTAAACACGTTAAAGGACCTTGCATCTGTGGAAACAGTACTACTTACATAAAAAAAAAATACATTTATGATCACAATCATTTTTATACAGGCTTGGGCCACTTTAATCAAGGAATTTTTTATTTGCAGAGCATTTTATACAAGAAAAAAGCCAGTTTCTTTGCACATAACAATTGTTTTAGTCAGTAACGGCTGGACCCGAAGAACTGTTTTTCATATCGATTGACCATATTTTATAGTGAACTGTGTTTAAGACTTTTGGGATTCTTTTTAAAACAATTCTAATTTAATATGTTTTTAAATTGTTCATTTACTCTCATCAAATTATATGGTTTTAACTGATGACTCTTAATGTGTTTCACAATTTTCAAGTGTGGACTGTTCAGTTTTTGGAAAGAAAAAAGTGAAAGATGTGTAAGGTAATTAGTGCAAAACGCTGATCTGACTTTATCAAACCATCTTTGAAAGGAGTGATAATGTTATCAAAGAGGACAATAACAATAATCAACGATCTGAACAAAATTCATGAATATTATAACACTTAGTGAAGGAATGTGTGGACAATATATGTGCTTAACATGAACATTTTTGACGAACTGACAACAATTATTATAAGTGTGAGAGTAGAATATAGTGAAATGGGCAGCGAATTAGAAAGGTGTTGTATGATGAAATTTATGTGAGTCTCAGGCCTTAAAATATTTCAGTCTCAACATTATTTGATCTACCGTAGATTATCACCAAAATTGTACAAATTATTCTTATTGGATCAAGCTTAGCAGTGTCCCTGCAATCAATCATTTAATAAAATATGAATGCAATGAATCCAGTAGATTGAATAACATTGAGATTGGAAGTAAAGTATTAAGTTCTATTCCCCTAGGTGCTTGTTTAAAGTTTAAATATGTCTTCCACATGTTGGTCAAAAAAAAATAAACAAAATATAGATAGTCGTAGTTACGCCAAAGATAGATGGGAAATCCTCTATTCAGACACTTCTTTATATCACATCATATAAAAACTGGTTTATTTAAAAGGTATTTTTAAATGTCAATATATATTTGAAAGGTATATGGAGCATAGCAAAAACCAAATGGAATTGTATTTTGGAAATAACATGATGAATATCAATTACACAGATTTGATCATTAAAACAAATTATCTTATGCATAAATTAAAATCCTAATTCACATCACAATATATAAGGAATGGCTTATTAAAATGAGGAGATATAGAGTTTAGTAATAAAAACATGGTATTTTAGTTTTAGTTGCTCTTTGGTAACTAGTGAAGGGTTTATTAGATAGACTTACAGTACAAATTGTACCAACAAGCTTTAAGTGATGGTATCATTGACATTATTATAAAACTTATTGTTATATTTTAATTTTTCGCCCTGTCTAAATGAGATGTTTATATTGGTTGTTCTTTATTATTGTTTAACGGAAAAGGGAAAATTCGTTAAAATCAGACAAATGTATAAAATATTAATACCTTATTATTAATATTTGTATGCAGTGAAAGTGACACCCCTCCATTTTGAATTAATTGACATTTTTGTGAAAGTTGTGTAACAGAGAAGTCCCACTTCAGTTTGATTAGAACATATTTAAATTCTTGACATACCCATGTTTGAAAACAAGTTTAAAGAAATTGTGCTACTAATTAAGGAATTAAGGATTCTGTATGATGGGAGGATTTGGTTCCAAAATAAAAACAATTAAAATAATTTGTTACACCATAAAAGCTCCTGTTTACATAACCCAAACAACTCAAAAGTTGCTGTCGCACAGCAGTCACAAAGATGTTAATAAAAGGGATTCTTAGAAGCAAGTTATTCATGAATTGAGATGTCATACTGACAAGGAATATTTTTTGTAAAAGAATGTTTGGACCATAGAGAGGATTACTGAAAAAACGACCTGTGTCAGGTTGTAGTTCAGTCTAGGAAAATATAATGCCTTTGGGTTCAAGTGTGATGCTTCTAAAAATCCTTTTAAAAGATTCCTCATAGTTATGTATATTTTCTTGTACAGAATATTAACCTAAAGGATGAGTTGAAATCATTTGTGTAAATATATTAATGTAAAGAAAGAACCGCTCAAAGATAAATTTATTGTTAGATAACTTTCACTTAGTCGTTACAATGTCAGGGAAGACAACTCTGCCAAGAACTTCCAAATATCACTGTACTTTGATTTATTATATGGTTTTTAAGGCTATTAAATGGAATTATTTACTACTTAATGGTACAGCTTCAAGCAAATAACTAGTATTATTTAAAACAATCTCTAGGATACATCTAGATCGATATCCATTTCAACATTTTAAAAAATATGCTTAGCTTTTGTATTCATTGATATAAAATATTTTTCGAATTGTGACCAGAGAAAAAATGATAGAGCCAATTGAGAAGTGTTTTATGATGAGCATTCATTAATATAGGGCAATGCCATGGGCATTTAATTGATTTTTTAAATTTTTGTACATGTTGTAGGCTAAGAGCTAAGCAATCTATGTCTTTTTTTTCTTTCTTTTTTTTTTTTTTTTAGATACGGCTTAAAATGTGTTCTGATCAAATGTAAATGAAAATTTATACATCTTATAGATGTTAAATTAAATTTACCAAATATCATAGTGCTAAATACTGCCCAGTTTTTTTCTTTATAAACAAGCGCTTTATAGTTTTGTTTTTTTCAATCTTGTACAGTTGTCATTATTTGTACACAATATTGATAATGATAATAATATTTAAATTTATTGTGAATTTTTGTGCTATTTTAATTCATAAATGAAATCATGAACTCATTTACATATCATTAATCTGTGCGTCCATATATATGGTCATATCATATGTTCACATATATGGTCATTGAAGTTCAAATTATTTAAATGTGAAATTAGTCTTCGAAATTATTTTAATCAAACTTGACATGTTCAATGTATATCTCTCATCATATTTTGTCCTGGTATGTGAAAGACTACAAGAAGTAGTTTGTTACCCAGTCTTAATTACATAACTCAATAAAGTTGAGAAAACTTCTTTATTGTCATGTACATGTAGCTAAGAACTAACGACCCAAGACTTTATTGTAAGTTTGCATTTAAGTTTATAAGCATTTATGTCTTTAAAAAACTGCCATTGATTTTCTCAGTTATACATTTGTGTTCAAATGCAATATTATATTATTATTATTATTTGTTTAGAAGAAAAACTTGTTTTTTTGTTCACTTAATCAGTACCTATTGATTACAATTGTTAATTGTGTTCTATTATACTTCAGTAAGTACAAAACGATTAAAACAAACCATGAATTATATTAAATAGTAAATAAATAAACATACAATAAATCTTGTTAAATCATATAAAATTTGTCTTTGTCATTTTGTCATATATGAATGTAGGGGGGTTGGATGGCTGAATGGTTAGCCTGCTCGTGCTGTATCATAAAGTCTGTCATTGAGTCGACTGGCGTGGTTTCGAATCCTCGGTTGTACGTGACAAGGAGTAGGGTCGCCTGTCCAACCTCATGGGTTTTCTCCGGGTCCTCCGTTTTCCTCCCACTGCTAAAGACCCCTACACGCAAGCGATTTATGTAAATAAAATTAAACCATATGTTAGTCCCGAAATGACCTAGTTTGTGTCGAGTGGACGTTAAACCCCATTTCACTCTCTCTCTCTCTCTCTCATATATGAATGTCCATTGTTATGATACACATACAGGACAGAGGACCTGGCAAGGGACAAGGTATAGTCGTTCTGATCGAGGTCTGGGCAGAATTTCCTTCATAGTACACTGTATGGTGTGGCTCATTTTTCGTTATGATGCGCCTACTCAAAAGACCAAGATTCGAGGTCCAAGCTGGGTTAATGGCACGTCATTTGTCTGCTAGCCATCAAATAAAATTAATTTAGATAGCCCGAAACCATCCTTACGAAAGCGACAGCCAGTGAAATTGAGTTTCTGGGGTGAAAAATAACTTTTATGTTCATCCCATCCAATTATTTCACTGAAGTTGCTATCAGATGCATATGTACAAGACATTATTAACGACCAAATAATCGAGCCAATGATAGATAACTATTATATACACCTGCTTGAGAATGATTTATGATCAAATTTGTGAATAATTGATATCTAAATGTATGGTATATAAGCTTTCTATTACATACAGACATGCGCCTACTCAAAACAACAAAAGCCGGCTTTATTATTTTAAACTAGTATTTCAACATCTATCCTGAATTTGACCAATGACATAACAGACACCTGCCTTTGAAATGGATTCCACACATATACTCCATGTTATGTATATATAGAACATGTAATATGTGAAGGATCAACTTGGAGAAATACAAATATTAGCATTATAAAATAAACTTGAACATACTATATGTCTATATTGCTGTATAAAACTAAAACCACCTGCTTGCACCTTTCTTCTATTCACTGCGTGACAAATAACCTCCATCTATTCCCGCTATTTACAGATTATATACTGAACGATAAACTATACCCGCCACACCTACCCCATGTTCTTTAGTCATTTTACTATATTAACTAACTATTGAAGCTGTGCACCCTCCCCCCTCCCCCCAAACATTTTGAAACATTCGTAAAAATTGCTTTCAGAAGTTTGTGCCACTCAAGAAAACAGACGTGAAAACGCTTTTCGGACCGTAACTTGAGTATAAAATTACATGCAAGGATTTGAAAATGAAATTGCTCATAGCCTCCATTTCGTTAATTCGGAAGACACCATTTCAAAATAAAATGGAATGTAAAATGGGGTTTAACGACTTGTCAACATACTGCTTCGGTTATTTAGAGATGAGACTAACATATGGTTATTTCATTTCAATGGTTACGTGTGCAATACGAGGTAGGAGGATTTTCCTGGACATTGGCGTTTTCACATACTCTTCGATATCGGCTTTTCGTTCTATCCGAGCGACTAGCTACACTTTCCTTGTCACAGGTGGCAGCCCTCACAAGAGAAGGCCGGACTTGAAAAATCCCAAAGGGTCTTCTCTGCCCACGTCTGTATTTGAAACCAGAACATTTTAACCGAGAATCCGTAGCCCTAAACATGAAGGGTTAGAACGCAACAGCAACAACTTTGATTCCTTAAGTTTCTCCTGTGCTGTTGCTCATATTTGTTAACCAGAATGGCGGGAAGGTGTTAATTGTCAAATAAGCAGATTTAACATTTACTATTACTAAAGTAAGTTTAGATTTGATTTAAATAATTGGAAATGTTGAAATAATTCCAGGTTAATTATTTGTAATATATATTTGACACTTACAAATACCATGACGCTTCCAGACTACCTTTGTAATCTAAGCCCCAAAAAAGAAAATGGAAGATAAGCTTCGTCATGCGTTGTTAAACGCGTTAAATGCGTTTTGGGGGTATATTTTGGAAGAATGTAGGGGGGGGGGGGATTTCTATTTTAAATGATGTCTCGAAGGTCCTTTCAAAGAAACCCACACCCGCAAAACTGGGGCCTGTTTCACGAAATTGTAACTAAGATAAAATCCAAATTTTAGTGATTTGATTCGATAATATTAGATTGATTTTAGTGCTTAGCCAATCGAAACTGAAGTATCTACTAAAATTTGGATTTTATCTTTAGTTAAGATTTTGAGAAACAGGGCCCAGGATCTTAAGAAAAATGTAAACATTGTTTCTGCCAATGACCACGTCCAGACAGCTTTACCATATACAATAAATTAGAACCACGAAACTCGAGGATATATCAGGCGACACCGAGCCACTATGTCATGTGGGTATTTCTCTAAACGGCAGTCGCCACAAAGAATCACGTCTGCCAATGTGTCTTGAAATGTGTTTCGAATTAGCCTAAAAGTTTGAGGATGTGTTCAAATAGCAAGCACTTGTCGACCTTAGTTTAGGATATAGTATCAGCTCTCCTATAGTTCAAATTCTAGAATATATATAGTTACATATAAGTATTTATATGTTAGGTAAATGTAGATTCATCTAAAGGGGTTCAACCATTTTAATTACTGTTAGCATTTTCGAAATCCCAATTATTTTCGGCTCATATTCTATCATATGAAATTACAAACATCCAATAATATGATATTCGTTCCTTAGGCATGCATTAGAGTAGTTATATGTCTGACTAATATATCTATTTGAGACCCATGCTATTTCCATTCAATGGAGTTCTTTGATTATTGAAAGGCCCCGCCACAGACCACTGGTTATAGTATTGAAAGGAACGCTGAAGGTGCTGGGTTGGGAACTGTGATCCAACTACTTCAGGTGCTCGTTTGAGTTCTTTAATCAAAAACTACTTCAGGTGCTAGTTTGGGATCTGTGATGAAGTCACTTCCGGTGCTCGTTTGGGATATGTGATCCAACTACTGAAGGTGCTCGATTTAGATCTGTGATCGAAGTACTACAGGTGCTCGTTTCAGATATGTGATCCAACTACCGAAGGTGCTCGTTTTAGATCTGTGAGCCAACTACTGCAAGTGCGCAATTAAGATCTGTGATCAGAGTATTGAAGGGGCCGACTGCGATCTCTGCCAGACAGTTTTGCGCCCTAGGCAAGGTCAACTACTTGCACCAGAAAACCAATAATGCCATCTTCGATATTCAAAAATAATATGTTTCTATGGGAAAATTTGCAAGGCATACTAAACATGAAATTGGTAAATTATTTTAATGTACTATAAGTAACACATCAATCATTGATTAATCTATTGTATGAAACTGTGACCCTCGATGCTCAGTATTGTAGCCCCCTTAGATTTGTGCCCCAGGCAAAAGCCTAGATGACCTAATGGTAGCACAGACCCTGTCAGTGGTCATATTATTGAATACTTTGAAGAGGCGTTATTGAAGAGGCGTTATTGTAAACATCTTGTATCGATTGTGTATCGTTTAAACTCGGCTAACATATTATTGCCATCATACAATGTGATTCGATTTACACAGCCAAAGGGAGAACATCATCTGTGAAACCTGTGAAACACCAGCTTCGTTTACAGATATAGATTCATCTTCCAACGTTTGTTTTGTTGTGGAGCAAGTCAATAACCAGGATGTTCTGGGTTTGATGTCTTAAAACCATGACGGTTAGAAATCGATGCAGAGTAGGCGGAAACCCCAATCTACGGGCGAAATTTCACCCATAACACACCGCGTGGCGTATGTCCGTATTGGTGCCGAAAATTAGGACGCTATTTTTTAATGGTCAGGTCTAAATATTAAGGCCACCTGTAGATTTCGTCATGGTCACGAGATGTAAACAGGGTTAGCGCACATGATTGTTGCCGGGGATTGTGGGTAAGGATAAGGGCCAGGTCTAGGGTTAGCGCTAGCCCTGTTTACATCTCGTGACCTTAACGAAATCTGCAGATGGCCTTAATATTTTAACCTAACAGACATTAAACTCCATTTCGTTTCATTTAGAGTGGATTATCTTGATTGAAGTATTTGGTAGAACCCCCTTTAAAACGATATACCTATTCTACATACCAGCGTGAGTAACACCTTTCCGTTCTGTGTACAGTTTGCGGCCCAATATCATGATCATTTACACTGTCCTTTAGTACTATAACAGTACCTAGCAACCGTGTCAGAGATTTATATGGTAAATATGTTACTAATGACTGTATATTATACAACAACAATGACTATTAATATCAGTTGATTTGATACTGGCACCACAAATATCTAGACATTTTAGTATTATACGTATCCACCTTTCCGTTTCTTGTTTTGGCACTGGTCGTAAAGTTTTAAAAAATCTTATATAAGGAATGAAAGTGGTACTCGTCCACTGCCATCTTGTGTCATTGTCCTCTGTGCTTTGTTTTTTTTTCTTCTATTTTTTTTAAAATTTTGATGGTTGTCGTTGTTATTGGTTTGTTTGCTTGTATTTTTTTCTCGTCTATTATTCGGGCCATGTTAATTATAAATGTTCAAGTAGTGACTCAGTTTAGCTGAAATGGTCAATGGTGACCCGAAACCCAGAAAACCTCGCACAAAGACGCTTACATTATGATATATCATGGTATCCATCCACCTTTCCGTTTCTTGTTTTGGCACTGGTCGAAAAATGAAAAACATATACTTATATGAAGATAAAGGTACAGTTGTCCACTGCCAACTTGTGTTACTATCCTCGATGTTTTTTTTAAAAAAAATAATAAAAACAATAATAAAAAAATCAGATTTTTAGTAGTGATTGGTTTGTTTGTTGGGTTGGGGTTTTCTCGTTCACTAATTTAGAGATGACAAAGTTTGGCGGAAATTGGCAATGGTGACCCGAAGCTCAGTAGATGCAGCAATTATTATATATTATGACTCTTTTATTTATATTTTCCCTAGAGAATTACCGTTACCATTCTTGCAACATCTAATGCCATAACCATTAATGGGGTCACGAATTCAGGATTTCATTCTTGTGCACAGCTGCTATACTGTAAATTTCCAAAATCAACTTTTGGGGTTCAACGTCTTCAGTAACTGTTACGCAAGACAATCTGTTACTGGCCACCTGTCTGAAATCCAGTTACCAGTCAATATTTCAGTTTAACAGGACACCTGCCTAATAGAATTGCCAAAGTCAACTATAGCCCACCAACTATAAGACAACATTGTGATATCATGAAAAGCACTTGACTATGGTTCCAAAAGGCGGAAGCCTTGGCTCTTTTGATTCCGACGTCCCACTTTTAAATGGTGCAGTCACACTAAACTTACGTTGTCTGTCTACTATTATAACTCTGCTTGAACACATACACTAAGCTAGTTGACCGACATTTTAAGTTCCAAATCGACGATTTTAGTCGAAAACACTAAGTATATTTCGAGAATTTTGAGAGAAGTATATATTCTGCTTTCATTTACTAAAATTGAAAGTTTTAATTATTCTTTTGTGAACCGGACTACGACCGCATTACAAAACAATATACTAACTGTTTGATATGACGGGGATCACGTGGCTAAGTGGGTAAGACGCTAGCTCGCTAGCCTGGAGGTCGGGTGTTCGATCCCTGCATTGGCCGAGAAAGTTCATCCAGATTTTCCGGCGTGGTTCTCCCTTGTCAGTGATGCAGGACGGAGGGGCTGACAAGGAAAGCTGTATAGTCGTTCGGATGGGACGAAAAACCGAGGTCCCGTGTACACATTGGCGTGCACGTAAAAGATCCCTTGGCAGTTGGAATTCGATATAAGAGTAGGCCGTAGTGCCGCTGTCCGGGCAAAATTTCTCTCATAGCACACTGTATGGCGTATGCCCGTCTTCATTAGCCCAGGTTAGGAGCATAACAGTAGGACGTTAAACTCCATTTCATTTCATTTCATTTCGTTTGATATGACGGCCATTTAGGACAGAGACCTATTCTCAATAAGTACATTTCAAAAATTTTGAGAAGTATATATTCTGCTTTCATTTAATAAAATTGAAAAGTTTTAATTATTAATTAGTCTTTTTGTGTGTAACATATGTGAACCAGCGTAGGACCGCATCACAAAACAGTACACTAATTGTTTGATATGGCAGCCATTAGGAAAGAGATCTATTAGAGTAGATAGTTTTCTGTGTGCAGAATGTTGTGTAGCGTCACAAAGTCATACGAGACAAATTAAAGTCTACATTTTCTGGAAAATCAAACTGCTACAAGTAAACTATCTTTAAATGTTTTCTAAGAAATCGTGATATTTCAACTATAGAAATCTAGAATACTAGTAAATTAGAGCAATAAATTAGAAAAAAGGCAAAATGCAGAGAGGAAATTAAAGTTTACATGTCAGAATCTGGTTTGAAAATTATTACTTATATGGTTTTATTATCTATAATGAACGAACACGGAAATTGGCTTACAAGATGTCCGTAGATTTTATAAACACGGATAGGAAATGGAAGACTTTCATATAATATACAGATGTGATATGATAGGACGGCCTACATCACGAAATTTACATCATATATGATGCGAGGATGTGACACATTTTTGGCTTCTGATCAACTATAAAGTGGGATAACACTCAGTTCAGAAGCTTTGGCATAGAATAAACGCCAAATATATGTCAGAAATCTGGTTTAGTTAATCTCATAGTTTACAAGTTTATAAATGATTTCAGTTCTGTTTAGAATCAGAAAATAACACACAGCTAATACCCGCTAATGAACTAATTATTAATGAATTAAAATGGAAGAGTGGTTGATAAACAAGAGCGAGGAAAAATGGTATTACTTTTTCCAAAACATTTTGCAAACGCCCCCAATCCTATTTACAGGGGAGCCACGGTGACTAACTAAGCAGGCCGTTCCGGGTTCTATGCACAGAGGTTTACCATTGTTAGTGGTGGGGATAGGGGATATGTTCAGATGTCTCCATGAAAAACTTTTCCGTGGGAAAGGGGATAGGGGACACTTCCTACACACAGATTAAGACTAGTAATTTCTCTTCCCATCGACTTCAAGAATAAGTGCAATTATCTGTTTTGTCGTTCATCAAATTCAAAACTAAAATCAATACTCTACTAAAACTACCAATTTTTACCATCAACTGCTTAACAGCATCAATATGCTACATCTATTGATCGAATACAAATAGTATTACCGATGTCTGAGAATATATAATACTTGGATATTTGACAGCAAAATAGATCCTATACGAGTTATCTGGCTTATTTTAAAAATGAAAAATAAGAAGATGGTCGTATCATCTGGTAAAGATGAATAAATACTAATCGAAAACATCTGATACCAAACCTAGAAGGTTATTGGAAGGTTCCCGCAGTGCAAACTAACTATCAGTCGTTGTAACTCACTGAAATAACTCTCATCTTACTGCTGGACATATGTTCCGATTCCTATAAATTCACCTAATTAGCTTTCAAACTACAACCCAGGAAATACACGATCACCTCTTTTTACAGGAAATTATTACAAAATTGTCCAAATCTGGTTACTATTGGCAACAAGATATCCTATCCATGAAGGGCAAACGTCGTAAAAATTAGCTCTTAAGAAAACTCAGGTCGAAATTGTTGGCGTCAATACCTAAATGACTAGACCGTTGGTCAAAAGTTTTCTTGATTTTCAAGAACGGAACAAAAGACGAAAAACGAAGTCGATTAGTTTATTTTCTGGAATGACGGCAATCTAAGACGAAACGCACAAAAGCCAAGCGAGTGGATTAGTTAATTGGCGTAGATAAAATTACTAGGTATTGTAAACATTCGTATAAAGATTGTGATCAATATACGGTAATGAATGTAGTCGCGTTTTTCCAACAAGGGATGGAATGCCAGAACCAGTGACCAGACACAACTGATAACAAAAAAGCATGTTCATGTGTACGTGCGCTAAGAATAGAGACGGCGATTACAATTAGAACGTATTCCATTTTTGCTTCTTTCTAAATAATGTTTAGCATCTAATGTCTGTGAAGAAATGAAACCATATAACAATACATGAAGAATTAATGTTTTAAGATAAGGTATTAATGTCAATCTGTTTTTTTTTTTTACGTCTGCCTGTTTGTCTTTTGGGGCAATACTAACCAGGAACAATATTTCCTAGATTCCGATTTTAATTTTAATTTATATCCCATACAAATCTCCTTCGCTTCACTTATACGAAAAAAATGGAATAACTTGAAACAAGTGAGTAGGTATCGTACAAAGGCAGAGCATGCTAACTCACTGCTGTACAATTGATACCACTTTCCACATGGATCAGTTAGGATTTTTTTTGTGTGCTGTGGTATGGGTGCACGTTTACATTCTATACTTCAGTTTCGACACTTCGTAAATTTACAGTTTTGTAGTGTCTTTGTTTTGTTTTCTGAACTATCAACTAGGACATCCTGGGTTCGAATCAAGGCGTGAACTTAGAAGAATCTTAGGATTTTTCATGACACCCGAGTACTCATTAGCATGCACGTAAAAGAGGTTTTAGCAATTGAAATTCGTAGAGAGTAGGCGGAAACGCCGCTGTCAACGCGTCCGGGCAAAAGTTATAGCTCTACAGTTGCACACTTGAGCATACCCTCCACCCACAAAATAGAGAAAAAAATTAATTAAAAACTAGATGTTTGTCCTAAAAATGACATAAGTATTGTATTGACTAGACAGTGAACCCCATTTAATTACATTTTATTCATTTACTGATTATTTCTTTTATGTTTTCTTGGGACGTTTTGCCACATTTTTAGCGCTATTCTTTGTGGAACATCGTTTGCAACAATCGTTCTCAGCAGCATATTTTTTTGTGAACTGCGTGATCACCGTTATAGTTATGTATATTGGTAGGCTATTTGATTTGATATACAGTGTACACTTTTCTCTTCCGGTTTGAAGCACCTCTCTTGACTATTATTACACACTAATTCCTCGCCTGACTGCCCCCACCCCCAATATCCCCTCACCCCTTTGAAAATCACTGTCTTACATAAAATAAAACGTGATAACCTTTGTGCGCTATGTGAACTCCTGAAGGCGTGTGTGGTTCATCTATTTAATTATGTAGTCATAACCTATGATCATACTTATATGCTACTCATTAACAATTAATTAACACTGAAACTACATCTGCTGGTTAACCTTGACTAACCCCGGCGTCATTCAGTCTCAATCATATAGGTGAAATCATAAAAAAAAAACCCAGCGTGTCTGAGATGTCAATAAAAGACAGAAGTTATAATGCCGTATCCTGTGGGGATTTTTTTATGGGCGGAGGGGAATTAAAGGAAGGGTCAAGGAAGGGATTTTAATCCCTCAGCAGCTACTATCAATGTATAATAGCTCTTTAAGTCTCTGAATGTCATTTGTCGGGATTTTAGCTTTCTAAAAGACGAACCGTTCGCTGAAAGGAATAGCAGTTCACAAAAAATGTCCAATTCCGTTCAGTATTTACAAATACAGCGATGAATTGAATTTGTTAACATTCGACATACACTGTAGACGATATACTGGATATGGTCAGGTTTCCTGAAATTTAGTCGAACTAAACAAAATATATCAACAGATTGGACTTGGGAGTTCAGAAGGTAACCATAGGGGTTTGGTTAGAAAAACGATTTACAGACTTCATTGAAGACAGAAGTAATGAAATAAGGCTGGAAAATACCATAGGGGCTTGCTCGGCCGTCGTAGAGATCGAACCCGGGACCTCCAGATTAGTGTGCCAGCACCATATTTACTGAGCCATCATGGCACCAGTCTGTAAGAATCCTACCATGATGTACACATTTCAGTCAATTAACTATACATATGACTATATAAAGATTTAAGTAAATGCCAATTCACCTACTGTTTTAGAACTTTAAACAGTAGTCTGGTGCCAGTATGTGGTCTTTGACACTTCAAATGTCTCTCGTTTGACCCCCTGACAGTCTTTTAACCTTTACCCGCACATCTGAGATACGTTAAATAGAGTGCTTTTTAGTCGACCAAAATACACCCGTGGGCAGTGTCATATATACTAGTATATTAGTCTTGGAATAAACAATATCAGTAGGTATACCCACGATAATACTCAACTATTTTATAAAATTGGTATTTAAAAGTCCCACGTGTTCGCTCTTAAACAAACAATACAACCTTTTTTTTCTTTATTTTTGAATTAATTGACAGTGCTGTCTGCGATATCACACCGCGGAAGTAGATGTTAAACATCAACCAACAAGCTTATGACTACGTTAAAAGAAGAAAAATACTTCTTTTTATATTGTTTTTATTTAAACAGCTGAAAGACAATTCAGATTTCTCGATAGAATCCTACTCTGATAAAATCAAATAGTCCAATTTCATTAAAATCAAATTAAGTCTCACAAGACAAAAACTGCAGTACAAGCAAAACAGCAGGAACAGAAAATCGGTTACTGGGACTCTTTTTTTAAAATAATAACAGAGAACGCATAACCGATTAACCAAATTTAGTATTAAGTTATAAAATTTGCATAAAATTTGACAGATAGTACAACAGTACTATATTTTCAAATGCATATTATAGGCGGACCGCATCTTAATGCTTGTAACTTGGCGTAAGTCGCTGATCTGTATGGACACGGTACGTCAAACTAGTGCAATCGAATTTCAATTTACTACGAAGTTTTCAGGGTTGGCGCCTGTGGCTGCTAATCCCAGGCCTGTATAGAAAACGCGACAAACCAGCCTAATACCAATCGAATTTAAATTTACTGTGAAGTTTTTGTGAAAACTTCTGATATTCTCCCCAATTCAGTGTAAGACCATTCTCGCCAAACCAGGCCTATACTTATATTTTTTTCAATCAGAATCGGAATTCTAAACATTTTCAACGTCCTTATTTTACATTAATTAAAGCATTGAATTTGAGTACATGTTTACGTGGGGGAATCCACGTGAATTGAACGTACTGCGGGGAGTGTTCTATAAGCAACCAATCTATAACAATATACAAACTTCATTATAATATAATAGTTTCTCACAAGACAACCTGTACATGTTACTCCGGTCACAAAAAATATAATAAAACTACAACAATAAACTTTAACATGTAGACATCACCGGTTGACAAGAACTCTTTGTCAATTCAAGAAATAAAAATTCATCAAACTAATTTCAAAGCGGAAAGAGGAATTTTAACATGTGTTCATGCTTAAAGGATGTTTATTAATTCCTTAAATTGACACCATATGAAAATCGAATTTAAATGCGTTACTTAGCAACGGAATTAAATGGCCTTGATTATGTTAAGTACGTGCTTTTATTTATTAGACGGAATCAACGTAAAACGTAGTAAATTGATAAAATATAATTCTTAAATTTAATTAGAAGTTAATACCCATTTCCTGTGGGCTTATAAAAAATCAGAATGGTAAAATTTATTCTAAGAAACGGATATTTAAATTTGTCTGTAATCTCACTGATTTGCTAGTATGAATGAAGCTAATAAAAACCATATTACTGGCCCTACTCTACCTAGTATACATTGACCCCTGTAATCTGAATATTACTCTAAAAGTAATTGGTATATCTTATGTTTATAATTTTAATAACATATATTTATAAATATAAGAACAGAAATTTATGAAGTTGCCACGCATGTTGCGTCTCATCTATTTCATAATCTGGTATTACCGCTTACAACATGAATTTATTCAAAAGTCGCTCATTTATTAATATAATTTTTTACCCGCGGTGCTATCACCATGCGGGGTGTTGCCGCCGTTCGTGGTCTCTTCTCTCTTCGTCATTGACGTAGATTGACTCTTTGAGAAAGTTAATTTTTGTAGTTCCTAATTTGAAGAGGGTTATCGCTTTACTGGCATGATTTCAATCCGATTAAATCACAGATAGTACTTCGTTTCGATTGTTATAGTTCTAAAGTATAAAAACACGAAACGAAATATAGATATGTATTTAAATCAGAGTGGTATAAACTATATTCAGAATTCAAAACTTGAATATGCTATATGCTTGATTGTCATGTTCACATATCATTTTCGCGCGGTTGTCCATGCTTTGTACAAAATTTGTGTAAACACCCCGGGGGCCAGCAATGGGGACGCGCATTTGGCACAGGGCGTATAAAGAACAATATAATGTGGTTCTCGTTGGATAAATTGATATTTCGTTAGGACACTATATAAAAAAAATATGTGCCCTGTATCATCACAACACAATTTATACACCTTCTGAATATGTGGACGTCATCATCACAGCAGCAGAAAACGATAAAAAGAAAACGGTTACGCCGTTAAACAACGATCGATTCCGATTGGAAAATCAGAAGATACCAGCAATCAGCAACCAACTTGAATCTATTCGAAAATAACGAGTTAAAAATGCCACTTTCCACCACCCCCTACTTTAATCTTTAATCATAGTATTCTCTCACTGATTGTGATGGAATCGTTTTTGATAAAAGGGGTTAAAAAAAAATACCAACGGTCTGGAAGTAATTTTCAGTTACTTTTTTTTTCCAACTTTTCTTAATGCGAGTAGCCATGGATTGGGCATAGAAATTTATTTCATTTGTATTTTAAGTTTACTCTAAGCATGTGGCGCCTTTTAATCTGATTTTTTTCGTCCCGTTATATTTTCTTTCGTTTCAGATAAATGTTACGTTGCAGTTGTTTTCTTTTGTCATTAGTTTATTTTAGCCCCGTCGTCTGTGTTTTATACCATTTCTTAGATAAACTGTTTCAAAACCTTGAGTCGTACTTCCAAGGTTAGAGAAGGGTGAATTAATACTGTTTTCCAATTTTAAAACGGTCAACACTATACTTCGCTCATTTTGAGACTGACAAATGTTATTTTTATTTCTAGGATTACGTGTGCAAATCATATTCAGTATTTTACGACCAGGACATATTTCTTCTTCTAACAATATCACACCTTCTAGATGTCGCGTCTAAATAGCCGTCTGTAGTTGTCACCGATGACTACTTTTTCCAGTGAAACCAGAAAAACATGTGTTTGGCTTTCCATCATTAGGTTTATAAATCTAACCACGAAATCACCAGAAATTTAGTCAGACTTGTTCTGGAAACTAAAATCAAAATGGTTATGCATTCAGCAAACACGGATAGGCCTAGAAACAATTTGAACAGTCTGGATGCAAGATCCGGGGAGTGTGGGTGCTTGGTGGTGTGATAACGTCCACACAATCGCAAAATGCATATCTAAACGTCCATCAGAACTACATAGGCACATTTTCCTCGTTGTGCTAGGGTCCGAAGCCAGAAAATAAAAATTGAGAACATCATATATTGTACTATACGAGTTTAAATGGAATTGATGGTCTCGAGTCTGGAGTTCCGTTCTTTTCTTATTTCAGAATTCATGAGTAAAACCTTTCGCATTCCGCACCAAATGGACGTTTGCAAAAGTGTGACCATGTTTACTTTCAATAGTGAAACATCTCTGAAAAATTCCAAGCGTTCTCGTTATGTCGGTCATCATCATTTCTGGTTGTAATTTTTTTCTAGAAGGCCCACTCTACCGTCTAGAATAAAGTTGTTATATTTGGAAATAATTTATTACTAGGGCGGAAATCAACTTGTACAAAACTAGATCTGCTTTCTGTCAAACTGTTTATCGACGGCACGTGCTGTTGTGGCTGATGTACCGGAAATCCGGACAAGCACAAGAATTGCTTCTAAATACCATCTGATTAAAAATGACGTCATCCTCTGAGTTGAAGAAGAAACCCACATGTTTAATTATTTTACAATACGTATTAGAAAAGTAAACAAACCATCGAGATAACAGACTGCGTAGTGTGTATAATAAACCAACAGGTTTCCGTTGATAATCCACGTGTACGAAGACTGGAAGATATTCCTTGTCGGTGAATTTGGCCTGCTCCTCAGTCCACTCTCATCTGTAGCCTTAGTAAACTTGGGTCTATAACACACGTTTAACTAGTAGCACGAGTCGAATTATTCAGTCGGATAATAGATCCGTGTTTTCCATGGGAGTGGCTAACGTAATTTAGGAAATTAGTTCTAGGACCAACATGACTGGGCTATTTGTTGAAATTCTGTTGGAGCCACCCTGGCTCAGACAGTGGGGTACTGGCTCACTAACCAGAAGATCCGGCCGAGAAAGTTTTTCGGGATTTTTCAGCTTGTTTTTCACCCTGTCAGTGTTGTCAAACCACCTAATGGACAAATGTCATTCATTTTCTTTTTCAAAGAGTAAGAAAATTTGTTTTAAATAGAACACCATTAAACATCTTTGATTCAGTGGTTGTAAAGATATTTCTTTTATTGCTCTAGTCGCACATGTTAGAAAAAAATCATAACTTTGGAATGGGACATTTTCTTTGATGAGGGTCAAAACTAAACAATATGGCGTTTGTCTGTTACGGTGTTTATTCGTTTAATATACAACTTATGGTTCACATAAAAAAACTATTTCCTCTTCTCTAGTTCAGCAGAAATAAATTCTGAAGTGGACGTAACTTTACTTTTCTCGTTTCACAAGCAGAAGTACTCCAGGCAATCTGCCATCCTATCGTATCGCCCCAATCAAACGTCGTTTTGCAAAGCACCGTGACGTCATCACTTTTTGATGGACTCTTTACGAGGCTGAGTAAAAGTTGTTATTAACCGTAATCCGCCAATAAAAGAAACTATTTGATTTCAAACCAGAACGTAAATTATGTCTTAAGTTTAGCGGCTTCTTTAGATTACAACACATGTGGGAGCAATCGACTGGGTAATTAGTTACCTCTTTCACCGTTCGCCCTCAAAAGAAAAAGAACATTTTGAGCATTCATAAACAGAATGCCGCCAAATTGACCATTTAGGCATTAACTACCCCGAGACGAAATGAACGCGGTGCCAATTTATAAAACTAAAAAACACTCTGGAGACGTTAACCAATTAATTTTTTCAATAACCAAATTTTAATTCAGATTTGTACACGTAATCCGGAAAAATTCTACTAAGACTCAATCAGTTAGGTCGGCGTATTTTATTCCCCTATTTGTAGGATTTTACTAATATTTTTATTTTCACAAAAACATTCACTGGTCCAATTTATTAAATTTTGGATCACTTTTTTAAGTGTACATGTATATATTATCATATATCAGCTGCTTTGATCAAGAATCAAACGTGGGTCGAGGCGGTACCATTTCCCTAATATTTCTTTTTTGAAAATTAAAAACAAGCCATTATTTATTTATTTGTTTATTTATCTGTTTCTTTGTTTGTTTATATATGTTGTCAATATTGAACTCATATCCTGACTTTTGTAAAAATCCAGTTGTTACTATACATCTTTAGGCCAAATATCATATCTCTATATTTTCTTTTTACGCCTTTTACAGTTTCGCGAAACCATTTCGTGCAAAAATGTACTGGTTTACCTTAAATTTTTATACGCCTTTGAAAACATGTTGCTTTTATACTAATAAAAACTTGTACCCCAGTCGGGAGTAATAAGTCACATGGTGAAATTAGTTACACAAAGCATGTGGAAATAGGAACGATTTCGCGCTCTTTGTGGTGCTAATGATTCCATATCTTTGTTGATTTGGTTCAATAGAATCGCTCAAAAACTGGCAATAAAATATGGCTTTCTAAGGGGCCATTTGCTACCAACATTAAGAGATTTATTGACAAATTTATTTCGCATTTTAAATTTTTATTTGATGTGGATGAGCGTGTGATTGAAGGGTCTGAGCGGATTGCCTCAGTAAACGGGGTTATTTATTAGATGGGGGAGTTAAAGATTCCTCGACACTGTGCAATCAAGTACAGCTCAGCACGTGAATAGTGGTCAATAGATTTAAATTGTCTTCATTTTAAAAGAATATCGACTGCTATTGGAATAAATTGAAATACGTCACTGGACGATTAGGAGCACACGACGAATACCTTTACAATGCAAATCTTTCACCAGTAATTTCATTCCTCGTGATTGAAAACTATTTCCTTGATCGAAAACTCTTCAGGTTATAGTCGCTTATCCCGATCGTGCATTTTCCGGACAATATCTAATCTTTAACTGCAAATATCCACGCTACTTGTGCCCAGATTGATCTTTTAGAGAGAGAGAGAGAAATGGGGTTTAACGTCCACTCGACACAAACTAGGTCATTTCGGGACTAACATATGGTTTAATTTTATTTCAATAATTCGCTTGCGTGTAGGGGTCTTTAGCAGTGGGAGGAAACCGGAGGACCCGGAGAAAACCCATAAGGCTGGACAGGCGACCCATCTCCTTGTCACGTACAACCGGAAATTCGAAACCACGCCAGTTGACTCAATGACAGGCCTTGTGATACAGCACGCACGGTCTAAACAAACGGCCATCCAACCCCTTAGGCGTACGAGCTGGGGGGGCTGCAATGGGAGGGCGGCTGCCCCCCCCCCCCCCATTTTGGGCTCCAAATGCTGGGAAAATTTGGGCACACAGTTGTATAAAAAAATATTGTGTTCTTGAATGTGTCCAATTTAACAGCGAATTTATTATTATTATGTAACATACTAAGAACCTAACTACATTTTTTGGGCACCAACCACCACCGCCCCCCCCCCCCCAGTCAAAAATTTCCCGTACGCCTATGTCCAACCCCCAGATCCTTTAACATTTAATTAAGAAAACAAAACTAAAATATCAACGGTTGACGGTAGAGATCTCCCTACTTTGATTCAGTCGGATTAAAAAGAGGCCCATCAAACGATTTACCCAGCAGATGCCGAATGTTGCGAAATTTACACTTCATCATATTATCTTAGTAAATAGTGAACGGAGCTGAAACATTTTTGGATCGACAATGTTGTCGCGACAGCTCAGCGCTACAATTGATACAGTCTGAGATGGCTTGAGTAAGACGGAAGACATCAGTAGTGGGAGCATTTCTAAGGTAGGACGCGCAACCCCATTTTAACATTCATTCATATAGATTTAACGTGCACAATATTATAGTTTACACTGGATCCAAAATTCGTCAAATGGACGATCAGTGGTAACAAGCCTTAGAACACCCAAAAAATACATTTCAGACATTCATCTTGGACTTCCACGCATACAGTACTGCCAATGGCAACAATGTAATCTATAGTTCTAAGTTCAGGCTGACAAGACCCAAAGCTAACCCTGGCCTGGAGCGGCTACCATAGATGGAAAACCAATTGTAAGACGTACCTCTCCGCCACGAAACTACTTGAAACTACTGTTCCCTAGGCCACCTTGATACGAAACGTGCCTATTTTCAATATGTTGTCCATGGACAAAGACCCTCAACAATCTATTATAATGTAATATTTAGAATCAATTTATAATATTTTTTTGGTCACAGCGGGAAACGATGTATTTTATGTATAGAGTGACTTTTTATGGGTTCTGATGCCGACTGAATTCGCTTCCCGCAACTACAGGGATTATAAAGACGGACATTTTCCGCCTGCACTTCGTCGAATTCCAACTGCCAAGAGTTACTTTACGTCCACTCTAAAGTGTACGCGAAACCTCAGTTCTTTGCCCGGTCCGGACGACTGAAAAAGCCCGAGTAACTTTCTCGGCGAACGAATCCGGGACCTCCTTTTTAGCGAGTTAACGCATTACTCACTGGCCTATACAGGGGCTGCTGTTTATAAGATGTTAATGTTTGTACACGATATTAGCCTATGTGTAGAATATCTATATTATATAATGTCATGACATTTACTAAAAACAAACCCACCTATACATCAAGATAGCAATAAGACCTAGTTTCAATAGACTGTGTGTGTAGTTCGTGGTATTTTACATCCACTTCCTCCTAGGTGATATCGCAAACAAATTAGATATCTCTCAAGGAACCGGGGACCTTTCGTGGTGCCTGGTAATATGGCGCACGAATTTAATAGGAAAGAACAAAGATGAACTTTCTAATAACAGCTTAAAAAGAAAAAACAACCGAATACCGGAAACAAAATTGGTTAATTGTTAAATATTTCACGATCGCAAAATAATATACATGTAATCTTGCAAATAAACATAAGCGATCTATTACCATACTGAAACTGCGCAGTAATTTTAACAGATGCAAATTTTATGAAAATTTTATGAAAATATACATATAAAAAGGTCGTTTTAGGTAAGAATATATTGAATTTGTCTGAAAAATATATTTTAGAAGGTATGCTTCCTATTTTTCGAAATTAATATTAATCAAATCAATGCGCGGGATAATTAATTTGTCCGCCGGCAGAAGATTTTAGCATTTAACCGCAAACGCATATTCCTGCTAATCTAGTTCATGAAACCGGGGTCAGGGGCTAAGTGAGAGGGACGCAATGACGGCTTTGCGTCATGGTTTTGGGTTCTTGAGCCTCTCGCAAATGGCAAAAAATAACGCGGTTCCAACGCAGTTGTCAACATTATAATCCTAATCATTTCATAATGTTCAACCTGTGTCAAACATACACCGTGGGTCAAATATGCTACAAATCGACTCTATAGCATGTTCCACATAGCCAAATATTACCCGGTGCCCCCCCCTCCTCCGCACACATATACATGTACTTTTTTGGGGGGCCGGGCGGGATTGTTCCTCGTGCAAAATCATGGGTCACAACGCCCCTGCACGGGGTATGGGGGTCTCGCACTCCTCGAGATAATTTAACCGCTGCACGTGAGTTAAGCAACTTCAAAGTTTCCAATCGTTTTGCAACTCTGTGCCGACCTGAAGTCCAACAATCCAATCAAACTGTTGCAGCTGCATCGGTAAGTTTTCGTAACTTTTGTCCCAGTCTGTTTGTACCGTATTTATGTTCTAGACCAAACCACAAATAATTGATGCACGAAAAATGTCGCACAAAGTGATTCTAGACAAAATGTTTTAATCCAAAGTCAATTCAGTAGGGCCCTCTAATTCGTTGTATTCGCAATTAAAAGAAAAGTAAAATAGTGTCCCGGTATTATTAGATTTCGGGCACTTTATTTTCCGAACTAGATGTAATAATAATTTTTGTTTTCACTTTGTTTTGTTTTCGGTTTTCGAAAAGTTCTAATTGCAGTTTTAATTAAAGGGAAGCAACTCTATTTAGTAGTCATACTTAGCGGTCTAAGACGACTTTAATTGATAATGATGATATATTTACCGGACCCGAGTATCCAACATTATGAATTATCGTTTGGTAACATTTAAAATGAAATATTTGAATAATGTATTAAACCCCAACAGAACTTTATTGGTGGTTATAAACTTTCATGTAAGTAAACTAACACAATTCAAGTGTGGGAAATGTGTTATCTACTAAGGGACGTTACTCCTCACCATTACCGGGACCTCGATAAAGATACCGTAACAAAAATGTCAAACACGTCGAAGTTATCACGTTTTATAGAATTTGGGAGGAAAATTGTCGCCGTTGGGAGAAATTATAGGTTTGTTTTGTTGTCTTTTGCGTGCAACGTATTTGTTAAACCTAATTACTACTGTGACTGCCAATATGATTATGAATATTCCTAACTGGCTACTTTGCAGATCCTTGATGGGGACGAGGTCAGGGGTCTTTCTAAAGCAGACTTGTATGTTTTTGTTTAACCCAAAGCTAAGTAGCTGTTCACTATCACATGAAACTGAATTCTACTTGATGAGGAGTGGGGTGGTCATAAATGAGCACCTCAAGTTGCACAGCTATAGATAGTATTGTAGGGCCAATAATGTAGGCCTATAATAAATATTCGATTATTCGAATACTGGCTTAAAGTTTTTAAAGGCTTATATATCACTTTCTCCACAACCGGGGGGGGGGGGGGAATGGTTAATGTGCACGCACTGTATCATAAAGTCTGTCATTGAGTCGACTGGCGTGGTTTCGAATCCCTGGTTGTACATGACAAGGAGTAGGGTCGCCTGTCCAACCTCGTGGGTTTTCTCCGGGTCCTCCGGTTTCCTCCCACTGCGAAAGACCCCTACGCGCAAGCGAATTATTGAAATAAAATTAAACCATATGTTAGTACCGAAATGACCTAGTTTGTGTCGAGTGGACGTTAACCCACATTTCTCTCTTTCTCTCCACAACCACTTACAAACCATAAATCAGGGCTTCTAAACAAGGCATGATACATGAATGGTATGATAGTTTGGAGTTTAACTTTCAACGCTTTTAATTTCACCCCAACATAGATCAACTTTTCATCCATGAGCATTTCAGTGACAGGATTTGGATACAGAGGTTAAATAGGTTCTACTAGATGCTATAGAAGATAACTGGTATCGGGAAAGGGAAGGGTTCAACGCTAGAAACCAGAAGCACTGGACATGGGTCTAATTTTCTGAATGCACCAAACAGCTAGGAAACAAACTTACGTCGGTTCTGGTCATCTTGTAGTTCACTGTCCTACACTCTAAAGCACAATTCTAGAAATGGTTGATTGAGATCCAACAGATACTAATTTTATTGTGAACTTTGCTTTATTCTTGCATCAATCAGATTTAGCCTGTGCATTGGGAAGGTGAAGGGCTCAACACTAGAACCGTCTCAAAAGCACTGGTTGTGGTTGTAACTTTCTGCATGCACCCAACGAGAATCAAACTGGTATCATGGTTAATCATTTTAAAAAATTATCTACTTCAGTGAGCATGCAGCAGAGCTTGGTAATGCTGTTCCCACAAAACCGATTCTTTTCCTGAAACCAACCTCCTCTTATATAACAGCAGGTAATCCAATAAAGGTAAGTACGGTACCATAGTTTAAACTGTTAGAAGCCCATTGGTTATTTCACGTTTCATGAATTATGAATTAAAGGGAGCGGGGGTTTAAGGTCGAAACTCTCCTGTCAAAATGGAATGGGGTTTAACATCCAACTTTTCTGCACCAATCGAGCTAATAAGTCGGTCATACGCCCTGCACTCTACTATGAGGGGCATTTTGCCCAGACAGCAGTGTTTCTGTCTTTGTCAAATTTCAATAGTTACGCCATGGTTCTTAAAAGTGCTTGCTAAAGT
The DNA here is from genome assembly GCF_932274485.2 of Patella vulgata. Lineage (NCBI taxonomy): Eukaryota > Metazoa > Mollusca > Gastropoda > Patellidae > Patella > Patella vulgata. The sequence continues at coordinate 19,300,964 of NC_065881.2, forward strand.
TTACACAAGACCTTGGTTTTTTGTACCATCCAAACGACTAGATACTGTTCCTCCAGTTCCCCATCCTACACCACTTACAAGGGGTAACCATATTAAGCCAGCACCTTACTCCATGAGCAACCATTGTCAAGTAAAATATTGGAAGATATAACATAATAATTCCAGAATAGAATTACATAGAGCTGTAACTTTGTATATAATAAAGGAAGAAAATGAGTGAGTTGTTCATCTTGACACTGAGTTTTACACACCCAGAATTATATTGATTTTCAGATATAACTTCCAGAGTCATTCCCCTTATTTTTATAAAAATCTTTTTGATTGATTAGCTCATAAATGCTTAAAGGACTTAGATGGTGTTGGGTGTATGTTTCATTGCTTGGTAAAATATGTTTTAGTCATCTTTCAAATAAGTTTTTTTCCCTTTTAGATACCAAAAGGCTGTAGTTCACTGCATCATGAAGTAGAATTGGGCATTGTAATTGGTCAACGTGGTGTGGACATTCCAGAAAACAATGCCATGGACTATGTTGGAGGATATATTCTAGCTCTAGATATGACAGCGCGAGATTTTCAAGATGAAGCCAAAAAGAAGGGCCAACCATGGTCCCTAGCAAAAGGATTCGACACGTCATGTCCTGTTAGTGGTTTCATTGAGAAAGAAAAAATTTCAGATCCAGGAAATGTACGATTATGGTTGAAGGTGAATGATGCAGTTAAACAAGATGGAAATACAAAAGATATGATTTTCAATGTTCCGTTTCTAATTAGTTATATCAGTGGCTTTTTTACGTTGGAGCCTGGGGATATCATACTGACAGGCACTCCCTCTGGTGTCAGTCCAGTAGTGGCAGGGGATGTAATTTGTGCAGGCTTAGCTGATGTCACAGAAATAGAGTTTAAAGTTGAGAAGAAATGAAAAGTAACATAATAAATATATGAGACCTAATCAAGGCAGATGATTCTTATAGCAAGAATAGAAGGTTGATTTAAATCCAGATATTAGTGGAAAAAAAGGAAACGGGTGATTTAAAGTCACTGATCGTCATTTACATTTTTTCGAACAATATCTCATTTTTCACAGTTTAATTTGTGCTAAAATGTACTCAAATTGAATAAGAAAACAAAACCAAAATATCAAGGGCAGATTGTTTCCTTGCATTTTGAAAGATTTTGTCCAACAGTTATAGGTTGCTGGCTTGTTTGTTTATATCGTCTGCTTAATGTTGGGAAATTTTCGATTCATAATACTGATTGGAATTGACCTTTTTTTGAAGGAATTGGAAGGAATATTACATTTAGAGATTTACCTTTCACAATACTGTAGTTTGCTAGGGCTTTAAGACAAATTTTAAAATCATTTATAAACAAGAAGATGAGCTTGAATAAAGATCGGTTGATTAAAGGACACAATGATAATTTAATATTGATTTACACATGTGATATTATGTGATGTGTAAAAAAACATTGTGGATTATGGTGTATATGATAAGACACATTTGGTTCTATTTTGATAAATGTTTATATACATGTAAATACAATGTAATGAATCAAATCCTAAAAGAACCAATGTGATGTTTCGGTTTCATAAATTAACCAAAACAAATACCAAAATATTCCACAAAATCATTAAATCTTTATTGGTATCAAGTGTAACAAAATTAGGTTTTTAGCGTGAAACCAAATGCATTGTTGATTGTTATTGTTGATATAGTATATGCTATTCTCAGGTTGATAATGAATAAAAATAATTTTTGTGATAAATATTTGGTAACTGGTGCCCTCCTTGGGCTGTAGTTTAATTACTGCATTTTTAGAGAATATTTTCAAGTCCTACCAGTATGTTTTAACCAACCAGGTGGTATTTTCACAGGTGTGCTAAGGCACATTTGTTATCAAGCATTCTGATCTGGTCGCTATGAGTTCAGAACTCGATAATGTAAGAATGCCCCAATAATGTATAGAAACACATAACTTTTTTAATACCTGGTTAAAATATATAGACATTGTCTATCCCAGTTCACTGATGAAATGTAGCACTATTGTGTATTTCTTGTGCCACTCAATACAAGATGGCATTATTGTCTACTGGTCACAAGCTTCCGTAATGGTTATAAAGGAAACTACAAACACAGATAAAGCAAGGGTTTGGGATAACCTAGTAGTCTAGAGTGCCCCGCTCCGAGCTCTAGCTGGCCGTTACCTCTGACTTACGGTTGTGGTTTCGATCCCTGGCTCAATCATATGTGACTTGGAGACAGGATGGGCGCCTTCTCAACTTCATTGGTTTTCTCCGGGTACATCGGTTTCCTCCCACAGGAAAGGCCCCTGCATGTGCTCTAGGCATAATTGTCCCCCGCCTTTCGAAGAAAGCAGGGGACTATTAAAATGGGTTCGTCCGTCTGTCTGTCTGTCCGTCTGTCCGTCTGTCTGTCCGTCACACTTTTTGGGACACAATAACTCTCTTCCTAATTGAGCTAGAATGTTCAAACTTGGTGTATGTGTTTATTAGGTCAATGCCTTGATGGAGTTCGAAGATGAGCATTTTCCGCTTAGGGTAAGCAGAGATAAGCAATTTGATTGGTTGATGCTTTGGGACACGATAACTCTCTTCCTAATTGGGCTAGAATGTTCAAACTTGGTGTATGTGTTGATTAGGTCAATGCCTTGATGGAGTTCGAAGATGAGCATTTTCCGCTTAGGGTAAGCAGAGATAAGCAATTTGATTGGTTGATGCTTTGGGACACGATAACTTTTAATTGAGCTAGAATGTTCAAACTTAGTGTATGTGTTTATTAGGTCAATGCCTTGATGGAGTTCGAAGATGAGCATTTTCCGCTTAGGGTAAGCAGAGATAAGCAATTTGATTGGTTGATACTTTGGGGCACGATAACTCTCTTCCTAATTGAGCTAGAATGTTCAAACTTGGTGTATGTGTTGATTAGGCCAATGCCTTGATGGAGTTCGAAGATGAGCATTTTCCGCTTAGGGTAAGCAGAGATAAGCAATTTGATTGGTTGATGCTTTGGGACACGATAACTTTAGTTCTAATTAAGTGAGATTGATGAAACTTGGTGTATAGATTTATTATATGAATACCTTAACTAAGTTCGATAATGAACATTTTTTGCTGAGGGTAAGCAGAGTGATAAGCAATTTGATTGGTAGAAACTTTGGAACACAATAACTCTCCTTCTAATTGAGGTAGAATGTTCAAACTTGGCATAGGTGTCTATTAGGTGAATGTTTAAACTTGATGTATATGTAGATGTTCATTAGGTGAATGTCTTGACTGAGTTCAATAATTAACATTTCGAGCTGAAGCTAAGCAGAGCTAATCGATTTCATTTGTCGATGGTTTGGGACAAGATAATCTTGATTCTATCTGATAGAGAGTGATGAAACTTAGTGAAAAAAATAAATGTGCGATTAATTAATATGTGTCATCTATTTATTTTGCAATTTCGGCGGGGGACATCAGCCTCACTGTTGGCTTGTTAAATAATACAAATCGTCTGCGATATCACCATCGGTGGAAGTTGAGGTTAACAACTAATAGAAGAAGAACAGCTGAAGCATTACATATGTATGTTGAAATCTAGAGTCCTAAGTTAACATGACTGTTCAGCCTGACAAGAGTCAATGTTATCCACTAGTTCAAACCGGCTACCATAGTTTGAAAACAAATTCTAAGACTACTGCTCCCTTGACCACCTTGTTACAAAACTGGTAAAATAGTACAATTTACATAGTTCACAGCTATTCCATCCTTGGTTTCTCCAGTGGCATTGTTCCATTTTACTCAACTAACCCCTGGGTCCATCCATGGGGAATTCAAAGGGTTGACAGGTTTGCAATATTAAGTTTTTATCTGTTCACTTTGTGAGAAGCATAATTCATGTATACATATGTCTAATTATGTAATTTACTGAATTAGAGATCTAAAGTATTTATTCTGAAGGGGGTTTGGATGTCTGAATGGTTAGCGTGTGCGCACTGTATCATAAAGTCATTAAGTCAACTGGTGTGGTTTCGAATCCCCGGTTGTACGTGACAAGGAGTAGGGTCGCCTGTCCAACCTCGTGGGTTTTCTCTGGGTCCTCTCACTGCTAAAGACCCCTACACACAAGCGAATTATTGAAATAAAATTAAACCATATGTTGGTCCCGAAATGACATAGTTTGTGTCGAGTGGACATTAAACCCCATTTCTCTCTCTCTATTTATTCTGACAATCATCTACATTCTCTAATAATGCAGTGATAATGTCGCACATGGGCAGCTATAAGGAGGGAAAGAATGTAAATACAATACATTGTTGCTTATTTTGAGACTAACATACAGTTATATTTTATATGGTCACTGTGCTCAATGCTAGACAATACTTATTACTTTGGTTGGAAAAGGACTTGCGCCCCATGTAATTTAAAGTTAATGCTGCCATCTTTGCTACTGGTCACTATGGTCTCAAGGTTAAATTCTAGACTATGGGATCTGTTGACATGAGATATATAAACAACAATCGTCGATTGAGATGCATGTATCCAAATACTTTAATGCAAGATTGTCATAATTTACAATCATTTTCAGATAAATTAATTAATCAATTTGACAAAAACCAATTTACATCATAAATAATAATTATGATGTTTCATTTAAAGACAACCTTATTTTTCCCCATCAATACTTGCATATAATGAACTGCTTTCAAGAATTTACCTGGAAAACTGACAATTACTATTTCCCTTATTGTCTGAATATATTGCAAGTGGGAAATATATCGTAAATATATTTACTTGTAGCACTATCAGGAATTTTAAATTTTGATTTTTAAATCTTTACTTGTATAGTAAGAACTATTAACTAAGATCAAGTAGATGTTCGAAATTTTCGAACAAAAGATACAAGTGTAAACTAAGTTACTTTACACAAATTGTGCATATTTAAATATTCAATCAGATTTGCGCGAAATAAAGAGTTCAAAAACACCAATCTTTATAATTTAAATTCATTCGCATAAATTCAGAAATTCCAATTGTATAAATTGAGCAAAAGTGAGTTTGATGCAAACTCATTCTTTTGTCTTCTACTTGCCATACTGATACATAAACTCACAATAATAACAATTCTTAGTTTTGCCTTCAAATTTCCATAAAAATATCGAAGTTTGAATTCACAACTAAAACTTATTACCAAATACACCAGTTTCATAAATATCACTAAAAGGACATATTGTTTTAGGTAAATGTCTCCAGTTTTCATTAACTGGTTTCGGGAGTTAAGTGATCACATATCTATAAATGTACAATATTTAACTTGAAATATTTAACATATTCTTTCTGAGGTAAAATTTTAATATGAACAGGCTATATCTTCTCTTAACAGATTACAAACACTCCAATAAATCCGGTCAGATTTTCTAAACATTGAATGAACTGGGAGACAAATCACGAAGATTCGCCAGTTTATGGAGTCTACATGTATATTGTTGATATGTTATTTTGAGACCAACATGGTGTTTTTCTTACAGGAATGCAATGGAAAATTTTATCAAGAAATCAATCTCTTCACACATTCACAGACTTTATGCATTCTACTAATGTCTACATTGGGCACATCAAAAAGAAATAAAAAGGTGTTTAACATCTGACTTTTCTGCATGGACTGGGCTTATGAAGACAAGTATATGCCATGTAATGTGTTACAAGGGAAATTTTCTTCTGACAGCGGCACTTATTTTGATAACACCGGTACCACCTGTTTAGTAAGCCAACATCATAAAGAATAAATACCAAATCTGAGAGAATCAATTGGAGTGTTTGTGGTAGAGAATAAATTAAAGTCTTATCTTCTAGACTAGTAATACAATACAATTTCACTGAAAAAATACCGTGAGATAAAACAATCATATCTCAAACATTATCAAGCATATAATTTATAAATATTTCTTCTGAGAAAACAAGTCAATTCTTATGTCAATAAAATTTTTACATGAAAAAGATAACACAAAATATACAAGGAATCCGTTTCTTTTCATGAGAACGAGTTCATAAATTATCCCTGTTATTTTTACAAGCCAGTTTGATTTGATAGCTTTCTAGGAAAGGTTCTTTGAATTTTATATAAAAGTTCAATGTGCTTAAACGCAAGCATTTCTTCCGAATTATACCCTACAATTAGTGATAAGACTATAGAATTTTATAGGAAATATTTTATACCCTAAGAGAAAGACTGACCTCAATAAATTCTGTTACCGTTGTATACCGTAATTTGTATAATTTATTTAGGGCATATCTACATGCAAATATATCGACAAAACACTTTTGTGGGGTATAATTCAGAATTTTTTCCAAGGGGTTTCACCCCAGACCAAAAAAAATAAAAAAAATTCACAGATTCTACATTTTATCCATGAAGTTTTTTTTTCAAAAATTTGAAAGCAATAACTTGTATGGAACAGTTTCTAACATGGTTATCAGTCACTTCCACTTCTTTAGTCCAGAATAAAATGATCCACTTTATGCTGCATTAATTTAATAATCATCAATATCAAAGTCATCGTATTCTTGTAAGTCAGGATTCAGTATTTGGAAATCCACTTGATATCGTAATATACCTGGAAAATAGTAAAACTTATATTATTAGCCATTCAGCACATGGGACGAGAAATCAAATGAAATTGGGTTTAATATCCTACTTTTCTGCTCCGACTTGGCTAATGAGGACACGCATGCGCCATACAGTGTGCTATGAGTGAAATTTTGCCTGGATAGCGATGCAATAGCCTACTCTCATATTGAATTCCAACTGCCAAGGGATCTTTACCGTGCATGCCAATGTGTACATGGGACCTCGGTTTTCCGTTCCATCCAAACAACTACACGTTGTCCCTTGCCAAGCCCTGAGTCCTGCACCACTGACAAGGAGGAACCATGCTGGAAAAATACTGATTAACTTTCTTAGCCAAAGCAGGGATCAAAGACGGGACCTCCAGCTTAGCGAACTAACGTCTCACACACCAAGCCACCCAGAAATAAATGGGTTTAACGTCACGCTATTCTACACCAACAGGGAAATTGAAGCTAGGCTTACAACATTTAGTATGCTACGATGGAAATTTTGTCTAGACAGTGATTTTGCCGCATACTCTTCACCAAGGGTCTTTTACCTGCACATGGGTCCAATCAAAACCAGTATTTTACATGTCAAAATATTTTGAATGACATGTCCGTGAAAATAAGATGCAAACCATTTATTTAAAAATTTTGCTCAGATCTAAGTGATTGAAATCATTCCTTTTTCATTGGATTGACAGATCTAAAAATCATCACAGCAATTTTCAGGGCTTGCCACAAAGTAAGCAAGCTTAGTTTGCCATGTCCCCAACCCACTATCAGGGTTAGCCATGTTTTACCCTAATACTTTCTCCAGCAGTCAACTTATTGTTTTTGATATATTTTGTTGATCTTGGAGGATTCAAAATAATTTTTCCAAAGAATATAATTCTTATCACTATCAAAGTATTTTAAATTGTGTTTAAAGGTTAAATTCTATGACTGGTAATTTCTCCGGCTGGTCAATTTCACTTCCAGTTAGTTGAGACTGGCAAACTGAACCGAGAGTTCTGATTGGAAGCAAACAACAAATCATAATGCATCCGGTCAATTTAATATGCACGGATGGTGTAGATTTTCAGCTTACTCAACTACTCCGGTCCCTGGTTTTAAATGGAATACTAAATCTAAGATAAGATTATGTTGACCTACCTCCTATACCACCAAAACCTCGAACAAACTGAGCTCCTTCCTGGGATTTATCTGTAATAATTTCTAATGTGGCACCTGTTAATCATAAAACATTGTGGTTTAATAATCACACTATATATAACATCAAAGTCAATCAGGCCTTTACTCTGCCAAGTATGGAAATGGAAATGCTTTTCTGAATCGACTGGGCTAATGAACACGTAAACGTCATGCAGTGTGCCCCGAGGGAAATTTTGCCCTGGCAGTGGCACCACGCCTTACTCTTTATTTTGAATTCAAACTGTCAATTGTTCTTTTACGAGCATGCCAATGTGTTCAAGAGATCTCGTTTTTTTTGTACCATCCAAACGAGTATACACTGCCACTTGCCGGGTCATTTGTCCTACACCACTGATGAGGAGGAACCAAGTCAGAAAAGCCAAATGAACTTTCTTGTCTTGGCTAACACCCAGATTCTTTTGATCAAGACATAAATTAAGTAGACTAACTGTAGCATTCAAAGTTTGCTCAGATTAAATAAAAGTTTGAAATCATGTTATATCATTGGATTGACAGAACATAGAATCATCACAGCAAACAATAAAAAGATCAAGATTTCTGGCCAACATGTTGCAGCGCAAATAATATAAGTGAAAAGTTTTCCCCATCACAAACTTGTTTACGTACTGAAGATGAACGTCCAGACAAAATGTTGAGCACGCACAATACGAGCATGTGGTACTCCAATCTTCACTTATTTATGCCAGGAGCATGTACCTGTTTCAAATTACCCTCATACAGTTCATGCAGAGTGAAGGCTAGATCGTACTGTTAAGAGAAAGATGGAAGCACCTTCCACAATGAAATCATCCAAGTTTACGACAACATATTTTCATTTTATAAATGGTCTTGTTGGCTGAACCCAGTTGATATTGAACAAATGGCCATGGTATAGAATGGTTGGTTTCTCACTATGTACAGAGTGAAAGTGGTTTTAGACAAATTAACCCAATCTCATTATCTCTCCTCTATGATTAAAGACTATGGGGGTTCTTGATTGTCAGTCCGGATCGTCCCGAATTGACAGAATTGCAATCAAGTGATACAGAATTCAGTCTTGTCACAGTTCTGCCAGTCCTGAATATTGAGGTGGTGTGAGTAGAATCGTGACATATTTTTTAGTAAAAAATATGTTTCAGCTGCCATGATTGGTTGAGATATTTTTTATGCAGTTGTACTCAGAAATTCACCTTTTCACTCGATTTACACTATTTTCGGAATTGAGAGAATTTAATCCAAAAGTATTTGTATAAATAGCTTTATTATCATGGAAAACAGTTTTCAGTTTAAAATTGCCTAGACCAGTTTCAAGAATATAAATATTAAATTTGTATTTATTTATAAGGCCACACAAAATAAATGTCTTGTTTCTCGGGCAACTGACAGCTGAAACTGTAGGGAGGGAGGGCGGTTTCTTTTTTTTTTTTACTCATTGATGGTGCAAAATAAAATTTGGCTATTGCTGAAAATTGTTGGGGCGGGAGGGCGGTCTTTCTTTTTTTTTTTTTTTAAATGAGAAAGTCATTACTTGTTTACGTTTTTGCTTTCCGTTATATTCAACTTTATTGTACATACTTAAAACATAAACCCAAAATCAAGTCTACTAAAACACTGAGACTGAACACTGACTGAAAGGAAAATAATTTTCCATATTTAATTCACATAATTGAAATTGGTTTAAAATAAAATTCCATACGACTATGTAATAGCCCTCCATAAAGACAACAATATTTTTAAAAACTAAGCCTCTTTCACCAGGTGTATCAAAAATAATAATCATGGTAAACAGTATTTAAAACTAAATCTAGTATCGCCGGTTTATTTATAATTATTTACCGAATTCCAACCAATGCATGTCACACCGTGTCATCGGTATTGGAGATTGCCGGAAATACTGTTTCTTGGGATATTCGGTGTGTTTCTCAGGATATTCGGTGTTCTATCCGGTGTTTATATTGAATGACTATTTAAATCTAACTAACAACTGGTCAGTAAAACCATCAAATCGGTAATCCAATTATTATTTTCCGGATTATCGAAACTACCGTAAATGTGCTAATAATGACCCAGATTCTAAGGTATGCATTATGACGACTATCGTCATCGTATCGTATTCTTAGCTATAATTAATTAACCTGTTCTACGGTTCATTATTTTATCAATAGGATTTTCCAAACAAGGACCGACTGAAGCCGGCAATAATGAGCCGATTACGATCGAATGATTGAAATATTGTCGCCAATGACTTTTAACACGAATCAAATTCTAGTTTATCAGGGGAGGTAATTAATATCACGTGATACAAAATGGAGGTTCTTTCGATATCAATAAAAAAGGCAAATCTGCCAAACTTCGCCATTGTTCGGATAAAAAAGACAGCATGTTCATCTGAATCAGTTTTAATACATTTGAATAGATATACATGTATGGCGGATGTAGGTACATGCGGGATATTTTTTTTACGACTTGCTTGTCGATGTGCGGGCGGGCGTTACATATTTATTTTTTTTCATCAAGACTAATAAATAGACTGCACGCGCAACCAATTTTGCGTGCGGGCGGTGCCCGAGAAACAAGTTATTTTATTTGTGTTGCCTAATGTTAAGTTAAATCTAAAAACAAGTCTTAAAAAAGACCAGCATATTCTCTTAGATTCATCTTAATTAATATTTGCCCTGTTTGACGCTGAGGAAACAATTATAATTTCACCAGTAACACAAAGGCATCTTAATATCTCTAATACAGATTGTACCATTTGACAAAATAATTTTCCAGGTTTTCTGTATTTTTTTTTTCCAGTGAATCTGCAATCTTTCAAACCTGTAGGTCTAGAAATTATGATATGAATTACACCTACCAAAATTTTTATAATTATTTGCAAACCATTCTAGTAACGAAACTTGTTCTACCATTTCCATTTCAACTCCAGTCTAAAAAAACCCAACCAACACAGATACAAAATATACTAATATAACATTTATTGTTTATTTAAAGGAGCTAAATCGCTAATATTTGGGACCTAGAAATTGACTCATATGGTTCGCAACGCATAATAATGTATTATGAATGTATATAAACTGATTTACATTCAATCGTTTCTGTTTTAACTGTAATTTCTAATCAGTTATATTCGGCGGAATACGCCAGAAGTCTCAATCGAATAAGAATCTCTAGCGCTTGGTTATTCCATTCTACATCGATATTTTTTATTGGGCATGCTCTCCAGATAAGCAATGGCATCACCGTTCGACATGACTTGTGGAATATGTCTAGCTTCGTTCTTCTTGTCCCTTGTTACAAATGGCGTTGAAACGGCATTATGGTACACGATTCGTGTACCAATGATAAAATGTTTATTTTGTCTTAAATAATGAATATCAGAAGCCCATCTTTTCCCGGATAGACCACAACATCAGTGTTGATTTAAATTGACAAAAAATTCGTGTTTTCCAAGTCGAAGACTTTGAATGATATTGAGTTAGAGACTTAGCTACTTTAAGCTTACATTATTTAAGAGAGAAAAACTTCCTGTTTTGAATATAGAGAACACTTCCTGTTAGAGAACCCAAAGACAAATTAGTGAGGTTGAAAATGAAAAGAAATGGGGTTTATACCTGCAGTTACAAATACATAAAACATATGATGGACTTGATAATTAATTTAGAGAATAACTTACATCTTTGTCTGTGAAATTTGTTTTATCGGATTCTTGATCGGGTTGTAAAAATAAGATGCGATTTTCTGAAAAGAAATAATGTAATAAATATATTATACATGTAATAATGAAATAAAAGACAGCCTGAACAAAGACATGCTGCTCAGTGGAAATGAAATGAAATGAAATGAGGTTTAACGTCCTACTGTTTTGCTCCGAACTGGGCTAATGAAGACAGGCATACGCCATACAGTGTGCTATGAGGGAAATTTTGCCCGAACAGCGGCACTTCGGCCTACTCTTATATCGAATTCCAACTGTCAAGGGATCTTTTACGTGCACGCCAATGAGTACACGGGACCTCGGTTTTTCATCCCATCCGAACGACTAGACAGCTGTCCTTGTCAGCCCCTCCGCCCTGCATCACTGACAAGGGAGAACCACGCCGGAAAATCGGGATGAACTTTCTCGGCCAATGCAGGGATCGAACACCCGACCTCCAGGCTAGCGAGCCAGCGCCCTACCCACTTAGCCACCGTGATCCCCTGCTCAGTGGAATTAAGTATAAATATTCATAAATACACACATAATTTCTGACATTCAACACACATTTTAGTACACTATAGCTGAATGTTTGCATGTATAAAACTGATGCCCAGCTACTTCAAGGAGATTGCCATGGGTATAGCCTAGAGCAAGGGCATGGATTTGTCATAATTTGGGGGGGTGGGGGTGGGGAGGCAGACGAACCCTGGAACCTGGAACATTTCATACCAAACGAAATAAATAATTACGAACAGTTTACTGTACCAGTGTTATTTCGATGAAGACTGTAACTAGGGGTAATATAAAAATATGGAAAAATTGACTATCTACATCAAAACAGCATAAATATCAATTGTTCGTGAAGTTAAGTGAATCGTCCAAAGATGTTCGTTCTACGATCAGGACTGTTCTCTTTGAATATCTTGGCGACATGAAGGGGATCATTATGCACCGCACACACCATCAAGTGATTCATTCGGTTTTGCGTCATGGAGTTGCGCAGCCAAGTTTTGATACGGCGCAGAGTGCTGAAGGATTGCTCGACTGAGCAGGAACAAGCAGGGTTCAGCCGTGTGAGATGAGAAGAGCTTCGACAGAAGGGAACATCTGCCTCACTTCAGGTGACATAATGAGGAACGCTTCGGGCACAAGTGAAATAGATTTGGCCGAAAACTGGCGCTTGAAGAATAGCAGTTCTTGTTCCAAGCTCACCATCATGTGGATATAAACCTGAAAATCTGTTCTTACGATCAGTGGGGGGGACCAGAGACCTATTCGCCAGCCCCCCCCCCCTCCAATTCTAAGGGGGGGGGGGGGCTGGCCCCCATCCCCCGCTAAATCCATGCCCATGGTCTAGAGAAAACATAAATTTGTAAACCTACCTTCTGTGGAGTGATCTCGTACAACAAATCGTGTAATATTAAGGTTTTCCCACACTATAAGGGTATCAACAGCTCCCATTTCTAGCGCTCGTAACGTATCCTCTACACCAAAACAATATTTGCCAGTATCTTGAGAAATTTCATCGAAATAACGACCTGAAATAATAACAAAATCAAAATATTATTTAGATGAAGTAGACAAATAGCAATAGTTTGAACCTAGTCTTCAAGTATCGAGAACCACGAGTTTGTTACTGAGGCTCAAATTAAAATTTCTTTCAAAAATTGTTATCATAATATACCAGTATCTATTACTGTACTAACCAGTGAAGAAATTGAAATGAAATGGGGTTTAATGTCGTTCTTTTCTACACTAATGATGACTAATATACAGTCTCTGCAATGTGCTTTGGGGAAATTCTGCCCGCATAATGATAACAAGGCCTACTCTTTATTTCAGTTGTCAGGGAATCTTTAACATGCTGTCAACAGTATACAAGGAATGTCGGTTTTTATTTCCATCTGAAAGACTAACTTGATACAAGTGTGTCTATTTTAACATGTCCATTATGGATGACACGTGTTGGTGTAAAACATTTATTTAACAATTTTGCTCAGATCTAAGTGATTGAAATCATTCCTTTTTCATTGGATTGACAGATCGAAAAATCATCACAGCAATTTTTAGGGCTTGCTACCATGAAAACCCTTGACTGGAATATTCTGAGGAATTATCTTCACTGTGATTGTACCTAGTTAGTACATACTGTTTATAGATCCAGTGCCTTACTCACCAAGCCACTGTGTAACGAAGTACAGACTCTGTATCATTATTTTTCTTTACTTACCTATTAATTTCTTTTCTTGTATAAATTTAACATTTGCTAAGGAATCAGCAGCTAATTCTATGGCTTGATTAAAACCATTTTCACCACCATATGATACATCTACAATCTTTAATATCTTAGCTTGTAACCGCTACAAATTAATACAAAACAACATTGGATTAAAGACTCTGGTCATCAACATCATCATCATCATCATCATCATGTGTCATTTTGAATCTAATACAAACTATAATTTTGTGAAAATTGACACTCTAAAAGGAATATCAGTCCAAAAATGGTTCTATTTTGTTCAGTATTTACAAATATGTGCAGAATTGAAAATCTGGCAACATACTGCATCAATATAATAGACCTAGTGTTGGGTAAAATATTTTGATGTTGTCAAAAATGTTCCAAATTGAGCCCTGCAGCTCCTAAACAGGCCCTACTCACAAGTACAAAGAAATCTGTGAATAATCTTTGTTCATTTATCAGGTAGAGAATTCTAGACGATTTCAGCCCAGAAATATTGATTAATATTATAATATTGACCATACCTGATCAAACATGTCTGATTGACTGAGTTCGGTTTTGAAATCAGCAGAACCAGCGAGTACAAGTCCTGCTACATTAGGTTTATCATTTGTTATAAAGAGTTGAACAGCTACTTCTGCTACTTTACGTACGTAGTTGTGACGTTTTTCCATTCTGAGACGAGCAAAACGCAAAGCTGACTGACCTCCTCTGCCTGAAAGAGAGAAGTTTGATAAATATATGAGAAAAGTCAGAAAACACACACACCAGTAGTGTGACTGAGGTCCCCCGTCTCCATTCCAACTTAATGGATGGCAAGCATTACATACTTACACATTTATCTTTTTATAAAGCATCAACATGAGTAAAAGAGATGCTTATTAAGGAACTTAGTCAATTTATGATGCAATGAAACAAGACACCACTTTCATCACTCTTATGATTGAACATTCTACCTGAATTAGAAGCAGTTATTGTACTCCATAAAGTGTAACTGACAGATGAACTCATTATAACAAACAAACCTTTGGATGTATTATTACTATACATTGTTTCCATACTTGATCGTACATGATGTTGGAAATGTACAGTAGATAGAGTCATCCATGTGGTTGCATTTTCAATGCCATGAACGAAGCTATATGTACTTTTGATGTATTTATGTTAGGAGTACATAAAACAAAGAAATATTGAAGACAGTTATTTGCTTTATGGTCAAGATGAATGTTACAATAACAGTGTCATGTTAGATGTTAAGTTTTTGTGACTAAAATCTAAGCATTAAGCTTCATACCGTGTTTCTTTGGTAGATCAACTGTAAATTTGTGTAGGATTTCTCTTGTATTACCAGATAAGGTACCAAATAATGCCCCATTACCATCCATGATAATAAATCCAAACTTATTGTCGTCTGCTAATAAAGCGGTCAAGGCCTGAAAAAACAAAATGTTGATAAACTTTCAAACTTGACCACCAGCATGTCATTCTTGTGTCTTCCATTAGAGGAATAGCAACATATGTCAAATGAATACTCTTGTCTAAGGTGCAGAGCATACACAAGATTCCAGAAAGGACAATGACTCTTGAAATTATTAGTACAAATTGCTCAATTTCAATAGGATTCTTCATCTCACTGATACCACAGTTTTAAAAAGATGAGAAGTCTGTAAAAAATAATTGTGGATACCAGAGTAACTGATGGGGGTGACAGCATATGAAAAGTGAACTGAAATTCTATCTCAAATTTCATCTGTTATGAACTGTGACTTTTGGTCTTGTCCCTGTAAAGTAAAGAATTTTTATTAATGGTCCTGTAAAGACAAAGCAAGTTTTACCTCTGTATGGAATTTATTGTCACATAAATAAAGTGAGGTGTTGATTGGGCGGAAAGGTTCAAAATCTATGTTCACTTTCTTTTCTTTCCCTTCTTCTGTTATAATTGTTCCACAATAAATAACTAACCCATTAGCAGGTACTGGAATTAAATAAATACATAATTTTTGGTTAGTAAAATAAAATGCAATCGAGTTTAATATGTTTTCTGCACCAACCGTGTTAATAAGATGGAATACAGCATATATGTCATGTGGTGAGCTAGGACTTTGAGTTAATTCTAAACTCTAAGACTACTCATATTTTTATTTCCAACTGCCAGGGAATCAATAAGATGATGGTAATGGTATACAAGGGAATTAAATAATGATAGATTGACAGGCAAAAAACCCCCACCAACAGCGGTTAAGTTGTAAGTGACTAAGATTCTAGAACATAACTGAATCATCAAGGGCAATAATTCTAGGATTATCAGATATTATTCATCAGAATGATTAAAACAAAGAACATAAATTTAAAGTACATAATATTATTAATATGACAACATATGTGTAAAAATGTAGAGTGTAACGTTTCATTCTTTAAGGCACTTTTTAAATTTTATTTTCAGTAAAGTGCTTGTTGTCAATGAATAAATGAATGAAAATGAGGTTTAACATCCCACTTTTCTACACCACCTACTACTATGCTAATGTAGATGGGCATATGCTATACAGTGTGCTATGAGGGAAATTTTGCTTGGACAGCAATTGAATTTCAGGGCCTTGATTTATACCCCATCCGAACGCTTAGGTGCTGGTCCTTGCGAGGTCCCCTGCCCTGCATCAACAACAATGGGCAACCATGCCAGAAAATCCTGAAGAACATACACGGCCAACAACACTGGGATCAAACAAGGGACATTCAGTTTATTGAGCCACTATGGCTCTTTGTAAATGAATTATTAATTATGAGTCGTTAACCCTAACAATGACAATAGGCTATAATAAACCAAATTCACAGATTGGATGAAAACAAGGCCTTCATTACTTAATGCTTATGTAAAAGTACTTGATACACTTTCACATTAAAAATTCATGATATTTCTTCATGATTGTGAGACTGTAGATATATTATACCCTCTGAACCTAACATTTGTAAATAAAATAATCAATATGCTACATATATCAACTCTTGATACTAGGTCAATAACACTAACTCACAACATTGTGAATTTCGAAGGCATTTCGAAGACATGTGCCATCAGAACTACACTTTATCGGTAGATCACTTGGCTAAAATGCTCTGCCTCTTAATTTTCACACGCAAAACAACACCAGCCATTATTCAAGCAATTTTTAAGGATTTTTTCACCTTTATTATAAAGCTTAAGTCTCTGTTGTACTGATGTGATTGCTCCTAAAACAGAAAGTCGATTCACTCGACTTTTGATATTTGATGCTGTTCCGTATTCATCTGCCAACATTTTATTTACACGCGATACTTGATCCTTTGGAGGAATAATAAGCGAAATCATGCTTGTTCCATTACTGAAAAAGACAAAAACATAAAACTTTATAATTAAATCCAGAAAATTACAAGCACATAATAA
Organism: Patella vulgata; assembly: GCF_932274485.2. Lineage (NCBI taxonomy): Eukaryota > Metazoa > Mollusca > Gastropoda > Patellidae > Patella > Patella vulgata. The sequence goes on from NC_065881.2 coordinate 19,318,134, forward strand.
TATAGACATATACTTAATTTATTGTCTGAGTAATTATATTGTATTACCCAACCAATACCAAAGTAGGTTGGCTATCATTTCATTAATGAAATCAATTTAACTTTAACCAGACACCTAAACAATGTGTTTTTGGTTTTTATCAAAATGTTAAGATAAAGATCAGAGAAATATGTTTTGTTGTGAGATTTACAGACATTCCTGATCAAATTTGATTTTCAATAATAACTTCCTGAACGATCCATTTTTTTAGGCGGATCATAGCCAGACGAGACAGTTGTTTTACTCACCCTCTTGCTGCTTCTAAACTCTTGATGAGTTTTTTTATTTTCCACATTTCAACATTTCGATCGGCGCTGGTTTCGCCTTCTGTACCGTTCGAGGCCATTTTTACAGTTTTTTCTTAGAAACAAATACTTGAACACTTGTTTCCAAGCAACACGTAGTTTTGATAAATTTTCACACTTTTAAGGTTTTTTTTAGGCAGTTTCAACTGGCCCAGTCGTAATACCTTGTGCGACCGTATGGCCCAACAAATTTTGATATTTTCGACCTTTCTGTGGCTATGTAATACAAAATCTATCCGCAAATTCAAGGATAGATGTTTAGTTTTCCTTACAGTCACATGTGTAATGATTAAAAATACACTAGTAAACACAAAAAATCTTTCTCAAAGATTGTGCAATGTCCAGCTTCTTCTTTTTACAACGCCATGTGAATTACTTCTGACGTCACACGAGCCTGTCACGATCAAAAGATTTTGTGTTCTCGTTTATGATTGGCTGTTACATCGTTATGTATTAATGGCAATTTAGTCTTTTATTTGTTTTTAGGAATTGGATTTATTGATCATAACAATGAATATTGTGTATTATTTTTATGACTTCGATTAGAATAGAAAAATGCGGATGGGAATATCTGTAAACGATGGCATCGTGTATCAAAGAGAAATTCGGTCGACCAATAGTATCAACAGTTACAAAAGATTAGGGACATTTTTCTTGTATCCTTGCCCACAATGGCTGCTTCCGCGGAAACCACGTGTTATGAATCAAAGTATGAATTAAGTGCTGACGTTAGATGAGATAATTTCAAACCCAGTTTTGTGTTATCTAGCCTAAGCAGTCAGGACACTGTGTATTAATATTAATCAGCTGTGATATCATTGCCAAAACAAAGTTATCAACATTTCAATAACCTGAAAGTGTAAATTGTTATTCCCCTTTAACCAAAACATCCCGGCCAATCAAATTTGGCCATTCAATGAACTCTACTTTCAGTTTAATATTATTTGACAGCTCAACAGTAATTTAATTGCCACAAAATAAATCTGGTCTAGACTACACATAGCCAGCCATCTCTTTATTTTAATAATGTACTGAGTATATTATTGTCAGGGTTGTTATCAATGACAGAGGGCACGTGAAAATAAAATCACGTGTTCATTGATGTTAAGTCAGCTGTGATTCACTGATTGTTGATAGTGATTAGATACATTCTAATTTGCGACATTCTCTCATCAGTTAAAATGTTATGTTATTAGAATCAATGTTTAGTATGTCAGAAATGTGCATGTGATCAAAGTATAATTCACTGTTAATAACAGAAAATTTATTGTAAAAAAAAAAAAAGAAATTCTGCATTATTTATTTAACTTTATATATAGGCCCACTAAATTAAAGTACATGTGTCATGTACAGGGCTTCAGGTGACTTTCTCGTGTATGATGAGGTGATTTTTCAAGTAAACATTTATTAAAGATGCATTATGTTATTTAAAATTAAGAGCCGAATCTTCCCATTGCCAATCTTTATTTTGGCTTTTTACATTTTTTTATTAACATGACAAGCCTTAATCAACCCTCTAGTTCATCAGATGGCCAGGATTTAAATGAATTAGAACATTTAATTAAAAATTTAATGATAAAATGACTAATCAGCTCTTAGTAGGCCTACTGTTTCTAGACCATCAGATGGCCTAGATTTAAATGAATTAGAACGTCCGCAAGATTTAAAAATTTAATGATAAAATGAATAATCAAGATTTAGTCTTGATTGTCAAGTAATTAGACCTAGGATGGTTGCTACAATAATAAACGGTCATAACTTCGCTCACGAGAAATTATGTTCATTTTTTATTATCTATTTTTGAATTATTATAGCAAAAACGACCAGCTTCATCTAAATCTTACATGACACATCTTTCCAACTTCAGATGGCAGAGTCCAAGAAGCCTTCTTGTTGTATATTAGTTCTGTGTGGGTTACCGGGTTCAGGTAAAAGCTCATTATGTCACTACCTGCATTCATGGCAACAGGAATCAGAACAATATTTACCAGTTTTAATTGAGTATGACCAGTTGATGCCACCAGATCTTGAAACAGATTTAATAGAAAATCAGGTATTATTGATTGGCTTGCAATAAAATTGACTTGCTAGCGAACTTACCTGTCACTCAATTTACATGTCATAAAATTGGAATTTGAAAGAATTTAGCCTTAAAATATAACAAATAGTTGATTTTTTAATTTTATTATATAAAACACTTTAAAAACATGTATATAAAAATTGCGATCCGAGGGATGATGCTTAAAATTGCTATATTCTTTGGAGAAAAAATATCTTGTAAACAAAATCACTATCAGTGTTTGATCCTCCTGCAATTACTGTACGATTCAATTGTTTCAATTGCAGTTAGTAATTGAACTGGAATATACAGGACACAATTCTAATTACTGCTTATTACTGAGCAACTTTTTCAACTAGGCTTCTTGTATTCCATAGAGATGTGACCTGTATACTGTACGATTAGAATGAGTCAGATAATTTGGTAAATTATTTAAAAAATATTTTATATTTTTCAGTCTAATAAGAATAATTCCTGGAAGAGCTACAGAGAACAAATTGTCAAATGTATTGAATATTTGATCTTGAAAACAAACACACATAATACAATTGATTTTACATTGGATGGCATAGATCACAGATTACTAGAAAAATTCAAAGACATTATAGACAAGCAGATCATTAATTTAAATAGAAACAATGTAAAAGTCACCAAAAAACAAATAGACCATTCTTCGGAAGAAGAAGTGACTGATGACGATTGTTGTGAATTTAATCCTGACAGTAAACATGATGCATTAATGACTCACCAAGGATCATCTGATTATGATGTAGCTAATCCATATTCACAAATAATGAACAATGCGTTTGAGAAAGTGGATCTTGATAATACATCTGTTGTTATTATTATAGACGATAATATGTATTATAGAAGTATGAGATATGATTATTATCAACTAGCGAGAAATTGTAAGTAGTATGCAATATCCTGCCCGATTGGGTGGTCAAGTCAAGTGGTCAGACATCTGTCATTCAGTCAAGTTACGTGGTTTCAATCTCGAGGATTAGGGTACCCTACCCAACCTCGCTATTTTTTACCAGGACTTCCAATTTCCTCCCACTGCTAAAGAACTCTACGATTTTGAACATGACATTAATAATATCCTAAAAACACATAAAAATCTGTGCTGAACAAGTAACAAGCACTATATTGATTTTGTGCCAGACAATGTCTGCAACAGGTTCCTTATTTCCTGACTTGTTGATCACCTAACTATGACCTAATGATGATCAAATGCAACATTATTCTGCCATGGCAGATAGGGGGGTTGGGTAGCTAAATGGTTTAACACATATGCTTTATATGATAAGATCTGTTATTGAGACAAGTGGTGTGGTTTCAATTCCCAGCTTGTACGTGAAAAGGAGTAGGGTCGCCTATCCAACCTCGTAGGTTTCTCAGGGTCCTCCGATTTTCTTCCACTGCTATAGACCACTACAGCAGTCGATTTATTGAAATAAAATTAAACCATGTTAGCTCCGAAATGACATAGTGGATGTTAAACCTTATTTCTGAGGGTTGGTAAGATGTATTATGATGAGTTCTCATCCCTTCTGCCAAGTTTGTGTCGCGTGGACGTTAAACCCCATTTCTCTATGACAGATCCAGAAGGTTGGTGAGACATATTTTGATGGATTTTCATCCCCTTTGCCAAATTCCAGTCAAATAATTTAGGCCTACAATATTTGTAAACACCCTACATATTTAAACAAACTGGGATTGTTTGACTAGTCCTGAAGAGGAGGAATCCTATTGAAATTCGAAATAATGCACCCATATTTCGAGAATTAATGCTGTCAGTTTGTCCTATAGAAATCCAGAGTCTTGCAATCATTTTTTGCAGAGTTACAACCACTGTCACCGAAACCTTGTAAACTAGCTGAGATTGTTCAGCTAGTCCTAAGGACTAATCAAAAGGAGGAACTTAAGACTTGCCCACCAATTTATGCTTAGTTATTGCTGCTTATCCTGAAAACATGAAAGCCACACTTCAAAAGGTTGGATGTATATTTGTTGTATGGCAAACTACAGTGAATATGTATATTATATATTTTCAGATTCTTTAGGCTTCTGTCAAATTTATGTTGAATGTCCACTAGAAATTGCTTTAGAAAGAAATTCCAAAAGGAAGAATGGTATTGTTAATCCACTTGTTATAACAAAAATGTCTGAAAAATTTCAAATTCCAGATGCAACAAATTCCTGGGAAAGATATTCATTACAATATTCAGCCAATTTACAAGAATTATCAAGGTTAGTCTCTTAAATCGTATTTCATTTCATTTAGATGTCTAATCTAGAGAAAAATTTCTAATTTTGAATGAAAGTTTTATGTTTCATAATGAATTGTAATATTCTTAAGTTGTTTTTCTAGGAGTAAGTTTATGGATTTCATTCATTTCGTTAAATCAAACCCTGTTGCACCCCAAGAAGAAACAGATCCAGAAATAATAGCTGAAAGTCAGAGATTAACTTCAGCTAATATGATCCATCAAGCTGATTTAATTATTCGTCAACTTATATCGGAACAAATGGTACAAGCTAAAAGTAAGATATCAGTTTTATAACCAATGAATAATAATGTTAAGCGGCTCAGCTGACATTCCATGATTGACAACATAAAGCAAAATTGGGGGGGGGGGGGGTATTAGACTGAACATAGGGAACTGAGCACCCAATGGAAATGAAATGGGGTTTAACGTCCTACTGTTTGCTCCTAAACTGGGCTAATGAAGACGGGCATACGCCATACAATGTGCTATGAGGGAAATTTTGCCTGGGCAGCGGCGCTACGGCCTACTCTTATATCGAATTCTAACTGCCAAGGGATCTTTTACGTGCATGCCAATTTGCACGCAGGAGCTCGGTTTTTCGTCCCATCCGAACGACTAGACAGCTCTCCTTGTCAGGCCCTCCGTCCTGCATCACTGACAAGGGGAAACCACGCCAGAAAATCTGGATGAATTTTCTCGGCCAATGCAGGGATCGAACACCCGACCTCCAGGCTAGCGAGTCAACACCTTACCCACTTAGCCACGTGATCCCCAGCGCCCAATGGAACTACTTTACTATCAGTTGATTTAATTTAAACATTATATTGGCATAGAAATACCATAACTAGATGCAAGAATATTCTAATTCTTAGACTATAGGCCGATTTTTAGGGTCATACATTATCAACTTTAATTATCAAATAGAGATATACCCATCACCAACTTCATGTGGCACTTTGTCACAATTTTCAACTTTGGCCTATGGTCCCTCTTATGATGTAAAAAAGTTATTGTAAAATATACCAGATACAACCTTTGACTCACCACCACTATAAAATAAGTAATATTTATAGGTCTTAATATGGCTGCATAAATGGTGCGATAGCAAGCTTCGAAACAACGATTTCACATCCCTCTGAAACTTGAGCTGCATATCGGAAGGTCTAATCATTATTTGTACAAAATCAGTAATTGGCCAATTGTAGATTGAAATACTTAAAAATAATTGAGGTTGTCTGTGTTTTTTTTGATATTTTTCAACAGAGAGGACATTAAAGATGGGTTCCCGCATACAAACTGGGTGATTTGATGGTATATATGGACTAAAAACATATATATACTAATTAATTTGTCATAACTTTGCTTCAAATCCTTCTCAAACATTGTAATTGCGAAGGAATGCCCTGCTATAAAAAATTGATCAAACCAGGTCATGTTTACGTCACGTGACTTACCTCTCTTGGAAGTCAGAGGAGAATTCATTGCATACATAAGACGATGTTGTCTTTAATCGCTTACTATTTATTACAAATATCGAATCCTAATTAAATTCTCGGATTATCCACTACCCGCGTCTTTTTTCGTCATTTTTATCTCAGAAAGTGTTGTACGTCTAACTCTTCATGAAGTTTATCAACTTGTACATCAAGCGCTCAATGTTCGCGTGTGACCTTTGACATCACGCGTGCAGAAATTCCTAATCGTCGGGCTGTTGATTAGGGGAACCCTTACATTTTTGTCCTGTATACGCTCCATGAGTGTCTTTCGGCGAATCCAGTATTTTTCTACTAAGAATGGATATCTCTACTTTCCATATATACCAAAATTACCATACTTTTATTGAAAATAACCACCCCATAATTACTTTTCTGGGAACCCATCTTTAAAAAATTTCAACTAGAACTTTTGAGAAGAACAACCAAGTATTTTATGTTTCTAAATTGGTTTACCTAGAGTCAGACTTCTACAAAGTTTAATCTTCCTCTTCTTCAGGAAATGGTGCAACAAAAGATGATTTAAAGAATTTATCTTCAAAATTAGCCGATGTCAAAATTCAAATAACGAAATCATTAAAACAAGACGGCATAATTCTTAAAGATGAACAATTAATCATTGATGCGGCTAAAGACATTAACAGTGAATTATATCAAATTATAACCCAAATATTTAATGATTCTATTAGTTGATATAAATTATCATGTTACAGGCATATCAAATTGTTCTAATTTATCTCTTTCTCTAACTGGACAAACCAATAATCTTTTCCTTTATAAGGATTTTTGGCCATTCAATGTTGAATATGCAAAACCTTCTTCATTATAACTGAATCTGTATTGACACCAAGAATAAGTACTTTACTAGGAATTTGAACCAAGAATAAGTATTTTACTAGGAATTTATACCAAGAATTAGTATAGTTATAGGAATTTACAACAATAATTAGTACGGTACTAGAAATTTACACCAATAATTAGTACAGTACTAGAAATTTACACCAAGAATTAATATGGTACTAGAAATTTACAACAAGAATTAGTACGATATTAGGAATTTACACCAAGAATTAGTACAGTACTAGGAATTTATACCATGAATTAGGAATTTACACCCAGAATTAGTATGGTACTCGGAATTTACACCAAGATTTGGTAGTGTAGTAGGAATTTTAATGACACCACACTAAAATATTGACCAGACTGAAAACAGCAGCTGTAACAAGCATGGTGAAAACTGGAGACTATGTACTTAACCTGGTGTCCAGTAGATCCTTTGTGTGGGAAAAGTTCATTTCTGCATCTGTTTTTACACCATCATTGCATTTTTTTACAATTTTACTGCCAGCAGTTAGTGCTGAATACATGCATTAATATATTTAATGCTAGAGAGACTAACATATGGTTCAACACTTCAATTTTATTTCAATAATTTGTTTGATTGTAGGGGTCTTTGGCAGTGGGAAGAAACCGGAGAACCCAGAAAAAACCAATGAGGTTGGACATGCGACCCTACTCCTTGTCACGTACAAGCAGGGAATCTATAACATGCCACATGACTCAATATCTTATGATATACAGTTATACCCCTACGTCCACCCAAACCACCAAAATTATAGGGAACACTGGTTCTAATATGAATAACTGTAACACATAGTTATAAATCAGTTTTTTTTTTTTTATTAAATTGGCAAATTATACATAATATACATGTTGAATATATTTACCTTATATTTGTTGTTCAACAAATCAATGTATATATTGTAATATATTAACTTTATAATAAATTTCAATAATTTTAATACTCGAGAATACCTGTAGTGGTTATTATAAATGCTGAGTTTGATCAATTTTCCTTTCATTCCGTGTCAAATTATCAAATGTTATAAACTGATCAAACTTATTTAAAACATGGTCTAATAGGCCTACTGTAAATGTGTTGAAGTTGCTTCAAGTAAAAGTTGCATTATTCATCAACAACCCAATGGTAATAACTTAAGTTGTATTTAAGGGTCAGATCTAAATATTAAGCTCACCTGAAGATTTTGTTAAGGTCACGAAATGTAAGCATATCTTAGCCTAAGCAGAAAATACTCATCAGCAAACCCTTGTCAAGGCATTTACCTAATGAACATCTACAGCAAGGATGAACATTCTACCTGAATTAGAAGCAGAATTATTGAGTCCCAAATTCTCGACCAATGAAATTTCTTATTTCTGCTTATCTGTAGCAGAAGATGCTCATTATCAAACATTCTACCTCAATCAGAAGCAGAGTTATTATGTCCTTGATTCTCGACAGGCAGGGGGCAATTAAAACTGCGATAAAAAAAGGTTTTTGAAGTACACTCACCACAATAAAAGTATCTCTACCAATATAATCAATTACATGTATGTACAAAAATATTGATGTAGGCTGCGATCGGTAGTTATATACAATGAACATCCCCAAACTCTTTTGAATCATTTATGAATCGTAAACACAAGCATAATTATGAACATGCATAATCTCTACCCTATATATGATTTTTTTTTTTTACCTATTTACAAAATATTATGAAGACATATATGTTATTCTCTTGGAAAAAAAATCTTACATTGTTCTGGTGTATGAAACATGTCTGGGCTTAAGAGAGAGAGAGAGAAATGAGGTTTAATGCCCACGCGACACAAACTAGGTCATTTCGGGACTTACACATGGTTCAATTTTATTTCAATAATTCGCTTGTGTGTAGGAGTCTTTAGCAGTGGGAGGAAACCTCTGGGCTTAAGACTGGTTTGAATGCTTTACCTTTGTTGCAGGCACAGTGAAAACTGGGAATTACTCCATTAAACCTAATGCTACACCTAGAACATTTTCAAACATTGTATGAGCATGTATCATCAATATCTATTAAAAATCAGCCATTTTTTTTTTTAAGCTGTTCGGTTGAGCTTGAGAGTCATTAAGCACCTGAATCTTGATCAAGCAGAGTATTCTTGTGGTCACTGTACATCTGAACACCACTCCCCTTAATTTCAATAATTTATTTAAGTCATAGACAAGTCGTCAAAAGTCACAGAACGAAGTCCTGGCAAACAGATTCAAAACTGGTACTGTACCCGTGGAACAAATCACTGTCCTTATTATTAGGATATAACGCTCCTTATTTACCAAATCCCTCACCACGTCCATCCTTATTTACTGAATCCTTCACCACTTTCATCCTTATTTACCAAATCCCTTGCCACGTCCATCCTTATTTACCAAATACCTCACCACGTCCATCCTTATTTACCAAATACCTCACCACGTCCATCCTTATTTACCAAATACCTCACCACGTCCATCCTTATTTACCAAATACCTCACCACGTCCAAACTGAGAGAGCTCCTTTAGGAGGTCAATTTTTTTACTTTTGCCAATTAAGGAGAGCTTTTTTAAAGCTCACCAGCTAAATATAGAAAACAGTGACTACAACATAGACCATTTCGCTTAAAATGTTCTCCATCAATGCTTCCAGCTCCTTTTATTAGAATTACATACCAAAACTCACAAGATAAAAATGGTCATTTATAACCATTTCAGCAATATATTAAAAATAATAAAATCTATTTCTGCTAACTTTAATCTCCAGAGTTATAAAAATTATGGATTTAGTTTCAAATTGTCACAACTGTTGGAAGAAACTAAGAGAGATTATGTTTCTCTTTATATTTTCGTCTGGCTGCTTCTATCATAGCCGTTTTTCTCTCTTCAAAAGATAACTGTCTGTCATTCGATGTACGACCAAATGTAGACGATTTAAAGGTTTGAGTGGATGGCTGAAATAAAAAAAAATGTGAATGAAACTGTGTACAGAGATTTGTCGCTTGGTCAATAATTGTGTTATGCTTCTTTGCTTTTTTATTTATAACCATTAACCCCACACAGCAGATTATCTTAAAGGAATCTTGGTTGTTCACCACCATTGAGAAGTCACATGCCTTCAAGAAAATATAACCTATGTTAATTTCAGAAGCTTGAAGGTGGGGGGGGGGGATAAGTCACATGCCTTCAAGAAAATATAACCTATGTTCATTTCAGAAGCTTGGAGGGGGGGTGGGGCAGGAAACTTATAAACAGACGGTTACACCAAATTTGTAAAGAATCTGACAAAAACTGTAGCCTTTATCACGTAATCTAGGTTTTCGGTAAAGGTGGGATCTTTCTCGGTCAACAGTTAGTGAATCTGAGCCATACTCACTGTGTCACCTTCTGAGATATATATGAAACGTAATATATTAATTCGTTTTTTCTGACCAGTAAAGATCAGATAAATAAAATACAACTTACGCAAACTAATTTTTGTTTCTGTTCGCTGTCTGTATTTTTCTGGTTATCGTTTTCTTCTGGTGTATACTGGACAATCCCATCTAAAATATTAGTTATTGTTAAATCGATATCTTTAGTTTTTTCTGAAAATAAAAACAAAATAAATTACTAGCAGAACACAAACTAGTTGATTTACCTCCGTTTCCAGTCTTGTCAATGTCAAATGCATGATGTCATTAACCCATATTCCTCCGAAATGCACTGGCCGAGAAAGTTCATCCAGATTTTCCGGCTTGGTTCCCCCTTGTCAGTGATGCAGGACGGAGGGCCTGACAAGGACAGCTGCCTAGTTGTTCGGATGGAACAAGGTCCCAGGTACACATTGACGTGCACATAAAAGATGCCTTGACAGTTGGAATTCGATATAAGAGTAGGCCGTAGTGCTGCTGTCCGGGCAAAGTTTCCCTCATAGCACACTGAATGGCGTATGCCTGTCTTCATTAGCCCAGTAGGACTTTAAACCCAATTTCATTTCATTTTGTGTACCGTACTGATCTTCAATGTACATGGTTCTGTCAGGATATGGAGCAGCCACGACTCAGTATGTACAGCCTTAAATCACTAACATGGTGATCCTGGTTTGATCCTAATGTTGGCTAAGAAAGTTTCTCTGGATTTTCCAGCCTTGTTTCCCATTGTCATTTGTGCAGGATGAAGGGTCTGACAAAGAAAAAGCATCTAGTTGTTTGGATGGAACAAAAAACTGGTCTACCCGTGTCCTTAATGGTGTTAACTTAAAAGAACCCTCGACAGCTGGAATACGATGAAGAGTAGGCAGAAACGCTGCTGTCTAACAAACATGATATACGTTCCTGTATATAATAATAGAAGTAACTAACCTATATCTTGTAAAATAGCTGATAAAGGTACATGTGGCATGACTGTTTTAACTTGTTGTACCATGTTATTTATAACAGGATCATTAGATAAAACACGCTGAATAGTTACAGGCTTTATAACTCTAGGTTTATCTAAACAAAAAAGAGTTAAGGATAAAAAAATATATTAAAATGTTATTGTAGACAGAAAATTAAAGGGCTCTAAAGACATATTTATCAAATTGGTGCATTTTCATTGTGTCTTGGACTCTGTGTGGAAAACTCTTCACTTGAAGCTTTGTGATACATTTTTTAAGGTATATCAATGTCCAGTTGTCTTGTACATGCAGATGTGCTTGGACAACTGTTTTAATTAACATGTTCCAAGAATTTCATTATCAGTAAAAAAACATGGAGACCAGCACATAACCCTTATAAATTGTTTTTTGCGATCATTTGCAAAGGAGGCTTAACTGGTTAAATGGGCTAATTCTTCACCATTTGTGTTTGATTTGGACATTTTAAAGAAATACAGTGAAAACTGGGATTTCCTTTTTAATTGTTTTTTTTCTACTGAATTATACCAATTGGCGATCACAGTATTTTGCTTATATGTTCATTAAAAACTAATAATTTGTTTGATGATAAAGAAATATGAATTCCATGTCTAGGCTTTGTAAAGCACCTTTGAGGAGCTGTTGGCTGGATTTTATTACACTATATAAATGAATAAATAATTATTATTATTAAAGATGTATCATATAAGAGCTAAATCTGCCTATTCCAATGCTATATAAACTATTATTTAGACAAGCCTATAATCAACTCTCTAGACGTAAATCTTCTCAAAACTTCAAACACTCATAAATTCGCTCAGAATAAAGTAATTTGAATGAAATTTTCAACATATTCATTTTTCATGAACTATTGTAGCAAGAACAGCCAGTTCTTCATCTAATTCTTACATAATGCATCTCTAATTACAATGATGATGTAACTACTTACTATTACTTGCAGATGGCGTAGAACTAACATTTGTAACTGTAACTCTTCTCTGATTTTGTTTTTTAAGTTCTGTTTTATCAGAGAATGTAAATTCTGTTGTTTTTATATTTAAACATTTAGCAATACTTGATCTCACACGTTCTGTTAATTCTTCAACACTCTCTTCTTCTTTCTTTTTGACTTCTGGTAAAACACTGAAAAATAGAAATGAAATGGGGTTTAACATCTGACATTATTGTTCTTTTATTTTAATTTACAACATGCTGCCATTGGTAAGGATAGGACTGTATTTTTTGGCCTATCCAAATGACTATAGGCTTTTCCTTGCCAGGTCCTCTATCCTGCATCAGGGGGGTTAGATGGCTGAAAGGTCGGTGCATGTGCGTGGTGTCAAAAGGTCTTTCATTGAGTCAACTGGCATGGTTTCGATTACCCGGTTGTATGTGACAAGGAGTAGATTCGCCTGTCCAACCTCAAGGGTTTTATCCGCGTCCTCAGGTTTCCTCCCACTACTACAGACCCCCACGCACAAGCGAATTATTGAAATAAAATTGAACCATATGTTAGTCCCAAAATTCTCTCTCTCTCTCTCCCCATAGCACACACTTATGGAAGAACAAATGCTACTTTATTTTGACAAGGTTTCAAAGAATATACTCTCAATGTTACTATGAATATCAGGCCAAAATGATCAAATTCTGTTCTGTACATATTATAATTGATATGATAACATCTGTTTGGATCGACATTATATGTTTTAGTTTTAAAACATACCTGATTTTATAAAACGTACATGGCACGAAAAAACACCAAAAAATATCACCCAACCAGCTACTTTCTAATGTAGTCTGAAAATAAGAATGGTTTAAACAGGGTTAAAACAAGAAATATAGAGGAGGAATACAAAATTAGGTCAACCAATCAGTTTAAAGATACATTCCCGCTTAAAACTGGGTGATTTGATGATATATTTGGACTAAAAACATATTCAAATAATTAATTTGTCATAATTTTGCTTCAAATCCTTCTCAAAATATTGCAATTGCCAAGGAATACCCTTACTATAAAAAAATCGATCAAAAGAGGTCATGTTCGTGTAACATGACTTAACTCTGTCTTTACCTAGCAATAGGGGCGAAGTCGGAGGAGAATTCATTGCATACACAAGACGATGTTGTCTTTAATCGTTGACTATTTATTACAAATATCGAATCCTTATTAAATTCTCTGATTATCCACTGCCCAAGTTTTTTTCCGTGGTTTTTAACTCAGAAACTGTTGTACGTGTAACTCTTCATACAGTTTATCAACATGTACATCAAGCACTCAATCTCCGCGTACGACCTTTGACGTCACGTGTGCAGGCACTCCTAATCGTCGGGCTGTCGATTAGGGAAACCCTTATAGTTTTGTCCTGTATGCCTTCCGGGAGTGTTTTTCAGGGCATCCAGTATTTTTCTAGTAAGATTGGGTATTTCTACTTTTCATATATACCAAAATTGCCATACTTTTATTGGAAATAACCACCCGATAAATACTTTTCTGGGAACCTATCTTTAATGTCTCTGATTTTCAAATGATGGATTGTTTTTCTAGCACATTTCAATACTGTGCAAGCTTAGTCTCCACAGGGAATATCAGTACAGAAATGGTTCTATTCTAACACATGACACAATTATATGGAATACAAGTTACTAAATGCCACTTAAACAATTTGGTTCTATTCTGTTAAGTATTTACAAAGAAATGATGAATTAAACATTTCTTGGGTCAACATTGGGCATCCATAGCAGACTGTGTGGAATGGCTCTATTTTAAAGTCCGCTTCCATCGAAGTGACATCGCTTACAATTCCCTGCAGACGATAGCCTATATAATATATAGTTAACATAAGCCAGCACAATGTATGATTTTTGTTGGTATGTTTTTAATCTGATTCAATCCAAGCAGGGAGATTATCTACCCTGATTTTTTAAATTCTTTATTAAATGTTATATAATGAATTCTAGTGGATTAAGCTGTGAAGAATTAGATTTCATCCGAAAAATTCATGATACCTAAAAGATCTAATAAAAAATCATGAAATGTTCTACACTAATGTCAAATATATAATTTAGATACTTACCATATTTACTTCAAAGCAAGTCGGTCTTTTATACTGTACAGCTACCTGTAAAATTAGTAATCCAGATATTTAGAAACCAATGATCATTACTATAAAAAAATAGAATAATTCGATTTTTATAACCATTAGACAGGGTCAAATCACCAGGTCAACACGCATTACATAACTATCTGTGGTGCTGGGTCAACACACATTACATAACTATCTGTGGTGCCCAGTCACTGGGTCAACACACATTACATAACTATTTGGTGGATCCAGTTACCGGGTTCCGTTGTATTATTTGAAAAGTCTAGAATGGTAATGGGCACAGTAAACTGGTGACCATATCGACAAATACCGCAATGGGCAGAGTAAACTGGTGACCATAATGACAAATAACGAATTGTCATTACCTGGTCAGTCCCATTATCAGAATAGCATGTAATAGAAATGGGCATTTGAAGCTGGTGACCATAGTTGCCAGTAATAATGGGTTAAATCTTACCGGTTTTATAGTTTCATCAATTTCAAATGGTACAGTACTGAAAAAAAGGTGAAATAAAATATGTTATAGTCGAAATGGTATGGTACTGAAAAGATAGATTGCCAGGCAATGAAACATACATGTCAACAACATTTATAACTTTGCAAAAGATCAGATGATTAATGTAGTCTGTAGAGCGTGCACAAGGAATAGTGGATGATGGACGGCGATGACAATATACGACCACATTTCCATGTGGGTGTATCAAGAGGGGGAAATAGAATAAACTTAGAAACATTGAAACTATTGTTTGAGTTTTATTCATACTAATGCCATCTTCATTTATTCGTAATAAGCTCCAAATTAGTCAGCCGGGCCCAGATGGTTATTACCTTGGAAATGGTAAAACTATTAAAGTATCTGTATCATTTTACTTTTAAGTTTTTTAGTGTTGATGACCGTTTTTATAACTTTGTAATCATTTACCTGAATTTTAACAAACCAGTTGTTCCGTTTGTTGTGGTCTTTTCAGGATAAAACAAAACTGGTACTTTTGACTCTGAAATTAAATTTCATGATGATTTTTTCTACAAAATCTTGTGCTGTAAAATACATGATATATACATTCATTATCAAACTCAGAAATTGACTTGTCTTTTAGGTGCCAAAAATTTAATAAAGCCAATTCCAAAGAATTTCATTATATTCTCTGAATATTCCTGTAATGCAAGAAAAGAGAATTTTGGCTGGACTGTGGCTTTTTCACCTACTCTTCATCAAATTCTACGGGTCTTTTACATGTAGTGCAAGGTTTGAGATGCAAAAAATCGGTGGAAAGTAATGTGAACTACAGATGGTCACATCAGATTAATCCAATTAAATACTTTATTCAAAAACAAAGAGATATAGCTACTTTAAGAATTAGTTTATAGACGAGACACTACAAATAATTATCATATCTTTATTTCTAAAAACAAGAGAGAGAGAGAAATGTTGTTTAACATCCACTCGACACAAACAAGGTCATTTCAGGACTAACACATGGTTCAATTTTATTTCAATACTTCGCTTGCGCGTAGGGGTCTTTAGCAGTGGGAGGAAACCCGAGGACCCGGAGAAAACCCACGAGGCTGAACAGGCGACTCTACTCCTTGTCACATAAAAACCAGGGAATCGAAACCCCACCAGTTGACTCAATGACAGATCATATGATACAGCGCGCACGTGCTAACCATTCGGCCATCCAACCCCCCTTCTGAAAACAAATTATCTGCCCAATTTATGGGATATACAATTGTGGAAGAGAGAGGTACCCGGATACCAAGCTGTTGCCGT
Organism: Patella vulgata; assembly: GCF_932274485.2. NCBI lineage: Eukaryota > Metazoa > Mollusca > Gastropoda > Patellidae > Patella > Patella vulgata. The sequence goes on from NC_065881.2 coordinate 19,334,407, forward strand.
GAAAGCCCTATGTAGAAAATAGATATTACGAAGATTTCAGATTCCAAAAAGACTTACAAACAAAAAACTCACCTTGTACAAGTTTCTTGATTTCCTTGAGTAATTCCTCTTTACTGGTATTACCAGATAGCTGTTTATACTTTGACAATAACTGAATAAATAATGGGGGTAATTGCTCTGTGGGCTGAAAAATTATCAATTCATTATTAACAATACAAAATTCGGATATCCTTAAAAATTTAATTCTTTATTACCAGTATGTAATATTCCTCTCTGAAGGAATAAGCTTCTTTTGGCAAAATGGAGCATCTAAATCATTAAATTGAAAATAATAATAATGAATATTTACATTGTTGGAATCACTGTTTTGTTTAATGTTCAATCCCTACGTTAAAATTATTCGGGTTTCATACTTCAATAATTTTGAGACTAACATTTAGGAATTTTCTTATCAATGGTTACATGCAAGGGGGATAATTTTTCACAGACTACTTTTCGCTTTCGAACTGTCAAGGGTTCTTTTACATGTACCGCTAATGTCTACAGGGAGGAGGTGGGGGGGGGCTTGGTATTTTGTACCATCCGAAAAACTAGGCACACTCCTGAAAAGTGAGAGTGGGGCTTGGGAAATCCTGAGCTATTTTAGGCAACAAAAGTACAAATCATACTTAACAAACACTTACAGCTACATTAGGGAAGAACAAATCTATTAGGAAATTGTCTGTTACAGAGATATGATTTGATACTATCAATTTGGCTGCAGAATTGTCATTTTTATTTCCTTCAATCGTAATAAAAAATCCAAGTACGCCCGATATCACCCTCACAACAAACCTGAAAGAATAAAAGATCATGTAAGTTTAGGGTAAAATGGTTTTTTTTCAATATCGTACATAATATCGTAATTGATTAGAAATTTCAATAAATATTTTAAAAATTAAATATAAATCACATTATTTTCTTCATTCATGCTTTTAGACCTATTTAAGGTTCAGAAAAATAGAGCCATACACTCTTTAATCAAATGTTCAATAATCAATTTGAGTAAAAATTATACCATATTGTTTGAAAGAGGCATGATAGGGACCAGCAACATTAATATTTCAGAATTCATTTATACCTTCTTATACTGGATCGATGAGGTAGAATCTGACAAATCAATATCATATGAAGAAATATAAAAACACGAAGTGTGGCTAAAAACAGTCCTAAAGGAAAGTATAAAACCAAGCCTATCTTTATAGCACCTCTGGGAAACCTGAAAGATGAAATGATTTAGAAATATCAATTACATTACATGTCCAAGTTCATAATATGAAATAAGTTATATGCTAGTTACCTACACCCGTCATGGCACAAAAATTACAACCAAATTAACTGGCATAGAAATGCATGAAAACATGTACGGAATGCAGCCTGGTTTCAGTGTAAGCGTGTATGTCATGTGTATGTACAGTACTGGTACTTGTATTACTGAGTTGATATGAAATGAAATGGGGGTTAACATTCTATTTTTTTGCACAATCGGGGCTAATGAAGATAGGTGTATGCATGAAATTTTGACCAATCTGGGTTCTTTTACGGGCATGCCAATCGGAACAGTTCTTCATGCCATCTGAATGACTAGACGCTGTTCCGTACGTACCAGGCCATCTGTCCTAAACCACTGACCAGGGAAAAACATCCCAGAGAATCATGAGCAACTTTCTCCGCCAAACACTTGCCTCGGAGTGAATCAGCTAGGGTTTACCAGATATTAGCAAGAAAGTTGAAAAAGCATAAGAGTTGGAACTTCTTACTAATTGTATATGCATCAAAGCCAGGGGCAATGTCAATGCAAAAGATAACAACCAAAGAGAGAAGGCTTCTACAGTACGTTAATAATATATGTCAGGCGCCAGCCCACCTACTGCTGAAACCTGGGGGTTGGATGGCTGAATGGTTAGCCCGTGTGCGCTGTATCATTCATACAGTCTATCATTGAGTCAACTGGCGTGGTTTCGATTCCCCGCTTGTACATGACAAGGAGAAGGGTCGTCTGTTCCAACCTCGTGGGTTTTCTCCCGGGCGGTTCCTCCGGTTTCCTACCACTGATCTAAAGACCCTACGCGCAAGCGTAATATGGAAATAAAATTGGGTCGTATGTTGGTCCCGAAATGACCTAGTTTGTGTCGAGTGGACGTTAAACCCCATCTCTCTCTCTCTGCAGAGTAACTGGACTCCAGTCGTAGTCGCACAACAAATATTCATGCCTGACGTCTGAGTTGGTGTAACCACCCATCAATCAAAATAACCCAATTCTAATAAATAAAATACACCACCTTTCTGTATGGAACAGTGACTTCAGATCTGCTGATGTCATTTTGTCAAAATTTCAGAAAAATCTGGTAAAGTTTTAATTATAAAATTTTTCTTTCGAGGGCGCAGCCATTTTTCTTCGAAATTGAAAATGTACGGTTCTGAAATGTGAAACGAAATATAATTTGTTCCTTTTATAAATCATTGAACAACAGATAAAATTTTACTTATAGGATAACAGTTTAGCATTTTACATATTCAAAGAAGATACAGAACATAGAAGAACAAAATATAATAACTATTTAGACATTAAATTTTAATACTTCACAATTTCTGTTCGTTTACAGAAATATTCCAAAATTTGAAAAATTCAACTTTAATTCCCACCTAAACAAATCCACGTGTTGATGTTTATGGTTGGTTTAAACAATATTATTATCTGAATTATCTCATTTTTTATCGACCAACCATGTACATTTACATGTATTTATTTCTAGTGATTCAGCTTATATCACTGTTGCGATCTTACCCCGCAAACCCTGATTATCAGGAATTATATGCTTTCAAATAGTTTCTTCTCACTCGAGATCTCAGTCAAATGTCAATGATTAATGAAAACTTAATTGAATTTCCATTCCAGTATTACCGGTATTACTTTACAGAGAATGCATTGTCACCATAATAGATTATTAGCTATAAACCTTGTATAAATATGACTCATGAGTATGGGTGTTGGGCAAATTCTGGTGTCTTCTTAGCTAGATATGCTTAAAACTATGGTAAAAGTTCAATCTTGTGACAACTGACAATAGTACTAGTATGTGGGCAAGGTATCTGTACTAAAAATGTGAACATAAAATTGTTTCAACATAATTCTTGCATAGCCCCCCTGCCTGTTAAAATTGTGTGGGCAATTGGCATGTTTTACCATAATATAAAATAAGTAAGATTGTAATTATGTTATGGTGTTTTCTGAGTAGGCTACCATAATTTTGTTTTATGACTAAAATTTATGCGTACATATTAATTTCCTTTGTGCGCCTACTGATATTACTCCTGATGATGGATTAATTTATTGTAGACTGTTTATTTCAGACGGTAAGGCTAATACTCGATACAGAATGGTTTACTTCAACTGTAATACATGTGGTGAAACCTTGAAGAGAAACAAAGTAGAGATACATTACAGAACAAAATGTCGAAGCTGTGAAGTTGTATCTTGTGTTGACTGTAGTAAAGAATTTTGGTAGGATTCATTTTGTATTAAAACTAATATTACCATTTCAGTCAAGTAGGATAAAGCCCAGGGATCAGTTTCATCAAGTTTTCTATGACATGGAAAAACTTGTTCAGATACTGTAAGTCATAACTTTCCAATCTTAGACCACACCAATTTAAACTTTTGTTTTTAGGGAACACCTATTACAATTTTGTTTCTTATTTCTTGTAAGGGGTGGTTTGGGGAGGAATAATCTAAAAAAAAAAAAGTATTTCTCAAAAGCTTTTAGTTCGACGTTTTTAAGTTTTGAAATTTTATACAAAAGAATTGTTTACGAGGCACAGTTGGCTATTTATATATCAAGTCCCTTACAAATTAAAAATTAGTTTGGCCTAACTTCCTACAAAACTTACATTGTCTGATGTATGACCTGTTGTATTTTGTGATCATTTGACAAATGATTGATAGATTTTGTGAATAATAAATTATATGTTTTATTGCAGGGGAGATGATTATAAGAAACATATGACTTGTGTCAGTGAAGAAGAAAAATATTCTGGTAGTAATTATGTTGCAAAACCAAATAAAGGGGAAGTTAAACAAGAACTATGGCAGCAGGTATAAGATTATGAGTTTTTTCATAAATTTAATCAACTTACCCTTCGGTTCATTACATTTCCTAAATCAGCAGATTGTCATTTGAGGGATTCTGAATCCCTTGCAAATTACCATATTATGAAAACTGAATCTCTAAAAGGAATATCAATCCAAGAATGGTTCATCCTATGGTATTAGGATCATTAAGATTAATTTTCAAATGTTGTTGCAAAGAATAAAATCTGGAGACTTTTTAATTTAGCCTATTAAAGATACATTAGTTAAGAGATAAATATGCCTATTGCATGTCTTTCTATAAGCTTCAAATTATTAATTTGACCATTATTAACATAACAAGCCCAAAATAACTCTGTAGACCCTCGGATGGCTTGGATACAGCTTTCATTTAAACAGTCGTCCATTTAATAATTAAATCATTAAATGGCTGACCAAGCTTAAATTTACCGTTAATCACTGACATCACTCCTGGAGATTGCTGATGAAAGGACTGACAATCGAGGGTACTGTAGACATTGAGAATGTTACTTGATAATTGAGAATATGTGGGCAGGGTTATCATCTTTCAATCAAATGATCGGCAATTCTCGGAGACGGTGCGTAGACAGTTGATTCCGATTTCTAGTCCAAACTTCCGACATTGATAACTTCGTTCAGAATAAAGTAATTTGACTGAAATTTTCAATATTTTCTTTTTTTTTTATCATTTATTTTTGAACTGTTGCATCAAGAATGGCAAACTCTTTATTAAAATCTTAACTAATAGACCATAATGACCATAATATGATTTGTATGTTTTAGTCTAACAGGAAAATTTATAATGTTTTAAACCATTGTTTGTTTTAGTCTATACAGGAAGCTGTAGAGAAAAATAAACAAAATCCCAAACTTAGAGATTTATTATCAAGATTGATAGACCACCCCAATATACCAAGAAAACAACGTAAATTTGAGGTAATTATAAACTGAACTGAAATTAAAAAGGGTTTAACAGAACTATCTACTTTTCTGCACCAAGTTGGCAAATGAAAATGAGTTTATGTGCCTATGGTTTTCGCACCATCCGAACCTCTAGATGCTTTTGCCTTGCCAAGCCCTCCATCCTGCATCACTGTCAAGGGAAAGTTATTGTGGAAAATCCAGAGAAAGCTTCTCAGTCAACACTGGGATTGAACTCCGGACCTTCTGCTTAGTGAGCCAGTGCCATTGTGGCTTCCATAAACATAACTTTTATGTTGCAAATTTCAGAGTAAGGGTAAGAGAATGATTGTCCGATGAGACTGTCAGATCTTGAAATTCAGAACCCGTTATAATTTTACTGATAGGCTGTATAAAATGCACAACTGTGGTATTTGGTCATTTACCTTGTCTGTTACCGGAAAGTCGTGTTTTAAATCAATGTTTAGTTCCATCATTATTGAAAAAGTTGAGATCGAATATTCCGATGACCAAAAATCGAAATAAAATATTTCTAATCCGCAGCTTACTTGCAATTGCATTTCAGAATTTTATGAAATCTAGTTTTGGTGTTCGAGACAATAAATGTATAGCACAGATCTGGGAAATAATTTCTCAAAATACTACAGTAAGTACCAGTACATGTATTTCCATATTTCCTAAATGAACCTACAAGCTCATTGTCAATTTGTGGGGAGGGGGGATGGGATGATGTGTGTGCTTTAGATCATAAGGTCTGTCAATGAATCAAATGGCATGGTTTAGAGCCCCAGCTAAAGACCCCCTCGTGCAAGCAAATTATTGGTATAAAATTGAATCGTATGTTAGTCCCGAAATCACATTGTGTTGAGTCGACGTTTAACCCATTTCTCTTTGGTTATGAGTATACAAGCACATTAACAATCGATACTTGCTATGGTAGATTGTTTTCATTGGTCTACCGATTTATCAAAGCCATAACGAAAGATAAGTCTCATACTATGTGCTATGAGGGAAATTATGACCATTCAACGGCACTATGACCTACGCATGATCTTTTAACATGCTCGCACTGGTGTACGCAGGATATCAATTCTTTTTTGTTCCATCCAAAATACTAGCCACTTAATCTCCGTGCCAGCACCACTGACGAGAGGGGTGGGGGGGGGTGTGTGGAACCAGACTGAAAAAATCTGAGGAATATTCTTGGCCACCACAAGGATGAATTGAGGAATTCCTTGTTAGTTAGCCCTCGCTATTGTGACTGAGCCACCTAGACACCCCTCCCTCAGGTTTAGGACTACATTGATCATAGAACTTTGCAATACCGAATTTCTCTAACATATTGTTCTGATTTGTTCACAGAATAACGACAATGGTGAGGTCAAAGATTCAGTGAATGGAAAGACAGGTGATAAAATCGTATCAGATAACAGTGGCATCATAAATGGAGAAAATGATTCTGAGGAAACAAATAAAAAGCTTAGTAAAAGGGAGAAGAAAGAACAGCGCAGATTACAAAATGATAAAAAGGAAAAGAAAGATAAAAATAAAAACAGTGTGGAAAATGGTGAAGAGGTGAACGGGTCAACAAAGAGCAAGAAAAAGAGAAAAAGGAAAAATGAAGATAGTGATGAAGAAGAGGATGAAGAAGTTCAATCTGGGAAAAGAAAGAGACAAAATGAAGATGGTAAGCATTCAAGATTTTTCATATTAAAACTTTTGACTAAGGAGCCATGTTGCTTTGTGAGTGTGGCATTTGCTCACAGTCGGGGGGCCCAGGTTCAATCTTGGTGTTTCCCTCATAGCACACTGCATGGCATATGCCTGTCCATGAAAAAAGTAGGAAGTTAAACTTTATTTCATTTCATTGATATAATTCAATTAAATGTTTTCTTTTCCATGCCAGTCAAATTTTCAGGAATTTTAGTGTATCAGGAGACTTGGACTGAAAACACAAAATGTTTGTATTTCTACCGCTTAATCAAAAATACACCAGCAACCCAGTGCTCCATTTCCCTTCATCCATGACATTATTACAACCTAGTGTATTTTATTTATAGAGAATGAGGAGGAGGAGGAGGAGGAAGAAGAGGAACAACCGGTGAAAAAAAGAAAGATTAAGTTTGATTGGGAGAAAACAATTATAACAGTTTTAAAAACTAAAGGGGAAGATTTACCTGTGAAAAAATTACGTAAAAAGGTAAAAGTATATTTGTTCGAACTTGTTGTTATGAAATACTTGAGCCCGTTAATTTGGGTACTTCATTTCAGTCTACCCCGTTGGGGTAGTATAGTTAAACAATAAGGGGATGTTTGATTGTCAGTCAAGAACGTCCACAATTGACAGAATTGCAATATAATTCAGTCCTGCCAATGGAGGTGGTGTGATAGAATCGTGACATAATTAAACACAACGAATATGTTTCAGCTGTCGTTGTTAATGAGATATTTTCTTATGCAGTTGGTGCATGCGTTGTAGCCTGAAATCCCTTTTCACTTGATTGTCACTGTCTTTGAGATTGAGAGAATTCGATTCCAGAACGTTCAATTGAGTATCCCCTATGTAAAAAAGTTCAATCTGTAAAGAGTGATAATGATGTAGGAATGAAATTTAATATCTCGTCAGTACAATACTTTGGTCATTTTAAGACTAACATGCTGTTATTTGGCTCCATGGTCATGTGAACAATGCTATGGAGGAGAATTTTGCCAAGCCAGCAGTGTTTCCACCTACTCATCTTCATTGTCTGAAATGCACTGCTGTTTTTATTAGAGGTAACATGTGTATGTTAATAACAGGCCAATTGCTTACACAAAAACATTTCATATGGGCGGCTTATCTGACGGCCCCATTTCACTCACAAAGAGATACACCATCAAAAGTGAAAATGGGCGTTTTTGATTTTTGTCTTAATGAGTAATTGCTCCACCAATCCTCAGACATTCAGCAATTTGTCGTGGCATGCTCCTAATCAACCTTTCAATCACGATTTGGGGCAATCTGACCCACTCCTCTTGCAGTGGCACGGCCAATTCTTGCAGTGTTGTCCGTTGATGTTGAAGTCAACGAACACGTCTTCCGATCAAATTAAACGTAACACACTAAAGCAAAGATACGCTAAACAGTAAATCTTATGCAAGAACCGATAGGAAAGCAAACATGGATAGATAAACCAGCACGTGGCAGTTTTCATCAACCCTTCCTTGAAGTGTCAAATTTGATAATGAACCCCTCCCACGTGTATGGCGCTATTGCATGTCGCATGTGCAGCTCAGTGGTTCTGTTGGGGCGATAAGTTCTTCATCTGTGAACATACTCTCAAAGCATGTCAAGTGTCCATGACTATTTATCATATCACAACCTGCATAGGTATTTGCATTTCAATATCCCCTACTTTTTTTTGAAGAGTATATATGTACAATAGTTTATATTTTTTGTCCCATCCAAACAACCAGACAATACTTTCCTTGTCAGCTTCGCAAAAGCTACACCAGGGAAGTTGGAAGCACATTTGAAAAAGCCAATTGGTTCTTCTTGGCCCACGTCGATCTTCAAACCGGGAACATTCTCGTCGAGTGTCCAGTTCCCTTGCCCCCACAAATTTCCTAGAAATCGGGATAATAATGTGTCGAAAAGATGTTTACCTCAGGTGCTTGTGATTTGCTACTTTATTTAATTGTGTATATTGAAATATTTTCAGGTTTTAGCAGAATATTCATCACAAGGTGGTTGTCTGGAATCTGAAGCTGAACTCAGTGCTAAATTCAATAAGAAACTCATGAAAAACCCTAAATTCAAAGTTCTGAAGGAACGAGTTAAACTTGTAAAAAATAAATGATGTGATTATCTGCAAAATGGACAACAATTGAGTGAATATATTTACGAGAACATCTATTCAACCTCCAATGATCCAGTGATTTGAAAGAACATATTAAAAGACATTCATAGGGAGGAAAAACAGGAATGGTGATACTGGGTGGATGTTTTGTTATCATTTTTTTAAAACTGAAAATAAAGTATATATCGGTATAAAAAAAATAAAAGTTCAAATTTATTGAATGTGTTTTTTCTTTGCAATTTCTTTATAACAGGATCTGAAGGGCCAGGTCATAGTTATATTTTTGCTCAACTTAATGCCTTGTCCTCAACACCATACTTTGGTTATTTTGAGACTAATCACAGTTTTTTTTTCAATATTCACATGTGGATTGCTAGGGATAAGAATTTTGCTTTGACAGAGCCATTTCCCCCTACTCACCTAGGGGGTGAAAAAGTGTTTTTTCACATGCATACCAAGGTGTACACAATTGGACCTCAACTTTCATCCAATTTCGAACAACTAGGCAACACTTTAACTGTCAGCCCTGCAAGCTCTACCCTTGACCGAGCTTGAAAATTCCTGAGATTCTTCTCGTTCTTGTTGACTATAAGCCACCCCTGAGCTTTTTGGTTCAAAATATGCAACTCAGAGAGTATAATATTTTCCTTTTAACATTTTACATCGACTAAGACTAAAAACATGTTGAAACTAGAAATGTATTTAGGCATGACATAGTTAAAATATTTGGGAATTTGAAAGTTGAATATTTTAAACAAAAAAATCATGGCCACCAGACCTGATTTTAGCATATTGAAACAGCTGACAATAGAGATTTAATTAGACAATCAGATTCAGGTATAAACTACAATATTGTGATTAGTCACACCTGTCTAATGTGTTTGATACAGGATAGTAAGTAAAAATCTCTTCAGGAATACTTCTGTCTAGTGATACATGAGATATATGTCTAAAGGATCTATGTGTAAGTCCGGTGTCCTGTGTACGACAGGTGGAAATTGAAATAAGATTGCTGTAGGCCCTATATAGTGCATCTAGGCTGTCATGGAAAAATTTCCTTCATTACACACTACATAATGTATGCCCGTCTTGCGTCTTCATTAGCCACGTTGGAGCAGAAAAAAAGACGTTCAATCCCATTACATAATTTCAGACCAACAATACAGAGGTCATGTAATTTCTAAAGATAGGCACACCTATCCAAATTACATTAAGTTAGTGTTTAGAACAGAGCAGGGAACTTTGCATTTAAATGTATATGGTATATATCCTATTTCTATTCATGAGACATATTTAGCTTTTAGAATCTCTGAAATATCAATATTTCGACAAGACAATAGAAAATGTGTAGATTGACAAGCTGTTTATTGGTGCACTTCCTACATGCTTAATTAATCCATGACATAGGCATAGGCCTATATATTTTTTGTTGAAATCAATCTCAATAAAAGATGCATGTATGTAGATTATTGAACTTTTGATATAGATAGCAAATTTTATGTGACAATTTAATGAGAAAAACAAACACTGAAGTCTGAGTTTTCAAAAGAACTACCGCCCGATAAACAAAATTTATGTCAAGGAACACCCTTCATTTTTGGAGTTGCTTCCCGTTGTTTGAAAAAAATTCTTTAACCTGTCACGTGACTTTTGACACATTCCATTAGTGGCTGTTCTTTTATCTCCCCCTTGCAGAGAGGACTAAAATTGCAATTTGTAATACAATGAAAATTCTTATCAAGCATTATTATCAAATATATATGTTCTTCAAATGAGTAATCACACAAACTAATTCTTAGGTAGATTAATACAGTATTAAGGCCTTTTGTAAGATTTAAGGCGGGAGTAAGTAGATTAATCAGAAAACCGGAAATTGGTCTTACTCATCAATCGGTATTTTCAAAGAGATAATATTGATGATAAATAGTGTCAAAAGTAAATATAAATATAGTAAGTATTGACTGTTTTGTAATACTATTAATGGGGAAGAAATCTTGCATCTATTAAGAGTAAATCGTATTTTTGAAAGAAAGAATACAACAATTTCTTTTGAAAATTCAACGTTAATCGTTATCACTTAGAATTCCGAAACTAAACTGGACGAGACAAATTTAATGGATAGAATTATAATTTGACTCATATAAATAAATAGTAAAGGACACACCTTTTATATATCTGTTCACAATATATACATGTATAATCCAATGATGAACTATGACACTTTTTATTCTCATGTAATATTAGGCCTAATAATGCCTACTGTTGGTTGATTTTATTGACAATTGTTGATTAGGCCCATTCCAGATTCAGATTGATTATTTAAGGGCGTTGAGTAGTCTAAGATACACACTAACTTTTCAACAGTGGCTTTTTTTGACTTGCTATTAGCATTGTTCATATCAAATTTAAAGAAAATCCATGCAGTCATGACTGAGAAAATTTGACTTTATTGTCATCGGCATTGTCATTGGTATTTTTGGGGTGATTAATATGTAGTTTACCACCCAAAATCCAAAATAACATAAAATGTCATATGTTATCAACAAAAATTACAGTGCTAGCTTTAAAATGTGCAATTTAGACTGCTCAACGCCCTTAAACATGCATTATGCAAGAGCTAAATCTGCCTATTGCAGGTCTTTCTTTAGGCCTGAAATGTTTTCTAAAGTATTAATTAGACATTAATTAACTGATCCAGGCCTTAATCAACTCTCGAAGGCATCAGATTTCTCCGATATTAAATAGATTAGAATGGTTCAGCGATACTTTGATTTAATCAAATATGGAGGACCGAGACTTAGCTTCGATCAACCAGTACGGTGGTAGAAATTATTGCACACGTCTGTCAAACCTTCAAAGGCTAATATCTTCGCTTGCAATAGAGTAATTTGAATGAAATTTTCAAATTATTCATTTTACATCATCTACTTTCGAACTATTATAGCAAGAATGGCTAGTTATTTATCTAAATCTTACATTATGTATCTTGAGGCTATAATAATGATTAGGTCAACTTTGTTGAATTTGGTAATCTTCTGGCTACGCTGCTTTCTAGTACCCTTAATATGGTATACAGTGACATGTAGTGTGCTCAAATCTTTTTATATCAGACAAGTTTTGTGTAACTTTTGTAATATCTTGTATCTGCATGATGTAGGAACTTGAATTGTTGTATTGTTAGCTTATATTTGTATTGTCATTTAACTGGATGCAACCAGAGGCGCGACACCCTTGCCAGGGTTAATTCTATTAATGGTAGGGCCTACACAAAGTCTTTGTTTGAATTTTGTGTTGTGCTGTATCAAATTTTCACTTGGAAATTCTTGCATGGATCTGTGATGTTGAAAGAGTATGAAACAGTACCGGTAGGAGCTATTGGTTCTTCAAAACTTGCAAGTCTGGCTCCATTCCAGTGCCTTCATTCAAGCTAGAGATAAAGATATGGAGTATATAGTCAATCCCTTTTATATCTTATGTGGAAAATGTAAAGTGGCTTGCAAGCTTTGCAGTGTGCAATATTTGTGTTAAGACTAGTCCTAAATTTTTATGACATTCAAGATGGGTCATAAATATATGATTTATAACTTTTCTAATATTAGTCATTCTATATACATGTATGCCTTGATGCGTTTATCGTGACACAATAAGATGTTTTACACTGACACTGAGTGTGTAGGGATACGGTCAAAACCCTCCTAGTAAAAAGCAGATTATGTTATGTTAATTGTGTGGTCAATTGTCTTAGTTGGTCATCATATTTTTTTTTTTAAATAATAATATTTTATTTTTCAAATATTTGTTTTTAAATAATAATAAATAAAGGAAATAAATTAATAAAAAATAAATAAATAAAAAGGCCCGGGGGTTTTGTCCATTTTTAATTTAAGTCCAAGTGGGTTATGACCTAGGGGGTTTTGACCAGAGGGGTTTTTGACACGGACCCGAGTGTGTATCACCTGAAAGATTACCATTTACAAAAACGTACCTGTAGATAGAAAGGCATAATATTTGATTATCAAGTAGGCTACTATTGCCAGTGTCTACCAGTAGTAATTGTTCATGTCATTTGTTGACTAACTTTAACACTAATATTATTATAATAGATTTTTTGCAAATCGTTATACTTACATGTACCTTCTTCAAAGTACAAAACAATTTAATTTGTGTATTTTATCTCGAATTTTCAGTTTTATGGAATTAAAGAAATAGACTTGTTTGTTACATGTAGGACACCAGAAGTGTATTGATGTTTATTGATGTTTTTTTTTAATCCTGTCGTCAAGTTGGACGTACATGTAGGTGGGGAATGTGGCGCTCATTTAGTTCAAAATTCTTCTATCATGCATAGATGATAATCGTGTGACCATAAGAAATAATGACTGAATATGACTGAATTATTGTTTTGATGAGTTGTAAACCGAATTCCGAGTAGGGTCGGTCTCCATGTCAGCGGTAGAGGACAGAGGGTCTGGCAAGAAGAGCGTCCAGTTGTATGGAGGGGACGAAAATCTGAGGTCCAGTGTACATATTGACCAACATGTATCAAACCCATGATAGCTTTGAATTCAAAATAAGAGTAGGGAGTAGAACCACTATCCAGGCCAAATTGCCATCACAGCAACTGCATGCATGATGTATGCTCGTCTTCATTAGCACAGTTGATATAGAAAAGTACAATGATAAACCCCATTTCATTTCGTTTCACTTTTTCAATTCGTATACACCTTTACCATACGGTAGTTGGTTGTGAAAAATATATGAAATTCTTTTTGGTGGCAAGGCTGGTGCAATTGTCTTTCATACTGAGCCACCTGTAACAAATACACTAGATTACAATAATACCTGTATTGGAATTTAGAATAAGGAAGTAGTTTGATGACAGAAAACAACACAAAACAAATAAAATACACCTGTCATTTGTCGATAGTGCACCGAGACACCTTCTTCCAAGCATTCATCACATACAAATGACAGAATTTTTCACATATCCAAACTCCAATACCTTTAACTGTTCGTATTGTTATTGAAAGCTGATATAACATTACATTACACTCAAAATGGTTCACCACAGAGCTACAGTATTTTATATTTCAGTGTTTGTTTTGGCTTTTATTTGAGATAGTTTGTTGTTCTGTAAGGACAATAGGGAACTGGTCTCAAAGCACTTCTCTGTTGAACTTCTTGTTCTTGGGGAAGACACTCTTTTGAAAAAAAGGTTAATCAATTTCGTTTGACATGCTTATTCTTTGGACAATTACCCATCGATTGACAGATTTCGATTTTTAATATGTCACAATTCCAGTATGGTAGTGATGACATAATGCTTGTTTCCTGGCTCAAAGTATGTTTGATGTGTGCTGTGCTTTTCGCAGGGCCAAACCCAAGGACTGACCCAGGAAGCAAAAACTCAAGGTTTGCAATTTTTAACATGCTAAATATCATATATAATAATATTATATAAGATAAGTTCTTCTAGGATCAAAAATAATTTTTGTTGCAATTGACACTGACGTTGATTATCAATGCACTACTGCCTGTTGTTTTAATTAGTTTTTATAAAATTTAACTGTTGACATCCAAATAAAAATTGAACATTCAGGATATAGAATAAATTATACATCAACACTAATGGTTCCGCTGCCTGCTTTTCTTAAAACAAGCTTTTGTAATATATATTTGTTGTCATTTGAATAAAAATTGAACATTTAGTATAAGACATTAAAAAATAAATTACACATCAACGCTATAACTAAAATAGCCTCCTTTGTCAATAAATGGCTTTAACAAGAATTTGGATGTTTTGTGTTAAAAAAAAAATGATGGTTTGGAAAGCAGAAACTAGAAGTTCCATTGATTTTTAGTGTTTGCTTATTGTTAAATTTTTGGAGTTGAACTCAAGTGCAGATGCAGAGACAAAACAATAAGTTGACATCCTCACAAAAGAAATGGATTAGAGACAAGATATGTGTCGTTTTTTAGAACACACTCAAGTGCACCTCACTTGGATATAGTTTGGGTTATAATATTACTTGATGTCAGCCTGAAAATAATAGTTTTAGTTCTATATGTATCAGACAAAAAGTCTGGCATTATTGAACTAATACTTGTTGTGTTAAAATTTGTGTCTGGTGGAAATGGACCTTAAGATTTACGAACAAGCGAACAATTTGTGCCGGACATAAATTATAGATGTTAAAAGCTCAATGCATCATTTAGTGCTATAGGAATCCGTTGGGACATATAATATTGTTAAAGTTAAATATTAGGAATATCTGTCCAAAAATGGTTCAATTCCTTTCAGTATTTACAATGTTATAATAAATTGTAATTTCATCAATCGATGCTGCTTGAGCGTAACAAGACGCCGCCATCTTTTACTTTTAGCAGAGAAACCTGATGGATCTAGTTTCAATCTGATTAAATTGAAGCAGGGAGATTATCTAGCTTTGGTATTTTGATTTTGTTTTCTTTATTGAATCAATCTGAGTACATATTGTGCTGTGTATTGGGTTGTGAAAAATTTGATATTTTAGCGAAAATGAAACTGATGCACCAAGTCTATAATTAAAACACAGAAAGACAAATCTGTGTCAGACATAATAACAACCAGCGGAGGGATTACATTGCCTGATATTGAGAATGACATTGTCTTTAACAGGGGCCTTGTTTCGAGGCTTGCATTGTTTTTGTATATGTACATGATGCATCACATGAAGTTTGCCAAAGTTGAATTTTGATCATCTTGTGTCACTGTTAATTAATTAATTTGTTGCAGGTTCCAAAGAAACATAAGTGGATAAAACTCTGAGACCAACATCATGTCTGGAACTGGTAGAATTCAGGTGAAATGGGATCCAAAAAACCTGGAAATACGAACAAAGTCTGTTGAAAAAACGCTGGAACCACTTGTAACACAGGTAGGCATTATTTTTATCAAAATCTTGTATATACATGTATCATTCCATATTCAATTACATGTACTTGTCCATGATTGACTGCTACCGTAGGAATGAACTATTTAGTGTACATGTATTTATTATGGATTTATCAATATTGACTGCAGTAATTATTTCTCACTACCAGTACATGTACATGTACTTGTTGTTAAATCTGACCTGATCTCACAATGTATTGAGAAACTTTCTCCACAACATATCTCAATAAAATATATACATCCCAGTTATACTGACATTCAAAAAAATACATATACCGGTATATACACACATTTACATGCATTCGGTACTTAATCTCTGATCGTTATTTGGCAGATTTCTAACCCCTTGCGAACTACAATATTGTTAAAGTTTCATTTCTAAAAAGGACCTGTTTGTATAACATTGTAATAATTGTATTGGGTATGATTTTGGGTTGTGTTTTGATGGTTAATCTAATGAAATTCAGGTTTTTCTTCAGAAATGAATTTTACAATGTTTTGTAATGTACAATATATTGAAATACAATTTTTGACTCTAGTGTTTACACTTCAGAACACCTACCAAGATGTATTTGTTTTATAGTCTTGTAAATTTATAAGATATCAGTTTCAGTGTCATCTTTTAACAGAAGAGAACAAATAATTAATTTCTAACATAATAGAATGTTTTTGAATTTGTGATTTAATATATTTTAGGTAACAACACTAGTAAATCAGAATGGTCCTTCGAGAAAGAAGAAAGGACGATCTAAGAAAGCACATGTATTAAGTGCTGCTGTTCAGAAAGCCACCGAACATTTTATTATTAAAGGGGAAGAAATAGCTGAAGAATTTCCAGAAGTACAAACTGATATGTTAGATGCTATAGATGAAGTTAGACGATCAGGTGGGTCATTTCTTTCAAGGAGACACAGGATAGTCTGTGATTACCTCATTGTTTAAATAAATAAATAAATAAACACCGAATTTATTTAGCGCAAAAACACTCTGTTAAAGTTTCTATTGCACTTTCACAAAAGGTTTCAGTTCTGGTAAGGGAAAGCTTCATTGAATAAAAGTGTTTTTAGTTCTTTTTTGAAAATCATTATTGAGCTTGATCATCTAATGGTTTACGGACCACACAGTCCTTTTAGGCAATCAAAACAATATTTTGTATAGGATGAAATATCCATAAAAACCCACTGAAGCAGTTATTATTTAAAAAAAATAGTATTGATTCACAATCTTCAAAATAACCCAGTTTATATAAAATGTCAAAGCTCTAGGGAAGTACTGTACAAGAAGGTCAGATATCATTGCTCAAGGACTTGTGAGACCTGTTTGTAGCTTTTTGAAGTTTGCCAGCGGTGCACATGGATTTTATAGTTTAAGAAAAATTGTTCGGTCACATTTAGCTGTAGTGTTTCCTTAATGATTTTATAAATGGATGTTTTTAGTTTAAAGATGCATTGTATAAGATCAAATGCTATAACAGTTAAAACGATAGATAATAAAAAATGAATATATTTAAAATTTCGGTCAAATTACTTTATTCTGAGCAAAGTTATGAGTTTTGACAAGGTAGTCTTGATTGCTACGATAATAAACCAAGTGTTGATTGTCCATTTTAGCAATAAGTTGTTAAATGACTTGGGTGTTCTAATCCATTCAATATTACAGCCATCTGATGCTCTAGAGGGTTGATTATATGCTTGTCATGTGAATAAATGACTAAATAATAATATATATAACATTATCTGTGTTTATGTATTTAATAGGAGAAGATATGCATGAGGCGTCACAAGATTTTGCTACAGATCCCTGTTCATCTGTAAAACGTGGTGCAATGGTTCGTGCTGCTAGAGCTTTGTTGTCTGCCGTTACACGATTATTGATCTTAGCAGATATGGTAGATGTTCATTTAATCATGCAATCTCTGAGTAATGTAAGTTTTTTTTTAACAAATCTGCCATTGTATTCCATATCATATATTTAAGTAAGCCTGGAAATAAGGTACCTATCACAGGCAATGTCAGGCACAAAACTCTGACGCTGATTTGTCTTTTGTATTGATATTATTAATGCATGTCCAGCACAGTTAAAAGTATCAGGTACTAATTCATTAGTATCTGCCATTTTGTCGTGTGCAACTAAAACCATTATTTCCAGGCCTGCATTTAAGGTTTCACAGAACTATTTATTAGACATTTCTTAAAAATTAACACTTTAAAGTCTTTCGTATCTTCAGATGAAAATTTGGATTAGAGTGATGATTGTAAGTTGTCCCATTCTTAGGATGAGTCTGAATTGAAGCTAAGGTTGATAGTGACTTAAATCAATAAAATTATTTAAAATAAAGTTGTCATGTTGAGAATGAGATTAACGGGCAATGGACATGTTGGATTCTTGTTTTAGGTTGGGGATAATTTAGATAATATCCGTAATGCTCAGAGTCAGGAAGAACTAATGGCCAGATTTAAAGATTTCCACAAAAGTTTGAATGAATTATCTGATAGAGCAGCTAAAAGACAAGCTGTAAGTACTGTTTTCATAAACATGTAGAATAACAAATATGTAAGTGTATTTAAATTGAAACATTGGAGCTACAATGACTCGGGGATGAAGATGTCTGGGGTTTGATCCCTGTGTTGGCTAAGACAGTACCTCGGGATTTTCCAGTGTGATGTAGATGAAGGGCCTGGTGAGGAACAGCACCCAGTTGTTTGGTTGAGACGAAGAACTGAGGTCCTGTGAACAGGTTGGCATGCATGTAAGAGGATCCTTTGGGATTAGATGAGTAGCAGGCAGAAACAATGTCTTCATTTGCCTGGTTGGTCCGTTTCATTTCAAGTTGAAACATCACAGAAATAATTGGCCTGGGTTTTAATTGTCAGGGCTGGTGTCTACTGGATTGACAAGGATTATGTACCTAGTTGATCAAATGGGACGAATAACTGAGGTCCATCAGTGCATACATTAGCATGTATAAAAAACCTTGAGAGTTAGGGAATTTTAACTCTGGCATTGCACATATATTCATTGCACACATGTTGATTGAAATGAAAATAACATGCTAATCTCATAATTAACCACTTTCCATTTTCTCTTGGAAGAAACTGGATTGTTTGTAGTATTTTTTGATCATATTTTATCTGCGCTATATTACAGGACCTGAAAGATCCACGTCGTCGAGATGATTTGGCAGCAGCTAGAGCTGTATTAAAGAAGAACAGTATGATGTTACTGACAACATCAAAGGTTAGTTTTAATTGATATTGTTTACATTCTGCTGTTAGCATTGTTTGAGGAATAAATTAATTTTGTCAGAAATTATCTACTTAAAATTATAACAAAAAGACCTAATCAACATTATGTGCCAATTGATAAAACTTGTCAAATTTGTTTCTATGGAAGCCTAAAGAATATTGAATTGGGGAAATTTCTAATTAGCAAAAAGCACGATAATAACAGGTTGATATGTGTCCAAACTTTTATTAAGATATCTTTAATGGTTTAAGAAATTTTCTCCAGAAACCAAATACGGAACGAACAGCAGAAGAATGGTACCCATTCCATTATCCCGTAACTTCATATTACTCGGGATAAAAATAATAATCACATCCATCCTTTTCAATTTACTGATGCTAAAAATAATTAATAGAAATTAGATTTTAGGGTAGCAAGCAGTCTAATTTAGATAAAATAATTTATCAATCTTTTGTTCTACTAAATATTAAATATAATGGTACTTGCATTATTAATCGAATGCTAGCCATTGTTTTTATCTCTCGATAAAGTTGCTGAGTTAAACTTAAACAAACATTACTTTGATTTGGTTGCCAACTAATTTAGGAATTTGTGTTTTGAGGCATTGCGTGTTTGTTGATAGCCATAATTAATATGGTTGTACTCAATGCAAAAGACCGGAAATGGTTTGTTTTTGTAAATAAATAACAGTATTGCCACTTTATTTTTTGAATTGTATTGTAAATTGGTAATATACAATCATTTTGATTTTAGGCCTATGTTCGTCACCCTGAATTGGCAGCAGCAAGAAATAATCGAGATTACGCGTATAAACAAGTATGCGATGCAGTAGAGAAGATATCTAATATAACCCAAGCTACAGGACATTCTGAAGCTCATCCATTTGAAGGACCAGGAGAATTAGCTGCTGCCCTAGATGAACTTGATGTAAGTGAAATAATGTTTTTACTTGATTTATCAATAAAAATGGTTTACATTAGAAATGAAACAAATTGATTGAGTTTAAAATCTCGTCAACACAATACTTGAGTGATCTTTATACGCCCCTGTTCGTCTATATGTCTGGATGAACGTCACAATTTTTATCAGATCTTGATGAAACTTAAAATTTAAGTTTACATCTCAAAGATCTTGGATGGATGGGTTCGATTTTGGCAGCGTAACTTCCTGGGTTATTGGCCCTAATTATACCTATCGTGTACATAGCTTGTGCAACTTTTTGAGGTCACCATTTTTGTCTAATATTTTATTAAACTTAAAATATATGTTTATGTTCCAACGCTTGGAGATTAAGTTAGAAGGATAACATGCTTGAGGGTGTATTCAATCATTAATGGTAACTGTTTATGGTATCTATTTGTTAGTCATTTTATTTTATATTCACAGCAAAAGATAATAATGGATCCATTGAACTATAATGAGGTCAGAAGTCGAACAGCTTTAGAAGAAAGATTAGAAAGTATCATCAGTGGTGCTGCCCTCATGGCCGATTCTTCTTGTACAAGAGATGAAAGACGTGGCCGTATTGTACAGGAATGTAATGCCGTACGACAAGCTTTACAAGATCTGCTCACAGAATACATGAACAATGTAAGTTTTTATATATGTATTATGACAGAGGTTAGGTTATAAAACTTTCAATCGCGGTTTTGCCGTATTACATTCGCTACCAATTTCAGATGAGCCAAATTAACCAGTTTAGATAATTACGTGTTCTGCTTCTGTAATGTAAAAATGTTAGTTATTCCGTGAGTAGATATATGTCATCTTTTATTAGAGATTTCCAACATTTACCCTCTTTCAAATCTTCTAATGGCTTTAAAATTCAAGCTCGTTTAATTTGTCAGATATTTTAATAAGATAATTGAACCCTTTAGACCTCCTGAAACCACTTGTAACTGGTGCTCCCTAGACTGTCACAGAGATAAGTAAGACACTCCCAAGAACTAGTATAGGATCCTATATCTCTGAGAGTTATTCACATATCTTGAGAGGTTTGAGTTGATCCAAGGAACAGTAGTTATGGACTGTCCAGTGATATACGATTATGAAATATATCACTTTTCTCTAATTACTTCAAGGAACCAGGGTAGTCAATATTTAAAGGGTTAAAATAATAGATTTTGTTTCTGTTGTATTAGAGAACTCCAATTGTTCGTTCGAATTGTCAAATATTATAAAAGATATTTTAAAATGTTCAATTTATTTTTTTCTGTTGTTTCTATGACAGTGTAAGAAACCAGCAATAAAGAAAAAGGTAGATCTTTGTCCAAGACTAAGATTAATTCCGTGCATTTTGAATCGTTGAAACCTCTCCCACCATTTTGATTAGAGTCAGATATTAGTGTGTAACAAAGCATGATAAGTTTATATATGTTGTTCTAACAAATGTGATGTTTAGAAAGTGTCACAAAAAATTCTTGGAAGTATGTGATTCCAACAGTCAACATTACTGAATTTTTTTTTCTTTCAAATATTGGTTCTTCTGTGAATAAATTTCGAACTTTATTCCAGGCAAAGCAAATCACTTGACAACATAAGTACATAGAATAATCCTTTAGAGGCATTTAGTAACTGGATAGAGCAATAAACTATAACACATACTTATGGAAGAACAATTTTACTAATTTATTTGTAGACATTTTGAAAAATTAAAACATCAAGACAGGATGTTTAAAAGAATGATATTTTGAATATAACTATTTTAAGTACCTTATTCCTTAATTGGAAATAAAACTCAAAAGAATTTGAACAGTTACTAACAGTTAAGGACTAGTTATAAAAAATGTCTTAACACCCATAATACTTGCAGAAATCTCCACTCCCAGTAAAAAAATTTCCATAAAAAAAACCCCAACAACTGCCAAACTGAAAAATTGCTATATCATATGCAGGACTACCACAGCCAATAACTCAACTGACAACAGAAAGCTGTTTTAATCATAATTCAAAACATTCTTCTTTCAAAAACCTGATCTGTAAATAATCAGTGTAGATAACACCCATCAACTTGTAAAATGTTAGAAACTATTTCAGTATTAGAACCATAAGTTTTGCATGGATATTTTTATGATTTTGTAAAATTTGTGTGCAGTGTTTTAAATATTTGAAGTTAGTCAGTGGTCGTATCTGTAACAGTATGCCCTTTCTATAAAGATAACTAGATGTATAATATGTATATTTATAAAACTGACATGTATATAAAGTGTGTTAGTTAAGGCCATATTATAGAAATATTCTGGTTCTTAGTTACTCATGCATCACCTAAAAATAACCACATGTAGATGTAGATAAATGTTTTCTCTGGGTTACAGGAAGTAACTCTATAAAAGAATGTATCGTAGGCTCAATTATCAAATGTTATTGACAGCCATAAAATAAAATGATACTGGATAATCATATAATCAGCAATGTGATGAGATAAATAAGTGCCTTGAAATGTGATGTTTATGAGAAGTCATTTAGTCCAGAAGTGATACTTTGACAAAATAAAAACACAAAAGCAACAAAGCCCCACCCCTCCCTGCATGCTGAGAACAAGAATATTTTTATTGTATGGCCTAATTGAAATTTGCATGGTTTAGTGTTTGATAGAGATACATATCAGAATTATATTTAAAGTCCCTTGCAAACTAAAATATTCTTAATGTTTGATTGGTTTCCATTCAGTATTTACAAAGATATGATGAATAGAAAATTTGTAAACATTTGACATACTCTGACGTAAGCCAGCACCACCTATAATCTTCGCTAAAATCTTTTGATGGGCCTCTTTTTATTCAATTGAATCCTAGTCGGGAGATTATCTAATCTTGATATTTTGATTAAACAGGCATTATGTAAGAGCTAAGTCTACCTATTGCAGGTCTTTCTTTGGGCCTTAAATGTTATATAAATTATCAATTAGACATTTATTAACATCATAAGACCATAATCAACTCTTAATGCCATCAGATGGCTCAGATTTTAAGTAGATTAGAACAGTTTTGATTTAAGAAAGAAGTGAGGGTATGGCTCGAATGACCAGAACAGTGGTTACAATCAATGCACACATCTTGTAAAAACTACAACCATTCGCTCAAAAAAAAGTAATTTGAATGAAATTTTCAATATATCCATTTTGCATAATCTATTTTTTAAATATTGTAGCAAGAATGGCCAGCTTTTTATCTAAATCTTACAGAATGACCCCCTTATAGTCGTGGAAAATTTGATATTTTACGAATAATGCAAGTGGCACGCAAAGACTTTAATGTTTGATGTTCAGTAAAAGATTATTAGATTATTATTTTTGTCTGTGGTTGGCATGACTCCTATTTTCTAGACATAACAAACCAAACTTCTTATTAGTTTCTCAATGTCATGTAGAATTTGTGTGTGGCATGAACTTTCTATTTCTACAAATTTAAGTGTTATTCCACGGGAACGCATTCTATTTTGGCATGATCCCCAGTGAAAGTTCATGTACATATCTATTATATTCAGTTGGCTTTTTGTATTTATCAACTTTGAATTTGATTGCCATTGATTTAGTGTCCGTTGTAAATATATTTTGTTTTGCGTATATAATTGATATATGAGTGCAAGAGCCGTGACGTGACTTCATAAAAATGCAAATTACCATGTTTAACATGGACACCAAACATTGCATCAAATGCACAGTGATGTTTTTTTTATTCTTTAAGTATTTAGACTCGTACAAAAATAAAGGCAACATCTATCGGACTTATTCATATATCATATCCAGAGCAACTTTTTGATCCATACATTTTTGCTTTGAAGGTGTTAAAATTTTGATAATTGGTTTTGTTTTCCCTCCCTTCATATATATATATAATGATTTTTATTAAATAAATTTTAATGTTCCTTGGTAGCTTATTGTGTAACATTTTATTTTCAGGCTGGTAAGAAAGAACCATCAGAGTCATTAGATAGAGCTATAGATAATATGTGTAAAAAGACCAGAGATTTACGTAGACAGGTAATCCATATATATAGCCCATATGTATATACAAGACAAAGTTTGTTTGTGGCTTCAATAGAGGAAACCAAACGGTTCAACTTATGATTTTTAAAATAACTTCATAATAACCAGTATTTTACAAGGAATTTAATAGTGCTATTTTATTTGTTTTTGATGAAGTATTTAGTGATGAAATTGCCAGTTAATGATTATTACGTTACAATACATTTCTAACAGTTGCAAATTGTAATGACAGTAGACTGCACTTGTAGGACTGCTGTCCAGACAAAATTTAGCTCATAATAAACTGTATGGATATATGCCTGTCTTTATTAGGCCTGTTGCTGTTAGTACTGAAAACTAAGACTTTATACCAGCTTCAGTTCATTTCTGATTAAACAGGACTGTCACGTATATTAATCAATGTTTTCGATGTTTGTTTCAGTTAAGGAAAGCTGTCGTTGATCATGTTTCTGATACGTTTTTAGAAACTAATGTACCATTGTTAGTTCTAATTGAAGCAGCTAAAGCTGGAGACGAGAAAGGAGTGGAGGAATATGCTCAGGTTTTTGCTGAACATGCTAATAAACTAGTTGAGGTAAGATTCAACTCGGCAAAATGGTATTTTTTAGCAAAGATCCCTGTTTGTAAATAAACAATAATCACAGTTGTATCTGAAGCAATAATTTAGTGTCCAATATTATTACAGTTATGTCGCATATGAAAAACAAGCATAAAAGCTGATAAAAGATATCCCTTCCACTTTTTCGGTGTTCTTGAATGTCTGATGTTTTTAGTTGAAACTTTAAAACAAAGTGAATTGGCAGTTGCTTTAGTTTTTGCTGTTTGATTTGTATATTTAAACCCACTTGTATAATAATATACTCCAAGATGCCTGTTCCTTTTAAATATGGAATCTTGTTTTAATTTTGATATGTCCACATTGAAATGTAGTCTTTGTTATTTGGTTTATATATTTAAACTTACTTGAATAATAATTTAGGCTGAAAAATCTAGGACTACTCCTTTAAATAGAATAGTCGCTGTGGTTCAGTGAGTAAGGGGCTGGTTCGCTAACCAGAAGGCCCTGAGCTCTATCCCGCTGTTGGCCGAGACAGTTCTACTGGTTTCTCCAGCATGTTTTCCCATTGTCAGTGATGCACGACTGAGGGCCTGCCAAAGGGAGCTTCTGTTCGGTCAGGTGGGACGAAAAACCGAGATTCTGTGTAGCTTACACATTGGCGTACTAGATATAAGAGTAGGCCATAACGCCGCTGTCCAGGCAAAATTCCCCTCATAGCACACTGCAAAGCGTATGTCCATCTTCGTGTGCCAAGTCTGTGCAGAAAGGTAGGACATTAAACTCTATTTCATTTCTTTTCATTTGATTTAAGATAGAATCCTCCTTTGTATATTTTAGGTAGCAAATCTAGCATGTTCAATGTCAAATAATGATGAAGGTGTTAAAATGGTCAGAATGGCTGCTGCTGAAATTGATTCACTTTGTCCACAGGTTAGTATAATCAGACACTCCATAGAATAATTTGCAGGCCAGAAATATAATCAGACATTCAATAAAGTAGATTTGAAGCCACTGTATATTACGCCATGCCAAAATGTACTGAAACTGATTAACATTTTAATTAACAACAAGTTTAGAAGACATTTATTAAAATATTATTAAAACACTGATAAAACAGAAATCTATACCAGAAAAAATGGCAGGCATCAGAATGATTGTACCTTACCCTGGGTTTATCCACGAGGTATTCACATATTCAAATTATCTGCCCTTGATCGAAGCTTGACTTTACGAACCAATCAACAAACAGTTTAAAAACCAGTCGTAGCCTCATTGCTTAGGCAACACAAATAAAATAAGTTGTTTCTCGGGCACCGCCCGCACGCAAAATTGGTTGCGCGTGCTACCTATTTATTAGTCTTGATGAAAAATAAAAAATATGTAACGCCCGCCCGAACATCGATAAGCCAGTCATAAAAAAAATATGCCGCATGTATCTACATGCCCCATACGTGAATATCCATTCAAATGTAGTAAACTGATTCAGATGTAAACGCTCATTTACGGGTCTTTTTTATTGATATCGAAAGAACCTCCATTTTTGTATCACGTGATTTTAATTACCTCCCCTTGTGAACTAGAATTTGATTCGTGTTAAACACCGAAAGTCATTGACAACAATGCAATGTATTTCAATCATTCGATCTTAATCGGCTCATTGGTTGGAATTAGGTCAATCATTATAAACCAGCGATACTAGATTTAGATCGAAGTGTCGTTTACCGTGATGATTATTTTTGATACACATGCTGACAGAGGCTTACTCTTTAAAATATTGTTGTTATTATAGACGGCTATTAATAGTCGTACGGAATTTTATTTTAAACCAATTTCAATTATGGTTGTCACCATTACCATTAGTAAGCTACATTACGTGAATTAAATATGGAAAATTATTTTCCTTTCAGTCAGTGTTCAGTGTTTGAGTAGACTTGATTTTTGGGTTTATGTTCTAAGGATGTATAATATATAACTGAAAGCAAAACCGTAGACAAGTAATGACTTTCTCATTAAAAAAAAAAAAAAAATACAAGGCCGCCCTCCCGCCCCAACAATTTTCAACAATAGGCAAATTTTATTTTGCACCATCCTCTAGCCAGAAATGAGATAAAAAAAAAAATAAAACGCCCACCCCCCCCCCCCCCCTACAGTTTCAGCTGTCAGTTGCCCGAGAAACAAGACATTTATTTTGTGTAGCCTTATGTTCACAACAAAACGGCGACTTGTTTGCTGCAACAAGATGAGGAAATAACTTTAATATTACGGTACTATTGATTGACAGGTGATAAACGCTGCTCGAGTTTTAGCAGCTAGACCAAGATCTAAACCAGCTCAAGAAAATATGGAAATATTCAAAGAAACATGGGAAAAACAAGTTCGTCTGTTGACAGAAGCTGTTGATGATATCACAACTATACATGACTTCCTTGCTGTCTCAGGTTGGTTTATGTCATTAACGTGTAACACTATTTTGTTTTGTTTTTTTTAGAATGCCTGTCTTCATTAGCCCGGTAGATGCAGAAAAGTGACGTTAAACCCCATTTCATTCATTCTTTTTTAAGAATGTGCTGTGAATTGTTTTTGCTCTTGTCCACCTGGCATCCACTACATTTATTATCCAATCTTTTTAAAATTATGTATTGTTGTTTAAATGGTTAAATCGAGGAGCCTTTTTAATATAAGTAATTTTTGTAAATAGATTCCAGGGTTATTGACCTTGCTAACTTTTAAGAATCTTGTGAATGCTCGAGCAACAATGCGACAATCCTTGCGGACTGCTCCAATGCCTTAGCTGCTATAGGCATATGTTTCGTTGCCAGGCAACCTATCTTTGTAAATTCATATACAATGTTTTATATTGTCACTTATCAGAATAGAGAAAATGATATACATAATGTATGTACCACGACTTTTATTTCAGAAAACCACATATTAGAAGATGTAAATAGATGTGTTATTGCATTACAAGAAGGTGATCCAGATACATTAGATCGTACAGCCGGTGCTATACGTGGTCGATCATCTCGGGTTGATAATGTTGTCTCGGCAGAGATGGATAACTATGAACCCGGTTTGTATACAGAACGTGTAATGGAGGCTGTTACAGTTTTACGAGAGCAAAGTAAGTTATTGACTTAATTTATCCCATAACCCCGGGATCATATCGTGGGTTCATTTATATATCCATCTGATATTTAGCTAATGATCATCAAGAAAAGTTTTCTAAAGTATTGAATAAAAACACAGAATAAATCCTAGTTAAAATTTTGATTGATTCAAATTATATTTTTTCCATGTTATTTATTTCTTATCATGAATATGTCAACACATCAGCAGGGAATTTACATTCTCTCTTTTAAAGCTGTTGACTGTAACTTGAGCGATTATCAATCCCTTTGATAATAAAATATTGTGAAAGTTGAAGCTCTGAAACAAATATCTGTCCCAAATTTGTTAAATTCTGTTAAGTTTGTACAAAGATATGATAACTTGAAAGTTTTGAAACATTCAATATCCTCTGGAGACAAGATAAACAAGCCAGGCCAAATGAAAGTGTTGGTTATAATCTTTTAATGGGCCTCCTTTTATCTGTTTGAAACAAATCCGGGACATTATCTACCATTGATTGTTTTGTTGTGTTTTGTTTAACTAATCAATTTGAATACACTTTATCGTGGATGAAGCGATGAAAAGTTAGATTTTGTCTGAAAAATACATGATGGGATCTGTACGTGACTTTAAATTAAAAGTGACTCATCTGCTTTTGACATTTATACATGTTAACTTATGTTTATTATAGTTATGCCTAATTTTGCGGAGAAAGTAGAACATGCTGTCGATTCATTAAGTGCTAATAAACAAGGTGATGTAGATGAGAATGAGTTTATAGAAGCTAGTCGACTTGTATATGATGGTGTTAGAGATATACGACAAGCTGTACTCATGAACAGGGTGAGTAGTAACAATGATCAGTTAAAAAAAAGTTAACTAAAACGAGTAGTGAAATAATCAGTAAAAATCGTAAATTAAAGGGATAAAAGAACAATAGTGAAATAGTGTCATGGGTTCTTTTACGTGTACGTCAATGTGTATACAGGACCTCAGTTTTTCATCCCGTCCGAATGACTATACATTGTCCCTTGCCAGGCCCTCCGTTTTACACCACTGACTAAGACGAACCCTTTCAAATTGGTCCTATTGAGCTATGGGAGTGTGAAAAGTAGTAAACTGCATTTTTGGGTTTTAATTATTTTCAGAGTGCAGAAGAATATGATTCTGATAGTGAAATAGAATATGAAGAAGATTATGAAGGATATTGTAAGTTTCTCATTCCTATTTGAAATTCAATATTTTATATGTAAAAAGTGATCAATGGTAGCAAATTGAGTATGGTGCTGCACATTTTGCTAATTATATATTTCTCAGATTTGATAATTTTTGCCTTTAAAGGAAACAAATTGGATTTAGTTGTTGGCAAACAAGGGAACGGAATGGTGTTGACAATTAATTGTATGGGTTGTTTTTATGGCAGGCATGGACAATTTTATTTAATATTGCTTTTGTATGGGATGTATTTTATAGCAAGCATGGTCGATTTTGTTTAATATTACCATTGTATGTGATGTATTTTATAGCAAGCGTTGCCGATTTTGATAATGAGAAAAGTGATCGAGCTTTCATGAGACAACTGCCTGAGGAAGAAAAGATGAAGATTCAAGAACAAGTAGAAGAATTCCGACAAGAGAAATTGAAATTAGATTTTGAGGTAGCGAAATGGGATGATAGTGGAAATGATATTATTGTCCTGGCTAAACAAATGTGTATGATAATGATGGAGATGACAGATTTTACAAGGTTAGTCAAAACTTTCCTGTCAATTTACTTTTAAATAGCATTCTACTAAGGGCAGAGTATGCCAATTTTGAAATATTCTTTTTTGTAGATCTTACATTTTATGAAAATAATGGTTTTATTTGTAGCTGACAAAATCAGTACCTGACAATTAGAATGTGTGCAAATACAAGCATACTATATGAACCAAGAACTGAGCATGGCATCATTGCAGCCATCTTGGAATCAAAGTCAATCAATCTATGCCCATGTTGATTGTACTAGGATTGGCGACGCCTTGGTTCCATTTTTAATGAGGGCAGTCCCAAGAAGATCACCTGGTGTATGCAACCAGTTCCTGGTTTTAAATAATTAAGAAAATAGGCAAATGAATTTTATGTACAATCTGATTATTTTGCATTATTTTATAGAGGAAGAGGTCCATTGAAGAGCACCATGGATGTTATTAATGCTGCTAAAAAGATTTCAGAAGCTGGTTCAAAATTAGATAAATTAGCACAAGAAGTATCTAGTAAGGTAGGGTACTGGATATTCATAGTCGTTTATTACAAAAAAAACCTTTGTATGCTTCTTATGAATCAAAGCAACTGATTGTCGATTGAATTTTTTCGGACAATATCTCATTTCTCTCAGCTTAACCCACTCTAAAATTTACTCTATAATAGATTATTTAACATTTAACAAAGAAAACAAAATATCAATAATTGATAATCTCCCGGCTTTATTTCAGTCAGATTTTAAAGGAACCCAAAGGTTGCAAAATATTCAATTCATTGTATCTTTGTAAACAGAACTGAACCATTTTTGGACTTTTAGAGTTTCAACTTTTATAATAACGTAGTTTGCAAGAGATCCATCAATGGCTTTAATGGTATAGCCAAATCATAATGGAGACTTTGATCACTCCTAAATTTCGTATTGTTATCCATGTTATTCCATCTGTTAAACTGTTCACTGTTATATGAAATAAAATAGACTAATATATTACATGAATGTTTCATCAAAGAACTTGTTCACGATTCTTAATAATATTTGATTTTATTTATTATAGTGTCCAGATTCTCAATCCAAGAAAGATTTAGATTCATACATGCAGAGAATAGCTCTATATTGTCATCAGTTAAATATTACTAGTAAAGTTAAAGCTGATGTACAGAGTGCTAGTGGAGAACTTATTGTATCTGGGGTACGTACATCTTATATCTTTTCCAAATTTGATATCAAACTGGAATGTAGAATAGCATATAGCTAAACATAATGTATTTCCTTTTGAAACTTACATGTTACGAATTTGATAGCAAATGAGATTCAATAACAACTAATATCTAAATATAATGTATTGTCTTTTGAAACTTACATGTTATAATTTAATCAAACTGGAATCTAGAATAACATACAGCTAAATGTAATGTTTTTCCTTTTGAAACTCAGGAAATCAATCCGAATTTTGTTTTGTGAATGTTTCTTGTAGGTTCTCAATTGACAGAATTATGATTAAATAACACAGAATTCAGTTGTTACATTTCTCCCAGTAACCATAAATGTGGTGTGAATAGACTAATGTTATCAAATACAGTGATTGATCACTTAGTGCATGTATGTTCAGCTGATATACTCGGGATTCCATATAAAGGCTTTCATCTTAGGCTAGTTTCAGAAGGACACATGTATGCTCGGCCAACTTGGTGTCTTTGAGATGTGCAGGCAAAAATATATAAATAAATTCACCCGAACGTGTGCCCCTCTCTCTCCCAAATGTAATAATCCTGTATTCCTCTATGTATATATATATATATATCTTACCATTTTATTAATTTGATTACAGCTGGACAGTGCTACATCTTTAATTCATGCTGCTAAGAATTTAATGAATGCTGTAGTTTATACCGTCAAGGCTTGTTATGTTGCATCCACAAAGGTAAACCTATTTTATACGCCCACATTTTTTTACTTATTTTTGGGAAGAGACAAAATCATGCCTGAAATAATGTAGAAATATGGTATATCAAGGTTGTGGACACTCTAGAGGCCACAATTTTGATCTGATTTTGATGAAACATCGCGCATATCAGATAGTAGTGGTTCCTCTAGAGGTCACAATTTTTATCCGATTGAAAAAAACGTTTGAATATTTCAACCTGAAACATTTAACAGTTACATTCCTTTAAAGATGGGTTCCCAGAAAAGTATTTATCGGGTGGTTATTTCCAATAAAAGTATGGCAATTTTTGTATATATGGAAAGTAGAGATATCCAATCTTACTAGAAAAATACTGCATTCCCCGAAAAACACTCATGGAGCGTATACAGCCCCCTAATCAACAGCCCGACGATTAAGAATTTCTGCACGTGTGATGTCAAAGGTCACACGCGAACATTGAGCACTTGATGTACAAGGTGATAAACGCTATGAAGAGTTAGACGTACAATACTTTCTGAGATAAAAATGACAGAAAAAGACGCAGGTAGTGGATAATCCTAGAATTTAATTAGGATTCGATATTTGTAATAAATAGTAAGCAATTAAAGACAACATCGTCTTATGTATGCAATGAATTCTCCTCTGACTTCCAAGACGTGACGTAAGCATGACCTGGTTTGATCGAATTTTAATAGCAGGGCATTCCTTCGCAATTACAATGTTTGAGAAGGATTTGAAGCATAATTATGACAAATTAATTAGTTTGAATATGTTTTTAGTCCATATATACCATTAAATCACCCAGTTTGTACGCGGGAACCCATCTTTAATTGGGGGAAATATGAACATGTGGTATCTATGAGGTCATGTGGCATCCATGAGATCATGTGGTATCTGAGAACCAGAATGTAGTTTTGTATATGGCCTAATGAATATCAAAATAAAGTGAATCGTTGCACCACATATTTATTCATTTATGTATTTGTTAAATATTAAATATTTTTATCTTTTTCAGTATCCCAAACATGGAGCTAAACATGTAAGTATTTCCTTTTATTTAACCTTTCCTTTTCATTATACTAGGCTCATTCACCGAGTAATCACACAGTATGTAAACTTTTCATCGGACATGGTCATTGGGCCCAATTCTTATAAAGTATTAGTAAGCTGCTGACGAATAGCAAATTATCATTATGGGAGGCCGCCAAGTCATGGCACCTGATTACAGCAGTTGACCATTATGACTAGCCCTTGGATCCATTACTTGATTTGATAGTACTTTTATTGTTTATTACTTACAATATCCGTGTTGTGTAACTTGTCCACTGGTTTGTCTTCTGGGTTTCTGCTTGTTTATGAATGGTGCAGGTCTGCTGCACTGACTAATCTAAGAAATAAAGTCAGGCACCTTTTGCATCGGTACGAATGAATATGAAAACATCATTGATTCGCGTGTACTTGTGACGTCACCCCGTACATGAGTGTTCGGCCAGTGGAAAATGTTACGCATGTGGAGCTGGATTCATGTAGGTATGCAAACGGAAATGTTTATTGTCTTGTATATTGAATTTACCACAATTTTTCGAGGCCTTGTGTTTATTGTTGATTGTGTAGAGAGTTTAGAATGTGCTCAAATGCAATATTCTGCTTCAATTGTTGTATATCTGCCAAAAAATCGATTGAGGGAGAGAGAGAAATGGGGTTTAACGTCCACTCGACACAAACTAGGTCATTTCGGGACTAACATATGTTTTAATTTTATTTACATAATTCGCGTGCGCGTAGGGGTCTTTAGCAGTGGGAGGAAACCGGAGGACCCGGAGAAAACCCACGAGGTTAGACAGGCGACCCTACTCCTTGCCTCGTACATCCGGAATTCTAAACCACGCCAGTCGACTCAATGACAGACTTTATGATACAGCGCGCGCACACTAACCATTCAACCATCCAACCCCCCAAAAGCGATTGAAAACTATGCCTGGACCGAGAAGTTCATGGAGTCGACATTAACGCCATGTAGCTGTTATCATATGCTGAATTGCAAAACCATGTGTTAGAGACTACAAAATATAAACGAACATATTGTATTGTATGATCGGTAACTAATACAAAATAATTATTTCAGAAACCTGTTGTACAATGGAAGATGAAAGCCCCAGCCAAGAAACCTCTGGTTAGACGTGAAGATCCTAACGAACTCACAGCTAAAGTTAGAAAAGGAGCTCCTAAAGAAAGAATAGAACCAGTGAAAGCTTTAAGTGAATTCCAAGAAATTAATATTGATAGTTTCTGTTAAATTAATCTACAACCATTTTTTTTTTTTTCTAGATCTGAGAATTTAATATAGATTCATACACATTAATCTCTGATCACAAGAAAATCAAAAGATTCTTTTAATTAAAGTCTCTGTTTGTCATTTCAATTTTTCGCAAAATATAAAAAAATTCCATGGCTTTATCAGCACTGGAAAATACTTAAATTGATTAATAAACTTACAGCTTGGATTCAATCAAGTTATGAAGAAACCCATCGAAAGATTTTAGCAAAGATTATAGGTGGTGCTGTTAGTTGACCAAATCCCATTTATATCATCTGCAGGGGATGCGGATGTTGACAAATTTTTCCTACCTTTTTAAGTACTGAATTGAGCCATTTTTGGATTGGTATTCTAGTTTATGTCATCTGCAAAAGGTTGCTGATGTTGATGCATTTTTAATTCATCATATCTTTGTAAATACGGAATTACAGCATTTTTGGATCGGTGTTCTAGTTTGCTAACAATTCCTCAAATCCAAATGACATTCAGAGACTTTGATTTGACTTCTTAATTTGTTCATATTAATTGCATAACTATATAAAATTTCAATGTGACATCTGGCTTTGTTATATAAGCCTGGAAATAATAATTTTTGCTTATATTTGACAAAATGTCAGGAACTATTGGTGTTGTACCTGTTTATATTTAATTTGTGCTGGCCATGGATTAAACAGATTAATAAAAACGACAGATACCAGAGGATTTATACCTGAAAAAATTGTAACAGGTGGATTTGAGTTAGCGCTGATCAGTTAAGATCATACTTTTGCGTAAAGGGAACAAATCTATATTTAATCCATATTTTTTTCATCCTTTTGTCTCGCGAGTGCTTCACATTTATTTCATTTAGTGCAAAACTATTTTATTGTAAATATTTTATCTTTGAAAAGAAATAAGGCCTGGTTAATCAAATAAATATTTTAGACGAGATTATTTAGTCTGAAGAATATGGTATAATATGAACTGTAGAGCATGACATTATAGTTCACCAGACTGAAATGTGTGAAGAAATCAAAGAGAATTGGAGTGGTCCCATTGAGTGCTCATTTCACTATTCAAATAGACTAGTTCGTTATTCAATAAATCATAATTCATTATTCAAATAGAATTTGAATATTCGATTACATTCATGTTATCAATTTTTGGATACATTTTGGTGCATTTTCCGATTTCTAGAAATTGTGAATCTTCAAATTTACATGTTTTCCATATCTCGATATTTATGTTGGAATATTAGTTGATTTCATTGACTTGATATATTAAATGTTTCCTAATGGAAGCCATTTTTGTTATTAAATTCCATTACTGGTAGTTTAAACAACCAACAAATGCGTTTGAATAACCATGAAAAATTATTTGAATATTTATGAGAGCACTAGAGAATTGACAAACTATAAAAGGTTGATTTGCGGGAATACAATAATTTCATGTTTTACGGTAGTAGATAAGAGTAGATGTATGTATGTAATATGTATATATTGTACATAATAGGAGCAATTTAATATAATTAAAAACACTCATATATTTTCATTGATCATGAACATTCATAATGATTATTTATATAAATATAGATTTATTGCGAGCCTAGATACAGAAATGAGTAATGGTAAGGTATAACTTACAGTAGAAAAAATCAAACACAACCTGATTTATTATAGAAAACAATCACTGGTTTGTACACATATAGCACCATGTATCAACTAGTGTTCTCTTATCACAGTCGTTCTGTCTTTTCAAACTTCAAAATACAGTATGTCCATCATTTAGTGTCTATTAACATATGTATAATAAGTACAAAACGTAAATATTGTGAATCTATTATGGTAAAACTTATTTATTGTGCAGATGAACAGATTGTCATTTCAAACCTCAAAGTACAGTGTGTCCATCATTTAGTAAGGTTTCTATTAACATGTATAAATAATATATTCTGTCAATTTTAAATAAATGAAACTCGTGGTATCTGTACTGCCTCAAGTAATTTAAAATACAGAATTGTGTTAATAAAAACGCACAACTTTAGGGATTTTTCTATTTAAGTCCATAAAGCTATGTGTATTTTTTATTAATGTTATACATCTACTTCTAAATGTCATTTAAGGATATTACACAAGATTTTTAGATTTTCTTAAATATTATTTATTTTTTTCTTTAGGTTGTGTTTAGAATTGTACACCTTTAATTTCTTTGTCATTTTTAATGCTTCTGCTCAATGGTTGTGACACTCAAACCTTATTTTTAAATATTGTTTAATTATTTTATACATTTTTTGTTTTAAAAAGCTTCTTTATTAGAAAATGGCTATTCTGTTGTTAGTGAAAATATAAATTATATCCTTTGAAACATGTTTTAAGAAGAGGATATTTGAGTTGATACTTCTACATCTTATTCAAGTCCCATACAAAAAAAAATATATATTCTGGTTCTCAGACAACTGATGTGGGAAGGAGTAGACAGATACCTCTCTAAGACACCATTTTTCGTAGATAAACATAAGTTCAGCTAAATGGAGAAAATCTACTATATACAGGAGACAGAAGTTACCTGCATCAAATCTGTTTCCGAGAGGATCTGTATATGCTAGGAGAATCAGGAAATGGAGAAAGAAATACTCTGTCTTTATTACCCCGGTTGGTTCAGAAAAGGAGGAGATTTAACCCCCATTTAAATTTCAGTTTATTACTAAATGTACTAATAAACACCTTTTTTGATGACACAGAACCCATGGTTTACCTGAATCTGTGAGAATCTTATCTTTGTTTTAAAAACAATAATCCTGGTGTCATGATAACAAGTTTCTAAAACAGATATAATAATACATATCATTTAATAGGTTTCTCTACAAAAGACCAAATTCATAAATTATTATGCCGTCTTTTGTATAAAGTCAATATTTTTTGTACATTATTATATGGCTAGATATATATAATTAAATATATAAAACAAGAAAGCCTTTATTTTTATTCACCGGAAATCGGACCAATTTAAACTTTTGTCCTTCGGCAACCTGTATTGACAACTTTGCATTGACAACTTTGCATTTGATATAATGGTTGCTCTTGTCTTAAAGAGCACATAATGTCACCAGACGAAATTTTCTGTACCTGTAGCCAGTGGTCACTATATTAACTTTATGGCAAGCTCACACTAATGTGATTAAAATTTAGTCGACATATTACCGTTCTAGTATCAGTCACCCGAAAACACTTTTCAATTTTTCAATTACAGCCTTAATCCGTTTAATTGGCCGGTGACGTCACAGAGACCATGCATACAATATACACTATTTAGGTCTTATCACTATCCATGCACACCACCAGTTGACTAGTGTGGTGTATTCTCGGTTTATTCCCGCGAAGGCGCAGTTATTGACCGTAACGGATTAAACGAGGTCGTTTTCGACGACTTCGTGGGAATCCAGCTCCTAGGGATTACAATGGATTAAAATCGTAACAATGGTGTAATAGATTGTTATGATAAGGATTTACATTTTCATAATCCCCAATGTAACTAATTAACCAACATTTTAGCAGTTATTAAAAAGGAAGACACGAGGAAGAGGAATTGACTTTAGTCGAGTATTTAGACAGGGTGTCTTATTTGGCGAAATTAAATTAACTTTTGTTATAGTGAAGTTATGTTTTCATTTCTTATGCCAAAAATGATGCTAAAATGTTGGTTAATTAGTTATGGTATTTTTAAGAGCTGACCATTTAAAGAAAACTATTATTCACACGACTACAGTGGTTAATTATTTATCGAGACTCTGAAGAATTAACTTGGTTTGGGCGTACCTTGAACCAACTAATTATCTGCCAGGAGAAAGCTACCGATCTGCTAAAACAGGCTAAATAGTTTCTTGCATATCATGGCAAATTAATTTTCTGCACCAGAAATGTGGGGGGGGGGGGGTAACGTCATTTTATTTTATTTCAATAATTTGCTTGCGAGTAGGTCTTTAGCAGTGGGGGAAACCGGACAACCTGGAGAAAAGCACGAAGTTGAACAGGCGACCCTACTCCTTGTCACGTACAAGCAGGGAATCGAAACCATGTTGCTTGACCCAGTGACAAACCTTATGATGCAAATCGCTCGGTTAACCATTCGACCCAAACCCCACCACAAATAGCAGAAGACGCTGGCTCCCTAGCCTGGAGCTCGGGTGTTCGATCCCTGCATTGGCCGAGAAAGTTCATCATGATTTTCCGGCGTGGTTCCTCTTGTCAGTGATGCAGGACGGAGGGCCCGACAAGGACAGCTGTCTAGCCATTCGGATGGGACGAAAAACCGAGGTCCCGTGTACACATTGGCGTGCATGTAAAAGATCCCTTGACAGTTGGAATTGGTTATAAGAGTAGGTCATAGTGCCGCTGTCCGGGCAAAATTTCCCTCATAGCACACAGTATGGCGTATGCCCGTCTTCATTAACCCAGTTCGGAGCAGAACAGTAGGACGTTAAACCCCATTTCATTTCATTTATAAATAGCAGAGATGTCGAGAATGTAAACTTAAAGCAAAGACTTTTCCCTGAAGATAAGTAATATTAAAGATACGTTATGGGACATTAGGTAAAGAAATGGTAGTTCTCACTATAATAGTTAAAACCTAGATAATGTAAAGGCAATTTGCTGAAAATTTCAGTCAAATTAATCCACCCTGAACCGAGTATTTAGCGCCTCGGTCACCATTACTAAAGTCGGTACGATAAAAAAAACATTCTCGATTATCCACTTTTTGATTTAATCAGAAGCAGCAGACGGGGTTCTAATCCAGTAAATATCACAGGCTAGCGATGCCATCGATAGTTAATTATGCTCTGGATATGTTAATTTATGTCTAATTAATAATTTAGATAACATTTCAGGTCTAAAAAAGACCTGGGCCCTTATTCACGAAAACTTAAAGTAGCTAAGTCTCTAACTCAATATCATCCCAAGTCATACACGTTGAAAATACGAATTATTTGTCAATTCAAATCAACATTGATGTTGTGATCTTACCAGGAAAAGACAGGCTTCTGATACCCAATATTTAAGACAAAATAAACATTTTACCATTGGTACAAGAATCGTGTACCATTGTGCGTTTTCGCGTCATTTAGCAACAAGTGACCAGCGACATATTCAACTGGAGAACCTGCCAGCTCAATAGACTGGCTGGAATAACTAGACGCTAGAAATTGCTATAGGGTTGAGACACAGGCCGTATTTCGCTGGACATAACTGATTTGAAATAAGAGTCAAAACGGAAACAATTGAATGTAAATCAGTTTATATGCAATCAGATTACATTATTATATGCGTTGCGACCTAATTGGGTCAATTCCTAGGTCCCAAATATTAGCGATTTAGCTCCTTTAAACTAAGATACAATCAAAATTTTAAGAAATACTGCAATTCGATTGGCTGACCAGTAAAATCAATTTGCATATATCCAATTTGCATATTGGTCAGCCAATCGAATTGCAGTATTTCTTAAAATTTCGATTTTATCTTAGTTTAAGTTGTCGTGAATAAGGGCCCAGCAATTGGCAAATTTAGCTTTTGCATAATGTATTTTTAATAAGGCAAGAACAAGTGGTAGGCTACTGGATGCAAAAGGTGGAAAATCCCCTGTTAGGGCCAAATATCCCTAATAGCCTGGTGTATGGTCGTCTTGATCAATCCGATCCATGCAGAAATATAAAATGTTAAACCGCATTTCATTTCATATGAACAAGTATACTTAAAAGTAACAATATGTTGACTAGAATAAGTCACATCTGATTAAGTTTAAATAAGTGGACACTGTTCAATATATTCTGAAAGGTAGGCCTAGTTCAGTACATAAATGAAGAAACGGTAAACCTTTCATCCAGATTTATTTTAAATACACAACAATGGCATGACTTTGGCAAAACATTAAATGCAGTGTTATGTTTTACATTGTTTTTTCAATAATAACTTATTTTATGAACAGGAAAATACATGTACCCAGATTGTTTGGGATACTTAGGCAATGACAGTAAAAAGATATTAAATTATTTCCATGATTTTCAGATTTTTAAAATTCGGTAGTCGTAAATCTCCGAAAAAAATCCAGCACCATCTAGCATAATGTCATGGGTTCCACATTTAGAATTACTGTGGTGACTGTCGGGACATTTAAGTATATGTATATGCATTTACAAGTAAATGTTTCTCGGTGATACTAGAATTTTAGAGAGAACATATAGATATCAAGATTTTCTCAACAAGTGATTATTGTATAGTCCACTATCACGGAGATATTGGTAAGCCTTTTCAACTTCTTCGGGAACATCTTGGTAAATTTGAAATCCTTTCTTTGGATAAGAGATAATCCTCTGTAAACACCCAATCATGACCGTGATGACATCATTTATAGAACCCACGTCATCATTTGGAAATTCCGTTAATCCAATTTTCGCTGAGGTTACTTGCACTAGAACTGACTTGGAATTAACCCACTGTTTCTTAAAGGTGGCATAGGAGCGTCTTTCCATATATGGGGTTTGAACTAAGATTATTCTAGTAGGATTAATACCAAGAGAATGGAGCTTGTTGTAAGAATATCGAATATTTTCGCCCGTGTTTGTGGCTCTTGTTTCCAATATAATCTTTTCGTCTGGAACACCGCGGTTAATTGCCACATCGCGAAATATCTCTGCCTCAGTACTTTTCCATTTGCCTACAATAAAAAAACATTATTTTTATATATACATGTATATATTAAAAAAGGAGCATTTATATCTATCGGAAAATGCAACGTACTGGACCTGGCACTGAACAGTATCTAGTCGTTCGGATGGGGCGAAAAGTCGGAATTTTGTGAAGAGTGCAGTGGAAACGTCTCTTTCCGGGCAACATGTCCCTCGTAGCACACTGCGTTGCTATGCCGTCTTCATTAGCCCTGTTTGTGCAGAAATGTCGGACGTTAAAACCCTTTCCGTTTCATTTTTTCTTAACCGCGGTTTAAAAGGTATTTAAATTGTGCGACAAAAGTAAAAAGATATGAATAATGTAATGTTTAACGTCCGCATCAACTTCTTGATTTGCGGCCGTACAAGGGTAGTTGTTAAGAATTTTCAATTTGTGTTGTTTACAAATTTCATTAAATGGAATGAAATGCAATGAAATGAGGTTCAACGTCCTACTGTTCTGCTCCGACTGGACTAGTAGAAAGGTATACGCCATACAGTGTGCTATGAGGGAAATTTATTCCGGGCAGCGGCACTATGACCCACTCTTATATCGAATTCTGACTGCCAAGGGATCTGTTACGCGCAAGCCATTGTATACACGGGTCCTCGGTTTTTCGTCCCATCCGAACGACTAGACACCTGTCTTTGTCAGCCCCCCCCCCCCCTGCACCATCGACAAGGTGGAAATCACGTCGGTAAATCCCGATGAACTTTCTCGGTCAATGCAGGGATCGAACAAATTACATACACCATGCATGGACCTTATTACAGGGTATATGTATAGACCAGGAAAACATAAACACATATCACAGAGTAAAAATACATGTCGTGAAATTCGTGGAAATGAATTTAATATGCTTTATAGAACTTAAAATAATTCACCTTTTGTTAATGACCCTTCTTTACCAGAAAATAATAACCAGTCAGCTAAACCTTTATTAAATAAATCGGCTGCATATTCTGCTGTTCTTAAATCATTATTTCCTAGGACTAGTATGACATCACTCTGAAAATAGTAATAGTCATTTATTCTATTAAAACGTTGATGTATTAGTTTATGACAGAAATGAAATAAAATTGGGTATAAAAGAGCTAAACCTTTAACTCAATATTTTCAATAATATTCGAAAATAAAAACACGAATTAGAATTCAATCAATATTGCTGTTATCTTGCCGTTAAAATATGGGATCCTATTGTCCAATATGTAAGACACAGTGAACAAGTCGTATGTTCTATGGTTGCGGACGTCATTTGTAATGAACAAAGAAAAATATATCCTGCAATACAATGCGGAAGTAATTAGTAAGGGTTGATACAATGATTAAAAAACGTGTAAAATAGAGTAAGCATACGTAAACGACTGTTAAATTTGAATAGTTCACGTATTTCACCCAACATAATTGATTAGATATTACAATAATGTTTTTAAGATTGGAATATAAATCATTTTATATACATTCATTTAACATTAATATGTGCTTTAAACCCATTTTCGTATATTTTAAGGTTTCAAAGAAGAGAAATGAAAATGAAATGGGGTTTAACGTCCTACTGTTCTGATTAGACTGAGCTAATGAAGACAGACATACGACATACAGTGTGATAATGAAGACGGGCATACGCCAGTGTGCATTGAGGGAAATTTTGCCCTGGAAGCGGCACTATGGCCTACTCTTATATCGAATTCCAACTGCCAAGGGATTTTTTACGTGCACAGAAATGTGTACACGGGACTTTTCGTCCCATCCGAATGACTAGACAGCGGTCCTTGTCAGGCCCTTCGTCCTGCACCACTGACAAGGGGGAACTACGTCGGAAAAATCCCGATGAACTTTCTCGGTCAATGCTGGGATCGAACACGCGACCTCCAGGCTAGCGAGCCAGCGTACTTACAAACATAGCCTCCGTGGCTCATTCAAAAGAACCATACGCCTTTAAGCCCTACTTTTGTGCACAAAATGGAGATCGGTATGCACCATGCTCTGTGTGAAATTCTACGGGAACGGGGGCGTTACAGAACGGTCTATTCTTATTTCGAATTCAACTGTCATTGGTTCTTTTAAGTGTACATGGCCATGGGACCTCGGTTTTTCCGACCATCCGAACGACTAGACACTGTTCTTCAAAATTAGCTCATGCCATAAATACATTCATTTCCCAGTGGACCAAACAAAACATTTGTAAAAACAAAATAATAAACAAAAAGTCCGAAAGGTGTAATGACCTGTTGAACTAGATGGTGTATTCATCCATGTCATCACTACGACGTCACTGATGTAAATTACACGTGATGATGAAAAACTGTGCGCGTGATAAACAATCAATATTCCCATGGTAACAGCTTCTTAAACCATTTTGAAGTGCTACTAAATTAGGTTAGGTTTATTACGTACTAATTGACTCATAAACATTCTACGGGATCAAAGTATAAATCATCCATAGAAGGTGCGGTTTTAAATTTCATTCTGTTCAACGCATAGTCCCGCATTCTCATTAATAATTTATCATTCTTCAATTTTTAAACATAAATTAATTCGATTCATATTATTAAACACAAGTATGCTGGTGAAAAATATGCGAATTGCTATCCTTTTCACGGTTTCTTTATTTCCAATTGTATGTGTATTTCCAAATGTATGCAGTTATTGCATTGTCGGGAATATCTTAGAAAATATGATTTGAATACTATAATTGGGTTATCTAATTAGCAGAGTCGTCGGGGTTTTTTTAGGGTGAAAAGGGGATATGGTCAATAGACAAAGATGATCAACAACAACAGATAATGGAATTTTCAGAATCAATCTGTAATTTTTAGTTATCTTTATTTAGCGACGGACAGGGATAAAACGGGCCCTTTATTTGTTAAGCTTTTAAGCCCTTCAATTGCCATTGGCTTTTGGCCCTATTCTCGTGTTCGGACCCTGGTCCGACCCCTATTTCCCCTCTCGATGGACCCAGTTGTTAGATTAAATAAAAATAAATAGGGATATTTTATTACTTATTGATTTAAATGTCAGGTTTCCGAATGTGTAGTTTTGGAAACAGAATAAAATTAATCAATACAAT
This sequence comes from Patella vulgata, assembly GCF_932274485.2. Taxonomy (NCBI): domain Eukaryota; kingdom Metazoa; phylum Mollusca; class Gastropoda; family Patellidae; genus Patella; species Patella vulgata. The sequence goes on from NC_065881.2 coordinate 19,377,900, forward strand.
CATATTGAAATAATCAACTGAACAAATCGACCCAATTCATTGTGTTTTTAAAAAAAAATCTTCTCCCAAACAAAGACAAAGATATGTTTCAAATAATACCTTGTGTAATTCATGTCCTAGTTGCATATAATTCCATATAGTTTGAGCAGCTTGCATAATGATAGTTGAATCTCTGGTTTTCTTTTCTCTAAAAGAATGTATCCTAGACCTCGAGGTACAATCGATGAATTTCACGATCCCTTTGAATGCTGAAATCATCTGTTCGGTCGTAATATCGTAGACAAAACGTCGCTCTTGCGCTAATTATAGCACGATCGCGTCAATGAAAGTTTAACATCTCTATAAATAGACACAATAAATTTTGCCATTCTACAATCATAGCTGATTTCGGGGAACAAGAATGAGTTTTTCTTTCGGTATAATATTGACCTTAAAGTTGACCGCTTCTCGACAAAGGATTTTTTCTGGTAATTAACACACATCGTCATTTTTTATTGGCAACTGTTTTACTTCCATTGCATAATCGTCCCAGTTCTGCCAACGTGATTCGTTAACACAAGTAAAGCACGTGTACTTGTTATTGTTTTATTACTAAATATAGCTCATCTCGCGAGATCTCGATTGGGGCGGGAATTTCGAAATTTCCGCCATTTCTCTTGACTGAGAAGAGATTTTTATTACATTTTTTTGTTATTATTCCTTCATATTTCAATGACTGCACGACAATAGACATATTTTTGTGATGGCTGGTAACTGTTTTAAATATTTCATTTCCGTGTCTATTGACATGCACTATTATTTCACACTAAACGAAGTGTCGCAAACTCCAAGCTTACTGAACCAACCTGTCTTGCTGAAAAAGCTAAGTCAAGTCTGGTTTTATAAATGTCAACATACGTCCGGGGATTGTCATTAAAGAATGATGCATTGACCCTGATAGTCTTCGGAATATAGATTTCTACTGAGACTCTTTGTCGACCGACAACCGTTCCCTTTTAAAGTTGGACTCTAGAATTTGCAACATTTTTTATCTAGCTTCTAGCTAGCTTTAGCTTAGGCTTAGGCCTAAACTAATAATAAATTTATAAACAATACTGTTTGCTGTTACAAACAATACTTTTCCAAATGTCTTAGCTTTAGGTTACATTCACTTGTTTTAAAAGTTCATCCAGTTCCCTGGCATACACTAGCCTACAATAATACAATTTTTGAATGTTATTAATTCGTATAATAATATGTTCATGTTTTTAAAATGTAAACATAAAACCATCTTTTGAAATATTGTACAAAAAGTAGGATCTTGAAACCCCTTGCAATGTTTTTTTTCAAAAATATTGAAAGATGAAAACCTTTGAGTATTTTTAAATGGAATGTGCGTGTGGCAAATAGGATTACCTTTCTAGGTATAGCAGATAATTTGCAACAGTAAAATTATTCAAATATGATTTTTATTTACTTTTTCAGATTCATCTCAAGATGCAGGGTATGTGTAAAGAGAAAAGCAAATATTTTTTAAGCAAGGAATCTTCATCATTCTTAAAGGGGCCCTGGCACTCGAGCGGTCAGTGCACTGGAGCCTAGAGAATAAAATGCCAGGGCTTGTTCAAATCCTGCGTTCAGGTTCAATCAAGCCCAACCTTCAATTGTGAAGGTTAACAATGAAAGTGGGAATAGTTGTTTTTATGGCACATAAAAATGTCTAAGGTCCACCTGTGTATTATACACATTGGTTCGAAAGAAGGCGGAAATACCGTGCTGTCAGTGCAAAATTCTCCTACCCCACTTTGCACACATAACCATTGAAATGAACATTACCATTTGTTTGTCTCAAAATGACCGAAGGATTGCATGCTGACAAGATTTTTTTATCCCCATTCCTTTCCATTCTTTTCTTTTCTTAATATGAAATAAAGAATCAAGAAATATATTATAATAAGCTATATGATAAGAATAAAAGGCACTTTTGATTCAAATTAAAAAAAAATGATGTGTAGCATTTACTAATTAATAAAATAAAGAGTTAAAGTTAAATTTATTCCCTTGATATTTGGGTAATAATCAAGATTTTCAGCAAAATGCACTCTATAATGTACAGTTATTTAATTTTTGTCTGTTTATTTCAGGGAAGGTGATTCAATTAAAGTATTTGTTCGAGTTCGACCACCTGATAATAGAGATAATGAAGTGGGATCTAAACGTGTCGTTGATGTTGATGAAGGAAGGAAAGCCATCATCATGCAATCAAAACCAGAACCTAAACTATTTACTTTTGATCAAGTAGCCGATATCCATATTACACAGGTAAGGCATGTCAATGATGGATGCATGCATGTCTTCAGATGTAAATTACTGCAGTCTGCAAGATATGACCCTTTATTAATTCCTTTTTTGGAACCAAATGGGGTCCATTACAATAGTTAATGTCGAGGATACAGATATCTTTTATATAATTACCTGAAAGTCTTCAATTTTCACTGAGCACATATTTAAAGTGAACTAGATCATGTGGATGAGTTTATACTTAGCAATGAAATTTGGAAGCTCAGCTTAGTTTATAAATAAAGCAGTCAGTGACTAATGCTTGATACATCAAAGATAAGATTTGGGTAGTATTAAAATCCTGTTAAAATGTTTGTAACAAAATCAACAAATTTGTTTACTGTGTTTCAGGAATCTGTATTTACTGCTGTAGGTAAGAAGATAATAGAAGGCTGTGTAACAGGATATAATGGAACCATATTTGCTTAGTAAGTCCCTCAGATCTCTTCATAGGAAAACCAAATAAATAAAAAATGAAATGGGGGTTTAATTCTGACTATTCTGTATCAACCAGGCTAATGAAAATGAGCATATGTCATGTGTTGACTCAACTGGTATAATTTCATTTATCATTATATTAGTCTGAATCCCTCGTTGTACATGACAAGGAGTAGGGTCGCCTGTCCAACCTTGCGGGTTTTCTTCGGGTCCTCCGGTTTCCTCCCACTGCTAAAGACCCCTATGCACAAGCAAATTATTGAAATAAAATTAAACCATATGTTAGTCCCAAAATGACCTAGTTTGAGTCGAGTGAACGTTAAACCCCATTTTTCTCTCTCTCTCTCTGCATTATGTTAGTCCAGAATTAACATAGTTTGTGTCTGTGTCTCACAATGGTGCATGAATGGTATTGAACCCATATCTTAATTTCTGATGGTTTTTTTTTTCAGTGGTCAGACTGGTTCTGGTAAAACATTTACTATGTTGGGTGAGTAATTCTTTCTAATATATTAAGGCATCATTCCCATGAAAGTATTTATAGGGTAGTTATTTCCAATAAAAGTATTGCATATTTTGTATATATATATATATGGAAAGTAGAGACACCCAATCTTACTACAAAAATACTGGGTTCCCTGAAATACACCCATGTGGTGCCCAGAGCCAATAACTGTAAGGGTAGCCCTACTGGCACCTTGTTTCCTTGAGTGTAAGGGGCGCTTCTATTTGTTGATCTAATGACTAATGGTTTTGAGAACATTGAAAGACTTTATCATCCAGTCAACTCGACGATTAAAAGGCATAAAACCAAGTTGGCAGAGGTAATCCAAGAATTTACTTAGGCTTCAATATTTTTGGTAATTGGACAGTGACTAACGACAAATACAAGGTGATGATGGATTCTCCCTCAATCAAGTCACGTGACAAACAATCATCGTAAAATAGGTGTAGTGTTTTTGAAATTAAGATATTTTGAAGAGGGATTTGAAGCAAACTCTTGATAGATTAATTAGTTTGAATATGTTTTTAGTCCAAATATATCATCAAATCACAGTTTGTACATGGGAAGGCATCTTTAATTTTACTGAAGCTCATATAAAGTAGATTTTAAACTTTGTATTACTGGGTCACCAGTTTGTATATTGTGTACATTTCTAATGGGTTCTAATACTAAAAAGGGAACCTTAAAGCTGAAGGGGGGTTGGATGGCCGAATGGTTAGCATGTGCGCGCTGCGCTGTATCATACGGTCTGTCATTGATTCAACTGGCGGGGTTTCAATTCCCCGGTTGTACGTGACAAGGAGTAGGGTCGCCTGTCCAACCTCGTGGGTTTTCTCCGGTTTCCTCCCACTGCTAAAGACCCCTACGCGCAAGCGAATTATTGAAATAAAATTGAACCATGTGTTAGTCCCGAAATGACCTAGTTTGTGTCGAGTGGACGTTAAACCCCATTTCTCTCTCTCTCTTAAAGCTGAAATGTATGATGACCCTGGGATTGGGCCAAACATTAATGACAATTCACTATTGATCATAGGTGTTGACTGCTCCTTTCTATTCCTGTTGATGGCTGTCGGACCAAGCCTATGTAATGAAAAGGTTAAAAAACCCTCTTTATTTAAGTCTTAGTGAAATAGCAAATATATAAACAGGTGAAATTTAGAATACAGATGGGTGGGACAATAATCAAGAAAATGATAGCCCCGGGTCGTTGATCAAACCATGAGGTGGACTTTGGTTGGATATAATCGATTTTAAAGTTGACCATTAGGATGTATAACAAAATCTGTTTCTTGGAAATATTACAATGTAGGTAATTGGTTTTTTGTTTTTATTATTTTTTAGGTCCATCAGAAGATTCTGATAATTTTCAGCATGAAATGAGAGGAGTGATACCTAGAGGTTTTGAATATTTATTTAGTTTGATAAACAGAGAACAAGAATTGGTAAATTGTTTTATTATTTAAAGGGAAAGTTGATATAGTTCATCTTTAATACAATGATTCGTACTCCAGTTAAATAGCGCTCTATTACAGTCTATGTTCTGTTTCTATCACTTCATATTTCTTTGGGAGCCATGGTGACTCAGTAGGGCACTGGCTCACTAACCAGGAGGTCCCAAATTCCATCCTTGTTTTGATCTCTGTGCTTGTCAGGATTTTCCAGTATGAAATTCATTGTCTGGTGCATGATGAAGGGCCTAATAAGGAATACTGTCCAGTCTATTGGATGGTATGCAAAACCAAGGTCCTGTGTGTACACATAGGCGTGAACTTTTTTAAAAAGAACCCTTGGCAGTGGAAATTTCTGCTGTCAAAAAATTTCCCTCATAGCTTATTGCTTGAAATATGCCCGTCTTCATTATCCTGGTTGATGCAGAAAAGTAGGATGATAAACCTTTCATTTGAGGGGGGTTGGGTAGCCAAATGGTTGATGCATGCACAATAGATCAGAAGGTCTGTCATTGAGTCAAGTGACATGGTTTCAATTCCCCGCTTGTATGTATGTATAAAAGTTTGCGTTTTATTCCAGCATGGAGAAAGAAAACAATTTTTATGTCGATGTTCGTTTATAGAGATATATCAAGAACAAGTATTTGATTTACTAGATCCGGCGTCTACAGGTCTACATCTACGAGAGAATATTAAAACTGGTGTATATGTTGATGGTATAGTAGAACAAGCTGTCGCAAATTATTCAGAAGCTTATCAAGTAAGTTAACATTCTGCTGCAGATGTTATTAATACTAGGGGTTGGCTGGCTGAGTGGTCTAATGTATACATGGTTTCGATCCCAGACTTGTACGTGACAAGGAGTAGGGTCGTAGACTTTTCTCCCACTACTAAAGAACACGTTGTGAAATACATTTTTTAATAATATATTTTAGTCAGAAAATCAAAATTGTGATATCTTACTTATTTCAATTTTTTGGTTACATTTAAGCTTTATACATTTTTAAATAGATATATTTTCCAACATTGTTTGTTTGTCATTGTATAGGTATTAAATGCGGGTTGGCTCAATAGAAGAGTTGCTGCTACATCTATGAATCGAGAAAGTTCTAGAAGTCATGCTGTCTTTACTGTGTCTATAGAATCAAAGGTATGAATCTCAATAGATAACATGGAAAAATAGACTAAACAATAAATGTAATAATGTATTGGTTGTTGATCGGACTATTAACCAGTCATAATTTGCGACAGAAATTTGCTTTGAGTATGGCAGTGTTTGAGTGAGATTGGATCTAATCAACTGAATGACTACCAATATGAACACCCTTCTTGTACAGTTTCAGTTTCTGGTTTCAGAAACTCTTTAAACAAATAAGCAGCACAAGGTAAAAATTAGTTTTGATCATTTCAGGAACAAAAGGGAGGTGTACAGAATTTAAAAACATCTCAGTTAAATTTGGTTGATTTAGCTGGAAGTGAGAGACAAAAAGATACACATGCCATCGGTGCTAGATTAAAGGTAAACAAACTAAATGCATTTATAGTCTCTTTCATCCAATATTTTGAGCTTTAAAGCTTGCATTGCTGATCTTGAATCTGTCAATAATACCATTGTGAATTGGATCCCCCAAGTGATATGCTTGCCTGTCCTTGTAGGCTAAAGAAATATTGCAATATACAGATTAATTAAATTTTAGTTTTTTCAGGGTGTTGAACAATAAATGGCCAATCGAGTCCAGTTTCTTTTTTTTTTAAATTTAAAAACGTCTGAAGAGAGCACTTAAGTACTTTTCGTTTTTAAATAATTTGTTCATATCAAGAAATCAGCACAATTTTGTTCCAGAAAGAAGGAAAGCTCAAATTTCCATGGTCCTTGACCCAATTTGACATAATGGCCTATTTTATTGAAAATATTGTTTTAAAATACACATTCCATTTCACAGTTGAATATATATATTCTATTAAATTAAAATAGATATAATGAATTAATGAAAGTGATTTATATTATTACAGGAAGCTGGTAGTATCAACAAGTCTTTATCTGTATTAGGTAATGTTATAATGTCTCTAGGTGATATAGCACATGGTAAAAGTAGACATGTACCATATCGGGATTCAAAACTCACATTTTTATTACGGGTACGTATCTATAACAACAATCTCTTGCCTTTATTGAAATTTCTCAGTTGAATACAATTTGTAATGAATGGTCATCAATTTTTGGGATATTTTTATAAACTTTCTATAATTTTAAAAGATATATTAGTAATTTTGCAAAAACGTTTTAACACTAGCAAAATTACTGACTAACATTGTTAAACCTGTCAACTGTATTGTTTACATGTATGGTGTCTGCTAGAGGAAGGTGTATGCATGCTTGTGTAATTTGGCTTGCCTCTTGATTCAGTTGATGTGATCCTCTGTAGAGATAAATGAATTAATTTCTTCACTATGGACATGCACTGCAGTTGAACTAAATAAACCAATTATAACTGCAGGCCATAAAAGTGATCAAATAATTCCAAGTAAATATTTGGGAGACTAAATAATGGCATATCTCCCCTCAATCCGGACCTGTTATCAAATATGCATCAAGTTTATGTCTTATATTTTTGCAGGATTCTCTGGGTGGTAATGCTAAAACACATATAGTAGCCTGTGTTCATCCTGGTTCTAGGTAACATTTAAACTCTTTAATGGATGATATTTACTAATCAAATTGGTTGGTCTAACGCATTTTCTTTAGATCATTAGGGTTGTCATTGAGTCTATTGACATAGTTTCAATCCCACATTTGTACCTGGTCACCTGTCCAACCTCACAGGTTTTCTCTGAGTCCTGCGGTTTCCTCCCACTGTAAAAGACCGTTACGAGCCAGCGAATTATTGAAATAAAATTGAACCAAATGTTAGTAGCGAAATTTCCTAGTTTTTGTTCCTGGTTAAACTCTTTTCTTTTCTCAAATATTTTTACTGTTCTGTACTGTTTAATTTACAGATGCTTTGGAGAGACATTGTCAACGCTGATGTTTGCTAGAAGAGCTAAATTGATCAAAAATAAGGTAGGTCTCATTTAAATGTTAAAGTTTGGTTTAAGTCAAAATAACAAAATGAACCAAATATAGATGCATTATGTAAGATTTAGTAGATAAAAAAAAGATATTGAAAATAGAAATATATCTTTAAATTTTTACCTTCTGGATGATGTTTCATAATGATCAATTCCTGCTTCTTATACAGGCTGTACTGAATGAAGATACCCAAGGTAACTTGATGCATCTACAAGCTGAAATACGTAGATTAAAAGATATGTTGGCCCAATTTGTTGATGGAAATATACCAAAAGCTATTGGTGATTCTACAGGTTTGTACATTTAATCTGTATGTTCTAATGTATATATTGGTTCACAGTGGTGTTACACAGGATTTTCCATCCTTGTTTCCCCCTTGTCAGTGGTGCAGGTCAGAGGGTCTGGCAAGGAAAAGTGTCTAGTTGTTTAGATGGCATGAAAAACTGAGGTCCTCTGTATATCTTAATACTGCAGCCCGAATAGTAACAAGGACACATAAGTTTCATCACATCCAGAATGTGCTAGCTTCTTTACACTGGTTACCTGCTGAGGCGCGAGTCAAATACAAAATACTAACATTAGTGTATAAATGTCGCAATAATGCAGCTCCTCAATACTTATCTGAACTCTTGTATGACTACAACCCTATTAGATCACTTCGCTCTCAAAATAAACAGTCACTGTTTATAAACAAGATATAATTTAAAGTCATACGGGTATAGGTCTTTCAGTTCAGCTGGTCCTAGATTATGGAACGAACTTCCACAACAGATCAAGAATCAACAAACTTTTAATCAATTTAAATCCGCACTAAAGACTTTCCTGTTTCGACAGTTTTACCAGTAGAGCCATTACTAAAAGCGTTTTGAGCATGTGTCAATATGGAGAAGACGCTATATATATAAAACCTCATTATTATTATTTATTATTACAAGTAGCATCCCGTTAAAGATCCTCTGACAGTTGAAAATCTAAAAAGGAGGCTGTAGTGCCACTGTCAAGGCAACATTTCTCTCATGGCACACTGTATGATGTTCATTAGTTTGGTTGGTGCCGACGAGTAAGATATTAAATGTCATTTGGCACTCTGAATTGCATGTTATTTTTGTTAATGGACAATATGCTTCTAATAGTGATTTTCATTTATTTATAGAAGAAACCCCAGTCACTACTGCCAGCTCAGATAACTCGGAATGGAAAAAATTCTTCATGGAGGCTATGTTTTTCCGAGAAAAATCTGAACAAGAAAAAAAGGTTAGTATCTGTCTTAATTATTTGTAATGTCGTGGATTCAAATCATGACATGGGCTGACAAGAACCATGAGATTTTTCAAGCCCAGTTCTCTCTTATCAGCACAAGCTTGTGTCAGGCTGATTGGAAGAAAAACTAAGTGGGAATTCATTCCACAGAATTGGGTTTGATTTTACAATTTTGCTATTGCAAAAAATATTCTGTATCGATAATATGAAACTATAATGTTTTTTTATTCCTCAGAATATATTACAAGATCTGAGTAAATATGAAGAGTTATGTAGTAAAAAAGAGAAATTTTTACAGTCAACTAAAATGATTATCAAGTTTCGAGAGAATCATATAGCTAGATTAGAGAAATCTCTTAAAGCTAAAGAACCTGTACCTCTTTCTGAGAAAGATATTGAAATAGTAAGTACTCAGTCCAGAATAGTCGTCACGATTTAAAACATTGAATATAGAAATTGGTAGTTTTCTATCAACACAGTTGAAAAAGTTATCTCGGCAATGAAGTATGATTTTCAAAAGTAGATAAGACTTATGTAATCCAGAGTATTTGTTCATCAGGATCCATTTTGAATTTTCTTGTACTGAAATAAAATCTCGATCTATAGAGATTGATTTTGCCTCGACTTTTAGCTAATGATTATTATTATTAGATGTGTTTCAATGTATGGAAATTTTCTTTCACTCCAATGTGATAGATAGTAAATAATTTATAAAGGGTGATGCTAAAAGTATGCCACAATTGTTACCCTTGATACAGGTAAAGCATGATTACATATGAGCTGTTTTAAATCTTAGAAAGAGTCCCAACTTATGCTGCTCATAAAGAATGCAATTGGTATTTGTGTAATTTTATGCACCAACCTACCGATACCCATCTATGACTGGGAATACAGGGATGACATTTCTTATTCAATCAAAGACACAAAAACGTGATGCACAATTTGAATCTTGAATCTGCAAAAGTCCCAGTCCCTAATCATGACACCTAATCCCTGTTGTTTCAATGAAATCACATTTGTGGTTTCTATTCCCAGCTTGTACGTGACAAGGAATAGGGTCGCCTGTCCAACTTTGTAGGGTTTCTTCGGGTCTTACAGTTTCCTCCCACAGCTAAAGACCTCTATGCACAAGCAAATTATTGAAATAAATTCAATTATATGTTAGTCCTGAAATGACCTCATTTGTACAGAGTTGACGTTAAACCCCATCCCTCTCTTTATATATATTTTCAGGCTGAATTAAAAGAAGAATTAATGAATGTGAAGAATCAATTAGAACACCATCCAGCATTTGCTAAATATGCCATGGAAGTTCAGCATCTGAAATCAGAAATAAAACTCAGTCGCAGTCATAATTTACAATCTACAATGTCTGATACACAGTGTTTATCACAACTAGAAAATACCTTTCATAAATTATTAACCAACAAAACACAATCATCAGGTAAGATGAATAACTCCTGTCTAACTGTTTTTAACGATAATGCATGTTGGTGTGCACCTAAAAGTACTCCGACAATTGGAATTCAAAATAAGAGTAGACTGCTGTGTCGCTAGCCAAGCAAAATTTCTCTTGTAACACACTACATGCCATATGCCTGTCAACATTAGCAGGGTAAATGCAGAAGTGTAGGATGTTAAACCCCATTTCATTTCTTTTCTTTTCTAGTCAGTGCCTATCTTTCTAGTTAGCTTACTCACTTCCCTAGCGAAACAATAAACATATCTGATTTTTGTTTTGTTTTAATGGTCCATGGTCTATGAAAAACACTGCTTACCTGCCTGTCAATGCCATAAAGTTAAAATTCCAAAGAATTTAACCTTAAAACAGATTAAATACAGTTCAATTTAAAGTTTTTATCTGTATAAACACAAGATTATAAGATTATAGAAAATAAATTGGAATAAAGCTGAAAATTTGGTTTCTTCTTTGTTGTAGATTTAGATATGATAAGTCCAAGTTCAACACCCCAACAGAATGATACAGTATCAACAGCTACTATAGAGAGATATAAATCACAAATAAACACATTACAAGCTGAACTTGATGAGGTAAGTTTAGATTTATAATTAGCAGGCCTGGAAGAATCCATTTTAGTTGTACCTAATAAAACATTAGCTTCAATGAACTAACAAAATATCTGTCTGGAAATTTTGTTTGTTCTGGACAAAACTATAGTCACCAGGATTTTTGCCTGCCAGACAATGTCTTGTGATAGATGCCTATTTCCAGGCTTGTCAATAACATTGTTTTGTTTGGACAAAGCATAATAAAAATTGAAGATTTTCCTTAATATTGTCATACAAAGAAACTTTAGGTCCCCTGTACACAATGGGGTGCATGTTAAAGAACCTTTGACAGTTGGAATTCAATATAAGAGTAGGTCGTTGTGCCGCTGTCCGGGCAAAATATCCCTCGTTGCACACTACATGGAATATGCCTGTCTTCATTAGCCCTGTCAGTGTAGAAAAATAGGATGTTAAGCCCTATTTCATTTCACAAAGAATAATTTACCAGTAATGGCTTATTTAAACAGGGTTTAGGGAGGTCAAATGGTCTAAAGTGTGACAAACAGGATATTTCCATGCGAATCAATGTGGTAACATGACGTAAAAAAAACATATCTTCTGATTTAACCGTGAAAGTGTTACATGAAGTTTTTAATTTATGTAACTGTAGGTCAAGAAACAGTCTCTTGAACACAAAGAAGAAAGAGAAAAGAAACAAGTGGAACTTGAAGCTGAATTAACATCCTCTAAAAAAATGATTTGTGAATTAGAGCAGGTTCTCGAAGCTCACAAATTAAAAAGTAGAATTGAAAGAGAAGCACTGAGTGATATGCATGCACAGACACTAAAGGTATGAAAACATATACAATATGGTCAACACAAGCTAACACAACCTATGATTGCAAAAACTTTTGAGGAACCTTCCTTTAATCCATGTTAATCCAATCCTGGAGATTATCAACCATTGATATTTTCAATTTCTAAAAAATTATATGTTAAATAATCAATTTGAATACCAATCTGATTAGAATATATTTCGTTTCGTTTTTATACGCCCACATTGAAATGTGGACGTATATTGACGTCACCCCCGTCCGTCTGTCAGTCCGCCCGTCCATCGTCCACAATTTCTTGTGAACGCTCTAACGCCAAAAGTTATCATCCAATTGTAAAATTGATATACGTTGTTTACATTAGTGAGACGAAGAAACCTATTTAATTTCAATATTTTCTGTTTATTATGTCTAGAGTTATGGCCCTTGTTTCACTTTGTTGAACCTTGTGAACGCTCTAATGCCAAAAGTTAACATACGATCTTTGTGAAATTTATATGCAATATTTAAGTTAGTGAAACAAAGAAGCCTATTGAATTTTAACAATTTCTGTTTATGACGTCTAGAGTTATGGCCCTTGTTTCACTTTATTGAACCTTGTGAACGCTCTAACGTCAAAAGTTATCATCCTATCTTTCTGAAATTTACATGCATTATTTAAATTGGTGATACGAAGAAGCCTATTGAATTTCAGCAATTTCCGTTTATTACATCTAGAGTTATGGCCCTTGTTTCACTTTATTGATCCTTGTGAACGCTCTAACGTCAAAAGTTATCATTCGATCTTTCTGAAAATTATATGCATTATTTGAATTAGTGAGACGAAGAATCCTATTGAATTTCAGCAATTTCCATGTATTACGTCTAGAGTTATGGCCCTTGTTTCACTTTATTGATCCTTGTGAACGCTCTAACGCAAAAAGTTATCACCCGATCTTTGTGAAATTTATATGTATGATTTAAATTAGTGAAACGAAAAAGCCTATTGGATTTCAGCAATTTACAATAATTACTTCTAGAGTTATTGCTCTTGTTTCACTTTGTTAAACCTTGTTAATGCTCGATTGATGATAGTTATCATCCAAAATGTATGAAATTTATATGCATCATTTAAATTTGTGAAACAGGTCTGTTGAATTTCAGCAATTTCCGTCAATAATTTCTAGAGTTATGGCGATTGTGAATGTTTGAATGACAAAAGTCATCATGTGATCTGTATGAAATGTATATGCATTATTTAAATTAGTAAATCGAAAAAGCCTGTCAAATTTCAACAATTTCTATAGATTACTTCCAGAGTTGAGACCCTTGTTTCAGTTTGTAGAACCTTGTAAACCCTCAAACCTCAAAATTTATAATCTGATCTGTATGGAACTGTCTTGTAAAGGCCCCCAATTACCTACAAAGGAATAAATATGCGACAACCCTTGACGACCGCTCGGACGATTTAGCTGCTGTGGGCGTATGTTTTGTTGCCTGGCAACCTATCTTTTATACTTTCGATGGCCTACACTACATGAAGGTCTGACCAGTTGTAGTGATAGGTCATGTCAGAGGTCATACGAGCAGGTTTTGACTCTATGATGTTAGATATTTAATTGATCAATCAGCATTGATGTTTCTAGTGGATTACCCACGGTTCCATGCAGCTCACGCCAAAAGCTTGCCGTAACAAACTGTTTAATTGGCTAATCTCTCACATCACCTAGAACACGTCAATGATAACAACTCTTCCAGATCCTAGTGTAGTAAAGATAAGTAAAACGAAATTTTGAACTATAAAAAATGAAACGAAATAGGATCTGTGTTTTAATCAGATTGTTACATTTTAACATGGACTAAGTTGTGGAGAACTCAGTATTTTCAAAATAATGCAAATGAGGGACAGATGTCATTTTAGAACCTATTTGTTCTTTTTTCGACATTTCTAGGTGATGACGACACCAACAAGAGCTAAATATCATTTAAGAAATCGTACTATAGTTGCCAGATGTTCTGGAGATAAACCACCGAGTACATTAATGGATGATTCTATAGAAGAAGAAGATAATAGTTTATTAAATGAAACACAACCAACTGTTATGATGGAAATGGCTAACGAAGCCTTAACAGAGGAAATTAAATTATTACAGGTAAAAAATACATATATCTTTAAAATAGTCGTTATAGTATTGAATTGGGTTTTAATGTCTCACCATCACAAACTTTTTTTGGTTATTTTGAGACAAAGAAGGGAATTTTGTTTTTCTGTGTTTACGAGAGCAAAGCGAGGTATGGAATTTCGATCTACCTGTGTGCTTTAGATCATAAATTTTGTCAATTGGTCAAGTGGTGTAATAAATGACAGATGTGTGGGGGGGTGGATGGCCGAATGGTTAGCACGCGCGCGTTGTATCATAAGGCCTGTTATTAAGTCATCTGGCGTGGTTTCAAATCCCCGGTTGTACGTGACAAGGAGTAGGGTCGCCTGTCCAACCTCGTGGGTTTTCTCCAGGTCCTCCGGTTTCCTCCCACTGCTAAAGACCCTTACGCGCAAGCAAATTATTGAAATAAAATTAAAACCATATGTTAGTCCCGAAATGACCTAGTTTGTGTCGAGTGGATGTAAAAACCCCATCTCTCTCTCTCTCTTTCTCTCTCTCTCTCTCTCTGTATGAGGTGTTCTAGAAGGAGTGTGTATGTTTGACACCTGTCTCTATTTTCAGTTGTCTTCATTGGCCCAGTCTGTGTAGAAAACCCCATTTCATTTCTATTTTCAGTTTTGAGTGATAACCAATACATGACCATTCTAAAAATATCTTTTAACTCACCTAATTATTAATTTCATTTCATATGTTGAATATTTGTTGACGATGTATGTTGTTTGTTTTTTTAAAAGGACACCAATAATAAAATGTCTGAAAGATTAGAAGAATTTGAGGCTGACCAGATTCGATTACGTCAACAAATGACGAAGATTGGACTTGAAAATAGCCAGTTAAATGAAGTAAGGAGGCTTTACTATTTCTGTTAGGGATTACATTTCATTTGACAAAATAAAAACCTCATTCCTGCTGCGGCTGAAATCAGATATTTAGTAATGATTGTATGGAAACAAGAATATTTTTTTGTCATGCTATTTACAGTGAAATAGATTAGGTTTCCATTAGTGGCTTTTATATTAATAGTTTATTGAATATTTCCTAAGATCAGTTTTTTTCATTAAATATTACCTAAGATCAGTGTTTTATTAAATATTACCTAAGATCAGTGTTTTATTAAATATTTCCTAAGATCATTGTTTTATTAAATATTACCTAAGATCAGTGTTTTATTAAATATTACCTAAGATCAGTGTTTTATTAAATATTTCCTAAGATCAGTGTTTTATTAAATAATACCTAAGATCAGTGTTTTATTAAATATTACCTAAGATCAGTGTTTTATTAAATATTACGTAAGATCAGTGTTTTATTAAATATTTCCTAAGATCAGTGTTTTATTAAATATTTCCTAAGATCAGTGATGAGAAACATTTGAATTCATTTCAGATATTAAGTAATGAAAGAAGTAGTTGGACAGAAAAAGAAGAAACTATGACAGCAAGAATTAATAAATTAAAATCAGAATATGATGAAGCTGAGAGTAACTCTAGTAGTAAGTTATATTTCATTTTACATTACTAACATTACATACATCAATCAAAATTGGGACTTTTAGAGGGGGTGTTCTCACTTTCCCAGCAGCTATTGTTTTCCAGGTAAAATCATTAGACCAGTACTAATTAGGGTAACAATGGTGTTAAAACTATAGTCCTTTTCATATCAATATTAACCACTTTACATAAAAGTTATTTTATTAACAAATTTAGCATGTACATATATATTTTTCATATCAATATTAACTACTTATTAACAAATTTAGTATTGTACATGTATACATGTATTTAAAATCCGACTAAATGTGATATCGAATTTCCGTATTCATATAAAGTTGTGAAACCAGTTAATAATCTTTGTTTTTCATCATGTATTCTTCTGCTTAATTCTATGTATTTTCTTTTCTTTGGACGTGAAACGCCTCCATTTCCATATTGTTAATTTCTTCTTGGTAAACTGCTGGAATTGGCTTAGAATCTGCTTTAACCGATTCCTTCATTTGCTGATAAAAACATGTCAACTTTTAATTTGGTCCCCCTTGTCATTGATGCAGGACGGAGGGCCTGACAAGGACAGCTGTCTAGTCATTCGGATGAGACGAAAAACCGAGGTCCCGTGTACACATTGGAGTGCACGTAAAAGATCCCTTGACAGTTGGAATTCGATATAAGAGTAGTCCGTAGTGCCGCTGTCCGGGCAAAATTTCCCTCATAGCACACTGTATGGCGTATGCCCGTCTTCATTAGCCCAGTTCGGAGCAAAACAGTAGGACGTTAAACCCCATTTCATTTCATTTTAATTTGGTTGGATCAGCTTGATAATTATGGATGTTTCTGTAAGTAGTAACGAGGTCATTCCTGGTATTGCAAGTAGCAGGGAAATCACGAACAGTACACCTCCAATGAATGGTGGCTCCTCTTCTTGTCTTAACACTAAACTTATAATTATCATAAACTAGGCTTTGAGAACCTCTCAAGTTTGGAATGAACCTAATGTTTACCTGTACACTAGCCATTTTGGAATGACATACAATTTGAATTTCAACTATTTAATAAACTTTTATCATAAACATTGTTCATCGTAATTAAGTATAAAATTAAACTGACATATGAACGAAAATTTATAGTTCACACATGTCATAGGTTAAATTGAACTGTTCATGCAATAATTAAAACAGAGTATAACTCACTAATCTATAACTAATCCCTAATCCGCTTAATTAGTAGGGTTAATCTGCTGGGAAAGTGAGAACAAACCTTTTAGAGTAACCATGAGTCTTTTAAAATCAGAATCAGTTTTAATTTTATAATGAGTTTTAATTTACTAGCTGCATTTGAGTTCATAATGAATTTTAATTTTACTAGTTGAGTTTGAGTTTATAATGAGTTATGATCTATTGGCAGTGTTTGAGTTCATAATGAGTTTTAATTTTACTAGTTGCGTTTGAGTTTATAATGAGTTTTGATCTATTAGCAGTGTTTGAGTTTATGAATTTTAATTCATTAGCTCTTTTTGAGTTTATAATGAGGTTTGATTTATTAGCGAGTTTAAAATGAGTTTTAATTTACTAGCTGTGTTTGAGTTTATAATGAGTTTTAATTTATTAGCTGTGTTTGAGTTTATAATGAGTTTTAATTTTATTAGCCGTGTTTGAGTTTAAAATAATTTTTATTTCAGTGTATAAACTAGAAGTGAGAGATTTAAAGATCATATTATCTGGTGCTGATAAAGAATTACGGGAATATAAACAAAAAAGTAAATTAGCTGAATGTGAAAAAGATAAAGTTATACAAACTTTAGAAACTAAGGTATGAAGAATTTGTCTCCAGAGATTAGGGCCCAGAATGACTGAATTAATGAAATGGGGGTTTAACATCCTACTTTTCTGCTCCAACGGGCATACACAATACAGTGTGCTATGAGGGAAATTTTGCCTGGACTGCAATTAAATTCCAACTATCAAATGTTCTTTTACAGGCAAGACAACACTTAGGGTTAATAGTCTGACATAACTTAATGAAAAGTAGAGTTATATGCTGAAATGTGTAGGCTTTCATTCAAGTTTTGTATTACAAAACAAATTCATAAAAATAATACTTGATGATAATTTTAGTTGTAACAGCAAAATATCAGGCATGACATCTTAAACCTGATATTTAAAACTTGATGTATTACAAACATCATTGAAAACATGGATAAAAAGACATATCTGGGCCAGATTACGTGACAGACAAAATCATAGGGATTTGGATGACTTATGTTCCTGACAATTTCTATGACACGTATCTTATTTCCAGACTAAAAGCTAGATTCACTTTGTAATGTAAGATATGTTTTTGTAGATTTTACAAGTTGACATGGAGTTAGATAGGTTTTCCAAAGAGCTTGATTCGGTTACCAAGGAGAAAGAAATATTGCAGGTAACTAAAAGCTTTTTATTTATTTTTTAATCTCCAGGAATGAAGGTTTGATTAAATTAAATTACAGATTCAAGTTTTAAACTTCAGTCTAATTATTTAACCTGTTTTTGAAAACTAATTTGCAATACATGTAGAAATCTATTGTAAAACAATTATAAAATAAAATGACATGAGATTTAATGTTGTAAATTTCTGTACCAACCAGTCTACTGAAGATGGGTATACATACGCCATGCATGTGCTATGAGAGAAATTTTGCCTTGACAGTGGTAAACTGTTTTTGATCCCATCCAAACAACTAGACAAGATGTTTGTCCTTGCCAGGCCCTCTTTGACAAAGGGAAACCAAGCAGGATAATCACAAGAAACTTTCTCAGCCAATATCAAGAACGAATCTAAGTCCTTATAGTTAATGAGCCAGCATCATTTTCCCCCAGCTACCAAGCTTGATTGTAGATTATATATCTAGTATTGATCTTGATCTTGATTGTAGATTATATCTAGTCTTTATCTTGATTGTAGATTACATATCTAGTATTGATCTTGATTGTAGATTATATATCTAGTATTGATCTCGATTGTAGATTATATATCTAGTCTTGATCTTGATTGTAGATTATATATCTAGTCTTGATCTTGATCTCGATTGTAGATTATATATCTAGTATTGATCTTGATTGTAGATTATATATCTAGTATTGATCTCGATTGTAGATTATATATCTAGTCTTGATCTCGATTGTAGATTATATATCTAGTCTTGATCTCGATTGTAGATTATATATCTAGTATTGATCTCGATTGTAGATTATATATCTAGTCTTGATCTTGATTGTAGATTATATATCTAGTCTTGATCTCGATTGTAGATTATATATCTAGTATTGATCTTGATCTTGATTGTAGATTATATATCTAGTATTGATCTTGATCTATTTTTGAACAACTAGAAACAACAAGATTGATTGATGATTATTACTAGAATTTTTCTGTTGATCATTTTATATCTAGGAACAACTAGAAACAACAAGAGTGATTATAGATTATTACTAGAATTGATCTTGTATTTAGGAACAACTAAGACAGCAAGATTGATTGTAGATTATTGCTAGAATTTTTATATTTAGGAACAACTCGAAACAACAAGGGAGACGTTGACATTTAATGAAGATTGTATGACAGACCTGAGTGACAAACTGAAAGAAGAAAGTGCATTACGAGAAAAAACTCAAACCGAATTAGAGGTAAAATTATTATCTGTTTTAAATGCCACAAATAATATTGCTTACAGTCCAGAAAAGATTAATGTTTGTTGTATCAGACACAGTATCTGTAGCACTACTGAAGTTGTCCCTGATATTTAAGTCTGTCCGGGGTTAAATGAAGGGAAACAGAGGATTTGTGTGATTTGTGTCTGCAATTGTTTATAAAATATTGCACATTTCCACTCTTAGTGAAAATATTAGGACTATGATTTATTAAAGCAATTACTTAAGATTATTTTATAACAGACACTGTTTTTAGTCTACATTTTAGGACACTATTTAATTGTATTTCTACTATTTCTAGTCAACATTTTATAACAGAACACTATTTGTTTTTAGTCTATATTTTACAAAAGACACTTGATGTTTTTAGTTTATATTTTATATTTTGTAAAGAAGACTGTTTGTTTTTAGTCTATATTTTATAAAGACACTGTTTTTAGTGTATATTTTATGAAAGGCACTGGTTGTTTTTAGTCTATATTTTATAGAGGACACTATTTAATTGTATTTTTAGTCTACATTAGATATGTTACATCTAGAAGAGAGTAGATTACAACAATTGAAACAACAAATGTCACAGGAAGGTCAAGAACAGGTCAGTAACTATAATATATACAGTATTGTACTACATTATTTACGATTCAGGGTCTTTTTCACGAAATCTCAAATAGATTTTATGGTCTGGGAACCTGCTGTGAATGGTAAACAAAGGTCCTTGGTTTCTCGTCCGAACAACTACTTGCTTTTGATTGCACTTCTAACAGAGAGAACCTGGCTGAGAAATCCTCAAAAAATTTCTCCACCAACACAGGGATTAAATTGTGAACTTCCTGGTATGTGAGCCACAACAAACTCACTGAACCAAGATGTAGGATGTACAAATACCAAGTTCAAGTTTTTAAGAAATCTATAAAAATGTGACAAGGACACGTAAATTGCGAAAAACACAAACATATCTTTTGTTTGAAACTCTTAAGATGATATTTTTATGATTTTGAATATGTGCAGGAGAAACAGTTGGTGAATGTAATGGCAGAAGTTACTAGTTTACAGAATCAGAATTCATCTCTACAGAATATGTGTGATGTACAGACACAGAATACCAATATGTTACGCAAAGAATTAGATCATGCTTTAGCAAATATAACAAGCCAAGAAAAACAACTCACAGAGGAAAAGGTTAGAAATCTTAATGGTTTTATAGGATTAAAGGCAAAATTTTGGGTGATTTGTGTCTATGCAAGTAAATATCTTGTCTTTGGGTTTGATAAAATTGTGTTTTGAAATACGATATCCAAATGATTTATGGTTCAGGAAAATAAGTGTAGAGAAGATAGGATGCCAGCATTTACAAATGAATTGATCAAAATGTTGAACTAGTTGTTAAGTGCTCCTCCATTGTAGGTAAATTGTGCTGGATTAATTGCTAGATTATTAAATAATTTTATATTGTTATTGTTCAGGCGGCCATGGCAAGTTTAATTACTAAAGTTCAGGAACTAAAATCAAATTTAAGTGTGGAGAATGAGAGAAATATATCATTAACGTCGGCCCTTCAAACATCTGAACAAAATTCGACAGAACTACAGATACAATGTGAAGATCAACAGATGAAACTTGAGGCTTTACGGAACCAATTAAATGACCTTGGAAGTCAACTTGATCGAGAAAAAAATTCTAATAATGTTGAGGTAAGATATAATTGAACAGGAATTCCCCCCTCCATCTTCAGTAATGTCTAGCAAGTACTACCATAGTGGAGTGGTCATAATTAAACACTTGACAGCTTGGACTTAATGAAGAAAAGTTGGAAATTCAACTATTCAGGCAAAATTGGCCTTCATGGCAAGTTCACTTGCCTTATCAAAAATGACCGACAGTCAAATTTTTTAAGTGGAAGCCCTGCACTTGACCATAGGAATAATTCAAAATGACCGATACATAGTGTTGATAGAGGTTAAAACTCAAGTTTTTAGCCTTTATATGATTTTTTTGATTATGTTGTAGATGAGTATGTTGAAAGATGATTATGAGTGTATGACAGAAGCCTATAATAAAATAAACAGTGAACTTGAATTCTCTCAAAAATCTGTTGAATTAGCACAGGTAAACCTTTCATGTCTTTTTTTTTTACAAATAGTATGATAAATCTTCTTTAGAAATAATAAAAGAAGTAAATATGAGAAAGTAAAACAGGGTTGGGGTGTCCAACTTTAGATTTGTAGTTAATCACATGATGTAGTAAGGTCTTTGAATGTGTAATACACTGGCACCTGGTACACTGGTACAGGTTAGTAGCAAATAGAGTAATTATATGATAGTCAAGATGTGGACTAAAATATGATGTTTTATCCTGCAGTTTTCTTTGAAGGAGAATCTAGAAACTGTATGTGTTGTTATTGTCTCTAATTATATGACCACACATTCAAAGACATCTCCCAAAAGAATGCTTATTTTCTGATGGAAAAATCCTGAATATCTCTGTCTTAAAACATTTAACTGTTCAGTTTGAAATATAAATCTAGCACAATGTTTATTACGATGTTCTATATCTATGTCTATTAAATTAATATTATTTTTTTCACCCCAGGAAGAACAAGAGATAATGAATCAACAGATACTGTTATTAAAGAAAGAGGTATTATAATTGTTCAGTTATTGAATTAATGATATTATAAGGCTATATATAAAAAAAATATTCTATTCTCTGATACCACTGCATCACTTATAAATGGCTGCATGATAAACATTTTTATTGATTACCGCATGTTCATATTTCCTATGTTGAGGTGGGTGGAGGGTACCTCTACGAAATATTTACGATTGTATTCAGAAGTGTTAAATAGAGCTACACTTTGTAATGAGAACTGAAATTATACTCCATGGATATAGGAGATTGAAGGAACAGCATTCACATTAGAACAACAAAATCTGTGCTTAATCTGTAGACCAAGACCACCATTAAATAAACTTGTCTTCAGTTTAAAGTACAGCAACAGTAAAGTTTAGATATGTAAATAGAGTGAATTCCTGTAAACAACATGAATAAATGATGATTAGATAGATGATTGAACTTTGAAATGTGATGTTAAGTAATTTAGCCTCATGATCCTTTCATGAAATAAAAAACAACCCCACCCCGCCCTTTCTCATCAGATTTGTCGAGAACCAGGGTATTGTTTTGTATAGCTTATAGCACACTGTATAGTGTAAGCCCGTCTTTATTAGCCAGGGGGGGGTTGGATGGCTGAATGGTTAGCGTGTGCGCGCTGTATCATAAAGTCTGTCATTGAGTCAACTGGCGTGGTTTCGATTCCCCAGTTGTACGTGACAAGGAGTAAGGTCTCCTGTCCAACCTCGTGGGTTTTCTCCAGGTCATTTGGTTAGTCCCGAAATGACCTAGTTTGTGTCGAGTGGACGTTAAGCCCCATTTCTCTCTCTCTCTCATTAGCCCAGTTGGTGTAGAAAAGTAGGAAGTTAAACCCCATTACATTTTAATTCAATTCAGATGGTCAATCCATTATACTGGTAATAAATGTACATAGACTTTGAGAACTTAATAGCAAAAGCTAGAATTAGAATGTTAATCAAAACTAATTAACTTGGATGTTTTTATTTCTGATTTAGTTGAAAGAAAGTGAAGAAATTCAAATAAAACTGAAGGAAAGTTATGAAGTAAAAATAAAAGAAGTAGAATCAAATATTACAACAAAAGGTTCAGAATCTGAAGCAGAACTCACCAAGATGTTAGATGAAAAATCTCAAGAAGTTAACAAATATCCTTTCTTAAATGCATAAAGTAACGATTTAGGGATTTTGATTTTACAGTTTTCCAAATGATTTGTTTTGATTTTATAGCTTTTTCATAGTATGTACATGCATTAGGAGAAAACGGGGGATAACTTAAATGTGTTTGTTCCTTTATCAGTCACACATTATCAACCACAATAACTCTGCTTTTAGTTGAGGTAAAATGTCCACATATGAATTTTTTTACTGCTTAAGCAATTTGATTGTTTGAGACTTTAGATCACACAAACTTTGGATTCTAGTGAGGTAGAATGTTTAAACTTGCTGTGTATATGAATGGCTTGACTGAGTTTGTTGATGAGCACCTCATGGATATGCTAAACAGACATTAGCAAGTTTGTTTGTCAAGAATTGTAGATCAAAAAAAACTGCTTCGCGTACCACAATTCGCAGAACGCCATTTTCAAAATGAAAATCGGTGGGCGCATGATCACGGTAACGACTTTCCATCCATCCAACATCAATTACAGCTACAAGAAAACAAGCTGGGACTGCCATACTTGATGGTTTGATGTATTTGTGTTAGCAGGACTTTCATGGAAATTTAAAGATGGCTTCAAACCCCACGAATGATAATTAATGACATTGATTGATTTCCTTAATTATATCACTATGAAAGATAACCAAGCCAAACTACAGAAGATGTTGGATGGATATGAATCAAGTCGGAAAGAGAAAAATGAAGAGATACAGACCTTAAAGGTATAAAAAGGCAAATTATATCCAAATTATCGTTGATTTATGAAGGCGTGCCATATTTAATATTTAAGATGTGTCAACTGTCAATTCTTGACAAAATTGTTGTCTTTTCTTCTAAATTCATAGGGCTTAGCTTCAATATTCTCTTCTCTTCTCTTTATCTCTGGAATCAACAGTTCATCACCAGAATCTCCTGTTTAAGACAGAAACTTGACGAAACTCCCTGGAAACCATGCCTGGGTTCTAAATGTAGTTGAAATGTAGCATAATGAGACACATTATTTAAGTTTTTAAGTACATATGTAGATGTTATTGATTAATATATTATTTTTCTTCCTAGAATCAACTGTTAGTAGCAGAGGGTTATAAAACAGAAGTAGAGTGTCTACAGGCTAAAAATAGAGAACATGAATTTAATCTACAAAATTTAAAGACCAACTTCGAGGAAAGGTATGTTATTATAAATGATTAACTTGGTTGGCAATTTACTAAATTAAGACATTAGTTCAATTTATAATCTGTGGTGACTCATTGAGTATGGCAAAAAAGTTTCTCTGGGTGGAAAAGCGTCTAATTGCTGAATGATATGAAAAACTTGCAGCATTTCCCCATAGCACACTGCATGATGACATATGCCTGTCTTCATTTAACCCCCATTTTATTTCATTTTAAAAATGTATCTTTATTGTTACAAAATACAAACTTTTTTTTTCTATTTTAGAATAAATGATTTAGAAGCCAGTGTAAATCTAAAGAATTCTGAATTAGAGAGAGTGGTAGAGGCCTTGAAAGTATCAGAGGTTGAAAGGAAGAAAATCTTTGAATCTAAAGAAGAAATGAAAAACAGGTGAATTTTTAATGATATAAATTTAAAAGTAATCAAGAGTTTACAACCAGGTTGTACTTAAAACCGTTTATCGTCATTTGAGGGATTCTGAATGCTTGTAATACATAATATTGTGAAAATTAAATCTTTAGCGGAAATAGGGGTCTAAGTGAGTAAGCAATGGAAATATCAGTCTAAAATGGTTCAATTCTGTTTGCTATCTTTGGTAAAAAAAAATTAAACTAATTGAATCCATGTTGGGAGATTATCTTCCTTTGATATTTTAGACTACTGTTGTTTTTTTTCTCTTAAAGTTGCAATTTCATATTTTTAAGTTATATTTTTAAAATTTATTAAAATAAAGCCTTAAAATAGATGGTATCTATAAACAGTCCTACCTTGTTAAAGAATAATCCTATGAATCCTATAATTCACTATTGCCAGTTGAGAAATTTGCAAAAATATCATTTTCATCTTCAAATTCAAATGTTTGAAGATAACTACTCCATGGTGGAGAATAGAAAATGAGGGAGGTAATTGTGTTATTATTTCTGGTGTAAATGAGTTTTAAGTGTGAGAATGACACCTATGATCATATAATAGTGAGTTGACAACCTATTGAGCAAAAGACATAGAAATAATTATGTTTTGACTTTCTTAAAAATAAGAAATTGTTACTTTAATTAAAAGTTAATTAATTGATTCCGAGTACATTTTAGTTTGAATTAAACTGTGGAAAATTTGAAGTTGTCTGAAATAATCATTTGAATTCCTGCTAATTCTAAATCCAAATTATAATGGTCAGATTTGGATATTATTGAATTTTAGTGTAGATTTTTTTTTTTTTTTTTTTGAAACAGAATTTCGGATCTCACCCAAACATTTGAAACTCAAAATCTGGTCAGTTCACAACTTCAAGGAGATGTCAAAAGGTATGTTACGCAAATAAACATATACATTTTATATGGCTATTTATTTTATAGCTAAGATTTATTACTTCAGACTGGGGTTGGATGGCTGAATCGTTAGTTTGTGCATGTTGTTTCATAAGGTCTGTCATTGAGTCAACTGGTGTGGTTTCGATTCCATGGTTGTATGTAACAAGGAGTAGGGTCGCCTGTCCAACCTCGTAGGTTTTCTCTGGGTCATCTGGTTTCCTCCAACTGCTAAAGCCCCTCCGCCCAAGCGAATTATTGAAATAAAATTGAACCATATGTTAGTCATTTAATATTTTTGTGATACACAATAAAACCAGCGGCTGCCAGGCAGGATACGCCCACATTTTCGAGAGATCGATTGAGAACAATCTAAAAAGAAAGTGATTTTTCCTACAATCAAGGGCCATAATTCAGAAAATTACACTTCGATATGCACAAATATCGTAAGGAACCGAGATCTTTGGGTTATAAACTTACATTTCAAGTTTCAACAAAATTGAATAAAATTTGTGACCTCTATAGGGTCCACAACCTTGATATACCATATTTTTTACGCTATTTGAGAATGAGGGGCGGCCATAATGTATCTTTAACTAATTTTTTCCCTTTATATTGATATTGACTACTAGAAGGATGCCCGGTTTCGCTTGTGGTCGAAAATTGCCTGGGCCAAAATGCTGGGGGTCACAACTCCGAAACCGGAAGTGGTAGACCATAACCACCAGGCGTATGTTACTCCATGGTCCGAGCTACCTCTACATGTATACACCAAATTTCACCCTGGGGACAACCCTAGTGTAGCCGCCAACCCTGAACAGACAGGCGACAGTTAAAAATATTAGTGTATATAAATTATATCTATTTGAAGGTTAACAGCTGTGGCTACTAAAGATCAAGAAGAGAAACAGAGATTAACAGCATTAAATGAAGAAATATTAAGTGAAAAGACCAAGATATCTAAGGTTTGTCTTTCTTTATACAAGGCTTTTGATATGTATGATGTGGCTTCTGTGTCTTGTCTCTTGAATGGGACAAAAAATCCTAAAGTGCATGAATAAGAACCATTCACATCTAGAAATAGAAGGGGAGTTGGAAACGTCACCTAGGTATAATTCATCTACCATTGCATACATAATCATGGAAATAAAAAAGTTAGTCTAAAAATGACCAAAGTATTTCCAGTCTTGTTGCACATAAACATAAAAAATATTTTCTACTCATTGTATTCGGGAAAAGCTATTTAAGTTTTCCCTGTTCAGTCGTGCTAAAGCCTACTCTTATTTCGATTTCCAACTGTCAAGGGTTCTTTTTTTGTGCAAGCTAATGTCTACACTGACAAGGGGGGGACCACGATGGAAAATTTCACGACCAACACAGGGATCGAACACAGGACTTCCAGGTTAGCGAGTAGTGTAATACTGTGTTTATTGTAGGAAATGGAAGAAATGAAAGAAGAGATGAATAAATTAACAATAGAGAATGCACGACTTGTTGGACATCAGAATCACAAACAGAAAATACAATATCATGTCCAGCTTAAAGAAGAAAATAATACTTTAAAAGAGGTAGATATTTTTTTTACACCCCCATTTAATGCGAATGTATACACACTGTGGTAGTATTCCATCTGTCCAGAATTTCTTTTAGATGCTCCACAGATTAGGTGTTTTTAAATAGGGATTATTTATAAAATCTCTAGTGGTTGTTCATTGGATAGAAATGAAGAGGCCTATCTGAAATCAGAATTTTTTTCAATCGCAAAACAAGTACAGTATAGTTATCTCCCTGTTATGAATTCTTGTGAACTCAATACTAGTCAAAGTTCATGTTAATATCCGACCTGGGTAATGAAGACAGACATACACCATATAGTGTGCTATGAGGTATATTTTGCCCGGACTATGGCCTACTCTTAATTTAAATTCCAACTGTTTGGTTTACTGTCCAATCCGAACAACTAGATAGGGTTCCTTGTCAGGTACTCTGTCCTGTTACACTGTGTTCAGGTTAAAGTGTGCGTGAAAACATCCCTCATAGCACACTGCACATCTTCATTAGCCAGATTTTAGCACAAAGTAGGAATTGAACTGGGTTAATGAAGACAAGCATACACCATGCAGAGTACTATGAAGGAACTTTTGCTTGGACAGTTGTGCTACGGCATACTCTTACATCAAATTCCAACTGCCAAGGGATCTTTTATGAACACAACGATGTGTACATGGGACCTCGGTTATTCGTCCCTTGCCATGCTCTCTGTCCTGCACCACGCAGAAATCGAACACAGGACCTCATGCCATTTCATCTTTTAATATCGCTTTGGAAGCTGGACATTAGAGTTTTATGCATTATTTTAAATTTGAATTAATTGATAGAATGTAGATTGTGTTTTTGTTTAAATATTTGAAATCTAGATGATTTTTTTATAGCAACTGCAGAGGCTTCAGCAAGATATTCAAAAGATGAAGTTATTACGAACACCAGACTCAGCATACAAGGAAAACTTCAGACCACAAGATCTGAAAATGAATGGAAAACCGGCGCAAGCTCGATTGTTTGCTTCTGGAGAATATTCTTTAAATAGAATGGACAAATGATTATATCAGGATCCTGATTGATAAAGTTTAAAATCAGAACTGTAGGTGTCATATTTATAAACCAATATTGGTGCTTTATTTGTGTGTGACAATGATCAATAATATTGGGTGGTGCTTGTATGTTATTATCAATAGCACTATGTTAGTGCACTAGTAAATACTGAGTCAAACTGACTCACAACATATTAATTCCCTTGCAAACTAAACTACAATGTTAACCAACAAGTGCCACCTGTAAGTCTTGGGTAAAATCTTTTGATGTGCCTCTTTTTAATCCAAGCCAGGAGATTATCTACCATTATTATTTTGGATTAGGTAAATGATTAATCTGAGGGTGAAAATTGAGATACTGTCAAAATACAATAGATGATCAGTGCCTTTAATTAATATTTCTTTTTTCTTTATTTTGTTATATTTAATTTGTTACATTTGCACTATTTAATATATATATTTTTTTTAATAACCTATCAGATAAATACATCTCTTTCAACCATGTATTAAATACTTTATATATGTCAATAATAAATTTATTAATATTAATAAAACATTAAAGACAAAGTTACAGATCATGAGCTAAATAGATTCTTAAGAGTTGACCTATT
The DNA here is from genome assembly GCF_932274485.2 of Patella vulgata. Classification (NCBI taxonomy): domain Eukaryota; kingdom Metazoa; phylum Mollusca; class Gastropoda; family Patellidae; genus Patella; species Patella vulgata. The sequence continues at coordinate 19,406,581 of NC_065881.2, forward strand.
TAAATATATTCTAAGAGCAGGCCTAATTAAAGTTACAGTTACAGCTCATAAGCTAAATAGAAACTACCGTCAGAGTGGCCTGTTTAAAAGTTACAAATCATGGGTTAAAATAGATTCTAAAAGTAGGCCTGTTTTAAATTAACAAATCATAGTTTAAATAGATTCTAAAAGTAGGCCTGTTTTAAAAGTTACCAATCATGGGTTAAATTGATTCTAAAAGTACGCCTGTTTTAAAGTTACAAATCATGGGTTAAATATATTCTAAGAGTAGCCTGTTAAATAGTTACAGATACTAAGAGTTGGCCTATTTAAAAGAAACGATCATAGAATTCACAGAACACTATAAATAATAATGGGTCTAAAGTCTCAGGTTGTTATGGGAGAGATTGTTAATCCTTTGCAATTTGAAATAATGTGAAAGTTGAATCTCTGAAAAGCATATTAGTCCAAATATGTTTCCGTTCCTTTCTCAGTATTTACAAAGATGTCATGGATTGAAAATTTGTAAATATTTGGTATCCATTGCAGACAATATTTAGGATATGCATATCTGGAAAAGCTCCTTTAAATATATAGAACCACAATATTTATTAACTGTACTATGAGTTCTAAGTATTACTTCATCATGTTGTTTAAGGGGAGGTACAGGTCTAATGTTATTTTTGTGCAATGTAATTAATAATTTGTTAAATGTTTGTTATTATTATTGTGTAAACTAGTTTAAAGATAGCGATAATTGTAAATATATCATAATTTTGGTAGTATATAGTGCCATATTATAGTAAAAACTTGTAATGATTTGCATCAAATTTGTACATGTATATTCTCGAGTAAAGCCATTTCAACATAGGGGGCCACAGTGACTCCGTAAGTCAGGCGCTGACTTGTGAATCAGGAGGTCCCAGTTTCGATTAGGGTGCTGTTTGAGAAAGTTCCTCAGGATTTTCCGCCAAAGTTTCTCTTGTCAGTGGTGCGGGATGACATGCCAAGCAATGGACAGCCTTTAGTCGTTATTTCAATTTCCAGCTTTAACATCCTGCCAGTAGTACACACAGGACCTAAGTGTTTTTGTAGCCATCCAAACAACTAGACTCTATTCCTTGCTAGACCCCATGCCCTACACCAAGGAGAAACTAGGCTGAAAAATCCTGAGGAACAGTCTTGGCCAACACTGGGATCGAACCCAGGACCACTTGGTTTATTAAGCCAGCTACATACTTACCTAACCACCTTAACTCCCATCTTCAATTGAACTTCATTAATGCCCGCATTTAATAGATTTATGTAACTATCTTTTATATTGATATCTCTGTAAAAAATACTCATCAAAATATAATTTCATACACCAATTGAAACATTCCCATCTTTCATATACATTCTGTCATACAGAATGATAAAATCATACTTCTACAACATTCATTTGCTGGTTAGTTTTACATCTTCTAAAAAGAGAAGGATTATTCTTCAATGTCAATAACACCTACACCCTGAAGTTGTTACAAATGAAGAGTTAAGTCATCTCTTATGATTGAATAAGATATAGAAGACTTCTGAAATTTATAGACACAAGTTTGTCTTCCACCTTGATAGCTCTTCTAATGTATAACTCAAATCAGCTAAATGTCATCAATTAAAATTGTTTTAAAACATGAAAGTATTTGAATAAATGGGTGGATAGATTGTTTTATATTTAAATAATATGTAACATTTGTTTATTAATACATTCATGTTAATCAATCAACATAGAATTCGTCAAGCGCAAACGATACTTCAGTTAAAAGTTCCATAATATGCGATTTTAAGTTTATATGGATTCTTCTATTGTTTATTCTTGTCAATTAGATGTCTTTAATTGTGATTTAAAGATGCCTAGAATTTTTGATTTTTTAATGCCTAAGGATGGAGAATTCCAGAGAAAAGGTGCTGCAAAGTGAATAGACCATTTTACATGTTAGAGTTTGACATCAGCAATGATCTTAAGGTCATACATGATTCATAATCACATGGGAGTAAATAGACCTTGAATCTTGACTACATTGTGGAGATTGATTATTGAGTATATGTGTGTTTTAGACTAATGTGTATGTTTAATAAACTGTCTATTTATACATTTATTGGTTTTGAGTAAAGAACCACAAATTGATTGATCTCTGATAATATAGAATATACTGAAATTGTAGATTGTTATTAAATATTGTAAATACAAGATAATTATAGAATATAATAGTTCACCAAGTGAACATAATAAATACAGTAGAAAATGGAAGAATATCTTATTTATTTGTAAGATATTGAACAGTGATGTTTATACCTAGTGTTCTCACCGCATGGATCACAAAACACAATCTGTAAGGTATTAACCTTTGCTGTTAATACTTACAGTTCCCACCACAATTTGTTGGTTTTCCTATTGTCATTAGTGTAGGATGGAGGATTTGTAAAGGAAAAGCCTACAAAGAACACCACCGGCAGCACTTAAATATCCCCTGATAGTTGCACACATTCTAATCTGAGCTGTATGCCTTCTGTCCCCACGACAAAAATCACAAGCTCAATTTGTGCCTTGAATTCTCAAATTCCCGAAATTGTATTGCAATATGCAATTTACACTCTGCCCCAATGTATTGAAAACTGTTTGACCCACTTACACTAGGGTACTAAAAATTTGGTGGAACAGTTCCAGGATTTTTCACCAATTGAGGTTTTTATCCCATAACTATACATTAGTTAAGATTTCAATAAAGAATCGGTCGCAGTTCAGAAATAGACTATAAAAAAAGAAAATATTGAAAATTTCAGTCAAGTTACCTTATTCTGGATGAAATTATCACTGTTGGAAGTTTGGACTAGAAATAGGCATCAACTGTCTCCGCGCCGTTTCCGAGAATTGCTGATCGTTTAATTGAAAGACGATAACTCCGCCCATATATTCTTGATTATCAAGTAACATTCTCAATTCGACAGTCAGTGATTAATGGTAAATGTTAGCTTGCTCAGCCATTTAGGGGGGTTGGGTGGCCGAATGGTTAGCACACTCGCGCTGTATCATAAGGCCTGTCATAGAGTCAACTGGCGTGGTTTCGAATCCCCGGTTGTACGTGACAAGGAGTAGGGTCGCCTGTCCAACCTTGTGGGTTTTCTCCTGGTCCTCCGGATTCCTCCCACTGCTAAAGACCTCTGCGCAAGCGAATTATTGAAATAAAATTAAACCATATGTTAGTCCCGAAATGACCTAGTTTGTGTCGAGTATACGTTAAAAACCATCTCTCTTTCTCTCACAGCCATTTAATGATTTAATTGTTAAATGGACGACTATTTAAAGTTACAATTTCATATTTTCTAAGAAAGTCAAAACATAATTATTTCTATGTCTTTTGCTCAATAGGTTGTCAACTTACTATTATACGATCATAGGTGTCATTCTCACACTTAAAACTCATTTACACCTGAAATAATAACACGATTACCTCCCAGTTACCTCCCTTGTTTTCTATTCTCCACCATGGAGTAGCTATCTTCAAACGTTTGAATTTGAAAATGAAAATGATATTTTTGCCAATTTCTCAACTGGCAATAGTGAATTATAAGATTAATAGGATTATTCTTTAACAAGGTCGGACTGTTTATAGATACCATCTATTTTAAGGCTTTATTTTAATAAATTTTAAAAATATAACTTAAAAATATGAAATTGCAACTTTAAATCTAAGCTGCATCCAAGCCATCCAAGGGTCCCTAGAAATTAATAATTTCTATAACATTTGAAGCCTATAGAAAGACTTGCAATAGGCATATTTAGCATCTTTAACAGTTAGCACCATTTAGCAGTAGCACCCATTTAACCCTAACCAGTTAGCGGTAGCACTCATTTAACTTAACGGGGGGGTGCGAATGGTTAGCGGGTGCGCGCTGTATCCTAAGGTGCTACTGGTGTGGTTTTGGTTCCCCGGTTGTACCTGACAAGAAGTAAGGTCGCCTGTCCAACCTCGTGGGTTTTCTCATGGTCCTCCAGTTTCCTCCAACTACTAAAGACCTCTATGCGCAAAAGAATTATTGAAATAAAATTGAACCATATGTTAGACATGAAATGACCTAGTTTGTGTCGAATTTCTCTCTCTCTAACCCCCCAAATAAGAAGCTGTTGGATCTCTCTCTCTCACAAATAAAAAGAAGCTGATGGAATAATAAGCAACAACAATAAACATATTTTTTAAAATAAATAAATTACAGATGTCTTGTAAAATAAAATATCAAAAATATATCTAGTAAATGTCTATTTACACATGATTAAAATGGGTAGTCCCTGTCATTTATAAATGTTTTTTCTGGTCATCAGTTTGAGTTCCTTTATGTATTAACAATAAACCCAGTAATATTAATAAACTTCCTATCCACCATAAAAATTCTAGTACTTCTCCAAATAAAACTTTACCTATAATTGCCTGAAATAAAAGATGCAGATATTCTTAAGCATTAAAATGAAACACATTTAGTGGAGACAAATCCAGAATAAATACATGTACACTCATTTTATTCTGTTGGGGTTATCCCCCTTTAATGCACAGATAGGGTATGCTCGATTCACAGTCCGGAACGTCCCGAATTGACAGAATTGCAATTGAGCGATGCGGAATTCAGTCCTGTCACAGTTCTGTCAGTCCCGACGACGGATGTGGTGTGAGTAGAATTGTGACGTAAATGAACACGACGAACAGGTTTCGGCTGCATGGTTCGATGAGATATTTATATATCCAGTCGACGCATGTGTTGTAGCCCGAAGTACCCATTTTCACTCGATTGTCACTATTTTTGGGATTGAGAGAATTCAATTCCGGAACGTTCAATCGAGTACGCCCATAGTCTCATATATGACCGATACTCAAGCAACTGAGTCTCACATAATGACCGACACTCAAGCAACTGAGTGTTCAGTAGAGATATAGTCATAGAAATTTGGGCAATCATTCAACATACCTGTTCCACTAACCACTTTTTGAACATTAATGGTCAATTTGAAACTTCAAGATTAATATTCCAATATATAATACCAAGAATCTTTCAAATGTTATCCATACTATTCTGGCATATTTGGCTAAATTCATGTACAGGGATATCTGAGTAAAAATAAAGAAATTTGGGGACCTGTACCTGTGCCACCCCTCAAAACATAGCCCCGTCAAATCAAATAATCCTGACTCTGTTCCAATATGTGCGATAAAAATTATTTGGGTTTTACTCACTGAAACTAGGAAATTAGCTGCTGTATTAGTAATGGTGGCCTGTAATGATGGTAAATGTTGTAGAGATTTAGTAAATAAAGTCCACATCAATGCATTGCATAAAAATATTTCACATATTGATATCACTCTGATTACTAACGTCACCTGAAAATAAAACAAAACATGTAAAAATATTTGTTGCACTAAGATGTCTAGCATTGGGGTGGGGAGGGTCGATGGACGATTCCTGTTGGTGGTGCCCGCTGGGCTGAAAGTTTCTTGACATTTGGATGGACTGGCAAACTAAGGTAATTGGCTGTTGCAAATGATGACATCCTCTCCTGTCAACTTCTTACTAAAGGCGTTTTTATCGACCACTGATTAGCCAAAGTGATTTGCATTCAATCAAATTTTCATCTTTAACGTCCATCTAATTCAAATTGGTTACCCTGATCAACGAATTTATCGACACCGATTTCCGAAGCGATTACATCAAATCGCCAAATCACTTCAGGGTGCGATTTGATCAGGTGATCACATGTTTTTTTTCCAACTGTGTCCAGCCACAACAATTGTTTATAGCTAATCGGAGCATTTAACAAACTCGCCAAAGTACTTTGAAATCGACTATACTGTCACATGACATCTCCACTAAATTCAAATCGATTTGGCAAGTCGATAAAAAAGCCTTAAGTTAAGTAAGTTACTAACATTAAAGGAGCTTAATCGCTAACATTTGGGACCTAGAAATTGACACAAGTGGGTCGCAACTCATATAATACTGTAATATGAATGAATATAAACTGATTTACATTCAATCGTTTCCGTTTTTACTCTAATTTCAAATCAGTTATGTTCCGTGAAATAAGCCAGCAGTCTCAATCGAATGCAAATTCCTAGCGTCTGGTTATTCCAGTCTACAAACGGCGTTTGGTTTGGTGCAATATGTCTAGCCTTGTTCCTCGAGTCTCTTGCTAGAACTGGGGCTGAAACGCATTATGGTACACGATTCGTGTACCAATGGTAAAATATTTATTTTGTCTTAAATATTGGATATCAGAAGCCAATCTTTTTCCGGTAAGATCATAGCATCAATGTTGATTTAAATTAACAAATAATTCGTTTTTTCAATGTTGAAGATTTTGGATGATATTGAGTTAGAGACTTAGCTACTTTAACAAGCACTTACAGAATCTTGGTCAATTTGTTTGCTATTATCGATCAACAAAATGAATTTGCTTAATTTATCTGCTTCACTGCTGGTGGCTAACTTAGCACTGACTGAAGCTAAAGCTGCCGTAGTCCCCGCTGACAACGATAACAATATGCCTTTGCTTTTTATATCTGCCATTCCTGAAAATAGTATTTATTTTCTGTAATGTCAGTCACCCATGGCGGAAGAGGGACAACTCCATTTAAGGCCAAACCTAGTCGCCTCCCTTTGAATATTGACCTGTAAACTTTCAGATTAAATTGCTAATCCTTGATTCTAAACAATTGTAAAAAATTACAAAAACACAAATTCTTCTAGTATGTGGTACTGGTAAATTTTATGGAGCAGCAGACTTATTAACTGGAAAAATAGTTTTTGACATGAAGCTCCGCAGTAAATGTGTACCGTATGTATTAAAAATGGCGGATGTCACGCTGAACGTGCAAGCGTATTGTAAAGTCATACTTCACGCCGCCAAATATCCACATGCGGGTGTTTGTGGTGTCTTGTTGGCAGAAGAGAATAAAGTAAAGGAATCAAAATCTCTAAAATTCGTAGACTGTGTGCCTCTCTTCCATATATCGCTTGGTTTGGCACCGATGTTGGAAGCTGCACTTCTTCAGGTACAGCCACTTATGAAAATGATGGAGATGCGATTGTGCTATTGAAGTTGACCCGAGTGATAATTGATTTCAAATAAAGAATAGTCTGAATGGTTAATTTTATGGTTTGCCATTTGGGAATTTGGAATTCTGCATATCAGTGATGTTCATATCAAATTTTGTAAAGCTCGAGTCGAAAGAAAGAAAGACTTTATTTTTATTTTTGTGTTCTTTTTTGTTTGAGAAAGAAACAAATTGAAATTTGGGCTGTTCAAATTGATGTGACAAGAGAAACGTCTCAATTCCAATAAGTTTTGATAAATAATTCCCAAAACATGTCAAATAGCAAATCCATTACAAGCTCATAAACGATGCACAAATAACTCTCAAAACATGTTAAATAGCATATATATCTATTAGTATTATTAGTTCATGACATGAACAATGAACAAATATACATAATACAGGCATTTAAATATAGAACTGTGGTTCTTGTCACACTACACTGGTCAACTTTTATGACACCGGTTGGTATGTGTATATTATGATACAGAGATGCATTGGCTTAGTAAGGCACCGGCTCACTAACCAGGGGGTACGGGATTTGATTCCAGTGTTGGTTGACAAAGTTCCTTGGAATTTCCTACCGTGGTTTCCCCTTCTCATTGGTGCAGGATGGAGAGCCTAACAAGGACAGGGTCTATTCGTTCAGATAGGATGAAGAGCTGACTTCCCATAAGTTGGTCTGCACGTTAAAGATGCCCTTACAGATGTATATCCGGGCAAAATTCCGCTCATTAGCCCAGTTGATGCAGAAAAGTAGGATGTTAAACCCTCTTTTTTTTTTTTAAAACTACCATGTACAAAATGTCGAAAGCTCTGGTGCCAGGCCAGTGTAATAAATTTAATTTTATTTATATTTAGTTTTCTCTTAACTTATTTTAACAGATTCTGATATATTAGACCCACATACTTAAAGATGATGTACAAATATACACTTTGTATTTGTGTTGAGAACCCTGTTCTACTTTTATATATTTTACTTATTTCAGATTGAAGGTTATTGTAAAACAAAAGGTTTAGTGATAGGAGGATATTATCAAGCTAATCCAAACTATGATGATCAAATGTAAGTAAAAGGGCAGTTTATTTATGTACATACCTGTATATTGAAATAATATATTTCGGTCCAAAATTCGTCATTTCGTATCTTTTCATTATTTACAATGAACACAAACCTATGATTTTCTCTGAAATCTTTTGATGGACCTACTTTTAATCTGATTTAATCTAAGCCGGGTGATTCTAATGTTGATATTTTGATTTTGTTTTCTTAATGAAATGTTCAATAATCGATTAAAGTACATTTTAGGATGGATTTAGCCAACTAAAATTTAAAGTTTATAAAAAAATGCAATTGATGCTTAGAAACTAGTTATATATAAAATTTATCTTCAAAATGTCGACATGTTGTAAAATTGTTAATAATTTTTCTTCCTATTTCAAGGTTAAATCATTCGGCTAAAACAGTAGGAAGAAAACTATCTGACCATATACCTGAAGCATGCGTATTTATGGTGGGTTTTATATAACATTGAAATAATAAAATTCTTTAGCATCTTAAAAATTATAACTCAATCCATCCAGCTTTGAAAGATGAAATTAAAGGGAAAGTTAAAGCTGACGTTCATGGTTTGGGGGATTTTGAATCCCTTAAAAAGTACAATGTTGTAATATTTGAATCTCTTAAAAAAGGGATATCAGCCCCAAAATAGTTTAATTTCTTTCAGTATTCACCAAGACAGAATGAATTGCTAATAAATTGAGTACAAATTTTTAATGGGCCACTTGATTGCATTGAGTACTCATTGCCTATATATACATGGTCTCAAAACAGACCCTTTACCAATTCTCAGAACATTCTCAAACCTAATTGTCTGACAATCTGTGGCACTGTCAGTTTTATTTTTTGGGATATTCCAACCTTGTTTCCCCTTGTCAGTGGTGCAGTACGGAGGGCTTGGCATTGCAAAGCATATAGTTATCTGAAAGAGACAACTAAAACAATTCCTGTGTATGCCAGGCTTCGTTAGCCTGGTTGGTGTAGAAATGTACGACATTCAAACTTCATTAGTCATTTTTCTTTTAATGTATACAAGTACTTGTATGTTTTACAGAAACAGTATTTTGTTTAATCCTTAGAATGTACAAAATAATTGTTGATTCTTCCAGATTGATAATAGAAGAATATTTCCTGAAAGTGTATCAGAAGCCTATAAGGTTTATTTATTTAAGGATAATAATTTTAAAGAATCCGATAAAAGGTTAGTATTACACCACAGCAATTTGAATTTTTTTTCTTCAGGAATACCTATTAAAATTTTTACTTGCTATTTTTCTGGGAAAGGAAAATATGCATGGAATTTAACATCTCCCTATTTGGTGCCAACCATGCTAATACGCCATGCAGTGTGCTATGAGCGAATTCCAACGTAAAGGGTGCACATCAACATGTCGACAGGACCTTGTTTTTTTGTACCATCTGAATGATTAGGCACTGTTCCTTGCTGGGTTCTCCGCCCTGCACTGCTGATAAGAAAGCCATTGTTGGAAAAATATGAGATTTCTTGGCGAACACCAACACTGTACTCACTGAGCCACAGTGGCTCCTATTATCAAGAGCCCAAAAAACTAAAAATTACATTGACTTGGACTTGCAGTGCATTTCAATATTTTATAAAAACCAACCTTTTATTGCCAAATTTTCTTGGCATAATATGGTTTTGCAGTTTTACCAATAAAGTATTCTATTGGAACAGTACATTCAATGCAGTTGCTTGATAATTCACAATTATATTGAACTTAATTTTCCTTTAATTCAGAGAGTAATTTTAATTTAATTTAATTTTCTGTATTTTCAGAGAAACAGTAGAAGAAGACACCATACAGAAAGCATCAGATTTATTACGTGCAGAAGCTTATAGAAAACTAATAGACTTTGATAATCATTTAGATGATTTAAGTAATGACTGGAGAAATCTAGAAATTAATCAATTAATTAGTCAGTGTGTCTAGTAATTAAACAAATTATTTATCTTATTATGAATATCTATTATCAAAAATAAACATTGTCATACATTATTAAATATATTTGGGTGATTCTCTTATCATATCTTGTAATAGCATTTAAGGAGGTTAATTCTTTAAATGCCATCTAGAACTATGGTATGTGTCTAGATATAACTACTTCTCTGTTATAGGAGTTTGTCAATTGTTATTCAAATCTCATCATATTAATACACACAATATACAAAATTTCATGGTCACTGCAATTTGTAACCTTGAAGTTGCTGATCGTGGGGCATTATTCTTACAATTTGCATTTTCTGTGGCTTAATCCACACTAAAATGTACTCAAATTGATTATTTAAAATTTAATTTAAAGAAGAAAACCAGTAGATATCTCCTGGGTTGGATGCAATTGGTTTAAAAGAGGCCCATCAAAAGATATTACCCAGTAGTTATGGCTGGCTTATATTGTCAGTTCACTATATCTTTTTAAATACTGAACAGAATTAAACTATTTTTGAACTGTGTTCCTTTTTAAAGATTTAACTTTCACAATATTGTAGTTTGCAAGAGATTAGAAATCCTGCAAATGATGATCATCAGCTTTAAATTTTTATGAAGGAATCTTTGTGTTTTGTCCTTAATAACACAATTACAGGACATAAAGCACTGGACTTTAGTAATTGATTGTAATAATGAATATTTGTAATATTTATTTCCTCATACATCTTTTTTGAATTTCTTTTATTTTTGATTTAAACCATGGATTTGATTGACTTATCATTTAGTTGTAATCTAAGTTGCTTAATTGTGTCATGGGTGAGATATAACCATTTATTTATACTATTTGATTCTAGTGAGAAGGGGGAGGGGGGGGGGGCATTAAACTTCAGGCTTATGCAAAACAATAACTAAATGCAGTTGGAATCTGCTGCTCAATTTATAATTATTTTATTTTTTTGTATTGGTAGGTTTAATAATCCGATAAATTGAATGGTTAATTCCCTTGTATAGGGTTTGTTGTTTTAATTGCTATAGTATACAAAGGATATATGTTATGTTTGTATATAAATAATTGTACATTTATGAATGTATAGCATTTTATTTCCCCAAAGAAATCGTGGAATAATAATAATACTGATATTGTATATACACGGTATATAAGCACGGCTGTAAGTAAAGCTGATTGTCGATGAGCGTACTGAAATTGTCTGTTATAATGGTAAGTTGAGAGGAAAAATGTGTTTTATTTAAAGGCATGAATTTTTTTTTGAAAAGGAATAGAAATGAAAGTGGCTAATTGAACAGATCCATATGGACACAGACTAGTAATTTTTTCTCCATTGCAAAGTGGGTAAGACGCTGGCTCACTACTAGCCTGGAGGTCGCGGTCTAGTTGTTCGGATGTGACGAAAAACCGAGGTCCCGTGTACACGTAAAAGATCCCTTGACAGTTGGAATTCGATATAAAAGTAGGCCATTGTGTCACTGTCCGGGCAAAATTTCCCTCATAGCACACTGTCTGGTGTATGCCTGTCTTCATTAGCCCAGTTCGGAGCAGAACAGTAGGACGTTAAACTTCATTTCATTTCTCTCCATTGACTTCAATGTTAAATGCATGCCATTTATTGGCCTATATGTATAACATATTTTGGAGCATTCTGATGACTTTAATCTTTATAACCACAAAGAGCCCAACATTTCTCAGTCATCTGATAACAATATTGAAGGGGGGGAGGGGGAGGCATCCAGTCAGAGGAATCTATAGTCTCTGACATGATTTTCGTACGGTTTCCCTAATTCATGCCTGTTGATGTCCCGTTATGTCTGCATCAGATCATTAATATTCACCAAAACTGGACAAAAAATATAAATTTGATTCAGAACCAAAAGTATCCAAAAAAGGGGAGAAAAAGAATTGCTATAAATAGCTGAACTACATTCATGGTTACAGAGATACTAGTCTGAGTCCATATCCACAAATATAGACACAGGGTTATTATTTACTGCTGTCAATTTTTTGTTTAAAATTGGTGAAAGAGAATATAAATGATAATATTGCTTTATAAATATGATAAATTTGCGGTTGTTTAATGTCAAAATTCAAAATTAAGGGCATTGATTTTAGATATTCAGTTAAATATAAATGATATTTTATGTATAAAGTATGGTAATACTGTGAAATATAATTACTGTGTAATGTTTCAGGTAGGATTCATCTTTATCAAAGGCCTGTATTTTCATTTTATTTACTAAATGCATAAAACAGTTTTATAAAATGATAGTGTGCTTAAAAATGTTGATTCATTGAAGTGTATGTATGATTATCACATGTAAGATATAAATTACCATATATGTTAGTCTCAGAATGACCAAAGCATTGTTTTGAGGTGTATACTCATTCCTTTGATTCTCCTGACAATTACAAAACAATCTGATTAAAACACAGATCCTATTTTGTTTTTTTTTTTTTTTTTTGTAGTTCAAAATTTCGTTTTACTTGTTTTTACTACACAAGGATCTGGAAAAGTTGTTATATTACTGGCATTCTGATTGAAGTGAGGGATTAGCCAATGAAATGGTCTGTTACAGCAAGTTCTTGGCGTGCGTTACACTGAACTGTGGGTAAACCACTAGAAATGTCATCGCTGATTGATTAATCAATGTCGGACGTCGTAGGGTCAAAAGCCGCTTGTATGACCCCTGACACGACCTTCTAGTACAACTGTTCAGATCTTCATGTAGTGTAGGCCATCGAAAGTATAATAAAATGAAACGAAATGTAGATCTGTATTTTAATCAGATTGATTACGAAGTAGAGAATTTTAAGTGTTTAACATGAAGATTCTATAGCATTTATTTCATCATCACAAATTAATGTTTGGTAATGACATTATAAAAACAAAACTCTTAAAACTTACACAGGATATTTTTTGTCACTAGCCTTTCTAGAAAGCAGGGGTTTATTAAAGTTGGTTTGTTTGTCCGTTTGCTTAACACAATAACTCAATCATTTTTAAAATTGGTTTAGATATTTAGGTGAGTATCTAGAGTTTAATAAACATTTTTGAGGATGCAAGACCAATTAACAGTTGGTTTTGTCAGTGCTTTGGAACATGATCATGAGAGTGATGAACCAAAAAAGTCCTCCATGCTTTATAAAAACAATCTTTAAGTAATTAGTTAGCTATTTTGGGATTGAGGCGGTGTCCTCACTGTTGACTTTTCTCCCAATTATTATCCATTGTAACTTTTGATTGTCTTGAGCTGTGGTGACTAAGATATATTTGATTAAAAGCTAACCCTGCATCGACTGAGAATGGCTAAATGTTTCTCCTTTTCTTTTTGAGTGTGAATAATATGAGAGATTGTTATTTGTCTGTATAAATATGTTTTAGATGGATCTCTTGTATATATATATACAAAAAATGAATTATTAATAATTGTATATGTATATATGTCTATTATTAAATCATACACTGTTTTATTTATTCATCCTTTTCTAAATAAATTAAAACTGTATAAAAAAAGATCCATGTCAAGTAATGTGTTCCCCGATTAGTTATTGTTGTGCTTTACATGAAATGGGTATGACATTCTACTTTCCTGCACAAACCGGCTAATGAAGAAGGACATATGCTATACAGTGTTCTATGAGACAAATTTTGCACCCAGGATTAAAGGGGTACTATTTATATGATTGATCAGTCTGCAAAGACTATGCAATAGATTTAATCTTGAACCTAAACATTGTACTAAACAAGGGGGGTTGGGTGGCCGAATGGTTAGCACGTGCGCACTGTAAAATAAGGTCTTTTATTGAGTCAACTGGCGTGGTTTCGAATCCACGGTTGTACCTGACAAGGAGTAGGGTTGGCTGTCCAATCTCGTCGGTTCTCCAGGTCCCCCGGTTTCCTCCCACTGCTAAAGACCCCGAATCAAGGCACGCTCACTCACATTCTCAGCACTGACACCCATATGGCTTTCACTCTCATCCACACGGGGGATCACGTGGCTAAGTGGGTAAGACGCTGGCTCGCTAGCCTGGAGGTCGGGTGTTCGATCCCTGCATTGGCCGAGAAAGTTCATCCCGATTTTCCGGCGTGGTTTCTCTTGTCAGTGATGCAGGACAGAGGGCCTGACAAGGACAGCTGTCTAGTCGTTTGGATGGGGCGAAAAAACGAGGACCCGTGTACACATTGGCGTGCACGTAAAAGCCCTTGGCAGTTGGAATTCGATATAAGAGTAGGTCGTAGTGCCGCTGCCTGGGCAAAATTTCCCTCATAGCACACTGTATGGTAGGACGTTAAACCCCATTTCATTTCATTTTTCTCATTCACACTTTCAGACTCAGCTCCTAAGCAAATTATCATTGGTGAAAGTTCCTGATGCACGCCATCAATCTCTCTTAATTTTGTTTTCCACTTCATTGATGATATGCAAGCAGTACCTTTCTCAATCCTCCTGGATACCCCTTTCTTTGGCTTCTCTGTAGAGTGTTTCCACATCTGCAATTTTGAAAGCCGCTGATGATGTAGTCTTTTTCTTTGCCTAAAATATTAAAACAGAAATATAAGCTAAAACGCACTTTATCGCTACCCTCAATAATATTTTATAAACATAATATTAACTACTTGTACAAAGAGGGACAATCACTTTTGGTAACTCTTAAATCGAACATACTTATACATCTGACACAAATCTGCACATATTTGCCGACGATGCGCCATGTGCAAATATCAAATTTTCACAGCTGAATATACGCTAAAGTAGTCAGATTGACTATTTAAAGGAGCTAAATCGCTAATATTCTGGACCTAGAAATTGACACAAATGGGTCGTAACGCATATAATAATGTAATATGAATATATATTAACTGATTTACATTCAATCTTTTCTGTTTTTATTGTAATTTCTAATCAGTTTTGTTCGGCGAAATACTCCAGAAGTCTCAATCGAATGGAAATCTCTAGCGTCTGGTTATTCCAGTCTACACGGATAGTATTTATTGCGTATGCTCTTAAGATAAGAATATTACGTCACCGTTTGAGATGACTTGTGGAATATGCCTAGCCTCGTTCTTCGAGTCCCTTGTTACAAATGGCGCTGAAACGCATTATGGTACACGATTTGTGTACCAATGGTAAAATGTTTATTTTGTCTAATATATTGGATATCAGAAGCCCATCTTTTCCCGGTGAGATCACAACATCACTGTTGTTTTAAATTTGCAAATAATACACGTTTTCAATTCCAAAGACTTTGGGCGATATCAGGGTCGTATTTAGCGGGGGTGCAGGGGGTACATTGCACCCCCAGAAAAATAGGGCGCCCCGAGAAATTGCACCCCCCCACCCTATCCCAAAAAACAAAAATTATTTGACAATCTTTCAATTATAAAATAATACACTTGATTATGATCACACAGTAATGCTCTTAAGGCACTGATCGGTCGATCGGTTTTAAGGGCGATCACACGCCAATGGGTTCGTTTGCCCTGATCGAAACTTTCTTATATCACATACGTGGAGGCTATGGGGCCCCACCACTCGGCTGCATCCCCACTTTTAAAATCCTACATACGGCCCTGGGCGATACTGAGTTAGAGACTTAGCTACTTTAACATTCAGAAAACATAAATCAAAATGTTAAATTAATATGTTTCCGGGCTTGGATTCAAGTAAGGACTTTTGAACAGTTTCTGTTCGACGACTACAAAATGGCGCCGGGCTTTTTACTTAGTTTCAATTCCACATATTTTTGCAAATATAGAACTGAACGGAACAATTTTTAACCGATATTCTTATTAGAGACACATCTTCACAATTTTGTTTGTAAGGGATTCATATTGCTTAAACGGAAGCATCGAGACTTAAAGGGGCATTGTGGGAGATTAGATAAAAAGTCGACAGTTTCCGCTATAATAGTTAAAAAAAGATAACGTAAATAGAATATGCTGACAATTTTAGTTAAATTGCCCCACTCTGAACCGAGATATTAGCTTTTGAATTTTAGGCTAGCCTCGATCATTATTACTAAAGTCGGTACGATAAAAAAAAAACAAACTCTATTATCCATTTCTACATTTAATTATTTTTCAAAAACTGTATTCCAATCCGCTAAATATCGAAGACTGCATCGAGAGTTGATTATGGTCTGGTTAAGTTAAGTAACGTCTAATTAATAATGTAGATAACATTTCTGGCCTAAAGAAAGACCTGCAATAGGCAGATTTAGCGCCTGCATAATGTATGTCTAAGTTGCAAATAGGCTAAAGAAAATGCTTTACTTTATGTAAGTATGTGAGTAGATGTTTTTTTTATAGTTTGTCGAGTCAATTTCATTTTAATTTAGGATGATTGATAGTGGTAATATTTCTTTAAATTAAAAAAAAAGCCACCTTGAATGTTTAAATCAAATTGGTGACACTGGAAGTCTCCTGATTAAGTGGCCGTTAAAAATGGCCAATCGGTCTGTTTCGTATTCCTGGTTTGACTTATTTACTGGAACCCGTTTTAATAGTGCTGCCTATGAAAAAATATACCGTATTTCAAATAAGTGTAAGTATTTAAAACGTATTGTCTTATTCTGTCACGACAAGGTATCCCTGCATTGGCCGAGAAAGTTCATCCTGAATTTTCCGACGTGGTTTCCCCTTGTCAGTGGTGCAGAACGGAGGGCCTGACAAGGACAGTTGTCTAGTCCTTCGGATGAGACGAAAAACCGAGGTCCCGTGTATACATTAGAATGCACGTAAAAGATCCCTTGGCAGTTGGAATTCGATATAAGAGTAGGCGATAGTGCCGCTGCCCGGGCAAAATTTCCCTCATAGCACACTGTATGGCATATGCCCGTCTTCATTAGCCCCAGTATAGGAGCAGAACAGTAGGACGTTAAACCCCATTTCATTTCATTTTCGGTTTTTAGCATGTCTTCTATTTAAAATGAAACTGCCCATTACACCGTAATTAAAAGGAGTGTTTATCCTTTGTTTCAGATGGACCAAATTCTATCCCTTTATTTGTTTTGTTTTTTTTTTGTTTTAGAGTATATGAGGATGATTTGATATTGTGATATGGCCGTTGTCTAAAACAATCAAAGCTGATTCTGGAAGTGATGGTAATAATGTATCTGCAAACCAGTCAATGAAATATCCGAAAATACAAATGAAATCAACATATATAATAAAAATTTATAATATGTTGACTAAGGCCAAAACAAAGCGTAGTTTTACGAAACATTTGTATTCAGGATTACTAATTTTCGAAAGTATAATTAATTGCAAATAACAATAGGAAATATGCTTACTTCCCGTTATCTCATGATAGTCGGACGATTTTGCCTTCGACCGAAACACCCTCCCTATACGTCTGCGATAAATCCTCTGGTTGTACATCCTGCGTCCAGAAGGAATGCACCACCCACAGGGAGGAAAATCTGGAAGCAATACGCTAATGGGACCCGGAAATATAAAATAAGAAAAGCACATATAAATAGTGTTCGAATACTAAAAACTTAGAATTTATTTTGCATTTAAAAAAAAATAATCTTAGTTTTACCTTTTCGACTTTCCGTCCAAACGCTAGTAATCTGGAGGCTCAGCGCGGGGGGTGTCAATGAACGGGCACAAAACCAGACCCAACATTTCTAGAGTAAAGTTTTGCGTAATACGATGCCGAGTGGTAATCAGTCCACCTTTGGGGAGTTTTCTCGAGATATTCGGGGTCAGTTGAGGTCATTTGTACTGAAAGTGAATGTGGAGCCATTCTTGTACCATGAAAACATGCTGAAAATGATCGAAAGTAATCAACCTTTCAACAAAAATGTAAAGTTTTAAAAGTTCCCATTATAAATTAGAACAGGCTTCGCCTTTAGTTTTTATATTTTACGCTAGCATTTGATTGCTTTAAATCTTCCTATTGCAAAAACGGAAAATTGACCTTTTGACGTCCGGGGTCACAAAGGACAAAGGTGGACTGATTACCACTCGGCATCATATTCTACGCAAAATTTTACTCTAGAAAAGTGGGTCTGGTTTTGTGCCCATTCGATGGGCCTCCGGTCTATATGTTTGCAATGATTTGCATCAAGCGTGTTTCATCACAATTTCATATTCTTCATTTCTACAATAAGGGAGAAATCTATAATACCTGTATTTTGCTAGATTTTTCAAATAATTGTATCTTGCTGTCAAAGTTGCCGTGGTTTATTTTGCGAATTATAGAACTTCTTTCAATACCATTTGCAAGTGGCTTTGAGAAATTATAATATCATTTTCTTTAAGCTCAGAGTACAGTCGTCTGGTTGAGAACTGGATAAAATACAAAAACTAAAATTCCATATATTTCAGCTGGAATCAGCGATTTTACAAATCTCCATGCTGATTACTGTACGAAATATTCCAAGTCTTCCGTCTCGCAGAGTAGAGCCCGAGTCTCTTGTGACCAAGAATGTCTGCAGACTCATTTCTTACTATGCCTACATAGGATGGTATTCATTTTTTTAATTCTACGTTTTTTTAATTTGAAGGAAATATTCTCAACAATTTCTGGTCTAGATGTTGTTTTGTCATGTTTAATTTACTCAATGCTGCCATGGGGGTCTAACACAATGGCGGTTCTTTGAATGGTTGATGACAAAAGCCAGTCAAAAGCTGTGGATATTGCCTTTAATTCTGCTGCACAGATTGAACATCTATCTGGTAACTTGTTTGGTATTAGCATTAAATTCAGGAATGATGAAACCTAACGTAGTTTTGCTTATGTTTGGATCGTGAGATCTGTCCGAGTATATTTTCACATGAGATTTTTAGATTTAAACGATATTTTATTTATAAATGAATGGGCTTGACACCTATAGCTCTTTCCATATACAAAAGTATATACAGATGAATATACTATTTACAAAATATGTCTAAAAGATTTTAAAGATCTGATTAAAGAATAATATTAGTCCGTCATTATCACATATGTGATAGAACTGGTTAAACACGTTCCAAAAAAAAAAAATTGCCCGTATGACCCCTGACACGACAATCCACTAAAATTGATCAGATCATCATGTAGTGGAGGCCAACGAAAGTATAAAAAAACCCGAAACGAAATATAGATTTGTATATAAATCAGATTGCCTTACATTATGATCACCATTCCATTTCAGTTCATGAGAAATAAATACATTTAGGACACGGTTGAGTACTTATGTAGAAGACGTGTCATTTTCGGTCATAAATTTCATCTTTCTAAAATGTTTGGCCAGTTTTACTGAGAAAATGGTACCAGGTAGAAAGCAAAATATACACCAACCAATACAAAACCAAAAATCCAATCAGAAAAAAAGGCAATTACTCAGATATAACTAGGAAATTGCTGATATAAAACTAGAAATTTTCTCAAATTTAAGATGCTAATTGTCTCAAAATGCACATATCCACTCTACTTTGAACATAATCATTGTAATTATAATCGTCAAATAATGTCAAATGGAAAGTTTTACGTAAATGTGATGAAATTATCATAATGTCGGCACCTTTTCTTTACAAGCAAAGCGATTACCCTCAGTTCGCACAGTAGCAGGTCTGTAAATAACTATTTTAGTCGTACCTGACATTTTTAACCTTGTGCCGGATACGAATTCACAGAAAAAGACAAATCTGTGCTAGAAAACCAAACGAATTTGTGTCTGATAATGTCCGCGAGTGACATGTGCCGTATTTCCAGGGTTGCCCAATAGTCGCAACACCCGGGTAATAACTCGCTTTTAATCAAGGCCGTCTTAAAAGTACATAACCCCCGATTTCACGTTAAGACCACTGTTATTTAATAACATTAACCTTAATGTTTATTTTCAAAATTGAATCTGTGGTGCCTAAAACTGGCCAGTTTGCCAACGAGATAAAAGAGCTCTGAATAATGGTTGGCTCTATATATTATGTTCTTTGAACATATTATCAATGTTGCATATTAACAATATTGCTAAGTTTTAAAAACATATTACAAAAGGATCAATGACGTATTTACAAAATCCAACGACTATAAGAGACTGGTAAACATTATAAATAGGTGTACATGGAGCGATGTCATTCTTCAACTGAAATGTAGTCTCTATCATTCAGACGAATATTGAAATGCGGATGACTTGTCCAGTCCCTCTTTGAGTTGAAGACTTGGGGTTCTGGACGAGAAAGACTATGTAATGTTGCAATTACAGAACACCAACAATTACTTTCAGTAAAATAAGCACACTGATCAGAAGTGAATATTCGATAGGCCGCTACAAATCACTGATAGGGATGACATCAGTGCAGGTTAATGAGCTCGCAATATTAACTTTTTATTTTTCCATCTGCAAATTATATTCTATAAATCTTATTTGAAAGTATTAGACAAATAAATAAAGGTGTTTGAAGTATATGTAGGTAACAAATGTTACCTATTTAGTGTAAATGGGCATTTAAAATGAGTAAAAGGCACCATTCTGCCTGAGCCAGTACTACGTTACAACGTCTTATGTAATCTATACAATCAATTGAAGAGTCCAGGTGAAGAACGATCTAAGTCACATTTTTGTCTTTTCGCGTAAAAGGCAAAACAGAAATGAAATGAAATGAAATGAAATGGGGTTTAACCTCCTACTGTTCTGCTCCTAACCTGGGCTAATGAAGACGGGCATACGCCATACAGTGTGCTATGAGGGAAATTTGGCCCGGGCAGCGGCACTATGGCCAACTCTTATATCGAATTCCAACTGCCAAGGGATCTTTTGCGTGCACGCCAATGTGTACACGGTACCTCGTTTTTCTGTCCCATCCGAACGACTAGACAGCTGTCCTTGTCAGGCCCTCCGTCCTGCATCACTGATAAGGGGAAACCACGCCGGAAAATCGGAATGAACTTTCTCGGCCAATGCAGGGATCGAACACCCGACCTCCAGGCTAGCGAGCCAGCGTCTTACCAACTTAAGGCAAAACAGACTTTTGGACGAGAATGCTTGACGCGAACAGAACAACGAGTGGGTTTAATTACAACTTCAAAATGATGTTTAATACGAATCATAATTACCAGTACAACAACTTACTTCCACTTTTCAGCAAAATTAAGGTCAAATAAAGGGTACGATGGACTTATTTGTCCGGGAGGCCATTTAAGAAGGGCATTGGTTCGATGTGACTCCGATCGTTTTTACCTGAAATTGATTAATTGTTCCACAGAAAGCTTATACAATTTGCTTCCAGTTGGCGCCATTAACTGGGGTTCGTTGAGAAAGTGACTTAGATCGTTCTTCCCCGGGGCTCTTCAATAGTATGCGAGTAGAGCCCTATCACCAACAGAGCCAAATTATAGCCAATTTGAAAAAGAACGTTACAGAGTAACAAAATTTTCACAAACGACTTATCCCAATAAAGGATAAATCATTTTTAACTGCACCTAAACGTTCGCAACGTTTGTTACCAGGAATACAAAAATACGGCGTAGACATTATATATAAACCTGGAACTGAACCCTATCTAACGGACACACTATCTAGGACGTATTTAACAAAAAATAATAAACATCCCAAAATTGATTGCTAAGGAATAAACTCATTCACTTTGTTATAAAATTGTTTAGATTTACAATTTGTTATTAAAAAAACTATAGAAAAAATAATTGGTTGTCGTTTTCTCTGTATTGAGCATCCAGTGTACGAATCCATTAGTCTTCTCAACAAACTCACAGGCGGAGGCTTTGTGTCTGGCAGAATGGACTAGACTTTATTTTGCATACATTTAAGGCGAATGATTGGAAAAAGATTAATTCTATGAAACACCATTTACATGTCTACAAATATATCAGCCATAAGCTCCTCCTACTACACTGTATTAATTTTTTAAAATGCCCGTTCGTTCAGTCATGTGTTGTCAAATATATACTATTCAAAAAAAGTAGGGGATATTTGATTTTTAAGTGTTATTAAAGTCACCTAATGAAACTGACGAAGAAACAAATGACAAAATGAAATGAAGTTCACATTCATCGATTTATTCCAAATGATCGTTAGACTAAGTAAGGCACAGACTGACCATTATAAGGGTAAAATGATACCCGGGGTCAAACAGCAAAGTTACCACAGCATCACAACCAAGTCAGTAACGGGTAAATCCTCCTATGTTTGCCAAACAAGCATTGATCCGACGTGGCATACTCCTAATGAGACGTCTAAGGTCATTTTGGTCCAGATTGTCCCATTCCTGTTGCAACGCAGCAGCAAGTTCTTGGACATTGGCAGGACGTTGTTGACGTTGACGTAACCTCTGTCCAAGCATGTCCCAGACATGCTCGATGGGGGAGAGGTCGGGACTCAGTGCTGGCCAAAGTAATGTGGTGATGTTCTGTTGTTGGAGGTAACCTGTAACGATCCTGGCCCTGTGACATCTTGCGTTGTCATCCCGGAAGATGAAACGGCGGCCATGACGTCGTGCGAACGGCACAACATGGACTGCCAAGATATTGTCCCGGTAGTACTGGCCTTTAACACGCCCTGCAACAACATGTAAAGCCGTTCTTCCAGCAACAGTGATGCCTCCCCACACCATAACAGAACCACCCCCAAATCGATCATGTCTGATGACGTTAACGTCTTGGAAGCGCTCGTGAACCTTGACTCATCTGAAAACATCACATTGCTCCAGCGTCGATTATCCCAGTGTTGACGATCCCTACACCAACGACGTCTTGCCTGAATGTGATGATCTCTCAAACAAGGGATCACGCGAGGACGTCGGACGCGAAGGTGACCCCTATGCAGTCGATTCCGAATCGTCTGGTCACTCACTCTCACACCAGTGTCTGTTTGAAGACGAGCGCTGATCTGATTTGCTGTGATGACACGATTTCTCAAGGCCAAGGTACGGATAAATCGATCCTGGGCTTGAGTTGTCGCCCTTGGTCGACCTGAGCGTGGTCTGTCCTGTACAGATTGTGTATCACGGTATCTGGACCATAGCCTGCTTATGACAGACTGAGAAACATTCATCGTCCGCGCCACAACCGCCTGTGTTGTGCCGATCTGTAGCATGCCAAGGGCACGTAACCTTTCATTTTGGGTAAGCCGACGCATATCAAAATTTGTTTTCTGGTCACTAAAACAATTAAACTGATGTTTCCACCCTGGAATTCAATGCCACAATGACTGTAACATTCAAAGTCAGAGTCGTGCAAATCTTGGGTTGGACCCCCATGATGATCCCAAGCATCACCTGCATTCCATGCGGTAGCTATTGGTGCGTTTGGGCGTCACATGTAACTGGAAATGTTTCTTCTGTTAGGTTCTATAGTGACTTTTTTCGTAGTCATTTGCATATTTTAGTATTATGCCCCCAAAATCAAATATCCCCTACTTTTTTTGAATAGTATAACAGAGTCTCTGAAACTTATATTTTATTTACTGCAGTGTGGTGAAGCCGTTTATGGTGAACTTGCTTTTAAACTGAACAACAAGAATGATAGAATGAAGACTGATAAATGCATTATAGAATTATGTATTATTTTGTTATCTCCAACAGGTAAGCTCTAGAAAATCGTAATTTATATTTTAATAATATCCTCATTTATCTTTGAATTTTACAAAATGTATAGCATAGAACAGGTAGAAAAAGGTGAATAATAAAATATGGTTCAGTTTCTTAAACAGGCGTGTTTATCTACCTTAAATACATGTAATGTGATTTAAAAACCTACCGGATTAATTAATAGAAAATAAGATTTATTATAACTTGAAATAAATATCTGAACATATGGTCTTTGCAGGGTGGTCTCGCTCAGGTGCCATTTACAACCATTTCGGGCTTCGAACCCCCTAATTCAAGCCTTACTGAACAGGGTAGTGGGGGTATGGGGCGCGACCCCTGGATCCGCGCCTGGGTTGCGGGCATGCACTTTATTTTGCTTAAAGTAAGATGCACAGAGCAGAACGGATGTAACTTGCTGATATATGTATAGCGTGATTTGACTATCCTGTTATTTCGGCTGTGTTCAAAATAGAATGAATGCAACTCTGAAACAATGTGTACTAAGTAAGCGCTCATGACGAATTGACTCTAAACTTTCTGGAGAATTCTCAGATTCCACTCCATCTCAAAAGTTAAAGTATGTAATATAAATGTATTGGCTGATTAGCATGCAGTCTAATTTAAACACCATACAAACCAGATCTATTCACTATTTCAGTGCTAGGAAAACGCACCAACCTTGCACTGAATAAAAAGGCCTACCAGAGTAGTTTGTTTTACAAGAAAGGCGATGCTTCTAACGCTGTTGATGGAAATACAGCCCCTATATATGCAGATAATTCGTGCTCACACACCAATAACCAAACTGGAGGTTGGTGGGAGGTTGATTTGGGGTCAACATATATGCTATAAAAGAAGTGATCGTCTATAATAGACTCGATTGTTGCAGTAAGTCACTGATACCAGCCTAATGTTATTCTAAAAATAAAACAGTTTGTCATGGCAATTTGATTTATCATTCTAGTTTGGTCAATGTTTGCATTTACTATTGAGTCCAAATTCCAGAGAGTTCCAAAAACACAATTATTTAAATTGAACATAAAAGCTGTATATTCCAAACAATTCCGATATATGACGCTCAAAACACTGTTCAAGTCCTCGATTGCACTAATATTAAAGGAAATGGTCGGTGACGTAAAACATACTCCACCCAACCGAATCTTACATACATAAACATCTGTTTATTCACTCCATGGTTCAATAAATAACACGACGACTTATCATTCGTATAGACTTATCATTACGCATTACGTATAGACTTATCATTACGTATAGACTTATCATTACGTATTTCCTGCTTATCGTGATCGTATAAAACGTGTCAACAAAAAGTTTATATATAATAAATCACTCATGGCATGGGAATTCAATCCATTTTGTTCATTTTTAATTATATTCAATTATAAGTCAGATAAAACTTTATTTTAAGTCAATTGTGTCACAAAAATTACAGCACAGACTTCCAGTTATAAAGTCTTACTTGATAACCCACAATTACCCATCAAGATTGTGGATCATAGCTCAATGTGAATTTAATTAGCGCCTAAAGGATAAAATGTGTTGAATGACTAATCACAGTGCATGCGTGAATTGCTAAAAAAAATCGCGTAAGGAGGATTATTCTATCTTCATTTCTAGTTGACCAACTAATATGTTTTAGTAGCAACAATTAATTCATTTTAAACAACAGTGACTAATTTATCAGGCTTATTTGCGTATTATTTATAACTCTAGAAAAATTTGCGAAGTTAATGTTATCACAATTTTGAAAATGGGAACCCCAAAATAAGATAAGCCAAATACTCGCGCTTATATTTCCAGAAATAGAGCGATTTGTGTAAGAATACCCGATTTGCATCAGGGGCATGACTTTTTCGGTTGTGAAGACAATACAGTTTTTGATAATTTGTAGTTTTACTTTACGGTACACGACTGATAAGTGGTATTGTTTAATTGTAAGACCAAATTATTTTCAGTTGTGTTATTTATTTATACAGAGTGGCTATTGTTACGACGAGTCTGAGCCCAGTTTAGAACGAATTCCAAAATGGCTGCCAATCTCCCCAACACCAGCTTTGAAAAAGGAGCAGTATTTTCAACGTTGTCAGAACTCAAGGCAGCAATTAAGGGATGGGAAGGGTTAGGGTTAGGACTATTTTTACGACTATTCAGTTTTTAACTTCGCCGATGAAGGGCTGTGAAAGCATCGTCGTAACAATAGCCTGAAGACTATTTTTACGACTCGTAACAATAGCCACTGCCTTATTTATATTTGAAATTGTTTTAGAGTCTAGATTAGGTAACTATATTCTGTCAGGAGGAATTGATTGTGCTCATACTGAATCCAGAAAATGTTATACTGAATGTTATCATCAACAAACAGCGGATCTTGTACAAGTTCTTAGACCAAACAACTGTACAGCTAGATACATCAGAATAACAACCCAGCTTCAAGCAGCCCTAACCATTTGCGAAATTGAGGTTTTTGGTGAATTATTAAGAGGTAAGTTTCAATGAAGTTAAACTTTCTCTATTATTTAAAGAAACAAATTACGTGTAGTTTATGAATCAGCTACCATCTCATGTGTATATTATTCATTACCCCCACTAGTGTAAACACTGGGGAATACTATATTGGAAGCTGATTATTATTGATTGCGACATTTTTACAATTTAAGTTTTATATATAACCAACTATTACTCTGAAGTCGGTTTTGAGTTTGGGCGCACACAGGACGATATTTACCTACTTGTGGATTCTAGGCCAAATGTAATGAAATATTGGTTTTACGCTGGCACGCCACGTCATAAATTAGTTTCATATTATCGGTAAAAACTCCCGATAACTTCTGACGTGAGCTTCATTTTTCTTTTGGTCATATTATTCTTTTAATGGTTTCCGCCAAATCAATGATATATTCATAATGAATAAAATTCCGAGAATTGTGTTACATAATGACAGATGTTATAGACGCTTCGTGCCATCTCGACACGTGAAAGCGGAAGGGTTTATAAACCCAGAGACGAAACGGGGCAGACTAGGCGAGAGCCTAGAAGTTAACTTGGGACCAGGCAGGTCTCGAGTTAAAACCGGGCAGCGGCCATGTAAGTTAGTTACGAGTTGGCACCCAAGGGTGCCAAGCCAAGCTAGAATCATGGCTCCCTCAACACAAGTTAATTCCGGAGTCTTTAGCCATAAGACGTTTTGTACATGATATGGTTGAAGAACAATGAAAGTATTATATGAAGTTTAAACCAGTATTGTCGCCAAGAACCTGTCTTAAAGACCCAATATTGTAACAATTGTGATCTCAATTTGAATCTCCTATGTAATAGTCTTACAACCCCCAGATCCGTGACCATTTCTCATGGAACAAGGCTTGATGATGGTTTCTAAATGAAGAAACCTTAGTATTTGTAGTTTGCTATCTCTAAAAACTAAGGGCTAACTTCAATAACCTACTCAAAACACAAAACGATGCACCGTTTAATAAAACAATGTGAATATACGTCTTTCTATCAATTAGAAACGGTTTTAGTATAATTCATCTTCCCTAGGAAATTATTTACAAAATTATAAGTACATTGTTTAAAATTATAAATCGTTTAATAATTATTATATTGGTTTTAGAATACAAAGAAGAACGTATATTATCAAAGAACTGTGCAGCGTAACTGCTGTTTTGTCGCTTGAATTTGACACAATGACTACTTACTGCGGTGCGTTTTCAGTCTGTATGTGAACAATCGAGGACTCGCACACAATGGATTACATGGGCGATGCTATACAATTTGAAGCGGGTAATTCTGATCTCGATTTTGTTCTCTGACAGCAACATAAATTACCATCATCATCAGTTTTGTACTGTGCTTAGGACGGATGGAGCAGGAGACAAGAGAGGCGCCATAAGGGGAACAGTTGAGGGGGGGGGGGGATATGAAGAAATTTAAACTCTAGTTATGATTATGAGGTCTATTTATTGCAAGCAATTATAAAGTTATTTTGAAATTGCAACCAAATATTTATTGCGGATCAGTTTGACGCAAGCCTTGATCGAATATCAACACTTGTCTGAGGACTGAATAGCACCTTGAAGTAGGAACAAGACTGGCGCCAATTAGTGCAAGTTATCCCATCTGGGTCCAGAAATAATATAAGTAAACTGGTCATCTCATGAACTTTACATTCCCCGGGCAGGAATTAAATACACTAAAATCAAATAAATATACGTCTGCGTGTTGTATTTCTAAATCCAAGTGTCTCATTTATGTAAATATTTCAGTACAGGGATTAAGTAACTATATTCTGTCAGGGGGAGTAGATTGTAATCATACTAACACCAGCAAATGTTATACGGAATGCTATCATCACCAGGGATTAAATATTATACAGCCTCTCACAATAAGTAACTGTTCAGCCAGATATATCAGAATAACATCCCAACTTCCTGATTACCTCCATATTTGTGAAGTTGGAGTTTTTGGTAAATTAGCACACGGTACGTTTTTATACTAATACTGAGAGAGAGAGAGAGAAATGGGGTTGATGTCCACCCGACGCAGACTAGGTCATTTCGGGACTAACACATGCTTCAATGTTCAATGGGAGGAAACTGGAGGACCCAGAGAAAACCCGGGAGGTTGGATAGGCGACCCTACGCCTTGTCACGTACAACCGGGGAATCGAAACACGCCAGTTGACTCAATGGCAAACCTTATGATATAGCGCGCACGTGCTAACCATTCGGCCGTACCCTCCCCACCACCCCACCACCATACACAAAAGAAGACTAAGAACAATATACAAGACATAATTCGTTGTTTTATTATTTGCTGTTAAATATATCAAAACTCATAAGTTGTTCCATTACAACAGAACACTGTTGGTAACATACCACATAGAACAGTGTCAGATATGAGGCAGATGTTTAGGCACTTACTCGAAACAATGTTTGGAACAATCTCAATAGAACTTTGAAACTTTTCACAAAACATGAGACCCGGGATTCAAAAATAACCGACGTGGCCCTGAACGGGTGATCCCAATAAGAGACGGGAAAGGGTAAGACTTGGTCGTAATGATTAGTAAACGTCAACTAGTATCTAGAGGTAATATTCGCATTCATTATATTTACTGTTGAAGCTGGTAAACTGTTACAACAATCTTTATACGATGCCACATTTAGGTGTGATAAACAGTTAAATTCATATTTGATGTTACTACATGGAACAAGTTGATATTATCTAGGTGATTGGGCCACAATATTCAAATTTGGCACTAAAAGTTAGTTATTGACACCTTTAGCAGGAGCATTCAAAATAAAATTCTACATTTGAATTTTACAGACACCACAGTAACTACTACAGAAGACACTTCGGCTACTATGCCAGACACAATAACTTCTACAACAGACGTTGTAACAACCCCAGAAATGAGTTCATTTACTACAGAAGAGAGTTTAACTACTACGGAAGATATAACTACTAATCAAGTCACACCAGCTATTACGGAAAATATGGTAACTACTACAGAAGTCACAACAGGTACTACGACAGACACGACGACTACCACTGCTAGAGAAAGCAGTTTAGCTTACACAGAAGACAGTTTAGCCTCCACAGAAGCCATATTAACTACGATAGAAGGCTCACCCATTATTACAGAAGACATTACTACTACTACAGACGATACAGATGTGGTAACGACCCCAGAAGTGAGTTCATTTACTACAGAAGAGAGTTTAACTACTATCGAAGATATAACTACTAATCAAGTCACACCAGCTAATACGGAAGATATGGTAACTACTACAGAAGTCACAACAGGTACTACGACAGACACGACGACTACCACTACTAGCGAAAGCAGTTTAGCTTCTACAGAAGACAGTTTAGCTTCCACAGAAGCCATATTAACTACAATAGAAGGCTCACCCATTATTACAGAAGACATTACTACTACTAAAGACGATACAGATGTGGCAACTATCCCAGAAGTGAGTTCATTTACTACAGAAGAGAGTTTAACAAATATGGAAGATATAACTACTAATCAAGTCACACCTGCTACTACGGAATATATGGTAACTACTACAGAAATCACAACAGGTACTACGACAGACACGACGACTACCACTACTAGCGAAAGCAGTTTAGCTTCTACAGAAGACAGTTTAGCTTCCACAGAAGCCATATTAACTACGATAGAAGACTCACCCATTATTACAAAAGACATTACTACTACAACTACTACTACTACTACAGACGATACTTTATCTACTACAAAGGACATTACCAATACAGACGATATAACAACTACTCCAGAATACATAATAAATGCTACAGAAAACATGAAAATAACCGCAGAACACATGAGAACTGCTACAGAAGCGGCATCAACTACAACAAAAGATATAACCAAAACAAACTACACGCTTACTACGACGGAATATATAACTACCGCAGAAGATACTAAAAATACCACAGAAGATAAAACCGATACCATAAAGGAAATTAATATGCCCACCACAGAGTGGACTTCACCAGAATGGCAGATGAACAACTCTATTAAAGCCCCATCTTGTGGATGTTTCTGTCACGTGGTTTATCAAGAACAGCAGGACAACAATCATATTATTGAGGCGTTTAAAGCAGAAATAAGTAGAAAGTTGGTAGTTCCAGTGAAGACATTGTCAAAAACAATACAAAAGAAAATGAGTACAGAAGACAGACGTCCATCAGCCGTGTATTGTGGCTATATAGGAATTCTAGCGATTGTTGTTTCACTTGGTAGTTTTGTCATAGCTGATTTCGTTTCACTTCTATCTTATATCCATAGACATATTAGGCAATAATCAGTGACATATCCACGTGATCTGGGGTGTTCAATACCCAAACATTAATTGAACAGTTAATTCCAGCAATTCGAAATCATGTTACCATTAGGCATTTCGGTAATGGAGACTTCTGTGCATGGGAAGCGGATTCAACTTTTCCTTGTATAATAAACATGTAAACAGACATCTTACAAAAACTTTACATAGTTATGTCGCATTTATGGGCGACCTGCTCTTGGATCCTGTAGTGCTTTTGTCTATTTTTGAGAAGTTAGTTTACATGTATACAGTTTACATGTATAATTTACGTGTATTTCGAATAGATTATTAAGAGAATGTATTTATTTTGAAGTTTTGAATGTATTTATTTTGAAGTTTGAATGTATTTATTTTGAAGTTTTGAATGTATTTATTTTGAAGTTTTGAATTTGGGATTTTATCGTCAGGAACCATCCATCATATTAATATAATATGAATGTATATTATTCAATTGTAATGAATGTATAATATTCAATTTTTAAACATCTTTTGTGATCTCTAATGCATTAATTGTGTTCGGTAAATACGTGAACAGTTCAAATTGAATGACAGTCGTTTGCGCCATTCGACACCTGTTTTTCTATTACTATTTTGTGGTTTGTTAATCAGCCATTTTTAATTACTTTCACATCGTTTTATTGGATATGTTTTTTCTTTTTTTATAACAAATGGCGCTCGAAACGACATATTTTAAATTGTCCATTGTATCTTAAATATAGGACATCTCACCGAACCATGGTTGTTATGATGTCTTTGTTATATGCATTTAATGAAACATTGTCATGTGGACATTTATAAGCAATTATATTATATAAAGATACTATATGAAACTTTCATTGATCACAAAGGTATAATGCATGATCGAACTTCTGATTTATTTATTGATATAGGAGTTGTTGCTTTGTTTTGATATTCGTCTGTACACTAAAGAGATACGCTATTGTGTATAGAGTCCAATGATACGTGACTGCACCGTTTGAAACCGTGGCCCCTCTCGTTGATCAAGATACCCGTTAAACCCCAGCAGATATTTTTTAATTGAAACACTCGTCGGGTTCCTTAAAGTTACAATTTCATATTTTTAAGTTATATTTTTAAAACGTATTAAAATAAAGACCTAAAATAGATGGTATCTATAAACAGTCCTACCTTGTTAAAGAATAACGCTATTAATCCTATAATTCACTATTGCCACTTGAGAAATTGGCAAAAATATCATTTTCAACTTCAAATTCAAATGTTTGAAGATAGCTATTCCATGATTGGAATAGGAAAACAAGGGAGGTAATTCTGTTATTATTTCCGGTGTGAAGATTTTTAAGTGTGAGAAAGATAACCTATGATCGTATAATAGTGAGCTGACAACCTATTGAGCAAAAGACATAGAAATAATTATGTTTTGACTTTCTTAGAAAATATGAAATTGTAACTTTAACTATCTATCTATGCGTGTATGAATTAGTAACTATTATTTGTATATAAATTCAGAAAGTTTCATATTTGGATTACCGTTTCAGAACGTTTCATACATTAGACTTATAGCACTCGGAATCATCGTTGAATATTGTGGCAACATTTTCTAGACGAATGAGAAAAGGAAACTGGCTTGATTCACCTTTCCTATTTGTCTCCTGGGATTTATACCATGGTATTGTTTAATAGATACGAGCACAAATAAGTCAAAACTGTGTTTTTTTCTCAATCTGGCCGTTGTGCCCCTCAGCCAGTCCGCTCCTGGATATTATCGCGTGCCGTTCTATGGGGCTTATTCCTTTCAGCTAATGTCCATGCATGCCACATTTGTTAGCTCTCTACATTTATAAATACAAGAAAATAAAGAGTAATATGAAGCAGCAAATGAATAGGTTTTTCGGTTAAGGAAGGGGCTTTCATTTGATTGGCACCTTTGCAGAAGGAAGATCTGTATGCAAACGATTTTTCTTAAAGTCTTTTAGAATGTATATTTAAAAGACATTAATTTTGCTCCCCGCGAGTTCGTTATGGTTGTAAGCACGCTACTAAGGTTATGAAATTAATTTTGCTCCCCGTGAGTTCGTTATGGTTGTAAGCACGCTACTAAGGTTAAGACGGCTTTTCCATTAAGGAACTTATAGTCTATACAAAGAAGCTTAAAATCGATTCTGTGGTTGACTGGGAATCAATGA
This sequence comes from Patella vulgata, assembly GCF_932274485.2. Classification (NCBI taxonomy): domain Eukaryota; kingdom Metazoa; phylum Mollusca; class Gastropoda; family Patellidae; genus Patella; species Patella vulgata. The sequence continues at coordinate 19,439,274 of NC_065881.2, forward strand.
AGATCTTTAAGGCATGGCGTCACTTAGTGAATTCTGGTCGAATGAGAATCAATCCTACCGATATAATTTATTAATAAGTTTTAGATTTATACTATTGCAATAATCAATGCTTGAAAAATAAAAAGCCAGAAAAATAGAAAAGGATACCAGTGATTTTAGTTAATTTTGTCCTTAAATTCTAAACGATAGTAAAATCATTAGTTCAGTATAAATCAATTTGTTTTACCGTAACATTACTACTACTATCCCGATTACATGTATTACAAATCGCATTATTGCGCACACGACCAGAGAGAACTGATATCCTTTCATGATTGTCTCCTAAAAGAAATCTTCGCCTTCAAGTCTATATTATACTGCCAGGATCTTTCAAATACCTCTAAATATTTTGCGTATAGCGTCAGGATTTTAATTAATTCATGTCTGTAAACTTGTAAACTTATATACTCTTCAAAAAAGGTAGGGGATACTCAGAAACAATACAAAACTGCGGAAATGCACTGCTGTTTTTATAAGAGGTAACCAGTGTATGTTAATAACAGGCCAATTGCCTACACATGAACATAAACAGTTCATATGGGCGGCTTATCTGACAGCCCCATTTCACTCGCAAAGAGATACACTGTTAAAAGTGAAAATGGACGTTTTTGATTTCGGTCTTAATGAGTACGGTAATTGCTCCACCAATCCTCAGACATTCAGCAATTCGTCGTGGCATGCTCCTAATCACGATTTGGGGCAATCTGACCTACTCCTCTTGCAGTGCCACGGCCAATTCTTGCAGTTTTGTCGGTTGACGTTGACGTCGACGAACACGTCTCCCGGTGGTCAAATTAAACGTAACACACTAAAGCAAAGATACGCTAAACAGTAAATCTTATGCAAGAACCGATAGGAAAGCAAACATGGATATGATAAACCAGCAAGCGGCAGTTTTCACCAACCCTTCCTTGAAGTGTCACATTTGACAATGAACCCCTCCCACGTGTATGTGAAGCTCGGTGGTTCAGTTGGGGCGATAAGTTCTTCATCTGTGAACATACTCTCAAAGCATGCCAAGTGTCCATGACTATTTATCACATCACAACCTGTATAGGTAATTGCATTTCAATATCCCCTACCATTTTTGAAGAGTATATAAAGAACAGGTTAATAATAATCTTATAATGCTGGTAATATTGGTTTTACTTGTCAATGTTTCTGAACTAGATCGTAGAGTGATAAACCTATATTTCAAGTTTCATTGAAATCGGATAAAAATTGTGACCTGTAGAGTGTTCACAAACAATTGTGGACGGACGTCCGGAGGTCCAACGAACAGGGGCAACGACAATATACGTCCACATAAAAATGTGGGCGTATAAAAAATGTGGATGTGACACCGCCCGAGAAGTTCTGGGTGTGCACCAAATAAATAGTTGCTGTCTTTGAGATATAAGGAATAAATATGCAAAGATCCAAGAGATGATTCATTCAGAAATACACAAAGAAAAACAATGGGTTTGGCTTAGCCACTGGGGGCCGGGAATTCACCAAAAACAATAGGGATCATCCCTAGGGTATAAGGAATAGGTATGCAAAGTTTCAAAAGGATCTGTTAGGAATTTTGGCCTATAGCCGACACAAAGTCACACACAAAATCGGGCTTGGTCGGACAAGCACCAAAAATAATTCCATTGATGTGAGGGATTCATGAATACCCTATTTTGATGGCTGGGAATGCATGTAAAATTACGGGGTGTGAACAATCAGTGTAATTCAAGCAGATGAAGAAAATGTAAAAATACTTTGTAAAACCTGTTTAGAAATGACATGCAGGGTAAGCTTACTCTTCCGGACACCTGTTACCACTGTTTGTCGTGTAATTTGTACACGAGGAGCAGTCCATTTGCTGATTACACTATTTTGCTTGAATACACTATTTTGCCTATAACGTTTTTTAGGACTTCGAATTCTGTCTTATGGTTTGGATTGTTCGTACTTGTTTTTTTTTATTGATTTGTTGGTGTCTGCTCGTCACATATAATAGATAGTCCTTGTCATTTATTTATTGGTGTATATATTTTAAAGTCCGTCTAGACTGGATAACAAGATTATTGGAGTTTTACCATGGAGAGTGATAAATACATTATAGAATTATGTATTATTTTGTTATGGACACAAGGTAAGCTAGAGAAATTATTAATTTAAACTCCAGTTTGATAGCGTCTACATTTATCTTTGTATTTTACAAAAACGTTTGTCAATCACGAATCCCCAGGTTAGAATGATCTGTATTTTTAAAAAATTCAGCACGCGGAGAAGAGGAATGATTTGACTAAGTATAAGACAAGCATACGGACATGAAAGACATATTTCTTAGACAGCGGGCTACTCTTATTTCGCTGGATATTCCCAGGAATTTTCTCAAGACAACGCCGGGATCGAACCCCGGAACTCCAGGTAGAGAAGATGTAGGATGTATAGCAGACTGACTCGATCCACAAACTGAGAAGCATCGATTTTAAAGATTGAATGTATGAAATATGGTTTAATAGCACGTCAGCACCAACCGGGCATTATTGCGCCAAAATATGTTGTTTTACATGAGAAAAACTAAATAATAATATATCCAAAAATATTAGCACAATCATATATAACCCAGCTCTGCTCTCTGTCTGGCGACGGGGATCACGTGGCTAAGTGGGTAAGACGCTGGCTCGCTAGCCTGGAGGTCGGGTGTTCGATCCCTGCATTGGCCGTAGCGCCGGTGCCCCGCCAAAGTTTTCCATATAGCACACTGCATGGCGTATGCCCGTCTTCATTAGCCCAGGTTAGGAGCAGACCAGTATGATGTTAAACCCCATTTCATTTCATTTCATTTCTGTCTGGCGACGGCAGTCTCGATCCGAGTCTTTAATTATCATCCATTTACAAATATCAGTGCAATAGTGTTACAACAAATTATACGGGTTCGAAACCCTTCCCTCTAATGATTATGTCGGAGATAGGCCCAAGTAAACCAGTCCCGAGGCCCTCAGAAGGTAATCCGACTCTGACACACAAGAGCTCCAACTACGACCGCAAGCCAGAGTTGACCGGTCAGCTAGAGCTCGAAGCACGAGACTCTAGACCACTAGACCATCCCCGCATCCATAAATTTACAAACTATCTGGGAATAATAAATGTCAGGACAACACCAGACAGGGGCGACAGTAGTTTCGAACTACGAATTACCTGAGCGGAAGTTTTCAAAAATAATTACATAGCGCAACAGGCGCGCTCAAAATAGACTTTGATTCAAAATCCCAATTGACGGTGTTTTCAGTTTTAGGAGAAAGAACCAACCTTGCATTGAATAAAATGGCTTCCCAGAGTACTTTGTATCACGCAGGCTATGCGTCTAAAGCTGTTGATGGAAATACAGCCGCCAATTATATTGATAATTCGTGTGCACACACCAATGCCCTAAATGGCGATTGGTGGGAGGTTGATTTGGGGTCAACATATAATATAAAAGAAGTGATTGTGTATAACAGAGCCGATTTTTGTTGCGGTAAGTTTGTATATTACTGATACCAATGTAATGTTATTCTGAAAGTAAAATTGTACCCAAATTTTCACCTCGTTAATTTGAATTACCATTGTATGGTTGGTTAATTCAGGACTGGGGAAAGCAATTCGTGATCGTGGGGGGGGGGGGGGCTACCATCCTAGGTCCTTGGGCAAGGGTCCAGGTCTAGATCGTCGGAGACGATTTCTGGAGATTAAAATTAATCAGCAATGAAGTGAAATTTTATATTTCTTACCCAACTCCCTTACCATGAAAACCCGATATATCGTGGTTTAATCCTGTGATGCTGAACTTGACAAATCTATACTAATATTTGTGACTCGTTTGTCTGTCTGTTTGTCTGTCTGTTCGGAGTTGGCGGCTACACTAGGTCTGCCCCGAGTCTGAAATTTGGGGTATAGGGGTAGCTCGGACCGGGGAGTAACATAGGCCAGGTGGCGTTAGTCTACCACTTCCGGTTTCGGAGTTATGACCCCCGAGCGAAGCAGGGTATCCTGCTAGTGCATAATAATACCAAGGTTGTGGACACCCCTAGAGGTCACAATTTTTATCCGATTTTGATGAAACTTACAACGTATCTTTATTGGCTCATATAGGACCGTCACTTCCTGGATTATGGCCCCTGACTGTACTAACAAGCACATTTTAGTTTGTGGACCCTGTAGAAGTAACAGGTTTTATTTGATTGTAAAAACCGTTCAATTTACCAGGTCTCCAATTTTTATCCCATATTGACGAAACTTGAAATATAGGTCTATCTCCCAAAGATCTGGGTTCCTTTCGAAATTGGCATGTATAGGGTCGTAACTTCATGGATTATGACCTCTGATTGTACGAAAAATCACGATTTTAGGTTACGGACACTATTATAATAGAGGTCACAATTTTTATCCAATTTTGATGGAACTTGAAATGTATGTTTGGTTCCTTACCATATTTGATTGTACGAAAATCACGCATTTAGCTTGTGGTTCCTCTAGAGGTTACAATTTTTATCAGATTTAAAAAGGGGTTCGAGTATATCACCGTTATACCATAACGCTGAGTTCACATTTCCTGAAAATCGGACCGAGCTGCCCGATTAAATGGCCGTTCCCCTAAACGCATGTAATACCCAGGTTAGATCTTAATATTAAGACCACCTGCAGATTTCGCCAAGGTCACGGGATGTAAACTGGGCTAGGGGCAATCCTAACCCAAGATCTAGACCCTACCCTAACCCACAATCCTCGGCAACAATCACGTGCCTTAAGTTACATATCGTGACCTTGACAAAATTGGCCGGTGGCTTTAATATTTAGATCTGACCGTAATACCAGGTTGCAGACCATCAAGCGGTTCGAATGTTTTATTATACGCCCACATTTTCATGTGGACGTATATTATTGTCGTCGCCCCTGTCCGTCCGTCCGGACGTCCGTCTTACACAATTGTTTGTGAACACTCTACAGGTCACAATTTTTATCCGATTTAAATGAAACTTGAAATATAGGTTTATCACCATAAGATCTCGGTTCCTTTCGATATTGGCATGTATTGGACTGTACCTTCATGGATTATGGCCCCTTATTGTACGAAAAATCACATTTTTAGCTTGTGAACACTGTAGAGGTCACAGTTTTTATGTTTGTGAACACTCTACAGGTCACAATTTTTATCCGATTTAAATGAAACTTGAAATATAGGTTTATCACCATAAGATCTCGGTTCCTTTCGATATTGGCATGTATTGGACTGTACCTTCATGGATTATGGCCCCTTATTGTACGAAAAATCACATTTTTAGCTTGTGAACACTGTAGAGGTCACAGTTTTTATCCGATTTGGCTTAAACTTAAAACGTATGTTTATAACCCACAGATCGTGGTCTCTTTCGCGCAAATCGGACCATAACTTTCTGAATTATGGCCCCTGATTGTACGAAAAATCGCGGTTTTAGCTTGTGGACCACAAAGAGGTCACAATTTTTATCAGATTTGAAAAACCGTTACAATATATCACAGTTACACCCTAAGTATGGTTGAGTTCGAATTTCGTAAAAATCGGACCGAAACTGACGGACAAAATGGCCGCCTCTCTTTCGCAAATAGTATCAAAATATCGGATCGTAACTTCCTGAATTATGGCAAAATCGCGTTTTTAGCTTGTGGTCCCTCTAGAGGTCACAATTATTATTCGATATGAAAAAACGTTCGCATATATAACCGTTACACCGTAATGTTTGTTGAGTTCGAATTTCGTGAAAATGGGGCCAAAACTGCCGGACAAAATGGCCGCCCCTCTTACGCAAATAGTGTAAACATCTGGTAAATCAACGTTGTAGACCCTCTAAAGGTCACAATTTTGATCCGAATTCAATGAAACTTGAAATACATGTTTATAACCCAACGATATTCGTTCCTGTTGATATTCTCTCATATCGGATTATAACTTCCTGATTTATGACCCTTGATTGCACAAAAAAATCACGTTTTTAGCTTGTGGTCCCTGTAGAGGTCACAATTTTGTAGCCTATTAACCCCCCCCCCCCAAAAAAAAAACGTGTGAATAAATCACCATTACACACTAAGATCTTGGTTCCTTTTGATGATAGCGGATACCCGAAGTTAACTTCAAGGATTATGTCCCCTGATTGTTCGAAAAATCGCATTTTTTTTCCGATTTTAAAAAACATTTAAATACATCACCATTACACCATAATGAAGGTTGAATTCGTATTTCGGGAAAATCGAATTAAACTGCTTGACAAAATGGCCGCTCTTCGTACGCAAATTGTCTAGAAGTGTGTAATACGAAGGTTGTGTATGGACCCTCTAGAGGTCACAATTTTTATGCGATTTTGATGAAACTTAAAACATATCTTTATATCCCAAAGATCTCTGTCCTTTTTGATGTTTTCACATTTCAGGCCATAACTTTCTGGATTATTGCCCCTGATTGTACAAAAAATCACGTTTGTTTTTAGCTTGTTCTCCATCCATCTCTTGCAAAATGTGGGCGTATCCTGCCTGGCAGGCGCTGGTCCAATTTTGATGAAACTTAAAATATATATTTACATCCCAAATATCTGGTTTCCTTTCGATATTGGCGGGTATTGGCTCGTACCTTTCTGAATTATGACCCCCTGATTTTACGAAATATCACGTTTTTAGCTTATGGGCCCTCTAGAGTTCACAATTTGTATCTTATTTTAAAAACTGGTCAAATATATCACCGTTACACCATAATTATTTTTTCCTAAAAATCGGACCGAAACATCCTCGTCAAATATCTACTCCCCTTTACGAAAAAAGTATAATAAAAGCATGTGGACCATATATAGGCCACAATTATAATATACTCGATTTAGATGAAACTTACACATACATTATGTAAGAGCTAAATTTGTCTATTGCAGGTCTTTCTTTAAGCCTGAAACGTTATATAAATTATTAACTAGACATTAATTAACCTATCCCGACCACAATCAACTCTAGATCGATGGCATAGGTAGTCTGCGATCTTTAGTAGATTATGAGGCGATTTACTCCATAACTTTCCTTCACGATTTAACGATTAAATGGATAATCGAGACAATGCTGTTTATCGTACTGACTTAAAGATACATTATGGGAGATAAGATAAAGAGATGGCAGTTCTCGCTATAATAGTTAAAAACTAGATAGTGTAACGGTAATTTGCTGAAAATTTCAGTCAAATTGATCCACTATGAGCCGAGAAAGAAGCAGGTGAAATTTTTGCATAGTCTCGGTCATCATTACTAAAATCATTTTATAAACGGCATAGTCTCGATTATCCACTTTTTTCAGATTTAATTATCAACGGCCGTTAGCGGCATATAGGAATCTAATCCAGCAAACATCGATGGCTAGCCTTGACATCGAGAGTTTATTATGGTCTGGATAAGTTAATTTTAATTAACTTATCCAGACATTAAAATGTCTAATTGATAATTTAGATAACATTTCAGGCCTAAAGAAAGACTTGTAATAAGCAGATTTTGCCCTTGCATAATGCATGTTTAAGTAATGATGATCGAGGCAAGGCGGAAATTTCAATGGCTTAGTTCTCGGTTCACAGTGGATCAATTTGAATGAAATTTTACGCAAATTGCCTTTACGTTATCTAGTTTTTAACTTATATACTGAGAACTGCCAACTCGTTATCGAATTTTCCATAATGTATCTTTAAAGCGAGTATCACTAGTTCTTTGGTGAGTTCAATTTCCATGCCCATCTGCCCCTGCCTTTTACACAAAATGTGAAATATGAATGAAGTTTGTGCACCTTTCATCACGATGAAACTTAAACTGTGTGTTAAGGATCACCAGACCTTACATAAGCTATAGCCCCTACCTTTCACGCGAAATTTGAAATATGTAAAGATTTTATAGGCCCCCCCGGGGGGGGGGGGGGGCTACCATTGTTGTCCCATTCTGTCGAAACTTACATATTTTAAGGATCAAAAGATCTTGAATGAGAGGATAAGCCCTATTGAATTTACCTCCTCCCCATCTATTTCTTGGAAAATGTGGGCATATCTTGCATGGCAACGGCTTGTTTTAACTGGTCATAACTGATAGCAGTGAATTATTTGGTGGATAAGCGACACAATTAAAATCTATCCCGTCGTTTTTCTAATTAACTAGTTGTCAAAGATACAACGGACGTGAGATGGACTTGAAATAAAGATCGGCTGTTCAGTTATCTAATCACGACCCTCGCAACCGTGGGTTTCTTATCCCAGGGATCAGTATAGGACATGGCAGGATTTTCGTCTTCTGAAAGTCTACTTTCTAGAAGTCTCACTTCTACTCACTTTCATGTTAAAAATCAAGCCTATTTGTTTTTTATTGAATAGTTATTTGCGTGCAATTACCTGGAGAAACGAGTACTTGCGGCCAAATTATTGCCCCCCCCCTCCTCTCCGAGGGCCTGTTAATTATTTATTTAAAGTTAAAGGGTACATAAAAGTCATATGTGCTTGACGCCAGTTTGAATATACGAACTATATATACATCGATTAGAGACAAATCCGATTGAAATTATCCGATATATGACCGTTTATATGTCATTTAATTTTTTAATTAAGATGATTCACGAGGAGATGATCTTGTGATAAGAATAAGTTTATTGCAGTAATACAGGCCAAAAACCAAAAGTTAAACTTTGAATTGAGTCTGGATAGTAAATTTTATAAACGTTTGTTTATATTTCACATATTGACCGAGGGTATTAGGGTAATATTTGTCTTACATACCGACATGATTTCACCTGTAAGAGAATGGTTTAGCCCATATCGGCCCTGAGACTGATACGACAAAATTAAGAAAACAAGTCGTAAGTTGCACGTACATTACATTTTAGTAATCGTGTGCTCACAAACTAGCATTCATTTTGTGCAATGTTTTCAAACGATTCGGACGACGAACTGATCCGAGCAAGTCAGTTTATAGAAAATATGGTTGAAAAAGAAAACGTAGAATCTGACAAAGAATTATATATATAAAGCTAGCCAAACTGCAGAATTTATGCAGAAAATATTGAACCTTTCGAGTGACAGGACGTCAGTGAATGTGCCTACAATGTCGTGCCCATAAATACCTAATGCAGAAATCAGTAGACTGTGAACTTTTGTAACAGTTGGTCAGTGTGGCGGAATAATAAACACGATAGTGAGCTAAAAACTCCCGTGTCCGCTGGAAGATATCACTATATAAGATCTTATTTTTTGGATGTCTAGATTCGTCTTGGAAGTAAGCAAAATAAAATGATGAACATTATCCACTCAATTCCTATTTAGTTACGGGGACTAGTTTCACATTTACGGATTAAGAATAAAACTGATGTGGATATACTATACAATCCAGAATTTGAGAGTTTCAGATAAGTTCTTTATGGTCATATGAAAAAACTAAGTAACATGGTCCTGGCAAAGTTCGTCGTCCGAATCGTTTCACAACATTGTAAAAAAAGGGAATAAAATGTTAAATGAAAGAATTTGTGTCCTTTTTCATTGCAGATTGATGTAAACCTGTTGTGACGTCATCAGAGGGTGATATCTGATAATTATCGTCCATAGGGCCGATATCAGATATCCCCCTTTAATGACGTCACAAAAGTTGATATATTTCATAACATGCATGGAGATCAAAGGGAATAGCATCCCGAGGTGTGTAAAGTATACCTGTGAAGTAACAAATGCAAACGCATATATATTATAAAAATCGTGTTATTTATTTATTTACATTAAAACTTTTCAGTACATAAATTAGGTAACTATATTCTGTCAGGAGGAATTGATTGTGCTCATACTGAATCCAGAAAATGTTATACAGAATGTTATCATCAACAAACAGCAGATCTTGTACAAGTTCTTAGACCAAACAACTGTACAGCTAGATACATCAGAATAACAACCCAGCTTCAAGAAAAACTAAACATTTGTGAAGTTGAGGTTTTTGGTGAATTATTACATGGTAAGATCTAAGGTAGTATTTGGAGTATTCGCTTTGTGGCCAAAAAGAAAGTACTCAAATTAAATGCGTAACATAAAGAAACAACTTATCTAAATATTGAGCCGTTTGGAAATAGCTTATACTTGTAACTATTAGTGAATTATGTCTATATAGCAAAAATATATTCTTCAAAAATCGTAGGGGATATTCAGAAACAATACAAAACTGCGGAAATGCACTGCTGTTTTTATTAGAGGTAACCAGTGTATGTTAATAACAGGCCAATTGCCTACACATGAACATAAACAGTTCATATGGGCCCCATTTCACTCGCAAAGAGATACAACGTTTTTGATTTTTGTCTTAATAATATTGCTCCACCAATCCTCAGACATTAAGCAATTCGTCGTGGCATGCTCCTAATCAACCGTCCAATCACGATTTGGGGCAATCTGACCCACTCCTCTTGCAGTGCAACGACCAATTCTTGCAGTGTTGTCGGTTGACGTTGACGAACACGTCTCCCGATCAAATTAAACGTAACACACTAAAGCAAAGATACGCTAAACAGTAAATCTTATGCAAGAACCGATAGGAAAGCAAACATGGATAGATAAACCAGCACGCGGCAGTTTTCATCAACCGTTCTATACCGACGATAAATGCTCTACAGGTAACAGGTTTGACAATTTACTGGTTAATCTTGTAAACAGTGCTCGGCCAGCCATACGGTCAAAGTCATGTATTAATTTTATGCAGCGTCATTTCCTTTGTCACCGAAACTTTGTAAACGCTCTACATGTGTTGTTGCCTGTAATGATTAGCGAACGACTAGAGGTGAAATTCACATTCATTATATTTACTGTCGAATTTGATAAAACTATCACATCAATCTTTACACGATGCTACTTTTGGATTTGATAAATAGTCAAATTCATATTTGATGTTACATGTATTGTCGGTGAAATGAAATGGGGTTTAACGTCCTACTGTTCTGCTCTGGCTGGGCTAATGAAGACGGTGTATTGTCGGTTTAATTCTACCCTTGCATTTTACAGATTCCACAGTAACTCCTACAGAAGACACTTCAGCTATTACACAAAACACAATGACTACAACAGCAGATGTGGTAACTACTCCAGAAGTGAGTTCATTTACTACAGTAGAGAGTTTAACTACTACGGAAAATATGGTAACTACTACACAAGTCACCCCAGGTACTGCGAACGACACAAAGACAGTCACAGAAGACTCACCCACTATTACAACAGCAGATTTGGTAACTACTCCAGAAGTGAGTTCATTTACTACAGTAGAGAGATTAACTACTACGGAAAATATGGTAACTACTACACAAGTCACCCCAGGTACTGCGAACGACACAAAGACTGTCACAGAAGACTCATCCACTATTACAACAGCAGATTTGGTAACTAATCCAGAAGTGAGTTCATTTACTACAGTAGAGAGATTAACTACTACGGAAAATATGGTAACTACTACACAAGTCACCCCAGGTACTGCGAACGACACAAAGACTGTCACAGAAGACTCACCCACTATTACAACAGCAGATTTGGTAACTACTCCAGAAGTGAGTTCATTTACTACAGTAGAGAGATTAACAACTACGGAAAATATGGTAACTACTACACAAGTCACACCGGGTACTGCAAAAGACACAACGACTGTCACAGAAAACTCGTCCACTATTACACAAGACGTTACTACTACTACAGACGATTATGTATCTTCTACAAAGAACGTCACAATTACCTACGATATGACAACTTCAAAATACATAATAAATGCTACAGAAAACATGGAAACCACTGCAGAACACATAACTGCTACAGAAGATTCATCAACTACAACAAAAGATATAACCAAAACAAACTCCAGGCTTACTACCACGGAAGATATTATGAGTACCGCAGAAGATATAAGTACCGCAGAAGATATTACAGATACCACAAAATACATGACGATACCAGGGGAAATTAATATGCCCACCACAGAGTGGACTTCAGCAAAATGGCAGATAAACAACTCTATTAAAGCCCCATCTTGTGGATGTTTCTGTCACGTGGTTTATCAAGAACAACAGGACAACAATAATATTATCGAGGCGTTTAAAGCAGAAATAAGTAGAAAGTTGGTAGTTCCAGTGAAGACATTGTCAAAAATAATACAAAAGAAAATAAGTGCAGAAGACAGACGTCCATCAGCCGTGTATTGTGGCTATATCGGAATACTAGTGATTGCTGTGTCACTTGGTGGTTTTGTTATAGCCGATATAATTTCACTTATATCTTATATACATGGGTATCTTACGGAATAATTAGTGGGATATCCACGTGAGATGGGAGCTGGACCCCACACTTTTTTTTATAAACGGTTAATTCCAGTATTTGTCAATCGTGATACCATTAGACATTTCGGTACACCGGAGACCCACCAATTGGACTCTTCCGTACTTTGGAAGTAAGCAGATTCAGCGTTTCTTGTATAACACACATGTGCACTGACATCTTACAAAAACTTGACATAGTTATGTCGCATTGCTAGACGAGACGACCTGCTTTCGGATCCTTTGGATATTAAAGTGTTTTTCTTTTCTATTTTAAGAGAATTTAGCAATCCGTAATGTTAATTTCAAATAGATTATTAATATAACAGAAATCAGTCTAAGATAAAGAAATCACTTAATGTTTTGGAGGTTATAAATTTGGGATTTTATCGTCAATCATTTAAATTCGGAACCATGTTTTTCCCGCGCCTTTCGGATAAAGGAAAATAAAACAAGGAACTATCACGATGAGCCCTTCCCCCGCCACACCTTTTGGAACACAATTTTACACAATATCCCGATGAGAAAAAGACGAAACTTTGTATATAGTTCCAAAACATCAGTGCCTTGCTTAAGCTCGATGATGAACAATTTGTGCTTAGATTAAGTGGAAATAAGCAGTTAGATCAACACTAGGTGTATGCTTTCATTAAAACACCGGCTTCGTTAAATTCACTATATGTTTGACGCAATATAGCCCAGTTGCCGCTGACGTGCAATAAACTTCATTTCATGCATTCGTTACAATACTTTAGAAATAAAATCCTGAAAGGTTGGTAATTAAACATGTCGACATTGTATCTGAAATTTATCGCCGTATGCCATCTTGAAAATTCCATTATGGCTGCTACTGTAAGTGGATTTTAACAGTGTATGGGTTCGGATATATCTGGATGCATTTTCTTGGCCAATACAGGGATCGAACACCCGACAGCCAGGCTAGCGAGCCAGCGTCTTACCCAAATAGCCATCTGATCCCACTTGGTGTATAGTTTTATTGTAATACTTCAGAAATAAAGTCAGAAAGAGTTGGTAATTTCAAATCTCTGCATAGTATCGGAAAAGCCGTATGCAATGTTGGCCATCTTGAAGATTATATTATGGCGACTACTATAAATGGATGTTAGCAGCATATAGAGTCTAATATACTCTCCGAGTGGAGTAAGTATTTGAGTTTTTCTTCGGACGTTAATAAATTGTTTTTAGAAACAAATTATTAATGTATAAAAGCTAGTTACGGCTGTTTTGTCGAGCATGATTGCACTGTTTAACCGTGTATCTATGCACGTATAAATTATTAATTATTATTTTCGATTTTATATAAGAAATTTTGTTATTTTTATGAACATGTATCGCACTGTTGAGCGTGGCGCCGGTATCATCGTTGAATACACCCTAGGTATCCCCAGTGGAAACCGGAAAAAAATTGGGATAATGCGACTTGTTGATGGGTTGTACTTTATTCCTCTCGTATGTTTTTATTTGCTGTAAAATTAGAACTACCGGAAAATTTACAACGAAACGAAGAAATTCCGTGTGCTGATAAAACGAGAAGGCCTATATTTTTAAATGTCATTTAAAGACATGTCTTCTATTCACATAATTCATTAACGATACATTATGGGAGATTAGATAAAAGACTGACAGTTCTCACTAAAATAGTTAAAATCTAGATAATGTAAAGGGAATTTGCTGAAAATTTCAGTCAAATTGATTCACTCTGAATTGAGATTTTAGCGATTGAATTTTCATCATTACTAAAGCCGATACGATAAAAAACATAGTCTCGATTATCCAGTTCATGATTTAATTATGAATGGAAGTTGAACAGGAAATTGGAACCTAATCCAATAAATAGCGCAGGCTAGCGATAACACCGAGAGTTGATTATGGTCTGGATAAGTTAATATATGTCAGATTTAGCTCTTGCATAATGTTACGTTTAAATATTTGCTTATACGTGTTAATTATTCTACGCTGACGAAATAATTATTATTTACAGCTTTTCTACCAAAATTTGATTTAAAGATAATTTAATCTCTGAGTTCTCTCCTAACTTAAATATGAATGGCCAGATTCGTCTGAATTGTTTCATACGTTGTATTGTAAATATGTTCGACTAAATGAATAAAAAGAAAAAGAAACATTGCCGTTCAGTTAGATTTATTAAAATACACTTTGGCTACAAGCCACAGATAGGCAATGTTTCTTTTTTTTTCATTTGACTACACAGTTTAGTCTAATTTTGCTCGAAAAAAATGGTATATAAAATATACGCCTTCTCATATTATCAGGACAGTCATCACATTTTTTCGTTTCGTTTTGTATTTCCCGGTAGTTTTAATTTTTATAGCAGAATAAAATAAATAAAAAAAAAATAAATAAAAAAATACGCGGGAAATAAAGGAATCGTGATCGTCAAGTAGCATTATCCTTATTTTTTTGGGCGTTCGCCATTTTAGGAGAATTACAGACACCATTCCCAGTCATATTGTTCCATTTTACTCCACTAATTTATTTTCATTAAATTTATGCATAACAAACACAAATCAATTCAATTACTGTCCTTTGGCAGTTAAGCACATTTTGATTGAGTGCAAGCATTTCAAAGATATTAGATCGAATTTTTACCGTTGTCAGTCATTACATCAGATTTTTACCCAACCGGGTTTATATGGTAAAGCGTAAGACTTTTTAAAAGAGACAGGATTTTATCATAAATTTTAATTGTATATATATATATATATCATATCATTTTTGTATTTAATATTTATATGCATAAAAGTTGTATTTAATTTTATTAACTGTGATATTGATTTTATTTATGCATATAATGTTTTTCTGTGATATAATTTAGCCTGTCTCGTAATATTCACCATATGTTTGGCGCCATAAAACCACATTTCATTTCATTTTCAATTACTGTCTTTTTATGGCATGAAATTAAAGTCTCTAATTAGAGAAATTACCATTACCCCTAATAAAAAGATCGTAGTTTTTTAAATCTATAGATCTGGCAATCCAAATAGATCAGTGATTCCCAACCTTTTATGTACCATGCCCCACCACAACATCGCAAATTATTGAGTTTTGTAAAAGTACTTAATGAAATTAAATCCATCAAGTAAGATATCGATTCCTTTCAATAATATATTGTTCAAATAGAATAATAAAGAATCAGAAAATAATAATTGTAATAGGTTGAAGAAAAATCAAAAGTGAAGTTTTTTTTTCCAAATTGCCCCCCCCCCCCCATAATTTTCAAATTTTCCCATGTGGGGCGTGCACTGAAATAAATCCAAATAGATCAGTGGTTCTCAACCTTTTATGTACCATGCCCCATCTCAAATTACTGAGTTTTGTAAAAGTACTTAATGAAATTAAACCATCAAAAAAGATATCGATTCCTTCCAATAATATATTATTCAAATAGAATAATAAAGAATCAGAAAATAATAATTTTATATAGTAGTAAGTTGAAGAAAATCAAAAGTGAAGGGTTTTTTTCAGATTGCCCTCCACCTCCCCCCATAAAATTCAAATTGTTCCATGTGGGGCATGCGCCCCACGTCTGGAATCACTGAAATAAATGCAATGTACTCAGTTCATTATTTCAGCAGACTAATTACAAATAATTTTTTGAAAGACAAATGATTTTCGGGTAAGATGTCGCATTAAGTTTTTATTGGCTACTCATTTGAATAACGTAAACCAATTAGCACCAAACTTTACATACTTGTATAATATGCATAACATGACATTAATTTACAGAAATGTAACCTTACTTCTTTAGTTGCGTCACAGCGGTCATGGATCAATCCATTCATACACTGGATAAGTGAGGTGTGTTTTTCCCTTTTAATAAAATAACAACTAATGTACAAACGATGGGAAACGTATTTTCAAAATCCTTTTCCTATATATCTTTATATATCCGAAAATAAAATAAATCTTTCAAGTTGTATTGATTGAACTAGATTTGATTCATATCCAACCATAAGCGTAAAAGGCCCTGTTTGCAAACAAATTGTACATTTTCGGGGTAAACAATTCACTTTTAAACCACCGAAACGTTTCTACGCTGGCATCATGTTTCTAGTACGCAGAAAATCGGATTTTTATTGACAAAGAGTGGACACTTCTTGTTTTACTTTTTATCAAACAGCTCAAAAGATGGCATTTTCATGTTGATCTTAAATCCTAATGCAGCTGACAAGGGCTTCAGTCTTAAAAAAATATATATACTTTTACGGATGTTCTGGCTGAATGGATCTGAGAGCATCTCACCGTTTTTCAGAATGCAGAACTGATAAATACAAATGATTATAATAATTCAACTATTTTACCACTTAAGCCTAAAGTGACACTAACATTAGTAGGACCATCTAAAGTTAGTTTAATGAACTAAGAAGTGCATGGCATTCTTTCTAATACGACAGTCCATAATTTTAGGCATGGTAAAAATACTTTTGGGTCTAAAAGAGTTAAACCCAACTGAATTATATGACCAAGGCAGGCATATTTATTTTTATATGTAGGCTAAATGTAGGCATATATTTTAATACACTGAGGAGTGATTTGATATAAAATAGGCCTCCTCTGAAAAGTAAATTATGACATGTATTATCTATAAGCTTTTGAATTATGTTACCTGGCACAGACAAGACAGTTGAATGGCTTTTATAGGCTATGTACTCTAAGCAGTATTATTAAATTTGATGAAACCATGTCTTTACTTCCAGAAAAAATGGCGTACAGTGTTGTGCAATATCAATAATACTAGTCCTTTGTGAGGCGGCGAATTAAGCCATCCATTGCTTGGTCCATGCGCAAATACGCCCGGGAATCACGTGGCTAAGACGCTGGATCGCTAGCATGGAGGTCGGGTGTTCGATCCCATCATTGGACGAGAAAGTTCATCTAGATTTTCCGGCGTGGTTTCCCCTTGTCAGTGATGCAGGATGGAAAGCCTGACAAGGACAGCTGTCTAGTCGTTCGGATGGGACGAAAAACCGAGGTCCCGTGTACATATTGGCGTGCACGTAAAATATCCTTTGGCAGTTTGAATTCGATATAAGAGTAGGCCGTAGCGCCGCTGCCCGGGCAAAATTTCCCTCATAGCACACTGTATGGCGTATGCCCCTCTTCATTAGCCCAGTTTAGGAGCAGAACAGTAGGACGTTAAACCCCATTTCATTTCATTTCATTTTTGCAAATACGCCCGTGCATTGAGCAAGCAGGCGATGGCACAGTCAGACATTCCTAGCCATAGTTATATTCAATGACATTGTTTAGTGTAACTTTACCTTTACCTGCAATTTCAAAAATAGTATGCCATTTGCTAAGACAAGAACGACAACAGTTAAGACTTTTCAGTTTCATACAAACTAAGCATGACGTTATTCTTATAAACGATCATGATTCATTTATTCTCACATATGAATGATTTTATAATGTTAAAAACATACTACTTTACAAAGAAGAATTCAAAATGTGTTAATGTTTCAGTGCAATCGACAAAAAGTCCTGCCAAATTAGATAACGATATTGTCTGAGCATGTTGTAACATACTGTTCTACCAATATCACACATCTGACGCGTATCTGAGGGAATAGGGCGAATGATATTTCCGTGATGCCACTGTCTTGCATATTTATTATCCTTGCCAGGCAAACGGGTCTCGAGTGCCTACCGATCCATCGCCTCGATTAATAGGTTTCAAATATTTTATATGTCCTAAGTCCTACATACGAACGTTGTGGCTGACGTGTACTCACTATTAAATAGACGAATCCAGTTTCTGTATGTTGGTTAACTTTACGACGATTGGTTTACCTTTCAAAGCAAATTGCAGCGATTTCATTGGATAAGTCGGCCAGCAGTTATTTGCCAGTTGTCATCGCTGAATCTAAGACAAATTATAGTTTTTAAATGCCACGGATATTTCAACCATCGGGTAGGTATTTTCCCCAATTACATTTTCGCAAAGTGTGCAATAACGATTCGGTGGAAGATGTTCCGTCATATTTGTGGCAACAAGATTCGAGTTACTTCCCTTCGCCAACTTTATATTTATCGATTTTTGATTGACCGATAAAAATAGCACATTTTGAATATGTGCCTCCCCAGTGAATGGACCTATGGGTTAGCGATGTAGAACAGAACTGTTCTGTTGTGCCAAACAGAGAAACCAAAAACACACAATAGTCAGTTGACTCGATGCATTCGGTCAAGAAACAAGAGTATTCAAACATTTCTCAAATTTAATACAGTATCTTGACGTAAAAACATAGGTAAAAACTCTGTGAAACGATCGCACCTTCAGAATTATCAAAACATCGAAGCTCGCGGAATTCACTCAATTCCTATCCCATAATTCCGAGTTACTAAATTTAGACGATACACCCAAATAATAATTATGAAATTAGCAAATAATTAAATTATCGAATAATGAACCTTTCTTAAATGCATAAAAAATATGTCAAGAAGTTACTTAACTAAAATCAACAAGCTATTTGCTAAAATAAGAAATAAATGCAAATGACGTCATATTCAAGGCAAAGGGACGGAACTCAATTTAGGAAAATAACAGACCACATCAAATCACAAATGTTCGCTACACAATGTCTCAACACACAAAAAATCACAACAGCACATTCCCCACTTAAAAGTTTTAACTTTTACTAAGTTCCTTCTCGGTAGAGAAGTATAAGTTCAGAAGTTGGTCTTGGGTAAACTTTTCTTTTTCCCGTAAGAGTAGGTGATCCTGGTTTATCGTCTTCGTAAACTAGAACTTCAACTTGACGTACAACATCATCACTACTTGGAACAACTTTCTTAATACGACCTTTCGGCCAAACTCATCTTGGTGAGTTTTTATCGTGAATAAGTACAATGTCATCAATTTTCAAATTTGGTATGTCTTTGTTCCACTTTCGTCGTCGTTGTTGTTCTTGGAGGTATTCCTTCCCCCACCTCAGCCAAAATTGATCCGCTAAGTATTGGGATCTTCTCCATCGATGCTGACTGTACAAATCTGGCCTTGTGAAATTACCAGGTGCAAGATTATATGGTCTCGATTTCATGGTCAAGAGGTTTGCTGGTGACAAAGGAACTGGATTGTCCGAATCTGATGGAATTGCTGTTATCGGTCTTGAGTTGACGATCGCAGCAGCTTCCAACATTAAGGTTGATAACAAGTCATCGGTGAGCTGGGCTGTTCCAATTTCAACAAACATCCCTTCCAAAACACGTCTGACTGTTCCGATCTGCCGCTCCCAAATTCCCCCAAAGTGGCTGGAGTGAGGAGGGTTAAATATCAATTGACAATCATGATCCAATAAGTAATTTTTCACTTCATCTTCTTTGACCTCATTCAAAGCGCCAATGAGTTCGTACCACAATCTGATCTGATGGTAGAAGCAGGACCTCTAATTGCGAAAAATCTTCTCATCGCGTTGATAAAGGCGGAGGTGTCCATGGAATTGACCACCTCAATATGTACAGCGCGGGAATAGAGACAACTAAAAATGATTCCCCAGCGCTTGGCGTTGGTTGTTACTCCTCTGGTCTTCCTTGTTACTTGCCAAGGACCAAACGCATCAAGTCCAACATGAGAAAAAGGAGGAGTTGCTGACAATCTATCGAGAGGTAGATCAGCCATATTTGGAACATCTGGAATTTTGCGTAACAGTTTACTTCTGATACATTTGTGAATCACTGAATTTACCACACTGGCCCCAGCAATAATCCAGTATCCAGCCATCCTTATTGAACCATGGTTGATGGATCTTCCTTGATGGTATACCAATCCATGATAATGGTAAAAAATCAGATGTGAGACATGGTTGTTTTTTGGTAAAACCACGTGATGCTTCTCTACTAAAGAGAGATTTGCCTTGCGAAGGCGGCCACCAACTCTAATTAATTCATCTTCCATATAAGGGTCTAGCCTGTAGATGTTAGAGTTTGGTGGACAGGTAGCATTTTCTCTTGCAAGTTCTCTGTATTCCAAAGTAAAGGCATGTTGCTGAACATGTTTAAGTATAAAAGATTCAGCTTCTTTCTTCAAGACCAAATCAATGTTATTATCTTTAGTTTTACCGGTCTTCTGTCTGATGACTAGTTTCAGGTTAGCAATGACTTTCTGCAATTTGTTCCAACTACCATAATGACTAAACAATTTACAGATCAGACATTCTTCCTTAGCGTCAGCGTTTACTTTACCGGTTTTCACTGTTTTAACTTCTAAGTCGTCTTCTTCAATATCATGTGTACTGCAGGGAGCTGACTCTCCATTGCGAAGAAACTCTGGACCAGAATACCAAAGTGTATGTTGCAGTTTACTAGCTGGACATCCACGTGTGGCCACATCTGCAGGGTTATTAGCTGAATCACTGTATCTCCAACTATCAGGTGATGACGAACTTCTGATCAATTCTACTCTATTGGCCACATAGATGTAGAATCTTTTTGACTCATTTTGTATATAAGCCAAAACGACCTTGGAATCAGTGTAGTAGACTGTGTCATCAATAGTATATTCAAGCTCTGCTACAGTTTGTCTAACCAGAGTTATCAAAAGTACTGCAGCGCAGAGTTCCATTCGTGGAATGGACAAGTGTTTTTAAGGTTTCACTTTTGCAGAACCTCTAACAAAACTAACTACCCATTTTCCATCAGAGTCGTAGATTCTTAAATATATAACAGCAGCAATAGAGTCTTTACTTACGTCCGAAAAGGCGTGTAGCTGTATCTTCGCAGTTTTGTCAAAATGTTGAGGAACAAAACAACGAGGTATCTTCAATTCAGCCAGTGATCCAAGATCTTCAAACCACTTGTACCATTCCTTCTCCAGATCAGGTGGAAGCGGATCGTCCCAATTGGGGAGCTTACCATTGGCACTTCCAAGTTGTAATAAGTATTGAAGGATCAATTTAGCTGTTATCGAGTAAGGAGCCAAGAATCCAAAGGGGTCATAGAGTTTATGACTGACAAAATGCCTCGTCTTGTATAAGGCTTATCCTTGGCTGATACTTGAAACACGAAAACATCTTCATCCAAATTCCAAGTTACTCCAAGTGCACGTTTGGTTGGTAAAGCGTCCTGTGTAAAGTCCAAATCCATAAGACCTTTCGCAAGGTCTGTCCGAGGAAATGCCCTCATTACTTCCTTGTCGTTGGAAGCAACTTTGTGTAATCTAAGGTTAGATTCAATTAGCATCTGTTGAGCTGACGATAACAAATCAATGGCTTCTGAAGACGTGTCACACTAATAAACTCCGTCGTCTACGTAAAAGTCTTCTCTTATGAATTTCTGAACCTTATCTCTGTGTTTATGATGTTCATCTTCAGCCGCTTTTCTCAAACCAAATGTAGCTACAGCTGGACTTGGACCATTACCAAAAAGATGTACATTCATCCTATATTCAACAATTTGTGATTCTAAGTTGTCTTCGGGAAACCACAGAAACCTCAAAAAATCTCTATGATTTTTGTTGACGAAAAAACTATGGAACATTTGTTCGATGTCACAGGTAAATACGACTTTCGACTGTCTAAATCTTAAAAGTCTGCCAATCAGTCTGTTATATATAAGTCTGGGCCTTGTAAGAGCTCTCCATTTAGGGATGTTCCTCCAGACTCTGCACTAGAATCAAACACCACTCTTATCTCAGTTGGTTTTTGGGGATGGTACACACCAAAATGTGGGAGGTACCATTTCTTGCCAGGTTCTGTTGCTAATTGGTCATCTGGCACTCTGGAAGCATGACCTCTTTGCAGAATTTTACCCATGAACTTGAAATAATCTTCTTGTAGTTGTTTATTTCTGGAGAGGTTTTTCTGCAGAGATTGGAATCGTTTTTCCCCCTGGTGACGATTATTTGGCATCAAAACATTCGATTTACGAAAGGGTAACGGCGCTTCCCAATTGCCATTTTCGTTTTTATGGAAGCCCTCTTGCATACATACTAGAAACTGTCGGTCCTCTGGCGATAAGCCAATTTCCGAGTCTTTGTCAGTTATGAAGAACTCGTCCTGAGCTATCATTGACAATACATCAACTGTGGGTTCCTTACAAATAATAGTATTCTTGCAAGGTTCAAGGTCAACAGGATCTGTCATGGTACGGCGAGAATTTACATGATTTCTGCCTCCAACGCGATCCATGCACAGCTTTCCTGAAACAGTCCAAACCAAGTCTGTTAGTAGAGCCCATGATGCTCCTGCTGTGCCATTTATAGATTTCCTGATTTTAAGTAATTCAGGAGCATCTCGTCCGATCAATAGGTTTATATTTGTAGATCTCTCGAGGGGTGGTAATTTATCTGCAATTGGTTTCAGGTGAGGGATTTGTTTTACGGCTTCTGGAGTCGCAATCTCTCCTTTGTCCTGGGGTAAATTGTCAGATTCGATCAATGTGGGTAAATCAAATGTTCTTCCGTCTAAGGATTGAACTGCCAAATTAAGACCACGTCTACCATAGCACTCCTTTCTACCATGACATGTTTCCATAATGTAGAGTTGTCTATCACTATTAACATTCAGGCTATCAAACAGGGTTGCTGTACCAAGGGAATGGTTTGATTGGTCATCAAGTGTTATGTAAGTCCTAAAGGTGATTTGTGGATTTCCCTTGTCAAATATTTCTCCTAAAACCATTTTACCACAGGACTTTCCATTCACTCCGTTATTACAAACTGCAGAGCAAGCTGTACTCATTTCTACGGGCTTCTCCCCACTGTCGACCAGACTTGACTTCTCCCCACTATTGTCAGATGGAGGGTTGGCCGATTGTTCTTCGCGATGGAACAAAGTTTGGTGTCTTTTACCACAAACATCACATTTGACATCAAAAGGGCAATATTTTGATTTATGTTTTTTCACTAAACATCTGAAACATATTCCAAGTGACTTGACAATTTTTTCCCTTTCATCTATGTCTTTAGATGCAAATAGGACACACTCCGGCAATGTATGGACTGTGGGTCTGTTATGTAGTGGACAGCAAATATCCTCAGGTTTGGGTTTGTCTCGAGGTAGTTGGGGTTTTGTCGATGGAGCGTCAGTAGAATCTATACCAGTTTTATAAGATTTTGTGTATCTAGTATTTTCTGGTTTATTTCTTGGAAAGTTTGTATGTTGACCCAATTTATGTTGTCTAGTTGACGGGTCCAAATCAGTACCCGGTATCTTAACAATGGCGGGATGATTCTGTTTCTGGGCAATCGACTTCACGGTTTCTACAAACATTAAAAACGGTGGGTAGTCATCTGCGTTAGCACCAACCATGTGTTTAGCAATCTTACTTTCCCATTTGTCCTTAATGGCCTTAGGTACCTTGACAATTAACGACTTCATATAGAATGACGAGTTAAGGATGGAGAGGCCGTTCAAATAGGGTATTTGGGAGTTGACGTCCTCACACACATCGTAAAATTTCTGATACCCTTCTCTATCGTCAAATTTAAAGATGGCAGCATCATTCAAGTTTTTCAAGAGTGCGTTAGTTATACCAGCTTTATGGCCAAATCTACCTTGTAGAGTACTCCACAGATCCCTCAGTTTAATAACATTATCTGGGTGGACCGTCTTGCGGAAGGTATTTATGGTTTGTTTCGGTTTACCGGCTGTATATTTCAAAAGGAGGTTCATTTCCTGCTCAGCTGATGCATCTACACCTTGAATAAGTGCCTTAAATGCTGTCTTCCACGGGGTCACCTGCTAAGGTGTCTGGTTCAAACTTGGGTAGAGATTGCTTGGCCAAGGAAGCTACCAATTTTGTGTTAGTATCTCGTTGCATATTCATACAATGTTCGAGAAAAGTT
This sequence comes from Patella vulgata, assembly GCF_932274485.2. Lineage (NCBI taxonomy): Eukaryota > Metazoa > Mollusca > Gastropoda > Patellidae > Patella > Patella vulgata. The sequence goes on from NC_065881.2 coordinate 19,463,461, forward strand.
CATTCCGGACTGGCATTAACTGATGTGGGCCGAAAATGTGGTGTGTTACCCGCAAAACCATCAGTTTGATAAGCGCCATTTTGTCCTATCAAATTGTCTTGGTCGACATATTGAAATTCAAATGGAATTCCATTCTCAACGTTAGTATTATTAGCATCGTTAATATGAGATTCAATTAGTTGTGTTACTACATTATTGCTGACCCAATTTTGTGTAACCTCCACTCGATTAATTTCTTCAAGTCTGGGACCGACTGGATAAATAATGTCTTCCTCTGCTTGCTCATAAACTGCAGCTGAAGCTTGAGCAACATGCAAATTTCTCACTGCGGTCATTTGGTCAATTTCAGCCTGTTTGACAAGATTATCTCGTTCCGCATCAGCAGCGTGTAGCGATTGTTGAAGTTTCATAAGCCTAATTTTCTCATCAATGTCCAAATCCAAATTAACACAGTTCAAATCCAATCCAAATCAACAAAGTCCAAATCCAAACATAGTCTCGATCGAAGAGACTATAATCCAAAGCGTGGCAATTGCTTGAGAGTTTTTACTGTTCTGTTGGGCCAAACAGAGAAACCAAAAACACACAATAGTCAGTTGACTCGATGCATTCGACCAAGAAACAAGAGTATTCAAACATTTCTCAAATTTAATACAGTATCTTGACGTAAAAACATAGGTAAAAACTCTGTGAAACGATCGCACGTTCAGAATTATCAAAACATCGAAGCTCGCGGAATTCACTCAATTCCTCTCCCATAATTCCGAGTTACTAAATTTAGACGATACACCCAAATAATAATTATGAAATAAGCAAATAATTAAATTATCGAATAATGAACCTTTCTTAAATGCATAAAAAATATGTCAAGAAGTTACTAAACTAAAATCAACAAGCTATTTGCTAAAATAAGAAATAAATGCAAATGACGTCATATTCAAAGCAAAGGGACGGAACTCAATTTAGGAAAATAACGGACCACATCAAATCACAAATGTGCCCGTTAAAATTTGAAAAGATTTCAGAATCTGTCCGGCATATTTTCGTTCCGGCAAGTCGAACCCTTTCTTCATCTGTTTGCATCCTTCCGACTTCCAGCTGATGTTTGTTGTCTTTCTCGTTATCAACTCTTTCTCTTTATATTCCCACATCAGGTTGGATATTATCAGCGGCGGACTGGATAGCTCTGGACCTTCCGACTGACTGGTTTCCCTGGGGGCCCCATTACGGCGAAAGATCTTTCTATAGTAAAGCGCCATTCGTCGAAATTATCTCGGTTACACTACTACCGCCCAGAGCACATATACATAACTGGGTAATAATAATATTATAATGCTGGTAATTGTTTTTACTTATCAATGCTTCTGAACTGGCATAAGTCACTTTGGTATATTAATTGTCATCTGTACAAGATAAGACTAGACAATTCACGAAAAATTCTCCTCGGATACCATTTACTGTTAATAGCATTACCAATACTATTCTTTACATGAGGTGGCTCGACACTTTCAAACCGACTCATTTATTAATTTGAATAATAATTTCGCTCTTACTACAAATTTAGCATACACCAATTCTTTTTCATCACAAGTTTTTCTAGCTTCTGTGCCATCTTGTTGGCAGGAAAAGAAGTGTGTACATCTGAGGATATTGGATATATCTTCCATTAAGGCCTTAGCTAAGTAGAGTATAAACTCTCTGCAAGCCTTCAGAGGGTTTTTTCCCTCATAAAAAGAGACACGGGAGTGTTGAACAGGGGCAAGTAGTGGCCATGGCAGTTTTAATTTATCAAAGATACTATATTATAGCTATTTCTCAAACTAGGCCTTGGAGGAAGAGTCTCAATACCCATGATTAAATCACGGGTGGGTATTTTGACCGAAACCTTCAGTTTATATAGCTCGTGTTTCTAGGGCGACCTTCGGTTGCACGGATTTTCGGACTATAGTCGAACCATCTGCATTCGAATGACATTTAGTTAAACCAGTGGTCGTGACCAGCCGTACTATGCGATAAAGCATGGTCGGGATAGTTCAAAGATGGCTGACAAAACTGACAATTGAGTAGATTTTCTGAAAAATATAATAAAATTGCCGATTGCCGTTGCGTTATTTACACCTTGGTCGGTATTATAGGGCCCATGTGAACACCTGAAAGTCAGTGAAAGGGCATTGTAGTATAGATGTTAATTTTGTTTCTTTTTTCGTCTTTTTTTGATGAATTTGACAGATTAGGATCTTCTTATTCGAATATATAGGCACACGACAAAAAAATGTACGTGTGAAATGATCTTGGTTTGGTGACATAAAACTAATGAAAAATATTCTGATATTGACTAATTCTATTTGTAACCTATTTTAAGCTTGCTTTCACATTGCAGTATGGGAAATGAACCAGTTTTTAAAAATACAATAGTAAATAGGAGAAAATATAGCTGGCGGAACAACTGACATGGTCGCCACCATATTGATTAGTCAATGGCTAGGGCCGTTTGCGTTTGGGTGCTCGTTCAGACAGTAGTCGCGACCATAGTCTACATCCGAAGGTCGCCCTGGCCATGTTAGTCGATGCGTAACCGGGACAACCGTTCTCGAGTTATTTCGTACATGGTGTAGACGAACAATTAATTCAGTTTAAGCCCATTGCGCAGTGGTCAGTCCGTTGGCGTTGTACCTTGTGAGGGTAAAGATCTGTTTCCAAATGATCAAAGTCCATAAGTAGGTATATTGAAAAACATGTTTAGTTTATTTATCTAATGAAAGTTCGCTGGTTGCTATTTTGTATGGCTGTAAACATGCTACTAAAATAAACATTATGGGGTTTATTGTCTATACTATGAAGTTTCAAATCGATTGTGTGTTTGACTATGGAACCTATTAAGGTCGTTCAGGCATGGTGTCGTACAGCGGGTTCTGGTTGAGTGAGAAAGAATCATGTAGGCTGCTTCGTGTTTACTGCAAGCTGTAATTTATTTATAGGTTTTTAATATCCGTGTCATTGTAAGAAATATCACAATTATCAATTTTCGACTAAAGGTCGGGTTTGATCATTTTACTTCTATTTGCCCATATTACCTTTATATAGTGTAAACATCTTAGAGACCAACATAAGCACCAACTGAGTTTATAATCCTTACTTTCAGATTCCACATGGCAATATTAAAATCTGTGCGGAGGAGTAACTATTGTCCTTTTATTTACAGAAGATATGGAATACAGTTTGTGTTTGTATTGATAAAAACACAGCCAAAAAAAAAAGACTTACATGTTGACCAAATTTGATTGAGTGTTCACAAGATTTCCCTGGAACATCCATTATCTCTGAAATCTATATATATATATTTGAGACTGTCGTTTGTCTGTCTGTCTGTCTGTTCGGGGTTGGCGGCTACACTAGGTCTGCCCCGAGTCTGAAATTTGGGGTATATGGGTAACTCGGATCGGGGAGTAACATAGGCCAGGTGGCGTTAGTCTACCACTTCCGGTTTCGGAGTTATGACCCCCGAGCGACGCCGGTCTGTTTGGGGTTGGCGGCTACACTAGGTCTGCCCGAGTCTGAAATTTGGGGTATAGGGGTAACCCGGACCGGGGAGTAACATAGGCCAGGTGGCGTTAGTCTACCACTTCCGGTTTCGGAGTTATGACCCCCGAGCGAAATCTGTCTGTTCGGGGTTGTCGGCTACATCTGCCCCGAGTCTGAAATTTGGGGTATAGGGGTAGCTCGGACCGGGGAGTAACATAGGCCAGGTGGCGTTAGTCTACCTCTTCCGGTTTCGACGTTATTATAATTTTCCAACTAAGTATAACCAATTTATGCCTTCGCATTTTCGATTTTAATATTGTAACTGACAACCTAATAATTAAGAGAGCGTTGAAATTTGTAAGTACAAAATCTATTTATGCCAAATTCTCCGATGTAAGAAAGGGACACTTGAAGGAAAATATAACAGAGGTTTTAAAACGTTAGCTTTTAAATGAAAGTGGACGAACATAACTATCATCTAACCCATGTTGTAGACAAGCAAATGGGAAGAAAATTGTAACAAAAATGTGCACAGTGTATTTACTAAGGTGATCTCACACCCATGCTTCAATCTTTCTCGATTAATTAAAAAAGAGGGAAAGACAGCAATGCAAAAAATCAGTGGTAGATATATTTTTTAATCAGAAAAAAACGTACGCTTGCTTAAAGATGCATTATTTCAGATCCCTCTTAACGCCATTCAATTAATAATTGTCCCCCGCCTTTCGAAGAAAGCAGGGGACTATTAAAATGGGTTCGTCTGTCTGTCTGTCTGTCTGTCCGTCACACTTTTTGGGACACAATAACTCTCTTCCTAATTGGGCTAGAATGTTCAAACTTGGTGTATGTGTTGATTAGGTCAATGCCTTGATGAGCATTTTCCGCTTAGGGTAAGCAGAGATAAGCAATTTGATTGGTTGATGCTTTGGGACACGATAACTCTCTTCCTAATTGGGCTAGAATGTTCAAACTTGGTGTATGTGTTGATTAGGTCAATGCCTTGATGGAGTTCGAAGATGAGCATTTTCCGCTTAGGGTAAGCAGAGATAAGCAATTTGATTGGTTGATGCTTTGGGACACGATAACTTTTAATTGAGCTAGAATGTTCAAACTTGGTGTATGTGTTTATTAGGTCAATGCCTTGATGGAGTTCGAAGATGAGCATTTTCCGCTTAGGGTAAGCAGAGATAAGCAATTTGATTGGTTGATACTTTGGGGCACGATAACTCTCTTCCTAATTGAGCTAGAATGTTCAAACTTGGTGTATGTGTTGATTAGGTCAATGCCTTGATGGAGTTCGAAGATGAGCATTTTCCGCTTAGGGTAAGCAGAGATAAGCAATTTGATTGGTTGATGCTTTGGGACACGATAACTTTAGTTCTAATTAAGTGAGATTGATGAAACTTGGTGTATAGTTTCATTACAGTAATACCTTGACTAAGTTTGATAATGAGCATTTTCTGCTCAGGGTAAGCAGAGCGATACGCAATTTGATTGGTCGAGACTTTGGAAAACAATAACTCTCCTACTTTGATTGTTAGACTATAAGTAAAGATATACTGTTTGATTGTTCAATACTTTGTAAAAGATAATTTGTGATAAATTTATATGTGTCCTCTAATTATTTTCCTATTTCGGCGGGGGACATCAGCCTCACTGTTGGCTTGTTTAATTTAAAAATGGATAATCAAGACTTTGTTTACAGAAATGAAAATCGAAAATGCGCTATTTTTATCAAAACAACAAACATTCATAACTTAGCTCAGAATAAAATAATTTGACATTTTCAACATATTCCTGTTTCATTATCTATTTTTAAACTATTTTAGCGAAGACGATCTTAATTTTACCCAATGCATCTTTAATATTTCAATTGATATATTGATTAAACAATACCCATTTTTACAGTCATATTTGTAAAGCTGCTATAGACGGAGACCTTGCGTGCTGGGATCTGTTAACAATATGCCTTTTGTATTATGTATACAATGTAAGATCTATGAATTCTATATGTCCACACCATTATTGTTTAACCTTACATATTCAGTTATGGTTGTCTGCTTGTGGTACCACATAAAAACAAATCGAAATATCAGCTACATCTTATCGAGTACAGAATATGTAGTGTTAGACAAAGATCCTGCTGGATAATGATCTCACCCCACCACAATACCCTGGGACCCTGTGCGGATCTCATAAATTGTGGTTCTATCAAACATTTCAGGTATTACTGAAACTTAAGTTCAAATTACATAGTGCTATGTGTAAAATAGCGTGTCTGTAGTCTGATACAAACCCATCGAACATACCCATATTTATATTGTATTGCTCATGCGTTTAAATCATTGTATTGTGAGAGGGAAGAAATGACTGATGGGTATAGTTTATTGCAAACACTCTTTGAAAAACTTTTCTGAATACACTGCCATCTACTCAGCCTTTAGTCACCCGTTCCGTTCATTAGCAACACCATTAGAGCTGATGAAAAAAATCAATAATATAGCTCAAGTGAGACAAGATCATTTTATGAATTGTAAACTGATATAGTACACAATTGCAGAATCCATGATGATTGGTGGATATACTTATGTGATTTGTTATGTTTTATTAACCTCATGCGGTAAGTAGCTTACCTTTCCATTAATTATTCTCTTTTATCCGTGTAAGGCCCATACCCCCCGCTCCCCTCCAATGATGATTGGTGGACATACTTATATGATTTGTTACCCAAAGGGCGTGTGCGCGGAGCGGTCTTTGTTCGGCCAAATGGCAGGACCGTGTCAAAAGCGATCAGTATATCTTGTCACGGGCTAATAAATGAGATTTCAATATCTTGTAAAAAAAATATACATTTGTTCATTTTTTAAATAAGATTTTTGGTGGTTTTTTTGTTTTACGATATAGCTCGAGGACAAATTGAGATACCGGTAGCCAATAAACATTTATATACTAATCTACATTTTATTACTGTCCTAAAAATACCAAGTATGTCATTTCATAATGATAAATATTTTCTTGATTTTGTAAAATATAAACCGTTTTGGGATCCAAGTATGTGGATGAAACGGTTTTTGTAGAAGATCGAGGTAATAAGATTCTATTTCTTTCACCTTCATTATACCTATTTGATATTAATTTAACTTCTTCTTGGTAGTTACTGACTATATATTAGTTCAAGTTGTATCAGCGGAAAATTTAGGAAGTGTGATATTTTTGATTGATTTAAACAATGGCTGCATTAATAAGATGCTGGTACTGTGAAAATATCCAAATAGGTCTAGATGGAATAAATTATCTAATTGGTCTATAATACAGCCGTATATCAAATCTGAATAAAATATCACACGAAACGCAAACAGCATTGTACCAACCCTCAATCAAATACCTCCAAGTATAACTGACATTTTATTTAAATTGTTTTAAAGTAGCTAAGTCTCTAACTCAATATCACCCAAAGTCTTCGACAAAGAAATCACGAATTTTTTGTCAATTTAATTCAAACATTGATGTGATCTTACAGGGAAAAGACAGGCTTCTGATATCCAATATTTAAGACAAAATAAACATTTTACCATTGGTAATGCGTTTCAGCTAGACATATTCCACAAGTTGTGTCAAACGATGACGCCATATTCTTATCTGGAGAGCATGTGCAATAACTACTATCGGTATAGTCTGAAATAACCAGACGCTAGAGATTGCGTATTTCGCCGAAAATAAATGATTTGAAATTAGAGTAAAACCGGAAACGATTGAACGTAAATCAGTTTCTTTACAGTGTGCTATGAAGGAAATTTTGACTGGATAGCGGCGCAACTCTTATATCGGATTTCAACTGCCAAGGGATCTTTTACGTGCACGCCAATGTGTACACTGGACCCCGGTCTCAGCCAACACCGGAAGTGAACCCGCGACTTTCAGACTGGCAAGCCAGCGTCTTACCCACTATGAAACCGTGGCCCCGCTCGTTGATCAAGATACCCGTTAAACCCAAACAGATATTTTTTAATTGAAACTCTCGTCGGGTTCCTTAAAATTACAATTTCATTTTTTTAAGTTATATTTTGAAAATGTATTAAAATAAAGCCCTAAAATTGATGGTATCTATAAACAGTCCTACCTTGTTTAAGAATAATCCTGTAATTCACTATTGCCAGTTGAGAAATTGGCAAAAATATCATATTCAACTTTAAATTCAAACGTTTGAAGATAGCTATTCCATGGGGGGGGGGGGGGGGTAGGAAAACAAGGGAGGTAATTGTGTTTTTATTTCCGGTGTGAAGATTTTTAAGTGTGAGAAAGATAACCTATGATCGTATAATAGTGAGTTGTCAACCTATAAGCAAAAGACATAGAAATAATTATGTTTTGACTTTCTTAGGAAATATGAAATTGTAACTTTAACAAGCAGATTGATAAATTGCGAATCTGTTTTGTCATGTGCGGTAACCAACTGAATTAAAGTATAATAAAAATTTTAGTTTTAGGAGATAACGAAAATATTGCATTGATGAAACCAGCTTATCAACTCAGTAAATATTCTAATGGGGAAGCTTCACTTGCTGTTGATGGTAACACAGATCAAGATTATACCCACGGGTCGTGTGCACACACCGTCACTGGTCAATACGATTGGTGGGAAGTCGATTTACAGTCAATATATACTATACAACAGGTTATTGTTTACAACAGAGTTGATTGCTGTAGTAAGTTATTTATGGCTTATATTCTAAAGGAGCATTATGTAAAATTAAATGAATAGATAACAAATATATAATGAAATGGCAACGAGAGTTGATTATGGTCTCGTCATGTTAATTAAAGTCTAATTAATAATTTATATAACATTTAAGGTTTAAAGAAAGACCTGCAATAGGCAGATTTAGCTCTTGCATAAAGCCTGTTTAAAGATGCGTTATGTAAAAACTAAATCTGCCTGTTGCAGGTCTTTCTTTTAGTCTCAAATGTTATTTACATTATTTATCAGACATTTATTCACATGACAAGCCCAATGGTTGTATCTAGTCATATTAATAATGCTAAGGTGTGCAAGTCAGCGTTTCTCGCGCTGTATAAAATTGGTCGTATGCGCAACGTTTTAGACCGCATCCCTACCGAATTGCTTCTTCGCGCTTTTATCGCCTCCTGCCTTTGCATGATCTTTATCCTAGCACTCTAACTAACTGTCTCTAACAAACCCGCCATTCAGCTGAGACCCTTCTTGTCGGGCCAGCACGACCGTTCGTCCAAGTGACGTGCCTTCGCTAATCTGACCCTCGACTTTGGAACTCTCCCTCTTTTTCTATTCGCATTGCTTGCTCCCTCGGCTCCTTCAAAACCCCACATCATTTCCGACACTGAATGATTCACTTTCACTAGTATCCCTTTCAGTTTTTTTATGTCCTATTAAATGTTTTTTTTTACCCCGGACTGAGATTGTTTTTTATGATGTAATGCGTATAATAAGAAAATTGTTATTATAATCAACCCTCTAGACCATCGAATGGTCGGGATTTTCAATGGATTGAATCTTAATTGCTATTTAATAATTTAATTTAAAAGTGGATAATCAAGACTTTGTTTGTTGTCGTAATAATAGTTTTTGACAATTCAGACTATACTGAAATACGCGTACGCTCTACTGTTATTTTTTCTCACGACCTGTGCCCTTTTCTGCAGGTAACAGATTAGGTAACTATAATCTATCAGGAGGAGTTGACTGTTGCACGACTGACACTCGTAAATGTTATACTGAATGTTATCATCATCAGACAGCAGATCTGATACATAATCTTACAATCACCAACTGTACCGCAAGATACATCAGAATAACAACTTTACTACAAGCCGATTTAACTCTTTGTGAAGTCAAAGTCTTTGGTGAACTGGTACAAGGTAGGCTGACATTATTTATTACGTGGGGACCAGGGTGGCTGTGTGAATAACACGCTGACTCGCCCATAGCTAAATATCGTGTATTTTCATCACCTTAGATTTTCTGAAAACTTGATTAGTTTGTTGAACCATAATCTTTAAGTGGCGTTTATTGTTAGTCAATATTATCCTTTGGTTGGACCGTGGGCTATTATATTGTGTTGTTTTACTTCTTATTGTTATTATTATTTAATTTTTGTAAATGGCATCATCATGAACTCTTATATATTAAACCCAAGTTTACTAAATGTCATTGTGCTTGATAACGATAAGAGTATACTTGTCGAAACGTCGTGCTATTAGAATAAAACCAGGGATTGTTTCCCATAAAAACTGAGTTGTTGAACCAGTCATAGACATAAGCCCTGTCAAAATTCTATCTCGTATAAACCTGATTAAAAACATATATTTTGTTTCTTTTTTTTAATAGTTCAAAATTTCGTTTTACTTGCATTCACTACACTAGGATCTGGAAGAGTTGTTACATAACACGCGTTATGGTTGATGAGGGGGATTAGCCAATGAAATCGTCTGTTGTGGAAAGTCCTTGGCGTGTGGAGCACAGAACTGTAGGTAGACATTGCCAGCGAAGACGCAAAGCAAAAGATATATTTCCAAATACCCACTTGAAACATCAACGCTTGGTCTGGTATCAATTATTCGTGGGGTTACTGATATCGTCACAGAAACCTGATAAGGAAATAATATCGTAAACACATAAGTGTAAGATTCTTTTAAAATGTTTTTGCTGTTGGTGGTCGTATGTTTGGTTTAATGGAAACCTATATTTTATATTGTAGGCAAGACTACATCGTCATCACCAATGTGCGACCGTACAACAGAAGATCGTGTAATTACTACGGAAGATGCTGTAAGTACTACAGAAAACGCTGTAAGTACTACAACAGAAGACAGTGTAATTACTACAGACGACACAGTAAGTACAACAGAAGACAGTGTAATTCCTACCGAAGACAGTGTAATTACTACCGAAGACACAGTAAGTACTTCAGACGACAGTATAATTACTACAGAAGACACAGTAAGTACAACAGAAGACAGTGTAATTACTACAGAAGACACAGTAAGTACAACAGAAGACAGTGTAATTCCTACTGAAGACAGTGTAATTACTACCGAAGACGGTGTAAGTACAACAGAAGACAGTGTAATTACTACAGAAGACACAGTAAGTACAACAGAAGACAGTGTAATTACTACCGAAGACAGTGTAATTACTACCGAACATACAGTAAGTACAACAGAAGACAGTGTAATTACTACAGAAGACACAGTAAGTACTACAAAAGACAGTGTAATTACTACAGAAGACACATTAATTACAGAAAACGCTGTAGGTACTACAGAAAACGTTGTAAGTACAGGAAACGCTGCAATAACTAATTCCTCCTCCATGTTAAATACGGCTTCACCTTGTGGATGTTTCTGTCACGTGGTTTATCAAGACCAGAGGGACAACAATCATATTATCGAGGCGTTTAAAGCAGAAATAAGTAGAAAGTTGGTAGTTCCAGTGAAGACATTGTCAAAAACAATACAAAAGAAAGTAAGTGCAGAAGACAGACGTCCATCAGCCGTGTATTGTGGCTATATAGGAATACTGGCGATTGTTGTTTCACTTGGTGGTTTTGTCATAGCTGATGTAGTTTCGCTTATATCGCATATACATAGATACCTCACACAATAAACAGTGGCCTAAGCACGTGAGGCAAGGATCCCTAAATTCGCTTTAAAAATAGACATTGTTTTGGTTCTTTTGAAGGCTGGAGTAACCGACTTAAACTTTTCTTTGTCTAACATAATTAATGTAAATTGCCTTTAACAAAAACCTTACATGTCGCATTGTTGGATAATCTGTTTTCGCATCCATGGGATATTGAAATGGCTTATATATCGGAAGAATTTAGGGATCCATTCAGCTGGATTTCTAATAGATTATTATCAGACAGAATCACTGTTTGAAGTTATTGGAATGCTGACGTGACACACTCTGTGGCCGAAAAGTCGTACATTTAGTTGCATGTGCACCATATTAGTTTCAGCGTGTTGCGCCTAATCTCATTCTTATAGTGTTCGATTTGTAACTTTTAAGATAGCTATGCGATGTTTCACCTAATCTCATTATTATAGCGTTAGATTTGTAACTTTTATGATAGATGTGCGGTGTTTCACCTATTCTCACTATTACAGCTTAATAGCACGAACTCCCACGGTGTGTTATATCGTATTGAAGCGTATATTGGAAGCGAATCATCGGAGGAAACATCATGCAGCATCCTGGCCACATTTAACTATTACAAAACATAACGTGACTCAAGGCAAAGATAAACACGATTGGATTAGTGTGCAATACAAAGGCTTGTTTCGACCAAAGCCATATACAGATACCATGGCGGTAAATACCACAACCGCGCAAACTGAACATAAATGATACAAATATTAGTGGCCTTGCTTTGTGTAAATACTGTGTTACATTTATCAGTTAATGGCGGTGGTTCGTTAGTGGTGGTGAATTAAAAAGTGTCCACAAAGTTTTGTTCCAAATTATTCTGTATGCTATATCTGAAGTTATGGTTTGCATTAACATGTGTGATCCCCTAGTTTAGCGAAATCGCCCAAAATCAAAAGTAATATTTGCCTATAGTAACAGTAACACATCCATACCGATCAGCAGTCAACATCTGCTAGGCCGCCACGCTCACTGATATCGATGACATTGGTGCGGATTAATGAGCTCGCAATACTAATTTTTTTCCTTGTGCAAATTAAATTCTAGAACATACTTTTGCACTATGTTGAAAGGGCAATGGTTATCGCCGCACCCTTTCCAACAGAACTGGTCATTATTGGCCCAAATGATATCGATATGGTGCTAAGAGACCTATCAGATCAGACGACCTCCCGTGTCAGGTGGCCATAAGGCTAAACGACTAGCATTTTGCCGAGCAAACACGCCAACATTGGAACATGGCGTCCTACTGAAACCTTCACTGGTCAGAGGAGAGTAACTGACGAATGGTAGAGCACCCGTGGAACATGGAATATACACAGTGGAAAATCGTAGAGCGGCTCTTATCATATGGTGTTGCCTTTCATATGACCGTAGTCTTCCAATATGGGGTAAGGTATCATCTGCCTTTCAATGAGAATCGGTTTATGATAATGCCAAGCTATGTGCCGTACACTTTCTTTGGGTGCAGTTTGCTTTGAAATTAGGGGTGTTGTAATCAACTGGCTACAAAACTTGCGCAAAGGAAATCATTGGAACCATCTACTGCTATGGCTGGTTGTCAGACAGAAGACATCAGTAGTGGAACCATTTCCAACCAACTTTCAAGTTTAAAAAGTGAGAACCCTATTAAAATGGCATAGCTTTGTATGATATCATTATTGCTGTACATAAATGGGCATACTAGAATTTAAGGTCTTATTACCCTATCTACCTTGGGGAAAGTGAGCCTTTACAGCTGGGCTAGAGCCTACTCAAATTTCGATTATCAGCTGTCCGTGTATTTTTAACAGCTGTCCGTGGATTTGTCAGTGGTATATACGGGGCATGGGTTTATCGTGTCCTACTATTGTTAATAAATCAAAACAGTTACCCCCCCCCCCATATTGTATAATCTACATCGGTTACCTATTACGAGAGCCACAGTGACAGAGGGGGTATCCAAGTGTTAGCAAAGTGTGTTCATCGGGATTTTACGGCGTGGTTCCCCTTTGTCAGTGATGCAGGGCCTGGCAAAAGATAACGTTTACTCGTTCGGATGGGACGACAACAGAGGTCGTGTATAAGAATAGTCTGTAGCGCCTTGTCTGGGCAAAATTTCCATCATAGCACACTGTATGGCGTATGCCTTTCTTCATTAGCCCAGTCGGAGTGGGTCGTGAAAACCCATTTAATCCGATCACATTACCTATTTCCTTTTTGAGTTAAGTTCAAAAACCCCTTACTTATAGATGCTTTAATAACCTCTGTCCCTCATATTTGTCCCAGCTACCTGAATTTTATGTTCCAAAAAGAAATCTCAAATCTTCAACAGATCCATTATGCTTGTTAGTAGAACGTTCTGCAAGATTTGTGTTCATTTGGTAATCATTCATGTTTGGTTTAAGCCCCTTTTCTCTGGAACAAACTATCTCAAACTATTGTAACCGGTTGATCTATGGGGTTATTCAAGAACAATTTGAACACACATTTATTCTTATGCTTAATTTATGCAAAGTAAAGTTAGTTTATGAATTAATGAAATTTATAAGATCTTAAGTTAATTTCAATGTAAACATTACTATATCTTAATTGTATTTTAGTTTATTTAATTAGTGGTGGAAGTTTTGCGTTATAAAAAATAACAATAATAAGGATAAAAGCGAAGTGAGGCCAGGTTAGTACACAGGTGCCTAACTCCTGGAAATACCGTTGCGCCCATGATTGGAAGAGAAACTACCACTATAATTTAGTTTTAGTATTTCATGTATAACGCAAAAAATATATAATTCTTACTAGCTCGAAAAATGCTCACTCGAATCAAAATAAAAAGAGAGGGAGAGAGAAATGGGGTTTAACGTCCACTCGACACAAACTAGGTCATTTCGGGACAAAAACATGGTTTAATTTTTTTTCAATAATTCGCTTGCGCGTAGGTGTCTTTAGCTGTGGGAGGAAACCGGAGAAAACCCACGAGGTTAGACAGGCAACCCTACTCCTTGTCACGTACAACCGGGGAATCGAAACCCCGCCAGTTGACTCAATGACAGACCGTATGATACAGCGCGCGTGCTAACCATTCGGCCATCCAACCCCCATCAAAATAAAAGGATTGAATTAAGCGTATATTCAATCAACTATGAAATGAAATGAAATGGGGTTTAACGTCCTACTCTTCTGCACCTAACCTGGGCTAATTGAAGACGGGCATACGCCATACAGTGTGCTATGAGGGAAATTTTGCCCGGGCAGCGGCGCTACGGCCTACTCTTATATCGAATTCCAACTGCCAAGGGATCTTTTACGTGCACGCCAAATTGTACACGGGTCCTCGGTTTTTGGTCCCATCCGAACGACTAGGCAGCTGTCCTTGTCAGGCCCTCTGTTCTGCATCACTGACAAGGTAAACCACGCCGGAAAATCGAGATGAACTTTCTCGGCCAATGCCAATCAACTATGAAGTCTTTATGTTAATGTATATTTCTAAGAAGAGCATGTTATTGTGATTACTTATTTAAGGGTATACTGATAGTTACAGCAGATTATATTGTAATATGAAATACTTGTATAACAATGATCGAAGTTATTTAAATAGGCAGTTGTTTTGTTTTGTTTTGTTTTGTTCTTCTTTTGAATACTAAAATTTTCTCATACTCTCTATGTGGGTATGGATTATTAATTATTGTCGGTCTGTTGAACATAGGGCCCTTGAGTACCGTACCATCAGCAGTGCCACCATGGTTGTTATATAAACTGATTTTTTAATCGTATTTCGCGATCCGATGCAATAAATGCCCGAGTGACTTAAAAGCTGTATAAACCAGCCAAAATTTTAAAATAATTGTGTCGCAGAGATTGTTTCGTAACCCAGAGGAGCTCTAAGAGCAACTTCTTTCAAAATCATTAGGCATCTTGTTTTTAATCACGAACATTCACATTTTCAGCCCCACAATGTTTCATAACATGTACAGGTGATATCATGAAGAATTTTAATTAAAATAGGTTTCTTTCCGTGTAGTGTGCAGAGAGAAGGGCCAA
The DNA here is from genome assembly GCF_932274485.2 of Patella vulgata. Lineage (NCBI taxonomy): Eukaryota > Metazoa > Mollusca > Gastropoda > Patellidae > Patella > Patella vulgata. The sequence continues at coordinate 19,478,684 of NC_065881.2, forward strand.
GGGCAACGGGCATCCATTTCAGAGTTGGTAGAGCATCCAATCAAGAAGTGAAGTTAAATTAAATTTTCGCTGTTATATTCAGAATATTTTATTTCATTTGAGTTAAACGTTTATTTCATTGTTTTTACACATTATTTTTTATGTAATTTCTCCCACTCGATTCGTGTAGAGTACACCCAAGGCGCTGGTCCCGGGCTTCAACAAAACGCCGCGCGCCACTGGTGTCTTTCATTTACAACGTTGAACAAATTTTTAAATCTTAAAAAAAGATAATAATGACAAAATATATCGATAATTCTACCACAATATTCATATATATATTATAACAAGCCTTCAATCATTTTCTCACATTTATCATCACTAAATATCAATACAAATATTGTTTGAAAACCTAAAGAACAAGCGGATAGTACATCCGGACATTCTTTTAGTGCAAAATAGGTTGGAAATTAGTCGCGCAGCGCGACTCGCGCTAAAAAGTCTACTGATTGTTTTCTGATTGACATGTCTGGATAATCAAGACTATTTTCTACGCATGCTAGATCAATTTTCGGAGATAATAAATGTACAAAACCAAAAGATGCAGTACAGTTAATAATAAAGCAAATTAAATAAACCGACAAAAAACAATTTTCTATATCTGCTGTAACAACCAACAAGCTAAATTTTACTGCAATTCATAATCGTTAAAAACAGATTTTTACGGCTTTATTTCACGTGCGATGGCCATTTATTATTATTATTACATAGCGCTCCTTTCATGATAGACATGTTCAGATACACTTTACACTAAAAGGATAATATAGTACAAGGGTTAAAATCAAAATATCAATATGGGTCATTCCATGTCAAGCTGGCCAGGGGTGGGAAATCGACCCCCTCGAAAATTTCTGGAAAAACTATATGTTTTTGTACGTGTAAAAAATAGAAACTGTGCAAAATTTGTGGTGTGTAGCTTGAAAATTGACTGGTATACGGACATTTGAGTTTCATGAGTTACCGTACCGATAAGTTTTCGGAACAAAATATGTATCAATAATTTACTCGAGTTTCAGATATTTTTTTTTACCTTTCTAGTGAACATATATAGCTGAAATTTGGTCCCATGATACTTGACCATAAAAACCGAAAGAAAAATGGTGTAATTGTATATTTTCTGGATTTTGTAGGGCTCCAAGAGCTACAAAGTAATAGATATAGACCCAAATATTGGCTTATCCAGAGATTGCCGGTAGTATAACATAAGAAACATATGAAAACGCATCAGTCATCACTAGATTCCCGGGAAATTGTCCTAGAATATGGTTTTAGACACAAGTTTTCGAAAATTGCTTCATAGAATCCGGTAGATGAGCACCTAAAATTTGGTGTAATTATAGTTTGTACTAATGTCTCTAACATAATATGTTAAAGCCATTCTTGTCCCACGCATCTCGATATTTTCAAGCTACAGACCACAAATTTTGCACAGTTTCTAGATTTTACATGTACAATAACATATTTCTTTCCAGATTTTTTCGAGAGGGTCGGTTTCATAAATTTCTGAAAATTGACCCACTTGACATGGAATGACCCATATAGAATATAAATGTAACACAAGGGACACATTACAATATCAATACGCGAAAACTTCTCACCTCATTCAAAGATAAAAGCAAATTACAGCAGGACACTACTATACTCTGAATTGGTTTATTCCCGAGATTCAGTATATTACAATAACTTGCTCGTGCAACGAAAAGTATGTAGGTGAAACGAAGCGTTCACTTATTGTAGCACCATGGGTCTTTTGTCAGACGTTGAGAGCGGACACGCACTAAAACCGGTCGCCACAACCTACATACGACCCATGCATCTTTTCTTACTACATATTTCTGTAGCCTTGTGATCGTCTAGAATTAAGTATGTACTTCTTACAGTTTCTTAAGACGTTTGTCTTACCAGGATTAACAATGCAACAGTTCGCTTCTACATTTTATATAGCATAGCCGAATACATGTATACAAGCACGGATTACAATACAAGCTAAAACCGTTTCTCAACCGGGGGTTTAGGAACTCAGATGGAACCTCTCTGGAATCTAATGGAAGTCTAACTTAAAACTTTACTATGATTTCTTTTATAAGACTCCTGCATATCACGCACAGAAAGCCTGTTCATGGCTCTGAACCTGTGCAATTAACGAGATGATTGGTTACTTTAAACCAAATGATGGAATTAGAATAATTCCACTCACGTGTAATCTGGTGGTATATTATTGACACATGTTTTGGTTAAATAGCTCTTTTTATGTGTCAACTGTCAATTACAGACTAAGTTGATTTAGTACACACTATATATAATATATATGTGAATATGTGTGAAACTATTAATTTGCCAAATATATTAATTAATGACATATAAAGTCATCTTATTTCCCTATTCTTTGTCTATAAATTTAAAAACAATGTCGCAACGACGATAGTGCTACATTATGTACGAATAAAAAAGCACAAATCCCTCAGCAGAGCATATTAATTAGGAAAACAGAAGACTTCTTAAGGGCATTTATATAAAACGCATCAAGCCCCTGCAGTTAAACCGTGATTGGGACTTATGACCAACTTATACATGGATTCCAAGACTTTTGTTCTATTTCAGTGCTTATCCAGTAGTACGTATATAGTGTTAAAGTATGTAATATCAAGGTCGTGGACCATCTAGATGTCACAATTTGTTCCAATTTTGATAAAAATTAAAACATGTGTTTCAATCTCAAAGATCTCGGTTATTTCGATATTCGTGCATAACGGACTTTAACTCAATGGATTATGGCCCCTAGAGGTCACAATTTTTATCTGATTTTAAAAATCGTTTAAATATATCATCGTTACAGCCTAATGTTGATTGAGTTCGAATTTCGTAAAAAATAAAAATCAGACCGTAACTGCCTGTCAAAACGGCCGTTCCTTCAACGCAAATTGTGTAAAAGTATGTAATAATAAGCTTGTGGACCTGCTAGAGGTCACAATTTTTTGCCCGCTCTTGATGAAACTTCAAATATATCTTTATATCCCAACGATCTCAACCCCTTCCGATACTCGCGCATATCAGGTCATAACTTCTTGGATTATGGCGCCTGATCGTACGAAAAATCGCATTATTTTTTCTAGGTTGTCCTCTATCCATATCTTGCAAAATGTGGGAGTATCTTGCCTGGCAACCGCTGGTAAAGATTATTCTATAGGCTAATAGAACATACTTGTGTTTATAAATGCACGTTCTCGATATCTGCCGTGTAAACACTTGGGAACTCGTCATTTGAGCCTGAACATTCGCTGTATTAAGTTCAACTTTGAATAAAGCAAATTTTGACTGTGGGGTTCCTTAGACAAGGTTTGTAATAAAGGGGAATAACTCTTGTTTTTTTCCGAACTTGATAAGAATTTTTCACGAGTATCAACAAGGTATTGTAAATATATATTCAATTCTATAATATTATCTAAAAATATTGAATTCTTACTGACTTAAAGCGGTATCATGGAAGATTAGATAAATAGCTGACAGTTCTCGCTATAATAGTTTTAAAATAGATAATGTAAAGTGAATATGCTGAAAATGTCAGTCCAGTTACTTTAATCTAAGCCGAGAAATCCCATTTAACAACATTGTAGCCTCAATTGTCATTGTTACCGGTGTGACGATAACAAAGTCTTGATTATTTATTTTACGGTTTATCATCAACGGCCGTTAAACAACAAATCACATTCAAATCTGTCTAGTCGTTTGGATTATGAAAAACCGAGGTCCAGTGTACACAAGGGCATGCAAGTAAAAGAACCCTTGACAATACGAATTCGAAATAAGAGTAGTCCGTAGCACCGCTGTTCGGGCATAATATTGTAGAGGAACATCGATCCATTGCGTTTCTTCCCGAGTCCACATTCTTGAGAACTGAAACACTCAACGAGCGGTTTATTGTCTCACATGGGTGTGTGTAATTAATACGAACAGTTTACTGTACCAGTGTTATTTCGATGAAGGCTGTAACTAGGGTTAATATGATGACAATATGGAAAAATTGACTACCTACGTCAAAGCTGCATAAATATTAATTGTTCATGAAGTTAAGTGAATCGTCCAAAGACGTTCGTTCTACGATCAGGACTGTTCTCTTTGCATATCTTGGCGACATGAAAGGGGTCATTATGCACCGCACACGCCATCAAGTGGCTCAGTCGGTTTTGCGTCATGGAGTTGCGCAGCCAAGTTTTGATACGGCACAGAGTGCTGACGGATCGCTCGGCTGAGCAGGAACTAGCAGTGTGAGATGAGAAGAGCTTCGACAGAAGGGAACGTCTGTCTCACTTCAGGTGACATAACGAGGAACGCTTCGTGCGTGCACAAGTGAAATAGATTTGGCCGAAAACTGACAATTCTTGTACCAAGTCCCGATTCAGCTCCAGATACATAGAAACAAGCTCATCATCTGTCCTGGCGATCAAAATCATGGGGGGGGGGGCAGAGACCTATTCGTCCCCGCTTCCGATTCTTATACACGCCGATAGTGTTCAAACTTGTCATTCCAGCCCTTACTTTGTTAGAAAGACTCTGCATGCCACTACGAAATGGCGGAGGAATATCCAAATCTGCCAACAGCATAGAAAGCTCTAAAGTTTCCGTCCGACATGTCTAACAGTTCAGGCTGTAGGATCGGGTTAATATCGGTTGCCTCTCTTCCAGTTTTCCCGGTTGCCACCTCTTTATACAATTTGTAGACAGGCGAGATAGATCGTACAATTTACGGAATACATCCCCCCACCTCTCTGCTCACCAACAGGCTGGAAATGTGGTACTGCACAGGGCTTTCGTCTCCCCTGGGCATGTAATCAAATGACAGAATTCTACATTTCCACCATTTTCTGAATGTCTATGATGCTGTTGCCCAGAATAGTTTTCGCCTCAGAATTCTCATCCAAATTTTCAGATCTACATCTCAAATTCCGATTACTTCCGGACTGGGTTTATTAGAAAGATGATGCATATGTATTTCATCCCCGATCACCGTGACACCTGTGGACGTTGACAAATCGTAATCTGTTTGGGTTCCAGCCGAGGACCTCTGTAAACGTTGCATTTTAGTGTCAACTTCATTTCTGTTCTTGAAAAAGACGCCTTTGCGTTTATTATGGCGTCTCATATTGGAAGATAACATAAATGTCTTGTGTGTTGACTGTTATGCATATCACTTAGCCAGGACAGTCGTGGGTACTATCGCCATCGTAAACCATTTGACAGGCAAGAGTGAACGGGGGGGGGGGGGCTTATAATATGATTGGCCAGTCATGTATCAAATTCCATACTAGGCGGCAGGATCTTAAAACTGTTGTAGTGTTACATAATCAGATTATCTAAACGTAATTTCCCATATAAATACAGCTATGTAGGAGACATTTATAGGCATTGCATGTTTCAATACCTTAGATTTGATCACAATTTGGCACATGAAAACAGAATGCATTGATGTTTAAAAATAAAAGTGTTCTGTGGAAATCAATATTCATGTGCTTTTATATTTCTGTCTGCAAGTCCGCAGTTTGCTGTTGTATTATTGTATTTGCAGAATTGCCCACTGCTCATCTTTGTGTATAGCAATCATTACGTCGGAAGTGGCATTTTTGATCTCCGTCAACATCAATTCCTTCCCGCAAAAATCTAAACGATCAACTCTCTACATAATAATGACGGGGAGAGTGCCAAATGCCGTGCCCTATATGCATATAAAGATTGTAACCAACGGAATGTCGAGCAAAAAGATACAGCCTATGATGTTACAGCCATTTGACATCGCACAGTCAATGGGTAAATAATTGCTAGTCTGAGGAGAAAGTCCAGCACTAGTCGCCTCTCTTTAACCAAAACGAGCTCCCTCGTCCATCCATCACATGCAATGATAATGTTATTGATAATGTAACCAATAACCCTATTTATGAATGGCAAAACTGTAAAATAATCTGGATAATTTAAATAGAATTTAAAGGAGATACAATTTTTAAAAATATAGTTAGCTGAATCAAACATGTAAAAATTTAAGAACTGATGATCCTTTGTGAGATAATAGAAAATATACATTTTAACCCGTCTGTCAATCAAACCACGTGATATAAACAATTAGCCATGTAACGTGAATTGAGGCACAGCGTACTGTTCAGTTTGAGTGAATTTACGCGACGGATTTGTGTACTAAACGTTAAAAAACCCATAAATTCGTGTTTATAATATCCTAATAAACCGCCGATTTGATCAGATTTTTGGCCAAAGGACGACGCGTGAACACAATACAGCAGTAAACTTACGCCAAATCTGTATGCTTACTATAGAGCCCAGTGAGCGTGTTGAACCAACTATGTCACTTCCGGTGTGAATAAAAATTAATTTCTTACTTACAAAAACTTTTTTGCTTGTGCTACAGAGGGGATTATTTATCAATATATATTTAAGATTTATGGAAACCTTGTTGAAAATCGTTGGTATCCCCCTTTAATTAGAACTAATGTTATCGTGTCCCAAAGCATTAACCAATCAAATTGCTTGTCTGCTTACCCTCAGCCGAAAATGCTCATCTTCGAACTCCATCAAGGCATTGACCTAATAAACACCTACACCAAGTTTGAACACTGTAGCTCAATTTGAAAGAGGGTTATTGTGTCCCAAAAAGTGTGACGGACAGACAGGCGGGCAGACAGACGAACCCATTTTAATAGTCCCCTGCTTTCTTCGGAAGGCGGGGGACTAAAAATAGTTTGAATTGAAGTATACTTAAATATCTTTAATAATGGCAATTAAAATATAAAATATTGGCAATAGGGGGGATTTCTTGATTTTTTGTGGCATAGGACGGTATTTATTGTTTTGATTATAATCACAGTGTTACACAATAGATTATACCCCTACCTCTATTGAGAATTGTAATTAAAGAATGTAATGATATCTTAATTTATATTATGTCTTTGAATCTACCTGGGAGGTATGGGCAGCCGTATGCCACCGTAAATTAAAGACTGATTATTTCTACAAACATCCAATTATAGTATTTAAATTATACACCGTTAACCAACCATTGATCTTTTAATGACAATGTATCGTATAGTTTATTCAGCTCGACGTAAGACTTTAAAATATATAGACACAGTTAGTTTAACTTGAATGAAGAAACTAATCTTCCTCTCCTCGAGTCATTCTGTGATTTATTGCGGATGATTAGAACAGTCTATTCGTCGGCTACCAATTTAAATGATCTTCAAATTACATTACAAGGTGATACTGATATCTTACTCAACTGATAATTATCAACGAATTAAAACCTAAATGCATGCTAATAACTACTGAGCAGAAAAAAAGGACTTTTAACACCAGACTTATTGATAAACCTTAACAACTGTGTGATTGAAAATGCTCCAACTTTTAAATTGCTTGGTGTTCAGGTCGATAATCATCTGCAATAGAACGATCACACAAATTATATTTCAAAAATTATTAATCAAAAAATATTTCAGTTACTTAAACTGAAAGAATTCCTTCTATGTAAATTCCGATCAATATTTTATAAATCACCTATATGGGAAAACTGCGATATTATATCTCTTAATACTCTTCAACGTCAACAAAACCGAGCATTCAAACTTATTCTAGATATAGAGCACACACAAGATTTATCTCCTGGCATAGCGAATCTAAGCTTATTAAAAATTAAGGAAAGACATTTATTAAATATGTTCTCCTACCATCACAAAATAATTTATCATGGTCGCCCGGGGTATTTTAACTAATGTTCTTCCCTTTTATAATACACCCTATAGTAATATTAATAACAGATTAATTGTTCTCAGACCCCAGCTTTCTGTTGTTAAAAATAGTATAAAATTCAGGAGATCTCAGTTATGGCATTATGTGCCAAATATTAAAAATATAAGCTCAATCAACATGTTTCGGAAGCATATTTATAGATATTTAATGTTTTCTAGTTCATCCATATTTTATGGATCTATGTCATCAGCTTCCATGTTGATCCATGTACATATATTTTGTATAATACTATTCATACCTATCTTCGAGCAAATACTGTATGCTGTATAATTTAATTCATACCTCTCATAGTTTAAACAATTTTCACATTTATCAAACAGTACATCTAATATCTGTATTATCGTTATGTAAAACATTTGTTCCGGATTTTATGTATGCTTGATGTTGTTAAAAGGGCAAAAGGTGAGAAAGGGCCCCGGCATAATTTTCTACGGTTTGAAATAAAGTGATTATTATTATTATTATGTTGCATATATATCACCTTTCAGTTGAATCATGTGTCATTTGTTATGTTCATATCGTCTTACGGATTTGTCAACATCAAGGTGAGCTTGTTCTATTGTTCCATCAGCCTATTCAGATTGGTTCAGATGAATTTAGTACTAAAATGGCATTTATCCGACAAGACCAGCGATCATCTCATAAGATTGGACTTTTACTATGTCTTTTAAATGGATTTCGATGTCTCTGAATTAAAGGTCACGGACGAGTGCCGAAGTCGTGAAACGCGCCGTCGTAGGGATTGGTTTGGGGCCTGTCTCTCCCACCCAACCCAGAAAACGCGTTTTGTTGCTACGTAGTTCAGGGCGTGAATACAGCAACCTGAAAGTGGTCCATTATAATGAAGACATCTGAACTCCAATCAACAAATCAATCAATCCGGCTCTTCATGACACCCAAAATTTCACTGATGAAACAAATCCCGAAACACATGTCGCGTTTAGAGCAGGGTGGTGCTACACACTTTTTATTTAAATTACACAAATTATACACTTATTTATAAATATTTTATCCATTATTCAATTTAAAGAAGTTTCGATTCCCGAAATATTGATGATACAATTAATGATCGATGACCAAAAACTGTCACAATCCGGAATGGCCCAAGACCAAAAATTTATGGAATTTCGAGCACTTTATTTTGCCGTCTAGAAAGCAAAGGGTTTCCCCCCCCCCCCACAAAAATATTTTTAAAATTTTGTTTTTCACTTTACCCGTCTCCACAAAAAATCTGATTTTTAAAAGCGTATGCAAGTTAAATATCTTTGATAGCGACTTTATCTGGTGTATCTTTTATTTTGATTTTTCTGATGAATTCTATTAGTCTATATGACAATTATGTGCGGTTTTGTTGTATAATAATAGTATGTTCAGCTATACTTTTCGTTTAAAAAATGTATGTTTTATCCCGTGTAGACTCTTCTTCGCGGAAATCTATGACATATCTATCTACATCCCTGTCTGTCGGGACAGCCAAATGCGACACCACAATATAATGGGGCATATAAATAGATAGTGAATAGGTACCGTTACTTGGGACCCAAGGTGCGTCTCTGTACACTTGACGTTATATTTTTATGACGTCATATGGATTTTCTGGCTTCACAGTAAGTATGACCGGTGCCAGCTAAATCAGCCACTTGGATCACTTCACCAAAATTGAGTTCGATATATTTCTGTATACTATTATGTAGGCTTTAAAATGCAACACATTATGTTGATAGCTCAAAAATTGACCGAGATGTGAAATTTTGAAGCTTCAAAGTCGACAGAAGTGGTTTCTGAGAAAACGCCGATTACTAAAGTCGGGGTACTAAGAAACTTCAAACCATCATAGCAACCAGTATCTTACGATGGGGATGTTGCCTCCTAATGTTTAACAGTGGTACAAAACATCATACCCGATCTATTTCCAGCAAAAACTGGGTTCTCTGGGGTTTTTTCAGGGGCATGGGTTAAAATCACTACTTTTTAGAAAAAGAAAACGAAAAATTACAACAAAAAAAATATATAATTTTTTTCTGAGCACATGGACTTATAATTGCAATAAATGAAATAAATAAATCATTCTTACTGATTTTAGAGCTTAATCTATGCCTTTTGATACAGATACATGTAGGCCTACCCGGGAACATAAATAAAACGGGAAAAATAATTAAAAAATTAGATTTAATTGAAATTCATCCATATTATTTCATGCCTAGAAAATTATACATACATGTATATTCAAGAACACAAACAATCAAACATGACTATATAGAAAAATACTGACGGTAATCCTCCCTAATCCACCCTTTACATTTGCGATGTGATGGCATGAGGAAATCAGTATAAGCAAATCGGATACGGACGATTAGAATGAACCGTTGATTTATATTGAGTTTGAGATGGAATCAATGGATTGTTGCTAAATTTTCCCTGTTTGTGTCACAATTAATGTCCGCGGACCCGGGCATGAAACCCTCACCGACCACGCTAGGCCAAGGGATCAGCGAATTCCGCATCACTGTCTGAATCCGGAGTGACATGATCAGGAGTGACATGATCAGGTTAAGTCACAGGTTCTGGTAGATTTGTGGTGGTGGTAAAGCCTGTGGTAGGGGACAAGTTATATCCCTAGTTTCAACACAGCAGAATTCCGAGTCTTTTGATATTGGTGCAGCTGTCGTTCAGCTGATAGTCCTGGTGGAGGAATTATATCCGGTTTCGTATCATTCGGAACCACGGAGGAATCAACGATCAGATGAAAAACTTCTTCTTCTGAGTCGGCATACAACTTTCTAAAAACCTTGCCTGGATAATTGCTGTCAAATCTAAAATTGTAAAGAAAATTGAATATTTTAAATAATAGTCAATGTAATTCAAAAAGTGTCCTCGGATGTAAAAAATTAAAGCGTACATGTACAACATAAAACAGGCTAACGAGGGAAATTGAAATTTTCCCCAGACAGCGGCACTGTGGCTTACTCTTATAACAAATTCTGTTAAAGGGTCTTTTATGTGCACGCCAAAATATACACAGGACCCCAGTTTTCCATCCCTTTCGCACAACTATGCATTATTCCTTGCCAGGCCCTCAGTCTTTCACCATTGACAGGGAGGAACCACACTGTAAAATGGTTAGCAGGTGCGCGCTGTATGGTAAGGTCTGTCATTGGGTCACCTGCGTGGTTTCGAATCCCCGGCCGTACGTGACAAGGAGTAGGGTCGACTGTCCAACCTCGTGGGTTGTCTCCGGGTCCTCCGGTTTCCTCCCACTGCTAAAGACCCCTACGCGCAAGCGAATTATTGAAATAAAATTGAACCATGTGTTAGTCCCGAAATGACCTAGTTTGTGTCGAATAGACGTTAAACCCTCTCCCTCTCAAAGAAATGGTCCAAATAGCTTATGACGCTGTTTAACCCCTTTGAAAAGCAAACACTTTCATCGATAAGATAATTTACCTGCTGCGGAAGGCCTTCGCACACAATTCAAAAGATAGGAAATACATCGGTCCCGGTTGGTAGGGATCGTTCAGGTAATGTATCTGTTGCGCAAAGTCAAAACTATAGTGTGCTGTTATATCCCGTGTAGCATGTGCATTAAATGTTTTAGTCTAAGACCCCCAACCAGCGTACCGTTTTTTATACAGACTAAATGTTTCTCCTGCCTTTCAATTATTCACTTTTCATCTCTTCCGGTATATTCACACTGCGATATATTGCTGCGTTATTTTGCTGGCATATCCAACAAGTCCAAGTCCGTTTTTGAGTGAGTAATGACAATGAAAGGTACTAATGTCCTCCGCAAACGTCGAAATGAATGCAAGACAGAAATATAATTTTTTAAATTCATGCATGTGAATTCCTAGAGGGAAGCCAATGAACTAGTCTGTCACGAGGCTACGATTTACTCTTATATGGAATTCGAACGGCCAAGGGATCTTTAACATGCACGTCAATGTGTACACGACCAGGCAACTGTCCTTGTCAAGACCCCAGGAAACCATGCCGGAAAACCGATTAACTTTCTCAGTCAACACCGGGATCGAACCCGCAACTACTAGACCAGCGCCTTGCTCACTTACCCACCGTGGCTACCACTAAACCTAGAGCGTGCCCAATACTCTACTATACATGTATGTTAAACTATACATGAATTTTTCGTAGAATCATATCGTTAGCTTTTAGTGAAGATTCTGCGTAATATTCCTTGTTGGAAGGCATTTTTGATATGTTCTTTTTATAAAATGAGGTATCCATAACCACTATAGCACCACCCTTGTCAGCCTTTTTTATAATTATATCAGAGCTATTTTTCAAGGCATTCAAAGCTTCTTTGTGATCCTTATTAAGATTTGATTTGAATGTTTTATTTTGGACTTGGTGCGTTGATATAGTGGTGATGAATTTATCAAGAAAAATATCCTGTCCAGCACGTGGTGTGAAGGTAGATTTGTTCCGTACTAAATATTCTGGTTCTGATTGCCTTGATTCATCTAAATTGGAGTCGTCTTTATGAAAATGATGTTGTAGTCTTAATTTTCTACAAAAATTTGACAGCTCAGACTTTAAAGTACATGTGTCACTTCGTGGTGTAGGGGTGAACTTTAAGCCTTTATGGAGCAAAGAAATTTCCTTGTTGTTTAATGTGACACTACTTAAATTGACGACTGTTGGATCATTTTTATCTTTTATTAGTTTTTGTATCGAGTTTTCATTCTCAGGCCTCGATCTAAAAAAATGGTCATTTTCCATCATGTATTCTACCTTCCTCGTTTTTGGACAGTTAGATTCACTAAAGCCTCTTTCTCGTCGTTCAGAAAAATAATTTTGTTCTCCATACCGACGTGGACGCCTGACCTCTGTCCATTCATTATACTTGTTATTAAAAGTATTGCTTTGAGTTGATTTTCGCTGCTTAGACGTTCTTTGTGGTGACCTTCTCTCTGGTGATCTTCTCTGTGGTGATAGTCTCCTCCTTGACCTTGGAGAGTTGGGGTGATCTACATAAGATTGGTCCACGGGCGTTCGATTTTCCCTTTGTTGTGGTCGGATATCTTGATTATTTTTCTTCCTTTGACGTTTTTAATCAGGTCGTGGCCCTTTTGTAGGTTTACGTGTCTGATCTTCAGACAAATTTTTGGGAAACTTAAATTATCATTCCCATATTTTGTCTCGTAACCATCAAGCCAGTCCTGCTTTTTACCCCACTCTTTTATTGCAGATGTTTCTGCTGCTAAACAATCTTCTCTCCATTCATTGTTTAACAGTTCTAACATATGTTCATTAAGAGCATTTTCATAGAAAAGCTCAGTCATTTCTTGATCCACCGCTTTCCATTTGTTTTCAAAAGATTCCGCATTGATCTTCATGGATCCGATCTGTGTATTAAACTTGTACACTGCAAGTTTATATCTGAGTTGGATTATGTCTTCAGATTGACCAGGCACGGGTTTTATTCGAAATTTTAAGGGAAGCAGTGGATTGTCCCTCTTAACCCATTCTTCATAGATGTTGGCTTGAGTTTGTGTATGGTGATGTGTGGCAAACCATTTTTTGCGGTCTAGCTTTTTAATGTTCCAGATTTTCTGGATCTTAAGCTTTATCGCTTCTACTTCTTTCAACTCTGAACGATGGTTTCCTGGAGTTCCGTTGTCAAGTGAACTGATGGGCGGATTTGTTTTATTATGTCGTCCAATTTATTGACGATGGTATTAACATTTCTCTCACCTGTATGGCTTTCTAGGCATTTTTTTGCAAGAGTGAACACATCTTGCACCAAGCAGAATGTTTGATCTTGTTTGACCGTTAGTATACCAACTTTCCCTGCTAAGTCGTTGACAACTTTGGTTAACTCCTCAATTTGTTGTTTAGTTCCTTTTCCAGCCATAAGCGCGTATAAAATATATGAAAAGTTAAAGATAACTACTCTTAGGTATTAGATACACAAAAAAATAAAAGTTTTTGAAAAAAGAACTACATTATTTGTCGATTACTAGCACTTTCGCTTATTTTATTAAGCTCTTCAGATAATCAACATTTTGGTAATGCAATAATGATTATGACGTCATAGCGTCATAGTAACACAGAGGGAACATAAGTTTAATATCAATCAGAGAACAATAACTAGGCCTATATACAATGAAATTACTACAATTTTTCATTTAAAGCTGGCCGATATTTCTCAATAAAATATGCCTCTTTGGCTTCTAATAAATCATTATTATAGCTATTAAGCTTGTACATCGGAAAAACGCTAAATTTGCAACCACCACAAACATCTATATGTGCACTAAGGGGGATCATCCTATAATGTGGATTGAGTATATGATGTCGATGGAGGTTCATCCTTGTCTTTAGCATACTTATAGTTTTTCCAATGTACCGTCTATTACAGCCTGAACAAACAATCACATATATGACATAACTGGTTTTACAGTTCATGGGTTTATTGGTGCACATACAAACATACTTCACAAACAAGAAGAAGATTACTTGTGTAATTTTCAACCTTCCACTGCCTATTTTTATGGATTGCCAAAGATCCATAAAAGCAAGACTATTCAAGAAGCTGTTAAAATTACAAAAAACAAAGTTGTTAACATTCGCAATCCGCGTGATTTAACCTTTAGGCCAATTGTAGGGGGGCCAACTAGTAGTAATCAACGCTTAAGCAACTCCATTTACATCATATTAAAACCATTTTGCACCAAAGTCAAAAGCTTCCTTCGCGACGACATAGATTTTCTTCATCATCTACCGGAAGAGGTTGAACCTGGAAGCACGCTAATAAGCACGCTACAACAACATAGAAAGAAATCTAGGATTGAAAGCGATTGGATATTGGATTGACACATATCCTGAGTTACTATCAAAACGCTTCACTAAATCATTTATCCTGGAAGCTTTGGACTTAGTTGTGTCTAACAATATTTTTTATTTCGATAATAATTATTATTCACAGATTAAAGGTGTGGCCATGGGTACTAAAGTTGGCCCCACCTATGCAACTTTATCTTTAGGATATTTAGAAGAGATTTGGTATGAGAGGGTTGCTATTGAGTTTGATAGAGAATTCAGTGACAATGATAAAAACACTGTGGTTTCGCTTCCTGGATGACTGCGTTACAATACTTAAAGCAGATATGACAGTTATCTCCAAATTACATAAATATTGAACGAGTTGGACACTAATATCACATTCACTATAGATTTTAGCCCAACATCATTAAACTTTTTGGACGTAACCATTAATCTGTTACCAAAAGGGGTGATTGAAACGGATCTTTATTACAAACAAATAGATACCCACCAATATCTAAACTTTCACTCTTGTCATCCTTCTCATACCAAACGGAACATACCATATAATTTAGCTAGAAGAGTATGTACCATTGTTTCCAACCCGCTTGTCAAAGTTAAGCGACTAGAGGAATTAAAAACATTCTTATTGAAACAAGAATATCCTCTAGATCTCATAGAAGATGCAACGATTCGGGCCTTAAGTCTAGATCAGACAAAATTAAGACTACCAAGAACATCCCCAGCATGCGAAAATCTAAATGTTGCTTTGGTCACTACATTTAACCCTTCACAAGAAGATGGGAAGTCTTTGATAAAAAATAATTTACACATCCTTAAGAATAGTGAGGTTATGTCAAAAATGTTGTCTAAAACTAAGATTATCAACAGTCTTAAACAGCCACGAAATCTAGCTAAATTCTTAACATCTTCAAAATTTGATAGTAGTCCAGATACACCGGTGGTAAGTGAATGTGGAGAAATAAACTGCAAGACCTGTAAAATAATAATGAAGGGCTCCTCAATCCAAATCACCGATAACAAATCCTTTCATATTAAGCAACCCATGAACTGTAAAACTAGTTATGTCATATATGTGATTGTTTGTTCAGGCTGTAATAGACGGTACATTGGAAAAACTATAAGTAAGCTAAAGACAGGGATGAACCTCCATCGACATCATATACTCAATCCACATTATAGGATGATTCCCCCTTAGTGCACATATAGATGTTTGTGGTGGTTGTATACCAGTCCAAAATTACGTCATTTTAATTCACATATATTCCTATTAAAATTCTCTTTTAACAGGGTTAGAGATTAAGAATATTATGAGCTTTTCTCGTAATTAAACCCATTGTTAAACCTTAATTTTATAACTTGACAGAGTTACCTTAAGTGATTACGACAGACAGTTAATCGGCAGGGTAATTGAGTGAAGTCTCTGAGGCAGAACTATTGCTAGATTAAAACAATAGGCTGGCTAATCCCATTAAGGCTGGCAGGTTAATTGGGATTGAGCAGTGACACTTAAATTAATCTGTATGCTGACCAATCGTAGGCCCATATACATTCCATGTCATGGAAACCGCAACTGTATTCTGGGACACACGAATTAGGTATATCAGTTCATGTTGCCTCTGAGGTTCTCATAATATACTTTACCAACGATTAAAACAACTGTCTTCTTGTCATTTAAGGTAAGCCAAAGTTAATGTAATATTTCTACTTGTCCTCTATTTTGAAAATTGAACTTGTTCGTATATATAATTATTCGCCTTTAGTTATCAAGTTTTATATATTAATTATTACGTTTTCGTTCAAATGTTGCGATAAGTATTCACGTTTTTATTTATTCTACAAAAGCAATTAAATCGATATCATCGATACCGTAGAGTAATCCATAAACGCCTTTGCTTATAAGCTGTGTTGCAAGTAATAGTCAATTACGGTATAGTAATAATTAATAGTGTCGATATTCCATTTCATTATTATCGACTCGAACATATATGACGTAATATATGAAGACATTTAAATCGTGCACATGTAAATAGTGCCTCTTCACATGCCGTAGACTGGAATAGCAAGTCTGCTTCTACAGCGCTTGATATCCGTGTCTACGTATAAGCGAGTATCCCAAATATTTGTTTAAACCCCCAATTTATAATTACTTCTTGTTTATCTAGTTTATATATTTGTTCTATTGCTCTTTTGTTACTTGTACTTATAATTACGTTATAGATAATATACTTTACCCACTATTTTGCATGTATTGTATATAAATGTATTTCTTCTTTTATTCTTATCGTGTATATATGTATGTATGTTTAATATTTAACTTTTGAGTACAAAAGCAAAAACGACATGGAGGAATATTATACCAGTCCAAAATTACGTCATTTTAATTCACATATATTCCTATTAAAATTCTCTTTTAACAGGGTTAGAGATTAAGAATATTATGAGCTTTTCTCGTAATTAAACCCATTGTTAAACCTTAATTTTATAACTTGACAGAGTTACCTTAAGTGATTACGACAGACAGTTAATCGGCAGGGTAATTGAGTGAAGTCTCTGAGGCAGAACTATTGCTAGATTAAAACAATAGGCTGGCTAATCCAATTAAGGCTGGCAGGTTAATTGGGATTGAGCAGTGACACTTAAATTAATCCGTATGCTGACCAATCGTAGGCCCATATACATTCCATGTCATGGAAACCTCAACTGTATTCTGGGACACACGAATAAGGTATATAAGTTCATGTTGCCTCTGAGGTTCTCATAATATACTTTACCAACGATTAAAACAACTGTCTTCTTGTCATTTAAGGTAAGCCAAAGTTAATGTAATATTTCTACTTGTCCTCTATTTTGAAAATTGAACTTGTTCGTATATATAATTATTCGCCTTTAGTTATCAAGTTTTATATATTAATTATTACGTTTTCGTTCAAATGTTGCGATAAGTATGCACGTTTTTATTTATTCTACAAAAGCAATTAAATCGATATCATCGATGCCGTAGAGTAATCCATAAACGCCTTTGCTTATAAGCTGTGTTGCAAGTAATAGTCAATTACGGTATAGTAATAATTAATAGTGTCGATATTCCATTCATTATTATCGACTCGAACATATCCCAGTTAACATTGATGGTTAGATTTACGTAAAGTTTACGTCATTATGGTTAGATTTTGGTTAGCGTCCAATAATGGTAAAATTCTTTGGTTAAATTTACGTTACTTTTACGTCATAATGGTTATGGTTACTTTTACGTAAACTTTATGACAGATTACTAACCAATTTTTTTCCCTTTGAATACTTCTTGATTAAATAACATTACAAGTGTGTGCACATTCTAACAATTGATATATAGTCGGAATTCAGACATAATAATTATATATGTATTATTGGTTATAATTCTAACGTTAATCTAACGTAAATTTTACATCAGGTTTCTAACCGTTAGTTTATGGTTAGTTTTCTGACGTAAATCTAACGTTAGTTTTCTGACGTAAATCTAACGTTAGTTTTCTGACGTAAATCTAACGTTAGTTTTCTGACGTAAATCTAACGTTAGTTTTCTGACGTAAATCTAACGTTAGTTTTCTGACGTAAATCTAACGTTAGTTTTCTGACGTAAATCTAACGTTAGTTTTCTAACGTTATAATAATGTTAGTTTTCTAACGTTAATGTAATGTTAGTTTTATGTCATAATTTTAACCGTTAATTTAGGGTTAGTTTTCTAACGTAAATCTAATGTTAATTTTCTAACATAAATCTAACTTTAGTTTTCTAACATAAATCTAACGTTAGTTTTCTAACATAAACCTGATATTAGTTGTAAAACGTAAAACAAATGTCAGTTTAATGTCATGATACTAACAATTAAGGGCCTGACAAGACAGCTACCTAGTCATTAAAATGGGACAAAATGGGTAAGACCCTGGCTCGCTAGCCTGGAGGTCGGGTGTTCGATCCCTGCATTGGCTGAGAAAGTTCATCCAGATTTCCGGCGTTTTTTCCCCTTGTCAGTGAGGCAGGACGGAGAGTCTGACAAGGACAGCTGTCTAGTTGTTCAGATGGGATAAAAAACCGAGGTCCCGTGTACAAATTGGCATGCATGTAAAAGATCCCTTGACAGTTGGAATTCGATATAAGAGTAGGCCGTAGTGCCACTGTCGGGGCAAAATTTCCCTCATAACACACTGTATGGTGTATGGCCATCTTCATTAGCCCAGTTCGGAGCAGAACAGTTGGACGTTAAAGCCCATTTCATTTCATTACATTTTGTATCCATTTCTAAGTCCCCAAGAATAGAGGTCTAGCTCCTTTAATAGTTGCGAACTGTAGGTGACACACAAAGAGAAAACGAATGAATGAATGATCTACTCTCATTTCAAATTCCAAATGTCAAGGGTTCTTTTACGTGCACACCCACGTGATGGACTAGACACTGTTTTTTTTTAGGTCCTCTGTCCTACACTACTACTAACAAAGGGAACTTTCTCGACCAACATGTGGATCACGTTGGCTAAGTGAGTAAGACGCTGACTCGCTAGCCTGGAGGTCGGGTGTTCGATCCCTGCATTGGCTGAGAAAGTTCATCCAGATTTTCCTGCGTGTTTTCCCCTTGTCAGTGATACAGGACGGAGGGCCTGACAAGAACAGCTGTCTAGTCAGGGATGAAAAACTGAGGTCACGTGTACACACAGGAGTGCACATGAAAGATCCCTTGGTAGTTGGAACTTGATATAAGAGTAGGCCATAGCGCCGCTGCCTCGGCAAAATTTCCTTCATAGCATACTGTATGGCGTATGCTCGTCTTCATTAGCTCAGTTTAGGAGCAGAACAGTAAGACGTTAAACCCGATTTCATTTCATTTTTCTCGACCAACACGGAAATTGAACCCCTCATTTGCTAGCCAGTGTGTTACTAATTACTAGAGAGGGAGAGAGAGAAATGGGGTTTAACGTCTACTCGACACAAACTAGGTCATTTCGGGACTAACATATAGTTTAATTTTTATTTACATAATTCGCTTGCGCGTAGGGGTCTTTAGCAGTGGGAGAAAACCGGAGGTTGGACAGGCCACCCTACTCCTTGTCACGTACAACCGGGGAATCGAAACCACGCCAGTCAACTCAATGACAGACTTTATGATACAGCGCCCGCACGCTAACCATTCAGCCATCCACCCCCCCCCTTTACTAATTACTAAGTTTGTGAAATGTAGCATTTTCCTCATGTAGGTTTTTCCTCATGTAGGTTTGTTCTGATGAAATCGGTTTATTGTCCTACTGTTCTGCTCCGACTGGGCTAATGAAGACAGGTACATACCATACAATGTGCTATGAGGGAAATTTTGCCCCAGCAGCGGCACTATGGCCTACTAATATCGAATCCAACTGCCAAGGGATCTTTTCGTGCAAGCCAATGTATACATGGTACCTCGTTTTTTTGTCCCATCTGAGTGACTAGACTACTGTCCTTGTTCCTGCACCTTTGACAAGGGGAAACCATGTCGGAAAATCTTGATGAACTTTCTCCACCAATGCAGGGATCGAACACGTGCCCTCCAGATTACCGAGCCAGCATCTTACGCACTTAGCCACCGTGGCTTTATCAAAATTAGTAATGAAGATGTGCTATGACAGAAATTTTGCCTGGACAGCAGCATTACCGCACTTACTAATGAAGATGTGCTAGGAAAGACATTTTGCCTGGAGAGCAGCATTTCCGCATATAGTCATTACCAGTAGTTCTAAGTGCACGCCAACCTGTAAAAGAGGTCTTTACACACTTTTCCATCATTATCAATTACTAGTCTGCGGGTTCACTAGTCCATGGGTGCACTAATCCGTGCATTCACTAGTCCACTAGTCTGACTCTATAAAATACTATAAATATGAGTATTAAAGAAACCCAGTAGATATGGTGACTGATATCACCCTTCATAAGGTGATAACCCAACATCACGGCATTTTAACCCGAAATCACAACATTTTAACCATTATAGCATATGCCCTTCTTCATTAGCCCACTTGGAACAAAATAGTAGCATGATCAAACCCCATTTAAAATTCATTTTCATACTTTTCTGCACCAATCGGACTATTGAAGATAGTCGTACGCAATGCAGAGTGCTATGACGGAAATTTTCTATGGACTGTGGCAGGGCGGAGGATCTGGCAAGGGATAAGGTATAGTTGTTCGGGTCATACGAAAAATCAAGTCCTCATGTCCATATTGGCATGCACGTAAAATACACTCTGACAGTTGTAATTCAATAACAGAGTAGGCCATAGTGCCGCTATCCGTGCAAAGTTTCCGTCATAGTACACTGTATATAGTGTATGCCTGTCTTCATTAGCTCACTCAGAGCAAAACAGTAGGATGTTTAATCTCATTTAATTTTATTTAATTTTCCTACTTTTCTGCACCAATGGGACTATAAAAGATAGGCTGGCAAGCCGACGAGTGCACCCGTTGACTATTCAGCATCATTTACTTGAAAACGTTGAGAGAACCCTCAACGAAACGTCGCTTTAATTAAAATAGTAATTGTGTATTTTGTTGTATCATCGAGTCAAGTGAACGTTAAACCCCATTTCTCAATCTCTCAATTTTGATACCCAAAAATTTGACAAAACAAATAAAGATTGATTGTCGGAAACTGTTTCATAAAGCAGAGTTGTTCTCTACTAAAAGGTTATCACTGTCCAAATGTTCGGAGTAGTCCACACCTAGGCCGACTATGCATTAAGTGTTTTTATAATTAAATTTATTAAATATAGTACCTTGCACCAGTAAATATAAAATTAATGATCCTTTCACCAGTAAATATAAAATTCATAGGCCGACAATGCATTAAGTGTTTTTATAATTAAAGTTATTAAATGTAGTACCTTGCACCAGTAAATATAAACTTAATGATCCTTGGACCAGTAAATATAATATTCATGATCATTATTTATATAAGGCCTTCATCAACCTTGCACCAGTAAATATAAAATTAATGATCCTTGCACCAGTAAATAGAAAATTCATGATCATTATTTATATAAGGCCTTCATGTATGTTTGTACAAGTGTACATTCTTGGAATTGTATTACCATTAACAATATGGAGATCAATTATAATAACCTTTGGCCTTGTTCATGAATCCTTAAATTTTTGAAAATTTAGTTCTTAATATCTAAATAAAATATTGCTTAAATCAATGTGTGTTGTTAATGTCATTCAAAATGGCGGCTGTCTACATATACAATATATAAAATAGGTCATGAGTCGATTTTTGCCGTTTTTTTATTTCGAATTTAAAAGTTCAACCCTTAATTATATAAGTTGTAAAACCATATAAAAATAAAGGTTGGACAAAGACTAGTTCCTTTTTTTTAAGTTATGAATCTGAAAAATAGATAATAATGACCCAGTCAATTAACATAGAGATCTACTCTAGCTATATGAGTCCATATATTTATCGTCTCTCGATAAAAGACCTATCTCTGAAAATTAAAATTCCCCGATTTGATTATTCTTTTAATATAACGTAATTATGTAACCTCATATAAAATATGGTAGAGCGTATACAAACAAATTATATGAATAGATTCATTATCAGAAATATTACAGGCCTTTCAAACGAACAGCCGCCATTTTTAGACCTACAAAGATGTACAAATATATTTTTATCGTCTCGGGCAAGGTCAAGGTCACGATCTGTTCACGGTTGATGATTGTGTTTAAATCGGTTTATATCATATTATTTCTATTCACATTACAATATTTTTTTATAGGTTACGGTTATTGTTGTTATTTATCTAAATTGCTTCAATTATTTATTAAATATTTTTTGTTTGTTCGTTTGACCGGAACGTACGGAATTCTGGGATTTAAAATGGCGGCATAGGTTATTATTTTTCCCAAAGAAGAAATGATGCCGTGATTTAAAGTTAAATAAAGCTATTCCACACATACACACACGATTTTGGATTCAGCAAAGTAAAGTTGAAGGTAAGTGCACTTTTTATGCGAACTTCCGTTGACAGTATACCGATAGATCTAATGTTGATAAAAAAAATAATCTGGCCGTGGAAAAAGTTTGCACGCAACTTTGTATATCAGACAGTCAGTATTTGTTTTTAACACGATGCAGTTACATTGTCCGTAAACCATACTATTCATAAACAAAATCAACATTGCTTTAAGTTATCGAAAGTAATACTGGTTCCAAAATTGTTTTTAAAAAATCTGGATCCAAAAATTATCAAACACATAACGAATTTATTAATGATGTAGACTGTTAAAATTCAGGCTGTGCTAATTATAATATAAGTACATGTAGTATTTTCTAAACATTTTTATGGGTGTTTCAGGTTGTTTTTTTTTGTTGTTATTGTACTGATATTTTTGCAAATTTAATAATGCATAATGCAACGTAGGTTAAGTAGGTATTTCTTGAGACTGTAAATGTTAAATATTTTTAGAAGACATTTTAATGTATTAACTTGCTAAGTCTATAATCAAGTCTCAATGCCATCGGGTGCTCGAGATGTTCACAGATTCAAACACTGGCGGTTAATGTTAATGATTTAATTTAATTGAAAAATGGATAATCAAGACTTTAAGCTTATATACATAGGCCTATTTATATGATATAACATTAAATAACAAGTTTGCCCGTACATACTTGTACATAAAGGTTTCAGTCCTACTCCCCTGCTTATTTTTTCTTGTGGTGGCCAAGAAAGTTCATCAGGATTTTCTGGCATGGTTCCTCTTTTAACTGGTGCAAGACAGAGGGGCTGGTAAGGGCTAATGTACAGTTGTTCGGATAGGACAAAAAACCAAGCTCTTTTGTACACACGGTCCAGTCAAAATTTCCATCACAGCACACTTTCAAGGATTTGTCCAACTTCTTTAGCCCAGTTTGAGCAGAACAGTATGATGTTGAACCCCATTTCATTACAGATCCACAGTAGGTTGGCTGTCAGCCCAGTTGGAGCTGAACAGTAGGCCGTTTTACCCAATTACGTTTTTTTTGGGGGAGTATAAAGTTGCTTTTTATTTATTTTGTTTTTTTTTACAGATCCTACATGTATATTTGAGCACCCTTGGTGGCAGTAATGACAAAGAAGTTCTAAAAAGATTTATATGGGCTTTATAATGAAAGTTAGACAACACTACTACTTGCCAAACACTACTACTTGTCACATAATGTAATGATATAAATATATATGTATCTATGGTAGCACAAATATCATCAGAATGTAGGCCAAAGCTTTACAAGCATTGTAGGCCTAAAATACTTTCTGTCTGAACTTTTGACAGTCAATTCTTTGATGACTAGTTAGTTTAGAGCAGATATCCTGTCACAGTATTATATAACAGCTCTTTGGCTTAAAGTTTAAACTGAGTTGTATCAGTGAGTTGAAAATCATCTGTGTTCCTGTTATTGCTCCCTGCTGCAGCCAGTAAACAATAACCTTTTGCGTTCCTTACAAATCTTCCAATTTTTACTGATAGATCAACCATAGCAAAGATCTCTATTAAGATTACATTTGTAATGTGTGTAACAAATTCTATGACATAGGTATAATATTGGTGTAGTTAAGTATATACCATATTTATGCACACATTTCAATGTTGGCATATTATTAGTCTCTATCATCTAGAAAAAAATATTCTATATTCTACGAATATTAGTGTGGTTGCGTTGTCAACAATTGAGAATAATCGTTCATAGGCTAGATTATCCGGTCTTTTACATTATCATAAACAAAGTCTAAGGGAGGTAACTAGTCCTAAAACAAGATGTTGACGCCCATGAAATTTATATAAGAATGCCATTTCCGAAAGTCCATTTGATTGCATTGTCAGTTCAATATCCAACACTCTTAATTTTTTTTTATTGTAAAATTTCTCTCTTCATGGGCCATATCTATGTTGTTTTTTTTATTGAATCCTAATTCGTCATCACGATTCATGTTTGTTTATAAATGCAAGTGTAATTGACAACTGTCCCAGACCCTCATTATTTATATGGCCCAACTTTTCTTCGGCGTACACCGGCACGGTTTTAGACTAGGATAACAGTCCCGAAACTCGTGGAGTTGAAAAACATTAGTCTTATATACCGCCTCTACTTAATTATGGATGTAGGTCGGAAAAATGCAAAATTTGGCAATTTGACTTATACTCAACATCGACTTATACCCTGTATGGTAATGTTATGATGCCCCCTCTTCCAGACAAGACATAGGCTATAACTGTTTCAAATGACAAGTGCTAAATGAAGTATTTATGTGGTCTTTGGTGAAAGAAATGAAATGAAATGAAATGGGGTTTAACGTCCTACTGTTCTGCTCCTAACCAGGGCTAATGAAGACGAGCATATGCCATACAGTGTGCTATGAGGGAAATTTTGCCTGGGCAGCGGGGCTACGGCCTACTCTTATATCGAATTCCAACTGCCAAGGGATCTTTTACGTGCACACCAATGTCTACACGGGACCTCAGTTTTTCGTCCCATACTGACTAGACAGCTGTCCTTGTCAGTCCCTCCGTCCTGCATCACTGACAAGGGAAACCATGCCGGAATATCAGGATGAACTCACAGGGATCGAACACCCGATCTCCAGGCTAGCGAGCCAGCGTCTTACCCACTTAGCCACTTGATCCTCCCCTTTGGTGAAAGAGAGAGAGAGAGAGAAATGGGGTTTAACGTCCACTCGACACAAACTAGGTCATTTCGGGAGGAAACCGGAGGACCCGGAGAAAACCCATGAGGTTGACAGGCGACCCTACTCCTTGCCACGTACAACCGGGGATTCGAAACCACGCCAGTCGACTCAATGACAGACTTTATGATACAGCGCGCGCACACTAACCATTCAGCCATCCACCCCCCCCCCCCCTACCTTTGGTGAAAGAAAACAGAGCTGTGGCTAGTGAAATGAAAGTTTAACGTCCTACTGTTTTGCTCTGAACTGGGCTAATGAAAATGGGCATACGCCATACAGTGTGCTATGTGGGAAATTTTGCCCGGACAGTGGCACTACGGCCTTCTCTTATATCGAATTCTAACTTCAAGGGCTCTTGTACGTGCACGCCAATGTGTACATGGGACCTCATTTTTTTGTCCCATTTTAATGACTAGACAGCTGTCTTGTCTAGCCCTCTGTCCTGCATCACTGACAAGGGAGAACCACGCCGGAAAATCTGGAGTAACTTTCTCGGCCAATGCAGGGATCGAACACCCGACCTCCAGACTAGATAGCCAGTGTCTTACCGACTTAACCAACGTGATCCCCGTTGTGGCTACAATTCCTGGATTTGAAGGTCAGGTATGATATGAAATGAATATTTTGAACCGGTTCACCAATGCAACCAATCCGTGACTGGTTAACTGATAGAGGGTTACATCCTTGATATAAATATACTTGTCGCGGGTTTTAAAAATAGAAATATATATATAAAGGTAGCTCAAAATTCATCTCTACATGTACATAGGCCAAGGGGGGATCATGTGGCTAAGTGGGTAAGACGCTGACTCGCTAGCCTTGAGGTCGGGTGTTCGATCCCTGCATTGGCCGAGAAAGTTCATCCTGATTTTCCGGTGTGGTTTCCCATTGTCAGTGATGCAGGACGGAGGGCCTGACGAGGACAGCTGTCTAGTCGTTTGGATGTGACAAAAAAAAACAAGGTCCAGTGTACACATTGACGTGCACATAAAAGATCCCCTGGCAGTTGGAATTCGATACAAGAGTAGGCCATAGCGCTGCTGCCCGGGCAAAATTTCCCTCATAGCACACTGTATGGCGTAACCTTTTGCGTCTCTTCAAAATATTTCAAATTTTTTGTCATGGATCAACCATTGCAAATATCCGTGTTACAATTATATTTGAAATGTGTTAAACCAATTCTGCAACACATGTAATATTGGTGTAGTATATATCTTTGTTTATACACCCACATATCAATTTTGGCCCTGTTTGTCCGTACACTAGGTGTGAAATGTGAATCATTCCGATTGTGAGAGGACAAGCATTATCAATATACAGCTTTTCAGGACTTTGCCTTCCTTGGTTAATTCTCCCTTTTTCAAATGCAATAGATGCTGTGTTTATTCTTAATTGATCTTTTTCAAATTTGTGTTACACACTGGAATCATGAGAGGACGAAACCTATCAATATTCAGCATTCCACAACATTCCATTCCAGTGTCGGCCGAGAAAGTTCTTCGTGATTTCCAGACTTGGTTTCCTCCCCTTGTCAGAGGTGCAAGACAGAGGGCCTGACAAGGAGGGACAGCTGTCTAGTCGTTTGGATGGTACGAATGACCGAGGTCCTGTGCACACATTGGTGTGCACGTGAAAGATCCCTTGGCAGTTTGAATTCGATATAAGAGTAGGCTTTAGCGCCGCTGTCTGGATAAAATTCCATAATAGGACACTGTATAGCATATTTCCATGTCATTAGCCCTGTCGGAATAGGACATTAAACCCCATTTCATTTCACTCATTCCAAAGTTAACTCCTATTCCATCAATACCTTGAGCAAATAAGACAGAGGCTATAGGTTTTGGCCCAATTTGGTCAATATCCCAGTTTTTTCTTTCTTATATGCATATCAACACTTTCATAGCGCTAATGTAGACCTTTTTCTTGAACATTTTCCCTTGTCAGTGATGCCGGACAGAGGACCTGACATGGATGGCTGACTAGTCATACGGAAGGGACAAAAAAAAAACCAAGGTACAGTGTAAACTCAAGTGTGTGTGTGTGAAAGATCCCTTGGCAGTTGGAATTTTATATAAGAGTACGCCATAGCTCTGCACACTGTGTGGCATATGCCCGTCTTCATTTCTCAAACAGCTGTGGATAAAAACTGTTAATATTTAAATGTGTATTTTGTATTTTATAACATTATATTTTTGTCTTTTAAATAAAGTATATGTATACATACTTGTAGTATATTTTGTCATATAATTCTGCAAGATTTTTAACTTTTCTGTGCAATACATTTAGAATTCTGACTGGTTATGGGTAGATAGAGAGCAATGGGGTAAAACATCCAATAGACATAAACTGTCCTTTGGGACTAAGTGATTCAATTCAAGTTGAATAATTCATCCGCACCAGGAATCTTTAGTAGTAGGAGGACCCAGAGAAAACCCATGTTCAAGTTGGGTGTGGAAACAAACCACTTGACTCAATGACAGACCTTATGATCTAAAGCGCACACGTTGGACCACTCAACTTTTAGCCTCACCCACGGGTCAGGAAAATTTGATTATTGGTTGAATGTACTTCCCATTTACTGCCGCAAATAATGAATAATTTTGAAGGTTTTAATGTTTGGTTATATTTTCGTAACTTTGCTCATAAAAATTTGACATTAGAATTGCATCCGTAAATGATGTTAATTTAATGTTAGATTTACGTTATAATGGTCGGTTAGATATCCATCATTTTGCTCATCCTTTTAACGACAATTTAACGTCAGGAAATGACATTAATCTAGCGTAAAGTTTACGTCATTTTTACGTTATATTTACATCATTTTCTGACGTAAATCTAACGTAAAGTTTACGTCATTTTCTGACGTAAATCTAACGAAAATGACGTAAACTTTACGCAAATTTTACGTTAGATTTACGTCAGAAAATGACGTAAAGTTTACGTTAGATTTACGTCAGAAAATGACGTAAATATAACGTAAAAATGACGTAAAGTTTACGTTAGATTAACGTCATTTCCTGACGTAAAATTATCGTTAAAAAGATGAGCAAAATGATGGTAAACTGACTGACCATTTTTACGTAAATGTAACGTAAAATTAACATCATATTGTTATGTGGGATATGACGTAATATATGAAGACATTTAAATCGTGCACATGTAAATAGTGCCTCTTCACATGCCGTAGACTGGAATAGCAAGTCTGCTTCTACAGCGCTTGATATCCGTGTCTACGTATAAGCGAGTATCCCAAATATTTGTTTAAACCCCCAATTTATAATTACTTCTTGTTTATCTAGTTTATATATTTGTTCTATTGCTCTTTTGTTACTTGTTCTTATAATTACGTTATAGATAATATACTTTACCAACGATTAAAACAACTGTCTTCTTGTCATTTAAGTTAATTAAGAAACCCCAGGAAACCCCCAAAATCAGACTTGCACAATAATTTTGGACTGGTATAGTTGCAAATTTAGCGTTTTTCCGATGTACAAGCTTAAAATAGCAATAATTATGATTTATTAGAAGCCAAAGAGGCATCTTTTATTGAGAAATATCGGCCAGCTTTAAATGCAAAATTGTAGTAATTTCATTGTATATAGGCCTAGTTATTGTTCTCTGATTTGATATTAAAGTTATCTTCCCTCTGTGTTACTATGACGCTATGACGTCATAATCATTATTGTATTACCAAAATGTGCTAGTAATCGACAAATAATGTAGTTCTTTTTTCAAAAACTTTTATATTTTTGTATATATATATATATATATATATATATATATCACCTGTCAGTTGAATCATATGTCATTTATGTTCATATCGTCTTATGGAGTTGTCAACATGTTGTTGTTAGTTAGTTGTATTTTACGTCCGCTTCCACCGAGGTGACATCGCAGACAATAACATGTTATGTATACAAGGTGCAATAATTTACAATGTGATTAGTGAAAAAGAGGATAATTAGGTTTTTATATATATGTACAGAAGACAATAGATAACAGCATGAGACATGAGATAGCAGGTGCAAAGAAAAAAAAGGTGCAAGTGGACGTTTACAAAACAGACGAATTTGTAACAAAACAGATATGAATGTGGACGAACATTTGGACAGAGACAAACATTTAGACATAGTATGTACATATATATATATATATATATATATATATATATATATATATATATATTTAGGTCATTTTCGTCGGTCTTGTCGATTTGTCCGGTTGAATGGCAGGGCGGTGCAACTCTTCCTTCGGGCTTGTTGGTGAGTGCAAGGCCTGGACCATTCTTCCTTCCATTTGGTTTTGTTGTCCGGTATGGTGGTTGATTTCGTCATTATTTCTGTTGTTCATTCCTTTGTTGTTGGTTCTCTGAAGGAAGAATCCAGCGCCTGAAAAGAGAAAGCTAGAGAAAAAAGAGTAGCATTTATGGCAAGTTAGTATGATATACATTCAATCAAAATTTATTAGGAGTTAATAAATACAATAATACATATATGGTGGCTTAATATGATCTACAATCAATACTTATTTAGTCAAATAAATAAAAGTGTAAAGAATATTTCAGGGTGTGTAGCGTTTCCCTCTTATGGGGACATTTTTGCGCTATCACCCTGATTTATTAATTAATAGTTTTATTTGTGGTGTAGGACAGGTGGCGATTCCCTCTAGGGGACGTTTTTTCGCTTCATCCTACATTGTATAATTTGATTTATTAATTTTATCGGAGTTTTATTAGTAGTGTAGGGCGGTTTACGCTTCCTTCTAGAGGACATTTTTACGTTCCGCCCTACTGTTAATTGATTAATTTTATTATTTTATGTATTTGGTACATTGTATAATTTGATTTATTAATTTTATCGGAGTTTTATTAGTAGTGTAGGGCGGTTTACGCTTCCTTCTAGAGGACATTTTTACGTTCCGCCCTACTGTTAATTGATTAATTTTATTATTTTATGTATTTGGTCATGCCTATATTTATTATTAGTGTAGGGCGGTTTACGCTTCCTTCTAGAGGACATTTTTACGTTCCACCCTACTGTTTAATTTTATTATTTTATATATTTGGTCATCCCTATATTCTCAATAAAATTCCAGACAAGTTGTGATGTCCAGTCTCTATCGTCAGGTTGTGGAGAAAGGAGAGATTTGAGACAGAGAGTTTTTCCCCTCTCTGCTAGATTCTTAATTACGGATTGACGTTCTTTGTTTAATTGATGACAGTTGATTAGCAGGTGTGACGTGGTCTCAATTTGTCCACATGGGCATTTAATTGGTGTAAAGGTGAAGTCTTTTATTACGTTTATCGTTTTAAGCCTCGTGATGAGTTTGCATATTTTAATTGAGGGATGATTGATGTAAACCTTGTGAATTGTGAATTCCTGACTGCTGTATTCTAAATTTTCTATATCATTTAGTGACAACCCTTCCTTGGCTAGCTTGTCAGCTTGTTCATTGCCGAAAATATTGATGTGGGAGGGGATCCATGCAAGGACTACCTCTCTTCCGTTATTCTTGATTGTTTGATTGATATCCCTAATTTGGTGGATTATGCCCTGTCTGCTTTTCGAATAATCTGAATCGATGGATTTGATGCTACTTAGGGAGTCTGATAGGATAACGGCTTTTTGGTGTGTTTGCGTGTCTAGCCATTCTATTGCAGTCTTAATGGCCATCAATTCTGCGGTGTACACAGAACAATGTTCTGGTATCCTTTTCCTGATGTTTAGCTTTGCTTTGGGTATAAAAAACTGCCGTACCCTGTTAATCCCTGTGTATTATTTTTCGATCCATCTGTATAGATTTTGAGATAGTCTGCCCATTTGGTGTCTATTAGTTCTAATGCTAGTGCTCTAGCCTCTATGGGATTAGCGTGTTTGTTTGTAACGTTAATTAGGTGCGTGTTGATGATTGGATCGTTTAGTTTCCAGGGTGGAGTGACGGGATAAGTTTTTGTTTCTATGATTGTTCCTTTTAAACCGTGCTTATTTAAGACATCGTTTGACATTTGCCCGAATGTCATGGGACGCGTATTTTTTCTATAGCCTATGCGTTTGAATTGTTGGAGGCACTTATATGTCGGACATTTTTCTTTTAGCATTTGCAGTTTACCCCAGTACTTGAGTGACAGTTCCTCTCGCCTGAGATCGAGCGGGAGTTCTCCCATCTCTTGTAAAAGGGCAACTGTTTTGGTTCCTATTGCTGCTCTTGTTACTAGTCTTAATGCTTTACCTTGTATTACGTTCAATTTATATAGTTGTGTATCACTTGCATTTGCATAAGCCAGACATCCGTAGTCGATTACCGAGCGGATGAGTGTTCTGTATATTAACATAAGAGTGCTTCTATTTGCGCCCCATTGCGTTCCTCTGATGTATTTCATTAAGTTGAGTGTTTTCGATGTGCGACTTACTATGCTGTCTATGTGTGGTTTCCAAGAAAGTTTTGAGTCAAATATCATTCCTAAAAATTTGGTTTCTGTTTTGAATTCTATTTTTGAGCCGCTAAGATTTAAGTCTATTTTCCTGTTAGTGTCAGTCGGATGAAACATTATTGCTACAGTTTTCCCTTCTGAAATTTTGAAACCCCAGTCGTCTGCCCACTTTGAGATTTGTTTTAGGGTATATTGAAGCGATTGTTTGATTATACCTATGTTATTTGAAGCTTTCCAGAACGAGCTGTCGTCAGCAAATAGTGCGGATTCTGTGCCCTTCCGTACGTAGCTTGGAAGATCATTTATCATTATATTGAATAGTATTGGGCTGATAACGGATCCTTGCGGTGTTCCGTTTTCCATTTTGAATTTGTCACTTAAGCAATTACCTACGCGTACTCTGATATGCCTATCGTTCAGAAAGTCTTCAATCCATTTGTACATTCGGCCTTTGATTTTCGCGTTGTGGAGTTTGTGTAAAAGACCATCCACCCATACAAGGTCGAAGGCCTTTGTTAAGTCAACAAAGATTGCGCAGAGATATTGTTTAGCTGTGAAGGCTTTGGAGATGTCATGTTGTAATCTAATGATATGGTGTGCTGTCGACCTATCGGAACGATAGCCACTTTGCTGTTTTGTGAAGATGTTGTTGCTTTCACAGTGAAATTTTAGTCTGTTTGTAATCATTTCTTGTCACATATCTTGTCACAAATTTGTATATATGCAGTTATTGATCTTCAGAACCATGTCCCATACAACTAATCACTCGCCTTAATTTCTAAATCGCAACTGGGGGAACTTTTTAGGGGAGTGATTTTTTCAATTTGTTGATTATGGGTAGGCTTTTCCGGCTCTTCTCTAAAATACAAACAACGACTGTTAAACTCCACTTCATTTCGGTTTGGTATTTATGGAATTTGGATGTGATTGCAGTTTATAATGAAATAAAATGAAATATGGGCCAATAGATCAAACTAGACTGTATGACGTCGCCTGTAACGTCTCAATTATTATGACCAGGGTCAAGCTAAAGACCTATAAGTTTAAAGCCTTATCGGAATTAGCCAAGTCTAATTAGCTTTCAAATTCGACATTTGTATATATAGTGTAGTTGAGAACAAATTTAAGTTTGTTGACTACAAAAATGGAACGGAATTTAACGTCCTATTTTTTTTTTTCACATTCCGAACGATTAGACAACGTTTGTTGCCACGGCCGCCGACAAGAAGAAGTTAGGCTGTTGACTACCATATCTCCAGGAACATGGGGAGGAGATAGACAGACACGGTAAGATACGCCCACAAACTAAAACTAGTTGGCCTACGTGACGTATTTTTCATATTAATTTACCATGTATGGTCCCTTCAGTAAACAATCTGACCGACTTTTCATTCAAATGTGCTACTTATCCAGATACTTTTAAAATTGCGATCGCTCTTCATTTAATAAAAGGCCAATTTCTGATCTTGAACATCCTTGAGAACTACACAACTTATAATCAATTAAAACTTACATATATTGGACAATAGCCTGAGTACGTATAGCAAGGTATCAAATTACTGAGACCGAACTATCCATAGTTCCAAACGATACCTCAATTCACTTGACAACCATAATTCGGTACTTCTGATATTATTGACCTTTAATGGCACAGTCGATCAACAGTCTCATTTCACTAGATATTCCACAGGGCTATGTGTTGGGTCCAATTCTGTTCAGTTTGTAAACTAATTTAATAATATCCGATATTATCGTTATAGTATATATTTCGTTCAAACTAAGATGACTTTGTTTTAAATAATAATTTAGAATCTTGTATCAATGACGATAAAATATTTATTTAATTAGCTCACAAACAATCGAAACAAAGATACAAGATAATATCTATATATCGGTGACATTTCTGTAGCACCAGTAAATACTACCAGAAACCTTATTACAATGTTAATAGTCAATTAACTTTGAGGTTGGTGTAAATAATGCCTGACAAATATATGTTATCATTTGCGCAATAGCAGTAAAACTCGCACCAATATCTCAACTGAGGCCATACAAACACCTCTAAGGTTATTAATTACCTCCAGACTGTGTAGTGTAAATCTTTACTAATTGGTCATCCCTGTCGAATTGTTAAAAAGGACATGCAGGAATGAACAGCAAGACCGATCACTCACGCAAAATAGAATTAGATATAATACTTCAGATCGTGTAATTAAATAAGCGGCGGCTGTAGTCACTTAAAGGGTCTTAGCAGTGATCGGCTCTTGTACATCAATTGTTGTTAGTACTTCTGTAGTCTTAGCAGTAGTTGACTTTTAAATATTGGTGGGCACGTCAAAGAAAGAACCATTGAGGGTTGAAATTCGAAATAAGAATAAACCGCAGTATGGCGTATGTCCGTTTCATTAACATTATTTCATTCCATTTCAAAACCGGCTTAACCCACCACATGCCTGGATGACCGCTTTTCTCCAAAAGAGTTATGCGAATAGTCTTTCTTGATCTGCAATGGGTCCTTAGCGCAACCCGTTATATCAGGTAAAGGAAGTCGAATACAGACAATCTACCCATTTGTACAAACTCTGGAACTATCCTTCGCCAGGGTATCGCACCCTCGTGTGAGGTAGACTTTCTTGACAAAATCTCATGTTAATTATTTACAAAGTGTTATATTAATTGAAAGTAAATACGTAGAAGACGATTTAAATGGACTATTAAACATACATTATGCAAGAGCGAAATCTGTCTATTGTAGGTCTTTCTTTAGGCCTGAAATATTATCTAAATTATTAATTAGACAATAATTATCCTATCCAGACCATAATCAACTATAATCGCTAGCCTGCGATCTTTAGTGGGTTATGAGCCGGTTTACTGCATAACTTTCCTTCACGATTTAATGATTAAATGGATAATCGAGACTATGCTGTTTATCGTACTGACTTTAGTAATGATGATCGCGGCTAGAGAGAAATTTCAATCGCTCAGTTCTCGGTTGATAGTGGATCAATTTGAATGAAATTTTCAGCAAATTGTCTTTACATTATCTATTTTTTGACTATTATAGTGAGAACTGCCAACTTGTTATCGAATCTCTCATAATGTATCTTTAATATTAAAACAAATACAGTTTCTTTTTGTACATTACTTTGAAGATATTCCCAAGATATTATGGAGAAATGAGGGTATTCGTAAGTTGTGTTAAGAATTGTATTTCATATTTTAAGCATTTCAAGCATTGTAATCACCTTGTAAAGTTAGAATTATGATATATCAACAATTAGGATTTGTGTTTTGTCCGTTACAGAGTTCGGTAATGGTGTATGCTAGGTTAAGAAGAAATACGAAATCTCTACTTTTAAGTGAGGCAGAAGTTTAAAACTTGGCGTGCATTAGGACAATACCATGGTTGAGTTTTACTATAATTAGGGTGACCCATGCACCCACAGAAATACAGTCAACCGCTGATAGTTCGAGACTACCACTGAAGCGTGCACATTCGCCGTGTCGATGCCAACTTTCTGACAATATGATACTATAAATAGCCATGGCACGTGCAATTCTCTACAAATCTATCAACTATTACAGCCGTAAAAAATTTATTGTTGACGATTTTGAATAGCAGTAAAATTAAGCTTCTTGGTTATTACAGCAGATTTAGAAATTACGTTCGTTTCATTTTTTAAATCGCTTTATCATTAACTGTACCGTTAAGAGCGGCATCGTTTGGTTTAGTACAAATTATATCTCTGAAACATTCGGGTTAGACAGGAACATGATACTAGCAGTATTTTCATTTTACTTTTACAAGCTTCTTAAAACAATTGTTGAGCTAGCTAACGTGCTCATTTCTAAATTCAATTTCTTGTTCTAGCTTTCTGTTATGTTTCGTAAAAAAGTAGTCTTGATTATCCCGACCTGTCAATCAGCCCTAGAATGGTCGATAGACTGGTTAAGCGAGACTAATTTCAAAACAAGGGCACGTAACCTATCTTTTACTCAAAAGTGTCTGGATGTTATGGACGACACATGGAACCAGTTTTCAGTCTATTATTTATAGATGATTAATGGTCATAGCTTATTAAGTGCAACATGATCGTTTATTTAGTGACTATAATTGTGTCAAACTGATTTGAGGCTTGGCATATATATAAATATTGTGGCGAAATTGTCGAGA
The DNA here is from genome assembly GCF_932274485.2 of Patella vulgata. Classification (NCBI taxonomy): domain Eukaryota; kingdom Metazoa; phylum Mollusca; class Gastropoda; family Patellidae; genus Patella; species Patella vulgata. Next base: position 19,514,668 of record NC_065881.2, read on the forward strand.
TATATGGAGATATTTAATTATGGTGGGTCACCCTACTATAATGTGGATTCTAATACATCAATACTTTGACATTGATCATCACTTATCGTAGAGATAACCAATTTGATTGGCCAAGACTTTGGAAATCTATATAGTACTTTTGACTTTAATTGAGTGATTCACCTGTGCGTTTAGTTTCATAACATCAATATCTTTACTAAGCTCGATACCGGTAATGAGTTTATTTGCTTAGAATAAGCACAGACAGGCAGCTTGAGTCATCTATGGTTTTGATCTCTATAAGTTTTGACTGACTGAGCGAGAGTTCAGGACTGGATTATAGTTTTATTACATCAGTACCTTGACTAAGTTCGATAATGAGCATTTTTGCTCCAGCTAAGATGCGTGCTACGTATTTTTGATTGATCGCGTTATAAAAAATATAGATGTGCAAGTAATTAATGGGTGGCATCTATAATTTTGTACCTAGGTGGGGGACATCACTGTTGGCTTATTATTTATATGATTTGTTTTAGGTTGACAACATATGATGTCCATTAGAAGTGGTTTGGTATTTTAACTATGAAGTTCATAGTATATATTTGTGTCTATGCCTTACTATCAGGTAAGTATTAACTACAGTCATCATATAAATGGTTGTATCCAACCAAAATGGTATAGATTTTTGTTCACTCGCCTATTGAGCACGCCCGGTACGCAGATAGTGTAAAATATATGGTATGTCAAGGTTGTGGACCCTCTATAGTTCTCAATTTTATCAGGACAAAATACAGAGGATTCTGCTCTGGATATCATAAGAGTTGACACTTCTACAAAATGATTCCATTAACACAGAGTTTAGTATCTTGATATTGATAGTATTCTCGGTCGTTTCAGTGCTGACTCATCGCATGTGATGGAATGTAATAAGAGGACACACTGAAAAAGCTCTTGTGTTGCATCTCAACACAAGGACTTGTGTTAGAAATATTCTACACAAGTTTGTGTTCCTTTACATTGCAATAACACAAGTTTGTGTTCTTTTCAATGTCTAAACACAAACTTGTGAAGATTTATAAAATCTTGTGGGTTTTTTTCATATAATTAATTACGTCGACATTTAAGATAAGATTTATTATGTTACTTTATCACATTATGATTTTTATTTATTGAGAAAATCTGAATGGGATTGGGGAACTGGATTGGGGATCTGGCTTAGCCTATATGTAAAACCACTCTTGATTTATTTTTTAATATTTCTATTTATCTTAAACCTTATATTAATTATTACAAACATTAAGTAGAAATCGCCATGTATGTATCGTGCGATGCATTTAATATGTCTTTTAAAACAACGTATATTATAACAGTAGACTGATATAAAGAGATCGAAGTTTTAGTCAATTATTATCTAATTATAAACTATTTATTTAATTAGACATAATAAAAGATTATTCTGATTCTACTCTGTTTTTATTTTCACATCTTGTCTCAGACAATATATAGAGACCGGTTATTACAATGTCTGCATTTGGAAGTGTCTGATTGATATCGCGCCAATAAACTTGACACACCAAAGACAATAACAATGGCGTTATATCTATGTTTTAAAAAATGTTTGAATGGACGTGGAAATAGTCGAGTCAATCTTTTTATTTAATTTAATTGGTTCATTAATCAAAATTGGACATTTATTCTTAAATGTAAATGACCAATCAAAATGAATTGCTCTAAAAGAAAAGGAAGAAATATTTGTTGCAGTATTTTGCGATATTAAACCCTATGGTACTGCAAATGTTAACTGTATTATTAAGCAGTGTGGTACTTCCTTCCTGGATTAGTATCGATTAAAAAACGTTGCCCGGTTTTAGAACAAACTCAAAAAGTGATATTGTTGTGAAAAAAGTTTGTTCAGAAAATAAGAATATCAGGTTTGTGATTTTTGTAATTTTTAATACAATTCATAACGCAAATTTTTCGTTTCGGTTAAAACAAAATATACGTCGATTTTAATTGGCCGAAGGACGTGTGACTAATAGTAATATGGCGGGCGGACAAACTGACCAGGTATATTTCGAGGTATTTGAGGTAAGCTAATTCAATATTATATCATAACTGCACGTGCATAATTGTGTTTCTGTGTGATTAAATATTTAAAAAATCATTCTTAGGATACAGGGTCGACACCATTCCGCCCTGAATTGGAATGTTTGTTTTGTGTTCTGGGCGCCATTTTGAAAAACTGACATGACATGTAGATTTTCAGATTGTAGTAGATTTTAGAAATACAATCCAGCGATAGTGCAGTCTAATTCCTTTAAAAGGAAATCTGAATTCCTACAAAGACCTACAATAAAATCCAGGTGAATTGGGAAAAATATTCATGTATTTTCTTTATGAAGAGTAGCTATTTCAATTTGTAAATGCCCAGTTGTCTTAAGACAAATAATAATTCAAACTTCAAATCAGTTATATTCATGATATGTTGTATTTATTCAAATCACACCACGAAGAATTGTATTTATCCAATTGCATAATAATAACAACTTGACTTTTATTATTTTATTTCTTCAGGCCAAGAACATGGAAAATTGGCAATAGCTTTGTATCACTGCAAAATATAAGGCACAGGGAGTCTTGATCAGAAATGATATTAAAAGGTAAAACTTTTTAAATACCTAACAATTACTTAGCAAGGTTTAATATGGTTATCATATATGTTACTGTGTACAGACTACAAAAAACATTTATACACTTGCTATTAGATTATTTTGCTCACAGAGAAAAATGGGTGTAATCATCAGAAACAGAAGTAAACTTCAAATGATCATAGGTATTTGGATAATTGCTTGGTGTGGTTCTAGACTCATATAATGCCCCCAAACTGGCTATTTGGTTCAATGTGAAACTTGGTGATGCATGTAATTTGTGTTTGAAAGAAGGGTAAGCAATAATGCTGCCTGACTAAAATACCCCCCCCCCCTTGCATTCTCATGTAAGCATACATATGAGTCTCAAAGTAATATCTATTGTTAAATTATGCTCTTTTCACCCCCCCCCCTCCCACGACTCAGTAAGTTATTTTACTTTTATTCTGCCATCTAAACTCTGTACCCATGACTAGTGTGCCAAGTAAAAACCAAATCGAAAACCCATTTGTCGATAAGTGTATTTATAATCATCATTTCTTTATATTTTTCAGAGATTTGAACATCCTTGGAGAAGTACATGTATTTAGTAACTATTAATACCAAAGAAAGAAAACAAATCTAAATTCTGAATATAAAAGCATCAAATTCTTTAATAGATCTTATTGTGGAAACCCAAAAGTTATTTGTCACCATTGCCTTTTTAATCACGTTTGTTTTTAATATCAAATACCAAACCATCTCTAAATATCGTTTCATTATAACGACTGCAGTGTAATCCTAAACACTAAGAATTTGGCCTGAAAACTTGAAATATTAAAGAGGGATTATCAATAATTAATAGTAACAGTCGATTATTATAAAAATGTATTATTGTAGAATGAAAAAAACCTTTATTTTAAACATTTAGTGAACATTTCGAATGTGGTATGCCTCTTTTATATGAAATGATTTTATTCATCAATTTTTGTTTTACAAATTTTTAAATTTCTCCATTTTATTGATTTTATGCTATATTTATTTTATCTATCTATAATTATTTGTCCTGTACCTTTATCTATTAGTTCGCTTTTATGTACTGTAGAAAATTTTGAATTCCTAATCTGTTAGAGGGAATATTTCTTCTTAAAAGTATTTCATTTTAGTGGATAATTAATGTCTTTAGTGTTTGGTTGTTATTAAATTTACATATATTTAAAATGTATGTTTTGGCAGCATGGGGTAGGGATATTGTGTACATATCTATTATATTATCAGTTCTTTTTAAGGTTAATTGTAAAAAAAAAATGAAATAGCTTTTTTTTTTATTATTTTGTGATTGGGGATCTGGGGTGGGGAATATTGTTATTATTGAACACAATTTTTTTAGTATTGGAATTAACTTTGTTTATTAATATAATCCAAATGTCCAGTGCTTGTTTTTTCCCCAATTTAAATAGCTACTTTTTATTTAATAATTCGGAATGGGGGATGGGTGGGGGGTATTTTTTCATTGTATAACACACTTTTATTAGTATTGGAATTGACTTTGTTCTTTAAAATTCGATATGTCTGTTTAGTATTAATTTGGCATTCATTTAATTTTTCATATCATTTCATATCATTAACGAACAAAATTATCAAACATTACAGTTTAAACAGAACAAATGGAGGGGTTGCATGTGAAAGGTTGCTATACTGGATATAATCTGGTAAAATACAAGATAAGTTTTTGTTGGTGGTTATACATAAGTTTGTATGAAACAACACAAGTTTCAGAAATTTCAACACAAGTAATGTGTAGATTTTCACACAAGTTTGTGTTGTTTGATAAATTTTAACACAAGTTTTGTGTTGTTTAAACATGTAGATTTTCACACAAGTTTGTGTTGTTTGATAAATTTTAACACAAGTTTTGTGTTGTTTAAACATTTAACACAAGTTTGGGTTGTTAAAAAGAGACACCTAACTTGTGTTAAAAATAACACAAGTTTGTGTTGTCTCAGCACAAGTTTTTTTTCAGGGCAGTAAGCGAATAATCTGCCGATGAGAGGACACTTTTCTATGAGGTAACATTTATTATCTCGGTTTGTTCGAATACTAGTTAGGCATGTTCTGCAGAAGCGAGGGAGTATTTGTTAAACTAAATGTTAAGAAATGTCCAAGAATTTAAGATTAAAATATTTTCTAAACACTTCATATCCAAATTAAACAAGCGGTTGCTATGCAATATACACCCCCATTTCCAAATCAATAGGGTTCACCATGTCAATTCCTAATAGTTAGCTCTTGAACCTTCTACAGGTAACAATTTTTTATTCGATTTAGATGAAACTTGAAATGTATGTTTATAGCTCGCAGTTCTCTGTTCCTCTCGATATCCGCACTTATCAGTCGGTAACGTTCTGCACGAAAAATCACGATTTTAGCTTGTGGTTCCCCATGAGGTCACAATTTTTATCCGATTTAAAAAAACGTTCAAACATATCACCGTAATACCATAATGGTACGAAAATAGTGTTAAAGTATGTAATATCAAGGTTTTGGAGACTCTACAGGTCACAATTTTGATGAAACTTATGTCCTAAAGATCTCGGTTCCTTTCGATATTCGTGCATATCGGATCGTAAGTACCTGGATTATAAACCCTGATTGTACGAAAAAATCGCGACTTTAGCATGTGGTCCCGCTATGGGCCACAAGTTTGATCCGATTTTAACAATCGTTTAAATATATCACTGTTACACCCTGGTGATGATAAGAGTTCAAATTTCTTAAAAATTGGACCGAAACTTTCCAAGAAAAAGACGCTCATTGAACGCAAATAGTGTAAAAGTATGTAATACCAAGGTTGTGGACCCACTAGAGGTTACAATTTTTGTGCGATTAAATCCGATATAAATATATCAGCGTTACAACCTAATGACTTTTCAGTTCGAATTTCGTGAAAATCAGACCGAAACTGCCTGCCCAAATCAATTTTAATATAATTTGTTTTTGTCATTTTCACCCAATTCAATTATAATTTTCACCAAGTGATTTTTAATATAATTTGTTTTTCTTAATTTTCACCCTAGTAAAAATTAATATGTTTTTTATAATTTTCACTCAAATAGATTTTAATTTAATTTATTTTCTTGAATTTTCACCCGAGAACATTTTAATTTCTACCCGAGTGACTTATAATTAGCAATTAAACTTTAATATAATTTCTATTCTGTTGAATTTCCACCTAGCGCGTGACATCATCTTATCTAGCCTCGCTTCCAAAATGGTATTTTCGCCTGCGATCGTTGTTGACCAAATCATGAAATGGGGACATTTTCTCGGACTCGTGCCCTTTTCGTTGACATGCGCTTTTCAATCATTTAAGCACTGAAAGATGCAATTCGAATCTCGACGAAAGATTTGTGTATAATCCCGTACATAGTATGTTTATTACATGATTCAATCTTCAGACCTGGTTTACACTTGTCTGGTGCAGCAGCGTCTTCGGTGATGTAAAGAATCGTTTGTAAATTGATATTGAATTATGGATTCTGAATAGCTCATATCAGTTTGGGATGAGATTACCCATCCCTATTATTATTTCGACCTGCTACGGAATTAGGGGACATCCATGGCAATTGTATATCTAGTGGCGTACCTGGCATATCGAGCCGGTTGGGGGCAATTTCATCTATGTTGGGGCCCCATCACCCACCCACCCAAACCGTACAGACATCCTCTCAATTACAATCTAAAGTTCGACCAACCGAAATTCTCAATCTGCTTCAACAAAACCAAGTCGCGTTGCTTTATGTTGGCAAACTGATCAATCACGTACGGTAACGAAGTCAGTTGTCTGAGCCAATTCACGTTCACTATAACATCGCAGTCCATTCAGACCCTCTTCACCCATCTGGGTTTTTAAAAGGATTTGATCAGCTTTAACCTACTGAATGTCCACCAGCTTGGATGAGCCCTATCAAGATCATTTAAGATGATAAAGGGAGTATCTCGGAGCTGGACAGGGCTTATTCCGAGCACAATTCATTATAAAATGTTATGAAAAATGAGTACTCATCATATAGCAGATCTCCCTCGACGTCGCCATCATAAGATTGGGTAAGGTGTCGGATCCCCGTTTCATTGTTATCATCGGAATGGCTTGGAATCGAACACGAAACGCGCCGGCCAACGTCACATGAAATCTGGCAAGATGATGAGTGACCAGTGATGAGGGGTCGGAGACTAGCACCTGCAATCATTGATTTGTAGATAATGGGATCAGAGGTGTGAATCTGTGAAGTGTGACCCAATGCTATTTAACGTGGGTCGATGTTGCTTTGATCAAGGCGGTGGGTCAGTGCTAATGGCTCAGCACAGCATTTTCTAATTGTCTCTAGTCCGAGACCTGGAAATTGTATACAAAGTATATTTTATGTCCTCTTTCAGAATCTGCTGGGTGAACCTCGTCACTTTTGAGCGTTTTGAGAAATTCAAGATGGCGTCCAAGACGACCGCCATTTCACATAATCCCCTATAACTTCCATAGTATTCAGTCTAGAATTGAAAATTTGGGTGTCTAACCGTATGTTTTGGGGATCAAGGAATACACTGAAATCATACTTCCGTTGTAGCCATAACCAAGACATCCCATTTTATGCAGAGGACTGTTACGCCCATAACAACTTCCCAATTAACCCATGACGTGCATATGGTAAATGACTAAAGTTTTCTGTTGTATGTGTCAATTCCTTTCAGAAATTAAAGGAGAGAGGATAAACATCGCACAAAATAAACCTTCGAACCAGAGCAGTCTTTTTGTCAACTCTTTCGGCAACAGAGGGGATGCTAGCAATGCAGTAGATGGAGACACTAATGCAAACTTTCGTGAAGGATCTTGCTCTCATACGCTTGAAAAAGAAAACAGTTGGTGGGAAGTTGACTTACAATTAATGTATGATATTACAGAAGTAATTGTCTACAACAGAGAAGGTTTCGGTGAGTAATTATTGTCCATGGTGAGAATGATGTTAATACCCTGTGAAGTCTGAATGGAATCTGTGTGAATTGCATATTCCTTGTCATCTGCGGTATGTAAATATTAGTTGTTTTTAAATTCCAGAAAACAGACTGAGTAATTATATTTTATCTGGAGGAATAGACTGCAATGATACCAGCACCAGTATATGCTATACTGAATGTTATCATCACCAGACAGTAGAACTGGTACATAATCTTACAATCACCAACTGCACCGCTAGATACATCAGAATAACAACTTTAGGTAACGACGGTCTCACTCTATGTGAAGTTCAGATATTTTCCGAACTTGAGCAAGGTAAATATATTTTGAATTTGTCATAACTGCAATTATAAGTTTAGACAAATTCGCATGCAAGGGTTGTTGATTACACACGCTACTAAAACGCAACCCTCATTAATGATGGCTTTTGATGTGAATTTCTGTATTTTGAATATTGTACGAAACAATCGCGATTTTAGCATGTGGACCCGCTATGGGCCACAATTTTTATCCAATTTTAACAATCGTTTAAGTATATCACTGTTAAACGGTTCCTTTCGATATTCGTGCATATCGGATCGTAAGTACCTGGATTGTAGACCCTGATTGTACGAAAAAATCGCGATTTTAGCATGTGGTCCCGCTATGGGCCACAAGTTTTATCCGATTTTAACAATCGTTTAAATATATCACTGTTACACCCTGGTGATGATAAGAGTTCAAATTTCTTAAAAATTGGACCGAAACTTTCCAACAAAAAGACGCTCCTTGAACGCAAATAGTGTAAAGGTATAAATAAAATAAAACCAAGTACGAACAATCCACCAAACCATTAGACAAAATTCGAAGTCCTACCCCCCCCCCAAAAAAAAAAACAAACAAAAAACAAACAAACGGTATAGGCAAAATAGTTGAATAAGGCAAAATAGTGTAATCAGCATATGGACTGTTCACCGTGTACAAAATACCAAGGTTGTGGACCCGCTAGAGGTTACAATTTTTGTGCGATTAAATCCCAAAGATCCCTCTAGGTCACAATTTTGATCCGATATAAATATATCAGTGTTACAACCTAATGACATTTCAGTTCGAATTTCGTGAAAATCAGACCGAAACTGCCCGCCCAAATCAATTTAATATAATTTGTTTTTGTCATTTTCCCCCAATTCAATTATAATTTTCACCAAGTGATTTTTAATATAATTTGTTTTTCTTAATTTTCTTAATTTGTTTTTCTTAATTTTCACCCTAGTAAATATTAATATGTTTTTTTTTATAATTTTCACTTAAATAGTTTTTAATTTAATTTATTTTCTTTAATTTTCACCCTAGAACATTTTAATTCCCACCCGAGTGACTTATAATTAGCAATTAAACTTTAATATAATTTCTATTCTGTTGAATTTCCACCTAGCGCGTGGCATCATCTTATCTAGCCTCGCTTCCAAAATGGTATTTTCGCCTGCGATCGTTGTTGACCAAATCATGAAATGGGGACATTTTCTCGGACTCGTGCCCTTTTCGTTGACATGCGCTTTTCAATCATTTTAGCACTGAAAGATGCAATTCGAATCTCGACGAAAGATCTGTGTATAATTCCGTACATAGTATGTTTATTACATGATTCAATCTTCAGAAATGGTTTACACTTGTCTGGTGCAGCAGCGTCTTCGGTGATGTAAAGAATCGTTTGTAAATTGATATTGAATTATGGATTCTGAATAGCTCATATCAGTTTGATTACCCATCCCTATTATTATTTCGACCTGCTACGGAATTAGGGGACATCCATGACAATTGTATATCTAGTGGCGTAACTGGCATATTTTATCCATGTTGGGGCCCCATCACCCACCCTCCCAAACCCTACAGACATCCTCTCAATATCAATCTAAGATTCGACCAACCGAAATTCTCAATCTGCTTCAACAAAACCAAGTCGCGTTGCTTTATGTTGGCAAACTGATCAATCACGGTACCGAAGTCAGTTGTCTGGGCCAATTCACGTCCATTATAACATCGCAGTCCATTCAGACCCTCTTCACTCATCTGGGTTTTTAAAAAGGATTTGATCAGCTTTAATTTACTGAATGTCCACCAGCTTGGATGAGCCCTATCAAGATTATTTAAGATGATAAAGGGAGTATCTCTGAGCTGGACAGGGCTTATTCCTGTTATGAAAAATGAGTACTCATCATATAGCAGATCTCCCTCGACGTCGCCATCATAAGATTGGGCAAGGTGTCGGATCCCCGTTTCATTGTTATCATCGGAATGGCTTGGAATCGAACACGAAACGCGCCTGCGAACGCTGGCCCAATGTCACATGAAATCTAGCAAGATGATGAGTGACCAGTGGTGAGGGGTCGGAGACTAGCACCTGCAATCAGAGGTGTGAATCTGTGAAGTGTGACCCAATGCTATTTAACGTGGGTCAATATTGCTTTGATCAAGGGGGTGGGTCAGCGCCTATGGTTCAGCACAGCAGTTTCTATTTGTCTCTAGTCCGACATAACTTGGGTTGAACTTGGAAATTGTATACAAAGTATATTTTATGTCCTTTTTCAGATCTGCCGGGTGAACCTCGTCACTTTTGAGCGTTTTGAGAAATTCAAGATGGCGTCCAAGACGACCGCCATTTCAAATAATCCCTTATAACTTCTATGGTATTCAGTCTAGAATGAGAATTTGGGTGTCTAACCGTATGTTTTGGGGATCAAGGAATACACTGAAATCATACTTCCGTTGTAGCCATAACCAAGACATCCCATTTGATGCAGAGGGCTGTTACGCCCATAACAACTTCCCAATTAACCCATGACATGCATATGGTAAATGACTAAAGTTTTCTGTTGTATGTGTCAATTCCTTTCAGAAATTAAAGGAGAAAAGATAAACATCGCACAAAATAAACCTTCGAACCAGAGCAGTCTTTTTATTAACTCTTTCGGCAACAGAGGGGATGCTAGCAATGCAGTAGATGGAGACACTAATACAAACTTTCGTGATGGGTCTTGCTCTCATACGCTTGAAAAAGAAAACAGTTGGTGGGAAGTTGACTTACAATTAATGTATGATATTACAGAAGTAATTGTCTACAACAGAGAAGGTTTCGGTGAGTAATTATTGTCCATGGTGGGAATGATGTTAATACCCTGTGAAGTCTGAATGGAATCTGTGTGAATTGCATATTCCTTGTCATCTGCGGTATGTAAATATTAGTTCTTTTTAAATTCCAGAAAACAGACTGAGTAATTATATTTTATCTGGAGGAATAGACTGCAATGATACCAGCACCAGTATATGCTATACTGAATGTTATCATCACCAGACAGTAGAACTGGTACATAATCTTACAATCACCAACTGCACCGCTAGATACATCAGAATAACAACTTTACGTAACGACGGTCTCACTCTATGTGAAGTTCAGATATTTTCCGAACTTGAGCAAGGTAAATATATTCTGAATTTGTCATAACTGCAATCATAAGTTTAGACAAATTCGCATGCAAGGGTTGTTGATTACACACGCTACTAAAACGCAACCCTCATTAATGATGGCTTTTGATGTGAATTTCTGTACTTTCGTTTCACAAGACTTAATCGCTATTCAAACCACGGAAGTTATTAAACCCACCCCATCGCAAAATTAAGTACTGTATCAATTTCTGGTCCATGCCATACCCAATTTTGTCATCTGTTTCAGGTCTAACCACTGCGACGATAAGCACGAACAGCGTGGGGTTGGCAGATAACAGAGACACCACTTTCTTCGGCAATTTAAGTATCCCACCAGTTACCGATGCACTGACAACTGCTGTCGAATCAGTTGAGGCTCAAGAGTTGACCACTGCTCAAACCACGGAAATTATTAGCCCATCCATTTTCGCCAACTTAAGTACTCTATCGGTGTCTGATGCAAGAACAACTGCAGTCGGGGTCGTCGGGGTCACCGAATTGGTGAGACCTACAGGTTACACCTTTTTCACCAACTTAAGTACGTCATCAGTTTCTGCAGCAGTAACAACTACTGTCGAATCGGTTGATGTACCAGAGTCAACCACTGCTAAAACCACGGAAGCACTGACAACTGCTGTCAAATCAGCTGAGACACAAGAGTTAACCACTGTTCAAACCACGGAAGTACGAGAGTCAACCACTGCTAAGACCACGGAAGTAAATAGACCCACCGTGTTCGCCCATTTTAGCACTCGATTTGAAGCATTAACAACTGGCGCTGGTGTACAAGAGTCAACCACTGGTCTAATCACGAGACCCATCCTCTTCACTATGATAAGTACCCTACCAGTGTCTGCAGCACTAACAACTGAAGTCGGGGTCACAGAATTGGTTAGCCAAACAGACTCCAACATTTTTGTCAAGTTAAGTACTCCGCCACTTTCTGAAGCGGTCACAACTGCAGTCGAATCAGTTGATGTACATGAGTCAACCACTGCTCTAATCACAGACGTGACTAGACCAACCGCCTTTGCCACCCATTCAAGTACACGAGCTGGGGAACTGACAACTACAGTCGAATCAGATGATACAGAAAAGTTAACTACTGCTAAAACCACTGTTTCTGAAGCAGTTACAACTGCAGTCGAATCAGTTGATGTACAAGAGGCAACCACTGCTCTAATCACTGACGTGACTAGACCAACCGTCTTCGCCTCTCATTCAAGTACACGATCTGAGGCACTAATAACTGCAGACGAATCGGATGACATAGAAGAGCCAACTACTGCTAAAATCACGGTTTCTGAAACAGTAACAACTACAGTCGAATCAGTTGATGTACAAGAGGCAACCACTGCTCTCATCACTGACGTGACTAGACCAACCGTCTTCGCCTCTCATTCAAGTACACGATCTGAGGCACTAATAACTGCAGACGAATCGGATGACATAGAAGAGTCAACTACTGCTAAAATCACGGTTTCTGAAGCAGTAACAACTACAGTCGAATCAGTTGATCTACAAGAGGCAACCACTGCTCTAATCACGGACGCCCATTCAAGTACACGATCTGAGGCACTAATAACTGCAGTCTATTCAGATGACATAGAAGAGTCAACTACTGCTAAAACCAATGAAGTGATTAGACCCACGCTCGTTATCAAGATAAATACCCCGACAGTGTTTCAAACACTAAAACATCCACCAGTTTCTGCAACACTAACAACTGCTGTCAAATCAGCTGAGACACAAGAGTTAACCACTGTTCAAACCACGGAAGTACGAGAGTCAACCACTGCTAAGACCACGGAAGTAACTAGACCCACCGTGTTCGCCCATTTTAGCACTCGATTTGAAGCATTAACAACTGGCGCTGGTGTACAAGAGTCAACCACTGGTCTAATCACGAGACCCACCCTCTTCACTATGATAAGTACCATACCAGTGTCTGCAGCACTAACAACTAAAGTCGGGGTCACAGAATTGGTTAGCCAAACAGACTCCAACATTTTTGTCAAGTTAAGTACTCCGCCACTTTTTGAAGCAGTCACAACTGCAGTCGAATCAGTTGATATACATGAGTCAACCACTGCTCTAATCACAGACGTGACTAGACCAACCGCCTTTGCCACCCATTCAAGTACACGAGCTGGGGAATTGACAACTACAGTCGAATCAGATGATACAGAAAGGTTAACTACTGCTAAAACCACTGTTTCTGAAGCAGTTACAACTGCAGTCGAATCAGTTGATGTACAAGAGGCAACCACTGCTCTAATCACTGACGTGACTAGACCAACCTTCTTCGCCTCTCATTCAAGTACACGATCTGAGGCACTTATAACTGCAGACGAATCGGATGACATAGAAGAGCCAACTACTGCTAAAATCACGGTTTCTGAAACAGTAACAACTACAGTCGAATCAGTTGATGTACAAGAGGCAACCACTGCTCTAATCACTGACGTGACTAGACCAACCGTCTTCGCCTCTCATTCAAGTACACGATCTGAGGCACTAATAACTGCAGACGAATCGGATGACATAGAAGAGTCAACTACTGCTAAAATCACGGTTTCTGAAGCAGTAACAACTACAGTCGAATCAGTTGATCTACAAGAGGCAACCACTGCTCTAATCACGGACGCCCATTCAAGTACACGATCTGAGGCACTAATAACTGCAGTCTATTCAGATGACATAGAAGAGTCAACTACTGCTAAAAACAATGAAGTGATTAGACCCACGCTCGTTATCAAGATAAATACCCCGACAGTGTTTCAAACACTAAAAATTCCACCCGTTTCTGCAACACTAACAACTGTAGTTCAGTTGGTTGATACCAACGAGTCAACTACTGCTAAAACCACAGAATCAGTAACAACAATTGATCCACAGGAGTCAACCACTGCGAAAGGCGCGAAATTGGTCAGCCCACGAAGAGCCATCTTGTTTTCATTATTATTTCTCTCGGTAGTTGTGTGCCTTATTTGATTGCAGTAATATAGTTTCCACATCATTTTAGATCGAGTTATTATTATTTAACTTACATAAATATATAGAGTCATAATTGTGGATATTAATTTATTTTATATAATTACAATTCATACTTTCCTTAGATATATTTTGAGAATATTATATTCATCCCTACATTATTTTGCTTCTGAGAAACACTTATCTTGCTTAACCCTTATAAATGATATACATCGTGTAGTCTTTTGTATATAAAATATTTCATTGTAATTTATTGTAAACTCCTCGTGACAAGAGCAGAAAAGGCAAGTGGGCTTTTCGTGGCAAGTGGACATTTGTTTTAACCGACGTGACTTTAGATGGAGTTGAAACATTTTTATTTCATGTGGTCTTTATGCTTTATTTTTCCGATTACTGTTTGGGACAAGACATTGTTCGTGCTCGCTATTAAGTCTTTTAGTCTGTTAACGTATGCGTGATCGAAATTATTAACTATCAATAGGCATCTTCTCTTGGATAAAATATTGTTTAAACTATCTGTTCGTCTGATTTACATTCCTAATTTTGTCAACATGGAAGTCAAACCTGGCCACTATCTTACTTATTCCTTCGCATAACACAACCCTGCTACACATTCGTTATCATGCCCGCTAATCCTCTACTTATGATTAACGTATATACTGCAACAGCTCTCAAATCCCTGACTTCATGCTGTATTCAATATGGACTTCAAAATTCGACTTCTCCACGGACTAAAGAGTCGTTTTTATATTAAGCAGTATACATCTCAAAATGCAAAGTTTATACATGTAGTAGCTGTATAATAACAAATAAGCATACGTCTAAAATAAAATACCTTTGGTCTCTTTTAACTCACTCTCATCCTAGCCGCGGCTAACTTCTGAAAACACTACAACCTAAGGAATATTGTGACACAGGTTTCACGGATGTACTCGAGATGTGTTACAAAGCCAATATTGTCGGTAATGTGAACACCGCTCCCTGATGGTGATATTACTTATAATCTACTAATAATTCTACTCCTCAAACCTTTTGTACTCGAGATATTAATTAAATCTTTGCTAGTCAATGGGTCTGAGATTTCTAAACAAGTAGTCCGGTCGCCAAACCCAAATTTTCGATTGAACCTGGAAATTATGTACATTTTTTTTAATGATTGATTATAGTAACCTTAGGGTGTCCTCTTTCAGAATCTGTCGGGTGAACCTCGGTCACCCTTGATCGTTTTGAGAAATTCAAGATGGTGTCAAATAATCCCCTATAACTCTCATAGTATTTATTCTAGGATGATACTTTTGGTGTCTACCAATATGTTTTTGGGGTCAATGATTTCACTGAAATCTTTTTTTTTATGTTATGGGATGATTAGATGATAGTAAAATCAAACATTCACAGATGAATTCGGAAGCACTGTACAGAGTAACTAAAGATATATTTAAAAGTAAAAAGGTAAACTCAAAAAGCATTTAAATAAAAAATTATTTCTAAAAATATAATACAAGAAAGACAATAATTAAAAGTCTGCATAGCGCTGTATCATACGGTCTGTCATTGAGTCAACTGGCGGCGTTTCGATTCCCCGGTTGTACGTGACAAGGAGTAGGGTCGCCTGTCCAACCTCGTGGGTTTTCTCCGGGTCCTCCCACTGCTAAAGACCCCTACGCGCAAGCGAATTATTGAAATAAAATTGAACCATGTGCTAGTCCCGAAATGACCTAGTTTGTGTCGAGTGGACGTTAAACCCCATCTCTCTCGATTTTGACGAAACTTAAAATATAGGTCTTTCTTCAAAATATCTCGGTTCCTTTCGATATTGGCAAATATCGGGTCATGTCATCATGAATTACGTCCCCTGATTGCACGAAAAACCACGTTTTTGGCTTGTGGACACTCTAGGGGTCACAATTTTCATCCGATTTTGATGAAACTTGAAATGCATGTTTATAACCCAAAGATCTTGGTTCCTTTCGATATTTGTGCCAAGAATTATGGCCCTTGATTGTATGAACCAGCGGCTACCAGGCAGTATACGCCCACATTTTGCAAGAGATGGATAGAGAACAAGCCAAAAACAAAAGCAATCTTTTGTACAATCAGGTGCAATAATCCAGAAAGTTATGGCCTGAAATGTGCAAATATTAAAAGGGACAAAGATCTTTGGGATATAAAGATGTGTTTTAAGATTCATCAACCTTCGTATTACACAATTTGCTAACAATGAGCAGCCATTTTGTCGGGCAGTTTCATTTCGATCTTCCTGAAATTCGAATTCAACCTTCAATATGGCGGAGTGGTGATGTATTTAAACGGTTTTTAAAATCGGAAAACAATTGTGACCTCTAGGGAATCCGCAAGCTGAAAATGCGATTTTTCGAACAATCAGAGGTCATAATCCAGGACGTTAAGTTTGGGTACCCGCGATTATCAAAAGGAACCAAGATCTTAGTGTGTAATAGTGATATATTCACACGTTTTTTTTTTCAAATCAGATAAAAATTGTGACCTCTACAGGGACCAGAAGCTAAAAACGTGATTTTTTGTTCAATCAAGGGCCATAATTCAGGATTAAGTTACGATCCGATATGCGCGAATATAAAAAATTATCACGAAATTCGAACTCAACAAACATGCGCGAATATTAAAACGGACCGAGATCTTTGCGGTATAAATTTGCATTTGAAGTTTCATCAAAATCGGATCAAATTTGTGGCCTCTAGAGGGGCGGCCATTTTGTCCGGCAGTTTCGATCCTATTTTCATGAAATTCAGACTCAGACAAAATTACGGGGTAACGGTGATATATTCGAACGGTTTTTTAAATCGGTTAATAAATGTGACCTCTAGAGGACCACAAGCTAAAAACGCGATTTTTCGTACAATTAGGGGACATAATTGAGGAAGTTACGATTCGATATGTACGAAAATGGACAGGAACCAAGATCTGTGGGTTATAAACATGCATTTCAAGTTTTATCAAAATCAGTTGACAATTGTGACCTCAAGAGGGTCCACAACACTGATACACAATATCTTGAAACTTTTTGCAAACGAGGGCCGGCCATTTTGTCCGTCAGTTTCGGTTCGACTTATACGAAATTCGTACACAGCCATCCTTAGGTTGTAACGGTGATATATTCAAACGTTTATTTTAATCAGATAAAAATTGTGACCACTATAGGGTCCACAAGCTAAAAACGCGATTTTTCGTACAATCAGGGCCATAATTCAGGGCCCTTATTCACGAAAACTTAAACTAAGATACAATCGAAATTTTAAGAAATACTGCAATTCGATTGGCTGACCAATATGCAAATTGGATATATGCAAATTGATTTTACTGGTCAGCCAATCGAATTGCAGTATTTCTTAAGATTTCGATTGTATCTTAGTTTAAGTTTTCGTGAATAAGGGCCCAGGAAGTTAATGTCCGATATGCGCGAATCGAGATGGGTTATAAACATACATTTCAAGTTTAAACCAAATCGGATAAAAATTGTAAGCTCTGCAGTGTTCACAAGCTATAAACGTGATTTGTCGCAAAATCAGGGGCTATAATCCATAAAGTGACAGGCCGATACATGCCAATATCGAAAGGAACCGATTTCTTAGGATGATAAGCCTGTATTTAAAGTTTTATTGAAATCGGATAAAAATTGTGACCTGTAAAGTGTTCACAAACAATTGTGAACGGACGGATAGGTGCGACGACAATATACAGAAATGAAATGAAATGGGGTTTAACGTCCTACTGTTCTGCTCCTATACTGGGCTAATGAAGACGGGCATACGCCATACAGTGTGCTATGAGGGAAATTTTGCCCGGGCAGCGGCACCATCGCCTACTCTTATATCGAATTCCAACTGCCAAGGGATCTTTTACGTGCATTCCAAAGTATACACGGGACCTCGGTTTTTCATCTCATCCGAAGGACTAGACAGCTGTCCTTGTCAGGCCCTCTGTCCTGCAACACTGACAAGGGGGAACCACGCCGGAAAATCTGGATGAACTTTCTCGGCCAATGCAGGGATCAAACACCCGACCTCCAGGCTAGCGAGCAAGCGTCTTACCCACTAAGCCACGTGATCCCCATAAAAATGTGGGCTTATAAAAATGGCGTTTTAACCTTGTAGTTCCTCTCTAGAGGTCGCAATTTATCTGATTGAAAACGAAACCTGTCAGGTAGTGTAAATATATGGTATGTAAAGGTTGTAGAAGTCACAGTTTTGATCTGATTTTGGTGAAACTTGAATTATATCTTTATAACCAAACGAACTTGGGTCCTGTCGATATTCGCGCATATCGGATTGTAATTTACTGAATTATGGTCCTTGGTTGTACGAAAAATCGCTTTTGTTTTTAGCTTGTTCTCTATTCATCTCTTGCAAAACGTGGGCGTATCCTGCCTGGCAGCCGCTGGTTTGAAAACGGTATTGTCACGAACAGGGTGGTCTCCTGGGCGTATTTTCATATTTATCTATCTACCTTATGTTCCCTTCAATAACCAACCTGGTCAACCGTGTAATCATATGTTTTACTTATCCAGATGCAGATGTTTTTAAATCTGCGATCGTTGTTCCTTTAATATAAAACCCATCTCAGGTCCCACTTTTCCAAAAAAAAACAAAACAAACAAACTATTGATGACATTCTAATTCTTAAGTTTTATCTCGAAAGTCTTCGATATATGCATAACTAATTTTAGAACTTACATATCGGACAAGAGCCTTCTGAAAGTATTCGAAAGTGTCTGTCGTAAGTATCATCACAGAGTCGACTCTCAAAACGATACTTTCAGTTCAGTAGACGACCATACTTGTGTACTCCTTATATTGTTGAACTTTGATACGGTCACTCTTAACATTCTAAATTCTCTTTTAACATCTGATTTCCGTATATCTGGTTATGTCATCAACTGACTTAAATCTCAGTTAAAGATGCATTATGTGGGGGCTAAATCTGCATATTGCAGGTCTTTAGTATGGCCTCAACTGGTATAAACTATTTTGGGACCAGTTCTGTTCAGTCTGTATACCTCGCCTTTGGCTAAAATAATTCAACAATATATCCATTGCTGCCTTTATGCAAAAAGATACACAGATTTATATTTCGTTGAAACCAAGATTGCACTATTTTAACTAAATAACATTTGATTTCTTGTATTCTAGAAATAAGATAAGACAATAATTGTCAAACAACTTAATAAAGCACAACGAAGATAAAATAATGGACAGTCCAAACAAAAGTACCAGATAATGTAATATCTCTATCGGCAGCATTTCTTTAGCCCCGAAAAATACAACCAAAAATGTTGGTGTAAAGTTTGCAGTCGTTTTATTGATTTAGTATTTGTACATGAGGCAGAGCTGACTAATGAACTGGGTTGAACAAAAACATGTTTTTTCCTAAGTAAATTTATTGTTTGGGATGAATAAACAATAATAATTACTCCGGACAGTGAAACAGGGGATATTCAAAAACAAAAAATTGTATGACAATCCTGTCAAACTGAGATAGAAACGTTTAACTCTCGGTTTACTTGTATACTAAGCAGCAAAAGAAACATAAGGTTGTTTGTTACTCTGAATAGACGCATTGCATAAAACTTTCCAAATGTTTTTATTGTGTATTTTTGACCACATCTCCAACTTTACCAGAGCAATAAGGCTCCTTTCCAAACATAGAATTGAACCCAGTAAATATTCTCTAAAACGCAACCTGACTTCTGAGATGGTAATATGTTCTCCATGATTTTCATGTAACTCATGCCGCACGTGCTGTTCACCGGAACCAGCCCTATAAAATGCCCCCACCCCCCATACCTGGTTGAATCATTCACACTACAACGTCAGCAGCATATGTCACGAATCGCGACAGCTCAGAGGAACCAGGCGCTTGGAAGATTCGACGCTGGCCATACAGCCCAAGCCCGTTGCCAATCACTTCCAGGCCAATGTTCGGACCATCTACAGGCTTCAGCAAGACTTTCTGGCCACCAACACAACGATGATCGCCCCCGAACTGATAGACCAAGGGTTACCACAAGGCGACAAGACGTGGACCAATCCACACCCCTCACCATTGACGTGAACGTCTACAGTTTGCCCAACAACACCAGAACTGGCGACACGGGCAATGGAGAACTGTTCTATTCACAGATGAGAGTCCGTATTGCGTATCAACTGTAGATGACGGCACCAGAATATGGCGTCGACGTGGCCAGCGTTATTCTGACCAACAGGCACTCCGCATTATTAATGGCTTTTGGTGTGACTTAACCACTATTCAAATCACGGAAGTTATTAAATCCGCCTTCTTCGCCAAGTTATATACTGCATCAATTTTTGGTCCATGTCATACTCAATCTTATCACCTGTTCCAGGTCTAACCACTGCGACGATAACCACTACTGCCAACAGCGTTGGATTGGCAAATCATAGAGGCACCACTTTCTTCGGCAATTTAAATACCGCACAAGTTTCTGAAGCACTAACAACTGCTGCCGAATCAGTTGAGACACAAACGTTAACCACTGCTCAAACCACGGAAGTTGTTAGTCCATCTCTTTTTACCAAGATGAGTACTCTATCGGTTTCTGAAGCACTAACAACTACAGTAGTGAGCACAGGTTCCACCCTTTTAGCCAAGTTAAGTACACCACCAGATTCTGCAACAGCTAAAACCACGGAAGCACTGACAACTGCTGTCAAATCAGTTGAGACACAAGAGTTAACCACTGTTCAAACCACGGAAGTGATTAGTCCACCTCTTTTCACCAGGATAAGTACTCTATCGGTTTCTGACGCATAATTCGATAGACCTACAGGTTCCACCTTTTTCGTCAAGTTAAGTACGCCATCAGTTTCGGCAGCAGCAACTTCAGTTGAATCGGTTTGTGTACAAGAGTCAACTACTGCTACAACCACGGAAGTGACTAGTTCCGCCCTCTTGACTAAGATAAGTACCCGACTTGTGTCCGAAGTAGTCATAACAGCGCTCGAATCAGTTTATGTACAAAAGTCAACCGCTACTCCAATAGCCGACGTGACTAGAGCAAACTTCTTCGCCGCCCATCCAAGTACACGATCTAAGGCACTGACAACTGCAGTCGAATTAGTTGGTGTACAAGAGTCAACCACTGCTCTAATCACGGACGTGACTAGACCAACCGCCTTCGCCGCCCATTCAAGTAAACGATCTGAGGCACTAACAACCGCAGTCAAATCAGATGACATACAAGAGTCATCTATAACTTAAACCAAAGTTTCGGAAGCAGTAACAAGTGCAGTCGAATCAGTTGATGTACAAGAGTCAAACACTGCTCTAATCACGGACGTGACTAGACCAACTGTCTTCGCCTTTCATTCAAGTACACAATCTCAGGCACTAATAACTGTAGTCGAATCAGGTGACATACAAGAGTCGACAACTGCAAGAACAACGGAAGTGATTAGACCTACGTTCATCACCAAGATAAATACTCCGCGAGTGTTTCAAACACTAACAACTGCAGCCGGAGTCGCAGAATTGGTTAGCGCCGCTGGCGCCAAGTGCTGTTGAGTCGGTTGATACCAAGGAGTCAACTACTGCTAAAACCACAGAACCACTAACAACAATCGATACACAAGAGTCAACCACTGCTAAAGGCACGGAAGTGGTCAGCCCACGAGGAGCCATCTTTTTTTCATTATTCTTTCTCTAGGTAGTTTAAGTCTGCCTTATTTGATCTCAGTATTAAAGATTCCACATCATTAGATGAAGTTATTATTTTACAATCTATATAAAGATATATAATCATAACTGCTTATATTAATGTTTTATTTATTTAATTACAATTCATACTCTCCTGCATGTATTTTGAGACTATTATATTATTCATTCCTACATTATTTGGCATTTGTGAAGCATTTATCTTGCATAACCCTTGTAAATGTAACAACAAGTAGTCTTTTGTATATTTATTGTAAACCCCTCGTGACAAGAGCAGGGAAATACAAGTGGGCATAAATGAAATGAAATGGGGTTTAACGTTCTACTCCTATACTGGGCTAATAAAGACGGGCATTTCGTTTGAAGTTAACACTTGTTTTAACCGACGTAACTTTAGATGTTGTTGAAACATTGTTATTTCGTGTGGCCTTTATGCTTTTTATACGCCCACATTTTCATGTGGACGTATATTGTCGTCACCCCTGTCCGTCCACAATTTGTTTGTGAACACTCTACAGGTCACAATTTGTATCCGATGTTGACGAAACTAGAAATATAGGTCTAGCTTGTACACCCTTTATTAGCAGACATTTATCGTCTGCTACTATCACACGAGTTTAACGGCAAGGACACTGTCCTTTGCTGGCTCCCCAGTCATGTTGATATTAAAGGGAATGACCAAGCAGACTTTCGTCGATTTTAAATCATTCATTAAATTATTTATATATGACCGCTGGCAACGGTCTTGGGGTCTTGCAGACACAAACAAACTTCATCACATTAAGCCTTTCTTAGGAGACTGGCCAAACTCCTATAGAACCAATAGGAGGGATGAGGTTGTTTTGTGTCGCTCTCGCATTGGTCATACTTTTTTAACTCATATTTTCATTTTGAAGCGAGAGTCTCTGTTATGTTCCTTTGACAGTAAAACACATCTTGATTGAGTGCAAACATCTCAAGTATATTAGATCTAAATACTACCGTTGCTAGTCATTGCGTCAGCTATTTGCTCAACCGGAGCTATATGATAAAAGTGCTTACATTTTTAAAAGAGACAAACTTTTATTCTCAATTTTAATTGTATATATTTAATCATGTATATCGTTTTAAATATTTATATATGTAAAAGATTTGTTATGTTTATTTTTAATTAATATATTTTCTGTGACATTTGTTTTTATTTATATATATAAATTCAATTATGTGATATTGTTTTAGTTTGTCTTGGTTAGATTCACCATATGTTTGGCGCAATATAGCCCGGTTGGAGCTGACGTGCCATTAAACAACATTTCATTTCATTTATCAACCAAAGATCTCGGTTCCTTTCGATATTCGCATCTACCGGACCATAACTTCATGGATTATGGCCCCAGATTGTAAGAAAAATCACATATTTAGCTTGTGGACACTCTAGAGGTCACAATGCATGTTTATATCCCAAATATCTTCTTTCCTTTCGATATTCGACCATATCGGTTCGTAACTTCCTGAATTATGGCCCCTGACTCTACGACAAATCGCGTTTTTAGCTTGTGGTCCCTCTAGAGGTCACAATTTGTGTCCGATTTAAAAAATAACCGTTTTAGTATATCACCGTTATACCCTAATGGTGGTTGAGCACGAATTTCGTGAACATCGGACCAAAACTGCGGGACACAATGACCGCCTCTTGTACGCAAATAGTGTATAATATGTTATATCAAGGTTGTGGACCCTTGGAATGCATGTTTATATCCCAAAGATCTTGGGTCCTGTCGATGTTTGCGCAAATTGGATCATAACTTCCTGAATTACGGCCCCTGATGGTACGAAAAATAAAATCGCGTTTTTTACTTTGTTGTCCCTCTACAGGTCACAATTTTTATCCCATTTAAGAAAAGACGTTTGGTATATCACCGTTACACCCTAATGATGGTTGAGTTCGAATTTTTTGAAAATAGGACCAAAGATCAACAGGTCACAATTTTTATCCGATTTTGATGAAACTTGGGAATGCATGTTTATATCCCAAAGATATTGGTTCCTATCGATATTCGCGCATATCGGATTATAACTTCCTGAATTATGGCCCCTGATTGTACCAAAAATCGCGCGTTTAACTTGTGGTCCCTCTTGAGGTCACAATCTTTATCCGATTTAAAAAAAACCCCAACGTTTTCCTATATAACCGTTACACCCTAATGATGGTTGAGTTCGAATTTCGTGAATATCGGATGAAAACTGCCGGACAAAATGACCGCCCCTTGTACGCATATAGTGTAAAATATGTTGTGGACCCTTGGAATGCATGTTTATATCCCAAAGATCTTGGGTCCTGTCGATATTTGCGTACAATGGCCGCCCCTTGTTCGCAAATAGTGTGAACATCTGATATATATCAAGGTTGTGGACCTCCTAGAGGTCACAATTTTGATTCGATTTTGATGACACTTGAAATATATGTTTATAACCCAAAGATCTTGGGTTTTTTTACATATTCGCGCATATCGGATCTTAACTTCCTGAATTATGACCCTTGATTGTACGAAAAATCGCGTTTTGTGCTTGTGGTCCCTATAGAGGTCATAATTTTTATCCGATTTAAAAACAAAACTTGTGAATATATCACAGTTTTACACTAATGATGATTGAGTTCGAATTTTGTGAAAATGTAATACAAAGGTTATGGACCCTCTAGAGGTCACAATTTGTATCTAATTTTGATGAAAATTAAAACATATCAGTCCCTTTTGATATTTGTGCATTTAAGACCATAAATTTTTGGATTATGGCCCCTGGTTGTACAAACATATCAGTTTTGTTTTTAGCTTGTTCTCTATCCATCTTGTAGGATTGTCAAATCACAATGTTGTTATTGATATAAGGGAGAGAACTACTGTAAAACAAAAGAAAGGGGATCCAAAAAGATAGATGGAGACAGGTAGCATGAAACAGAATGTAGAGAAGACAATTAAGAATAAATAAACAATTGTATCTTAGTTAATCTATTCTCAAACGAACGCACGACACAACACATCTCTTGCAAAATGTGGGCGTATCCTTCCTGGCAGCAGTTGGTTGATTAATGTTTGGGACAAGACCCTGTTCGTACTCGTTCTTACGTCTTTTTGTTTGTTAGCTAAACGTGTGCGAAATTCCTAATTATTAATAAGCATTTTTTCTTGAATAAAATACTGGTTAAACTTTCTTTTCGTCTGTTTTACATTCCTAATTTTGTAAAGTATTTAGACTGGTATTAGTCGAATATGGAAGTCAAACCTGGCCACTATCTTACCCATTCCGACGCGTAACACAATCCTGCTACACATTACGTGGACTGAGGATTAACTGGTTATATGTCCACTAAGACCCTGTACGTACTCGTTCTTACGTCTTTTTGTTTGTTAGCTAAACCTGTGCGGAATTCCTAATTATTAATAAGCATTTTTTCTTGAATAAAATACTGGTTAAACTTTCTTTTCGTCTGTTTTACATTCCTAATTTTGTAAAGTATTTAGACTGGTATTGGTCGAATATGGAAGTCAAACCTGGCCACTATCTTACCCATTCCGACGCGTAACACAATCCTGCTACACATTACGTGGGCTGAGGATTAACTGGTTATATGTCCACTTTTCACTGAAAGTGAGATATTTGCACAAAAACATCTTTGAATCAACAGGAGTTATGTCCTGTGGGCATGCTTTAATGTAGAAGCACCCTCTAGGTTAAATTGCCAAAAAACACATCGACCTAGTTCATTCCCGCTCACAAAGTTCAATGTCCACTTTCACCAATGTAATTCCTGGATCAGTGTCATTTGGTCTTGTGACAAGAGACAACAGCATGGATGTATTTCCAGATCAGAAAACTCGCCGTATATAAGGCTCTCAGAATATTGTCCCAGAATGAAATTCTTCATCTATTAGAAAGGGTCACAGTTCAATCCATGAGGTTGACAATATCCACAGTCAGGTTGAAAAGGCTTGTGGTCCAGCAGAGCTGCATAATCCAGTCGGACCAATGAGAGTCCCAAGTCTGTCATTAAGCTGAAGCTGTTCTAGATGAAATTAGCGGATTTGAAAGACTTTAATTCCATTGCCCAGGGACACAGGTATGAAAGTATCCCACATACACACGCGAAGTGCCTAATGTTTGAGCACAATGACCCAAAAGTGCTAAAATATAAAACGGGTTTTACTGGGGAATACAGGAAGAAGGGCAGAAGCTAGGGGTGTCGTGGCCAATGTCTCTGATGATATTCTGAGTGATACCCTCAGAAGCCTTAAACCTGTGGATGGTCTTCAAATCGCAAAGAAAAACGATATTAAACAAATGCTCAAATCCATGCCCACCACTGACAAAATGTTAATGTCCTTGGCGGTAAGCTAAAATTAGAGTTACCTGTGCAATCAATGGATAATGCTTCCCCGTAAAAGTTACATTTTGGCCCGGAATGGACTTTTAGTAATAGTCAGGGGCGTAAATGTGTGGGGGGGTACACAGGAAAAAAAATAGTCGGTCGCAAAATCAGTGCAGTCGGTCGCAAAATAAGATCAGTCGGTATCAAAATAAGTGCTCACTGCACACGTTACGCTACTCACGCAAAACTTTAGTATAAAATAACCTTGTCAACTTATCATGTTTGAAAAAATGGTGTGTTTCGCTCTTATTCTGTTGTGAGTATGTAAGTCTTAAGAACAAAATTTCCCCCAGGAAGAAAAATAGTCGGTCTCAAAATAAGTGCAGTCACTGCAGTCGGTCTCAAAATTATGCATCGCCGTCTTAATGAATTAATGAGGTAAACAAATAATGCAAGAATAGATCTCAAATGCAAAATCAGTGCAGTCGGTCGTAAGATATGAGCAGTCGGTATCAAAATAAGTGCTCACTGCACACGTCACTCTACTCACGCAAAACTTTAGTATAAAATAACCTTGTCGACGTATTATGTTTGAAAAAAATGTTTTTCACCCCATGGCAAAAAAATAGTCGGTCTCAAAAAAAAGTGCTCACCGCAGTCGGTCTCAGACTAAATGAATTAATGGGGTGTTTTCTGACCATCAGAATTCTGCAAAATCTCTCCCCAAAGTCCAGGGCATTTCAGAGACCAAGTAAGCGCCCCATTGAGGTAAAGTGCCCTCAGGCCCAGTCCTCAAAAATTAAAAGCTCAGTTACATATCGGCGCTCAATTCCATCATGCCATCATTCTTCAACTCCTTCTCTGTCTTATACTATCTCATCACTATCATATTCACAGTTACAGTGAATCGCCCAGTTAGTAGTACCACTAGTGAGTGAGTCGTGAGTCAAAAGACTGTAGAATTGTTAGTTCTACTCTCACAAAACAGGCGACATTGACAGATAGGCCTCAAGATTCTGTCCCATTTCCTATCCTCTCGTTAACGAGAATTTGGATCCATTTGCCATGACATTGACTAAAATTGTCAGGCCCAGTCCCAAAAATTAAAAGCTCGGTTACACATCTGAAATTTTTTCGCGCCTGCGGCGCTCGATTCTATTATAACATCATTCTTCCACTCCTCTGTTGTCTTATACTGTCTCAGCACTTTCATATTCACGGTTATACTGAACTGCCTAGTTATGTTAATAGTACCACTGGCACTGTTGTGTGGGTCGTGAGGCGTCAGACTATACAAAAGTTCTGTCAACTCTTGCAAAACAGGCGGAAATTGACAAGGGCAGATCTCGAGATTTTGTCTAATTGACTCACATTTCTGGTCCTCTCGTCCACAAGAATTTCTCCCAGCAATGACCTCAAATGCCAAGATATTGACTCAATTTTTCAAAATTTTCTCAGGTTGCTCAGTGTTATAGGCACAATCATATATGACATAAACTTTATGTCAACTTAAATAAAACTGCTTTCCAGCGAGACAACGATCGGCAAACAACTATATAATTATACAATACTATCTATGTTCTACCGGGACGCTTAATGTTATAGCCTGTATTTTGTTGACATTCATTGTTGGGTGGGATTGTGGCTGGGGTGGCGCCCTAGATTTGGACCCCCCACCCCTATCTAGATCCGCTACTGCGCATGGCTCCACAAAACTCGCACCTGTGGTGCTCGGCTCCTGACTGCGTCACTCGTACTAGGGGTATGGACATCAGTCGGTCGCATTTTGGCTAAACACCCCCCCCCCCCAAACAAAATCGTTATGTACGCCCATGGTAATAGTCTAATATTTGAGAGTGTTACTGTCTTTTATACCGATGAAGTATTGTGTCTTTAAAAGACTCAAATCATTTGAAGTCGGGAAAACAAAGCTAAAACTAAAAGGATTATCCTGAATTTGCGTTAAGCAGTTCCGATTTGGTTTTGCCTCCAGGGTCTTTGATCCTCCGAAACGTGCGAACACGTATAAGTGTGGGTGAAGTAGCTTGATGACGTTGAAGTCCATTTCATTTTAATTTTGAACTTGATTGCAGTTTAGGAGTATATGAGTGATTAGATCAAACCTGGATCTATTTATTGTATGCCGTCGCATGTAACGTCACAATTATAATAACCAGAGGCTAATGAAAGTCGGGGGATCACTTGGGTAAGACGCAGGCTCGCTAGTCTGGAGGTCGGGTGTTCGGTCCCTGCATTGGCCGATAAAGTTCATCCAGATTTTCAGGCGTGGTTTCCCCTTATCGGTAATGCAGGCGGAGGGCCTGACAATGACAGCTGTCTAGTCGTTCGAATGGAACAAAAACCCGAGGCCCCGTGTACAAATTGGCGTGCACGTAAAAGATCCCTTGGCAGTTGGAATTCGATATAAGAGTAGGCCTTAGCGCCGCTGCCAGGGCAAAATTTCCCTGATAGCACACTGTATGGCGTATGCCCGTCTTCGTTAGCCCAGTTTAGGAGCAAAACAGTAGAACGTTAAACCCCATTTCATTTTCTAAGGAAAGTCATTTTAAATTTCGGTGCTTGCATAAAGTCCTAGCAAGGCTAAATAACTGTTTTTTTAGACATGCACCAACCTATACATGAGACCTCGGTTTTAGCACCATCCGTACGACTAACACTAGTCCTAGTTCTTTGACTCTAATTGTCAGTCGTTGAGTTCAAGGCTCGTGGAACTCCTGACAGACTATAACATATAGCGCTTGTGCTGTCTTGAATTACTGTGATATATAAACACGGATTTAGATCAGGTTGTAACTTTTAAGAGTTTACAAAGTGAAGTCAATATAGTGAAGTCAATATAGTGAAGTCCTTATTGAACGTCAACAAATAAGAAATCAGGAGATTCTTACACTATTGTTTTTTGAAAACGGTATTACAGAGTAGTCTTATGGACATCTTTTCATATTTATCTATCTACCGTATGTATGTACCCTTCAATAACCAACCTGGCCAACCGTGTAATCACATATGTTACTAACTCAGATGTTTTAGAATCTGCGATCATTGTTCCTTTAATATAAAAACAGTCTTTGGCCAAACTCTTCACAAAATCCATCTATCATTTTCCAATCTTAAGTTTTATCTCGAAAGTTTTTGATAAATGCATAATTAATTAAATAAATCTTACATATCGGACAAGAGCTTCCTTAAAGTATTCGAAAGTGTCTGTCGCAAGTATCACATCACAGTGATGACTCTTGTGCACTCCTTATATTGTTGAACTTTGATACGGTCGCTCATAAAATTCTAAATTCTCTTAACATTCGATATCCCTACATCTTAGTTAAAGATGCATTATGTGAGTGCTAATTTTCTCTATTGCGGGTCTTTATTTTGGCTTTATCAACTATTATGTAGACATTTATTCACAAAGGAAGCCTATAATCAACTCTATAGACTATCCGATGGCGGAGATTTAACAGGATTGAAACACGATTTATAATTTTAAAAAGTTGATTCGTGGCAGAGTCTCGATTAAATATTACTCCGATAAAACACAACTTATTTGACATCTTCATATAACTTCAAACAGTGACAACGCTCACATTTTGCAAGAGATAGATAGCGACCAAGCTAAAAACAAAAGCGATTTTTCGTACAATCAGGGGCCATAATCCAGAAAGTCATGGTCTGAAGTGCGCAAATATCGACAGGAATTGAGATCTTTAGGACATAAACATGTATTTTCTTTAGGACATAAACATGTATTTTAAGTTTCATCAAAATCGGATAAATATTGTGACCTCTATAGCGTCCACAACCTTCGTATTACGTACTTTTACACAATTTGTGTAAAAAGAGCGACCATTTTGTCGGGCAGTTTAGTTTCGATTTTCCCGAAATTCGAATTCAACCTTGATTATGGTGGAATTGTGATATATTTAAACGGTTTTTAAAATCGGATAAACAATTGTGACCCCTAGAGAATCCACAAGCTAAAAAACATGATTTTTGGTACAATCAGGGACCATAATCCAGGAAGTTATGGTCTGATATGCGCAAATAGCGAAAGGAACCGAAATCTTTGGGACATAACCATATATTTTAACATATATTTTCAGTTTCATCAAGATATAACAGTTGTGACCTCTAGAGGGTCCACAACCTTGGTATGACATACTTTTACATTATTTGCGTACAAGGAGCCGCCATTTTGTCAGGCAGTTTTGGTCCGACTTTCACGAAGCTTGAACCCAGCCGTCATTAAGGTGTAATGGTGATAAATTTAAACGTCTTTTTTTAAAATTGGATAAAATTTTGACCTCTAGAGGGACCACAAGCTAAAGACATACAATCATGTCAATGAGATAGAAACGTTTAACACTCGGTTTACTTGTAGACATTTTTGGTGGTATTAAAAATACCTTAATCTAGGTTAGTGGTGGCATGTTCGACGATCAAATAATATTTAACAAAGTGTATTGTGTTGCATCATATTTAAACTCGTAACGACTAATTAAACTAATTATATATTAAAACAATCAAGTTCTTTTTTGTACATTGTTCTGGAGAAACTGTCAAGGAAAAGTCTGGTTATGGAGAAATATCAGATATCTGTAAGTCATGATAAGAATTAAATGTTTAAAAAAATTGCAAAACTGTAAAGTCCATATATGAAGTAGTGACAGTATGTAATGGATTTTAGATTAGGCAGAATTATAGATAAATAATCAATATTTTATTTCTTTATAGCCACCGCCATCTGCTTATAGCAGGGAACAATTAAGGTGGATTCGTCGTACTTTTGGGGATACAATAAGTATTTTGGTTGGGTGAATGTCGTTTGTTAACTTGATGATCATTGGCCTAGATGTTAATTTATTGAATGTCGGTTCGATGCTTTGGGACACCACGAACCGGATTGAGTGAATACGGAATTTGGATTGATTGATTGATGCAATGCACAAAGATATATGTGCACGTAATTAATGATTGTTCTCTATTTATTCTGGGATTACGGTCTTGCTGCTGACTTGTTTATATAATTAGTTACAGATTCACATAATATGATGCATGATATGGTTTTGCAACTATGAAGTTTATGGAATATGGTTGCATTTATGTTCTACTATCAGGTACATGTTTTATAAACAATGTCGATTAAGCCTGTAAGTAAGTTTTTGTTTCTAAATAATTGTTTCTGACGTAAATCGGATTTTTAAAGAATTTACAGCAGTGCCGCGTATCGACCGATTTATATTTTCTGTATAACGCTTGGTAAAAATAATCTATTTTGGTGAAATTAATTTGGTAATTTTATTTTTTCATTGGAGAATTTTATTTTAATTTGCTGCAAATAATATAGTAAAGTATATTAGAAACCTTTAAAATAAAGATTTTTTTTTTTAAGATTTGGTAAAAATTTCCAAAAATATCAAAGTTTGGAGAAATTATTGTTTGTTTATTGATTTGGCGGATGTTTTAACTTACCAATTTTCTTTGACGAAATTTACTTGAGAATTTATATTTATTTGAGAAGAACGAATGATAGCAACAACTTGATAGATTACAAACAGGTGATCTGACGTTCATCACTTAATCCCTAGGTTCAGAACACCAAACTGATGTTTTAGACCTGGTCAACACGCCCCATTGTGCGCAGGGTCGCCCGAAAAGCATTGAAAAAGAAAACGTGGGAAGCGCGACTAGATTAATTTTTTTACTGTATGTGTAAATTCTTTGCAGTGATTAAAGGGCAGAAGAGAAACATTGCACAAGATAAACCTGCATACCAGAGCAGTCTTTTTGATGGCTCTATAGGCTCCCCCCCAGATGCTAGCAAAGCGGTAGATGGAGACACTAATACAAACTTTCTTGGTCAGTCTTGCTCTCATACTCGTATAAATGAAAACAACAGTTGGTGGGAAGTTGACCTACAATCAACGTATGCTATTAAAGAAGTGATTGTCTACAACAGAAAAGGTTTCGGTGAGTAATGTTTATAATGAAAATGGTGTTAGCACTGAATGAAATCTATGTGAATGGCTTATGCCTTGTCATATACAATGGGTACATATTTGTTGTTTTTCATTTCCAGAATACAGACTGGGTAATTATACCTTATCCGGTGGAGTACCCTGTAATGATACCAGCACCGGTAAATGTTATACTGAATGTTATCATCATCAGACAGCAGATCTGATACAATATATTACGGTCTTCAACTGTACCGCTAGATACATCAGAATAACAACTTTACTTGACGACGGTGTTACTCTTTGCGAAGTCCAGATTTTTGTAGATCTTCAGCAAGGTAAATATATTTTTGTAATTTGACATAATATTGTTGAGCATACAAACTCGGAAAACATTCCCAACCCTCAAAGGTGAAGTTTAATTAATGATTAATTAATTTTGTATTTGTTTTAATACGGTTTAGGCGCGAGACCATTTACAGACACATGTTATTTAAGTACCTCATCTGTTACAGATCTAGTCACTGCATCAGTCGCTGAAACCACTGTTAAAACCACAGAAGTGATTAGTCCTATCCTCACTACCAAGCTAATAACTTCATCAGAGTCAACCACTGCGAAAGACATGAAAGTGGTTAGTGCCACCATCTTGACCAAGTTAAGTACTCTAGCAGTTTCTGAAGCACCGACAACACTTGATATACAAGAGTCGACCACTGCTAAAGGCATGGAAGTGGTTAGTGCCACCATCTTGACCAAGTTAAGTACTCTAGCAGTTTCTGAAGCACCGACAACACTTGATATACAAGAGTCGACCGCTAAAGGCACGGATGTCGCCAGACCACGAGGAGCTATTCTGTGCTCCTTATTTTATCTCTCTTGGTTGTTTTATGTCTGATTTGATTGTAATAATAAAGATTGAACATCATCAAATGAAGGTGCATGTAGTATATTGCAATCTATAACAAACATTATAACGGTGTTTATATTAACATTTTATTTACAATCCATTTTCCTTGCATATAATTTGAAAATATTATAATTTAAAGATTTAAAAGTGACTTAAGATATTTCTTTATATTTCTATTTAACTTATTGTTGTCGTTATTTTTACTCGACGAAGGGCATATTCCTAAAAAATTATTACATTGATTCACTCCCACATTATTTCATATTGTTCAAGTACTATCCTGCCTTAACCTAGCCAATGTTATATGTCAAGTAGTCTTGTATATTTTATTGTAATTTATTGTAAACTCCCCATTGAAAGAGAAGAAACAATACCGAAAGATGAACCAGACCGATATTATATCCCAATAATAACTTCCAGCAATATTTCCATTTGTTACTCTGTCTTGATAGCACACTGAACTTCCGTCGAACTTCCTGGTTAGTAAGCTATGGGCGTCAGTTATGAGCATACCTTTTTGTAATTTATATAGGTGGTCTGTCCGAAGAATAAAATTGATTTCTAATGATTTTCAATAGTAGCACTTTGACGTCAACTGGCAGACTATGGCCATTCAAGAGACGACCACCATCAAGATCGGTCGAATTTTGTCTGGGATGTAGAGAGGCAGCCTAAGTTTGGGATGTGTTGTTGGTACACACAAAATGGCGTGCTCCACAAGGAACACATTGCAGTTATATAATCTACACGAAATGGCGACAAAGGCTCAATTAACTAGTATTGTTCACTTAGACAGTGGTGAGAAGGAAGGTGCAGAATTCTTTACAAAGACAAGGTGGGACAAGTGTCGTGAGGTAGCTATAGGCTGGTTTTAATTGGATGGAAATGACCAGTCCATTGCAGTATTTGTCCATACAAGCAGGGGCCTACATAAAGATTTTGTTTGGGGGGGGGGGGGGCTGTAGCAAAAATGCGACCGACTGATGCACATGTCCCTAATACGAGTGACTCAGTCAGGGGCCGATCACCACAGATGCTAGTTTTCTAGGGGCCAGTAGGTGATCTGGAAGCTGGGAATAGGTGGTTGTGTGGGGCGGTTCCAAATCTGGGGCGCCATCCACAATCACACCCCACAATGAATGTCAAGAAAATACTGGCTATAACACTGGGCGTCCCGGTAGATCGTATTGCCTATATAGTTGTTCGCCGATCGTTATCTTGTCGGAAAGCAGTTTTATTCAAGTTGACCTAAAATTTATGTCATATAATATGATGATTGTTATAGATTTTGTAATTAAATTTAAGGGCAGTGGCTGTAACATTGAGCAACCTGAGAAAATCTTGAAAAATTGAACCAATATCCTGGCAGTTGAGGTCATCGCTGGGAGCAAATTCTTTTGAACAAGACAAGAGAACCAGAAATAGGAGTCAATGGGACATTATCTCGAAATCTGCCCCTGTTTTGCCAGAGTCGTCACATTTGTACAGTCTGACGACCCACGCACCAGCGGTACTACTAACTGGGCCGTTCATTATAACGGTGAATATGACAGTGCTGGGGCAGTATAAGACCACAAAGGAGTGGAAGAATGATGCCATAATGGAATCTAGCGGCACAGGAGCGAAAAAAAAAAATTTCAGATATGTAACTGACCTTTTAATTTTTGGGGACTGGGCCTGAAAAATTGTAGGCATATGTCCTGACATATAGGATCAAATTCTCCTTCACGAGAGGATAAGAAATGGTACAGAATCTTGAGGCCTGTCCGTCAATTTCGCCTGTTTTTTGAGAGTAGAAATAACAATTCTACAGTCTGTCGCCCCACTCACTAGTGGTACTACTAACTGGGCGATTCACTGTAACTTTGAATATGATAGTGATGAGATTCTATAAGACAGAAGACTTGAAGATTAATGACACAATAGAATTGAGCACCGTAGGCGTGAAAAAATGTTTAGATTATGTAACTGAGCTTTTAATTTTTTGGGACTGGGCCTGAGGGGACTTTGTCTCACGGGGGCGCTTACTTGGTCTGTGAAATGCTATTTACTGAACTTTGGGATTTGGGGAAAAACTCACAACAGAATAATGGTAAAAAAAACATTTTTCAAACAAGGTTATTTTATACTAAAGTTTTGGGTGAGTAGCGTAACGTATGCAATTTAGGTGCACGGATTCACGCAAATACATACAATTTGGGATTTTTCCTTCTATTTTGGCATTGTTGTATTAATTCAGTGAGCACTAATTTGGCGACCCACTACATTTATTTCGCGACCGACTATTTTTCTCCCTGGGGGATTTTTTTTACTTAGACCAACTCACAACAGAATAAGGGTAAAAAACATTTTTTCAAACATGACAAGTTGACAAGGTTATTTTATATTAAAGTTTTGGGTGAGTAGCGTGACGTATGCAATTTAAGTGCACGGATTCACGCAAATACATAATATTTGGGATTTTTCTTTCTGTTTTGGCATTGTTTGTATTAATTCAGTGAGCACTTATTTTGCGACCGACTGCACTTATTTAGCGACCGACTGCATTTATTTTGCGACCGGCAATTTTTTTCGCAGGGGGCGGGGGGTGTACCCCCCAAACATTTACGCCCTTGGATACAAGTAACAAATGGGTTGATTAAGAGGGATATTATTTTGAAGATACTGTCGGTAGTGGTTTTGGATTCCACCCAACGTGTTATATTTGTTTTAAGGACAAAATAAGGCTCTTAAAATCAGTTAAAAGATGCGAGAAAGAAAGCAAAACTAGTGTGTGAGAGGGCAGCATCTACATTCAGTCCAACCGAAATTACAACTGCCACTTCAGAGTACTACTCTTACTGGGATGTGGTCATAATAAATTTTACCAAACATTATTTACCTTTGATAAAAATAACAATTGACTATTAGTATATTAATCATTCGACAAAAATAACAATTCACTCATAACATAAACGTTTAAAAACGGTTTCATCTAACCATCCTTAAAAATGCTCTTTGATAATTTCTGTAATCAACAAGATATGACTCATGACCACTTCTATCCCAACTAGTAATAAAGGAGCATCGTGTATACAGACCATAAGTCCAGAAAAATTTGTGAATGAAAGAATTGAATAGAACCATCCAAGTCAACCCAGAACATTGAATGCTGTGATTCAAAGGAAAGAGTGGGGTACTAATTAATCAACGGTTTGGATAATCCCAAATTAAGTACTTCACACCCCTCTTATCTGATTAAGTAACATGAGCTGAACATTATAATTCCCACTCGACACAAAGTAGGCCATTTTGGGGTCCGACATATGATTCCTTTTTATTTAAATAATTCGCTTGTCCGTAAGGGTCTCTAGCAGAGGGAGGAAACTGGAGGACACAGAGAAAACCCACAAGGTTGAACAAGTGACCCTACAGCTTGTCACGTACAACCGGAGAATCAAAACCACGTCACTTGACTCAATGACAGACCTTATGATTTCATGTGTACTTGTTAAACCATCCAGCCCATCCCATATTAAATAGTTGTCTTTGTAAATTATGTATGTTATACAGTGCATTAAGTATAAATCCACAGTATATTTAAATTTATGTACTAAATAAATTTATATGTAAATATTATCTATTAAGAAATGTTGGTATTATGCTTTATTTATATTAATAAATATCATTTGATATATAATATAACTAATGTTGTTTTTGGCCATTATGACCCAAATGTTTTGGCCGTTATGTAGTTATGACCAAAATGTTTGACCGTTATGACCAAATACTTGAGCCGTTTTGGTTTAGGGCCTTTATGTCCATAACCCCTACCACTGGGCCTAGTACTTCATGAACTTTAAAAACTAAAAGTGTGTCTCATTCACCACCTACTCCTTCATTGAGCTCACCAAAGAAATCACACCAGAGTTAAAGAAGTCAGTTTTATCAGAGTTCTGTATAATTTGCAAGAAAAAATCCAAGTATGTTCCAGTTGGGGAGACACAAAACAGGAACAGTTTCAGGGCCGTAACTAGCTCTGAGCAACGTGGGGGCGGGACGTGTTCTCAGCGGTGCTGTAAAATTGACGGACAGTGTATTTCTATTTTTTTTTTAATAGTCGACAATTTTTTCACAGAGGGGGCAAAACTTTTTGCAGGGGGGGGGGGGGGAGAGTTGGGCATGGACAGTTTAGTCCAGTGCGAAATAAAAACAGCATTTTTATTTTTTTATTCAAAGCACCAATAACACTTTTGCTGTTTTGATAAGTCCGGGGAAACAAATGGCCATATTCGAACTACTAAATGTGTTAGTGTGTTACTTTTAGTGTAAATCCTTCATTAAATTCTGTTTTATTTATCCTGGGTGATCAAATACATTTTTTCAAATCAAAGTCACATCTAGAAAAGCTTAACTTTAGACTTTTGCAATCTACTGGAGCCAGTATTTGTCCAGGGAGTTAATTAGTGTTGGATTTGATTGACTACAGTACTGTACCTGTTATAATTGTTTCAAGAAATCAGAATATTTATGTTACTGCAATTTATTAATCAGAAGCAAGATCGAACATTGAAAGTGTGTTTGGCACTTTTATGGATGATTACATGTACACATGTCATAGGTGAGCCCTATATTGATGGTGGGGGTGGGGGGTCCATCTGGTTCATTCGCAATTGCAGACAAAACAACCCATTTTTCTATATAAGAATGGAATTTGACTGCTTTTAATTACAGTCAA
Source organism: Patella vulgata (assembly GCF_932274485.2). NCBI lineage: Eukaryota > Metazoa > Mollusca > Gastropoda > Patellidae > Patella > Patella vulgata. The sequence continues at coordinate 19,552,395 of NC_065881.2, forward strand.
GTGTTATTTGAATTCCTGTATATATTGTAAGCTTATATATTATAGTAGATGCCAATTTTTATTTCTTCCATCTGGGCTATTCCCTGACAATTCAGAGCTAGTTTAAATTATTTAAGCATTTATTCTTAATATTTCTGAAACCTTTAAACAGTTCTCATCCTTTATTTCAAAATATGTTTTTTCATTCTTAATCTTAGCTAACATTATCCATGATCATTATTAAGACAGCAGGCCAGGCATGTTTTAAGTATGTTGTTATGTAAAATGAATGATTTTATTAGAATTACACCTATAAAAACAGTGGCCTTGTTGTATTCCTTGCAATCTCCCTTGATATGAAGGCATTTTCCAGTGAAATCGACCGGTCCTATATCCTTAGTTAGTGTCGAAAAAATGAAGTGAAATGAAATGGGGTTTAACGTCCTACTGTCGAAAAAACCTGACTTGGCCAAAATTTAACCCCGCAAGCTGATTGGCAAAAATTTAAATAGCTGCGCAGGATCCAACTCGCACCGACGCAAATATGGCTCCGCACTATAAAGAATTTCTGGCCTATTTCGAGCTTAAACTATTAAATTTACAAATTTTATTGGAGAACTTTGTTGACATATTGATTGCACGATTATTGATTGTCCGATATTATAGACCGGTTTAGCGGGAGCGAAGGTGACAGGATTGTCAACCCGAGAATTCGGACTAAATGTTATAATCACATCCAGGGATTTTAAAGGCCCATATTACTAGATGTTGCCATCTACATCCTTTAGGTCATTTTCTCTTTCCAACTAAGGATCATAAATCAATAAATCCCAGTCGAATCTCAAAGTTGAACCTAAGCATTTTGTTGAAAAGCAGACTTGTCATTAAGTTAAATCAACAAATGAAATGAAATGGTGTTTAACGCTCTACTGTTCTGCCCCGGCTGGGATAATGGAGACGGGCATACGCCATAAGTGTGTATTAGGAAACTTTTGCCCGATCAGCGGCGCTACGACCTAATCTTATATCGAATTCCAACTGCCAAGGGATCTTTTACGTGCACATCAATGTGTACACAGTACCTGTTTTTTTTCGTACCATCCGAACGACTAGACAACTGTCCTTGTCAGGCCCCCGTCCTGCACCACTGACAAGAGGAAAACACGCCATGTCAACAAAGGGCCATAATTCAATAAAAAGTAAGCAGAATGCCACGAAACACGACCTTGAACTGTAACTATGATATATATACAGCAGCTTCCTACCCCTCAAGTTAACTTAACATAATCCAGGAAAACAGAAATTCCATTGATTTGTCCACAAAGAGTTACAACTCGAGAAAAGAAGCCAACACTGATAAACAAAATTTCAAAAACAAAATCTGTTTAAACTGCAACCAACAAGGTTTTCGGAAAAATAAGCATATCAAGCACAATCAAATTCACTCGATATCTTTTGATCCTCATTAAATTTAGAAGTTGGCCGATACAATATAATAGAACGTAATGAATGAAAATGCACATTAAGTAACCTGAACGATATAAAAGATGAATTTCATTTTATTTAAGCTGCCCTTGTTATAATGAATTTCGTGTTCAATTCACCAAACCGTACTTTATACGAAAACCGAATATGTTCAAATTAATTCAATTATTAAGTACGGCATCAACATCAGAACTACGGAACCTATCCAAATTCTAAATTTCTGCTGATAAGAAAAGAACCACTCTATTAAATAATAATTAATTTTGGCACAATACCCGATCTAATAAGTATGTTTGAATGTACTGATTGTTTCTGTCATGTTTAAATCTTTGTATCATATTTAGGCTATTAATGTCACTCAATGTATTTACACCCCACTTCTTTTGTCTGTTTGTTTGTATTTACTTGCCATGTATATATTGTTTGTATGTAAACATACATTATGGAAGAGCTAGAGCTGCCTATTGCAGGTCTTGCTTTAGGCCTGAAATGTTATCTAAATTATTAATTAGACATTAATTAACGTACCCTGACGATAATCAGCTCTCAATGCCATCGCTAGCCTGCGATATTTAGCGGATTGGAATATATTTTTTGAACCAGCGGCTGACAGGCAGGATACGCCCATATTTTGCAAGAGATGGATAGAGAACAAGCTAAAAATAAAAAAAAGATTTTTTGAACAATCAGGGGCCATAATCCAGAAAGTTACGATCTGAAATGCGCAAATATCAAAAGTGACTCAAGATTTTTGGAATATAAAGATATGTTTTAAGTTTAATCAAAATCGGATAAAAATTGTGACCTCTATCTAGAGGATCCATAACCTTTGTATTACATACTTAAACACAATTTGCGTACAGAGACCGGCCATTTTGTCGGTCATTTTCATTTCGATTTTCCCGAAATTCCATTTCAACCTTCATTATGGTGGAATGGTGATATATATAGAGAATCCACAAGCTAAAAATGCAATTTTTCGACCAATCAGGGGCCATAATCCAGGAAGTCACGTTCGGATATGTGTTATTATCAAAAGGAACCAAGATCTTTATGATAAAAACATACATTTAAAGTTTCATCCAAATCTGATAAAAACTGTGGCCTCTTAGAGGGCCCACAACCTTGATATACCATATTTTTACACTATTTGAGTAAGAAAGGCGGCCATTGTACCCGTCATTTTTTTTCTGATTTTCACGAAATTCAAACTCAACTGTCATTAGTGTATAACTGTGATATATTCACACGCTTTTTGTTAAATCGGATAAAAAATTTAACCTCTATAGGGACCACAAGCTCGAAACGCGATTTTTCGTACAATCACTGGCCATAATTCAGGCAGTTACTATCTGATATGCGCGAATATCGACAGGAACCAAGATCTTTGGGATATAAACATGCATTCCGAATTTCATCAAAATTGGATGAAAATTATGACCTCTAGCGGGTCCACAACCTTGATATACAATATTTTACACTATTTGCGTACAAGGGGCGGCCATTAAGGTGTAACGGTGATACTAAAACGTTTTTTTTTTAAATCGAATAAAAATTGTGACCTCTAGAGGGGCCACAAGCTAAACGCGAGATTTTTCGTATAATCAGGGACCATAATTCAGGAAGAAAGGATCCGATATGCGCGAATGTCAAACAGTATCAAGATCTTTGTGATATATCAATGCATTCCAAGTTTCTTCAAAATCGGATGAAATTTGTAACCTCGAGAGGGACCACAAGCTAAAAACACAATTTTTTTGTACAATAAGGGGCCATAATTCAGGAAGTTACGATCCGATATGCGCGAATATCGAAAGGAACCAAGATCTTCGTGTAATAAACATGCATTTCAAGTAATTTTTCGTACAATCAGGGGCCATAATCCATGAATTTATGGTTCGATACATGCCAATATCGAAAGGAACCGAGATAGACCTACATGTATATTTCAAGTTTCGTCAAAATCGGATAAAAATTGTTTCCTGTAGACTGTACACAAACAAATTGTGGACGGACGTCCGGACGGACGGACGTACGGACAAGGGCGACGACAATATACATGTGGGCGTATAAAAACAATTAATCGCAAAATTGGATAATCGAGACTTTGTTGGTTTTTTTTATCGCACTGACTTTAGTTATGATGATCGAGGCTAGCCTAAAATTCAAAAGCTAATATCTAGGTTCAGAGTGGAGCAATTTGACTGGAATTTTCAGCATATTATTATTCTATTTACGTTATCTATTTTTTAACTATTATAGCGAGAACTGTGAACAGTTTATCTAATCTCCCATAATGTCTCTTTATGTAACTATAATGTTTGTGTGTTATGTTATCTGATGAGGGGGCCACGGTGGCTAGTTGGTTAAGACGCTGGCTTGCTAGCCTGGAGGTCGGGTGTTCGATCCCTGCATTGGCCGAGTTAGTTCATCTGGATTTTTCGACGTGGTTTCCCCTTGTCAGTGGTGCAGAACGGAGGGCCTGACAAGGACAGCTGTCTAGTCCTTCGGATGAGACGAAAAACCGAGGTCCCGTGTATATATTGGAATGCACGTAAAAGATCCCCTGGCAGTTGGAATTCGATATAAGAGTAGGCGATAGTGCCGGTGTCCGGGCAAAATTTCCCTCATAGCACACTGTATGGCGTATGCCCGTCTTCATTAGCCCAGTATAGGAGCAGAACAGTAGGACGTTAAACCCCATTTCATTTCATTTCATTTCGTTATCTGATGAGTCTGTAGAGTTAAAGACCTAAAGAATTAGAAACGTGATCTAAATGGAGCAAGAATAGTGGGCTCTAGAGGGTCCACAAATTTTGTACATATTTCACATTTTGCATAAAAGACAGTGGAGGTTTGAAGCACACAAAATCGAACACTTCAAGAAGTTTTGATCCTTAACATATATGTTAAGTTTCATATGAATCGGACAAACACGGTGACCAAATATAAACGTCCGGGCGTATAAAAAAAACCCCGGAATCCCACTAAACGCGAACTTGATCTGTAACTTTGCAATGTACCAAACAGACAAAAGCTTAATTAATAAACACAATCCTGAAAACTAAAATAAGAAACCTCCTCTAAGTTCGTCCCACCTTGTTTTGGACAAGATACTTGGGCATTTCTTTGTCACCACTGTTAGTAGCTTGGAAATCCTCTTTTTATATACCAGTTTTACCGATCACTCTCAATAAAATGTAGAAGCTCTAAAATATATACGTCGTATTAAAAGATTCATAATTGCAGATTTCATTTCCATATTTTTATGAAACGTAATCACAACACCATCACGGCCTTGCTCGCGAAACCTCACCTTAATGAGTTGCATGTCCGTTCTTAATTCAAAGACAGGTTACAGTTAAATATGTTACCGTTCCCATAATGAGTAAGAATTTTGTCGTTATCGAAATATCTTGAAGCATTTGTGAAACGTCAATTTTTACATAGTAAACAAACTATAATCAGTTTGTGTTTTTAAAATTAAAAGTAATAATGAAAATAGAACATACAAACTACATAGGTCATATAAAATAGCAGTGGTACACGTTTAGATAGCCAATTTATATATATATATATATATATATATATATATATATATATATATTGTATTATCTGTAGTGAAAGTAAGCATGTTAGGCATCCCATGGGGTATTCACGTATTCAAACTATCTGCCTTTGGTTCGTTGATTCAATCAGGTTCTTATGCTCAAGCGCATTGGTCGATAAAAATAGCACAATCATCAAGTGCAGATAATTTGAATGAACCCAGGGTATAGTGGAGTAGAATGGAATGAGACCACTGGGTATACCGAGGATAGCATGTTAGGGTAAATATTTTCGAATCGAGTCGTGAATTCCACTCCATATTTGTTTCATAAAATAATAATGAAGGAGTTTGGTCAACAACCCAAGTGGTTCTTATCCATAGGAATCTAAATAAAAACTGAAAAGGTAAAGCATTTTTGAATTTTCATAGATCATTAAATATTTACAAAGACGGTTCTTAGTGGTGTAACAAAACCCCTAGTACCTCGAGTGGATAGTAGTTTAAAATCGATTATTAATTTCAATAGCTATAAAAATAGTATATTAATGGTAATGACATCTTGGTAATGGTTTAAGAAAAAAATCAGTTAATTTAAAAAAAAAAGGTTTTTTTTGGAGAGAGATCTGGTAACTGTGAACAGAATTTTTGTAAAAATAAAATATAAGTTAACATGATTACAACTATTTTTTTGTCCCTCGTTTCATTTCGTCTATTCTCGGGAAAACAGGATACGCTTAAAATGAACTAAAGTTCGATATTTATGCGGTAGTCTTTACATTGTACATAATTAATAAATCTTACTTCAATAGTGTTTCTCTTGGCTTTATAGGCGCAATAACGGGATCCCATGCATCTGGAGCGTCTACCAAGTAACAGTGACGACTGTCACGAACCAAAAACAAGTTCCGAAATATTACATATTGTTTTCTTTTGTTATCTGTGTTTTGTTCAGAAAAATCTAAAATATAACATATTAATAAATGTCACCTATTGGTTGTTTTTTATCTGACAGTTTGTGAAGCCGTGTTGCAACCCCTATTGTAATAATTGCAATAGAATTTCTCTTAAACCCTATTGTAATACTAACCCCTATTGTAATAAATGTAATAAATTATTTCTTAACCCCTATTGTAATACTAACCCCTATTGTTATAATTGTAATTAATATGTTTTGCCATACAATACAATCGACATTTAATTAAGTTTAAAAGTCTATGGATTTTAATCAGTATGAATATAAGAATACTGGTATTCGTTTATACTGCATAGCGAAAACATGGTTAAAAGCCGTTTCGATTTGGATGTCTATTTAAACAAGCGGTCGCAATGCTATATAAGCCCACTATAATCCGTTAAAACCTTCACTAAATATATTGTTCTCGCAATACTCCAATGCTTCATACCAAATCTGAAATAAATCTGATAGGGTTCATAAACAGAGAATGACGAAACTCGATGGGTTTCATACCTTCCTGTTCCAAATTCATCACACGATAAACATAGTTACACGTTTACGTCAAATGCATTGGCCATAACCCAAGAAATTGCGGTCTGATACGCATCTTGGACCGTATGATCCTTAATATATATACATGTATATGTAAGTTTCATCTGAATCGGTCACACATTGTTGGCTCGGGGAATCCACAAACTTCGTACCGTTTTGAATAAAAGGCAGTTTGGTTCACGCGCATCAAACTCCAAATCATTCAATATCTTCTCGTAATTCACAATATTAGGGTTTTTTTCTAAATCAGACAAAGATTTTTGTGGCCTCAATATCACGCCACTATTTGCATAAAGTGCGCTGTAATTTTCACGAAAATCGTACTCATGCATTTGCGTGTATAATAAGGGCCCTCAACTATGTACGCTATTTTCGTACAAATATGAGCAATACTTCTGGAAGTTGATCTTGGCTAATCAACCAGTGGCAAATTTTTATGGTTGTCTGTTCCAAAAAAGTAGGTTCCCAAAAGATACAGATAGACTATTTCAGTCATATTGCTGATTGGGGTCGCAGGCCAATGTGATCGATTGGTAATTTGTTTGATCTCCCATCGGATGCTACAGTGCAATATGTGATGCCACCTTATATATGATTTAATCTGATGTGTATGTTTGTTTGTGATTTCTGCGTATTGTGTCTTGTCTGTAGATTTATTTATTTTTTGTAATTATGTGTGGTGCAGTCCTCCCACACTTGATAATATCTACAAGCTATATCTAATTTATGGACTTGCTAATAATCTAACAAAACTGAATCAAATAAAATGTTTAAATAATTAAATCGGGTAGCTGTGTTTAACTAACCACGTCAATTTGGTTCACCATTTCTCCTTTATTTATAATTCGATTTGCCCCCAAAATGTTGTTCTTGACAGTTTAGACTATTCCAAATGCATGTCTTTTTGGGGTCTTGTGTTTTGTCGTTACTTTGAAATGTATTAAATAATTTCGTAATTGACATTAATTAAATCCTTGGTTCGAGATCTGTATTTGTTTACATGTTTACATGACGGTTAATTTATCTAAAATGTATTCCTGTCTTCCAGGATGAAATCGTAAAAGTGATCAAAGACAACCATGGGACTCATAGATTAAGTGAATTACAGACTTTGGTTCAATTCCGTGATCTCTTGGAAGCTGCCGGTAGGCAGACGAAGTGACTTATCTTCCTACCGTAACCTATCGACGATAAGTCACTTCGTCTGCCTACCGAAGAAAAACTGTCTATTAAAACTGCCAATTAAAATATAATATGAATAAAATGTTCTTTATTTATCTACTAGTTAATACCTCGTCTTTTTACGCTAAATCAGTCTATTCTGTCGTAAGTTATTGCTCTTGTTTAATTGTTCTCGACACATCACGCCACACCCAGAAGTCTTCAACGTATGGGAGATTGTGGGCCAGTTGTCCACATTTCACATGGAACTGGACAATCAGAGACAGAAAACGTTATTGCGGTGTGGTTTCCCCCTGTACAGGACAGAAGGCTTTACAAGGAACAGTGTTTAATCATTCGGATGGGACAAAAAACCGAGGTCCTGCGTACCCATTGGTGTCCACACAAAATGAAGCCCTAACATGCCGTAGTGCTGCTGTCAGGGTAAAATGTCCCCCGTAACATCCCCTGAATTAATATATATATTATCCCATGTCTATAATATGTCCATATACTAATTTTTAAATTATCTTAGGGTGAGCACACTCAGTTACTTACGTTGTTTATATCAATGTGAATTTCAATATCTTATCTGTTAATTACATATAAGAATGATAAAAATAATGTATATATATACATTTGTAAAGTGTTTTCTGCCTATGCAATGCAAACTGCAGATTACAGCACCCAATAGCAACAATAGATCTAGTGGCATTGTCAGGTGCACATCTTTCACTGTCTAACCTAGTGGGTTTTCTCACGGTCCTCCGGTTTCCCCCCACGGCTAAAGACCCCTATACGCGCTAGCTAATTATTGAAATAAAATCGAATCATCTGTAAGTTGCGAAATGACCCCTCTCTCACTTATTTTGGTCAATGACTAGTCTATGGCCGTGTTTACCTCACATTTACAGAAGACCAGTGGGTCTTGCCACATGTTCAATAAATTCCGTGGATCACTGCCATCTCGGCATGTTCTGCACCGATAAATTCATTTCATTTTCTGGGATATATATGTCATGCCAGAAACGTGATGTATGAAAATCCCATTTCTTTGATGATTATCTGTAATATTTCCTACGCACATGACGGAAAAAAAATATATGTACACGATTTGATTTCATTTAAAGCGACTATGATACACACAATTATTCTTAACTCCTCAGTCGAAAGGCCTGGATGTGGCTATTTGACAATATCTGGACTATCAAAGTTAGACGTCATGAAATTAATATAAGATGATGGTATCTTTAGATGACTATGATTGCGCAAAGGTTACAGATTTAAATAATTTGAACCAACATACCTTTTAATTGGTATGTTCGCCTTATAGTCTGGAATATTATTCCTTTAAGTGGCATTTAATTAGCAAGTGACGAAGCAGAAGTCTATGAATAACAGTTGGGAAATGAGTAGATCAACTTTCCCATCGATATGACAGTGAATCATATGTTTAATATGATGTACGTGGATAAAGAAATGTAATATAAATGTTACTTGAAAATCTATTTAATAATTGGATTATGTTGTTAGGTCATTGGATGTTCAGACCCTTAGTGTAGTTACACCAAACCTGGTAAAGTACTTATAGCTAAAAAATTTGGAACCCGGTAGATTTTAAAGTACAATTGCAGAACGGTGGGAAGTTAAACCCCATTTCATTTCATTCAAAGAACACGAATTTTGTCACTCGCTTTAATGTGCAAATCCACCTGTTGTTACTCACGAACTACACACCACTTTTTAAAAATATATGACAGTATATATACCAGTACTTCAATCTAGATACTTTACTATTGACTCTTCTGTCATCTAGCCATCATGAGGTTTCTGGTTGTGTTTTCTCTACTCGCCCTGACTTGTGTAAGTATTACCAAGTTCCTTCTTATCAGAGGAAGATGTCTTTGTGATACGGAACTTTCTCTTAAACACACATTATGCAAGAGCTAAATCTGCCTATTGCAGATTTTAAAACTAATATAGCGAGAACTGAACACTCTTTATCTAATCTCCCTTAATGCCTCTTTAAATAACAAAGATAACGGTCATTAAAAATCAAGATGTATCTATATTCAATTTTAATTTTACAGTGCAATGTGTACAAAGTTTTTTTCTTCCAGTCCGATGATTACAATTAAATGCTTATGATTAATCTTTACTTTATAGGCTCAGTTACTACATCCCTTCTGGAATGGCGCCAACAGTGATCGTCATAATGGTTATCAATTTGAGTATCACAGCCGAAGCGTAAGTGTATAATAAAACGCTGTTTATTTTTAGTACAATATTTATAAGTTATGATTACAATTATTTTATTTTTTGAAGGTGCTAATAATGGCCCCTTTGATAGAAACAAAATTCTCTTCTAATATTTTTCTTTTCTAAAGCATCAACATTTTACTGAGAAAAAAAAATCAAAAGAAATCACCAAATAAATGCTCACAAATTTATACCTACGTAACCATGTAACGGTAAAAGAAGAAATAGAAGAAAGAAAAGCACCAAATAATTACTCAGTAATTATACTCCTATCTAGACTATTAATTAACTTTGATTGCAGACCAGTTTTGAGTGGACTAACAATATGTCTTATTATAAGAAATGATTAAGCATCATCACTTTATTTTATAGCATTTGTTGGTAGTTCGGGATACGAGAAACTGTTATTTGATCAATGCTGACAAGAGCCTTGTTGATACTTTCGTGGATAAGTCTACAAGAGACTCAGTCGAGGTAGGAATTACTTTTGATTTTAATTTATGTTTCGTCTAAGTAACAGAGCACTGTCATCGGTACTCGAGTGTCATTACCTCATAGAAAAGCTACGGTAGAAATTGGTTCGAATATCGGCATGGGCTGAAATGGAAATCGCTGCCTGGTCGTTTCGGTGGGATGAAAAAAAAACAAGCCCTGGCAAAAGTACATTTGACAGTCGACATTTCAAGAAACCGCTGTCTTGAAAAAAACCCCACCCTCCTTTATATCACTTATTATTCCTTATACATTTTCTATTATTGGGTTAAAATAATGTTTATATTTTCTTTCTAGGATGATATTATCGCGCATATTAAGAATAACGAGGGTACTCATGCAGAAAGTCATTTGGGTTCTCTAACTCATTTTCACGATATTTTGACTACTGCTGAATGTCTCCGACGAAGAATATACAGCTTGGAATACAAAATCAGCACAGCTACAACCCAACAACCATAAATATGTAAATTTGCGTAAATAAAAGGAAAATAAAAAATGCATAACAATAAATCTATGAACTCGCGTTGTATTTCAAAGAGATTCTATAAAATCGTTGGAAGTAAAACACTTCCAAAAACGATTTACAACATTGCTGTTATTTATAAATTCACAATAAGGATGAATGAAATTCGCTACCCAAACCCATAGAGCATTTTTCCAGGGACCCATAGATAGTCAGAGACGGCCAATAATTGGCCTAACTGATGATTGGTGGGGTGGTGCATGGTTCATGACTCATGCGTTTTAGTGCTTAATACAAGGACCCTTGCCCTGAAGTCAGTGACCCTTTTCCATGAATCAAGAGTCGTTCTTGCGCGTTTTCTATCAGCATTTTTTTTCAATTTTATTTCGGGTCGGACTCTGGTGCCTTCGGTGCCGCCGCCATAATCCGCTATTGAGCATGTCCTTTTTCCAGTCTCCTCCGCTAATCACGACAATCACCATTGACAGTGATTTGAGTCTCGTTTCTATGAAGCTATGGTTTCTTTCTAAACTCAGTTACTGTAACATGTGACACATCTTTGGAATAAAAGAAAGCTGGTACAATCGACTGTCTATATAATTATTAATTCCTCAGGTTAGTCAGTCTGGTTCTAACTAGATAGGAGACATATTATTTTTAATCAAACAGAGTACATCAATAAATATTTGATGTTTATTGGAGGCGGGGACGCTTAACTATGCCCACTCCTATCAGTGTACGACTGAGAAAAGGCCAAAACTGTAAACATTTACAACGGCGAATTTTGGTTGTAGCATTCGAAATCTCTAGTGTCTGGTTATTCCAGTCTACACCGATAGTATTTATTGCGCATGCTCTCCAGATAAGAATATTATGTCACCATTTGACATGACTTGTTGAATATGCTTAGCCTGGTTTTCCGAATTCCTTGTTACAAATGGCGCTGAAACGCATTATGGCACACGATTCGTGTACCAATGGTAAAATGTTTATTTTGTCTTAAATATTAGATATCAGAAGCCCATCTTTTACCGGTAAGATCACAACATCAATGTTGATTTAAATTGACAAATAATTCGCGTTTTGAATGTTGAAGATTTTGGATGATATTTAGTTAGAGACTTAGCTACTTTAAAGTAGAATTGGTCGGTTTGGCCAAAATTATTATTTATTTCGTAACAAAGACTGTCTTTTTTATTCGGTATGGTCGTAATCCATGTTAAACGTTTGATCTAGCAGGTTGGGGTGTAAAGCTAACGACTATCCTTAAAGTTATTCTATTTAATAGAGTATTCTCTGGGTGGCTAAGTGAGTAAGACGCTGGCTTTCTAGCCTGGAGGTCGCGTGTTCGATCCCTGCATTGGTCGAGAAAGTCCATCCAGATTTTCCGGCGTGATACCCCCTTGTCAGTGATGCAGGACGGAGGGCCTGACAAGGACAGTTGTCTAGTCGTTTGGATGGGAGTTGGAATTCGATAAAAGAGTAGGCCAGTAGTGTAATAATATTATGACCTTGACTAATAATTGTTTATAGATTCATAGTCAAGCACAATGAAATGAAATGGGGTTTAACATCCTACTGTTCCGCTCCTAACCTGGTCTAATGAAGACGGGCATACACCATACAGTATGCTATGAGGGCAATTTCAACTGCCAAGGGATCTTTTACGTGTACGCCAATGTGTACACCGGACCTCGGTTTTTCGTCCCATCCGAACGACTAGACAGCTGTCCTTGTCAGGCCCTCCGTCCTGCATCACTGACAAGGGGGGAACCACGCCGGAAAATCTGGATGAACTTTCTCGGCCAATGCAAAGATCGAACACCGGACCTCCAGGCTAGCGAGCCAGCTTCTTATCCACTTAGCCACATGATCCCACTAGTCAAGCACAATAACACATGAATTTAACTATAGGTTAATAAACACATTTGGTATATGTCATCTTCATGGTCAGGAATGCAATGTGTCGGTTGACCAAATTTAGTAATAAGTCCCTCCCAGACTTTAGCTTAGGGGATATGCCTATTCTATATTTGTAAACTGGGACCATGGTCAGACTATGACGCAAACCAATTAAGGTGTGGGCACTATGAAAGAGTCGGGGATAGTATTTGGCAGAACTCACACTGCGTGTCATAATAGTCATTTACTTAATTGAGAACGAAGAAGATTTGTGACTAGTGCTAAAAGTTTTTATATAAATAAAAAACAGAAACAAGACCTGAACTGTGGTTATAATTTTCGTCACGGAAGTGAAGGCAATGTGAAGCTTAAACATAGAACAGTATAACAATAGTGTCGCTTCTCTGGCAAAATTTACCTGATCGCACACATTTAATGGCGTATGCTCGTCTTCATTAGACCAGTAGGAACAGAACAGTCGGACGTTCAACGACCTTCCATTTCATTTTCTGTCAAATTCTATAACTGAACAAAATTAACATAAAGAACAATCAATCAGAAATAACCAAAGAGCAAGTTATCGAAAATCATTACACTGACCTATTTTGTACAATATTTTCAAGTGACACTTTTTCTTATCTTGTTTTAACAAAGACCAAGTCCTATCGTGCCTTGTGGATTATGGACAGGCCAACATCTTGAATAATGCAGTTATCTCCCTTTATCCCGTCCACAAAACTCAATGACAATGTGTCACAAGTAGGAGTATACCGATAATTTATAAACGGATTTCAGGATAAAAATGTTTTATTATAACTATTAATATGCATACATCATAGTTTTTGATATTCTTTTCATAACGATGCTTTTGGAACGAGCCCTCTTAAAGACGGGGAAAATGTGTTTGGTATTTATAATCGATGGTCTTTAGATGGAGAGAGAGAGAGAGAGAGAGAGAGAGAGAGAGACTAAATGGTTTAATTTTATTTCAATAATTCGCTTGCGCGTAGGGTTCTTTAGCAGTGGGAGGAAAACGGAGTACCCGGAGAAAACCCACGAGGTTGGACAGGCGACCCTACTCCTTGTCACGTACAACCGGGGATTCGAAACCACGCCAGTTGACTCAATGACAGGCCTTATGATACAGCACGCACGTGCTAACCATTTGGCCATCCAACCCCTCGTCTTTAGATGGTCTCCTTCAAACTTACTAAACGTTTTTTAGTAACGCTGTCCCAATTAAACATAGTTCCCGACTGTTTTGCTAGGGGTGGTGTATGTATGTTCTCCCATACTCTCCCAATTAAACATAATTAATGACGTTGTTTGAAAGCAATGGTGTATGTATGTTTGACTACTGCCAAAATAGTTCTTTTTTTATTAATCAGTTAACAGAAGACTGTAAAATCACACATCAATGTCGTAAACGGGGGTTAATTTCCCTTTTAATATAACTGTGTCTTATTCACTAATGATCGCAGAATTTGAATTACAAAGGGCTGTGAAAAATATTGCACGAAACGTCAGGTGGAAGTCTAAAGGGAATATTCCTTTAACTAGCCAAACGATCTTGACATTGAACTTCAGAGTTAAGTTATGAAAAACCTCGCTGTAAAGACAACCAATCAGTCGGTTATGACACAAAATGAACCAGATTCAGCCTTGTTTTATTTGTACATACATTCTAAGACCAAGTAGACATTGTAGATGGATTTTATTGTATAATTGGGTTTGAAATAGATTCTTTATTGACATGCATTGAATTCTTGCCAAATCAAATGTTACGTTGTCAAAGATTTATTGGAACATTTCGATCTTCGTCCAACACGTGATGACCTTTGAAATGTATTTTGCAGGCTTGATGGTCTCGGGTGAGACTAATGGGATTAAAACATCATATTAACTTATTCTATGAACCACACGTGTTCTGGGAATACCACGCGTACTCACGAGATGAGTCGTAACACGTGAATCTTTTGTCGCAGTAAAGTAATTACATTCTAATCCAACCTATTGATCTCTCAAAGATTGTAATTAAAAGTAAAAATGATAAAAGGAAAATGGCGGAATACTGATGGGTGACCTTCAAAACACAAAAGCAAATATTTTATGTAACATAATTATATTTCCATACGGACTGTAAGTACGCAGATATTTTTCTTCAAAATAGATAGAAATAAATAAAAGCCGGAAATTAAATTACTTTTCACCGTATTAAAAAAAGAGAGAAAGGCATGAAACGAATTAAACATTTTTAGAAAACGCCGCACAGGAGATATTGTTGTTTACATTTCAGATTCTGGTTCAACGACAAGACATACGTCAGTCCAATCCGGTCTAGATGATATAGCCCTAACAGCGGCAATAAGTCCACGCAAGCCAGCAAAACGTATTAACATTAACCACCCTCTAATCATATTGATTTAGAAATTCAAACTTGGTGCGTTCCTCATGATTTTCTAACGTGGTTTAACCTTGTCAATGGTTCCGCATGGAAGGCCTGGCTGGCAAGGAAAGCGCCTAGTTGTTCGAGGTTGACAGTTGGAATGCGAAAAAAGAGTAGGCCCTAGTAGTAGTATAGGACCGCTCTCCTCCCAAAATTTCCCCCATAGCTCAGCCGAGAAAGTTCATTGGGATTTTCCGGCGTGGTTCCTCCTTGTCAGTTGTGCAGGACCAAGGGCCTGGCAAGGTACAATGTATAGTAGTCGTTCAGATGGGATGGAACGGCGTGGTCACGGAAAACATATTGGCATGTACGTTAAAGATCACTTGACAGTTGGAATCTGATATAAGAGTAAGCCGTAGCACCGCTGTCCGGGCAAAATTTCCCCTCATAGCACACTGTGTGGTGTATGCCCGTCTTCATTAGCCCAGTTGGTGTAGAGACGTAGGATGTTAAACTTATTTCATTTCAAATTAATACAGACTTCATTAAAAATTAAATACAAAACATTGATTTGCAACAAAGACGCAATAGAAGTAATGGGACCTGTCTTGGCGCGGGTGGTCTCCTGAATAAGCAATTCTGAATCAATGGTAAAAGAAAAACCAATACAACCTTCTGTTTATGGCATACCTGACAGTTGCCAATGTCGATTTGCATGCCGATGGCACACAATTTAACAAAAGCATGATTTGTGTTTATCTTGGTTGATTTAGTCACCAGTAGAAGGTGGGGAAAATGTCGTCACCAGCCTTCCTTTACAAAAAAGCAATACTTTTATCGTGCATACACAAATACAGGTGTAATTATGTAGAATAATATTGCTAACAGCATCACACTCACCCTTTCAACCTATGCGGCAGATTTTCTGTACTTCGGGCGAGTTAGCCTTAAAGATAATATTGATCAGTTATCAACCATAATGTTGTGAAATGTTTTGGAAGAGAGAGAGAGAGGGGGGAGAGAGAGAGAGAGAGAGAGATGGGGTTTAACGTTCACTCGATACAACTAGGTCATTTCGGGACTAACACATAGTCCAATTTTATTTCAATAATTCGCTTGCGCGTAGGGGTCTTTAGCAGTTGGAGGAAACCGGAGGACACGGAGAAAACCCACGGGGCTGGACAAGCAACCCTACTCCTTGTCACGTACAACCGTGGAATCTAAACGATGCCAGTTAACTCAATGACAGACCTCATGATACAGCGTGCACGTGCTAATCATTCGGCCATCCAACCCCCTGCAGTAAAAGAACCCTTATAAATTTAAGATAAGAGTATTAGTAGTAGTACACTGCATGATGTATGTCCGTCTTCATTAGTCTTGTTAGTGCAGAAAAAAAGTATATTGCAGTTCTTATTTAATATAACACTACTATTATGTGACATTTTCAAATTACCATTTTCTCATCTTGAGGGAAAGAGAGGCAAGACATGTTTATGTGAAGTACAATATACGTATGACCATCATGTGTAGATAGTAAAAGACGTCATAAAATCTTTTATTTGACAAAAAGTTGATAAAAAACCAGATTTATATGTATTAAAACAATCCTTTATCTTGCTCTAACTGTTAATAAAACCATTATACAAAATGCCACCGACTTGTAGTGTGTTGGTGGTATTGTCCTTTTTCATCTGTAACCTGGTTTCGACATTAATACCGTCTTAGAGTAGTGGTTGATAGACATCGGGTACCTCAACGGTGATGTTAGCACCAAATTGGAAATCTGTGCTACGAATGAGACATTGCGACACATCACAATATGGTGAAAGTCGATTAGCATAATGTATGGAAGCTAAATAGGGCCATGTGTTTTACTATGTTGAATTTCATGATACTAAGGTTTAATTAAAGTAAAAAAGTAAAATAAAATACCACGACCCTATTTAACTTCCGTAATAATGTGATCAGTTCTCTATTTTATTCATTTGTATTAAAATCCATATAGAAAATATAGATACCCAATCCATTATCATAGTAAATATCATCCCATCATTTTGATGTTGATAATGCTGATACGCAAAAACATTATGATTAATATAGGTTGAAAATACGTGTTCGGTCAAAACATTCGTCAAACTTCGATTAAAAATAACTACAAGAGATTAACTCACCGACGTTTTTTCAAAAGAATATTTATAATTTAATCAACAGAAAAGCTTTTCTTAATAGAAATATAGTCATACTGTCTACAAAATCTGTATTAGTGTTTTTAATCTGTAAAGCGTCTAATATCTAAAGTACAATTTCTTATTGACGCGGAATTGATCTTTCGGTGTATTGTTTGCTTAATGAAATGGTGTTTAACATCTTGCGATTCTACACCAACTGGGCTAATGAATTGAATGCGCGCATATTCAAAATATGATCATGTCTCATTGTACCTGAAGCACTTGGTTTCCTCAAGCAGCTACACTGGCTTATCGTCAACACCTATAGAAATCAGTAATACCCCAAAACGGCTCCTAATTACAAGGTGGAAATGTTTAATGTTTACACCACTGGGCGAACTAATCTTCGTTCGTTCGGGACGTGACAAAACCCTACTATCTGTTCCCCGCTTTCTGTGCCAGGGGGGATAGTTTTCATTTTCCATAAGGGATTCGCCAAACTTTGGAATGAATTACCCAGAGACATTAGAGAGTGTACCCAACTATCTCAGTTTAAACCTAAACTAAAGAACCATATAAATAGAATCATGCATATAGCCATTGTGTAAATATGCCCGTACAGCGCATAGAAATAACTATTGTTATAATGTAGCACTTTAAAAATTAAATCATAATAATAATACGTCATACTCCTTTTTTTTGCGAATTTCAACTGTCAAGATTTGATTTTTACCTGCACGCTAACATGTTTTCATGTATCAGTTCTTTCAGGTAAGATGAAGCTAAATCTTCTTCGTGTTGACATTCGCCAGAACAACATTGACTAACCCTTTATTTTATTAATACAATTTGTGCCCTGAACACCATGTTAGCTATTAGTGTGACACATAAAGCATGATTTGAAGTGTACTGTTTGTATGCTAACATCGATGCTAAGAAATGATATTAGTTCGCTGTGAATTTGGAGGAGTGTTATTTTCCTATAGATGGCACGTGCCCTGTACACCATGTTAGCTATTAGTGTGAGGGCGTTATTGTCGAATAGATCGCGAATTTCAGACAATCAGAATCGAGTATATTGCAGATTTATGCTAAAATAGTATTATATAATACTGTATGTCTCCTTTTGATCTAAACAGATTATCCTAAATATAAGTTCCATATAATGGATTTTTGTGATGAGCGTGCTGGCATAGATGGTGACTTGCATCTTGGTACAGTTATCAAGATTAATCTGTACCACCGTACTATTTACAAGGAACTTACTATGACGCCATCGCGAAGTCCGTTAATCGGTGCGCAATTGTCCAAGGAGCAAGATGAGTAGCGCTCGAAGATTGGTTCTTGGTCCATTTTTAAGTCAATACAATGTATATGCATTATTAGAAATATCTTACCATTTTCCTTACACGATATAAAAGAAAGATATAATGGTTAAAATAGAACGGAGAAGGAGAAAGTAAATAAGAAATTATACGATTTATTGCTAGATTCGATTTGAAAATATTTACACTTGTGGCTGGCATTGTTAAAAATCTGACTATAATGGGGTATCAATATTTACACATTGGTCGCCTTTCAATGATATTCCCAATGGTTATATAATAACCATAATTTAATAAATATTTGATATAGATGATGATACGGGGGAATGGAATAAAAAATTGGTTTGTTTTATACATGTAAGGGGGGGGGGGGGTGGTGGATGGCTGAATGGTCAGCGTGCGCGCGCTGTATCATAAAGTCTGTCATTGAGTCGACTGGCGTGGTTTCGAATCCCCGGTTGTACGTGGCAAGGAGTAGGGTCGCCTGTCCAACCTCGTGGGTTTTCTCCGGGTCTTCCGGTTTCCTCCCACTGCTAAAGACCCCTACGCGCAAGCGAATTATGTAAATAAAATTAAACCATATGTTAGTCCCGAAATGACCTAGTTTGTGTCGAGTGGACGTTAAACCCCATTTCTTTCTCTCTCTTTTATACATGTAAGAGAAAAGGAGAAATCACGCTATAATATCCCGAGGAACAAGCCAAGCTACTGCTCTGAAAAGTTCTTTCGTTAAACCCAATTTCATTTTATTTCCAGCTACTCCACATAATTATGGAACCGAACTAGTGATATGTCGATCAATGTACGGTTTTGTTTTAATAAAGGAAAATCAAATAGTAGAATTAAAGAAAGTATTTTCATTAGAAATGATATGCGGATAGATGAAAAATATGGATTTTGAAATGAATAAACCAAAAAACCCCAACAATATTATTGCAAGGGACGATTGAACCATCGCAATAACTCTAACCCGCATACCAATCAGCATTTCCCGACTGTATGAGATGGAATGAAATAGGGTTTAATGTCCTACTGTTCTGCTCCGACTGGGCTAATGAACGTTGCTAGTTAAACAGTCACTTCTAGTTGTCCTAGTCGCCTATACTTGTTGGGTAATTGACCTTGGCATTTTCTGTGCTGGGGATCTTTGGTAAAATGAAATGAAATGAGATTTAACGCTCCCATTGGGCTAATAAAGACAGGCATACACCATACAGTGTGTTACGAGGGACAATTTGCCCAGAAAGCCACGCTACCGCCTACTTTTACTGCCAACCTTCCTTTTACCTGCACGACAATCGGGTTTTCGTCACACGACTACCGCTGCTATGACCAGGCCCAGGCGCTCCCTTCTCCGTCCTGCACCACTGACAGGGGAGACAAGTCGGAAAATCTCGAGCAATTTTCTCGGCCAATACCGTGAGCAAAACCGGGACCTCCTGTTTAGCGAGCCAACGTCTTTCTCACTAAACCACCGCGGCTCACCGGGACTTTAATAAAGAAAAGCCAAAGCGGTAGAAAATGTTAAGGACCAACTGGAAAGATAAAGAAAAATATATCTCTACAACGAAAAACCCGGGAATATAACACCTTGATAACGTACCAGCATTGTGATATCTTGTAAATACAAGCCGATCATGACCTACACTCGAATAATACAAAATACAAAGTCTCTCTTTTCCGCGGATTGTCTCCCCTGTTTGAGAGTGTACCATTTCGAGTGAAACCTGTATCACTGCTGGAAGGATTGTGCTGCACTTATTATTAGAACTGAACGTAAGTGAAAATCGAATTACCCGTTTCAAATGTGTGGGCAAAACTTTCCACGAGGAATTATTAAAATATTATTCTATTTTATGCTTAGGAGACACGTGAATTAAAATTATAAAGCATTGCGGCAATTCCTTAAAGGCCTATCAGATTACGTTGTATATGACATTTTATTAAAAGATCACGCATGGGTTTCAGACAATATAGATTAAGGGCAAAACAATTGACACTTTGGCTTTTTGAACTTAGGGTTGATAAATGGCATAAAGCAGTATATTGAATATAACTTATAAGTAAGATTTTATGTTTGCCGATAAAGAAATGTCATTAGTATCAATATCGCATCGGGTCCAGACAACACGGTTAAAGGGATCGTTAATTATTGATACGTTCGCTTTTTGAACTCATAGATAGATGACAGAAACAACATAATAATATTGAATGTTAATAAGATTTTATGTCGACCCACGAGGAATTGCCATGGGTACCAATAGTAATCATTTATAATTCTAATAACTAAACAATAGCTTTCATAATTGCTCAAAGGTTTATGGACGCTGTTAAGATTTGTGCCTATAAAAAATAACTCTCCCAAAATGAAATTCTTAAAGATGCATTATGGATATTAATTATAAAATCCAATAGTGTTTGCATGAATTTAAACATACTATATTATTATTATTATCTACAAATTTACCGAATCTTACAAACCTCCACATTTCTCAAATACAGCGTTTCGAAACTCACATTCTTAAATTGGTAGGCTGCCAAAATAACTTTATTTACGGTGCGTGACGTTAGAGAGAGATACTATGGATATTACTTCTTAAGACTATTGCAGCTTAAACTGTTTTATTAAATTTCTAAATAAATAAACATATTCAACAATATGCTTAAATGAAGATTAATAACAACAAATTAGTCTGTCTAGTATAAAGTTATTTCCCCTTTACAGGAATATTCAAAATTTCGGCAACACAGAGTTATAGCAACAGTTATATTACTCCTATTTAAACCTTGTGATCGAAACGTGAGTCAACCCTTTAAGCTAGAGTACAGAAAAAGAATTGTGCTTTAGGTATAAAATTCTGTTCATCTTACGTGATATCACGAAGAAAAATCATTAATTCCGGATAAGTTCCTTTTCAATTTTCTTCTTTTTTATGGCAATTATAAACATGTGATTTTAGGGTTTGTTTGATAAACCGATAAACGTGGAGATGTTTTTGCGTTGGTGTGTTGGTAATTTGTAGCACCATGGGTCTTTTGTCTGACGTGGAGAGCGGGCGTATGTTGGAAAACCGGTCGCCACATCCTACATACGACCCATGCATCTTTTCTTACTACATATTTCTGTAGCCTTGTGATCGTCTAGAATTTGTCTCTAGCTGTCTTTACTTCTGCTTCACGTTGTGTATTTACATCTTACTGTTTTCTTAAGACGTTTGTCTTACCAGGAATAACAATGCAACAGTTCGCTTCTACATTTTATATAGCATAGCCGAATACATATATGGATACAAGCATAATATATAACAATACTAGCTAAAACCATTTCTCCACCCTAGCCAGCCTCGCGGCTGTCTAAGAACTCAGATGGAACCTCTCTGGAATCTAATGGAAGTCTAACTTAAAACTTTACTATTATTTCTTTTATAAGACTCCTGCATATCACGCACAGAAAGCCTGTTCATGGCCCTGAACCTGTGCAATTAACGATATGATTCGTTACTTTAACTCAAATGATGCAATTAGAATAATTCCACTCACGTGTAATCTGGTGGTATATTATTGACACATGTTTTGGATAAATAGCTCTTTTTATGTGTCAACTGTCAATTACAGACTAAGTTGATTTAGTACACACTATATATATTATATATATGTGAATATGTGTGAAACTATAAATTTGCCAAATATATTAATTAATGAAATATAAAGTCATCTTATTTCTCTATTCTTTGTCTATAAATTTAAAAACAATGTGGCAACGACGATAGTGCTACAAAGTTTCGTCTTGGAAGTCAAGGATATTCATACGTCACACCAGCAAGGGTGATATTTGACTGCAGGAAGAAAGTAACTAGAGGATTGGGGTGCATTACTGTCAAACAGAGCCTAATACAGGAATGTCAAATCTTTTGGGCCTTTATTAGCAATCCATAACAAAAACAATGGAAACTGGTCAACGATTACATATAAACAGATCACCATTAATCCGTCGCGGTTTCCCCCTGTCAGTACTGTAGGACGGACAGAGGGTCTGGCAAGTATAGTATCTAGTCGTCTTGATGGAACGAAAAATTGAGGTCCCGTGTACACATTAGCTTGCACGTAAAAGAACCCTTGACAGTCGTAATTCATTACAAGAAATTGTCCTCATATCACAATGTATGGCGCGTGGTCGTTTTCATTAGCCCAGTCGGTGCTGACAAGTAGGGCGCTAAACCCCATTCCATTTCCATTACATACTTAGTGAATACTGCTACTTTCACTTTCAATTAAATGTCGCTGGCAAGCAAGATCCTTCTAAAGTTAACATCATTTCCAACATAGGCCCTTGAGCCAACGGCAAAGTGGATTACTTTAGAAAACATATATATCTAAGCTATCAGAAAGAGAGTATAAATCGTTTTATTTTTACCAAAGCATTTATTAGTTCCTTTAAACATACGTTATTCAAGAGCTAAATCTTTCTTTAGGCCTGAAATGTTATCTAAATTATTAATTAGACATTAATTAACCTATCCATACCATAATCAACTCTAGATGGTTATGCTAGCCTGCGATCTTTAGTGGATTATGAGCCGATTTACTGCATAACTTTCCGTCACCATTTAACGATTAAATGGATAATCGAGACTATGCTGTTTATTGTACTGACTTTAGTAATGATGATGGAGGCTAGGCGAAAATTTCAACCGCTTAGTTCTCGGTTCATAGTGGATCAATTTGAATGAAATTTTCAACAAATAGCTTTTACATTATCTAGTTTTAAATTATTATAGTGAGAAATGACAACTCGTTATCGAATCTCCCATAATGTATCTTTAATATAAAAGTTATCACTGGCCATTTTATTCTGAAAACAAGGCGTTTGAAGAAAACTGTGTTGGTGTACTTTACAAAGGACACGTAATGTCTTGCTGGTAATGTTCATAGATAACGAATAAAGGAAACAAAAATCAAAGCAAATTCTAACTGAAATTTTCTGCTCGGTTAAATTGTTGGATTATTACTTTACCAAATGTCGAAGCCTTTGATCAATTTAAAGCGGTTTATGCCATACCATCTTTGCATTTAGATTACATATTTGCAAAGAATATTCGTGGTAATTATCAGGAATAGTTGGTGATAGAGCATACGTGACGTACGTAAGAATACATATTACATAGGCGTGGAAGAAATCTTGGCCTATTGCAGCGTGTATAAATATTACATAAGCGTTTCAAACTGTTGGGGTCGTTATACGAGAAATCTACTCGTCTTTATATAAATGAAACGGGCCTACACTTAGCAGTTTGTAGTTAAATGAGTAATATAATACAGTTTGGTTTTATCAAGTACATGAGAGTATACAGTATATCAATATAAAGTGCTATGTAGTACATATAACATGTGAACGAACACAATAGGCTTTCATAAAGGCACATCAGTTTCTATTGATTAATAGAGATGTCACATACGATAGTATGCTTATTTAGTGCTACTTTTCGAAGTATTTTTTATTCACTTTGATTTTTATTTTCGGTGTTCTACCTTATCATACCTTTCGGTCCAATTCACGATTTGAAGACTTTCCAGATTAGCCGCGGTGGCTTGGTGAGTAAGGTGTTGGCTTATACAATGGTTCGCGGTTCGACCTCAGGAATCTGGTGTTGTTTCTTTGTGGGCGAGACAGGATGGAGAGCTTGGTAGAGAACGGCGACTAGTCGTTCGGATGGGAAGAAAACAGGCCTTGACTGTTGGAATTTGGCGTAAGTGTAGGCCGTAGCGCCGCTGTCCGGTTAAAAGTTTCCCCTTGGTAACCTAGCTCATGTGCTGCAGAAAGGAGGACGTTAAACCCTGTTTCATTTCAGATAACTGACCGTTTCATCATCATAATGATACACTTATTGTAATTTTGTAAAACACAGATCTAGGCGGGATACTTTTGTTCGTGACAATTAGTTACTATTGATATTGTTGTTCGATTTCACGAACGACCACATTCGACTTCTATTTTTGTACTGATAAAGCTATGACATCACCGGATTTAGCTTCAAGCTTTGTTAATGTGCTAAAGCCATTATACCTCCGACGCCGTTTACTCTTCAGTGGCGTTGTGTTAATATCAAACAGCTCTAAATTGACGTGTTGGTTAAATCTAGTAGGGTTTTATGTCAAAAACAAATCTTAAACTTATTTAGCTGTAAGACTTCTCTTTTGACCTTCTATCGGGATTATTCTTGCTGTACTTTAATCATAATGTTATTGGCATGTCCGGCTGCAATGGTATTGGTATTGGGTTATTTCACATAACCACCCCTTACGAGGAGGTGGAAGTACATGATAATATATATATATTGACAAAATATAAATGTGAAATTAAATGAAATGAAATAGGGTTTAACGTCCTATTTTTCTGCACCATCGTGGCTAATTGAGACCCACATACTTCATACAGTGAGTTCTAAGTGAAAATTTGCCCGGACACACGGCACTACGGTCTTCTCTTATGTGGAATTGCAACTGCCAAGGCGTGTTCCCGAAGCAACGACTGCGAGTTTTACAACATCAAGCCGTTGCTAGAACAGTCCGAAATTCCCAAACGTTTAGGTACGTTGTCAATCGTTACCACGAACGCCCAACTTATATTACGATGGCATTTTTGGACAGTACCAAAGCTTTTGATTCTGTGTGGCTTGGCGGGCTGCCTTTTAAACTTTTCAACGCAAAAAAAACCCTTCCTCTCTCTGGAATCTTATCGACTCGATGTACACGAGTATGACTTGTAGTGTCAGATGCGGTGTGTTATCAGCAACGTTCTACCTCTTCTACATTAACCAGCTTCTTGAAGATCAATCTAGTTCTTCGAAGGCGCAGCCAATACCTTCATAGGAGAACACGACCTGATATCTGTCTTTGTCTACTCGCAATCTTCTCTGTTGAGTCATATATCGACTGCCAGAAGCTTCTGTATTTTGGTCAGTTGCTAAATCTTGATCCTAGATACTTACCACTTCACCTTGTCATATCCAGAATCCTTGAATACAAGTATTCCTGCAATTTCATTAATACAGGATTTATTCCAGATATAATTTATTATCGTATATCAGTAAGTTCCTAGATTCGTATAAGCTTGATAACGTTGAGAAAATATTCTTCGAAACGTCGCCTAAAGAAATCAGTGGCTGTTTTTCCATAGTTTATTTATCTACCCATTTACTAAATGCCACTTAAAGAATAGATTCGCACGTGTTTGTCAAAAATAGTATTTGGAAAACAGTCGTTAAAAATGCTATTAAACAAATCGAAATAGATCAGTGTAATAATTGTTTACAGTCCGATCGAATGGTTGATTTATTCCGGTGTTTTCAAAAAGAGTCGCCACTCCCCAGTATAAAGACTGTTGCCTTATATACATAAAAACCCTTTCAATTTTACATTGCGTATTCGGTGTTTACGGAAGGTTAGATTATCTCCTTTAAATAATGACTAGTATTTTTGTGATGTAATTTGACAATCTTATAATAGCCTACATTATTAAACCATGTTTAATTGTAATCCCGTGTATTTATAATCATATATATATATTTATTATACAATCTTCAGAATTGGAACAAATATATATATATATATATATATATATATATATATATATATATATATATATATATATATAAAAGTGTATTTGTTCCAATTCTGAGGATATAAATAAATAAGGGACGAAAACTAGTTTAAAATATTAAAATGTTATTGGAGATCCTGGTAATGAGCCAATTACCATGTAAGCACTTTATAGAAGTAAAAGGTTTATAGTCATTATTTCTACATGCCATTTAGTAATTGTTCTACATGTATATCAATCCAGCGCCCCTAAGGAAAACGTAACACATTAATAATTACTATAATTACCTCGCAATAATCCATAGAGGAATTGCCATATACATCATATATGCAAAAGGAACAGAATCCACTGGAAAGCCAAAGAACGTATTTAACTTTCTGATTGGACAAACTTTAGGAAATATAGAAACTATGTAATTCAAGAGTTTTGAAAAGCTAAAAAGTCTTATTGCGAAAAGATCAAATTAAATATTAACAGAGATATCTTAAATTATTCTTACTGGTGCAAACTTAGACACATTTTTTCATTTAGAAACGAAATTTCTATTAAAGATACCCCCACCCTCTTAAAATCTGGAAATACCATTAAATACACAAATAAAGACAAAGCCGAGCATTTTAATAGCTATTAGTAAACCAGCCATTATTATCCAATGTCCAGAACTAGCATTATTCGATACTGACATTGAACCGCTTTCTATTGAATATCAGGATGTCGTCCACTTTCTTCGCTGTTTAAAGGGTAAATCTGCCTCAGGAACGGACAAAATTAAAATGATTCAAATAAATTCAAAGTCTCTTGCTTTCCCACTGTTAGGATTATTCAATCTACTTACATCAGAATTCATCTTCCTCGATTGTTGAAAATTGGCACATTTCATACCAATTTTTAAAAAATGAGATAGACCTTTATGTTCTCATTGCAGATACTACTAAGTTCCTTGGGTAAAGTTTTTTTTAAAAAATAATGTATAAGCATATTTTTAACTTCTTTCATTTCAATAACATTATATGTACATGTACCAGTCTGGGTTTCGACAAAATGATCATGCTGTTTACCAGCTCACCGATATGTATAACCATGTTCAATTCCATTTAGACAAAGGGAGTGAAATAAAAGTTATATTTTTGGACCCAGTACTGGTCGCTAACCGCTACTCAACTTGTTGTTCCTTTAGTTCTTCTTCTTCTTCGTGATGTTCTTCTTGCGGTGACGCTCTTTGAAATAGCCCAGACTCCTTCAATTCAAGTTGGATCGACATGAAAATTAGCATATTCCTTCTGTTAACAATTCTGCATCGATTTAGAGAATTAGATGTTTTTGAATTTCATCCTCAGCTGTGTCAGCCTTCGTTAAAGAAAGCTTTTCGAATTCTGTCTTAAAGGGAATGTCCCGATTTTAACAGAGTCTCAAAAATAAAAGTCTGGGTACGTTTGAAATTTAAGCGCCAAAATATAGAGGAATGGTGTGTTTGCCTTGTCTCAAAAATTCAGGTCACAATATTTAGTCGTTTGGACGTGAACGTCATAAATGCTTATCCGGACACGTAACCCTTTTAAGATTTCTGGTCATTTTTTCGTTGGGTGACCTGATATTCGATTCCCATTCCTTTAGAGGTCTATACAATTAATAACCCATGTGCTGTACTTTATAACGAAAGGTAAATTTCACCCACACATTATTTTTATAAAATAAAAGTCTGGTACTATCGATAAGCCGCATAATACATTTTGGTACACCGTTCTCCATTTTCAGATAAAGACCGACAGGTTTAAGTTGTTTGAAAATGTATCACAAATATTGAGTTAGTTGCTCAGCCCTTTGGTAGAGGATTTTAAGGGATTTTAACACCGTTCTCCATTTTCAGATAAAGACCGACAGGTTTAAGTTGTTTGAAAATGGCCCTTTAAGAGTGATAGGTGTATATGCAGAGAACAATACCTGTATGTTAAAAAACTATATGTACCCGAATGCAGGGGAACTCTATTCAAACACCATGGTCCAAATAATGTTATCAAAAAAAAATTTTGCTCCAGGATCAGGAGCCTGTTTAGTAATTTGATTGGATAATATTAAATTGATTTTAGTGTTTAGCCAATCAAAATTGAAGTGTCTACTAAACCTTGGATTTTATCTTTAGATAAAATTTCGTGAAACAGGGCCCAGGAAATGTAATAGACCTTTGCTTTGACTAATAGTGATGTATTCTGAATAAAAATACCGATAGTTCTGAGGTTCTAGCCCCACAGTATTTTTATTAGCGCTCACAGTTGGCGGATTCTTTTACTGTGGGAGCTTACTCTTTAAACCATATTTCGGACATAGGTACTGGTAACGTGTCTTTAATGTTATTTGTACTTGTGACCAGTGGCTGATCCATATGTGGGGTCCCTAGCCCCATTCCCTCACCAATAAAATTCACAAATTATTGTGGTTCAACGAAACCTGTAAATTTCTTGAGGAGATGTGAGATGCAACACCCCTAACAAAATATTCTGTGCCCGCCACTCAGGCAGTAGCCCATGATCCCTAGCCCCACCCCTACTCCAAAAACCGTATGAAATTAACTAATTATTGTGTTTCTCCCTCAACAAAGTATTCTGCATCCGCCACTCAGGCAGTAAGGTGCTGCCTCGCTAACCAGGAGATCCATTGGTGTGGTGCATTAAAGAACCCTAAACAGCTGGTATTTAAAATAATAAAAGTGGGTCGTGGTACCGCTGTACAGGCAAAATTCCCTCATAGCACATTACACAGTGTATGTATGGATAGGGAATGCTCACTAGTGCGCAGGTTCACTAGTCCACCGATATATATTGTTAGGGTTGGATTAGGGTTATGGTTCATTAGTCCACCGATATCTATTATTAGGGTTGGGTTAGGGCTATGGCTAGGTTTATTGATACCCATATTTATAGTATTTCTTATGGCGGCGGACTAGTGCACCCGCGGACTAGTGAACCCCTCTCGTATGGATAAGTATACCTTCGCTCCTTCTTGCCGTCACGTTGACTAAATGTAAAGCCAAGAGGCCGTGACAAATGGTCCCAATCTCGCAGCTTCGCTCTGAGGTTCAGCGCAAAGGCAAACATTAATCAATCACTTATCTGCTTCGCCTTATTTATTTCTTGCGACTTGCTTTCATAAGAGTTAACAGCGCAAAAGACAGAAATGAACAAGGCGAAATTAAGAAGTTTCTTAGCTTCGTACTGATTATTATCTGCCTTTGCGCTGAACCTCATATGGAAGTGAACCCACAATTGAACCAGACTAACCACTTGTCGCAGCTTCTCGGCTTAGCATGTGAAGTCCAGAAAGAGCTAAAGAGTATCCATCGGCTTCCATACGTGTGCCTGTACAGAAATCAGGGGCCATGATGGCCCACTAAGCACGGGGTCCTGGGTTCTATCCTACCCAATGTTGGCCAAGAAAGTACCTCAGGATTTTCCAGCGTTGGTTCCGGTTTTCACTGGCAAGTAACAGTGTCTTATATTCGGACAGGCCTGAAAACCTGTTTACACGTTGTCTTTCACGTAAAAGAACCCTTTGACAGAATTTGAAATAAGGTTTGGCAATAGCGCTGCTGTTCAGCAAAAGTACTCCATAGCATACTATAATCTTGCGTATACCTGTCTTCGTTACCCCAGATGGTGCAGAAAAGTAGGATGTTAAACCCCGTTTCATAACTGGGGGCCACGGTGGCTCACAAACATTGAGGTCCCTTGTTCGATCCCGGTGTTGGCCGAGAAAGTTCATCTGTATTTACCAACATGGTTCCCCCCTTGTCAGTGGTATAGGACAGAGGGCCTGGCAATGAACAACACATAGCTGCGGGGCGGGGCGGGGGGGGGGGGGCTGAGGACCCAGAGTAAAATACATGAGGTTGGACTACTTGTCACGTACAAGCTTGGAATCAAAACCACGCCACTTGACCCAATCGCACGCGCACATGTTAAACCATTCAGCCACCACCCCCCTCGGTTCCAAGAAGGAAAATGTTTAAATGTACTCTAGATTTGGTCAAAAGCATAGGTCGGGGACTGCTTATTTGGCAGTTGGGGGCCTAATCCACAAACGTCTATGGACTAGAGTGTTAACCTCAGTTCATTTCTCTTCAATAGTCCAATCTATGTTTTACACATTGCCGAAGAGAGTGGGGTTATTAACAACATAAAGGTTTTAAAAAAAATAGACAGTATGTATACAAACATTTACTGCAGGCCTACACAAAATGTGAACATAAAAACACAAATTAAAACCATATAGTGCAAAATTGAGGAATGTTTATAACAAAATATCATCACTGTCACTGTAATATCACAGTCTAAAGTAGAATGTATTCCCCATCCATAATGAATTATACAAAGTTATGGTTGGACTTAATTCCTAAAAAAAGGTGATCTGTCAGTATTGTTTTTATCAGTAGATGAGGTTGGTAATTTATCCCTCATATTTTCTCCTGGTAAAATATATACATGTATAACCTTTCATTTTTAAATTATGTAATGGTGAATGAAATAATTGGATGATCTGTAACGGTCAGTTCTGAAATAAATGAATGAATAAAGACATGGAAGAATGAATAAAGAAATGGAATTTATTGTCCTAGGTGGGTTATATCGGGTAAAATACAAGTTTGCAATGTGAGCCTTTGCCTGTCATCCTCTCCCTCTTATAGATATCTCCCTCAAAATATCAAATATGCACTGTGAGTTTGCACACAGGAACACATTTATCAAAAGACAATAATAATAAATAAATGTAGATTTAGTTATTAACAAACTTTCTAAACATTATTTTTTTTTTAACTAACTGCTTACCTTGGCAAATTGCTTCTGGTCTTCCAACTGTAATCATTTCATGAAATACTGATCCTACTAATCAAAACTTAACTGTTAGCAAATTGGGCGAAACACTTTATCCCTGATATTATCTGAAAATTCGTCGTACCGGTACATAGACCTTTATAATATGGTCGTAGATTCGCCATCATCTGGAATCATAGCCATAGCCTTTTCATTTCCGACTTTTTTCAGCCATTTTACAGCAATGGTCCTAAATGTGTTCTACCTGAATGTATTCCAGATTTAACCTTCAACTTAATTGATTGCATGTGAATAATAATACATGGGGGCTGCCATGTTTATATTATGAAGCGTCTTATTGGTCGAACCACGTCACATGAACATTTTAGTCAACAAGTCACCCCTCAAAACACCCCATTTTGTTTGATTGGTCAGAGATATGGAGCGCGAAATTTAAAAGCGAATTTTATCAAAACTGCGGAGTATTTTAAAAATAAAAGACATTTATATTGGTATACTACTTCTGAATTTGATAACATGCTACGTTTCGATACACATACAGATATCGATATCAAGCAAATAATGATATTTGACACAAATGTGGTGCAATATATAGATAACAGTTGGAAATCATTTAACAGATTAATCATTAATTACAAAGAATTAACAAGATGAAAGAAGTTATATATTGATAACACTTACAAAGAATTAACAAGATGAGAGAATGTAATATAAATTTAGCAGAAACAACTAATAATAGTAAGAGATTAGAAGCTAATTAAATATATTAAACCATAACTACAAGATGAAAATGGGGGGAGGGGTAACAGCACAGTCAAGAAATGGAAAGAAGGGGAAGGAAACCATACACTTATCAACCAACACTCACTTATCTAATTTTCTAATTAGTCAAACCTCAATCGTTGTCGATTGACTGAGAAGTATACAAATTAGACTGTCGCGTAAATCCCTAACTATTTTGTATAATTCTTTTATTCTTTCTATGTCTGATTATTCTCATAATCTGAATATTACTACAGAAACGAATTCAAAAAAGTTAGAAAAACTCCACCTAGACGGGTTACGAACGATAACTGGCCTACCTCGTGGAACCTCCTATACTACACTTTATATCGAATCTTGATTCTCATCTTTATCAGTGCGACATCATGCTCATAAATTAATAATGATTTATATAATGGTAATTACTATAGCTCCCAATTATCTTTGTTGTCTTATTCAGCCAATTATCGCTTCTAACAACCATTACTTGTTTATTTGTTCATTTAAAATTACTTATTTATACCATAAGTAAAGTACACTAATTAGTCTTTGTTCATATATTATTTGGGGGGTTGGATGACTGAATGGTTAGCGTGCGCGCGCTGTATCATAAAGTCTGTCATTGAGTCAACTGGCGTGGTTTCGAATCCCCGGTTGTACGTGACAAGGAGTAGGGTCGCCTGTCCAATAAAATTAAACCATATGTTAGTCCCGAAATGACCTAGTTTGTGTCGAGTGGACGTTAAACCCCATTTCTCTCTCTCTCATATATTATTTGAAATTTATTACACACCCAAACCAGAAGAAACAAATTAATATCAGCATGCTTGGCTTGTTTTTGTACCCTGTTCTTTGTGTCTTTATATTGTTCAATATTTTCGAAATAAATACTGTTTAAACCAATAATTAAATTAAAACCTTTCTACGGTTAGCAGTTGTTTCCTGAAGAAATACAATTGTGTCAGACATCGTCTATTCTTCTACGACCCCTACAGAAAATACAGTTGACCAAAAGAGCCGCCGCCCAAATTGTGCCGTTCAGGACATAACACGTAGATTTAAATTTTTCAGAAATGTTGAAACATTGTTTTATCCGAAAAGCTAAATAAATGATCTTATTACCGTTAACGTCTTAGAAAAATAATGGTTTAGTAAACTCTGGAATAACATTATTAAATGGTTTACCACAATGTCCTTAATGTTATACCAAAATGTCCCTATTGATATATGCTATACCAAAATGTCACTTATTATTAAATTCCATACAAAAGTAAAGATTTGCTATACCAAAGTTTGCTTCTCATTAAATGGTATGCCAAAATGTCCTTATTATTTAAAATATACCATACCAAAGTGTGCTTATTATTTTATCACATATTAAATCGTGCTCAATATTAAATCACATATTAAAATGTGATCATTATTAACATTATTAAATCACATACTAAAATGGTAACTAACGGTCTTTCGGTTCAGGGATATGTTTCTCTTTATATATTATGTATCCAATACATGTTCTTAATTACACTTCTAGATGCGTGCAATGATCCGGCGATTGTAGATAAGATAATGTCAATAGTCTATCTCGCGACCTTTCTCGTTTCCGTTATCTGAACAACGTCCATACTGAGCGCACGAGGAAAGGAAGAAAAAAAATACAGATGAGATCCCGATGTTTATAAGAAAACGGCCCAATTCTACGGTTTAGATTGTATTTCTAACTTAGTATTAAAACTCAATGGTAGGACAATAATGTTCATTTAACAATAGACTTTAGTTCACGTGGTTCCAATATATTTCGACAATTCGCTGGAGCATTGGGTGTCTTAAGCATTTGAAAGAAACCGGAAGATTCTTAGAAAACACATAGTCATCCCATATATCGTAACATACAAGCATGTTACTTGACTCAGTAGCTGACATTATGATCTAAAGCGCATGCGCTATACCATTTGGCGACCAACCCACCCTTACTTTATAATCTAAACAGGCTTATTCAGGTTGTCAATTTTAAATCCATGGCCTGTAACAATTTTTTTAACATTCCGACAATCTTAAGAGCCCAACAAGTCTAATAAACGTATTGAATGGGTGACACAGTTTCCGTTGTCTACGCCTGATCAAACGAATCAATCTGGCATTAATGTCGTAGGTGATGATTTCTCTACTTCATGTCTGTTTACCGAATGCTTCTTCCTGCACAAACTCATGAATGATCAACATCAACCTGAGAGAAAAGTACATCCAAATGCCCTGCTTCATTTCTAGACCAAAACGTCAATCAAAACTGCCATGAGACATTGTTTCATGTATTATTGCACGTAATAGATGTGAAAAGGAAACAATAAAGAAGTGCTATAAATAGACGAACTAGATTCGTCAATTAACAGGTAATAGTTCCATTCCAAGTCCACATGAATCATACAGTTCTCACACCCTGCATTCATTCTTCGTTACAGACATAACCCATACAACCTGCTCTAAACCACGTGAGAATGCATGTTCATACCCAATGACGTATTCTTCAAAGACTTCCAAGATCAGATAGGTCAAAACAGACATATAGCAATGCCAACAATTACTTTCATAATTCTTCAGGTGGGTGGATTGGTGCCATGTACTGACAGATAACCGTCTAATATTTCACCTGTATTTGAATGTCTTATTTCTTATTTAATAAAAAGATACATTATGTAAGATTTAAATAAAGAGCTGACCATTCTTGCTATAATAGCTCAAAAATAGATAATGTAAAATGAAAATTCCATTCGAATTACTTCATTCTGAGCCAAGTTATCACTGTTTATAGTTTTGACAAGATGTGTGCATTGTGGTAAACAGAGCACTGGTATATTCGATACTTAGCCTCGATTTCCCATTTTTAAATTAAATATTTTAATGATGATCAGTTATAATCTAGTTAGAATCTCGAGTATCCGATGCCATCGAGAGTTGATTATGGTCTTGTTTTGTTAATAAATGTCTAATTAATAGTTTATATAACATTTCGGGCCATAGGCAGATTTAGCTCTTACATAATGTATGTTTAATAAAAGAGCAAAATAAATAGTTTTGCTTTAATCAAGATTACTGGCGATCCTATCATTTGATAAACATATATTCCCCATACAAAACAGCCACATACAGTTTCGTAACAAGTAGTGTATAATACGCCCCCCCCCCACTTCCCATTAAAAGACCCAAACCCACACGCCATTCTAAAATAATAAAATATGATATATTGTAGAAAACCGAACCTATTTGTTATAAAAGTAAACCTTGCCTTTAAAAATACGCCCATTCCCCACCCCATTTATAACCACAAAAATATTAAACAAACTTTTTCGTTAAGACAGAAAACCTTGCCTTTAAAAATGTATTGTATAAGGTCTTAAAGCGAAACAATCTATATCCAGTAAACGCTACATCATTTGAAAGTTGGTGATTGATAGTTTTTGCAGGTACAACAACCATGCTGAGATATCATTAGTGTTGTAGATTGTATTATTTAACTGCATTTTATACAAGTATCCTGCATACGAAGCGATGTATTTTCACAATGGCAAATTGTAATGTTAACGTTAATTCTAACGAAGTAAGACGTGACGTGAATAACTGTGTTATAACACTAAAGGCTGTAACCTGTCAATCCGTTTGTAATTTCAATAGAAAATAGTAAAATCAATTGCAAGGGCCATCAAGAATTGTAAACTATCCTATTGCTGACAATCTAATTAAAACCAGGTTTTTATATTCCTTTCTTTTATAATGCTGAAATATTAAACGAAGCGGAAATGTCACAGTATATAATTTTTTATTGGGGGGGGGGGGCTAATATCCTACTTGTTACCATTTTATCCAGTAACAAGGTTAATGAAGACGAGGGTAGGAAACCAGGCTGGAAAATGAAGACAAATTTGCCAAGTCCGAACCGATCTATAATTCGGGACCCCTGGATAGTGAGCTAGGGCCATACACAAGACACTCTATCGAAATTGTGTTATCACATCTTATAAAAGCTAAAATCCTTCTTTTTACCATTTTATCCAGTAACAAGCTAACAAGGTTAATGAAGACGAGGGTAGGAAACCAGGCTGAAAAATGAAGAAAAATTCGCTCGGCCCGAACCGATCTATAATTCGGGACCCCCTGGATAGTGAGCTAGGGCCATACTTGTTGGAAACAACACAAGACACTCTCTCGAAACCGTGATACACAGTGCTCAGCTCCCATTTCCTTTCGTTTTTTATAGTTCAAAATTTCGTTTTACTTGTCTTTACTACACATGATCTGGAAGAGTTGTTACATTATCGGCGTTTTGGCTGAAGTGAGGGATAAGCCAATGAAACGGTCAATTACGGCGACTTCTTGGAATGCAGGGAATTAATTATATAGTGCTAATATCTTTCCGAGTCGTTAAAGAAA
Organism: Patella vulgata; assembly: GCF_932274485.2. NCBI lineage: Eukaryota > Metazoa > Mollusca > Gastropoda > Patellidae > Patella > Patella vulgata. Next base: position 19,588,691 of record NC_065881.2, read on the forward strand.
TTTATTTTGGAAACTAATTGATGTATCAAATATATATAGATGTACTTAAGTAACGTGTTATGTACCGGCAATACTACATGGGAGCTATATTAAAACCAATCTGATTAAAACACAGATCCTATTTCGTGTCATTTGCTATAGTTCAAAATTCCGTTTTACTTGTCTTTATTACACTAGGATCTGGAAGAGTTGTTACATTACCGGCGTTTTGGTTGAAGTGGGGGATAATGCCATGCACGGAACTGTGGGTAAACCATAAGAAACGTCAACGTTGATTGATTAATCAATGTCTGACGTCATAGGATCAAAAGCCTCTCGTACGACCCCTGACACGACCTTCGAGTACAAATTATCAGATCTTCATGTATTGTAGGCCATCGAAAATATAAAACAAACGAAACGAAATATAGTTCTGTATTTTAATCAGATTGCTCGTGACGGGGCCAAACCCCATTATGTCGCGAATTTATTGTTGATCACTTCAGTGTTATTGCTATTTTCACTTACATAACCATATTTTGGCGACTCCCTCTCCTTTTAAAAAGCCGCCGATGGGCGATAATTCATTGCCTGGCAACGCTATGTTCATAATCTATTTTATACCTGTTTGTAATTAGTTAATCGTGTCTGAGGGTCACCTTAAAGGACAATATTGGTGCCGGTCATTATCACATATGTGATAGAGCTGGTTAAACACATTCCAAATATAATTTTAACACAGAGATCATTGCTACGATAGCTGAGTAATACAGGTTTCCTGAATCGGAAGTGACGAACGACAAAGGAAACACGAGTCATACCTCTATATAACTGACTGATGTGACGAGTGATAACAGATACACTAATAATTCCTTCCAAGACCATTAGTGGTTACATTAGGACTGTAAGAGGATATCTGACAATTCAATAAAATAATTGAATGTCATTAGATAAGAGAACACGAGAAAAATAGAAATAGTCCGTACATTCCCTTATTTATATTCATTCTATACCTTATAAAAACATGGTAATGCACGGACTTTTTCTGTTTTTCTTTCGTGTTCTCTTATCTAGTGGCAGTCAATTCTTTTTATGAATTGTCAGATATCCTCTCACAGTCTCACACAACAACTTTTGGTCTTGGAAGGAATTATTAGTGAGCAGAAATTCGGCCGTGTATCTGTTATCATTCGTCACAATAGTCAGTTATATAGAGGTATGACTCGTGTTTTCCTTTGGCGTTCGTCACTTCCGATTCAGGAAACCTGTATTACTCAGCTATCGTAGCAATGATCTCTGTGTTAAAATTATATTTGGAATGTGTTTAACCAGCTCTGTAACATATGTGACAATGACTGGCACCAATAATGTCCTTTAAGATACTGTCAATTAATAATATCAATAAATAATATCAATTAGTAATATCTTAATAGTAACAATAAAACGTTATATCGTTTACGCTGATTTTAACAAAAAAAAAAAAAAAAAAAAAAAATGTCGACGTTTAATTTACAAGAATGAACACTCTGTGTTCCACGCGGCGAATATTATAATATGCTATAAAATGATTCTGTAATGTCAATAAACGTTAACCATATAATTGGACGTGTCCTTTTGAAACATTATTTATCGGATCCATGTGGAGAATATGGCTAAAATACGCACCATCCGAACACACGATCGGCAAAATAATAATGGAAATTTCCTAATAATATATTAGGACCACCCGCTTATGGCAATTTTCATGCATTTAACACACACATAGTAATTGGTAATGTCCCCTTTAAGTGACCAATCTGTTTGAGGTCAAACAGGATGAGTAAATTCACGATTTCGGCCGAGTTAGCAATAAATGAAATTACACGTACAAATGGGATTGGATATAAACAAACGGCAGGTGTAAAAAGAATGCTTCTTGTCAATTGGCCGATTCTTAGGTAAACCAATATGTTATTTATTTCGTAATCCAACCTATAGAAACATAAGAAATGGCACCAGAATTCTTTCATTGGTTGGCATGTAATCGTGTTTACTCCACAATTCGAGCAAAGTTTTTTCGTCTGACTGTGGACTAAACAACAAGTTGATGGTTTATGTGTTGTTGACTTGCAGTCAATATACTACATGTTTTTTTCTGTAGAATGGGGGTAATATGATTGATGCAGTTAATACTGGTGACTCGTGTAAGATAAGCCGCTTATATATGTACATTTATCACAAATCAATGGATGTTTACATCAGATAACATCAACCATATCCCCTCTTAACATAATTATCTAGAAGACTGACAAACAAGAAATAACTGGAATGGTGTTAACGCCCCACTGTCTGGGCTATGAAGACGCATACGACATAGTAATAGAGTGTGCTATGGGCGGGGGGATTTTGGCCGGACAGTGGCACTAAGGTCTACTCTTACTTCGAATTCCAACTGTCAGGGGTTCTTTTAAACGCACACCAATGTGTTTTCGTACCATCCGAACGACTAGACACTGTTCCTTGGAAGTGTCTTCATCACGTACCATTGACAAGGGGAAACCACGCGGGGGGAAACGAGTTCAACGTTCTCGGCGAACACCGGTAGCGAACCCTAGACCTGGTTCGAAAGCCAGCGTCGTACTCACTGAGCCAAACAAAACACAAAAAACACTATGATGATTTGAAGAACTGTAGACACTAATTTTCTTAACACATCGTACGTCTTCATTAGCCCAGTCGGAACAGAACTGTAGGACGTTAAACCCCATTTCATTTCATTTCTTTACATATCGTCCCTGGTACCAATTGTGTCCAGAAGAATAAAACCGCTTAAGTGCTACAATATTACAGTAATCTGTAAAGTTTAGGGTGTAATATATTTTAACTAATGCTCTAAAATTTGATCATAATGGTTTATATCAATTGCAATTTTGGGAATTTGAAATCGGACTTGCATTTCCGACTAAGTTTTGTTGCGTCCTGGAATAAAATGAATATATCTTCCAGAAGTTAAATTATAACACAGATTAATTCTTCCTGAAACGTGCCCCTGGACAATTTGTCACCATAGATCTTCTACTTTGCCATTAATTAATTCAATGGTATTATTACTGACAAAATATCATACCGGCGTTTAACTATATTATTATGATAGGCGGCTGTATATAAAACCCCTGAACCGCACATCTAAAAGGGTGGCGGGGATGGCCTAGTGGTCTCGAGTGTCACGTGTCGAGATCTAGTTGGCCGGGAACTTCGTAGTGGCGATCCCTCGTGCGAGCGTATGTGGCTTGGGGATAGAGGCGCCTTCTCTTTACCCCGGATACTCAGGTTTCCTCCCACTGAAAGATCCTTGCGCGTGCGCTAAGGTAATAAAAACATGACATGGTGTCTGTGATATCACTCTGGGTGGAAGCGGACGTTAAACAAAACAAACAACAACAAAACACGTAAAATCGAACATTATATTCTTTACATTATGCTTTCTGAAACGTACCGATGGACAATATTTGGATATGTATTGTCGCTTTTGATGAATTAATTCTATGGTATGTTATACCCGACAAAATACCATACCGGCTCGTACATATATAACATATTATGGAATTATCGTTTGGGCCACAGGGATTAAAAATAAGCTAATGGCAGCTAACTGGAGATTCACGCTAGAATTTCCCACAGAAGCGCTTAGCCATGGCTCTAACTTGCTCCATGAATTCATGAAGGCAGCCAATCGTCCCACAGTTTACAATCGTTTAATCTTCCACAGAGCTGTTGTACAACCGCCGTGCGTTTAATCAGATAATGGATAAAGATAAAAACACAAAGTTGATCTCATTATTATGAAGTGGCAGTGATGTATTCGCTGTTTCTACCAACAAATAGGATTAAATGCACACACAAAGCTTCCGACGTAATTGTTAATTCCGTTTGATTCTGGTCGTATTTAATTTCTGTTGAATTTTTATATGTAAATAAACAAGCTACGTAGGTTAAGGTTGTTGCCTAGGAACATGCATTTTTATACAAAGATGGTTCACATTTTAGAGGGGGGTGGGTGGGTGGATGGCCGAATGGTTAGCACGTGCGCGCTGTATCTTAAGGTCTGTCATTGAGTCAACTGGCGTGGTTTCGATTCTCCGGTTGTACGTGACAAAGAGTAGGGATGCCTGTCCAACCTCGTGGGTTTTCTCCATGTCCTCCGGTTTCCTCCCACTGCTAAAGACCCCTACGCGCAAGCGAATTATTGAAATAAAATTAAACCATATGTTAGTCCCGAAATGACCTAGTTTGTGTCGAGTAGACGGTAAACCCCATCTCTCTCGCTCTCTCTCTCCGGAGGACCGGGGATTCGAAACCACGCCAGTTGACTCAATGACAGGCTTTATGATACAGCGCGCATGTGCTAACCATTCGTTTAAAGCGTTGCAAGCCAGAATATATAATTTGTCGTCATAAATCAGATTTTAATCATATTAATTGTTGAACGAGAAAGTTTGTTCAATAGTTTATAGATTTTCTGGCCTACGGATAAATTCTTAGGTTTAGAACAAGTTCTATTCACGTAGGATTTGTCCTATGATTTGACCAATCAAATGCATGCGCGTACTTCCTCAAGATGTCTGACGTTGAAATCAACCGGGCCGAAACAAAAATTGTATTTTTTATTTCAACCGCCAAAGCGTACTGTGGTCGATTCAATCTCAAGATTACCATAAACGCGAGAAAAACCTTATTTACATATCAGTTGTGTCACATGACCAAAACTCATGGGATTTTACTTACTGTATGACCACAAAAACCTAGAGGTTTTATCCATTAAGACTTTCGCTAGGACTGGGCCATGGATGTCATCCACCATTTTGGAATACCACCATTGGTCTTATACAATGCCACTTAGATTATGCATGCTCAGCATGGTTTACAGGCTTAAACAAGAAGCTGAAGAACAAACTGCAAATTATTCACAACAAAGTTATCCGATTCATACACGACTTAGGTCCCAGAGATTCAGTCACCCCAAATTTGTATAAAGATCTAATTAGTTTAAATCTTTAAAATTGGATCATGTTGGCAAAATCTTTCATAATGGGTCTCCGGAGTATGAAATCCAATTTTCGCTTAGTCAGGGTTGTTCATCTACATAGTACTAGATCAAGCATTTATAATTATGTTGTGCCAAAATGTAAAAATAATACCCAATATTCAACGTTTTATTATACAATTCAAGTATTCAGGTTGGTATGAACTTCCAGACCAACTTAAATCAATAGAGAACATGTTAAACAACACTTGCTAGCAAAACAAATACAAATGTCTTAGTTTGTTTATGTGTGTATACTCCAATGTCTTTCATTCCTATTTGTGCATACACAATTCACTATTTATTGTCATATTTCACCATTCATCTTTCATAAATGAATCGGCCCCTTTATGATGACATGACCTGATCCTGTTGGATCCCTGCATTAGCCGAGAAAGTTCATCCAGATTTTCCGGCATCCCCCCCCCCCCCGTGTCAGTGATGCAGGACGGAGGGCCTGACAAGGACATCTGTCTAGTCGTTCGGATGGGACAGAAAACCGAGTTTCCGTGTACACATTGGCGTGCACGTAAACGATCCCTTGACAATTGGAATTCGATATAAGAGTAGACCGTAGTGCCGCTGTCCGGGCAAAATTTCCCTCATAGCACACTGTATGGCATATGCCCGTCTTCATTATCCCAGTTCAGAACAGAACAGTAGGACGTTAAACTCCATTTCATTTCATTTGATTTCTTAAATGATAAATTCACTAGTGTGACTCAGCCTTTAGAATTAGAATGATGCCCATTGTTTATCTCTCTATGACATCACTTACCGTAAACAAACTTTATTTGTTAGCCCACCCAATTCGAAATTAGAGTTTTCAAGCGTACTTGAGAAATGTGAAGGTTTGTAGATTCAATAAGCTGATAAATAACCTTAATATAGTGTGTTTAGCTCTGTGCAAAGACAGGGTGTGATTGTTTTTTTTTATTATGAATTAATATCAATATTTCAACCTTCAGACACACTAGAGATCGTATTACATATTTTAAGCTTGCGGGTATAATATAATAAAGTACACTTTTTACATATTGAACCCGGTAAAACAATAATTGTAGAACATTTACATATTAAATGTTAATCTTTTTATCAACCCGGTAAAACAACAACTGAACATATACCTGTTTATTTTCAGTCTGCTATTTGTGTACTGAAAACATATGTACGGGTTACCCACACAAACCAAACCCATCGTCATCAGCCAAGGACCTGGTTTGAAATCCACAAAGAAGCTTTATTTACTGAAGGAGGGGGAGAGTAATGGGGTTTAACGTCCATTCGCTACAAACTGGGTTATTTCGGGACTAACATGGTTGGACAGGCGACCCTACTCCTTTTCAGGTACACCTGCTGTTTAATTTATGATCGGGTAGACTATTTGCATATTAAATATTAATTGTCTAAAAAACGGACAAATGTCTATTTACAAATTTAGAATTTTAGACGGCCATTGACGTAAAATATGGCAGTATCATCAATACTGCGATATATGAGCAATAAACTATGGTCTCTATTCAGTACTGGTCAGTGTTTTTATCTTTATCTCTTGTGATGTATTTTATTAACCAGATGGATTACAGTAAGAGGTTTATGAACCTGGTTAAAGTAGGATGATATATCGGTAAACACCACGATCCTGATAGTTTGCCAGCTATTGACCAGATAGTAAGTCAGTGATTGCTTGCAGGCATATACACCGTGGTCTGTTTTGTTGATATAAAGCTGTACACACAGCTCCGTGTATTTTTATAATTACATCCACCTACTCATATAATATACAATCGAAGGTGGTACTGTTACATATGGCCACAGTACACCATTAATGTTCCCATTGATTCTAATGTCAATTCTCGTCTCTTTGACCAGCTCTAACTTGTTTCAGAATTGCTGTTAGGAGGAACGCTTTCAACCACATATGGGGCAACATGTGGCAACCTCTTGCTCAAAGGCATATATGAGGTTCACCATGGAGATTCACAAACTGGAAGTAGTAAACATGCAATTGCACGCACTGCATTTCAACGTAACAACCCTCTTATCATTCCACCTTCCTCAAACTCGTGAATATTCACCACAACCTAGCAGATAATGTACATTCAACACCTTTTCTTCGATTCGGCACCAAAATCGCTAAAACATAAGGGGCGGGGGACAGGGGGGTGGAAAGGCTATTAATAACTAGGAATGAATTGTGACCGTGAACAATTAACTAAATATTATTATTTTATGGATTAAGTAGGGGCATTGGAAGCAATCTGCAAACCAGTTAGGCGGGTGGGGGTCTCTCTAGATCTGATCAAAATGGGATCAATTTGGGTAATACAATGTCAGAATATGATATCAGCAGAAGTACATCTGTCTTACTTTCGTCTACAGGTTCTATCGTTTTAATTTGATGGTAGTTTTATCATTTATAAGCAGAAGTACATCTGTCTTACGGTCGTCCACATCGTCCATCTATTTGATTTGATGGTAGTTTTATCAATTATTATCCGTGTGCTTTGTGTGTGATGTTTCTTGCCCGTGAGTTTGGTTGTTATGTATTGTGCGTAACTCCTGTGTTTACTACTTATGTCAAATATGCCACTGTCAGTAAACGGGTGACATAGCAGTTCGAACCATAATATCTTTATAACAAACAACATTTTTTTCATCTCGCATTACCTGAAATTGCCGCCTTCTGGATGTCGTGGCAAATTTATATTTCGATGGATATGCAAGATTTTGATCTTCGGTCCTATAATGTTAAGAATTCCAGTGAGAGCATTGAATCGACTGATATGTAGCTTAATCGAAATCGACTTAAATGCATTCATCGGCAAACAAAATATTAGTCGAACGAGAAAGGTGCCGTTGTACTGAACCTAATGGGAAATGCGCCAAAAAGCCTTGAGTCCACATCGACTTTTGAGTTCAGTAGTGTCACTTAGTGCATTGCATATACATGTCTTCATTGGCTACAATGGAGCAAAAAAATAGGACGTTAAACTCAATCTCATTCGCATTGCTATTTTCTGCCTTTGTTTTTTTTTAATTCATTTATTAACTTGAAGAGTTTACAATTAGATTTGAGCACGATACCATTAACATATAGTGCTATTATGAATAAAACTGATTTTAATAAGTGTCCATCAGATGGCAGTATATCACGACGTAACGACCAGAATAATATGAAATGCAAACGTAGCCTAGTTTTTTGGTTGCAATCAGAAAGTGAATTCGTGATAATGTGATTCCTCATATTCAAGACATCTGGTATTATAACAGTGCTAAAAGTTATAACTCGTTGTGATTGTGTTTCGGGGTTTTTATTTTAAAAAGTCACAATTACAGTAGTCCATAATCATAATTGCACTGTGATCTTTTTTTTGGAACGTTATAATAGCGGACCCATGATACCATTTCAGCAAACAAAGCGGGCACATGGACCGAGACTAATAATCCCCCCCAAACACAATACCATTACTTTCCATGTTAAATCCATGACGTTTCTTGGTCTATAACGTTTTTTTTGTTTTTTCTAACCCATTTTGATCAACTTTTCGGTCCATAATTTAACTGTGATCTTTTATTTGGATCGCCATAATAGCGGACACAGCATACGATTTCAACAAACAGTGGATGGGGTGTGGAATTCTTATGGACTGAGACTAGTAATTAACCCCCCCCCCCTCCCCACTACTTTCCATTTTAAATCCATGACGTTTCTTGGGCTATAACTTATTTCTTAACATTCTGGTCATCGTAATCTTTATAGCCACAAATTGTCAAAACAGGTCACAATCAGCTGATAAATATATTAAAGGGGGTTGGCCATCTCGATTTTGTTTCTAGTTCATTTCCTTAATTCATGTCGGCTTACTTCACCATAATTTCACCAAATTCTTACAGAAAATGTAAATTCAAACACTCTTCTTCCAATCTTGACGAGAAAGCCAACAATTGAAAAAGATAGACGAACTACGTCATTTAGGTGCATAATTTTTAAACCAAGATTTTAGGGTTGAAATTTGAATAGAGTTTAGAGCCTTTGGCGCTGCTGATGTCATAAGTTTACCAAATGAACCCTTGGAAATAACCTATATATCACATAACGAAGTTAGTCCCCATTACATAACTTGGTTAGCACTGACCCAATTACATCAGATGCGATCCAAAGTGGATTGGTTTGGGATTAATCGGCAAGTAAGAAAACGTAGAAATTGATAGAAATACGACAAAAAATGTTATATAATTTCATTAGTCTAGATTTTTTTAGGAATAAAAATCCAAAACATTGCCTAGAGAGATGAAGAATTATGAAGAATTACCAGATTGTGTCAGTTAATTTAATTAACCCAGAAAAGAAATTTGTCCGTGGGGAAATACTATACCATTTGTTTGAAAAACTACGAGTGATGGATATGAAATTTAGTTGATACAAAATACTTACTCTGCATTTTAATCGATCAAACTGCATCTGAAAGAGCAAATGGAATGGCTAAATGCTATATGCTACTTCTTTGCGCCACCCGGTGTGGTATGAGAGAAACAAATCTGCCTTTAAATCGGCACAACGGCCTACTCTTATTTCGATTTTCAATGGGACAACAAACGTATGCACAGGGTCTCGGTTTTCCGTCAAATCAGAACGACTAAAATATTTTCCTTTCCAGTTCCCCCGCCCTACATCACAAACAAGGCACACAAGGGACCATCAGATTAGCGGAAGACGGTTTGCTTGCTAATTTTAGTTTCACCTTCGGCTCACTATGTCGACCGTGTAACTACATATTGTTTATGTTTCAACACGGGCTTTACTTATCAAAGCATACCAATGAAATCTACAAAATTAATTAAGAGTCTAAAGAGTTCTAGTCACTGATTAAGAAATGCAATCCGACATTTTCCTACCGACAGATTTCTATGTTTATAAAAGTAACATATTCAAAATATGCATGAACATATTTTTTTAGGGGGGATTAGGGAAGAAGGAACATCTTAAAATTATCAGATGGATAAGTTGTAAGTATTTTTATATATTTCTTTGTATTTTATTTATCTATTCCGCTCCATATTTATTAAGAATCCTTTGTGTGACATCAAAGGCCAGGTTGGCACAGTTAAGTTGATCGTTCGATGCTATTTAATTTAGTCCTTCATTACTGCTTAACTCTTCAAAATACTCATAAAGTAATCGCTATACTACCCTCCCGAGTAGCTTATTTTGAGGTATTATAAGTTAAAAAACATTAAATATTACCGGCATTATCTTAAACGGTGATTTAAGCATTGGTTCGTCCTACTCCTATATACTGGAATACGACTCCTTCTTAAAATACATTAAGCCTATTCTTTAAACTTTATATACTTCTTGGAATTACAATAGTTATTAGTCTAAGCGTTAATTACTTAATACCTTAATTACTTAATGACAACTGCCCGTGGCAGTGAGAAGGGGTTACTGGCTGCAATGTAATGTTAGACTTGCATAGCTTGTTCACTTACGACTGCCTCGCTCTCACGTCACTCTTTTCTGACAGGAAGTCATCATATCACAATAACATAGGAACAAACCTGGCGTAATTTCAAAAAGATTATCCAGTCTCACTGTATTGTTTGCCATCTTAGTAGGCTTATATTATTAAAAGCTTATTAAATGTCAAACCCTATTGATTTGCAGTTATGTCGCAAGCATTTCCAACACTGAACGATCTGTCTATTCATGTGATACAATTGTCTTTAATTCCTATGCTTCTGTCGCAATACGGTAATCCAGTGTTAATGATACTGGTAACATAATGTTAATAGCCAATTGAACTAATGTTACTTATTCATTATCTACTTATTGCTAAATATATGAATAATTCAATATGGAAGAATTCGTCTAATTAAAATTTTGTGAATTGCACAAGGAGAATGTAAGTATTTAGTATAAGGGGTGGGGGATGGGGGTCGTTGTGAAATAAATTAATGTTAAGATTGTGACATTTGCAATAAAAAGTACTCCAAAAGACAATATTATTGTGATTCAAGACATCCCCAGGTCGTCTTTAAGTGTAATGTTTACCATATTCCTGCTCTTTCTAGTTCCATATACGCCCACTTATGATTTAGACTAGAATTTAAGAACTAAGTCGATTTGTGTCATTGTCAACTTAGCCTTGATAGTTCTTGTTGATGAGTACTGCCGACCTTGTATTTAGTTGTATGACGAGTTCTCATAGCAACACACTGTTGCTGTGCTTTAATACTTGTTTTTTTCTAGAACACTTGATATCACTTCTCATTTGAGGAGTTCACCTTACACACTTTTGTTTCTATAACTTTCTACATAATGTTTTTGGTTGCGATGCGTCATAATTTTCCATTGCGCTTTATTGCCTCATTAGACTGTGGCCAGGTTTGAGTTGTATGATTATTCTAATACCACGTGTCACGTGGGTTCATATATGAAAGTGACTCGGTGAGTAAAGAGCTGGTTTACTAACCCGGGGGTCCCCGGTTTAATCCCTGTGCTGACGGAGAGAGTTTAACGTCCTACTGTTCTGCTCCGAACTGGGCTAATGAAGACGGGCATACGCCATATAGTGTGCTATGAGGGAAATTTTGTCTGGAACGGCACTACGGCCTACTCTTACATCGAATTCCGACTGTCAAAGAGATATTTTACCTGCACGCCAATGTGTACGCGGGGCCTCGATTTTCCGTCCCATACGAACGACTAGACAGCTGTCATTGTCAGGCACTCCGTCCTGCATCACTGACAAGGGGGTACATCGCCGAGAAATCTGGATGAACTTTCTCGGCGAATGCAGGGATAGAACACGCGACCTCCAGGCTAGCGAGCCAGCTTCTTACCCACTTTGACACCGTGACCCCCACGGAAACCGTAGTTCCATTACACGTTGGTGTTTACGTAAAATAACCCTTTGGCTAAGAGTAGTCGGAAAAGTCACTATCCGGGCAGAGAGAGAGAGAGAGAGAGAGAGAGAGAGAAAGAGACAGCTTCTTACCCACTTTGAAACCGTGACCCCCACGGATAGTTCCATTACACTTTGGTGTTAACGTAAAATAACCCTTTGGCTAAGAGTAGTCGGAAAAGCCACTATCCGGGCAGAGAAATGCGTGTGAGAGAGAGAGAGAGAGAGAGAGAGAGAGAGATGGCGTTTACTTGCGTGTAAGGGTCTTTAGCAGTGGGAGGAAACCCACAAGGCTGGAAGGTGACCCTACCGCTTGTCACGTACAAGCGGGGAATCGAAACCAAATCACTTGATTCAATAACAGGCCTTCTGATCCAACGCGTTAACCATTCGACCACCCAACAACACAAGTCGAAAAAAACCATTATGAAGACCTCCAAGTATTCATCCTATCCTATAAGGTCCTTATTAGAACATGTCATTGTATCAGGTTATCGACATTTAGACAATCAGAAACCTTACAAGACTTATTACAGTAACCTTCTAAGAATTAATGAACTGATTTAAATTATTGGGTAAAAGTCACATTTTGTAATGTGTCATCTTAGGTGAATGAGGGTCTGAGATATTTAGAAAATGGCTAATCATAAAAATCAGTTGCTATTTAGCTGAACAAATGACAGAAGACATTCCCAATTCACTGGTCAGTGTATCAAATAAAACCAAAATGCTAGAATACAACACATCATGCACTAAAAATATTTATTTTATGTCAACCAATGACTTCCATGGGAGATTGTATAGGCTATGTGAGACGTCTCGTTGCTAATTCTCCTAACTTGTTAGTCAACAGTTAGCCCCTATGTAACCTATCTGGGCGTTTATAACCTTGGTCTACGGCCGAAACGTTCGTCTACTGGAATAGACACAATTTAGACATAAATAGGTACTGCACAGGCAGACGTTTCGGCAACTACCAACAGAGGTTCCAACAACCGAGATTGAATAAAAGGTAAGGTGCTTATAGGAGCCATCCGTTTAAGTTTAGCTGTTGGGGGTTAAAACCCTCGGTAGCCGAAAATTCGTGCATTCGATCTAAGTTATAGGCACTGGTCGTTAAATGAGTCATTTGGTGTAGGATGCAAGTGATCATCCTCTGTGCTCGATGTTGCTGGAAAATATGTAATAAGTGATTTATAATTTACTTAAATGCAGTTAAAGATGAATTATGTAAGAGCTAAATCTGCCTATTTCAAGTTTTTATTATTATGTACAGATTGGTTAACATGACAAGCCCGTAATGAACTCTCTGGGCCAACGTATGGCTCCGATATTTTAAGTAGATTAAAACAATGCGGCCCTGTAGCATTTAACTTAGTCTCGATTGTCAAGTATCGGTTCTACGATAATAAACAATCGACGCTACATTTCGTTGAAATCTCAATTTCTTGGCATAGAATAAGGTAATTTGACTGAAATGTTCAATATATTCTTTGTTCATGAGTCAATGCATCTTTAAAGGTCAATCAAGTAACGATACAATAAAGGTTTGATGGGTTTATCATTGAACTAAGATTCGCTATTAACTATGACATATTTGTTTTATGGTCCCAATTATCCTCCAATGTGTGCTCTATTAATATCCCACAAAAGTAATTATATGAAACCCTATAAAGCTTATTACAAACTATATTAGATTATGATATACAGATTTCTCATGGCTTTCAGACTAACCATCTAAACTAGATCAGTAGCACATGAACACGTTAGCTGATTCACTCTTCGGTCTAAAAACTAGGTTATTAGATTACAGGTCGTTGGTCATTAAACGTCTGGTGTATTACGACCAAGGACATTCATTAAGATCCACTATGCTGATATAGAAATAATATTTTATATTGACTTTCTATACATTGGTTGAGGACAGATTTAAAAAAAAACCGCCTGTATTTATGTCTCCGAAATAATTCCTGAAAGTTGGAACCGCTGAACAATGCATTCGCATTGAAATGTTTCTTATAAGACGTGATTGTGTTTATCAGTAAATGATACGAAAATACATTTGAGGATATCATTAAACATAAACCATATACTCTCCAAATTAAAGTTACTAATTAGAGCAACGTAATCATCAGAAGAACAATGAATCGTAAATGAAATGAAATGGGATTTACCAGGTATACTATTTTCCTCTGATAGCGGCGTTTCTGCCTACTCTTCATCGAAATCCGACTGTCAAGTGCTCCTTTACGTGTGTTCATGGGACCGCGGTTGTTTATCCCATCCGAACTTCTAGACGCTGTCCTTGCTAGGTCCTCCGTCCTGCACCACTGTCTAGGGCATACCACGCCGGCAAATCACTTAGCCATCGTGGCCCCAATATTCTAAAACCTAGCCCATTATAGCGTTATCAACTAAGACAGGCACCAAAAGCGCTATTGGATATTATTAGAGAGCTTTGAAACGTTAGAATATATCACATTTTTTCTTCAAGGTGCTTTTTTGTTTAAATTTGTTTATTCTCGATGAGTCTTATAGCCTTGGCAGATATATCCAAGAATAACATGTGCCTTGTTCAAGAGCTGTTTTTTGTTTAAATATTTACATCGTTAAAGTATGTTTTATAGCTGTCTATGTTTACCGATTTTAACACGAGGCTGTTATTGGGTCAAACGGCGTGGCTACGATTCCAGGGCCCTGTTTCACAAAAACTTAAATCTCCTTAAAATCGTCTTAAACTAAAATTCCATTCTAACTTAAGATAGATGCGTTTCACAAAACGATTTTAAGCATTTTAGATAAAATCCACTAAAATAATATTGTAAGTTAAAATTCTATCTTAACTTAAAATAGTGGCGTTTCACAAAGCTATTTTAGGGACAATTTTAACTAAAATCAATTTTAACTTAGGACAGCCGTCACCCTCAGCTAACTTAAAATCAGGACATTAACAAGCATTGATTAGAGCTACGTTGTGGGATCTATTGCGACATATGGATATATTTGGAATAGTGATAATATTGCCAATGGCCCGGGTTGTATAATTTAAACATACTATCATTCACAAAAATATTTTTCATTCATTTTTTTTCATTGCATGGGAAATATTGATGCGGCCCACCCGTTTATTTAATTGTAAGGCAATATAAGCAATTAGATGACGCCCCAAATTAAAACCCCAAGAACAAGAAAAAACCCTCAAAACTCTTTGTTACTATTTTATATATTAACATGATTCAAGTATAAATAATATTATTTTCAAATAATTAATAGACCCCCCCCCCCCCACCCCCAAAAAAAAGAAAAAATAAATCCTAAAAAAATCTAAACACACTTCATATCTAATGTCTAAAAAAAATATTTTTGTAAGCCTACAATTGTTTAAAATGAGAGAGAGAGAGAGAGAGAGAGAGAGAGAGAGGGGCTTTTCGGGACTAACACATGGTTCAATTTTATTTGAATAATTCGCTTGGGCGTAGGGGTCTTTAGTAGTGGGAGGAAACCGGAGGTCCCGGAGAAAACCCAAGAGGTTGGACGTACAACCGGGGAATCGAAACCCCGTCAGTCCTATAATACTAGATACGCCATATGCAAAGTAAATGAAATGAAATGAAATGGGGTTTAACGTCCTACTGTTCTGCTCCTATACTGGGCTAATGAAGACGGGCATACGCCATACAGTGTGCTATGAGGGAAATCTTGCCCGGGCAGCGGCACTATCGCCTACTCTTATATCGAATTCCAACTGCCAGGGGATATTTTACGTGCATTTCAATATATACACGGGACCTCGGTTTTTCGTTTCATCCGAAGGACTAGACAGCTGTACTTGTCAGACCCTCCGTCCTGCATCACTGACAAGGGGGAACCACGCCGGAAACATTTGCAAAGTATTTATGGCTTTGGGGTTATGGTGATTTATATAGGAGTATTTTATGTTGGGAATCGATAGGCATTATCCAAAAAGGAGTGTGTCACTTTGGCATTTTCAAATTATTATTGAAAGGGTCCATGGGACTGACATTTCAAATCTAGGCATCGCCGGAACATTGGTTATTTCGTGTATTAATTTAAAAGTTATTAAATACTTTTAAAAATCGACAATAGTTTAGTCTAGATTAATTGTTTGAGTCAGAAATATCACATGTTTGTGACAATTTCTCAGTAGTTTCTGTTATCCAAAATACCATAAAACTACGAAATTCAAGCGATTTAGTTTATCGATATGCATTATTTCCATTAAAGCCTGCGAGTTAATCAAATGCCAAGGTCACGAAAGCGACATGCAAGTTCAAGGCCAACCAACTGATACATTTCAAAACAAAAAACACGCAATAAACTTATTTATTTCATCTCTCTACGATTGACTGACCATGTGCAGACATTGTTACAACGTATGAAACCCCCCTCATTGGTATTGTAACGGTTAGTTCAACCTGGCAACAGTTTTCAGTTCCGAGGCGTGTACGCTCACACCCTATGTGCCCTCACCGGAATTGTGCACTGCGCGAGCGCAAGCAATTTTAACTAAAATCTATCAAAATTGCATTTTAAGTTACAATCAATCTTCGTGAAACGCTTAAAATTTAAAATTTCATTTTGATTTTAGTTAAAATCTATTTTAATGATTTTAGTTTAAGTTTTTTGTGAAACAAGGCCCAGGCTTGTACGCCACAAGGAGTGCAGTCGCACATCAAACTTCGTGGTTTTTTTTCCGGGTCCTCCTGTTTCCTCTCACTAAAAGACCCCGACGCGCGAATTATTAAAATAAAATTGAACCATATGTTAGTATGTTAGCCCCGCTCCTCTCTTAACACGAGAAACCATCCATGGTGTGACATATGTGACTGGTTGCGCTGGTTTTTAGCATTTATTAGAAATGCTGTCATTTATTGAAGGAAATCGATCTAATGGCTGCCACTTATAAAATCAGTCTGACCGGAATTCTGGTTTCCCCGGTCCCATCGATCATTTCTGACTGCCCAATCCTAAAAATAAACTTAGTTGACCCATCACAAAATGTCCTCGGTAAAACTAATAGGTACCTATATCAAGATAATATATATTGTTACGGATCTCCTGTAAGTTAATATTATTTCAATTTGATGATGACATCCATCAATGCTGCAACTCAATTTAATTGACATCTCGCTTACGTCGACGAGAAACGATCGGGTTTCTTCGTGTGGGTTATTAAAGGCCCAAATTAAAGACGCATTATGTAAGATTCAGATAAAGCGATGACTTTCTCCCAATAATGGTCCAAACAAAGATAATGAATATCCTGAAAATTTCAGTCGAATTACTTTATTCTAAGCGATTACATAATACCGATAAAACCGATAATCTAAAGCAATTAAATATTTTTATTAAGAAACATTACATATTTCCCATAGTACAAACCAATTAAGGGAACTAGTCTTGAAATCTTATAGAATACACCATGTGGGCGATTTGGCAATTCCTTGCAAACCGCGATATTGGAATATCAGTCCAAAAATGGTTCAATACCGTTCAATATTCAAAATTTGTCAACATCGGCATCCCCTGCATCGTTCGTTTGTTCATGGGGTTTTACGTCCGCTTCCATCTAGGGTGATATCGCAGACATCATCCTCTGTAGACGACATCAACAAGATATTGTCGAAAGTCATCACCACTTATGATCCTCGCTAAAATCTGCTTTTAATCCGTCTGAATCCAAGTCAAGAGATTATCTGTCATTGATATTTTGATTTTGTTTCCATAATTAAATAGTCGTCTCATCAACACAATATCTTGGTCATTTTGAGAGTAACATTGTCACGTTGGCAATGTTAAGAGTCGAACTTAGCCAAGGTTGCCCATACACTCCACTGAATTTCAAGCTTACTTACAAAATGGTAGATTTCACAATCTTGGGTATGTTCTAATCGAGAATGTTAACCACTCTGATAGTTTGCTTGTTAAGTGTTGATAAAATCAAAAATAAAACTAACTCCGTCCAAATTAATTTTTT
This sequence comes from Patella vulgata, assembly GCF_932274485.2. NCBI lineage: Eukaryota > Metazoa > Mollusca > Gastropoda > Patellidae > Patella > Patella vulgata. Next base: position 19,606,638 of record NC_065881.2, read on the forward strand.
ATAGAATATTTATTGAAGTGGTTTTGTTATAATATATGTATGAGTGAAAGCAGGAAGTCAAAACAATTGTACAATACCGTCTAATAAATCTCTTTATTACCTCCATTATACTGACACTTGCCTTATTTATTGATAGTTGGGCCAGCAATGGTACAGACAATGTAATGAAGCATTGCTTTAATGAATTCCGACAAATACAACCTTTCAGCGAACTTGTGAAACAATCTGACACAAAAACCCAGAAAGAAATTAATACATGTTAAAGAGACATTGTATCGAGGTATTGTGGTAAGTTAAATGCTTTGAAGATGGGGCTCGTGTGGTATCGGGTGTTTTTAGATGTAATTTATATGACCCCGTTCGATAGAAATTAGTAGGTTAGTTATCTGGTAATTGGGTATACTTCCATCTTTTGCGGCACTTCTTTCCAATTGGAAATGGAGTTTAACGTCCTATATCTCTGCACCAAGCGGGCTAGTGAAAACGCGTCTCACTACTATTCTCGGGAATTCGGTGGCCTTCGACGGTTGACAAGTTTGTATCAAGGAAATATGATAATTTCTCTGTTTGTGAGAACTACCGATATGCGACATTTGGATACAGTGTCTTTTTATTGGCAAAATATTCCAGATACAACCTTCTGACTCAACGGTGTAATATTATGTGAGAGTGGCTCTGTCTCTTAAATGAAATGATTAAAGGTATATAACTACCCAACTTTAAAGCTATTTGAAACGGATTCCTGTCTCTCCTACATACATCAAAAACTATCATTTACACTCGTTGGAATGTATCTTTAATATGAACCTGCTTTTAATAGAGTTACCGATTGATCTATATATTAAGGAGTAACTGGAACTTTACACCTGTAGTTCAACAGAGCAACAGTCTGAAATGATAGCCGGTGTCGTATTTTATCTCAACGCCTGCTACCATTATATTATTTTGATATGTTTAAGAGCAAATAATAAAGTGATTTGCTCGTCCCATATTGTGTTAATATCAACCTAGCCAAAGGAGGTCATATTTTATACATACCCATCTACTTTCACTGCGTCATATACATGAATTATTGATAGGAGTGTCTTCGTTGATTCCATTTTCATTCACCCGGGGTGTTTTGGATGAACCTAGATGTGATGGGACAGTGAAAACTGTAAAGTATGTTTGAAGTTCCCTTATAAATAATATAAGAATATAATTACCTATGTTTCATGCGTCAATGATTACTTTTTGACATTTTTTGCACATTTTCTCATAAATTGTTGTAGATTTTATACAAATTGTATAGCTATATTTCTTGTGTGGTGCTTATTTAGCGTTGTTAAAATATTACAACTTCTGGTTAATAAATAGTTTTACAAATCTTTCGTAAAGGAGGCGCGGGTTGCGACACGGGTTTAATTTAGCTTCCTAGTTCTCTATTGTAATCATTCATTTAAACCGTTATGTTTCGAAACCGCCATTACCACGTTCTTTATTTTTCTATTGTCAATACGAAAGCTGCAAATTGTTTGGAAGAATTAACAATATTGATGTGTGTGATTATTCGTGCCATACAGATTGCTGGGGGAATTCCTGAACGCCGGAGAACACTTATAAACACACGTTGAATGCTTGTCTTGAGTCACAGAAACCACATTTTCTCTTTCTGATAGATTTTATCCTGGTAATACTTCCATTTTAGATTGCGAGTTGCGGTGGCCCAGTAAGTAAAGAGCTATCTAGCTAACCTGTGGGTCTCAGTTTCCTCGCTAGTTTCCGATGGTTTCCCCTTGTCCGGGTTCAGGAAGGGGGGTCTGGCAAGGAACAATTGGACCGGGTGAGCCGAAAAACCGAAGTCATGTGTACACATTGGCATTAACATATAGAACCATTGATCAGTTGGAATTGCAGTCCAGGTCATATTTCCTTCATAGCAGACTGTATGACGTATGCCCGTCGTCATTATCCCACCCGGTGCAGGAATGTTAAACCCCGTTTCATTCTTACCATTTTATATGCCCGTGTGTGTAATTTGTGTATTCGTTGCACTATTTGAAGCAACTGTTGACAGCGAGTGATACTGTGGGAAATCACAACAATGTATGCGCAGGCCCGCTAAAGGCAGGCGACAGTTCAGGGATTACCATCTCTGATCATGTGAGTAGACTACATGACCGCCATTTTGTCACATCACATGATATTTTAGATAGCGCTGATTAGTCAAACAAAGAAATTGCTCCAGGAGAGATATGGACACAGCTCACCAAATATTTCTACGCCGTTACCCAGGAATGTAGGGCAAAAGTTATTTTTAGTCTTTCTCTCCCTTTCCCTTTTCCCCCTTTTGCATGGCGATTTTTGTTGACTTTTTGGTGTAGAATCGAAGAAAAGGGTTTGAAAATACATTTTCTACCAGGTTTTGGTGAATATTCATGATTTTGAGGCAGAAGGATACAAGAGTTGAGAGGTTGGTTAGGTTGAAATGTAGGGTCCAAAATTGCATGTTTTCTTGTCTCTACTTCCAGCTTGTGTATCTCAAGTTTTCCATGGTGAACCCCATACATGCTTTTGGGCAAGAGGTTGCCACATGTTGCTCCATCTGTGGTAGAAAGCGTTCTACCCAACGAAAATTTGGGAAAAAGTTAGAGCCGGTCTAAGAGACGAGAATTAACATTAAAGTCAATGGGCAAATGTTTAGTGATCTGTGGCCATATGCTTGCTGCCGCATACACCGTGAGTTTTGTTGATTTAAGAGCGACGAGTAATTCTTTGTCGCTTATAAATTAACAAATAAAAAATCGCTTATAAATTCCCTAAGAAAATATCCCATGCCATTTGGTAGATATCTTTGCTGTACTTTAATATAAAAATAAATAATATACCAAATGTATTTAGCGTTGTATTCAACTCAGATTGTGCATCTTTACCATTGACATGAATGCAAAACTGGGTGACAGGGTCATTTTCTAAAACGATTTTCAAGACCACTTCTCACTTGCCTGTAGATCCGTGTACAAATTTGTAGTGGACTTAAGATCTTCATTGACATTTGGATTTCGAAAAAGAGTTTCCTCCCACTGCTTTAAGACCCCAACGCGCAAGCGAATTATTGAAATAAAATTGGACCATATGTTAGTCGTGAAATGACCTAGTTTGTGTCGAGTGGACTTAAACCCATCTCTCTCTCTCTCTCTCTCTCTCTCTCTCTCTCTCTCGCCAGCAATATCAATGAATCAATATTAGGCTAATGGACTATCAATGAAAATCAATACTAAATATATAAAAGTGCATTTCGATTGTTTCATCGTGAATCAATGTTAGGCTAAAGGGCTGTCAAAGGGAGTGTATACCAAATATATAAAAGTGCATTTCGACTGTGTCATCGTGAATCAATGTTAGGCTACTGGACTATCAATGCAAATTAATGCAAAAACTTGCAACAAAAGCGGTTCCTTACTTGATAAATAGTAAATATAGCAGTTTGATTGTTTTATCATGCATCAATGTTAACCTATTGCAATTTACAAACATCTAATTTTGATGATCGCGTATTGTGTTTAATATACTGATTCCTGGTTCATATATACTCTTATCATATCCTTCTGTCTAAAGGTTAATAAGCTCCATTTCTGAAACCACCTGCTCCAAAACAATCAAACAACATGATAGTGAAACACATTGCTGATACCGCATATGGAGCGACAAAACGTACTTATTTGCCCTAAATTGTAAATATTAATATTTCTTTATTGATGGTCACAGGACATTTTGTTGCAGCCATTATTTATATTTGTCTAAAATTAGACTTACAAAAGCACGGATAAGGAAGCAGTTTTACATAATTTAAGTCTATCAAATTTTAACCAGCAACGAAATAAAGATCATATTTCTATTGGGTTATCGTTTTAGTTTTTATTTCGTTTCATTTATTAAAATAATCATATTCTTTATTTTAAGACATGTATAAGGAAGCAGTTTGATATTTGACGTAATTAAAGTCAACCATATTAAAACCTTCAACGAAATAATGATCATTATTTTTATTGGATTATTTTTATTTCGTTTCATTTAATAAAAATAACCGTATTTGTTGATACATAGTTAGATGTTTATGTAAGTAATTAAAATGGAGACGAAATACATTTCAGGACTAACATTTGGTTCAATTTTATTTGAATATTTCGCTTGCACGTAGGTGTCTTTAGCAGTGGGAGGAAACTGGCGGACCGGAGAAAACCCACGAAATTGGACATACGACCCCAAACCTTGTCACGTACAAATGTGGGATCAAAACCACGCCACTTGACTCAATGATAGACCTTGTGATCTAAAGTACACGCGTTAGACCATTCGGCTACCCCATCCCCTGTTGGGTTATCGTTCTTGTTTTAAATTCGTTGTAGTTATTAAGATACCGGTACTCGTATATGACATCGCGATGTAATTATCTATTTATAAATCTATAACATGTATAAACATAAATTTCTAAGATTTACAAAGATTTATTTTATAAGTAATGATTAATCTCAGTTATCAGTATATCTGGTGCGTATCTGAACACGGGGGGAATAACTGTGGCTTTCAAAAACAAGGTCGAGGGTATTCTCGATTCGAATCCCGATAAGAGGAATTTCTGGGCTTTTTCCAGACCGATTGTCACTTTTCGGGATGTGTCTGTGGGGCTGACAAGAAAGGAGCGTCTAGTCGTTCGGATGGAACGAACAACCCTGTTCACATAGAGACTGGAAAGTAAAAACAAAACAAAACAAACAAAAAAACATTGACGAACGGTCAGAAACGTTGCTGTTCGGCTCTTGTATATCGCACGTAAACATTGGAATGAAAATGACTATATTATGTTTGTCTCCAAATGACCGAATCATACACTTAGCGCGACATCAAACCCCCATTCCGTTAAAAAAAAGAAATCAAAAGAATATATTATAATGCCCTGTACAAAATAATCATCACTACTAAATTCGACAGTAGTTTAGAACAGATAGTACTAACCAACATTGATTTTTGTCAATCTGTCGTAAGACCATCTCCCACAACCCCACCCTAACAAATGACAACATTTTAATATTAATACCTACCCCCCCCCCCCGCACCACCACCACCACCCCTGGTGGCGTTTTCTGGGTCCTCCGGTTTCGCCCCACTGCTAACTAAGACCCATACACGCAAGCGAATTATTGAAATAAAATTGAACCATAAGTTAGTCCCGAAATGACTTAGTTTGTGTCGAGAAGACGTTAAACCTCATCTCTCTCCGGTGTCGGCCGAGAAAAGACCTCAGTGTTTTTCCGGTGCATGGGACAAGCCGAGGTACTTTCTTGGGGTGCACGTAAACGATCCCTTGGCAGATGGAATTCGATATAAAAGTGGGCCGTAAGGCCGTTGTCCGGTCAAAATTTCCCTTATAGCACACTACATGGTTTATGCCTGTTTTCATTAGCCCAGTCGGTGCAGAAAACTAGGGAGTTAAATCCCATTTCATTTCATTTACATTCAGTCATATATATAGGTGAACTATACACTTAACATCGCGTATTAGGTGTATAGAACTACTTTAGGGATATATAGTGATATATAATGGAAGACATATGAAGAAGGGTGTTAGATGTCTACATATCAACAAGGTCATGTCTTAATTACTTGTAAGCTAGGTGCAAAGATGAGGCAGATAATGTTTTTACAGTCTGTTAGAAGTAAGTTCAGTGTATTTTTGTAGAGAGATTTATATCAACACCGAGAGTTGATGATTTAACCAGAGTTTAAAATGTGTTCATCTTCACTATCGTCTCTACGGAACATAAATTAGAAAAGTCGATTCTTTTAGCAACAGCTGGCGATATTCACGCCAATATGTATTCTACGGCAACGAGTTTTGCGTTCTAAAAGGTCTTACTGTTCCATTTTTCAGTCAATCTAATATCTATACAAATTGGATTATTAGTCAAATGTAGAAAATCTCAAGTAAAATTTGACCCATGTGTCAAAATAACGACGGGCACACAAAGTTCTCTCTTATAGGTCATGTATAAAGTGTTGCATGACGCCATGATTTACGATTATATGATCGTTGTTTTCGTTTTGAAATTCTGAAAATATGCAGATTTTTCAGAATCCTCTTGCAGTTACTATGAAAAATACCATTCGGCTATCGAATTTAGATTGTATCAGAAGTAATAACAGGTTTAAGCAATGGTGATTTAATGTCAAGTAACATTTTTCTTGCGTAATATGGTGATTGATGATACAATAAAACATGGTTTTGTTGGGGTTTTTGATCTCCATTCTAGTCAAAAATATTAAATGAACATTAGTTGGACGGCCAGAAAACATTTAAGAGTCCAAGGTTAACTAACCTAGTGCCGTAAGTGTAACACTTGATCATTACAAGTGGTACTCAGCAGCTTCACAAGAGTTCTTCGGTACAGTCATCTATTTTGCCATCTTTACTTAAATTAAACTTTCGAAGTTGTATTACACATCTGGCAAGTCATACGAAAAATATTTGGCAAAGGGAACTTGAAATGAAATGAAATGAAATGAGGCCGAAGCCGTGTATGATTATTCTAATACCACGTGTCACATGAGTTCATATATGAAAGTGACTCGGTGAGTAAAGAGCTGGTTTACTAACCCGGGGGTCCCGGGTTTAATCCAGGTCCTGGCGGAGAGAGTTTAACGTCCCACTGTTCGGGTCCGACTCGGCCAAAGAAGACGGACATACGCCATACAGTGTGCTATGAGGGAAATTTTGCCCGGGCAGCGGCGCTATGGCCTACTCTTACATCGAATTCCAACTGCCAAGGGATCTTTTACGTGCACGCCAATGTGTACACGGGACCTCGGTTTTTCGTCCCATCCGAACGACTAGACAGCTGTCCTTGTCAGCCCCTCCTTCCTGCACCGCTGACAAGGGGAAAACACGTCAGAAAATCACGGTGAACTTTCTCGGCTAATACAGGGATCGAACACGCGACCAGCGTCTTACCCACTTAGCCACCGTTACCCCTAGGGAACTTTATAAGTTGTCTTCTCGTCATTTAGACAAAAACACTACAGTTGTTTTAAATGACTAAATCATTTGACTTCGGTAAAATATATTATTGCCAGTTTAACTAAAATTGGTGTGTTGATCTGCTTGGGTTTGTTAAGTTGGTATCTGTAGCCTATTCAAAATTTAAGGACCAGCAAAAGGCAACCTTCGTTTATTATTTCGCATGTAAAGCTTAACCACATCAACCCCAATTCAACACTTTATTTTGAACTAAATCAAAGAGGTTTATTCCTTTAATATGAATACTATTTAATATTATTATTCATGACCACGTTAACGAAAAATTACGCAGTTAAAAATATTAACACCAAATCGGGTGGAAACTAGTTGCCACCTAAATAGGGGTAACTCCTAGCTTTTAGTGGAGTAAACCGATAACAGCCAACTATAGTGTAGAACATTACACCTATTCAAGTGGAAACTAGTTGCCACTTCCAGTAAAGTAACCTGCATGATGCACCCAGACAGTGTAATGTTACACCCGTGGGTGTAGATTAAGCATTACCCCTCAAGGATGGTTTGTAAATTACACTTCCATTTTAATTACTACAACAACGCGGGTGTAATTTGTTTTGTTGGATATTTATTTGAAGAAAAATTGAAATTGGCTATCGGTCTCTATGATAATTAATATAGGGCGTTTAGCCCGACCCAGATTACATATTGACCGTCGGCTACTTCGCTTCATTTTACAACGACATTAAAATGACAAATACCCATCAGACTGATTGAAATTCAACTGCTGTTGGGCAATTAGACAATCTGTATCAATTTACAATAAATATAAATCATGAGGAAAAATCAATACACATATCCTTACAACTTAGCTGAATAATGTGGTTTATTCATTTATGCACCTCACCTGAATTAAGAATTATTAATTAAAGATACATTATGTAAGATTTAGATAAAGAACTAGCCATTCTTGCTATAATATATAGTTCGAAAGTAGATAATGTAAAATGAATAATTTGAAAATTTCATTCAAATTACTCTATTGCTAGCGAAGATATTAGCCTTTGAAGGTTTGACAAACGTGTGGAATAATTTCAACCACCGTACTGGTTGATCGAAGCTAAGTCTCGGTCCTCCATATTTGATTAAATCAAAGTATCGCTGAACCATTCTAATCTATTTAACATCGTAGAAATCTGATGCCATCTAGAGTTGATTAAGGCCTGGATCAGTTAATTAATGTCTAATTAATACTTTAGAGAACATTTCAGGCCTAAAGAAAGACCTGCAATAGGCAGATTTAGCTCTTGCATAATGCATGTTTAAGATATTGTACTTGGTAATATTTTGGAACATTTACACGTCTTAAAGTGTATACAAGCTAAAATAATTTATACTTTACTCGTTATGAGTAAACACTCTAAAATGAGTTATAGTTGTATTACTGCAATCAACGCCAAATTGGAGTACACAAATACCTTTGTAACGCAAGATACGGTGTAAAATTAACATATTATTCGGAGGAATGTTTCCCTAAAATAATTACACCTGTTGGTGTAAATGCAATAAAATGCTTGTAGAGGGGTAGCTCATCCCAAACACCCTTTAGCGGCTACAATTACACCTATCCTGGTGTTCAGTACTCATGAATATCGATTACACTTTTGCAACCCAATAAACGCTGTAAAATTAACGCTGTTCTATGATTTATTCCCCAATAATAGTTACATCCTTTGGTGTAAATGCAGTATAACACTTGTAGTGGTGTAGCGTATCCAGAACACCCCACAATTACACCTATTCGGGTGTTCAGTAGTCATGAATATCGGTTACACTTGTTAGGTGTAGTTCTTTTAGTAGGTTACCCTTGGAAAGGTATTACACTTGAAAAATGCTAGCTGTGGTGTAAAGTTTACACTTAATTAACACTGCTTATAGTTTTTAATTACAACCATTTTTAACCGTGTATGTAACTCGGGATCGCATGATGTAAGTCTGTACATTATGCTAGGTTCCCTCTATTACGATCGCGCTACGATTCAAATCATGGTTTTAATCGTGTGGAGAATTCGTTGTGATCCTATCAGGTTTTATCATGTATTGAGGTCAGTCGTGGCAATCGTGTTGATCGCATCGAAACGTTTCCGAAACGTTTCTGCACGTACCAGGCCGTGGACTCAATAGGGATTATCCTATCGTAATGCATCACACGACAGTGGGAACGTATCATTAGCAAATAACATGATATTAAATGGGATTTAACGTCCTACTGTTCTGCTCCGGCTGGGCTAATAAAGACGGGTATACGCCATGCAGTGTGCTATAAGGAACATTTTGACCGGACAGCGGCCTTACGGCCTACTCTTATATCGAATTCCATCTGCCAAGTGATCGTTTACATGCACGCCAATGTGTACACGGGACCTCGGGTTTTCGTACCATTCCATAAGGACTATACAGCTGCCCTTGTCAGGCTCCCCGTCCTATACCACTGACAATAGGAAACCACGCCGGAAATCCCCCGACCTCGATGTGTATATTAGTCTTCTAGTAAGTTGCTGGCTCACTAACAAGGTATTCCCGGGGTCGATCTCGTGGTTGGTTGAGATGGTTTCTCGGGACATTGTAGCGCATTGTCGTTGGTGCAGGACAGAGAGTATGCCAAGAGAAATCGGAAGAATAGACTGTGGGGCCGCTTTAATGGTAAAATATCCCTCGCAGCGTATGCCCAACTTTTGATGAAGAATGGCAAGATGAAACGAAAGATGAACTTTTTAAAAATATCAATCTTTATAATTTTTAAAAACACAAGATAAAAGCAAATACCAAATTGTTGGCAAACCTCACAAAGATATTATAACTCATAAAAGACATACTCGCCATTAAACCAATTCGCATTTCCGGCTTCCTTGCGCCTAGTTACAGTTGTTGATCGCGATTTTGTGGAAGTTTACAACCCTTACAAACTACAATATAGTAAAATTTGAATCTCTAAAGGGAATAGCCGTCCATTAATGACACATTTCCCTTTAACATTTACAACGATAAAATGGATTGGACATTTCTCGGCATTCAGTAAGCAGCGCCACCTATAAATGTTAGGCACAATCTCCTGATGGAGCTCTTTTTGATTCGATTGAATCTAAGCCGGTAGATTATCAACCGTTTATGTTATAGTTCAGTGTGGATTATACCGTGAAAACTTCGGTATTGTGTGAAAAATAAAAATGGCTATTAGCGGCTACAAGACATGACATGGTTCTCCATCTATTAAGAGTTTAACGCCCGTTTCCACCGATCGTCATATCGCAGACAAGGTGTCTTATTTTATTATACTTAGCGCACGTGCATCGATATTTCCTGTGGGAGGATACCTGAGCACCCGGAGTAAACCATGAGGCTGAGAAGGCGCCCCTATCCCGAAACCACATACCACAAGCCAGATGTGAAGTTCCCACCAAAATAAAGTTTAATAATACGTGTATATCCATTAAGTCTCCAAATATATCTATTTACGTGTATTAAATGCGACTAATTCGACAGAACCGATTATAACGTACGGAACTGACAATAGACATATTTCATTCATTACATACTGCTTATGTTTTTGTGAGATAAATACAAAGACAATATAAATACTATCGCCTTTTCAATAGTAATCTTCAGTTTACATTGACAAACAACGGATTAAGACATGGATTTTAGCATTACTTTTAAGAATCATGTTCGATATTAGACTTGCATTAGTTTTTTGTCTAAGTAATCACACTTAATATCAACATTGAAGTAGCTTTCCACTTAAACATCATAAGGGGTTTTAAAATGGCTTAGTGATGTAATACTTACAGTTGATCTATTTAAAGACAAGAAGTTAATCAGAATTTAAATAACATGTTACATAATATTACACAGTAAGAGAGGCCCGAATCTGTTTATTCGAAGAATGTGGAATCTCGTTCCTGTACGTCATAAATTTTTGAGATTGTTGATTGGTTAACTTTACGTTGACGGGAAATGAACTGGATGGTGTGGTACACTTTACTTTCATTTTTGAGGCAGCTGTTCATCCTGTTATGGTTACGGGATGGAGCTTAGGCTGAGCCAATTAACGAACGGTCAACATGAACTTTACATGCTTGTTCCTTGAACAACTATTCATTGACTGACTCAATTCGATTTTTGATATGATGCTGTGATGACGTCATAGTATGTTGGCAATAAGACATGTATTTTTTTTATCAATTATTAAACGAACCATTCAGTTAGTAGATCGATGTATCGGCAAAAGTAGTTAATGTCAACGAAGTTCGACCACAAATAGGTGCTAACTGGTGGGTGCTAAGAGGAAGTACCGTTAGTGGTCGTACTGGTAAGGTTGGATTTCCGTGCTAATTTGTCAGTGACGCCTTTGGGACGTGCATGGGTTTGGGCGGAAAGGCGCACCTCGCATTCAATCATTGGGGATATAAACAATGCACGCTAACCATGAAATATAAAAAGATGTATTCTCAAAATGTCCTAGCCCAAGATTCAGAGCTGACGAGAGTATCGTTTAACACATTTCCATTACATTCTGGTGTGTTTCTTGATGCAAATAGTCCAAGCAGGTCATTCACCGACAATTCTGTCTTGCACGCAATGAGCTCTCCCTGAAGTAAATTTCCACCTCACTAATACAGCAATCATGTACAGCAAAGATTGAACTAAATTAGATTGATAAACCACTTTAAAAGAGTTGAAGCTGTTAGGTAGAATGTATACCAGGTTTGAAGGGCCGTGCAATCTTAGCAATCTTGAAATTAATAGTTGATTCGACGTGTTTTGACTGCGCAATTACATTGAGAATGTTTGCACCCAATGGCTAGTTTCTCAGTCATATTAAATATATTGAATACACAGTTTCCAGTCTCTTGACCTCGGCATAATGCATCTTGAAGAACATGCAATAAAAAAACATATCTCCAGAAAAATATCTCGTTTTCTAAAAATGCCTACGTAGTCAGGTAAATTTTCAATTTTTATTACTATAACAAGTTACCCCAGATGCCGCGGACATGTTTGAAAGAAACAACAATATGATATAGATTATGGGATAAATTGACCGTGTTATATTAACTTCTATATTGCCTAAAATTGTCTTGAACATGAAATACGCAATAAATTTAAAATCATGCCATTTTCCTAAACTTTCAGTAATACAATTAGTGGTTGGTTTAAACATGTAGTTTGACTAAACTTTTGTATAATTAAGCATAATAAAAATACAGAACATTACTACACAAAGGATGTGGTAATGAATATCATTTTTATCAGCCTAGTTTGTTCCTCAATCGTTTTCTGAGAATAAAATCGTTTTGTTTATCACAAGAACTTCTCTGTTTCTAGGAGCCGGATTGCTTTTATACGGCACTACGACAAAGATAATTATAGCAAATTGCGCAAAGGTGACATTGTTTGAAGGTACTAGTATATACAGTGAAAATAGATAGGCCTCGTTCCTATAGGAAAGTGGGGTTGGATAGCCGAATGATCATTAGTGAATAAGACACAGTTATATTAAAAGGGAAATTAACCCCCGTTTACGACATTGATGTGTGATTTTACAGTCTTCTGTTAACTGATTAATAAAAAAATAACTATTTTGGCAGTAGTCAAACATACATACACCATTGCTTTCAACAACGTCATTAATTATGTTTAATTGGGAGAGTATGGGAGAACATACATACACCACCCCTAGCAAAACAGTCGGGAACTATGTTTAATTGGGACAGCGTTACTAAAAAACGTTTAGTAAGTTTGAAGGAGACCATCTAAAGACGAGGGGTTGGATGGCCAAATGGTTAGCACGTGCGTGCTGTATCATAAGGCCTGTCATTGAGTCAACCGGAGTGGTTTCGATTCCCCGCTTGTACGTGACAAGACGTAGGGTCTCCGGTTCCTCCCACTGCTAAAGACCCCTACGCACAAGAGAATTATTGAAATAATATTGAACTATGTGTTAGTCCCGAAATGACCTAGTTTGTGTCAAGTGTTTTCTCCGGTTTCCTCCTACTGCTAAAGACCCCTCTCCCTATACGCACGCGAATTATTGAATTAAAAATTGAACCATATGATAGTCCCGAAATTAACTAGTTTGTGTCGAGTGGACGTTAACACCCCCCCCCCCCTCTCTCTCTCTCTCTCTCTCCTATATGAAAATTTTATATTCGTTTTAATCCTTCTAATTTCTAACTTTGGTCTAAACGTATAATTATAGGAAACCACAATTAATTGTGCGTATGTAAGTAAATAAAAGTTGAGCAAGTGCAGAAGATAAGAACTAGATATTTATCTAATTATACAACTTTTGTTTGGTAAACATGAAGTGTACATGATAAAGCTTTCCACGGGAGGAAAGCCAAACTAAGCTAAGATTGTATTGCGCCAATACGCCCCAAACAAAATGGAAATAATACAAAATAAAAAAAAAACAACAAAAAAACATTTGAAAAAGAGAAATACACTAAAACAATACACGATTTCAAGATATGGCAGGTACGTGTATAGGTGTGTATGACATACTGTAACGTTTCAATCATAATCCGCCTCACAGCGTAATATCTTACATCAATGTATAGTTCTATTGTTCCATGATAAGAATAGTATCTGATGTAACCCCTACCCATCCTACGACTGTGTCATCGGGAACATTGGCCAGACAAACCAATGGGAGGAAATGGCAACTATGCCTGCTAACCATCTTAGTGGAACCACAATACACTTGAACAAGACAGACAGACGGAACTGTAGTGATTAACCAAACCACGTGATTCCAATAGGCAGACGATAAATGCGCCAGCACGCGTCGGTTCAAGTAGTTTGCGATCAAAACTTACTACTGATAGGTTATAAACATAGTTAAGGGAAGGAGAACAGCATTGTAAATTTTACACTAGGAGCCTTGTGTTTCACCTACTGGCTTTAAAAATGCCAGCGAATAATTTAATAGTCGTTACTCCAGACAGGGAAATAGCTTCAGCGCCTCACTCGAGATGCAGCTCTTTCAGGAATCGTCCAAGACCAAGGAATTTGGAAATTACTTTGGCCCGACAGAGAACCAACAGTATGCCCAATTGCCAAGTTCATCTTCAGGTGCCAGGTGGAATTGATTTTGGAGGAGAAGAATCCAAATTATGTCGCGTTCGATCTTTCAAAACCACGTCAAAGGGTGTTATAAATCGGGGAGACTCATTTAAAAAAAGTAACCAGAGTTTGAGATCCACGGGCAGTGCTCGGGGAGAGAACGATAAGAGGGTTCGTAGCCCCAGTGAAACATCGGACCATAGTGGTACCCACAGTAACACGAGTTCATCAGCAATAAGTTATTTTAAGGTTGCCATAATTGGAGGATCGGACACTGGTAAAACCGCTTTAACCCAACAACTTCTGACATCAGAGTCGATGGGATACGAAGTCACAACACGTAAGTAATTTATATTATTTCTTATTAAAGTACGCCCAAGAAGACGAATCAAACAATCTGGGGCCAGATAGGTTAATGGGTGATCTGTCCGAGGGCAGCCATCGATGAAATTACTTAAACCAAACACGAATTCAAGAGACAAATTGACAGGAATGGAATGAAGTTTAAGATCTTTTCGACACAATACTTCGGTCATTTTGTGAGTAACATGCGTTTAATTTTTCTATTGTCACGTGTGCAATACTAGGGAGGAGCCGGGGCTACACAGGGTTCGAGTCGATAGTCCAGTGCTCTTACTGCTTGTCTAAAGTGGCCTCAAAGATGTAAACTGATTCCTTTAGATTGATTATCAAACTGGCGAACAAATGCTGGAATCCATTTTAAAACTTTGAGTTTAATTTAATCCTTTCAGAAAATGGGATATGGACAATGTAGCGAAATGAATAGATCCGGGGGGGGGGGGGTACAGGCGTCATTCGAAATGAAAGCAAACACGACAAAAAAAGGGCATATTTTCCAAGCATCAATTCTAATCAATACATGTATCGAAGGGGTTTCACTGTAATATACCTCATATAATATGGGTACGCCAAAACCATTTCCCACATATCATCCTGCATTATTGACAGCCGAAACTATGGAACTGTATATTTAGCCTGAACTAGGGATGAAAATAGACCCGCAGACGTAAAAAGGAGGTGTCTAGTTTCCTTATCAAAACATCATTTGAGACGCATCTTCAAGGAAACCAACGCGTACCACCTGCCTCTAGCGCCAGGTAAACTTTAGATGGAGTATGTGCGTAGCAGTGACGTACACCATGTCTTGGTATTATTAACTTACATTTTGTATGCTATATTCCCAGTAAACATGTGTTCAGGTTATCTTTGCCAATGTCCATTTTTACTAGAACATAAATAACGCATACAATTAATGCACACCAGTACTTACCATGTATATAGTTACCAATTATGTAGGGATACCATCACTTGATATAGCTGCGATTTTTTAAACCTTGTTGTGGTATAGAAAATGAATCAAAGACAATGAATACACTTCCTTAGTAAAGAGGATGTATATATTAGTTGGACAATACATCTATAGAACTTAGAGGTTATAAATAAGTTACTATTTCGATTTATTCACTTTCTGACAAGAAATACAAGATTTAGCCATTAACACCTAAAACAAGATAATGGTAGTTTTCTTTAAAATGTGGGCACTATTGATTCAAGCAAAAACATTTTTTTTTATTTCTAAAGAGAATTTCAGCTGCGTAATAATATTTTTTTCATACTATTTTTATTCTAACACTACCGTTTCGGTTTATACTCTACCCGCTCAGACACCAAAGAGAGAGAGAGAGAGAGAGAGAGAGGTTACCGTCCAATCGACACAAACTAGTTCATTCGGGACTATCATATGGTTCAATTTTCATTTTGATAATTCGCTTGCGTTAGGGAGAGGGGTCTTAAGCAGTAGGACGAAACCGGAGAAAACACGCGATGTTGGACAGGCGACCTAGCTACTCCTTGGCCACGTACAAGCGGGGAATCAAAACCATGCCACTTGACTCAATGACAGACTTTATGATACAACCCCCCACCCAACATCAAATTAATATCAGGCGTTATCATTAATAATAAAAATAATAATGGATTTGTATAGCGCCTCGTATCCAAAAAATTGTTCACTGGTGCTAAGTTAGTCTGTCACATTTGCGCCAGATTCCCATCATCTTCACTGAATAGGTGTGTTTTTAGCAAGGATTTGAATATACATAGTGATTTTGCATCCTTTATATATGATGGTATTCTGTTCAACAGTTTAGGAGCAACAACAGAAAATTACTTTTAAAAAAAATGTGGGCTATTGATGAAACCAAATTAATATCTTTCTATCAAGATATTAAATGGCAGTTGCAAAATAATCCCCTTTTTAATAAAATTTCATGCAATTTTTTTTCTGATATTACTTCCCCTTTTCAGGTAATCATAATACATTCTTATTTTATGATGCGCACATTTCTTAAGTAATTGCGAATCGTATATTACTTTCACATAGTTTCGCATGTTATTGTTATCCAGCCGAGACAAAAATCAATAGAATGCAAGAGTTGATTAGTCATAGCGGTATATATACATACCAGTAATGTTGATTTATTAATCAGACAAATGAGAGCTACTTTCTATTTTTATCTCTACCATATTTCTTTGCATAAGTCAGGTGTGACGTTTAGTCGTTAGTATGAAAGGTGGTGCTGTCTTTAATAGACCAGTCGGTGCAGAACACGGTGCAGAACAGTAGGACGTTAAACCCCATTTCATTTCATGAAACGGAAACAGCGGTGCGCGTAAATGAACAATTGACAGTTGAAAACTTCGCCCCAGAGGCAAAATTATCCCACACGTAGCTATAGAAATAAAAAAAATACCAAAGTTACTGAAGACATTAAACTCAATATAATCAATTCCTTTTAAAGCCATCAAGTTACAATATACATATATTCTAATGTACACAGGTTAATTTACAGTTAAAATTCGTACGTCGTTATCCCCACTCTTCCTTTACCTTCACCCACTAAACTCACAGCCATACCCATTATCTAGAAAGAAAGTATGCTAAACTATATGTTATCAATAAAAGCTATAGATTAAAACATAACATTTGTCTACAATAAATGGCATATTATATAATAATAACGATAAAGAATGTCAGAGTATGTGGAAGTGATTCTATCTCGGATGATTCTACTAGATCTGATTGCAGATTGTCCAAGTTCCGCTTTACAGCTGGCCTGATACCATTTAAAAGTAATAAAAGTTCGCATGGCTACAGGTTAAAGGAAATACTAAAATGAATTATTTGAGTGATAAACTCAATAATTTCTGGCTAAAAATACATCTTCTCCTAGCATTATATGTCTTTTTAAAATAAAGAGCTTAATTATTTCTACGACAGGTTATCGAAATCTAACATTTTTACTGATATTTGAACAAGATGGTTACCAATGGCATTTTATGAAACAATTATAATTAAACCTTGGATGTTAATTTGCCGATTATTGATCGGCGGATAAAATTGTATGTAATTCATGAATCACCCCATTTATTATCCTACACATGTAATTTACATTGGCCAATCTCATCCCATGTTATGACTTAATTACCTTTGTCTTGAACTCAGGTTGTTTAATTAACAGGCGTTATTATTATCCTCGAATGACATTTAGGAGTCACATTATAACGTTTGGAATAACAGAATTTATGGATTTACTGATTTTGTCTCGTGCAACGTTTCAACACTCTAAAGACTTCCGCGACCTTTAAAGATCCTTACGCCCAAGAGAATTATAGAAAAACCATATGTTATTCGTGAAATGACCAAGTTTGTATCTAGTTCACGTTAAACCCCAGTAATCTGTCTTCAAGGGAGTATTATCAATTTTAGTTATTTTTTTTAAGGTGTTTGTGTTCACATTTAATACATCTGTGGGGTATTTACTGTATTCTCCCAGCTTTATAGCTTTAAGTGAAATATGTGTTCGAGTTAATCTATATTGCTGCTCTTGGTAGGATTCACAAAGATTTCTAGCTTTAAGTAGGCGAAACTCAATACCGATGATATAAGTATAGTTAAATCAATGTCGATTTTTTTTTTAACATTTTTGAAGATTTTGCTTTCAATCAAAGTTATTTTAGCTAATTTGACAGATAACCTACAGCTGCGCGTTGGCACAAACATGATCATAGGCGGTTCTTGATTAAAAACTCGGAACTGACTTATTGCTAATCAACACAGCTAAGCACTTGATTATTTTATCGATTTGGCTTCTGATTCTTCTTTATTTGAAATTGATTTATGTATTTATTTGATAATACTTATTTTATTATCAAACTAGACACAAAATTTGTATATTATACGTGTAATATACAATAAAATATACAATAAAAACCATAATTAATTAACTCAGGATTTCAGTATACGTCTTCTTAGTATTTATGCTATTTTAATGTCACGCACACAAACACACAGTTTATTCACCATGTCATATTTTCCAAAACATTTTGATGATAATTCCCATTTTCCAATTAATCTATCTTATTTTCACACTTATTTTTGCGAAGTGATGAAAACTACCTTACAAGACAAATTACAATACTAAATGTAACATTCCAAATATATTACAATGTACATGTATATCATTTAATTATATCATTTAGTGAAACATCTAATGACTTTTTTGACCATGTATCATTTACCAATCTAAACTGAAGCTAGAAGTGTTCAAGGGTTCTGTCTGACATCTAATTTATGACTGATCATGATATTTGAAATTGATGGACTTCATAATATCAAGTTTCATAATACCTAGTCTCGGGAAGGATTCAACTTTTAACAAATAAATCAAAATTATATGAAATTGCTATCGTTTATTAAATTGTTCTTTATTGTGTTTTTCTTCAGCCGAATCAGAAGAACATGAAACATCCGTATCAGTATTACTAGATGGTGAAGAATCCATGATGGAATTTATTGACGACCCAAAGGTAAGTTTAGAGAGAGAGATATTCAACTTTAATTCATAACCCTGGACCAAGCCTAACCTTTATCCTAACCCTAACAATCAATCCACATAATATTATGACGTCACATGTGCAGTACAGTCTCCGATCTAGTGTTCTCCATAAGGTACAGCATCAGAAATAAAACGGAACGAAATTGACACCAAATTTATGGTCAGTCATTAATTACAATTTCGTTTATGTTATTCGGCTAAACATTACGTCACTGAAGTACATTAGAAATATAAATGGTAAGGGTTGACCTCTATTGCCGCCGAGGGTTATATCGCAGACAAGTAAAACGAAATAAAATTTGAATCGGATTCTAATATATTTGAGATTTTCATTGTTCGTATTTGCTGTGGGATGTATGTAAGCGTGAGATCAGTCATCTTCATATATAACAGACACGAGGGAATGCAGCTGAGGATCATAACATTTCGTAATAACGCAAACACCAAGTAAACACGAACAGCGTCTTTAAACGCAATCTTATCGAGTTTCAAGTTGGAAACCGCTAACATTTATCATTTAGACGTAAGATCGTGTCCAGGAATGAGAGCCGTGATTAACGTTTAGGTATCGACATTATTTGTGGCAATTGTACCACACAAAACAATTGCCAAGATTATCTGAAATACTCTGGTGGGATGAAGCTCATGATTGCGAATGAAAATATTGACGGCATCCAGAATATTTAATATTTAATACACATGGTTCTAGATGACAGATTGAGGGTCCTTAAGGATTTGTTGAATTACACAATTTCAGATCACGACATCTGACCGATTTCCTGAAATCTTTTTTACGTCATATACCATGCCATTTATAATTAAACTTGACCCATTTTCTAACATTTTGTAGTCAGGAAACTCCATCATGGCATTTGATGAATAATACTTATCTAAAATGCAGTATACAAACATAATAATGTATTCTAGAATCCTGACTATTTCATCAGCTTATAATGTGATATAACCAAACACATGCACATATAGACCCAGTAACGCAAAGTCTAAGAATATGATGCCAAACATTCCCGCCATACTGTTTATATTGGGCAATAATAGAATGATATTGCAGGTAGATTGCAGAAAGTCATGGTAACAGGAATGCGGACTAACATGTGTTATCTGTCTACTGCCATTTCAAGTGATAATCTTTATATTTATGTTATAAGATCCATTGTTATTCTGTACACTTACAGTATATATAACTGTTTAGACTACATACATCAATTAGTTATTGACTTAGAAGTGATTGCGTCTGTGTTTAAAATGCAGGGATAAAAACTCTAAAATATTCCATGGCCAGGTGCGATAGATGGAAATATTCTAATATACAGGAGAAAGCTTCAACTCTCTTTGGTCTTGTCTGCAATATCACTTTTGTGCAAGCACTTAGGTACTACTACTACTACAAGAGTGTCGCTCGTCGAGCTCTAGCTGGGCTGTCAACTCTGGCTTGCGGTCAAGGTGTCGATCCCTGATGTGAAAGACGTGTAACCTTGCCGGTTACTTTACTCGACTAAAGTCTCTAGCGAGGGACTAGATATGGATGTCTCTCAGACTCTCTAGACCGCCCGTTGTGAAAACGGTCTAAAATCACTGGTTATTCTGGCTAAATGCGTTTGTCTAGTGGTTAGGACTATCTTGTTTATTTCTTTCATTTATTTGTTTCTGGCTCCACGGAATAATTTCACAAAGTCCAAGTTGGTTTCAATAAGTTTATAATTCCTTCAGAAACATACAGTTATACAAGGTTTTGGCACGGTTCACACTTCTGGCAGAGTTCTATAATAAATTTGTACTTAACACTATGTACGTTTACAGCAGTAAAATTCACGTCCGATAAATTCTTAACTAAGAAGTATCGCACTAGTTAGATTACGTAAATAAACTAACCTGCCTACGAAGTAGAAACGTGTCATTAGAGACTTTTGGCAAGCGTAAATTTCTGGTCCGTATCGCGTATCGATTTTGCGTGTGACGTCATCAATGTGCGTGTATTTCTTATACGTGATACGGCACACGGATACGGCAGCACGTATCGAACAGCTTTCATACGGAAAAGGTCCGTATAACATTGTCGTGTCCTTTTACCGTCTTTTTTGCTACTTTTACACGCTGAAATGTTGTATCGTAGCGTTTTTATGAATCTTTGTGTATTCTAGAACACGAAGGTGTATATTTGATGTGATTTAGTGAGGCGGAACCTTGCAAATCTGGTAAAGAGGTATAAACTTTCTGAAATACATCAGTGAAACCAACAATTGCTGTCGAGTCGAAGTCGATATCTGCCATCATGCTGTAATAGAACTAAGCTCAGCTGATCGACGAACGTACGCGACACGAAAATCTGCCCAAACTCTAAAACTACATTGACGCAACGTATCACGTATACGATACGGATACGTGATACGGATGGGAAAATTCCGCTTGCCAAAAGTCTCTAATCAAGACTTTAGAGCCGTATCTTGTCCGGTACGGATATCTATCAAATTGTAGATCAAAATCTAAGACAATATTGAGAATTGTTTTAAGAGCTTATATACCGTATCGTCAATTTTGTGACGAATGACCTGTAAGATCCGAACAACTCGCTTACAAGCCCGGATGTCTTTTTAGAAGAATTATATGTTGTTATTCACCCAACATAATGATACCATTTATGTAAAATGACCAAGGTACACCGTTGTACCATTAAGCAAATAGACCCTGTCAAATGTACGATCCCGTTAATCTATTTCCTACGTGATAACTTATTTAATAATCTTGTTCCTTGTTTAGGCTGAAAGAAAATTAATAATTACTGATGTGTTGAATACTTAAGCAAAGTAGTTCAGAATATATTATAAGATAATAGATACCTATATATTATTATAAAATATATACCATAGAAATATTCATAGAGAAAACAGTACAATAATAATACAATATTTGAAGGGAAAAAAGGGTTAATTTTTATATCAATCAATCAAAACATGCTCTGAATAAATTATCGGTGAAAGCGGGTGTGAAACCCTATATACGAACAACAACAACCACTCGTGTCATTACTTATGATCCTAACCATAAAATATCACGGTCATTTACAGCTTACTGTATCTGCAAATCTTCAACATCATCTCAAATAAACATATGATAACCCCCTTTCGTCAATTATTTAGCTACTAAAATAGTGTTTGTTTACATTTAACGATGTTATGGAGTAGTAAACAAGGGATATTATTTGGAAATGTTTTATATGACGGCGTTTGAATTGTCAGAATGTCTAGATAAATATGCAAATTTAGCAATAAAGTATGATTAATGACGTCAAGATGTTCCGATTGGTATAGGTTTATTACCATTTGCGACATAATTAGTTTGTTTGGCGAGGTTTAACACCAGGACTTCTAATGAAGTAATATAAGACTTTTAAGACATGGTCTATCTGGCGTAATCAACGACATTAATTAAGCTAGGTGCGATAAAATACCTTCTTATTTCTGGTCTTATGTCATGGCTACTATCTTGTTTTGATGAATTATTTATCCCGTTATCATTATATTTTTTTAATTAATTTTCAGTTTGCCGAGTATTTAGAGATAAGAGCAGATGCATTTATTATTTTGTTTTCCATCATCGACCACCCTTCCTTTGTAGCTGCGACTAATCTTATCCGCCATCTTCGTGTTACCATAGGAACAGATCGAGTTATTATGTTGGTGGCCAATAAAACAGATCTTGTCAGACAACGGAAGGTGACAGCCAATGGTAAGAGTTGTATATTTTAGCATATAGATTGAACAAATATTTCGACCCCATTGCACTCTAGCCGCAAGCTGTCAAATTAAAGTATTTTTTATGAGAATTTGTAGTCTGTTCTGAATCTATCATAACTTGCCAAAGAAGTAATGGGTATTGTCGACACACTTTCTATGCACTTGGCCCTTTAATAATCCTGTCTAATGTCTACAAAATGGTATACCGACACAGCATTAAGCCTCTCAATAATGATAAAGTTTCTCGTATTGCTAACTACAAGCTCGCAATACAAATCCATTTGTCCCGAACTGAGCTAGAGCTGCAAGAAAGAGAGAGCACACCAAGCATCGCGGATAACGCACAAACCCAACCCCTCTATAGCCCAGTGATGCGACAGGAGTACTTAACCTCGGATTCCAGGAGCACCAATAGTTTACCAGCCCAGAGGTATAAGTAATGCTAAAGTCATTATCCAAATTATTCATTATTTGGTAAATTTAGTATATTTTAATTAATATTAAATATGTATTGTTCTTGTTACAGAAGCCCGCATAGTCGCCATGAAGTACGACTGTAAATACCTAGAGATATCTGCCGCCCTCAACCACCACGTGGACGAGCTATTAGTGGGATGTCTAAGTCAAATCCGTATGAAATTAAGTCTTCCAAACAATTCAGCCCAGAGTCCGTCGCACAGTGGTAACAAAAAGAAAGCATCTTCATCAAGAAAAGCCCTAACATTTCTCAGCAGATTGTTCAAACGTCATGGTCGAAAGACAATGTCTTGTGACAATCTATTTGCTTCCTAATTCCAAGAACCATGCCAATTGCTCAACACCAGTTATCACTATGCATTTCATCAAACATCAATCAGCTTGCTTAGAAAAATTATACACATACCACATAACTAGATTCTACAGACGCCATACAAACCATCTCCAATCAGCTTTTTACCTGGATTAAATCTTGGATGATTGTCACATACCTATACAGGTTAGTTCTTTATTTACATCTTGTTACGGGGACTTTAGTGCGTGGGTATTAGACCATAAGGTCTGGCATTAAGTCGGGTGGCGAAGTTTCGATTTCCTGCTTGTACGTGACAAGGAGTAGGGTCGCCTGTCTAACCTTTTCTTTGTGTCCTCCCACTGCTACAAATCCCCAACGCGCATGCGAATTATTGAAATAAAATGGAACCATAGTTTATTCCCGAAAAGACCCAGTTGGTGTCGAGTGGACGTTAATCACCATTTCTCTCTTTAATGGTTCAAACAGAATAATTTTGAGTTCCTTACCAACTACAATTATGGTGAAAGTTGAATCTCTAATAGGAATATCAGTCCAAAAATATTTCAATTCTGTTCAGTACATACAAAGATAAATACGTTCAATTGAAAATTTCACAACTTAGGGAAATCCTCTGAAGACAATACAATAAGTCAACATCACTATTTAGTGTAATATAGTTTGGTTGGCCTCTGTTTAATCCGATTGCATCCACGCAGGGGGATTATTCTGATCTCGATTTCTTAAAAGGTTTCAGCAAAGCGTATAAATATTATGTAGAAGTTATTGGTCCCTCATCACCACTTGGTTAACTAACAGAGCGGTTGATCTCGGCTAAGGTTAAAATAAACGCTATGCGTCTATTGCGTATCCCAAATATCTTACAAATTAGCACTCTAGTTTCTATATTTAACTTTACTATGGAATTCTATTTATTTCAGCTGTTTCATCAGCCTATACACCTTTGTGAATGACGCCATCATACTGGGTGGATGTGGTGCGAGCCACCAACAACTCTGCTATATCTATTCCTGGCACCGTGCACGTGATGGATTATAATGATGTTGATACTGTGAACTCTACATTCCTGCTGATGGCAAATGCCAAAAGCGGCATCAGAATAGACATGGTGTGTTTAAGATTAGATGTGCATACGTCATTGGGGGGCTGATATGATGTCACGTGGGTCAAATGAAAGAAAATATGTGGTCCTCATTCATAAAGAGCTTAATTTAATTAACACATTAATTAAGCTACCGCCTTTTGCTCTACAAGTTATGTTTATAATCATTTACCTCAAGGGGTTAATCATGTTCCCCAGTAGAATTTCACAAGTCATTGACTCTGGGTCATGTTGCGCAAATTTAGTTAACTTTTTTCCCCTCGATTGTATATAATACATAATATATCATGTTCCAAATATATACTGTTTTTATTGAAAAAATGCCAAAATGTAAATACAATCATTGTATATTATCAAGTTTTGTAAATATTGTGTATATATTCGTTTCATATTTAATTTTTTATAAAAAAGATATACTGAAAAATACTTATGTAGTTACTTATGTACAATTATATTTAATTTATCGCCCTTAAAGAGAACCGCGAGGTATCAGTGCGTAAGACGCTGGCTCGCTAACCAGGAATTCTAGGTTTCACTCCTGGTGTTGGTGTTTCCTTGCTAATGGTGTAGGACGGGGGGGGGGGCGGCGTGGAAAGGAACAGTGTCTAGTCTTCGCATGGGACAAACAACCGAGGTCCCATGTACACATTGACGTACACGTACACGGAAGCCCTGACATTCAAAATATGCCCTATTTCAAAAACAGAAGTTAAATAAAACCCATTTCATTGCATTTATCGTCCTTGAAGATTTCATTCTGTCAACATACAAATATATTAATGTTATTATAGAGTGCTGGCATTCCAATAATTATAGAAAACAAACAAGTATCATTAATGAACTGATAATTATATTTTGTCATCTAGTTAGGTTCTGGAGATTAGCACTAATATGAATTATGCTTAATTTATCATTCTTAAAGGTTCCATTATACCAACATTAATATTATTACAGAGTGCTGACATTCAAATTATTTGTAGATAAAACAAACAACCTAATAGTTCTATGGTTCCTGGCTGGAGATAAGCACTAATATGCATTTTTGGAATATTCTGGAACCATGACCAAGTTTCGTTTTGTTCATTAATAAGTCATTAACGAACTTTGTTTTATTATTAATGAAACAACCTAATAATTCCATGGTTCCTGGAGATAAACACTAATATGCATTTATTGGAATGTTCTGAAAACATGACCAAGTCTCAGTTTGTTCATTAATAATTTATTATTGCAATAACTTGTACATATGTCACATCGCTTTAAGATAAATTATATTTAATAAAATATATTATATATGAAAGATTTTTTTTTATCTTTTATGTTACCGAATTATTATTGCCTGTAATGTTGTCTACATCTATTCGAAAATATCTTGACTCTTTAACAGTCGCCGGAAACATATGACCAGTGTGGTAATTATCGTTATTTAAATCCATTTCCTATAAATCTATCTACGAAGTTGATCCAAATGTTCAAGAAAGTGCCGGCAGAATTACCTCTACACACACATATATGCTCATATATAAATGCTCTTAGAACTTCAGTAGCCGGTGGTGACAGAATACGCTTTTGGAAGTTTTAACTATCTCCGTTGGCGTACGTAAATGTTTTTCTTGTAAAGGCTTGCGGTGATTGAGTCAAGGCACCGACAGGTGGACTAGAGAATGGCATGGGCCTAAAACACTGTTCGGGATTGTTAAAGCTCGGTTTTCGCTTGTCAGGGCTGGTGTCTGGTTTGTTGAACAGAAAAAGGTGCCTAGACGTTCGGATTGTTCAAGCTCAGTTTTCGCTTGTCAGGGCTGGTGTCTGGTTTGCTGAACAGAAAAAGGTGCCCAGACGTTCTAATGGGACGACAACCAACATGTGTACACATTGGCGTACATGTAAACGATGTTTACACATTGGTCTACACGACGCTGAAATGGCAAAATACCACTACCCCTCTCACATTACAGATGTGCTGAGTAAATTGATTCAAAATGACAAAATCATTGTGTTTACCAGGTGCTAAATCCCATTTCCTTCCATTACGTTGAGGATATGTTAAATCGCATTCCATTTTATTGTGTTGGCGATACGTTAAATCCCATGCCATTTCATTGTGTTGACGAGACGTTAAATCCCATTCCATTGTGTTGGTGATACATAAAACCACATTCCATTCCATTGTGTTGACGAGACGTTAAATCCCATTCCATTGCGTTGGTGATACATTAAACCCCATTGTATTGACGAGACGTTAAAACCATTCCACGGGACGTTTAACCCCAGTCCATTCTATTTTAGTGAAGATAACCACGTCTTAATTTTCAATGTCGAGTTCCTAGCTTTATTTTATATAATTCCAGGATTGGAAAATAGGCAAAACCTATATAATCTTAGACTTAACCCATCCAAGAATATAACCGCTATCACTATAATACATTTAATTTTTGCACGGAAACGTTAGGATAATCTGCAGGTGTACCGTATTATAATCATTCTTTTCTGAGACAGAAACTCGCTTTGGATTTAATCGTCTAAAGATCACGATGCTGAATAGCAATAATTACATATATTTGTAGATATGTTCATCCGTCTCGCAAAGTCTAAACTGATTAACTTTTCCACTTAACTTAAACTGACAATACTTCCGTGTGATTCTAAAGATCAAAGGGTTTCAGGATAATCAGTGTTATCTCCCCTTAACGGAACCACGGTCAACTGAAAAGGGTGTTATTATATCCACACGACTACTAATGTGTATGTATTAAAAGTCTCAGATTGTCATTTGAGGAACATTTAATCCTTTGAAAACTCCAGTATTGTGATGTATGGATCTCGACTACCGTGGCAGGCGATGGGGGTAGAGTACTGGGTCCTTGACCAGAATGCCTGAGAACGAACCCCGTTCGTGATTGGATTAGACAAAAAAAGAGGTTTACTTATGACAGTTGGAAACTGAAGGAGAGCAGGCTGTTCAACTGGACCAATATTGTGCTTGATATTTTGTTTCATCAGATTGGAATTTCAGTATAGGTCCTCGTTTATACGAGGGCTACCAGAAAGGTTCTAAGCCCCAAAAAAGATAGATCATTTGGGTTGAAATAAACTTTTGTCACCAACAAGTACAATCATTGAT
This sequence comes from Patella vulgata, assembly GCF_932274485.2. Taxonomy (NCBI): domain Eukaryota; kingdom Metazoa; phylum Mollusca; class Gastropoda; family Patellidae; genus Patella; species Patella vulgata. Next base: position 19,634,456 of record NC_065881.2, read on the forward strand.
TGAATCATAGACACAAGAACAGCAAGTGTAGTGTTGTTATTATCTTCCTACCTGACCATTTTGTGAACGTACCCATTAAAATCACCAGAAATGGACAAAACTAGCTACAGGACAGTCATCAAGTACCTGCAACACAGATACATGCACGGTAAAGAAGTGGGTTGTGGAATTTAAGCGTGGTAGAGAGAGCCTAGAAGGCCACCAACAACAACCATTCAAGAAAACATTACCCGGGTGCATGACATTGATAATGTCTGTCTACTACATCGTTAACATTGTTCATCACGTGCATTTTGCATACCGATAGTCCATTGGCCAATCACGCTATTTTACCGAGATTTCGCCTAATAGTTTGGATGCAGCTATGACGGGTGTGGCGCCAGGCAGGGTAAGCTTACTCTTCCAGATACCTGTTACCACTGTTTGTCGTGTATTTTGTACACGGTGAACAGTCCATATGCTGATTACACTATTTTGCCTTATTATACTATTTTGTCTATACCGTTTTTTTAGGACTTCGAATTTTGTCTAATGGTTTTGATTGTTCGTACTTAGTTTTATTTTATTGTAATGGCTGATCGACGATTGGCCACTCGACATATCGCCCAGTGTTGTGGGCATCTCTCGTGAGAGGGTTGAGCACATTATCGCCAACGAGTTAGGAACGACAACAGTTTCTGCAAGATGGGTACCAAAGTTCTTGACCGTAAATCAGAAACTTGTCAGATTTCTCACGCTCCATGACAATTTGCGCCGTTTTGAAGCAGATCCTGATAAATGTTTGCCAGATTTGTAAGCATGGATAAAACTTGTTTCCAACATACAAAACACGAACCAGCTAGTCGAGTTCTTTTCCTAGTTGTCAACGACTTTTATAGGGTGGCTGAAGACAATTCTTTCCTGACCCGCATCCAGGCCTGGCAATATCGTTGGTAAGAGCGTGTACACCTCGAAGGGGACTAAGAAGAAAAATAAATGGAAACCATCGACCTTGTACAGGTATTTCACAGATAGGTTTAGGAAGTTACAGCTAGCCCTCGTATAATAGTGAATAATACCTGTTTAAATCCGTATGCTCTCCGCTTTAGGATCGAAAAAAGCAGACAATTTTGAATTAATTTCTATGGGATACTTTCGAATAGAACCAAATGGAATATCGCTTATTTTGGCATCAAAATGTTATATGTATAGTTTAATGGTCGAGAGCGCGACATTAAGTAATATACTGTAACAACAAGAGGGCCGTAGGCCTGAGTGTTTGTACAATATCTTACGCAATGTATTAAGCTCGAGACCATTAATAGTACGATTCGGTTTGTTACATAATTCCTATCCGTCGGCTTTTCGGGTAGAAATCATGGAATAAGCTTTATATTGTAGATTTTGATGTTTGATTACAAAAAACCAAAGTTGACATTTTTTCTGAGTAGGTCTTTATAGTATGGGAGGCCATTATTTGAGGGTAGCTATTTTGCAATAATATTCCAACTTATTTTTTTATTTTCACCTTATTGTCCCCCGCCTTTCGAAGAAAGCAGGGGACTATTAAAATGGGTTCGTCCGTCTGTCTGTCTGTCTGTCTGTCCTTCTGTCTGTCCGTCTGTCTGTCCGTCACACTTTTTGGGACACAATAACTCTCTTCCTAATTGAGCTAGAATGTTCAAACTTGGTGTATGTGTTTATTAGGTCAATGCCTTGATGGAGTTCGAAGATGAGCATTTTCCGCTTAGGGTAAGCAGAGATAAGCAATTTGATTGGTTGATGCTTTGGGACACGATAACTCTCTTCCTAATTGGGCTAGAATGTTCAAACTTGGTGTATGTGTTGATTAGGTCAATGCCTTGTTTATAATGTTATCGACATATCAACTGTGATTTGGCAATGTATTAATATTGGCAGGGTTCATGATTGTTTTCCATCATTTCATGATGATATTTTCAAGATGGCGACCATTTTTGGCGGGAAAATCGGACGATGTGCTGATTTCGATTAAGTAGTTGTGTTTGGTGTCAATATATATATGTTTTCGGGGTCACAGATTCCATTCCTGACATTTACAACCTTGTAAAATTATCACATGTTCATATACTTAGCATATTTCCAAGATGGCGGTCATTTTTGGCGGAAAAAAACCCATGTGCTGATATTGATTAAGTAGTCGTCGATGGTGTCAATATATATGTTTTCAAGGGTACAAAATCCATTTCGGTCAGTAACAAATGTGTAAAATGATTATTTTACACATTTACAATATGACGGCCATTTTTGGCGGGAAATGGAACGATGTGCGGATATTGATTAAGTAGTCGTCTATGGTACCAGGATATATTTTTAGGTGGTCAGATTCCATTTTTGCCGTTTACAACTGTGTAAAATTATCACATATTTAGCATATTTCCAATATGGCTTTCATGTCGGGCGGGAAAATGGGACTATGTGCTGATTTTGATTACGTAGTCGCGTTTTTTTGTCATATTTGTTTTTCGGGGGCGCAGATTCGATTTCTGCCATTTACAACTGCGTGAAATGGTGGTATATTCACACATTCAGCATATTTTTGTTTGTGACAGGACGTTTTCTAAACACATTACTGAAAAGGTTTCTGAATCCAATTCTGCTATGTATAAGTTTTGTAGGATGTTCCTGGAAGCCCGTGCCGAGTTTACCCATTAGGTATATTATCCACCAATGTAGTAGTTGAACTCCAGTCTGATTTTAAGACTTGGTGGCGCCATCGAGACTTTCAGTTTATGTTTAACTATGATTAAAAATGTGTGACTTACAACTTTTGAAAAAGTAATTAATAAATTAATGAGAGATTAGAACAGAAATGTATGATATCAAATATAAAGTGGTATGCAAAGAAATAAAAACAAGGACTGCAAATGCAGTAGTAATACTTGCTATAAGAAACCTTTATGGCATAGATTATATTATCAACTGACCCCAAGATGCGTGTGGAAGGAATCTTTCAGAGGATTGCAGTTGCGTTGGTAAAACCAACTATATCACCACTTAAACGACGCCGCGACCCGTTATTTATGACTCCACTGGCAGTGATGTCAAGGTAGCCCGCCACGTCGTTGTGTAAGTGGTGACATAATTTATGTTTCCAACGCAATATCATTCCACATGCTCGTTCTACATTCATCTTGGAAGTCAGTTGATAACACACTGGAACGAAGCTTGCTACGCTGTTACGACCTTTATGTATATATAGGGAAGATACTGAGCCTCGTCCATCAGCTCCAGTCTAGCACCCAAAGAGAAAACCTCAAGAAAACTATGAAATATTCTTGATTGCTTGACTTTTGGTTGTTCTCTGCTTTGAAAGTGAATGAGGACGGTTGAGCATGGCGCGGTCTCTATAGGCGTGGCGAGACAACGCCTTACGCCTAGTAGGCACGTCACTGGAGTGTAGTGAGAAAGTATCTCGGTCTGACTGGTAACCGCGAGATCATGGTGGGAACTCTTTTCGCGCAGCCAGAGCTTGGACATTAGCGTAGTAAGATCTTGTAGCAAGGGCTTGGTGTGGTCGCGGCAGGCGCATGATGGGCACGTGGCGTAAGCACCACGCTGCCGCTATGATCTGTTTGCCTTCATGCCAGGAATAGGCTTTGCTTTCCCAGGAAAATCGATGATAAATAAATGATAATAATGTGTTTAGAAAACGTTCAACCATCTTGGAAATATGCTAAATTGGTAAACATACGACCATTTTACGTAGTTGTATATGACAGAAATCGAATCTGCCTCCCCGAAAACATATATATTGTCACCAAAGACAACTACTTAATCGAAATGAATCCATCGTCCGATTTTCCCGCCACAAATGGCAGCAATATTGGAAATATACTAAATATGTGAACACGTGATCGTTTTACGAGGTTGTAAATGTCAGAAATTGATTCTGTGCCCCCTTAAACATATATATTGACACCAAACACTACTACCTAATCGAAAACAGCGCATCGACCGATTTTCCCGCTAAAAATGGGCGCCATCTTGGAAATATCATCATGAAATGATGTAAAACAATCTGAAGTATAGTCATGAACCCTGCCAATATTAATACATTGCCAAATCACAGTTGATATGTCGATAACATTATAAATAAGGTGAAAATAAAAAAAATAATTTGGAATATTATCGCAAAATGACTACCCTCAAATAATGGCCTCCCATACTATGAAGATCTACTCAAAAAAATGTCAACATTGGTTTTTTGTAATCAAACATCAAAACCTACAAAATAAAGCTTATTCCAAGTCGACGGATTTACATTAACGATCGGACTATAAACGACTTAAAATACAAACACTCCGCACGTGCTTTTACAATGAAATACCTCACGCAAGTCCAATATTTCACTAGTATAAATAATGTATGATTGGCAAGTTACCCGTACGATTATTTGAAATAATGGTACGCCAACATCAAAGGTGACATATTTTAAAAACTATTAATTAGACATTTATTTACATGGCACCATCAGATGGACGAGATTTGGCTTCAAAATGTTATATAAACTATTAATTAGACATTTATGCGCTCATGCCACCATCAGATGGGCGAGATTAAAGTGGTTGAAACACGATCGGCATTTAACAAAATCATATAGGAAAACTATATGGTTATTTATAAGTTTTGAAGCAATTGCTTTTTGCTCTAGAGTGATGAGCATGATTAGTCTTTTCTCGGAGCTTTTACTTATTACAAAAACTAATCTCTGTATAAATTCGACTCAAAGTAACATTTTTGTTAAGATTGATACAAAAAGCAAATCTGCAAATCAATTGCGTTTATAGAAATAATCCATCACAATACTTTTCAATTCTACAGAAATAGACAGTATCTAATGGGCTTCCGCCCTTTCGTAATTTTCTGGTACAATGACGTCTTCAATGCTGATTTAGACATTTTATTGACGTGTATGGAAGATATACAAGGTAGGTAAAGCGTATTGCTAATTGCTTTTCTATATCAGGTAACTACACTTACGTTGTGTGCAGGTGTTAAAAGATCACCAAAGTGTCTGCATAAAGTCGTTTATCCCATATTTTTTTGCAGACTGCTGTTATTTAACGGTAACTTCATTTATGTTTGTTGTCTACAGTTATTAAAAATTATCAAAGTTTCTACATATAAAGTTCCATATTGATTCCATACTGACACCTACTTATTACACGTACTTTGATTTACATCTTGTACAGGTGTTAAAAGATCATCAAAGTTTCTACATATAAATAGGATTATCTCTTTATATACACTTTTACATCAAAGCTTATTATATTTCCTTTTGTGTTATACTAAGCGTTCCCGATTATGTTGTACTTTTACAAAGCTTAATGTGATGCATTATAAATAAGATAACCCAGCTGTATTTTTCACGGTCATTCAGATATTAATACTCGTAGGCATGTAAACCCATGCTAAGACTAGCCTATGTTCTCAACCTTTTTTTGCCAACGTCACACCTTGAACACATACAAAAATAGCGGCACACCTGGCTAAATATGTATGAAAAAATATTTGAATTTTGCAAAATAAAAACATTTATTTAAGTCATAGACGGCATACAACTGTAGACACAGACTAGTCATAGACACATGGAATGGCTCAAACTAAATAAAGAAAAACACAGCTATGAACTTACTTTATTGCAGTGTTTCGAATTTCATCAGTCAAATATAGCTGGCTTCTTTAGTGGGAAATTTGCGGCACACTTAGGAAGATCTCGCAGCACACCTGGCACACAGGTTGAGAATCACTGCTATATGACAAGTTGCCGAACTATGGTCAAAATTAACATTATAAATACATATTGAATACCTAGAGCACGGTGTTTGTTATTCTTCTGCGCCTTTCGAAGAAAGCAGAGGATTATTGAAATGGGTCTTTCCGCCACACTTTATGGGATACAATAACTATCCTTATTTGAGCTAGAGTGTTCTAACTTGACGCAGGTGTTTATTAGGTGAATGCCGGGATGGAGTTCGAAGATGTTCATTTTCTAGTTAGGGTAAGCAGAGATTAGCTACAAATGTCGTAGCGTTAAACTGTTTAACGCTAAAATTGATACCGTCTAAGACTCCTTACGCAAGTACAAATAGGTTCAAACGCACAATTGTCAACACATATCATTACAGTTTGTATTGAAATAAGTAATTCTATCATAAACTAATCACTATAGTTATTGAACAGTTTTCTTTGTGGTAATTATGCGCTCTACATTTTCAAAGCGACATTTCTTTTAATGTAAGCCGCCATGACACCAGCCTAATGAAATCTCGCCAAATTCGCGTAACAGTTGGGTTTCATCAAATCATATAATTATGCGGTAAGACTTCACCTTTATTTCAATGGGAATTGGTTTATTATATGTTAAGCTATGTGCAGTACAGTTTGAGGTCAGTTTATGTGTAAATTAAGGGGGCTATAAGCTAGTAAACTTTTTGTAGTCATTTGACTAAAAAACCTGCGCAAAGGAACTCCGTAGGACGAACCACTGCTGTGGCTGGAGTAAGGCGGAAGACATCAGTAGTGGAACCATTTCTAAGCAGAGATAAGCAATATGATTGGTTAAGGCTTTGGGACACGATGACTTTGGTTCTAAGTAAGTGAGAATGATGAAAATCAGAGTATAGATCTATACCAACACCTTGACTAAGTTTGATGATGAGATTTTTCTTCTGTAGCGATATGCAATTTGATTGGTCAAGACTTTGGAACAACTCTGCTTTTAATTGCGGTAGAATGTTTAAACTTGGTGTAGGTGAATGTCTTGACTGAGATCAATGATCACCACGATCCACTAAAGCTAAGCAGAGCTGTGCAATTTCACTGATCGATGCTTCGGTACAGGATAACTTTTTGCTTAGACTAAGTATAGATAAGGCTTAATTGTTCAAAAAAACATAAATTATATGCCAAAATTATATGCAATTAATTAGATTGTGTCATCTATTGATTATGGGATTGCGTCGGGGGACATCAACCTCACAGATGGCTTGTTTATTAATTTCTTAAAATCCACACAGTTAACACTTTAACTTTTAAACTACTTGACGCGTAACTCTCAAAGTTATGGAAGCCTATAACTACCATTCGTAATTTCTACTTTTCGCCCCTTGAGAACACGAAAGTCGAAATGTAGAAGTTACACCAACACGCATACCAAGCCAATATGCACCTCGAATAGTAGAAATCAACAAATTAACACCCCGCTATATAAGCAACCTATCATTTTGACTCGTTGTCGTGCTGTCGACTTTCCGGGTTTCGCCTCGGAAGTTGTTGTAGTCCTACATTGAACCTTATGCTAGCGTTTAAATGACTCAGTCTCTGTTGAGTGGACGTCAATCCCCCCCCCTCTCTCTCTTTCTGTGTGCAATATTACATGTAGGTGTTGCAACATTTACCGATATCCATCAATATATCCAGATTATAATAGGAGTAGAATCCTACTGAGAATTCAGAAATCTGATTTATAGTATATTGATATATATATTTCACAAATATATAATGAAATTCAATATCGGACTGTGCTGGACATATTCTGGTGTTTATCAATACCACATTTCCTAACATGAAACAAAACTGTCAAAGTAAAGGTTATGATATATATAGAGAGATAAATAAATGATAGGCTATTGTCCGCAATACCCAACAGACAATACATTGATTAAAATAGCTATAAATATCCTGTTATATATTCTTGATCTATATATCATATTGGCATTCATTTTGTATAATCTACTTAGAGGTTAATGACAGAACATACGTGTTTTAAACGCTGGGTTCGATACAGGTGTTGGCAGAGAAAGATCCTCGGGTTTTCAAGCGTGGTTGTTCCATTAACGGTGGATGGAGCGCCTGTAAAAGAATCCTTAGTTGTACTTCGCTTCGATAAAGAGTAGGCGGGCACGCCGCTGTCTTTGAATCTTTTCCGGCTTGTCCGTCTAAATTATCTCGGTTGATGCAGAAAAGTAGGACGTTAAACCAGATTCCATTTCATGTCTTACTTGTGATTATATTCCAATAGTCGCGCAATTTATATTGATATACGGCCAGTTGAAAATTAGAGGGTGGGCACAAACGAAACGAAACTATCGCTCGGAAACTAGATGTTAGGTAGCGGGTGTATGTGGGCATAGAAATCTTAAACAGAGTCACCGGTGTAGTTTTCACCACCACCAACCTTAAGATATCTGCAATTAGGGAAATTGTTCTTTCTCCAATTTTTACCAACGCTATTTTTACCTGGATATTAACCGTCAATACATGGACTATGGCTAATCCGGATGTTTGGCAGATTCTAAAGTTTTGCTATGACGTTGTCGGGGCTTACGAAGTACAGACCAAGTTATTATCAGCAAAACTATGTAATTGCTTTTTGAGATATTAAAAAAATAATTTCCACATACAATCCTTTGACTGAAAGTAATAGCTTCTGTCTTTGGTTGTGTCACTTCTCTTTTTTCCAGTGTAGACGATCTGTCATGAGACAATATCGCTTGTCCAACCTCGTGGGTTTTCATTGGGTCCTCCCGTTTTCTCACACTGTTAAAGACCCCTACGCGCAAGCCAAATATTGAAATGCGATTGAATTATATATTAATCGCGAAACGACATAGTTTATTTTAGTGTGTGTAAAATCCCTTTTCTCTCCCGCCACCCTTATATCTTGCACTCTTTCAAAAATTTTCAGTAATCAAGATAAAATGTGCAATAATGACATTACATTGTCTAAAACTATATGTTTCAATATTTTGTTTTCAAATGATAATATAATCCCTCAATATTTTGTATAATCTTAAGCCTGTAAGATTTTAAGAAGCAATTATTAATCACAATCGTGGTAATTATAATGTATTTTTGATCAGTATTTAGACTAAGCGGATACTCGACTGAACGTTACGGATTTGGATTCTCCCAATCCCCAAAATAGAGACAATCGAGTGAAAAGGGGGATTTTGAGCGACAACGCACGCGCCGACTGCATGAGAAAATATCTCAACCAACCATGAAAGCTGAAACTTATTATCGTTTGTGTTTAATTATGTAACTATTCTATTCTCACCACCTCAGTTGTCGGGATTGGCAGAACAGTGACATGACTGAATTCCTAGTCACGCTATTGTAATCTTGTCACTTTGGGACGTTCCGGAGCCTCCCCATTTGGTTGGATATAGTAATCGATGAAACCAGCAACAACCAAAATATACCTTACGTGGGAGGCGCAACTTGTGCAGTAATCAATTTTTCTTATTATACTATTCAAAAAAAGTAGGGGATATTTGATTTTGGGGGCATAATACTAAAATATGCAAATGACTACGAAAAAAGTCACTATAGAACCTAACAGAAGATACATTTCCAGTTACATGTGACGCCCAAACGCACCAATAGCTACCGCATGGAATGCAGGTGATGCTTGGGATCATCATGGGGGTCCAACCCAAGATTTGCACGACTCTGACTTTGAATGTTACAGTCATTGTGGCATTGAATTCCAGGGTGGAAACATCAGTTTAATTGTTTTAGTGACCAGAAAACAAATTTTGATATGCGTCGGCTTACCCAAAATGAAAGGTTACGTGCCCTTGGCATGCTACAGATCGGCACAACACAGGCGTTTGTGGCGCGGACGATGAATGTTTCTCAGTCTGTCATAAGCAGGCTATGGTCCAGATACCGTGATACACAATCTGTACAGGACAGACCACGCTCAGGTCGACCAAGGGCGACAACTCAAGCCCAGGATCGATTTATCCGTACCTTGGCCCTGAGAAATCGTGTCATCACAGCAAATCAGATCAGCGCTCGTCTTCAAACAGACACTGGTGTGAGAGTGAGTGGCCAGACGATTCGGAATCGACTGCTTAGGGGTCACCTTCGCGCCCGACGTCCTCGCGTGATCCCTTGTTTGAGAGATCATCACATTCAGGCAAGACGTCGTTGGTGTAGGGATCGTCAACACTGGGATAATCGACGCTGGAGCAATGTGATGTTTTCAGACGAGTCAAGGTTCACTGTTGATTTTTTGGACAGACGTAGGAGGGTGTGGCGTCGTCGAAACGAGCGCTTCCAAGACGTTAACGTCATCAGACATGATCGATTTGGGGGTGGTTCTGTTATGGTGTGGGGAGGCATCACTGTTGCTGGAAGAACGGCTTTACATGTTGTTGCAGGGCGTGTTACAGGCCAGTACTACCGGGACAACATCTTGGCAGTCCATGTTGTGCCGTTCGCACGACGTCATGGCCGCCGTTTCATCTTCCAGGATGACAACGCAAGATGTCACAGGGCCAGGATCGTTACAGGTTACCTCCAACAACAGAACATCACCACATTACCTTGGCCAGCACTGAGTCCCGACCTCTCCCCCATCGAGCATGTCTGGGACATGCTTGGACAGAGGTTACGTCAACGTCAACAACGTCCTGCCAATGTCCAAGAACTTGCTGCTGCGTTGCAACAGGAATGGGACAATCTGGACCAAAATGACCTTAGACGTCTCATTACGAGTATGCCACGTCGGATCAATGCTTGTTTGGCAAACAGAGGAGGATTTACCCGTTACTGACTTGGTTGTGATGCTGTGGTAACTTTGCTGTTTGACCCCGGGTTTCATTTTACCCTTATAATGGTCAGTCTGTGCCTTACTTAGTCTAACGATCATTTGGAATAAATCGATGAATGTGAACTTCATTTCATTTTGTCATCTGTTTCTTCGTCAGTTTCATTAGGTGACTTTAATAACACTTAAAAATCAAATATCCCCTACTTTTTTTGAATAGTATATATACCTTGTCTTCGAAACCTTGTAAATGCCACTGTTTATTTATAAACCAAAAACCTTGCTGTTATTTGTATATGCTACAATAAATATGTGTAGCCAGATTGCAAGAGCAGTAATTGAACGAGAAAGGATGATGAACGACTCTTCCTTTTTTATATCGAACCAGGAACCTTTTGGTTAGTTCGCCAGCACTGAACTCAGCGCGACTTTTTATTTTCGGCCAATACGGGAATAGAATCCGGAACCTTCTGCTTAGTTAGCCAGCATCACGAAATGTTAGCATTGATCCTACGCATAAAAAACCTTGTAGTTAGTGAGCCAGCGCCATGCTGACAAAGCCCCGACGGTTATATCATATTGTACATTTGTGCACAAGCTTCGCGTACAGTTACCAAATTACTTCAAATACCCTTATGCCAGGTAGAGTTTTGGATTACCGAATGGTTTAACGCGCACGTTTTAGATCATAGGTCTGGGATTGAGTCAAGTGAAAAGGAGTAGGGTCACCCGTCCAACCTCGTGGGTTTTCTCCCGGTCCTAAAGACCCATACGCACAAGGCATGCGTTATCATTTAAATACTTAGTTTGTGACTAGTGGATGTTAAGCCCCTCTCTCGCTTTTCCCTCTCTTTTGCTAGGCATTATCGATTGACACATTTATTCGTCCTTATTTCGTTTGCAGCAAGAGAGAGAGAGAGAGAGAGAGATGGGGTTTAACGTCCACTCGACACAAACTAGGTCATTTCGGGACTAACATATGGTTTAATTTTATTTCAATAATTCGCTTGCGCGTAGGGGTCTTTAGCAGTGGGAGGAAACCGGAGGACCCGGAGAAAACCCACGAGGTTGGACAGGCGACCCTACTCCTTGTCACGTACAACCGGGGATTCGAAACCACGCCAGTCGACTCAATGACAGACTTTATGATACAGCGCGCGCACGCTAACCATTCAGCCATCCAACCCCCCTTGCAGCAAGAGGGTTGGATGACCGAATGGTTAGCGCGTGTGCCTTGCATCATAAGGTCTGAAATTGAGTCAACTGCCGTGGTTTCGAGTAGGGTCGCCTGTGCAACCTCGTGGATTTTCTCTGGGTTCTTCGGTTTCCTCTCACTGCTAAAGACCCCTACGCGCAAGCTAATTATTGAAATAAAATTGAACCATATTTTAGTCCAGAAATGACCTAGTTTGTGTCGAGTGGACGATACCCCCCCCCCCCCTCGTTTGCAGCAGGGACATATGGTCTATCTTAATGCACTTGAATACTATTGATTATACCGCCCACTCGATCAACATACACAGGAGATCTCTGTGCTACGCTCTCACAAATCTGGATACAAATCACTCCACAAAGGTATCTTCATATATTATTTCCTTATAAGGAGGTAATTCAAATCAATTTCCGTTTGTCAACAATCAGTGTATCAGTATCAGTCAGCAGGGGGTCTTGCGCTGGAAGCGAAATGTATTTCCAACAATGACTTCAAAAGCTCTAATAAATTACTCAATCGTCTCTGAACAACCCATTCATGAAATTGATTTCTGATTAGCAAATATCCAATAACCGACAGATTTCCAATCGGCATGAATAGCACATTTTCCCTTCACTGCTGTCCGTGGGGTCTAGTCGGAGTAAGAACACACTTAGTAACCTTATCTAAAGCTCTTATTACAAGTTGACAAATAAGGACTTGAACAACCCATTAACAGCTTTATGATTTATTATTCGATTAGGCCATTTGGTATTTCTGTTAGTACACTGATTCAGTCAACTGTGGTATAATTGACTTATCGATTCTCCAAGAAGTGAGTCATGTTAAGGATAGAAATAACACACTCACGGCTAGCTAAAGGAAGTATTGACATTTTACAACTCACCACCAAGAGAGTTCGATCGATAAAATAGTGCAATCGGGTTATTTTTTTTACAAAATTCTTCAACTTTTACTTGACATGCCGCTGGGAAGATCATAATGCAAGGGTATTTTCACATCACTGTATGGCAAAATAACGAAAGAAAATGGGAGATTATATTGTCTCACTTTTCGTCACCACCCGGGCTAATGATGACGGGGGTGCCTCAAGTAATGTGCTATGGGGAAAACTTTGCCCTTGCTCTTATTTCGATTTTCAACTGCCAGGGGCTAACAATGGTATACTTGCCCACAATTTGACGCTTTTCATCGAAATATAGGTTTGAGCAGTCATGGTAGCTGTGGACGCAGACCTATTTCTAGTTGGAATATTTCGATAACAAACTTCCTGGCAAATATATTTTAAGTTTCAAAATGATGCAAAGCGTCCAGGACGCCATTATTAAAGCGAGGACCAAACACGAAACGGTGTGTTATCCTTGTACTGTATCTTATCTAACTTCAACTGAGCTACATTTATCTCATCGTATTGGACTGGGAACCGCTGACTCGGCGAGTATGGCACCGGCTCACCACGGAGTCGGTGCAGGATTCGATCCCTTTGTCGACCCAGAGAGTCCCTCGGGATTTTCTAGTCTAATTTGCCGTTATCAATGGTGCAGGAAAAACGTCTTGTTACCTAAAGATCCAGATGAAAATCGAAATAAGAACACACTTCATGGCGTATTAACTTGTCTTATTTCGCCCAGTGCAGAAAAGTAAAATATTAATGTTATCGGTTAATGTGTGGTCATATTGTTCAGCGAGCAATAAAACGGTCGGTGAAGAACAGGACGACGTTAAATCCTATTTGATAAGGCACTAATGCTGTCGTGTTTTACGATGCAGTTATGTGAGAAATAAAAATTAAACCCAAATCAAATACTTAAAACGTAAGGATCATAGAGAGTCTATTGTATTTTATGTTGTAGGTACTTATTTTTCTTGATGGGAAAATCAGCCGGAACTGTGTGGTAAAACACTGCTTATTTCGTTCATGTTTTAAAGATAAACTCAACATTGAGAGACAAAATGCATGCAGCTGATATGTGATGTTTTAAATGGTTGTAGGTTGGATATTTATACCAATGGAGACAATAACAACTTTACACTGCAATGGAACGTGGGTAAAATCAGTATCATATGTGCCCACCCCTAGCAGCCACATACACCACTACTTCAAGTTAGGGTTTCCCGGGAAAGACGACTTGCAAATGCCGGGTAATGTGACCTTGGATGACCCATAGTGGATCCTTTTTGGTTGGAAACGATCTGTCATTTTCATCCCAGTATGGTAGTGTGGTGTGCCATAGTTCTGGTACTCGTGGCCTCTTCAGTTAACGAAATGAAATGAAATGAAATGGGGTTTAACGTCCTACTGTTTTGCTCCGAACTGGGCTAATGAAGACGGACATACGCCATACAGTGTGCTACGGCCTATTCTTTTATCGAATTCCAACTGTCAAGGGATCTTTTACGTGCACGCCAATGTGTACACGGGACCTCGGTCTTTCGTCTCATCCCCGTCCTGCATCACTGACAAGGGGGACCACACCGGAAAATCTAGATGAACTTTCTCGGCCAATGCAGGGATCGAACACCCGACTTCCATGCTATCTAGCCAGCGCCTTACCCACTTAGCCACCGTGATCCCCTCTTCAGTTAACGCATAGGTGCGTTTTCTGTGTTCGGCTGTCAACATTGGCATATGGTAGAGTCATCCACTTACACTATATAGCATTTTAAAAAAGACGTTGTATACCCTTGTCTACACTATACAATCGTGATTTCCGTCCTTTCTATTCTATTGAATTGTATTATGTTGTTGATAGGCCTATGTAGGGCGTTTAAAATCAGGCGATCGCGCAAACTTCATTCTCACGTTTTATCGTCGTGCTATAATGATGTCACATGAAGAATTGCAAGATCAAATGAGATTTACATTCATATCTTTATAAAGGATATGTTTCAGTATATATTTTGTGTATGGGGGTGAGTTGGTCTGACGCGTCTGCTTTAGATCACAAGATCTGTCATTGACTCCTGTGACGTAGGGTCACCTATCCAACCTAGTTAGATTTCTCTCACTGATAAGACCCTACGCGGAAGCCAATTATTTACATAAAATTAAAGATACGTTAGTCCCAAAATACCCTAGTCAGTGAAGTGTGCGTTAAACTCCATTTCTCCCTCTGGTGTTAATAATTTAAAAAAAAACAACAGTAAATTCCGAAAAGACAAAATTTGTTGGCTATCATTACAGCTAGACATTCCATTGTTATCACCAATTTGCTAAACAGTTACTGAACACGCCATGTCTCTAAAAGATGACATGATAATAGACTTTAATGGTGATTACTCCCCGGGTTGCAATAATAATCTTATTAATCAGAATTTGGTGAAACATTGTCTCTATTTATGTTCCAAGATGTCTAAATACAGAATCGTTAATTAACCCCTGCGACTATTTATAGACCAAATTGCCACTGATTATATAAATGATCTTATGTTTTATTAGCGATGATATCTCCTTTGGGCGTGGTAAACAGCTATGACAATACATTTGTTTGCAACTTAAATTGTACGATGTTTATTTATAGGACATGATTAATAAATATTTCATTCGGGGTGGTCTGGATGTAATTATATGATAAAAACATCAACGAAGAAGAACTTTCCACAGCTTAGTGATCTATTTTAATTTCCTAAATTGAGGGGGCAATTATACTCCTCGCAGTGTTTCGTTTGATTAGACCTAATCTCACTCGCTAGGGAGTGATTTCTCGGGCCGGCCATTTGGTGTGTACAGAACGCAATATGTAAGCATGCAAACTAAATAATCGAGGTAATAAAAACGTACATGTGCCATGAAGTGTGCTTATGAGAGAAATTCGGCCCAGATAGCAGTTTTCGTGGCCTCGGCTTTCAAATGGCAACGATTCGGTTACGTAAATGAAATGGGGTTCAACGTCCTACTGTTCTGCTCCGAACTGGGGTAATGAAGACGGGCATACGCCATACAGTGTGCTATGAAGGAAATTTTGCCCGGTTTTTCGTCCCATCCAAACGACTAGACAGCTGTCCTTGTCAGCCCGTCCGTCCTGCATCACTGACAAGGGGGAACCACGCCGGAAAATCTGGATGAACTTTCTCGGCCAATGCAGGGATCGAACACCCGACTTCCAGGCTAGCGAGCCAGAGTCTTGCCAACTTAGCCACCGTGACCCCCGATTCTGTTACGTGCATGTCACTGTGTACATGGAGCCTGTGGTTTCTCTGTCAAGTCCAGTCTTGTAGCAAGGGGAATTCGACATGGTCAATCCACCATTGAATGTCTTCTTTACATTCCTTTGGAATTTTAATCGTAATTTCAAAATTTATTTTATGTTCCTCAAGCATAAACGATTTGAAATTGTCACACCTTCTATAAAATAGCTTAGCATGACAAATTCCTGGAAAGAAGGAAGAGACAAATAATCCGATTAGTTTAGCAAACTCGCATATAGAAACATGAGTCTTACGTAATGTTTCAATGCACAAGTTACTAATTCTTAATGCTTTTTCCCTTGTTAACCCGACTTTTATACAGACAGAATTAATAATAAATCCCAAAAATTGTACATTCTGACTTAATGACTGATTTTTCAGGATTGACTGCAAATCCAGCTTTTAAGGATACAGCAAATGTATGTCTGACATTAATCTGACAGTCAAGTGAAATGTCACCGACTAGTAGACTGTCTTCTATAAACGAGGAATTAATAAACCCTTTCTTTCTAAGAGTAGAAAACAGTACTTCGGTAATTCTAGTAAGAAGTCTTGGTGCTGATAACAAACCCATTGCAATGCAATTAAATTCATATAATTTATTGTTCCAAGGAAATCGTAACAACTTTCTATGAGAATGATGTAAAGCTATAGTGAAGTATACATACAAACCCATTGCAATGCAATTAAATTGATATAATTTATTGTTCCAAGGAAACCTAATCAATGGAAGCCATAAAACAATTTGGGGTAATTAAATTTAAGGCAATTTGAAAAGTTTCCATTTTGAAATGATGATATTTTACATCATCATTCAGAGATTTCAAATCTAAAATAATTATCCATCTTTTTTATTGCGAGTAAATATATTTGACAAGAATTCACCATACTCGTGTCTGCATTCTCCAATTATACCTTTGGATACAAAGTAATCAATCTGTTCAGAGACAGCTAAAGCTTTTTCAATGGAAAAGTGGTAAGGTGTGACAATTTCATTTTGAATAGGAAAATCAGAAAATTCAATTTTAACACCCAATATCATATCTAGTATTAAAATTTGTTTATCGGAGGTTAAAGTTTTCCAAAAAGTAAACTTGTTTCTAAGCTGACCTGTGAAATTTTGAATAAGTTTAAGTAAGATTCCAAAAAAGCATACCAAGGTAATTGTAAACACTCTGATCAGCCTTATTTCTTGGATGAGTTCTGAGGTTTCTGCGATTTCCATGACTTCAGATAAGGTGGTTGCTGATTGTATCTCTATTGGTATAAAAAAAATTTCCCCTTTTGGTTCTTATAACGAGAAGCACCTTTAACTCTATTTAAAACCATAACTGACATTGATAGGACCGCGATATTTCAGTTCTTTAACTCTTTAGGCCAAATCACTAACAAATAACTGATTGGTTACACAAAAGTTCATATTTCATAGGTAAGTCTATGCGCAAATGATCTCTCCTGCTCTGAATGAACTCCTGGTTTGCAGATCCGATTAAAGTTAGACAGTCCAACACTGATCTGACAGCAAGATTTAAGTTTAAACTGGGACCAGACTTTTTCATCTCCATCAGTCGATTTACAAGTCTAGCCAAAGCATAAGTGGTCTGACTATCTTTTCTTTTGATCGTGCACCCGGTTTTATTTAAAGAAGTTAGATTAACATTCAAGTTCGCAGGTCTTGGGTATTTAGTCATCAATTTCTTGATTTTTTCTTCTGGGGCCACATAATTAGAGGTGATAGAAATTATATATGATGCCAGCCACTTTAATATTCATTTCTTCTCCAACAGTATCTTTGATAAGATATTCTTTTTCGAGGGATTCTTCAAAATTTCTGTCTTCATTATAATCGGGCCTGTTATTACTTTCGTCAGTGCCGTGATTTCCCTTCGACTCCAGTCTCAACAAGTCATCAATCTGTTGATCTACATCAACGTTGGAGGTTTGTATATAGTTCCTCTGAGTACAGGGAATCAAAATATCACTGTCTGACTCTGAATCGGCATTATCGTCCGACATCACATGTGCTTGTTTTCTTTGACCTTGACCTTTATCGTGAGTAAGATCAACCGGAGGCTGTCTGGTACTGACTGCTATGAATTCTTTCTATTCATTTAAAGACCCGATTTTGCAATTCGATCAGTTGCGTTTTTAAATTCTGAAATTGTTTGTCCATTGCCCCCTTATTATTCGGCGATTTATCCGAAGGACATTTTGTAGACGAACATGTAAAAAGTGTTGCGGCGACCACAAAACAACGCAATTTTGAGTACTGGGGCCAGACCCAATTGTAGGTAAGATAGGCAAATTTATAAATCACAACAAAGACTTCAGCAAATGGTTGCACGGCTGAAGCTAGCACGTTAATGACTTTAAGCTTGCGCGCGCATCTCATGGGGTCTCTTATCCAATCGTCAAACAGCAAGGTATAATTGTATTTCGAACAAAATAATATACGTGACAGGTCATTCTCCAAAGATTTTAAGTATGAATTCCGAATTAATGGTAAGCCCCAGATTGTTGACGGCAAAGCCAATATTCTGAGGTTAGATATTTGACAAAAGAAACGCCAATTTGAAAAAAAACCCGTCCAGCTGGAAGTGTTTCGAGTTTGTGAAAAACACTACCAACAATAGTTTCATCTTCAGGCAGGTTTTCGCGAATTATGGTGCTTGATTTTGATTCTCGATTGGTTGTCAGAAGCCTCAAGGGACCTGTAGAAGAAAGTTAAGTTAGATTGTTCATCGCTTTTTAACTGTTAACGCAAATAACACGAATAGCTAGTATTGAACTGGCCAGGCATTGTTGTAGTTTGAACGTAAATATATATTACATGTATATAGTCTGTTCTAAAACACATGATCCAATTTGCTACCTAAAACCATTAACACTGTCAACCATTTTATATCGAATTTTAGCCAAAGGCGGCTCCTACACATGGTTGGATATCCTTGTATGGAGTTTCATGTACATTAGTGGAAATTCATGCTAAATTATCAAATTTGCCCCCATGAGTCAAAGGCAGCTGCTAGACATGGTTGGATATCTTTTTATGTAGTTTCATTTGGGGGGGGGGGGGGGAGGGAGGTGGATGGCTGAATGGTTAGCACGTGCGCGCTGTACCATAAAGTCTGTCATTGAGTCAACTGGCGTCGTTCCGAATCCCGGTTGTACGTGGCAAGAAGTAGGATCGCCTGTCCAACCTCGTGAGTTCTCTCCGGGTCCTCCGGTTTCCTCCCACTGCTAAAGACCCCTACGCGCAAGCGAATTATTGAAATAAAATTTAACCATATGTTAGTCCCGAAATGACCTAGTTTGTGTCGAGTGGACGTTAAACCCTATTTCTCTCTCTCTGTGTAGTGTCATTTAAATTAGTGCCATAGCTTTAGTGGAGCTAAATTTTTGGTTTTGCCCTTATCTGTGGTTCGGAACGGAGGGCCTGAAAATGAGTAACAGAACTCCCAACAACTCTGTATGGTGTCTTCATTAGGCTTGTCAGTGTGTTAGATCCAATTTCATGTTTGTCCAGTGTAATACGCCCCACCAATCATGGTTTTTTTTAATCAATAAGTAAATTATATGGAATCTTGAATGATGAAGAAAGGTTAAAGCCATAATAAGTTTCATTTTCCATATCTTTTACATATGATCCAAACTATTTGGATTTAATACCGTCTACTTTAAGACTTCAGTTTGGTAAATAAAGATTATAAGAGTATAATCTTTCCGTAATATCCAATAAAATCATATTTATGGGCTTGTTGTTGTGGTTTTTCCAGTGGTAAAAGGACACCAATACGACAGACAGCATGGCGAGTTATTTGTAAGTTAATCTTAAATAGGATATATTTATAACCTATGACATCAACCATTGTAACATAAAGCCCTTCTGTTATAGATTTCATCTTAAGGGAGTATATATATATACATATCGGTATCGTGTAATATAATAAAGTAAAAATTGAATCTCAAATTGGCACTGTGACTGTCGTAGTAAGTACGCCCACTCAGATATTTAAAAAAAAATACCACCAACAAAGATTAGTTTGGGCTTTAGCTTTTTGACCACTAAATCAAGCATTTCAAATCAAGTACTTCAACTATAACTTTACTTCATGCTATATTTTGTAAGCCAATCTGATATCATAAAGGTTTGAAAGAATTAATTTAGAACGAACAATTTAGATATACTGTCATGCGTGTTATTTATGTTCAACATCTAGTTCCCTAAATTTGAAAATGAAAATAAAAAAACGGTTTTAAATCAAATAAAATGGGGTTTAATGTCCTAATATTCTGCACCGACTGGGCTAATGAAGACGAGCATGCGCTATACAGTGTGCTATGCGGGCAATTTTGGACTGACAGAATTCTATCTGTCAAGGGTTGTTTTACGAACACGCCATTGTGTACACGGAACCTTAGCTTTTGGCCCCATCCGAACAACTATATGTTGTCCCTTACCCGATCCCCGTCCTACTCCACTGACAAGATGGAACCACACCCGGAACCCCGATAAACTGTCTCGGCCATCACTGAGATCGAACACGGGAAGAGGAAGCGTAAAAATATCCAAGTCCTTAAAACAACCCTTAGGTCCAAGGTGGTCCAACCAAACAAACGCATCATATTTCTTTAATGTTAAAAACTCTTTCTTGGTGGGTGATTAAACCAATAGTGAGAGGAACCCAACTATATTTCCAATGTGGGCTCATGAAACTTAACAGGAAGAGGAAGCATACAATAAGAGTCTTTAGAACAGCATGTTTTTTTTGTATTTTTTTTTACAGCTATCTAACGCAAGTAAACATCAGGATGCAAAGACACATTACATGTGCCAATTATGAATATTACAAATAAATTCCCTGAAGTACTTTCTAATGTACAAATATAAATGTAGTAAATATATCTCGGTGTTCAATTACAACACATCACCACTCCCACACCACCACCACCGTGTATGGTCTTCCTGGACCAAAACAGATACTGTTAGTTGGCGGTGACTTTAATAGCTGCCTTTAATGTCATTTTAAGATGTTGTGTGGTAGATTAATATTTGATATATATATGAGAAAAGAAGTTGCAACACTGTCCATCGCTAATTGAAAGTAAAACAGGCGAATGTATAAAAGCAACGACAATAAAAATGTTGATGGAATTGATGGAACATTGTGTCTATCTATGATCCAAGATGTGTAAATACAATTTAATTAGCGCCTTGGACTATTAAGTATAGTAAAATTGCCACTGATTATATTAAATGTGCTTACGCGCGGAGCTATGGCAATATTATACAGGTTGGTTATTTATGGGACACAAAATGAATTGAAATGAAATGGGGTTTAACGTCTACTGTTCTGCTCCTAAAGTGGGCTAATGAAGACGGGCATACGCCATACAGTGTGCTATGAGGGAAATTTTGCCCGGGCAGCGGCTCTACGGCCTACTCTTATATCGAATTACAACTGCCAAGGGATCTTTTACGTGCACGCCAATATGTACACGGGACCTCGGTTTTTCGTCCCATCAAAACGACTAGACAGCTGTCCTTGTCAGGCCCTCCGTCCTGTATCACTGACAAGGGAAAAACCACGCCGGAAAATCTGGATGAACTTTCTCGGCCAATGCAGGGATCGAACACCCGATCTCCAGGCTAGCGAGCCAGCGTCTTACCCACTTAGCCACGTGATCCCCCATTTATGGGACACAGTTTCAATAATTAATAATTTTGTCATTCGGTATGGTTTTGATTTAATCATAATAAAAATGAAGTACTTTCCACTGCTTACTGGTATATTTTAAGGTGCTATACCATTTACTCAATATTTTCCATAATATTTTATATTAAAAACACGAAATAGAAAGCCCATGTGTCCTAAATCCTTGTCACGTACAAGCTGGGAATCAACATCACGCCACTTGACTCAGTGCCAGAGCTTGTGATCCGGCCACCAAACCCCTCTCTTGGACTACAATAATACCCAAGATGCATAAGAATGGCACAGGTGCCAACAGTGGGTAACTGGTTAGGGTTAAGAAATGAAATAGGTCCAGCCAGCGTCCTACTGTTCTGTACCGACAGTGTCAATGAAGACGGGCTTACGGCCTGGGGCGTGCAATGAGGAAAAATTTGCCCGGACAGCGGCGCTAAAACTTTTATTTCGAAAGGTGCCGAACTGAACATTTTGACGGGTGTCATTTTTTTTTTATCTTGGTGTGGACTAGAAACACATTATAACAGATATTTCAAAGAAAATAAATGAAAGTTGACGGCGTCACTTTACATTTGAGGACTTTTTCTATTTTTCTTTCATGTTCTCTTATCTAGTGACAGTCAATTTTGTTTATGAATTGTCAGATATCCTTTCACAGTCTCATACAACAACTTTTGGTCTTCGAGGGAATTATTAGTGAGCAGAAAGTCGCCCATGTACAATGTATCTGTTTTCACCCGTCACTTCGTCACTTCCGATTGTTGAAACATTGATTACTCATCTATCGTAGCAATGATCTCTGTGATAAAATAATATTTGGAACGTGTTTAACCAGTTCTATCACATATGTGATAATGACTGGCACCAATATTGTCCTTTAACATCGAAATAGGACCAGATACAGAGAGTAAACACTGGTTCACTAACACAGAGGTCTCGGATTCCCTCCCCGTGTTGGCCGAGAAAGGCACTGCTCCCCTGTCGATTGTTTCCATAATTAAAAATATCCTATTTGTACAAGACAGGGTAAGCTTGTGTCGAGTGGACGTTAAACCCCATTTCTATTTCTATAACTTAAAAATACATTATGAAAGATTAAATGATGTAAATGGAATATGCTGAAATTTCAGTGAAATTGTATCACCCGAAGCCGAGGAAATCTTATTTTAAAATCACTGTAGCCTCGATTGTCATTGTTACCGCTGTCACGATAATTAACAAAGTCTCGATTATCCAAGTTTTGCGTTTAATCATCAACGAACGTTGAACAGCAGATCGGATTCAAATCCAATGAAAATCGAGACTTGCATTATAAACATTTAACTAACTGCCTTTAAATATATCTTACTGAATTCCATACCTGTCCGCCTTTAAATATGTCTTACTGAATTACTTAAAGATACATTATGGGAGATTTTTATAGAGAGTTGGCCATTCTTGCTATAACAGTTCAAAAGTAGATGATGAAAGAAGAATATATTGAAAAATTCAGTCAAATTACTTTATTCTGAACATAGTTAGCATCGTTGTAATATTTGCCTAGAAATGGTAGCGAATTGTGTGTTCATCTTCGCTGATCGTTTGATTGGCAGGCGTTAACTCCACCTACATATCTCGATTATTAAGTAAAGTTTTCAGTGGCATACCGAAAGGCTTTACAGCGGCCTCGCTAAGTACACTCTATCATTTAGCCTCGATCTAACTGACGTATTTTCATCAGGTTATCCCTTATTTGATTTAATCAATTAGTGAAATCCTATTTAAATCCGAGCTGTAGCCGAGCCATCCGTGGGTCTACAGAGTTGATTTTGGTCTTGTTGTTTAAATAAAGATCTAATTTATAATTTCTATAACATCTGAAGCCTAAATTAAGACTTGCAATAATCAGATTTAGCTCTTGCATAATGCATGTTTAACTATCCGCCTTTAAATAAGTCATACTGGTACTAAAAGACGATTTAATCATCGGTGTACAGGATACAAACTCCATTCATATGAAGAGGCTAGAATTATAGTATGCCAAATTAGCAATTTTTACACAAGATATATTTCATGACTTTTAATTGTATTATTGTTTACTTCTAAAAAAAATCGGGTGTGTTTTTTATCCATTTACAATTTTTTATACGATACAATTTAATGATTTTTATTCGTGATAATAATTGTTTCCTTACAAATAACACCAGGTGCTCGCCTCAGTTGTACCATTGATTATGGACGTCTAATAGATAATGTTATACTCCTGACACGACTTTAACTGAATTTAGGTAGTTATTTAAGAGTTCAGATAATATTATAATTATGCAAGATGTTTCAAGACGATAAGTAATTGATGATTAGTTATGGAAATAGAACAATAAGACTACAATAGATATTAGATAAGAATATATGAACACGATAACACTATAGCTTATAATGGATAAACTATTTATAGTACCCATAAAATTGTAATAGATATGTCATATAACCCAGTCTGGAAATATGGAAGCTTTCGTGGACATTATCAGGTACAAAACCAGGCATTGTCAGGTACAAAACCAAACTTTGTCAGGCACAATCCCTGGTGCCTGTCATTTTGTCTGGCCGGCACTCACAGTTAAAAATGGTCGGTACTATTTCAGTATTGCCCGACTAAATCCTTCATTTCCAGGCTTGTATAACTCATATCAAATATCCTTCAAATTGCTTTGTCATTTTGGAGGTTTAGCCCCCCACCCTCCTTCTGAGTAGGTTAAAGGTAGGTCACCAATGGGTTGGTCCCGTATATTGCATGCGTGTGGTTACGTACATGCACGACACAAACATGGCTGGTGTCAAATTTATTAAGAGCAGTACAAAGCGTTCAAGTCTAGGATATTTCTCAATTTCCCCTGTCTTGGTCCTTTGTCATTTTGTAATTTGTGGCCCAAACACCTTGTTTTAGGTGTTATACCCGTAGAATATGCGGTTGTACGTGACAAGGAGTAGGGGTGCTTGTCCAACCTCGTGGGTTTTCTCCGGGTCCTCCGGTTTCCTCCCACTGCTAAAGACCCCAACGCGCAAGCAAATTATTTAAATAAAATTTATTCCCGAAATGACCTAGTCGAGTGGACGTTAAACTCCATTTCTCTCTCTCTCTCTCTCTCCATAAAATATGGAGCCGTCTAGCAGTGATGCATCTGCAAAAAAACTGGTTGTTCGAATATGCCCCCCCCCCCCGTGCAGTAAAAACGATTTCAAGACCGGGTTTTCTAAAAGTATAGTCGTGCACAGTCTCGTGGTACAAACAATAGTGGTTCTCTAGTAAAATTTAGAAGGGGAAATGGGACAGTTTGTAAATTATTAGGTTACGTTGAATATGTCTATTGCCATGTCAGCAAACACTACTGTTGTAGCAATTTAGCATATTAAGCATTTTTAAGGACTGTTTTTCATACTTAGATTTTTAAAAAACTTATTTTTGATTTACAAAATCTAGTCAATTAACAACGATAGAAAATCTCTCAGCTTTAGATTTAATCAGATTAAAAAGACGTCCATCAGGGTATTTTACCCATAATTTTAAAGTGGTTTTGGCGTGGTAATAAAGTCGACTACGCATGGATAATATATGAAGGCATTCAAAGTCCCTCAAATGACTATTAGCGGATATAATAAATAGGCTTACGCAAAAACTACTGACGGTTAAGTATATTAATGATTCAGTAAGAATAAATGATTTTGTACTTGGTATACTTGTTCTTTGGATAAATCCGCATCGAATAATGGACTTTGCTTTTTGATATGACATCAGAATTACAAAATGGCAGCGATGACATTGCTCATATATGCTAATTAGTGATTAATTCATCACAATTCCAAGACATTACGAGAAGGTTTAGAGTCTGTACACAGTCTATACATCAGTATCTGGTTTGTCCACCGCCAGTGTCAATAACAGCAGCGCAGCGTCTGTACATGGAGTGGACCAGACGATTGATGAACGTCATTGGCACCTGGAACCACACTCTCCGAAAAGCCTGGCGCAATCCATCGGTTGTGTTTGGTCTCGGTACGACGTTATTAAGTCTCCCCTGAATTTCATCCCAACGATGTTCAATCGGGTTTAAGTCCGCACTAAGGTCTGGCCAGTGCATAACGTTGACACCGTTCTGCTGTAGAAAGTTCCGAGTAACTCTGGCGGTGTGGGACGGGCGTTGTCATGCTGGAAAACGTTGTTTGGATGACGTGCGAAATGTGGTATGACGTGGGGTCTGAGAGCTTGATCGATGTAGCACACTGCTGTGATGCCGCTTCTCTCCCTGGAACAAGATTTTGGAACCACAGGACCCACTCTCTGGTTCAGGCCGATTCCACCCCAAACCATTATGCTTCATGAGTCTCGTTCCATGACACATCGGTCTGAATAACGCTGGCTATGTCTACGCCATATTCTGTTGCCTGTGTCCCAGTTCTGGTGTTGTTGGCCAAACTGTAGACGTTCATGTCGATGGCGAGGGGCGAGGATCGGTTCACGGTAAGGTCTACGGCAATGGATTTTCTCTCTGGTGAGACGTCCGCGCACTGTATCGGTGCTGGTGGATCTTGCGTGTGTTCCCACTGTCTGACGACCTGTCTCAGAGGCCTGTGAAAAGGGATTCTGCACGTGCTGTCGCACAACATGGCGGTCGTGTCGCCATGTGGTAACTCTTGGTCTACCAGTTCGGGGACGATCATCCCGCTGGTGTCCCGACAGCGTTGATGAAACCTGTAGATGATCTGAACATTGACCGGGAAGTAAGTGATTAGCGCCTGGTTCCTCTGAGCTGTCGTAAGTCGTAGCATGCTGCTGACGTTGTGTGAATGATTCAACCATGCAGGTATGGGGGTGCATTTTATAGGGCTGGTCCCGGTGAACAGCACGTGCAGCATGAGGTACATGAAAATCATGGAGAACACATTACCAATCTCAGAAGTCAGGTTGCGTTTTTGAGAACATTTCCTGGGTTCAATTCTGTGTTTGGGAATGAGTCTTATTGCTGTGGTAAAGATGGAGATGTGGTCACAAATATACAATAAAAACATTTGGCAAGTTTTATGCAATGCGTTTATTCAGAGTAACATACCAACTTGACGTTTCTTTTGCAGCTTCATTAGTATACTTGCTTCGTCGTGATTTAAACCATTAGGTCGGCATGATTTAAGATTGTAACTTTAACTTTTATATATGAAATTGATTTATATAATATTAATAATACATGTAATATATAATAAAAACTTTATTTAATGAGACAACTTATTTAGTTTGCAACAAGCAATCTTCCATAAGTCAATCTTAAGCTACAAAACACAAAATCATTTGAAATGCAATAGCATTTTAAAGCTGGAAGTTTGAATTAATAAATCCCTCCTTAACTACAAAACATATATACATGTAAAATAAAGGAAGGATAAAATAATTCATAATCAAAACAGAATGCAGTAGCAATTTAGATATATGTAAGATAATTTGACGGAAAGAAAAGATAAGTGTAACAGCAGATGAATGTTATGGTTTCTTCAGTACTGCATGTATGTTTTTACATCAAAAGCACGTTTCATGAATTCCCTTTCGGATTTCGGAAGGAAAAAGGGTTTACTTGTCTGTGAACGGAGCAAGACATCAGATTTGGAAACAATCTCCTGACTTGGTTTCATATCCCGTATTATATGCTGTATCTTTAAACTATTTAATTATTAACTCAGTATACACTATAAGAAAAACACTGGAAAGATAAAAACGAATGCAGATGCGGCTTTATAGAATATTAAACCCAAGATTTCTTTTGAAAAATTCGTTAGAAAATCTCATATTTAAACACCTACTCAGTAAAATGATTAACTTAAGTTTCCTTGTCGATCACTGACAAAGTGACACCTACGTATTTTTAAGGGAAGACATTTGTCAGAGATGCGTTTGGTTATCGTGTTTCTTCAAATTGATTGAATTTGAAATTAGATATTTATTGGAAAAAGGGTCCAATGTTGAGTACAATATCATTAATTTAAGGGACATTCAGTTTATTTTATTTTCAAACATAAAAAGACAATATTGGTGTCAGCCAATATTACAAATGTGATAGAATTGGTTAAACACATTCCAAGTATGATTTTAAAACATAGATCTTTGCTACGGTAGATGCTTAACGAAGATTTGAATAAACCAGAAGAAACGTAAATAAAGAAAACACGAGTTATCCTGGTATATTATTGGCTGGTGTAGAGAGCGATAACAGATACACGACCTATTTTAGATCACTGGTGAATCAATATGCAATATTGACTGACACCAACACTGTCCTTTAATCAGGCAATACCCAAATTATATTCCCACTTTAACGAATAGAAATGAATAAAATGGCGTATAACGTCTTAAGTTACTACGCGAACAGGTCTGGGGGAATCACGGTGGCTAAGTGGGTAAGACAATGTGTCGCTAGCCTGGAAGTCGGGTGTTCGATCCCTGCATTGGCCGAGAAAGTCCTTCCGTATTTTCCGGCCTGGTTCCCCCTTGTCAGTGATGTGGGACAGAGGGCCTGAATAGGACAGCTGTCTAGTCGTTCGGATGGTACGAAAAACCGAGGTCGCGTGTATACACATTGCCGTGCACGTAAAAGATACCTTGACAGTTGGAAAAGTCCCCCATAGCACACTGTATGGCGTATCGTCTTCATTAGCCAAGTTCGGAGCAGAACAGCAGGACGTTAAACCCTATTGCATTTCATTTTACGCTAACGGGTCTAAAGACGACGGGCACGCGCCATGTTGTGTGCTTTAATGGACATTTTAGCCGGACAGCTATAACATACATTTTTTTTCTGAATGGGCAATCTGACAACTTTCTGGGAATTTAGTGCACTTGAGATGGAATGACCCTATTGTTAGTCATACTGACCTCTAATATGTTCATATATTGGCGCCCCTCTCCATCTACATGATGAACACATATCGTGGCAGTATCAATATTGTTATATACCGACAATGTGTTCATATATTGCCGACCAGCTCTCGTGTTATGTGATGGTTAGATTTCGTGACAGTGTCAACAACTATATACTAACCATTAAATATGTTGACGTCCCAATGATGAACTTAAAAATAAAATGAAATGGTACTTTTCTGTACTGACTGGGCTAATTGAAGAAGGACATACGTCATACAGTGTACTATGGGAAAAATGTTGTCCGAGCAGCAGCGTTGTGGCCTACACTTATTTCATATTCCTGCTATCAAGGGAAAAATGTTGTCCGAGCAGCAGCGTTGTGGCCTACACTTATTTCATATTCCTGCTATCAAGGGTGCTTTTACGTGCACACCAACATGTACACGGGATCTCATTTTTCTGTCCCATCTAAACGACTAGACACTGGTCCATACCAGGCCCTGCACCATCAATAAGGGAAAACCACGCCGGTAAATACCGATGAACACCGGGGCCTGCTTGTTAGCGTGCAAGTTACTAACTCACTCGGCCACCACGGCCCCCGAAGTTTAGTGTGTTGGTTGCGAGGAAAAATCCCGAGGAATTTCTCGTCCAAACTGAGAATGTGCTAGCGAGCCAGCGTCGTACTCATTTAGCCACTGCGGCTACCCCCCCGCCCCCAACATTGATGAACACATTATGTGACCGTATCAATATAGCTATGTTTTAAATTTGATGACTAAGCACCTATTATATTGTATATATCCGCCCACAAAATCTACAACAATGGAAAAAATTGTTAAACGCTCTAAAAGACCGAATGTTTTATAATTCGCTCGACTTCCTTGTTTTTTTTCAGAAATTCCAACATCCTTTGACATTTAAACTAGATATTGAACAAATTCTCTCCAGACATGTCAACATAAGAAAGAATATGAGCATTATCTAGGGACATGACCGCATTTTGTTGATAAGGATTCAGAGTTAATGATGATATATAAAATATTAAGGAGACAATTATTATAACCCGTTTGAATGCTCTAACTGTATGTACTTACTTAAAGCGGCATTAGATACAGAACTGATAGTTCTCGCTATAATCGTTAAAAATAGATAATTAATATAGAGAATATGTTGAAAATTTTAATCAAATTACTTGACCCTGAGCCTAGATATCGACGATACAATTATAGTCTAGTCCCGATTGTCATTACTACTGTTGTATCGATAAATAAAGTCTCGATTATCGATTTTTACGGTAACCGTACCAGCCGCAAAACGGATTTAAATCTACTTAATATCGCAGTTATTCGATGACATCGAGAGTTGATTATGGTCTGGATAAGTTAATTAATGTCTAATTAATAAATTATATAACATTTCAGGCCTAAAGAAAAACCTGCAAGAGGCAGATTTAGCTCTTGCATAATGTCTATTTAAATACACTGCTAGGGCTCGAACACAAAAGGTGATCATTTTAATAGTATGAACAGAAACGGTTGATTTTCTTGTTTACGTCCAGACACCGGAACTCCAGAAACACAACTTTTGTTCGAGCACCACAAAGTGTATAATCGGAGATAAGCCGAAATCGCGTCTCCTGTAGTGACCTCAATCTTAAGCCCATAAACTGAATACAAAAGTCGTGAAACGTCCAGGGACTCGGCGGTTGAAGATTTCAAAACTTCTTTTTCTTCACCAATCTTAACGTCCCACCAGCATATATAACCCATCAGTTATTGTAATACTTTATGTATGAATAACCAAACTTATTGCAAACAGACACGAAAAAACATTAACCCAATCCTATTATGTTATAGCCAGGGTTGTCTTTACAGCAGTATAGACCCCCACAACTCACAGAAATAAAAATGTAAATGGTCGATAAAATTAAACCGCAAGTCACAATATACATGTATACTGATTAGCATGTCCCAATCCTCGTAGAGTTGGGTCGGGTGACCAAATGGTTTATCAATGAATCAAGTTCGTGTTTTCGATTCTTCGTAGTTTATGTTGAGTGGACTTTAAACTCTATTTCTCTCACTCTTTCTAGCCAAATGTGCCCATGGGTTAAGACGGCCGTGGTTAGGGTTAGTTCCCTTATGGTTTACAATGTCTTGTTGATGTCAATGTGACTTATCTTAGGTTTCTAGCTGTTATTAAACCTGTTTCAAAACAATAGCTTGTATCGTCAAAAGTTACGTTAGTGGTATCAAAACTGAACGGCATATCAGAACAGACAAAAACTAGCACAACAACATAATCTTTTAACATGGCTTTTAATTTTAACATTCTACATATGTTTTCATTTCCTTTATACTGATTGATCTTTTATGTGAGCCAACGAGGATTTTTTTTAGTGAAGACATCAATACTGCATGCTCTATACCTGTATTCAATATGGGGCCGCGGTGGCTCAGTGAGTAACACCTTTGCTCGCTAACCTGGAGGCCCCGTGTTCGCTCGCTGCGTTGGTCGAGAAAGTTCATCGGGTTTCCCCTTGTCAGTGGTGCAGGATGGATCGCCTGGCAAGGGACAACGTATAGTCGTTCGGATGAGACGAAAAGCCGAGGCCCCGTGTACTCATTGGCATACACGTAAAAGAACCCTTGGTATTTCGGTATAAGAGGAAGCCATAGTGTCGCTGTCCACGCAATATTTCCCTCATTATATCACATTTTATCACCCAATAATACATTCTACAGTAGATATAGCTTGTGTGATATATTTCATAATCTACTGTTTATGTATTTTTCATATTTCATTAGAGGATTTAATGCTTTTTGTTTCAGATTCTTTAGATTCAAAAGAGTAGAGCCACGGTGGCTAAGTGGGTAAGACCTCGCTAGCCTGGAGGCCGCATGTTCGATCCCTACATTGACTAAGAAAGTTCATCGGAATTTTCCGACGTGGTTTCCCCCTTTTCAGTGGTGCAGGACGGAGGGCCTGACAAGGACAGCTGCCTAGTCGTTCGGGTTTGACGAAAAACCGATATCCCATGTATAAATTGGCGTGCACGTAAAAAATCATTTGGCAGTACGCCATAGTGCCCGGGCAAAATTTCCCTCATAGCACACTGTATGGCGTATGCCCGTCTTCATTAGCCCAGTAGGAGCAGAACAGTAGTACGTTAAACCCCATTTCATTTTTGTATTTAAAAGCAGAGCAGCTAAATGGTGAAGGATGGTTTGATTTAAATCACGCAGTCCACATTATAATAGCTTTAGTTTTTTATAGGCACTGAGCAACGAGGCAGGAGGGGGGGAGGGGGTGTTCTCAGGGCTGCTTTGAATTGACGGACAATTTATGGTCGACAATTTTTCCAGGGGGAGGGGGGGGGCGAAACGGGTCTGCTTGCTATACGATTCTAATTCATTGCATACACTAAATAAAGGTTTTTAATTGCATTGCATATGAAAATGGGAGCAGAATAAATACTTCTTAAAATTCTTGAAGTATACTTTTTTCGATTAAGATAGGTGAAATTTCAACTAAAATTACGGCGAAGTAACTTAGTGTCTGTTCTCAAGCAGAACTAATTGTAGGTAGGCAGCGCAAGTTTGTATGAGCATAGTTATTATTTGGTGTAGATATAGCATGAAGAGTAAGCTTAACCCATGAACTGAGCTCGCACTCGCATAAGCCCATTGCATACACCGAATTTGAAAACAATCTGTTAAAAAAATACTGTAGCCTCTATTGCGTTAACAAGTTTTTCGGAGAAGGGGGTGGGTAACTCCGAAACATAAGGTCTCACGGAACGCTGAATATGTCTAGGGTTCGTTCTCTAACTTCTTTAATGCCACTAAAAGAATATTCTCTAAAGAATAGAGATTTAGCTCCTTTAACTCCATTTCTTTCCTTAGATTAGCTTATTTCCCGCCATCTTTTCGCTCAGACGACAAATTAAAAGCGTTTTAAGTCCAGCCTTAACTGAAGTGTCTGAACTTTACATAATTGATCGATTGGGATGGGTTCCGAGACTATGTATTATGAAGATATTTTTCTTGTCTTGGTGTATCTGGTAAGATACGATTTTTGAATTTATCCTCCCGTTACTATTTATCACTCATATCTATGGTCCGGAGTGGCAATAAGTACCGACATCATATAAACTAGTAACAGCGAAACGTCAGTCCGGGTGACCCAGAAACAAACGGCTAATTAATTATAAAAGAAACTGTTGACCTAGAGTTTTAATGAAATTTACAAACAGTGATGGAAATTAAATGAGGTTTAACGTCCTACTTTTCTGCGACGACCGGGATTATAAATCCTTTTGACAGTTGAGGTGGCGGTTTGTATACGAGAAATTTTGCCCGGACAGCGGCCTACTCTAATAACGAAACCCAACTGTCAAGGGTTATTTTACCTGCACGGGGGTCGGATGCTCGAATAGTTAGCGCGTGCGCCTTGTATCATAAGGTTTGTCATTGAGTCAACTGGTGTGGCTTCGATTCCTTGGTTGTACGCGACAAGGAGTAGGATCGCCTGTCCAACCTCGTGGGTTTTCTCCGGGTCCTCGGATTTCTTCCCACTGCTTAAGACCCCTACGCGCAAGCGAATTATTGAAATAAAAATGAACCATATGTTAGTCCCGAAATGACCAAGTTTGTGTCAAGTGGTCGTTAAAACCCATCTCTCTCTCTCTCTCTCTCTCTCTCTCTCTCTCAGTTGTCAACCTGTAAAAACCTCTTTTCTTCATACCATCCGACAGACTAGACGCGGGTTGTTAACAGGGATAAACCACACTGCAAAATATTGACCAAGATGGGATCCGGACCCCCTGATTACTGTGTTGAAAGAAATGAAATGGAGATTAACGCCCTACTGTTCTGCTCCGGCTGGGCTAATGGACATACGCCATATAGTGTGCTGTGAGGGGAATTTTGCGCGGACAGCGGCGCTATGGCCTGCTCTTACATCCAACTGCCAAGGGATCTTTTACGAACGACTAGACAGCTGTCCTTGTGTGGACCTCCGTCCTGCACCACTGACAAGGGGAAACCACGCCGGAATATCCCAATGAACTTTCTCGGCAACACCGGGACCTTCAGGCTAGCGAGCCAGCTTCTTACTCACTTAGCCACCATGACTCCCTAATTGGTGAAGGTAATCAGTCATCAATAACCACATGTCCTCAATTATTTCAATGTCAAACACGTTTATTTAAAAAAAATTTTTATAATCTCGTATTTTAATAAATCGATGTCAAACACGTTTATTTAAAGTTTTTTTTATAATCTCGTATTTTAATACATAAATAAAACGTCTATTTATAAAGTCTTTTTATAATCTTGTATTATACTGCATCAATAAAATAATTGCCAATTAGATTCCAATGTTAGTTTTTACTATGTTTGATTGTTTTCTCACGTATATGTCTTTAATCGAATATTTTATGGTTAATTCCCTTATGGTTTACATTGTCTTGCTGATGTCAATGTGCCTTATCTTATAGGTTTCTAGCTGTTGCTAGACCTGTTTCAAAACAATAGCTTGTACCGTCAAAATGTTACATTAGTTTTATCTATAGTGAACAAAAGATCAGAATAGACATACGCTAACACAACAACACAACTTCTTAACATGGTTCGCTACGGAACAAACTGAAATGGGATTTAACGTCTTACTGTTTTGTACGGAATGGGCTAATGAATTTTTGCAGGAGGGGGTTTGCAAGGTTCCTGTTACGGAAATTTGACTGTTGACAAGGCATGATGCCATCATCGTTTCCAAATTATGTAGGCATACATACACACACATACACTGAGCTTTTTAAAGAGAGAAACCCAACACCCCGTTTGACGTCAATTTTTATTATTTTCAATGACGCAAAGTATTAATTGTGATATCACATATGTCTTTTCTCCACCAAGCCAGCATTAATTCTGCGCCTTTTTATTTTGTTATTTGCTGTTTTTTTTCCTTTCATTTTCTGGTATTGTTTTTAATTGCGTCATTGCCACAATAATTGATTGATAAAATATCTCAGAATATAATTAGTTTCCCAGAGTAAATACTTTGAAAGAAAGTTTACAATAGGAAACTAAAACACCAATAGGTGTTCTACCTGTGTATTGAAAATCATTACACCTAAACCCTTTATCAGTCATATTAACCTATATTTTGTAAGAAGAAAATTGATAATCGTTTTTGGTTCTATTTTAAGGTCAATATTTTGCGGTTTTATTAACGTCATTTACGTGATATCTATAAGTTAAAGGGGCATGATTCAAGAACTATGTCTGCCTATTGCACGTCATTCTTTAGGCCTTAAGGGGGGGGGGGTTGGATGGCTGAATGGTTAGCTTGAGTCGACTACCGTGGTTTCGAATCCCCGGTTGTACGTGACAAGGAGTAGGGTCGCCTGTCCAACCTCGTGGGTTTTCTCCGGGTCCTCCGGTTTCCTCCCAGTGCTACACGCAAGCGAATTATTGAAATAAAATTAAACCATATGTTAGTCCCGAAATGACCTAGTTTGTGTCGAGTGGACGTTAAACCCCATTTCTCTCTCTCTCTCTTTAGGTCTTAAATGTTACGTAAATTATTAATTAGACATAACTTTTTAATTTGTCATGACCTTAATCCATTTTCGAAGCCATCGGATACTCTATATGTTCAACAGGTTTAAATACGATCTGCAGTTAATGATTTAATTTAAAAATGGATAATCTAGACTTTGTTTATTATGGTAACAACGGTAGCAATGACATTCGTGACAATCGGCAATAACTTCGCTCAGAATGGAGTAATTTTACTTAATTTTCAACATATTCCCTTTTCATTATCTACATTTTAACTATTATAGCGATAACTGTCAGCACTATATCTAAATCTAACATAATGCATGTTAAATAGAACTGTGTGTTAATCTGTTCAGGGTTGGCAGCCACGATTTATTAGGTCTGCCCCGAGGATGGAATTTGGGGTATACGTAAGTCTGGTAGCTTTGTAGTACCTCTTCCTGTGTCGGTGTTATACTTCTTCCGGTTTCACGAAACTCCTGTAATGAAGGATCGAAAGTGCTCTACCCAGTCAACACCGGGTAAACAGGTAGTACCACTTGCATATGCTATCAGAAATCCAGTACGAAGAAATTTACAAATATAATCAACAGTTAGGTTGTGTTATCAACCATTCACATTCATGTCAAATTAGCGTTACACAATTGTCATGATTTTCAAGTTATTGTAACACACACACACCCTCCAACACACACAGTAAACTATTTATAATCAATAAAATTAGTACACTATGCACATTTTAATTTCAATTTAGGGTAACACAGCAAATTATTTATAATCATTCTAATTTCAATATAGTTAACTATTCATAATCATTATAATTTCAAGTTTAGATAACACAGTTTACTATTTATAATCATTCTAAATTTAAGTAAGTAGAACACAGTTAACTATTCATGACCATTATAAAATCAAGTTAGTATAACACAGTAAACTATTTATAATCATTCTAATTTCAAGTTAGGATAACACCGTTTACTATTTATAATCATTCTAAATTTAAGTAAGTAGAACACAGTTAACTATTCATGACCATTATAAAATCAAGTTAGTATAACACAGTAAACTATTTATAATCATTCTAATTTCAAGTTAGGATAACACCGTTTACTATTTATAATCATTCTAAATTTAAGTAAGTAGAACACAGTTAACTATTCATGACCATTATAAAATCAAGTTAGTATAACACAGTAAACTATTTATAATCATTCTAATTTCAAGTTAGTATAACACAGTTAACTATTAACATAATCATTCTAATTTCAAGCTAGTGTCACACATTAAACTATTCATAATCATTCAAGTTAATGTTACACAGTATTCACAATCATTCTTATAATGTTACACAGTATAAATAATATGTTCTTTTTAAGTTAGTGTTATACCAAATGTATATATACTCGTCAAAAAAGAAGCGCACAGCCCAGTTTTCATCATTTTTTTATTATTTGAACGGGATCGTTGTATTCAAAAATCTTACTTGTTTTTAATGTCATTATGAAAGGATAAAATAAATTCATTATTGGTTTTAAATGTAGGGTCACTGTTTGTGACTGGTCATATTTTTTGCCGAAATTTGTTTTCGCTTGATTGCACCCAGACACATGAGTTTAACAACTTCGCAAGCTTTTCGCGTGAAACCCAAATCCAAGGCCTTTAAAATTCTGGGTTCTCGGTTTCAAAATCATTTGCACATCTGAACGAAGACCAATGCAACAACGCTATCGGTCGGTTACAAGAAGGTGAATCCCAGACAGATGTAGCCAGGCTGCTGAATGTTTCTCAGAGTACCATTTCTCGCCTTTGGGATAGGTACCGACAGCGAAGTTCAACACGTGACCGCCCAAGCCCAGACCAAACAAGAGTGGCCACACCTGCCTTGGATCGTCACATCCGGTTACGTCATTTGTCGAAACGATTAACAACAGCGACCTCTACTGCAGTAGCAATTCCTGGACGGCATAAGATCTCAGACCAGACAGTCCATAAACGCCTACGTTAGAGCTTGATATACGCCGACACCGTCAAATCCGACTTCAAATGGTTCGGACACACAGGGTATGACTACAGCAACGGTTGTGAACAGTTTGGTTCAGCAACGTGTCGGGTTCCTGTTGCAACGAGGCGAGGGTAGAGCAAGCGAGGTTGGGTGGGCGACCCTACCCCTTGCCACGTACAGGGATGGGCTCGAAACAAACTACGCCATATGACCCAATGACCGACCTGTCAGTTTGTGAAATATTTATTGATGTTGACAAAATAGTCCAGATAATATATATATATATAGTCGTTGAATATCAATTCAATGATTAATCCACTGTGCAACCTTGATAAAACAAAAGTAGCTAAGAGCTATTGATCAACCCCAAAGAATGCAATCATCGTATTATAGAGTATTATGTAAAATCGTTTATTACCTATATTATTTCGAAATCCATCACCTATCCTTGGGTAGTATTGATTGCAATAGTGTAAATCGTATCGTGTCGTGTCAAGTGTTTTTATTAATTGACTGATTGATTTGCAGCACTAGACCAAACAACAATATTATATGTAATAAATATCCTGTTGTTTTCTTGTATCCAAAATAGTGATGAAAGAGTTGATATGAACTAACGAATGATGTAAGGGTTAAATTAAACTGTGCTGCTCCAATGGCCAAATGAGAAAGCATGTCAGACAGAAATGGATTTGATTAATATTATTTTTCCTCTTTTATCTTAATTCTCGGAAAATAGATCACTTTGTACTCTTCAGATATGATGGAAAGTATGCAGTGACTAGCAAACAAAACATTTTTGAACATTTTTCCGATTTTGTGATTTAAACATTTTGTCGCTTACTTTTTTGACTTTATAATTTTATAATGTGACAGTTGTTCAGGAATATTTATATTAGCGTCATTATAGAGTATTCAAATTTACATATAGACACACCACCGTAATTACCTTTCGAAATGGCGGAACTGACGAAACTCGTTTAAATATTAACTAACATTCTTACCTATTTCAAGAACGATAAAAAGAAAACAAAAACAGTTCAGCCTACATTACAATTGATGTCTGTTGTTTGTATTATTTGCGACTACTATTGAAGGGGGAATTGGTCTTGCGTTTTCAAGTATTATAAACAGAACAAATTGAACAATATTCATTCTCTGTGTTTCCTAACGCCGTCCAGTCTTCATTTGCCCAGTAGGGGCAGAACAGCAGGAGTTAAACAGCAGGACGTTAAATCTGTGAAAACATAAGGCGTCAGATTTTGAAAAATTTAATTATTATAAAACAGTTTTTGTTATACAGTAATATTTTCTTTATGGCATTTTATACGGGTTGGCAGGTGGTCTGAATTGATTAAAAACATGTACCATTGTATTTTCTCGGTTGTTGTCTTACATACAAATCGCTAATGCATTTCTTACTGTTAAATAAATTATTTTTTATCCGATATATAAGTTCATACGACCTGTCCATACCGGAAATGACGTCTTGTCTATATAAACGAAAGATACTTTCTATAAACGTTTTACCATTTAATGACTGTCATTATATGAAACCAATTTTAAATTTTCATTGTAACCAGTAATGGCATGATTTGAATCTAACTGATATTGATGCCGGATATTTAGGGTGGGGTTAAAGGGTAATGGTGAAACCCGATATAGCTGCATCACAAGTCCAGTTGTAAACACCTTAAAGGACAATAGTGGTGCCAGTCATTATCACATGTGTGATAGAACTGGTTAAACACATTCCAAATATAATTTTACCACAGAGGTCATTGCTACAATAGATGAGTAATACAGGTTTCCTGAATCGGAAGTGACGAACGCCAAAGGAAAACACGAGTTATCCCTCGATATAACTGACTGAAGCGACGAGTGAAAACAGATACACGGCCGTATTTCTACTCACTAATAATTCCTTCGAGACCAAAAGTTGTTGTGTGAGACTGCGAGAGAGAGAGAGAGAGAAAGAGAGAGAGAGAGAGATGGGGTTTAACGTCCACTGGACACAGTCTAGGTCATTTCGGGATTAACATATGGTTTAATTTTATTTCAATAATTCGCGTGGGCGTAGGGGTCTTTAGCAGTGGGAGGAAACCGTAGGACCCGGAGAAAACCCACGAGGTTGGACAGGCAACCTTACTCCTTGTCACGTAAGTTTGAATGGAAAATGAAACTGTTCTGATCATTATCCAAATACGTCGGATTTAACGAAATACAACAGCGAGTAAAGAATTGCGTTTGGAAACAAAATATTGTATTTATTTATTAAATAAACTATCCCAAAAGATATATTTTAATGAACAAATAAAACGATATTATTGTTTTTATTAGGTTGGTCATTCATAATAAACAGATTGCGAAATATGGAATGCTCGACATAACATAACGATTTGCTCGGGGTCTGGATTCTGCAATGTTCAAAGCAAATGCATTACAACATGGCGATGACACATAGTTGGAACTGTAGAGAAATTTAACCTTGAGAGTCAGAAGTTCGACAGCCCTGGGACAGTTTTATGTCAATAGCGTGAAATTGGATCGATAACGTGAGACCGATGCCATTTATAGATTTCTGATACTATACTGGACACATTGGCAGATTTAATAAAAACACGCTGACAAACATAACTATCAGCTACCAAGACAAGCTCTTTGTTTCTTACCCTTTTATTATGTTCTCCATTAGGAACATCTTTATCCTTGCAACTCAAGTAGGCATTGATTGGGGTTTCTTTTGCATCGTGTTCTATTGACTATGTAATCATCAGATGGTCTACAAAAACTGGCTAAGCAACAAACGTTTTATAAATAGCACCATCTCGTGCCCAAACTGGATACTAAAAGTCACAGATCACATGTTTTATGCTGTAGGTACGCGTGACATTCCCAGATCTACTACATGCATACATACATTTGTTAATATTCGAAAGCGTTTTTTTTGTTCATCTTAAAACGTATACCATAGACATTTTCATAATATATTTTTTTGTATGTCAATTGAAGTGCCAGTTCGATGTTGAAAAAAAAACCAAAACAAAATAATACATTGATATAGACGTTAATTGTTCTTACTAAACACAGTTGGATGGCCGAATGGTTAGCACGTGTGCGCTGTATCATAAGACCTGTCATTGAGTCAACTGGCGTGGTTTCGAATCCCCGGCTGTACAAGGATATAAGGTTGCCTGTTCAACCTCGTGGCTTTTCTCCGGGTCCTCCGGTTTCCTCCTACTGCTAAAGACCAACCCACAAGCGGGTGTCGAGTGGAAGTTAAACCCATCTCTCTCTCTCTCTCTCTCTCTCTCTCTCTCTCTTTCTTACTAAACACCTGACACTGCTTTTTCATTTGCGTGCGATGTTAACGTCGATTAGTAATGTGTGTATTATTTCTGAGCCCGAATTGGTCTCATATCATAACGAATTTACCTTATTACAAAAGCTGAAAATATTAGAATGTGAAGTCATATGTTCGTCTTATATTATATTTTATTACTGGAATGAGCCTAGATCATGATGCCAAATTTCGCAGGAATCGTATCCTGTTTATGGGAGTTACAAATGAGTCATCATTTCTTAAAGAGTTGTCGTTCTAGTAAGACCAAACGGAAAATCTCGCTAGACTTGGCCAAATCTAATTCTAGGAGTTTTGAATTCCGTTCACACCCGGAATGAAATAACCCTGCAAATATCCAGACAAGTTTTTGTGTTTTTCAAGGTTATCATTCAAATATGTCATTCCTTTAATAAAGGTATTGTACAAACGCAATGCAGGAAGTAGACTTCATTATATTTTCCAAACACTAGTTTCATAGCCTATAACTTTATGCTTTCTGAACAAATTCTAAGTCAATAAAAGTTATTCTACCAAAATTCAGACAGCCAATAATTTCAAAACACAATTTTAGTTATTTCGCCAAGGATAAATCCTTTGTATTGCTAAATACATGTCTAAGTTATTAAGGTAATAACAAAAAACAAGATGAGCTTTGTTTGAATTCTTATATTTATTGCTATTTTCTGAAGAGGATATAATATTAGAATTAAAAGTAATAAAAAAAAAAATATAAGATTTTTTTTATTTACCTTTGTTTATTGTTTTTTTTTCTCAAGAGGACATAATATTAGAATTAAAGGTAATAACATAAGACCCCGAAACATATAAGATTATTTTGATTTACTTATGTTTTTATCTCAAGAGGATTAAATATTAAGATATATGTATAAACTATTAGTTTCACGTGTCTGCCAGTCGCGTGTTCTTGTTTTTATTTTTATTTTTTATTTTATCCTCCTTCAATTTCAAGTCTATTCCGTCAAAAACCTCAGAATGTCCAAATATTAGCCTTCGAAAAATGAATGTGAAACGACACTTCATGTATAATCAGATATTATAAAACATGCCAGCAGCTGACCAGGAACCAAACTGAAGAAATGAAATGAAATAGGGTTTAACGCCCTACTGTTCTGCTCCGAACTGGGCTAATGAAGACGGGCGTACGCCATACAGTGTGCTATAACGGAAATTTTGCCCGGACAGCGGCACTACGGCCTACGCTTATATCGAATTCCAACTGCCAAGGGATCTTTTACGCCGACGTCAACGTGTACACGGGACCTCGGTTTATCGTCCCATCCGAACGACTAGACAGCTATCCTGTCAGGCCCTCCGTCCTGCATCACTGACAAGGGGGTACCACGCCGGAAAACCTGGATGAACTTTCTCGGCCAATGCAGGGATCGAACACCCGACCTCGAAGCTAGCGAGCCAGCGTCTTACCCACTTAGCCACCGTGAACCCCAAACCCCAAACTATACTACAATATACCGAGAGACATTAAAAACGCACCACTTGAAGTGCTTCGAAACATAAGACAGTTGAAATGTGATTTTAGCGAGATTGCAGGTTGGACATAATAGCGACATAAACAGCCCAAGGTGGCCATCGCATCTTTACTTTACAATGAAGCGCAGGCAAGTGGTAAACTATCTACATCAGTAGTGTATGTGTCCACAACTAGCAGCTGCACGTCATGCTACATCGTCGCATTGAGGTGACAAACCGGATAAGCAGGAGCGGGTGCTTTTTTTAGGGCGAGGCAGGTTTACTCTTTATAATTACACCTGATACCACATTTTGTTTCATAAGTTCACATGGATAATGGACAAGGCTATGTAATAAACTTTCAAGAATAAAATATCCACTGAATTTTGCTAGGAAAGAAGAATTATCAGCTATTGCAAAACCAACCCGTTTTCTTATACAAAGTCCTCAAGGCAATTATCTTTTACTGGTGACAGAAAGATAAACCAGGACAGAAAACATACTCGTGCGATGATTTATATAAAATCATGTTTAATCTTTCGGCAATAATCTCTTCTTAGTATATTCGTGTACAGTATGTAGTAGAATGCTCATGCATGTACAATCAATTCGTAACATCCCCAGTGGTGCATATACTGCATACCGTGATAAGAAATGGTTGTGAGACTATTCGTGTCACATTTTGCAAATCAATGACTTCAGTTGGTTAAGCAACGTTTTAACAACAACTAGAGAGTTGCTGTGCCGGCAACGTTGTGTACACCGACTCTTTTCAAAAGGGGATTTCCCAAAAATTTAATTACGTAAACCGGAGACCGACAACCCGCAATGTGGAGGCTTTGCGCATTATTGTGGCAAAGTGGTACTCTTTTAATTTTATTTTTCCATTTAAAGTTTTGTAGTGTCATACTGTTGGTGAGCAACTTTTGCTGTTATTATATTTGTGTGGGAAAGTACGACTGTCTTCGTTCGCTAAAAGCTAAAACGTGTATCGCCCACCCACTATTCTCTGGTGTGTATTGTCGTTACACGTGTATAAATGGAGAGAGAGAGAGAGAGAGAGAGAGAGAGAGAGAGAGATGGGGTTTAATGTCCACTCGACACAAACTAGGTCATTTCGGGACTAACATATGGTTTAATTTTATTTCAATAATTCGCTTGCGCGTAGGGGTCTTTAGCAGTGGGAGGAAAACGGAGGACCCGGAGAAAACCCACGAGGTTGGACACGTACAACCGGGGATTCGAAACCACGCCATTTGACTCAATGACAGGCCTTATGATACAGCGCGCAGTGCGCACGTGTTAACCAATCGGCCATCCAACCCCCCGTGTATAAATGGATAATTATGTTAAACTTAGATAAAGGGTTTACAGTTATCGCTATAATTGGTTAACAACCGGTTGCCATGCAAGATACATCCACATTTTGCAAGAGTTGGACAGAGAACAAGCTTAAAAAAGTGATTTTCGTACAATCAGGGGCCATAATCCAGGAAGTTACAGTCCGATATGCGTGAATATCTACAGGAATCTAGATCTTTGGGTTATAAAACATGCATTTCAAGTTTCATCAAAATCAGCTGAAAATTGTGACCTCTAGAGTGTCCACAAGCTAAAAGCGTGATTTTTCGTACAATCAGGGGTGGTAATCCATGGGACCAAATGTTTATTGAAGAAGCCATCATCTTGATCAAAATACCCGATCAGTCAAAGCAACAGACAATCAATATTGCAATAGCGGATATCCAAAATATAATTTCTGGGAGAGGAGGGGCCGCAACTTCTTGTCACTGCTATTGAAACGTAAAATGGATGAGTCAAAATACGTATACAGACAACATTCACATTTGGTTGAGCTGTTAACGGCAGAAAGGTTGAAGGCATGGTAATTAATCAATGTGTCAGGTGTTGTTCCAGGGACACGGTACTCGTGGGCAGACAATCAATCTAATAGAGGCAGGTTTTATTTTTATTGTAGAAACAACGAAATCTCTTTATCTCCTTGTTGGACTTATTGATAACACACGGTTCATCCGTCCCACTCAAGGTCTGTAATGTCAGATGGCGAGTAAAAACACTCTCTCACTAACCAGGGTTTGACTGAAAGTTCCTCAGGATTTCCCTATCTGCCCCCCCCCCCTTGTTAGTAGTACAGGACGGGGGTCGGGCAAGGAAAACATCTAGTCGTGCACTTTGGATCATAAGGTCTGCCATTCAGTCATGTGGCGTTTTTTCGACCCCAATC
Organism: Patella vulgata; assembly: GCF_932274485.2. Classification (NCBI taxonomy): domain Eukaryota; kingdom Metazoa; phylum Mollusca; class Gastropoda; family Patellidae; genus Patella; species Patella vulgata. Next base: position 19,678,677 of record NC_065881.2, read on the forward strand.
TTGCATGCCACAAGGAGTAGGATCACTTGTCCAAATTATTGGGTTTTCTCCTGTTCATGAAGTTCTACTGCTAAAGACCCATAGGCGCAGGCGAAATATTGAGGTAAAATTGAACCATATATGCTTGTTCCTAAATTATCTAATTTGGATTGTTGACGTTAAATCCAATTTCCATCTCCGCTGGCCATAATACCCGACTCACAGTTGAACAGAATTACCGGTGGAAACCCATCGGACTTAATTTTGTTTTTATAGGGTAGTTGTAACTATAGATTGACGTCAAAATGTGTGGGAATATTTGATATTTTGAACAGAATTACGGATTTTTATAGGTTTCGATTTTTTTTTTATTATCAAATAATTTTAACGTAATGATATATCACTTCCTCTTTCCACACATTACATAATTCTCAGCGGATACATTAAAGTCACTGGGAGTAATTTTACCGGTATAGAAATCCCTTGCAAACTTCAATATTGTAAAAGTTGAATTTCTAATAGGAATGTCAGCCCAAAAATGGATCAATTCTGTTCAGTATGTGACGCTAATCGATCCATGTCGCCGCGTATATAATTTATACAATTTACTTTCTCAATTGACCTTGAACTTTAATTACTAGTCTGTTTATTGTTGGATGATGTCATCGCGAAATCTGATTGATCGTTTAATCCGATTAATTCAAGCGAGAGATTATCTAGGGTTGATAGTTTGATTTCTTAATAGAATTTATCAATCTGCTACACGTGAAATTATCCGTAAAAAATGTGACCTTTTCAAATATAATGCAAATCACGCATTGTTACTTTAACAAAAATGTTTTGCATATAAAAAAACGGTTATTTGACATTCACATCGTGTCAGTAGATATAATAAATGTTATCTATCACGATCGTTCGACGTTACACGCGTTCAATATATGGTTCACGTGGCAAGATTTAACAACGCATCGAGCAGTATTAATCAAATTTAAAGTAAAGGTTACTTGTACGTGAAGTCTCCGGGTAATGTCTATTGCGTCATATGGCTAATCTTATCTCTGAGCTCGAACGTTTGACAGGTCTTCTTGATGATAATTTAGAATAATGACGGTCAATTCTTTAATGATTCACCGTCGACAAGATTTCTTTTATTACAAAAGTCGAAGATACAATGTTAGATTATACGCCTTGGCTCGATGCTACATGGCTGTACTTAGTCAATAGTGGCGGTCATAGTCTAAGATCTAGCCAATGCGATTATGCTAACCGTTTGACTTATAGTACCTTCTGGCTTTTAAATGAAATGAAATGGGGTTTAACGTCCTACTGTTCTGCTCCTAACCTGGGGTAATGAAGACGGGCATACGCCATACAGTGTACTATGAGGGAAAATTTGCCCGGGCGGCGGCGCTACGGCCTACTCTTATATCGAATTCCAACTGTCAAGGGATCTTTTACGTGCACGCCAATGTGTACGCGGATCCTCGGTTTTTTGTCCCATCCGAACGACTAGACAGCTGTCCTTGTCCCTGGCTTTTAAACTATCTTAAATATAAGCTTCCGACCATTACTTTAATCTCTTTGTACCGACTGGGATTGACAGGTCACGTTAATAAGTAACACGTTTGGAATGTAAATCATGTAGATCTGATTTTAACATCCCGGTTCAGTATTTTAAAATAAACGACACAATCCCCATTATATTAGTATAGCATTTGGTTGACAGTCCAGCTGAACACAGCTATGCACAGATAACTATTATGTCCATGGTCTGGAGGACAGTCTAACTGAACACTACCGTGCTCAGATAACGATAACTATCATATACATGGTTTGGATGACAGTCTAGCTGAGAACCACCATGTACAGATAACTAGTGAGATGATGGTCTGGATGGCAGACGACTAGTATTTCCATGGTATGAGTGGCAGTCCTGCTAAACTCCACAATGTACGTATGTCTATGGTCTAGTTTGATCCCTGCATTGGTCGAGAAAGTTCATTTAGATGCCCCTTTAAAGTCAAATCTGCTAGTGACATTCATGTAGCACGCACCGTTTGTTTTTGTTTTTTTTTGTTTTGTTCGAATCTTGCCACCTGCTTATGCCTTAGCCTTATCGGTCACCATCCTCAATTATTATTACCAAATCCTCAAATCACTAAGGAGTTCATAGTTGCGCATCGCTTATCTGTCATTTAATCTGATCTGATCATGTCACAAGAGGCACTTATTTAGTAATTCGCAATATAATACCAGGACAACGACATTATACAGAACATATGTGATAATTTGAAGTGCCATCCCCTTAAACAAATGTCATGTCCTTTAAACACGTAGGGGGTTGGTTGGCCGAATGGTCTAACGCATGCGCTTCGGGATTCGGGTCCTACGGTCTGTCACTGAGTCGAATGGAGTGGTTTTGATTTCCAGCTTGTACGTGACAAGGAGTGGGGTTGCCCATTCAACCTCATGGATTTCCTCCGGGTCCTCCAGTTTTCACACACTGCTACAGAACTCTACGTGCAAGCGAACTATTTGAAAAAAAAATGAACCATATTATGTTAGTCCTGAAATTACCTAGTTTGTTTGTAGTGGGCGTTTAATCCCATCTCACTTCAATGGTTTTATTCTGCGGAAGTATTAATTAAATTGTTCCAATTGTATTTATATTAGTAGTAGGCTGAAAATAGTAATCACTAGGGAAATCGTTAGGTTAAAGATCGGGGTCAAGCTCTAAACGCCGCAGATTTGAATGACCTTTTTGATTTATAATCGCCATGTTTATAATCACATTAATACCCCACCCCCCCTTAGTGGCCTAGAAATTAACCATATCCATCAATTTAAGTTATTTTAAGTTTATCCTGGTTTCTTTTGAGTTTGAAACTGCTAATGATCTGACGTCGTTCGTTTCCCGGTTTTTACCTGACAAGTAGTAGGGCTGCCTGTTCAGCCTCGTGGGTTTTCAGGTTTCCTTCCACAGCTACAGCAGACCACGACGGGCAAGCGAATTATAGAAACAAATCATGTTAAGCGGGTATATCGCTCACTATCGGGCTTTCAAATTCCTTAAAAAGCATCCGTTTGGAAAACCGGCAATATAAATTAAACTATGCATGGGAATAGGGTTGTAACTGGTCAAACTTTGTATTGTCGTCAATCGACAATTTATAATTACAAATTGGCAGTATAGTATCATATTATAGACTGAATAGCCCTCTCCTTTTCTGGATTGTATTAGTATTATATAAGTCAGAATCATAGAAATAATTATATAAATATTTATATATTTCTATTGTCAGAATAGCGTCAAGACGTTCGAACATGTGTGAGGTAATGTAGATTAAGTTGAGAGAGGATGACCAAAGTCCACTAGCAATTATTAGTTACGTGACCATCCTATTCAAATAGAAAAAGAAATACAATAACATGATTGTTTCATGTAGCTGATCAGATAATATACAATTTGTGACGTCAATGACAGATATTTTCTTTTTCGAAATGAACCAAAAATAAATGTATGTCCACAAAAACAATAACAGGCTATAATGAAATACGAGGCCATTTTCTTTATTTGCAATCCATATATCTTCATTCCTGGCCTCGTGGGCATGTTGAATAGCAGTCCACAAATGGAATAGCCTTGTTGCACACCACATCGTTTGTGTTTAACATAGCTGAATGGACACATCACTGATCATCAAATTAAAGAAACAGACAGTTATTCATTATTGCACTTTTAGATCATTAAAGTAAATTTATAATTAATTTACAAGTTGTGCCTTTTCTCCCGGGTGCTATGAACCCTTGATACGCCTCGGAAGATTGCTACCAATTACGATTTTTAATATTTAGCTATGAAATCTCAGATAACTCTATATTGACGTCATACAGTTGTTTTTTCTTAAATACCGCGAATATTCTTTTTAGCAAATTAGTAGTCCTCTGAGAATATTTCCTTATGTTTAAAACATGTACAGCTTAATTGTATATTATAATCTGCCGAGAGGCTGATTCTGTAAGTGCTTATTATTGATCTTGACATTTACTGGCTGAACCCTCGAATGGATAAGCAGAGGTTTGATAACCAGTGTAAAATCTTTGCAGATGCGACCACCTTAAGGCGAGAGACGAACCAAAATGGTGAAGTTGGTTTCTAATATGGTTACTATCGTCAGACATTAACAACCTGAACACAGAAAATAATCTAATTGGCTCTTGGCTCCATATTAAAAAAGGAAAAACTGCTTTAAAAGTACCATAGAAATATTATTTCTGTATCGTTTTCCCCATTCATTAAACCAACTAATGATAGCCTAGTGCTTTCGCAATTTTGCTTTGGTTGTAAACAACGTTATGTGAGGCCACGTCTGGTTGGTTCCATTGCGAATTGAACTAACCCTTGATGTTTAATATTGGACATGTGACATATCTATGTCACTTTTTATGAAGTCACAGTTTTCAACAACTGTGCAGTCAAGGTTGATACCGTGATAACCGGGAAGGCGATAAGCAGGAGATCTGGGGTTCGATCCCGGGTGTTGGAATAAAAGTTCCCCCGAATTTTCCAGTGCGCTTTCCACTTGTCAGTGGTGAATGGTGGAGGCTTGGGAAAGAGCATAGTCTAGTCGATTTAACAAACCCCCATTATCACCAGTGCACGCTGGCATGCACTGTCCAAGAGCCCGTGACAGTTTGAATTGAAGAAGACTGCGGAGCAAAAGGCCGGCTGTTCGACTTCAGTAATACGGTTGGTGCAGAAAACCCCATTTCAACATTGTCAACATCAAATAAACAAACCCAAATCAAAATATCCCTTTTCAGGATGTCCATATTATTTCCATTGTATACTTTTATACGTTTTGTATTCATACCGGTATTCTAAATCAAGTAAGCAACAGTTGCGGGGAGGATGACTGTACAGCATCGTAATTAACTGAATCAACTTTTTAAACAAGAATGACAATCAGAGTACTTATATAAACTGCCATTGGGTGTTTTTGCATGGCTGTAAAGGGTGATAATTATTGAAATCAACTTTCAAATCAAGTAAGCTGCATGCCAACATACTCCTCGTCGCGTTTCGTTTGATTAGACCTAATCGCACTTAACACTGGTGTAATGGAAGCAAATTTCTGTTCCAAATTATGACTGGTCAATAGTCCGATTAACAACCAATAGCTAACTGCTTAAAAACATAACGTTACGTCATGACTCAGGAAACATTACCCCCAATTAACCAGTGCATAGCAGAATATTGCAGAAAAAACTAATTGCGTGACAAACGAGGCTATCAAACGGCTACAATTTAAACAATACTGTTTGGAGACGAATAATACTTTCACCGTTTTTAATACCTTAAATCACTGTTCAAAGGTTTAGGGAAGACCTCAGATTACACCAAGGGCTGTCATGTTGCTGTACTTGGGACATATTTGATCAGAAGTCAATCCAGCAATGGCCAGAGAGGGAATGCTCGGGCCATTGCTTCAAGAATACCCATGCCAATGGATGATGGTTCTTGGGTGGCTGTAAAAGGCGGTAATTCGTGAAATTCAACTTCGTGAACAAAACACTGTATTCTAAATTTTATATATTTTATTTTTAATTTTTTTTTTTGTTTTTTTACATTTTTTATCAAGTTCGAGGAAGACATTTTATATCTTATTATTTTTCTCCAAAATAAGCCATTTGTTGTACAAGCCATTACATATAAATACTATGTTTAAAAAAGTTTATAAAACATTCATAATACAATTTAATCACCAGTCAGTCATACCTTATGAATAAAAATATATTGATACATACATAACAATACTTATTTGTAATTAACAACTTTAATAAGTATTTTCAAAATCTTATTAATACTACATGTAGGTAATAAATAACATACTTATTGAAATAATCTGATTCCAAATAAAAGTAATACCATTTAATAATTGAAGCTGGCCGACTACATTTTCTTATTATAGAATAAAAATTATAAAATCCTATATTACTTATTTGTCTACACCACTGAGGACATTATTACGAAAATACAAGACTCAATTCTAGTGAACAATACTCATGATATTGCTTATCCTTGTAGGGGTCTCTGACCCAAGAATTATAATTTTAGTAAGTCGTGGACAAAGGTCCATTAAGTCAGAAATTGTGTTAGTCGGTTATTAAACTCAGACTTGATTCTAGGAACATTTTTTCTTGCGCGAGAACACATATAAAAATCACTCTCCGAAATTCGAAAAAACACGAAACGTATATTCAAACAGAATGTTACGAAAATCTATTGTAAGAATGTTTCGAAAAATACAAAATGTTAAAATCACAGGAATGTCAGGCTTAAAGTAGCACACCCAATGTCATTGTTTTTGGGGAATAAGCAGCAGAAGTCTTCCATATAGCACAATGAATAAAAAGTCACGATTTCAATCTACGCGGAACCAACATCTTGAAGAAATATCGATCAAATAGTTAGACGCCATGATGGATTAGAACGATGGTGGATGGATAATGTTTCATCTTCGGTCACAGATTAAACCTGAAATTGACAAGAAACAAGATATTAAACAGTGTGACAAATTGTCTGACTTTTCAAAATGATGAATCAGGATGAATCAATCTTAAATGTTACTAAATTAGAAATATATTTAATTTAAATAGTTGATGTTATTGATTGACACGCTAAATATGTATTATTCATTCTAGAAATGTCATTTAAACGATGGAGCACGCCAAATATGGAACTATTTTATTAAAATGTTTTAAGTGTGTTACTCACCATAACATGAATGATGTTACTACGTCATGCAATGTCTGAGAATGACGTCATGAATATGGCTTCTGCAAGGACGGAGTGGTAGAACTATCAGTAAAGTATTCATCTCGAGTTGCATTGCGAATTGTAGATTGTCTGGACTGCATAGCTCTGTTATTCTTGAAAAGTAGTTTCTTGATTTAAAACGCCAATAAGTTATTGCAGGATCTGGATTTATGAGTGTGTAGATTGAGAAATTTGGTGAAGAGAGCAAGGGCTTTTCTTGGAGATGTGAGCTTATCTGAGCAAGATTTGATGGAATGGCGGCGGCTATTTTTCTTTTCTTCTGATGGTGGGCTGAGTTTAATGCGAATCTGTTTTAGGCTGGCAACCAACAGATCGTCTACATGATGATTTAACACTGCCGATGTTTCTCTGTAATCACAATCGTATTTGATAGCAAAATCTCGAGCTCCTGGAAAATAAAAAAAACCCCAGAAAATCAGATGAGGAATATTGATTTTTGTTCAACCATCGTTTTTACTCAACTCCACATAAACCTTCTTAACTTCAATATCTAGTTTAAAAATAGTAACAATTTCAATTCCCTTCGGATTCGTGTAATTACTTCAATCGATGTAGTTATTGAATGTTTTGATATTGATTGCTAAAGGAAGAAGTTTTCTCCAATCCCCAAGACATCTCTAGCTAGCACATTAGTTTAAGTGGGTTACTGATATTCAAACATGGGATAAAATTAGTCCATGTCCTTATTGAATAATTCTCGTTAAAAGAACCGGAATAACCCTTTTCATATGGATTTATCTTAGATCGTAAGCGCGAATTTGCCTTATTATTTATTCTTGGTTTAAATCGTGCCTGATGGCCTATCTGTCTAACTGCAAGACCTTAAATTTAGGACCTCGTCGCAGAAGAGAAATTAGTTTTCCTGTCGTGATTTCCTTGACTGGTTTTAGATTTGTATTCACAAAATCCAGGATTTTCCTCTTCAGTATATAAAGAATTAATTACCATAAGTAATTAGTAGATGAAGAGTACAATACTTTATTCTTATTTTAATCCTAAAAGAAAAATAAAATCACGAAAACGTGGGCGCAAAATTCAAACTTACCTTTTGCTGTTACTTTTCGTTGTCGAACCAAATCAATCTTGTTTGCAACTAGCAAGATAGTCCTGTCTGTTCCCATAGTAACACGAAGATGTTGGATTAAGCTAGTGGCCGCCACAAAAGAGGAATAATCCGTGATGGAGAAGGCTACGATGAAGGCATCGACGTGCAAGTTTTCTAAATCTGTAACCTGCAATAAATAAATGTTTAGAGATTAGTTCACCGTTTGAGTGGCCGAATGGTTAACGCGCGCGCATTGGATCATAAGGTCTGTCACCGAGTCATGTTGGCTTTTGTCGATTCCCCGCCTATACGTGACAAAGAGTATGGTCGTATGCCCATCCAAGTGGGCTTTTTCCGCATCCTCCAGTTTCCTCCCACTGCTGAAGTCCCCTACGCAAGGGGATTGTTGAAATAAAATGGAATCATGTGTTAGTCCCGAAGAGAAATAGTTTTTGTCGAGTGGACGTTACCCCCTCTCTCATTTAACCCAACATTATTAAATCTTTGAGACTGGTTCTGGCTCTACTCACAAATGACACTAACTATTCTATCACACGTCTTGACATTTCGTTCTATTGGTTATTACTTTGCTTCAAATGCAATTAATTAACACTTGTTCTATTTTTGACATTCTCATAAAATAATTGTCTATGGAAAGGTCACAGGTCCCTAATAAAAAAACAATACATGCAACCAGTAGCAGGAATGTCCACTCGTTAAATACAACTATAATTCAATCATACCTGTGGATCCTCAGTAAATTCCATAATAGATTCCTCTCCATCCAATAACACTGATACTGTGGTATCTTGTTCTTCATTCTCGGCTGTAAAAAAACCAAAAAAAAAACTCTTATTAAAATGATTGAATCTAAACAAGGTTCAAGTTTATGTAAATTGTATTAAAACGCATTTTGATTTTAAAAACAGAATGAAATGTCAAAGGTTGTCAGAACGATAATTTACGAATATTAACCCCCATAAGGACCTGTGTTTGCATTTCGGTTTAACAATAAATTATCATTGTTGTCCAAGGTTGTTAGCCCGATATATATTACAATAAACTCACACAAAACATGTTGTTTTATAGGATTTTAAGTATGCAAATATCGTTAAAACATGATATAAAATTGTATGTATATGAAATAAACATGTACTGTATTCTGAACATCTGTGAAATAGTGTTGTTTGTGTTCTACTTTCAATTTGAGTCCTATTTAAACACAAACATATACATGAAATATCTTCTGTTGAAAAATCAATGAACGTATTAGCTCACATTGTATACTTTCTGGTAAAGTTAAGTTATTTTGACGCATTTTCAATAACATTTCTGAAGTTAATGTTTAAAAAAAAAACAGATTCGAAATTCCATTACCTAATCGATTTTAATGACTTGTTTACGCAGTGAAGCATTATTTTATCTTAATGGATGGCGCGATCTATAATTAAATATTAAATCTCTTGGAATCCAACAATGGTTCATTATTAAAATAACTTAACAATTTATAATTATGCATCAGTATTTTTTCTTCACTCAATTTATTGTATTTTTATCCATTTATCATGCATTGCCTGACCAGCGGCTTATTACCGGGCATACACTAAGCTTGTTTTTATGCTTTTGGTTAATAATAATTATTGTTTCAAAAATAAATCTATAAATAGAAACAGGAACCACACATCGGTAATGATTTCGCTTGACACTAACCAGGTCATTTCGGAACCAAAATGTTATACCAGGAACTAACGTGTTATGTCATATTTCAATAATTTGTTTGGACAGATAAATTGCAGTACATGTAGGCTTGCAACAGCATATAAATTTCATCAACAACTAGACATCCAAATAATTAGGTACTTTTATGAACAGGTAATTGTGACCTGGGGTCAAACGGGGGTCGTTTTATTTACCGATTTGTTTAAATGAATTTTAAAATGGATCACAAGTTAATTTTTGTTTTTATGACCTCTTAACCGTTTTTCATATAATTCCAAGCAAAACTAATATATATTTTTCCAAGTTTCATTCACAAATTTTAATTTTCACGCAAGCTGTTTTCCGTGTGACCTCTAGAAAGCATTGACTCTCATAAGGTCTAATTATATTCATTTTAGAGTAATGTTATCAAGAAACAGGTGTAGACTATTGAATAAATAAAACATGCTGCTATATTGAATATAACGGATTTTAGTTTATTCGATAACTCCCACACAAAGACATCTGTTCTTTGCCCTATCGTTATGTTAGTGTATTTAGCGTACGGATTCTGATTTTAAGAAATAAAATGTGAACATGAAACGTTAATACAACTAATTTAAAGTAAGGGTAACTTACGTGTTGTTACGTCATATCCCACATATTCTGATGTTAAAAACTGTCTTGAGATAGCAGATTTTCCTACACCATTGCTACCAATTAACGCCACACGGAAATATGAAGGCACCCAGGACACCCCACTATTTGTTTGACTGTCCTCGGAGGTTATACTAGATGATCGTTGTTTTTCATAGTCTGTTACAGTGCTTCCAGACGACATTAGACTGTTCGTACTATGTCTTTTAAAAGAGTCCCCGTTGTTTTCTACGCCCTTTGCTGTAGTTCTGAAAGATCGGATGCGACATATTCTTTCGTCGATGCTGGAATATTCATTGTAATCCATGTGTGGCACTGCAAGATGGTGTGATTGACAATTCGGCATGCTGTTGGTTCTGGGTCGCGGTGACGAAAGAACTTCCAGATTATTTGGTCTCTTTTTGAAAGAACAGGATCGTGAATGCGGTGCTGACGATACTTCTCTCGCTGGTGATGAAACACTCAAATATTCTGGCATAGTAATAGGCACGGTGTGAATTAAACACAAAATAATCAAAGGAAAATAATAGCCACTGGTACTATCAACTTAGCTGTAGCAGTAGTAGTAGTATCACGTCGCTCGTAAGTTAGCATAAGCGATAGCAAAATTGTTTCTGATTACAACCTGCTAACCATTCCTTTTATATTGTCGTCGAGTTCCTAAACCACGTGTTGATGTTATTCATAGGGCGGCAAAATAACGTCATTTCTTCTACTTGTCACTGATTGGCTGAATCATGCGAACGGCATGTATTGATCTGTAGCTATGACCCAGACTAAGGAGCAGTATTATTATGTATTAGGACTAACTAAGGATGGCTTATGTATTTTATTTACCAAAGTTTAATAACTGTAAAGAACAACAAGACATTTCTAAATTAAAACATATGATATAATATACACACGGGCTTATTTGTCGCTAGATTTGTCGGGGCTTGAAAATTAAAATAGACACGCCTTTAAAATTTTAATCATCCTTCTGGTCGATATAAACATAGCTTTAGTACTACAACGTTGTTATTCATAGACATTGTCATGCTTAGGCATCTAGTAATAATGCACAAAGGTGTGTTATGTTATTGATTTGAAATTAATAATGCACATAATAGGGCGTGTACTGTGATTAAATCATGATGCATTCTGGTGTATGCAATAATCGCTGACGTCATAGAACGGGTGCACATACATGTATTAGTGCACTTCATCACCAAACAGAACTTATATTCAACATGCTGTAATTGTATGCATAATAAAACAATATATTGACTGCTCTTATCTCGTGTACTCTGATGTAATTGTTACTACTAGTGAATATCGGGTTCGCAAATTGTATGTGCAAAATCTGATAAATTGGAGAAATACACGGCATATCTTATTTATTTACAAACTGCTAACTGGTGTAATCACCACCAATAACAATCACAACATTATATCAAATTTATCTGCATTATTGGACAATAAACTATCATTTTATAAAATATTATAAAATATCGGAAACACCAACCCAGACGTTAATGATTGATGTGCATAATATTATAAACAAAAGCTCCAACCTCGTGGGTTTTCTCCTGGTCCTCCGATTTCCTCCAACTCCTAAAGACCCCTACGCGAAAGCGAATTATTAAAAAAAATTTGAACCGTGTGTTAGTCCCCAAATGACCTAATTTGTTACCCCCCCCCTCTCTCTCTCTCTCTCTCTCTCTCTCAACAAAAGCAAGTGCACCCGAGGGAATGATAATTACTATTTGATTTAAAGGTACGTCTTCACACAGAACCCCTCCTTCTAGCTGTACCGACCTTGATAACTTATTAAGATAATAAGCTCGATTCATCGAGATGACATATCATATAGGTAAGTATAATAAGTACACATGTATTTCTTAACGTAATAAACATTGTACTTACTACACCTAACATGTTTGTTTTGTGATCTTTGGCAGTTCCCTTACCTTTTAAACAGATGGTAAAGAAGAGGGAACGTATTACATATGTTTAACCTAATTCCATTTCCTAAAGAACTGCAATAACCATGGCTAGATGTACCCACTCACCTCTTCACTAAAACACCTTTCTACCTTTACCATTGTTTGTATATATATATATATATATATATATATATATATATATATATATATATATATATATATACTGTATATGTAGCATTGTGTGTACCTGTTGCTTCAACCGTACTTATCCATGAACTGTAGTCTTGAATTCATTCATGATTCCCCATGAAATATGTTTCTGCTAACGTACCGTTATACCTAACCATTTTCAGTTTTGCGTCCCTTTCGAAGGCGTACACGGTTTGTCGTGCCAGAGAGTTCATAAGAGTCAAATATAATGGGATTTAACGTCCTACGTTTCTGCACCCACTGAGCAAATGAAGACGGGCGTACGTTATACAGTATGAGGGAAATTTTGCCCGGACAGTGATGCTTTGAGCTTTGAAATACTCTTATATCGAACTGTTAAGGGTTCTTTTACGTGCGTGTTATCGTCCCATACGATTATACAAGAAGAAAAACTGAAGGTGCAAACTGAGTGATGCTATCGTCTGCTTACTCATATGTAATATTTTTTTTTCGGAAATGGTAACTGGTGTTCATTAAGGCGTTCGTCATAACCTAAAACCAGTTCGACAGATACCTCTACGACTAGTGGATCCAACAATTACACCCCCTCCCTGTCCCAATTATATTTAAGTGTCTTATTTACCCAATCGTTATTACTATAATAGTTCACAAATAATGAACGATTAACATATTGACAATTTCATACAAATCAATTTATTCCGAGCGAAATTATGAGCGGTTTAAGGTTTGACAAGATGTAACGTCGTATGACAAGATGTAACGTAGATTGTTCATTATTAAATTCTTAAAATATCGCGGGTGTTCTCATTCATTTGAATCTCTGCAATCCGGTGTTCTAGAAAGTTGACATAGGTTTGACATGTAAATGAATGTCTAAATAATCATTTATATAACATTTGAAGCCAAAATAAAGACATGAAATATTCCGATTTACATTATACATAACGCATCTATTAAGCACAACCAGGAACGTATGTTCAGAATAGAATTCTGAAGTCATTTGCAAAATCGAAAACTTTTGTCATCCATTTAAAATAAAGGGGATTTACTGAAACTACATGATTTAAACTAATTGGTTATGTTATCACATAAAAGTTTCTTGAAACATCATTATTCGGTGTTATTATATAAATGACTTCACTCTCCTTCTAAATTTATAACTTTTCTGTTCAATCAAACAGAAAAAAAACGTAATACAATAGGATACTGAAAATAGATTTGATTACAATCGACTGTTTAAAGATTCATAAATATATCTAGATTAGAATAAATAAGATATCTGATTGTGGAATTTCTGATCACTTGTATGAAGACAAGGACCTGATGTATTAATAGCCGGTCGTTTAACTTGCTTGAACTATCTAATAAACCCAGACAAAGGTTGTTTACAGCGAATGGGAGAATTTGTGAAAATCCTGCGTTAAGACCATGATCAGACACAAATATTGGCCTTTTTATGGAATTTTCTGTATAATACATATTGCGAGCGCAGGGGCGGATCCAGAGGGGGTGGTATGGGTTGGGGGGTCGACCCCCCCCCCCCCCCTGCTCGGCTACATAAATTGTTTTGTAAATCAACGCTTTTTATGAGAAAGGATTCTCGGCCGTGTGCTTTATCCTTTATCGTCAGAGTTGGAACAGGATGGACACTCAAAGCACGGAGATAATGATATAGACATTATGCGATATCACAATTAATGCTTTGCATCCATGAAATTGAATCACAAAGTCATTGTATTAATTCATTATAAAAATTGACGTCAAACGAGGTGTTGAATTTCTCTGTTTAAAAAGCTCAATGTGTATGTATATACGCCAAAATGACGATAGAGACCAAGCGGGAGAGGGGGGGGGGAGATACATTGTCTCAGGAACATGACCCCCCCCCCCTGCAAAAATTCCTGGATCCGCCCCTGTAGCTAATCCGTGTAAGATAATTAAGCTATGTTCAGTTATTTTATATAGACGACATATAGTATGTCGTGTGTTTTATCTCACTTGATAACCTTATCTTTTTTTAGATTTTACTCTGTCCTCAAGCATTAAATAATTATTGTGGCTAGAAACTTTATATAATGTCCAAAAGAACAGTGGATCTTACGTATTTATGTTATGGCTATATATATATATATATGTATATATATATATAAAAGCACTTAACCAACCTCGACCGTCTCACTCGGTAGGCTACGAAGATTCTTTTATGCACGGAAAAGTGAGCTCTAGGGTTCAACGACCCCCCAGGAAATATTTCCATTGAGTACAAATATTGTTCATTACTGTCATTGAGTCATGTTTTTGTCATTTCGATTACAGGCTTATAGTGAAAAGAAGTTCGCCTGTCTAGCCTTGTGGATTTCTTCCTGGTCCCTCAGTACCTATCCACTTTTAACGACCCCTATTGATGCAAACCCAAACCATGTGTTAATGTTAGTCCCGAAATAACATACTGTGTGTTATGTGGACGTTAAAATTAGAAAATTCGTGTTTACTTTGAGGAAAGATGTACTAAAAAATTTTCATGGATATGGAATAAATCTGTATTTTTTTTTTTTTTTGTAGTGGTTTTTTTTTTTTGGGGTGGGGGGAGGGGTATATAAAAACACAAACTTCAAGCTCGCTTTACATTTATTCATTCATTGCCTTATTTTAACGGATTCGCCTTAATTGTTTACAAAAAACATCTCTTTTCAGTTGTGCTGACAATACACAAAATTTATATGTAAACATGAAATGGGGTTTAACTTCCTAGATGTCTGCACCAACTGGGCTAACGAAGATGGGCATACACCATGCAATGTGCTATGAGGCAATATTTGCACCGTCTACTCTTTATCGAATTCCGTCGCTCGGATGGGACGAAAAAAACGAGGTCCCGCGCATACATTGGCGTCACGTAAAATTCTATATAAGGGTAGGCCGTAACGCTGCTTTCCGGGCAAAATTTCCCTCGTAGCACACTTTATGCCCGTCTTCATTAGCCCAGTCGGAGCAAAGTAGTAGGACGTTAAACCCCATTTCATTTCATTTTACATTATTTCATCCAATTCGAAATGGCTAGAATTCTTTAACATGCGCGCCAACGTATACACTTGACTCAAGTTGTTCGTGATTTCCGAAAGAATAAACGCTGTTCGTGTCCTCACATTGGTAGGGGGGGGGGGGTGATGGCTGAATGCTTAGCGCGTGCGTGCTGTATCATAAGGTCTATCATTGGGTCAACTGGCGTAGTTTCCGATTCCCCGGTTGTTCGTGACAAAGAGTAGAGAGAGAGAAATGGGGTTTAACGTCCACTCGACACAAACTAGGTCATTTTGGGACTAACATATGGTTTAATTTTATTTCAATAATTCGCATGCGCGTAGGGGTCTTTAGCAGTGGGAGGAAACCGGAGGACCCGGGGAAAACCCACGAGGTTGGACAGGCGACCCTACTCCTTGTCACGTACAACCAGGGATTCGAAGACAGGGAGTAGGGTCGCCTGTCCAACCTCGTGGGTTTTCTCCGGGTCCTCCGGTTTCCTCCCACTGCTAAAGACCCCTACGCGCAAGCGAATTATGTAAATAAAAATTAATACATATGTTAGTCCCGAAATGACCTAGTTTGTGTCGAGTGGACGTTAAACCCCATTTCTCTCTCTCTCTCCCCCATGAACCTGAGCCACACGTTGAAACATCCAGAGCCTTACTCGGTGGGTCACCATGACATACATACACACACGTCTGGTTGAGTTTCTCAGCACTTAAATACTATATACACTGCTTGATACATTAGTCTGGAGACTGTTTATATTGTAATCACGAACCAGTAATTACAAACTGGAACATTTAGGACAGGTTTGGTTTCTGGCACAATTTTTTAAATGCCGAATATACTGAAGTACACCGATACGCCCTATGGATGTTAATATTATAAGGGCATTTGGTACAATAATTTTAAAAAAACCACCTGAAAATGTTAATCAACGATCTGTACTTGTTGTGAACATTTCCATGCCTGGAGCTGCGCATTTAATAAAAAGCTTAGTCACCGCTGGTCCAATGACGTGTTGCTTTGTATCACTTCACGTGATGCATTGGTGTCTCTGGGATCAGTGGACTAACTCTCATTCGGGTAGTCTATCTTTTCACAAGTTATTTCTAAATAACCCTCAGATAACTCTCGGTTTTAAAAGGTAGATATTTGTCATAAGCTTGGTAGACAACACAAAGTCCGTGATAGGTGGGGGCGGGGAGAGAGAGAGAGACACACACACACACTTACACCCCCCCCCCCACACACACACACACCGGGAGAGACGTGGGTGGGGTTTACATCCACAAACTAATTTCATGTCAATAATTTATTTAGATGTACAAATAACCCGATTGGTTTGTCAGTCATATCTGTCCAAACGTCATACTTTTTGAGACAAATTGACGCTGCTTTTATTTGAGATACAATATTCAAACTTGCTTAGGCTTAACATAGACGATTTGATTGCTCGAGATTTTGGACACAATAATTGTGCTTCTAATTGAGGTAGTTTGTTAAAACGTGTAGATGTGCTTTAGGTGAATACCTTGACCGAGTTCGATGATGACCATTGTCTGCTAAGCAGGTATAAGGGCTAGATCTATTTTTTAAGCCACCTCCAGATTTCGTCAAGGTCACTTAGATGTAAATAAGGTTAGGACACGTGACTGTTGACGAGATTGTGGGTTAGGGTTCGGGTAAGAGTTAGCGTTAGCCCTGTTTACATCTCGTGACCTTTGACGAAATCTAGATACTTATGAAATAGATCTAACCCAGGTATAAGCTATTAGAATTTGCCATGTTTTAAAACACGATGACTTTGTGTTGATTTGGTGCACAGTTGCAGTACATCAATACCGCGAGTAAGCTAGATAATGAGCATTTTCTGCTCAAATTAAGCAAGATAAATTGGGATTGAGGCGGGGTCATCAGTCTCGCAGTTGGAATGGTTAATTATATCCAACATAATTCTTTGATTAATTACAATGTTGTATGGATATTAGTGTTTCTAATTTAAAGTAGCTAAACCTCTAACTCAATATCTAATATTTAAGACATAATGAACATTTTAAAATCAGTACACGAGTCGTGTATTTTATGGTTTCGCGTGACATTTGTATTTAACACAGAAACATATCCAACAAGACATTTTTGAAGTAATCATCAATGGCTGATGCACAAACAACGAAACAATAATTTAAAAAAAAAAACGTTTAGAATTTGACGTATTTCACATAATTGATTAGAAATTACAATAAAAATGTTAAAATTTAATATTAATCACTTTATATACATTCATATTACACTAACCCGCGGTTTCAGACATAGTTCGTCTATTTTAAGTTTCCAAAGAATAGAGCCATGCGTTATTTAAGCTTTTAAGTAGTTTATAATTATAAATCTAAAGATTGTATTTATAGTTTTATAAATAATTCCTTACGAGGAGATGAATTTTTATAAGCCTCAGCTAATATTCTAACCCAATAATTACATGTTCAGGATTCTTTGGGACATGTAAGACACATATATACAGAGAAAGAGAGAGAGAGATGGGGAGAGGGAGAGAGCGGGTCATTTCGGGACTCACATAACAATATGACAAACTTTTACTTCAAGAATTCGCTTACGCGTAAAGGTTGATCACGGAGATAGGCAGTCGGATCCTAGGTAAGCTAGGGGTCGATCGAAAACACGCTACTTGATTCAATGAGAAACCTTATCATCTAAAGCGCACGTGCTAGGTCCCTGACGCCCCCCCCCCCCGTCAAATTGCTTCACCCTGACCCGAGATATTAGCCAATTCATTTTAGGCTAGTCTCGGTCGTCATTACTGACGTTGGTATGATAACAAATAAAATCTCGTTTACCCATTTTTACTTTAAATTATCCATCACAAAATGTATTCTAACCCAGAAAATATCACAGGCTAACGATGGCGTCGAGAGTTGATTATGGTCTGGATAAGATAATTAATGTCCAATTAATAAGTTAGATAACATTTCAGGCCTAAAGAAATACCTACAATAGGGGCATTTAGCTCGTGCATAATGCATTTTTTTAAAGACTTTGGAAGTGTAACTGTCAAATGGTATTTAATTGATTTTGTTTGGCCTAGTTTTATTAAATTTGGGAGGTTGTGGGGCCGAATTGTTTATGTTTTAACGCGTGTGCTTTCGATCATAAGGTCTTTCATTGAGTCAAGTGGCCTAGTTTCGATTCCTCGCTTGTTCTTTTACCAGGAGTAGCTAGGGTCGCCTTCCAAACTCGTGAGGTTTCTCCGGGTCCTTCGTCTTCCACCCGCTGCTAAGGGCCCCTGAGCGAATTACTGAACCATGTGTTATTTCAGAAATGACATAGTATGTGTCGTGTGGAAGTTAGCCCTCATTTCTCTCTATCAAATTGTAATTAATTAAACGTGTTTGTCAATACATGAAATAGAGATGGTGATTAGCTCCAATTGCAGTACCAGCTACATGTTTGTCAAAGGAAATGGTTTCATTCAACAACAAGGGTTGGTGGCCATATATATCAATATCCCTATCACCTTATTTGTATCGTCCTACAATACAAATAAAACTATGATAAAATTAACGAATTAAAATAAACTCAGTAGGGCGGAGCGTAAAAACGTTCCCTAAAGGGAAACGCCACCCGTCCTACACCATTAATAAAACTTCAAATAATAAATCAGGGTGTTAGCGTAAAATGTCCCCATAGAGGGTAACGCAACACACCCTGACTAAGTAAGTATTGATTGTAGATCATATTAAGTCATCATATATGTATTATTGTATTCATTAACTCCTAATAAATATTAACTTTATTGTATTAACTTACCATAAATGCAATTTTTGAGTGATTTATCTTCTTCCATTTATTATTCTTATTATTTGTTTATAATTCATTGAGCATTTTTTTTTCTTTCCTTCCGTTTATTATTCTTATTTTTTGTCCCCCCCCTACTGAAGCCTTAGGGGACGAAACAAAAAAACCAAAATCACCATAAGACCAGATACTCTCTTTTTTCCTCTCTTTTCTTTAAAGTGCTGGATTCTTACTTCAGAGAACCAACAACAAAGGAATGAACAACAAGTACATACTATGTCTAAATGTTCGTCCAAATTTATGTCTGTTTTGTCAAATGTCCGTATTGCGTGCATGTCTGCAAATGTTTGTCCTTGTCTAAATGTTCGTCCACATTCATGTCTGTTTTGTCACAAATTCGTCTGTTTGTTAATGTCTACTGGCATTTCTTTATTCTTTGCACCTGTTATCTCATATCTCGTCCTGTTATCTATTGTCTTCTGTACATATATATATAAAAACCTAATTATCCTTTTATTTCACTAATCACATTAATACATAACATGTTATTGTCTGCGATATCACCTCGGTGGAAGCGTACGTAAAATACAACTAACTAACAACAACCTTCATTTAAGAGATAAATGTTTCCTAGGTTGATACCACAATAACAAACCAACAGATCACCAGTGCCAAGTTATTGATGTACATGCAACCCCAACCACCTGTGATTACAGCCTAATCAT
Source organism: Patella vulgata (assembly GCF_932274485.2). Classification (NCBI taxonomy): domain Eukaryota; kingdom Metazoa; phylum Mollusca; class Gastropoda; family Patellidae; genus Patella; species Patella vulgata. The sequence goes on from NC_065881.2 coordinate 19,698,558, forward strand.
CACAAAAACACATTTAATCTTAAGACAAACACGTTAATAGATCGCCTATTGAGCGATTGACCGCATAGGTTCGTTGTCCGTTCGGATGATGGTAATGTCTTTAGCTTCTTATCATGTTTGTATGTCGATTTTATGGCTTCAGAAGAAACACAATTAAGTATTAAAACTGTCATCTTTCGTGGCCGATGCACCATGTGGCATCCGAATATTTACGTCACACAGACGTTAAAGATACTGAAATAAATCTGAATCATAATCCCAACAGAATGTCCTGAAATAAATTTGTTTGATTTGTCATACGTCTGAAGTAGTGGTTGATCAGTGGTCGATTTAGAAGGAATAACATAAATAGGGTTTATTTTGCTACATTTCTACTCCATCCGGGTCGATTCTTTTTAAATTGGCAGACATACATAATAATATATAATTCATTCTATTAATAAAAGGAAAGAGTTTGTGGTTAATAAGAACCTCTTGTATTTTAATGGCTGATTATTCGAGATTGTAATTATAAAACCCACCAAAAATCCAAAACAACAATAAAAATAAACAAGAAAAACAAGTCAGCAGGGCTCATTCCCAAAATAAATGGCATATATTATTTACTTGTTCATTTATCTTTTCAAATGCATCGAGCAATCCAATCATTTACCACCCTTCCTAATCTAGACAACTAGCCTGGAGGTCGGGTGTTCGATCCCTGCATTGGCCGAGAAAGTTCATCCAGATTTTCCGGCGTGGTTCTCCCTTGTCAGTGATGCAGGACGGAGGGCCTGACAAGGAAAGCTGTCTAGTCGTTCGGATGAGACGAAAAACCGAGGTCCCGTGTACACATTGGCGTGCACGTAAAAGATCCCTTGGCAGTTGGAATTCGATATAAGAGTAGGCCGTAGTGCCGCTGTCCGGGCAAAATTTCCCTCATAGCACACTGTATGGCGTATACCCGTCTTCATTAGCCCAGGTTAGGAGCAGAACAGTAGGACGTTAAACCCCATTTCATTTCATTTCATTTTTAATCTAGACAAAAAATGTGCAATATCGAACTTAGTCAAGGTAGTGATGCAATGAAACTCAATTTCCGAAAATTGTGACAAAATAATTATTATTTTGGCGATTAAATTTCACAAAAGAACCCAGCTCATCATGAAGGGCAAAGGTTATTTTTAGTCTTTCTCTTACGCCCCCCCCCCCCTTTGCATGTCGATCTTTAGTTGCCTTTCTGAGAATTGAAGAAAAGAATTTGAAAATACATTTGCTGCCTGGTTGTGGTGAATATACATGATTTTGAATCGGGAGGATACAGGAGTTAAGAGGTTGGTTAAGTTGAAATGTAGGACAGAAAATTGCATGATCTCTACTTTCAGTTTGTATATCTAACGTTTTTTTTATGGTGGACCTCACACGTGCTTTTGAGCAAGAGGTTGTCACATGTTGCTCCATCTGTGGTAGAAAGCGTTCTACCCAACGAAAATTTGGGGAAAAGATAGAGCCGGCCTGATAGACGATAATTATCAATGATGTCAATGGGGAATACGCTGGTGACCTGTGGCCAAAACGTTTTCTAAGCTTTGTTTACTTAACATGTCCAACTCTTCCGTCCATATTTTCCGGCGCGGTTCTCCCTTGTCAGTGATGCAGGACGGAGGACCCGACAAGAACAGCTGTCTAGACAGTTGGAAGTCGATATAATAGTAGGCCGTAGTGCCGCTGTCCGGGCAAAATTTCCCTCATAGCACACTGTATGACGTATGCCCGTCTTCATTAACCCAGTTCGGAGCAGAATAGTTGGACGTTAAACCCCATTTCATTTCCATCCGTTCCGATCCATAACACTTACTCAGCTAACTATGTAAATCCATTTCAATGCCTGTTATGTATAAATGTGTTTTATTTTGTCTTTGTACATAGTGTAGTGTAGTGTATTGCATTGCATTGCATTGCTTGTATTGTATACCTGATGAGACTTTGCCTTATAGGAATAAAGCACATGAACTCATTGTCAGTTTCCAATCATGTAATAACAATTATTCAATTTGATTATCAGGAATAACTAAGAAATAAAGATTCTCCCATGACTTCGAAGAGTGGACACAATAAAGTAAAACCGTACTTTTGTTTTGAATGGTATGTCCCACTAAGATCTAACTTCTTATGTAAAAAAATTGAACGATTAAACCAAGCTTGGAATCAAGGCTTTAAAGTTGATGAATATAAACCGACCATCTCCAGACAATGATATAATAAGTGAATGAATTAATGAATAATCTATCCAACCGAGCAACTGATGTCATATGTGACGTATTTGTACAGGGCCTTTCTGAAATACCCCAGCTAGAGAATAGTTAAATATAAATGGCCTAAAGCCTCCTGGGAATACCAAAACGAATTCTATATGGAAAGCGTAACGGTGATTATAGGTTTATTTGTTTCCCATATGTTATGTGTACCTTGGTGTATTTCAGTGAATTTTATAAACCTTTTCAGATACAACCAACCAAGCGCACAGAATAAACCACCTACATCATACCATAAATGTGAAGATTCTATTTAAAGTCTCCTTTTATGACCACGGCTCATTTCATTCAGCTGTTTAACTCAGACATTTACTACATCCTAATCAACGGTTTAGTATTGACGGCAGCAAATTGAAACACACACCAGCTCACTCGCAATTTAGGAAGTCGTTTAAGTGGACATTGGTTTGCTATTAGATAAATATATTTAGAGTTATATGTACAGATTATTTATTTTGAAAATCCATATTTTAAGATTACATTAAAGCTCTTGGGTAAACTCATTTCGTATGAACATAGTATCAAATTACTAGATTCTATATAAAAGACCGATATATTAGGTTGGTAACATATATTGATATTCAGCCTACTCACACTATTCAAATAAACCATTAAACTAAAGGGGGCTGAACCTGCTATTGACATAGACGAAGATACCAGAGACATCTTTAGTCTTTTCCACATAAAGAGACTAACTTGATATGGTCATCAAATAATCTGTCAAAGAACAGAGACATATATAGCATCATTTATATAATAATTGTGTCTATCTCTCTGGAAATGCGTGGTTGCAATTTTTGATTTCTCTATAACTGTAGTCAAACTCAATTAAGCAGTAAGCATCATATGTCAGTTTTTCAACGAACAAAAATATCTCGAATCCGGGCCCCAGTGTGTTCCGGATAAGAACAACACGATGCGTGCAGCTTGTGAACCACTTCCTGGCACGAAAATCAAAAGGAATTATATTAGATGACGTCCATCAAACCTGTTCGGACAGTAAAGCTTCTTGGTTGGGTAACAGCTACATAATTATATGGAAATCCCTCATAAGAATTATACATAAACATGGTTACGTTTGTTAATTTATCCAATTATTTTCTTTATTGTTTGTAATTTGTCCTTGGTGAAATCTTTTGTTAGACCATATAAACAACATTTATAACGTCAACAATTAGATTATCTTAAAGTTGATATCCATCAGCATCTATTGCTATACAAAATCGGTGACAACTGTTCGGATCGAATTTTCAATAAATTATATATGCCAACGTTCAAGATTTATCGCCATTTGCAGAATGTATCAATATTACCATAGATTTCAAGATGGCGTCTCGTAGCTTAAAAGACCATACAATTATAAAATCGGAAAAATTCATTTACTTTTTAGTAACTAACCATTTCTTGTGTTTCTACACTTTTGAAATGCCAATTGCTGGCGATGGTTCCGAAATTTGTAATTAAATGCTGCGTTTTTAATACAATTAAGTCTACAAGCTGCCATCGTAAGGACCTGTCTATTGTTAGAATATAGAAAAAAGCGGACGAGCTTTGTAAATAATACTTTACTGTTTCGGGTGCACGATTAATGAATGTTTATTCCACAGAACCATAGAAGAAACATTGTAATATATTTTAAGTCTTTTCAGGAAGAAAAAATGAAATCGGACAAACCTGGCTATTGTATGGACCAGGAACTGGACCACAGGCGCTACTCATTTTTTGTTCTTGTCCTTCGTGTGTGTGTGTTGGGGGCGGGGGGCACTCTTCGAAAATAGCCTTAGTCACCACCAATACAACCTGTTCCTTGGACATCGATTGACTTGGGCCCATAGTGCACCCGTAATTGTTTTCGGAAGGCATAGAAGACATTTCTCTGGGTGGAGAATGATATTTTATATGTTATACTACAGGGAAACGCAATATTGTTTCATATCATGGCAGGTCTTCGATCCAGAAACAATTATAAATGATCCCAATGTTATTCTTTGGGATATTTGCTTCATTGGCGGTGAACTTGCAATAATGGAAAGACTTTACATCATTTGTTTGGTTTCGCTGAAAGCTTGAGAAAAAAAATCGAACGGGTCATTTATCAAGATACAGAAAAACTCATCTGGATGGATGTTATATTCTTCTATGATTGGTCGTTGAAAGATAATTGGCTCCTGCGCACTTCATGATCACATGCGTGGACAACATGTGTACGAAGAGTCATCACCAGACGTAATGTTATCGGTTAAACACCCTTCTTTCTTGTTTTTACTATCTGTCTAAGCAAGGAAGACTGTTCTTTGCTCTGGAATTCACTGTCGATCCTCTATCTGTGAAGCTTTGGTGTCGCTCTATTTAACTCATATCTTTACAGTAGAGCAAAGGCGTTTCAAGACTAGTGTTACATAATTGGTTCATTTAACACAAAATCTACTTTTTATGAATGGGCAACTTGGAGATCACGAATCTTTGGCAATCAAACACGTGTATTTATAGATGAGCAAATCCCCCCCCCCCGGTTGCAAAAGTATTACTGGCAGTATACCTAAGCATATGGGAGAGAGCGAGATGAGAGTATGGATTTGAGCCCCTTACCTGGCGTGGACTGCGAGATTTTGTAGTGTAGGGCAGGGGTTCGAATCCCATCTAACCCTTTGAAGTTGTCTCATTGCTTCTATATATATATATATATATATATATATATGATAATATACATGTATATACGAAGATACATTATGGGAGATTAGATAAAGAGCTGGTAGTTCTCACTACAATAGTTAAAAACTAGATAATGTAAAGGGAATTTGCTATAAATTTCAGTCAATCCGATCCGCCCTGAACAGAGTTTTTGGCGATTGAATTTTGGGCCTAGCCTCGATCATCATTACTAAAGTCGGTACGATAGAAAGATAGACTCGATAATCCATTTTTTGATTTAATCAGAAGCAGCAGACTGGGTTCTAATCCAGTAAATGTCGCAGGCTAGCGATGCCATCGTGAGTTAATTATGGTCTGGATAAGTTAAATAATGTAAAATTAATAATTTAGATAACATTCAAGAAAGACCTGCAATCGGCAGATTTAGCTCTTGCATAATGTATGTTTAACTAATTACTAGATTCACACTCTGTGTAGTGTCATATTTCAATCTATGACGTAAAGAAATTAGGGTGTTATAAAGAGGGTGTTGAGCGAAATTCATAAGAGATCACCCGGTTTGTCTGAGCAGCCATCAAAAGCTATATACGCTTTATTGAGAACGAGGACGGTTTTTGTAATTCAAAGAAGTCGGTTTTTACTACAACCACTAATAAGGGAACAACCACTGGAAGGTCCCGAGGAACTTCTCGGCCGACGTCGGAATCGATCCCGAATTCTTGTGGTTAGTGAGAGACCATGGTCCATGGCTCGCAGTATCATAATATCCGACATCTGTTAAATGTTACTAGGATATGATGATGTGCTCTAGATAATCTGATAACCCAGAAATTTAAACAGATTGAAAGCAGTTTGATATATAAGCTGTCTTGAAACCTTAAACTCGTGCACGTCATAGCAACCTGTGACATATTTGAATTAAACACATTTCCTCCAAAAATGTCGAACAAAACAATTAGTTCAATAAATTATGGTAATTGTATAATTTTCATCCCAAGGAGCAGTTCTACTGTTTTGTTTCGTAAATATTAAGGAAGGAAAACCTTCAGAGTCATCGAACCTATTTGTACATTTAGTTCAAACAACCGGTCTCTACAGACTACTAGTGATAAATGATACTAAGGCTTCCCATGACAACCATAACGTAAAGGGCAATGAACTTGAACTTGGCCAACAGATGAATGCAAACGTATAATGAATACGCAAATGTAATATATAACGGGTGGCGCAACTCATTTATGTAACCCTAATCCAACATCTACGCAAATAAAAAATATTGATGCATATAAAATCAACAATAACCTGAGCAAAATATGATCCTCTCCATGTCCCCTCTCTAACCCGAGTTTGGCAAGTTGAAATGAGCAACAGCGAGACAAAGCTACCACATTTTGTACTAGTAAGTGTCTTAAAAAAAAATAGGCTACAATTCTCACGGAGTTATGCCTGCCTGTGGGGCAAGTCAGGATTTCTAAATGCGTGAAGAAGCAGCAGCATTTATCGAAAAGACTCACCCCATTTCAATCGTTTCAATGGCATTTACTAACTGAACTAGAGATACACAAGACTTAACTCAGTGGAATACAGTTATAATTACTGATCAAAGTTTTGACTAGAAAAATAGGATTCCCCCGTCTTTATCAAGCGACTGATACAATCACAGAAATATATATCGGGACATATGCATATAAACAACTTAGTTAAAATCTCTGAACGGCACCTGGGGAATTTTTAATCGATTGCAATCTTCAATCTCTAGAAAGTATATCAGTGCTACATTTTTTGTATCCGTTAACCTTTAACAAGAGATGATGGGTTGAAAATTCTGCAGCATTCAGCATCATCTGCAGAGGATATAAAACATGGATATGGTTAAACCAGACGTTGCTAAACCGACCAAAGTCAAAGCGACCAATAAATATAAATTATCAACGGGGTCTTATTGAATAAAAGATATTTAATCGATTGTTTGCATTTTTATGGCCGTTATGACAAAACTAAGGTCTATTTTGACCAAATTTGTGGTACGTTTTGGTTCAAGGCCGTTTTGTCTTTGACCTAAGTTTATTAATGTACCCGGTTGAAGATGTAACAAGAGATTAGGTAAGTTGTCCCATTGGCACTACACCGGTACCAACAATCCCCAGATGTTTACTGGGACGGTCATTTTTTCGAAATATAACTCACACACGAATTTTAACTTAAGTTATATCGTCATAAATTGTATGTTAGCACAATCAGATCCACAATTCGCCCACGAGACGTGATTGCACGTGTTATTAATGCTCAGATTAATGGTTGCCGGTCAATATACTTAGTACACGTTTTAGAGATGCGTTATGTAAGAGCTAAATTTTTCAGTATTTTGGCCTCAGATGTTAAGTAAATATTAATTGAACATTTATTCACATGACAAGCCAAAATTCAACCATGGAAAACATGAAAAAATAGCGGCACACTGGTTGAGAATCACTGATGTAGGGCATTGAACAGATTGAAAAATTGAAACATTATCGCTATTTAATGGATGATCGAGACTTCGTTTATTATCGTAACAACGGTTGCGATTAAATGGAGACTCCACTATCCTTCAAAAAATGAAATGAAATGGGGTTTAACGTCCTACTTTTTTTAAAACAATATTTTATTCAGGTTGTCTCAATGGGATTCGGGAACAGGCCTGTGTAAAATCCCTCTCCCTAAATAATATATATACATAATATTAATGCATTAATATATATATAATTGAAAATAAAATACTATTTGATGGAGATAAAAATTGTCAGCTATTTATCTAACTCTTACATGATGCATCTTTAAATACAAGATTACTTTATTATGAGCGAATTTCTGACTGTTTGAAATTCTGACAAGATTTAGCCTAAATTCTCAAATGCCATTGCTATGATAAAAAACAAAGTCTCCAATATCTGTTTTAACGTTAAGCTATTAACTGGTACAGTATGTTATAATACCCGTCTTTCATTGACCCAGTTGGAGCAGAACAGTAGGATGTTAAACTCCATTTCATTTCATTGTTATAATCCATTAAATATTACGGTCATCCAGAGAATTGATTGTGGGCTTTTTATGTGAATAAATGCCAACTTACTAACATTTAAAGCCAAATGAAAACAAGACTTGCAATAGGAAGATTTGCCTGGTGAATAAATACATTTTTAATATCTTGCAAGTCATGTTTTAAACAAGAAGAATTGAAAAGGTTAAACATTGAGATATTGTCGTTTCCCTTTGTTTGTTTGTTTTTTTTTGAATAATGATAATATGGCTCAGATTTGAAACTGAACATTTACTAATACCAGGAAATGTCAGAGTTTAATTATTCAGGATTAGTGAGAAATCTGTCCCGATATTAAAAGATGGTGTATTAGTCCAGTAAGTGGCTATAATAACAGGGATTAATAAACTTTTGTTATAACAGAAGATTTATACTTGTGTAATATATAAAGACTGGGATTTATCACCCACGCAGAAACAAGCTAGGTCATTTCAGGATTAGTATACATGGTACATTTATATTTTTATAGGGGTCTTTGGAAAGAGTGGACAATGAAAGGAGAGGACAGTGGGAGCCAGAAAAAAATTCCTTGCCATATACAAGTTTATGGTCGAAACCATCATACCACTTGCCTCAATGATATACTTTGTGATCTAAAGTGTATGCGTTAGACCACTCGACCACTAAACCCCCTTAATATACACGATGTAGGGTAGTTGTTGTTGGTTTCTATTTCTTACAAATTTAACGTCCAATACTTATTGATATTATGGACAGGTTATTTAATTCATTTACATATGAAGAAGGCATAATCGAGAGTACAAACAAACAATGTCAGAATGTCACTTTAAAGCACGGGTTGGTCATCTGCTCTCTTCGTCAGAATAAAATCAAACTAAAATGGGGGTCCAGGTGTTTGGTTTTGTCAATACGGATAGAAAAAAATTGTGGCTTTATGCGGAAAAGCAAAGCGAGGGCTATAAAAACCACATATCCGGTCCTCTGGGTTATTTGCAAATTAAAGGAGCTAAATCGCTAACATTCTGGACCTAGAAATTGACACAAATGGGTCGCTATGCATATAATAATGTAATATGAATGTATATAAACTGATTTACATTCAATCGTTTCTGTTTTTAATGTAATTCTAATCAGTTATGTTCGGCGAAATACGCCAGAAGTCTTAATCGAATGGCAATCTCTAGCGTCTGGTTATTCCAGTCTACACCGATAGTATTTATAGCGCATGCTCTGAAGATAAGAATATGGCGTCACCGTTTGACATGACTTGTGGAATATGCCTAGCCTCGTTCTTCGAGTCCCTTGTTACAAATATCGCTGAAACGCATTATGGTACACGATTCGTGTACCAATGGTAAAATGTTTATTTTGTCTTAAATATTGGATATCAGAAGCCCATCTTTTCCCGGTAAGATCACAACATCACTGTTATTTTAAATTGACAAATAATACTTGTTTTCAATTCCGAAGACTTTGGGTGATAGCGCCACTGCCTGGGCAAAATTTCCCTCATAGCACACTGCTTTACGTATACACAATATTCATTACGCATGGCGCTGAAACGCATTATGGTACACGATTCGTGTACCAATGGTAAAATGTTTATTTTGTCTTAAATATTGGATATCAGAAGCCCAACCTTTCAAGGCAAGATAACAACATCAATATTGATTTAAATTGACAAATAATTCTTGTTTTCAATGTCGAAGATTTTGGATGATATTGAGTTAGAGACTTAGCTACTTTAAGTCTCCGTCTTTGAAACAGAAAAGTAGGACATAAACCCCATTTCACCTGTGTTTGATACAACTTAACTGCTTATAGATTTCATGGACTGTTGTAGGTGCCGTGGACTGTTAAAAATACATTCTAATCGGATTAAATTCATCACGTTATACACCACACGTGGATTGCGCATAATCGGAGCCATGACTCATTCCAGTCTTATATAATCTTTCGTTAAGCCTACATTACATCCGTCTTATCTGATCTCAATGTCGAACTCGTCGAAACACGACCCAGCAATCAGACATTGGTGTAGATATAAATTACGAAGAGAGGAGACGGAGTTGGCTCAGCGAGCAAGCTTTAGACATTAAAGCTCATCGGAATTGTCCGATGCGGTTCCCCTTTGTCAATGGTGCAGGATAGAGGGTCTGGCAAGAGACACCGAATATTGGTTCGGGTGGGACGAAAGTTCTAGGTCTCGTGTACACATTGACGTGCACTGAAAAGATCCATTGGCAGTTGGAATTCGATGTAAGAGTGGGTCGTAACGCCGCTGTCGGTGCAAAATGTCCCTTATAGCACACTGTATGACGTATGTAGAACAGCCAGAGGTGAATTTTCCATTTGATTTCTTTTCACGAAGAAGAAGAATCGCTTTACATTGTTTTATGGCCTCTGTAACTACCGTTGTTGTGATCGTGTGGCCGTTAATCTCCAAGAAATATGAACATTGGTTTTTTTCCGTACCTACTGTCCGAATTTCATCTTGCATGGCACGAATTGTATCCAATGTTTTGCCTGAATGTACCAGGAGGGGTCCCCCAAGCACCACCCTTGCTCGTACAAGCACACTTTTAAGTTAAACAGGGATATCTTCACAGTAGACTACATAAAATAGTAACTTTTACGTCTTGAAAACATACAGTAACATTTGATATGCTCGCACAATGGGAATCCATCAAGGCCATTGTAGGATAAATACAGGGTCATCAAGTGTATTCTTGTTTCAATTATTTCCTTAACAATATCTCTTAATTATCATGGCATTTATTAATAAAGTTTGATACTGGTCAACATAACTGCCAAATTAACAGCTCAGTGAAATAATTGAATGTATATAACATGACATTCTTGTTTCAAAAATTGTCTTTTAAATTATGATGACATTTATTAATGAACTTTGGTAGTCACCATAACTTCCAAATTAAATGTTCAGTGAAATAACATAATGTATATGACTAATCGTAATTGAATAGATCAATGACATGTTATCATAGAACATATCCTCCAGGTATAAATAACCTTCATCTCGGTAGCATCTTCACTTCAAGTGGTAACCGTCGGGTGATGTTAACTCCGTGGTTCTCGACCTTTAATAAATTCACAAGGAATCTGTTCTGGTTTGCTATTATTGGGGATTAAAAGTAAATGACTTAGTTTTTACCAGTTCTGGGAAATTTCTGAAGTATGTTATGGTAACGGGTTCGGTCACTGGCAAGAGGAAACCATGCTGGAAACTCCCGAGGGTCCGTCTCATCAATCATCGGGATCGAACCGGGGCCTACTGATTAGTGAGCCAGTGCTGTTACTCGCTGAACCACCTTAGCTCCATTAGTAAATACTATAACCAGATGAGTACTATGGTGTACCAAAAACCACCTCATTGACATACTACACCAAATAAACTTACGTCAGGGTCGTTTAGAACACACGCCGAGTCAGTAAAAACTGTATCAAAAAAATACAAATGAATATAGATAACACACAGTCAAAACACTATATATCTGTCTTGTATATATAACAAAACTCATAATAACTATATACGTCATCGCGTTGTTAGTAACCATAGTACCATATCATCACCTTAGATAACATCAGTTTTACTTATTGTTTTACTTATTACTCGTTTCAAAGGGTTAACGTAGTACAACAATCATACGTTTTATAGGATTAATGTATTTAATATGTTGCATATGATTCGCTTTTACCGAAAAGTTCAATTTCTTAATACGTTGCATATTTCCCATGCAGGTGTGCACATTGTTTACATTCCAAGTAATGGAATAATTATGACCTTTTTGTATGTATACCAATGTATACCAATGATTAGGTGCATGACCTGGGTGTTAATGTAGGGACATGGGAATACGGCACCCTATTTCTGGCTAATTCTCAATTTCCATACGTGTAATCAGTTTATTCAAGATTATAACAAATTTCCCAAAATAGGGTAGATCTCTGCATTGGTATACAAGTAATGTATTTTGACAGTGTGTATATCTATTTCTTGCCACTACCGTACAGGTGAATGAGTGAATGAAATGGGGTTCAATATTTCTGCGCGGTTATTCGTCCCATCCATACGACTAGACAATTTTCGTTGACAGGGCGCTATGTCCTGAGCCGCTGCCAAGAGGAAACTAGGCTCGAATATCTCTACGAACTTCCTCAGTTAACAATGGGATCTATGGCAACACGGCAACAATTGCAGTACCGGCGTTTCTAAGATCCACAACGTCACGTCAACACTATTCTTTCTAGTCGTTTAACATTTAAAAAAAATCCTTTTAAAAATATTGAAAAAAAACCTGTTGTTCCCAAAGACTGTAGAATTAGCCAGTGGTAATTATAGAATTCAATTCCCGGACTGTGAGCCATGGTGAGTATGGCATTGGCTTCCTAACCAGGAAGTTAGCCGGGGAATTTCCTCGGGTTTTCGAACCATAGTTTGACATTGGCAGTCGTTTATGACTAATGAAATGAAATAGGGTTTAACGTCTTACTGTTCTGCTCCGACTGGGCTAATGAAGACAGGCATACACCATACAGTGTGCTATGTGGGACATTTTGACAGCGGCGCTACGGCCTTCTCTTATATCGAATTCCAACTGCCAATGTGTACACGTGACCTCGATTTTTCGTCCAATCCAAACGACTAGACAGGTTTTCTTGCCAGGCGCTCCGTCCTGAACCACTGGCAAGGGGAAACTACGCCGGAAAATGGCTGTTGAACTTTCTCGGCCAATACCGGGATCGAACCCGCAACCTCCAGACTAGCGAGCCACCGTCTTACTCACTTAGTCACCACCTGAGGATGTGCCATGGAAAAAACGTATACTCGTTTTCTCAGCACTTTGTCCCATTGCCAGTGTTGTAGGACGAAGGTTCTAGCAAGGAGCAGTGCCTAGTCTTTTGGGTGAGACGAAACCGGGATCCCGTGTACACATAAAACAACCCTTGGCAGTAGAATGCGAGGAACAGTGGTCGGAAACATCGCTATCCGAGCACAAATTCCATCATAACACGCTGTATGGCGCTGTTAAGCAAGTCTTCATCATCAAGGTTGGTGCAGAAAATAGGACATTGGGCACCATTTCATTGCATTTCAGTTCTACGAGCTGGGTCGTCCTGATCGGTAGCTAGTTATTGCAGAAGTAAGATGATCGAGACACGCCGACATAAGTGGCTGTAGTCATACTGTCAAGATGCGTTGTGTAAGATTCAGTTAAGGAGCTGACCGTTCTTGCTATAATAGATCAAAAATGAATAATTCAAAATTAATATATTGGGAATATTTAAATTACTTAATTCTGGGCGACGCTATCACTTCCCCATTTTTAGATTAAATCATTTAATGGCGATCGCATTTAAAAGGCGATCTCATTTTAACCTGTTAACATCTGCGCCATCTGATGGTCAAGAGAGTTGATTGTGGTCCTGGCTTGTCATGTTAATAAATGTCTGAATAGTAATGTATATATCATTTGAAGCCAAAATAAAACCTTATAATAAGAAGATCTACCTCTTATATAATGCATATTTAAAGTAGGATTACGCCAGATGCGTGTGGTTATATAGGTTATATAGTCGCAATATCCAGTTATTAGCAAATGAGAAAATGCGTTGGTGTTGTTCTTCTTTTCTTTCATAACGAATGTTATATCACGAATCTGAGATCGTCTTAATGGAACGAGTCAAGATTAAAACAAAGGATACCGTAAAGGAAAGTGCAGGAGGACCACACCTCATATAAATAATTATGCAAGACACGATATACACAGCTATTACAAACAATAAACAATAAACGCGAATATATCAAATCAATGTATCAATATACAATCATGGACCTGTATTGACACGGGATTCACTCAAAATAAAAACAAACAACAGCAACTAATGGTTATGTCAGTTTTTACCCCATTTTTAAACCAAAGGCTGCCATCTTTCGCTGAACTTCTATGATGGCCCTCTTTTTAATCCCTTTTAATCCAAACCGGTAGATTTTCTATTTCATTTTGTTTTCTTAATTACGTGTTAATATTAAATAATCAATTTGAATATATTTTATTGTGGATTTTTCACCATGGTTATTGGAATTACAAATGGCGTTCAGCGGCTTTAAATTGGGTCAAATTCGTGTTCTGGTGATTCAGTGTGGGCGTATTTAAGATTACAAATATTGAAACGTGACTGCATTTATCTCCTAAATAGTAATCTTCTTGTTCGTATGACTTCAATAGTAGCTTTGTGTTATTTCCAATTCTCATTAATAATGACTATTATGTTTTCATTTAATTTCCCTGTAATGTTACAATTTTCCTTTTTGCTATATCAATGATGACTTCCTTTATTGCGTGTTATTCCGGCCCCCTGCATTTACTATTAAAGTTGCACTGCTGAACAGGCCCGTAACTAGGGGGGCGCAAGGGGGGGGGGAAGCCCAACCCCACCACTGCAAAAAGTTTCCCCCCCCCCCCGTGAAAACATTTTCGACCATAAAAAAATAGATATACATTGTCCGTCAATATTACAGCACCCCCGAGAACACTTCCCGCTCCTCGTTGCTCTGAGCTAGTTACGGCTCTGCTGCTGAAATCAAGATCTGTTGTATTTCGATCACCACGCCTTAGCTTCTAGTCTTTCAGTCCTAGAAGAAAACACTTTGTCCCTGTATTCTAATTTACCAGAGGTCTAACGCGTGCGCTTTATATCATACGATTTCTAGCCCGTGCGTGACAAGGGAGTAGTTGTATTGGCCTTCCGACCTCGTGAGTTCAGTGGCGGCTTGCACCGCCTGTGGTTCAACTGGGAAAACCTGGGACACAGTCCAAGGTTAAGGGGTCAAAGGCGCGAGCTTGAACTAGGGGTATAGGCGGGGGTCCCTCACAGAAAATGCAGTCTGATAGTATTTCAGGCACTGATCTTTGAGATAAATAGATCTGACCAGATACCGCCTGTTGCCTGGCCACTAGTTTATCCGATCAGAGTGGAAAGTGTCAAATGAGGCCCCATTATGAGTGCCAAAGTAGCGAACCCTTACCGACCCACAGAAAATAAACAGCCGGAAATGCAGTCTTACAGTATTCAGGCACCGATTGTCGAGATAAGTAGAGTTGACCAAATGCCGCCTGTCGCCTGATCACTATAGTTTATGCGACCAGAGCGGAAAGTGTCAAACGAACAGATTTGCGAACCTGAACAAAGACCCCGAAAATTTGAAAAAAAATTTCATCACGATATTTTGAGAAATAGACTGTCGGAAATGCAGTCTGGCAGTATTTCAGACACTGGTCGTTGAAAAAAATTAGAGCTGACCAGATACTGCCTGGCGCCAAATCACTAGCTTATCCGAACAGAGAGGGGTGTGTCAAACGAACTGAGTGAGAGAATCAAAGTAAATGAATATTCTTGCCGCGTTGACCCCATACCCAAAACCTTTGAGGATCGTAAAAAGCACTTCTCAAGTAGTTTACAGAAGGATGGGTTCGGTAAGAAATCCGTGGGATATTCACATTGCAGAGTCATGCTGGTTAATTTGATACCACATATTATGTGAGGGTGGATCGCGGCGACGAAGTGTAATGGGCGAACATAAATACACACTCATCTTTGATTTTATTTATATAGATTATAGGCTTACATATTATTTGTGTGTTAACAGCAGATACTAATTTAAATGTGCATAATCACACCTAACAATAGGCAGTTCTATCTTTAGTCATATTTATATCAATTAAATACAACTGTGAAGTAATGCTACCTACGTTGAAATCCTCCGATAGATAAATAAATCTAATTTCGGGTATAGTTATGTATTATGTTTTCTCGTATATTAGCGAGACATGCGTAATTGGAATAAACATGTTTCCGTGGGGTTTCGATTCGCAACAGGATCGTGGGCGTTGGTCGTCTTAGTGAGGATCAAATGAAGCTAAACACACTTAACTAGCGAATTATTAAATTATATATAGCTTGGCAGTACATATGGTTTATTCTCAACACGACTTGATAATCTGTTTTATTTTATTCACTGTAGTTACAAGCTCAATGTAAACGATTCTATTAATATATACGTATTTCTAATTGCTACTTCATCCAGTCTGCATCTGCCACTCTACCTCCCAAAAGCCAAGAACGTTTGCATTACGTTGTTATCCAGGAACGGTGACAGTCGTGCGGTTTCATTATAAAGTAGTAGTGGACTAAACATTTGTATTTTTCAAGCCCAGCCAGTACTCACTCTGGATTCCATTTATATCCGCCAATTTTTTCATTTTAATTTATTAACCATATATTTTTTCCGCCGCCAAAAAATATAAATATCTAATCGGATTTTTCAGTAATTTTTATGACATTTTTACTTTCAATATAAATTGTTTCATTTACGAATATTTTATTCGTTTATTAGGTATATATCATGTTACAAAAGAAGATACGCCATGATGAACTTTGCGGATTTTATACTGAATAATTGATGTATTTTGTTTTTATAAAATGCGTATTTGTATATTTTGTTTTCAAAAAGAACTGTACTAAGTAACGTCTTTTAGTTCATTTCAATTACAATGACATATAATACAAATCACGTGTATGATATACCAATCGTACACAAAACCAATCCTATATATATGGATGTTTGTTTCCTAATCACTACATCAATCAAACAAACAAACAAAGTAATAACAATACCATTTATTCTTAATGAAATATCGTGTGCTTTTAGTCCTAATGTAAAATTGTGCTATGGAAGCTAATTCGGGCCACTTTAATTTTCTATTTTATACTATAATTTCAGCATGGCAGTCGCAAATTTAAACATTATCTAGTAATTTCAAGACATTAAGTTGAAATTTTAAGCTTTATTAGGTTGACATTTCGGGAAACTATCTTGAAATTATAGTAAAGAATAAGAAATAACTTGGCCCTATTTGGCTTCCGTATTGAGCGCGTTCAATGTACGCACATGAGACAATACTTTGTCTACGTTTTACACAACGAAAAATAGATAACTAGCGTGGGTCGTCCAGTTTGCGTCGGCTTTATTTTTGTAAACAAATGTGTGAACGATGTTGGTCAATGACAAAATAATAGAAACGTATTTCCGTATGCTTACAGCCTAAAACCTGACTATTATAACGAAAACAATAGCACATTATAATGAAACATTCTCGAGTGTTTTGATACTGGTGGAGACGTTTTAAACTATAAATCGCCCTTACGATGGATAAAACTAGTTTTAACTGGACTGTTTGCTACTGATGAGAACCGATAACAATTGACCAGTAGGACCAACCCGGGCGACAGGAGTGAAATTAAAACTAGTTTTTCAAAGTACACAAGCCTCAGGCAGTTTATACTGCGTTGCTCTTGTTCTATTTCTGTAACTGGTCGCAAACGGTTTGCCAACCAGTCTTGTGTGACAAGAGTTTAACTATGGCTGCTAGTTTTTAGCACAGCCCGGGCTACGCAATATATAGGAACTGGTTTATATTGGTCGTTAAGTGAACGTTATGTGGCTTAAGTCGGCAAAACTGGTTGGACGTGCCGCTGACCTGACGACGACTTGAGCGCAGTTACAATCCCGACCAACCCAGATTTATTAGTTTTACCCGTCCCTAATCGTAGGCGACATAAAGCTGTTGATTCAGATAGTTTTTTAAAGGGACATTTCTAACGTGTTAATGCTTGTGATCATTAGATGTTTCAATTCAGCATAAAACGTTCCTTTTCGAATCGGATTGAATAATTCCAATTGAATAACGACTTTTTCAAAATACTTTTTTATTCTTCATCATACATATGTCACTAAACTGATCCGCAATGAATTTGAACTCGACCGTTGGCTAAATCTATTTGTTAAGATCAACTAAATTTTCGTCAAGGTCGCTGAGATGTAAATAAGGTTAGGGCACGCGATTGTTGACGAGATTATAGGTTAGGCTCGACCGTTACTGTGAATACGGGTTTTCGCATAAACAGTGTGGAACAGTTTGCCGTCACGAAACTTACTCTTAGCCGCGAATGCAATCTGATTAAATTACAGATTTATATTTCGTTTAGTTTTTTTTATACTTTCAATGGCCTCTACTGCATGAAGATCTGACCAGTTGTAGTGGGGGGGGGATACGAGCGGCGTTTGACCCTATGACGTCAGACACAGTTCCGATGCACCCCATGAACTCGGTACAACAGACTGTTGCATTGGGTAATCCCTCACATCAACCAGAAGACAAGTAAAACGAAATTTTGAAAAAAAAATAAACGAAACGAAATAGGATCTGTGTCTTAATCTGATTGCCGCAAATGTAATGGGGTTTAATGTCACGTTAACGCAATACTTCATCTGGAGTAAACATATGGTAATTATCATTTCTATCGTTACGTGTACAATGCAAGGTAGAAACATTTTGCCCGGGCAGTGGTGTTCCCGCCTACTCCTCTTCGACTTACAACTGTCAAAATATGTACATGGCTGGACATAGGTTTCTGTTTAAAAAAATATAGTAGCGAAAGCACTAATAAGCCATTGTTTATTAAAAATAATTTAATAGTGTATTTGATTTTAATATTTTCAAAGGAAAATAGCGGATTTTCTCGAAATTCTGAATTGCGTTTTCGAAAAGTGACCTACGTTTGCTTTTATGTCAATTCAATAATTTGACCCTTCATTATTTCTACCGGAAACTATGGAGCTATATTTAATTCTGACGATATATAGCCCAGAGTCTGTTGTTTATATCGCTGCTCTTTCTACTGTCGTCATGTGCACTAACAGTATTAGACCAGTACTCTGGTTAGCCGTGGTATTATGTTAAATTAGGTTCCGCCTTGGGGTGAAAATACGGAATAACGTAACGTGTATACAGGAGTGGATAAAAATAACAAAATTCGTGACATATTATGACGTTATGCACTTGCATTAGATCGAACAGGATCCCGTTTGGATCAAAACATGTTTATTTTTGAAAAGTACAGTTCCTGCCACCCCCACCTCGAATGACCCCATACGATGGACATCTCCCACTACTCTTACGTTACCGACCATGGCCCCGGGACGTTTTTAAGTAGCGGTAACTTCCCGTTTACTTGAAGATTTCACTGTGCTAAAAATATGTCGTACATTTAAGCAGGACCGGGATTAAGTGGGAGAGGAGCTGACTGGGCTGCAGGTCAACAAATCAGATTTTTAAAAACATCTCTACCATAAATATATATGTCATATGTTACGGTAGAGTTAAACAAGGGGGTGGGGGGATAAGATTTTCGCAGCTACGGTAAGGAGGCAATCGGGGAGCACGAGTTGGAATATGCCACTTTTCACATTTGATATTTACAAAAGGGGCCGATGTTGTTAAGAACAGTCATAATCATGTTAGAAATGAAATGAAATGAAATGTGGTTTAACGTCCTACTGTTCTGCTCCTAACCTGGGCTAATGAAGACGGGCATACGCCATACAGTGTGCTATGAGGGAAATTTTTCCCGGGCAGCGGCGCTACGGCCTACTCTTATATCGAATTCCAACTGCCAAGGGATCTTTTACGTGCACGCCAATGTGTACACGAGGCCTCGGTTTTTCGTCCCATCCGAACGACTAGACAGCTGTCCTTGTCAGGCCCTCCATTCTGCATCACTGACAAGGGGGAAACCAGGCCGGATCGAACACCCGACCTCCAGACTAGCTAGCAAGCGTCTTACCAACTTAGCCACGTGATCCCCATAATCATGTTAGATACAACAGGGTGCTAATTTTTTTTATTATAATGAAATGCGGTTTAACGTCCTACCGTTCTGCCCCGACTAGGATAATGAAGACGGACATACGCCATCAGGCTGCGGAGGGGCAGTTAATTTTTTTATGGGTGGGGGGGGGGCAAACCCGACAGTCTACAGTAGGTATTTTTGAGCTATGGTCGGCAATTTCTTTTTTCGAGGGGGGGGGGGCAGTGAAGTTTTTAGGGGGCACACCCGGCAGTCTACAGTAGGTATTTTAGAGCTATATGGCCAGCAAATTTTTTTTTCGGGGAAGAGGGGGGTGCGGGGGGGGGGGGGGCAGTGAAGTGCACACCCGGCACAGTCTACAGTAGGTATATTGGACCTATGGTCGGCAAAATTTTTTTCGGGGGGGGGGGGCAGTGAAGTTTTTAGTGGGCACACCCGGCACAGTCTACAGTAGGTATTTTAGAGCTATATGGTCAGCAATTTTTTTTTTCGGGGAGGTTGGGCAGTGAAGTTATGGGGGGGGGGGGCACATTTAATTCTGACGATATATAGCCCAGAGTCTGTTGTTTATATCGCTGCTCTTTCTACTGTCGTCATGTGCACTAACAGTATTAGACCAGTACTCTGGTTAGCCGTGGTATTATGTTAAATTTGGTTCCGCCTCGGGGTGAAAATACGGAATAACGTAACGTGTATACAGGAGTGGATAAAAATAACAAAATTCGTGACATATTATGACGTTATGCACTTGCATTAGATCGAACAGGATCCCGTTTGGATCAAAACATGTTTATTTTTGAAAAGTACAGTTCCTGCCACCCCCACCTCGAATGACCCCATACGATGGACATCTCCCACTACTCTTACGTTACCGACCATGGCCCCGGGACGTTTTTAAGTAGCGGTAACTTCCCGTTTACTTGAAGATTTCACTGTGCTAAAAATATGTCGTACATTTAAGCAGGACCGGGATTAAGTGGGAGAGGAGCTGACTGGGCTGCAGGTCAACAAATCAGATTTTTAAAAACATCTCTACCATAAATATATATGTCATATGTTACGGTAGAGTTAAACAAGGGGGTGGGGGGATAAGATTTTCGCAGCTACGGTAAGGAGGCAATCGGGGAGCACGAGTTGGAATATGCCACTTTTCACATTTGATATTTACAAAAGGGGCCGATGTTGTTAAGAACAGTCATAATCATGTTAGAAATGAAATGAAATGAAATGTGGTTTAACGTCCTACTGTTCTGCTCCTAACCTGGGCTAATGAAGACGGGCATACGCCATACAGTGTGCTATGAGGGAAATTTTTCCCGGGCAGCGGCGCTACGGCCTACTCTTATATCGAATTCCAACTGCCAAGGGATCTTTTACGTGCACGCCAATGTGTACACGAGGCCTCGGTTTTTCGTCCCATCCGAACGACTAGACAGCTGTCCTTGTCAGGCCCTCCATTCTGCATCACTGACAAGGGGGAAACCAGGCCGGATCGAACACCCGACCTCCAGACTAGCTAGCAAGCGTCTTACCAACTTAGCCACGTGATCCCCATAATCATGTTAGATACAACAGGGTGCTAATTTTTTTTATTATAATGAAATGCGGTTTAACGTCCTACCGTTCTGCCCCGACTAGGATAATGAAGACGGACATACGCCATCAGGCTGCGGAGGGGCAGTTAATTTTTTTATGGGTGGGGGGGGGGCAAACCCGACAGTCTACAGTAGGTATTTTTGAGCTATGGTCGGCAATTTCTTTTTTCGAGGGGGGGGGGGGGGCAGTGAAGTTTTTAGGGGGCACACCCGGCAGTCTACAGTAGGTATTTTAGAGCTATATGGCCAGCAAATTTTTTTTTCGGGGAAGAGGGGGGTGCGGGGGGGGGGGGGCAGTGAAGTGCACACCCGGCACAGTCTACAGTAGGTATATTGGACCTATGGTCGGCAAAATTTTTTTCGGGGGGGGGGGGCAGTGAAGTTTTTAGTGGGCACACCCGGCACAGTCTACAGTAGGTATTTTAGAGCTATATGGTCAGCAATTTTTTTTTTCGGGGAGGTTGGGCAGTGAAGTTATGGGGGGGGGGGCACATTTAATTCTGACGATATATAGCCCAGAGTCTGTTGTTTATATCGCTGCTCTTTCTACTGTCGTCATGTGCACTAACAGTATTAGACCAGTACTCTGGTTAGCCGTGGTATTATGTTAAATTTGGTTCCGCCTCGGGGGTGAAAATACGGAATAACGTAACGTGTATACAGGAGTGGATAAAAATAACAAAATTCGTGACATATTATGACGTTATGCACTTGCATTAGATCGAACAGGATCCCGTTTGGATCAAAACATGTTTATTTTTGAAAAGTACAGTTCCTGCCACCCCCACCTCGAATGACCCCATACGATGGACATCTCCCACTACTCTTACGTTACCGACCATGGCCCCGGGACGTTTTTAAGTAGCGGTAACTTCCCGTTTACTTGAAGATTTCACTGTGCTAAAAATATGTCGTACATTTAAGCAGGACCGGGATTAAGTGGGAGAGGAGCTGACTGGGCTGCAGGTCAACAAATCAGATTTTTAAAAACATCTCTACCATAAATATATATGTCATATGTTACGGTAGAGTTAAACAAGGGGGTGGGGGGATAAGATTTTCGCAGCTACGGTAAGGAGGCAATCGGGGAGCACGAGTTGGAATATGCCACTTTTCACATTTGATATTTACAAAAGGGGCCGATGTTGTTAAGAACAGTCATAATCATGTTAGAAATGAAATGAAATGAAATGTGGTTTAACGTCCTACTGTTCTGCTCCTAACCTGGGCTAATGAAGACGGGCATACGCCATACAGTGTGCTATGAGGGAAATTTTTCCCGGGCAGCGGCGCTACGGCCTACTCTTATATCGAATTCCAACTGCCAAGGGATCTTTTACGTGCACGCCAATGTGTACACGAGGCCTCGGTTTTTCGTCCCATCCGAACGACTAGACAGCTGTCCTTGTCAGGCCCTCCATTCTGCATCACTGACAAGGGGGAAACCAGGCCGGATCGAACACCCGACCTCCAGGCTAGCTAGCAAGCGTCTTACCAACTTAGCCACGTGATCCCCATAATCATGTTAGATACAACAGGGTGCTAATTTTTTTTATTATAATGAAATGCGGTTTAACGTCCTACCGTTCTGCTCCGACTAGGATAATGAAGACGGACATACGCCATCAGGCTGCGGAGGGGCAGTTAATTTTTTTATGGGTGGGGGGGGGGGCAAACCCGACAGTCTACAGTAGGTATTTTTGAGCTATGGTCGGCAATTTCTTTTTTCGAGGGGGGGGGGGGGCAGTGAAGTTTTTAGGGGGCACACCCGGCAGTCTACAGTAGGTATTTTAGAGCTATATGGCCAGCAAAATTTTTTTTCGGGGAAGAGGGGGGTGCGGGTATATTGGACCTATGGTCGGCAAATTTTTTTTCGGGGGGGGGGGGCAGTGAAGTTTTTAGTGGGCACACCCGGCACAGTCTACAGTAGGTATTTTAGAGCTATATGGTCAGCATTTTTTTTTTTCGGGGAGGTTGGGCAGTGAAGTTATGGGGGGGGGGGGGGCACACACCCGGCACAGTCTACAGTAGGTATTTTAGAGCTATGGTCGGCAAATTTTTTTTCGAGGGGGGGGGGGGTGCAGTGAAGTTTTTAGGGGGCACACCCGGCACAGGCTACAGTAGGTATTTTAGAGCTATATGGTCAGCAAATGTTTCTTGGGGGGGGGGGGGCAGTGGAGTTTTTAGGGGGCACACCCGGTACAGTCTACAGTAGGTATTTTAGAGCTATATGGTCAGCAAATGTTTTTTCGGGGGGGGGGGGCAGTGGAATTTTAGGGGCCACACCCGCCACAGTCTACAGTAGGTATTTTAGAGCGGAAATTTTGCCCTGACAGTGGGCACGTAAATGTATACACTTGACCTCGGGTTTTCATCCCATCCAAAGGACTATACGTTGTCCCTTGCCAGACACTCGGTCCTGCACCACTGACACGATACACTTGACCTCGGGTTTTCATCCCATCCAAACGACTATACGTTGTCCCTTGCCAGACACTCGGTCCTGCACCACTGACACGATACACTTGACCTCGGGTTTTCATCCCATCCAAACGACTATACGTTGTCCCTTGCCAGACACTCGGTCCTGCACCACTGACACGGGGGAACCACGCCGGAAAACCCCGATGAACTTTCTCGGCCAATGCAGGGATCAAACACGCGACCTCCGGGTTAGCGTGCCAACGTCTCATCCGCTGGCTCCCTTATTTTTTGATTAAAGAGAAATGTGGTTTTAACGTCCTTTCGGTACACTTCTGGACTAGTATACAGTACGGTTTTATTTCAACAATTGTTTGCGCTAAAGGTTCTGTAGCAGTGGGAGGAAACCGGAGAAAACATTCACGGCGTCATGCTGGTTAACTTTGTGGGGGTGGAGCGAGGCAACAAAGGGTTATGGGCGAACACACCGACACCTTTGATGTCATTTATATAGATTATATGATCAAATTTGTGAAGAAAAATTCAATATATGTATCAAATATCAAAATCATAATGGATAAATAGGGCATAAAGGCTGATTCACAAACGACAAAGTAATAATTTTTAAAAAAAAACGTGCAGAATGCACTAAGCAGGCTAAAACGAATGCCGTTCAATTTGAACTGTTCACGTATTTCACTGAACATAATTGATGAGAAATTAAATTTTCCTTTTTCAAACTTTAGAACCAATTTTTTTTCTATTTCAAGCTTCCAAAACAAAATAGAGCCATACGCCCTTTAAATCAGTTTTCTATCAAAAAGTAGAATGGGGAATAAATGTCGACTAGTGACCTAGGTGCAGTGGGGTTTTTTTTCAAATTTTCATTCGATTGAAAAGCAAATTATTTTGCAGTGCAAATGTCTTGCCCAAAAGATTTTCCGACGTGATTCCTCCTTGTCAGTGATACGGGACGGGACGGGACGGGGTGGGGTGGGTGGGGGTGGCAAGGATAGTGCCTTGTAAACGTTGGTGTGCAGTTAAAAGAAACCCTTAACAGTTAAAATACAATTGCCGTCCGGGCAAAGTTACCGGCATAACACACTGTATAGCCAATCTGATTAAAATACATGTACAGATCTATAAGATCTGACCAGTTGATTTAGGAGGTCGCGTCAAAGGTCATACGAGCGACTTTTGACCTTATGGCGTCAACCAATCAGCATTTATGTTTCTAGTGGATTACCCACAGTTCCGTGCATCTCGCCTCAACAGACCGTTTCATTGGCTAATCCCTCACATCATCCAGAACACGTCAATGATAACAACTCTTCCAGATACTAATGTAGTAAAGTAAAACGAAATTTTGAACAATAAAAAACGAAACGAAATAGGATCTGTGTTTTAATCAGATTGACTGTATAGCGTATATTCGTCTTCATTATCCCGGTATGTTCAGAAAATTAGGAAGATAAACCACATTTCATTTATTTGACCAAAAGCTTGTATGTGAGGCTAGTCGTGGAGTGGGGATACACAAACTAAAGATAAAACGCCTCAAATTCATGAATAATCACCAAAATCCTGGCGGGAATTGTAAATTTTGGCCATTTACTTCTCCATACCCATAGAGCCAATAAAAGTCTTCATAGAAAATGTGGCCAACGGAACAGGAGAGAGAGGCTATAAATAAAACGAACTTGACAAGATCTGCTGGAATAGTTCGCAATGCGGAAGAATATAAAGGGAAGCAACTCCAGGATGAACGAAAAGGGCTCAGACTGGTAATTCTCTCCACGTTGACTTTATTGCTCAAGTTGTGCTTTTTCTTAACCGGAGATCTTAATATAACCACAAAAAGCTCATCATGTCTACATTACATGTATGTGATAAAGAATTGGAAGGTGGTTGACAAACTTTTTGCCTCAAAAAACATCTTCTCAATTCTACACCAAGACCATTCATAATGGGGGGTGTGGGGGAGGGAAAAGAAAGAAATCGAAATTAAGATTTTTGAAATTATATCAGTATTCGATGTACCTGCTGTCCTACTTAATTTGAATAAAAAGATTATGTCATGTTTTTTTGTTTTTTTACAAATTGCTGGGTAAGTACTTTAACATTTCTCACATCTTCAATAGAAGGCTTAATCTCGACTTAACTACATACATCTTATCAAGCCCTTCTCGTAATACCCCGCATATTTTGGCACTATTTTTGATTGGGTATAAGCCCAGCTTGTGATCCTATCAGATTCCTTCATTAAAAATATCGTTACAATTATCAAGTCTTATAGCTCAAATGTCTACATGTGACAATCGAGTTGCAAAGTTCAAGGTTCGATCCGGAGGGCCTAACAAGGACAGCTGTCTAGTCATTCGGATGAGACGAAAAACCGAGGTCCTGTGTACACATGCGCGTAAAAGATCCCTTGACAGTTGGAATTCGATATAAGAGTAGGCCGTAGTGCCGCTGTCCGGGCAAAATTTCCCTCATAGCACACTGTATGGCGTATGCCCGTCTTCATTAGCCCAGTTCGGAGCAAAACAGTAGGACGTTAAACTCCATTTCATTTCATTTCATTTCATTTCATTTCAAGGTTCGATCAATGTTAAGGTTGCTGGAAATCATACCTGATCAACAAAGAGTTTCTATGGAGGCCGCCATATTTGTTTACAGTGTGTTATGTGCGACGACCACTGATTGGACAATGCTAATTGATCACGTGTAAACACAACGAGCGCAAAATTTCGGGAATTGCCCAGTTCTGAAGCAACGGTTAGATGTTGTAAAACTCGCGATCGTTGCTTCAGGAACATGCATTTCTCAGTACTACTACTAGGCACTATACTTGAATCTTGTGGGCATACAATCAAGGAGTTAGACATGGGCCACAGACTAGACAACTTGTTGGTTCTCGATCTCTTGTCAGTGGTGCAGGATGGAGGGCATGATAAGGACAGCTGTCTAGTCGTTTGTATGGGACAAAAAACTGAGGTCCCGTTAATACATTGGCATGCACGTAAAAGATCCCTTGGCAGTTGAAATTCGGTATAGTGCCACTGCCCGAGCAAAATTTCCCTCATAGCAAGAGGAAACTGGAGGACCCAGAGAAAACCCATGACTCAGTGACAGACCTTATAGCTACGTCTACACTAGCAGCATTCACCGTCTACACTAGCCTTTTAAATCCCGGTTTTTTCCTAAAAGCCGGCTTTTTCAATTTCTCAATCGTAAAAGCCGGCTTTTTAAAATCCGGCAATTATTGAGGGATTTTTCAAAATCAAAAAGCCGGCTTTTTCAAAAAAACGGCAATTTTATGTGTGTAGACGGTAAATCCGGGATTTATCAAGTACCCGGATGTCATTCGTCCCGAGCTTCCGTACATTCATAACATTGGCATTGCTTCCGGTTCTAAGAAATTGCGGTAAATCTCAAATCCATCTATAGCCTAGCCTATTTAATTTCAACATGCCTAACCTAAAATGGGTTAACGAGGAGTGCTTATTGCTAATTGAGATTTGGGGGCGGGGGAACATTCAAGCTTTGTTTGATGGAACTGTCAAAGACAATAAAATTTACAGGGTTATATGCGCTGAATTAGCCGAAGCTGGCTTCTCTCGGCTTCTGTCAGCGATCTGCTATATTCCATAAGCTGGATATATAATTGCACCAAAGTAACCAAAGTAATCATTATTATTATATTATTATCTCTGCAAAATTGACTGAAGCCGATGGCGTAATAAATAAACCGGAAGTTCCACAAATAACGAAGGTCGGTGTTCATCGTCTTTTTCCGTTCAGTCAGTGTAGACGCTACACTTGAAAAAGCTGGGTTTTGAAAAAACCGGGTTTTTAAAAAGCCGGCTTTTTCAAGCCTAGTGTAGACGAAGCTTATGATACAGCCCCCACGCCCTAATCATTTGGCCATCCCCCCCACATAACACACTGTATGGTGTGTGCCCATCTTCATTAGCCCAGTTGAAGCAGAACAGTAGGACGTTAAACCCCATTTCATTTTATTTCTCAATCTCACACAAACGCCAGTTTTAATGAGAGTTATCTAATGAATTGTAAGTTTGAGAATTTATCAAAAAGAAAATTAAATCTGCCTCTTTTACATTATTTCCAAAATAAAAGTCTGTGTCTAGTAAAAGCTTCATCATGATATTACCGCATTAGATAAGGCTCATAAACCTGTGGGGAAAAACACATTTACATTTATGAATTAGGATTAACTATGGGTTTGTCTTTCATCTGTAAACTGTTGTATATACTTTGATAAATCGTTTCGAGATCTTTGAAAACTCTCAAATTTGTCCCTACGTTTTTGTTCCGACATTTCGGGATTCTCTGGTGGAACTAATCCAGAGAACATTTTATAATACACAATTGTTGAGTCTACATTATACACTGCAAGTGTTAAACAGTTTGTTTCTACATTTTCTAACTTTATTGCTGAAAAATACATCTTCATATCTGCTGGACTGATTTGGCTATAGATGTCTGTAGGTAAAATCAATTCTGTTTGACCCTTCTTTGATGACCGTCCAGAGAGAAATACCAAATTCATTTCACGGCAGTGGTGAGTTCTGACATCAAACCAGTTCCGAACTTCGCACAAATCTAAGAAAACCCGAATCGCCATCATAACTTGATCCTCATTTTGAGGGCACCAGGATATCGCCTCGACATATTTTGGGTGGTCACGAAGGTCTGGGTAACCCGCCATTTAGTCCGTATAAAACAAACACACGAAACAACAAAAGTAATAATGACTAATTTATTGATGTGTGGGAGCCGCCATTTCGGAACACAATTTGCGGATCGTTAAATACTTGGGAATAGTCAATTTTTTTTCTTCACCATTACAATTGAAAATCATATCTCATTTCTATAACAACGGTTATAAATGGTATTTTCCTGTATGTGAATATGTATATGGATTGTTATATCAAATATTTCCGAAATAAAGATACTTTCTAGAAATTAACATGGTGTCTCGACACGACTGATTAATTAGTCAATCCGTAATGTACTGTAATCAAGGGAAGTAACCTAAATTAATGGATTTACCTCCCTTGCACTGGGAACACGCGTCATGAGATTCAATTTCAATAAATTTCTTGGGAAGATTAGCGATTTCTAATATTTAAAAAATATATATATATTTAATAAATTTGATTACTAACCTTCGTCTTTAATAACCAACCATTTCTTCTCAACGGCTTTAAAAGGGAGTCTGATTGTAATGGATTTACCTCCCTTCCACCAATGAAGAAGACTTAATTCCAGCAAAAAATTGCCCCCCAAAAAATTTATTTTCGGTCAATGAAAAATTCGACGACCTTTTTTTTTCTATTAACGTTTAGAGAAAAAATATAACTAACTTATTTCTATGAGATCCACACTGCCCGAAAAGTATTTTCTCGTCTTTTTCTTGTCCACTGCATATGCCCGAAAATATGCCCGAAGCTCTCTTATGATAGGTATGCCCGAAAAAACGGTATTGCCCGAAAATAGGTATTGCCCGAAAAACGGGCATCGGGCCGGAAAGCGGCAGAGGAAACTAGCAGTAAAACGCGTTTGCGACCGTCAAATATTCCAAAATTTTCTTGGTCGGTCATTCGCCTCTCAAAGAAAACGGCGCCGCTGTCTATAAATCCGAAATTTTTCGGGCATTTCTAGTTTTGCTTCCCTAACTGTCACCGAGCCCTAATAAAACACTAATTTTACTTTTCTTGTAATTGAATATCACGAATTTGTACTGAGTTGACTATGGATTAAAACATTTTGTCTGGAGCCACTCTACTTTGTGCGACATTTTTCGGGCATCGATTATTATTTGTGAATGCAGATGCAACAGTCTGATTGGATGGTTAGAATTCAGAGTGGGATTTCAGTTACAAAACCATTGGACACTTTTGGAGTTGCTTACACGAGCTAGAATAGCAGAAAACGCATTTACGATGATTAAATTTTCAAATTTTTCTCCGGGAGGGTGAGGCCTCCATATACCGCGCGACGATTGATTGGTTGTTTGGAATTCGGGTCAGCCAAGTAGGCTATATTGGACCAAATTGAAGTTGCTGTATTCCCAGACTGGAATAACAGGAAAACGTGTTTGCGGCAGTTACATTTTCAAAATTTTCTCCCAACGGTACCGTCCTCAATGACTGTAAACGATTGATTGGAATTCGAGTCAGCCACCTTAATAAGGCTATGATATATATTCGACCACTTTGAAGTTGCTTTGTTCACCGGCTGAAATAGCAGGAAAACGCGTTTGCGACAGTTAAATTTTCAATATTTTATCCTAATGGTCCCGTCTTCGAGGACTGTAAACGATTGATTGGAATTCGAGTCAGCCACCTTAATTAGGCTATATTAGACCGCTTGAAGTTGCTTTGTTCACTGGCTGAAATATCGGGAAAACGCGTTTGCGGCAGTTAAATTTTCAAAATTTACTCCTAACGGTCCCGTCTTCGAGGACTGTAAACGATTGATTGGAATTCCGAGTCAGCCACCTTAATTAGGCTATATAAGACCATTTTGAAGTTGATTTGTTCAACGGCTGCAATAGCAGGAAAAAGTGTTTGCAGCCGTCAAATATTCCAAAATTGTCTTTGGGGGGGGGGGTATACAAGGTCGCTGCTGTCTGTAAACCCGAAGTTTGTTTTCAATCACAGGTCACAAATTATTGAAAACAGCATCAATCCCGTTAGGCCTAGACAATTTTTTAACGTGTTCGTTTTATCTCTCGGTATACGGACATACGTTCCAACCCTACATGGAAGACTATTGTAGATTTTTTGCTCTTTAAATTAATAATAGAATTATATTATATCTGTAACTAATTATTGGTGTTAGATGATTATGCCCTAGATATTATGGCCTGGGATAAACACGTCTGTCATATGTCCATGTTGTTGTCAAGATTTATATTTAATTGTTTTCAGTAATTGGGAAAATAACTGATGTAAAGTTTATGGAGTCAAGGATAATTTATTGTGTAAAATACACGTGATTGGAAATTTACTAATTGCATCATACACTGTAACCATCCAATCATATCAGTAATTGCACAGATTCAAGGCCATGCATAGTCTGATCTGTGCGTGATGTCCATATGGGTCCTATAAAATAGACCCTGCAAGGCCTTTAAGATCAGATATCATTGGGTTCCGGACAGATACCACCTGAGTTCCTAGAGACTGCCTTTGAATTCTCAGAGAGAGTAGACATCGCATTGGTTCTTTAGAAGACCATGTGATGTAGTCGTTAACCTTTTACAGGTGTTGGGGTTGAGAGAAAGATGTTAATTATAAGTATGCTAATGTAATCTATTATGCATTGTAACCATATGTATCCGGCTTGATATAAAATGTAGAACAGAAATGATGCCTTGTTATTTCTGGTAAGATAAACGCCTTAACTACTGAGATAGTAGTATGAAGGAAATACACAACGTGCAAGGGAACCCAAAGAAGAAAATTACACATATTAGACGATCACAAGGATATTAAGAATTAAGATATGTAGTAAGAAGAGAGTGCATGGGTCATACGTGGGGTGTGGTGACCGGATTTGAGGGTCCGCTTTCCACGTCTGACAAAAGACTCATGGTACTACATACAAGCGTTATATTACAAGGAAATTAAACTAGGCTAAAGTGGTATACGTACGACATAACGTCATTGCTCTATTTTATAATAGAAAATCGAATATTTGAGTTACATTGGGTACAAATACAATTCAATAAATAGAACAAAAATAATCCATATCAACCTGGGCCAAACGGATTGAATAATGTCAAACGAATTTTAATGGGGTTTAACGTCATACTTTTCTGTAATTCGAAATGCGCTGTGCTCTTTGCCGGGTCCTCTGTCCTACACCACGCTGAAAATGCCGAATAGCGCCCTATGCCAATACCGGGATCGAACCTGGACCATTCTTTGTTAGTGAGCCTTACAATTTTATTCGTACACAAAATACCGTATTGAAATGGAAGACGGTTCTTTTACAAATTAATTTCCTTTATAGAGAAAAATGGTATGCCGCGGATCCAAATTGCAGCATAGCTCGTGAATAATCTCTATATTTTTTAAGCCCAACTCCAACTTCAAGCCCCTTATACCAATTTTAGACGGGACTAAAACATGGTTCAATAATTCGGTTGCGCGTAGTAGGGGTCGTTAGCAGTGGGGGGGGGGGACCCGGAGACCACCCACGGGGTTGGACATGCCACTTTTCTCCTTGTCACGTACAACCGTCGAATCGAAACCCCACCAGTTGACTCAATAACGGCTCATATGATACAGCGCGCACGTGCTAACCATTCGCCCCCACCACCCCACCGCTCCACCCCCCACACCACCAGCCTAGGAATTCAAAGACAAGTAGGCTGTAGCGCCACTGTCCGGGTAAAATCTCCCACGTAGCACATTGTATGGCGTACGCCAGTCTTCATTTGTTCAATCGATGCAGAAAAGTAGGACGTTAAATCCCATTTAATTTTTATTTCCTTTCTTTGGTACCTTATCTATATAACAATCTACTACTTTTTTAGTTTCTAATTTTCTATTTTGGTATTTTAAAGATACAAAAACAAATAGCAATCATATATATATTTAAATTTCTGAAAAGAATCTCGCATTTTATCTATCCATGTGTTTTCAAATGTTAAAAATATTCGAAATAAAATGGATTTAGATATATATCTTGAAGGAAGATTTATCGCCATTGCTTGTGAAGAAGTAACATTTTGCTGTTAATATCCCGTTAATTAAAGATTTTATTGAGTTTGTGTAATGCGTGTATGGATTACATATAAACAAACGAGGAGAAGATAGTGAACCTGATACATATCTAATAACCAAGATATTATGTGCACGGGTCTTTAACGGGTGTCTTATCTGTAATGAGATCCTGACAAGTGAAGCAACTTGGACTAATTTATACAACTTGTTAAGCCTCACTTGGTTCCCTTTAATACGGTTCATCCGCACTCTATCTGTCTCATAAAGTCAAACTGTGATCAACACGAGTTGACCCACGGCATTTTATTGGTAAAACCGCGGCAAATATACACATTGGGTTATTAGCATATTAATGAAAAGGATGAATAGGCCGCTATCTCGTAACAACTTGATGGTTGTCGAATGCTTAATTCTCCATTACTGATTATGAAGAGGTAGAGAAGAAGTTTATTATCGCGCTTGATAATCTGTCTTGTGAAATTGAGAACGGATGCGATATCCATGTGGTTGAAATTTATACAGCCATGAACACGAGTCGCGTGGCACCCTGGGGGCACGTTCCACACCGGTGATGATGATGCACATTGCGTCTAGTGGAGGCAGCTGCTTGATTAAGCAGATCTTAGCAAGTTTTCTCATTATTACCCTATTATCTGAAAGAGAGCTGGAGAGGTCTGCTATTTGAGGTTATCTAAATTCCATTCTCCCCCTTTATATTCTTAATGGGCTACGGAAGAAAGATAATGATAAATGAAAACGGCTGGAAAAGGGTACAAATGATTACAGATACTTTTTTCATACACAGAAACTTTTATTTTCTAAACATTGAGAGAATTAAAAAAAAATAGAGTTGATGTTTTTTGTGTGTAAATATTTTACCGCTCGCTTTGTTTGATATTGTAAAATAAACAAAGACTTTTAAAGAAATGTATTTGACAGAATTCAAATTAATTTCTAAGGAACTCAAGGATATAATTACTGGTGTGTATTTTTTGTTCATCGCGTCATAGAATCGTGCACGATATTATCCATTATTATTCATATCTATTATTTCTCTATAAAAGAGTTAGAAATCAGAGTCAATTTTACGTTTCTTTTAATCATAATTTAATAGTGTAATTAGACAGTTTGTGAGAAAGTATGTGAATGAAATAGCGTTATACTCTTGCACATTGTGGGGTGTTTCACGTTGTTTTTAGTTTGTTTTTTTTCTAAAAAGAAAGTGAGGCCTTTTTAAGAATAATACAATAATGGAGTTTAAAAGAACTTATGAATGAAATAGTTATGTATGATATCAATGGGGTATAACTGTAGCCCTATTCACCATCTGATATTTTAAACATCAAATAATTTTATAATTAATTTAATAGTTGAATTAATTTAATTATATGAAAAGGAGTGGCTATAGATTAAGAAAAGATTAAAAGAAATGAAAATGTAACGCGTTATGACGCGACAATTAGATTCATTTTTGCGCCAAAATATAAGCGTGCTATATTATTCTATTCTTGTATATTAATCATTCTGACGCGGGTGGTCGGGGTGGTCGAGTGATAGGGCCCTGAAATCTCGATTGGAATATTTCGGGTTCGATAAACACGAGTGGTCGAGTGGTAGAGCACTGAAATCTCGACTGGAATATCCCGGGTTCGACAAAACGGGTGGTTGAGCGATAGGGCACTGAAATCTCGACTGGAATATCCCTGGTTCGATAAACACAGGCGGTAGGACGGGGGTCGGGCTGGTGGAGCGATATGGTATTTAAATCTAGACTGGAAAATGCCGAGTTCGATAAAAACAGGGGGGGGGGGCTTGGTTGAGTGGTTGGGCACTGAAATCTCGATTGGCATATTTCGGGTTATATTAACACAGGGGGCCGGGCTAGTCGAGTGGTAAGGCACTGGAATCTCGACAGGAATATCCCCATTTCGATAAACACGGGGACCGGGCCGACTGAGTGGTAGGACACTGATATCCCTAGTTCGATAAACACTGTGGTCGATTGGTTGAGCACGGCCCGCCCGAACAGAAAATCCTGGGTTCGATACATACGGGGGACCGGAGTGGTCAAGCGGTAGGGCACTGGAATCTAGACTAGAATATCTGGAATGGTCACACGTACAAAAAAACCCCAAAGTTTAGTTGGCGGGAACCCAGCTTTTCCAGTCCCCATCGCATTACACACGTACTTATTAAGATGGAAATTAAAGTACGTTTATCTCAAATTACAGAATTATTGCGCTTGAACATTTATTGAAGGGGCATTATGTAGGATTTAGATAAAGAACTAACCGTTCTTGTTACAATAGTTTAAAATTAGATAATGCAAAATGAATACATGTATATTATTCAAAATTCTGAGCGAAGTTATCACTGTTTGTAGTTTTGACAAGACATGTGCATTGATTGTTTATTATCGTAACCATGGTGCTGGTTTTTTGAGGCTTAATCTCACTTCTCCATTTTTAAAATTAAATCATTAAATGACTGAACCGTTCTAATCTAATTAATCCAAGGCCATCCGATGGCATCGAGAGTTGATTATGCTCTTGTCATGTTGATAAATGTCTAATTAATAATTTATATGACATACAAAGAAAGACCTGCTATCGGCAGATTTAACTCGTGCATAATACCTGTTTAATATAGATTTCTCATCAACACCTTTGATGACCATGTTGTTTTCTGTGCCACCATAACTAAGAGTTAGTAAAATAAAATAAAATAGTATTGCTCATAACAATCAAAATAACTTAATTAATTATCAATTCCATTATAAAATACTGAACCAAATATAAAATAAACGGTATCATTAACTTCCTCGTAAAGAAATGGTTATTGTGAAGTAATTTTGTGATTAATTTTAGCTAAGTATGAAAGCTTTGAGAATCTTTTATATAAAATGTGTAGGAAATGAAATTGGGCTTCTCCGTCATAATAATCTTAATTACATTACATCCATAATATCACGAGATAATGTAGGAAGTTAAATTTGTAATAAACAACATGAAATGGGGCTTTTAACGATCAGGGGATCTTTGATGACGTGCTGCAACCCGTCCTGCCTAACTGACAACGGGAAATCCGACTGGAAATTCTCGAGGACACTTCTAGGACTCCTTCTTTTCTTAGTAAGTCAGAACCGCACTTATCATGCGGCTGTGACTCCCAAATCAGTTTCGAATCCGTCACTGAACGTTTTGATTTGTCTTATTCTTATAACTCAGTGCAACACAAATCTGTGAATACGTCTTGAATAAATGAAATTGTATACGTGCATACTTTTTTTTTAAATTGATGAAAAAACATGTAGTATGCGGCAGCTGGAAAGATATCATTGCAATTTTGCCAAATTATATTTTCCCTTTTAAATAGAAAATTAGATTCTGAAACTAACATAATGACTTGTGTTTTTTCGTATACAAAAATATTCTATAAATTAATTCAAATAGAGGCCACAAGTCGTGCCGACGTGTTGTGGGGTCTTAACCTTAATCTCTGCATTATTCGCTCTCTTAATTTAAAATGAGGTGTATAGTAATATTGTGGATTGAACGATTGAAAACAGCGGGTTATATAACTGTTTGTTTATTTTTGATTGGATATTTTACCACACTGATTGATGGAGTCAGAATGCATCGATTTTGTGGTGGAGCTGTCAATATGTTACCACTAATCCGATTATTTTAGAAACTGAAATAGGGTCGAACTGTAAGATCATTTTAAAACTTGAAATATCAATGCAAGTTATTAAATTGACGAATTGTTATCAACACTGTATTTTAAAACTTGATTTGATCATGAATATATATTTTAAAAGAATGATAATTTGTCGAAAAAATGTCGAAAATATATCAATCCACAACATTATACTTAATGATATGTACTCGTTGACCTGTCCTGGAACTGTTCGACTACGATATTACGTATCGAGTTCTTGGTCTTGTTCGGTCGATAGGATTAATTGATTGAATACTGGAAGTATTCATATGTCTTATTAAAGATTATATTTTGAAATTTGCTTTAATATAAACATATATTTTACTTGTAAAAAACATGAATTCAGTAATAAATAAGACATTTCTACATTATGATCTACGGTATATTTTTTCTAATATGCGTATTTGGCGACTTGTCCTTAAATTGTTTTAAATTCGAGTGATGTGGTGGGTGGGGGTGTTGGGAGGGGGGGGGGGTCGAGGGTGAATATGTCATTTCGTAATTATGACTAACATAATGTTCCATTGTACGTATAGGTCTTTAGTAGTGGGAGGAAGACGGTGTATACCGTTTTTTAATTAAACCGGGTGTTTGAATTATTGTATAAACCCAACCACATTATAAATTTAATGACGAATTAGTTCACCTGGTTAATAAAGACTATATTTTACCAACTGTCGCGGTGATCCGGGTTGGAAAATAGGTTAGTAATCACTATGATCGATTTAGACTGTATTTTAGTACTGACTGGCAACGGGATTAGATTGGCATTCAAAATACACGACCGTCAACATAAATCAAGTGTGTGCTGAATTATATATTGCCGATGTTAATTCTAATGTTACACCATTTCTGATTGGTCATCTGTTACAGCCACGAGACGTGCACGTGACGAAATGGGACTTCCTGAATGTGGTCGTAACGTCGTATTGTTAGTCGACTTCCATAAGGGAAATGTTACAAGTAATTCTATGAACAACAACTAACACATTTTTATTGTCAGCACCAAGGTGTCAAATTAATTTTCAGAACAAACGCACCAGTCCTATTTTGCTTCTGTAATATTCTATTATCGCATGGATTACGTCGCGTTCTGTTCTACCAATAGCATCATGAATAATTCATGAAGTCCTACAAGATTAAATTATTCATGCTTAGTTATTCTATATAAACTTTTTGTATTTGTAGTTATATTAAACTGATACTAATTCTTTCATATGGGTGAACGATTAAATCATTAAAGTTACAATTTCATATTTTCTAAGAAAGTCAAAACATAATTATTTCTATGTCTTTTGCTCAATGGGTTGTCAACTCACTATTATACGATCATAGGTGTCATTCTCACACTTAAAACTCATTTACACCGGAAATAATAACACAATTACCCCCAATTACCTCCCTTGTTTTATGTTCTCCACCATGGATTAGCTATCTTCAAACGTTTTAATTTGAAGATGAAAATGATATTTTTGCCAATTTCTCAACTGGCAATAGTGAATTATAGGAATAATAGGATTATTCTGTAACAAGGTCGGACTGTTTATAGATACCATCTATTTTAGGGCTTTATTTTAATACATTTTAAAAATATAACTTAAAAATATGAAATTGTAACTTTAAAGGGGCATTTTGGGAGATTAGATAAAGAGTTGGCAGTTCTCGCTATAATAGTTAAAAAAGAAATAGATAACTTAAATGATAATGCTGAAAATTTCAGTCAAACTGCTCCACTCTGAATCGAGATATTAGCTTTTGAATTTTAGGCTAGCCTCAGGCTAGCCTCGATCAGCATTACTTAAGTCGGTACGATAAAAACAAAGTCTCGATTATCCAGTTTTACGTTGAATTATTTTAAAACAAAAAATGTATTCCAATCCGCTAAATGTCGCAGGCTAGCGGCGATGGCATCGAGAGTTGATTATGGCCTGAATAAGTTAATGAATGTCTAATTAATAATTTAGATAACATAGGCCTAAAAAATGAAATGAAATGGGGTTTAACGTCCTACTGTTCTGTTCCTATGCTGGGCTAATGAAGACGGGCATACGCCATACAGTGTGCTATGAGGGAAATTTTGCCCGGGCAGCGGCACTATCGCCTACTCTTATATCGAATTCCAACTGCCAAGGGATCTTTTACGTGCATTCCAATGTATACACGGGACAACCTATATTTTGTTTTGAAATATCCTTTGTCGGGTATATGAAATTACAGAAGATTTACGATATTTCTACAGCATGGGCGAGGATACTGAAGTAACCGCTTCATGAACGAACTCTTTCATGTTTGCAAAGCAACGGGCCCGTTCGGAGAGGAAAGACACTAACCTCAATTATATATGTACGAAATGAAATGGGTTTAACGTCCGGAAAGCGGAGTTTCCCCTACTCTTAATCTATTTCAAGAGGTTCATTACTATGCACGCGAATAGTTACACTGACGGACCTGTTTTTTGTGTGTGTTTGTTTGTCCCATCCAAACAGCTAGGACACATTTATTGTCAGCCTCAATGGTGCCACCTGTTTTTTAAGATAAACTGTCAATGGTTCTACCCGGTCCAGAGTGACCTCTACCCTCCCCCACACCCCAACCCCAACACACTCGCACGATCCATCTTCTTCCACCTTACATGTTATATAATACGCCATATTCCTGTAGTATTTACGCGCTATGATATTATAATATACTATTCAAAAAAAGTAGGGGATATTTGATTTTTAAGTGTTATTAAAGTCACCTAATGAAACTGACGAAGAAACAAATGACAAAATGAAATGAAGTTCACATTCATCGATTTATTCCAAATGATCGTTAGACTAAGTAAGGCACAGACTGACCATTATAAGGGTAAAATGATACCCGGGGTCAAACAGCAAAGTTACCACAGCATCACAACCAAGTCAGTAACGGGTAAATCCTCCTCTGTTTGCCAAACAAGCATTGATCCGACGTGGCATACTCCTAATGAGACGTCTAAGGTCATTTTGGTCCAGATTGTCCCATTCCTGTTGCAACGCAGCAGCAAGTTCTTGGACATTGGCAGGACGTTGTTGACGTTGACGTAACCTCTGTCCAAGCATGTCCCAGACATGCTCGATGGGGGAGAGGTCGGGACTCAGTGCTGGCCAAGGTAATGTGGTGATGTTCTGTTGTTGGAGGTAACCTGTAACGATCCTGGCCCTGTGACATCTTGCGTTGTCATCCTGGAAGATGAAACGGCGGCCATGACGTCGTGCGAACGGCACAACATGGACTGCCAAGATGTTGTCCCGGTAGTACTGGACTGTAACACGCCCTGCAACAACATGTAAAGCCGTTCCAGCAACAATGATGCCTCCCCACACCATAACAGAACCACCCCAAATCGATCATGTCTGATGACGTTAACGTCTTGGAAGCGCTCGTTTCGACGACGCCACACCCTCCTACGTCTGTCCAAAAAATCAACAGTGAACCTTGACTCATCTGAAAACATCACATTGCTCCAGCGTCGATTATCCCAGTGTTGACGATCCCTACACCAACGACGTCTTGCCTGAATGTGATGATCTCTCAAACAAGGGATCACGCGAGGACGTCGGGCGCGAAGGTGACCCCTATGCAGTCGATTCCGAATCGTCTGGCCACTCACTCTCACACCAGTGTCTGTTTGAAGACGAGCGCTGATCTGATTTGCTGTGATGACACGATTTCTCAAGGCCAAGGTACGGATAAATCGATCCTGGGCTTGAGTTGTCGCCCTTGGTCGACCTGAGCGTGGTCTGTCCTGTACAGATTGTGTATCACGGTATCTGGACCATAGCCTGCTTATGACAGACTGAGAAACATTCATCGTCCGCGCCACAACCGCCTGTGTTGTGCCAATCTGTAGCATGCCAAGGGCACGTAACCTTTCATTTTGGGTAAGCCGACGCATATCAAAATTTGTTTTCTGGTCACTAAAACAATTAAACTGATGTTTCCACCCTGGAATTCAATGCCACAATGACTGTAACATTCAAAGTCAGAGTCGTGCAAATCTTGGGTTGGACCCCCATGATGATCCCAAGCATCACCTGCATTCCATGCGGTAGCTATTGGTGCGTTTGGGCGTCACATGTAACTGGAAATGTTTCTTCTGTTAGGTTCTATAGTGACTTTTTTCGTAGTCATTTGCATATTTTAGTATTATGCCCCCAAAATCGAATATCCCCTACTTTTTTTGAATAGTATATTATACAAAGGGAGAGAGGGAGAGAGAGAGAGAAAGAGAGAGAGAGAGAGGGGGGGGGGGTTAACGTCCACTGGACACAAACTAGGTGAGTGAGAGAGAAATGGGTTTAACGTCCACTGGACACAAACTAGGCCATTTCGGGACTAACACATGGTTCAATTTTATTTCAATAATTCGCTTGCGCGTAGGGGTATTTAGCAGTGGGAGGTAACCGGAGAACCTGGAGAAAACCCACGATGTTGGACAGGCGACTCTTCTCCTTGTCACGTACAACCGGGGAATTGAAACCACGGTTGAACATGACAAGATATTATACAAAGGTGTTATCGACATATTTGTATCTACATGTATATATGATTTTTTTTTTCAAATTTACTGTAGCACCATGCAAATTCCTACATCTTCTCTCTACAAGAACTACATGACTGTCGAACTTGAATGGCACATTCTATTAATTAGATATTCTCAGATTCACAGTCATTAATTATTCTATTGGTCCAACCTCGTGGGTTTTCTCCGGGTCCTCCGGTTTCCTCCCACTGCTAAAGACCCCTACGCGCAAGCGAATTAATGAATTAGAATAAAACCATATGTTAGTCCCGAAATGACCTAGTTTGTGCCGAGTGGACGTTAAACCCCATTTCTCTCTCTCTCCCTCTCTCTCTCTCTCTAATTATTCTATTGGCTAATTATGATGTAATTAATCACGTGATTGATCACTCATGCCAAATATGAAATCGTAACTTTCCTATCACGTGCTT
Source organism: Patella vulgata (assembly GCF_932274485.2). Lineage (NCBI taxonomy): Eukaryota > Metazoa > Mollusca > Gastropoda > Patellidae > Patella > Patella vulgata. The sequence continues at coordinate 19,739,749 of NC_065881.2, forward strand.
TTAGACAAAGTATCTATCCTTGAACTTTGACCAGCTTTCCTGCTATTCAAACAATATTTCATAAACACATTAACACTTAATTTGCTTTTTAAATAAACTCATACCATAACTAATATACTGACAATGGAAAATAAAAATAAAACATGTATTTATTTATCAAATTATAAATCAGATCCTCTGGTGCACTTATATACAATTTTGCAAACATTATCATATAGCATTACATTACCGTCAAACGAAAATTTTGGATTAGAAATAACCTCGTTTAAATTGCACATTTCTTCTCATGTCATTATTAATCATCACCAGTTGTGTGTAGATCACATTATCAGGCGAGATGGATAACGACTCTATTGTTTAAACGATGATTGATTCCCGCTTTTCAACTAATTAATATGTAACTACTAATTAGATTATTAATGAGATACCTGACAGATTCAGGTGTGATCAAGATAGGTAAATTACCTATCTGTACAATATAACATTGTTTGAGTATATCACAATAGTATTGTTTATATCTGTATTGTACGTTTCTATAAGTAATTCCATAAGGTTGATTATGACATCCCAATCTGTGTTTAATACAGTTGGTAACACTACCAATATGGTTTGGTCAATTTGTTAGATCGGATTTATAAAAGTTGTTATACAAACTTGGTTTCACATGTTAATGAACTGAAAGAAAATACAAAACTTAGACATATTTATTCACTGAAATAAATGGTATCTTTGTTGTGTGGTCAACGTGTTGTGTAGGGTTAATAAAAGTTGTTCACAATGTAATGGATTGAATGAAGATACAAAATATCAAAATTTGGTACAATTTTATTTCAAAATTCGGATGTGCGTAGAAAGGAAAAGGACGTCCGGTCTATCTTGATTAAAATTCGATAATACCATTTATTTCTGAATTTAAAAAGGTTAAGGACAAATTTATAATTATAAAAACAACTATTAATTTTTGCTCGGAAATGTTTTGTTTATATTGCTACGCTTGCTAATGGTATAAATATTAATTAATTATCATTATATTATCGCCATTAAATGAAATGAAATGGGTTTAACGTCCTACTGTTCTGCTCATAAACTGGGCTAATGAAGACGGGCATACGCCATACATTGTGCTATGAGGGAAATTTTGCCCGGGCAGCGGCGCTACCACCTACTCTTATATCGAATTCCAACTGCCAAGGGATCTTTTACGTGCACGCCAATATGTACACGGGACCTCGGTTTTTCGTCCCATCTATCGTCATTAATTGAAAAATCACGTGGCGATGTATGTGACAATAGATAAATAACTACTTTAACTCTCTACACTGGAATGTGTTATAGTTTGTTATGGATACAATAAGGCATGCTAGATTTCGTTCCTTATATGGTTATGCGATGAAAAATATTGTTTTTGAAATAACCCACACCAATAATCACATTAAGCCATAGAATTAGTTCTGGTATTAAAGATGCATTATTTAACATTTTGATAAAGACCTGACCAATCTTGCCATAATAGTTTTAAGAAAAATGGAAAAAATGAATATATTGAAAATTTCCGTCCAATTACTTAATTCTGAGCCAAGTTATGAGTGTTTGGAAATTTGACATAAAATAACCGATTGTCCTGTCAATTGTTGCGATGATAATAAACGAAGTCTCAATTCTCAAACTGGTATTTTAAGTAAACCGATTATTTGGCGCGAGTAATCTGGGTAATTCAATATCCAAGCCATCCGATCGGATAGGGAGTTGGATGTTGGCTTGTCATGCGAATAAATGTTTAAATGATATTTATATAACATATTAAGCTAGAAAATAGGCCTGCAATAGACAGCTTTAACTCTTAAACAATACATTCTTAAAACAAAACAATTAAAAATGATTTAATTTCATCAATATTAAGATGGTGTTATGTGTAGTTATTGTATGATTGAGATTTGGGGTCATATCTTAAAAGGTGATATCGTAACTTTGTTGTTTGCATTCCATTCATTACTTTTTTAAAAAAGGGTTAATAAAAAAAAACGACGCCACACGCCCATTGTTAACATGATGAACCAAACCAACGTAGCCAGTTATGGTGTCGTATACAATTGGAGATGCTTATCTTTCATGACGAGAAAAGCAAACAAAAAACGCGACGAGAATGAATTAACGGCGTACTTATCAGCTGTCTGTTTCTGATTTGTTTCATAAAAATAAGAAAAAAAAATAAAATAAAAAAGGAGCATATCCTTACGATTTTTTGAAACTGTGATTTTTTGTTTTAAATAAAAAAAACAACAAAAAACAAACAAACCAGGATTTTGTTTTGTAAGGCCTGAAATATAACCATATGATATGGTAATTATTTAATAGCTTATAATGCCTGTAGTTTTGTCTAGTTTGTATATTGAGGATCTATTTAATTGGTATGTGCGGTGCGGTCCTTGATATGTGTGAAATAGCTTTATTTAACGCCCGCTTCCACCGAGATGATATCGCAGACAATGTCCTTGATAGTGATTACATAGCTTAAAATGTCTGTGGCTGTGTCTTGTTTGTATTTATTGTTATGTGTGGTACAGTCCCCCTGCATAGTACTTGATTTGATATAGATTTTATAGCTTACAATGTATGTGGTTTTGTCCTATATTTATTTTGATTTTTAGTTAATTTTTATGGGTGACGCGGTTCTCCTGTATGTACTATTAGAGTTAAGTACAAACGTATATTCGACGGAAACAAGAAAACGAGGACATGCGTCTTAATAAGAGAAAACCACTTGGCTTTTTTGTTGACATTCCGGAGATGGAGGTGAACTTGAATTCCATCTGTTGTGGCGGTACACGCAGGATTTCTCGAGAAAATGGAATACCTGTGTCATATGAGAGTCTCCTTGAAGTCCTATTAAAGGATTATGGTTAAATTTGCAGAAATAGTTAGCACTGATATTCATCTTTCATGGCGACGTATTGTTCCCCTAGGAAACCTTTTATCCATTACAGTAGAGGCATTGTTACCTTCGGGGGAGGGGTGCAAAGAATCGAACAGGCTAGCTATTGTTTTCACCTGGTTTGGATTATTGTTAATCTATTGGATTAGCTTTGTGGATTATGTTAATCGATTTGTTTGACCTGTTCCTCTGTGATCTATTCTTGCAGGAGATCAAACAATTATAGAAAACATCAGGTATTGTTGTCGTCAAAGTTCCAGGAATTCATATCACAGATATGACCAGATGCTTGACTTGTCTTGATGTAGGGCTTAAAGTCCGCTTATACCTAGGGTGATATCTCAGACAAATATGATCAGTCCCCCAATCTTCACAACCTACGAATACATGAAGCCAACTATTACAATTCTTACATACTAGTGGTGCAGCGTGTAGTCGTTCGAATGGGACGAAAGTCATATATCCTGTGTACATGTTGTTGGCATAGACGTAAAGATTCCATGACAGTTTGCGGGCAAAATTTCCCTCATATCCCGGTTGGAGCAGAAAAGTAGGACGTCAAACCCCATTGCATTGATTCATTTCACTCACACAATTCCTACAACCACTGACCTAATCCAAGAAAACTTTTCATGGGATGACCACTTAAAATATGATGCAAAATTGTATTCCTGGCAAATGAAAGTTCTACATTCTTAAAATATTTTAGTTTGGGGTTTCTTGAATAAACATTCAGGTCTTTGTCAACTCGTTCGTTATTGGAATAATTTAGAATTGGGAGGTTTATTTTAAAAACAGATCGTCACATTAAGCAAAGTAATCATGAAGTTGTCCAAAAGGGATGAGAGCAATATGTGGCCGAAACAGTTTAACACGCGTGCTTTATATCATAAGGTCTGTAATTTACTTTTAGTTTCCTTCCACCGCTAAAGACCCCTACGCGCAAGCGAATTATTGAAACGGGATTGAACCATTATGTAAGTCCCGAAATGACCTAGTTTGTGCCGAGTGGACGTTACCCCCCTCTCTCTCTCTCTCGCTCTCTCTCTCTAGAAAGTTAGAGAATGCAGAGAATGATAGAGCTACATGCTGTCATTGAAAGTACCATGTGAAAGAGATATAAAGATTATCTGTGTCAATAAAGACTAACGATAAGTTAATCCAGGGTTAGATTAGGTCTTGTGTTCTCTTGAGCCTCCTAGTAATTGATGAAACACAGGGTTTGTTAACTTTTCTCGCGATGTCGTGACTTTGTTTATCCCCTATTACTATACCTTGTATTGTTAGGGGGGTCAAATAATAATGTTTCTCACGGTCTGTGACAAGTTCTTTACAGTGATCAGCAACATGTGACCAACCACCTTTACTTCGCCAATCACTCTATTAACTAAACTGGTATTTAATCGGGTTCGGATTTGTGACAAACTCTTTTCATAAGATTTATTAATGACACAGTCGTGAAAGAGAATCACAACGACTTCCTGAATACTGATTATGATACTTGCAGATATAATGAGAGATATATTACACTGATTTTGTTTTCTTATCATTATTTAATGTCATCATGTGAATTTATCACAGCTGTTGAGTAAAGAGGGACAGTAAATCAAATTGATACCAGTAGAAGATTATACTGAATTAATATAGGCCAGTTTTGTATGTAATAGGGTTTCAGTACGTCGTGTTTCACATTATTTTTAGAAATTGGGTGTAACGTCCCCTCAACACAAACTAGGTCATTCCGGGACTAACATATGGGGAATTTCTATTTCGATAATTCCTTTTGGGGGTAGAGTTCTTTAGGGGCATATCCAGGTGAAACCCCACGGGGTTAGAGAGACGATCCACTCCTTGTCACGTACACGGATGAAATCGAAACCCCCACGCAACTTTGACTTACTGACAGACCTTATGATCTAAACTGCACGTAGTAGACCACTCGACCTTTTTTGCACAAACTGGGATAATGAAGACGGGCATACATCATACAGGGTGCTATGCCGGAAAATTTGCCCGGACACGGGCGTTTCTAACTACTCTTCATCGAATTCCAACCGCCATGGGTTCTTTTTCGTGCATGCCAACGTGTACGCGGGACCCCGGGTTTTCGCCCCCTTCAAACGACTACCACATCTCTATACTGATGTCTAACAAATGGTTTCAATGGCATTTAGTAATTGAACCGGAAATACAGAGGATACGACAATATGGAATATAAATTGCTATTTATTACTGGGCATCGGTTTGAGTAGGTTTTCGTTTAGCTTTATCAAGCTAATAATACACAATTATTGAATTCCAACCATCGCTTGTTGCGATTGCATTTAGCAATCAAACATGAAATGACCAGAACACAATTTTACATTATACATCCCCTGTAACGTTATTACATTAAAATTACCTTATAACGTTCTCACATTATAATTCTCTAGTAACCTTGTTGCATTATGAATGCTTTGTAACGTTATTACATTATAATTATCTTGTACCTTTAATACATTATAAATCCCTTGTAACGTTGTTACACTATAATTATCATAAAGCGTTTTTAGATATAATTCCCTTGTACCGATCTTACATTATAATTCCCTTATAAAACTCTTGCATTATAATTCCTTTATAACGTTCTTAAATTATAATTCCCTTACATTCTCGTATAACGTTCTTAAGTTATAATTCCCTTGTACCGTTCGGACAGTATATTTCCCTTATATCATAATTCCCTTATAACGTTCTTAAATTACAATTCCCCTGTAACGTTCTTACGTTAGAATTTCCGTGTAATGTCACCGCTTTATATTTCTGTATAACGTGAATACATTATAATTCCTTATAACGTATAACATAATTACCTAATAATGTTCTTACATTATAATTCCCCGATAAAATTTTCGCATGACAATCCCCAAATAACATTCTCACGTCATTCCCCTATAACGTTCTTGCCTTATAATTTCCTTGTAGCGATTTTAGATAATGGCAAAGCAAATAAACAATAAAATTCAGAGAGGGAGAGAGAGGGATGGAGTGTAACGTTAAATCGACATAGACCAGGCCACGCACGCACTAACCATTCGGCCACCCAATCCCCAATTAAATTCAAATATTGATTGATATGATACTAGTATACAAAACAAAATCATTGGTTTTAGTTTATTTATGTTTTAAGATATTGAATTGAAACAGCGGCGTACATTTGGTACATGACTTATGAGCGATGACATGCCCTGATCGCCATTCCTCTCGTTCCAGAAACTCGTTAAGATCGTTGCTGAACAACCAAACACAAACAAGTAATATATTACTCAAAAAATTTTTTAATAACCACCAGTGTCTCCTATTTCATCATTCCATTATCAACATGCGGCTAGGAAAATATGTCTTAATGTACCGTTATATACCGATATGATATTAGCCTTCTAATGATAAATACAATAGTCGCATGGTAAAACCATCAATAACAATAAAAATATCATTTCTGACGACTTCATTATGTTAATCGTGCGTGAGGCACTGGCTTTGTTGACACAACAGCCTTGGAATTATTTTACAACATGTTTTAAACAAACCTTCTCCATGTTTCGCTATGTGGTAATGCTGCGTGTCGCATGAATATCAATACGATAATGCATGTCCCGTCGCGCGTATGATCATCTCCACACATTCAAAGGGCTTTCACCCATCGCGCTTTATTCAAGCATATTTCACTTCTCGCATGATTTAAGATAAAAAAGCTTATATAATGTTTCATAGAGTTAATTCTGTTTTCACAAGTTGCACTTGTTAATAGAATTAAGATGAAATATAGGTCTTTTGGCGCGTTCTCTTTTGGTGCCACCGTGAGACTCTTCACGCAATCATTGCAAATACACAGGACACAATTCGAGTGCAATTACTTTTTGTTATTAGCATTGAATAACAAAAAGAATCCGTGTCAAAGCGATGCTCAGTAATAAACAGTAATTCTACCGCAACGAACCATGTCCTATGTAATTCAGCTAAAGTTATTAAAAGTCATTGATAAAAATTATCAGACATCCGTATGAAGATGTGACTGTTTTAAAATAAAGTGTCATAACGTTACAAGGGCATTATAATGTAAGAACGTTATAGGGAATAAGAAATATATATTATAATGTAAGAAACAATACACACCAGCCATTCGTATTCCCACCCAATTTCAAGTCAGAACTAACCGAAGGGCAATACCGAATTTCCTGGACCAATAAAGTCATAATAGATCTACGCTTTATGAAATGATATTCGAGTAGATTTGTATTTTTACTAGCTCTACCATTTTCAAGTATGCACTGGATTAAACTGTTTAATTGACATTTGAACTGAAAATACACATGGCATATTTCTGTGTAATACAGTCGAAGATGCCGCTCAATAATAAACAGTAATTGCATTCCACAGAATTGTGTATATGCACTGGTTGTTAACGATAATAAACTCAATTGATTTGACACTTTTTTTATTTTGAATGGTAATCAGTGGCGGCGCCAGGGGGGGGGGGGGGCACTGATGGTAGTGCATGTACATTATATACGATCAAGTCTGTATGGGTAATAAGTCCATGAGAACCACACAACCAATTAAAAAAAAAACTCGGAAGATAACCTCACGGACAAGACATCACATACATAACACACTGACATTGTAAGTAATAAAAATCACGTGATATGATCTGCAGGCCCGGAATACGTGTCTATTGTGTTGTAGAGGCCAGACAACTAACTGTAGATTATGTCAGTGATATTGGGTGTAATTTCTCAAAGGATTTTTTTTTTGGGGGGGGGGGTGGATGGCCGAATGGTTAGAACGTGCGCGCTTTATCATAAGGCCCATCATTGAGTCAACTGGCGTGGTTTCCAATCCCCAGTTCTACGTGACAAGGAGTAGGGTCGCCTGTCCAACCTCGTCGGTTTTCTCCGGGTCCTCCGGTTTCCTCCCACTGCTAAAGACACCTACGCGCAAGCGAATTATTGAAATAAAATTAAACCATGTTAGTCCCGAAATGACCTAGTTTCTGTCGAGTGGACGTTGAACCTACAAGATTTTTTCTAACCAAAATAATTCAGTCCGATAGTCGGCAAAGCCACTTCCAAATAAATAAGGCAGGCAATGGAAATGCTAATTTTATTCTTATATTTCTCAAATATATCTTATTAATTATTTCCGGTAAAGATGCATTATGCAAGAGTTTGATAAAGCGCTGGCCGTTCTTGCTATAATAGTTCCAAAATAGATCATTCACAATCAATATATTGAAAATTTCATTTAAATTACTTTATTTTGAGCGAAGTTATCATTGTTTGAAGTTTTGGCAAGATGTGGTATATACTGTTTGTTATCGTATCAACGTTACTTGTTAATCGAGACTCGGCCTCGCTTCTCCATTTTTAAATGAAATCATGAAATGGCGATCGTATTTCAATCCGTTTACATCTCCGCCATCCGATGTTGTAGAGAGTTGAGTGTAGGCTTGTCATGTGAATAAATGTCTAAATGATAATTTATATGACATTTGAAGCCAAAATAAAAACCTGCAATAGGCAGATTTAGCCTCTACATAATGGATCATTAATCATATCGTTTTTGTATTAAAGGGCCAATCCCGATAATATTTTGGAGAATAAAACTGCTTAATTTTTAAAAATTATGTTCATAGATATAAATAAGATAACCTTGGTTCGTTGACTGACGTTTCTAAAACAACCAAGTAAACATTTGATGGACATAACTTTTGGACCAGTATACGTTTTGGTAAGATTCCATTTTACAGTGCTTGGTTACTTTGGTTACTATTAAGTCTGCATGGGCCCCGGTGGCTCGGTGGATGTTCGATCCGGTGTGTGCCGAGAAAGTTTCTCGGTATTTTCCAGCATAATTTCCCCTTGTCAGTGGTACAGAACGGAGTGTCTAGTCGTTCCGATGAGACGAAAACCCGAGGTCCTGAGTACATGGTGTTGTGCATGTAAAAGCACCGGTGGCAGTAGGTCGTAGAGATTCCAGCCCAGTTATTGTTGAAGGATTGCTTTGGAATTAGAAATCTATATAATATCTTTAATTTGTGGAGGATTTTTGATATTTGTTGTTTTATATAGTTATTTAATGGATAGTTTCTTGAGGACGTTTCTGCTGCCTTTTTAATTCCTCTAATGTAAAACTGGGTTCTTCACAACAGTGTAATAAACCCAAATTTTTGTATTCATGAATACAATCAGATCAGTATTTTAAAGAATATCTATTTTATTTTCCAATTTTCAAAGTTCATAGACAATTTCCCGATATGTCGATTAGAATGAAACGAATTGCGCTACCTTCTATAAATAATGTATTGTGACAAAAAGCACAGTTGCATTCATCAATGAGATATCAGCCAAGATTCTCAGATAAGTTTAAAGGAGATATAAAGTCGCTAATATTTGGGACCTAGAAATTGACACAAATGGGTCGCAACGCATATAATAATGTAATATGAATGTATATAAATTGATTTACATTCAATCGTTTCTATTTTTACTGTAATTTCTAATCAGTTAGGTTCGGCGACACACGCCAGTATTCTCAATCGAATTTCAATCTCTAGCTTCTGGTTAATCCAGTCTACGCCGATAGTATATATTGGGCATGCTGTCCAGATAAGAATATAGCGTCACCGTTTGACATGACTTGTGGAATATGCCTAGCCTCGTTTTTCGAGTGCCTTATTACAAATAGCGCTGAAACGCATTATGGTACACGATTCGTGTACCGATTGTAAAATGTTTATTTTGTCTTAAATATTGGATATCAGAGGGCCATCTTTTCCCGGTAAGATCACAACATCAATGTTGATTTAAACCGACAAATAAATCGTGTTTTCAATGTCGAAGCTATTTTGGATGATATTGAGTTAGAGACTTTAAAGTGGCTGTCTTCAACATCGTTTCCGAGGCAATTTCGTGTAGCTCAAGCTAAGAGTAAATAATCATAAAAGATGATATCTTCACCAAAATTAGCCCAGTCGGAGCAGAACAGTAGAACGTTAAACCATCATTTTATTTCATTTCCCAACCAACTGTTTACGCATTTTCTTTAGCTTAAGCCTAGAGTAGGTAATTTTATAAAAGAGAGAGAAATGGGGTTTAACGTCCACTCGACACAAACTAGGTCATTTCGGGACTAACATATGGTTTAATTTTATTTCAATAATTCGCTTGCGTGTGGGGGTCTTTAGCAGTGGGAGGAAACCGGAGGACCCGGAGAAAACCCACGAGGTTGGACAGGCGACCCTTCTCCTTGTCACGTACAACCGGGGATTCGAAACCACACCAGTCGACTTAATGACAGACTTTATGATACAGCGCGCGCACGCTAACTATTCAGCCATCCAACCCCCCTTATTTTATAAGGGTGTCGGCACCAATTCCTTGCGCATTTTCTGTATTTTAAGCTAAGAGAAAGTAATTATAGAAGAATGTATCTTTACCACCAATTCCTTGCGCATTTTAAGTAACTTAAGCTTAGTAATTATAGCCGGGGATAACGGGGATGAAAATACCACTTCCATTTCAGTTCATCGAATGTAAAACTGAATTCATTGCACAATCTACTTACCTGCGACCTACTCATTGATTAGCTTTAAAGGCGTGGACAAATTTATCTTTTTGTGAAATATGTTGTGAAATGTGAAACTATACTATAGAAATAGTCACATATCTTAACATCTTAACATGGGCTTAAAGAAAGTGATGAAGACATTATTATTAAACAGGTTCAATCACGGTCGTTCTTTATCGATTATTCTCCAGCGAATTATTGAAATAAAATTGAACCATGATGTTAGTCCCGAAATGACCTAGTTTGTGTCGAGTGGACGTTAAACCACATCTCTCTCTCTCTCTCTCTCTCTCTCTCTCTCTCTCTCTCTCTCTCTCTCTTATCGATTATTCTGATTATTCCTGGTATGTTCGTTGTAAGTTAAACAATGGAAATTATTCCTTATAGAATTTACGGAAATTAATTCCTTCGGATGCTTAAAATTCATTTTTAACACAGTTAACATTTCGATATTTAATTTAATTACATAAGAAATCATGTGTGCTTTTATTGTTTGTTCAAGGTGCAACGCTTGTTGTGTTTCATTTTGCGAAATTTCATGTACACGAAATCTCCTATATTTCATGTCTATAAACAGTTGTCTTTGTATCAAATCACGAAAAATAACTCCGCAGCTAACATGTGTTTTTCATCAATTTCAAATTTCCCGTCATCGCGTTCTCCAATACACCTGTTCATTGACATGGGTTTGTTAATCCCTCCCCTAGAGGCGTGGCTTAATCCTTAACAGCTGCGTGTGATTGGCTAACAGGATGAAAGGAACTTAGTAGCATTTGCTGATTGGCTAGATCGGACATGAATGATATGGTTAAATAGAATAGTTAATAAAGAGGTGGTATTTATAACTAACAAGTTATACATGGTTTAGTGTTGTGGATATCCTTCTACAGAGTCACATGTTTTCCTACTATTGATACATGTTGAGCCCGTATAAAATCAGGTCATATAACGAACGCAGTCACCTTGTGAAACGTCTAGGATATATAGGATAACTGTTTAACCCTGACAAGATGCCTCGCGCTTTCTTAATCAAGAAACGCGATAAAAGTGAGTCGGAAACGCAAATCTTCAATCCAAGATCGGATAATCCTCCGGCAGCAGCGGATGTGGAAGAAGATGAAGAAACTATTAATGTTACCGATACTGATGACACGCCGATGGAAGTTACGGAATCTAACTTAAAATCAAATGAGGCAACTTTATCTCCTAAAGTTTTGGTGGAAGAGATGCCGAAACCTGTGGTGACCCCGGTGCCACGCTTGTCACCCATACAACAGAAGAGAGATATGTATTTGACAGGTATGTAAAATGTTCTATAGTGCCTTGGTCTACAACAAACAACTATTTTGAAGATTTGGATCTCAGAATCGCTTTAATTTATTAGACCGGTGTTAAATAGTTTCGGAATTATCGCAGTTGGTAATTTGACAAATGCAAAATGTTTTTCGTGATTGCTGATGGCCATTTGCTGTGTGAATTACTAATGATTAATTCTAGATACCATTTGTGAATTTTAGATAACAATTCTAGATACCAACTTATTTATTCTACAAACTCATTCATGTATTCTACACACTAATTATGTATTCTAGATATCAATTTATTTATTCTAGACACCCAATTATGTATTCTAGATATCAGTTACTGGATTCTAGATAACAAATCATGTATTTTAGGCCCCAAATTATATGCCCCAATGTATGTATTCTAGACTCCACGTTATTTATTCTAGACATCGGTTTTTGATCCTAGATATCAATTAATCAATTAATGTATTCTAGATATCAGTGTATGTATTCTAGATGTAAACTATAACTATGTATATATAGGTATTACCTGTGTTGTCACTAACAAATTTCATTCAAAGTATAATTTATGTAGGATATTTATGTATTATTATGGAGTCCTTTATAAAATCAAATTATAATAAATGATAAATATGAAATTATAATTTTCTAAAAATTTTAAATACCTTTCTTAAATTTATTATTTATCGTACTACATACTTGTATAAACAGAAAAGCGCGCGATATTATTATTTTTCTCACGAATTTAATCTGTCGTCAACTAAAATCTACTGTCATACTGTTAGTAATTGTTTAAGGTTCTCCCTATTGAATCCATCCCCATCGTTATGAAGAACGGTGTCTTTGTTGCCCCTCAAATGATAGGATTAATGAAAACACACAAGAACAACAATCAATTTCATGGGTCCTCATCTTCTATGCTATTTAGAATGACCTTTGTCCAGCTAATAGTCTTAGTATTCAGTGGTCAGTATTCTTGTTTCAATTACAAATGTTCACCTGTCTTCGGTCACGTGCCAAATGTTTCTCAAAAACCACCTGTCAGCTTCATGAGGGCTTTTTGTATAATTTTTGACCCTGGCACGCGACCCAACAAAGTTCAAATTCTAACCCCCTCAAAGAATAATTAGATACGCGCCACTTGTTGAAAACCCTTTCATCGGGAGATTTTTTCTTCTCTCTGGCGCGTGTGAAAATGACAAATAAATTTAAAGGTATTCAGTATACTGGAATCTATCACATGTCGTTTCAATATTTTTTTCTAAAAAGTCATTGTTGTAACAAAGTAAACCTGAGACTTCGTACATTTTTTTGATAATTATTTAACATATAAAATTAACCACGAATTTATCAAAATATATAGAGGATATTTGTCGTTTTAGAGTGAATAACATATTTTATTTCATCGAGAAAATATAAACGTTTTCTTGCTTAGAGATGAAATAAAATATGTTATTCACGACAAAACGACAAATGTTCTATTTATTTTATGATTTTACAATCATTTTAGGTAAAAACAACTAGCCAGTGGAATAACACTTTTATTTCACTGATAAAACGCAGTATTCCACTACTGATCATAAAATAAGTTTTTTTATTAGTTCGATAATACTACCTATCTTCTAAACCTGATATTGCCCAGATACCGAATATTGAAAAAGATATCCTATTTTATAATGTTCTAGGTTTCATATTACAATTCTCTTTTTTAACTAATGAAATACCAGAAATGTTAAAACGGTTGGAAGCTTCAAGGAATTGTTAAATTGGATTTCATATTTTATGTTTTTTTCATTTTAAAAATCTTTTTTCGTTAATATCTAATAACTAATAAAACACGCGGAATGTCAAAACATGTGAAATTATTGAGGAATGCTAAAAAAAAAATTCTTACAAAATATTACTTGAAGTGAGCATTTCCACACATAAAAATCTAAAAATAATACGCAATGTGTAATGTACACGCTTTATTAATTTACTAATTATTATGCACGTGCGTGGAATCGATTTGGAATTAATTGCAAGTGCTTAGAAGTCTCAAAGGGAATTGATGAAATAACATAAAATTAATTGGGCATATAATAACTAAAACCAACAAGTGCCGTGATTAAATAGATCTTTAATATGTGAACGTAATGATTAATTAACCATCAAATTAATCAAAGATTTCTGCTCCTAAAAAATACCTTTTAATATAAATATCAGACCTGTTGCTATAATTATTTTTTTTCTATGTTACAGGTCGATCGATGGAAGGAATAATAAAACAGACTATAGTAAAACCCATACCAGAGCGACCAATGATTCCGGTGTCACTTCATCTCCCGCCAACACCAGATTGTCACAGAAGACTCTCACCGCATTCACCTGCTGATCTAGATCGCAGAACCGGAAGTCTGAGTCCTGTCGATAGTCCCAGTTGTAGTCCACCAGAGCCTGCTCGATTCCACGATCCATTCCCATGGCAACCTCCACTTATCTCTAATTTACACAGTCACCCATTTTTACCGTTCCGCTTCTTCAGTGGATTCCCATCACCCCCATTGCCAAGAAACCTCAACGATTCAACGCTGGGATTTAGGCCATATGCAGAAGTCTCGTCAGCTTTCAAAGGACCACAACTCTTGCCACCGCCAACGTATCTTCCGGCGGGAATGCGTTATCCAATGAACTTTCCCCAGTCTCCTAATGACACTCGAAAACTTTTCGACGATAGACGAATGGACTTAGATTTCAGTGTTAAAATGGCTAAAGCACCATTTGATAACGTTTTGAACTATTCGGTGGTGACAGAACGCCCCGTTCCGGAATTAGAACTCACGGAGAAAAAGAAAAGTAAAGAAAACGAACCTATTCGATATCAGTGCGATTCTTGTAAAAAGAGCTACTCGACGTTTAGCGGTTTATCTAAACACAAACAATTTCATTGTGCCTCGCAGATTAAGAAAGAATTCAACTGTAAATACTGTGATAAGACGTACGTGTCTCTGGGAGCTTTAAAAATGCACATAAGAACTCACACATTACCCTGTAAGTGTAAATTATGCGGTAAAGCTTTTTCTCGACCTTGGTTATTACAAGGTCATATCAGGACTCATACTGGCGAGAAGCCATTTTCTTGTCAACATTGTGGTCGTGCTTTTGCTGACCGCTCCAATCTAAGAGCACATCTTCAGACCCATTCAGATGTTAAGAAATACAGTTGTCGAAGCTGCAGCAAAACCTTTTCCAGAATGTCGTTATTATTGAAACATGAAGATGGTTGTTGTGGCACAGTTGTTCATTAAAACTTTAAACGTGATCAAAACATTATTGTGAAGAACATAAACTAGACATGACTACAATTAAATATATCAAATTTAAATTTGAAATCGAAGGACACAACTTATATATTTATTTAGGTGTTAGTTTTTGTAAGGTGCCATTTTAAAAGAAACAGTCAAATTGTTATTTATTTTTATTTCCCAATTTTTATTTATTTTTATGTGTGTTCTTGTCAAATCAGTATTCAACATTTCTGTCTCTTGTCCATTTAATAAATGTTATTTGTGATATTATACTTATGATTTGAGTAACGTTTAGCTTTTTCTATACCGTTACTCATTTTAAAACGAATTTAGTCAATACTTTAATTCGTACCATTGGAACTTACATTGCTCTGCTATTACAGAGACTGTTTCAATTTGTTATTATGAATTATACTTCTAATCTGAGTAACGTTTAGTCCTTTCTATACCGTTACTCATTTTAGACTACTTCAATTTGTTATTATGAATTATACTTCTAATCTGAGTAACGTTTAGCCTTTTCTATACCGTTACTCATTTTAACGAATTTAGTTCCCTGCCCCCCCCCCCATTTATTTGTGCCATTGGAACTTACATGTCTCTACTATTACAGAGACTGTTTGAATTTGTTTTTATGAATTATACTTATAGTCTGAGTAACGTTTACTTTTATATATACCGTTACTCATTTTAAAATGAATTTAGTCGCCCCCACCCCCCCATTAATTCGTGCCATTGGAACAACCATTTCTCTACTATTACAGAGACTGTTTCAATTTGATATTGTGAATTATACTTCTAATCTGAGTATTTCTATACCGTTACTCATTTTAACGAATTTAGTCCCCCACCCTCTCCCATTAATTTGTGCCATTGGAACATAGATACTATCACAGAGACTGTTTCAAATTGTTGTTATGAAAACTTCCCCTTTTTGCTTTATACATATATTGAAACTATTTCATTTGTTATTAAATCAATATTTTGTTGAATCAGTGATGAATACTCTAAATATTTATTATGTATATTAAAGACTTACATTAGACCGTTGCAGTCAATATATTCTTTGATTAATTGTGTTTTCAATTTAACACCCCGGTAGTTTATTTTAACATGTTTTATTGACGGAGTGGGCCACCTTGCGATTATATTATGATTTGCTTTAAATTTAATCATTGTGGGACCCCTTTCCACCTGTCGAATAAACTGATACGCTCTATTACAGATGAGTGTTTGAGCGCGCGCCCAGCTCACCTAAACATAATAGAAACACGAGACATCTTTGGCGCGTGGCAATGATGTGAGCGGAGAGCGTGACATGGCCTCCTTCTTACGGCAGGTGCAAAGACAACTTGTCGTCTGCGAGATAGAAAGGACCTGCAAGTCGACAGGTGATAAAATGGCGCGAAAGGTTGATATTATTCTATCATTCTTTAATAGATTAGAACAATTATACTGACCTGAGTGAGGATATAGCCCCAAGTGATTTCTTTGACGTCTTCCCGCCACCCTCCTGTCTGTTGGCAAACGAAAAAAAAGCGGGAATTTCTTTGACGTCTGACTTGTGCACGCCCCTTCGTGACGCAATTGACCCCCGGTTACCTCTAGATTTAGACCCAATATCTCGCATCGTTCAACTCGTCTGCTTTATTAATTATTCCAGTTAATAATCATCTAAGGAAATCAACATTTCAAAGAGAGGCGACATGGATTTGCATCCTAGTTTACAAAATTTAATGATGCGGGACCAGTTATTAATATTGCCATATTAAATATGACCCCCCACCCCTAAATGATCACCAGACCAAAATGATTACCCCAAACAAATGACACCCCGTTTTTGTTGTTGTTGTTGTTAGTTAGTTGTATTTTACGTCCGCTTCCACCGAGGTGATATCGCAGGTGATATCCAGTTTAAATATGACCGACCTGCCATTCAACAGAAACAACAACCACTGATGGATTAACTGCAAATTATCCTTTCTGCTAATGCTTCGTCTAAATAAAATTTATAACCCGACTCTAGCCCTGGGTTTCCTCTGGTCGAATTACAAGATAAGTCAGCAAGTGTTTTCATTGATAAAGTGAAAAACAAAATAGCAACGAGTCACAACTATAATTTATATTTAGTGCTTAAAACCGAACACTCGTTCTTTATTTAAGCGAATTTGGGATATTAGTAAGAAAAGGATCCGTTGTCCTATTCACGAAGTCTTAAATTAAACTTTTTAAAGAATGTAGATTTTCCATTGGGCGAGAGCTTCAATTTATTTTACCCCCCCCCCCCCCCGGACAAAATCTACCAAAACCAAATCACACTATTTTGGACCCATTGGCAAAACAAAAAAAAATGTTTACCTGGATAATATAAAATGGTGGGAAGAAGGAAAAAAATCTATCAACCCAATGATAATTTTAGATTAATTGTTTATTTGTTTATGAATATAGCCCCTGGAATCACACCAATCAGATGTAACATTGACCTTTGTCGCACACCAGCATGAAATAAAATGGGGTTTGAAGTCCTATTGTTCGTCACCAACTTGGCTATTGAAGACGGGCATAAAATGTGCTATGAGGGGCATTTTACCTGGACAGTGGCACTACGGCCTACTCTTACTTCGAATTCCAACTGTTAAGCTTTCTTTTACGTGTACGCCAATGTGTACATGGGATCTCAGTTTTTCCTCCCACCGAACCTGTCCCTCTCCACGCCCCCCGTCCTGCACCACTGACAAGGAGAAACCACGCAAGAAAATCTCTATGAACACCGGGATCGAACACGGGATCTCTAAGTTAGCGAGCCAACGTCTTGCTCACTGGGTCACCGCGGCTCATCGCACTCCGAGCAGGGTAAGCTATTTATTTCTGGAACATTTAATGCTCCATTATTTTTGTTTTTTTGTTTTTGTCCCTTTTTGTCATTTACACCATTTGTGCCGAGATTATCCTTTCAAAATACACAGTCAAACCCTGTCTTGACAGCTCTCGTACATGAGGCAGTAAATACTTACTCTTTCCACAACGATGGGAAGGTCGCATAGCATATGTTTCACTGAACGCCATTTCCTTAAAGTATCTGACCGATATTTGAAAGAGTTTGAATCCCTTGCAAACTTTGGGAGTTGAGTGGCCGAATGGTTATCACAAGATCTGTCATTGAGTCAAGTGGCGTTGTTTCGATTCCTCGCTTGTACGGAACAAGGAGTAGGGTCGCATGTCCAAACTCATGGGTTTTCTCCGGGTCCTCCGTTTCCTACCACTGCTAAAGACACCTACACACAAGCGAACTACTGAAATCAAATTGAACCTTATGTTAGTCCCGAAATGACCTACCCGTCCCCCTCTCTCTGTCTCTCTCTCTCTCTCTCTCTCCCCCTCTCTCTCTCTCTCTTGCAGACTACAACCTTGTGAAAGTTGAAAAGGTTCAGTATTTAGAAATATCTGATGAATTGAAAATCTTGTCACATTTAGTTTCCTCTACAGATAATATAAATAAGCCAGTGTTGGGTGTAATAGTGTGATGGGGTCTTTTAAATTCAAATCGGGATTAAACGTGAAAAGGTACATATTGTCCGAAAAATGCAAGTACGTGTCGGTGACTTGATTTAGTAAAATGAAATGAAATGGTGTTTAACGTCCTACTGTTCTGCACCGACTGGGCTAATGAAGACGGGCATACACCATACAGTGTGCTATGAGCGAAAATTTTGCCCGGACAGCGGTGCTACGGATTATTCTTATGCAAGAGTTCTTTTGTCTGTACGCCAAAGTGTACACCTGGCCTCGGTTTTTCTTTCCATCCGAACGACTAGACACTGCATCACTGACGTGCGGAAACCGCAGCCAAAACTGTCAGCAAACTGTAGCACCATGGATCGTCTGTCAGACGCGGAGAGCGGACAACACCTAAAACCGGTCGCCACATCCGGCGTATAACCCATAAATCGTTTCTTACTACATATTTTGGAACTGCCCTTGATCGTCTAGTATTGTTTCTGGTCGCATATGTAATTCCTTAACTGGTTAGAACGTATCTTTAGATGTCTTTCTGACATCCCACATTAATGACAGCTTCATGTTGTGATTGAATATACTGCATGTTAAATGATATCATCAACAGGAACAACAAATACCACATTTCGGTTCTACCTTTTATATTAAGCACTGCTACATATTGATTACATAGTTACAAGCATTATAATAAATATAATAAAATCATTCTCTCTAAATCGCTCCCATGCAGACTCAACGAGTCGGCTGATGGAAATTCCTACATCTCCTCCTTACAAGAAATACATGGCTGTCTGACCTACCGCCCAAATCCAGTTTCTTGTGTATCCTAGATTTCCGCTACTAATTATTCAATTGGTAATTAATTATAATGATTGGTCACTCATGCCAAATATGAAATGGTAACTTTCCTATCACGTGCTTTTTGGCAAAGTATCTATCCTTGAACTTAGACCAGCTTTCCTGTTATTCTCACAATATTTCATAATTTGCGTTTTAAATAAACTCAAACCATAACTAATATACTGACAATGGAAAATACAAATAAAACATATATTTATTTATCAAATTATAAATCAGATCCTCTGGTGCACTTATATTCGTCTAATACAATTTCGCATAAATTATCAAATAATATTACAAAACGTGATACCTCCTGGTTAGCGAGCCAGTGTCTGACTCACTGAAGCACCGCGGCTCCCGGGTACTGTTTATTAGGCTGAGTATGTGTGACCTTCTCTTACACATTTGATAACAAGGAAGTTAATATTGGTTACTTTTTTTTATTGCATATCATCAGCAATACAGGATTTGTTTGTTGACACGGACAATTTTTTTTATAGGCTCTAATGTTATCTGGCGACCAAGTGACTTGTTAAGAGTTCACCTGTCTTATTTATTTACGATACTCGAGTAAAAAAAAAACAGGGACAAAATTCTTTTTCTTAACCCAGCTGCATGAGATGGAGTAGATCAGATTTATAAGGGGGTAAGAGGGTGTCTCTTAATACCCCTCTATATTCTATTAATATATACGCTATATGTTGGAGTTGCACCTGTTTTTCATTGTCAACACACATTGATCAGTTTGTTGTGTGACGGTCCCACTTGTTTCATGAAATGAATTGTCCGATTCACACGGCCGACAATGAACACAGCGGGTGGAATGAGAAACCTGTTATGATTACTGTGAATGGCCGTTCATATTTGAGACGATCAGGTCGGTTACCCAGCGAAATGTACTTAGTGTAGCTCCTAATCGAATAGCTCTCTTTCCGCCGTCTAATTGACCGTACACCCACTATTTGGGTCAGTTTTTACATGTCAACATACCGGATTTTTTTTGTGTTCTTTTTTTTTCTGAAATCGATCGAGGAACAGGAACAGGACAGGCCTATTTTATTTTTGTGGACCAGCAACTGGGCCCCAAGCGTTACTCATCTTGTTCATCTTCAACTTTAGCAACCCTCTTCGATAAAAACCCTAACGCTTCACCCAATTTGAAGGCGATCGACATGCTTGGTCCTTAGACAATTCCGCATAGATTAACAGATTTCGATTTTTGATATGACTTCAGAATTCAAAGATGGCGGCCATGACGTCATCTTCGATTCCTAGTCCATATAGTTCTGTCGTATTTGTTTATAAATGCTTTTTATTCACCGAAATGGATTGAGGAACAGACTAGACCTATATTATTTTTCTTTTACCGCTTGCTAGCTATATTCTTCACACAATACTTGAAAATACAAACATTTGTATTGAAAAAACAACCCCTCCACCCCAGCTCTCAAATGTCGACAAAGTGTTAACCAGACTGAGAATAAAACATATAACAAGACACTCTTTGTCTGCTTGTTCGAAGAGTTATGATTATTGACATTAAGATTTTGAGATCACCTGTGAGAACTATATTTGAAGAATGAATTTTTTATCATATAAACCACTAATCGATTTAATAGGGTATAATGCATTTATTATATATTGTGTACCGTACGTAATAAATAATACTGATAACGGGGTTTAATTTGCCGCCTACTTTTACAATTCATTTAAATTTACAACTAGTCAACCAGCGTAAAAAATTAAATAATATGAAATGGGGCTTAAAATCCTACTGTTCTGCTCCGACATGGCTACTGAAGACACACCAAGACCATGCTGTGTGTTACGAGGGAAATTTGATAAGGACAGCGGCACTATGGGCTACTGTTATTTCGAATTTCAACTGTCAAGGGTTCTTTTAAGTGCACGCCAACGTGTACACGGGATGTCAGTTTTACGTACCATCCGAACGACTATAAGTCCTCTCTGCACAACCGACAAGTGGGAACCAGGCTGTAAAATCAAGATGAACTTTCTCGGCCAACGCTGAGTTCGAACAATCACATAAAATAGCATTTATATGTTTGAAATTGGTGCACTTGGCATTGACTATGACGCTCGATTCCTTTTACCCTAAATAGTATAAAGTGCTAATTAGTTTTTTTTTACACCAATTTGTCTGCGATATCACCTCGGTGGAAGCGGACGTAAAATACAACTAACAACATTTTACACCAATTTATATGTATCTATGTTTTCTAAAGTATTAATTAGACATTAATTAACTGATCCAGGCCTTAATCACCTCTCGATGGCATCAGATTTCTCCGATATTAAATAGATTAGAATGGTTCAGCGATACTTTGATTTAATCAAATATGGAGGACCGAGACTTAGCTTCGATCATCCAGTACGGTGGTTGAAATTATTGCACACGTCTGTCAAACCTTCAAAGGCTAATATCTTCGCTTGCAATAGAGTAATTTTCAAATTATTCATTTTACATTATCTACTTTCGAACTATTATAGCAAGAATGGCTAGTTCTTTATCTAAATCTTACATAATGTATATTTAATAATTGTTTGGAATTTGTTTACCCTATATATTAACTGCTGAGTAGTATTTTTTACACCAATTTATATGTATCTTTGGGGTTTTTTTTTATTCCATTGATGTCCATTAGATGTTTACCCTATAATATATAGTAACTGCTGAGTAGTATTTTTTACACCAATTTATATGTATCTTTGTTGTTTTTTTTATTCCATTGATGTCCATTAGATAATTTATAATTTTTTTTTATGTTAATTTTTTTATTTATTTAATAATTGTTTGGTATTTGCGTAAGCCAACTTACTGTGCCAGCTAACAAACCGATGAACATTTCACAGTATGCTACATGAGATTTTAACACCAGGGCCCTTATTCACGAAAACTTAAACTAAGTTACAGCCGAAATTTTAAGAAATACTGCAACTTCATTGGATATATGCAAATTGATTTTACTGGTCAGCCAATCGAATTGCAGTATTTCTTAAAATTTCGATTGTATCTTAATTTAAGTTTTCGTGAATAAGGGACCAAGAAATGAAACGTCAAAATCTTGTAATACAATTTGATAATTTATACGAAATTGTATTAGACGAATATAAATGAACGAAAGGACATGAGTTATAATTTGATAAATACATATGTTTTATTTCTATTCTCCATTGTCAGTATATTAGTTATAGTATGAGTTTATTTAAAACGCAAATTAATTTGTTTATGAAATATTGTGAGAATAACAGGAAAGGGGTCTAAGTTTAAGGATAGATTATTTGTCTAAAAACATGTGATTGGAAAGTTACCATTTCATATTTGGCATGAGTGACCAATCATTATAATTAATTACGTAATATTTGGCTAATTGAATAATTAGTAGCGGAAATCTAGATATACAAGGAACGATTTGGGCGCTATGTCAGACCAGCCATGCAGTAATTGTAGGGAGAAAATGTAGGAATTTCCATCAGCAAGTCTTCATGGGAGCTAGTTAGAGAGAATAACTTTATTCTGATGCTTATAACTATGTATCTTACGTATTGGAGCTTAATATAAAACTGTAAATAAGAAACTCTGGTATTTGTTGATGATTTAAGATGCAGTATATTCAATCACAACGTGAAGCTGTCATTAACGTGGGATGTCAGAATGAGATTTAAAGTTACGTTCTAACCAGTTAAGGAATTAGATATGCGACCAGACACAATACTAGACGATCAAGGACTGTTCCAAAATGTGTAGTAAGAAACGATTCATGGGTTATATGCCGGATGTGGCGACCGATTTTAGGTGTTGTCCGCCCTCCACGTCTGATAAACGACCCCATGGTGCTACAAATTGTACTATTTGCGTAAGTGAAGGGTGTTTAGCCCGACCCATATTGCCACAACAAGAATAGACGATGATAAAATAAAATATAGACAATGATATAATTAAAATATAGACAATGATATAATTAAAATATGGACAATAATATAATTAAATTAAATAAAATATAGACAATGATAAAATATAGAAAGTTTTAAAATATAGACAATGATATAAAATAACCTATAAATAACTGACACATGCCTTGGTCATGTGTGCATTTTGACATTGTGTTATAGTAAACTGCCCCCCCCCCCTAAAAAAAAATCGCTTTCGCGTTCCTCTGTTAGCATAAACAGTCCTTAAGCGGACAATGATATGAAATGGGGTTTAACGCCCTACTATTCTGCACCAACCGGGAAAATATAAACAGGTATAATATGGTTTTGCCAGGATAGCGGCGTCTCCGCCTACTTCAATCTTCAACTGTCAAAGTTTTTTTTTTACGTGCACGCCAATGTATACACGGGTGAACCACGGTCTTTTGTGCCATCGCGTGACAAGTGAAATCCAGGATTCAAACTCGGGATATTCTATTCGAAAGTCCAATGCATTGAGAATGTATTACTTGCACGGGGTTTAAATAAAGATCAAGTCATGGGAACTTTAATCTTTTATTGAGCTCAGTGAATAAGACACTGGCTCGCCGACAAGGAGGTCCCGGGTCCGCCCCCGGTGTTGGCCGAGAAAGTGGTTTCCCTTGTAAGTGGTGCCGAACTTGTCAAGGAACAGTGTCAAGTATTTCGTATGGAACGTAAAACGTGGTCCCTTGTACACATCAACAGAACCACTGACCGTGTTGCGACTTTCGGCGCAAAATCATCGTTCGTACTGAAAGCGGCATTACGCGTAGAAATTCGCAGATAAAACTGGCGATTGACTATTTGACCATGCATGTCCTTTGACCGCACACCCTGGTGGACTAATGAAAATCCTTCGCGCGAACTATCCCAAAAATCCACTCTGAATGCAATCTACGCGGTGTTCCGCACGTTAGCGGTCGTATACACATTCAGTCAACGCCAGACATATCGTTGAAAGATATAAACATCCCGAAAACCAATTAGATTTGGTCAAATTAATACTATTTAGGTATTACAAACTGTAAAGTGAAATCAAACTGTTAATCATGTATTATCAATTTATCAGTTTTAACCTTTAGAATAATTTTATGATTATGTGTGGTACGTATGGTGGTCCTCCTACACGTGGGGCGATCATTTGGTAAACTAAAATGTGAGCTAGGATGGTCCTTACTTGCTCGCTAATCAGGGTTTTCGAGGATCGATTCCGTTGTTAACCGAGACAAATCCCCGGATGGTTTCTCCTTGTCAGTGGTGCAGGGCGGAGGGCATGGCAACGAACAGTGTCTAGTCGTTCGGGTAGTCACGTGTACACCAGTGTTTAACGCCGTTGTCCAGACTAAAATTCCCTCATAGCACACTGTACATGGCGTTTGTCCGTCTTCATTGACCCAGATGTTGAAGAAAAGTGTTAGGTTTACAAATATACAATGAAATGAATATTTTGCAACACTGTAAACATGACAACGCCACCTAAAATCCTTCATGGGCCTATGTCTAACCAAAATAAATCACATCCATGCCAGGTGTGTTTAGAAGGCAGAGAGGGTGGGGTGGTCTACCATTGATATTTTGATTTTGTTTTCTTAATTAAATGATAAATAATCAATTTGAGTATATTTTAGTCTTGATTAAACATACATTATGCAAGAGCTAAATCTGCCTATTACAGGTCTTTCTTTAGGCCTGAAATGTTATATAAACTATTAATTAGACATTTATGAACAAAACAAGACCATAATCAATTCTCGATGGCATCGGATACTCGAGATTTTAACTAGATTAGAACGGTTCGCCATTTAAAAATTTAATTTAAAAATGGGAAAGTGAGGCTAAATCTCGAATATACCAGTGCTCTGGTTACCACGAAGGACACATCTTGTCAAAACTACAAACAGTGATAACTTGGGTCAGAATAAAGTAATTTAAATGAAATTTTATATATTTTCATTTTGCATTATCTATTTTCTAACTATTATAGTAAGAATGGTCAGCTCTTTATCTTAATCTTAACTAATGTATCTTTAATGAGTGAGAGTTATTAATCGAGACTCGTGTGGAGACTACTACTTCTTTGGACTTGGGATAGTTGTTTCTATATCTACTCCCATTTCTTGGGGGGGGGGGGCGAATGGTTAGCACATGCGTGCTGTATTACAAGTTTTGTCATTGAGTCAACAGGCGTGGTTTCAATTTCCCATTTGTACGTGACAAGGAGTAGGGTCGCATGTTCAACCTCATGGGTTTTCTCTGGGTCCACCGGTTTCCTCCCACTGCTAAAGACACCTACTCGCAAGCGATTTATTGAAACGGGATTGAACCATTATGTTAGTCCCGAAATGACTTAGTTTTTGTCGAGTGGACGTTAAACCTATTGAGTCAACTGGCGTGGGTTGTACGTGACAACGAGTATAGGGTCACCTGTCCAACCTCCGGTTTCCTCCCACTGCTGAAGACCCCTACGGGCAAGCGAATTATTGAAATAAAATTGAACCATGTTAGTCCCGAAATGACCTAGTTTGTGTCGAGTGGACGTTAAACCCTATTCCTCCCGCTTCTCTCTCTCTCTCTCTCTCTCTCTCTCTCTCTCATCCCACTTCAATGCACAAGCCACCATAGTATACAAGCCATAACTCATATTATCACCTGCAGTTTAAACACCTTTAACTACTGTATATTGTATAACTAGGTGTGGCCAAACGTCGCTCTTAACCTCCCGTTTCTCTTCCCCGCTAATTCTCACCTGTTTTCGACACAGTTAGGACTAAACAAATACACCCTGACACCGAGGCCAACATCGTTGAAAACCGATTTTCACTTATCATGTAACTCGACACGTAGATCGTGCATTCACTCTACTGGAAAAAGGACACAACATTTTAACGCGGGTTTGTTTGCCTTTTGGCAAAGGCTCGCGCGTTAGATGTGAGAGGAACGAGTGTTGGTTGGCCCCTCCGTCACAAGCTTTTAACATATTTAACATTTTGCAGGATTTCTCGGATCCCTACAGATTTGCCTACAATGGGTAAATAATGGAGTAACAAATAAACCTTCACGTTTCGGTATTGACTAAACGCATTTCAACAAACGAAACAGGTAGCAAGATCGTGGGGCGTACAATGGTTGGGACAGCAGCGGTGAAAGATGAGAGAAGAATTGGCCCGAGATGAGAATTTACTTAATGTATTGAACAAACGTGATTCTTTTGTAAAATCCAAGGAAGCATAGAGAGAGTTTTTTTGTCAATAGAATCACCACTCCCCATGTTCTTCTGATATTTAACGTAAGCTTTAATTTTTAACTTATTGTCAAATCTGGCGTGTTCTTGTAATACTGGTATAGAACATGTTTTGTCTGATTTAACTCGTCATGGCGGATTTGTTCGCAACAGGTAAATAAATAAGTTCATTCATGGAATTTACAAAAAAGAAATATGCAAAGGTTGACACAGTCTGATACAGGTCTATATTTCGTTGCGTCTTTGCTTTTTATTTTTTTTTTGTTTTTTTTTTAATTCTTTCGGTGACATCAATCTACATGAAGTTTAGTAAAGACAAGTAAAACAAAATTTTGACTATAAAAATGAAACGAAAAACGGCCTCTGTTTTAATACACATGTAGTAGTATAGAACATGTTACTGTCTGATTGAACCGGTCACGGGTGATTTGTTCTCAACGGATATAAATAAGGCAGTATGCGATCAGGAAAATGTTGACCGGAGAGCGGTGCTTCAAACGACTCTTCAACGAATTCCAACGGCCAAGGGTTCATTACGAGCACGCCAACGGGTATAACTCTGTTTTTCGTCTGTATCAAATCAGTATTATATCACCGTTATAATTTTAAAAAAAAACATTACAAAATATCAAATTATAACAAAATACGCCAGTTCATCACGGCAATCATACGCACATCATTTTGCTATTCATCAAAATGTCGATCTCCATCATTTATCAAATATTCACATAATAAAGCCGTGAGACGCTACCCCTAATCCCCCTTTCATTTGTTTTAGGTATACTATATATAAACGCTTCAAGCAACGATACATTATCCAGAGTCTGAATTAGATTGCTAAATTTGTGTCAAGCATTTTTCTGAAGCAACCATGGCTTCAGTTATAAAAAAATTGTATATGTTACGCCAAAGTCATAAACTCTCTTTATGAAGTTTCTAAAAATACCACTTGTGTCGTAGTTAATGTGCACGTAATTGAGTCTTTACATGTCAGGTTGAAAAAAAATCTGTGCACAAGAAAAACTAATATTCATTTAAAACCGGCATTTATCAAATAATGTATATTTCATAGTTGATATAGTGACGTCAAAGCACAACAATAGATTTCAATAGCGCCTTTCTTTAGCTTCAGTGTTTTCCCATTGTGTCCCAATTCTTTGCCTTAGTTTTCATTTGAACAAGTTTCTTAATTTGGTATGAAAATTCTGCAATATGCTAGCAATCCATTTTAATAAATGTTTGTTATTGAAACGCATTGTCACATGAAGGAATCAATACAAAGCAGTGCCGATTTCAACTTGTCGCGGATTTGTGTAAACAGCGAGAACACATGATCATCTAAAATCTTTCACACGTGGGTCCCAAAGAGAATAAATCCCTGCAACAGGTTTTACTATTTATATCGATCTCGTCAACCTCCTTTCAAATCTACTCAACATATAAATCAATCAGGTATCGATCGCCATTTACCTGTCATAAATTTGTCCTACAATTGAATATATTGTATTAAAATAGCTATTATTATGAGGATTCTTAACAACTTCGTATAACAAGTATCTATATAGAGCACGACACAGTCTGCTGTCAATTTCAATAAGTGACGTGTAGACACCTGTCAATAACGAAGATTTGATCTACCGTATATATATTCTCATATATGGATCTTATGTTTTAAATTGTAACCACACGCAATTCCCTCTAGCCCCACATTAACTTTCTTTATGTTAGCTATCTACATTTTATGTTGTATGTGGTTTGGTCCAGAATCAAATCCGGGTGTTATTTAACTTTGCCAGGTTGTGGTCGATTCCGGTCACAATGGTCTAGAACAGCCCAGTGGTTTCCAGCAAACATTGTCAAGTTGCGGTCAAAGACGGTGGATTCTGGTCACAAACGTGTAGAACAACCCAGTGGTTTAGATCAAACTTCGTCAAGTTGCGGTCATATAGACCGCTGATTCCGGTAACAAGGGAACTGTCGGCAAAAGGGCAAAACGAGAACGCAGGGTGAAAATTAAACCAATGAAAAGCGAATCTGATTAAAATACAGATCTATATTTCGTTTCGTTTTTTATACTTTCGATGGCCTACACTACATGAAGATCTGACCAGTTGTTTTGGGGGGTCGCGTCAGAGGTCATACGAGCGGATTTTGACCTATTTGATTAACCAATCAGCATTGATGTTTCTAGTGGATTACCCGCAGTTCCATGCAGCTCATGTCAAAAGCTCGCCGTAACAAACCGTTTCATTGGCTAATCCGTCACATCATCCGAACACGTCAATGATAACAACTCTTCCAGATCCTAGTGTAGTAAAGGCAAGTAAAACGAAATTTTGAACTATAAAAAAATGAAACGAAATAGGATCTGTGTTTTAATCAGATACATTTCTTTTAGAAAGAGTGTTGTTTTTTTTCGACCGAATCATCAGCCACATTGACTTTCCTGGATTTTATAGAAAATAAAACCTCAATTTTTGTAAAACGAAATTTTGAACTATAAAAAACGAAACGAAATAGGATCTGTGTTTTAATCAGATACATTTCTTTTAGAATGAGTGTTCTTATATTTTTCGACCGAATCATCAGTCACATTGACTTTCCTGGATTTTATAGAAAATAAAACCTCCATTTTTTTTATTGCATATTCTGCTTGTATTTATATTCTGCATATAAATTGCATTACTTTCTTGTGTTAATTTTCAGTTTATATACTTTTGGTCAAAGCTCCTGGTCGTTATTTGCATTTTTAGGGCAATTTCTAATTTTCACGGCTTAACCTTTACTAAAATGTACTCAGGTTGATTACTTAACATCTTATCAAGAAATCAAGATCAAAATATCAACAGCGGATAATCTTCCATCTCGGAT
Source organism: Patella vulgata (assembly GCF_932274485.2). Lineage (NCBI taxonomy): Eukaryota > Metazoa > Mollusca > Gastropoda > Patellidae > Patella > Patella vulgata. The sequence continues at coordinate 19,769,326 of NC_065881.2, forward strand.
TCAATCGGATTAAAAAGAGGCCCATCAAACTACTTTAGCGAAGATTACAGCTGGCACTAACTTGTTTTGACAATAACCCGTTTACATATCGTCTAAAGGAGATTTTAATTCGCTATACTAAAGGAAGCTGGACCATTTTTTGGGCCAATATTCCTTTGCACGATATTGTTGTATTGTTAATCCTTTAGACTAATGCGCACTGTTTACTTTCTAGCGATATAACGAAGTTCTAGAGAATGTTTTTCTTTTGGTTTATGGTAAATTTCATGTATAAGACTGGATGATGATGATGATGGTGATGATGATCGAATTAACATTTTTTGAAAATGGCGGACATATAGCTCAACGAAGCGAGTGAAATTTTCGCATAGTCTCGCTCATCATTACTAAAATCATTATAAACAGCATAGTCTCGATTGTCCACTGTTTTGATTTAATTATCATTGGTCGTTAAGCGGAATATAGGAATCTAATCCAGCCAACATCGAAGGCTGAACTGAACCATTCTAATCTATTTAATATCGGAGAAATCTGATGCCATTGAGAGTTTATTATGGTCTGGATAAGTTAATTAATGTCTAATTGATAATTTAGATAACATTTCAGGCCTAAAGAAAGACTTGTAATAAGCAGATTTTGCTCTTGCATAATGCATGTTTAATGGACGATTTAAAAAAAAAATTATAGTGCTTATTGGAGTTTAGATATTTTTGTATCTTTTCATAAGGTAAAACATTAAAATAATTCATATACATGTACAATATTAAAATAGTTGCCATTTTATATACAATACATATTTATCTCAAAAGTTGTTAATCGCATGGATGGTCATAAATCAAGTGTAATAGTTCCGTTTGATTCTATTTTTATAAACATGGAAGGTAATATGAATTCATTAAGTTTTTATTGATGGTTTTATAACAATGCTTAATGTGACGCAAAATGTCTACATGTTATACGGGTCAGTCGATACATTAAAACCATTCGCCAAGTTATTAAAAACAGGATTACACGCTTTTATCAGCTGCATATGTCATCATTAGTTGTCTCATTCCTTTCCTGAGATTAACTTTAGTAAATATATGATTTAATTGTGATCATCTGCAACCCATTAGGACAACCCATTCATTCTATGAGAGGGGGATCACGTGGCTAAGTGGGTAAGACGCTGGCTCGCTAGCCTGGAGGTCGGGTGTTCGATCCCTGCGTAATTGGCCGAGAAAATTCATTCAGATTTTCCGGCGTGGTTTCCCCTTGTCAGTGGAGGGCCTGACAAGGACAGCTGTCTAGTCGTTCGGATGGGACGAAAAACCGAGGTCCCGTGTACACATTGGCGTGCACGTAAAAGATCCCTTGGCAGTTGGAATTCGTAATAAGAGTAGGCCGTAGCGCCGCTGCCCGGGCAAAATTTCGCTCATAGCACACTGTATGGCGTATGCCCGTCTTCATTAGCCCAGGTTAGGAGCAGAACAGTAGGGCGTTAAACCCCATTTCATTTCATTTCATTCTATGAGATAAGCGTGTGCTTTCAATTGTGGTCATCTTTCATCCAAAGGGAAAAAAAATCGCAGCCAGAAAAATCCCAATTAAATGCTATTTTATTATTTTAAATATCTGTTTTATGCCAATAATAAGAGTCTGTCTGTGTGTTGTATGTTTGTCAATAATGTTGATCAAGTTCACTACATCTTCAAGTTAAGCCTATCCATTGCTTGGAAACTGTACACGTTATGGAAAATCATTTAATAACTAATGTTTTGAATGCTGGTTTGCAGGGTTGTGCCGAGTACTCGTTAGCGTGCACGTAAAACTTGATGACAGTTTGAATGCAAAATTCACTCAAAGCACACTGCACGGCGTACCATTTTAGTCAGAGTGCTAATTTCCATGCAAGGTTCTGGTAACTTGATTCGAATGAGTGTGAAGAAAATCCAAATGCAAACATAATATTTGTGTACATAACAATGATTATACTCACTTCTGCATTTATTACATATTGCATTCGATTGATTCCAGACGTCCAATGATAATTGTTATTTATACCACTGAATAGGTGGCACTCCGAATGATGACTGAAAGAAGATTTCAGACACGTCTCTTAAGATGAGTTTAGTAAAATACTTGAAAAAGTAGATCAGGGTGCATTTGTTTACCATTTTAATAGCTTTGCATGATTTAAATCATTTACGAACATAAAGACATTTACACAACCCGAAAAACTAACGAGGAAAAACATCAGAAGGAGATAGATCTACCGAAGTTAATCTAGAAGACCATGAAGAAGCTAGTCCATGTACAAGAGCAAGCATCACGCCTTGTCCACTACAATAAGCAGGGAGTTATGACACAGTTCATAAAATCAATGCTGAAACGAAAACATTCCGAATGTGTGTTGGGGATGGGTGGAGTGGGTGAGTTTGGCAGTTGGCTATTTTCGAGACGACGTGTATATTAACTAACATACTTGTCAGAGAATTTGTACTAAATCCACTTATATGAAGTTCTTCGCAATGGGGGTGTTTTTTTTTTGTTTTTTGTTTTTTTAAGGGGGGGAGGTGGTGGTGGGTGGAGCTTGCTCTTGTACATGGACTGGCCTCTTCATTATCTTCTGGATTAACTTGGATAAGCCCATTGCCTTCTGTTGTTCCTTCCTCATAATTTTTTTTATCCTCTTTAATATCATTATATATGATTTGTAGATTGCAAAGTTGCTTGAATGGCACATTAATATGCTTTTTAGTCCATTTTTTCAAGTCTGTTCCCAACGAGATATTCGTCTAAATGTCCATTATTATGAGGATACGGAAGTGACGCAATAAATGGACAAGAGGTAGGGTCGCCTGTCGAACTGTCTGCGTTTCCTCCCACTTCTAAAAGACATCAACCCGCAAGCGAATTATTGAATACATTTTTAAAAAAAATGTGTTGAGTGGACGTTGCCCCACCCTACCCCCGCCCCTCAACCCCTCCCCCCTCTCTCTCTCTCTCTCTCTCTCCCTCCCTCTCTCTCTCTCTGTTTCTAGGCATTATTAATTGAGTGACACATTTATTCGCCCGTCTCTGTAAATTGTAAAGTAAAATTACTGCTGTTATATTTCTATTACATGTATTCAATCGCCTTTGTTTTGTTTTATTGAGTCTATATTGCTGAAATGAAAATACAAACCTTATGAACTATCTGCCCCCATGCCAAGCCATGGTCATTATTATTCACCTTTAGACCTATGCAAAATTAATTGAACATACAGTGCATATGCAGGTGATTGCAGTGTATTCAAAAAGATACAGTAAGTATAAACTTATTTATTTTACGACAATACAAGTGTATCACTAATCAGACCTAGTCTATTGATTTTAATGTAACAGCTTTTCAACCAAATAAAGACCTTAACATAAAGCACTATATAACTTCTATTCAGGATAATGTAATTTTCTATACATGTATTGTGTAAAAAGATCCCGCTATGTGTTTTTTTTTTCATGTTAATAACGCATTGATCTGACAAAGATGCAATAAATATATTCATACTCAATTTTATTTATGAAACCTGTGATTCAACCTGTGTTCAGGGCTCAACGATTGAATAAACACGTGTCGTAAAAGCAACCATAATAACAAAATAGAATAACCATTTTTTTATGTGTCATGATTTAGCTGTGCTTGTGTATTAGAAACATTTTATATTGTAATAATAATATTTCATAACAAAAAGTTATAGAAATCAAACATTGCAAAAGGCACTGCAAAAGTTCCAGGAAATAGATTATTGACTACTGAGAGAAAAGGAATAACGTCTCATATTTTTGTCGTGTTCGTGTCTTAGAAGCATTCTACATTATATTAAAGATTCTTATGAAGAGATGGATGGCCGAATGGTTAGCACGTGCGCGCTGTATCTTGAGATCTGTCATTGAGTCAACTGGCGTGGTTTCGATTCCCCGGTTGTACTTGACAAGGATCGCCTGTCAAACATCGTGGGTTTTCTCTCAAACACTCATCACTTCGCCTTGGATAAAGTTATTGGGCTGAAATATTCAATATGTTCATTTTGATCTATTATAGCAAAAGTGACCAGCTCTTTGTCTAAATCTTATATAATTCACATTTACGTAATAGAGAAGTGTGTTACTTCGAATATGTCGATACATTTTTTTTCAATCTATTTAATGTTGAGCTAATTGCATTTTTTAATCAGCAACATGCGATCCTAACGTGGGGATCTCGGAATATTTGGACCCAAAAAGAACATATTTTGTGTGCGTAGTAACCCGACTACTAATTTTTTTTAGGGATGGGGACCCCTGTCGTCCCATTCACCTGTTATACGACCCCGCCCATACCATCCCCACCACCAATAGCCATCAATCCGCCGTGCTAACATTCGTGATAAAAAATGTCTCATTTATACATCAAATCAAATTTAGACTAAGCACAGCTCTATTTAGAAGTAAGAAGATTTATTTCCCCGACTTTTGAATTTGTGATTAAGAATCAAATCCTTATGCTAATTTTATTCATGTATATAAATATCTGCTTTGATCAATAACCAGAGCATGTAAAACTTTGATTGTCAACAGCCGTATAATCCACTTATTGGCTGAGAAAAACCAACAGGTTCCATTTAAATCTATTCTTATGATAAATACAATGCTGGACACCTGTATCCCTCTACTCATTCAATATAACTCATACCTTTGAGAAACGACTTTATGGTCGATACCTGTATATTGCCCACTTGCTATGGCCATGTATTGACCATTCACTGACCACAGATGTGTTACACTGGCTATTCGTCAAGACAGTGTTGACCGTTCTTCTTGGGATTGTTAAACTTTAAATAACTAATATGCGAGTCAAAGTTTACTGAGCCGATAATTAGATTTTGCTTGTTTATTTTGGTTTTAAAATTTGGAAAAAAGGAATTTGATTTAATCATTGAGATTTGATCTCTTAATATTATACCATAAAGTCGCTGATCGCCATTTGCATTTTTCCGACAATTCAGGACTTAATCCACGCCTAAACTGGACTCCGACTGATAACTTCACATTTAATTAAGAACACAAAACCTAAACCAACGGCAGATAATCTCCATTCATAAATCTTAAGTCAATCGTATTAAAATGGGACTCATGAAAAACATTAATAGATGACACTGGCTTGCTTATATCGTCTGCCAGGAGTATCGAGTTTTTTTTTATAATACACCATATCTTTGAAAATACTGAAGAGAAGTGAACCGTTTTTGGAGCAATATTCCTGTTAGAGATTTAACGTCTACATTACAACTCACAATCCTTCAAATGACGACCATCTGTTTTAACCAGTGTGAGATAGAGAATACTACATGTACTTGTATCAAATGTCACGGAATTTTTCAATTTTCATTTTAAACGTTTTTCTCTTGAAGGCCATTTGCTGCAAGATTATTCTCCTTCCTCCAGGTTTCGCTTTTGAAACTCAAGTCCAAATTATCGCGTCCTTTATCTGAACACAGTTTATTCACATTGATTTACTTTCATTTTTTAAAGTCGGGTATAAACAATCGCCCCATTTTGTGTATATATGAGGCAGAGTATTTGGGGCTATTTTAGGTGTGTCTTTGTACCTGATTGTTGAGGGGAGGCAAAAATACTTGACTGAGCCATCCATTTTGTTGAAATTTATGTAAATAAAAAGGATCCATATACAGTCGCTGCCTTGGCAGAATTCATACCCACACTAAAGGAACTAATTTATCAGTGCTTGATATTATGACCTATGTTGTATGACAAACAAAATTTATTTTGTTTAATTTATATTTGTAATTTCCCAGCAAGAACAGAAATATTTAAAATGTTTGAAATATTACTCAACAGAAGTCGTTTATAACAACCTGTTGTCAATCTCCCAGTGGGGCTATTTTAAAAATAATTCCAGGGGTATTAGTTAAAAGGTTATCGGAGAAACGCTCTTTAATCTTAATCTCGCTTAATTCGTTAATCCGTGGAGTGGATTTGTCGTTTTGATTGATGTGTATGATGTCGGGAGATACAGGTGTCAAGTTGTGACGTAATTCACGTCGTCTGGTGCCAAATGAACACGTGGTTTCGTTAGCCATGCTAGATCAAGTTCAAGTGCAGTAATCCGCCAGCCATTTTAGCTTTGCCTTCTACAAATGAATCAGCAGGTGGCACGATCAGTTATGACTTTGTTCCAAATTAGATTTTCAGTTTTTGTTTGTTTACTCATATTTTGCGTGCGTGGTACACAGTTCAATTTTAATCAGTCACAAATACACGAGTCTTTTATTCTTCAGCCAAAATATGTTCACTTTAGGGACGACATCCTGCTTCAAGTCAACACGAAAAGTTACATCCGGGGACTTACAAGTTTTTCCACCATTTTATGACGAATTCTTGACTCATCTTTTTCATTGCAATTTTTGTAAAGCATCAGTATTCAAAGAATTATAAATTGGCGGAGGTCTTTCAACAAGCCTCACTATTTTTTTTTTATTTCTTCAAAGAATAACTGTAAGAGACATATTTCTCTTTGAATTTTTGTAGCAAGGTCGCCACGCTAGCATGTCCCTCTCGTCGACTCCATGGCTAAACAAGGCTTGACAGGTGTTATTGACCCAAGCTTAGCGTTCCCAGGAATGCAAAACTTGTATTTCTTTAAAAAGATTAAGAAATTAGAGAGAGCAATTCAGCGGCTAATCTTCCGACAACAGAAACTTGAAGAGAAGCGCAAATCCATTTCCGATGCCAAATAGTCTTTATCGAGTCGTGAAAATAAAGGTGTAATTGTAAGCGATGTTTACTATGGTATTAACAAGGACAACACGTACGTTTTCCTCCTTCATAAATTCCCCCAATCTTTGTGATCCAATACGAAGAGCTCCATGTTTCCTTTGTCCAGCTATTTGAGGGTAGAGTGAGAATGTTCTTGCAACTACATAACAACACAACGCAAAACACTGGTCGTGATTCAGCAGCCAGGCTTTAAGGCTTTGCAGTGGATTATGGGTAATCTCGAGGACAAATCTCGCAGTTGAGACTTTGTGAATTTGGTTGACATAAGAGTTGGAGTCAATGAGAACGAAACACAAAGCAGGTGATTGTTCTTTCCTATGTCTCAATCTAATCAGTTGAATTCATAGAATACGTTTAAATACATTGTTGGACGATTATCGAAGTGCATTAATCGATTAAATGGCATCGAAAGTCAAGCGACATATTAATGTTTAAAAACACAATCGGAACGCAATTTTCTAAATTCTTGTAATACTATTGAAATTTAGACACCATTAACTTTTAACCAATCATTTTCCAAAATATTACCATATCGAAATTCTCTAAATGACTTATCTGCAAACTAAACCAACCATTATCCATCAAAAAAACACTGATCGAAATAATCTAAATTGGTATCTGCAATAATCTAATAAATATTAGATATTTCGTATCGTTATTTTTGATTCTTACCTTTCGAGTACATTGTAATCAAACCGATTTTTGCATATCGTGTACATTGTAATCGAACCGATTTTTGAATATAGTGTACATTGTAATCTAACCGATTTTTGCGTATCGTGTACATTGTAATCTAACCGATTTTTGAATATAGTGTACATTGTAACCTAACCGATTTTTGCATATCGTGTACATTGTAATCTAACCGATTTTTACATGTCGTGTACATTGTAATCTAGCTTACTTTGTATCATTGCGATGTTCCACCTAGAAGATTTCTATTCCAACTTTCCAACCCGTATTCAGTAGCCGAGTAGGAACAACAAAAAAGTAAAAGGTTAAACCACATTTCAGTTTCCAACGAGAATCTTTCCAATACACATTTTCCCATAACTAATCACAATACGACGCCGTGTATACACCATTACAGATAATTTAATTAGTCCAGACTTCAGCAAAATTTAAACGCCGACTTCAAGAAAAGTATGCCAGATGTACTAAAAAAAATAAAACAAAATATAATTGACATTTAAGTAACGGGAATGTTTTATGATCTGTATTTAAGCATAATTACTTCCAGGTTGTCGTGTTTCAAAGTTTTGTTTTGGTAAAATTCATATTTCTATGTTCATAAACAATATTCATAAAAATTGGACGTTTTTATAAGTTAATGATATATATTAAAAACTAATGTCATTGTCCTTCGAAAGAGTATTGTCCATTATTACCTGTGATTTATTTAATAGAAAGGTATATTATAATAAACACCTTTTATATCCCTCTCTACCCCCACATATAAATAAATATATAAATAATTTCTATTTAATCACAAACATACAGACAGGGGACAATAAACTCACCTGCTAAACAGCGTCACCTTAAACAAAACTACAGGTGTCTTGTCGCTAGGTAGTTAGAAAGGGCACTACCTGAATGTGTTTGTGGTCTAAGAACCATTTTGTATAGTCTTTATATAGGTAGAGTGTTCACACGGTGTTGTGTGGTGTTGTACACCGTGTACTAATCTAACTTAGCGGTTTAACAATTACCCATAGAACGTCAATCAAATTTCTAAACAGAGGAACAAGTCGTGCGATCACCTGTAGGGCTAATAGACATAAGGTACCGTTATCTTTTATTTGAAGACAGGGTCACACTACCCGATTGACCCTTTAAGACAGATCATAGCAGGATAAGTCTTGTAAGTATTTTACCCGGTTTCTACCCGATTGAGTTCAGCTTTTTTGAGAAAAAAGTGCTGTTCAATTCATAGAATAAATTCTAACGAATAGGAATTGTCCTGTACTTAAGGATTCTGCCATTAACTAGAATGGATTTGTGAAGTGAAATAAAATGAAATGGGGTTTAGCGTCCTACTTTTCTGCACCGACTGGGCTAATGAACAAGAGCATACGCGATACAGTGTGTATTGAGGGACATTGTGACTTGACAACGGTACTAGCACCTATGTCGACTTTAATCTGTACACGAGACCTCGGTTTTTCGTCTCATCCGAATGACTAAACAATGTTTCTTGTCAGGCCCTCCGTCTTACACCAATACCAAGATGCACGTTTTCGGACAACACCTTAAGCGAGTCAGTGCCATACTCATTGAGCCACCGCGGCTTCGAAAGGGTTTGTTCTTTAGATATAAAACCTCAAGATAAATTCACTGGTGTGACCAAGCCCTTAACCAATTCTTATCCTCCTCTCTGCGTGGGTATACACCTGAACAAAAAATACACTATAACAATCACTTATTGTCCAAGTCTTTATAATAGTTCCCCGAACATCAGGTGCAAACCGACATGGGGTAAAATAGTTTCTACATGGTGATGAACGTTCTTCACTGTCAAAATTCGTTTAATTGTTTTTCAATGACAAATGAAATCTATATCATACATAGGTGGGTTTCTTTACTGTTATTTGTTTATTTATGTATATAGGTATAAAGTTCATAGAGGTTAACTATTATTATGTATCTTAACTGATCTGGAATCAACTGATCAAACGTGATTCTACATGTTAATAAAAATATACTTTGAGGTAATATCACGAGTCAAAGTGCAGGTATTCAAATTACCTTGATAATAGAACCAGTTCGTCTATTCTTGGTTTAATTGTTATCAAACTCAGGCAAGTCGAGGCCCAAAATCCTGGAACACAGACACACCTGTAGCTTAAGCCAGAAAGTTAAAATTAGTGATATGCTTTAGGCCCCGAGTGGTTTAGACCATTGTAATAGTAACTAAATAGATATGGCGGGAAGACTGTTGATAGATTTTTCAGAAATTCTAAAATTCTAAACGTCCCTAGGGTATGTTTAGATGACAGACCGGCGTTTCGGCCACAATGGCGCTTAACTAGTTATAACTGGCACACTAACCAGAATGTCCCGGATTCGACTCTGGTTTTGGCCGAGAAGTTCCACGGGACATTTCAGAGTGGTTTCCCCCTTTATGGTGTGTCAATGAAGAGCGGCGTGTAGTTCGAATAGAACCAAATAGCGAGTTACGTTGACATGCAAGTAAAAGAACCCTTGACAGAAATGCCACTGCCCTGGCGGCATAATTTCGTCAGGGCACACGGCATGGCGTGCGCCCGTCTTCATTAACCTGGTTTGAGGGTAAAAGTAGGACGTTAAAACCCATTTAATTTCATAGGTTAGGGTTAAAGGAGCTTAATCGGTAATATTTGGGACCTAGAAATTGACACAAATGAGTCGCGACACACTATTATATTATAATAATGTAATATGAATGTATATAAACTGATTTACATTCAATCGTTTCTGTTTTACTGTAATTTATAATCAGTTTTATTCCGCGAAATACGCCAGAAGTCTCAATCGAATGGCAATCTCTAGCGTCCGGTTATTCCATTCTACACCGATAGTATTTATTGTACATGCTCTCCAGATAAGAATATGGCGTTACCTTTTGAAATAACTTGTGGAATATGTGTAGCCTCGTTCTCCGAGTCCCTGGTTACAAATGGCGTTGAAACGCATTGTGGTACACGATTCGTGTACCAGTAGTAAAATATTTATTTTGTCTTAAATATTGGATATCAGAAGCCCATCTTTTCTCATTAAGATCACAACATAAATTTTGATTTAAATTGACAAATAATTCGTGTTTTCAATGTCGAAGACTTTAGATGATATTGAGTTAGAGACTTAGCTACTTTAAAAAAAATCTCCGTGGTCCATATACAATATACTCGAGTTATGGAGTTCAGATAAAGACTTAAGCAAGAAGCAATCAAGAGAGGAGTTCTATTTAATTCTAAACTACGACTAATATGACGTAACTTGCACTCTTTGCTATGACACGGTGTCATATAAAAACTTTATACAAGCAAGTTAAATTCAAATTTAATAAAATCAATTACTCACTGCACACACCAAATTCGAGAGGAATATTTTTTTTTATACCTCAGAAAAGAAACGATCGTGTTTATTGGTAACACTTCCTGTGAAAACACGTTGACATAGATCATCGTGTATTTAATGTGGGAAATGTATTTAATCGACTGACATTCATCTGATCTCTGTTAAACTAAAAATATAATCATATTAATTTCATGTTAAAACCGAAAGTCTCTAATTGATTTCATAACATGATTGACGGCCGGGTGTGTTAATTAATCTATTTCACACTAAATAACATAAGGGTAAGCGTTTGAAAGAAATCCTCTAATTACTGCGAACATGAAATTAATTCTTAACGTATTTCAAATTCTCTGAGATGTTTTGAAGGCATATTAGAAGTAATTCTCCCCTTGGTTTTTTGATGTTTAAGCGACAGGTGCATGCCACTACAATTACATCACACTCAATCTGAAAACCGGCTCCAATACGCCCTCAGCGCTGTTGATGAAAGTTAATTCCAGTGCTCAGGATGAGGATGCTGAACAATCTGAAGGAGTGCAGTACACGAAAACAACATCAGATTCCTCGCCACTTCTCAATGAATGTCGACGAGCAGTCGAATATTAAATGAAGCAAGTTAGACAGGTGCTGTGCTAATTTGAGAGTATTTTCGGTTAATTTTTCATGCAGCGCGGCGGCATTTTATGGAAGCTTATTCAGAGATATACGTTAACGGAATCTCACTCAAATTCAGGGATATACGTTACACGGGATCCCTGCGCAAATTACATAATGGGGCAGATACCTTAATTGTTTCTTGTTTGGTTTAACCCAATCATCCCCCCTTTTATGATATAGCCAAGGAGTGGGTTACGACTTTATCTTCTTCTAATTAGACGCTTAATCGTTTAGTGTAATACATCCTATTCGGCGGTACGATCAAAGGCTTATCTTTCGAAGTAATCAACCATATATAACTGTTTTCCTATTACTGACGAGAGGACCACTTATCTTGTTGATTTTCTACACTTTCTATACATTCCTGTTTGTTTGGAAGTATTTTTATTACTAATTAATATCAACCCTGTTTTAATTACGTACAGGTTTAAGAAGTATCTTTGATTGAGACCAGAAGTATTACCTACCAAAATACTAACTACTCCTACTCTTTCCACATAATATTTATTTTATAATCCGGTATTATAGATGCGGTCCTACTGAGAGCCACGGTGGCTCAGTGAGTTAGGCGTTGGAGCCAGATGGTCCCGGTTTCAATCCCGGTGTTGGTCGGGGCAGTTCTGAGAGCCACGGTGACTCAGTGAGCTAGGAGGTGGCTCACTAATCAGGTTTCGATCCCGGTGTTGGTAGATGTAGTTCTTCGGGATTTTTCAGATTTGCTGGTGGGACGGGGGGGGGGGGGGTGTCTGCTAAAGAATAGTGTCTAGTCGTTCGGATAGAAAGTAAAACCTAGGTGCCGAGTATACGATGGCGTAAAGCATACCCAGACAGTTGGAATTCGATAAAGAGTACGCCGAAAAATCGAACCACCGTGTATACCATTGATACCGTCTTCATTAGCCCAGTCGGAGTAGAACAGTAGGACGTTAAACCACATTTCATTTCTTTACCGTTGATAGCATGCTAAAGGACTTCCCGACAGTTGGAAATAACAGTAACACGTAACGCCGCTGTCCAAACAAATTTTCCGTCATAGTACACTGTATGGTGTATGCTCCATTTCATTTCATTCATGTATAGTTTGAAACATTTTTTTTGTATTAAAATTGAAAAAAAAACCCAGGATAGTTATTATTTTAGTTTACACTGCCTTCGATTTAGCGAGCAAGAACAACAACAAACTGTAGAACAGCAGATCTTTGTGTACCGAATGTATAGCTTCCTAATTTTCTACCCCCGCTTTTCGTCAAGACAAATAAATTGATAAACACACACACACTGAAACCGTAGCGAGTTGGGCAGCGTATTGACACTGGTAGTGGGCAGATAAACGAACAAGATTAACACCAGCTTTGTGAAAAATTGTTTAAACCCGACGCAGACATTCAAATCACTCCAAGGCGCTCTTTAAAGTCCAGGTCGAAATATTTTCTTATTGTCGCCAGTGTCGTTGTTAACCTGAGTGTGAAATGTTTAAGAACGCTAACCCAACAGCCAGAGTACTCGTATCCCCACTTCCTGACTTTCTGAATTCTTTTTGATTGTACGCCACGCACTTGAAAACAAATATAACTAATCACGCCAGTTTTAAAATATAGAAATGATTTCCTTTGTAATTTGGTCCTGCATAACCTTTTTATTTTAAAACATATTATTATGATAATTTCAAACTCATGGAAAATTCAAATTAAATATTGTAATTATAAAATCATTTATATAGCACACAATGGCCTACTCTTATTTCGAAACCCAACTATCAAGGGTTCTGGGGGGGGGGGTGGATGGCCGAATGGTTAGCACGTGCGTGCTGTATCATACGGCCGGTCATTGAGTCAACAGGCGTGGTTTCGAATCCCCGGTTGTACGTGACAAGGTGTAGGGTCGCCTGTCCAACCTCGTGGGTTTTCTCCGAGTCCTCCGGTTTCCCCCCCACTGCTAAAGACCCCTACGCGCAAGCGAATTATTGAAATAAAATTAAACCATACGTTAGTCCCGAAATGACCTAGTTTGTGTCGAGTGGACGTTAAACCCCATTTCTCTCCCTCTCTCTCTATCAAGGGTTCATTTACATGCACGCCAGTATTTCATCCCATCCAAATGACTAGCTTCTGTTTCTTGTTAGACTCCCCGCCGTGCACCACTGACAAAGAGAAACCACGCCGAAGAATCCCAAGGAACTTTCTCAGCCAACATCGGCTCACTAGGAGCTTCTTTGTGGTCCCTTGCCGCTTTAGCAGGAGGAAGAACCAAAACCGAGATCCCGCGTATACCACGAGAGCACGTTAAGAATCCCAAGACAGTTGCAAATAGAAACAAGAGGATGTCACAGCGCCACTGGACGGACAAAACATTTCTCGTGGCACACTGCGTCTAAAATATCATTTCTTTAGCATAAAATTACTGTCATGGATAGATGGTACTCAAATAGAATAACCGTCCAATCCTTAACGAAACCGGTGCATATCATTTACCATAAATCATATAGTGTTTCTAGATGTGACGCTTGGTGGGTAAACTGGCAATGGACCGTAAGGTACTATATTTGGTACATACGATCCAATATAGTATATACTAGAGAGAGGAATATAATACCGGATATACAGTCCTGTCACACTTCTTGGTACCACTCTAACTTACTAATTTACCTGACAGATATCCTGTTCTATTGACTAAAATAGTTAGATATGACCTATATAAATAGGTGGATTCCATATGATTCATTTTCCTTCCGGATTATGAATCAATTAATATAGCTAATGATAACTATTCCGCCGTGGCCAAATAACGTCAAGTAATAAATATTCTTATAAATTGAATCTGTGATAAACGTTATTTTAGTCAGAATATAATATGGAATGACAGAAACATATATTTTGACAGATGGCTGAAATGCAATGAAAATTATGAATCTTTGCCCGGAAAGCAGTGCAACGGCCAACTGTCATATCGATTTCCAACTGTCATGGGATCTTCATACAAGGGACCTATGCTTCTGTCCCACTCGCAATTTGCCAGGCCTCCGGTCCCATCCCACTGAAAGACTTTAAACCAGGCTAGAAACACTAGTACTATAATTACCGAGCCACCGCGGCCCCCGAAATGATATGGACAGATTTGTTTATCCCGGTAAGATTATGCAGTGTATGATACTTTGTTTGTACGTGCAGACCCAGGAATCTTTATATATGTGTGATCAATTTGAAATAAAGTGCATACTTGGCCCGGAGCGAAAAAATGCACCGTGCCTTTTGTATTATACCCGCTTCTCCCCTTGCCATACAATTTCATTACCTCACTACAAACAAGTAAAATATTTCACATATAGACAATTATTTTAATAAATCAAAATTAATTGATACAGGAAACGTTAATGTAAAATATAGTTCACTGTAATATTTCACAATATAAAGTACAATATCACACTATACACAAAATTTATAGTTCACTGTAATATTTCACAATATAAAGTACAATATCACACTACAAAATTTATAGTTCACTGTAATATTTCACCATGCAAATTCAAATATCACAATATTTCAGACCATCCGAACGACGTAGGCACCTCCCTGACAAATGTAGGCCTCTACTTGAAAAATCACGGATATCATCCCCGGTCCACGCCCGGATTCAAATCTCGACGATTCAAGTCGAGAGTCCAATGCCCTGCACGGGAAGCCTCTTGGCCGTACCCACTCGACTAGAGAGCAATAAAAATGGGGTTTAACGTCCACTTAAGGTTGTTTCTGGGTTACCATGTGGTTCAATTGTTCAATTCTATTATAATAACCAGCTTTCGAGTAGTGTTTTTCCTTAGTAGTGGGGGGAGACTGGAGTACCCGGAGAAAACCGACGAGCCTGGACAGGCGACACTTCTCCTTGTCACGTTCGTGTACATGCGGAGAATCGGTACCACGCCATTTGACTCAATGACAGATCTTGTGATCTTGTGATATTCGCCCCACCCCACTCGACTACCTCCCCCGCCCCGCCGCCCCACACCACACCGTGCATATAACACAACTATGGGTAAATCAGGATATTTACCCACCGATCATTATAAATATTTCTGTCAGTATTATAGCTGTTAAAATGAATGTAGTAATATATCAATTCTAGAATTTATGCCGCTATGTGAAATCTTGTTGAAGGTAAACACAGTTGAAATAATACATACAGATATTGGGTATATCTGCTTGTTTCTTTGCCACAGCTGTGTATAATAAGCATATGACAGGCGATGAAATTATGATATACAAATCAAATAGTAAGAAATACAGCGCAAATAAAGAAACTATACACCACGTTATGGGGCTGATAAATATTCAAAGTATGTATGAACACCTGATGCTACTTCACAACTGTCAGTGACGTAATAGTTCCCCTTTCCTGTTTGTAATGGGGTGAACCGCCGTGGATCAGGTGGTAAGACGCTTGCTTACTAACCTACATTTATGTGTTAACCATTTAGATGCGGGTCTCGACTGGAAAATCCCGTGTTCGATAAACACGGGGAGTGGGGTGTGTGTGGGGTGGGGAAGGGGGGTGATCGGGAGGTTGAGCACTGGCCCCCTGTCCAGAAAATCCCTGGTTTGATAAACACGGCGGGCCGGGGGGGGGGGGGGGGTCGAGCCGCAGAGCACTGGAATCTTGATAAGAATATCTCGGGTTCAAATACAGGCGTGTGTCTAGAAGAAAAATCGGAATAGACATTGAAAATGTGCCTAGTCTTTCGAATGGGACGGAAAACGCTGTACGTAAAAGAACCTAGGACAGCCGAATACGAACAAGAGTTGAAGGCAACACCACTGCTCGTTTATCCCCACGCCACATTGGACACGCAACCATAGAATTGATGATCATCATGTGTTAGTCTCAACATGAAAACTTGTTGTTTTGACTAGATTCAGTGGTTCTCAACCTCTTTTTGCGTACGGCACACCTTGAAACACATGGAACTATAGCGGCACACCCGGCTAAATATATATGAAATATATTTGTATTTTGCAAAATAAAAACATGGCAAGTCAGACACAGACTAGTCATAGACACATAGAATGACTTAAGCTAAATAGAGGGAAAAAAACATGGTTATATGAACTTACTTTATTGCGGTGTTTCGAATTTCATCAATCAAAAAGATGATTTCTTTTGTGAGGAATTTTCTTAGTGTGCCGTTCTAAATTTCGCGGTACACTCAGGAAGATCTCGCGGCACACTGGTTGAGAATCACTGGACTAGACTATTTGAATATCATTCCAATTAGTTTGGGATGTCTACATACCATTAACTAACTATTTTGTCATTTTATATATCGGGCTTTTCAATTTGTTTGATTTTGTCATTAGGGCGTGTTCTGTAGATAGAGCACGAGGGTGTCCGGTGTGGAGACAACGCCACGTTTAGCGCGAGGTCTAGGTGATCAACCCAGAATTTATAAAATAAGAGGCACCCAGACAATATTTTCTGCTTATTTGGGTGCATTCTATAGAATTAGAATGATGTGAAGAGAAAGAAAATATGCTCTGTGCGGGTAGGGTAAGGTCCGGACACGCCCCTGTATAATGTCCTATATTTTGTATTGTTGTTAATATGTTTAAAGATACATTATGTAAGATTTAGACAAAGAGCTAGCCATTCTTGCTTTAATAGTTCGAAAATAGATAATATAAAATTAATAATTTGAAAATTTCATTTAAATTACTCTATTGCGGGCGAAGATATTAGCCTTTGAAGGTTTGCGCAATAATTTCAACCACAGTACTGGTAGTTCAAAGCCAAGTCTCGCTCCTCCATTTTTAGCTTAAATCAAAATATGACTCAACTGTTCTAATCTGTTCTAATATCGGAGAAATCCGATGCCCATTGAGAGCTGATTATGGCCTGGATAAGTTAATTAATGTCTAATTAATAATTAAGAAAACATTTCAGGCCTAAAGAAAGACCTGCAATAGGCAGATTTAGCTCCTGCATAATGGATGCTTAAATAGAATCACCAGAGATTAGGAAGGAGACATTTACCGATAGTAATGAATAAAATGGGGTTTCACACCCTATTTGTCTACACCAATCCTGTGCCAAGCAAATAAAGTGATTGAAATTTTTAGACTTAATATTTTGTCTTATATTTAAATGCAATTTTCTCGCTCAAAATTGAATTATTATTAATTCTACGCTGAGAGCCATTCTAGTGTGCAGAATCGTACATCTTTGTTTAAGTCTATTTTCGATACTTTTTGAAATCATATACAATGAAATAACAACTGAAAATCGATTTGAAATAGAAGTTAGTATAAATACATGTATTGATAATATTTCTGAAATAAATATTTATTTTGATAATAATGTTTATAGTTTAAGAGCACGCTTTGTTTATCGATTAACATTGGGTATTATTTGTGATAGTCAACGGACACGCACAGAGCTGTACGGGATATATGATAAGGGAAATAACTCTTGTTATCTATCCCAATTTGGATCCAGACTAGTAAAGATATTCCTATTGTTAGTAATGCTAATTATGTATCTTTGCACGTCTCTAAATCTCGCGCTCGCCTGTCTTCATTAGCCCAATCGATGGAGAAATGTAGGACGTTAAGCCCAATTTCAAATTCTATACATTGCTAAGATGAGAACCGCTACATGTGTACGACCATGAAAATGTAGATACATTCTGGACAATTTACTGGATATATATTACGAAACAAATGACTAATTTATGGAGAAGGGTTTGAAATATTCATTTCATTTCGAAGGTTTACTTGTTCATAGTTATGGGACAGGATCGGGGCCCAGACTGCAAATCTGACAGGGATTCGGGTTGGCTTCTTTCAAACGCAATCCAACACACTGTTGGCAAATCGGCTGCACATACATATGAAAGGATATTCTGGATTAGTCAGTTACCATGTATCTCATTTAATTACTTTTTGTTAAAGATGCATTATGTCAGGTACCGTTGCTACCATAATAAACAATCTACGCTACATCTTCAAATTAACCATAAAGTAATTAGAATGAAATTTTCAATATATTCGTTTTTCATTATCAATTTCTGAACGCTAGCTCTTTACCTAAATCTTACATAATGCATCTTTAATAGTGATCGCAATTAGAATAATGGTAGATTTGCTATTATTTAAAGCTAAACAGATTTAAAGTTTCTTAGCCTTACTTGTTATTCTTAAAGAGCGTTTTGCAGGAACTAAACCAAGTTGAAGCAGAACCCCATTATTCAATTCCAGTAGGTTTTGTTTTTCTTGCGCAAAAGTTTAAAATTTCAAACATGCGTGTGTTTTCTATTGAAATATCAACACAAGTTTCAAAATAGATGAAATGGATGAAATGAAAAAAGGCACAACGATGAGGGAAAAAAACATGGCGGCTTACAGCTGATAGAGTCGTTAAGTGGTCATAAAATTGATGAGATATTCCGGGTTATTTATTCTTTCACTCGCGCGAATCCTTGCTGAAGTCAACAGTTCAGATAATGCTAACAATCACAGAAGTAAGCAGCAAGTGATTTCACCTTTTTTTAGTTTTGTGATTACCAGAGGTAGGAGGTTGATACGTGACTTAAAGAGCCGTAACTATGTCGATTAACCCTTTCACTCCCTCCAACTGTTACTCTACTTGTTTTGCACATGTTCTTCTCTGTTATTGGTCTACACAAACCTTTTTTGGTGTAAGATTACTATTTTATGAAGAGATTTAACACGTGCTATTCCTATACAGACTCATTACATAAGCTATTATGCGCATACTGTTTTTACATATTCAGCATTTAGCAAATGTAAAAATGTGAAATTGTGAATAAAGCTAATGTCTCTTTTCACTTAAAGAACCAAAAAATCATTCAAATCAATCTATTCATAATTAAGCTATGAAATGAAACGAAGGCGGACATATGCCATACAGTGTATTATGAAGACAATTTTGCCCAGATAGCGGCACTATGACCTACACTTATTTCGAATTCCAACTGGCAAGGGTTCTTTAATATGCACGGGGCCCAAGTTTTTCATGCCTTTCAAACGACTAGACATTGCCGTTGTCAGGCCCTCCGCCACGCAGTACTGACATGGCGAAACCGCATTGAAAAAACCAGGGGAACGTTCTCGGCCAAGACCGGGAGCGAACCCGTGAGCTACTCGTTAATCACTGAGCCACCGCGTCGATTACATTACTTAAAGTATGAAGTTGAACTTTGTTGAGTTCTTTTGATTCCATAGCTCATAAAACAATATCAATTTTGAAAAGTAATGAAATGGGGTTCAACGTGATACCTTTCTGCACCAACCGGGATGATGAAGATGAGCATGGAAATTTTGGTAAGCAGGACAGAGGTGTTTCCGCCTACTCTTCATTTTATGACCATGTAGTTAATTTTTACTTACATGAAAAGAGTTGAACAACGCCACATTCTACAGAACTTAATAAATAAACACGTACTTAAAATAGAGACATCCTTGTAATGAACCGCGACGAATAACTAGACCGACAGGTGAACGCATGCGCCAATCTCTTTGATCACACGCGAGCAAATGGAACCAGCGCCACTTCCGCTCAACGGGATGTTCCTGGAGGTGTTTGAAGTTAGTGTCCTTACTTTACTTATATTTAGTACGTTTCAACAAGTTTGTCAAGTACTTTTACTTTATGGTTTCATACTTTATTTCCTCTTTTTGAAAAACTGTTAATGGTAAATGAATTATTAATAATTAACTGTAAATATTCTTATCTTATAAGAGGATACGCAGTTAAAAAGTAAAATTCTTTTCATCTTGATTACAAATATAGTATTCATTATAGGTTATCAGTGTAACATTTGCCCAATCCTTAATATATCAAAAGATATTTAAACAAAATAATTTTTTAAAACTTCATAAATTTGATGTTCAGTTACACCTCTGTATGTTACGTGATCCCAAAAAAGAAATAAATGAAACGGGGTTTAACGTCCTTTCATTTTTGCACGTTAATAGTAAGTGAAGGAGAACCACACTGCACGCAAAGCCGACAAGACAAACTACATGGACATTGCATGAAATAAACAACAAAAATAGCAAATCAAGTGAATGGATCCATATAGTTAATTTTATTTATTTGGGATAATGAAGATGGCAAATAAAAATAAATTGAAACCTCGCCTTAACCATTCTAACACATTCCAGAAGTTTAAAACGGTTTGATTGTTTGTTCTAACTTTACTATAATATCAAATTTATACCTTATTTCTTTTTATTTTTAAAGTTCTGATCTGTCTATATTCAAAACGGCTGCCGTTTCGTCGAGTGACATCGACTGTCAGTTTATAAATACATGTAGATCAATTGACGATGTCTTGACTTGATTAAAATCTCTCCACCCGTACCCAAATTTCGTTTTAGCTTTATCCTAGTTTTCTTCGCTACTAAACGGCTGTTGCTTAGGCGGCAGACTCCGCAAATAAACTACAGTGCGTTTACCAACAGTTCAGTAGACAATGTCTTGGCGTGATTGGAAAAGCTGCATTTTCATTGACTGTTTAAAGTACACAAATACGAACACGGTACACTGATAAAGCCATTCAGGTATTCATTCAAATTGAGCCCGGTAAAATATAAAATGCGAAATATAAAACGAAAGAAACCCACTATAGAACATCGTTACATACTTAGTTAGGTATTGAGCAATTCAATGGGCAAAAATTCGTTCGAGCGAGTAGTAAATTTAGTATAGACAAGGGGCGATAATCAATGCAAGACGTATTATCTGCTTGATATAACCTATACACGTATAACACTAATCCAGTTAACAAGTAACAGTACGAACATGTAAACATATCCCTATCCTTCTTTGTTCTTTGTAACGTAACTCTATCAAATTTAACGCTTTGAATCAGATGAAAGATTGTAACTGGACATCAGAGACAGAGTGGTCATTGCCTGGTATGTAATTATACACTCATTATCTCTTTATCTATTGACTGGACAGACGAGTCTTTTGGTCAGTGATTTCTCTATGACCGTTTAATGGGTTAATTAAGAACAGTGAAGCTTTATTTATTGTAGATAGGTATATGTACACGTGTTTAATGGTATACATAGCGGTGTTAGAACACAGTAGATGAATTAACCACGGGCCACATGCCAGATCCATCAAATCTCGATGCTGCTCTTAACCTTTCTATGCTGGAACATTCTTAGTTTTTGCAAACTTATGGCTAATATCTGAGAGTATGCTCGTACTATAGACTGCACACAAAAGGTCAAATTGAGCCACTAAAGTTCACTTTTGTCTTGTGTGTGTGTGTGTGAGAGAGAGAGAGAAAGAGAGAGGGGGGAGGTAACGTCCACTCGACACATAATAGGTCATTTCGGGACTAACATATTGTTCAATTTTATTCCAATAGTTCGCTTGCGCGTAGGGGTCTTTAGCAGTGGGAGGAAACCGGAGGTTGGACAGGCGACACTACCCATTGTCACGTACAACCGGGGAATCGAAACCAAACAAGTTGACTCAATGACAGACCTTATGATACAGCGCGCACGTGCAAACCATTCTTCCAGCCCCCCCCCCCCCCCCCACACACACACACACGTTTGTCTTGTTAAGAGTAAATAAGTTTTAAAACGGATACAATATGTGTTGATACGTTAACACATTTAAAAACTATAAAATGCTTTGCGTTAATATGTTAACAAATTTACAAAGTACACAATGTATTGTGTTAAAACGTTAATAAAGTACACAACGTTTTGTGTGGGATGATTGACAAATTTTTGTGTGGAAATGTTAACAAATGTTAATACGTACACAATGCTTTGTGTTGAAATTTTTAACACGGTTTAAAAAGTAACCAACATTTTGTGTTAAAACGTTAACAAGTTTTAAAACGTAGGCAACATTTTTGTTGATACGTAGAATTGGTCCTATAAATTCAAGACATTTTGTTTTGAAAATAATGTTAAATGAAACATTATAATTCTGTAACAATTACATACAAAGCATCCCTCGTGTGTCTATAATATATTTTGTTAGTTTGTTGTGTTTTGATTTTTTTTTTTTTTCAAAAACCTTAACAGTGAATATTCCATTTGTAAATTATAAAAAAAACCCAAAAAACAAGCAAAGTAAAGCAACAATTGTAAAAATGAAGTAATATCTAGAGTTGATTTAGAGTGAAGGGTTGATAAGTACAAAGAAATATCTGGCAGTTTTTAAACAGTTTTTAGCAGTTAATAATTCATCTGTTGAATTTACGATGAACGCTTGATAAGCAATAGAAAGTTAAAACTGTAAATATTTCATATATTAAATTTATGATCTGTGTCTCAAATGATCTGAATACACACACCACGATACGTAATATTATACCATATGTATCTGCTCTTAAGTCAATTACAGGGTACTACCAACTATTTTATTAAAATGATTGACAGGTCCCAACCACGCCTTCATATAAAAAAGGCGGGGCCATTATAATGGTCTAATTATTGTTTTGAGTTTTCTGTTTGGTTTGTCCGTGTGCGTGCGTGTGTGTGTGTGTGTGTGTGGGGGGGGGGGGGGTGAATGGCCGAATGGTTAGCACGAGGGCGCTGTATCATAAGGTATGTCATTGAGTCAACTGGCGGGGATTCTATTCCCCGGTTGTACGTGACAACGAGTAGGGTCGC
Source organism: Patella vulgata (assembly GCF_932274485.2). Taxonomy (NCBI): domain Eukaryota; kingdom Metazoa; phylum Mollusca; class Gastropoda; family Patellidae; genus Patella; species Patella vulgata. Next base: position 19,792,494 of record NC_065881.2, read on the forward strand.
CTGTCCAACCTCCTGGGGTTTCTCCGGGTCCCCCGGTTTCCTCCCTCTGGCCTAGTTTGTGTTGCCCCTGTTTGATGCTCTATTTTCTGTTTTTCGAATATTTGATTTTTGCTATATAACGGGAAAAGAAAGCGAATGAAGCAAGTTGTGAAAAAAAACCCCAGAAATATACACAATAATTTGTTAATTTGTAAGTTATTTTGTAGAATACAACGAACTAAAATCACCATTAAACCAGAGTGAGCTATACTCTCTCTGGGGTTGGGTGGGCTAGTGCTTTAACGCGTGCGCGTGAAATCACAAGTTCTGTCATTGAATCAAGTGGCGAGGTTTCGATTCCACGCTTGAACGTGACAAGAAGTAGGCCGCCTGTCGAATCTTGCGGGTTTACTCCGGGTCCCCCCGGTTTCCTTCCACTACTAAAGACCGCTGCGAATTATTGAAATAAAATTGAACCATATTTTAGTCCCGAAATGACCTAGTTAAACTTTATTTATATATTTTTGTTACGTGTACAGTGTGGTCTAGATTAATTTTGCCCTGGCAGTGGCTTTCCCTTTTATTCTTCTTCGTCCTCCAACGACAAGGGGTCGTTTATGTGCACGCCAATGTGTGCATCGGTGGATATTTCATGACTACTGTCTGATTCATCGTAAATTTTAAACGGATTTCTTCGATTATGAACAAACTACTTAACGTTGGTTATTATAAACTTACCTGTGTGTTTGTAATGAACTCCCGTTCAATAAAATCCATTGCACAACTAATTATCACAACGATGAAAACAAGTTCTCTCTTGAAAAATTGAAATATCACAAACTTTTCCCAGAGAAAAATACCAATATGGAAGATGGTTACGTCACTCTGCGGAAGATATCATTTCGTATTAGGGGTGACAGCATAGGAAATTCAAGTACAATTACGACAAGAATCCATGACCACTCGGACCAAAGACCACTCGGTTCAAGATCAGTCGGACCAACTGATAGACCACTCAGCCCAAACAAATAGACTACTCGGACCATACAAAAATACTATTCGGACCCAACAGAAAGACGACTCGGACCAATAATAAAATGTTGTTTTAATAAATTGATAATTGCGTTTGTTTTAATATAATTACTCGAACCAATAATAAAGTGTTATTTTAATAAATTGATAATTGTGTTTATTTTAATATGACTACTCGAACCAATAATAAAGTGTTATTTGAATAAATTGATAATTGTGTGTGTTTTAATATGACTACTCGAACTAATAATAACGTGTTGTTTGAATAAATTGATAATTGTATTCCAAATCGCAAAATATCGAGAACCACACTTGTAGTCACGTTTAAAAAGGGGCATATAAACGTCCGGTCTTCGTATTATTATGTGCTGTTTATATTAACGCATCAAGGGCGGATAACTTGAAAACGTGTCTCCACCCCCCCCCCCCCCATATATAGTTACTCAGGGGTTAGTGGGGTAGAACGGAATGAAACCACTGGGGATACCGCGAATGTGGAAAAAGTAAAATTAGGCTATCAGACAAGAACAGTATACCCGTATATGTAGAAACTGTCAAAAGTCTGGACATACCAAGTCTCATTGCAAGAGTAAAGAAAAATTAGATTGATATTTTTTTTTGGCACCATTATTAATTAATTTTAAAACTAATCGTTGATTTATTTTCCGTACACAAAATTGAACCAAACAACTCTAAATATAAGAATTCCGTATAAGAATTATTTGCTTCTTTGTATTGTGATTTAATAATAAATAAATAGCATATTGTCTAGCCTTATAATATAATTTAATTGGTCCGACTGGTCTTGTTTTGGTCCGACTGGTCTTAGTCCGAGTAGTCTTTGGTCCGAGTGGTCTGGATACCTACGACAATTGGCATTAAGTTTGAGCGTTCGCACACATAACTACCCGCATTCCTGTATTTAGTTACCGTCTTTTACATTCTAGTAAAATCTCTGCAAATTTTATAGCTTTACTTTTTGAAATATTTTGTTCTAATTTTTTGATTAGCGACTCGGATGGGATTATTTACTTTTGAACACGCATGCCGCACAAACACAACTATACATTCGTTTTACGGGCTTTATCACACTTCGGTCAAAACTGTCGAATCGAGAATTAATGTTCCGCTTCTTACGGGGTCATACGGGCTTAGTAGCATTATATACCCACCCGGGCACCCAATACGGCAATAGACACGCTGAGGGCTGCCGCAACACGCTTAAAGATGTTACTGAAGCGGTTATTATTCGATCGAAAGAATGCGTATAAAATTAAAAATACACTCAGAGAATTCGGAGGTAAGCTTCATGATCCTTGTTAAATTAATTATAACATAAAGAAGATAGGATATTTATAGTTTATTCATGACTTTATTTTTACGAGTATCCGTGCAATCAGTGATATTTTAATTGTGAAGAAAATTTGATAGACTGGCGATCAATGGTTTCCATATAAATCTCCTATGTAATTGCCTTCAATTGATATTTTTCGTCGCCCAAACCCATATACGATCAAAATGATCGCGCTGTCAAACTATCTTTCAATGTTAACCAACCCCCGCAACAGGTATATTGGATTCGACCATTACGTCACGAAGACATTGTTGACATCGACTCTGTCGAAATTACAAGTAAATTTTCAAATTTTTCAAGAGAGAAATTGTTTTCATCGTTGTGATAATTAGTTGTGCAATGGATTTTATCGAACGGGAGTTCATTACAAACACACAGGTAAGTTTATAATAACCAAAGTTAAGTAGTTTGTTCATAATCGAAGAAATCCGTTTAAAATTTACGATGAATCAGACAGTAGGCACATTTTTCTTGTCACTACTGACCACAAACATTGCTATGTATAATGCATAAATACAATAAATGCCTTGGCTACGATTGAGCGTAGTTCGGTATTTATGTATAAAGGCAAAACTGTTAACTGTGCCGTTTTCAATATGTAATATCTTTCAACCTTCGTCCGGTCTATGGGACAGGCATATTAAATTATTTAATTTGAAATATAGTAAACATTTACATGCAGCAAAACTAGTTATACGGGTTAAACCTCATTTCGATATGGATGTCGACCCCTGCAATGTTTTAAATGTATCTATTCCCAATTTTAATTTTAATCTTATGTCCCTAGCGATCTATTGTAAACTATACCAGTTACATATCAAATTAAAGAAATAGTGAAAAACAAGTTTTATGATAAAAACATTATCTTCTAGAACTGTTTACTACAACTAACTTGTATTTTACACGTAATAACATCATTATTCCCGTGTGAAAACTACAAATCGACTGCAAAAATTACAAACATTTCTCACACATCTGCAGTCGTATTTTAATCAATTAGAAATATTTAAATATGAATTTAATATCACTACCACTTATACCACTGTCGCGACGATCTCAATGACTTGGACCTTCCCGGAGAGTTTCCTTCTAGAAATGGATGTACCGGGTGTGGTGAGCACTCTAAGCCGAGCTGCCGAAGGTATGAACAAGTACACGGTGAGAAACTGGGTGTTAATTTAAACATCTAGAATGGAACGGAATAAGTGGGGTTGTACCTGGTTATTTTGGGACTAACTCTCTTTTATTTATTGTGATTACGTGTGTAATGGTGAAAATAAGTGCACGATGAGAAACAAAGTCTCAATTTAAGAATCTTCTAGAATTTAAAGGAATGGTCGGATGGCTACATGTATGTAGGCTAGTCTAAAAATAACCCAGGTATTATCCCGACCATCCTGTTAGATGTTTAAATTAACACTTGTGCATTGTTTAATATCTTAGATTTTCTGCGCTATGCACGTGACCACAATAAATAAATGAAAATAACAGTGCGTAAGTCTCAATATACCCTGAATTTTTGAGACTAACATATTTAGTTATGGTGGTCATTTTAAGGACTTTTTTTCCAGGAGGAGAATGGGGCTTAATTTTGGTATATAGAATCTTATTCGACCTTCGGTAATAATTCAGTTCAAAATAGGATATAAAATGATGTTTTGAAGAATTAATCAATTTCACGAAGTTTGTTGCTAACGCCATTTTATCACAATTTATTTTTAGCAGTGTGCAAACGATAAGACGAAACACCTGCATTTACACGTACCCGAAAATATTGAAAGATTGGTAAATAAAGTAGTCCCTAACAGTTTTTGGGTATTAATTTGTTTTGCATGCCCGATCTTTATATAAACAGTAAGTAAAATGAAATTGTTATGATGGATTTTCAAGCTACTAGATGTTGTAAAACCCCGTCTTAAACCTACAGGTGGCGATTATTTAATGATGTAAACATCACTGTAAATTGTAATGTTTATTTTTTGTGTGGTCTCAATCCTCGAGATATGATTTATGACCCCTCATTATGAAAATGATCATTTGATGACCACGGTGTTTAATGGTTAAAGTCTTTTTGTAGGGCTGATTAAGCAATATATTCACTATTTCATCAAAATTCAAAAGTAAAATATTTTTTAAATTGTATTTAGACTCAGTGTTTAATGGTTAACATATTTGTTTTGGCTGATTAAGCGTTATGGTCTATGAACATTTACCAGTAAAATTTCAGATAAAAAAGCCTTAATTTGTTTAAGATCTCTTTGGTAAAATTTTTCGAAAAAGTCTTAAATTGTACTAAAAACATTACACGCTGTGTTTTGTAATAATAAATTTATTTCGGTATGGTATTCCGAATGGGACATTGGCTAAAGTCATAAAATTGCTTATTTTTTTCTTGAACACTGTACTTGAATTTCAGCGTTCTCAAAAGTTACAAAAACAATTATTGCAGAGATACTACAATTGAAATATTAAATCGGTTAAAGCGAGTCTATGCAAGGTATTCTAATTATTGAATATCCTTATTAATTTAGTGGGGAGGGGGTGGATGGCCGAACGGTTAGCGCGTGCGCGCTGTATCATAAAGTCTATCATTAAGTCAACTGGCGTGGTTTCGATTCCCGGCTGTACGTGACAAGGAGTAGGGTCCCCTGTCCAACCTCGTGGGTTTTCTCCGGGTCCTCAGGGTTCCTCCCACTAAAGACACCTACGCGCAAGCGAATTATTGAAATAAAGTTGAACCATATGTTAGTACCGAAATGACCTAGTTTGTGTCGAATGGACGTTAAACCACATCTCTCTCTCTCTCCCTCTCTCTTTTAATTGAGATTTTGTAACAGTCAATATTCTCTGATAATGCCCATTGTTTATGGAACTATAACATTACTATCTGCTAACAAACGCCATTTTGCTTGTATTTGAGAACTGTGCGAGTTTGTAGAATTCAAATCTTTTGTTGATAGCCGTAATTTATTATGTTTTAACTTCAAGCAAATACTAGACGAGGTGGTTTTACTTTAAAAATTAATGGCAGTATTGAAACTTCAAGATTTATTTCTACGAAGGTAATATCTGTACTGCGGTTTCAGTCTGCAACTGTGTTACTGGAATGGCCACTGAGCTCGCGCATCGCTGTTATGACGTAACAATAGACATGGGGGAGTTCCAATCAAGTTAACAAATAGCATCAAGTCGTAATACGGGGTGATTCAACTAGCCAATAGAAACTAACGACACAAAGTTATTTGTTTTTCATTCTGTTATTTACGTCAATATCACCTGATTCAACATGTCAATTCCAGGCATCGCATCCCGCGAGAATTTGCGAGATTAGACGCAAGCATAGATTAAATTGTCAACAACAGGTTCTGTCAAGAAAAGTTTAATGATATACAACACACATACATTCGTCATCTCCCGAAATCGACACAGACATTTTTGACCACCATTGTAGTTGACATATATTTATGTAGACTCTGATAGACGACAAATTTGTTGTCCTGTGTTAAATACTTAACAGGTCTGTCACAAAGTCTTGAGATCAGTTAGATCAGGCGCCATATTGTCGTATTTAAATGACAACGACAGAACTCCTCAAAGTCCATGGAACAAAACATCTAAATTAAAATCCAGCAAGATTTTTCTTTTTCGGTTTTTTCAAAATTTAAAACTGATTAATAAAAAGGAAATCCGTCTAACCTGAGGATGTTTTTTTTAAGTCTGTTTTCCGGATAGTAAATGATATTTCACAGTTTTATTCATGCTAATATGTACATGTACTCAGATTGATCCTTTAACGTTTAATTAAGAAAACAAAATCACGCAGTCAATAAATCATATTTCTGTTTCAAGGCTCAATACCACTCTTGTTGTAACTGAATAATATGCCCTAATCTTTATTCTAGTCAACAAATTGCACTATTTTACAATATTAAAATTAATTGATGATACAAATTTCATCTTAACACACCTAATTTAAAAAATTGAAAAAATTCAACTAAATGATTTGAAAAGCCTAACGTAAACCTTTTCAAATGTGACTTGGATTTAAAAACATTTTCGAACCCTCTGGACAAGTGAAATAGGATGTTATGGATAATTTACACAACAGGACTGGTAGGACACATAAACATATAATACTTAGAATAAGGCTATTATTTATTTTCTGGAGCTGTCAAGCCAGCAAGAGTGTTATTGTCCCTTTAATGAGCAACCGAATTGAACTAATTTTGAACTGATTTTGTAAGGGACCCAAAATAAGTCAAAAGTTGTTCTTAGTGTTTAAGCGTCTGCTTCCACCGAAGGTGATATCCCAGACAAGTCGTATTTTTCATTTTTGTTATCTTAACGCAGGGTTCTTTTCTGTGGGAGGAAATCGGAGTAACCAGAGTAAATCCACGAGACCGGGAAGTCTTGCTTGATATCCGGCTTAACGTCCTCTTCCACTGAAGGTGATATCGCAGACCCCAATGGTTACGCGAGAGAGAGAGGGAGAGAGAAATGGTGTTTAACGTCCACTCGACACAAACTAGGTCATTTCGGGACTAACATATGGTTTAATTTTATTTACATAATTCGCTTGCGCGTAGGGGTCTTTAGCAGTGGGAGGAAACCGGAGGACCCGGAGAAAACCCACGAGGTTCGAAACCACGCTAGTCGACTCAATTACAGACTGTATGATACAGCACGCGCACGCTAACCATTCAGCCACCCCCCCCCCCCAATGGTTACGCATGATAAACCCATCTACAGTATGACGTCATGTGATTTAATTAATCAGCTGCTACAAGTAGTCGACCCCATGACGTTTTAAATGGCAGTCTTGTATCTTATCACATTAGTAAATCAGTTAGGACAAATGAGATTAAGTGGTCTAAAATTGTTATTTGTAAATACGACACTGATTGTCGTCCGTATGTTGTGAACTGAAGGCAGACATGTATATCGCAGTGACTGATCTTGTCCGTGTGAACAGTGAACCAAGAATGAGTGAGTATACACTATACCCAGCGTGTACCGAATGTTTTATGACACCATTCTACTGACTAACTTCCGCGATTTTGTCACAGAAATATCACTAGTTGAGTAAAATACGCCCGCTTCCACCAAGGGTGATACTTCGTTAATTTATCCATAAATATTTTCACACTAATAAGAGAAACTTTCGCTGTGAGTTTATAACCGTTGTGAATTCAACTGACGGGGTCGGGAAGTCTTAGGTGTAGCCCAGTTTGTATTATGATGGAATGATAGGATCCGTGCCCTGGGTAGGGTATAAGCATTTACTACTACCAATGTATATTACAATTATTAACAATAACTGGAGCTCTATTATTTTGGATCACGCATTCTATATAATATTTATTGTGCAAAATAGTAAGGCTTTAAACCCAATTTCATTCGATGTGTTGATTTGTTTGAGCGATGGCAATTTGAATTCGTTAAAAACGTTACTTCTACTATCGATACACCCAGTTTTGAAATATAACCGTCCTAATATCGACACAGTTGGCTTATCCAATTAAACGAAAATTAGTAAGCTAGCCAACTTCCGCTTAATCTTTCGAAACAATCATCTTGAGGGGAAATTTTTCCGGACAGGAGCTTTCCCGCCTACTCTTCATCGAAATCCAACTGCCAATGGTTCTTTTGCGTGCACGCCAACGTGTTCACGCGACGTCGCTTTTTCATCCCATCTTTTCCAGGTCATTGGAAACACGCATGAAATTCTCGTGTACCTTTCTCGGCCAATACCAGGATTATACCCGTTTGTTCGTTCCTGGAGTTTTATGTCCACTTCCACCAAAGGTGATAAGAAACTTGCCAGAGGAAGCCACAAAATAGGCTCGATCCAGCTCTTTTGGGTAAGATACATACCGCGGACCTCCTGCTGCGTGTGGTGGGTGAGCCAACACCATACTGACCGATCAATCGTCACTCCAACACACAAACACGCAGAGCTTATCCCATCACTGACTGAAATAGCCCACCAGTTCAGGCAAATGCATTGCCAATTTTGAACCTGAATCCTCTTAACTTAAAGGCTCAGGATAAACAGAAAACTTAACATAAAACTATGGCAATATTAATGATAAGATTCTTATTCGAAGTTCATCGTGTATAGATCATATGGATTGTTTTTAATTTTTCACACTGAATTTAAATCCGAGCCTGTTTAAAACCATTTTGTGTAGAGGCTCTTGCTATTTCAGAAGTGACAGGTTAATTATTGATGGCTAGGATCAAAAGGTTGCCGGGTTTCGGGTCAAATCCATTTATTAGGTTGCACTAGAAAAAAAAAGAACGGTTCCCGTGCTTCTACATTTCTGCTGTTTCCTAAGAAGTTGATGACTGAGAGGTGAGAGGTTAAATGTTTTACAGTCTCGCACAGAATGACAAATGAGGCAGACGTCTACACTTTCATTATTCATACATCTTAGCTTTCTGAAGTATTAATACGCGTTTCATTCGTCACGCCATATTGGCTGGTGTAATGGCAAAGAAAGAAAAATTAAATGATTTGAAAATGTGAAGTGTAAGAAGTCTAAAAAATTTAACAGATGTAAAACACAATCTTTCGTTTCGCAATTTCTGTCTCAAATTGACCGTGAAATTTAGATAATCAACTTTTTTTTATATGACTTTGTTTGCCATATTTCTGGTAGACTGACATAGAAATTTTCAGTAGGTTCCAAGACAAATAAATATTCTGTTTTCACAACTTTCGTTTTAACAAAGCTCTTCTAGTTTCGTTTGTGACCCTTTGTATGTTATTCAACAAACAACCGCAATGCGAAAATTCAGTGAACTAAAAAAAAAATAGGTCCATATTGCCGGATGATAATTTTGATTTACTGGTCATAATAAAAAAAATAACGCTTACCTCAGAATTGATTTAAGAACTTTCAGATAGACAACTATTTATCTTAAACATTATTTGAATGCTCTTGTTGAAAAAATACAATAAATCGGTGATGAATTAATTTGTTAGTGTTACTTTAACCATAATTACAATGGATAAAACAACTGCAATAGATTTGAATAGATAAAACAACTGCAATAGATTTGAAATGATAAAACAACTGCAATAGAATTGAATGGATAAAAGAACTACAATAGATTTAAATGGATAAACGGCTACAATAGGTTTGAATGGATAAAACAACTGCTATAAATTTGAATAGATATAACAACTGCAATATATTTGAAATGATAAACAACTACAATAGATTTGAATGGATAAACAACTTCAATAGATTTGAATGGATAAAACAGCTACTATAGATCTGAATGGGGAAATCACTTGGTGCGAAAAATCTACAGGTCAAAAAACTAAATAAATTCTAGTAATTCAGGCGAGTCAAATGGCAAAAGCTCACTACCACGTTCCACTGAATTTTCATCCTGTAGCTGTAGTTGCCAGGGCAAAATGTACCTTATAGTTCACTGTACAGGTTTATTAGCAGAAAGGTAATACGTTAAACCCGAACTCATTTCCACTGCATTTCGTTTAATTGAAAAAGTGTATGTTTTCCTTTACTCCGTAATATAACTTTTAATTGGTTTGTTATCGGGAAGAAAGGTGAATGATATTCCCGTCTTCCTATCATTTGCTACCTAGTAGCGACGTGGTAAGTGTTAATTTTGTCTAATGAAGCTAGCTATTTATCGTTGACCTTAATACGTTTTGTAAATTATGTGAGTATATATATTATATCCTGTGTTTTACGAGTTAGTCTTTGGTGCATTTTCAATGAAGCTATTTGTAACTAATAATTAAATCTGAAAGTTGTCGGTTTTATTATAGTACGAAGGTGTAGATAATTGAACCTTAATAACGTTAATTTCTGGCGGTTTCTCGGAAAATGTACTGATTTGAAAATAAAAAATAATACTTGGTAGCTCTTCTCTGAAGCTTTCTTTTCTACGCCTGGTCAAATATATGGACCGTCACTGGGGGGGGGGGGCAAAGCCTCCCCTGCAAAAGGTTCCCCCGAACCCCCTTGTGAAAAAAATCATCGGTAGTTGATATCGGATTCTCGGTGTTTCCACTTATACGGATTTTATGCAGACTTCTGGATTTTTCACCATTTTCAGATCTTCAAATAACGAAGGGTATTTTGAGATTTGCTGGTCAAATTTTCTTTCAAATGAGGGTCCGTCTGCATCATCGTCCTCGATTGAATTTTCTGCCCAGAGTGCAGGAAATAGCGTTTCCGGCAGTCCAATTTTGAATTTTTTTCTCGAAACCGTAGGGAGAGAACCCCACCCCGTCTCTAATATATATTGTCCGTCAATTTTACAGCACCCCTGAGAACACTCCCCCCCCCCCCATTGCTCTGAGCTAGTTACGGTCCTGGTAACGTCATTTCCATGGATGTTTTGCCGAATTCATGCCTGTTTTCTTCCTGATCCATCCACCTCAGAATCTGACATAAAATGCAAATTAAAACACTCGTACAAGTATTTCATTCTAGGCCAAAATGTCTAAAAAAAGATCCCCATGCAACAGGCGCAAATAGTAAAATCGGAACAAATTGCCACACACAAACTCGGTATCCCGAAAACAATTAGTAGTCTTAATCTATATATTTATAAGTTTTGGGAATGCGTACTTGTCCTTTAAAAAAAGCATTGTGTAAGAGCCAGATTGGACCAAATGTTATATACCATTGTTATTTAGGCATTTATTTGAATGCTAAGCCCAGAATGAACCCTCTAGATCATCGCATGGCCGTGATATTCAAAGGATTAAAACACTTTCGCCATTTAATAATTTAACGTTAAAATGGATTATCGAGATTTTGTTTTCATTATCGTAGCTCTGGTGCTTGACGACTGAGACTATACTGTCAAAACTTAAAGTAATATGACACAAATTTTCAATATCCATTTCGCATTGTCTTTTTTGGAACTATACACTACAACAAACACGGCCAGTTCTTCATTTAAATCTTAAATAATTCCTCTTTAATTTATGTGTTATTTACAATCTCATAAAAATAATATTTGCTTTTTCCTTAAAGTTAGATCCAGAAACAATGTTCTTGTAATCGCGAGTAAAGGGTTAAAAGGAAGTAAAAAGAAAGATATATCGGTTGTGTAAGCACTTGTAAAATACGATGATACAGCTTCAACTTGTTCTGAAAACATGGAGCAAACAGCGAAAATAACAGCGTGATTAATTGGACAACAGATGAGCCGATTAGTCGCAGGAAACTGTAGCGTAAATCAACAAGCAGAAATGCAGAGAATTCCCGCACTGATCACAGTTTTAATGGAGCGCTTCTTCTGCCATGCCATGAAATGTTAAAACAGACAAGCGAGTCATTGTAAGCAACATGTTTATGGAAATTAACCATTTATTGCCTTCTTTGATCTGCTGTATACTGGTTAGCAGTAAAGTCTTTATTTTATGATATATGGCACATTTGATTCCATCTTAGTAAATATGTATATACATGTTTTGTAGAGTTTGTAAATCTATGCTCAAAGAAACAATAATGATATTACAAAACAATAAAATGGAGCTTATTTTCTGCACCAATTTTTCTAATGAAGGCGGGTATAGGCAATGCATTGTGCTGTGAGAGAAATGTTGCAGGAATAGCAGCAAAAGGGGAAACTATAGGTTGGAAATTTCCGAGGGACCGATCCATAACAAACTCTACATCGAATTCCTGCACCTGTCAAGATAGACTTCTATTTTCCGTCCCACTCGAACAAGTAGGAAACACTTTCTTTTTTTTCCTCCCCACGGGGAAACTGGACTTGAAAATCTGACGATTGTGTTCTTCTTACATGTTCATGTACTAAAACATCTTTCGTTTGTATCTAATTCTAAAAATATGATCATATTATTCGTTGCAAAATTTGTATGCTCGACCTGATCTGTGTTCTAAACATTTTAAAGGCTCAATACCACTCTTGTTGTAACTGAATAATATGTCCCAATCTTTATTCTGGTCAACAAATTGTACTATCTTACAATATTCCAATTAATTGATGATACAAATTTCATCTTAACACACCTAATTTAAAATAAATGGAAAAATTCAACTAAATGATTTGAAAAGCCTGACGTAAAGCTTTTCAAATGTGACTTTGATTTAAAAATATTTTTGAACCCTCTGGACAAGTAAAATAGGATTTAATGGATAATTTACACAACAGGTAGGACACTAACACATCTAGTACTTAGAATAAAGCTATTTTTTTTATTTTCTGGAGCTGCCAAGCCAGCAAGAGTGTTATTGTCCCTTTAAAGCAGATAACAAATTTTATTAACCAGATTATATTTTAATCTTTAGTATTTGATTAAACACATGAAGGAATCGTGATACTTATTTTTAATTTTATTGACTGATCAGTGTTATTATTCTGCGCATATGTAACTATCTACCTTGACATTAGATCTCTGTCCTAAATGGCCACCATTTTACATCTTTCAAACACACAAAGACTAAAAAATAATTTTTCAATTTTATTAAATATGAAAACAAAATAAACACTTTTCAAAATTCTCGAAATATTCTTAATGGTTTTCACTACAATCGTCGATGTAAGAATTCAAATGTCGGTCAACTAGTCTGGTGTCTTGTTTCAATGGCAGGTCACAATTCTATGGAATACAATTACTGCTTATTACTGAGCGACGTTTCTACTAGGCTTCTCTACTGGACGACGTTTCGACTAGGAGCAGTAATTGTATTCCATAGAATTGTGACCTGTTTAGTCTGGTGTCTGTTCTCAATGTTGTGGTATTTGTTTTATTTATGTATATAAATAAATCTTTGCGATAATTTTTAGTTTGTCTAAAAGAGACACGCGCTATAAAACGCTATTTCATTTCATTAACTATTAAACCATAACAATTCTTTTAATAGAATTTTAATAATTTGTAGTTATTATCGTGTCAATTAACAGAAGATGTTCCGTTTTCTTTTGTTATATTATGTTTGAAATTCCTTATTCGCAAACCTTCGCAGAAACTACAAGAAGAACACAAAAAGTTATGACGTTATAAGATGTTAATTGTGATGACAAATACACATGTTTAGGGGAATCTACCTGATGAATTGAACACGGTGCCACAGAGGGGGGTGATTCATTTAACGGTAGATGAGATCGGTAGTATGCGATAAACATCAACACTCTCGCCATGTTTTCCCAGAAAAACGCTGGAGAAAAAGTTGAATTCGGCCATTGATCACGTGAAACCTGTCGCTTTGTACAAGCAAAAGCAGGTGAGGGGAAAACGAAGATAAAAAGTTTGAGAACATTGTTTTGATGGAGCGGTTAGGAGTCTGATTACTCCATCATGGTGGCTGTGTGTTTTTTTTATTTTATTTTTCATGTAATTTTAAGCTGGTGTAATTGTTGGCACTAGTTTAAGATAATCAGATTTTGTCAGGTTAACTTGGAAGGTAATTAGTTGAGCTGTATGGGGTGTATGTAATGTAGTTAAACTGTAAAATCGTTTAGCTTTTTCTTTCTTCTCACCTACATCACCAACATAAAGAAAGAACGAAAATCATCTAATTTTGTAAAATACACTATGCTAATTAGTTTAATTTTATTTAATATATTGTATATAGTAAAGCTATCATTATATATGTACAATGTATTAAACTTACATTTAATATATTAGAAGTGAATTTATCACAGAAATATGGTAATTTGTTTAATTTTATTTACCATATCTGATGTAGATGAAATATTGATTCTATACTCATTAGTCTAATTGTATCTAGCATATTATATATATATATATATATATGTATATATAATTTCTTTGGCTAAGTGGGTAAGAAGCTGACTCGCTAGCCTGGAGGATGCGTGTTCGATCCCTGCAGTGGCCGAGAAAGTTCATCGGGATTTTGCGGCATGGTTTCCACTTGTCAGTGGTACAGAACGGAGGGCCTGGTAAGGACAGCTGTCTAGTCGTTGGGATGAGACAAAAATCCGAGGACCCGTGTATACATTGGCGTCCACGTTGGAAAAAGAGTAGACCATAGAGCCGTTGCCCGGGCAAAATTTCCCAATAGCACACTGTATGGCATATGCCCTTCTTCATTATCCCAGTCGGAGCAGAGCAGTAGGACGTTAAACCCCATTTCATTTCTTTGATAGGCATTTAGTAATTTAAAATAATACTCGAAGCTACAGTTTTATGGATACACAGTTACTGGATTTATTAATATGCAACGTTTCGACGTGTAATCTTCTCTTTATAAATCAAATATGTTGATAATAGACAAATATTATACAGAATATGCAACAATAGTAACAATTTGATACAATCAATCCATTGGGAATGATATCATTATCCCTACATCGCATTAAAGGTGTTAAAATGCTGAAAATTCAACATAATTGCTTTCTGATTTCTCAATTTGGTAGAGACGAGAGTATACTCGTCGAACTGTCGCATGGTAATAAATCCAATAATTGTGTATCCATAACAGTGTACCTATACAGTTATAGTATATATAGTGACAATATCATAATATAAATCTTAGATTTAAAATGACTCAATGACAGACCTTATGATCTAAAGCGCACACGTTAAACCGTTAAACTTTCTCACAGAAATGGATCACAAAGGTAGAAAAGAATTCCTCGTTTTAACCAAATAACTTTGGTATTTTTAAGTTCCGTCTGTTGTGCAATTTAGGTAAGAGAACTTAGTTGAGATTTCCAACAATTAAGGGAGTTTTGTTTCAGTATTACCAACCAAAAGCTGGTTTCCAGGGTGCACATTTTAAAACTATAGACCCCCCCCCCCCACACACACACACACACACACACAGCCCCGAATTCGTACGGCGTGATAAAAACAAATCAATTTCGGGTGGATTTCTATTGAAGAACAGAACAGATCACACATTTCCGACATTAGGGTGTTACCACAAAATGGATGAAAATATTCTGTGAATTTGAAGTTTTGCACTTGACAATACACCAGTAAGTATTTTATCAACACTTTTTAAAATTCTCTGAATATAGTATCGTTAATTTTACTAGATCTTGGTATCCACCTCACTATGGTTATACCATTTAATGTCATAAGTCATGCCATAGTCAGCGAGTAATGTAGCAACAGAAACAATTGTTTGTCTATACTGTTGTTTTTGTCACGCCAATCTGCTTTCAATATAGAAAATAAATATGCTAGTATGTGGGTACTGTCAGTTGGTCTGTGACTTATAGTAATAAGACTAATATTAGTTTACACTTGTTTATAATAAATACTAATAAATCAGAACACTAGTATATTATGCTGGATCATCGAGTGTTTCAGATATGTATTTGTTTTGTCTCCTGGGCATAGTCATATATGATAACAAACTACATCTTATTCTTGGGTCCAACCATATTCCTGAAGCAATGGCCCGAGAAATCCATCTCTGGCCATTGCTGGATTGACTTATGATACTTGAGTTTTTGAGGGAGTGTGTCTGTTCTTCCCGTTCAATCAAATCTATCCCAAGTACAGCAACATGACAGCCCTTCGTTTAATCTGGGGTCTTCCCTAAACCTTTGGACAGGGATTTGAGGTATTAAAACGGCGAAAGTATTGTTCATCTCTAAACAGTATTGTTTACATTGTATCCGTTTTGATAGGCTCGTTTGTCACGCAATTAGTTTTTCTGCAATATTCTGCTTTGCACTGGTTAATTGGACGTAATTTGAGCTCTGGTTAAAGCGTAATGATTTTGTTACGCAGTTAGCTATTAGTTGTTAATCGTATTATTGACCAATCATAATTTGGAACAGAAATTTGCTTCCATTACAGCAGTGTTAAGTTTGATTAGGTCTAATCAAACGAAACACTGCTAGGAGTGTGGGGGGCAACGTGCTTCCAAATTCCAAAACCTTACTAAGGCTCCACCAATTCTAGTGCTTTGTCAGACTTTTGTCCTTTCTAGTGGGTTCTATACCGAGACCATACGGTTAGTTATAAACCAGCCCCAAACACACCGAACCACCTTGGCACGATCCAGATGAGAAACCTCTTGTATGTGACCAGAATAACGCGACCTTTCCGGAACCAATCCACAAAACTGTACAAACTATAACACCAACCCCAAACCCTTGTTCAGCGTTATGCGTAATACGGATATTTCAAATAACGGACAGGGATCATGGTATATAGCCAATACTCAATTTATGTTCCTAGATTCTGTTATACCTACATGTATATGTTGTAGATCTACATGGCCATGGTTTCATTTATTAGCTTAGTATAACCAGTGTCGTACAATAATATAGTTAAACGCACCCTTGCTGTAAATCAGTTTGAGTGACACGCATGGTGCGTTTGTCGTATCCAATGTCAACATTTAACTCTAAAAGAAATACAAGGTTGCATAGCCCTCTACTCTTGGTTGTCCCCTAGACTTCAGCCCAGTCGGCCTTTAGGTGAATACGGCACCGTTTCTCACCCCAAGCCTTGCTCGACGTATTATGTAATACAGGCAATTTAAGTATCGGTCAGAGATCCTGGTATATAGCCAATACAATTTATATTCCTAGATTATATTATACCCATCTGTTGTAGATCTGCATGGCTATGTTTTCGTACATAAGATTAGTAGCAACAATGCTAGCCCTAACCTTCCTTTGCTGGTGTGTATAACGAGCAAGTTCAGTGACGGGCACTAAGCCTTGTGGTGTGCAATGCGGGTAATGAAAGTAAGGGCCGGAAATCCTGGAATTATACCATCTGTTATAGATGCACATGGCCAAGCTTTCGCATTTTAGATTAATATCTGTCTACCAATGTAGTAACACCTTATTTATGTAAGGGGCATAGACAATACTCAATTTCTGTCCTTATATTATACTCATATGTTGTAGATCTGCATGGCCATGTTCTCGTATATTGGATTAGTAGCAATAACTTCATCCCTCGTGGTGTGCATTACGGCCAATAAGAAACGGCCTTAAATCCTGATATCATGTCCATGCTAGTGACGATCAGAGATCCTGGTATTATGCCCATCTGTTATATATCTACGTGGCCATGTTTTCGTATTTTAGATTATCTGTTTCTACCAATGTAGTAACACCTTATTTACCTATGTAACCTTTCTAGCTGGCGAATATTTAAATAGATCGCGTGCACACGTGCAGTTCATCAACATTCTGAAAGAAAGATGTTCTCACGTTTGTTTATACGTTTAACGGAGTCGGTGTGAAAACACAACACTCTTCTACACGTTACTATACAAACCCTTCTCCGTTTCTGGACAAATAAACAAAACCTATACCAATTATTAAGTTGTTAATGTCGGTTTAATAGCCAAGTGTGCTACATGTTTAGGCAAGGGTAATTTACACTATTTACAGTGGCCATTTTGTTTTATCCCCCCGAATGTGATGTTCTTTGTCTCGTGGATATTACATCACGATTTTACATCCCACCTATTCTTTTAAATCTGCAGGTACACGATATAATAATGTTGCACACGGAGCTCGAACTGGCCGGTCACCCTTTGGCTTGGTGCCGCAGTTTCGATCCCAGGTGTGAGCGTATGTGGCTAGGGGATAAGGGCTTCTTCTCAACCTGGTGGGTTTACTCATGGTGGTCCGGTTACCTCCCACAGCAAAGACCCATATTCTATAATAAAATAAAAGCGCCACTTGTCTGCAATATCACCCTCTCTGTCGACATCACCATTTACATCCTGGATTATATTTTCTGTTGGTGCCGACATATTTAATGAAATAAAATATGGTTTAACGTCCTATTGTTCTGCATCTACCGGGAGGGTCCTCACAGGGCCATGTGGCTGCCCAGGGCAAACGTTTCAGTGACGCCCCTCCCCCTCCCTCCGCATACTGTAACTGCTATGTTCAGTACCTGCGTTCAGTTGATTTTTTTATGATTAAAGAAATTTTAGTTGAATACCTGCAAAGCAAAGGGCGGTGATTTGCTATCTCAGACTCCAAGGTATGTAATGAATAAGTATTGAAAGGGTCGCCCCGGGCTTATGCCCCCCTCAGCCCCCTCCTTTGTGAGGGCCCTGCCTACCGGGATAATGAAGACTGATGTAGGAAATAGAACAATCGAGGTCTCGTGTATACTATTGGTAACACGTTAAAGATACTCTGCCGCTGTCTGGGCAAAACTTTCTTCCTGGCTCGCTGTCATTTGCAACGGGAGGTACAGAAAAGTAAGACGTTATACTCTCTTTCATTTTATTTCATTTACTTCTTCTACGCGGATCGGAAAGTGTGCTAGGGAATTAGAAATGTATTAAGGCCAAAACGACCCCGTTCCATTTCTGTTGAATAATGAGACCATTTCGGTGGATAAACTAAGTTGTATTTGACGAAATACTACCAATTAAATATTGGAAATATTGTTTAACATGTCTGTTGTGCTGGTGTAATTTCAGGATGAACTAACTTATTTGGTCTTAAAATGAAATGGGGATTAAAGCCTCACTGTTCTACACCGACTGGGCTAATGAGGACTGACATACGCCATGCAGTGTGCTATGGGGCGAATTGGGCCTGTTCTTTTTTCGAAATCCAACACGACAACGTGTACACGGGACCTCGGTTTTTCGTCCTACCAGAACGACTAGATATTGTTCCTTGCCAGACCCACCTTCCTGCACCACTGACAATGGGAAACCCTGCGGGCAGCGGGCAGAAAATTTTCTGGATCTGCAGTTTGAGTTAGGGAACTAAACACCCTGAATTAAAATCAGAATTTTGTGATTATTTGAAACTCTTGTTGAAAATTGTATCACGCCACCAAAAGTCAGTAAAAGTATTGGATTTCGGGCCCTTCATTTGGTGGGATGGAATACTATTCATATTTTTCCTTTCATTCACTAAAATTATATAATTAGCAAATTTGCACCCCCCCCCCACCTCCCAGCTCATACCCCCAGCTCACACCCCCAGCTCGTACGCCTATGCTCATAAAGTTATTAATATAAATTCAGAGGCCACCAAGCCCCCGATTTGAGATGCAAAATTCAATATACATGTAGATGATAAATGTAGTTTAACGTCTTGTCAACAGAATACTTTGGTCATTTTGAGACTAACATTGTTATTGTTTTCTATGGTCCTGTGGGCAGGGCTAGAGAGGATAAGTTTGCGCGGACAGCTCCGCCAAATTCAAATATTTCTACACGTGCACTCCATATCGCCAAGATTCCAAACCCTTAAATTTCAACAATTTCCTTAAGTATATTTTAAACGTTTATTTATAATAGTTCTAGTATATATTATATACAATAATAGTACAAAAATAAATTATACACAAATATTCGAATAAATAATATTATCAAGAGAAAGAATGTAAAGCGAAAGTATAAGTAAGTAATGAAGACGAAAGATTTAAAAGATTTGAAAGATTTTTTGCTACATTATTAATCAGTGTGGGTGGCATTTACTCAACAAAAGTCTAGATAACAAGACTTTTCACAAACGTTCACTTTTGGTCCCGTCAATGAATCCATTAATCATCTCGCACTATGGGTAAAGAGCTGAGAGTTGTCTACCGTACCATTCCCATACAAGAACTCTCACCGTGTTTCAATAACAATGACATGCGCGAAAATGTCTTGGAACAACTTTTACATCCATATTTTTTAATTTCAGCGTGGGTCTGAAGATGTGCTCGAAGATTAGAACGATCGGCAAAAGCACGACCACAATGTTGACAAGAAAATGGCTTCTCGCCAGTATGAGTCCTGATATGACCTTGTAATAACCAAGGTCGAGAAAAAGCTTTACCGCATAATTTACACTTACAGGGTAATGTGTGAGTTCTTATGTGCATTTTTAAAGCTCCCAGGGAGGAATATGATTTATCGCAATATTTACATCTAAATTCTTTTTTAACTTGCTGAGAACAGTGGAATTGTCTATGTTTTGAAAGCCCCCCGAATGTGGAATAACTCTTCTGACAGGCTTCGCATTGGTAGCGTGGTGGCGAATGAGCATTGAGCTGTACTGGTTCAGATACGTCTGGAAGTTTCTGACCGTTCCAGTGGTTCATATTTTGGGGCTCACTCATTCCATTTCTTAACCACGAAAACCAGGAATTCAAATTGTTACGGAAACTGGAATCGTGGAAAAGACGGTATGGATTTGGGTTTGCGAACATTGGGTTCCTATCTCGTAGCAGACGGATAGCATCTAGCTGTTGTGTTGCTGTTGGGTTGGCACAATATGGAAGCACTGGTTGGGGAATAAGTGTTGTGTTTTGCGGTAGCTTGGTCTCTATACGTGCCTTCACGGTTGTTGGAGTGAAGACTGTTTTTGGGGTCTGATTACGTCCCTTGACAGAAGGCTCAATAAGCCACGGTCGCACAATGGGTTTAACTGCACTCTTGGGGGCTTCTTTCTGGTCAGTGTTACCACATTGGCTATTCATTTTCTCACTAACTGGTGTCTCGTGGGAGAGTGTCACAAATTGATCGGTTAATTTGTTGGTTTTTAACATGTCCTCCATCATATTAGAACGTTTAACAACAACCTCATTCACGTGCGAGAATCTGGTGTGGCGTGGTGAGTTGTCTACAAGATGGGCATGTCGGAGGATGTCAGATTGCGTCATCAATTTATGTCCATCAAAAACACTTGTGTCATCAGTTACATCTGAAATAAGGGAAGAAAATAGAAATAGAAGCACGTGTTATCTTCATCAAGCCACTTTTAATATTAAATAATATAATGTATACATTTTCCCCAATTACAGCTATGTAAATGATTTATATTAGAGGGAAAATAATAATTCATTTTAAAACATTCTCAACGACACGAAATTCTGTTAAGTAGGATATAAAAGTAACTGTTCGATAAATGTATTGTACTAATTGTTAAAACTGAAAACAAAACTGGGTGGACCCTTAAGAACGTTAAATTTAAGCCCAAAATTCTTTTCTATTAAATCTGACATTTGGAATAATAAATTAATTCTGACAATGGTTATTTAATAATCATCTTGGCATTTACTGCTCGATACATCCTTTTTGTAAATTAATGTGTGCGAAGTATTAAACATTTTGATTAAAATTAAAAGGCATGGATCTGCGGAAATTTTAAATCTACATATATAATTACAAATTTACAAATTTGGAGTACACATTTTTTTTTAATTAGAAAGAAAAGTTTGTTTGGTGTACATAAAAATATTCCTAAGAATAAGCAATAATAGCGCATTTAATTTTATCTAATATAAAGAGTTCTTCTCATAATATTTAATACTGATTTTTAATGGTATCTAATAAAAATTTCAATAATATCTGATAATAATAGTAATGCTATCTAATAATAATTGTATTAAACATCTAATAATAATTGTAATAAACATCTAATAATAATTGTAATGTTATTTATATTTAACATTATTATTTATTAACTAGATGTGAGATATATCCGTGAAATATGGCATGCGTAGGAGTTCTGAATGATTGAAAGAAATGGGGTTTAATGAAATACTACTCATAAAACAGGGGTATTAGATTTTGATCAAATGATTAAACTAATATTTCAGTTGTAGTTTCAAATTTCAAATATTACCGAATTTCTATAAACTAATCTGATAATAAAATGAATAACTCTGCAGGTCGACTTTGTCTGTTTTACCAACCAGATGACGGAAATGACGTGATTTAAGATGTGAAGTAATACTGTATCAAATAAATCAGCAATAAAAAGACAACCCGCGGTGATAAAATGAACCGCTAGTTAAATGTTATCATGATAAAAAAAATCTCTGTAGGAATTCTAATCGTGCATGATCCCTATCACCGTGGGTGTCTACTTAACATTATCTTTATGTAATGATTTTATAACCCCGAGTTGACTTGAGTAACTTATATCATATCAAGATTACAGAAAAACAAGATTGTTATGAACAAAATATATTTAATTTAAACATTTAATGACTATACATCTTCCGCTAATTAACTTAGCACTTGATGTTTTGTTTTTTTCTTTTAATTTATTAACACTTTCATTTTGTTTCTATTTTAAAGACGGCGGCACTTAAGCAATGAGTGTACATCCATTTCTCGTCACCCACGGCAAATATTTAAATGGAAAATTTTAAAAATGAAATGATACCATTTGTATGATTGAAATCACACAATTCGGGTGATCAAAAAACAACACACTAAAGCGTTTTCCCAAATCAGTTTTCCTTTTCCGTATATAACTGTCTGCACTACAGTACTGTGTATACAATGAACATTTAGAAAATTATTTAAAAACAGAAACATACAATATATAAATTCTTGACTGATATGGACCTAACACATATATGTTAGTAGTAATTAACATATTTAATAAAAACCAGAATGGTGATATTAATAATGTTCCATTTATTTTTTAGTAGTGTGTTTTTTTTTTTAGAACACGAGCCAATCTGCCACAGATGTGATTCTATTCAATTATATTTTACAAATACAGTATAAGTATTTTGTGTCTATTTTTGCCCTTAATATTTTAAAAACGCACTTTGCGCTTTCTTAAAAACCACTTATTATTAATTAATGATTAATCATTGTTGTGATTACGACACTCTGTGTTATCTTGTGAATGACACAAACACGTGTACTTTCTTCTTGTAAAGTCATAATTATACAGACTTTTTAAAATGCATACAAATGTATACTGTCGTCTTAAAAAGTCAATAATTATAATGCCTCGTTAAAGAACAAATTTATACTGTTTTAAAAACCCCTGATAATACTACCTTATCATTGAACAAGATTATACCGTCTTATCAAAGAACAAAATTATA
This sequence comes from Patella vulgata, assembly GCF_932274485.2. Taxonomy (NCBI): domain Eukaryota; kingdom Metazoa; phylum Mollusca; class Gastropoda; family Patellidae; genus Patella; species Patella vulgata. The sequence continues at coordinate 19,815,635 of NC_065881.2, forward strand.
CTGTTTTATTAAAGGACAACACTATAATGTCTTATTAAAGAACAAAAGTATACTCTTTTATTAAAGATCAAAATTATATTGTCTTATTTTTTTAAAAATTAAATATCAAAAAAATATCGTCTTATCAAAGAACAAAAGAATACCGTCTTATTAAAAAACTATAATAAACAGTTATATTAAAGATCAAAATTATATCATCTTATAAAAATAAATTGAAATCAATCCTTAATTAAGCTACCCTTACCTATTTCAATATACTCCATTGAAGACAATCTATATTCAACTTCTTCTTTTTCCGAAGGATCAGGGTTCTTTTCCATCAACAATGCTCTCTCGGCATAACAAATTTCTTCTTCAGGAACTAAATCATCCAAGACACAAAGGTGCCGACAAATGTGTGAATAACGGTACATGAGAATTCTTTGATATAAGTACAAAGTAGTGTTACAGACTTCGATGCCAATTAAGCTGAAACTAACAACCCCTAGTGCTATTACCAACCAATCAGAGCATAGATCGACCATTTGTTTCCGAAACCCCGCCCATAAATATATTGGCACGCGCTTTAATCTGACAACAACAGGTGTGACAGTGTGTGACGTCATTGATCACTCTCTCCGCCTCTTAAACACTATGTTAAACGAATGGTGGAGGTCAAAATAAGATGCTTTAACCGAGTGAAAATTGACCACTTGTGGTGCGCATGTCATCAAACAGTTGCAGAGAAATAAACAGATTAACATTAAAGGCCATGGAGACCGGCTGTCGCTTTGACGCCTACTGAGTTTTAATTGCCTTGTCTATTACGCAGAATTCCACCAATATTTAATTCTATATAAAATATCTGTAAATGTAATTCTCTTGAACTTGAATAAGCATTTCTCTAATATAATGACGTGATCAGAGTAGATAATACTCTTTCCTGTTTTTGTCAACATCTAGTAATTAGAAATACACACTTTTTCGTCTTTTACTTTATTGTTCTGTAACATAAGAGGAATTTAAGGGGAGTCTTGGCAGAACCTCCATTTTAATTATAAAACAAAATCTTTAAAAGTTATTTTATTTATTAACACAATATATACCATTTTGATACCTCTAACACAATTATAAAATTTTCTCTAAATAATGTAAAATTTCCTAACAATATACTCTTATATTACTAGCATTAATAGCATACAAATTTACAATAGAACATTTTACCTATGGAAAATTCGCAAGTACTTAAATGCTTATTAACAGTATTAAAAAAATATAAAATTACAATAGATTATTTTATGTGCATAACATTCCCAAATATATAAACTTCAAATATTGATAGCAATAATAATATACAAAAGTACAATATAAAATTTTAGCTATGTTAAATTCTCAAATAAACGAGAAGTGATATAAAGTGTTCTGTTGGTTGTTTGTTTTCCTTGTGTATACAATTTTCTTAATTTGTATTTGTAAAAAGATGTGACGTATAGATCTTTCTAGGTGCTTTTCAAGAGAAAACTAATGACATTATTTATCATTATTAATCTAATTTTTGTATAATCCAAATCAAAAACGAGAAAATGGATATCTTGATTTAAATTACTAGTACTGCTTTCATGGGACACTTACTCAGAAATAGCATGATCTTTAGCAATCCGTTATCTCCCTTACGCCAGTTTACAATATCCCACATGACTTGAAATAAAATGAAATGGGGTTTAACGTTCTGCTCCGATTGGGCTAAGGAAGACGGGCATACGCCATGCGGTGTGCTATGAGGGAAACTGTGCCCAGTCAGCGGCGCTACAGCCTACTCTTATATCGAATTCTAACTGCCAATGTATACAGGAATCTCGGGTTTTTCCGTCCCATCTGAATGACTAGACAACTGTCCTTATCAGGCCCTCCGCCTAGCACCACTGACAAGGGTAAACCGCGCCGGAAAATTCAGATGAACTTTCTCGGCCAACACCCGCGACCTCCAGACTAGCGAGCTAGCGTATTTTTTTGTTTCTTGTAGATATATCTATTCACAAATTATACAAAAAACAAAATTCATTTTCATTCTACAAGAATAATCTCACTGGATATTTACAATTTAAAAGTTGTATATACATGTATAAATATACACACATATACACCCACCCATACATACATATACACGTATACATACATTTAAATAAAAGCATATTTTCGGTTGATAGATTATTAGAAATATATCTATTTTGCTTTGGTTAGAAGTTACCTGTGACAAGTTATATTAATATATCTACATGTACATAGTCGAAATGCGATTTACCGTTGTGTTAAAATCACGTTATATATGATTGCATTAGAAAGCATAATTCCATGTTGTAAAAAGTTTCGCTCTTACTTACTTAACCACCGCCCCACCCCACCCTCCTTACACCTAAAGCATAGAGAACAATAAACCACCGCCTGTCTGAACAGAATGGATCAGCTGGATCGGCATCACTAGTTACCGACAAAAACCGAGAAGACCGTTTGTCTTGTCTATATCGCCCGATGTATTGCAAAAAATGACTGACAAGGAAAGATATAGATATATACATTCTATCCAACATTTAAACCATTTCATAAAAAAAAATTGAAACAAAGTATGGATAATTAAAATTGAGGGTTTTGTCGGGGATTAGTAAAACCATTTCTGTCCAAATTTCAATTAATCATAATTTTGTCAATTTTTTTTATGAAATCATTATATTTTGGGTTGGATGTGTAGAATATGCATATCTGTAACACACCTAGGGACCCCGCTGGATGGATAAATGTTAAGGTAAATTTAGTCGGTCCTTACTAAAAGTTGGGAAACACAATCCAATGGAATATATCTACCTTAAACTATACAACCCAGATGTGTAGTTTTAAGTCCGAGTTCCAATATGGGAACGTCACCAAAATTAAAATGTCAATAATTGATTTTAAATATTGAAAATGAAGTAAAGTGGAGTTTAACGTTTTAATTATCTGCACCAACTTGGCCAATAAAGACGGGTATATGCTAGGCAGTGTGCCACGTGTCATCCAATTCCAATAGTCAAGGGGTTTGTCGTCTCATTCGAACGACTAAACGCTGCTCCTTTCCAGACCCCAACCCTATACAACTAACAATAACTTTTGTCCAATCGTTTTTTATGGTACACCATCACTGGCAAGAGGATACCACGTTGGATAATACTATATAAACCAGGAATCCATCATGATATCATCTCAGCCATCAAACATCGATGCGCAATGATTCAGAGAGAGTTGGGGTTTAACGTCCACTCCACACAGACTAGGTCATTTCGGGTCTAACACATGGTTAATTTTTATTTCAATAATTCTCTTGCGCGTAGAGGTCTTTAGCAGTGGGAGAAAACTGTAGGACCCGGAGAAAACCCACGAGGTTGGACAGGCAACCCTACTCATTGTCACGTACAACCGGGGATTCGAAATTGAGTCAACTGGCGTGGTTTCGAATCCCCGGTTGTACGTGATTCAATCTTATTAATAAGAGATCCATAATGGAACCATTTTTAACGAAAATTCATTTTCGTGATTTTATTTTCGTGATTTTATTTTCATACCGTGTAGTTTGCGAGAAATTAAAAATTCCTGATATGATGATCAGCAGCCTTAATCGGAAACTTATCAAAACATAAGAAATATGGAGACGACAAACAGATACCGCAAGAGAATTGATACTGGCGAAGATATTAAAGTTGTGGTCATTTCAGCTTGTTCCCTGGCCACAAGATCTGTCAAACGCATATAACGAAGATCTATCGTAACATAGTAATGTAGAAATCAGAAGAAAAGATCACTTTCTGTTTACATCGCCATTTTATTAATTACTTCCGTCAAATTGTGATGAGTTGGTCGCGTGCATGGCGCGCGCCAGCTGTTGGGGTATAAGTGAACCGTTACAGGTTCAAAGGGCTGACGGGAAATATACAAGAGGTCGTTTCATGTCGAAACGTTTTATGTACCGTTTTAATTCCATGACTTACTTACCTTTCTGTTGATAAATGGCTAATTGAACATGAGTATTTACACTTGTAGGTACTTAAGCCACACAGACCGTCTTTAAAAGACTATTAGACCATAATATACCTATGTTACTTACAAGTACATGATACTAAACACAAACCTAAATGCTACTCACAGGTAAAATTATAACTGTCTATGGTCTTTGATTTACAGAGTGGATAATGACTTCTTAATTTTATTCCTTTGAAGGGAATCTTATTAAACATTTTAATTTTGTTTTAAATTTAAGTCAGTACACAAATTAAAAAAAAAGATACTTTATATATAAGGTATTTAAATGAAATGGGTGAGGCTTATGGTCCAACTGTTCTGCACCAATTGCCAAGGAAGCCGCGATGAATCACTAACCGAGGTCCTGGTTTCGATTCAAATGTTGGCTGAGAAGATGTCTCGGAATAATCCAGTCAGTAATGCAGGTCTGGCACACGTTGGCATGCACGTAAAATAACTCATAACGATTTTAATACGATGCATAGTAGGCGGAAACGGTGATGTCCTGGCACAATTATTCTCCTCATATTTCACTACATCTTCATAATCCCAGTTGGTGCAGAAATGTTGGAGGTTAAACCTTATTACATTTCCATCTGCCAAGGGTTCTTTTTTCGTCCCACCCGAACGACTAAACGCCTTTTAATACCAGATTGGATAATCCCGAAGAACTGATTAGTGAGCCAATATCACAACCCATCGAGCAAATGAGAGAAGGATAACAGACGTGTTCTCTTGTCTTTGGACTCATTTTTGCGATTCGGTCAACAAAAATGTGTACATGTACATTGTACTTCAAGATAATCCAGTACGAATATTAAAGGGCCCCCAAATCAGTATAAAATATTTGTACGATAAATAGGGACCACAGTGCCTAATTCATAATTTTATGATGTTATTTATTATGTTGTGTACTGTTTGTCCCAAATAAAGCTTTCTATTTATCGTGATGAAATACAAATTGCATGTTTGTGAGTGTGACGCCAGAACATGCCCACTTTTCACTGTTGACGCAAGGGCCCTAGTGACATTTTCAGCCAGTGTCCCAATGTAAGCTAATCCTGGTCTATTAAATAATGCCTTTTTATAGTATACAAACAAATGTTGACGTACAACACAAACCTCCAGACACTGAAACATTTAAAGATTACCGCCATGTTTCTATGATGTCAGAGACTTAGCCACGGGAGCCCACTGAGTATGACGCTAACTCACTTACGGGGAGGCCCATTGATGGTTCTATTCCAGTTTGGTCCGGAAGGGTTATGTGGGATATTCCAGTTAACAGAGCTGAGAGCCTGGCAAGAAAAAAAACGTCTAAATGTCTATAAATTGAGAAATGAAATAAAAATGAAATCGAACACCCGACCTCCAAGCTAGAGAGCCAGCGTCTTAACCACCTAGCCACTGTGGCTCCATATAAATTGAGCAAACCAGTCAACAATCATGAGTTCAATAGAAACGATCATGACGCAACGTTAACTACTGTTTGTCATCGGTTGTATTGTTACAAACCATGCTCTTGCTTCATCTTGACTTGCAAATGTTGCAAGACAACGCCATGCTGAACATACAGAATTGGATTAAGGTACCCCGTGATTGAGTGAAAAGTTATTTGGTTTGAAGACCAATGCACAGAACTGTGACCAAGAATATAACTGGAGACCTAACAAGGCGATAAAAATAAGACTTCTTAGAGATTCGATGGTCTTTTTTTTAAAAAAAAGAAAATATATTAGATTTTGGTGTTAGAAAGTCAATCGTATTGTAGTATTTGGCCATAGTAGACAAGTGACTTCCCCATCACTCTAATGTTAAATCTCGTCCCTTTCTACTACAGATGGAACAATATGTTCGTTCGCTCGTTTCTAGAGTTTTACGTCCACGTCCACTTTCGCCCTACTTTTCAACGTGACCACCTCTTAACTTTGTTATCCTTCCGCCTCAAAACCATGGTAATTTTCCAACACCTGACAGAAAACGTAAATTCAGAACCTTCTCTTCGATTTCTACACCAGTCAAGGCAAATCCCCATGCCAAATGGCGGGAGATGGGGGTAAAATGCAAGAATTTATTGGTGGCCTGTGCTCCTTGTACCAAGAGAAATTATTGCGTTGAAACTAGACTTGTCTCCCTTGAATAATACAACCGACCAACAGTCTTGTCGGCCAGGGCGGCATTTTCAACAGCGCAAGCTGTACAGATGTCTGCGATATAAAGACCCAGAACAAACGAGTAGGCCGTAGCACCGCTGCCGGGCCAAAATGTCCATCATAACACACTACATGGCGTATGTATGTCTTCATTAGCCCAGTCGGTGCAGAAAAGTAGAACGATAGACCCCATTCCATTTTTTTAAATTTATTGAAAAAGATAACCTAAAATAATTCCAGAAAACATAATTTTCATTGATTTTGAGTCAACAAAGGACTGTATAAATCATTAACGAATTAATAATATTAAACGAAACGCAAATTGGAGCTGTAACTTTGCAATATACATAACAGTAGTGTACTAACATTGAATCAATCCATTGCCTAAAAGTTTAACCTAAAAAGAATTCCGTAAAACAGAATTTTCATTGATTTTAAGTCAACAATGTCTTTATGAGCAGCTGTATTGAAAATATGATGCCATCAATATTTAAAATTACATGTAGCCAAGCCTTTTCCTGCTTACCTTTGGCATTTAGAGCCCGGGGACACTGTAACGCCCACTATTCTCATTAGGACATGGCTACTCTCTTTCGAAATTCAATAATTATATGGGCCGGATTCCATGGAATTTGCTATTACCATGATTTTAAAATAAATTTGGCATATGAGGTCTTAGGCTTTTATTTTTCAAGAATGCAAATAATCAGGATAATCGTGACAATTTATACTTATTTAAAATTATTTGTCATTCTCATTCATGGTATTCAACTCTGCTGCTGTCTTGCCAGGAATTATTAACTTGTTGTACATTTTAAACTTAAATTTTTCGACTTCTAATCAATTATAAAGAGACCCTTTTTTGAATAAAAATATTAAATAAATTATGAAAAAAATAAATAATCTAAAAAAGACAAATAAATGATTAAATAATAAAAGAAGAACAAATTGAAGCAATATTAAGTTTGATTTTTAAAACTAAGCAATAAATAAAACAATGAGGCTGATGTTCCCTGCCGAATCCCAAAATCAATAGACGACACATATTAATTAATTGCACATTTATCTTTTTCAAAATTATAGAGAAATCAAACTGATTATTTATACTTAGTCTAAGCATAAATTTTCACGATCAAACTCGGTCAAGGTTTTGAAGTGAAACTATAGTGAAACTATACGCTATTAAGTTTTATTACTCCCTATCAGTTAGAATCAAAGTTACTTGTCCCAAAGCCTCGGCCAATAAAATTGCTTAGCTAATGAACATCTATATCCAGTTTAAAGGGCATGTGGCTCTATTTTTTGGAACTTTGAAATAGATGAAAATGGTTTTAAAAGCACATATTCAATTTTTGAATTAATATTGTAATTTCTAATTAATAAAATATGTTCGGTGATATACGGGAACAGTTCAAATTGAACGGCATTCGTTTACGCCTGCTTAGTCCATTCTACACGTTTTTAAAATTATTATTTTGTCGTTTGTGAATCAGCCTTTACTAATTAGTTCCACACTGTCTTGTTGTATGGGGTCACTGTGGCTAAGTGGGTAAGACGCTGGCTCGCATTATTTTCCGACGTGATTCCCCGATGTCAGTGATGAAGGACAGCTGTCTAGTCGCTCGGGTGGAACGAAAAACCGAGGTCCCGTGTACACATTGGCGTGCACGTAAAATATCCCTTGACAGTTGGAATTCGATATAAAAGTAGGCCGTATTGCCGCTGTCTGGGCAAAATTTCCATCCTAGCAGACTGTATGACGTATGCTCGTCTTCATTAGCCCAGTTCGGAGCAAAACAGTAGGACTTTATTTTTATATCTTTTCATTAATTGTGTTTTAAATATTGGATATTAGGATCCTCTAGTTTCACGGCAAGATAACAACATCAATATTGATTGAAATTGATCAATATTGAATTCTAATTCGTGATTTTAATTTCAAATATTATGGAAAATATTGAGTTAGATAATTAGCTCCTTTAAACATTCTACCTCAATTAAAAGCAAATTAAATTGCTTATCGTTACTTGGCGTAAGCAAAAAAAATCTGATCATCGAACATAGCCAAGGTGTTCAGTTAGAACCAAAGTTATCGTGTTCCAAGGTATCAAACTGAACATCTCTGCTTAACCTTAGTGCGCATGATCGTACTGGGTCAAGGCATTCACCTAATAGACACCTACACCAAGTTCAAACATTCTACCTCAATCAGATCGAAGTCTCTACTTTGCCTTAGCAGAAATGCTCAGCATCGAAGTTTGTTAAGGTACTGATGTAATGAAAATATACACAAAGTTTCACTACTACCACTCCATTAGAATCAAAGTTGTCGAGGTCCAAAGTCTCGACCAATCCAATTGCTCATGGCTCTGCTTACAATGAGCCCAAAATGCTCATTATCGGACCTGGTCAAGGTATTGATGTAATGAAACTATACACCAAGTTTCATCGCTCTCACATAATCAGGACCAAAGTTATCGCGCCCTAAAGCACAAACGGCTGATCTCTGCTTACCTTAAGCAGAGAAAATGCCCAACTTCGAACACAATCAAGGCATTCCACCTAAGAAACACCTACCCCGAGTTTGAACATTGTAGCTCAATTAGAAGAAGAGTTATTGTGCCTTAAAAAGTGTGACAGACAGACGGACAGAACCATTTTAAAAGTCCCCTACTTTCTTCGAAAGGCGGAGAACAATTGATACCAATTACATGTATAGATGTATGCAAATATTATTTTCATCAATTATAGATAACATTATTACAAATCCAAAAACAACTAACAAATGTTCAAAATATAAAAATATAACTATATAACATTTTTCAACAATTATGGATAGAAAGTTGTATACCCAATCGAAGTAAAAAAAATACCCCAAACCATACTGGCCTGCTGTGTTCAAATTAGAACAACATTTACAAAAACACGAATTCATGCATTTCGCCTGGCCCAAAAGGTTTCGAAACTTTCGCATGAACTACGAAATCCAATGGGTACTTCCAGAGATATAAGCAAAATGTATAAAGAAAATAATAATAATCCGAAAAAAAACAATAGTGTAAAACTCTAATTAATGTGACTTCCAAACTATAAACTAAACATGCTGTATAGCAACATAAATGAATCTTAAAGCTAAGAACTTTACAGATTTTCATAAATATTCAGTCTTGTTAATAGTTCACTGGTCATTTTATAGATAAAGTCGTATTCATCCTGAAATAAAGAAAATAAAGAACATATTGAGTGTCGTGGATAATTTCTAACAATGGGGCACACATTTCTATGGTCGTTATCAGAAAATCTTCGAGATTAGACTGAAGCACATGATAACAGATAATACCATTTGGAAACATTTGCCTGGCTTATTACTAATACTTACAATCATTACACGGTTTCCAATTACATGGGGTTTAAAGTGATTTATTTTGTTATTAGGTGGGGGGTGGATAAAAATATAAAAAACTAACATTTCTTACCTTATGATTAATAACATCATTCAATGATTGTTGAATTTTTCTTGTGGTGTTAAAAATCTCCACTTCCTTATCAAGTTTCATTCTTTCTAGTATATTTCTTACAATACAAAACATAGCAGCATGTTGCATTTCACTGTAATATAAAATATAATAGTAAACAGTTATCTATCTACCAAGTATAATATCTCTGTAATATAAAATATAATAGCCAACGGTTATCTATATACATTGTAATTATATTGTTTAATATCACTGTACTATATAATATGATAGTGAACAGTTATCTATACATCTATGGAAAGCCAAACAGCTCTTTATTCAGTGTTCTTAGATCTTAATTTATAGTCCTTCATTTGGAGACCAAAATTAAACTTTGTATCATAAAAGCGATATTTGTTTTACAAATCAGAAAATTTACTTTAGAAATCAAAAAATGAGTCTACATTTACATTTCATCAGAGACATACAACGAAAAACCAATCACGAAAATCAAATTTCCAAATACAAATCTCCAAATACCAATCTTGCAAAACATTTACCCAAAATTATTTCTGCAAAATAATTTCGAGAAAATCATCGAACCGGAACATTACGACATGTGCCGAAATCAACATGGCTTCATCCTGTGATTGTTGACATCCCTTTGTGTGTTGTTGTTTCGGTATTTACTTAGAAAGTGTTTTGTAGTACAAACCTGTAAATAACTGTGACTGGATGAGGTGTGGAATCATATTGATCAGTCAGTCGTATCAGTTCTGTAATATCTGATTTCAGTGATTCTAATCCATACCCTCTTCCAGTTTTCAGTATTATCATCTTACACACATGTTGTATGTTCTTTTAAAATATAATATATACAAAAATCACTATGGTGCAGTAATAGTATCTATCATGCAATAACTGCGGTACAGTAATCAGCAATATTGTCTACCATGTAATCGCTGTGGTAGGATAATCAGTGGCCATGTCTACCTTGGTACAGTGATAGTATCTACCACGTAATCCCTTTGATACAGTAATCAGTAATAATGTCTTTCATGTAATCACTTTGATATAGTAATCAGTAATAATGTCTATCATGTAATCACTGTGATACGATACGCAACAACAATGTCTATCTACCATGTAATCACTATTGAACAATAATCATTAATGATGTTTAGTATGCAATCACCATTGTTTAAGTAGTAACAGTCAGTATTTAAACAGCATGTAATTATTAATATTATTTACCTGTTTATAGCTAGTAACAGTCAGTATTTGTAATCCATCTGTTGATAAATAGTCTACTTCTGACGAAATAGTCATTTTGCCAATAATTTCGTTAGTGCCAGAACTGGGATAAACTGACACCTGATTCTGAAATAAAATAACTATATGTATTACACATAACAATCAATGACCTTAGCTTTCAAGAGTCAAATCTATTAACAGAGAATATCTCCAGAACTGAGGCTCATGGCCTTGAAATCGAAATTAAAAACAAACCAAAATGTAGTCATGACTTGGTTGTGTTTAGTTTAGGAAGAATTATTTCTTAGCTAGTAACTTTGCTTTCAAGAACGGAATCTTTTTACAGAGAAATTTTTTAGAACTCAAGTCCATAGCCTTGAAATCGAAACAATAAAAAAAAACAGTCACGTCTTAGTTTTGTTTAGTTTCGGTAGAACAATCATTTTACATTGTTTAAATATAATTAAATTAAATCGAGAAAGCATTTCAAACAAATCTAATTAAGGAGTTTCCTTTAAAATCCCACCTTGGGTATATTTTAATATGCTATTACCTGGTCATTTAATATTACCACAGCTACAGAACTTTCCTGATCTCTGATTAAATTCCACAATGATTCCATGTCATGCCCTTTAATATCACTGATAACATAACCAATACTTTTCTTCCATGACTATTAAAGTAAATACATGATTTAATATTACTGAAAAATAATCACCACTTTTCTTTCATGATTTGTAAAGTAATATCATTAATATCATTGATTATATATTCATTTCTTCCATGACTAGTAGCGTAATAATATGAATTGTAACATGGACGGGAAATTTTCCTTTGTTCTTTTTATTGAATAAGCAGATTGTTTCCCCTTTAGTGGATTGGGTGGAGCTTAACCGCGCAATGACTAGACATGTTTCCCGTCTTCATTAGCCCAGTTCGGAGCAAAACAGTAGGACGTTAAACCCCATTTCATTTCATTTCACTAGACATGTTTAATGTTATTGCACTCTTTTGCTGCTTTACGCCAGTTTTAGTAGAAATCATATAGAAATCAAGTATGTTGAGCTTGTGTCAATGTTACAAGTCATTTATAGCACGCTTTATTCGATAACAGGTTTATCATCTCAGCCTACGGTCTCGATGTTTAAACCTGAAACCTGAAAGCTGTGCGATAAATATAACTTAATAGTACTGATAGCACAAACAATACTTTTTTCTGTGACTAGATAGCTGATAGAATAACTCCTACTTTTCTTCCATGACTAGTAAAGTAATAATATAACATTAACCACTTTTCTTCCAAGATTAGTAAAGTAGTAGAGACATGATTTAATATAACAGATAGCATAATCACTACTTTTCTTCCATGTCTAGTAAAGTAATAATGATATAACCAATACTTTTCTTCCATGACTAATAAAGTAATAATATGATTTAATGTCTTGAAATTTATCCGGACATATATGGGTAATATGGTGTAAGTATAGTAAGAATAACTATTATTGGTTAATGTACTGAACATATAAATAATATCCACAATGTTTGAAATTTAAAAAATACGAATTAGAATCCAACATTGGTCTAATACAATCAATATTGATGTTGTTATCTTGCAATAAAAATATGGAATCCCAATACCCAATATTTAAGACACAATGAACATTTCATAATCAGTGCACGAATCGTGTATTCTATGGTTTCGAGTGCCATTTGTAATGCACAAAGGAAAAACATATTCTACAGTTAATGCGGAAGTAAGTAGTATAATGGCTGATTTATAAATGACAAAATAATAATAAAAAACGTGTAGAATGGACTAAACAGGCGTAAACGACTGTCGTTCGATTTGGACTCTTCGCGTATTTCACATTAATATGTGCTTTTAGGCCCATTTTCGATTTTTTTAAGGTTCCAAAGAATAGAACCATACGCCCTTTAAGTGTTATAGCCGTCTGATAAATCACATTTAAAATACTTACTGAAGCTCTGTGAATATCCAACTGTGGTTTCTCAGGTACATAGATCTTATTCTTATCTGCTGCAAACAAAACAAGAAACAAAACGAGCGTTGGGCGTAAATGTGCGATAAAAAAATAGGCGTCTTCCTTTTGACCCAATGAACACTCAATAGTCAATACTCAAATCAAATTTGAAAACAACCGGTACATAATTTTGACCTGTAGGTTATTCACAAGATTTTGATTACCTTAAAATAAAGTAAGAAATTAGACCCACCCGATAACTTGATCCAATTAATGGTTTGACGTTTATTCCGTGTGGACACGTATTAATTCCTGGTCCATATCGCGTATCCGTATCGATTTTGAGTGTAACGTCATCAATGTGTGTGTATTTCTCATACGTGATACGGCACACGGATACGGCAACACGTATCGAACAGCTTTCATACGGAAAAAGTCCGTATAACATCGTCGTCAAAGACTGGAATTTGATCATTAGTTTTGATTAGTTTTTCTCCGAATTTTCATATTTTATTTCTGCCTGTCTGTCTGGATGGTGGTCGATCTACGTGCTAAATTTTGGGAGGTGGGACCTTGCAAGTATGTAAATCATGTGATTCTATGGTAAAGGGTATAAATTATCTCTTTGGAATGATACATTAGTGTAACCAAAAATTCGACATTAAATTTTATTTAATATCTCAGCGACTGTCAAGCGACTTTTCTCCTTCCAGGAATTTGTAGGCTAGACACTTGACTAGTACTGGTGGTTATCTTGGTAGATAAATGCCATCATGCTGTAATAGAACTAAGCTCAGCTCAGCTATACTCATACTACCCGGCGCGAAAATCTGCCAGATCTCTAAAACTACATTGACGCAACGTATCACGTATTCATATCGTGGCGACACTGATACGTGATACGGTCGAGAAAATTCCGCTTGTCAATTCCGCTATTAATCCCAATTTTTTTATGTTCACCAAATGAAATTAATTGGGTTTAACGCTGTGCCTTATTGCACCAACCGGGATATTGAAGACGGCCGTACGCAATTTTGAAACTTTTTCCCGGCCAACGGCTTTTCCGCCTACTTTTCGACAAATTCCAACTATCAAGGTTTCCTTTACGTGGACGCTAATGCGTGGACGATGACTATCGTATTAAATTATCTAAATCACCTTCGTTTATCATTCCTTTTAGCAACTGCAGTTCTTTGTTTCTAAAACATTTTGTCAAATGGAATTTCTTAGATTTTCCAGATATCATTTCGTACTCTAATACAGATGTACTAGTCTTTCCATATTTAAATGCTTCAACCAAAGCTTCATAGACAAACTTAAGTTGAGTCTAAAACAAAACATGAAAATTACAAATGAGAGATAAGAGGGCGTGAGGAAGATAGAGAGTGATGTGACATTAAAAGGCAATTTTACAGTTTCAGAGTGCGAGGGAGATAGAGTAAGATGTAGGCCTATCATCAAAGGGCAATGATACAGTTTCAGAGAGAGAGAGAGAAAGAGAGAGAGAGAGCGGGGGGGGGGTCAATCCTTACTCATTAAAACTTGACGCATAAAATGATTAAAATCGATCAATATTTAAGTTCTATCGATTATCCGATATCATGTATCCATGAACATCGAGGTCAAGATGGCATCGAACCTCTGTTTATTCATTTACATTACTATCTAAAGAATACTTTTCAGACCTTATTTTCGTTAAATTTAAATCGGAAATTGACCATTAGCCTGCTATAGTATTGACACATTAGGACATATATCAAATTGTTAATAGATCCGGAGCTATTAGCCTACACCAAATATAGTTTATGTGAGGATGTTCTAGTTTCCGATTTATCTGAATCAGATGATTATCGCTTTCCGATTGGTCATATTAACGCTAGATATATACATACGGCTGTTTGTATCATGCCCTTTCGTTGACATCTCATAGTTTTAAGAAACTGTAGAACGTCAATACTTCCTGTAGCATTTCCTTCCTTCAGAAGAGCATCTATAGCTACAAATGTACCAGTTCTTCCTATACCAGCACTATATAATATAAAATGATATTACTTATGTAAAGTAAATTAACACCAGCATTGGTATGAAAACGTAACCAACTAACGAAACAAGAACGACGTTTTCGCCAAGAGTTCATTTCCGTGAACGCCGATATAGGGACCTCCGGGTTTCGTCCCATCCAAACGACTAGGTAGTGTCCGTTGCCAAAATAAAGCTTGTATTAGAACAGACTGCATATATCTATTAACAGCGAAAGCTTGTAATAGGACAACTCACAGTCCTTGCTCACAGAATAGATAGGTAGTATCAGGTGTTCCAGTGTTTTACATTTTGATCTAAAACCAAATGCATTAAAATGGCACGTTTGTTCTCACCTGCAGTGAACTAGAGTAGGCGAGTTTGAATCGGCTTTATAATCTTGAACACAATATAGAAAATCTAATAAATCTGCAACTTCCGGTACGTCATGGTCAGCCCAAGCTGTAAAATGAAACAAAAGGGTCTGGTGCTCTTTGCCGGACTGAAAATATAAAATATCAAAAAAATTAAAAAATTTAATAAACGACAAAGTTTAATGATGCAAAATGTGTGTGTTTTAAAGTCTGGTCATTTTGATATGCGAAAAGGTCTAATTTTATGCCTCCATGTAGTACGAGAATGGGAGAATTATGTGACGTTTCAGTGACGTTTCGGTCAACGCGACTTCAAATTCCAACAGCCAAGGGATGTGTACAAAATGAGATGAAGCAAAATTCAAGATTCGATATCCTTAAATACAGGAGATACTCCCTTTGAATTGAAATACATTATTGGCTGAAACAAATTATGATCACCTTCAAATGCTTTAGGCTGATCTTTCTAGTTGTATAGCTTGCTCGTTGAATTTCTTCATCTAGAATAAGTTCTAGGTTACCGAACACTTCTCTTCCAGTCTCCGGCCAATACCTTTCACACTTAATCTGAAATCAAATTATGACAATTTACGATCTTTAATGTAGATTCTAAAACCAGGGGGCATATGTTAAACCATTTAGGCCATGCGGGATATTTTAAGCTTCGTTAGCTTCTCAGACCTTTTCCCAAATATTTTTCAAATTTTTCCCATTTCCTAATTTGGTTGAATATTTATGTAATACCCACCTATTTCATAATCCAGTTTAATACCCACACATTTTCTTATTTGGTTTAATATCCAGATGTTTTCCAATTTGGTTCAATACTAATCTATTTTCCAATATGGTTTAATATCCACCTATTTTCTAATTTAGTTTAATACTAACCTATTTCCTAATTTGATAATATCCACCTATTTCATAGTTTAGTTTAATATCCACATATTTCCTAATTTGGTTCAGTGCCTACCTATTTATTAATGTGGTTTAATACCAATCGTTTTTCTAATTTGGTTTAGTACCAACCCTTTTTTCTAATTTGATTGGATATCCACAATATATTCTCCAATTTAGCTCTTACATAATGCATATTTATTGAGACTGCTTTTCTTTACATTTTGAAATAAATTCCTATGTTGTAATGAATGTATACATTATAAAATTTCTGAGTAATATGTACACAGTTTAAGCACTGCCTGCAATTCCCAAATATTACGGTTTGTATGTGCATATATGCTTTATTATCTATGCCACTGCATACCAGAAAAAATGTCAAATATACAGTTAAAAAACTTGCTTAATGAAAACTACGGTTTTTTTTACATAATTTTGACTAGAGAAATATGTGCCTTTACAGAACTTACCTTCCTGGATTCAACCAAATTTGTTAACATAACAACCTTGACAACTTTCTCTTCAAAAATCATCCTGATAAAGTCGTTTATCGTTACTTTAGTCGGACCTGGATTTATAGAAAATAATACATGAAATGTATTTCTTTAAAAATAATATAACTTCTTTGGTTTGGGTCAAAATAATTTTTCTGTTCGGTGTCCGAAATCTCTAAGCGATTTAATTTTCATTTATGAAGGGTACTTGATCTGGTTATCATTCGGTGTGACTGTCGACTACTACACAAGTACAAAATGCTGGGTACAGAGACACGACATTTAAATATGACGCCATTCTTAATGATTCACGCAAATGAAGACGTAAAAGGCGCTAACCTCCTTGATTTAGGTGAACTATAAGCTATAAAAGTGTGTTGATCCAGTGTATTATGCAATTATTGAAAGTTATTGAATAAACTTTATATGATGTAATTTTTGTTTGGACAGATTTGTTGAATTGTCGGAATGCGGTAGTTCCCAATCAACACAGCGAAAACTCGTCTATAATATAATTATTTCACACCTTGTGTATAGCAATATTACACGAGTATAAACGGCAGACGGGTTGTCTACAAATTTTTAAATGATGACATATATTCATATCAAAAATAAGTAACCCGGATCAAAAGGGTGTACCACTTTAATTTATCGTTCCTACGACAACAGAGTGCAATGAAAATGAAGGAATTACATACCTTGTGCTGCTATGAAAAATTGGCTCTGCCTGTAACTCTGAAATACACAAGGCATTATTTTAGGTGGTGCGTGGCTGTTCGATAAAAGTAAATGGATGAAGACTCTCTTTCTTACAGGGACTGGTCGGACATAGCGATGGCTTTGTTGTCTACTTCTCCGAATGTATACGAAAACTACAGATGTTTGTAAACCATCGGTTTCACTACTAATTTGAGTGACAATGTCGACTTCAGATGGTATACTTGGTATAGGGTAGGATGGATGTTTCCATCGCAAGTGATCGTAACGAGAGGAGGAGGGTGACTTACATCTACGTAGCTGACATTAATATAACAAGTTGTAAAAAACTTACATCTACGTAACTGGCGTTAATATAATTAGAATGTGGATCATTTCCAACTTCACTGAGTATAACACGATTGTGGTCATCTAAAATAAAACAAAACATATTTCCTTAATCTTACCGCGTTATCTTCCTAAATTCTGACTGATATCATAGGAATTGGTTGTGATTTTAGATTTTACAACCCATTGATTTCACTTCTTTAAAACAAAATCAAGTGTTACTGGTAATATTTGACCTGAACAGCTGTTAATCGTAGATTTGAAAAAGAAGTTCAGTGATCGAGCTATAAAAGAATTAATGAATGAAATGGGGTTTAACGTCCTACTGTTCTGCCCCGAACTGGGCTAATGAAGACGGGCATGCGCCATACAGTGTGCTATGAGGGAAATTTTGTGACACTACGACCTACTCTTATATCGAATGCCAACTGCCAAGGGATCTTTTACGTGCACGCCAATGTGTACACGGGACCTCGGTTAGCTACAAAAGACATTCAGTGGTCTACCTAGAAAAGAGGTTGATATAGAGAAGATGTTCATTGGTTGATGTAGAGAAGACGTCCAGTAGTCGATGTAGAGAAGGCGTCCAGTGGTCAATGTAGAGATGACGTCCGGTGGTTGATTTAGTAAAGACGTTCAGTCGTCGATGTAGTGAGAATTTAGAAAAAGAGATATAACGCATCAATTTTGATGGATATTAAGGCACAGGTTATAGGGGATTTGGGGTATAGGTATGTTTCATCCACATTACAAGTAGCGGGAAGCTGAACAATTGACTTATTTAGAATTGATCCCCCCCCCCCCCTTGCGAGGAGAGCTTATGGATGGTCTTATAAAGATTGCTAAACAACTAAATACTCACAAGGATAATATCCCAGATATCTATTCTTGGCTCTGTTTTCTTGAATTTGTGAATCGTCATATACAGCACTGAACTCTGACGACAGGCCCTTGATTTATACATAAACAATATATAAGTGAGTTTTAGGTAGTTTAACCCTACATTGAATTCATGATTCTGATCCAACAACTTAAATATGTTCGACCTCTCCCCCCAACAAGCCTCCCATAATATAATTGACAAAAACGCCGCTGTCAAGGCAAATTTTACTCATATCACACTGCATGGCGTCTACATGCCTCCATCAGCCCGGTTGCTGCAGAAAAGTAAGGCGCTAAACCCAATATTATTCCATTTATGTGTGGCTGGAATCAATAAGAACTACACCTACCTTGAACATATCAGTAAAGACACCTTGTCTTGAATTTAGCTTAGTAAACACATCTTCCAGATGAGCTACATCAATTCTTTTGTTCTGTACAACGGATTGCAAGTTATAATAATTGGTCTCGGACTCTTGTTCACACACATTTGGGGGCGACTTTTCTCTCTTGGATGGTTTCTTCTGTTCCTTATTATTAATCACCTTCTTTGAGAGGGGATCTTCAGAACTGTCCTCGTATTTTGTGATAGTAGCCAGCTCTATGGCAAGCATTTCATCGTTTACATAAGTGGGATCAGCCCCTGTAATTCAAAATGTATAAATATATCTATATAACATTATTAGTATCCCCATACATTATCCTTATTAATTATTGTCCCTGTTAGCTTTCCTATTAGTATCCCAAATATCTCCCCCAGTAGTATCCCTATAAAACTAAATAGTAAGCTTAATTCATAAATACCGTTTACTGGTACATTATGGTTTCCATTATTACAGCTTTCGGTCACTGGTTCCGTTGTTACTTCATCAGAGTTCTTATCTTTTCTCGATTTTCTATAGAATATATGTTGGTATAGAGTAAAAATATAATTTGTGTTACTCAAAAATATAAAAAAAAACGCGGGGTTGGGTAGCCGAATTGTTAATGCATGCGCGTTGGATAATAAGGTCTGACATTGAATCAAGTGGGTTTTCTCCGGGTCCCCCGACTTCCTTCCACTGTCAAAGATCCGTACGCGTAAGCGAATTATTGAAATAGAATTGAGTCACATGTTAATCTTGAAATGACCTAGTTTGTGTCGAGTGGACGTTAAACCCAATTTCTTTCTAAATATACATGAAGATCAGATTTAAGAAAAGATTTGGTAGCTTCAGCGATAAGTTTTCTAGTTCTTCCAGCTTTCTGTTAAAGACACGTGGAATGCATCGCAATACTATCAATTTTATCTTGATAAAAATGCCAGAAATATATATAACTTAACATGCAGTCACGAACAGCCAATTACACTGGAATTCAAACTGCGTGAGACATTTTCTTATTAACAACAGTTTCTCAGGTAAACCGGTTAAAATTCAGCGAGACAGATGGATAGAAAAACCTTGATGTATTAAAATGGTAGAAATACTTTTACCTGCGACGATACATGATAATGATAATCACGACAACAACAGCTAATAGTAACACAACTACTGATGAAATAACAGCTTTGTTATCCACAGCAGACGTTTGGATTTCTGTAGAAATAATCGAAAACATACATGATAAATGTTATCTTCCAAATAGATTATTTGTACTGGTAGTCACGTATAAAGTCGACTTCTTGAGCAATTGACTTATATTACAGCATCAACAATTCTTTAATGATTGATTTACATTACGGTTTCTAAACAAATCTTTTCTATTCCAGGGCCTATAGTTCTTGAATAAGTCCAAATATATTCCTGTGCCAACAGTTCTTGCATAAGTTATTTAATTATTCCATAAATTATTTATGCCCATGTGTCAATAGTCCTTGAATATATTCATGTGCTAACAGTACTTTAATATAAGTCATTTATATTCCATGCCAACAGTCCTTGAATGAGTCATTTATATTCCATGACAACAGTCCTTGAATAAGCCCATGATAGTAAATACAAAGCAAATTGCCTTTGGAAAAGCCGATACTTACCGTGACTGCAATCAAGACCTTTATAACCAGGTAAACAATCTCCATAACATGATCCATTATTATGATTACATTCAGTATTTGGTATTCCACACTTTCTGTTATTACATGACTGTTTACACCGTTCACCATAAAACCCAGGCTGACATTCTTAAAACAAAATTGTATTATCAGTTATACCAACTGTATAACCAACACTCTGTTGCTGGGTCGCATGTCGATAGTATAACATTATTGTACCTCGTATAACCAGCATCTTGTTACATGATGTCTGTCTATATTTCATATCTTACTGTTTTTGCCATGTAATCAATAAAGTCGATGTGTACTCTTGGATTAATTTTCACTATATAATTATTAATTTCCCCGTGTAATTAACAATTTCCCCATGATTCACTGCACTGCAGCATCTTTGCATGATTATATTTGATAAATAGGGAATCTCCTACCAGTCTTTTTTGATATCAAAAAATATCACCACAAGTTGATAAAGTAACAAAAAACGAGGCTCTGCCGATTTTATTTATCCCCCAATCCCTTCTGACATGCACAAATAGATGAATATAATTCTTTGCTGTAGATTTAACTTTTACTGAACATTATGGCGTAGAGATATACTCAGCCAAATTAAAAACTTGACACTCGGGATTTTTGGAACTAGATTTTTAATATTTGGTTTAAGGCAACTATTTTAGTGTTATGTTGTGCACAGACGACCTTGACATCAACAGAAAGCAAGAATACGTCTCGCCGAAAGAGCTGAGCATTCTTGCTATAATAGCGCAAAAACAGATAATGTAAAATAAAAATTTCATTCAAATTACTTCATTCTGAGTTAAATGATCACTATTTGTAGTTTTGACAAGATGTGTGCATAGTTGTAACCAGGCCACTGGTATATTCAAGACTTAGTCTCGCTTTCCCATTTTTAAATTAAAATTTTAAATGGCGAACTGTTTTAATCTAGTTAAAATCTCGAGTATCTGATGCCATCGAGAGTTGATCATGATCTTGTTTTGTTAATACCTGCAATAAGCAGATTTAGCTCTGATATACCTGTCTTTCAGCAAACAGTCAATACGGTCTAAATCATGATAATATGCCCGTCTTTCAGTATATAGTCAATATGGTCTAAATCATGATATACCCGTCTTTCGCCAAGCAGTCAATACGGTCTAAATCATGATTCGCCGGTCTTTCACCAAACGGATAATACGGACTAAAAATGATTCATGTACAGTCATCTTTCACCACATTGATCAGTTATTTTTATTTTATGCAATCACTCCCGTTTTTACCACACTGACAAGTCAGATGATATTTGTTTATATTTTATAATTTTACCTTGAGTACAATCACCGCCTTGATATCCTGCATTACATTCTTCATTGTTACATTTACCATCAACATGGTTACATTCAGAAGGCTGTCGACAGTGACGTGAATAACAATCTTTAGAACAATCTTTACCATACTTGTGTATACCATATGATGCCTGACTATTGAATCCTCCATCATTACATTCTGTAGATTTATAATTTAATATATTAACACGAATTTTTAATATCCAACTTATTTAATATTACATTCAATCTGACTAACCGTCTAAAATCAAAATTGTTTTCACTGCATTTGACTGACAGTCTTAAATTTTCTTAGACGAAATATAAGAAATGTAATCTATAGGATATTTTTTTTCAACCTTTACCATAGTTAATATAACAAAACTGAAAATGATTGGGAAGTTTAGATTTGTCTTTGATTCCATAAAGTAGTTAGGTTTTTAAACGTTAAATAGGTGTAATTAAACTTGGTGCCCGAATGGGTTTAATATATTTATATGAGAGTCAAGGTTCGGACTATGCCTTGGAAATTAGAAGTGGGGGCGACTAGCATGTGTCTCTCTTTTGTGGACCGAAGTTAGATTGTCCATTGTATTAACTGGACGGGTAGGTCTGTTATCCTTCGGTTATGTGTCTTTGTTAAATGAGTGGCTTCTTTTCAAAAAGATCTGCTCTGGACCGATTTGATTCTACGGTATCTCTAATAGCTGAGAGAATAAAGATTTTTTAGCCGAAAGAATATCTTCCGTCAAAGTTGTGGTTGATTCCGAGGCAAAAAGAGGAATCACAACAAAATTAGCCATAACGAGAGTGAGATAATATAAGAGATTTGAGTGGCTATGGAGACCTAGTTATTCCGGGTGTCATAATTAACATACTAAAAAACCCTCATTGTCAATTACATACTGAACATATTCATATTATAGCCAATGATCAAGGAATCGTTATTTTTCAATTGGATAAACAAACGGTTGACATCCACGAGACGCCCAGAGATGGGAAAATCAATAGGACTAATCATTCATTGTCCCAGTGATTTACATCGAATATTAGTGAGTTTTAATGCGCACCACAATCGAACATATTCAAGATATTTTGATCCTTGACATATTGTTTTATGTTTCCTCGGAATTGGACAGAGATTGTAGCACCTTGAGTATCTACAAACATCATACATATTTCACATTTTGCTTAAAAGGCAGGGGCTATGACTCTAGAATAGAAGGTCTGATGTGTGTCAAAATCGAACACGAACAAGATCGTCCACTCAACTTTGTACATATTTTTTTTACATTTTTAGTAAAATGCAGGGGGCATATCTCCAGCATGGAAGGTCCGATCCGCACCATAACTGAACTCCTCAAAGAATCTTTGTTACCTAAAATATATTCCAAGTTTCATCTAAATCCGACAACAATAATTGTCGTACAATCAGATGCCATAATCCAGGAAGTTATGTACCAAAATCGAAAGGAATCGAGATCTTTGAGATATAAATCGATATTTCAAGTTTCGTCAAAAGCTTAGATAAAACGTCTAATTCAGTCAATAGAGAGATGAGAGTTCAACAGGGGATTCTCGCTGGCAGATGATAGACCAAATATAGTCTTTTTTCACTGTACTTTCACTGTTACTTGAACATGTATAACGAACTGAGATGAACTGTAGGATTTTCTATTGACCTGTACCAGTCATAGTTGTTCCGACTTGCTTTCACATATTTTCCGCCTGTATATTTGAACTCGACAGAATCACATGGAATAATCTTAAAACTTAAGTATTTATCTGTCTTTGCTGGTCAAGTGTTTCCACGTGGCTGTTGAGGAAGATTGAATAGCCCAAGAACGTAAAATCGCTTACATATCTCATCAAACATTTGCACTATATTCAAATATGGAAAATGAGGTAATATTACCTTGAGTACAATCATCACCTTGATACCCTGCACTACATCCTTGATCACATTTACCGTCAACATGGTGACATGACGAAGGCTGTTGACAGTGACGTGACTTACAATCTTTAGAACAATCTTTACCATACTTGTATGTACCATATGAAGCCTGGCTATTGAATCCTCCATCATTACATTCTGTAGATTTATAAATTAATTTATTAACATCCATGTTTAATATTCCATTTTATTTGACAGATATTCTAAAATCTTCTTACTACTGTATATAATAATAATCTTCTATATATATATTTGTGACTGTCGTTTGTCTGTCTGTCTGTCTGTCTGTTCGGGGTTGGCGGCTACACTAGGTCTGCCCCGAGTCTGAAATTTGGGGTATAGGGGTAGCTCGGACCGGGGAGTAAGATAGGCCAGGTGGCGTTAGTCTACCACTTCCGGTTTCGGAGTTATGACCCCCGAGCGAAGCCGGGTATCTGTCTGTTTGCCTGTTCGGGGTTGGCGGCTACACTAGGTCTGCCCCGAGTCTGAAATTTGGGGTATAAGGGTAACTCGGACCGGGGAGTAACATAGGCCAGGTGGCGTTAGTCTACCACTTCCGGTTTCGGAGTTATGACCCCGAGCGAAGCCGGGTATCTGTCTGTCTGTTCGGGGTTGGCGGCTACAATAGGTCTGCCCCGAGTCTGAAATTTGGGGTATAGGGGTAGCTCGGACCGGGGAGTAACATAGGCCAGGTGGCGTTAGTCTACCACTACCAACCCCGAACAGACAGACTTCGCTCGGGGGTCATAACTCCGAAACCGGAAGTGGTAGACTAACGCCACCTGGTCTATGTTACTTCCCGGTCAGAGCTACCCCTATACCCTAAATTTCAGACTCGGGGCAGACCTAGTGTAGCCGCCAACCCCGAACAGACCGGATTCGCTCGGGGGTCATAACTCCGAAACCGGAAGTGGTAGACTAACGCCATCTGGCCTACGTTACTCCCCGGTCCGAGCTACCCCTATACCCCAAATTTCAGACTCGGGGCAGACCTAGTGTAGCCGCCAACCCCGAACAGACAGACAGACAGACAGACAGACAGACAAACGACAGTCACAAATATAGATAGAAGATATGTAGAAAATCATTTAACAGTGAACACAAACATTATTCTGATATCCCACCTCATTCACCCCGTCGCATTTAGCAATCAATCACATACGACAGTCAATCACATACTGGGTTATTTCTTACTGTGTTTCCACTGTCTGATACAATCGTATTTCAGCCACTGCACAGTACGGACAAACACATGACACACTCGCCTTTCATGATACATGTACAGCCGCCTTTCACCACATTGATCAGTTATTTATATTTTATGCAATCACTCCCATCTTTTACCACACTGACAAGTCAGATGATAATTATTTATATTTTATAATTTTATCATGAGTACAATCACCACCTGCATTACATTCTTCAATATTATATTTACCATCAACATGGTTACATGAAGAACGCTGTCGACAGAGCAGTCATGCCACTTCCGTACATGTATATTCCATATGAAGCCTGAATATTGAATCGCCCGTAATGACATTCTGTGCATTTTTGAATTAATATATTAACATCCATTTTAATATTACATTCAATGTGATTGACCGTCTAAAATCAAAATTGTTTTCACCATATTTGACTAATAGTTTTCAATTTTCTTCGACTAAATATAAGAAATGTGATCTACAGGAATGATAAATCATGTTTTTTTTTCAACCTTTACCATGGTTTACATAATAAACACCCTCATTGTCAATCACATACTAAACAAATACATAGAGCCAATGATCAAAGATTCGTTATCTTTCCAATGCATGATAGGGCCAATCCTAGCTCATTGTTCCAATTATAACGAATTCTATTTAAGATCTTTTTATCCTTGACATATGTTTTAAGTTTCTTCGGAATAGGCTAAATATTGTAGCATCTGGAGTGTCTACTAACTTGATGCATATTAGACTAACTCTAGAATGGAAGGTCTAATGCGTAACAAAATCCGACTCATCGAAGAACAAGAGAGTCCACAAACTTTGTACACATTTCACATTTTTCGTAAAAAACAGGGGGCTTATCTCCAGGACGGAGGTTCCGATGCGCACCAAAATTGAACTCATCCAAGAACCTTTGATACTTAAAATATGTTTTAAGTTTCATCTAAATCGGACAATTACTGTCGTACAATCAGGGGCCATTATCCAGGAAGTGACGGTCCAATATGTGCCAATATCGATAGGAATCGGGATCTTCTGGATCTAAATCTATATTTCAAGTTGCGTCAAAACCGGATAACAATTGTGACCTGTAGAGGGTCCACAAACAAAATGTGGATGGGCGGACGGACGGACGTCCGGACCCACGTAATATTTATACGTCCGCATAAAAATGTGGGAGCATAATAAACCTAATCAATTCTGACCGTATCAATATCCATTACACGTAGACGTTCTTTCTTCGTTATTACATTCTGCAGACATCTAGCTTTTATGTTAATGCAAATAACAGAAAAGATCAAATTTGGATACATGAACAGAAATGATCAATTTTAGCAGGTACGATCAATTTTAGCAGAAATGAAATGAAATTATTAATTTTAAACAAAACGAATAGAAGCTATCAGTTTTAAAGAAATGAAAAGAATGTATCAATTTGACAGGGAATAATCATTATTGGCAGCGATGATTATAGTAAAGTGTTATGCTACTTGCATTATGTTTGATTACAACTTAATTTATGTACAATAGTCACCCATCCACCCTGGATGACACCCTGACTATTGAATACTTCGTCATTACATTCTGTAGATTTATAAATTAATATATTAACATCCATGTTTAATATTCCATTTTATTTGACAGATATTCTAAAATCTTCTTACTACTTTATATAATAATTATTATATGACCGAGTCATATGATTTTGTATTTTGCACTTTCTTTTATTACAACATTCAGAGCTAATTTCATTTATGAAAAGGCGATACTTACCGCGACTGCAATCCAGACCTTTATAACCAGGTAAACAATCTCCATTACATGATCCAGTTATACGATTACATTCAGCATTTCGTCTACTGCACTTTCTGTTACCACATGATTGTATACACTGATCACCATAGAACAAAAGCTGACATTCTGAAAATAATTTATACCTTTTATTAAAGGATGACCTTTTTATATCATATATTTAGTAAAACATTTAACAGTGGACACAAATATTATCCTGGTATCCCACCTCATTCACCCCGTCGCATTTAGCAGTCGATTACATACTGGGTTATTTCTTACTGTGGATCCACTATCTGATGCAATCGTATTTCAGCCACTACACAGTCCGGTCAAAAACATGACACACTCGCCTTTCATGATGCATGTACAACTGCCTTTCACCATGCATGTACAACTGCCTTTCACCACATTGATCAGTTATTTATATTTTATGCAATCACTCCCATCTTTTACCACACTGACAAGTCAGTTGATAATTGTTTATATTTCATAATTTTATCATGAGTACAATCACCACCTTGATATCCTGCATTACATTCTTCAATATTATATTTACCATCAACATGGTTACATGAAGACGGCAGTCGACAGAACAGCCATTTCCGCACATGTATTTCGTCAAAATCGGATAACAATTGTGACCTGTAGAGGGATCACAAACAAATGTGAACGAACGGGCATTGGGACCTACGTAATAATTATACGTCCACATAAAAATGTGGGTGTATAATAATAATATCAGTTCTGACCGTATCAATGTTCATTAAGCGTAGCCGTACTTTCTTCGTTATTAAATTCTGCAGAAATCTAGCTTTTATGTTAACGCAAATAAATTAACAGAAATTATCAATTTCAGAAGCTCGATGATCAATTTCAGCAGAAATGAAATGAAATTATCAACCTTATACAAAACGTACAGACCGTATCAATTGTAAAGACATGAAAAGAATGTATCAATTTTAAAGAAATGAAAAGTATCATAATTGTTTGACAGGGAATAAACATTATTGGCAGGGATGATTTTAGTATAGTGTTATACTTGCATTATGTTTAATTACAACTTACTTTGTGTACAGTAGTCACCCATCCACCCTGGATGACACCCTGCTTCACATTTTCCATTATATATGTCACATAATGATGGTGTCCGACAATTTCTATCTGTACATTCTACAATTAAACATTTCAGGTGCTATTTCAAATATTAAGCTTTTTTATTACTGTGTCCTTATCATCTATGTGATTTTTTCTAAATTTAATTTTTTTCCCTTTTCTCCTTTTTTGGTGCTAAATCATGTCATATTTTTTTATCAAACATATTCGTATTAAAAACATTCCTTTTGATGTGATATCTGGCAAACAAACGGATTTAAGCAGCGTTTTAAAATTTTGAAATATGTGTTTTCGTTGAATGAAATATATTTCGATGGAACTGGGTTGCTAATTTGTAAAAAAAACAACAAACAATTGAAGTATTCCTAAGTAGTCTAATATACATAGTGCAAGTCGTTCTCGACACATGGATGGAGGAATATACTGATGGCTTGCAGTCTGTCTCTTCTTGTGATAGACAATGTATTTAGACCAGCTCTTTAACAATATTCACGTTCCGTTTTTTCGTCAATTTGAACTATGAATCTTACTTATATTACAACTGGTTCCAGTAAATCCATCAGCACATCCATTAGGACATTGACCAGTGACTGGATCACATCTATCACCAGGTAATTGACAGTAACACAATGATGTACAATCTGGTCCAAAGGTACCAACCGAACAAACTGTATAAATAATATAAAATTCAAATCAAGTGATAAATATTTCTAAGGAATTTAACAGCCACGACAGAATGATTTTGGCTTAAAATCATTGAATAAAGACCGACCTACATGTTCGATTCTATTTCATTCCTTGTAGAGTTTGTGCATTTCATGAAAGTATGTATGTCCCACAAATAAAGTTCAAATAAAGTGGTAGAAATTTCTAAGGAATTTAACAGTCTCGGGGGTGAATGTTGTGCACTATAACATATGCATGGCCGTATAAAAAGTTAATATTGCTGTCCCATTAACTGCATTACAGATAGAAGCGAAGAAGCGACTGGGAAAATATTTACTGTGGATCAGTTTGGTGAATACAGTGCGGCTCCACTTGGTCAGAAATTCTATCTTAGTCGGGTTGACTCCAATAGACATAATTACTTTATATACAGAGCTATACTTAAAGCTATAAAGGGGTGAAATTTGCGTTGGTTTCTCTAATAACTCTACTTCTTCGAACAGGTTTGTCCGGAAATGTATTCCCTTCGCTAACTTAGTCCAAAGTCACTAGAGCACTTTATTTTAAGTTTCTCTTACCATAAACTTCAACTTCACAGAGATTCACAAAAACGGAATTTGTAGGTTCGTCAGTCTTGTCATTAGTAATAGTTATATATTTTCCTGTAGTGTTACAGTTTACCATAAATCCATTAGGCTTATTCGTTGAATCATAATTATCTTCTGGTCTACACGGACTTTGATTTGTTTGGTTACGTTCATCTACGAATAATTTGAATCCTTTAAATCTATAAGTGATATCTATATAAATAAACAAGAATAATTTACAAAAATAAAAATGAGGATGTCTGTGTGGCGGGTAGTCATATATATGATGATTGTTTTTACGCATATACAAAAACAATACGCCCTTGTGTCCATCAGCGACTAAACAAGCTTGTATAATAATACTCTAAATTGATCTATATTTCGAAATAATAAATATGATGTCAAATTCGATAACACAGATCTTCTTGTTTGCAGATTTATCGAAGTTTACATCAAAAATATTCTATTTGATTTGTATGAAATTCGTAACAAGCAAAGGTCAAATCAAAATATACATCTCCTTCTCGTTGGGCACCTTTATATGATGTAAGCTTTCAATACTGTTAATTTCATAAAATTCAGCCAATATATTCTTCCCGTTTTGTTGAAAACAAAATGGCCGTAAAATCAATCGTCCTAATACTTATATATGCATGGTAAACAACCGAAATAGTACGGCGGTATATGTAAGAACATTAGAAACGTCCAAAAGAAAAACTGATAATAAAAACACTTAGTGCTTCTGTTTATAAAATATTACAGTGTACAGAAGTGGTATAGCAACCATATTAGAAAACACAATGCTATAATCCAAATTGCAAAATAAATTGATTTTTTATATTTCATATTACGGCAACATGCCACTGACATGGACTAATAAATACTAATTGTTTAATTAAGGAAAAAAACATATATCAGCAAATATGTTTGTGAGTATACCACGGACGTGATAGTCTAGTCGCGGTAGGCTTGATCCGTCCCTTAGAATATCTAATATTACAAAACACAATATAAATAATGTTATGTAATATAAACTATATAATATAAAATCATGTGGGTGACTTTAAATTTTACTTACGTAGATCCCTTGCATATATTTTTATATTAGTAACAGGATAACTTTGTCCTAAATCTACTCCCCATGAAGCATTTGTTCTGCCACCAGCCGTATGGGTACAATAATTATATTCCTTGCTATGATTAGTATCACCATCTACTGCATAACGAGAATAATATCTTCCTCCATAAGTTGAGCTCTGCCACGTATTTTTGTTAAATGCAACATTTTCTGAAAATTGAATTGGAATAAGTTTGTAGATGGCAAATTACCTGGCAAATCGAATTATTTCACACAAATCAAAATAATGAATCTAGTCTTTAGGAGTGCTGCCTCGGCTAGCGATATGTCACATATATTTATTATTTCATTTCTTAATGGCATACAAGGATGGCAAATTTATAACACGAAAATATATTCTCAACATATCAGACTTTTATTTTCTTAATCTCATATTTAAAGGGACAATAACACTCTTGCTGGCTTGAAAGCTCCAGAAAATAAATAATATCTCTATCTAAGTACTAGATGTTTAAGTGTCTTACCTGTTGTGTATATTATCCATTACATCCTATTTCACTTGTCCAGAGGGTTCGAAAATATTTTTAAATCGAAGTTTCATTTGAAAAGGTTTACGTTAGACATTTCAAACCATTATGTTGAACTTTTCTTAATTTTTAAATAGGGTGTGTTAAGATGAAATTTGTATCATCAATTAATTGAAATATTCTAAAATAGTACAATTTGTTGACCAGAATAAAGATTGGGACATATTATTCAGTTACAACAAGAGTGGTATTGAGCCTTTAAATGAGTTTTATAATATTTTGATGATATATAGTCCATTCTTCATTTGGTCACCTTTCGCATCGATACATACAAAAGTGCAATCTGGCGCCGAACACAACTAAACCGAAGAAGCTCGAAATAGAACAAAGCAATGGGATTATACGATTTTAATTTTCCCATCGTAAACTTTCCACTCCTGAGCAGTAACATATCTAAATAGCTAGACTATGTGCCTAAATGTCTCACCCAGACATTATGCTTAGGTTTGCATATACTGGTAGATAGATTCTTTTCAGAGACAAAGTGATCTAACTTATAACAGTTTTATCTCAACCCGAATATTAATAACATTAGGGGATCGATAGTACTATGTTACATCTAACCGAAAATATTGCTAACCCTTTAGTATCCATGGTACTATCCAGAATATCGATGTTGTCCTTAATATTATTAACCCTTTGGACTAACTCGCAATATTGACAACCCTTTGGTACAATGGTATATCTAATCAAGAATGTCAATAACCGTTTGATATCGATGGTACTATTTTATCAAAATATCAGTAACCGTTTAGTATCGATCGCTCTAGATATTGTCTTTCATGTTGAAAACTCTTTGGTCTATTATTACCCCTTTACGATGGTGGCTCTACATGTATATGGTCCAGAATATTGATAACCTTTTAGAATCGATGGTACTGTGGTATATCTAACCCAGACGAAATTATGTTTAGGATTGCTTGTACATGTATTACATTACCCACTGTTTCCAGTGTCTTTATAGTTAGTTGAAAGTAAATTGTTTTTTCAACATATTATTTTTTTGTCAATCTAGACTGAAAACGGGTTCAAATAGCAACCATACCCGATATACTCGTTCATCGTACATTAACAGGATATCCAGCTGGAAAGAAACACAGATTACGGTAGCTTCCTACCTTTAGCGTTAGATAATTCCTACCTATTTGACATGACGAACCATACCATCCTTTCTCACATTTACGACTAGAACAGACACCTGTATTAGTATCACAATATCCTTCATCACAATGACATATATATCTATCATTATATCCAAATCTTGGTTGTTCTGATTAAAAAAATGAACAGATGACTAATTATTTAATATATTTCAATACATACATAAACTCTTAATGATAACTGTTATAATATTTCATTTCGACGGCACCTCGTCGATTAATATCGTAAAAGAAAATAAAGACCGAAATGCTGTTAGATACACAAGGTCTTTTTCCATGTCCACCTTAGTCATAACTCAATACACGGAACTTATGGATTAGATAGCAATGTCTATAACAGACGTTTATCAACGTACGTTATTACTAAATTTACGTTACACGATTTTATTCGAAAATAAAGAAGTATTCATTTCCATTTAAATCAAGTCTTGAAATCGTATACATTTCTCTATACAAGCTCCACGCGGATCTAGCATTAATTGATTCCTCGATCAGTTGAACTGCTCGAGCTCATCCGTCGGTTCAGTGGCCGAGAGAAATAATTTTAAAAGCCTACATCTAATATTTCAACTTTCTTTTTTATCCGAAACACGTATTTCAGCCCCGGAAATTTGTGAAATCTTTTTGAAAAAATAAAAATAATTCATGTTTTTTTCTTCACAAAAATGGATAAATATTATCGAATAAATAACAAATAACGCTGGTTAAAACAGACACGGTTACATAATTTATATCGGAGATTTGAGACAGTATGAATAGCGAAATTCTGAGACCGCCATGATTTTATTAAGAGGTCACCCCCGTTAAGCGGTCAGTCACGAAAATGTTCTTGAGGGGCTGCTTAACTCTTTCACTGCCAAGGTTGTACGTGTATACAGTAATCATAAACTGATGTATATATTGATAACAACGAAAGCTTCCAGCCTATCACTTCTTGTGATAGACAATGTATTTAGATCAGGGGCCTGTTTCACGAAATTTTAACTAAGATAAAATCCCAATTTTAGTAATTTGATTGGATAATATTAGATTGATTTTAGTGCTTAGCCCATCAAAATTGAAGTATCTACTAAATATGGATTTTATCTTTAAAAAAAAAATTCGTGAAACAGGGCCCAGCTCTTTAAATTTCGTGAAACAGGGCCCACCTCTTTAAAACAATATTCACTTTCCGTTTTTTCGGCAGTTAGAACTACAAATTGAACTATAAATCTTACTTATATTACAACTGGTTCCAGTAAATCCATCAGCACATCCGTAAGGACATTGACCTGTGACTGGATGACATCTATCACCAGGTAATTGACAGTAACACAATGATGTACAATCTGGTCCAAAGGTACCAACTGAACAAACTGTATAAATAATATAAAATTCAAATCAAGTGGTAAATATTTCTATTTATTTCATTCCTTATAGAGTTTGTGTATTTCATGAAAGTATGTGTGTCCATTTCATGAAAGTATGTGTGTCCCACACATAAAGTTCAAATAAAGTGGTAGAAATTTCTAAGGAATTTAACAGTCTCGGGGGTGAATGTTGTGCACTATTATAATAACATATGCATGGCCGTATAAAAAGTTAAAATTGCTGACCCATTAACTTCATCCCAGATAGTAGCGGAGGGAAAACATTTACTGTGGATCAGTTTGGTGAATACAGTGCGGCTCCACTTGATCGGAAATTTTATTTTAATCGGGTTGACTCCAATAGACCTAATTACTTTATATACAGAGCTATACTTAAAGCTATAAAGGGACAAAGATTGGTTTAGTTTCTCTAATAACCCTACTTTTTCAAACAGGTTTGACCGGAAATGTATGCCCTTCGCAAACTTGGCCTAAAGTCCTACCTATGCCACATCTGACGCTAATGTACTCTATTTTATGATTCTCTTACCATAAACATTTCTTTTGATGTGTTATAAAGAAAATGAAGCTAAGTTGCGGTTCTGTTTTCTACTGCACACGTTCAAAATGTCGAGGAATTGTAAAAAAAAAACCACAAAAAAAACCCCCAACAAGAAGTAAGATCTGGCAAATAAACGAAATTGAGCAGCGTTTTAATATTTTGAAACATGTGTTTTCATTGATAAAATATATTTCGAATGGAACTGGGTTGCTAATTTGTATAAAACCCCCTAAACAATTCAAGTATTCTCAAGTAGTCTAATACATATACATGTACATGTATACATAGTGCGAGTCGTTATCGACATGGAGACGACTTTGTTGCTGATGGGGGAATATACTGATGGCTTGCAGCCTTTCTCTTCTTGTGATAGACAATGTATTTAGACCAGCTCTTTAACAATATTCACTTTCCGTTCTTTCGTCAAATTGAACTATAAATCTTACTTATATTACAACTGGTTCCAGTAAATCTATCAGCACATCCATTAGGACATTGACCTGTGACTGGATCACTTGTGTTAAATTCAACACAAATGTTATCTTAAAATTCGGCGTAATAAATAATATAGAAAGAAAACACACAAGATTTTATAAATGCACACAAGGTTTGTGTTAAGACACTAAAAAGAACACAAACTTGTGTTGACTTCATTTAACACAAGTCCTTGTGTTGAGATCCAACACAAGAGTTTTTTCAGTGCAGTAATACAAACCGTTCCGGGCAGAATTATCATCACATTTTACGCCTTAATATAATTTTATGGATCTATTTACCCAACTTCGAACTCTATTATTTATCTATTAATAATTTTAAAATGTTTTTTAGAATCCGAATGACATAATAACAAGTTACTATTTACGCCCCATTAACTTCATCCCTGATAGTAGTGGCTGGGGTTTGTTCCGGATCTTATTTCCACGAACAGGTTTGTCCGGAATATATTCCCTTCGAAACCTCGGCCTAAAGTCCCACCTCTGCCACTGTTGACGTTAGTATACTTTATTTTAAATTTCTCTTACCATAAACTTCAACTTCACAGAGATTCACAAAAACGCTTGTTTCTATACGTGTATACTTGTCATTGGTAATAGTTATATATCTTCCTGCACTGTTACAGTATACCATAAATCCATTAGGCTTATCATTGTAATCATAGTTATATTCTGGTGTACACGGATGTTGATTTGTTTGCTTATGTTCATCTACGAATAATTTGAATCCTTTAAATCTATAACGGATGTCTATATAAAATAAATAAACAAGAATAATTTACAAAAATGAAAATGAGGATGTCTGTGTTTATTTTTGGGCGGACGACGTGTGGCGGGTAGTC
This sequence comes from Patella vulgata, assembly GCF_932274485.2. Classification (NCBI taxonomy): domain Eukaryota; kingdom Metazoa; phylum Mollusca; class Gastropoda; family Patellidae; genus Patella; species Patella vulgata. The sequence continues at coordinate 19,850,963 of NC_065881.2, forward strand.
ATATGATTATTTAAAATAAATAAATCAGAATCATAAGACTGCAAAGACAAGCGAGGGTTGGACACCGACACAAATACACCTTTATTGACAGAAAAACTGCTTTCGGCAATATGTGTGTATGGATGTCTGAGTGTGTTTGTTTTGTCATGATGTGTGATGGGTAGTCAAATGGTGATAGTTTTTAAATATACTAAGTTAATTGGCCCTCGTTTCCATCGGAGACTAAATAAGCCTGTAAGATAAAACTCTAAATTGAGCTACATTTCGAAATAATAAATATTATTAAAACACCATTTTTGTGTTTTGTCAAATTCAATAACACAGACCTTCTGGTTTGCAGATTTTCCAAGTTTGCTTGAGAAATATTTTTTGTTTGATTGTGTTTGGAATTCTAAACAAGCTAAGGCCTAACAAGAATAATACTCCTTTTTGTAGACACCTCCTTATTACGTAAGCTCGCATCTCTGTTAATTAATTCTGTCCTTGTTGTTGAAAACAAAATGTCCGTAAAATCAATCGCGCTAATTCTTAGATATTGATGGTAAAACTATGTACAGCGATATACATAAGAACTTAAACCAGAATCTTTCAATAGAAAAACTGATAATAAAATCATCCTGTGCTCAATTTAAGTTATGTACAGTGTTTAGACGTGGTATATAAACCACATTGTAAAACACAATACTATAATCCAAATTGCAAAAGAAATCGATTTCTATATTTCGTATTACTACATGTACTAATAACTACTGAATGATTAGGGGAAAAACACATCTCAGCAAACGTGATTATCGCGGACGTGATAACCTAGTAGCTGGATCCACCACTTATAATTTATAATATTACAAAACACTATATAATCGATAACGTTCAATCTTCAAATATTGTATAATTTGTTTATTGGTATTATAAGGGTAAAGTTGAAGAGTAAAGACACCATATAAATATGTGTATTAATATTAATAGTCTGTATTCAAAAATTATATACAGGTATATTTCTGTTTTAACAATGATGAATTTAAATTCTACTTACGGTGATCCCTTGCATATATCTTTATGTTATTAACAGGATAACTTTGTCCTAAATCTACTCCCCATGAAGCATTTGTTTGGCCACCAGCCGTATGGGTACATTTATTATATTCCTGGGCATGACGAGTATCACCATCTACTGCATAATGAGAATATCTTCGTCCATTCTCGTCCCAATAGGTTGAGCTCTGCCACGTATTTTTGTTAAATGCAACATTTTCTGAAAATTGAATTGGAATAAGTTTGTAGATGGCAATCAAAGTGGCATGAATTAAATGTGAATACCAAAAAATACTAAAGACTTACTGGAACCCCTAGGGGTTCAGCCACTTTCGTTTATTTCATCTATAAAGATGTTTAGTTTCTCACTGCTTTACATTTTTATTCCACATAATAAATTAAAATGAAAATCCAAATATTTGACCACCCTACTCATTGATACATACAGAAAAGTAATCTGGCGCTTAATACAAATAAACCGAAGAAGATTTATTAAAAATGCTAGGATTAGCAACTGGGAATAGACCAAGACCATAAACTTAGTGTTCGATTATACGATTTTAATTTTCCCATAACCTTCCATTCATGTACAGTAACATACCTACATCGCCAGGCTATATGCCTAAATTTTCTCACCCAGACGTTTTGCTTCGGTTTGCATATTGTAACGTTCATAGAATTGGCACCTTCCAATGTGAAATCCAAACAATTTTACACTGATGTAGCATTTTGTGTTTATGAACTTCTGAAGTTTGATTGTCCTTTAGGATAAATAGTACTATGTTATATCTAACCCCAAATATAGTTAACCCTGTAGTATCGATGGTACTGTGTTATCTAGAATATTGATAACCCTTTAGTATCGACGTATACTGTGTCATATAGAATATAGTTAACCCTTTAGTATCGATGGTACTGTGTTATCTAAAATATTGATAACCCTATTGATGGTATTATGTTATCCAGAATATTGATAACCCTTTAGCATAATATCGATGGCTCTACCTGTTGTCCTTGATAATACTAACCCTTTGGCCCCCCCCCCACAATATTGATGGTACTATGGTATATCTGACCAAGAATATTGATAGCCGTTTAGTATCGATTATAATGATAACCCTTTGGTCTAACCCAGAATATAGATAACTCTTTAGTATTGTCTGGGTTCGATGGTATATATATATATAACCCACTATTCCAGTGCCCTTATAGTTAGTTGATAGTAAATATTTTACACAAATATTATTTTTATCACTCTAGACTAAAACTGGGTTCATAGCAACCAGACCCCGTATACTCGTTCTTAGTGCATTAACAGGATACCCAGCTGGAAAAAAAACACAGAAAATGTTTCATTAAATGCTTCCTACCTTTAAAGTTAGATAATATTTCCTACCTTTTTGACAAGAAGAACCGTGCCATCCTTTCTGACATCTACCACTAGAGCAGTAACCTGTATCATATTTACAATCTCCTCCAATACAATGACATATATATCTATTATTATATCCAAATCTTAGTTGTCCTGATACAAAAAATCCAAACAGATTACTAATTATTAAATACATGTATATTTCAATACATACATAACGTTGAAAATTTTTGAAAGATACATGGTTTCTAGCGTCATTTTGACGTTCATCTTGGGAAACTGGAGGGCACTTTCCTAAGACACAGAAACTGAGATTTAATACAACATATGACATATCAAATACATGTACTATGTTTTAGTTTTATTGATGTAATAATAATCAGATGTGTACGATTTTGACAGAATATTTTAAGCAAGCAAATACATGGAAAAACAAAAATCATGACTATAAGTTTATTTTTTTCAATAGCCAAATCACGTTGAACTGGATGCCAACGGGACTTTTTGTGCACACTTGGAAGCTCACCGTCATTGTAGCGTTATACAGGCCCGGACTAGGCCTTGATTACCTGTTGGGCCCCATGGCGCGAAGGCCCGGCCAGGTGGCTTATAGTTCTGAGCTCACACAATCCGATTCTAATCCTACCCACGTCCCTAGGTACCCACATTGAGACCAGTCACCGGTTTTCCTCTACTTTACGATCAAGTAAAAGTATATTTTGTTCAAAAGATTATATAAACAATTTTTTCAAAAACATTACTCCGCCAGGTACCTCTAGACTCTGGGAACCTGAACAAGTGTGTTTAACATTTTCGTGCACGTAAAAGAACTCTTGGAAGTTGTAATTAAATATAAGAGTAGACCATAGCGCCGTTGTCCGGGCAAAGTTTCCGTCATATCACACTGTATGGCGTATACCCATCTTCATTAGCCCAGTCCGAACAGAACCCCATTTTATTTCATTTCATTTTCACTACTCTGTAATTTTGTATCGTTTGCAGACTTTGATGGTGCTGTATTTTATATTTTCTGACATTTAGTATACCACTGATATTTATAATATTACTTTATATACCGTAACATAAACTTTATAGTTTAAATAATATCACACTTCTTTGTATTTATGAAATTTGAAAGCTTATTGATATAGATGGCACTACATGTATAATTTATATATTCTTACATTTTATATATTGATAATTAAATAAAGTCTGAAAAAGCTTACCATTTATATACTTAATATATACCACAAAGATGATGGTCATATAAAATAACCACTGTCGTATATCGGCCATGTTCCTCTCTACTAGTGTCTACTAGGAAGAATTTTTTGCAACTGCTCATTTTAAAACCTGAAACATGTCATGTAATATCTTCCTGGTCTGAATATGCATTAACGATGTTAAAGTAGCCATAAGTCTCTAACTCAATATCATCCAAAGTCTTCGACATTGAAAACACGAATTATTTGTCAATTTAAATCAACATTGATGTTGTGATCTTACTGGGAAAGGATGGGCTTCTGATATCCTATATTTACGACAAAATAAACATTTTACCATCGGTACACGAATCGTGTACCATAATGTGATTCAGCGCCATTTGTAACAAGGGACTCGAAGAACGCGGCTAGACAAGTTCCACAAGCCATGTCAAATGGTGATGTCATATACTTATCTGGAGAGCATGCACAATAATTACTATCGGTGTAGACTGAAATAACCAGGCGCTAAAGATTGCCATTCAATTCAGACTTCTTGCGTATTTTGCCGAACGTAACTGACTTGAAATTAGAGTAAAAACCGAAACGATTGAATGTAAATCAGTTTATATACATTCATATTAAATTATTATGCGTTGCAACCCAATGTGTCAATTTCTAGGTTCCAAATATTAGCGATTTAGCTCCTTTAAGTATATATCAAAAACAAGCTGTAGTGAGGAAAATGAATCACATTTATTATTTGAAAACGTATTCTACTCTTCAATATTACTCTTAAACCTAACCCTTTTTAGACGGCTGAACTTGGATCCAATTTACCCTTTACCACTCTTAAACGGATTAGGGCTATGGTTAGTATTCCCAAAAATACTCATTCATAAAAAGCAGCTATTGTAAACTCTCGGACCTCCCCCAACCGGCCTACATTTGGGATTCCTCGGTGACAATCGAGTGAAAACGGAAAATTTGGGACTCTAACGCATGCGCCGTCTGAAAAAGAAAATACCTTAACTCCAAGCATGACAGCTGAAATATATTTGTTTTGTTTACTTACGTCACGATTCTACTCATACCACATCCATTTTCTCCATTACAATTCTGTGCACTTCGCGCTTGTTTTTTATGTTTTTTTTTTTTTTTCTTTTTTTCAGCAAATAACAGCGTTTTAATTACTTTATATTATTGTAAACGATAATGAATAGTCTCATTTATCAGGTCGTTTTATTTGAACCTTGTGATAAATGAGGGCTGCTCTATTAAAGTAGCATTGAGTCAATGTAAGCCAGAATAATGTGTTATCATTTAATCGCATGTTATCATATTAATAGTTGAATACACAGATTCATTTATAAATTCTAATAGTTCAAGCCTTGGTATGCGCGCTATCTTATATTATGTCTTTCCATAATGTCGTTTAATAGGCAAATATTATATTACTAGCCATGCAAGTACTTTAACAGTTTTTAAATATTGTATTTCTGAAATTTGGGAGATTTATTAAAGCCTTATACAGTCATAATACAGTTTGTAAACAATTGGGCGTGATTTGTTTTTATACAGTAATGATAATATTCTTACTGAAAATATTGATTAAGAATGGTAGCTACTGTTGATTAAAGAATCCTGTAAATATAAACACTGTATAGACTGTAGACTTTTTACCAATATAATAACACTATTCCAATGTTACTGGAACGAAAAGGTTAGTTGTAGTTTTTTTTTTACTTAATTTTTACAGCCATGTTATAATGTCTGCATCATGACTAGTAGTTTATATGAAATACAGGATATGACTGATACAAGGATATATTTCGTTATCAAATCCCATTACATTATATAGCATCATATTAGCTATAGTCAAACGTTTATATAAAAGTTGGGGATCACGGTGGCTAAGTGGGTAAGACGCTGGCTCGCTAGCCTAGAGGTCGGGTGTTCGATCCCTGCATTGGCCGAGAAAGTTCATCCAGATTTTCCGGCGTGGTTCCCCTTTGTAAGTGATGCAGGACGGAGGGCCTGACAAGGACATCTGTCTAGTCGTTCGGATGGGACAAAAAACCGAGGTCCCGTGTACACATTGGCGTGCACGTAAAAAATCCCTTGACAGTTAGAATTCGATAGAAGAATAGGCCGTAGTGCCGCTGTCCGGGAAAAATTTCCCTCATAGCACACAGTATGGCGTATGCCCATCTTCATTAGCCCCGTTCGGAGCAGAACAGTAGGACGTTAAACCCCATTTCTTTTCATTTATATAAAAGTTGAATATACATGTAATGACAAATAACTGGGCTATCATATATAGACTGATAAATCAAAATGGAAGTAAATTACTCCTAATCAAATAAGAAAATGTGTATCTTTCAAGAAATCCATCATAAAAAAAAATGTTCTTTGGTTATGCTGGGGAAAGAAGAGTCGAGAAAGAACCCGAGATGACACAAAAACTGAGGAAAGGCGAGTGTTCTGGGTGTATCTTTCTGGAGTCTTTCTGACCCAGCATAAACCGTTTGGGATACACACGAAATTGAACTTTGATAAACGGAAAAATAACGAAGTTTGCAACTATAGGCCAGTAAGTGAATAAGTTAGCGCCTGTAAAAGATAGCATTTTAAATTCAGTTGTTTGGTACGTGGATAATGAAATTTAGTCAGATGTATTATTGCTTAACGTGCATTTTTATTGCAAATTCTCTTGAACTGAAAATAGCATCTTTACAAATCAAACTTTAACTTCTGCAAAAAACACGAGTGATATATAAAGGAAAATTTCATTTTATATTACGATGTTTGGTGAGAACACCCATTCAGTCTAAGAGCTGCACATGTATACTACACGTACGCCAATATAAAAATGTCCTACGAAGATGGCAGTAAGATGCCAGGTCGTCCAGTGTCAGAAAACATGCCGCCGAACTGTCGCAGGAAACCCATTGAAGACATGTCTGTTCAGGAACTTAAAGGACAATATTGGTGCCAGTCATTATCACATATGTGATAGAGCTGGTTAAACACATTCCAAATATAATTTTAACACAGAGATCATTGCTACAATAGCTGATTAAGCAGAAAATTTGGAAGAAGATTAGAAGAAAAGAGAGTAAGCATCACATATTTCCACATCTAATCAGTGACTGCATAGCACTGCATAGTCTTACATATTCTAATTTGATACCGTAACGCAGTTAGGACCTTTGGGGTAAGAAGTCACTTTAGAAGAGGAATACATATTTGAAGACGTTACGAAGAAAACCTGTACAATCCAGCAACAGAAAAAGTCTGGTGGAAAAAAAATCTGGTGGAGATATTCGAAAAATTGGGTAAATACATTTTGTTTGGAAAATTAAATGTGTTAAATTTGTTTAAAGATCAAATAATATTAATTTTAAGTTAAAATATGTTTAGAAACTAAGTATTTAAAATTTAACTGTATAGAGAATAAATTAGAGTCATTCATAAGTTTAGATTGATAGGTTTATTAAACAAAATAATATCACTGGTTAGGTGTGTATATTGCCAGGTTAACATGACCTGTAGTAAATTTGAGTAAAATTAAAGTTAAAGAGAAAGTTTAGGGAGTAGGTTTTTTAAAAAAATTTTTTTGATATAACTAAGGAATAATAATAAAAAGGAAACGGAATAGGGAATAAAATAAGGAACTAATGTTGTCTCCGGATCGCAGTGAGAACGACGGCAGAGCTAAGGATGAAGTTTGTGAGTGATTAACTCTAGTTTCCTAGTTGGCCGTGGTTTCTACTGTGATTCGTTAATTTGTGTTTTTGTGTTGTTTCGTATATGTGTGTTCAGCTATATAATTGTGAGGTCCTTAGTCCAGGCCTTAGAGTTGTTGTAATTTAACTTTTGATTAAAAAGTTGGGTTATGTAAAAAATCCCATTTGGTTAATCTAGGGATGTTGGTTATAGTTTTCCTGGGAAAAAACTAAAATTAAAGGCTCGTTAAATTGTGAGATTATCACAAAGTCATTAATACGAGTTTTATAGGAGGTTAAAGTTAAGAATGCGACACATTTTAGAAAAGTGGAGTATACGGTAGATTTTGTCCGTATATAATTTTATGTAATTAAATTTTTGCTTAGAAACGTAATATTAACGTTTAATATATACTGCTAATTGCTTTAAGCTGTCGACATGTACACGAGATGATTAGAATGTGTAATTTGACATTAGGTCAGATTATTATAAACAATAGGTTCTAACACTGTGTTAAATTTGGCGTGACGCGTTAATATATATGATATAGTAAACTGTATGTGTATAGACTAATGTTCCTGTGGATGAAAGTGCACTCATTCACTTGGGACATGGTTATAAATGAAATGAAATGGGGTTTTGCATCAAACTGTAGGATGGAATGGAGCGTCATTCATATACTGGCCATATTTGATTAACAGTTCTATTCTAGATAAATTAAAGTCTGGTATTGTCATAGGTGTGAGCGCAGCTTGTGTCAGTGTCAGTCTGATAAGAAGGTTTCTAAAAAAAAAAAAAAAACCGAAATACAAAATTGTAAATGATTAGGTCAAAAAGGTCACATTACTGACGGTGAAATATAAAATAACAGTGTAGGAATTCTAAAACAGAAACGGAAATTATAAAACATAAACGTAATTATAAAATTGTCCATTACTGATCGAGTTAGGTCAAGAGGTCAAAGTTAGTTTCAAGATTTATAATTAAAGGGACACATCAAAGTTTATTAATGATTAAATAAAGTTTAATTTTAATTAAGAGTGAGTTACTTGTAAGTTTTCGAAATAATAATGTTAGAATAAATAGCAAAATAAAGTTTTAATAATTTAGGAATAGTTAGTTCTTGGTCTGATGGCAATGACATGTTTGATTGACGGATAAAATTGTACAACCCAATCATACTTAGAAGAAAAAAAGAAAGTTTCAACTTGATACTATGGTAGCTGGAACAGACCAATACACATCCAAGAAAAAGAAATGGTTTACCAGTTTACCAAAAGAAAGTTTCAACTTGATACTATGGTAGCTGGAACAGACCAATACACATCCAAGAAAAAGAAATGGTTTACCAGTTTACCAAATTGACATTTCCTGAGACAGAATTTAATGTGAAACCTGAACTTTATAAATATTACGTGATGTGTTATAGTGTTTTGAAATTAGGACACTCGAAGATTTAAAAAAGACAATTTGTGTTTTCTGTGTTTGGGCTTAATGAATTTTCATAGGATTTTACAGTGATGAACTTTTTGGAGAACTTTTGCATGCAACTTTTGACTTTTGATTTTTGATTATTTGTGTTTTTATTTCATAGTATTGTTATATAGTATAGTATCATTGATATTTGCCTGTTGCATGAATAATTATAGGGTTTAGCACATAGAAGTTTTTAAGAGTCTCCTACCTGTTCATTTAGCATAAATCTTGCAAGTGGGGAAGGTGATATATGTTGATTTTCTAGATTTCTGCTAAATTTATGAATAGTTATATAATTCTACAGATGTTGGTATGGTTATTGTAAAGGATTCAAGGGATCTTTTACCCAATACCGAGCAAAAAGTCTTAAAGGAAGGGACGAATGTAATAATATTGCTAGAATTTTTGCTCTTGAAATAAGATGCCTTTATATTTCATTAATTAATATCTTTGGCAAGTTAGTAATTTCAAACATATTCACATATATAGTGTGCACTAAATCAACTTAGTCTGTAATTGACAGTTGACACATAAAAAAGAGTTATTTATCGAAAACATATGTCACTCATTTACCACCAGAATTACACGTGAGTGGAATTATTCTAATTGCATCATTTGATTTAAAGTAACCAATCATTTTGTTAATTACACAAGTTCAGGGCCATGATCACGCTTTATGGTGCATGATATTCATTTACCTTTAAAAGAAACCGGTGAACTTTGTAAGGCAGACTTCTATCAGGTTCCAGAGGGTTTACATCTGAGTTCCTAGACAGCCGAGAGGCTGGCTATGGTAGAGAAATGGTTTTAGCTAGTATTGTTATCTATTATGCTTGTATACCTGTATTCAGCTATATATATATATAAAATGTATAAGTAAACTGTCGCATTGTTATTCCTGGTAAGACAAACGTCTTAAGAAAACAGTAAGAAACTGTAAGAAGTAAATACACAACGTGAAGCAGAAGTAAAGACAGCTAGAAACAAATTCTAGACGATCACAAGGCTACAGAAATATGTAGAAAAGAAAAGATGCATGGGTCGTATGTAGGATGTGGCGACCGGTTTGACAATGTACGCTCTCCACGTCAGACAAAAGACCCATGGTGCTACAACCACGCCAGAAAATCCCAATGAACCTTCTCGGCCAATTCAAGGATCGAACATGCGGCCTCCACAGTAGCCAGCCAGCGTCTTACTCACTTAACCACTGTGGCTCCCCACAGCAAGAGGAAAATTTGCTGTTCGAGAAAGGATTATTAGGCGAAGACATCCCACAAACATTGGTTGATGCAGATTTTTATTTAACGGGTAGATTTTAACACCCCCCGACACACTCTCTCAATTTTCAGCCGACCTTACCTGAAATACACACTGTGTCTGTGTTGATAAATATTCCTAAATTCCAAGACAACGAGGGATATAATTTATATACAAAATTTGGAAAGATACTAGATTTTCTATAGTATTGGTAGTAATCCCTTTCGAAACCGAGGTCTGCTCAATCACTACATTGGAAGGTTCGCTGAAACTATAATATGTAATATACAAAACACTGACTATTTTTTAAAATCAAAACCAGATACACAAATTCATAATTTACAATATTAAATAAAATACCAAATCCTATCACGTTTCAACGGCAGTAAACGTCTGGACAATATTATACAAATGGTCAAGAATCACAGTGTTTGTAGTTCGGTTTATGTCCTGCCGTAACCATGCACTACGAATATGAAACGCCGTCTATTTTCCAGTGTAACACAATTATTTATTCACAATCACTACATAGGCGCAAGATTTGAATTGTTTAAAAAGATGTCATAAACTCACGAAACTATTTTATGTTTTCAGGTCTACATTTGTCACTTCAAGATGGCCAAGAACACCGAAACTTTGGATTATTCGATAATCCGCAGATTATTGATCCTTTTTACTATAGTAAAGGTAAACAGTACCTTTTATATATAAAGTCTGTTTTCATTAGTCCAGTCGGTGTCGAACAGCAAGACGTTAAACCCCATTTCATTTCATTTATATAAAGAAGATATTTCGAAGACAAATTGTGGTGAATCAAAGAGCCATAAAAATTTACCTAAAATTGGACGTGCTTACGAAAACCCCGAGATGAAAGATTGCTGTTATATAAGATTATATGAAAAGTGTAAATCTCTTTGGTAAGTTAAATGTGTTAACGATTCTCTACAGTAACAAACACAGATTGACAGATCTAGTGGTCATGATTTGATCAATTTTAATTAGGGCCTATACTTAATTCACAATGGTTGTTGTAATACATGAAATCTACAAATTGTGAGGTGACTAGTTAAAATGTAAACGTATTAAAAATACCATCAACTTTGAAACATTTAGTAGATATTCATATATTGTATGTATTTAAACATTAAAGTTTACTACCAGAAACTCCACGTCTAAAGTGCTGCACATTCAATTCAAAATTTAATTTTGATTTTTTTTTGTCAGTGATGGAAACTGTACTCAACCAGTGATACAGTAAAATTCCCATGGGGCATAATACTCTACAGAAAACAGTTAAGGGCATCTACTAATCTGCAGATTTTTCTGGGAGAAGGATTATTCATTCTTTGAGGGCTAGATCGTCGACGAGATTATATCATGTTGGTGTCGGGAGCAAAAAATATGCCAACAGACCGGTAAAATTCCTAAATTTGACCTTTGGAATTCCGTTGGCATTTTTAAAAAACGAAAATTAATACAGTATTTGTATTCGAAATATAGTTCAAATGATAAATTTACCAGTGTTGATTATATTTATTTTTATGAACAAATTCTGATTTAGAGATTTAAAATTTTGAGATTGTTATGAAAGTAAAGAGCACAGAAATAAGAGTTTAAGATTACGAACAAACGACTAGTGGCAGGGATTAGCTTCCATAGTTTTATTTTCTTGACTATATTTATAGCTTATACCCGAGATTATCATATTCTGTCATATTGTTAAAATCAGGTGTTCAATATATTTCAGGTCATAAAAGTCACGCAGTCCCAGTATATAAACGGACTTCCGACCGCCAGAAGACAGAAATACATGTATCTGACTTTCTATATGGTATAGCAATATACACTGCTGATCAGTGTGATGGTAAATTAGCAAGAAAATTTTCGTGGCAGCTCAAGCAAATGAAATCTACCCAAGCCAAACTGAAGCAAGCCAAAACAACGAAAAACACCCAAACTATCTAAGCTAAACCAACTCAACAGAATGTCAATAAAACCGTTCCATCAAAACCAGAATACAAAAGTAACTTCACCCATTAAACCACAGCCAACCATTTCACAAGGATCGTCGATAAGGTCCCCCTCTACATAAGACCGACAAATCCCACACAATAAATATAACATTGAATATTAATTTTAAATAAAGACATGAATAAGGTTGTGGTTGTGTTTCTCTATTAAAGTGAAGTTATTTGCCTACGGTCCAATGACGACCGATTATTTTCTCGAGAAACTTAAAAAATACCATGTATATATGTACAATAAAAATAATGACTCTATCGAATCCAACAGAGCTGTTGTCACCAAGCCCTGATAACTACGAATCTGTCATCGTATAGCATCCTAATCAAATAGTTGATCCACCAAACGTGGGTACTAATTCACTAGCGAAAATTGCTTGGTACGCATATATGCATATATGTTTGTTTATTAGATAACAACAGATTTGTTCAGACGCCAGCAACATGTGAGGCATATAGGACTAAGACTAGGAATTATTTCACCTTATTTCACGAATGTAGTGCGCGTTATAAACAGACAATTTTTTTCCCCCTCTTCCTGCATTTTTTGGTTGACGTTTTGGTCTAGAATTGGAGAAAAGGGATCAAACTTGCAATTTCATAGCAGTTTTTTTGTCTCTACTTCCAGCTTGTGTATCTCAAGTTTTTCATGGTGAACCTCATACATGCTTTTGGGCCAGAGTTTGCCACATGTTGCTCCATCTGTGGCAGAAAGCGTTCTACTCAACGAAAATTTGGGAAAAAGTTAGAGCCGGTCTACGAGACGAGAATTAACATTAAAGTCAATGGGGGAATAATTAGTGATCTGTGGCCAAATAATTGCTAGTCTAAAAAGAGTTATTTCCCCTTGACTAGAACTGAATTTGACACGAAGATTAAAATTCTAATTGGGTAAATTAACGTCAGTCATTAGTTTAGTAATAATACCAGTTGTCCACGTGTTATATGCCCGTCATAGTCCCAACATGGCGTATATCATTTGGTGCAGTTCGCTTTGTTTCTCAGATCCGGACGATTACATATACTTGGGAACAAGTCTTGAGGATCCCCATGATCTTCTCGGTGAGGATTCAAGCCAGGAGAATTTCTGGTTGCGCGATCGGTGGCCAAACTCAACCAATTGGAGAGAGAGAGAAATGGGGTTTAACGTCCACTCGACACAAACTAGGTCATTTCGGGACTAACATAATGGTTTAATTTTATTTCAATAATTCGCTTGCGCGTAGGGGTCTTTAGCAGTGGAAGGAAACCGGAGGACCCGGGGGAAAACCCACGAGGTTGGATCAACCAATTGAACATTTTACATGTGCGGCATAACATGTGTGTATGCGCGAAGTTGGTAAGACGCTGGAACGCTAGCCTGGAGGTCGCGTGTTTGATTCCTGCATCGGGATTTTCCGACGTGTTTTACCCTAGTCGTTCGGATGGGACGAAAACCGAGGCCCCTTATATACATTGGAGTGCACGTAAAAGATCCCTTGGCAGTCGGAATTCGATATAAGAGTAGACCACAGTGCCGCAGCCCGGGCAAAATCTCCCTAATAGACCACTGTATGGCGTATGCCCGTCTTCATTGGCCCAGTCGGAGCAGAACAGTAGGACGTTAAACTCCATTTCATTTCATTTCATTTTATGTTTGAATGCACCTTGCTATTGCTCTTGTGTATAGTGGATGTTTATGTGACGGGCTAAAAAGTGAAGCAATCGAACGACTAGACAGACTTCTTGGAATTTATCTGTAGTTGTGAAAGTGTTTCTTGATTAAATTTGTTGCTTGGTTTCATTCCCAACAATAAATAATAAATATTAAAATACAATTTATTTCTTTAATGCCCAATATACAAGTAAAAACTTTAAAAGAGAAAAATACAAACTTTATAAAAGAAAAATACAAACTTTATAAAAGACAAATAGAAACTTTAAAAAAGACAACAAAAAAAACCCTAAAAAAAAATACAAATAAAAAAAAACAAATATAAATTTATTCCTATCAATACTAAACGCACGTTTAGATAAAAACAAAAGCAAGCGGTATATACTATGACAGTATTAAAATCACACAAATGCCCACCGGTGTTGAAGATCTATCAATAGATCATATTTTCTCAAACAGATATTTACAGTTTTCATACCCCTGTAACTTATTTAAACACATTTATACAGGCCCCGCAAACCAACATTCATTAGAAATCTACATCTGTTTTGGTCCTTCAGTTCGTCAACTTATTGCCAAATATTGTTGAAATCATTCAAGTTGTTTGTATGGACCGTACACAGCCTACATCCCATATACATTTTGTTTAAATAAAAGCTAAAATTTAGGCTATATAAAAACCCCGCTCCTTAACTAATACATGTGATAAAAATATGGATAAATATGGATGAATATATCTCCATGTTACAATATATCATGCCTAATTAATACAAAAAAAGCAATTTAGAAGAAAGTTTCCAGCAAAGAAGCACCAACAATGCTCGACACATTTGGACAGTTTTATGTAGACCTTCCAGTCAAATTGGGACTAACACAGCAGTATAATAATCTTTTCCAATATTACAAACATGACTATTCTATACCCTGCATTGGTGTCGGGTTCAGATAAGGATTAACTATTATGCAAAATGTGCGTTTCCTTATGATACCACGTGTTTTTTTCCCGTATCGAATTTACCATATTGCAAATACCCAGAATCTGGGAGTATCACCATAAATGACAATAAACTAGAAAAAGGCTATTTAAATTCAGCATATATGAAAGTTTTGTTTCATTTATATTAACCTTAACATTGGATGGGGCCTCTGAAAGGCACTTGCCTATATACAAAGCGATTTCGTCATACTGAACGGTTCTTCCAAATTGTATACATTATTCGGACACGCATATTGTATGCCTGTTTAATAACCGATTCGATCTGGCTATAAATGTAGCAAGCCACCATCGTCCATTTTCTGTTTTTCAATGGATAACGTCATACAGATGTGCCATTTCTACTTCAGTAGCTTCGCTGTTTTCATAGACTGGTCCAGCAACTGTAATTATATTTAAAACAAACATAAGCTAGACACTAGATTAATTGGTCAAAGGTTTAAAGCTGGCAATAGTAAATCTGGATAAAATAATTGTGTAATATATATATCTGAGGATCAACATGTATATTGTGTGTTCTCTTTGGTTCATATATATATATATATATATATATATATATACCTTCTACTGAATTAAGGGGGGGGGGTGGCCGAATGGTTAACGTGTGCGCATTGCATCAAAAGCACTGTCATTGTGTCAAGTTGCGTGGTTTCGATTCCCCGGTTGTACGTGACAAGGAGTAGGGTCACCTATACATATATTTAAATATTACCATTTTCTGGTGTACAATAGGGTTCACTATAATCATTAGTTTCTCGTGGTCTTCCTTCCGTGTTTCCATTCCTTTTTTTCCTGTAAGATGAAAATTACAACAAATACATATTCACTTTTTTTAAATAAAAATTGCGATCGAATAGACCGCCAGAATGCATTTCTTGTTTAATTGAGGAACGAACACATTCCATTATGATTGCTTATCCCTTTGACGGAGAGGTTATATGTCTTTAATTGTATATTATTATATTGTAAATGATTAATTTTAAGTCCTACTTTTACATCCGCTTCATCAATATTGTATTACTCTATGTTAGTTTATTATTTAATCACTGTATCTACAAGTATCAATTTCTAGTTAACAACAGTAGACATTTAACTTAACATTTTATTTCCAATAAGGCAATAGTCTGTTACTTTTCAAAGAAAATGACTGACTAAGTCTATAAGAACTAGCTTAAGGGTAGGATTTGCCAAGGTCTGATTTCAAAGTAGGCGCAGTAAATAACTTGTGAAAACTCGGAAGGGTTATCCAATTCGGTAATACCACTGAATTGGTCATCTGCTTATATAAATATCACAAATGTGATTAGATGAACCTAGATGAATTCTATGGGTTTAAAAATAATAAATACATTTTCCTGGTTTTGATTTGAAACATAAATAAATACAAATTAACCTGTAATAATAGATTACTACTCCAAAAATAACAGCTACAAGTAGGATGGATAAAAAAAGTGCCAACAATATGGAGGTCATTCTGTACACACCAAAATTCTGGTTTATTTCTGGAGAAAAAATCAAAACAGAAGGATCGATAAATGAAGGATACAATCATAAATATTATCCACAAGGCAGGGTAGAACCACGTTCTATTGTCCTAGTTACATATAACAGTTTGTTGTTCCTTTATGTCAAAATGGTTGTTTAATTTTAAAAAATAACCAATACTGCCACCATTTATAGTATCTGTGGGCGGCTCCTATTAGTTTATTTTATGTCGACTAGTCTCTATCTCGAAAAATTGACACATTTACAAATGTAACATATAGTGCGCATACCAATATGCTTAAATGACATTTTATAGGGTCTCGTCGATGTTCAATGTAATGATTGACCACAGTTGTTACAGGGGAGCATATAAGGGAAACAAGGAGAGACAGTGTCAAATACAATGTGGGGTTTAGGTGAGGGTAGCTCTTGGGCAGCTCTCTTCCTAGACATGCAATTTCATATATACCTAATACTGCACATTGATAGACATAGTTACACTATATGAGCCAAAAGTGGGACTGCTATCCTCCGTAACAATCCTAAGTTACACAAAACTAGACCCTTTTAAATTATGAAATAAAATGAAATGAATCGAACTACATGTACAATCTTTAAAGTACATGTATTTACCGTATGGAGCCTGACTATCGAATCCTCCATCATTACATTCTATGGATTTAAAAATTAGAATATTAACATCCATTTTTAATATTCCAACTTTTAATATTTAATTCTATTTGACTTACAGTCTAATATTCTCTTGCAATATATCAATGAAAAAATTAACGCCCACTTTTGATATTCCAATCTAAGGCATGACTAATGTTTTAACTACTGAGAAAGACCAAGGTAGATATAAGAACATATATACATATCTGAAATAAATTAGTTAATTAAACCGGTAAGGACAACCGTCAACACGACATAATAAACCAACACATTGTCAATTACACATTTAAGACAAAATATATATCCAAGCATCGAGGTAGTTTTATGAGTCGATGGTTATATTCTGTAAATAAAGAACTCATTTTTCTGAATCTAATATGGTATATTTTAACCATAACATATTTTATATATTATGTCTCGACAATTTGAATTATTACAGAATTGTCAAGAAAAGATTTATGAAAAAAAAAAACAATAATTACAAATTTTGAAGTTTAGTCTTACGAATTGAAACCTACTTTGTCTGCAATCTTCATTCATCCAACCTGGTTTACATCCTCCTATACATGTCCCATACTTTATATCACATGATGATGTTGATATCAGACACTTTCTATCTTTACATAAATTATTACAATTTTTTCCATAGTTTATATCCAGATTACATTCTAAAACAAAATATATTAAATTATTTATATAGCATTGCTATATCAGCCAGTTTCTATATTTTCAAAACGTATTGTAATTTTCTAGTTTATAGACTGATTAATTACATTCTACAATAAAGAAATAATATTATGTTTATACATAAAACAATGTATGTGTCTCTACGAGGTTCATAGATGATTATGATTGTCTCTATAAGTGATGCAGGATTTTCATGATAAATGTGGCCGTAACGTAGCTCATTATGCATATTCGTAAAACATATCTACCCGTATATAATGGGATTTGATCATTGATTTAAAATAATAGTGGTCATTAACATTAATCATATATTGGTTTGTTCAATACTCTCCACAAAGTATACATTTGTCATTTCTTAAACATACATTATGCAAGAGCAAAATTTGCCAATTGCAGGTCTTTCTTTAGGCCGGATATGTTATCCTAATTATTAATAAGACATTAATTAACTGATCCAGACCATAATCAGTTCTGGATGTCATCGCTAGCCTGCAATATTTACAGGATTACAACCCGGTCTGCTGCTGATTAAATCAAAAAGTGGATAATCGAGACTACGTTTTTTATCGTACCGATTTTAGTAATGACGATCGAGGCTAGGCCCAAAATTCAATCGCTAAATTCAAGGTTCAGGGTGGATCAATTTGATTGAAATTTTCAGCAAATTCCCTTTACATTATCTAGTTTTTAACTAATATAGTAAGAACTGCCAGCTCTTTATCTAATCTAACATGTATCTTTAAGCAGTTATTTTGAAACATTTTATGTTTCATGTTTTATTATAAGATATTTGATTTTTTTTTAAAAAAATGAAATGAAGTCGTCCTACGTTTCTGCGCCGACTGGAGTAATGAAGTCAGGTATACGCCATGCAGGATCTCAGAACTCTACCAATGAGAAAACCACAGAAACTCTAGAAATGAACAGGTAGGCCTATCGGTTTTTGAATGGTAGCAATTGTTGTGTTATCTATACTAATATTTGTGACTGTCGTTTGTCTGTCTGTTTGTCTGTCTGTTCGGTGTTGGCGGCTACACTAGGTCTGCCCCGAGTCTGAAATTTGGTGTATAGGATGAGCTCGGACCGGGGAGTAACATAGGCCAGGTGGCGTTAGTCTAACACTTCCGGTTTCGGGGTTATGACCCCTGAGCGAAGCCGGGCATTCTTCTAGTTACTTATTTTAGTCCACATAACTTTTATTGTCCATTAATTAACAATAGGGTGAGACACAAGTTTGCAACTTATAAAGTTTTCTCCTTCACATAAAAATATAACATAAATCTTATTACAATAAGAAACCACGTCAAAAAATATTCGGAATCTACGCAAAAAACTGGTCTAGAAAAACTTGGTCTCATAAATCCACAGCTCGGGTGGCGACCCCCCCACCCCCCTTCAGCCACCGGACTAAAATATATATAGCCAATGATCAAAGAATCGTTATTTTTCAATTGGATAAACAAACGGTTGACATCCACGAGACGCCCAGAGATGGGAAAATCAATAGGACTAATCATTCATTGTCCCAGTGATTTACATCGAATATTAGTGAGTTTTAATGCGCACCACAATCGAACATATTCAAGATATTTTGATCCTTGACATATTGTTTTATGTTTCCTCGGAATCGGACAGAGATTGTAGCACCTTGAGTGTCTACAAACATCATACGTATTTCACATTTTGCCTAAAAGGCAGTGGCTATAACTCTAGAATAGAAGGTCTAGAATCTGATGTTTGTCAAAATCGAATTCATCCAAGAACAAGAACGTCCACTCAACTTTGTACATTTTATTTTACATTTTTAGTAAAATGCAGGGGGGGGGGGGGCATATCTCCAGCATGGAAGGACGGATCTGCACCAAAATTGAACTCATCAAAGAACCTTTGATACCTAAATATATTCCACGTTTCATCTAAATCCGACAACAATTGTCGTACAATCAGGGGCCATAATCCAGGAAGTTATGCGCCAAAATCGAAAGGAATCGAGATCTTTGGGATATAAACCGATATTTCAAGTTTCGTCAAAAGCTTAGATATGACGTCTAATTCAGTCAACAGAGAGGAGAGTTCAACAGGGGGTCCTCGCTGGCAGATGATAGACCAAATACATGTATAGTCTTTTTTCACTGTACTTTCACTGTTACTTGAACATGTATAATGAACTATCAAAGATTTGCACTATACATCTATTCAAATATGGGGGATGAGATACCCTTTCGCTATGTATATTACCTTGAGGACAATCATCACCTTGATACCCTGCACTACATCCTTGATCACATTTACCATATATTTAGTAAATCATCTATGCACGAATTCAATAACCTTGATATCTTAGCCCATGCAACTATTCACATGTAACAGTCAATTACATCCTGGGTTATTTCATATTTTATATTTTACTGTGGTTTTACTGTCTGTATACACCCACCTTTCATCCATTTCACAATACGATTTAATTTATGATATACCCGTCTTTCACTACATAGTCAATAGGTCTATGTCATGAGTAAATACGGTCTTAAAGATACATTATGTAAGATTTCGATAAAGAGCTGAGCATTCTTGCTATAATAGCGCAAAAACAGATAATGTAAAATAAAAATTTCATTCAAATTACTTCATTCTGAGCTAAATGATCACTATTTGTAGTTTTGACAAGATGTGTGCATAGTTGTAACCAGGCCACTGGTATATTCAAGACTTAGTCTCGCTTTCCCATTTTTAAATTAAAATTTTAAATGGCGAACCGTTTTAATCTAGTTCAAATCTCGAGTATCTGATGCCATCGAGAGTTGATCATGATCTTGTTTTGTTAATAAATGTCTAATTAATAGTTCATATAACATTACAGGCCTAAAAATACCTGCAATAAGCAGATTTAGCTCTGATATACCTGTCTTTCAGCAAACAGTCAATACGGTCTAAATTATGATAATATACCCGTCTTTCAGTATATAGTCAATATGGTCTAAATCATGATATACCCGTCTTTCGCCAAGCAGTCAATACGGTCTAAATCATGATTCGCCTGTCTTTCACCAAACGGATAATACGGACTAAAAATGATTCATGTACAGTCATCTTTCACCACATTGATCAGTTATTTATATTTTATGCAATCACTCCTGTTTTTACCACACTGACAAGTCAGATGATATTTGTTTATATTTTATAATTTTACCTTGAGTACAATCACCGCCTTGATATCCTGCATTACATTCTTCATTGTTACATTTACCATCAACATGGTTACATTCAGAAGGCTGTCGACAGTGACGTGAATAACAATCTTTAGAACAATCTTTACCATACTTGTGTATACCATATGAAGCCTGACTATTGAATCCTCCATCATTACATTCTGTAGATTTATAATTTAATATATTAACACGAATTTTTAATATCCAACTTATCTAATATTACATTCAATGTGACTAACCGTCTAAAATCAAAATTGTTTTCACTGCATTTGACTGACAGTCTTAAATTTTCTTAGACGAAATATAAGAAATGTAATCTATAGGATATTTTTTTTCAGCCTTTAACATAGTTAATATAACAAAACTGAAAATGATTGGGAAGTTTAGATTTGTCTTTGATTCCATAAAGTAGTTAGGTTTTTAAACGTTAAATAGTGTGTAATTAAACTTGGTGCCCGAATGGGTTTAATATATTTATATGAGAGACAAGGTTCGGACTATGCCTTGGAAATTAGAAGTGGGGGCGACTAGTATGTGTCTCTCTTTTGTAGACCGAAGTTAGATTGTCCATTGTATTAACTGGACGGGTAGGTCTGTTATCCTTCGGTTATGTGTCTTTGTTAAATGAGTGGCTTCTTTTCAAAAAGATCTGCTCTGGACCGATTTGATTCTACGGTATCTCTAATAGCTGAGAGAATAAAGATTTTTTAGCCGAGAGAATATCTTCCGTCAAAGTGGTGGTTGATTCCGAGGCAAAAAGAGGAATCACAACAAAATTAGCCATAACGAGAGTGAGATAATATAAGAGATTTGAGTTGCTATGGAGACCTAGTTATTCCGGGTGTCATAATTAACATACTAAAAAACCCTCATTGTCAATTACATACAGAACATATTCATATTATAGCCAATGATCAAGGAATCGTTATTTTTCAATTGGATAAACAAACGGTTGACATCCACGAGACGCCCAGAGATGGGAAAATCAATAGGACTAATCATTCATTGTCCCAGTGATTTACATCGAATATTAGTGAGTTTTAATGCGCACCACAATCGAACATATTCAAGATATTTTGATCCTTGACATATTGTTTTATGTTTCCTCGGAATCAGACAGAGATTGTAGCACCTTGAGTATCTACAAACATCATACATATTTCACATTGCTTAAAAGGCAGGGGCTATGACTCTAGAATAGAAGGTCTGATGTGTGTCAAAATCGAACACGAACAAGATCGTCCACTCAACTTTGTACATATTTTTTTACATTTTTAGTAAAATGCAGGGGGCATATCTCCAGCATGGAAGGTCCGATCCGCACCATAACTGAACTCCTCAAAGAATCTTTGTTACCTAAAATATATTCCAAGTTTCATCTAAATCTGGCAACAATAATTGTCGTACAATCAGATGCCATAATCCAGGAAGTTATGTACCAAAATCGAAAGGAATCGAGATCTTTGAGATATAAATCGATATTTCAATTTTCGTCAAAAGCTTAGATAAAACGTCTAATTCAGTCAATAGAGAGAGGAGAGTTCAACAGGGGATCCTCGCTGGCAGATGATAGACCAAATATAGTCTTTTTTCACTGTACTTTCACTGTTACTTGAACATGTATAACGAACTGAGATGAACTGTAGGATTTTCTATTGACCTGTAACAGTCATAGTTGTTCCGACTTGCTTTCACATATTTTCCGCCTGTATATTTGAACTCGACAGAATCACATGGAATAATCTTAAAACTTAAGTATTTATCTGTCTTTGCTGGTTAAGTGTTTCCACGTGGCTGTTGAGGAAGATTGAATAGCCCCAGAACGTAAAATCGCTTACATATCTCATGAAACATTTGCACTATAGGGATGAGATACCCTTTCGCTATGTATATTACCTTGAGTACAATCATCACCTTGATACCCTGCACTACATCCTTGATCACATTTACCGTCAACATGGTGACATGACGAAGGCTGTTGACAGTGACGTGACTTACAATCTTTAGAACAATCTTTACCATACTTGTATGTACCATATGAAGCCTGGCTATTGAATCCTCCATCATTACATTCTGTAGATTTATAAATTAATTTATTAACATCCATGTTTAATATTCCATTTTATTTGACAGATATTCTAAAATCTTCTTACTACTGTATATAATAATAATCTTCTATATATATATTTATGACTGTCGTTTGTCTGTCTGTCTGTCTGTTCGGGGTTGGCGGCTACACTAGGTCTGCCCCGAGTCTGAAATTTGGGGTATAGGGGTAGCTCAGACCGGGGAGTAACATAGTCCAGGTGGCGTTAGTCTACCACTACCAACCCCGAACAGACAGACTTCGCTCGGGGGTCATAACTCCGAAACCGGAAGTGGTAGACTAACGCCACCTGGTCTATGTTACTTCCCGGTCAGAGCTACCCCTATACCCTAAATTTCAGACTCGGGGCAGACCTAGTGTAGCCGCCAACCCCGAACAGACCGGATTCGCTCGGGGGTCATAACTCCGAAACCGGAAGTGGTAGACTAACGCCACCGGGCCTATGTTACTCCCCGGTCCGAGCTACCCCTATACCCCAAATTTCAGACTCGGGGCTGACCTAGTGTAGCCGCCAACCCCGAACAGACAGACAGACAAACGACAGTCACAAATATAGATAGAAGATATGTAGAAAATCATTTAACAGTGAACACAAACATTATTCTGATATCCCACCTCATTCACCCCGTCGCATTTAGCAATCAATCACATACGACAGTCAATCACATACTGGGTTATTTCTTACTTTGTTTCCACTGTCTGATACAATCGTATTTCAGCCACTGCACAGTACGGACAAACACGTGACACACTCGTCTTTCATGATACATGTACAGCCGCCTTTCACCACATTGATCAGTTATTTATATTTTATGCAATCACTCCTATCTTTTACCACACTGACAAGTCAGATGATAATTGTTTATATTTTATAATTGTATCATGAGTACAATCACCACCTGCATTACATTCTTCAATATTATATTTACCATCAACATGGTTACATGAAGAACGCTGTCGACAGAGCAGTCATGACACTTCCGTACATGTATATTCCATATGACATTCTGTGCATTTTTGAATTAATATATTAACATCCATTTTTAATATTACATTCAATGTGATTGACCGTCTAAAATCAAAATTGTTTTCACCATATTTGACTAATAGTCTTCAATTTTCTTCGACTAAATATAAGAAATGTGATCTACAGGCATGATAAATCATGTTTGTTTTTTTTTCAACCTTTACCATGGTTTACATAATAAACCCCCTCATTGTCAATCACATATTAAACAAATATTGATAGGTTTCGTCCTCTCATGATTCCAGTGTGTAACACAAATTTGAAAAAGATCAATTAAGAATAAACACAGCATTTATTGCATTTGAAAAAGGGAGAATTAACCAAGGAAGGCAAAATCCTGAAAAGCTGTATATTGATAATACTTGTCCTCTCACAATCGGAATGATTCACATTTCACACCCAGTGTACGGACAAACAGGGCCAAAATTGATATATGGGTGTATAAACAAAGATATATACTACACCAAAATTACATGTGTTGCAGAATTGGTTTAACACATTTCAAATATAATTGTAACACGGATATTTGCAATGGTTGATCCATGACAAAAGATTTGAAATATTTTGAAGAGACGCAAAAGGTTACGCCATACAGTGTGCTATGAGGGAAATTTTGCCCGGGCAGCAGCGCTATGGCCTACTCTTGTATCGAATTCCAACTGCCAGGGGATCTTTTATGTGCACGCCAATGTGTACACTGGACCTTGTTTTTTTTGTCCCATCCAAACGACTAGACAGCTGTCCTCGTCAGGCCCTCCGTCCTGCATCACTGACAATGGGAAACCACACCGGAAAATCAGGATGAACTTTCTCGGCCAATGCAGGGATCGAACACCCGATCACATTGGCGTGCACGTAAAAGATCCCTTGGCAGTTGGAATTCAATATAAGAGTAGGCCGTAGCCCCGCTGCCCAGGCAAAATTCCCCTCATAGCACACTGTATGGCATATGCTCGTCTTCATTAGCCCAGGTTAGGAGCAGAACAGTAGGACGTTAAACCCCATTTCATTTCATTTCTTTCACCAAAGACCACATAAATACTTCATTTAGCACTTGTCATTTGAAACAGTTATAGCCTATGTCTTGTCTGGAAGAGGGGGCATCATCACATTACCATACAGGGTATAAGTCGATGTTGAGTATAAGTCAAATTGCCAAATTTTACATTTTTCCGACCTACATCCATAATTAAGTAGAGGCAGTATATAAGACTAATGTTTTTCAACTCCACGAGTTTCGGGACTGTTATCCTAGTCTGATACCGTGCCGGTGTACGCCAAAGAAAAGTTGGGCCATATAAATAATGAGGGTCTCGGACAGTTGTCAATAACACTTGCATTTATAAACAAACATGAATCGTGATGACGAATTAGAATTCAATAAAAAAAACAACATAGATATGGCCCATGAAGAGAGAAATTTTACAATAAAAAAAATTAAGAGTGTTGGATATTGAACTGACAATGCAATCAAATGGATTTTCGGAAATGACATTCTTATATAAATTTCATGGGCGTCAACATCTTGTTTTAGGACTAATTACCTCCCTTAGACTTTGTTTATGATAATGTAAAAGACCGGATAATCTAGCCTATGACCGATTATTCTCAAATGTTGACAACGCAACCACACTAATATTCGTAGAATATAGAATATTTTTTTCTAGATGATAGAGACTAATAATATGCCAACATTGAAATGTGTGCATAAATATGGTATATACTTAACTACACCAATATTATACCTATGTCAAAGAATTTGTTACACACATTACAAATATAATCTTAATAGAGATCTTTGCTATGGTTGATCTATCAGTAAAAATTGGAAGATTTGTAAGGAACGCAAAAGGTTATTGTTTACTGGCTGCAGCAGGGAGCAATAACAGGAACACAGATGATTTTCAACTCACTGATATAACTCAGTTTAAACTTTAAGCCAAAGAGCTGTTATATAATACTGTGACAGGATATCTGCTCTAAACTAACTAGTCATCAAAGAATTGACTGTCAAAAGTTCAGACAGAAAGTATTTTAGGCCTACAATGCTTGTAAAGCTTTGGCCTACATTCTGATGATATTTGTGCTACCATAGATACATATATATTTATATCATTACATTATGTGACAAGTAGTAGTGTTTGGCAAGTAGTAGTGTTGTCTAACTTTCATTATAAAGCCCATATAAATCTTTTTAGAACTTCTTTGTCATTACTGCCACCACGGGTGCTCAAATATACATGTAGGATCTGTAAAAAAAACAAAATAAATAAAAAGCAACATTATACTCCCAAAAAAACGTAATTGGGTTAAACAGCCTACTGTTCAGCTCCAACTGGGCTGACAGCCAACCTACTGTGGATCTGTAATGAAATGGGGTTCAACATCATACTGTGCTGCTCAAACTGGGCTAAAGAAGTTGGACAAATGCTTGAAAGTGTGCTGTGATGGAAATTTTGACTGGACCGTGTGTACAAAAGAGCTTGGTTTTTTGTCCTATCCGAACAACTGTACATTAGCCCTTACCAGCCCCTCTGTCTTGCACCAGTTAAAAGAGGAACCATGCCAGAAAATCCCGATGAACTTTCTTGGCCACCACAAGAAAAAATAAGCAGGGGAGTAGGACTGAAACCTTTATGTACAAGTATGTACGGGCAAACTTGTTATTTAATGTTATATCATATAAATAGGCCTATTTATATAAGCTTAAAGTCTTGATTATCCAATTTTCAATTAAATTAAATCATTAACATTAACCGCCAGTGTTTGAATCTGTGAACATCTCGAGCACCCGATGGCATTGAGACTTGATTATAGACTTAGCAAGTTAATACATTAAAATATCTTATAAAAAATTTTAACATTTACAGTCTCAAGAAATACCTACTTAACCTACGTACAAGATATAGATTTAGCTCTTGCATTATGCATTATTAAATTTGCAAAAATATCAGTACAATAACAACAAAAAAAAAACCACCTGAAACACCCATAAAAATGTTTAGAAAATACTACATGTACTTATATTATAATTAGCACAGCCTGAAGTTTAACAATCTACATCATTAATAAATAAGTTATGTGTTTGATAATTTTTAGATCCAGATTTTTTAAAAACAATTTCGGAACCAGTATTACTTTCGATAACTTAAAGCAATGTTGATTTTGTTTATGAATAGTATGGTTTACGGACAATGTAACTGCATCGTGTTAAAAACAAATACTGACTGTCTGATAAACAAAGTTGCGTGCAAACTTTTTCCACGGCCAGATTATTTTTTTATCAACATTAGATCTATCGATATACTGTCAACGGAAGTTCGCATAAAAAGTGCACTTACCTTCAACTTTACTTTGCTGAATCCAAAATCGTGTGTGTATGTGTGGAATAGCTCTATTTAACTTTAAATCACGGCATCATTTCTTCTTTAGGAAAAATAATAACCTATGCCGCCATTTTAAATCCCAGAATTCCGTACGTTCCGGTCAAACGAACAAACAAAAAATATTTAATAAATAATTGAAGCAATTTAGATAAATAACAACAATAACCGTAACCTATAAAAAAAAATTGTAATGTGAATAGAAATAATATGATATAAACCGATTTAAACACAATCATCAACCGTGAACAGATCGTGACCTTGACCTTGCCCGAGACGATAAAAATATATTTGTACATCTATGTAGGTATAAAAATGGCGACTGTTCGTTTCAAAGGCCTGTAATATTTCTGATAATGAATCTATTCATATAATTTGTTTGTATACGCTCTACCATATATTATATGAGGTTACATAATTACGTTATATTAAAAGAATAATCAAATCGGGGAATTTTAATTTTCAGAGATGGGTCTTTTATCGAGAGACGATAAATATATGGACTCATATAGCTAGAGTAGATCTCTATGTTAATTGACTGGGTCATTATTATCTATTTTTCAGATTCATAACTTAAAAAAATGGAACTAGTCTTGGTCCAACCTTTATTTTTATATGGTTTTACAACTTATATAATTAAGTGTTGAACTTTTAAATTCGAAATAAAAAAAACGGCAACAATCGACTCATGACCTATTTTATATATTGTATATGTAGACAGCCGCCATTTTGAATGACATTAACAACACACATTGATTTAAGCAATATTTTATTTAGATAGTTTCATATTAAGAACTAAATTTTCAAAAATTTAAGGATTCATGAACAAGGCCAAAGGTTATTATAATTGATCTCCATATTGTTAATGGTAATACAATTCCAAGAATGTACACTTGTACAAACATACATTAAGGCCTTATATAAATAATGATCATGAATTTTATATTTACTGGTGCAAGGATCATTAATTTTATATTTACTGGTGCAAGGTTGATGAAGGCCTTATATAAATAATGATCATGAATATTATATTTACTGGTCCAAGGATCATTAAGTTTATATTTACTGGTGCAAGGTACTACATTTAATAACTTTAATTATAAAAAAACACAATGCATTGTCGGCCTATGAATTTTATATTTACTGGTGAAAGGATCATTAATTTTATATTTACTGATGCAAGGTACTATATTTAATAAATTTAATTATAAAAACACTTCATGCATAGTCGGCCTAGGTGTGGACTACTCCGAACATTTGGACAGTGATAACCTTTTAGTAGAGAACAACTTTGCTTTATGAAACAGTTTCCGACAATCAATCATTATTTGTTTTGTCAAATTTTTGGGTATCAAAATTGAGAGAGAGAGAAGTGGGGTTTAACGTTCACTTGACTCGATGATACAACAAAAAACACAATTACTATTTTAATTAAAGCGACATTTCGTTGAGGGTTCTCTCAACGTTTTCAAGTAAATGATGCTCAATAGTCAATGGGTGCACTCGTCCGCTTGCCAGCCTATCTTTTATAGTCCCATTGGTGCAGAAAAGTAGGAAAATTAAATAAAATTAAATGAGATTAAACATCCTACTGTTTTGCTCTGAGTGAGCTAATAAAGACAGGCATACACTATATACAGTGTACTATGACGGAAACTTTGCACGGATAGCGGCACTATGGCCTACTCTGATATTGAATTACAACTGTCGGAGTGTCTTTTACGTGCATGCCAATATGTACACGAGGACTTGATTTTTCGTATGACCCGAACAACTATACCTTATCCCTTGCCAGATCCTCCGCCCTGTCACAGTCCATAGAAAATTTCCGTCATAGCACTCTGCATTGCGTATGACTATCTTCAATAGTCCGATTGGTTCAGAAAAGTATAAAAATGAATTTTAAATGGGGTTTGAACATCCTACTATTTTGTTCCAAGTGGGCTAATGAAGAAGGGCATATGCTATAATGGTTAAAATGTTGTGATTTCGGGTTAAAATGCCGTGATGTTGGGTTATCGCCTTACGAAGGGTGATATCAGTCACCATATCTACTGGGTTTCTTTAATACTCATATTTATAGTATTTTATAGAGTCAGACTAGTGGACTAGTGAATGCACGGATTAGTGCACCCACAGACTAGTGAACCCGCAGACTAGTAATTGGTAATGATGGAAAAGTGTGTAAAGACCTGTTTTACAGGTTGGCGTGCACTTAGAACTATTGGTAATGACTATATGCGGAAATGCTGCTCTCCAGGCAAAATGTCTTTCCTAGCACTTCTTCATTAGTAAGTGCGGTAATGCTGCTGTCCAGGCAAAATTTCTGTCATAGCACATCTTCATTACTAATTTTGATAAAGCCATGGTGGCTAAGTGCGTAAGATGCTGGCTCGGTAATCCGGAGGGCACTTGTTCGATCCCTGCATTGGTGGAGAAAGTTCATCAGGATTTTCCGACATGGTTTCCCCTTGTCAGAGGTGCAGGAACAAGGACAGTAGTCTAGTCACTCAGATGGGACAAAAAACCGAGGTACCATGTATACATTGGCTTGCACGAAAAGATCCCTTGGCAGTTGGATTCGATATTAGTAGGCAAAATTTCCCTCATAGCACATTGTATGGTATGTACCTGTCTTCATTAGCCCAGTCGGAGCAGAACAGTAGGACAATAAACCGATTTCATGAGGACAAACCTACATGAGGAAAAACCTACATTTCACAAACTTAGTAATTAGTAACGGGGGGTTGGATGGCTGAATGGTTAGCGTGCGGGCGCTGTATCATAAAGTCTGTCATTGAGTTTACTGGCGTGGTTTCGAATCCCCGGTTGTACGTGACAAGGAGTAGGGTCGCCTGTCCAACCTCCGGTTTTCTCCCACTGCTAAAGACCCCTACGCGCAAGCGAATTATGTAAATAAAAATTAAACCATATGTTAGTCCCGAAATGACCTAGTTTGTGTCGAGTAGACGTTAAACCCCATTTCTCTCTCTCTCTCTCTAGTAATTAGTAACACACTGGCTAGCAAATGAGGGGTTCAATTTCCGTGTTGGTCGAGAAAAATGAAATGAAATCGGGTTTAACGTCCTACTGTTCTGCTCCTAAACTGAGCTAATGAAGACGAGCATACGCCATACAGTATGCTATGAAGGAAATTTTGCCCAGGCAGCGGTGCTATGGCCTACTCTTATATCAAGTTCCAACTACCAAGGGATCTTTCATGTGCACTCCTGTGTGTACACGTGACCTCAGTTTTCCATGTTGGTCAAGAAAGTTCCCTTTGTTAGTAGTGGTGTAGGACAGAGGACCTAAAAAAAACAGCGTCTAGTCCATCACGTGGGTGTGCACGTAAAAGAACCCTTGACATTTGGAATTTGAAATGAGAGTAGATCATTCATTCATTCGTTTTCTCTTTGTGTGTCACCTACAGACCGCAACTATTAAAGGAGCTAGATCTCTATTCTTGGGCACTTAGAAATGGATACAAAATGTAATGAAATGAAATGGGGTTTAACGTCCAACTGTTCTGCTCCGAACTGGGCTAATGAAGATGGCCATACACCATACAGTGTGTTATCAGGGAAATTTTGCCCCGACAGTGGCACTACGGCCTACTCTTATATCGAATTCCAACTGTCAAGGGATCTTTTACATGCATGCCAATGTGTAAACGGGACCTCGGTTTTTTAGGCCATCTGAACAACTAGACAGCTGTCCTTGTCAGGCTCTTCGTCCTGCATCACTGACAAGGGGAAACCACGACGGAAATCTGGATGAACTTTCTCGGCCAATGCAGGGATCGAACACCCGACCTCCAGGCTAGCAAGCCAGGGTCTTACCCATTTTAATGACTAGACAGCTGTCTTGTCAGGGACTTAATTGTTAGTATCATGACATTAAACTGACATTTGTTTTACGTTTTACAACTAATATCAGGTTTATGTTAGAAAACTAACGTTAGATTTATGTTAGAAAACTAAAGTTAGATTTATGTTATAAAATTAACATTAGATTTACGTTAGAAAACTAAAGTTAAATTAACGGTTAAAATTATGACATAAAACTAACATTATATTAACGTTAGAAAACGAACATTATATTAACGTTAGAAAACTAACGTTAGATTTACGTCAGAAAACTAACGTTAGATTTACGTCAGAAAACTAGCGTTAGATTTACGTCAGAAAACTAACGTTAGATTTACGTCAGAAAACTAACCATAAACTAACGGTTAGAAACCTGATGTAAAATTTACGTTAGATTAACGTTAGAATTATAACCAATAATACATATATAATTATTATGTCTGAATTCCGACTATATATCAATTGTTAGAATGTGCACACACTTGTAATGTTATTTAATCAAGAAGTATTCAAAGGGAAAAAAATTGGTTAGTAATCCGTCATAAAGTTTACGTTACATTTACGTCATTTTCTGACGTAAAAGTAACCATAACCATTATGACGTAAAAGTAACGTAAATTTAACCAAAGAATTTTACCATTATTGGACGGTAACCAAAATCTAACCATAATGACGTAAACTTTACGTAAATCTAACCATCAATGTTAACTGGGAAGGTACCAACCGAACAAACTGTATACATAATATAAAATTCAAATCAAGTGGTAAATATTTCTAAGGAATTTAACAGGCATGGCAGAATGTTTCTGGCTTAAAATCATTGAATAAAGAACGAAATGTTAGATTTTATTTCATTCCTTATAGAGTTTGACTATTTCATAAAAGTGTGTGTGCCACTGAATAAAGACCAAAATGTTCGATTATAATTGTGTATTAAATAAAAGTGTGTCCTATTAAATCCAAATACAATGTTACACGTTTCTAAGGAATTTAACAGCCTCGGGTGAATTTTGTGTGCATATGTTCGTATTAAATTGTGCATTCTCTTTCTGCAAGATTAATCTGAGAAACAACCGATGTTTTGAACAATTCTTCAAGCCTAATAAGGCAAACGAACTGTCAAAAAACAATCCAATGGATCGTTACACGGGACACACACTGAAAAAAAAATTGTGTTGAAACAACACAAACTTGTGTTAAATTCAACACAAACTTGTGTTAAATTCAACACAAACTTGTGTTAAATTCAACACAAACTTGTGTTAAATTCAACACAAATGTTATCTTAAAATTCGGCGTAATAAATAATACCTGTTGGCGGCTACACTAGGTCTGCCCCGAGTCTGAAATTTGGAGTATAGGGGTAGCTCGGACCGGGGAGTAACATAGGCCAGGTGGCGTTAGTCTACCACTTCCGGTTTCGGAGTTATGACCCCGAGCGAAGCCGGGTACCTGTCTGTCTGTTCGGGGTTGGCGGCTACACTAGGTCTGCCCCGAGTCTGAAATTTGGGGTATAGGGGTAGCTCAGACCGGGGAGTAACATTTTATAATTTTATCATGAGTACAATCACCACCTGCATTACATTCTTCAATATTATATTTACCATCAACATGGTTACATGAAGAACGCTGTCGACAGAGCAGTCATGCCACTTCCGTACATGTATATTCCATATGAAGCCTGAATATTGAATCGCCCGTAATGACATTCTGTGCATTTTTGAATTAATATATTAACATCCATTTTTAATATTACATTCAATGTGATTGACCGTCTAAAATCAAAATTGTTTTCACCATATTTGACTAATAGTCTTCAATTTTCTTCGACTAAATATAAGAAATGTGATCTACAGGCATGATAAATCATGTTTGTTTTTTTTTCAACCTTTACCATGGTTTACATAATAAACCCCCTCATTGTCAATCACATATTAAACAAATACAATGAGCCAATGATCAAAGATTCGTTATCTTTCCAATGCATGATAGGGCCAATCCTAGCTCATTGTTCCAATTACAACGAATTCTATTTAAGATCTTTTTATCCTTGACATATGTTTTAAGTTTCTTCGGAATCGGCTAAATATTGTAGCATCTGGAGTGTCTACTAACTTGATGCATATTAGACTAACTCTAGAATGGAAGGTCTAATGCGTAACAAAATCCGACTCATCGAAGAACAAGAGAGTCCACAAACTTTGTACACATTTCACATTTTTCGTAAAAAACAGGGGGCTTATCTCCAGGACGGAAGTTCCATCTAAATCGGACAATTACTGTCGTACAATCAGGGGCCATTATCCAGGAAGTGACGGTCCAATATGTGCCAATATCGATAGGAATCGGGATCTTTTGGATCTAAATCTATATTTCAAGTTGCGTCAAAATCGGATAACAATTGTGACCTGTAGAGGGTCCACAAACAAATGTGGATGGGCGGACGGACGGACGTCCGGACCCACGTAATATTTATACGTCCGCATAAAAATGTGGGAGCATAATAAACCTAATCAATTCTGACCGTATCAATGTCCATTACACGTAGACGTTCTTTCTTCGTTATTACATTCTGCAGACATCTAGCTTTTATGTTAATGCAAATAACAGAAAAGATCAAATTTGGATACATGAACAGAAATGATCAATTTTAGCAGGTACGATCAATTTTAGCAGGTACGATCAATTTTAGCAGAAATGAAATGAAATTATTAATTTTAAACAAAACGAATAGAAGCTATCAGTTTTAAAGAAATGAAAAGAATGTATCAATTTGACAGGTAATAATCATTATTGGCAGCGATGATTATAGTAAAGTGTTATGCTACTTGCATTATGTTTGATTACAACTTAATTTATGTACAATAGTCACCCATCCACCCTGGATGACACCCTGCTTCACATTCTCCATTATTTATGTCACATGATGATGGTGTCCGACAATTTCTATCTGTATATTCTACAATAAAACATTCCAGGTGCTATTTCAAATATTTAGCTTGTTTATTACTATGCCCTTATATGTGATTTTCTCCACATTTAAGTTTTCTCCCTTTTCTTCTTTTTTTGGTGCTAAATCATGTCATATTTTTTTTTATCAAACATATTCGTATTAAAAACATTTCTTTTGATGTGTTATAAAGAAAAAAAACTAAGATGCATTTCTGTTTTCTACTGCACACGTTCCAAATGTCGAGGATTGGAAAAAAAACCCCAAAAAACAAGAAGTGATATCTGGCATATAAATGGATTTAAGAAGCGTTTTAAAATTTTGAAATATTTTGTCATTTCTTAAACATACATTATGCAAGAGCTAAATCTGCCAATTGCAGGTCTTTCTTTAGGTCTGAAATGTTATCTTAATTATTAATTAGACATTAATTAACTGATCCAGACCATAATCAACTCTCGATATCATCGCTAGCCTGCGATATTTACTGGATTAGAACATTATCTAGTTTTTAACTATTATAGTGAGAACTGCCCGCTCTTTATCTAATCTCCCATAATGTATCTTTAAGCAGTTATTTTGAAACATTTGTGTTTCATGTTTTATTATAAGATATTAGATTTTTTAAAAAATGAAATGAAGTCGTCCTACGTTTCTGTGCCGACTAGAGTAATGAAGACAGGTATACGTCATGCGGGATTTCAGAACTCTACCTCTGAGAAAACCACGGAAACTCTAGAATTGAACAGGTAGACCTATCAGTTTTTGAATGGTAGTAATTGTTGTGTTTTAGCAAACGTGTTATTATTTATATTAGTCTAAACAACTTTTATTGTTCATTATTTAACAATAGGATGAGACACAAGTTTTGCAACTTATAAAGTCTTCTCCTTCACATAAAGTTATAACATAAATCATATTATAATAAGATCCACGTCGAAAAATCCCGATGAACTTCTCGGCTAATGCAGGGATCGAAAACGCGACCTCCAGGCTAGCGAGCCAGCGTCTTACCCACTTAGCAATTATATGAATGCTCATTATCACCAATATTGACACAAACACATTTTGAAGAACATTAAATACAGCTCACTCTAACATTGATGGAACTTGCCTTGTTTACAGTCATCACCCCTCCAACCTGGTTTACATCCTCCTTCACATCTTCCATACTCTATATCACATGATGATGTTGATATCAGACAGTTTCTATCTTTACATAAATTATTACAATTTTCTCCATAGTTTATAGTCTGATTACATTCTACAATAAAATATATTATTATTTGTATTACATGATGCTTTCACCATGGCGATCTTGATATCAGACAGATTCTAATTATCTTTAATATTACATGATGCTTGCACCATGTATGGTGATCTAGATAACAGACAGTTTCTGTCTTTACATAAAAGGGGTGGGGCGAATGGTTAACTGGTGCGCGTTGGATCATAATCATAAGGTCTGTCATTGAGTAAAGTCTCGTGGTTTCGATTTCCCGCCTGTACGTGACAAGGAATAGGGTCGCTTGTCCAATCTCGTGAGTTTTCTCTGGGTCACCCGGTTTCCAGCCACTGCTATAAAGAGTCCTACGCGCAAACGAGATATTGAAATAAACAAAAAATACAATTTACAAATCTGATATGACAACTGTATGAATGGTGAAACAAATATTGAATTTCAGATACAAATTTTGATTTTAGTGTACAAATATCGAAATACGATAACAGATGAAGAAATAAGAATTAAGGACTATGGATTAAGAACTAAGAATTAAGAACATTGAATGTAATAAGTAATGAGTAATTTGACCTTGTGTACAATCACCACCTTGATATCCTGCACTGCATCCTCTGTTATTACATTTACCATCCACATGGTTACATAGAGAAGCCTGTCGACAGTGACGTGAATAACAATCTTTAGAACAATCTTTACCATATGAAGACTGGTAACATTCTGTGGATGGATAAATTAAAATATTAACTTATTAACTGCGTTCATGGTCACCAATCAAAATCGTCGTTTAATACGATTATACCTTTAGTAAGAGTAGCGCGAACAGTTTATTCACTCTCCCCTGACATCATCTACTGTTAAATTTGGCTGTTTTGTTTATGAGTGGGTTGGGGGCACATATAGGATATTCGTAAACTTTGAACATACTCTAGTCCTCGAAGTTCTCTAATTGTGCCAGTCTTTATCGATTTTCGGGCGGCTTAGTTGCTTAGTTGCCACGATATTGTTGACCCGCATCTTATCTGTGATATACAATGTATCTAGATCAGCTCTTCAATAATGTCCCGTTTCTTCGTCAATTTAAACTATAAATCTTACTTGTATTACAACTTGTTCCAGTAAATCCATCAGCACATCCATTAGGACATTGACCTGTGACTGGATCACATTTATCACCAGGTGATTGACAGTAACACAATGATGCACAATCTGGTCCAAAGGTACCAACCGAACAAGCTGTATAAATAATATAAAATTCAAATTTATAAGGAATTTAATAGCCACGGCAGACTAGTTTTGGCTTAAAATCATTGAATGAAGACTGAAATATTCTTTACCATATGAAGACTGGTAACATTCTGTGGATTGATAAATTAAAATATTAACTTATTAACTGGGTTCATGGTCACCAATCAAAATCGTCGTTTATTACGATTAAACCTTTAGTAAGAGTAGCGCGAACAGTTTATTCACTCTCCCCTGACATCATCTACTGTTAAAGGACAATATTGGTGTCAGTCATTATTACATATGTGATAGAACTGGTTAAATGCATTCCAAATATAATTTTAACACAGAGATCATTGCTACGGGAGACTTGTAACAAGCACGTGAAGAAACGGGAAGTGACGTCAAACATGACAAACATGAGTTGTCCTTCTATATAACATACTGAAGTAACGAGCGGTAACAGACAGACGATCGAATTTCATTTCACT
Organism: Patella vulgata; assembly: GCF_932274485.2. Taxonomy (NCBI): domain Eukaryota; kingdom Metazoa; phylum Mollusca; class Gastropoda; family Patellidae; genus Patella; species Patella vulgata. The sequence continues at coordinate 19,888,047 of NC_065881.2, forward strand.
GATAATTCCGTTGAAGTTGAAAAATTATTATATGGGACGGTGAGAGAGTTTCTCACAATTAAAAAATAGAATTGGCTGTCACTAGATAAGGGACACCAGAAAAAGTAGAAAAATCCCGTGCATTCCCCCGTTTTTATTTATTCTGTTCTTAATAAAAAGATGGTAATGCACGGACTTTTTCTAATTTGTTCGTTATCTTTTATCTACTGACAGCCAATTCTTTTTTTGAATTGTCAGACATCCTCTCATCGTCTCATATAACAACTTTTCATCTTCAACTGAATTATCAGTGAAATGAAATTTGATCGCTTGTCTGTTACCGCTCGTTACTTCAGTCATGTTTGTCATGTTTGATGTCACTTCCCGTTTCTTCACGTGCTTGTTACAAGTCTCCCGTAGTAATGATCCCTGTGTTAAATTTATATTTGGGATGTATTCAACGAGCTCTATCGCATGTTTTATAATGACTGACACCAATATTGTCCTTTAAATTTGGCTGTTTTGTTCATGAGTGGGTTGGGGGAACAAAGTAATCTAATTGTGCCAGTCTTTATCGACATGCGTACGGCTTATTGGCTTAGTTGCGACGATATTGTTCACCCGCATCTTATCTGTGATGTATAATGTATCTAGATCAGCTCTTTAATGATGTTCCGTTTCTTCGTCAATTTAAACTATAAATCTTACTTGTATTACAACTTGTTCCAGTAAATCCATCAGCACATCCATTAGGACATTGACCTGTAACTGGATCACATCTATCACCAGGTGACTGACAGTAACACAATGATGTACAATCTGATCCAAAGGTACCAGGCGAACAAACTGTATAAATAATATAAAATTCAAATTTATAAGGAATTTAATAGCCACGGCAGACTGGTTTTGGCTTAAAATCATTGAATGAAGACTGAAATATTCGATTCTATTTCATTCCTTATAGAGTTTGTGTATTTATAAAAGTGTGTGCGTCATATAAAATTCAAATAATGTGGTACATATTTCTATTCTGCTTCTGCAAGTCCGTTTTCCTATCCAGATTAAGCTGTAATACAACAAATATTCTGAACAATAAATATTCTAACAAAGCGTTTTGTGAAAAAACCCCAATCCAATTGATCACCACAAGCACTTTGGTTACATTGGTTACAAACTGTTCTGGGCGGCAGAATTATGACATTTTACACATCTTACGCGTGTGCATACAATTTTATGACCCATGTATCTAAATATACATCGAACTGTTTTATTTATTTATTAATAATTCTAAAATATGTTTTAGAATCTAACTGACATGAAATATAAAGTTACTATTTACGCCCCATAAACTTCATCGCTGATAGTAGTGGCTGGGGGGGAATATTTAATACGGATCAGTTTGGTGAATACAGTGCGGCTCCACGTGCAAGTCTATTTTAAGCCAGTTTGCTTCGATTGACATAATTACTTTATTTACAAGGCAACACTTAAAGCTGTAAAATAGGGGCGGGGGAGAGGGGGGGGGGGTCTCTAATAAACCCTTACTTCTTCAAACAGGTTTGTCCGGAAATATATGCCCTTCGCAATCTCGGCCTAAAGTCCCACCTCTGCCACTGTTGACGTTAGTATACTTTATTTTAAATTTCTCTTACCATAAACTTCAACTTCACAGAGATTCGCAAAAACGCTTAGTTCTCGTGTAGACTTGTCATTGGTAATAGTTATATATCTTCCTGCACTGTTACAGTGTACCATAAATCCATTAGGCTTATTCGTTGAATCATAATTATCTTCTGGTCTACACGGGTGTTGATTTGTTTGGTTACGTTCATCTACGAATAATTTGAATCCTTTAAATCTATAAGTGATATCTATATAAATAAACAAGAATAATTTACAAAAATAAAAATGAGGATGTCTGTGTTTATTTTGGGGCGGACGACGTGTGGCGGGTAGTCATATGATTATTTAAAATAAATAAATCAGAATCATAAGACTGCAAAGACAAGCGAGGGTTGGACACCGACACAAATACACCTTTATTGACAGAAAAACTGCTTTCGGCAATATGTGTGTATGGATGTCTGAGTGTGTTTGTTTTGTCATGATGTGTGATGGGTAGTCAAATGGTGATAGTTTTTAAATATACTAAGTTAATTGGCCCTCGTTTCCATCGGAGACTAAATAAGCCTGTAAGATAAAACTCTAAATTGAGCTACATTTCGAAATAATAAATATTATTAAAACACCATTTTTGTGTTTTGTCAAATTCAATAACACAGACCTTCTGGTTTGCAGATTTATCGAAGTTTACATCAAAAATATTCTATTTTATTTGTATGAAATTCGTAACAAGCAAAGGTCAAATCAAAATATACATCTCCTTCTCGTTGGGCACCTTTATATGATGTAAGCTTTCAATACTGTTAATTTCATAAAATTCAGCCAATATATTCTTCCCGTTTTGTTGAAAACAAAATGGCTGTAAAATCAATCGTCCTAATACTTATATATTCATGGTAAACAACCGAAATAGTACGGCGGTATATGTAAGAACATTAGAAACGTCCAAAAGAAAAACTGATAATAAAAACACTTAGTGCTTCTGTTTATAAAATATTACAGTGTACAGAAGTGGTATAGCAACCATATTAGAAAACACAATGCTATAATCCAAATTGCAAAATAAATTGATTTTTTATATTTCATATTACGGCAACATGCCACTGACATGGACTGATAACTACTAATTGTTTAAGGAAAAAAAACATGTATCAGCAAATATGTTTGTGAGTATACCACGGACGTGATAGTCTAGTCGCGGTAGTCTTGATCCGTCCCTTAGAATATCTAATATTACAAAACACAATATAAATAATGTTATGTAATATAAACTATATAATATAAAATCATGTGGGTGACTTTAAATTTTACTTACGTAGATCCCTTGCATATATTTTTATATTAGTAACAGGATAACTTTGTCCTAAATCTACTCCCCATGAAGCATTTGTTCTGCCACCAGCCGTATGGGTACAATAATTATATTCCTCGCTATGATTAGTATCACCATCTACTGCATAACTAGAATCTCTATATCTATACCCATCCCAATAGGCTGAGCTCTGCCACGTATTTTTGTTAAAGGCAACATTTTCTGAAAATTCAATTTGAATCAGTTTGTAGTTGGCAAATTACCTGGCTAGCGTTATGTCACATAAATTTATTATTTCATTTCTTAATGGCATGCATAGATGGCAGAATTATAACCCCAAAATATATGCTCAAAATATCAGACATTTATTTTCTTAATCTCTATTTGAATGAGTTGTATAATATTTTGATGATATATAGTCCATTCTTCATTTTGTAAATAATATGTTTCAGAAAGCCACCTATTACATTTTGGTGATATATAGTCCATCCTCCATTCTTCATTTAATATAATATGTTTCACAAACCCAACTATTACATTTTCAATAAAGGAACACAAATTCGTGGCTTACGTGTGTGTAGTGATAGCAAGTAGTGACATTCATGCCAAATTTATCAACATATCAAGCTTATTGAAACAATTTTCAGATTCTTGGCTACGGCAAACATAATTCAAACTGTATACCATCGTCAAAATAGCATCAATTAAATGATAATATCAAAGACCTCTAAAGATTTCCTGGAAACCCTTGGGTTTTAATCGTTTATTTCATTTATAAAAACATTTAGTTTCTCATCCCTTTACACCTTTATTCCACATAATAAATTAAAATGCAAACGCGAATATTTGGTCACCCTTCGCATCGATACATACAAAAATGCAATCTGGCGCCGAACACAACTAAACCGAAGAAGCTCGAAATAGAACAAAGCAATGGGATTATACGATTTTAATTTTCCCATCGTAAACTTTCCACTCCTGAGCAGTAACATATCTAAATAGCTAGACTATGTGCCTAAATGTCTCACCCAGACTTTATGCTTAGGTTTGCATATACTGTGTAGATAGATTCTTTTCAGAGACAAAGTGATCTAACTTATAACAGTTTTACTAAGTTATATCTCAACCCGAATATTAATAACCTTAGGGGATCGATAGGACTATGTTACATCTAACCGAAAATATTGCTAACCCTTTAGTATCCATGGTACTATCCAGAATATCGATGTTGTCCTTAATATTATTAACCCTTTGGACTAACTCGCAATATTGACAACCCTTTGGTACAATGGTATATCTAATCAAGAATGTCAATAACCGTTTGATATCGATGGTACTATTTTATCAAAATATCAGTAACGGTTTAGTATCGATCGCTCTAGATATTGTCTTTCATGTTGACAACTCTTTGGTCTATTATTACCCCTTTACGATGGTGGCTCTACATGTATATGGTCCAGAATATTGATAACCTTTTAGAATCGATGGTACTGTGGTATATCTAACCCAGACGAAATTATTTTTAGGATTGCTTGTACATGTATTATATTACCCACTGTTTCCAGTGTCTTTATAGTTAGTTGAAAGTAAATTGTTTTTTCAACATATTAATTTTTTGTCAATCTAGACTGAAAACGGGTTCAAATAGCAACCATACCCGATATACTCGTTCATCGTACATTAACAGGATATCCAGCTGGAAAGAAACACAGATTACGGTAGCTTCCTACCTTTAGCGTTAGATAGTTCCTACCTTTTTGACATTTGTTCAAAATTTTAAACATTTGTTGTTCACAATTTTAAACATTTGTTGTTCACAATTTTAAACATTTGTTCAAGATTTTAAACATTTGTTCAAAATATCGGACATTTGTTTAAAATATCAGACATTTGTTTAAAATATCAGACATTTGTTTAAAATATCAGACATTTATTGTCTTAATCTAATATTTGAATCAGTTATATTAGTTATTTATTTTGGTGATATATAGTCCAGCCTCCCCCCCCCCCTTCTTCATTTTATATAATATGTTTCACAAACCCAACTATAACAATTTCAATAAAGAAACACAGATTCCGATGTTTAGTGGGCACAAGCATAAGCGACAATCGTGGAAAATTTATCAAATTATCAAGCTAAGTGGAAAAAGAAAAAATTTCAAGCATTCTTACAAAGTGCACCCAATCAAAGTGGCATGAATTAAATGGGAATATCAAAGAAGTCTAAAGATTTACTGGAACCCCTAGGGCTTCAGCCACTTTCGTTTATTTCATCTATAAAGATGTTTAGTTTCTCACTGCTTTACATTTTTATTCCACATAATAAATTAAAATGAAAATCCAAATATTTGACCACCCTACTCATTGATACATACAGAAAAGCAATCTGGCGCTGAATACAAATAAACCGATAAACCGAAGAAGATTTATTAAAAATGCTAGGATTAGCAACTGGAAACAGACCAAGACCATAAACTTAGTGTTCGATTATACGATTTTAATTTTCCCATAACCTTCCATTCATGTACAGTAACATACTTCAATCGCCAGGCTATATGTCTAAATTTTCTCACCCAGACGTTTTGCTTGGGTTTGCATATTGTAACGTTCATAGAATTGGCACCTTCCAATGTGAAATCCAAACAATTTTACACTGATGTAGCATTTTGTGTTTATGAACTTCTGAAGTTTGATTGTCCTTTAGGATAAATAGTACTATGTTATATCTAACCCCAAATATAGTTAACCCTTTAGTATCGATGGTACTGTGTTATCTAGAATATTGATAACCCTTTTGTATCGACGTATACTGTGTCATATAGAATATAGTTAACCCTTTAGTATCGATGGTACTGTGTTATCTAGAATATTGATAACCCTATTGATGGTATTATGTTATCCAGAATATTGATAACCCTTTAGCATAATATCGATGGCTCTACCTGTTGTCCTTGATAATACTAACCCTTTGGCCCCACCCCCACAATATTGATGGTACTATGGTATATCTGACCAAGAATATTGATAGCCGTTTAGTATCGATTATAATGATAACCCTTTGGTCTAACCCAGAATATTGATAGTATCGATGAATCTACATGTCCAGAATATTGTTAAGACTTTAGTATCGATGCCTCGACCTCGACATGTATATATCTAACCCAGTCTAAATTATTGTCTGGATTCGATGGTATATATACTATTCAAAAAAAGTAGGGGATATTTGATTTTGGGGGCATAATACTAAAATATGCAAATGACTACGAAAAAAGTCACTATAGAACCTAACAGAAGAAACATTTCCAGTTACATGTGACGCCCAAACGCACCAATAGCTACCGCATGGAATGCAGGTGATGCTTGGGATCATCATGGGGGTCCAACCCAAGATTTGCACGACTCTGACTTTGAATGTTACAGTCATTGTGGCATTGAATTCCAGGGTGGAAACATCAGTTTAATTGTTTTAGTGACCAGAAAACAAATTTTGATATGCGTCGGCTTACCCAAAATGAAAGGTTACGTGCCCTTGGCATGCTACAGATCGGCACAACACAGGCGGTTGTGGCGCGGACGATGAATGTTTCTCAGTCTGTCATAAGCAGGCTATGGTCCAGATACCGTGATACACAATCTGTACAGGACAGACCACGCTCAGGTCGAACAAGGGCGACAACTCAAGCCCAGGATCGATTTATCCGTACCTTGGCCTTGAGAAATCGTGTCATCACAGCAAATCAGATCAGCGCTCGTCTTCCAACAGACACTGGTATGAGAGTGAGTGGCCAGACGATTCGGAATCGACTGCATAGGGGTCACCTTCGCGCCCGACGTCCTCGCGTGATCCCTTGTTTGAGAGATCATCACATTCAGGCAAGACGTCGTTGGTGTAGGGATCGTCAACACTGGGATAATCGACGCTGGAGCAATGTGATGTTTTCAGATGAGTCAAGGTTCACTGTTGATTTTTTGGACAGACGTAGGAGGGTGTGGCGTCGTCGAAACGAGCGCTTCCAAGACGTTAACGTCATCAGACATGATCGATTTGGGGGTGGTTCTGTTATGGTGTGGGGAGGCATCACTGTTGCTGGAAGAACGGCTTTACATGTTGTTGCAGGGCGTGTTACAGGCCAGTACTACCGGGACAACATCTTGGCAGTCCATGTTGTGCCGTTCGCACGACGTCATGGCCGCCGTTTCATCTTCCAGGATGACAACGCAAGATGTCACAGGGCCAGGATCGTTACAGGTTACCTCCAACAACAGAACATCACCACATTACCTTGGCCAGCACTGAGTCCCGACCTCTCCCCCATCGAGCATGTCTGGGACATGCTTGGACAGAGGTTACGTCAACGTCAACAACGTCCTGCCAATGTCCAAGAACTTGCTGCTGCGTTGCAACAGGAATGGGACAATCTGGACCAAAATGACCTTAGACGTCTCATTAGGAGTATGCCACGTCGGATCAATGCTTGTTTGGCAAACAGAGGAGGATTTACCCGTTACTGACTTGGTTGTGATGCTGTGGTAACTTTGCTGTTTGACCCCGGGTATCATTTTACCCTTATAATGGTCAGTCTGTGCCTTACTTAGTCTAACGATCATTTGGAATAAATCGATGAATGTGAACTTCATTTCATTTTGTCATTTGTTTCTTCGTCAGTTTCATAAGGTGACTTTAATAACACTTAAAAATCAAATATCCCCTACTTTTTTTGAATAGTATATATATATAACCCACTATTCCAGTGCCTTTATAGTTAGTTGATAGTAAATATTTTACACAAATATTATTTTTATCACTCTAGACTAAAACTGGGTTCATAGCAACCAGACCCCGTATACTCGTTCATAGTGCATTAACAGGATACCCAGCTGGAATAAAAAACACAGAAAATGTTTCATTAAATGCTTCCTACCTTTAAAGTTAGATAATATTTCCTACCTTTTTGACAAGAAGAACCGTGCCATCCTTTCTGACATCTACCACTAGAGCAGTAACCTGTATCATATTTACAATCTCCTCCAATACAATGACATATATATCTATTATTATATCCAAATTTTAGTTGTCCTGATACAAAAAAACAAACAGATTACTAATTATTAAATACATGTATATTTCAATACATACATAACGTTGAAAATTTTTGAAAGATACATGGTTTCTAGCGTCATTTTGACGTTCATCTTGGGAAACTGGAGGGCACTTTCCTAAGACACAGAAACTGAGATTTAATACAACATATGACATATCAAATACATGTACTACGTTTTAGTTTTATTGATGTAATAATAATCAGATGTGTACGATTTTGACAGAATATTTTAAGCAAGCGAATACATGGAAAAACAAAAATCATGACTATTAGTTTATTTTTTTCAATAGCCAAATCACGTTGAACTGGATTCCAACGGAACTTTTTGTGCACACTTGGAAGCTCACCGTCATTGTAGCGTTATACAGGCCCGGACTAGGCCTTGATTACCTGTTGGGCCCCATGGCGCGAAGGCCCGGCCAGGTGGCTTATAGTTCTTAGCTCACATAATCCGATTCTAATCCTACCCACGTCCCTAGGTACCCACATTGAGACCAGTCACTGGTTTTCCTCTACTTTACGATCAAGTAAAAGTATATTTTGTTCAAAAGATTATATAAACAATTTTTTTAAAAACATTACTCCGCCAGGTACCTCTAGACTCTGGGAACCCGAACAAGTGTGTGTAACATTTTCGTGCACGTAAAAGAACTCTTGGAAGTTGTAATTGAATATAAGAGTAGACCATAGCGCCGTTGTCCGGGCAAAGTTTCCGTCATAGCACACTGTATGGCGTATACCCATCTTCATTAGCCCAGTCCGAACAGAACCCCATTTTATTTCATTTCATTTTCACTACTCTGTAATTTTGTATCGTTTGCAGACTTTGATGGTGCTGTATTTTATATTTTCTGACATTTAGTATACCACTGATATTTATAATATTACTTTATATACCGTAACATAAACTTTATAGTTTAAATAATATCACACTTCTTTGTATTTATGAAATTTGAAAGCTTATTGATATAGATGGCACTACGTGTATAATTTATATATTCTTACATTTTATATATTGATAATTAAATAAAGTCTGAAAAAGCTTACCATTTATATACTTAATATATACCACAAAGATGATGGTCATATAAAATAACCACTGTCGTATATCGGCCATGTTCCTTCCTACTAGTGTCTACTAGGAAGAATTTTGTGTAACTGCTCATTTTAAAACCTGAAACATGTCATGTAATATCTTCCTGGTCTAAATATGCATTAACGATGTTAAAGTAGCCATAAGTCTCTAACTCAATATCATCCAAAGTCTTCGACATTGAAAACACGAATTATTTGTCAATTTAAATCAACATTGATGTTGTGATCTTACTGGGAAAGGATGGGCTTCTGATTTCCTATATTTACGACAAAATAAACATTTTACCATCGGTACACGAATCGTGTACCATAATGTGATTCAGCGCCATTTGTAACAAGGGACTCGAAGAACGCGGCTAGACAAGTTCCACAAGCCATGTCAAATGGTGATGTCATATACTTATCTGGAGAGCATGCACAATAATTACTATCGGTGTAGACTGAAATAACCAGGCGCTAAAGATTGCCATTCAATTCAGACTTCTTGCGTATTTTGCCGAACGTAACTGACTTGAAATTAGAGTAAAAACCGAAACGATTGAATGTAAATCAGTTTATATACATTCATATTAAATTATTATGCGTTGCAACCCAATGTGTCAATTTCTAGGTCCCAAATATTAGCGATTTAGCTCCTTTAAAAATATATCAAAAACAAGCTGTAGTGAGGAAAATGAATCACATTTATTATTTGAAAACGTATTCTACTCTTCAATATTACTCTTAAACCTAACCCTTTTTAGACGGCTGAACTTGGATCCAATTTACCCTTTACCACTCTTAAACGGATTAGGGCTATGGTTAGTATTCCCAAAAATACTCATTTATAAAAAGCAGCTATTGTAAACTCTCGGACCTCCCCCAACCGGCCTACATTTGGGATTCCTCGATGACAATCGAGTGAAAACGGAAAATTTGGGACTCTAACGCATGCGCCGTCTGAAAAAGAAAATACCTTAACTCCAAGCATGACAGCTGAAATATATTTGTTTTGTTTACTTACGTCACGATTCTACTCATACCACATCCATTTTCTCCATTACAATTCTGTGCACTTCGCGCTTGTTTTTTTATGTTTTTTTTGTTTTTTTTTCTTTTTTTCAGCAAATAACAGCGTTTTAATTACTTTTATTATTGTAAATGATAATGAATAGTCTCATTTATCAGGTCGTTTTATTTGAACCTTGTGATAAATGAGGGCTGCTCTATTAAAGTAGCGTTGAGTCTATGTAAGCCAGAATAATGTGTTATCATTTAATCGCATGTTATCATATTAATCACTTATAGAGACAATCATAATCATCTATGAACCTTGTAGAGACACATACATTGTTTTATGTATAAACATAATATTATTTCTTTATTGTAGAATGTAATCAGTCTATAAACTAGATAATTACAATATTGGTTATTTTTCTTAAATTAAACAACCATTTTGACATAAAGGAACAACAAACTGTTATATGTAACTAGGACAATAGAACGTGGTTCTACCCTGCCTTGTGGATAATATTTATGATTGTATCCTTCATTTATCGATCCTTCTGTTTTGATTTTTCTCCAGAAATAAACCAGAATTTTGGTGTGTACAGAATGACCTCCATATTGTTGGCACTTATTTTATCCATCCTACTTGTAGTTGTTCTTTTTGGAGTAGTAATCTATTATTACAGGTTAGTTTGTATTTATTTATGTTTCAAATCAAAACCAGGAAAATGTATTTATTATTTGTAAACCCATAGAATTATTCTCCGTTCAACTCTTCACATTTGTGATATTTATATAAGCAGATGACCAATTCAGTGGTATTACCGAATTGGATAACCCTTCCGAGTTTTCACAAGTTATTTACTGCGCCTACTTTGAAATCAGACCTTGGCAAATCCTACCCTTAAGCTAGTTCTTATAGACTTAGTCAGTCATTTTCTTTGAAAAGTAACAGACTATTGCCTTATTGGAAACAAAATGTTAGGTTAAATGTCTGCTAAAAAAATATAGATTACCATATATGGTAATATCCATCACAGAAATGTATTACGCCTGTAAGTTTTTTATATACATTAGCCAAGGCTTACCTTAAAGTAGACGGGCGCACGGGTCAATATTTTTCATAAAATCTTTAAATATTAAGTATATTGTTAACTCGTCAATACTTTTATTATAGATTTGGCAGTGGTTTAAAAGTGTTTTACTGGGTAAACCCACCCACTCTTTGATATATTGATAACACCAGTATAACTTCCAAATTGAGTTTAAATGTATGTTTAATATCAAATTTTTTCATAAAAATGTCATCTTGTGATTGATTTTGTATACTACGAGGCCGATGCGGATGGATTTTAAAACCAGATCGTTCTTATAATAATTCGGCACTCGACCGCTGTTGTTTACCGGAAATTGATACTTGTAGATACAGTAATTAGATAATAAACTAACATAGAGTAATACAATATTGATGTAGCGAATGTTATCAAAGTAAAAGTAGGACTTAAAATTAGTCATTTACAATATAATATACAATTAAAGACATATAACCTCTCCGTCAAAGGGATAAGCAATCATAATGGAATGTGTTCGTTCCTCAATTAAACAAGAAATGCATTCTGGCGGTCTATTCGATCGCAATTTTTATAACAAAAAAAAGTGAATATGTATTTGATGTAATTTTCATCTTACAGGAAAAGAAGGAATGGAAACACGGAAGGAAGACCACGAGAAACTAGTGATTATAGTGAACCCTATTGTACACCAGAAAATGGTAATATTTAAATATATGTATAGGTTACCCTACTCCTTGTCACGTACAAACGGGGAATCGAAACCACGCAACTTGACACAATGACAGAGCTTTTGATGCAATGCGCACACGTTAACCATTCGGCCACCCAACCCCACTTAATTCAGTAGAAGGTATATATATATATATGAACCAAAGAGAACACACAATATACATGTTGATCCTCAGATATATATATTACACAATTATTTTATCCAGATTTACTATTGTCAGCTTTGAACCTTTGACCAATTTATCTAGTGTCTAGCTTATGTTTGTTTTAAATATAATTACAGTTTCTGGACCAGTCTATGAAAACAGCGAAGCTACTGAAGTAGAAATGGCACATCTTGTAGCACCATGAGTCTTTCTGTCTGACGTGGAGAGCGTCTTTGGGAAACCGGTCGCCACATCCTACGTAGAACCCATGCATCTTTTCTTACTACATATTTCTGTAGCCTTGTGATCGTCTAGAATTTGTCTCTAGCTGTCTTTACTTCTGTTTCACGTTGTGTATTTACTTCTCACAGTTTCTTAAGACGTCTGTCTTACCAGGAATAACAATGCGTCAGTTTGCTTCTACATATTTTATATATATATATATATAGCTGAATACAGGTATACAAGCATAGCACAAATTACAATACTATATAGCTAAAACCACTTCTCCACCCTATCCAGCCTCTCGGCTGTCTAGGAACTCAGATGTACCCTCGATCTCTGGAATCTAATGCAAGTCTGACTTACAGGGTTCCCCCGGTTTCTTTTAAAGGTATATAAATATCATGCACCATAAAGCGTGATCATGGCCCTGAACTTGTGTAATTAACAAAATGATTGGTTACTTTAAGCTAAATGATGCAATTAGAATAATTCCACTCACGTGTAATTCGGTGGTAAATGAGTGACATATGTTTTCGATAAATCGCTCTTTTTTATGTGTCAACTGTCAATTACAGACTAAGTTGATTTAAGTATTTTAAGTACTTATCACATATTATGCGAATATGTTATTTCTCGAGCAAAAATTCTACTAAAAGTATTACATTCTTCCCTTACTTTAAGACTTTTTGCTCGGTATTGGGTAAAAGATCCCTTGAATCCTTTACAATAACCATACCAACATCTGTAGAATTATATAACTATTCATAAATGTAGCAGAAATCTAGAAAATCAACATATATAATTATCACCTCTCCGCCTTCTAAGCTTTATGCTAAATGAACAGGTAGGAGACTCTTAAAACGTCTATGTGCTAAACCCTATAATTATTCATGCAACAGGCAAATATCAATGATACTATACTATATAACAAAACTGTGAAAACACAAACACACATAATCAAAAAATAAAAAGTTGCATGCAAAAGTTCTCCAAAAAGTTCATCACTGTAAAATCCTATGAAAATCCACTAAGCCTAAACACAGAAAACACAAATTGTCTTTTTTAAATCTTCAAGTGTCCTAATTTCAAAACACTATAACACATCACATAATATTTATAATGTTCAGGTTTCACTTTAAATTCTGTCTCAGGAAATGTCAATTTGGTAAACTGGTAAACCATTTCTTCTTCTTGGATTTGTATTGGTCTGTTCCAGCTACCATAGTATCAAGTTGAAACTTTCTTTTTTTCTTTTAAGTATGATTGGTTTGTACAATTTTATCCGTCAATCAAACATGTCATTGCCATCAGACCAAGAACTAACTATTACTATTTTTTAAAAAACTTTATTTTGATATTAATGTAACATTATTATTTCGAAAAAGTATTTGTAAATCTTGCTCTTAATTAAAATTAAATTTTATTTAATTATTAATAAACTTTGATGTGTCCCTTTAATTATAAAACTTTAAACTAACTTTGACCTCATGACCTGAACTCGATCAGTAATTTTATAATTGCGTTTTCTGTTTTAGAATTTCCGTTTGTGTTTTAGAATTCCGCCAAAACAATTTCATTAGTATTTTATATTTCTCAGTCAGTAATTTGACCTTTTTGACCTAATCATTTAAAATTTTGTATTTCGTTTTGTATAAACACTAACCACTATTACCTAAACATTTCCTAACAGACTGACACTGACACAAGCTGAGCTCACATCTATGACAATACCAGACTTTAATTTATCTAGAATAGAACTGTCAATCAAATATGATCAGTATATGAATGACACTTCATTCCATCCTACATGCAAAACCTCATTTCATTTAATTTATAACCATGTCCCAAGTGAATGAGTGCACTTTCATCCACAGGAACATTAGTCTATACACATACAGTTTACTATATCCTATATATTAACGCATAACGTGACTTTTAAACACAGTGTTAGAACCTATTGTTTATTATAATTCGACCTCATGTCAAATTACACATTCCTATCCTCTTGTGTCGACAGCTTAAAGCAATTAGCAGTATATATTAAACGATAATATTACGTTTCTAAGCAAAAATTTAATTACATAAAATTATATACGGATAAAATTTACCGTATAGCTCCACTTTTCTAAAAAGTGTCGTATTCTTAACTTTAACCTATAAAACTCGTATTAATGACTTTGTGATAATCTCACAATTTAACGAGCCAATAATTTTAGTTTTTTCCCAGGAAAACTATAACCATCATCCAGATGAACCATATGGGATTTTGAACATAACCTAACTTTTTAATCAAAAGTTAAATTACAACAACTCTAAGGCCTGGACTAAGGGCCTTAAAATTATATAGTATACGAAACAACAAAAAACACAAATTAACGAATCACAGTAGAAACCACGGCCAACTAGGAAACTAGAGTTAATCACTCACAAACTTCATCCTTAGCTCTGCCGTCGTTCTCACTGCGATCCGGAGACAACATTAGTTCCTTACTTTATTCCATATTCCGTTTCCTTATTATTCCTTAGTTATATCAAAACATTTTTTTTTAAAACCCACTCCCTAAACTTTCTCTTTAACTTTAATTTTACTACAAATTTACTACAGGTCATGTTAACCTGGCAATATAGATACCTATAGCCAGTGACATTATATTGTTTAATAAACCTATCAATCTAAACTTATGAATGACTCTAATGTATTTCCTACAGTTAAATTTTAAATATTTAGATTCTAATCAGGTTTTAACTTTAAATTAATATTATTTGGTCTTTAAACAAATTTAACGCATTTAATTTACCAAACAAAATGTATTTACCCAATTTTTGGAATATCTCCACCAGATTTTTTCCACCAGAATTTTTCTGTTGCTGGATTGTACAGGTTTTCTTCGTAACGTCTTCAAATATGTATTCTTCTTCTAAAGTGACTTCTTACCTCAAATGTCGAAACTGCGTTACGGCATCAAATCGAATATGTAAGACTATGCAGTGCTATGCAATCACTGGTTAGATGTGGAAAATATGCCGGGAGAACTTCCCACATCCAACGTGTGATGCATACTCTCTTTTCTTCTAATCTTCTTCCAAATTTTCTGCTTACCCTAAAGGTCGAAACTGTCACGGCAACCAAATAGAATATGTATTCTTCTTCCAGGTTACTCGATCTCGTAGTCACGTGCACCAAATAGAATATGTAGCACCATGAGTCTTTCTGTCTGACGTGGAGAGCGTCTATGGGAAACCGGTCGCCACATCCTACATAGAACCCATGCATCTTTTCTTACTACATATTTCTGTAGCCTTGTGATCGTCTAGAATTTGTCTCTAGCTGTCTTTACTTCTGCTTCACGTTGTGTATTTACTTCTCACAGTTTCTTAAGACGTCTGTCTTACCAGGAATAACAATGCGACAGTTTGCTTCTACATATTATATATATATATATATATATATAGCTGAATACAGGTATACAAGCATAGCACAAATTCCAATACTATATAGCTAAAACCACTTCTCCACCCTATCCAGCCTCTCGGCTGTCTAGGAACTCAGATGTACCCTCGACCTCTGGAATCTAATGCAAGTCTGACTTACAGGGTTCCCCCCGGTTTCTTTTAAAAGTATATAAATATCATGCACCATAAAGCGTGATCATGGCCCTGAACTTGTGTAATTAACAAAATGATTGGTTACTTTAAGCTAAATGATGCAATTAGAATAATTCCACTCACGTGTAATTCGGTGGTAAATGAGTGACATATGTTTTCGATAAATCGCTCTTTTTTATGTGTCAACTGTCAATTACAGACTAAGTTGATTTAAGTATTTTAAGTACATATCACATATTATGCGAATATGTTATTTCTCGAGCAAAAATTCTGCTAAAAGTATTACAATCTGTATGACGTTATCCATTGAAAAACACCAAGATGGACGATGGTGGCTTGCTACATTTATGGCTAGGTCAAATCGGTTATTAAACAGGCATACAATATGCGTGTCCGAAAAATGTATACAATTTGGAAGAACCGTTCAGTATGACGAAATCGCTTTGTATATAGGCAAGTGCCTTTCAGAGGCCCTATCCAATGTTAAGGTTAATATAAATGAAACAAAACTTTCATATATGCTGAATTTAAATAGCCTTTTCTAGTTTATTGTCATTTATGGTGATACTCCCAGATTCTGGGTATTTGCAATATGGTAAATTACATACCGGAAAAAACACGTGGTATCATAAGAAAACGCACATTTTGCATAATAGTTAATCCTTATCTGAACCTGGCACCAATTCAGGGTATAGAATAGTCATGTTTGTAATATTGGAAAAGATTATTATACTGCTGTGTTAGTCCCAATTTGACTGGAAGGTCTACATAAAACTGTCCAAATGTGTCGAGCATTGTTGGTGCTTCTTTGCTGGAAACTTTCTTCTAAATTGCTTTTTTTGTATTAATTAGGCATGATATATTGTAACATGGAGATATATTCATCCATATTTATCCATATTTTTATCACATGTATTAGTTAAGGAGCGGGGTTTTTATATAGCCTAAATTTTAGCTTTTATTTAAACAAAATGTATATGGGATGTAGGCTGTGTACGGTCCATACAAACAACTTGAATGATTTCAACAATATTTGGCAATAAGTTGACGAACTGAAGGACCAAAACAGATGTAGATTTCTTATAAATGTTGTTTTGCGGGGCCTGTATAAATATGTTTAAATAAGTTACAGGGGTATGAAAACTGTAAATATCTGTTTGAGAAAATATGATCTATTGATAGATCTTCATCACCGGTGGGCATTTGTGTGATTTTAATACTGTCATAGTATATACCGCTTGCTTTTGTTTTTATCTAAACGTGCGTTTGGTATTGATAGAAATAAATTTATATTTGTTTTTTTTTATTTGTATTTTTTTTTTAGGGTTTTTTTTTGTCTTTTTTAAAGTTTCTATTTGTTTTTTTATAAAGTTTGTATTTTTCTTTTATAAAGTTTGTATTTTTCTCTTTTAAAGTTTTTACTTGTATATTAGGCATTAAAGAAATAAATTGTATTTTAATATTGATTATTTATTGTTGGAAATGAAACCAAGCAACAAATTTAATCAAGAAACACTTTCACAACTACAGATAAATTCCAAGAAGTCTGTCTAGTCGTTCGATTGCTTCACTTTTTAGCCCGTCACATAAACATCCACTATACACAAGAGCAATACCAAGGTGCATACAAACATAAAATGAAATGAAATGAAATGGAGTTTAACGTCCTACTGTTCTGCTCCGACTGGGCCAATGAAGACGGGCATACGCCATACAGTGGTCTATGAGGGAGATTTTGCCCGGGCTGCGGCACTGTGGTCTACTCTTATATCGAATTCCGACTGCCAAGGGATCTTTTACGTGCACTCCAATGTATATACGGGGCCTCGGTTTTCGTCCAATCCGAACGACTAGGGTAAAACACGTCGGAAAATCCCGATGCAGGAATCAAACACGCGACCTCCAGGCTAGCGATCCAGCGTCTTACCAACTTAGCCACCGTGGCTTTCGCGCATACACACATGTTATGCCGCACATGTAAAATGTTCAATTGGTTGATCCAACCTCGTGGGTTTTCCCCCGGGTCCTCCGGTTTCCTTCCACTGCTAAAGACCCCTACGCGCAAGAGAATTATTGAAATAAAGTTAAACCATATGTTAGTCCCGAAATGACCTAGTTTGTGTCGAGTGGACGTTAAACCCCATTTCTCTCTCTCTCCAATTGGTTGAGTTTGGCCACCGATCGCGCAACCAGAAATTCTCCTGGCTTGAATCCTCACCGAGAAGATCATGGGGATCCTCAAGACTTGTTCCCAAGTATATGTAATCGTCCGGATCTGAGAAACAAAGCGAACTGCACCAAATGATATACGTCATGTTGGGACTATGACGGGCATATAACACGTGGACAACTGGTATTATTACTAAACTAATGACTGACGTTAATTTACCCAATTAAAATTTTAATCTTCGTGTCAAATTCAGTTCTAGTCAAGGGGAAATAACTCTTTTTAGACTAGCAATTATTTGGCCACAGATCACTAATTATTCCCCCATTGACTTTAATGTTAATTCTCGTCTCTTAGACCGGCTCTAACTTTTTCCCAAATTTTCGTTGGGTAGAACGCTTTCTGCCACAGATGGAGCAACATGTGGCAAACTCTTGCCCAAAAGCATGTATGAGGTTCACCATGAAAAACTTGAGATACACAAGCTGGAAGTAGAGATAACAAACATGCAATTTCCGGCCCTACATTTCAACGTAACCAACCTCATAACTCTTGTATCCTTCCGCCTCAAAATCATGACTATTCACCAAAACCTGGCAGAAAATGTATTTTCAAACCCTTTATTTTTTATTCTACACCAAAAAGTCAACAAAAATCGCCATGCAAAAGGGGGAGAGAGACTAAAAATAACTTTGGCCCTTGTTTGGCCCAGGAATATTTGGTGATCTGTGTCCATTTGCCCATTGACTTCAATGTTAAATGACTGTAGCATCACAGGCTGTAACTTTTTGCTCAACATTCCATTGATTCCAATCTTTATAGGTACAGGGGTCAGCATTTGGCAACCCCCTCAAGATAATTTTGTAGGGGACTGACCGTTTACGGAGATTTGATGTTGACTGGGGTCAAAATCTCACTTCCGACACAATGATTGCTCTGCAGAAAGACACTCTACACGCCGATCCCTCCACTCTAATATCACCAGCACAATCTGGTTAAAACACAGATCCTTTCGTTTCGTTTTTATAGTTCAAAATTTCGTTTTACTTGTCTTTACTACACTTCATGTAGTGTAGGCCATCGAAAGTATAAAAAAAACGAAACGAAATATAGATCTGTCTTTTAATCAGATTGATTACCAGTATTACCCGAATCTGCTATGAAATTGCAAATTTGATCCCTTTTCTACAATTCTAGACCAAAACGTCAACCAAAAAATGCAGGTAGAGGGGAGAAAAAAATTGTCTATTTATAACGCGCACTACATTCGTGAAATAAGGTAAAATAATTCCTAGTCTTAGTCCTATATACCTCACATGTTGCTGCCGTCTGAACAAATCTGTTGTTATCTAATAAACAAACATATATGCAATGCCCTGGCCAAAGATTATGAAAATCCATGCATTTTCATATGAGCAGCGACGCATTCTGCAAACACTATAATACATCAGGAAACTGCGGAATTTCAGACAGAAATTTAAAAGCATATGAACATAATGCATTCTGTAAAAAGATGGGGTAAATTCAATATTAATTTTAAAACAGCAATCATGATGCAATATTAGACTTTTTAACACTTTCGTTGAAAACCACACAGTTTTTCTCTGTTAACGCAGTTTCAAGTGCCAAATTGTGGTCAAATCTAAGATGTTGAAACATGCAGTGCCTATGAATTTAAAAACATCTCCGACATAGCTGTATTTACATAGGACAATTAAGTTTACATTACTAGTCTTACTAGACATTTTCCAGTGTGATTCGTAGTTATCAGGGCTTGGTGAAATGGGTGAGGTTTATGGTCCAACTCTTCTGCACCAATTGCCAAGGAAGCCGCGATGAATCACTAACCGAGGTCCTGGTTTCGATTCAAATGTTGGCTGAGAAGATGTCTCGGAATAACCCAGTCAGTAATGTAGGTCTGGCACACGTTGGCATGCACGTAAAATAACTCTTAACGATTTTAATACGATGCATAGTAGGCGGAAACGGTGATGTCCTGGCACAATTATTCTCCACATATTTCACTACATCTTCATAATCCCAGTTGGTGCAGAAATGTTGGAGGTTAAACCTTATTACATTTCCATCTGCCAAGGGTTCTTTTTTCGTCCCACCCGAACGACTAAACGCCTTTTAATACCAGATTGGATGATCCCGAAGAACTGATTAGTGAGCCAATATCACAACCCATCGAGCAAATGAGAGAAGGATAACAGACGTGTTCTCTTGTCTTTGGACTCATTTTTGCGATTCGGTCAACAAATATGTGTACATGTACATTGTACTTCAAGATAGTCCAGTACGAATATCAAAGGGCCCCCAAATCAGTATAAAATATTTGTACGATAAATAGGGACCACAGTGCCTAATTCATAATTTTATGATGTTATTTATTATGTTGTGTACTGTTTGTCCCAAATAAAGCTTTCTATTTATCGTGATGAAATACAAATTGCATGTTTGTGAGTGTGACGCCAGAACATGCCCACTTTTCACTGTTGACGCAAGGGCCCTAGTGACATTTTCAGCCAGTGTCCCAATGTAAGCTAATCCTGGTCTATTAAATAATGCCAGCAAGAAGAAAATTGGGAAATTATGAAAGCCTTTTTATAGTATACAAACAAATGTTGACGTACAACACAAACCTCCAGACACTGAAACATTTAAAGATTACCGCCATGTTTCTATGATGTCAGAGACTTAGCCACGGGAGCCCACTGAGTATGACGCTAACTCACTTACGGGGAGGCCCATTGATGGTTCTATTCCAGTTTGGTCCGAAAGGGTTATGTGGGATATTCCAGTTAGCAGAGCTGAGAGCCTGGCAAGAAAAAAACGTCTAAATTTATATAAATTGAGAAATGAAATAAAAATGAAATGGGGTTTAACGTCCTACTGGGCTAATGAAGAAGGGCATATCCCACTATCGTCTACTCTTATATTGAATTCCAACTAGTCCGAAGGACTAGACAACTGTCCTTGTCAGGCCCTCCGTTCTGCACCACTGACCAGATGAACTTTCTAGACCAATGCAGGGATCGAACACCCGACCTCCAAGCTAGAGAGCCAGCGTCTTAACCACCTAGCCACTGTGGCTCCATATAAATTGAGCAAACCAGTCAACAGTCATGAGTTCAATAGAAACGATCATGACGCAACGTTAACTACTGTTTGTCATCGGTTGTATTGTTACAAACCATGCACTTGCTTCATCTTGACTTGCAAATGTTGCAAGACAACGCCATGCTGAACATACAGAATTGGATTAAGGTACCCCGTGATTGAGTGAAAAGTTATTTGGTTTGAAGACCAATGCACAGAGCTGTGACCAAGAATATAACTGGAGACCTAACAAGGCGATAAAAATAAGACTTCTTAGAGATTCGATGGTCTTTTTTTTTAAAAAAAAAGAAAATATTAGATTTTGGTGTTAGAAAGTCAATCGTATTGTAGTATTTGGCCATAGTAGACAAGTGACTTCCCCATCACTTTAATGTTAAATCTCGTCCCTTTCTACTACAGATGGAACAATATGTTCGTTCGCTCGTTTCTAGAGTTTTACGTCCACGTCCACTTTCGCCCTACTTTTCAACGTGACCACCTCTTAACTTTGTTATCCTTCCGCCTCAAAACCATGGTAATTTTCCAACACCTGACAGAAAACGTAAATTCAGAACCTTCTCTTCGATTTCTACACCAGTCAAGGCAAATCCCCATGCCAAATGGCGGGAGATGGGGGTAAAACGTAAGAATTTATTGGTGGCCTGTGCTCCTTGTACCAAGAGAAATTATTGCGTTGAAATTAGACTTGTCTCCCTTGAATAATACAATCGACCAACCGTCTTGTCGGCCATTTTCAACAGCGCAAGCTGTACAGGTGTCTGCGATATAAAGACCCAGAACAAACGAGTAGGCCGTAGCACCGCTGCCGGGCCAAAATGTCCATCATAACACACTACATGGCGTATGTATGTCTTCATTAGCCCAGTCGGTGCAGAAAAGTAGAACGATAGACCCCATTCCATTTTTTTAAATTTATTGAAAAAGATAACCTAAAATAATTCCAGAAAACATAATTTTCATTGATTTTGAGTCAACAAAGGACTGTATAAATCATTAACGAATTAATAATATTAAACGAAACGCAAATTGGAGCTGTAACTTTGCAATATACATAACGGTAGTGTACTAACATTGAATCAATCCATTGCCTAAAAGTTTAACCTAAAAAGAATTCCGTAAAACAGAATTTTCATTGATTTTAAGTCAACAATGTCTTTATGAGCAGCTGTATTGAAAATATGATGCCATCAATATTTAAAATTACATGTAGCCAAGCCTTTTCCTGCTTACCTTTGGCATTTAGAGCCCGGGGACACTGTAACGCCCACAATTCTCATTAGGACATGGCTACTCTCTTTCGAAATTCAATAATTATATGGGCCGGAGTCCATGGAATTTGCTATTACCATGATTTTAAATTAAATTTGGCATATGAGGTCTTAGGCTTTTATTTTTCAAGATTGCAAAAAATCAGGATAATCGTGACAATTTATACTTATTTAAAATTATTTGTCATTCTCATTCATGGTATTCAACTCTGCTGCTGTCTTGCCAGGAATTATTAACTTGTTGTACATTTTAAACTTAAATTTTTCGACTTCCAATCAATTATAAAGAGACCCTTTTTTGAATAAAAATATTAAATAAATTATGAAAAAAAAAAATAATCTAAAAAAGACAAATAAATGATTAAATAATAAAAGAAGAACAAATTGAAGCAATATTAAGTTTGATTTTTAAAACTAAGCAATAAATAAAACAATGAGGCTGATGTTCCCTGCCGAATCCCAAAATCAATAGACGACACATATTAATTAATTGCACATTTATCTTTTTCAAAATTATAGAGAAATCAAACTGATTATTTATACTTAGTCTAAGCATAAATTTTCACGATCAAACTCGGTCAAGGTTTTGAAGTGAAACTATAGTGAAACTATACACTATTAAGTTTTATTACTCCCTATCAGTTAGAATCAAAGTTACTTGTCCCAAAGCCTCGGCCAATAAAATTGCTTAGCTAATGAACATCTACATCCAGTTTAAAGGGCATGTGGCTCTTTTTTTTGGAACTTTGAAATAGATGAAAATGGTTTTAAAAGCACATATTCAATTTTTGAATTAATACTGTAATTTCTAATTAATAAAATATGTTCGGTGATATACGGGAACAGTTCAAATTGAACGGCATTCGTTTACGCCTGCTTAGTCCATTCTACACGTTTTTAAAATTATTATTTTGTCGTTTGTGAATCAGCCTTTACTAATTAGTTCCACACTGTCTTGTTGTATGGGGTCACTGTGGCTAAGTGGGTAAGACGCTGGCTCGCAATATTTTCCGACGTGATTCCCCGATGTCAGTGATGAAGGACAGCTGTCTAGTCGCTCGGGTGGAACGAAAAACCGAGGTCCCGTGAACACATTGGCGTGCACGTAAAATATCCCTTGACAGTTGGAATTCGATATAAGAGTAGGCCGTATTGCCGCTGTCTGGGCAAAATTTCCATCCTAGCAGACTGTATGACGTATGCTCGACTTCATTAGCCCAGTTCGGAGCAAAACAGTATGACTTTATTTTTATATCTTTTCATTAATTGTGTTTTAAATGTTGGATATTAGGATGCTATAGTTTCACGGCAAGATAACAACATCAATATTGATTGAACTTGATCAATACTGAATTCTAATTCGTGATTATAATTTCGAATATTATGGAAAATTTTAGGTTAGAGAATTAGCTCCTTTAAACATTCTATCTCAATTAAAAGCAGATGTTGCGTTCCAAAGTCCACACCAATCAAAATTGCTTATCGTTACTTGGCGTAAGCAAAAAAAAATCTGTTCATCGAACTTAGCCAAGGTGTTCAGTTAGAACCAAAGTTATCGTGCTCCAAGGTATCAAATTGAACATCTCTGCTTACCCTTAGTGCGCATGATCGTACTGTGTCAAGGCATTCACCTAACAGACACATACACCAAGTTCAAACATTCTACCTCAATCAGATCGAAGTCTCTACTTTGCCTTAGGAGAAATGCTCAGCATCGAAGTTTGTTATGGTACTGATGTAATGAAAATATACACAAAGTTTCACTACTACCACTCCATTAGAATCAAAGTTGTCGAGGTCCAAAGTCTCGACCAATCCAATTGCTCATGGCTCTGCTTACCATGAGCCCAAAATGCTCATTATCGGACCTGGTCATGGTATTGATGTAATGAAACTATACACCAAGTTTCATCGCTCTCACATAATCAGGACCAAAGTTATCGCGTCCCAAAGCACAAACGGCAGAGAAAATGCTCAACTTCGAACACAATCAAGGCATTCCACCTAAGAAATACCCACCCCGAGTTTGAACATTGTAGCTCAATTAGAAGGAAATTTATTGTGCCTTAAAAAGTGTGACAGACAGACAGACAGACAGACGGACAGAACCATTTTAAAAGTCCCCTACTTTCTTCGAAAGGCGGAGAACAATTGATACCAATTACATGTATAGATGTATGCAAATATTATTTTCATCAATTATAGATAACATTATTACAAATCCAAAAACAACTAACAAACGTTCAAAATATAAAAATATAACTATATAACATTTTTCAACAATTATGGATAGAAAGTTGTATACCCAATCGAAGTAAAAAAAAACCCAAACCATACTGGTCTGCTGTGTTCAAATTAGAACAACATTTACAAAAACACGAATTCATGCATTTCGCCTGGCCCAAAAGGTTTCGAAACTTTCGCATGAACTACGAAATCTAATGGGTACTTCCAGAGATATAAGCAAAATGTATAAAGAAAATAATAATAATCCGAAAAAAAAACAATAGTGTAAAACTCTAATTAATGTGACTTCCAAACTATAAACTAAACATGCTGTATAGCAACATAAATGAATCTTAAAGCTAAGAACTTTACAGATTTTCATAAATATTCAGTCTTGTTAATAGTTCACTGGTCATTTTATAGATAAAGTCGTATTCATCCTGAAATAAAGAAAATAAAGAACATATTGAGTGTCGTGAATAATTTCTTACAATGGGGCACACATTTCTATGGTCGTTATCAGAAAATCTTCGAGATTAGACTGAAGCACATGATAACAGATAATACCATTTGGAAACATTTGCCTGGCTTATTACTAATACTTACAATCATTACACGGTTTCCAATTACACGGGGTTTAAAGTGATTTATTTTGTTATTAGGTGGGGGGGGGGGGGTGGATAAAAATAAAAAAACTAACATTTCTTACCTTATGATTAATAACATCATTCAATGATTGTTGAATTTTTCTTGTGGTGTTAAAAATCTCCACTTCCTTATCAAGTTTCATTCTTTCTAGTATATTTCTTACAATACAAAATATAGCAGCATGTTGCATTTCACTGTAATATAAAATATAATAGTAAACAGTTATCTATCTACCAAGTATAATATCTCTGTAATATAAAATATAATAGCCCACGGTTATCTATATACATTGTAATTATATTGTTTAATATCACTGTACTATATAATATGATAGTGAACAGTTATCTATACATCTATGGAAAGCCAAACAGCTCTTTATTCAGTGTTCTTAGATCTTAATTTATAGTCCTTCATTTGGAGACCAAAATTAAACTTTGTATCATAAAAGCGATATTTGTTTTACAAATCAGAAAATTTACTTTAGAAATCAAAAAATTAGTCTACATTTACATTTCATCAGAGACATACAACGAAAAACCAATCACGAAAATCAAATTTCCAAATACAAATCTCCAAATACCAATCTTGCAAAACATTTACCCAAAATCATTTCTGCAAAATAATTTCGAGAAAACCATCGAACCGGAACATTATGACGACATGAGCCGAAATCAACATGGCTTCATCCTGTGATTGTTGACATCCTTTTGTGTGTTGTTGTTTCGGTATTTACTTAGAAAGTGTTTTGTAGTACAAACCTGTAAATAACTGTGACTGGATGAGGTGTGGAATCATATTGATCAGTCAGTCGTATCAGTTCTGTAATATCTGATTTCAGTGATTCTAATCCATACCCTCTTCCAGTTTTCAGTATTATCATCTTACACACATGTTGTATGTTCTTTTAAAATATAATATATACAAAAATCACTATGGTGCAGTAATAGTATCTATCATGCAATAACTGCGGTACAGTAATCAGCAATATTGTCTACCATGTAATCGCTGTGGTAGGATAATCAGTGGCCATGTCTACCTTGGTACAGTGATAGTATCTACCACGTAATCCCTTTGATACAGTAATCAGTAATAATGTCTTTCATGTAATCACTTTGATATAGTAATCAGTAATAATGTCTATCATGTAATCACTGTGATACGATACGCAACAACAATGTCTATCTACCATGTAATCACTATTGAACAATAATCATTAATGATGTTTTGTATGCAATCACCATTGTTTAAGTAGTAACAGTCAGTATTTAAACAGCATGTAATTATTAATATTATTTACCTGTTTATAGCTAGTAACAGTCAGTATTTGTAATCCATCTGTTGATAAATAGTCTACTTCTGACGAAATAGTCATTTTGCCAATATTTTCGTTAGTGCCAGAACTGGGATAAACTGACACCTGATTCTGAAATAAAATAACTATATGTATTACACATAACAATCAATGACCTTAGCTTTCAAGAGTCAAATCTATTAACAGAGAATATCTCCAGAACTGAGGCTCATGGCCTTGAAATCGAAATTAAAAACAAACCAAAATGTAGTCATGACTTGGTTGTGTTTAGTTTAGGAAGAATTATTTCTTAGCTAGTAACTTTGCTTTCAAGAACGGAATCTTTTTACAGAGAAATTCTTTAGAACTGAAGTCCATAGCCTTGAAATCGAAACAATAAAAAACCCCAGTCACGTCTTAGTTTTGTTTAGTTTCGGTAGAACAATCATTTTACATTGTTTAAATATAATTAAATTAAATCGAGAAAGCATTTCAAACAAATCTAATTAAGGAGTTTCCTTTAAAATCCCCCCTTGGGTATATTTTAATATGCTATTACTTGGTCATTCAATATTACCACAGCTACAGAACTTTCCTGATCTCTGATTAAATTCCACAATGATTCCATGTCATGCCCTTTAATATCACTGATAACATAACCAATACTTTTCTTCCATGACTATTAAAGTAAATACATGATTTAATATTACTGAAAAATAATCACCACTTTTCTTTCATGGTTTGTAAAGTAATATCATTAATATCATTGATTATATATTCATTTCTTCCATGACTAGTAGCGTAATAATATGAATTGTAACATGGACGGGAAATTTTCCTTTGTTCTTTTTATTGAATAAGCAGATTGTTTCCCCTTTAGTGGATTGGGTGGAGCTTAACCGCGCAATGACTAGACATGTTTAATGTTATTGCACTCTTTTGCTGCTTTACGCCAGTTTTAGTAGAAATCATATAGAGACGTGGGGTGGGTTTTCTGTGCAATAACAACAAGTATGTTGAGCTTGTGTCAATGTTACAAGTCATTTATAGCACGCTTTAATCGTTAACAGGTTTATCATCTCAGCCTACGGTCTCGATGTTTAAACCTGAAACCTGAAAGCTGTGCGATAAATATAACTTAATAGTACTGATAGCACAAACAATACTTTTTTCTGTGACTAGATAACTGATAGAATAACTCCTACTTTTCTTCCATGACTAGTAAAGTAATAATATAACATTAACCACTTTTCTTCCAAGATTAGTAAAGTAGTAGAGACATGATTCAATATAACAGATAGCATAATCACTACTTTTCTTCCATGTCTAGTAAAGTAATAATGATATAACCAATACTTTTCTTCCATGACTAATAAAGTAATAATATGATTTAATGTCTTGAAATTTATCCGGACATATATGGGTAATATGGTGTAAGTATAGTAAGAATACCTATTATTGGTTAATGTACTGAACATATAAATAATATCCACAATGTTTGAAATTTAAAAAATACGAATTAGAATCCAACATTGGTCTAATACAATCAATATTGATGTTGTTATCTTGCAATAAAAATATGGAATCCCAATACCCAATATTTAAGACACAATGAACATTTCATAATCAGTGCACGAATCGTGTATTCTATGGTTTCGAGTGCCATTTGTAATGCACAATGGAAAAACATATTCTACAGTTAATGCGGAAGTAAGTAGTATAATGGCTGATTTATAAATGACAAAATAATAATAAAAAACGTGTAGAATGGACTAAACAGGCGTAAACGACTGTTGTTCGATTTGGACTCTTCGCGTATTTCACATTAATATGTGCCTTTAGGCCCATTTTCGATTTTTTTAAGGTTCCAAAGAATAGAACCATACGCCCTTTAAGTGTTATAGCCGTCTGATAAATCACATTTAAAATACTTACTGAAGCTCTGTGAATATCCAACTGTGGTTTCTCAGGTAGATATATCTTATTCTTATCTGCTGCAAACAAAACAAGAAACAAAACGAGCGTTGGGCGTAAATGTGCGATAAAAAAATAGGCGTCTTCCTTTTGACCCAATGAACACTCAATAGTCAATACTCAAATCAAATTTGAAAACAACCGGTACATAATTTTGACCTGTAGGTTATTCACAAGATTTTGATTACCTTAAAATAAAGTAAGAAATTAGACCCACCCGATAACTTGATCCAATTAATGGTTTGACGTTTATTCCGTGTGGACATTAGAAAATTTTGGACAAGTATTAATTCCTGGTCCATATCGCGTATCCGTATCGATTTTGAGTGTAACGTCATCAATGTGTGTGTATTTCTCATACGTGATACGGCACACGGATACGGCAACACGTATCGAACAGCTTTCATACGGAAAAAGTCCGTATAACATCGTCGTCAAAGACTGGAATTTGATCATTAGTTTTGATGAGTTTTTCTCCGAATTTTCATATTTTATTTCTGCCTGTCTGTCTGCATGGTGGTCGATCTACGTGCTAAATTTTGGGAGGTGGGACCTTGCAAGTATGTAAATCATGTGATTCTATGGTAAAGGGTATAAATTACCTCTTTGGAATGATACATTAGTGTAACCAAAATTTCGACATTAAATTTTATTTAATAGCTCAGCGACTATCAAGCGACTTTTCTCCTTCCAGGAATTTGTAGGCTAGACACTTGACTAGTACTGGTGGTTATCTTGGTAGATAAATGCCATCATGCTGTAATAGAACTAAGCTCAGCTCAGCTATACTCATACTACCCGGCGCGAAAATCTGCCAGATCTCTAAAACTACATTGACGCAACGTATCACGTATTCATATCGTGGCGACACTGATACGTGAAACGGATCGAGAAAATTCCGCTTGTCAATTCCGCTATTAATCCCAATTTTTTATGTTCACCAAAAGAAATTAATTGGGTTTAACGCTGTGCCTTATTGCACCAACCGGGATATTGAAGACGGCCGTACGCAATTTTGAAACTTTTTCCCGGCCAACGGCTTTTCCGCCTACTTTTCGACAAATTCCAACTATCAAGGTTTCCTTTACGTGGACGCTAATGTGTGGACGATGACTATCGTATTAAATTATCTAAATCACCTTCGTTTATCATTCCTTTTAGCAACTGCAGTTCTTTGTTTCTAAAACATTTTGTCAAATGGAATTTCTTAGATTTTCCAGATATCATCTCGTACTCTAATACAGATGTACTAGTCTTTCCATATTTAAATGCTTCAACCAAAGCTTCATAGACAAACTTAAGTTGATTCTAAAACAAAACATGAAAATTACAAATGAGAGATAAGAGGGCGTGAGGAAGATAGAGAGAGATGTGACATTAAAAGGCAATTTTACAGTTTCAGAGTGCGAGGGAGATAGAGTAAGATGTAGGCCTATCATCAAAGGGCAATGATACAGTTTCAGAGAGAGAGAGAGAGAGAGAGAGAGAGAGAGCGGGGGGGGGGGGTCAATCCTTACTCATTAAAACTTGACGCATAAAATGATTAAAATCGATCAATATTTAAGTTCTATCGATTATCCGATATCATGTATCCATGAACATCGAGGTCAAGATGGCATCGAACCTCTGTTTATTCATTTACATTACTATCTAAAGAATACTTTTCAGACCTTATTTTCGTTAAATTTAAATCGGAAATTGACCATTAGCCTGCTATAGTATTGACACATTAGGAAATATATCAAATTGTTAATAGATCCGGAGCTATTAGCCTACACCAAATATAGTTTATGTGAGGATGTTCTAGTTTCCAATTTATCTGAATCAGATGATTATCGCTTTCCGATTGGTCATATTAACGCTAGATATAGATATATACATACGGCTGTTTGTATCATGCCATTTCGTTGACATCTCATAGTTTTAATAAACTGTAGAACGTCAATACTTCCTGTAGCATTTCCTTCCTTCAGAAGAGCATCTATAGCTACAAATGTACCAGTTCTTCCTATTCCAGCACTATATAATATAAAATGATATTACTTATGTAAAGTAAATTAACACCAGCATTGGTATGAAAACGTAACCAACTAACGAAACAAGAACGACGTTTTCGCCAAGAGTTCATTTCCTTGAACGCCTATACACTGTTAGAAAAAATCTGGTAAATTTACATGAAAATTACTGGCAGCAAAAGTTGCCAGTAAATTTACTGTAAATAAACATTCAGCTGTAATATTACAGAGTTTCTGTAATTTGACTTTGTGAGTAAATTTACCTTAAAACAGTAAATGGAAAATAACATGAGTTTGTTTTTTAACTTTGAACTGTAAATTTACCTAAAAGCAGTAAATGAAAAATTACAGACAAATGTTAAAATAAAACACAATGATTTTAACTTCCGTTCCAGGATTTTAGATGTAAGCTTGTGGTACTGTCTACTGCAGGCATTGTAACTCTCCTCTAGAGACAGTCAAGCTAACACTGGCCAATCGGTTTAATTAACCGTCTTCAATTGACCTTGGTTACGAGATAATACAATCTATGATAAGTAAGCAAAACATTTTTTTATACGTTAATGAACATACTTACAATCTGATCAACGTACGATGAATAATAATACACGTTTTGGATCGTATAAATAAAGAAAATTAAATATATATAACATGCAATATACCAAATTGCACAAAATGTGATTGTCCATATTATGGTTAATAAATTAGAATGAATACTATAAGACAATAATTATTAGGAATGGTTCGTTGCTATGGAATACTAAAATAAAATAAGAGACAGTAAATTTACATAAGAGACAGTAAATTTACCAATAAGTAAATTTACAAAATAATGTGAATAAACGTAAATCTGTAAAATTACCTACTGGCTTTGCTATTTTCATTTCAATATTGAAATATTACGCATGTATTTTTACCGGGGTTTAATGTGCCTTTGGTTTCATCAAAGTTTATTGTAAAAAAGAATGAAACTTGGTAAATATACATCATTTTGGTAAACATTCCGAACATTTTTGGTAAAAATTTAATTGCTGTAAATTTACTTATATTTCTAACCTGAAAGTTTACAAAATAATGTGAGTAAACGTAAAATCTCTAAAATTGCATGCTAAGAGACAATAAATTTACCGAATACGATAACTACCAATAAGTTAAACATACATTATGCAAGAGCTAAATCTGCCTATTGCAGGTCTTTCTTTAGGCCTGATATGTTCTATAAACTATGAATTAGACATTTATTAACATGAAAAGACCATAATCAACTCATGGATGCCATCTTATGTGTTGGATTTTCACTGGATTTGAGTCCGATCTGGGGCTCAACGCTCATTAATGATTAAATTCAAAAATAGATAATCAAGACTATGGTTTTTTTATCGTACTGACTTAATAAGTAATGATGATCGAGGCTAGGCCTAACATCCAGTCTCTAATATCTCGGTTCCGAGAGGATCAATTTGACAGAAATTTTCAGCATATTCCCATTACATTATCTAGTTTTTAACTATTATAGTGAGAACTGCTGTAATTTTATTTATATTTCTAACCTAAAAGTAAATTTACAAAATAATGTGAATAAACGTAAGATCTGTAAAATTACATGCATGCTTGTTTATTTTGAGTTCAGTTTGGAAATATTACATATGTAAGAATGTATTTTTACTGATTTTGAATGTGTCTTTGATTTCATCACCGTGTATTGTAAAAAAAAGACACGAAACTCTGTAAACATACACGAAACTCCGTTAAAATACGCCAGACTTGGTAGAACTACTACATTGTGGTGAACATACCGATAATTAATGTACAAAAACTGCTTGTACTACTGTAATTTTACAAAAATTTCTAACAGTGTATAGGGACCTCCGGGTTTCGTCCCATCCAAACGACTAGGTAGTGTCCGTTGCCAAAATAAAGCTTGTATTACAACAGACTGTCTATATCTATTAACAGCGAAAGCTTGTAATAGGACAACTCACAGTCCTTGTGCTCACAGAATAGATAGGTAGTATCAGGTGTTCCAGTGTTTTACATTTTGATCTAAAACCAAATGCATTAAAATGGCACGTTTGTTCTCACCTGCAGTGAACTAGAGTAGGCGAGTTTGAATCGGCTTTATAATCTTGAACACAATATAGAAAATCTAATAAATCTGCAACTTCCGGTACGTCATGGTCAGCCCAAGCTGTAAAATGAAACAAAAGGGTCTGGTGCTCTTTGCCGGACTGAAAATATAAAATATCAAAAAAATTAAAAAATTTAATAAACGACAAAGTTTAATGATGAAAAATGTGTGTGTTTTAAAGTCTGGTCATTTTGATATGCGAAAAGGTCTAATTTTATGCCTCCATGTAGTACGAGAATGGGAGAATTATGTGACGTTTCAGTGACGTTTCAGTCAACGCGACTTCAAATTCCAACAGCCAAGGGATGTGTACAAAATGAGCTGAAGCAAAATTCAACATTCGATATCCTTAAATACAGGAGATACTCCCTTTGAATTGAAATACATTATTGACTGAAACAAATTATGATCACCTTCAAATGCTTTAGGCTGATCTTTCTAGTTGTATAGCTTGCTCGTTGAATTTCTTCATCTAGAATAAGTTCTAGGTTACCGAACACTTCTCTTCCAGTCTCCGGCCAATACCTTTCACACTTAATCTGAAATCAAATTATGACAATTTACGATCTTTAATGTAGATTCTAAAACCAGGGGGCATATGTTAAACCATTTAGGCCATGCGGGATATTTTAAGCTTCGTTAGCTTCTCAGACCTTTTCCCAAATATTTTTCAAATTTTTCCCATTTCCTAATTTGGTTGAATATTTATGTAATACCCACCTATTTCATAATCCAGTTTAATACCCACACATTTTCTTATTTGGTTTAATATTCAGATGTTTTCCAATTTGGTTCAATACTAATCTATTTTCCAATATGGTTTAATATCCACCTATTTTCTTATTTAGTTTAATACTAACCTATTTCCTAATTTGATAATATCCACCTATTTCATAGTTTAGTTTAATATCCACATATTTCCTAATTTGGTTCAGTGCCTACCTATTTATTAATGTGGTTTAATACCAATCTTTTTTCCAATTTGGTTTAGTACCCACCCTTTTTTCTAATTTGATTGGATATCCACAATATATTCTCCAATTTAGCTCTTACATAATGCATATTTATTGAGACTGCTTTTCTTTACATTTTGAAATAAATTCCTATGTTGTAATGAATGTATACATTATAAAATTTCTGAGTAATATGTACACAGTTTAAGCACTGCCTGCAATTCCCAAATATTACGGTTTGTATGTGCATATATGCTTTATTATCTTGGCAGTCTGTTAATATTAGATACCTAATGAAAGCCACTGCATACCAGAAAAAATGTCAAATATACAGTTAAAAAACTTGCTTAATGAAAACTACGGGGTTTTTTTTTTACATAATTTTGACTAGAGAAATATGTGCCTTTACAGAACTTACCTCCCTGGATTCAACCAAATTTGTTAACATAACAACCTTGACAACTTTCTCTTCAAAAATCATCCTGATAAAGTCGTTTATCGTTACTTTAGTCGGACCTGGATTTATAGAAAATAACACATGAAATGTATTTCTTTAAAAATAATATAACTTCTTTGGTTTGGGTCAAAATAATTTTTCTGTTCGGTGTCCGAAATCTCTAAGCGATTTAATTTTCATTTATGAAGGGTACTTGATCTGGTTATCATTCGGTGTGACTGTCGACTACTACACAAGTACAAAATGCTGGGTACAGAGACACGACATTTAAATATGACGTCATTCTTAATGATTCACGCAAATGAAGACGTAAAAGGCGCTAACCTCCTTGATTTAGGTGAACTATAAGCTATAAAAGTGTGTTGATCCAGTGTATTATGCAATTATTAAAAGTTATTGAATAAACTTTATATGATGTAATTTTTGTTTGGACAGATTTGTTGAATTGTCGGAATGCGGTAGTTCCCAATCAACACAGCGAAAACTCGTCTATAATATAATTATTTCACACCTTGTGTATAGCAATATTACACGAGAATAAACGGCAGACGGGTTGTCTACAAATTTTTAAATGATGACATATATTCATATCAAAAATAAGTAACCCGGATCAAAAGGGTGTACCACTTTAATTTATCGTTCCTACGACAACAGAGTGCAATGAAAATGAAGGAATTACATACCTTGTGCTGCTATGAAAAATTGGCTTTGCCTGTAACTCTGAAATACACAAGGCATTATTTTAGGTGGTGCGTGGCTGTTCGATAAAAGTAAATGGATGAAGACTCTCTTTCTTACAGGGACTGGTCGGACATAGCGATGGCTTTGTTGTCTACTTCTCCGAATGTATACGAAAACTACAGATGTTTGTAAACCATCGGTTTCACTACTAATTTGAGTGACAATGTCGACTTCAGATGGTATACTTGGTATAGGGTAGTATGGATGTAACGAGAGGGGGATGGTGACTTACATCTACGTAGCTGACATTAATATAACAAGTTGTAAAAAACTTACATCTACGTAACTGGCGTTAATATAATTAGAATGTGGATCATTTCCAACTTCACTGAGTATAACACGATTGTGGTCATCTAAAATAAAACAAAACATATTTCCTTAATCTTACCGCGTTATCTTCCTAAATTCTGACTGATATCATAGGAATTGGTTGTGATTTTAGATTTTACAACCCATTGATTTCACTTCTTTAAAACAAAATCAAGTGTTACTGGTAATATTTGGCCTGAACAGCTGTTAATTGTAGATTTGAAAAAGAAGTTCAGTGATCGAGCTATAAAAGAATTAATGAATGAAATGGGGTTTAACGTCCTACTGTTCTGCCCCGAACTGGGCTAATGAAGACGGGCATGCGCCATACAGTGTGCTATGAGGGAAATTTTGTGACACTACGACCTACTCTTATATCGAATTCCAACTGCCAAGGGATCTTTTACGTGCACGCCAATGTGTACACGGGACCTCGGTTAGCTACAAAAGACATTCAGTGGTCTACCTAGAAAAGAGGTTGATATAGAGAAGATGTTCATTGGTTGATGTAGAGAAGACGTCCAGTAGTCGATGTAGAAAAGGCGTCCAGTGGTCAATGTAGAGATGACGTCCGGTGGTTGATTTAGTAAAGACGTTCAGTCGTCGATGTAGTGAGAATTTAGAAAAAGAGATATAACGCATCAATTTTGATGGATATTAAGGCACAGGTTATAGGGGTTTCGGGGTATAGGTTTGTTTCATCCACATTACAAGTAGCGGGAAGCTGAACAATTGACTTATTTAGAATTGATCCCCCCCCCCCCCTTGCGAGGAGAGCTTATGGATGGTCTTATAAAGATTGCTAAACAACTAAATACTCACAAGGATAATATCCCAGATATCTATTCTTGGCTCTGTTTTCTTGAATTTGTGAATCGTCATATACAGCACTGAACTCTGACGACAGGCCCTTGATTTATACATAAACAATATATAAGTGAGTCTTAGGTAGTTTAACCCTATATTGAATTCATGATTCTGATCCAACAACTTAAATATGTTTGACCTCTCCCCCCAACAAGCCTCCCATAATATAATTGACAAAAACGCCGCTGTCAAGGCAAATTTTACTCATATCACACTGCATGGCGTCTACATGCCTCCATCAGCCCGGTTGCTGCAGAAAAGTAAGGCGCTAAACCCAATATTATTCCATTTATGTGTGTCTGGAATCAATAAGAACTACACCTACCTTGAACATATCAGTAAAGACACCTTGTCTTGAATTTAACTTAGTAAACACATCTTCAAGATGAGCTACATCAATTCTTTTGTTCTGTACAACGGATTGCAAGTTATAATAATTGGTCTCGGACTCTTGTTCACACACATTTGGGGGCGACTTTTCTCTCTTGGATGGTTTCTTCTGTTCCTTTTTATTAATCACCTTCTTTGAAAGGGGATCTTCAGAACTGTCCTCGTATTTTGTGATAGTAGCCAGCTCTATGGCAAGCATTTCATCGTTTACATAAGTGGGATCAGCCCCTGTAATTGAAAATGTATAAATATATATATATAACAATATTAGTATCCCCATACATTATCCTTATTAATTATTGTCCCTGTTAGCTTTCCTATTAGTATCCCAAATATCTCCCCCAGTAGTATCCCTATAAAACTAAATAGTAAGCTTAATTCATAAATACCGTTTACTGGTACATTATGGTTTCCATTATTACAGCTTTCGGTCACTGGTTCCGTTGTTACTTCATCAGAGTTCTTATCTTTTCTCGATTTTCTATAGAATATATGTTGGTATAGAGTAAAAATATAATTTGTGTTACTCAAAAATATAAAAAAAACGCGGGGTTGGGTAGCCGAATTGTTAATGCATGCGCGTTGGATAATAAGGTCTGACATTGAATCAAGTGGGTTTTCTCCGGGTCCCCCGACTTCCTTCCACTGTCAAAGATCCGTACGCGTAAGCGAATTATTGAAATAGAATTGAGTCACATGTTAATCTTGAAATGACCTAGTTTGTGTCGAGTGGACGTTAAACCCAATTTCTTTCTAAATATACATGAAGATCAGATTTAAGAAAAGATTTGGTAGCTTCAGCGATAAGTTTTCTAGTTCTTCCAGCTTTCTGTTAAAGACACGTGGAATGCATCGCAATACTATCAATTTTATCTTGATAAAAATGCCAGAAATATATATAACTTAACATGCAGTCACGAACAGCCAATTACACTGGAATTCAAACTGCGTGAGACATTTTCTTATTAACAACAGTTTCTCAGGTAAACCGGTTAAAATTCAGCGAGACAGATGGATAGAAAAACCTTGATGTATTAAAATGGTAGAAATACTTTTACCTGCGACGATACATGATAATGATAACCACGACAACAACAGCTAATAGTAACACAACTACTGATGAAATAACAGCTTTGTTATCCACAGCAGACGTTTGGATTTCTGTAGAAATAATCAAAAACATACATGATAAATGTTATCTTCCAAATAGATTATTTGTACTGGTAGTCACGTATAAAGTCGACTTCTTGAGCAATTGACTTATATTACAGCATCAACAATTCTTTAATGATTGAGTTACATTACGGTTTCTAAACAAATCTTTTCTATTCCAGGGCCAATAGTTCTTGAATAAGTCAAAATATATTCCTGTGCCAACAGTTCTTGCATAAGTTATTTAATTATTCCATAAATTATTTATGCCCATGTGTCAATAGTCCTTGAATATATTCATGTGCTAACAGTACTTTAATATAAGTCATTTATATTCCATGCCAACAGTCCTTGAATGAGTCATTTATATTCCATGACAACAGTCCTTGAATAAGCCCATGATAGTAAATACAAAGCAAATTGCCTTTGGAAAAGCCGATACTTACCGTGACTGCAATCAAGACCTTTATAACCAGGTAAACAATCTCCATAACATGATCCATTATTATGATTACATTCAGTATTTGGTATTCCACACTTTCTGTTATTACATGACTGTTTACACCGTTCACCATAAAACCCAGGCTGACATTCTTAAAACAAAATTGTATTATCAGTTATACCAACTGTATAACCAACACTCTGTTGCTGGGTCGCATGTCGATAGTATAACATTATTGTACCTCGTATAACCAGCATCTTGTTACATGATGTCTGTCTATATTTCATATTTTACTGTTTTTGCCATGTAATCAATAAAGTCGATGTGTACTCTTGGATTAATTTTCACTATACAATTATTAATTTCCCCGTGTAATTAACAATTTCCCCATGATTCACTGCACTGCAGCATCTTTGCATGATTATATTTGATAAATAGGGAATCTCCTACCAGTCTTTTTTGATATCAAAAAATATCACCACAAGTTGATAAAGTAACAAAAAACGAGGCTCTGCCGATTTTATTTATCCCCCAATCCCTTCTGACATGCACAAATAGATGAATATAATTCTTTGCTGTAGATTTAACTTTTACTGAACATTATGGCGTAGATATATACTCAGCCAAATTAAAAACTTGACACTCGGGATTTTTGGAACTAGATTTTTAATATTTGGTTTAAGGCAACTATTTTAGTGTTATGTTGTGCACAGACGACCTTGACATCAACAGAAAGCAAGAATACGTCTCACCGAAAGAGCTGAGCATTCTTGCTATAATAGCGCAAAAACAGATAATGTAAAATAAAAATTTCATTCAAATTACTTCATTCTGAGCTAAATGATCACTATTTGTAGTTTTGACAAGATGTGTGCATAGTTGTAACCAGGCCACTGGTATATTCAAGACTTAGTCTCGCTTTCCCATTTTTAAATTAAAATTTTAAATGGCGAACTGTTTTAATCTAGTTAAAATCTCGAGTATCTGATGCCATCGAGAGTTGATCATGATCTTGTTTTGTTAATAAATGTCTAATTAATAGTTCATATAACATTACAGGCCTAAAAATACCTGCAATAAGCAGATTTAGCTCTGATATACCTGTCTTTCAGCAAACAGTCAATACGGTCTAAATCATGATAATATACCCGTCTTTCAGTATATAGTCAATATGGTCTAAATCATGATATACCCGTCTTTCGCCAAGCAGTCAATACGGTCTAAATCATGATTCGCCTGTCTTTCACCAAACGGATAATACGGACTAAAAATGATTCATGTACAGTCATCTTTCACCACATTGATCAGTTATTTTTATTTTATGCAATCACTCCCGTTTTTACCACACTGACAAGTCAGATGATATTTGTTTATATTTTATAATTTTACCTTGAGTACAATCACCGCCTTGATATCCTGCATTACATTCTTCATTGTTACATTTACCATCAACATGGTTACATTCAGAAGGCTGTCGACAGTGACGTGAATAACAATCTTTAGAACAATCTTTACCATACTTGTGTATACCATATGATGCCTGACTATTGAATCCTCCATCATTACATTCTGTAGATTTATAATTTAATATATTAACACGAATTTTTAATATCCAACTTATTTAATATTACATTCAATGTGACTAACCGTCTAAAATCAAAATTGTTTTCACTGCATTTGACTGACAGTCTTAAATTTTCTTAGACGAAATATAAGAAATGTAATCTATAGGATATTTTTTTTCAACCTTTACCATAGTTAATATAACAAAACTGAAAATGATTGGGAAGTTTAGATTTGTCTTTGATTCCATAAAGTAGTTAGGTTTTTAAACGTTAAATAGGTGTAATTAAACTTGGTGCCCGAATGGGTTTAATATATTTATATGAGAGTCAAGGTTCGGACTATGCCTTGGAAATTAGAAGTGGGGGCGACTAGTATGTGTCTCTCTTTTGTGGACCGAAGTTAGATTGTCCATTGTATTAACTGGACGGGTAGGTCTGTTATCCTTCGGTTATGTGTCTTTGTTAAATGAGTGGCTTCTTTTCAAAAAGATCTGCTCAGGACCGATTTGATTCTACGGTATCTCTAATAGCTGAGAGAATAAAGATTTTTTAGCCGAGAGAATATCTTCCGTCAAAGTTGTGGTTGATTCCGAGGCAAAAAGAGGAATCACAACAAAATTAGCCATAACGAGAGTGAGATAATATAAGAGATTTGAGTGGCTATGGAGACCTAGTTATTCCGGGTGTCATAATTAACATACTAAAAAACCCTCATTGTCAATTACATACTGAACATATTCATATTATAGCCAATGATCAAGGAATCGTTATTTTTCAATTGGATAAACAAACGGTTGACATCCACGAGACGCCCAGAGATGGGAAAATCAATAGGACTAATCATTCATTGTCCCAGTGATTTACATCGAATATTAGTGAGTTTTAATGCGCACCACAATCGAACATATTCAAGATATTTTGATCCTTGACATATTGTTTTATGTTTCCTCGGAATCGGACAGAGATTGTAGCACCTTGAGTATCTACAAACATCATACATATTTCACATTTTGCTTAAAAGGCAGGGGCTATGACTCTAGAATAGAAGGTCTGATGTGTGTCAAAATCGAACAAGAACAAGATCGTCCACTCAACTTTGTACATATTTTTTTACATTTTTAGTAAAATGCAGGGGGCATATCTCCAGCATGGAAGGTCCGATCCGCACCATAACTGAACTCCTCAAAGAATCTTTGTTACCTAAAATATATTCCAAGTTTCATCTAAATCCGACAACAATAATTGTCGTACAATCAGATGCCATAATCCAGGAAGTTATGTACCAAAATCGAAAGGGATCGAGATCTTTGAGATATAAATCGATATTTCAAGTTTCGTCAAAAGCTTAGATAAAACGTCTAATTCAGTCAATAGAGAGATGAGAGTTCAACAGGGGATTCTCGCTGGCAGATGATAGACCAAATATAGTCTTTTTTCACTGTACTTTCACTGTTACTTGAACATGTATAACGAACTGAGATGAACTGTAGGATTTTCTATTGACCTGTACCAGTCATAGTTGTTCCGACTTGCTTTCACATATTTTCCGCCTGTATATTTGAACTCGACAGAATCACATGGAATAATCTTAAAACTTAAGTATTTATCTGTCTTTGCTGGTCAAGTGTTTCCACGTGGCTGTTGAGGAAGATTGAATAGCCCCAGAACGTAAAATCGCTTACATATCTCATCAAACATTTGCACTATACTCAAATATGGAAAATGAGGTAATATTACCTTGAGTACAATCATCACCTTGATACCCTGCACTACATCCTTGATCACATTTACCGTCAACATGGTGACATGACGAAGGCTGTTGACAGTGACGTGACTTACAATCTTTAGAACAATCTTTACCATACTTGTATGTACCATATGAAGCCTGGCTATTGAATCCTCCATCATTACATTCTGTAGATTTATAAATTAATTTATTAACATCCATGTTTAATATTCCATTTTATTTGACAGATATTCTAAAATCTTCTTACTACTGTATATAATAATAATCTTCTATATATATATTTGTGACTGTCGTTTGTCTGTGTGTCTGTCTGTTCGGGGTTGGCGGCTACACTAGGTCTGGCCCGAGTCTGAAATTTGGGGTATAGGGGTAGCTCGGACCGGGGAGTAACATAGGCCAGGTGGCGTTAGTCTACCACTTCCGGTTTCGGAGTTATGACCCCCGAGCGAAGCCGGGTATCTGTCTGTTTGCCTGTTCGGGGTTGGCGGCTACACTAGGTCTGCCCCGAGTCTGAAATTTGGGGTATAGGGGTAACTTGCATAAGTTATTTAATTATTCCATAAATTATTTATGCCCATGTGTCAATAGTCCTTGAATATATTCATGTGCTAACAGTACTTTAATATAAGTCATTTATATTCCATGCCAACAGTCCTTGAATGAGTCATTTATATTCCATGACAACAGTCCTTGAATAAGCCCATGATAGTAAATACAAAGCAAATTGCCTTTGGAAAAGCCGATACTTACCGTGACTGCAATCAAGACCTTTATAACCAGGTAAACAATCTCCATAACATGATCCATTATTATGATTACATTCAGTATTTGGTATTCCACACTTTCTGTTATTACATGACTGTTTACACCGTTCACCATAAAACCCAGGCTGACATTCTTAAAACAAAATTGTATTATCAGTTATACCAACTGTATAACCAACACTCTGTTGCTGGGTCGCATGTCGATAGTATAACATTATTGTACCTCGTATAACCAGCATCTTGTTACATGATGTCTGTCTATATTTCATATTTTACTGTTTTTGCCATGTAATCAATAAAGTCGATGTGTACTCTTGGATTAATTTTCACTATATAATTATTAATTTCCCCGTGTAATTAACAATTTCCCCATGATTCACTGCACTGCAGCATCTTTGCATGATTATATTTGATAAATAGGGAATCTCCTACCAGTCTTTTTTGATATCAAAAAATATCACCA
The DNA here is from genome assembly GCF_932274485.2 of Patella vulgata. NCBI lineage: Eukaryota > Metazoa > Mollusca > Gastropoda > Patellidae > Patella > Patella vulgata. The sequence goes on from NC_065881.2 coordinate 19,930,614, forward strand.
CAAGTTGATAAAGTAACAAAAAACGAGGCTCTGCCGATTTTATTTATCCCCCAATCCCTTCTGACATGCACAAATAGATGAATATAATTCTTTGCTGTAGATTTAACTTTTACTGAACATTATGGCGTAGATATATACTCAGCCAAATTAAAAACTTGACACTCGGGATTTTTGGAACTAGATTTTTAATATTTGGTTTAAGGCAACTATTTTAGTGTTATGTTGTGCACAGACGACCTTGACATCAACAGAAAGCAAGAATACGTCTCGCCGAAAGAGCTGAGCATTCTTGCTATCATAGCGCAAAAACAGATAATGTAAAATAAAAATTTCATTCAAATTACTTCATTCTGAGCTAAATGATCACTATTTGTAGTTTTGACAAGATGTGTGCATAGTTGTAACCAGGCCACTGGTATATTCAAGACTTAGTCTCGCTTTCCCATTTTTAAATTAAAATTTTAAATGGCGAACCGTTTTAATCTAGTTAAAATCTCGAGTATCTGATGCCATCGAGAGTTGATCATGATCTTGTTTTGTTAATAAATGTCTAATTAATAGTTCATATAACATTACAGGTCTAAAAATAACTGCAATAAGCAGATTTAGCTCTGATATACCTGTCTTTCAGCAAACAGTCAATACGGTCTAAATCATGATAATATACCCGTCTTTCAGTATATAGTCAATATGGTCTAAATCATGATATACCCGCCTTCGCCAAGAAGTCAATACGGTCTAAATCATGATTCGCGAGTCTTTCACCAAACGGATAATACAGACTAAAAATGATTCATGTACAGTCATCTTTCACCACATTGATCAGTTATTTATATTTTATGCAATCACTCCCGTTTTTACCACACTGACAAGTCAGATGATATTTGTTTATATTTTATAATTTTACCTTGAGTACAATCACCGCCTTGATATCCTGCATTACATTCTTCATTGTTACATTTACCATCAACATGGTTACATTCAGAAGGCTGTCGACAGTGACGTGAATAACAATCTTTAGAACAATCTTTACCATACTTGTGTATACCATATGAAGCCTGACTATTGAATCCTCCATCATTACATTCTGTAGATTTATAATTTAATATATTAACACGAATTTTTAATATCCAACTTATTTAATATTACATTCAATGTGACTAACCGTCTAAAATCAAAATTGTTTTCACTGCATTTGACTGACAGTCTTAAATTTTCTTAGACGAAATATAAGAAATGTGATCTATAGGATATTTCTTTTCAACCTTTACCATAGTTAATATAACAAAACTAAAAATGATTGGGAAGTTTATATTTGTCTTTGATTCCATAAAGTAGTTAGGTTTTTAAACGTTAAATAGTGTGTAATTAAACATGGTGCCCGAATGGGTTTAATATATTTATATGAGAGTGAAGGTTCGGACTATGCCTTGGAAATTAGAAGTGGGGGCGACTAGTATGTGTCTCTCTTTTGTGGACCGAAGTTAGATTGTCCATTGTATTAACTGGACGGGTAGGTCTGTTATCCTTCGGTTATGTGTCTTTGTTAAATGAGTGGCTTCTTTTCAAACAGATTGGCTCTGGACCGATTTGATTCTACGGTATCTCTAATAGCTGAGAGAATAAATATTTTTTAGCCGAGAGAATATTTTCCGTCAAAGAGGTGGTTGATTCCGAGGCAAAAAGAGGAATCACAACAAAATTAGCCATAACGAGAGTGAGATAATATAAGAGATTTGAGTGGCTATGGAGACCTAGTTATCCCGGGTGTCATAATTAACATACTAAAAAATATTAATATATTAACATCCATGTTTAGTATTCCATTTTATTTGACATATATTCTAAAATATTCTAACTACTATATAATAATTATTGACAATACCTGTTGACAATGGAATATTGTTAGCTTTTAAGACATATATCCAACAGGACAATATCGATAGTCATTTATCTTTGACTTTATATGTCTTTAACATGTGGATCTAAAATCTTGCGACGTTTGATATTGCAACATTCTGAGGAAGTTTCATTTGGGAAAAGTCGATACTTACCGCGAGTACAATCCAGACCTTTATAACCAGGTAAACAATCTCCATTACATGATCCATTAATATGATTACACTCAGTATTTTGTCTACTGCACTTTCTGTTATTACATGATTGTATACACCGATCACCATAGAACCCAGACTGACATTCTGAAAATAAAATTCATCAGCAGTTATACCAATTTTATATCATATATTTAGTAAATCATCTATGCACGAATTCAATAACCTTGATATCCTAGCCCATGCAACTATTCACATGTAACAGTCAATTACATCCTGGGTTATTTCATATTTTATATCTTACTGTGGTTTTACTGTCTGTATACACCCACCTTTCATCCATTTCACAATACGATTTAATTTATGATATACCCGTCTTTCACTACATAGTCAATAGGTCTATGTCATGAGTAAATACGGTCTTAAAGATACATTATGTAAGATTTCGATAAAGAGCTGAGCATTCTTGCTATAATAGCGCAAAAACAGATAATGTAAAATAAAAATTTCATTCAAATTACTTCATTCTGAGCTAAATGATCACTATTTGTAGTTTTGACAAGATGTGTGCATAGTTGTAACCAGGCCACTGGTATATTCAAGACTTAGTCTCGCTTTCCCATTTTTAAATTAAAATTTTAAATGGCGAGCCGTTTTAATCTAGTTAAAATCTCGAGTATCTGATGCCATCGAGAGTTGATCATGATCTTGTTTTGTTAATAAATGTCTAATTAATAGTTCATATAACATTACAGGCCTAAAAATACCTGAAATAAGCAGATTTAGCTCTGATATACCTGTCTTTCAGGAAACAGTCAATACGGTCTAAATCATGATAATATACCCGTCTTTCAGTATATAGTCAATATGGTCTAAATCATGATATACCCGTCTTTCGCCAAGAAGTCAATACGGTCTAAATCATGATTCGCCTGTCTTTCACCAAACGGATAATACGGACTAAAAATGATTCATGTACAGTCATCTTTCACCACATTGATCTACCACACTGACAAGTCAGATGATATTTGTTTATATTTTATAATTTTACCTTGAGTACAATCACCGCCTTGATATCCTGCATTACATTCTTCATTGTTACATTTACCATCAACATGGTTACATTCAGAAGGCTGTCGACAGTGACGTGAATAACAATCTTTAGAACAATCTTTACCATACTTGTGTATACCATATGAAGCCTGACTATTGAATCCTCCATCATTACATTCTGTAGATTTATAATTTAATATATTAACACGAATTTTTAATATCCAACTTATTTAATATTACATTCAATGTGACTAACCGTCTAAAATCAAAATTGTTTTCACTGCATTTGACTGACAGTCTTAAATTTTCTTCGACGAAATATAAGAAATGTGATCTATAGGATATTTTTTTTTCAACCTTTACCATAGTTAATATAACAAAACTAAAAATGATTGGGAAGTTTAGATTTGTCTTTGATTCCATAAAGTAGTTAGGTTTTTAAACGTTAAATAGTGTGTAATTAAACATGGTGCCCGAATGGGTTTAATATATTTATATGAGAGTGAAGGTTCGGACTATGCCTTGGAAATTAGAAGTGGGGGCGACTAGTATGTGTCTCTCTTTTGTGGACCGAAGTTAGATTGTCCATTGTATTAACTGGACGGGTAGGTCTGTTATCCTTCGGTTATGTGTCTTTGTTAAATGAGTGGCTTCTTTTCAAACAGATTGGCTCTGGACCGATTTGTTTCTACGGTATCTCTAATAGCTGAGAGAATAAAGATTTTTTAGCCGAGAGAATATCTTCCGTCAAAGAGGTGGTTGATTCCGAGGCAAAAAGAGGAATCACAACAAAATTAGCCATAACGAGAGTGAGATAATATAAGAGATTTGAGTGACTATGGAGACCTAGTTATCCCGGGTGTCATAATTAACATACTAAAAAATATTAATATATTAACATCCATGTTTAATATTCCATTTTATTTGACATATATTCTAAAATATTCTAACTACTGTATATAATAATTATTGACAATACCTGTTGACAATGGAATATTGTTAGCTTTTAAGACATATATCCAACAGGACAATATCGATAGTCATTTATCTTTGACTTGATATGTCTTTAACATGTGGATCTAAAATCTTGCGACGTTTGATATTGCAACATTCTGAGGAAGTTTCATTTGGGAAAAGTCGATACTTACCGCGAGTACAATCCAGACCTTTATAACCAGGTAAACAATCTCCATTACATGATCCATTAATATGATTACACTCAGTATTTTGTCTACTGCACTTTCTGTTATTACATGATTGTATACACCGATCACCATAGAACCCAGACTGACATTCTGAAAATAAAATTCATCAGCAGTTATACCAATTTTATATCATATATTTAGTAAATCATCTATGCACGAATTCAATAACCTTGATATCCTAGCCCATGCAACTATTCACATGTAACAGTCAATTACATCCTGGGTTATTTCATATTTTATATCTTACTGTGGTTTTACTGTCTGTATACACCCACCTTTCATCCATTTCACAATACGATTTAATTTATGATATACCCGTCTTTCACTACATAGTCAATAGGTATATGTCATGAGTAAATACGGTCTTAAAGATACATTATGTAAGATTTCGATAAAGAGCTGAGCATTCTTGCTATAATAGCGCAAAAACAGATAATGTAAAATAAAAATTTCATTCAAATTACTTCATTCTGAGCTAAATGATCACTATTTGTAGTTTTGACAAGATGTGTGCATAGTTGTAACCAGGCCACTGGTATATTCAAGACTTAGTCTCGCTTTCCCATTTTTAAATTAAAATTTTAAATGGCGAAGCGTTTTAATCTAGTTAAAATCTCGAGTATCTGATGCCATCGAGAGTTGATCATGATCTTGTTTTGTTAATAAATGTCTAATTAATAGTTCATATAACATTACAGGCCTAAAAATACCTGCAATAAGCAGATTTAGCTCTGATATACCTGTCTTTCAGCAAACAGTCAATACGGTCTAAATCATGATAATATACCCGTCTTTCAGTATGTAGTCAATATGGTCTAAATCGTGATATACCCGTCTTTCGTCAAGCAGTCAATACGGTCTAAATCATGATTCGCCTGTCTTTCACCAAACGGATAATACGGACTAAAAATGATTCATGTACAGTCATCTTTCACCACATTGATCAGTTATTTATATTTTATGCAATCACTCCCGTTTTTACCACACTGACAAGTCAGATGATATTTGTTTATATTTTATAATTTTACCTTGAGTACAATCACCGCCTTGATATCCTGCATTACATTCTTCATTGTTACATTTACCATCAACATGGTTACATTCAGAAGGCTGTCGACAGTGACGTGAATAACAATCTTTAGAACAATCTTTACCATACTTGTGTATACCATATGAAGCCTGACTATTGAATCCTCCATCATTACATTCTGTAGATTTATAATTTAATATATTAACACGAATTTTTAATATCCAACTTATTTAATATTACATTCAATGTGACTAACCGTCTAAAATCAAAATTGTTTTCACTGCATTTGACTGACAGTCTTAAATTTTCTTCGACGAAATATAAGAAATGTGATCTATAGGATATTTTTTTTTCAACCTTTACCATAGTTAATATAACAAAACTAAAAATGATTGGGAAGTTTAGATTTGTCTTTGATTCCATAAAGTAGTTAGGTTTTTAAACGTTAAATAGTGTGTAATTAAACATAGTGCCCGAATGGGTTTAATATATTTATATGAGAGTGAAGGTTCGGACTATGCCTTGGAAATTAGAAGTGGGGGCAACTAGTATGTGTCTCTCTTTTGTGGACCGAAGTTAGATTGTCCATTGTATTAACTGGACGGGTAGGTCTGTTATCCTTCGGTTATGTGTCTTTGTTAAATGAGTGGCTTCTTTTCAAAAAGATCTGCTCTGAACCGATTTGATTCTACGGTATCTCTAATAGCTGAGAGAATAAAGATTTTTTAGCCGAGAGAATATCTTCCGTCAAAGTGGTGGTTGATTCCGAGGCAAAAAGAGGAATCACAACAAAATTAGCCATAACGAGAGTGAGATAATATAAGAGATTTGAGTGGCTATGGAGACCTAGTTATCCCGGGTGTCATAATTAACATACTAAAAAATATTAATATATTAACATCCATGTTTAATATTCCATTTTATTTGACATATATTCTAAAATATTCTAACTACTGTATATAATAATTATTGACAATACCTGTTGACAATGGAATATTGTTAGCTTTTAAGACATATATCCAACAGGACAATATCGATAGTCATTTATCTTTGACTTTATATGTCTTTAACATGTGGATCTAAAATCTTGCGACGTTTGATATTGCAACATTTTGAGGAAGTTTCATTTGGGAAAAGTCGATACTTACCGCGAGTACAATCCAGACCTTTATAACCAGGTAAACAATCTCCATTACATGATCCATTAATATGATTACACTCAGTATTTTGTCTACTGCACTTTCTGTTATTACATGATTGTATACACCGATCACCATAGAACCCAGACTGACATTCTGAAAATAAAATTCATCAGCAGTTATACCAATTTTATATCATATATTTAGTAAATCATCTATGCACGAATTCAATAACCTTGATATCCTAGCCCATGCAACTATTCACATGTAACAGTCAATTACATCCTGGGTTATTTCATATGTTATATCTTACTGTGGTTTTACTGTCTGTATACACCCACCTTTCATCCATTTCACAATACGATTTAATTTATGATATACCCGTCTTTCACTACATAGTCAATAGGTCTATGTCATGAGTAAATACGGTCTTAAAGATACATTATGTAAGATTTCGATAAAGAGCTGAGCATTCTTGCTATAATAGCGCAAAAACAGATAATGTAAAATACAAATTTCATTCAAATTACTTCATTCTGAGCTAAATGATCACTATTTGTAGTTTTGACAAGATGTGTGCATAGTTGTAACCAGGCCACTGGTATATTCAAGACTTAGTCTCGCTTTCCCATTTTTAAATTAAAATTTTAAATGGCGAACCGTTTTAATCTAGTTAAAATCTCGAGTATCTGATGCCATCGAGAGTTGATCATGATCTTGTTTTGTTAATAAATGTCTAATTAATAGTTCATATAACATTACAGGCCTAAAAATACCTGTAATAAGCAGATTTAGCTCTGATATACCTGTCTTTCAGCAAACAGTCAATACGGTCTAAATCATGATAATATACCCGTCTTTCAGTATATAGTCAATATGGTCTAAATCATGATATACCCGTCTTTCGCCAAGCAGTCAATACGGTCTAAATCATGATTCGCCTGTCTTTCACCAAACGGATAATACGGACTAAAAATGATTCATGTACAGTCATCTTTCACCACATTGATCAGTTATTTATATTTTATGCAATCACTCCCGCTTTTACCACACTGACAAGTCAGGTGATCATTGTTTATATTTTATAATTTTAACTAGAGTACAATCACCACCTTTATATCCTGCATTACATTCTTCAATATTACATTTACCATCAACATGGTTACATGAAGACGGCTGTCGACAGAACAGCCATTTGCGTACATGTATTTCGTCAAAATCGGATAACAATTGTGACCTGTAGAGGGACCATGAACAAACGTGAACAGATGGACGGACGGACGAGCGTTCGGACCTACGTAATAATTATACGTCCACATAATATCAGTTCTGACCGTATCAATGTTCATTAAGCGTAGCCGTACTTTATTCGTTACTATATTCTGCAGAAATCTAGCTTTTATGTTAACGAAAATACATTAACAAAATTATCAATTTCAGCAGGCTCGACGATCAATTTCAGCAGAAATGATATGAAATTATACAATTATACAAAACGTACAGAACGTATCAATTGTAAAGACATGAAAAGAATGTATCCATTTTAAAGAAATGAAAAGTATCATAATTGTTTGACAGGAAATACTCATTATTGGCAAGGCTGATTATAGTAAAGCGTTATGCTACTTGCATTATGTTTGATTACAACTTAATTTGTGTACAATAGTCACCCATCCACCCTGGATGGCACCCTGCCTCACATTCTCCATTATTTATGTCACATGATGATGGTGTCCGACAATTTCTATCTGTACATTCTACAATTAAACATTTCAGGTGCTATTTCAAATATTAAGCTTGTTTATTACTGTGCCCTTATCATTTATATGATTTTTTCAAAATTTAAGTTTTCTCCTTTTTCTTCTTTTTTTGATGCTAAATCATGTCATATTTTTTTTATCAGACATATTCGTATTAAAACATTCCTTTTGATGTGTTATAAAGAAAAAAACAACTTAGATGCATTTCTGTTTTCTACTGCACACGTTCCAAATGTCGAGGAGTTGTAAAAAGAAACCCAAACCAAGAAGTGATATCTGGCAAATAAATGGACTTAAGCAGCGTTTTAAAATTTTGAAATATTTTGTCTTAAACATACATTATGCAAGACGTCGGTGGGGAGTTAAAAGGTCGTACCTGGATTTTGCGAAATTGTCCAGGAAAGCCAAAAAAAACACACAGAGGTTAAGAATCAAAATGTCTAAAACCGTCACGTCAAAATGTCGTATGTAAAATGTCGTATTTCTGAAGCTTTTCTTAAATATTTCTGTACCAAGTGTATGTGTAGCCATTAAAACAAGCTCAACATTTAGTGCAGAAATAAAAAGTGAAAGTTAGTTATTTGCAATTTTATACAGCAAAGACGTATCACAGGAACATATTCACCTTTACCTGCTTCAATTTCATAGAATTCACACAGTAGACGCCCAACAATAATTTCTATAATACATATTTAACTATAAAACAATACTGGCTACATTTCGTTTGATTGTAAGACTTTGGTTAGACACAAAGTTGATTTTTTAATAAAAAAAATACATTTTCACTCTTCATATTTTTTTTTTTTTGGAACACCCCATATACGACATTTTGGAACAATATCTATAAAACCTCTTTTTATTGGCTTAGAAATACGACAACTAGATGAAAAGATGCGCAAGAAAATCCTCATTCTGAAGAAACAAAAAAGTGAATTTCGCAAAATATGCCAGATACGATCTTTTGATTCCCCACCGACGAAGAGCTAAATCTGCCAATTGCAGGTCTTTCTTTAGGTCTTAATTATTAATTTGACATTAATTAACTGATCAGACCATAATGAACTCTCGATATCATCGCTAGCCTGCGATATTTACTGGATTAGAACATTATCTAGTTTTTAACTATGATAGTGAGAACTGCCCGCTCTTTATCTAATCTCCCATAATGTATCTTTAAGCAGTTATTTTGAAACATTTGTGGTTCATGTTTTATTATAAGATATTAGATTTTTTTAAAAATGAAATGAAGTCGTCCTACGTTTCTGCGCCGACTAGAGTAATGAAGACAGGTATACGTCATGCAGGATTTCAGAACTCTACCTCTGAGAAAACCACAGAAACTCTAGAATTGAACAGGTAGGCCTATCAGTTTTTGAATGGTAGTAATTGTTGTGTTTTAGCAAAAGTGTTATTACTTATATTAGTCTAAACAACTTTTATTGTTCATTAATTAACAATAGGATGAGACACAAGTTTTTCAACTTATAATGTCTTCTCCTTCACATAAAGTTATAACAAAAATCATACTACAATAAGATACCACGTCAAAAAATCCCGATGAACTTCTCGGCCAATGCAGGGATCGAAAACGCGACCTCCAGGCTAGCGAGCCAGCGTCTTACCCACTTAGCAATTATATGAATGCTCATTATCACCAATATTGACACAAACACATTTTGAAGAACATTAAATACAGCTCACTCTAACATTAATGGAACTTGCCTTGTTTACAGTCATCACCCCTCCAACCTGGTTTACACCCTCCTTCACAACTTCCATACTTTATATCACATGATGATGTTGATATCAGACAGTTTCTATCTTTACATAAATTATTACAATTTTCTCCATAGTTTATAGTCTGATTACATTCTACAATAAAATATATTATTATTTGTGGGGCGAATGGTTAACGCGTGCGCGTTGGATCATAATCATAAGGTCTGTCATTGAGTCAAGTCTCGTGGTTTCGATTCCTCGCTTGTACGTGACAAGGAATAGGGTCGTCTGTCCAACCTCGTGGGGTTTCTCCGGGTCCTCCGGTTTCCAACCACTGCTATAAAGAGTCCTACGCGCAAACGAGATATTGAAATAAACAAAAATACAATTTACAAATATGATATGACAACTGTATGAATGGTGAAACAAATATTGATTTTAAGATACAAATTTTGATTTTAGTGTACAAATATCGAAATACGATAACAGATGAGGAAATAAGAATTAAGGACTATGGATTAAGAACTAAGAATTAAGAACATTGAATGTAATAAGTAATGAGTAATTTTACCTTGTGTACAATCACCACCTTGATATCCTGCACTGCATCCTCTGTAATTACATTTACCATCCACATGGTTACATAGAGAAGCCTGTCGACAGTGACGTGAATAACAATCTTTAGAACAATTTTTACCATATGAAGACTGGTAACATTCTGTGGATTGATAAATTAAAATATTAACTTATTAACTGCGTTCATGGTCACCAATCAAAATCGTCGTTTAATACGATTATACCTTTAGTAAGAGTAGCGCGAACAGTTTATTCACTCTCCCCTGACATCATCTGTTACTGTTAAATTTGGCTGTTTTGTTTATGAGTGGGTTGTGGGCACAAAGTAATCTAATTGTGCCAGTCTTTATCGACATGCGTACGGCTTATTGGCTTAGTTGCGACGATATTGTTCACCCGCATCTTATCTGTGATGTACAATATATCTAGATTAGCTCTACAATAATGTTCCGTTTCTTCGTCAAATTGAACTATAAATCTTACTTGTATTACAACTGGTTCCAGTAAATCCATCAGCACATCCGTAAGGGCATTGACCTGTGACTGGATCACATCTATCACCAGGTGACTGACAGTAACACAATGATGTACAATCTGATCTAAAGGTACCAACCGAACAAACTATATAAATAATATAAAATTCAAATTTATAAGGAATTTAATAGCCACGGCAGACTGGTTTTGGCTTAAAATCATTGAATGAAGACTGAAATATTCGATTCTATTTCATTCCTTATAGAGTTTGTGTATTTATAAAAGTGTGTGCGTCATATAAAATTCAAATAATGTGGTACATATTTCTATTCTGCTTCTGCAAGTCCGTTTTTTCTATCCAGATTAAGCTGTAATACAACAAATATTCTGAACAATAAATATTCTAACAAAGCGTTTTGTGAAAAAAAACCCAATCCAATTGATCACCACAAGCGCTTTGGTTACATTGGTTACAAACTGTTCTGGGCGGCAGAATTATGACATTTTACACATCTTACGCGTGTACATACAATTTTATGAACCCATGTATCTAAATATACATCAAAATGTTTTATTTATTTATTAATAATTCTAAAATATGTTTTAGAATCTAACTGACATGAAATATAAAGTTACTATTTACGCCCCATTAACTTCATCGCTGATAGTAGTGGCTGGGGGGAATATTCAATACGGATCAGTTTGGTGAATACAGTGCGGTTCCACGTGCAAGTCTATTTTAAGCCAGTTTGCTTCGATTGACATAAATACTTCATTTACAAAGCTACACTTAAAGCTGTAAAATAGGGCGGGGGGGGGGGGGGGGTCTCTAATAACCCTTACTTCTTCAAACAGGTTTGTCCGGAAATATACATGCCCTTCGCAATCTCGGCCTAAAGTCCCACCTCTGCCACTGTTGACGTTAGTATACTTTATTTTAAATTTTTCTTACCATAAACTTCAACTTCACAGAGATTCACAAAAACGTATTTTGTAGGTTCGTCAGACTTGTCATTGGTAATAGTTATATATCTTCCTGCACTGTTACAGTGTACCATAAATCCATTAGACTTATTCGTTGAATCATAATTATCTTCTGGTCTACACGGACTTTGATTTGTTTGGTTACGTTCATCTACGAATAATTTGAATCCTTTAAATCTATAAGTGATATCTATATAAATAAACAAGAATAATTTACAAAAATAAAAATGAGGATGTCTGTGTTTATTTTTGGGCGGATGACGTGTGGCGGGTAGTCATATGATTATTTAAAATAAATAAATCAGAATCATAAGACTGCAAAGACAAGCGAGGGTTTGACACCGACACAAATACACCTTCAGGCGCGGATCCAGAGGGGGGGGGGGTGGGGGGTCGACCCCCCCACCCTGCTCAGCTACATATTTTTTGTTGTAAATCAACACTTTTTATGAGAAAAGTTTCTCGGCCGTGTGCTTTATCCTTTATCGTCAGATGTGGGACAGGATGGACACTCAAAGCACGAGACAATGATATAGACATTATGTGATATCACAATTAATGCTTTGCATCCATAAAATTGAATCACAATGTCATTGTATTAATTCATAATAAAAATTGACGTCAAAGAATTTCTCGGTTTACAAAGCTCAATGTGTATGTATATACGCCAAAATACCCATATAAACCATGCGGGGGAGGGGGGAGAGAGATACATCGTCTCAGGAACCGGGCAACCCCCCCCCCCCCCTGCAAAAATTCCTGGATCCACCCCTGACCTTTATTGGCAGAAAAACTGCGTTCCGCAATATGTGTGTATGGATGTCTGAGTGTTTTTTTTTGTCATGATGTGTGATGGGTAGTCAAATGGTGATAATTTTTAAATATACTAAGTTAATTGGCCCTCGTTTCCATCGGAGACTAAATAAGCCTGTAAGATAAAACTCTAAATTGAGCTACATTTCGAAATAATAAATATTATTAAAACACCATTTTTGTGTTGTGTCAAATTCAATAACACAGACCTTCTGGTTTGCAGATTTTTCCAAATTTGCTTGAGAAATATTGTTTGTTTAATTGTGTTTGGAATTCTAAACAAGCTAAGGCCTAACAAGAATAATATTCCTTTTCATAGGCACCTCGGTATTGCATAAGCTCTCATCTCTGTTAATTTCATCGAATTCGGCCAATTAATTCTGCTCTTGTTGTTGAAAACAAAATGTCCGTAAAATCAATCGCGCTAATTCTTAGATATTGATGGTAAAACTATGTACAGTGATATACATAAGAACTAACACCAGAATCCGTCAATAGAAAAACTGATATTAAAATCACGCTGTGCTTATATTTAAGATATGAACAGTGTACAGACGTGGTATAAACCACATTGTAAAACACAATACTATAATCCAAATTGCAAAAGAAATCGATTTCTATATTTCGTATTACTACATGTACTAATAACTACTGAATGATTAGAGGAAAAACACATCTCAGCAAACGTGATTATCGCGGACGTGATAACCTAGTAGCTGGATCCACCAATTATAATATATAATATTACAAAACACTATATAATCGATAACGTTCAATCTTCAAATATTGTATAATTTGTTTATTGGTATTATAAGGGTAAAGTTGAAGAGTAAAGACACCATATAATATGTGTATTAATATTAATAGTCTGTATTCAAAAATTATATACAGGTATATTTCTGTTTTAACAATGATAAATTTAAATTCTACTTACGGTAATCCCTTGCATATATCTTTATGTTATTAACAGGATAACTTTGTCCTAAATCTACTCCCCATAAAGCATTTGTTTTGCCACCAGCCGTATGGGTACATTTATTATATTCCTGGGCATGACGAGTATCACCATCTACTGCATAATGAGAATATCTTCGTCCATTCTCGCCCCAATAGGTTGAGCTCTGCCACGTATTTTTGTTAAATGCAACATTTTCTGAAAATTGAATTGGAATAAGTTTGTAGATGGCAATCAAAGTGGCATGAATTAAATGTGAATACCAAAAAATACTAAAGACTTACTGGAACCCCTAGGGGTTCAGCCACTTTCGTTTATTTCATCTATAAAGATGTTTAGTTTCTCACTGCTTTACATTTTTATTCCACATAATAAATTAAAATGAAAATCCATTGATACATACAGAAAAGTAATCTGGCGCTTAATACAAATAAACCGAAGAAGATTTATTAAAAATGCTAGGATTAGCAACTGGGAATAGACCAAGACCATAAACTTAGTGTTCGATTATACGATTTTAATTTTCCCATAACCTCCCATTCATGTACAGTAACATACCTAAATCGCCAGGCTATATGTCTAAATTTTCTCACCCAGACGTTTTGCTTGGGTTTGCATATTGTAACGTTCATAGAATTGGCACCTTCCAATGTGAAATCCAAACAATTTTACACTGATGTAGCATTTTGTGTTTATGAACTTCTGAAGTTTGATTGTCCTTTAGGATAAATAGTACTATGTTATATCTAACCCCAAATATAGTTAACCCTTTAGTATCGATGGTACTGTGTTATCTAGAATATTGATAACCCTTTAGTATCGACGTATACTGTGTCATATAGAATATAGTTAACCCTTTAGTATCGATGGTACTGTGTTACCTAGAATATTGATAACCCTATTGATGGTATTATGTTATCCAGAATATTGATAACCCTTTAGCATAATATCGATGGCTCTACCTGTTGTCCTTGATAATACTAACCCTTTGGCCCCACCCCCCACAATATTGATGGTACTATGGTATATCTGACCAAGAATATTGATAGCCGTTTAGTATCGATTATAATGATAACCCTTTGGTCTAACCCAGAATATAGATAACTCTTTAGCATCGATGAATCTACATGTCCAGAATATTGTTAAGCCTTTAGTATCGATTATAATGATAACCCTTTGGTCTAACCCAGAATATTGATAGTATCGATGAATCTACATGTCCAGAATATTGTTAAGACTTTAGTATCGATGCCTCGACCTCGACATGTATATATCGAACCCAGTATAAATTATTGTCTGGGTTCGATGGTATATATATATATAACCCACTATTCCAGTGCCTTTATAGTTAGTTGATAGTAAATATTTTACACAAATATTATTTTTATCACTCTAGACTAAAACTGGGTTCATAGCAACCAGACCCCGTATACTCGTTCTTAGTGCATTAACAGGATACCCACCTGGAAAAAAAACACAGAAAATGTTTAATTAAATGCTTCCTACCTTTAAAGTTAGATAATATTTCCTACCTTTTTGACAAGAAGAACCGTGCCATCCTTTCTGACATCTACCACTAGAGCAGTAACCTGTATCATATTTACAATCTCCTCCAATACAATGACATATATATCTATTATTATATCCAAATCTTAGTTGTCCTGATACAAAAAAACCAAACAGATTACTAATTATTAAATACATGTATATTTTAATACATACATAACGTTGAAAATGTTTGAAAGATACATGGTTTCTAGCGTCATTTTGACGTTCATCTTGGGAAACTGGAGGGCACTTTCCTAAGACACAGAAACTGAGATTTAATACAACATATGACATATCAAATACATGTACTACGTTTTAGTTTTATTGATGTAATAATAATCAGATGTGTACGATTTTGACAGAATATTTTAAGCAAGCAAATACATGGAAAAACAAAAATCATGACTATTAGTTTATTTTTTTCAATAGCCAAATCACGTTGAACTGGATTCCAACGGAACTTTTTGTGCACACTTGGAAGCTCACCGTCATTGTAGCGTTATACAGGCCCGGACTAGGCCTTGATTACCTGTTGGGCCCCATGGCGCGAAGGCCCGGCCAGGTGGCTTATAGTTCTGAGCTCACACAATCCGATTCTAATCCTACCCACGTCCCTAGCTATCCACATTGAGACCAGTCACCGGTTTTCCTCTACTTTACGATCAAGTAAAAGTATATTTTTTTCAAAAGATTATATAAACAATTTTTTCAAAAACATTACTCCGCCAGGTACCTCTAGACTCTGGAAACCCGAACAAGTGTGCGTAACATTTTCGTGCACGTAAAAGGACTCTTGGAAGTTGTAATTGAATATAAGAGTAGACCATAGCGCCGTTGTCCGGGCAAAGTTTCCGTCATAGCACACTGTATGGCGTATACCCATCTTCATTAGCCCAGTCCGAACAGAACCCCATTTTATTTCATTTCATTTTCACTACTCTGTAATTTTGTATCGTTTGCAGACTTTGATGGTGCTGTATTTTATATTTTCTGACATTTAGTATACCACTGATATCTATAATATTACTTTATATACCGTAACATAAACTTTATAGTTTAAATAATATCACACTTCTTTGTACTTATGAAATTTGAAAGCTTATTGATATAGATGGCACTACATGTATAATTTATATATTCTTACATTTTATATATTGATAATTAAATAAAGTCTGAAAAAGCTTACCATTTATATACTGAATATATACCACAAAGATGATGGTCATATAAAATAAACACTGTCGTATATCGGCCATGTTCCTGTAGTGTCTACTAGGAAAAATTTGTGTAACTGCTCCTTTTAAAACCTGAAACATGTCATGTTATATCTTCCTGGTCTGTATATGCATTAACGATGTTAAAGTAGCTAAGTCTCAATATCATCCAAAGTCTTCGACATTGAAAACACGAATTATTTGTCAATTTAAATCAAAGATGGGCTTCTGATATCCTATATTTTACGACAAAATAAACATTTTACCATCAGTACACGACTCGTGTACCATAATGTGATTCAGCGCCATTTGTAACAAGGGACTCGAAGAACGCGGCAGACAAGTTCCACAAGCCATGTCAAATGGTGATGTCATATTCTTATCTGGAGAGCATGCACAATAATTACTATCGGTATACATTGAAATAACCAGGCGCTAGAGATTGCCATTCAATTCAGACTTCTTGCGTATTTTGCCGAACGTAACTGATTTGAAATTAGAGTAAAAACCAAAACGATTGAATGTAAATCAGTTTATATACATTCATATTAAATTATTATGCGTTGCGACCCATTGTGTCAATTTCTAGGTCCCAAATATTAGCGATTTAGCTCCTTTAAGTATATATCAAAAACAAGCTGTAGTGAGGAAAATGAATCACATTTATTATTTGAAAACGTATATACTCTTCAATATTACTCTTAAACCTAACCCTTTTTAGACGGCTGAACTTTGATCCAATTTACCCTTTACCCCTCTTAAACGGATTAGGGCTATGGTTAGTATTCCCAAAAATACTCATTTATATAAAGCAGCTATTGTAAACTCTCGGACCTCCCCCAACCGGCCTACATTTGGGATTCCTTGGTGACAATCGAGTGAAAACGGAAAATTTGGGACAGTAACGCATGCGCCGTCTGAAAAAGAAAATACCTTAACCCCAACCATGACAGCTGAAATATATTTGTTTTGTTTACTTACGTCACCATTCTACTCATACCACATCCATTTTTCCCATTACAATTCTGTGCACTACGGGCTTGGTTTTTATGGGTTTTTTTTGTTTTTTTTCAGCAAATAACAGCGTTTTAATTACTTTATACAATTGTAAACGATAATGAATAGTCTCATTTATCAGTTCGTTTTATTTGAACCTTCTGATAAATGAGGGCTACTCTAAGTAGCATTGAGTCAATGTAAGCCAGAATAATGTGTTATCATTTAATCGCATGTTATCATATTAATAGTTGAATATACAGATTCATTTATAAATTCTAATAGTTCAAGCCTTGGTATGCGCGATATTCTTATATTATGTCTTTCCATAATGTCGTTTAATAGGCAAATATTATATTACTAGCCATGCAAGTACTTTAACAGTTCTTAAATATTGTATTTCTGAAATTTGGGAGATTTATTAAAGCCTTATACAGTCATAATACAGTTTGTAAACAATTGGGCGTGATTTGTTTTTATACAGTAATGATAATATTCTTACTGAAAATATTGATTAAGAATGGTAGCTACTGTTGATTAAAGAATCCTGTAAATATAAACACTGTATAGACTGTAGACTTTTTACCAATATAATGACACTATTCCAATTTTACTGGAACGAAAAGGTTAGTTGTAGTTTTTTTTTACTTAATTTTTACAGCCATGTTATAATGTCTGCATCATGACTAGTAGTTTATATGAAATACAGGATATGACTGATACAAGGATGTATTTCGTTATCAAATCCCATTACATTATATAGCATCATATTAGCTATAGTCAAACGTTTATATAAAAGTTGGGGATCACGGTGGCTAAGTGGGTAAGACGCTGGCTCGCTAGCCTGGAGGTCGGGTGTTCGATCCCTGCATTGGCCGAGAAAGTTCATCCAGATTTTCCGGCGTGGTTCCCCTTTGTAAGTGATGCAGGACGAAGGGCCTGACAAGGACGTCTGTCTAGTCGTTCGGATGGGACAAAAAACCGAGGTCCCGTGTACACATTGGCGTGCACGTAAAAGATCCCTTGACAGTTAGTATTCGATAGAAGAGTAGGCCGTAGTGCCGCTGTCCGGGCAAAATTTCCCTCATAGCACACAGTATGGCGTATGCCCGTCTTCATTAGCCCCGTTCGGAGCAGAACAGTAGGACGTTAAACCCCATTTCATTTCATTTATATAAAAGTTGAATATACATGTAATGACAAATAACTGGGCTATCATATATAGACTGATAAATCAAAATGGAAGTAAATTACTCCTAATCAAATAAGAAAATGTGTATCTTTCAAGAAATCCATCATAGAAAAAAAATGTTCTTTGGTTATGCTGGGGAAAGAAGAGTCGAGAAAGAACCCGAGATGACACAAAAACTGAGGAAAGGCGAGTGTTCTGAGTGTATCTTTCTGGAGTCTTTCTGACCCAGCATAAACCGTTTGGGATACACACGAAATTGAACTTTGATAAACGGAAAAATAACGAAGTTTGCAACTATAGGCCAGTAAGTGAATAAGTTAGCGCCTGTAAAAGATAGCATTTTAAATTCAGTTGTTTGATACGTGGATAATGAAATTTAGTCAGATGTATTATTGCTTAACGTGCATTTTTATTGCAAATTCTCTTGAACTGAAAATAGCATCTTTACAAATCAAACTTTAACTTCTGCAAAAAACACGAGTGATATATAAAGGAAAATTTCATTTTATATTACGATGTTTGGTGAGAACACCCATTCAGTCTAAGAGCTGCACATGTATACTACACGTACGCCAATATAAAAATGTCCTACGAAGATGGCAGTAAGATGCCAGGTCGTCCAGTGTCAGAAAACATGCCGCCGAACTGTCGCAGGAAACCCATTGAAGACATGTCTGTTCAGGAACTTAAAGGACAATATTGGTGCCAGTCATTGTCACATATGTGATAGAGCTGGTTAAACACATTCCAAATATAATTTTAACACAGAGATCATTGCTACAATAGCTGAGTAAGCAGAAAATTTGGAAGAAGATTAGAAGAAAAGAGAGTGAGCATCACATATTTCCACATCTAATCAGTGACTGCATAGCACTGCATAGTCTTACATATTCTAATTTGATACCGTAACGCAGTTTCGACCTTTGGGGTAAGAAGTCACTTTAGAAGAGGAATACATATTTGAAGACGTTACGAAGAAAACCTTTACAATCCAGCAACAGAAAAAGTCTGGTGGAAAAAAATCTGGTGGAGATATTCGAAAAATTGGGAAAATACATTTTGTTTGGAAAATTAAATGTGTTAAATTTGTTTAAAGATCAAATAATATTAATTTTAGGTTAAAATCTGTTTAGAAACTAAGTATTTAAAATTTAACTGTATAGAGAATAAATTAGAGTCATTCATAAGTTTAGATTGATAGGTTTATTAAACAAAATAATATCACTGGTTAGGTGTGTATATTGCCAGGTTAACATGACCTGTAGTAAATTTGAGTAAAATTAAAGTTAAAGAGAAAGTTTAGGGAGTAGGTTTTTTTAAAAAAAATTTTTTGATATAACTAAGGAATAATAATAATAAGGAAACGGAATAGGGAATAAAATAAGGAACTAATGTTGTCTCCGGATCGCAGTGAGAACGACGGCAGAGCTAATAGACCAAGAGCCAGTGACGAAAAAACTGCCTCATAAGTAATAGAAGGTTTGACTATATCAATTGGCAGCTATTGATAGGGCAAATTCAAAACACCCAGTCTTACGAGGTTTCAGTGGGGCATTTGGCTGGGAGGGGCAGATAAAAAGGGCCAAAAAGGACTAAAATTTGCCTCATAAGTAATAGGATCAGAATTATTTCTAAAATGTTGCCATACAATGTATGAATATAACAAATATAAATCTGACCAGAAAAAGTGGGGCCATGCCCTTTTCTGACTGCCTTAAAAAGTGCTGACGGGGGCCAAAATTTGCCTCATA
The DNA here is from genome assembly GCF_932274485.2 of Patella vulgata. NCBI lineage: Eukaryota > Metazoa > Mollusca > Gastropoda > Patellidae > Patella > Patella vulgata. The sequence continues at coordinate 19,951,077 of NC_065881.2, forward strand.
AGTAATATAGTTGAAATTGGTGCCAAATGTTAGCTATGTACGAGCCGATTTTAAAAATATCAAATCTGACTGGTTTCAGTGGGGCATATCCCTAATCTGACCACTTAAAATCTGCCCGATCTGCCACGCCCACAAAAAAGGTCAAAATTTGCATCATAAGTAATACGATCAGAAATAGTTTTGAAATGTTGTGGTGCTATATCTGAATCTTAAAATGTAAAATCTGACCGGAAAAATGGGGCCACACCCCTTTCTGACTGCCCTAAAAAGTGTGTCCGGGGGCCCAAAAATGCCTCATAAGTAATAAGATTGAAATTGGTGTCAAATGTTAGCTAATTATGAGACGGTTCTAAAAATATCAAATCTGACTGGTTTCATTGGGGCAAACCCCTAATCTGACCACTTAAATGTGATACATCTGCCACGCCCACAAAAGGGGTCAAATTTTGCCTCATAAGTAATATGACTGAAACTGGTGTCAAATGTTAGCTGTGTATTAGTTGGTTCTAAAAATATAAAATCTGACTGGGATCTGTGGGGCATATCCCTAATCTGACTACTTAAATATCACAACCCACCACACCAGCAAGGTGAATACACATTTTGTTTTCACTTAAAAGTTAAATCTACAAACAGAAATATGATTCAAATTTGTGCCAAATTTCTGTGAGTAGGTTCTGTTTGGTTTATAAACCTTTCAGAACTTTCTATATCTGGCCTAATTTACACTTGTTACATGACATAATCCATATATGCGACAAACCTTTCTATTGTAGGTGTATCTTCGTCATTCATATCTTGGTGGCATCCTAAGTTCGAAAATTATTCTTGGGACTCTGTGAATTGCCCTAAGGACCTTTGTTGGGAAACTTTCCCATTCTGAAGAATGCAACAGTATAGTCACAGTCAGTGAACCCATGAAAAGCTGTCAAAGCACTGCATAATGATGAAACTAATTGTCTCAATATATCTCAAATTATTTTGCGACTGTATTCCAAGCTCTATCCACACATTTCCAACACAAGGAATTTTCAAGTAGAATGATAAAAACATCTGTAGCTATGGAACGGACAATATTATGTTTGGACAGGTTTGTCGCAATTATATGGAAAAGCATTCTTGAATCTGCTTCTTCGAGCATACATCTCAATGTAGAATCTTTGTTACACTGAAGGGACCCATTTACATTTGAAGAGTCCAGGGGAAGAACGATCTAAGTCACATTTTTGTCTTTCCGCATAAAACGCAAAACAGACATTTGGACAAGAATGTTTGACGCGAACAGAACAACGAGTGGGTTTAATTACAACTTCAAAATGATGTCACGAACCTTAATTATCAGTACAACAGACTTCAAATTTTCAGGCAAATTAAGGTTAAATAAAGGGTCCCATGGACTTGTATTTGTCCGGCAGGCCATTTCAGAAGGGCCTTGGTCCGATGTGACTCCGATCGTTTTTACCTGAAATTGATTGTTCCACAGAAAGCTTACACAATTTGCTACCAGATGGCGCCATTAAATGGGGTTCGTTGAAAAAATGACTTAGATCGTTCTTCCCCAGGACTCTTCATTTGTAAAACATAACCGTCCGTATCCCGAGTTACATACAATGTCTTAGATCTAATAACTGGCAAAAAGTCAGTACACATTCAATTGCTAACTATGTACTGCACAGAGATTTTTTGAACATGTCATTTTTTAATGCTGATGTAAAGTTTGATGGTAGTCTCATGTTTGGACCTGAAATGCTGTATTCTTGGTCTCGATAGGAACCAGCACGTCTATCTCTCTCTATGTCCTTTATCGATGATTTTTCATTTCTGTCAAATACAGAATGGATATCTTGACACAACACATTACATATTTTAACCAAAATATAACCAGCAATTGCACCAAATGTTGCTGGGGGGTATCCAAGAAGATGGAAAAAATCCATTTAGGCTCACAAGACTCTATTCTGCTTTCAAGGGCCTTCAAAAGCAAAGATGTTTGAGTTGATATCATGGTTTCATCTATATAACTAAACACAAATGGCATTGTGTGAGCGGATAAGATCTGGTAATCACCAGGTCTTAATTTATTTTTGATAAAGAAATCGACTCATCATATCTTTCTCCATTTTCAACTGTAGCCTATGATCTTGCCGGGTTTTTTTCCGTTTCTTTTAGGTACCGTCAAAAGCAAATGTGCTTGGTTTTGACCGTTTTATGTGTTTATCAAACCAGGAGGGGTTTGCAATAACTTCTGAAATACATTTGTCACGAGACATGTTACCATTTTCATAAACGTTTAAAAGGAAATCTGTTGATTAATGTTAATTAATATATCTTGTTCCGCATTATTCTTGAATGGATTAGACATGTTTACAATTCTTTCAGTAATTTTGACGCGATGTGCTGTGTTCTTCTGAATATTAGCTTGTCTCAATTCAAAAGTTTCATCTTCAGGTCTGGAAATGCCTAAATGTTCAAACACATGTCCAACTATAGTTGCCCTCATATAACGAGACATGGACCATTTCCGTCTAGCTGCTATGGAATTTCTATGATGATACTAATACCTGAAAAACGATCAGCAGTATCTGCATTAAATGTCTGTTCTGCGTATGGGAAGGGCACCTCTATGGAATTCGTCAGATATTCCAGGATGTGTTTCATCTATTTTCATCATATTGTCATTCAACCAGATTTAAAAGGATTGGAGTAAATGACCATCTTTTCCGACAAACAGGAAGCTGGTTATCATTGTCAGTTGTTTCATTACTGGTACTTGTATCTGATACAGTTTGTAGTAATTGTCCCAGGCCGTGTATTCCATGTGGAACCGTACTCTGTTCTTCCTGTAAACTGTATGTTAATTCGTCTCTAGTTCATCAATGCCGTTGTAATTAACGATTTAAATATCAATTACTTTTCTTAGGCTTCCTGTTATACTCTTCATCGCCATTACAAGAGTCAAATGTTTGGAAGTTTTAATTTTGCCACACGAATAGTGTACATGGCATCTTGAGAAATTGAGGAAATTTTTCTTACATTTTTTTCTGTTTTCCTACCTCTCTGGCCAGGCCCGCCTAATAAATGAGTAAAAAGTCGATTAATAAATCTGGTACAGAAACCTCTCCTTGAATTATATCCTGCACTGATAATTTTGATGATAAAGTGGACTTTGATATATTTAGTATTTCCTTCCGTAATATGTATGCCATGTCACGAATCTTTGCTTTTATCGATGATTTTCTAAGAACACACTCTTTAATGGCCTCTTCAACATTCATTCTATTGTTATAAATGATATTTCCTTTAGTATTTGATGATAATAATGTCAATTTCTGTGGTCCAAAGTAATCCACTATCTTCCTGTCAAAATTGAAAATAGTAAAATCACCAAATATATTATTATCTTGGCTGCCATCCTCTGAAAAACTGGTATATACTTCTAACAGATTGGCAATGTACTGACTATACAGCTCTTTTGTTATGTTTACGTTTCCTTGTTCAATAATAGATTCTTGTATAAAAGATATTGTCATGAAATAATTTAATATTGTAATCGCTATTCTTTGGCACCTGGAAATGGACACAAATGGGTCACAACACATAAAATAATGTAATATGAATGTATATAAACTGGTTTACATTCAATCGTTTCGGTTATTATTATGATTTCTAATCAGTAATGTTCGGCGAAATACGCAACGAGTCCGAATTGAATGGTAGTCTTTGGCATCTGGTTATTCCAGTCTACACTGGTAGTATTCTCCTACATGGGATATGTTTAGCCTCGTTCATCAAGTCGCTTCAGACAAATTGCGCTCAAAAATGTTCTGACACACGATTCGTGTGCCAATTTTAACATTTTCATTTTGTCTTAAATGCCAGAAGCTCAACTTTTCATGGTAAGATAACAACATCAATGTATGTTGATTTAAATTGACCATTTAAGTCGTGTTTGCAACCTTGAAAACGGATGATATTGACTTCAAGACTTTGCCCCTTTAATGGAGAATCGTATCACTTGGTTGAAAATTGGGGATGATATTGAGTTCAAGACTTGGCCCCTTTAATGGAGAATTGTATCACTTGGTTGAAAATTTGGGATGATATTGAGTTCAAGACTTGACTCCTTTAATGGAGAATCATGTCACTTGGAGGCCAGCCATGCTGTATTGAATTTCTACTATGTTGTTGAAAACTGTAAATTAATAGTGGGGTGTCAAATTAGTTAGATTATAGATTTAAATTTGAATTGAAATCAAGCATGAGTATTCAACCTTTGGGTGGTTGGTGACAATTAAGTGGTCAGATTAGGAGTTTGCCCCACAGAAACCCATCAGATTTTATATTTTTAGAACCGACTAATACATAGTTAACATTTGGCACTAGTTTCAGTCATATTACTTATGAGGCAAATTTTGACCCCATTTGTGGGCGTGGCAGATTCGGCACATTTAAGTGGTCAGATTAGGGGTTTGCCCCAATGAAACCAGTCAGATTTGATATTTTTAGAATAGTCTCATAATTAGCTAACATTTGGCACCAATTTCAGTCTTATTACTTATGAGGCATTTTTGGGCCCCCGTCCACATTTTTTAGAGCAGTCAGAAGGGGCGTGGCCCCATTTTTTCCGGTCAGATTTTACATTTTAAGATTCAGATATAGCAACACAACATTTCAAAACTATTTCTGATCGTATTACTTATGATGCAAATTTTGACCTTTTTTGTGGGCGTGGCAGATCGGGCAGATTTTAAGTGGTCAGATTAGGGATATGCCCCACTGAAACCAGTCAGATTTGATATTTTTAAAATCGGCTCGTACATAGCTAACATTTGGCACCAATTTCAACTATATTACTTATGAGGCAAATTTTGGCCCCCGTCAGCACTTTTTAAGGCAGTCAGAAAAGGGCATGGCCCCACTTTTTCTGGTCAGATTTATATTTTTTATATTCATACATTGTATGGCAACATTTTAGAAATAATTCTGATCCTATTACTTATGAGGCAAATTTTAGTCCTTTTTGGCCCTTTTTATCTGCCCCTCCCAGCTAAATGCCCCACTGAAACCTCGTAAGACTGGGTGTTTTGAATTTGCCCTATCAATAGCTGCCAATTAATATAGTCAAACCTTCTATTACTTATGAGGCAGTTTTTTCGTCACTGGCTCTTGGACTATAAGGATGAAGTTTGTGAGTGATTAACTCTAGTTTCCTAGTTGGCCGTGGTTTCTACTGTGATTCGTTAATTTGTGTTTTTGTGTTGTTTCGTATATGTGTGTTCAGCTATATAATTTTGAGGTCCTTAGTCCAGGCCTTAGAGTTGTTGTAATTTAACTTTTGATTAAAAAGTTGGGTTATGTAAAAAATCCCATATGGTTAATCTAGGGATGTTGGTTATAGTTTTCCTGGGAAAAAACTAAAATTAAAGGCTCGTTAAATTGTGAGATTATCACAAAGTCATTAATACGAGTTTTATAGGAGGTTAAAGTTAAGAATGTGACACATTTTAGAAAAGTGGAGTATACGGTAGATTTTGTCCGTATATAATTTTATGTAATTAAATTTTTGCTTAGAAACGTAATATTAACGTTTAATATATACTGCTAATTGCTTTAAGCTGTCGACATGTACACGAGATGATTAGAATGTGTAATTTGACATTAGGTCAGATTATTATAAACAATAGGTTCTAACACTGTGTTAAATTTGGCGTGACGCGTTAATATATATGACATAGTAAACTGTATGTGTATAGACTAATGTTCCTGTGGATGAAAGTGCACTCATTCACTTGGGACATGGTTATAAATTAAATGAAATGGGGTTTTGCATCAAACTGTAGGATGGAATGGAGCGTCATTCATATACTGGCCATATTTGATTGACAGTTCTATTCTAGATAAATTAAAGTCTGGTATTGTCATAGGTGTGAGCGCAGCTTGTGTCAGTGTCAGTCTGATAGGAAGGTTTCTAAAAAAAAAAAACGAAATACAAAATTGTAAATGATTAGGTCAAAAAGGTCACATTACTGACGGTGAAATATAAAATAACAGTGTAGGAATTCTAAAACAGAAACGGAAATTATAAAACATAAACGTAATTATAAAATTGTCCATTACTGATCGAGTTAGGTCAGGAGGTCAAAGTTAGTTTCAAGATTTATAATTAAAGGGACACATCAAAGTTTATTAATGATTAAATAAAGTTTAATTTTAATTAAGAGTGAGTTACTTGTAAGTTTTCGAAATAATAATGTTAGAATAAATAGCAAAATAAAGTTTTAATAATTTAGGAATAGTTAGTTCTTGGTCTGATGGCAATGACATGTTTGATTGACGGATAAAATTGTACAACCCAATCATACTTAGAAGAAAAAAAGAAAGTTTCAATTTGATACTATGGTAGCTGGAACAGACCAATACACATCCAAGAAAAAGAAATGGTTTACCAGTTTACCAAAAGAAAGTTTCAACTTGATACTATGGTAGCTGGAACAGACCAATACACATCCAAGAAAAAGAAATGGTTTACCAGTTTACCAAATTGACATTTCCTGAGACAGAATTTAATGTGAAACCTGAACTTTATAAATATTACGTGATGTGTTATAGTGTTTTGAAATTAGGACACTCGAAGATTTAAAAAAGAAAATTTGTGTTTCCTGTGTTTGGGCTTAATGAATTTTCATAGGATTTTACAGTGATGAACTTTTTGGAGAACTTTTGCATGCAACTTTTGACTTTTGATTTTTGATTATTTGTTTTTTTATTTCATAGTATTGTTATATAGTATAGTATCATTGATATTTGCCTGTTGCATGAATAATTATAGGGTTTAGCACATAGAAGTTTTTAAGAGTCTCCTACCTGTTCATTTAGCATAAATCTTGCAAGTGGGGAAGGTGATATATGTTGATTTTCTAGATTTCTGCTACATTTATGAATAGTTATATAATTCTACAGATGTTGGTATTGTTGTTGTAAAGGATTCAAGGGATCTTTTACCCAATACCGAGCAAAAAGTCTTAAAGGAAGGGACGAATGTAATAATATTGCTAGAATTTTTGCTCTTGAAATAAGATGCCTTTATATTTCATTAATTAATATCTTTGGCAAGTTAGTAATTTCAAACATATTCACATATATAGTGTGCACTAAATCAACTTAGTCTGTAATTGACAGTTTACACATAAAAAAGGGTTATTTATCCAAAACATATGTCACTCATTTACCACCAGAATTACACGTGAGTGGAATTATTCTCATTGCATCATTTGATTTAAAGTAACCAATCATTTTGTTAATTACACAAGTTCAGGGCCATGATCACGCTTTATGGTGTATGATATTCATTTACCTTTAAAAGAAACCGGGGAACTTTGTAAGGCAGACTTCTATTAGGTTCCAGAGGGTTTACATCTGAGTTCCTAGACAGCCGAGAGGCTGGCTATGGTAGAGAAATGGTTTTAGCTAGTATTGTTATCTATTATGCTTGTATACCTGTATTCAGCTATATATATATATATAAAATGTAGAAGCAAACTGTCGCATTGTTTTTCCTGGTAAGACAAACGTCTTAAGAAAGCAGTAAGAAACTGTAAGAAGTAAATACACAACGTGAAGCAGTAGTAAAGACAGCTAGAAACAAATTCTAGACGATCACAAGGCTACAGAAATATGTAGTAAGAAAAGATGCATGGGTCGTATGTAGGATGTGGCGACCGGTTTGACAATGTACGCTCTCCACGTCAGACAAAAGACCCATGGTGCTACAACCACGCCAGAAAATCCCAATGAACCTTCTCGGCCAATTCAAGGATCGAACATGCGGCCTCCACAGTAGCCAGCCAGCGTCTTACTCACTTAACCACTGTGGCTCCCCACAGCAAGAGGAAAATTTGCTGTTCGAGAAAGGATTATTAGGCGAAGACAACCCACAAACATTGGTTGATGCAGATTTTTATTTAACGGGTAGATTTTAACACCCCCTCTCAATTTTCAGCCGACCTTACCTGAAATACACACTGTGTCTATGTTGATAAATATTACTAAATTCCAAGACAACGAGGGATATAATTTATAAACAAAATTTGGAAAGATACTAGATTTTCTATAGTATTGGTAGTAATCCCTTTCGAAACCGAGGTCTGCTCAATCACTACATTGGAAGGTTCGCTGAAACTATAATATGTAATATACAAAACACTGACTATTTTTTAAAATCAAAACCAGATACACAAATTCATAATTTACAATATTAAATAAAATACCAAATCCTATCACGTTTCAACGGCAGTAAACGTCTGGACAATATTATACAAATGGTCAAGAATCACAGTGTTTGTAGTTCCGTTTATGTCCTGCCGTAACCATGAAGTACGAATATGAAACGTCGTCTATTTTCCAGTGTAACACAATTATTTATTCACAACCACTACATAGGCGCAAGATTTGAATTGTTTAAAAAGATGTCATAAACTCACGAAACTATTTTATGTTTTCAGGTTTACATTTGTCACTTCAAGATGGCCAAGAACACCGAAACTTTGGATTATTCGATAATCCGCAGATTATTGATCCTTTTTACTATAGTAAAGGTAAACAGTACCTTTTATATAAAGTCTGTCTTCATTAGTCCAGTCGGTGTCGAACAGCAAGACGTTAAACCCCATTTCATTTCATTTATATAAAGAAGATATTTCGAAGACAAATTGTGGTGAATCAAAGAGCCATAAAAATTTACCTAAAATTGTACGTGCTTACGAAAACCCCGAGATGAAAGATTGCTGTTATATAAGATTATATGAAAAATGTAAATCTCTTTGGTAAGTTAAATGTGTTAACGATTCTCTACAGTAACAAACACAGATTGACAGATCTAGTGGTCATGATTTGATCAATTTTAATTAGGGCCTATACTTAATTCACAATGGTTGTTGTAATACATGAAATCTACAAATTGTGAGGTGACTAGTTAAAATGTAAACGTATTAAAAATACCATCAACTTTGAAACATTTAGTAGATATTCATATATTTTATGTATTTAAACATTAAAGTTTACTACCAGAAACTCCACGTCAAAAGTGCTGCACATTCAATTCAAACTTTAATTTTGATTTTTTTTTGTCAGTGATGGAAACTGTACCAGTGATACAGTAACATTCCCATGGGGTATAATACTCTACAGAATACAGTTAAGGGCATCTACTAATCTGCAGATTTTTCTGGGAGAAGGATTATTCATTCTTTGAGGGCTAGATCGTCGACGGGATTATATCATGTTGGTGTCGGGAGCAAAAAATATGCCAACAGACCGGTAAAATTCCTAAATTTGACCTTTGGAATTCCGTTGGCATTTTTAAAAAACGAAAATTAATACAGTATTTGTATTCGAAATATAGTTCAAATGATAAATTTACCAGTGTTGATTATATTTATTTTTTATGAACAAATTCTGATTTAGAGATTTAAAATTTTGAGATTGTTATGAAAGTAAAGAGCACAGAAATAAGAGTTTAGGATTAAGAACAAACGACTAGTGGCTGGGATTAGCTTCCATAGTTTTATTGCCTCGACTATATTTATAGCTCATACCCGAGATTATCATATTCTGTCGTATTGTTAAAATCAGGTGTTCAATATATTTCAGGTCATAAAAGTCACGCAGTCCCAGTATATAAACGGACTTCCGACCGTCAGAAGACAGAAATACATGTATCTGACTTTCTATATGGTACATCAATATACACTGCTGATCAGTGTGATGGTAAATTAGCAAGAAAATTTTCGTGGCAGCTCAAGCAAATGAAATCTACCCAAGCCAAACTGAAGCAAGCCAAAACAACGAAAAACACCCAAACTATCTAAGCTAAACCAACGCAACAGAATGTCAATAAAACCGTTCCATCAAAACCAGAATACAAAAGTAACTTCACCCATTAAACCACAGCCAACCATTTCACAAGGATCGTCGATAAGGTCCCCCTCTACATAAGACCGACAAATCCCACACAATAAATATAACATTGAATATTAATTTTAAATAAAGACATGAATAAGGTTGTGGTTGTGTTTCTCTATTAAAGTGAAGTTATTTTCCTACGGTCCAATGACGACCGATTATTTTCTCGAGAAACTTAAAAAATACCATGTATATATGTGCAATAAAATAATGACTCTATCGAATCCAACAGAGCTGTTGTCACCAAGCCCTGATAACTCGAATCTGTCATCGTATAGCATCCTAATCAAATAGTTGATCCACCAAACGTGGGTACTAATTCACTAGCGAAAATTGCTTGGTACGCAAAACAATGAGAAGAATGGTGCCACATGGATAGAATCTGTGGATATTCTTGTCCATCCTACTGAACAGAATAACCTGTACTCACTATAAGAATAACGTAGACAGGACCTCGGATGTTCGTCCCATCCGAACGACTATACGGTGTTTCTTGCCAGGTCCTCCGTCCTACACCACTGACAAGGGAAAATCACACTGGAAAATGTCTAGTAAGACTACTAATGTAAACTTAACTGTCCTATGTAAATACAGCTATGTCGGAGATGTTTTAAAATTCATAGGCACTGCATGTTTCAACATCTTAGATTTGACCACAATTTGGCACTTGAAACTGCGTTAACAGAGAAAAACTGTGTGGTTTTCAACGAAAGTGTTAAAAAGTCTAATATTGCATCATGATTGCTGTTTTAAAATTTCTTGTTCGATTAATATTGAATTTACCCCATCTTTTTACAGAATGCATTATGTTAAAAAATGAAAATATTCTGTGTAATTCATATGCTTTTAAATTTCTGTCTGAAATTCCGCAGTTTCCTGATGTATTATAGTGTTTGCAGAATGCGTCGCTGCTCATATGAAAATGCATGGATTTTCATACTCTTTGGCCAGGGCATTGCATATATGTTTGTTTATTAGATAACAACAGATTTGTTCAGACGGCAGCAACATGTGAGGTATATAGGACTAAGACTAGGAATTATTTCACCTTATTTCACGAATGTAGTGCGCGTTATAAATAGACAATTTTTTTCTCCCCTCTTCCTGCATTTTTTGGTTGACGTTTCGGTCTAGAATTGGAGAAAAGGGACCAAATTTGCAATTTCATAGCAGTTTCGGGTAATACTGGTGATCATTCTGATTAAAAGACAAATCTATATTTCGTTTCGTTTTTTTATACTTTCGATGGCCTACACTATATGAAGTGTAGTAAAGACAAGTAAAACGAAATTTTGAAGTATAAAAACGAAACGAAATAGGATCTGTGTTTTAACCAGATTGTGCTGGTGATATTAGAGTGGAGGGATCGGCGTGTAGAGTGTCTTTCTGCAGAGCAATCATTGTGTCGGAAGTGAGATTTTGACCCCAGTCAACATCAAATCTCCGTAGCTAAAAATCTAAACGGTCAATCCCCTACCAAATTATCTTGAGGGGGTTGCCAAATGCTGTGATGCTACAGTCATTTAACATTGAAGTCAATGGGCAAATGGACACAGATCACCAAATATTCCTGGGCCAAACAAGGGCCAAAGTTATTTTTAGTCTCTCTCCCGTTCCCTTTTTCCCCCTTTTGCATGGCGATTTTTGTTGACTTTTTGGTGTAGAATCGAAAAAAAAAGGGTTTGAAAATACATTTTCTGCCCGGTTTTGGTGAATATTCATGATTTTGAGGCGGAAGGATACAAGAGTTATGAGGTTGGTTACGTTGAAATGTAGGGCCGGAAATTGCATGTTTTTTGTCTCTACTTCCAGCTTGTGTATCTCAAGTTTTTCATGGTGAACCTCATACATGCTTTTGGGAAAGAGTTTGTCACATGTTGCTCCATCTATGGCAGAAAGCGTTCTACCCAACGAAAATTTGGGAAAAAGTTAGAGCCGGTCTAAGAGACGAGAATTAACATTAAAGTCAATAATTAGTGATCTGTGGCCAAATAATTACTAGTCTAAAAAGAGTTATTTCCCCTTGACTAGAACTGAATTTGACACGAAGATTAAAATTCTAATTGGGGGGTTTTAACGGCAGTCATTTTTTTTTTAGTAATAATACCAGTTGTCCACGTGTTATATGCCCGTCATAGTCCCAACATGACGTATATCATTTGGTGCAGTTCGCTTTGTTTCTCAGATCCGGACGATTACATAAACTTGGGAACAAGTCTTGAGGATCCCCATGATCTTCTCGGTGAGGATTCAAGCCAGGAGAATTTCTGGTTGCGCGATCGGTGGCCAAACTCAACCAATTGGAGAGAGAGAGAAATGGGGTTTAACGTCCACTCGACACAAACTAGGTCATTTCGGGACTAACATATGGTTTAATTTTATTTCAATAATTCGCTTGCGCGTAGGGGTCTTTAGCAGTGGAAGGAAACCGGAGGACCCTTTTTCCCCCTTTTGCATGGCGATTTTTGTTGACTTTTTGGTGTAGAATAAAAAAAAAAGGGTTTGAAAATACATTTTCTGTCAGGTTTTGGTGAATATTCATGATTTTGAAGCGGAAGGATACAAGAGTTATGAGGTTGGTTACGTTGAAATGTAGGGCCGGAAATTGCATGTTTTTTGTCTCTACTTCCAGCTTGTGTATCTCAAGTTTTTCATGGTGAACCTCATACATGCTTTTGGGCAAGAGTTTGCCACATGTTGCTCCATCTGTGGCAGAAAGCGTTCTACCCAACGAAAATTTGGGAAAAAGTTAGAGCCGGTCTAAGAGACGAGAATTAACATTAAAGTCAATGGGGGAATAATTAGTGATCTGTGGCCAAATAATTGCTAGTCTAAAAAGAGTTATTTCCCCTTGACTAGAACTGAATTTGACACGAAGATTAAAATTCTAATTGGGTAAATTAACGTCAGTCATTAGTTTAGTAATAATACCAGTTGTCCACGTGTTATATGCCCGTCATAGTCCCAACATGACGTATATCATTTGGTGCAGTTCGCTTTGTTTCTCAGATCCGGACGATTACATATACTTGGGAACAAGTCTTGAGGATCCCCATGATCTTCTCGGTGAGGATTCAAGCCAGGAGAATTTCTGGTTGCGCGATCAGTGGCCAATTGGAGAGAGAGAGAAATGGGATTTAACGTCCACTCGACACAAACTAGGTCATTTCGGGACTAACATATGGTTTAATATTATTTCAATAATTCGCTTGCGCGTAGGGGTCTTTAACAGTGGAAGGAAACCGGAGGACCCGGGGGAAAACCCACGAGGTTGGATCAACCAAATGAACATTTTACATGTGCGGCATAACATGTGTGTATGCGCGAAAGCCACGGTGGCTAAGTTGGTAAGACGCTGGATCGCTAGCCTGGAGGTCGCGTGTTTGATTCCTGCATCGGGATTTTCCGACGTGTTTTACCCTAGTCGTTCGGATGGGACGAAAACCGAGGCCCCGTATATACATTGGAGTGCACGTAAAAGATCCCTTGGCAGTCGGAATTCAATATAAGAGTAGACCACAGTGCCGCAGCCCGGGCAAAATCTCCCTAATAGACCACTGTATGGCGTATGCCCGTCTTCATTGGCCCAGTCGGAGCAGAACAGTAGGACGTTAAACTCCATTTCATTTCATTTCATTTTATGTTTGAATGCACCTTGCTATTGCTCTTGTGTATAGTGGATGTTTATGTGACGGGCTAAAAAGTGAAGCAATCGAACGACTAGACAGACTTCTTGGAATTTATCTGTAGTTGTGAAAGTGTTTCTTGATTAAATTTGTTGCTTGGTTTCATTTCCAACAATAAATAATAAATATTAAAATACAATTTATTTCTTTAATGCCCAATATACAAGTAAAAACTTTAAAAGAGAAAAATACAAACTTTATAAAAGAAAAATACAAACTTTATAAAAGACAAATAGAAACTTTAAAAAAGACAAAAAAAATAACCTAAAAAAAAATACAAATAAAAAAAAACAAATATAAATTTATTCCTATCAATACTAAATGCACGTTTAGATAAAAACAAAAGCAAGCGGTATATACTATGACAGTATTAAAATCAAACAAATGCCCACCGGTGTTGAAGATCTATCAATAGATCATATTTTCTCAAACAGATATTTACAGTTTTCATACCCCTGTAACTTATTTAAACATATTTATACAGGCCCCGCAAACCAACATTCATTAGAAATCTACATCTGTTTTGGTCCTTCAGTTCGTCAACTTATTGCCAAATATTTTTGAAATCATTCAAGTTGTTTGTATGGACCGTACACAGCCTACATCCCATATACATTTTGTTTAAATAAAAGCTAAAATTTAGGCTATATAAAAACCCCGCTCCTTAACTAATACATGTGATAAAAATATGGATAAATATGGATGAATATATCTCCATGTTACAATATATCATGCCTAATTAATACAAAAAAAGCAATTTAGAAGAAAGTTTCCAGCAAACAAGCACCAACAATGCTCGACACATTTGGACAGTTTTATGTAGACTTTCCAGTCAAATTGGGACTAACACAGCAGTATAATAATCTTTTCCCATATTACAAACATGACTATTCTATACCCTGCATTGGTGTCGGGTTCAGATAAGGATTAACTATTATGCAAAATGTGCGTTTCCTTATGATACCACGTGTTTTTTTCCCGTATCGAATTTATCATATTGCAAATACCCAGAATCTGGGAGTATCACCATAAATGACAATAAACTAGAAAAAGGCTATTTAAATTCAGCATATATGAAAGTTTTGTTTCATTTATATTAACCTTAACATTGGATGGGGCCTCTGAAAGGCACTTGCCTATATACAAAGCGATTTCGTCATACTGAACGGTTCTTCCAAATTGTATACATTATTCGGACACGCATATTGTATGCCTGTTTAATAACCGATTCGATCTGGCTATAAATGTAGCAAGCCACCATCGTCCATCTTGGTGTTTTTCAATGGATAACGTCATACAGATGTGCCATTTCTACTTCAGTAGCTTCGCTGTTTTCATAGACTGGTCCAGCAACTGTAATTATATTTAAAACAAACATAAGCTAGACACTAGATTAATTGGTCAAAGGTTTAAAGCTGACAATAGTAAATCTGGATAAAATAATTGTGTTATATATATATCTGAGGATCAACATGTATATTGTGTGTTCTCTTTGGTTCATATATTTAAATATTACCATTTTCTGGTGTACAATAGGGTTCACTATAATCATTAGTTTCTCGTGGTCTTCCTTCTGTGTTTCCATTCCTTTTTTTCCTGTAAGATGAACATTACAACAAATACATATTCACTTTTTTTAAATAAAAATTGCGATCGAATAGACCACCAGAATGCATTTCTTGTTTAATTGAGGAACGAACACATTCCATTATGATTGCTTATCCCTTTGACGGAGAGGTTATATGTCTTTAATTGTATATTATTATATTGTAAATGATTAATTTTAAGTCCTACTTTTACATCCGCTTCATCAATATTGTATTACTCTATGTTAGTTTATTATTTAATCACTGTATCTACAAGTATCAATTTCTGGTTAACAACAGTAGACATTTAACTTAACATTTTATTTCCAATAAGGCAATAGTCTATTACTTTTCAAAGAAAATGACTGACTAAGTCTATAAGAACTAGCTTAAGGGTAGGATTTGCCAAGGTCTGATTTCAAAGTAGGCGCAGTAAATAACTTGTGAAAACTCGGAAAGGTTATCCAATTCGGTAATACCACTGAATGGGTCATCTGCTTATATAAATATCACAAATGTGATTAGATGAACCTAGATGAATTCTATGGGTTTAAAAATAATAAATACATTTTCCTGGTTTTGATTTGAAACATAAATAAATACAAATTAACCTGTAATAATAGATTACTACTCCAAAAAGAACAGCTACAAGTAGGATGGATAAAATAAGTGCCAACAATATGGAGGTCATTCTGTACACACCAAAATTCTGGTTTATTTCTGGAGAAAAAATCAAAACAGAAGGATCGATAAATGAAGGATACAATCATAAATATTATCCACAAGGCAGGGTAGAACCACGTTCTATTGTTCTAGTTACATATAACAGTTTGTTGTTCCTTTATGTCAAAATGGTTGTTTAATTTTATAAAAATAACCAATATTGTAATTATCTAGTTTATAGACTGATTACATTCTACAATAAAGAAATAATATTATGTTTATACATAAAACAATGTATGTGTCTCTACAAGGTTCATAGATGATTATGATTGTCTCTATAAGTGATGCAGGATTTCCATGATAAATGTGGCCGTAACGTAGCTCATTATGCATATTCGTAAAACATATCTACCCGTATATAATGGGATTTGATCATTGATTTAAAATAATAGTGGTCATTAACATTAATCATATATTGGTTTGTTCAATACTCTCTACAAAGTATACATTTGTCATTTCTTAAACATACATTATGCAAGAGCAAAATTTGCCAATTGCAGGTCTTTCTTTAGGCCGGATATGTTATCCTAATTATTAATAAGACATTAATTAACTGATCCAGACCATAATCAGTTCTGGATGTCATCGCTAGACTGCAATATTTACTGGATTAGAACCCGGTCTGCTGCTGATTAAATCAAAAAGTGGATAATCGAGACTACGTTTTTTATCGTACCGATTTTAGTAATGACGATCGAGGCTAGGCCCAAAATTCAATCTCTAAATTCAAGGTTCAGGGTGGATCAATTTGATTGAAATTTTCAGCAAATTCCCTTTACATTATCTAGTTTTTAACTAATATAGTAAGAACTGCCAGCTCTTTATCTAATCTAACATGTATCTTTAAGCAGTTATTTTGAAACATTTGTGTTTCATGTTTTATTATAAGATATTTGATTTTTTTTTAAAAAATGAAATGAAGTCGTCCTACGTTTCTGCGCCGACTGGAGTAATGAAGTCAGGTATACGCCATGCAGGATCTCAGAACTCTACCAATGAGAAAACCACAGAAACTCTAGAATTGAACAGGTAGGCCTATCGGTTTTTGAATGGTAGCAATTGTTGTGTTATCTATACTAATATTTGTGACAGTCGTTTGTCTGAAATTTGGTGTATAGGGGTAGCTCGGACCGGGGAGTAACATAGGCCAGGTGGCGTTAGTCTAACACTTCTGGTTTCGGGGTTATGACCCCTGAGCGAAGCCGGGCATTCTTCTAGTTACTTATTTTAGTCTACATAACTTTTATTGTCCATTAATTAACAATAGGGTGAGACACAAGTTTGCAACTGATAAAGTTTTCTCCTTCACATAAAAATATAACATAAATCTTATTACAATAAGATACCACGTCAAAAAATCACGATGAACTTTCTCGGCCAATGCAGGGGTCGAACACGCGACCCCCAATTGTAGACATTGGACCCCCCCATATCTCGAAAAAAAAACTCAAACGCCTGATCACCACCCATATTCGGAATCTACGCAAAAAACTGGTCTAGAAAAACTTGGTCTCATAAATCCACAGCTCGGGTGGCGACCCCCCCCCCCCACCCCCCTTCAGCCACCGGACTAAAATATATATAGCCAATGATCAAAGAATCGTTATTTTTCAATTGGATAAACAAACGGTTGACATCCACGAGACGCCCAGAGATGGGAAAATGAATAGGACTAATCATTTATTGTCCCAGTGATTTACATCGAATATTAGTGAGTTTTAATGCGCACCACAATCGAACATATTCAATATATTTTGATCCTTGACATATTGTTTTAAGTTTCCTCGGAATCGGACAGAGATTGTAGCACCTTGAGTGTCTACAAACATCATACGTATTTCACATTTTGCCTAAAAGGCAGTGGCTATAACTCTAGAATAGAAGGTCTAGAATCTGATGTGTGTCAAAATCGAATTCATCCAAGAACAAGAACGTCCACTCAACTTTGTACATTTTATTTTACATTTTTAGTAAAATGCAGGGGGGGGGGCATATCTCCAGCATGGAAGGACGGATCCGCACCAAAGTTGAACTCATCAAAGAACCTTTGATACCTAAATATATTCCATAACGAGAGTGAGATAGTATAAGAGATTTGAGTGGCTATGGAGACCTAGTTATCCCGGGTGTCATAATTAACATACTAAAAAATATTAATACATTAACATCCATGTTTAATATTCCATTTTATTTGACATATATTCTAAAATATTCTAACTACTGTATATAATAATTATTGACAATACCTGTTGACAATGGAATATTGTTAGCTTTTAAGACATATATCCAACAGGACAATATCGATAGTCATTTATCTTTGACTTTATATGTCTTTAACATGTGGATCTAAAATCTTGCGACGTTTGATATTGCAACATTCTGAGGAAGTTTCATTTGGGAAAAGTCGATACTTACCACGAGTACAATCCAGACCTTTATAACCAGGTAAACAATCTCCATTACATGATCCATTAATATGATTACACTCAGTATTTTGTCTACTGCACTTTCTGTTATTACATGATTGTATACACCGATCACCATAGAACCCAGACTGACATTCTGAAAATAAAATTCATCAGCAGTTATACCAATTTTATATCATATATTTAGTAAATCATCTATGCACGAATTCAATAACCTTGATATCCTAGCCCATGCAACTATTCACATTGTAACAGTCAATTACATCCTGGGTTATTTCATATTTTATATCTTACTGTGGTTTTACTGTCTGTATACACCCACCTTTCATCCATTTCACAATACGATTTAATTTATGATATACCCGTCTTTCACTACATAGTCAATAGGTCTATGTCATGAGTAAATACGGTCTTAAAGATACATTATGTAAGATTTCGATAAAGAGCTGAGCATTCTTGCTATAATAGCGCAAAAACAGATAATGTAAAATAAAAATTTCATTCAAATTACTTCATTCTGAGCTAAATGATCACTATTTGTAGTTTTGACAAGATGTGTGCATAGTTGTAACCAGGCCACTGGTATATTCAAGACTTAGTCTCGCTTTCCCATTTTTAAATTAAAATTTTAAATGGCGAGCCGTTTTAATCTAGTTAAAATCTCGAGTATCTGATGCCATCGAGAGTTGATCATGATCTTGTTTTGTTAATAAATGTCTAATTAATAGTTCATATAACATTACAGGCCTAAAAATAACTGCAATAAGCAGATTTAGCTCTGATATACCTGTCTTTCAGCAAACAGTCAATACGGTCTAAATCATGATAATATACCCGTCTTTCAGTATATAGTCAATACGGTCTAAATCATGATTCGCCTGTCTTTCACCAAACGGATAATACGGACTAAAAATGATTCATGTACAGTCATCTTTCACCACATTGATCAGTTATTTATATTTTATGCAATCACTCCCGTTTTTACCACACTGACAAGTCAGATGATATTTGTTTATATTTTATAATTTTACCTTGAGTACAATCACCGCCTTGATATCCTGCATTACATTCTTCATTGTTACATTTACCATCAACATGGTTACATTCAGAAGGCTGTCGACAGTGACGTGAATAACAATCTTTAGAACAATCTTTACCATACGTGTGTATACCATATGAAGCCTGCCTATTGAATCCTCCATCATTACATTCTGTAGATTTATAATTTAATATATTAACACGAATTTTTTATATCCAACTTATTTAATATTACATTCAATGTGACTAACCGTCTAAAATCAAAATTGTTTTCACTGCATTTGACTGACAGTCTTAAATTTTCTTCGACGAAATATAAGAAATGTGATCTATAGGATATTTTTTTTCAACCTTTACCATAGTTAATATAACAAAACTGAAAATGATTGGGAAGTTTAGATTTGTCTTTGATTCCATAAAGTAGTTAGGTTTTTAAACGTTAAATAGTGTGTAATTAAACATAGTGCCCGAATGGGTTTAATATATTTATATGAGAGTGAAGGTTCGGACTATGCCTTGGAAATTAGAAGTGGGGGCAACTAGTATGTGTCTCTCTTTTGTGGACCGAAGTAAGATTGTCCATTGTATTAACTGGACGGGTAGGTCTGTTATCCTTCGGTTATGTGTCTTTGTTAAATGAGTGGCTTCTTTTCAAAAAGATCTCCTCTGGACCGATTTGATTCTACGGTATCTCTAATAGCTGAGAGAATAAAGCTTTTTTAGCCGAGAGAATATCTTCCGTCAAAGTGGTGGTTGATTCCGAGGCAAAAAGAGGAATCACAACAAAATTAGCCATAACGAGAGTGAGATAATATAAGAGATTTGAGTGGCTATGGAGACCTAGTTATCCCGGGTGTCATAATAAACATACTAAAAAATATTAATACATTAACATCCATGTTTAATATTCCATTTTATTTGACATATATTCTAAAATATTCTAACTACTGTATATAATAATTATTGACAATACCTGTTGACAATGGAATATTGTTAGCTTTTAAGACATATATCCAACAGGACAATATCGATAGTCATTTATCTTTGACTTTATATGTCTTTAACATGTGGATCTAAAATCTTGCGACGTTTGATATTGCAACATTCTGAGGAAGTTTCATTTGGGAAAAGTCGATACTTACCGCGAGTACAATCCAGACCTTTATAACCAGGTAAACAATCTCCATTACATGATCCATTAATATGATTACACTCAGTATTTTGTCTACTGCACTTTCTGTTATTACATGATTGTATACACCGATCACCATAGAACCCAGACTGACATTCTGAAAATAAAATTCATCAGCAGTTATACCAATTTTATATCATATATTTAGTAAATCATCTATGCACGAATTCAATAACCTTGATATCCTAGCCCATGCAACTATTCACATTGTAACAGTCAATTACATCCTGGGTTATTTCATATTTTATATCTTACTGTGGTTTTACTGTCTGTATACACCCACCTTTCATCCATTTCACAATACGATTTAATTTATGATATACCCGTCTTTCACTACATAGTCAATAGGTCTATGTCATGAGTAAATACGGTCTTAAAGATACATTATGTAAGATTTCGATAAAGAGCTGAGCATTCTTGCTATAATAGCGCAAAAACAGATAATGTAAAATAAAAATTTCATTCAAATTACTTCATTCTGAGCTAAATGATCACTATTTGTAGTTTTGACAAGATGTGTGCATAGTTGTAACCAGGCCCCTGGTATATTCAAGACTTAGACTCGCTTTCCCATAGTTCATATAACATTACAGGCCTAAAAATACCTGCAATAAGCAGATTTAGCTCTGATATACCTGTCTTTCAGCAAACAGTCAATACGGTCTAAATCATGATAATATACCCGTCTTTCAGTATATAGTCAATATGGTCTAAATCGTGATATACCCGTCTTTCGCCAAGCAGTCAATACGGTCTAAATCATGATTCGCCTGTCTTTCACCAAACGGATAATACGGACTAAAAATGATTCATGTACAGTCATCTTTCACCACATTGATCAGTTATTTATATTTTATGCAATCACTCCCGTTTTTACCACACTGACAAGTCAGATGATATTTGTTTATATTTTATAATTTTACCTTGAGTACAATCACCGCCTTGATATCCTGCATTACATTCTTCATTGTTACATTTACCATCAACATGGTTACATTCAGAAGGCTGTCGACAGTGACGTGAATAACAATCTTTAGAACAATCTTTACCATACTTGTGTATACCATATGAAGCCTGACTATTGAATCCTCCATCATTACATTCTGTAGATTTATAATTTAATATATTAACACGAATTTTTAATATCCAACTTATTTAATATTACATTCAATGTGACTAACCGTCTAAAATCAAAATTGTTTTCACTGCATTTGACTGACAGTCTTAAATTTTCTTCGACGAAATATAAGAAATGTGATCTATAGGATATTTTTTTTCAACCTTTACCATAGTTAATATAACAAAACTAAAAATGATTGGGAAGTTTAGATTTGTCTTTGATTCCATAAAGTAGTTAGGTTTTTAAACGTTAAATAATGTGTAATTAAACATAGTGCCCGAATGGGTTTAATATATTTATATGAGAGTGAAGATTCGGACTATGCCTTGGAAATTAGAAGTGGGGGCAACTAGTATGTGTCTCTCTTTTGTGGACCGAAGTTAGATTGTCCATTGTATTAACTGGACGGGTAGGTCTGTTATCCTTCGGTTATGTGTCTTTGTTAAATGAGTGGCTTCTTTTCAAAAAGATCTCCTCTGGACTGATTTGATTCTACGGTATCTCTAAAAGCTGAGAGAATAAAGCTTTTTTAGCCGAGAGAATATCTTCCGTCAAAGTGGTGATTGATTCCGAGGCAAAAAGAGGAATCACAACAAAATTAGCCATAACGAGAGTGAGATAATATAAGAGATTTGAGTGGCTATGGAGACCTAGTTATCCCGGGTGTCATAATTAACATACTAAAAAATATTAATACATTAACATCCATGTTTAATATTCCATTTTATTTGACATATATTCTAAAATATTCTAACTACTGTATATAATAATTATTGACAATACCTGTTGACAATGGAATATTGTTAGCTTTTAAGACATATATCCAACAGGACAATATCGATAGTCATTTATCTTTGACTTTATATGTCTTTAACATGTGGATCTAAAATCTTGCGACGTTTGATATTGCAACATTCTGAGGAAGTTTCATTTGGGAAAAGTCGATACTTACCGCGAGTACAATCCAGACCTTTATAACCAGGTAAACAATCTCCATTACATGATCCATTAATATGATTACACTCAGTATTTTGTCTACTGCACTTTCTGTTATTACATGATTGTATACACCGATCACCATAGAACCCAGACTGACATTCTGAAAATAAAATTCATCAGCAGTTATACCAATTTTATATCATATATTTAGTAAATCATCTATGCACGAATTCAATAACCTTGATATCCTAGCCCATGCAACTATTCACATTGTAACAGTCAATTACATCCTGGGTTATTTCATATTTTATATCTTACTGTGGTTTTACTGTCTGTATACACCCACCTTTCATCCATTTCACAATACGATTTAATTTATGATATACCCGTCTTTCACTACATAGTCAATAGGTCTATGTCATGAGTAAATACGGTCTTAAAGATACATTATGTAAGATTTCGATAAAGAGCTGAGCATTCTTGCTATAATAGCGCAAAAACAGATAATGTAAAATAAAAATTTCATTCAAATTACTTCATTCTGAGCTAAATGATCACTATTTGTAGTTTTGACAAGATGTGTGCATAGTTGTAACCAGGCCCCTGGTATATTCAAGACTTAGACTCGCTTTCCCATAGTTCATATAACATTACAGGCCTAAAAATACCTGCAATAAGCAGATTTAGCTCTGATATACCTGTCTTTCAGCAAACAGTCAATACGGTCTAAATCATGATAATATACCCGTCTTTCAGTATATAGTCAATATGGTCTAAATCGTGATATACCCGTCTTTCGCCAAGCAGTCAATACGGTCTAAATCATGATTCGCCTGTCTTTCACCAAACGGATAATACGGACTAAAAATGATTCATGTACAGTCATCTTTCACCACATTGATCAGTTATTTATATTTTATGCAATCACTCCCGTTTTTACCACACTGACAAGTCAGATGATATTTGTTTATATTTTATAATTTTACCTTGAGTACAATCACCGCCTTGATATCCTGCATTACATTCTTCATTGTTACATTTACCATCAACATGGTTACATTCAGAAGGCTGTCGACAGTGACGTGAATAACAATCTTTAGAACAATCTTTACCATACTTGTGTATACCATATGAAGCCTGACTATTGAATCCTCCATCATTACATTCTGTAGATTTATAATTTAATATATTAACACGAATTTTTAATATCCAACTTATTTAATATTACATTCAATGTGACTAACCGTCTAAAATCAAAATTGTTTTCACTGCATTTGACTGACAGTCTTAAATTTTCTTCGACGAAATATAAGAAATGTGATCTATAGGATATTTTTTTTCAACCTTTACCATAGTTAATATAACAAAACTAAAAATGATTGGGAAGTTTAGATTTGTCTTTGATTCCATAAAGTAGTTAGGTTTTTAAACGTTAAATAATGTGTAATTAAACATAGTGCCCGAATGGGGTTAATATATTTATATGAGAGTGAAGATTCGGACTATGCCTTGGAAATTAGAAGTGGGGGCAACTAGTATGTGTCTCTCTTTTGTGGACCGAAGTTAGATTGTCCATTGTATTAACTGGACGGGGAGGTCTGTTATCCTTCGGTTATGTGTATTTGTTAAATGAGTGGCTTCTTTTCAAAAAGATCTCCTCTGGACCGATTTGATTCTACGGTATCTCTAAAAGCTGAGAGAATAAAGCTTTTTTAGCCGAGAGAATATCTTCCGTCAAAGTGGTGGTTGATTCCGAGGCAAAAAGAGGAATCACAACAAAATTAGCCATAACGAGAGTGAGATAATATAAGAGATTTGAGTGGCTATGGAGACCTAGTTATCCCGGGTGTCATAATTAACATACTAAAAAATATTAATACATTAACATCCATGTTTAATATTCCATTTTATTTGACATATATTCTAAAATATTCTAACTACTGTATATAATAATTATTGACAATACCTGTTGACAATGGAATATTGTTAGCTTTTAAGACATATATCCAACAGGACAATATCGATAGTCATTTATCTTTGACTTTATATGTCTTTAACATGTGGATCTAAAATCTTGCGACGTTTGATATTGCAACATTCTGAGGAAGTTTCATTTGGGAAAAGTCGATACTTACCGCGAGTACAATCCAGACCTTTATAACCAGGTAAACAATCTCCATTACATGATCCATTAATATGATTACACTCAGTATTTTGTCTACTGCACTTTCTGTTATTACATGATTGTATACACCGATCACCATAGAACCCAGACTGACATTCTGAAAATAAAATTCATCAGCAGTTATACCAATTTTATATCATATATTTAGTAAATCATCTATGCACGAATTCAATAACCTTGATATCCTAGCCCATGCAACTATTCACATTGTAACAGTCAATTACATCCTGGGTTATTTCATATTTTATATCTTACTGTGGTTTTACTGTCTGTATACACCCACCTTTCATCCATTTCACAATACGATTTAATTTATGATATACCCGTCTTTCACTACATAGTCAATAGGTCTATGTCATGAGTAAATACGGTCTTAAAGATACATTATGTAAGATTTCGATAAAGAGCTGAGCATTCTTGCTATAATAGCGCAAAAACAGATAATGTAAAATAAAAATTTCATTCAAATTACTTCATTCTGAGCTAAATGATCACTATTTGTAGTTTTGACAAGATGTGTGCATAGTTGTAACCAGGCCACTGGTATATTCAAGACTTAGTCTCGCTTTCCCATTTTTAAATTAAAATTTTAAATGGCGAACCGTTTTAATCTAGTTAAAATCTCGAGTACCTGATGCCATCGAGAGTTGATCATGATCTTGTTTTGTTAATAAATGTCTAATTAATAGTTCATATAACATTACAGGCCTAAAAATACCTGCAATAAGCAGATTTAGCTCTGATATACCTGTCTTTCAGCAAACAGTCAATACGGTCTAAATCATGATAATATACCCGTCTCTCAGTATATAGTCAATATGGTCTAAATCGTGATATACCCGTCTTTCGCCAAGCAGTCAATACGGTCTAAATCATGATTCGCCTGTCTTTCACCAAACGGATAATACGGACTAAAAATGATTCATGTAGAGTCATCTTTCACCACATTGATCAGTTATTTATATTTTATGCAATCACTCCCGTTTTTACCACACTGACAAGTCAGATGATATTTATTTATATTTTATAATTTTACCTTGAGTACAATCACCGCCTTGATATCCTGCATTACATTCTTCATTGTTACATTTACCATCAACATGGATACATTCAGAAGGCTGTCGACAGTGACGTGCATAACAATCTTTAGAACAATCTTTACCATACTTGTGTATACCATATGAAGCCTGACTATTGAATCCTCCATCATTACATTCTGTAGATTTATAATTTAATATATTAACACGAATTTTTAATATCCAACTTATTTAATATTACATTCAATGTGACTAACCGTCTAAAATCAAAATTTTCTTCGACGAAATATAAGAAATGTGATCTATAGGATATTTTTTTCAACCTTTACCATAGTTAATATAACAAAACTAAAAATGATTGGGAAGTTTAGATTTGTCTTTGATTCCATAAAGTAGTTAGGTTTTTAAACGTTAAATAGTGTGTAATTAAACATAGTGCCCGAATGGGTTTAATATATTTATATGAGAGTGAAGGTTCGGACTATACCTTGGAAATTAGAAGTGGGGGCAACTAGTATGTGTCTCTCTTTTGTGGACCGAAGTTAGATTGTCCATTGTATTAACTGGACGGGTAGGTCTGTTATCCTTCGGTTATGTGTCTTTGTTAAATGAGTGGCTTCTTTTCAAAAAGATCTGCTCTGGACCGATTTGATTCTACGGTATCTCTAATAGCTGAGAGAATAAAGATTTTTTAGCCGAGAGAATATCTTCCGTCAAAGTGGCGGTTGATTCCGAGGCAAAAAGAGGAATCACAACAAAATTAGCCATAACGAGAGTGAGATAATATAAGAGATTTGAGTGGCTATGGAGACCTAGTTATCCCGGGTGTCATAATTAACATACTAAAAAATATTAATATATTAACATCCATGTTTAATATTCCATTTTATTTGACATATATTCTAAAATATTCTAACTACTGTATATAATAATTATTGACAATACCTGTTGACAATGCAATATTGTTAGCTTTTAAGACATATATCCAACAGGACAATATCGATAGTCATTTATCTTTGACTTTATATGTCTTTAACATGTGGATCTAAAATCTTGCGACGTTTGGTATTGCAATATTCTGAGGAAGTTTCATTTGGGAAAAGTCGATACTTACCGCGAGTACAATCCAGACCTTTATAACCAGGTAAACAATCTCCATTACATGATCCATTAATATGATTACACTCAGTATTTTGTCTACTGCACTTTCTGTTATTACATGATTGTATACACCGATCACCATAGAACCCAGACTGACATTCTGAAAATAAAATTCATCAGCAGTTATACCAATTTTATATCATATATTTAGTAAATCATCTATGCACGAATTCAATAACCTTGATATCCTAGCCCATGCAACTATTCACATTGTAACAGTCAATTACATCCTGGGTTATTTCATATTTTATATCTTACTGTGGTTTTACTGTCTGTATACACCCACCTTTCATCCATTTCACAATACGATTTAATTTATGATATACCCGTCTTTCACTACATAGTCAATAGGTCTATGTCATGAGTAAATACGGTCTTAAAGATACATTATGTAAGATTTCGATAAAGAGCTGAGCATTCTTGCTATAATAGCGCAAAAACAGATGATGTAAAATAAAAATTTCATTCAAATTACTTCATTCTGAGCTAAATGATCACTATTTGTAGTTTTGACAAGATGTGTGCATAGTTGTAACCAGGCCACTGGTATATTCAAGACTTAGTCTCGCTTTCCCATTTTTAAATTAAAATCATGATTCGCCTGTCTTTCACCACATTGATCAGTTATTTATATTTTATGCAATCACTCCCGTTTTTACCACACTGACAAGTCAGATGATATTTGTTTATATTTTATAATTTTACCTTGAGTACAATCACCGCCTTGATATCCTGCATTACATTCTTCATTGTTACATTTACCATCAACATGGTTACATTCAGAAGGCTGTCGACAGTGACGTGAATAACAATCTTTAGAACAATCTTTACCATACTTGTGTATACCATATGAAGCCTGACTATTGAATCCTCCATCATTACATTCTGTAGATTTATAATTTAATATATTAACACGAATTTTTAATATCCAACTTATTTAATATTACATTCAATGTGACTAACCGTCTAAAATCAAAATTGTTTTCACTGCATTTGACTGACAGTCTTAAATTTTCTTAGACGAAATATAAGAAATGAAATCTATAGGATATTTTTTTTCAACCTTTACCATAGTTAATATAACAAAACTGAAAATGATTGGGAAGTTTAGATTTGTCTTTGATTCCATAAAGTAGTTAGGTTTTTAAACGTTAAATAGTGTGTAATTAAACTTGGTGCCCGAATGGGTTTAATATATTTATATGAGAGTCAAGGTTCGGACTATTCCTTGGAAATTAGAAGTGGGGGCGACTAGTATGTGTCTCTCTTTTGTGGACCGAAGTTAGATTGTCCATTGTATTAACTGGACGGGTAGGTCTGTTATCCTTCAGTTATGTGTCTTTGTTAAATGAGTGGCTTCTTTTCAAAAAGATCTGCTCTGGACCGATTTGATTCTAAGGTATCTCTAATAGCTGAGAGAATAAAGATTTTTTAGCCGAGAGAATATCTTCCGTCAAAGTGGTGGTTGATTCCGAGGCAAAAAGAGGAATCACAACAAAATTAGCCATAACGAGAGTGAGATAATATAAGAGATTTGAGTGGCTATGGAGACCTAGATATTCCGGGTGTCATAATTAACATACTAAAAAACCCTCATTGTCAATTACATACTGAACATATTCATATTATAGCCAATGATCAAGGAATCGTTATTTTTCAATTGGATAAACAAACGGTTGACATCCACGAGACGCCCAGAGATGGGAAAATCAATAGGACTAATCAGTGATTTACATCGAATATTAGTGAGTTTTAATGCGCACCACGATCGAATATATTCAAGATATTTTGATCCTTGACATATTGTTTTATGTTTCCTCGGAATCGGACAGAGATTGTAGCACCTTGAGTATCTACAAACATCATACATATTTCACATTTTGCTTAAAAGGCAGGGGCTATGACTCTAGAATAGAAGGTCTGATGTCTGTCAAAATCGAACACGAACAAGATCGTCCACCCAACTTTGTACATATTTTTTTTACATTTCTAGTAAAATGCAGGGGGCATATCTCCAGCATGGAAGGTCCGATCCGCACCATAACTGAACTCCTCAAAGAATCTTTGTTACCTAAAATATATTCTAAGTTTCATCTAAATCCGACAACAATAATTGTCGTACAATCAGATGCCATAATCCAGGAAGTTATGTACCAAAATCGAAAGGAATCGAGATCTTTGAGATATAAATCGATATTTCAAGTTTCGTCAAAAGCTTAGATAAAACGTCTAATTCAGTCAATAGAGAGGGGAGATTTCAACAGGGGATTCTCGCTGGCAGATGATAGACCAAATATAGTCTTTTTTCACTGTACTTTCACTGTTACTTGAACATGTATAACGAACTGAGATGAACTGTAGGATTTTCTATTGACCTGTACCAGTCATAGTTGTTCCGACTTGCTTTCACATATTTTCCGCCTGTATATTTGAACTCGACAGAATCACATGGAATAATCTTAAAACTTAAGTATTTATCTGTCTTTGCTGGTTAAGTGTTTCCACGTGGCTGTTGAGGAAGATTGAACAGCCCCAGAACGTAAAATCGCTTACATATCTCATGAAACATTTGCACTATAGGGATGAGATACTTTTTCGCTATGTATATTACCTTGAGTACAATCATCACCTTGATACCCTGCACTACATCCTTGATCACATTTACCCTCAACATGGTGACATGATGAAGACTGTTGACAGTGACGTGACTTACAATCTTTAGAACAATCTTTACCATACATGTATATACCATATGAAGCCTGACTATTGAATCCTCCATCATTACATTCTGTAGATTTATAAATTAATATATTAACATCCATGTTTAATATTCCATTTTATTTGACAGATATTCTACTTACTATTTTATATAATAATTATTGACAATGCCTGTTTTAAATAATGGCAATGAAAAGCAAGGTAGATTTTAAAATATATTTTTTCAACAAGACAGTTAATTATCTTGGATTTCATATTATCTTTAATGTGGCCTTAAAAATACTGCGACGTTTGATATTGCAAGATTCAAAACACAAAGGCCATTTTTGAAATGTTGATACTTGCCACGACCACAATCCAAACCTTAATAACTAGGTTAACAATGTCCATTACATGACCCAGTTATATGATTTTGTATACTGCACTTTCTATTATTATTCCGAGCAAATTTCATTTGGGAATAGTTGCAGATACTTACTGCGACTGCAATCCAGACCTTTATAACCAGGTAAACAATCTCCATTACATGATCGATTAATATTATTACACTCAGTATTTTGTCTACTGCACTTTCTGTTATCACATGATTGTATACACTGATTACCATAGAACCCAGGCTGACATTCTGAAATGATGACCTTTTTATATAATATATGTAGTAAATCATTTAACAGTGAACACAATCATTATCCTGATATCCCACCTCATTCACCCCGTCGCATTTAGCAGTCAATCACATACTGGGTTATTTCATATTGTGATTCCACTGTCTGATACAATCGCATTTCAGCCACAACACAGTACGATCAAAAACATGATACACTCGCCTTTCACGATACATGTACAACCGCCTTTCACCACATTGATCAGTTATTTATATTTTATGCAATCACTCCCATTTTTTACCACACTGACAAGTCAGTTGATAACTGTTTATATTTTATAATGTTATCATGAGTACAATCACCACCTTGATATCCTGCATTACATTCTTCAATATTACATTTACCATCTACATGAAGACGGCAATCGACAGAACAGCCATTTCCGTACATGTATTTCGTCAAAATCGGATAACAAATGTGACCTGTAGAGGGATCACAAACAAATGTGAACGAACGGGCATTGGGACCTACGTAATAATTATACGTCCACATAAAAATGTGGGTGTATAATAATATCAGTTCTGACCGTATCAATGTTCATTAAGCGTAGCCGTACTTTCTTCGTTATTATATTCTGCAGAAATCTAGCTTTTATGTTAACGCAAATAAATGAACAGAAATTATCAATTTCAGCAGGTTCGATGGTCAATTTTATCAGAAATGAAATGAAATTATCAATCTTATACAAAACGTACAGAACGTATCAGTTGTAAAGATATGAAAAGAATATATCAATTTTAAAGAGATGAAAAGTATTATTGGCAGGGATGACTTGCAATATGTTGGATTACAACTTACTTTGTGTACAATAGTCACCCATCCACCCTGGATGACACCCTGCTTTACATTCTCCATTATTTATGTGACATGCTGATGGTGCCCGACAATTTCTATCTGTACATTCTACAATAAAACATTTCAGGTGCTATTTCAAATCTTAAGCCTGTTTATTACTGTGCCCTTATCATTTATGTGATTTTTTCTAAATTTAAGTTTTCTCCTTTTTCTACTTTTTTGGTGCTAAATCATGTCATATTTTTTTTTATCAAACATAATTCGTATTAAAAACATTCCTTTTGATGCGATATCTGGCAAACAAACGGATTTAAGCAGCATTTTAAAATTTTGAAATATGTGTTATCGTTGAATGAAATATATTTCGATGGAACTGGGTTGCTAATTTGTAAAAAAAAACCAAAAAATTCAAGTATTCCCAAGTAGTCTAATACACATAGTGCAAGTCGTTATCGACATGGATGGGGGAATATACTGATGGCTTGCAGTCTGTCTCTTCTTGTGATAGACAGTGTATTTAGACCAGCTATTTAACAATATTCACTTTCCGTTTTTTCGTCAATTTGAACTATAAATCTTACTTATATTACAACTGGTTCCAGTAAATCCATCAGCACATCTGTAAGGGCATTGACCTGTGACTGGATCACATCTATCACCAGATGATTGACAGTAACACAATGATGTACAATCTGGTCCAAAGGTACCAACCGAACAAACTGTATATAATTATCAAATCAAGTGGTAAATATTTCTAAGGAATTTAACAGCCACGACAGAATGTTTTTGGCTTAAAATCATTGAATAATGAGCGAAATGTTCGATTATATTTCATTCCTTATAGAGTTTGTGCATTTCATGAAAGTATGTATGTCCCACAAATAAAGTTCAAATAAAGTAGTAGAAATTTCTAAGGAATTTAACAGTCTCGGGGGTGAATGTTGTGCACTATAACATATGCATGGCCGTATAAAAAGTTAATATTGCTGACCCATTAACTGCATTACGGATAGAAGCGTAGAAGCGACTGGGAAAATATTTACTGTGGATCAGTTTGGTGAATACAGTGCGGCTCCACTTGGTCAGAAATTCTATCTTAGTCGGGTTGACTCCAATAGACATAATTACTTTATATACAGAGCTATACTTAAAGCTATAAAGGGGTGAAATTTGCGTTGGTTTCTCTAATAACTCTACTTCTTCGAACAGGTTTGTCCGGAAATGTATGCCCTTCGCTAACTTAGCCCAAAGTCACTAGAGCACTTTATTTTAAGTTTCTCTTACCATAAACTTCAACTTCACAGAGATTCACATAAACGGAATTTGTAGGTTCGTTAGTCTTGTCATTAGTAATAGTTATATATTTTCCTGTAGTGTTACAGTTTACCACAAATCCATTAGGCTTATTCTTTGAATCATAATTATCTTCTGGTCTACACGGACTTTGATTTGTTTGGTTACGTTCATCTACGAATAATCTGAATCCCTTAAATCTATTAGTGATATCTATATAAAATAAATAAACAAGAATAATTTACAAAAATAAAAATGAGGATGTCTGTGTTTGTTTTTGGGCGGGCGACGTGTGGCGGGTAGTCATATATATAATGATTGTTTTTACGCATATACAAAAACAATACGCCCTTGTGTCCATCAGCGACTAAACAAGCTTGTATAATAATACTCTAAATTGATCTATATTTCGAAATAATAAATATGATGTCAAATTCGATAACACAGATCTTCTTGTTTGCAGATTTATCGAAGTTTACATCAAAAATATTCTATTTGATTTGTATGAAATTCGTAACAAGCAAAGGTCAAATCAAAATATACATCTCCTTCTCGTTGGGCACCTTTATATGATGTAAGCTTTCAATACTGTTAATTTCATAAAATTCAGCCAATATATACTTCCCGTTTTGTTGAAAACAAAATGGCCGTAAAATCAATCGTCCTAATACTTATATATTGATGGTAAACAACCGAAATAGTACGGCGGTATATGTAAGAACATTAGAAACGTCCAAAAGAAAAACTGATAATAAAAACACTTAGTGCTTCTGTTTATAAAATATTACAGTGTACAGAAGTGGTATAGCAACCATATTAGAAAACACAATGCTATAATCCAAATTGCAAAATAAATTGATTTTTTATATTTCATATTACGGCAACATGCCACTGACATGGACTGATAACTACTAATTGTTTAAGGAAAAAAACATATATCAGCAAATATGTTTGTGAGTATACCACGGACGTGATAGTCTAATCGCGGTAAGCTGGATCCGTCCCTTAAAATATCTAATATTACAAAACACAATATAAATAATGTTATGTAATATAAACTATATGATATAAAATCATGTGGGTGACTTTAAATTTTACTTACGTAGATCCCTTGCATATATTTTTATATTAGCAACAGGATAACTTTGTCCTAAATCTACTCCCCATGAAGCATTTGTCCTCCCATCAGCCGTATGGGTACAAGTATTATATGCCTTGCTATGATTAGTATCACCATCTACTGCATAATGAGAATATCTTCGTCCATTCCCGTCCGAATAGGTTGAGCTCTGCCACGTATTTTTGTTAAATGCAACATTTTCTGAAAATTGAATTGGAATAAGTTTGTAGATGGCAAATTACCTGGCAAATCGAATTATTTCACACAAATCAAAATAATGAATCTAGTCTTTAGGAGTGCTGCCTCGGCTAGCGATATGTCACATATATTTATTATTTCATTTCTTAATGGCATACAAGGATGGCAAATTTATAACACGAAAATATATTCTCAACATATCAGACTTTTATTTTCTTAATCTCATATTTAAAGGGACAATAACACTCTTGCTGGCTTGAAAGCTCCAGAAAATAAATAATATCTCTATCTAAGTACTAGATGTTTAAGTGTCTTACCTGTTGTGTATATTATCCATTACATCCTATTTCGCTTGTCCAGAGGGTTCGAAAATATTTTTAAATCGAAGTTTCATTTGAAAAGGTTTACGTTAGACGTTTCAAACCATTATGTTGAACTTTTCTTAATTTTTAAATAAGGTGTGTTAAGATGAAATTTGTATCATCAATTAATTGAAATATTCTAAAATAGTACAATTTGTTGACCAGAATAAAGATTGGGACATATTATTCAGTTACAACAAGAGTGGTATTGAGCCTTTAAATGAGTTTTATAATATTTTGATGATATATAGTCCATTCTTCATTTGGTCACCCTTCGCATCGATACATACAAAAGTGCAATCTGGCGCCGAACACAACTAAACCGAAGAAGCTCGAAATAGAACAAAGCAATGGGATTATACGATTTTAATTTTCCCATCGTAAACTTTCCACTCCTGAGCAGTAACATATCTAAATAGCTAGACTATGTGCCTAAATGTCTCACCCAGACATTATGCTTAGGTTTGCATATACTGTGTAGATAGATTCTTTTCAGAGACAAAGTGATCTAACTTATAACAGTTTTACTAAGTTATATCTCAACCCGAATATTAATAACCTTAGGGGATCGATAGTACTATGTTACATCTAACCGAAAATATTGCTAACCCTTTAGTATCCATGGTACTATCCAGAATATCGATGTTGTCCTTAATATTATTTACCCTTTGGACTAACTCGCAGTATTGACAACCCTTTGGTACAATGGTATATCTAATCAAGAATGTCAATAACCGTTTGATATCGATGGTACTATTTTATCAAAATATCAGTAACCGTTTAGTATCGATCGCTCTAGATATTGTCTTTCATGTTGACAACTCTTTGGTCTATTATTACCCCTTTACGATGGTGGCTCTACATGTATATGGTCCAGAATATTGATAACCTTTTAGAATCGATGGTACTGTGGTATATCTAACCCAGACGAAATTATTTTTAGGATTGCTTGTACATGTATTACATTACCCACTGTTTCCAGTGTCTTTATAGTTAGTTGAAAGTAAATTGTTTTTTCAACATATTATTTTTTTGTCAATCTAGACTGAAAACGGGTTCAAATAGCAACCATACCCGATATACTCGTTCATCGTACATTAACAGGATATCCAGCTGGAAAGAAACACAGATTACGGTAGCTTCCTACCTTTAGCGTTAGATAATTCCTACCTTTTTGACATGACGAACCATACCATCCTTTCTCACATTTACGACTAGAACAGACACCTGTATTAGTATCACAATATCCTTCATCACAATGACATATATATCTATCATTATATCCAAATCTTGGTTGTTCTGATTAAAAAAATGAACAGATGACTAATTATTTAATATATTTCAATACATACATAAACTCTTAATGATAACTGTTATAATATTTCATTTCGACGGCACCTCGTCGATTAATATCGTAAAAGAAAATAAAGACCGAAATGCTGTTAGATACACAAGGTCTTTTTCCATGTCCACCTTAGTCATAGCTCAATACACGGAACTTATGGATTAGATAGCAATGTCTATAACAGACGTTTATCAACGTACGTTATTACTAAATTTACGTTACACGATTTTATTCGAAAATAAAGAAGTATTCATTTCCATTTAAATCAAGTCTTGAAATCGTATACATTTCTCTATACAAGCTCCACGCGGATCTAGCATTAATTGATTCCTCGATCAGTTGAACTGCTCGAGCTCATCCGTCGGTTCAGTGGCCGAGAGAAATAATTTTAAAAGCCTACATCTAATATTTCAACTTTCTTTTTTATCCGAAACACGTATTTCAGCCCCGGAAATTTGTGAAATCTTTTTGAAAAAATAAAAATAATTCATGTTTTTTTCTTCACAAAAATGGATAAATA
This sequence comes from Patella vulgata, assembly GCF_932274485.2. NCBI lineage: Eukaryota > Metazoa > Mollusca > Gastropoda > Patellidae > Patella > Patella vulgata. The sequence goes on from NC_065881.2 coordinate 19,987,146, forward strand.
TTATCGAATAAATAACAAATAACGCTGGTTAAAACAGACACGGTTACATAATTTATATCGGAGATTTGAGACAAAGTATGAATAGCGAAATTCCGAGACCGCCATGATTTTATTAAGAGGTCACCCCCGTTAAGCGGTCAGTCACGAAAATGTTCTTGAGGGGCTGCTTAACTCTTTCACTGCCAAGGTTGTACGTGTATACTGTAATCATAAACTGATGTATATATTGATAACAACGAAAGCTTCCAGCCTATCACTTCTTGTGATAGACAATGTATTTAGATCAGGGGCCTGTTTCACGAAATTTTAACTAAGATAAAATCCCAATTTTAGTAATTTGATTGGATAATATTAGATTGATTTTAGTGCTTAGCCCATCAAAATTGAAGTATCTACTAAATATGGATTTTATCTTTAAAAAAGAAATTCGTGAAACAGGGCCCAGCTCTTTAAATTTCGTGAAACAGGGCCCACCTCTTTAAAACAATATTCACTTTCCGTTTTTTTCGGCAGTTAGAACTACAAATTGAACTATAAATCTTACTTATATTACAACTGGTTCCAGTAAATTCAACAGCACATCCGTAAGGACATTGACCTGTGACTGGGTGACATCTATCACCAGGTGATTGACAGTAACACAATGATGCACAATCTGGTCCAAAGGTACCAACTGAACAAACTGTATAAATAATATAAAATTCAAATCAAGTGGTAAATATTTCTATTTATTTCATTCCTTATAGAGTTTGTGTATTTCATGAAAGTATGTGTGTCCATTTCATGAAAGTATGTGTGTCCCACACATAAAGTTCAAATAAAGTGGTAGAAATTTCTAAGGAATTTAACAGTCTCGGGGGTGAATGTTGTGCACTATTATAATAACATATGCATGGCCGTATAAAAAGTTAAAATTGCTGACCCATTAACTTCATTCCAGATAGTAGCGGAGGGAAAACATTTACTGTGGATCAGTTTGGTGAATACAGTGCGGCTCCACTTGATCGGAAATTTTATTTTAATCGGGTTGACTCCAATAGACATAATTACTTTATATACAGAGCTATACTTAAAGCTATAAAGGGACAAAGATTGGTTTAGTTTCTCTAATAACCCTACTTTTTCAAACAGGTTTGACCGGAAATGTATGCCCTTCGCAAACTTGGCCCAAAGTCCTACCTATGCCACATCTGACGCTAATGTACTCTATTTTATGATTCTCTTACCATAAACATTTCTTTTGATGTGTTATAAAGAAAATGAAGCTAAGTTGCGGTTCTGTTTTCTACTGCACACGTTCAAAATGTCGAGAAATTGTAAAAAAAAAAAACACAAAAAAAAACCCCAACAAGAAGTAAGATCTGGCAAATAAACGAAATTGAGCAGCGTTTTAATATTTTGAAACATGTGTTTTCATTGATAAAATATATTTCGAATGGAACTGGGTTGCTAATTTGTATAAAACCCCCTGAACAATTCAAGTATTCTCAAGTAGTCTAATACATATACATGTACATGTATACATAGTGCGAGTCGTTATCGACATGGAGACGACTTTGTTGCTGATGGGGGAATATACTGATGGCTTGCAGCCTTTCTCTTCTTGTGATAGACAATGTATTTAGACCAGCTCTTTAACAATATTCACTTTCCGTTCTTTCGTCAAATTGAACTATAAATCTTACTTATATTACAACTTTTTCCAGTAAATCAATCAGCACATCCATTAGGACATGGACCTGTGACTGGATCACTTGTGTTAAATTCAACACAAATGTTATCTTAAAATTCGGCGTAATAAATAATATAGAAAGAAAACACACAAGATTTTATAAATGCACACAAGGTTTCTGTTAAGACACTAAAAAGAACACAAACTTGTGTTGACTTCATTTAACACAAGTCCTTGTGTTGAGATCCAACACAAGAGTTTTTTCAGTGCAGTAATACAAACCGTTCCGGGCAGAATTATCATCACATTTTACGCCTTAATATAATTTTATGGATCTATTTACCCAACTTCGAACTCTATTATTTATCTTTTAATAATTTTAAAATGTTTTTTAGAATCCGAATGACATAATAACAAGTTACTATTTACGCCCCATTAACTTCATCCCTGATAGTAGTGGCTGGGGTTTGTTCCGGATCTTATTTCCACGAACAGGTTTGTCCGGAATATATTCCCTTCGCAACCTCGGCCTAAAGTCCCACCTCTGCCACTGTTGACGTTAGTATACTTTATTTAAATTTCTCTTACCATAAACTTCAACTTCACAGAGATTCACAAAAACGCTTGTTTGTAGTGTATACTTGTCATTGGTAATAGTTATATATCTTCCTGCACTGTTACAGTATACCATAAATCCATTAGGCTTATTCCTTGAATCATAATTATCTTCTGGTCTACACGGATGTTGATTTGTTTGCTTATGTTCATCTACGAATAATTTGAATCCTTTAAATCTATAACCGATGTCTATATAAAATAAATAAACAAGAATAATTTACAAAAATAAAAATGAGGATGTCTGTGTTTATTTTTGGGCGGACGACGTGTGGCGGGTAGTCATATGATTATTTAAAATAAATAAATCAGAATCATAAGACTGCACAGACAAGCGAGGGTTGGACACCGACACAAATACACCTTTATTGACAGAAAAACTGCTTTCGGCAATATGTGTGTATGGATGTCTGAGTGTGTTTGTTTTGTCATGATGTGTGATGGGTAGTCAAATGGTGATAGTTTTTAAATATACTAAGTTAATTGGCCCTCGTTTCCATCGGAGACTAAATAAGCCTGTAAGATAAAACTCTAAATTGAGCTACATTTCGAAATAATAAATATTATTAAAACACCATTTTTGTGTTTTGTCAAATTCAATAACACAGACCTTCTGGTTTGCAGATTTTCCAAGTTTGCTTGAGAAATATTTTTTGTTAGATTGTGTTTGGAATTCTAAACAAGCTAAGGCCTAACAAGAATAACACTCCTTTTTGTAGACACCTCCTTATTACGTAAGCTCGCATCTCTGTTAATTAATTCTGTCCTTGTTGTTGAAAACAAAATGTCCGTAAAATCAATCGCGCTAATTCTTAGATATTGATGGTAAAACTATGTACAGCGATATACATAAGAACTTAAACCAGAATCTTTCAATAGAAAAACTGATAATAAAATCATCCTGTGCTCAATTTAAGTTATGTACAGTGTTTAGACGTGGTATATAAACCACATTGTAAAACACAATACTATAATCCAAATTGCAAAAGAAATCGATTTCTATATTTCGTATTACTACATGTACTAATAACTACTGAATGATTAGGGGAAAAACACATCTCAGCAAACGTGATTATCGCGGACGTGATAACCTAGTAGCTGGATCCACCACTTATAATATATAATATTACAAAACACTATATAATCGATAACGTTCAATCTTCAAATATTGTATAATTTGTTTATTGGTATTATAAGGGTAAAGTTGAAGAGTAAAGACACCATATAAATATGTGTATTAATATTAATAGTCTGTATTCAAAAATTATATACAGGTATATTTCTGTTTTAACAATGATGAATTTAAATTCTACTTACGGTAATCCCTTGCATATATCTTTATGTTATTAACAGGATAACTTTGTCCTAAATCTACTCCCCATGAAGCATTTGTTTGGCCACCAGCCGTATGGGTACATTTATTATATTCCTGGGCATGACGAGTATCACCATCTACTGCATAATGAGAATATCTTCGTCCATTCTCGTCCCAATAGGTTGAGCTCTGCCACGTATTTTTGTTAAATGCAACATTTTCTGAAAATTGAATTGGAATAAGTTTGTAGATGGCAATCAAAGTGGCATGAATTAAATGTGAATACCAAAAAATACTAAAGACTTACTGGAACCCCTAGGGGTTCAGCCACTTTCGTTTATTTCATCTATAAAGATGTTTAGTTTCTCACTGCTTTACATTTTTATTCCACATAATAAATTAAAATGAAAATCCAAATATTTGACCACCCTACTCATTGATACATACAGAAAAGTAATCTGGCGCTTAATACAAATAAACCGAAGAAGATTTATTAAAAATGCTAGGATTAGCAACTGGGAATAGACCAAGACCATAAACTTAGTGTTCGATTATACGATTTTAATTTTCCCATAACCTTCCATTCATGTACAGTAACATACCTACATCGCCAGGCTATATGCCTAAATTTTCTCACCCAGACGTTTTGCTTCGGTTTGCATATTGTAACGTTCATAGAATTGGCACCTTCCAATGTGAAATCCAAACAATTTTACACTGATGTAGCATTTTGTGTTTATGAACTTCTGAAGTTTGATTGTCCTTTAGGATAAATAGTACTATGTTATATCTAACCCCAAATATAGTTAACCCTGTAGTATCGATGGTACTGTGTTATCTAGAATATTGATAACCCTTTAGTATCGACGTATACTGTGTCATATAGAATATAGTTAACCCTTTAGTATCGATGGTACTGTGTTATCTAAAATATTGATAACCCTATTGATGGTATTATGTTATCCAGAATATTGATAACCCTTTAGCATAATATCGATGGCTCTACCTGTTGTCCTTGATAATACTAACCCTTTGCCCCCCCCCCCCACAATATTGATGGTACTATGGTATATCTGACCAAGAATATTGATAGCCGTTTAGTATCGATTATAATGATAACCCTTTGGTCTAACCCAGAATATAGATAACTCTTTAGTATTGTCTGGGTTCGATGGTATATATATATATAACCCACTATTCCAGTGCCTTTATAGTTAGTTGATAGTAAATATTTTACACAAATATTATTTTTATCACTCTAGACTAAAACTGGGTTCATAGCAACCAGACCCCGTATACTCGTTCTTAGTGCATTAACAGGATACCCAGCTGGAAAAAAAACACAGAAAATGTTTCATTAAATGCTTCCTACCTTTAAAGTTAGATAATATTTCCTACCTTTTTGACAAGAAGAACCGTGCCATCCTTTCTGACATCTACCACTAGAGCAGTAACCTGTATCATATTTACAATCTCCTCCAATACAATGACATATATATCTATTATTATATCCAAATCTTAGTTGTCCTGATACAAAAAATCCAAACAGATTACTAATTATTAAATACATGTATATTTCAATACATACATAACGTTGAAAATTTTTGAAAGATACATGGTTTCTAGCGTCATTTTGACGTTCATCTTGGGAAACTGGAGGGCACTTTCCTAAGACACAGAAACTGAGATTTAATACAACATATGACATATCAAATACATGTACTATGTTTTAGTTTTATTGATGTAATAATAATCAGATGTGTACGATTTTGACAGAATATTTTAAGCAAGCAAATACATGGAAAAACAAAAATCATGACTATAAGTTTATTTTTTTCAATAGCCAAATCACGTTGAACTGGATGCCAACGGGACTTTTTGTGCACACTTGGAAGCTCACCGTCATTGTAGCGTTATACAGGCCCGGACTAGGCCTTGATTACCTGTTGGGCCCCATGGCGCGAAGGCCCGGCCAGGTGGCTTATAGTTCTGAGCTCACACAATCCGATTCTAATCCTACCCACGTCCCTAGGTACCCACATTGAGACCAGTCACCGGTTTTCCTCTACTTTACGATCAAGTAAAAGTATATTTTGTTCAAAAGATTATATAAACAATTTTTTCAAAAACATTACTCCGCCAGGTACCTCTAGACTCTGGGAACCTGAACAAGTGTGTGTAACATTTTCGTGCACGTAAAAGAACTCTTGGAAGTTGTAATTAAATATAAGAGTAGACCATAGCGCCGTTGTCCGGGCAAAGTTTCCGTCATATCACACTGTATGGCGTATACCCATCTTCATTAGCCCAGTCCGAACAGAACCCCATTTTATTTCATTTCATTTTCACTACTCTGTAATTTTGTATCGTTTGCAGACTTTGATGGTGCTGTATTTTATATTTTCTGACATTTAGTATACCACTGATATTTATAATATTACTTTATATACCGTAACATAAACTTTATAGTTTAAATAATATCACACTTCTTTGTATTTATGAAATTTGAAAGCTTATTGATATAGATGGCACTACATGTATAATTTATATATTCTTACATTTTATATATTGATAATTAAATAAAGTCTGAAAAAGCTTACCATTTATATACTTAATATATACCACAAAGATGATGGTCATATAAAATAACCACTGTCGTATATCGGCCATGTTCCTCTCTACTAGTGTCTACTAGGAAGAATTTTTTGCAACTGCTCATTTTAAAACCTGAAACATGTCATGTAATATCTTCCTGGTCTGAATATGCATTAACGATGTTAAAGTAGCCATAAGTCTCTAACTCAATATCATCCAAAGTCTTCGACATTGAAAACACGAATTATTTGTCAATTTAAATCAACATTGATGTTGTGATCTTACTGGGAAAGGATGGGCTTCTGATATCCTATATTTACGACAAAATAAACATTTTACCATCGGTACACGAATCGTGTACCATAATGTGATTCAGCGCCATTTGTAACAAGGGACTCGAAGAACGCGGCTAGACAAGTTCCACAAGCCATGTCAAATGGTGATGTCATATACTTATCTGGAGAGCATGCACAATAATTACTATCGGTGTAGACTGAAATAACCAGGCGCTAAAGATTGCCATTCAATTCAGACTTCTTGCGTATTTTGCCGAACGTAACTGACTTGAAATTAGAGTAAAAACCGAAACGATTGAATGTAAATCAGTTTATATACATTCATATTAAATTATTATGCGTTGCAACCCAATGTGTCAATTTCTAGGTCCCAAATATTAGCGATTTAGCTCCTTTAAGTATATATCAAAAACAAGCTGTATTGAGGAAAATGAATCACATTTATTATTTGAAAACGTATTCTACACTTCAATATTACTCTTAAACCTAACCCTTTTTAGACGGCTGAACTTGGATCCAATTTACCCTTTACCACTCTTAAACGGATTAGGGCTATGGTTAGTATTCCCAAAAATACTCATTTATAAAAAGCAGCTATTGTAAACTCTCGGACCTCCCCCAACCGGCCTACATTTGGGATTCCTCGGTGACAATCGAGTGAAAACGGAAAATTTGGGACTCTAACGCATGCGCCGTCTGAAAAAGAAAATACCTTAACTCCAAGCATGACAGCTGAAATATATTTGTTTTGTTTACTTACGTCACGATTCTACTCATAGCACATCCATTTTCTCCATTACAATTCTGTGCACTTCGCGCTTGTTTTTTATGTTTTTTTGTTTTTTTTCTTTTTTCAGCAAATAACAGCGTTTTAATTACTTTATATTATTGTAAACGATAATGAATAGTCTTATTTATCAGGTCGTTTTATTTGAACCTTGTGATAAATGAGGGCTGCTCTATTAAAGTTGCGTTGAGTCTATGTAAGCCAGAATAATGTGTTATCATTTAATCGCATGTTATCATATTAATCACTTATAGAGACAATCATAATCATCTATGAACCTTGTAGAGACACATACATTGTTTTATGTATAAACATAATATTATTTCTTTATTGTAGAATGTAATCAGTCTATAAACTAGATAATTACAATATTGGTTATTTTTTTTAAATCAAACAACCATTTTGACATAAAGGAACAACAAACTGTTATATGTAACTAGGACAATAGAACGTGGTTCTACCCTGCCTTGTGGATAATATTTATGATTGTATCCTTCATTTATCGATCCTTCTGTTTTGATTTTTTCTCCAGAAATAAACCAGAATTTTGGTGTGTACATAATGACCTCCATATTGTTGGCACTTATTTTATCCATCCTACTTGTAGCTGTTCTTTTTGGAGTAGTAATATATTATTACAGGTTAATTTGTATTTATTTATGTTTCAAATCAAAACCAGAAAAATGTATTTATTATTTGTAAACCCATAGAATTCATCTCGGTCCAACTCTTCACATTTGTGATATTTATATAAGCAGATGACCAATTCAGTGGTATTACCGAATTGGATAACCCTTCCGAGTTTTCACAAGTTATTTACTGCGCCTACTTTGAAATCAGACCTTGGCAAATCCTACCCTTAAGCTAGTTCTTATAGACTTAGTCAGTCATTTTCTTTGAAAAGTAACAGACTATTGCCTTATTGGAAACAAAATGTTAGGTTAAATGTCTGCTAAAAAATGTATTACGCCTGTAAGTTTTTTATATACATTAGCCAAGGCTTACCTTAAAGTAGACGGGCGCACGGGTCAATATTTTTTATAAAATCTTTAAATATTAAGTATATTGTTAACTCGTCAATACTTTTATTATGGATTTGGCAGTGGTTTCTGCAATGTACACGTTGCTTGCACAAAGACTGTAGTCCCACAGGAGTCCGATTTTAATGCAGTGACACGGGATCATATTGTATATTGACACAAACGATTGTTAGAAATAGTAAATTCCCTGACCATGGGGGATATTAAAAGTGTTTTACTGGGTAAACCCACCCACTCTTTGATATATTGATAACACCAGTATAACTTCCAAATTGAGTTTAAATGTATGTTTAATATCAAATTTTTTCATAAAAATGTCATCTTGTGATTGATTTTGTATACTACGAGGCCGATGCGGATGGATTTTAAAACCAGATCGTTCTTATAATAATTCGGCCCTCGACCGCTGTTGTTAACCGGAAATTGATACTTGTAGATACAGTAATTAGATAATAAACTAACATAGAGTAATACAATATTGATGTAGCGAATGTTATCAAAGTAAAAGTAGGACTTAAAATTAGTCATTTACAATATAATATACAATTAAAGACATATAACCTCTCCGTCAAAGGGATAAGCAATCATAATGGAATGTGTTCGTTCCTCAATTAAACAAGAAATGCATTCTGGCGGTCTATTCGATCGCAATTTTTATAACAAAAAAAAGTGAATATGTATTTGATGTAATTTTCATCTTACAGGAAAAGAAGGAATGGAAACACGGAAGGAAGACCACGAGAAACTAGTGATTATAGTGAACCCTATTGTACACCAGAAAATGGTAATATTTAAATATATGTATAGGTGACCCTACTCCTTGTCACGTACAAACGGGGAATCGAAACCACGCAACCTGACACAATAACAGAGCTTTTGATGCAATGCGCACACGTTAACCATTTGGCCACCCAACCCCACTTAATTCAGTAGAAGGTATATATATATATATATGAACCAAAGAGAACACACAATATACATGTTGATCCTCAGATATATATATATTACACAATTATTTTATCCAGATTTACTATTGTCAGCTTTGAACCTTTGACCAATTTATCTAGTGTCTAGCTTATGTTTGTTTTAAATATAATTACAGTTTCTGGACCAGTCTTTGAAAACAGCGAAGCTACTGAAGTAGAAATGGCACATCTTGTAGCACCATGAGTCTTTCTGTCTGACGTGGAGAGCGTCTCTGGGAAACCGGTCGCCACATCCTACGTAGAACCCATGCATCTTTTCTTACTACATATTTCTGTAGCCTTGTGATCGTCTAGAATTTGTCTCTAGCTGTCTTTACTTCTGTTTCACGTTGTGTATTTACTTCTGACAGTTTCTTAAGACGTCTGTCTTACCAGGAATAACAATGCGACAGTTTGCTTCTACATATTTTATATATATATATATATATATAGCTGAATACAGGTATACAAGCATAGCACAAATTACAATACTATATAGCTAAAACCACTTCTCCACCCTATCCAGCCTCTCGGCTGTCTAGGAACTCAGATGTACCCTCGATCTCTGGAATCTAATGCAAGTCTGACTTACAGGGTTCCCCCGGTTTCTTTTAAAGGTATATAAATATCATGCACCATAAAACGTGATCATGGCCCTGAACTTGTGTAATTAACAAAATGATTGGTTACTTTAAGCTAAATGATGCAATTAGAATAATTCCACTCACGTGTAATTCGGTGGTAAATGAGTGACATATGTTTTCGATAAATCGCTCTTTTTTATGTGTCAACTGTCAATTACAGACTAAGTTGATTTAAGTATTTTAAGTACATATCACATATTATGCGAATATGTTATTTCTCGAGCAAAAATTCTACTAAAAGTATTACATTCGTCCTTTACTTTAAGACTTTTTGCTAGGTATTGGGTAAAAGATCCCTTAAATCCTTTACAATAACCATACCAACATCTGTAGAATTATATAACTATTCATAAATGTAGCAGAAATCTAGAAAATCAACATATATAATTATCACCTCCCCGCCTTCTAAGATTTATGCTAAATGAACAGGTAGGAGACTCTTAAAACGTCTATGTGCTAAACCCTATAATTATTCATGCAACAGGCAAATATCAATGATACTATACTATATAACAAAACTGTGAAAACACAAACACACATAATCAAAAAATAAAAAGTTGCATGCAAAAGTTCTCCAAAAAGTTCATCACTGTAAAATCCTATGAAAATCCACTAAGCCTAAACACAGAAAACACAAATTGTCTTTTTTAAATCTTCAAGTGTCCTTATTTCAAAACACTATAACACATCACATAATATTTATAATGTTCAGGTTTCACTTTAAATTCTGTCTCAGGAAATGTCAATTTGGTAAACTGGTAAACCATTTCTTCTTCTTGGATTTGTATTGGTCTGTTCCAGCTACCATAGTATCAAGTTGAAACTTTCTTTTTTTCTTTTAAGTATGATTGGTTTGTACAATTTTATCCGTCAATCAAACATGTCATTGCCATCAGACCAAGAACTAACTATTACTATTTTTTAAAAAACTTTATTTTGATATTAATCTAACATTATTATTTCGAAAAAGTATTTGTAAATCTTGCTCTTAATTAAAATTAAATTTTATTTAATTATTAATAAACTTTGATGTGTCCCTTTAATTATAAAACTTCAAACTAACTTTGACCTCATGACCTGAACTCGATCAGTAATTTTATAATTGCGTTTTCTGTTTTAGAATTTCCGTTTGTGTTTTAGAATTCCGCCAAAACAATTTCATTAGTATTTTATATTTCTCAGTCAGTAATTTGACCTTTTTGACCTAATCATTTACAATTTTGTATTTCGTTTTGTATAAACACTAACCACTATTACCTAAACATTTCCTAACAGACTGACACTGACACAAGCTGAGCTCACATCTATGACAATACCAGACTTTAATTTATCTAGAATAGGACTGTCAATCAAATATGATCAGTATGAATGACACTTCATTCCATGCAAAACCTCATTTCATTTAATTTATAACCATGTCCCAAGTGAATGAGTGCACTTTCATCCACAGGAACATTAGTCTATACACATACAGTTTACTATATCCTATATATTAACGCATAACGTGACTTTTAAACACAGTGTTAGAACCTATTGTTTATTATAATTCGACCTCATGTCAAATTACACATTCCTATCCTCTTGTGTCGACAGCTTAAAGCAATTAGCAGTATATATTAAACGATAATATTACGTTTCTAAGCAAAAATTTAATTACATAAAATTATATACGGATAAAATTTACCGTATAGCTCCACTTTTCTAAAAAGTGTCGTATTCTTAACTTTAACCTATAAAACTCGTATTAATGACTTTGTGATAATCTCACAATTTAACGAGCCAATAATTTTAGTTTTTTCCCAGGAAAACTATAACCAACATCCCTAGATGAACCATATGGGATTTTCAACATAACCTAACTTTTTAATCAAAAGTTAAATTACAACAACTCTAAGGCCTGGACTAAGGGCCTTAAAATTATATAGTATACGAAACAACAAAAAACACAAATTAACGAATCACAGTAGAAACCACGGCCAACTAGGAAACTAGAGTTAATCACTCACAAACTTCATCCTTAGCTCTGCCGTCGTTCTCACTCCGATCCGGAGACAACATTAGTTCCTTACTTTATTCCATATTCCGTTTCCTTATTATTCCTTAGTTATATCAAAACATTTTTTTTTAAAACCTACTCCCTAAACTTTCTCTTTAACTTTAATTTTACTACAAATTTACTACAGGTCATGTTAACCTGGCAATATAGATACCTATAGCCAGTGACATTATATTGTTTAATAAACCTATCAATCTAAACTTATGAATGACTCTAATGTATTTCCTACAGTTAAATTTTAAATATTTAGATTCTAATCAGATTTTAACTTTAAATTAATATTATTTGGTCTTTAATCAAATTTAACGCATTTAATTTACCAAACAAAATGTATATACCCAATTTTTGGAATATCTCCACCAGATTTTTTCCACCAGAATTTTTCTGTTGCTGGATTGTACAGGTTTTCTTCGTAACGTCTTCAAATATGTATTCTTCTTCTAAAGTGACTTCTTACCTCAAAGGTCGAAACTGCGTTACGGCATCAAATCGAATATGTAAGACTATGCAGTGCTATGCAATCACTGGTTAGATGTGGAAAATATGCCGGGAGAACTTCCCACATCCAACGTGTGATGCATACTCTCTTTTCTTCTAATCTTCTTCCAAATTTTCTGCTTACCCTAAAGGTCGAAACTGTCACGGCAACCAAATAGAATATGTATTCTTCTTCCAGGTTACTCGATCTCGTAGTCACGTGCACCAAATAGAATATGTAGCACCATGAGTCTTTCTGTCTGACGTGGAGAGCGTCTATGGGAAACCGGTCGCCACATCCTACATAGAACCCATGCATCTTTTCTTACTACATATTTCTGTAGCCTTGTGATCGTCTAGAATTTGTCTCTAGCTGTCTTTACTTCTGCTTCACGTTGTGTATTTACTTCTCACAGTTTCTTAAGACGTCTGTCTTACCAGGAATAACAATGCGACAGTTTGCTTCTACATATTTTATATATATATATATATATATATATATATATATATATAGCTGAATACAGGTATACAAGCATAGCACAAATTACAATACTATATAGCTAAAACCACTTCTCCACCCTATCCAGCCTCTCGGCTGTCTAGGAACTCAGATGTACCCTCGACCTCTGGAATCTAATGCAAGTCTGACTTACAGGGTTCCCCGGTTTCTTTTAAAGGTATATAAATATCATGCACCATAAAGTGTGATCATGGCCCTGAACTTGTGTAATTAACAAAATGATTGGTTACTTTAAGCTAAATGATGCAATTAGAATAATTCCACTCACGTGTAATTCGGTGGTAAATGAGTGACATATGTTTTCGATAAATCGCTCTTTTTTATGTGTCAACTGTCAATTACAGACTAAGTTGATTTAAGTATTTTAAGTACATATCACATATTATGCGAATATGTTATTTCTCGAGCAAAAATTCTACTAAAAGTATTACAATCTGTATGACGTTATCCATTGAAAAACACCAAGATGGACGATGGTGGCTTGCTACATTTATGGCTAGGTCAAATCGGTTATTAAACAGGCATACAATATGCGTGTCCGAATAATGTATACAATTTGGAAGAACCGTTCAGTATGACGAAATCGCTTTGTATATAGGCAAGTGCCTTTCAGAGGCCCTATCCAATGTTAAGGTTAATATAAATGAAACAAAACTTTCATATATGCTGAATTTAAATAGCCTTTTCTAGTTTATTGTCTTTTATGGTGATACTCCCAGATTCTGGGTATTTGCAATATGGTAAATTACATACCGGAAAAAACACGTGGTATCATAAGAAAACGCACATTTTGCATAATAGTTAATCCTTATCTGAACCTGGCACCAATTCAGGGTATAGAATAGTCATGTTTGTAATATTGGAAAAGATTATTATACTGCTGTGTTAGTCCCAATTTGACTGTAAGGTCTACATAAAACTGTCCAAATGTGTCGAGCATTGTTGGTGCTTGTTTGCTGGAAACTTTCTTCTAAATTGCTTTTTTTGTATTAATTAGGCATGATATATTGTAACATGGAGATATATTCATCCATATTTATCCATATTTTTATCACATGTATTAGTTAAGGAGCGGGGTTTTTATATAGCCTAAATTTTAGCTTTTATTTAAACAAAATGTATATGGGATGTAGGCTGTGTACGGTCCATACAAACAACTTGAATGATTTCAACAATATTTGGCAATAAGTTGACGAACTGGAGGACCAAAACAGATGTAGATTTCTAATGAATGTTGTTTTGCGGGGCCTGTATAAATATGTTTAAATAAGTTACAGGGGTATGAAAACTGTAAATATCTGTTTGAGAAAATATGATCTATTGATAGATCTTCATCACCGGTGGGCATTTGTGTGATTTTAATACTGTCATAGTATATACCGCTTGCTTTTGTTTTTATCTAAACGTGCGTTTGGTATTGATAGAAATAAATTTATATTTGTTTTTTTTTATTTGTATTTTTTTTTTAGGGTTTTTTTTTGTCTTTTTTAAAGTTTCTATTTGTTTTTTTATAAAGTTTGTATTTTTCTTTTATAAAGTTTGTATTTTTCTCTTTTAAAGTTTTTACTTGTATATTAGGCATTAAAGAAATAAATTGTATTTTAATATTTATTATTTATTGTTGGAAATGAAACCAAGCAACAAATTTAATCAAGAAACACTTTCACAACTACAGATAAATTCCAAGAAGTCTGTCTAGTCGTTCGATTGCTTCACTTTTTAGCCCGTCACATAAACATCCACTATACACAAGAGCAATACCAAGGTGCATACAAACATAAAATGAAATGAAATGAAATGGAGTTTAACGTCCTACTGTTCTGCTCCGACTGGGCCAATGAAGACGGGCATACGCCATACAGTGGTCTATGAGGGAGATTTTGCCCGGGCTGCGGCACTGTGGTCTACTCTTATATCGAATTCCGACTGCCAAGGGATCTTTTACGTGCACTCCAATGTATATACGGGGCCTCGGTTTTCGTCCCATCCGAACGACTAGGGTAAAACACGTCGGAAAATCCCGATGCAGGAATCAAACACGCGACCTCCAGGCTAGCGATCCAGCGTCTTACCAACTTAGCCACCGTGGCTTTCGCGCATACACACATGTTATGCCGCACATGTAAAATGTTCAATTGGTTGATCCAACCTCGTGGGTTTTCCCCCGGGTCCTCCGGTTTCCTTCCACTGCTAAAGACCCCTACGCGCAAGAGAATTATTGAAATAAAGTTAAACCATATGTTAGTCCCGAAATGACCTAGTTTGTGTCGAGTGGACGTAAAACCCCATTTCTCTCTCTCTCCAATTGGTTGAATTTGGCCACCGATCGCGCAACCAGAAATTCTCCTGGCTTGAATCCTCACCGAGAAGATCATGGGGATCCTCAAGACTTGTTCCCAAGTATATGTAATCGTCCGGATCTGAGAAACAAAGCGAACTGCACCAAATGATATACGTCATGTTGGGACTATGACGGGCATATAACACGTGGACAACTGGTATTATTACTAAACTAATGACTGACGTTAATTTACCCAATTAGAATTTTAATCTTCGTGTCAAATTCAGTTCTAGTCAAGGGGAAATAACTCTTTTTAGACTAGCAATTATTTGGCCACAGATCACTAATTATTCCCCCATTGACTTTAATGTTAATTCTCGTCTCTTAGACCGGCTCTAACTTTTTCCTAATTTTCGTTGGGTAGAACGCTTTCTGCCACAGATGGAGCAACATGTGGCAAACTCTTGCCCAAAAGCATATATGAGGTTCACCATGAAAAACTTGAGATACACAAGCTGGAAGTAGAGACAAAAAACATGCAATTTCCGGTCCTACATTTCAACGTAACCAACCTCATAACTCTTGTATCCTTCCGCCTCAAAATCATGAATATTCACCAAAACCTGGCAGAAAATGTATTTTCAAACCCTTTATTTTTTATTCTACACCAAAAAGTCAACAAAAATCGCCATGCAAAAGGGGGAGAGAGACTAAAAATAACTTTGGCCCTTGTTTGGCCCAGGAATATTTGGTGATCTGTGTCCATTTGCCCATTGACTTCAATGTTAAATGACTGTAGCATCTAAGGCTGTAACTTTTTGCTCAACATTCCATTGATTCCAATCTTTATAGGTACAGGGGTCAGCATTTGGCAACCCCCTCAAGATAATTTTGTAGGGGATTGACCGTTTACGGAGATTTGATGTTGACTGGGGTCAAAATCTCACTTCCGACACAATGATTGCTCTGCAGAAAGACACTCTACACGCCGATCCCTCCACTCATATATCACCAGCACAATCTGGTTAAAACACAGATCCTTTCGTTTCGTTTTTATAGTTCAAAATTTCGTTTTACTTGTCTTTACTACACTTCATGTAGTGTAGGCCATCGAAAGTATAAAAAAAACGAAACGAAATATAGATCTGTCTTTAAATCAGATTGATCACCAGTATTACCCGAATCTGCTATGAAATTGCAAATTTGATCCCTTTTCTACAATTCTAGACCAAAACGTCAACCAAAAAATGCAGGTAGAGGGGAGAAAAAAATTGTCTATTTATAACGCGCACTACATTCGTGAAATAAGGTAAAATAATTCCTAGTCTTAGTCCTATATACCTCACATGTTGCTGCCGTCTGAACAAATCTGTTGTTATCTAATAAACAAACATATATGCAATGCCCTAGCCAAAGATTATGAAAATCCATGCATTTTCATATGAGCAGCGACACATTCTGCAAACACTATAATACATCAGGAAACTGCGGAATTTCAGACAGAAATTTAAAAGCATATGAACATAATGCATTCTGTAAAAAGATGGGGTAAATTCAATATTAATTTTAAAACAGCAATCATGATGCAATATTAGACTTTTTAACACTTTCGTTGAAAACCACACAGTTTTTCTCTGTTAACGCAGTTTCAAGTGCCAAATTGTGGTCAAATCTAAGATGTTGAAACATGCAGTGCCTATGAATTTAAAAACATCTCCGACATAGCTGTATTTACATAGGACAATTAAGTTTACATTACTAGTCTTACTAGACATTTTCCAGTGTGATTCGTAGTTATCAGGGCTTGGTGAAATGGGTGAGGTTTATGGTCCAACTCTTCTGCACCAATTGCCAAGGAAGCCGCGATGAATCACTAACCGAGGTCCTGGTTTCGATTCAAATGTTGGCTGAGAAGATGTCTCGGAATAATCCAGTCAGTAATGCAGGTCTGGCACACGTTGGCATGCACGTAAAATAACTCTTAACGATTTTAATACGATGCATAGTAGGCGGAAACGGTGATGTCCTGGCACAATTATTCTCCACATATTTCACTACATCTTCATAATCCCAGTTGGTGCAGAAATGTTGGAGGTTAAACCTTATTACATTTCCATCTGCCAAGGGTTCTTTTTTCGTCCCACCCGAACGACTAAACGCCTTTTAATACCAGATTGGATAATCCCGAAGAACTGATTAGTGAGCCAATATCACAACCCATCGAGCAAATGAGAGAAGGATAACAGACGTGTTCTCTTGTCTTTGGACTCATTTTTGCGATTCGGTCAACAAATATGTGTACATGTACATTGTACTTCAAGATAATCCAGTACGAATATTAAAGGGCCCCAAATCAGTATAAAATATTTGTACGATAAATAGGGACCACAGTGCCTAATTCATAATTTTATGATGTTATTTATTATGTTGTGTACTGTTTGTCCCAAATAAAGCTTTCTATTTATCGTGATGAAATACAAATTGCATGTTTGTGAGTGTGACGCCAGAACATGCCCACTTTTCACTGTTGACGCAAGGGCCCTAGTGACATTTTCAGCCAGTGTCCCAATGTAAGCTAATCCTGGTCTATTAAATAATGCCAGCAAGAAGAAAATTGGGAAATTATGAAAGCCTTTTTATAGTATACAAACAAATGTTGACGTACAACACAAACCTCCAGACACTGAAACATTTAAAGATTACCGCCATGTTTCTATGATGTCAGAGACTTAGCCACGGGAGCCCACTGAGTATGACGCTAACTCACTTACGGGGAGGCCCATTGATGGTTCTATTCCAGTTTGGTCCGAAAGGGTTATGTGGGATATTCCAGTTAGCAGAGCTGAGAGCCTGGCAAGAAAAAAACGTCTAAATTTATATAAATTGAGAAATGAAATAAAAATGAAATGGGGTTTAACGTCCTACTGGGCTAATGAAGACGGGCATATCGCACTATCGTCTACTCTTATATTGAATTCCAACTAGTCCGAAGGACTAGACAGCTGTCTTTGTCAGGCCCTCCGTTCTGCACCACTGACCAGATGAACTTTCTAGACCAATGCAGGGATCGAACACCCGACCTCCAAGCTAGAGAGCCAGCGTCTTAACCACCTAGCCACTGTGGCTCCATATAAATTGAGCAAACCAGTCAACAGTCATGAGTTCAATAGAAACGATCATGACGCAACGTTAACTACTGTTTGTCATCGGTTGTATTGTTACAAACCATGCACTTGCTTCATCTTGACTTGCAAATGTTGCAAGACAACGCCATGCTGAACATACAGAATTGGATTAAGGTACCCCGTGATTGAGTGAAAAGTTATTTGGTTTGAAGACCAATGCACAGAACTGTGACCAAGAATATAACTGGAGACCTAACAAGGCGATAAAAATAAGACTTCTTAGAGATTCGATGGTCTTTTTTTTAATAAAAAGAAAATATTAGATTTTGGTGTTAGAAAGTCAATCGTATTGTAGTATTTGGCCATAGTAGACAAGTGACTTCCCCATCACTCTAATGTTAAATCTCGTCCCTTTCTACTACAGATGGAACAATATGTTCGTTCGCTCGTTTCTAGAGTTTTACGTCCACGTCCACTTTCGCCCTACTTTTCAACGTGACCACCTCTTAACTTTGTTATCCTTCCGCCTCAAAACCATGGTAATTTTCCAACACCTGACAGAAAACGTAAATTCAGAACCTTCTCTTCGATTTCTACACCAGTCAAGGCAAATCCCCATGCCAAATGGCGGGAGATGGGGGTAAAATGTAAGAATTTATTAGTGGCCTGTGCGCCTTGTACCAAGAGAAATTATTGCGTTGAAACTAGACTTGTCTCCCTTGAATAATACAACCGATCAACCTTCTTGTCGGCCAGGGCGGCATTTTCAACAGCGCAAGCTGTACAGATGTCTGCGATATAAAGACCCAGAACAAACGAGTAGGCCGTAGCACCGCTGCCGGGCCAAAATGTCCATCATAACACACTACATGGCGTATGTATGTCTTCATTAGCCCAGTCGGTGCAGAAAAGTAGAACGATGGACCCCATTCCATTTTTTAAAATTTATTGAAAAAGATAACCTAAAATAATTCCAGAAAACATAATTTTCATTGATTTTGAGTCAACAAAGGACTGTATAAATCATTAACGAATTAATAATATTAAACGAAACGCAAATTGGAGCTGTAACTTTGCAATATACATAACGGTAGTGTACTAACATTGAATCAATTCATTGCCTAAAAGTTTAACCTAAAAAGAATTCCGTAAAACAGAATTTTCATTGATTTTAAGTCAACAATGTCTTTATGAGCAGCTGTATTGAAAATATGATGCCATCAATATTTAAAATTACATGTAGCCAAGCCTTTTCCTGCTTACCTTTGGCATTTAGAGCCCGGGGACACTGTAACGCCCTCAATTCTCATTAGGACATGGCTACTCTCTTTCGAAATTCAATAATTATATGGGCCGGAGTCCATGGAATTTGCTATTACCATGATTTTAAATTAAATTTGGCATATGAGGTCTTAGGCTTTTATTTTTCAAGAATGCAAATAATCAGGATAATCGTGACAATTTATACTTATTTAAAATTATTTGTCATTCTCATTCATGGTATTCAACTCTGCTGCTGTCTTGCCAGGAATTATTAACTTGTTGTACATTTTAAACTTAAATTTTTCGACTTCTAATCAATTATAAAGAGACCCTTTTTTGAATAAAAATATTAAATAAATTATGAAAAAAAATAAATAATCTAAAAAAGACAAATAAATGATTAAATAATAAAAGAAGAACAAATTGAAGCAATATTAAGTTTGATTTTTAAAACTAAGCAATAAATAAAACAATGAGGTTGATGTTCTACACCGAACCCCAAAATCAATAGACGACACATATTAATTAATTGCACATTTATCTTTTTCAAAATTATAGAGAAATCAAACTGATTATTTATACTTAGTCTAAGCATAAATTTTCACGATCAAACTCGGTCAAGGTTTTGAAGTGAAACTATAGTGAAACTATACGCTATTAAGTTTTATTACTCCCTATCAGTTAGAATCAAAGTTACTTGTCCCAAAGCCTCGGCCAATAAAATTGCTTAGCTAATGAACATCTACATCCAGTTTAAAGGGCATGTGGCTCTATTTTTTGGAACTTTGAAATAGATGAAAATGGTTTTAAAAGCACATATTCAATTTTTGAATTAATACTGTAATTTCTAATTAATAAAATATGTTCGGTGATATACGGGAACAGTTCAAATTGAACGGCATTCGTTTACGCCTGCTTAGTTCATTCTACACGTTTTTAAAATTATTATTTTGTCGTTTGTGAATCAGCCTTTACTATAATTAGTTCCACACTGTCTTGTTGTATGGGGTCACTGTGGCTAAGTGGGTAAGACGCTGGCTCGCAATATTTTCCGACGTGATTCCCCGATGTCAGTGATGAAGGACAGCTGTCTAGTCGCTCGGGTGGAACGAAAAACCGAGGTCCCGTGAACACATTGGCGTGCACGTAAAATATCCCTTGACAGTTGGAATTCGATATAAGAGTAGGCCGTATTGCCGCTGTCTGGGCAAAATTTTCATCCTAGCAGACTGTATGACGTATGCTCGTCTTCATTAGCCCAGTTCGGAGCAAAACAGTAGGACTTTATTTTTATATCTTTTCATTAATTGTGTTTTAAATGTTGGATATTAGGATGCTATAGTTTCACGGCAAGATAACAACATCAATATTGATTGAACTTGATCAATATTGAATTCTAATTCGTGATTATAATTTCGAATATTATGGAAAATTTTAGGTTAGAGAATTAGCTCTTTTAAACATTCTATCTCAATTAAAAGCAGATGTTGCGTTCCAAAGTCCACACCAATCAAAATTGCTTATCGTTACTTGGCGTAAGCAAAAAAAAATCTGTTCATCGAACTTAGCCAAGGTGTTCAGTTAGAACCAAAGTTATCGTGCTCCAAGGTATCAAATTGAACATCTCTGCTTACCCTTAGTGCGCATGATCGTACTGTGTCAAGGCATTCACCTAATAGACACATACACCAAGTTCAAACATTCTACCTCAATCAGATCGAAGTCTCTACTTTGCCTTAGCAGAAATGCTCAGCATCGAAGTTTGTTAAGGTACTGATGTAATGAAAATATACACAAAGTTTCACTACTACCACTCCATTAGAATCAAAGTTGTCGAGGTCCAAAGTCTCGACCAATCCAATTGCTCATGGCTCTGCTTACCATGAGCCCAAAATGCTCATTATCGGACCTGGTCAAGGTATTGATGTAATGAAACTATACAGCAAGTTTCATCGCTCTCACATAATCAGGACCAAAGTTATCGCGTCCCAAAGCACAAACGGCAGAGAAAATGCTCAACTTCGAACACAATCAAGGCATTCCACCTAAGAAATACCCACCCCGAGTTTGAACATTGTAGCTCAATTAGAAGGAGAGTTATTGTGCCTTAAAAAGTGTGACAGACAGACAGACAGACAGACGGACAGAACCATTTTAAAAGTCCCCTACTTTCTTCGAAAGGCGGAGAACAATTGATACCAATACATGTATAGATGTATGCAAATATTATTTTCATCAATTATAGATAACATTATTACAAATCCAAAAACAACTAACAAACGTTCAAAATATAAAAATATAACTATATAACATTTTTCAACAATTATGGATAGAAAGTTGTATACCCAATCGAAGTAAAAAAAAAACCCAAACCATACTGGTCTGCTGTGTTCAAATTAGAACAACATTTACAAAAACACGAATTCATGCATTTCGCCTGGCCCAAAAGGTTTCGAAACTTTCGCATGAACTACGAAATCTAATGGGTACTTCCAGAGATATAAGCAAAATGTATAAAGAAAATAATAATAATCCGAAAAAAAAAACAATAGTGTAAAACTCTTATTAATGTGACTTCCAAACTATAAACTAAACATGCTGTATAGCAACATAAATGAATCTTAAAGCTAAGAACTTTACAGATTTTCATAAATATTCAGTCTTGTTAATAGTTCACTGGTCATTTTATAGATAAAGTCGTATTCATCCTGAAATAAAGAAAATAAAGAACATATTGAGTGTCGTGAATAATTTCTTACAATGGGGCACACATTTCTATGGTCGTTATCAGAAAATCTTCGAGATTAGACTGAAGCACATGATAACAGATAATACCATTTGGAAACATTTGCCTGGCTTATTACTAATACTTACAATCATTACACGGTTTCCAATTACACGGGGTTTAAAGTGATTTATTTTGTTATAAGGTGGGGGGGGTGGATAAAAATAAAAAAAACTAACATTTCTTACCTTATGATTAATAACATCATTCAATGATTGTTGAATTTTTCTTGTGGTGTTAAAAATCTCCACTTCCTTATCAAGTTTCATTCTTTCTAGTATATTTCTTACAATACAAAATATAGCAGCATGTTGCATTTCACTGTAATATAAAATATAATAGTAAACAGTTATCTATCTACCAAGTATAATATCTCTGTAATATAAAATATAATAGCCCACGGTTATCTATATACATTGTAATTATATTGTTTAATATCACTGTACTATATAATATTATAGTGAACAGTTATCTATACATCTATGGAAAGCCAAACAGCTCTTTATTCAGTGTTCTTAGATCTTAATTTATAGTCCTTCATTTGGAGACCAAAATTAAACTTTGTATCATAAAAGCGATATTTGTTTTACAAATCAGAAAATTTACTTTAGAAATCAAAAAATTAGTCTACATTTACATTTCATCAGAGACATACAACGAAAAACCAATCACGAAAATCAAATTTCCAAATACAAATCTCCAAATACCAATCTTGCAAAACATTTACCCAAAATCATTTCTGCAAAATAATTTCGAGAAAATCATCGAACCGGAACATTATGACGACATGAGCCGAAATCAACATGGCTTCATCCTGTGATTGTTGACATCCCTTTGTGTGTTGTTGTTTCGGTATTTACTTAGAAAGTGTTTTGTAGTACAAACCTGTAAATAACTGTGACTGGATGAGGTGTGGAATCATATTGATCAGTCAGTCGTATCAGTTCTGTAATATCTGATTTCAGTGATTCTAATCCATACCCTCTTCCAGTTTTCAGTATTATCATCTTACACACATGTTGTATGTTCTTTTAAAATATAATATATACAAAAATCACTATGGTGCAGTAATAGTATCTATCACGCAATAACTGCGGTACAGTAATTAGCAATATTGTCTACCATGTAATCGCTGTGGTAGGATAATCAGTGGCCATGTCTACCTTGGTACAGTGATAGTATCTACCACGTAATCCCTTTGATACAGTAATCAGTAATAATGTCTTTCATGTAATCACTTTGATATAGTAATCAGTAATAATGTCTATCATGTAATCACTGTGATACGATACGCAACAACAATGTCTATCTACCATGTAATCACTATTGAACAATAATCATTAATGATGTTTAGTATGCAATCACCATTGTTTAAGTAGTAACAGTCAGTATTTAAACAGCATGTAATTATTAATATTATTTACCTGTTTATAGCTAGTAACAGTCAGTATTTGTAATCCATCTGTTGATAAGTAGTCTACTTCTGACGAAATAGTCATTTTGCCAATAATTTCGTTAGTGCCAGAACTGGGATAAACTGACACCTGATTCTGAAATAAAATAACTATATGTATTACACATAACAATCACTGACCTTAGCTTTCAAGAGTCAAATCTATTAACAGAGAATATCTCCAGAACTGAGGCTCATGGCCTTGAAATCGAAATTAAAAACAAACCAAAATGTAGTCATGACTTGGTTGTGTTTAGTTTAGGAAGAATTATTTCTTAGCTAGTAACTTTGCTTTCAAGAACGGAATCTTTTTACAGAGAAATTCTTTAGAACTCAAGTCCATAGCCTTGAAATCGAAACAATAAAAAAACCCAGTCACGTCTTAGTTTTGTTTAGTTTCGGTAGAACAATCATTTTACATTGTTTAAATATAATTAAATTAAATCGAGAAAGCATTTCAAACAAATCTAATTAAGGAGTTTCCTTTAAAATCCCACCTTGGGTATATTTTAATATGCTATTACCTGGTCATTTAATATTACCACAGCTACAGAACTTTCCTGATCTCTGATTAAATTCCACAATGATTCCATGTCATGCCCTTTAATATCACTGATAACATAACCAATACTTTTCTTCCATGACTATTAAAGTAAATACATGATTTAATATTACTGAAAAATAATCACCACTTTTCTTTCATGGTTTGTAAAGTAATATCATTAATATCATTGATTATATATTCATTTCTTCCATGACTAGTAGCGTAATAATATGAATTGTAACATGGACGGGAAATTTTCCTTTGTTCTTTTTATTGAATAAGCAGATTGTTTCCCCTTTAGTGGATTGGGTGGAGCTTAACCGCGCAATGACTAGACATGTTTAATGTTATTGCACTCTTTTGCTGCTTTACGCCAGTTTTAGTAGAAATCATATAGAGACGTGGGGTGGGTTTTCTGTGCAATAACAACAAGTATGTTGAGCTTGTGTCAATGTTACAAGTCATTTATAGCACGCTTTATTCGTTAACAGGTTTATCATCTCAGCCTACGGTCTCGATGTTTAAACCTGAAACCTGAAAGCTGTGCGATAAATATAACTTAATAGTACTGATAGCACAAACAATACTTTTTTCTGTGACTAGATAACTGATAGAATAACTCCTACTTTTCTTCCATGACTAGTAAAGTAATAATATAACAGTAACCACTTTTCTTCCAAGATTAGTAAAGTAGTAGAGACATGATTTAATATAACAGATAGCATAATCACTACTTTTCTTCCATGTCTAGTAAAGTAATAATGATATAACCAATACTTTTCTTCCATGACTAATAAAGTAATAATATGATTTAATGTCTTGAAATTTATCCGGACATACATGGGTAATATGGTGTAAGTATAGTAAGAATAACTATTATTGGTTAATGTACTGAACATATAAATAATATCCACAATGTTTGAAATTTAAAAAATACGAATTAGAATCCAACATTGGTCTAATACAATCAATATTGATGTTGTTATCTTGCAATAAAAATATGGAATCCCAATACCCAATATTTAAGACACAATGAACATTTCATAATCAGTGCACGAATCGTGTATTCTATGGTTTCGAGTGCCATTTGTAATGCACAAAGGAAAAAACATATTCTACAGTTAATGCGGAAGTAAGTAGTATAATGGCTGATTTATAAATGACAAAATAATAATAAAAAACGTGTAGAATGGACTAAACAGGCGTAAACGACTGTCGTTCGATTTGGACTCTTCGCGTATTTCACATTAATATGTGCTTTTAGGCCCATTTTCGATTTTTTTAAGGTTCCAAAGAATAGAACCATACGCCCTTTAAGTGTTATAGCCGTCTGATAAATCACATTTAAAATACTTACTGAAGCTCTGTGAATATCCAACTGTGGTTTCTCAGGTACATAGATCTTATTCTTATCTGCTGCAAACAAAACAAGAAACAAAACGAGCGTTGGGCGTAAATGTGCGATAAAAAAATAGGCGTCTTCCTTTTGACCCAATGAACACTCAATAGTCAATACTCAAATCAAATTTGAAAACAACCGGTACATAATTTTGACCTGTAGGTTATTCACAAGATTTTGATTACCTTAAAATAAAGTAAGAAATTAGACCCACCCGATAACTTGATCCAATTAATGGTTTGACGTTTATTCCGTGTGGACACGTATTAATTCCTGGTCCATATCGCGTATCCGTATCGATTTTGAGTGTAACGTCATCAATGTGTGTGTATTTCTCATACGTGATACGGCACACGGATACGGCAGCACGTATCGAACAGCTTTCATACGGAAAAAGTCCGTATAACATCGTCGTCAAAGACTGGAATTTGATCATTAGTTTTGATGAGTTTTTCTCCGAATTTTCATATTTTATTTCTGCCTGTCTGTCTGCATGGTGGTCGATCTACGTGCTAAATTTTGGGAGGTGGGACCTTGCAAGTATGTAAATCATGTGATTCTATGGTAAAGGGTATAAATTATCTCTTTTGAATGATACATTAGTGTAACCAAAAATTCGACATTAAATTTTATTTAATAGCTCAGCGACTGTCAAGCGACTTTTCTCCTTCCAGGAATTTGTAGGCTAGACACTTGACTAGTACTGGTGGTTATCTTGGTAGATAAATGCCATCATGCTGTAATAGAACTAAGCTCAGCTCAGCTATACTCATACTACCCGGCGCGAAAATCTGCCAGATCTCTAAAACTACATTGACGCAACGTATCACGTATTCATATCGTGGCGACACTGATACGTGATACGGATCGAGAAAATTCCGCTTGTCAATTCCGCTATTAATCCCAATTTTTTTATGTTCACCAAATGAAATTAATTGGGTTTAACGCTGTGCCTTATTGCACCAACCGGGATATTGAAGACGGCCGTACAATTTTGAAACTTTTTCCCGGCCAACGGCTTTTCCGCCTACTTTTCGACAAATTCCAACTATCAAGGTTTCCTTTACGTGGACCCTAATGCGTAGACGATGACTATCGTATTAAATTATCTAAATCACCTTCGTTTATCATTCCTTTTAGCAACTGCAGTTCTTTGTTTCTAAAACATTTTGTCAAATGGAATTTCTTAGATTTTCCAGATATCATCTCGTACTCTAATACA
The DNA here is from genome assembly GCF_932274485.2 of Patella vulgata. NCBI lineage: Eukaryota > Metazoa > Mollusca > Gastropoda > Patellidae > Patella > Patella vulgata. The sequence goes on from NC_065881.2 coordinate 20,014,200, forward strand.
GATGTACTAGTCTTTCCATATTTAAATGCTTCAACCAAAGCTTCATAGACAAACTTAAGTTGATTCTAAAACAAAACATGAAAATTACAAATGAGAGATAAGAGGGCGTGAGGAAGATAGAGAGAGATGTGACATTAAAGGGCAATTTTACAGTTTCAGAGTGCGAGGGAGATAGAGTAAGATGTAGGCCTATCATCAAAGGGCGGGGGGGGGGTCAATCCTTACTCATTAAAACTTGACGCATAAAATGATTAAAATCGATCAATATTTAAGTTCTATCGATTATCCGATATCATGTATCCATGAACATCGAGGTCAAGATGGCATCGAACCTCTGTTTATTCATTTACATTACTATCTAAGAATACTTTTCAGACCTTATTTTCGTTAAATTTAAATCGGAAATTGACCATTAGCCTGCTATAGTATTGACAGATTAGGACATATATCAAATTGTTAATAGATCCGGAGCTATTAGCCTATACACCAAATATAGTTTATGTGAGGATGTTCTAGTTTCCGATTTATCTGAATCAGATGATTATCGCTTTCCGATTGGTCATATTAACGCTAGATATAGATATATACATACGGCTGTTTGTATCATGCCCTTTCGTTGACATCTCATAGTTTTAATAAACTGTAGAACGTCAATACTTCCTGTAGCATTTCCTTCCTTCAGAAGAGCATCTATAGCTACAAATGTACCAGTTCTTCCTATACCAGCACTATATAATATAAAATGATATTACTTATGTAAAGTAAATTAACACCAGCATTGGTATGAAAACGAAACCAACTAACGAAACAAGAACGACGTTTTCGCCAAGAGTTCATTTCCGTGAACGCCGATATAGGGACCTCCGGGTTTCGTCCCATCCAAACGACTAGGTAGTGTCCGTTGCCAAAACAAAGCTTGTATTACAACAGACTGTCTATATCTATTAACAACGAAAGCTTGTAATAGGACAACTCACAGTCCTTGCTCACAGAATAGATAGGTAGTATCAGGTGTTCCAGTGTTTTACATTTTGATCTAAAACCAAATGCATTAAAATGGCACGTTTGTTCTCACCTGCAGTGAACTAGAGTAGGCGAGTTTGAATCGGCTTTATAATCTTGAACACAATATAGAAAATCTAATAAATCTGCAACTTCCGGTACGTCATGGTCAGCCCAAGCTGTAAAATGAAACAAAAGGGTCTGGTGCTCTTTGCCGGACTGAAAATATAAAATATCAAAAAAATTAAAAAATTTAATAAACGACAAAGTTTAATGATGCAAAATGTGTGTGTTTTAAAGTCTGGTCATTTTGATATGCGAAAAGGTCTAATTTTATGCCTCCATGTAGTACGAGAATGGGAGAATTATGTACAGACAGTGACGTTTCAGTCAACGCGACATTCCAACAGCCAAGGGATGTGTACAAAATGAGCTGAAGCAAAATTCAAGATTCGATATCCTTAAATACAGGAGATACTCCCTTTGAATTGAAATACATTATTGACTGAAACAAATTATGATCACCTTCAAATGCTTTAGGCTGATCTTTCTAGTTGTATAGCTTGCTCGTTGAATTTCTTCATCTAGAATAAGTTCTAGGTTACCGAACACTTCTCTTCCAGTCTCCGGCCAATACCTTTCACACTTAATCTGAAATCAAATTATGACAATTTACGATCTTTAATGTAGATTCTAAAACCAGGGGGCATATGTTAAACCATTTAGGCCATGCGGGATATTTTAAGCTTCGTTAGCTTCTCAGACCTTTTCCCAAATATTTTTCAAATTTTTCCCATAATACTAACCTATTTCCTAATTTGATAATATCCACCTATTTCATAGTTTAGTTTAATATCCACATATTTCCTAATTTGGTTCAGTGCCTACCTATTTATTAATGTGGTTTAATACCAATCTTTTTTCTAATTTGGTTTAGTACCCACCCTTTTTTCTAATTTGATTGGATATCCACAATATATTCTCCAATTTAGCTCTTACATAATGCATATTTATTGAGACTGCTTTTCTTTACATTTTGAAATAAATTCCTATGTTGTAATGAATGTATACATTATAAAATTTCTGAGTAATATGTACACAGTTTAAGCACTGCCTGCAATTCCCAAATATTACGGTTTGTATGTGCATATATGCTTTATTATCTTTGCAGTCTGTTAATATTATATACCAATTTTAAAGCCACTGCATACCAGAAAAAATGTCAAATATACAGTTAAAAAACTTGCTTAATGAAAACTACGGTTTTTTTTACATAATTTTGACTAGAGAAATATGTGCCTTTACAGAACTTACCTTCCTGGATTCAACCAAATTTGTTAACATAACAACCTTGACAACTTTCTCTTCAAAAATCATCCTGATAAAGTCGTTTATCGTTACTTTAGTCGGACCTGGATTTATAGAAAATAATACATGAAATGTATTTCTTTAAAAATAATATAACTTCTTTGGTTTGGGTCAAAATAATTTTTCTGTTCGGTGTCCGAAATCTCTAAGCGATTTAATTTTCATTTATGAAGGGTACTTGATCTGGTTATCATTCGGTGTGACTGTCGACTACTACACAAGTACAAAATGCTGGGTACAGAGACACGACATTTAAATATGACGCCATTCTTAATGATTCACGCAAATGAAGACGTAAAAGGCGCTAACCTCCTTGATTTAGATGAACTATAAGCTATAAAAGTGTGTTGATCCAGTGTATTATGCAATTATTGAAAGTCATTGAATAAACTTTATATGATGTAATTTTTGTTTGGACAGATTTGTTGAATTGTCGGAATGCGGTACTTCCCAATCAACACAGCGAAAACTCGTCTATAATATAATTATTTCACACCTTGTGTATAGCAATATTACACGAGAATAAACGGCAGACGGGTTGTCTACAAATTTTTAAATGATGACATATATTCATATCAAAAATAAGTAACCCGGATCAAAAGGGTGTACCACTTTAATTTATCGTTCCTACGACAACAGAGTGCAATGAAAATGAAGGAATTACATACCTTGTGCTGCTATGAAAAATTGGCTCTGCCTGTAACTCTGAAATACACAAGGCATTATTTTAGGTGGTGCGTGGCTGTTCGATAAAAGTAAATGGATGAAGACTCTCTTTCTTACAGGGACTGGTCGGACATAGCGATGGCTTTGTTGTCTACTTCTCCGAATGTATACGAAAACTACAGATGTTTGTAAACCATCGGTTTCACTACTAATTTGAGTGACAATGTCGACTTCAGATGGTATACTTGGTATAGGGTAGTATGGATGTTTCCATAGCAAGTGATCGTAACGAGAGGGGGAGGGTGACTTACATCTACGTAGCTGACATTAATATAACAAGTTGTAAAAAACTTACATCTACGTAACTGGCGTTAATATAATTAGAATGTGGATCATTTCCAACTTCACTGAGTATAACACGATTGTGGTCATCTAAAATAAAACAAAACATATTTCCTTAATCTTACCGCGTTATCTTCCTAAATTCTGACTGATATCATAGGAATTGGTTGTGATTTTAGATTTTACAACCCATTGATTTCACTTCTTTAAAACAAAATCAAGTGTTACTGGTAATATTTGGCCTGAACAGCTGTTAATTGTAGATTTGAAAAAGAAGTTCAGTGATCGAGCTATAAAAGAATTAATGAATGAAATGGGGTTTAACGTCCTACTGTTCTGCCCCGAACTGGGCTAATGAAGACGGGCATGCGCCATACAGTGTGCTATGAGGGAAATTTTGTGACACTACGACCTACTCTTATATCGAATTCCAACTGCCAAGGGATCTTTTACGTGCACGCCAATGTGTACACGGGACCTCGGTTAGCTACAAAAGACATTCAGTGGTCTACCTAGAAAAGAGGTTGATATAGAGAAGATGTTCATTGGTTGATGTAGAGAAGACGTCCAGTAGTCGATGTAGAGAAGGCGTCCAGTGGTCAATGTAGAGATGACGTCCGGTGGTTGATTTAGTAAAGACGTTCAGTCGTCGATGTAGTGAGAATTTAGAAAAAGAGATATAACGCATCAATTTTGATGGATATTAAGGAACAGGTTATAGGGGATTTGGGGTATAGGTTTGTTTCATCCACATTACAAGTAGCGGGAAGCTGAACAATTGACTTATTTAGAATTGACCCCCCCCCCTTGCGAGGAGAGCTTATGGATGGTCTTATAAAGATTGCTAAACAACTAAATACTCACAAGGATAATATCCCAGATATCTATTCTTGGCTCTGTTTTCTTGAATTTGTGAATCGTCATATACAGCACTGAACTCTGACGACAGGCCCTTGATTTATACATAAACAATATATAAGTGAGTCTTAGGTAGTTTAACCCTATATTGAATTCATGATTCTGATCCAACAACTTAAATATGTTCGACCTCTCCCCCCAACAAGCCTCCCATAATATAATTGACAAAAACGCCGCTGTCAAGGCAAATTTTACTCATATCACACTGCATGGCGTCTACATGCCTCCATCAGCCCGGTTGCTGCAGAAAAGTAAGGCGCTAAACCCAATATTATTCCATTTATGTGTGTCTGGAATCAATAAGAACTACACCTACCTTGAACATATCAGTAAAGACACCTTGTCTTGAATTTAACTTAGTAAACACATCTTCAAGATGAGCTACATCAATTCTTTTGTTCTGTACAACGGATTGCAAGTTATAATAATTGGTCTCGGACTCTTGTTCACACACATTTGGGGGCGACTTTTCTCTCTTGGATGGTTTCTTCTGTTCCTTTTTATTAATCACCTTCTTTGAAAGGGGATCTTCAGAACTGTCCTCGTATTTTGTGATAGTAGCCAGCTCTATGGCAAGCATTTCATCGTTTACATAAGTGGGATCAGCCCCTGTAATTGAAAATGTATAAATATATATATATAACAATATTAGTATCCCCATACATTATCCTTATTAATTATTGTCCCTGTTAGCTTTCCTATTAGTATCCCAAATATCTCCCCCAGTAGTATCCCTATAAAACTAAATAGTAAGCTTAATTCATAAATACCGTTTACTGGTACATTATGGTTTCCATTATTACAGCTTTCGGTCACTGGTTCCGTTGTTACTTCATCAGAGTTCTTATCTTTTCTCGATTTTCTATAGAATATATGTTGGTATAGAGTAAAAATATAATTTGTGTTACTCAAAAATATAAAAAAAACGCGGGGTTGGGTAGCCGAATTGTTAATGCATGCGCGTTGGATAATAAGGTCTGACATTGAATCAAGTGGGTTTTCTCCGGGTCCCCCGACTTCCTTCCACTGTCAAAGATCCGTACGCGTAAGCGAATTATTGAAATAGAATTGAGTCACATGTTAATCTTGAAATGACCTAGTTTGTGTCGAGTGGACGTTAAACCCAATTTCTTTCTAAATATACATGAAGATCAGATTTAAGAAAAGATTTGGTAGCTTCAGCGATAAGTTTTCTAGTTCTTCCAGCTTTCTGTTAAAGACACGTGGAATGCATCGCAATACTATCAATTTTATCTTGATAAAAATGCCAGAAATATATATAACTTAACATGCAGTCACGAACAGCTAATTACACTGGAATTCAAACTGCGTGAGACATTTTCTTATTAACAACAGTTTCTCAGGTAAACCGGTTAAAATTCAGCGAGACAGATGGATAGAAAAACCTTGATGTATTAAAATGGTAGAAATACTTTTACCTGCGACGATACATGATAATGATAACCACGACAACAACAGCTAATAGTAACACAACTACTGATGAAATAACAGCTTTGTTATCCACAGCAGACGTTTGGATTTCTGTAGAAATAATCAAAAACATACATGATAAATGTTATCTTCCAAATAGATTATTTGTACTGGTAGTCACGTATAAAGTCGACTTCTTGAGCAATTGACTTATATTACAGCATCAACAATTCTTTAATGATTGAGTTACATTACGGTTTCTAAACAAATCTTTTCTATTCCAGGGCCAATAGTTCTTGAATAAGTCAAAATATATTCCTGTGCCAACAGTTCTTGCATAAGTTATTTAATTATTCCATAAATTATTTATGCCCATGTGTCAATAGTCCTTGAATATATTCATGTGCTAACAGTACTTTAATATAAGTCATTTATATTCCATGCCAACAGTCCTTGAATGAGTCATTTATATTCCATGACAACAGTCCTTGAATAAGCCCATGATAGTAAATACAAAGCAAATTGCCTTTGGAAAAGCCGATACTTACCGTGACTGCAATCAAGACCTTTATAACCAGGTAAACAATCTCCATAACATGATCCATTATTATGATTACATTCAGTATTTGGTATTCCACACTTTCTGTTATTACATGACTGTTTACACCGTTCACCATAAAACCCAGGCTGACATTCTTAAAACAAAATTGTATTATCAGTTATACCAACTGTATAACCAACACTCTGTTGCTGGGTCGCATGTCGATAGTATAACATTATTGTACCTCGTATAACCAGCATCTTGTTACATGATGTCTGTCTATATTTCATATTTTACTGTTTTTGCCATGTAATCAATAAAGTCGATGTGTACTCTTGGATTAATTTTCACTATACAATTATTAATTTCCCCGTGTAATTAACAATTTCCCCATGATTCACTGCACTGCAGCATCTTTGCATGATTATATTTGATAAATAGGGAATCTCCTACCAGTCTTTTTTGATATCAAAAAATATCACCACAAGTTGATAAAGTAACAAAAAACGAGGCTCTGCCGATTTTATTTATCCCCCAATCCCTTCTGACATGCACAAATAGATGAATATAATTCTTTGCTGTAGATTTAACTTTTACTGAACATTATGGCGTAGATATATACTCAGCCAAATTAAAAACTTGACACTCGGGATTTTTGGAACTAGATTTTTAATATTTGGTTTAAGGCAACTATTTTAGTGTTATGTTGTGCACAGACGACCTTGACATCAACAGAAAGCAAGAATACGTCTCACCGAAAGAGCTGAGCATTCTTGCTATAATAGCGCAAAAACAGATAATGTAAAATAAAAATTTCATTCAAATTACTTCATTCTGAGCTAAATGATCACTATTTGTAGTTTTGACAAGATGTGTGCATAGTTGTAACCAGGCCACTGGTATATTCAAGACTTAGTCTCGCTTTCCCATTTTTAAATTAAAATTTTAAATGGCGAACTGTTTTAATCTAGTTAAAATCTCGAGTATCTGATGCCATCGAGAGTTGATCATGATCTTGTTTTGTTAATAAATGTCTAATTAATAGTTCATATAACATTACAGGCCTAAAAATACCTGCAATAAGCAGATTTAGCTCTGATATACCTGTCTTTCAGCAAACAGTCAATACGGTCTAAATCATGATAATATACCCGTCTTTCAGTATATAGTCAATATGGTCTAAATCATGATATACCCGTCTTTCGCCAAGCAGTCAATACGGTCTAAATCATGATTCGCCTGTCTTTCACCAAACGGATAATACGGACTAAAAATGATTCATGTACAGTCATCTTTCACCACATTGATCAGTTATTTTTATTTTATGCAATCACTCCCGTTTTTACCACACTGACAAGTCAGATGATATTTGTTTATATTTTATAATTTTACCTTGAGTACAATCACCGCCTTGATATCCTGCATTACATTCTTCATTGTTACATTTACCATCAACATGGTTACATTCAGAAGGCTGTCGACAGTGACGTGAATAACAATCTTTAGAACAATCTTTACCATACTTGTGTATACCATATGATGCCTGACTATTGAATCCTCCATCATTACATTCTGTAGATTTATAATTTAATATATTAACACGAATTTTTAATATCCAACTTATTTAATATTACATTCAATGTGACTAACCGTCTAAAATCAAAATTGTTTTCACTGCATTTGACTGACAGTCTTAAATTTTCTTAGACGAAATATAAGAAATGTAATCTATAGGATATTTTTTTTCAACCTTTACCATAGTTAATATAACAAAACTGAAAATGATTGGGAAGTTTAGATTTGTCTTTGATTCCATAAAGTAGTTAGGTTTTTAAACGTTAAATAGGTGTAATTAAACTTGGTGCCCGAATGGGTTTAATATATTTATATGAGAGTCAAGGTTCGGACTATGCCTTGGAAATTAGAAGTGGGGGCGACTAGTATGTGTCTCTCTTTTGTGGACCGAAGTTAGATTGTCCATTGTATTAACTGGACGGGTAGGTCTGTTATCCTTCGGTTATGTGTCTTTGTTAAATGAGTGGCTTCTTTTCAAAAAGATCTGCTCAGGACCGATTTGATTCTACGGTATCTCTAATAGCTGAGAGAATAAAGATTTTTTAGCCGAGAGAATATCTTCCGTCAAAGTTGTGGTTGATTCCGAGGCAAAAAGAGGAATCACAACAAAATTAGCCATAACGAGAGTGAGATAATATAAGAGATTTGAGTGGCTATGGAGACCTAGTTATTCCGGGTGTCATAATTAACATACTAAAAAACCCTCATTGTCAATTACATACTGAACATATTCATATTATAGCCAATGATCAAGGAATCGTTATTTTTCAATTGGATAAACAAACGGTTGACATCCACGAGACGCCCAGAGATGGGAAAATCAATAGGACTAATCATTCATTGTCCCAGTGATTTACATCGAATATTAGTGAGTTTTAATGCGCACCACAATCGAACATATTCAAGATATTTTGATCCTTGACATATTGTTTTATGTTTCCTCGGAATCGGACAGAGATTGTAGCACCTTGAGTATCTACAAACATCATACATATTTCACATTTTGCTTAAAAGGCAGGGGCTATGACTCTAGAATAGAAGGTCTGATGTGTGTCAAAATCGAACAAGAACAAGATCGTCCACTCAACTTTGTACATATTTTTTTACATTTTTAGTAAAATGCAGGGGGCATATCTCCAGCATGGAAGGTCCGATCCGCACCATAACTGAACTCCTCAAAGAATCTTTGTTACCTAAAATATATTCCAAGTTTCATCTAAATCCGACAACAATAATTGTCGTACAATCAGATGCCATAATCCAGGAAGTTATGTACCAAAATCGAAAGGGATCGAGATCTTTGAGATATAAATCGATATTTCAAGTTTCGTCAAAAGCTTAGATAAAACGTCTAATTCAGTCAATAGAGAGATGAGAGTTCAACAGGGGATTCTCGCTGGCAGATGATAGACCAAATATAGTCTTTTTTCACTGTACTTTCACTGTTACTTGAACATGTATAACGAACTGAGATGAACTGTAGGATTTTCTATTGACCTGTACCAGTCATAGTTGTTCCGACTTGCTTTCACATATTTTCCGCCTGTATATTTGAACTCGACAGAATCACATGGAATAATCTTAAAACTTAAGTATTTATCTGTCTTTGCTGGTCAAGTGTTTCCACGTGGCTGTTGAGGAAGATTGAATAGCCCCAGAACGTAAAATCGCTTACATATCTCATCAAACATTTGCACTATATTCAAATATGGAAAATGAGGTAATATTACCTTGAGTACAATCATCACCTTGATACCCTGCACTACATCCTTGATCACATTTACCGTCAACATGGTGACATGACGAAGGCTGTTGACAGTGACGTGACTTACAATCTTTAGAACAATCTTTACCATACTTGTATGTACCATATGAAGCCTGGCTATTGAATCCTCCATCATTACATTCTGTAGATTTATAAATTAATTTATTAACATCCATGTTTAATATTCCATTTTATTTGACAGATATTCTAAAATCTTCTTACTACTGTATATAATAATAATCTTCTATATATATATTTGTGACTGTCGTTTGTCTGTGTGTCTGTCTGTTCGGGGTTGGCGGCTACACTAGGTCTGCCCCGAGTCTGAAATTTGGGGTATAGGGGTAGCTCGGACCGGGGAGTAACATAGGCCAGGTGGCGTTAGTCTACCACTTCCGGTTTCGGAGTTATGACCCCCGAGCGAAGCCGGGTATCTGTCTGTTTGCCTGTTCGGGGTTGGCGGCTACACTAGGTCTGCCCCGAGTCTGAAATTTGGGGTATAGGGGTAACTTGCATAAGTTATTTAATTATTCCATAAATTATTTATGCCCATGTGTCAATAGTCCTTGAATATATTCATGTGCTAACAGTACTTTAATATAAGTCATTTATATTCCATGCCAACAGTCCTTGAATGAGTCATTTATATTCCATGACAACAGTCCTTGAATAAGCCCATGAAAGTAAATACAAAGCAAATTGCCTTTGGAAAAGCCGATACTTACCGTGACTGCAATCAAGACCTTTATAACCAGGTAAACAATCTCCATAACATGATCCATTATTATGATTACATTCAGTATTTGGTATTCCACACTTTCTGTTATTACATGACTGTTTACACCGTTCACCATAAAACCCAGGCTGACATTCTTAAAACAAAATTGTATTATCAGTTATGCCAACTGTATAACCAACACTCTGTTGCTGGGTCGCATGTCGATAGTATAACATTATTGTACCTCGTGTAACCAGCATCTTGTTACATGATGTCTGTCTATATTTCATATTTTACTGTTTTTGCCATGTAATCAATAAAGTCGATGTGTACTCTTGGATTAATTTTCACTATATAATTATTAATTTCCCCGTGTAATTAACAATTTCCCCATGATTCACTGCACTGCAGCATCTTTGCATGATTATATTTGATAAATAGGGAATCTCCTACCAGTCTTTTTTGATATCAAAAAATATCACCACAAGTTGATAAAGTAACAAAAAACGAGGCTCTGCCGATTTTATTTATCCCCCAATCCCTTCTGACATGCACAAATAGATGAATATAATTCTTTGCTGTAGATTTAACTTTTACTGAACATTATGGCGTAGATATATACTCAGCCAAATTAAAAACTTGACACTCGGGATTTTTGGAACTAGATTTTTAATATTTGGTTTAAGGCAACTATTTTAGTGTTATGTTGTGCACAGACGACCTTGACATCAACAGAAAGCAAGAATACGTCTCGCCGAAAGAGCTGAGCATTCTTGCTATCATAGCGCAAAAACAGATAATGTAAAATAAAAATTTCATTCAAATTACTTCATTCTGAGCTAAATGATCACTATTTGTAGTTTTGACAAGATGTGTGCATAGTTGTAACCAGGCCACTGGTATATTCAAGACTTAGTCTCGCTTTCCCATTTTTAAATTAAAATTTTAAATGGCGAACTGTTTTAATCTAGTTAAAATCTCGAGTATCTGATGCCATCGAGAGTTGATCATGATCTTGTTTTGTTAATAAATGTCTAATTAATAGTTCATATAAAATTACAGGCCTAAAAATACCTGCAATAAGCAGATTTAGCTCTGATATACCTGTCTTTCAGCAAACAGTCAATACGGTCTAAATCATGATAATATACCCGTCTTTCAGTATATAGTCAATATGGTCTAAATCATGATATACCCGTCTTTCGCCAAGCAGTCAATACGGTCTAAATCATGATTCGCCTGTCTTTCACCAAACGGATAATACGGACTAAAAATGATTCATGTACAGTCATCTTTCGCCACATTGATCAGTTATTTTTATTTTATGCAATCACTCCCGTTTTTACCACACTGACAAGTCAGATGATATTTGTTTATATTTTATAATTTTACCTTGAGTACAATCACCGCCTTGATATCCTGCATTACATTCTTCATTGTTACATTTACCATCAACATGGTTACATTCAGAAGGCTGTCGACAGTGACGTGAATAACAATCTTTAGAACAATCTTTACCATACTTGTGTATACCATATGATGCCTGACTATTGAATCCTCCATCATTACATTCTGTAGATTTATAATTTAATATATTAACACGAATTTTTAATATCCAACTTATTTAATATTACATTCAATGTGACTAACCGTCTAAAATCAAAATTGTTTTCACTGCATTTGACTGACAGTCTTAAATTTTCTTAGACGAAATATAAGAAATGTAATCTATAGGATATTTTTTTTCAACCTTTACCATAGTTAATATAACAAAACTGAAAATGATTGGGAAGTTTAGATTTGTCTTTGATTCCATAAAGTAGTTAGGTTTTTAAACGTTAAATAGGTGTAATTAAACTTGGTGCCCGAATGGGTTTAATATATTTATATGAGAGTCAAGGTTCGGACTATGCCTTGGAAATTAGAAGTGGGGGCGACTAGTATGTGTCTCTCTTTTGTGGACCGAAGTTAGATTGTCCATTGTATTAACTGGACGGGTAGGTCTGTTATCCTTCGGTTATGTGTCTTTGTTAAATGAGTGGCTTCTTTTCAAAAAGATCTGCTCTGGACCGATTTGATTCTACGGTATCTCTAATAGCTGAGAGAATAAAGATTTTTTAGCCGAGAGAATATCTTCCGTCAAAGTTGTGGTTGATTCCGAGGCAAAAAGAGGAATCACAACAAAATTAGCCATAACGAGAGTGAGATAATATAAGAGATTTGAGTGGCTATGGAGACCTAGTTATTCCGGGTGTCATAATTAACATACTAAAAAACCCTCATTGTCAATTACATACTGAACATATTCATATTATAGCCAATGATCAAGGAATCGTTATTTTTCAATTGGATAAACAAACGGTTGACATCCACGAGACGCCCAGAGATGGGAAAATCAATAGGACTAATCATTCATTGTCCCAGTGATTTACATCGAATATTAGTGAGTTTTAATGCGCACCACAATCGAACATATTCAAGATATTTTGATCCTTGACATATTGTTTTATGTTTCCTCGGAATCGGACAGAGATTGTAGCACCTTGAGTATCTACAAACATCATACATATTTCACATTTTGCTTAAAAGGCAGGGGCTATGACTCTAGAATAGAAGGTCTGATGTGTGTCAAAATCGAACACGAACAAGATCGTCCACTCAACTTTGTACATATTTTTTTACATTTTTAGTAAAATGCAGGGGGCATATCTCCAGCATGGAAGGTCCGATCCGCACCATAACTGAACTCCTCAAAGAATCTTTGTTACCTAAAATATATTCCAAGTTTCATCTAAATCCGACAACAATAATTGTCGTACAATCAGATGCCATAATCCAGGAAGTTATGTACCAAAATCGAAAGGAATCGAGATCTTTGAGATATAAATCGATATTTCAAGTTTCGTCAAAAGCTTAGATAAAACGTCTAATTCAGTCAATAGAGAGATGAGAGTTCAACAGGGGATTCTCGCTGGCAGATGATAGACCAAATATAGTCTTTTTTCACTGTACTTTCACTGTTACTTGAACATGTATAACGAACTGAGATGAACTGTAGGATTTTCTATTGACCTGTACCAGTCATAGTTGTTCCGACTTGCTTTCACATATTTTCCGCCTGTATATTTGAACTCGACAGAATCACATGGAATAATCTTAAAACTTAAGTATTTATCTGTCTTTGCTGGTCAAGTGTTTCCACGTAGCTGTTGAGGAAGATTGAATAGCCCCAGAACGTAAAATCGCTTACATATCTCATCAAACATTTGCACTATATTCAAATATGGAAAATGAGGTAATATTACCTTGAGTACAATCATCACCTTGATACCCTGCACTACATCCTTGATCACATTTACCGTCAACATGGTGACATGACGAAGGCTGTTGACAGTGACGTGACTTACAATCTTTAGAACAATCTTTACCATACTTGTATGTACCATATGAAGCCTGGCTATTGAATCCTCCATCATTACATTCTGTAGATTTATAAATTAATTTATTAACATCCATGTTTAATATTCCATTTTATTTGACAGATATTCTAAAATCTTCTTACTACTGTATATAATAATAATCCTCTATATATATATTTGTGATTGTCGTTTGTCTGTATGGCTGTCTGTTCGGGGTTGGCGGCTACACTAGGTCTGGCCCGAGTCTGAAATTTGGGGTATAGGGGTAGCTCGGACCGGGGAGTAACATAGGCCAGGTGGCGTTAGTCTACCACTTCCGGTTTCGGAGTTATGACCCCCGAGCGAAGCCGGGTATCTGTCTGTTTGCCTGTTCGGGGTTGGCGGCTACACTAGGTCTGCCCCGAGTCTGAAATTTGGGGTATAGGGGTAACTTGCATAAGTTATTTAATTATTCCATAAATTATTTATGCCCATGTGTCAATAGTCCTTGAATATATTCATGTGCTAACAGTACTTTAATATAAGTCATTTATATTCCATGCCAACAGTCCTTGAATGAGTCATTTATATTCCATGACAACAGTCCTTGAATAAGCCCATGATAGTAAATACAAAGCAAATTGCCTTTGGAAAAGCCGATACTTACCGTGACTGCAATCAAGACCTTTATAACCAGGTAAACAATCTCCATAACATGATCCATTATTATGATTACATTCAGTATTTGGTATTCCACACTTTCTGTTATTACATGACTGTTTACACCGTTCACCATAAAACCCAGGCTGACATTCTTAAAACAAAATTGTATTATCAGTTATACCAACTGTATAACCAACACTCTGTTGCTGGGTCGCATGTCGATAGTATAACATTATTGTACCTCGTATAACCAGCATCTTGTTACATGATGTCTGTCTATATTTCATATTTTACTGTTTTTGCCATGTAATCAATAAAGTCGATGTGTACTCTTGGATTAATTTTCACTATATAATTATTAATTTCCCCGTGTAATTAACAATTTCCCCATGATTCACTGCACTGCAGCATCTTTGCATGATTATATTTGATAAATAGGGAATCTCCTACCAGTCTTTTTTGATATCAAAAAATATCACCACAAGTTGATAAAGTAACAAAAAACGAGGCTCTGCCGATTTTATTTATCCCCCAATCCCTTCTGACATGCACAAATAGATGAATATAATTCTTTGCTGTAGATTTAACTTTTACTGAACATTATGGCGTAGATATATACTCAGCCAAATTAAAAACTTGACACTCGGGATTTTTGGAACTAGATTTTTAATATTTGGTTTAAGGCAACTATTTTAGTGTTATGTTGTGCACAGACGACCTTGACATCAACAGAAAGCAAGAATACGTCTCGCCGAAAGAGCTGAGCATTCTTGCTATCATAGCGCAAAAACAGATAATGTAAAATAAAAATTTCATTCAAATTACTTCATTCTGAGCTAAATGATCACTATTTGTAGTTTTGACAAGATGTGTGCATAGTTGTAACCAGGCCACTGGTATATTCAAGACTTAGTCTCGCTTTCCCATTTTTAAATTAAAATTTTAAATGGCGAACCGTTTTAATCTAGTTAAAATCTCGAGTATCTGATGCCATCGAGAGTTGATCATGATCTTGTTTTGTTAATAAATGTCTAATTAATAGTTCATATAACATTACAGGTCTAAAAATAACTGCAATAAGCAGATTTAGCTCTGATATACCTGTCTTTCAGCAAACAGTCAATACGGTCTAAATCATGATAATATACCCGTCTTTCAGTATATAGTCAATATGGTCTAAATCATGATATACCCGCCTTCGCCAAGAAGTCAATACGGTCTAAATCATGATTCGCGAGTCTTTCACCAAACGGATAATACAGACTAAAAATGATTCATGTACAGTCATCTTTCACCACATTGATCAGTTATTTATATTTTATGCAATCACTCCCGTTTTTACCACACTGACAAGTCAGATGATATTTGTTTATATTTTATAATTTTACCTTGAGTACAATCACCGCCTTGATATCCTGCATTACATTCTTCATTGTTACATTTACCATCAACATGGTTACATTCAGAAGGCTGTCGACAGTGACGTGAATAACAATCTTTAGAACAATCTTTACCATACTTGTGTATACCATATGAAGCCTGACTATTGAATCCTCCATCATTACATTCTGTAGATTTATAATTTAATATATTAACACGAATTTTTAATATCCAACTTATTTAATATTACATTCAATGTGACTAACCGTCTAAAATCAAAATTGTTTTCACTGCATTTGACTGACAGTCTTAAATTTTCTTCGACGAAATATAAGAAATGTGATCTATAGGATATTTCTTTTCAACCTTTACCATAGTTAATATAACAAAACTAAAAATGATTGGGAAGTTTATATTTGTCTTTGATTCCATAAAGTAGTTAGGTTTTTAAACGTTAAATAGTGTGTAATTAAACATGGTGCCCGAATGGGTTTAATATATTTATATGAGAGTGAAGGTTCGGACTATGCCTTGGAAATTAGAAGTGGGGGCGACTAGTATGTGTCTCTCTTTTGTGGACCGAAGTTAGATTGTCCATTGTATTAACTGGACGGGTAGGTCTGTTATCCTTCGGTTATGTGTCTTTGTTAAATGAGTGGCTTCTTTTCAAACAGATTGGCTCTGGACCGATTTGATTCTACGGTATCTCTAATAGCTGAGAGAATAAATATTTTTTAGCCGAGAGAATATTTTCCGTCAAAGAGGTGGTTGATTCCGAGGCAAAAAGAGGAATCACAACAAAATTAGCCATAACGAGAGTGAGATAATATAAGAGATTTGAGTGGCTATGGAGACCTAGTTATCCCGGGTGTCATAATTAACATACTAAAAAATATTAATATATTAACATCCATGTTTAGTATTCCATTTTATTTGACATATATTCTAAAATATTCTAACTACTATATAATAATTATTGACAATACCTGTTGACAATGGAATATTGTTAGCTTTTAAGACATATATCCAACAGGACAATATCGATAGTCATTTATCTTTGACTTTATATGTCTTTAACATGTGGATCTAAAATCTTGCGACGTTTGATATTGCAACATTCTGAGGAAGTTTCATTTGGGAAAAGTCGATACTTACCGCGAGTACAATCCAGACCTTTATAACCAGGTAAACAATCTCCATTACATGATCCATTAATATGATTACACTCAGTATTTTGTCTACTGCACTTTCTGTTATTACATGATTGTATACACCGATCACCATAGAACCCAGACTGACATTCTGAAAATAAAATTCATCAGCAGTTATACCAATTTTATATCATATATTTAGTAAATCATCTATGCACGAATTCAATAACCTTGATATCCTAGCCCATGCAACTATTCACATGTAACAGTCAATTACATCCTGGGTTATTTCATATTTTATATCTTACTGTGGTTTTACTGTCTGTATACACCCACCTTTCATCCATTTCACAATACGATTTAATTTATGATATACCCGTCTTTCACTACATAGTCAATAGGTCTATGTCATGAGTAAATACGGTCTTAAAGATACATTATGTAAGATTTCGATAAAGAGCTGAGCATTCTTGCTATAATAGCGCAAAAACAGATAATGTAAAATAAAAATTTCATTCAAATTACTTCATTCTGAGCTAAATGATCACTATTTGTAGTTTTGACAAGATGTGTGCATAGTTGTAACCAGGCCACTGGTATATTCAAGACTTAGTCTCGCTTTCCCATTTTTAAATTAAAATTTTAAATGGCGAACCGTTTTAATCTAGTTAAAATCTCGAGTATCTGATGCCATCGAGAGTTGATCATGATCTTGTTTTGTTAATAAATGTCTAATTAATAGTTCATATAACATTACAGGCCTAAAAATACCTGAAATAAGCAGATTTAGCTCTGATATACCTGTCTTTCAGGAAACAGTCAATACGGTCTAAATCATGATAATATACCCGTCTTTCAGTATATAGTCAATATGGTCTAAATCATGATATACCCGTCTTTCGCCAAGAAGTCAATACGGTCTAAATCATGATTCGCCTGTCTTTCACCAAACGGATAATACGGACTAAAAATGATTCATGTACAGTCATCTTTCACCACATTGATCTACCACACTGACAAGTCAGATGATATTTGTTTATATTTTATAATTTTACCTTGAGTACAATCACCGCCTTGATATCCTGCATTACATTCTTCATTGTTACATTTACCATCAACATGGTTACATTCAGAAGGCTGTCGACAGTGACGTGAATAACAATCTTTAGAACAATCTTTACCATACTTGTGTATACCATATGAAGCCTGACTATTGAATCCTCCATCATTACATTCTGTAGATTTATAATTTAATATATTTACACGAATTTTTAATATCCAACTTATTTAATATTACATCCAATGTGACTAACCGTCTAAAATCAAAATTGTTTTCACTGCATTTGACTGACAGTCTTAAATTTTCTTAGACGAAATATAAGAAATGTAATCTATAGGATATTTTTTTTCAACCTTTACCATAGTTAATATAACAAAACTAAAAATCATTGGGAAGTTTAGATTTGTCTTTGATTCCATAAAGTAGTTAGGTTTTTAAACGTTAAATAGTGTGTAATTAAACATGGTGCCCGAATGGGTTTAATATATTTATATGAGAGTGAAGGTTCGGACTATGCCTTGGAAATTAGAAGTGGGGGCGACTAGTATGTGTCTCTCTTTTGTGGACCGAAGTTAGATTGTCCATTGTATTAACTGGACGGGTAGGTCTGTTATCCTTCGGTTATGTGTCTTTGTTAAATGAGTGGCTTCTTTTCAAACAGATTGGCTCTGGACCGATTTGTTTCTACGGTATCTCTAATAGCTGAGAGAATAAAGATTTTTTAGCCGAGAGAATATCTTCCGTCAAAGAGGTGGTTGATTCCGAGGCAAAAAGAGGAATCACAACAAAATTAGCCATAACGAGAGTGAGATAATATAAGAGATTTGAGTGACTATGGAGACCTAGTTATCCCGGGTGTCATAATTAACATACTAAAAAATATTAATATATTAACATCCATGTTTAATATTCCATTTTATTTGACATATATTCTAAAATATTCTAACTACTGTATATAATAATTATTGACAATACCTGTTGACAATGGAATATTGTTAGCTTTTAAGACATATATCCAACAGGACAATATCGATAGTCATTTATCTTTGACTTGATATGTCTTTAACATGTGGATCTAAAATCTTGCGACGTTTGATATTGCAACATTCTGAGGAAGTTTCATTTGGGAAAAGTCGATACTTACCGCGAGTACAATCCAGACCTTTATAACCAGGTAAACAATCTCCATTACATGATCCATTAATATGATTACACTCAGTATTTTGTCTACTGCACTTTCTGTTATTACATGATTGTATACACCGATCACCATAGAACCCAGACTGACATTCTGAAAATAAAATTCATCAGCAGTTATACCAATTTTATATCATATATTTAGTAAATCATCTATGCACGAATTCAATAACCTTGATATCCTAGCCCATGCAACTATTCACATGTAACAGTCAATTACATCCTGGGTTATTTCATATTTTATATCTTACTGTGGTTTTACTGTCTGTATACACCCACCTTTCATCCATTTCACAATACGATTTAATTTATGATATACCCGTCTTTCACTACATAGTCAATAGGTATATGTCATGAGTAAATACGGTCTTAAAGATACATTATGTAAGATTTCGATAAAGAGCTGAGCATTCTTGCTATAATAGCGCAAAAACAGATAATGTAAAATAAAAATTTCATTCAAATTACTTCATTCTGAGCTAAATGATCACTATTTGTAGTTTTGACAAGATGTGTGCATAGTTGTAACCAGGCCACTGGTATATTCAAGACTTAGTCTCGCTTTCCCATTTTTAAATTAAAATTTTAAATGGCGAAGCGTTTTAATCTAGTTAAAATCTCGAGTATCTGATGCCATCGAGAGTTGATCATGATCTTGTTTTGTTAATAAATGTCTAATTAATAGTTCATATAACATTACAGGCCTAAAAATACCTGCAATAAGCAGATTTAGCTCTGATATACCTGTCTTTCAGCAAACAGTCAATACGGTCTAAATCATGATAATATACCCGTCTTTCAGTATGTAGTCAATATGGTCTAAATCGTGATATACCCGTCTTTCGTCAAGCAGTCAATACGGTCTAAATCATGATTCGCCTGTCTTTCACCAAACGGATAATACGGACTAAAAATGATTCATGTACAGTCATCTTTCACCACATTGATCAGTTATTTATATTTTATGCAATCACTCCCGTTTTTACCACACTGACAAGTCAGATGATATTTGTTTATATTTTATAATTTTACCTTGAGTACAATCACCGCCTTGATATCCTGCATTACATTCTTCATTGTTACATTTACCATCAACATGGTTACATTCAGAAGGCTGTCGACAGTGACGTGAATAACAATCTTTAGAACAATCTTTACCATACTTGTGTATACCATATGAAGCCTGACTATTGAATCCTCCATCATTACATTCTGTAGATTTATAATTTAATATATTAACACGAATTTTTAATATCCAACTTATTTAATATTACATTCAATGTGACTAACCGTCTAAAATCAAAATTGTTTTCACTGCATTTGACTGACAGTCTTAAATTTTCTTCGACGAAATATAAGAAATGTGATCTATAGGATATTTTTTTTTCAACCTTTACCATAGTTAATATAACAAAACTAAAAATGATTGGGAAGTTTAGATTTGTCTTTGATTCCATAAAGTAGTTAGGTTTTTAAACGTTAAATAGTGTGTAATTAAACATAGTGCCCGAATGGGTTTAATATATTTATATGAGAGTGAAGGTTCGGACTATGCCTTGGAAATTAGAAGTGGGGGCAACTAGTATGTGTCTCTCTTTTGTGGACCGAAGTTAGATTGTCCATTGTATTAACTGGACGGGTAGGTCTGTTATCCTTCGGTTATGTGTCTTTGTTAAATGAGTGGCTTCTTTTCAAAAAGATCTGCTCTGAACCGATTTGATTCTACGGTATCTCTAATAGCTGAGAGAATAAAGATTTTTTAGCCGAGAGAATATCTTCCGTCAAAGTGGTGGTTGATTCCGAGGCAAAAAGAGGAATCACAACAAAATTAGCCATAACGAGAGTGAGATAATATAAGAGATTTGAGTGGCTATGGAGACCTAGTTATCCCGGGTGTCATAATTAACATACTAAAAAATATTAATATATTAACATCCATGTTTAATATTCCATTTTATTTGACATATATTCTAAAATATTCTAACTACTGTATATAATAATTATTGACAATACCTGTTGACAATGGAATATTGTTAGCTTTTAAGACATATATCCAACAGGACAATATCGATAGTCATTTATCTTTGACTTTATATGTCTTTAACATGTGGATCTAAAATCTTGCGACGTTTGATATTGCAACATTTTGAGGAAGTTTCATTTGGGAAAAGTCGATACTTACCGCGAGTACAATCCAGACCTTTATAACCAGGTAAACAATCTCCATTACATGATCCATTAATATGATTACACTCAGTATTTTGTCTACTGCACTTTCTGTTATTACATGATTGTATACACCGATCACCATAGAACCCAGACTGACATTCTGAAAATAAAATTCATCAGCAGTTATACCAATTTTATATCATATATTTAGTAAATCATCTATGCACGAATTCAATAACCTTGATATCCTAGCCCATGCAACTATTCACATGTAACAGTCAATTACATCCTGGGTTATTTCATATGTTATATCTTACTGTGGTTTTACTGTCTGTATACACCCACCTTTCATCCATTTCACAATACGATTTAATTTATGATATACCCGTCTTTCACTACATAGTCAATAGGTCTATGTCATGAGTAAATACGGTCTTAAAGATACATTATGTAAGATTTCGATAAAGAGCTGAGCATTCTTGCTATAATAGCGCAAAAACAGATAATGTAAAATACAAATTTCATTCAAATTACTTCATTCTGAGCTAAATGATCACTATTTGTAGTTTTGACAAGATGTGTGCATAGTTGTAACCAGGCCACTGGTATATTCAAGACTTAGTCTCGCTTTCCCATTTTTAAATTAAAATTTTAAATGGCGAACCGTTTTAATCTAGTTAAAATCTCGAGTATCTGATGCCATCGAGAGTTGATCATGATCTTGTTTTGTTAATAAATGTCTAATTAATAGTTCATATAACATTACAGGCCTAAAAATACCTGTAATAAGCAGATTTAGCTCTGATATACCTGTCTTTCAGCAAACAGTCAATACGGTCTAAATCATGATAATATACCCGTCTTTCAGTATATAGTCAATATGGTCTAAATCATGATATACCCGTCTTTCGCCAAGCAGTCAATACGGTCTAAATCATGATTCGCCTGTCTTTCACCAAACGGATAATACGGACTAAAAATGATTCATGTACAGTCATCTTTCACCACATTGATCAGTTATTTATATTTTATGCAATCACTCCCGCTTTTACCACACTGACAAGTCAGGTGATCATTGTTTATATTTTATAATTTTAACTAGAGTACAATCACCACCTTTATATCCTGCATTACATTCTTCATTATTACATTTACCATCAACATGGTTACATGAAGACGGCTGTCGACAGAACAGCCATTTGCGTACATGTATTTCGTCAAAATCGGATAACAATTGTGACCTGTAGAGGGACCATGAACAAACGTGAACAGATGGACGGACGGACGAGCGTTCGGACCTACGTAATAATTATACGTCCACATAATATCAGTTCTGACCGTATCAATGTTCATTAAGCGTAGCCGTACTTTATTCGTTACTATATTCTGCAGAAATCTAGCTTTTATGTTAACGAAAATACATTAACAAAATTATCAATTTCAGCAGGCTCGACGATCAATTTCAGCAGAAATGATATGAAATTATACAATTATACAAAACGTACAGAACGTATCAATTGTAAAGACATGAAAAGAATGTATCCATTTTAAAGAAATGAAAAGTATCATAATTGTTTGACAGGAAATACTCATTATTGGCAAGGCTGATTATAGTAAAGCGTTATGCTACTTGCATTATGTTTGATTACAACTTAATTTGTGTACAATAGTCACCCATCCACCCTGGATGGCACCCTGCCTCACATTCTCCATTATTTATGTCACATGATGATGGTGTCCGACAATTTCTATCTGTACATTCTACAATTAAACATTTCAGGTGCTATTTCAAATATTAAGCTTGTTTATTACTGTGCCCTTATCATTTATATGATTTTTTCAAAATTTAAGTTTTCTCCTTTTTCTTCTTTTTTTGATGCTAAATCATGTCATATTTTTTTTATCAGACATATTCGTATTAAAACATTCCTTTTGATGTGTTATAAAGAAAAAAACAACTTAGATGCATTTCTGTTTTCTACTGCACACGTTCCAAATGTCGAGGAGTTGTAAAAAGAAACCCAAACCAAGAAGTGATATCTGGCAAATAAATGGACTTAAGCAGCGTTTTAAAATTTTGAAATATTTTGTCTTAAACATACATTATGCAAGACGTCGGTGGGGAGTTAAAAGGTCGTACCTGGATTTTGCGAAATTGTCCAGGAGAGCCAAAAAAAACACACAGAGGTTAAGAATCAAAATGTCTAAAACCGTCACGTCAAAATGTCGTATGTAAAATGTCGTATTTCTGAAGCTTTTCTTAAATATTTCTGTACCAAGTGTATGTGTAGCCATTAAAACAAGCTCAACATTTAGTGCAGAAATAAAAAGTGAAAGTTAGTTATTTGCAATTTTATACAGCAAAGACGTATCACAGGAACATATTCACCTTTACCTGCTTCAATTTCATAGAATTCACACAGTAGACGCCCAACAATAATTTCTATAATACATATTTAACTATAAAACAATACTGGCTACATTTCGTTTGATTGTAAGACTTTGGTTAGACACAAAGTTGATTTTTTAATAAAAAAAATACATTTTCACTCTTCATATTTTTTTTTTTTGGAACACCCCATATACGACATTTTGGAACAATATCTATAAAACCTCTTTTTATTGGCTTAGAAATACGACAACTAGATGAAAAGATGCGCAAGAAAATCCTCATTCTGAAGAAACAAAAAAGTGAATTTCGCAAAATATGCCAGATACGATCTTTTGATTCCCCACCGACGAAGAGCTAAATCTGCCAATTGCAGGTCTTTCTTTAGGTCTTAATTATTAATTTGACATTAATTAACTGATCAGACCATAATGAACTCTCGATATCATCGCTAGCCTGCGATATTTACTGGATTAGAACATTATCTAGTTTTTAACTATGATAGTGAGAACTGCCCGCTCTTTATCTAATCTCCCATAATGTATCTTTAAGCAGTTATTTTGAAACATTTGTGGTTCATGTTTTATTATAAGATATTAGATTTTTTTAAAAATGAAATGAAGTCGTCCTACGTTTCTGCGCCGACTAGAGTAATGAAGACAGGTATACGTCATGCAGGATTTCAGAACTCTACCTCTGAGAAAACCACAGAAACTCTAGAATTGAACAGGTAGGCCTATCAGTTTTTGAATGGTAGTAATTGTTGTGTTTTAGCAAAAGTGTTATTACTTATATTAGTCTAAACAACTTTTATTGTTCATTAATTAACAATAGGATGAGACACAAGTTTTTCAACTTATAATGTCTTCTCCTTCACATAAAGTTATAACAAAAATCATACTACAATAAGATACCACGTCAAAAAATCCCGATGAACTTCTCGGCCAATGCAGGGATCGAAAACGCGACCTCCAGGCTAGCGAGCCAGCGTCTTACCCACTTAGCAATTATATGAATGCTCATTATCACCAATATTGACACAAACACATTTTGAAGAACATTAAATACAGCTCACTCTAACATTAATGGAACTTGCCTTGTTTACAGTCATCACCCCTCCAACCTGGTTTACACCCTCCTTCACAACTTCCATACTTTATATCACATGATGATGTTGATATCAGACAGTTTCTATCTTTACATAAATTATTACAATTTTCTCCATAGTTTATAGTCTGATTACATTCTACAATAAAATATATTATTATTTGTGGGGCGAATGGTTAACGCGTGCGCGTTGGATCATAATCATAAGGTCTGTCATTGAGTCAAGTCTCGTGGTTTCGATTCCTCGCTTGTACGTGACAAGGAATAGGGTCGTCTGTCCAACCTCGTGGGGTTTCTCCGGG
The DNA here is from genome assembly GCF_932274485.2 of Patella vulgata. NCBI lineage: Eukaryota > Metazoa > Mollusca > Gastropoda > Patellidae > Patella > Patella vulgata. The sequence continues at coordinate 20,039,342 of NC_065881.2, forward strand.
TCCTCCGGTTTCCAACCACTGCTATAAAGAGTCCTACGCGCAAACGAGATATTGAAATAAACAAAAATACAATTTACAAATATGATATGACAACTGTATGAATGGTGAAACAAATATTGATTTTAAGATACAAATTTTGATTTTAGTGTACAAATATCGAAATACGATAACAGATGAGGAAATAAGAATTAAGGACTATGGATTAAGAACTAAGAATTAAGAACATTGAATGTAATAAGTAATGAGTAATTTTACCTTGTGTACAATCACCACCTTGATATCCTGCACTGCATCCTCTGTAATTACATTTACCATCCACATGGTTACATAGAGAAGCCTGTCGACAGTGACGTGAATAACAATCTTTAGAACAATTTTTACCATATGAAGACTGGTAACATTCTGTGGATTGATAAATTAAAATATTAACTTATTAACTGCGTTCATGGTCACCAATCAAAATCGTCGTTTAATACGATTATACCTTTAGTAAGAGTAGCGCGAACAGTTTATTCACTCTCCCCTGACATCATCTGTTACTGTTAAATTTGGCTGTTTTGTTTATGAGTGGGTTGTGGGCACAAAGTAATCTAATTGTGCCAGTCTTTATCGACATGCGTACGGCTTATTGGCTTAGTTGCGACGATATTGTTCACCCGCATCTTATCTGTGATGTACAATATATCTAGATTAGCTCTACAATAATGTTCCGTTTCTTCGTCAAATTGAACTATAAATCTTACTTGTATTACAACTGGTTCCAGTAAATCCATCAGCACATCCGTAAGGGCATTGACCTGTGACTGGATCACATCTATCACCAGGTGACTGACAGTAACACAATGATGTACAATCTGATCTAAAGGTACCAACCGAACAAACTATATAAATAATATAAAATTCAAATTTATAAGGAATTTAATAGCCACGGCAGACTGGTTTTGGCTTAAAATCATTGAATGAAGACTGAAATATTCGATTCTATTTCATTCCTTATAGAGTTTGTGTATTTATAAAAGTGTGTGCGTCATATAAAATTCAAATAATGTGGTACATATTTCTATTCTGCTTCTGCAAGTCCGTTTTTTCTATCCAGATTAAGCTGTAATACAACAAATATTCTGAACAATAAATATTCTAACAAAGCGTTTTGTGAAAAAAAACCCAATCCAATTGATCACCACAAGCGCTTTGGTTACATTGGTTACAAACTGTTCTGGGCGGCAGAATTATGACATTTTACACATCTTACGCGTGTACATACAATTTTATGAACCCATGTATCTAAATATACATCAAAATGTTTTATTTATTTATTAATAATTCTAAAATATGTTTTAGAATCTAACTGACATGAAATATAAAGTTACTATTTACGCCCCATTAACTTCATCGCTGATAGTAGTGGCTGGGGGGAATATTCAATACGGATCAGTTTGGTGAATACAGTGCGGTTCCACGTGCAAGTCTATTTTAAGCCAGTTTGCTTCGATTGACATAAATACTTCATTTACAAAGCTACACTTAAAGCTGTAAAATAGGGCGGGGGGGGGGGGGTCTCTAATAACCCTTACTTCTTCAAACAGGTTTGTCCGGAAATATACATGCCCTTCGCAATCTCGGCCTAAAGTCCCACCTCTGCCACTGTTGACGTTAGTATACTTTATTTTAAATTTTTCTTACCATAAACTTCAACTTCACAGAGATTCACAAAAACGTATTTTGTAGGTTCGTCAGACTTGTCATTGGTAATAGTTATATATCTTCCTGCACTGTTACAGTGTACCATAAATCCATTAGACTTATTCGTTGAATCATAATTATCTTCTGGTCTACACGGACTTTGATTTGTTTGGTTACGTTCATCTACGAATAATTTGAATCCTTTAAATCTATAAGTGATATCTATATAAATAAACAAGAATAATTTACAAAAATAAAAATGAGGATGTCTGTGTTTATTTTTGGGCGGATGACGTGTGGCGGGTAGTCATATGATTATTTAAAATAAATAAATCAGAATCATAAGACTGCAAAGACAAGCGAGGGTTTGACACCGACACAAATACACCTTCAGGCGCGGATCCAGAGGGGGGGGGGGGTGGGGGGTCGACCCCCCCCCCTGCTCAGCTACATATTTTATGTTGTAAATCAACACTTTTTATGAGAAAAGTTTCTCGGCCGTGTGCTTTATCCTTTATCGTCAGATGTGGGACTGGATGGACACTCAAAGCACGAGACAATGATATAGACATTATGTGATATCACAATTAATGCTTTGCATCCATAAAATTGAATCACAATGTCATTGTATTAATTCATAATAAAAATTGACGTCAAAGAATTTCTCGGTTTACAAAGCTCAATGTGTATGTATATACGCCAAAATACCCATATAAACCATGCGGGGGAGGGGGGAGAGAGATACATCGTCTCAGGAACCGGGCAACCCCCCCCCCCTGCAAAAATTCCTGGATCCACCCCTGACCTTTATTGGCAGAAAAACTGCGTTCCGCAATATGTGTGTATGGATGTCTGAGTGTTTTTTTTTGTCATGATGTGTGATGGGTAGTCAAATGGTGATAGTTTTTAAATATACTAAGTTAATTGGCCCTCGTTTCCATCGGAGACTAAATAAGCCTGTAAGATAAAACTCTAAATTGAGCTACATTTCGAAATAATAAATATTATTAAAACACCATTTTTGTGTTGTGTCAAATTCAATAACACAGACCTTCTGGTTTGCAGATTTTTCCAAATTTGCTTGAGAAATATTGTTTGTTTAATTGTGTTTGGAATTCTAAACAAGCTAAGGCCTAACAAGAATAATATTCCTTTTCATAGGCACCTCGGTATTGCATAAGCTCTCATCTCTGTTAATTTCATCGAATTCGGCCAATTAATTCTGCTCTTGTTGTTGAAAACAAAATGTCCGTAAAATCAATCGCGCTAATTCTTAGATATTGATGGTAAAACTATGTACAGTGATATACATAAGAACTAACACCAGAATCCGTCAATAGAAAAACTGATATTAAAATCACGCTGTGCTTATATTTAAGATATGAACAGTGTACAGACGTGGTATAAACCACATTGTAAAACACAATACTATAATCCAAATTGCAAAAGAAATCGATTTCTATATTTCGTATTACTACATGTACTAATAACTACTGAATGATTAGAGGAAAAACACATCTCAGCAAACGTGATTATCGCGGACGTGATAACCTAGTAGCTGGATCCACCAATTATAATATATAATATTACAAAACACTATATAATCGATAACGTTCAATCTTCAAATATTGTATAATTTGTTTATTGGTATTATAAGGGTAAAGTTGAAGAGTAAAGACACCATATAATATGTGTATTAATATTAATAGTCTGTATTCAAAAATTATATACAGGTATATTTGTGTTTTAACAATGATAAATTTAAATTCTACTTACGGTAATCCCTTGCATATATCTTTATGTTATTAACAGGATAACTTTGTCCTAAATCTACTCCCCATAAAGCATTTGTTTTGCCACCAGCCGTATGGGTACATTTATTATATTCCTGGGCATGACGAGTATCACCATCTACTGCATAATGAGAATATCTTCGTCCATTCTCGCCCCAATAGGTTGAGCTCTGCCACGTATTTTTGTTAAATGCAACATTTTCTGAAAATTGAATTGGAATAAGTTTGTAGATGGCAATCAAAGTGGCATGAATTAAATGTGAATACCAAAAAATACTAAAGACTTACTGGAACCCCTAGGGGTTCAGCCACTTTCGTTTATTTCATCTATAAAGATGTTTAGTTTCTCACTGCTTTACATTTTTATTCCACATAATAAATTAAAATGAAAATCCATTGATACATACAGAAAAGTAATCTGGCGCTTAATACAAATAAACCGAAGAAGATTTATTAAAAATGCTAGGATTAGCAACTGGGAATAGACCAAGACCATAAACTTAGTGTTCGATTATACGATTTTAATTTTCCCATAACCTTCCATTCATGTACAGTAACATACCTAAATCGCCAGGCTATATGTCTAAATTTTCTCACCCAGACGTTTTGCTTGGGTTTGCATATTGTAACGTTCATAGAATTGGCACCTTCCAATGTGAAATCCAAACAATTTTACACTGATGTAGCATTTTGTGTTTATGAACTTCTGAAGTTTGATTGTCCTTTAGGATAAATAGTACTATGTTATATCTAACCCCAAATATAGTTAACCCTTTAGTATCGATGGTACTGTGTTATCTAGAATATTGATAACCCTTTAGTATCGACGTATACTGTGTCATATAGAATATAGTTAACCCTTTAGTATCGATGGTACTGTGTTACCTAGAATATTGATAACCCTATTGATGGTATTATGTTATCCAGAATATTGATAACCCTTTAGCATAATATCGATGGCTCTACCTGTTGTCCTTGATAATACTAACCCTTTGGCCCCACCCCCCACAATATTGATGGTACTATGGTATATCTGACCAAGAATATTGATAGCCGTTTAGTATCGATTATAATGATAACCCTTTGGTCTAACCCAGAATATAGATAACTCTTTAGCATCGATGAATCTACATGTCCAGAATATTGTTAAGCCTTTAGTATCGATTATAATGATAACCCTTTGGTCTAACCCAGAATATTGATAGTATCGATGAATCTACATGTCCAGAATATTGTTAAGACTTTAGTATCGATGCCTCGACCTCGACATGTATATATCGAACCCAGTATAAATTATTGTCTGGGTTCGATGGTATATATTTATATAACCCACTATTCCAGTGCCTTTATAGTTAGTTGATAGTAAATATTTTACACAAATATTATTTTTATCACTCTAGACTAAAACTGGGTTCATAGCAACCAGACCCCGTATACTCGTTCTTAGTGCATTAACAGGATACCCACCTGGAAAAAAAACACAGAAAATGTTTAATTAAATGCTTCCTACCTTTAAAGTTAGATAATATTTCCTACCTTTTTGACAAGAAGAACCGTGCCATCCTTTCTGACATCTACCACTAGAGCAGTAACCTGTATCATATTTACAATCTCCTCCAATACAATGACATATATATCTATTATTATATCCAAATCTTAGTTGTCCTGATACAAAAAAACCAAACAGATTACTAATTATTAAATACATGTATATTTTAATACATACATAACGTTGAAAATGTTTGAAAGATACATGGTTTCTAGCGTCATTTTGACGTTCATCTTGGGAAACTGGAGGGCACTTTCCTAAGACACAGAAACTGAGATTTAATACAACATATGACATATCAAATACATGTACTACGTTTTAGTTTTATTGATGTAATAATAATCAGATGTGTACGATTTTGACAGAATATTTTAAGCAAGCAAATACATGGAAAAACAAAAATCATGACTATTAGTTTATTTTTTTCAATAGCCAAATCACGTTGAACTGGATTCCAACGGAACTTTTTGTGCACACTTGGAAGCTCACCGTCATTGTAGCGTTATACAGGCCCGGACTAGGCCTTGATTACCTGTTGGGCCCCATGGCGCGAAGGCCCGGCCAGGTGGCTTATAGTTCTGAGCTCACACAATCCGATTCTAATCCTACCCACGTCCCTAGCTATCCACATTGAGACCAGTCACCGGTTTTCCTCTACTTTACGATCAAGTAAAAGTATATTTTTTTCAAAAGATTATATAAACAATTTTTTCAAAAACATTACTCCGCCAGGTACCTCTAGACTCTGGAAACCCGAACAAGTGTGCGTAACATTTTCGTGCACGTAAAAGGACTCTTAGAAGTTGTAATTGAATATAAGAGTAGACCATAGCGCCGTTGTCCGGGCAAAGTTTCCGTCATAGCACACTGTATGGCGTATACCCATCTTCATTAGCCCAGTCCGAACAGAACCCCATTTTATTTCATTTCATTTTCACTACTCTGTAATTTTGTATCGTTTGCAGACTTTGATGGTGCTGTATTTTATATTTTCTGACATTTAGTATACCACTGATATCTATAATATTACTTTATATACCGTAACATAAACTTTATAGTTTAAATAATATCACACTTCTTTGTACTTATGAAATTTGAAAGCTTATTGATATAGATGGCACTACATGTATAATTTATATATTCTTACATTTTATATATTGATAATTAAATAAAGTCTGAAAAAGCTTACCATTTATATACTGAATATATACCACAAAGATGATGGTCATATAAAATAAACACTGTCGTATATCGGCCATGTTCCTGTAGTGTCTACTAGGAAAAATTTGTGTAACTGCTCCTTTTAAAACCTGAAACATGTCATGTTATATCTTCCTGGTCTGTATATGCATTAACGATGTTAAAGTAGCTAAGTCTCAATATCATCCAAAGTCTTCGACATTGAAAACACGAATTATTTGTCAATTTAAATCAAAGATGGGCTTCTGATATCCTATATTTTACGACAAAATAAACATTTTACCATCAGTACACGACTCGTGTACCATAATGTGATTCAGCGCCATTTGTAACAAGGGACTCGAAGAACGCGGCAGACAAGTTCCACAAGCCATGTCAAATGGTGATGTCATATTCTTATCTGGAGAGCATGCACAATAATTACTATCGGTATACATTGAAATAACCAGGCGCTAGAGATTGCCATTCAATTCAGACTTCTTGCGTATTTTGCCGAACGTAACTGATTTGAAATTAGAGTAAAAACCAAAACGATTGAATGTAAATCAGTTTATATACATTCATATTAAATTATTATGCGTTGCGACCCATTGTGTCAATTTCTAGGTCCCAAATATTAGCGATTTAGCTCCTTTAAGTATATATCAAAAACAAGCTGTAGTGAGGAAAATGAATCACATTTATTATTTGAAAACGTATATACTCTTCAATATTACTCTTAAACCTAACCCTTTTTAGACGGCTAAACTTTGATCCAATTTACCCTTTACCCCTCTTAAACGGATTAGGGCTATGGTTAGTATTCCCAAAAATACTCATTTATATAAAGCAGCTATTGTAAACTCTCGGACCTCCCCCAACCGGCCTACATTTGGGATTCCTTGGTGACAATCGAGTGAAAACGGAAAATTTGGGACAGTAACGCATGCGCCGTCTGAAAAAGAAAATACCTTAACCCCAACCATGACAGCTGAAATATATTTGTTTTGTTTACTTACGTCACCATTCTACTCATACCACATCCATTTTTCCCATTACAATTCTGTGCACTACGGGCTTGGTTTTTATGGGTTTTTTTTGGTTTTTTTCAGCAAATAACAGCGTTTTAATTACTTTATACAATTGTAAACGATAATGAATAGTCTCATTTATCAGTTCGTTTTATTTGAACCTTCTGATAAATGAGGGCTACTCTAAGTAGCATTGAGTCAATGTAAGCCAGAATAATGTGTTATCATTTAATCGCATGTTATCATATTAATAGTTGAATATACAGATTCATTTATAAATTCTAATAGTTCAAGCCTTGGTATGCGCGATATTCTTATATTATGTCTTTCCATAATGTCGTTTAATAGGCAAATATTATATTACTAGCCATGCAAGTACTTTAACAGTTCTTAAATATTGTATTTCTGAAATTTGGGAGATTTATTAAAGCCTTATACAGTCATAATACAGTTTGTAAACAATTGGGCGTGATTTGTTTTTATACAGTAATGATAATATTCTTACTGAAAATATTGATTAAGAATGGTAGCTACTGTTGATTAAAGAATCCTGTAAATATAAACACTGTATAGACTGTAGACTTTTTACCAATATAATGACACTATTCCAATGTTACTGGAACGAAAAGGTTAGTTGTAGTTTTTTTTTACTTAATTTTTACAGCCATGTTATAATGTCTGCATCATGACTAGTAGTTTATATGAAATACAGGATATGACTGATACAAGGATGTATTTCGTTATCAAATCCCATTACATTATATAGCATCATATTAGCTATAGTCAAACGTTTATATAAAAGTTGGGGATCACGGTGGCTAAGTGGGTAAGACGCTGGCTCGCTAGCCTGGAGGTCGGGTGTTCGATCCCTGCATTGGCCGAGAAAGTTCATCCAGATTTTCCGGCGTGGTTCCCCTTTGTAAGTGATGCAGGACGAAGGGCCTGACAAGGACGTCTGTCTAGTCGTTCGGATGGGACAAAAAACCGAGGTCCCGTGTACACATTGGCGTACAGTTAGTATTCGATAGAAGAGTAGGCCGTAGTGCCGCTGTCCGGGCAAAATTTCCCTCATAGCACACAGTATGGCGTATGCCCGTCTTCATTAGCCCCGTTCGGAGCAGAACAGTAGGACGTTAAACCCCATTTCATTTCATTTATATAAAAGTTGAATATACATGTAATGACAAATAACTGGGCTATCATATATAGACTGATAAATCAAAATGGAAGTAAATTACTCCTAATCAAATAAGAAAATGTGTATCTTTCAAGAAATCCATCATAGAAAAAAAATGTTCTTTGGTTATGCTGGGGAAAGAAGAGTCGAGAAAGAACCCGAGATGACACAAAAACTGAGGAAAGGCGAGTGTTCTGAGTGTATCTTTCTGGAGTCTTTCTGACCCAGCATAAACCGTTTGGGATACACACGAAATTGAACTTTGATAAACGGAAAAATAACGAAGTTTGCAACTATAGGCCAGTAAGTGAATAAGTTAGCGCCTGTAAAAGATAGCATTTTAAATTCAGTTGTTTGATACGTGGATAATGAAATTTAGTCAGATGTATTATTGCTTAACGTGCATTTTTATTGCAAATTCTCTTGAACTGAAAATAGCATCTTTACAAATCAAACTTTAACTTCTGCAAAAAACACGAGTGATATATAAAGGAAAATTTCATTTTATATTACGATGTTTGGTGAGAACACCCATTCAGTCTAAGAGCTGCACATGTATACTACACGTACGCCAATATAAAAATGTCCTACGAAGATGGCAGTAAGATGCCAGGTCGTCCAGTGTCAGAAAACATGCCGCCGAACTGTCGCAGGAAACCCATTGAAGACATGTCTGTTCAGGAACTTAAAGGACAATATTGGTGCCAGTCATTATCACATATGTGATAGAGCTGGTTAAACACATTCCAAATATAATTTTAACACAGAGATCATTGCTACAATAGCTGAGTAAGCAGAAAATTTGGAAGAAGATTAGAAGAAAAGAGAGTGAGCATCACATATTTCCACATCTAATCAGTGACTGCATAGCACTGCATAGTCTTACATATTCTAATTTGATACCGTAACGCAGTTTCGACCTTTGGGGTAAGAAGTCACTTTAGAAGAGGAATACATATTTGAAGACGTTACGAAGAAAACCTTTACAATCCAGCAACAGAAAAAGTCTGGTGGAAAAAAATCTGGTGGAGATATTCGAAAAATTGGGAAAATACATTTTGTTTGGAAAATTAAATGTGTTAAATTTGTTTAAAGATCAAATAATATTAATTTTAGGTTAAAATCTGTTTAGAAACTAAGTATTTAAAATTTAACTGTATAGAGAATAAATTAGAGTCATTCATAAGTTTAGATTGATAGGTTTATTAAACAAAATAATATCACTGGTTAGGTGTGTATATTGCCAGGTTAACATGACCTGTAGTAAATTTGAGTAAAATTAAAGTTAAAGAGAAAGTTTAGGGAGTAGGTTTTTTTAAAAAAAATTTTTTGATATAACTAAGGAATAATAATAATAAGGAAACGGAATAGGGAATAAAATAAGGAACTAATGTTGTCTCCGGATCGCAGTGAGAACGACGGCAGAGCTAATAGACCAAGAGCCAGTGACGAAAAAACTGCCTCATAAGTAATAGAAGGTTTGACTATATCAATTGGCAGCTATTGATAGGGCAAATTCAAAACACCCAGTCTTACGAGGTTTCAGTGGGGCATTTGGCTGGGAGGGGCAGATAAAAAGGGCCAAAAAGGACTAAAATTTGCCTCATAAGTAATAGGATCAGAATTATTTCTAAAATGTTGCCATACAATGTATGAATATAACAAATATAAATCTGACCAGAAAAAGTGGGGCCATGCCCTTTTCTGACTGCCTTAAAAAGTGCTGACGGGGGCCAAAATTTGCCTCATAAGTAATATAGTTGAAATTGGTGCCAAATGTTAGCTATGTACGAGCCGATTTTAAAAATATCAAATCTGACTGGTTTCAGTGGGGCATATCCCTAATCTGACCACTTAAAATCTGCCCGATCTGCCACGCCCACAAAAAAGGTCAAAATTTGCATCATAAGTAATACGATCAGAAATAGTTTTGAAATGTTGTGGTGCTATATCTGAATCTTAAAATGTAAAATCTGACCGGAAAAATGGGGCCACACCCCTTTCTGACTGCCCTAAAAAGTGTGTCCGGGGGCCCAAAAATGCCTCATAAGTAATAAGATTGAAATTGGTGTCAAATGTTAGCTAATTATGAGACGGTTCTAAAAATATCAAATCTGACTGGTTTCATTGGGGCAAACCCCTAATCTGACCACTTAAATGTGATACATCTGCCACGCCCACAAAAGGGGTCAAATTTTGCCTCATAAGTAATATGACTGAAACTGGTGTCAAATGTTAGCTGTGTATTAGTTGGTTCTAAAAATATAAAATCTGACTGGGATCTGTGGGGCATATCCCTAATCTGACTACTTAAATATCACAACCCACCACACCAGCAAGGTGAATACACATTTTGTTTTCACTTAAAAGTTAAATCTACAAACAGAAATATGATTCAAATTTGTGCCAAATTTCTGTGAGTAGGTTCTGTTTGGTTTATAAACCTTTCAGAACTTTCTATATCTGGCCTAATTTACACTTGTTACATGACATAATCCATATATGCGACAAACCTTTCTATTGTAGGTGTATCTTCGTCATTCATATCTTGGTGGCATCCTAAGTTCGAAAATTATTCTTGGGACTCTGTGAATTGCCCTAAGGACCTTTGTTGGGAAACTTTCCCATTCTGAAGAATGCAACAGTATAGTCACAGTCAGTGAACCCATGAAAAGCTGTCAAAGCACTGCATAATGATGAAACTAATTGTCTCAATATATCTCAAATTATTTTGCGACTGTATTCCAAGCTCTATCCACACATTTCCAACACAAGGAATTTTCAAGTAGAATGATAAAAACATCTGTAGCTATGGAACGGACAATATTATGTTTGGACAGGTTTGTCGCAATTATATGGAAAAGCATTCTTGAATCTGCTTCTTCGAGCATACATCTCAATGTAGAATCTTTGTTACACTGAAGGGACCCATTTACATTTGAAGAGTCCAGGGGAAGAACGATCTAAGTCACATTTTTGTCTTTCCGCATAAAACGCAAAACAGACATTTGGACGAGAATGTTTGACGCGAACAGAACAACGAGTGGGTTTAATTACAACTTCAAAATGATGTCACGAACCTTAATTATCAGTACAACAGACTTCAAATTTTCAGGCAAATTAAGGTTAAATAAAGGGTCCCATGGACTTGTATTTGTCCGGCAGGCCATTTCAGAAGGGCCTTGGTCCGATGTGACTCCGATCGTTTTTACCTGAAATTGATTGTTCCACAGAAAGCTTACACAATTTGCTACCAGATGGCGCCATTAAATGGGGTTCGTTGAAAAAATGACTTAGATCGTTCTTCCCCAGGACTCTTCATTTGTAAAACATAACCGTCCGTATCCCGAGTTACATACAATGTCTTAGATGTAATAACTGGCAAAAAGTCAGTACACATTCAATTGCTAACTATGTACTGCACAGAGATTTTTTGAACATGTCATTTTTTAATGCTGATGTAAAGTTTGATGGTAGTCTCATGTTTGGACCTGAAATGCTGTATTCTTGGTCTCGATAGGAACCAGCACGTCTATCTCTCTCTATGTCCTTTATCGATGATTTTTCATTTCTGTCAAATACAGAATGGATATCTTGACACAACACATTACATATTTTAACCAAAATATAACCAGCAATTGCACCAAATGTTGCTGGGGGGTATCCAAGAAGATGGAAAAAATCCATTTAGGCTCACAAGACTCTATTCTGCTTTCAAGGGCCTTCAAAAGCAAAGATGTTTGAGTTGATATCATGGTTTCATCTATATAACTAAACACAAATGGCATTGTGTGAGCGGATAAGATCTGGTAATCACCAGGTCTTAATTTATTTTTGATAAAGAAATCGACTCATCATATCTTTCTCCATTTTCAACTGTAGCCTATGATCTTGCCGGGTTTTTTCCGTTTCTATTAGGTACCGTCAAAAGCAAATGTGCTTGGTTTTGACCGTTTTATGTGTTTATCAAACCAGGAGGGGTTTGCAATAACTTCTGAAATACATTTGTCACGAGACATGTTACCATTTTCATAAACGTTTAAAAGGAAATCTGTTGATTAATGTTAATTAATATATCTTGTTCCGCATTATTCTTGAATGGATTAGACATGTTTACAATTCTTTCAGTAATTTTGACGCGATGTGCTGTGTTCTTCTGAATATTAGCTTGTCTCAATTCAAAAGTTTCATCTTCAGGTCTGGAAATGCCTAAATGTTCAAACACATGTCCAACTATAGTTGCCCTCATATAACGAGACATGGACCATTTCCGTCTAGCTGCTATGGAATTTCTATGATGATACTAATACCTGAAAAACGATCAGCAGTATCTGCATTAAATGTCTGTTCTGCGTATGGGAAGGGCACCTCTATGGAATTCGTCAGATATTCCAGGATGTGTTTCATCTATTTTCATCATATTGTCATTCAACCAGATTTAAAAGGATTGGAGTAAATGACCATCTTTTCCGACAAACAGGAAGCTGGTTATCATTGTCAGTTGTTTCATTACTGGTACTTGTATCTGATACAGTTTGTAGTAATTGTCCCAGGCCGTGTATTCCATGTGGAACCGTACTCTGTTCTTCCTGTAAACTGTATGTTAATTCGTCTCTAGTTCATCAATGCCGTTGTAATTAACGATTTAAATATCAATTACTTTTCTTAGGCTTCCTGTTATACTCTTCATCGCCATTACAAGAGTCAAATGTTTGGAAGTTTTAATTTTGCCACACGAATAGTGTACATGGCATCTTGAGAAATTGAGGAAATTTTTCTTACATTTTTTTCTGTTTTCCTACCTCTCTGGCCAGGCCCGCCTAATAAATGAGTAAAAAGTCGATTAATAAATCTGGTACAGAAACCTCTCCTTGAATTATATCCTGCACTGATAATTTTGATGATAAAGTGGACTTTGATATATTTAGTATTTCCTTCCGTAATATGTATGCCATGTCACGAATCTTTGCTTTTATCGATGATTTTCTAAGAACACACTCTTTAATGGCCTCTTCAACATTCATTCTATTGTTATAAATGATATTTCCTTTAGTATTTGATGATAATAATGTCAATTTCTGTGGTCCAAAGTAATCCACTATCTTCCTGTCAAAATTGAAAATAGTAAAATCACCAAATATATTATTATCTTGGCTGCCATCCTCTGAAAAACTGGTATATACTTCTAACAGATTGGCAATGTACTGACTATACAGCTCTTTTGTTATGTTTACGTTTCCTTGTTCAATAATAGATTCTTGTATAAAAGATATTGTCATGAAATAATTTAATATTGTAATCGCTATTCTTTGGCACCTGGAAATGGACACAAATGGGTCACAACACATAAAATAATGTAATATGAATGTATATAAACTGGTTTACATTCAATCGTTTCGGTTATTATTATGATTTCTAATCAGTAATGTTCGGCGAAATACGCAACGAGTCCGAATTGAATGGTAGTCTTTGGCATCTGGTTATTCCAGTCTACACTGGTAGTATTCTCCTACATGGGATATGTTTAGCCTCGTTCATCAAGTCGCTTCAGACAAATTGCGCTCAAAAATGTTCTGACACACGATTCGTGTGCCAATTTTAACATTTTCATTTTGTCTTAAATGCCAGAAGCTCAACTTTTCATGGTAAGATAACAACATCAATGTATGTTGATTTAAATTGACCATTTAAGTCGTGTTTGCAACCTTGAAAACGGATGATATTGACTTCAAGACTTTGCCCCTTTAATGGAGAATCGTATCACTTGGTTGAAAATTGGGGATGATATTGAGTTCAAAACTTGGCCCCTTTAATGGAGAATTGTATCACTTGGTTGAAAATTTGGGATGATATTGAGTTCAAGACTTGACTCCTTTAATGGAGAATCATGTCACTTGGAGGCCAGCCATGCTGTATTGAATTTCTACTATGTTGTTGAAAACTGTAAATTAATAGTGGGGTGTCAAATTAGTTAGATTATAGATTTAAATTTGAATTGAAATCAAGCATGAGTATTCAACCTTTGGGTGGTTGGTGACAATTAAGTGGTCAGATTAGGAGTTTGCCCCACAGAAACCCATCAGATTTTATATTTTTAGAACCGACTAATACATAGTTAACATTTGGCACTAGTTTCAGTCATATTACTTATGAGGCAAATTTTGACCCCATTTGTGGGCGTGGCAGATTCGGCACATTTAAGTGGTCAGATTAGGGGTTTGCCCCAATGAAACCAGTCAGATTTGATATTTTTAGAATAGTCTCATAATTAGCTAACATTTGGCACCAATTTCAGTCTTATTACTTATGAGGCATTTTTGGGCCCCCGTCCACATTTTTTAGAGCAGTCAGAAGGGGCGTGGCCCCATTTTTTCCGGTCAGATTTTACATTTTAAGATTCAGATATAGCAACACAACATTTCAAAACTATTTCTGATCGTATTACTTATGATGCAAATTTTGACCTTTTTTGTGGGCGTGGCAGATCGGGCAGATTTTAAGTGGTCAGATTAGGGATATGCCCCACTGAAACCAGTCAGATTTGATATTTTTAAAATCGGCTCGTACATAGCTAACATTTGGCACCAATTTCAACTATATTACTTATGAGGCAAATTTTGGCCCCCGTCAGCACTTTTTAAGGCAGTCAGAAAAGGGCATGGCCCCACTTTTTCTGGTCAGATTTATATTTTTTATATTCATACATTGTATGGCAACATTTTAGAAATAATTCTGATCCTATTACTTATGAGGCAAATTTTAGTCCTTTTTGGCCCTTTTTATCTGCCCCTCCCAGCTAAATGCCCCACTGAAACCTCGTAAGACTGGGTGTTTTGAATTTGCCCTATCAATAGCTGCCAATTAATATAGTCAAACCTTCTATTACTTATGAGGCAGTTTTTTCGTCACTGGCTCTTGGACTATAAGGATGAAGTTTGTGAGTGATTAACTCTAGTTTCCTAGTTGGCCGTGGTTTCTACTGTGATTCGTTAATTTGTGTTTTTGTGTTGTTTCGTATATGTGTGTTCAGCTATATAATTTTGAGGTCCTTAGTCCAGGCCTTAGAGTTGTTGTAATTTAACTTTTGATTAAAAAGTTGGGTTATGTAAAAAATCCCATATGGTTAATCTAGGGATGTTGGTTATAGTTTTCCTGGGAAAAAACTAAAATTAAAGGCTCGTTAAATTGTGAGATTATCACAAAGTCATTAATACGAGTTTTATAGGAGGTTAAAGTTAAGAATGTGACACATTTTAGAAAAGTGGAGTATACGGTAGATTTTGTCCGTATATAATTTTATGTAATTAAATTTTTGCTTAGAAACGTAATATTAACGTTTAATATATACTGCTAATTGCTTTAAGCTGTCGACATGTACACGAGATGATTAGAATGTGTAATTTGACATTAGGTCAGATTATTATAAACAATAGGTTCTAACACTGTGTTAAATTTGGCGTGACGCGTTAATATATATGACATAGTAAACTGTATGTGTATAGACTAATGTTCCTGTGGATGAAAGTGCACTCATTCACTTGGGACATGGTTATAAATTAAATGAAATGGGGTTTTGCATCAAACTGTAGGATGGAATGGAGCGTCATTCATATACTGGCCATATTTGATTGACAGTTCTATTCTAGATAAATTAAAGTCTGGTATTGTCATAGGTGTGAGCGCAGCTTGTGTCAGTGTCAGTCTGATAGGAAGGTTTCTAAAAAAAAAAAACGAAATACAAAATTGTAAATGATTAGGTCAAAAAGGTCACATTACTGACGGTGAAATATAAAATAACAGTGTAGGAATTCTAAAACAGAAACGGAAATTATAAAACATAAACGTAATTATAAAATTGTCCATTACTGATCGAGTTAGGTCAGGAGGTCAAAGTTAGTTTCAAGATTTATAATTAAAGGGACACATCAAAGTTTATTAATGATTAAATAAAGTTTAATTTTAATTAAGAGTGAGTTACTTGTAAGTTTTCGAAATAATAATGTTAGAATAAATAGCAAAATAAAGTTTTAATAATTTAGGAATAGTTAGTTCTTGGTCTGATGGCAATGACATGTTTGATTGACGGATAAAATTGTACAACCCAATCATACTTAGAAGAAAAAAAGAAAGTTTCAATTTGATACTATGGTAGCTGGAACAGACCAATACACATCCAAGAAAAAGAAATGGTTTACCAGTTTACCAAAAGAAAGTTTCAACTTGATACTATGGTAGCTGGAACAGACCAATACACATCCAAGAAAAAGAAATGGTTTACCAGTTTACCAAATTGACATTTCCTGAGACAGAATTTAATGTGAAACCTGAACTTTATAAATATTACGTGATGTGTTATAGTGTTTTGAAATTAGGACACTCGAAGATTTAAAAAAGAAAATTTGTGTTTCCTGTGTTTGGGCTTAATGAATTTTCATAGGATTTTACAGTGATGAACTTTTTGGAGAACTTTTGCATGCAACTTTTGACTTTTGATTTTTGATTATTTGTTTTTTTATTTCATAGTATTGTTATATAGTATAGTATCATTGATATTTGCCTGTTGCATGAATAATTATAGGGTTTAGCACATAGAAGTTTTTAAGAGTCTCCTACCTGTTCATTTAGCATAAATCTTGCAAGTGGGGAAGGTGATATATGTTGATTTTCTAGATTTCTGCTACATTTATGAATAGTTATATAATTCTACAGATGTTGGTATTGTTGTTGTAAAGGATTCAAGGGATCTTTTACCCAATACCGAGCAAAAAGTCTTAAAGGAAGGGACGAATGTAATAATATTGCTAGAATTTTTGCTCTTGAAATAAGATGCCTTTATATTTCATTAATTAATATCTTTGGCAAGTTAGTAATTTCAAACATATTCACATATATAGTGTGCACTAAATCAACTTAGTCTGTAATTGACAGTTTACACATAAAAAAGGGTTATTTATCCAAAACATATGTCACTCATTTACCACCAGAATTACACGTGAGTGGAATTATTCTCATTGCATCATTTGATTTAAAGTAACCAATCATTTTGTTAATTACACAAGTTCAGGGCCATGATCACGCTTTATGGTGTATGATATTCATTTACCTTTAAAAGAAACCGGGGAACTTTGTAAGGCAGACTTCTATTAGGTTCCAGAGGGTTTACATCTGAGTTCCTAGACAGCCGAGAGGCTGGCTATGGTAGAGAAATGGTTTTAGCTAGTATTGTTATCTATTATGCTTGTATACCTGTATTCAGCTATATATATATATATAAAATGTAGAAGCAAACTGTCGCATTGTTTTTCCTGGTAAGACAAACGTCTTAAGAAAGCAGTAAGAAACTGTAAGAAGTAAATACACAACGTGAAGCAGTAGTAAAGACAGCTAGAAACAAATTCTAGACGATCACAAGGCTACAGAAATATGTAGTAAGAAAAGATGCATGGGTCGTATGTAGGATGTGGCGACCGGTTTGACAATGTACGCTCTCCACGTCAGACAAAAGACCCATGGTGCTACAACCACGCCAGAAAATCCCAATGAACCTTCTCGGCCAATTCAAGGATCGAACATGCGGCCTCCACAGTAGCCAGCCAGCGTCTTACTCACTTAACCACTGTGGCTCCCCACAGCAAGAGGAAAATTTGCTGTTCGAGAAAGGATTATTAGGCGAAGACAACCCACAAACATTGGTTGATGCAGATTTTTATTTAACGGGTAGATTTTAACACCCCCTCTCAATTTTCAGCCGACCTTACCTGAAATACACACTGTGTCTATGTTGATAAATATTACTAAATTCCAAGACAACGAGGGATATAATTTATAAACAAAATTTGGAAAGATACTAGATTTTCTATAGTATTGGTAGTAATCCCTTTCGAAACCGAGGTCTGCTCAATCACTACATTGGAAGGTTCGCTGAAACTATAATATGTAATATACAAAACACTGACTATTTTTTAAAATCAAAACCAGATACACAAATTCATAATTTACAATATTAAATAAAATACCAAATCCTATCACGTTTCAACGGCAGTAAACGTCTGGACAATATTATACAAATGGTCAAGAATCACAGTGTTTGTAGTTCCGTTTATGTCCTGCCGTAACCATGAAGTACGAATATGAAACGTCGTCTATTTTCCAGTGTAACACAATTATTTATTCACAACCACTACATAGGCGCAAGATTTGAATTGTTTAAAAAGATGTCATAAACTCACGAAACTATTTTATGTTTTCAGGTTTACATTTGTCACTTCAAGATGGCCAAGAACACCGAAACTTTGGATTATTCGATAATCCGCAGATTATTGATCCTTTTTACTATAGTAAAGGTAAACAGTACCTTTTATATAAAGTCTGTCTTCATTAGTCCAGTCGGTGTCGAACAGCAAGACGTTAAACCCCATTTCATTTCATTTATATAAAGAAGATATTTCGAAGACAAATTGTGGTGAATCAAAGAGCCATAAAAATTTACCTAAAATTGTACGTGCTTACGAAAACCCCGAGATGAAAGATTGCTGTTATATAAGATTATATGAAAAATGTAAATCTCTTTGGTAAGTTAAATGTGTTAACGATTCTCTACAGTAACAAACACAGATTGACAGATCTAGTGGTCATGATTTGATCAATTTTAATTAGGGCCTATACTTAATTCACAATGGTTGTTGTAATACATGAAATCTACAAATTGTGAGGTGACTAGTTAAAATGTAAACGTATTAAAAATACCATCAACTTTGAAACATTTAGTAGATATTCATATATTTTATGTATTTAAACATTAAAGTTTACTACCAGAAACTCCACGTCAAAAGTGCTGCACATTCAATTCAAACTTTAATTTTGATTTTTTTTTGTCAGTGATGGAAACTGTACCAGTGATACAGTAACATTCCCATGGGGTATAATACTCTACAGAATACAGTTAAGGGCATCTACTAATCTGCAGATTTTTCTGGGAGAAGGATTATTCATTCTTTGAGGGCTAGATCGTCGACGGGATTATATCATGTTGGTGTCGGGAGCAAAAAATATGCCAACAGACCGGTAAAATTCCTAAATTTGACCTTTGGAATTCCGTTGGCATTTTTAAAAAACGAAAATTAATACAGTATTTGTATTCGAAATATAGTTCAAATGATAAATTTACCAGTGTTGATTATATTTATTTTTTATGAACAAATTCTGATTTAGAGATTTAAAATTTTGAGATTGTTATGAAAGTAAAGAGCACAGAAATAAGAGTTTAGGATTAAGAACAAACGACTAGTGGCAGGGATTAGCTTCCATAGTTTTATTGCCTCGACTATATTTATAGCTCATACCCGAGATTATCATATTCTGTCGTATTGTTAAAATCAGGTGTTCAATATATTTCAGGTCATAAAAGTCACGCAGTCCCAGTATATAAACGGACTTCCGACCGTCAGAAGACAGAAATACATGTATCTGACTTTCTATATGGTACATCAATATACACTGCTGATCAGTGTGATGGTAAATTAGCAAGAAAATTTTCGTGGCAGCTCAAGCAAATGAAATCTACCCAAGCCAAACTGAAGCAAGCCAAAACAACGAAAAACACCCAAACTATCTAAGCTAAACCAACGCAACAGAATGTCAATAAAACCGTTCCATCAAAACCAGAATACAAAAGTAACTTCACCCATTAAACCACAGCCAACCATTTCACAAGGATCGTCGATAAGGTCCCCCTCTACATAAGACCGACAAATCCCACACAATAAATATAACATTGAATATTAATTTTAAATAAAGACATGAATAAGGTTGTGGTTGTGTTTCTCTATTAAAGTGAAGTTATTTTCCTACGGTCCAATGACGACCGATTATTTTCTCGAGAAACTTAAAAAATACCATGTATATATGTGCAATAAAATAATGACTCTATCGAATCCAACAGAGCTGTTGTCACCAAGCCCTGATAACTCGAATCTGTCATCGTATAGCATCCTAATCAAATAGTTGATCCACCAAACGTGGGTACTAATTCACTAGCGAAAATTGCTTGGTACGCAAAACAATGAGAAGAATGGTGCCACATGGATAGAATCTGTGGATATTCTTGTCCATCCTACTGAACAGAATAACCTGTACTCACTATAAGAATAACGTAGACAGGACCTCGGATGTTCGTCCCATCCGAACGACTATACGGTGTTTCTTGCCAGGTCCTCCGTCCTACACCACTGACAAGGGAAAATCACACTGGAAAATGTCTAGTAAGACTACTAATGTAAACTTAACTGTCCTATGTAAATACAGCTATGTCGGAGATGTTTTAAAATTCATAGGCACTGCATGTTTCAACATCTTAGATTTGACCACAATTTGGCACTTGAAACTGCGTTAACAGAGAAAAACTGTGTGGTTTTCAACGAAAGTGTTAAAAAGTCTAATATTGCATCATGATTGCTGTTTTAAAATTTCTTGTTCGATTAATATTGAATTTACCCCATCTTTTTACAGAATGCATTATGTTAAAAAATGAAAATATTCTGTGTAATTCATATGCTTTTAAATTTCTGTCTGAAATTCCGCAGTTTCCTGATGTATTATAGTGTTTGCAGAATGCGTCGCTGCTCATATGAAAATGCATGGATTTTCATACTCTTTGGCCAGGGCATTGCATATATGTTTGTTTATTAGATAACAACAGATTTGTTCAGACGGCAGCAACATGTGAGGTATATAGGACTAAGACTAGGAATTATTTCACCTTATTTCACGAATGTAGTGCGCGTTATAAATAGACAATTTTTTTCTCCCCTCTTCCTGCATTTTTTGGTTGACGTTTCGGTCTAGAATTGGAGAAAAGGGACCAAATTTGCAATTTCATAGCAGTTTCGGGTAATACTGGTGATCATTCTGATTAAAAGACAAATCTATATTTCGTTTCGTTTTTTTATACTTTCGATGGCCTACACTATATGAAGTGTAGTAAAGACAAGTAAAACGAAATTTTGAAGTATAAAAACGAAACGAAATAGGATCTGTGTTTTAACCAGATTGTGCTGGTGATATTAGAGTGGAGGGATCGGCGTGTAGAGTGTCTTTCTGCAGAGCAATCATTGTGTCGGAAGTGAGATTTTGACCCCAGTCAACATCAAATCTCCGTAGCTAAAAATCTAAACGGTCAATCCCCTACCAAATTATCTTGAGGGGGTTGCCAAATGCTGTGATGCTACAGTCATTTAACATTGAAGTCAATGGGCAAATGGACACAGATCACCAAATATTCCTGGGCCAAACAAGGGCCAAAGTTATTTTTAGTCTCTCTCCCGTTCCCTTTTTCCCCCTTTTGCATGGCGATTTTTGTTGACTTTTTGGTGTAGAATCGAAAAAAAAAGGGTTTGAAAATACATTTTCTGCCCGGTTTTGGTGAATATTCATGATTTTGAGGCGGAAGGATACAAGAGTTATGAGGTTGGTTACGTTGAAATGTAGGGCCGGAAATTGCATGTTTTTTGTCTCTACTTCCAGCTTGTGTATCTCAAGTTTTTCATGGTGAACCTCATACATGCTTTTGGGAAAGAGTTTGTCACATGTTGCTCCATCTATGGCAGAAAGCGTTCTACCCAACGAAAATTTGGGAAAAAGTTAGAGCCGGTCTAAGAGACGAGAATTAACATTAAAGTCAATAATTAGTGATCTGTGGCCAAATAATTACTAGTCTAAAAAGAGTTATTTCCCCTTGACTAGAACTGAATTTGACACGAAGATTAAAATTCTAATTGGGGGGTTTTAACGGCAGTCATTTTTTTTTTAGTAATAATACCAGTTGTCCACGTGTTATATGCCCGTCATAGTCCCAACATGACGTATATCATTTGGTGCAGTTCGCTTTGTTTCTCAGATCCGGACGATTACATAAACTTGGGAACAAGTCTTGAGGATCCCCATGATCTTCTCGGTGAGGATTCAAGCCAGGAGAATTTCTGGTTGCGCGATCGGTGGCCAAACTCAACCAATTGGAGAGAGAGAGAAATGGGGTTTAACGTCCACTCGACACAAACTAGGTCATTTCGGGACTAACATATGGTTTAATTTTATTTCAATAATTCGCTTGCGCGTAGGGGTCTTTAGCAGTGGAAGGAAACCGGAGGACCCTTTTTCCCCCTTTTGCATGGCGATTTTTGTTGACTTTTTGGTGTAGAATAAAAAAAAAAGGGTTTGAAAATACATTTTCTGTCAGGTTTTGGTGAATATTCATGATTTTGAAGCGGAAGGATACAAGAGTTATGAGGTTGGTTACGTTGAAATGTAGGGCCGGAAATTGCATGTTTTTTGTCTCTACTTCCAGCTTGTGTATCTCAAGTTTTTCATGGTGAACCTCATACATGCTTTTGGGCAAGAGTTTGCCACATGTTGCTCCATCTGTGGCAGAAAGCGTTCTACCCAACGAAAATTTGGGAAAAAGTTAGAGCCGGTCTAAGAGACGAGAATTAACATTAAAGTCAATGGGGGAATAATTAGTGATCTGTGGCCAAATAATTGCTAGTCTAAAAAGAGTTATTTCCCCTTGACTAGAACTGAATTTGACACGAAGATTAAAATTCTAATTGGGTAAATTAACGTCAGTCATTAGTTTAGTAATAATACCAGTTGTCCACGTGTTATATGCCCGTCATAGTCCCAACATGACGTATATCATTTGGTGCAGTTCGCTTTGTTTCTCAGATCCGGACGATTACATATACTTGGGAACAAGTCTTGAGGATCCCCATGATCTTCTCGGTGAGGATTCAAGCCAGGAGAATTTCTGGTTGCGCGATCAGTGGCCAATTGGAGAGAGAGAGAAATGGGATTTAACGTCCACTCGACACAAACTAGGTCATTTCGGGACTAACATATGGTTTAATATTATTTCAATAATTCGCTTGCGCGTAGGGGTCTTTAACAGTGGAAGGAAACCGGAGGACCCGGGGGAAAACCCACGAGGTTGGATCAACCAAATGAACATTTTACATGTGCGGCATAACATGTGTGTATGCGCGAAAGCCACGGTGGCTAAGTTGGTAAGACGCTGGATCGCTAGCCTGGAGGTCGCGTGTTTGATTCCTGCATCGGGATTTTCCGACGTGTTTTACCCTAGTCGTTCGGATGGGACGAAAACCGAGGCCCCGTATATACATTGGAGTGCACGTAAAAGATCCCTTGGCAGTCGGAATTCAATATAAGAGTAGACCACAGTGCCGCAGCCCGGGCAAAATCTCCCTAATAGACCACTGTATGGCGTATGCCCGTCTTCATTGGCCCAGTCGGAGCAGAACAGTAGGACGTTAAACTCCATTTCATTTCATTTCATTTTATGTTTGAATGCACCTTGCTATTGCTCTTGTGTATAGTGGATGTTTATGTGACGGGCTAAAAAGTGAAGCAATCGAACGACTAGACAGACTTCTTGGAATTTATCTGTAGTTGTGAAAGTGTTTCTTGATTAAATTTGTTGCTTGGTTTCATTTCCAACAATAAATAATAAATATTAAAATACAATTTATTTCTTTAATGCCCAATATACAAGTAAAAACTTTAAAAGAGAAAAATACAAACTTTATAAAAGAAAAATACAAACTTTATAAAAGACAAATAGAAACTTTAAAAAAGACAAAAAAAATAACCTAAAAAAAAATACAAATAAAAAAAAACAAATATAAATTTATTCCTATCAATACTAAATGCACGTTTAGATAAAAACAAAAGCAAGCGGTATATACTATGACAGTATTAAAATCAAACAAATGCCCACCGGTGTTGAAGATCTATCAATAGATCATATTTTCTCAAACAGATATTTACAGTTTTCATACCCCTGTAACTTATTTAAACATATTTATACAGGCCCCGCAAACCAACATTCATTAGAAATCTACATCTGTTTTGGTCCTTCAGTTCGTCAACTTATTGCCAAATATTTTTGAAATCATTCAAGTTGTTTGTATGGACCGTACACAGCCTACATCCCATATACATTTTGTTTAAATAAAAGCTAAAATTTAGGCTATATAAAAACCCCGCTCCTTAACTAATACATGTGATAAAAATATGGATAAATATGGATGAATATATCTCCATGTTACAATATATCATGCCTAATTAATACAAAAAAAGCAATTTAGAAGAAAGTTTCCAGCAAACAAGCACCAACAATGCTCGACACATTTGGACAGTTTTATGTAGACTTTCCAGTCAAATTGGGACTAACACAGCAGTATAATAATCTTTTCCCATATTACAAACATGACTATTCTATACCCTGCATTGGTGTCGGGTTCAGATAAGGATTAACTATTATGCAAAATGTGCGTTTCCTTATGATACCACGTGTTTTTTTCCCGTATCGAATTTATCATATTGCAAATACCCAGAATCTGGGAGTATCACCATAAATGACAATAAACTAGAAAAAGGCTATTTAAATTCAGCATATATGAAAGTTTTGTTTCATTTATATTAACCTTAACATTGGATGGGGCCTCTGAAAGGCACTTGCCTATATACAAAGCGATTTCGTCATACTGAACGGTTCTTCCAAATTGTATACATTATTCGGACACGCATATTGTATGCCTGTATAATAACCGATTCGATCTGGCTATAAATGTAGCAAGCCACCATCGTCCATTTTGGTGTTTTTCAATGGATAACGTCATACAGATGTGCCATTTCTACTTCAGTAGCTTCGCTGTTTTCATAGACTGGTCCAGCAACTGTAATTATATTTAAAACAAACATAAGCTAGACACTAGATTAATTGGTCAAAGGTTTAAAGCTGACAATAGTAAATCTGGATAAAATAATTGTGTTATATATATATCTGAGGATCAACATGTATATTGTGTGTTCTCTTTGGTTCATATATTTAAATATTACCATTTTCTGGTGTACAATAGGGTTCACTATAATCATTAGTTTCTCGTGGTCTTCCTTCTGTGTTTCCATTCCTTTTTTTCCTGTAAGATGAACATTACAACAAATACATATTCACTTTTTTTAAATAAAAATTGCGATCGAATAGACCACCAGAATGCATTTCTTGTTTAATTGAGGAACGAACACATTCCATTATGATTGCTTATCCCTTTGACGGAGAGGTTATATGTCTTTAATTGTATATTATTATATTGTAAATGATTAATTTTAAGTCCTACTTTTACATCCGCTTCATCAATATTGTATTACTCTATGTTAGTTTATTATTTAATCACTGTATCTACAAGTATCAATTTCTGGTTAACAACAGTAGACATTTAACTTAACATTTTATTTCCAATAAGGCAATAGTCTATTACTTTTCAAAGAAAATGACTGACTAAGTCTATAAGAACTAGCTTAAGGGTAGGATTTGCCAAGGTCTGATTTCAAAGTAGGCGCAGTAAATAACTTGTGAAAACTCGGAAAGGTTATCCAATTCGGTAATACCACTGAATGGGTCATCTGCTTATATAAATATCACAAATGTGATTAGATGAACCTAGATGAATTCTATGGGTTTAAAAATAATAAATACATTTTCCTGGTTTTGATTTGAAACATAAATAAATACAAATTAACCTGTAATAATAGATTACTACTCCAAAAAGAACAGCTACAAGTAGGATGGATAAAATAAGTGCCAACAATATGGAGGTCATTCTGTACACACCAAAATTCTGGTTTATTTCTGGAGAAAAAATCAAAACAGAAGGATCGATAAATGAAGGATACAATCATAAATATTATCCACAAGGCAGGGTAGAACCACGTTCTATTGTTCTAGTTACATATAACAGTTTGTTGTTCCTTTATGTCAAAATGGTTGTTTAATTTTATAAAAATAACCAATATTGTAATTATCTAGTTTATAGACTGATTACATTCTACAATAAAGAAATAATATTATGTTTATACATAAAACAATGTATGTGTCTCTACAAGGTTCATAGATGATTATGATTGTCTCTATAAGTGATGCAGGATTTCCATGATAAATGTGGCCGTAACGTAGCTCATTATGCATATTCGTAAAACATATCTACCCGTATATAATGGGATTTGATCATTGATTTAAAATAATAGTGGTCATTAACATTAATCATATATTGGTTTGTTCAATACTCTCTACAAAGTATACATTTGTCATTTCTTAAACATACATTATGCAAGAGCAAAATTTGCCAATTGCAGGTCTTTCTTTAGGCCGGATATGTTATCCTAATTATTAATAAGACATTAATTAACTGATCCAGACCATAATCAGTTCTGGATGTCATCGCTAGACTGCAATATTTACTGGATTAGAACCCGGTCTGCTGCTGATTAAATCAAAAAGTGGATAATCGAGACTACGTTTTTTATCGTACCGATTTTAGTAATGAGGATCGAGGCTAGGCCCAAAATTCAATCTCTAAATTCAAGGTTCAGGGTGGATCAATTTGATTGAAATTTTCAGCAAATTCCCTTTACATTATCTAGTTTTTAACTAATATAGTAAGAACTGCCAGCTCTTTATCTAATCTAACATGTATCTTTAAGCAGTTATTTTGAAACATTTGTGTTTCATGTTTTATTATAAGATATTTGATTTTTTTTTAAAAAATGAAATGAAGTCGTCCTACGTTTCTGCGCCGACTGGAGTAATGAAGTCAGGTATACGCCATGCAGGATCTCAGAACTCTACCAATGAGAAAACCACAGAAACTCTAGAATTGAACAGGTAGGCCTATCGGTTTTTGAATGGTAGCAATTGTTGTGTTATCTATACTAATATTTGTGACAGTCGTTTGTCTGAAATTTGGTGTATAGGGGTAGCTCGGACCGGGGAGTAACATAGGCCAGGTGGCGTTAGTCTAACACTTCCGGTTTCGGGGTTATGACCCCTGAGCGAAGCCGGGCATTCTTCTAGTTACTTATTTTAGTCTACATAACTTTTATTGTCCATTAATTAACAATAGGGTGAGACACAAGTTTGCAACTGATAAAGTTTTCTCCTTCACATAAAAATATAACATAAATCTTATTACAATAAGATACCACGTCAAAAAATCACGATGAACTTTCTCGGCCAATGCAGGGGTCGAACACGCGACCCCCAATTGTAGACATTGGACCCCCCCATATCTCGAAAAAAAAACTCAAACGCCTGATCACCACCCATATTCGGAATCTACGCAAAAAACTGGTCTAGAAAAACTTGGTCTCATAAATCCACAGCTCGGGTGGCGACCCCCCCCCCCCACCCCCCTTCAGCCACCGGACTAAAATATATATAGCCAATGATCAAAGAATCGTTATTTTTCAATTGGATAAACAAACGGTTGACATCCACGAGACGCCCAGAGATGGGAAAATGAATAGGACTAATCATTCATTGTCCCAGTGATTTACATCGAATATTAGTGAGTTTTAATGCGCACCACAATCGAACATATTCAATATATTTTGATCCTTGACATATTGTTTTATGTTTCCTCGGAATCGGACAGAGATTGTAGCACCTTGAGTGTCTACAAACATCATACGTATTTCACATTTTGCCTAAAAGGCAGTGGCTATAACTCTAGAATAGAAGGTCTAGAATCTGATGTGTGTCAAAATCGAATTCATCCAAGAACAAGAACGTCCACTCAACTTTGTACATTTTATTTTACATTTTTAGTAAAATGCAGGGGGGGGGGGGCATATCTCCAGCATGGAAGGACGGATCCGCACCAAAGTTGAACTCATCAAAGAACCTTTGATACCTAAATATATTCCATAACGAGAGTGAGATAGTATAAGAGATTTGAGTGGCTATGGAGACCTAGTTATCCCGGGTGTCATAATTAACATACTAAAAAATATTAATACATTAACATCCATGTTTAATATTCCATTTTATTTGACATATATTCTAAAATATTCTAACTACTGTATATAATAATTATTGACAATACCTGTTGACAATGGAATATTGTTAGCTTTTAAGACATATATCCAACAGGACAATATCGATAGTCATTTATCTTTGACTTTATATGTCTTTAACATGTGGATCTAAAATCTTGCGACGTTTGATATTGCAACATTCTGAGGAAGTTTCATTTGGGAAAAGTCGATACTTACCACGAGTACAATCCAGACCTTTATAACCAGGTAAACAATCTCCATTACATGATCCATTAATATGATTACACTCAGTATTTTGTCTACTGCACTTTCTGTTATTACATGATTGTATACACCGATCACCATAGAACCCAGACTGACATTCTGAAAATAAAATTCATCAGCAGTTATACCAATTTTATATCATATATTTAGTAAATCATCTATGCACGAATTCAATAACCTTGATATCCTAGCCCATGCAACTATTCACATTGTAACAGTCAATTACATCCTGGGTTATTTCATATTTTATATCTTACTGTGGTTTTACTGTCTGTATACACCCACCTTTCATCCATTTCACAATACGATTTAATTTATGATATACCCGTCTTTCACTACATAGTCAATAGGTCTATGTCATGAGTAAATACGGTCTTAAAGATACATTATGTAAGATTTCGATAAAGAGCTGAGCATTCTTGCTATAATAGCGCAAAAACAGATAATGTAAAATAAAAATTTCATTCAAATTACTTCATTCTGAGCTAAATGATCACTATTTGTAGTTTTGACAAGATGTGTGCATAGTTGTAACCAGGCCACTGGTATATTCAAGACTTAGTCTCGCTTTCCCATTTTTAAATTAAAATTTTAAATGGCGAGCCGTTTTAATCTAGTTAAAATCTCGAGTATCTGATGCCATCGAGAGTTGATCATGATCTTGTTTTGTTAATAAATGTCTAATTAATAGTTCATATAACATTACAGGCCTAAAAATAACTGCAATAAGCAGATTTAGCTCTGATATACCTGTCTTTCAGCAAACAGTCAATACGGTCTAAATCATGATAATATACCCGTCTTTCAGTATATAGTCAATACGGTCTAAATCATGATTCGCCTGTCTTTCACCAAACGGATAATACGGACTAAAAATGATTCATGTACAGTCATCTTTCACCACATTGATCAGTTATTTATATTTTATGCAATCACTCCCGTTTTTACCACACTGACAAGTCAGATGATATTTGTTTATATTTTATAATTTTACCTTGAGTACAATCACCGCCTTGATATCCTGCATTACATTCTTCATTGTTACATTTACCATCAACATGGTTACATTCAGAAGGCTGTCGACAGTGACGTGAATAACAATCTTTAGAACAATCTTTACCATACGTGTGTATACCATATGAAGCCTGCCTATTGAATCCTCCATCATTACATTCTGTAGATTTATAATTTAATATATTAACACGAATTTTTAATATCCAACTTATTTAATATTACATTCAATGTGACTAACCGTCTAAAATCAAAATTGTTTTCACTGCATTTGACTGACAGTCTTAAATTTTCTTCGACGAAATATAAGAAATGTGATCTATAGGATATTTTTTTTCAACCTTTACCATAGTTAATATAACAAAACTGAAAATGATTGGGAAGTTTAGATTTGTCTTTGATTCCATAAAGTAGTTAGGTTTTTAAACGTTAAATAGTGTGTAATTAAACATAGTGCCCGAATGGGTTTAATATATTTATATGAGAGTGAAGGTTCGGACTATGCCTTGGAAATTAGAAGTGGGGGCAACTAGTATGTGTCTCTCTTTTGTGGACCGAAGTAAGATTGTCCATTGTATTAACTGGACGGGTAGGTCTGTTATCCTTCGGTTATGTGTCTTTGTTAAATGAGTGGCTTCTTTTCAAAAAGATCTCCTCTGGACCGATTTGATTCTACGGTATCTCTAATAGCTGAGAGAATAAAGCTTTTTTAGCCGAGAGAATATCTTCCGTCAAAGTGGTGGTTGATTCCGAGGCAAAAAGAGGAATCACAACAAAATTAGCCATAACGAGAGTGAGATAATATAAGAGATTTGAGTGGCTATGGAGACCTAGTTATCCCGGGTGTCATAATTAACATACTAAAAAATATTAATACATTAACATCCATGTTTAATATTCCATTTTATTTGACATATATTCTAAAATATTCTAACTACTGTATATAATAATTATTGACAATACCTGTTGACAATGGAATATTGTTAGCTTTTAAGACATATATCCAACAGGACAATATCGATAGTCATTTATCTTTGACTTTATATGTCTTTAACATGTGGATCTAAAATCTTGCGACGTTTGATATTGCAACATTCTGAGGAAGTTTCATTTGGGAAAAGTCGATACTTACCGCGAGTACAATCCAGACCTTTATAACCAGGTAAACAATCTCCATTACATGATCCATTAATATGATTACACTCAGTATTTTGTCTACTGCACTTTCTGTTATTACATGATTGTATACACCGATCACCATAGAACCCAGACTGACATTCTGAAAATAAAATTCATCAGCAGTTATACCAATTTTATATCATATATTTAGTAAATCATCTATGCACGAATTCAATAACCTTGATATCCTAGCCCATGCAACTATTCACATTGTAACAGTCAATTACATCCTGGGTTATTTCATATTTTATATCTTACTGTGGTTTTACTGTCTGTATACACCCACCTTTCATCCATTTCACAATACGATTTAATTTATGATATACCCGTCTTTCACTACATAGTCAATAGGTCTATGTCATGAGTAAATACGGTCTTAAAGATACATTATGTAAGATTTCGATAAAGAGCTGAGCATTCTTGCTATAATAGCGCAAAAACAGATAATGTAAAATAAAAATTTCATTCAAATTACTTCATTCTGAGCTAAATGATCACTATTTGTAGTTTTGACAAGATGTGTGCATAGTTGTAACCAGGCCCCTGGTATATTCAAGACTTAGACTCGCTTTCCCATAGTTCATATAACATTACAGGCCTAAAAATACCTGCAATAAGCAGATTTAGCTCTGATATACCTGTCTTTCAGCAAACAGTCAATACGGTCTAAATCATGATAATATACCCGTCTTTCAGTATATAGTCAATATGGTCTAAATCGTGATATACCCGTCTTTCGCCAAGCAGTCAATACGGTCTAAATCATGATTCGCCTGTCTTTCACCAAACGGATAATACGGACTAAAAATGATTCATGTACAGTCATCTTTCACCACATTGATCAGTTATTTATATTTTATGCAATCACTCCCGTTTTTACCACACTGACAAGTCAGATGATATTTGTTTATATTTTATAATTTTACCTTGAGTACAATCACCGCCTTGATATCCTGCATTACATTCTTCATTGTTACATTTACCATCAACATGGTTACATTCAGAAGGCTGTCGACAGTGACGTGAATAACAATCTTTAGAACAATCTTTACCATACTTGTGTATACCATATGAAGCCTGACTATTGAATCCTCCATCATTACATTCTGTAGATTTATAATTTAATATATTAACACGAATTTTTAATATCCAACTTATTTAATATTACATTCAATGTGACTAACCGTCTAAAATCAAAATTGTTTTCACTGCATTTGACTGACAGTCTTAAATTTTCTTCGACGAAATATAAGAAATGTGATCTATAGGATATTTTTTTTCAACCTTTACCATAGTTAATATAACAAAACTAAAAATGATTGGGAAGTTTAGATTTGTCTTTGATTCCATAAAGTAGTTAGGTTTTTAAACGTTAAATAATGTGTAATTAAACATAGTGCCCGAATGGGTTTAATATATTTATATGAGAGTGAAGATTCGGACTATGCCTTGGAAATTAGAAGTGGGGGCAACTAGTATGTGTCTCTCTTTTGTGGACCGAAGTTAGATTGTCCATTGTATTAACTGGACGGGTAGGTCTGTTATCCTTCGGTTATGTGTCTTTGTTAAATGAGTGGCTTCTTTTCAAAAAGATCTCCTCTGGACTGATTTGATTCTACGGTATCTCTAAAAGCTGAGAGAATAAAGCTTTTTTAGCCGAGAGAATATCTTCCGTCAAAGTGGTGATTGATTCCGAGGCAAAAAGAGGAATCACAACAAAATTAGCCATAACGAGAGTGAGATAATATAAGAGATTTGAGTGGCTATGGAGACCTAGTTATCCCGGGTGTCATAATTAACATACTAAAAAATATTAATACATTAACATCCATGTTTAATATTCCATTTTATTTGACATATATTCTAAAATATTCTAACTACTGTATATAATAATTATTGACAATACCTGTTGACAATGGAATATTGTTAGCTTTTAAGACATATATCCAACAGGACAATATCGATAGTCATTTATCTTTGACTTTATATGTCTTTAACATGTGGATCTAAAATCTTGCGACGTTTGATATTGCAACATTCTGAGGAAGTTTCATTTGGGAAAAGTCGATACTTACCGCGAGTACAATCCAGACCTTTATAACCAGGTAAACAATCTCCATTACATGATCCATTAATATGATTACACTCAGTATTTTGTCTACTGCACTTTCTGTTATTACATGATTGTATACACCGATCACCATAGAACCCAGACTGACATTCTGAAAATAAAATTCATCAGCAGTTATACCAATTTTATATCATATATTTAGTAAATCATCTATGCACGAATTCAATAACCTTGATATCCTAGCCCATGCAACTATTCACATTGTAACAGTCAATTACATCCTGGGTTATTTCATATTTTATATCTTACTGTGGTTTTACTGTCTGTATACACCCACCTTTCATCCATTTCACAATACGATTTAATTTATGATATACCCGTCTTTCACTACATAGTCAATAGGTCTATGTCATGAGTAAATACGGTCTTAAAGATACATTATGTAAGATTTCGATAAAGAGCTGAGCATTCTTGCTATAATAGCGCAAAAACAGATAATGTAAAATAAAAATTTCATTCAAATTACTTCATTCTGAGCTAAATGATCACTATTTGTAGTTTTGACAAGATGTGTGCATAGTTGTAACCAGGCCCCTGGTATATTCAAGACTTAGACTCGCTTTCCCATAGTTCATATAACATTACAGGCCTAAAAATACCTGCAATAAGCAGATTTAGCTCTGATATACCTGTCTTTCAGCAAACAGTCAATACGGTCTAAATCATGATAATATACCCGTCTTTCAGTATATAGTCAATATGGTCTAAATCGTGATATACCCGTCTTTCGCCAAGCAGTCAATACGGTCTAAATCATGATTCGCCTGTCTTTCACCAAACGGATAATACGGACTAAAAATGATTCATGTACAGTCATCTTTCACCACATTGATCAGTTATTTATATTTTATGCAATCACTCCCGTTTTTACCACACTGACAAGTCAGATGATATTTGTTTATATTTTATAATTTTACCTTGAGTACAATCACCGCCTTGATATCCTGCATTACATTCTTCATTGTTACATTTACCATCAACATGGTTACATTCAGAAGGCTGTCGACAGTGACGTGAATAACAATCTTTAGAACAATCTTTACCATACTTGTGTATACCATATGAAGCCTGACTATTGAATCCTCCATCATTACATTCTGTAGATTTATAATTTAATATATTAACACGAATTTTTAATATCCAACTTATTTAATATTACATTCAATGTGACTAACCGTCTAAAATCAAAATTGTTTTCACTGCATTTGACTGACAGTCTTAAATTTTCTTCGACGAAATATAAGAAATGTGATCTATAGGATATTTTTTTTCAACCTTTACCATAGTTAATATAACAAAACTAAAAATGATTGGGAAGTTTAGATTTGTCTTTGATTCCATAAAGTAGTTAGGTTTTTAAACGTTAAATAATGTGTAATTAAACATAGTGCCCGAATGGGTTTAATATATTTATATGAGAGTGAAGATTCGGACTATGCCTTGGAAATTAGAAGTGGGGGCAACTAGTATGTGTCTCTCTTTTGTGGACCGAAGTTAGATTGTCCATTGTATTAACTGGACGGGGAGGTCTGTTATCCTTCGGTTATGTGTCTTTGTTAAATGAGTGGCTTCTTTTCAAAAAGATCTCCTCTGGACCGATTTGATTCTACGGTATCTCTAAAAGCTGAGAGAATAAAGATTTTTTAGCCGAGAGAATATCTTCCGTCAAAGTGGTGGTTGATTCCGAGGCAAAAAGAGGAATCACAACAAAATTAGCCATAACGAGAGTGAGATAATATAAGAGATTTGAGTGGCTATGGAGACCTAGTTATCCCGGGTGTCATAATTAACATACTAAAAAATATTAATACATTAACATCCATGTTTAATATTCCATTTTATTTGACATATATTCTAAAATATTCTAACTACTGTATATAATAATTATTGACAATACCTGTTGACAATGGAATATTGTTAGCTTTTAAGACATATATCCAACAGGACAATATCGATAGTCATTTATCTTTGACTTTATATGTCTTTAACATGTGGATCTAAAATCTTGCGACGTTTGATATTGCAACATTCTGAGGAAGTTTCATTTGGGAAAAGTCGATACTTACCGCGAGTACAATCCAGACCTTTATAACCAGGTAAACAATCTCCATTACATGATCCATTAATATGATTACACTCAGTATTTTGTCTACTGCACTTTCTGTTATTACATGATTGTATACACCGATCACCATAGAACCCAGACTGACATTCTGAAAATAAAATTCATCAGCAGTTATACCAATTTTATATCATATATTTAGTAAATCATCTATGCACGAATTCAATAACCTTGATATCCTAGCCCATGCAACTATTCACATTGTAACAGTCAATTACATCCTGGGTTATTTCATATTTTATATCTTACTGTGGTTTTACTGTCTGTATACACCCACCTTTCATCCATTTCACAATACGATTTAATTTATGATATACCCGTCTTTCACTACATAGTCAATAGGTCTATGTCATGAGTAAATACGGTCTTAAAGATACATTATGTAAGATTTCGATAAAGAGCTGAGCATTCTTGCTATAATAGCGCAAAAACAGATAATGTAAAATAAAAATTTCATTCAAATTACTTCATTCTGAGCTAAATGATCACTATTTGTAGTTTTGACAAGATGTGTGCATAGTTGTAACCAGGCCACTGGTATATTCAAGACTTAGTCTCGCTTTCCCATTTTTAAATTAAAATTTTAAATGGCGAACCGTTTTAATCTAGTTAAAATCTCGAGTACCTGATGCCATCGAGAGTTGATCATGATCTTGTTTTGTTAATAAATGTCTAATTAATAGTTCATATAACATTACAGGCCTAAAAATACCTGCAATAAGCAGATTTAGCTCTGATATACCTGTCTTTCAGCAAACAGTCAATACGGTCTAAATCATGATAATATACCCGTCTTTCAGTATATAGTCAATATGGTCTAAATCGTGATATACCCGTCTTTCGCCAAGCAGTCAATACGGTCTAAATCATGATTCGCCTGTCTTTCACCAAACGGATAATACGGACTAAAAATGATTCATGTAGAGTCATCTTTCACCACATTGATCAGTTATTTATATTTTATGCAATCACTCCCGTTTTTACCACACTGACAAGTCAGATGATATTTATTTATATTTTATAATTTTACCTTGAGTACAATCACCGCCTTGATATCCTGCATTACATTCTTCATTGTTACATTTACCATCAACATGGATACATTCAGAAGGCTGTCGACAGTGACGTGCATAACAATCTTTAGAACAATCTTTACCATACTTGTGTATACCATATGAAGCCTGACTATTGAATCCTCCATCATTACATTCTGTAGATTTATAATTTAATATATTAACACGAATTTTTAATATCCAACTTATTTAATATTACATTCAATGTGACTAACCGTCTAAAATCAAAATTTTCTTCGACGAAATATAAGAAATGTGATCTATAGGATATTTTTTTTCAACCTTTACCATAGTTAATATAACAAAACTAAAAATGATTGGGAAGTTTAGATTTGTCTTTGATTCCATAAAGTAGTTAGGTTTTTAAACGTTAAATAGTGTGTAATTAAACATAGTGCCCGAATGGGTTTAATATATTTATATGAGAGTGAAGGTTCGGACTATACCTTGGAAATTAGAAGTGGGGGCAACTAGTATGTGTCTCTCTTTTGTGGACCGAAGTTAGATTGTCCATTGTATTAACTGGACGGGTAGGTCTGTTATCCTTCGGTTATGTGTCTTTGTTAAATGAGTGGCTTCTTTTCAAAAAGATCTGCTCTGGACCGATTTGATTCTACGGTATCTCTAATAGCTGAGAGAATAAAGATTTTTTAGCCGAGAGAATATCTTCCGTCAAAGTGGCGGTTGATTCCGAGGCAAAAAGAGGAATCACAACAAAATTAGCCATAACGAGAGTGAGATAATATAAGAGATTTGAGTGGCTATGGAGACCTAGTTATCCCGGGTGTCATAATTAACATACTAAAAAATATTAATATATTAACATCCATGTTTAATATTCCATTTTATTTGACATATATTCTAAAATATTCTAACTACTGTATATAATAATTATTGACAATACCTGTTGACAATGCAATATTGTTAGCTTTTAAGACATATATCCAACAGGACAATATCGATAGTCATTTATCTTTGACTTTATATGTCTTTAACATGTGGATCTAAAATCTTGCGACGTTTGGTATTGCAATATTCTGAGGAAGTTTCATTTGGGAAAAGTCGATACTTACCGCGAGTACAATCCAGACCTTTATAACCAGGTAAACAATCTCCATTACATGATCCATTAATATGATTACACTCAGTATTTTGTCTACTGCACTTTCTGTTATTACATGATTGTATACACCGATCACCATAGAACCCAGACTGACATTCTGAAAATAAAATTCATCAGCAGTTATACCAATTTTATATCATATATTTAGTAAATCATCTATGCACGAATTCAATAACCTTGATATCCTAGCCCATGCAACTATTCACATTGTAACAGTCAATTACATCCTGGGTTATTTCATATTTTATATCTTACTGTGGTTTTACTGTCTGTATACACCCACCTTTCATCCATTTCACAATACGATTTAATTTATGATATACCCGTCTTTCACTACATAGTCAATAGGTCTATGTCATGAGTAAATACGGTCTTAAAGATACATTATGTAAGATTTCGATAAAGAGCTGAGCATTCTTGCTATAATAGCGCAAAAACAGATAATGTAAAATAAAAATTTCATTCAAATTACTTCATTCTGAGCTAAATGATCACTATTTGTAGTTTTGACAAGATGTGTGCATAGTTGTAACCAGGCCACTGGTATATTCAAGACTTAGTCTCGCTTTCCCATTTTTAAATTAAAATCATGATTCGCCTGTCTTTCACCACATTGATCAGTTATTTATATTTTATGCAATCACTCCCGTTTTTACCACACTGACAAGTCAGATGATATTTGTTTATATTTTATAATTTTACCTTGAGTACAATCACCGCCTTGATATCCTGCATTACATTCTTCATTGTTACATTTACCATCAACATGGTTACATTCAGAAGGCTGTCGACAGTGACGTGAATAACAATCTTTAGAACAATCTTTACCATACTTGTGTATACCATATGAAGCCTGACTATTGAATCCTCCATCATTACATTCTGTAGATTTATAATTTAATATATTAACACGAATTTTTAATATCCAACTTATTTAATATTACATTCAATGTGACTAACCGTCTAAAATCAAAATTGTTTTCACTGCATTTGACTGACAGTCTTAAATTTTCTTAGACGAAATATAAGAAATGAAATCTATAGGATATTTTTTTTCAACCTTTACCATAGTTAATATAACAAAATGAAAATGATTGGGAAGTTTAGATTTGTCTTTGATTCCATAAAGTAGTTAGGTTTTTAAACGTTAAATAGTGTGTAATTAAACTTGGTGCCCGAATGGGTTTAATATATTTATATGAGAGTCAAGGTTCGGACTATTCCTTGGAAATTAGAAGTGGGGGCGACTAGTATGTGTCTCTCTTTTGTGGACCGAAGTTAGATTGTCCATTGTATTAACTGGACGGGTAGGTCTGTTATCCTTCAGTTATGTGTCTTTGTTAAATGAGTGGCTTCTTTTCAAAAAGATCTGCTCTGGACCGATTTGATTCTACGGTATCTCTAATAGCTGAGAGAATAAAGATTTTTTAGCCGAGAGAATATCTTCCGTCAAAGTGGTGGTTGATTCCGAGGCAAAAAGAGGAATCACAACAAAATTAGCCATAACGAGAGTGAGATAATATAAGAGATTTGAGTGGCTATGGAGACCTAGATATTCCGGGTGTCATAATTAACATACTAAAAAACCCTCATTGTCAATTACATACTGAACATATTCATATT
The DNA here is from genome assembly GCF_932274485.2 of Patella vulgata. Taxonomy (NCBI): domain Eukaryota; kingdom Metazoa; phylum Mollusca; class Gastropoda; family Patellidae; genus Patella; species Patella vulgata. The sequence goes on from NC_065881.2 coordinate 20,078,185, forward strand.
ATAGCCAATGATCAAGGAATCGTTATTTTTCAATTGGATAAACAAACGGTTGACATCCACGAGACGCCCAGAGATGGGAAAATCAATAGGACTAATCAGTGATTTACATCGAATATTAGTGAGTTTTAATGCGCACCACGATCGAATATATTCAAGATATTTTGATCCTTGACATATTGTTTTATGTTTCCTCGGAATCGGACAGAGATTGTAGCACCTTGAGTATCTACAAACATCATACATATTTCACATTTTGCTTAAAAGGCAGGGGCTATGACTCTAGAATAGAAGGTCTGATGTCTGTCAAAATCGAACACGAACAAGATCGTCCACTCAACTTTGTACATATTTTTTTTACATTTCTAGTAAAATGCAGGGGGCATATCTCCAGCATGGAAGGTCCGATCCGCACCATAACTGAACTCCTCAAAGAATCTTTGTTACCTAAAATATATTCTAAGTTTCATCTAAATCCGACAACAATAATTGTCGTACAATCAGATGCCATAATCCAGGAAGTTATGTACCAAAATCGAAAGGAATCGAGATCTTTGAGATATAAATCGATATTTCAAGTTTCGTCAAAAGCTTAGATAAAACGTCTAATTCAGTCAATAGAGAGGGGAGATTTCAACAGGGGATTCTCGCTGGCAGATGATAGACCAAATATAGTCTTTTTTCACTGTACTTTCACTGTTACTTGAACATGTATAACGAACTGAGATGAACTGTAGGATTTTCTATTGACCTGTACCAGTCATAGTTGTTCCGACTTGCTTTCACATATTTTCCGCCTGTATATTTGAACTCGACAGAATCACATGGAATAATCTTAAAACTTAAGTATTTATCTGTCTTTGCTGGTTAAGTGTTTCCACGTGGCTGTTGAGGAAGATTGAACAGCCCCAGAACGTAAAATCGCTTACATATCTCATGAAACATTTGCACTATAGGGATGAGATACTTTTTCGCTATGTATATTACCTTGAGTACAATCATCACCTTGATACCCTGCACTACATCCTTGATCACATTTACCCTCAACATGGTGACATGATGAAGACTGTTGACAGTGACGTGACTTACAATCTTTAGAACAATCTTTACCATACATGTATATACCATATGAAGCCTGACTATTGAATCCTCCATCATTACATTCTGTAGATTTATAAATTAATATATTAACATCCATGTTTAATATTCCATTTTATTTGACAGATATTCTACTTACTATTTTATATAATAATTATTGACAATGCCTGTTTTAAATAATGGCAATGAAAAGCAAGGTAGATTTTAAAATATATTTTTTCAACAAGACAGTTAATTATCTTGGATTTCATATTATCTTTAATGTGGCCTTAAAAATACTGCGACGTTTGATATTGCAAGATTCAAAACACAAAGGCCATTTTTGAAATGTTGATACTTGCCACGACCACAATCCAAACCTTAATAACTAGGTTAACAATGTCCATTACATGACCCAGTTATATGATTTTGTATACTGCACTTTCTATTATTATTCCGAGCAAATTTCATTTGGGAATAGTTGCAGATACTTACTGCGACTGCAATCCAGACCTTTATAACCAGGTAAACAATCTCCATTACATGATCCATTAATATTATTACACTCAGTATTTTGTCTACTGCACTTTCTGTTATCACATGATTGTATACACTGATTACCATAGAACCCAGGCTGACATTCTGAAATGATGACCTTTTTATATAATATATGTAGTAAATCATTTAACAGTGAACACAATCATTATCCTGATATCCCACCTCATTCACCCCGTCGCATTTAGCAGTCAATCACATACTGGGTTATTTCATATTGTGATTCCACTGTCTGATACAATCGCATTTCAGCCACAACACAGTACGATCAAAAACATGATACACTCGCCTTTCACGATACATGTACAACCGCCTTTCACCACATTGATCAGTTATTTATATTTTATGCAATCACTCCCATCTTTTACAACACTGACAAGTCAGTTGATAACTGTTTATATTTTATAATGTTATCATGAGTACAATCACCACCTTGATATCCTGCATTACATTCTTCAATATTACATTTACCATCTACATGAAGACGGCAATCGACAGAACAGCCATTTCCATACATGTATTTCGTCAAAATCGGATAACAAATGTGACCTGTAGAGGGATCACAAACAAATGTGAACGAACGGGCATTGGGACCTACGTAATAATTATACGTCCACATAAAAATGTGGGTGTATAATAATATCAGTTCTGACCGTATCAATGTTCATCAAGCGTAGCCGTACTTTCTTCGTTATTATATTCTGCAGAAATCTAGCTTTTATGTTAACGCAAATAAATGAACAGAAATTATCAATTTCAGCAGGTTCGATGGTCAATTTTATCAGAAATGAAATGAAATTATCAATCTTATACAAAACGTACAGAACGTATCAGTTGTAAAGATATGAAAAGAATATATCAATTTTAAAGAGATGAAAAGTATTATTGGCAGGGATGACTTGCAATATGTTGGATTACAACTTACTTTGTGTACAATAGTCACCCATCCACCCTGGATGACACCCTGCTTTACATTCTCCATTATTTATGTGACATGCTGATGGTGCCCGACAATTTCTATCTGTACATTCTACAATAAAACATTTCAGGTGCTATTTCAAATCTTAAGCCTGTTTATTACTGTGCCCTTATCATTTATGTGATTTTTTCTAAATTTAAGTTTTCTCCTTTTTCTACTTTTTTGGTGCTAAATCATGTCATATTTTTTTTTATCAAACATAATTCGTATTAAAAACATTCCTTTTGATGCGATATCTGGCAAACAAACGGATTTAAGCAGCATTTTAAAATTTTGAAATATGTGTTATCGTTGAATGAAATATATTTCGATGGAACTGGGTTGCTAATTTGTAAAAAAAAACCAAAAAATTCAAGTATTCCCAAGTAGTCTAATACACATAGTGCAAGTCGTTATTGACATGGATGGGGGAATATACTGATGGCTTGCAGTCTGTCTCTTCTTGTGATAGACAGTGTATTTAGACCAGCTATTTAACAATATTCACTTTCCGTTTTTTCGTCAATTTGAACTATAAATCTTACTTATATTACAACTGGTTCCAGTAAATCCATCAGCACATCTGTAAGGGCATTGACCTGTGACTGGATCACATCTATCACCAGATGATTGACAGTAACACAATGATGTACAATCTGGTCCAAAGGTACCAACCGAACAAACTGTATATAATTATCAAATCAAGTGGTAAATATTTCTAAGGAATTTAACAGCCACGACAGAATGTTTTTGGCTTAAAATCATTGAATAATGAGCGAAATGTTCGATTATATTTCATTCCTTATAGAGTTTGTGCATTTCATGAAAGTATGTATGTCCCACAAATAAAGTTCAAATAAAGTAGTAGAAATTTCTAAGGAATTTAACAGTCTCGGGGGTGAATGTTGTGCACTATAACATATGCATGGCCGTATAAAAAGTTAATATTGCTGACCCATTAACTGCATTACGGATAGAAGCGTAGAAGCGACTGGGAAAATATTTACTGTGGATCAGTTTGGTGAATACAGTGCGGCTCCACTTGGTCAGAAATTCTATCTTAGTCGGGTTGACTCCAATAGACATAATTACTTTATATACAGAGCTATACTTAAAGCTATAAAGGGGTGAAATTTGCGTTGGTTTCTCTAATAACTCTACTTCTTCGAACAGGTTTGTCCGGAAATGTATGCCCTTCGCTAACTTAGCCCAAAGTCACTAGAGCACTTTATTTTAAGTTTCTCTTACCATAAACTTCAACTTCACAGAGATTCACATAAACGGAATTTGTAGGTTCGTTAGTCTTGTCATTAGTAATAGTTATATATTTTCCTGTAGTGTTACAGTTTACCACAAATCCATTAGGCTTATTCTTTGAATCATAATTATCTTCTGGTCTACACGGACTTTGATTTGTTTGGTTACGTTCATCTACGAATAATCTGAATCCCTTAAATCTATTAGTGATATCTATATAAAATAAATAAACAAGAATAATTTACAAAAATAAAAATGAGGATGTCTGTGTTTGTTTTTGGGCGGGCGACGTGTGGCGGGTAGTCATATATATAATGATTGTTTTTACGCATATACAAAAACAATACGCCCTTGTGTCCATCAGCGACTAAACAAGCTTGTATAATAATACTCTAAATTGATCTATATTTCGAAATAATAAATATGATGTCAAATTCGATAACACAGATCTTCTTGTTTGCAGATTTATCGAAGTTTACATCAAAAATATTCTATTTGATTTGTATGAAATTCGTAACAAGCAAAGGTCAAATCAAAATATACATCTCCTTCTCGTTGGGCACCTTTATATGATGTAAGCTTTCAATACTGTTAATTTCATAAAATTCAGCCAATATATACTTCCCGTTTTGTTGAAAACAAAATGGCCGTAAAATCAATCGTCCTAATACTTATATATTGATGGTAAACAACCGAAATAGTACGGCGGTATATGTAAGAACATTAGAAACGTCCAAAAGAAAAACTGATAATAAAAACACTTAGTGCTTCTGTTTATAAAATATTACAGTGTACAGAAGTGGTATAGCAACCATATTAGAAAACACAATGCTATAATCCAAATTGCAAAATAAATTGATTTTTTATATTTCATATTACGGCAACATGCCACTGACATGGACTGATAACTACTAATTGTTTAAGGAAAAAAACATATATCAGCAAATATGTTTGTGAGTATACCACGGACGTGATAGTCTAATCGCGGTAAGCTGGATCCGTCCCTTAAAATATCTAATATTACAAAACACAATATAAATAATGTTATGTAATATAAACTATATGATATAAAATCATGTGGGTGACTTTAAATTTTACTTACGTAGATCCCTTGCATATATTTTTATATTAGCAACAGGATAACTTTGTCCTAAATCTACTCCCCATGAAGCATTTGTCCTCCCATCAGCCGTATGGGTACAAGTATTATATGCCTTGCTATGATTAGTATCACCATCTACTGCATAATGAGAATATCTTCGTCCATTCCCGTCCGAATAGGTTGAGCTCTGCCACGTATTTTTGTTAAATGCAACATTTTCTGAAAATTGAATTGGAATAAGTTTGTAGATGGCAAATTACCTGGCAAATCGAATTATTTCACACAAATCAAAATAATGAATCTAGTCTTTAGGAGTGCTGCCTCGGCTAGCGATATGTCACATATATTTATTATTTCATTTCTTAATGGCATACAAGGATGGCAAATTTATAACACGAAAATATATTCTCAACATATCAGACTTTTATTTTCTTAATCTCATATTTAAAGGGACAATAACACTCTTGCTGGCTTGAAAGCTCCAGAAAATAAATAATATCTCTATCTAAGTACTAGATGTTTAAGTGTCTTACCTGTTGTGTATATTATCCATTACATCCTATTTCGCTTGTCCAGAGGGTTCGAAAATATTTTTAAATCGAAGTTTCATTTGAAAAGGTTTACGTTAGACGTTTCAAACCATTATGTTGAACTTTTCTTAATTTTTAAATAGGGTGTGTTAAGATGAAATTTGTATCATCAATTAATTGAAATATTCTAAAATAGTACAATTTGTTGACCAGAATAAAGATTGAGACATATTATTCAGTTACAACAAGAGTGGTATTGAGCCTTTAAATGAGTTTTATAATATTTTGATGATATATAGTCCATTCTTCATTTGGTCACCCTTCGCATCGATACATACAAAAGTGCAATCTGGCGCCGAACACAACTAAACCGAAGAAGCTCGAAATAGAACAAAGCAATGGGATTATACGATTTTAATTTTCCCATCGTAAACTTTCCACTCCTGAGCAGTAACATATCTAAATAGCTAGACTATGTGCCTAAATGTCTCACCCAGACATTATGCTTAGGTTTGCATATACTGTGTAGATAGATTCTTTTCAGAGACAAAGTGATCTAACTTATAACAGTTTTACTAAGTTATATCTCAACCCGAATATTAATAACCTTAGGGGATCGATAGTACTATGTTACATCTAACCGAAAATATTGCTAACCCTTTAGTATCCATGGTACTATCCAGAATATCGATGTTGTCCTTAATATTATTTACCCTTTGGACTAACTCGCAGTATTGACAACCCTTTGGTACAATGGTATATCTAATCAAGAATGTCAATAACCGTTTGATATCGATGGTACTATTTTATCAAAATATCAGTAACCGTTTAGTATCGATCGCTCTAGATATTGTCTTTCATGTTGACAACTCTTTGGTCTATTATTACCCCTTTACGATGGTGGCTCTACATGTATATGGTCCAGAATATTGATAACCTTTTAGAATCGATGGTACTGTGGTATATCTAACCCAGACGAAATTATTTTTAGGATTGCTTGTACATGTATTACATTACCCACTGTTTCCAGTGTCTTTATAGTTAGTTGAAAGTAAATTGTTTTTTCAACATATTATTTTTTTGTCAATCTAGACTGAAAACGGGTTCAAATAGCAACCATACCCGATATACTCGTTCATCGTACATTAACAGGATATCCAGCTGGAAAGAAACACAGATTACGGTAGCTTCCTACCTTTAGCGTTAGATAATTCCTACCTTTTTGACATGACGAACCATACCATCCTTTCTCACATTTACGACTAGAACAGACACCTGTATTAGTATCACAATATCCTTCATCACAATGACATATATATCTATCATTATATCCAAATCTTGGTTGTTCTGATTAAAAAAATGAACAGATGACTAATTATTTAATATATTTCAATACATACATAAACTCTTAATGATAACTGTTATAATATTTCATTTCGACGGCACCTCGTCGATTAATATCGTAAAAGAAAATAAAGACCGAAATGCTGTTAGATACACAAGGTCTTTTTCCATGTCCACCTTAGTCATAGCTCAATACACGGAACTTATGGATTAGATAGCAATGTCTATAACAGACGTTTATCAACGTACGTTATTACTAAATTTACGTTACACGATTTTATTCGAAAATAAAGAAGTATTCATTTCCATTTAAATCAAGTCTTGAAATCGTATACATTTCTCTATACAAGCTCCACGCGGATCTAGCATTAATTGATTCCTCGATCAGTTGAACTGCTCGAGCTCATCCGTCGGTTCAGTGGCCGAGAGAAATAATTTTAAAAGCCTACATCTAATATTTCAACTTTCTTTTTTATCCGAAACACGTATTTCAGCCCCGGAAATTTGTGAAATCTTTTTGAAAAAATAAAAATAATTCATGTTTTTTTCTTCACAAAAATGGATAAATATTATCGAATAAATAACAAATAACGCTGGTTAAAACAGACACGGTTACATAATTTATATCGGAGATTTGAGACAAAGTATGAATAGCGAAATTCCGAGACCGCCATGATTTTATTAAGAGGTCACCCCCGTTAAGCGGTCAGTCACGAAAATGTTCTTGAGGGGCTGCTTAACTCTTTCACTGCCAAGGTTGTACGTGTATACTGTAATCATAAACTGATGTATATATTGATAACAACGAAAGCTTCCAGCCTATCACTTCTTGTGATAGACAATGTATTTAGATCAGGGGCCTGTTTCACGAAATTTTAACTAAGATAAAATCCCAATTTTAGTAATTTGATTGGATAATATTAGATTGATTTTAGTGCTTAGCCCATCAAAATTGAAGTATCTACTAAATATGGATTTTATCTTTAAAAAAGAAATTCGTGAAACAGGGCCCAGCTCTTTAAATTTCGTGAAACAGGGCCCACCTCTTTAAAACAATATTCACTTTCCGTTTTTTCGGCAGTTAGAACTACAAATTGAACTATAAATCTTACTTATATTACAACTGGTTCCAGTAAATTCAACAGCACATCCGTAAGGACATTGACCTGTGACTGGGTGACATCTATCACCAGGTGATTGACAGTAACACAATGATGCACAATCTGGTCCAAAGGTACCAACTGAACAAACTGTATAAATAATATAAAATTCAAATCAAGTGGTAAATATTTCTATTTATTTCATTCCTTATAGAGTTTGTGTATTTCATGAAAGTATGTGTGTCCATTTCATGAAAGTATGTGTGTCCCACACATAAAGTTCAAATAAAGTGGTAGAAATTTCTAAGGAATTTAACAGTCTCGGGGGTGAATGTTGTGCACTATTATAATAACATATGCATGGCCGTATAAAAAGTTAAAATTGCTGACCCATTAACTTCATTCCAGATAGTAGCGGAGGGAAAACATTTACTGTGGATCAGTTTGGTGAATACAGTGCGGCTCCACTTGATCGGAAATTTTATTTTAATCGGGTTGACTCCAATAGACATAATTACTTTATATACAGAGCTATACTTAAAGCTATAAAGGGACAAAGATTGGTTTAGTTTCTCTAATAACCCTACTTTTTCAAACAGGTTTGACCGGAAATGTATGCCCTTCGCAAACTTGGCCCAAAGTCCTACCTATGCCACATCTGACGCTAATGTACTCTATTTTATGATTCTCTTACCATAAACATTTCTTTTGATGTGTTATAAAGAAAATGAAGCTAAGTTGCGGTTCTGTTTTCTACTGCACACGTTCAAAATGTCGAGGAATTGTAAAAAAAAAAAACACAAAAAAAAAACCCAACAAGAAGTAAGATCTGGCAAATAAACGAAATTGAGCAGCGTTTTAATATTTTGAAACATGTGTTTTCATTGATAAAATATATTTCGAATGGAACTGGGTTGCTAATTTGTATAAAACCCCCTGAACAATTCAAGTATTCTCAAGTAGTCTAATACATATACATGTACATGTATACATAGTGCGAGTCGTTATCGACATGGAGACGACTTTGTTGCTGATGGGGGAATATACTGATGGCTTGCAGCCTTTCTCTTCTTGTGATAGACAATGTATTTAGACCAGCTCTTTAACAATATTCACTTTCCGTTCTTTCGTCAAATTGAACTATAAATCTTACTTATATTACAACTTTTTCCAGTAAATCAATCAGCACATCCATTAGGACATGGACCTGTGACTGGATCACTTGTGTTAAATTCAACACAAATGTTATCTTAAAATTCGGCGTAATAAATAATATAGAAAGAAAACACACAAGATTTTATAAATGCACACAAGGTTTCTGTTAAGACACTAAAAAGAACACAAACTTGTGTTGACTTCATTTAACACAAGTCCTTGTGTTGAGATCCAACACAAGAGTTTTTTCAGTGCAGTAATACAAACCGTTCCGGGCAGAATTATCATCACATTTTACGCCTTAATATAATTTTATGGATCTATTTACCCAACTTCGAACTCTATTATTTATCTTTTAATAATTTTAAAATGTTTTTTAGAATCCGAATGACATAATAACAAGTTACTATTTACGCCCCATTAACTTCATCCCTGATAGTAGTGGCTGGGGTTTGTTCCGGATCTTATTTCCACGAACAGGTTTGTCCGGAATATATTCCCTTCGCAACCTCGGCCTAAAGTCCCACCTCTGCCACTGTTGACGTTAGTATACTTTATTTAAATTTCTCTTACCATAAACTTCAACTTCACAGAGATTCACAAAAACGCTTGTTTGTAGTGTATACTTGTCATTGGTAATAGTTATATATCTTCCTGCACTGTTACAGTATACCATAAATCCATTAGGCTTATTCCTTGAATCATAATTATCTTCTGGTCTACACGGATGTTGATTTGTTTGCTTATGTTCATCTACGAATAATTTGAATCCTTTAAATCTATAACCGATGTCTATATAAAATAAATAAACAAGAATAATTTACAAAAATAAAAATGAGGATGTCTGTGTTTATTTTTGGGCGGACGACGTGTGGCGGGTAGTCATATGATTATTTAAAATAAATAAATCAGAATCATAAGACTGCACAGACAAGCGAGGGTTGGACACCGACACAAATACACCTTTATTGACAGAAAAACTGCTTTCGGCAATATGTGTGTATGGATGTCTGAGTGTGTTTGTTTTGTCATGATGTGTGATGGGTAGTCAAATGGTGATAGTTTTTAAATATACTAAGTTAATTGGCCCTCGTTTCCATCGGAGACTAAATAAGCCTGTAAGATAAAACTCTAAATTGAGCTACATTTCGAAATAATAAATATTATTAAAACACCATTTTTGTGTTTTGTCAAATTCAATAACACAGACCTTCTGGTTTGCAGATTTTCCAAGTTTGCTTGAGAAATATTTTTTGTTAGATTGTGTTTGGAATTCTAAACAAGCTAAGGCCTAACAAGAATAACACTCCTTTTTGTAGACACCTCCTTATTACGTAAGCTCGCATCTCTGTTAATTAATTCTGTCCTTGTTGTTGAAAACAAAATGTCCGTAAAATCAATCGCGCTAATTCTTAGATATTGATGGTAAAACTATGTACAGCGATATACATAAGAACTTAAACCAGAATCTTTCAATAGAAAAACTGATAATAAAATCACCCTGTGCTCAATTTAAGTTATGTACAGTGTTTAGACGTGGTATATAAACCACATTGTAAAACACAATACTATAATCCAAATTGCAAAAGAAATCGATTTCTATATTTCGTATTACTACATGTACTAATAACTACTGAATGATTAGGGGAAAAACACATCTCAGCAAACGTGATTATCGCGGACGTGATAACCTAGTAGCTGGATCCACAACTTATAATATATAATATTACAAAACACTATATAATCGATAACGTTCAATCTTCAAATATTGTATAATTTGTTTATTGGTATTATAAGGGTAAAGCTGAAGAGTAAAGTCACCATATAAATATGTGTATTAATATTAATAGTCTGTATTCAAAAATTATATACAGGTATATTTGTGTTTTAACAATGATAAATTTAAATTCTACTTACGATCATCCTTTGCATATATCTTTATGTTATTAACAGGATAACTTTGTCCTAAATCTACTCCCCATGAAGCAGCTGTTTTGCCACCAACCGTATGAGTACATTTATTATATTCCTTGCCATGACGAGTATCACCATCTACTGCATAACGAGAATATCTTTCTCCATTCAAGTCCCAATAGGTTGAGCTTTGCCACGTATTTTTGTTTAAGGCAACATTTTCTGAAGATTGAATATGAACCAGTTTTTAGTGGGCGAATTACACAAATTCGCTTCTAGTCTTTAAGGATGCTGTTACATTATTTTTAATGACATGCATAGATGCCAAATTTATAGCTACAAAATATTTGTTCAAAATTTTAAACATATGTTCAAAATTTTAAACATTTGTTCAAAATTTTAAACATTTGTTCAAAATTTTAAACATTTGTTGTTCAAAATTTTAAACATTTGTTCAAGATTTTAAACATTTGTTCAAAATATCGGACATGTGTTTAAAGTATCAGACATTTGTTTAAAATATCAGACATTTATTGTCTTAATCTAATATTTGAATCAGTTATATTAGTTATTTATTTTGGTGATATATAGTCCAGCCTCCATTCTTCATTTTATATAATATGTTTCACAAACCCAACTCTTACATTTTCAATAAAGAAACACAGATTCCGATGTTTAGTGGACACAAGCATAAGCGACAATCGTGGCAAATGTATCAAAATATCAAGCTAAGTGGAAAAAGAAAATATTCAAGCATTCTTACAAAGTGCACCCAATCAAAGTGTCATGAATTAAATGTGAATATCAAAGAAGTCGAAAGATTTACTGGAACCCTAGGGGTTCAGCCACTCTCGTTTATTTCATCTATAAAGATGCTTAGTTTCTCACTGCTTTAATTTTTATTCCACATAATAAATTAAAACGCAAATCCAAATATTTGACCACCCTACTCATTGGTACATACAGAAAAGTAATCTGGCGCTGAATACAAATAAACCGATAAACCGAAGAAGATTTATTAAAAATGCTAGGATTAGCAACTGGAAATAGACCAAGACCATAAACTTAGTGTTCGATTATACGATTTTAATTTTCCCATAACCTTCCATTCATGTACAGTAACATACCTAAATCGCCAGGATATATGCCTAAATTTTCTCACCCAGACGTTTTGCTTGGGTTTGCATATTGTAACGTTCATAGAATTGGCACCTTCCAATGTGAAATCCAAACAATTTTACATTGATGTAGCATTTTGTGTTTATGAACTTCTGAAGTTTGATTGTCCTTTAGGATAAATAGTACTATGTAATATCTAACCACAAATATAGTTAACCCTTTAGTATCGATGGTACTGTGTTATCTAGAATATTGATAACCCTTTAGTATCGATGGTACGTATACCGTGTCATATAGAATATAGTCAAACCTTTAGTATCGATGGTACTGTGTTATCTAGAATATTGATAACCCTTTAGTATCGATGGTACGTATACTGTGTCATATAGAATATAATTAACCCTTTAGTATCGATGGCACTGTGTTATCTAGAATATTGATAACCCTTTAGTATCGACGTATACTGTGTCATATAGAATATAGTTAACCCTTTAGTATCGATGGTACTGTGTTATCAAGAATATTGATAACCCTATTGATGGTATTATGTTATCCAGAATATTGATAACCCTTTAGCATAATATCGATGGCTCTACCTGTTGTCCTTGATAATACTAACCCTTTGGCCCCACCCCCCACAATATTGATGGTACTATGGTATATCTGACCAAGAATATTGATAGCCGTTTAGTATCGATTATAATGATAACCATTTGGTCTAACCCAGAATATAGATAACTCTTTAGTATCGATGAATCTATACATGTCCAGAATATTGTTAAGCCTTTAGTATCGATTATAATGATAACCCTTTGGTCTAACCCAGAATATTGATAACTCTTTAGTATCGATGAATCTATATGTCCAGAATATTGTTAAGCCTTTAGTATCGATGGTTCGACCTCGACATGTTTATATCTAAATCAGTCTAAATTATTCTCCGGGTTAACCCACTATTCCAGATTCTTTATAGTTAGTTGATAGTAAATATTTCACACAACATATCATTTTTATAAATCAAGACTAAAACTGGGTTCATAGCAACCAGAAATGAAATGAAATGAAATGGGGTTTAACGTCCTACTGTTTTGCTCCGAACTGGGCTAATGAAGACGGGCATACGCCATACAGTGTGCTATGAGGGAAATTTTGCCCGGACAGCGGCACTACGGCCTACTCTTATATCGAATTCCAACTGCCAAGGGATCTTTTACGTGCACGCCAATGTGTATACGGGACCTCGGTTTTTCGTCTCATCCGAATGACTAGACAGCTGTCCTTGTCAGGCCCTCCGTCCTGCATCACTGACAAGGGGGAAGCACGCCGGAAAACATAGCAACCAGACCCGGTATACTCGTTCAATGTGCATTAACAGGATACCCAGCTGGAAAAAAAACCCACAGATTATGTTTCATTAAAAGCTTCATACCTTTAGCGTTAGATATTTCCTACCTTTTTGACATGACCAACCATGCCATCCTTTCTGACATCTACCACTAGAACAGTAACCTGTATTAGTATACCAATATCCTCCATCACAATGACTTACATATCTATCATTATATCCAAATCCTGGCTGTCCTGATACAATAAAACAAACAGATTACTAATTATTTAATATATTTCAATACATACATCCAATTGAAACTTTTTGACAGATACATGGTTTCTAGCGTCATTTTGGCGTTTATCTTGGGAAACTGGGGGTCACTTTGCTAAGATCGACACAGAAACTATGAGATTTATACAACACTATATACCAAATACATGTACATGTACTATGTTTTACATGTGTACGATTTTGACAGAATATTTTAAACAAGCCTAGCAAATAAATGGAAAACAAAAATGTTGACCATCAGACGCCAAAATATCAGAAAGAATTTTTTTCATCACTATTCGTTTATTTTTTTCAATACCCAAATCCAACGGAACTTTTTGTGCACAATTGGAAGTTCACCATCATTGTAGCGTTCTACGGGCCCGGGCTAGACCTTTATTGCCTGTTGGGCCCCTTGGCGCTAAGGCCCGGGCAGGTGGCTTATAGTTTTTAACTCACCATTTAGCCACAAAAAAGTGAACTGACAGAATCCGATTCTAATCCTACCCACGTCCTAGGTACCCACATTAAGACCAATCACCGGGTTTCTTCTAGTTTACGATCAAGTAAAAGTGTATTTTGTTCATTAGATTATACCAACAATTTTCTCAAAAACATTACTCAGCATACCTCCAGGCACCTCCAGTCTCTGGGTCCATGGAAAAGTGTGTGTACACATTGGCGTGCGCGTAAAAGAACTCTTAGCAGTTGGAATAGGATATAAAAGAGTAATCCACAGCGCCGCTGTACGGGCACAATTTCCGCCATAGCACAATGTATGGCGTATACCCATCTTCATTAGCCCAGTCGGAATAGAACCCCATTTTATTTTATTTCATTTAGACTACTCTGTAATTTTGTATCGATTACAGGCTTTGATGGTGCTGTATTTTATATTTTCTGACATTTAGTATACCACTGATATCTATAATATTACTTTATATACCGTAACATAAACTTTATAGTTTAAATAATATCACACTTCTTTGTACTTATGAAATTTGAAAGCTTATTGATATAGATGGCACTACATGTATAATTTATATATTCTTACATTTTATATATTGATAATTAAATAAAGTCTGAAAAAGCTTACCATTTATATACTGAATATATACCACAAAGATGATGGTCATATAAAATAAACACTGTCGTATATCGGCCATGTTCCTGTAGTGTCTACTAGGAAGAAATTTGTGTAACTGCTCCTTTTAAAACCTGAAAGATGTCATATTATATCTTCCTGGTCTGTATATGCATTAACGATGTTAAAGTAGCTAAGTCTCAATATCATCCAAAGTCTTCGACATTGAAAACACGAATTATTTGTCAATTTAAATCAAAGATGGGCTTCTGATATCCTATATTTACGACAAAATAAACATTTTACCATCAGTACACGACTCGTGTACCATAATGTGATTCAGCGCCATTTGTAACAAGGGACTCGAAGAACGCGGCTAGACAAGTTCCACAAGCCATGTCAAATGGTGATGTCATATTCTTATCTGGAGAGCATGCACAATAATTACTATCGGTATACATTGAAATAACCAGGCGCTAGAGATTGCCATTCAATTCAGACTTCTTGCGTATTTTGCCGAACGTAACTGATTTGAAATTAGAGTAAAAACCGAAACGATTGAATGTAAATCAGTTTATATACATTCATATTAAATTATTATGCGTTGCGACCCATTGTGTCAATTTCTAGGTCCCAAATATTAGCGATTTAGCTCCTTTAAGTATATATCAAAAACAAGCTGTAGTGAGGAAAATGAATCACATTTATTATTTGAAAACGTATTCTACTCTTCAATATTACTCTTAAACCTAACCCTTTTTAGACGGCTGAACTTGGATCCAATTTACCCTTTACCCCTCTTAAACGGATTAGGGCTGTGGTTAGTATTCCCAAAAATACTCATTTATATAAAGCAGCTATTGTAAACTCTCGGACCTCCCCCAACCGGCCTACATTTGGGATTCATTGGTGACAATCGAGTGAAAACGGAAAATTTGGGACAGTAACGCATGCGCCGTCTGAAAAAGAAAATACCTTAACCCCAACCATGACCATGGTTTTTTTTCAGCAAATAACAGCGTTTTAATTACTTTATACAATTGTAAACGATAATGAATAGTCTCATTTATCAGGTCGTTTTATTTGAACCTTGTGATAAATGAGGGCTACTCTATTAAAGTAGCATTGAGTCAATGTAAGCCAGAATAATGTGTTATCATTTAATCGCATGTTATCATATTAATAGTTGAATATACAGATTCATTTATAAATTCTAATAGTTCAAGCCTTGGTATGCGCGATATTCTTATATTATGTCTTTCCATAATGTCGTTTAATAGGCAAATATTATATTACTAGCCATGCAAGTACTTTAACAGTTTTTAAATATTGTATTTCTGAAATTTGGGAGATTTATTAAAGCCTTATACAGTCATAATACAGTTTGTAAACAATTGGGCGTGATTTGTTTTTATACAGTAATGATAATATTCTTACTGAAAATATTGATTAAGAATGGTAGCTACTGTTGATTAAAGAATCCTGTAAATATAAACACTGTATAGACTGTAGACTTTTTACCAATATAATGACACTATTCTAATGTTACTGGAACGAAAAGGTTAGTTGTAGTTTTTTTTTACTTAATTTTTACAGCCATGTTATAATGTCTGCATCATGACTAGTAGTTTATATGAAATACAGGATATGACTGATACAAGGATGTATTTCGTTATCAAATCCCATTACATTATATAGCATCATATTAGCTATAGTCAAACGTTTATATAAAAGTTGGGGATCACGGTGGCTAAGTGGGTAAGACGCTGGCTCGCTAGCCTGGAGGTCGGGTGTTCGATCCTTGCATTGGCCGAGAAAGTTCATCCAGATTTTCCGGCGTGGTTCCCCTTTGTAAGTAATGCAGGACGAAGGGCCTGACAAGGACGTCTGTCTAGTCGTTCGGATGGGACAAAAAACCGAGGTCCCGTGTACACATTGGCGTGCACGTAAAAGATCCCTTGACAGTTAGAATTCGATAGAAGAGTAGGCCGTAGTGCCGCTGTCCGGGCAAAATTTCCCTCATAGCACACAGTATGGCGTATGCCCGTCTTCATTAGCCCCGTTCGGAGCAGAACAATAGGACGTTAAACCCCATTTCATTTCATTTATATAAAAGTTGAATATACATGTAATGACAAATAACTGGGCTATCATATATAGACTGATAAATCAAAATGGAAGTAAATTACTCCTAATCAAATAAGAAAATGTGTATCTTTCAAGAAATCCATCATAAAAAAAAAAATGTTCTTTGGTTATGCTGGGGAAAGAAGAGTCGAGAAAGAACCCGAGATGACACAAAAACTGAGGAAAGGCGAGTGTTCTGAGTGTATCTTTCTGGAGTCTTTCTGACCCAGCATAAACCGTTTGGGATACACACGAAATTGAACTTTGATAAACGGAAAAATAACGAAGTTTGCAACTATAGGCCAGTAAGTGAATAAGTTAGCGCCTGTAAAAGATAGCATTTTAAATTCAGTTGTTTGATACGTGGATAATGAAATTTAGTCAGATGTATTATTGCTTAACGTGCATTTTTATTGCAAATTCTCTTGAACTGAAAATAGCATCTTTACAAATCAAACTTTAACTTCTGCAAAAAACACGAGTGATATATAAAGGAAAATTTCATTTTATATTACGATGTTTGGTGAGAACACCCATTCAGTCTAAGAGCTGCACATGTATACTACACGTACGCCAATATAAAAATGTCCTACGAAGATGGCAGTAAGATGCCAGGTCGTCCAGTGTCAGAAAACATGCCGCCGAACTGTCGCAGGAAACCCATTGAAGACATGTCTGTTCAGGAACTTTAAGGACAATATTGGTGCCAGTCATTATCACATATGTGATAGAGCTGGTTAAACACATTCCAAATATAATTTTAACACAGAGATCATTGCTACAATAGCTGAGTAAGCAGAAAATTTGGAAGAAGATTAGAAGAAAAGAGAGTGAGCATCACATATTTCTACATCTAATCAGTGACTGCATAGCACTGCATAGTCTTACATATTCTAATTTGATACCGTAACGCAGTTTCGACCTTTGGGGTAAGAAGTCACTTTAGAAGAGGAATACATATTTGAAGACGTTACCAAGAAAACCTGTACAATCCAGCAACAGAAAAAGTCTGGTGGAAAAAAATCTGGTGGAGATATTCGAAAAATTGGGAAAATACATTTTGTTTGGAAAATTAAATGTGTTAAATTTGTTTAAAGATCAAATAATATTAATTTTAGGTTAAAATCTTTTTAGAAACTAAGTATTTAAAATTTAACTGTATAGAGAATAAATTAGAGTCATTCATAAGTTTAGATTGATAAGTTTATTAAACAAAATAATATCACTGGTTAGGTGTGTATATTGCCAGGTTAACATGACCTGTAGTAAATTTGAGTAAAATTAAAGTTAAAGAGAAAGTTTAGGGAGTAGTTTTTTTTAAAAAAAATTTTTTGATATAACTAAGGAATAATAATAATAAGGAAACGGAATAGGAACTAATGTTGTATCCGGATCGCAGTGAGAACGACGGCAGAGCTAAAGTAATAGAAGGTTTGACTATATCAATTGGCAGCTATTGATAGGGCAAATTCAAAACACCCAGTCTTACGAGGTTTCAGTATGGCATTTGGCTGGGAGGGGCAGATAAAAAGGGCCAAAAAGGACTAAAATTTGCCTCATAAGTAATAGGATCAGAATTATTTCTAAAATGTTGCCATACAATGTATGAATATAAAAAATATAAATCTGACCAGAAAAAGTGGGGCCATGCCCTTTTCTGACTGCCTTAAAAAGTGCTGACGGGGGCCAAAATTTGCCTCATAAGTAATATAGTTGAAATTGGTGCCAAATGTTAGCTATGTACGAGCCGATTTTAAAAATATCAAATCTGACTGGTTTCAGTGGGGCATATCCCTAATCTGACCACTTAAAATCTGCCCGATCTGCCACGCCCACAAAAAAGGTCAAAATTTGCATCATAAGTAATACGATCAGAAATAGTTTTGAAATGTTGTGGTGCTATATCTGAATCTTAAAATGTAAAATCTGACCGGAAAAAATGGGGCCACACCCCTTTCTGACTGCCCTAAAAAGTGTGTCCGGGGGCCCAAAAATGCCTCATAAGTAATAAGATTGAAATTGGTGTCAAATGTTAGCTAATTATGAGACGGTTCTAAAAATATCAAATCTGACTGGTTTCATTGGGGCAAACCCCTAATCTGACCACTTAAATGTGATACATCTGCCACGCCCACAAAAGGGGTCAAATTTTGCCTCATAAGTAATATGACTGAAACTGGTGTCAAATGTTAGCTGTGTATTAGTTGGTTCTAAAAATATAAAATCTGACTGGTATCTGTGGGGCATATCCCTAATCTGACTACTTAAATATCACAACCCACCACACCAGCAAGGTGAATACACATTTTGTTTTCACTTAAAAGTGTGAAAGCTCAAAAAAGAAATGACAAATGAAGTTAATAGCCTAATAAGTTAAACAGTCCAGAAAAAGCCATAGGTTGGAAACATATTGTAATAAATGGGGTGATAAAGGGGGGGGGGGGGCATTTAACTTACTATTACATACATACTAATAGTATGTGAATGCTCAAAAAGAAATGACAAATGAAGTTAATAGCCTAATAATCCTTTATCTTTATTGTTATTGTTATTTTATCTTATTATATGGTTTCACCATGTCCACTCTTATATATTCATCTGAAGTTTATGAAATGTCATTGTGCTTGATAACGATAAGAGGATACTTGTCGAAACGTCGTGCTTTTAGAATAAACCAGTGATTGTTTCCCATAAAAATTGTGTTCTATTAATGTGTTTTCCAATCGCTAAATGCCACTTAAAGATTATATACGATCATAGGTTATCTTTTTCACACTTACAAATATTCACACCGGAAGTAATAACACAATTACCTCTCAATTACCTCCCTTGTTTTCCTATTCCCAACCATGGAATAGCTATCTTCAAACGTTTGAATTTGAAGTTGAAATGATATTTTTGCCAATTTTTCAACTGGCAAGAGTGAATTATAGGATTAATAGGACTATTCTTTAACAAGGTAGGACTGTTTATAGATATCATCTGTTTTAGGTCTTTATTTTAATACATTTTAAAAATATAACTTAAAAATATGAAATGGTAACTTTAAGATTTAGGTAAAGTGCTGACAATTTTTTCTATAATAGTTAGAGAGAGAGAGAGAGAGAGAGGGGGGGAGGGAGAGAGGGAGGGGTCCACTCGACAAAAAACAGATCATTTCGGGACTAACACAAGAGTCAAATTTATTTTAATAATTTGCTTGCGCGTAGGGGTCTTTAGCAAGCAGTGGGAGGAAACCGGGGGGGGGGGGGCGGAGAAAACCCACGAGTTTGGACAGGCGACCCTACTCCTTGCTATGCACAACCGGAGAATCGAAACCACGCCAGTTAAGCATTCGGCTATCCACCCCCATCCCCCACTAAAATATATAAGACAATATGTTGAAAATATTTAGTGAAATTACTTCATTCTGAGAGGAGTTATGGCCGTTTGACGAACAGTTGTTACGAAAATAAATAAAGTCTCGATTATCCACTTTGTAATTAATTTATTAACTGACAAACGTGTTTATATTCGTTGAAAATCAAACCATCCAATGGTCCGGAGAGTTGATTATGGACTTGGCATGTGAATAAATGTAGAGTTTACAATTTATATAATATTTGAGGACAAACGAAACATTTGCATTAGATAGATTAAGCTCTTACACAAGTAGGATTCCCAAATAATTTTCTGTGAATCAAACTGAATACTTAAATGTGAATCGCTGTGTTACATTCTCTGTGACTGGATAAACCTGTCCATAACCTGTTTTGGTGACAGCTTCGATACTTGCACTATTGGAGAATATAATATCCATGCAAAGACATGACTTGATATCATTGATGGAAATTAATACCAATATAGCTACTGCTTTTTAAGCTTGGAAATGGTAACTATTGTGATGATTTTCCCTGTTATTGAAGACACTATGTGTAGACTTGTACCAATTTGATATTTTCACGATTAATGAAACGAGAAAGTTTATTGTCGTTAGTTTTATATCTTTTACTAGATCAATCCATGTAATTATGTCTGCAATATGACTAATAGTTTATTTGAAACGACGTAACTTGATGATACACAGCTGATTGCATCAAGGATGTATCTAATTGTCAAATGTCAAGTTGAATTATTTATAATCATATTAGTTATAGACAATTATTTAAATGGAATGTATAAATAATCGTAAACATGTATATTACTTTTACATTAAATGTTGACTGTCAAATCAAAGTCGTAGTGAATTACTTCTATCATCACTTCAACCTCATTTAACACTGTAATTTGCCAATAGTCAAAGCATTTCGTTTCTGTCCCGTTCCAATATTAGATATGTTCACTAGTAGTTAGGGAGCTAGGTTCAGGTTGTTTCGAAAATCGCGTACAAAATGTCTACTGTGTTAAATGAGTGGGCAGTGATGTCCGATACTCTGAACCTTGATTCTTAAGTTGCGGCTCCCCTTCCTGTATAAGTCGACCAACTTCAAATGTCGCCAAAAACACTGCTTAAGAAGATCCCCGACCCTTCCTTCCTCCCTTAAGAACACCCCCTTTACCCCCCTGAGAGAGGGGTTAATTCGACTTTTGCGTACAACATTAATTTTTTCGTTAAAAGTTTCACTATTGATCCGCTAGAACATAACACTAACTTAAGAACGCGAAATCCCCTTCCATTCCGGATAAGAACGACAAAAAGGGGAGCGTATGTGTGAAATAAACAAAATGACGATTTAATTCGACTTTTGCGTATAACGATCAACTTTTGTGCATACGTCGACCAAAATCAGATATCATCAAAAACACTGCTTAAGAAGACCAACGACCCTTCCTTCCTCCATTAAGAACACCCCCTTAACCCCCGGAGAGACGAGTTAATTCGAATTCGGCGTACAACATTAATTTTTTCGTTAAAAGTTTCACTATTGGTCCGCTAGAACAGAACACTAACGTAAGAACGCGAAATCCCATACTATCCCGGATAAGAACGACAAAACGGGGGACCCATGGTGAAATGACCAAAATGACGATTTAATTCGACTTTTGCGTACAACGATCAACTTTCGTGCATACGTCGACCAACCTCAGATGTCATCAAAAACACTGCTTAAGGAGACCCACGACCCTTCCTTCCTCCCTTAAGAACACCCCCTTTATACCCCCTCCCCACCACCCTTAGAATGAGTTAATTCGAATTCCGCGTACAGCATTAATTTGTTTCGTTAATAATTTCACTATTGGTACATTAGAACATAGCACTAACTTAAGAACGCAAAATCCCCTTCTATCTCGGATAAAGGCGAGAAAACGGGGGTGGGGCAAGGGTGAAATGACCAAAACGGACGATTTAAGTCAACTACAAATATCATTCTTCCTGTCTATGTAAAATTACCTCAGATTACATTTAAAAACTCTGCTAAAGTAGATGCCCGATCCATTCTTCATAAGGTCACCTGGATACGAAATGAAGTTAGCACACATATTCCTAGCGCCAATAAAAACCTAGATATAATTATCACGAAAATAATTGTTACCTTTATATTAGAAAACGACATATTAATGCAAAGTATATATGTAATAGACCCCCCCCCCCCATGTTTCATGGAATCAAGGGATGAATAAACTACTAGAATACAAATTTTCAGAAGCTTCCTAAGCTGGCTCTTAGAGAAATATCACCGTAAACATACTAAAACCATGGGGGGATCGGGTGAGTGTAGGCTCATCGCGCACGCAATAATCCTCTAATCGTCGAACTGATTACATTATAGAGCCTGGACGTTGAAGACTAATAAAATTGAGTACTGTCCCCTTCTGATGACCTCGGCCTTATGACTTTATCCCGTAAATCATTAATTTCCGTCATAGTCCGGATTTTTTTCCATATGCAAATGACGTACATCGTACATCCCATATAAGGTACTATGCAAGGTTCTATTATGCATTTTTCTATTATGCAAAATGCAGAATGCAGAAGTGTAATGTGCAAAAAAACTATTCTACTGTATTTTGTATTATTGAAAAGTGTATTCTGTATTTTAACACCGTGACATTGGTATTGTTGAGCAATGGAAATTGTAAAACTAAAATACGTATTTTGACTTACTAACATTTTGCAGTTTGCACCGTGAACAATGAAATAATATTGGCAACGTTATCCTTCCATATATATTGGTCAATGCGTGTTGGTTTTCTGTACAATGAGGTGGAGTTCTCGCTTCTTACCATTACATTAAGAAATGTGAGGCTGCTGTTGGTTTCATCTCCACTGTGAACTTCATTCTTGGATGTTGGTTGTTTAAATGATTCAGAGAGGACGACAGTTATCATCTTCTTTTTGTAACATGACGAAGGTGTTATCCATCTTTCTGAACCAGAACACAGGTTGAAAAGAACGGTTCGAGTGCCTTCTTCTTGTAACATCCTATACCTTTTGAAAATCAGCGGGGTTAAGGACTTCCCATCGGTAAACCATACATCTGTCCATAATAGTTTTTCCCCTTGTGAAATATTTGTATACTGGTATGAACTTGTAGTGGTGTAGAAAGTTGTCGGATGCGGGTTTCAAGAACTCTGAAATCAAGGCTTCTTCTCTTGGCACATTAGTGAGTAGGTTGACAACACCGTACGGGAACAATTCATTGGAGTCCTTAATGAAAATGTCACTTCGTCTGGAAGATCATGAGTATGACGAATTCTACGGATTGTATTTATAATATTAGGTGAAACAGAATGGACGTCAACCGAATCCGCTCCCTTCTCCGAGAACCGAACTATATAAAACCCGTATTAACCCGTGGACTAATAGTGAAAAATTAATGTTGTACTCGGAAGTTGAGTTAACTCATCTCTGATGAGGGTTAGGGGGGGGGGGGGGGTCTTAAGGGGTGAAAAATGGATCGGGCATCTACTTAAGTTTTTAAATGTAATCTGAGGTAAATTTACACAGGCAGGAAGGATGATATTTGTAGGCTGAAGTTGACTTAAATCGTCAGTTTTGGCCATTTCACCCTTGCCCCGCCTCCCGTTTTCTAGTCCTTATCCAAGATAGAAGGGGATTTCGCTTTCTTCAGTTAGTGTTATATTCAAGTGAACCAATAGTGAAACTTTTAACGAAAACAATTAATGTTGTACGCAGAATTTGAATTAACTCATCTCTAAGGGTGGTGGTGGTTGGGGGTATAAAGAGGTGTTCTTAAGGGAGGAAGGAAGGGTCGGGGGCTTGTCGACGTATACACGAATGTTGATTGTTGTACGCAAAAGTCGAATTAAATCGTTATTTTGGTCATTTCACCCATGGGCCCCCCGTTTTGTCGTTCTTATCCGGGATAGAAGCGGATTTCGCGTTCTTAAGTTAGTGTTCTGTTCTAGCGGACCAATAGTGAAACTTTTAACGAAAAAATGAATGATGTTCGCGGAAGTTGAATTAACTCGTCTTTCCGGGGGGGGGGGGGGCGTTCTTGAGGGAGGAAGGAAGAGTCGTGGGTCTTCTTAAGCAGTGTTTTGATGATATCTGATTTTGGTCGACGTATGCACAAAAGTTGATCGTTGTGAGCAAAAGTCGAATTAAATCGTCATTTTGTTTATTTCACCCATAGGTTCCCCCTTTTTGTTGTTCTTATCCGGAATGGAAGGGGATTTCGCGTTCTTAAGTTAGTGTTATGTTTTAGCGGACCAATAGTGAAACTTTTAACGAAAAAATTAATGTTGTACGCAAAAGTCGAATTAACCCCTCTCTCGGGGGGGGGGGGGGGTAAAGGGGGTGTTCTTAAGGGAGAAAGGAAGGGTCGGGGGTCTTCTTAAGCAGTGTTTATGGCTACATCTGAAGTTGGTCGACGTATGCACTAAAGTTGATTGTTGTACGCAAAAGTCGAATAAAACTCGAAAATTTGACGTTTTGTCTGATCCCCCACTCCCATGGGAAGGGGACCATCAACTTCAGAATCACGGTTCAGAGTATCGGACACCGCTGTCCACTCAACTAGCATAGTAGAAATTTTGTACGCGATTTTCGAAACAAGCTGAACCTAGCTCCCTAACTATAGTTGCTTTATTATATTTGTGAATTATTTTTTCGCGCGCATTTATATTACGCTTTCCTGCAAATTTAAAATGCTTCATTCTTGAGTAAATGAATTATGAAAGAAAATGTTATTCGGATATGGACAAAAAGAAATATTTTTAACGTTTGAAGATTTTTAAAAGAATGGGAAATTAGTCTTTTTTGTGGTATTTAGTGACGAGTGTCGTCGGAAATTGAAATAATTCCGGTCTGCTGCCCGAGACTAAAAGAGGAATAACTCTTGGCAACAAAGATGACTTCGCTTCAGGAGTTCATGTAAGTTTTCAGCTTTTATTATTTTATTTGTAGAATGTTATCACTAAGTTGTAGCTAGTTGTTGTTAACATAATTACAGTTCGCACTTACATCCTCAAATATACCCTATAAAACTATGACAGTGATGGCTAGCCTTAGATTGTAATTGTTGCTATATATACTGTTCTGATGTGTTGTCAACCAATGTCAATTTTTTGACATAATGAATGAATAGGCCTATATTTCAGCTGCTATTTTCGACTCCCACATTGTATTTTCAAGCGATTTCTTGTGACTAATGACTTATTATTATAAGGTAGATCATGTTAATCAGACTTTGATCAAAGCGTGATTTGAAAAAAAAAATCCACCTGATAAAGTAAAAATTGGCCAGTGACGCTAGCCTAGCAAAAAAAGAAAGAAAAGAAAACAAATTTGCCCATACTGTCACTGCCTAGTTACGAATATAATTGGATACCTGAAACGGTTTTAATTAATTTTTGACTGATTTTCTACTGTTTTATGGTTTTCAGAAATGTGTTTTCATAAAAGATGTTGTTTGAAAATGGTGTGATAGTGATGTGTGCAGAATTTCTTGAAGATATTTGCCAATAAAGATTTGAGTTGAGGAAGATATGAGCACAAAAATGAAAAAAGTACACTGTAATATTTATAGGCAGTAATTCGCCTTGATAATTTAAAGGGAGAGTGGGAGAAATGGGGTTTAACGTCCACTCGACACAAACTAGGTCATTTCGGGACTAACATATGGTTTAATTTTATTTCAATAATTCGCTTGTGCGTAGGGGTCTTCAGCAGTGGGAGAAAACCATCGAGGTTGGACAGGCGACCCTACTCCTTGTCACGTACAACCGGGGATTCGAAACCACGCCAGTTGACTCAATGACAGGCCTTATGATACAGCGCGCACGTGCTAACCATTCGGCCATCCACCCCCACCCCCACCCCCACCGCACCCCCATAATTTAAAGGGGGTTTATTGTCCATTCGACCACACTTTTCGACCAATCAGGATAGAGGAAATTTCTAATTTGTGCTACAATAATGTAATACACCCCAGATATTAAACACAAGCCTATGTCACACATTATATAAAACATAAAACAAAATAAGATTATCTACGGCCATTCCGTTTTGCTTATGGACATACATCGATTTGGGTTTATACTTTAGATTCTTTTTCCGTACCATCGGACTAAATCCATAGCCAATTGTTTAAATCTTCCACTGGAGCATTTAGTAACCACAAAAGAAAATAGTATAATGACGTTTATTACAGGGGAATATATCTAGAATGAGTAAATGTCATGTAATAATAATAATTAAAGGCTCAATACCACTCTTGTTGTAACTGAATAATATGTCCCAATCTTTATTCTGGTCAACAAATTGTACTATTTTACAATATTCCAATTAATTGATGATACAAATTTCATCTTAACAGACCTAATTTAAAAAATTGGAAAAAATCAACTAAATGATTTGAAAAGCCTAACGTAAACCTTTTCAAATGTGACTTGGATTTAAAAATATTTTCGAAACCTCTGGACAAGTAAAATAGGATGTAATGGATAATTTACACAACAGGTAGGACACTTAAACATCTAATACTTAGAATATGGCTATTATTTATTTTCTGGAGCTGTCAAGCCAGCAAGAGTGTTATTGTCCCTTTAATAAAACCAGTCATTATCTAGAAAAAAATAAGTAAACTGAAATAGTGACCAACATAGATATAAATATATACATAAGTAATAGGATAAGGCTAAAGATGAAGTTTATATAAAGCTTTATGGTTGTGTTAATTTATAAATATAAAACATATTATTTAAACATGCATTATGTAAGATTTAAATAAAGATCTGATCCTTCTTCCTATTGTTGTGTTATATTACACATCTTAGTAATTCTTAATTGATTAATTGCTTTAAAGTGGATAAGTAATCTCTACTTTGGAACCTTGATCGTTCTAATTTACCTTTTTTAAACACTTATCTTAAAACAATTTGATATCACTTAACACGCATCTTAGTCATTGATGATTCAGTAGGTACCTATCAATAATGTAAATATTTTAATTTAAATCACATTTTGTATTATATATGCTTGATAATTCTTATCGTGTATATGTTAAAATATTTCTAGTTTAATTATAATTAAGACAGTAAGTTGGTGATAGCGAATGGGTATAAATATAACAGACGAAATACGGACAACTATTTTCATTCGTTAATAAACCCAGTTCGACGCCAAATAATCATTACTTATGTATCTTATAGGTGAATTAGTTTATATTTGTGTCGCCTAATGTTTCATTAATTATATATGTTTCTTTCCCGCATGGGGGGTTGGATGGCCGAATGGTTAGCACGTGCACGGTGTATCATAAGGCGGCCTGTCATTGAGTCAACTGGTGTGGTTTCGAATCCGCGGTTGTACGTGACAAGGAGTAGGATCGCCTGTCCAACCTCGTGGGTTTTCTCCGGATCCTTCGGTTTCCTCCCACTGCTAAAAACCCCTACACGCAAGCGAATTATTGAAATAAAATTAAACCATATGTTAGTCCCGAAATGACCTAGTTTGTGTCGAGTGGACGTTACCCCCTCTCTCTCTCTCTCTCTCTCTCTCTCCCTCTCCCTCTCTCTCTCTCCAACATTTATTATTCAAGTAGCTTTAATCTATAAGAAACATATATAAGTAATATTTATTTGAGGTCGAACTGGGTTTAATATCGAATGAACATCACAATACAATAAAGACATTAAAATCACAATTAAAACATCAATAAAAAATTATCTATTAATCAATAATTAAATATAAAAAGTAATTAGCAAGTGTAATTATAAGCTATTTCACATTATAATATTATGCATGAAAGAAACATACATTAATAAAAAATTGAATATAAAGTATTTTCAAACTGTCAAAAAGTGTCGTTAACTATTTCACATGATAATATTATGCATACAATAAACATTTATCACCCAATAATACATTCTACAGTAGATATCGTTTGTGTGATATATTTCATAATCTACTGCGATATCTCCTTAGGAGATATCGCTTTACATGAATTTGATTGGTCAGTTAAAAAGGAACTACTTTTTTTTATTTTCAAAGAAAAGTTCATTTCTTATTAAAAGTAACTTTTTTTAATATTAATAATGAACTATTGTTATTCAATTGACCTTGATGGAAACACTGGGTCAATATAAAGGACTTTGCAATGGTTGAATTGCTGTCAAAAAATGATGTACAACTACGCCATAATGTTCAGTAAAAGTTAAATCTACAGCAAAGAATTATATTTATCTATTTGTGCATGTAAGAAGGGATTGGGTGATATATAAAATCTCCTACTCGTCTTTTTTGATATCAAAAAATATCAACACTCGTTGATAAAGTAAAAAGAAACTCGGCAGAGCCTCGTTTTTTGATATCAAAAAAGACTGGTAGGAGATTCTCTATATATACTTCATGAATTATACAGGCCGTATTTCTGCAAGGACCATTTTGGAACTAGATATACGTATTCCTTATAACCCAAGGACGGCAACTTCAGGTACATGCCCTGATCCCTAGGGGCAGAGCCAGGAACATTTTTTTGTGTTTAGCGTCTGAAAGGCCACAATTCTGAATGGATTATCTTGGAAATGGGTATACTTATTCCTTATACCCTAAGGACGGCTATTATTGATTTTGGTACAAGTATATTATGTTTCATAAGGCAAGTATACTGATGCGCGACGAAATATATACAATAAATATTTACACATGATATTTTTTTAACAATATAAGATGACGTATAGCTTTTTATTCAATATTATCGTCTCTGTGGGCTTAGTATTATATAAGATTTATATAAGGGCGTAAAGCTGTAACTTAATCTTATCCAAACAAGCACGAATTATTGGTCTATTCCATTCAATAGTGATGTTATCTTGGGTTCTTGTTATCCAATAAGACACAGAGAACAATTTTAAAACCAGTACACATCGGCTCTTTATCAATGCTCTCGAGCGCAATTTGTTATATAGAACTAAATGTCAGGGCGTAAGTGAATACAATATGGTACGTACCATGTAGAATTGGCCCGCCAGGCACACGTGGTTAGAAATTACGATAAAAGTTCTCAACAAGCGATTGTCATGCCAGATATGCCCACATTTTGCCAGAGATAGACAGTTTAAGGATCCTTGTTTATCACGTGACTTGATTGAGGAGAGGTCCATTTTTAGCTTCTATAATCTCTCGTTACTTGCTGTCCATTTACCATAACAGTTGAAGCGAAAGTAACGGCTTTTGTTTTTCCCGGCATTTAACAGTTCGTTAACTAAGAGTCTCAATTTTCGCACAACCACCAGCTATTCGATTTAAAAAAACAACTAAATACGTTATTTAGACAGAGTATGCACATTCTTCAGGGGATCCATTATTTTTCTAGTAAGTTTTATATAGGCTACAAAATTGATGATACTTTTATTGGTAATAACTACCCTATAAATACTTTCGTGGATATGTAACTATCAATGCGTTTATTTCATTGTCAGGCAAAATAAGTTAGTAGAGACACCCTCGCCCTATCACCCTGAAAACGAAAACAATAGTTGAGAAATGAAAATTAAGAAGCATTCTAAAGATATTTTGGGGCCTCACTTTTTTGCAAAAAAACTAAATATTTGAATCTCCAGTCGCCAGTAACCGACTTGGGAAAGAAAATGTTATTCAAATATCCCCAAGCAAATAATTTTAACGTTTGAAGATTTTTAAAAGTCATGTAAATAATTTTAAAAAGCAGTTTACTTGACAAACTGATACTAATGGTATGAAATTTATAAGAAAAAATAATAATTTTATTTGAATCCCAAATAACGAAACACTTTCTTTCTCGTTATTCGTTTTTCAACATTTGAATCCCTGATAACACGTCCTGCCACGTTATTCTCGAAAAAGTACAATTGGCCATTTTATGGCATAATCGTGAACAGATGGCTGTTTACTGTCGAGGCACCCTTCTCATAAGTCAATTAGTGGCCAGAGGTGGCTCAGTGAGGAAGAAGTTGGCTCGCTAAACAGGTTGAAAAGTTCATCAGGATTTTCCGGCTCGGTTCTCCTTTAGCAGTGGGGCAGGTCCTGGCAAATGACAATGTATAGTCCTTCAGAAGATGTGAAAAACAGATCCCGTGCTCGTACGCATGTTCAGGACGAAGTGTAAATCTTTACATTTCCGTTTATCTGTCCTATTTCAGCTGCTTTTTTGCCTTCCCTGTCATATTTTCAATTTATAAAACGATTTCTTGTGACTAATAAATGATTTGTTACTTAAGTGTTAGTCGTAATTTGATCAAAGCGTAATTCAAAATTCCACTTACATTAGAAGTTGCTGAATGAATCACCAATATTTAGAATACCTCCAAATTATTTTAATTAATTTATGTCTATGTTCTACAGATTTATTTATATCAGGGTTGTATTTCCAAATAAGATCAAAGTTTCATTTGTGTAGAATTTCTTGAAGATATTATTGTCAATAAATATTTGAGATTGGGAAGATGATATAAGATCATGAAAATGATAAACACAAGAGTAGGGTACACTGCAATATGTAGACATGGTTAATCAATTAGGGCTGTCATGGAAATCATTATTAGAAAGGCAAGGGATATGTCCTTTAAACATACATTATGCAAGAGCTAAATTTGCCTATTGCAATTCTTTATTTAGGCGTCAGATGTTATAGAAATTATTAATCAGATATTTATTTACATGACAAGCTCAAAATCAACCCTGTAGACCCACGGATGGCCTGGATACAGCTTGGGTTTAAACAGTCGTCCATTTGAAATTAAGTCAATAAATGACTGACCAAGCTAACGTTTACCGCTAGCTACTGACGGCACTACGGAGACTGCCAGAGAAAGGCCTGCCAAGCGAGTGTACAGTAGCCACTGTCAATCAAACGATCGGCAATTCTCGTAGACAGTGCGGACATAGTTGATGCCTATTTCTAGCCCGTGCAGAATAAAGTAATTTGAGTGAAATTTTCAATATTTTCTTTTTTTTATCATCTAGTATTGAATTATTATAGCAAGAATGGCCAACGGTTTATTAAACTCTTAACTAATGTATCTTTAAATAATGGCCATTGTTTTTTCACCTTATGTTGCTTGTCAATAACGCTACGCTCGATTGAAGTCATAACGACTCTGGCACACTTGCAAATAATATGGTAAATCAATGTGCGCTTACTTAGGTCAATGTGTATCTGAAGTATCGATCTTAAAGATAGATTATGGGAGATAGATAAAGAGCTGGCAGTTCTTACTATAATAGTTAAAAACTAGATAATGTAAAGGAATTTGCTAAAAATTTCAGTCAAATTGATCCACCCCGAAACGAGTATATGCGATTGACTTTTGGGCCTAGCCTAGATCATCATTACTAAAGTCGGTACAATAAAAAACATAGTCTCGATTATCCATTTTTTTTTATTTAATCAGAAGCAGCAGACCGGGTTCTAATCAGGTAAATATCGCAGGCTAGCGATGCCACCGAGAGTTGATTATGGATAAGTTAATTAATGTCTAATTAATAATTTAGATAACATTTCAGACCCAAAGAAAGACCTGCGATTGGCAGATTTAGCTCTTGCATAATGCGTGTTTAATTATTTATCGTGCCATTATATAATATTGATATCAGAGTAATCTGGTTTTAATACAATCTGATTAAAATACAGATCTATATTTGGTTTCGTTTTTTTACTCTACATAAAGATCTGTTCGGTTGTAGTAAAAGGTCGCGTCAGACAGACATTAATTAATCATTCAGCGTTGACGTTTCTAGTGGTTTACCCACAGTCCCGTGCATCACACGCAAAGATGGTTTCCTTGGCTAATCTCTCACGCCATCCAGAAAGCAGGTTATAGAACAACCCTTCCAGGTCCCAGTGTAGTACAGAAAAATAAATTAAAAAGAAATTTTAACTATTAAAAACGAAACGAAATGGGATCTGTGTTTAAATTAGATTGGTTTTAATATAGCGCTCAAGTAGTATTGCCTATACATAACACGTGACTTAAGTATCAATTATTTTCCAAAATAAATTTCTTTAAAGACTCGGTATGATATTAGCGCTATATAATCCCCTGCATTGTGAAAATTGAAATCTCTATTAGGAATTTCAGTACAAAAGATATGATCAATTGAAAATATTATATCTATCTATGCTACTTCGTTGTGAGTAACAAGGACAGCTGTCTAGTCATTCGGATGAGACGAAAAACCGAGCTCCCGTGTACACATTGGCGTGTACGTAAAAGATCCCTTTGACAGTTGGAATTCGATATAAGAGTAGGCCGTAGTGCCGCTGTCCGGGCAAAATTTCCCTATTAGCACACTGTATGGCGTATGCCCGTCTTCATTAGCCCAGTTCATTAGAGCAAAACAGTAGGACGTTAAACCCAATTTCATTTTATTTCATTTCCGTCGTGAGTAACAAAGTGGTCGCCATCTGCATTTGCCGTAAAACAAAAGTGATGGGCCTGTTTTCTATCTAACTGATTCCAAGCCAGGAGATTATCAAGCGTTGGTAGTTGATTTTGGGTACATATTAGCGTGGTTTAAGTCTTTAGAATTTGACATCAACCATTGCTACTTTAAACATATCTATTTTTTTATTTAATTCAATAATCTATTTCCTATTGAATACCTTACATGGGACAATAAGCTCAGAATATAATCAAAAATACAGAATCTATCTATTTATACAAAAGTAAGGATGGTTTGATTTATGGTTTTAAATCAACAACAGTGGAACTGAAATTAAATCAAATCGAATGGGGTTTAAAGTCTTACTTCCATGTACCAAACGTTAACCATGGCGTGTCACAGGTATGGCTTGGAGTTCGGTATGTAGTATAGTACCTGTATTGTGCGAAAAACAGGTATTCGTGCTAATTTGCGGTTTTGTCTCGATAATCTAGATATCACGATCTTACGGTTATGGCCTTGAATATCATTTACATTTGAATTAGTATACATAATATCGACGATTCATAAACGGCTGGTCTGTTATTGGCTAGTCTACATAATGTTGTATCATTTACAAAGTTCAAGTGGTTTGTTTACCCCAGAAATTAAGCCATCTCTATAAGTATGACATACTCATTAGTGAGGCTTTCAGAAAGTTAGTATAGGTCTCTACGATATGAACCAGTACCCTTCCTGTCTTGAATAAGTTGATTAATTTATTCACAGGAAGAACCATATTCTCTTCTACAGTTCAGAAGAGGCTACAATAATCTATATGTCGCAGGATTTAGCTGGCGGTGGGCATATTTCGTTGCCTGGTAACCTTTGTTTTAAAGATGTCTGCTATTCTGCATATTCACAGCTGAATAGACAGTTAGTGCAGTTGAAACTTGGCGGCACCATGGGTCTGAAGGGACAGGATGGTTTTGTTTTATTCACTAAATAAGCCACTCGAACAAAGTAAATAGTAAATAACAATATAACAGTATATGATATATTTGGATTTCCAAATACGTCCCGTTAAGTGAAGTTTGGCGTTCCAGAAATAGACAGCTGTACAATTGCAACCTTGTAAGATATATTTCATAAAGGATTACAATATGCGATCGATTTCTAAATGTATGTGTTCGAAAGAAAACCAGCATTACATTGTACCCCAAACTCATCAACATATGCTAACGTAGCCGCCATTATGTAATACAATTGTAGACAAATAAAGGGATATGGACAAGGGGTGATGTAGTAACAGCGACCATAAACAGGGGTAGACTTATTATGCGCTTTGATAATTGTCCTGGTCACCACAAATAAACGAACGACGTTTTAGCAACGACGTTTTATTAATCTTAACGAATTAGCTCCCGCTAGCAGTAGATAGTGCCTTTCTACCCCCATGGTCACAATATTTGTCCACGTTACGCATATTATGCTTTCAAAGCAGTTAAGTTTTGGGGGAATTGATCTAATTATAGACAAAATGAATATCATACATGCTTTAGTTTCGTCAACTAATTAAGTATGTAATTGGCATACAGATATGGCACAATGCCACAAACCTTTGCCTTGTTACACAAGTATTTCACAGATAAAACGATACAGATTTGCACACCCGATATCCCGTATATAATAATCATGTTCCGGTGATATAGCGTTGCATTTGTCTATTCCACCATCGGGTTCACCAGGCGCCCACAGACCACCAACTGGAGTACCATTTAACCAATAATAGAATATACTACTGCTATTGGGTCCATACCGGTTGGTACCACCAACAAAATGATAAGATATATCCAAGGCTACAAAAGAGAAACACAATATATTTAATTACATATTTTAAAATTTTCATAATGGTATTTCAAACAACTATTAGAGACCAAGTATTGCTACTAAAATGTATTCGAAAATATGTTCGGTTGCGTTTTCGTTCACAGCCTCCTGGAACACACGGTTTCACAATCCAAATACGCCCCTGATACCTAGTAGACATACATACATGTACTGTAGTGCCACCTTTTCATTAAAACACTAACTGTATTTGAATCACCTGAAATTCTATTAATCATACAGTGTTTATACGGCAGAAGTTAAGCGGGACATGGTAAATTAGTGGATAATAAATTCATTTTATCTTATCGTGATATAACCCTAGCTAGGACATTTGTTTCTACAAGTATGCCCTATTTCTATTCAGATGACCGATCATATTATCTAATTAATATCATTCAACTACTTTCAGCTATTTTTCATACACTGAAAAAAAAAAGAATGCTTAAACTTTGTTTGATAGATCTGTCAGAATGTGTGGGCTCCTATAATTACATTCGAGGTATTTTTAATAAAGAGCGTTGATGTTTTTTATATTGGACTTCATGTGGTGCAGCTTCGAGAATGAAATCTTACAATTGACCGAAAAGAAAAATGTAGTAGAGGATTCTTTAGAGATTTTCATTACAATATATTTTATACAATTTGAACCACATATAAGCAACACAAGGCGGTTTTACTCGCAATCTCACTTTAACACTTGGCATTGCAGGTTAAAGTTTCTCAATTTTTTGTAAATGTGCTAATGACCATGACGAAAAACAACGTCAGAGAGCCGGAATGGAAACCCTTTAAATTCATGTGTCGACGAGGTGCCTTTGAAGCCTACAGTTAGGCAGCTTAACAAAATGATGTGAACGTTCCGGACAAAGGAGCCAACTTGTCCACCAATATTACTTATCACCTTAGCTTTACATGTTTGATATCCACCACTTCCTACAAATATATTATGACGGTCATCTTGGATATTCAGAATTTCTTCTGTGCAAAACCATTATCTGCCAATTAGGCACGCAATCTTGGTGTCTGAACCTACAGATATATCATCTAGAAATATGTATTGCGTGGACTCAGTGGTGATGATGATATATTATCACACACATTTCTAGAGTCCTTGTAGTGTATTTCATTGACTGCTGTACATTAAGATCATATGCTGATAATGGTTGTTTTTGACCTTATATGAACAGTTTTGTTTCCCAAATTACCTTTAGAGATTTACTTCCAAACTGACACTTTTCCAGATGGTACAATTGTATTTCTTGAACACCAAGATTGCGATCCTAACTGATTCAGAAGCTGAGATATTGGTAGATATAAGAATACCATTTTTTTCTAGCGTGAATAACAGCTATCTAATCATTTTCTAGGCTGCATTTTATTTGTGGAACCTCAAAATGTAGGTTTATGCATGACGAATGATGATACCAACTGGTCCAGAACCTAAGATATTGATATACCAACTTTTTTTAATGAACTTTGTAAAAAAAATAATCAATAAATGTTCCTTTTCTAGATGTTATAATTGCATTCCTATGCCCTGAAAATGTAGGTTTAGACACACAGCTTAAAAGCTGAGATATTGGTAGACAAAACGTTTTACATAGTGTAAATTTAGAAGATAGAAGATGGCCGACATAATATAGTTGGAGAAAATGGTGCCTTTTCTAGATGGTATAATTGTATTCATTGAGCCTAAAAATGTAGATTTAGACACCAAGATCGTGATCTGAGTGGTTTAGAAGGTTATATATAAATTCGTGCACAGCTGAAATCTCGACGATCCAAGATGGCCGCGGAATTTTGTTGCTTTTGTCCACAAGTTCACACCGTTATACACATGAGACGGTCTGGTTATATGAGACAACTTGAAATTACATAGATCCATGCTTTTATCCGTTCATGAAAATGTTACGTCATACCCTGTTTAATTCTTTAATAAATTGTACATGTGTTCCAATTGTAAGTAAACAGCTCCTATTAATTGGGCATTAAGTAAGATTAGATAAACTATCATAAATAGCTGACAGTTCTCGCTATAATAGTATAATAGTTAAAGAATGGATAAAGAAAACAAAATATGCTGAACCGAGATATTAGCCATTGAGTTTTAGGCTATAGTCCCAGTCGTCATTACTGACGTTGGTATGATAACAAAGTGTAGATTATCCATTTTTACGTTGAATTATTAATCACAAAATGTATTAAAATCCAGTAAAAATAGCAGGCTAACGATGGCATCGATAATTGATTATGCTCTGGATAAGTTAATTAATTCCAATTAATAATTTAGATAACCTTTCAGGCCCAAAGAAAGACCAGCAATAGGCAGATCTAGCTCTTGTATAATGCATGTTTAATATTAAAGTGCGAATATTTAATGTTCTGTTGGTGGGTCGATATACGATTTCTGATTATCCTTATTCACTCGGTCAATATCAATTTTAGCTCAATAAATTCTTTATTTACAGCATTGAATATATAGTCAAAAAAAACCCAACAAAACAAATAGAATGTAAAATCGTAAATGGAACAATGACTAGACAACGCTTTTCCATTTCGTCTTCAGAATTAATTAAATCAATGTATTTAGGAACTTATTAATTGAGAATGACGGTTATATTGACCCTAACAGCAAATAGAATGTTAGATATTCTTTGAAGGAACCTAATATTGTTTAGTTTCATTAAAGCCTAATACACACTGGTAAATTTCTTAAGAGAATTTGTAAGCGATTTTCAGTTGACCCCATATTGTTAGGAAAAAACGTCTGCGTGCGACAAATATCTAACTGATTTCTGAGACAAACTTGTTTGTGGCTTTGAGATCGTACACCAATAATGAATGGGTATTGTTTTTGTTTGACCAATAATCGCAAGCCTAGGTAAATATCACATGGTCTTATAAAATCTCCATCCACATGATCAGTGTTGGCATTCCATAAACAGTCGAGCCTGAGAATTAGTTGCACACGCACACACACACCGCTGTGATTCGAACAGCATCCCTAGTGGCCTAACAATTGCTCAACATTTAACTCCCGTGTATGTTCGAAACTGGGTGGCCCAAACTATCAGATCGCAGAAAAATCCACAGACTTTGTTTACTTTGGAAAATAATAAATTGTCCCTCATACCTATCAGATTTAGTTCCTTCTATCAATAACATACCATATAATCTAAGAAAGCAAGATAATATACCGATTCCTTTATAGAATAAGTCTTAAAAACAGCCCCTTTTTCCTAAAACTATTTCTGAATATAATAGACTATTAACTGATAAAAAGAATGCAAATTCATATCTCAATTTCAAAAAATCTATTTTAATTAAATTTCCGACACCACATTATAGAAACATTGGCATACGTAAACTAACAATTCTTGATAACCGACTCCGTCATTCATCTAGCAGCCTTAATACTGACCTATTTCAATCAAACATTATTGACACTCCTCTATGTTCTTGTAAAATGTCAGTGGAAAATATATACCATTACTTTTTTAAATGTTCCATTTACCGCTCAAAGAGATGTGCTAATGTCCGATATTAATTATCTTAATAGTCTTCCCTCGGACGAATTATTAAATATCTTACTAATTGGGAGCTCTGTTTTACCCAACATTTTAAACAAGAACACATTTCTTGCCGTTCAACGTTATATTTCCAGCACAAAACTAATTCTTTATTGATTAATGTACATCCTCGCAATCGCTCACTCATATTTTTAGATACACACATATTTATATTAGATGCTTAATTTAGTAAAATAACAATGATCTAATTTACTCTTTTATATATCAAAACAATAAATAGATGATAGGTAATTATTAATACGTGTACATATTGTATATAGCTGTATCTTAAATGTTTGTTTTGCCAACAGTGTGCCGCTCCACCAAAACCAGGTGCTTGTCGCACGACGTCATTTTGTGCTACGGGCACAAAAGAATTGTTAACAATGGATTTGGGTCAAAATGTCGATTTTGAGATTTGAGGTTGAAACATCAAGAAATACAAAAGAACTTTGTGATTTGAGAAAAAGTTTGACAATCAGAAAACTGGAAATTTTATGAGCCTACCTGATTAAAAAGGCCCAAGAAATGACGTCTATTCTGTGAAAAAAATCAGCGAAAGTAATGCAATGTTTAGAAAACGCACGCGGTGCTAGATACTAATCTCCATACGTCATTGGAAAGGTCGTGAACCTAATTTTCCATATTTGGAGTAATCAAAGGCAAACTCTTTGTCAATAACGAATCAGAGTCAGTTTAACAAGATAAACCGTAGGCCTTCTCGTTGCCACGAATGACCGACCTCCTGATAATAATATAACGCGATCTCATTGGCTTAAAGTTCTGGCTCGCGCTCGGTGTGTAACATGGGCATGAGCAACAAGGATGTAAACATAGATTTGTTGACTAATGCCATTCTTTTTTTTCAATAGTTTCATGAATGAAAATTTCGTATTGATATTAACTAAAAAGTTTGTAAAAATGTGATCCAAATCTAGACCCGTTGCCCATGTTGCACGACTCCTGAATTCAGCTAAGCAAATCGGTATTTAAGACCCCGAAAATGAATTTCTACTGTGAGTGCAGGCGATGGCGGGTTTGATGTTTCTACTACTAGTAGTATTGCTATCTTTCTATGGAATCTATGTGATATTTAACATAAATATTGAAAAAAAATCATTTTTATGTTAGGCCTATATACGATATTTTATTGCTTGTGTAGCCGGAGCTTTATCACTCGGGGGTTTATAGGTTTTAGAGGAGATAAACGAACAGCACTGAAAATATAAATACAAATATATTACAAACATGCCAGACAGAACATAATCAAAATAGAAAAAAATATTTAAAAGAAACATAAAATACGAACTAAATACATTTAAAAACATTTAGAAGGAAGAGGAGAATAAGAAAACTAAACATACGGAAGAGCTATATTACACAAGCTGAAGAACATACAAGGGTCTTGTCATTAGTCATGTCAAGATATATAGCCGGAGTGATATAATTTCTGTTTGTCAAGTACCGAGAACAAATTGCAAAATAATTTCTTTCACTAGAATCTAGTAAAGGGATGTCTTAAGGACTCCCAACTCAAAATTGTCCGCTGAAACCCTGTAGCGTTTTTCATAATTAGCATAAATCCAAGATGGCCGCCAATTGGACTTTCTGGCCTCCATATCTTGGAAACGGCTCGTTTTAGAGCAATAAATGTATTATCATTAAATACAAAAGTGATATCAACGAATCGGAAAAAAAGGTCATCACGACGCCAGCAGGTCATGGTGTGACGTCATGACGTCATTGTGACGTAATGACGTCACACTACGTTATTTTGACGCCAAAACACTTAGTCCTGCAGAAAAAGGCTGAACCTGGAAGTTGTACACAAAGATTTTTTTATGATTGATTTTAGTAGCCTATGGTGTCCTCTTTAAGAATCTGCCGATTGAACCTGGGTCACCCTTGAGCGGTTTGGACAATAATTATTTAACCGAACCAAACTATATATTTATGGACATAGAACTTAGAAGCATATGATTGATACGATAACACTACATACAGGGGGTCCAGGGCCACATGAGACGGCCCTGAAAAGAAGGGCAGAATCTGTTTTTTGATCATTTAAAAAGCAAATTCTACCCGCAAAATACGAAAATACCCCCACAAAACTAGGTAATATTCAGTTTAATCCTTTAGTCGTGTGTCTGGTTGCAACCTGCGACTTCACAGGTGCAATATACTATACATTCTAAGCCACCCCTTGTGCAACTACAAGCAAGCGTACTATTTGGGGCGTCACTCGTGCATCCGCATTTGATGAGCTAGAGCAATTTGACGGATTGTAATCTTCTCAATTTAGTCTACTTAACCCAGCAATACAGTTCTGGATCAAGCTCTGGTGGATTGCGATCTTCCAATGAACGCCACACAATGCATCATTCGTTGGAGCAAGACTACATGGTTTAAATGTGGATGATGACGATATATTTTCAGTTTCGGATGCCTATACCCTCCAGCTTGTTTCAGGCGTCGATTTGCAAGGAGCTGTCCATAACACGTTGACAAGAATCACGTTGGTGGGTATGGACATCTAAAAGTCATCATCCCCACTCAAACATGGTAGTCTTGCTCAATGAATGATGCATTTACAGGGAACGTAAAAAGAGCTCATCAACAAGCCATTGCTGGGTAAAGGATACTAAATTGATAACACTACAACCGGCCAACTTGCTCCGGGGTCTGTCATGTGTCACATCAGATGCGGATA
Organism: Patella vulgata; assembly: GCF_932274485.2. Classification (NCBI taxonomy): domain Eukaryota; kingdom Metazoa; phylum Mollusca; class Gastropoda; family Patellidae; genus Patella; species Patella vulgata. The sequence continues at coordinate 20,119,060 of NC_065881.2, forward strand.
CGCTTGCTTGTAGATGCACTACGGATGGCTTAGAATGTACAGTATTTTGTGCTTGTAGCCTACTGTCTTAGGTTGCATCCAGAAATACCACCAAAGGATTAAACTGAATATTGCCTAGTTTTGTGGGGGTTATTTTCGTGTTTTGTGGGTAGAATTTGTTTGTTTAAATGTTCACAAAACAGCTTGTGCCCCCCTTTATCTAGAAATATGTAGTTTGTCTCTAGATATAGTTTGGTTAGGTGAAATAATGGCCCATATTGTCTGGCATTTTAGATTTTACTATCATCTAATCACCCCACAACATAATGAATGATTTCAGTGTATTCCTTGACCCGAGTAACATAAGTTTAGACCCAAAAATTATCGTCCTAGAATAAATACTATGGGAGTTATGGGGGATTATTTGAAATGGCGGTCGTCTTGGACGCCATCTTCAATTTCGCAAAACGCTCAAGGGTGACCGGAGTTCACCCGGCAGATTCTGAAAGAGGACACCATAGGCTACTAAAATCAATCCTATAAAACTTTATAGACAATTTCCAGATTCACTCGAAATATTGAGGTTTGACGACCGGACAAACTGCTTTGATACCGAATAAGCGGGTTTGACGTGAGTTCTGTTTGAAACAAGAAGGTGCAAACCAGGTAAACTCATTAAAAGTACTCAGTGAACATAATTACAACAGAACACACTGGACACCACATCTTGACTCGATTCCAAGACACCAAGCAGATATAAACAAATACACCATAATATATTACATAAACTTTATTTACATATATAAACATTTATAAATTTCACCCTACTACACTTGTTATAAACCTCCAAAAACTAGGGTGCCCACCCTTGCTTGATCAAAAAACCGAGGAAGTATACATAACAATGTTGATATATAGTCACTTCACTTTTCGTCATAGCAACAATAGAAAATCAAACTATAAAATATTCACACAAGCCTGGTTTGTATTCGTGTGTCATATGATATTTACCACGAATCTTTTAGGATAATAATACATAACAGCAATATAAATTCATAATTATAATATTCATATATGCGTGTTTTGTATTCGTATGCCAGCATCATCTTGCATTTAATTGGGGTTTTCACACATGTGTACCAATACAAGTACAAAATGTGTATGGTTATTTAAAGTAATTGGGATATGTTTGCTTCAAATCTACATTGAAATCATTCTTTTATTTTTTTTTTTTTCAAAGCATGATTCCTAAAACAGTTTTAGAGATTTATCTTCAAATTAATATCGATGGTCCAATAATGAACATTTTAAAATTAGTACACAAGTCGAGTATTTCTGTGGTTTCGGTGCCATTTGTAATGAACAAATAAAAACATATCCTACAAGAGAAAGCAGAAGTAATTAGTAATGGCTGATTCACAACCGACAAAATAATAATTAAAAGACCTGTAGATTGGACTAAGCAAACGTAAACGACTGACGTACAATTTGGACTATTCACGTATTATCCCGAAAATAATTGATTAGAAATTACAATAATTATTTTTTTAAAATTGAATATACATGTAGACCCCTTTATATACATTCATATTACATTAATTTGTGATTTTGGACTCATTTTCATCTATTTTAAACATACATTATACACGAGCTAAATCTGCCTATTGCAGTTTTTTCTTTAGGCCTGAAATGTTATCTAAATTATTAATTAGACATTCTTTAACTTATTCAGATCATAATCAACTCTCGATGTCAACACTAGCCTGCGATATTTACTGGTTTACGATCAGATTTGCTGCTCAACTTTCATTCATGATTTAATCATGAAATGGAAAATCGAGACCATGCTTTTTTTTTTATCGTACTGACTTTATTAATGATGATCGAGGCTAGGCCGAAAATTCAATCGCTAAAATCTCGGTTCAGAGTGGATCAATTTGACTGGAATATTCAGCAAATTTCCTTTACATTATCTAGTTTTTAACTATAGACAGCAAGAAAAGTTAAGCACCCGACAAATAAAAGCTGAATTATCGGTATATGTTGAAACCAAATTTCAATCCTCATGATAGCAAATCAAAGAGTGGTATATTGGTGATAAATAAGGTGTTACTTATTGGAAAATGTCTCTCACGAACGCAGCCACATGCACGTGAATCCCGCCCCCCATGTGTTGACACACCAAAGTTTCAAACAACCACAAGCATTGGGTATTTAAGGATTGGTATCGACTTCATTATCACTTTTTTGCACTTCTGATTTACAAGGGCACGAAGGAGAATTTCCCATGCATTGCGATGGCAGATCATTGGACTTCATCGGGCAGGACTTTCTTACAAGGAAATTGGAAGAAGAACTCAGTTTCACTACACCGTAATAAGCCGTCTGGTAAGGAAACATGCGCAAACAAAGGATGTAAAGGACCTTCCTCCTTCTGGAAGACCAACCGCTTACACGCCCCAGGAGTACAGAGCTCTGTTACGGCATGTTAGACGCTCTAGCCTTTCTGATTCAAGCACCCTTCTGAAACAGGCCTGGTTATCTCATCACTACTTGAGCAACCAGACTGTGAGAAACGGCCTCAAAGCTGCTGGATTAAGAGCCAGAAGGGTCAACAGGCGTCCACAGCTCACAAATCACCTCAAGCGTCAGCGTAGGTTATGGTGTGAGCACAGGCAGAGGTGGAACCTAAGATCATGTAGGAGTATACATTGAAGCGACGAAAGTCGTTTCCTCCTGCATGCTGTTGATGGGAGAGACCGCGTATGGTGGACTAGGATCATGTCCCGGGGAACATTTTGCCAAAAGTACCATTTTGAGGGGGATCCGTAATGGTTTGGGGAGGCTTCCCCTAAGACTGTAGACTGGATTTGGTGACTATACAAAGTTCATTCATAGATGCTCGCTACATTCAGGAGGTTCTGCATCCTGTAAGTATTGATCATTTCGATGACCACAGACTTCTCACAAGACTCTTGTTCATGGACGACAATGCATGACCTCATCGTTCAGGTGCTGTAAACCAACACCTGGCAAATAATGATGTGACACGAATTCCATGGCCAGCAATGTCTCCTGATTTGAACCCAATCGAACATGTTTGGGACATCATGAGCCGTCGGGAACATAGAATTAATCCTCCTCCACAAAACCTGGGGAAACTGAAGGCAGGTCTTCACGAGGAGAAGCAGCGGATCCCGATGGAACAATTAAGGAACCTGGTTAGGGGTATGCCAAGAAGAGTGGCTGCAGTTATTTAGGCACGAGGTGGCAGCACACGTTACTAATGTTTTGTGATCCCTGGGGCATTGATCCACATTATTTAAGCTGCTTTAACCGGGTGGCACACACCAAGACCTTGAACTGATGATACTTAAATACCCATCTCTTTTCGATGAAATTCCATTTCAATTTCACTGTTTTCATGCACTTTTAGTGCTCATACCCTTACAAATTTTCACTTCCAAATGACCAAATAATTGTTCTTTTAATTAAAATTTGTTTTGCTTATCTTCTTTTTCTCAGTTGCTTACCTTACTTCCATGAAGTTCACCCCTCTGTGAAAAGTCAGGAGAGTGCTTAACTTTTTTTGGCGTGTATATTATAGTGAGAACTGCCAGCAATTTCTTTTGTACATGTAAAAATATCCATCTTTCATTACAAACAAAATATATAAATTATTAATTGTGTGACAGAACCGTTTGAAAGGGTGCGTGTAAATATATATAATGGCGTTGAATGAAATTTTAAAGTTACAATCCAATTATCATCCATGTACATTAATCGTTTATCGCTAAAATTAAATCATGCCGAAGATAGTGAAACGTTTTGAGATTTTATCGCTTAAGTTTAACCATGCTAAATATTGTAAAACTGATTGAGATTTTATAATAACTGAGTATAAAGGATGTTATGCTGGTTAAAGATGCATGATTTAAGAGCTGAGGGGCTGGATGGCCGAATGGTTAGCACGAGCGAGCTGTATCATAAGGTCTGTCATTGACTCAACTGGCGTGGTTTCGATTCCCCGGTTGTACGTGACAAGGAGTAAGGTGGCGGTCGCCTGTTCAAACTCGTGGGTTTTCTCTGGGTCGTCTGGTTTCCTCCCACTACTGAAGACACGTACGCACAAGCGAATGATTGAAATACAGTAAAATTAAATCATGTTTTAGTCCCAAAATGACATAGTTTGTGTAGAGTGGACTTAAACCCCAACCCGTCTCTCTCTCTGGTATATTGGAGACTTAGCCTCGCTTTCCTATTTTTAAATGGCGAACCGTTCTAATCTAGCTAAAATCTCGAGTATCCAATGCCATCGAAAGTTGATTATGGTCTTGTTTTGTTATATGGTTTATATAACATTTCAAGCCTAAAGAAAGACCTGCAAAAGGCAGATTTAGCTCTTGCATAATGTATGTTTAAACTAGCATTGCAAGAACTGTCGGCTTTTTATCTAAATCTTAATAATTCATCTTTTCCTTTCCCTGGTTGATCACCATGTCACGCTATGCATAGGCGTACGGGCTCGATGACAGTTGGGGGGGGGGCAGAACCCAAATCCAAATTGCCCGAAAAAATTTCGGTTTTCAGACGGCGGCGGTGGTCTTCTGCGAGTGAGAAGGAGCTTAGCTTACCGTGAAGGGACCCTCCAAGAAAATTTTGGAAACTTTGACGGCGTAAGGCGTTTTCCTGCTTTTCCAGCCGGTGAATACAGCAACTTCAAAGTTGTCTACTATAGCCTAATAAAGATGGCTGACTTGAATTCCAATCAAAAGATCAATCGTTTACAGTCTACGGAGACGGGAAGGTCGGTAGAGAATTTAACTATTGCAAATGCGTTTTCCTGCTATTCCAGCCCGTGAATACAGCAACTTCAATGTGATTCAATGCAGCCTACCTTAGGTGTCTGACCTGAATTCCAAACAACTAAGAAAGCGTCGCGGGTTTTGGGGGCCATGCCCTTCCGGAAAAGTTTTTGAAAATTTAACCGCCGCAAATGCGTTTTTCTGCTATTCTAGCCCGTAAGATTAGCCACTATAAAGTTGTCAGTTTGCTACCGTGAAGGGACCCTCCAAGAAAATTTTGGAAAATTTGACGGCGCAAAAGCGTTTCCCTGCTATTTCAGCTCGTGAATAGGCTAGAGCAACTTCAAAGTAGTCTAATTTAGCCTAATAAAGATGGCTGACTCGAATTTCAATCAAAAGACCAATCACGGAGCCGGGAAGGTCTGGAGAAAATATTGAAAATTTAACTGCCGCAAACGCACTTTCCTGCTATTGCACCCCGTGAATACAGCAACTTCAGTGTAGTCCAATATAGCTTACCTTAGGTGCCTTACCCGAATAACAAACAACCAATCAATCGTCGCGAGATTTGGGGGTCTCGCCTTCCCGGTGAAAATTTTGAAAATGTAACCGCCGCAAATGCGTCTTTCTGCTATTCGAACCCGTGAGTTAAGCTACCCCAAAGTTGTCCAGTGGTTTTGTAACCGAAATCCCACTCTAGGCCGACCTGAATTCCAGCCATCCAATCAGACTGTTGCAGCTGCATTCACAAATAATAATCGATGCCCGAAAAGTAAAGTAAAGTGGCTCCAGACAAAATATAGTACAAATTAGTACAAATTCGTGGTATTCAATTAAAAAAGTAAAACTAGTGTTTTATGAGATTTCGGGCACTTTATTTTGCTAACTAGATGAAATAATACTTTAGATTTTCACTTTACACCTTTGCATTCACAAATAATAATCGAATCCCCCCAAAAAATGTAGCATAAAGTAAAGTGACTCCAGACAAAATGTTTTAACCCATAGTCAATTCAGTACAAATGCGTGGTATTCAATTCAAAGAAAAGTAAAACTAGTGTTTTATTAGATTTTTTTTCACTTTATCCGTCTGCCCGAAAAGTCAGATTGCCCGAAAGTTAGGGGGGCAGCTCTGCTTGTACGCCTATGATGCTATATTAATAATGCAAGATATCTTTACACAATCATCTGTTATGCATCAATGGATAAATTAGAATTTTAATAATTCAAAAACGACAAAGGGAAAGTGAAAGTAATTGATACTCCATTAAACCAAGTATGCATATCAAAATAAATCAACAAGCAATTCGATACATCGTTGTCATCCAGTAGTTTTTTTCTTCATACTTAAAATAGAAATACATGTCCCAGTAGTCAGCTAATGTTTTTTGTTTATGTGATTCACCATGTAACGAATACTAGTATTTGGGTAATAGGGGGTTTGGTGGCCATTTGGTTAGCGCATGCATTTGAGATCACAAGTTTTGTCATTGAGTCAAGTGGCGTGGTTTCGATTTCCCGCTTGTACGTGACAAGGAATGGGGTCGCCATCTAAACTCGTCCACTGGTTTCCTCCCAAAGCTAAAGACCTTATGTGCAAGCGAATTATAGTTTGTTTCGAGTGGGCGTAAAATCCAATTTATCTTTTTCTCTCTCTTCTCTCTCTCCCTGGACAGTTTTGACAATAATTGACTTTGGTAGTTTATTCCATAGAAAAGGTCTAGCATAGGACAAAGCACGTTTTCCAAGTTGTAAGTTTATATTTGCAGATTTTAGAAGATGTACTGTCTGAAAACTGAGATTTCTACTGGTAGTGCAGGTCTTCACAATATTATTTAAGATATGACATGTGAATTAATTATATTCATTTAATTTAATTTTCTTTTCTTTGAGTATAGTGACGGTCGTGGTGCTACCTGTTGCGCTGCTGATAGTGTTTGTAGTGTGGGGTGTCAATGTTATATAAATTATATTCGTTGATTTTTGTCAATATTTCCCATTTCTTATGTTTATTACATTAAAATATATATTTCTTTGAGTTAAACGTAATTCAAATGGGATTTAACGCCCGACTGGGCTAATGAAGACGGGCATACGCCATATTGTGTCCTATGAGGGAAATTGTGCCCGGGATCGGTGCTACGGCCTACTCTTATATCGAATTCCAACTGCCAATGAATATACGTTGACCAAGGCCCTCTGTCCTGCACCAGTGACAGGTGGATTTTGGTGGATTTTCAGAATGATCTACAGGGAAAGGTCATCGACACTTGGTGCCAAAAGACCTTCTAAAGAAATTTGTGGTGGGTCTTTCAGTATTTTGATTAGACTAATACTCAAATAGACTATAGCGAGACTAGATTCACGCATATTATTGTACAGAAATCTTCCATGTGAGCAATTGCGGGACATTTTGACTGGTTATCGGAACGCGGGACTTGGCTACAGTTTGCGGGACTGTCCCGCGAAATGCGGGACGGGTGTGGTCACCCTACCCAAAAGGTTCAGGCTGTGAAAGAGCTTGTTTACGTCACGTGACTTCTCGCTCACTTTTCCACCCGACTCGACTGATTACCGTAAGAACTATACCTGCTTCTACTCAATTTCTATGCATCTTGACAAATTTGTTATACCGATACTTTGATTTTCCAAAGGAATTATTGATTTCTTATTGAAATACATTTTATAATAGCAGAAGTATAAATAATGCCATCTATGAGAGCACCGATAGAAACTTAAGAAACGTCGGGACGGAAGTGTCATTCAATTGTCATGTGCCACTATGTGGTCAGTGAACAGAAAGAAATCGCTACTTGACTAAATAAATGGATACATTTTGGCATAGTATGTATGTTTTATAGTTAAATGTAGTATCCTTGGACTAATGTAAAATGTATTTTCAAAGAGAGGTATACTATACGAATGAGTGAACACGAGTTTGCATCGCTAAATATCCGATCGTTCCCGTAGATATATAAATAATTACAGTACGGTACATGTCTAAGTACATAAAAGGTATTAATAAAAGGAAATGTTTAATGCCTTCTTATTATAATTTGCTAAACTGATTTACATCTTTTTCTTACAATTATAATGAATTGGATTTGTGTCGGATACACTTATTCACTTCTTCGGTGCTATAAAATTTGAGGCTTATCATATTAAAAATATTTATGTGCCATACAATATAACTGAAATGTAATTGATCATTACTTTTGAAATCTCCCATTACTCATTATAGCCTTTACTTATAATTTTTTTTACAATAATAATTACATTACCCCAGCTCTGGCATATACATACAGCTTAATGTGAAGGAAATTTTGCCAGGGCGGTGGCACTATTGAATTCCAACTGCCAAAGGAACTTTTACACGCACGCCTATCTGTACACAGAGGCTCTGTTTTCCATCCCACCAACACGGCTAGACAGCTGTTCTTGTCAATCCCGTCATCCGTCACCACTGACAAGCCTTAGGAGAAACCATGCCGGAAAATCCAGATGAACTTTCTCGGTCAACACCGGGATCGTGCCGCGACTTGACGGAATTATTGAACGTGTATGGGCCCCTTTAGAACAGAGAACAGAACAGAACTTTATTCACAACTCAGATCAAATACATGACATATGAGTGATAGGTTATTTACATATTTACAAGATGGAGGCTTTTAATTTCTTAGTCAATGGACATAAATTTGTTAAGTATTATCTTTAAAAACATACATAATTTTATAATTTTTGATTGTTTGCTTGAATTAAAAAGTTTATGATATTTTAAAGTATTAGGTCTTGTGATACAAGTAAATTACTTGATTGTAATTGTAGTCTAAATAATTAAAGATGCATTATATAAGATTTCAAACATACTTCAAAAACAGATATTGCAAAATGAACCCTGAGCGAACATATTAGCCTATAACAGTTTTTATAACACTTTTAGGCCTAAAGAAAGATCTGCAATAGTTAGATTTAGCTCTTGCTTAATACATGTTTTAAAAAGGATTCGCGATAAATGGTTTTTATTTCCCAATATGGATTTTGCATAAAATATCTAAATTAGAGTATTTGCCATAGTAATTTTTACATGTCCACATAAAAAAAGTCGTCGCCCCTGTCCACCCAGAAACATAGGTTTATCTTCCCAAGATCGCGTTTTCTTTCGATATTAGCATGTACAGGACCATAACTTCATGAATGGCCCCTGATTGTACGAAAAATCATGTTTTTAGATGGTGGACACTGTAGAGGTCACAATTGTTATCTAAATTTGATGAAATTTGAAATGTAAGTTTATAAACCCAGAGATCGTGTTATTCGTGCATATTGGACAATAACTTCCCGGATTACGACCCCTAATTGTACAGAAAATTACGTTTTTTGCTTGTGGACTCTATTACAATTTTTATTCAATTTAAAATTTTTGTGAATATCAGACCAAAACTGCCGGTCAAATAGCCGCTCGTTGTACGCAGATAGTTTAAAAGTACGTAATATCAAGGTTATAGACTATCTAGAGGTCACAATTGTACGAAAATTCACTTTTTTAGCTTGTTCTCTGTTCATCTTCTGCAAAATGTGGGCGTGTCTTGCATGGCAATCGCTAGTTGATACAAAATGTATATATATATATATATATATATATATATATATAATAAATAAAAGATTCTACTCTCAGGTAAAAGTATATAGAAAAATGAGGTTTTCAGAAAGGAAAAACTAATTACATCTTAGCTAGCGCTTTCACCCACTACGGGGATCATCAGGCATTTAGGCATTTAATAATCATTAAATGTCTGATGATCCCCGTAGTGGGTGAAAGCAATTATTAAATGCCTGATGATCCCCGTAGTGGGTGAAAGCGCTAGCTAAGACGAAATTAGTTTTTCCTTTCTAAAAATATATATATATTTTAACACTATTGGCCATAATGATTATGACATGTTTTTTTTTATAATGTTATGACTTCAAACATTTGGGTCTTCACAGAGTAAAAATATACCACAGAGTAAAAATACAATTTCATAGTATTAGGGGGCCTATAATGGCCCATTTTAAGGTGTATGGAAATTACATTTCAAATATAGGAATGGAAACAACAAGTATTTGGTGGAATAGTTTCAAAGTTAATAAAACCTCTTAAAAATCGACAATAATTTACGGCCTTAAATAGACCAATTCGTAAACCATCACAAATGCCGTCTCTCGTCTCAGTCCCACTTCATTCCGGGCCGTACCACGCTTTATGCATGTTTTAAAAATATGAATCATGTTTTATAAATTCCCGAAACACGTGCACACACACAACTAACATATTATGATTGTATGTGATAATTCTCAGTAGTTTTGTTACCGAAAATATTATAAAACTACGAAATTAAAGCGATTTAGTAATTAGTTCATCGATATAGATATCGTAACGTCGTTGAGCGAACTGTCAGTGTGTGTTTATTACAGACAATTCCCAAGATGCATTGCGCGTCGCTTTGTTTCTATGAGCCGTAATGCGAGTCGCCACTCTGTATTTTTACTCTGTGCCATTAGGTCTGATCTGTGTTCAGAGTTTACTTTCATTTTTGTGATTTTTTTGTCAACTGATTATTTAGAAATAGAAAATTTAATTTATACGGTGTACTATTATGGAATTATCTGCCATACAAACTGAAGTTAACCATACAGCATACTATTACTAGATAATCAAGGAGTAAATTAAAATTATTTTTAATTACTGAATGGATTAAAATTAGTGATAGTGCTTCAGTACATATTTTATTGGTCGGATTAAGGCCTACCAGTAAAAGGGGAAATGTGATTTTGAATAGCATAAGAGTATTAGGCTTACTGTTTTATTAAAAGCTTATTGCAACTGAAAATTGAGCAAAATAATATTTTTGTTATAACATACCATAAACTTAACACTTAAATTGCTTACAAGTAATTGTAGGCCTACATATAATCAAATTTTTCGATTCACAATCTTAGAAAAAATTAGGCTTATCCATTATCCTTTTGCCAGAATACAACAGATTCTTCAGGTTAGTTCCCTCGCACATGATTCTTTTTCAATTGATTTTAATGACAACATATGAATCTAAATTTATTTTATTCGGTAGACTGTAGGACTATTATTGTATTTGTAGATTTTATTTGTTTTTACAAAAAATATAGAATGTAAAAAGAACATGTGCAACTACGGACAGTAAAGCTTAAGGCCCGGTCCCACTGCACTTACGGATGCAAAGAGGATGTAAAACGAGAAATAAAACGTCCCTCCGTTTGAAAACACCATGCATCCGTTGTGTACTCATTGCATACGTGTTTCATACGCTCTATCTATCGAGCATCCGTTCACTTTGATTTCATCCGCGCAAAAAGTTTTGAGCTGCACAAAACTTTTATAACGGATGAACTTTCTGCCGTGTACGATGTAAATGCGCGACATATACGAGCACCAAACGTTCCATGTCCGTTAAACGTCCACTGTCACACTGATCCGCAGTGAATATTTGCTAGGCCGCTACAATCACTGATAAGGATGACATCGATGCGGCTTAATGAGCCAGAAATATTAACTTTTTTCCTGCGACAAATTAAATTCTAAAACATTTTTTTTATGTATTGGAAAAATAAATAAAGGCGTTTGACGTATTTGTAGGTAAAAATTATTTCCTATTTAGTGTAAATGGGTATTAAAATGACTAAAATGCAGCATTCTCTCCGAAGCAGTAACGTCCTATGTAAACAATGCACGCGCCATTCAGCCAATGATTGACGCCGCGTGCTGTGACAGCACGTGTTAAGGCAGTCATCTTTGACAGAGATTTATTACTAGACTCGTAATTCTCTGTGAAACAGATTGGTCCACTGTATCCTCTCTGCATCCTCTGGGCATCATCGCAACTCACATCCGCTCCAGCTGAAAACGGAAAGAGGGAGGAAAGATAAGGTACATGGAACGTCTATACATCGTTAGTAAAACGGAAATAGAAAGGATGTAAGCGTATGCATCTCGTATATAAAGTTTTCAAAACGGACAAAGCTTTTGTATCTGGGATGTATCTGGTATATTGAAGGATGTCTGGAGTTTGCCTAACCCCTTCGGAGCTGTCATCCACTTCCATCCGCTTTCATCCGCTAGGCTTCCGATGAACATCCATTTAACATCCCCGCTACATACTTCCCACGTTCGTTCTTTTCCGTTCTGTTTTCGCAAATTTTCGTCAATTTTGTCCATTTCTGGAGCGGATGAAAACGGATGAGCCACCCCGAAAGTTTGCTGGTCCGCTGTGTCCTTTTTGCATACGTTTTGTGTCCATCGGCCACTGGGGCCGGGCCTTTACTATTTAAAATTTGATCCTTTAAAAATCACAACTACATGTAATTCTAAAATCACGAAAATACTAGATAGCATGTGATAAAGAATGCAAGGAATGATTTGGTTTACATCGAAGCGCAACTACTTCTTGCTTCGCGTACGCGAAACTACTAAAAAGGGCCTACAATTTAAATTACCGGGTATTAATACGTTTGTTAGACCTGACATGTCATGGAGTCAAGTAGCGTGGTTTCCTCTCACTGCTAAAAAAGACCCATCAAGTGAATTACTGAAATAAAACTGAACCATGTTAGTCCCGAAATTACCTAGTTTGTGTCGAGTGGACATTAAACCAAATTTCCCTCTAGTCTCTGAAGTCTCTCCCTACATTACATTAATAGCACATTGATTTGATTAAGCTTAGACAAGTTAGAGCGAGAGGCCATATTATCATAAGATAAAGACGTATATATCTACTTCTAGGCCTACAGTACTCAGTACTCTACATTGGAATATATCATAATATGCAATATAATGCCAATTAAGCCTAACCAATCAAATATGAAAACATCTTTCACCAACTGCGAAACGTCTTCTTTAGCTGCCATGTTTAGTGACATTACAGACAAAACCCAAGATGCAGTGCGCGACCTACTTTTTATGCAAATGAAGCAGTCGCCACTCTGTGTATTTTTACTCTGTGAATATACAGAGTGGCGACTGCTTCATTTGCATCGTCTGCAACGAGTACGATACGACGAGTCATCGTTGAGTGCTAGGCCTAGGCCTAGGCCTAGTGCTATATATAATATACTGAGCCATAATAACATAATAGATTATAATAACAGCAGTATATATCATCAAAAAAAATTATTTTGTAAGAGTACATATTTGGTGAAAGGTGTTTTCATATTTGATTGATTAATTGGCATTACATTGCATATTATGATATATTCCAATGTAGAGCACTGAGTACTGTAGGCCTAAAGTAGATCTATAGGTATACGTCTTTATGCTATCTTATGATAATATGACCTCTCGCCCTAACTTGTCTAAGCTAAATCAAATCAAGGTAATTTCGGTACTAACATGGTTCAGTTTTATTTCAATAATTCAATTGATGGGTCTTTTTTTTAGCAGTGACTTAGTGAGAGGAAACTGGAGGACCCGGAGAAAACCCACGAGGTTGGACACTCGACCCTACTTCCTTGTCGCGTACAAGTGGGGAATCGAAACCACGCCACTTGAATCCATGACATGTCATAGGTCTAATTTAATAAACGTATTAATACCCGGTAATTTAATTTGTAAGTATTTTTTTAGTAGTTGCGCTTTCGTGGGACAAGAAGTAGTTGCGCTTCGATGTAAACCAACTCATTCTTTGCATTCTTTATCGCATGCTATTTATTTTCGTAATTTTAGAATTACATGTAGTTGTGATTTTTAAACGATCAAATTTTAAATCGTAAACCCATTAAGTCTGTAGTTGCACATGTTCTTTTTACATTCTATATTTTTTGTAAAAACAAATAAATTCTACAAACACAATAATAGGCCTACGTACCACTAGTCTACCGAATAAAATAAATTTAGATTCATGTTATCATTAAAAGAAATTGAAAAAGAATCATGTGCGAGGGAACTAGCTATATTTTCCGAAGAATCTGTTGTATTCTGGCAAAAGGATAATGGACAAGCCATAATTTTTTCTTAGATTGTGTATAGAAAAAGGTTATTCTATGTAGGCCTACAATTACTTGTAAACAATTTAAGTGTTACGTTTATGGTATTGTAATATACCTTTATAAATGTCATAACAAAAATTTTGTTTTGCTCCATTTTCAGTTGCAATAAGCTTTTAATAAAACAGTAAGTCTAATACTGTTATGCTTTTCAAAATCACATTTCCCCTTTTACTGGTACCTTAAACCGACCAATAAAATATTTACTAAACCACTATCACTAGTTTTAAACTATTCAGTAATTCAAAATAATTTTAATTTACTCTGTGATTATCTAGTAATAGTATGCTGTATGGTTAACTTCAGTTTGCATGGCAGATAATTCCATAATAGTACACAGTATAAACTAAATTTTCGATTTCTAAAGAATCAGTTGACAAAAAAAATCACAAAAATAAAAATAACTCTGAACACAGATCAGACCTAATGTCATGGATATCTAGAGCAAACTTCAGATTTATAATAATTTAATATATTCTGTGCAGTTTGTAAAATGGATAATTTCATAGTATTGGGGGGGGGGGGGGCCTATAAAGGCCGTCAAAACATTACATGACACCCAGAGCAATATGCAAAGTATTCATTCTCAAGGTGTTTTTGGTTTATACTTGTTTGTAAAACGAGAAACCAATCAACTCAAATAATGTTTATTGAAAAATGTTATAGGCCTATTTCAAAAAGAATTTTAATATCGTTAATTATTTTATTTTTCAAAAATACAAGCCTACATTAGTTAATAGAACAAAAATTATAAAAGTAGTAAAGCTCACAGTGTGTCAACGTTGGAGCCAAAGATATTTTATCTTGGAAAACAACCAACAGCACAAATCTGTTTACTGGAAAACGTTATATGCCTATTTTAATATTTTTAAATTATTTTTTTTTTTATATGAAAGCTTACTTTATTAACATAACATAAATAAGAGAATCACACAGTAATAGGCTCTAGAAGACAAAGGTAAATCATGTTGATGTTGTGTAAAATAGGCCTTATCCAAAAAAGGGCGTGGCACTTTGACATTTTCAAATGGTCCATTTTAAGGTGTATGGAAATTACATTTCAAATCTAGGACTCGAAACAAGTATTTGGTGGATTAGTTTTAAAGTTTATAAAAACTTTTTACAATCGACAATAATTTACGGCCTTATAGACCAATTCATAAACCGTCACAAATGCCGCCTCTCACTTCATTCCGGGCCGTACCACGCTTTATCTAGCCTATTCATGTTTTAAAAATATGAATCATATTTTATATATTCCCGAAAAAACACACACAACTAACATATGATTGTATGTGATAATTCTCGGTAGTTTTGTTACCGAAAATACTATAAAACTACGAAATTAAAGAGATTTAGTTCTTCGATATAGATATCGTAACGTCGTTGAGCGAACTGTCAGTGTCTGTTTATTACAGACAATTCCCAAGATACATTGCGCGTCGTTGTGTTTCTATGGGCCGTAATGCGAGTCGCCACTCTGGTTATTTTTACTCTGTGGGGTCTTTTAAGAGTTGAACTGGGATTGACGTCATGAAATCACGTCATGATCTCACGTCATGACGTCAGTCACAGAGCTTTACCCTAACACAGCTCCGAAGCCAAAGGCCACGTGATTTTGGGAATGGGCTATTGGTGATTTGCATGGAGGTGTATATATTCACCCGATCCAGCAAAGTTACCCACTACTATAAAGAATCTGTTAGTAACAAAATCCTTATACTACTGGTAACAACGGCACGGTATTTTCAAAGTGCCCTTGTCTATGGGGATTAAATTTCAAAACAAGGTATCGCAACATAGATAATTTTCAAAGTTATAAAACGCTTTTATGATTCGGCAATAATTAACAGTTTATAGTCTATATAATATATGCTAGTTCCAAAAACATCGGAATTAACGTTGTTTGATTCTGGCCGTACCAGTACCCTCCATTATTATTATTCCTCCTTTAAAAATATCGATCGCGTTCTATACAATCCCGAATACACACTATTATCTGTTTATATCAGTGATAATTCTTGATAGTTTTCCTTTACGAAAATATATTAAAAACGACTACATTCGAACGAATTAGTTCATCGATGAGCCTTACGCACAACGTGATCCCGCTTTGGCACATGGTATGTGACGTAATACACAATATTTTGAACCCGTGATCCAGTAAAACACGTAAATTTGAATCATCCTTTTTGCGGTCCTCCTGCACTTACTATTAAGAGTTGATCTGTGATTGACGTCATGACGTCGCATCATGATATAGCGTCATGATGTCACTAAGCGATTTGTTACTGGTGATTTGTTACTTCCAATGTACATGAAATAACTTACGAGCAAAAACATTTTGGCCGCCGTTACCATGGCACCCAACATGGTTAGATTATGATGGGCACATTAATTTAAGAAATGGATTATACTAAGCATAAGGAAAACTCCTTGTTGCTATTCTATTGGCTTTTAAATCAAAAATAAAAGAAACATGTTTGGAATAGACTGCTTTTCCCTGTTTGACCATTTTTTTTTAAATTGTGACAAAAAGTCTGGTATTTGATTTTATCCATTTAGAAAAAGTAATAGGTATTTGATTTTATCCATTTAGAAAAAGTAATAATGTCCCATCGGAGTTGGAACTACGCCTTGGTTGTTGTCTTTGGTTTATACTACCAAAAAATCACGGGTTTAGATATCTAAATTGAAGGTTGCTAAGGACTATTGAGTGGTATTTCTTCTGAAAATGTCCTAAGACACTCGCATACTTCAAAATATCATAAAATTCTTATTCCTTGTCCCAATTTTAAAA
Source organism: Patella vulgata (assembly GCF_932274485.2). Taxonomy (NCBI): domain Eukaryota; kingdom Metazoa; phylum Mollusca; class Gastropoda; family Patellidae; genus Patella; species Patella vulgata. The sequence goes on from NC_065881.2 coordinate 20,135,698, forward strand.
AAAAGATACATTTTTGGAAAGCTCAGACTGTAGACTATGTCAATATGTTATTAAACTATTATTAAACTATTCCCCGGAAAAATCTTCATAATTTTTATAAATTGTCCTTATCCCCTTGTAAATTATTTCCAATAAAATATGTTTAAACCAGTTATAAACATGAGACAAAATAAAATTAAATTGATCCATGCTTTTATCCGTTCAAGAAAATCATAACATGTTCGATTTTTCAATCAATTGTACATGTAATAAAAAAGTATCATCCCATACTTCCGCTTCAAAGAGTCAAAATAATTAGGTAAATTACTTGATTGTAATTGTAGTCTAAATAATTAAAGATGCATTATATAAGATTTCAAACATACTTCAAAAACGGATAATGTAAAATGAACCCTGAGCGAACATATTAACCTATAACAGTTTTTATAACACTTTTAGGCCTAAAGAAAGATCTACAATAGGTAGATTTAGCTCTTGCTTAATACATGGTTTAAAAATGATTCACGATAAATGGTTTTTAGTTCCCAACATGGATTTTGCATAAAATATCTAAATTAGAGTATTTGCCATAGTAATTTTTAGATGTCCACATAAAAATAGTCGTCGCCCCTAACCATTCAAAAACATAGGTTTATCTCCCCAAGATCGCAATTTTCTTTTGATTTTGATAAAACTTGAAATGTAAATTTATAACCCATTTCAGATAGTAAATTATGGCCCCTGATTGTACGAAAAATCGCGTTTTTAGCTTGAGGTCCCTCTAGATGTCACAATTATTATCCGATTTAAAAAAAAACGTTCAAATATATCACTGTTACACCGTAATTTTGGTTGAGTTCGAATTTCGTTTAAATCGGGCCAAAACTGCCGGACAAAATGGCCACCCCTCGTACACAATTAGCGTAAAAATATGGTATATCAATGTTTTGGACCCTCTGGAGGTCACAATTTCCTTCTGATTTTGATGAAACTTGAAATGTAAGTTTATTACCCAAAGATCTTGTTTTTTTTACTATCCGCGCATATCGGATTTTTTATCTGATTTAAAAAAAATATATCTAAGATCTTGGATCCATTTGATAATCGCGGATACCCGAACTTAACTTCCTGGATTATGGCCCCTGATTGTTCGAAAAATGGCATTTTTAGCTGGCGGATTCTCTAAGGTCACAATATTTTTTTCCGATTTTAAAAACCGTTTAAATATTTCATCATTCCACCATAATAAAGGTTGAATTCGAATTTTGGGAAAATCGAAATGAAACTGCCCAACAAAATGGCCCCTCTTTGTACGCAAATTGTTTAAAAGTATGCAATACGAAGGTTGTGGACCCTCTAGAGGTCACAATTTTTATCCGATTCTGATGAAACTTAAAACATATCTTTATCCCCCAAAGATCTCAGTCCCTTTTGATATTCGTGCATTTCAGACCATAACTTTCTGGATTTTTGCTCCTGATTGTACAAAAAATCCCGTTAGTTTTTAGCTTGTTCTCTATCCATCTCTTGCAAAATGTGGGCGTATCCTGCCTGGCAGCCTCTGGTTACACTATTCGCGTACATGCGGCGGCCATTTTGTCCGGCAGTTTTGGTCCGATTTTCATGAAATTCAGACTCAACCTTCATTACGGCGTAACGGTGATATAATCAAAAAGTGATTATTCGTACAATCAGGAGCCATAATTCAGGAAGTTACGATTCGATATACGCAAGATCTTTGGGTTTTAAACATGCATTTCAAGTTTTATCAAAATCGGATTAAAATTGTGACCTCTACAGGGTTTACAACCTTGATATATCATATTTTTTTTACACTATTCGCGTACAAGCGGCGGCCATTTTGTCCGTCAGTTTTGGTCCGATTTTCACGAAATTCGAACTTAACCTTCATTATGGTGTAACGAGTATATAATAAAACGGTTTTTTAAATCGAATAAAAATTGTTACCTCTGGAGGGACCACAAGCCAATTATGGTCCAATCAGGGGCCATAATTCATGAAGTTGCGATCCGATATGCGCCAATATTGAAAGAAAACAAGATCTTTGGGTTATAAACATGCATTTCAAGTTTCATCAAAATTGGATCAAAATTGTGAACTTTAGAGTGTCCACAAGCTAAAAACGCGACTTTTCGTACAACCAGGGGTCATAATCCATGAAGTTATGGTCCGATACACGCCAATATCGAAAGGAACCGAGATTTGGGGGAGATGAACCTATATTTCAAGTTTCGTTGAAATCGGATAAAAATTGTGACCTGTAGACTGTCCACAAACAAATTGTGGACGGACGGACGAACAGGGGCGACGGCATAATACGTCCACATGCAAAAGTGGGCGTATAAAAAAACAATAGACTGGTAAAAAAAAAAAGGAAACAAGATCTTTGGGTTATAAACATGCATTTTAAGTTTCATCAAAATCGGATCAAAATTGTGACCTTTAGAGTGTCCACAAGCTAAAAACGCGACTTTTCGTACAACCAGGGGTCATAATCCATGAAGTTATGGTCTGATACACGCCAATATCGAAAGGAACCGAGATCTGGGGGAGATGAACCTATATTTCAAGTTTCGTTGAAATCGGGTAAAAATTGTGACCTGTAGACTGTCCACAAACAAATTGTGGACGGACGGACAAACAGGGGCGACGGCATAATACGTCCACATGAAAAAGTGGGTGTATAAAAAAACAATAGGCTGCAGGTAAAAAAAAATGGTTTCAAATCCAAACCTTTTAAGACGAACGAAGTAATTTTGTATGATGTCGAAAATCAAAGATACACAGCAGAATGCCATAATTTGGTCATGGAACTTAAAAATCCGAACGTTTCGAATGATAACGTAGCAGCGGTTATATCCGCATGTTTGGCTGCCGCAGGACCTCCTAAAGGTCATGAATATTCACAAAAAACTTACAGAAAATGGACATTCTTGGATTTTAGACCAAAAGTCAACAAAAATGAGCACGGGGTAAGAATTCCCAATTACTAGTCTTAATCATGCTTCCTGTTATGGATTTCTCATTGATGAAACCACTGTTATGCTACGTAGAATATATACGCCGATTTGTACATTAACTTGTGATCATTTAATTAATTTAAGTATCCCCATATTACCACGAAGGCGGCCCGGATCATTCCTTCAAAACATACAACTGCCCACGAAACGGTGGTGCCTAGAAATCAGAGTTGAGAATCATCATAGTGGGCGCCAAGCTTTCATTATAATGATTAGTATGTCGCAGCTGTCGGGCAAAATGATCGCTGATATGTGCAGGCCTAATAACGGATTCGGTTGTTTTCTTTCAAAATCATGAACATGGTTCGCGCAATTTAATCACGACACTAAACCCTCCCCAACCCCCCTCCGAAAAACACTTTAAGATTTTAAGATTCGAACCGGGGCTCTTTGTGTATAAAAATGTTGTTTTTTGATGCTAAGGTGGAGAAGATACCTGGGAGCTATAGAATATGTTGATCAAGTTCTTGTGGGATTGAGATCTCTTTTACTTACCAAAGTTATCTTTTATAAATTTTCTGTCGACTTCAGTTTCTACAAATGTTAAAGTGCCTCCATCGGTCGCGCATTGCGTTATAGCATCGTCGAAATTCTTTGGTGTAGTCGATACAAAAATGCATCTTCCGTCTGTCGGTATGAAGGTATAAGTGGGAGGACAATTACCTGCAAAGAAAAGTAGCATCTATAAACTGGTTTTGCATCTAAAAAAGTAAGTCGGAGAACTAACAGGCCATTCTTTCCAAACTTGCAGACAAAATTGCAACTATGCCCGATAAAGGCACCATGATGGTTGATAATCAGAAAGGAAATTCTAAAGTTGCTCACTCGCTGGGTTTAGGGGCTATTCAAATTATCACTTTTAAGGCTTTACCAACTCTACATATGGTCAGGTTACTACAGTATACCTAAAACTAAAAGTGTCCCTCAAAACCAAAAAAATCACCGATCATCATGGTGCCGCCATTAGCTAACAGAATAATGTTTCATACATCTGCTACACACCAAAATTTGTAAACCACTGATATTATTCGAATTTTGAACTTTTAAAACTGTCTTATCAAAATATTCAATTAGTCCAATCATCAATTTCAGTGTATAATGGTTAAGTATATTTTAGTTTAATATAGTTTTAATCGCACAATGAAACCATATCACATTGTGAATTAAAAATTACAAATCGTGAATGACAATAAATCGTGAAAATGGCCTTTTGACAATCGTGTAAATGAACAACAGATCCTAGCAGCAAAATTAATTCGACAAAATGGGCATATTGAAAATGGTGCAGACATGGGTTTTAAAATGTGCCAGAGCTGGGGTAATTACAACTTCCGCAGTTCTGTGGAAAATCAAACAATATGCCAATGATAACATCGAGAACTCGCGATTTCGGTAATTGAGGATGCCATCACACTGCCACCCGAGCTCTGCTCATCTTTTCCAGCTAACAAGGTTTTCATCAAAAATCTGGACCAGACAAGCACGTCACACGGCAACATCCCGCACTTATGCTCCTATGAGGATCCCGCGGACACTGTTCTCCGCTAATTACACCCTGTCTGACTGCTTAGAAATCAGCCCCAAAGTCACCAAGATCTGCACAGCGCATACAATTGTCTCCATGGAAAGACACGTTGCTGTCTTTACCGGTTTTACCATCTGTGCCCACGTTTCTAGTGATTTCGGCCTTCTGGTGTCGGTAAATGCTTACCAACAAACCATTATTCAAAAATCAGCACTAGCTTAGCTGAAGGTTTACTTTAACAAGTATCATAATATGCAATCAGTGCCAGTTTCTAGTAAAAAAAAAAGTAACATATTATTCTACCGCTCCCGCGCTAAACGATTGCATGTTACAAATCCTTTCAGTGATCCTGCACTGGTACTTGACAGTTACAATGTTATTCAAACCATTGGTTTGCCATTAGTTTGTTTATGTTAGCAATTCTATCCGATTAAACCATCGAGTGGGTTTATTATTTTAATACAGCAATTAATGGGGCTGAGGTATCTGGTATGACATATATTAAATAAATACCATAGTATGGAAAACTGCATGTTCCTAAAGCAACGACCTCAAGGTTTAAAACATCTAGCCGTTGCTAGATTGGTCTGACATTCCCGAACTTTTAAATTTTTTACCCCTGTTTACACGTGAACAATTACGTTGTCCAATCAGAGGTCGTGGACGGCGGCCCAGACATGGTTACGTTTATTTTTCTAATCTATAGTATCCCTCTATTAGTATAATATAATGCCTATCACAAATATGAGTAAGCCATGCAGTTCTATGCACATAGACAAAAATGTAACCATGGCGATTGTATAAATAATATATAAACTCGCATTAGATCAATAATCGATTCTGATTAAAAAAATTAAATCCATAGGATTAAGACTAAGAGACAAACTCATATTTCTAAAAAAAAAAAAAGGCTAGAAAAAAGACTGCGATTTATTGATGTTAATGAAATAATAATTGATTTTCGCAGGCATAAAAGTTCGGAAGAAACTTCCAACTTTGTATATAGTTAATGTATTGTTGATTCATAGCTATGAATGTTCTGCGTGAATGTCGGGATAATTTTCATCAGGCTGCGATTTTTCTGTCGTTTTTTAATCTTTCATTATCACTTAAAGGAGCTAAACCTCTACTGTGTGAACCGTGGTAAATAATAAACGGATTTCTTCGATTATGAACAAACTACTATACTTTGGTTATTATAAACTTACCTGTGTGTTTGAAATTACCTCCGGTTATATAAAATCCATTGTACAACTATATGTCCTAGCAAATAAAAAAGTTCTCTCTTGTAAAATTGAATTCATCACAAAGTTTGACACCGAGAAATAACCAAAATGAAGGCTAATTACGTCACTTATCGAGATATATCATTTCGTATAGGGGGGTCAAAGCAAGGCTTGTCTGTCCTAACGGTTGTGTATGAATAAGCTATTCCTCTCGGAATCCAGTAATGAGTTTGGGCGTTTAAAAACATAAATACGCCCGTAGTCCGGTATTTTGTTTCCCTCTTGTATTATAATTATTTGGTTAGAGAGTTTGGTGGGATTATTTCTTTTGAACTATATTTGTTTTACTGACCTTGAATTAATTTCACCCTTGAATATTTTTAATATTTCCTGATGGACTTAAAGTAGCTAAGTCCGTAACTCAATATCATCCAAAATCTTCGACATTGAAAACACGAATTTTTTTTGCAATTTAAATCAGCATTGGTGTTGTGGTCTTACCTGGAAAAGATGGACTTCTGATATCCAATATTTAAGACAGAATGGACATTTTACCATTGGTACACGAATCGTGTACCATAATGCGTTTCAGCGCCATTTGTAACAAGGTGCTCAAAGAATGAGGCTAGACATATTCCACAAGGCATGTCAAACGGTGATGGCATATTCTTATTTGGAGAGCATGCGCAATATATACTATCGGTGTTGACTGGAATAACCAGACGCTTGAGACTTCTGGCGTATTTCGCCGAACATAACTGATGACAATTCACAGTAAAACGGAAACGATTAAATGTAAAACAGTTTATATAAATTCATATTACATTATTATATGTGTTGCGACCCATTTGTGCCAATTTCTAGGCCCAAAATATTAGCGATTTAGCTCCTTTAAGCAGTCCTGTCAATTAACCTCAGCCGAGGCCATTGAATCATTGATTGAATAGGTATAGGCCTATAACGTTATTTTTTTTTATATATAAATACCAAAAATTATTACCAACAATTAATCATACCGCACACCGGATTAATTATCGGCAGATAGTTCAGTTTCTTTCTATTTCGCTCTGAATATTATTTCCGGTGTGCAAAAAACTGTTTAGAAAAATTTATAATCGTACGTGATCGGTAACACAATTATTTTGTAAATTCCCGGCTTTGTTTTGAAATTCACAAGGCAATGTATCCAATATACAATTATATATACAGGGGTGAAAAACAATATTATATTTACGAGTATTCGTATAATTGGTGATATATTCATTGTGAATAAAATTTAGTAGACTGACAATCAATTGTTTCCAAATCAATGTCTTTGTCTCAGTTGCTATTGTGTTGCCCAAACTCAAAAAATCGAAACGGTCGTGCGCTGTTGTGATTACAACACACGTGATTCAACCTTTACCCCTTCAACATATTATGATGGTTTAGCTCATGACGTGACACGTGTAATGTTGTGATGGACACTGTCGAAAATACAAGCAAAAACATTGACTTTTCAAGAGAGAACTTCTGTTTTTGTTTAGATATTTAATTGTGCAATGGATTTTATTCAACCGGAGGTGATTTCAAATACATAGGCAAGTTTTTAATAACAATTATTCAGTAGTTTGTTCACAATCGAAGAAATCCGTTTATAATTTACCATGGTTCACACAGTAACATAATATTGTCCATAATATTCGAAATTAAACAAACGAATTTGAATGCAATATTGGTTCATTTAAAGCAATATTGCTGATCTCAATATCCGATATTTAAGACACAGTGACCATTTTAAAATCAGTAGCCTACACGAGCCGTTAACAAACTATTTCGGACATAAATATATTTTTGATTATTTTGAAATAAAAAGTTCTAAAATGCTAAAAATAAAATCCCAATGCGTCACACCAAAATTGAAATTCATAGGGTTCGCCCTCTCAGATGTTTCATGTTTCGCGGGGCGGAATAGAAAGTACCATAATTTTTTTTATTATTTTAAAAAAGTAGCCTATTGCGTTACCAAAATGTTTGGTAAATAGGACATAACTCCGAAACGGGCACGCAGTCGCATAATGCTGAAAATCGGCCGAGTTAGTCCTATGGTGACCCCAATGCTGCACGCCAAATCTGAAGAAAAAAAAATCTGTTAACTCTTGAAATCGATAGCCTGCGTCTTCTCATGATCCAAATGCTTTACATCACATGAAAAACAATCCGCCCAAAGCTGTAGCTTCTATTGTGTTCACAGGGTTTACGGAAAGAATATAGTAGTAAACTCCTGAATATATGGTTACACAACGCCAGAAATAAATAGGGCCCGTGCCCTATCGACCGCAATCTACCTTTCCAAGTATTATAAAGAACCATATTTAGAAATTGTATTTTAATTAATATAATTTTTATCTGTTCAGACTTTTTCCAAGCCCGCATTAATACATCAGCAACCAGTTTAGATATACATTACATTTCGTGTAATATAGTGTAAAGGAGCTAAATCGCAAATATTTGGGATCTAGAAATTAACACAAATGGGTCGCAGCGCATATAATAATGTAATATGAATGTATATAAATTGATTTATATTCAATCGTTTCCGTTTTTACTCTAATTTCAAATCAGTTATGTTCCGCAAAATACGCCAGAAGTCTCAATCGAATGGCAATCTCTAGTGTCTGGTTATTCTAATTTACACCGGACAGTATTTATTTCGCATGCTCTTCAGGTAAGAAAATGGCGTCACCGTTTGACATGACTTGAGGAATATGTCTAGCCTCGTTCTTCGAGTCCCTTGTTAAAAAATGGCACTGAAACACATTATGCTACACGATTCGTATACCAATGGTAAAATGCTTATTTTGTCTTAAATATTGGATGTCAGAAGCACATCTTTTCCCGGTAAGATCACAACATCAATGTTCATTTAAATTGACAAATACAACATGTTGTCAATATCGAAGACTTTGGATGGTATTGACTTAGAGCTACTTTAATGATTAGTGAAGAAATTATATTTAAGACCATATTTTTTTATATTCTTGCTTATTATGTTCGCGATAGTATTGGATGTCAGAAACCCGTTCTTTCCGGTAAGATCACAACATCAGTGTTCATTTAAATTGACAAATAATTCGTGTTTTCACTGTCGAAGATTTGAATGATACTGAGTTAGAGCTATTTTAATGATTAGTGAAGAAATCATATTTAGGATAATACTTTTTATATTCTTGCTTATGTTCGCGATATTTTCAAAGCTAATTTACCTGTAATTGGTTATTTAAGTGCTTCATCTTGATAATAAATGTTTCTTATTTATGGGTTGTGTAAGTTATTTCATACAGAGTTAACATAATCATTATTAATCTTTAAGTTTTATTCTATCGATCTGTTATTATGAATGGATACCGAATGAACGGTTGCATAAAAAAACACTAAATATTATCTCAGGGTAGTGTTAGGGTTGACAAATCGACCAAATAAACAACTGGTTGATGTAGTAAGTTGTAGAGGATGAAATTATGGAGTTAATATTAACTCGTAATTATTAGTAGTTCACGGCCGGGTATTTTTCGCCATAAGTTCAATTCGTACGCATGTTCACTGATTAGCAGACCACCGTTATTTAAACTACTTTTCTGTACCAATGGAGACTGACATACGCCATGTAATGTGCTCCGAAGGAAATTTTGCCCAGAGATGTCGCTATGTCCTACTCTTCTGTCAAATTGAACTGACGAAGTTTCTATACGTACACATGCACAAGGAACCTCGCTTTCCGTTACTTCAGTATACTAGACAACAGACACTGTCCCTATCCAGTTCCCACGTCCGCACCCTTCACCAATGAAATGGGGGGGGGGGGATCACGCTGGAAGATTCTCAGCCAGCATCAGGACCTTCTGATTAGAGATTGAAATTGGGGTATTACAACGAAAGAGCTTGGGCCAGAGACGAAATGATCTGAATTAAAATGGGGCTTATACGTTCAACTGTTCTATTGAAGATGTGTTTTGCGTTAGACGTTTTTTTTGTAGAATATTGAAGATAAGTGAACTTTAAATGAGGTTTCCTGAAAAACTAGTATTTTAATATACCCGTATATACTGCCGTCGCCCCCGTCTGTCTGTCAGCCGGCATGTCCGTTCGTCAACGATTTCCGATAATTACTACCAGAGTTATAGAGCTTTACAACTTTGAAGACTCTGGGGATCGATTGACTTTAAATTTATACAAAGTGTTTCAGGTCATAAGAGGAAGAATCCTATTGATTTTCAACGATTCCCGATAAATTCTGCCAAAGTTATGGCTTTTAATCACTTTGGTATTTCTTGTTGACAATCTAGAGTTATTATCAGCTTGATTTGACATTTAAACAAAATGAATGAGGGCATGAAGGAATAATATTATTGGTATCCGATAATAACTTACTGTAAGCTTTATGGACCAAGATATTTTTGAAAACTCTTGTGGATGCTTTAGGGACCACTGGTATCACCCGAATGACTTGGAATTTGTACACTGTCTCGAGAGGGATATGCCTGTTGGTTTTCAACAATTACCAGGGTTATTGCCCTTGATCGCTTTAAAATTCGTATGTTGACCACAGAGACGAACGTCTATTGACATTTATACACTTTTTTTAAGGTCTTGAGAAGTAATCCTCTCAATTTGATTTCTTAATTTTTAGTTTCTTGTGAATTCTTTCACTACCGACAAACAAATTGCGCACACGACTTAGCTGCTGTGGGCACATGTTTCGTTGCCTGGTAATTTTATACAGATACCATTTTATTGTTGTTCAAAACAATCGATAAAACAGCAATTATTACGCATGTCATTCCAAACATGTCACATACAGAATAAAAAACCCGGAATCTTTAATAGTCGTACAAATCGTTTTTAACTGCACATTATTCTAAACTTAAAGGCACTCGCTCACTACCAATTTTATCATAACAAATGTATTGATATCGTTTCTTCAGTGGACAGAAATATTTAAATTATCAGAATTATATTAATGTATTTGTGGATAGCATGGTGATTATATATTTACATGATTTTAACTAACGTTTTCAGTTCTCTATTACATATATAATTGTTCCTGGCCATCGTATAAATCTTGTCGTATTGAAGCTTTAAAGGAGCTAAATCCCTATGCTTTGGCACCACGAAATGACACAAATGGGTCGCAACGCATATAATAATGTGTGTATAAACTGATTTACATTGTATCGTTTCTGTGTTGACTGCAATTTCTTATTGGTTCTGTTCGACCAAATACCAGAAGAGTCCAAATTTAATGGCAGTCTTTGGCATCTGGAATTTCAGTCTACACCAGTATGTTTAGCCTCGTTCACTGAGTCGCTTCATTACAAACGGCACTCGAAAGCATTCTGACGGGCTTTCTGTGTGTCAATGTTTTTTTCCCCGTCTTTCGAAGAAAGTTGGGGACTATTAAAATGGATCCGACTGCCTGTCCGTCACACTTTTTGGGACACAATAACCCTTCTTCTAATTATTGAGCTAGAATGTTTAAACTTGGTGTAAGTGTTTATTAGGTGAATGTCTTGACTGAGTTCAATGATTATCATTTCCCGCAATTAATGTGCAATTAATTAATATTTTCATTTATTTATTTTCGGATTTTGGCGGGGGACATCGGCCTCACTTTTCATTTTGTCTTAAATATTGGACATCAGAATCCCATCTTTTCGCGGTTATATAACAACATCAAATTCACATTGATGTTCTTATCTTACTGAGAAACAGCTGATTTGATGATTTACCTGGCACTATTTTTTAGCGCGGAATGTGACATTCTAGGCTCCTAGAGTGAAGTTTACCGTTCGTTTCTCTGTGGGGAAATAATCAAATCGGCTGTTTTCGACTGAACTTTTGATGTCACGATGTGACAATTCCAATTATCATGAGTATGGTAAACCTATCTCTGGGATCCGAGATTGGGACTTAATCCCACATTCCCGTAAGCTTTGTGAGTGCAATAGAGGCTTATGTTTTATACGCTCCCATTCCATGTGGACATAATATTATTGTCGTCGCCCCTGTCCTTCCGTTCACATTTTGTTTGCAGGTCACAATTTGTATCCGATTTTGAAAATGTAGGTTTGTATCCCCGGGATTCCGGTTCCTTTCGATATTGGCATGTATCGGACTGTAACTTCATGAATTATGAGCCCTGATTATCGAATATTCACGTTTTTAGCTTGTGGACACTATAGACGTCACAATTTTTCCGATTTTCATGAATCTTAAAATGTATGATTATAATCCAACAATCTCGGTTCCATTCCATATTGGCGCATATCGGAAACTAACTTCCTGGATTATGATCACTGATTGTGCGAAAAAACGCATTTTTAGTGTGTGCGACCCTCAAGAGGCCACAATTATTATTTGATTTTAAAAGATGTTCAAACATATCATTGTTAAACCGTAACGACGGTTGATTTCGAATTTCGTGGAAATCGGACCGAGATTATTCGACAAAATGGCCGCTCCTGATCGCAAATAGTGTAGCGTATACAATACCAAGGTGTGGCCCCCTCTAGAGGTCACAATTTTTGTCCGATTATGATGAAACTCAAAGAGTATGTTTATATCCCAGATCCCTTCGAATTAAGCGCATATCGGATCGTAACTTCCTGGCTTACGACCCTCTAGAGGTCACAATGTTTATTTGATTTTAAAAACCGTTTATATAAAAAAAATACCACTGATACAGCATAATATTGCTTGAGTTTGAATTTCCTACAAATCGGACCGAAACTGCCTGACAAATGGCCGATCCACGGTACGGATATAGTGTACAAATGTAATATCAAGGCTGAAGACCCTGTAGAGGTCAATTTTTATCTAAATTTGAAGGAACTTAAAGAATATGTTTCCTCGGTCCCTTTCGATATTAGCGCATATCGTACAGTAACTGCCTGGATATGGCCCCTGATCGTACGAAAATCACAATTTTTATTTGATTTTAAGAAACGTTCATATATTATTACTGTCGCATTATAGTTATGCTTGAGTTTGAATTTTGTGATAATCGGACCGAGACTTCCCGTCAAATAGCCACTGATCCCTTATACGTAAATACATGTAATGCCAAAGTTGTAGACACTCAGTTCCGTTCTATATAGGCGCATATTGGACGGTTACTTTTTGGATAATGGCCCCTGACTGTACGACAAATACCGATTTAGCTTTTGAGTCCTCTAGAGGTCACAATTTTTCTCTGATTTTAATGAAACTTTAAATACGTTACTATCCCTACGATCCGGTACCTGTCGATATTGGCGTGTATGAGACCGTTAGTTCATGGATTATGACCCCTGATTGTAGGTAAACGTACTGCATCGCCCTCGGGAGGGGACGAATCCTATCGACATTCGCGTTCCTGAGTTACCCCCATTTCCGACAATCTTCATAATTCGATCAACTTTGCTCGATAGTCCGTCCGGGGGTAACTCACCCTAAAAACACTTATTAACACATTAGTGTCTAGTGGTTTTCAATTAACCTTTTTCTGTTCCAATTTAATGTGGGACAGTGGCATATATTAACACGTTAGTGTCTAGTGGTTTTCAATTAACCTTTTTCTGTTCCAATTTAATGTGGGACAGTGGCATATATTAACACATTAGTGTCTAGTGGTTTTCAATTAACCTTTTTCTGTTCCAATTTAATGTGGGACAGTGGCATATATTAACACGTTAGTGTCTAGTGGTTTTCACTTTTCAGTGTAAGTGAGTTAACCTTTTTTTGTTCCAAATTAATGTGGGACAGTGGGATTGGAAACACCGTACATTTAAAGCATTCTATGATATACTTTTTCTAGAAATACTATGTGTCCTAAAGCTTGTTAATATATTACAGGGATTAGATTTCTTGAATGCAGCTTTATGCCTTATCAAATTTGCTCGATATTCAAATTACTGTCTATGGCTGCTATGTGGGCGCATTTCCACGCACTGCGTGACTGTCTTAATTGATAGCATCTGTATATGTTTTATGAATTTAAAACAAAAGTGAAAGTCCTTACCTCTTCGTTTTGAGTAATATTTTAACAGATCGTTAGTTTCCGTCATTGGGTTGGTTAGTAGTGGTATGAAATTGTAGAAATAACATCTTTTAGATACAACATCAAAGCTAAAACTTTTACATGCTGACAATCTAGAACAATCTGTAGCGCATTGAAATTTAAATCTAGAATTGGTTTGTTGAAAAAAGTTAGTTGTTAGCTGAGCTTGGTGTCTGTACAACCTCCATCGCGACTCCTGGATTAAAACTGTATGTCCTATTTGAAATATTGAAATTAGCCACAAGTAACCCTGGATCACATAAGTTGGCATCTTAACAAAAATGAAACATTTACTCAAGTATTCTTACAACTAAAGATTGGCATTTTTAAGTTCCTATTACAAGTCGATTCTTTTGCACTGACGCGGCGTACCGCGCAGCTTTATAAATCACGAAGTATTGATTATAGTCTAGTTACTGTATACGTTCAATTTATCCTTCCCAGTTTATCAGAATGATATCAATCTGCATCGATTTATTCAGGTTTTACCATACAAAAAAATTCAATTATATCACGTTTCTCTTAGATACAACAGAGAGAACATACCCCCAAAATAAAAATTATTTGACTAACATTCTAAGAACTGTATGCATCACTAGTTGTTGTAGAGAGCGAAGTCAGTGCTAAAATGCGCCCATATTGGTTATCTAACGTTAAATTAAAGATTCATTATAAATGCAAGGGCTAAATCTGCCTATTGCAGGTCTCTTTTTTCTGGCTTAAAATGTTATAAATTATTATTTAGACGCTTATTCACATAACCCATTCGGATCAGAACAGTAGGACGTTAAACCCCATTTCATTTTCGTGTTGACATAATCACTTAGATATAGACAACGCCCGCCATATCATCGTTAAACGATAATATGGCTTGCAAACACGGTTAATTTAGGCCATTTTGACAACGCTTCAAACAATTATAACTTCGATCAGAATAAATTAATTACACACATATTTTTATCTATTTTTGAACTGTCAGCTTTTTGTTTACCCCCCCCCCCCAAAAAAAAAACAAAAAAAAAACCCAACATTAATCTTACATAATGGATTTTTAATAAGACTATTAAATAAAATAAAAACTTAGTTCTGTAAACGGTCTCGATTCCGATGTCGATGGGTTATTCCGCTGCTCATATTCGTGATTTTAAACGCCCATAAATAATATCACCCTACAGGTAAGATTCTGAGCGGCGCATACGTGGGTGACAATAAAAAGTACCCAACCTTTTCGGTGGGACCATAAGCAGGTGTGTACATAAAACAACTCTTTGACAGTTTGAAGACAATTAGGCTACATTGTACAAGTAACCATATAACTAAGATTTACCATGTATTAGTCGAAGCACGTATCAATGGAACGGTCGATGACATCTGAATGCCAATAAACAACAACCGTTAAGTGGTTCTTCAAACTGAGCAGACGGGAAAAATATTTTTAAATAATCTGGGTTTTTCTTATATTTTGGATCAACAAAATGCTTTTGATGTATCCATATTGTCACAAATAGAACTTTGTATATAAGATCAATTTATCAGTAATGGTTCGCCACACCAGAACACTCAAGTAAACTACAGTTTTATAAATTATATAAAACCATTCGCCAACCAGAATCTTACCTCTAATAAAACTACTATCTGGCATTTTCGTTGCCGTACTCTCTAACCAAATATTGAAACCGGACAATATAATAAAATCGAAAGATATACAAGATCATCCAAATGTTGTAATATGGGAGCTGTTGAAGACGAATTTCCCATTCTGCTGTGCTGTCCCGCTTATATATCTCCCTACAAAATATTATTCGCGTTATTTTTGGTATTTTCCCTATCACTACAAAAGCCAAAAAAAACCCTAAAGAATCACGAAGATAATAATAAAAAAACTGCTTAATCTTGGAAAATATCTACATTACTCAATTAAAATAAGCAAACGACAGTAAGATAACCTTACCTGATGGGAATCGCGAACCTTTAACTGAGTATTCTTTTATCAACCGAATATAAATTTGGTTAATTATCAGTCTTTGACCTTCTTCTGAATATACTTTCTAAATATTATGTACATAAATGGGGTGGTGGCTGTTGTGTCGTGTGTGTATATATATTTATTTATTTGTGAGGGTCATGGGAGGTGGAGGGGGTATTTGTTTTTTCGCGAATTCGAGCCTACAGACTAAGCATGTGGAATAGCTATATTAAGAAGATGTGTATTGTCAGGGGCGTACATTTAGATTTTGTTTGTGGGGGAGGGGGTAGCAAAAATGCGACCGACTGATGCACATGTCCCTAATACGAGTGACGCAGTCAGGGGCCAAGCACCACAGATGATAGTTTTCTAGGGCCAGTAGCTGATCTGGAAGCTGGGAATAGTGGGTGGGGTGGGGCGGTTCCAAATCTAGGGCGCCATCCACAATCACCTCCCACGATGAATGTCAACAAAATACTGGCTTTAACACTGGGAGTCCCGGTAGAACATAGATCGGATTGCCTATAGTTGTTCGTCGATCGTTATCTCATCGGAAAGCAGTATTATTCAAGTTGACATAAAGTATATGTCATATAATATGATGATTGTTATTGACACTGACACTAACACTGAGCAACCTGAGAAAATTTTTAAAAAAATTAAACCAATATCCTGGCACTTGAGGTCACTGATGGGAGCCAATTCTTGTGAACAAGAGAATCAGAAATAGGATTCAATGGGACAGAATCTCTAAAAATGTCCCTGTCAATTCCGCCTGTTTTGCCAGAGTTGCCAGAACATTTGTACAGTCTGACGTCCCACGACCCATGCACCAACGGTACTACTAACTGGGCAGTTCACTATAACCGTGAATATGACATTACTGGGGCAGTATAAGACCACAGAGGAGTGGAAGAATGATGCCATAATGGAATCTAGAGGCGCCGGCGCGAACAAAAATCAGTTACTGACCTTTTAATTTTTGGGACTGGGCCTGAAAAATTAAAGTCAATGTCATGACAAATGGGATCAGATTTCCCTTAACGAGAGGATAAGAAATGGGACAGAAATCTCGGGGCCCTTCCGTCAATTTTGTCGGTTGTGAGAGTAGAAATAATAATTCTACAGTCTGTCGGTCCACTCACTAGTGGTACTACTAATTGGGCGAATTACTGTAACTGTGAATATGATAGTGATGAGATTGTATAAGACAGAGGAGTTGAAGAATAATGATACAATAGATTATGTAACTGAATTTTAATTATTGGGACTGGGCCTGAGGGGACTTTGTCTTACGGGAGCGTTTACTTTGTCTCTGAAATGCCATTTACTGTACTTTGGGATCTGGGGAAAGGTTTTGCAGAATTCTGATGGTCAAAAAATACTTACAGCATGAGTAAAATACGTTTTAATTTCTACTGGAACTAAATATGCAATAAGTAAAAATTCTTAAGTTCAATGGTGGTTGAATGGCTGAATGGTTAGCGTGTGCGCGCTGTATCATAAAGTCTGTCATTGAGTCAACTGGCGTGGTTTCGATTCCCCGGTTGTACGTGACAAGGAGTAGGGTCGCCTGTCCAACCTCCGGGTCCTCCGGTTTCCTCCCACTGCTAAAGATCCCTACGCGCAAGCGAATTATTGAAATAAAAATAAACCAAACGTTAGTCCCGAAATGACCTAGTTTGTGTCGAGTGGACGTTAAACCCTATTCCTCTCTCTCTCTTAGGTTCAATAGATCGCCTTAACATTTCATAATTTAAAGATTTGTTTACGTATTTCTGAAATAAACTATGCTTCCGATAACTTCCTACCAACTGTTCGACTAATGTTATTCGCATGACAATCAATAATATAATTTAAGTTATCAAAATCTTCGTAAGAAGCTCTCTCAAATTCTTAGACCAACATAGTCATAACAGGGAATTTTATTTTCAAACATGAAAAATTGACTAGGTTATTTTATACTATAATGTTGTAGTTTAATAATAATAACTTCCTGGTTGTACGAAAAATCGCGTTTTTAGCTTATGTGGATTCTCTAGAGATCGCATTTTTTATATATATATTTTAAAAACCGTTTAAATATATCACTATTCCACCATAATGGAACTTAACTTACTGGATTATGGCCCCTGATTGTTCGAAAAAAAATCGCATTTTTAGCTTGCGGATTCTCTAGAGGCCACAATTTTTTTCCGATTTTAAAAACCGTTTAAATACATCACCATTCCACTATAATGAAGGTTGAATTCGAGTTTCGGGTAAATCGAAATAAAGCTACCCGACAAAATGGTCGCTCTTTGTACGCAAATTGTGTAAAAGTATGTAATACGAAGGTTGTGGACCCTCTAGAGGTCACATTTTTTTTCGATTTTGATGAAACTTAAAAGATGTCTTTATATCCCCAAGATCAGAGTCCCTTGTGATATTTGCGCATTTATGGCCCCTGATTGTACGAAAAATCGCTTTTGTTTTAGCTTTTTCTCTATCCATCTCTTGCAAAATGGGTGGGGGGGGCGTATCTTGCCTGACAACCGCTGGTTCAACTATTATAGGGAGAACTGTCAGTTATTTTATCTACTGTCCCATAATACCGCTTTAACTTACATATAAATGAAAGACATGGTATGTATTGTTTACTCTGCTCGTCATATTTCAGCATATAACTTGACGCTGACTCTCTAATCAAAATGTCTCGGGTTCGCTCTCGATGTTGGTAGACAAAGTTACCCGGAATTTTCCAGCGTGGCTCCCCTTTGTCAGTGGTACAGGGCGGAGCGCCTGGAAAGGAACTGTCTAGTTGTTTGGATGGTACGAATAACCGATGTCCCGTGTAAACTTTGGGGTACACGTACAGGAACCTGTGACAGTTGAAATTCGAAATGAATGTGGGTCGAAGGCCACTGTCCGGTCAAAATTTCCCTAATACCACACTGCATGACTTATGACTAATTTCTTCAAGTAGTGGAGTCGAAGTAAGAGTTAACCTAGAACAAATTGCAACAGGTTTCTTGGTACCGTTGTCTTCGTGAGATCGTCCACTACAACATACCCAAAGTTCTCTGGGGAAAGGGCCTAATTAACATAAATTCAATATGGCCACCAAATGTACCTCTTGAGTCACAAACTCCTCTAATATTGAGTTTTCGCCTTACTAAATTATTACAGATGGAGACATGGCCTCTGCAAGTCAGAATATCTTGTCAGAAATTATCATAAATCAACCCCATGACGACAGCACGTCTTATTCTGACGTTTAATGTCATCATACAATTTTAAAAAAAAAGACTGAGCCCCTTGGAAGAAGATAACTGATAGAAATTTGAATGTGCAGTCATGAATTGTCCCATTTCTTCTCAAGTCTTCGTAGTCTATCACATGTCCCAAATATTATTTATCTGTTTATCTTTTTCAAATTATTTTCTTGGCTTAATTCCCCGTCTTCCGTCTTTCCCCACCCACAACAGCACCTGAATCTGGACATCATGTGGACGTATATTGACGTCGCCCCTGTCCGTCCGTCCGTCCACAATTGTTTGTGAACACTCTACAGGTCACAATTTTTATCCGATTTCAATGAAACTTGAAATATAGGTTTATCACCCAACGACCTCGGTTCTTTTCGATATTCGCACATATCCGACCATACCTTCCTGAATTATGGCCCCTGATTGTACGAAATATTGCGTTTTTAGCTTATGGACCCCATAGAGGTCACAATTTTTATCCGATTTAAAACACCGTTACCATAATTTTACCGTTACACCCTAAGGTTGTTTGAGGAGTTCGAATTTCGTAAATATCGGACCGAAACTGACGGACAAATTAGCCGCCCCTCGTTCGCAAATAGTGTCAAAATATTGTGTATCAGGGTTGGGGACCCTATGGGGTTCACAATTCTCATCTGATTTTGATGAAACTTGAAATGCATCTTTATAACCCACAGATCTCGGTTCCTTTCGATATTCGCGCATATCGGACCATAATTTTCTGAATCATGGCCCCTGATTGTACGAAAAATCACGTTTTTAGCTTGTGGACCCCATAGAGGTCACAATTTTTATCCGATTTAAAAAAACGTTTGAATATATCACCCTAAGGAAGGTTTAGTTCGAATTGCGTAAAAATCGGACCGAAACTGACGTACAAAATGGCCGCCCCTCGTTCGCAAATAGTGTCACAATATTGTGGATCAGGATTGTTGACCCTCTGGAGGACACAATTTTCATCTGATTTTGATGAAACTTGAAATGCATGTTTATAACCCACAGATCGCAGTTACTTTCGATATTCGCGCATATCAGACCATAACGTCCTGAATTATATGGCCCCTGATTGAACGAAAAATCGCGTTTTTAGCTTGTGGACCCCATAGAGGTCACAATTTTTATCTGATTTAAAAAAAAAAGTTTGAATATATCACCGTTACATCCTAAGGATGGCTGAGTTCGAATTTCATGAAAACTGCTGGACAAAATGGTCGCCCCTTGTACGCAAATGGTGTAAACATCTGGTATATCAAAATTGTGGACCCTCTAGAGGCCACCATTTTGATCCGATTTTGATGAAACTTGAAATGCAAGTTTATAACCCAAAGATCTCGATTCCTTTCAATATTCGCGCATATCGGATCGTAACTTCCTGAATTATTGCCTCTGATTGTACGCAAAATCGCGTTTTAGCTTGGGGTCCCTCTAGAGGTCACAATTATTATTCGAATTAAAAAAATGTTCGAATATATCACCGTTACACCGTAATGTTTGTTAAGTTGGAATTTCGTGAAAATTGGGCCAAAACAGCCGGACAAAATGGCCGCCCCTCGTACGCAAATAGTGTAAACATCTGGTAAATCAAGGTTGTGGACCCTCTAGAGGTCACAGTTTTGATCCAATTTCGATGTGAAACTTGAAATACATTTTTATAACCCAACGATATTGGTTCCTCTCGATATTCACGCATATCGGATCTTAACTTCCTGAATTATGGCCCTTGATTGAACAAAAAATCACGTTTTTACTTATGGTCCCTGCAGAAGTCAATTTTTTTTATCCGCTTGAATATATCACCATTACATACTAAGATCTTGGTTTGTTTTGATAATCGCCGATAATCGAACTTAACTTACTGGATTATGGCCCCTGATTGTTCGAAAAATCGCATTTTTAGCTTGCAAATTCTCTAGAGGCCACAATTATTTCCGATTTTAAAAACCGTTTAAATACATCACCATTCCACTATAATGAAGGTTGAATTCGTATTTCGGGAAAATCGAAATGAAACTACCCGACAAAATGGCCGCTCTTTGTACGCAAATTGTGTAGAAGTGGTTGTGGACCCTCTAGAGTTCACAATTTTTATCCGATTTTGCTGAAACTTAAAACATATCTTTATATACTTTTTGATATTTGCACATTTCAGGCCATAACTTCTGGATTATTGCCCCTGATTGTACAAAAAATCACGTTTGTTTTTAGCTTGTTCTCTATCCATCTCTTGCAAGATGTGGGCGTATCCTGCCTGGCAGCCGCTGGATCCTAATTGGTTCGCCCACCTTACAAACACAGCTCGGATCCTCATGAATCTTTTAGAAAAGGGCACTTTTTCCAATTCCAAACCATTTGGATATTGTATCACACCCAGATAGAGCATGCACAGACGGAAGGTATCAAACTCTGTCAATTTGTAGACGACAATGTGAAAACTTTGAAGGCGGGTGAGGATGCCGATATCATCATTGCCAAGACAGGAATCGAACGGGTTCTATGTGGTTGAGGAGGATATTGACCTCTTGGTAGGGTGCCCCACCAGAAATAAATATCTCCAAATATCTCGACAATTATACCACAATATTTATATATACACCAAGCCTTAAATCAGTTTCAAACATTTATAGTCACTAAATAAACGGCCATGCTGTACTTAATAAGCTATGACCATTTAATCATCCATAAATAATACACTGAAAGATGGTTCCGAATGTCGGCCATAACATCCGAGCACGTGTGAGTAAAAAATAGGTAACGTGTCCTTGTTTTGAAAGTAGTCTCGCTTAACCAGTCTACCTACCATTCTACGTTTGATTAACAGACCGGGGTAATCAAGACTACTTTTTTACGAAACATAGCAGAAAGCTTGAACAAGAAATTGTATTTAGAAACACGCACGTTGGGCAACTCAACAATTGTTTTAAGAACCTTGTAAAAGTAAAATGAAACAACTTCTAGTATAATGTTCTTTCTTAACGCAAGTATTTCAGGGATATTATTTGTACTAAACCAAAAGACGCCACTCCTAACGGTACAGTTAATGATAAAGCAATTTAAAAAAAAAAAACGAACGTAATTTCTAAAGCTGTTGTAACAAGCCATCAGTGAGGCTGATGTCCCCACGCCGAAATTGCAAAATAAATAGATGGCACATATTAATTAACCACACATTTATTTTTTTCACTAAGTTTCGTCACTCTCTATCAGATAGAATCAAGATTATCTTGTCCCAAACCATCGACAAATGAAATCGATTAGCTCTGCTTAGCTTCAGCTCGAAATGTTATTCACTGAACACAGTCAAGACATTCACCTATTGAACATCTACATCAGTGGTTCTCAACCTTTTTTTGCCAACGGCACACCTTGGAACACATGAAATAATAGCGGCACACCGGGCTAAATATATACTGAGCGCCATGGAAAACGCATCACTTTGTTTTTCGTATAACAAAATGATCCTGTAAACATATCTTATTTATTTTGCTTCTTATTGTGAACAATATTCAAATGGGAACACATCAATAACAACACATTTGTACACTTATGGATGTTTAATCTATAATCAACGGTACAAAGTCAGAGGGGTTAAAACCAAAAGTACGACACAGTTGTCAGTAGCGCGTGTGTCCTCCACGGGCTCTTACGCACGCTGTGCAGCGACGTCGCATGGAATTTACCAATGTTTGAAAGAAGGCCTGGGGCAAATTGTTCCATTCTTGGACAAGAGCAGCTTCTAAAGCAACAATGCTGTGCATCTGTGGTCTCCGATACAGACGGCGTCCAATCTCATCCCAGACAATGTCATGTTCTATCGGTGCCATGTCCGGAGACATTGCTGGCCAGTCCAAGACATTGATGTTGTTAGCAGCCAGGTAGTCCATACTGTAACGGGCGGTATGCGGACGTGCATTATCCTGTTGGAAGTGCTGAAGTTGTGGTGCGATCGGAACAACAATTGGTTGCAAGACATCATCACGGTAGGCTACAGCATTAACGCGGTCCGGTGATGAAATGTGAAGCCTCCCCACACCATTACACTTCCCCCACCCCATCGATTCGTTTCGAAGACGCAGCAGTCTGCAAGACGTTCCCCAAGACGTCTCCACACACGTTGACGGCCATCAGCGTGATAAAGATGAAAGCGACTCTCACCACTGAAGAGCACACTTTGCCAGTCTACTCTTCTCCATGTCTGGTTTCCTTGAGCCCATATCAAACGTCGCTGACGGTGATGATCCCTGAAGATAGCTCCAACTTAAGGTCGTCGTGCACGGAGTCCTACTTCTCTTAAACGACGTCTTACGGTGTTGGCACTTACTGGTCCTTGTCTTCCGACGACTGCTGCACATGTTCGAGTCGCTGGGCGGAATCTGTCACGCAGATGAGTGACCCGGATGTAGCAGTCTTGAGCCTGGGTTGTAACGCGTTGTGGACCAGGACGTTGACGGTCACATGTTGATCCAGTAACTCGAACACGTTCCACCAAAGTTACAATAGTGGACTGATGACAATTGAAGTGTCTGGCAATAGCACGTGTAGACATGCAAGCCCTGGACATTCCCATGCCTTCATTCCGTTGATTTTCAGTAAGTCTCGGCATCTCTAGCTCGATTCCTTCACACGTCTAACAACAAATTACGATAGATTGATGTTTCACAGTTCATGTACTTCACATTAAGTTGAAAACATGCTTTTAAAGGGCTCACACACAATGCT
The DNA here is from genome assembly GCF_932274485.2 of Patella vulgata. NCBI lineage: Eukaryota > Metazoa > Mollusca > Gastropoda > Patellidae > Patella > Patella vulgata. The sequence goes on from NC_065881.2 coordinate 20,159,497, forward strand.
GCACGTGAATATTGGGTTTTTCATGTGCGTCTCGTGCAATTTCTTTTTTGTGCACACGGCCGATATGTTTTGCGTTTGGGAGCATTGTGTGAAACAATAGTTCATAGTATTGCATAATATTATACATACAAAACCACCTAGTAATAAAATATTTGGGAAAAAAAGTGATGCGTTTTACATGGCGCTCAGTATATATGAAAAATATTTGAATTTTGCAAAACATGGCTAGTCAGACGGCATACAACCGTAGACAAGGAATAGTCATAGACACATAGAATGACTCCAATTAAATAAAGAAAAACACCACAGCTAGGAATACTCAATTGGGATCATGTGTTTTTTTCGCATTTTCTTAGTGTGCCACGTAGGAAGAGAGAGAGAGAGAGAAATGGGGTTTAACGTCCACTCGACACAAACTAGGTCATTTCGGGACTAACATATTTTTTTTTTTAAATTTTATTTCAATAATTCGCTTGAGCGTAGGGGTCTTTAGCAGTGGGAGGACCCGGAGAAAACCCACGAGGTTGGACAGGCGACCCTACTCCTTGTCACGTACAACCGGGGATTCGAAACCACGCCAGTTGACTCAATGACAGACTGTATGATACAGCGCGCGCACGCTAACTAATCAGTCATCCAACCCCCCCCCCCCCACGTAGGAATTTCTCGAGGCACACTGGTTGAGAATCACTGGTCTACATCAAGTTTAAACATTCACCTTATAGACACCTACGCCAAGTTTGAACATTCTACCTCAATTAGAAGGAGAGTTATTGTGTTCCAAAGTCTCGACCAATCAAAGTTTATCACTCTGCTTACCCCCAGCAAAAAATGTTCATTATCGAACTTAGTCGAGGTATTGATATAATAAAGCTATACACCAAGTGCCCTCACTTTCACTTAATTAGAACTAAAGTTATCGTGTCCCAAAGCATCAAACAATCAAACTGCTTACCCTGAGCAGAAAATTCGCATCTTCAAACTCCATCAAGGAATTCACCTAATTGACACCTACGCCAAGTGTGAACATTCTAACTCAATTAGAATGAGAGTTATTGTGTTCCAAAGTCTCGACCAATCAAATTGCTTGTCACTCTGCTTACCTTGAGCAGAAAATGCTCATTATCGAACTTAGTCAAGGTATTTATGTAATGAAAATATACCCCAAGTTTCATCACTCTCACTTAATTAGAACTAAAGTTATCGTGTCCCAACGCAACAACCAATCTAATTGCTTATCTCTGCTTACCCTAAGCAGAAAATGCTCATCTTCGAACTCCATCAAGGCATTGACCTAATAAACACCTACACCAACTTTGAACATTCTAGCTCAATTAGAAAGAGAGTTATTGTGTCCCAAAATGTGTGACGGACAGACAGACAGGCGGACAAACCCATTTTAATAGTCCCCTGCTTTCATCGAAAGGCGGGGGACAATAACCGATAAGCTTAATATTACTGCTATTCAGAATCGTCAACAGTAGATTTTTTACGGCTGTAATAGTTGATAGATGTGTAGAGAATTGCAGGTGCGATGGCTATTTATAGTATCATAGACTCTAGCGCCGAGTGTTATCATAGTGCGTAGTGTATGCGAGATAAGCCACTGAAGCGTGTACATTCGCCGTGTCGAGACCAACTTTCTGTACGGTGCACGGGTCACCCTACTCTTGGTTCTATTGTTGCATCTTGTAAAGTCAAAGATGCCCAACCGGGTTTAAAGATTACACAACTTGAGAAGTCCAAAGATGGTTGTTGGTACATCAACAGAGAACGAGAACACTGGGGTTAGGACGTCACAGGATACCTTCCGTTTGTGCATGCCAGAGCTGGCTGTGTGCGACACGATATCAAGATTGTTTCGAATTGGCAAAGGTGACGCTTTTAAAAAGATATAAGAAGATTAGAACTTCTACATACACGCTGATATGGGGGTTTAACGTCCTAAACTCCTACTGTTCTGCTTCGAACTGGGCTCCAGCATACGCCATATAGTGTGCTAATAGGGTAATTTTGCCCGGATAGCGGCACTACGTCCTACTCGTACATCGAATTCCAACTGTCAAGGGATCGTCAGGCCCTCCGTCCTGCATCACTGATGAAATCTGGATGACATTTCTCGGCCAATGCAGAGATCGAACACCCGACCTCCAGTAGAGAGCCAGCGTCTTACCCACTTAGCCACCGTGATCCTTTTGTCCGCAAACATTGATGAAATTAAAGTTGCGGGAGAAGGGGCCTGTTGTGTTTATATGGTGGGCGAACAATGGAAGCACTAGAAAGCTTGCGCGTGAAAAGAGTTCAGTGAAAAGATGGTTGAAAGCCTGCCAAGCCTGGCCTGTGTCCAATCTTAGAACTTACCACCGACACAAGATGTTACAAAGTATCTCGCTTTCCCTGTGTACTATCAGGTGCAGATTGTATTGGGCGGGGCGGTAAATTAACGTAAATTAACTGCACTAAAGATGCGCCAAGTAAACTACTCGCCTATACGGCAAATCACTGGGCCTGCTTGATTTGTCCCCCGATAGGCGAGCCGGTTTGTACAAGGCGTACGCCGGTCAGGTTACCGTATCAGAGCAAATCAAGTGACCCGGCTGATAATAAATTTGGCGTCGGATAATATTATAACATTAAACCGGTAACAAGACATGTTTTAATAACGATAGGTTGCCAGGCAACGAAACATATGCCCACAGCAGCTAAAGCGTCCGTCTAGTCAACAAGAGTTGTCGCATATTTTTACTTTTTTCGGTAATGAAACATTTATAATACAATAAAATCTGATTAAAAGTAACAACTCATTAAGTAATTATCAAGTTCTGTCACATGCGAACGTTTAGAATACGAAACATTTAATATCATGGATTTAGCTGTTCAGTTATCAAAATTCATTGAAAAATATACTTGTTCGTCTCAAGACCTTAAACTCTGTGTATCAATCTGAAGTCAATCGGATGATAAATTTTGCCATAACGCTGGCGGTAATTATCGCTGAAAATCAATAGACTTCTTCGTCTCATGACCTTAAACACTGAGTATAAATTTAAAGTCAATCGGATGTTAGCTTTGGCCTATAGAGCGTCCACAAGCATTTGTGGACGTCGGACCGATGGATGGACGGACGGACGACAATATACGACCACATTTCAATGTGGGCGTGTAAAAACAGTATTCATGAAAGCATTACTATAAGTAAGTGACCGCAAAATAATACAGAAAATTATTTGTAGTATTACCGAGAAAAAAAAAATAAATGACATATGAACATCTGGTTTTACGAAGCCTTAATTCAACTTTAAAGCATTCGTGTTTAATGGCACTCCTAACTAACGTGAATTTTATCTTGTTGACATGTTCACCATCTTGCGCCGGTGATCGCCGCTGCCGATAAAGCGGCGCATTCGGCGTACGCCGCTGCCGAATTTTTGTCGACTTCCAGTTAAATCAAGTGACCTCGCCGGGGAAACTGCCGAACTGTGGTCAGCCGGTATGGATAAATCAAGCAGGGCACTGACACGTCTATATGATGCCTATTCCCACAACAAAACAATGTTATTGAAAGTAAAACAATCGGCTCGGGAAAGGGCAATACAATACAAATTATCTTAACAAATCTCTCTTTCAGATAACCAAAATTATAGGGTGAAAATTCGGTGATAAATGACAGAAAAAGGATTTTTTTTATAACACTGTTGCGTTGTCCGCTTTCTAGAGGGCACAATTGTTGACGAAACATTGTCAACTGTTAGGATTGAATTTGAGCCCAATCGCTACTTTTGTCACGGGGTTATAGCCCTTTAATTAGCGTTATTTCGCTTGTCACTCTCAAAAGAGGCCACAATTTTTGACACACTTTTTCAAATCTTAGGATAATGAATCTTCGTAATCGAATTCGAACACAATCACTATTATGGACCTTTCATTAGAGTAATTTTGCTAGTACGCTCTCTCGAGGCCACAATTTTTTCTTTCGGGAAGCTTGAATGCTGTCTATGGCTATCTCTGTGGGCCTATTGCCATGCTTTGCGTGGCTGTCATTTTAGCTGCACGAACCTTCAGGCCTAACAGACGGACAGCAGGCTATATAATGCGACAATCAAGTTCGCCATAATAGCATTTGATTAACCATATTTGTTTGATACTTTGATTTAAGTTAGACTAGTATTTGCTGTACATATTTGGTTGATACTGCCATTTCCCCCAGCTAACCAGATAGCTTCATCTCACTCAGGCTTATTCCTAGCTCAACATAAAACATACCACGATGTTGGGTAAACAGAACCCAATCACAACAAGCCCCAGGCCATATATACTTCTTATTAAGAACTGTATTGTTTGAATCCAGAAAGACGTTATCCTACACAGGAGGTAGGCCTATTGTTTGGTCAAATTTCAGATCAATTGTTATACAAATACTTATTGAATATGTTGTTAAGACGTATGTGCCGACATGTTGTTTAGAAGAACTGTAAATAATACTATAAACAAATAACACGTTGATTTACTAACCGGAGTGAAAAGCTAAAATCGATAGTAACCACCTTCATTAAAGGTGAAATATTGAAATAATATAGATTGTAATTTTCTTATTTAAATATTTATTAGCACCACTGGTAGTTTGTATTTCAACTTGTCAAAATTAGACAGGGAAAGGTAAAAGAATATGTTCTGTCGTAGATAATCCTTTAGAATCCGGCATTCGTTAAGTTACTAGTTATTATTATTATAAAATCATTTGTATAAGGCACCATCTTAGATGCCCTGTACAGATACATTACAGTTACAACAAGAAGAAATAATCTAAATATGAAAATAAAGTACATGTATTTATAAAGTTGTATAAATAAGAACATACAATCCAGAATCTATAATATGAAAAAGACAGTATAGTTAAATATAAACAACTCTATAGATATAAGAAGTAAAAATAAATCTATATATTAAAAGCGTGTCTAAATAAAATGTTAGCAATTGTGATTTCAAACTCAAGGAGGTAGAACGTTTGATAGCATAATTTTGGGGCCTGTATTGTAAACGATCGTTCACAGGAGAATTAACACATTAATTCAATTTTGACGAATTCGTGTTATTTTTATTTGTAGTACTATATTACGTCCAGCGATAGAATACCGGAAAAGCAATGAAACACATGATCTCCGCAATTAAGGCCGAATAGGAGGTTCTAATGGATGACATTGGTGCTTTGTTCACGCCGAGCCCTTCGACGAAAAATGACGTCACAGGCGCAGACCAGTCTTACCATTAAGGAGGGGAGTGCGACTAAAAACGGCTACCAATGGTCAAGAAGATCTCGCTAAGCATTAATAATCTCTACGTTCTGAAATTATGAGACTCGAGGTGGTAATAAGATTCCTGACCTTGATTTGCTGAGAAATGAGGGCGATCTATTGTCACGCATAGTCATCGGAAAATTCCATATTCGCTGTAAATTTCAAATGGGAGAGAGAGAGAGAAATGGGGTTAAACACAAACTAGGTCATATGGTTCAATTTTATTTCCATAATTCGCTTGGGCGTAGGGGTCTTTAGCAGTGGGAGGAAACCGGAGGGCCTGGAGAATACCCACGAGGTTTGACAGGCGACCCTACTCCTTGTCACGTACAACCGGGGAATCGAAACCACTCAATGACAGACTTTATGGTACAGCGCACACGTGCTAACCATTCAGACATCCAACCCCACAAATTTCAAATGGACTTACGATAAAAGTTGTTCTTTGTGTAAATAAATGGTTATTATTATTATATACAGCTAATAATGAATATATCGACAAATGACTGGCACCATTGGTATTTCTGTACTTATAGATATTGCGGGGTTATCCAAATCACCGGTAAATACGTTAATTGCTTGAGTCGTCTTCATTTGCCAGGTGGCACCTTAAATGGATCTACGGCATGTTACGGCATTTTAAATTCACTCTAAAATCTTCAAATCACAAATGTCTATAAAAACGCAAGACGATAATTCGGTAATTATGATTAGGCCAGCCACATGTTAATTGGGCTTCAATACACACTTGTCAACTGGTGGTGTGTATAGACAGTGATATATTGTACATACAGTGATATATTGTATAGATAATGTATATACTGTGTGTAGTCCCTGTGACGTCACCAGCCAATCAACAAGATTAAGGTCGTTATTGAAAAATTGAAAAGCGTTTTTGCGTATCGGATACGTTTAAAAACGTTAATAGCCGAATTAATTTTAATCAGATTGGTGTAAACTTGCCGGAAAGTGGATATAGTAACCATTGGCTATACGTACATGCAATTTAGACTTTTCGTCTTATGTGGTCTTTAATGACTACTGCCTGATTACTAACAATTTTAACTAACTAACACACATTATGTATATAAACTGATAACTTTGATCTATTAGTGTCGTATATTTTCATTTATAACAGTTATTTATTGCTTAGTCAACGATATCAATGTTACAGTGATGATTAGGAACGGTCAGAGGACAGCGTCCGGTTAGAGACCGTTCCTAAACATACATTATGCATTATGCAAGAGCTAAAGCTGCATATTGCAGGTATTTTTTAGCCCTGAAATGATATCTCAATTATTAATTAGACATTAATTAACTTATCCAGACCATAATCAACCTTCGATGCCATCGCTAGACTGCGATTTTTAGCGATTGGGATACATTTTTTGAAAAATAATTAACCGTAAAAATGGATAATCAAGTCTTTGATTTTTTTATCGCACCCACTTTAGTATTGATGATCGAGGCTGGCCCAAAATTCAAAAGCTAATATCTCGGTTCAGAGTCGAGCAATTTGACTGAAATTTTCAGCATATTCTAGTTATATTATCTATATGTTAACTATTACAGCGAAAACTGTCAACTCGTTATATAATCTCCCATAATGCAACTTAAAGTAACTAGGGCGAGGGCACCATCACGGATGAAGTAATTTGAACAGATGCAGTTGGTAAAGTGATAATTGTTTTCCGTAGTAGTGCCGTAGGGCGGCATAAGCCCGGCTTAAAAGATTAAACGAATCGAAGACAGGTTGTCATGAGCCATATTAATCACCATGGTCAAGAAAGTCAAGTCATTGTAGTAGTATATTGTTCATCATATTGTTATTGTATTGAGATAATATAAATATTTATTGAGGTATATTGTAATGTAAATGTTTAGGGGAGTGCACAACAATACATATCTTATATATCCTGTTGTTTCGAAGGATAAAGAAGACGTATTATTACACGTTCAACTATCACTGGATAATATTCAACATAGTCCATAGTATTATCTACGTCGATTCCGGTTTTAGCCAGCACAATTTCTCGGGATTTTCCACTTTGGTTTTCCCTCCTCATACACAGCGTGCAGCTTGGTGGACGTGACAAGAAATGGCGTTTAAACGTTCGGATGGGACGAAAATATGAGGCGCCGTGAAACGCAACTGAACATTTCCAGGCACATGGCTTCTGCCCGTTTCATTAACCCAACTAATTCATTTGTATGTATTTCCCGTAAATTGAACCTCGTTAAAAGCATTTTATATTACAATAAGTCAGGTATCTTAGGGCGTAGGTGTGGACGTTCCTGGCAAAAACCGATTTTATTCCATATACTACCCATTGTCTTTTAAGTTAAAACTTTCCGTTTTTGATAGGGCTAAATTCCTCCAAGAATAATGACGGCCATCTTGGATATTCAAGATTATCAGCAATGTAAAAACACAGAGGGCCTGACAAGAGAAAAGTATAGTCGTTCGAATGCGACGAAAAGACGAAGTGCGCGCAAACAATGGCGTAAAGGAACACTTGAGAGTTGGAATTCGAAATAGCGGTAGGCCGTAGTGCCGCTGTCCGGGCACAATTTCCCTTCCAGCCCACTGTATGACGGATGCCTGTCTTGGTAAACCCAGTCGGTGCTAAGGTATTCTATCTACTTATAAACCTGTAACGGTAAATCTCTTTGATCTTTGGGGTATATCCTTTAATATCCTTTCTAACTCAGACCTAACGGCTTAAACGTGGCAAGAGCCACATAGTTAGTTCTACATAACGTTCGCGCTAGGATGATGTGTTCACCCTAGCCTCCAATGCTGCTTAATTGACGCTGTTATCAATTGTCAATTCAATTCTTTCTTTATTTCTTTAAGTCTACTGACTCATCAGATAACATATATACACAAACACAATATATACACGGCAAGTAAATACAAACATTATAATTACATATACACAAACACAATATACACATGTCCATTAAATACAAATAGACAAAAAGTATGGGGATGGGATGTAAATAAATTGTATTAAATTGCTAGCCTAAATTTAAACATGACGGAAAAATGCAGTAATTATTATAAGCTTCATAAAATCATCCGAACTTCTAAAATGACTTTAAAAGGTGGAAAATAAGCTAGATTATTACCATAAAAAAATAAATAAAAAAAAGAAGAAAAAGTAACAAAATAAACAGTCAAATCAAAGGGTGGGGGGGATACATTTTAGTTAGGTCAGGTAATGTGGCAAGTTTAATTATTAATTAATAGAGCGGGTCTTTTCTTATCTGCAGAAATGAGAAATTTGCCCAGGTTCCGTATTTCGGATGTTGAAGTTGTACTTAATAACTGAATTAATTTAAATATATTAGGGTTTCGTAAAAAGTATGGTTTGATAAATTGGTGACACAATTCATTATAGCAAGGGCAGCTTAAAATAAAATGAAATTCGTCTTCTATGTCGTTCAGGTTACAAAGTGTGCACTTTCTTTCACTACGTTCTATTCTATTGTATCGGCCTACTTCTATATTTAAATTATGCGCGGATATTCGAAATTTGCTTATAGTTTTAAGGAAAATAGATTTAACGGGTTTTTTTAAAATAGCTCTGCAGCGTAAAGTTAACGGTTAAATCTTGATAAATTATACCTTTGGCGGACGATTTTATTTTTTCCATTTTTTCTTGGCCAAAGATATCAAATAACCAATTTTTTATAATTTGGAACGTATCATTGTTAACTTCTTTTAAAAGCAATATATATCCAACACCGATTCTATCTAATTCAGTTTGAATAAATTTAATCCAACTGTCATTATTTAAAATCATATCTTCACTTGTATTAAATACAATACAATATCAATACTTTAAAGCTCTGAATATGTCCATTACAATTTCAAGTCCTAATCCTAAAATAGCATTATACTGATAAACATGCTACAATAATAATAGTTCATTGATTCACTGTCAATATAAATACTCGGTTATACATGTCAATAAGTTCACTACATAATTTCAAATCCTGTTCAGAATTGTTGTTGTGTAAATTTTGGTGATCCGTTAACACTTCTTTCATTTCCTCTTTACAACCATATCTGCTTATATGCCGGAATTTCTCTGTCTGTGCGTTAAGATAAGATACATTACTTCCCGTAATAGATCCGTGTACTTGCTTAATCAGACCAATATAAATTCAGTTTCTTTACCCTTAATTTATATCATTTATTTTAATCATATTCTTACACTTAAGTTTATTTAAAATTAAAATTATATTTACTTTATTAGCACCCCACCTGTATTAATCCTTAATTCTATTTAATTTTAACTGAATAAACTATTGACAATAGACCTTACTCTGTCAAATTAATAAAAAAATTAGCAGTATTAATTAGTACTTATACCCGACAGTAATTAATAACTTTGAACCCGTTACATTACTGACCTTCTTTACCCACTATTATTATCTGTGAACAGGTCTACCTCATTAATAAGTCATTAGCAAATCGTCTACACTAAGCAGACTTGGTACTGGAATTCCCCTGTACCTGTTTTGCGTTAAGACATTCTACCTGCGCTATAAACACACAGTTAACATTGAGTATATAGGATGGAAAGGTGTACCTAGAAGTGAACACTTCAGATATTAAATTTTTCACTTCGAGCACGCCTCGGTTTAGTGTCACCCACTCTTTATATGGGTGGCGTCATCACTTCATTTGCGTGAGGGATATGCAAATGATCGGTGTGGGGTTTTGCGATCCCAGCGACGCTATGATGGTCTGCGTTTTATTTATGACTTGGTACCGAAACACATGTCAATCATTATTGACTTTGCCATTTTCTTGATGGAGTTATTCTTGTATTGACTATAAATATTCAATTTAACAGCAAAAATCAACCACTTTCTTCATAATGATATACAGCGACCCAGGGCTCACACTGGCTTTCAAGGGGTTTTTTTCCGCCAAAATGGATTAATATTTTTTTATGTAAAACAATGATATTTTTTTTCCGCCAATATTTATCTGCCAAAAATATAAATAATAAAAAAACACACATATTTTCACATATTGAACAAAACATTTTCAGCGTGTATACGTCGAATCTCAGCCAAGGATTACCAAATTTCCAGTTTTCTTTGAATTTTCGTTTCGCGTGTACAATAGGCCTATTGTTGATTTCGGGTACCGTCACGGTATCAGCATCTGAATCATAAATCGTAGTGTCAATTTCATTTCGTCTAGAGGAGCCAACGTCAGACTCTCCGTTGTTTTTAGTACACTTCGGCGGCGGTAACGAAAAAAAAGCAGACGGTTTTCTCACTCCAGAATCGTCGCTATTCAACTCGCTCTTTCGTTTTCGACCCATGGTGATAATATAATTTGAAATAATAATGTCCAATTAGCCATGCTGTTATATGTATACATGGCGTATGAAGCCACATACAGTAAACAAAATTCAACTATCAACACATGGACTAAGAATGTGGTGCGAGTTATAAATAGACAATTTTTCCCTTAATTTTTTTCTCCCCTCTTCCTGCATTATTGGATTGACTTTTTGGTCTAAAATAGGAGAAAAGGGATCAAATTTGCAATTTTATAGCAGTTTGGGGTAATACTGATGATATTACAGCGGAGGGATAGGGGGTGTAAAATGTCTTTCTGCCGAGCAATCATTGTATCGGAAGTGAGATGTTCACCCCAGTCAACTTCAAATCCCCGTAGCAAAAAATCTAAACGGTCAACCCCCTACAAGTTTATGATGAGGAGATTGCCAAATGTAGTCCCCATTGTGTCTATAAAGATTGGAACCAACGGAATGTTGAGCAAAAAGCTACAGCCTGTGATGTTACAGCCATTTAACATTGAAGTCAATGGGCAAATAATTACTAGTCTGAGTCCTGTAGGACTAAGACTAGTAATTATTTCCCCTTATTTCATGATGGACGAATGTAGTGCGAGTTATAAATAGACAATTTTTCCCTTAATTTTTTTCTCCCGTCTTCCTGCATTTTTGGGTTGACTTTTTGGTCTAGAATAGGAGAAAAGGGATCAAATTTGCAATTTTATAGCAGTTTGGGGTAATACTGATGATATTACAGCGGAGGGATAGGGGGTGTAAAATGTCTTTCTGCCGAGCAATCATTGTATCGGAAGTGAGATGTTCACCCCAGTCAACTTCAAATCCCCGAAGCAAAAAATCTAAACGGTCAACCCCCTACAAGTTTATGATGAGGAGATTGCCAAATGTGGTCCCCATTGTGTCTATAAAGATTGGAACCAACGGAATGTTGAGCAAAAAGCTACAGCCTGTGATGTTACAGCCATTTAACATTGAAGTCAATGGGCAAATAATTACTAGTCTGAGTCCACATGTAACTCTCTTTGAAAAGAGTTGTCGGGTAACGATCGGCCATTTTGATTACTTCCCTTTGTTTTAGTCACCCAACATCAAATAATCACCGCTAATCTATATGTCTAATTAATATGATGAATAAAGACAAGATAAAGGCTTTATTATCGGCAATTAACAATCAATTGAAACCATTAATCCCTGACAATTGTTTAGTATTACTCATGACACGTTCGGGATTATCAGCAAGTTGATTGATTTATAGTATGCCGATATTGTTAAAGGTGCTAAGTCGCTAATATTTGGGACTTAGAAATTGACACAAATGGGTCGCAACGCATAAAATAATGTAATATGAATGTATATAAATTGATTTACATTCAATCGTTTCTGTTTTTACTTTAATTTCTAATCAGTTAGGTTCGGCGAAATACACCAGTATTCTCAATCGAATTTCAATCTCTAGCGTCTGGTTATTCCAGTCTACGCCGATAGTATTTATTGGGCATGCTCTCCAGACAGAGGCCAAATTTCTTGGCTTGACATTCGACTCTAAACTATCTTGGAAGCCTAATATCGATGGCATAGTAAGTCGCACATCGAAAACACTCAACATGATGAAATATATCAGAGGGACGCAATGGGGCGCCAATAGGAGCACTCTTATGTTAATATACAGAGCACTCATCCGCTCGGTAATCGACTATGGATGTCTGGCTTATGCAGATGCAAGTGATATACAACTCAATAGACTAAACACAATACAAAGTAAAGCAATACGACTAGTAACGAGAGCAGCTATAGGAACCAAAACAGTTGCCCTATTACACGAGATGGGAGAGCTTCTGCTTGATCTCAGGCGCGAGAAACTGTCACTCAAGTATTGGGGTAAACTACAAATGCTAAAAGAAAGATGTCCGACATATAAGTGCCCCAAACAATTTCAACGAATAGGCTCCCGGAAAAACACTCGCCCTGTGACATTCGGGCAAATGTCAAACGATATCTTAAACAAGCACAGTTTGAAAGGAACAATTATTGAGACAAAAACCTACCCCGTCACTCCACCTTGGCAAATAAGCGACCCTATCATTAACACGCACTTAAGTGACGTCACAAACTAACGCGCTGATCCCATAGAGGCTAGAGCACTAGTATTAGAATTAATTGACACCAAATGGACGGATCATCTCAAAATCTACACAGATGGATCAAAAAACAATACACAGGGTTCAACAGGGTACGGCTTATTCATACCCAAAGCAAAACTAAACATCAGGAAAAGGATACCAGAACACTGTTCTGTGTACACCGCAGAACTGATGGCCACCAAAACTGCAATTGAATATCTAGACACGCAAACATACCAAAAAGCCGTAATCCTATCTGACTCCTTGAGTAGCATCAAATCCATAGAATTAAATTCCTCCAAAGGCCGACAGGACATAATCCATCAAGTTAGGGACCTAAATCAAAAATTCAAGATTAATGGGAGAGAGGTAGTCCTTGCATGGATCCCCTCCCACATCAATATTTTCGGCAACGAACAAGCTGACAAACTAGCCAAGGAAGGGTTGTCACTAAACGATATAGAAAATTTAGAATACAGCAGTCAGGAATTCACAAGCTTAGCTAAAGATAAAATTAAAAATGCATGGAAAACCCGTCTAAAACAAGAAAATACTCATCGCTATCAAATTGATAGCAATCTTGTAGACAAGGTTTACATCAATCATCCCTCAATCAAAATATGTAAACTCATCACGAGGCTCAAAACGATAAACGTAATTAAAGACTTCACCTTTACACCAATTAAATGCCCATGTGGACAAATTGCGACCACGTCACACCTGCTAATCAACTGTAATCAATTAAACATAGAGCGTCAATCCGTGATAAAGAATCTAGCAGAGAGGGGAAAAACTCTCTGTCTCAAATCTCACCTTTCTCCACAACCTGACGATAGATACAGGACATCACAGCTTGTCTGGGATTTTATTGAGAATATAGGCATGACCAAATACATAAAATAATCAATTAAACAGTAGGGCGGAACGTAAAAATGTCCTCTAGAAGGAAGCGTAAACCGCCCTAAACTACTAATAAATATAGGCATGACCAAATACATAAAATAATAAAATTAATCAATTAAACAGTAGGGCGGAACGTAAAAATGTCCTCTAGAAGGAAGCGTAAACCGCCCTACACTACTAATAAAACTCCGATAAAATTAATAAATCAAATTATACAATGTAGGATGAAGCGAAAAAACGTCCCCTAGAGGGAATCGCCACTTGTCCTACACCACAAATAAAACTATTAATTAATGAATCAGGGTGTTAGCGCAAAAATGTCCCCATAAGAGGGAAACGCTACACACCCTGAAATATTTTTTACACTTTTATTTATTTGACTAAATAAGTATTGATTGTAGATCATATTAAGCCAACATATATGTATTATTGTATTTATTAACTCCTAATAAATTTTGATTGAATGTATATCATACTAACTTGCCATAAATGCAATTTGTTGGGGTTTTTTTTCTCCCCCCCCCCCCCCCGAAGCCTTACTAGACGAAATGAAAACAAAACCATCACAAGACCAGCTACTCTTTTTTCTCTAGCTTTCTCTTTTCAGGCGCTGGATTTTTCCTTCAGGGAACCAACAGCAAAGGAATTAACAACAGAAATAATGACGAAATCAACCACCATACCGGACAACAAAACCAAATGGAAGGAAGAATGGTCCAGGCCTTACACTCACCAACAAGCCCCAACTGTTCGTCCACATTCATGTCTGTTTTGTTACAAATTCGTCTGTTTTGTAAACATCCACTGGCACCTTTGCACCTGTTATCTAATGTCTCTTTCTGTTATCTATTGTCTTCTGTACATATATACTATTCAAAAAAAGTAGGGGATATTTGATTTTTAAGTGTTATTAAAGTCACCTAATGAAAATGACGAAGAAACAAATGACAAAATGAAATGAAGTTCACATTCATCGATTTATTCCAAATGATCGTTAGACTAAGTAAGGCACAGACTGACCATTATAAGGGTAAAATGATACCCGGGGTCAAACAGCAAAGTTACCACAGCATCACAACCAAGTCAGTAACGGGTAAATCCTCCTCTGTTTGCCAAACAAGCATTGATCCGACGTGGCATACTCCTATTGAGACGTCTAAGGTCATTTTGGTCCAGATTGTCCCATTCCTGTTGCAACGCAGCAGCAAGTTCTTGGACATTGGCAGGACGTTGTTGACGTTGACGTAACCTCTGTCCAAGCATGTCCCAGACATGCTCGATGGGGGAGAGGTCGGGACTCAGTGCTGGCCAAGGTAATGTGGTGATGTTCTGTTGTTGGAGGTAACCTGTAACGATCCTGGCCCTGTGACATCTTGCGTTGTCATCCTGGAAGATGAAACGGCGGCCATGACGTCGTGCGAACGGCACAACATGGACTGCCAAGATGTTGTCCCGGTAGTACTGGCCTGTAACACGCCCTGCAACAACATGTAAAGCCGTTCTTCCAGCAACAGTGATGCCTCCCCACACCATAACAGAAACACCCCCAAATCGATCATGTCTGATGACGTTAACGTCTTGGAAGCGCTCGTTTCGACGACGCCACACTCTCCTACGTCTGTCCAAAAAATCAACAGTGAACCTTGACTCATCTGAAAACATCACATTGCTCCAGCGTCGATTATCAACGACGTCTTGCCTGAATGTGATGATCTCTCAAACAAGGGATCACGCGAGGACGTCGGGCGCGAAGGTGACCCCTATGCAGTCGATTCCGAATCGTCTGGCCACTCACTCTCACACCAGTGTCTGTTTGAAGACGAGCGCTGATCTGATTTGCTGTGATGACACGATTTCTCAAGGCCAAGGTACGGATAAATCGATCCTGGGCTTGAGTTGTCGCCCTTGGTCGACCTGAGCGTGGTCTGTCCTGTACAGATTGTGTATCACGGTATCTGGACCATAGCCTGCTTATGACAGACTGAGAAACATTCATCGTCCGCGCCACAACCGCCTGTGTTGTGCCGATCTGTAGCATGCCAAGGGCACGTAACCTTTCATTTTGGGTAAGCCGACGCATATCAAAATTTGTTTTCTGGTCACTAAAACAATTAAACTGATGTTTCCACCCTGGAATTCAATGCCACAATGACTGTAACATTCAAAGTCAGAGTCGTGCAAATCTTGGGTTGGACCCCCATGATGATCCCAAGCATCACCTGCATTCCATGCGGTAGCTATTGGCGCGTTTGGGCGTCACATGTAACTGGAAATGTTTCTTCTGTTAGGTTCTATAGTGACTTTTTTCGTAGTCATTTGCATATTTTAGTATTATGCCCCCAAAATCAAATATCCCCTACTTTTTTTGAATAGTATATATAAAAACCTAATTATCCTCTTTTTCACTAATCACATTGTAAATTATTGCACCTTGAATACATAACATGTTATTGTCTGCGATATCACCTCGGTGGAAGCGGACGTAAAATACAACTAACTAACAACAACAACAACAGATAAGAATATAGCGTCACCGTTTGACATGACTTGTATAATATGCTTAGCCTCGATTTTCGGGACACTTATTACAAATATGCTTAGCCTCGATATTCGGGACACTTATTACAAATAGCGCTGAAACGTATTGTAAAATGTTTATTTTGTCTTAAATATTGGAAATCAGAAGGCCATCTTTTCCCGGTAAGATCACAACATCAATGTTAATTTAAACCGACAAATAAATCGTGTTTTCAATGTCGAAGATTTTGGATGATATTGAGTTACACACTTAACTACTTTAATCAAGGATAAATACGATTTTAAGGATTTTATTTTCGCCAATTCTAAAAAAAGAATCGCCAGTACCCCAAAACTTTATCGCCAAAAACAAAATTTAATCGCCACTTCCATCGACCTATCTTTCATTTCATGGTCGTCTTCAGAAGTTATAAGTTACTGTCTGCTCCAAGGGGAGTCTTCATGGCTTGTAATACATATATAAACGCGAAAGTTTGTTAGGTCGCTACCCATACTCGCGATGGATAATGCAATACAATACTATATGGAACTTTGATTTTATCAGAAACAAATAAATACAATAATGTACTAAGTCTTTGTCAATATTCAGATGATGCGTATTTATTGTATCTTCATTTTTGATCAGATCAATGTGGTTGCCAAGGATCATTTCTTTTTTTAAGAAAGGAGTGTGCTAAATCCGGTTGCATTAGAAGTACTTACCACATTCTAACCTATCCAAGACAAAAAGACAAATATTGATGACCGCTCTAATGAAGAAGGTTATTGACTAACATTCAGATCGATCGCTGATATCGTAATTTAAATTGCAATTTATTACTATCTACATTCATTACAGACTGCCACCAAACTATAACTATTTATCTCCATGAACATCAAGATCAAGATAGTACGATAACTAGTTGGCTACCTCTTAAATAAGAAGACAATATGGCATGCAGATGTTTTCAAGATGTGTAAACCTCAGATAATAATAAGCTATATAACTCCTGCAGCTTATTTCTTAGTTCGTATAGTGTCTTAACTTTCTATAGGTAGTACTATGACAAAATCATGAAAATTAAACTTCAGTAAAGAAACGCCAAACGCCCCCCCCCCAAAAAAAAAACCCCCATCACATTGTGTTTGAGTTTATAGAAACCGGAACGCACTTGCAGCGCCCATTGTTGTAATTCACAGAATTTGACATCGTTGTACAAACATTTTATTCAATTTTTTTTTACACTCTGTTATGACAGGAGTAAATTGTATATTGATCTCTAAACAAAGCATGTCCCGTAACATTGTTCTTATAAGACTTATTTGGTAACCCAGACTACTATAAAAAGAAAATGGTGCGCATGTTCATATTTTAGTTGATTATTGTTTCAGTTATATATGACGGTAGAGAAAAGCAGACAGCGGATAATAAAGCGAAACGAAAAGTTGGTATAATGTTTAGAAACGTCGGAAAAAACGTTAATTCCCACTTGATGAATCCATTTTTTCAATCTAATCAAAATACAAGTCTATATTTCGTTCTGTTTTTTATAAGTACGGTGGCCTCCACCAATTGAAGACCTGGTCAGTTGTATGAAAACGAAACAAAATAGGATCCGTTTATTATTCAGATTGCCATTTTTTTTTCGCCGCTACTGAAAATCATTTTGATTTGGTTTAGGACGTTATCACTGGACTGGTTTGTTTTTATTCATGAGGGGAGTGTAGGAAAAAAATATGAATGCTAGAAAAAAGAATCCTTGGATTATTTTATTTTCAAATCGATTTTATGCAACGGGAAAAACAACAGGTTTACATGTAAGGCGTTTTAAAATATTTCAGAGTATATCGAACCATCTTATTCAAAGTTCGATGACTGACAGGAGGGGGGCAATTAAAGGGGTAACATACATGTTACATTTATTGTTCAGTGCACTTCAACAATAAGATCACGGTATGTTTAAAATTGATTGAATCGATTGAAACTTGTAACATTGTTTACCATCAACTGATTCATTTGTTCATAAAAGTTTTCGAACGACTGCCTGTTTGCACTTTTATGTTAAATCGTGTACAACATCATTCATCTGAGTTATTGATAAGTTGGATTTTTGTGTTATATAACCATTGATTTTATTCAACTTGTTTAAAGATGCACTATATAAGATTTGGTTAAAGAGATGACAGTTCTTGCTATAATAGTTAAACAAGCTGTTGCCTAGTTCCTTTAGGAACTGTCTCTGAGCGGACGATGTCCACTGACAGTTCCTATCCGGCCCTATATAGCCGCAATATGAAAATACCGCTCTTCCCCTCCTCTGTTCTAAGGCTATTTTGGAATCCTTACCTACTATTTTTCACCTTTATTCTAATTTATTCGCCAAAGGAATGATTTCTTGCCACAGCCGACAAACATTTATAATGATTCAACACTATTTTCAAGTAGAAATCTGCGATTAAAAACATACACAAAATACGTTTGATCTGACAGCCATTACGAGACCCGGACATGCGCAAACCGCATGTTTATTTCATCGCTAAATTCTACTTGAAAATTGTGTTGAATAATTAAAAATTTGTGTCAAATATATTGATAAAGAATCACGATGAAAAAAAAAGGTTAGTGTCCTAAAACCGCCCGAGAACACAGGTGGGGAAGAGTGGTATTTTCATATTGCAGCTATATAAGGCTCGACAGGAACTGCCAGTGAACATCGTCCGCTCAGAGACAGTTCCTAAAGGAACTAGCTGTTGCCATGCAAAATACGACTATATTCTGCAAGAGATGGACAGAGAACATGTATTTTAAGTTTTATCAAAATCGGATACATTGTGACCTCTAGAGGGACCACAACTTTGGTATTACATACATTTACACTATTTGCGTAGGAGGTGCGGTCATTTTGTCGGGCAGTTTTGGTCCGATTCTCACGAAATTCGTCCTCAGCCATCATTAGGATGTAAAGGTGAAATATTTGAACGGTTTTTAAAATCGGATAAAATTGTGACCACTATTCGTACACTGTTCTGCAATCGATGATAAAATCCACTCAGAATGAAGAAATTTGACTGAAATGTTCAACATATTCCCTTTTCATTATCTATTTTTATACGCCCACATTTTCATGTATAACCCCGGGTTGTACGCCAAATCACGTTTTTAGATTGCGGGCACACTAGAGGTCACAATTCACATGTATGTTTATAACCCAAAAATCTCGATTCCATTCGATATTCGCACATAACCTCCTGGAATATGGAACCATATTTTACGAAAAATCGTATTTTTAGCGTGTTCTTGATTTTTGGAAGTCACAATTTTTCTCCGATTTTGATGAAACTTGGAATGTATGTATATAACCCAACAATCCCGGCGTCTTTCGATATTCGCGCATATCGGACAGTAATTTCCTGGATGACCTGGCGCCTGGTACGTTCGGGCATTTTTATGCACGAACTCTTAGGTTTTTTTTACTGGCATGCGCACAGGTACTATTTCTTTTTCTTTTAACAAGTACCCAAATCGGGGATTTCGTGCGGAGGTAGTTCGGAGGTAAACAGTCTGTGAAGTACAACACTTGCCACTCTACCTGTGTATCGCTAATTATAAACCGAATGTGTGAAGACAGTTCATACATATCACTCAAAAATTTTTCAGTACAAACTCAGTTGATTCACGCTCGATTTGCTACTAAACAAACCCATCGGTTTATTTTCTCAACAGTGTGACCCGAAGTGACCGCGGATTTATTGACCTTGTATGAACTTATCCATAGCTATATCCTTACACCGAGAGAAATTATCTAGTCTCGGTGAAAAAAGAACCATGGTCATCTGGTAGAAAATTACTTTTGTATTTTTTGGAACGGAAAACAGTGTTTTTAGAAGCAAACTAACCTGCCGCACACGAGGAAGTCATTATACTAATAATAAAAGGCGAGACCTCTTTTTGCGGCGCAGGCTTATCACTGAGTAGTAAACCGTCCACAAACAATAATATAGGAAGACGAGTGACGAGTGTAGTACTGTAAGTAGGCTATAGACTATAGGTTTGAGTCGAGATTACTCGCTTTCAGTTTACTCTGTTTTTGCGATAACCAATTATGTGAGAAATACCATACTGACATTCGGTTTTTAAAAGTTGTACGCGAACTAAATGCGTTTGTTAGATACTGACAGAGCAGCCCCGAGTCGAACAATCGCTGTCTTCGTCAGCTAGTTTCACAATATCGTGCAATAGGTGTATTAATGTGATTTTTAGGTTTAACCCCGCAAACAATGTCAAAATAGTGTTTTCACTGCTTACAGAAAACTGAAATTTAAAAAAAAATTTTTTACGAGGGTGACCCTCCCACACACTCCCTATCGAGCTGCCGCTCGGTCTGCGCAGCCTCATGCCTGGCACAAACTGTCAACATTGTATATTTTTCCGTTTCCGCCCCCCCCCCCCACAATATATATTTCACGGCTACGTTGCGACGTTACCAGCATACCCAGTTGTTGACACCCATTACATCACTCCTGTCTAACAAATCATAAAGCTGTGGTGTTACGGTGGCGGCATAGTATTTCACCGTAACACCACAGCCACTCTAACCATTCATAATACATCTAACTATCCCTTTACAGCACTTCACTCCCTACACATTTCCCCTCGTCCTACTTTCCCAAACGTCAACAACACATCTCATACATCCAGTTCGCTGATTAATCCTTGTACCACGTCTACTGGATTAAGGCCCCTGGTTGTGGGTAAATTTGCCCTTTTAGCTTGTTCTATGTCCATCTCTTGCAAAAACGTTACGAAGTACTCAAGAACCTGTCCGATTGTCTTAGGAAGGCAACACGACTACATAAAGCCCACATCGGAGCCTGAGATACTTCACAGGTGGTCACACGGGGGCTTAGAAGCCCTCACGAATGGCCCGATGTTATTACAATCAGAGCCGAAGTTACTTGAACGTGTGAGCACCATCTGGTGTCAATTTCGGGAGACCGGGAGATAAAGCATCTTCCTGAGTTAGTCCTGAGCAACTTTACAGAGCCACCGTGTGTCCTGCGGGTATAAACTACTATACTATAAATCTTCGTATTACCTTCGTGTGTGGTTCGGGTGCCATCGTTTGACCTTCTGTGGGCATTGCACTTGCTTTGGCTGTTAACCAAGATTGGGGCCATCTTCGCGTGAAATTCAAAATTCAATATTCGTATGGCCATCTGATGTCAATTTCGGGACACTGTGACGCCGGTATAACGGGGACATCTACCTATGACAAAAACGCGTAAAATTTGGCGTGAAACATTGTGGTCATATTCAGCGTTCAACGACTTTCCATGTAGGAGTTATCCCCCATTTGCCGAAAACATTGTGAACGAGATAGAGACTGCATTTTCAGATTTGGTTAACCTGCCCCTTACCTTACAATTTATGCATGAATATTTCTGAAATTTTAATAGGATATTAAACTTGAAAATTTGAAAATCCATTTTCGATAACCACTAAACCTTGTCAATTATTCAGGGGCCATAATTAACAACAGAGTGGTATCAAATTTAATAAGTTAACCCTCGAGTTAAATACTGTACCCTGTTAACACTCCATTGACCACAATTATCAGATCATTACACAGTTTGTGTAGCTTGATACTATTAATTACTAGTAGGATACCCGGCTTCCTCTGGGGACCAAATACGCCCTGGGTCAAAATTCGGCAGGGGCCCAGTCGCCCGTGACCAAAATTCCTCTGGGGCCATATCGTTAGGGGTCAAAATTCGTTGGCGTAAAACACATTAACGAGGTCATGCTGGTTAATTTGATACCACATGAGTGGGACGGAGTGCGACGACTAAGTGTGATTCACCCGGGGAACAGGCCCAGTTAGCGCGGGGCACATAATTCGTTGGCCTAAAATATTTACGGGGTTATGCTGGTTAATTTGATACCGAATGGTTATGCTGGTTAATTTGATACCGAATGTTTGTGCGGGGGGGGGGGGGGGGTCGGGCTCGGCGACGAAGCGTGATTGCGCGAACATACTGGTATGATAATATAGTAATATTTTTAAGAATGTGAAATGTTAACATTTTAGAATGGACCTTGCCGTCGACATTCCTGAAAAAATGCCATACAGTCTATATAAACTTATTGTCCCCCGCCTTTCGAAGAAAGCAGGGGACTATTAAATTTAGTAGGTCTGTCTGTCCGTCACACTTTTTGGGATACAATAACTCTCCTTCTAATCGACCTAGAATGTTCAAACTGGGTGTAGATGTTTAGTAGGTCCATGTCTCGATGGAGTTCGAAGATGAGCATTTTCTGCTTAGGGTAAGCAGAGATAAGCAATTTGATTGGTTGATGCTTTGGGACACGATAACTTTAGTTCTAATTAAATAAGAGTGATGAAACTTGGTGTATAGTTTCATTACATCAATACCTTGACTAAGTTCGATAATGAGCAGTTTCTGCTCAGGGTAAGTAGAGCGATAAGCAATTTGATTGGCCAAGACCTTGGAACACAATAACTCTCCTTCTAATTGAGCTATAATGTTCAAACTTGGTGTAGGTGTTTATGAGATCAATGCCTTGATAAGAGTGCGAAGATGAGCATTTTGATTGGTTGATGCTTTGGGAAACGATAACTTTAGTTCTAATTATTAGAGAGTAATGAAACTTGGTGTATAGTTTCATTACATCAATACCTTGGCTAAGTTCGATGATGAGAAGTGTCTGCTTAGGCTAAGGAGCAATAAGCATTTTGATTGGTCAAGACTTTGGAACATAACAACTCTGCTTCTAATTGAGGTAGAATGTTTAAACTTGATGTAGATGTTCGTCTTGACTGAGTTCAATGATTAACATATCGAGCTAAAGCTAAGCAGAGATAAGCAATTTCCTTGGTTGATGCTTTGGGACAAGATAACTTTGATTCTATCTGATAGAGAGTGATGAAACTTAGTGTATAGTTGATAATCAGTTTGATTGCTCGATACTTTTGAAAAAAAATAGATGTGCGATTAATTAATATGTGTCATCTATTTATTTGGAGATTTCGTCGGGGGACATCAGCCTCACTGATGACTTGTTTTTCAGGCACTGTGTCGGCGGATCATTCTGTGGTTTACATGAAACCTTGGTCTTAGCTGTATCTGTAAGCCAATTCGAATTCATAGCCCGGAATGCCGATTGGTTTACTAAATATGTATATATGAGCTTTATAGTTATCCCACTTTTGTATCGTTATTTATTAACACTTATAAACCACTTTTAAACCGGAGTAACCGTGCCAGCTACCCACAGTAAACTTTCCACCAGGGCTCTACATCCATGGAGCCAATGTACATTGCGTTATATATATACCATTTAGGAATACTGACCGATAGAACCACAGAAGCTTATATAAACCGCTGTAGCTCTAATTTAATTTTCATACAGGATGGGGTAATCAAAATCAGGGACAAATAAGGTATGAAAAAGCTTTCTCTATCTTTTTTAATGGTTGTAAAGAACTCCGAGTCAATCTAATACAAATTTAGTAGTCTACTGATTATACGATGCCATGCTCAACGAAATTAATGGAACGTGTGACATCACGTGGAACACCAATGATAAAAAATTACAAATTGAGAAATTATAAATCAAATGGTGGTCTGCATCCAGCACCTATAACCAGATTAGTCTCCCTTGGGTGAATTGTACTCTTAATCTTTTCTTTCTTAAAAGAGTATGGGATATAATAATGTAATATTATTTTGGGTTTTTAGCTCTGGCCGATTAAAATTCGACAAACTGTATCTGGCAGTCCCTAAAGATGTTAATTATTATGGAGTGTACGTTTCAGGCCACGGAGATTTTAAACCGTCAGCAGCTAACGTCTACCTGAGCCGTCGGTCTACCCAGAGCACCAACCACGTTAAAAGCTTAGGGCGGGCATTTCCCACAAGTTGACAGGTAACGGCAGCCTTAGCCCTTTCCAAGATTTTTAAGTACATAATGGCGACTATTTTAAAATCTCCCATTATGTAAATTGCTTCTTTCAAGTTTCTCTATACTAATACATTTGTAAAGGGAGGTCAGACGAGTTTTGTGATACAACGCTGAAAGAAGAAATAACTGGATCTTAAAAAAAAGGCGTTCCCACGGTTTAGGAAAAGCGGTAACTGCTCTGAAATGATTAATGCGCTACTCTAATTACCTATTAGGGGCCCCTCAGCTTGAACTGAATTGGGGTCCTTTGCAACGAAGCCCGTTTAGCTACTGTTATATTCCTTAAGGGGATAGTTCCATGACAGATCTCGAAATTAATGTTTTATTTAACATTAAGGGAGAAAGAAAGGAACATATACCCAAGAGCCTTCGGTTAATTCCCAAGTCTCGAATATTCTACTTGAGATATTACCAAGACGCCTATATTGCAGCAGCTATTCACCCTTAAACTCCCCCATTCCACCACAGCCGTATAGACCTACAATTTGCTAAACGTCGGTCCTGTAGAGTATTTACTGATTTCTGTGAAGGGGGTAAAAAAACTCTGCCATTCAAAATACGGCCACATTTTGCAAGAGATGGATAGAGAACAGGCCAAAAACATTGATTTTTCGTACAATCATCGGCCACAATCCAGTAAGTTATGGGTTGAAATGCGCGAATATCGACGAAAGGGGCTGAGATCTTTGGGGTATAAAGATATTTTAAGTTTAGATAGAGGGTCCACAACCTTCGTATTACATACTTTTACAGTATTTGTGTACAAGGAGCGGCTATTTTGTAGGAAAATTTCGTTTCGATTTCCCGAAATTCTAACTCAACCTTTATTATGGTGTAACGGTGATATATTTAAACGGTTTTTAAATCGGATATAAATTGTAACCTCTCGAAGGACCACAAGCTAAAAACGAGATTTTTCGTACAATCAGGGGCCATAATCCATGAAAATGTGAACGTAAATAAATGATGCGAAACTCTTGACAAGTTGTACAGTCTCCACAGGTTAAAAAGAATTGTGGATACACAGGATTGGGAAAGTACAGCCATGGCCAAAAGTTTAAGATCACCCTTTAAGATTAAATGGTGGTGCCCGTTTTACAGGGTCGTTTTAAACTTTTGTCTATGGCAATAATTACAGTTTATACCTCATAATGGTATAATTTCATTACGCTCAAGAGTAAATCGACAGTTAATGAAAACTTATCATCGTTTTAATAAATATTTCTCGAGTAAATTGGTACTTTTCTCGACTTCTTTGAGCTAGCGTGTGTTTAAATCAACGTATTTGTCACTAGAATTATTCAGTGTACAGGCAGGCGTAACTTTGATAAAACGGGTGATTCGTTATCAAAAGAAAAAATCTACAGCACTAAGTAAATCCTTGTTGGGATATTTAACAGTTGCTCTAAATCTCAACTTTGTAATTGTAATATTTGGCTCGGTGAGTAAACCATTTGGTCACTAAATGTGAGGTCCCGATCTTAACCAAAAGAGTTCGTGGGTTTTTCCGATGTTATTTCTCGTTGCCAGTGATGCAAGATAAAGCGTCAAGTCGTTCGGATGGGGCGTGAAATTGGGGACGTGTGTACAGATTAGTAAAAGAGCCCTTGGCTGTAGAAATTCGAAACACAATATTGTCTGGGCAAAACATCCATCATAGCACATCACATGACGTATGCCCGTGTTCATTAAACCAGCTAATCCAGAAAACCAGCACGTAAAACCCCATTTCATTTTATGCAATCAGGTCTTTCCAGAAATGTAGTTGAATGTTAAGCTGCGTAAAACGACTGGATAATCGAATCAGTTTACAATCACGGGGCCCTTTTGGTTAAATTACACGGATTTACCTACGTGGAACTAGCTTTCAAAATTTAGTAAAAAATAATAACACACAGTTAGCTCCTCAATTAACTCTTTAATGTTTTGATAATAAATGAAGATTTTATGGTATATACACTCCAAAAAAAACCGAAGATGCTAGCCGTGTCGCTTCATCGTGATTGACCAAGCACACATTGGCATCATAGGTCAAGGAAGGTATCACGATACAAGGTTGTAAACACGAAATGAGTAAATCTACAAATAGGCTACATATTTATGGGTCCATTTTGCCCAAATGTCAAAATTAAGTATTTTTGATCGGGATTGAAGGCTTCGTAACAAATCAGAAATATACGTCTTGATTTTCTAGAACAAAATAAAAATTATTCTACTTAATTAGACAGCGATACAGTTTAAGCCTATAGGTTAAAGTTACTAAAAGTCTGTCTAAATAGATACAGTTTAAGCCTATATGCTAGAGCATCTTAAAGTCAGTCTAAATAAATGCCATTTCAGCCTATAGGCAAGAATTACTTAAAGTCTGTCTAAATAGATACAGTTTAAGCCTATATGCTAGAGCAACTTAAAGTCAGTCTAAATAAATGTCATTTCAGCCTATAGGCAAGAATTACTTAAAGTCTGTCTAAATAGATGCGGTTTAAGCCTATAGGCAAGAATTACTTAAAGCCTGTCTAAATAGATGCAGTTTAAGCCTATAGGCAAGAATTACTTAAAGCCGGTCTAAATAGATGCAGTTTAAGTGGGCATTATGGAAGATCAGATAGAGAGCTGGCAGTTCTTACTATATTAGTTAAAGGACAATATTGTCAGTCATTATCATATATGTGATAGAGCTGGATAAACACATTCCAAATATAATTTTAACAGAGATCATTGCTACGATAGCTGAGTAATACAGGTTTCCTGAATCGGAAATGACGAAGGCCAAAGGAAAACACGAGTCATCTCTCTATATAACTGACTGATGTGACGAGTGATAACGGATATACGGGCGAATTCAATTACTTTATTGAATTGTCAGGTATCCTCTTACAGTCCCATATAACAACTTTTGGTCTTCGAAGGAATTATTAGTGAGGAGAAATTCGGCCGTGTATCTACACATTGACGTGCACGTAAAAGATCCCTTGGCAGTTGGAATTCGATATAAGAGTAGGCCGTAGCGCCGCTGCCCTGGCAAAATTTCCCTCATAGCACACTGTATGGCGTATGCCTGTCTTCATTAGCCCAGGTTAGGAGCAGAACAATAGGACGTTAAACCCCATTTCATTTTATTTCCAGTCTATTGCGCATGCTCTCCAGAAAAGATATGGCGTCACCATTTGACATGAGTTGTGGAATATGTCTAGCCTCGATATAAGAGTAGGCCGTAGAGCCGCTGCCCGGGCAAAATTTCCCTCATAGCACACTGTATGCCGTATGCCCGTCTTCATTAGCCCAGGTTAGGAGCAGAACAGTAGGAAGTTAAACCCCATTTCATTTCATGTCTATTGCGCATGCTCTCCAGATAAGATATGGCGTCACCGTTTGACATGAGTTGTGGAATATGTCTAGCCTCGTTCTTTCTGGTCACTTGTTACAAATGACGCTGAAACGCACTATGGTACACGATTCGTGTACCAATGGTAAAATGTTGATTTTGTCATAAATATTGGATATCAGAAGCCTGCTTTTTCCTGGTAAGATCACAACATCAATGTTGATTTGAATTGACCAATAATTCGTATTTTCAACGTGTAAGACTTTGGATGATATTGAGTTAGAGACTTAGCTACTTTAAATTACGTCTAAATAAAGCCAATTAATCTAAATATATATTATAAAGTCAACCATATAATTTACCAACTACATGTACCTCAATAAATTTCCAAATTTAGACAGGCTTTACTTTTGCAGTTTACCGTTTACTTCTTAGCCATTACCTTGTGTCTAAACTCGTGGAATTCACGTAAAATTTGTAGCTTTCTGCGTGAAATGGGCTTACGCTGACCCATCGGACAGGAAGTTTAAAAAAAACCAATAAATAGTATACGATAAGGACAGTATAAATTTCTCAAATACGTAGCTATTTATTTTTATTTCGTTCCAGTAAATCAGGAAGCACATTTCGTATTTTTAACGAAGCCGTCGCCGTCAATTACGATCAAAATGACGCAACTTTTGCATTTGGCGGTTTTGGTAATTATATATAATCTAAATAAATAAAATCAAAGATGTGTGTATATATATAAGTATGTGTGTCGCCGCGATCCACCCAATATGTGGTATTATATTAACCAACATGACCCCGTGAACGTTGTAGGCCAAGGTCATTTATTAGATTAACAGAGCCAAATATCAATGTTAGACTGTGCCAGCAGCCGAACTGTTTTACTGTAATTAAGGGTTAACGGGAGGTTACTCTGTTTACTATGGCAATTAAGTTTAATAATAGTAACGGAGGGTGTAAGCTAGTAGAAAAGCGTGCAAGAAAAGAAGATGGCGAGTAAGCAGATCTTGAGACCCGGGCCATCCCGGGTATCGAGCTAGTACATAATATTTTCAAAATATTAAACACTAAGACGTTCTAATTATGGATATCAGGCTTCTTTTTACATAAGGCTTTGTTTATGAAAACTTTGATTTGATTTGATCAGCGCCGACTTGTGGGCCAGTAGTTTAATTACAATAAGTCATCCATGTATAAGATATCACCTCCAATACATTTTATTTTCCTCTGATGCGCACATGTACCATTATGGTTGATATTTAGGAAACTATGGTCTGGTCTAGATAGTGTCCCTTATGCCAGATGGTATCTTGGGTTGAAACATTTTATTATCTCCTCTGTTTGCTTTCTTGTAATAAAATAGAATAAGAAACGCGAGAAGTGTCTTGAGATTGTATTAAGAGAAGATGAGAAAACCCATCACTGGATAAGATGCGTCTTTAAATCCTCGTTACTGAAAACTCCTTCCTCCCAAATCATATTACACCCAATCGATGTCTGCTGATTGTCTAACTTTCCTTGGTCATGTGGTAAATTGTTTTCTGATTAAATTTGTGTTCGCCATTAAAAACTAAACCATAGAAGTGAATGAGTTGTCCAAACTGAATCATCGGAACATTCCTGTATTTCAAGTATATTCCCATACACAATCATTGTAATGTTTAAATGTATTTACAGACTAATAGCGGCTATAATCCAAACTTTCTGTTATTAAAATAATGGCACAGCTGCAAAAATGAAAAGAAATCCGAATATGAAGGGTGGTGATTGGTCATGCAGTTGGAGAGCCGACATGATCAGATATTAAAATGAAATAGGGTTTAACGTCCTACTGTTCTTAACAGTATTCTTGGAGTTTCTCCTGATTTCCTGTTGTATATCTGAAAGCTTTGATAATGAGACAGGATAGAGTGCACGTTACTATCATTCACACTTTGTATATTAGATAGCACCTGTTGGATATCAAAATGTTCTGATTGTAAAATTCGAATGTGTTTTACAGAGTATCGTCAAGGTCACACTTTGACTTCGAAACATGAATATGAACAATGTATACAGTGGTAGTTTACAAATCTGATTGGGATATCCATCTTTATCGATTGTACACCCCGCAGTTTATATTCTAAGTTTTCCTTCGGGTTACCCCTCGACTTTGATACAGGTAAAAGTAGTTTATAGAATACTTTAAAACTTTGTGGACAGACGATCGGGAAATAAGAAAGAACTTGGCATGTCTGTCCCCTGAACAATTGCGCATCGATTGACAGACATCGATTTTTGGTATGATGTCACGATATCAAGATAGCTATGATGACGACATACTGAATTCCAGCCTCATAGTAGCCTGCACTTGTTGATGATAATACATGTGTATTCTACATTGGTGTCCAAAGTGATCAAAACTTTCTGGTTGACATTTTGTACCGGGTAAAATTAAAATACGGTACGTAATGTTTATTGAGTGGCAATCAGGTGCACATATCGATTAGGAAAAAGGCGAAGTCGAGAAATGTACAGTAAACGAACTTCCTAAATGAGAATATACGAGAAAAATCAATACCGGTGTAACAGTAGATGTGTAACGGTAGTCTTACTCTATCAAATGACCGCCACTCGATGCGGTTTGTTAGATAATTGAGCCCTGTGGAGGGTTAGCTTAACGCATTATTCCGAGCGTCAATTAGGATTTGATATCAGTATCTTTCTTATGTCGGTTTTTTTTTTTGTTTTTTTTTAAAAATAGGTATACATTTATTCGGGAAACCAAATTATGATTATTAGTCTTTAGTTCAAATTTTAAGTTGCTAAGGTGGTTTGAACGCAGTAGACATTGTCATTGCGACCGAATTATTCCTTTGGCCAAAATCGGTGTCCAAAAACTAGTCTTTCCATCCCAGTCATAGCAGAAAGTGCATTCTTAATTAATAACGGTCAAAAACACTTAGTGTGAGTTACAGCAATTAAATCATTTTTTTGAAAAACTGAATCTTGACCTTTAAAATAAACATTAATTTAAAGATTTTGTTTCGTGAATGCGTTTCAATATAAGATATCAGTGGTTCGGTTTTATTGTTGATGCTAAACAGGCAAAGTTTAATTAAGGTTTGCTGAAATAAAGTATTGTATTTTTTGGTGGTTAATGTATCACTATCATCCGTATGCTCAACATAGCAATGTCGACATTCCTGGTTCTTATAGTACACTTGTAGTTGGTTGAAAGTATTATTAAAGTTTTTAAATTTTGAAAGTGCATGGTTAGTTTTTGGTTCATGCAATATTTGCCAAAATAAATCAAGAAGTGAGTATGGTGGATCAACTTCCATAACAAACCCTATCTTTAGTCGTTGTTAGGGATGTTTGGTTTTGTTGGGTCTGTTAACCCTTTAGACAAATGGAGCTCCGAGAAGCAGCTATGTTACACCAATTGCCTATTAATGGACCACCGTTTTCGTTAGACCCTATATTACGGCCACAATAGCATTTGATCGTATAGCGTCTCATCGGGTAGGATTATTTTGGATTCAAAGAATCAAAACTATTTGTATTTTATGCTACACATCGTTGAGACTAATCTAAAATCACTGCAACGGTTGCAGTTTTCCTTTAATCTGTAACGACCAGGCTACACCAACGAATTGCCTATTAATGGACCACCGTTTTCGTTAGACCCTATATTACGGCCACAATAGCATTTGATCGTATAGCGTCTCATCAGGTAGGCTTATTTTGGATTTAAAGAATCAAAACCATTTGTATTTTATGCTACGCATCGTTGAGACTAATCTAAAATTACTGCAACGGTTGCAGTTTTCCTTTACTCTGTAACGGTGTTTTTGTTTCATCCTGTATGGGAGATGAAACTAGACTGGTTTCTGCTAATATTCTACAAATTGAATCAAGCAGTTTTTAATGTAATGAATACTTTATGTATTCTACACTCCCCTTTACTCAACAATGGGGCATTATGGTGATCTTAACATCTCAACACGAACAAAAAAAAAGTAAGTGATGATTTTATTTAGAGATCCACGAGACAGACGGAAACCTTACAATACCCCATTAATTAGATTTTCTCAGGAATAGAGTAGGGTATTTGGTCATTGGACACAGTTGCGCCATTCATATTGTATTACTACTTTTGTTTGTAGAAATGGTATAGTACGCCGAGATCGTGGTCAGAAACAATACTGAACAAACGCGATCTCTCTTTCAAGTATAATAGACTAATTGGTTGCTCTTATGGTTCTTTTGACCTTTTTTCTTGTAATAGAATTCTAGGTTAGGATTTCAATGCGGGTTGTGGGCTCATTGCTACACCAGCATGTAGTTGTATAACTATACGATCGAAAGACATAATTTTGAGCAAAGGGTATTATTTTGTCTCAAAAGTAATTTGTAAAACACATTAAATGTAAGTATTTTAATTTTTTCTACGCGAATTGATGCCTCCACAGGTTGCCCAAAACAATTTCAGGAGACATAGATATATGTTTGAACATCTTTAATCGAAAATGTGGAGTTTTGTTCTCAATAGATAATAGCTTATTGTGGTCACAGTCTCGTGAAGTTAATGAACATTATGGAAGGTAGTGACCTTTTCTTATTATTTCTATGTATTGGGTCGATTGCCATCTACTAGGAGGCACACGATCTAGCTAATTGACTAATCTCGCATCACACGTTTCAACACAGACTCAATTTCGTGATTTCCTAATGGAAGGCCTGAGCCAAATTAATTGACTATACTGGTGAAGCACCGATAAGTTGGGTTTCCGTTCACGTTAAGAAAGTTTAATATTAAAGCTGACTCCGGTCTGTGGTACAGCGAGTTTCGAGGGGTAAATATAATTTACACAGTAACAAGTGGCAAGTGGTCCCGACTAATTTGGGTTGGTTTCTTTTTGGAGAAAAAGCAAATGTCTGAATAGTCTATTGGAAAGCAGAGATATACTACGGAGACAAACACAGTATATGTTAACAGAGATACTTTAAGGGAAAATTTTGACATTGCCGCCATTATAGTATACTTGTATGGATGAGTCCTGGTATCAGCCAACGTAATATCAGTCACTTTGAGTATAATTATATTTGTCTTGGTCAATACAAACATCACATCAATATTTAAGCGCCAAACTGTTAACTTCTCGAAAATGGTGGGTGGGGTTGATGATTTCCGTGCTGGGTGGGAGAGTTACCGAGTATTTTCCAATCTTCTCTCTCTTGACCGTGGTACAGGACGGTTGAGTCTACTAGGGAAAATATATTTAGTCTGAGACAAATTCACCGAGGTCTTGTGTACATATAAATTGAGGAAAAGTGGGCAGACAGGCCGAAAGTTCCCTCATCGCACACTGCATGGGGTATGCCCATAAGCAAGAAATTAAATCCCATTTCATTTGTTTAATATTCCGCTGTACTAAGCTGATATATCGCTAGAATGACCATTATAAACTCCATTTATAACTTGTATCTTATTAAAGATGTTGACTACAGATTCCATCAAAAATAAACTATGTTTGTGACATTGTCCAGTGTTTGAAATAAATCAAGGTGTTATCGCTATTTTGAAACACCGCCGCAATTTTATTTTTCGTGAGGAAGATTAAATATGGATTTGTTCTGTCACGATAAAAACTACCTTCAAATAGCTCAAGCGACAAAAACACATCAAAATGATAAAGAACTAATCTATTTGAAAAATGTCCAATTTTGTATTCAGAATCCTGTTTCATATCTTATCTTTAAATGTGAAAGGTTATTTAATTATCTGCCATATCTGGGTTTTTTAAAGCATCGATCTCTACGGATAACACTGTGTAGTATCATTTAATTTATCTTGCCAATTTAACACATGTTTTCATCGTCTATTTGTGTCATCGTCTTATGAGAGACTTCGCCGTATGTTTATTTCTCCGTATTCCGGCTTTAACAGTTCGTCCCATATTTAGACGAATTTTGAAAAGACGAATGGGGCCAGATTGTGAGGTATCGCGTGACAGTGACAATATACAGATCGTCTGAAGCATTATCTGTTCTCAGAACGGACTAAAGTAGGAATGGTATGGTAATTTCTATTTCTGTGGTTACATGTGAAATATTGAATGGAAGGAAAACTTCAGAATTTTGTTCTTGAGTTTAAAAGAACCGTCTACCATCCAGGGAAGGAATTCATAAACATTGTTACAAGATACAGTGTTTCACCAAACATTTTATAACAATCCCCCGAGCTAAATTTCTCTCATAGCACACTGTATGGCGTATGCCCGTCTTCATTAGCCCAGTTCGGAAAAGAACAGTAAGACGTTAAACCCCATTTCATTTCATTTCCTAAATCCTCCATTTTCTTTCCGAGCATGGAAGCCATAGTGAGGCGCGGGTCTCCCATGTCAGTGGTGCAGAACGGAGGGTCTGGCAAGGAACAACCCACATTGGTTCGGATGGGACGAAAAACCGATGTCCCGTGTACACAGGCGTGCACGTAAAAGAACTCATGGCAGTTGGAATTCGATATGAGTTGGCCGTAGCGCCGCTGTTAGGGCAAAATTGCTCCCATAGCACACTGTATGGCGTATGCCCGTCTTCATTAGCCTTGTCGGGGCCGAACATATGAAGGTTAAACCCCCATTTCATTTCATTTCTCTAGGAGAGAAAGCAATGTGTACAAGCTTAAGGTATTCCCAATATGGCGGTAATCGCACACAGCGATTACTCGAGGGTTTCGGTATGTTGTTTTTATTAAAATTGTTTAAGCTTATTAAACATGTACGGGCGTACCAGGACCTGGCCATGATGTTTGAGAATATGGTACAGAGAGTTCCCCTTCATTCGGGTACATATAGATTTCACAAAAAGGTATTGTTCTCTGCATATACACCTATCACTCTGTAAATGTAAAGACAGAATTTGAAAAGCTTTCTTTAACAAATGCTGACACGGTTATGACGTCATAACTTTTTATTGAGGATGAAATTGAGAAATTTAATTAACCATTATCGATGCAGAATTGTTCAAAGGTGAATTGACTGAGCCTTGGGCTTTTTCGAAGAGTGTCACGCGAAGAACAAGATGGGTAGCGGTTAGCGACCAGTTCCTGGTCCATAAAATAAAGAATTATGATGCTCAATCCAGCGAGAAGTAACTAAGATAAACGCACATTTAGAAAAAGGACTGTTTTAAAATAAAATGGGGTTTAACGTCCTACTGTTTTGCTCCTAAACTGGGCTAATGAAGACGGGCATACGCCATACAGTGTGCTATGGGGGAAATTTTGCCCGGGCAGCGGCGCTACTGCCTACTCTTATATCGAATTCCAACTGCCAAGGGATCTTTTACGTGCACGCCAATTTGTACACGGGGCCTCGGTTTTTCGTCCCATCCGAACGACTAGACAGCTGTCATTGTCAGGCCCTCCGCCCTGCATCACTGACAAGGGGAAACCACGCCGGAAAATCTGGATGAACTTTCTCGGCAAATGCAGGGATCGAACATCCAACCTCCAGGCTAGCGAGCCAGCGTCTTACCCACATAGCCACGTGATCCCCCGGACTGTTTTAACCGCACATGAATACTACACAATGAAGTTGGTAATGTCTTTGGGAATACAAGTACTGTAGCTAATTCTACTTAAACTGTTCTTACGCAACTTTCTTAAATTCTCCCTCGGTGGCTTATTTCTGTTGACCTTGTAATGGATATGAAATAAAATGGGTATTAATATCCTACTTTTCTGCACCGACTCGGTTAATGAAGACGGCCATACAGTGTGCTACGGTCGACTCTCAAATTCGAATTAAAACTGTTAAGTGTTTTTTTAGTACACTAAACCTCGTCATTTCGTCCGATCCGAACAACTAGACAGTCCTTACGAGGCCCTCCTGGTACTACTGACAAAGGAAAACCACACTTGGAAATCACAAAGTACTTTCTCGGCCAACACCGTCATCGAACCCCGAACGGACCCCCTGCTTAGAGAACGGGGTTCGATTCCGGTGCTGTCCAAAAAAGTTTTCCGGGAATTTGTAATGGCGAAATTGACGTGTTATAAACCTATAGTAGAATGAAAAAAAAACAGGTAGGAATACAATGTTCCTTTCGTTTATCTTTATATGTACAGTTCCAGGAAATGAAATGGTGTTTGACGTCTTACCTTTGTGAACCAAGCGGTCTAGGATAGCTTAAATGATTTATGGTCATGCAGGTAGGCATTGGCTAAATCTCAAATACACACCCCTTCATCCATAGATTGGTTGGTACCCTCCCGTTTCGCCTACGTCCCATTTCGACTACAGCCTCTAACAACAGATTATATGGTTTGGTGGTTTTATTATCCCTATTTATATACCCTCTCTATAGCTAAAATAGATTCTTCCATATCCCATTTAAGCTACAGCGTATAACAGATTAAATAAAACAAACAGAAAAAAGAATGAAAAATTAATTTACAGAAATTGTATAAAATATGTAACAAAACAAGATCGTTCGCACTTCTCAATATTTCGAATTCTGTCAATGAATCTATAGAATATAGAGGTTAGGATGACTGTCTTGATATTTTTTCTTTTATGTTAAAGAAAACAAGATATAATATATAATGAATAAGCATTTTAACAATTATCATTACCTTAATTACATCTTTTAATCGGCAGAGCAGTTCATTGCTGATTAGTTGGGAGGGTCAGGATTTTAAGGGTCATAAAATTTGTAACCGATTGGTTTATATCTGGTTAGATGTAACGGTTTACTTGACCAGGTGTAAAGTAGCAGTCAAATGTCATTAAGTTGCATGGAGTTATTCTGAATAAGCAACTCGAATTCATTTAATATAGCCCTTTAGGGGTACTCCTAGCCTAAGTGGAGTATGATAGCCATTGAAATTTCAAGTGATTTTACTAAAACATATTGTGCGTTAATATAGCCCTTTAGGGGTACTCCTAGCCGAGGTGGAGTGACATGATAGCCATTGAAATTTCAAGTGATTTTACTAAAAAAAATTGTGCGTTAGTATCACTTTTGTTTAAAAGGGGAAATATACTTAAAAGTTATTACTGAAAAAAATCCGTGTCTCGGAAGGTCGTCGATAAGATCATACAATGCGTAATTGATGTCTTCTTTATTTGATTTTACAGACACCGATAGGAAAAACGGCGTTGTTCAACAACATAAAACACAAATTGAATTGTAGAAAAAATCAATTACTGAAGTAGTTTTTTTTTTTAAACTCAGAATGTTCCTTAGATGATAGTGTTAAATTATTGAACACACAGATGATCTTTAATAAATGTTTACAATTATTATATATAAAAGGACGGGGTTTAATCTCTATTAGGATTAACCTACCCTAACACTGCCCGTTGCCGTGGTTACGAATAGCCTTTCTATATCAAATGTGAAAATGGTATGAATTAAATTAAATTGTATAAAATTAATTTCACACACCGGCATCTTGGATGTTAGCCGATTAAAACATTTGGACGAACAAATATTTCCTCGTAAATACTTTTGACGCATTGATGATCTAACCTAACCGTAATTCAATGAAGCTACCAAGATCTCATCGTACTTGTTTATTAAAATTAGTGTTCTCACTTTAATTCGAAAATACTGTGGTTACGAACTACCTTATCCTAAATAATCTTCAATACGGTTTTGACGGTAATCGTGAAATAGTGCTTCATATATTATCGATAATCATTGGTCAAATTTTGTTTGGCGCACGTTATTTCACCGATATATCTAAAATGGGAAATCTAACTGAACAGAGTGGATGTGTATGTGGCCTATGGGGTAAAATATCGCAAGAGGAAAATGGTTGGGAACCACTGGTCTAGATTATTACGAAGTCAATTCCCGTTTTATTTTTTGATATTCTGTAAAATTAAGACTTTTATTACAGCCATGAGTTTATCGCCTACTCAGTAAGTTCCGACAGGTATCTGAGACCATTTAAATGGTATGTGCTTTGCTTTCTATTTCTAGAAACACAGATACGACTTCTCGTTTGATAATGTCATTTACACCTTTTTGTATTACATGTAATTATCATTCGGAAAATGCCTCACTGTTCGAGCCTATATAATAAACCTATTCACAATTAAATAATCTTATTGTTTTCAGATTCGACTTCTCGTTTGATAATGCCATCTACTTTAACCCTTTTTGTATTAATTACCAATCGGAAAATGCCTCACAGTTCAAAACTATATAATAAACCTATTCACAATAAAATAATATTCTTATTTCCATTATCTGAGACCCCTGAACAGATTACTCCGGCTTTTAAATGGGAAGATGAAGCGGCTATTGCAGTTTTCGTCGAGTAGCCTACTTGGTGACGCCTAGCTGTCAATATTCTTTTCGCAGAGGCCACATATTACCTTTAAATTTACTATTGGTAACCTTATTTTGTTTTGTTTTTTTTGGTTTTTTTAAAACCTTTTTGTACCTTTTCGCTTGTCCGCACTCTGTCACATGGATAAACACTGCCAATATCTATACTGATATGTGACCTGCCAGATCCAATGTGCTTATTTTATTCGCCAATAATTTGCACTACCGATTCCAGCAGTTTGGGAGACCTTTTCAACATCATCACTTTGTAATATTTATTAATTTCCGGAACATGTAATTTCAAAAATTACAGAAGCAATGTAAATATTTATTACGCTCTGCTCTCCGAGTTTCTCATTTAGGCCTTTTTGTAAAACTACAAAGGTTATATTTGGTTTCTTTCTTCGTTTAAAGTAAATGATGCAAGTTAATATAATTATAAGTTGTGTGTGTAGAAATTTAAAGGGTTGCAATGACGAGATAGGATAATCTAGATCGATATTTTACCTTTTCTAAATATGGATTCTTTTCCTGTGTTACCATCGATTGCTTGCTCGTCAACCGAGTACAGTGGCATACTTGATATTTCAAACAAAAACTGTTTTAGCTCTTAATAAGTTGAGATCGTTCACGTGTTACAGTAATTTTACTCTTATATTACTTGTTATGTCTGCGGTAATGATCACGAGTATCCAGTGCCTGCAAATGAAAATAATTCTTTCATTTACACTTTCTCTTTGAAATTCGATTATATAGTTTTCTTCATTCCATGTTTTATACAGCTCACAGTCAATTTGTGCCTAATTTCATATTAAGGTTCTCGCTAACAGCTTTAGTTCCTAATCGTACCAAAGTATGGACCTATAATGGGCTAATATACAGCTCAATCTAATATCGTGTGCTGGAAACCAGTAGAATAAATCACGCCAGTGGCTGTCTCGTAGTAAATAGGATTTGTATCGGAAGATAAACTGGAAAATCTGTTTCATTCGGTGTCTGTGTATCATTCGAATATGGAGTCGATATTTTTGACAATACGACGTTTTTCCTTCTGGAAAGCTGTGAAATGTGAATTTTTACTGACAATGTTTTACGTGTTAGTTGGATGCGCTTCCACAATTCCTGGAGATTCACATTATAAGCAGAATGTCAACGACTTAAAAGTGGCTTTAGCTTTTGGAATTACTTCCATGACGCTAATGCAGTGCTTCCTGCCAATTTGTGGTCCTCCTCAAATGAATCCGGCCATAACAATAGCTATGTTATGCACTAGACGTGTTCATGTTGTGACATCGTTTATCCATATTTTTGCTCAGTGTCTGGGTGGACTGGCAGGCGCGGGTATTTTGTACGGTGTGACTCCTGCCAGAAAACATGACAATTTAGGAGTAACTATGGTCCATAATGATATTGGTCGCGGTCAGGCTTTTGGTATTGAGTTTATAATAACGTTTATCATGACGTTTGCTTATTTTGCTGGCCATGATAACCCGGCTCTATTTGGAGGATTTCAGTCGGCACCTGTTGGTTTGTCTATTATGTTTGGTCATACCTTTGGGGTAAGTATCATAAAGGCAGGCTATCGTGTGTATTGGGGGTGGGGGGGGGGGCACTGATTAACTTGGTGGATGCAAGATGAAATGAATTCTAATAACCGTTACTCACCAGAACAAAACCCCAACTGTATCATTATTGGGGTGTCAAAATTTCCCAATCTATTTTTAAATCAATCAGTTTTAGTTCTTTCTGTAACAACTGCCTTTGTCCAAGCT
Source organism: Patella vulgata (assembly GCF_932274485.2). NCBI lineage: Eukaryota > Metazoa > Mollusca > Gastropoda > Patellidae > Patella > Patella vulgata. Next base: position 20,199,095 of record NC_065881.2, read on the forward strand.
TGTACGACAAGGAAATGGGTCGTCTGTTGTGGACCATGTCCGGATCCTTCGGCTTCCTCTGACGGCTAGATTCCTACGCGCAAAATTGAACCATATGTTACTCCTGGGTCAAGTGGGCGTACCCTCTCCCCGCCCCCTCGCTTTCTCTCATTGTAACTACTTAAACCATATTTGCCGTGCCAAAAAAGGTGCAGTTAATTTAAAGGTGTGCTTCGGGGAGTAGTTAATAACACGAACATAATTGTTTTGAACCTTTATCTATTTATTAATTTAAGAAGGTGGGTTTTACATCTTGCATTATAAAATGAAATGGGGGTTTAACATCCTACTGTTCTGCTAATATAATTGATATTGACATCGAAAGACCCCACCTACACCGATGCTTTGTTCTGTTGGTCTTGCACCCATTTCGGGTTGGGTGTCTTCATTCATGTATATCCAACCGTCCTTTGAATGGTCGTATATTATCAGCTACCTCATGCCATTCACGATAAATTAACTAAGGTTGTTCATATTCAATTTCCTAAATTACTATGGTTTAATGAAATTTTGTCCCATGGAAAGAATTCATTGTATTCAAAACAACAGCAACTAAAATAAAAGGAACATAACGAACTTCTATCTCTTAACACTCATATTATTTACCTGTTTAACACCCAACTAAACATTTGGAAAATGCGGTCATGAAAAATGCATTATGTTATTTTGTATGATTTTCCGTAATTTTCATTATTTTGTTGATAATAGGGGCATTTTCTCCGTACTTTAAATCGCTTATTTTATCCCTAAGCAGTTTTTTGCGGATTTTAACCGCTTATCTTATCTGGAAACAAGTTCCTTATCTGGGGAATTGTGATGCCATCGGAAGCTCAGGCTTAATAAAGAAGCACGTCTCCGTACTTTAAATCCCTTATCTTATTTGAAGAATTGTGATGCAATTACGGCATCGGAAGCCAGTGGAACCCAGCTTTAATAAGAACCACGTCTAATTGACTTGTTAGTCATGAAGTGGGGATCCATTAATAGACAGTTTAAATCCAGCCGTCGCTTCAATGGAATTAAAGGTCCGATTTCAGATAGGTTCATTCAATCAACAAAACTTGAAATGTTCGTGTCTTGAATTTTGTGGTCTTGATATTAATCTGTCCACACTATCCAAGTTCGCAATTCCAATAATTTCTTAAGGTACGATTTATTAAAAATTATTGTAAATTAAAGATGCATTATGCAAGAGCTAAACCTGTCTAGTGCAGGTCTTTTTTCTGGCTTCAAATGTTGCATTAACTAGTATTTAGACGAACTTCCGTGTCATGTAATAATTTAACGTTAAAACGGACAATCCATACTTCGTTTAATATCGTAGAAATGGTACTTGGCAATCGAGACTATTTAAGCTATATCGTGTCAAAACTTCAAACGCTCAGAATAAAGTAATTTGACTGAAATTATCTATTTGTGAACTTATATTGTAAGGACGACTAGCTCTTAACTAAACCTCACATAAAGCATCTTTAAAGATACATTACCATGAAAGTTAAATACCGTATTTCATGACACAAATGTCGAGGTATCCCTAAGAACGTAAGGAGTTTATTGTCTGCTGATCTAAGTCTTAACGGTTATGAGAGCACGGAGAGAATTAAACGTCCAGCAGGCTTTGTGGTTAAACGTCGGAAAAGGAGTTGGCTGAGGATAATCCACAAATTTACGCAGGCTTGGATATTTTGGTACATGGATAGCGACTAACGACAAATACACACTGGTAATGGATTCTAACCCAAGAAGATCACCTTTTAAACACAGCTGATAAAAATAGATTATCGCAGCATGGGAATATATCCAATTATAACATCAAATCACACGGTCTGTATACTCGGGAAGTCATCTTTAAAAGATTATTTGTGTCAAATACAAACATGGTAATAATTAATTCAGAACATACTTTAACCACTTGAACATAATTTTATTTTCATTTGTGCATTTAATTTATATCCTTGAAACTAAATATAGCTATCTATAGGTGACCCAGTCATAGAAAGCATGACTAGAGTACGAGGAAAACAATAAAATAAGTGCACTAAATCTACTTCAAGTCGGCCTTTCGTAGTTCAATGTACCAGTATCGTAGCGTAGCTCTGGACCCTCCGATCGTAGATCATTTTTCTCTTCGGATTTGCGCCATTTTATTTTTGATGCGAGGATGAATTTTATTTATTTTGAAAAACAATCTGTCATTTTTTTTCCGATCAAGACCGATGGGTCCCAGGTCCAGTCCGTCCCTGAATAGGGGTGAGTGTGTCGAGGTGGCACTACCACCCTTTTGTAAGATATTAAAATCATAGGCTATCTCCTTCTGACTACCCCAAAGCTACAATCACGTCAGTGCCAATGACTGAATCTGCCGAGAAGTCCGGCGGGGGTTTTCGACACTGCTATAGAGTTAAACCCTATTTAAGTTCATTTCTTAATATTGCCCCATTATTTAAAATTTAATGTACTAAGACCGTATTCTACTAAGACAGTTTATATTTATATTTGATTAGCAGGAAACACACACTTCAAACCCTATGCAATTGTTCAATGCCACATCCGTATGCAATATCCTTACAATTAATCATAGCTTGTATTAAACTATTATGAATTATATGGACTTTATAACCCTTTCATCTTAATTGTGTAATGTCAACCAAAGTGTCCTATACATGTATTTGTATTAGCCATCGTGAGTGGTTTCAATCTAAAGGGGTAGGGAGGCTCTCTTTATTAACATACATTTCATATACTTATACACTGAAAAAACCCTTGTGTTGGATCTCAACACAAGAACTTGTGTTAAAAATATTTAACACATGTTTGTGTTGTATTGCATTGCAATGACACAAGTTTGTGTTTTTTTCAATGTCTTAACACAAACTTGTGTACATTTATAAAATCTTATGTGTTTTTTTTCCATATAATTAATTACGTCGACATTAAAGATAACATTTATTATGTTCCTTTATCACTAGCCTATATGTAAAACCACTCTTCCTGAATTTGAATGTCGAGTAATTCACTTGATTTATTTTTTAATATTTCTAATTATCTAAAAGGATATATTAATTATTACAAACATTAAGTAGAAATCGCAATGTTTGTATCGTGCGATGCATTTAATATCTCTTTTAAAACAACGTATTTTATAACAGTATACTGATATAAGAGATCAAAGTTTTAGTCAATTATTATCTAAATATAAACTATTTATTTAATTAGATATAATAAAAGATTATTCTGATTCTACTCTTTGTTTATTTTCACATCTTGTCTCAGACAATATACAGAGACAGGTTATTACAATGTCTGCGTTTGGAAGTGTCTGATTGATATCGCCCCAATAAACTTGACACATCAAAGACAATAACAATTGTGTTATATCTACGTTTTAAAAAAATGTTTGAATGGGCGTGGAAATAGTCGAGTTAATCTTTTTATTTAATTTAATTGGTTCATTAATCGAAATTGGAAATTTATTCTTACCTGTAAATGACCAATTAAAATGAATTACTCTTAAAACAAAGAAAGAAATATTTATTGAAGTAATTTTGCGGTATTAAACCCTGTGGTACTGCAAATGTTAACTGTATTATTAAGCATTAGTATCGAAAAAAGTGATATTGTTGTGAAAAAAGTTTGTTCAGAAAATAAGAATATCAGGTTTGTGATTTTGGTATTTTTTAATACAATGTATTTATAACGCAAATTTTTCGTTTCGGTTAAAACAAAATATACCTCCATTTTAATTGGCCGAAGGATGTGTGACTAATAGAAATATGGCGGGCGGACAAACTGACCAAACAGTATATTTCGAGGTATTTGAGGTAAGCTAATTTAATATTATATCATAACTGCATGTGCATAATTGTGTTTCTGTTTGATTAAATATTCAAAAAATCATTCTTAGGATACAACCTCGACACCAGTCCGCCCTGAATTGCAATGTTTGTTTTGTGTTCTGGGCGCCATTTTGAATATAATACAATCCAGCGATAGTGTAGTCTAATTCCTTTAAAAGGGAATCCGAATTTGTTAATTTTCTGCAATACCACTTCGGTGGTAGCGGACGTTAAATAAAGCTATTTCACGTACAAAGACCTACAATAAAATCCAGGTGAATTGGGAAAAATATTCATGTATTTTCTTGATGAAGAGTAGCTATTTCAATTTGTAAATGCCCAGTCATCTTAGACAAATAATAATTCCAACTTCAAATCGGTTGTATTTATTCAAATCATACCATGAAGAATTGTATTTTTCCACTTGCATAATAATAAAAACTTGACTTTTATTATTTTATTTCTTCAGGCCAAGAGCACGGAAAATTGGTAATTGCCTTGTATCACTGCTAACTATAAGGCACAGGGAGCCTTGGGCAGAAATGATAATATGGTTCTCAGATATGTTACTGTGTACAGACTGAACAGAAAATATTTATACACTTGCTATTACAGTACTGGACAAATTAATAGCAATTTTTTCTAAAAACGTTGCAGAATTAACTCACTAAAATTGAAGTATGAATAAAATCATACACCGTGAATATATTGAACTGAATATTCTTACACATAACCATAGGCGTACGGGGAAATTTTTGACTGGGGGGCGGTGGTGGTTGGTGCCCCAAAAATGTAGTTAGGTTCTTAATATGTTACATAATAATAATAAATTCGCTGTTAAATTGGACACATTAAGAACACAATATTTTTTTATACAACTTTTACAAAGTACAATTGTGTGCCCAAATTTTCCCAGTATTTGGTTCCCAGCCCCCCCCCCCCCCCCAGCTCGTACGCCTATGCACATAACCATATTGACATCTACTTCACATTGCATGGTTGGTCGACGCAACGCCGTGTATAGATAAAGTTGCGACAACTGTGAAGCCAGGAATTTCATATGACGTCATGCAAACTTATTATCTATTTATATGACCTATTATATTGTTGGATGTCATTGATTTCAGCGAATAAGTGTATATAGGACATAAAACATACATTTTTTAAACGAAAAGTATAGCTGAACATACTATTATTAGTATTATACAACAAGAAGCGCACATTATTGTTATATAGCCTTATTCTATAAGAAAAATCAAAATAAAAGATACACTAGATAAAATTACTATTAAACCAGGGGCGGATCTAGGAATTTTGAAAAGGGGGGGCGCTGCAAAATGAAGGCATTGACCGCGGAGACGGGGCTTGCCGCTGAGGGGGGGGGGGGTCCCCAAGAAAATTATCCGTCATTTCCTTGCATCTGTAGCCATTCCAAGAGCTATTTCCCAGACTGGTGTGTTTGAGTCGATGGTTCGAGTCATTTGGGATCCCTACAACGGGTTGGGAACGGACATATTTGAGTCTGAGAAAAGGCACTTTCAGCCGTAAAAAAGGGCACTGTTGAAAATTAGGGGGGGGGGGGCGCCCCCCATTGAATCCGCCTCTGATTAAACATATTTAACTTGCATTCGCTTTTAAAGGAGCTAAATCGCTAATATTTGGGAACTAGAAATTGTCACAAATGGGTCGCACTAACCTTGATGTTGACAAATACGTAAGACGATATGAACATCAAGGTGATATATGCATATATGCAGCATAGATAATTAAAACTTCTATTCAAGTTAAACCAACTGTATCTATTTATGTCTTACGTCGAGCTGAATACATTTTATGATTTATTGTCATTAAAACATCTATTGGTGGTTAATAGTGTGTAACTAAAAACTAAAATTGGATCTTATTATTGCCAATGATATAATGTACCTTGAATTTGTTATCACGAAGTCTATCGCATCCAGATATTTAAAGCGCGTTTACAATATATTCATTTTTTTTGTATCGTAAAATTCATCTTCATTTGACGAACTACACCCAAACTACAGTCAGTGTAAACACGGTTTGGAGACTATATCTGAACTAAAGGGTACATCGAACTACGTTGTACATCATGCTTAAGAGACACTATCTAATATCCAACAGGAAAAATGACGATTAATTTAATATCCGCCAATTGGTGTTGCTGCTATTTTGTATTTTCAAAATTTATTTTCAAATTCACAGACATCGAAAACCATAAAGGACATTGCAAAAGTCATATCTTACGTATCTTAAGAGATGCCCTTTTAGTCTACCAAATTTATGTTTTTTTTGTTAAATTGCCTTATACATGTATTACCAAATTCGGTAGCCCTTTTAAAAGAAATGCCCGGCACCACATGGAAAATACATTTCTTTAATTGATGTTTGTCAAATTCGATTTCCGCACATTTCGCGTACATAACCACGATATAATGATCGAACATTACGTACATCAGATAAACTATTTTTAAAGCCCAAAACTGTTTAACTAGTCTCTTTTAGTTATCAAGCACCTGTTTTATGGGATAATCTACCATTTAGTTTAAGATGTTGTACATCTCTATATTCTTTTAAAAAACAACTTAAATCACATTTATTTAATGAGGCTTTTAACTGACTCTGTATACAATTGTTAACATGTCCATAATCTTGTTGTTTATTTATGATTACATTGTCACTTTGTAGAGTGCCCCTGAACATGTTTTATGAAAGGGCGCGCTATAAATATGCTGTAATAATAATAATAATAATAATATTACTAAATTTGGTGGCCATTATGAAAGAAACGCCCGGCACCATATAACAAATACTTCTTTTTTTTAATCAAGTTGAAGCGTTTTGGCGTAAAACATCTGTTTAGGCGAGATGACGTGTTTTTGGTGTACATGAGTAAGCAATAATGCTACCTGACTAAAATACCCCCCCCCCCCGCCTTTTGCATTCGCATGTAGTCATACATATGAGTCTCAAAATAATATAATATATTGTTAAATTATGCTCTTTTCAACTCCCCCGCCCCCTAAATAACTCTATACCCATGACTGGTGTACCAAGTTAAATCCACATCAAAACCCCATTTGTCGATAAGTGTATTTATAATAATCACTTGAACATCCTTGGAGAATTATATCTATTTAGTGAATATTAATACCAAAGAAAGAAAACAACTCTAAATTCTGAATATAAAGTCATCAAATTCTTTTACAGATCTTATTGTGGAAACCCAAAAGTTATATTGCCTTTTTAATCACATTTTTGTTTTTAATGTCAAATACCAAACCATCTCTAATATTGTTTCATTATATAGAATGCAGTGTAATCCTAAGCACTAAAGATTTGGCCTGAAAACTTGAAATAATATAGAGGGATCATCAATAATTAATAGTAACATTCGATAATTATAAAAATGTATTATTGTAGGATGAAATCAACCTTTATTTTTAAACATTTAGTGAACATTTCGAATGTTAATGCCTCTTTTATATAAAATGGTTTTATTAATTAATCAATTTTTGTTTTACAAATTTTTAATTTTCTCCATTTTGTTTGATTTTTATGCTATATTTATTTTATCTATCTATAATTATTTGCCTGTGCTTTATCTATTAGTTCCCATTTATATACTGTAGAAAATTTTGAATTCCTAATCTGTTAAAGGGACTATTTTTTCTTAAAAGTATTTCAATTTAGTGCATTATTAATGTCTTTAGTGCTTGGTTTGGTTGATATTAAATTTAGATATATTTAAAATGTATGTTTTGGGACCATGGGGTAGGGATATTGTGAACATATATATTATATTCTCAGTTCTTTTTAAGGTTAATTGTAAAAAAAAATTAAATAGCTTTTTTTGAGGGGTGGGGGGATATTGTTACTATTGAACACAATTTTATTAGTATTGAAATTAACTTTGTTGATTAATATTCCAAATGTCTCGGTGCTTTATTTTTCAATTTAAATAGCTACTTTTTATTTAATAATTGGGAATGGGTGGGGTGGGGTGGGGGTATTTTTTCATTGTATAACACAATTTTATTAGTATTGGAATTAACTTTGTTTATTAACCTTCGAGATGTCTGTATTGGTATTAATTAGGCATTAATTTATTTTTTCATATCATATATTGAATAAATAATAATTTAACAAACAAAATTATTATGTCATTTATCAATAATCACAGTTTAAACAGAACGAATGGAAGGGGTTGCATTCGAAAGGTTGCTATACTGGATATAAATTGGTAAAATACAACACAAGTTTTTGTTCTACACAAGTTTGTACGAAACAACACGAGTTTCAGAAATTTCAACACAAACAAATTTCAGAAATTTCAACACAAATAATGTGTAGATTTTCACACAAGTTTTGTGTTATTTCAACATTTAACACAAGTTTTGTGTTGTTTCAACATTTAACACAAGTTTTGTGTTGTTTCAACATTTAACACAAGATTGTGTTGTTAAATAGAGACACCTAACTTGTGTTGAAAATAACACAAGTTTGTGTTGTTTCAACACAAGTTTTTTTTCAGTGTATACACTAAAATCAAACTCATGACTGTTTATTATCGTAAGAACGGTGGCAATGAAAATCGTTAAATTTTCAATATATTCCTTTTTCATTATCTGTTTTGGAACTATTTAAGCGAGAACTATCGGGCTCTTTATCCGAAGGAGGGTGGGGGTGGTGGTATCGATTCCCCACTTGTACGTCACAAGGAGTAGGGTCGCCTGTCCAACCTCGTGCGTTTTCTCCGGGCTCTCCGGTTTCCTCCCACCGCTAAAGACCACTACGCGCAAGCGAATTAATGATATACAATTGCACCATGTGTTAGTCCCGAAATGACCTAGTTTGTGTCGAGCGGACGTTAAACTCTCTCTCTCTCTCTCCCTCTCTCTCTCTCTCTCTCTCTCTTTATCTGAAAACTAACTAACTTATATAATGACCTTTTATCGCCAAACCCGACTTTAAATTCCCCTGTGTCGGCTAGATACCAGTTTCCATACTGAGATTATAATAAACAAGATTTTGCCATTATCTCTAAACAGTTAATCATCATGGAACATTGTTATGTGGCCATCTTAATATCGGAAAATAATAACAGTTCTGTTTTAAATGGCGACATTTTGACTGAGTTATAATCGACAAGGCGTTAAAGTACATAAATCACGATTCAATTATTTACTGGCGTTGTTTGATACATTTATAAATAGAACATGTTTGTCCCAGAACCAGTATGTCTGTCTATAATCAACATGGGTCGCCCAAGATGGTGGTCCCAAGTACACATTGCTAATTTAAGGGTGTTGCCATGACAGTCGTTCACAATGACTTTGTGTTATAGCTACCTATCATCAACTCACAATTTTATAAAATTTATATCTTTAATGAGTTGCAATGAAAGGGTAGTGGAGAAAAAACAAACATAAATCATAAAAATGTAACAAACATAGTTCGTGCGACATTAACGTTTGATAAAACTTTATGACATTGGGTGGGTTAGTAATCGTAGAAAAAAAACGATCATTGGACACAATAAATTAAATTATATTGAGAATATTTAGATGCATTGTCCCTTGACAATCGTACGCTGGGAAATGGCATGGGTTGAAATAAGGTTTAACGTCCTCCTGCTCTGCACCAACCGAGTTTATGCAGACGGGGATAGATCATAGGCCTGGAGTGAGCTTATTTCCATTTCCAACTGTTTTGTTTAGTTGAACATCAATGTGCATGTGTGTCCCATCCGTACGAGTAGACACTGGGCCAGCTGACGAAGACAAACCACACCGGAAAATCCCGAGGAACTTTCTCGCCCAACATAGGTATCATCCCAGGACCTCCAAGGTATGCTAGGTTCCCACTAATGTGCGATGGGTTACGATAGGATTGTCCATATTAGAGACTGTTGGCAATGGAAAATTTTTCCCATCCGTATCACGTATCCGTATCGTCACGTGATACGTTTCGTCAATGTAGTTTTAGAGTTTTGGCAGATTTTCGCGCCGCGTACGTATGAGTGGCTGAGCTGTGATTATTACTTTATTAGTTATATTACAGCATGATGGCAGTTATCTACAGTTAGTACTAGTCAAGTGCCTAGCCTACAAATTATATTTTATGTCGAATCACATTAAAAAATCTTCGACTTCGACCCGACAGCAATGTTTGGTTTCACTAATGAATCATTTCAGAAAGTTTATACCCCTTTATTATAGAATGACATCATTTACATATTTGCAAGGTCCCACCTCCCTATATTTAGCGTGTAGATCAACCAGCATGCAGACAGACAGACATGAAAAATAGGAAAATTCCGAGAAAAACTCATCAAAAATATTGATTAAATTCCAGACTTTATCATGGTTAAAATCACATCAAATACACACCTTCGTGTTTTAGGATACACATAGATCCATAAAAGCGCTATGGCACAAGATTTCAGGGTCTAAAAGTTGCAAAAAAGACGACGATGTTATACGGCCTTTTTCCGTATGAAAGCTGTTCGATAGGTGCTGTCGTGTCCGTGTGTCGTATCCCGTATGAGAAATACACACACATTGCTGACGTCACACGCAAAGTCGATACGGATACGGACCAGGAATTTAAGCTTGCCAAAAGTCTCTAATGAGTCTACGATCTGGAACGTGCAGATACGTTCGGATACGTTTTGATACGATCAACATGATTGCTACGACTGACCACTATATATGATGAAACCTGATTGGATCACCACGATTAATTAATTTCCATCGTAACGATTAATTCTACGATTTCCATCGTAGCACGAATCGTGATAGTTGCAACTGAGCATTAGTTAACCACGCAGCTGAGTTACTCACTAATCCATCGCAGCAATTAATTCGGCTTTCAATCATTTACAAAACCAACATTAACGCAAGATTGGCCACAATCCCTTGATACCTCCAGTGACCCATATAAGCAAAAAAAAATGTCATATTAAATTCTTTATGAAATCAAAGAAGAACGGAACTTTGATGCATAATTAATAGTCTGTTGTTTTGCTGCCACGAATCGTATCACGTAATGTCATGATAAATGACCGCGAACCATGTTGATCGAGCAAAATAAAAAAAGAAATCTTGCTAGAAATCTAAGAATGTATTATTCATAACACTTTTATCAATTTGTTCTGACAACTGGGTGTATTGAACTGTGAAATGGTTGTTGTTTTGTTTGCATTCTAATCCAAATATAAAGCTTTGCTTGTTAAAGACGAGAGAAATAAACTTCTATGTAACTTGTATTTAATATAATTGTGTCATCCCATAAACAGTATTAATTCAACAGCAGATAATTAGTATTTACAATCTAAAAATATCAGTGAAAGGTACGCGTTTTCTGTTTCCATATATAACGTGTATAAATTCGTATCGCCTACGAAAGCAAAGTGACATCCCAACATACTTCTGCAGAACTTCTCTATTTTCTTCTTCTTTTTTACCATCTACAATTCGAGAATGGAATCTACTCGGTCTTTCTACTAGAAACTTACCAACTTTATCTTCTTTTAAATCTAAACTCGGCCACCTTGATCAAATTATACCTTCAACATACTACTCTGGCAGCAGGAAAAATCAAATTCACCATTCTCGCCTTCGACTCTCTTGCAGTGATTTAAACGGACATCGTTTTCTCAGGCATATTTCTGACAGCCCTACATGCGAGTGTGGTCACGCCTTTGAAGACCCTGAACATTTTCTTTTAACTTGTCCCTTACGTTCAGATGCACGATCTGCGACAATATCAAACTCTTCCAAAACTTTATCAAAATTCTCAAAATTTATTATTCGGAACTGAAGATAGGAACAATTCTGAAGAAATTTTTTCGGCAGTACATAACTTCCTCGACATCTACCAAAGGTTTTGAAAATTCCGTATGTAAATTTATGAAATATAAACATTCTGATTGTGGTTTGTACATATCGTGTATATAGTGTATATAGCCATCTTATAATTTAATCGTTCCTCTACTTTACTTTACTTTTCATTATATATTTATGTTTGTACTTTTATGGAGAGGGGGTCTATGGGCTTCTGTCTGTTCTCCAATCCAGTTTCTGCGAATAAGTTTAGAAAAAAAATAACGTGTATTTCATTCTGAAACTGGAATTGCTGTACGGATAAGAAGCCCGCAGTGCAACATAATACTCGGCAACAAAATTTAAACTGTACCGCAGTCATAGGTTTGTTTAATGTTTGTGGTGGTATATTGTCGTCTAATTAAGTCTAAAAGGTCGCACATTTTGATATTTTATTAAAATTTCAAACGTGCTTGGAATGCGTAACTATTGATTTGGATGAAAACCCTATTTAAAGTCATAGTTGTAATTCACTATACACTGTGCTTGGCGTATTATGAGGATGAACTCTATCGAGACGGCAGAGTAGTTGTTTTAGATATTTATTTTTAAAACTTGCTGATATTCCCCTAATCAGCCAGCTGCATTCCTCCATGTTAACTAACAATTGGGATCATCTCAAGCCTGACACAACAGGAAGTCTAGTGTCCGCTCGCGATTTCTTCTTTCTTCTTTTCTGGTTGACAGTTCGTTTGTGTTCGGAATCAACCGTTCACGGCCGCAACTTGACGAAGCTCGATGAAAACCACGGGATTGTTTTAAACCACTGTCAAATCGCATATAAACAACCGTAAAGCTATAGCCTGTAGGCCATTTAAAACAGATTCCTCATGCACCTTTTGAATCTGGCACTGTAGGTCGTGGGTTTGCCGAGAATGAAATGAAATGGTCTTTAACGTCCTACTGTTCTGTTGAAACTGGGCTAATGAAGACAGGCATACGCCATACAGTGTGCTATGATGGACATTTTGCCCGGACAGCGGCTCTATGGCCTACTCTTATATCGAATTACAACTGCCAAGTGATCTTTTGCGTGCACGCCAATGTATACTCGGGACCTGTCCTTGTCAAGCCAGTCCTGCACCACTGACAAGGGGAAACCACTTCGGAAAATCCCGATGAACTTTCTCGGCCAGCGTCCTACCCACTTAATTACCATGGCCAGACATAAATAGCCACGCCATTTCATTATGATCTGAATTTGCATTAACTCAATAACTTCTCTTTTTTCAGTGGCAATTTACCGGAGCAAGTATGAACCCAGCTCGATCTCTTGGACCAGCTATAGTTTGTAACGAATGGTCTGACCACTGGGTAGGTCCACACAAATTTCTTTTATCAATCTGCATCAATAACCGCAAAAGAAAAGTTTAAAGATGCATTTATATAAGAGCTAAATCTGCCTATTGCAGGTCTTTAGCTTTGGGCTTCAAAAATTACATAAATTATTAATTAGGCATTTATTCACATGCCAATTCCATATTATACTTTCTAGAGCATCGAGTACTCGTGTTTAAAACACAATCGGCATTTAATAATTTAATGTAAAAATGAATGATCGAGATTCTGTTTATTATCGTAACAGTGGTACTTGATAATTGAGACTACATTGTAATAAGTTCAAACACTCATAACTTGGTTCAGACTAATTTGACATAAATTTTCAATATATTCATTTTGCATTGTCTATTTTTGAACCATTATAACCATAACGACCGGCTCTTTATCTAAATCTTACATAATGCACCCCGAACTGTCAGCGTCAGTTGCAATTGGTTTTAAATTAAATGAATTGAATGATTTAACCAGGGCATTAAAGGGTTTCTTTATGCCCGTTTCTTAATTACACGTCGATTGTTGGAAGAAATATCTATTATTTACAGGAATCGTTGACATAACCTATTTACAACAAGTCTAGTTTACGGTTTCAAACCAATTTCAATGAAACCTTAATGACTTTTGTAAGTTAATCAGGGGATTTTTTTTTATGTTCGTTTCTTCTCTGTTTCTGAATTCAGATATATCGTGACCTAGGAGATAATTATAGACTGGAGTTCGACTATTGTATTTAATATAATAGCTATATAATGTAGTACCTAATCGACAACGTAATTAAAACCGTAGACGTTGTGGGTAAAGAGGGTGTGGACTAGCCCCAGTGCCAGATTTAGGGAGGGGGTCTCGTAAGTGGCATAGCCTAGGGCCCTGTCTTCGACGATCTTCATCGAATGTTTTTGACAGAGGCATGCTAGCAAATTCAAATACCTTGTTTTAGTTTGAATATCTGAAAATATAATTAAACTGCAATAATTTCACAAAATAGGGAATTGGCTTGACTAGGGTTTTAATGTCTTCAACAATACTTCGGTCATTTTGAGGCTATAAGGCATAAGTGCAATGCGAGGAGGGGTTCTTTAGATTCCATTTGCTAAAGGTTTTATTACGCGTATGGATATACGTACACGCGTACACTTCGGTTTTGCGTTCCATTCGAACTAGGCACACAGTCCTTGTTAGCCCCGCGAAAGCTAGCACAGAGAAGTGTAGATCCGGCTTGTAAAATCCGGTTACGGCTTTTCTACTAGACCTAGGTGTGGATTCGAACCTTGGAAATACTAGTCGAGAGTCCAGTGCCTTGCGTCCTAAGCAGGGTACATCCCTTTAAAATTCCGATATTTCCTTCAGTGACGTAATTCGTTGTGTCTAAATGCAATCTGATTAAAACACAGATCCTATTTCGTTTCGTTTTTATAGTTCAAAATTTCGTTTTACTTGTCTTTACTACACTATGATCTGGATGAGTTGTTATCATTGATGTTTTCTGGGGGATTAGCCAATGAAACGGTCTGTTACGGCGAGTTCTTGGCCTTTTGATACACGGAACTGTGGGTAAACCACTAGAAACATCAATGCTGATTAATTAATCAATGTCCGACGTGATAGGGTCAAAAGCCGCTCGTTCGATCCCTGACGTGAACTCCCACTATAACTTGGCAGATCTTCATGTAGTGTAGGCCATCGAAAGTATAAGAAAAAAACAATCGAAATATAGATCTGTATTTTAATCAGATTGGTGTAAGTGATGATGTTTTTTGTCTATTTGCAGGTATATTGGATAGGTCCTGTGCTGGGTTCTATACTCGGCGGTATAACCTATGAATACACAACTGGGGGCGGACCCGAGATTAAAAACTTAAGGCGGAACAGTTCCCTCGGAACAATGATGAACACGGAAACTGTTCGTGGCAGTAAAGAAAGTGTTGATATGCCGACAGAATTGACATTCACTATACCGGCCACACCCGATCCTGAAATATGAAAAACGCTTAAAGAGGGATACACTGTCGTTCTATAAACCTTTAAAGGTGTTTTAAAGCAACAATTTCCTATAATACTTTTAAAATTTACCACCAAAGATTTATATGTGGACATGTATCTAGATATTGGGTCAATATGGCATCTGATAAATAACACATATCGCATGTGTATAGTGTCCAGCTAAGATGCTTTATTGGACCCATGCCGTCTTAGCAAACGAGGCATTTCAACCTAACCCAATTCTGAGGAGCTTTTGTATTTTCAGGCAAAATCGGGTTACACCTATCTTCTAATGAGTTTTTGATTATAAATAATATAAAGTGGGGCATTGGTCAAAGAACAATTATAATGTTATGTTAGATTATTTGATAGCGACAGGTGCTTGGGGCCGAGGGTGGGGTTGGGCAGTATACCTCAGTTTTTGCGTGCCCATTATCGTGCAGGCCAAACGTTGCAATCACTGTGTGTCGTTTGCTTATGTATGAAGACTGCTATAGAACAATCCGAGCGAATTTGCAGTTAGAAGCTCACTGTGTATACGCGAACTGAAGCGTAATGTAAGTGGGGCTCGTTTAAGGCTTTGTCCCTTCTTATATTAATTTCCCTGTTCATATATATATAGCCATGGGTTTTGAATTTACTTAGTACACGCGAAAGGTTTCTCCGCTAGTATACACAGTTTTAACCTTGAATTTACAAAGTCATCTTGTACACATAAGCCCCACCCCCCCCCCCCACCTCCCGTTCATAACCCATTGTTAATTCCCCGGTTAACGTCAGGCACAAGCCTATTTGTCCCGATTGTCAGTGTATTGGGTTTTTTTTGTAGTGATATCAACACTCGCGTATATTTAGAAAAGGAAACCGCGGTCATGGCTGAATTTTGAGTTCACCGAGATTTTCCGGCGTGGTTTTCTCTTGTCAGTGGTGCAGTACAAAGGGCCTGACAAAGACAATTGTCTAGTCCTTCGGATGGTACGAAAAACCGAGGTCCCGTCTACATATTGGCATGCACGTAAAAGATCCCTTGGCAGTTGGAATTTGATATAAGAGTAGACCTTAACGTCGCTGTCCTAGCAAAATGTCCCTGATATAATACTGTATGGCGTATGTCCGTCTTCATTAGCCCAGTCGGAGCAGAACAGTAAGACGTTAAACCCCATTTCATATCTGAATTTTGGCATCATTCCCTTAAGCGAACTTATCCAAGATGGTATTGTTAAATCAGCTCTCGAAATCTGCTTCAAACATTCAGTAAGCTACTTCAAAGAATGTCACACTCATTACAATCCTGAATGACATTTACAGGCCATAAAAAAATAATGATAAAATATTTATAGTAAAAATATTTTATAAACAATTTACCGATAACTTAACTACAGTTTTAACTGCTTGTCAACTAGCTCTGGAATTATACATTATCTTCGAACAAATTCAATGGAATATTTGTCAAGCTTCAACATGTAATTGATTTATAAACAGTATTATGGAGCAAAAAAGGTGTCGAAAATGTCAACATCCGCTTCATATTGTTGTTAAAAGAAGATTAGGAGGATACATTGTGTTCATATTGATGTATGATGCGCCAAAATCAATATCTAAAATAATAACTGATTGTTGACAGAATAATGTGATTTCTATTTGAGGATTATTTAAAACAGTGTTTCATATTATTTATATTATAAAAAAATCCTAACTTGTCCAAACGAAACAGCATGAGACAAAAGTATTGATTGTGCAGATTTGCAGCATTCTACACAGTTCAGAATGTCAAACAGCATTTATTTTACATATTATAAACCGTTCATTTTAAGAAATATTTGTGTTTTATCTCTTCTAAGTCGCTATTTTATATTTTACACCTTGGAATACAATATTTATTAAACATACATTATGCAGGGGCTAAATCTGTCTATTGCAGGTCTTTCTTTAGGCCCGAAATGTTATCTAAATTATTAATTAGACATTAATTAACCTATCCAGACCATAATCAACTCTAGATGGCATCGCTAGCCTGCGATCTTCAGTGGGTTGTGAGCCGATTTACTGCATAACTTTCCTTCACGATTTAACGATTAAATGGATAATCGAGACTATGCTGTTTATCGTACTGACTTTAGTAATGATGATCGAGGCTAAGCGGAAATTTAAATTGCTTAGTTCTCGGTTCATAGTGGATCAATTTGAATGAAATTTTCAGCAAATTATCTAATTTTTAACTATTATAGTGAGAACTGCCAACTCGTTATCTAATATTCCATAATGTATCTTTAAATGAATATTATAATGACTTGTGTACACATTTCTGAATTCTACACAGTTCAATTTAGAATGTCAAATAGGATTACAAGTCGTTAATTTAAGAAACCTGAGTGTTTTATCCCTTTTTTCGTTGATATTCTATATTTTACACCTTCGCTATTTATTAAATGTATATAATGCCATGTGCACGTTTCTGAATTTTGTTTCTACCAACTCACGCGTTTGAAGTTTTCTACGCAGTTCAATTTAGAACATTAAACAACATAAGCCATCTATTTTAATAAATGTGTGCGTTTTAGTCCTGAAAGACTAGCCAAATATTATCTTATTATTATCCAGTACTGACAGAATTCTTCAATTATGTCAATATCAATGAGTTAATTCCTGTAAAATGTGAAAACATGTTACGATAACCTGAAGCATCTATCGTAACGGTGATAAATGGAACGGCTAAACATTGAATAAATAACTTATTTTCAACTAACAAACGTGTGGTTATTCAAATAATTGTACTTTTATCTCATTTTTGGGTAATTTTGGCCAAATGTTTTACCTCAAAAGATTGATTTTTGATAGTATGTGTTTTGTAAGTATTGGGTGATCAAGGGAGATAACAGGAATAGCGAGATATTGACCACAAATCAACTCAATCTGTTTTACATAATTGAAGTACATGTATTATGTTAGTTTTTAACAATAATGGGGTAGAATGTGAGAGTATTGGGTGAGTATTGGGTGTTATTGGGTAAATCGTTCTGTCTCTTTTGGGTGACTAATCAATATGTTACAATATGTTTCTGAATTACTTTTGCTGTCATCGCGCGCGTTACAGTTTCATTATACCCCTGGCAGACCGGAAAATGGCCTCAGAGCGCGCCCAGATCGCCATAAGCGTGGTAAACGCATGCTGGAAACGCCAGATATCGTGATGGGGTCTCCATAGTCGCCAATAATCCTCGACTCACGGTGTTTGTTTTGAGCATGTTCAAATCATAAACAAACGCCAAGGTTTGGTGATCTGGGCCCTGTTTCTCGAAATCTTAACTAAAGATAAGATCCTAATTTTTGTAGATACTTCAATTTTGATTGGCTAAGCACTAAAATCAAATCTAATATTATCCAATCAAATTACTAAAATTTGGATTTTATCTTAGTTAAAATTTCGTGAAACAGGCCCCTGACCTGAAAACCTGCAAGAACGCGACATTTTTCCAATTTGTAATTTTGTTGGACATATTTACGTTTGCCGGCGACTTTGTGCATTTTCTGGTTGCTGTACGGTCGCAGCAGCGCTGTAAGGACGGCACCCCGGTCTGACGGGCGTATAAAGACCCAGGTATGAAGCCTAGCATGTTGGGTATAATCCTAGCTCTAACCAGTTAGTTCACATTAGTATTTTTATACGCCCACATTTTCATGTGGACGTATTATGCCGTCGCTCCTGTCCGTCCGGACGTCCGTCCGTCCGTCCACAATTGTTTGTGGACCCTCTACAGGTCACAATTCTTATCCGATTTTGACGAAACTTGAAATATAGGTTTATCTCCAAAAGATCTCGGCTGTTTTCGATATTGGCATGTATCGGATCGAAACTTCATGGATTATGGCCCCTGTTTCTACAAAAAATCACGTTTTTAGCTTGTGGACCCTATAGAGGTCACAATTTTTATCCGATTTTGTTAAAACTATAAGTTTATAACCCAAAGATCTCGGTTCCTTTCGATATTCGCGCATATCGGACCGTAACTTCCTGAATTATGGCCCCTGATTGTACGAAAAATCGCGTTTTTATCTTGTGGACCCTATAGAGGTCATAATTTTTATCCGATTTAAAAAAAAACGTATTATTATATCACCGTTACACCCTAAGGACGACTGAGTTCGAATTTCGTGAAAATCGGCCCAAAATTGACAGACAAAATGGCCGCCGTTCGTTCTCAAATAGCGTAAAAATATGGTATATCAAGGTTGTGGACCCTATAGAGGTCACAATTTTTATCCGATTTTGTTGAAAATTGAAATGTAAGTTGATAACCCAGAGATCTCGGTTCCTTTCGATATTTGCGCATATCTGTCTGTAACTTCCTGAATTATGGCCCCTGATTGTACGAAAAATCACGTTTTTAGCTTGTGGACCCTATAGAGGTCATAATTTTATCCGATTTAAAAAACCGTATTATTATATCACCGTTACACCCTAAGGGAGGTTGAGTTCGAATTTCGTGAAAATCGGCCCAAAATTGACAGACAAAATGGCCGCCGTTCGTTCTCAAATAGTGTAAAAATATGGTATATCAAGGTTGTGGACCCTATGGAGGTCACAATTTTTATACGATTTTTTTGAAACTTGAAATGTAAGTTTATAACCCAAAGATCTCGGTTCCTTTCAATCTTCGCGCATATCGGACCGTAACTTCCTGAATTATGGCCCCTGATTGTACGAAAAATCGCGTTTTTAGCTTGTGGACCCTGTAAAGGTCATAATTTTTATCCGATTTAAAAAAAACGTATTATTATATCACCGTTACGCCCTAAGGAAGGTTGAGTTTGAATTTCGTGAAAATCGGCCAAAATTGACAGACAAAATGGCCGCTGTTCGTTCTCAAATAGCGTAAAAATATGGTATATCAAGGTTGTGGACCCTATAGAGGTCACAATTTTTATCCGATTTTGTTGAAACTTGAAATGTAAGTTTATAACACAAAGATCTCAGTTCCTTTCGATATTCGCGCATATTGAATTGTAATTTCCTGAATTATGGCCCTTGATAGTAGGAAAAATCATTTTCTTGTTAGCCTGTTCTCTATCCATCCCTCGAAAATGTGGGCGTATCCTGCCTGGCAGCCGCTGGTTTTATATTTAACCCGGACACAGTGCAGCATTAATTTCCTCGTTGACTCTAATGCTAATTCTCTTCTCTCTAACCAATTCTAACTTGTTCGCTATTTTTTGTTGGGTTGGACGCTTTCTAGCACAGATAGAACAACATGACGTAATAACATCTTGCTCAAAAAAGCATTACGTGTGACGTTCGTCAAGGAAAACTTGAGATACACAAACATGTAACTGCCCTACATTTTAACGTAACCAATTAAATCTGGTATCCTTTTACTTCAAACCCTGGCGGAAATGTATTAAAACCCTTTTCTTCGATTCTACACCTAAACTTCCACCAAAATCGTCATGCAAAAAGGAGAGAGAGAGAGAGAGAGAGAGAGAGAGGGGGGGGGGGGGCGATACTTCTAGCTTTTAAGGTAGTACAGCCCAAAAGATAAAATCGTCAGGACCTAAAACGACTGAAATGAAATGGAATTTATTATCCTACTGTATACGTCGTGCAGTGTGCTATGAGAGAATTTTTGTCCGGACAGCGGCGCTACGGCCTACTCTTATTTCCAAATGTCAAGGTTCTTTTAAGTACACAGGACCTCTGTTGTTTATCGTCACACCCGAATGATTATACACTATGTTTGGCAGGCTCTAAGTCCAGCAGCACTGACAAGTATAAACCACATCCTAAACCGATCGAGTTGATCTAAGGCTGTGCAAGTAGGTGTGGTTTGCAAGAGAAAACATAAATCCGGTAGTGAAGCGGCAGCAAACTAAAAAAAAAATAAAAAAAACCTCCACAATGATAAAAATGGGTTAGAGGAGTGTGCTCTTTGTTTACGAGTTCATTCCAAATCTTTGAGATGTATGTTCTTACACTACAGTAATAGTGAGATATTAATTAACTATTTATAACAGAACACACAACACATGGTATATAATATGGATATAACTACTGCTCTATTCTTTAAGCCCCCGTCAGACCGGGGTGGCGTCTTTACTGCGCTGCTGCCACCGTACGAGGACCAGAAAATGCACAAGGTCGCCGGCAAACGTGAACACAGCGGGATAAAATGTCCCCAAAAATTACAAACATGAAAAAAGTCACCTTCTCACAGCTTTCCGGGTCAGATCGCAGAACCTTGGCGTTTGTTTTGAACATGCTCAAAATAAACGTCATGATTCGGTCATCATTGGCGACCACGGACACCACAGCACGATATCTGGCGTTTCCATCACGCGTTTACCACGCTAATGACGACCTTGACACGCTCTAAGACCATTTTCCGTCGCCGTAGCAGCGCATTAAAGTTACAATTACATATTTTCTAAGCAAGTCAAAACATAATTATTTCTATATAACCCTCACGCAAATGAAGTGATGACGCCACCCATATGAAGTGTAGGTGACACTAAACCGAGACGTGCTCGAAGTGAAAAATTTGATATCTGAAGTGTTCATTTCTACCACACTTCCGTAACAACACTTCAAATTTTCAATGAAATAAAGAAGGCAGAAATGATGTTGAAGTGAGGAAGAAGCCATGCCAAATATGCAAATTAGGCTTCAACGAAGTGTTCACTTCAACCAAGTGCTTATCGGATGTTATTCTCACTTCAACTCAGTGCTTATCGGGTGTTTTTCTTACTTCAACTCAGTGCTTATCGAGTGTATTGCTCACTTCAATCCAGCGCTTATTGAGTGTTTTATTCACTTTAACTCAAGTGCTTATCGAGTGTTTTGCTCACTTCAAACCGGTGCTTTTCTCACTTCAACCCAGTGGTTATCAGGTGTTTTTCTCACTTCAACCCAGGGCTTATGCAGTGTTTTTCTCACTTCAAACCGGTGCTTATCGGGTGTTTTTCTCACTTTAACCCAGTGCTTATCAGGTGTTTTTCTCACTTCAACCCAGTGCTTCTGGAGTGTTTTTCTCACTTCAAACCGGTGCTTATCGGGTGTATTTCTCACTGCAACCCAGTGCTTATCGGGTGTTTTTCTCACTTTAACCCAGTGCTTATTGGTTGTTATTATCACTTCTACACAGTAAGGTTGCAGACTTCAACAGTGTGAGGCCTAGCTCACAAACCAGTGATCCCAGTGTCAGTCATGAAAGTTACTCCACCCTCCCAGGATTTTCTGCACCGTTCGCCTGATCAGTAGATCTAGGGCCTGGCAAAGGATGGTGTTTGGTTGTGATAGTGATGGGGCTGAAAAGCCAAAGTTCCATGTAGAAATTGTCGTCCATGTAAAAAAAAGAAACCTGTGTAATTAAAAGAGGACAATTCAGAGAAGCCACATCTGGGCTAAATTTCCCTCATAGCACACTGAATAATCCTAGTTGTGCTGAAAAACCCCAAATATGAAACAAAACACCACTTTGATATTTATTATTTATTATTGTTTTCAAAATATTACAACACAATTGATACAATTAACAAGTGGTTGCCATCTAAGATACACCCACATATTGCAAAAGAGAATAAGGAATATAAATAAGGCTAATCACCCATTGTCCCAATGTTTCATATAGAATTAGAAAAAAATCTGTTTAAAAAATTGTAGCCTTATCACATTCACATGATTTCCAAAAAAGTGGGTTAAGTGTGGATTGCTGAAATTTATTGGATTTGTCCTCTCATGGTCTCAATGCTACACGGCAAATTAAAACATTGTAGCCTCATCACATTCACAAGCTTTTTTGAAAAGGTTATCTTCGAATCGCTGCATATCGTTGGGGTTTGTGATCTCATGAATCCAATGCTTCACACCAAATCTGAAAAGGATCGGTTAAAAACTGTAACTCCTATCAAATTCAAAGTTTTTGGCTATGGGGCATAACTCTGAACTCGAAAGCCAAATCTTCAGCAAAGAGGGGTTAATTCAGGCATGGGAAATTTTGGCATATAAAACTGAGAATTCTAGAGGATCCAGAAGTTAAAAACAATGGATCGTACAATCAGGTGTAATATTCTATGCCAAAATCCTCTGGATGGGCCCACATGCTAAAAACCCAATTTTTCCACAATATAAGGGGCCATAATCCATGAGGTTAGAGTTCAAAATGAATCCGATACCAGATGATTTGAATATAAATATACATTTAAATTTCATTAAAATCGGATAATTGTGACCACAAACAAATTTCACCGGAGGTACATCTGGACGGACAGAGGCAGCGACATGAAAATGTGGGTGCCATAAAAAATAAATATTCATAGACTCAAGGGCAGGTGTTTTGTAATTTGGATAGCGCCAGGCTATAATCCATTACAGTTTACACATTTCGTGGTTTTCTTGCATCTTTAACACACCATATTCAACCCACATTCAATGTTGCTATTAATCAACTCCACACCTTTTTCGACCACATTCATAGGTTTGATTAACCTGAAATTAAAACAAAAAAAAATGTTCAGTTAAAGATGCATTCCGAAAAAAGTAATTATAGGGAGATTATTTCGAATAAAATATGGTAAGTTTGGATATGGAAAGTAGAGACACCCAATCTTACTAGAAAATACTAAATTCCTGCGGAGAGAGAGAGAAATGAGGTTTAACGTCCACTCGATATAAACTAGGTCATTTCGGGACTAATATATGGTTCCATTTTATTTCAATAATTCGAAACTGGAGAAAACCCATGAGATTGGACAGTTGACCCTACTCCTCATCACTTACAACTGAGGAATCGAAACCATGCCAGTTAACTCAATGACAGACATGAGCTAACCAGTCGGCCATCCAACCCCCCAGATTCCCATGGAAACACTAAGAGACACAGTGAAAACAAGCAGATGCCATGCAAGATACACCCACATTTTGTAAGAGGTGGACAGAGAACAAGCCCAAAAAGCGATTTAAGTTTCATCAAAATTGGATAACAATTGTGATCTCTATAATGTGATTTGTACAATCAGTCGCCATAATCCATAAGTTTTGGTCCGATATGCCTGAATATTCTAATGAACCGAGATCTTTGGGATATAAACATACATTTCAAGTTTTATCATAAAAATTGTCACTCTAAAGGGTCCACAAGCTAAAAATGCAATTTTTCATACGATCAGGGGCCATAATCTATAAGTTATGGTCTGATATGCATGAATATTGAAAGGAAATGAGAACCAGGGAGTTACGACCCAATATGCGCGAATATTGAAAGGATCTGGGATCTTTGGGTTATATACATACATTTTAAGTTCAAAATTGCGACCTCTAGATGGGTCCAAAACCTTGGCTATTTTGTTGGGCAATTTCAGTCTGATTTTCACGAAATTTGAGCTCAACTGTTATTAAGATGTAACGGTGATATAGTTGAACCTTTTTTTTTTAAAATCAGATAAAAACTGTGATTCCTGGAGGTTTCACAAGCTCAAAATGTGATTTTTTCAATACAATCAGGTGCTATAATCCATGAAGGAAAGGGGATTAACTAAAACTAAGGCCTGTATTGTGCTAAGACAAATATGGATGACAGACCACAGGAGTGGATGACGGAAATATATGACTGTATTGAAATGTAAATGCATACAAAGGATTACCTTCCATTGATTGTAATCAACATTGTTAGTACCGGTACAGAGCGTCATTAAAATCTTCAGCTGTAATGACTTTCAATGACTGATTTATACCAAATACTGTATACAGCACTTATTATTTGTCTTTCCATCATTCATCCATCTGGGTCACAAGCTCACCATCTGAAAACATAAAATTATCTTTTTAGATCAGATGGGATGATTCTTCTCAAAGATGAGGGTATGAAGGCGGGCATACGCCATACAGTGTGCTATGAGGGAAATTTTGCCCGGACAGCGGCACTACGGCCAACTCTTATATTGAATTCCAACTGCCAAGGGATCTTTTACGTGCACGCCAATGTTTACACTGGACCTCGGTTTTTCGTCCCATCCGAACGACTAGACAGCTTTCCTTGTCAGCCCCTCCGTTCTACATACGAGGGTATGAGTTAAATGTATAGTGAGAAAAAGATACAATTTAATTGCAGCAATTTATGAACAATCCCCATACATTTTTTAACAAGCTGTTGCCATGCATGATTTGCCCACATTTTGCAAGAGATGGACAGAGAACAAGCTCAAAAAAAGTGATTTTTCGTACAATCAAGGGCCATAATTCAGGAAGTTACGATCCGATATGCATAAACATTGAAAGGAACCAAGATCTTTGGGTTATAAACATGTATTTCAAGTTTCATCAAAATCTGATCAAATTTGTGTCCTCTCTCCAGAGTGTCCAAAACCTTGATATACCATATATTTACAATATTTGCGTACGAGGAGCAGCCATTTTGTCCGGCAGTTTTGTACGAAACTTCGTACTCAACCATCATAAGGGTGTAACAGTGATATATTCAAACGTTTTGTTAAATCGGATAAAAATTGTGACATCTTGAGGGATCACATCCTAAAAACGCGACTTTTCATATAATCAAGGGCCATAATTCAGGAAGTTATGATCCAATATGCACGAATATCGAAAGATCTTTGCGTTGTAAATATGCATTTCAGGTCTCTACAGGGTCCACAACATTAATATACCATATTTTTACGCCATTTGACAATGAGGCGTGGCCATTTTGTCTGTCAGTATTGGTTAGATTTTTACGAAATTCAAACTCAACCATCCTTAGAGTATAACGGTGATATATTCAAACATTTTTTTAAATCGGATAATAATTGTGACCTCTAGGGGGACCACAAACTATAAACGTGATTTTTCGGCCATAATTCAGGAAGTTATGGTTCGATATGCGCGAATATCGAAAGGAACTGAGATCTGTGGGTTATAAACACGCATTTCAAATTTTATCAAAATCAGATGAAAATTGTGACCTCCAGTCCACAACCCTGATACGCAATATTTTGACATTACATGTATTTGCGAACGAGGGGCGGCCATTTTGTCCGTCAGTTTCAGTCCGATTTTTACAAAATTCGAACTCAACCATCCTTAGGGTGTAACGGTGATATATTCACACATTTTTTTAAAATCTGATAAAAATTGTGTCCTCTATGGGGTCCACAAGCTAAACACGTGATTTTTCGTACAATCAGGGACCATAATACAGGAAGTTATGGTCCGATGTGCGCGAATATCGAAAGGAACCGAGATCTGTGGGTTATAAACATACATTTAAAGTTTAAACCACATCGGATAAAAATTGTGACCTCGACAGTGTTCACAACCTAAAAACACGATTTTACGTACAATCATGGGCCATAATCCACGAAGTTACGGTCCGATACATGCTAATATTAATATCGAAAGGAACCGAGATCTTGGGGGAGATAAACCTATATTTCAAGTTTCGTTGAAATTGGATAAGAATTGTGACCTGTAAAGTGTTCACAAGCAATTGTGGACGGACGGACGGATGGACAGGGGCGACGACAATATACGTCCACATAAAAAGGACTGGGGAGCGACATTAAAAGTTAACTGGAGATTTTTTATCAGACTACATAAACAATCCCACCTGTATGACTTAATTATCCCACAAAGCAAAATTGATGCAATTTGTACATTTGGGCAATCAGTTTCATTTTCAGGCAAGTGAAATCATTGAACTACTTGCCCTAAGAAGTTAATGTTGAGTTAGGAATGTGTCATGTTTTATTTTCCAGCAACAAGGGAGAGAGAGAGAAATGGGGTTTAACGTCCACTCGACACAAACTAGGTCATTTCGGGACTAACATATGGTTTAATTTTTAAATATTTACATAATTCACTTGCGCGTAGGGGTCTTTAGCAGTGGGAGGAAACCGGAGGACCCGCAGAAAACCCACGAGGTTGGACAGGCGACCCTACTCCTTGCCACGTACAACCGGGGATTCGAAACTACGCCAGTCGACTCAATGACAGATTTTATGATACTTTGAGAAATTATTCAATATTGGGACCATCGGAATAAAAGGTTGAAAGATTTAAATTTACGGGCCATTAGCTGCCTTTAAACTACAGGGAAATAGGTAGGGAACGTATGATTATTGGACAGCAGTACTGAGGGGTAATCTCTATATCTGACTTTCAGATTCTCAGGCCGCCCAACCATGTATCAACCTCCAGAACCATTGAACTAACGGATTTCAGATCATCGGCCCATGTATGGAATAACAGACATGTAGGGCGACAGAATAAGTTTACTTCAATTTACCATCTTGTCTAGACACATTTTTCACATACCGCACTGGTGGATTATTAATTTACAACCTCTGAAAAAAAAAATAAAGACGAAATAAATTCACCTTTTTTCAAGTACCAATATAGTGTACCACAGTTTAAATTTACCGAAAACAACTGTAATCATTCAAAATGAATGCCAGTTAACTCGTCCACACAAAAAGTCTAGTTATGTAGTCCACAAATATCAAAATACATGTACACTGGTTAGTCGTTGACACGACATTGGTCAACTCGTCCACACACCCATGGCGCCCCAATTCGACAATCACAATGGCAATGATATGCCATGAAAATGAAATGAATAAATCAATTCTCTGCATAGATCTAGTTCAAATTAAACTGAAGAATTTTCTGGGACAACTCGTCAAATTATAAATAATTCAGTGTACTTCATCAATCAATGAAATTGGCATTTCGACGCCATGCATAATACCAAATCCAAATTGTTTGCGAGTCATGAGTCATAATCACACTAAACTTATTTTTACGCGATTTTCAGCAACTTAGACATGTTGTTAGTGATAAATCGTAACTAATCATTAAATTGGCTAGCTATAACAAAAACCTGGTCTTTACAACAATTAAAACTTTGAGAAATATTATAATAACTTGATGATGATGAGTTAGTTGTATTTTACGTCCGCTTCCACCGAGGTGATATCGCAGACAATGACGTGTTGTGTGTACAAGGTGCATTAATTTACAATGTGATTAATGAGAAATAATAGGATAATTAGGTTTTCATATATATGTACATAGGACAATAAACAACAGTAGGATAACATGTGCAAAGGACGAAACAGGTGCCAGTAGACGTTTCACAAGCATGCGATTTGACGGAACAGACATGGACAAAGACGGACATTTTCACAGACATAGACATATTATGTACAAATATATATATATTTTGGGTCGTTTGGGTTGGTCTGGTCGTTCTGTCCGGTAGAATGGCAGGGCGGTGCAACTCTACCTTGGGGCTTTGTTGGTGAGTATGAGTCCTGGTCCATTCTTCCTTCCATTTGGGTATGTTGTCCGGTATGGTGGCGTTGTTACATCTTTATTTCTATTATTCATTCCTTTTATTGTTGGTTCTCTGAAGGAAGAATCCAGCACCTGAAAAAGAAAGCTAGAGAAAAGAGAGTATCTGGTCTTACTGTGGTTTTATGGTTATTTTTGTCTAGTAAGGCTTCGTGGGGGGGGGGGGGGGAGGGGCGGGGAATCATTATAAACTAATAATAAAAAATAGTAAGTGAGAATAAAAGAAAATAGAATGTTAACTGAATTGCAGATAAATAATAAGAATAATAAATTACTCATGAATTATATTAATGGTAATAATGAGAATAATAAATTACTCATGAATTATATTAATGGTAGATTAATGGTTTTATTATAAATGTAGGGAGGTTTACGCTTCCTTCTAGAGGACATTTTTGCGCTCCACCCTACTGTTAATTAATTGGTTTTATTAGTTGATTTATTAATTTTATCGGAGTTATGTTAGTTGTGTAAAGGCGGTTTACGCTTCCTTCTAGAGGACATTTTTGCGCTCCATCCTACTGTTAATTGGTTGGTTTTATAAGTTGATTTATTAATTATATTGGAGTTATATTAGTTGTGTAGGGCGGTTTATGCTTCCTTCTAGAGGACATTTTTGCGCTCCACCCTACTGTTAATTGATTAAATTCATTATTTTATATATTTGGTCATCCCTATGTTCTCAATAAAATCCCAGACAAGTTGTGATGTCCAGTGTCTATCGTCGGCTTGTGGAGAAAGGAGTGATTTGAGACAGAGGATGTTTCCCCTCTCTGCTAGATTCTTAATTACAGATTGACGTTCTTTCTTCAATTGATTGCAGTCAATTAGCAGGTGAATTAGTTGTATTTTACTAATTCATTAAGTTATTATACCAAAGATAAAATTAAAAATGCATGGAAGACTCGTCTAAAACAAGAGAATACTCATCGCTATCAAATTTATAGCAATCATGTAGACAAGGTTTACACCAATCATCCATCAATCAAAATATGCAAACTCATCACGAGGCTTAAAACGATAAACGTAATAAAAGACTTCACCTATACACCAATTAAATGCCCATGAGGACAAATCGCGACCACGTCTCACCTGCTAATTGACTGCAATCAATTGAACAAAGAACTTACCTACTACTACTTGTTAGTTGTGTTTTACGTCCGCTTCCACCGAGGTGAGAACTTACCTAATTATTAGAACTTACCTAATAATAACTTACCTTAAATAGTATCAATCAAGTTAGCGAAAAGAAAAATGGCGCCCATAACATGAGACGAAGGCTACGATTGGATTAAATTTCACTTACGTCATTATTGACCAATCCTAGCGATCTTTAGAAAATACGAGTAAAAAAAAATTAGAAAGTTAAAAATCATTTTTTACTACCGGTATCATTAACATTAACAGAAATTCTTTTGTTTGTGTTTGGTTATAGATCTAAATCTATTTCCTAAAAAAATGTTGAATTATGTATCAAAACATTGTTTTCCAATATCTTAACAACTTTCATGAACTGGGCTATAGGCCTATTTCGCTTGAGACTTGTGATGTATTAATTATCTCACATCTGGGTCACAGTAACACCCACACACCCACAAAAATAAATAGGTCAACAATATTTTTAAATACCGGTTCTTGATCGCCATTTTGATAATACTAATAGGCTAATTTAATTACAACTAGACCTACAATTAAAAATTTAGTTTAAGATGTTGTAGGCCTACATCTCTATATATTTATTTAAAAAAACAACTTAAAAACACATATTTAATTTAAACAGGATTCTATCTGACCCTGTTGTATTTTAGTATATTATTACCATGGAACTTATAATACAACTGTTAACATTGGGTTTTTTGGGGGTTTTTTTGTATTGTCACTCTGTAAGTTCCTCTGAGCACTATAAATATGCTGTAATAATAATAATAGTATAATATTAATAAACAGAAATAATAATAATAATAATAAGCAAATTTTAGCAATGTCTAAATGTCAACATTTTTTGTAATCTTTTTACATTTCTTCCAAAGCAAATGTTAATTATTGTATCAAAACATTTCCAAAGCAAATATGTTCTTAATGGACGTAATATGCAAATAAAAAGTTGAAGTTGAAGTTGACGTTATTGTATCAAAACATTGTTGTTCAATATTTTAACTTTTCATGAATTATAGTTTCTGAAATTTCGATGTCATTGAAAATATGATAGGTGTAGGGCCTACGCGGGGATCACGTGGCTAAGTGGGTAAGATGATGGCTCGCTAGCCTGGAGGTCGGGTTTTCGATCCCTGCATTGGCAGAGAAAGTTCATTCAGATTTTCCGGCGGGGTTTCCCCTTGTCAGTGATTCAGGATGGAGGGCCTGACTGCTGTCTAGTTGTTCGGGTGGGACAAAAAACCGAGGTTCCGTGTACACATTGGCGTGCACGTGAAAGATCCCTTGACAGTTGGAATTCGATATAAGAGTAGGCCGTAGCGCCGCTGCCCGGGCAAAATTTCCCTCATAGCACACTGTATGGCGTATGCCCGTCTTCATTAGCCCAGGTTAGGAGCAGAACAGTAGGACATTAAACCCCATTTCATTTCATTTCAGGGCCTACGTAGGCCTAGGACTGTTTTTTTTTTAAATGACAGATTCTCGCAATTTAAATATAGATTATAGACCTACTTAATGTCTTTTTGAGACTATGGTTCAATTTTATTTCAATAATTTGCGCATGAGCGTAGGGGTCTTTAGCAGTGGGAGGAAACCGGAGGACCCGGAGAAAACCGTCAAGGTTGGACAGGCGACTACTCCTAGTCACGTAACTGGGGAATCAAAACCAGGAGCAGAACAGTAGGACGTTAAACCCCATTTCATTTCATTTCAGGGCCTACGTAGGCCTAGGACCCTTTTTTTTTTTAAATGACAGATTCTTGCAATTTCAAAATAGACTACAGACCTACTTAATGTCTTTTTGAGACTATGGTTCAATTTTATTTCAATAATTTGCGCATGAACGTAGAGGTCTTTAGCAGTGGGAGGAAACCGGAGGACCCGGAAAAAACCGTCAAGGTTGGACAGGCGACTACTCCTAGTCACGTAACTGGGGAATCAAAACCAGGAGCAGAACAGTAGGACGTTAAACCCCATTTCATTTCATTTCAGGGCCTACGTAGGCCTAGGACCGTTGTTTTTTTTAAATGACAGATTCTCGCAAGTTTAATATAGACTACAGACCTACTTAATGTCTTTTTGAGACTAACATATGGTTCAATTTTATTTCAATAATTTGCGCATGCACGTAGGGGTCTTTAGCAGTGGGAGGAAACCGGAGGACCCGGAGAAAACCCACAAGGTTGGACAGGCGACTACTCCTAGTCACGTAACAGGGGAATCAAAACCATGCCAGTTGACTCAATAACAGACCTTACGATAACCATTCACCATCCAAAACCCACCCCCGGTATTACCAAAAGTATACATAGGTGTATTGGAAGGTTAATTTATGGTATCAAAATCAAATTTTGTCGGCATCAATAACAAATTTGGTCAAATACTGAAAGAGAAAATTTCAATAGGGCCTACAGTAACTTTTTATTTTACAAAACCAAATTTGTTTTGAAGCTGTATATATCAAACAACTTTACAAGTACATGTCGTAAAATTTCTTTTCACTTTAATGAATGTAATATAATTTTAAACGACATCTAAAAAAATTGTCTCAAATTAAAACAATTCTGGTTCTTACATGTATATTGAATATAATCCAGCTTGTCAGATCAAAGAAAATTCTTGCTTGATATTGGGAGACACTGTGCCTCAGTGAGAGAGAGAGAAATGGGGTTTAATGTCCACTCGACACAAACTAGGTCATTTCATACTAACATATGGTTCAATTTTATTTCAATAATTGGCTTCCGCTTAGGGGTCTTTAGCAGTGGGAGGAAACCGGAGGACCCGGAGAAAACCCACAATGTTGGACAGGCGACCCTACTCCTTGTCACGTACAACCGGGGAATCGAAACCACGCCAGTTGACTCAATGACAGACTTTATAATACAGCGAGCACGTGCTACCCATTCGGTCATCCACCCCCCCCTCAGTGAGTGAGACGTTGGCACACTATCCGAGTCGTCCCGTGTTCGATCCTGTCATTGCCCAGGAAAGCTCTTCTAGATTTTACGCCTTGGTTCCCCCTTTCCAGTGGTGCAGGACATAGGGCCTGGCAAGAAGAGAGAGAAATGAAGTTTAATGTCCACTCTACACAAACTACGCCATAGCAGGACTAACACATGGATCAATTTTTTTTCAATTATTTGGCTGTAGGGGTCTTTTGTAGTGGGAGAAAACCATAGGGACCAGGAGGAAACAGTTGTATAGTCGTGCGGATGGCACAACAAAAAAAAACCGACATCACACATGCACATTGGCGTGTATGTAAAAGTTGGACAGGTGGATTTTGAAATAAGATACATGTAAGGCCTTAGTGCCTCATTGCACACTGTATGGCATATGTAATGGGTGTCTTTTTCGAACGTTTTTTGATAATAAGAGCATAAGTAATTCTTTTTTGTTAAGAATAAATGCTTCAATTATCCCAGGCTGGATCCCGGCATGACAACAAAATTACTCAGGATTTCCGGAATAATTTACCATTTACAGTGGTGTCGGATAAGGGTCCTGGCAAGAAACAGCATCTAGTTGTTCATATAGCACCGCTGTGTGTGCATTCTCCCAAATTGTCTGACCGAGAGAGAGAGAGAAATGGGGTTTAATGTCCACTCGACACAAACTAGGTCATTTGGGGCCTTTCATATGGTATAATTTTATTTCAATAATTCACTTGCGTGTAGGGGTCTTTAGCAGTGGGAGGAAACCATAGGACCCGGAGAAAACCCACGAGGATGGACAGGTGACCCTATTCCTTGTCACGTACAACTGCCGAATCAAAACCAGCATGTAAAAGAATCCATGGCAGTTTTAATTTGATATAAAAGTAGGTCATATGGCAGCTGTCAAGGTAAAATTTCCCACAGCACACTGCACATTTTGTGTTTGTATATGAGATAGTGAGAAAAATGGGGTTTAATGTCCACTCAACACAAACCGGGTAACTTCTGCGCTAACATTTAGTTCTTTGCTTGTGTCTTTTCTTTTCAATGTGGGAGGGGGTCACGTGGCTAAGTGGGTAAGACGCTGGCTCGCTAGCCTGGAGGTCGGTTGTTCGATCCCTGCATTGGCCGAGAAAGTTCATTAAGATTTTCGGGCGTGATTCCCCCTTGCCAGTGATGCAAGACGGAGGGCCTGTCAAGGACTGCTGTCTAGTCCTTCGGATGAGACGAAAAACTGAGGTCCCGTGTATACATTAGAATGCACGTAAAAGATCCCTTGGCAGTCGGAATTCGATATAAGAGTAGGCGATAGTGCCGCTGCCCGGGCAAAATTTCCCTCATAGCACACTGTATGGCGTATGCCCGTCTTCATTAGCCCAGCATAGGAGAAGAACAGTAGGACGTTAAACCCCATTTCATTTCATTTTTTCAATGTGGGGGTTGAATGGTCTTGTGCTTAATGTGTGCACATGAAATCACAAGGTCTGTCGTGGATACACTAGCCGAATCATTCGGCCAAATAAGTGGGCATACTCCCACCTGATTCACTAGTCGATTGCATCACCTTTGACATCGCATGATTAAACATGGCAGCGACCATGTCTTCAAACAATCACGTGACTTCTCAATATGATTGGTGATTAAGTATAATTCGGGTGAATATATCAAACATGTTTGATTCGCGAATCATTAAGCGCGGATTCATTCGGCAGAATCATTCGGCTACTGCGTCCAGCGCTTAAAGCAATATGCACTAACTCATTTCAACAACAATAAAATGTCAGCAGCATAATGTTGTAAACATAGGATATAGCAATTTATAGCTATCACTTTCACATGCAAAATTGTTTATATATTTTATGGCCAAATGGAATTTTTATTTGCCAAATCTTAATTTGCTTTACATTAGCCCATTCTTTAGATGCTTTACTAAGATCCAGTTTATTATTTGGTTATATTAATAAAGTTTTGCTTAAATATCACAGCAATATTAGGCTATCATATACATTTACAAAATTTTATGACAGTCAGATGTAAAACTACATGTATTGCCTATTGAGTATTATTGGTGGCTTTGGTATTTTAAAATACCGTACCGGGTATTGAATGAAATATTTTAAATATGTACCGGCAACGTGCAGCCTACACAACACATCAAGTCTTACAAGGATAACCAAATTTCCAGCAAATTTACTTTTACTTTACCGTGTAGCCTACACGTGATGGTCTGTTATTATAGGTACCTGAATCATTGATAGAAATAGCAAGTTTATTTGTAAGATTAGCCTACATAAAACTTGTCATTCACTTGTGTACATTTTGAAGCGGTAGCCTGATAAAAGAAATGCCGACCGTAAATCTCGATCATTCGCTAATCGCTATATAACGCCTACGGCCCATGGTGGCAGTATAATCTGAAATAATATAATGTCAAATAAGGCAGGCATGCTTGCATGCCGTGTGTTCAAAGCCACATTAGGTCCTAATGAAATTCAACTATCAAAACATTCAATTCTCGTCGGCCATTTTGATTATAGTCTATGTCTATATAGAGCGTACCGGTATCCGATACATGACCTAGATACAGGACGCCGCCATGTTGGTGGACAACAACACACAAAGTACCTCTCCGTAAACATGGTAATAGATTTTAGGACCATCCAACATTGATTGTTTTTCAAAGTAAATAAATATAAATGCGCCAGAAAATAATTTACATATTTGAAAAGATCAAAGAACGTGCTTTTCAGTGATACGTAATATGACATCTGGAATTTTGTATTTTAAGACCCATATTTTTAATTTAAATACCCGGCCATATCCCCGTCAAATAATACGAGTTCCGTACCACTGGGCTTTAGACGAAGCGAAACAGCGAATAACCACCAATATGATTAATTATTATGTGTAAATAATGAATACAGGATTTCATTTCCTCGATACAGAAAGGGGGGATATCGCAATAATAAGCTGCGTATCTAGTACTTGGACTCCGTGAAGAGCGAACCCCGCTAATGACCTATTTTTAGACACGACATATTTCAGTACATTCACTTATTTGTTTCAATCGAGCAGGCTAATGAATATGGATTTTAAAACATTTCAGGCGGTAATATATATATATATATATATATATATATTTACCGCCTGAATTGTTTTAAAATCCATAAAAATTTTTCCTTTTTTTGTTAATGAGCGGAGCCGGTCGATGGGGGTGAATGAAATGATCATTTTTTAATAGTCTTTCAGAAGTGACGATGAAATGATCATCTATTTTCACTATCTCTTAGAAGTGTTAATGACACGCAGTTGTATATAGACTATCTTTCAGAAGTGACGATGAAATGATCATCTATATGATCTATCTCCCGGAAGTGTGAATAAAATGATCGTTTTTTTAATAGTCTTTCAGAAGTGACGATGAAATGATCATCTATTTTCACTATCTCTCAGAAGTGTGAAAGGCATGTAGTTGTATAAAGACTATCTTCCCGAAGTGTTAATGACATGCTGTGAAAAAAGACCATCTTTCAGAAGTGACGATGAAATGTTGTGAAAACAGGCCATCTTTTGGAAGTGTGCTAGAAATGAACATTTCGGTGGAGTTTTTTTAACACTTCGTTTGAAGTGTCTATAGAAGTGTGTTGGAAATGAACACTTCGGAGGAAGTGTACTCTTCATTTCGGTATGTCTTTTGCTCAATAGGTTGTCAACTCACTATTATACGACCATAGGTGTCATTCTCACACCTAAAACTCATTTACACCGGAAATAACACAATAAACTCCCAATTACCCCCCTTGTTTTCTATTCTCCACCATGGAGTAGCTATCTTCAAACGTTTGAATTTGACGAGGAAATTATATTTTTGCCAATTTCTCAACGGACAATAGTGAATTATAGGATTAATAGGATTATTCTTTAACAAGGTAGGACTGTTTATAGATACCATCTATTTTAAGGCTTTATTTTAATACTTTTAAAAAATATAAATGTAAAAATATGAAATTGCAACTTTAAGGACGCCACTCCAGTCTGACGGGAGTATTAGTAACGTTATTAAAGAATAGAAAAGTAGGTATATATCCATACATGCATTGGTCGATGTTAATGCATTTGGGATCATGTTGTAATTGTCATTATTTAGTTTGTTTTCTTAAAGATGAATACCGCAGTTTGAAACTACATATTTAAGCCGAATTCAAATATTATTCTTGTTTTATGACGCCGAACACTTCTTTTTAAAATCAGTTTTTCTTGACGAATAGAAAGCCTACAAATAAAAAGCAAAAAAGTCAAGTTCCAATTTCGGAGAAATTATAGTATCATTTTCCGCGTATAACACAGTTTGTTTCTTGTTGCACAATCGTCTATTGCAAGTTTCCCACGAATTGAAGTATTATGTTAGTTTTTCACAATATTAGGGTAGTATGTAGTTGTAGCTCAGCTACATACAAAATTTATAATACAACACGGTCGTGTGCTTTATAATTCATTGTCAGATGGTGAGATGGGATGGGCATTCAAAGAGCGAGATAATGATATAGTTAATACTTCGCATCAATGAAATTGAATCACAATGTGATCGTATTAATTCATAATAAAAATTGACGTCAGACGGTGTGTTGGAAGATAGCTATTCAATGGTGGGAAATAGGAAAACATGGGAGGTAATTGTGTTATTATTTCCGGAGTGAAGATTTTTAAGTGTGAGAAAGATAACCTATGATCGTATAATAGTGAGTTGACAACCTATTGAACAAAAGATATAGAAATATTTATGTTTTGACTTTCTTAGAAAATATGAAATTGTAACTTTAACAAGAGGAATAAGAATAGTATTCGCCGTTTAAAACATGCGATAACTTTATGATAACTCTATGATATGCAATTATTAAAACAAATCTAAATATAGACAATTCTTGCTTGTGTTCCAAGGCAGACGTAAAATGATTTAACTTCCCCATCAACACATTAGTTCGGCCATTTTGATATGTAAATCACGGTTATTATTATTTCCGTGGATAACTGTGCAGGTGTTCTTTTTCGAATTCCAACACCCAAGAGATATTTTATTCGTACAACCAAATTGATTCGTACAACCAAATTTCGCAATTTTGCCAATTCGACAAATTTATCTTGTCAGCGCTCTGACCCCAATTCCCACCTTTCAAAGAAAGAGACAGAAACACCCGATAATAGAAGCAAAAAGAGGGCGTTTTACTCCCTAGGTTTATATATAACGATATAACTAACTGGCTGAGGCTGCAATATTTGTGAATGTTTCGTTACATATTAAACATAAAAACTGGCGTGGATGCAAAAATATATTTCAGTCAAATGCGAAATGGAAAGCCCGCCATAAAAGAACAAACTTCAATTTAGAATGGGGAAAATACGAGAATATATGACCGGCGAAATAAGGCGTGAAGTATTTGAAGGGTCCCAGAAGCAATACTATGGAAATAACACACTAAACTTACACTGTCTACAAGTGGCTCATCGTGAGACCAGTCACGAAGTTAGTTGAACGACATTTTAAGTCCTAAATCCACGATTTCAGTATATTTCGAGAATTCCGAGAAGCATTTTATTTAGTGTGTATGACAGATGTGAAACGGAGTAGAACCACATTACAAACAGTATATTAATTTTTGGATGTGGCGGCCAATAAGAGCAGATATCTATTCTCTAATTACATGTAGAGAATTTAGTTCTCTGGGTGCAGAATGTGGAAAACATCCACCCAAGAAATAACGAATATAAAAAGGTTTTACTGGCAAGTAAATGTTTTGGTTGTTTAAGTCCTGTGTAGCACGAACTGTATTTCAGTGGAACGTAAACCAAGATCCAAGGAACAAGCATGCCAAGTTTCATTTCGATCGTATGCATGCATTCCCGCCCACAAAAAATGCTACAACCAGGGTCATCTGCAAAGATGTCTGTTCTCGAAATTTTAACACTTTTCATCGATTCAGTATAAAGGAGCTAAATCGCTAACATTTGGGACCTAGAAAATGACACAAATGGGTCGGCAGGCATATGCATGTAATATAAATGATTTATATTCAATCGTTTCCGCTTTACTCAAATTTCAAATCAGTTATGTTCGGCGAAATACGCCAGAAGTCTCAGTCGAATGGCAATCACTAGCGTCTGGTTATTACAGTCTGCATACCGGTAGTATTTATTGCGCATGCTCTCCAAAGAAGAATATGACGTCACTGTTTGGCGTCAATGGTTTGATATGACTTGTGGAATATGTCTAGCCTTATTCTTCGAGACACTTGTTACAATTGGCACTGCAACGCATTATGGTACACGGATCGTGTACTAATGGTAAAATGTTTATTTTGTCTTAAAAAAAGGAAAATACATCATCTACAGTCTCAATATAATCATAGCTATTCACTACATGTGAGGCACAGTAAGCTAACAACGATAAAATTAACAATCACGATCAACAATAACAATAAAAGTATATATTTTGTGGTAAAATTTAAAATATCACAGAAAAAGATATTTACAGATTTTGATCATATTTAGATTTCTATAAACAGTACAGACACCGCATATATATATATATATATATAATTTGAGTCAGAGACAAACCAAGATAATACTCATCATTATTATACAGTGTGTATATATAAGAAAGCGATAATATTGAATGTGTTACCATGGCAACCAAATGGAAACAGTGCCTATTGAATGAAAAAGGACAATACATCATATATGCAGTTCGATATCATCATAATTAAGCTAACAAGTACATGTCGTAAAATTTCTTTTCACTTTAATGAATGTAATATAATTTTAAACGACATCTAAAAAAATTGTCTCAAATTAAAACAATTCTGGTTCTTACATGTATATTGAATATAATCCAGCTTGTCAGATCAAAGAAAATTCTTGCTTGATATTGGGAGACACTGTGCCTCAGTGAGAGAGAGAGAAATGGGGTTTAATGTCCACTCGACACAAACTAGGTCATTTCATACTAACATATGGTTCAATTTTATTTCAATAATTGGCTTCCGCTTAGGGGTCTTTAGCAGTGGGAGGAAACCGGAGGACCCGGAGAAAACCCACAATGTTGGACAGGCGACCCTACTCCTTGTCACGTACAACCGGGGAATCGAAACCACGCCAGTTGACTCAATGACAGACTTTATAATACAGCGAGCACGTGCTACCCATTCGGTCATCCACCCCCCCCCCCCCTCAGTGAGTGAGACGTTGGCACACTATCCGAGTCGTCCCGTGTTCGATCCTGTCATTGCCCAGGAAAGCTCTTCTAGATTTTACGCCTTGGTTCCCCCTTTCCAGTGGTGCAGGACATAGGGCCTGGCAAGAAGAGAGAGAAATGAAGTTTAATGTCCACTCTACACAAACTACGCCATAGCAGGACTAACACATGGATCAATTTTTTTTCAATTATTTGGCTGTAGGGGTCTTTTGTAGTGGGAGAAAACCATAGGGACCAGGAGGAAACAGTTGTATAGTCGTGCGGATGGCACAACAAAAAAAAAACGACATCACACATGCACATTGGCGTGTATGTAAAAGTTGGACAGGTGGATTTTGAAATAAGATACATGTAAGGCCTTAGTGCCTCATTGCACACTGTATGGCATATGTAATGGGTGTCTTTTTCGAACGTTTTTTGATAATAAGAGCATAAGTAATTATTTTTTGTTAAGAATAAATGCTTCAATTATCCCAGGTTGGATCCCGGCATGACAACAAAATTACTCAGGATTTCCGGAATAATTTACCATTTACAGTGGTGTCGGACAAGGGTCCTGGCAAGAAACAGCATCTAGTTGTTCATATAGCACCGCTGTGTGTGCATTCTCCCAAATTGTCTGACCGAGAGAGAGAGAGAAATGGGGTTTAATGTCCACTCGACACAAACTAGGTCATTTGGGGCCTTTCATATGGTATAATTTTATTTCAATAATTCACTTGCGTGTAGGGGTCTTTAGCAGTGGGAGGAAACCATAGGACCCGGAGAAAACCCACGAGGATGGACAGGTGACCCTATTCCTTGTCACGTACAACTGCCGAATCAAAACCAGCATGTAAAAGAATCCATGGCAGTTTTAATTTGATATAAGAGTAGGTCATATGGCAGCTGTCAAGGTAAAATTTCCCACAGCACACTGCACATTTTGTGTTTGTATATGAGATAGTGAGAAAAATGGGGTTTAATGTCCACTCAACACAAACCGGGTAACTTCTGCGCTAACATTTAGTTCTTTGCTTGTGTCTTTTCTTTTCAATGTGGGAGGGGGTCACGTGGCTAAGTGGGTAAGACGCTGGCTCGCTAGCCTGGAGGTCGGTTGTTCGATCCCTGCATTGGCCGAGAAAGTTCATTGAGATTTTCCGGCGTGGTTCCCCCTTGCCAGTGATGCAAGACGGAGGGCCTGTCAAGGACTGCTGTCTAGTCCTTCGGATGAGACGAAAAACTGAGGTCCCGTGTATACATTAGAATGCACGTAAAAGATCCCTTGGCAGTTGGAATTCGATATAAGAGTAGGCGATAGTGCCGCTGCCCGGGCAAAATTTCCCTCATAGCACACTGTATGGCGTATGCCCGTCTTCATTAGCCCAGCATAGGAGAAGAACAGTAGGACGTTAAACCCCATTTCATTTCATTTTTTCAATGTGGGGGTTGAATGGTCTTGTGCTTAATGTGTGCACATGAAATCACAAGGTCTGTC
This sequence comes from Patella vulgata, assembly GCF_932274485.2. Classification (NCBI taxonomy): domain Eukaryota; kingdom Metazoa; phylum Mollusca; class Gastropoda; family Patellidae; genus Patella; species Patella vulgata. The sequence continues at coordinate 20,240,348 of NC_065881.2, forward strand.
GTGGATACACTAGCCGAATCATTCGGCCAAATAAGTGGGCATACTCCCACCTGATTCACTAGTCGATTGCATCACCTTTGACATCGCATGATTAAACATGGCAGCGACCATGTCTTCAAACAATCACGTGACTTCTCAATATGATTGGTGATTAAGTATAATTCGGGTGAATATATCAAACATGTTTGATTCGCGAATCATTAAGCGCGGATTCATTCGGCAGAATCATTCGGCTACTGCGTCCAGCGCTTAAAGCAATATGCACTAACTCATTTCAACAACAATAAAATGTCAGCAGCATAATGTTGTAAACATAGGATATAGCAATTTATAGCTATCACTTTCACATGCAAAATTGTTTATATATTTTATGGCCAAATGGAATTTTTATTTGCCAAATCTTAATTTGCTTTACATTAGCCCATTCTTTAGATGCTTTACTAAGATCCAGTTTATTATTTGGTTATATTAATAAAGTTTTGCTTAAATATCACAGCAATATTAGGCTATCATATACATTTACAAAATTTTATGACAGTCAGATGTAAAACTACATGTATTGCCTATTGAGTATTATTGGTGGCTTTGGTATTTTAAAATACCGTACCGGGTATTGAATGAAATATTTTAAATATGTACCGGCAACGTGCAGCCTACACAACACATCAAGTCTTACAAGGATAACCAAATTTCCAGCAAATTTACTTTTACTTTACCGTGTAGCCTACACGTGATGGTCTGTTATTATAGGTACCTGAATCATTGATAGAAATAGCAAGTTTATTTGTAAGATTAGCCTACATAAAACTTGTCATTCACTTGTGTACATTTTGAAGCGGTAGCCTGATAAAAGAAATGCCGACTGTAAATCTCGATCATTCGCTAATCGCTATATAACGCCTACGGCCCATGGTGGCAGTATAATCTGAAATAATATAATGTCAAATAAGGCAGGCATGCTTGCATGCCGTGTGTTCAAAGCCACATTAGGTCCTAATGAAATTCAACTATCAAAACATTCAATTCTCGTCGGCCATTTTGATTATAGTCTATGTCTATATAGAGCGTACCGGTATCCGATACATGACCTAGATACAGGACGCCGCCATGTTGGTGGACAACAACACACAAAGTACCTCTCCGTAAACATGGTAATAGATTTTAGGACCATCCAACATTGATTGTTTTTCAAAGTAAATAAATATAAATGCGCCAGAAAATAATTTACATATTTGAAAAGATCAAAGAACGTGCTTTTCAGTGATACGTAATATGACATCTGGAATTTTGTATTTTAAGACCCATATTTTTAATTTAAATACCCGGCCATATCCCCGTCAAATAATACGAGTTCCGTACCACTGGGCTTTAGACGAAGCGAAACAGCGAATAACCACCAATATGATTAATTATTATGTGTAAATAATGAATACAGGATTTCATTTCCTCGATACAGAAAGGGGGGATATCGCAATAATAAGCTGCGTATCTAGTACTTGGACTCCGTGAAGAGCGAACCCCGCTAATGACCTATTTTTAGACACGACATATTTCAGTACATTCACTTATTTGTTTCAATCGAGCAGGCTAATGAATATGGATTTTAAAACATTCCATAAAATTTTTCCTTTTTTTGTTAATGAGCGGAGCCGGTCGATGGGGGTGAATGAAATGATCATTTTTTAATAGTCTTTCAGAAGTGACGATGAAATGATCATCTATTTTCACTATCTCTTAGAAGTGTTAATGACACGCAGTTGTATATAGACTATCTTTCAGAAGTGACGATGAAATGATCATCTATATGATCTATCTCCCGGAAGTGTGAATGAAATGATCGTTTTTTTAATAGTCTTTCAGAAGTGACGATGAAATGATCATCTATTTTCACTATCTCTCAGAAGTGTGAAAGGCATGTAGTTGTATAAAGACTATCTTCCCGAAGTGTTAATGACATGCTGTGAAAAAAGACCATCTTTCAGAAGTGACGATGAAATGTTGTGAAAACAGGCCATCTTTTGGAAGTGTGCTAGAAATGAACATTTCGGTGGAGTTTTTTTAACACTTCGTTTGAAGTGTCTATAGAAGTGTGTTGGAAATGAACACTTCGGAGGAAGTGTACTCTTCATTTCGGTATGTCTTTTGCTCAATAGGTTGTCAACTCACTATTATACGACCATAGGTGTCATTCTCACACCTAAAACTCATTTACACCGGAAATAACACAATAAACTCCCAATTACCCCCCCCCCCCTTGTTTTCTATTCTCCACCATGGAGTAGCTATCTTCAAACGTTTGAATTTGACGAGGAAATTATATTTTTGCCAATTTCTCAACGGACAATAGTGAATTATAGGATTAATAGGATTATTCTTTAACAAGGTAGGACTGTTTATAGATACCATCTATTTTAAGGCTTTATTTTAATACTTTTAAAAAATATAAATGTAAAAATATGAAATTGCAACTTTAAGGACGCCACTCCAGTCTGACGGGAGTATTAGTAACGTTATTAAAGAATAGAAAAGTAGGTATATATCCATACATGCATTGGTCGATGTTAATGCATTTGGGATCATGTTGTAATTGTCATTATTTAGTTTGTTTTCTTAAAGATGAATACCGCAGTTTGAAACTACATATTTAAGCCGAATTCAAATATTATTCTTGTTTTATGACGCCGAACACTTCTTTTTAAAATCAGTTTTTCTTGACGAATAGAAAGCCTACAAATAAAAAGCAAAAAAGTCAAGTTCCAATTTCGGAGAAATTATAGTATCATTTTCCGCGTATAACACAGTTTGTTTCTTGTTGCACAATCGTCTATTGCAAGTTTCCCACGAATTGAAGTATTATGTTAGTTTTTCACAATATTAGGGTAGTATGTAGTTGTAGCTCAGCTACATACAAAATTTATAATACAACACGGTCGTGTGCTTTATAATTCATTGTCAGATGGTGAGATGGGATGGGCATTCAAAGAGCGAGATAATGATATAGTTAATACTTCGCATCAATGAAATTGAATCACAATGTGATCGTATTAATTCATAATAAAAATTGACGTCAGACGGTGTGTTGGAAGATAGCTATTCAATGGTGGGAAATAGGAAAACATGGGAGGTAATTGTGTTATTATTTCCGGAGTGAAGATTTTTAAGTGTGAGAAAGATAACCTATGATCGTATAATAGTGAGTTGACAACCTATTGAACAAAAGATATAGAAATATTTATGTTTTGACTTTCTTAGAAAATATGAAATTGTAACTTTAACAAGAGGAATAAGAATAGTATTCGCCGTTTAAAACATGCGATAACTTTATGATAACTCTATGATATGCAATTATTAAAACAAATCTAAATATAGACAATTCTTGCTTGTGTTCCAAGGCAGACGTAAAATGATTTAACTTCCCCATCAACACATTAGTTCGGCCATTTTGATATGTAAATCACGGTTATTATTATTTCCGTGGATAACTGTGCAGGTGTTCTTTTTCGAATTCCAACACCCAAGAGATATTTTATTCGTACAACCAAATTGATTCGTACAACCAAATTTCGCAGTTTTGCCAATTCGACAAATTTATCTTGTCAGCGCTCTGACCCCAATTCCCACCTTTCAAAGAAAGAGACAGAAACACCCGATAATAGAAGCAAAAAGAGGGCGTTTTACTCCCTAGGTTTATATATAACGATATAACTAACTGGCTGAGGCTGCAATATTTGTGAATGTTTCGTTACATATTAAACATAAAAACTGGCGTGGATGCAAAAATATATTTCAGTCAAATGCGAAATGGAAAGCCCGCCATAAAAGAACAAACTTCAATTTAGAATGGGGAAAATACGAGAATATATGACCGGCGAAATAAGGCGTGAAGTATTTGAAGGGTCCCAGAAGCAATACTATGGAAATAACACACTAAACTTACACTGTCTACAAGTGGCTCATCGTGAGACCAGTCACGAAGTTAGTTGAACGACATTTTAAGTCCTAAATCCACGATTTCAGTATATTTCGAGAATTCCGAGAAGCATTTTATTTAGTGTGTATGACAGATGTGAAACGGAGTAGAACCACATTACAAACAGTATATTAATTTTTGGATGTGGCGGCCAATAAGAGCAGATATCTATTCTCTAATTACATGTAGAGAATTTAGTTCTCTGGGTGCAGAATGTGGAAAACATCCACCCAAGAAATAACGAATATAAAAAGGTTTTACTGGCAAGTAAATGTTTTGGTTGTTTAAGTCCTGTGTAGCACGAACTGTATTTCAGTGGAACGTAAACCAAGATCCAAGGAACAAGCATGCCAAGTTTCATTTCGATCGTATGCATGCATTCCGGCCTACAAAAAATGCTACAACCAGGGTCATCTGCAAAGATGTCTGTTCTCGAAATTTTAACACTTTTCATCGATTCAGTATAAAGGAGCTAAATCGCTAACATTTGGGACCTAGAAAATGACACAAATGGGTCGGCAGGCATATGCATGTAATATAAATGATTTATATTCAATCGTTTCCGCTTTACTCAAATTTCAAATCAGTTATGTTCGGCGAAATACGCCAGAAGTCTCAGTCGAATGGCAATCACTAGCGTCTGGTTATTACAGTCTGCATACCGGTAGTATTTATTGCGCATGCTCTCCAAAGAAGAATATGACGTCACTGTTTGGCGTCAATGGTTTGATATGACTTGTGGAATATGTCTAGCCTTATTCTTCGAGACACTTGTTACAATTGGCACTGCAACGCATTATGGTACACGGATCGTGTACTAATGGTAAAATGTTTATTTAGTCTTATATATTGGATATCAGAATCCCATCTTTTCAAGATAAGATAACAACATCAATGTTGATTTAAATTGACAAATAACTCGTGTATTTAATGTCGAAGACTTTGGGTGATATTGAGTTAGAGACTTAGCAACTTTAATATTAAGTTCGCTAGTACTTATTTGTAAAGCCCCGGGATCTTATTTACGAAAATAAAGCTAAAATTGTTTTAGTTAGTTGAAAGTTACATCTTAGTATAAAGTCTGGCTCTTAGCCAATAAAAAAAAATGGATTCTAAAATGTTCTTGAATAAGGCCCCAGACACCGGTACGCGGGTGGATTTAGACACTGTGACCAGTCTTCAGGGGTAGACATCGAAATAAACAATAAGCCTTTGACTGGATTTTGCTTTTCTGGTTATTAAAACAGATTTGTCAAAATGGAAATACATAATTAACTGTTTGACTCACTTGTAGCGTGATATTTTTTCGCCTTTTTTTCTACTTTCACCATTCGCCATCCAAGGAAAGAAAACCTACTTTAACGAACGTCAATTGTTCCTGTAAGTGCTTTTTGTCACGGCTTACAAATGGTATTATTGCAAGAAACGCAATTTGTATGGAAACAAGCGCCAGCGAGCTAGCAATCACTTCTAGTTAAATACTGAAATTGTCAAGAATCACGGAAGGCTGTGAAATGACTTTTCGGATTAGACTTGGTGTTTTTGTCGTGGTGAAAGGCTTTCTCTGCGAGAAGACCGAGATTAAGCGACAAATGATAACCTCTCGTAAATTTACATTATTTTCCTTTGGAAAAAAGCATACTATTCTTGATTGTTGCAGTTCACTGCAATTTTCCAATATCTCTTGTTGTTAAAACTAGTGTTAATGTCAAGCTTAAAGGTATATCTCCATATATACGGACTGTATAGTTAATTCGTGTAATTTATTATTCAGAATAAAACAAAATTATAGCTTCAAAAAAACCATCTTGTTGAGACACAGGTTTAAGATGCGACACCAATCCTTGTCATCAGTGTATGGAGTTCTCCGACTTTTAGAAAAGTAGGATGTTAAACCCCATTTCATTTTAACCCATAGTAACTAATGTATAACAACTTTCAAGAAGCTGCATTTTCGTGTTGTGGGTGGGGCAGGACAGAGGGCCTGACAAGGACAGTGTAAACATTGGTGAGCACATAAAGAACCCTTGCCAGTTAGAATTCGAATTAAGAGTAGGCCGTAGCATCCCTTTCTGGGCAAATTTTCTCACTAGCACACTGTATGGCGTAAGCCCGTCTTCATTAACCCAGTCGGTGTAGCAAAGCAGGGCGTTAAACTCCAATTCAGTTTATTTCATTTCCAATTAAAATAATTAGGTTATTAATTTTGGTTGGTTTATGTTTCTGTCACAACACTATATAAATACAAAACGTCTGACGAAATTTTAATTTTATGTTTAACAGTTTAAGTATGTTTGATGTGTAATGTATTGCGGAGATGGGGCGTCAGCTACATTTCTCGCCAAAAGCCGTACAAACGCTAGTTCATGTTCTTAAAAATCAGTCTACAAAGTTTTGAGGCGGACTATCGGTCCCTTGCTGTAAGTCTAAACAAACATGAATGACAAAAACACCAAGTCTAATCCAAGAAGTCATCCCCAAACTGTGCTAACGTATTGTTTAAAGAGGGTTCAATGTCTATTTCAATAAGTCGTTTGCACTTAGGGGTCTTTAGCCGTGGAAAGAAAATGGGGTACCCGCAGAAAACCCACAAGGTTGGACAGGCGATCGACCCTACTCCCTTGTCACGTTTAAGCGGGGAATCGAAGCCCACGCTTGACACAATGACGTTAAACCACTAGACCACCAAACCCCCACGTAAGACAGATTTTGTATGTTGCTGTATATTGTATATGTACGGGATAATTGTTTTATAATATGCCTACATAATAAACTAAATTGTAGTAAGTTGTTTCTTTTTATCAGACATTTTTGGCAGATAAAATATAAAAAAATATTATCCATTTTGGCGGGAAAAATATGAAAGCCAGTGTGAACCCTGATTACACGTATTCAAATTCCACCTGGAAAATTGAGACTACAACAACTTCCTAGACGAAACTAAAAAAAATTGCCAGCACGACAGAAGGCCAAAATGATAGGTCGCTAATAGCGTGGTGTGTGAATTTCCTAATTTCTACTTTTCGAGTTGCACTTTGGCTTGGTATGCGAGTTGGCGCCTTCTTACTGACGTAAATAAATACAAAAATATGACCAAGTCGAAGGTCGACAAGACGGTACACAAGCCGAAATGTAAATCGAAAATTAGGAAACAAACGAGGGGTGCTATTATCGCGGTGTATTATTTCTTAATTTCCTATTTTCGAGTCGAATTTGGCTTGTATAGCGTGCTGTCGTCTCACATTTCGTCGTAACTTCTACTTTTCGACTTTCGTGTTTTGAAGGGGCGAAAAGTAGAAATTACGAATGGCAGTTATAGGCTTCCATAGAAACGGGATCATTCTTTGAACCTTCGGTAATATAATACCCCAACCGATACCACCACTATCCTAAAATGAAAAGGAATTCGGGCTAACATCTCCGTAAGTCTAGTTCCTATATCATTTTCCAGAACGTGCAATAAATCCAGTTTATGCTTGTCCTTTAACATTTAATGGTATTAGCAGGTACATATCGCTAAATGCCCTCTCCCTAGGTCTTGACATGCCACTGTCCGGGCAAAATATTGTCCTCGTATCACACTTCGTGGCTTGTGCCCGTCGTGAGTAGCACAGGTGGTCGCTGAAAAGTAGGAGGTCGCTTTAATTCTCGATTGAAACGTTGGTAGGAATACCAACTGGTTTAAGTTGTAATGTAAACATCTTATATTAATGAATAGTGTGGGTTTTCCAACTACATTATGTGTCATAGTGTCGTCACGAAGAGGACAAAGCAGAACGCCTTGACTGACAACCATAAAGACTATTAGGTAATTGCATCACGAGCTATTCTACAGTAGGCGGATTTAAACTAACTTAGCGGTGTTGCGTTTTAAATTAATATCGCTTAAAGATGAACATCTGTAAATAGTGAGTTCCCTTTACGAGGACCATGGAGTATTCAGTAATAAGTGATTTCAAACGAGGACTTATCATAGGGTGTTTGATTATATGTGCATTGGTTGTGAACATTGCAACACTAGAACGTGAGGATTTTCTGTTTCGGTGCATTAAGAATACATCTTGCGTATGTTCTACAGATAAAAAAAATGTGAACTGTTCGGGTCTAGGATTAACGTCTATACCAACTCTGCCCAATGCAACTATTCGGTTGAACATGAGTGGAAATTCGTTAACCCATTTAAACAAATCCACGGGCAATAATGTAGCCAACTTAATCCTGCTGGATATTTCCAATAACAGTATTTCTTCTGTTGATGAAGGGTACTTTTCGATTTTTCTCCATCTTCAAAAACTAAATGTGAGTAAAAATCCTTTAACTTGTCAGATCATAAACAAATCTGTCAATGGTATCTCAAAGTCACTAACGGAATTAGACTTGATGGGTATGGGTTGGGAGGATTTTCCATACAGTCTGATGAAATCGCTGACTCAAACCAAGTTGGCTGTACTTGTCCTTAAGAATAACAGCATTAAGAGCTTTAATAGTAGCAACACATTCCGACAACTAAAGCATCTCAGACATCTCGACCTGTCTATTAACTTCATAGCAAATCTAATACTTTCCAACGCGAAAAATTTAAAATATTTGAGTTTGTCGTCCAATGATTTAACGGAGCTACCACTTTGTTGTTCGAATGGTACAGCTTTGCTTCCAAATCTGAAATATTTATTCATGGATGATAACTGTATAAGCAGGTTGAAGATGGAGAATATAAACTGCCTGGGTGAGCTACAGCTGTTGAACATCTCTTCTACCAGGATCCACAGTATTGAGAGTAATACCTTCTCTAAATTAACAAAACTTAGGACATTGACATTGGAGTACACGACCAGTCTTTATGATACGAATACAGTTAAACCATACGCTTTCAACAGTGCATCATTGGAACGGTTATTCATACGATTCAATTCGATAGATTTTGATCCAGTGGGTGCTGCAAAAGTCTTCGAAAATTGTTCACAGCTACGACATTTGGATTTATCTGGTAACATGCTTGGCAAGCTTCACAACTATCATTGGGATGCTCTGTTAAAAAATATGCCTAATCTGATCTACTTTGATGTAAGCAAATCTCGTATGTTGTACTTACCAAAAAGCTTCCAAAATAGACTAAAGAATGTGGAATATTTTCACTTTGAAAACAATGATGCTGTAACAATGCATAATGACTATTTCGTTCATTTTGTAAATCTGAATACACTTCTATTGAACGGCAATAAGTTTTCAACAGTTACGAAGGAAATGCTTCCCACTGAATTCACCAGACACCTGAAACATCTAGATTTAGCGTTCAATCCATGGGAATGCAATTGTGATTTATTATGGTTCATTACCTTTGCTAAACGGTTTACAAAAGCGGGTAAAATGTACAATTTCCCCAAAAATTATGAATGTGCTGGACGTGGTGTGAACATAACCGATGTCAATATAAATAAGCGTAGCTGCTTGATAAGACAAAAAACCGGCCTAATTATCAGATGTACGTGTATATCGATGATTACTCTACTGCTAATGGTAAGTGTTGTTTATAGGTTAAGATGGCGTCTGAGATATATGATATATATTTTGAATTATCATAGACGAAAATACCTAAGTAGTGATAATAATAGTTGTTCATATCACTATGATGTGTATTTTAGTTGTTCTGAGTCAGATTTTGATTTTGTGTACAATGATATTGTTGTTAAGCTGGAAGAAACGTTCAATGTTTATATTCCGCAAAGAGATGCCATGCCTGGTAGTTTGAAGGTTAAGCACACACTGGAGAAGATGGATCGATGCAAATGTGTCGTGGTGTGTCTATCGGACTCCTATGCTCAAGATCAGTGGTGCGAGTTCGAATGCTGCATGGCAATAGAGAGATCTGTGTGTGAAGGACCCGACAGCTTGATTGTGATAGTTTTAAAAGAAATTTGCAGTATTAATATGACCAAAGTCATCCATAAACTTATCCGTACTAACGAGCATATGATTTGGGATGATACTGGTGAATCTAACGATGGTAACTGGACAAGACTGATCAGACAAATCCGAACAGAGAGACCACGTTTAATAAGGAATAGCGTGGATATTCCATAGTTTGAATAGCTCTTGGATATAATTATTCAAATGCCGGAACCACTTGCCATGCTGCACGTATGGTGCTAACGTGCATGCGTTTATAAATCCGACATTCAACATGGCATAATCTTTTTAAAGACAAAGCATTAGTATATGAAGTGGTATGGGACTACAAATAATATCACCACAGTGCAAATGTAATTCGAGCTATTTACAGACAAGTACTTTCAATTTTGGTAAATATCATCATGCATTTTGTAAGATTTTGATAAAGAGTTGGCCGTTCTTGCTATAATAGTTCAAATGTAGATAATGAAAATGAATATAGTAAAAATTTCAGTCAAATAACTTTATCCTGTGAGAAATTATAAGTGTCTGGGATTTTTACAAGTTGTAGCATAGATTGTTGTATTATCGTAGCAACTTGTGTAATTTCACTGTCCCCCCCACCCCCGCCTTGGGAAATCTTGTTTATACATCTGTAAGCTGACATTGAGAAGCCTTGATACCTTATCAGGTGCAATATAAATGCATTTTTTAATTACCTTTAACTGTGAGCGGGTAATTTTATATTATTGTTTGTACGGGTTTTGTTAACGGTTGGTGTATTTTGATAGCGATTGTTTGTGGTTTTAATAGTATCCTTGTATCAGTAAATCAACTCCCGTGGTTGAATAAATCTTGTTTATGGCACAACGACCTAGTTAGATATCAAGCCACATGATATTAAATAATTGTATTTTTAAGTTAACTCAAGTAATACGAGGATTATATTAATACCTTTTGCTATCTGCCTTTCTTGGTGTGTTTTAAAAGTGTGTAATTCGGGTTGAATAAAGACTATATTATTATTATTATGTTATTGCATGTTGTCAACCAAATTAAATGAATGACGTCACTTGTACCACATAACATTGAGTAATACTGGTGTGATGATGAGTTAGTTGTATTTTATGTCCGCTTCCACCGAGGTGTATATTTTTAGTCCTTATGAGTAAGATATTAAGGTCTCGCCCACTCGTAAAATCTGATATGAGATAATTTAAACATCCGCAATGATATAGACTGTCATTTTGCCCAAAAAACACATGTGCACATGCAAAACTCGTGGGGGAGCTGCGGTGGCCCAGTGTCTAAGGTGCTGCCAGGAGGTTCACGGCTAGATTCGACGATCCCGATGTTGGCAGAGAATGTTCCTTGGGCTCTTTCCGGCGTGATTTCCCCTTGTAAGTGGTGAAGGACGGGGAAACCAACAAGGAACAGTGTCTAGTCGTTTAGATGGGAAGAAAAAAACGTCCCGTGTACACGTTGGCTTGTACGTGAAATCCCCGCGCGTATCCTAGTAAGCGTGATTCATGTGATTATTTATTTTAACGTTTTTAGCCCGGCTCTTGTTGTCGTTCAATGACAACGTTGTATTCGTGTCAGATGTCTGGTCTAAAACCTCCCTTGGTCAAGACAAATTAGAGGATAGGTCAATCCCCATTACATTGTTGCGTGGAGCCACGGTGGCTAGGTGGTTAAGACGCTGGCTCGCTAGTCTGGAGGTCGGGTGTTCGACCCCTGCATTGGCCGAGAAAGTTCATCCAGATTGTCCGACGTGGTTTCCCCTTGTCAGTGGTGCAGAACGGAGGGCTGACAAGGACAGCTGTCTAGTCATTCGGGTGAAACGAAAAACCGAGGTCCCGTGTATATATTGGAATGCACGTAAAAGATCCCCAGGCAGTTGGAATTCGATGTAAGAGTAGGCGATAGTGTCGCTGTCCGGGCAAAATTTCCCTCATGGCACACTGCATGGCTCGAAATGTTCGCCTGTCGCCGACAGGCGATTTTTTCGTCTGACAGGTAGCAAGTGGAATAAATTTTACTTGAAGTCAGTAAATTGACCACAATACTCATTTCTTCTAAATGCAAGAATTACATTGTAAGCGCGGAAATACCGCGAAGAGCCGCCATTTGCACTGTTTACATTTCGCTCTGTCGTAGGCTACAGTTACTCACACAGTTTGGAAGTAGACAATTTTATATCAATGAATTTCACACCATCTACACTTGTTTTCATCTGATTGACACTAGTTTATAGCATTATGGAGTATTATATCTAAATAAATTAAAACGCACCCCCAAGTCACCTGAAATAATTCTACCGTAACGACACCACAGTAAATATAGTAGTGGTTGGAATGGAAATGCACACGGCTCGTTGCTTGGTGTATTTAATCATTTAAAACGTTTTAAACAATTTCCATAAATAAAGGCTATGAATAATTTATAAGACAATTTGACAAAATCAAAAAATCAGGTCGGAAAAATATTTCATATATAAATATAATTTGCAGCGTAAATATAGTCCGGATATGTGAGAAGGGAATTCCAGGTGGCGTTATCTGTCCTTCGCACACGGTAGATGTAAATACGGTGCCATGCACAGGTGTGATTTGTGTTTTGATATTCAATTTATTACGGATATTTTAAAATCTGAATTCTACAACTCAACGGTGAAGTATTCGATTTAGTACGGAAGTGTGGTACCATGATACTTTGCGGAATTCACGTGGATACGGATGATAGAATTGTACGAATCTTCGAGTCGCTGAGCCAAAGCAGATTCGCCGACTTTCAAGACTTTTTAGGCAATCCGATGTCGAAGAAATAAAAAGATTTCATATTACGATATTTATATAGAGAAATGTACGTCAAAGACCTAACCACGTGCGTGCGTACCTACATGTATGGATATGTGTGATGTGATTAGTCTTTGAGTTTGATAATTGAGAGTGACAGGTTATTTCCTGAAGCGACAGGTATGAAGAAAAGCTACCTTGCGACAGGTAGCTTTTTTTTAAACATTTCGAGGCCTGGCACTGCATGGCGTATGCCCTTCTTCATTAGCCCAGTATAGGAGCAGAACAGTAGGAGGTTAAACCCCATTTCATTTCACATTGTTACGTGGCCATCGTTCAGTCAGTCAATTTTTCTTACCATGCCAGGTGAATTGTTTGTGGACTCATATGAACCCCATGTAATTTGATTGGCTAATGTATTTCGAGACGTCATGTAAATTAAAATAGTCGGGCTAAGACAAAATGGCTGATCAGAAATCGAGTATGCCAAAGCGATGGCAGACGTGGCTTCAAAGTATCTCATTCATGAAGTTTTAGCTTTAATTCGACACCATATTCTTACTCACAACGTATTAACACAATCCCATACAGCTTATTGAATTATATACCCTTTAAGCTCACGATTTCTCTAACACAAATGTAGGTTGTTAGAGCAGTGATGTTTGAATAACGAAATTTGTAGAGAGAACAAACACAATGATTTCTACACATAGTCCGTATAGATTTGACAAATCTCGGCACGCTGGCAACGTCAACTAATAAGTAATCTATTAGGTCAGTGTGGTCCACTTAAGCTTACCTTTTCAAGTATGTGATCTCCCCGAGATCTAAATGTCACTGAATAAACGTTATTTCGGGTAAAATTGGTCTGATGACGTCAATTTATTATCAACAAAATATTTAAATAGAGATAATGGAGATAACCGTTTCTAATATCACTCATATTTTATTAAAAAGATTTTTTTAGTAACTGAGCATAATTAACCAAGTCCAGTCAATTTATGATTTTACCCCCCAAAAATTGCAAGTAAAAGTTTGTATGCATGTTTGCGTTTATTTAGGTATACTTTATAAAATCACAATAGTTTACCAAATTTTGCCCACCGGAAAGCGGTAAAATCCAAGATGCCCGACATTTGCTTAATCAATGTACAAAAAAAACCTAAACTGTTGGTTTAAGACCCTAATAATGTATTATGAACATATGAATTAATGCTTTTGGGGTCATTCTTTCGTTTGAAGATATAGCCAGTAGTGTTTACTGGCCCTTAAAGTGGTAAAAATAAGTAAAATCCAAGATGGCCGACATTCGCCAAACCAATGTACAAGAAAATCTTAAATGTTTGGTTTAAGACCCTAGAAGTGTAATATGTATAGGATAAAGCACGAGACTGAGATTATGCTGGGGAAAGAAAGACTGAAGAAAATAACCCCAGAAAAAGAAAAACCGAGGCCGGAATTGACAGGCAGATCTCGAGATTCTGTGCCATTTCTGATCCTCTCGTTCACAAGATTTTGCTCCTATCAATGAACTCTAATGTCCGTAACTTGATTAAAAAAATTTCGGACCCAGTCCCAAATAATTAAAAGCTCAGTTATATATCATAATTGCTATCTGATAATTGTTCGCGTCTACGGCGCTCAATTCTATTATGGCATCATTCACGGTTATAGTGAACCGCCCAGTTAGTACCACTAGTGCGTGGGGCGACCGACTGTACTTCTGTTCTGTCAACACTCATACAAATCAGGCGGAAATGACAGGCAGATCTCGAGATTCTGTCCCATTGACTGACATTTATGATCCTCTCGTTCACAAGAATTTGCCACCCAGCAATGATCTCAAAAGTCAGGATATTAACTCAAATTGTCCAAATGTTCTCTCCTTTAGGTTACTCAGTGTTATAGCCACTGTCCATAAGGTTCGCAAAACATTAATAACAAAATCAATAACAATCATAATATGACATAAACCTTATGTCATCTTGAATAAAGCTGCTTTCCGGTGAGATAACGATCGGCCAACAACCATATAGGCAATAGGGTCTATGTTCTACTGGGGCGCTTATTTGGCGCTTATTTTAGCAAACGTTGCTAAGTTAATAAAAAAAAGCATCCCTGTGTGTCTCAGAAATCATATAGACGTCGTCACGCTTCATTCTATGAGTATGAAGAACAAATTGGTAAAAATTGTCTTCCACATTATAAGGTATAAGAAACCACTTAACACCAGTGTATGTTAATAAAAGGCCAATTACCTACACATGAACATAAACGGTTCATATGGGCGGCTTATCAAAGAGATACACCGTCAAACGTGAAAATGGGTGTTTTTCATTTTTGTCTTAATAATGAGTAATTGCTCCACCAATCCTCAGACATTCAGCAATTCGTCGTGGCATGCTCCTAATCAACCGTCCAGTCACGGTTTGGGGCAATCTGACCCATTCATCTTGCAGTGTCACGGCCAATTCTTGCAGTGTTGTCGGTTGACGTCGACGAACACGTATCCCAATCAAATTAAACGTAACACACTAAAGCAAAGATACGCTAAACAGTAAATCTTATGCAAGAACCGATAGGAAAGCAAACATAGATAGATAAACCAGCACGCGGTAGTTTTCATCAACCCTTCCTTGAAGTGTCAAATTTGACAATGAATCCCTCCCACGTGCAGCTCAGTGGTTCTGTTGGGGCGATAAGTTCTTCATCTGTGAACATACTCGCAAAGCATGTCAAGTGTCCATGACTATTTATCATATCATAACCTGCATATATATTTGCATTTCAATATCCCTTCCTTTTTTTGAAGAGTATATAAATACATTTTGGCGCATTGAAATTTAGTCAACATTTAAAAATAGTAACAGAAAATGAGCAATCGAATGAGTAAAATATTTCTCAAAATAACGACATGTCCCGTGAACATGAATAATAGTAATTTACTCTATTTACGGAGAGGAAATCCTGATCAGTTAATCATGCAACTACGTGGGTCAGTACACGGTCGAACACAGGGAAGTTTGAGAGCCATGGGAGATTCAGATAATCATTAAAATCAACGTTTTATATTTAAAAGAGACTGATATATTGTAAGGATCAGCGGCGTCCATCTTTAATAATTTTTCCTGTTTTCATTGTGTCCTTTAGTTGTGTGGCGTATGTACTGATTAAAGTTATCACACCTGCATAGTCAAGTATGTTTTAATCAATGAGCAAACGCACCCATGTGACAATATACCATGAATTAGTAACCAGAAAATGCCTCTTGGTTGTCATTTTAGATATTTTGATTTACCCAAGGATGATCGGGTAGCAGCATCCGGATTCTGTATCTACACATATTGGAGATATATAATCCATCAAAAAAACTATGTTAGGTGGACTCCATTCCACGTCAAGGCTGAAATTTGTCGGTGATTATTAACACCAATAAATTTAATAAATATTGAAATATTTCAATTGTCAGCTTTTGGTGATCAGTGAAGTTATCAATGTATGCAGATATCACCAGGGTCCCCACTCGCTATAAAAACTGACTGTAAATGGTGCTTTCTAGTGTTAATATCCTGATGTTCTATTTTATGCACAAATTAAGCGAGTGACAATCTTGCCAATGTCAAAAGCGACGTAAATTTAAGAATAAAAGGGGACCTTTAAACTACGTGAAAATATTAACATCTTTAAGAACCCCGAGTCTTACTATATTCGCAGGCCCCTTCTCAGTGCATCCATAGCTATCATAAACAAGTATAGAACATCATACGTGCCTTTATCATATACACATGATATTCAAACTCGGCCAACCTTTGCCAAGACATGTTACTTAATTCTTATTAAATATGTAGGCCTACCAAAAATTAACCATCCTCAATACTGTACGATGTGGCCTATTTAATATGTTGTATAAGATAATAATGATGTTTGAAAAAAAGGGTTTCCGAAAAAAATATCGTACGGTTGATGAACTGAGCTAAAGAACGAGTTGACATATTAGCACGATGCACTTCACCAGTTATCCCCCCTTAACGAGAAGAATATTATTAAAAACATTGAAAGAGAGAAATGTGGTTTAACGTCCACTCGACACAAACTAGGTCATTTCGGGACTAACATATGGTTCAATTTCAATAATTCGCTTGCGCGTAGGGGTCTTTAGCAGTGGTTTCGATTCCCCGGTTGTGCGTGACAAGGAGTAGGGTCGCCTGTCCATCCTCGCGGGTTTTATCCGGGTCCTCCGGTTTCCTTACACTGCAAAAGACCCCCTACACGCATGCGAATTATTGAAATAAAATTGAACCATATTTTTATGTTAGTGCCGAAATGACCTAATTTCTGTCGAGTAAACGTTAACCCCCTCCTCCCTCTCTCTGTCTCTCTCTGTCTCTCTTATTTCATCTCAAAATAACCATTTCACAGTTATATCATTTCAGTAGTTTATAGTTTAGATCACAGATTTTTGTTTTAGTGTATTATTAGCCCGGGCAAAATTTCCCTCATAGCACACTGTATGGCGTATGCCCGTCTTCATTAGCCCAGGTTAGGAACAGAACAGTAGGACGTTAAACCCCGTTTCCTTTCATTTCAGTATATTATTAGAAAGCATTCAGTCCATCGAATATTTGGGATAAACTTAGTACCGAGCGTAGGGACGAGAATTACATGCAACATTTAAATGATCTGGAAAAACAATTATTGTGCGAGTTACAAATAGACAATATTGTGACCGTGAGGTCCGTCAGATATTACAAGAGACTGGAATGGTTCTTCAAATCTTTAATACTGGAACTTATAATAACAATTATCTACATACACTTACAGGACCGCGGATAACCGACTAGTACCTTATGCTACTAAGTCGGATAGACCTAAATGACTGACGTATCAAGTACAATCACATATTTATATGGAATTACTGCTAATCACTTGTCTAGATCAAGTGTTGACATAAATAAGCATTGATGTAATAATGTACATTATGAGAAATAAAAACAATGGTAAATAAAACAATTAATAGATTAATCATACGATTGGCATGTTCACGAGACCGGCAATTTTAACAGTGCAATTACTTTCTGTCTGTAAAAGTTTTACAAACAATATGGGATTATAATAATTTAACATGTCATTAGCATTACATAATATTTCATCATTGGCTAGTCACCTTTCAATAGCACGCCTATAATTAATGTTTTAAAGGAATGGAAAAGTTATTGTCCCGAGAGTTAAAATAAATTCAGTCTGAAGGCTTTCACTTTTAAAATTAATAATGCATTATCTTAAATATTCAAGATTTAAATTATACTATAACCTGCACGGTTATAATATCTCTTAATTTTTTTCTCCCCTCTTTCTGCATTGGAGAAAAGGGGCCAAATTTGCAATTTCATAGCAGTTTTGGGTAATATTGGTGATATTACAGCGGAGGGATAGGGGGTGGAACGTGTCTTTCTGCATATCAATCATTGTGTCGAAAGTGAGATTTTGACTCAAGTCAACATCAAATCACCGTAGCAGAACCCCCTACAAAATTATGATGAGAAGATTGCCGAATGCGGTCCCCTATGTGCCTAAAAAGATTGGAACCAACGGAATGTTGAACGAAAAGCTACAGTCTGTGATGTTACAGCCATTTAACATTGAAGTCAATGGGCAAATAATTGCTAGTCTGACTCCTGATATGACGACATGCTTGCAATGTAGATATTTTCTCAGACACTTATTTCCTGAAGTTTTGAATGGGAACTGTCAGAAATGGTAAGAATACTGGTTTTTTTTATTGCTCAGCAGTAATTTTTGTGACTATTTGATATCAAAATAGCCATTATTGTGGGTATCCGTTGGCCGAGTGTGAATTTTGGGGTGTACTGTAAATGATAACATTTCGTTTTATGATGTCAAACATGGTTAGGTCTAAATATTAAGGCCATTTGGTCAAAGGTCACGAGATGTAAACAGGGGTGATCCTTCGCCCTCACCCAAGACCACAAACGGTCAACTCTCTACAAAATTATGATGAGAATATTGTCAAATGCGGTCCCCTATGTGCCTCAAAAGATTGGAACCAACGGAATGTTGAGCAAAAAGCTGCAGCGATGTTACAACCATTTAACATTGAAGTCAATGAACAAATAATTGCTAGTCCATACTGCCATTTAGTGATTGTGTCCCTTTATTCGGCGATCGCATCCGACCTTATCCAATTCGCTACTTGATCTCATCAATAATCTTGTGCGTCTTTAGTTGGACTTTGTTTACGCTCATAACCATAGCATTACAATATTTAGAATTTAGGCTGGCTTCTACGTCAGAATATCGCCGTGACGTAGGAACAACGATAACGTAATATACGACAGGTTATTTATTCCATAGAAATTATAATATTCTATTTATATATTTCTATGGATACCCTACATTGGATCAAGGTGGTAATAACTCACGCACCAACTCAAACATTTGCAAATCTAAATCGCACGCATTACATTAACCCTGTATTTTAAGGTTGAAAAACAATTCCCATCCCCTGATTATTGGACGACATCTGTACACAATGGCCAAGCACGCGCTACCTTAGTAACCAACAATAATATTCACAATAATCAAACAATCATTATGGTATATGTTTACAGAACAACCGATCAGCGATCACGATGTTATTTTTACCCTGATATTAAAAGGTAAGGTAACAGATATCATTGAAATTTAAGCCCCAATGTATGATTGCAGCACGCGGAGTAACACTGGATCTATCTATGAATCCAACACTTTAAATGCACAAGGATGCTTCACAACGAAATGAAATTATCAAATTAAATCTATTCGAAGCATTTATTCTTTACCACAGTTTAGTATTTTTAAATATTTCAGGATATTTTTCACCCCTAATAAAATGAACTGGGTTTAACGTACTATTTTTCTGCGTCTACTGGTATCCTTAACGTGCTGCCAATGGTATAGGCCTACACAGGAGCTCGATTTTCCATCCCATCCGAATGTCAAGACTATCATCCTTGCCTTTCCCATCCCCGCCCTTCCTGGTTCCTGGTTAGTGAGCCAGCACCATATACTCACCGAGTAACCGTTTTCTTCAGCCCCGCCCACCCCTCCCTAATGCAGCGACCGTATGAATGGTATGTCGTAAAACATAATAAATATCTGACCAATACGTTAAATGGGATCTCTTTGATATTAAATATTTACCTTATTAAATAACGTCACTATACATATGAATTTAATTTATTTACCGAGACTATGAATAAAAATCAATGGTAATCGTGTATGTAAACTATCTATACCAATATTTGTCCAATGACTTTGCAGAAATTGATCCGGTTTTTAATCAAGTGGGGATTAATAGCTAATAGTCACATCTACCACATTTTCACAGTTGATTGTGAAGGAGTGTTACACTTGATATATAATTCTCTAACTTAGTAAATGTTTCCAATATGTAATCCTCAGATATATTTCGGACACAAATTGGGGCGTCATAAAAATGGTCACAATGTGTCTTCAATAAGAAAACAACACACTAAATGTAGTTTCGGGTTATTTTGATTTTATTTTTATTATTTTCCTTATTAACCGTACAACGGTAATTTTCCATTCATAAATGGCTCAATACAAGACAAGTTTCGGGAATATCTTGGTATTGCATTTACTATGTTCAATGCAGACCCTAAATTATTGATTCAGATGATGTTTCTGAATATGCTCCATACAAAAAGTTTAAATGTAGTCCCTTGAAAATAACGGCTGATTATGAAGACTTGGTGTGCTAAAGCAAAGATACTTTTTTATTCAAAATCGGAAGACATGTTGATTGTATTCTGTGTTGTACGAATTTTGTTATATATATCACCGGTATGTCTGTCCAGTACTGGTAGAACAATGTTCATATTTACAAAAGTTGCAAGTCATTATTTTCTATTTTATCCATTTATTATCAACCCATGTCGTCTCGGGGTCATATATACCACAGCATAGGTATTAAAGCTATATTTTGGGAGCCCCCCACCCCCACACACACACCTTTTTTCAGATGTTAACACAAGAAGTCGGTACTAATGGAATGGGGTTTAACTTCATGATATACTGTTCTGCTCCATTGGCACGAAGAAGCCATTCCCGGCCAACACCAGAACCGAGGACTGAAAAACTAAAGAGCTCGGTAACAACACGGGTGATCGTTCTTTTCGTACAATACAGCTGACAACAAAGATGAAGGTCGAGTTGATATCGTGTGGCATTCTATGGAGTGCTAACAAGATTCTGTTATAACACGATTAGGTGATAACAAGATTCTGTAATAGAAGTTAACACTGATTACTGTTGAAAATCAATAGGGTTCTTTCTATGTAATATGTTGATAAAAGGTATCTGGGATGTCAACAAGAAATATGAACAGCAAATGGGCAGGTATGACATGGTAATATTAGGGGTGTCACAATCGGAACAAAATTTGGGGTCGGGTTGTTTCTGAGGCAAAATTTGTCACTGAAGACGATTATGAGATTATTTTACTTCTGTGACGTCATTTTCGGTTGGGGTTTTTCTGATTTCCAAAATGGCCGCCAGAATTTGACGAAAAATTAATTTCCAGATAGTATGGGTGATTATCACGCAAGGTATGTCTTGTAATATATCATATATAAGGTTTTTTAGTAATTGAACTGAAAAAATAATCTCTAAAACTAGTTTCCCCAAATCCAAGATGGCGGAAATTCAAAATGGCGGCCAAAATTTACCTAAAATGGCTGATTTGTCAGATAAAAGTCATTTCACTCTTTGATATGATTTATAATATGTAATTTAAAGGATTTTCAGTGTCACTAAACTTAAAATTAATCTAAATATAACGGGGTTCCAAAATCAAAGATGGCGGAAATTCAAAATGGCGGCCAGAATTTCCCTAAAATGGTCGATTTTTCGGATAATCGTCATTTTTAAGTTTGATATAGCTACCATCTTATGGAGACATAATGTGTGGTGCATTTACGGTCTTATAAAGCTCTATTCTTACATAAAGAATTCTTGATTCGCACGGAAGTGTTTTAGCCGTGATCATTTTAAGTCATGCTTATGCCAAGATCTGGGTAAGTGTTAATTTAACTAGATATCAGAAAAGTACCACGTTTTCATAAATGTACTCTTTAGATAAATTGTACAATATATATCAGTTCACTAGTTACGTGTTGACCTTTAACATCACACTTAGATCCTGTACGCTTTGTGTCTTACAGTCAATACATGTCATGAAGAACTCTTTAGACATAATTTCGTTTATAATACTTTACTCGTTTCTATTGAGTTGTTTAGCAGAAGTAACCCATGACAACAATATGTTGAGACGACTACGTAACAGAATAGGACGATTCAATGTTATTAAAATGACACAATGACAATTTTAATTTTATTACCAACCCTTTCACAATATTTGAATGAAATATCTCACACAGGGTGTTAATCTGTTTTCAGTTTCTATTTAAAACATTTAATACATGTCTTGGCTTGATTCATTATTTACAATTTAATACGTTAATCGTGTATTTTAAATAATACAGTTCAAGAGATCAAAACATTTCCGAATTTATACATTCAACATTACACGTAGACCTAAATGTATTTTTCAAATACGTGTATAAACATTTATATGAAATATATTATAAACAGATATGCTATGACCAGCGTTGCCATTATCTTTATTATTCGACTGGAAAACTCCTGTCATTCACTCTGTCGTTCGACTGATCCATCATTCACGTTGTCATTTCCGAGTCTGAAATTTGGGGTATAGGGGTAGCTCATACCGGGGAGTAACATAGGCCAGGTGGCGTTAGTCTACCACTTCCGGTTTCGGAGTTATGACCCCCGAGCGAAGCCGGGCATTCTTCTAGTATATAAATAAATATATAAATAAATCATCTTCATGGTCATCATCATCGTCATCATCATCGTCATCATCACTATTTAACACCAATCATCGTCGCCTGACAATTACCTTATCTATTCAAAGCGCTTGTTTAGTTTTAAATACTTGTGAACTTTACTAAAACTCACTTTGTTGAACGGGTTACTTTCGTTGGTATCGCCATATAGGAACGCTTTTGTATTTATGGATTTAAATGGGAGGGTATTTAATGTTGAGATACGCTGAGACGAATAATTTGGGCAGTGCAGAAAATAATGGTCGCTGTCTTCTTGAGTATGACCACAACTGCATGTCGGGTTATGTGAAATATGCATTAAAAATCTATGGAAGTTTAGAGCACTTTTACAATTACGAAGTCTGGAATGTATAATCTGAAATTTACGTTCTCCATAGTAACATCTTACTGACATCAATAAATACAAAAATATAAAATGGCTGATTTGTCAGATAAAAGTCATTTCACTCTTTGATATGATTTATAATATGTAATTTAAAGGATTTTCAGTGTCACTAAACTTAAAATTAATCTAAATATAACGGGGTTCCAAAATCCAAGATGGCGGAAATTCAAAATGGCGGCCAGAATTTCCCTAAAATGGTCGATTTTTCGGATAATCGTCATTTTTAAGTTTGATATGGCGAGTGATATGCGATTTAAAGGGTTTTCTGTGTCACTCAACAACCTCAAAAGAAGAGTTTCCAAAATCCAAAATGGCGACCAGAATTTCCTAAAATGAACGATTTTTCAGATAATCGTCATTTTTTCGGTTTTGTATGGCTTGTAATAATGTCCTTTATTAGGTTTTCAAAGTCCACGAACTTGAAAATAACCTCGAAAATGAATTTTGAAAATGAATATTACCTCAAAAATGAATTTTGAAAATGAATATTACATCAAAAATGAATTTTGAAGATGGTAGATGATTGCTTAAAAATACAACAGGACAATCGTGAATTTTCCTATGGGATTGGCTTGTAATAGCAAAGAGTAGTAGTTATTTTGATGGTAACTGGAACTGTTATCCTGGATCTCACATAAACAAGATTTAATATTATTCCAGCAAAACAGTGAGGTATATATATCCAGTTGTTAAGAATTTATCTATTGTTTATTCAGAAATGGTTCGAAATAGTGGTTCAGTGAGTAAGACTCGCTAAGAACGAGATCTGGGGTTCGATCCCTATGTTTGCTGAAAAAGTACCTTAGGATTTTCCAGTGTGGTTTCTCCTTGTCAGGATGCAGCACCGGGGGCTTCTCGAGAAACCAGGTTTATATGTACACGTTGACGTGCGCATACAAGAACCCTAGACAGTTGGAATTCGAAATAAGAGTACACCATAGTACCACTGTCTGGGCCAATTTTCCTCATAGCACACTGCTTGACGAATATCAATATTTATTAACTTTTGTTCAGAAGACTTATGTCCGGAAACCGTTTGTGGTATCATCTAGACAGATGAATTCATATTTGTCAGTCATGTATTTCATAAAGTGAAAAGTGTAAAATGAATCATCGAAGTCTCTGTGTCCGCAACTTGTGTGGTATGGTATCCACAGATCATATTCGTCTGTAATGTAATGCACACCAAGTTCTAAGTTAAAAATAATCATCACGAAAATAATTGGAAATGCATTTACGACTAGGTATCCCAAAAGTCATCCCCCACGATTTCCTCTTTTCTTATGTGTTGTTCTTACATGTAGAACTTGTTGTGAAATACGTAACTGACGAAAATGACCTGTGGATACAACATCTAGACTATACCACAAAAGTTACTGGACACGGAGTCTTCGATGCAAAAACGGACCACATTACCATTTCTGAACGAATAGGAGAACTTAAATTCTTAACGACTGGATATACCACAAATGATTCTCACTCCGGTAAAATGGTGCAAAGACAAAGGAGATGAAATTAAAAATGCGTCAGTTGGCCCCGTTGTATTGTTATGGGGGTTTTATGCATAAAAACAATTAAGCTACATTTATTGTGTCTTAAGGTTAAATTCTTTGAAATTCTAATTAGCTGACTGGTAAGTTCTGCACATGGTTTATTTATTGACAGGTAGATTCCTGGGTCAGGTCAAATTAAGTTGCCCTTAAAAAAGTATTACAATTTGCTATTATAAACCAATCCAAGAGAAAGATTGATGATTGTCCCTTTTTTTTCTGAAACAATCATCTTCAATTATCAAATTCAGAGAGAAAGAGAGAGAAATGGGGTTTAACGTCCACTCGGCACAAACTAGGTCATTTCGGGACTAACATATGGTTTAATTTTATTTACATAATTGGCTTGTGCGTAGGGGTCTTTAGCAGTGGGAGGAAACCAGAGGACCCGGAGAAAACCCACGAGGTTGGACAGGCGACCCTACTCCTTGCCACGTACAACCGGGGATTCAAAATCACGCCAGTCGACTCATTGACAGACTTTATGATACAGCACGCGCATGCTAACCATTCAGCCATCCAACCCCCTATCAAATTCAGTGACTCTGAAAACTTAATAGAGGACATATTACAAGCCATATCAAAACAGAAAATTGACGATTATCTTAAAAATTGATCAATTTAGAGAAAATCTGGCCGCCATTTTTTTAATTTCCGCCATCTTGGATTTTAGAAACTCTATTTTAGATTGATTTTAAGTTCAATGACATTGAAAACCCTTTAAATTACGTGTTACAAACCATATCAAAGAGTGAAATGACTTTTATCTGACAAATCGGCCATTTTAGATAAATTTTGGTTGACATTTTGAATTTCCGCCATCTTGGATTTTGAAAACTCTTTTTTTCTTTAGATTAAGGTAGATTCCTGGGTCAGATCAAATTCAGTTGCCCTAAAAAAACTATTACAATTTGCTATTATAAACCAATCCAATAGAAAGATTGGTGATTGTCCCTTTTTTTTCTGAAACAATCATCTACAATTATCAAATTCAGTGACTCTGAAAACTTAATAGAGGACATATTACAAGCCATATCAAACAGAAAATTGACGATTATCTTAAAAATTGACCAATTTAGAGAAAATCTGGCCGCCATTTTTTAATTTCCGCCATCTTGGATTTTGGAAACTCTATTTTAGATTGATTTTAAGTTCAATGACATTCAAAACCCTTTAAATTACGTATTACAAACCATATCAAAGAGTGAAATGACTTTTATCTGACAAATCGGCCATTTTAGATAAATTTTGGTCGACATTTGGATTTCCGCCATCTTGGATTTTGAAAACTCTTTTTTTCTTTAGATTAATTTTAAGTTCAGTGACAGTGAAAACCCTTTAGATTACATATTACAAACCAAATCAAACTGTGAAATGACTTTAATCTGACAAATCGGCCATTTTAGGTAAATTTTAGCCGCCATTTG
Source organism: Patella vulgata (assembly GCF_932274485.2). NCBI lineage: Eukaryota > Metazoa > Mollusca > Gastropoda > Patellidae > Patella > Patella vulgata. The sequence goes on from NC_065881.2 coordinate 20,266,314, forward strand.
GAATTTCCGCCATCTTGGATTTGGGGAAACTAGTTTTAGAGATTATTTTTCAGTTCAATTACAACAAAAACCTTATATATGATATATTACAAGCCATACCTTGCATGAAAATCACCCATCCTATCTGGAAATTCATTTTACGTCAACTTTTGGCGGCCATTTTGGAAATCAGACAAACCCCAACCGAAAATGACGTCATAGATAAAAAAAATTCTAAAAATCGTGTTCAGCTAGCAATTTCGCCTCTGGAAATTGCTGGCCTGAAATGATTTGTAAAAAAAATGTCTTATTGTGACACCCCTAGTAATATACACCCCTAACGTGGGTGTTGAAGAAATACAGAAGGCCAGAACACAACTAAGAATGAAACTAGGTGAGGGGTAATTCAGTCACATCTTGCACAATGTAAATATTTGTACAATTCAACGTGGGCATGTAAAAAGGGCTGGACTCAACTTGGTACGAAACTAACTATACGAAATGTATGTTATCTAGACATCGTGGCAATACAGTTACATCTATAAATATATGCACAAAATGTTCAATTTAAACATTGTATGGACTTCTGACAAGAACTGTTTTTTAAAAGAAGTCATGGGAAAGATTTTTTTTTTTGTTCTCCTGTTTAAATTGTATATCTCCCCTGTTAACTCTTGTTTAAATTGTATATCTGCTCTGTTTACTCTTGTTTAAATTGTATATCTCCTGTTTAAATTATAAATCTCCTAATATCTTCTCTGTTTACTCTTGTTTAAATTGTATATATCCTATATTGTACATCTATTTATTTTCCATATTTCCTCTTGGTTGTAATGTATATCTCCTCTGTTTATACTCTTGTTTGGATTGTATACCGCCTCTGTTTACTCTTATTTTAATTGTATATCCCCTCTCGATATAGCAAGCGAAATCATAAGACCCACGGTGGAGCAATGGGTATGGCGCTTGCTTACTAACCATTTCATATTTATATCATTTTCTTTGTCTGTGCTGTACAGTTCTCCTGGATTGTAAATGTTGATATGTAAAGTTACATACAAGTTACTGAAGTCATAATAGTTCGAGCAAACATCACAAGAGCTTCTAGTAACCCTTTTTAATCGACTCAACATTTTACCTTTTGAACCAGTTTGATTAAAACACAGATCCTATTTCGTTTCCTCTTTTTACAGTTCAAAATTTCGTTTTACTACACTAGGATCTGGAAGTGTTGTTATATAAACCACTTTCTGGATGATGTGAGGGATTAACCAATAAAATGATCTGTTACGGCAAGTTTTTGGCATGAGGTACACGGAACTGCTGGTACCCCACTAGAAACATCAACACAGATTGATTACTAAAATGTCTGACGACATAGGGCCAAAAGCCGCCCGTATTACCTCTGACGCAACTTTCCCTTGCAACCGGCCAGATCTTCATGTAGTAGAGGCCATCGGTAGTATAAAAAAATGAAACGAAATATAGATCTGTATTTTAATCAGATTGCCTTTTAAACATAAAAAGTTAGGTTATGTTGACAAATAAAGAAACGAAATGTCAACATAAGAAAACTCACCTACATTTTTACACTTAGACATTATATTTGTTTAAATATTGAAATCGTTTACTATGTGTCAGGCTTTTTTTTTAGAAGGACATATACCAAGAAGGACCACTTTATCTTTTCAAGTGGATTAAAACTACAACCATCAAAGATCAGTTGCGTGATCTACATGTATACTGGTTTTAAGAGAAACTGATTGCAATGTCATTATTCAAACACGTTTCTTTTATTGATCTTGGAGACAGCATATTAAACATACATTTTGCAAGAGCTAAAAACGGCCTATTGCAAGTCTTTGTTTAGACTTCAGATGTTATAGAAATTATTAATTAGATCTTTATTTACACGACAAGCGCAAAATGAACCCTGTAGACCCACGGATGGCTTGGATACAGTTTGGATTTAAACAGTCGTCCATTTAAAATTAAATCAATAAATGGCGGACCAAGCTAACGTTTACCGTTAGTCGCTGATGTCACTACTGGAAACTGATGATGAAAGGAGTGCCAAGCGTGGATAACATAGCCATTGAGCATGTTACTTGATAATTGAGAATATGTGGGTAGGGTTATCGTCTGTCAATCAAACGATCGCAAATTCTCATGGACGGTGCAGACACAATTGATGCCTATTTCTAGTCCAAACTTCCAACAGTCACAATTCCGTGTAGAACAAAGTAATATGACTGAAATTTTCAAACCTTTCTTTTTTCATCATCTATTTTTGAATTATTATAGCAAGAATGGTCAACTCTTTATAAAACTCTTAACTAATGTATCTTTAACTAAGTGCATACACGTCGTGTTATACGGTTCCTCTCATAACTTCACACACATAACGTCGTGTTAAACAGTTCATATCTGCACACATGTCGTGTTCACCTGTTCCTCCCACACATGTCGTTTCTATTATTGATCTTGGAGACCGCATGTTAACTAAGTGCATATTCATACCCGTCGTGTTACACACTTCTTCTCATAACTTCATACACACAACGTGGTGTACAGTTTATATCTGCACACATGTCGTGTTCCCTTGCCCCCCCCCCCCCCCACACACACACACACCCGCCGTATTAAAATTGTCTTCTCATAACTTCACATCCGTGGAAGTAAACAGCCCCCCTCCCCAATATCTTCACGAACGGCGGGGCAAAGAATTCGGTTCATAACCCAAACCCGTCGTGTTAAACAGTTGACTTTAAATCCCTTATGTGAATTTTCAGAATTACACTGACTTTAATAAATAAAAAACGTATATATCTTTGCTACTCCGGTTCTGTTTCAGACAAAGACTATTATTCATGCTTTACACAGCGACGTAAGATGAACTATTGATAGGGGTGACTAATCGTTAAATTTTTAAGCGATCTAAACGCATTTAGGAATACGTTCATGTCTCCGGGTCCGGATATCTTAATATTCTAAACTATTTTCGCAAGTACGTAATCTATAAATCAATATTGCCAAGGTTTTGCATGATATACGGTCATGTAGATTGCGAAACACCGATTGATTTTACAGGTATTATTTACATTGTCACATGCATAACCGGTATGTAAACTCAGACAAGGTTTATATAAAAAAAAAATAACATTTAAATGGATTAATAACTGAACATATCTATAAATCTTGTTCTAAAAATCGTCTGAATTTTTGAAGGGTCGTATTTTCAGATAAGTTAAAAATAAAGATAATTTTTTATTTAAAAAAAAAAGATATCATCTCGACCAGGACAAAATCTATGTAATTACTTTTGAATAATATCTTATTCAAAATAACTTTAGACTTATGTATAATCCTAACAAGGATTTACTTCGATAAAGAATTTTATTTTTTAACAACCGCGTTGGTTCTAACTTAAAAATGACAAAGAAAAAAGACATGTATGATTCGAAGTTATCAATTACATATTACATACAACGGAAATGGCTTGACTTCTTTGTATTGTTTTATTGCATCAAAACAGTTATGTTGCCAGCATGTAAATAATGCTGGTGGTGGGGTAGGGGCGTCCGAGGGAAAATACTGCAATATGTCTACGAGCTCATTACTATGCGAAAAAACATTCAGAGGTAGGTGTCGGTCATGGTTAGTAACATTATGGAAGCAACACATACTTCTAATAGTAAGTGCAGGGGGACTGCACCACACAAAATTTACACAAAAAACAATTATACACGGACAGGACATCATACTCAGGAAAACACAAACATACAGACAATTCCAAAAAAGTGAATGGATCCGGGGGCTAGCCGTAAGCGTCCACTGCGCTGTACAGTCCCGCGTCTGTAGTGACACAGACTTCACTCAAATTTGAAAACAATTAGGAATACAACCCAAAGAACCCAAATCATCATCTAAATCTCAGACGACGATTCGTTCATAAAATTCAGGAAATGAATCAATCACTAAATTCTCCAGCCAGAGTCTCCATTCTTGCCTCTAAATTGATTATTTCTTTTTTCTTGGTGACAGTAATGACGGTTATTTAAATCAAACCATTTCTTTGATTAGGTGTACCCGGCAAATACGGGCCAATTTCTTATCCAATTTTAGAGGTTGGGTGATTTAACGCGTGCCCGTCAAATCACAATGTCTGTCATTGAGTCAAGTTGCGTGGTTTCGGTTTCTCGCTTGGATGTTACAAGGAGAAGTGTCATCTGTCCAACAGCGTGGGGGGTTTTCCCAGGTCCTCCTCTTTCCTCCCACGCGCAAGCTAATTATTGATATACAATGGAACCATGTCAGTCCCGAAATGACCTAGTTTGTGTCTAAACATATCACTGTAAAAAAATCGCCCATGTGCTCATTACTGCGACGCCTTTTGTAGCCGGCAACTAGTTGCCAAATAAGAAAAAAATTTGACATTCGGCGACAAAGAATTGCTCGTCGCTCTGAATTCGTACGTCAATCGCTATATATGTGGCGGCAGGCACGTGTTTGTTTGACAAATTAGCACAACTGGGTGACGGCACCACAGCAGCGGAATTCCCTGAACCGTCGGCTTCTAATTACATATATCCTTTGTTGGGAATGCACCGTTGGCTGCTTGAAAATTGCTCGTATCTTCAAATTATAATATTATGTGATCTCACAAATCAACGAGCCAAGAAATCGCCCATGCGCACTGGCCTTTAGTCTGCTTTTCATGACAAACAATCTTAAAGATAAGAGACTTTTGTACCATATAAAACGTCATGATATACTACACCCCATAACCCTAAATCAAACCACATCTATGATTATATAGCCTGCATACTACTATGACAAGTTGGATTTAACGTCCATTGGACACGTACTTGCGCGTATAGTTGGACTATCTTAAAATACTTATCGATCATGCAAAGCGTAATGATAGTATAAATATATCTAGTCATAGTACAAACAGGTTTACAATACAAATTGTTATTTATTGGCTTTAAAATATGACGCCAAGATACACTTGTGGGTGCTTTCATTAAAGGGCGTATGGCCCAGTTCTTTGGCACCTTAAAATAGACGAAATTCGGCCTCGAAGCACATATTAATGTATTTTGAATGTATATAATATGATTCATATTCCATTTTTTAACTATTTATTGTAATTTCTAATCAATAAGCTTCGCTGAAATAAGCGAACAGTTCAAATTGAACGACAGTCGTTTATTACAGTCCAATCTACACGTTTTTTTTATCATCATTTTGTGGGTTGTGAATCAGGCATTTACTTCCGTATTGTCTTGTAGAATATGTTTTCTTTCTTCATTACAAATGCCGCTCGAAACCATAGAATACAGGACACGTGTAGTGGTTATAAATTGTTCATCGTGTCGTAAATATTGGACATTAGGATCCCGTATTTTCACGACAAGATATGATATGAACACCAATATAGATTGAAATGGACCAATATTAAATTCTAATTGGTGTTTTCAATTTAGAATGTTGTGAAAAATACTGAGTTAGAAGTTTTGCTCCTTTAAATCATCTATGATATCGCCATGTGTGAATCCGGACTTTGGACATGCATGTTAATTCCGGAAGAACCACTTTGCAAACCTTGGCAATTGGAATTCGATGAAATATTCGGTGAGTCTGGTTATGTTTTGAGTGACATGTATACACGCTTTAATCAATGCACCTTTTCCTAATATTTACTCAGTTGTTCAAACTAAAACTTTACATTGAACAGTACACCGGGTGTTAAGCTGTGAAGCTATTTTTGCAATCCGGCGTTTTCGTTCATTGGTTGTGATTAGTGATTCATTCGGGCCGTTTAGTGTATACTACTTTGTATCCTTGACTATTGCCCCATTGTGAGTCTATTTTAATATTCATGTTTTTTTTTTATTCTGAAGTTAAAAGTATAAGTATTTCAAGATAATAACGGATTGAAATGATTGTTTTATTCAATTATTGCATTTAACAAACGTGTAAAACTAAAAGCTTTCAACTATGAGTGGTATATGTTCCATGCTACCTACAATATAAATGAAATGAAATGGGGTTTAACGTCCTACTGTTCTGCTCCTAACCTGGGCTAATGAAGACGGGCATATGCCATACAGTGTGCTATGAGGGAAATTTTGCCCGGGCAACGGCGCTACGGCCTACTCTTATATCGAATTCCAACTGCCAATAGATCTTTTACGTGCACGCCAATGCGTACACGGGACCTCGGTTTTTCGTCCCATCCAAACGACTAGACAGCTGTCCTTGTCAGGCCCTCCATCCTGCATCACTGACAAGGGGAAACCACGCCGGAAAATCTGAATGAACCATCTCGGCCAATGTAGGGATCGAACACCCTACAATATAAAAGTTGACTTTTAAACAAAACCTATCGATAATCCGTTACATATATATTCATTCCATGATAACTGGTAGATCTGAAAGGTAACAGTAACGGGCAATTTGAACGATGTCTATAGCTTCCGTCATGTGCACGACAGAAACAACTTCAACTTCTGGAAAATGTAAACTAGGCTATAGTTAGAATATAATTGTTATTTCGCGCACAAGAAGCCAGACAGATCTTTACGCTATGGGAGCAAAAAACAAAACCCCAAATCGAAGCTGGCATAGAAGTGTCCATTAAATTATTAAGAAGACCATTGCATTCTCGCCGTTTAGCACATTTATAATTTATATCGGAGTTGTTCGATGCATGCAAAATGGGATTTTTATTTCTGTATGTTTAGCCATGGACTAATGATGTAATAGCCAAGGTCTAGTTGTATTTTCTCGCCTAAGATTAGGAACAAAATTGTTTGAAGTATTAAACCTGTGGATAGAGATAATTATTGTTTGTGGTTTTAAGTTAGTTTATTAAAAATTTTATTGAAACCTGGTCTGCGATAATCTGATCAGATAGTCGTAAAACCTAATCAATAACTAGAATAGAATAGAACAGTGTGTTTGCGATTTTTCGTATATATCCATAGTCAAATACCGATTTTACTAAATTTGGTGTGTTGATATAAATGATTTTGTGTTTGACAGTCGACAGTTTTAGGTAAAAAAAACCCCAACAAAACCCAATAATAGTAGACAGAACGAATTGTTGTTAATAATTTAATTTTAGATCTTTTCACATTTCAAAGATGTTGGTTTCCTTTAAATATAGTTGACGTATATATCTTCCCTAGTGACTGGTTTGAATTATTTACATATAGATATCGATTAGGATTACCTGGAACGACAAACACAAGAAGTGCATGTAAACATCTTCAAGAATTGATAAGATAAAGTCATAAAGATTATACTAGTAAATGAAGTGTCCGATAAACTATACATCCGTCAAACTCATCCGTCTACAAAAAATAAGGGAACAAAGACACTAATAAGCGGTTATCATGAAAGATAGGGCTCATCTTCGCATTGTCCCACATCGAATTTGAATGAAATTTGTTAACAACACTAATAGACCAGGAGCCCGGGGGGTTCAACCTATAAGCTTAAAAGCTAACCAATTTCTATATGCGTCACTAGGTTCCCTATTGGTCACTGTCACAGGATATGAACGTCTGCCGCACCCGTTGTGGTGGGTGTGGTCCAGAGGGGCAAAAAATAGGATCCAAAAACTAAGCTAGACTAGGTCGTTTATTAACCACGTAAAACTTGTTGCAAAATAAAGCATATCAAAATGTATTGAGAATGCCCACTGCCAAACATTTTAGGCGGTGGGGCGTGTCCGCCAGACTAAAAAAACAGGTAGCCAAAACCTAAGCTAGACTAGCTTATTTACTAACCACATGAAACTTGTTGCCACAGGATGTTCGGAAATAGGGGTTCGTTCTGGTATGATCCCAGAACTTTACACCAAATTGGAAAATAAATATGTTAAAAACTGTAACCCATGTCACTTTCAAAAGGTATTCGTCAAAGAGGAGGAGATGGGGTAACTCCGGAACAGAACGTCGTCGAATGCTGAATCCCGATAGTGTCTATCTTTGAAGGACGGGTCAACTACATTGACCACAACCTTTATTACGCATTTTGTGTAAAGAAAAAAAGCAGAGGCCATAACCGACACACCAAAACTGAACTTATAACCCAAGAAGTTGCTGTCTGATGTGCACCAAAATGAGACTCGTTCGAGATCGTTGGATCCTTAGTATATGATTTCAGTTTGGTCAAAATCGGACAAACATTGTGGCCTGTATAGGGTCTACAACATTGGCGTGTGTATTGCATGCTTTTCCATCGTTTCTGTAAAAGGGGGGGGGGGGGGTCATTGACACCAACATTAATCAAAATCTAATTTAAAATGTGATTTCTAGAGAGTCCACAATCTGTTTACGTATAATTTTCGTACTTTTAGGGGAAGTTATTTTTGCCAAAATCGAACCCATCCCGATATCTTTGCAATATTAACATACTGTTTGAAGTTTCATCAAAATCAATAATAAAGTGTGACATCTAGAGGGTCCACAAACTAAGTGGGTGATTTTCGTGCAATCAGATAGGCAATACTCCCGGAAGTTAGGTCCTTTATGACTGTGCCAAAATCGAACCCATCCTAGATCTTTGGGATATAAACATACTAGAAGAATGTCCGGCTTCGCTCGGGGGTCATAACCCCGAAACCGGAAGTGGTAGACTAACGCCACCTGGCCTATGTTACTCCCCGGTCCGAGCTACCCCTATACCCCAAATTTCAGACTCGGGGCAGACCTAGTGTAGCCGCCAACCCCGAACACACAGACAGAAAGACAAACAGACAGACAAACGACAGTCACAAATATGTATTGTTTAATGGTCGAGAGCGAGACATTAAGTAATATATTGTAACAACATGAGGGCCGTGAGGCCCGAATGTTTTTACAATATATTACGCAATGTCTTAAGCTCGAGACCATTAAACAACTTAAAATACAGACACTTGCACGTGCTTTGCAATGAAATACGTCACTCGAGTTCAATATTTTACCAAGTTACGCTTGGCACATTGCCCGTACGATTATTTGAAATAATGGTACTCCAACATCAAAGGATGACGTCACATCTGTATTTTAATAGTACACTGAAAAAAAACTTGTGTTGAATCAACACAAACTTGTGTTGTTTTCAACACAAGTTAGGTGTCTCTATTTACAATATATTACGCAATGTCTTAAGCTCGAGACCATTAAACAACTTAAAATACAGACACTTGCACGTGCTTTGCAATGAAATACGTCACTCGAGTTCAATATTTTACCAAGTTACGCTTGGCACATTGCCCGTACGATTATTTGAAATAATGGTACTCCAACATCAAAGGATGACGTCACATCTGTATTTTAATAGTACACTGAAAAAAAACTTGTGTTGAATCAACACAAACTTGTGTTGTTTTCAACACAAGTTAGGTGTCTCTATTTAACAACAAACTTGTGTTAAATGTTGAAACAACACAAGACTTGTGTTAAAATTTACCAAACGATACAAATTTGTGTTGAAACTTGTGTGAAAATCTACACAATACTTGTGTTGAAACTTGTGTTGAAATTTCTGAAACTTGTGTTGAAATTTCTGAAACTTGTGTTGAAATTTCTGAAACTTGTGTGGTTTCATAAAAACTTGTGTATAACCACCACCAAAACTTGTGTTTTATGTTCCCTTAATTTAGCAATCTTTCCCATGCAGCCCCCACCCCTTTTGCTCTGTTTAACCTGTAAAGTTTGATAAATGAGGTAACAATAATTTTATTTGTTAAATTATCATTTATTCATAAAATGATAGGAAAAAGTAAATTAACACCACCAAATCAAAACTAAATAGACATCATTTGAAATGTTAACAGAAAAACAGAGATATAATTCTAATACTAATAAAAATTTTGTTATACTTTGCTCCCCCCCCCCCCACATCACAAAATACAAAGTAGCTATTTAATTTTTTCTTTACCCGAAAACAAGAACTGAGAAAAGAAAGATCCCTACCCCATACCCCAAAAATATATAATTCAAATATATCTAAATTTAATAACATCCAAACCAAGCCCTAATTAGATTAATTATGCACTAAATTGAAATACTTTCAGAAACTGAAAAGTGCTACAAAGTCATATTACAAGTGATTTGAGAGGCATCTAGAAATAACTAGCATACACAGAAAACTAACAAAAGAAAAATGCACTATTTTGCAGGAGTAATAAAATGATGTAGAACCTTTTCCTCATTAAAAAAACAACAAACAAAATGAATATTTTGTACATAAAAGGAGCAAAGCATCAAGATTACAGAATTGAAAAATAAAAAAATATCAGAGAAAATCGCAAACATTAAATAATATGTACAAAATATATATAAATAATCACAAGTCAAAAGCAAGGAGGAGTCACTGTGGTTCAGTGAGTATAAGGCATTGGCCGAGAAATTTCAATTGGATTTTCCGACATAGTTCCCACACGTCAGTAGTGTAGGACATGGCAAGGGATAATTGGGTATAAGCCCGGAATTGAAACTACCCCCACTGCGTTTACTTTAAAGAACCCTTGACAATTGAATTATCTGACTCAGTGACAGACCTTCTGATCCAATGTGCGTGTGTTAACCATTCGGCCCTCCTGGGTTCCCTTTAAACAACCCTTGACAGTTGAAATATTTGATATAAGAGTAGGTTGTAGGGCAGAATCACCATATTAACACAGAAAAGTAGGATCTTAAACCCTATTTCATTTCATAAGCAAGGGAAAGTCACCTTAATGTAGGTCAAGGTTTTTTGTAATTCTGGGTATATTTGATCTACATTTGGTTTCTAGATTATGCCTATTAAATACTTTATGATTTCCGACCAAATTCTAAGTGATTAATATGTCACTTTACATTCTATATTATACATAAATTTCTGTAGAGAATTAAAATCTAATTGTGTTTGGGAAGAATATTTAACAGTAAAAACAAAAAATAAATATTCAAAAATTGGGTCAAATGCATTCTTTTCCAGAATTTTAAAATAAATTGATGCTTGGGATCTCTTGTTGTTATCATACATCAAATAATCTTCCAGCCTAAAAAATAAAAAGTAGGCAATAAGAATACTTTCTTACTATTTATGGTTCACAATGTTTAAATAAACAATTTATTTTGCCACATCGAGACTGAGTCTCTATTTTGTTTCATCTTTGGGTAACACTTATTGTGTCTTGTCCAGTAACAGACCCAGGCAGATTATTATATTTTATTTCCATCGACAACAAATTGGATATTACCTATTAAAATCTATTTGAAAAGTAAAATATTGTCCATCAATTTTATACTGCTATTTACTGTAAAAATACACATAGGGTCTATCACAACTTGAAGAAAATCAATGGATGTGATTGTCAAAAATCAAGAATGCCAAGACTTGAATAGGAGAGTCCTAGGTATTTCCCCAAGAAGAATAACTAGATTACCAATCAAGTGTATAGAACTAGTTGATGATTAAAAATACAAATATGTATGTTACTTACATTTTACCTGATTATCAAGCTCTGTGAGAAAAAGTTTCCATAATATGAATAGCCATTTTCAACTGTCTTGATCTTTCTGATGTAGTTAACGGAGAAAAAAAAACATACTATGTATTAGTTGACTTAAATCGACTCGACAGTTAAAAGATGAAAGTTTTAATTTAATTACATTGCATTGTAATGTGTTGGTTTGCTTTGTCACAGATGAGACAAAATGAAAAAAATGAAATGGAATGGGGTTCGGCGTCCTACTGTTCAGCTCCGACTGGGCTAATGAGGTTGGGCATATGCCATACAGTGTGCTATGAGAGAAATTTTGCCGGGTACCGTGACCCTAAGGCCTACTCTTGTATCAAATTCTAACTGCCAGGGGCTATTTTTCATGCACGCCAATGTGTACACGGGACCACGTTTTTTGTTCAATCTGAACGACTAGACAGCTGTCCTTGTAAGGCCCTCCGTTCTGCATTGTCTTACTGCAAACCCGCGACCTTAAAATATGCGAACCAGTGTCTAACCCGCTTGGTCACCGTAGGTCCCCACAGATGAGATAGTCATATCTACATGTATCTGGACATAAGTAAGATTCTGTCTGTGCACATACATGTACTTCACAGTTTTACTATACTAAACTGAATTTTAAATTTCAAAATATTAAAATGAAATTAAGGTTTATGTCACATCAGCTCCAACCGGGCTATATTGTGCCAAACACATTATGGTGAGATTCTAAAATACCACAACAACAATCTTTTCTATTAGAATTGAACACTCACCCTCAAAAAACAACTATGAGAAATCATAGGTGCTCAAATCACCATTTCTTCAGCTCTTTTTTCCCATATTTGGGTTTTTTGACTTATTTTATTATATGATCTTTGATTTGCTATGGCATCTAATATGGAAACTGAAAAATATAAATATGTGACATGTAATTAACTGTTTAAGATACCTTACCATATACAAACTGTGTGATATCTAAAACCATTTGAATCCCGAAGATCTTACCGAAGCCGTGGAAATCTGTTTTAATAACCCTTGTTTGTCATGTGACTGGACTGTCACAGTAATTAGAAGAGAGCCATGTGGCTTAGTGTGTAAGGCACTGGCTTGCTACCCGGGAGGTTGCAGGTTTGCTCCCAGTGTTGACCGAGAAAGCTCATTTGGATTTTTCAGCATGGATTCCCTGTCTAGTCGTCATGGTGGCTAAGTGGGAAAGACGTTGGCTCGCTAGCCTGGAGGTCGGGTGTTCGATCCCTGCATTGGCCGAGAAAGTTCACCCAGATTTTCCGGCGTGGTTCCCCCTTGTCAGTGATGCAGGATGGAGGGCCTGACAAGGACAGTTGTCTAGTCATTCGGATGATACGAAAAAACGAGGTCCCGTGTACACGTTGGCGTCCACGTAAAAGATCCCTTGACAGTTGGAATTCGATACACCGCATTGCCGCTGTCCGGGCAAAATTTCCCTCATAGCACACTGTGTGGTGTATGCCTGTCTTCATTAGCCCAGTTCGGAGCAAAATAGTAGGACGTTAAACCCCATTTCATTTCTAGTCGTTTCAATGGAACACAAAACCTGAGGTCCAATTGGCGTGCATTTAAGCCGATAGTATGGTAGTTGGAATTTGTTGGCTGTAGCACCCGTGTCACAGTTCGACTGCTAGTTTGTGATACCCACTCGATATAAATGAGTGGTGATTGGTTAATGAATTCTAAAATCAGACGAATGCTTCGGCGAAGCGGACAGCCGGACACACCACTCAAATACAATTCGACCAAATATATTAAACATGTTTGATTCGGGCGTATGTCAGTGGATAAACTAGGTGAAGTTTAGCGCCAATTGATTCAGCCGAATCCTTTGGCTAGTTTATCCAGCACTGACGATTTAAGTTTGTACTTTCTTTATATGCAAATATCACATTTGAAAGAGGCTGTAGGCCTACTTTCTTTATATGCAAATATCTTATTTGAAATAGGCAATTATTATGTGATTCCCCACTTGAATGTGACTAGGAATAAGGTCGCCTGTCCAGCCTTGTGGGTTTTCTCCGGGTCCTCCGGTTTCCTCCCTTTGCTAAATACCCCTAGGGTGTATTCGAAACAGTGTTCCGGTGCAGAGAACGGACGGAGAATGGGTTCTTGTCGGACTTGAGCAGTCTGGAATGCGTTCACGAACACGTTCCCGTTCTCAAATCCCACACTACCTCATAGCTGGTGTGAGGGAGAACAAACATGGTCGACGCATCGATAACTGCTGAGAAAACAGCATCATGGGTGCATTTATTAATTTAAAAGTTTAATACCGTTCGAAAATTGGATGTAGTATGTGGCCAGTATAACATCAAATAAGTTAGGTTGCCAGGCAACGAAACATATGCCCACAGCAGTTTAATCGTTTGCTCAGTCAACAGGGATTGTCGCATATTCATTCTTTTGTAGGTAATGTGGGCATTTACAAGAAAAGATTATAATTTTTGTCGTATGTGGGTTTACAAAGGTTCTACAAACTGAAACAAGGGCCTTAATTGTTGAAATTTGACAGATTTTTTTGTTTTGTGTTTTACTAATTTAAATAATGCATACAAATCGGATGATAATTTTGTTGTTCGCGCGTTCACAAGGTTCGAAAAAGTGAAACAAGGGCCAGAACTCTAGACATAATTCACGGAAATCGCAGAAATTTAATAGACGTCTTCGTTTTACTAATTTAAAAGATGCAAATGAATTTCACAAAGTGAAACAAGGGCCATAACTCCAGAAGAAACTAACGGAAATTATTGAAATTAAATAGGATTCATCTCATTAAAATAAACAACATATCAATTTCAAAATAATCAGGTCTGTAGACGACGGACAAACCTACGGACGAGGGCGATGACAATATGCGACCACATTTCCATGTGGGCGTATCAAAAGGTGATGTAATCGTCATCCAAAGAATTGAAAAGGAGTAAAACGGAGTCATAATTTATCATAAGTATGCTTAATAGCGAAGTCAATACCAAACAAGTTATCGTAACAGATTGTATAAATTTAATTCATCTTGTTACCATGGATACCGTTCTCTCATGTTCGAGACTCATGAAAGTGTTTTCATGTTCTTCAGCCGTTCTCGAACCTGCGCGAACACTGTTTCTAATACACTCCTACGGTACGCGCAAGCAAATCATTCAAATAAAATTGAACAATATTAGCCTCAAAATTACCTAGCGCCAGTAAGTATAAAGGATCTATCCGACAAACACTAACAACAACTCTAGGTTTATGCAGAATTAATATAACACAACATACACAGATGGCAATAGAATGAGACAGTGTTCAGGAAAAGGGCGGAAACGGAAGAAAAAAACCCGTCCTACTTGATTCTAGGACATAAAGCATGGGCCTACTTGATTCGACCAATTTAATACAAGGAAATGAATGGCATAGTTTGTGTCAAGTGAATTTAGTGAATTTTAAACCCCATTTACTCGCCCTCTCTCTACAGAGATAAATACTTTTCCTGTTACATACAATAACAATTATTGGCCATTATTTAAAAAATATATTAAAAGGAAATGAAATTCTGTTACCTGTTTTTCTTTGTGTAGTACATGCTAACATCAATCACTGGAAAAAAAATAACGAAACTGTAGAGAAACTTCTGAATCATTGAAAGTCTAATTATTAGGCCTACACATTGATGACATTGATATAAAAAAAGGCTGATTTGTTTGTTGTTGTTTTTTTCTTTTACAGAAATATTAAGATTACATTTCAAATAAACAACTAACACAAAAGTTAGTATCTAGCTATAGTCCATGTCTGGATATACATTTCTCCTTTTTTTTTGGCCCGAACGTCTATAAAAATCAAAGATGGCGGCCAATAATTGCAACCGGGCATTACTATAAAATCAAGACAGATTCTTACCTGCTGGTCCTAGTCGGGGGTTTCTTGCAATTATAAGTATTTGAACAACGGTGTAGCGCCGATTAGCTAATAATAATTAAGCACGATTTCAGAAAAATTAAGACAGAATCATTAGATTGCTGAATTAGCGGAACACTTTTAGAACACATCAAAAAAAAAATTCTTTGTGGCGCCATTATATAAATAGAATTCCGGTGCAGTCAGTGGCAGTGGTTCTAAATCTGACTGTTTTAAACGAAACGAATTATTATATACATAGAAGCAATATATACATGCTAAATTAAATACACGGTTTTATTTTTTGTAAAAATTCATAAATTTGAAATAAATTCAAATTTTATGAATATACTTACCTGACAAATACGTATAGAATATCTATTCTCGCTTGTCACACAAATACCGGAAGTAGCGCAGTCATGCGCACTCATAACTTCCTTTACCTGAGTGGGTGCGCAAACACCCATCACTTCATCGAGGCGCTAAAACAAGTCGCCCAAATGCTGAAACCTGCTCTGAGGGGTAGGCAGGGAGGGTGTCATGTATTTGTCAGGTAAGTATATTCATAAAATTTGAATTTATTTCAAATTTATGAATTTTATTTCATCTAACTTACCTGACAAATACGTATAGAATATACCTGATTTCTAAGCAATCCTTAAAAAAGGAGTTGGGAACAACAGAGTGTAAGCATTAAACTCATCTAATATACCTTGTATTAATAACCTCCACAAAGGTTATATCAAACCTTGTAAAAACCATACCCGAAAAAACTCGCCGGGGAAAGAAGATTAACCTTCTTAAACATATATACACCTTGTACCAATCACATATATATTATATATCCAACACCTTGTGGCTTGTACCAATAACATATATACACCAACACCATTAACTCATTATATTACTACATGTATGCTTATCCTGCAAATAGAATTTTATGAAAGTTGATGAATCCGACCAATCCGCACTCTCTAAAATGCGTCTCATTGAAAATCCCTTAAATAATGCCCAAGATGGCCCAACAGAACGGGTTGAATGAGCATGTACCTTAACCATATCTGGATAGGCTATCTTTATTGTTTTCACTATCCACCTGGAAAAAGTCTGAGTGGATACTGGTAAATGCGGTCTGGTGTAACTGAGAAAAACGTTTGTACTATTTACACTTTTTTGTGCTCTAAAAGGCTCTGTCAATTTTAAATAGTATTTGAAAGCCCTCTTCGGATCTAGTTTTTTATTTTCCGAAAAAGACGGGATAAAAATGATAGGCTCCTCATGGCCAATTCTTGCCTGTTTAGACAACCCACATCTTATAAACTGTAAACCTTGAGCCAGGACATTTACATTGCCTTCTCCTAATCTTAAAGAATTAAGGTCACTACACCTACGATAAGACGTGATGGCAAATAAAAACACTGTCTTGAAAGTAACAAACTTTAAATTTGCTTTGTGCATAGGTTCAAAAGGTGGCTCTTGTAACACTAATAAAACCTTATTTAAATCCCATTCTGGTGCCAACCGTCTGGATGGAGGTCGAGTATTAAACATTCCCTTAAGCAGTCTAATAATTAAAGGATGTTGTCCGACAGGTATTTTGTCAATAGGTTCAAGGACAGATGATAGCATTGACCTGTAGCCAGCTATTGTTCTGTAATTTAAACCTTCATCGAATAATCCTGATAAGAACTCTGCAACTTGATTCAGAGATGCTGAAAAAGGATCAACCTGTTTCCGACTACACCAGCTATAGAATCTTTTATATTTTGAGTTGTAGTCCCTACAGGTTCCCGCTCTCCAAGAGGCTGAGAGCAAGTCCCTAGTTCTCGAAGAAAAGCCTTCCTTTTCGAAACGTTTGTTGATAACCTCCATGCCACCAGCGACAGTGTTTGTGGATCTGGGTGATAAACCACTGGGTGGTGTCCCTGTTGTAGTAGGTCTGTCCTGTTGGGTAATCGAAAAGGAAGATCGACCAGACAACCGAGAAGGTTTGGAAACCATATTTGTCGCGGCCAGAATGGGGCTATCAGGATCATTTCGCAGTTCTGACACATATTGAACTGTTGAAGTACTAATGGGACTAGACAAACTGGTGGAAATGCATAGGCTGACATTCCCTCCCAACTGATTGTCAACGCATCTATTGCTAGAGCTTTGGGATGAAACTTCCATGAACAAAATATTGGAGCCTTTCGATTGCTCTCTGTGGCAAACAGATCGATTAACGGGCGGTCCCATTTCCAAAAGATCTTTTGAACAGTGTCCTGATTCAGAGACCATTCCGTTGCTCGCATCATGTTCCGGCTCAATGAATCGGCCAGTGTGTTTTTGACCCCTGGAATATGCACTGCATTTAAGATTATCCCATTTGACAGCGCTAAATTCCAGAGATTCCAAGTTTCCTGACATAAAAGCAGAGAACGGGTCCCGCCCCGCTTCTTTATGTATTGGACTACTGTTGAATTGTCTGATTTCACTAGAACCCCCCTGTGTCTCAAATGTGGTAAAAAATACTCCAGACACAGATAAACCGCTCTCATCTCTAGAAAGTTTATGTGGTGATTTAATAATTCCTGAGGCCAAATCCCCTGAACAAATGGTCCTCTCTCTGCGAGGTGTCCACCCCAACCGATCATCGACGCATCGGTCGTGAGAGAAACCGTGCACTGCATGGGTTGCAAAAATTGACCATTTAGAATGTTTAGATCCTGCAACCACCAACTTAAGTGTACTACCAGGTCTTGAGAAAAAGGGATTGGAGTATGCATACTCATTACAGAAGGTCTCCAGTTTCTCAACAAATACATTTGGATTGGTCGCATAAACAGTCTTGCGTTTGGTATAATCTGCAATGCTGAGGCAATCATTCCCAAAACCCGAAGATAGTCCCTGGCTATTGACATTGGACGGAAAATTTGTTTTATCCCTAAAACTAACAGGGCTACCCTCTCTTGAGTGGGAAACACCAAGCCTGCATCCAAATGGAATTCGGTACCCAGATACACAATTCTCTGGGCCGGAACCAGTTCGGACTTCTTGATATTTATGACAAACCCTAGTCGTATTAAAAGATCCAACACCACCCTTTTGTCTCTTAGCAGGACCTGTCTCTGCCGATTTACTGCTAATAAATCGTCTAAATAAGCTGCCATTCGGACATTCATGAAGTGAAGGTGGGCCACAACTACTGACAACACCTTCGTAAATACCCGTGGGGCTGATGTTGGGCCGAATGGCAACGCCTTGAATTGGTACGCCTGACCGTTTACACTGAAGCGTAGATATTTTCGGTGCTTCTGAAAAATGGGGATGTGAAAATAAGCGTCCTTCAAATCTATGGATATTGCCCAATCCCCTTTCTGCACTACTGATGTCAAGACTTTCAATAATGTGTCCATCTTGAAATGAATTTTTTTCAAATATTGATTGAGCGGTTTCAAATTGATTACTGGTCTCATTTCCCCATTTTTCTTTGGGACCAGAAAAAGTGTGCTGTAAAAACCTGTCATTGCTTGAGAAGAAGACACAGTTTCTATTGCCCCTTTTTTTAATAAAGTGGCTATTTCTGCCAAAATAATATCTGAATTTTTTTCTCTTAAAATTGTTTGTTTTATCCCTAAAAAGGGTGGTATTTGTACAAATTCTAGTTTGTAGCCTTCCTCTATTACTGATAATACCCAGATGTCTTTCGTTATCAACTTCCATTCCTTCAAAAACAATGACAGGCGACCCCCGACAGGAATGTCTGGTCTCAACTTCAAACTTACCAAGTCACTGTCTGGGAAAGGAGGGCTTTTTCCCTGTTCCTTGACTGTTACTCGTGACTGTGGCTGACGGTTTTCTAAAACCTCTACCCTGATCGTCTGTACGGTGCCCATATCTTCTGCTATTTCGTTCATAGGAACGAAAGGAATCATTATTATGGTTATAGTTTTTTGAAAAATTAGAGTTCGTATTATTCTGACCCGATGTTCGTGGGCGTTTTGAGTTATGGCTTTCTTCCATTGGGGCTCTACGTTTTTTTGCAGAAAAAGGTAAAATGTCTGCTACAGACTTTAACTTTTCTTTTCTCTCTTTTAGAGTTTTCTCTAAGTCTACCCCGAACACCCCATCCGCTGTTAAAGGTAAATTAGAAATTGTTCTAGCATTATCTAATTGAAACAGTGAAGTGTCTGACATGGCTACCGTTCTACGAGTCATATGGTGGAATGCACCTGTTCGACCTAATTGATCCAGGCCCTTAGTCGACATAGCAAAAATATCTTTAATACGAGATACTATATCTGCCTTGTCAAACTCCTTGTCTTGCACAACTTCCAACAAAAAGGCTAAATTTTGTTGTAAATACAACTGAATGATAATCCCTAAATAAGCGGACTGCTGTCCTCTAAATGCCATTTTCTCCAGCATTTTAAACGGCTGAGAAAAGAGGAAGGCTCCTGACTTGGTAAAAGCTGCCTTGTTCCCAAATTTTTTAACTAGACAGGATTCGACTAGCTCATCTAATGATGGCACCTTTAAAAACTCTTGTGTCTCTTTTGACACAGAGAAAGTCTGAAAATTTTCTTCAGAAAAAGCTGAAACATTACTGGGATTAGCAGCCCTCCAGCTCTGGAGTAAAACTTCCTTCTGACAGCTGTCTAGAGTAATCCCTTGTGTATTGTCCTCTGATGCTTTAGTCAGGGCATCCTTGCCAAACAAATCAAAAAGCCCTTTATTAGTACTCTTTGAAAAATCCGAAGACAGTTGTGGATCCAAACGAAGCATCCCTGATTCGTCCTCACTAGTCAGAGTTTCCGTCTGTCCCGGTTGAAGGGAAATGAGGTCTTCGTCCTCACTAGAAACTATCATGGCTGATCGCCTTCGTGGCGAAACTGCATTATTTCTCGATAATCGTTCAAGTAATAAATCAAACTTTTTTTCTAAATTTGATACCTTATTACTTGTACTAAGACGGCCTCTACCGTCCGTTCTACAACTACTCGATGATTTATTACCAACCTTTGATTCATCGGGTTCAGATTCAGAATCCGATCTTTCTTTCGAAATATTATCCATCGTAACAACGATTGTTGCTAAGTCAAACAACTAAACTAAAACACGTGTGACTTGTTTTATCGCCGAGAAAGAAGTGATGGGTGTTTGCGCACTCACTCAGGTAAAGGAAGTTATGAGTGCGCATGACTGCGCTACTTCCGGTTTTTGTTTTTACCGGAAGTGGCGAGTTTGTGTGACAAGCGAGAATAGATATTCTATACGTATTTGTCAGGTAAGTTAGATGAAATAAAATTTACAAACCTGCGGTCTGGTATTCTATGTGACCATTATAATTTTTTTTAAAAAAATATCACGGCTAAAGCACTCTGTTGATGCTAACGTCACTACATCTAACTGAATGTCGCTGATATAATATCAAAGAAAGAATTTGTCGCAATGACTAAAGTATAGATACTTCTTCTTAGTTAGTTGTATTTTACGTCCGCTTCCACCGAAGTGATATCGCAGACAAAAAGTATAGATAACTTGGAGAACCATTATATCAATAAGTCGATTATGAGATACACGTGGATGATCAATTAAATTTGATTGGTTACTTTTCAGTTAACCAATACTGTCCAATTTCGATTACATCAACCAATTACATTATTAAGAGTTTTACTCATTTCTTTTGTTCATTGCACATTGAATCAATTTTCGAAAACACCAGGGTGCTGAAAATCACATGTACACTATATATTCATTTGGTCTATCAGTTTATTGGGTCAATAAAAAAAGACAGACATTTTAACTATACAGACAACTTAACACCAATTAACATTCAAGTCTGTCTGGCAATTGTCTGATTAATTGGTACTCACTCCCTTCCAGTGAAGAACAGTATGTGATTTTCGAGATGTGAATTAAGCCCTTTATTACTTTTCTTAAAACTTGACGACTCCCAAATTCAGACTTTGTATGGAGTTTTTTTCTTAAAAAGAAAACAAATCGTGGAAGGTACACGTTACTTGTGTTAATGATATGAAAAAACACACAAGATTTTATAAATCGACACAAGTTTGTGTTAATGCAATGCAAAACAACACATAACTTGTGTAGATTAGTTTTAACACAAGTACTTGTGTTGAGATCCAACACAAGTGTTTTTTCAGTGTATATAAGATAGATATTTTGAGTATCACCGGGCCAGTTGAATATTATTATACATGATTTAACATAGTAATGATAATCCAACGGTAAATTGAACCTAGCCTTTAAACATTATCAGAAAAGAAATTATATTATTTGCCTTTAGTTTTTTCATCGATTAATTAATTAAATTAAACGTCCAAGGCTAATCGGATTATATTGTTCGGTCCATATTTTATTTTTGAAACATTTCCAAAATGGTATAAATTACTTTAATTAGCCCTTTATAATTTTTAAACAAGGATTGGTGTCGTATAGAAGGATTACCTTTAATTATCTTAGAGATCTCATTAGTGTCGTGTTCGTATCCATCAGGTATGTCAATCCAACTTTACGCCATGTGATTACCATGCACGCGCTACCTTAGCAACCGTTCATTTACAGCCATTGTGAATCATGATCAATCTAACGGTGATATCATGACAACTTCATATTAAAGTATATATATACTTATACGCATTCGATATATCATGTGATTGTATTCTGACATATTGGATTTAAGTGAATAAGGTGAGAATTTTAAAATGTCTTTTTGTTAACGAGGTCCCAGTTTCTAGTAATCTGTATGGGTACCTTTTATAATAGACGGTGTTATACCCTGCGAGATAATCGACCACAGGAAACTATGATCGGTATAATAAACAAGGTGATTGTGTTAGCCATGTATGTAAATATACATTATCAGCCCATGTAAATATAAATAGGGTAAAATTTTACTTATGAATATTGGCTTATATACCTGTACATGTAAACTGGATTACAGTTAATCCACACAAGTCATCATTAATCTGCTACATTTTATCTTTCTGTTTGATTTTATGTCGGGTAGTTAATATTCTCAGGTGTAGGTAAAAAAAATATATATTCCCAGGTCCAGTCACAAATTGACCCAAATATTGATTTTCGCGTGGCAGGGTTTAATAATTTACATTCGATTATTGATCTGAGTAATAGGTTAAAATATAAGATATATATTCCCAGGTCAAGTCACAAAATAGCTCCCCAAAAATCCCAAAATATCTATGATTTTCCTTCTTTTTAAATATTTTTATTCGATTATTGATCAATGATTGTGGTTTGCACAATATCCTTAGGTAAGACATCTAGATTTTCGATGTAATTGGAAAACTGTCACAAAAAACAAATTTTTAATATAACAAAGACCCCTGCTAAATGGCCACAATATTTAGCTTTTCGCGTAGTTGGGTTATTTTGAGAAAAAAAAATATGTTACATTTTATGGTTGATCAAAGAAGAAGGGTCATGTGAAAAGTACATGTAGTAACCTTTGTTAAAACCCCTATAGAAAACCATTAGCGTTTGTTACAATGTGTGTATGTTTGGTGTGATAAATAAACTATTATGGATTAAGTGTTCATTCATAACAGGTTCAAAATTAATTCCCTGCGCAAATAAATGTATGAACCCGGATCGTTGGTTCATCTACAAGGTTATGCGTACCTTTTCAAACTTATTATATGTATGATTATGCCTCAACGTTAAGTTTGATGCATTTGAAAGTACAAAGACCCCTGTCTATCATTAATGTTAGCATATTGATTGCTTGTAAAAGGATCTTTCCAAGTTTTTGAATATTAAGCCCACCTTTTGATGTTAATACTGTTTTTGATTTCTGTGTGTAAGCAGATATGTGAATATTGTACATTAAAGTCATATATGTGTTCATAATACGAAGTATATTAGGTCAATTCAACTTACAAAAGATCTTGAATGAAAAGCTATAGATTTTGTGTGTGTATACGAACATGTGTTTAACAACATTGAGGGAACAGGGAAGGGCACACTAAAGGTATAAAGGTGTATTCATATATTATGATCTTTATTACTGTTTAATAAACGATTTACAGTTCATAAATAAACATGAATTGTTAGCCTATTGATAAATAGATATTTATTATACAATGTGTCAGAATGGAGTCTATATTATGATATGTTCATACAAACAAATACTGTCATACTATGAACCAGGAAATGCCAGAAGTTAACTCATCGCAGCCATTTTGCAAAATCAAATATTCATGTCAATCGCACTTAAATTGGCGGAGTCTTGGGCTTTCCCGAAGAGCTGCACCCCCAAAGCAACAAAAAAAAAGAACAATAAGCGCTTAGGGGCCATTTCCGGATCAAAAAAGGCCTTTCGGTAAATAGTGACCTTGCATAAACAAAACAAAAAATCGCGCAAGACTAACGATCTTTCAAAATATTGAAACCTTTATTTCTGAGAATGTATACCTCGTCATTGTTACTTATTGTAACTAACTTATAGGTGACATAATCTTAAGTATTAATACATTAACAGAACACGATTTATATGCGAAACAATCCCTGATTTTATTATAAAACACGACGTTTCGACACATATCCTCTTATCGTAATCTTGCGCAGTGAAGGGAAATAATATAAACAGGGCTGATTAGGTTATTCCCTCTTTTTGACGAAATACAACAGATTGTAGGCTGCACACGGGCATGTACATAATACAGTAGCGGTGCCATAATTTTCAGATGAAATACTTAATTCAGAGAACGTCCCCGAGAAGGAATACAAAATAAATGATTTTGTGAGTCGCCATTGTACAACTTCAATTAGACATATCATATGAAGTTAAATCACATTTATATCACAATTTTAAACATACATTATGCAAGAGCTAAATCTGCCTATTGTAGGTCTTTCTTTAGGTCTGAAATGTTATATAAACTATTAATTAGACATTAATTAACGTATCCAGACCATAATCAACTCTCGATGTCAACGCTAGCCTGCGATAATTGTTGGATTATGATCCAATTTGCTGCATAACTTTCCTTCTGGATTTAACGATTAAATGGACAATCGAGACTATGATTTTTGTCGTACCGATTTTAGTAATGATGACCGAGGCTATGCGGAACTTTCGATCGCTTATTTCTGGGTTCATATGTGGATCAATTTAACAGAAATTTTCAGCAAATTGCCTTTACATTATCTAGTTTTTAACTATTATAGTGGTCTTTTGGAGATTTGAGTTGTCCTAAATTAACCAGAGTATTAATGATACTAATCCGCCTTGGTTTTATGGCTGCCAACCTGTCAATTATTCGGTCAAATTATCCCAATCAATATCAAGTCCGCCATATAGTACCCACAAAACCCCCACGTGACGCCCCTACTGACGATATTTGCATTTGGCCTGGATATAGTTAAACAAGTGTTCTATTGGACACGAAAAGATCATGTGTATCTGACGTTTTAGAACAATAAAGTCGCTATTGTTATGTATGGACGTGTAATTGAAAGAACACAGGGTCTATAATTACACGTAATATTTTTTCAGTGTAGATACAAAATTTAAAGTACACGTATTGTCTAGCTGCGTGGTTGGTTTGGAAAGACGTCAGACAATAATCAATATCTTGTTTCAATCAATCATTGGATTTATTGATTTTTAATTATCAATCCTTTGGTCAATAGAAATATTTTTATAGGTTATTTAAGGACTTGTCTTTGTGATCTATAATATTTTATGCTCTGATAAGAACGTCTTAAAAGAAGGACAAATGTAATTTACTGGTGGCTTTATTCTAGCTAGTCAACACTTCACCCATCAAAGAAGAATTACCTGCCAAACACATTAAACAAATACAAGTACATGTACATGATATACAGTTTTCAAATTCTTTAAAAATCCTCATTTTTTTGTTTTTTATCCTCGACATTGAAATTTTGAGCAAAATTCAATTTGATTTTCGAGTAAAAATCCATTAGATTTTTCGAGTAAAAATCCATTAGATTTTTCGAATAAAAATCCGTTAGATTTTCAATGACATTTTCGAGTAAAAATCAATGATATTTTCGAGTAAAAATCAATGATATTTTCGAGTAAAAATCAATGATATTTTCAAGTACATATCAATTACACTTTCGATAGAACTATTTTTCCCACTATTTTCTTTATCGATTATTTCGAGATATCCGTTAAATGGGCATTATGGGCGATTAGATAAAGAGCTTGCAGTTATCACAATACTAGTTAAAAACTAGATAATGTAAAGTGAATTTGCTGAAAATGTCAGTCAAATTGATCCACTCTGAACCGAGATAATAGTTTTTGAATTTTAGGCCTAGCCTCGATCATCAATACTAAAGTCGGTACGATAAACAACATAGTCTCGACTATCCAGTTTTGGATTAAATCATCAATGTCGACAATGAGCGTTGAGCAGCAAATCGGATTCAAATCCAGTAAATATCGCAGGCTAGCGATGACATCGAGACTTGATTATGGTTTGGATAAGTTAATTAATGTTTAATTAATAATTTATATAACATGTCAGGCCTAAAGAAAGACATGCAGATTTAGATCTTGCATAATGTATGTTTAAACATGATTGTTGTATGATTGTTGTGACATAATCAGATAAGTCCACCAGTGAATAATATTTGAAAATTTGTGCTGAAAGTTACATCCGTAACTAATAGACATTAAAGGGGGCGATTTCTTTTGATTGCTGACACTTTTTCAGGCATATTGTGTTTATTAATAATATAGTATTAATACCGTCGTAATGCAACAATGTGTAATTGGTAATACAAGTACTTTGTTTGGGTTGTTTACGGGGGGGGGGGGGGGTATCAGATTTATTTCATACCCCTCCAACTGGTGTTAATATTTAAAGAAACCTATACTAGAAGTATTAAGTATTAACAACTTATTTTTTTTTATATTTATGGAATGAACTTATCGTCGTTATTCCTGTTCGGTTTAGGGTATAACAAATTAGTTCAACTATGTCTCTTGTGAGATATATAAATACAATGTCTCTGGTCATAGGCTCGGTTTTCTCGCTGATCTAAGGAAAAATGAAATGAAATGGGGGTTTAACGTCCTACTGTTTTGCTCCGAACTATTGACCAGTCATAATTTGGAACCGAAAGTTGGTTACATTACAGCAGTGTTAGGTGGGATTAGTTCTAATCAAACGAAACACTGCGAGGAGTATTGTATATATTTGCTGACCAAATTAGGTAATATTCTTTTTCTAAGTCGGTGTGACCGTAACCATTGGGTTATTTGTCAATACAATTTTATCCTCACATTGAATACGTAACTAACCAGATAACTTACGCTAATACATGTATACACGGTTTTAATATCTCAAGTGGCAAGGCTAATTTATACAATATATGTGTCAAGTGTTCGAGACATTATATCAGTATAATGCTTCATGATGCAGGATTAAATCAACCTGTTATATATCTAAACTCTTGAACAGCGCGATGAAAATGAAATATTATATTGAACATAGAATGACTTGCCTAAATAATAAGTATACGGCTGTTAACTCATACTGTCTTTAATGAAATGAAATGGGATTTAACGTCCTACTATTCTGCTCCGGACTGGGCTAATGAAGATGGACATACGCCATACAGTGTGCTATGACGGAAATTTTGCCCGGACAGCGGCACTACGGCTTACTCTTATATCGAATTCCAACTGTCAATGTATCTTTTACGTGAACGCTTCTCATCCGAATGAATTACTAGACAGCTATCCTTGTCAGGCCCTCCGCCCTGCATCACTGACAAGGGGGAACCACACCGGAAAATCTGGGTGAACTTTCTCGGCCAATGCAGTGATCGAACACCCGACCTCCAGGCTAGCGAGCCATCGTCTTACCCACTTAGCCACCGTGACCCCCGGTGGTCTAAGGAAAAATGTCTTTAAATAATATTCGACCTTGTACATTCTTCAAAATATCCCATAACGCCCTGTTTATTGTAAATTAACCACGCCATTGTCCATTGTTTTGATGCGATTTGTTCCTTATACAGGTAGAAAAAATCAATAAACACCATTATGATCGATATCGGTATAGGATTTGATATAGAAAGTGAATGATGTTTTTCACTCGTTTCTCTGCATCTTTTATGATCGATTGATTTTAACTTGACATTGTTAAAGGTCTACACAGACCTTACAAGTCGGCGAGAAAAGTGAGGAAATAAAGACCCTAGTGTATTATAAGTAGTTCATAATTTGCTATGAAGAAAACGTACATGTGTGGTATGGTATGGTTACATTTTCTAGAACACCTAATACTAAAGACCATTTATCCAGGTATCAAAATCAGTAAGTAATGTTGTATAATTATAGAAATGAAAATGCAATTGGGAAGTTAAATAAACTGCGTGTGGTTTGCATTTTTCGGAAAATATCAAATTGCTCACAGATGAATCCACGCTGCTGTGTATCCAGATTGATTTATTTAACATTTAATTACGAAACAAATATCAAAATATTATATATCAACTTTAGATAATCATCCGACTTGGGTTGAATCGGATTAAAAACGGGCCAGTCAATTACATTTCGCTAAATATAAGAATGGTGCAGTATACCATTTACATAGGGGTACAAAAAGATCGATGGTGTTTCAGTTCTGATTTCTTTGTAAATGCTGAACGGAACGGAAACATTTCAGGACTGATATTCCTATTAGAGATGTCAGGGCTTGGATGGCCGAAGGGTTAGCGCATCTGTCATTGAGTCAACTGTTGAGGTTTCGTTTCCACGGTTGTACGTAACAAGGAGTAGGGTCGCCTGTCCAACCTCGTGGGTTTTCTCCGGGTCCATTTGGTTTCCTCCCACTGCTAAAGATCCCTACGCGCAAGTGTATTATTGAGCCATTATTATGTTCCAAAATGACCTAGTTTTTGTCGACCCTCTCTTTCTATCTCTCTCTCTCTCTCTCTCTCTCTCTCCCTCTCTTCACAACATTGTAGTTTGCAAGGGATTCATACATCGCTCTAATAAAGCCCATGGATTAAAGTTTAGCAAATATTGTTAGACACATTTCCTGTCCTAAATGATGTTCCGCGCAGAAAACAACCCTCGGGAAAACAAAGTGTTTAATACCACCCGCCATCAGAGGCATTATAATTATTTTCTTAGGTTCATATACATATGTGCCTATACAAAAACAACAATACGAACAAGTAATAAAAGGTTTCTGGGGCGACACCCCTACACCCATTCAGGTGGGTTTTCTAGTAATTGACACCAACAGACCAAAGGCATAAATCATATTTATCTTAAAGAGGGTTGAATGGGTACAAAACTATACGGATATAACCTTAAAAATTGTATTAAATTATGTATAAAAGGCTATTGGAATATATAGTTATTATCCTTATACATTAGAGATAACCCGTTCATATCTAAACAAAAGAAACGGGTTTTAAATCGTTGATGGCTATCGATCGGATTTATGTATACTCGCCTATGTAAACGACAGCCTTTCAAAAACAACTTAAGACTACATGGTGGTATTCTAATACCATTTTTATTCTTATAATATAAAAACGTATCTTTATTGTTGCCATTAAGTGAAGAAAGTGACCCAGCCCTAAACACGAGGGCCAGACATGACAAGTGAGTATCCAAACTCTGTGTCAATACCCCAAACAAAGGGTGTATACTTTTGTTGTACACTAACTGCTGATTAATTAATTAATTAAAATAAATTAATTAATTAATTAAATTATAAGCCATTAGCTTACATTAAAATTGATAATCCCTCTGGTCAGTTTAAACTGCGGGAGCATGTCTTTGTCTGGGTTATAATCCTGTCCTTGGAAACGGATTAAATACTTTACGTATGGACCTTCATTAAATATAGGATATAAACCCAGAAACTCAGTCATAATCTTCATTACCTCCCGATACAGTATTCTTATTACATGTATATGGGTAAGTCATTCTATGTTCAATATATTTCACTTCATAATGTTGTTCAGCTACATAGCATTGATTTAAAGCGATAATTTTATATTTTCTAAGAAAGTCAAAACATAATTAATTCTATGTCTTTTGCTCAATAGGTTATCGACTCACTATTATACGATTATAGGTATTATTCTCCCTCTTAAAAATCCTTTGACCCCGGAAATAATAACACAATTACTTCCCTTGTTTATCTATTCCCCCCATGAAATAGCTATCTTCAAACGTTTGAATTTAAAGTTGAAAATGATATTTTTGCCAATTTCTCAACTGGCAATAGTGAAATATATGATTAATAGGATTATTCTTTAAAGATGGGTTCCCAGAAAAGTATTTATCGGGTGGTTATTTCCAATAAAAATATGGCAATTTTGGTATAAATGGAAAGTAGAGATATCCAATCTTACTAGAAAAATACTGGATTCCCCGAAAAACACTCATGGAGCGTATACAGGACAAAAATGTAAGGGTTCTCCAAATCAACAGACCGACGATTAGGAACTTCTGCACGCGTGAAGCGGCGTGATGTCAAAGGTCACAAGCGAACATTGAGCGCTTGATGTACAAGTTGATAAACTTTATGAAGAGTTAGACGTACAATACTTTCTGAGATAAAAATGACGGAAAAAGACGCGGGTAGTGGATAATCCGAGAATTTAATTAGGATTCGATATTTGTTAAAAATAGTAAGCGATTAAAGACAACATCGTCTTATGTATGCAATGAATTCCCGTCTTCATTAGCCCAGGCTAGAAGCAGAACAGTAGGACGTTAAACCCCATTTCATTTCATTTCATTTCATTTCCTCTGACTCCCAAGACGTGATGTAAACATGACCTGGTTTGATCGAATTGTAATAGCTGGGCATTCCTTCGCAATTACAATGTTTGAGAAGGATTTGAAGCATAATTATGACAAATTAATTAGTTTGAATATGTTTTTGGTCCATATATACCATTAAATCACCCAGTTTGTACGCGGGAACCCATCTTTAACAAGGTAGGGCTGTTTATAGATACCATCTATTTTAGGGCTTTATTTTAATAAATTTTAAAAATATAACTTAAAAATATGAAATTGCAGCTTTAACCTGTCATATCGTGAAACAAAATCCTTATTTAATCTTTTCAAATGCAATACTGTATATACCATTACCCCTAGAGGCATTAAAGACAATAATTATGTGTTAACAACCGTATACTTATTATTTATGTAAGTTATTCTATTTTCTTTTTCAATATATTGCATTTCCATCGCGTTGTTCAGATACATAACACGTTGATTTAATATTTCAAATCATGATTGAATATCTCTGACGTTTTAAATTACTTCTTGAGACGACATTAAAGACAGGGGATCACGGTGGCTAAGTGGGTAAGACGCTGGCTCGCTAACCTTGAGGTCGGGTGTTCGAACCCTGCATTGGCCCAGAAAGTTCATCCAGATTTTCCGGCAGCAATTGTACAAACTATTTCCCACGTAACCAGGCTGCTATGTACCCAAATCGTCTGTTAACAAAACAAGAAAAAATAAGCGTAGTTCATATAATACAGCCACTTGATTTTGTTTGTAATCATAATAGAGTCAACAAGTTTGTGCATGAACAAATATAAAACTTTTTTAAACTAAGAAATACGGTATTGCAGTTTTAATAACTGTGAAAATTAACAAAACAAATTGTCGTGCATTTAATGAATACGTACAGTCTGTTCTCAACGAGAGCCTTTAAAAAGGGCCGAGAAAGTTCATCGGGGGTTTTCCGACGTGGTTTCCCCGTATCAATGATGCAGGACGAAGGGCCTGACCAGGACAGCTGTCTAGTCGTTCGAATGGGACGAAAAACCGAGGTCCCGTGTACACATTGGCATGCACGTAAAAGATCCCTTGACAGTTGGAATTCGATATAGTGCCGCTGTCCGGGCAAAATTTCCTTCATGGCACACTGTATGGCGTATCCCCTGCTTCATTAGCCCAGTCCGGAGCAGAATAGTAGGACGTTAAACCCCATTTCATTTCATTTCATTAAAGACAGTATGAGTTAACAGCCGTATACTTATTATTTAGGTAAGTCATTCTATGTTCAATATAATATTTCATTTTCATCGCGCTGTTCAAGAGTTTAGATATATAACAGGTTGATTTAATCCTGCATCATGAAGCACTTGAGATATTAAAACCGTGTATACATGTATTAGCATAAGTAATCCGGTTAGTTACGTATTCAGTGTGAGGATAAAATTGTATTGACAAATAACCCAATGGTTACGGTCACAACGACTAAGAAAAGGAATATTATCTAATTTGGTCAGCAAATATCATATACCATACTCCTCGCAGTGTTTCGTTTGATTAGAGCTAATCCCACTTAACACTGCTGTAATGGAAGCAACTTTTGGTTCCAAATTATGACTGGTCAATAGTCCGATTAAAAACCAATAGCTAACCGCGTAACAATATCATTACGCTTTAAACAGAGCTCCAAATTGGACCAAATATGTTTACATAACGTTACGTTATGACTCACGATTTTATTATGCCCAATTGACCAGTGCATAGCAGAATATTTTAGAAAAACTAATTGTGTGACAAACGAGGCTATCAATACGCATACAGTGCAAACAATACGGTTTGGAGACGAACAATACTTTCACCGTTTTTAATAGCTTAAATCACTGTCTAAAGTTCTAAGGAAGACCCCAGATTAAACGAAGGGCTTAGATATATTTGATTGAACGGGAAAAATAGCCACACTTCCTCAAAAGCTCAAATATCAGAAGCCAATCCAGCAATGGCCATGGCAGAGAGTTATTCTTCGGGCCATTGCTTCAGGAATATGTTGATATAGGTTCATGATAAAGAAAAATGTAAATGACTAGCATGATTACTAATTTATAGACCAGTTAACGTATCAAAATAACCCACATTACTTACTATAGCTTTGTTTATGAATTTAAAATCATTAATTTGTAAAGATAACAATATTGTTTCAGTCGCCATATTGTTACGCTTTTGCAGTCTTTCTGTTACCGCAGATCAAATCTAACGCAATAGGAGGAGAAAATGATTGTGGGATGGGGGGGGGGGGGTAAACTTTTGCAAATGAAGTGAACATATGTAACAGAATCCATTTCAGAAACGGAACTCTGTATTTGAATTTAATAATCCATGCCAATATCTTGAATTCATTTTGAAAAATGATAATATAAGCGCTCTCTTTAACTTGTGCTGGAACATGACACCATATTTATGTTTTACAAACAGTTTGTGTCGCCATGACACTCTTCAATAACAAATATCAGGTTCTGGACGGTTGATCTATCAAAGATAATTAATCTTTTATTACAAGTTGTTATTACTGTAACTTCAATATATACTTCTGATTTAATTCATGTCCGGGGGTTGGATGGCCGAATGGTTAGCACGTGCGTGCTGTATCATAAAGCCTGTCATTGAGTCAACTGGCGTGGTTTCGACTCCTCGGTTATACGTGACATGGAGTAGGGTCGCCTGTCCAACCTGGTGGGTTTTCTCCGGGTCCTCCGATTTCCTCCCACTGCTAAAGACCCCTACACGCAAGTTTGTTGAGTGGACGTTAAACCCCATTTCTCTCTCTCCCTCTCTTTAATTCATGTCTTCCATGTTCTCAATGTATTTGTTTACTAATATACAGGGGATAAATGTTGGTGAATTGTCCGATATGTAGCGACTTGAAATCGTAAATTCTTGTTAGAAAATATGACAAAATGATTACTGCCCAGTTTGAGCAGCCTATGTTATATCTGTGTCTATTTCCAACGATTATCCTAACCAGTCGTTCATTTCGTCATGTGTCTATTATCGAACTTGTGGTTTGGGTGGACGACGGGTTTAACGCCTGCGCTTTTGTTTATAAAGTCTGCCAGTGAGTCAAATGCTGTGGTTCGATTCCCCCACCTGTATAACCTCGTGGGTTTTCTTTGGATTCTCCAGTTTCTTCCCAAGGTGTACAATTTAACAAGTGATTTATATATTAGCATTACTATACACAATGAGGAAGCTTTCTGCACCTAGCTAGTGCAAGGAATAAGGGAAGAGCCAATAAAGCATATGCACATATATCCGTTTGCAATGTACCGACCAATCAAGTGGCAGATAGTGTATGTTCTCAGCCAGTTTGTGACGTACGGTACATAAATGTCGTTTCTCGCAAGTCTCCAATTATGTGATTATCATTATTTCTGGGACGAGTTTGAGATCTGTCCTATTTTCAATTAGATATTTTCAGGGCTTAATGTAATTTTAGAAACTGCAATCTAATGATCCATATTTTAAGCATGGTTCTAAATTCTGTTGCTTAATCTTAGTTTAATTACTTCAAACCAGAACTTGACGGATTGATTTTGAGTTTTTAACCTTAACTTATTTTCCATTAACGATTCAGCGCGAGAAAGATTTAAGAGACAATTTACAATAAGGTCGCGTATTAATCACGGAAAACGACAATTACTTCATTGATTCCTCTACAAACCAATCATCAGTGTATGACATCACGAAACGTCATTTTATATGCTGTTTCTTTATTATTGTCCTTTGCTGATCAGTATGGTTTACTGAAGTACCAGGGAAATTATTGATTAATGTTAGACCAATTAACCCTCCTAATTAAGAAAATTAGTATATTACATTCACATTTTGACAACGAATTATGAATAGTATGAATAAGTTGTTCCAATACGTCAGAAGCGCTCGACAATCAGGTTTTTTTAAGAACTAGCTAGCCTGGAGTTCGGGCGTTCGATTCCTACATTGGCCGAGAAAGTTCATCCAGTGATGCTGGACGAAGGGCCTGACAAGGACAACGGTCATATTCGACCAACTCATCAGACAAATGGTTGGATTGACAGCTTATTCCATGGATAGGATCAGTTCTATTCTCATCCGACCAGCTGATGCTGCCAATCAAATTGCGTCATATTAGACAACGTCATATGGTAAGTGACGTCATATCTGATTTGGTAACCTGAATTCTTGATTAAAAATGTCTTCTTCTGTCGCTTCGAGTACTTTGACGACACAAACAACAAAAAAGAAGTGGGTAAATAATTATCACAATCTGGACGGTTTACGAGTACACTTACCGTTCAGAAATATGTTCAGCAGTAAAACGAATGATGCACTTATGTAGAAGTGATCGTAAATTATAAATTATGTTTCATGCCATGGAAATGAGTTCGGTTTAACGTCTAATGTGACACCATACCTTACTTTTCTGCACCAACCGGGTAAATGAAGACGGGCATATGTAATTTAGTGTGCTCGGGTAGTTTAGCTTCAACCAGATCAGGTTTAACGCGCCCCCAATCGTACACACGGGACACGGTGTTTGGTCCCCAATCAGAACGACCAGGCTCCTCTTTTTAGGCCAGTCCGTCCGGGCTGTAGGCCTACCTCCCACAGGAGGGAAAAGGGCTGGAAAATCCCGATACAACGCCGGGGTCTAACCCGAGACTTTCTGGTTAATGGGTCGGAATAGTGTCTTAGAAAATTGACGACCTTGCATATGATATAGGTACGAAACTGGGGACCAGGAGGGGATTCCCCCTCACTTTCCGGGTAGGCTACAGGTTCAAACATAAGGAGAATTCTAAAGATTTCAAGTAAACGCACCACCGGTTATCACTGTTGTTAAGCAATAATTTATATAGTGTCGACACTTCTGCATGATAGGATTTATATTTTCTTCTCTTGTGCAAAACTCCCAGATTTGCTACGGATTCACTTAGCTTATGGTTTGGTTTTTAAATTTAGCTTTCGCATTTTGTGCACTTATTTTTTTTCTTTCTGCTTTGATTTAAATCTGCACTTTGTAGTTTTTATTTTCATTTACATTTATATTTACAATGTTAGAATTTTTCTTTAAATTTGCAGCTACTGCTTTTGTTTATATATATACACTGCTTTTTGTAAAATTCGCATCTAATGCTTTTTATTTATATTGGCCCTTAAGCGTTATGTTTAAATTTGCACTTACAATAATTGTTCTTTAAATTTGCACTTACAATAATTGTTCTTTAAATTTGCACTTACAATAATTGTTCTTTGAATTTGCACTTATGATTTTACTTTAAATTTGCATTTATGGGTTTTCTTGGTGGATTTTCTTTAAATTTGTAATTTTTTTTATTTATATTTTAAACGTACAGTTAATGGTTATATTTGGTAGATTTATTAATTGATCTATCTTTCAAACACTTATTTAACCCTTTTGATTTTTTAAGCCTTTGTTGGGGTTTTTTCACAGTCACTGTTTGCAGCGATTGCGCAAACTATTTCCCGCGTAACCAGGCTGCTATGTACCCAAATTGTCTGTTAACAAAACAAAATAATTCCAGAGGGCTTCAAGTTTAAAAGAACCGTAGTTCATTCATATAATACATATAATACAGCCACTTGATTTTATTTGTATTCATAATAGAGTCAACAAGTTTGTGCATGAACAAATATAAATCTTTTTTAAACTAAGAAATACGATATAGCAGCTTCAATAACTGTGAAAATTAAAAAAACAATATGTCGTACATTTAATGAATACATATAGTCTAGTCTCAAGGAAAACCTTTAAAAAAGGCCGAGAAAGTTCGGCGTGGTTTCCCCCTATTAGTAATGTAGGACGGAGGGCCTGGCAAAAAACGGTTATACGTGACATGGAGTAGGGTCGCCTGTCCAACCTGGTGGGTTTTCTCCGGGTCCTCCGATTTCCTCCCACTGCTAAAGACCCCTACACGCAAGTTTGTTGAGTGGACGTTAAACCCCATTTCTCTCTCTCCCTCTCTTTAATTCATGTCTTCCATGTTCTCAATGTATTTGTTTACTAATATACAGGGGATAAATGTTGGTGAATTGTCCGATATGTAGCGACTTGAAATCGTAAATTCTTGTTAGAAAATATGACAAAATGATTACTGCCCAGTTTGAGCAGCCTATGTTATATCTGTGTCTATTTCCAACGATTATCCTAACCAGTCGTTCATTTCGTCATGTGTCTATTATCGAACTTGTGGTTTGGGTGGACGACGGGTTTAACGCCTGCGCTTTTGTTTATAAAGTCTGCCAGTGAGTCAAATGCTGTGGTTCGATTCCCCCACCTGTATAACCTCGTGGGTTTTCTTTGGATTCTCCAGTTTCTTCCCAAGGTGTACAATTTAACAAGTGATTTATATATTAGCATTACTATACACAATGAGGAAGCTTTCTGCACCTAGCTAGTGCAAGGAATAAGGGAAGAGCCAATAAAGCATATGCACATATATCCGTTTGCAATGTACCGACCAATCAAGTGGCAGATAGTGTATGTTCTCAGCCAGTTTGTGACGTACGGTACATAAATGTCGTTTCTCGCAAGTCTCCAATTATGTGATTATCATTATTTCTGGGACGAGTTTGAGATCTGTCCTATTTTCAATTAGATATTTTCAGGGCTTAATGTAATCTTAGAAACTGCAATCTAATGATCCATATTTTAAGCATGGTTCTAAATTCTGTTGCTTAATCTTAGTTTAATTACTTCAAACCAGAACTTGACGGATTGATTTTGAGTTTTTAACCTTAACTTATTTTCCATTAACGATTCAGCGCGAGAAAGATTTAAGAGACAATTTACAATAAGGTCGCGTATTAATCACGGAAAACGACAATTACTTCATTGATTCCTCTACAATCCAATCATCAGTGTATGACATCACGAAACGTCATTTTATATGCTGTTTCTTTATTATTGTCCTTTGCTGATCAGTATGGTTTACTGAAGTACCAGGGAAATTATTGATTAATGTTAGACCAATTAACCCTCCTAATTAAGAAAATTAGTATATTACATTCACATTTTGACAACGAATTATGAATAGTATGAATAAGTTGTTCCAATACGTCAGAAGCGCTCGACAATCAGGTTTTTTTAAGAACTAGCTAGCCTGGAGTTCGGGCGTTCGATTCCTACATTGGCCGAGAAAGTTCATCCAGTGATGCTGGACGAAGGGCCTGACAAGGACAACGGTCATATTCGACCAACTCATCAGACAAATGGTTGGATTGACAGCTTATTCCATGGATAGGATCAGTTCTATTCTCATCCGACCAGCTGATGCTGCCAATCAAATTGCGTCATATTAGACAACGTCATATGGTAAGTGACGTCATATCTGATTTGGTAACCTGAATTCTTGATTAAAAATGTCTTCTTCTGTCGCTTCGAGTACTTTGACGACACAAACAACAAAAAAGAAGTGGGTAAATAATTATCACAATCTGGACGGTTTACGAGTACACTTACCGTTCAGAAATATGTTCAGCAGTAAAACGAATGATGCACTTATGTAGAAGTGATCGTAAATTATAAATTATGTTTCATGCCATGGAAATGAGTTCGGTTTAACGTCTAATGTGACACCATACCTTACTTTTCTGCACCAACCGGGTAAATGAAGACGGGCATATGTAATTTAGTGTGCTCGGGTAGTTTAGCTTCAACCAGATCAGGTTTAACGCGCCCCCAATCGTACACACGGGACACGGTGTTTGGTCCCCAATCAGAACGACCAGGCTCCTCTTTTTAGGCCAGTCCGTCCGGGCTGTAGGCCTACCTCCCACAGGAGGGAAAAGGGCTGGAAAATCCCGAGACTTTCTGGTTAATGGGTCGGGATAGTGTCTTAGAAAATTGACGACCTTGCATATGATATAGGTACGAAACTGGGGACCAGGAGGGGATTCCCCCTCACTTTCCGGGTAGGCTACAGGTTTTCTTGGTGGATTTTCTTTAAATTTGTAATTTTTTTTATTTATATTTTAAACGTACAGTTAATGGTTATATTTGGTAGATTTATTAATTGATCTATCTTTCAAACACTTTTTTAACCCTTTTGATTTTTTAAGCCTTTGTTGGGGTTTTTTCACAGTCACTGTTTGCAGCGATTGCGCAAACTATTTCCCGCGTAACCAGGCTGCTATGTACCCAAATTGTCTGTTAACAAAACAAAATAATTCCAGAGGGCTTCAAGTTTAAAAGAACCGTAGTTCATTCATATAATACATATAATACAGCCACTTGATTTTATTTGTATTCATAATAGAGTCAACAAGTTTGTGCATGAACAAATATAAATCTTTTTTAAACTAAGAAATACGATATAGCAGCTTCAATAACTGTGAAAATTAAAAAAACAATATGTCGTACATTTAATGAATACATATAGTCTAGTCTCAAGGAAAACCTTTAAAAAAGGCCGAGAAAGTTCGGCGTGGTTTCCCCCTATTAGTAATGTAGGACGGAGGGCCTGGCAAAAAACGGAGGTCCCGTAACATCGGTGTGCACGTAAAAGATCCCTTGGCATTTGGAATTGGATATAAAAGTAGTCCCTCATATAAGAAATTTCCCTCATATTACACTGTATGACGTATGCCCGTCTTCATTAGCCCAGTTGGAGTAGATCGACAGGACGTTAAACCCCATTTCATTTCATTTCTTTAAAAAGGTGTATATTTTCAAATTAAGTTTGTACATCCTTATGATATGTATTCATATATTTTAATTATTTTTAGACGTTTTCAATTGCTTTCCAGCTTTGCAAAAGAGAACATGTCTATTCAACAGGCCTTCAAATTCAGCTGATATTCATTTCTTATATTTTTTTAGTAGTTGTTATAGAATGAGGTAGATTATATCTTCTGAGCCGAATGGAATAATCTTATCAGAATCATAACAAAATTAATCATTATTTTCAAAATTCATTAAATGATAAGTATAGGTTTATCTATGGGATCTTTTGATTAAAAAACACAAACAATCATAAAAGCTTTACTTTGGCTAATGATTTTTGTCGGTTTCAGCCATTCGTCAAATGATGGCGGGTACCATGTGCTTGTTATCAGTAGCATACCAGGACGAGGGGGTAGCGGTTGTGATCTATTGTATTGAAAACAGTAGGAGGCTACAAGCCATAAAAGCTTTACTTTGCCTAATGATTTTTGTCGGTTTCATTCATTCGTCAAATGATGGCGGGTATCACGTGCTTGTTATCATCAGTAGCCTACCATGACGAGGGGGTAGCAGTTGTGGTCTATTGTATTGAAAACAGTACGAAGCTACAAAATGTCTGACGCCAATTTCATTTTTTATTTTCTTTTGGTTAACAATTGGAATTCAACTGTTGAATCATGTTTTGTGTGTATTGTATTATGTTGTTTGGCGGGTGGGGTAAGGGATACAGGGATACGAACGCAAGCAAGGCCCATTCCGAGCGGGACAAACTCTACGTACACCACTGCTTGTCTGTAAATTCTAAGTAGATCAACCCAAGTAAATTGTGTATTGATGTATTAATCAATTATACATAACCCTTACTTGTATTATATAAACATTGTACAGTGGATCGATAAATAGCCGTCTCTAACACACAGTTAAGAGATAAATGAATTCCAGCCAATCAGAATCGAAGAAAGTAGCTGGCTGCACTTTAATATGCGCGCTAAATCATATTTACTTTTCATATATGAGAGTAAATTGCATATGTAAGCTTTTAAGAGCTTAACCAAGCGAGCAAATGATTAGCTAAATATAGATGTAACACGGCAGCTACGCCCGCTTATAAAGTACAGGTGTCACCTCCTACGATTACACATAAACGTGGTTTACAAATAGTGCCTCTGCACAGCCAAGTGAGTTAGCCCCCTCCCCTCCCCTATTTTTTATAACTCATTTTTCATTTGAAAATCTATTGACTCAAAAAATTGTACATTGTATTGATTTTATATTTTATTATGTTTTGACACAATACAGTATTGGAACTTAAACTCTCTCTTCTGTTTTAATTCAAGGAACGCACAAAACAAATTAACTACGGCGTATGACACGAACACGCCTCTTTAAAGTACTGAAGCTGTAATACCGATTTAATTGAGGGGGGGGGGGGAGAGAGATGGGGTTTAACGTCCACTCGAAACAAACTAGGTCATTTCGGGACGAACATAAGGGTCAATTTTATTTCAATAATTCGCTTTAACAGTGATAGGAAAGAAAACCCACGAGGTTGGACAGGCGACTCTACTCCTCGTCACGTTATTTGAGGGAATGTACTGATCTAACATGTAATAGATAACGTAGACAAGGTATTGATTTATCATCTTATATATAATTGAGACAATTTACTTACATTTTATATATAATTTATGGAATGCACTGATCTATCATGTTAAAATATATAATGTAGGGAAACTCCAAACATCACCAACAACACCGATGAATTTTAATGATTACGTTACCAAATTTTCGGTTTGTTTATGGAAGCATTTTGAAACTGTTGGACCCAGGAAAATTAACAACCTATAGTAGGTTTCCACTCAAGAATGAATAAAACCATACCACACAGTCATCCTAACCTCTATAGATTTATTGAAATAATTCGAAATATTGTTACATATTTTATACAATTTCTATGTAAATTAATTTTTCATTCTTCTTTCTGTTTGTTTTGATATAATCTATTATAGGCAGTAGCCTAAATGGGATGTTTTATGGACCAATCTATTTTAGCTATATAAGTAGGGATAATAAACTCACCAGGCCTTGTCTGCGATATCACTTCGGTGGAAGCGGACGTTAAATAAAGCTATTTCACACACTGTAAAAAATATCCATTTTTTATGTGGCCGAATTCCGTAATTTAACACCTTTTTTCTGTTAATCGATGGATTTTTTGGAGAAATTGTGTTAATTGTCTGAATTATTTCTTCAAATTACGTGTTTTATGTATTTCTGTGGAATATTCAGTATTAAACAGGAAATTTCCGTGAAATTTAGGGATAAAATGTTTTATTCCCTTCTATTACGGACTTAATTCTGTTATTTTACGGAATAAACGGTGGAATGACAAGGAAGTTCCGTGAAATTTAGGGATAAAATGTTTTATTCCGTTCTGTAATGGACTTAATTCTGTTGTTTTACGGGATAAACGGTGCAACGATAAGTAATCGTATACATATATAATCATTCCTAATAATCATCATGTTATAGTATTCATTTCAATTTATTAACCATAATATGAAGAATCATATTTTGTAACGTTTGGTATATTAATTGACATGTATATCTAATTTCCATTATTTATAAGATCTATAAAGTGTATTGTTATTCATCATACGGTAATCAGATTGTAAGTATTTTCATAAATATGTAAAAGTATGTTTTAATGCTGCGGGTGTTAAGGTTGTAATATCTGGTAATCAAGCACGCTAAATTCCGGATAGTACAACCGGTTGGCCAGTGTAAGTCGGTTTGTCTCGATGGCAGAGTCTGCATACCTCCGAATTGATAATACCGCAAACTTACATCTGAAAGCCTCCAACCACTGACGAGTAGCGGTTTGAGATACCTTGCTCTCGATTCTTATAATAGCGAAAAGAGGTTACGTTTAAAAATTATTTGCGATATAACTTCGGTGGAAGCGGACGTTAAATAAAGCTATTTCACGCACGCGTATAAAGTCAATGGTTAATTCAATGAAATTTTTATCACCTTCATGGTCAGGAAACAAAATTTACCAGGATTTTTTTTTTCTGTATTTGAAAATGGAATTTATGTTAATTGAAGGAATTTCTGTAAATAACAGGAAAAACAAATACGGATAAAATTTTCCTGGTAATTTTTGTTTCCGGAATTTTTTACGTTTTTTCACGGAAATTTTTGTTACAGTGCACAATCACCAGACCATAATCTATTGTTATAAACTGTAGTCGAAATGGGACGTAGGTGAAATGGGAGGGTACCTATATTGTATTTTTAATTACCAGGATATGATTTGAAATATGAGAACAGATCTTTTTGTTGCACAACACCAGTTGAGATATCGACCTTATATAGAACGGACTGATTTTAAGTATTTAACGCTTGTTCCGATATCAACTTCGGTGGAATCGGGCGTAAAGCCCCAGAATAAGAAGTAATTAGCGAAGGCATTGAGTGATAACGCTACTCTTGTGTTCTTTCGGACGAACTCTCAGAATGAAAGGGGTTTAACGTCCTACTGCACCTACCGAGCTAATGCAGACGGAACAAGCATTTAGTGGATTATCCTTTTGCTATACCCTTTCATATATTATAAGCTTCATAGTTGTATTTGATCGTCATTGCGACCTTGTGGTGGATATTATATAGTTTATAACGCATGTAGTATACAAGACAACCTGTAATAAGACACATACTTTATAATCAAGGGAATAATGTAATATCGACTTGCATTGGTTAATTTTGTGTTAATATCTGATTAACAGGCGATAATGGTTTTGTGTGGATAGTGTTACTGAAATTATATCATATGCGATGATTACGATGGAGAAATCATACTAAAAGGAACTTTTTTTATTTGTCTCTATTGACTTCAGAAATAGAAATACATATTTTTAGTTACAGAAGTTACCGGCAAACCTGTCTGCATCTGGCAAACAATTAATTGTGACTGGTATACTTTTAGTAAAATGGACATCGCTAATATCGTCATGTAGCTGACTCGCTAATCTGGCGGTCAAGGCTTTGACCCTAGGGATATTCCGGTGTGGTTTCCTCCTTTTCAGTGGTGTATGTTGGGTGCCTGGCAAGGGTCAGCGTTTAGTCTTTCAGGTGGGGCGAAACACTAATTGTGTGCACGTAGAAGAACCTGGGAAGTTGGAATTTCCTTCATAGCGCATGGCGTATGCCCGTCTTCTTGAGTCCTATTTTATTTCATTATATCCCACTAACAGGTTCGAACTACAAACGATTCATGTCCAATAACCCTTTCCATGTGAATATCATTATCGGATCTGTAATAATGTTCTTTTATTTTTATCTTTCAGAATACGTGTAAATAGATTCTAACCAACTGCAACAACAAGAAGAATTTTTGAGGTTTTTATTTACGTAAACCGTACAAAAAGACACAATAATGTTGTGCAGAACTATTGTGTTATTGACACTTTGTGTTGTGTATCTTTGTGAGGCGGCTGATCCTGTTTTAACACCACAGACATTAACTGATAGTGTTCTTAATACAGCCGATAGTAACAGCAATATAGTATGGTCTGATTTACCGGAAGGTCAAACGTACAAAACGGATGCTACTTATGATGATGGCGGAATGGGACCGCTGTTTGATTTTGCCAGAAATTTCATTAATACTGTGTTTTCTGGTGGATTTCCGTATGGTATGTTCAATATTATTCTTATAGATACATTCCCGCGTACAAACTATGTGATTTGATGATATATTTGGACTAAAAACATATTCAAAGTAACCAATCTATCAAAAATTTGCTTCTAATCTCTCTCAAATCTTTGTATTCGCCGGGGATACTTATAGCTATAAGTAAGCTGTAGTTAGACGCAGTGTCTGCCAACTTAGCTTCATTGTGGGAGGGTCCATTTTTCAGAATGTATTTATCATTACGTACTGTCCATTTACCATACATATTGACTTCTAAGTAAATTCTTAGTTATTTCTGTCATCTTCTTTTTCCGTCGTTTATTTGCAGAGTCTTTTGTACGTTGACACCCCTCAATGTTCCCAAAACCGCCTAAACATTTGATCAAGAAATAACAATCGCTCCCTCACTTAAGCTGGCACCCAAAAAGCTGGCAGATAACAGTCGGGTTGCCAGTTAGTGATGCCCTGACAATTTAGACCAATGCTTGCCCCATGGGCGTTTTTCGGGTAATCCAGTATTTTGCTAGTAAGATTGGGTGTCTATATATACCAAATTTGACATACTTTTATTTTAAAGAACCAACCGATAAATACTTTTCTGGGAAAGCATCTTTAAATCGTACGTTTCATATCCACAAATAAAATGACAAACC
This sequence comes from Patella vulgata, assembly GCF_932274485.2. Classification (NCBI taxonomy): domain Eukaryota; kingdom Metazoa; phylum Mollusca; class Gastropoda; family Patellidae; genus Patella; species Patella vulgata. The sequence continues at coordinate 20,310,528 of NC_065881.2, forward strand.
AACAATTTCAAGAATTTCAAGACAAACATATCATGCAAGACAATTTCAGAAGTAATTATAATAATGGCTGATTCACAAATGACAAAATGATAATTAAGATAACGGGTAGAATGAACTCTAAGCCGGGTAAACGATTGTCGTTCATAAAACATAAATAGACTCTGGTGCCGCGGTCCGGGTAAATTTGTCCCATAGCGTATTCATTAGCCCAGTCGGTGCAGAAAAGTGGGTCGATAAACTATATTTCATTCATTTTCTACCCCACCCTCTAACGAAAAACACAATACGCGTTTAAACTGTTAAACAAAAAATGGTATTTTCTGGGAAAATCAAATTGTGTTAGGTATCTCTTGTCGTTCTGCTTTTCAAGCAGAAAAAAACAATGTTTGTTTCCACTGCAGTAAATTATTGTTGTAACATATTGGTTTGTTTGTGAATAAAGCGTTTCCCTAAAATTGTTTTTATTCTTTTCAGATTTCATCGTAGATGTAAAAGATGGCAATTTTGATGTCACTCGAGATTATATGCAGGTAACGTCACCATATCAGACATATTCACAGTATAGCTAAACTCAATTCGGTTGTCAACGCTACATCTGGCACGCCATTGCAATATTTTTTGTTTGTCGAAAGCACCACATAAACTTCGAGAATTTATTTTGCTTCCATTTAATAAAATCAGGATTTTCGGGCACGGTTTCCCGTTGTCAGTGGTGCGGAACCAAGGACAAGGACCTGACAAGTATAATGTCCGTGTGGGTATAGTAGGTAATAGTAGTAGGTTTCGCCGCTGTCCGAGCAAAGTTTACCTCATAGAACATTGTATTTCGTAAGCCCGTGTTCATTGGCCCAGTCCTTGCAGAAACGCAGAACGTTAAACTCCATTTCATTTCATACCAGTTATTTACTAAAGAATCCCTCGCCGTCATTAGCCCAGTCATTGCAGAACAGTAGTTTGCTAAATCCTATTTCATTTCATTTCACTAAAGAATCCCAAGTGTATTGTATGTTTATTGTTTTGTAATGTAACGTTAATACGCGTTATATTTCCAGGTGCTAAGCTTATTCGGTGGTTACGCAGCAGCTATAGTCATTGGATTTCTATTCATTATCATATTTACCATAGTTGGTTGCTGTTTTTGTTGCTGTCGATGTTGTGGAAATTGTGGCGGGAAAATGTTGCATAAGTCATCCCCCAGTACATCATGTAGACGTAAAGTGTACAGCGTCATCTTATTGGTTCTTGTTGTGTTTACAGGGTAAGCAGTGCCTTACAAAACATAATATATTTGCAGGATTGTGTACTGTGAAAGTTGAATCCCTGAAAGAAATGTCAGTCCAAAATGTTTCGATGACCCCCTTTTTAACTCAATGAATCCATGTCGTTTCTTCTTGAGTCGAACAGCTAGTGCCCTATCACAGGACCACTGCAGCCCTGCGAAAAAAATAAAATAAAACATTTATAATGTAAGGCAGATCAAGGCAACAGGGAATTTAAAGGAAACATAGATAAACTAGTGCCCTATCACAGGACCACTGCAGCCCTGCGAAAAATAAAATAAAACATTTATAATGTAAGTCAGATCAAGGCAACAGGGAATTTAAAGGAAACACAGATAAACTATCTACTTACTTGAGGGGATCACGTGGCTACGTGGGTAAGACGCTGGCTCGCTAGCCTGGAGGTCGGGTGTTCGATCCCTGCATTGGCCGAGAAAGTTCATCCAGATTTTCCGGTGTGGTTCCCCTTGTCAGTGATGCTGTGGAGTCCTTCGGATGAGACGAAAATCCGAGGTCCCGTGTATACATTGGAATGCAGATAAAAGATCTCTTGGCAGTTGGAATTCGATATAAGAGTAGGCGATAGTGCCGCTACCCGGGCAAAATTTCCCTCATAGCACACTGTATGGTGTATGCCCGTCTTCAGTAGCCCAGCATAGGAGCAGAACAGTAGGACGTTAAACCCCATTTCATCTCGTTTCATGTCACTACTTACTTGATATGTGTTATACGCGTGCTTATATCTCAGCGATTTTATTTTTAAAAAAATATCGTATATTCGATTTTATATTGAAGATATTATGGTATCTTCGACCTTATATTAAAAATAATATATCGCCGATTTTATATTGAAAATATCGTATCATCAATTTTTACTAAGAATATCGTTTCTTCGATTTTTGCAAATATTGTTTCTTCGATTTTTGAAAATATCGTTTCTTCGATTTTTGAAAATATCGTTTCTTCGATTTTTGAAAATATCGTTTCTTCGATTTTTGAAAATATCGTATATTCTATATTCTAGCGTTGGATGTATTTGTATTTATGTTTCCAACGATCGAATGACTACGGCTATTGGTAAATTTGACAGTACCGTTGGTAATAATCTGGATGATGTTGATTTGTTCCTCAACAATACGGTGACGGTAAGTAACCAAAACGAATTAAATATTTTACTATGAATCCTATAATATGTTGAAAGTAAAGAAACTATGGATATTTTACAGTGTCCTGTAATACAAAACAAAATATAAATTTTCCTTGTTGAATATTTTATTTGCTTAAACAACCGTGAATGTTTCAGAATGCCCCTATTGAAACTCTAACATGTTTAATGATCTGTACTATTACATCCTCGTATCGTTGGTATTCACCAAAAATTACCTAAATACAATTCCTATACACAATGCATAAACTGAAATTTAATATCCAATTACCGTTTTTAGTTTATTTTCCTGTTGTAGTCTGTGTACCATTGCTTTGATAACTCTTGTCGTGTATTCTCTATTTTACAATAATATTTTTTTTAGTTTTCACCCAGTAAAACGTCTTTTAGAAATTGAATTGAATTATAATATTTTTGGGTTTTTTTCAGCAAGTAAAATGTCTTTTAGAAAATGATCTGAATTTCGTGTATATATTATAATTCATTTTTTTTGTTTATTTTTCAGCAAGTAAAACGTCTTTTAGACAATGATCTGAATTTCACATTTGATGTCCTCTTTAGAGATTTAGACAGTAAGTAAGATACAAATAATAACAGTTTGACCATGATTGTGGTAATGTCTAATTTATTCGTTATAGTATATGGGTAAAATATTCTCGATGATAAAATAAACTACACCCCTTACTGTTTATACGACTCATATTTCGGTTTCCTTTTTCGAGGGGATCTTTAACGCGAGAATGCTAGATCGGAGACGGTCTTGCACATATGACGTCATACATGTACATGGATTGTGCGTTAAGGTTAAGGTCTCACGTCAAAAGGCAAAACCTAGTAACTCATTTTTTTTTTATCAAAATTGAGTTAGGACCAAATTTTTAGTTACAAGGGTATGTGCTTCCTGTTGTTGTACTAGATATTCCAATCTTTTGATTTTGTAAGCAGTTACACCCATGACACAACCTAGCAACTTCCTTCATTTGCCTAGTAACTCAATAGTCAAATCAATGGATGAGCTGGCGTTTAATTTTCATTCATTACGTTTTCCTTTGTTTTCTCAAAATAAGAAAAAAGTGAGTTACTGGGTTTTGCCTTTTGACGGGAGAGGTAAGGGTTAGGGTTAGGGTTAGCGCTAGCCCTGTTTACGTCTCAAGACTTTGACGAAATCGAAATCTGCAGGGCCTAACCCACAATCCACATAATATGATGTCATATGTGCTAAAATGTGCAGGACCGTTTCCTATCTAGCGTTCTCCTCTTTAACGTGTTGTCATCAAACCAACTGGGTGCTCTTTCCTTTCCCGACCACCCGTTTTCCACGTGGAAACCAGACCGGAAAATCCAAAGGGTCTTTCTCGGCCAATGACGTTATATTCAACTAGCCAGCGTCCCTCACGAATACACAACAAGATTAAACTGTTGTTGTAGTCTCTGTCTACAGGTTGAATCATCAGTTTATGTGTTTGTTTGTTTGTTTGTTTTGTAGACGTGGATGTGTTAGTTGGAATACCCGTTAGAGATAAGTTTGATCAATCGGCTGGCATTAATGCCATCTTTACTCAAGTAGGAGGTCTACAAACAGGTACAGTAAATTTATACTTTCATTAGATTCCAATAATACACAGCATATTTACTTATGAAAAGAACAGGTTCAAATTCGCAATACCATTTCAGCTAGTATCAGAAATCTTTTGCAGGATTTCGGTCATGAAGAGTTTATTCAGCTGACAATCCATTATGCACACAGAGAACTGTATACTCTACTTCGAGAATAGATCTCTGCCCTAAATAACCGCCATATGCAAAAATTAGTATACTATTTTGCCATGCGACTCTACTCCGTTTCACATCTGTCATACACACAAAGACTAAATAAACATTTTCAATTATTTTATTAATAAATGGAATAAATACTTCTCAAAATTCTCGAAGTGTTTTCGACTAAAATCGTAATTTAGTACCCAAAATGTCGATCATCCAGCTTAGTGTCTGTTATTAAGTAGACAGACATCATTAGTTTAGTACGGTCTCCAACAAGACCCTAACCAGCCATGGAACAGTATACTGTTTTTGTAATGCGGTCCTACACCGGTTCACATCTCTTATACTTAAAAAGACTAATTAAACTTAAACCTTTTCAATTATATTAAAAGAAAGCAGAATATATACTTTTCAAAAATCTCGAAATACACTTAGTGTTTGCGACTAAAATCATCGATTTAGTACTTAAAATGTCAGTCAATTAGCTTAGTGTCTGATCTCAAGAATAGCTAATAGTAAACAGGCGGCTTAAGGTGCTGGCAGCACGGGGTAAAATGCTTCCAAGATACTGTTATCGAACAACAGTGGTTTTTGTTCAGAATGAGGTGGGGATGTTGTAACATAAATTCATTTGCTTTGTTAACATACATAACAAAAGGGGGCACCGATGGAGTTCGAAATAAATCAACCACCCTGTTTTGTAAATATGAAGGTAAATCGTCATCAGTATGCTGCCATACGATTTCACCGCAGAAAATAGCCACCAATCATAGACTTAAACGTAGACTGGAATACATGTTTAAAGTGACACGCCTATAATACTTATATTAGGACGGTTCTTCGTCACTTCTATTATGACAAATTACTGTAAAAGTACTCGTATTTCAACAACAAAGTAGTACCGTGTGTTCCTGAAAGCATAAATTTTCCGCCGTGATTCCCCCTTGTCAGTGATGCAGGACGGAGGGCCTGACAAGGACAGCTGTCTAGTCGTTCGGATGGTACAAAAAACCAAGATCTCGTGTACACATTGGCGTGCACGTAAAAGATCCTTTGACAGTTGGAATTCGATAAGCGTAGGCCGTAGTGCCCGCTGTCCTGTCAAAATTTCCCTCACAGCACACTGTTTGGGGTATGCCCGTCTTCATTAGCCCAGTTCGAAGCAGAACAGTAGGACGTTAAACCCCTTTATATTTAATTTCTTTTCATTTTCAAAGCATAAATATACTCTGCCGCGTCTACAACACCTACCTGAATGTCTTGTTTAATGATTTCTCTTTTACAGATGTGAATACAGTTATATCTAAGTTTGATACTGTCGACAGTGACCTTACAAATCTCAAGAGTAACTTTTCCGCCTTCAAGACTGATCTAGATAATTGGATAACTGATTATGAAACTACAAGAGCTACTTGTCCCGACGGCCCATCAGTGTGTAATTTGTTTATCAATGGCAGTAATCTATCTCCTCCATTTGATCCTAATAATGTAAGTGCTTTATTTATTGTAAGAAGCGGTGGGGTGGATGACCGAATGGTTAGCGCGTGCGCGTTGTATCGTAAGGTCTGTCATTGAATCAACTGGCGTGGTTTCGATTCCCCGGCTGTACGTGACAAAGAGTAGGGTCGCCTTTCCAACCTCGTGGGTTTTCTCCGAGACCTCCGGTTTCCTCCCACTGCTAAAGACCCCTACGCGCAAGCGAATTATTTAAATAAAATTGAACCATATGTTGGTCCCGAAATGACCTGGTTTGTGTCGAGAAGACGTTAAACTCTTTGTTTCTCTGTTTCTCTCCCTCTCTCTCTGGTAACCTGGTAACTTGGTAACTTGTTAACCTGTAAGCATGCTGTATGTAAATATAGATAGAAATGAAGTGGTTTGTTCAGGGCTATTACCGTCCGCATCCACTAAAGGTGATATTGCAGACGAAAATACAAGAAAACAATCTAACGTCTTGTAATAATTGTGTACTTTTCATGCCACTGAATATTAATAATGTTATACAATCTCTAAATGTGAATGGCGCTCACGTGCTTTCGGATTTTCTTCACACAGAGATCATTGCTACGATAGCTGAGTAACAAGCACGTGAAGAAACGGGAAGTGACGTCAAACATGACAAACACGAGTTGTCCTTCTATATAACAGACTGAAGTAACGAGCGGTAGCAGACAAACGATCGAATTTCATTTCACTGAAAATTCCGTTGAAGTTGAAAAGTTATTATATGGGACGGTGAGAGGGTATCTCACAATTCAAAAATAGAATTGGCTGTCACTAGATAAGGGACACGAGAAAAATAGAAAAATCCCGTGCATTTTCCCGTTTTTATTCATTCTGTTCTTAATAAAAACATGGTAATGCACGGACTTTTTCTAATTTGTTCGTTATCTTTTATCTACTGACAGCCAATTCTTTTTTTGAATTGTCAGATATCCTCTCATCGTCTCATATAACAACTTTTCATCTTCAACTGAATTATCAGTGAAATGAAATTCGATCGTTTGTCTGTTACCGCTCGTTACTTCAGTCTGTTATATAGAAGGACAACTCGTGTTTGTCATGTTTGACGTCACTTCCCGTTTCTTCACGCGCTTGTTACTCAGCTATCGTAGCAATGATCTCTGTGTTAAAATTATATTTGGGATGTATTTAACGAGCTCTATCACATATTTTATAATGACTGACACCAATATTGTCCTTTAAACCGCATTTCATTTATATCAGAAAATTTTAATCACAGAAGTATACTAACCCACCCTACGCTATTTGAAGTGGTCAAATGGAAAGTAGTTTCGGGTTTTCTAAAATGAGTAAGCATTACCTGCATTGGACAAGACACTCATTGGTGCTGTTAATTGATCATTTGTATTTAATATTATGTATTGATGAAATTCATTTCCAATTTCGATCATTTCAGATTGATATTTCGTCTGTTAAAACTGAGATAGACAACGTAAGAAGCCAGGATATGTCCAGTTTAGTTCAAACTGTAAGTATATTCAGTCATATGCTTTATATCTGCAGTTCCGGTCTCGATATGTCGCGTATCAGTTTGGCACAGAGTTATTGCTCTGTCATCAAACGTTACCGATTTACCGATTGTTTGATTCGGCAAAATCCTGTGACGCCATTGCTGCCCCTCAAATCTATTGTTGCTATCACATAATGACCACTTTTTTCGAAATACAAGTATAGACTTAATCTGTCTGGCTACTATGTTTGTTTATGCCACTGGTGAACCTGTTCCCTATAGACTCATTAATTCCCATCGGTAGTACATCCCCGAGGCAAAAAATGCCAAGTCGGACCGAGGCATTATGGAAATGCTCGCGGATTCAAAACGAAATGTATTTTAGGCAAACTCAAGCCAATCATTGCCATGGGAAGAATGTACTTTTTAACCCCGAGGATGGGAATGTATCACCGAAAGACCATGCATCGAATGGTCGCCGAATATTCGCCGAGGATTCAAATATCCTCGACGGCTTTAAACTTCATTCTGTCTCTTATAAATAATCACACATTATGATATAATGGTAATCTTTTTATGTCAGGCAAAAGATGAATTTAATGGTATTCCCGAAAGAGTGAAAAATGATTCTGCTTCAACTATTCAAGGTAGACAACCATTTCAGATCTACAGGTTTTCATGTTCATTATTTTGTTTGAATTCCTTTGTTTTGGAATTGCTAGAAGCAGTGTTACGGTGCTAAGTGCTTAGGTCATCAGTTCTAATTGCTTTGCTAATATAAGCGTTATCACCAACTACAAACAGCGGGGCGGCGACCTGGATTGGGTGGGTGTTGTGCTAGTGGCCTAATGGGCGCCCTTTAAACATTCCGGTCTGTCATTAAGTCAAGTGACTGGTTTATACCCCACAAGGATGGAGGGTGAGTGCCTGTCCAACCTCGTGCGCTGTCTCTGGGTCCACCAGTTTCCGTCCACTTTTAAAAAAGATTTACGTGCAATTTGTGTCGAGTTTAATCCCATTTATCTCTCTCTGTCTCTAATTGTCCAGCTATTAAAATTTAGGCTGGATTCAATAAATATAACACTTGACACGTGAAAAACGTGTATATTGCATTATGTCAATCTTTTGTAGACCTGAAGACCACCGTCACCAACTATAAAGGGGAAATAACTCCAATTATCGACACGATAGAAAAGTTCCAAACTGACGTAAGTTATCTATGCAATTGCAGTCGATTTATATTCTTATAATAAATAAGCTTATGGATACAGTCAATATTTAATAGGTGATATTACACCTTTTTCATTTTAAATCTATAGGGGATATAACTCCTTTTTAATGTTGAATCGGAAGGAGGTGTAACCTATTTTTAATGTTGAATCAATAGGGGATATAGCTCCTTTTTAATGTTGAATCAGTTGTTGATATAACTCTTTTTAATGTTGAATCAATATAGGAGATATAACTCATTTTTAATTTTGGAATCATAAGGAGGTATAACCCATGTTGAATCAACAGGAGGTAGAACACCTTTTTAATAATCAATAGGGGACTTAATCCATTTTAGATGTGGAATCAATAGGGGATATAACTCCATTCTAATGTTGCAATTACATGTTTTAAACTCCTTATTGTGAATGTTTCAGGCTTCTGGTAGTCTTAACATAGAAGATATTAAGAAACTAGTGACTGAATATAGTGACCTGGCCAAACCTTATGATAAATACAGGTAATGTTAAAGGGGCAGTAGGGGAGATTAGATAAAGCGCTAGCAGTTCTCACTATAATAGTTAAAAACTAGACAATATAAAGGGAATAATAATATGCTGAAAATTTCAGTCCAATTGCTCCGCGCTGAACAGAGATATTAGCGATTGAATTTTAGGTCTAGCCTTGATCATCATTACTAAAGCCGGTACTATGAAAAAGATAGTCTTGACTATCCACGTTTAGATTTAATCATCATGGAGCGTTGAACAGAAGATCGGATTCAAGTCCAGTGAAAATCCGACACATAAGATGGTATCGAGAGTTGATTAAGGTCTTTTCGTCTTAATAAATGTCTAATTAATAGTCCTGCAGAAAGACCTGCAATAGGCAGACTTAGCTCTTGCATAATGTATGTTTAAATTATTGACTATTGCTTTATAAACAGTATTCGTTTGTGTGGCCAAGGACGCCGGTGGCCAGATCACTGGGCCCTCGACTATAAACGGCCTATTGGACGAATGGTTAGCGTGTGCGCGCTGTATCATAAGGTCTGTCATTGAGTCAACTGGCGTGGTTTCGATTCCCCGGTTGTACGTGACTAGTAGTAGGGTCGCCTGTTTAACCTCGTGGGTTTTCTCCGGGTCCTCCGGTTTCCTCCCCCGGCTAAAGACCCCTACGCGCAAGCGAATTATTGAAATAAAATTGACCCATTTGTTAGTCCCTAAATGATTTGTTACTCTCTCTCTCTCTCTCTCTCTCTCTCTCTCTGTCTAATAAAGTAATAGAATTGCAAAAATTATATAGTTCACCCCTTTTTCATTTAGGTGGTATGGTGGCGTTGGCTTGACTAGTATTGTTTTATTGGTTGTTCTATTAGAATTTCTCGGATTAGCCTTTGGTGTATGTGGAAGTAGTTCGGACACCCTCCCTACAGAGAGAAGCTGTTTATCAAATGCTGGCGGAAACATGCTCATGGCGTATGTATTTCATATTTATCCTTTAGTCAAATATGACCTGTCTTTATCATTGGTTTTGGAATTTGAATATTAATAGTTTCTTACATATATTACTCAGTGTATTATATAATTGGTCACTCGTTAAAGATCCTCTGACATTGGGAGCCTGGTGTGCCGCTGTCAGGATGTTATCTTGATCAGTCTTCATGGCGTATTTTGATAATTATTCAGTTTGCAGAATAGTGAGACACTTAACCTCTTTTCATTTTATTTCTGAGAGCATTTTTCAGATTATTTCTCAGTTGTGCTCAGTTGATGCGCAAACGTATGACTTGAAACCCTATCTCATTTTCCTTTAAAACCACTCATTTTGGATACTAATTTTTCTAGATTTTGTTACCGTTATAAGGAATTAGTTCTGATAACATTTCAAATTTATTATTTTTTTTTCAGAGCTGTTGGGTTTATTTTCATTTTTTCTTGGCTCTTGATGTTTCTGACAACACTGACATTTTTAATTGGCGCTCCTGCTGAAAAGTTTATATGCGAACCACTGTCTGAACCTGAGCTAGAAACAATACAAAAGGTTTGAATTTATATTATCGATAAGATCCAATTCGAAATGAAAATTTAGTATTATGTAAGCGTGTACTTTTACAATGAAACGGTGAAGCGGATCAAAGACACAGTCGTTCTGGTCTCAAAGTGGTCAATTTTTATTCATATAATAGTAAATGTACTATTCTGGGAGCCAATATGCCCCTGGATCATTAATCATGTCCGGCATCTTTGTTGGCCGAGATAGTTCTGTGGGATTTTCCAGTCTTTGTCAGTGGTACACGAGGGAGGCCATGATAAGGAAAGGCGTTTAATCCTTCGTATGCAACAAAAAAAAACGAGATCCTATTAACAGTATGGTTGAAAATCGAAATAAAAATAGACTGTGGCGCTGCTGCCCGGAAATAATTCACCCATAGTACACTATTAATCTGTTGGTGCAGAATAATAAGAAAGTTAACCCTTCTTTTCAATACCAGGTGTTCTTAAAAGGGGCAGCATACGCTGGCGCGTGTACAACAATAGCAATCCATTTGGAGTATATGTTTACTCTTTTTCTAAGATATCTAGTAAGAAATACGTATATCATGTTTACATTAATCTTTTTTTTATCTAATTTTGCAGCTTATTGATAATTTTGGTTTATTGGGTAGTGGCAATGAATCATATTTAGGCAAGACTTTGTTGAATGACCCCAATGTTGACCTGAAGATTGGCACCGTCCTGAAGTGAGTATCCTAAATATTCAGTTTTGACAAAATTCTTTAGATCACACGACTGGAAGTGCATATACTTTGGCTGAAAAGTAACATTCTGGATGTGACGTAACGAGAAGAACTGACAGTCAGTAAAACTAACTTGTGAATTAAAGATACATTATGGGAGATTAGATAACGAGTTGGCAAGTCTCACTACATTAGTTAAAAACTAGATAATTGATCCACTATGAATCGAGAATTAAGCGATTGAAATTTCCGCCTAGCCTCGATCATCATTACTAAAATCGGTACGACAAAAACATAGTCTAGATAATCCATTTAATTAGTCCGTTTTATTCAAAGATTTGTTTTGCTTTATCAACAGAGATTGTGGTGATGGAAAAACAGCCTATACTGCTTTCAAACTGAAATACATGTCCGGATTCAATCTATCTATCATCCAAAACTATAAAAGTGTAAGTATAAAACCGAGAGCGAAATAAAACGTAAAGGAATGGGGGTTAACATCCTACTGTTTTGCTCTGACTGGGCTAATGGAGGCGGGTATGCTATGAGGGAAATTTTGCCCGGACAGCGGCACTACGGCCTACTCTTATATCGAGGCGAGGCGAGAGAGAGAGGGGGGCGTCGGGAGAGAGAGAGAGAGAGAGAGAGAGAGAGAGACAGACAGACAGACAGAGGGGTAGTGGGTGGAGGAGGGGATAGAGAGGGTGAGTGAGAAAAAGAGAAGGTGATTTAGTAATGGACAATAGAGACTATACTGGTGTGTTTAATTTGTCTATCAGTTTTAATAACCTCGCATTTTATTTTTTAGCAACTGGACATAGACAGCAAACTGAACAGCTTCAATGTGGACTTCAGTACAATTGAAGTGGCCCCCGCATCATTGAAAGATAACATGCAGAATTTTAAAAACAGTATAACCAATATGAATTTTACTTCTTACACAGAGGAGGTTGGTCACTCAGTCTTTTAATCTTTTTTAATTGATAATTAGAAAAATCAAACGAATACATTTAATTTTTCGTAATTCAGAAACTCTCGATTCAATTAGTTTAGAATCTGCAAAATAGTTAGGTGGAGGCGGCCAAAATATCGTACAGGATGTTTCTTGATAAATGAATGACAGTATATGACCAAATAAATTAATCGGAGGGAGGGGTGGGGGCATGGTGTTGTCCATTTAAACATTATGTAAATGCTAATACGAAAAGTCCATAATCAGCTCTCTAGAACACCGGGTGGTAGTGATTTTGAACGGATTTAAACAAAATCGCTGTCTAATTTAAAACTGGATAATCAAGATTTGGTTTATCATCGTAACAACGATAGCAAAGACAATCGAGTCTACGCTATTCTTAAAACATTTATAATTCCGCACAGAACAAAGTAATTTGACTGAAATTTTCAAATTATTCACTTTGCATTATCTATTTTTAAACTATTATAGTGAAATTGTCAGATCTTTTATCGAAATTTTGGATATTGCATGAAGGCCGTTTATGTTGATAATACATACGACTCTATGTAAGACCAAATGACAATTCTCAATTTCTATTAAACTTTTGTGTTTGATAGTTGTAGTAATTTCTTGTCTTGTTTTTCAGTTAAATAAAAATGTAACAGGTGATGACTTAACGGCTTTCATTACGGGTTTAACTGCTGCTATTAATGCTGCAAGCCCAAGTACTTTTAAGGTAGGTTATTATTCTTTTGGATTTTTGTGAAATAAATGAAATATTTTCGTCAGTGATTAAATGCATTGTGTAATTTAGAAATCTAGGGGCCGTAAAAAACAGTATTGTCTATAACACTCTGAAGTCAAACTTGGTCATAGATTTTAAGCCAGACATTGTAACGTGACCTGCGTTTTAAGTCTTACCTGATAATGTGGTCATGGGTTTTAAATCAGACCTGGGCTGGTAATATGGTCAAACCCGGTAATATTGTGATAAAAAATGGTAATTTATCGTGCCTTTAAGTAGTCTAATCAAAATAATATTAACATTCGACACGGAACTTTATAATGCTGTCTGAAATTGATCGACCCTGATCGTCATCATTGTCTTTATGGAGTGGCCATCAAAATACACAGAACAAAATTAGATCTACTTTTAAATTGTGATTTTAGATATTTGATTATATATTTCATTTGAATTACAGACAGACATGACGACGCACCGAGACGATTTAATAACAATTAGAGACGGTTCGTTTAGTGACGCAGTTGCTTCTAAGGTGAGGTTCATTTTTACTTCCAGTAATGGCTGCATCACCATTTCGCCTATAAGGCTGTAAGTCACACTGTGTTTGTGAAAGGAAACTGTTGTAAATACAGTATAGTAGATTCACATTTTTTCATAATGTATATTAACTAAATTATATGGAAATAATGTACATCAAATGTTAAATTGTTATTAATATTATACTACTCTTTATACAATTGTTATACGACTTTTAAATTGAATAAATATTTTAAAGAAAAAAAAAAAAAAAAAAAACCTGTCAAAAACAAATCCGTTACATGGTTTAAAGCATCATCTTAATGTATTCTTTATTATCTTTTTTTTATTTTATTTAATATTTTTAAATTTCAGAATACACTGGCGTCAAGCATGAGTAGTCTTGAAACATCTGTGGGAGGTATACCGGTATGTATTTCTGATTTACAGAAACTCAGCTTAGGGTACAAATTACAATTGACCATTTCAGTGGATTGTATATGTTCATTTGTTTTGTCTTAGTTCAAAATTTACGTCTTGTGCATGGCTCTAAACGATAGTGGGGGCGAATGGTTAGCGCGTGTGCGTTGTATCATAAGGTCTGTCTTTGAGTCAACTGTCGTGGTTTCGATTGCCCGGTTGTACACTACAAGGACTAGTGTCGCCTGTCCAACCTCGTGGGTTTTCTCCGGGTCCTCCGGTTTGATCCTACTCCTAAAGCCCTAGTTTGTGCCGTGGACGTTAAACTCTCTCTCTCTCTCTCCTGCCCTACTGTTCTTCTCTATAATGGATAATTAAGGTGGGCGTACGAGGGAAATTTTTACCGGACAGCGGCGCTAATTCCTAATCTACTCTTTCATCAAATTCCAACCGCCAATGGTTCTTTTACTAACACGCCTCGTTTTTTGTCATATTCGAAGGAGAAGAGGCTCTCCGTCCTTCACCATTGACCGTCTTTGAATAGACATCATCAGCTACATAAACATGTTAAAACAAATTATTGTGATTTATTTTTTCAGACAAAGATTGATACTCTATTAGCCAGCCTTAATACAACTCAAGAATTCTTAAATACCAATGGCAGCACTGTATTGACTAATGTAAGTGTTTGTTTGTTTATATACATGGAATCAGTCCAAATATGGTTCAGATCCGTTCAGTATTCATGATGCATTGGAGATTTCACAGCATTCAGCATCCCCTTCATTCAATATAATCAGCCAACGCCTTTGAATTGGTCCCTTTTTAATCCGATTGAATCCTAGCCGGGCAAATTATCTACCATTGATATTTTGATTTTATTTCTTAATCAATTTGGACACATATACAAAGGTGTGTATTTAGCTATTAAATGAAAAATGCATCATCATCGGCTTTGATAATGCATATACATAAAAATTATATTCCAGGTTCTACGAGACTTTGTACTGCGGGTATTTACAATCACCGATGCTTTAGTAAATCGTGCTATTTCAGGGGTAAGTAATTTTCTGTTAGACTTGTATATTACAACATCTACAAATACATATTTAGAAAGTGGGAGGCTATCTTTATGTTAAGAAATGATTGTTCCAAACTGATTATTGTTTATTTATGTGTATTAATCTGTATAAAATCATAAACATCTATCTATATTGAATTACAATGGAATAAACATAATTGTATTGTTCATTACAGCTAGAAAATGATGTAGCGAAATGTACACCAGTATATAATCTATATCAATCTGTGGTTGTTATTGGTTTCTGTAAATATGTCATCGATGCCTTCGTAAGTATTTTAAAAATATATTATTTATTTTGTAATAATTGTCAAGGGAAAAAGGGAGAGGGGGGCATAATATATATTTTTTTAAAACATTTTTTAACCCTGAACTGTTTTCAAACACTTGGTAATCTTGTGCTCGTTCTTCTTGGAGAATGGCGCATCTGTTGACGGGCCTTTTGATATGGCGGCACAATTCCAAGATCGCTGCCATGACGCCACACTCTGACCCTGATTAATTCACACGACACCCGTACTTATTTTTTATTGATGGATATAATGTTATTGTTGTCTCTGTGTTTGGTTTTCAGAATGGTTTCTGGTTCTGTATTGGTTGGTGCCTTTTCTTCTTTGTACCAAGTACAATATTTTCTGTGAAACTAGCAAAACATTTCAGAAGAATGAAGCAACTTGATATGTACGATGCTACGCTACCGTAAGTAAAACATTCATGTTTAAATTGTATCATGTCTTGTATCACTCACATCATCTATATATGGTGCCCAGTCTATTTGGGGGTGTGTCTATCTAGTTTGTGTCCTTTCCGGTTTTGTGTTTTAGTGCAGTCCTTCTACACTTATTATTACAATTTTTGATTTCCCAATTTCAATCTAAACTTTAAAGATACATTATGGGAGATTAGATAAAGAGCTGGCAGTTCTCACTATAATTTCAGTAAAATTGATCCACTCTAAACCGATAAATTAATGATTGAATTTTCGGCTTAGTCTCGATCACCTTTACTAAAGTCGGTCTGATAAAAAACATAGTCTCGATTATCCATTATCCATTTCATGATTAAATCATAAATGAAAGTTGAGCAGCAAATGGGATCCTAATCCACTAAATATCGCAGACTAGCGATGAAATCGAGAGTTGATTATGGTCTTGATAAGTTAATTAATGTCTAATTAATAATTTAGAAAACATTTCAGGCCTACAGAAAGACCTGCAATAGGGATATTTAGCTCTTGCATAATGTTTAAATGAAGTTTTAAAAAGTATATTATAGAAAATGAATACGTCAAACAAAGATGAAAGTTATTTTTCAATTTTTTCGGTTAGTGCTGACAAGTAGGACTTTAAACCTTATGTTAATTCATTTAAATACATTATGGGTACCTATCGTGACTATAATTATACTTATGCAACTTATCTTTTTTTTAACAGAACTAAAAACGATGATCATAATATGATCGGTGGAAGGTAAGTTATCTTTTAACGTTCATACTATTTTAGATTAATGTATAAAGCTAATTGGGGCATTTGACTGGCTTCATCTGATTTCAAGGATCAAATCATGCTGTGAAGACTGGGCCCTGGCAAGGGACAACGTATAGTCGTTCGGGTGGGACGAAAAACCAAGGTCCTGTGTACACACTGGCGTGTACGCTTGACAGTTGAAATTCGATAAAAACAAATTAGGCCGTAGCGCCGCTGTTCGGGCAAAATATCCTGCATACCACACTGCATGGCATATTCCCGTTTTTCATTGGCCCAATCGGTACAAAACAGGTTCACGTCATTTCGTACTGTGTGAAGACGCATTTCAAACATTTCTTGAACGCCAATCGCTTTTGGTGGACCAATCGTATATATATATATATATATATATATATATATATATATATATATATATATATATATATCAAATTATAAGATTATGTTGTATTGCTTATTTTTTAGGACTTAGGCCATACAGGTATTGTCTGTTTTATGATGCACAAAGGGACATTTCGTCAAAATTGAAATTGATTGATTGGAATGTGTGGTGACCCTAACTGCATACCGCAGTGTAAATTAAGTAAATGAAATGAAATGAAATGGGGTTTAACGTCCTACTGTTCTGCTCCTAACCTGGGCTAATGAAGACGGGGTGTAAATTAAGACAATAACGTGAATTTTCAACTACATCTAGTATAAGGATCATGAAGTTATCCAAACAATTGGGCACAACGGCTGATATCATAAACTGTTGATCATTGATTCTTGACGAAATGTCTCATTTCATATTGGTCGTTTCAGTTATTGAAATAATTTAATTTATATTTTGTTGCGTTTTGTTTGAATTTCTTGAGAAAGTGTTTAAAATACATAAAGCATTTAAAATTGTTATCTTTATTATCAGTCCACCACCAGCATATGCATTTGGAGATGGGTAATTAACGTTCATTGTTTGTGTATATTTAAAATTTATTATCACTCCGTATTCCCCAAACTGTATCAAGTTTTAGTTACCAATTCTTCCTATCCGTGAGTAATGTATCACCCTTTAGTTACCAATTCGTTCTATGGTTTGTTTCATTGTTACTTGGTATACCCAAATCTGTGAGTAATGTATCACCCTTCAGTTATCAATTCGTTCTATGGTTTGTTTCATTGTTACTTGGTATACCCCAAAATGTGAGTAATGTATCACCGTTTAGTTACCAATTCGTTCTATGGTTTGTTTCATTGTTACTTGGTACCCGAAACTGTGAGTAATGTATCACCGTTTAGTTACCAATTCGTTCTATGGTTTGTTTCATTGTTACTTGGTACCCGAAACTGTGAGTAATGTATCACCGTTTAGTTACCAATTCGTTCTATGGTTTGTTTTATTATTTAATGGTATTCCCAAATCTGTAGCAGCTTTTAGTTACAAATTCTTCCGATAGCGTGTTTTACTTTATATAGGTATTCCCCAATCTGAGACTAATGTAGAAACTTTTAGTTACTTATTCCTATAGTAATTTTACTTTATATAGGTATTCCCCAATTTGTGACTAATGTGGCACCTTTTAGCTAACCTTTTTAGATTTAATGCTGTTCCCCAATCTGAGACTAATGTAGTCGCCTTTTGTGACCAATTCTTCCTATATAGTGGTTTTTATTTTGTTTATTGGTATTCCCCAATCAGAATCTGTGATAATGTGGCATCTTTTAATAACCATTTTGTTATGTTTAATTGTATTCACCAATCATATTTTAGTTACCAATTCTTTTTATGTACTTTATTTTGATTATCAATTGGTATGCACTACTCCGTGACAAAAAAGTACCATTTATGATTTAGTTACCATTTCCCTCATAATACACTGGGGGCCACGGTGGCGAAGTGAGTATAGACGCGGGAGGTCGCGGGTTCTTTTCCGATGTTGGCCGAGAAAGTTCGTTCGTCGGGATTTTCCGACTTGGTTTCCCCTTGTCAGTAGTACAGGACGGAGGATCTGACAAGGACAGATGTCTAGTCGTTCGGATGGGACGAAAAACCAAGATCCCGTGCATACATTGGCGTACACGTAAAAGATCCCTTGGCAGTTTGAATTCGATATAAGAGTAGACCGTTGCGGTCCTGTCCAGGCAAAATTTCCCTCATAGCACACTGTATGGCTTCTGTCCGTCTTCATTATCCTAGTCGGAGCAGAACAGTAGGGCGTTAAACCTCATTTCATTTCATTACACACAGTATGACGTATACCTGTCTTCATCAACCCGATTTCATTTACCAGTGTGTATATGTATTGCAATGGGGGGGGGGGGGGGCATGTTAGCTCATTGTATTGATTTCTTTAGTAGATTTTTGTTTTACATTAGAATGTGTTTTGATTTTATTTGTTTTATGCAATAGCTATTAGTTATCTTTACTTATAGTTTTTTTTTGTTTTAATTTTTTTTTTAAATTCAAAGTAAACCACCAGTGAGCGAAAGCTATCCTCTACCTAGGTAAATAGTAAGAACTAAAATAGCCAATAACTGCTCCCCTAAAAATATATGTGACCGGTTAGGCCAATTGAGACACGTCTTATTTGAGATAAGCCGCAAATCGATTGGTACTAATAAACTAATTTGAGTTTTTGGCATATTTTGGCATAGATTCCCCTGAATCTCAAAAGTCTAAAACTCTACTGAAGCGCATGCTTTTTTGGGGTTCCTCTGGGGCCTTCATTTTTGTGTTTCAGTAATTTTCAATCGGCCATTTTTTAAGATTAATTTCACTTGCAAATTTAAAGGTTTTTGAATAGATAAATTTAATTGATGTATAGTTGTTTTGATTGTTAAATCCGTGTATCTCATTAAGCCACTGCCGGCCATTACATTATGTTTTTTATTGACCTGCTTTATCCTTCTGAATTAGCTTTTAAAAAAAGCCCACAACAAATGCTTAGTGCTAATATGAATGGGTATTGTTTGTTATCTAGTGTTCTTTTCGAATAATGGATACTGCAACAATAACAGCCAAGGTCTGCTTGAACGTTCTTTTTTTAGATACATGAATGCAAATCTTTACAGCGTTTCGATAGCTATAGTTACCCCCAATCCCAACCCGTCTGCGTGTAGCTTCAGTATAAGGTCTTGTGTGAAATAGCTTTATTTAACGTCCGCTTCTACCGAAGTGATATCGCAGATAATGTATAAGGTCCAAGGACATCTTTAAGATGTATGTGTTAGCTAATCTAACTCGACCCGATTAGCCAATTAAAAGATGCTTTTCCTCTTACAATATTGGTTTTAACCTATCACAGTTGCTCAAAGTGCAAACCAAATAAAAAATGTTCTGAATCTTAATGGGAGATAACCCTTCCGTTGGTAAACTTTTCTTGTATGCAATCGGGTTTTTCTAGATATTTGGACAAAAATTCAAGGCAGTGTAAGCTTACTCTTTTAAGAACTCCTTTAAGTCTTATAGTGCTTTGGGTGTGGATATTTATTTTCACACTTTATGTAGATTAGATTGAATATTAATTTCATTGACTATTCTTATTTTATCAACATACTTCTCTCAAATTGCATTCATTTTGTTTTTAATTTGAATATATTGTTAATCTAAGAAAGCCCATACAAACAGTCGAGTAATTACATTAAACAAACATAATGGTTCCAAAGTGGTTTTAGATCTTTATTTACTAGATTAAAACAAAAACTTTAGGTTAGTTAGAGTCATGGCCTCGATGTTACTAGGCACAATTAATTAAATATAATGAGTTTATGTTGATATTTTTGATCGTGCATGATCTTAAACTCTGCAATTGCCGCTAATGATGTCATCCCCGATTGGTTCGTTCTATTTTACAAAAGGTTATACTGATTGTACTTATATGTTGGTTTTTTTTTTCGTTTCAGAAACAAAGTTGGCCACTCTGATAAATTTTAAGATCGATACAGAAAAGATACCAGCAAGTGCTTTGTAAGAATCTGTCCATGACGTCATAATACTGCTGAATTTCAATGTCTGACGATACATACGTTGCGATGAATAACACTATAGCCAATTATAGTAAAACCAGATTTTAATTGTGTCACTATTTATATCTTTTATGTTGCACTTCGTTGACATCTCACATTCAGATGTTATTTCGTTTCGTTTTATTTTGATGGTACCACATTCGTATCTGTTAAATTTTTTTGAAGTGCGTGTTCAGAAAAATCAGAAGAAAAAAAACAAATAGCATCATATATCTCATTTGTTTTGGAAGACGGCGCTCAGATCAGGCGAACTTCTTGACTAAATAAATTGTCCGTATTCGTATACTGTGCCGCGTATTGCGGTGAATTATGCGAGTGCGAATTCGGATTGATAAGTATGAAGATCTTTTCTTGTGCGAACAGTTTAATGATAGAAATTGCCTTGATTACAATGTAGTCTAAAAAATATTAAATAAAACGAAACGAATATTTTATCTAATTTTAACTAAGCTCGACTAATTACAAACAATATTTTATATTTTGGTTTATGTCTACGTACTGTCATTAACTTGAAAGACAGTAATGTTATCAAACAAAATCCGTCCTAAAATATATTTTTGACACGATCGTATGTGCAATTCAGTATTATTTTTTTTATTTCTTTACAATTTTACTTTCAAAACATTCCGTTTTAAACAAATTGATAAAATTGTGATGTCTAGCCCAGACAAAAACACAATTAAGGTGATAATAGAACGTCCTGATATTGGTGGAGTGATAGAAGAAATGTATTCGATGATTGGCATGTAGAGTGCTATTACAATATACATTCTTGATCATATTATTATTATTTTTATTTCTGCATGTAATTAGTCTAGACAAGAAATCGCTCTCTGTTTTTCCGTTAAATTTTGTTAGCAAAAAAAAAATATGTAATCGTAATTGAGATAGGTGTTGTTTTTTTTTAGTGTGATTCAGCTTTGATTTTCACTACCAACCTTAGAAAGCCTTGTTTGCGGTTATTATTTTCCCTATGAGTGAAAAAAGGGGACTTTGATTAAAGTCTGTATTTACATTAAATTTTGTTAGTAATCTGAAAACTAAAACTATGTAATCAGAATTGAGATTGTTTTTGTTTGTTTGTTTTTTTAATTTGATTCAGCTTTACTTTCCACTATAATCCTTAGAAAGCATCTTGTTTGCCATTATTATTTGTCCTAGGAGTGGAAAACAGCTACTATAATTAAAGTCCCCCTGTAAGGTTGTACCTAAGTAGAACCCTCACCATACTGTACTGTTTTCTCCTCTTCCTTCCTTTTTAAAATTTTATTTTAGAAAGGCTATCAATATAGATAAACATAATTTTACCCTCTTTTACATTATTTCTCTGTTATAATTTGACCGGCGGTTTTAAAATAACATATTATATTAGATAAACTTCTATTATTATATTAAAGTCACTGGTCGTCATTTGCTGGACAATATTTATTATTTAAACATACATTATGCAAGAGCTAAATCTGTCAATTGCAGGTCTTTCTTTAGGCCTGAAGTGTTATCTAAATTATTAATTAGACATTAATTAACTTATCAAGACCATAAACAACTCTCGATGGCATCATCAGCCAGCGATATTTACTGGATTAAAACCCGGTCTGCTGCTTCTGATTAAATCAAAAAATGGATAATCGAGATTATGTTTTTTTTTATCGTTCCGACTTTAGTAATGATGATCGAGGCTAGGCCCAAAATTCCCTTTACATTATCGTTTTTAACTATTATAGTGAGAACTACCAGCTCTTTAAACGTTGACAATATTGTAGTTTGAAAGGGATTCAAAATACCTCAAATGACGACCAGGGACTTTAACTACGTATTATTCTTTGTTTGCTCACATTCTAGAATCTGATTGGGATTATTTTGCTGTGTATTTTTATGATTTGAATTTTTGTTTATCATTATAAATGATAATATATGTACATATCAATTTAATGTCTTGATGTGCCACTTACACCAGAACTTCAACTTAATTATAAGACCTACAATATACAATTGTTAGTTTTGGCAAACACTTTCCAAAAGATTGTAGTTTTAGTTTGTTTCCAAAAGAATATAATAAAGAACTAAATATATTTGATAGAATGAACACTTATTATTAAACGTGTATTATTTTACAGTATACTGGTCATATATATTAAAAGCGCTAAACCTATTTGATTTACGTCAAAATGAAATATTAAATTGGGTTTATTTGACTTGTTATTTCGATTAATTATAGATCAGGATCTAAACGATTAATTTTTTCATGCGAAAGATTAAATAGTAATTTGTTTTCTAAATTTAGTTTCATTTTTGGCTCACTCTATCGATACATAATCACTTATACAGACTTTATATCCAACAACACATCAATAACTTTCACTTAGTAATAATTATGTGATCACGTCATCACGTGTTCAGCAATTGACTGTGATAATTTTGAGGAATACTTTTATAATGAATGTACATGTACTTCACACTGAATAGCCAAAGAAACGTTTAATTTTTCGCATATATATGTATAAATTGCTAATAATGCCGATTCCGTAAATTGTTCCTATTTAGTAATATAACATGTGTGTATAAGTATACTTGAATGTCATTTGGTATTATTTGTACACCTGCGACATTTAAGCAATTTATGGATCCCTGAAATATTGTATTCAAGGGATGTCCCATATTTTCTTTTTTATTATTGAAAATTAGATTTATCTAATTGGCGCAAGATCAAATGCCAAATATCATTTAAAGATGTTATTGTGCGTTTCTTTAGCTTTTGGGTTCACTTATAAATAAATGCACAGTTCTCACCCGTGTTTATTGCAAGGTGTGCATAATGTTATTAACATATTAAAATTATAACTACGGTTTCCTCGTGCTATCAAATTAACTGTATCAGTGTGGTGTAAATGTAGTCTTAGACGAAACGTTACTCAACAGAATATTCAAATAGAAAGTTGTTTAATTGTTAATTAATTATTCATATAGTATTAAACAGAATCGAAATTATAATTCAAAAATAACTTTATTTACATTTTTGGAAAATAACTTATTCTGAGTTCCGAGTAGCTCCAGTTATATTATACCGATACCGATATATATAGTTTTTACTATGACAAAGTGCAATAAAAACAACATTTTAATGTCAGTGTCCGAGAAATACATTGGATCTTTGACATTCGGACATACATCTTAATATCATAATATTTGTATCTATTTAGAACTTTATATTGATCATGTATTTTCATGAATACAATTGTGAAGAATTAAATTAATATCCATAAATCTAACCAATGCTCTACTTTTTATATATTTGATCAACATTTCATATTAAATCCACTCCTTTTATTGTACAAAAAATGATACTATAATATTTTTAATACTGTGAAAATATTCCATATAAGCAGTTGTTATAAATCCACCTTTGTACTGTTAAAAAATCTATAATAGTTTAAGCCTAGAAAGTGATATTAGGCGATTTAAATCAGAGACCTGTATATTATATTTTGTTGAATAAATTTGGTGTTTACTGAAATGGTTTGTTTTAAACTTCGGTCCACATACCCGCACCCCCCCCCCACCCCGCACCCCGATAGCTCAGTGTGTATGGCGCTGAGTCACTCATCGGTCCCAGGTTCGATAACGGTTTTGCCGAGAAAGTTCCTCCGGACTTTGTAGACTAATTTCCACTGTTAAGGAAAGGAATCAGCTTTGGGACGAAGCCCAAATAAATATTCCTTAACAGCTGGAATTCGATGAAGAGTAGGAGGAAATGCCACTGTCCTGGCTAAATCACTCTCATGTCTATTAAAGTTGCAATTTCATATTTTTAAGTTATATTTTTAAAATTTATTAAAATAAAGCCTTGAAATAGATGGTATCTATAAACAGTCCTACCTTGTTAAAGAATAATCCTATTAATCCTATAATTCACTATTGCCAGTTGAGAAATTGGCAAAAATATCATTTTCATCGACAAATTCAAACGTTTGAAGTTAGCTACTCCATGGTGGAGAATAGAAAACAAGGGTGGTAATTGGGAGGTAATTGTGTTATTATTTCTGGTGTAAATGAGTTTTAAGTGTGAGAATGACACCTATGATCGTATAATAGTGAGTTGACAACCTATTAAGCAAAAGACATAGAAATAATTATGTTTTGACTTTCTTAGAAAATATGAAATTGTAACTTTAATATGTATTAGTGGGAATTTGATGAGAAGTGGGAAGTAAGCCGCTGTCCAGGTCAAATTTCCCTCAGCACACTGCATGGCGTATATCCGGTAGCTATATTATAATACTTTTGAGTCTAGCTTCCTTTTTAGTAAGTAGAACAGCATAAAGTTAAACCCCAATTCATTTCATTTCATTTTTTAGTAAGTAAAAAGCCATGCGTGTATTATAGAATTATAGCCCCTTGTTGTCAATAGATATTTTCCGAACAACAATACTCGATCGTGATATAGCTATTCTGACACTTGCAACAACTCAACGCGTTTGTCTTTCATTTTTAATGTCGTAAATGAAAGATTGTATTTGATTTTATAATAGAACAAGTCATACAAATATCTAAGAAGACAATATACGTTATTTGTCCCTTTGAACAGTTTTATAGTATTAAGGACTGTATCATTTAGGGGGGGTTGGATAGCCGAATGGTTAGCACGTGCTGTATCACAAGACCTGTTATTGAGTCAACTGGCGTGGTTTCGAATCCCCGGTTGTACGTGACAAGGAGTAGGGTCGCCTGTCCAGCGTCGTGGGTTTTCCCCTGGTCCTCCGGTTTCCTCCCACTGTTAAAGACCCCTACGCGCAAGCGAATTATTGAATTAAAATTAAACCATATGTTAGTCCCGAAATGACCTAGTTTGTGTCGAGTGGACGTTAAACCCCATTTCTCTCTCTGTATCATTTAACACTCAGCAAGGTCACTTTAATAAGGAATATTAATATCTTGAAATCTGAATTTCACTAACTATAGGCAAAACACATGTGTGCTCCAGGCTACATAACAAACCTTATCTCTCAACCCTCCGTGTTTCGAGATAAGAAATGGTGCTATTAACTTCAACGCAGCACATGCGAGAGCGATTCACACCCGGCATTTGTAAACAAAATTGACAATATTTTTAATCAAAACAACGATTGATTATTGTTATGTATAAAATTTCGGCCACACCCAACTACAATTAAGCATATAATCCTACCTGAAACGGGTACAAATCCCCTCGTTTTAAATCAAAGCGACAGTAGATTGCTTTTTCCGACATTTTAAATTTACGTCTGTAACACAAAAACGGGGCCTCGTGTGCAATAGCCAACCAGAGAGAGAGAAATGGGGTTTAACGTCCACTCGACACAAACTAGGTCATTTCGGGACTAACATATGGTTTAATTTTATTTCAATAATTCGCTTGCGCGAAGGGGTCTTTAGCAGTGGGAGGAAACCGGAGGACCCGGAGAAAACCCACGAGGTTGGACAGGCGACCCTACTCCTTGTCACGTACAACCGGGGATTCTAAACCACGCCAGTTGACTCAATGACAGGCTTTATGATACAGCACGCCCGTGCTAACCATTCGGCCACCCAACCCCCCAATAGCCAATCAAAGTACTAATCTGATCAGGGTTCCGCAGTAGTAATACGCCGTAATTATGAACGTCCGAATCAATTTTGATAAAAACAACGCTTGATTTATTTTATTGTCAATATTTGCTGATAAATGAATGTTGTTTCAATAGATTGGATTGCGTATGTGTAATAAGTACTAATAATATAAAATTAACTTATTTTTAAGATGGTACATGCATTAATAAATAAATTGAGTTTGCCACTTGGAACTAAAGGCATCCAATCGTAGCTAAAAACAAGCACATCAGTATATCTCAGCGTTTTTAGTTACGTTCTCGTAGCTGGCTCCAGGCCAGCAACATGAACTGGAATGTGATTTCGACATGCAAATAAAATTGAACTGGGTTTAACGTCTTACTTTTCAGCACTCATCTGGCTAATGAGCAGCGTGCAGTGTGCCATGGAAGGGGGGATGAGGGGGTGGCCAGGACTCTTATTTCGATTTCAACTGCCATGTGATCTTTAACGTTCCGCATTCCGCACGACTAGACGCGTGTCCATGCCTCTGTCTGGCACCACTGCCAATGGAAAACCTTTCCCCACTATCGGCGGAGGACGGGGTGGGGATTACATTAAAAAAAACTGATTGGAATATCTGACTGTATTATATCCTGTTTATTTGTCTTGGATGTTGTCCACGAATAGTTGATACAATGAAGGGAATTTGTAACTCACTTCACAATATTGTCGTTTGGGGTCATTCAAACAGGTGGATCCACCACCCCCTAGACAAAATCAATAACAATTACATGTCATGAACTTTATGTCAACTTTAAAGTAGCTAAGTCTCTAACTCAATGATCAGTAGGACGTTAAACCCCATTCCATTTTATGTCTCTAACTCAATATCATCCAAAGTCTTCGACATTAAAAAAAAGAGATTTATTTGTCAATTTAAATCAACATTGGTGTTGTGATCTTACAGGGAAAAGATGGGCTTCTGATATCCAATATTCAAGACAAAATAAACATTTTACCATTGGTACACGAACCGTGTACCATAATGCGTTTCAGCGCCATTTGTAACAAGGGATTCGAATAATAAGGGTAGACATACTCCACAAGTCATGTCAAACGGTGACGTCATATTCGTATCTGTGCAGAGCATGCGTATCGGTGTAGGCTGGAATAACCAGACGCTAGAGATTGTCATTCGATTGAGAACATAACTACTTAGAAATTACAGTAAAAACAGAAGCGATTGAATGTAAATCAGTTTACATACATTCATATAATAAAACTGTTTTCCGGCGCCGGCGAACAACTATATAGGCAATACTATCTATGTTCTACCAGGGCGCTTAGTGTTATTTTATGCACTTTATTACGTATTTTGATGACATTCATTTTGGGGTGGGATTTGGATGGCGCCCTAGTTTGGGAACCACCCCCTATTCCCGGCTTCTCGTTCCACGACTACATTCAAAAGAATAAACATTTTCATCTACGTCACGCTACAACAGTGAATTCATATTGCCGTAAATAACGTAATAACTCTGCTATAATCCAGCCAACTTTAGAAACTATATTCCCACACTTTATATTTTTGTGGATCACGGAAATATGTGGTTGTGAGGTATTGTGAGATGTATTTTGCATGATATTAAGAAAGATATTTTTGTATATAATTTTGTTTGGCACATTAAAAATGCACAAGCTCACTAACCAGGACCTACGAGGTTCGAGTCAGGTTTCATTTTCGAACCTGATGTTCCTTTGTCAGTGATGTAGGACTGAGGTCCTGATAGAATGGAAAGAAAAACATTACCAGCACGTTGATTATATCCCGATAGATGGAAATTATTTCTATTTCCATAAAAAGAAATTCCTCATACGATTCACGAAGGTTTCCAAAGTGAACGACCTCCTACTTTTCAAAAGGGGATACAATCTACTACGCGTATTATTTCTATTTCCAAATAAAGAGATTAAACAAACGATTCACCTTCTACATTTCATATAGAAGCATTGCAGACAATTTTTCGGATTTATTTATTAGCAACCAAACCGTCCGACTTTGTAAAGAGCTTCCGTGTACAAATCGTCACTATAGCATTACAACAAAAGAGAGAGTTTTATGGGGTAACCCTGTATTAACCCACATAGTTATCTCATTGTATTTCTATATAATAAGGACAGTTATTGAGTTATTTTATGTGCTTAACGTGATATTCTTTTTGAATGTTCGATTGTTAAAATTAAACCATGAATAACTTACCCTGCTACTTACTTGGTTTGTAACAACACGATTAATAAATTAATGTTAAATCTTTACACCCCATACAAGTTTCAAGTTTCAAGTTTTTATTCACATAGCTGTAAGTCATTGACTTTTAGCTTTTAAACACAGTGCAGCAATGGTAACACATAAAATAGAAAAATTCATAACATGAGATTATATAGAAGTAACAGCTCACAGGGTGGGTAATGATTTCCGAAATTTGAAGGCTTCGAAGACATATTTACATAATTTAACTTGAAGATTTCCATTATTTGTAGACATTAATTCATTAAATTTATAAACAGTAGGGTGAAGTGAATAAAATTTAGGGATATATTTTGTTCTTAGGTGATTTAAAGATTTACAACACAGTGTAAAGTGAAATGAATTAGGGTTTAAGGTTTTACGTTTATGCAGCCATTTAGCGTATGAAATGAAATTAAATGGGGTTTAACGTCCTACTTTTCTGCTCCGACAAGGCTAATGAAGACGGACATACGCCATACAGTGTGTTATGAGAGGAATTTTGCCCGGACAGCGGAGCTAAGGCCTACTCTTATATCGAATTCCAATTGCCAAGGGATCTGTTATGTGCACGCCAATGTGTACACGGACCTCGTTTTTTCGTACCATCCGAAAGACTAGACAGCTGCCCCTGTCCCGCACCATTGGCAAAGGGAAACAACGCCGGAAAAGCTCGACCCACTTTCTCGACCAACGCCGGGATCGAACATTTGGCTTATGAAGACCGACATTAGACATGCAGTGTGTAGTTAAAGTGTTAGCGAATTTTTGCCCAGGCAGCGTTTCTGCCTAGCCCTACTATTTATCGAATTTTGTCAATGTTTGGACTCGGTTTTTCATCACCCCAACAACTAGACCCCTTTCTTATCCATTCCCTGCTGCAAGGGGAAACTAGGTTGGAAAATCCATACGGTCTTTCTCGGAAATGGACAAAAATTGTATCGCGCGCCCTTCCTTTGATGCCCTGGGATGGTGCGATATTGCAGTTTATTAATGGCTTATGACTCATGGCTACATTTCTACTGAATGAATGACATTTCCTTAAGTATTATATATACAAAATTTTTAATGCAATTGTCGTCATTTACGTTTTGGGTTGGTAAAAAATGAATTAATGATCCCGAACAATAACTTGTCACAGGTACAATACGTCACGCGTTACTTTACTGTATCTTGGCAATTGTTGACTAATATTTATTGAATAAAGAGGTTTGATCAGTCCATACGTATATAATAGTGAAATTGTATAGGTAAGTTTGTTTTCAACTTGAATAATACTAGGTAGAGAGTATATGGTAAAAAGACATACACGCATTGTACGTTTCTTTACCTTGTACCGGCATACCTGTACGTGACGTACCAATTCAAATAAATATATAGTATTGTAAGTAACAAACTGTTCAATAGTAGAATATTTAACATTAACATACATACAGTTATATTTAGTGACTGATATAGAAGTAAAAGGTAAGAGTTTAAATCTCGTTCATATATAAGTGAAATGAAATGAAATGGGGTTTAACGTCCTACTGTTCTGCTCCTAAACTGGGCTAATGAAGACGGGCATACGCCATACAGTGTGCTATGAGGGAAATTTTGCCCGGACAGCGGCACTATCGCCTACTCTTATATCGAATTCCAACTGCCAAGGGATCTTTTACGTGCATTCCAATGTATATACGGGACCTCGGTTTTTCGTCTCGTCCGAAAGACTAGACAGCTGTCCTTGTCAGGCCCTCCGTCCTGCATCACTGACAAGGGGGAACCACGCCGGAAAATCTGGATGAACTTTCTCGGCCAATGCAGGGATCGAACACCCGACCTCCAGGCTAGCTGATATATAAGTATATCAAGATTAAATGTTCGGATTATAGTGTAGTTCAAGAATCGCAGAGAAAATGACAATCTGGAATTAGTTAATTGAAAAAAAAATAATTCTCTTCCTAATATCATAATATTAAGCCGCAACTTAAACCTAACTTGAAATTCTTTATATCGATTCGTAGGTGAGTGGTGTGTGGTCAGATTGGATATGTTTTGTTACTTTTAAGACCCTTAGACAATGTTTGATTTTTTTTAAAATTATGGTTTGTATCCGGAATGTTATATTTTCTGGAATAAAGGGATTATAGAATGCAAGAAAAAAAAAGATTTTCCCCGATTGTCAATTCTTGTTTCTCTTTTGTTTGAATATGAATTTTATCCTCAATGTTTGATTTTCTGGAATATGTAAACTACACTACAGAAGGGATCATAGAACAATAAATAATATATCTACTAGATGTTAATTCCTAGTTTAAGTCACAATGTGTGAGTTTCATTCTTTGGATATTATCAGATTTCGCATGGCTTAATCCACGCTAAGATACACACACACATTGATTATTTAATCAGACATAATTCAAAACCTAAATCTGCCTTTCTTTAGGCCTTAGACATTAATTAACTTACCAAGACCATAATCAAACCTCGATGCCATCGTATAGTCTAGATTTTCAATAGATTTAAATACGTTGTTCGGTTGGTGCGGTTGCCGTAAAAGGGGATAATCGAGACTTTGTTTATTATTTTAAAAACGGTAGCAATGACAATCAAGGCTACACTGTTCTTCTAACGACGATCACGAGGATCAGGGTCAATTAATTTGACTGTAATTATCAGCATAGCAAGAAGGACCAGCTCTATATCTATTCTTACATAATGTATCTTTAATATTCAATTAAGAAAGCATCAAACAGGTTAAAACAGGCCCATCAATTTCATTCGCCGCAAAAAAACAAGATGGTGGGCCGTCTTATTACATAAGGAGAAGCATAGATCGATGGAGTTTTTTAATCGGTCATATCCTTGTATATACTGAACAGATTTGAACCATTTATGGATGGATATTGATATTTTTTTTTTTTAAGGGACCAAATCATTGAAAAACAAGTTGTTATATTATTCAAACATTGACATCTCAATTACTAGTCCGTTGGCCGTATCGGGGTGTTCAGATTAGAATATGTGAATATTTTGCGACATATCTGTCAATTTGTCGTTGAGCTAAAGGTATATGTATTCTAAGACAAACTGTGGTTTTTAGGAATATTATGAACGTTGAATCTCTAAAAATGTTATAAGTTCAAAAAATCGATCATTTCCGTTATTATTTACAAAGATGTGGTGAATTTAATAATAATATGATCAAGCCATCGCCACCTATACGTGTTGGCCAGGCTAAAATCCTCTGATAATCCTCTTTCTAATCCGATTGAATCGATGCCAGGAGATTATCTACTCTTGATATATTGACTTTCTTAATTAAATGTTAAATTATCAACATCTTTGCGGAGATACTGATCAAATGACAATCAGCGGTTTTATTATGCTTTGGTTTTACTGTAATTTGCTTTTCTTTCAGGAATTTAACAAAAGGTTCAAATACTCAAAAATCAGGATGAGGATATTTAGTTTGGCAGTAGTTTTACTTCTATTTGATCAATGTTTGGCACCTGATCCTGTTTTAACACCCGCGACTTTAACGGACACTGAATCTAATACGGCTGATAGTAACAGTAATATATTTTGGTCGGATGTACCATCCGGAAAACACTACAAAACAGACGCTGCTTACGACGATAGTGGACTTGGACCCATGTATGATTTCGCTAGGAGTTTTATTGGTTCAGTGTTGGGTAGTTTCAACAAGAATGCTGGTATGTAGACCAGAAATCCTTTTAAATCCTTTTAAATCCAATAAATCTTTTACGTGGTAGTATGGAAGTCGATTAGGGTCAACAGAATTAAATAAAATTACTCTGATTATCTGGAAATGTCGAATTATATAGTTAACTCACCATTACGATATGATCAGTATATTTTATGTAGTTACGAGTTAACTATATCGTAATATCGAGATAATAATGACAATCGAAACGAAAACCAACATGAAAAGGAAAATATGCTCGTTTCCGTTTTCGTTCACGTCTCCATTTTCGTTCACATCGGTTTTGCAATCCGATCTATAATCATATCTAAAATTATGCTTTATTTCTATTCAGATAATCGAACATATTACAACTTTTACCAATTATTGGACAATACATACTGAGTATTAAGATTATTAGATATTTTTAAACAACTAAGAATTATTCAAGTTAAACTTTCAACTTGTCAACGGAAAGTTTTAAATCTATTTTTTGGCACATGCAAAACAAACAAACAGTATTTTGCATTTCAGCACATGTTCCACAATGAACACTGCACATACGTACTTTTAATATATGTCACGAGTAACAGATTCGTATACACGCCAGCGTGAATCCAGTTTCATAGGATGTTGTCACAAGTACACATGAACCGATGACGTTTTCGTACCTACAATGAAGGTCTCTATTAACTCGTAATTACGAGATAGTTAACTCGTAATCAGAAGATAATCAGAATTTGATTTACCCAAAAATGGTCTTCCCTACTAATGATCTTACGCACTAATGGTCTTCCGTGTGAAGGCTTTTTACAGCAACTTACAAAACATCCCATAATTCAACAGTCATAATCATACTACATGTTTTATACAAGTCAGTCCATTGTTCATGCATATTTTTTTAATAATAGGGTGCTCTTGATTATATTAGAAATTTGATTTAATTTAGGGTTAGTTAAAAAGGTATTGATAACAGTTCAGTGTGATAGGTATTTTAGCATTGTATAGGCTCATTAAAAATCATTATTTCTTTCGTCAAACGCACAGTTCTCACAGTATGGAATGGTGGGATTTACTGTCGATTTTTTTGTCGAATGTGGTGTTGTTGGTGATTTTATATCCGTGATCACTGATCGAACTCCATCGTTGCCTCCGGTCTCCTACAGGTTTTTTTTTTTAATGTAACGCAGTTTGTCGTAGAACAATTATCCTAATTACTCACCGAACCCCAATCTCTACCACCGTTATTTCCGGCACCCTATAGGTTTTCTTTTAATGTAGCGCAGTCTGCAGCATTGTACGATCACCTTTATATTAAGCAGAATCTGGTGCACCTTGGACGAATTGATGTGGGCATCTACCTACCATGCTGCAGATTTGTATAGGCCTACATTATTTCTCACTTATATTTTTTGTACTTCACAGATTTTATTATTGGAATAGTAAAGAAGGAAAACCCCCTCGACGATCCTCAGTCGGTAGGTTTTAGTTTCGTATTTCATGGATTTTGTAATTTCATTGTAATTTCTAACTGAACACAATCGTTTATGCCTATTCACCCATTCTTTGCAGTTTTTTTATTATCATTTTTTTTTATCATTTGTAAAACAGCCATTACTATTTACTGACACATTGTAATTTAGAATAATGTTGTTCATTGTTCATTCCCTTTGCTCCCAAAACGATAGGGTACACGACTCCTCTACGGATTTTAAAATGTTCATTGTGTCTTAAATATTAGATATTAGGATCCCACATTTTCATGGCAACATAACAACATCAATATGGATTGACAGGGACCAATATTTCGTTCTAATACATGTCTTTCATATCGAATATTATATAGAATATTGAGTTAGAGACTTGGCTCCTTTAAATTCCGGGGGGTTGGATGGCTGAATCGTTAGCGTGCGCGCGCTGTATCATAAAGTCTGTCATTGAGTCGACTGGCGTGGTTTCGAATCCCCGGTTGTACGTGACAAGGAGTAGGGTCGCCTGTTCAACCTCGTGGGTTTTCTCCGAGTCCTCCGGTTTTCTCCCACTGCTAAAGACCCCTACGCGCAAGCGAATTATTGAAATAAAATTAAACCATATGTTAGTCCGAAATGACCTAGTTTGTGTCGAGTGGACGTTAAAACCCATTTCTCTCTCTCTCTCCCTTTAAATTCCTATCGCCGAAACTTCATATTTGGAATGGTATTACCGTGATGAGATTTTTTATTTGAGAAAATGCATAATACTCAATGAAAACAAATTTTTCATCGGGGAGCACCCCCCCCCCCTCTCCAATTTTATACCAAAGCAGCCTCTTCTCCAAACCCCTCCATAACAAGCCCCGCCAGAAAATGCTGGCTGTGTCCTTGATATTTAGCATTTAATATTTTAAATTTAAGAAAATCCAGGATTCATAAACTGATCATTGCAACTCAACCCTTGACTAATTACATCATAGTCTGTTTTCCGCTTGCACTAGATCTTCAACCAACTGTTTAATTTGTACTAAAGTGTGTTGCTGTCGGTAGGGTTTAGACTCCGCTTCTACCGAAATGAGCAGTGAGAGAGACGAAACCGGAGTAACGGGTGTAAATCCTTGGGGATGAGAGAGCGCCCCTATCTCCAAGCTACATACGCTAACACAATGGTCGAAACCAGGACCATTACCAGGTAGAGCTCGAAGCGCAACACTCTAGACCACTAGACTATCCTAATCCTCCAATAAAGCTGATTTGTTTAACTGTTTCAGGTGGCTCTGCATTTTATTGGTTTTGCAATATGCTTGGTGATTGGTATCTTGTTTATGATCATCTTTCCAATAATTGGTTGTTGCTTTTGCTGCTTTCGATGCTGCGGACAGTGTGGTGGGAAGATGATGCAAACGCAGTCTCCATCGACATCATGCAGACGTATTGTTTACAGCGTCATTTTATTGGTTCTCATTGTTTTTACGGCGTAAGTCTCAAACGCTTAAAGTAAATATTAGCTTTAATTTCTCATAAAAACACGCATTTGAAGAATAATAATTAATAATTTTAACATGGTAAGATGAAACATCGACACGAAAAAACATCCCTCCCAAGCATATACCTCAAGCAGGTCCAACTCACAACCAAAAAACATAATAGCACAGTGAAAGTTTGTTAGCTAGCTGAATGCCTCAAGTTGTTCTGGAAAGTGAAAGTAGGACATTAAACGTAGGTAATTGACAGCGTCATTTTATTGGTTCTCATTGTTTTTACGGCATAAGTCTCAAACGCTTAAAGAATATATTAACTTTAATTTCTCATAAAAACACGCATTTGAAGAATAATAATTAATAATTTTAACATGGTAAGATGAAACACTGACACGAAAAAAACATCTCTCCCAAACATATACCTCAAACAGGTCCACCTCACAACCAAGAAACATAAGAGCACTTCGAAAGTTTGTTAGCTAGGTGAACGCCTCAAATGTGACCTGACAGCAGTTGTTTTAGAAAGTGAAAGTAGGACATTAATTGTAGATAACTGGAGCAATGGGTTGGAGCCTATCAGATTCCTCGATCGTCGCGAATACCAAGTCTATGGCTTTCAAGCTAAAATGTCTACCTGTGATAATCGAGTTGCAAAGTTCAAGGTTCATTCAATGTCAAGGTTTCCGTGGAGGTCGCGATGTCACTACCTCTGATTGGACGCTACTGCTCACGTGTCTGTAGATAACATAGCTATAAGTTCGAAATTGTGAAGTAAACAAGCAACGACCAGATGTTGTGAAACTCGCAGTCGTTGTTTCAGGAACATGCTGTCATTGGTGCAGGGCGGATGACCTGGCAAGGAAGGTCTCTGCTCGTTCGATTGTACAAAAAGTTGGGTTCACCCGTGTACACTTTGGCGTAGACAAATAAATTTATTTATCAATTATTTGTTTTTGCGTCGACTGTTTTATATTTGACAGAGTTGGATGTGCGTGTGTTTATGTGACTAATGACCAGATGTCAACAGCTCTAAATACATATGATGATACATTTGGTAATAATGTGGATGACATCAGTGTGTATCTCGATAACACCGTTGATGTAAGTATGATTGTACAGTACATTGATGTAAGTAAGGTTGTCCAGTACATTGATTTACGTAGCTGTGTCTAGTACATTGATGTAAGTAATGTTGTCCAGTAAATTGATCAAAGTAAGAGTTCCAATACATTGATGTAAGAGTAAGATTGATTATAGACATTATTTTATATCCCTTGTTAAAAACGTAAAGAAGCAAAAAAAAAAAAAAGCCCCTCATCTGAGTAAAAAAAAAACTTTCATGCCATATGTACATTGCGAATTAGCATGCATTGATATATTATTTTATTACTTTAACATGTGTAATAGGCTTTGTGATTGTATCACGCTCATTTGTGAAAGTTTCATTATTTTTTTATTTTTTTTCGTGAAATCATTTAAAATCTAGATATGACATGTAGTATAATATGCATATTGATAACATATCGTTCCTCGTCGGTCACATTTTGCAATACCTTGCCGCCCAATCTTCTGTTTATTCCAAAGGGAAGATGGTGTAAAAAGCTAGATAAAAAAATGAAAAATAAGTTTAATTGGTTGAATGTGGTCATTTTTGGACTAGGGTCCACTACATATCCTGTTGTTCTTGTTTTTGTTGTTCTTGGCGGCGAGACTCTTCGAAGAAAGCCTATAAAGCCCTGCCAGTTTATATACTGTTGACATGATACTTGGTATTATTGTTCCTTCGACAATTGCGCATCGACTGACGAACTTGGATATTTGATATGACACTTGCAATATGGCTGTGATGACGTCATACTCAGTTTCAGGTTCATAGTTCGCCGGTACATGTTTTTAAAGAATTTATTAGCACTTATTCTAACATTTATTCAATTAAAGGTTTTTAAAACGCGTAGAAACGATTTAATTTCGAAATATTTTAGCATTTTATCGAGAATTTTTTCGGGGATGTTTTGTTTGTATATTTTTCAGCAAATCAAACGCATTTTGTCTACGGATGTAAATTTTGCACTAGATGTTGTTAAAAGAGATTTAGATAGTAAGTACATTATATTAATATTTTAAATAAAATCATATAGGGTTTAACGTCCTAGTTTTCTGCACCAACGGGGATATTGAAGAAGCACATATGCTATGAAGTGTGGTTTTGGTGAAATATTGCTAGGATCGCGGCGTTTTGGCCTACCCTTTATCGAATTCCTACCACCAATGGTTCTTTTATGTACATACCAGCTTGACACAAGACCTAGGTTTTTCGTACCATTCGTACGACTAGACACTGACCCTTCTACCTGTACCACTGACAATGGGAAACCACGTGGAACTTGGTCTGCCAAAACAACGACCGACTCTAAGTGAGACGCAGTGGCACCTAAAATGAAATGAAGGTTATCGTCTTACGTTTCTGCATAAACCAGGCAAATACACTCGGCAAACCTCGGTAGATTCCTATATCATACATCTAACCTCGGATGTATGATAGTAAGTGATATGTACTTACAATTGCGATGCGGCTATCGGTTTACTTATCAGAAAAACTTCCGCTTTTTAGAAAGAAGTTCTAAAAATGACATTGTTCGAAGAGTGTGTAGAGTGTCCACGACAAAATTCTACTTTGTTTAAAGAAAATCGGATAAACTTGAAAGGAAAACAGCTCCAGACATTGACATGCGTCTTTTTGGGCGCCGTTATTTGTCATCCGGGAACTTAAAAGTAGTTCTAATGACGGAATTTTCCATACAGCCGAGGCTAGATGTAGGGTACCGGAGCCTGCTGAGGTTTGCCGAGTGCAGGCAAATGAAGACGGACATACGCCATGTAACATAATATGAGGAAAATTTTGCCGGAATATCCCGATGGCTCGTCAATCATGGATTATTTAGAGACAGTAAACAAAATCTGTATAATCTGTATATCTAATGGATGATTGTATTCTTGCAGATACTGGTGTACTGGTCAGCGTTCCTGTAAGAGATAGATTTGACCAGCAATTAAATGTGAATAATCTATTCACTCAAGTGGACAATCTACAAACAGGTGAATGTTTATATTATCATTTGAAAGATCCAATAATGTTAATGTTATATCAATGTTATTTTACGTGAAAGATACATTATGGGAGATTCGATAACGAGTTGGCAATTCTCACTATAATAGTTAAAAACTAGATAATGTAAAGGCACTTTGCTGAAAATTTCATTCAAATTGATCCACTATGAACCGAGAACTAAGCGATTGAAATTTCCGCCTAGCCTCGACCATCATTACTAAAGTCAGTACGATAAACATCATAGTTTCGATTATCCATTTAATCGTTAAATCGTGAAGGAAAATTATGCAGCAAATCGGCTCATAATCCACTAAAGATGCCATCTAGAGTTGATTATGGTCTGGATAGGTTAATTAATGTCTAATTAATAATTTAGATAACATTTCAGGCCCAAAGAAAGACCTGCAATAGACAGATTTAGCTCTTGCATAATGTATGTTTAATGCTAGTTATGTTACTACTGTTATGTTACAGATCGCACAAATGTCGTAACTCAGTTTGATACAGTTGAAACAGACGTGAAAGCCTTCAACTCGACTTTTTCAAGTTTTGAAGGTGAAATAAATTCTTGGATAAGTAGTTACGAATCTACCAGGACTGCGTGTGGCAGCTGTACCAGCTTCCCGGTTGAATCTGGTCTAACACCTACAATTGACACAACCAAGGTAAATGTTTTACTAAATATAGAAATTTTAAAATTATTTTTGGCCTAAGTACGAAGATGAATCTTGACCTTTTGAAAAACCAAAAATGTCAATGTTGATATCAGCCCAATCCCCAAAATGGCACAAGAAACACAATACCTGTTACATTTTTCGTGTTACATTATGTACCCCATTTCTGTATGATATCATGGTATATCTTTTATGTATATTATCACGGTGTCTTGTATTTCTGTATGATATCATGGTATATCTTTTATGTATATTATCACGGTGTCTTATATTTCTGTATGATATCATTGTATATCTTTTATGTATATTATCACGGTGTCTTGTATTTCTGTATGATATCATGGTATATCTTTTATGTATATTATCACGGTGTCTTGTATTTCTGTGAGATATCATAACATTTTGTATTTCTGTGTGATAACCCGGTATTTTGTATTTCTGCGTGATATCATGGTATCTTATGTGATTTCGTGGTATCTTGTTTGATATCATGTATCTTTAATTGTATTTCCGTGTAATATCATGATATCTTGTGTGATTTCGTGGTATCTTGTTTGATATCATGTATCTTTAATTGTATTTCCGTGTAATATCATGATATCTTGTGTGATTTCGTGGTATCTTGTTTGATATCATGTATCTTTAATTGTATTTCCGTGTAATATCATGGTATCTTGTATCTCTTTATATATCATAGTATCTTGGTTTTTTTTTAGATTAACACAGCTCCTATAAGAACAGAAGTTGACAAAATTAAAGACGAAGACTTAACTGCCGATGTACAAGCGGTGAGTATAAATTTATAAAACTATACCGTTCGTCATTATACTTTAAAGGATTAAGCAATATTTGATTTATTTTCTAAAGACCAGGTTTGACGTAATTCACACCTCATAAACACATTCATAATTTTCTTTCGATTTGTCTTCGAAATTAGTATGTACATCACATGATCATTGAGATTTCTAATCTCGACACTAAAAGCAATGACCTATAACACCGGGTTTTACGGAAAGGTAGTAATCAGGCTGTAGTACTCTAGATTTCTTTTAGTTGACTTTCTTCTTTTATTTGCGGTGTTTTGGTAGATGGACGCATAGATGTAATAAGGCTATACGGAGCTGTACGCTCCCGTCCCAAGTACTTTAGATTTTTTAAAGTTTATACACTTTCTTCTTTTAGTTACGAGAATGTACACATGGGGGTAATTTATGGAGCTGTAGACGCTCCCATTCCGAGTACTTTAGATTTCTTTCAGCTGATACGCTTTCTCCTTTTAGATACGTGTGCTTACATAAATTGAGATAATTTATGGAGCTGTAGGCCCTCCCATTCCAAGAACTTTAGATGATACGCTTTCTCCTTTTAGTTGAGGGTGTTTACGTGAGCAAACACTTGGAAATAATATGACTATACATACGCTCCCATCACAAGTACTTTAGATTTCTTTTTGCTGCTACGCTTTCTCCTTTTAGTTCCGCGGGTTAAAGTGGGTGGACACTTGGATCAACGCTTACTGGATAGCGGGTTTGGATGGCCGAGTGGTCTAACGCGTGTACTGCCGATTA
Organism: Patella vulgata; assembly: GCF_932274485.2. Taxonomy (NCBI): domain Eukaryota; kingdom Metazoa; phylum Mollusca; class Gastropoda; family Patellidae; genus Patella; species Patella vulgata. The sequence goes on from NC_065881.2 coordinate 20,350,710, forward strand.
TAAGGTCTGTCATGGCGTTGTGTAGTTTCGACCACAAGGAGTAGGGTCGCCTGTCGAACCTCGTGGGTTTTCTCAAGATCCTATAGTTTCCTCGCACTGCGGAGATCCCTAGTAAAAGCGAATTATTGAAATAAAGCTGTACCATATGTTAGTCCCGAAATGACACAGTTTGTATGGAGGTAAGTTAAACCCAATTTCTCATTCTTTCCATTTTAAGTGACAATTTTGATCTTAGATATATTTTCCAGGCAAGAACTGAATTTGACGGAATCGTTGGGAAAGTTGATACAGGAATAACAGATGCAGGTGTTGTTGCAGGTAGAATTTTAATCTTATTCGGTTGTCGTTCGCTTAAAGTAAAGATGCGTCATTTGTATTTTTCGCTAAAATATCAAATTTCTCACGATTTAAAGATACATTATGTAAGATTTAGATAAAGAGCTAGCCATTCTTGCTATAATAGTTCGAAAATACATAATGTAAAATGAATAATTTTAAAATTTCATTCAAATTACTCTATTGCTAGCGAAGATATTAGCCTATGAAGGTTTGACAAGACGTGTGTAATAATTTCAACCACCGTACTGGTTGTTCGAAGCTAAGTCTCGCTCCTCCATTTTTAGCTTAAATCATAGTATGGCTGAACTGTTATAATCTATTCAATATGGGAGAAATCCGATGCCTTCGACTGTTGATTTAATAATGTCTAATTAATAATTTAGAAAACATTCCAGGCCTAAAGAAAGACCTGCAATAGACAGATTTAGCGCTTGCATAATGTATGTTTAATCTAAAATACAAACGCTAGATAATACCCCGGCTTAGATTCAATTGGATTTCAAACAGGATCATGAATTATGTTTGTAAAAAAAATGGCGGCTCTTATTACTTTAAGAAGCAGCATCGATCTGCGAAATTTCAATTCAACATATCTTTGCAAATACTGAACGGGTTGAATTATTTCTAATGGTATCCCTTTTAGGGACACGTCTTTCCCAATATTGTAGTTCCCAAGGAATTCATATTGCGCTAAATTGACTCAATGAGGCTTTGACCGTTTATTATTACGAATAATGTTTGTGCGTTTCTATCTTTCCAGTGGTCAAAAACAATCTTGTTTCTTTCCAATCAGAGATAGCACCAATAATAGCAGAGATCGAAAAATTCCAGAGTGACGTAAGTTTTCTGCTTTGTAACGACTATCCTTATTTCTCAGTCTAAACGAAATGAAACGAAAAGCAGTTTACCGTCCTACTTTTATGCTTTAACCGGAATAATAGAGACGGTCTTATGTCATACATTTTGGTATGATGGACATTTTGCCTGTACAGTGGGGCTACGGTCTACAATTCTATGTCCAACTGAATGGTTCTTTTACTGGCACGCCAATGAGTACACGACATGGGACCCCCGGTTTTCCTTCCATACCAATGATTATAATGGCGCTATTTGCCAGGCCCGCCGCCATGCATCACTTACAGAGGGAACACAGACTGGCCAAAATCGAAATAAAAAGCCATTGCATTTAGCGATAAGTTGTGACAGGTGTCGTACCCTAAGGTGGAGTTTATGGCATATCTGTTCTTATTTGTGGAAATAAAAAGCCATTGCATTTAGCGATAAGTTGTGACAGGTGTCGTACCCTAAGGTGGAGTATGTCATTCTTTATGGCACATCTGTTCTTATTTGCGGACAAAGTATTGCTTTACATTTATATATTAAACTGCTTGTATGTTTTTAATGAAATGGGGTTTTACGTCCTACCTTTCTGACTCAACTAGGCTAATGACGATGGACACACTCTGTGCAGTGTACGTTGAGACGAAATTTCCCCGGACAGCGGTATCTCGACCTACTCTTCTTGTAATCTGTCTGTCAAGGGTTCTTTAAAAGGTAGACGGGACTTGTATTTTGTATTACTTTGTATATTAAACTACTTATATTTTGATGGGTTTTTTGTAGTCGGCTGGAAGTCTGGATTTATCACAATACAAAACTACGGTAACTGACTACAGTGAACAGATGGCGACTTATGAGCGATACAAGTAATCCGTTTCTCTTAAATAAACATATAATTAAAGACAATGTGTTCAAGAAGCCCTCTGAAGCCTTTCAGTGTTTAACGCACACACGATCGTACTATGGACAATGCAGAACAATGCACCTATCATGACGTAATCGCGGCCATCTTTGAATTCTAACGTCATATCAGAATTCAATTTGCCAAGGTTCATGTCGATCGTACTTGAATTGCCGGAGTCTTGGACTTTTTTCGAAGAGCGTCGCCCCTATGAAATGAAATGAAATGGGTTTTAACGTCTTACTGTTCTGCTTCGACTGGGCTAATGAAGACGCCATACAGTGTGCTATGAGGCAAATTTTTCCCGGGCAGCGGCACTGTGGCCTATTTTTAAATCGAATTCCAACTGCCAAGGGATCTTTAACGTGCATGCCAATGTATACACGGGACCTCGGTTTTTCGAACCATCCGAGCAACTTGACAGGTGTCCTTGTCAGACCCCCCCCCCCCCCGTCCTACCCCACTGACAAGGGTAAACCACGTCGGAAAATCCCGATGAAGTTTCTCGGCCAATGTAGGGATCGAACCCCCGACCTCCAGGCTAGCGAACCAGCGTCTTACCCATTTAGCCACCGTGGCTACGTCACCCGGAAGAAGAAAAAGAAGAAGAAGGAAAAATGGCCGCTGTTGATTAGGCTCTCTTTATGGGCACGTATGGATAGATTCAAAAGCCCCGAGATTTACACACGTTATGAACTGGGTTTGTAAATTTTAAATGGTCTACCCTTTTGTTTTGTTTTTTATTTCTAGGTGGTATGCTGGTATCGGAATCGGAAGTATCATAGCTTTGGTTGTTGTTTTACAATTACTTGGATTAGCGTTTGGTTTCTGTGGAAGTAGCGCCAGCACGCTGCCAACAGAACGGGGCCGTTTGTCGACTTGTGGAGGGAATATGCTTATGGCGTAGGTGTCAATAATCCAGGTGTACATTGATTCATAAATAAGATGGAAATGAAATGAAATTGGCTGTAACGTCCACTGTCCTGCTCCATACAGTGTGCTAGGAGGGACATTTTCCCAGGACAGCGACACTATCGCCTACTCTTATATCGAATTCCAATTTCAACTGACAATGGCCCTCTTACGTGCACGCCAATGTGTACCTCGATTTTTCGTCCCATCCGAAAGAGTATACGTTGTCCCTTGCACCACTGACATGGTGAAACCACACAGAAATCCCTATAAACTTTCTTGGCCAATGCAATAAACAATACACAGAAAACAAAATTGTGTAGCTGCTGTTTTTCGTAACAATGTGGGGCGATAAAACTTAAAAACAGCCGTTCTGCTAAACAACAAACACTAAATAAACCTGTAAATAATTGGACCAATCATATTGAAGAGCGTCAGTATCATGTGACATTAAAATTGGTTATTCAATTTCTTGTACCGCCCCCATTTTAACGGCTATGAACGCTTTCATTAACTATTCATAGCGATACATTAAAATCAAATATGGTGGATACGAAATTTGGACGTGATTGCATTAAGCACTGTAACTGGTGGTTTAACGCCATGCTTTCACAGTAGTGATATTACAGGCAATACAGCATCAAATAACATCTGAATATTTCATCTGCGGCAGAAATTTGAAAACCAAAATAATGTTTTTTTAATATATGTCGTCGACCATGATTCATTTAACGTAAATGCCGATCATTAATCGCTTCATATATTTATTTATTTTTAGATCTGTTGGGTTTATCTTTATATTTTCGTCTCTGTTGATGTTTATTACGACACTCTCGTTTACGCTAGGAGCACCGATGGAAAAATTTGCCTGTGAACCACTGACTCAACCCGAGAAGATCTTATCGGTAAGGTTAAATACACTCTTTGTTGAGAAATGTATCAGAAGTATGTATATCCCTTGAAGCTATAGCTAAACTCGCTGTCTCCCAAGACCCTATATATGGAAAGCTAGGGCAGAGTATATAATTAGTAAGTTCCACGGGATTTTACAGCTTAGTTTACCCTTGTCTGGAGATCGGATGAGACAAAACAATGAGTCCCCGTGTATACCATTGTATGAGATGACGTGCAGGTAATGTGGCTACCGGAGCAAATTGTCTCGATAGCGTGTATCGATGTCATTATCAACCAGGCTGGTGTAGATTGGTACGATAAGTAACTTGGGCCTTCGAGGGTTAAACCCCATTTCATTTTATTTCAATTCCTAGTTCATATCACGAATATCAAACCGTACTTCCTGGATTATGCCCCGCCCCCGATTGTACAAAAAATCGCGTTTTTAGCTTGTGGAACCCCTAAAGGTCACAATTTTTTTTATCCGATTTAATGAAACGTTTAAATTTATCAATGTTACACCATGACGGTTGAGTTCGCATTTCGTGAAAAACGAACCGAAACTGCCCAACAAAATGGCCGCTCCCCGCAAGCAAAATAGGTTGTTGACCAATTTGTATCCCAAAGACCTGGGCTCCTTTCGATACTTGCGCGTATCGGATCGTAACGTTCTGGATTTTACGTAAAATCGCTTTTATTAGTTGGTTGTCTATCCATCTCTTGCAAAATGTGAGCATATCTTGACTTGCAACCACTGGTAACCAAGGGAAGTAACTTCAGCTAGAAGTTTCTAAAACAATAAAACGAAAGGCTAGACAGTTGATTATATGTTTTCCTCTTGTTAATTGACAGCTGTTAGACGCATTTGGTGTTGGTAATCCTTTAGAAAGTGTGTTTGGTAAAGGTATAAACATCACAATAGGTGATGTTTACAGGTACGTATTAATAATATTCATCAAGGTTGTTAGTTTACATGGAGAATTTCAACTAACATGCGTTCTGAACTCTCAACCTCGTTTTTTGTTGACCAATCCAACCGATCATACGCGGTTCCTTGCAAAAGAACTTTACATCAAAAGAAGTGGGGTTGTATCATCGTGTATATTCAGAGACATTGTTCGGAGTTTTTGGCATTTAAAAAATGTTTCTTATTTCCTTTTTGAGAGCTTACCAAAGTAAAAGTGGGTATTTCATGTTCGTAGTTTATTACTTTTGATAATTTCAGGGATTGCGGTGCTGGAAAATCAGTTTATGATGCCTTCAAACTTGATCAACTATCGGCATTTGACCTTTCAGCGATAACGAATTATAAAGATGTAAGTAAGCATCCATCTCGGTTATAATAAGCACAGTCTGACTTTTGCCCGATTTTAGTCTTTGGGACAATGTTTAGAACGAACCGAGGGAACATTTGATTAAATAATGGTAAATTTAATTTTGCGTTTGGAAATGTTATAAGATTTATAGAAAGCGCTAACAATATTATGTTTAGAGGGCTTCAAATCTTACATAAATTATTATTTTAACATTTAATCACATGACAAGATAACCAACTTTCTAGACCCGTGGATGGCTAAATAATCGAGTCTAAAGCCCTTATTGTCAAATACCCTGGCTACTATAATAACGATCTGTGTTACATCTTCAAACAGTCATAACGTCGATCAGAATAAAGTAATGTGACTGAAACTTTCAATATATTCATTTTTCATTAACTATTTTTGAACTATTATAGCAAGAACGACCAAGACTGTGTCTAAATCGTACATAATGCATCAAATACAATGTGATAAAATAACTATACAGGTCACAATTCTATGGAATACAAGTATACACAACTTATAACTGAGCGACGTTTTGACTAGGCTTCTCTAGTCATTATCAAGCAATTACTAAATGCCATTGAAACAATTTATGAAATAACTAATGTAAGTAAAATAGGTGTCCAAGTGTTGTAAGGTATGTCATTCGGTTAAGTGGTGTCTTACAATATCTATCGTTAACTCACGCAGAATTTACATATTTCAGACATTAAAGATTCAAGAAGAAATAGACAATATTGCTGTTGACTTTAGTACTTTCGATCTAACTCCGGCTGCATTAACAACTACCCTGAATGACTTTAATGCGTCCATTACTGCCATGGATTTTGATACCTATAATGCGGAGGTAAGGATTATTTACACAGCGGAAATTACTGGGCGGGTGTAGGGGCAATATTATGTAAGTACGTGCAACCAAGTTTCAGACCAAATAAACTTGTTTAAAAAGGTCCTTCTAAATCGAATGAAGGCGAAATGGTAACTATACCCTGTCTGCGGCACGATACCCACTAGAGCCTGTAGCCAGATCACCGAACAGCCTCGGGTAAATTACGTTAACCTCAGTTTTTATATACAGCCGATATATTATACTACAGCTGTCGACTTATTATAATTGTAACAGATTTCGAAGCGGGATACTACCAGGGTAATACACACGGTATTCTGATCCCTGGTGAGTGTTCGTGGGACATTTTATTCTTAGATGGGTTTATTTGTTTGTTTGTTTTTATTTTTGTTTGGGTTTTTATTCGGAGGGGGGGGGGCAAATTCACGTTGTCTATTACATTATATATTCGTCTAAAAGCGTGATTACAATAGTTTTAAATATTAAAATATTTAAGGTGATTATTCGGAAATCGTGTAAATACTTCATAAGCCGGCGAATAGACCTGGGACTTACGGGCGTGGGACCGTCCAGCGTCGAACCAATGAACTTCGGATCAATGATCAGACACAATTATATATAACATACAAATCGTCATTTCCTGTTGAATGAAAGTCTGTAGCCTACTTCTGTAAACTGTTTAGATGTATTATATAATTTGATTTAAATGATGTTCATTAAAGATGCATTATGTATGAGCTACATCTGCGTATTACGGGTCTTTATTGACTTTAAACAAACTATGTATGGACGGCCTAAAATCAACTCGTTAGACTATCGAATGGCCGTGATTTAAATAGATTTTGAACACCAGCGAGATTTAAAATGTTAACGATAAAATGGATAATCAAGACTTAGCTACGATAATAAACAATCTACGCTAACCCTACAAATAGTCATAACTTGGCTTATAATAGATTAACATTAAGGAAATTTTCTATATATTCATTTTTCAAGTATATGATAGCAAGAACGGCCAGTTCTTTATCTAAATCTTACATAATGCATCTTTATCTTTCTTGTTACAAATAAAATGAAATGAAATGGGGTTTAACGTCCCACTGCTTTCTTGTTACAGAATTATAGACATGTATTTTAATAATTTGCTTTGTTTTTGCATTGTGTAACCGTAAATCGTATGAGAGAGAAATGGTGTTTAACGTCCACTCGACACAAACTACGTCATTCAATAATTCGCTAGCGCGCAGGGTTCTTCAGCAGTGGAGGAAACCGGACCACCCAGAGAAAACCCACGAGGCTGAACAGGCGACCCGACTCCTTGTCAGTGGAAGCGGGGAATCGAACGAAACCACGCGTTAACTATTCGGCCACCTACCCACGCCCGTAATTTTTAAGCAACCTGGAAACTACTAGGACGTAATTCTTTTTTATTGTATATTTCAGATAAATAAAAATGTAGCAGGAGCTGATATGGCTGGGTTTATCACTGCCTTAAACGCCGCTATAGCGGGACTGGGTGTGGGCACAGACAAGGTGTGTTTATTTATATTATCACCGGGATACAATATATGACAATGTCATAATTAGTAACTTTAGTAGCTGTGGGTTCTTCTTGATTTCTTTCGGCAACGTTCATATGTGTTGCCTATTTTGGGCGATTTGGGTATGATTTTAAGTTTCGGTGGTAGAGTGGTCTAACCCATGCACTTTAAATTATAATGTATGGCATGTTTTGGTTTCGATGAGATGCTTTCATTTGATGAGAAGTACGAGTCGTATGCCTAACCTCGTTGGGTTTTTCTGATTGTCGTCCACTGCTAAAGACTCCTGCGTGTGAATTATTGAAATAAAATATACCACATGTTAGTCTCGAAATGAACCAATTTTAATTTGTTTGACGATAAACCGTATTTCTATACCTTTATTCACTTCTTTGTGGGGGAAATATGCACATTTCTACCTTTTCAAGCAGGTCGTAGAGACTTTTCCTCACCACTCTGTGAGGAATTTCAACCAGTCAATCGGCAAGCTACTTAATTGGGTAGTGTTAGTTCGGCTTCATACATTTTAGTAGAATCTGGTGCTTCTGCTTTGTTCAAATGAATTACCTATAGCCTTTGGAATTTTAACTTGAACGATATGGAACATGTAGACATTTTCTAATTGAAATTATTAAAATATTGATAGCCTAACCCAACTCACCGCTGGCTCGCTAGCCTGGAGATCGGGTGTTCAATTCCTGCATTGGCCGAAAAAGTTCATCCAGAATTTCCAACGTGATTCCCCCTTTTCAGTGATGCAGGACGGAGGGCCTGACAAGAACAGCTGTCTAGTCGTTCGGATGGTACGAAAAGCCAATCCCGTGTACACATTGGCGTGCCTGTAAAAGATCCCTTGACTGTTGGAATTCGATATAAGATTAGGCCGTAGTGCCGCTGTCCGGGCAAAATTTCCCTCATAGCACCCTGTATGGCGTATGCCCGTCTTTATTAGCCCAGTTCGGAGCAGAGCAGTAGGACTTTAAACTCCATTTCATTTCTATGGCTATGGGCGATTCAGCTCACTTGGGCTCTAGCTCATGTTATTAGTTAAATATGTGAGTTTGGAAACGTAAGCATTAATACACGTTGGTTTAAAAATGAATGAAATGGAATGGTTTTTGACATCCTACTTTTATGCCCGGGCATCGACTTTTCTGCCATCCCTTGCCTGGTCGTCCGTTTTGCATCACTGACAATGCAAAACCACACTGGAGAATCTGGTGATCGAGACCGAAACCTCCTAGGTAAGCGAGCTCACACCATAATAACTGAGCCATCAAGACTCACAGGAAAATTAACGAGTTCTTGAAATCAGTCGGATTAAAATATAGATCTCTATTTCGTTTCGTTCTTTTATACTTCCGATGGCCTACACTACATGAAGATTTGGTCGGTTGTAGTGATAGGTCGCGTCAGAGGTCATACGAGCGGCTTTTGACCCTATAACGTCGGACATTTGATTAACCAATTAGCATTGATGTTTCTAGCTGATTACCCACAGTTCCATGCATCACGCGCCAAAAGCTCGCAGTAACAGACCGTTTCATTGCCTAAACACTCCCATCATCCAGAACACGTAAATGATAACAACTATTCCAGATCCTAGTGTAGTAAAGACAAGTAAAACGAAATTTTGAACTATAAAAAACGAAACGAAATAGGGTCTGTGTTTTAATCAGATTGTCTTTAAATGTCCTTGTGTGTAATTGTAGACTAATATGGAAACTCACCGTGATGATTTGGTGGCTATCCAAACTGGATCATACACTACTGCACTAAACGCAAAGGTAAAGTAATAATTTAACATATACAGATGTGTATTGTCCATAGTCTAGATTTAAAGCATATAAATCTATATGCATATGCACAGTGTTCTTAGTTTAGATTTAAAGTATATGCATGTATATTGTCCTTAGTCTAGATTTAAGGTATATATCGATGTCAATCGTCCTTAGTCTAGATTTAAAGTACATTGTCCTTAGTCTAGATATCTAGATGTAAGGTATCGATGTCCTTAGTCTAGATTTAGAGTACATTGTGCTTGTTCTTAATCTAGATTTAAAGTATATACATGTTTACACCTCTTTGAGTTCAGTCAGAATAGGATTATTGATGTTATATGTTATTATTTTTAATGACGGAATAGCTCTATATAAATTACTAATTTTAGTTTTGACACAATCGATTATATTTCAATATGGTTTTATCTGGAACGTAAAATTATAACCCCACTAAACAAATCAATACAATTATACAATCCAATGGAATCGAATATTATATAGTTTTTACCTAGATCAAAGCGACGATGTTATAATTTCACAATAATTGTTTGTTTTGTAATGATTTACCGTACAGTTAATCCCGAATTGATTTATTGTAATCTGTAGAGTTCTTTATATAGAGAGAGAAATGGAGATAAACGTCGTTACATGTCCACACAGCTGGAGGCCAGAGTTTTGATCAGATTGTTCTGAACCGTTTAGGAAACTTGTATTATGATAAAACGAACGTGATAGGACGCGATAGAAGCTACAGTTTTTAACATATTTTTTTTAAAATCTGGTGTTAAGTTTTTGGGCCATACCCGTCTTTTAAGGAGTTATGCCCTTTTCCGATAAGCATGTGAACATATTAGTGGCTAGGGCTACAATCTTTGTTTTGGAGCGTATCTGAGCGTATTCCACGTATTTGCGTGGCTATCTTTCATAGTCAAAAGATGATATTAAGTAGTATTTGTTAGTAATTGTTTTGTATTTGGTAGTATGTATTTGGTAAACTATTCTACAGTTATAAAGAAGATCACGGAAAAAGACATAGGCTAAACATGTAGGAACGCTATTGCACGTATTCGAACTTAAAGGCAAATCAAAACCAAAACCAGGTGTACAGAGTCTAAACCAAGTATGTTAAACAGGTATATTCAGAGTCTAAACCCAGTATATAACCGGGTATATACAGAGACTAAACCAAGTATATTAAACAGGTACATACAGAATCTAAACCAGGTATATAAACTAGGTATATACAGAGTCTAAACCAAGTATATATACCTGGTATATACAGAATCTAGACCAGGTAAATTATAAACCAGATAGACATTAAAAACACCCCAAATCCAGTATGCTTAAATAAAAAATTAAAACCAGGTAGAACAATATACAAAATCAATACAGAGTATGCCTATATATTAAAACAAAACCAAATATACCTATAATACAAATTCAAAACGATGTGTATAAAGGTACAAAGATAATAACGTACAGCCGAGGAACAGCGTCTTGTCATGCGGATGGGATGGAGAACCGAGGTCACTGCACATATAAGAACACTTCACAGATAGAATTCGATGAAGAGCTAGTGGGAACCTGACTGACCGGGCACAGTTTCCTTGTAGCCCACGACGCGACGTATACCCGTCTTTCATTAGCCTGCTTGGTGCAGAAAAATATGGCGACTAGTGCAGAAAAATAGGATGTTTAGCAACGTTTCATTTTATTTACTGTACAACTCGTTTACCTAGACTAACCTGGAGGTCGGGTGTTCGATCCCTGTATTGGCCGAGAAAGTTCATCCAGATTGTCCGGCGTGGTTCCCCCTTGTCAGTGATGCAGGACAAGGACAGCTGTCTAGTCCTTCGGATGAGACGAAAAACCGAGGTCCCGTGTATACATTGGAATGCACGTAAAAGATCCCTTGGCAGTTGGAATTCGATATAAGAGTAGGCGATAGTGCCGCTGCCCGAGCAAAATTTCCCTCATGGCACACTGTATGGCGTATGCCCGTCTTCATTAGCCCAGCATAGGAGCAGAACAGTAGGACGTTAAACCCCATTTCATTTCATTTCATTTCGTTTACTTAGATTATCTCAACCCATTTTTGACCTAAATGAGAGTAAATAAAACTACTGTTGTGCTATTAGTCCTTTAGAACCTTTCGGTTTCTGGTCGAAAAAAAACCCTAGAACACTGTATGTTTTCCATTGTATGAATCCCATTCAATAACATAATATACAAGACAAGACAAGACAACTGAAAGTAAATAAATGTAATCTTGTTTGTTAACAAAGTAATTTCAATCGTGATGTTGCGCCTGCCCTCTAGCGTAAAATAAGAAAGCTCTAGCAATGCGGTTTACTGTTAAAATCTTCAGTCATAAAGTATAGCGATCTTAGAAAAAGATGGTGTAACGTCACGCGCATCTGATCCGGGCAAATTTCAACGGTGCAGATGCCGATACAGGCCTGCGTTACGTTGGATAATATTTCTAAGCAGTTGATTATAATTGTTCGTCTATCGTGTGCTATAGGTGCTTAGGAACAAAAAAAAACATAGTAAGCATACTAAATAATTACACCCCTTTAATGAAACCTTGTACGTGCACAGATCACAGGAAAACACCAAGGCGTCCACGTGAAGAATTCCTCAAAGCAAACGTTCAATAACAAGTACAGAGTACACGCACAGATCACAGTACAAACCAATGCGCCCACATGAAGAGTACCTCACAACAAACGTCCAATAACAAGTACACAGTACACGCACAGATCACAGTATAACACCAAGGAGTCTACAGGAAGAGTACCTCACAGCAAACGTCCAATAACAAGTACACAGTACACGCACAGTACAACACCAAGGCGTCCACGTGAAGAGTACCTCAAAGCAAACGTCCAATAACAAGTACACAGTACACGCACAGATCACAGTACAACACCAAGGCGTCCACTTGAAGAGTGCCTCAAAGCATCGTCCAATAGCACACAGTCCAGGCAGCCGTGATCTGTACAGAATAAATAAATTCCACAAAAGAGTGCATTTATCGACAAGATTTGTATCTTCATGGATTTGAAATGATGGAAAGGTTGGTCTCCCTTGAATATTCGGACGAGGGACTTTCCGATTTGTGATCAGAATGTTTGGAACAAGAGCAGAATATTTCCAAAAACGTTTTTCTGAACCGACAACTGAGCGTCATGTAGAAAATAAATCCCATACAGTTGCTGATGAGTTCACATAATTTTCCTATACGCATGATCATTCGGAACAAATTCAACTGATGCATGCTATACTGTGGAGCCATCGTCATCACAAATGAAGCAACATTCGATGGAAGAGCTAAAATCACAAGAGTAAACGTAGACACAAGCACCATTATAGTGGTTCGTGTATCATTATTTGTAACTGTGCCGCCATTCCCAGTAATACATTCACGAGCTGTGGCTTGACGTCTTAATGTGATGACGATGACGAAATTGAAAACTACACAGGTCAGCAACGCTACGAAAACCATTGTGACCGTTCTAGCTACACCCAATGCATCATAATGATGTCTGTCGACAGAGTACACTTCTGTGAACTGATATTTCCAAAGGGTTGCATTAATCTCGATCGACTTGTACGACACGACTACGAATTTGAAAGCTACAAATGCATGGATCAGTATTGAAAATATCGTAATGCTGATGACGGTCAGAACTGGATATCGAACAACTTTAAAATATTTCGACTGTAGTGGAAATAGCACGGCAATGCATCTCTCAGCTGACAACAAACATGATATACAATAGGTTGTACGCCGAGTAGCGCTACCCAAAAAAGTACTTAAATACAGTTGTAAATTTAAATAGATGAATGAAGAATTAGACTTCGAACCTTGAATGACTCCAACGGTCTCCATTACCATGGAGATCATAACAGTGGTTAGCTCTGTCAAGTTTAACACAATGAAATAAATACTGGCAGGACTTCTCATCCGTTTTCTTGAAAACACAACGATTCCCAGCAGACAGAGAACAAGTCCAAAAAATGTTAATGGATACATGAAATAATTGGTTATTGTGAAGAAAGAATCAAACATCTCTGTAGAGACGATCACTTGGTCATTTAACGAATTCTCTCTATCTGGTGTCTCTGTTGTTAAGTCTTTCAACGAGGTACAGTTGCTGGTAAAATTCAAATCATCTTCATCCCGTCCCGATAGAACTTCATTGAACGTGGGAGTCATTGTAGAATTATACATTTTTACAAGTAGACGGATTTTCTTTTCCAAGGTACAACTTTCTAATACAAGATCTCTCGTGACGATAATGGTTGACTAACCACCCCCTAACTGTACGTCGTGAATAATCGATACATTGAAGATAACGTCATTAGTTCGGACATATTGTTGAATAATAATACTCATTGGTTTGAATTTTGTGTCTAATTCGGTTCAGTATATTTTGAACAGTCATTATTATTTTAAAATAGAATAATTATTACCGTAGCATTTACAACATAACTAAATAACTCAACGATATAATTCTTAAAATTATTTCATCTATTTCAGAGCTAAATATGCCTTATGCATGACCTCCCTTTGGCCCCCAAATGTTATATAAATTATTATTTGTCATGACAAGCTCATAATGAACTTTATAGATCAACGATTTTTAGTAGGTTGAAACAGGGGTCTCGATAAATGGATTCGCATCACGCTTTGCGATTCAAATCTTACCCGCTGCTAAACCAATTTGTTACAAAGGAGCTAACTTGATACACACAAATGTTAAATGCTAATCATAGATTTTGTTATAGCCAACATTTTCATGTGGACGCATATTGTCGTCGCCCCTGTCCGTCCGTTCGTCCGTCCGCGTGTCCGTTCACATTTGTTTGTGGGCACTCTACAGGTCACAATTTTTATCCGATTTTGACGAAACTTGAAATCTAGGTCTATCTCCCAAAGATCTCGGTTCCTTTCGATATTAGCATGTATCGGACCATAACGTCATGGATTGTTTTTAGCTTGTGGACGCGCTAGAGGTAACAATTTTCATCTGATTTTGATGACACTTGAAATACATGTTTATAACCCAAAGATCTTGGTTCCTTACGATATTCGCGCAGATCGGATCGTAACTTCTTGAATTATGTTGGTTGGGTGCGAATTTCGTCAAAATCGGAACAAAACAGTCGGACAAAATGGTTGTGGACCCTCAAGAGGCCACGCCACAATTTTTATCCGATTTTGATGAAAATTTAAATTTATGTTTATATCACAAAGATCTTGGTTCCTTTCGATTATTGCGCATATCCGAACGTAACTTCTTGGATTATAGCCCCCGATTGTTCGAAAAATCGCATTTTTAGCTAGAAGTCACAATTTGTATTCAGTTTTAAAAACCGTTTAAATATATCACCGTTCACATGAATGAAGGTTCAATTAGAATTTCGTTAAACTCTGACCGAAATTGCCAGACAAAATGGCCGCTCCTTGTACGCAAATAGTGTAAAAGTATCTAATACGAAGATTGTGGACACTCTAGAAGTCACAATTTCTATCCGATTTTGATGAAACTTGCAATATATGTTTATAATCCATAGATTGTGGTTCCTTGTAGTATTTGCGCATATCGGACCGTAACTTCCTAGATTATGGCCCACGTATGAACGAAAAAGTCACGTTTTTAGCTCGTGGACCGAGGTCACAATTGTTATCTAATTTTCAAAAACGTTTAAATTTATCAAAGTTACACCTTAATGACAGTTGAGTTCTTGAAAATCGGACCAAAACTGCCTAACAAAATGGCGGCTCCTTGTACGCATATACCAAGATTATGGACCCTCTAGAAGTCACAATTGTTATCAGAGTTTGATGAAACTTAAAATATGTTTATCTCCTAAAGATCTCGGTTCCTTTCGCTATTTAGCTTGTGGATTCTCTAGAGATCACAATTTTTTTTATCGGATTTTACAAACCGTTTAAATATATCACCATTCCACCATAATGAAGGTTGAATTCGAATTTCGGGAAAATCGAAACGAAACTGCCCGACAATATGGCCGCTCTCTGTACGCAAATTGTGTAAAAGTTTGTAATACGAAGGTTGTGGACCCTCTAGAGGTCACAGTTTTTATCCGATTTTAATGAAACTTAAAATATATGTTTATGTCACAAAGACCTCAGACCCTTTCCGCATTTGCGCACTCTAGACCATAATTTTTTGGATTATGGCCCCTGATTGTACGAAAAATCGCTCTTGGTTTGAACTTGTTCTCTATCCAACTCTTGCAAAATGTTGGCGTATCTTGCCTGGCAACCGCTTGTTTCTTTTATTTCTCACATGGATAATTTTATGTCCCTTTTTAAACTGTTGACAGTTTTTATAATGATTTTTCGACATTTCTTTGCTAGTTTAATAACGATCATCTATTATCTAATACTTATTACTGCTAAAATCGACTTTTTAGCGCCTCCTATATTACACATAGTTACATCACCCTGAGTATTTTTTATTATTATTATTTATTGACAGGAGGTTTTTTGGATAATCTAAAAAAAATTCATGGATTTTCTTCACAAAATGGGGTAGATATTGTCGAATAGGCACTAGGTAGACACTAAATGACGGGTACTAAATGACGCGTTTACAGAATTTATAACGTTGAAACACGGTCGCCATTTATTTCCGAGCTAAATCTAAATAGTGTATGTCTTTCTTTTGGCCTCAAATATCATATGGTATTATTAATTAGGTATTTACTCACATCGCAAGTCCATAATCAACTTTTTTGAAAATCGGATGGTCGCGATTTTCAATAGATTTAAAAATTCAATTTTAAAATTTGATATAATTGAGACTTTGTTTAGTATGCTAACAATGGTACTTGGCAATCGAGACCGAGACTATATTGTGAAAACTTCAAATCCTCATAAATTCGCCCAGAAACGAGTTATTTGACTAAAATTTTCTATAAATTCTTTCTTCATTATCTATTATTGAGCTATTATACCAACAACCACCTGCTATAGGGTTGGCGGCTACACTAGGGCTTCCTGAGTCCGAAATTTGGTGTATAGGGGTAGCTCGGACCTGGAGTAACATAGGCCTAGTGGCGTTGGACTGCCACTTCCGGTTTCGGAGTTATGCTACTTTCAGTTCATGGCTATACTCATGCTACGCTGGGTCAATCGCTAGACCTACATAATGTATATTTAAACTAAGTAGTTAAGTAATCTTGTCATCTTTTTAATGACTGGAGAACACGGAATGATAATAGTATTATTCGAAACCGAACTGTCGGTTATTTTGTCTATAATAGATGTTCCTGTCATTTCTTTATTTAATTTGAACGTGTTCATTATTTTATGCTGTGATTCTGTCTATTTTGTGCGAGAAAAAATAAATCAAACAGTTGTGAGCCATCAGCCTTTAAGTGAACCGGGGGATCACGTGGCTAAGTGGGTAAGACGTTGGCTCTCTAGCCTGGAGGTCGGGTGTTCGATCCCTGCATTTTCCGGCGTGGTTTCCCCTTGTTAGTGATGCAGGGCGGAGGGCCTGAGAAGGACAGCTGTCTAGTCGTTCGGATGGGACGAAAAACCGAGGTACTGTGTACATATTGGCGTGCACGTAAAAGATCCCTTGGCAGTTGGAATTCGATATAAGAGTAGGTCGTAGCGCCGCTTCCCGGGCAAAATTTCCCTCATAACACACTGTATGGCGTATGCCCGTCTTCATTAGCCCAGTTTAGGAGCAGAACAGTAGGACGTTAAACCCCATTTCATTTCATTTCTTTAAGAGAACCGTAATGAAGAGGAACTTTCTGTCTGATTTATGTCAGAATTAAATAAATAAAAAAAAATGTGCGTCATTAGCGTAGAAAGGACTCACTTTTAAAGTCGAGAAATAGGAGAAAACTAATTATAATAAGAAGAATGAATATGATGCTAATAATTTTATTTCCCTTACTATATATGAAGTTTGAATAGATACTAATTAATACAAGATATAAATCAATACTGTATAATATAATTTTTTTTCTGTTGGCTTAATTTATACGAAGTTTAAACAGATAATAATGCATACTGGGTTCTGAGTAATTCAGAGATATTATAACGGGCATTATGATTTACCCAATACTACCCAGTACCACCCAATACTACTAACCAAATACCAATACCCCAGTATTGTGAAAAACGGGCAGCATACTTCATTTATATATGTAACCATAGTCTGGTATTCACGATTTGAATAATTTCAAAAAAAAAACAAAACAAATTCAATAAGATTGTATAATTTCAATCCGATTTGAATAATTTCAATCCGATTTGAATAATTTCTATCCGATTTGAATAATTTCAATCCGATTTGAATAATTAGATTTTAATAATTCCAATCAGATTTTAATAATTCCAATCAGATTTTAATAATTTCAATCCCGAGGAGCAACGGCACCTACTCACCGTGGCGAGTATATGTAGTGTCAGTATTCTTGTGAACCCCTGTTGTCAAGGAACAAACTGATCAACAGTAAATTTTCGCGTAGCCGCTACTATCACTGGAAGGGATGACATCAGGGCGAGTTACTTAGCTCTTAATATTCACTTTTTTTTCTTCTGCAAATTAGATTCTAGAACAACTATTTAAATGATTAATATATCTCGTTAAAAATATTTAGTGTAGTGTAAATGCGTGTATAGGATAGTACGCTAAGACGTAAAATGAGTAAAAGGCACAAATTCTGCCCGGACCAATTTTTGTAACTACGTCCGATGCTATGATGTGATCTCACATGTATACTTATACAGCACGTGACCATAAAGGTCAATCGTATTGTGAAACAGTTTGGTCTAAGAAGGCGTGGTTTCGAATCCCCGGTTGTACGTGACAAGGAGTAGGGTCGCCTGTCCAACCTCGTGGGTTTTCTCCGGGTCCTCCGGTTTCCTCCCACTGCTAAAGACCCCTACGCGCAAGCGAATAATTGAAATGACCTAGTTTGTGTCGAGTGGACGTTAACCCCCCCTCTCTCTCTCTCTCTCTCTCTCTCTCTCTCTCTCTCTTTGGTCTAAGAAGGATATAGCAGGTTATTATAATACAGGACCTGTAGTAAGTTTGTAAGTTTTATCCTTTTTTACAAAAATATATTTACTTTTTTATAGAACAAACTGGCAACCAGTATGGCGGCTCTTGAAAACACAGTTAATGGAATACCGGTAAATAAAAAAAATACTTTGTGAATTATTTTGAAATTGCTGTGAATAAAATATGATTTTTGGCATTTTTTTTTCAGAATGTAAATGCGCCACACATTGTGTTATGATAGTCTACTCTTAAATCAAATTCCAACTGCTAAGAGCTCGTTTACGTGCACGCCAATGTGTTCACGGTACCTCGGTTTTTCGTCCCATCTGCACAACTGGACGAAAAATAGATGATGGGAGGGTATATATCGAAAAGTTTAATCAAATTACTTCATTCTGAGCGAAGTGTAGTCTCGATTGTCATTGCTACCATTGTTACGATAATAAACATAATCTCGATTATCCCTTTTGTTAAATTAAATTATCAACTGTTGGTCGTGTTTAAATCCGTTGAAAATCACAACCATGATCCGATGGTCCAGTAAGTTGATTAATGGCGCATGTGAATAAATATCTATAATGATTTGAAAGATCTGACATAATGGTTACCTTTAATAGAAATCCGTAATTGACTCATCTCTACAGACAAGATAGACGTATTGAGGACTATTTTTGAACAAACGTGTCAGTGGTGCAGGACGGGCGCCCAGGCAAGGGACAACGAATTGTCGTTCGGATGGACCGAAAAACTAAAGGTCCCAATCCATGTACACATTAGCTTGCACGTAAAAGAACCCATGACATTTGAAATTCGATATAATAGTACTTTTGCATGCATCATAGTGGCGTGTTGAAGATGCCTGTACCGTTGAGTATCGTCAAATTTTGATTTTGTTGAATTGTTTATTATAATAGTGACTCAGTAAGTATGTCTCTAAGGGACCACGGGTTTAAAGATACATTATGGGAGATTAGATAAAGAGCTAGTAAAAAAACTAGATAATGTAAAGGGAGTTTGCGGAAAATTTCAGGAAAATTTATTCATTCTGAACAGAGATTTAAGCGATTGAATTTTCGGCCTAGCCTCGATCAACATTACCAAAGTCGGTACGATTATCTATTTCATGATTAAATCATGAATGAAAGTTGAGCAGAAAATCGGAACCTAATCCAATAAATATCGAAGGTTAACGATGCCCCCGAGAGTCGATTATGGTTTGGATATGTTGATTAATGTCTAATTAATAATTTAGATAACATTTCAGAACTAAAGAAAGACCTGCAATGGGGAGATTAAACTCTTGCATAATGTATGTTTAATATCAGTGTTGGCCGAGAACGTTCCTCGAGATTTACCAGTCTTCTTTGTCACCTGTCAGTGCAATCTGTTTCACAGAGATCTTTTAATATCTCTGTAACAAATGACTGTAACACCGCTATCCATGTCTTCATTAGCCCAGTTCGTGCAGCACATTAAGGAAGTCAGACCCAATTTAATTACATTCTTCTCTTTAACGATATAATGACATATTTGAAACGATAATAACTAAATCTACGTGTCATTAGCCAGCGTTCAAAACAAATTTATCAATTGATTAGCTTGGAAACCAAGGTGATTATCGGGAAATAATAGATGAAATATTGCAGTGATAAAAATCTTCCATTTATCAATAAATTTTCATATATGTTTTCAGGCTACGATAGACAGTCTTCTCAATAATTTGAACATAGCGGAAAACGAATTACAGACAAACGGAAGTGTCATCGTTAAATCTGTAAGTTCTAATACCAAAGGAATTGCTTTAATATGTTTTTTTTATTGTGAATGCTCTCTCTCTCTCTCTCTCTCTCTCTCTCTCTCTCTGTCACGCCTGTTTTGAGCATGATTACCATATTTCTGATTGAGATAGAATGTTTATTAGGAGAGCATTTTCTGATTAGCCTAAACAGTGATATGAGAGTGGTGAAAGATGGTGCATAGTTTCATCAAATACCTTTGATTCTAATTTAATGAGAGCGGTACAAGATGGTGCATAGTGCCTAGATTAACCAGATTGATAGAAAACAAAAATTAGAAATCAAGATGACCAAATTTATCCCTTTTACAAATATAAAACTCTAATTCTACAGTGATCACAAGTTTTTGATGTCAACCATCTTCAAAAATGTTTGGAACATTCATCCGTGTGATCGGTGCACACCGAATATTAAATCAAGTTACAACTTAGTCTTCATCAACACTGATCTCATCCCTGGTAAATTGGAGTAAGGCATAACAAAATCCCAAAGGTTGGGTTTCTAAACCATAACCAGAGGGGGGAGAGGCGTTTACAATACCACAGTTCCGGCCTATATATTCTAAATACTCTCTAACACACGTCACTTGGCAAACCTCGGCATATTCCGTTACTCTACATCTAGCCTCGGCTGTATGGCGGTAAGTGATATGTACCTACGCCTATACAATTGCGATGCGGCACCGGTTTACGCGTCGTTCGAAGCGTGTGTAGAATTTTCAGTGCAAAGTTGTCCTTGTTTGAAGAAAATCGGATAAACTTGAAAGAAAAACAGCTTCAGACTTTGAAATATTTGTATGATAAAACATTCATCAAAGGCGTCGTCATGGGCAAAGCCGTTGGTAATCCGGGAACTTGAAATTAGTTCCAATGGCGGACTTCGTCATACAGCCGAGGCTAGATGTAGGGTACTGGAATCTGTTGAGGTTTGCCGAGTGTAAAACACGTCATATTTCTTTGTGATATAATAGGGGTCGTTAATTTATGTATGTGTTTATTTGGCAATTTTCAGGTATTAAATGATTACGTGGCCAGGATTTTTAGAGTCACCGATTCTTTAGTAGACCGTGCTTTCAACAGCGTAAGTATTCGGATAGATTAGTGTATATATACATGTATATTTATATATATATATATATTTATTATTGAACGGAAAGAAGAATCACCTCGGAAAACTGACATTGTAGATATACAGTCATTTGTCCATTATAACCAGGAGCTCCCGGGTTCAAACCCGTTGTTGGCCGAGAACTCGATCTTCGAGATTTGCAAAGATATGTGTACGAGGTCACGTTTATATTATTGGCAGAATGCTAAAGATTCTCTGACAGGGTGTGGCTGGCTTGAAAAATCCCGAGATTGTTTTCGGTCCAACGGAGAAATTCGAGCCCGGAACATTTTAACCGAGCGCCCTGGCTGCTCGACTAGACGTAAATGTCTGTTAGCGGAAGTAATTGTTGGCGTGTTGTAATTTAGTCTCTGTCACCCAGAAAAATATTCTACAAATATCAGTTTGGATGCGTTGTCAACATTTGACGATAATAGGTCATTGGCTAGAGTATCCGGTCTTTTACATATAATGGGGATCACGTGTCTAAGTGGGTAAGACGCTAGCTCGCTAGCCTGGAGGTCGGGTGTTCGATCCCTGCATTGGCCGAGAAAGTTCATCCAGATTTTCCGACGTGGTTCTCCCTTGTCAGTGATGCAGGACGGAGGGGCTGACAAGGAAAGCTGTCTAGTCGTTCGGATGGGACGAAAAACCGAGGTCCCGTGTACACATTGTCGTGCACGTAAAAGATCCCTTGGCAGTTGGAATTCGATATAAGAGTAGGCCGTAGTGCAGCTGTCCGGGCAAAATTTCCCTCTTAGCACACTGTATGGCGTATGCCCGTCTTCATTAGCCCAGGTTAGGAGCAGAACAGTAGGACGTTAAACCGCATTTCATTTCATTTCATTGTTACATATAATAAAAAAAAAGTCTAAGGGAGATAACTAGTCCTAAAACAGATGTTGACGCCCATGAAATTAATTCAAGAATGTCATTTCAAAAAACCCATTGGATTGCATGCCAGTTCAATATCCAACACTTTTATTTTTTTATATTGTAAAATTATTTCTCTCTTCATGGGCCATATCTATGAGGGTTTTTTTTAAATTAATACTAATTCGTCGTCACGATTCATGTTTGTTTTTTTTAATGCAAGAATTATGGGATTTATTGCGGGAAGGGGCACAACTCTTACTTGACTTGGCCAGAAGATACTGGATAATCAACCACATTGAAACTCAAACTCCCGGTTACGCATGGGCAATAGACTTTTCGTTAAATATTGACAACGGTCCCAGACCCTTCGTACGTCGAAGACTAGGAGGTTCTGGGTGACCGAGACTAGTTGTAATTAAAAAGTTATACGTAGTCTCGGTTACCCAGAACCCGCGAGTCATCAACGTACGGCCAGTTGTAAACATTAGAATATTCGTCTGAATGACAGAGACTACATTTCAAATTGTAATTCAGCCATTTTGTATTTCAGTTGAAGAATGACATCGCTCCATGTACACCTATTTATAATGTTTACCAGTCTCTTTTAGTCGTTGGATTTTGTAAAAAGGTCCTTGATGCTTTTGTAAGTTGCTTTTAAAATTTAACAATGTTGTTTAAAGATACATTATGGGAGATTCGATAACGAGTTCTCACTATAATAGTTAAAAATTAGATAATGTAAAGGCAATTTGCTGAAAATTTCATTCAAATTGATCCACTATGAACCGAGAACTAAGTGGTTGATATTTCCGGCTAAAGTCAGTACGATAATCAGCATAGTCTCGATTATCCATTTAATCGTTAAATCGTGAAGGAAAGTTATGCAGTAAATCGGCTCATAATCCACTAAAGAAAGCAGGCTAGCGATGCCATCTAGAGTTGATTATGGTCTGGATAGGTTAATTAATGTCTAATTAATAGTTAAGATAACATTTCAGGCCTAAAGAAAGATCATTGCTGGATTGGCTTCTGATACTTGAACTTTTGAGGGGGTGTGTCTATTCTTCCCGTTCAATCAAATCTATCACTTGAGTACAGCAACATGACAGTCCTTCGTTTAATCTGGGGTCTTCCCTAAACTTTGGACAGTTATTTAAGGTATTAAAAACGGTGAAAGTATGTTCGTCTCCATACAGTATTATTTACTTTATGCCAATGTTGATAGCCTCGTTTGTCACGCAATTAGTTTTACTGCAATATTCTGCTATGCACTGGTTAATTGGGCATAATAAAATCGTGAGCCATGACGTAACGTTATGTAAACATATTTGGTCCAATATGACGCCCTGGTTTAAGGGTAATGACTTGGTAACGCAGTTAGCAATTGGTAGGTAATCGGACTATTGACCAGTCATAATTTAGAACAAGAATTTTCCCTCTTTCCAGCAGTGAGTAGTGGGATTAGCTTTAATCAAACGGAACACTGCGAGGAGTATGAAGAAAGACCTGCAATAGGCAGATTTAGCTCTTGCATAATGCATGTTTAAACTTAACATTGACAGTATATTCAAAGAACGTGATATACACAGCCAGTCTGGTTATCATGAAGGGCCCTAGGAACATTGTACAGTTTTAGGGACCACCGATTCACTTGCGTTGAATTGATCTTTGGCACGAACACCCATATTCAGGCAACACTAGTTCATTAATTGTGAGCGTTTTGTCCCTCTCCGCCCCCTTTTAAAGACATTTTGCCCAGGGGCCTTAAATACCCATAGGCCTGCTCTTAAAGATGCATTATGTAATATTTAGATAAAGAGCTGACAGTTATCGCCATATAATCATTTAAAAATAGATGATGAAAAGGGAATATATTGAAATTTTCATACAAATTAATTTATTCTGAGCGCAGTTATGACTGTTTGAAGTTTTGATAAGAATAGCTACTCTTGTTTTTCATTGCTACCATTGTTACGTTAATAAACAAAGTCTCGATTATCGGTTTTTAAATTAAATTATTAAATGGTGATCGTGTTTCAGGCCATTAAAAATCACGACCATTCGATGGTCTAGAGACTTGATTATGGGCTTGTCATGTGAATAAATGTCGAATGACGCCTACAGAAAAACCTACAATAGACATACTTAGCTCTTACATTTGACATTATTTCACGATTATAATTACAACGATTATGTTCAAAGTAGAGTGAATATGTAATTTTTGAGACAATTTCCTAGTTATATCTGAGTAATTGCCTGTTTTTCAGAATGGATTTTGGTTTAGCATTGGTTGGTGTATATTTTTCTTTCTACCGAGTACCATTTTCTCAGTAAAACTCGCCAAACATTTTAGAAAGATGAAATTTATGGACGGCTATGACATGTCTGCTACGTAAGTACACAATGTATTTATTTTTTATGGACTGAAATGGAATGGTGGTTAACGTCCTACTTTTCTGCACCACGATAATGACGAAGAACATATGTCACCATGCAGAGTGCTATGGCCGAACAGGCGCTCCATCCTGCACCACCGACAAGGGAAATCACTCTGAAAAATCACGAATAACTTTCTCTGTCGACCAACACCGATATTGAACACGGAACGTTCAAATCTGTTTCACATTGATCTTCTAATATCTCTGTAACAGATGACTGTTTCGACACGTGACGTCACATCACGCGGCGTTAATCATTGGCTCAATATCGCGTGCATTGTTCACATAAAATGTTACTGATTCGGGCTAAATGGTGAATTTTACTTATTTTAATACCTATTTACACTAAATAGGAAATGATTTTTACCTAAAAATAATTCAAACGTCTTTATTTATTTTTCTAATAAATGGAAAAAAAATGTTTTAGAATTTTATTTGACGGAAGAAAAAAGTTAATATTTGGAACTCATTAACGGCATCGATGTCCCCCTTATCAGTGATTGTAGGGGCCTAGCGAAAATTCACTGCTGATCAGTGTGGGGACGTTCTTGTTATTGAACCAGCGTCGTACTCACTGAGCCACGTGACTTCCCATATTTCCATATTTGTATTTATTTTGTAATTTGCACCCCAGAAAGCCAAGACTTGTTTCTACACGAAAGCAGACGATGGATGATAAAGACTGTGGTAAAGATTCACCATTTGTTCGAAATCCACTAAAACCTACTTTAGCAATCATGATGATACAGGGAAATGCGACTGTTTGGTCGTTTGGTCCAACATACAAAACCCCTTTTTTCAATCGTATTGAACCTAATATCATTCAACCAACATGGTAATATAAAGAGACTTAGAGAGTTGTCATGAGATACAATGGAGATAACTTTATAAACACTCTATATTCCTAAATGAAATGGGGTTTAACGTCCTACTGTTCTGATCCGACTGGGCTAATGTAGACGGTGTGTTATGAGGACAATTTTGCTACAGTCTATTCTTATATATAATTCCAACTGCCAAGGGACCTCTTACGTGTACACCGGATCTTGGTTTTTCGCACCATCCGAACGACTATACTCCGTCTCTTGCCAGACCCTCTGTCCTGAACCACTGACCAGGGGGAACCACGCCGGAAAATTCCGATGAACTTTCTTGGCAAATACCAGGATCGAAAACAGGACCACCGGGGTAGACTTAGTGCCCTAACGTCTTACTAACTAAGCCAACGTGGCCCCCTTGTGGTTCCCTGATATTCCTAACACGGGACTCCTTTCCACTCAAGATAGAAGACTAAATGTCATTGTTTAAATGTTTTTTTTTACAATAATCTTTTTATGATTTACAGAAAGTCAAAACCGCCCGAAAATGACCAGGCTTTCCATAATGGATTGTAAGTTAAAATACTTTTTTGTTATCTTTATATTAGGCTTTAGTTGCTAAGTTGCACATCCGGGACCTAAATAAGAACTTTAAATGACCTAAGTGCCGAAAAGATGTGTATATCTGTGTTATATATATGAAGTTCATTTTTGTACCAACTGGGCTACACGAAATGAAATGAAATGAAATGGGGTTTAACGTCCTACTGTTCTGCTCCTATACTGGGCTAATGAAGACGGGCATACGTCATACAGTGTGCCTACTCTTATATCGAATTCCAACTACCAGGGTTCTTTTACGTGCATTCCAATATATACACGAGACCTCGGTTTTTAGTCTCATCCGAAGGACTAGACAGCTGTCCTTGTCAGGCCCTCCGTTCTGCACCACTGGCTAGGGGAAACCACGTCGGAAAATCCTGATGAACTTTCTCGGCCAATGCAGGGATCGAACACCCGACCTCCAGGCTAGCGAGCCAGCGTCTTAACCACCTAACCACCGTGGCTCCAACTGGGTTACACAGCATAGGGAAAGATAGCTTTAGGTGAATACTAAACGTCACAAACAGGCTAATATGATTATACAGTGTCCATGTGTGATACTAAATAACGTGAAGGTGGGACGGGTAGGGGAGTCTAAAACGTGCGCTTTGGATCATAAGATCTGGCATTGAGTCAAGTCACGTGGTTTCGCTTCTCACTTTGTACGTGACAAAGGAGTATGGTCACCTGTCAAGCATCGTGAGTTTTCTTTGGGTCATCATGTTATCCCCCACTGCTAAAGACCCCCTACCGCGAAGCGAATTATTGATATAATATTAAATCATATCTTTGTGTCGAGCGGATGTTAAACTCAATTTTTCTCTCTCCTAAATAATGTATATATATATATATGAAATGTTTTATCACCTGACATTTTACAGGAACCCAAATAGTAATGAAAAGGTAATAAGTAATGGGTAAGCAAACTTTAATAATCTACATTTATAAGTCAAAAAAAATTACATTTCGTTGTCTGCCATTTAACAACCTGTCAACATGTCGTATGCGTTTACTATGTTAATGGAGCAGGCATGGGCATGATTAAACTTATATACGTTTTATAAAACAAGGTGAGTAAGGCGTTGGCCACAAAAGTTCGTCGGGATTTTGTAGCCTGGTGCAGAACGGGGAGTTTGGTATAGAAAAACCGCAAGTGATTCAGCTGGACAAAAGCTGTTTAAGAAATCGAAATAACAGTAGGCCGTAGCATCGCTGTTTGTGCAACTTTTCCCCTATTGGCGCTGAATAGTATCGAAATGAAATGAAATGGAGTTTAACGTCCTACTGTTCTGCTCCTAACCTGGGCTAATGAGGACGGGCATACGCCATACAGTGTGCTATGAGGGAAATTTTGCCCGGACAGCGGCACTACGGCCTACTCTTATATCGAATTCCAACTGCCAAGGGATCTTTTACGTGCACGCCAATGTGTACACGGGACCTCGGTTTTTCGTCCCCGGTTTTCGTCCCATCCGAACGACTAGACAGCTTTCCTTGTCAGCCCCTCCGTCCTGCATCACTGACAAGGGAGAACCACGCCGGAAAATCTGGATGAACTTTCTCGGCTAATGCAGGGATCGAACACCCGACTTCCAGGCTAGCGAGCTAGCGTCTTACCCACTTAGCCACGTGATCCCCCTGAATAGTATCACGTTAAACCTGATTTCATTTGAAACATATTTAAACTAATGGTGGCTGTCAGTCTGATTAAAATACAGATCTATATTTCGTTTCGTTTTTTTATACTTTCGATGAAGATCTGACCAGTTGTAGTGGGAGGTCGTGTCAGAGGTCATACGAGCGGCTTTTTACCCTATGACGTCAGATATTTGATTAACCAATCAGCATTGATGTTGATAGTTGAATACCCACGCTGCAACAGACCGTTTCATTGGCTAATCCCTCACATCAACCAGAACGCGGGTTATATAAGATTAAATCTATAATTTTAAGGCCAGCTCAATTTTCGTCAAGGTCGCTGAAATGTAAATAAGGTTAAGGAACGTGGTTGTTGGCGAGATTGTAGGTTAGGGATGGGATAAGCATTTGGGGCTAGGTCCATTTAGGGTTGGAATTAGCGCTAGCCTTGTTTACATCTCGTGACCTTTGACCTTATTAAGTAGATCTAACTGGTTATATACTAAAAAAAACGAAACGAAATAGGATCTGCGTTTTAATCAGATTGTGTGAATGTAAAAGTGGTTAGAAGGCGAGGGTGGGGGGGGGGGGGTAGGTGGCCGAATGGTGAACACGTGCGTGTTTGATGATAAGGCCTGCAATTGAGTGAAATGGCGTGGGTCCAAACTCCAGGGTCTGCTGCGGGTCCTCCGGTTTCATCACACTGCTAAAGACCCCAACGCGCTAGCCGATTATTGAAATAAAATTGAACCATATGTTAGTCCCGAATTGACCTAGTTTGTGTCCATTGGACGTTAACCCCCATTCTCTCTCTCTCCCCCTCTCTTTCTCTCTCTCTCATATGCAACATGTACCGCGGCATAGGTAACATATTGCGTTCGATTCAGGAGTGCCCCCTGCGGGACTGACAAGAAAGGTGTGCCTAGTTGTTTGAAAGGGTCGAAAAACATAGGTCAATTTGTAAAGACATTGGCGTTATTAAACCCCATTTTATACCTTTATATTTAGACAACCACCAGCTGCTGACTCTTTACCTTTTAAATCGTAAGTTGTACATTTTATCTTTACGGATGGGTGGTTTATCAAAATTGTTAATGATACTTTATTTTTTAAAAAAAATATGTACCATCTCATTAGAATTTAGCTAATATTTTACTAGACACGTTATGGAATATGATACCGAATCTGGTAACTGTGTTTGGGTGGTTCAAATTCTATCATTGTGGAGATTGTGCTTTGACTTCGCAGTGATGAAGAATAGACAAGACAAGCCAAAACGTTGCTGAGTAATAAGCAGTAATTGTATTCCATAGAATTGTGACCTGTATATTCCAGTTCAATTACTAAATGCCACTGAAACAATTTACTCTAATGTAGTTGAAGGGCGCTTGAAAAAAAATACGAACTCGTCTCAGATGGTTCAGATTTTATCTTTGTGCTTCGAATGCAGTAGGCAAGGACGGAATAGTGTACCGTAGAGAGTGTGCCCTAACCTAGTGGAAAGAGCACTGGATATTGTATGTTTCAGTGGTAGGCATATCGTTGACTACAGTATATCGAACTGCGAGTTTAATGTTTCACTGCCATTAATTACTAACTTTTTCAGAAATAAAGTTGGCCATGCCGATGTTTAATAATGGAGTAAATGTTACAGATTGAACTAAATGCTCAAGACTATTAAAACGTAACATGGGAACATTTTGTATATTTTATAATTATATTTAGTATAACGATGCAGGCACGTCAGTTGTTTAATTTTCATTATTTTTACCCTTTGTTAGAATTTTTACTTGGATCGTTTTACTTGAAGTCTCTGACCGTTATTTGAGGTATTGGGGAATCTCTTATAAATTACAATCCTGTAGATGTTAAATCCCTAAAAGAAATATCAGCCCAAAAGTGGTTCACTTCCATTCGGTATTTACAAAGATATGCAGAATGATCAATTTGTGTACATTCGACAGACTATATAAAAGATATGTGACCAAAAGCCAGCGCCACCTGAAATATTCGCTTAACGGTTTTGTTGGGCATCTTTAGCGTGGATAAAGTTGTGGAAATGCATATGACGCATTCAGACTTTAAAATTTAGATTTAGTATCGGGAATTGTTATGTCTATCAGTTTATAATATTTGGTCATTGTAAATTAACCATACTTGTTTCCATTCTTACGGTGATTCTGCTATTTTTTATACGCATGCTCTGCTTTACAGGAAGGATCAATATTTCTAAAGTCCGATTTTTTATGACGTTATCTTTATTTGTATGTAATTTTGTTAATTTATTTATAAATAACATTTTATACTGTTTACGTATTTTGTGTTCGTTGTGAAAAGATTCTTCTTATAAGTAGTCGAAATGAAATAATTGCAATGCTTGCGGGGGGGGGGGGAGGGGGTAGAGAGAGAGAGAGAGAGAGAGAGAGAGAGAGAGAGAGAGATGCTGGGTATGTAAAGCCCAGAAGTACCCCCGCACGCAGATGTTTCTCCACAGCAGCTTATCTCAATGGAAAACTTGGATGTTGACTAAATTTGATAAGGGGTACCTTCAAGATTTCTGATGTCTGTTGTGTTTAAAAGCTTGCTAAAATCTATTACAAACTGTTGAATTGTTGCCTCAATCGCCATCACAAACCTTTTGACAAAGGGGGTGATAACTCTGGAACAAAAAGACACAGAACGCTCGGAATACTGATTTCAATAAGTTATGTCCTCTATCGCTTTCACAAGACAATTGGTGACGGACAGGCGGCCGTTTGGGTGTATAAAAATGCGGCGATTAAACGAAATCAATGTCGAGATCCACGCTGTATAGAATGATCCTCACTTATGACGTCTTTTACGTGGGATTCCACGTCCCACGACCAACTTCTTATCAATTAGTACTGTAAAAAAAAACAACCGTTTTGCCCATGCATACTAATAAGCTTTTAATACAGGTCTCTGAACGTCATCACTTGCAAACTACAATATTCTGCAAGTTGAATTTTATATTTAAAAAAAAACAATATCAGTCCAAAATGGTCCAATTCCTACCACTTTTTACAAACAATTGAATTGAAAATTTGTCAACGTTCGGCATTTAGCTTCATTCCATACGATATGACAATGTATGTCAACATAAATTAGCACCACCTATGAGTTTCTCTAAATCTTTTGAAATACCTCTTATTAATCCAATTGAATCCAAACTAAGAGATAATTACCTTTGATGAGATGTTGATTTTGTTTTCTTAATTAAATGTTAAAAAATCGATTTGAGTACATTTTAGCGTGGATAAAGTCGTGGAACATTTTATATTTACCCCGACAAATGCAAATGATGCACTTTAATAAATCGTTCCTCCATAACACCTCCACATCCCGCCAACACTTGAAATATTCCTATTTATCAGTAATGTACATCGTGCAATTTGTCAGTGCTCAGGCCAAATCCAACAAAAACAACCCTTGAAATGAAATGGCAATTCTCATTTCTACGGCACACTATACTTTCTGGGAGAAACAATACATTCGAGAGACAGGCATTCCCGTGACAAGGTGTGGTATGATATTTTCAGGAAAAGGTAAGCACCCACCACTAATCGGTCGACATTTTACTAATTAGTCGAGGACTACGTGGACACAAACTGTCTTAATCAGTGGTTAAAAAAAGTCTGTGAAGATTTCAGCAAAACCAGTCACACTTCCTTTATTTAAGTGATGAAAGGCGACCAGTTAGTCTTAGTAATGATAATACTTTTAATATCAAAATATATTACACATCTATAATATTGCTGGTCTAGTCACTGTTTTTGATCGTTTAAAATCCAAAATGGCCACAATAACTCGTTGAGAGTCCAAAAGCAGCATGAAACAGAACACGCCGACAAGAACCACCATTCCCAATCGGCCAGTTATAATAGCGGAAGGTCGGTGATCTTCCGCACTCGTTAATTTCCGTCGGGTAGATGACAATGTTGATTTATCCACAAACAACTTTTGCAGGATTTCTTTCAATTCGTTTTCTTGCACGCCGTAACTTCCGGACCCATTACCAATGCAAACACACTCACACAGAGCAAGAACCGGTGACTCTAAAAATATAAATACAGATATTGGAAAGTTAAAAAAAAATACCGTTGACAGTCTCAGACGCAGAATTATTATTTAGTTCAGTATAATTGATTATTATTTATAATTAATTATGGAGCCGCGGTGGCTCAGAGATCGGGTGCTGGCTCGCTAACCTGGAGGTCCCAAGTTCGCTCCCGGTGTTGACCGACAAATTTTCCCTTTGTCAGTGGGACAGGGCGAAAGGCTTGGCAAGGAAAATAATCTAGTCCCGTGTACATATTGACGTGCACGTAAAAGAACCCTTGACAGTTGGAATTCGAAATAAGAGTAGGCCGTAGCGCCACTGTCCGAGCAAAATTTCCCTTATAGCACACTGCATGGCGTATGTCCATCTTCATTACCCCATTCGGTGCAGAAAAGTGGGACGCTAAACCTCATTTCATGTATAATTAATCATATTGTTTTCGTTTTAGTTCCCGAGTATGAATTCTCGCGTAAGGATATGAACAGCCGTACCAAATAATTGTTTCCGGAAGTTCGAGTTAGCACCTTACCACTTTGTTAAAATGTTTTTGTTTGGTTGTATCACAATGTTTTTTTTTCTGTTTGTTTATTAAAGCGTTTCCAATGTCCTAGAAAATAAATTGACGAGTTTAAATAAACACCGAGACAGGAAGCCAGACTAAAAGCCTACTTGGGTGTATTGCCTACTTGGGTGTATTACAAATAAGTCAGAAAGGAAATCGATGCCAGAGTATGTCATTTCACGAGTTACTTCTTCCTTTTATTTCGAAGTAAAATAATTACATAATGCTCTTCAGAACTTAAGAGTCTAAAGGGTTCGGTCAGTATAGCGCTAGCTTACTAATCAGGAGGTCAGGACTTCGAGAAAGTTCTTCGTAATTTTCCAGCAAGAATGAAACGGTCTTTCGGATGGGACAACTAGTCGAGGTCCCGCTGAAACAATTGTAGCACGTTAAAGATTCACTGACAGTTGGAAATCGGATCAATAGTAGGTCGTAGCGTTGCTGTCCGGGTAACATGCACCTCATAGCATACCATATCTTCCAATTTTGAGAAGTACTTTGTGTCCTGATGTTCTATTCAGGCCCGGTATAAAGAATATAACGAATTATTTTTATATACAAATAAAACTGATAATTAGAGTCATGTTATTAATTTTTCAGACTTTCCGAATTGCCATTAGCTAGAATGAATGATACTTACTATCATTTATGTCTGTCACTAAATCACCAGAAATTGTCGTAGTTGGCATTATCATTGGGGTAATTGCGGTGTTATTAATTGACGAATCTATGCTCAACACAGATGATGCAGATGACACAACTTTTGTTACTGCAGAAGTCATCGATTCAAAAACTGTCAGCAAAGAAGTTTCGGTTGATAAAACAGATGTTCCTTTGTCGCTATATGTGTAGGTTAAAAGCGATTCGGTTGATGCGTATACTGTTGGTGACACTGATACTTCCTGGGGCTGAAGTAGAAAGCCACCATTCCGATTTGAAGTGTCTTGTCTTGAACCAGTGGTAAATGGTGAAGTTATCGTAGTTATCACTGAGTCTGAGTATGTTGGACTATTCTGATGTGAAGTTTCTATATCTGAATTGATGATAATTGTTGAAGTTATGGAGTCTGAATATAACTGACCATTCTGTGCCGAAGTCCTTTGATATGGATTTAGGGAAATTATAGAAGCTGTCGTTGTTGACGCTGAGTCTAAATCTACTAGACCATCCAGATTTGGCGTCTGTTGATAAGAATTGACGGTAATGGATGAAGCTATCATTGTTGATACTGGATCATTCAGACTTGGTGTCTTTTGATGCGAATTGAGGGTAAGTGTTGAAGCTATCATTGATGATACCGAGCCTGAATATATTGTACTGACAACTGGTTCATAAATACTAGACGATGTACCTCCAATACCATGATGTGCCGAACCACTAGAAGAAGCTGATACCCCGATATTTCTACTCCTCATGCTAAAATCTGTAGTTCCCATCAACGACTGGAAATCCCACACCGTTAGCCTATCAGTACTAGATGTTACAGGATCTGTAGCAAATGGGAATAATGGGGCCGACAAAGTCTCATCTAGGGAACTTGATGAAGTTAAAACGGTTGATTCTGGTGGTAAAGCTATTGTACACGGTTCTCTTTCTGGTAATGATGTATATGTTATCAACGACGTGTTGTATTTCCTAGTCGTATCTGAAAAATACAATATTAAAATACCTGATTGCTATATCCCCGAACACTTATTTTACTGTAACCACCGAGTAATATGTCGTGTATTTTGAAACTCGATGAATTTTTACCAGGAGAAGCTATCAGATTGTGTGGTGTTTCTTAATGTAATGTGATTCAGTTCGGTCTAACTGAAATACGATAATTAGAGATAGGCCTTTGTGGTTTACAAAATGTTTGTCAGGCACAAGGAGATAGAACTGTGTACCTCAAGAAGGTTTGAATCACATAGGTTTAAAAGGGGTGTTTTTCATAAATCTCATAAAAAAATCTTAAAGAAAAAGGAAGTAAAAAGGCAAAATGACAGTCAGTCACCTATTAGCGGTACTGGGTACTAAACATACATCATTTATAGTTAAAATAACGTATGTCGAGAACACTCGACGTCTGGCATACTAATGGAATTAACCTGTGTCGAGAACACCCTCGACTTCTGGCACCGAAAGGATTAACACTACATAAAGCATGCGGCAATGTAAATCGGGTCCTGGTGTCAACTAGTTCCATTTCCATTAGGGATCACGTGGCTAAGTGGCTAAGACGCTGGCTCGCTAGCCTGGGGGTCGGGTGTTCGATCCCTGCATTGACCGAGAAATAAGTGTGCTTTGAGGGAATTGGTTTCCTCGACAGGGGCGTTTCCGCTTAACCTTCTTCGAATTCCAACTGTACGGTGTTTCCTCCCATCAGAAACCACTCTGCAAAATACCGGGATCAAACCCAGGACAGCGCGTTACTCAGCCCCCCCCCCCCTGCAAAAAGTTCCCCCCCCCCCCCATGAAAAAATTTTCGACCATAAAAAGAATAGATATACATTGTCCGTCAATATTACAGCACCTCCGAGAACACTCCCCGCCCCCCTCGTTGCTCTGTGCTAGTTACGGTCCTGGCCTTACTCACTGAGTCACTCATACTAAACTTACGCCGTCGGTCTACATTCTGCTCCGCATGACAACAGACACCAATCTAGTTGACCATCTTTTTTAATTCCCAAATAGACGAATTTACTCGAAAACAGCAAATGTATTTTGTAAATTTTGAAAGGTAGTCAGTCTTTGTGTGTATGCCAGATGTAAAGTGGAATACATCCGCATCACAAAATAGTATACAGGGCAGAGATCTATACTCTCAAAGTTTGTGAGAGAGAGAGAGAGAGAGAGAGAGATGGGGTTTAACGTCCACTCGACACAAACTAGGTCATTTCGGGACTAACACATGGTTCAATTTTATTTCAACCATTCGCTTGCGCGGAGGGGTCTTAAGCAGTGGGAAGGAACCGTAGGACCCGGAGAAAACCCACGAGGTTGGACAGGCGACCCTACCCCTTGTCACGCACACCCGGGAATCGAAACCCCGCAAGTTGACTCAATGACAGACCGTATGATACAGCGCGCGCGTGCTAACCATTCGGTCATCCCCCCCCCCCTCAAAGTTTCTAATTCTATCTGTGTAGAATGTGGGCCCACCGTGGTTCTTTTCACCATAAGAGATATGGAATTATATATTTGTAGTGTTGTATGAAATATATTATTAGCTGTATAGATTTATGAAATAGGGGTATAATTTATAATTATGACTTAAAATACTCACATGCTAAACATCTTTTTACATAGACTATATTATATGCTGCAACTCCTATAAGAGGTGGTTTGGAGTTGATGTATGAATTAGATGATACCGAGATGGAACATATGCCACCCGCCATTTGAAAAAGTACACATGATTGAGGGCCAAGAGCAGTATTAATACAATCTTCTACACATTCTAAGTATGTTAAACTACCCGTGGCTATTTGGCCGATACCTGGACCTGGCATATGAAACGGAAATGCTTCAATCCAACAGTTCGCTGTAAGAAAACAACCCATAATAATAATAATAATAATAATAATAATAATAATATATTCCATCAGTGGTCATTTTGGTGAGACCTGTACCTGGCGATATTCGTGTTGAAATCGTCCATTTTTTTATTATAGGAGCACTGACAGCTCACATCGCAAGATTTGATCGCTATGTTTTGTCTTCATTAGTCTGGATGGTGCCGTTAAACTCCAATCAATTCATCACTGTGTTCATGACAAATGGTGGAGTTAACATTGATGAATAAGTACCCAGGGCTATATACTTAATAAGTCATGATATTTTAACTCGGTAAAGATAATACAAACAGGCGTTTAGAAAAAGAAAAACAAATATAAATGGAAGTTACAGACAAGAAAATAAAAAAAAAACATACCGTGAGGAATTTCGCAAATAAACTGGTAGTTGATCAAACATTTGAATGTATGAAGTTTAAGTGTTGACCAATGCAGGGCAACACAAGTGTTATTTTGAAACTGCCGTGGCTGGTCTATCGCCCACGGTAAATCAACATCAGATATATTACAGTTATCCCACATAAAACTATCTTCGCCACCGTGCAGACGTAATCCAGTCCATACAGAGGAATTCCTACAATAGTTTTAATATTAGTTTAAAGGTCGAAATAAATGTTTACTGTAAATTGCTAAAGTGGGGTTTGTTTATTGAACAAATCTAATACAAGTGTCTCTTGTTGGTTAATTATCCCTCTTCTGAACCGTTGCTCGTGTATATGGACGCGTATAGGGGCCAATAGCGCGATACATACCGCAATATTAAGTTGGTAATATGTCAACATATTGTGATTGTTCTGATGATTTTATCTCTGAAAAGACATTTTTTGCCGAGTTAATTGAATAACGCGCTATGTTGTATGTCGTCATTTCGTTTTAAATGTGCACGTTTGCGTTAAGATATTGCTATTCTGAAGCTTTGTCGACATATTCCATATCGCCGTAGCATATGTCGACATAATCGCGAAATATCGCCATTCGCTATGTCGGCGTGTGCATTTAAAACGAAATGACGACATACAACATAGGTAGGTTATTCAATTAACTTGGCAAAAATTGTCTTTTCAGAGATAAAATCATCAGAACAATCACAATATGTTGACATATTACCAACTTAATGAGCAACGCGCTGTGTTATAGGTCTCCATTTCGATTTAAATGTGCCCGTTTGCGTTAAGATATTGCTATTCTGAAGCTTTGTCGACATATTCCATTTCGTCGTAGTTTTGTGCCGACATTTTCGCGAAATATTGTCATGCGCTATATCGGCGTGTGCATTTAAAACGAAATGACGACATACAACATAGCGAGTTATTTAATTAACTCGGCAAAAATTGTCTTTTCAGAGATAAAATCTTCATAACAATTACAATATGTTAACATATTACCAACTTAATATTGCGGTATTTATCGCGCTATTGAGCCCTATACGCTTCCATACTTAAGAGAAAGTATAGGAAACTAATCGGTTGAACATTCAGAACTTCACAATCAACAGTTGTTTACAAGACATTTAATGGCGCGAATTAATTTGTATTGGGTGCAGTATTTAATTGGGTAATTAACATTTAATGGCGCGAATTAATTTGTATTGGGTGCAGTATTTAATTGGGTAATTAACAATTAATGACTATCGCTTTATTATGGATGTTAGATAATGGTGATTTGTCACCCGTGCCCCGCCGGGTAATTATGCTAGATGTATATTGAACAAAAACACATACTTCGCCCCAACTTTGTGAATAGAGATGCTTTCATTTGGTTTGCTTTGTCCTTTGCATATTTATTCACATCGTGATATCGCCGGAAATATCAATAAATTCACAAAGGATTTTATGCATGCCAGAAAACATAAAGATGTCTAAGAGAGACATAACATTGGGGTTTGTCAACATTATAGAGCAAAACGTAATCATCGATATCGCTTTTCGTAAAACACAAATCCATGTATTCATATATATTTATAATATAATACATTTAAATCCCCCATCAAAAGACAAATACTCTTATTAATAGTTGCAGTTGAAAAACAGAAAGAGCTAAACAGTGTTCTTATAATAATTCAGACAAACAAAACAAACACCCTATAAGACACCTTTATTAGCTCCATATATTCATGCCAAGGAATGAATTATCCCCTTGAGCGATCAGTAACAATAAAAGTAATGTAAACATTATATATTCATAGATAACTCATGTAAGGATTGATAAGTCTATATTTGCCAGTAATAGTGTATCTTTCACATGTTAAGAAAGATGTTTTTTGTCTGCACTGAAGTGTTGTTGATTACATCTTCAAAATGTTGTGGTGTTGCAACTAGGGCCCGAGTCTAGAGCGACCCAGGGGTATGCGGAGTAACGTTTTTTTTTTAAAAAAATGTTTGCATAAAGTAATAAAAAAATACACTGTTACTTGATCGTAAAGTAGAAGAAATCGATGACACTTCTGAATGTGGGAAATATAGTGGCATGGGTAAGATTAGAATCGGATTCTGTCCGTTCACTATTTAAGGAAAAATTGGTAAATTAAAAACTATAAACCTTAGCGCCATGGAACCTCGGCCCGTCCTCGTTCCGTTTGAGGCTATCGTCATCGTCAGGGTAACCTAGCCTGTAGAAAGTTACAATGATTGCTCTAGGTAGGCTGCTGGTAGTCTATAGTCTTCGATTCATTAGGCGCTAAAAATCTCTATTTTTTGTTCGATATTTTGCCAATTGTGGACCCTTTTCCGACCAATGTGTTTTAACAAAGTAACCTCCATTTACCCCAGATATACATGACGCTAGATGTGTCTTTCAAAACTTTTCGAGTCCGGGGTATCCCCCACCTCCACAAAGTTTCTTGTCCCAGTACCCGGATGTCGCTCTCGCGGGCCTCTGATTGCAACTATACAAATAAACCGATAGGGGAGGGAGACAGCACGTTGATATTGTTATAGTGGTGATGATGGCCACCGAATGTGTTCTGATAGATATTCTAATGCATAAACATCTTGAAAGTATCTACATACACATATACCTACTTCAGGGTACCATGAAGACATGCTGTTGTTTTTGTTGGGGTTTTTTTAAATTAACGAGATAAAATTAAACGATATATTTTACTTACGTTACTAGGGAATATAAAAATACATGTGTATTTAGGCAGAACTCTCTCAGGTTTTCCTATTACCTAGATCAAAGACAATTGATCCATTGATGTTCTTGACAGCGGATAAATATTTTATTTTAGAACAGCACGATCTTTAAAAGTTTTATTGACTATATTTAAAAGATTCAGAATGTGTCATGAAATAGTTTATAGAATAGGCTTCCACGGTCCTTAGTTTTGCTAGAGTGAAACCGTGGCGTTAGAAATCCGATTCAGTGTCGATTTGGTCCGACGGTGTGGCATAGTGTCCCACGGTGTGGCATGGTGTCCCACGATGTGGCATAGTGTCCCACGGTGTGTTACATTTTGTCTAGTACATAATTATTTTTTTTCATTTATTGGTAAGTTTGCCATACGCCAAATTTGTTCATAAGCTAGAAACATCAGTATGTACTCCAGAAACCATCATTTTAAAAATAGTTTCTTACACCAGGGGCATGAGAACCCTCCAGTACATCCTAGAGATGGGTGCCCTCCCAGATACAGACTCGGAGCAACCTTTGAACATCTATCGGACTGATAGGCTAGCACGTAGGCCACATGGACCCTTAACAGTATCGATAAGTTATTATTACGGCGTACATTCAAGACTAAAAGGCACCCCAAAACCATAATGACAGCCTCCTTCTCAGTTCAACCATGAATAAATAATTCTCAGAATACAATATCGATACACCAGATAAAAACGCGGCTTATTTAAAGAAAAAGAACTGGCCGTTCTTCTAATAATTATTCAAAAATATGTAATGAAAAATGAATATATTGAATATTTCATTATTCTGTGCGAAGTTATGAGTGTTTCAAATATTTGACAAAATGTAGCGTAGATTGTTTAAGATCGTAGCAATGGTACATGACAATCGAGAGTAAGTCGCGATTATCTATTTTACCGTTAAACCCTTAAATGGACCTTGTGTTCTAGTCTACGTAAAATTAGAGCCATTCGATGTCCCTAAGAGTTGATTATGGACTTGTCATGTTAATAAATATTTAGATAATAATTTATATAATGTATGAAGCCAGAAATGGGCAGATTACGCTCTTACATAATGCATTTTTAAAGGTTATTATCGTGAATTTATGAGAATTTCTAAAGCCAATCAGAATGATTCGAAATAAAACAAACGATAGACGTAATAACCATACATTTGACGTCACGTCATTGTTCGTTCAGACGACTGTGTATTAGAGGTGCAGGAACGTACTTTCTTCTGAATTTAAAAGGTGAATATTATTTTATTATGGAAAGCGATAAGTACCCTTTCGGTCCTTCTTGTCTTCAAGACGCCGTGACAAATATCCTAATCTCGCTCCGTCGCGCGGGGGTTGGATGGCTGAATGGTTAGCGTGCGCGCGCTGTATCATAAAGTCTGTCATTGAGTCGACTGGCGTGGTTTCGAATCCCCGGTTGTACGTGACAAGGAGTAGGGTCGCCTGTCCAACCTCGTGGGTTTTCTCCGGGTCCTCCGGTTTCCCCCCACTGCTAAAGACCCCTATGCGCAAGCGAATTATTGAATTAAAATTAAACCATATGTTAGTCCCGAAATGACCTAGTTTGTGTCGAGTGGACATTAAACCCCATTTCTCTCTCTCTCTCTCTCTCTCTCTCTCTCGCTCCGTCGCGACATAACTTCGCTATGAGTTAACAGCGTGGTTACACATCTGGCCTTGTTGCCTTCGCGCTAGGTAAGAAGGAACAAAGGGGTAATCATGGGCTTCCATATTTTACTGTTATAAAAATTATGCAAAAAATTACCTCTGCTTATATCTATATAAGATAATATATCTTTTTGACAATATTTTTTAAAACTAAACTGTGATTTTAGCTTAATCATGGCGGATATTTCTTGGTAGAGCACATAAATAAAGGAATCGAGTTTTAATCTTTAAAACATACGTGCAAAGTATGCTTAGTGGTTCGGATGGGGCCATATTTTCCCTCTCTGAATACACGAGTAACCATTGAAGTGAAAGATACGACATATAGGAGGCAAATAGCCATAAATCAAGATATCGACAACCATGAAGACTACTTTCCTTCGTGAATTATTGCTTTCGCCTTCCGGTTAAAGAATCGTTGAGGGCAAAAAGGGAAGAAATCTCGCTCCGTCGCGGCTTCGTTTCGCTATGAGTTCAGAGCGAAGGCAAGAAATGAACAAGGGGCAGCTAAGAAGTGAATCTACTTCTTGGCTTCGCACTGATTATGCCTTGCCTTCGCGCTGAACTTAATAGCAAAACGACGGAGCGAGATTAGGTCCATTTGTCGCGGTTGCTTGGCTTAGCATTTAGCTAACGCGAAGACAATAAGGAGCAAAAGAACATTTATCCGCTGTTATAAATATGTCTTAAGAGAAAGTATAGGAAACTAAGCTGTTGAACATTCAGAACTTCATAATCAACAGTTATTTACAAGACATTTAATGGCGCGAATTAATTTGTATTGGGTGCAGTATTTAATGGGGTAATTAACAATTAATGACTATCGCTTTATTATGGATGTTAGATAATGGCGATTGTCACCCGTGCACCACCGGGTAATTATGCTAGATGTATATACAAACAGAAACCTATACTTCGCCCCAACTTTGTGAATAGAGATGCTTTCTATTGATTTACTTTGTCCTTTGCATATTTATTCACATCGTGATATCGACGGAAATATCAATAAATTCACAAAGGATTTTATGCATGCCAGAAAACATAAAGATGTCTAAGAGAGACATAACAGCGTGGTTTGTCAACATAGAGCAAAAAGTAATCATCGATATCGCTTTTTGTAAAACACAAATCCATGTATTCATATATATTTATAATATAATACATTTAAATCCCCATCTAAAGACAAATACTCTTATTAATAGTTGCAGTTGAAAAATAGAAAGAGCTAAACGGTGTCCTTATAATAATTCAGACAAACAAAACAAATACCCTATTAGATACCTTTATTAGCTCCATATGTTCATGCCAAGGAATGAATTATCGGGCGCCCAGTAGCCATAAAAGTAATATAAACATATATTCATAGATTGATAAGTCTATATTTGCCAGTAATAGTGTATCTTTCACATGTTAAGAAAGATGTTTTTTGTCTGTACTGAAATGTTGTTGATTACATCTTCAAAGTGTTGTGGTATTGCAACCAGGGCCCGAGTCTAAAGCGACCCAGGGGTATGCGGAGTAATGTTGTTTTTGTTTTTTTTGTTGGTATAAAGTAATAAAACATACACTGTTACTTGATCGTAAAGTAGAAGAAATCCATAACCCTTCTGAATGTGGGAACTATAGTGGCATGGGTAAGATTAGAATCGGATTCTGTCCTTTCACTATTTAAGGAAAAATTGGTAAATTAAAAACTGTAAGCTACTTGCCCCGTCCTCGTTCCGTTTGAGGCTATCCTCATCGTCAGGGTATCCGGGCCTGTAGAAAGTTACAATGATCGCTCTAGGTAGGCTGCTGGTAGTCTATAGTCTTAGGCGCTAAAAATCTCTAACTTTTGTTCATATTTTGCCAATTGCGGAGCCTTTTCTGACCAATGTGTTTTAACAAAGTTATTATTTCGACGTAAATTTAAGACTAAAAGGTGCCCCGAAACCACGTAAGAACATTAACTTTGTGGCTCCCGAGTCTACCATACTCACAGTCTCGTTCTCAAATCCTTCTCAGTTCAACCACGAATAAATAATTCTCAGAATACAATATCGGATAAAAACGCGTCTTATTTAAAAATAAAGAGCTGACCGTTCTTCTAATAATTATTCAAAAATAGATAATGAAAAATTAATATATTGAATATTTATGAGTGTTTCAAATTTTTGACAAAATGCAGCGCAGATTGTCTAAGACCGCAGCAACGGTACATGACAATCATCTATTTTAACGTTAAACCTTAAATGGACCCGGTGTTCTAGTCTACGTAAAATTAGATTCATTCGATGTCCCTAAGAGTTAATAATTTTTAAGATAATAATTTATATAATGTATGAAGCCAGTAATGGGCAGATTACGCTCTTACATAATGCATTTTTAAAAGTTATTATTGTGAATTTATGAGAATTTCGAAAGCCAATCAGAATGATTCGAAATAAAACAAACGATAGACGTAATAACCATACATTTGACGTCACGTCATTGTTCGTTCAGACGACTGTGTATTAGAGGTGCAGGAACGTACTTTCTTCTGTCTTTAAAAGGTAAATATTCTTTTATTATGAAAAGCGATAAGTACCCTTTCGGTCCTTCTTGTCTTCAAGACGCCGTGACAAATATCCTAATCTCGCTCCGTCGTGACATAACTTCGTTACGAGTTAACAGCGCGTAGAAATCATCATATCTTGCCTTTTTGCCATCGCGCTAGGCAAGAAGGAACAAAGGGGTAACTATGGGCTTCCATATTTTACTTTTATAAAAATTATGCAAAAAATTTACCTCTGCTTACATCTACATAAGATAATATATCTATTTGACAACATTTTTTAAAACTAAAAAGTGATTTTAGCTTAATCATGGCGGATATTTCTTGGTAGAGCATATAAAAAAAAAGGAATCGAGTAACCATTGAAATGAAAGATATGACATGTCAATCTCAAAATGACCGAAGAATTGTCTGGTCGAGACGTTAATCCGCATTCTGGTTAAAACTCTTAAAAAATCCTCAAACGCATTATTTATTATGTTGCAATTTTTGCTTTTTGTCCCCATGGACAGTCCTTAAAATGTAAATTCATACGCTCTTTTGTGGAAGACTTCTGTCGTGAAGACAAACGTCCGTTTGACGAATCTAAGGCATAATAATCCGGTACAATTTTATTTATATAGATCGTTTGCACGAAGGGGAGAACTCGGAAAACCCCCAGGAGATTGGTCTGTCGATTCTACTTCTTGTCACGTACAAGTGTGGGATCGAAACCACATCACTTGACTCAGTGACAGACCTCACGATCTAAAGCGCACACGCTAGACACCTATCACTCTACCAAAAGATTTGTAACAACGTTCCATCTGTGGTTAACGTGACCTGTAATAGGCGCTATTGTTACAACCTTCCCAGGTCAATGCTTATATTCAAATTTAAACTCTCCCTCAAATTCTTAATTTCGAATCCCCGGTTGTACGTGACAAGGAGTAGGGTCGCCTGTCCAACCTCGTGGGTTTTCTCCGGGTCCTCCGGTTTCCTCCCACTGCTAAAGACCCCTACGCGCAAGCGAATTATTGAAATAAAATTAAACCATATGTTAGTCCCGAAATGACCTAGTTTGTGTCGAGTGGACGTTAAACCCCATCTCTCTCTCTCTCTCTCTCTCTCTCTCTCTCGCTCTCTCTCTCTCAAATTCTTAAACCTAGCCTATACTTAGAGTTTTATTCTACCCTAAATTGAGAACTAACAACTTCAGTTTTTTTTTCTTCTCTTTTGAGTCTGATTTGAGCTACTGTGTCCTTGTTTTTCTTAGCTTGACAAGGTTTATGTGTTAGAACTATATTCAATCTATGTAAATCTAATAAAACGAAATATAAACTAAACGAAATACCGAGTTTTAATAGTACCATTTAACAGTTTGTGTGATTACACGGGGTGCATAAAAATGTCCCGTTGGAGTCAAGGGGGATGAATTAAAGAGCACGAACTATGTTGAATTAACACAGTTCAAAATTATCCTAAAGCTTAACTTAGTTCAGTAACTACCGGGGTTGTAGCCTACTGGGAAGTACAGGAAGGATGGCCGGAAAGGGAACAGCGTCTAGTCGTTCGGTGAGATGAAAATCTGGTGTCCTGTGCACACGTTAGCGTTCTCGTAAAAAAAAAAAGAACAAAACTTTGG
Source organism: Patella vulgata (assembly GCF_932274485.2). Classification (NCBI taxonomy): domain Eukaryota; kingdom Metazoa; phylum Mollusca; class Gastropoda; family Patellidae; genus Patella; species Patella vulgata. The sequence continues at coordinate 20,395,589 of NC_065881.2, forward strand.
CATGAGAAGTAGGTGGAGGCGCTGCCGTCCGGGCAAAAGTTCCACCATAGTACACAACATGACCTCATTTTCTTTTATACCGAATAAAACAAATCTCGTAAGTATTCTGAAGTTAATAGCTTGAATCAGTAGGCCTGGCCCTGAGTTCACAAAGCATTCTCAGACTTAAACATGCATTATGCAAGAGCAAAGTCTGCTTATTACAAGTCTTTCTTTAGGTTATCTAAATTATCAATTAGACATTAATTAACTTATCCAGACCATAATAAACTCTCGATGTCAAGGCTATAGCCCTCGGTGTTGGCTGGATTAGATTCTTATATGCCGCTAACGGCCGTTGATAATTAAATCAGAAAAAGTGGATAATCGAGACTAAGCTGTTTATATTAATGATTTAAGTAATGATGACCGAGACTAGGCAAAAATTTCACCCGCTTCTTTCTTGGATCATAGTGGATCAATTTGACTGAAATTTACACTATCTAGTTTTTTTTTAACTATTATAGCGAGAACTGCCATCTCTTTATCTTATCTCCCATAATGTATCTTTAAGTTGAGAATTTACTCAACTTTCAAGTACTGTTTATGAAAAATATCTTTGATCCAGAAACACGAAACTTTGCACATAGTTTCTTATTGATGTATTTGATACATTAAAACAACACAAGTTTTATAAAGGTCTATATTTTAGTTAAAATAAGGAGAACAATTTTGAGTAAATTCTTAACTTAAGTCTGAGAATGCTTTGTGAACTTGGGGCCTGGTGTATTAACTAGATAATCAATGATCAAATCTAGAAGTAATAATATACTTTATTATTATACTTACATTAATAAGCCTTCACTATTCATCATAGTAAATAACGTGTTTAAATCTCCAACATTTCCATTGTTTATAAAAGATAGGAGTCTTTGGTCATTGTCTGTACAGGCTTTATCAGCTTCCATCCATGTTCTAGAATCGCTTGATACTATTAGATCACGTGCATGGTTGACTTTACTTAAAGTCATAGCTTAAATTTAACGAACATAACTGATGATTAAATTCATAAAGGTAAGAGTTTTGTAAAGTTGAATAAATAAAATCAGGGTATTTGATAGCCTATACATTATGAAATATTTATAGACAATAATGTATGCTTCATCTTGTGTATTTGTACGGGAGCACAGGTCGGTGGACATCCCCCATTCCATACCCCTTGAAAAAATATTACAAAATCAATAAAATCAGGATGAATCTTTCTATGATTTGAAAATAATATGTATGAAACTTTATAAAATATAATACATTTCATAGAGGGTATTTATACGGGAGCAAAGTGGGGGCCGACTCCTCCTCAAACCAAAATAAAATAGTAATATTTCTTATATAAATGAAAGATTTATTTGTCGTGTTACATTGATCCCACCTTCATTATCCCAGTTTGTGCAGGAAAAAGGACCTTAAACTCCGTTTCATTTTTTTTCTAATTGTTAGGTACTTAAATGGCGCCATGGGTCCCTTTTCACAAGCAGTTAATTTTCTTAAAATCTGTTTTACCTTAATAGAAGTCACATTTATCAAATAGAGCAGAAGCAGGCGTTTTTAGATTTTTAACTTTAATGAAACGACTTTATATATACATGTTTTCTGTTTTAATCACAAATAGTTAAATCTCTTACCCTAAAATTAGTCATATTTATCAAATAGAGAAGAAGTAAACGTTTTTAGATTCTTAACTTAAACTTGACTTTAATGAAACGGCTTTTATACACATACTTTTCTGTTTTAATTGCTAAGGTACTTATATAGCGCCACGACAGGTCCCTTTTCACAAATTTTAATAGTTAAATCTCTTACTTTAAGATAAGTCATATTTATTATCAAATATGGGAAGAAGCAAACGTTTTTAGATTCTTTAAAAAAACGGCTTTATACATACATTTCTTTTCTAATTGTTGGGCACTTAAATAGCGCCACGGGTCCTTTATCACGAACAGTTAAATCTTAAAAACGATTTTCCCTTGCAATAAGTGATATTCATCAAATAGAAGAATCAGACGTTTTTAGATTTTTGACTTAAAACTGAGTTTATACTTATGGTAAGATATAATTTAAATTTTGTTCAAATCCATGATAATAGCTTTCGTGAATAAGACGCGGGACGTCAAGGGATAACTATAATATAATTATTAATATACAAATATACTTACTAATATAGACAATCAATATGACGATAAAAGATTTACTAACAATATCCAAACTAAGCATTTTAACAGATTATTGAATAGTTTAGACAGTTAATTAAAACCTGTCACGTAAGGTGAGCTATATTCTTGCTTTATGTACGTTGCGCCATGGTCTATAAAAGCGATGAAGTTTATATGTGGGGCTTTATATGTCTAATCAAAGACTTTTATTGATCCTGAAAATTACAGTTTGTTTATTCTGATCTATACAAGCTAATGTACATATATCCTACATGTTACAATCATTAACAACAAACGTATCCCACCCTGTTGTACCTCGATTTTTACAAGGAGCACGCGCGCCATGTCCGTCGTTTTCTGGACTAAACGGGCTACGGGCTGTAGTTTTCTATGATGGAAATATCCCGGACAGTGGTGTTACTCTTCATGAAATTCCAAATGTCAAGGTTTCTTTTACGTGTACACCAAAGTTTTTTCGTCCCATGCGAACGACTAGATACTGTTCTTTACCAGGAATTCAGTCTTCACCAGTGCTCACTCTGGGTTTCATTTTTTTCCCGCCAATTTTTCATTTTAATTTATTAGCCATATATTTTCTCCGCCAAAATAAAGAATAAATATCGATTAGATTTTTCAGTATTTTTTTTTTTTACATAAGTACATACAATATACATATGATATTACAATTTACAAAATTCTTCTCTGCTTTGCAGAAGCCCATTTTTTGAAAGCTTTTTCAACATCTGGGTTAACCACTTTTCCAATACTTAGTAACATTAAATTACACAGTGATCGAGGCTAGGCCTAAAATTCAAAAGCTAATATCTCGGTTCAGTGGATCAATTTGACTGAAATTGCCAGCATATTCTATTCACCATCTTCAAGGTGAAACCACACCCAAACATCCCTGGTTACTCCTGGTTAGTGAGTCGATGCCTTATTCATTGAGTCACCGTGGCTCTGAACTGTTAAAGGCAATTTCTTTTCTATTTTAAAATGAATGGGCCTCTTTGATTTCGATTAATATAGCTAATGAACTTTTACATTTTATATGTTGATTTGTTTCTATAGATAAAGCTAATGTTGAGATGTGACGGTCGATTTTGTGTTCTAAAATTAAACACGACAATTTCCTGTTAATCTTTTCAAATAAAAATAGTATAGAGTTTGCATCATTAATCGTAGTAACACATTATGTCATCACAATTCAATATTTTAAAGGACATACATGTTCGACTCTCTCATTTTGAGTCTTGCTGCTGCATTACGTAAGATTTATACAAAAGAGCTGACAGTTCTCGTTACAATAGTTTCAAAATAGAAAATGAAAAAGGAATATGTTGAAACTTTCAGTCAATGAATGTTGAAAGTTTTGAGAAGAATAGTGTAGTCTCGATTTTCATTGCTACCATTGTTACGATAATAAACGAAGTCTCGATTATCCAGTTTTAAATTAAATTATTAAATGGGCATCGTGTTTCAATCCGTTAAAAATCACTACAAAAAAATCTATAGAGAGTTGATTATGGGCTTGTCATGCGAATAAAATAATTTATATAATAATTGAGGCCCGGCCAGTGGTTCTACAGCCTACTCTAAGTCTTATTTCGAATTCCAACGGTCAAGGAATCTTTTATGTGCACATAAATATGTACACGGGACCTTGGGCTTTCGTTCCATTCGAACAACTACGTTGTCCCTTGTCAGGCTCTCCGTCCTGCCCCCTCTAACAAGGAGGGAACCACGGCGAAAAATCACGATGATCGAACATGGAAACTCCAGGTTAGCGAGCCAACGTCTTACTCACTGAGCCACTGCGGCTCCTTACTTGGTTCAAGAAAACCTTTCTAATCAAGAAATACCGACATGTATGAAATATTTAATCTATGTGAAACAGACATGAATTGAGGTCATCATTCTAGATTTATCTTGTTCCTACAATAAAGATGTCCTTTATTCTGGCTTTACATGTGATATGAATTATTATATAGACATTAAAGATGCATTATTCAAGAGTTAAATCTGCGTAATTCAGAACTTGCGTTTGGCCTCAAATGTTATATAAATCATTAATTAGACATTTATTTACATGCCAGGCCTATAATCAACTATCTAGAACTTCGGATGGTTTTGACTTTCAACAAATTCAAATACGGTTGACAGTTAATGATTTAAATTAAAAATGAATAATCGAGACTTTCTTTATTATTGCAACGACGGTAGCAATGGCGATCGAGACTGCACTGTTCTTCAATCGATATATTCACTTTTCATTATCTATTTTTTAAAACTATTATAGCGAGAACTGTCAGCTCCTTATATAAATCTTAATTCACATGACAACCCAATACGGGCTCGTATCTAGACACCATTAAGCGGGGGGAGGGGCATTACCTTTCGGTGGGGGGGGCGAACATTTTGAGGAAATTTTCGGAAAGGTCATTCTAACAGACTGTTGTAATCATGATGCTATGTAGTTACCTAGGCGTCTAATAAGCATTTTAAAATAAGTATTCAAACAAAAAAAAAATCGTGATTTTTTAAATTTATTTAAAACTATTTTAGATTAGTACAAAAAAAATGGTTTATAAAGTAATGAGATACCGTGGGATTAATATGCGCATAGTCGCCTGAATTATACCTCCTTCTGCTTAGGGAAGCGTAGTTTTTTTTAGGTTAATATAAGGAACTGTGTATACTTTAATGATTTTTAGCAATTTCTGAGCGGGGGGGGGGGGGCATTTCACGCGGGGGGGGGGGGCATCCCCCCGCGCCCCCCTGTAGATACGGGCCCGACCCAATAATCAACTCTCTAGCTAGGATATCGGATGGTCGAGATGTTAAATGGATTAGAACACCCGCACCATTTAGTAAATGAATCTTACTGAAATCTGTAATATCCTTGTATACTATTTTGTTGGATATACTAAAGCGAAGTGTAGACCGGATAAGCTGTTCTAAATGACGTCACTTTTATAGCATCACGGCCCAATTATTACTTCAATACCGAAAATTCTATTGGATCAAATTGCAATTATATTGAATTTCGTTTCATCCACATACTTAATAATTTCACTTACTTTTATGAACGATTCTTTTACGTAAGTAAAGCTCAATGAGCTTATTTCATGTTTAAAGCCCCTGAGTGTGATTTGAGCGGTATAGGAAACCCTTGCAAACTACAAATTTATAACAGTTAGATTTCTCATTTTAATATCAGTCCAAAATGGACCATTTCCGTTCAGTATTAACAAAGATATGATGAAGTGAAATTTCATCGACCAAAAGGCTGCTGCTGTTTTGTAAATGGTACACATTTACTTTTTCTATTTTCTCGCTTCTTTTTTTCTTGACTGATTCTGTCGACAAAACATGTCTACATGTATTTGAAGCCGAACTTTCCGCCATTTTGTAATCCGCCATCTTAACGTGTTCGCGAATCTAATTGATGGGCGTTTTTTTTTTAAACCCAAGCCGAGAGATTATCTAACCTTGATATTTTAAATTTATTTGCTTAATTAAATGTTAAATAATCAAGCTGAGTACATATTAACGTGAATAGAGTCGATAGGCATTTTTTTTCCGACAAAATGCAAATCACGGATATAGCTTGCTTTACTGCTATTTTTGATGATAAGTAGTTTATATTTCATGCCTTAGCCATCCTTATGTTCTTGACATACAGATAGCGTTAAGGTGATATGCTAACATTATATTAGGAGTTTATGTATATCGACGTATGTGATATCACCCTAGATACCATCAAACTGTCAACATTATACTATTGTAACTTAACAAACCATACATACCGACTTGACATGGAATTTATTTCAGCTAAACTAGACGAAAACAACGACTGGCTGCATGCTCAACAGTATATTATTTTTTTTCTGTTCAAATGTTTGTGTTGGCACTTCATGGCCGCAGAGCCGCAAATAATATCAAAGGGTGCTCTATTGATGAAATTGAAATATCTCGTCGATTCATATAAAAGATCAATGTCTAAGAGAATAAAGGAGTATGTATGCATAATTGATCATTTGTATTGGTCTTACAATGTTAGATAATAATAGATAATATAGAAATTTCAGTCGTGACAAAATAGAGTAGAATTGTGATCAAGTGCTATAACTAATTGACACATGGATTATTTTCCTTGTTCCTATTCTCGAGTGGATTGTTTTTTATTTGCTGCGAAGATGAGTGATGATCACTGTAATGATTTCATACCTAGGTGTGAAACAAATTAGCCTCATTTTCTTATGAACAGCTTTTACGAAAAAAAAAGAAGATTACTTCGTAGAACCATCGTTCTTTACGAATAGAGATTACCTCGTAACCACGGTATTTTGCGAATAAATATTGCCTCGTAACCACGGTGTTTGTGAATAAAGATCACCTTTTAACCACGGTGTTTACGAATACAGATTACCCAGTAACCACAGTCGTTACGAATAAAGATTACCGTATAATCACCATGGTTGCGAATAGAGATTACCTCGTCATCGTGGTGTTTACGAATAAAGATTACCTCGTAACTACGGTGTTTACGGATAATTACCTCGTGGTTACGAATAAAGATTACCTCGTAATCATGGTGTTTACGAATAAAGATTACCCCGTGAGTGTTTACGAATAAAGATTAATTCGTAACCAAAGTGATTACGAATAAAGATTACCTCGTAGCCGTGTCCAATGTGTTTACGAATAAAAATTACTCCGTAATCACAGTTTTTACGAAGATATCCTGCACCATAAATACCGTAATTATGAAAAAAATTAACTCGTAAATACTTATCTTTCACCTTGCAAACTAATGGTGTACTATTATGACTAATTAAACACAGCCAAACCAATATAGGTACACATCTTTACATAACCGAAAAAAATATCGGTTAAATAAATCAAGCGGTGTTTTTCGTTGACTTCATTTACGTGCATGTACACTGGACCTGTTTTTCTTCCCATCCGAACAACTAGACGCCGTTCTATGCCAGACCTTCCGTCCTATAGAGCAGAAAAATAGAATCCACACCAACACAACATAGCCTGGGGATCTTGGGTTCGCTCCCGTGTTGGCCGAGAAAGTTTCTCAGGATTTTCCGTCACGGTACCCCTTTGTCAGCCGTGCTGGGGGGAGGGTCTGACAAGATGGTATGAAAATTCGAAGTCCTGTGTACACATTGACGTCCACGTAAAAGCATTCTAGACAGTTGGAATTGGATACATGAGCAGGTCGTAGCGCTGCTATTCGGGTAAAATTTACCCACAGCACACTGCATGGTGCGTGCCCGTCTTCATTAGCCCAGTCCGTGCAGAACAGTTGAACGTCAAATGCTATTTCATATCATTCCAAATGTAGTTCCCATATTATACTCCGCACATAGATTAACAACAATATCAATGCAGAGTTTGGTTGGGTTTTTTTAAAGATAAATATATACAGGACACGTTTCACATTCAGTTCAAGTTCATAAACAAAACATCGCAATATCTTCATTCATTGTCACGCTTTCACAAAATGTCAAATACACATAATAAAAAAAACATCAAATGAAATAATTGATCATGGTCGTGAGAAATGAAAAGAAGCAAAAATGAATAAAATTATATCACATATTTCCAGGGTGTAAATTCATACTGTTTTCAGTTTATCGTGTACGAAATATACCTTGTATAGCCTTTTCTAACCTAACATCATCCCTATATCCTTCCTGAATAACTTCTGCGTCCATCGGAATAACTACGCCGTTGCTTCGATCTGGCAGTATAACGAGTTGGCGATCGGTACCGCTGTCGGGAACTATCAGGAAGTTTAGAAGAACGCAGATAATCAGCATAAACTCTTTGAGGAGGCGATGGGTATCCAATGTCTTCCATTATTGCCGATTCTACGTCATATTCGTAATACGGATTGTGGTCAAATATCATGGGTTCTCTTCCCGGAACAAGTCGTCGAGAACTGCTCCTAAAAGGATGGTGGTAATTTGAGGCTCTAGACAGGTTGACTGACTCCATATCTTCGCTGTATCCTGTAACTGGCCTTGGGAATACTTGGCGGGGGTATCCAACACTGCGCCTCATGGGCTGTAACTCCATTGGTGTATGCTCAAATCTTGGTCTCATGATCGGAGGTAATGCCCGACCACGCGGATTTTGACCAGTTGGTGTCGCGTATAAATGATATCGCCCATTTTCTATGGCTATTTTCACGTCTGTTCTGGGGTAAACCCCGTATGTTTCTTCGAGTTCGCGTTTTAGATCTCCTGGTATTTGGTCGAAGGATCCCGCAAAGTCTCCCGCATCCGCTAACTTTCCGTATTCTAAAGTTCCATCTAAAGTGTATTGTCCAAAGCTTCTAGCTGGATGTTGTAAAACAGCAGGGGAACTAAATGGTACTGGATGCGGGGGGAACCCACCACTTTGTATCGGTGGTAACACAGGCATTGGTTTAAAGGGCGGGGGAATAGCACCAGTCATTGACTGTCCAACATGAGGGGCGAATGGCTGGGGGTTATAATGTCCCATTACAGGTTGACTTGAAAAATTCTGAGCATTGGGTAATGGAGTTTGGTATGGTTCTTGCACTGGCGTTTGTTGCACTTCTGTCACCGTTGCGGGCTGTTGATAAAGTTCTGGTCCGCCATAAATAGGCGGAGATGCGTAGGTTTGTTGCATAGGGGCATAAGAAGCTCCTGGAAGTTGTCCTTCGTGATAATACGTCATCTGGGATGCGGCTTGAGCATCAGATTGTTGCGAAAGGAAGCCGTCTGCCCCTCCGCCGCCATATTGTTGCTGATACACAGCTTGAAGTTCTGGTGGTAGCAACGAATTATATGCCATCATAAATTAAACTATTTACACTGGTGTACTTCCGTAAAATAAACTTTATTTGATATACTACGTTCAGACATGCCATTATTATTTCATTCGGCCATTTTGTCACGATGTATTATTACTCATTGTACGAAGCACACTTAAATCCCATTTCAATGTCTACAGCCTAAATCCATATGTCACCTTGAACTTTCTTTTGGAGAACAATTTAAAAAACAATGAACGAAAAACAAGACTTTTTAAAATAATATCAACACGAAATCGTCCCTACACAACAGAACACCCTGTGTATTTTTAAAAAAGATATACACGATTAACGCTTGAAGATTTCGTTGCTGCCCTAACAAAGTAACCAACACAAGTCATTTTTTCCATTGTTACATTGATATTTCATTGAGAAATGTTAGCGATATACTACACTGTGTGCCTATATGGTGTATGTACAGTTCGTCAACGGTATATACTTATAGAAACACACAAAACATTCACTCGCCTTTTGAAATTACAATAGATTTTATTGTTATGCCATTGTTATTGAAGGGCCCATATAAATATCAATGACAATGCGCCGTTGAGATAAAGACGGTCAGGTTTATAGGTGTTCACGTATGTACTAATATATCATTTCTTACTCATATAAAAAGTCGATTTGTTGTTGTTGCTGATGCTTTAATTTAGCCAAGGCATTCGGAAAAGATAATGCACTGTGTGGTTGAATCACAGTCATTTGAAACTTTGCTAGTTTGATTAAAATAAATACCAACCCGTGTCTGTATACATGAAATCTTCAATTCGAATTCACTTCAGGCTATTATACTAAAGGCACGCCAGACCAACCACTGAGTTTAAAAGGGAAATCCTCGGTGTAGAAACAAGATTAAGCAATTAACAATGATGGTAAATTAATTTCAGGCGAAGTCCGTGATCGAACTAGGGACCTCCAGGTTAGTGTAGTAAAATTGGATCGCGTGGGAGATTTTACGTCCTCTTCCACCGTCCGTCGATATCGCAGATAATGTCTTGATATTTTTTTTATTTCTCTCTCCCTCTCATCCGGTCTGGGTTTAAAGGGGTACTGGGGGCTTATGATTTCTATTGGGGTTTCAGATTCAGAGGGTGGTCTCGAGTGTCTTGTCGGCAATGTCGAGACCTCCACTTTCTCCCACGTTTCTTTGACTCAAGGTGACTTTAGGAAACTGGTTCTGGGTTCGACTCTTTACTTTTGTTGATTTCTTCTTGAACTGGTGTAACTGGAGCTGGAATTGGGGTAATTTTAATTCTCTTTTCATGGCATGAAACAGGGGGAAGCTTAGCTGTTGACGGTTACGCAAATTTGGAAATATAAATTATTTACATAGTCCATATTAAGGTCATTATAGATAAAATTTGGACCGATTAACCAATCAACTATTTAGTATTTAGTGACCCATTCACGGCTGAGGGTGTATTATCTTTTGTTCTGAAACCATTCCAGACATGTTGAGGTAATAAAAGAATTGTTTAGAAGATAAGTCGACTCCGGCCGGCCGCTGTGAAGCGACATTATTTAGCTCGCCATACTCTTCTATACAGATGTATGTGAAGGAACACGGTTTTCTGAGTTTTGGTATTAAAAGTGATGTATTAAAGAAGTCATAGAGACGTTCATAGGGAAGCCATAGAGAAGTCCATATGGAAGCCATTTTGGAAGTCCATATTGAAACACAAAGTGAAGTCAAGAATTAACAAGAACTGTGACACATAATCGATCGTGTTACATCTTTTTTTCTTTATTTGGTTCCGTTTTGTAGAACAGTGTAACCCAGGACTGGGTTCATGGTTTTTGGTGACCAGGATAAGTGTGCCACTTGATAATAGTGGTACTAGAATACACACTAGTCTTACCTCTTTCATTAACAATCATCATGATCACTAAAAACATGTAGCAGGGATAGTGCTGCAATTGTGGTAAACCTGTGACCAGGATAGGCTTACAATTCGAACTGCTATGCTTCATTAGTGAGGCAGCACCTTATAATTACACACGAGTCGGAGCAGAACAGTAGGGAGTTAAACCTCATTTCAATTCATTTCCTTACACATTGAGACACTGCACTTCCGATTGATAAAACATTTTTTATGTGTAAAAATATCCAGCAAATCCAGCTTTCTGTCCCGCACCCAATTGTGTTTAAAGAAACAAATATTCCTGACAAAAATTTCCAACATATTTTATATTCCATAAAATATCACAGATTGTATACATTAAGATACTATAAATATATATATAGCAATAATAATCCATTACACAGCAGTTATTTTTAATGCTAATTAATGAATGCTTTAAAACTGGAAGGTCTGCCAGCAGTAATAATAAAAATATTTAACCTTACATAAATAAATAATATTAAATATTTAATTTCCAGCAGCAGAATTTTTTAATAATACTGATAAAATAAATTGAAAGATGTGGAGGAATTAAATATTCCGAAAATAAAAACATTATCACAATATGTGGCTGGTAAATGTGACAAAATATCAAATATACCATAAGCAGAATTGTTTGGAGTTATATATCTTCAAGTATTGATCATTCGTAATATAACACAGTGGGCTCTGTTTAATATTTATATGTAGTTTACTCTATGACACAAACTGTACAACATAATAACACAGTAGCACATCTTAAATTGCCATTTCATTGTGCAAAAAACAGATTGAAATCATTCTTTGATGTTGGCTTAATGATGCAAGCATTTTGCCAATCATACATTATTAATTTTATAGAAGATGAAATCCAAGACTGTGACGAATTAACTCCTTACTGAAAGTACTGTTGATGGGTGGAAGAATCCCTATACAGTGCAGGGAAGATCGGATCTCAGTGATATGGTTGTGGACCCAAAGTAATATAATAAAGTAAAGGTAATATTCCCCAAGAAGATGGTGGTCAAGTGATGATTTTATAAATGAACATGCATGATAGTGTAATCTGCATTTTAAATTGTTTAAATTAAAAGGCTGAAGCGAGATATTGTGTAATATATGGATACAACCCTCAGGCTAACGTCCTTGTGTAGTATCAATAATATTACTTAATGTCTTGTTCTCTACCTTTAAACCACACTTACACAAACTGGATTTAGTGAAAATAATTTAACAGTGAAGTGAAGAAGTTTATTAATGTTCAACTTGTACTAAAGCAGGGAAAGTTCTCATTCTTAGTCTCTCCACCTCAGCACGTAACACAGCCACTTCCTGGGCCTGTGCTTTAGCTAAATCAACTAATTTTCTTCTTTGTATTATTTCTTGGTATCGTTTTTCAGCTCCTGTATCTAATCTTCTTTCAGCTGAAACAAGAAAAATGAACTTATTTTCTAAACACATGGAATCATTAATGTCCTTTTTGTTGACCATTTTAATATTTTTTAAACACATGGAATCATTAATGGCCTTCTTGTTGACCTTTTTTATATTTATCTATATAAATAGAAAAAAATGAAAATGGGATATACATTACTTTTCTGCATCAATAATGTTAATGAAGACAGCCACACATCATGCAGTGTGCTAAGAGGGAAATTTTAGCCTGCTCTTATTTCGATCTCCAGTACGGGACTTCCGTTTCTTTTATCACTAAGACACTTTTGTTTCTCCTTGCCAGGCTCCCTACCCTTCACCTTAGGCAAGGGTAATCTATAATGCGAGAGAGAGAGAAATGGGGTTTAACGTCCACTCGACACAAACTAAGTCATTTCGGGACTAAAATATGGTTTAATTTTTTTTTTCAAAAATTCGCAACTATTCGGCCATCCAACCCCCCTAATCTATAATGCAAACATGTGCATCTCTAAGCAGGATCCTCCTGGTTAGTAAGCCATGGAAGCTACCACCCCCGCCTATATAATATATTATTCTTACCATTGACATCATCAATATGTTTTCTCTCATTTACAGATACGATAAATTCTTTTAACTCTTCATCTAATTCATGATTTACTGTTTCTTTCTGACGTATTTGTCTGTTTAACTCTCGTAATGTTCTCTGTCTATCACCAATATTCTTCTCATGATGCTGAAATATAAATATCAAAAGTAATTTTCTATGATCTCGACCATACAGGGAGAGCAAGGGAAATTAGATTTTAAACAATTTTGAGCGATACCGATTTGGGCATTGACCGAAAAATTACAGGTTTTCGGCCAGAAATTAAGATGGATATGTGTCATTAAGTGCAGCTCATGCAGTTTTCAGAGGACTATAACTTTGAATATTGTAATTTTAAAGGGGACTGTAAGTTTATATTAATATGTTTAATTGGACATTCCCAATGACAGCCCAACAAGATCGTGTTAATGATTCTGTCCCTTGTCTAGGATATAATCCTAATCACTAGAAAAGTTTGAACATTTCTGGGGAAGGACAGAGCCCATTTTGATGTCTGTCCCTTTAACTATGTTTCACCTTGCAATAAGATATTCCCAAGCCAAGCAAATAGAGGATAAATCTTCTTCTTTTCATTTTTGGTATGATATATTATAAAATGCTTACCTTTTTAAGTAGAGCTAAGGTCTGTTCTAATATTGAAATATCTTGTGACTTTTTAGCATCATAATTTGTTTCATTCAAAAACTGAAAAAGACAAAAATAGTAAATATTTCTTTACTCTTGATTACATTACTTTTTTATAATTTATTGTGAAGAACCAGTCGATCACCAAAATTATTTCAGATTTACATTCACAGCTTCTCTTGTAGAAATAAAGATTTGTTTTCTTCCAGCGTGCCAAATTAACTCTTTGAACACAAGAGGCCAGATTTTAACCTACAATACAATCCACATATATTTTCTTTGGTCCAAGAAAGACAGTGTATTGACGTGAAACTCAGCAGGGTTAAAATATTTACTAAACAATATTATACAAATTTGAGAAGACTTACTGCTTGTATTTCTCGAGTAACTTTCATAAACTGTATATCTTTCATCTTATTCTGTAAATCATCCATCTCCATTAACATTCTCTTATGTTCCCTGCAAAATCATACATTAAATATATTAACACTTAAAATAATACATTAAATATATTAACATTTAAATCATACATTAAATATATTAACACTTAAAACAATGAATTAAATATATTAACATTTAAAATCATACATTAAATATATTAACACTGTGTAAACTCATATATTAAATATGTTAATATTGTGTAAACTCATACATTAAATATGTCAATACTGACAATTATACATTAAATATGTTAATATTGTGTAAACTCATACATTAAATATGTCAATACTGACAATTATACATTAAATATGTTAATATTGTGTAAACTCATACATTAAATATGTCAATACTGACAATTATACATAAAATATGTTAATATTGTGTAAACTCATATATTAAATATGTTTATACTGTGTAAACTCATATATTAAATATGTTTATACTGTGTAAACTCATACATTAAATATATTAACAATGTGTAACTCACCATTCAGATAAAATAATTCCTTTTCTAAAATCCTTACTTTCCTGCATACTCTTTATTTTATTGCTTCCAAAATTCTACAAAATACAAACAATAATCTTATAATAAAGCAGTGGTATAACAGAAACAGTATGGACACTGGTCTCTTCTTGAACGGTATGGCTAGAGCTCAAGCAGTTGTCTAGCTGTAGGGCCACTGGTCTCTTCTTGAACAGTATGTCAAGAGCTCCAGCAGTGGTCTAGCTGTAGGGGCATTGGTCTCTTCTTAAACTATGACAGGAGCTCCAGCAGTGGTCTAACAGTAGGGCCATTGGTCTCTTCTTGAACAGTATGTCAGAAGCTCCAGCAGTGGTCTAGCTGTAGGGGCATTGGTCTCTTCTTGAACTATGACAGGAGCTCCAGCAGTGGTCTAACAGTAGGGCCACTGGTCTCTTCTTGAACAGTATGTCAGAAGCTCCAGCAGTGATCTAGCTGTAGGGGCACTGGTTTCTTCTTGAACAGTATAACTAGCACTCAAGCAGTTGTCTAGCAGTATTATCAAAGTTTTGTGTTAACAAGATTATTTAAAACCCTATTTCAATCAGGTGTTAATGACATGTTTAGCCCCCATTTCATTCCTGTTGTAACCTCAAATTCCACTCCATACTAGATATATGGTTATTCTTTATATTGTGTGTATAACATATTATAATATTTTTACAAATAAAGGTGATCTAAAACTCTTACCTGTATTTCTTCATTAAGTTTTTCTACGTCACTACGATCTATTAAAGCACTATATTTATAATCATGTACAAATCGACCAGCATCCACCTCAACTTGACCTTGTTTTAATAATAGTTGAACCTCTAAGTTTATTATAAACCTTTGACGATCTTCTTTTAATCTAAGTAAAAAATAGATATATACCTTATTATTATTGAATATTTCAATGAATGCAGAATAAATTTGTTTTGGGAATGAAAAGAAAAAGAACATTCCCTTGACAAGTAAAATAGAGAACTATTTAATATTCAATGGATGTAGGTTTAAATTGTTAAAGATACATTATGTAAAATTTAGATAAAGAGCTGGTCGTTCTTTCTATAACTGTTCCAAAATAGGTAATTCAAAATCAATATAGTGCAAATTTCATTCAAATTAATTTATTCTGAGTGATGTTATCACTGTTTGAAGTTCTGACTTAGATTGATTATTATCACAGCAACATTACTTGTTAATTGAGACTTAGCCTCGCTTCTACATTTTAAATTATGTGACGAAAAACCAAGGTCCCTTGTATATATTGGAGTTCACGTAAAATATCCCTTGGTGGTTGGAATTGATATAAGAGTAGACCATGATAAGGCGGCTGTCCAGGAAAAATTTTTTCTCATAGCACACTGTATGCCCATCTTATTAGCCCAGTCAGAGCAGAACAGTAGGACGTTAAACCCCATTTCATTTCATTTCATAATTTGTAAATACTGAACTAAACCATTCTTGTGCTTACATTAATATCCGAAATTCTTCTTTTACAATATTGTAGTTTACAAATGATTTAAGAGAGAGAGAGACAGCGTGATAGAGAAAACTTTATATGAAATACATACTTGCTGATTTGCTGCATGATGTCTTCTATTTCATTTCGTAATGAATCATCTTCTTCCTGTCGTTTCTGGAGGAAGGCATTCATTTCAGCTAACGTTAATGCCTTGGTTTTAACCTGTTAATTTTATAATCATCACAATATTTAAAATTCACAAAATCCTCTTAATAAAGAGAGAGAGAGATAAAAATGGGGTTTAACGTCCACTCGACACAAACAAGGTCTTTTCAGGACTAACACATGGTTCAATTTTATTTCAATAATTCTCAGTGGGAGAAAACCGGAGGCCCCGGAGAAAACCTGCGAGGTTGGACAGGCGTCCCTACTCCTTGTCAAGTACAAGACGGGAATCAAAACCAAACCACTTGACCCAATGACAGACCTTGTGATCCAATGCGTATGTGTTAACCATTCAATAAATATCGCTCTCAGATATTGTACTTTGGAAAGTTAATAGTTTTTTTTTTTAAATAGGTATGCCTTAAAGGAGCAATCTCATACATAATTTAGTGAATCAAATGGATTTATGTTATCTGAAGTTTGTGGTACTTTTTCGCAGAAATACAAATACTAAATTTCCATGAGCAAAAACACAGCTTCCAGGGCAAAATTCTCCTCATATCACACTGTATTATGGTACATGTACATTGTTTTAAGTCCAGTTAATGCCGAAAAATAAGACATTATACTCTATTTCATTGCATTATACTCTATTTCATTGCATTATACTCTATTTCATTGCATTATACTCTATTTCATTGCACTGACTAATTTGAATCAACATACCAATTGTTCACTTTCTATTTTTTCACGTCTGTAAGAACATAATCTCTCCCAAATGTGTAATTCTATTCCTTCTGGCATATTAGATGGTTTGTCAAGCTCATCTATAGCTAATGCCATAGAAGCTTTACTCTGTGAATTCAGTCGAGCTGTGGAAGGTCGTTCTGCGAAGGGATTTGGACCTGTAGCATCCAGGACTGGTGTATCGGCGCCTCTAAACTTTTGACCTCTAAAATAGAAAAAAACGTTTATTAAAAAAATAATTGCTTTAGTAATATTCCGATTTTTAACATTCAAGAGTGCACTGGAACTTTTTAATCTATTATTTTCTACCAGGTAGGAGTTTTCTAGCAGTGAGTGGAAACTGGGACAACCAGAGAAAATCCACAAGTTTAGGCAGTTGTTCTTACGCTTTAAAATGAACAAGCTTGAAAATGTAATGTACCAGTTGAATCAATGACAGAGAACTCGGCCACCCAAATGCCAAACAAGGCCAGAGAAAGATAATCGCATCTGAAGCAGGGTACGTACCTATTGACTACTAATAATGGTGATAAATGATAAAGAGTTTAGAGTCAAATATTTTGTTCCAGCCTACCTTGTGGATATATAGTTAAATTTTAAAAAAAAAATAAAAAAATTCAATTTTACTAGATGCAATAAACATTTTTTTATAGAATTCAATCCCAAAACATGCCAAAATAACAGTATGGTATACCTTGGTCTCTTTTTGAATAATTTAAATAAAATGTCTGCCATGACAGCCGATACATCGTTAAATTCTCTTCTAAATGTTTTATCCATGAGTTTATCTTCTGCTAACAGTCGGTCATAATCGTCACGGAACCTTTCAACACTTTTACGGGATTCAGCAACAGCTTCTGTACTCAATAGCTAAAGATAAAAATACAATTAATTCTTATTAGTTCAGTGGCATTTAGTTAATAATAAAAACATGGTTAACGATGACTAATCGGAGACATGCCATGGCTTGATCAAGACTAGATATCCTACTCGCAATATCGCTGTGTAATAAACAATAATTATATTCCATGTTTATCTCAAATTAGAGTTTTCCATTATTTCATGGAAATGTCCATTGCAAATTCCCAGTTTAAGTTACTTACAGATAAGATAAAGAGATGGCAGTTCTCGCTATAATAGTTAAAAACTAGATAGTGTAAAGGTAATTTGCTGAAAATTTCAGTCAAATTGATCCACTATGAGCCGAGAACGAAGCTGGTGAAATTTTCGCCCAGTCTCGGTCATCATTACTAAAATCATTAATATAAACAGCATAGTCTCGAATATTCACTGTTTTGATTTAATGATCAATGGCCGTTAAGCAGCATATAGGAATCTAATCCAGCCAACATCGAAGGCTAGCCTTGACATCGAGAGTTTATTATGGTCTGGATAAGTTAATTAATGTCTAATTGATAATTTAGATAACATTTCTGGCCTAAAGAAGGACTTGTAATAAGCAGATTTTGCTCTTGCATAATGCATGTTTAACAAACAAAATTAAGTTTTAGTCCTTGGTCTTGATAAATATTCACCTTAGTCCCGTGAACAATTTTTTGATTTAAAAACTTAAAAATATATGGTATTAACAGGTTTTGAGAAGAACAACATAATTTCTGTTCTTAAATCACTTTTTCCCAAAAAATAAGAATCAGTTTAAACTGGTGTGACCTAGATTGGCTTCAATTTATAAATTAATAAGAAGGAATTTAGTTTGTAACATCCTTTGAGAATTAGTTGAATGATCTCCTAGCTGAATGCATTTCTAAACTGAGAAGATATAAACACTTGTTTCTCTCTCACTACTCTTGATTTACGATATCTAATACTTCTGATATATTGAAAATTACCTTAAGGGTTTTTTTATGTTCTAAATTACTGTTCAACTCTTGTTCTTGTATTTCTAATTCTTCCTCTAATAATAGAGAGTAGCGTAGTCGATTGATCTTCAGTTCTTCCTATAAATAAAATATTAACGAGATTTGAAACAGGGAAAAAACATGAAATACTTCACAAAAATAGTCACAACAAGAAGCCAGAACAGCACTTTCCTTGATAACCCTACATGTGCTACTTATAAACAAGTCGGAACCAGACTTGAAAATCTCAAGATTGTTTTCAGCAAACGTTGGGATTTGAACCAGGAACATTCCAATCAAAAGTCTAGTGTCCTTGTCAATACTTAAAGGAGATTATATTCTCAAAATCGTTTCTATTATGGCAGTTGTATAATTTTTTTCAAATAATCATCTAGTTTATTTAACAGCTGCATGTATGGGTACATATCATATTTGATTATTTTATCATGTGTAAATATACCATTGTGTACAATATGATAATATCTTCGTATTTTCATTTTATATCATGTTGTTTCTCCATATTATAATCATACTATCACTGTATTATTCAATGTCAAATAATATATTGTTGTATGCATATACTGTATGTATGTATGCTGTCCTTAAAGTCAGGGATGGACTAAGAAGGCATCTGTGAGTATAGTAGGCTTGACGGTCCAAATAAAAGTCAATGGTCTCACATAGTTTTGAGCTCCTTTTTCAGTGTAGGGAAATTTTAGTGTTGAATTTATGTTGTTTTATTTGAATTGCCACATGCCAAATTTCTGCATAAGCTAGAAATATCAGGATATATTCTAAAATGCACCATTTCTCGAGTCAGGGTAACCGCAAACCCTGCAACCACAATTCGTCATTGGTTTCAGTTGAAAGTTGTCATAAATGAGTTTAACTATACCTGGTAGAGAACCATCATAACTTTAATCTTCTTCATAAACAATGTGTTTAAAACCTCATCAAAGTTCACCATACCATCAGCTATTTGAGATTCTAATTTTCTTAATTCTGTTTCTAATTGCTGAAATTTAATGATTAAAGCTATTAGAAAATTCCGTCTAAATATCAGGTGATGCAATGTATGGTATGGGGTTTAAAGTCTTGTCAATAGTAATTTTGAGACTAACATAATATGGTAAATTTCATTTTTATTGTAACATGTCAAATGTGCATGAGAGGTCATGTTTTGACAGCACAGTGGCAAGAGAGAGAGAGAGAGAGAAATGGGGTTTAATGTCCACTCGACACAAACTAGGTCATTTTGGGACTAACATATGGTTTAATTTCATTTCAATAATTCCCTTGCGCGTAGGGGTCTTTAGCAGTGGGAGGAAACGGAGGACCTGGAGAAAACCAACGAGGTTGGACAGGCGACCCTACTCCTTGTCACGTACAACCGGAGATTCGAAACCATGCCAGTTGACTCAATGACAGGCTTTACGATACAGCGCGCACGTGCTAACCATTCGGCCATCCAACCCCCCGGCATAGTGGCATTTCTACCTATCTTCTGAATTCCGACTGCCAAGTCTTCTTGCACCAATGTTTGCACCAATATGTACACAGGGGGATATATTTTTTTTTTTAGTTATATCCAAAAAACTAGGCACACTTCCTTGTCAGCTCCCTTGACAAGTAAGAACCTTGTTTGACATTATTCAATAAAAATCATATATACAGTAGAATCTGCATTAAGCAGCCACCCAAGGGAATTTTCACAACTGACCGCTTAACGGGAGTGGCCTCTTAATAAAATCTCGTTGCTTTTTGTGCCGACATAAATTAAATATTAGGCTTGGATGCATTGGAAGCGGTAAATTTGGCCGTCGCTGAATCTTGCGCCGAACGAAAATTCTTTACTCAAATCTCGGACATAACTTAACGGGAGTGGCCTCTTAATAAAATCTCGTTGCTTTTTGTGCCGACATAAATTAAATATTACGCTTGGATGCATTGGAAGCGGTAAATTTGGCCGTCGCTGAATCTTGCGCCGGACGACAATTCTTTACTCAAATCTCGGACATAACTTCTGTAAACTTGTCATTTTGTACCAACCTTCGATACTACTGTCTACCATTGTGATGCATTCGATAATATTTATCCATTTTTGTGAAGAAAATCGATGAATTCATTTTATTTTATCAAAAAAGCACATGAACAAAAAACATCGCTAATTTTATCACCTATTTACAGGGGGTGTAACTCTGTATGTAATATTATAGGAGGCGCTAAGAGAGATACTAGATGATCGTGACAAAACTCGGTACTTTTATTTTATTCAATCAGTATCAAATAATGTGTCGTTACGCGTGAAAACAATGATCAGGTTAGTCGTTTAATAAAACAAAAGATTAATTAACAGATAATCCCGGGTTAATTGTTATGTTTACATTTCTTTTTACCTGATCAGTGGGGGTCCAGTTAATTAACTACTACTCACGGGATTAGCGGGGGTGTTACAAAGAACGTCAAGATGGTATCATTCAACAATGGCCGTTGAATGGGCAATGTTTTGTTGAATTTATTAGTAAAATAGTGACCGCTGGCCGCATTAGAGGAGTGACCGTTGAATAAAGAGATGAAACAACAGAATTTCTACGGGGGGAATTTATCGTGACCGCTTACAAGGAGATGTCGCTGAATAGGAGTGGCTGCTCACACAGATTCTACTGTATTTTTCAAATCAAACAACAATTCTACAATAAAAACTGTTTAATATATTCACCTTTCTATATTTCTCTCTTTCTTCTTTCAGATCAGCTACTTTCTTCTCGTATTCTTTAGCTAATTTCTGTTCATCTTCTGACCATTCTGTCTGGGGTTTAGTTGTCATAAACTGAGGTTTAGGAACATCCTGAAGAAACAAAAACACTATTTAAACATTTAGCTTAAAGCCACTGATTATCATTTAAGGGATTTTCAATACATTACAAACTATAGTATTGTGAAAACTGAATCTCTCAAATGCCTATCAGTCCAAAAATGGTTCAATTCTGTTCAGTACTAAGTTATGAGCAATTGAAAATATCATGACATTCAGCATTGTCTTGCAGATGATATAAACAAGCCAGGGTAAATCTTGTGCTGTTCCTATTTTTATTTTTTTCTTATTTCAAATACCCACCTTCTTTAACTCATCTTCTTTTTTAATCTCTAAGACACCTCCCATCATCATATCTAACGCCCTTTCTCTAGCATTATCTCCCTTTTCACGTAGTCGTCTTTCTTCCTCAGCCTTTTCTTCAGCTTCCTTCTTCTTTTTCTGTTCTGGTGTCAGAAACTTTTCCACTTTCACCTAGAGTAAATGATAATAATTGAAAAGTTTCAAATGTTAGATACATAAGCTTAAACGAAAATAAAATGAAATCTGCTTATTGCACTTTAAAGTTAATATTGTTCACTTATAAACAATCACATTTACTAATCATAAACAGATCTAAGTATAAAATAAAATAAAATTGATGAAAAATGAAATGAAAATGAAATGAATAAAATAAAAAAATAAGGTAGAGAGAGAGAAATGAGGCTTAACATCCAGAAACACAAACCAGGTCTTTTCGGGACTAATATATGGTTCAATTTTATTTCAATAATTGGCTTGTGTGTAGTGGCGCAGTGGGAGGAAACCGGAGAACCCGGGGAAAACCCATGAGGTTGGACATGCGACCCTACTCCTTGTCACATACAACTGGGGAATCGAAACCACGCCAGGTGACTCAATGACAGACGTTCTAATCCAAGGCGCACACGTTAATCATTCAGCCACCCAACCTCCTGGATAAAGAGAACAAAGATGGGTGTAATAATATTGAAATAAACAAGTCTCAAGTACTAAATGACAGACCTTATGACACAACACGCTAACCATTCGGCCATCAATCATCCCCCCCACAAAAAAATAAAATAAAATATACCTCCTCATCTTTAACCGACAGTAGCAGTTCGGGTTTCTCTAAAATACCAAGTTCTGGTTCTTCCACTTTTTCTGCTAAATCTAAATCTTCAATAATCTTCTTAATCCTCTTATTTTTATCTTTAATCTTCATAATCTCTTGTTCTTTCTTGGTATAAATATCGTCAAAGTCTTTGTTAAAAGCCACCTTAATTTTGTACAAGGCTTCCTGATATAGAATTTTATAAAAAGAAAAGATTTTAAACAACTATTTTGGAGAATCTTTAACAACTATTTTGGAAAATTTTAAACAACTATTTTGGAAAATTTTAAACAATTATTTTGGAAAATTTTAAACAAATATTTAGAAAAATTTTAAACAAATATTTTGGAAAAATTTTAAACAAATATTTTGGAAAATTTTAAACAAATATTTAGAAAAATTTTAAACAAATATTTTGGAAAAATTTTAAACAAATATTTTGGAAAAATTTCAAACAAATATTTTGGAAAATTTCAACCAAATATTTTGGAAAATTTCAAACAAAACTGTTCAATTCTTTACTTAAACCCTTTAGTACTTGCACACCTCCATATTTTGAAGATATCAGTTTTAAAGTTTTAAATTAAACATCAATCTTAATTTCTAGTTCTTTAGTGTAGGTAAAATATCCATGGAATGATGCTTTGTTTATAATTTAAAAATTTGGAAGTATGAATCTTTAAGAAGAGCAACCAAATATTTTTTGTTTTAATTTTTATTTTTTCAAGAAATAGAAGGCAAACTTTTATCAAGTGTTTCCAAATGACAAAAATTCGAATTGGTGTGGCCTCCTATAAGTATACTGGTATTGAGAATATATAAGTAATTTACCTGTAATAAGACAATTTGTGCTATTTTTTGCTCTCTAGTATGTAGATCAAACTGACTATAAAACAAGTTACTACCACCGCCATACAAAGCTCCTGTAACATATGAAATAAAACTGATTAAAATAAAAATAATAATCTATTCAGTACATTTTAGAATGGATTTAAGCTGCGAAAAATTAGATATTATTGGGAAAATGCTCTATCTGGATCAGCAGATAGAGAGAGAAATGGGGTTTAACGTCCACTCAACACAAACTAGGCCACTTTGGGACCAACACATGGTTTAATTTTATTTCAAAAGTGAGAGGAAAAGGGAGGATTCAGAGAAAACCCACAAGGTTGGACAGAATACCCTACTCCTTGTCACATACAATTGGGGAATCGAAACCATGCCAGTTGACTCAATGACAGACCTTATGATACAGTGCGCATGCGCTAACCATTCGGCCATCCCCACCCCCAGATCAGCAACTTTTAAGAAGTTAGATGATAATGGTGTGTGATTTGTGTTGTAAAGTGAACAAACATACCAAGACTTCCAGTAGTAGAGGGATTTTCTGTCGTTTTATCATCAGCTTCTTCACCTTCTCCACCTTCTTCATCCTGTAGAACACAAACATATATTATATTTTACTATATATAGAACAACATTTAAATTGATTGTGGCATCATTGACTGTGATGTACAACAATACAAGTTCTTGTGTTTGAGGTCTGAAATATCAGAATTAACCATTGTGATGTCATAGTTAAAGCAAATTATCTGAATAATGATTGTTTGTGACATCATCAGACTGTGATGTACTGCTATGAACTTTCATGATAAAGAAGAAGTAAGAAGAAGAAGAAGCAGAAGAATAAGAAGAAGGAAGAAAAAGAAGAAGAAAAAGGAAGAAGAAGAAGAAGAAGAAGAAGGGAAGAAGAAGAAGAAGAAGAAAAAGAAGAAGAAGAAAGAAGAAGAGGATTTACATAACATTATCAGTGAAACATTTAATCTAAAACAACATTGCCTGACCTAATTGTGCATATATTTAAACAAGCAATAGGTTCCTACTTTATTTCATTATCATTCCATTGTAATATTTATTTATAATGATTGATTGTGATTTTATCTGTACCAAACATTCAGTCATGGAATATTTATAATCATTGATTGTAACATCATTTGTACCGATTGTGAATAAATCATAACTATTGAATGAGGTAAAGAGAGTGACATGGGGTTTAACGTCCACTCAATACAAACTAGGTCATTTTGGGACTAACATATGGTTCAATTTTATTTCAATAATTCGCTGATTATAGCACTGATTATAGCAACATTACTCTTACAATTGAATAGCCACATAATCCATTACACTGATTATAGCAACATTACCCTTACAAATGAATAGCAACTTTATGTATCCATTAATACTGACTATAGCAGCATTATCCATTACGCTGATTATAGCAACAGTGTCCATTAAACTGATTATAGCAACATTATCCACTACACTGATTATATCAATAGCACTATAGTTTTATTAGTATCAATACATTTTCATAGCAACATTATCTATTTCACTGCTTACAGCAATAGTATCCATTAAACTGATTATAGCAACATTATCCATTTCACTGCTTATAGCAACATCATCCATTACACCGATTATAGAAACATTATGCATTTCACTGCTTATAGCAACATTATCGATTACAATTACAATGCTTATAGCAACACCATACAGATCATAGCAACATTATCCATTACACTGCTTATAGCAACACCATCCATTACATTGATTATAGCAACATTATCCATACATTGATTCTATTTGCAATTGATGTTTCCCCTTCAACCCTTTTAAAACACATTGAAAGATTCACTCTGTATGTCCTATTAAAAGTTTTAGTACAACATGTTCACATAGAGATTTCTATTTGCAATTGATGTTTCCCCTTCAACCCTTTTAAAACACATTGAAAGATTCACTCTGTATGTCCTATTAAAAGTTTTAGTAAAACATGTTCACATAGAGATTTCTTCATGATGTAATATATATAATAAGAAATAAATAACTTTATTATTATTATTCATTACATTGTATAAATGGTGTTTATTACTAGATTAAAACAGAAAGTTCTCCAAATATTTCAATGAAATGAAATAAAATGAAATGGAGTTTAACGTCCTACTGTTCTGCTCCGAAGTTTGCCACAGAAGACGGGCCTACGCCATACAGTGTGTTATGAGGGAAATTTTGCCCGGACAGCGGCACTACGGCCTACTCTTATATCGAATTCCAACTGTCAAGGGATCTTTTACATGCACACCAATGTGTACACAGGACCTCAGTTTTTTATCCCATCCAAACGACTAGACAGCTGTCCTTGTCAGGCCCTCCGTCCTGCATCACTGACAAGGGGAAACCACGCCGGAAAATCTGGGTGAACTTTCTCGGCTAATGCAGGGATCGAACACCCGATCTCCAGGCTAGCGAGCCGGCGACTTACCCACTTAGCCACCGTGATCCCCATATTTCAATGAAGATTAAGTACAATTTACTTAGTTGATATAAGTACATGTACAAACTTAAATGAACATGCACTTTACCAAACTGATAGTTCCACATGGACCAGTCATCAATATTAACTAATGTATGTGTAATGGACTGCCAGATTTTCATAAAAGATGTGATGTAACTGCAAACTATATGTCTTAAAACATGCAGTGATTGTGTAGAGGTTTAGTGATGCCCAGGGCTAAACCGAATGATTGTATCTGCCCAATTTTGAATTTATAAAAACAGATGAAATAAACTTTTTATTCCAATCAACTTTTTATTCCAATCAAATTGGACAGTCTGTACTACAAAGCAATAATTTCAAATTTTTTTCTTTTAATTTCACTTTCATTGGAATCTGGAATTGGATGTGGGAGGAGTCACCCCCCTCCACCCTTGTCTCTGCACTCCACTCATGCTAGCATGAATGGTGTAATGTGACAATATTATCATGCAGTTGACTTACAGTTATTGGAGTTTTACTTAATGTACTGTCTGTCTTCGGCTTTTATTAATAAAAAAAATGGAATAATTTTTATTCATAGGACCAATTTACTCTTTGACCTTTTTTAATAAACAAATTCCTATAATCAAATAAGCTTACAAGAAAATAAATTTGATATCTGCCTTTCGTTGTGTACAATATATGAATTAAAAATAAATTTTTCAGACATTTAATTATGTATCAATACTTAAAAGATACATTTTTTTAATGAATGATTAATGCAGCCAGTGGATTTGTCACCCACAATAAATATATAAAACAATAATAGAACTGTCTTTACAACATTTATAAAAACAATATTGTGCTATATACATGTACATCATGCAGATCACTTACAGTTACTGGAGTTTGACCTAATGTACTGTCCGTTTTTGGCTTGATGAAAAAAAAAGTAAGCAGTTATCATTTTTTTCTTCAGACCTGTTTTTAAAAACTCTTAAATTTAGTTATTGTGTGAATTGGCAATTGATAATGTTAGTACTTCTCTATTCTAGGTCAACATATTTTAGAGGTTCTAAAATGGTTGACTTGCTCCCCTATTTAGGATCAACTTATTTTAGGTATTCTAATGTGTTTCTGTGTGAAAGATCCATAGATACGGTACATTTATCATTTGGATCTAACTCAAGCTCTTTGGAACTTTAAGCTTTCACTTTCCTTTTATAATTGCTGACGTTAGGCCTACCGTAATTATGGTGTTAAGTGATCATCAGGATTATCCAGTCACTCACACACTTGAACAACAAAGTTCTTTTAATGAATTACGTAAGCCTGTTAAACAAACAACACAGGCATCTACAAATAGTTCAACATTTTTAATCGAAACTTTAAGGCAAAGCTTCTGGGCTAGTTTTGTAAATTCTGGTGTTTAATTTACCGACTTAAACTTTTGGTTAACGAGTTCCCTATGAAATCAGGGAATGCTCATTTAATACATTCTATATATAACTGTCGCCAAAAATAATAAAATATACTTACAGTGTTTATCTGAAATTTCGCATTTGGTTCTAATTCTGCTTTTCGGGCCTGTTGAGATAAAATATTAATTGAAAATAATTTGAAAAAATATTTATTGAAAAAATTTTGAAAAAATATTAATTGAAAAAATTTTGAAAAAATATTAATTGAAAAAATTTTGAAAAAATATTAATTGAAAATAATTTTAAAAAATATTAATTGAAAATAATTTCAAAAAAATATTAATTGATACATATACTGAAAAGAGTTTTATAAAATACAAAATGTTAAAAAAGCAGGCTTACCTCAATTTCCGCAATTTCAATTAGTCGACGTTGCTTTACTGTTTCAAGCATTTCTAGATCACTCTTTAAACGATCTTTTAATGGAAAGTTTGCAACCTCTAAAGGCGAATTATATGCCTGAAATATACATCAAAGGGATACATATATTAATATTTTCCGCTTCAAAATGATAAAAGAACACTTGTTGAAACATCATGCTATATATATACAAACCACTGTTTTCCATATAACTTGTGTTGTGTTTATATTGTGCTCAATCACTAAATGTCACTCAAAGGATAATTAAATCCAAAGTTTTTTGATGGGCCTCTTTTAAATCCAAGTGAATCCAACCCAGGAGATTATTTACCATGTTGATACTTTGGCTGAATTCCAATTGATAATAAACTTTATAAAAAGCCAGTAAGTTTTGTTATGCGAATTGTAGATTCTTTTACCAGTTAAACAAGCCAATGAAATTCAAAAATGATCCAATGAGTCTTCACAAGGTTTTGAATCAAGGCACATAACTTTAAAAGTTAACATCCAAGAGTATTAAAAATCTATAGAGGTTTTCCTTTTTTCAAGTTCTCCAAATTTGATAAAACCTAATGAAAATTTAGCTTAAATATTAGCATATAAAAGCTATTTTACCTGTATACTTCGACCTTTAACCTTCATATCATCCCAACATTCTTTTTTGATTATTTCTCTTAAGTACATCTTAGCTAGATTTTCAAATTCTATCTCTTCACGTACCTGATAAAAAAATGACATTCTGAAATAATGTGTCTATTAATACAATCACTGTGATGTCATTCTTTTATTCTTCTGGTTAAGCATTTCAATTATGACATCATTAGTTTGTCTTTATCAGTACATTGTCAGACTAAAGCAAAATTACCTTAGTTACTCTATAAAATTTTTACTAGAAACACAAAAATCTTCTTCAAATAATAATAAAGGTTCATTTGACACTGAACTCTTTCGGCAAAAAGATAGTAAACAGGAGAACATTTTATATCAATAATATTATTAAAATATCTGACTTATGCAGTTTGGGGATAGAGAACCAATTAATGACCCAGGCAAAAAAATGGCGGAACATTTACTGCTGTCTGACAGTTTTTTTCCCCCATGTGTCATGTCCAAGTGTAGATAAAAATAGCTTATATTTTCTAAAACTGCATCTATGGATTGAGACCATATAAGTCTTAAAATACATTAGAAATACATTGCAATTCAGTTGAACAAAATTAATAGTTTCATTTCCCTTCAATTACTTACTACAAATAATCATAAAATTCTCATGCCAAAGATCAAGGGTGTTAATTAAATCAATAGTAAAAGGGATATGCTTAAAGCCAAAAATTTAAAAAGGCCTATAACAAATAGGTTTCCAGGAATACACCCACCAGCAACTAATTATGTCATTCAAGCAGTTACGAAATAATTTATTGAATGTAAAATATTAGATTTACTTACTCTTTGAACCTCTGCCTCTCCGAGTCCCTGTAATCTGGCCTGTTCCTCAATATCAAGATCAAATTCATGACGGTTTAATTTCTCAATATCAGGCTGTGATTCATTCATGGACATCATTTTCTGGATCTAAACAGAAAATACAAAGACAAATTAATGGTCCCATCAAATGCCTGATTTAACTATTCAAATAATCTAAGTCATTATTCAAATTCTATTTGAATATTAGATTACATGCATATAATCCATTTTTGCATTTTTTCATGCATTCTTAGAAAAATTGTGAATGTTTCGATCACATCAACATATTTCCCTCATCTGTTTATTTTTCTATTTTTTATAAAATATTAGTTGATTTTACTGAAATAGTTTTTAACATTTCCAATTGGAAACAAAAAATTAGATTTAATTTCATTAGTTTTAACTGCCATCAATTAACAAATTACCAAAAAATGAGTTCGAATGAAAAGTTATTTGAACCTGAATATTCAAATATTTGTGTGAACACCAATCTGATTAAAATACAGATCTATATTTTGTTTCATTTTTTTATACTTTCAATGGCCTTCACTATACGATGATCTGACCGGTTATAGTTGGAGGTCACGTCAGGTGGCACACAAGCGGCTCTTGATCCTATGACGTCGTCAGACATTTGATTATCCAATCAATGTTGATGTTTCAAGTGAGTATTTGGAAATACAATTTTTGCGTTGCCTTTGCTGCTAAGGTTTGCCCACAGTTATGTGCACAGCACACCAAGAACTCGCCACAACAGACTGTTTCATTAACTAATCCCTCACATCAACTAGAATGCCGGTTATATAACAACTCTTCCAGATCCCAGTGTAGTGAAGGCAAGTAAAACAAAACTTTAAACTATAAAACGCCAAATGAAAAAGAATCTGTATTTTAATCAGATTGTGTGAGCAACTAAAGGTAACAACATACAGAAAAATTGTTTTGAAAGAAAATGCCATTGGCCAGTGTTTGATTTATTTGAATAATATAGATATTTACCGATTTTCTGATATCTCTGATCTGACATCGTAAATCATGTTTTTTATCAGCATATTGTTTATCTTCTTCTTTAATAGCCTAAAATTTAGAAAAAAAAACAATTTACAATCTATAAAAATATTAATAACTTCATGTAAGTCTTTGTTTATTCTATAATATACATAATAAAAGAATTTAAATAGCCATTTCTAATGGTGATTGGCCAAAACAGTTTTCGGGGTTTTTTTATTGTTCTATTTTGTCAAGCCATAAATATAAATGTGTGGACAGCAGACTGAAGTTGAATTTAGGACACATTATTATTAGATAAATAAATGTTTATTTTTCAGATATTCTGAAGATTATTGGACACAAGCAGATCATGATCATGCCACACACGATCTCCTGCCGAAAAAAAACAAATTGCAAACTTCAAATGTATAAGAAAATAAAAAGCAATTGAAACCGCTAAAAAAAAATAAAAAAATTAAGAAACATTAATCTTGATTATTTTTGTTAAATACAAAATCTGGATAAACCTGTGACTCATCGTACTGCATCCCAAATGATGTCTGGATCTTAGGCAGAAGCCTGGTTGGCTTAATCAAAACATTGGCCTTGATGTCACCAGACATCTTATCAGTAATGATCTAAACTTAATTAACACCCATTAAACAACAGAAATAAAACACAAGCAAATCATGATCATGCCACCAACCATCCATAAGTAAGAATACAAACTTGTTCATAACTTTAAGCAATATAATTAAATATTAAAAACAGACTTACATAAATTTCATTATCTTCTAGCCATGTATTATCAGCACGGGGTGTTGGTGTTGGAGTTGTAAATATATCTTCATTTAATAATGCATCTTGTTTATTCTTCTCTATTCTATCCTATAATAAATATCAAATATAAACAATTTATCACCATCTCTGGCTAACTGAGAAACATCAATCAAGAAATCAAAACAAAGTTATGTGTAAATTTGACGTCTGTATTCAAATACCTGAAAATCACTGCAATGAAGTAAGCAAGATTTCATAGCAACAGAAAACAGATTTCACCTATGAGAGAGAGAGAAATGGGGTTTAACGTCAACTTACTACAAACAAGGTCATTTTGGGACTAACATATGGTTCAACTTTATTTTAATAATTTGTAGGGTTCTTTAGCAGTGGAAGGAAACTGGAGGACCTGTAGAAAACCAACGAGGTTGGACAGGGGACCCTACTCCTTGTCACATACAACCGGGGAATTCTCCTATGAGCTTTTGGGGTGAATAAAAAATAAAGTATGGTAAAAAAAACCATTTTGTATCGTATCACAGTGTTATTAAAATGAGTATTTCTCGGCTCAGAGTGGAGTAATTTCACTAACATTTTCAACATAATATTCCCTATACATTATCTATTTTTTAACTATTGTAGTGAGAACTGTCAGCTCTTTATCGAATCTTCCATAATGTTGCTTCAACTTTGATTTTGAGTTATTAGTTTTGTAAAATTGTTTTGGAGCGGTCCAGATTCCACTCCAGAAAGTATTTAAAATGTAAACTAAAACCAACTGAAGATAATTGGGAAAAAAAAATATAAATACTGTCTTACACGCTCTTCTCTATCTAATGTTGAATTGGTTCTAGTAGCAGACATCGGTGTTGTCCATTCAGCCATTAAAGTTAATGCTTCATTTTCTAACTTCTGTGGTCCCATCAATCTCATCTTTCTGGCTCGGGCACTTTCAATAGCTGATTTACTTTTACTCATGCCAATGGAGGTGTAACTATATCAAATAAATATTCTAAAATATTAGGATTT
The DNA here is from genome assembly GCF_932274485.2 of Patella vulgata. Classification (NCBI taxonomy): domain Eukaryota; kingdom Metazoa; phylum Mollusca; class Gastropoda; family Patellidae; genus Patella; species Patella vulgata. Next base: position 20,427,698 of record NC_065881.2, read on the forward strand.
TAGACTTTCAAAAAATAAAGGCAAGAAATGAAAAAACTTAAAATATGGAACTAAAAGCCGTTGAGATCAGCAAACCAAAACTTTTTGTTTTCAAATTATTGACGTGTTACTCATTCTTATAATTCAAAATAAATTTAGTAGTTTCAAGTTATGTGTTTTTCATTCTTCCTACAAAAGATCTGTCTTTGTAATTTGATGTTGGCACTTTTCTGTTGAGGGAGGGGGCGTGCAAGTAGTTACTTCCCTAGGGTGCAATATAGCATGCCGTAGACCCTGGAACCCAAGAAGTTTAAATGGAAATGGAATTGGGTTTAACGTCCTACTATTCTGCTCCGAACTGAGCTAATGAAGATGGGCATACGCCATACAGTGTGCTAGGAGGTAAATTTTGTCCGGACAGCGGCACTACAGCCTACTCTTATATCGAATTCCAACAGTCAAGGGATCTTTTACGTGCACGCCAATGTGTACACGGGACCTTGGTTTTTCATCCCATCCGAACGACTAGACAGCTGTCCTTGTTGGGCCCTCCATCCTGCATCACTGACAAGGGGGGAACCACGCCGGAAAATCTGGATGAACTTTCTCGATCAATGCAGGGATCGAACACCCGACCTCCAGGCTAGCGAGCCAGCGTCTTACCCACTTAGCCACCGTGACCCCCAAAGAAGTTTAAATAAATCTTGAAAAGTACTGAACTTACTGCCATGTATAAGCTGTGAGTACACCATCATGTCCTATTGTAAATATTCTCTGGCCATCTTCAGAGAAAGTAACTGACTTGACGCCATCATTACGATATTCATGAGGTGTAATTGAAACAGTTGCTTCCTGCCAAAAAAAACGTGACAACATAAAAACTTTGAGAGTAATATCCAATTAACATCTTACATTATCATACATTAATATCCAATTAACATCTTACATTATCATACATTAATATCCAATTAACATCTTACAATATCATACATTGACATCCAACCAATTAACATCTTACATTATCATACATTGACATCCATCCAATTAACATCTTACATTATCATACATTAATATCCAACCAATTAACATCTTACATTATCACACATTAATATCCAACCAATTATAACATCTTACATTATCATAGATTGACATCCATCCAATTAACATCTTACATTATCATACATTAATTTGTGAAAAATTTTCATCAATCTCTATTATCAATTTCTATAACAAAGCATTAAATGAAATACTTTGTGATCAGTGAAATTTTTCAGTCTCCAGTCTACTTTTATTTCAATTTCCAAAGGCCAGGGAATCGATAACATGCTGCCAAAGGTATTAATGGAACTTTGGTTTTTCACCCCATCCGTATGACTAGACTCATTGCCAGGCTCCATCTTGCATGACTGACATGTGGAAAACAGGCTAATAAATCATATGGAAATTTCTTGGCCATCACTGGGATATCCTGGTTAGTGAGCTAGCACTCTACTTACCAAGCCACCTTGGCTCAATATAAAAGATTGTAACGACTTACCATATTACCAACAGATCTCATTATGACGGTACCATCTGTACCATATGATGCTATCCATTTACCATGAGGTGATAACTTTATCTCCCCACCAGGAAGTTGATGTCCATTTACTTCAGATGAGGCAACTAAATATGACTCCGGACTCGTCAGCTAAAAAAAAAAATGCATTGATATACTATGTGCCACAAATAAAAAAAATAATAATTTATAAATAAAAACATTAATGAAAAGAATGAATTGAATATCAAAGATTTAACAAAGATTTTTTTTTGTATTTTAAAGCTAATCATCATTTGAAGGATTCTGAAACCCTTACAAACTACAATACTGTGAAAGGAATGAGCAGCTTTTGACCCTATGGCGTCAGACATTTGATTAACCAATCAGCATTGATGTTACTAGTGGATTACCCACAGTTCTGTGCAAAATACACCTAAAGCTCGCCGTTACAGACCGTTTCATTGACTGATCCCTCACACCATTCAGAACACGTCAATGATAACAACTCTTCCAGATCCTAGTGTAGTAAAGGCAAGTAAAATGAAATTTTGAACTATAAAAAAACAAAACGAAATAGGATCTGTGTTTTAATCACATTGCATCTAGCATAATCTGCAGACTATATACCCAAGCCAGTGCCACCAAATTCAAACTGGAAGATTATCTCCCTTTGATATTTTTTTTTTTTTTATTAAATACAAAATAATCAATGTACGATCTTTAAAATCAATTCATAAAACACAAAATCAAAACTGCACTAAAGATGCTTAAGAATGCATAATAATTAATCACAAACCTTTTTAGGTTTAACATCAGGTAGATTCATGGCAACTATCTTTTTCGATGTTTGTGATATTGTATAGAGAGTGTTATCTATACCAACAGCGCCACCATATGATGGTATAGTTAGATGTAAATTCATCTTCTTAATACAATCAGCTTTAAAATCACATTTTAGACTAGCATGTTTACTTCTTATATCTAAAAAATATACAAATTAATAATAGAAAATAAACGTAGGTAATCATAATAATTTGCTATATTCAATAGCATCTTTTTCCAGTTCAAGAAAGAGATAGTCAAGTTTAAAATCTGAAAAACAAAAATATACAAATTGATAATAGAAAATAAACATAATCATAATAATTTGCTATATTCAATAGCAACTTTATCCAGTTCCAGAAAGGGGTAGTTATGTCTAAAAATTAAATCTACTAAGGTTTTCACTTTACCAGAAAGACAATTTTGTGATCTACATTCAGTTTGTTTATTTCAGATAAGCAAGTATTTTTTTTTTTTTTAAAAGAATGGTTAAATTCTTTGAAAATCTAATTTCATGCCAAGTAAATTGACTGTTCAGTAAATTTTCCAATTAATTTTGCATGTAGTTTGTTTATTTCAGATAAGCAAGTAAATTTTCCAGTTAATTTTGCAACCAGTCAGTCAAGACTGGGAAATGAGATAGAAACAAGAACCTCAGAATCTACATAAATCGTGATCTGAATTATCTATTCTTTCTATCCAACTTATCCACTCTCTCTATCCGACTTCTAAATACACATCAGATCAAATTCCTACCATAAATTATTTTTACCCCACTAAGGTGTCATATGTGAATCGAATCAATGTATTCCATTACCTTTCGTAATATCCGAAGGAATAGTAAAATATATCAGTTTATTGGCTCCAGATCGTTTATCTGTTTGTGTACTTGTTGTCACGACAACCTTCACATCTTCATCTTTATTTATAGATGATAAAGATAAGATATCTCCTTCAAAGTCTAAAAACAAAAACAAATATCTTTATAAACACCTCCAATACAAAAACAAATTATCTTTATATATTCCACCAATACAAAAACAAATATATTTATAAATACCTCCATACAAAAACAAATATCTTTATAAATATCTCCAATACAAAAACAAATATCTTTATAAATTCCTCCAATACAAAAACAAATATCCACAATACAAAATAATTTTGGGGAATACTTTTTTTTTTATAAAATTTGTTTGTTCTGTTTTTCAGAAAAAAATGAAATATATATAATGGAGTTTAACATCCTACTTTTCTGCACCAACTGGGCTAATGAAGACGGGCATATTCCATGCAGTGTGCTACAAGGGATAATTTTCACTTTCAAGGATTGGCTAATGTGCACGCAAATGTGTATATGAGACCTCATTTTATGGACCATCACAACCACCAAACACTGTCCCTTGCAGATCCTTCCTGTATTTTTTGTAAATTTCTACATTCATTTACCTGTGTAACCAAGTACTTCAAATTTAGTTGACGGTCGTCCATCAATCACAATGACATGTGAGTTATTGGCAGCAGCGAATAGATACTGTCCCTCTGGAGAAAAACTGAAGAGAAAAAAACAAAAGATAAAGTTTGTTTATGAGATTTCACGATAGTTAATAAAGCAACATTATACTTGAAATGCTATATATACATAATTTACAAGAAGATACAAGAGATTGCCATGACCAATTGTTCAATTTTGATTATCACCAAGTAAATGTTTATCATTATATCAATATTCATACCATTATATACCCTCTCAACATTCTAATATGACCGTGGGGGAGGATGGCCGAATGGTTAGCATGTGAGCGCTGTATCATAAGGTCCGTCTTTGAGTCAAATGGCATGGTTTTGATTCTCGGTTGTACGTGACAAAGAGTGGGGTCGCCTGTTCAACCTCGTGGGTTTTCTTCGTGTGTCCTCCGGTTTCCTCCTACTGCTAAAGACCCCTACGTGCAAGCGAATTCATGAAATAAAATGAGGCCTGAGGCGCTATTGTTTCAAATATTCTCAATAACGGTGAGGTTCTAGGTAAAATTTGACAATAAAATAATATAATTCGTACCTGAGATGTATAATAGGTTGTCTAGCTATTCTGTATCTATCAACTATTCTAGGAGATTCAATATTTGTGTAATCTATGAAATATAGATAACCACCTTCTGTACCAACAACAACTAGATGACTCATAGGACTACATGATAAACTAACAACCTGTAATACAAGACTACATGATAAACTAACAACCTGTAATATAGGACAACATGATAAACTAACAACCTGTAATATAGGACTACATGATAAACTAACAACCTGTAATATAATTATAAAAAACGCTGTCACATTGAATACTATTATAATACAAGATGGCATATAGTCATCAAAATCCTGTGTCTCTGCATAAAACCTAAGTAAAATTTGTTTCTGCAGAAACAAATTCATTAAACTTCTAGAAATTTCTAACGAGCAAAAGGCACAAAAACTATAACAGGTTGATGTCTGTACCAATTTTTATAAAAATATTTTGAATTGTTCCTGAGATATACTTTAGCAACAAAACCGTGAAGGACGGATATAAGGAGCTGAATACTTTTAAAGCAATAAAAGATTAAGCTTTAATTCATTTGACATGATTTTCATGGTTTCAGTAAGGTTTAGGTGGGGGAGGGAGCGGCAGTGGTACCAGTAGGTAGGAACACCTCTGCCCAGGTAAAAATCCACCCTCTAGGATGCACATAAAGTTATCGTACATTAAGTACAAGATGGCCTAAGTAAAACGTCATTAAATTCAACAGAAGCACCATAATATAACCTCACAGATGAGGTTAGTGCATGCACTAATCATCCATCATAAAACTTAAAGTAGTAAAAGTAGAAAAGTATGTTATAATTACCGGTGTTTTAACAGATAATGAAGACATTAATAAACCTTTATCATAGGACCATCCTTGTATTTCTCCATCTTCTCTTGCACTCTACAAATATTACATTTAAAATACATTAAATATTACTCAGATACCTTGGGCTGTAGTCAAAGGTAGGCAACTGTGGGCGCAGCTCACATAAAAATTTCTTTATCAAGTTCACCCATTCTCTTTTTACAATATTATTTCAATTATAGGTGGCACTGGCTTGTTAACATTGTCTGCAGAGGATGAATGTTTTGAAATTTCCAATTGTAAATACAGAATGGAATCAAACTTTTTCGGACTGACATTTCTTTTATACATTCACAATATTGTAGAGAGAGAGAGAAATGGGGTTTAACGTCCACTCAACACAAACTAGCATTTCGGGACTAACACATGGTTCAATTTTATTTCAATAATTCGCATGCGCGTAGGGGTCTTTAGCAGTGGGAGGAAACCGGAGGACCCGGAGAAAACCCACGAGGTTGGACAGGCGACCCTACTCCTTGTCATGTACAACCGGGGAACCGAAACCCTGCCAGTTGACTCAATGACAGACCGTATGATACAGCGCGCACGTTCTAACCATTCGGCCACCCAACCCCCCCACAATATTGTAATTTGCAAGAGAATCAAAATTCTTCAAAGGCCGATCAAGAATTTTAAAGATTATATTAATTTATATGTAAATGAATACTTACAATAATACAATCTGAAGCTTGAGCTAGACAACCAATACCAACAAAATCACCAAAATGGCTTCTTTTTAGAAGTTTTAGACTATCAGGAACACCAGGCTGATACATATGAAGTGATCCCTGAAAGAAACCATATCATGTATTTTAGATGTATTTTAGAAAAATAATGTTTTATGCCATCTTCAGATACAAACTTACCATATTTCTTTTATATCCAAAGACTTGATTTTCCATATTTCAAAAAGGCCAAAAATTTGTAACTCACTACCACCATAGAAATAAATTATCTGGCTAAATAATGCTAAGAGAGAGAGAGAGAGAGAGAGAGAGAGAGAGAGAGAGAGAGAGAGGGTTTAATGTCCACTGACACAATCTAGGTCATTTCGGGACTAACATATGGTTCAATTCTTTATTTATAATTCACTTGCGTGTAGGGGTCTTTAGCACTGGGAGGAAACTGGAGGACCCAGAGAAAACCCACAAGGTTGGACAGACAACCCTACTCCTTGTCACATATGCCACGCCACTTGACCCAATGACAGACGTTCTGATCCAATGAGCACACGTTCTGATCCAATGAGCACACGTTAACCATTAGGCCACCCAACTGCCTGGATAAAGAGAGGAAAGTTGGATGTAATAATATTGAAATAAACTATACTTACTGTACTAGTCCCAAGTACTAAATGTGTGTAATTAGGAGAGAAGCTAAGACTGGTTACATCTTCACCAATATTACAATGTTCTAAAATACGAAACTCTTTTCCTTTTATATCTATCAATCGTAAAATTCCATCCTAAAAAACACAAAAAAACTTATTTAGCATACACTATTATAACTAATTCTACTCAACAGAGATAGTGAAGACCTACCTATGCCATGCAGTGTACAATTGTCAAATGGTCTTTACCATGCTTCCAATGGTATAGGTCTACACTATACTATCCAAACAACTGGTCATTTATTTCTTGCAGGCCACCAACATAGGGAAATGGACTTGAAAATAACAGTAAACAAAGAACTTTCTTGGCCAACAGTGGGATGATACCAGAGACTTTCTGGCTAGTAATTCAGCAACTCACAGCACCACTTTCACAGAGATTTTTCCAAATAGAACAATGTTTATATTTAATTTAAAACTATTCTGAACACTCACCTCTCCAGCAGCATAAAGACCTTTTCTGTGTAAAGTTAAAGTTGTTAAACAACCTTGTAGTATCAAATTACCAACATCATCAGCTGTTTACAATTTAAAAAAAGTATAAAATTAAAGATCAAATTTATACAAAAATACAAGATTCCATATATAATTTTAAAGTAAAGATCTCACCAAAGATCTCAAGTCCCTGATCAGCATTTCAGAGATTTTAAATCCCTTGCAAAAGTCGAAACTCTGAAAGGAATATCAGTCCAAAACTGTGTTTTCCTTTTAACCAGAATATAATAATCTATCGATGATATTTTTATTTTTAATTACTTGTTAAATTAAATAATCTGTGTATATTTTAGTGTGGATTAAGCCAGTGAAAATTGATATTTTGTCAAAAATATATATGCAAATTACTTTAAACATAATATTAATACTTACCAACAGGTTGAATGTCTGTTAGTGTTGTTTTACGACTGCTTGGTTCTACAGCACTAGAAGCTCGGGAATGTGGTGTTTCTGCTCTTTGAGGTGGGTAATAAATAACTCGAGCTTTAAACACTTCATCATTTACCTGGTTAAAATTCATCAAAAAAAAAAAAAGTTTTTGACCATACATCATCAACAAAAATCAAAGAGTTTAGTTATTAATGAACAAAACTACTTCAGTTTATTTAGGGGTTAGCATGGCCAAGTGGTCTAAAGTGTCATGCTTCAAGCTCTAGCAGGACGGTCACCTATGGCATGTTGTCGTGGTTTTTATCCTTGGAGTGAGCGTATGTGATAGAGGTACCTTCAATTCCCAACTTCATGAGTTTACCATAGGCTTTTCTAAATAATAAGCTTTTGAAGTTGGAACATAATTTTTAGACTACGGCATAAAGACTTTTTTATATAATACAATGATGTTTTACAATCATTGACATTAAAGATATCAAAGACAATCTTTAAAGAAAATGAGAGAGATAGGGAAATGGGGTTTGACATCCACTCGACACAAACTAGATCATTTCGAGACTTGAGCATAGTGATCTTTAGCCGTGGGAGGAAACCAGAGGATCTGGAGAAAACACACGAGGTTAGTCTGGTGACCCTACTCCTTGTCACATACAGGTGGGGAATTGAAACCACGTCATTTGACTCAATGACAGACCTGATGATCCAACACTCAAACGTTGAACCATTCGGCCAGAAAACGTACAACTACCTTAATCAATTGTCCCCCATCACAGCCTATATAAATATCTCCACTAGGTGTCCAAGCTTGTGATACAGGTGAACATCTAACTGTTGTATCTTCTATATGTTCTAAATATGTTGTATTATCACCAACTAGACCTGCTACAGCTGTTTTAGGTAATTCTACTGTGTAACGTGTCATGCGTGTTGAGGCTCGGGTTGGTGCTCGATCATGGTCTTTTTCGTCATCCTCAACACAGTTGGGATCTGCTACTGGAATTCTGACGTTCCTTAAAAACAAAAAAAAAAACAATTGCAGTTTGAAAAGCAGAACGAACCTTAAAAATGAGTACTTAAATGAAAAAATTATTAAGCATCAATCTGGTTAAAACACAGATCCTATTTCGTTTTGTTTTTATAGTTCAAAATTTCGTTTTACTTGTCTTAACTACACTTGGATCTGGAAGAGTTGTTATTTAACTCGTGTTCTGAATGGTGTCAGGGATAAGCCAATGAAACGGTCTGTTAGGGCGAGCTTTAGGTGTGTTTTTCATGGAACTGTGGGTAATCCACTAGTAACATCAATGCTGATTGGTTAATCAAATGTCTGACCCCTGACGTGACCTATCTCTATAACTTGTCAGATCTTCATGTAGTGTAGGCCATCGAAAGTATAAAAAAATGAAACGAAATATAGATCTATATTTTAATCAGATTGATTAAGCATAACACATAATTGACATGATGACAGGTAACACTATGCATGAGCTAGGAGGAGAAACTTGTCCTCACAGCAGATACACAGGATTTCAATTTTTCATATCATGCTTGTTCCTGAGGAACTTGCACGACAAACACCAGGATCTAACTTGAGATCTTCTGATTAATGAGCCAGTCCAATAGCCACAGAGCCACAATGGCTCCACATAAATGTATGAAAAAGATACGATCGAAAAGGTCTTTTTATTTCAATAAATTGCTTGCAAGTAGGGGTCTTTTGCTGTAGGAGGAAACCAAAGAACCTGGAGAAAACCCGCGAGATTGGACAGGGGATCCTACTCCTTGTCACGTACCAGCAAGGAATTGAAACAACACTACTTGACTCAATGACAGACCTTGTGATCAAATTTGCACGAATTTAACCATTCAGCTACCCAACCCCCTTACTGAAAAATAAAAAAGTTCTAATCTTACTGTGGCTGCATTACATATTTATCATGTGATTGTTCTGTAATCCATACTGTAATACTATCACTGGTAGTTAGACAGATCTCTCTCCAATTACACGGATTAAATGAAAAACTTGTGGGTAATGACGAACCAACTTTAACTGATGACAGCTTAATTCCTTTCTCATAATTCCTAAAATAAAATTGTTTACATTAAGTTACATCCTATCTTTGTATAGATTGCTAACCATTTTACTATGTAGAACCCTGTCATTGGGTGGTCACACACAATATAAACTATCCATGGGATCAGTTCACCGAGGCCCCATTTTACTATTATTAAAATAGCCTAAAATAGCAATCATCACAGTAAGCTGATAACTATATCGATCAATACAGAATTGTCATGCCACACTACTTAAAAATGTTCAGTAAGGCCCAGTTTCCAGGACTATCCTATAATAAAAATGGGCACAGGAAGCTGGTGACCATAGTGACCAAAAACGTGTTAAATATTCTTCTCTTCTCTTCTCCAAAAATCGACAATCATTTGATTCAAGGGAGGTAATCTATTAACAATCTTGCACATTTTAGTCAGAAGTTCAGTGTTTTCTATCTTAGAATTTTCTTCTAAAGATGAAACTGTCATATAATATATAACAAATCTATATTAATATCCTTAACTAAAGAGTAAATTATTGTATTATTGCCCACTTGACAGGGTGTGGGGCAATCTGTTTCACAGAGAATTAGGAGTCTAGTGATATATCTCTGTCAAAGATGACTGCCTTACCACGTGCTGTCACAGCATGCGGCGTCAATCATTGGCTGAATGACGCGTGCATTGTTTACATAAGACGTTACTGCTTCGGAGAGAATGCTGCATTTTAGTCATTTTAATACCCATTTACACTAAATAGGAAATAATTTTTACCTACAAATACGTCAAACGCCTTTATTTATTTTTCCAATACATAAAAAAAATGTTTTAGAATTTAATTTGTCGCAGGAAAAAAGTTAATATTTCTGGCTCATTAAGCCGCATCGATGTCATCCTAATCAGTGATTGTAGTGGCCTAGCAAATATTCACTGCGGATCAGTGTGGGTGTGGGGGAGCTTGATGTGTCAGGGGAGATAACTCTGTCACCTTTTGCAATCCTATGAGGAAACTCAATTTTATCATACATGCTGTGATGCATTATTGACTGATATCAAGACAATCAAAAAGTAATATGTTATATAATTTTATTTTACCATAAGATAAGTTCAAAATCTGGTAAACCAGATAACCCAGCCATATATTCACTGCTTGAAAATACCAGTTTCTGATATTCCAATTGAGCTGCGTCTGAAATAAAATTTTGAAACACCTTCTTAAAATTTGCAATATACTAGGGTATAGTATGGTCAAACTGTGTTTTGTCTGCAATATAACTCTTGGTGACAGTGGACATTAAATTCCTCACGAATGAACTATGATGGAGCTTAAATTGCTTCAATGGCATCTAGTTAGGAAGTTAGTGCACTGGAAATACACAGAACTCAAATTCTGTAGAACACAGTTTATTACTTACTGAAGTTCTAACTAGGATTCTCTAGTCTTTATCAAGCAATTATTATTGCTCAGTCAAGAAACAGTGACTGCATTCCATAAAGTTGTGCACTGTGTACTAGGGTAAGCTTACATCATTTTATAACATTTGATTTATTTCTTTATCCCTTTTTTAAATAGTTTAGGTATTGTGGTGTGGGTGAGTGGATAAAGAGGGCATGAGATCATGGATACCATCTTATCATTAGGTCATTTACAAAAGAAAGTCTTACCTTCAATGACAACATGTTCTCTAAATGTGGGGTATGAATAGATGTATATTTTAGGATTCAAACATTGTTCAGCTATAGCAATATGTTTGTTGATTTTATGGACTGTGATGGGACCAATTCCTCTTCCTTTAAATGCAAAGACTGTCTCAACTCCATCTTCTGCCACCATTTTAATGTTACGACCACACTGATAACACAAGACATCAGAATCCACATAGTATACCTGGCCTCCATTATAGCCTTGAGACCACCTGTAATAGTAATAATAATTTAAGTCATTTAGAAGTGTGCATAAAAAAAAAAAACACTAACTACACTTACAGATGCAGTATGTAAAAGTTAGATAAAGAGCTTAGATAATAGTTTATATTACACTTGACGCCAAAAGAATGGGCAGATTTAGTGCTTACATAATGCATCTTTAAAGTTGCTTGGTTGCACTGATCAATACAATATTATCAATACTGTATTGATCATGGAAACCACGAAGGTACCGGCATCAGTACAGTTATTGATATTTAAACAAGAAGAAATAACAATTCCCTTATAACTTATAAATAAAATCAAAACACATAGCTGTTATTCCACACGGGCACGGGTAGAATGGGTTTTTTTTTAAAAAGACTGTAAATTGGATTAAATGGCTAAAAATTAAATAGGCCTTGAGTAGAGTTGAACTTCAAAACGAAGAATAAAGTAAATTTGTATTAATAATAATTGAAATTTCTGCTGTTAGCCTAAACAGTAAGTTGTTTTGAACCTCTTCTAAAAAATAAAAATAATAAATGTACTGATATGACATGCGCCTACATATACCTGACATTTTGGACATAATAAAGTCAATATAAACTTAACACAGAAAAAAGGCAGTATTATTCTTCTATAGGCTATAGATCTATAATAAAATCAGTATGTTTTAATTGATTTTAATTCATGATTAGCTGCTTTAAATTTAGTAGCCTAATTTATTATTTTGTGCAATATTTTCCAAAGAATTTTATTAAGGAAACGTAGACAAGTCACTCTATATCAATATTAATTTATCTTATACTTACGCTAGTTCAAGTGTGCCTATATTGTCCATTATTGGAAATATCTAAACTCAAGTTCTAAACATAAAGTCCCAGTGCTAACTTCCTTCAACAAACGACGGCCATATTGTAACTATACCGTTGCCACGATGGAGATAACGGTAAATCTCGCAATGTTTTGAGATTCTCATGCTGAACTTTGGTTATTGGGTCAAGGTCGTAAAGTTATACAGTTAAGCAGAACCAAGCGATAAAACAAATTATGTAAGGAAGTTTTGAATTAGACTGAATGATGGAGTAATGAAGATAAACCCATGATTTTTGTGAATGCCCTAGCAGTAAAATCAGGGGCTTCAAAGGAGCCATTGACAAGAAACCGGAAACATACAAACGACAATTCACAACACAAATTGTTATTTCTTTATCTTTAGTTTTGCCGTACTGAAGGTCACCACTATTGCCATGTGAGAATTTCGTGAAACATTGAGTGGATTTCGGGGCATTATGAGTTAAAATATTTGAAACATTGCTATTGGATCTAAAAGTATATCGATACAATATGTTTTCAAGAATTGTTCAATTGAATTATAGACATTTAAATAGAGGACCTGTGCAGAAAGCACTATTTCTCAAAATACATCAGCCTGGAATAAGACCACCTAGTTTTTGCGATGGAATAATGACAGGAACTAGGAATTTTTCTAGCGGAAGACTAAAGAATTGGTCATCAGACATTAAAAACAATATCAAAGAATTATGCAAACTGTTCTCTGCTTACTGCCATGTTGTAATGGCACAGAGAATCCAAAGACTTCAACAAGCTTTAACGTTTTATAGATATTTGTATGGAGAGAGAATGGTGTCAAAATTTATTGATAATTTCGCAGGATTAGTGTTACAAAACTGTAGGAATAAACCTTTCTGTGTGCTTTTAAGTGCTTGTTTATTTTCCTGGCAAAAAGACAATATAACCAATGAAGATTTTGAAAGGTATCAGGTTTTGTCATAGTTAATTATTGGTAATGATTGGATAAGATCAAAGAAATGTTACGGTAATGGTACGGTAATACAAATGGTGAAATGGACTTCGTTTTCAATCAGTTTATAAACAGATCATGCGCAAAGCTTTCAATTATCCAACTACTTCTTCATTCAACAATCTGATTAAAATACAGATCTATATTTTGTTTTTTATACTTTCGATGGCCCCCACTAGTACATGTAGATGAAGATCTGATCGGTTGTTGTGGAAAGTCGCGTCAGACATTTGATTAACCAATCAGCATTCATTTGATGTTTCTAGTGGGATGCATTGTACCTACAGTTCCGTGCACCGCACGCCAAGAACTCGCCACAACATACCATTTCATTGGCCAATCCATCACATCAACCAGAACATGGATTATATAACAATTCTTCCAGATCCTAGTGTAGTAAAAACAAGACTAAGTAAAACAAAATTTTGAACTATAAAAAACAAATAGGATCTGTGTTTTAATCCGATTGTTCATCCAAGAAATTGTGAAGGAATTGTAATTAGGGCTGGCGAAAAATATTGATATAGCCGATAATCGCCGGCGACTACAGGAAAATATCGATATTGCTATTCAGTTCTTGATATCGATACTCGTATATAAAATAAAGGAGCTTCAATAAAATGAAATTAACGGAATGTTTTGTGTCAAATAATCACCGTCATATCATTCAAAACATGTTAAAACTAAAAACACACACACTAAGATACAACTACCGCACCGGTAATTTTTGCGGCATTTACAACAATGACAAAGAATAGTTAATTAATTGTTCAGGGGAAATAACTCGATTTTAATAGAAATTTATTTATTGTAATAAGCGGCTGAGGAAAATTGTCAACAGCGATTGATGGCGACTGCAAAGCTGCGAATACCATCAGATTAAAGTTGTGAACGAAACAAACATTAAGAAATCATAGTTTGAGGATCATAGTTTGTTTTTTTTTGATCACAATAACACATTTAAATGCATTATTAGCTTACAAATAGTTATTTCTTTCAACTTCATATTTTCCGATATATCGATATTGCCAAAACGGTTGCCAATATCGATATTTAAAATCGGTATCGATTGCCAGCCCTAATTGTAAAATTTTACAGTACATGTACATGTATATCTACATGTATTTCAGTCATCAGTAAAAGAATAACAGATTTCACCGACTACTATTTTAGTATTTTGCTAGAACAGCTAATGGTCTTTCTGCTTCATTGAATTCCAGCTATAAGCTTACCAAGCCTAGGCACTTCAATATATATGTGTACACTTTTTTCTGTCCCATCCGAATGACTAAATGCTTTTACTTGACAGGCCCTCCATAGTCCATATTGCACACTTCTACCAAGTGGAAAATCTTTACTACCTTCCTAGCCAACACCGTGATCGAATCCAGGACCTTTATTTAGCCAGGGCCATACTCACAGAGCCACTGTGGTTTCTATGCACAGTCAATGTGAATAAGGACTGGTTTGATTCTTGGAAGTCTGAAATCTCTTTATAAGATCATATTATATTTCTTACCTAATGAAGCTATTTTTATTTTTGTGATTTTACTTCAGATGTATAGATGACATGGAGTCAGTGAGTGAAATAGTCAGCCATGCTAATGCAAATGGTTATAGCACACTACCTGGTGGTTGGGAATCTATTATTAATAAACCACATCTCAAAGTGTGGAGAAAACCTATAGTTGAAAATAGTCATTTATATGAATACAGAGGTATGTAATGGGCCGACTGACAATTTTTTTTTTTTTTAAACTATATTTTTATTCAGGTTGACTGAATAGGATTGGGGAACAGGCTTAGCCTATGTAAAACCGCTCTCCCTAAATAATAATTTGTATATGTATATTATTAATACAAAAAGGGTGTATATACATAGTTAAAATGGCAAACACATACATATTATATAAATATAATACAATGGGTGAAAATGTACAGTATATATAGTAGTTAATAATTATACATATGCAAGCACAGTAAGAATCTTTTAATAATAATCAGCATTAGAGAGACTATACATACATAAAAGAGAAGATAAATATTATTTGATCGAGATGAGATTAGAATCTGTTTGATACAGTATATCTATAAATTTATGGACCTGATTAAAAATATTAGAATTAACATCAAGACTGTAGGCTGTGGAGCTGAATAAAAGACAGTTTATATTTTTAAAATCCTGTTGTAATTTGTCTATGGTTTCTGTTCGTGCAATTGAATGTAAGGAACATCGCAGGAGGTAATGAACGGGATCTTCAAATGTTGTATTTTTTTTTAAAAAAATATATACAAAATGATGCCAAAAAAAAATATAGGAGAGTTACAAGCCTGGAAATGAGACAAGTGCCTCAAACATTGTCAGGCACAAATTTAGGCTTTGTCGGGTACATGTTCAATCGCTGTCTGTCATTTTGTTTGGACAATATTTATTTGTCTGTCGTTTTTATTGATCTTTTTTGAAAACATGTCTGACACAAAGTTAAAATGGCAGATACCAGTTTATTTCATCAAGTACAATGGCAGATACTAGTTCATTTTATCAGGTACAAAGTATTTCCAGGCCTAGAAGAATTAAATGTTAATGAGAGAAATAAACATTTTGAAATTAACTTTTCAGTTTTCTGTACCGTACTTAGAATAGGCTTGTGATTTGATGATGATATATTTGGACTAAAAACATATTCAAACTAATTACCCTAATCTCCCAATTATTGTAACTAGAATGACTCAATTTGTTTGTACCAGATTAGTTAGCCTGAAACCTATATCAATGTACTGTAATTGGATTTCAAAGGTCAGAAATTATGCAACAGGGTATTGTATAATCTGTAGCAAGTTAAATTACTCCACACCAACAGATAGTGGGCTGCCATGTTAGTAGGACATTAAACCATAAGGGTCATGTACCATACTCAATTTTATCTTTTTAATATGTCATTAGCTGTGAAATTATTCCGAAAATAATGAATGGGTCTAATCTCTTTGACCCCCTCCCCCCAATCTCAAACATTGCAGACACAATGATTGTCCTTTAAATGGTTGTCAGGCTAATGGGTTTTGCCTAATTACATATGTACATGTAAATTGAGATTGTTTCTTTGTTTTTCAGGCATTATATTTATAGTATACACATGTCTATAAATGATTTTTATTTGCCTACGTTGAAATATTGATTTTGAACAATTTCAAATAATGAAGTACTGTCATAGATATGGCTATTGATCACTTATAATACTTGGGGGATACTTGATTGAACATTCCAGAATTAAATTCTCTCAATCCCACAACGAGTGACAAATCAAGTAAAAAGGAGGAATTCAAGCTGTAATAAATGCATACTCCAACTGCATGAGGAAATATCTCAACAAACCAGGACAGCTGAAACATATTTGTTGTGTTTAATTACGTCACGATTCCACTCCACGACCTCTGTTGGTTTTTCTAGACTCTAGAGATGAAAGTTATATTCTGATTAACTTGATTTTTATTGATGTAATGTTTTGGTTCATTAGCAGAAAATACCTATAAATTTTCAGTGATTTATGACAAGCCAAGAAGCTGATTACATGTTTATAAGAATTAGAAGTTTATCAAATTATTTCTGATAATTGCTTTTTCCCCTTGATCAAAAAAGTCTTTTATATGCCTAGATGTCTTGTGAATGCTGTCATTACATGTACCTACAAAAGAATTAAAAAAATGTACCCTATATAACATCACAGAAGATTTAGCTGGTGAGGGCATATGTTTCGTTGCTTGGCAATCTATTTTTCTCTTTCTTTTTTCAGTATATGGTTCATTTGATGATATTCCTGCAAGAGCATTTTATAACATACAGGTAAAAGTTACAAGATTATATTTTTATTATTAAACAGTACACACAATATCAAGCATGTTTGATTGTTGGGGATTTTCCAGTTACACAAGAAGGTAGAAGACAAAATTTGTTAAAAAGTTTAATTTCTAGACCATAGCCACTCTGATGTTAATATTTTAAGTTATAAATGATTTATAAGTTATAAATCATTCAGTTTAGTTATTATCCCTTGACACTTTGGCATACATTCAGAGGATTTTGTTTTAAAAATGTCACATATTCAAATGTACATGTAACTAAACCAAAATCCAGTTTTATTGTGCTGGTATACTTGAATGGCATGTGTACAGCTCATTTTAAGTTTATCTGATATGGCAATTACACCAGCAGATAGTCTTCCCACATGCAGTATTTACATTTGACAGGTAGGCATTTATATAACGAATATAGAATCATATATTATATTATATTATAATGTATGCATATAAATATTTGATCATGGATGTATTTATTGTAATTTTAGATTGATCTAGAGTTTTGGCAGTCATGGGAGAAAATGGCTTTAGATATAAATATTATTGATAAACATAAAGAAACTGGATCTGAAATAGTTCACTGGTTAACTAAGTTTCCTGTAAGTATATTTCTGTCAATTTCATTCATGTGTATGAGTATTCTCTCAAACAGAATTAGTAGTCTGAGACCAATTTATTTAGAGTTATGTCCCTGTAGTAACTGTACAATGTCCTCCTCCTGAATAAATTTTATGTGTCTATTAATATAAGCTTTTCAACAGTCTACATATACCCTGTCACAGTATCTAATGTATATATGTACCACTGAAATAGCACACAACAAAACCTGATAATAAGTGAAAATCTGCTATTCCTTTTGGCGAGTGATTGAGCTATTGGTGTTTATATTATTTATAATACCTTTTTATAAAGAAGATGATACATAGACATAATGAACTATTGTTATCGTGAACCTTGCAGTTTCTAATGTATAAATGAAGGACTATAATTATTGAGGAATATTATTGTCCTGAACTTGAAGCCGGTACATGAATTAAATATGGAAAATATAGATCAAGTGGAATCTATTAACATAAAAGGGAATGACCATATTTCTCAAAAGTGACAACCCTTTCTAGTGACCATTTCTGGCCTTTTTATGAACCTTAAATAAAACATTTTGACCGGCAAAATTTTAAAATGGAATCCATTAAGTAATTCTATTATATAGTATAATAAGCAATATGTGAAAACTGATTTTGGACAGATATGTGTTCAGGTATGATATTTATTTGATCATATTATATATTTTTGGATAATAATCTATATTTTGAAATTTATATTTTTCAGTATCCAATGTATTCCAGGGAATATCTTTATGTTAGAAGATACAAGGTATTATTTTTTTTTTAGACCATTACAAGTAAATAATTTACGTTTTTTCGATTTCTTCTTCAGAACCACTTTCAGTTGGTTTCTAACACAAAATTGTTTCTCAATCAGTTTAAGATTCTAAGTTTTATAACAGAAAACAAAACCCAAGCCTGAAAATTATCTACTGTTGATATGTTGATTTTGTAAATGCAAATGATAGTCAGTGACTGTAAGTTACAAATATTTTGTGCTACATATAATTACCTGGCACTATTGTTATGTTTATTGTAGGAGTATAATGATCGTAATGTAATGGTGGTATCTGGTAAAGCTATTGAACATCCTGATATACCTATAACAGACCAGTATGTCCGAGTTAAAGAATATGTCTCACAGTTTGTTATTAAACCCCATACCAACTTTGATGATGTAAGTACTGCTCAGTGAGTAAGGCGCTGGCCCACTAACCACATTCAATCCCAGGATTAGCCGAGAAAGTTCCTTACAATTTTCCAGTATTATTTCTCCATGTCAGTAGTGCAGGAGGGAGGGTCTGGCAAGGAACAGGGTCTAGTCATTTTCGGATACAATATAAAAAAACAAGGTCCAGTGTTAACTTGCACCTAAAAGATCCCTAAAATGTTGGAATTTGTAATAGAGTTGGTTGAAGCTTCATTGTCCAGACAAAATTTCCCTCATATAGTACTATATATTGTCAAGAGCCTCGTTGGTGGAAAAAAGTTTCCCAACTTTATTATATTTAAATATACATGGGAATGTTATTATACCATTGTTCACTGTGTAGAGTAGTTTTTGTAATACACCAAGGTCGGCACGACTTGAAAGTCTTCCAACCTGCTAGAAATAGATACCATAATTAACTCAAGAAAAACAAAATTAGGGAGGGATATTAAAATTGGTTCTGTTCATCCCGGTTTTGTGTCCGGGGCCATTATGGTAATTGTGTATTTTTGTTAATTACATATTTTTTTGTATTTAATTAATCAATTGATAAAAACAAACACGACAGCTAAAAACTTACAAATTTCCACATTTCTCAGAATATATTAAATGGCAAATGAATATTACTGTATGTAGTAAATATGAGTGACTTGTTTTTTTTCTAGAATGGTTTTGATTATATTTTAACTTATTTTGATGATCCTCAATCAGCTTTTCCTTCATTTTGTTACAACTGGCTGGCATCTTCAGGTATTATTACATCTGTTTTATTTACATTTTCCTTAGCCATGACAATTAAAAAGAGTGTAGGGTTGGGGGCATCATACTGTTAGTCATACAAATGAACATGTTAACCTAACTGTATTTGGAGGGGGGGAGGTCGGAGCGAATGGTTAGAGCATGCACGTTGTATCATAAGGTCTGTCATTGAGTCAACTGGTGTGGTTTCGATTCCCCGGTTATGTACGTGACAAGGAGTAGGGTCATCTATCCAACCTCGTGGGCGTCATAGGTTTTCAATTCCCCTGTTATGTACGTGACAAGGAGTAGGGTGGTCTATCCAACCTTGTGGGCGTCGTGGGTTTTCTCCGGGTGCTCCGGTTTCTTCCCACTGCTAAAGACCCCTACCCCAAGCAAATTGTTGGAATAAATTTGAACCATATGTTAGTCCCAAAATGACCTAGTTTGTGTCGAGTGGACATTAAGCCTTAATCTCTCTCTTTCTCTCTCTCTAACTGAGGGGGGTTGGATGGCTGAATGGTTAGCGTGCGCGCGCTGTATCATAAAGTCTGTCATTGAGTCGACTGGCGTGGTTTCGAATCCCCGGTTGTACGTCACAAGGAGTAGGGTCGCCTGTCCAACCTCGTGGGTTTTCTCCGGGTCCTCCGGTTTCCTCCCACTGCTAAAGACCCCTATGCGCAAGCAAATTATTGAAATAAAATTAAAACCATATGTTAGTCCCAAAATGACCTAGTTTGTGTCGAGTGGACATTAAACCCCATTTCTCTCTCTCTCTCTCTCTCTCTAACTGAATGATTTCCATAGTAAAGTGTTAAAGTCCTTGCATGGCATGGTTTTGTGTTGTGGGAACTTAAAATGAAAAACAGAAATCAAATTGAACAGATTGATATACCATAAACAGTACATAGTGTTACATATTCGACCTTTCAAATTGAAAAAGAATTTCAAAATAAAACCACACAAAAAACAGTCTGTGAAAATCAGCACTACTTCTGTAACAAAATTTCAATCAAAAACTGAACTTAATAAAAAAAATTTCCCTTTTAGGTGTTCCTGAATTTGTAAACAATCTCCATAAAGCTGCCAAAGCTATGGATGAGAAAATGAAGAAAGGGTACAGGCCAAAATGTGTTGCAAACAGTCCAGATAAAAAAAATCTTAATAATGATAATACTCCGGTTTCTAATTATGCATAAATTGTTATTAAGTCGTTGAAAAACAAATATTCTGGTTCTTGGAAACTTATGCATCACTTTTTTCCCCTGGTTACAGGAACTCTATACAAAAATATGAATACAACCAAATGTATACCATAGGCTCAGTTATTGAGTATGCAACACTGATAATTGCTGTTGAGTCATAAATGATACTGGATAATCATACATTACTATAAACAAAATGATGAGATTAATGTATACATAGTGCCTTGAAATATGATATTTATGATATGTCATTTACTTCATGATCCTTTGACAAAATAAAAACCTCCCATTTGCATCATATTTTTGGGAAGGATTGTTGAGCCAGAATATTTCTTTTGTATGGCTTAATGTAGTTCAGCTCTGACCTTAAGGCACATGTAACAAGAACTTACGTTCAGAGCTGAACTAGGCGTATAATATATTGTGAAAATTGTCTAGAGTGAAATATATTGAGTTCTACATCATCATTCTATGCATGGTCCCACTCTCATGAAATTGTATACACTTTAATTGGAGGGTATCATCAAGGGAATATTTTTCTTCCATATTTAATAAGAATTTATTACGATTATCCATTTTTACGGTACCTGCATTGACCACAAAACGTTTTTAAATCTACCCATATCACAGCCATCAGATGGCATCGAGAGTTGATTATAGTTTTAGTATGTAAATTAATGTCTAAAATAATTTATATAACATTTCAGGCCTAAAAGACATACCTGCAATGTTGCATAATGCATGTTTAATAAAGAAAATAATCTCCCATCATGGATTCAATGAAAATATCAACAGTAGATATAATCTCCCATCTTGGATTCAATGAAAATATCAACAGTAGATATAATCTCCCATCTTGGATTCAATG
The DNA here is from genome assembly GCF_932274485.2 of Patella vulgata. Classification (NCBI taxonomy): domain Eukaryota; kingdom Metazoa; phylum Mollusca; class Gastropoda; family Patellidae; genus Patella; species Patella vulgata. Next base: position 20,449,507 of record NC_065881.2, read on the forward strand.
AAAATATCAACAGTAGATATAATCTCCTATCTTGGATTCAATGAAAATATCAACAGTAGATATAATCTCCCATCTTGGATCGTATCAGATTTAAAAGAGGCCCATGAAAAGGTGGTGTTGGCTTAAGTTTCCATATATTATGTTGTGTGTAAATATAACTAGTTTGTTTATATAAACAGAAAATATTATATGTAGTTGCACGGATTAATTCATGCCAGTAGCATCAAAGATGTTTAAGTAATATATTGATGCTGTCAGTATATTAATCTATGTCTGGCTTAAGGACTTTAAACATCCTAAAATAAAGATACACTATCATGCCTGTGCATTTCTATGAAATCATCACAGGAGTTGAATATTTCTGTTATATTGTATAAAGAATGATGGTATTTAATAATATGTCCTAGTCAAGGTGATTATCCAGACACCCAATATTACTGAGCAGTGTTGAGCCAAGGATAGTAATGATATGTTAGACCACAGTTATACCAAGATAGATTTCGAGATATAAGGTATACAATAACTTGTTCAATAGTATAATCTTCCACTGTACATCATACAACAGGATACATGTCCGATGTTTTGCGCTAGATTAATTATATTGGCTTTATTTAATCTGTGGATTATATTGTTCTTACAAATCAGTATTAGCCTTAAAAAGGGAGAGAATTTAACAGGACATTTTTTTGCTGTTCGTTTTAATTTTTCTTATGGGTGTGCAAACTATGTGGTAGCATATTAATAGTTCTTTTGATTGTATATGGTCTTTATTCTGGCATGTTGAGGCTTTAACATTTATCAGGGAAATATTTTGAATTATATTAACATGACGTATTCATAGAATTCTTGTTATCTAGTGCTAGAGATCTAAACATCCATCTTATGGCGTGATCTTGCAGTTTTTGGACTGTACTTATTTGTACATGGTTTGGTTCAGACTAAAATGTACACAAATTGATTATTTAGCATTTAATGAAGAAAATAAAACCAAGATATCAATGATAGATAAAAAAAAAACCTATCCGCAGATTTTCCCCACCACTTAAAGTTGGTGCTGGTTTATTTATATCATTTGTTTTTCTTTGTAAACACTGAGTGAAATGGAACAATATTTGGAATGATATTCATTTTAGAGATTTAACCTTCATAATTCATGTATTGTAGTTTTTAAGGGATACAAAATCCCTCGAATGATGACAAGTGGGTTTAAACAAAGGTTAGAAATGATGTGCTAATATATTTATAGTTCAATGTGTTAAATTAAAAGAATGTATTGTTTTTGAGTATTGATTTGATTTATATGAATAAATTAATATAAATTATTGTGATTAACTTGTTACTCAAGAAAATAATTCTTAACCATTCTAACCATTCTGTATCTGCCAGTTTAATGAAAATGGGTATATGCCAATATAACACCATGCAGTGTGCTGTGAAACAAATTTAAACCTGGACAGCAGGACTACAACTCAATCATACAGGGGCCGATCCAGAGGGCCGGGGGGGGGGGGGAGGTCAAAAAAATTGTAAAACTACACTTTTTATGAGAAAAGTGTCACAGTCGTGTGCTTTATCCTTTATCATCAGTTGATGGGATGGGCATCCAAAGCGTGAGATAAAGATATAGACATATGTGATATCACAGTTAATGCTTTGCATCAATGAAATTGAATCACAATATGATCCTATTAATTTATTATAAAAATTGAAGTCAAACGGTTGTTTTTTTTTTCTCTTTAAAAAACTCAATGTGTACGCCTACTGTTAAGTAATTTAGAATTGATGATGACATCACTGCAATGTCAAATGTTCTTAACAGAAGCCTGGCAAACCCCCTCCTGCAAAAATTCCTAGATCAGCCCGTCATATTAAGATTTTCAACCATTGGGCAGTCTTTGTCTTGGGATTTAATTGTTTTTCCATCCTTTTCAAACACATTTCTTTGCCATGACTTATGGCCTGCACAAATGAACAGGGAAAACTAGACTCAAAAAGCTTGATGAACTTCCTCGGCCAACACCAGGATCAACCCTTGAACCTCCTGGTTACTCTGCTAGCACCTACTCTGGGAGTACAGGTATCTTATAATTATATGATTATAATCACAATAATTTGCCATTACTCAGAGATGACCAATGGCATGTTGGACTTTAGGGTGGTGCTCATAGAATAACTTTATCCCAAAATAATAACATATTACATCATGTCATTCATTAAGTATAAGAATGTTCCATGGTATAAATAATTTATTTTAAAACAAAATATTAACAACATTAATATTAATACATAGTTATAAAGAATAAAAGATTCTATGATATATAATTTACCTTGTTTATTGATAAAAGAAATATTAAGTACTTATATTTATTGATATGAAGAAGAAATATTTTAGAAATGGTATGTTTCCAAGCTACCAATATATGCCCACCAATAGCTTTATGAAGAGTGGCTTTCAAGTTTTTAAATACAAGGGCAATAACTCTGTGAAATATCACTGTGTAGCTCTGAATATTGTTAACAAATTTCTCCTAAGGACTAACCTGAACAATCCCACAAGTTTTTAAAAAAAAAATCACGGACATTGATCTGTAAAGCATTTACAAGGTTTTAACGGCAATTTTAATAGGATTCCTCCTTCACTTGGCTGAACAAACTATTGTTTTCATTGTTCTCTCGTTTGTATATATGTATATATATATATATACCTTCACTGTATTTGTTTGAAAAAGATGTGAAAACCCTCGGACCTCAACGAAACTTCCCAGGAAATAAGCGTCCAAGTAACTTATATTCCATATAATTGTGTCATCTTTTATACCTGTGCTGTACTGTGGTTTGTCGTTCTATGCTTTTTGAGAAAGATGAGAGGAAACATCCCCAGAAATGTACATTCAAGTAACATATATCCCATGTAATTATGTCATGTATCTAATTATCAGTACCACTTAAGAAATTGATGGGTATGTTTGAAACTTGAAAATATTATTATATAGCCTAGTATATACAGTAATATTAATATATAAATCATTAAACATTAGTAAAATATATTCTGACAATTTGAATTTTAATAAAATAAAACAGACTGTAAATTTAAATTTCATACATGTGAAACAAGAATATAAAAATTCAAAAATATAAGAAATATTTGTTAGCTATATGGTTACAAGATGTTCTAATAATTTAAAGTGTCATGTTTAAGAAACATGAGTTACTGACATATCATTTTTATTTATAAATGATTATTAGTCTATCCAAACTGTTTCTTAAATAAAGAACTTAGCATACTATATGAACCAGGAACCGAACATGGCCTTAATCCCAGTCATCTTGGAATTATGACATATCAAACGTGGAGGTCTGTCAGTCGATGCACAAAAGTCTAAAGAAAAAGCATGTGAGGTTCATGTTGATTATCTTGAATTGGTGGAACTATAGGCTGTTTTTTTTTTTTAGAGTGTCGCCCCCAAGAACAAAATTACTTAGTGTATGCAACCAATTCCTGGTTCAAAAATACATAGTTATTTATTTATAATTTGTAGGTAGAGACAATAATTCTTCTAATCAACTATTAATGATATGCGTTATGTTTGAGAACAAAATTTGACTGTTACATAATAATAATATGCATTGAGTATGAGCTAATTCTACCTATTTCAGGTCTTTTTTCTGGCTTCAAATGTTATATAAATTATTATTTACACAACAAGCACATAATCCACTCTCTAAGCCATAGGATGGCCGAGATATTAAAAGGATTAGACCCCCCACCCCCACACCATTTAATAATTTTAAGTTCAAATGGATAATCAAGAGTCTGATTATCATTGAAACAATGCTACTTGACTATTAAGGCTATCTTGTCAAAACTTTTAACATTCAAAATAAAATAATATCACTGAAATTATCAATATATTCATTTTTTATAATCTATATTTTGAACTATTGTAAAAAGAACTGTCAGCTCTTTATCTAAATGTTACATAATGCATCTTTCATAGATAAATGCATATTGTATATTGAAAATAATTATATTTCTTAAAAATTTAACAAATTTGTTCAATAAAACTTGTCTATTATGCAACATATTATAGACAAAAATCATGTCTATTATGCAACATAATTATGCTATATAGACAAAAATCATGGCCATTATGGGACATGTATATTTATCACAGGTAGGAAAGGGTACCAAAAAGTAAATATATATCGAAAGAAAATTATATTCCGAACAAAAAAAAATATGAAAATAAAATAGTAGAAATAAATCATAAAAGCATCAATGATTTTTCTGTCTACAAGTAATGTCTGTGTATAACAGATAATACTCAAACAGAAATAGAGGTCAGGTTTATCAACAAAAAATTATAAAAATCTCTTCTAGCATTTTCCACCAATCAATCCAGTACTTGTATTGAAGAGATTGATTGGACTATTGCCATCTGTGACTAAAACACTCTCCAATCCAATTCCTTGTAACAATTTTACCTGTGAAAAACATTAGTATATAATTCTTTATATGTGGTGGTCATCAAAAACAAAGGGGAGGGGGGGATGGTCTAAAGTGTCGCGCTTTGAGCTCTAGCTGGCCGGTCACCTCTGGCTTTCAGTTCTTTCGATCCCTGTTGTAAGCATATGTGGCTTGGAGATAGGAGCACCTTCTCAATCTAGTGGGTTTTCTCCAGGTACTTTGGTTTCCCCCCCCCCCCCACAAGAAAGACCCCTCCACATGCACTTTGCATAGTAAAATAAGACAGTTCATCTGCGATATTACCCTCAGTGGAAGCAGACGTTAAACACTAATAGAATAAGTGGTCATCAAATGGCTTGGTTACAATAGCAATGAACAATGATGTCTTGTTAGACCACTATACAATCATGGAAGTGAAAGAATGGGAGTTTAAGCTCCAAACTCAACTGAAGTCTATCTGACCAAACTGATTTCTTGACTAGGAATTTAAATACATATCTTGGCACCAACTTAATAATGGGTTTTTCCCTTTAGGCGATATGTCAATATTGCTATCATTACAATGTATTGGCGCGTACTGTCTCGTCAACACAATACTTAGGTTATTTTGAGACTAATAAATAGGTCAATTTTGCTAGAACAGTTGTGTTTCTGTTTACTCATCATTGAATTTCAACTGTCAAGGGGTATTTTACGTGCATGCCAATGTGTACACGGGTGGACCTTGGTTTTCCATCTCATCCAAATGACTATCCAAAACATCTCTTGTCAGCACTGCAGGTTCTACACTTGACAAACTGGAACTGGGGGTTTCAATTATCCTAAAGGATCTTCTCAACCCATGCCAAGATTCAAGTCGCAAGATTAATCCAGTGCCCTAATTGTTCGACTATTGCAGCCCTCTAGCTATCACTACAAATCCAATAAAACTCGAACAAATAAGATTTTGACTTAGAAAGATCTAATAAAATGGATTGGCAGACGTGTCTCAAATTATGATCACTATGATATAACATAGTAAAATGAAGTATTATAAACTCTACCTGACTTTCTGGTCCAGCTCTGGCCATGGACTTCACGGTTTCTACACCCAAAACTTGTACTTTGTTATTGAAGCTCGTCACCTACAAAATAGAGAGGGCGAGAAATGGGGTTTAAAGTTTACTCAACACAACAGTTTAATTTTATTTCAATAATTCGCTTGCACGTAGGGGTTTTTAGCAGTGGGAGGAAACCGGAGGACCCGGAGAAAACCCACAAGGTTGGAAAGGCAACACTACTACTTTGTCAGGTACAATCGGGGAATCCAAACGTCAGTTGACTCAATCACAGACCTTATGATACAGTGCGCATGTGCTAGCCATTCGGCCATCCAACCCCCCACCTACAAAATAAATATCAAATCGGATTAAAAGAGCGATGCCCCAATTACATCAAACAATTAAACAAATGAGACTTAATGTCCTACTTTTCTGCACCAATTGTAATAATGAAGATTGACGCAGTATGCCATTTAGTAGGTTCTGTTGTAAATTTACCTGGAAAGCAACTCTATGACCTACACTTATTTTCTGTCATGGGATCTCTGACATGGTGCCACAGGTATGCGCAGGACCTAGGTTTATTTCTCTCATACCTGAACCATTCGACACCTTTCTTTACAAGGAACTTATACAAAGTACAAACCTCAATGTCAGCAATTCTTTTACTTCTGTTTAGTTCTAGTTCGTTTTGTCTTCTGGCATAATCTATTTCATGTTTTCTCATCTGAAATAAATTTGTATTCTATGTTAAATAATTACACCGGACACAATTCTTTGCAATACAATTACTTTTACTGTACCTTAAAGGGAACATGGAAGCAAACTGATCATATTTCTTGAAAGTGACAATTACTTCTAATGATAGAACTCTGACTTATGTTAATGTCTGATGTGAAAAATTTCCAGAATCCCTAGTTTATACTAGGTTACTGTAGTCTTTATCTAGCAATGATAATCTTAGTTTATACTAGGTTACTGTAGTCTTTATCAAACAATGATAATCCTAGTTTATACTAGGTTATTCTAGCAATGACCATCCTAGTTCTAACATCACTTAGTAATAAACAGTCCATAGAACTGTGTCTTTGTATTTACAAAGATATGAAAATTTGTCAACACAACATTTGATAATCTCTGCAGATGATATAAATGGAAAATGATCAAAGCTTAACCTATAATCTTGTGAAAAGCCCAAGACGGAAGATTATCTACTGTTATATTTTTTTTTCTTAGTAAACTGCAAGTGACAATAAGCAGCTTTAATAAAAAAACAAAATTTTTTTATTAAAAATAGGTGTAATCCAATGTATACAGTTAAGAACATATTAGCATAGCAAATAACAACCTGAACAGAAATAATACAAACCAATATTTGTGACTCCAGTTTTGCTCTATGTTCAATAGACAGAGCTTCTGCTTTTAATCTAGCAGCTGCAATATGTAATACAAATGAAAATTATTAGGGTAAAAGCAAGAAGTAAAAAGTGACAAAAAAAGATAATCAAATTCACAAGGATGGTAATTTAATTTTTGGCCAATAGTCAACCAAAATATTTAACAGACATAAACAAACGTCTTAAAATTCCAGCTATATACAGATATTAGACAGCATGTTCTTTTCATTACAAGGAGCGCCAAGATGAATGTCAACCGTCCGCTCCAATACACGGAGAAACCGGGCAGGAAAATCCAGCCCAACACCAACGCCTTACTCAATGAATCACCATTGTTCACAAGTAAATGAAATGGTCTATTAATGTTCATACAGAAACATACCTTCTATTTCACTATGACACTCGATCAATGTTTTTTCAGCGATAGCTTGAGCTTCTGCCTTCGCTTGACCAGTTGATTCAACAGCAGCCGTCATAGCACACAATTCTAACAACTTGGTCCTTTCCAGTTCCGAGTTTCTTTCATTTACCAATTTCTGTCGCTCTAAATTGCCCCTGGCAACCTGTTCATTTCTACTGGCTTCATGAGAAGCTGCAGCCTCAACAGAACTATAAAATATAAGAAGCACATATGTGACCATCTCTGGCTAAATGAGACACATACCAGTATCAAAGACCTTTTGGTACTGGGGTTTATCTTTTCTGTAGGGATTTTACTATGGGGAGGTTTTATACTGGGGTTATTTTACCATAAAGGGTTTTTATACTGGTGTTATTTTACTACAGAGGGTTTTTATACTGGGGTTATATTACTACAGATGGTTTTATACTGGGGTTATTTTCCCTTAGAGGGGTTTTATACTGGGGTTATTTTACTACCTGAGGTTTTATAGTGGGGTTATTTTACTGTAGGGTTATTTTACTGTAGGGTTTTTTATACTTGGGTTATTTTACTGTAGGAGTTTTTATACTGGGGTTATTTTACCATAGAGGATTTTTATACTGGGGTTATTTTACCATAGCGGGATTTTATACTGGGGTTATTTTTTTTTTTTGATTTAAAAAAGTATTTATTCAGAATTCTTATATACAGTCATAGAGGGAAAAATATGAATAGAATAGATACAGTAACAAGCAACTTAATGCTTATGTTATTTTAGTACAAAGGGTTTTATATTAGGGTTATTTTACTGCTAAGAGTTTTGGTACTGGCAATGCTTTAAGATAAATGTTACCTTGTAGATATTTCTATAGCAAGTTGTACAGATTTACTGAGACTGTCTCTCATCTTCTTATCAACAGGTTCAATACTCTGTACATCTAAACTACTTACAACCTACAAACACAAAAATAATTACTAAAATTATCAACATTCTTTACATTAGGCAAAAACATTAGATAGAATCAAGAGGGTGTTATAATGTAGCAGGAACTTTATTCAGAAATGAAATGAAATGGGTTTAACTTCCTACTGTTCTGCACTGCCTGGGCTAATGAAGACAGTAATATGCCGTGCAGTGAGCTATGAAAGAAATTGAGTCTGAACAGTGGAGTTTCTGTCTACTCTTTGTCAAATTACAATTGTCACAGTTCTTTTATATACGTGTCCACTGTTTTTAGTCCCATCAGAACAACTAGACAGTGTTCCTTGGCAGGCCCACCATTCTGCACTGCAGGTGATTATAAGTAATACCAAATAAAGAGTTCAACACGTGGTGACTGTTGAAATTATTGATAATGTCCAGTACTAGTTTTTAAACAATGTCCTTACCATATTATTGACCTCAAATTTGACTTGACCTCCAGTTCTACCAAGCACAGCATACTGGATCACTTGTAGAGAATTTCTGTGGAATTTATCAAACGGAACTTGGGCTATTGCTGCCCGGATTTTTCCACCTAGAATAAACAATTTTTATACATGAAGGTAAAATGAAATACATATTGCTAATACATTAAATCATATAGGAAAAAAAGAAAATTAGTCAACACTGGTTTCCAAAATTCATATCATATACTTTGTTTCTTTTTTATCATATAGCAATCTAAAATCACACATATTGGCAATCTAAAATCTCATTAATATTAATCTCAATTCAAATCTAAAATCACATTAAATAGCAAACTAAAATCACATTATATAGCAATCTAAAATCACAGACAGCAATACAAAATCACATCAGACAATAATACAAAAATACATTATATAGCAATACAAAATCACATTATATACCAACTTAAGTACAATACCAGTATTTAAAGCAAACGAAGCGTGTTGTTCTTGTTTAATAATTGTATATCGATACTAACCAATCTGATTACAAGCAAAGCCAATAAAATCTGGTACAGCAAATATTTTCTTTTCACTTTCTTTATCACCTTTCACATACTAGAAATATAAGATTACTACATTCTACAAAACTATCATACTGGAAATGCAAAATTACTACAGTCTACAAAACTAAATAAATACTGGGAATATAAAGATTACTACAGTCTACAAACCTAAATAATGGGGGTATAAAGATTAATACATCCTGTACAATTAATACTAGAAAAATAAAGATTGCTACAGTCTACAAAACTAAATACTGAGGATATAAAGATTACTACAGTCTACAAAACTAAATTCTGGAAATATTAAGATTACTACATACTATAAGACTAAATTCTGGGAATATAAAGATTACTACATTCTACAAAACTAAATACTGGGAATCTAAAGATTACTACATTAAACAAAATCAAATTCTGGGAATATAAAGATTACTACATTAAATAGCACTAAATTCTGGAATCGAAAAATTGAAATTTCAGACAGAATCTAACCATTTCTGAGGGTCTTAAAAAAAATAGCTGTAACTGATCAAACATTCAAGACCATGCCCCCTTAGGGGAAATCCCTTTGAGAAATTAGGAAAGAATGAAAATTTGTGACATATCACAAACCAACCATTTACCCAAAATTTCATATCTTAATAATACTTTTTTAATAGTATTTGGCGTGTTACATGCTTTTAGTACCATGTGATACTTTCCCATAAAGCAGGGATGGACACATTATGTCTCCTTCCCTTTTAAAGCCATAAATTAATATAATACATATTATTAATATACCTCAAAATGGTTGTTGAAGGCAACTTTTACTTGCAAACGAGCATGATCTGAAGTCTCCACCTTGAAAATATGTAAATATCAATATTTAAGTAACATTATATGTAATAAACATTATAATTTTTATTCAATGTTATGATTTGTAATCAACATTATAATATGTAATCAACATTACAATTTGTAATCAATCTTACATATGTTATCAATCTTATGACATATAATCAAACTGCATGACATATTATCAATATCATAAAATGTAATCAATATCATAAAATGTAATCAATATCATAAAATGTAATCAATATCATAAAATGTAATCAATATCATAAAATGCAATCAACATTATAATATGTAATCAACATTATGATATATATATAAAAAAAATGTTATAAGTAATTAATGTTATAGTATGTAATCAATGTTTTAACATGTAATCAAGTAAAATGCTAAGAATTAGTTCTGTATTTATTTCAACTGATGTGTGAATAAATTTATCCAGAATTTACCTCAATGATATCTGTAATAAAATCTGGTCCCAACATCAAACATAATGACTTCAAGGCATTTGTTTTCTTCGGTTTCCCAGCTGTAATATATATCATTATATTTTACTGTTACAATTGAAGTCTTGTCATTAAGTCAGTCCAAGTCAGAACAATTTGTTGTAATGAATCAGACTGCAAAGTTTAAGCTCTAGTACTAGCATTCTTCTCAATATACTGTCACGTACTGTGAATTCATGTTTCTTTGGTAACCTTCCAATACCAATTTAAGCATCAGAGTTTCAAACTTTATTTAGAGGTTCTATGTGTAGAGAACTGAGACAATCATATGCTAGTCTTTAATACTGGTATGAGGACATAGCAGGGTGGTAATGTACATGTTTGGCAGGTAAACAAACAGAGTTTTGATAAAAAGAATAAAACCTACCACTTAAACTAAGAACATTAAAGTTTTCATGTGGACCAAGTACAGCTAGATCAGGTCCAAACATAACTCGTGCTGTTTTCTTCTGGTAGTTATAAATCTACAAGAACAAATCATACAGTCAGACATTTTCACATATCATACTTCTTTCCAGCGAGTACATAACAGTAGTTTAGTGCGTTTGGAACTGGACTACTAACCCGGGAGTCCTGGGTTCCATCCTGGTATTGTACAAGAAAGTTCAATTCATACGGTCAGACATTTTGACATATCATACTTCTTTCCAGCGAGGACATCACAGTAGTTTAGTGTGTTTCGAGCTGGACTACTAACCAGAGGGTCCTGGGTCCCATCCTGGTATTGTACAAGAAAGTTCCTCAGGATGTTCCAGCACAGTTTCCCATTGGCAGTAGTGCAGGACGACGGAGGCCCTTCCAAGACATAGCCATTTGTATGTGCCTTGATAATGCTATTACAGTATATGGTATACATTTTTATAGTGAATTTAATGATAAATAACTTGTTGGGAGTGCAAACACATGGTATACATTTTTATAGTGAATTTAATGATAACAAACTTGTTGGAGTGCAAACACATGGTATACATTTTTATAGTGAATTTAATGATAAATAACTTGTTGGAGTGCAAACACATGGTATACATTTTTATAGTGAATTTTTAAAATGATAAAAAACTTGTTGGAGTGCAAACACATGGTATACATTTTTATAGTGAATTTAATGATAAAATACTTGTTGGAGTGCAAACACATGGTATACATTTTTATAGTGAATTTAATGATAAAAAACTTGTTATAGCGCAAACATACATAACTTTTAGAGAGTCAGCAATACATACAAGTTAATCAAGAGTTTCACTTTTATAAAAATTGTCAAAGATTACAATTACCTGTAGGGCGGTGTTACCAGGAATACGATATGTTATTACACATGTTTCATCTCTACCCTAAATAAAGCAAATTATATTCATGTTTAATATTGAGAGAAGTAGTTGGATAAAACTTGTCCGCATTGTATCTTACTGTAGCTAAGATTAGGATGGGGTATGCGGATGAATTTTCAAGCTGTCTCTATGACTATGGGAGCCAAGGTGGCTCAGTGACTAAGGAACTGGCTGCCAAACCAAAAGGTCCCTGGTTAGATTCCAGTGCTGGTCACAAAAGTTCCGAGGGATTTTTCAGCACAGTTTCCAGCTCTCTGGGCAAAATTTCCCTCAATGCACACAGTGCATGGCATATGCCAATAATCATTAGCCCAGTTGCATAGTGCAGATAATTAAGTAGTTCATTAACCACTTTTCATTTTATTTCTCTACAACTCAATCATTACACTCACCACACAACTCTCTACATTCTACACATGCGTAATATCATGGAGACAAAAGCTAAAATATGCAATGTCAGAAGCTATGTATACAATGACAATATGGAAGAGATTACCCTAACAGCTGGATACATATGATTTAAATTTCAAAGTTATATATGATCATAATAAGACAAAGAAATCCTTCTATAAATATTACCTTTAAAACTTTTGGGTCTATAGATTGTTCATAGTAAGCTAGTTTACGTATATCACCTGTACCAGTACCACCTCCACATCTAATAACAAAACAAATTTTACATAAGATCATTAATTATCCATCTTGTAATAAAACAAAGACATTAAATCATTGTCTATCTTGTAAGGAAGAATTTAAATACAATATATGCCCTTAGGGTTGACCTTGTGATAATAATGTATATTTTAGAAAAATATGGTGTATATTTGGTTATGTCAGTGTATATTTGGTTATGTTTGTGTATATATGGGTATGTCAGTGTATATTTGGTTATGTCAGTGTATATTTGGTTATGTCGGTGTATATTTGGTTATGTCGGTGTATATTTAGCTATATCAGTGTATATTTGGTTATGTCAGTGTATATTTGGTTATGTTGGTGTATATTTAGTTATATCAGTGTATATTTAGTTATGTCAGTTCATATTTGGTTATGTTGGTGTATATTTGGTTATGTCAGTTTATATATGGTTATGTTAATGTATATTTGTGGTTAAATAATTTAAGATAAACCTGAGTAATTCTTCAACATCTGACTGTAGTGGTTTCTTCCATAATTCTTCCCATTCTTCTAACATATATGAACATGGTCCCATTACAGCTCGCACCTGACATAGACAAATCATTCATTCAATTCAACTGTTGACCAATAAAGTTTCTCAAAATTTTCCGGCATGATTTCCCTTTGTCAGTGTTGTATGATGGACTGCCCAGTTCAATTATAAATTTAAAAAATCAGACAAAAATCACACATGTAATCCAATTGAATAAATCCATGACTTTTTTCACATAACTCAATCTTCGCAGATATCGTTTGATTTGCCACTTCCTAATCTGAATGAATCAAAGCCAGGAAATTGTCTTTGATTGATATTTTGATTTTGTTTTATTAGTTAAATAATCAAACAGAGTACATTTACGCATGGATTTAGATAAATACAAATGACAATATGAAGCTTGGAAAAAACTTTTACATCACAGTCAATCTCACTCACCTGTCCAGTTCTAATATTCTGAACATAAACACCTTCATTTTTACTTAGTGGTATTGTCTTTCTGTAATATATCAATTACCAATATAATAAATACTGGTATATAATTAACAATTTGCTTTCAGTTATTCAGCATTTGGAACCACAGTGGCTGAGTAAGGCGCTGGCGCTGGCTCACTAACCAGGAGGTCCAGGGTTTGGTTCTCGTGTTGGTTGTTCAAGTTCCCCAGGATTTTCTACTTTTGATTCCCTTTGTCAGTGGTGTAGGACAGTGGACCTGGCAAGAAAAGTGTATGGTCGTTCCGATGGGACAAAAATCTGAAGTCCCATGTACACAATATAAGAGTTGGCTTTAGTGTTGCTGTCGAGGCAAAGTTTCCCTTGTAGCACATGGCATATGTCTACCTTCATTTTGCCAGTCAGTGCAGTTGTACTTAAACCCAATTTCATTTCATTTTCCATATTTCATAGATCAAGGGGAGCAACCCTTGTAAAATCAACAGACATCATTCAGAGATGAGTTTCTTTAGTCCAAACAATTTTTATGGGAATCCAAATGTGCACGTTAAATAGATTTAAAAGTGCAGCCCAACATTCCAGGTTTATTTTGTTTTTACAAATACTTTATTTCATAGATTAACATTAACGAAGAAATGAACTGAAAAGGGGCAACCAGGATTGATACAGCAATGCATAAGTTTGTAAGTTCAAATAACTTTTATGCGAACCCTAATGTGCGGAATAAAAAGATAAAAAATGTGCCCTGACATTATGTTTCATTTGTGCGATCAATGTATAAGAAATAGTTATACGTGTGTTTCAAAATAGAGAAAGGAAGAATACCTGTGTTTGAGAATTTTAACGTGTATTGGTGGTATATATTCTAATGGTCCTAATAACATCCACCTATCTCCAGCCTTTCTGTTAACAACATCTGCAATATAGTTATAATATTTCATGAACCATGCATTCATATACTGTAAATTATCTGACAAATTCAAGTTGTTATCAGTTTAATTTCCATGCTAACATGTATTCATAACTTACTTTAAAGGCACTGATTGTCATTTAAGGGGTTCTGAACTTCCCAACATTCAGCGTCCCCTGTCAATGATATAAACAAGCCAGCACCACCGTTATAAGTGCTGGGTAAAATCTTCTGATGGCCCTCTTTTTAATCAGATAATATCTAAGCCACAAGGTCAATCTACCACTGATATATTATTCTTTCTCTATTAAAGGGGCATTATGGAAGATTAGATAAATAGCTGACAGTTCTCGCTATTGTAGCTAAAAAACAGATAACTTAAAGAGAAAATGCTGAAAATTTCAGTCAAATTACTTCATTCTGAACAGAGATAATCCAATTTCAAAAACACTGTAGCATCAATTAACCGAATTTTTAAACCGATGATTTGCAAGAATCATATTAACATATGAAAATACCTTTAAACATACCACCTGAAACAATCGTATTAACTTATTAAAATACCTTTAAACATATCATCTGTAAAATCTTCAACAGCTTGTAGAACTATAGATTCATTATTAGATAATACAAAAGCTGACTGAATTCCTTTTTCTAAATATTCAGCTGAAATATAAGAAATCTATAATGTCAATACTCATTACATTTACATAATATAAGCCTTAACAACAAAATATAGGTTGCCAGGCACCAAAACATATGCCCACTGCAACTAAATCATCAGAGTAGCTTGTTCACAGATGTTGTCGGATAAAGATATTCTATCATTGGTGGTTTGATAAGAATCTAATAGTAAGTGCAGAGACAAACCTGAACACAAGACACAAACACTGCCAAGAAGTAAAGAACAAATATCATATCAAGTGAATGGATCCGTAAGAAGAGTGGGTGGGGATTATGACATTTATTGTTGTAATATTTTTCATCTCACTAGTCTGAACAATGTATATAAATCTTAAGCAAATCAAATGATGACTTATGTCATTAAATCTGTTCACGAGATTCTCAATTATGTTCACTGCAAACTTAAATTTAAAAGAGAGTGAGAGAGAGAAATGGGGTTTAACATCCACTTGACACAAACTAGGTCATTTTGGGACTAACACCTGGTCGAAATTTTATTTCAATAATTCGCTTGCGCTTAGGGGTCTTTAGCAGTGGGAGGAAACCAGAGGACCTGGAGAAAACCCACGAGGTTGGACAAGCGACCCTACTTGCTAACCATTCGTCCATCCAACCCCCCTTACTTTTAAGAAATTGAAATATGTTACATCCTGAATTACTTTTTCAGCCAAAAAGTTAGTTTGTTCTTTATCATAGTTCAAAAAATAATCATCCAGTGGACACTTACTGAAGCAGGACATCAGTATTATGTTGATTTATGGTCAAATACAGTGTTTTAAACACTATTACCTGTAAAGTACAGCAGAACAATTAACTTTATAATTTTGTAATCAGTAATTGATATATATATATTCCTACCTGGATGTAAGAAGAAACTAGTTAATCCTTTTTTGAGCAGAAATTGTCCATGTTGAGGTTTACCATCTTTATCCACGGGATTAACTATAACACAGTATTTACCTTTACTTAATACTGTCTTATATACCTCTCTTACAATAGCCTAAAATGAAAATGAAAGTAAACACTGTATATTAATATCAATTTAAGTTTTAAATATATATCTGATTAATTCATAAATCCTATTTTGTTTCCTTTTCTATCATTCAAATTTTATTATATTTGTCTTCCGGACAAGGATTAAGCAATGAAATGGTCTGTTTTGTAAGTGAATACTTTCTTAAACAAAAAACTTTCATCAACTAGACATACCACGCCAATCTGAGGTGAAAGTTCATTTACATCTTCTCCAGTGATCAACCATTCTTCTCCGGTTTGCCTTAGGAAATGATAAAAGAAAATATTATATTTAGAAAATAAAAACCATATCAAAATGAATGGGGCTTAAAGTCTTACTCTTCTGCATGACCCGTGCTAATGAAGACAGACATCCTTTATCGAAGTGTTATTCACATGCACACGAACGTGACCTCAATTTTTCGAACGTGACCTCATTTTTTCGTACCATCTGAATGACTGGACACTGTTCATTACAAGACTATCACGAACTGGTACAAGATAAAATTCCAGTTTATAACTACCTTTGTTTTCCAGTTATATCCACAAGAGTTTGCGTAGCAGCTAGATGTAGTCCTGTTTCAGGTGTTAGAGTTATCTTTTCTTCTTTTACAACCACCTGGAGAATACATATACACATATCAAATATTAGGACAGGTTGATAAATAAATGTTTGCCTGTTCACAAACTCCTGGTAGATATTATATAATATATATATATATTATTTTATATATGAATACCTGTTCACAAACTACTTTCATGGTAGATATATTTTAGGTATGTTTACCTGTCCACAAACTGCAGATAGATATTATGATTATATTATAAATGTTTACCTAGTTCACAAACTCCAGGTAAATATTACAGTATGATTATATTATAAATGTTTACCTAGTTCACAAACTCCAGGTAGATACTATGATTATATTATAAATGTTTACCTGTTCACAAACTCCAGGTAAATATTATGATATTATAAATATTTACCTAGTGCCCAAACTCCAGGTAAATATTATGATTATATTATAAATGTTTACCTAGTTCTTACAAACTCCAGGTAAATATTATGATTATATTATAAATGTTTACCTAGTTCACAAACTCCAGGTAAATATTACAGTATGATTATATTATAAATGTTTACCTAGTTCACAAACTCCAGGTAGATACTATGATTATATTATAAATGTTTACCTGTTCACAAACTCCAGGTAAATATTATGATATTATAAATATTTACCTAGTGCCCAAACTCCAGGTAAATATTATGATTATATTATAAATGTTTACCTCTTCACAAACTCCAGGTAGATAAGCGCCTGGATCTGATATTATCCATTCTTCACCAGTTACACGTTGACTGAAATAATTAAAGATACTGTGTAATATAGTCAGAAAACGTTAATTATAAATGAAATGCACTAATCAGACTAATAAACACGGGAATCACGTACACCAATATGAAGGACATTTGTCCAAACAGCAGCAGCGTTTCCACTCTAACTGACAAGGTTTCCGTTATGTTTATGCCAATGGGTACACAGGACCTCAGTTTTTTGTCCCATTCAAACAACTAGACACCATCCTATCTAGGCAGTCTGTCCTGCGCCACTGACAAGGGGAAAATATGCTTAGGAACTTTCTTGATCTTCTTAACCTCCTGGTTAGTGAACTGGGACCTTAATGTACCCAGGACCTCAGTTTTTTGTCCCATTCAAACAACTAGACATTGTTTCTTTTTAGGCAGTTTGTCCTGCTCCACTGACAGAGGGGAAAATATGCTTAGGAACTTTCTTGACCTTCTTAACCTCCTGGTTAGTGAGCCGGCACCTTTATGTACCCAGGACCTCAGTTTTTTCTACCATTTAAACAACTAGACACTATTCTTTTCTAAGCAGTCTGTCCTGCGCCACTGACAAAGGGAAAACATGCTAAGGAACTTTCTTGACCTCCTGGTTGGTGAGCCAGCACCTTAACGTACCCAAATTAAACACATGCACACACAGGAAAATCATCAAGAGTCAAGCAACATTTAAACCAATTTTTAGAATTCTTTTACGCAAAACAAAATTTCTGTAATCATTAGTCTATGTGTTCTTATTAGGTGAAATGTGGTAGTCATAATCTATGGGTGGTTAGCTCAAATCAACAGCAAAATGGGTGTATAAATCTGATGATGGTCATCAAACTTACCTCCCCTTTTTATCAATACAATCTTGAAGAGCACGCAAACGAACAACTTCATCAGTATGTATTATAATAGGTTTCACCATTTCTAGTATTTCCTGAAAAAGTAGAAAAATATGTTTTTTCATTTTAAAAATCATCACACATTTCATAGTTACCATCCTCATCCTTGTGAATCTTGGTTGGCTCTATCGTCAGTGCAAATGTCCACATTTTATTGCCAATATATCTATGTCAAGTCTGCCAATAAGCTACCTGTTGCGGACAAGAGAGCAGCGGCCTACTCTTAGTTTAATTTACAACTGTCAAGGGATCTTTAAAATTCTGCCAATGGTACCATGGATTTTTAGCACAGTTGATCGACAAGACATTTTTCCTTGCCAGATCTTCCATCTTGCACCTCTGACAAGGGGAAACCAGATTGGAAAACGCCAAGGGACATTCTTGGCTAAAAAGTAAAATATGACCGCCTAGTTTGTAAGCTGACGCCATATACACTACTGGGCCACAAATTTATAATAAAGTAAGACAGAAAGGGTACTTACAGCTTGTACTGTTGGAATGTAGGTTACTGGACCTTCTACATGCCACATATCACCAGCTCTACGATATACATCACCATCTTCATGATCAACTATAGCAGTTAACTTTAACGCATTACTGACAGGAACAACGGGCAAAGCTTTCACAGCTTTCATATAGTCACCAGAAGAGATGCCAAAATTTTCAGCTCCTTGTAGGGATTCTCCAGGATACAATGGAAATGGTTCCTGTAATTATAAATAAATAATTATTGAAACGTTGCAATTATTTTCATCAGATCTGTCTGAAAAGTAAACCCTTTCTACTTAAGTTTGCCTTATTATTCAGCTACATATTTGCAAGGGGTAAGGATACATAATATTAATATGCAAATGAACCAGGAAATAAAGCTCCTGTCACAGGCAATGTCGAGCACAAATTCAGGCTTTGTCAGGTACAATCCCTCTGGTATCTGCCAGTACAGAGCCAAACCGGATACCATGTAATTGGGTACCATGCCAAACTGGGTACCATTTTAAACCTTGACATATGTTCCTACACCTATCTGTATTAAAGGTAACCATACAAGATGCTTATTTGTTACTATTGACAGTTTTTAATTCAATTAATTCCAATCTAAATATCTGTCATGTTTGCACACAGGAGCTTTATTCACAAAAGCTTAACCTAAAATGTCATTAGAATGCAGTCTTTTCATTGGCTAAAGGGTAAAACTTGTATCAGGGTTATAACTTTGAACCTTAACAAGCCTGCACTGGAAAAATAAGCCCCAGATGCGAGGTAAATCTAACTGGTAAGGGTATATGGGAGACAACTCCAAAATGACTAGCCAGAAAAGACTGTGCTGATATTCACTGAATTTAAAGTAAATTTGCCCTCAATAGTCATATAAAAGCCATGGTTTCACCCAAATAAAACTTGTTTCATTTTCAAAATGAGACATGACTATGAAACATAAATTTAATGTCCAGCATACACTTATAAACACACAGTCATCTCCCCTCCCAAAAAACATGTTCAAATATTTTTGAGCCTGCATGATTGTTTACTGAACTGACTGTGAACTTGATTGTTTACTGTCAACTTAATTGTTTACAGTACTGACTGGTAACTTTATTGTTCTTTATCAACTTGAGTGTTTACTGCACCGACTGCCAACTGGAGTGTTTACTGTACTGACTGCCAACTTGAGTGTTTATTTTACTGTTCTGTCAACTTCATTGTTTGCAGTATTGTCAACTTGATTGTTTACATTATTGTCAACTTTGTTGTTCACTGTACTACTGTCAACTACATTGTTTATTGTCAACGTTAATATGACTGTCAACTTACCCCATTTAATTTAACTTTTGATTCTCCTAACTTTAGTTCACAATATTCACCAGCTTTATATTTACTGAAAACACAATTCTCAAACTATTATTTATGTTTAAAGGAGCTAAATCGTTAATATTTGGGACCTACAAATTGACACAAATGGGTCGCAACGTAGATAAAAATGTAATATGAATGTAAAAAAACTGATTTCCATTCAATCGTTTCCGTTTTTACTCTAATTTCAAAGCAGTTATGATCGGCGAAATATGCCAGAAGTCTCAATCAAATGGCAATCTCTAGCGTCTGGTTATTTCAGTCTACACCGATAGTATTTATTGGGCATGCTCTTCATAGAAGAATATGGGGTCACCGTTTGACATGACTTGTGGAATATATCTAACCTCGCTCTTCCAAGTCGCTTGTTACAAATTGCACTGAAACGCACATTATGGTACAAGATTCGTGTACCAATCGTAAAATGTTTATTTTGTCTTAAATATTGGATATCAGAACCCCATCTTTTCCCGGTAAGATCACAACACCAATGTTGATTAAAATTGACAAATAATTTGTGTTTTCATTGTCAAAGGTTTTTGATGATATTGAGTTAGAGACTTAGCTGCTTTAATAAAGTATGGCAATATTTTTTGTTAACCCTTTATTACACGAAATCGCTGCCCTCTCTAGTGCCTCATCTTTCTGAGTCAGGTGAATAGTTGTGAATTATATACGTACTAATACTGTGACTCAGATGATTTAAGACAGTCAAGGGTGCAGTAGTATCAAGCAGTTTTGGAAAGAAACTACAATACTCAATGTAAAAAATATCAATTTCTCATTTTCTCAATATTTACAAAGTGCTAAAGAAACTTAAAGAGTTAATAAACGTAAACATTGTGTCCTTCAATTACATATGTTTCGGAAATACCGGATCCTCTCCCCGCCTCCCTAGACACACACAACCACACGAATCAATATTAAGCTTAAGAATTATAAAAGAAAAAGAAAAATGACCATAATATGTTATTTTATAAAGTGACTAAAACATTATTTTCCGTTAGAATAATGGATTTATTCTCTATTTCAATAAATCATATAGACTTACATTTAAATATCTAATGGTTCATAGTTATCATCAACAATATGATTAAAAAGACAAATTTCTAAATAAATTATGTATGTTTACATCTAAAAGTATAATAGTTGCCATTGTCATCAAAAATTTTAATAATTTTAACAATCATTTTAATAATGGAAAATATTCATAAAAGAAATAATAAGATTAAAACAACAAAATGTTTAATAATGGATGAAATAAAATGAAATTGGGTTTAACATCCTACTTTTCTGCATCGACTGGGATTTATATGAAGATGGAAATAATGGAAAAATATTTATATAGAAGAGACACATTTCTTGTACATGTCTACATGTTACCTTACCTCATAGGAAATGAAATGAAATGAAATGGGGTTTAACATCATACTCCGAACTGGGCTAATGAAGACGGGCATACACCATACAGTGTGCTATGAGGGAAATTTTGCCCGGACATTGGCACTATGGCCTACTCTTATATCGAATTCCAACTGCCAAGGGATCTTTTAAGTGCATGCCAATGTATACATGGGACCTCAGTTTTTCGTCTGATCCAAATGGCTAGACAGCTGTCCTTGTCAGGCCCTCCGTCCTGTACCAGTGACACGGGGAAACTTCGTCGGATAATCCTGATGAACTTTCTCAGCCAATGCAGGGATCGAACACCCTACCTCCAGGCTAACGAGCCAGCATCTTACCCACTTAGCCTCCATGGCTCCCTTACCTCATAGGATTCTTTATGATACAGTAGTGTCCAGGTGGTATTTTTACCATAGGACATGGTTCAGTTAATAACTTCTCGTTGTTCTGGAGAACAAAATTCTGTGGTCCAATTTCAAGTCTTGTAATGTTGGTATTCTAAAAATATATACAAATATTGAATGGATTAAACTTAATGTCTCTGATAGACAGATTGTTATTATATTGATTTTAAATCCCTTGTGAACTGCAATATTGTGAATGTTGAATCTCTATAAAGAATGTCAGTCCAAACACGTTCAATTCCAGTCAGTATTTACAATGATGATGAAGGTAAAATTTGTCAACATTTGGCATTCACTAGACGACATACAGGATATGGTCAACACACGCCAATGTCACCTAGGTATTATTTTCGCTGATATCTTTTGATAGACCTCTCTTTAATCTGATTGAATCCAAAGCAGGTTGAGATTATCTACTGCCGATATATAGATTCTGTTTTCTTAAACAGGCATTATTTAAGAGCTAAATCTTCCTATTGCAGGTCTTTCTTTAGACCTGAAATGTTATACAAATTATCAATTAGACATTAATTAATTTGGCAAGACCATAATCAACTCTCGATGCTATCAGATGGCTGTGATATTAAGTAGATTTAAATACATTTTGTGGTTGATGCGGTTACCGTAAAAATGGATAATCGAGACTTTGTTTATTATCATAACATCCGTATTTTAAATGACAAACGAGGCTAGACTATATATAATTGATTTGGCCATAGCTTAGCTCAGAGTAAAGTAATTTGACTGTAATTTTCAACATATTCACTTTACATTATCGATCTTTTAACTATTATAGCAAGAACTGTCAGCCCTTTATCTAATTTTATTACCCAATAATACATTACAGTAGATATCGTTTGTGTGATATATTTCATAATCTACTGCGATATCTCCTTAGGAGATATTGATTGGTCAGTTGAAAAGGAACTACTTTTTTTTATTTTCAAAGAACAGTTCATTTCTTATTAAAAGTAACTTTTTTTAATATTAAAAATGAACTATTGTTATTCAATTGACCTTGATGGAAACACTGGGTCAATATAAAGGACTTTGCAATGGTTGAATTTCTGTCAAAAAATGATGTATCTCTACGCCATAATGTTCAGTAAAAGTTAAATCTACAGCAGAGAATTATATTTATCTATTTGTGCATGTAAGAAGGGATTGGGTGATAAATAAAATCTCCTACTCGTCTTTTTTGATATCAAAAAAGACTGGTAGGAGATTCTCTATTTACCTAATGCCGCTTTAATGTTAAATTATCAATTAAAGTACATTTTAGTATGAATTAAATTGTGGAAATTTCTAAATTTTCCGAATGATGCACAGTGGCTTTAAAAAAGTTACAAAAAAAATAATCTCTCTTTTTATCTTTTAAGATAAATAATTCTATTAAAATCGATTTCACAGCAAAATGTTCCCATAAATAAAGAGATTTTTCTTTTCTAACATCCACATAAATTGGTGGAAGAAAATGTCAACAACCCAGCAAAAAGGTCATAGACAAAACCAATCTGATTTTCAATAGGTGTGTGAAATATTGATTAAGCAATTCGGAATACGCAGAGGGGTTTGGTCTCGGGATAATATGTCTTAACAATTAATCAAGTCAGTCACACGTACGTGTGTTTTGAACCAAGATTTTTAGAAAAAATCACAAGTACATGACCTTGTAGAAAACTACAGAATGACATTTCGGATTAAGACTTGATTCAATTTTTAGTGGATAGGACAGGTGATAAAGTTCATAGGCTTTGATCAACTCTTTCAGAAATCATTGATTTGAAACTGGTTTTATAAGTAGCATGCCTTCATGTGATAAAATTTCTAAAGAGACATAACAAGCTCTCATGAAATTGGAAAAAAGTAAACTCACTCTCCTGTAAAGGCTCTCCTGATACACAAGCCTGAAAATAAGACACCTGTCAGTGACAATATCAGGCACAAATTCAGCCTTTGTCAGACACTATGCATTACTTTGGTCTTGTCCGTACAGTTTCTCTTTTATATAATATTTTCAATACATGTCTGGCACAAAGTTAAAAATGTCAGGTTTAACTTCAGTAATGTCAGATGCAGCTAAAATCCTTTTTCCAGGCCTGCTGATGCGTGATTTGCATTTTGTCGAAAAAGATCATATTTCTATGGTTTAATCCACACTAATATATAGTCAGATTGAGAATTCAAATTTAATCAAGAAAACAAAATCATAGTACCAACACCAGATAATCTCCCGACTGGGTTTCATCAATTTGATTCATGGCAAATTAAGATATCGGACATCTCATTACATTGGGAGCAGCATAGATCAATGGAATTTTTAACTCAAAAATCAATGGACCGATCTGATATTCCTATATTAGAGATTTAAGTTTCATAATATTGTATTTTGCAAGCTATTCTATACATACTAAAATCCTGCATACAGGTACAGTCTTTAAGGAGAGAGGGAGAGACTGAGAGAGAGAGAGAGAGAGAGAGAGAGATTGGGTTTACCGTCCACTCGATACCAACCAGGTCATTTCGGGAATAACATATGGTGCAATTTTAGCAGTGGGAGGAAACTGGAGGACCTGGAGAAAACCCACAAGGTTGGACAGGCGACCCTACTCCTTGTCACGTACAACCCGGGAATCAAAACCACGCCAGTTGACTCAATGACAGACCTTATGATCCAACATGCACGTGCTAACCATTCGGCCATCCAACCCCCCTCTTTAAGGAGAGCTTTATTGCATTATCACTGATCTGTAAGCAGTATGATATACATGTATAGATCAATGCGTTTTACTCGCATTAAAGGGACCATCCTGATTTTAACAGTCTACGAAATAAAAGTCTGTGTTCCTATGATATTTAAGCGGCAAAATATAGAGGAATGATGGATTTACCTTGTCTCAAAATTTCAGCTCAAAACCGCTTATCCGGACACATAACCCTTTTAAGATTTCGTGTCAATTTTTTTATTGGGTGTCCTGATAATCTATTGCCGTTCATTTAGAGGTCTATACAATGCATGACCCCACATTCTGTACTTGATAATGAAAGGTAAATTTCACCTATACATTATTTTTATAAAATAAAAGTCTGGTTTTATCCAGACACCGTATAATACAGCTTCGGACACTGGTCTCTATTTCCAGATGAAGACTGACAGGTTTAAGCTGTTTGAAAACGTATCATGTATATTGAGTTAGTTACTCAGCCCTAAGGGATTTTAAGGGCTTTTAACACAAAATTAAGCAGATTTCTTCTCCAAAATATAATCAAAATTGGCCCTTTAAACTGAAGTCGCCAAACTTGAAGTAAAAAATGTTGAAGACTCAGACAGTATATTTGTTATACTTTTACTATTATTTTTCATTGATGAGGGTCAATTTAAACTATTGAGGCGAGCGATAAAAAGTTCACCTTGAAAGATATCCAGGAGAGCGAATGCGGTCATTCTTCTTTAACGTGAAGGCTTGCTGTAGGCACATTTCACGGCAATTAAATGTAATTCAAGACAAAAGTGTTTTGTCATAAGTTCAGACAACCATATGTATCTGAACATTAATTCAATTTCGTTAAATGTTAATTAAGTCCTTAGAACAAACAGAAATGTATAAAATCTCATCAGGAGTTGTTGACTTAAATCTCCACACCTCGTAACAGTTGAGGTGTCGATAAATGTGTCGATAATTACCCTTAGAACAAATAGAAATATATAAAATCTCATCAGGAGCTGTTGACTTACATCTCCACACCTCGTAATAGTTGAGGTGCTGATAATTATCTGATAAAATCGATGGCACTATTCCCTCTGTTGGAAATATCTGATAATAAATGTATTCTAAAGAATATGACTGAACAAGATAAAAATCCCAGTGCATCATTTACATTTTTCGCTAAAATATCAAATTTGACACTGCTTAATCCATACTAATTTGTACTCAGATAATTCATTTAACATTTAATTAAGAAAACACAATCAAAACACCAACACAAGATAATGTCCGTACTTGGATTCAATTAGAGTTAAAACAGGCCAATCAATTATGTTCGCAAAGAACAAAGTGGCGGCATTCTTATTCATAGCACTAATTAATTTTGAATTCAACATATAAGGTATAAAAAGATAGGTTGCCAGGCAACAAAACATACGCCCACAGCAGCTAAATCGTCCGGGCAGTCAACAAGAGTTGTCGCATATTATCAATTAAAGTACATTTTAGTATGAATTAAATTGTGGAAATTTCTAAATTTTCCGAATGATGCACAGTGGCTTTAAAAAAGTTACAAAAAAATAATCTCTCTTTTTATCTTTTAAGATAAATAATTCTAGTAAAATCGATTTCACAGCAAAATGTTCCCATAAATAAAGAGATTTTTCTTTTCTAACATCCACATAAATTGGTGGAAGAAAATGTCAACAACCCAGCAAAAAGGTCATAGACAAAACCAATCTGATTTTCAGTAGGTGTGTGAAATATTGATTAAGCAATTCGGAATACGCAGAGGGGTTTGGTCTCGGGATAATATGTCTTAATAATTAAGCAAGTCTGTCACACATACATGTATTTTGAGCCAAGATTTTTAGAAAAAATCACAAGTACATGACCTTGTAGAAAACTACAGAATGACATTTCGGATTAAGACTTGATTCAGTTTTTAGTGGATAGGACAGGTGATAAAGTTCATAGGCTTTGATCAACTCTTTCAGAAATCATTGATTTGAAACTGGTTTTATAAGTAGCATGCCTTCATGTGATAAAATTTCTAAAGAGACATAACAAGCTCTCATGAAATTGGAAAAAAGTAAACTCACTCTCCTGTAAAGGCTCTCCTGATACACAAGCCTGGAAATAAGACACCTGTCAGTGACAATATCAGGCACAAATTCAGCCTTTGTCAGACACTATGCATTACTTTGGTCTTGTCCGTACAGTTTCTCTTTTATATAATATTTTCAATACATGTCTGGCACAAAGTTAAAAATGTCAGGTTTAACTTCAGTAATGTCAGATGCTGCTAAAATCCTTTTTCCAGGCCTGCTGATGCGTGATTTGCATTTTGTCGAAAAAGATCATATTTCTATGGTTTAATCCACACTAATATATAGTCAGATTGAGAATTCAAATTTAATCAAGAAAACAAAATCATAGTACCAACACCAGATAATCTCCCGACTGGGTTTCATCAATTTGATTCATGGCAAATTAAGATATCGGACATCTCATTACATTGGGAGCAGCATAGATCAATGGAATTTTTAACTCAAAAATCAATGGACCGATCTGATATTCCTATATTAGAGATTTAAGTCTCATAATATTGTATTTTGCAAGCTATTCTATACATATCAAAATCTTGCATACAGGTACAGTCTTTAAGGAGAGAGGGAGAGACTGAGAGAGAGAGAGAGAGAGAGACAGAGAGATTGGGTTTACCGTCCACTCGATACCAACCAGTTCATTTCGGGAATAACATATGGTGCAATTTTAGCAGTGGGAGGAAACTGGAGGACCTGGAGAAAACCCACAAGGTTGGACAGGCGACCCTACTCCTTGTCACGTACAACCCGGGAATCAAAACCATGCCAGTTGACTCAATGACAGACCTTATGATCCAACATGCACGTGCTAACCATTCGGCCATCCAACCCCCCTCTTTAAGGAGAGCTTTATTGCATTATCACTGATCTGTAAGCAGTATGATATACATGTATAGATCAATGCGTTTTACTCGCATTAAAGGGACCATCCTGATTTTAACAGTCTACGAAATAAAAGTCTGTGTTCCTATGATATTTAAGCGGCAAAATATAGAGGAATGATGGATTTACCTTGTCTCAAAATTTCAGCTCAAAACCGCTTATCCGGACACATAACCCTTTTAAGATTTCGGGTCAATTTTTTTATTGGGTGTCCTGATAATCTATTGCCGTTCATTTAGAGGTCTATACAATGCATGACCCCACATTCTGTACTTGATAATGAAAGGTAAATTTCACCTATACATTATTTTTATAAAATAAAAGTCTGGTTTTATCCAGACACCGTATAATACAGCTTCGGACACCGGTCTCTATTTCCAGATGAAGACTGACAGGTTTAAGCTGTTTGAAAACGTATCATGTATATTGAGTTAGTTACTCAGCCGTAAGGGATTTTAAGGGCTTTTAACACAAAATTAAGCAGATTTCTTCTCCAAAATATAATCAAAATTGGCCCTTTAAACTGAAGTCGCCAAACTTGAAGTAAAAAATGTTGAAGACTCAGACAGTATATTTGTTATACTTTTACTATTATTTTTCATTGATGAGGGTCAATTTAAACTATTGAGGCGAGCGATAAAAAGTTCACCTTGAAAGATATCCAGGAGAGCGAATGCGGTCATTCTTCTTTAACGTGAAGGCTTGCTGTAGGCACATTTCACGGCAATTAAATGTAATTCAAGACAAAAGTGTTTTGTCATAAGTTCAGACAACCATATGTATCTGAACATTAATTCAATTTCGTTAAATGTTAATTAAGTCCTTAGAACAAACAGAAATGTATAAAATCTCATCAGGAGTTGTTGACTTAAATCTCCACACCTCGTAACAGTTGAGGTGTCGATAATTACCCTTAGAACAAATAGAAATTTATAAAATCTCATCAGGAGCTGTTGACTTACATCTCCACACCTCGTAACAGTTGAGGTGCTGATAATTATCTGATAAAATCGATGGCACTATTCCCTCTGTTGGAAATATCTGATAATAAATGTATTCTAAAGAATATGACTCAACAAGATTAAAATCCCAGTGCATCATTTACATTTTTCGCTAAAATATCAAATTTGACACTGCTTAATCCATACTAATTTGTACTCAGATAATTCATTTAACATTTAATTAAGAAAACACAATCAAAACAGCAACACCAGATAATCTCCGTGCTTGGATTCAATTAGAGTTAAAACAGGCCAATCAATTATGTTCGCAAAGAACAAAATGGCGGCATTCTTATTCATAGCACGAATTAATTTTGAATTCAACATATAAGGTATAAAAGATAGGTTGCCAGGCAACAAAACATACGCCCACAGCAGCTAAATCATCCGGGCAGCTAGTCAACAAGAGTTGTCGCATATTTTTACTTTTGTCGGTAATGAAACATTTATAATACACTAAACTCTGATTAAGAGTAACAAATCATTAAGTAATTATCAGAAAATCCTTAGAATTTGTTTGGCCCATGCTAACATTTAGTATACATGTACAAAACATTTAAAGATACATTCCCGGGTACAAACTGGGTGATTTGATGATATATTTGGACTAAAAACATATTCAAACTATTAATTTATCATAATTTTGCTTCAAACCCTTCTCCAAACATTGCAATTGTCAGGGAATAGCCGGCTATAAAAAAATCGATCAAAAGAGATCATGTTTGTGTCAAGTGACACATAGGCCTACACAAGACGATGTTGCCTTGATCGCTGACTATTTATTACAAATATCGAAGCCTAATTAAATTCTCGGATTATCCACTGCCTGCGTCCTTTTCCATGATTTTGGTCTCAGAAAGTGTTGTACGTCTAACTCTTCAAAAAGTTTATCAACATGTACATCAAGTGCTCACAATCTCTGCGTGCAACCTTCGACTTCACGCGTGCAGACGCTCCTAATCGTCGGGCTGTCGATTAGGGAAACCCATACATTTTTGTCCAGTTTGTGCTCCATGGGTGTTTTTCAGGGAATCCATTATTTTTCTAGTAAGATTGGACATTTCTACTTTCCATATATAGCAAAATTGCCATACTTTTATTGGAAATAACCCCCCGATAAATACTTTTATGGGAACGTAGCTTTAATCTAATATCATGGATTTAGCTGTTCATGTTATCAAAAATCATTGAAAATCACTATAGCCTACTTGTTCGTCTAAGACCTTAAACTCTGTGTATCAATCTAAAGTCAATCGAAACAATTATATATAAACACAGTGTATAAATATAAAATCATGACCTGATGACCTTAATATAAATCGGATATTACCTATAGCCTCTTAAGCGTCTACAAGATTTTTCAAAGTGACCAAGGGCCATAACTCTGGCAGTAATTATTGGAAATCGTTGAAAATCAATGACAATAGGATTCTGTGTCTTATGACCTTAAACACTGTGTATAAATTGAAAGTAAATCGGATATTAACTTTATTCTCTAGAGCGTCGACAAGCAATATTGTGCACACTGGAACCGCCAGACTGATGTGAGACCTTAAACACTGTGTATAAAGTAAATCGGATATTAACTTTATTCTCTAGAGCGTCCACAAGCAATTGTGCACACTGGAACCGCCAGACTGATGTGAGACCTTAAACACTGTGTATAAAGTAAATCGGATATTAACTTTATTCTTTAGAGCGTCCACAAGCAATTGTGCACACTGGAACCGCCGGACTGATGTGAGACTAAAAAGAAAAAAACAATAAATTCTTGCCGCAATGACAAGATTTAATAATTGTTCGACGCAATACCCACTGGATAATTCTGTCTAACTTCATGGCTGATTTTGTCATGTTTGCACATCATTTTCGATGTGTATTTAGAATCTACTTACAAGGTTTAAAATATGAATAAATGTATATGGTGGTATTCCAACAACTTTACTCATTTTGGGGTCTTGCTTGTCAACAACCACTAATTCCTTACTCAAATAACTTTTAACGACGCCCAGTAAACCTCCAAAGCAATCGAACGTAAACAAACGGGTTGCGTCCAAGTTATGAAGACGACACTTTTAGCAAAACGAATAAGATGTCAAATCCAATTGGACTGAGTTCAAAAATAGCGCATTACGAATTCTTAGATTTGCAATCCATGTACAGTATGTTTATTCAGCATTTGCTATTAACTTCAGTTTCAATTTTTGATTAGTCACCTCATTTACGTAGATACAGTGTAATTTGCATATTATACCGTAAAGCTATTATTAATACGCTGATAACCGTTTTGGTTGCGTATGTTTGTTGTAATAATGTGATTTTTATGTAGGCATGGTGTGGATTGAGGACTTGCAACATATATATTTTTTTTTTAAACGGAAGCCGATATCGTAAAGTGAAGGCCATATAGATCCAATGACCTTTCTGTTCGTCATCAAGCTCACAAATTGGTATGGTTGAGTGCATTCTGATATAATATGACGTCAATGTGAAATCATTAATACATAAGCCCCAGGCATGTTAACCAGTGGACCTTGAATACATATATTTTCAAGTAGATTCGATATAAAAAATATCCTCGCTATAATTATGCACTATAACCATCTAGGCTTATATAAAATATTTTCCGACAAAACAGAATGGATTTGGAATCCCAATCCTATCTCCGATCTAGCCTATGGCCAAAGAATTTGCTTGCCTAAAAATTTGAATACACTAACCAACTTTATCGCCTATAAATAATGTGTGGAGTCCAATTGTAGTTGGTCCTGGCATAAGTATTTATATTTTTAAACATTAATACTTATATGAGGATCAACTCAAACTTGGTTTGGCGTCCCGAACGAATGACTAGACTACTTTCGTACTAGGAGACATAGGAGAGAACGTTGGCATGATATTTAGATTTTATATGCCCCCTTTTCTTGGGGAAAAACCCACAGAGTAACACCGCCCAATAATTGTTTTCCATCCAAATTCTCTGCTTGGACATACAGTGGATAGATGAGTAATTTTTCTCAGAAAAGTGGCCACGTAAAGCCCAAGAATTATGTCAAGGCCACCCCCCCCCACCACACACACACACACAGACCGCCCCACTACGCCACCTCTATACGATAGGCGTCTAGTCGTTCGGGTGGGATGACAAACCGATGTTCCTTGTCCACTTATTTAGCTTGATAAAGAAGCATTGGTTTGAGGTTTCATGTATTGTTAAAGAATATTTTTTGTTTTTAAAAAAAAGTAATTTTACCAACTATTCCATGCCTCTCTCAGCTATGCGACATACCCGTCAGAAAATATAAGCTGTTTGTCAATGCCCAAAAACCCACGTTTGCCCAGAAAGTTGATACAACTTCACACATAAATATTTGGAGGTTTCAGAAGATCTTTTTTCTTCATCGTATTTTGTCTCCACATTTTTATAGCGCACAAACTTCTACGACTAAGTGCCGCGTGTGCTTTAAAGAATACGGTACATAAATTAAAACGATAATTTCATATTGTTAAGTTATATTTTTAAAATGTATTAAAATAAAGGCTTAAAATAGATGATATCTATAAACAGTCCTACCTTGTTAAAGAATAATCCTATTAATCCTATAATTCACTATTACCAGTTGAGAAATTGGCAAAAATATCATTTTCAACTTCAAATTCAAACGTTTGAAGATAGCTATTCCATGGGGGGGGGGGGAATAGAAACACAAGGGAGGTAATTGTGTTATTATTTCCGGGGTGAATGGTTTTTAAGTGTGAGAATGATACCTATGATCGTATAATAGTGAGTTGACAACCTATTGAGCAAAAGACATAGAAATAATTATGTTTTGACTTTCTTTGAAAATATGAAATTCTCGCTTTAAATATGCGTATGTACTAAACATATTTTGACGCTTTGTGATATATTATCAAATATTGTAAATGACGGCGTCAGCGGCGCAAGACGGAGAGATTAGCAAGAAACACGGTCTAGTCATTGGGATGGCACTAAAAACGAAACCCCTTGTACACGTTGGTCTGCATGTAAAATACCCATTGATAATTTTGAATTGACAGTCGGGGTAAAATTTCCGTCACAGCACACCGCACGGCAGAAGCCCGTCTTCATTAGCCTAGTTGGTGCCGCCAAGCTGGACGTTACATTACACCTCATTTCATTGCAAATGACCAGGCGTAATATGTCGTCATAATGACTTTGACAGATGCATTCTTTTAACATACACATACAGACGATGTTGAGTTATTCAGGGGATGGTTATCATAAACAGGAAGCCTTGCCTGTAGCTAACACTAACTATTCTATATTCAGTGATTTGTCTGACCGTAATATAAATCAAAACAGTTTGTCTCTCAAGAGAATAGCTTTTGAATAAATCATGAAACGTTGTCAAAATAATGATCAGATACGAGACCGTTGACATCTTAGAAGAGAGTTTTAATCATACCACATAAACTCTCTACGGGATATTAAGCATAGACTTTATTAAAAACAATGGTTAATGTTTTTGAAATGCTTGTCTTGTACTATGAATGAAAACGGGACCTAAAACAGTTTAATCTATTTTGACGGTTTTCTATTATGCCATCAGACACTTATATTAAAACTAGTTTTTAAAAAACGCCGGTGTTTTATGCTGATCTGTGTAAACTGATTTTCTTGTTAAACTTTTGCGTTCTGGCTTAACGTATATAAACCAGCTTAACACAAACATTTGAGCGACATATATACCTTTAAATTCATGCTGCTCCATTTTATAGTTCTCAGAAAGGTTCATCTGTTGCAGTGTGATATGAAAAGTTCTTAAGACCTATACAGTAGGAAGTAAATATATGTGATTTATTTAAAATATGGCCCCTCATGAGCTCTGCCTTAAAGATACATTATGTAAGATTTAGATAAAGAACTGCCATTTCTTGCTATAATAGTTCAAAACTAGATAATGCAAAATGGATATATTTTTATTTAAATTATTTTACTCTGAGGGACGTTATCAATGTTTGTAGTTTTGACAAAATGTGTGCATTGATTGTTTATTACGGTAAGCACAGTGCGGGTTATTCGAGGTTTGGCCTCGCTTCTCCATTTCTAAATTAAATCATTAAATGACCGGGGGTTGATTATGGTCCTGACATGTTAGTAATTAATGTCTAATTCATATTTCATTTATGTGTCTAAAGAAAGACCTGCAATAGGTAGATATAGCTCTTGAATAATGCCTCTTTAATATTTGTTAAATTATGACCTCCCCATTTCTCAGATTTATATTTTTGCCCCAAATTGTGCTTGTTATAATATTTATTTCAGTATATTTACTTTTTCTCCCCATTATGCAATTTAACCAAATTTAGTATAAAAAGAAAGCAAAAGAAAGCAATAAAGACTGTATAGGGTGGTTGGATGGCCGAATGGTTAGCACTCGAGCGCTGTATCATAAGGCCTGTCATTGAGTCAACTGGCGTGGTTTCAAATCCCCGGTTGTACGTGACAAGGAGTTGGGTCGCCTGTCCAACCTCGTGGGTTTTCTCCGGTTTCCTCCCACTGCTAAAGACCCCTACGCGCAAGCGCATTATTGAAATTAAATTGAACCATATGTTAGTCCCGAAATGACCTAGTTTGTGTTGAGTGGACGTTAACCCCCCCCCCCCCCCCGGGGGGCGCTGAGACTCCTGGCTTTAGGGCGTGTTTGATAGGTCCCGCAATCGAATCTGGCAACCTGTAGCTATATCTCTTTCAAGATGTTTTGTGTTGATATTTGTCATCATGGAGTTTATGGATATACATTATATTCACGTGTAGCATTGGCGTTTGGATCTTATTTGAGCAGAAAGAAAATAAAAGAACCCTTGGGAGTTGGAATTTGGAATTCGATGAAAAGTAGGCGGAAACGCCGCTGTTCGGAAAAATGATTCACCGCGGCACATTCCGTCTTCATTAAACCGGTTGGCGCAGAACAGTTAGAGGTTAACCCCAATTTCATTATGTTCCATTCTTGCCAGGACACTGTAAAAGACAGAATACTCATTGACAATTTATCTTGGTGCTAAAAGAATCCTTCTCCGTTTTCGTTAGCCGAGATGGTTCAGAAAAGTAAGAAATTAAACCCCATCGCATTTTATTCTTACCAGCTGGTTGTAAAAGACAGGTCAATCTTTGGCAGTTTATGTTATGCTAATTTATCACCAATAATACAACAACTAATCGCCTAATCAACTATGATTCATACATATAGAACGGACTATTATGGTCATGATAATATTACTTCATTAAAATAATAGAGAATTTATACAGGTATTAGTCATTGGTAATATCCTCAACCTGCCAATTACGCGTAAATAATGATAATTGGATGGAAAAAATATTATAATATATTAAAATAACTGCGATTACATTATGATATGAACATAATAAAATATATAATTCATAATAAATAAGATTAAATCGAACAGTTACTGAAGCAGTTTTAATAAATAACTTTTTATTATTCGTTCTATTTTAATAAATAACATTTAAGTATAGTAGTAATTTTTACGATATGTACATGACAGTCGGATCACTTCGCCATGATTTATCAATACAATTACGACAAACGTACAGAGGTACTGGAACTGTTTGTGTGGATTTGGTTCTCTACAGCCTGTTCAATGAGAAAGGCAACAAGACAAGCGACGGATCATGAGGTCGCCGGGCCTTGGGACAACGTAGCTGCCCTTCCCCATTGACAAGATGACATCCTTGGGTTGAGTAGGTCCGGGGTCCTTCCCCGGGAAAATGTTTTAAATTTCGACCTAATAATTTCAAAACTCATCGAAAAAAGGCCGCTTTGTTTTACGATTTTTGGGAAATGGGCCTTCATTATTTTTTCCTACATTTGTCACCAAATCGCTGGGCCCCTTAGGCCTTTGCCTCGGTTGCCCTCGCCATGATCCATCACTGAACAAGACCGTGTCAAATATAACAGCATGCGGCGTATGGCTATATTCTTTGGCCCCTTAAAATATACGAAATGCCAGATCAGTGACGAACTGGTTATCTAAACTTTATTTATCCGAAACTCTTGCTATTGCAGCTTTATTAGTTTTACTTACGAAACTATCATCATGTACCCGTTGGCAATGTACGTAAAAGATTCCCTGTAGAAATTCCTCGATAAATCCGATAATTTTCGGCGTATTGGAATTGATAAGCCGTATGATCATTCGAATATTTTATTGAAAGATCCCTGGAAACAGCACTGCCGGGGCACCATTCTCCCGTTTGTGTACATAGCTGAAAACCCCAGATCGTCAATGTCTATGTGAATAGCGATGTAAACTTTTGATACTGATCATCATTTGCATTTTGGTATAAATGTCTTAGTATTAAAACCAATAAATATACGATTGATATTTCCTGGCTGAGATTCAATCTGATGAAGACCCGGGCCCATTGAAACAGTTTACCCAAAACTTTTATATCGTCAGTAGAGGAATGCTGCGAACTTCTTTGTAAATACTAAACGGAACAAAGATCTAACATTCACAATATTGCACGAGATTCGAAATCCCCTAATGTAATGACGTTCAGTGGCTTTAAAGGGTCAATCCCGATAATATTTTGGAGAATAAAACTGCTTACTTTTGTGTTAAAATCCCATAAAATCCTCTACCTTAGGGCCGAGCAACTAACTCGATATGTATGATACGTTTTCAAACAACTTAAACCCCTCAATCTTCATCTGGAAATGGAAACCAGTGGTCCCAAGCTGTATTATGCGGTGTCTGGATAAAACCAAGACTTTTATTTTATAAAAATAATGTGTCAGTGAAATTTACCTTTCGTTATCAAGTATAGCACATGGGTCATTCACTGTATGAACCTCACAAGGAACGGTAATCGATTATCAGGTCACCTATCGAAAAATTGACCCGAAATCTTAAAAGGGTTACTTGTCCGGATAAGCAGTTTTGAAGTTCACGCCCAAACGACTCAATATTTTGAGCTTAAATGTTGAGACGGGGGTAAATACAACATTCCTCTATATTTTGGCGTTTAAATTTCAAACGTACTCGGACTTTTATTTTTGAGACTCTGTTCAAATCCGGATAGTCCCTTTAAGGCGAACTAATGAATCAAGGTACAACCCCTATTTGTAAATCTAGAAGACATTGTGATGATTGTAGAAGTAACTGTGACAATAGTAGCCCGCTTTGTAGACTGCAGTAGACAGATTCTTGTCTGTTAAATCCATGTTATATAACAGTTTCTCCCAGGGAAAAATGACATTAAAAGACACGCATAAGATGTTATATCTCTCAAATTCAAGGAGTAAATTGGCTTTCTTGAACAGCTTGTCAATTGCTCATCAGAGTAGAAAGTGATTGCTTTTCAACAGACTGTCAGAACTCTACAGACTTAATGATAAAATCGTTTGCTCTTTATCAATGTCAAGAATTTCTATTTGCACTAGTTTTGCATTTGGTTTTATTCCAGAAATGGTCCATAGCAACGGAAATGCCAGCTGTAAGTCGCCATAGATTTGTTGAACATCAACGGATTAATAAAACCGGTTAGATTTTCTCAAGAGAATCCAAATTCCTCTCGACTTTAATAGGTTTTTGTTGTCGATTGAGTTTTTTTATATTTGCTTTATCTCTATTCATGTTTTGGAATAATATATCTTTTGTGAATCCTGGATTAACCATTAAACTAAATAAACACGTACTTCGTTCACAAAGGTAATGGCGAGGTTGTTATTTTTTTCCCAGTACAAAGATTACCATGATGCGAATGGTTAAGCTTAACTATATCCTACAAGGGGAGAGAGAGAGAGAAATGGGGTTTAACGTCCACTCGACACAAACTAGGTCATTTCGGGACTAACATATGGTTTAATTTTATTTACATAATTCGCTTGCGCGTAGGGGTCTTTAGCAGTGGGAGGAAACCGGAGGACCCGGAGAAAACCCACGAGGCTGGACAGGCGACCCTACTCCGTACAACCGGGGATTCGAAACCACGCCAGTCGACTCAATGACAGACTTTATGATACAGCGCGTGCACGCTAACCATTCAACCATCCAATCCCCCTCCTACAAGGGACCCATCATTAAATGATAAAACAAATATACACATATATATATAATACAACTAGAATATCATTAATTAATAATTAATTACTAGTATATTACATGTATTTTATAGTATTTAAAGGAGCTAAATTGCTAATATATGGGACCTAGAAATTGACACAAATGGGTCAATCGTTTCCGTTTTTACTCTAATTTCAAATCAGTTATGTCCCACAAAATACGTCAGAAGTCTCAATCGAATGGCAACCTCTGGCGTCTGGTTATTCCAGTGTACACCGATAGTATATTTATTGCACATGCTTTCCAGAGAGGAATATGGCGTCATCGTTTGACATGACTTCTGGAGGCCTTCTTGGAATAGGTCTAGCCTCGTTCTTCGAGTCCCTTGTATGATGCTGAAACGCATTATGGTACAAGATTCCTGTTGCAATGGTAAATGTTTATTTTGTCTTAAATATTGGATATCAGAAGCTCATCTTTTCCCGGTAAGATCACAACATCAATGTGGATTAAAATTGACAAAGAATTCGTGTTTTAATTGTCGAAGACTTTAGATGATATTGAGTTAGAGACTTAGCTACTTTAAATTAATGATGTGTCACTTGTATTTTTGGCTAAAACATCAAATTTCTCACTAATCCACGCTAATATGTACTCAGATTGATTATTTAACATTTAATTAAGAAAACAAAATAAAAATACCAACGTGAGATAACCTCCCGAGATTCAATCGGACTTAAAATAGGCCTATCATTTCTGTCCGCCCACAACCAAATGGCGATGGGCTTATTTCATAGCAAACAGCATGGACCGATGAAATTTACAATTCAACATTATAAATACATAACGGACTTGTACCATTTTTGAACTGATATTTAATATGAGAGATTTATCGTTCACTATATTGTAGCTTGCGAGGGATTACCGTTGTGCTAAATTGACGCAAAAAGACTTTAATCAATTTGATTTATTTTAAACTTGAGACTATAGCATTAGAATCTGACAACCGCCACACGTATTAACCGCAATGGTTTGAGTGAGGCCCCGTAATGTTTAAGAAATGAAATGAAATGAAATGGGGTTTAACGTCCTACTGTTCTGCTCCGAACTGGGCTAATGAAGACGGACATACGCCATACAGTGTGCTATGTGGGAAATTTTGCCCGGGCAGCGGCACTATCGCCTACTCTCAGGGCGCAGATTGCCAAAAATTAGTGGTGGGGACAGTCCATGCGCGGGCGACTATTGGTAAAGAGGGGGGTTAGGGTGTCCTCCCCCGAAATTCTTTGAAAACTAGACGCTCTAAAACGCACTTTGTGGGTATTTTCAGCCTCATTTTCTGGCAAACAAATTCTAATCCCTGAGACGGCAATTGAAACGAAATCTGATCTAAAGATTAAATCTTCAAGCCACCGTTCACGATTTATTCTCTCATGTACACTACAAGAACTAGAAATATTTACACTGCTGAGATTCCAGCTCCGCCTCCATTCCCAGTAGTGTTCGATGACTACGTAAAGTCTTTGAGCAAAATGTGTATTCAATTGGATACACAAATGTACAGGGCCCTGTTTCACAAAAACTTAGACTAAAACCACTAAAATAGATTTGAACTAAAATCACTAAAATAGCTTTGAACTAAAATCAAACTGAAATTTTAAGCGTTTCACGAAGATCCATTGTAACTTAAAATGCAGTTTTAATAGATTTCAGTTAAAATTTCTTGCGCTCGCGCAGTGCACAATTCCGGAGAGGGCACTTGGGTGTAAGCATACACGCTTCGGAACTGAAAACTGTTGCCAGGTTGAACTAACCGTTACAATACCAATGAGGAGATTTTCATACGTTGTAACAATGCCTGCACATGGTCAGACAGTCGTAGAGAGATGAAATAAATAAGTTTATTGCGTGTTATTTGTTTTGAAATGTATCATTTCGTTGGCCTTGAACTTGCATGTCGCTTTCGTGACCTTGGCATTGGATTTAATCGCAGGCCTCAATGGAAATAATACGTATCGATAAACTAAATGGCTTTAATTTCGTAGTTTTGTGGTATTTTGGATAACAGAAACTATTGAGAAATTGTCACAAACATGTGATATTTCTGACTCAAGCGATAAATCTAGACTAAAGTATTGTCGAATTTTAAACGTATTTAATAACTTTTAAACTAATACTACACGAAATAACCAATGTTCCGATGCCTAGATTTGAAATGTCAGTCCCATGGACCCTTTCAATAATAATTTGAAAATGCCAAAGTGCCACACTCCTTATTGGATAATGCCTATTTATCTTATTAAATTAAAATGATTTTTTTCACAATATAAAATAGCCTAGACTTGGCTCCTATATAAATAGAGGATATTTGTCGTTTTAGAGTGAATAACATATTTTATTTCATCGAGAAGCAAGAAAACTTATATTTTCACGAATGCGTAGCATGAGTGAAAATATAAACGTTTTCTTGCTTAGAGATGAAATAAAATATGTTATTCACGACAAAACGACAAATGTTCTATTTATTTTATGATTTTACAATTATTTTAGGTAAAAACAACATGGACTACTTTGTCCGCTTCTAGCCAGTGGAATAACACTTTTATTTCACTGATAAAACTCGGTATTCCACTACTGATCATAAAATAAATCATCATAACCCCAAATCCATAATTAATACTTTGCATAAGGCGTATCTAGTATTATAGGACTGACTGGGTTTCGATTCCCCGGTTGTACGTGACAGGGAGTAGGGTCGCCCGTCCAACCTGGTGGGTTTTCTCCGGTTCCTCCCACTACTAAAGACCCCTACGCGAATTAATCAAATAAAATTGAACCATGTGATAGTCTCGAAATCACCTAGTGTGTGTCTAGTGGACGTTAAACCCCACCTCTCTCTCTCTCTCTCTATCTATCTCTCTCTCTCTCATTTTAAACAATTGTAGGCTTACAAAGATATTTTTAGGGGTTTTTTTTGGTCTATTAATTATTTGAAAATAGTATAATTTATACTTGAATCGTATGGTAATATATAAAATAGTAACTAAGAGTTTTGTTTACTGGGGTTTTGAGGGTTTTTTTTTTGTTCTTGGGGTTTTAATTTGGGGCGTCATCTAATTGCTTATTGAACTACAATAAAATAAACGGGTGGGCCGCAGCTATATTTCCCATGCAATGAAAAGAAATTGAATGAAAATTATTTTTATGAATGAAAGTATGTTTAAATTATATAACCCGGGCCACTGACAATATTATCATTATTCCAAATATATCTATATGTCGCAATACATCTCACACGGTAGCTCTTATTAATGTTTGTTAATGTCGTGATTTTAAGTTAGGAGAGGGTGACGGCTCTCCTAAGTTACAATATATTTTAGTTAAAATTGTCTCTAAAATAGTTTTGTGAAACGCCACTATTGTAAGTTATTAAAGTTGCAATTTCATATTTTTAAGTTATATTTTTAAAATATATTAAAATAAAGCCTTAAAATAGATGGTATCTATAAAAAGTCCTACCTTGTTAAAGAATAATCCTATTTATCCTATAATTCACTATTGCCAGTTGAGAAATTGGCAAAAATATCATTTTCAACTCAAATTCAAACGTTTGGAGATAGCTATTCCATTGGGGGAATAGGAAAACAAGGGAGGTACTTGTGTTATTATTTCCGGTGTCAATGAATTTTAAGTGTGGGAAATAATGCCTATGATCGTATAATAGTGAGTTGACAACCTATTGAGCAAAAGACATAGAAATAATTATGTTTTAACTTTCTTAGAAAATATGAAATTCTCGCTTTAAGATACAATTTTAACTTACAATATTATTTTAGTGGATTTTACCTAATATGCTTAAGATCGTTTTGTGAAACGCATCTATCTTAAGTTAGGATGGAATTTTAGTTTAAGACAATTTTAAGGGGATTTAAGTTTTTGTGAAACAGGGCCCAGGCCTACAAATGTTTTAATTTATATAAACTAAAACAAGCCACACACACACAGCTAAACATATCAATATTCAATCCCAATATCATTAATTGGTGATTAAAAATCCGATTGCAAAGGCGAATTTTCCCACGTTAAAATTAAAAAATGGCGACCACATTGAAATAATAACTTTTCGCTTTTTTTAAAGTTAAATCTAGCTGTTTATAATTGTTCCCATAGCCATTTTAATCATTCACATAGTACCAGTTGCATTATATTATCTATTTTGAATGTGACAGTAGTGATGTTATGTTAAAAATTACGTGTTTGGAATTTTATAATTTGCTCAGAGGTTTAAAGAGGCAATCACTTGTAGCGTGTGCCCTGAAAGAAGCCGATGTTGAATTACAGCTATAAAAGAACCAGAAGAGCAATCCGGATCACTTGCAACGTCCGAATACTTTTCTTCTTGTATCCGGATTGTTCTGTAAGAATTTTACACGATTCTTGGTACAGCTTACTGTACTCCAAAAAAAAGAGGGTTCGAGTCTTAAATTTTAGATTTAATTGCCTATATTCCACAAAGAGAGATAGAAATCAGTCTTTAAAAATACGTATATAATTAGTATGGCAGCACATCTAGCAACGAATCGTTCTCCTGATATACAAACTAAATCCTTTAGTTAGAAGATTTATCATCCAGTATACCAGATAAAAACAAAATCTTAGTTATTCCTTAACCCTTTAATACCCAGCGTATCAGATATGCACACATACATGACATACATGAGTATTTTAATTATTTACTGTTATAATATGAATTATCACTTATTCCCTGTTAAATAAAAATCGGTCACCGGATGCAGCTGTACAACTTCAAGTACCCTGGCCTCAAGTGCCTGGGACCAATCGACACTTTCTGAAATGTCAATAATAGCTCTGGAATGATTTCAATTTAAAAAGAAATAAACAGTAAGCAAAACATCGGAAATAAGTGGTGGGGACACAGTATATCATGTCCCCACCATTCAAAATATTGGTCCATGGGGACGCGTCCCGGTGTCCCCACCGGGATCTGCGCCCATGCCTACTCTTATATCGAATTCCAACTGCCAAGGGATCTTTTACGTGCATTCCAATGTATACACGGGACCTCGGTTTTTGGTCTCATCCGAAGGACTAGACAGCTGTCCTGCATCACTGACAAGGGGGAATCACGCCGGAAAATCTGGATGAACTTTCTCGGCCAATGCAGGGATCGAACACCCGACCTCCAGGATAGCGAGCCAGCGTCTTACCCACTTAGCCACGTGATCCCCCTCAGTGTTTAGGGCCAATCTGATTAAAACACAGATCTATATTTCGTTTCGTTTTTTTATACTTTCGCCTACACCACACTGATCCGCAGTGAATATTCGCTTGGCCGCTACAATCACTGATAAGGATGACATCGATGTGACTTAATGACTACAAAATATTAACTTTTTTCT
The DNA here is from genome assembly GCF_932274485.2 of Patella vulgata. Classification (NCBI taxonomy): domain Eukaryota; kingdom Metazoa; phylum Mollusca; class Gastropoda; family Patellidae; genus Patella; species Patella vulgata. The sequence goes on from NC_065881.2 coordinate 20,492,749, forward strand.
TTCGACAAATTAAATTCTGAAACATTTTTTTTTAGTATTAGAAAAATAAATAAAGGTGTTTGAAGTATATCTTGATAAAAAATATTCCATATTTAGCGTAAATAGGTACAGAAAATAGTACGCGGAGGCGTAAAATGGGTAAAACGATATAATTCTGCCCGTACCAGTTCATATTACTACGTTCGATGTAAACAACGCACGTGTGACCATCAATTTGACGGTTTTTTTCTGTTTGTTTACTCTGAATTCTTTCAGAAGTACATTTTTTACCGTCTAATCTGATTGACCTGCTCGTGTTTGTTTTAAAACAACAAAAACAAACCACAGAAGTAATCTTTTTTGGCGTTATCGATGCCATCTTGCTTTGTTGGTAAACAGTGTGATGTGACGTCACCCTTAGAACTACAGCGGTCTGACCTTTTAAAGGTCGGTCATCTTGGACAGTGATAAAAGACGGATGTCGCATTAGGTCTGTAAAACAGATTGGGCCAACACTAGTAGTAAAGACAAGTAAAACGAAATTTTGAACTATAAAAACGAAACGAAATAGGATCTGTGTTTTAACCAGATTGTGTTTAGGGCCTCTAAATTCCTTAAACCGGTGCAGTGAGCGCTGGCTGACTAACCAGAAGGTTCCGGGTTCAATCCCGGTTTTGACAGAGAAAGTACATCAGAATATTTCAGCGTGGTTTGCCCCTGTCAGTGGTACAGGACGGGGTACCTTGCATGGGAAAGCATCTAGTCGTTCGGATGGGACGAAAAACCGAGGCCCAGTGTATCTATTGGCAGGCACGCAAAAGAAAATATGACAGTTGGAATATGACGAAGAGTATGCCCTAGGGGGATACGCCGCTGCCAATCTGATTTAAATACAGATCTACATTTCGTTTCGTTTTTTTATACTTTCGATGGCCTACAAGACAATTAAAGCTAAATTTTGAACTATAAAAACGAAATGAAATAGGATCTGTGTTTTAATCAGATTGACGCCGCTGCCCGCGCAAACTTATTTGTCATAGCACAAGGCTTCGCGTAGGCCCTATCCATCTTCACTAGGCCAGCTAGTGCAGACAAGTAGGACGTTAAACCGCTTTTGATTTCGAGATACTATAAACTATATTACGAACCGTTGAAGTAAGAATGGTCATGTTTTTGTTTAATTAGGTTTATACCAATTTGATCGCCTCCGTCACTAGTGGCCAAATTGACAAATGAGATTAAATCCACAATCGAATCAAAGAGAGGACATGACATACAAGAGACGAAACTTGGTCAGTGGTCAAATGGTAGATCTACCACTACCAGAATAAATGGCGTGAGCAGGAAATAGAACTTAAAATAGGTGAATTAATCCGCAACCGAGGAAATCTTCTTTCGTAACGGATCAGTGCGGGTTCATTTTAAAAGTAAAACGATACGGTTATTTCCTTTCTACGATTGGAATGACCGATGCGAAAAAGGATACTATTATATTGCTCTGGCAGCGTTGTTTATGCTTAAATTTCTATGAATGCCTAGATGAATAGTGGGGTAGACTGACGTTTTAAGGCCACACAAAGGTAAAATAGGCTAATATGAGCTAACTGGTTATTGTTACGGTTGAAACCCTCTGTGACCGAAACATCGAAGGTCGAAATGACATGAAATGGGGTTTAACGTCCTACTTTTCTACACCTACGATTATTCTATTAAAAATGGTAACCTGATTCTATTATAAATGTAAAACATTATTCTGTTATAATTGGTAACATGATTCTATATTATAAATGGTAACATGATTCTATAATAATTAACGTAATCATTAGCATGATTATGTTTTAATTGTCAACCTGGTTCTATTATTAAAGTCATTATAATTATTGTTATATGGTCCTATTATCATAAATATCATGATTCTACTTTAATGCACAATGGGGGGCGGGGGGCGAATGGTTAGTACGTGCGCGCTGTATCATAAGATCTGTCATTGAGTCAACTGACATGGTTTCGATTCCCGGATTGTAAGTGACAAGGATTAAGGTCGATTGCCCAACCTCGTGGGTATTCTCCGGGTCCTCCGGTTTCCGCCCACTGCTAAAGACCCCTACACGCAAGCGAATTATTCAAGTAAAATTGAACCATTTAAGATTCTATTATAATAACATAGATGTTAACAAGATTCTGTTATAATTACCATAAATGTCAACATAATTCTATTATAAATGTTAATAAGAATCTATCATAAGATTCTATCACAGATGTTAACACGATTCTATTTTTATTATACTAAATTGAGTCGTATGTTATAATCTTCAATTTTGTGTCAGATCTACAGTAAAACAAGCTTCATGTTTTTATATCCATCTATCTCTAACTCGTTCATCTGGAAATATTCTTTCAAATCCAGACTTCCGCTTCTAACATAGAATATACATTTAGTAATTACCACTAGACACTGGTATTATCTTGAAACAAGTCCACTTTATATAACCACACAGACGACAATAATTCAATTTTTCGTCATATTAATTCTTAACTTAATAACCAATACCAGAGTCGGACATATAATCCGTTTCCTTCCCACATATATAAGAATTTAAAGTCACTCATCAATTGCTATTTGCATTTTTGGGACAATATCTAATTGATGATGACTTAATCGACGCTACTCAAATCTAACATTTGAGGGGTTAGAGGGAGAGGGGTTTTACATAGACTAAGCCTGTTCCCCAATCCCATTCAGACATTCTGAATAAAAATATTGTTTATATAAAAAAAAAATCTAACATTTAATTAAAAAAAAAACGAAATCAAAATATCAAAGGTAGATAACCTCCCGACTTTGATTCAATTAAAACAATTTCAGCGAAACTCATAGGTGACACTGGCTTGTGTTTACTATATTTTCTATTTATCATATCTTTTTAAATGATGAAGAGAATTGAACCATTTTTGGACTGATATTCATTTCAGAGATTCAACTGTTTGTTTTCAATAGATTAACAATCCTCCAAACTGAATCCAGAGTTTTTAATATTACATGTGTTACAATTCGGTTATATTATTGTGTATCAAAGTCTGTAGGATTGACTAAATATGAAGCATTCCTTGAACTCTCTACCAAATGAAAAGAAATGGGGTTTAGTATCCTACTGTTCTGCACCGATTGTGCTAATAAAGACCGGATTATGCCATACAGTGTGCTATGAGGGGAATTTCGAATTCCAACTGTCAAGGGTTCTTTTATGTGCACGCCAATGTATACACTGGACTTCGTTTTTTGTATCATCCAAACAACTAGACATTCTTCATTACCTGACCCTTCGTCCTAAATCACTGACAAGGGGAACCGCGCACCCTGATCGAAACCATGACCTCCCGGCGAGTGAGCCAGTGTCTTTCCTCACTGCTCCACTGAACTCTATACAAAAATGAAATGAAATGGGGTTTAACGTCCTACTTTTCTGCTCTGACTGGGCTAATGAAGATAAGGAACTCTATACAGATTACGGGCGTATTAAATGGCATTATACTGTACAGACAACACTATGATGGATGGGTCAGTGATCTCATGCTATACAGGATACATTTCTAACCCATCCTGGGAAATATTAATGAAAAATTATCCTTGTGGGTCAGAGAGAAACATACACGCAATCTCTTGACGCTAACCATGCCAATTTGTGACTAATATAATGATATATCTTTATTTCAACGATCACAGGGTCTTTAGCAGTGGAAGGAAACCGGAGAACACCCACGAGGATAGGCAAGCGATCCCATTCTTTGTCACGCATATGTCTGTGGGTCAAAACCAAGACTTAGTGATTGAGCTTATGATTTATACCACACATATTAAAACATCTGCTCCACCCCTACCGACTGTATGTTAAAGACACGAAGAATCCATTAATTTGGCCACAGTCATCTCATTAGCATAAATACATTTATATCATTTCTCACGGTGGATCAGTCCATCCGGTGATGGGCCGAGAAAGTACCCTTGGAATTTTACAGCGTGGTTTCCCGTTGTATGAATGTGTTGTCGTTCGGATGGGACGAAATACCGAGGCGTCATGTAAACTTCGCCGTTTTCCCGTATAAGAATACTAGACAGCGGACCGTAACATCGCTGTCAGGGTAAAATGGAACAAGTTCAAAATACAGTGGGTAATGTATCTGACATTTTCTCACCATCTTGTTGCTACCATTGTCACTCTAACTACTATTGTCAATGTATACAATTGTCAATCTTTACCATTGCCAATCTTGTCAATCTATACCATTGTCAATCTAAACCATGGCCAATCTATACCATTGTCAATCTAAACCATTGTCAATCTATACCATTGTCAATCTAAACCATGGTCAATCTATACCATTGTAAATCTAAACCATGGCCAATCTATACCATTGTCAATCTATACCATTGTCATTCCATACCATCATCATTCTAAACCATTGTCAATCTATACCATGGCCAATCTATACCATTGTCAATCTATACCATTGTCAATCTATACAATGGTCATTCTAAACCATTGTCAATCTAAACCATGGTCAATCTATACCATTGTCAATCTATACCATTGTAAAGGTGCTACATGTATGAGGACAGTGGAGTTTCCGTCTACTCTTCGTCGAATCCCACCTGAACGACTAGACCCTGTTCCTTTTTTTATAGGCCTGACACAGGCTACACCACTGAAACATCCAGAGGGACCATCTATTCCAACACCATAGATCGAACACAGGACCGCCTGGTTAGTGAGTCGGCGCATTCCTCATGAGTCCTCAATGTGCCCCTAAACCATTCATAGGCGAGGAAATTTATTGTGCGGGTCATACATCGACATAAAATATTAATTTCAAGAAGAAATAATGTCATTTTTCTGACAATATATAATCTTTAGCATTTTAATCCTCCACTATATATAGGCCTAGAAATGAAATGGTCGTTTAACGTTCCACTTTTCTGCATCGATTGGGCTAACGAAGACAGTCATAATACTCTTATTTCGAATTCCAACTATCAAGGGTTCTTTTACGTGCACGCCAATGTGTCTACACTCGACCGCGGTTTTTCGTCCATCCCAACGACTTGACACGTTCCTTGTCAGTCTCTGTACTGCACCACTGACAGCGCCAGTTTGTTTATATCGTCTGAAGTCGAATGTTGCGAAATTTTTAATTCATCATATTTTCAAAAATATTTAAGGGAATTTAACCTTTTTTTTGACTGATATTCCTTTTAGGCATTGAACTTTCCCAATAATATTGTAGTTTGCAACATTCCTCAAAATCAGGACTTATAGCTACTTCAATTATTTTCAATACACTCCACTTGATCAAATAATAATGGATTTAAATAATCTGTTTCTTGATATAAACATCGAAATTAGGTTGGGTTTACATGATGGAATTTTACTTTTCTGAAATTGGAGTTAAAGCGTGAGTAAATATCTTGAGGTGTTAGGTAATCGAGTGTTCTAACGCGTGCGCTGTAGATCATAATGTATTGAATCAAGTGGCAAGCTGAGAGTTCGATCCCAAGCGAATACGTGACAAGGAGTAGAGTCGCCTGCTAAACCTTGTGGACTTTCTCCGGGTCCTCCGATTTAATCGCACTGCTAAAGACCGAATCATATTTGAAAAAAATGATACCTTATTATGTTCGTTACGAAATCACCATCTCTCTCTCTCTCTCTCTCTCTCTCTCTCTCTTTGTGGCATATAATGCATGGAACAATGAATGAAAGAAATTAAATTTTCTCAGACCAACTGCCAGTAAAACGTAGTTTATGAGTCTCAACGTTATTTGATTCTCTGCGATATATCGGCCGCTTCACAAAATCTCTAAATAAGTTGAAAAAGGTTATCAGTACACAATTTAGAAACAAACTATAAACCCATTACCGATATGGTTCCCGTAAACCAAATGCATTGTCGTCTAGAGATTCAATCAAGAAGTGAAGACATACGCAAAAACCTAATTCTGTGAGGAGTCCACAAAAACATAAAATACAGAAATGATTTTAAACCATTTACATGGCTGTAAAATCAATAATGTCTGAAGAAAAATCAAACTTAAACGATCGTTTTATTTCCACTTATAAAACGATATTAGTTGTTTGCGAGTTGAAACAAGGGGACATCGGATAATATTGTACTGAAATTGATTCAGTTATCTATAAGAAGTGAGATACACCACTTAAGATCATAAGGTAGTCAGGTAGTGACGGGTCCCATGCACGAAACAGCGCATGCTTACTTTCTAGAATACCCGATACCACTTCTCGACGGAGAAGTTCACAAAACAAATACATCTGTGTTGTAGATTTGCATCTGAACTCCTAAACTGGTGGTATTTCGCCGCGATATTGTCTTTAACACAGTGGCCTTTTTCCAAACTATTGATCTGGTTAGCTATAAGTAGTGAAGGGCATCGTGTATGAGGCAGGTTGTGCTTACTCTTCTAGACCATGTGATACAACTTATGTTTACAATTCACCATTAAACTGGAATTAATAAACCGGGACCCCGCTAGAAGTACCAGTAACAGTAAGTATGGTTTTGATTCACTAACACAGATGTCCCGGGATTGATCCCAGAGATTTTCAAGAGCGGTTTCACTTTATCATTGGTAACACTGTAAAGATTCCTCATAGTACAGTTTATGGCGCGTGCCCGTCTTCATTAACCCGGTTGGTGCAGACGTGAAAAACCCCATTTCATGTTATAATGAAAAGCTGCCATTAAAGTCCAGTCGTGCGCGCTGTATCATAAAGTCTGTCATTGAGTCAACTGGCGTGGTTTCGATTCCCCGATTGAACGTGATAAGGAGTTAGTCGCCTGTCCAACCTCGTGGGTTTTCTCTGGGTCCTCCGGTTTCCTCCCACTGCTAAAGACCCCTACGCACAAGCGAATTATGGAAATAAAATTGAACCATATGTTAGTCCCGAAAAAATCTAGTTTGTATATGCGGGCCCATATTCGACAAATTCAATGGTCTCTCTATTTAAAATAGCATTATGTAAGATATAGATAATGATCGAGCTGACAGTTCTCGCTATAATAGTTAAACATACATTATGCAAGAGCTAAATCTGATTATTGCAAGTCTTAATTTAGGCTTCAGATGTTATAGAAATTATAAATTAGATCTTTATTTAAACAACAAGCCCAAAATCAACTCGGTAGACCCACGGATGGCTCGGGTACAGCTCGGATTTAAATAGGATTTCACTAATTGATTAAATCAAATATGGGGCAACCTGATGAAAATACGTAAGTTAGATCGAGGCTAAATGATAGAGTGTGTACTTAGCGAGGCCGCTGTAGAGCGTTTCCGTATGCCATTGAAAACTTTACTTGATAATCGAGATATGTAGGTGGAGTTAACGCCTGTCAATCAAACGATCGGTCAAGGTGAAGACGCATTTCGCTACCATTTCTAGTCAAATATTACAACGATGATAACTATGTTCAGAATAAAGTAATTTGACTGAAATTTTCAATATATTCTTCTTTCATCATCTACTTTTGAACTGTTATAGCAAGAATGGCCAACTCTCTATAAAAATCTCCCATAATGTATCTTAAAAAAAATAGATAATGAAAATGAAATATGTTGAAAATATTTTTTAAATTACTCATTGCTACCATTGTTACCATAAGAAACAACGTCTCGATTATCCATTTTTAAATTAAATTATTAAACATACATTATGCAAGAGCTAAATCTGCCTATTGCAAGACTTTATTTGGGCTTCATATGTTATAGAAACTATTAATTAGACCTTTATTTACGCGACAAGCTCAAAATCAACTCTGTAGACCCATGGATGGCTTGGATACACTTTGGATTTAAACAGTCGTCCATTTAAAATTAAATCTATAAATGGCGGACCAAGATAACGTTTACCGTTGGTCGCTGATGTCACTACCGGAAACTGGTGATGAAAGGTATTCCAAGCGAGGCTACCATAGCCATTGAGAATGTTACTTGATAATCGAGAATATATGGGTGGAGTTATCGTCTGTCAATCAAACGATCGCCAATTCTCATAGACGGTGCAGCCACAATTGATGCCTATTTCTAGTCCAAACTTCCAACAGTGACAATTCCATTCAAAACAAAGTAATTTGACTGAAATTTTCAACATTTCCCTTTTTTATCATCTATTTTTGAATTATTATAGCAAGAATGGCCAACTCTTTATGAAATTCTTAACTAAAAATCACATTTAAATACGTTGAAATCAAAAACATCCGATGGGCTAGAGCGTTGGTTACAGGCTTGGCGTGTAAATAAATGTCTGATTAATGATTTATATAACATTTCAGGTCAAACGAAAAAACTCAATTAGGTTGATTTACCTTTCACATAATGCATCTTTAAATTATAACAAGCAAGTACTTGAAAACGTTGAGATAGTTTTCTCTAAAGGTCGCCAAAATAAACAAGTAATTATTCTTCCATATCTGGGAGCCACGGTGGCCCAGGGAGTACGATGTTGGCTCTCTAACCTGGAGGTACCGTGTTCAATCCCTGCGTTGGCCAACAAAGTTCATCGGGATTTTCCAGCGTGGTTTCTCTTTGTTAGTGGCGCAGTACCGATGGCCTGACACGGGTAAACGCATAGTCATTCAGATGGGACGAATAACCGAGGTCCCGTGTGAATGTAAAAGATCCATTGGCATTCGATATAAAAGTAAGCCATAGCACAGGTCCCGTGTACACACTGGCGTGCACGTAAAAGATCCCTTGGCAGTTGGAATTCGATATAAGAGTAGGTCGTAGTGCCGTTGCCCGGGCAAAATTTCACTCATAGTACACTGTATGGCGTATGCCCGTCTTCATTAACCCAGTGGAAGCAGAACAGTAGGACGTTAAACCCCATTTCATTTCATTTTCTTCCATAAGTATGTATTATAGTAAATGAAATGAAATGAAATGAAATGGGGTTTAACGTCCTACTGTTCTGCTTCCACTGGGTTAATGAAGACGGGCATACGCCATACAGTGTGCTATGAGGGAAATTTTGCCCGGGCACACTGTATGGCGTATGTCCGTCTTCATTAGCCCAGTCCGGAGCAAAAGAGTAGGGCGTTAAACCCCATTTCATTTCATTTCATTTGAGAAGTGATCCGGTGAGTTTTTCCCACTAACTAGGTTTTTGCAGAAAATTTAAGACATTAAACTTCATTTCATTTTCTGTCTTAAGACCCGAATATGGCAAATGGCGCGGCAAGTCTTTAATTGGTTCTGGTCACACATCCTGGTTCACAGAAGATTTGGCGGACATATGTGTGTGGTGTCGGCCAAAACGCAAATTCGGTGTTCAGTAATGCTGTACAGTCAGCCGTTGTCTTTGGGGTTGATGCCCATGTTAGAAATAGTACGCGACTTGACTTCAATAGCCCCGGTTTGAATCCGAGCATTGGTATAGAACAACTTACAGCATGCATAGTCCTTCTGGTGGGTCAAGAATACTAGGTCAAACCAGGTGCGTATAATCCCTGGGATTGATATGCGTTGTGTTGACAAGTATAGCACCATGGGCCTTTCTGTCTGACCTGGAAAGCGGACACGTACTAAAACCGGTCGCCACATCTTACATACGACCCATGCATCTTTTCTTACTACATATTTCTGTAGCCTTGTGATCGTCTAGAATTTTTCTCTAGCTGTCTTTATTTCTGCTTCACGTTGTGTATTTACTTGCTTACTGTTTTCTTAAGACGTTTGTCTTACCAGGAATAACAATGCAACAGTTCGCTTCTACATTTTATATATATATAGCTGAATACATATGGATACAAGCAAAATAGATAACAATACTAGCTAAAACCATTTCTCCACCCTAGCCAGCCTCGCGGCTGTCTAGGAACTCAGATGGAAGTTTACTTGAAAGTTTCAATTCACGCACAGAAAGCCTGTTCATGGCCCTGAACCTGTGCAATTAACGATATGATTGGTTAAGTTAAGCCAAATGATGCAAATAGAATAATTCCACTCACGTGTACTCTGGTGGTATTTTATTGACACATGTTTTGGCTAAATAACTCTTTTTTATGTGTCAACTGTCAATTACAGACTAGGTTGATGTAGTACAAACTATATATGTGAATATGTGTTAAACTATTAATTTGCCAAATATATTAATTAATGAAATATAAAGTCATCTTATTTCTCTATTCTTTGTCTATAAATTTAAAAACAATGTCGCAACGACTATATTGTTACACAAGACATTTAAGCTCTTTTCCATTTCCCTCAACTCTATACTGTGTAAATATGTGTGGACAGGAATGACAAAGCCCCTGAGAGTGATCACATTCAAGGGTATGCTCAGAATACGTCTCAACGAACTAAACAAGGGAGACCAATGTTACCCATAATGTCATATATAACGACTGCCATCCTTTGTTTCGCATTTAACTAAGTTAAACAGTGACGTACACATTAAATGACATTAACCAAGCCTCCAGTGCACTATTAAAGTACCCTTCTTATGTATCCATCATGATTAGAAACTTCGTATGGGTATCTCCAGTTCAAACAGTGCTTAAATGTAACAGCTTTGGAAGTGTTTAATATTACCCTTAAGCAAGGCATGCCTGATAGATGCCATTCTCTTTCTCTACCGTGATTAACGTAAGCAGCATTTAAATGGCTCCCAAGTCCCCAGGGAAAACATCATCCGTGATTAGCGGTTCTATTTCTACGATAATTAGTCTAGAATCCAGTTCGTTCACCATAAGAGTTGTTCTAATTGCTTCTTACTGCAAAACTATTAAGTGGAAGGGGCGATACGGATTTTGGTCATTTAGATTTAAGTGTTATTTTTCAGTTAATATTTTCGTTCAAATACAATTTAGAAATTCTTATTTAAAAAGATCAATTGCGATTGATTAGCAAGGCGCCGAATTTTATCGATTGAAACTAATGTCAGGGGGTATATTAGCTTTCTTTGTAATATGATATACTCATGGTGGTTCACGGTGGCTTATTAACCCAGGTGTTCGGAGTTTGAAACCGGTGTTGGCCGATTGATTTCGTCTCTGGGAGTTGTCCAGCTAGGTTTTCCGTTGTTAGTGTTGCAAGATAAAGAACCTGGCAAGTGTACGCGTCTATTCCTCCTGATGAAACAAACACGAGGCCCCGTACCCGCAATGGCATGCACGTAAAAAGGATCATATGGTACACGATTCGTGTACCAACGGTAAATGTTTATTTTGTCTTCAATTTTGGGTATCAGAAGACCATCGTTTCCTGGTAAGATCACAATATCGATGTTGATTTAAATTGACAAATAATTCGTGTTTTCAATGTCGAAAACTTTGGTTGATTTTGAGTAATAATTGTAAATATATAGGTGAGTTGGGTGGCCTGTCCAACCTCGTGGGTTTTCTACGGGTTCTCCGGTTTCCTCACACTGCTAAAGACCCCTACGCGCAAGCGTATTATTGAAATAAAATTGAACCATGTTTGTCCCGAAATGACCTAATTTGTGTCGAGTGGACGTTAAACCCCATCTCTCTCTCTCTCCCTCCCCCCTCTCTCTCTCTCTCTCTGTAAACATATATGTTTTTTTTAAATAAGTACTAAAGTATGTAAAGTGAACTCTATTAGATTAATGAGATTTTTCGTGATAAATAAAATTAATTTGAATGTAAATTTTAGTTATTTTTAAATTATTTAAATATTTATTGAATCCTTTGTAACATGGTTGGGCTCATTCTTATTTTACACAACTAGTGGCCATAAACAAGCAAGGTGAAAAGAGTAATGACGTGATGAAAACGTCACGAAAGGAATTCGTCATCCAAACCATTTGAATAATGTGGAGATGTAACAGCACCCGCTGTCCATGATCACCAGTATGTGTCCTATGGGAGAATATGACCTGATCGCTCTGTCTTTAAATTTAACGATGTGGTAAAAGTATATAACGACATCGTTCCACTTAAAGGGGTATTATGGGAGATTAGATAAAGAGCTGGCAGTTCTCGCCATAATAGTTAAAAACTAGATAATCTAAGGGGATTTGCTAAAAATTTCAGTCAAATTGTTCCACTCTGAACCAGGAATTTAGCGATTGAATTTTAGGCCTAGCCTTGATCATCATTACTAAAGTCTGTACGTTAAAGAACATAGTCTCGATTAACCATTTTTGGATTTAATCATCAATGAGCGTTGAGCAGCAGATCGGATTCAAATCTAGTAAATATCACAGACTAGCGATGACATTGAGGGTTGATTATGGTCCGGATAAATTAATTATTGGCTAATTAATAATTTAGATAACATTTCAGGCCTAAAGAAAGACCAGCAATAGCCAGATTTAGCTTTTGCATAATATATGTTTAACAAAAGGGGAAGTTTGTTGTTCATCGTGTCGTTAAATTTAACGCATTGGTTATATCGTAGTTAACATGGTCCATATTTAACCCATCTAACAGGGTATCGTGAAATGAGTCAACCCATCGTTTCATCATTTAACATGAATGCCAGGCAAGTACTGGATAATAAGAACACCCTTTGCAGATAATGGTGCATTAGCTGTTCTGTAAGTCACACATAACACAATTCTTGAGACTTTTCAGTGTAAAACATCAAATAATAAGTAATATTTCTTCTGGAACAGGCCCATTATTACCCTAGATAGAGTTCAACTCGGCAGACGAAGCGTAAACACGAATGGCCCTAACTAGTATCGGGGATGGGGGTGATATATAGCCTTCTTGGTGAATAATATGCATCTGAGTACCAGCGATACTTACAGCACTAGATCATTTCTGAACATGTTTGTCGGGTATAAACAAGAACAATGGCTGCAGTAGAAGCCGATATCGTTTAGAAATTTTGTCGAATGGTAATTATCAGACGCGGCAAGGACAGTGACGTGCAGAGGTTTGATGATGTCCAGTGCCAACTCCTAGGTTGTATGCCCCCAAAACTCAAGAACGGTACCTAGTACTGAGATATGTTTCAAATGTGCCACAACAGATGAAATACACAAACTAATTCTGGGCAGCTTGTATAACACAGTTAATAGCGATAATTTAATTTCACTTTCTGATTGTATGTGCCCCTGAAATAGTTGCTCGATGCTGTCGTCCCCCCTGCCCCCTTCCTGTCTGCCACTGGGCAAGAGGTAGAATAAATACCCCCCCCCCCCAGTTTATTATAAGGGCTAAATGCTTAATCCCCACCTGGGGTTCTTTCGCACCTCGTCTTCAAAGTCAAACCCCCGAAGTTACAAGCATATCATGTAGACAAATTAAAAACTGATCTTCTTGAGAGTTAAGGTCAAAAGGGGTTCTAGTGGAGTGTTCATCGAATGGTTGTCAGGACAATATTGCAGATTGTCAAGTAATAGAATACGATATAATTTATATTCATTATAAAAATACAAATCATATGAAATGATATAAAATTCGATCCATGACCTTGCTGTGTGGCTTTTTATATATGTAGCTAGTTGGTGGTTACAGTTTTTGTTAAATTCTTTCAATAGCTGTTCATTGGGATTTTGCGGTGTGGTTTTCCCTTGTCAGTGGTGCAGAACGGAGATTCTGACAAGGACAGCTGCCTAGCCGTTCGGGTGGAAAGAAAATCCGAGGACCCGTGTAAACATTGGCGTGCACGTAAAAGATCACCTGACAATTAGAATTCGATATAAGAGTAGGCCATAATGCCGCTGCCCGGGTAAAATTACACCCTCATAGCACACGGTATATGGCATATGCCCGTCTTCATTAGCCCAGTAGGAGCAGAACAGTAGGACTTTAAATCCCATTTCATTTCAATAGTATTCAAGAACTGAATTCTATGGACTACACCTAACTTACTGTTTTTTACTGAGCGACGATTCGACAAGACTTCCCTGGTATTAATCCAGACCTAATTGTCGCTCAATAGTACAGAATTGGGTCCTGTTTGTAGTTCGTGTTAAGCACGTTAGTGGTTGCCATGGTTCATCAGCCTTTTGGTAGACCTTGGATAAACAAATATTTATTATGAGCCTATGATATGGCACATGTAAATATAAACATTTGGTTATGACTATGTAAATGGTTATGACCGAGTTTCCATGTTTCCATTAGCCATTGACGTATATTCGCTATTATCATTATCTTATAAATCCATTGTAAATACGAAGATGGAATGGATATTTATCCCATGAGTACAATTTGATTAATGTCAAATTGTCTTTTATGTTCATAATGTTATGGTCACCAATTCTGAAAATAATTCTCAACTTGAATTGCAGTTAAATTAGTATGACAATAATTTTAATCTCCGGTGTAGTCTGGCCTGCCCTTGTCAGTGTTGTAAGAAGGTGGTCTGTCAAAATAAAATGCTTAATTTATCAGAGAAAATGGACAACCGATTTCCATGAGTAAGCCGTAGCATCGCTTTCCGGGCAAAATGTTCATCAAAGCATACTTCAGGGTCAGGGCATATGCCCGCCTTCATTAGCCGGTTGGTGCAGAACGGTAGAATGTTCAACCATTTTGTTTGCAAAGGTATCTTTGATCATAGGAGTACGTTTGGTCTTAGACTCTGAAAATAGTTTTATTACCGGGCATCTGTTAAATCATTTTCACAAAAATATTCCCAACGTATTTTAGGTATAGTAAATATGCTTCATATAAGATTCTATTAGAAAGTGCAGGAGAACCACACTACCAGAAGACCGCGTGCAAGAGACAGAAACTACACGGGGATCACGGTGGCTAAGTTAGTAAGAAAATGAAATGAAATAGGGTTTAACGTCCTACTGTTCTGCCCTGACTGGGCTAATGAAGACGGGCATACGCCATACAGTGTGCTATGAGGGAAATTTTGCCCGGACAGCGGCACTATGGCCTAGTCTTATATCGAATTCCAACTGTCAAGGGGTCTTTTACGTGCACGGAGGGCCTGTCAAGAAAAGCTGTCTAGTCGTTCGGATGGGACAAAAACCCGACGTCCCGTGTACAAATTAGCGTGCATGTAAATGATCCCTTGACAGTTGGAATTCGACATATGTGTAGGCGGCTGTCCGGGCAAAATTATCCTCATAGCACACTGTATGGCGTATGCCCGTCTTCAGTAGCCCAGTTCAGAGCAGTACGACGTTAAACCCCATTTCATTTCATTTCATAAACTACACAGACAACCGTATATATCAAATCAAGTGAATGGATCTCGGGGTCAGCCGCAAGCGTCCACGTGTACGCTGTACAGTTCCAGACCTGTAGTGAAACATGCCATTATGAAAGAAATGAAATGGAGTTTAATGTCCTACTTTTCTGCACCGACTGCGCTAATGAAGCGGGCATACGTCATACAGTCATCCTCGGTATCCCTAGTGGTATTCAGGGGCGGATCCAGGAATTTTTGCAGGAGGGGGTTTGCCAGGTTCCTGAGACAATGTATCTCACCCCCTCCCGCATTGCCTCTATCGTCATTTTGGCGTAAATACATACACATTGAGCTTTTTAAACAGAGAAATTCAAAACCTCGTTTGATGTCAATTTTTTATTATGAATTAATACAATGACATTGTGATTCAATTGTGATATCACATAATTTTTATATCATTATCTCGTGCTTTGAGTGCCCATCCTGTCCCACATCTGACGATAAAGGATAAAGCACACGGCCGAGAAACTTTTCTCATAAAAAGTTTTGATTTACAAAAAAAATTATGTAGCTGAGCAGGGGGGAGGGGGGGTCGATCCGCCCCTGGTATCGTAACGTTAGTGGAGTAGAAACGAAACAATACTAATGGGGATACCGCGGATGCCATACAGCGTGCTATGATGGAAATATTTGCCCGGACAGCGGCGCTATCAGTTTACTTTTATTTCGTATTCCAATCCAACCGTCAAGGGTTTTTTTATGTACACATCAATATATATAAAAGTGACATCGGGTTTTCGTCCCATCCACACGACTGGACACTGTCCTTGCCAGGCCCTCCATCTTGCAGCACTGACAAGGAGAAACCGTACCGGAAAATCCCGAGGAACTATCTAAGACAACACCACGTGTCCCAACTATATATGAAAGGACACAGGAGTTATTAAAAGAATATTCGTAATGAGAAAAATTAACAAAAAGCATGGCCGTACTATATGAACCAGTTACCAGCAATCATGAATTTGTGACGTCAAATCTTAATCTGCCAATCGGTGCACACTTGTCTAAAGAACAGAGAGAGAGAGAGAGAAATGGGGTTTAACGTCCACTCGACACAAACTAGGTCATTTCGGGACTAACATATGGTTTTTGATTTTATTTCAATAATTCGATTGCGCGTAGGGGTCTTTAGCAGTGGGAGGAAACCGGAGGACCCGGAGAAAACCCACGAGGTTGGACAGGCGACCCTACTCCTTGTCACGTACAACCGGGGATTCGAAACCACGCCAGTCGACTCAATGACAGACTTTATGATACAGCGCGCGCACGCTAACCATTCAGCCATCCAACCCCCCGTCTAAAGAACAAGCATGCTACTAAGTTTCATAGGGGTCAGTTTGATATTAGATCTTTTTTCTATGGCATTATATAACTACCGTATGTAAGATAGTGACTGTCATTTATAATTCAACCCTGTCTATTCTAGAAGTTTATTTGTACTATTCATTTGTGATAGATCAAATCTTCATTAGCCAAGATGGTGAAGGAAAGATAAGACGTTGATCATACTTCTTATCCGAGACATTGCTATGAATCTGCACATTAATTGTAAAACGAAAAAATGAAATGAAATGAAATGGGGTTTAACGTCCTACTGTTCTGCTCCTAACCTGGGCTAATGAAGACGGGCATGCGCCATACAGTGTGCTATGAGGGAAATTTTGACCGGGCAGCGGCGCTACGGCCTTCTCTTATATCGAATTCCAACTGCCAAGGGATCTTTTAGGTGCACGCCAATGTGTACACGGGCCCTCGGTTTTTCATCCCATCCGAACGACTAGACAGTTGTCCTTGTCAGGCCCTCCATCCTGCATCACTGACAAGGGAAAACCACGCCGGAAAATCGGGATGAACTTTCTCGGCCAATGCAGGGATCGAACACCCGATCTCCAAGCTACCCGACCTAGCGTCTTACCCACTTAGCCACGTGATCCCCTAATTGTAAAACAGTTGGTAAAAAATATAAGGACGTTAAACCCCAATTCATTTCTAGGACACTGCCATGAAGTTGGACATTAATTTAAAACAAAAATAACCCCGTACATTTTATTACCAATAAAATCAAAGACAAACTTGACAGGACCAGATGGTTTAACAACAAATGACCAAGAGCTAACAAGATAAAACCACCTGCAAGGCCAGCTTATTAAGATATGTTCCCCTGAACAATGGATTGAATAATGTATTATTTACAGAACTCTAAAATCTCTCCTTATATCATTTGCTGCTTCAATTTCTCGATAACTGACTTTCTTTCTTCAATTACTTATTCATAACGAAAATATTTCTTCCTGCCAAGGGTGTTTTAGAATATAATTACCACGATAATTATCCATATAATGAATCTAATATATTATTAATGGAATCTGTAGGATAGATGGCATATGTATATTATATGAATGTCCTTGGGTGAAACTCGTTCAGCTTGAACAGAGTTTTTTCAGTCTGAAAATTAATACAATTAGACGAAGTAGGCGAGAACAAAAAGCAGACATTCTGGATATAACAACTGTCTAATTCGCATGGATATGTGAAATTTAAATATTTTATATATCCGAATGACATTTTAGTAATTTGGGCACATTCAAATAAAATGCTATTTTTGGATAACAATTACTGAATTTTACTACACTGCGACGTTTCAACAAGATTTCATAAGTCATTATTAAGATTTCACTAGTCATTATCATGATTTCACTAGTCATTATCATGATTTCAATTTTACTACACTGCGACGTTTCAACAAGATTTCATAAGTCATTATCATGATTTCACTAGTCATTATCATGATTTCACTAGTCATTATCAAGAATTCAAAATTCATCAACAAGCATATAAATGTTGTCAACAACTTTTCACAAGTCGCTATTAATTATATATATATACAAATATTTTTTTATTTATATGCTTGTTGACTGACGACTAGTGAAATCTTGTTGACTGTAGATGCTCGATAAGCCACATACGTTCACATCAGGAATCGAAACCACGACCGCAATCCATTGGTGACCGGCCTACCCAACCCCTCTACTAAGTGTAAACCACAGTGTGTTAAAACATGTACTTTACCCATGGGACTGGGCCTGCTATGTACATGTATGTCATCTTTGTATGTGAAAACACCGACCCAAGCTATGTATTTTCCTTATATTGTTGTCGCATTAAGAATCATTCGGGAGTCAACGATAACCTCGGTCCCGGTACCTCCAATAGCTTTCCTCTCAAACTCCACTAGCTGATCATCGCAATCATACACTCGCCATTTCACGATTATGCATTATTATGTCTGGGTTGTCATTCACCGATGCTGTCATATTGTTGACCCAATCTTGCCAAGTCCACCGATTCTTCCGCCCATTTTAATGTATAACTTATCAGCAAAGTGCAGAGAGGGCGATGGCCCGGGCATCCATTTCAGAGGACGATTCAATCAGCGAATGGGATTAGAAAATATAATTTTTTTTTCTTAGAAATTTGAAATTATCGCTGTTTTCGTACCTTTGTTGTACATGCTGTTCAGCTTAATTTGATTCAACGATTTATTTCACATTTTTTAGTACTAGGCCCTATACTTGACTGCGGGGGGGGGGGGGCATAAATCAAGGAGTTTGCCTCGGGCATCACGACACCTCTGCACGCTTCTAGTACTTATAGTAAAGGATTTAATTCATCTCAGTCTAGTTTTTTTATAAATCAAATCAGATTGTGAGATTAAGGTTGACAAATGACACAACAAAAACATGAGTTGACTAACATGTAGAATATAGTATTGCATTATAAAAGGTTACTGATATTGTACAGGTTTCTGATAGACCTTTCATTGACATCAATTGTATTGTATTACATTTCCCAGAAGGCCTAATACACTGTAATCGGGTTTTTAGCGACATAATCGTCATCCATTATAACAGAATATGAAGCAGTGTAATAGCTCTCCCGAGAAATATCATGTTTTACTCCTGCTACATAACTCTCTCAAAACATCATTTAATATAAAGCCTTATAGTGTTTAACGTCAAGGCTACCATTTTGTAACTTTGATTCGCTGTAACATAAGACCTCGTGTGTAATATTAAGTACCTTTAAAGAACTTGATTCGAATCACGCAATGTATCATATAATATTTGTGACACGGAACAACGTGGGATTTATCATTATCCAACAAAGATAATAGGTTCAATGAAATTAGTTTAACGTCTGACCTTCCTGAACAAACCAGGTTAATGCGAGGTGCTGGTGAGGTAAGCTAATGAAATGAAATGAAATGAAATGGGGTTTAATGTCCTACTGTTCTGCTCCTAAACTGGGCTAATGAAGACGGGCATACGCCACACAGTGTACTATGAGGGAAATTTTGCCCGGGCAGCGGCACTATGGCCTATTCTTATATCGAATTCCAACTGCCAAGGGATCTTTTACGTGCACGCCAATATGTACACGGGAAATATATTTATATATTTTAAATTGGTTACTTTTCAACTAGGTTAAATCCCCAGTGGTTATGTGTCCAAGGTGTGGTCTGACAATGAGTTATTGTTAGTAAACTACGTGGTTGTATTTTTAAAAAAGATTTAGTTGATAATCATTTTATTGCATTCTAATGACTCCAAAGTAAAGCAAAATGGCTGCCACCGTTTCGCAGAGAGCTTTACTGTTTTCATCAAAACTCTGGAACTAATTTGTAGTTGTTGTATTTTTTATAAAATGGTTGTTCCCTTTTTTTTAAATGTTAAATATAGATATTATTTGAATTAGTGCCCCTTACTATCAAGCGCGGTTTATCTTAGAACTTGGCCGAGGGCCTGATAAGAAACAGCGACTAGTCCTGTGAATGGGTCAAAAAACGAGGCCCGGTGTACCCGCTGGATTGCGCGTTAAAGAACCCTTAAAAAAATCCTCTTCATTAAACACTATGTATGCCATATTATTATGTCCGTCTGCATTAGTCCAGTAGGTGTTGAAACGTAAAAGGTCACATATTTTGGTGATCAAGGATGGTCAGTAAAATCAATAAATAACAGGATTTTGACTTCACTAATACATATCTCATTTACACAGAACATATCAATTTTCACCTTTACGCTTATTATCTTACCACCGAGTTCTCCCTAAACGCAATTATTTTCCCTGATTTCCCATTTTTATGATATTAGAGATTAATTATTGATAATCTACTCTATAACAATCTGTCCTTGACAATATTCCACTGTGAAATAATTTATAACAATGTTACAGTAAAAACTATGTGCTTCGTAATTATGTTTTCTGACTTTTATGTACTGAATCTCGCCCCATTTTGTTTAGGAACAAAATTTAAAACCACTGCAATTCGATGATCAATTTGGTAATTACACGTACTTTTGTTAAATCTTGTAATACCCCCCCCCCCCAACCAGATAATGAATGCTGTAATAGTCCAATATAATTGGCTTTATCAAGAAATCAAGAAATTATTTCATAAAAACACCACGACCAATTATGGTATTGTTCAACAACAACGTTACATATTTATATTTTGGTGGATATGACCATCTGTACAATAGAAGCTACAGAAGCGGGTACTTTCCTGGTAATTACTTTAATGGTAATTTTCAGACTAATGATAATTTTAGACAAATATAAGACAATCTTAGGCAAATATATGTGGTAATTTTTATTTCTATGGTAACGCGTACAATACGGGGGTAATAAAATTTTGTCCGGAAGGTAACACTTTCGCCTATAAATATTAGTTTAAAATAAGAACGAGTTAAAATAACCGTACGATAGACTAAACGACCCAATAAAATATCGACAATCAAAGAAGAAATAATGTGCTTTTCATCCAATATTACCGTGACTTTGTTATTACGATATGCAAACTTCTGCAAGTGCATATGTAGAGTTATTACATCTAGAATTATTGACTGAAATGCGATGGAAACTTTGTAAATAACCATCTTTATTGCATTATTTATGATGTTCGTTTCATATAATTTTTTGTCTAGAATTTGGGTTGTCTAAAGCCATTAAACCCAAGCTTCCTGTATTCGGTCTTGTCATTATTCGGTCTGGATATGATTTTTTTTGGTTGACAACACGCAATGAAATTGTCTCTCGATCCTAAATGAAATGAAAGGAAGTGAAGTTTAACGTCATACTTCTATACATCAACCGAGCTAATGAGGACATGTCTGTGTCATGCGTTGTGCAATGGAGGGGGGAGGGGAGGCGGACAGCAGTGTTTTTGCCTATTTTTCATCGAATTCCAACTGTCAAGAATTCTTTTACATTGAAAAATTTCAAACATTCGTTCAAACAACTAGAAAAATTTAATTTGACCTTATTTAAAGGAGCTAAGTCGCTAATATTTGGGAGCTAGAAATTGACACAAATGGGTCGCAAAGCATACACTAATGTAATATGAATGTATATAAATTGATTTACATTCAATCGTTTCTGTTTTTACTGTAATTTCTAATCAGTCAGGTTCGGCGACATACGCCAGTATTCTCAATCCAATTTCAATCTCTAGCTTCTGGTTATTCCAGTCTACGCCGATAGTATTAATTGGGCATGCTCTCCAGAAAAGAATATAGCGTCACCGTTTGACATGACTTGTGGAATATGCCTAGCCTCGTTTTTCGAGTCCCTTATTACAAATAGTGCTGAAACGCATTATGGTACACGATTCGTGTACCAATTGTAAAATGTTTATTTTGTCTTAAATATTGGATATCAGAAGGCCATCTTTTCCCAGTATGATCACAATATCAATGTTGATTTAAACCGACAAATAATTCGTGTTTTCAATGTCGAAGATTTTGGATGATATTGAGTTAGAAACTTAAGGTACTTTAAATATAGCCCTTATTATGTTAATGGTTACTTCTCTTGGATGAACGCCAATACTGGGGACTCGACCAGACGATATTCATTGCCTGACATTCCGTCCTGCACCATTTTACAAGGGGTAACCAGGTTGGAAAATCCCGAGGAAGTTTCGCGGCCAACACTGGGATCGAACCCGGAACCTCCTGGTTAGTGAGCACCCGCTCATTAAAAATTGTTTGGGACAATAAGCGTCAAACCAACGATGTATACGTATAGAAATAGGGGTGCTGGCAGCCCAGGAATCTTTTACGAGTACGCCGGGCCTCGGGTCTTTTTCTACTTCCCATCAGAACGTATTGTACCACTTTAGTTGGAAAATCTTGTAGTTAATGAACCAGTGCCATACTGAGTCACTTGTTATAAATTCAACTATTATAATAATGAAAGAACGTTCTGGACAACCTGACAAGCATTTCCCGAAATCTGACCAAAGGGAAACTAAATAAAGAAGAAGAAGACGAATCTTAACAAGATCAATAGTGTTTCACAAGGAAACAGTGTGAAACCCTAAAAACAATCCAATTACATGTATGGTACTACTATTATTGTTCAGCATCTATCGAGTGACATTGATTTTTCTAAAAGGATCTGAGTAATAGAATAACCCATATATGGTAGTAAAAATTATAAATTCATAGAATAACCCATATATGGTAGTAAAAATTATAAATTCATAGAATAACCCATATATGGTAGTAAAAATTATAAATTCATAGTCTTTTATATCAAGATCTATCATCAAGATATTTATTTAATGATTAATATCAGCCGGCAGACATTGAAACAATATCCGGTGTTAGCGTTACGTCACGGAGCAGACGAGATTCGAACCATAAAGGAAATCATATCAAAAGAAAATGTCAAAGAGATTAAGATTAATTTGACCCTATTTAGAAGAGAATCCAGCGGTATATCTTGTTCATGAATCAAGCACTTTTCTTTTAGAAATGTTGAGAGAATAGGTCTAACGATGTCCATTTTAATACTAGATTGATGCAGGACTCTGTCATAATAAACATCAAGGACGACTAGTTTCTGTCGATAGTCTCTCTGATCTTATTGTGCTCTAGGCTCAGATGGTAAGTTCTGGAAATTGATCATTTTGGGGAGTCGTGAAGGAAAACCACATGTTCAATTAAAAGAATAACGGCCTTTGGGGACTGGATTCCGTCTGTTAAGGGATTCCGAATGAACTATGGCGTCTTCCAAAACACACATACAGACACAAATTAAGAGAAATGTAAAATAATTATTTCCTAATTTAAATCAGGCTGAGACCAATTTGATGAAAAATTCGGTAATTGTTAAATTAATTATTAATCTCTTTAGTATGCTATAGAGTCGCGAGGTCTCTTGGCTGCCCACATCTTTTTTAAAATTAAGACAGAGCCTAAAGAGACACTGTAATGTCTTTATTTGGTTTAGTTCGCTACTTCGCTGTCAACACATTTTGTCTTTATTACTAAAACATAGCTTAAAGGGACACAGTGGGGTCTACTTTTTTGTTTAGTTCGCTACTTAGTCGTCAAGTCTTTTGGCTGTCAACACATTTGGTTTTTAATATTTTCTATTTATTAAAACAATGCTTAAAGGGACATAGTAGTATCTACTTTTTTTGTTTGGTTTGCTACTTAGTCGTGAAGTCTCTTGGATGTCAACACATTTTGTTTAAATTAAGACGAAACTTAAAGGGACACAGTGGAATCTACTTTTTGGGGTTTAGTTTGCTATAGAGTCGTAAAGTCTCTTTGCTGTCAACACATTTTTTAATCATGACAGCTTAAAGGGGCACAATAATGTTCGCTGCAGAGTTGTAAATCTCTTGGCTGTAAACATAGCTTAAAAGGGGACATTGGAAACTACAAGCAGGGTTTATTTAATATTTACATGAAATAAATTGGTTCAGTGCAGAACGACTATGCCAAGTGAATGAAATTTAAATTCTCATCAACACAATACTTCGGGTATTTTGAGATTATTTCTTTCTATGGTCACGTGTGCCCGAACAGGTGCCTTTCCGCCCACCTACTGTTTATCGAATTCAAACTCTCAGGGGCACCCGCGCCCATCTCGGTCTATATCCATGTATATACATATATAAACTGTGTGTATTATGACTCACAGGTTTTTAAAACCCTAGATCCCTCGGGGTGCTATATAGCCTCATTCTAATATCCTAACCCCCTTTTCTCTTCTCTGCTTTTCTTGTGGATAATCCGGAATCATCCGATTGAAATGTTAATTAACCGACCATTAGGAAATTGAGGCTACGTAATGGCATCAATTTTAACATAGATTGGAAAAGGGAAAAAACAACCGCAAAGAGTCGATCAAACGTTCCTGGGTCAGTTCCAACCCTCTAAGATCTGTCAATTACCTGGGCAAATTGTCCATATCCAGTGGGGCTCGAGGGTGTTTTTTTTATAGAGTATCGATTTAGTAGAGAGCACCGTTGACAGTAAATTGTAGTTTACATAAAATAATAACAGGCAGCGAAAGGGCTCTTCTTGTCCTTTGTAATGTCCTTTGTAAGTTAATCGATCGAGTGTCTGGTACAATAAAGAAGTAATCTGCCAGAAAATGTGGACAGAATTTAAATATTCAACGTGTCTTACAAAACAACTATTGCCTATTCTTAGACTTCGATTTGACAGTTTCTAATAGATTCAGTTAACAAAACGGTGTCTGAAGCATTTCAATGCATTTTTACCCACTCTTATAATTTTTCTGTAGCCGAAATCGATCAGACGTACATCGCTGCTGATCAAAAACAGCACTCACCATTGAAATAATTTTCTGAAGTTGAAGGGTATTTTATTTAAGAGAATAAATGTAGACTGAGGATTTTTTTATATTTTTTATTTTCAATTATTATTTTTGACGATCTAGGTCTGTATTGATATTAGGGTCGAACGGCTCGAGAAATAAGAGCGTCTACTTATTTGGAATCAAATGAATATAGTTCAATGTCTTACTTTTTTAAGACAGGCATATAGGAAAAAATTTTGCCAGGACATTGGGGTTACGACCTGCTCTCATTTCGACTTTGAACGTCAATCGTATACAAAGAACCGTGTGTTTTCGTCCCGTCCGATAGACTTCACGCTTTTCCGTACCCCCACCCCACCCCTTCCTGCAACGCTGACGCTGACAAGAAAATCCCGGGACCTCCTGGTCAGTGCCCCCCCACCTCACCCCAACGCACTTTGATATTTGAATATAACTTAAGTTATAATCTTTAAACAATATTGTACAGCTATTATTATTGTATTCAATGAAGAGGTAACAGGTAAAAAAAATGACAGCAAATCAATCAATAACATCTACATGTAACAGTTCTTAATGCATTTTCTGTGTTTTAATCAAAATATTGACTGTAAGGAAACTACACTGGTCCATTAGACGGTTACTACAAATAGTCTAATATTCGCCCATACATACATACATACAGACATACGAACATCTGTGGACAATGGCAGTCAGTCAAAAGACTTCCTGTTTTCCTGTCAGTTGTTTCTGGAAATAATTTGACCGTTAATGACCTTCACATAACCCCAGTGTTTCTCCAATAGTTTGGAAAACGGTCACTGTAAGTTTTCCATAATAATTGTCGTTTGGCTTCTTAAAACAACGTGGACCGGAAGTAGAATCATTAGAGAAATGGCGGGTTAATCACATATTCAGCCACACTGTCAACGAGACAGCGTTTTGGATATTAATATGAGTAGCATATTTTTTTCAATGTCATAAATCTTGCCAGAAAAGTCATAATGGCGATAGCCTCCAACCGCGGCCATTTTGTTACTCACTGCCCCACCTGTAAGTTTAATTATTGGATCAAGATTAGAACAAAACAAATATCAAATGAA
This sequence comes from Patella vulgata, assembly GCF_932274485.2. Classification (NCBI taxonomy): domain Eukaryota; kingdom Metazoa; phylum Mollusca; class Gastropoda; family Patellidae; genus Patella; species Patella vulgata. The sequence goes on from NC_065881.2 coordinate 20,518,669, forward strand.
TGATAATTCTACATATAAGATATGCTGGGCCAAAGATGAGAATTTTGTAAGAATCTGTAAATGCATAGCAATACAGAACAGACATCGAGACTATATATGTGACTCTGGGCGCCAATAAACTGGTTCACGTACAATCGCACACTAAACCATTCATTTTATGAGGCCTCTGAAATTTTCACAGATTGACTTAAAGATAACCCCAGTATAATATAGGAGATTTTATTACTTCGTAAATCAATCTCAATAGGTCAATAACATCCATTTTCTATCAGATATAATTCTATAATAGACAGTAACTTAGTTTCTAACAGTTGATCATTTGCAATTTTTTTTATTATTCATCCTCATCTGTCTTCACCTCCAATCTGATGGCAGTCACATTAGGTCTATACCAATATGAAAGATAATGTTATTGGGGGCGACCTATTCACCATGGAACGGTAATATTCTGTCATGTCAATGGCACAAAATCAATACATGCCTGTCACTTTCCTTCTTCATTCTGTTTACAATGTATTACTATATTACATTTATTATACATTCAGTATTCACGTATCTTTTTCTAAGATCTATCCTGTTGGTGACTGTGACAGTATTGATCCGATTCATTTAAAATATTCTTATGAATCGTTTAACTTTCAAGTATTTTACTCACGGATTTAAATGGTATTGTTCGAGAATGGAATCTAGTTTGAGTCACGTGTTGTACCATGCATCGTCTATCAGACAATGACATGGAAAGCGGGCCCCCGACATACCGATCCTGCGTATGACCCATACACTCTTGCTACATATCTTGGAACAGCCCTTGATCGTCTAGGTTGTTACTTTAAACTTTAATTCCTATTCTGACATTCCACGTTAATGAATGTTTCACGTTGTGATTTAATAATATACTGTATCTTAAATTGTATGGTTAACCGGAACAGCAAATACAAGAGTCTCATGACTACAGTTTTATATTAAGCTCTGAATACATAGGTTACAAGCATAGGTTACATTACAATGTAACCTATGCTTGTAACCTATGTATTCATGTACTTTAAATTAACATGTCCTTCTCTCCACCCTCTAATTTGCAGATCGAGTTTACTGACGGATGCCAACATCACATGGCTATCCTATAAATCAACGTGGTCTACTCCATCCAGTTGGTGTCTTTAGGAACTTAGATGTTAATCTCTACGGAAATCTTATGGTTTCTCATCTTAAAGGCCTGACAGAGTCTCTTTTATAGGAACCATATTGACATTGGTCTGGACGTCTGTCACGCTCGGATCAGGCTATTCAAGACCCTGGATCTGTGTAATAACTGATATGATTGGACTAAACTTGACTAATGATGCAATAGGAATTTTCTAACACAAGTGACAAACATAATATTCTATTTTCACCTAAAATCGGCTATCTTTTGGTTTACTAAATCTTTTTATGTATCAATCCGTCACTCATTTTGATTTCAGTGTGTGAGACATGACTTCTCCACAACACATGTATATGAAACCAACAATTAGCCAATGATATATTATTAATACAATGCTATTAATTTAAAGAGCAAAAATTCTACAATAGTCTTACATTCGTCAGCACAATATTTCCATCTTTTAAAGACTAGTATACGTTTATTTTATTCTTCTATGGCAATGAACCGATTTGTTGCTCAACTTTCATTCATGATTTAATCATGAAATGGATAATCGAGACTATGTTTTTTTTTAGTAATTTTCAGCAAATTGCCTTTACATTATCTAGTTTGTAACTATTATAGTGAAAACTGCCAGCTCTTTATCTAATCTCCCATAATGTATTTTTAAAATGATAAGACCAGACTCATTTTGTTCATCTTTTTTAGGAAATAAAGGATTAACCAACACATGGATCGTGTTTATATGTGTCTGGGGCATCAAATAAATTGCAAACCAACTCAACAATAAACTGGCTTAAATCTTAGAATTTAAGAAAAAAAAAAATTTTACGCTGAAGAATTAACTAGATTCTTAAATGTTTATGGACACTTTATTGCAGCTGTTAAAATTTCAGGAATTATGAAAAAGGCATTGGGTTTTTATGACAGAATCAGAAACTAATCACAATTCCCGAGACGGTCTTTCACACGATAATATAAGACGTTATTTTATAGTAGGGCATTTTGAAAGTGATCTAGATAGATTTAACTCTCATGACAAGAAACAGAAAAAAAAACAACACGAACGATTAAAATAAAATATGATATTATGCCAGCTTAAGAATGGTTCTGGGTCATTCTGATCCAGACGAAATGGTCTTTTTTTTTTTCATTTGTTAATGTGTCAAAGTACTGATAATGTGTCAAACGATACTAAAAGCCCAATAAAAACATCAGCCAAGAAAATAAAACGTGGTTACGTCTGATACTGGTGCATTGTGAAATGAAATGAAATGGGGTTTAACGACCTACCTTTCTGCATCAAACCGGGGTAACAAAATGAAATGAAATGATGGGATTTAACGTCCTACTGTTCTGGTCCGACTAGGCTAATGAAGACGGGCATACTCCATACAGTGTGCTATGAGGGAAATTTTGCCCTGACAGCGGCACTATGGCCTACTCTTATGTCGAATTCCAACTGCCAAGCGGTCTTTTACGTGCACGCCAATGTATCCGAACGACTAGACAGCTGTCCTTGTCAGGCCCTTCGTGCTGCACCGGACAAGGGGACCACACCGGAAAATCCCAATGAAATATCCTGGCTAAAGCAGGGATCGAACACGCGACCTCCAGGCTAGCGTGCCAGCGTCTTACCAACTCATCCACCGTGGATCCAAACCGGACGACTAGACAGCTGTCCTTGTCAGGCCCTTCGTGCTGCATCGGACAAGGGGAAACCACACCGGAAAATCCCGATGAACTATCCTGGCTAAAGCAGGGATCGAACACGCGACCTCCAGGCTAGCGTGCCAGCGTCTTACCAACTCATCCACCGTGGATCCAAACCGGAATAACGAAGAGGGGCATACGCCATGCACTGTACAATTTTGCCCCGATAGGTACATTTTATCTATTTACTTTAACATATGTACAGAAGGGTGGTTCCTAGTAGAGTATATACCTAAGATGTTCTCTTACTACCTTGTTATGAGTGGATTATCGTGTTAATCCTATTAGTAAATTATCTTGTTCAGTTTGACGAACGGAAGATCGACTGACCAGTAAACACTCATAAGAAGAGTTTTGTTTATTGGTTCTGTCAGTAATGATGGATGGAGCATGATTTATTAAAAGCTGCAGATACTAATTTAATCAAGGACCTCTCCTTCATTCGGGAAATCTTATTTGGTCTGTCTTCGTACGCGTTAGTCGTAGTGTCCGTTTCTATAGGTAAACGGAGTATACCTACTAAGAGCCACATGGACTATTTCAACATAATATCCAGTAAAGTTATATAGAAGGATATTTTGTGTTAGTCTTACAAAAAACAACGTGAAGTCAGAAACCGTAGACGATCACAAGTCACAAACAGAGAAGAACCTGGGAGGAACTGACACCTGTCACCTCTCTGTTATGAATTTTTAGTCCAGCCCGAACGAATAGATGCTGTTTCTTGTCAAGTCACACCAAGAAATTTCCAACGAACATTCTCGGCCAGCAAAACCTAATTATTGAGACATCGTCTTACTCACTGAGCCACCACGACTCCCCTGATTTGTTATACCATTATAATAAACGTGTCGGGGGTTGCGTGTGTGGAAGGGACGTCAGTGTAGTTTTAGAGTTTTGGCAGATTTTAGCGCCGCGTACATATTGGTAGCTGAGTTTAGCTTAGTTCTATTACAGTGCATGGTGGCAGTTATCCACCAAGATCACCATCAGGGGCCTGTTTCACGAAATTTTAACTAAGATAAAATGCAAATTTTAGCCAACCACAATTGAAGTATCTACTAAAATTGGATTGTATCATTAGTTAAGATTTCGAGAAATAGGGCCCAGTACTAGTCAAGTGCCTAGCCTACAAATTCCTGAAGGGAGTAAAGTCGCTTGACAGTCGCTGAGCGATTTAAAATTTTAAAAAAATTTAGTGTCGAATCTTATTAAAATTCTTCGACTTCGACTCGACAGCAATTTTTTGTTTCACTAATGTATCATTTCAGAAAGTATATACCACTTTTACAGATTTGCAAGAACCCACCTCCCTAAATTTAGCACGTAGATCAACCAGCATGCAGACAGACAGACAGGAAAAGTATGAAAATTCCGCAAAAAGCTCATCAAAAGTAATGATTAAATTCCAGTCTTTATCATGGTTAAAATCATATCAAATATATATATATATATACACCTTCGTGTTCTAGGATACACATAGATTCATAAAAACGCTACCGCACAATATTTCAGTGTCTAAAAGTAGCAAAAAATACGGTAAAAAGACGAAGATGTCATACGGACCTTTTCCATATGAAAGCTGTTCGATACGTGCTACCGTATCCGTCTGCCCTATCACGTATGAGAAATACACACGCATTGTTGACGTCACACGCAAAATCGGTACGGATACGCGATACGGACCATGAATTTACGCTTGCCAAAAGTCTTTACTAAGTACAATGAAGAGCGTACTTGCCGACCTAGAAGAAATAATAGACAACAGAGTAAGATATCAATGAATAAAATAGGGGATTCTTTAATTTTTAGTGCATTATCAAAGATTGAGGGGTTAACAAAAGTTGATTAAAAATGGAATTGGGTTTAAGTACTATTTTCTGCACCAGCTGAGCTAATGAATGCAATGTGCTATGAAAGAAATCTTACCCGGGTAGCCACGTTTCTGTCTACCATTCGTCTTGTTCAAACTGAGCGACTCTTCCCCTGAAGTTTATTCCAATTCATATTGATGATTCCAATGCCACACAGGGCAATTATCAGTGGAATTGGTTTAAAATTCTGCGGACACCAAACTATTTTCAGAAATTCCAAAACACAAAGCTGGCTCCTTAGGCATTTATCGTAACGGTATCTTGTGCTCTAATGTCATTATAGACAGACGACACTTCTACATTTAGAGTAGCTGCCCCTGTCTTATCCCTAGACGGTTGTCATATTAAATTGATTCTATTAAACAGGTGTCCGGTAATTTAATTGTTGATAACAAAGTGTTCAGTACTTTATTTGAAGTGAGATATTCTCCATGTACACCTCAACGAATTACACCTCTACGTCATCTGAGAAAACTGATAATTGAATTAGATTAGCCAACAGTAGCATCTAATGGACTAACAACTCTTGTTGGGTTCCTAATAGATCCGCGGGCTCATTAATCACCATCCAGAACAGACAAGAGCGGTGTTTTGTTTAACCAATATTGCTAGACCGACAAGAAACGATACATATGTATTTCAGATCAGTCCAAAATTTAAATGATTTCATAAATGTTACCGCAGACCGACAAGGAAATATATTGCATAGATATGGATATTCTCACATCATATTCAAATTATAAAAGATTTCATAAGAAAAATCTGATATAATTATGGATAAGTGAAGTCTTGCAAAAGGTGACCAATGTCATGTATGCATATTGTACAGAATTATTGATAGTTCAAGTTTTGAACAAAGCGACAAAGGAACTGTAACTTTCACTGGATAAACCTACAGAAAATAATAAATGTGATAGACAGATAAGCTTATTTAACTCATGCTATGTAACTCTTGTCATTAAACATTATGGAAGATAATTATGTACACTGTAATACCCCATACATGGCTGTCCAAACAAACAATGTGGTGCAAGAAATCGGTCAGATTGTGGATAATATGACGAGTAGAATATTTATAACATATCTTTCTTTCTCGGTCACATTTTACAATACTTTTGGTACCACCACTGACAGGAAACACTCTTGTTCTTTTCGTTGGTAAGTGTATATCCAGCCATAGATAGCCCACGTATTCTTTGAGTAAATAAAACATCTTTATTTCGGGAACTTAAAACCAAAACAAAAATATTGTTGCGCTCCATGAATCAGAATCTTTTAATAATTGGATAGAAATAAATACACTATAAAACCAACTTATAGAAGAAAAATTAGTAATTTATTTAACAACTGGATAGAACATTACACTATAAGACCAACTTACTTTTTTAGTAACTGGATAGAACAATACACTACAAGACCAGCTTATAGAAGAACAATTACTTACTTTTGTAGTAACTGGATAGAACAAAAAACTACAAGACCAGCTTATAGAAGAACAATTACTTACTTTTGTAGTAACTGGATAGAACAATAAACTACAAGACCAGCTTATGGAAGAATAATTGCTAATTATTTAGCAACTGGATAGATTAATGCAAGACCATATTATGGAAGATCAATTACTAATTTATTTAGTAACAGGATAGACAAATACATTATAATTTATTTTAGTTTAACTGGATAGAACAATACACGCTAAGACCAACTTATGGAAGAACAATTACTAATTTATTTAGTAACTCAAAAGAACAATACACTATACGATCGACTTATAGAAGAAAATTTACTAATTTATTGTTAATTTATATTTTAGTAAATGGATAGAATAATACACTATAAGAACAATTGTTAATGTATTTAGTAATTGGACAGAACAATACATTATATGGCATATTTATGGAAGAACAATTAGCAATTTATTTAGTAACCGGATAATCACTAATTTCTTTAGGCGACGTTTCGAAGAGTTTTCAACAGATGTCTGAAACAAACATAATGAAGACCTGCGGTGCGATATAAGGGATATATTCCACCGGGCGTTTTTTTCTTTGACGTACACTTCGTGCTGCACCGCTGACCAGGGGAAAACAGGCTGGAAAATCCTGAGGAACTTTCTAGGTCCCTATTAATACTCCAATATGTCCACAATATGTCTAAATTACTAGCTGTCTTATAGTTTATTGAATTCGAATATTGATTTCCAAATGGCAGGCGTGGCAACCATGTTTTATATTGTCTGCAATATTACCCTCGGTGAATTGGACATCCCCCCCCTCCCACCCCCACTAAAGAAATAGCGAATCCAGGCTATTTTCAAAACGCGATTAACAAGATACGAAACCAAAATTGTGATATAATCCAATTTAAAGGAAACTAGATTTAATTCTTCATTAAAGCCGTAACAGCTTCTCTGACAATCGCATTTATTTCCAGCATGTTCCACCTTCCACAAAAATATCTAAAGCTTGGCGCCGGTTGTACATAGTGGTGCATAGACATGGCCTGGGTCGTATAGTCGCCATTTATACTTCAAAATATCGTTTTACTATACTAGGATCTGGAAGAGTTGTTATATAAGCCGCGTTCTGGTTAATGTGAGGGATTAGCCAATGAAGCGGTCTGTATATGATATGATATTGACGTTTTAACTCTGTATAAACTTCTGTTAGGGCACAGACTGGGGATGATCTAATTAAACATGTAATAAATCCCATATGTCAGTTACAAACAACATATGATCTGTGTACCAGCTCCACATGACTTCAAAGGAATATGCACTGGTCAGTAAGCATGCCATGCCATAAAAGAGACAATTGCATGTATGACCATGTGTCTTATCTATACTCCGGCGGTATATAATCAGGAGTTTACTGACAGTTAGGCAGACGACCGAAGACAACTAAAGGCGGACAGAGAAGAGTAGAAAGCAGACTAGAGAAGAGCGGAGACGGGGAGACCGGCGTATGGATTCACCCGAGTTCAGCCGCTTCATTGGCAGAGGGGCAGAATGGTGGATTTAATATAGTTATATGTGTTCCAGTCGTAGTCTAGTACCTGTATATTAGTTTAGGTTCCTGTATTGTTTTGTATGTAGATGTGTTATATACCTGATGTAAATAAATCCTATATTTACTAAACTGATCTCTGTTATCACTAAGATAGTGTTACAGCGGCGAGTTCTTGGCGTACTGTGTACGGAACTGTGGGTAAACCACTAGAAACGTCAATGCAATGTCTGACGTCATAGATCAACATTAGAACAAAACATATTTCAAATAATGAGTGTAAATGAAAACGAACTGAATGATATAGTTGGTCAGGTGCAGGAATTTTGGAAGATTCTGTTAGAGGCGCGGTCAGACAGATGAGAATTAACATTAGAGTCAACGGGGGAATTAATGGTGTACTGTGGCCGTATTCCAGTCATCCCACTCGCGACCATCGTATTTAAAATTTAACGCATCTGTCTCTTTATAAATATCCTAAAAACTAAGTTTAAGCTAATTAGAACAGATTGTTTAGTCTATTGATAAGTACAGCCCATCTATTTTCCTACAGGTGATTCAATCATGTTGTCTTCTGAGAGATTACCTACTCCAGTGATATATTATTTTGTCTTAACATCTGAAGTTAATTTACCAACCTCAGAGCTTCATTTCTAAAAAGAATCACCCCATTAAAATGCTGGTGGGCTTTGATTGTGTGTGCTTCATCGTTGGGAAGTTCCATGACAAAATGATTATGTAATTCCCCTGTGAATGATAAAAGCCAGAGCGTTGAACCTTAAAACAACATGTCGTGAATAGATGAATGTGTTAGCCGGTCTTAATCCCCAGAAGGTTTCAGACTCTTATCAGATCAACCCATTGAATTTCGCTAGAGATTTGCCATTACTAGATTTCAGGAAACGAACCGAAACGGGAGTATACCGTCCCACTTCTTTGCACCAATCGGGATAATGAAGATTTTTTTACTGTTTTTTTTTGTGCCTTCCTTATACCACGAGTCCCCGGTTGTGCGTGACAAGAAGTAGGGTCGCCCTGTCCAACCTCGTGGGTTTTCTCCGGAGCCTCCGGTTTCCTCCCACTGCTAAAGACTCCTACACGCAAGCTAGTTATTGAAATAAAATTGAATCATATGTTAGTCCCGAAATGACCTAATTTGCGTGGAGTGGAGGGAAAATCCCGAGAAACACAGTGACATCCTTGATAATGAGCAGGTGACCTATTCGCTATACCATCATGGTTTCCAGAAATTTCCAATCACGTTAAATGGACGATTTCTTTACGTTTCTGATTTGTATAATTAAAACTCACTTGCATCAACACACATCCTACAAACTCTCTGATTACTCCTTTGTTTCCATTATAATAGACACCTTCGATTTAATACAATCTGAACGACAAAAACAGAACTAACATTTATTTTTGAAATTGACAATAAAGCTGTATTGTATTCTTATTTTGTTCAAAGTGATTCAAACATGTCTATTCCAGAAAGATTAGAGATTTATTTCTTGAGTTAATATTACATTTTATGTGAATAATTAAGATCTAACGTCTATAAAAGGTAAAGGTTTATAATAACGTCAAATAACTCACAAAATTTAATAAAAACTCAAAGACTAGCGATCTACTAAATCACCAGTTTCCAACATTTACTCGGTTTTATATTTCTGTTATATAATAAAATTCTAATCTTAACCAACAGTTTATCGCGAAATAGCCACCATAAAATGAAATAAAGACACATGATTAAAAACATTCTCTTTACAAATGATGTCTATTTGTACAAGAAATGAAATGAAATGGGGTTTAACGTCCTACTTTTCTGCTCCGACTGGGACAATGAAGACGGGCGTACGCCCACTATGAGTGAAATTTTGCCCGGACAGTGGTGATACGGCCTACTCTTACATCGAATTCCAACTGCAAAGGGTTACAAAACGCGCATGCTAACATTTACACGGGACCTCGGTTTGTCGTGCCATCCGAACGACTAGACGCTGTCCTTGTCAAAGTCTTCGACCTGCGCCGCTGGCAAGCGGAAACCGCGCTGGAAACTCCCGCGAAACTTTCTCAGTTACCACCGGAGTCAAACCCGGGACCTGCTGGCGAGTCAACGTCTTAGTCACCTAGAGGTTTTTGAACCAGGAATTGGTTCCATACAATTGATAATATATAATTTCAATTAATTGATAATTTTCGGCATATTGCACCCACCCATACGTCAACATGACATTCGGTGTTTATCTTTAAGGATCACATGATACCATAACTTATATGTCACATCTGGGTTGCGGGGCAGAATATGGGGGTGTAACAGCGAGACGGTTAGTTTGCTGTCTCATGGACCCATGATACCCCAAGTCGCTGGGTGTATCGACGAGAAAGATGTGACAAGCTAACAGCTTTATGTTCATCTTGACATTCGGTCGGTTTCCACTGGTACTTCGTCAGATGGTTTTATTTTTATTTTTGGCGACATATCCGTGTTTTTGTTTTTAGGTCTGCACTGTGTATTATAGTCTCAAAGTCTGCAGGGGTGAGGGTAGCGATCAGGGAACTGGACTCTACATTACAATGTTCTGGCGCGAATTGTCGAGATTTATCAGGGGAGGCGCCTGGAAATGTACCTAATCGTTCGGATGAGACAAAGCCACGAGGTTCATCCGTTAACGCATTGTCCACATAAATATAGAAATAAAAATGACCAAATGTTCGTCCCAAACAGCAGATACATAGTGTTCGCAAGATATTAAATCTCATTCGATTCCACCTCAAGGCCTGGTATAATCTAATATAAGTTTTTATGTAAGCAGTAGATGAATACAGGTAAGAAAAGGGAAGCTAATATGGACTGTTTTATTTTTTACTTTATATTATTAAGTTGTCCCTCACACAACCTAAGTATTGACCGAATTCCAGTCAGACAATTTTTAACTGTCATCATCAGTCATCAATGATTAATGGCAGCAACTTTTAGATCTTATCAAAGATAGTCTGATTATATTAATGGTCTAGGACCGTATCTCCCAATCAACGTAGACTCTTTGTAGGACAAAGCACATCTGCCAATTAACCATAACAACATCTAACAATGAACATACATTAAACATATGCACAGCAACCACATCTTCAAATGACGACAGATGTTATTTATCAGCAACCACATTTAGAAATGAAATGAAATAGGACTTAACGTCCTAAGATGAGTCTTTATTTAGCAGTAATCGCATCTCCAAACCACACGTTTCCAAATCAAGAAAATGCTCTTTTAGCAGTAATCGCATGTCCCAACCACATCTCCAAATGAAGATAAGAATTTATTTAGCAGCAATCACATCTCCCAGCCACATTTCCATATAAAGATAAATTCAGCAGTAACCGCATCTCCCAACCACAATTGCGAACATAAGACTTTGTGTGGCACCAACCACATCTCACAAAGAACATAAACTTTATTAAGCAGCAACCCTATTCCCCAATGAAGATAAGAATTCATTATTTAGCAGTAACCGCATCTCCGAGCCACATTTGTGAACATAAGATTTTATATAGAGCCAACCACATCTGCCAATGAACATATTATAAAGATTTCTATAAATTATAGCGATGCTGACACTGAAAATGGAATTAAACAGTTTCATGATCAGTTCAAAGCGGGCATTCAAACAAAACTGAACACAGGGGAAATGAACAGGATTTCGTCTCGCGTTGTCTTTGAGAAAGAGATTTCTGATAATTGCTGAAAAAAATTCCATGTTTTCAGGAAACATCCTTTGATTGATGGTTCTGTAGTTGATTGAAACCTCCCATGAGGTTACAGAATTTTAGCTACCTCATTTAATTTGTCGCAGAAATATTCACGTTTTTGTTTGTTTTTTCTTGTTTTGCTGTTTGCATGAACTCGGGGGTTAACGTCCTACTCTTCTGCACCGGTTGGAGAGAGGGTGAGTGAAATGAGGTAGCCCCCCCCCACCCCCTTGCTCAGCTACATAAATGTTTTTGTAAATCAACACTTTTTATAAGAAAATTTTCTCGACCGTGTGCTTTATCGTCAGATGTGGGACAGGATGGGCACTCAAAGCACGAGACAATGATATAGACATTATGTGATATCACAATTTTAATTGTAATGCTTTGCATCCATGAAATTGAGTCACATTGTCATTGTATTAATTCATAATAAAAATTGACGTTAAACGAGGTGTTGAATTTCTCTGTTTAACAAGCCCAATGTGTATGTATATACGCCAAAATGACGATAGAGACCATGCGGTGCGGGAGGAGGGGGGGGGAATACATTGTCCCAGGAACCGTGCAAACCCCCTCCTGCAAAAATTCCTGGATCCGCCTCTGGATAGATTCATGAATGTGTATTTTTTTTAACATTAGGACACTGGCCTTTCTTGACATGTTTCTTCTGAAATACTTGACTGCGATATCAACACACGGAAGTTCAAATAATATCACCTATGTATCAACAGTTTCATCGACATCAAAGAGACCATGACCTTTTAGAATTGTAAGAAATTGTAGATTTTAATCAAATGATTCTAAAACAATTTGTCATCGCTGATTGATTAATATGTCAACTTTATGTCGTTTTTATCTGATAAGAAATTAGCAAATCCATTTCCGTTCAATTTGTAATTACAAAAATCTTTCGCGTTTGTCTATTCTTTCACAAAAGTGTTTTGTTATTTCACGCAAAATTAAATGAAACGATCTTTGTTTTATAATGACTCTCCGAACGTCTGTAATACATTAACAGTTACCTAATTGATTTTTGGTGATTTTGTTTCCCCAAGTAGTTAAAGCAAAAAAGTCTTTTATGCCGTGGACTTTGTTGTTTATCGAGAAATTTGTGTCTGATAGAAAGTTAATCGAATGTAATTTTCTTTGACTATTCACGTTCTAGAATAATGATCAAAGGGACGGGAGGCTTTAAAGGGTTTTTTTGGTCCGATATTTCAATGTTTTTAATAAAGACCAGACAATATTGCTTATATTGAACAACTATAATCGAACAAACTTCGTATTTACATCGTTGTTTCGGAACATGATAAAGACTTTGTCTGTTAGATTTTCCTTTTTATCCTAATGCTTATTAACTTTTTAGATGCTATTTAACTGTTTTTTTTCAGGAGCTGAACCTCTTTGACGTAGATCAAAATACAGTTTTGTGTGGCTTGAACTAAAGTTTAGTGGCGAAGGAATGGGAAAGTGGTGTGTGTGTATGTAGGGGGTTGGGGGTGCTGGTCCTGGTGGAATTCTTCGGAGTTCTTTGTAACTGAATGACATAGGCCTGGTGGCTTACCGCTTCCGGTTCAGGGCTTTTTTCGCGCAACGCCGCGTAAACATCTGCTTACCTGCCTTAAGGCGCCCTTGGTAAATAGGTGTTGCCCACGTGCACCGTGAAACTCTCCCTGCATCGATCGAAAGTATACTGATAAATTGGAAGCGACCGCATCGGCATTCCAACATGTTAAGTCTACATATTTGGGGAGTGAAGGGCTAACAAGAGCACTAATATTACCGCCGGTAAAATGATGGTGTATGGTGAGAATTTATAACAACATAGTATACCAATTAACTGATTTTAAAAAAAATAATGTTTATGTCCATGAAACGAGGAAGCTTGGAGATTGTCTTCAACGATTACGGATAATGACTGCCAGAGTTATGGTACTTGATCACTTTGAAAAATCTTGTAGACACTCCTTAGTGACGCGAAGTGATCATTCGATTGTCTTTAAATTTATACACAGTGTTTAAGTCCATACGACGAAGAATCTGATTGATTTTCAATCATTTCAGATAATTTACTGCCATAGACTTAATTGTAGCCCACGATCCCTTTGAAAATTCTTGTGAACGCTCTTAGAGACAAAGTGATCACCAGATTTATACAGCATTTAAAGTCATGAGACGGAGAATTCTCCTGATTGTCAACGATTTCTGATAATTACTGCAAGATTTGTAGTCCTTGGTCACTCTGACAAAATCTTGTGGAGTCTCTTAAAGACCAAATTTATTATATTTGTAAACCGTGCTTATGGTCGTTTGATTTTTAACGAGCCAGGATAACAGTTGAGTTCATGGTATTCCATGTTTTGTATAATAAACGTTATCATCAGGCAGAAATATAAGCCAAACGAATTCTAATGATTTTTGATAATTACTTAATGGGTTATTGCTCTTAATCAGTTTTTAGTGTCAAGTAGTAAATACTTTAATTACAGTCAAAAGAACAAATATTTGACAACTCTTAGCTGTTGTGGGTGTATATTTCGTTGTCTATATGTTATTTTAGTTCTATGAAAGGTACTCTGTTTAATATATTGGAGTAATTAAACAAATGGGTGACGGTAGGTGTAGGCTAATTAAGTATGTTGCGTTATTCTACAATGATTCTTAGGCTGACTCATTGACAGTTCTGCCATTATCTATTTCTGGAAGTGTGTTACTGTTGTCCAGCAATCTGGTGTACAGATTAGTCCAATTATATAAAACAAGTGTGACGAATACGCGTGCCCAAATGAAACACTTCACCAAATATGGTAATGGTCCTCCATAATAGATTACGTATCTAAACGTTTTATATAAATTAAAGAGCGCGATTACATTTTTTTCGGGCATCATTTGGTATTCTCAGAAGGACATACCCACAACCTCTAGCTCGGGACTGAGTTAAGATATGTAGATTTATCAAGACGCGTATTGCGCTTGCCACATAACACACGCTAAGGGACAGGGAACATGTCTTTAATATTTAATGTCATAGTTGTTTGTGTTGTATTCCTGTATATTACGTATATTACTTTTGTATTATGGATGTTATAAAGATATATAAACATAGGTATAGCAACACAGTGTTCCAGAGTTAATTGATATATTTAAAAACATGTGTCACGCCGTAACCTACCTTTATACTTGCAACCACACTTGCAGTCAATAACCGCGGAATTTTGTACCAAATTATATTAAATGCCCACCTTGTCCACTGTTTAACACACGATTCTACATGTAATATTAGTCATATAAAATCGTCATGTTGGAATGTCTCCGTGCTCCGTGTCTGCAAAATATATATCTAAACAAAAGAAATCGATGAAGACTGTAAAACGGCTGTTCTTGCGGTCTCTGGGATCTAACCTCTAAGAATGTGTAGACCAGCGCAAACAAAATATACCATCGTCAAAATTCTCGCGGATCTGCACCTGGGCTCTTTTTCGTCTCAGTAAATCGACCCTCTATAATGTCTAGCTATTTTATCGGAAAGATTCCAATATCACAGAAGACTGATTTCTGTAAATTAGCCAGAAGCCCTTTAAATTACTAGCAGACGACATCGTTTATCTTAATTTAAAATGAACTTGTGACCATTATACAGCTGGAATCATGGAGCGTAATTTCCAACCTAATGTCGATCAGGAAAGACATATACGACTTTATATACGACTTCCTACTATAAAACTGCTGTGGACAATCCTTAGCTCCGATGAAATGTTCAGTAATCAAACGAAATGGGGTTTAACGTCCTACTTTTTCACAGCCACCTGGCTTATGGGGGAAATTTCGATTTCCAATTGTACACGCATCTATTAAAGGCTGACAATCAGACAAAATTAAACCAGGCTAAAGCATCCCGAGGAACTTACTCGGTCTGCGCCATTCTGCATATCAAGTATATGTAAGCCAAGACTTCTTAGTTCCAAGTCTAAACATTCACTCCATTTAGCTTCCAGTACATATGTCATACACAAGGTAGTTAATGCTTACTCATTCTAGAACTAATATTTCTGCTGAGTCTATGTTTTACTTTATATATGAATCACACGTTTATTATATGTTACACATAGTTTGATATCGGGGCCCAGTGCGGATCAGTGGGTTTGATAATGTTGCATTGCGTCCTTACTCACCAGGAAGTCTAGTATCCAACCCGTTTTCATTTGCCCAGTCAGAGCAGAACAGTAGGACGTTAAACCCCATTTCATTTCATATCCAGTATTCAAACCCGGTGTTGGTCAAGCAGTTGGGAAAAAGCGACGTCCCAAGTATACCTATACTTGAAATAAAAGCAGTTGGTAGCGAAAAGCTGTCCCAACAAATTTTGACTCATGACACACTGTCATTGTTGGTACCGAAAAGTAAGACATTAACCCCCATTTTATTTCATCTTAAACATTTCTAAACAACAACATTATAAAACAAATTCCTTAGATGTCTAGCTTAAAGCCCTGGCGATCTAACGATGATAATATCCAACATCTGAAGAAACAAATCCAAGAAATTGTCTTTAAATCATGTTCCGCAACGGTGACAACAAGACGGAAATTGTTACAATTCGTTTAATTACCGATTCTCTGAAGACAAAATTATCTGATCCTTTTCTTACATCAAAAGGTTATGAAATCTCTTGACAAAAAGCTTAAAAACCTAATCATTATTCACCAAAGTCAATAACTATAGAAAATTACTCAGGTTAACTTCGATTATTTTTTTAAACGCTTAGAGCATAAAAGATGTTATTGCTGCAACTTCCCAAATAGCATAACACCCATAATCAATTAGCTACCGGATATATATTTTTTTTTTTTTTGGCAACCTGAATACAAAATAACAATTTCCAATTACTTTTGTTGCATGGATTAACAAAACACTTAGCAAATGTTTTGCGGAAACTACAGAAAGACAAAAGATAAAACGATTTTTTGTGATCGAAAATCAAACGGTATTGAATTCGTTTGAATCTTGCCAGACAAAATGACAAAAACAAATGATGTTTTGATAAATAAACAGAAACGATTGTCAAGTATAACATAGCCGAAGAACAAAATAAGTTTTTTAAAAAAGTAATGCTTTGCTGAACCATTTGATTAAAATCAATATTTTCTGTGCTTGAACTTATAACATAGTCCGAGAATAAAAGCTATTTAAAATAAAAGTCTGATTGATTTGTGTACAAAATATTTTACATCAAATAGACAAGTTTAATTACACTTCTAACGATTAACGATTCGTTGGTCTCAGTTTTGAAAGTGTGCCCTATTATTAATCCCCCCCCCCCCCCAACCCCAGTACAGGATAGTTGAATGTTTTATTTTAATTCATTTCCAATAAACACCGGAAGTCATATCCATTTTTGCAAATTGTACTCGTATGTAGTGTTCTGTGAAGTTGAGCTTCATGCTTCCTTTGAACTTATTACTTGAAATCTCAACCACATAATTTCATGTCTAATATCATCATTGTTATTCAGACTGACAGAATCCAATTCCCAAATTCATTAATATCCTTTAGAAACATTGCATACCACAAACAATTATTTCGTTGAATGTCTTCTGAAGTATCAGAAATTCAATAACAAATTTTTTAAATGACAAAAAATGAAACATGGAATCAGCCTACTCGGCACCATCGACCATATCAATTTAATTTCTTTTTTTCAGTTCAAAGATATAAAATCGATGTGCTTGGCAACTTGTATATAGGCAACAATCTGGGTATCGAAAATGAAAGTCTGTAGCATGTTCTTTTGAAGGTAAACATGTTCTTGATGTTTAATAAAGGTCAAAGAATGAAATCGGCCGGATATCGCATTACCGGAGTCTCTACTCAGATGAAGAGATATTTGTCTGAAAGGCTTGCATTAAGATATAACATAAAACCAACCCGGTTCAAGTGACGGCTTTGCATTGAGAATAAAAAGAGTTATCCGCTGTATTCATAGAGGTTTTATCTTCCACGGGAACAAATTTATTTTACTTACTTTAAATCATTCACATCTTTAACTATCTCAGTTATAACTACTTTGAGTGACATTAATTAATGGAACAATATCACACAAATAAACTAACTATTTATGGAATAATAAATATTGGTTTAATAATATCCTACGTTTTGACGACGGTAGCCTGATTTGCTTAATAAAGACTAGAGTACCATCATCGAAACGTTGCATGTTAATATTGGTTTATTAACATGGAACGTTTCGACGATGGTACTCCGATTTTCTTGATAAAGAGTACCATCGTCGAAAAGTTGCATGTTAATAAACCAATACTTGTTATTCCATAAATACCGGGGGATCACGGTGGGTAAGACACTGGCTCGCTAGCCTGGAGGTCGGGTGTTCGATCCCTGCATTGGCCGAGAAAGTTCATCCCGATTTTCCGGCGTGATTCTCCCTTGTTAGTGATGCAGAATGGAGGGCCTGACAAGGACAGCTGTCTAGTAGTTCGGATGGGACAAAAAACCGAGGTCCCGTGTACACATTGGCGTGCACGTAAAAGATCCCTTAACAGTTGGAATTCGATATAAGAGTAGGCCGTATTGCCGCTGTCCGGGCAAAATTCCCTCATAGCACACTGTATGGCGTATGCCCGTCTTCATTAGCCCAGTTTGGAGTAGAACAGTAGGACGTTAAACCCCATTTCATTTCATTTCATTTCCACGAATAGTTTTTAGTGTGTTATTGTTTATCGTGTTTCCAAAGAGATACAAGGGAAGGGTGAGTATAAAATACGATGCAAATCCTAGCATTACTATTTTAAAATTATTCAATAAAGTTTCACCGACTGTATTGCAAATTGACATACATCAACAGTACACAACAAAGTGACTTTATTTCATTTTATCGTGGCTATTTCGCGATAAACTGTTGGTTAAGATTAGAATTTTATTATATAACAGTAATATCAAACCAAGTAAATGTTGGAAACTGGTGATTTAGTAGATCGCTAGTCTTTGAGTTTTTATTAAATTTTGTGAGTTATTTGACGTTATTATAAAACTTTACCATTTATAGACGTTAGATCTTAATTAATCACATAGAATGTAATATTAACTCCCGAAAAAAAATCTAATCTTTCTGGAATAGGCACGTTTGAATCACTTTGAACAAAATAAGAATACAATACAGCTTTATTGCCAATTTCTAAAAAATTAATGTTTGGGGTTTTTTTTAGTAATGGGGGGGGGGGGGTGTATTTAGAGTTTTTCTCTTGTTCAAATTTTAATGGTATTAAACCTAAGGTTTCTGTTATAGCGACAATCAGTGGTAATAAATAAGTAATCTGGGATGTTGATGCAAGTGAATTTTTAAATCAAAAAAGTAAAGTTATTCCATTTCAATTCCCTTCTATTTTTTTCACCAGGTCAGAAATATTATCGATCTAACTACTTTCAGACCTTGGATTTTCGTCTCATGTATGTGAATTACAAACGAATTACAAGTGAATTCGTGTGATATTTTTGCAATATTCGTGCGACATACGCAAATTTGTCGGAGGTACCAATTCAGTGTAATTCCAAGTAAAAACTGTCGCTAATTCACGTATTGACTAGCTTGGTGAATAATGTTATTCGGGAATGAAATGAGGTCTAACTACCCACTAAACCAATCCATGGAAATAAACCGCATATGGAAAGATTAGAAAATCATATTCTAATACACGGGAGCACGTTTCATCTGCACCTAGATCCTGTCTATGATATCAACCCAGGCCCGTAACTAAGGGGTGGGGGGCGCCCCCCCCCCCCTGCAAAAAGTTTCGCCCCACAACCCACCCCTGTGAAAAAAAAATAGATATACATTGTCCGTCAATATTACAGCACCCCTGAGAACACTTCCCGGCCCCCCTTGTTGCTCTGAGCTAGTTACGGCCCTGTATCAACCTACTGTGGAAGCGGACAGAACAGTTCAACGTCCTACATTCCTACACTCGTCTTAGAGCAGGTTGATCTTAACATCATCATAAATACAGTTCGCATGCGCTGAAAATAGAAATTTCACGCATGTCTATATTATTAATTGTAGGAGATTCGGAGTGTTTATGGGTTTTTAACACAATTTCCGGTGATGCTAAATCTCTAACCGGGTGATAAATATACCATCTATTGAGTGGGTTGATTTGATAGATTCTGATTCACGACATGTTGTTTTAATGTTCAACGCTCTGACTTTTATCATTCACTGGCGAATTACATAATCATTTTGTCATGGAACTTCCCAATATGGAAGCACACAAAGTCAAAGCCTCCAGCATTTAAATGGGTGGATTCTTTTTAGAAATGTTAAGACAAATTAATATATCACATGAGTAGGTAATCTCTCTGAAGACGACATGATTGAATCATTGACAGGGAAGTAGTTGGATGCTACTTAACAATAGACTAAATGTTGATCTCACAGTGTGGCGAAGAATATGTTGGCGAATGGGCTTACGAATACTGGTGTTCGTGAGTATTCGTTGTGGTTTATGGGGTGTTGCGAATTAAAAGAACATGCCAGGAAAGCATATTCGCATTGCTTTCTCAATTAATTAATATTTTCGTAAACAATTGCAAACCTTTCTTTTTTATGGCAAGGCATTTGTGTTGATCGTAAGTAGCGGTTTGCTTTTGACTTCGTCTTGACTTTTCCTAAAGCAAGCGTCACACTGTCCCGAAATTGACACTAGATGGATATACTATAGAGTAAATGTTCAAATTTGGCTCTGATCGTAAAAACATTGGGCCATTCGTGGGGCATTTTAAACCATCGTATGACTTCCTGTGGAGTTTCTCAGGTTCCGGCAGCAAATTAATGAGCGCTGCAAAAACCTGCAAAGGTTCATTTTCAGTTTGAATTCGTGTGTCCATTGTGTTCTTCATATAAGGATAAGGCCATCGTGAGTGCATCTTGACAAATCGTGTCATCTTCGTCATTACATCGTCTGATCATCGGTGCCATTTAGACATTCTTATACGCCCACAATCTGTTTGTGGACACTCTACCGGTGACACTTTTTAAATGTGGGGTTATCACTCAAAGAACCCTTGTTCCTTTCGATATTGGCATGTATTGTAAGAAAATCTTGTTTTTAGCGTGTGGTCCCTCTAGAGGTCTCAATTTTAATCCGATTAAAAAAAACTTTAAATGTATCACTGTTACACCACAATGACGGTTGAGTTCGAATGGCCACCCCTCGTACGCAACTAGTGTCACAATCTTTATCCGATTTTGATTATGGTTATATTCGCGCATCTCGGACCGTAACTTCCTGGATTATGTCCCCTGGATGTTCGTAAAGTCGCTTTTTAGCTTGTCCTCTGTCCATCTCTTGCAGGCGCTTGTTCTCCATACGAACACAATACAAAGTAAACAAGAATCTGCGCGATTGACCTAGGAAGGCAACACCCGCAATGCCCTCGCGATGACCTTATGGACACACAAATTCAACACGAAAATAAACTTTTGCATGATCTTTCGGCAATTTTATGGTATGCCAAAGATTTGCCAGCTCTCACGAAATTGCCGCCCAAACCTGCGAACCTGAAAAACTTCACAGGCACGATGGCTTAAGATACCCTCACGAATGGCCCGATGTTTTTACGACCAGGGCCGAATTTCCTCATCGTGTGACTATCTGCTGTTAATTTCAAGAGATTGTGACGTATCTTCCTCAGCAACCCTACAGCTACCGAGCCATCGCGTGGCCTTTGTGTGTTCTGTGGTTATAAACAACTATACAAAATTCACATCTTCATATTACCTTCGTGTGTGGTTCGGGTACCATCGTGTGACGTTCTGTAGGCATCGCATTTGTTGATTGATTTTTGACTAAGTTCGGGGACATCTTCGCGCGAAATTCAAAATTCATATTCCTATGGTCATCAGGTGTTAATTTAGCGACAGTGTGGCAGCAAGCATTAAGAATACCATCGATAAACAATTGTAAGTCTGCCCTCACTTTTTTCGGTATTTCACCTGGCCAATCTGATCATTTTCGGCGAATAGTAAGAGTAACATAACAAGTTGTCAAAAGGTTGGTTTTGGTGAAAAATTGTGTGGATTATTAAAACTTAACACGTTGAATTTTAACTTGGCGGCAAAACGACGTTGGTGGTTGTTTTGTGGAGTTTATTAAAAATAAATAAGGGTCGCCTGCCGAACCTCGTATGATTTGACCGGGTCCTTCTGTAGCATATGTTAGTCCCTTAATGATCTACATGTAATTGAGTCGAGGTAAAATCCCATTTCTTATTCTTATAATCAACATGAAAGCTACGCCGAATCGTTCCGGGGCCGCAAAGTGTCCTTGATGTAAGATTATATGAACCCAACCAAGGACCATGCGCTATGTATACACGATTCTATGGTACGAGACCATGTCCTGTGTATAAACAATTCTATGGTACAGGGTCATGTCCTGTGCATACAGGATTCTATGGTACAGAACCATGTCCTGTGTACAAGATTCTTTACTCTCTACGACTGGTGTCTGCCAGTTCTGAAAGGAGCGAACTAGTTTATGCCCCACCGGTGTCCCTACCTTTTGCCCATGACAAACATAATGCAATACAATCCTTACTTCCCAGCAGTAAGCCGTTTTTCCGTGCCATTAGTAGTCATTGAAAGAATTGTTTTGAAACCATTGCAATTTACAGTTTGTAAGAGTTGTATCTGTAAAAATAGTTAAATTCCGTTTGTGTACTTATAAATACATGGCGCTCAATGAAAAATTACACATCATTAGACATCTTCTGCAGTGTCACCTATACGATCTGGGTAAAAACTCTTTTAATCCTGTTGAATCTGAACAGAGATATTTCTGCCGTTGATACTTCGGTTTTGTTTTCTTAAATAAATGTTAACAACCAATCAATTTATCGTGCATTTATTTGGAACAATATTTGGTCAGAAATTCAACTTTTACAATATTGTAGTGTGCAAGGGATTTCCATATCGCCCAAAATCAAACTCAGGAACTTTAAATGTTAAATAATCAATCTGAGTACATTTTAACGTGGATCAAGTCATAAAAAATCAGATATTGTTCGAAAAATGTCAATGGCCATCGGTAGCTTTAACACAGAGGGTCGACATTTAATTAACCTTATTTTGTCAATAGCTGACCGAAATGTTCTGCAAATCACTGAAAACACGGTGTTATAACTAACGAGATGTCTTGTCTCATGTTCTTTAAGCAGTTGATAGATTACCCGTTACCGTGTGACTGTGTAATGAATATCGTCCTAAAATCATTGTTTACGATCACTCTAAAATCTTTAAGCTTAATCACCGTAAGTTTTATCTAGTAGTAGGTAAATATCACTAAATACAGTTCAATTAATTTGTGGCTGTCGCTTTTAGAATTAACTACATATTCACGCGTTGGCATCTTCAATAGCTACTTGAATTTATATTTTATGACATACTACTGCTGGCACGATATACATTCTCCAGGGACAGTTTACCGTGGTGTAGTAATAACTACCGGAAAATAGTGATATAACGTGCTGACGTCCACGTCTTATCTTCATAATATCGGGTTAAAAATATCTCACAATGGTCACAAGTATCGAGAGAATACTATATTGTTATCCCATTTCTTGAATAGCACAGACTGGCAGCAGAGAACAAATTTTCTACTTCTAAATACCAAGCCATTTAAGTTTGTTGTGTAAAGATCGGTGTCGTGATGTTTGATAAAGTAAATGATATGAATCGGGGGTCTATGACAAATCAATGTGATAGCTGGGTCTTAGTTTCCAAGAGAATCAGGCCCAAAACATTCCGGGATTTTGGTGGCCGAATGGTTAACGAGTGCGCGTTGCATCATAAGGTCTGTCAATGAGTCATGTGGCGTGGTTTCGATTCCCTACTTGTAAGTGGGGGTCGCCTGTCCAACCTCGTGGGATTTCTCCCGGTGCTCCGGTTTTCCCCCACTGCTACAGACCCCTACGCGTAGTGAATTAATGAAATACAAACTTGACCTAGTTTGTGTCGAGTGGACGTTAAACGCCTTTTCTCTCTCTCTCTCCCTATAACATTTCTTCAGTGGGCAATATGGCGAGTGACAATAGCTCTAAAGCTGTTTCCCATAGACGAACGACCAAAAGATTCTGACAGAGTCGAGGTAATTAAGCCGGTGAACTACTTTTACGTAAGAAGAAGTCGCCCATTTCATCATTGTTTATTAAAATTATGTCAAGATCTACAACATTTATGAAACTATTAAGGCACGATTGTCGTTACAATTGTTCTTAAGGTTGACGTTACGGCTGTCGTCGCGTGTACGCCAACATTCTTTAAGTATCGGAAGAGAAGCTATCGATTTATCATCGTAGTGGAATTGAAACGAAATGAAACTTTCGTCGCTAGTTATATGCTTGTGTACGCACGGTATTAGCCAGGCTGTTGTGTGTGCTATCTAATTTACTGTCGACATGGTTTTGTCAGCTCCATGGCTAGAATAGTTAAATTAACTAGTGGACAGAATATTCCACATTTTCCTGTAGTGTATGTATCGGAATTTCAGCTTAAATGAAAGATGACCATGTTGTTTAATCTTTGTTTTAAAATTATTTAATCTACGCCATTGACAGACAACCGTGACTGACAGAAGATTTGTTCGTGTTAAACAGCGTTTTTTCCAACTCTGTTACTATCATAATAAAATTACATAATAATATGGTGAAAAGAATTAATTAAAGGTAAGTTGTTAAATTTTTCATCTAAAGAGAAATCCACGAATTGTTTTGTATTATGCTATAGGATAAAGTACGGTCCCAAGGTTGCTTCAAACCATCTGTCACAGCACCTCGAGCATTTTATTAAAGATATATTCTATTTACTATACTTTAAATGAATGGGAGATCGGGAATAGGCAAAGTGTTTATGTCAGGTCCCAAGGTTGTATCCAACCATCTGTCACTGTGTCTCGCACATTTTATTTAAGATGTTTTTTATTTACTATACTTTAAATGAATGGGACATCAGGAATGTGCAAAGTGTTTATGTCAGATCCTTATCCCTATTTAAAATACACAGGGGCGTAAATGTGGGGGGGGGGGGGTTGTACACCCCCCAGGAAGAAAAATAGTCGGTCGCAAAATCAGTGCAGTCGGTCGCAAAATAAGAGCAATCGGTATCAAAATAAGTGCGCACTGCATACGTCACGCTACTCACGCCAAACTTTAGTATAAAATAACCTTGTCAACTTATCATGTTTGAAAAAATGTTGTGTTTCACTCTTATTCTGTTGTGAGTATGTTTGTCTATGAACAAAATTTCCCCCAGGGAGAAAAATAGTCGGTCTCAAAATAAGTGCAGTCACTGCAGTCGGTAATGAGGTAAACAAACAATGCCAGAATAGATCCCAAATACTATGTATTTGCGTGAATCCGTGAGCCTAAATTGCATACGCCACACAAACTATAGTATAAAATAACCATGTCTGCTTGTCATGTTTGAAAAAATGTTTGTCACTCTTATTCTGTTGTGAGTATGTTGTTCTATGAAATGTTTTTCCCTCATAGCAAAAAAATAGTCGTCTCAAAAAAAGTACTCACCGCAGTCGGTCTCAGACTAAATGAATTAATGAGACAAACAAACAATTACAAAACAGGCGAAATTGACAGATAGGCCACAAGATTCTGTCTCATTTTTTATCCTCTTGTTAGCGAGAATTTGGTTCCATTTGCCATGTCAATGACTAAAATTTTCATATCTGAATTTTTTTCGCGACTGCGGCGCTCGATTCCGTTATAACATTATTCTTCTATTACTCTGTTTCTTATACTGTCTCAGCACTATCATATTCACGATTATAGTGACCTCCCCATTATACTGGTGTGTGGGTCGTGGGGCGTCAGACTATACAAATGTTATGTCAACTCTTGCGAAACAGGGCAGATCTCGAGATTCTGTCCCATTGGCTCACATTTTTGGTCCTCTCGTCCTCA
Organism: Patella vulgata; assembly: GCF_932274485.2. Taxonomy (NCBI): domain Eukaryota; kingdom Metazoa; phylum Mollusca; class Gastropoda; family Patellidae; genus Patella; species Patella vulgata. The sequence continues at coordinate 20,544,141 of NC_065881.2, forward strand.
AGACTTTCTCCCAGCAATGACCTCAAATGCTAGGATATTGACTCAATTTTTCAAAATTTTCTCAGGTTGCTCAGTGTTATAGGCACAATTATCATATATGACATAAACTTTATGTCAACTTAAATAAAACTGCTTTCCGGCGAGACAACGATCGGCGAACAACTATACAATACTGTCTATGTTCTAATGGGACGCTTAATGTTATAGCCAGTATTTTGTTGACATTCATTGTGGGGTGGGATTTTGGATGGCGCCCTAGATTTGGAACCACCCCCACCCCTATTCCCAGCTTTTAGATCCGCTCTGCACATGGCCCCTAGAAAACTCGCACCTGTGGTGCGCGGTTCCTGACTGCGTCACTCGTACTGGGGGTATGTGCATCAGTCGGTTGCATTTTGGCTAAACACCCCACCCCCTCCCAAACAAAATCGTTATGTACGCCCCTGAATACATGCAATGTGTGATAATAATGAAAATGGTATTTAACAATTAAAGAAACTTCCACGTGTAGTTAATATGATTGATGTCAATCCGCTGTCGTTGGTTTTCGCAAATGACTTCTAGCGGTTCTTCTTATTGTGTACGTTTTTTTATGACAATAATAGCAGTTTGGGTAGTCCACTCTCGTGTAGTTTCTCTCGTGACTTCTGAGGGTTATTCTATAGTTATTTCGTAATCGTTGTTTATGACAATAAATGCGATTTGGGCAGTCCAGGTAGTCCGCTGTCATGGGGTTTTGCAAATGACTTCTGGTGGTTCTATTTATTTTGTTGATGACAATAATTGCGGCATGTGTAGTCCGGTTAGTCCGCTGTCATGGGTTTCTTCGTGACCTCTCGGAGTTATTCTAATATTATTGTAATCTTTGTTGATGACAATAATTTTGGTTTGTGTAGGCGGGTTAGTCCGCTGTCATGAAGTTTCGCTGATGACTTCTGGGGGTTCTTAAAATATTGTAATCTGTTTGGGTAGTCCAGAATAGACTCTTCTGGACCTTGTACTTATATCTTATTTGAAGTTACATTGTATGCAAAAGCCTGCCCGATTCCGATGCCTGAAAATCGAAATGTACTATTAATTTCCTAAAATAATTATAATAATACATTTACTTAAATAAGTTGAACCTATACGCTAAGCCTCTTCCTCAGTCCCGTTCAGATATCCTGGGAGCTTAATAAACTACTTCTACCATAAAAATATTATTTACCTCAAATAACTTGCCTTTTATTTGAATGGAGATTTCGAAGTTGAATGGGTGAAATAGGGGATTGCAAATCAACACACTATTAACGCTTTTGATGGAAAGGTCCCTGTTTGAATTACAGCCAGTGCTGGGGCTGTAATCAGGCACAATGATAATTGCTTCCCATAAAAATTATGTTCTATATATTGACAGATTTTCTTGTGTGACCAGAACGTTTAAAATACATTTGTTTTCTGGGAACAGTGTCTAGTTGTTCGGATGGAATGAGAAATCTAGGTATAGTAACTTGAATTGTATGATGATAGTTCTTGCTATAATAGTTAGTATATGTTCGAAAAGTTTTTCTTATATCCAGTTAGTGCAGAAAAGTAGAACGTTATATAAACCCCATTTCATTTGTTCCAGATTTAAAGCAGTAAAAGGCCAACATCAAGTTTCTCATGGAATAACCAAATCAATGAATTCGTTTCAATGAAGGACAATGTTGGTGTCAGCCATTTTCACATATATGAAAGAACTGGCTAAACACATTCCAAATATAATTTTAACACAAAGACCATTGCTACGGTAGATGCGCAACGAAGATTATAACTGACTGAAGAAACGAGCGATAACAGATACACGGTCGAATTATAGCTCTCTAATAATTCCGTTGAAGACGAAAAGTTGTTATATGAGACTGTGGAAGGATATCTGACAATTCAAAAAAAGAATTAAAAGAATTGATTGTCACTAGATATGAGAAAACGAGAAAAATAGAAAAGGCCCGTGGATTCCCTTGTTTTTATTATTCATTCTATACTTATGCCTAGGTCCCACTGGGGAAAAATCATTGGCGATGTGGAAATAAATAAATTTTCTACCGATGTCCGACGAGGCTCCCGATGTTTTTGCCCACAAAAACGGAGTATTCACGTGAGAAATGGCACTTACTACGCATTATGGATAGTCAGGTGAAAGTTCATTGGTGTTTCGGCAATGGTCACAAAGCTTCCAGATATGCGCCCCCCCCCCCCGAGCAATTGCCGTGATTCATCGGGGATGGTTCCCAATAATCGGGAAATCTCCGAGGGAGGTACCTTTTCCGCGTATCGGTGACACTTATGCCTCGGTCCCACTAGACATTTTTTGCCTCGGCGGTGTACTACCGATGGAAATTGATGAGCCTCGGAAGGCGACGGGAATAGGTTCTCTGGTATCCCGGGGAAGCTTAGGGGGCATCGCGAGCCATGTAAAACCATCGGAAAGACTCGAGAGGTTTCCAGATCCTTGGAGCTTCCTCGAGACATTGTTCGGTGATGTCTCGCCGAAGTATCAGGAGACCTCCGAGGATATTTGAATCGGGGATGCCTCGGGGAAAACAGTGTTTCAAGGAAGCTCCCGGAAAGCATTCCCGGAGTTTCCCGTGGATCTGTAAAGCTCCGGAGATGCCTCCCCGGCCTTTTTTCCCGACAAAACTTAGAGAACACATGGGCAAAATTTCAGCGCTTGTTTCCCAATTCACCCGAGGCCTCGCGATGGTTCCACGCGACCCTCCCGAAGCTTCCTTGAAAGGCCGGGGAACCTGTTCCCGACGTCCCCAAAGGTTCATCAATTTCCATTGGTAGTACATCCCCGAGGCAAAACAAACAACAAAAAACAAAATGTCCAGCGGGACCTAGGCAATAATAAAAACATGGTAATGTACAGACATTTTCCATTTTCTAGTGACAGTCAATTCTTTTTATGAATTATAGGATATCCCCTCACAGTCTCATATATCAACTTTTCTTCTTCGCTGGAATTATCAGTGAACAGAAATCGATCATGTATCTGCCATCGCTCGTTACTGAGAATAACTCGTCTTTTCCATTTTTTGCGTCACTGCCCGTTTCTCCAAATCTTCGTTACGCATCTATGGTAGCATTGATCTCTGTGTTAAAATTATATTTGAAATGTACATTATGTGATAATGGCTGACACCAACAATGTCCTTTAAAATACAAATACAAGTACCAAAGATCTAATCTACCAGAAACGAACACCAACGATGATGGTATACAATTTAAATTCAATTAGACAAATAGTTCAATACAGTTTTAATAACCCCAAAAGCCATACCCTTAAATATACGTATAAATAACAATGAATTTTACATAACTGCACTAAATCCCACAGAGAAAACGGGGTTAGGTACCCTTTAAGTTTAATTATTACATTTAATATAGGGCTCATTACTGCAACATAGTATATTAATCGTACAGTGTCATTGAATGCATATACAATTAATATATTATGTACATACATATAAATATAGTATACTAATGAATAATTAATTAATTCATAAAGGTCCTTTGAAAGAGATATGTTTGTAGTGATTTTTTAAAGAGTATCTTGAGATTTAGAGCTTTTTATACTGTCGGGTAGATCATTCCATAGGCATGGACCGCCAACACTGAAGATGATAAGGTTTGTCATTGAGTCAAGTGGCGTGGATTCGATTCTAAGTTTGCACGTGACAAGGAGTAGGGTCGCCTGTCCAACTTCTTGCGTTGCTAAAGACCCCTACGCACAAGCTAATTTTTGAAATAAAATTGGACCGTGTGCTAGTCCCGACCTAATTTCAGTCAAGTGGGCGCTAAACTCGGTTTCACTCTCGCCACGGAGAAAGTCATTTCAAAGGTGTTATTTTATTCCAACGGAAAGTAAATTATTTGTTTCAGTCACGCTATTGAGTTATGGCTAAAGTCCCGTGCCAACTTTGGTAACGTCATAGTTTTATTAAAGGGGCATTATGTAAGATTTAGATAAAGAGCTGGCCTTTCTCGCTATAATATTTCGAAAATAGATAATGCAAATTAGGCTAAGTATATTGAAAATTACATTTAAATTAGTTTATGTTAAGCGGAGTTATTAATGGTAAAGGTTTGACAATATGTGTTCATTCGAGTCTTAGCCTCACTTCTCCATTTTTAAATTAAATCATTAAATGACCCAACCGTTCTAATCTACTTCAAATCGAAGCCAACCATCCAATGGAATAGCGATTTGATTATGATCTTGTCCTGTTAATACATGTCTAATGGCCGAACCGTTCTAATCTACTTCATATCGGAGCCAACCATCCGATGGAATTGCGATTTGAATATGATCGTGTCTTGTTAAACGTGCATTATGCAAAAGCAAAATCTACTTATTACAAGTCTTTCTTTAGGCCTGAAATGTTATCTAAATTATCAATTAGACATTAATTAACTTATCCAGACCATAATAAACTCTCGATGTCAAGGCTAGCCTCCGATGTTGGCTGGATTAGATTCCTATATGCCGCTAACGGCCGTTGATAATTAAATCAGAAAAAGGGGATAATCGAGACTATGCTGTTTATATTAATGATTTTAGTAATGATGACCAAGACTATGCAAAAATTTCACCCGCTTCTTTCTCGGCTCATAGTGGATCAATTTGACTGAAATTTTCAGCAAATTACCTTTAGACTATCTAGTTTTTAACTATTATAGCGAGAACTGCCATCTCGTTATCTTATCTCCCATAATGTATCTTTAATAGATGTCTAATTAAAAATTTATATAACATTTAAGGCCCAAAGAAAGTCCTGCAATAGGCAGATTTAGCTCTTACATAATGCCTGTTTAATGAACAATTTTTAATCTAAATTTAAGTTTATATATAGTGGGCTTTTGCGTTGTATCATAAGATCTGCCATTGAGTTAAATTGTGTGGTTTCGATTCACCGGTTGTACATGACAAACTTGTACATGAACGAGTTTAAATCTAAATTTAAGTTTATATATAGTGGGCGTTTGCGTTGTATCATAAGATCTGCCATTGAGTTAAATGGTGTGGTTTCGATTCACCGGTTGTACATGACAATCTCGTGGGGGTTTTCTCTCTGTGTTCTCGAAGATATTTTTGTCTAAGTTTGAGTTGTGAGCAAATACCGTCGTCTGCTAAAATAGCCAGGAGCTATTCTAATTACTATATTTAGGAGTCGCGACATGGGGTGAGACATCGCCCCTGGACACTGTAACTCACAAAATATACGATTGCACTTTTAATAAGAAAACAGAAGCGGTAAAATTTCTTATTTGCTCATCTATCTTCAACTGGAAGTCAAGGAAACACTTGTTTACGATATCACCCTAAGTGGAAGCGGACGTTGAATCACGTCAAGACATGAATTGTCTGTACGATCCCTGCATTGGCCGAGAAAGTTCATCCAGATTTTCCGGCGTGGTTCTCCCTTGTCAGTGATGCAGGAGGGAGGGCCTGACAAGGACAGCTGTCTAGTCGTTCGGATGGGACGAAAAACCGAGGTCCCGTGTACACATTGGCGTGCACGTAAAAGATCCCTTGACAGTTGGAATTCGATATAAGAGTAGGCCGTAGTGGCGCTGTCCTGGCAAAATTTCCCTCATAGCACACTGTATGGCGTATGCCCGTCTTCATTAGCCCAGTTCGGAGCAGAACAGTAGGACGTTAAACCCCATTTCATTTCATTTCATGTCTGTTCTGTTGGTTGAGTGGTCATTAAACCCATTGCCTTTAGAGCTAAAATAAAACATATTATCAAGACACCTAACGATTCGTCGCAAATCCGTAGATTCTGTTCTCTTATCAGACTTCCTGCTCTTTAATGGCGGCTATGCAATCTCTAGCAACCCGACCGGATTCATGCGCCCTGGGCATTAGACCTGTATCTATTCGTTAAATCACATTATTCAATTTTCTATTATAGGAAAATGTTATGACTGAGTGGACCAATGATACGCTGTGTTATCTTTTTTGAAAACATAGGTCCTATTTCTAGAGTCATCACGCAAAATCATTCATTATCAGCATTCTGTCGACTGTGTCTCCAGTCGTGCGATGATTGTTCTGCTAGACTTTTGAACGATAGTACTAAATGTAACCATACACGCACGAACATAATAAATTCCTAAAGAGGAAAACATGTCATTTTTAACAGTAAATTCGAATTATTTATTAATTTAACTATGTATATACACACCTTTGTTTTTGTGTATTAATATTATGTAATATATTATTTAGGGAGAGGGGTTTTACGTAGGCCAGGCCTGTTCCCCAATCCCACTCAGACATTCTAAACAAAAATATTGTTTTATTGCTAATATGGCTACAAATTATTTCTTCATAAACTCAAATGTGTTTATCTTAACACGTAACGTTTTTGGGTGGGATAGGGATGGGGGTTGGGTCTAAACATTATTGCATCAAATACTCTAACATGTCCCAATAATCTCACCAACAACCTGAATGGCGCTAGTTTGTTTTAATAAACATATTGTAGAAATGTTTCTTTTATTGGGAAAATCCCGGATTCTCCCGCTTCAAAACCTGGCAGAAAAACGGACATGCAAAGGAGGTGTAAAAGAAAGAGAAACTATTGATCGAAAATAACTCGCATTACTTCATCACACAAAAATAGTGGTGCGACTCCATATATTACACAAAGAACAATGACAAGGTTTAGTACAGATATTTTTTTGCCAGCCCGTAACATCAGATCATTTTGTGCAGACATCCTAGGGGATAATATTTTATAAATTTCTTAAGAACTGGGGATTTTTGAGCAGTTTGACCTGACATGCCTGCCATTACATGACAACAGCAAGATTTCGCTGGTAATTCATCAGAGATCATGTAAAGAAATGAAATGGAATGGGGTTTATGTTATGACGTATGTCAAACACGGTGATATAAGGGAACTTTACTTAATCATTTTACTAAGAAAAGAAGATTCAATCGGACTACAAAATATCCCATCAAAAGATTGTATTATAGAGGTTAATTCTATAATCATGCGGTTGTATAATTTTGGCAAACTGTCCTTATTTAGTAAAAAAAAAAAAATAGTCAGAATCTAAACTGGCATAACGTATTATTATATTTACTATATCGATATGCCTAACAGTGGAAATATCCGACCACGCGTGCTCTAGGTGGGCCCGAGATACTAACAACATTCTTATAGATTGAAATCTATATAAAAAAAACCTATGTTGCTGACGTTTAAAGGGCGTATAACTCTGTTCTTTGGAACCTTAAAATAGACGAACATGGGTCTAAAAGCACATATTTCGTTCAAATTGGACTGTTCATGTATTTCACAGAACCTAATTGATTAGATTTTACAATAAATATCTTAAAATTGAATATAAATTACTTCATACACATTCATATTACCTGATGTGCGGTGAAATAAGTAAACAGTCCAAATTGAACGATATTCGTTTGCGACTGTGTAGTCCATTCTACACGTTTTTTACTACATTTTTGTCTTTGTTAATCAGCTATTACTTATTACTTTCGCATGGTCGTGTAGGATATTTGTTTTCTTTGTTCATTACAAATGGCGCCCGGAACCATAGTATACACGACTCGAGTACTGATTATAGAGTATTTTCTATGTTTTAAATATTGGATATTAGGATAAATATTTTCCTGGCAAGTTAACAACATCAGTATTGATTAAATTGATCAATACTGAATTATAATAATTCGTGCTTTTAATTTCGAATAATTATGGAGCAGAATCTGGTCAATTACAAATAGCTACAAATTGATTAAAATACTAATCATACAAGAAACATTAATTTCATAAAACAACATAATACAAAATAATACAATAGGTACAATTAAGAAGCTCTTATTATGTTCTAAGTAGATTAGGCTTAGTATGTAGTAGATGTACTAAAGACTAATAAACGCTAAATCGCTATTCTTTGGCACCTAGAAATGGACACAAATGGGTAGCAACGCATATAATAATGTAATATGAATGTATATAAACTTATTTACATTCAATCGTTTCTGTTTTTACTGCAATTTCTAATCAGTTATGTGTGGCGAAATACGCGACGAGTCTGAATCGAATGGCAGTCTTTAGCGTCTGGTTAGTCCAGTCTTCACATGGGATGTGTTTAGCCTCGTTCATCGAGTCGCTTCATGCAACTGGCGCACGAAAACATTCTGACACACGAATCGTGTGCTAATTTAAAAATTTTCATTTTGTCTTAAATATTAGAGACCAAATTTTCACTGTAAGATAACAATATTAATGTTGATTTAAATTGACCAATTAGTCGTGTATGCCAATGTCGAAGACTGTGGATGATATTGAATTAAAGACTTGGTATGATAATGCGATAAGCTGAAACGATTTCTGTAAATCTGACATCAAATATAATAAAATAAGTTTTTCCGAAATATTTATGTGAAAATTTTAATTATTCCACAAATATGGCATATAATAATTGTACCCAAAACTTAGAGTTTAACGTCTAGGACTAGGTTATTTCAATAATTCGCTACCACTTATGACGGGTCATGAGTAGTTGGTTAAAAAGGGTGGACCCACGAGGTTGGACATGCAACCGTACTCGTTGTCTTATACAAGCGGATAATCGAAACCATGCGTTTTAACCATTAGGCATTCTTTCCACACACACCCCCCATCCCCATACATCCTTACAGATCCGTTCATTATGTTTTCAAAATTCTCTTTACATTAATAGCGCGATTTTTTCCATTAATGGTCGTAGCCAAGCTGTCAAATTTAAACTATATTAATCACCCACGTTAAAAGGGATTTTATAAATATTTTATGGCCTACATTACGGACCAGGCATTCCGTACCCCTCTACTCTATATATCAGTATGACCGTACATCAATAAACGTCCCATCAAACTGGAATGAACACGGTCTTTTACTTAAATATCACATCTTAATGGACAGAAAACGATCAATGTAGACACTTGAATTAGGTATCTCCTGAAAGTCCCATGTTCGACATCCCAATTACCCCAGAAGTGTAAGTTGATGCCAAACTCGTAATGTTTGTCACTCTGGTGTCTGGCTTCGATTATTTAATTACTTAAATTGTTCTGCATATTAGTTAATTGTGTAGTACCAGTTTTCAGTATTTAGGTCATCCATTTCACTGAAAGTATTGTGTCTGGTTCGTTGGATGAGTCACGGTTCCTCTCACAGCCTTTGATGGTCATGTTTGTGCAGATGTTTGAAATATTCTTTCCAATTGATAAATATGTATTAAGGATCTCCACCAACCATGAAATATAATGAATGAAATCGGGTTTAACGTCCTATTTTTCTGCACCGACCTGGCTAATGAAGACCGACATACGTCATGAAATGTGCTATGAGGGGACAGCGGCATTTCCGCCTACACTTCATCAAATTGCAACTGTCAATGGATCTTTTAGGTACAGGCCAACATGTACATGGAACCTTCGTCCCACCCGAAGAACTAGACAGTGTTTCTTGCCAAACTCTCCGTCCTACATTACTGATAAAGTAGAACTTTTAGGAAAATCTTGACATACTTTCTCACCCGACACAGGGATCGAACTCCGGCCGCTTTGTTAATGAGCTACCACATTACTCGCTGAGCCACCGTGGCTCCTAGGGAAATATACCTTTAAAGATATTTAACTGCGTGTTTCAGTCACCTGCTGTTTTTATCATTTACCATCGTGATATACAGCTTTTAATATAGCCATTTATATACTTACAAGTTACATCCTGCTTCACCTAACACAGGTGGCCATTACAATCTCTCCAATCCAATTAAACGAAAAACGAGAGCTGTACTTTTATTTATATATATATATATTCATTACTTAACACGAATAATGGCTATGGTGCTCCAGATTCTATGATTAAATACGTAATATGATTATCTGGACATTCACTAATAACGATAGTGAAAATAAGTAGTGTTAGATAATTCATATAATTCACCTATATTATATTGTATTTGTAAAGAAACTTATTAACAATATATAACTGAAAGCCCGGTTGATGACGTGATAATTTTCTTCTTGTTTCCTGGTTGATGGGTTATAATTAAATAAGAAAGTAGAATAGTATAAATATTATACGCTTTTCCTTGAACTTCCTTGTCCAGCACCGAATGAGTATACATATATATGTTATGGTAATATCATCGTGAATTTGTTTTAGACCTGACCGGTTTTCCAGCAAATACAAATCTTATTTAGGCTACATCCTGAACCAGTAACTGGACATGACGTCATATCAGCCATCTTGGAATTGTGACGTTTATGTGATATCAAAAGTCCGTCAATCGGTGTGCATTTGTCCAAAGGATCAGCATGCCAGGTTCCACGACGATGGTACTCGAACTCGAAGTAGTGGCTTTTGTTTTTAGGAAAGTTTCGCCCCACGAAGAATAAGAAGACCGACAATTGTCTGGAACCACTTCCTGGTTCAACCCGTCTTTAAAGATCAGCCCGAAGAACTCATTACGGAGCGATGTACACTTTATTAGTAATTGTTCTTAGGTTTAACATTGATTTGTGCTGTTTCATTAATGGACTTTGGTGAAAATTGCTTTTGATCACGCAAGTATGTACGCTTCAACATAATAAGTTTTATTGGGATTATAAAAGAATGATAGAATCGGTAAATAGTGCTAACCGCTTACTAAACACGAAGAGAACGAAGATTTCTTATTAGCTTATTTGTCAGCTTATGGACATGTTTACGTGGTCTACTTTAATAAGCATAAATTTGACAGTTGACTTTGTATTGTGTTGTCTGTTACATGCATTACACTTTGACGTAGAATGCTCTCCTTGGGTCGAAAATGTTATTAAACAGGTTGGAGTTTTTATTATAATTAAAAACCGGCGCCAATGTGTATTTTTAATACATCTTCTTGACTGGTGTTATATCCTTACGCATTATTTTGCTTAGCTTGCTAGTCAAATAATTCTCCAGAAGGTGGCGTGGTTGGTGGTTGGTGAGATAAACATTCGTTATCCCAGACTAAGTTTATGTTCATAATCTACCAAAAACGCATCCGTCTACAAATTCTCCAAAACCCTTATGTCACATTTCAGTGTCTGTTCCAGGAATTGGCATCATGTTAGAAAAATACACCAACCATAACCTCCCATCGGAACCTCCAGTTACAAATTTCTTGATAGTTAGTTTAGTTAGTTGGTTAAAGGCCGCTTCCACCGAGAGTTAATTCGCAGACAAATGTTTGCTAAGAAACTTGCTAGAAGAGCCAGTCGGATAAGAATATGGGAACGAAAAGGGCAATTTCCAGCACCATCCCCGTAGATAGAGGCGCAGTTTTAGCTTTTCATCGGTTCGGGAAATGTGGTGTTTATTCTAACGGAAGTTCCAAATTATCAGAGCTTCGATTTTGGTTGCTAACCTGGAGGTTCCAGCTTCAAAGTTAATCGGCATGTTCCGACATGGTTTATTCCTGTCAGTGGTGCAGGACTGATGGTTTGGCAAGGAACAGTGTCTTGTCGTTCGGATGGGACTAAAACAGAGGTCCCGTATACACATTGGCGTCAAGAACTCTTGACAGTTAGAATTCGAGATAAGAGTAGGTCGTAGCACTCTTTAAAAGTTTATGACAAATTCCCGGGTGAAGCAAAAAAGTAGGACATTAAACCCCATTCATTTCATTTCGAGCTATATCACTGCCAAGCTTCTGTTCTCAACAAGAGAATCCAAACGTTAATCTGTTTATCATCATCAATCTGTTTTCTATTCCATTCACGTTCGTCCATCTAAAGTGTTGTAAGACATATTAATTGAAGGCACATCAGTCGATTCGCATGTCAAACACATTCAGCCCACAACAGCCTTCATCTGACTGTTCTAATAACATCCCGATGAATCGCGGCTAACTTACTTACAGCTAATGCCATTATGTGAAAACCAGCTGACTTGAAGACGACTTCTTTCAAGCGAAATGTAAAGTGAAATTTAAAAAACATACTTTTACGTTCATTCCGCTTCGTTAAATCTTTAAAAATCAATTTATAAGCACATTATCAAAAGATTCTTCTTTGCTTAAAGCAATTATACCGTTACTGTATTTCGTCTTCTACGGGCTAAATTACAATGATGGTTGCATAGATTAGATTAGTAACGGAGTTCAACGAACAAAGTTTCTAGGTTAAATTTTCTACTTTTTTTTATCTCTGTGTGCTAACCGATTTACAACAGATTATTTAAATAACCAATTTGTACAGTGCATGCACGGTTTCTTATGTAAATGCATGAAAAGGTATTGGGTTTAACCCTTTCCCTTGCAACATATTTCATACCTGATCCCCGACAACTGGGTGTATCACACCCGTATATCTTTTAATAGACATTACATTGAACAAAAGTAGTAAGTAAGTGCTTTTTTTACAAATTATAAACATACATCAGATAAACATCTACGTGCGCACGAGGCACACACACACACACACCCACCCCCACACACCCACCCTCACACACACACACACACACACACACGCACACACGCACCTCTTACTTCATCTCTCACGCCGGCCTCCCTCTCTCTCTCTCTCTCTCTCTCTCTCCCATTCTTTTATTTTGATCATACATGAAAACTATTTGTATGAAATTAAATTGTCAGGGACTGTAGAAAAAAAAATTGAACCCGCACAAATTCCACCAAAATACAAATACGATGAATTGAATCAATCCGGCAATGCACAACAACTATCTTGAAGATTAGATAGAGTTTCGTTCAAATCCCAAAAAACGAAAAGCGAGTAATTACAAAAGTACGGAGCTCCCAGGTGGATTACACCCAGTTGTCAGGGAAAGGGTTAGCGGCCTACCTCGCTGTAGACCGGGATAATGAAGACGAGCATACGCCATGCAATGTTCAGTGGGGAAATCGTTGCCCGGGCAGAGGCATTTCCTCCTACTTTCAATGTTCATAATTTCCATCAATTGGCCTGATCCCTTTCTAACTTATTTATGGCTAAGTGAGTAAGACACTGGCTTGCTAGCCTGGAGGTCGCGGGTTCGATCCCAGTGTTGGCTGAGAAAGTTCATCACGATTTTCCGGCGTGGTTCCCCCTTGTCAGTGGTCGGATGGGAAGAAAAACCGAAGTCCCGTGAACACTTTGGCGTACAATTATAAAATCCCTTGGCATTGGAATTCGATATAGCTTATTTGTGCAATAAAATATGTAAACTAGACTAACTGCCAATGTGCACGCATAACCCCAGCCTTTCATCCCATCACCGCGCCACTGACGATCTGAAACCAAGCTGTAAATCCCGTGATATTGGTGTTCTAACTCTGCAAACTGTGTATAGTATGGTCGCATCTTTGTTAGTTATCCAGATGTTAATTCAGATGTTAACAATGCTTAACAAAGGCATATCATTATTATCCATCACACTTTCACTGATTATAAGAAAGGTTATATGGTTGAATGATTAGTCCCCACAATGTTTAAAGTACACAACCAATTTAATTTCCTGATGCATTAGATCTGACACCAGGAGTAGCGGCTTTTAACCATCAGAGTAACATCCATCAAAATGCCATTTTCAGAATCTAGTTCTCGAACCGCGGTCTATAATTCCTAAGGCTTACCAGTACTTTACATTAATTTTGTCCCTGGAAACCATGTATTTTCCTTTGTCGTCTTTGGGAATCTAGCAATTGTTAACGTGGATTATCAGAAACCCACAATCGATGTCCGATTCGGACAAACAAAGTCACGACCACATAATACGTCTGTCATTTCGAGACAAAGATGTGTTTATGCGTGCAATGCGAGGGTGGGCTGTTTTGCCCGGACAGCTGTATTTCGTCATAGACTACTCTTTTTTGATTTTATGAACCATTAAACACACTTTCCGTGTTAGCCCTGTGTTATGCGACACTCGAGACAAGCAAAGACGGGACTTGAAGAAGACCCCAAGGTGTTTCTCGACATATTTCAAAATAGACTGCTGGACGCAATTCAAAGTAATAAATAATTATTTCTCGACCAGTAATCAGACTAAACCCATTTGTTTTTGTTTTTTACTACAATTTGTTGTGTTTTTTTTTTAAAAAAATGGCTGACAGATAGTAATCATTCATAACATGAAAGGCCATTATTGATTGGTTCTTGCAATAGTATTACGCTCGTCAACTTCAGCTTTCACCACTTGTAAAATGTTGAGAGACTTTCTGATTCATTAAGACGCATTGGAATGGAAGGCACCGAGGTTTGACCTTACCATCGTTAATTTCTTTCCTACTGTTAATAGACATGTTTTCATACAGATAGTTCCGTTAACGTCAACGTTAGCAAATTAACATGGTAGTTGTGAACTGGTAATGTCCATAATTTAACACGCAACTGTCACTAACAGTGAGTTTATAGTGTATATTATCCTGTTCTGAACACTTATCATTTACATAGACTGTTACCCCCTATCTATTAAACTGTACGGTAAATACTGGTTTAATTGATATTAATGTCTGCTTATTTTACACGGCGATTTATATTGTAGCAAATTACAGGTCGTGTCAATAGATTAATCACTTAGTTCTATAGTTAAACAGCTTATGTCCATTATTCACCCATGTCATCAATATCAATGGGTGAATAATCCGTGTAATGAAATAGAATGGGGTTTAAAATCCTACTTTTTTCGGCAACAACAATTGGGATTTAATCACACCTCGTAACCATTTCAGGGGGCGGCGATTTCAGTCAGAATCAGAGTAAAACTAAAATTCACTTCGTTATACAAGTTGCCCTGCTTAAATGTAAATAAACAGTTTATTTCATGTTCTGTTTTCACATATTTTAAAAATCTTCCTTTCTCGCATTTCTCAATAATAAGCCCAATGGTCGAGTTTTAGGGGTTTACAGTCAAGGCATCCCCGAACCTCTTTCAACTTTTATAAAAAAAAAATATACCAAAACATTAAATAACTAGATTTCTCTGGTGATGGTTAATTTTAAAGATGTCATCTTGTTAACACCGGATCTCCGTCCTGCACCACTGATAAAGTGATGTCACGATCGAAAATCACCAGGAACTTTGTCGACAATGCGCTCTTTAAATGAATTAAATTAAACGAAATCTAACGTCTTACTCTACTGGGCTGATGAAGGCTGGCACGGCCGGTTGTAGAATATACGGGGCCCAATTTGAGATATGAATACATTGCAGGATATGAATAACTTTTACTATGCATATATTCTTTCATATATTAGACCAACTATGCTTACTTCACAATTAGTAATTGATTAATACGCCACTTGCCGGCAAGACTGCTGCAAGATTGCCTGGAAATATTTTAAGTTGGTGAGCTGGGGACCCCCTTTCTAATGCGGGGGATAATTTGGGGAAATTAGTCAAACGTGCCACAAACCGGCCCTGAAGGCGGACATACTCAATGTTGTGTGCTATGGCGGCAATAAACCACTCTTATTTCGATTTCCAACTATCGAGGGATATTTAACATGATGTCCAAGGTATGCATGGAGTCTCAGTTGTTCGCATCATCCGAACGACTAGGTGCTTTTCCTCGCCAGGCACTTGGTCCTGCAAAACTAACAAGGGCACACGAGATCGGAAAATCCTTGCCAGTGGTGCAGGATGGAGGGACCTGACAAGAACAGTTGCCCCAGCCGTTCGGATGGGACGAAAAACCCAGGTCCCGTGTATACTTAGGCGTGGACATACAAGGCTTTGACATTTTCGCCTACTCTTATTCTAATTCCATCTTCTATCTTCCAAAGAGCTCAGTGTCCTACCGCTTCACTTCCGCCACCTCCTTCACGTCACAGATCATCATCCGATAACCCGATAGTGTAGAATTCCTTCACTGACGTTTGTGGATCGATTTTAATATCAACTGTTCTTGTCATCAATATAGCACAGGGTTTAAAATGTATTTGACATCCTGCAGTAGATCTTAACGAGAAAGAAATTGTCGATGTAAAAATATCTTAGAGCTTGTACCGATATTGAACGAACCATTTTATAACCTCATTCTGTCGCAGTACGGCGCTAGTCATCTTGATAATGATAGACAATAATTGATATGGCGTGGGGGGATAAACATTCTCTCGTCTAGATCTGTATCCGGTATCACTGGAACGTTACATCCGTTTCTTGCTGATTTCATTTTCCGCTCGTAATAGAAAGGGATGCCAAAAAGTGATACCTTATTAGCGGGATTTAGAGTTCTTTCAAGAACGGATGTTCAAATACAGGAAATTTTAGACCTTCGTTATATTAGAGACTGCAGTCTTCCACGAATAGAACTCACAAAAGATGCACCCCCATGCAAGTAATCAATTATAAATTGTGTAAATTTGGTATTAAAGAAAAACACCTAATCTTTGCTCGACTCCAAAATTTTCGTTATGCAACAAATGGTCAGGTCTTTGGTCCAACATTTTATCATTAAAATTTTCAGATACACAAACTTGAAGTAATACTAAAAACCATATAACTATCCGCCGTACATATCACCGTAACAATACTCTTAACTCTGGTATCCTTCCGTCTCTAAATCATGAATATTCACCAAAACCTGGCAGAAAATGATAACCAAACCTTCTTCGATTCTGGACTGAAAAGACAACAAAAATTACCATGCAAATGGGGAGATAGTGATATTTAATTTTGCCCCCCCCCCCTGAAAATTGTATAATGAGAAAGAGCGGGGCGGGGGGAGTTAGTGAGATTTATATAGCGTGCTCTCGAACAGACTAGGTCATTTCTGGACTAACCTATGGTACAATATTATTTCAATAATTCGCTTGTGCGTAGGGGTCTTTAGCTGTGGGAGGAAACTAGGGGACCCTACCCCATGTCACACACAAGCGGGGAGCCGAAACCTCTTATGATTTAGAAACGTTATGAATATTGTCCGTTTTATAATTTGGCCTTTTAAAATGGTGTGCCATTTTGGCTTCTGGTTTCGTTCGTGCTTTAGTTCAAAGGTCTGTCATTGAGTCAGGTGCCGAGGTTTTGATTCCAAGCTTGTACGTGACAAGACATGGAGTCAACTGTTTAATCCCGTGGATTGTCTCTGGATTTAAATGTTCCCCACCCCACCCACTGCTTAAGACCCCTACGTTTAAATCCTAACTCGTCAACCCTTCACAGAGCATAAAACTGAACCATATGTTAGCCCCGAAATTACCTATTTTGTGACAAGTGGACGTTAAACCCCATTTCTCTCCGAAATTTCAGGAATAGACATTCACTACCAGTATATATTGCTGTTTACTCTGTAGATCCGTCTTCATTGGTCCAGTCGATGCAGAAAAGTAGGACGTTAAACCCCATTTCGTGCCATTGCTCTGTGAAGGGTTGACAAGTGTCAGTCAGTTAGGATTTATAACGTCGCGTGTTTATGAAGTATCTGTTAGTTCGGGCTTATTATTTTATATCTTGAGGCCATATATTATCTCCTCTAATTGTTCCTCACTACTAATAATTTGGTTTGCTTCTATTTCGCTCTTCTTAGCTGCAATCATCGATCCACACAATTTCTTCTTCGTGGATAGATTAATCCAGATTAGTTTCAAAATGAATTGAAATGGAGTTTAACATCCCACTTTTCGGCTGCAACCGGGTTTATGAAGAACATGTGCTATGTTGGAAATTTGCCCAGACAGCGACGTCGTTGCATATTCCAATTGGTATAGGTACACGGTGCACGTAGGTTTGGAGGGTGGATGGCTGAATGGTTAGTGTGTGCACGCTGTATCATAAAGTGTGTCATTGAGTCAACTGCCGTGGTTTCGAATCCCCGGTTGTACGTGACAAGGAGTAAAGTCGCCTGTCCAACCTCGTGGGTTTTCTCCGGGTCCTCCGGTTTCCTCCCACTGCTAAAGACCCCTACGCGCAAGCGAATTATTGAAATAAAATTAAACCATATGTTAGTCCCGAAATGACCTAGTTTGTGTCGAGTGGACGTTAAACTCCATTTCTCTCTCTCTCTCCTCTCTCTCTCTCTCTCTCTCTTTCGCACGTAGGTTTTTCGTCCTATTCGAGCGATTAAAACCCCTTTGGTCGTTGCAATGAACTTCAAACTTCTCCTGTATCACTGATTAGGAGAAAACCAGTCTATTATAGAAAAACTTAGTTCGTGGGACCAACGTCACCATGGCTCCCCAATTTAATTTCAAGCAGACCGCAATGGTTCCCTTTTCAAGAAATTCTTCCCTTTAATTATTATTCGCATACGGGGTTATAATTATGTTATTAATAGATCAAAGTCAGGCTCTTAATTTGTATAAGAACCGTGAAGTATCGAAGCACGCAATCTTCATTAAAATGTGGAAAGTGGCCTGAAGGAAAGATTTGCCCGCAATGACAGGCAGCTTGACACTTTATTATTGTCGATATATTGATTTTGTTGAGATATGCCGTTGACGAATAACTTGGTAAAGTAGTCTGTGTCAAGGAAACATCCTGTGTTGTAACGCATCAGCGAATCTTTATTTTGATGGGGGCGGTGAGTACAGTTATTTCTAGTTCAATAACAGAACTTCTTTAAAATGATGTATAGGAATTTTAACAAATAACAAAAGTGATAAAGACCATAAAGCAAGCTAAAATTATTTGTCTTCATAAATCAGCTTTTGGTCATCAACTGTTGAATCCTAGAAATTCTAACAGTTTAAATGAGCTAATTCACTATTCCTCGGCACCTAGAAACGGACACCAATAATAATTGGTCGCAACGTATATAATAATGTAATATGAATGTATATAAACTGATTTACATTCAATCATTTCTGTTTTACTGTAGTTTCTAATCAGTTATGTTCAGCGAAATACGCGAAGAGTCTGAATTGAATGGCAGTCTTTGGCGTCTGGTTATTCCAGTCTACAGTACACCTGTAGTATTCTCCTACATTGAACATGTTTAGCCTCGTTCATCGAGTCGCTTCATACAACAGGCGCAGGAAAGCACTCAACATTTTCATTTTGTATTAAATATTGGATATCAGAAGCGGTAAGATAACAACATCAATGTTGATTTAAATTGACCAATAAGACGTGTTTGCAATGTCGAAGTCCGTGGATGATATTAAGTCAAAGACTTGACTTCTTTAAGCTCTGGTACTTGCATTCTTCTTAAATAATGTCCAATGTTTATATATATCTTTCTATAATGTTGAGGGGGGGGGGGTGACCGAAATGTTAGCGCGTGTGCGCTGTATCATAAAGCCTTTTATTGAGTCAACTGACGTGGTTTCGATTCCCCGATTGTACGTGACAAGGAGTCGGGTCGCCTGCCAACCTCGTGGGTTTTCTTCGGGTCCTCCGGTTTCCTCCCATTCCTAAAGACCCCTACGTGCAAGCGAATTGTTGAAATAAAATTGAACCATATGTTAATCCCGAAATGACCTGGTTTGGTCTCTCCCTCTCTCTCGTGGACCCTTGTTTCGTAACCAGTTCGCTTTAACCATTACACAAAAATCTACTTTCCGTAGTAGAAGTAATACATGCCTTGGAGATAAAGAAAATAAGAAACGAATGATTGGTGGATTAGCCGCTGATTTGAGTGACATATTGCTATCCTTTTTTCTCTAAGTTAAACCACCGACATTCTAGAACCTGTTTCTACTGTCATTGTAATCAGGTTTCCATTACAGCAAATATCTAGAGTATCTCAATGTCTCAAGTATCTGTTGAAGATCGACAATCTCGCTTAAAGGACTTTATAAATACCGTAATATTGCCAGCCTTGACATAATATGGGCTTCTTCAGACATGGTTAAAGCGGCTTATAGGAAAACCGAAACCTATAATATGAGCTTTCAGTGAAATTGCCTGGATACAACTAATATGATGAACTATATTGGATGCCTTTAGTCATGCGTTCAAATTTTTAGTACAGTCTTGTATCGATTTGATTTAGATGCCCTAAGGCGGTGCTTGTGTATTGGACAAGCAAACAATTCAAATATGATCCGTGATTTAAAACCCCATAAATACCATACCAGTTCATCCCCCTTTTACAGACTGGATTGCGTGATAGTCCATATCCTGTAAAATAATAAATTAGATGAAGTGCGCACCATGAGGGACCCCCATCTTCCTTTGCAATTATGGGGTTTCGTTTTCAACGCAATTCCACCCAACTACACCAGACAGTGGGAACATACAAAACGTAGGCTGTCTATTTACAATAAACCCCGCTTGAGAACGACACTAAGCTGATTAACCGACATTTTAATTCCTAATTCTACGATTTTACCCCCAAAACACTAAGTATATGGCTTCCACTTACTGAAATTGTGTGTATGACAGTGTGTGAATAATATCATTATACCATGTTTTGGATCAGTGATTCAAGGCGGAGATCTATTCTCGAAGAAATCTATTCTGCCCTCTGTGTGCAGAATACAGTGGTAGGGGTATGGACAAAAACAAAATAATAATTAAAAAAATGGTTCATTAACTAATTTAAAATGCTTATTGTAATGTTAATACATAAGTTACTGTCCGATGCTGAATACACATTTCACCAAATTATTTTACATTTACGCTAATAAAACTGAACCAGTGTGAAATGTGTTTAATAGCTTCAATCATATCCCCTGGGGTTGTTATTGAAAATGTTGAACGATTCAATGATAACTGAGGACTATGAAGTTCTAACATAACCGTGTATAAAAGGGGCGTAACTATGGGATATGTTTTCACCGTTCGATCCGATGATCTAAAGCTTAATAACCACAATGAAATGAATTGAAATGGGGTTTAACGTCCTACTGTTCTGCTCCTAACCTGGGCCAATGAAGACGAGCATACGCCATACAGTGTGCTATGAGGGAAATTTTGCCCGGACAGCCGCGCTACGGCCTACTCTTACATCGAATTCCAACTGCCAAGGGATCTTTTACGTGCACGCCAATGTGTACACGGGACATCGGGTTTTCGTCCCATCCGAACGACTAGACAGCTGTCCTTGTCAGGCCCTCCGTCCTGCATCACTGACAAGGGGAAACCACGCCGGAAAATCTGGATGAACTTTCTCGGCCAATGCAGGGATCGAACACCTGCCCCCCATGCTAGCGAGCCAGCGTTTTACCCACTTAGCCACGTGATTCTCTAATAACCACAAAGTGCCCGATATGTAAAAAATACTACAGGGGATGACTGTCTTGGGGTTTTCTCTATGCCTAATCAAAGGAATCTGTAGATTGTGACGTCATGGTATTTTCCTGTGTGATTTCCTAAATTCATGCCCGCTTACTGGTCTTTGCGCCTAAAAATCAAGAATTTTCACCAAACTATGACAAGAAATATAAATTCAAAACCCTTCTTCGACCCTAGCCCAAAAAAGTGAACAATAAATGGCGCGAAAGGGGGAAGTTAGATTGTATATCCAAGTTTACGTCCGCTTTCATCTAGGGTGATATGGCAGACACGTGTCTCTTGCAAAAAGATAAAGGGATTGCTATAAATAGACTACTTATAACCTACAGTTTCAAATCAATCAGAATGGAAACGGCTGTATTTTAAACAGCCGGGCTGCACCTAATTGATTAACGAACCATATTATGTATTGAATTATACTTCAATATTTAAAATTATCTATTTATCTCTTTACAGGTAATTTAGACTTGTCATGAACTGATACCTGGACTCAGTGGCGACAGTGGACATTTTGTGAAACAACATGGCGACCATAAATCATACAGCGGGAATATCCAATAGTGGAACATCAATGTCTAACGTCTCAAGTTCATATTCAGGTTTTGATTATATGGAAATACTCATGCAGTCGAAAACAGAGAAAACTTTAGAACATACGACGGAATATATTTTGATCACATGCTTTGCTATTCTAATAACGTTTGGTGCGGCTGGAAATGGCTTGGTATGTTTTGTGGTAACCAGAAATGCCCAGATGAGAACTCCGCGCAACATTTTCATTATCAATTTAGCTATTTCCGATTTTACGCTATGTTTATTCACGCAACCCTTAAACCTCTATAAAATTTTACAATACCACTGGACCTTAGGGAGTTTTATGTGTAAATTTGCCACCATGTTTCAAGGTACGAATGTCTTCGTATCAACGATTAGCATCACCGCCATAGCGTTAGACAGATTTCAGGTGATTGTGTATCCTACAAAAGACAGTATGAAGCGAGCAGGTGCGGCCATTGCGTTGATAAGCATCTGGCTTATATCATTTTTAATGGCTAGTCCATTCCTTCTGTTTTCTATTTTAAAAAAGGCCCAGCCGCTACCCGATTTTGATTTCTATATCCATATCTGTATAGAGGATGTGTTTTTGATGACCGAGAAGAGGGCGTACTCGGTTGCTCAGATTGTTGTTCAATACGTACTTCCTATTGTTATTGTTATTGTAGCTCATCTAAGGATATGTAATAAATTAAAATACAGAATGGTTAATCAAAGTAATCCGGTTGGAGCCAGATCACCATATCAGAGGAAGAAAAACGAACGTCAAAGAAATCGCAAGCGGAAGACTAACTTCCTTTTAATCGGCATTGCCGTTGTTTTTGCGCTTAGCTGGTTACCGTTGAATATTTTCAATCTGCTGAGTGAATTTAACGTGGACGTTTTTAGATCAGATCTCCAGGGTGAAAATCGTAATATTAACATTAGTTTAGCCTATGCTATTTGTCACATGCTAGTGTTGGCGTCTGCTTGCTTAAACCCGGTCCTGTATGGGTGGTTAAATGATAATTTCAGGACAGAATTTATGAAGGTTTTGTGTTGTCAGTGCTGCAAAAACGTCCAAGCGTGGTTAAAGCGAGCTCCGTGCTGTCCTAAACCAAACATTCAGAACTCTAATGTTCCGGCGATTACATTCACGACAGCGGGTACTAATGGCGGGTCGTGTCACGTTGACGATGATGATTTTACAATAACTCCAGCTAAATCTTTTGATGATGTATCTCATGTTGAAGCAGAAGGGGAACCGGCTATACCTTTAAAACACGAACTCGGATTTAAAACTCCACAATTTGGATGCTCTTTAACACCGTAGATGATTGCAGGAACTTTCGATTATGAAAAATCATGGAAATGTCCTGAAAGAGTAAAGGTATTTAATGTGACGATCCATTTAGGGCTTAATACTGAAGATCTGTATCATTGGCACTAATAAAAGTAATAGAAAGAGAAATGCAAACTCCTATGAGTATATTATATAAATCGTTTGTGAAAGGCGATTCGGATTGCAGCTATATAATTATTAGTTTGTTATATATGACGGAATTTTATCTTAATATCCCTTAACAGTGGGTTTAATGTGGGAAATCGCAGTAAATTGATGATAATAACAGCTTTTATGTTTGCAAGATTTATGAGCCAACGTGATCTAACTCTTAATAATAGCATGAAATGACTCAAGATAAAAGATGTCGTAAATATGCATTGAACAATCCGCGTGTGTGGTATGCTCTGAAAGGTTAAAGGGATTTCAAAAAGCTCTGTGCACCAAAGAATAGTGAATAATAAACAGTTTATATAGTCAGAGATAAAATCACTTTAGCATTATTAAAGGGGGGGGGGGCATAAATTTAAAGTAAATATTATAAGTTAAGTACATCTTGACCATGGAATGTGAACGTATTTTAATGTGATAATGTTTTAATAGATGAAAACGTTAATGTGTGAACGACAAACAACTTTGTATAGAATTTAGAGGACTGTTTTGTGTATTCCATACGGAGCGGTCGTGGTGGTTGATGGGTAGGGAAGCAATGTCCATGGTTCGAGTGGGCCGGGATGTTTCAAGCCAGGTTCACAGTTTTCAGGGGTGACTCCGGTTTGACTGACAGAAAAAGTATGCTTAGATATTCGGGTTGGATGAAAACCCGTGACTCAGCCTTGTACACGCTTCGGGCACCTAAATGTACTCCTGGAAGTTGAAATCTCAAGAAGCGTATGCGATCGCTGCACAATCTCGACCTCTAATGATTTAAGAGGAATGAAATGAGCCATAACACTCTCTAAATTCTAAACAAAAATTGTTTAGACGTTGAGTAATTTTTTATTCTTCAATGTTTTCTGTATAATATCTGACGGTTTTAATATTGTTTCGAAATAATGACCAAAACCACAGAGTAATGTTCCTGAAGAAATATTAAAACTTCAACAGAAACTACAAGAATAATGTAATTCGAAAATTCCTTTATATGATGAAAATAAAGCTTTGTAAAACAGAATCTGTTTCTGAAATTTGGTAAAATCGAGATAATAGTCTTTCTGAATTATGTTAAAATCGAGATAAGTGTTTTTGAATTATATTAAAATCGAGATAACACTTTTTCTGAATTATGCTTTTTTAATTGTGTTCAAATCGAAGTAACGGTGTTTCTGAAAAGCTTAAAACCTAATTTGTTAAATATGAGATAAACATTAATGAAAATATTTTAAACAGGTAATTTTTTGTATATTTAGAATATAGTATGTAATTAAAATATTTCATTAAAATTTACGATTTTTTGACAAGAGATTTTCGATAAAATAAAACGTTGTGAGTATGTTACTTATTAAATGTTGTTTGGGAGTCTTAATGTATTTTACTATGCTACGGTGTATGAAATAAGCGTGCAGTTAACCCAAAATATGCAGTGAATCAACGTGGAATATATAGTGGAACGAAGTGTTGAAACACATTTAAAAACCATTATAACATTTTTATAAAACAACAACAATTTTTTATCATGCTTTCAATAAATCACCAGCTCTGGCATTAATAATATTCATACCCGACCTCTCCGTATAACCTAAGCATTGTATAATGAACGCGTGGGATAAAAGCAGATTGGGAAATATAAGTAATTATTTTGATTCCATACAGACAATCTCAGCTACATAAAATGGTCTGGTCTTAGTGCGGATATGGCAATTGACAAACTTGAAGGGATGAGGGTAGACCTTGAGACATATCGACGATCAATAAAACAAGATTATAATCTAAAAGCCAGAAAGATCATCTAGTTCTCCTAGGTGTTTAATATATATAATACAAATCCTATTAGTTTTACATATGTGTATATACAACAATTTACCGCGGTTTTTTTTCTTCCCGGGTATTATTATAGCTTATAAATGGCGAGAAATCGATAATTGTGCTATAATTACAAAATAATATGAAACACGCGTGTCTTTCACACGGTCCTGAACCCTTCATATTAAGTTCTCACTATCGCAAATAATTGGAAGCATAGCAAAGGTCGTATATTTTAGAGAGTTATTATTGATGTAAAACCTGTTTGGTATCTTTAAAGAATGATATCATTCCACAACATTCACTACAATGGAACATTGCAATTATAAAATTTATTAATATAATGGTATTATTTCAACAACATAATTATTAAATGTCGGTATCTCTAAAGAATGGCATTATGTCAACAACATATATTATGCTGGTATCATTTCAACAACATATATTAAAATGCCGGTATCTCTAAAGAATGGTATCAATTCAACAACATATATTAATATGTCGGTATCTCCAAAGAATGGTATCAATTCAACAACATATATTAAATGTTGGTACCTCTAAAGAACGGCATCGTTTCAACAAAATATTAAAATCTTGGTATCTTTAAAGAAAGGAATCATTTCAACAACATATTAAAATGTTGGTATCCTTAAAGAATGGTATCATTTCTACTACATATTAAAATGTTGGTATCTCTAAAGAATGGTATCATTTCAACGACATATATTGTTTAACAACATTTATGAAAACAATGGTATCAGTCTAACAACAATTATACAAAATGTAATCACGACAAGTAGCCCATGTAAATACCTTAATTTTATTAGCTTAAAGAGGTATCCGCTAAGCCGATTAGTTAAACAATATTTTACATTTAAATTGGTTCGACAGCAACATTAGGCATGTTGACAATTAGTTACATGCAAAATCAGAGACAAAACGGTCAATTGTGGACATACCATTACAATTGTTTTAGATTTTTTTTTCGCGCAGTTTAATAATACGGGTGGGGGACGGGGGTGAGGGGGATACAAAACGTATACAAATTCACAAGACAAACCCGTGGACAAGACACACAAACTACACAAACATTGCAAGCAATCAATGTAAACAACAAACGTATAGAAATCAAGGGAATGGGCCCGGGGGCTGACCGTAAGCATTCACTGCGCTGCACAGTCCCAATATGCCAGTTTCTGGATTTTAGATATATAGGCGTGTCTAAGATTATTTTGATTGTGATTATGATATTATTCAAAATTAATTAAATCCATGTTCTTCATAAGTGGTAATTTACCAAAATTTGTATCTTTTACGCTATATATTGCCTACCACTTCTCGAGTAGTTGTGGCAATGATGGCCAACTACCTCGGATGGGGATTAAAATGGAAATTCAAACAATGCCATCCTTTGTGTCTGAGAATGGTACCACCTTTAGGACAATGGTTATGAATCACATTTTGAAATACTTTCTGCATGGATAAGGAATAGAGTTAAGAATCGTTAAATGTTAGGAATGAACCCACGCAACCGAAGGTGCATTTCTGGCACAATTCAGCGCGTTGGCGGTAAAAAGTGGCGCCAATCGATCACCTTCTTCCGGTCTTCCATTTTCAAACAATATCTTTTTCTATTCATGTCACAGGACAGTATATATTATAATAATTTATTGAAATTGGAAAAAATGTACACGCAATGGACTGACATAGTGTGACAACTTTTAATGTAAACCTTATAAAATCTAAAATTGTGGGCTATTGTTTAATTATGAATCTGATATCAGATCTTTATACATTTTAGAGACCAGATTGGGAGTAAAATAACGATTTTAACGGGGGAGTCGATTATGGTCTTGTCATATTAATAATTGTTTAAATATAATATTTGAAGCCAGGGCGAAAAAATCTGTATGTACTAGGCTGATTTAGCTCTTATATAATGCATCTTTAATTTTTTCTTAACACTAATACATTCCTGGCATATGCATAATAAACCTGTAGGTTTTAAAGTTGACCAATAAAGTCGGAGTTGATGATAATCGCAGGCGATACGTTTCAAGTCAGTAGCTTGAAGCGTATATATGGTATTAGTGTCAGTGGCCTGTGGCACGAAGTAACAGTATATTGTCGCATACATAATATATTATGTCAACGCTTGGGCGATATAATATATTATGTCAACGCTTGGAACTAGGATGGAGGTGACTAGGCATGAACTTGCAACGATAGATTTAATTGGCGCTTTGATAACCAATGAATGCTTGTTTTTTTCTTTTCTGTTTTTTCTCTCTTTTCTGTGTCCTAACCCTAACCCTAACCCTAATCCGAAAGAAAAGTGCCCTTTTTTGAAATTCTGACATCACAGGTGCCCTTTTTCTGATAAGGATGCCCTCTTTTATTTACAGGGACACTTTCTATGGCTCTGATGACGCGTACATTCCACTGAGTCTACAGGTCTAATATGCTAACACGCTTGGAGCGTCAACACAATATATTATGTCGCCCAAGCGTTGACATAATATATTATGTATGCGACAATATACTGTTACTTCGTGCCACAAGCCACTGACACTAATACCATATATACGCTTCAAGCTACTGACTTGAAACGTGCAGGGGGTGATAATCGCTACCATAAAAGATACCAGATTGTTAGCATTTCGTTGCAGCGTCTACTTGAATTACATCCCAGGATACCATACAACCTTCAACCAGCTCTGGATCAACCAGATTTAACCATTTATTTTTTACTTAAATCAGAAAGATTTCGCCCATTAAAAAATCCCAATAATATTGGTTTTAAATTTTTTAAGATAATCCACAACAGGGACAAAAACTGTTCTTTCTTGCACACGGTAGTAATCCCCAAGAGCAGAAACTTGACAAAACTGAATAAAAAGTGTAATGGTTTAATCCAGGATGCATCTCAGTTTGTTCTCATGTTGATGAATAGTATAATGGCTTAATCCAGGAGATTCAGATTAAACCATAATACTTTTTATACAGATTTGTCAAGTTTCTTACATGGGCATAAATACGTCATTTCCTTTTTACGGCATCGGTATCACTGAGGTCTATTGATGCTTGTGCTGCACTAAGTTCATAAATCGTCGTTTTTATTCATTGTCAATAAAAGGCGATAATTCGGAATACAGGGGGTTATTAAAGGGGCGCGTTAGTAAGGTACCGCGTAATGGAATTAGGTAAACCCACAGTCTTCTGCTGTGTCTATATTGATTAGTAGATGCGTGTTTTGCGAGATTGAATAGATTGAACCCAAGTCAGGTCCGGTTAGTAATAGGCTTTAGGATTGCCTCTTAATCAACACCAGGGAAGCAATTATTGTTAATACACGCTATGGTCAAGGTTGGTCATTGTATAAGGAGACAAGGCGTATTGACGTGAGTGGAATGCATGTTCTTACACGTTAATCTCCAGGGGTGGAACAAATATAACACTCCACCAGATGCTTGCTGCCATCAATTCTAGAATCCCGGTAAACCCCCTAAAGATTAAACATGTTGCTTGCTTCGTGAATTTCCTATTAACAGATTACTTTTCTGTTTTACACACGCGGAGACAGCAATTATTGTATTTCATTGTTCTATCGTTAAGAGTATAATAAACCATTACAATGGAAATCGAATGTTAACTTTCCGGAAGAGTGCCATATACATGTAAATACTTGATATATTTATTTATATACGCTAACCTGTCAAATATATTCATCAACAATATTAGTATAAAATAATTGAGAAGAAAAAATATGTATTGTTTAATATGTCAATAATACATTTCCCCTTTCACACCCAACACATAAAAATTATTTACACATCGAAGCATATCTTTATTGGGTTTTTGTATAGACAATCATGAATATTGACGTTCTAATGATGAATTGTGCCATTAATAATGCTGTCATCTCATATTGGGCAGTCAGCGTCGTTTGGACCGGGAACACTTAACCATCATTCACCGATAATGTATTATTGATAATCCGAAAAGGCCATTTTACAGATCTCGTGGCTAATGTTTATGGGTTGCCTTTCAATAGTTGATTATTTTTCTCGCATGTCCGCCGCTGTCCAATCGCACAAATCTTTATGAAAGACCATGTAGATAATTCACTATAATTGACCTATCGGATTTATTGGTGAGGTTATGACCTTAATGTCCATAAACAGGAACCAAAGGATGGCACAAATCATAAAAATAACCAGTTTCACCTTTTATATTGAGATATTAATCGTTCTGAGATTATAGATTGATTTAGAATAGAAATAACCAAGTCTTATTACGATAAGTGGCCATAATTACTCATATAAAATGAAAAGGCCATTATGTTTGCAAGGAAAATGAACAAGCGTTAATGAGAAAATAATCACAGAAGGTGACCATCAACCCTTAAAGGACATCTAATAAAATGAGAATTTAATGTTTTGTTTTTCTGCTAATGAAGACGGTCATACGTCCTGCAATGTGCTATAAGTGAAGTTTGCCCGTATAGCGGCGCTACGGTCTATTCTTAACGTGGTGAAAATGGTTGTTAGTTCCACCCGAAAGACTATACAATCCTTCCTTGCTCTCTGCAAGAAGTAGACCGTGATCTGAAAGCTTTTAGGGAAAGAAGCTGGACAATGCGCAAAAGTAGAAATCATGACATGACAATATGAATTGAAGTCCTAATGCGCCATTTGCATTTTCGCTAAAATATATAATTTCTCACGACTTAATACATGCTAAATTATTTAACATTTAATTACTTCATACACAAAATATCTATACTGGGTAATCTCCCGGCTTGGGTTCAATAGGGTTTAAACTAAGTCCATCAGATTTCACCGCTATCGATAAAAGATGGCGGCGTCTTACAACACTAGAGCAGCGCAGATCGGTAAATACTGATCGGAATGAAACCATTTTTTGACTGCTATTCTTATTAGAGATTCATCTTTCACCATATTGTAGTTTGTTGGGACCTGTTTCACGAAATTTTAACTAAGACAAAATCCAAATTTTAGTAATTTGATTGGATAATATTAGGTTGATTTTAGTGCTTAGCCAATCAAAATTGAAGTATCTACTAAAATTTGGATTTTATCTTTAGTAAAGATTTCGAGAAACAGGGCCCAGATGATTGGTATTGAGCTAATTTAATGATATTTAAGTCAAAAATGTGTGAAATTTTCATATATATGCCAAATGCGCTCTTTGGATCTATGTCTATGCTCACCAATTCGATTGTACGTAACTAGCGTTCGAAAACTAAATGGCAACTATAGCAGGTGGGGTGGGTGGGTATGTTGTTCAGATTGCACTTCGATAAAAAAAAAAACACCCGGACAGAGAGTTTCGTCAATCGCTCTACATAATACACAGTTGATGGGACAGATATATGGCAGTACCTTAAACACACTCCACTAATTCTGAGATCAAATGATGAAAAAAGAAAGAAAATAGGAAGATAAACTGCTATCTGGACAAATTAGGAGATTGGAGTAATGGACGATGGTTTCCCTAATGTACCATTAAACAAGTTAATTGTAATCAATACACGGTAAATAATTCAAATAACCGATCGGGACAAAAAAAGGGAAAAACAAAAGACTGGAAGCATTATCTTGTCTCTCGTTCTAGGTAAATAAGATTTGACTATGGTAAATACTTAATCCTACCACAAATTAGTTTTTTCCATAATTCTGATGATACTAACCTAATTAAGTTTCTAATAGTTTGTATTCAACGAGTATGTATCGACTAGACACGTGACGGGAATAATTTGTTCCAAGTAAAGGCAAATTGTGGACGATACTGGCTGAATGGGGCTTTACTCAAAGTTAAATGTAAATTTCTTACTAATAATGAACCATAAACTGGCTTAATGGGGCTTTGTTTCAAAGAAATGAAAAAAAAGGAATGAAGTGTGGTTTAACAATCTGCTGTTCTACACCAACCAAGCTAATCAAGATGGGCATTCGCTGTCATGGGTTCTTTTACTTGCACGCTAGCATCTACATGGGCTTGGTTTTCGTATCATCCGAACGACTAAACGCTGTTCCTCACTAGAACCTCAGCTGATTTTATGGGTAATGGGATTTATAATTTAGTGAAGGAACATATTTTGCGATTATATGTTCGTTTCGAAGATTTGCGAAAGTTGGTTTATTTACTAATTAGCTTCTTTTTGGGGATACCCTATCAAGAAATGAAATGAAATGATACCCTATCAAGTGTTGAACGGGTAGTTGGTTATATGGCAACATAAGCTTGATGTAAAAACCTAAACTTTTGATAGAAATTTTTTTTTTACCTCGAATCAACGCATCAGTTTGTATACTGTCGACAACGGGGTTCGATGTAGGATTACATGCTTAATCCTTAACGGAAATTATTTCTTGGATACTCTTATTTGAACATAATCTGTGTTCCCTGTTCCCCTACTGAGCCATTCAGACGGTTAAATACGAACTTCTAGTGGGCCCAGGAGGTTTAAATGTTCTAAGATTGAGACATTACCCCACACCAGCTCTTATAAACATGAACTTAATGCTTACATCTTATAGGGTCTCCTCACAGTCATCACAAAAGTCTTGAGTTTATAATTGATAAGAAAAAACCACTGTAGTGTAACAATGTGTCACTGACCACGCATTGTTCCTGGAGGCTGAGCATACCTCCAACCCTTCCTAAGCTGAGAACTGAGTTCTGATACTAGTTCTACTAATAAAGGATCGCCAAATCTGTTATAGTTCTCCTGTGGATCCACAGAATGGTCATAAAGTTCTACACCATAAAGTTTATTCCAATCTGGTTTGTAAACAGGGGACATGGTAAATGCTGGCCATTCTGTATACCTATATTTATCAGTTCTTAAAGTATATCCCATCACAGTATAATTATTCCTTGGGTATTGGGAGAATACACCATCTTTCCACTTCCTAGTTGGATCTTGTATCAGTGGCATCAAACTTGTCCCCTCTCTACAGAGAGCTATTGCGGTCGAGTCTTTAGGACAAAGAGGCAGTGGATCAAACCCTGCCGCTTCAACAAGGGTTGGGAAGAGATCAACATATTCCGTTAGGCGTTCTGTTACTAACCCTTTATCAGTCAATCCAGGGACGCGAACCATCATAGGTGCGTGAGTTGCATCTTCAAAATTAGTATGTTTACACCATTCACCGTGTTCACCAAGCTGCCAACCATGATCTCCCCAAAATGAAACGATCGTACTTTCAGCTAACCCCAACTTCACCAATTCTGCCATTACCTTTCCTACTAATGAATCGGTATACGATAGGGCGCTATAGTAAGCTCTTCTGAGATCGATCACTACGTCATCAGGCAGCGTACTGTTAATGGTACCGGACGCATGCAGACCACTGATATCATGATACACTCCTAACTCTTCCTTGATATAATTACTCCAGGCTATTTCAGGCATGTTTACTGGAATATATGGATTGTATGGTAACCGTATGCTTTTCCGCGGATAAAGAGACAGGAATTCTTCTGGGAAAACAAAGGGCAGGTGGGGTTTATGGAAGCCAACCGCAACAAAGAAATTCTGATGTCCATTCTTAGCAGCTGGAGCAACTCGATTCAGAGCCTTGATAGCATTATCGGCTATTTGCATATCTGGTAATGGGCGAATGTTGTATTCGTCTTTAGAGACCGCCCTCCAACTGACATTTACAGATCGAAACTTTTCATCTGGGGCATGATAGTATGGTTCTGTCCAGGAAATTGGATCATCGAATCCTGAAGCTTTGCCGGGATGAAATATCTTCCCCATTCCAATACTCCTATAGCCGTTATTCTTGAAAAACTCTGGAATTGTTGTGTAATTTCCACCTACATTTCTAAAATAATGATTGAGGTCGTAAACGTGAGTTGTATCCGGACGACGTCCTGTCAGTAGAGATGTTCTCGTTGGAGAACAAACTGCTTGTTGAACGTAAGCACGCTTTAACAGTAAACTTTGGGCGGCTAATGCATCAAGATTTGGAGAATGGACCGTCGGATGAATTGGAGCTGGAAAGTCAGGGCCGAGGAAGACTCCGAGTTCTGGTCGCATGTCATCTGCGGCGAAGAACAGAATATTCTTTTTCTGACATTTTGTTGTTTTTACACACAGAAGCACAAGCAAAGATACACATATGTATCTGTACATCCCTTATTGTTCAATCTCAGAAGCTTAGTAATTAAACTTTATAATATTGCCCAATCTGACCCTGACCTTTGAATCCGTGATAACGTTACATTGTTATCTATATTTAAAGAGATAATAGGTGAGTAGAATGTCATATAAATAGTGTGACTGACAGGGTCGCTGATGCATCTTAGGACAATCATGAATAAAAATGTTTTCAATCAATAAAACTATGTCACAATATGTCAGCAGAGGAATTTCTGATTCAGGAAAATTTCATTCAAATTGATCAACTATGAACCGAGAACTAAGCGAATGAAATTTCTGTCTAGCCTCGGCCATCATTACTAAAGTCAGTACGATAAACAGCATAGTCTCGATTATCCAATTAATCGTTTAATCGAGAAGGAAAGTTATGCAGTAAATCGGCTCACAATCCACTTAGGATCGCAGACTAGCGATGCCATCTAGAGTTGATTATGGTCTGGATAAGTTAATTAATTTCTAATTAATAATTTAGATAACATTTCAGACCTAAATAAAGACTTGCAATATACAGATTTAGCTCTTGCATAATGTATGTTTAAAGTTTATCACAGTATAATTATTCCATCGATATTGGGAGAATATCATGACCTCCCACTCCCAATTTTGATCTGGCATTAGTGGCATCAAACTTGTTTATTCACTACAGAGAGCTGCTGCAGTTGCGTCTTCGTCACAAAGAGGCAATGGATCAAACCCTGCCGCTTCAACAAGGGTTGAGAAAAGATCGACATATTCCGTTAGGCGTTCAGTCGAGGGACGCGAATCATCATAGGTGCGTGATTTGCATCTTCAAAATTAGTATGTTAACACCATTCTCCGGGTTCAAAAAGCAGCCAACTATGATCTCCCCAAAAAGATACGATCGTACTTTCAGCTAGTCCCAACTTCACCGATTATACGATAGGGCGCTA
The DNA here is from genome assembly GCF_932274485.2 of Patella vulgata. Classification (NCBI taxonomy): domain Eukaryota; kingdom Metazoa; phylum Mollusca; class Gastropoda; family Patellidae; genus Patella; species Patella vulgata. The sequence goes on from NC_065881.2 coordinate 20,578,272, forward strand.
TAATAAGCCCTTCTAATATATACTACTACGTCACCAGGCAGCGTACTGTTAATGACATTCAAATTGATCAACTATGAACCGAGAACTAAGCGAATGAAATTTCTGTCTAGCCTCGGCCATCATTACTAAAGTCAGTACGATAAACAGCATAGTCTCGATTATCCAATTAATCGTTTAATCGAGAAGGAAAGTTATGCAGTAAATCGGCTCACAATCCACTTAGGATCGCAGACTAGCGATGCCATCTAGAGTTGATTATGGTCTGGATAAGTTAATTAATTTCTAATTAATAATTTAGATAACATTTCAGACCTAAAGAAAGACTTGCAATATACAGATTTAGCTCTTGCATAATGTATGTTTAAAGTTTATCACAGTATAATTATTCCATCGATATTGGGAGAATATCATGACCTCCCACTCCCAATTTTGATCTGGCATTAGTGGCATCAAACTTGTTTATTCACTACAGAGAGCTGCTGCAGTTGCGTCTTCGTCACAAAGAGGCAATGGATCAAACCCTGCCGCTTCAACAAGGGTTGAGAAAAGATCGACATATTCCGTTAGGCGTTCAGTCCAGGGACGCGAATTATCATAGGTGCGTGATTTGCATCTTCAAAATTAGTATGTTAACACCATTCACCGGGTTCAAAAAGCAGCCAACTATGATCTCCCCAAAAAGATACGATCGTACTTTCAGCTAGTCCCAACTTCACCGATTATACGATAGGGCGCTATAATAAGCCCTTCTAATATATACTACTACGTCACCAGGCAGCGTACTGTTAATGACATCGGTTGCATGCAGACGATTAATATCATGGTACACTCCCAACTCTTCCGTAATGTAATTAATCCAGGCTATTTCAGGCATGTTTCCTGAAGCATGTGGATTATCTGGTAATCGTATGCTTTCTTTGGGATAAAGAGACGGAAATTCTTCTGGAAAAACAAAGGGCAGGTGGGGTTTGTGGAAGCCAACCGCAACAAAGAAATGAGATTTTGATGTCCACATTTAGCAGCTAGAGCAACTCGATTCGGGGTCTTGGCACTGTCGACTATTTGCATATCTGGTAGTGGACGAATGATGTATTCGTTTTTAGAGACAGCTCTCCACCTGAAATTCGCAGATCCGAACTTTTGATCTGCATGATGTGGTTCAGACCAAGATATTGGATCATCAAATCCAGAAGCTCTACCTGGGTGAAATATCTTCCCCATTCCAATACTCCTATAGCCGTTATTCTTGAAAAAGTCGGGAATTGTTGTGTAATTTCCACCTACATTTCTAAAATAATGATTAGGTCCGTAAACTGCTGTTTTTATTAGAGGTAACCAGTGTATGTTAATAACAGGCCAATTGCCTACACATGAACATAAACAGTTCATACGGGCGGCTTATCTGACGGTCCCATTTCACTCGCAAAGAGGTACACCGTCAAAAGTGAAAATTTTACGTTTTTGAGTTTTGTCTTAATAATGAGTAATTGCTCCATCAATCCTCAGACATTCAGCAATTCGTCGTGACATGCTCCTAATCAACCGTCCAATCACGATTTGGGGCAATCTGACCCACTACTCTTGCAGTGCCACGGTCAATTCTTGCAGTGTTGTCGGTTGACATTGACGTCGACGAACACGTCCACCGATCAAAGTAACACACTAAAGCAAAGATACGCTAAACAGTAAATCTTATGCAAGAACCGATAGGAAAGCAAACATGGGTAGATAAACCAGCACGCGGCAGTTTTCATCAACCCTTCCTTGAAGTGTCAAATTTGACAATGAACCCCTCCCCCGCTATTGCGTGTCGTGTGTGCAGCTCAGTGGTTCTGTTGCGGCGATAAGTTCTTCATCTGTGAACATACTCTCGAGGCATGTCAAATGTCCATGACTATTTATCATATCGCAACCTGCATATGTATTTGCATTTCAATATCCCCTACTTTTTTTGAAGAGTATATTATTTAACATTTAATTAAGAAAAAAAAGATCAACAGTAGATAATCTCCCAGCTTAGATTCAATCTAATTAAACATGCATTATGCAAGAGCTGAATCTGCAGGTCTTTCTTTAGGCCTGACATGTTATCTAAATTATTAATTAGATTTTAATTAACTTATCCAGTCCATAATCAACTCTCGATGCCATCGTTAGCCTGTGGTATTTAGTGGATTTGAATACATTTTGTGATGGATAATTCAACGTAAAAATGGATGATCGAGACTTTGTTTATCATAGTACTGACGATCGAGGCTAGCCTGAAATTGAATCGCTAATATCTCGGTCCAGAGTGAGGCATTCTGATTGAAATGTTCAGAATATTTTGTTTTCAATATCTATTTTTTAACTATTATAGCGAGAACTGTCAGCTCTTTATCTAATCTTACCTAATGTCCAATGAAACTACGTGCAGGGCTGAACTATGATAGCTTGAGTTGCCTATATCCTAGATATTGTCCTCATGCCTAAACTTGACAATTATATCTTTGTACATACTGAACGGAACTGGACTATTTGTTAACTTATATTCCTGTCAGAGATTCGACTTTCACAATAGTGTAGTTTGCAAGATTTTTACAATCCATCAAATGACGTTAAGAGACTAAGTTATAAAATCTATATAATTATTTCAGCACCATTCTGAAATACTTATGATTTAAAATCAGTTTCAGGCAATTTTGCACTTCTATGTTTACGTGTTGATTCGGGATAATAAAATAAACACCACAGCAATAAGTACGGTACTTGTGCACGTATGTTGAAAAGAACCGCATTGGCGTTGGCTAATGTGAGTTCAAGATAGCAACTTCAAGGAACTATGGAAATGGGTTACTCGGGTAATTAAAATGAATTATTCGTGCAGGTAATGGGAAACAACTCTCTTTGATCTCAAATTCGCTCCCTTGAAACGCTATAAAGCTTGAATGAAAACAATAAAACATCACATCCGATGACATCTAATGATCTATGCGACGGTCCATTCCATTGTATAGTCTTGAATGAACCCGACGATGAAACAACACGGAAAACATTCGATATGAACAAGGATTAGTTAAGGTATAAAACAAGAAGACCTTTTTCGTGGGGCAATCTCAATCTTGAATCTGAACGTAAATGAGTCTTAGGCCCCTTGGGCTTGGCCTTAGGTTAGGCTCTAGTACCAGTGGCAGTAGTAGTAAAAGTATAGTAGTACTAAAATAGTGGGCCTACGCATTAGGCCTATATAAAAAATTTTGAGAGCCGCGGTGGCTCAGTAAGTAAGATGCTGGCTAGCTTGACTGAAGGTCTTGAGTTTGCTCTCGGTGTTGGCCGAGAATGTTCCACAGTGTTTTAATTATGGTGTGGTTCCCCTTGTAAGTGCCTCGATCGGTGGTGCAGAACGGCCTACCACCTAGAAAAGTAGAAGGACAACTGTTAAGTCATTCAGAAGGAAAGGAAGACAGAGGTCACGTGTACACAATCGCGTGCACTTAAAAGATCCCATGGCTGTCGGAATTAGTTATAATAGTAGGTTGTAGTGCCGCTGTCTGGACAAAAATTTCCTCATAGCACACTGGTGTATGCATGTGACGTCTTCATTAGCCCAGTCAGAGCAGAATTAAACTGTAGGACGTTAAATCCTATTTCATATAATTTGATATAACATTAAAGATCTATTTCACACTAAAACTTATGTAACTAAGAAATAACAACAGGTATGTCAGAAATTTGCAAATATGTGCTCCTTTAACAAGCTCTGTGAACCCCATGATTTTGGCTTGTTACATTGACTGTCCCCTCCCCCTAGATGAATTTTATTATGACTATGAGGGATGTGAACAATATAAACCAGTTATTCCATAATGTAAGTTTTACTTTGTTCCTGGTTCTAAACAAATTACGAGTGAATCCTGTTGCACCTGGGGGGTTGGATGGCTGAATGGTTAGCGTGCGCGCGCTGTATCATAAAGTCTGTCATTGAGTCGACTGGCTTGGTTTCAAATCCCCGGTTGTACGTGACAAGGAGTACGGTCGCCTGTCCAACTTCGTGGGTTTTCTCCGGGTCCTCCGGTTTCCTCCCACTGCTAAAGACCCCTACGCGCAAGCGAATTATTGAAATAAAATTAAACCATATGTTAGTCCCGAAATGACCTAGTTTGTGGACGTTAAACCCCATTTCTCTCTCTCTCTTGTTGCACCTGTTTGCATTCTGCCAAATGTTGATTGTGGTGAGCTTTATAAGCTGATGAATGGTGACATGATGGTGGTATTACTATTATTGTAAACTGGGTATGGATTTGCTGTAAGGAGTCACTCTTCAGTTACTAAAAGGCACTCAAAGAAGTTAAAGATACATTTGTATTTTCTTATTTTAATAACATTTTTCAGGAACAGAAAGAATGGTTCTTATCAACTTCTGCCACTGGAGTACAAAAACAAACATATCATGTGACAAGATATCATCAGATGGTTACGAAGTCGAAAATTTAATATCATCAGACCCATCCAAGAAGAGGAAGGGATATTTAGCTGAAAGATTCATTAAACTTCCTATAAATATAACTTTTCATTTCCCGTGTCCAATATCCATTTGGAGAATTGTCATTGATCCTGTAGTCGGGTCCCAAAAATCGTCATCAATTGGGGTCTTTGCGCCAGCGTCTGACACAGCACCAGCACAGAAAGAAGCTAGTCAAGAGAAACAAAATAATATCTCCAAGTCATCAGAACTTTCAAATACTATTCAACCTCGGACATTTTCTGGAAGAAGTATGGAAACATTTGTTAGTAGAATTTCTATGACATCTCCAGGAAAAATGTGCTTCTATGATTCACAGTTTCGTGCAAGAAAGCCCTACTCTGCAGAGGGGTTCAATTCTCTTGATCATTACAGTTTTGTCTCAGAGCTTCGACATATTAGACAGGTATATTGTACAAGAAACATCACAATTAGAATTTATCAGACTTTTCATGGGTCAGTGGGGGCCATAAAAAGTATAGAAATATGGGGTCAACCTCTGGCAAGCTGCCCCAAAGACTTTCAAAATAATTTATACAAAGTTTATATGGAACAAACAAATCTAATAAGACCTAATCATATATTTCCTAACAGTGATAATTTTTCTACTACGGACAAAGATGATGTTGTTATTACTGATGTATCAAACAGTTCAAATCTCTATCCGGAAAGAAGAAAAATCCAGGACGTCGATATTCCAGAAGATTTTGTTGATCCTATAAGTTGTGAAATAATGGTGATCCCAATGCTGTTACCATGTGGACGTAACATTGATAAGTCTACCTTAGATCGCTTTGTCTCCATTGAAGAAACATGGGGTAGGGCACCAAGTGACCCCTTTACAAATGTGCTGTTTAATTCTGACTCTTATCCAATACCTAACGATGGTTTGAAAGGTCGAATAGATCAGTTTCTATTTTCGAATAAAAATTCAGTGAAATTACAGTCCGTTCCACGTACAGTAGCTACAATTTACCAAAAGCAAAAACCGTGTAAACGAAAACAGCCATTGAATAATCATGCAGATAGTGGAGATCAACATAGTAATAATGAACTTAATGGTTCCATGCCAAAGAAAATAAGCTTACGTGTGAATGAAAACATTTTAGGTAGATCAAATCTAACTGCTTCACCTACCTTAACAACAAACTCAAAAAAATATGAAATAATATCGACGCAAGAAACCAGAACAATAGGCAACTCTCATGAACAGCTATTACAAAATAGTTTAGATAGTGCATTATCTAATGTTCTGGGCAGTTTTCCTTCTTTTACAAAAGGAAAATCTACTTCAGAATATAGTGAATTAGAATTAAAATGTAGCCATTGTAAATTAGAATTATCAGAAGATGTCGTACAATATAAACTACCATGTACTCATATCATTTGTAGAGGTTGTTTGACCAAGACTAATATTAAAAGAACTTCTATCCTCTGTCAAACCTGTGGTACAACCTCGGAAAAAAAACTTATAGAAAGACAACATCCTAATTCATAGAACTTCTAAACTGTGTTAATGAAATGATTACAATATATTATATAGTTTTCTCACTTCAAAATTTATTAAATTTGAAATTTGTGTGCATAAATTATGAATTCATTATTAAATTATATTTTATGCAGTCTGTATTTATATACTGATAATATATGCCCAGAATAAACATTTCTTTTCATAATTTTTGGGGGTGAAAAATTAATAAAGTCCCTCATTACATAAATATTTGGGGGCCAATTAATTCTTAACTCTTGTATTTATTGTTTACTTTGGTGTCTGTTATTTAGAGCTTGTAGACTACATGTATATTCCCACCCCCAACAGGCACTGCGTTGAGCCGGGTAAAAGGAAGTGTAAGGGTCCGCCCGGTTGCATGTGTATGATTCTGATATAAAGGGAGACAACTACAGTTCTATGAAATTTCGATATTGGATTAGTCTCCCTTGTTCTCCATGTTATTCAACCTGAACATGGCCAACAGATTGGTAGAAGATTGTCAGCTATTGATTAATTTATATAAATGCGTGAAAAAATTATCAACTAAATTATTATATTCAATAATTAGTTGAATGCATCGAAAGAAAAACTAATCAAAAGTCGAAAATCAAATATCGCGGGAAATGTTCACACCCCAGGATGCATTGCAATGGTATTATTGGTAATGGCTGCGGTAACAATTGAGAGTGAAAGAAACTTTCAATATTTAAGATAATGCAAGATATACAAGTGCCAACAAACTTGCAACATGAAATTTAGAAAAGTAAAAGCCAAACCTTCAGAAGAAATTACAGATAGAAAACCTACTTCTCGTCTGTCACGACATAAATACCAGTGCGATGTGGAATTGAAGCTCACCACGTCCACGACGATGCCGACGATGGGTACTTCGTCAAATAATAGAGTGACAGCCACTCGAGAAAAGAGAAAATCGCCAAAAGGTGACTGCAAAAAAGCGGGTGTATATTTTTGAAATTATAACTATGTACGTTTGTAATAATGAAAGTTTTTTTAAGGACCTGAATAACAATTTTAGTGTTTTTTGGGGTTTTTTTTGGTGAGCACATTGTTTTTTGACTAGAGCGTGTTTCCAAAACATAAACATTGGAGTTGTCTCCCTTGGGCATTTGTAGTTTTTGCCCAAACTTTTAATTTGTTCCGTTCCGGGCATATTCCTCCGACAAAAAGTTGATTGTGGATGTGAATTAAAACTAAATTTTAGGTTTCACACTATATTTTGCAAATTGTAGACACATGTCATAGCCATGGATTAAAAATTGCAAGGTGCTTCTTAAGGACACTGGTCTTCTAGTCCTTAGTCTTGGTTAGTAAGAATTCCTTGTAGGCAAATGTTTTGTAGCTTGATGTTCAAAAACATAACACATAACACATTCAGATAGTTTGTCAACTTGCTGTGTAATTGAATGGGTTTGACATGATCATTTACAGCAACTTTAACAATCTGGGAATTGATGGGCTTGCAATGCCAAAATCTCTTGATTTCGACATTGCTACCAATGAAAACAAAAAATATCATTCATGTTTTAATGCAATTGAACAAAGTATTTCTTACTGTCTAAACCGTTGTAAATTTTAAACAGATTTATGGTTACCGGGTATTAAAAACTTGCGTATGTGTTTGAAATCATCTCCGGTTAATTAAAATCCTCCTAGCTGCCAATACAGTTTTATTTAGCATGAGGGAAAGTCTTTATCAAAACTATTGTAATAATTTCAAGTTTACAGTTGTACAAATACCTTGTGCACAATCACATACTATTATCACAGGAGTATAATTTGCATACCATAAGCTTATTAAACACAATGACTAATAAATTTGGACGTCGATATTTTAAAATTGAAAAATTTATTCTCCTTACATGAGCATTAGCTCGTCTTCTGTGGCCAGAGCCATTCTGGCCTTTAAGCTGAGGAGGCTGTGAATATAATGTTCCGCTAGGAACTCCGAATGATGTCTGAAGGGAAATTTAACCATGCTCATTTTTATATAAAAAGTATAGATGTGTCAGCATCTATATAGATGTACCATTTTTGGGTAAGTGTTTCGTATGAGCATCGTTTTAGGTCAACATTATTCAATTTAATTGTACTAATGTGTGCACCCGATGCCTGGACGATAGTACCCTACTTTCAGCAATTGATGGTGGCAGAAAATGCCTGCGAGTCAGTCTAAGAAACTTGAATCTTGCAAAATACCTACTTAGCCTATTTCTTGTTTTCACCCATTCGTTTAACTACTTCAATATATTAAACAGAGCACCTTTCATAGACATAAAATAACCCTATAGTATTACATCAAATTTAAAACAGAAACGATGCTAAATTAATGTTTTATTTTTCAAAATGATCTAAAACTTACATACTGTATTGAAATAGCCTATACATGTATATAGATTTTCTGATCATAAAAGTCCTGGATAATGTCATTGACTGAGATAATGTTTCATTCTGATATTTTGTCCTGCTTCACCTATACTATTTGAATCATGGTAAATCCAACACTTGCGAAAAACTTGGTGGTACTTCTTTTCCCTGGCTAATCCAGGGCCGAGTTTTTAGCATTTGTTACTAGACACTGTTCAACTGTTGCTGTTTCCATATACATGACAACCCCATTGTAATCAATTAAATGAACATTTTCAGTCCAAGCCTTTTAGATTACTCCAACATGGTTTTTACAATGAAAGCAATTTTTAATGCCTGTTCTAAAAGCACTTGACATTATGCCATACACAAAGGGATTGATACAGTTGTTGGTATAAGCCATCACTCTGAAGAGTACATCCAAGTCTTTCATAAGTTCTGTAGAAGCATTATAGTCACTCAAAAGAAACATATTCTTGCAATGAACTGGAAAAAGGAGACATGCAAATAAAAGTACAACCAAAACCACCATGTAGGAAACTTGTCTCTTTTCTTTAACGGTTACTGTTTTCATTGCCGTTATTACGGTTCTTGCCTTGATGGAGTGAAAAATGATCAACATGGACAGTGGCACAATATACGAAAATACACTGAAGCATATCAAATAATCTCTCAGTCCTGTTGGACTTTGGGGATTCGGTAGGCAAGTGTTATACACAAGATTGTTGTGTTTGACAATTTTTGGGTTAGCTGTGATAAATAACGGTGACACCATAACCAGGATCATAATCCACAAACCAGTGATACACTTTACCACATTTTTGTTGGTTAGATATTTCTCTGCTTGAAACGGATGAACCAGGAAAAAATAACGAATCACAGACAAAAGAACTAAGTGATAGGCCGCAGAATAAGCCGAAACTTGTAATAAGAATAACTGCAACTTACACAATATTGTTGTGTTAATTGTTTTGCCCAATACATCAGTTATTTCCTTTGTTAGTCTGACGGAAACCATTATTAAATCGGAGGCAGCCAGACCACAAATGACAATAAAAGTTGGATTGCGCATGTATTTGTTTATGATAACTTGTAGAATTATAAGACTGTTGCCTATTACTCCAGTTATTAGTAGAACACTGAAACATACAAGAGCTACGATTGTTCTCACAGTATCATCGTGTGATTTAAATTCAGTTCCATTGTTACTACCGGTGCCGTTCATCTTTGTAAATAGAGTCTTCACAGATCAAGCTATATTTGCGTGTCTCGTAAGTTAGAGGATATGAATGTGTAGTAATATTAATGTGTTTTTATCTGAAAAAGCTTATTTATTACCAGTTCCAGTTTTATATTGTATTACCGAACATTGTTAATGCTAGGTTCCCACTGTCGTGCGATGCGTTACAATAAGAATGTCCCTACTGAGTCCACTATCTGGTACCTGCAGAAAAGTTCGGATACGTTTCAATACCATCAACACGATTGCTACCAATGACCTCAATATATGATAAGACCTGATAGAATCACCATGATTACTCCAAGATTACTCCTCGATTAAAACCACGAATTGTGAAAGCGTGAATTTAGCATAATAGATATGGATCAGATTTTTATATATATATACATGTATATATATTTGTAGTAGCATGGTAGTAATCCTGTATTCCTCCTGGGGTTTTAAGATTCCTTCCTACGTACAAACTGTGTGATTTGATAAGTATTTGAATCAAAAACATATTCAAACTTATAACTGAAAAGTTTGCTTTGCATCCCTTTCGAAATATTTTATTCTCAAGGAACTACTCCAAGCTCTTTTAAGCAGTCTTGTTTGTCACATCACATGACTGAGGGACAATGCATTTGCTTTAAGTGCTGACCATTTACCATAAATATCGAAGCCTGTCATATGATCAATGCATGCATGTATCATGTGCTCCCTGATTTGTCAAGTAAAAAACAAGCCCACTGGCTGCCAGTTTGTGATACTTTACATTTTTTTTCCGTCGTTTAATTGTCTATTGGATGCTTAATTCTCTCAATGTTCTTACAGCCATTAGTATATCACCTAAAGGACATACTGCCTTTTATGGATTCCCTCACATTTTTGTCTTATGAATGTCCATGGATGTTTTTTGGGGAATCCGGTAATTTTCTAGCAAGGTTGGGTGTCTGTACTTTACATATTTTCCAAAATTGCCATACTTTTATTAGAAATAATAATCTACTTGATAAATATCTTTATGGGAATGTAGCTTTAAATGAAATTAATTTGTGTATACATGTAATAGCAAGAGTATATACTTAATCCTAATGGGTTTTTTGAATAGGATGGTAATAATGATAAAAATGATAAATGAATAATTTATATGAAAAGGAGTAGTTAGTTAATCATGGAGATGGATTAATATAAGCTTTATAGCTTGTTTCCAAACCCATATCATTTATTATGTATTATATATAGTATGTAATTATATGTTAAATATAAAGTACTGTTTAAATCAAATATGTATTCCAATAATGTAAGTAGATGTTTTGTTTATATCTTTCCCCATTTAATTAAATAATTTACTGAACATTATGTTACCAAAAATTTGGCGTTGGTGCGGAAAAACCCTGGTCTACCTACAAAAGGATTGATCTCTACCAATGATATTATATTTACAACCATAAAATTGTAGTACAGTTACTAAATCACTCATTTCTGATACGACAAAATTGGCTCTTGGACTGAGAAAAAATGTTCTACCCAGCAAAGGTACAAAAGAGCTACCTGCTACCTGTCAAAATGTGCCAAAAGTTTGGGTGTTCTCTTTTAAATCCACTTTAGACCATTGCACATGCAACTATTAAACCCTTTCGCTTTTATCATATACTCACAGATTAGATGACTATATGGATTGTTCAAGTCTGGCCTTCACCTTTCAGTGATGGCACTAGTGCAGCTGACAAAGAAAGTGTGACTAGTCATTTGGATGGTACAAAAAATGAGTTTCATAAAATAAGCCTTTCAGTTGGATGATCTGTATAAAATTTATATGCTTCATTTAAACTAGGGATACGAAGAAGCCTATTGAAGTTCAGTAATTTGCGTTTATTATGTCTAGAGTTATGGCCCTTGTTATGGGCATGATCTAATTGCTTAATAAAATAAACAATTGGGCCGCAGCTATATTTTCCATATATGAAAAGTAATTGAATGAGAATTGTTTTTTGTGACTGATAGTTTATTATTCCAAATATATGCCGCAATAGATCTAACAACATAGCCTTAATCAATGTTTGTTAATCAATGTCGTGATTTTAAGTTAGGAGACAGTAACGGCTGTCCTAAGTTAAAATTGATTTTAGTTAAAAAAAAAAAGTCCCGACAGTCACTACAGAATTTATTTGCGTTAGACTTTTTAAAAGAGACAAATTTTTATAGAAAATTTTAATTCATGTATACTTGTTTTGTCATGTTTCATATTTTAAATATTAATATACATAAACTGTGTTATTTAATTTTAATTATGCTAACTGTGATACTTGTTTTTATTTATGTATATTAATACATTGTGATTTCATATAATTTATCTCTAGATGTCACCATATGTTCGGCGCAATATAGCCTGGTTGGAGCTGACGTGCCATTAAACCACATTTCATTTCATAATCTCCAGCCCCGTATCAGCATATAACTAAAAATGAGGATCATTCCTTCTAAGAATAATTAGATCATCTGCTTGATCCCTATGTGGTTCATAGTTCTTAGCCTTCCATTTAGTTATATATTGTAAGTTAAGGTTCATCAACCATCCAGACCATTTTATAGTACTTTTCTTTTTCAGAAAATGAGAGAATGGCCCGGTCATCTTCAGGTCCAAGAAATAATTCAATTCCAAATACTCGAATATTACAGACTACTGGTGGACAAGATATAGAATCTAATACTAAAGGTGATTAGAATAATTACTCTTATCTCATTTAAAAAGAAGGCGCTTCTACCTGTTATTCTTCCAAGTACAGATTGGTCTTAGTTTTGGGGTTTTATAGGTACATGCTAGATATAAACTTAAAAAGTTAAAAGTTCAACTTCAATAGTAACTGACATTTTGTCAGGTAAAATTAAATTAATTATTTCAAGGCCTGAATAACATACAGATTTAGATTTCTGATATAGATTTTACAAATTTTAGTTCTCATGCAATTTTAGATATAAATGAATATCCTAATCCAGAAAAACAGAAGAGAAAAACATCTTCCTTATCACCTGGCCAGAGAAAAAAGACCTCGGGTAAGTAAAACTTTCATGAATTGAGATAGGGGAGGGGCCATGCAGCGTGTACTGCAGTGGCATATCTACAGTATGGTACATATACTCATATAGGTAGGGCATATGCCCTGGACGGAGCAGAACAGTAGGGCGTTAAAGCCCATTTCATTTCCTTTGCCTTGGACAACACTTGAAGGAGGCACCACTTGCAGGTACTAGCAGTAAGACCATGTAATCAAGGAAAGCAAGGATGGTGAAATTGTAATTTTAATGTAGCGCCGTAATTTGTTGGTTGAAAGATTACGAAACTGACATGTAAGAGTAAAAAACAAAACAAAAAAAGGGTATCAGGTTTTTAGACATGGTTGATAGTCCATTGTTTACTACAGATATTATTTTCCTCAGATACGTCACTGGTGTGCTGTGAAAGAATATTTAATTTCAAAGTGTCAGGGGGTCTGCTAAATCTCTGTTTTTATCCTTTTTGAATAATTAGAATCTTTTTTTCTAGGTCCTTAATCCTGCATCATTGACGAGGGGAAACCAGGCTTGAAAATCATAAACGAATATTAAGATTGAATTACACAATAAGTACTCATAAAAACATCTAACTTTGCAAAAAAAAATATAGAATTATCTCATCGAATTTGATTTATTATATTTTTTCTTATAGATGCATCAAAAGCCGCTTATAGACCAACCAGACCTATCCCTGAGACTAGAACAAATTCCCATAACACACATCACCCGTATGAAGACGAACATCAGAGTAAAAGACAAGAACATGTCAGTAGATTTCAATCCTGGGATCTAAGTTATGTTCGACCTACAGGTACATGTATGTTCAGTTGCATATGGTTATTAGGGTAGAGAACTGGCTGAATGGTTTCTAGCTAATTTCAGGAACATTCACCCTCTGCAAATATTCAGCTACAAGTACCAACTTACAATTTTAAAAACATTTGGCACAAGATCATTTTCATATCTGGCAGCTTCTTATTGGAATAACCTTCCTAATTACTTGGGGGGGGGGGGTTGGATGGCTGAATGGTTAGCATGTGCACGCTGTATCATAAGGCCTGTCATTGAGTCAACTGGCATGGTTTCGAATTCCCTTTTGAACGTGACAAGGAGTAGGGTCGCCTGTCCAACCTCGTGGGTTTTCTCCGGGCCCTCCGGTTTCCTCCCACTGCAAGCGAATTATTGAAATAGAATTAAAACCATATGTTACTCCCGAAATGACCTAGTTTGTGTCGAGTGGACGTTAAACCCCATTTCTCTCTCTCTCTCTCTCTCTCTCTCTCTCCTAATTACTTAAAACAATGTCCATCCCTATCAACTTTCAAATCATCACTGAAGTCTTATCTAATTCAATGCCATGTTTAGTATTGTCTTGTAAATATTGCTTGAATTGTAGAGAACTGAACTCTTTTCATACACTGTGAGCATACAGAAAGTGTGGAATAGCGCAATAAAAATGTCCACATTATTATTAAGCATGAAATGTCATTAGCAACACGGTGATGCTCTCTCAGAAGTTCCTTGGAGTTTTTCCATTCTGGTTTCTCTTTGTCAGTGGTTCTGTATGCAGAATATTGAACGGCACACTAAGAAAATGCGAAAAACCACATGATCCCAATTGAGTATTCACCGGTGTCTACTGATAAGTTCATAGCTGTGTTTTTCTTTATTTAGTTTGAGTCATTCTATGTGTCTATGTTTAGTCTCTGTCTAAGGTTCAGTCTGAATTGCCATGTTTTTGTATTTTGCAAAATTCAAATATGTTTCATATATATTATTTAGCCAGGTGTGGTTGAGAACCACTGATGTACGGTCTGGCAAGGACAATATCTATTTGTTTTTTTGATGGTACGAAAAACCGAGATCTCCTGACAATTGGAAATCGAAATAAGGGTTTTAGCAAATCTTTGCTGTAATGGGAAAAAAATTACCCTTACTGCATTATGTAGTAAAGTAAGACATTACTTTTCATTTCAATATGCTAATAGTCCATCGAAAAACTACTGAAATATCTTTTGTGAGCTCATCAAATCCTGAAGTTATTTATTAAAATTATTTGAGATACCGTGCAGATAGATTTCTGGTTTAGGTTTAACAGAAACCTTGAGCTGTAGATTTTCTGGAGTAACCAGCTTTAGCAATTATCATCTTGAACAAATGATCTTTTTCAGAAAATTAGATGAATGATCATTTATGGAATCCTTGGCTCCATATATTTTTCTACTGTGCCCTAAATCTGCCAAACTTGTAATCATTAAAGGGACAATAACACTCTTGCTGGCTTGAAAGCTCCAGAAAATAAATAATATCTCTATCTAAGTACTAGATGTTTAAGTGTCCTACCTGTTGTGTAAATTATCCATTAGATCCTATTTTACTTCTAAATCGAAGTTTCATTTGAAAAGGTTTACGTTAGACGTTTCAAACCCTTATGTTGAATTTTTCAAAATTTTTAAATAAGGTGTGTTAAGATGAAATTTGTATCATCAATTAATTGAAATATTCTAAAATAGTACAATTTGTTGACCAGAATAAAGATTGGGACATATTATTCAGTTACAACAAGAGTGGTATTGAGCCTTTAATACATGCTTGTTCTTTACTGAATGAATTTATATTTTCAGGAAATAGTCCAATGAAGTCATTACAAAGAAATGAAGTCAAGGATTCAACCCAAGGTGAATTTTCACAACATTATTCTAATGGTCGTGGTGCCAAGAGAACTCCATCTGAAGGTTCTTTCTTTCAAAGACAAGACCCATCAAGTCAAGCTCATTTTGACAGATATGAACACAAACATGTCTTTAACTCGACGCCTTACTATGAAGGTCCTCTGTCCAGACATTATCCAGAGCACCTAAACCTAGAATTATACTCTAATAGACATGAACGCTTTACTCCTGTGAATGCCAGAAGAAGTGCGTATTATGGATATGATGCAAGGAGAAATGTATATTATGATAACTATAGTTTTGATCCCAGGAGAGAGTCCAATGTTGTCAACGTGAATTGGACACGGAATGAAAGATCACCATGCTCATCAGACAATGAATCACTAATGCAGGATATATCACCACAGCATGAATCTCCTCCCAATATCCATAACACTGATGTATCAGACAATGATGATAATGTTCCAGAGCAGTATCCCGTAAACATGAGAAATATGCAAAATTTTCATAGCAATCCATCAAAGATGTATCCATTTACATCACTTAAATATTCCAGGCCTAAAATACCATTGCCATTTCAATCATGTAGAAATCCTATTTCAAAACATCGACCTTTCACTACCAAGTATGAGAGGCCTACAACATCAGTACTTTCTCCTGTTGAAAGAATTGTTCATAGTGATGCAGTTGAAGTTGTTGAAATGGTATTTGATGCAAGTCCAAAAAGAAGTGATTTTCCAGTTCCGAAGAAATATATTCAAAAAAAGAAGATAGTTTCCAATAAAGCTAAAAATAGACCAATAGAGTCAGAGTGTATGATTATCGAAATGGAAACAAGAAAAGTAGTTCACAATAAAAAACAAGTTCAGTTATTACCATTAGATTCTAAAATAGCTGACGATATGGTTATTTTATCTGGATCTAGTGATGAGGATGACTTGATGGAAACCTTACCAAAAACTACCTCACAGAGTCCTAAGGTAAACTGCCAAAGTCCTTTTGATAAAGCCGTAATTTCTGCGTGTGAAACAGAAGATAACATTAATCCAGGTGTGATATGTGTAAGTGTGAAAGACTCACTAGATAATGCAAGAGTAGATACCGATGTTGTATTAGCATCTACCAAGTCATTGAAACTTGTGAAGAGTGAGCAAAAGAAATCAAAAGATTCTGTTAAACAAAGCTGTCCTCTTTCTAAGAAAAGAACTCCACAGGGTGATAGAATTTTATTGGACTGCAAGACATCAGCAAATAATCAAACCTCACATGAGTTAGACGTGGTGATTGATAGAAGTTCTAAAAATAAGAATTTCCCTGTTCCTAAAAAATCTGTGAAAATGAGAAAGTTTCCTAGACAAGATACAAAGAAACCTGTAGGAAAAGATTATATGGTTATTGACATGGAAAAATCCACGACTAACCTAAAAAAGAGTCCTCCTAGGGCTAACTTCCATAGCCCTTTTGATAAATTCTTGAGCTCTCCATTTGAAAGACCAGAGAAATTGATATGTCAGAGGCACAAGCCAGTGAAACGTTTAAAAAAATCAGCTAAGACAGATGTGAAGTCCACATTAAGTAAGAAAAGTCAATCAGATCCCCTCTCTGGTGAGACTCCACAGAAGAAACTTGAAGGTCGGAAACCAGTAATTAAAAAACAGACAGGGTCCATATTATTTACTGATAATAGTCCAGAATTGACATGCATAAGTGTAGATGACTCATCCGATAATTGTGATACTGTAGCGTTACAGAATCATAAGGTATCACTGTCTTCCAAATCACCAACTCTACAGGCTAAGCATAGCACTAGCAAAGATACCCTGAAACAAAGGTCCCCTCTTTCTAATAAGCCATCAAAGAAGAAAATCTTGCAAGATGGAGGAATTCTAAAGGATTCTAAGATATCAAAAACACCAAGTCCACCTAATAGTGGAATAGTCAAGTCATCAAACCCTTCACCTTCAAAGAAACAAAGTTCTCAAGATGAAGTGGTTTTATGGGACTTAAGTTCATCACCAAATAAGATGCCAGAAAGCCTAATAGATAATATTGCAACCCCATCAAAGAAGCATACAGAAGAAAACAAAGGATTTTTCACAGACCAGGTAGTTGTTTCACCAAACACAGAAGAAACCCGAAAAAAGCATGGAAAGAAGATGGATGTTTCAGACTTACATATTCCAGATCTTTTGGAACTATTATCTAACAGACTATCCTTTAACATACCTCCAAACAAGTTGAACCCCTTACTAACACCCCTGGTTGTACTACAAAGAACACATTTTTATAAAACAAGCTATCGAAAAAGAACCATTGGAAAGCATAAGAGAAAAGAATTAAGATTCATTAGCTACCTTGAAAAGTGTGCAGATAAATTTGATGCAGCTAAAAGCAGGTTATTTTTAAAACAGGAAGATGAAAAACAAAAAGAAATGGAGACATCTGCTGTTGACAATGAAGATAGTAATGATGATGATGATGATATGCTGTATTCCTTGGTAGAAACAGGGTCTTCCTCAGTTTGCCTTAATGATGGTGATGATGCAGAACAAAAAGTAATGGAAAATGAAATATGTTCATCTGCAATTGAAGAAGAGGATGATGATGTGTTATATTCCATATCTGAGGAAGAAATTAATGACATTATTCCCATAGAGCCTGAAGATGATGTATCATCAACTGTAGATATTGTGTCAGACCAAGATACAGCACAAAACAGATCAACAGTATTACCAAATAGTGCCCTTATTCAGAATTATAGTGAAACAAGCCCACAATTTGATACATGCTTCACATCGAATTCTTCCACCAAAAAAAGTGTCAAAAACCGGTGTAGAAAGAAGGAAAATAAACCAACTTGTGTAAACCGAACCTGTGAGAATTTGAGTTCTCCTCAGTCAAAATGTTCCAAATCGAAATCAGTGTCAAGTATAGAAAATAATGAGTCATCTTTTTCTTTAGATACATCATTAGATGTGAGCATGCCTGAAACGATGTCCACAATGATACCAAATTTACCTGATTGTGAAACAATGCAAGACCTTAGTCTATCGTCTAAAAATGAAACCAGTATGAACATTTTGGATTCTCTTTCTTGTGGATCACCTTGTGAGAAGATACCCAAAAAACGAGGAAGAAAGAAGAAGCAACTGGTGTTGACAAAGGATGAACATTGTGCTGATGGAAAGGAAAGAGATGATAGTCTTAATGGTAATAATAAGAATATTATTGATAATTTTCTGGGAGGAAATATGGTAGAGATAGTATCCTGCTTATCTGATGATTCTGGAAATGAAACTAAACTTTTTGTTGAGGAACAGGTACAGAAATCAGAAAAATTATTGAGCCCAACACTTCCAAGTACTTCCACACCCAAAGTTTTTCATGGCTATAAGAATTTAGTGGAACCTGAACTTAGTGAGATATCAGAAGAAGATGAAACTTTAATGAAAATATCAACAAATGAATATCCTTCAATAGCCGAGGATCAGAAAGTTAATACACCTCATTGTCTAGAAAATGAAACGACCAGTGAACAAAAAGCTCAAGAAAAGATTACCAAAAAGAGGGGAAGGAAATTAAAGGCGTGTCGTAATCAAAAGAGTAAAAAATCAACAAAAAGTAAATCTACAAAGAATGTGTCGGCTAGCATGGCATTAGAGGAAGCAACTAAACTAAACTTAATGAGTGCATCTGGTGAATCTGATCAGTCCTTTATCTCATCAAATGCAGACATATTCTTAAGACATGATACATCATCCACAGAATTTAGCAGAGAAGAGATTGGTGAATGTCATGAAGATAATTTTACCAATATGTCTCGTGATGAATTATGTAAATTAGCTGTTTCTGTCAGTAAAGGCAGTATCGACACTGTGAAAAAAGCAGCAGATAGTACCAGCGACATTGGAACTTTAAGGACTCTTATCGAAGATACAGGGAATATAAAAGAAGTTGTGCAAGTATACCTAGAAAATCTTGTTAAAGATCCAAGTGTATATTTTGATGATTCTGGAATAGAGACTCCCACATATAACCCAAAAACTTTTTTGAATTTGGATAACATTGATCTTGAGGAATTGCCTTACAATACGAGTAGAATAACCGGTCCAATGAATGCAAGTTCAGTTGACAACGCACTGACTGCTCAAGATGAAATACGTCAACTTGCGCAAACAAATGTTGAGATATTACAAGAAATGTCTGCACTGTTGTCTGGATTTAAAGATAATGACACAATTAGTATGGACAGAAACAAACATACAGAATTTTATAAGAATGACAGTACCAATAACAGTCGAGATAAAACAAGTTACTCTACTCTTGAGGAGGATCTTAGAATTGATTCATCTTCTAGTGACACTGAGGCAGAAAAGGCAACTGAAGTGATAGAATTGGAAAACATGGGAAAGAAAACAAGCCTCTTTTCTCCAGGAAGTCGAAGCTTTTCGGTAACTGATATAGAAAACAAAGAAACAGATGTAAGTCGAGCTGCAGTTCCAGGAAACGTTAATAGTCCATCAAAACAAGAAATGTTCAGTCCACAAGATAGTATTGTGTCAAGTCCACTTAAGAGTGAAAGTCCCACAACGGTCCTGTTCAGTCAACATAATAGTTCGGTCAAGGTTCTTAGTACTGGCAGTTCTCCCAAAACTCTCTTCACTCAACAAGATAGTACTGTTTCAAATCCAGTCAAGATTATTACTGCTAGTTCTCCGATATCTCAGGTTGGTCAACAAGATAGTACTGTGTCAAGTCCAATCAATATTAATACTAGTAATTCTCCAAAGACTAAGTTTGGTCAACAAGATTGTCTTATTGAGAGTCCAGTCAAGATTCTTACGGGTAGTCCTCCCAGTCAACAAGATAGTGATGTGAAAAGTCGAGCCAAGATTATTACTTCCAGTTCTCCCAAAACTCTGGTTGGTGAACAAGACAGTGTTGTAGCAAGTCCAGTCAAGATTATTACTGGTAGTCCTCTCAAGTCTCAGATTGATGAGCAAAGTTATGTTGTGGAGAGCCCAGTCAAAATTATTATTGATAGTTCTTCCAAAACTCTTGGTCAACAAGATAGTGTTGTGCAGCATCCAATAATCAACTATAGCTCTTCAAAATGTGAAATTTTTAGTCCAAAAAGTATCAACAGTTCAGGTAGCTCAAATGTTCAAGAACCAAAAGAGGAACTTTCTGAAGTAACATTTACAGAAGCTGATGTTAAGGATCGCAACGATCAAAGTTGGCCGTCTGAAGAAGGAAGTTCACATGTCATGGTGAGTGTCAACAAGGTACTTTTGAAACCAAAAGAAGAAATAGACAAGGAGATTGCAGAGATCCATGTGTCAAAAGATCAGGAATATGAAGAGGAATTGTTGAATAATATGTGCTTAACAAAAGTTTCCAAAGTTGTTCCTAATGCTGAAATTGCAGAAGAACCTGCCTGTTCAGATCTTGTTGATGTAGTTACCACCAAATGGCTTCCTTGTAACCTTGCTATGCAAAGTACTCCTGTTTTTCAACAGATCTTTAAACACAGAGCCTCTGTAATAATTCAGCCCTTGAAAAAGAAAATAGTGGTTGACGGAAAGATTTGGAAAAAACATGGACATGTCTGGAGCATTAAAAAACATGCAAAGAAGACCATTTCTGAAACTGCGGAATCCAAGTCGTCTTCCATGGAAATTTCTAAGTTTATAGAAGATATTAGAAAGGGCGGCATTCCTGTTCAACAAGAAAAGGGGGGTAGCAGTTTGAAAGAAAATAATGAGAACAAGAATTCTCTGACAGAATTTGAAAAAGCCATATGCAATCCTCAGAAAGATTCCCACAAAAAGCCTAAAAGAGTGAAAATAGCTAGATCTATTTCTGAAGAACTTGAAGATACTAAATTGGACCCGACATGCAATGCGAAAGAATGTTTACAAAATATCCAGAAACAATTAAATGTTAACAGACCTGTGTCTAAATTAGCTAGACAAATTTTAAAGAAGAAGGCTCTCGAAGAACAAGCTTCAAAGAGTAAAGCAGAGCTAATTTTAGAACCTATTGGAACATTTGAATCAATTCTTTCGAAGACATCAAAGTTATCAAATGTCTCCTATCAATCAGATAAAGGAGATGACAGTTCCGGCAAAAGTTCTTTTACCATACCAAAATTTAACAGTAGTTTCAAGATACCCACTCATTCGAAGCAAAAATCTGAGGAAAGTGAGGGATCGCTAGTTTCCCCACTGAACAGAACATATAAAGATGATTCATCATCTTCTTCCCTTGAGTTTTTGAATACCAAACCTACCAGTCATCTGCAGTCTGGAAAATCACAAACAGAGCAATCCTGTTTTGTTTTTGGAGATACAAAACTTTCTTTATCATCTTTTGGGAAAAAGAAATCTCTTGAGGATATGAAAACAAGTTTTACTTTTGGCAAGACAAGCTTCAACACTTCTTTTAAAGTAAATGAGTCCAAAAAGAAAGAACTGTTAAGAAATTTGGAATCAGTTATAAACAGCAGTTCAAATTCCTTACATGACTTGAGCTCCACTTCATCGACATTTTCGTTCGGGAAGATAGACACTAATGAAAAAGACTTTCAAGTTCCTCTTGATTATAATTCTGAAGCTGATTATCCATGTCCAGATTCCCCAGCAGATTCATTTTCTACAATTTCTAGTAGATCCACATCTTCTGGTTACGCAATCAATAAATTAAAGAGAAGAATATGCACCAATTCCACAGTTTTTGATTCTCCATTGAAGAGATTCAGTTTTTCCGAGCAACCTCATCCCGAGAAGTTTTCACCTAGTCCGAATAAAAACTCAGATTATGTTCAAGTTTCTGATGTAGACACAACTAATATCAAACACATTGCCAACATTAAACCTACAACTACGGCCATTGTTGATGCAAATATCTCTTTAGAAAGTGAAGAACTGAACTATGAAGAATCTATTATGGAAGAAGTGAAGGAAGAAGATGAGCTAGAAGATGAAATAGATGATGAAATAGATGAAGATAATGATTTGGAAAATCAAGGTGTATCTGAAGTGAAAATCAAAGATGTTGAAGATGTGCAGAAGACTGAACACATATCCTCTACTGAAATTATACCCGAAGACAAAACCAAGACATTGTCTATTACCAGTTATTTGAAAGAACCATCTGCTGATACAAGCATTACTAATCCTGGTTTTGAAATACTGCCTCATGTTCCCACAAACCATAATGAAAAGACTTCTGATATTCTCAATGTCACAGAAGAAACTCCATTTAAGTCCAACAATAATAGAGATGAAACTTTGCTGGAAGGAGATGGAAGTCAGATTGAATGGTCCCAGATGGGTGGCACTTTCAATTTGACAAAAGAGCAGTATGAAGTTGCTGATATGGATATTGGTGACTCCAATGACGACATCAATACAGCTGATAGTTCAGGTGAAGACTTTTGTTCAGATAAGAGTGAAGATAAATTTGATGGAGATAACAACAAGGAAGAGAGCGAAGCTGAAAGTTCAGATGATGCTCTATCTGAGAGTCAAGAATCAAAACCTGAAGGGATACCTAAAGAAGGAGATACTATCTCAGAGGAAGATGAAGATGTCAAATCCAAAGATGATGTTCTTTCCCTTTTGCCATCAGATGATGAATTTATGGATGAGTTTGAAATTGAAAGTCAAACGTAAGTTGTTTGTTCTGTGTTTCACACATATTCTTGCATATGTTCTCTTATCTCTATTGCTGTGCTGTTAACTCTTGTGAACCCAATGGATTCTGTACAGTGTAGGGAGGCACAGTGAATGTGGCACACCATTAACCTTGAGGTCCAAGTGTTGGCTAAGACAATTCCTCTGGATTTTCCTCTCACCATTGGTGCAGAACGGAAGGCAGGGCAAAAAACAATCTGACTGAAATACAGATCTATATTTCGTTTCGGTTTTTTTTTTACCTTCGATTGCCTCCACTACATAAAGATCTGACCGGTGGTAGTGGGAGGTTGCATCAGTGGTCATACGAGCAGCTTTTGACCCTATGATGTCAGACATTTGATTAACACATCAGCGTGGATGTATTTAATGAGATACCCACAGACAGGTCTGTACACTCGCCGCAACAGACTCTTTCATCAGCAAATCCCTCACATCAACCAGAAAGCGGGTTATATAACAACTCTTCCAGATCCTAGTGTAGTAAAGACAAGTAAAACAGAATTTTGAACTATAAAAAACAAAACGCAATAGGATCTGTACATGTGTTTTAATCAGATTAAGGCAAGTAAAAGCCTCTAATTGTTTGGATGGAACAGGAAAAACCATGTGGTCCTGTGTATGCCATTAGCAGGACGTTATACATCCTGTAACAGTTGGAACTCAATTAGACTGGTGTTGGTGTAGAAAAGTAAAACATTAAACTCTGATTTTTATACGCCCACATTTTTATGTGGACGTATATTGTCGTTGCCCCTGTCCGTCCGTCCACAATTGTTTGTGAACAGTCTACAGGTCACAATTTTTATCCGATTTCAATGAAACTTGAAATATAGGTTTATCACCCTAAGATCTCGGTTCCTTTCGATATTGCCATATATCGGACTGTAACTTCATGGATTATGGCCCCTGATTGTACGAAAAATCACGTTTTTAGCTTGTGAACACTGTAGAGGTCACAATTTTTATCCGATTTAGTTTAAACTTGAAATGTATGATTATAACCCAAAGATCTCAGTTCCTTTCGATATTCGCACATATCAGAACGTAACTTCTTGAATTATGACCCCTGATTGTACGAAAAATCGCGTTTTTAACTTGTGGACCCTATAGAGTTCATAATTTTTATCTGATTTAAAAAATCGTATTATTATATCACCGTTAAACCCTAAGGTGCCGAGTTTGAATTTCGTGAAAATCGGCCCAAAACTGACAGACAAAATGGTCGCCCTTCGTTCTTAAATAGCGTAAAAATAGCGTATTTCAAGGTTGTGGACCCTAAAGAGGTCACAATTATAATATCCGATTTTGTTGAGACTTGAAATGTAAGTTTATAACCCAAAGATCTCGGTTCCTTTCGATATTCGCGCATATCAGACTAACTTCCTGAATTATGGCCCCTGATTGTATGAAAAATCACTTTCTTTTTAGCTTGTTCTCTATCCATCTCTCGAAAATGTGGGCGTATCCTGCCTGGCAGCCGCTGGTTACACATTGATATCGTATGTTGTTTGACTTATCCAATTTCTACAATTTTATTTCACTTCTGCATAACGTCCATTGTAAGCCTTAAAGTGCAATTCAGTCAGCGCAGAACAGTAGAAGTACATTAAACCCCATTTCATCTCATTTCAAGTGAAGTTTGTATATCGGCTAGAAAATCGATAGAGATGTAGTAATCATTAGCACGGTTTTGAGGAATTATAAGTTGGGATTAATATAAGATTTCTTTAGTCAGTAGACCTCAGTGACTTTCATACACTTTTATATTACACTCCTCTATATTTCTGTTAAATTTGTGGAGCTACGGTGGCTAAGTGAATAAGACGCTACTCACTCCCGGTGATGACTGAGAAAGTTCATCAGGATTTTCCAGCGTGGTTTTCCCTTGTCAGTGGTGCAGAATGGAGAGCCTGACTAGGACAGTCATCTGGTCATTCTGATGGGACGGAAAACCGAGGCCCCACATAAACATTGGCATGCACTTAAAAGATCCCATGGCAGTTGGAATTCGATATATGTAGGCATGTTGGCAAACTTTTAATTTGATATCTTTTTAAATACAGAATGAAACTGAGCAATTTGGGGGCTGGTATTCCTTTCAGAGATTCAAATTTAGAAATAGTATAGTTTGCAAGGGAATTGGCACCCTCAAATGATAACAAGAGACTTTAAGCCCATTAGCATTTTCATACATTTATCTTTTGTTACATTTATAGTGTATCTAAAGCCAGCAAGAAATCTAACATACCGGTTGAGTTCATTGAAAAACCATCCAGTAGTAAAGACTGTAAAAAATCGGTTGAGTTCTTTGAAAAACCATCTAGTAGTAAAGACTGTAAAAAATTGGAAGACGTTGTAGAAAAAGAAAAGATTAAAACCAATGAGGATGTTAGTGAAAGTAAGAGGGAAGCACCTATAGTCAAGGTGAGCACCATAGTTCTTAATCAATTTTGAAACCTATTGCCAATATTGGGTCAAATGGGGTAAAGGTAGGAAATAGGGTAATTTTAAGCTTCCATTCTCTTTAATATAACCAGACTTCATCAAAAATAATCTTGATAATTTGTTATGGAGAATGTCATATTCTAATGTTTGTGATTACCACAAAAATAAAGACAAATAGGTACACCTTTTTAAAATTATCCATATTTAATTCACATACCAGCTTGAAGTTCTTGTCAGTAATATTCCTGATTAAATTACTGTCTTTGTTTATTCGATGAAAAGTTTGTGTTTCATCAGTTGATCGAAAATATTAGGATTTTTCTACTACTGCCAGTATTAGAAAATGCCGTAGCCAAAATAAGCTGATATGGCACCATGGTATTTCTTCTATCACATAACTTGAGATAGTTGTAGCCCACAAGCAAGTTAACGAGTAATAATTAACCCATCATAATTTAGCCGAAAGTAGATTGATTTATGATACCATAGTGGCCTGTTCATTGTTTTACCAATCAAAACATTAATCTGCTAAAGCCAACAAAAATATGTTTAATTATTAGTTTGTTTTCACTGTTTGAATTTTAATTTAATGGCCATGAACCTGAACTACAGATCTTGGTTGTCTAGCCAGCATAAACAATTGGACTTGTTGATGGAGACCCCATTTCATATCCACTATTTTCTTATGTGACTTGGATTTAGGTTGCTTTCTTTTGATTGTTAGTTTATTTTGAACTTTTTTCTTCAGATTGATAAAAGATTGATACCTCCTAACTATTGTTGGGATTTGCAGAATTGTAAGAGAAAGATCTGCACCTTTATCCATAGAAGACCATCAGAAGTAAGTGTAGCAATATGTTGTTCTGGTAACTTGGTGAGTATTGAGCTAGCTCACTAACTAGGATATCCTAGGTTCGTTCCTGTGTTGCCTTAGAAAATTTGTCAGGATTTCCCAGTGTTGTTTATCCATGTAAGTTGTGCAGGATGTTTGCCCTGGCAATAAATAAAGGCATATCATTTTAGATGAGAGAGTTGGAAATCAAAATAGGAATAAACCGATGTCAGACAAAATTTCCAGATTCAAATCTTCATTAGCCTAATTGGTGCGGAAAAGTAAGACTTTAAACCATGTTTCATGTAATTTCATTTCTCCTACATGAAATTATGTTTGTTTTTTTTTAAGGCTGGGTCTTTGTTGTATCGAATTAGATTGACAAAGACTATATATTGGGAGAATAGTATTGTATGACAGTCTGATTTTTGAAGTGTGTTTTTGTGTTATCAAATTAACAGTGGAGCGACTCTTGCCTGGATTGACAAGGAATATGTTTTTGAGAATAGTATATTTTTGTTTACTTCAGGAAGACATACATCACCAAGCCACAAAAATGATAAGTCATGCTTTGCATGTTAAAAATTACAAGGAGGCTGTGGATGTTTATGTGAATGCTAAGAAACAAGAGATTAAAGGAGCGTTTCAACCTGTTGATCAAATGATACCATTGTTAAATGCTTGTTTTATGTTGGGGTATAAGTACTCAGATGTAGCTTATAGCTTGTTGTGCGTTTTATACATTTCACAGAGCCCTCCTTTGGATGACAGGTATGTATTTTTCTTAAAGATTGTCATTGTAGGGATTTTTAATTTGCAAACTGAAATATTTTCAAAGTTAAATCTCCAAAGGGAATATAGGGGGGTTGGATGGCTCAATGGTTAGCACATAGAGTCAAATGGCATGGTTTCGATTGCCCGGTTGTACATGACAAGGAATAGGGTCGTCTGTCCAACCTCGTGGGTTTCCTCCGGGTCCTCAGGTTTCCTCCCACTGCTAAAGACCACTACGCGCAAGCGAATTATTGAATAAAATTGAACCAATGTGTAAGTCCCGAAATGACCTATTTTGTGTCAAGTGGATGTTAAACCCCATTTCTCTCCTCCCTCTCTCTCTCTCTCTGCATGAAGCGAGGAGACAGACATGGCCTCTAACATCAGTTTATTTATAGCTTGAGCTATCCCCCTGCATATACAAAGGTTTGAGAGGGATTTAAAGCAAATTTTTGATAGATTAATAACATGTAGTTTTAATATTATTTTAGTCCAAATATATCATCAAATCACAAAGTTTGTATGCGGGAAAGTATCTTTAAATGTTTAAATAGTTGCCAGCAGAGAATTATATTGAATGTTTTGTAGATAATAAATAATGCATGTTTTGTTGTAGAACAATTAAAGTTAGTTGTTTTGTGGGAATCTTATCAATGACAAGGAGGGGTTCATTATTTGTCATTTTCTATTTGTGCACCTTTATTTTCTAGAACAAAGCCACAACAACTGACACTTGGAATATATATTTATATTTCAGAATGTGTTGTGAATTTATCAACATGTGTAGTGTGAACAGAGAAATGTATTCTTCTCAGATCGGACAAATATTTGATATTATGAAATCTCTTAATCTGCTGCCATCAAAAATAGACTCAATGATTACTTTACTTATGTAAGTTTTTCTCTAATTTCTTTCATCTAGACTTCTTATGTTATCATGGAGCTGCTGTGGCTCAGTGAGTAAGACACTGGCTCACTAAACGGGTCTGAAAAGGGCAGTGTTTAGTTGTTTGGATAGTACAAAGAAAATGAGGTCCCGTGTACACATTGATGTGCACATCCTTGACAGTTGGAATTCGATAAAAGAGTAGGCTGTTGCACCATTGTCTGGGAAAAATTCCCTTCTATCACACTGTAAAGACCGAGCTATTACAGAACTCAATGTTCTTGGTAAGGTCATTCAAATGAAAAATATTCAGTTTCTCGGACAAACCTTTAAACAAATTCTCTAGTTTTGATCAACCAATGACAAAATCTGAAATTTTATAGAAAGTTAAATCTATTTATTTATTGAGAATCCAAATATTTATTGTTTTTCAGGACGTTTTATGAACTGAAGGATTATAATAAGTTGTTTCAAATTATGATATATTTGAATGAGTGTGAATTTCTGTGTATACCATTATTTATAAGGGAAGCAACTCTTTTACACGTTATTACACATAGCTATCATCAAATCTACCTCGATTTAACCTCCAAATGGATTGATCAAACCCATGAACATTTGTTGTTAGATTTAAACAAGGAGGTTAGTATATTTGAAATTCAATTAAGCATTAAAAATATTGTTAGCCTTTTTAATTTCTTGAAAAAATGCATTTCAAAACACTCTTTAGAATGATACACAGCATCTGACATCATTCACTAGTGTTGTAAATATATACATTTCAGTTAGGATTGGGTGGTATACCGCAAAGCACGTAATATGGTAGTATTTATTTTAAACAATATTGTATTGTCAGCCAAAATGTAGATAAAAATGTTACAGTAATGCATTAAAAGATGTACAGGTATTGTCTGAATCTTTATTTGTTATGCCATCTATTCCAATTTTATGAGGTGGCAGATATTGGTTTATATTGTTTGATTCAGCAAGCGACCCGTAGAACGTGTTTAGATTAAAGTGATGTACCTGTTCCTAGCAGAACCGAACCCTGAACAATTAGTCCGACAAATCAAATAGATTTATGTGAACAGTTCTTAATTACAAATTAGAAAACTTTTAAATGATATTTATCATTATCATCAGTACTGTATTATCTAAGTTAAAGTAAGTCATTAATCGTCTATATTTATTAATCGTCTATATTTATTTCAGATTTTACTTCAGTTATTAGCGATATTTCAAAAACTTGATTCACTGAGTACAATACAGAAGTTGGAATGGGTTCTCCATGTTAAGCCAGAGGTATTTACTTTTCATTAACGAAAATGGATCAATGATGTTTGATGATGACCCTTGTATATTAATATAGTATAAGAGATATTAACTCTATTGACTTGGCTGTTTCAAAATCTTATAATGCAATAAAATAATTCTTAAATAAAAAATAAATTAATTATTAAAGTCAATTTTAAAAACAACATGAGTATTTCCATATAAAGTTAATAAAAAAAAAAAGAAAAAAGATGTAAGAATAAAATCATGTCCGCATATTTGAAAACAAAAACTCTATTTTACTTAGAGTAGTAAAGATTGTTTTCACTTAGGTTAATTAATTATAAATCTGTAAATACTTTTATTTAATTTGATAAAAAAAATTGTAATATTTAAAGATTATACCTGAAATAGAAGAACCAGATATTGATAGAGAAGAAGCTGAGTTAATGGCGTCTGCTAATTTTTCAAGTCAGGAACTACAAATGAATGAGAAAAAGTCATATATGCACAGAATTCAGGTATAACTAATTTAATAAAATAGTCATCCTGATTGAATGGGAATAGATCTTAATCGGAATGCTGGGCGACTTTGACTCGGCCTTGGCCATTTCTTATGTTATCTGCAGTGAATGATGAAGATTGTTAGATTTTCAGTTCATCATACCTTTGTAAATACTGAATGGAATTGAGCCATTTTTCGGATTGGCTTTAACCTTTATGTGGTTTTCAAAATAAATATGTCTAAAGGAATATTTTGAATGATTTCGCTGAAGGACTGCTTCTAATAGTAAGTAGAAGTTTATTCTGAAGCTTTGGAAAAAGACATTTTGGCTTTATAAGATAGATGTCAGATGAACTTTCAAGGTTTCAAGATGTCAGGAGCAATATTATTAAAACATCTGTAATTAACTTATGTATTAAATCTATATGATAAACAATGGTTAACCTATGTATTTCCATTTCAGGGCTGTAAATCTTCGTGTAATTGGGAATATCTAGCTCAGATATTTATAGATCTGTGTAATTCAACATGGCCAAGAAACTCTGACTATATTGATGGTTATATAGACACCATAACCGCACATAAACTAAAAATGGAGGAAGCTTTTCATCAATTTCTTACAAATATTGGAAAACATGTTGATAAAGGTTTAGTATTACATATAAATTTGAGTGATTATGTCTTTACTGCACTAGAATATGGAAGAGTTGTTATATGACTCGCCTTCTGGATTGTGTGAGGTATTGGCCAATGAAAAGGTCTGTTACGGCGAGTTTTTGGCATGAAGTGCATGGAACTGTGGGTAATCCACTAGAATCGTCAACATCAATTGGTTAATCAAATGTCTGATGTCAAAGGGTCAAAAGCCGCTCCTACGACACGACCTTCCAGTACAACCAGTTTAGATCTTCATGTAGTAGAGGGCATCGAAAGTGTAAAAAAACTAAACAAAACATAGATCTGTATTTTAATCAGATCGGTGTTGGCCAATATAAAGTACCTTAGGCTTTTTCAACTTGGTTTCCCTTTTTTGAAGGGCCTGGCAAGAAACGGTGTACATGTTGGCATGTAAAAGAACCTTTGACGGTTCGAATTTGAAACAATAGTATATGTAAGTGTGATGGTTGGGCAAAATTTCCCTCATAGCACACTGCATGGCGTATACCGAATTGGTTCAGAAAAGTAGGTAATTAAACCATGTTTTAATTTATTTCCAAATAGAAATGATAATTGCTTTGTTTTTTTCAGAGAAAACAGAGAATGTTTTGTTTGAGTTTGATCAGAGGTCGTTGAGTTTAATAGGCAGTGGTATTATACATGAATGTTGTCATAAAGAATTATTTGAACAAGGATCGAAAATTCTCTTTCTCATGTTAAAATGGAGTATTAAAATATGTGAAGTAAAGCCCCATGACATTCACAGATCTGTACAAAATATATTAATTATATGTTCAAAAGTAAATCAGCCCAAATTAGCAGTTGAAGCATTAGAAGGTGAGTATAGCGTTGGCTCTCAAACTAGGGCTTACTGGTTTTTATAACTTTTTGGGCCGCTAATGTACCTCTCGATTGGCTTGTGATTGCATTTTAGCCTATACTATTCAAAAAAAGTAGGGGATATTTGATTTTTAAGTGTTATTAAAGTCACCTAATGAAACTGACGAAGAAACAAATGATAAAATGAAATGAAGTTCACATTCATCGATTTATTCCAAATGATCGTTAGACTAAGTAAGGCACAGACTGACCATTATAAGGGTAAAATGATACCCGGGGTCAAACAGCAAAGTTACCACAGCATCACAACCAAGTCAGTAACGGGTAAATCCTCCTCTGTTTGCCAAACAAGCATTGATCCGACGTGGCATACTCCTAATGAGACGTCTAAGGTCATTTTGGTCCAGATTGTCCCATTCCTGTTGCAACGCAGCAGCAAGTTCTTGGACATTGGCAGGACGTTGTTGACGTTGACGTAACCTCTGTCCAAGCATGTCCCAGACATGCTCGATGGGGGAGAGGTCGGGACTCAGTGCTGGCCAAGGTAATGTGGTGATGTTCTGTTGTTGGAGGTAACCTGTAACGATCCTGGCCCTGTGACATCTTGCGTTGTCATCCTGGAAGATGAAACGGCGGCCATGACGTCGTGCGAACGGCACAACAT
Organism: Patella vulgata; assembly: GCF_932274485.2. Taxonomy (NCBI): domain Eukaryota; kingdom Metazoa; phylum Mollusca; class Gastropoda; family Patellidae; genus Patella; species Patella vulgata. The sequence goes on from NC_065881.2 coordinate 20,610,173, forward strand.
GGACTGCCAAGATGTTGTCCCGGTAGTACTGGCCTGTAACACGCCCTGCAACAACATGTAAAGCCGTTCTTCCAGCAACAGTGATGCCTCCCCACACCATAACAGAACCACCCCCAAATCGATCATGTCTGATGACGTTAACGTCTTGGAAGCGCTCGTTTCGACGACGCCACACCCTCCTACGTCTGTCCAAAAAATCAACAGTGAACCTTGACTCATCTGAAAACATCACATTGCTCCAGCGTCGATTATCCCAGTGTTGACGATCCCTACACCAACGACGTCTTGCCTGAATGTGATGATCTCTCAAACAAGGGATCACGCGAGGACGTCGGGCGCGAAGGTGACCCCTATGCAGTCGATTCCGAATTGTCTGGCCACTCACTCTCACACCAGTGTCTGTTTGAAGACGAGCGCTGATCTGATTTGCTGTGATGACACGATTTCTCAAGGCCAAGGTACGGATAAATCGATCCTGGGCTTGAGTTGTCGCCCTTGGTCGACCTGAGCGTGGTGTGTCCTGTACAGATTGTGTATCACGGTATCTGGACCATAGCCTGCTTATGACAGACTGAGAAACATTCATCGTCCGCGCCACAACCGCCTGTGTTGTGCCGATCTGTAGCATGCCAAGGGCACGTAACCTTTCATTTTGGGTAAGCCGAGGCATATCAAAATTTGTTTTCTGGTCACTAAAACAATTAAACTGATGTTTCCACCCTGGAATTCAATGCCACAATGACTGTAACATTCAAAGTCAGAGTCGTGCAAATCTTGGGTTGGACCCCCATGATGATCCCAAGCATCACCTGCATTCCATGCGGTAGCTATTGGTGCGTTTGGGCGTCACATGTAACTGGAAATGTTTCTTCTGTTAGGTTCTATAGTGACTTTTTTCGTAGTCATTTGCATATTTTAGTATTATGCCCCCAAAATCAAATATCCCCTACTTTTTTTGAATAGTATATTTTGAACATAGTGAAATATTGCCGTACTACTTCATTTTATAAAGGAATGCTATTTCAAAATTTTGCATGGCGGACATTTTTAGTTAGGATTAACAGAGTCCAGAATTAGGTCACCAGAAGACTTGTTCGCTTCATTAAATAGGGTCAGTAAGCTTCCATTCTCTTTAATGGACTTCAACTAGGAATATTTAGATATTTACTTCACTAATAGAAATTTACATACAATATCACAGATAGTAATGTAGAACAGTTTTATGTGGGGTGGTGGAGGGGGGACCGAATGGTTAGATCACAAAGTCTGTCATTGAGTCAAGTGGTGTGGTTTCAATCCGCAACTGGTACGTAACAAGGAGTAGAATCGCCTGTCCAACCTCGTGGGTTTTCTCCGAGTCCTCCGGTTTCCTCCCACTTCTAAAGACGCCTGTGTGCAAGCAAATTATTGAAATAAAATTTAACCATATGTTAGTTTGTGTTGGGTGGAAGTTAAACCCTGTTTCTCTGACTGTATGTGATCTGAAGTTTGTTGCTGAATCTCTTCTTCAGGTTTACAGTGGTTAAAACATAATTTGAGTCCAGTTACTAATCTTGGTATTTATATCATACACCTCAATGAATTAATAAAGTGTTTAGTAAAGAAAGATGTTTGTAAACAAGCCTTTGATGTTCTACTATTCTTTGTGGATATTTTAAAACGAAGTAAGTACAGACTTTAGGATATTGGGATGTGATTCATGAATATTTAAATTAAAATATTCAAAGCAGGAAACTATTTCATTGGCTGCATGTTTTGATTATTTTTGTGAATAAAGCTCATTAATATTAATGTGAGGTAAGTCATATGAATGGATTTAACCAAAAAGTGCCTGGTAGTCATGGAGATGTTAGAACACCTCTCTCTTTTTTTCTCGCTGTAATTAATGCCACTTGACATCATTTTGGGGATTTTCCATCCCTTGCAAATTACAATTTTGTGGAAGTTGAATCAGACATAAAAGGGTTGCATTCTTTTAAAGATATAATGATTGAAATTATTTCAGCATTTTCTGTAAAATAAAGCACTCCCTGTGTAAAATGTGAGATTAATCTGTTTAAATAATCATTCAACTCTTATTGAAAGAGTTATTTATCTATAGTATCTTATTGTATTTCAGGTGGCAGTGATATTGAAGGAATGAACAGTATGTATTATTTATTCTGATAATATAAAAGACAAGTATTAGTGCAAGATATTGCTTGTCGGGTGACTGTAAGATCAATGCTGGGATATTCGGTCATAAACCAAAAGGCCCCAGATCCTATCCTGGTTTAACCGAGAAAAGTCCTTGGGATTTTTCTGGCCTGGTTTCCGTAGTGGTGCAAGGCAGAAAAACAAGGTTCTGTTTGCAAATTAGTGTTAACATAAAGCAATCCTTGATGGTTGGAATTCGTTGAAATCCTATGTCAGGCCAAAATTGTCTTCCAAGTTTTGTTGAGTTGACCAACAAATTTCATTTGCTTCTGTTTTCTCTGGATCCTATTAATTCCTTCCAGTGCTAACAACCCGATCTACGTGAAAACGAAATATTGAAATAAAATGTACAATATGTTGGTCCCGAAATCAAATTGCACTTCTCTCTCTTTCTTTCTCTATTATTTAACTCTATCTGAAACGCTAATAATAAATTCTTCTTGTGTTTCAGGTGTTCGTATGCATTTTCCAGAAATAGTATGTAGATGCTTAACATTTGGCATACTACAAACTGCCATTGATACATTTAAACTGTTTAAAGATATTTGTTCTACAAGAGTGGGATTCAGTGAATCTATTTTACGTTCTTTATTTTCTGCTTGTTACGAAATTGGAAATTTTCAACAAACACAAGAATTATACAGATACATGTACAATAGCTTTTTCAAAAAATATGCTGTACCAAATCTTGAGGATCCAAGCCACAAGAAAATCATGTTAGGTAGTCGATTATCTCATGCTGAAATAATTTATGTGTTAAAAGATTGGTTAATGAATTTGTACAGATATTTCTGTACGGTATTGGAAAAAGGGACATCACTCACAATGGATGATTTAAATGTTACTGTGGAGTTTGTTCGTGGTGGTGATCCAGATATAAGGGAGTTATTTCCCTACTTGTCAAGCATACCTCAGTCTGAGTTCGCAGCTCACGAGATATTGAGATTGTCTTTATCTAAGCTGGAACCAGCTCTGGAAACTAATTATATTCCCGCCGAAGGATGTCATGAACTGTCTAGTAATTGCCTGAAGGAATATCTTCTTGTGCTGGATTTAGAAGGTAATAAGTTTTATTTTATAAAACCGAAAAAAATGTTTTTTCTAATTTTAAAAGGAAAATTAGCTTTGAAAATTAAAGAAAAAAAATGTTTCGGTATTATGGTATGTTTCTTTTTGTTATGTAAAGAGCTGAATATATTGGGGGGGTTGGATGGCTGAATGGTTAGCGTGCGCGTGCTGTATCATAAAGTCTGTCATTGAGTCGACTGGCGTGGTTTCGAATCCCCGGTTGTACGTGACAAGGAGTAGGGTCGCCTGTCCAACCTCGTCGGTTTTCTCCGGGTCCTCCGGTTTCCTCCCACTGCTAAAGACCCCTACGGGCAAGCGAATTATTGAAATAAAATTAAACCATTTGTTAGTCCCGAAATGACCTAGTTTGTGTCGAGTGGACGTTAAACCCCATTTCTCTCTCTCTCTCTCTCTCTAAATATATTGAAAATTTCAGTCAGATAACTGTCAAAATTTAGAATAGAGCAGGGATTTTTTGTAGAGTTTTTATATCCCCTGATCTTGAAAGCCACCCATAAAAAAAGCTGCTGATGCATTCGTATGCAACTTTTTTATAGGCTATTAAAATGACAATCTGATTAAAACACAGATCCTATTTCGTTTCGTTTTTTATAGTTCAAAATTCCGGAAGAGTTGTTATATAACATGCGTTCTAGTTGATGTGAGTAATTAGCGAATGAAAGGGTCTGTTACGGCGAGTTCTTGGCGTGCTCTGCACGGAACTGGGGGTAAACCCCTAAAACTGTCATTGCTGATAGTAGTTTAATCAGTGTCTGACGTCATAGGCATAGGCGTAGGAGCCGGGGGGGGGGGGGGGCATTTTGCCCCCCCAAACATTTATTTTCGAGCAATGAAAAATTTGACGACCTTTTTTTTCTATTAACGTTTAGAGAAAAAATATAGCTAACTTATTTCTATGAGATCCACACTGTCTGAAAATTATTTTCTCGACTTTTTCTTGTCCACTGCATGCCCGAAAATATGCCCGAAGCTCCCTTATGATATGTATGCCCGAAAAAACGGTATTGATTTCAGGCAATTTTCTCTTATGCCCCCCTGAATTACCTTGAGCTCCTACGCCTATGGTCATAGGGTTAAAAACCGCTCATATGACCCTGGTCAGATCTTCATGTAGTGTAGGCCATTGAAAGTATAAAAAAAAAACCAAAATATACCGGTAGATATCTGTATTTTAATCAGATTTGTTGAAATGAGAATTCACTATGCTTCAAATCTGAAGAATTAAAAAATGTTTTTTGAGGTAAATTTACAAAGTTAACATTCATTTAATTATGGATGTGATTAAATAACAACCCCCTTTATTTGTTTATTTTTCAGAAAGGAATATTGGATTACGATTTGATCCTCCACGTGTTGCAAGACGTCCTTTGTTAAATTTTAACAACATGCCTAATAGAGGTGGATATTCCGACCGACCACCTCCCCTACATGCCAGGTACAATAGACGGGGTAATTATTATGGGGGACGTCCAACACGCCCTTGGATCAACCCCAGAGGAAATATAAGTTGAGATTGTATAATATAAAGAAAGCATTATAGTTTATACATGTAGTATGGTTGACACAAAGTGAAAGTTGAGATTTAAACACTGTGAAAGTGTATATTATCAGATACAAAGTTATAGTTGGAATTTATCTTGTGAATTAATATCTCATGAGTGATGATAGTGTTTTTAAAAATATACCCAGTGAAAGGGTTTGATATGTGCAGTATGGTTAATATCATATAAAGTATTGTGTTACAAATAAATAAATTGAATATGAGTGTGTATTATATGTGCACTATATCGGAAATGTGTGTGATACATGAAGTATGTGTAATATTAAACTAAGTGGAAGTTTTTTGAATGTCATAATATGTGCATTATATCAGAACATGAAGTATGTTTAATAATATCAGATAACTGATTGTGTTGCAAATAAAGTGCAAGTTGACATCATATTCTTTTGTGCATTATATCGGAATGTGAAGTATATTTGATATTGGATAACAGATTGTGTTACAAAAAAATACAGTGGAAGTTTTGGGGGTTTTTTTTACTGTTATCCGTGCATTATATCTGAAATCAAGTGATATACTGTAGCTAAAAAATTAATGATTATGAAGTTTATTGAGTACTGTACCAGTATGTGTGTTCTGCATTACTTCAGACAAGAAGTGATATGGACCTACCATGTGTTACAAATTGATCGAACCATTTTATAACAAAAACAATAGTGTATGTATGAATGGAACAAAAGAACATTTGTTTGTTTCTTTAAAATGTGTGTTTCATGAAGAGAACATGTGAAATGATTTTTTTATAAATTTTATAGCCAAATGTTTTACATTTCGTGTGTCTGTAATGTAAAGATTACTATTATTGTAAGTGGTTAGGGAATAAGAATCTCTGTGAGTGAAAGGTTTAGACTTTTAAAGATGGAACTGAATGTTTGTTTAAAGTGAAATAGGATTCTTTGATTTCAAAATATTCACTGGAAGTGAAATGAGATTATTGTGTCTAGTCTAAAATATCGTTAAACTATTTTCAAGTAAAAAGGAAATAAAAATCAATGGAAGCAGTTTAGCTTTGTCAAAGATCTGAAACAGTTTTGCTGACAAACGTCTGGAAAGTCAATAGTCTGGTATACTCTGGAAACAGTTTAGGCTGTAAATAATCTGGTATACTCTGGAAACTGTGAATAGTCTGGTATACTCTGGAAACAGTTTAGCTGTGAATAGTCTGGTATACTCTGGAAACAGTTTAGCTGTGAATAGTCTGGTATACTCTAAAAACAGTTTAGCTGTGAATAGTCTGGAAATGTTGCATGATAAATTAATAGTACAGTTAAAAGAGAATCATTTGGTGCTTCTATAAATAATATGTGGAACATATACTTGGCATTTATACATTATCATGCATTTTATAGGTCATTGTTCAGTTTGTTAAATCCGAAATTATCTTGTGTTTAATTAGACTGTATACATTCCTATGGTCTGTTAAAACAGATTTTCAGGGAATCAATTCTTTTGTTTTTGTTGTTGAAATGTCTGGGAAAGGCAGATTTTGTTTTGTTATGTTAGTTTTTGTACTGTGTAAACACGAACAACTTTTAAAATGAATTAAGATTGTTATCTTGTTTAAAAGATTTTAGAAATATAAAGAGATTCATGGGAACAAAAAGATTTTTTTTTTTTTTTTTTTTTTCATCTCTTTTTAAATTATGTAAAATGTATCGATCGGTCCAGGTAGGTATCATGATTTCCTTTCGTTTTTCATATTTTTTTCCCCTTTCGCCCGAATATGGAATTTGAAAAATATTGAGTTAAAAATGTTTTGTGGAAAATTACATGCAGTAATAATATATTCAATGATTCTTTAATAAATGGTAATCTTTTGGTTTTAACTAAAGATACATTCATATCGCAGAGAGCTGAATCGGCCAATTGCAGGTGTTTTTTTCTGACTTTTTTTTTTTAGACGTTTATTCACTTGACAAGCCATAATCAATTCTGTAGACCCGTTGGATGGCCGAGATGCCAACTGGATTTAGACCATCAACGCCTTATATTGTTAAAATGGAGTCAGTAGATTGAGGCTCTAGAATCGAGATTTATATCTTATTGCCTTAAGAAAGAACACAAGCAAAGTTTATGTTTTAGATTCATAATTGCAAAACAAATTACGAAAGCGACTTAAATTGTTAATTGGTCTATAGCCATGTAAATAAATAACCTAAAAATGTCATCAGGGTCCTGTTTCAGTTTCACAAATTTTAACTAAAATAGTATTATTTATGTTTGTGAGTACAGTTTCAATTATTTAAAAAACATCTTCATAAATACTTTTTTTTGGTACATTTTAGACATTTATATACATGTGTGGTTTTGTAAGCAAAATTAGAAAAAAATGTATTTTTGGTCAAAGACATGACTGGAATATAACTCCTCATTTGTCATCATTTAAAATATAGATATGTTTTATATATCACAGTGCCTTTATACAATAAATACTTACATCTTAATATTTGTGTTGCATATCTATCCCAGTGTTGGTTGAGGGGGGGGGGGGCAGAATAATGTATATCCAAGCATTGGTAAATAATGATGTCCCCGGTGTTAGTCAAAATGTTCCCACACCGCATATGGTGTACATGTATTCCTGTCTTAATTAGCAGAACAGTAGGGTCAAATGACGTTCAGCAGTGCAATTTTAATGAGCAATTATCACTCTGGCATAGAAGATTAATATCATATAATATCTTATTCAAAATAACATTAAACTTACTAAATTATTGAAAATGCACTAAGAGCAATTGTATTCCTTAAATTCTTTGAAAAGCACAAATCAATTAGTACAACTCATAAATTGAAAATTAAGACATAACAGTAAGACTTGGGAGATTTGTGCCTGCCGCCTCGTAGAGAATCCAGCTCTCTTTAAATATAAGCTTTTTGTGGCAGGGGGTTGGGTGGCCAAATGGTTAATGTGTGTGCATTGTATCATAAGGTCTGTCATTGAGTCAAGTGTTGATTTCCCGCTTGTACATGACTAGGAGTAGAGTCGCCTGTCCAACCTCGTAGGTTTACTCCCACTGCTAAAGACCCCTACGCACAAGCGAACTAATAGAATAAAACTAAACTATATATTAGTACCAAAATGACCTATTCTCTCTCTTCACGTCAGAAATACTAACAAATTGCAACATACACTAGCTCACTTCAACATCAGGATTAAAATGTAATAAGACCCCATATCTTTGAATATTTTAATGGAAATTCTTTTCGTGTAAAATGTAAAAAAATACAAAAACATAAATTTATCACATGAAAGTAGAAAAACATGATTATATGTATTGCCATAGATTCTGAACATCAAATTTAACAATATAGGTGAAATACTTCATTATGCTTGTTCAGGATAACATCTACCATGATGTTAACCTGATAAGGAAAGTGTGCCTAATTGTTCAGATGGGACAAACCCAGCAGTCCACCCATGTATACATTAGAAATTAGCAAGCACATATAATAGTTGATATTAGAAAACTGAAGATTATGTGAAAATGCAGCTGTCTTGTCAACTCTTACCTCACATTGCACCCAGAATAGAAATAAAAATTAGCATTTTCGTCTGAAAATGACCACCTTCTCTGTAACTTCTCTATAGATACATAGTGTAACATTAATTTTGTGTAAGTTTTGTCTATACCCTATCAAATACTAATAAACATATTCAGGGATTACATGTATATGGTTCACATGGCTAAGCGGGTAAGACGCTGGCTCGCTAGCCTGGAGGTCGGGTGTTCGATCCCTGCATTGGCCGAGAAAGTTCATTCAGATTTTCTGACGTGGTTTCCCCTTGTCAGTGATGCAGAATGGAGGGCCTGTGACAAGGACAGCTGTCTAGTCGTTCGGATGGGACGAGAAACTGAGGTCCCGTGTACACATTGGCGTGCACATAAAAAATCCCTTGGCAGTTGGAATTCGATATAAGAGTAGGCCATAGCGCCGCTGCCCAGACAAAATTTCCCTCATAGTACACTGTATGGCGTATGCCCATCTTCATTAGCCCAGGTTAGGAGCAGAACAGTAGGACGTTAAACCCCATTTCATTTCATTTCATTTCCTTCAATGGGGATGTCCAGGGCAGAATAACAAAATCAAAACTCAACCCTCGTCTTATTCTACCTGGGATATAACCCTGACATGAAACATAAGGTAAAGCCTTCTACTTATTACATAAAATAATAAATAATATATACATACAAAAAATAAAAATACATCCAGTTAAAACAAATCATTCTGATATACATCAAATCATAAGGTACCGGTACATGTAGCTGTATATAATGTTTATATAATTAAAGATCAGTCATACAGTTTTATACATGCGTAGAATAATATATAGATTACCTTGACAATAGATTATAAATAATATCACGTATTTTTTTAAATATACAATACATACATGTAATATGACATTATCTTACTTGATCTTCTGGGTATAATTTGACAAATATATAATTTATAGAAGTAAAGAAATTAAATGAATGTCAATAGATCAATTATGTAATCTGGCTGTACACTTAACAATATGTAATTAACAATTAAATAATTAAAAGATAGTACAAAAATGAGGGGTTTAAAAAATCCTGTACAGCGTGGAAGTAAAATTTGTATATTTACAAGTATATATATATATTGACATTAAATCCAGTGGTGTAGGAATGGAAGCGACCAAACCTCTAGCTGGGCACATTTTTCAAAAGAGACACTCTTTTTTTAACTCTTATAATGTTTACTTGTGTGACAAAAGCCTCATAATTTTTTACCACATGACCATTGACTCCATACATGTACTTTAGCTGATCAACCCCTGTGTTTTTTTATTCTAAAAAAAACAAATATAATTGTACTTTTCATGGTTGCCTTTTTATGTGCTTGCAACCCTTGACTACACCCCTGATTGTATCACATGATAACTAAATTAATTGAATATAAACATAGATCAATCATCAACTGTTATTGATAATGATTTAATACTGGATAAATTTTTTTGTATTCTATCTTTGTACTCTTCTTTCGTTGTTTCCATTAATCCATTCATTTGAAAATAACTTTCACTGTATATTTTAAAAGCTTCTGTATTATATGTAGTCTGAAATAGATGACACAATACAGGTTATGTAAACAGCAAACAGATGTTTTACATTAAATATGTTTTTCAGGTTCAAGGAGTTGTTGGGGGGGGGGGGGTGTAGCCGGTACATTGCTCCAGGCCAATATATATTTTTAATTTTTTACGACGAAATTTAGATCTGTATTTTATTTTAATCAGATTGACCAAATTGAGGTTCTTGAAAGTCCTGATTTTTTACCATGCATAACCTGCTAGAACCATGAGACTAAGTCTAAATTGGTGTCTTGCATTATCTGTGACAGGTGCCTTATTTCCAGGCTTGAATTACCTGAGAATTTATCAGTGATTCAAATGATGGTTGTATATATTCTATTCTACCATTACGAAGTTTGGGCATATCTTCCTTTAATGCAGTATTCCGATACATAAACTCTTCTCTTGCTGCATGTAGGGACTTTTTAGCCTAGAAATAAATAGTGACAAACCATGAAAGTTTTTGGGGTTTTTTAAATTAAAACAAAACAAAATTGGGTTTAATATCCTATCTTCTGGATCAACTGGGCTAATGAATATGTGCAAACACCATATATTATGCTATGAGGGGAATCTTTTACAGACAGTGGGCACTACTTAACTGCCTACTCTTATTTCCATTTCCTAAAATTAAACCATATGTTAGTCCCGAAATGACCTAGTTGTGTCGAGTGGACGTTAAACCCCATTTCTCTCTCTCTCTCTCTCTTATTTCCATTTCCAAATGTCAGAGGATCCTGAACATGCTGCCAGTGGTATGTATACCTGGGACCTCATCCAAACGACTAGACACCTCACCTAACCAGGTCACCCTTTCTGCAATACTGACAAAGGTGGAACCATCCGGTTGGAAAAATCTGGTGAAACTTTCTTGATTAACATTGAGATCAAACCCAAGACCTCTAGATTATTAAGCCTGTGTCTTTAATCTGAAGAACAGGACTTGGTGAGAGAATACACTTTCAAGAAACTATATTATCAATATGCTGGTGTCTATTTCGAATCCTTTCTGTATAATCAAAACATATAAATATATTCTTACCGATTCTTGTTTAACTCTGTTGATTCCTGTTCTATCTCTTAATTCATATTTATCAACTTTCATTTGACATTTTTGATATTCCTAAAAAATAACCAAGATACATATTATGGATATATAATCGTTGAGAGGCATTTAGCAACTGACTTATAATATAAGTATGGATACAATCACTTGGTTTATTATACTGCAATGTTTCAACAAGATTTTACAAGTCGTTTTCAAGCAAATATATACCTAATGTACAAATGAGACATATCATGGGTGAAATATATGTCAACAATATCGTTAATTAATAAGCTGCATAGACAGGTTGCAGTGTAATAAACCAAGTGATTGTATCCACACTAAGTGTTCTATATTATGGATATAATGCCTCCATTTTATAGCTACATCTAAAATAATCCAAGCTGAAGTTTCAGTAAATTTCCATTACTCTTTTGGACCCGGAACTAGTCCCCACGTGTCAAGTGTATTTTTCTTGGGATTACGCTCTTCCAAAAAAGCCTTTAAAGCTCCGCAAATTCAAGTACGATCGACATGAAACTTGGCATGTTTGTTACTTGCACAACTGCACTTCCATTGACATATTTTTCATATGACGTCACAATTCCAAGATGTTGGCGATGACGTCCTGCTCGGTTCCTGACCTGATACATACAGTACTATTGTACTTGTTATAGGAACTGCTAGTAATATTTTATAACATAACAAAAACAACACTTAGAAACATTCAATACTAATCTATGTGTACTTGTGATGTGTTTTAGGGTGCTCAAATTATCAGAATTGCATCTTAGAGTCATAGAGCCCAGCCACAGTTCTGCCTGTCCCGAAAACAGATGTGGTGTGAGCAGAACCGTGTCATAATCAAACATTTTAACCAAACCATGGTTTTGTTCACAGTTGGCACCTGCCTTATCGCCTGAAATCCTTGCATATCTTTTGCAAATCCGAGAAAAATCAATCTCGAAATATTTAACTGAGTATCCCCATAATGCCAGACTAAAGATTTGGTTCAACAATTCCTACCTGTAAAGCTTGATCTCTTTTCTTTACTGCTGTTTGAACACCAGGGAAAATACTGCTAAACCTAAAATTAACAATACATTTAATTAAATATACAGTATTTGGAACATACAAATTATTAATGGAATTTTAGGTACATGCACATATGGCTCCACTTAATCAAAATGCATCAATAACATTAAGCTCTGCAAACCTGGAATCTGAAACTGACAAAGGCAGGTACAAATCCTATGTTTTTGTGATTTATTTTAATTCAAGTCTGGTACAAAATTAAATATATGTCAGGTACCAATTCAACAGTGCCCGACATTTTGTCATATACAACAAAATCAGACCTGCTGTGTAATTTTTGTCAATTCAGATATTTATCATTAGTGACTTACCCCTGTACCTGACACTAATTAACTAGTACTTGACATTTTTAACCTTGTGTCTGGACATGGACTAATGAAGACGGGCATATGCCATGCTGTGTGCTATGAGGAAAATTTTGCCCGGGCAGCTGCACTACGTCCTACTCTTTTATCGAATTCCAACTGTCATGAGATCTTTTACGTGCACGCCAATGTGTACCCGGGACCTGTTCTTTTGTCCCATTCAAACGACTATACATTGTCCCTTGCCAGGCCCTCTGTCCTGCACCACTGACATGGAGAAACCACGCCAGAAAATCCCAATGAACTTTTCTGGCCAATGCAGAGATCGAACACAGGGCTAGACAAAATTACAGGCAACTTAGATTTTGTTCCTGAAAAAGTCTGAATTTGTGCCTGACATTGTCTTTGACAGGTTCCTTTTATCCAGGTTTGACTCCCTCATTAATATACATGTATGACACAATACAATCAAATCTAGTTAGAGCTACAAACAAATATTACATGTCACTTACTTTTTCATTGGTTCTATAACAGTCTTTTGGACACAATTACTCTGAAATAAACATTAAAACATATATTTCTTCCTCAGATGAGTCACCATACTCATCTGTTAAAGTGGTGTATACTTCCATTCGAAGTTAGCCATATTCTAGCTCCATGAGCCAATTTTCCCACCTTTCTGATCGATGACAAAACACAATTATTTCTGTTGGTTGTTTTCCTTATCCAGCATGGATAATCCAGGACATAATGCCATCTTCAAATATCCTCTATTTCAATGTGTTTAAAATAGCAGAGGTGTTGTTTTCACAACTTATTTTAAAACCTGCCGGTTTTGTTGAAAGTAAGCTACCTCTGTTCAAATTGCAACTGGGTGAGGTTGTCTTCCATGATGAATACTTCCTTTGGAAATACTACATTTTTTTGGTAAAAATGATAATGCTTCTTTACAGTTTCTGGTATTTTACGTGTCTAACATTTAAAACTTTATATGATCAGGTAATGAGAGAGAGAGATGGGGTTTAACGTCCACTCGACACAAACTAGGTCATTTCGGGACTAACATATGGTTTTAATTTTGTTTCATTAATTCGCTTGCGCTTAGGGGTCTTTAGCAGTGGGAGGAAACCGGAGGACCCGGAGAAAACCCACGAGGTTGGACAGGCGACCCTACTCCTTGTCACGTACAACCGGGGATTCGAAACCATGCCAGTTGACTCAATGACAGGCTTTATGATACAGCGCGCACGTGCTAACTATTCGGCCATCCAACCCCTCTGATCAGATAATGAGTTGGAAATGGGTAAATGCAGACACTCTCCATTCCTCTGTGTGTGTGTGGGAGGGATATAATCTTTTTAATACACACTTCCACAATAAAGTAATATTGCCTTTCCCCGTTAGTAAATATTTTTATACTGTACCATGTCATGGGTGTAGACCTCTAGTTTATTAACAGAACGGTCCCAATCTTCTACTTGTTGTTTTAATTCTTCATCTGTCTGACACAAGGTACTATTCAACAGGTCTTGGGTAATTTTTCTCTCACTTTTAGCAGCAACTGAATCAAAGAAGATATTGTTGATTCCTTAGCATTGACATTCTCTCAATTTGGAATCTATGTTAATAGCACACATATTTACTGGTGATCAGTTTGCCCTCTGACTATATATAACTACATTGAAACATACATAGGATGGGGGGGTTGGGATGGTCTAGTGGTCTAGAGTGCCGCGCTTCGACCTCTAGCTGGCCGGTTACCTCTGGCTTGCGGTTGTGGTTTCGATCCCTGGTATGAGTGTATGTGGCTTAGAGATAGGGGCGCCTTCTCAACCTTGTGGGTTTACTCCGGGTATTCCTGTTTCCTCACACACTATTTAAAACCCACACAATCCATGATATAAATAGATCAAATACAGTAATGCATTATGTTATAGTATTTTTTAGACCTACCTTGTTTAGCTTCAGTACTCCTTTTTACATCTTTATACAGTTTTTTAGTCACTTGATCAAGTCTGAAAAATGAAATGAACAGAATAAGTCAACTGTAAAAACATTGGGCATACTTGATCAAACATTCTCTCAATCCCCTGAAAGGTGTCAATCGAGTACTTGGATATAGACTTGAAAATGACTGATGGTATCATAAAACCTTATATCTGGGGTATATAGACTTTAAAATGACAGACTATAACTTACTCCTCTAATTTCTTCACTTCCTTGTCAAATTCTCGTTCTTCCTGAAAAATAAGTTTTCATTTAATTCTCCTGTAAAGCAACAGAAACCTGGTTGTACTTGTACATATAACAAAATGATTGTTTGGTCAACAAATTGAAACCATATGCTAAGTATTGGTTGTCCAAAATATATCTTCCTAAAAAATTAAAGATGTTTTCCCACATACAAACCGTGTGATTTGATGACACATCTATATTTGGAATAAAAACATACTTATAAACTAATCTATTTATATCAAAACATTTTAATCCAACTACACCATGCCTCGTGATTGCCAAGAATCTATTTTTTCAGCTATGTTTATCATGTGACTTGATTGAGGGAGAATGCATTATCAGCTTGTATTTGTTATAAGTGGCTGTCTAAAGCCTACGTAAATTCCTGGATTATACTCTGCCAACGTCTTTTTCCGACATTTAGTCGGAGAGTGTAGGCTACTGGACGTTTAATTATCTTAATGTTCTCACAACCGTTACCAATTAGATCAACAGATAAGAAGCGCTCCTTACCTGTACATTACTCAAGGAGACACACAGCCTTTTAGGGATACCCTCACATTTTTGTCTTGTGTGCGCCCTATAGGCATTTTTTAGGGAATCCAGTATTTTCTAGTAAAGATTGGGTGTATCTATTTTCCATATTATATCAAAATTGCCATATTGGAAATAACTGCCCTATAAATACTTTCATGATAATGTACATGTATCTTGAAGGACATGATCTAATGATAATTAACAGATAGAAATAAATGTATGGATGGCCCAAAAAGACAATGATGTCAAATTTTAATGTGAGCATATAAAAACTTAAACCTATATGATTCATTCGCATTGGTTTAGTATGGTACCTGAATATAAATATTGCTGTAGTTTTAATGTTACAAAATGAAGCACATGTAGCCATGGCCTGTTTAAAGATTATACATGTACTACAAAAATAATAACTTATATACTCACTGTCCTTGTAATTACTGACTTTTTAGGAGATGATCGAAATGGGTTCCTATAAATATAAAATGCTGTTTATAAAAATTGAAGATATTGATAACGGTAGGCCTACATTATTTTTTCTAACAAAATATAACAGATAAAAAAAAATGGCATTTAATCTGAGCCAGGTCAATTATCCGCTTCTGGTATTATAGTAAGTACTTATACAGAAGGATCGCACTATACGCAAACAAAACCCATTAGAAAGACATACCTGCAAACAATGGGAATCAAGAATAGCACAGACATTATAAACAATAAACGGTATATCAAATTAAGCGATCTACAGGCAATATGACTCAGAATGGAAAAACAAACTCAACAATGAATAAAACAGAAAAACTGAACAACATGAATACAAGAAAATCGCAATAGAACAAATGCAACTGTTCTTGATTGTATGTAATTGTCTGCTGATTGGCATTTCTGAACAGCGATTGTCTGACAGATGTCAGATGATGTCATGAGTTAGAACGTAAATTCTTTTACCAATAATAAAGTGATAATTCGGATAGAATTTCCGAAAGCGTTAAAACAGGAGCAACATTTACATAGCACTCTAGTCTGAAATTGTATCCCAATATATACATGACTCTTGACCCTGTGCAAATTTGCATACTACTTGTAAGTTGTCCTTAATTGGCTTAATAATACCTAACAGTAATTTCACAGTAAACATTTACCAGCTCATTATATGAGAGAATCAGCTACAATAGTTAAAAGTAAGCTCTATTATTGTCTTTACGGCAAATTTTAATCAGGGTGCTTGACTGACAGGAACACGTAATTCATTATATTCTAATTAACTAACGGTAAATTGTAAACAACTTAATCCCGTTCCTCTACTGATCGTATTTTTAGAAGGTCCATGCTAACAACAGTAACAGGTGTTTTTAACGAAAGTACAATAGTCTTAAAACCAAATGCAACGATTACCGTATACTTTCAATTATCAGATTTTTAAATATTTATTACAACAGATCTGTACTTATTTTCAAAATGAACTTAACTTGTCTGAAGAAAAATACTTTAACGCGGCTGTTTTAAAGATCAAAAGCTTGTCAAATTTTTGATTGGAGAGTAAATTCCAATATGGCAGCCCCCATACAAAAATTAGCTAGTTTTGCTAGAAATGTTTTTAGCAGAATGAATAGCGATGTTAACTTCCACGACAAACTTAAACACCTCAGAACAATGATTAACGGTATATCCGCCAAAGATGTTGGTTTTGATATTGAAGATTTGAAGAAATCGGAAACATACGGCAGAGACGAAGTTGCCCCCGTCACCTACGTTCATTTATGGGAGGATGAAACCTTTTCGATGGGGATTTTTGTTGTGAAGCCCGGTGGTCGACTACCGCTTCATGATCATCCCGACATGTATGGTTTTTGTAAAGTCATTCACGGTGAAATGATGGTGCGAAGCTTCAATGTTATTAAAACCTCAGAACAAACAGAAATGCCTTATGAAATAAAATCAAAATTAAAACTTTGGCAAATGCCACAGACCAAACAAGTGAAACTGAATACAGAGTCATTGGTGGCAGATAATGATGAGTGTTGTGTGCTGAATCCGGCAATTGGTAACATACACGAAATAAAACCTGTTAATGGAACTACAGCATTTTTAGACATTTTAGCACCCCCGTATGATCACCAGCAGATGGGATTACATGAGTGCCATTACTATGAAGATTTGTCATGCGGTTCTGGAGACTTGAGATGGTTATCACTAATAAATCAGCCTTCAGATTTCTGGTGTGATGCCTTAGAATACGAGGGTCCGAAAATAGACTTGCCTCCCTTGTCACCTAAATCTAGTAGAAAATGAATCAAAATGTGTCTCTTGTAATCTTGTGAGATAAAATAGACTAAATTACAAACACAAAGTTCAAGATGTCAGCTGTTAATTACCACAATAACCACACAATCAATTAGACATAATTTATTTTAAAATTTTAAATATATGCGCTTTATTTAAATATAAATATACCGGTATGCATCTTATTTAAGCTTACATATGCTCAATAATGCGCAAGCTAAATTATTTAACTTATACATTTTACCTATATTATAGAGGTAAATTTAGGGTATGAGTAAGGGGGTAACCCATACTCAAAACACCCCAAACATTTATTACCAGCTTAAATTTCAGAAATGGTAGAATTTAGAAAACATTTACCACAAACAAAAGAAATAGAAAGCAATCCCAGACAAATATTTATATAAAATATGAAATTAAAAGGGTTTTAACAGCCTACTGGTCTGTACTGACTACGCTAATGAAAATGGTTAATAAAATATACCAAACCTATGAGTATGAAAACATATAGTACCGGTAATATCCAAAATGTTTTATGTAAAAACATTCTGATTGACATAACTGAAGTTTTTCAACTCCACTCTAAATGGGTTACACATTTAAAGCTACGCTCCCAGAAAAGTATTTTATCGGGTGGTTATCTCCAATAAAAGTATGGCAATTTTGGTATATCGAAAGTAGAAATATCCAATCTTACTAGAAAAATACTGGATTCCCTGAAAAACACTCATGGAGCGCATACAGGACAAAAATGTACGGGTTTCCCTAATCGACAGCCCTACGATTAGGAGTGTCTGCACAAGTGACGTCGAAGGTTGCACACAGAGATTGAGCGCTTGATGTACATGTTGATAAACTTTATGAAGAGTTAGATGTACAACACTTTCTGAGATAAAAATCACAGAAAAAGACATGAGCAGTGGATAATCCGAGAATTTAATTAGGCTTCGATATTTGTAATAAATAGTCAGCGATAAAGGCAACATCGTCTTTTGTATGCAATGAATTCTCCTCCGACATCACACCTGTTGTGTCACATGACACAAACATGACCTCTTTTGATCGAGTTTTTATAGCCGGGTATTGCCTGACAATTGCAATGTTTTGAGAAGGATTTGAAGCAAAATTATGATAAATTAATTAGTTTGAAAATGTTTTTAGTCCAAATATATCATCAAATCACCCAGTTTGTACCCGGGAATGTATCTTTAATCATCTCAAAATTGTCCAAATACTTGTCAAAGATCACTTTATATTCATAAATTTTTGTAATTGTGTTTAAAATACACATCTACATCTATTATTTCTGAAACATTAAATAGTGACAGTAATGTGGGGTTATTTTGGGGTTGGTGGCTGGGTTACACCCTTTTGTCATATCCATAAATTTTATATAATTTAGCTTTGATGTTACTCTTTAACACTAAATGCAATGTGTGCTGTGATGAATTATATGAATAATAACATTGCATTACAAACTTCTTCCTTTTTTAGCCTTTGTACTGTTTGCATAATTTATGTCAATTTTTGAATAACTTTGCTTCTGTTAATTTATTGTTTATATTCATTTTGTCTGGCCAGCAAACTGATTTCATTTGATACTAGTACATTTTCATACAAATCATAATTTATATATATGCTTAATACTTAGACTATGGATCTCAATGTTCATGAATGATAACATGTTCCTCAACCTGAAACCCAAGTAATATAATTTTATCATTGACCAATGAAATGGAGTTTAAAGTCTCCTACATTTCTTGGCTACTCTTTATCTTATTCCAAAGGTTCATTTATGTGAACGTCAATTTGTCCATCTGAATGAGGGAGCCTCAGTGGGTAGGACGTTGCCTCGCTAACCTGGAGATCCCGTGTTGGCCAATAAAGTTCATCAGGATTTTCCGGCGTGGTTCCCCCTTGTCAGTGGCGTGCATGTCAAAGAACCCTTGACAGTTGAAATTTGAAATAAGAATAGGCCATACATGTAGATGTAGCACTGCTGTCCGGGCAAAATTTCCCTCATAGCACACTGCATGAAGCATGCCCGTTTTTATTAGCCCAGTAGGACATTAAACCCCATTTCATTTCCATTTGAATGAATAGACACTGTTCCTTGCCGGGCTCTCCATCTTGCACCACTCAACACTTTTCCAGACTGGAAAGTCCTGAGGAACTTTGTGTCTATAATTTTATATTTCCTGGTCATTAGAAATATCATAATAAAAGTTTTTAGGGTCAAACAGATGATAAATATAATTGAAGGTACATACCATACATACCTTTGTGTACACGAATGTAGAATTGTGCATGAATCGTGTGGAACAAAGGAAAGACAATGCACAGTAGACAGTGTTGATATGTTTACATCCCAGACAATCACATAATAATGTCAATGCTAAAAAAATAATAATAGCACCAGGTTTTTAAGGAGCAGTCCCATTTATTTATTTGTTTTGTGAAAAAGTTGGTTTATTCGGTTTTAATGAGTTTGGCACAACTATCGGAAGCTCTGTGATATGTTCTCAGTAGTGTTATTCCCTGGATAACCATTAACCATATACCGATATTATTTGCCATATTTAAAGTGCTAAGGGATTGCCACGATTATCGAATCACTCATACAATTGAAGATCCTTAAATTTTTGTACATGGAAAATAGGCTGTATCATCACATTTTTGTATTTAATTTACTTAATTAAATTCACCATCATTTACTGTGTCCTATAATTTTGAGACTTCTGCTACGAGTGACAAAATTCTCAAAATATATGTAAACTATACAATACTATATAGTATGAAAATGTGCTGCCAACATAGAGTCTGTATCTGGTGACATTGATTAAAGGTACGGACATCATTTGTATTGCTTTCTTGACAGATATGGAGATCCGATTTTCCTGTCATGGTGATCACTGAACTTCTAGCTTACTGGCATATGCCAATTTATAGCATAATGTAGTTTATTCAATTGGTTGTGATTAATGATCTCCATTAATGCTGAAATTAAATTACATTGCATTCTAGCTTACATTCTAGCTTACTGGCATATGCCAATTTATAGCATAATGTAGCTTATTCAATTGGTTGTGATTAATGATCTTCATTAATGCTGAAATTAAATTACATTGCATATAGTTCTGATTATCTTAAAGATGTATTATCTAAGATTTAGATAAAGAGTTGGCCATTGTTGCTATACAAGCTCAAAAATAGATAATGAGAAATGAATAGATTGAAAAAATTTTTGGGTTTGTTAAAATACTTTATTCTGAGCGAAGTTATTAGTCTTTTAAATTTTTGACATGATAATCTCGATTGTCAAGTACCAGAAAATAAAGTCTCAATTATCCATTTAATTGTCAAATTATTAAATTGCCAGGGGGTACTAAACCATTCAATATCATGGCCATTCCATTGCCTAGAGGATTAAAGTTGATTATGGGTTTGTCATGTGCATAAATGTCTAAATAATAATTTATATAACATTTGGAGCTAGAAAAAAGACCTTGCAAATAGGCAGATTTATCTCTTATATAAATGCGTCTTTAATAAAAGGCCTGCTGCACCACATATACATGCAACTGCAAATGCACAACCTTTGGAGTTACCCTAATACTAACCAGTTAGCACCTACTGGCACCAGTTTTCACCACTCGTAAAAGTGTGCAGATCATCTTAATTGTTACTGCATGTATGTATTATTATAATTGGTTCAAGTATATGGTTTATTATTTGATTCCTGTATCTAGTTTACTACACCTGACAGTTGTAAATTGAAATAAGATTAGGTGGTAGCTTCTCTGTTTGAGCAAAATTTCCCTCATAGCACACTGCAAGGTGTGTGCTTGCTTTTATTAGCCCAGTTGGTGTAGAAAAGCAAGACTTTAAACCCAATTTTCATAAAACAATGCTTTAGAATTTTATTGACATTGAAGTCACCCCACCCTCCTTACTTCAAAAGTCTTGTTTAGGAGTAGAATTTTGCTAAATGGTTTGTAAGCTGATCAGCCCACCCAGATAACGTGATAGCTGCTGCCCAGATAACATGATAGCCGCTGGGCAAAAATTGTCCTTGTGATCAACCTTATTTTGTTTTGTTAAGTTTGAATTATAAAATTATGTAATAATTTATGTTTGTAGGTAATTTCATATGTATTATTCTGTATATTTTAATCTATTTTATTTCTATGTCAAATTTAGTAATAAGTATAAAGATTTATAAATATAAACATTATGTATATATGTGTATATTTCAAAAGATTGTGATACCTTTTAAGTATGAAGTAAATAGTTTTTTGAATATTCTGAGATCTTTATACTGATTTTATACCCCACATTTAGGCCACACCAATTTGTATTTTTGTTCTTGGGGAACACCCATTACAAAATTGAATTCTTATTTCTTCTAGAAATGGTTGCTCTTCTCAAAAGCTTTATTCCAAGATTTTATGTTCCCAAAACTCGAGTGGTCATTTGTTTATCAAGACCATGAAATTGGTTTGGCCTTAATGTGGTTTTATACAGTCACCCCAGCTTTCATCGACAATGCCTTGTGGGAGTGAATGAGCATTAGGGACAAGTAGCCTCACCTCTTTAGAAGCCCAAAAATTTATTTAAAAGGAATTGTACCGCACAAACAGAAACCAATAACCCACGGACAAGACACACAGCCATTGCGAGCCAACACACACTAAGGGTACTATCAAATCAAGTAAGGTTTGTTTTCGTTGTCCAAGAAAGTTCCTCAGCATTTTTTGGCACAGTTTCTCCTTGTCAGTGGTGCAGGATGGGGGGGGGGGCACGAGAAGAATGTCTAGTCGTTTGGATGGGTCAAAAACCCAAGGTCCCTCATAGTAGTACACTGTATGGCATATGCCGTCTTCATTAAACCAGTCAGTGCAGGAAAGTAGGACGTTAAATCCCATTTCATTTCAATTATATGTCGCGCCCTTGTAATAAAGCTAACCAAATGTCTTGGGTTTGAAGGTTCCTGATACACATGAAAGATTTTTGAATCAACTGTATGTTTAAAAATTTGTGAAGATGTAGTGTCGTAACATCTTTATTATAACATGTTTATCGTTCTCGGTCCTAATAAGGATTTATTGATGCCAGAGGGTAGTTGCTTCATGCATATTTACAATTTATGTATATTATTTATGAATTTCTATCAATTGATCAGCTTAGTTTGACTACACCATCAAGACAGAGGTTGTGTTAGTTTAATAATGTGTTCAAGTATCAAAGACATTCTTTCGTGGATTTGTTTTCATTTTGAGTGAAACCTGTAGGTAGGAGTTGTACTTTAAAGGTCACATGCTGCATTTTCATTGCCTTTCAGAATATTTCTGGGATCTTTCGACTCATATGGTCTAAGTTTGGCCTAAATTAATAAGGCCTTTAAATATGTAGAATAGAGTCAATAAATAATCATTTCATAATTTATTAAAAGCAGAACAATTCTATTAAAAAAAAATAAATTATAAAAAATTAATTTTTACAACTGATATTTCATAAACCAACAATCATTGATAGCTGAATACATTAAGCTTTACAGATAGTCTTTAAATGGCCTTTAGTAATTGAGGAACACATTTAAAAGAACACACTACATGTATTTATGGCAAAAAACAAGAATATATCTATTGAAACATTGTGCTCATGTAATAAAGCCTGTGACTGTTCCCCATAAAAATTATATTCTGTTAAAGATGCATTATGTAGATAAAGTGTTGGTTGTTCTCTACTGCAATAGTTCAAAACTAGTAAATCAAAAATAAATATATAGAAAGAATTAAATAGTGCTGCTGTTCTAATCCAGTTAATATCTCGGCCATCTGATGACCTAGAGAGTTGACTGTGACCTTGTCACATGAATAAATGTCTAAACAATAATTTTTTTAACGTTTAAACTAAAGACAGTAAAAAGACCTGTAATAGGCAGATTTAGCTCTTACATAATACATCTTTTAAGTCTTAAAGATATTAAAGTCTTCCTCGATCCCAGGTCAAAAATGGAGGATATCCTTCTTAAGGCCATACACCATACAAGACACATGTACATTAGTTAGATATTAGAATCATTACAATTCCCAAGTAATTACTCATGTGTCCTCATGTAAAATCTAATTTATGAATTCCTATATCTAAAGCAACATAAAGTCTTCCAGGATCAAAGACAAGAGAATAAACAGGACTACTTCTGTTTCTTCCACTGTAATATTGCTAAAATAAAAAAAAATAAAAATCAACAATAGTCAAAGTCAAGTCAATTATTGTTCAGCTTTTCAATACACATGCAATATAAATCTCTCCTAAAACAACAAATTTGATTTTTTTTTTAAATAAAAATAATTTGTCATACCTAGTAAATGACTGTAGAGATGAACAAACTTTAATTAAGGCAAGGGAGATATGTTCTGGAAACAAAACCAGATGGTCAGGCCGCATTTACATATCAATTCTTAATTTCATTTAGAACGTGACAATAAAATGAATACACGACAAATAGTTAGTGCAAACTAGATGTCTACTGGAACCTACACATTAAAGGACATTATTGATAAATATTTTGTTGTAATTGTACATGTGGGAGCCTCGGTATGGTAAGGTGAGTAAGGTGCTGGCTTACTAAAAAGTACCAGGGAGGTCCCAGGTTTTATCAAGGAGAAAGTTCCTCATGTTTTCCGGCATGGTTTCCCCTTGATGGAACAGGATGGAGAGCGTCTAGTTGTACGGATAGGACAAAAAATGAGGTCCCAAGTACATGTTGCTGTATAAGTAAAAGGACCCTTTACAGTTGGAATTGGAAATCAGAGTAGGCCATAGTGCCGGTGTATGGGAAAACTTTCCCTCATACTACACTGCATGCTCGTCTTAATTAGCCCGAATGAATAAAAAAAAAGTAGGAAGTTAAATCCCATTTTATGTGTAATTGTAAAGAGAATATTACCTGTATCGAGATTGTTTTTCTTTTATCCCACAATCTGGTCATACCATAACGTGCAGTACCAGTTACGATAGAATAATTACCATCAGTTTGAAAACAATAAACTGTTGAATCAAAAGGCTCTGTCCACCTTGCCACACTGAAAATCAAATAGAAAAATAATATTATCTTCTCTTTGAATTCATATAAGAAGGCGGTTAACCCCTTAGAACTACCAGATGGCAGATACTACTCTTAGCTAGACTGCTTCAATTACATGTATAGTTGTGAACTACTTATTAAGGACCATAGAGTTGTTCTGATACTCTTGAGATAGTTTTGGGAGCAATAGTTTTGAAAATGAGATGATAAAAAAACATCAATGTTATAATAAATTTTCAAGGATTCGGGGTTGTTAATATTTGCATGAAGTTAAAAGTTATGGGCTAAGACACAATAAGTAAAAATTATAGTTTGATTTCAATATACATGCATGTATACACTTAAATGGGGCATATTTAAATTACACTGTGTTTAAAAAACTTACTTATCCTTTGCTGAGAGAGAAAATCCCAGCACCAGGCCCGTAGCCAGCGGGGGACAAGGGGGGATAATGTCCCCGTGAAAAAATGTTTTGTCCCCCCCCCCAAAAAAAAAATTTGCTGACCATAGCTCTAAAATACCTACTGTAGACTGATCTGGGTGTGCCCCCCCCCCCCCCCTGAGAACTACACTGCCCCTCCGCAGCCAGCAAGCTGGCTACGGGCCTGCCCAGTACAAAACTGAGCTCTTATCCAAGGAAAAGGTGGCATATATTTCAGTTGTAAGTTTTTGTGAATAAGTTCCATGTTTTCTCATGTTCAAATTTACCAGTCCTACATTAGATGTTTTTGTGGCATTCAAGTAGTTTAACAAATGTTCCAGACCTACCATGTATCTGTCCTCAGATCCCACATAGAAAGATTTGTATCATAACCACATGTCAATAGAGTATGAGGTGTTTCAAACTTTATATCTAATATACCAGCACCAGCCTGATGATCTGGATCTAATGTACTCAACATTTCACCACTACAATAAATATATATAAATGGAAAATTACTAGGTAATACATTAAAATGTTGCTTTTACAGAGTTTTACTACAGCATTCAAGTTAACTTATCTTGTATTCCCTTCAACATTGGTGTTGGTCAAAAGTTTCTACAGATTCTCAAACCTGGGTTCATCTTTGTCAGTGGTGCAAGACAAAGGAAAAGCATCTAGTTGCTTTATAGGAGCAAAAATCTGAGCTCCTGTGACTACCGGTACCCAAAATAAGCGTGGTCATAGCACCGCTGTTTGGCCAAAATTACTCTCTTAGTAATATTTAAATGTCTGCAAAGAGAGAAAAATGGTTTAACATCCATTTAACACAAACAAGGTCACTTTGGGACTAACATGGTACAAATTTCTTTCAATAAACTTCTTGTGCACAGGAGTGTTTAAAACACCCACGCCAAGAGTTTATTATTAAACCAATTCCAGATACTTACGTTTTTAAATCCCATGTAGTTAAAGCAGGTAAACCCTTATTACCAGCAGTTCCAGTAGCTAATAAACTGAAAAAAAAATATTTGTAGCATTGATAAAAAGTCAATAGTCATCAGTTTGGATAAATAAGTTTGACATCTAGAACATGATTCCAATCATGAACTGTTTATTCCAGTGACAGACATACTGTCCAAAAGAAGAGAAGATGGATAGAACGCAAACAGTGATTAGACCACTCATAGGGCTAACTCTACAGGGTAAAAATAACAAAATTCATTGAATGAATAATTATTTAATTGGTTTTTTTTTTCATTTTTCAATCCATCTGACAATTTATATTAAAAACAGATAGATTACCCAGTAGAACTGTGAATTGTAGAAGATAATAAATAATATATAAGGGTATATAATGCAGACTTTTCACTTCAACATTTTGGCAGCCTATCATTTTATAATGTTTATTGTTTACTTTGAATTAGCAAGATATCTTTTTTCTCCAAAATATGACAATTTTTAACATTATCCCCATTTTTTAAATATATTTTTAAGTGTTTTTACCCATAATTATTAATGTATGCATAGTGTCCTAATGTTAAACATTTTGAAATTCATGGCATGTAAATTGACTGATTGGTCAGTTTTCCCCCATCTTGTATGAATAATGTACAATGGGCACAGTACCATTTTTTAAAATAATGGTAAGCCAACATATGAGAGAGAGAAATGGGGTTTAACTCAAACTCGACACATACTAGGTCATTTCAGGACTAACATATGGTTCAATTTTATTTCAATAATTTGCTTGCATGTAAGGGTCTTTAGCAGTGGGAGGAAACTGGAGAAAACCCACGAGGTTGGACAGACGACCCTACTCTTTGTCACGTACAATCGAGGTATCAAACCATGCCAGTTGACTCAATGACAGATCTTATGATACAGTGCGCACATGCTATCCATTCAGCCATCCAACCCCCCACGCCAACATGAAAGGAAGATGTCATTTTAATCAGTTTTAATGTCATTTTGTAGAACTTTACCTGCCACATGGTGATAATTTAATAGACCATACTCGATCACCCATGTAGATTGTTTTCTTCAGGAGATCTGTTGCATCTCTCTCAGGTTTCATTGAGACAACCTGTAATAGATATTGTAAAACTTTTTATAATTCACCATGTAGAAGTATATTGAGTCACTTTTGACATTTTTCTTCTTCAAACAGAACCATTCTAATTGATGAAAGACTAATGATAATGCTGGGATATATGCAGATAAATGCTCATTACCATTTGGGAGTCGTGGCTCGGTGAGAATCGCACTGGCTCACTAACCAGGAGGTCTAGGTTTCCCATTGTACTGGATGGTGAGACTGGCAAGGAAATGCATCTAGTCATTCGGTTGGGACAAAAAAGGTTCTGTATAAACCATTGGTAGCATGTTAAAGATTTTCCAACAGTTGGAAATCAAAAATAAACAGTAGGCCATAGCGCCACAATAGCACCCCTGCCAGGACAAATTTTCCCTTATAGCATGTCTTCAATAGCCTGGTTGCTGTAGCAAAGTACACATTTTTCAATTCAATTTAGTTGACTGAGTTCTTTGAATTCATTTAAAATTAAAATATAAAATGTAGGTATTTGATAGAAGTTTACCGGTACCTTAACAGTCTTGTCTCTGGAACCAGATACCATTGTCTGATCATAAAAATCAACACAATGTACTTCACTATCGTGTAATTCATCATATTTAAACATCATATCACATGATTCATTCTTCCAACCGCATACACTGCCATCTCTAAAAAAACAGAAATAACTAAAATATATACACTTCCATTTCCATCAATAATATGAGTTTCAACAATAGATCTTCTAATAAACACAAAAACCATAATAAATAACACAATTACTATTTTAATAAAAGCAACGTTTAGTTGGCCATAATTCTGGCAGTAATTATTGAAAATCTTTGGAAATCTGTAAGTTTCTTCATCTCATGGCCTTAATTTTAAATTCAATACGATATATGATTTAGCCTACACAAGATTGTTCAAAGTGATCAAGTGCCATAACTCTGACATGACCTTAAATACTGTGTATAAATATAAAGTCCATCGGATATTAACCTTAGCCTCTAGAGCATTCAAAATTCAGATGGATGGACAGACCAACGGAGGGGAGTACTATACGACCACATTTCAATGTGGGCACATAAAAATCATATTTTAACAACACATTTATTCTAATGAACAATACTTTATCCTTTGTAAAAAAAGTTGGTAAAGTAAAATAGGACTTTAATTCCAATTCCATCCATTCAGTCATTCACAAACGAGGCTCTACTTCAGTATACCAATCCCCATTCATGATCGACCTTCTTCTACTGACCTTAGGCTAGATGGGGTTTAGAGGGAGGTAAAGTACCTACCTACAAGCACCGACAGTAACATCATCTTTAATTATAAATCTACTAACATCATCATTTAATCCATAAAGTTGTCTGTTTTTCCTTTCCCGAAGATTACCATTTTTCTGGACACAGAAACAGCGGATTATATTTTTTGTGGACATCCAGAGATTAGATTCTACCTTTTGAATCCATGGCATCAACCTAAAACAAAATACTGGTGGTATACAATATCTGTTTGGTGTTAGATTGTAAGATCATAATTCTTGCATGAATAGGCCTATCCCAAATTTCAGAAATTATGGAGATTGAAATACTTGAATATTGACTATTGTGGAGATTGAAATACCAAACTTGAATCTTTAAATGTATAATTTTAGAAATTAAGGTTATTGGCACTCAATGTGCCAATGTACAAAAGTCCCAATAATACATTTTTTTACAAAAAGAATGATTGGAGCTATACACATACCTTGTTCCATGAGAAACCTGACTTGTTTCTCTAAATGCACCATTACTCCAATTAAGGCTTGCTTTATACTGAGTTTTACGGTCAAAACTCGATGATGTACGTCTGAAAATAAAATTATTTAATATAATAAACAAATACTGTCTTATATCTCAGGTTGACCTACATGTAGCTTTTAATAACACAATGTTAGTGTTAAGAGAAATTTTCAAGTTTAAGACTAAAACTTAAAGTGTTCTAGATAAATCAGTATTAAAGTTTACACAAAACAGAAAAATCAAAAACATGGCTATTGACTATCCAGAGACATGTAATCCAAGTGATTTGCTTATAACAAACAATCAAAGATACAAGCTTTCAATCACACCTCCAGAAAGCAATGTAAATGTAGTGGCGCAGTTGAATTAACGAACAGCTGTTACGGAAGAAATTTTTTTTTTTAAACTGACCATTTAACAGACAGGTAATCCCAGGGATTTCCTTATAACAACCAATCAAAGATACACTTTTAATCATACTTCCATAAAGCAGTAGCTCAGTAGGCTAGAACAGCTGTTGCGAAGAAAATGGTCGGCTTGTGTAGACTTGGTTCAATTACTTATACATAAAGGGAATTCTAAACACAAAATTGTTTGAGCATTGTCCACAAAGTTCCAATTTAAAAGTTGTTTATACTTTACCTGTGTATATATCCACCATATTTAAATTCTGAATAGGACAGGGCGCTTTCAATCAGAACAGGTCTACTGTTTAAATGCTGCAACCAAACGCAGTCTTTGTTTGACAAGTATTTGAAGAATCTACAGACTTGACAAATTCGACATAGTGATTTGACATCGAGGAATGAAAAAATATGATACAGTATATCATCTGGTAAATTGGTTATCGTAAAACTCGGCATTTTTTTGTCTTGACTTTGTTTTTGTTTTTGTGACACCTGAAAATTCCTGCTGAGATTGTTTTCTTGAGTTTGCGTTTGAACTTTGGAATTTGTAGTATTCATTTTCCATACATTGATAAATTAGTGAACTAAACAGGGGGTTTGAATCCTTAAATATAATATAAGACATCTTGCTATGTCCAAATAATTTTCAATATTTCGCAATCATCTCAAAATACATCATGAACTATTTTAGTATGTTTTGTTTACTGATATAAGACCTTGACCTTATATCACCTGCATTTCCCGGAAATCGTTCTTTGTTTGGCGTAAATCTAAATATGTTTGATTTTTTTAAAGTCACAAGTAATGCATATTTAGTGCAGAATTACACAAAGCGAATAACATTTACAACTGACAGCTCTATGTGAAGATGAGAAAAAACCTATGTCGTAAATATTGTTTATTTAGACTAGATTGTGGTAATTAGGCCATGTGAACCATGTGACCTACTTTCAATTGATATTGATAAACAGCAATACTTTCGACTGTCAGTTGTTGTTTTGGCAGTTCGTATATACTAGGAACGTTTATTTTGATGTAAAAATACGCTACATGGGATTAACAACATGTAGAATTTGTGTTTTCACCATTATCTTTACTCATATTCATGATATTTTCAGTAAGTATATGATTTTTTCAGCAATGATGAGTGTCAGAAAGCTGTCTGGGGAAACTGGTCCGAATTTCTTGTGAAATGATGGGGTTATGCAACCATGATATTTGCATATTAAAGAATTATAAAAACAGCGGTTTGATATTTAAATTATCAAGAGATGCAACTTATTAGAACCTGTAACACCGTTCTGTGTAGGGCCGACATAGTCACATACCCTCAAAAATCTTAATATATTAGTCTATAGTATCAGATTGTATCAAATTAAAATGAAGACGAAATTTATAAATTAACTATTTTCAATTACTGTTCAAGAAATGAATTTAAAGGGGACATTTTTCTTCATGGAAATAAAATATTGCAAGCTTATTTCTTTAGGAGGTAATAAAACATAGATAAAGCAGATCATATAATTTATGATTCATAAAATGTCTAAATGTTATTATGGCTTAATTTCACTCCTCATAAATCTAGGTGATGCCATGTAGACAGAGACAGCATAAAAATAACCCTGAAACTTTTTTAAATTTGGAAGTCTGAATAATATTTCTGTTGATAAAAAAGGTTCAGAATTATTTCAACTTTATCCCTTGTACATGTATAGACACACATCTCCTACATTTTTGACGAGTGAAAGCCGTTGTTTGGAAACATTGATATTAAAGATTTTGACAGTTTTAGAACCAGACTAGTAATATGTAATTTATTGAACAGAATACAATATCAGTGATTACAGTTTTATGATTTTTGGTGTATATTACCTAACTTCTGATGTATATGACTCTGCTTAAGAAATTGCATAAAACGTGAGACCTGCTTGGTTAAATTGTTGGCTGGTATAAAAAACGTTAACAGTTGAGATAAAAGTTACCTGGTTCCGATTCTGATCTGTTGTAAAGTATTTAAATAACATGTCCTGATAGTATTAATGCACATGTACATGTATATATTGAAAAGTTGTATTTGGGAGATACATGTACTTGTAGAGCCTACAAGAATGTTCTGGCTAACACTCCTCATTGGGTATGACGATTCTAAAATTATATCTTATAAATTAAAATATGTACAGAATTGGTGGAAGTCAAAGGCTTTCCTTATTTTAGACATTCCCTGGAGTGTGTACTGTAACCCAAAGAAAATGTCATTATTAACGGTATTATTATTATTTTGTCCCAGATCAAAGGTCATTCTGTTTAAAGATAACAAACAAAATTGCGCTTTATAATTAACAAGATGTCAGGTTACAAAATCTTAATCAAGAATGTGCTTATCAATTCAAAGGTGATGTACCATAATGTACCACTTGATTACAAGGCGTAAAATATCAATGATCACAGTAAACAGGAGACCACAATGACCTAAAGTGATTTGTCATAACATGGACAGGGGACAATGTGTCCCATTTTTTTATTATTATTATTAAATGTGATCATATAAATGTATATACACATGAGTGGCCTTAATACTGAGTTGGCCCAGTACTGGTGTGGTTTCGACTCCCCAGTTGTACCGGGTCCTCCGGTTTCCTCCCACTGCTAAATTAAATAAAATTAAACCATATGTTAGTCCCGAAATGACCTAGTTTGTGTCGAGTGGACGTTAAACCCCATTTCTCTCTCTCTCCCCAGTTGTACATGTACA
Source organism: Patella vulgata (assembly GCF_932274485.2). Lineage (NCBI taxonomy): Eukaryota > Metazoa > Mollusca > Gastropoda > Patellidae > Patella > Patella vulgata. The sequence goes on from NC_065881.2 coordinate 20,642,145, forward strand.
TGACAAGGGGTAGGTCTCCTCCCACTGCTAAAGACCCCTACATGTATTTGGGTGCGAATTATTGAAATAAAATTAAACCATATGTTAGTCCGGAAAGGACCTAGTTTGTGTCGAGTGGACGTTAAACCCCATTTCTCTCTCTCTCAGTACTGGTGACCTTTGTGGCCAGTAGAAAAAAGGGAGTTGTATATACATGTACCCATAGTTGTATTAAATATGGTTGTATACTATCACTTGAGTGGCCCATAATACTGTGTTGGTCGTTAAGTGGTATTTCACCGTAGTAGCAATAGGCCCAGTACTGGTGACCATTGTGACTAGTAACAAAAAGGTAGTGTAAAATAGTTTGCCCATGTAAGCTTTAAATTTGACATTTATATTTCAGACTGATGTAAAATAATGATGCTGAATGTCTGCTATGAAAATAAACAATATTCCTTTCACAGTGTCCATACCATTACTTGGTATAGGAGCACTCACTCTCCTACTCAGTCTAATCTTTTGCTGTTATATGTGGAAGTAAGTAATAATGATAATAAAAATATCTTTATTTCAGAAGGGTTAAAAAATTAGGCTTTGTCTTCTATCTTTCTTTAATTGCCCTTAAATAAGTTATACATGTATGTATATATACAGTCCGATTTTGAAAGTATGAAACCAAGCAAGAATAAATTAGATACATTATTAAAACAAACTTATGTACATATTTACATGTCTGTAGTTTTTATGAGTTCCTATATGGAAAGTCCCAGATTTTGCAGCACACCATAAATCAAAATGGCTATCAGTATCTAAATCATCTGCCATGTCTTTTAATATCAACTGGAACGTTATAACCGGTACAAAGAACTGATCCTTTAGACAGAATAATCTGTTGAGCTTTCTGTTCATTTAATATTTTCAGTCTTGATCCCTGCATTGACCAAGAAAGTTCATCCAGTTTTTCTGGCGTGGTTTCCCCTTGTCAGTGATGCAGGACGGAGGGCCTTACAAGGACAGCTGTCTAGTCATTCTGATGGGACAAAAAACCAAGGCCCTATGTATACATTGGCATGCACGTAAAAGATCCCTTGGCAGTTGGAATTCAATATAAGAGTAGTGCCGCTGTCCGGGCAAAATTTCCCTCATTACACACTGTATGGCATATGCCCATCTTTATTAGCCCAGTTTGGAGCAAATTGGTATGAGTTGTTCCTTTTGTGAGGCGGGCCGGGTGGCTGAATGGTCTAGAGGCCTGCCCTTTAGATCATGATGTCTGTCATTGAGTCAAGTGGTTTCTATTCCTTGCTTGTCTGCGACAGAGAGTAGGTTCGCATGTCCGAACTTGTGGGTTTTTCCCCGAGTCCCTCTGGTTTTCTCCCTCTGCTAAAGGCCCCTAAGAGAAGTGTGAAATAAATTTGATCCATGTGTTAGTCTCGAAATGACTAAGTTTGTGTCGAGTTGACGTTAAACCTCATATCTCTCTCTTTCCCTCTTTTTGCAAAGAATAGCATGCAATGATTTTATGATGTTATTATTCGATTTTATTTAGATTGAAAAGACAGGGTGCATATGAAAGAGGTTACAAACAGGTACAGTAAATTGTTAAACAATTTTTATGAGATAGCTGGAGTGATGTTAGGACATACAAAAAAAAATATTCTGATTCTCAGAAAATACTTTTAAAAAGAGAGGATACAGGAGGGAGGCTTTTATTTTTATACCCCTGTCCATCCGTCAACATTTTGTTTGTATGCACTCTACAGGTCACAATTGTTATCCGATTTTGAAACTTCCCGTCAAAGTATTAAAGCATGTAATGCCAAGGTTGTGCATGCTCTAGAGGTCACAATTTTTATCCAATTTTGACAAAACTTGAAATATAGGTATATATCCCAAGTTCTTGGTTCTTCAGGAAATTGGCATCGTAACTTCGTGGATTATGGCCCCTAAATTACGGAAAATCGTGTCATTAGCTTGTGGACATTCTAGGTCACAATTTTTATCCAATTTTGATGAAACTTAATATGTATGTTTATATACCAACGTTCTTGGTTCCTTTTGATATTGATGCATGTCGGACTGTAACATCCTGGATTATGGCCACTTATTGTATTCCATTTTAGCTTGTTCTCTGTCCATTTCTTGCAAAGTGTAAGCTTTTCAGCATGGCAACCGCTGTTTTTTTGGGGTTTTTTTGTGAAAGATCATTCACCTGACACAATCACCAAAATGAACACAAAGATCACAATGGAAGTTTCTATATTTATCTCATCATTTGTTTATTTAATGCAGAAGAGCAATTAATTGCTGTAATTACTCAATGTCTTCCCAAAATAATAAATACCTGTATAACACTATCCTAAATGTAAGTTTATGTAATTGCCGATTTTTCCAGTACATCTAAGATGCGTTCTTGATAATTGAGTCAATGGTTAATTGAGTCCATGGTTAACCGTAAATTTTTAATAGAGTTACCTTCCTTTACTGCAGAAGGTATGAGCGTGTTGTAATCCCTAAAAAAACGTGTCATGTGTCCATCAGGGAATATTTTAACCAGATTTGCATCAAAATTCTGCTGATCATGACTATATCACTGGGTGCAAAGTGTTTAACAGTTGATAATAAAATTTGTCGTCTACGCTAAAATACACTACTATCCATGACGTAGATAAAAAAATACGATTCTGATTCTGTTTTGTTCAGTCCCTTGTCAGTGATGCAGGACGGATGGCCTGACAAAGAAAACTGTCTAGTCCTTCGGATGAGACGGAAAACCGAAGTCCCGTGTATACATTGGAATGCACGTAAAAGATCCCTTGGCAGTTGGAATTCGATATAGGTGATAGTGCCGCTGCCCGGGCAAAATTTCCCTCATAGCACACTGTATGGCGTATGCCCATCTTCATTAGCCCAGTATAGGAGCAGAACAGTAGGACATTAAACCCCATTTCATTTCATTTCATTTTTGTTTTGTTCAATCAATAACAGTAGATAATTTCCGTCCATAATTCATATTATTTCATCATGTGCCACAGGCAATGCAATTTCTCATTATTAATCTTTTAGAGGCATTTAGTAACTGGATAGAGCAATAAACTATAACACATAATTATGGAAGAACAAGTACTAATTTATTGTTACTCATTATTGTTACTGGTTCATTATAGCCCGGTTGGTGCTGATATAGAAATATCACGTGTAATGAAGCGCTATATAAATCGAACAATAATAATAATAATAATTGTTTATTACACACATTAGCACACACATACCATGTACACAATAATAGACAACATCACCTGTGGAGCACAAGAATACAATTGCAGATCCCTCTACATTACTTATTATTCTGTTTGTATGAAACGTGTCAATCTGAGCTTTTTGTTGGTTTGGCAATCTGATTCAAACACAGATCCTATTTTGTTTTGTTTTTTTATAGCTCAAAATTTCGTTTTACTTGTCTTTACTACACTAGGATCTGGAAGAGTTGTAATGTAACCCGTGTTTTGATTGTTGTGAGGGTTTAGCAAATGAAACCCACTGTTACGGCGAATTCTTGGTGTGAGGTGTAGAGAACTGTTGGTAGCCTTGGCTAATCAAATGTCTGACATCATAGGGTCAAAAGCCGCTTGTATGACCTCTGATGTGACCTCCCACTACAACTGGTCAGATCTTCATGTAGCGTAGGTCATCGAAAGTACAAAAAAAAAACAAAAGGAAATATAGATCTGTATTTTAATCAGATTGTTTGTTGGGGTGATGAAGTTGATGAAATTGAATGTTATATTCCGGTCCACATATGCTACACAAGTCACAATGACATCCCAATCTTTCAAAATTCTCCTTTAGGACCCCTGGGTCCCTTCTAACTAAATATCCACCATTGCAAGAATATCTTACACTTCGAAAAACTGTTAATCAATTTTATAAATTGTTTTTGAAACTTAATCATTTGCCCATAGATTCAAAATATTTTCTTTCTATTATCTATTAATGATACGCCAGGATCTGAGAACCAGGGTGTTTTTTTAATATAGCCTTGTATATATGTAGTGTTTCGATTCCAAATATGTTGCTGATTTGATATGTTTTTCCCCCATTGAACAACTTTTTGTTACATTGTTTGAATGGCATCAAGTAACTGAACTAGAAATACAAGAATAGAGAATCTTAGTGGAAACATCTCTCAGTTATAAACAATAAATTGTATTCTATTGAATTGTGTCCTGTATATTTTATGTTAAAAGTAGAACAAAGGGAGTATATATATACAATGTACCACATGCTGTGAATATGATTAAATATGTTATTGTTGTTTATGCTTCCTGTTTCAGGTGACTTATTCTCCACAAAAGAAAATCTTGCCAAATGACGTAAGTTAGACATATTGTATAGCATCCTCAAGGGTTTTCACTTTAAAACATTTCCAGACGGTCCATTATTAATGTATTTTGTTTATTTTGGATAAGCAAAGAATATGAACATTTTTAGCACAATCCAAATTGATTTTAGTATGCATAAAAACTATAAATATAACTGTATTTATTGTCTTTATTGCATTATTTTAAATCCTAATTTTATGACGTGTATATTGACTGACCGGTAAATTCTCATACCAATAAATTTCACTGTTAGTCAGTCAAGACTGGTAAACAGATTGAAACAAGAGTGCTGGTATCTACATGTACTGATGAGCAAACAGTCCCCCCCCCCCACACCACCACTTCCATGTAGTTCAGATTAATCTATATCTAAATTCCAATCTGATTGAAACACAGATCCTATTTTGTTTCATTACTATAGTTTAAAATTTCGTTTTACTTGTCTTTACTACACTAAGATCTGGAAGAGTTGTTATGTAACAGGCGTTCTACTTGATGGGAGGAATTAGCCAATGAAACGGTCTGTTACGGCGAGTTCTTGGCCTTTTTTATGCACAGAACTGTGGGTAAACCACTAGAACCGTCAACGCCAATTGATTAATCAATGTCTGACGTCATAGGGTCAAAAGCCGGTCGTTTAACCCCTGAAGTGAACTCGCACTATAACTTGTCAGATCTTCATGTCGTGTAGGCTGTCGAAAGTATAAAAATGGAAACGAAATATAGATCTGTATTTTAATCAGATTGTGTAAATTCTTATAGATTAGCTTAAATATGCGTTATGCAAGAGCTAAATCTGCCTATTGCAGGTCTTTCTTTAGGCCTGAAAAGTTATATAAACTATTAATTAGACATGATGAAAAGACTTTAATCAACTCTCGATGGCATCAGATTTCTCCGATATTAAATAGATTAGAATGGTTCAGCAATACTTTGATTTAATCAAATATGGAGGATCGAGACTTAGCTTCGATCAACCAGTACGGTGGTTGAAATTATTGCACACGTCTGTCAAACCTTCAAAGGCTAATATCTTCGCTTGCAATAGAGTAATTTGAATAAAATAAAACCAAGTACGACCAATCCAAACCATAAGACAAAATTCGAAGTCCTAAAAAACGTTACAGGCAAAATAGTGTAATCAGCAAATGGACTTCTCCTCCTGTACAAAATACACGACAAACAGTGGTAACAGGTGTCCGGAAGAGTAAGCTTACCCCGCCAAACTATTAGGCGAAATGTCGGTAAAATAGCGTGGTTGGCCAATGAACTATCGGTATGCAAAATGCACGCGATGAACTGTGTTAACGATGTAGTAGACATTATCAGGGAGATAGTAATAGTATATGTGTCAATTAAATATATCTATAATAATAGCCGAGAGAGACACGTTATATTTACCAATCAAATCAATATGACGGCCATAAAACTTTTTAAAGGTTTTAATAAGTTTAGTGCGCAAGTATCCTTGTAGTTGAAGCTTAGATGACAAATGCCTCGATCTACTTAAAAAATCAGAATAAAAGGAACAAGCTCTCGCCTAACGAATTAGCTGAGACACAAACACTCCATAAGCTGGTGATATTGGAATGTTACTACTAATAAATGGAAAGTTAACAATCGGAAAGTCAAAGTCATCACGTTTATCGTACAATTTAACACTCAGTTTATGGCAATTGTCAAAATCGAGACGCAGATTCAAGAAGGAAGCGTAATTGTCACTGTCAGTGGTGTTTTTAATTTCGAGCTCATCAGGATATATGAATTCTACATAATCACTAAATTTAGGATTATTAAGTGATAAAACGTCATCGATATAATGAAATTTTCAAATTATTCATTTTACATCATCTACTTTTGAACTATTATAGCAAGAATGGCTAGTTCTTTATCTAAATCTTACATAATGTATCTTTAATCCTAAATGTGTTCAGTATGTTCTCGCTTTTAATCATTTATATGTACCAATGAGCTTACAGCCCACTACCACCCATGTAGTTAAAATTACTCTATATTTGAATAACCCATAGTGGATTGTTTAAGATTAAAAAATTTTAGAAGACAGAAATGATAAAAATATCAGAGCTTGAAATACATCTTCTCACTTGTGACTAGCATATACACACTATGTTCCGCTGACAAGATGCAATCTCATGTAATCTTAGAATGTTTAGATTGGCATATACAACATGTATTTAATCAAATATAAATGATTGGTCTGATATTGATTTAATGAGAAGATTTTATATTTTGAGCTTAATTATGAATGGAGTCACACCTTAATTTTATTTGATTACTTCTCAGGTTTGCGAGTTTTTCGCCAAGTTTGCAATAATCAATGGCTTAACAGGAATTAAGTTACATGTACTATAGAAATTGATATTAATTTGTCTTATAAATAAATCAATAAATTCATACACCTGTTAGATTATTTGTAAATATACAAAACGAGATGTCTGTTAGAACTTGGGGGGTTGGATGGTCGAAAGGTTAGCATGTGCGTGCTGTATCATAAGGCCTGTCATTGAGTCAACTGGCATGGTTTTGAATCCCCGGCTGTACGTGACAAGGAGTAGGGTCGCATGTCCAACCTCGTGGGTTTTCTCCGGGTCATCCAGTTTCCTCCCACTGCTAAAGACCCCTTCGCGCAAGCGAATTATTGAAATAAAATTAAACCATGTGTTAGTCCCGAAATGACCTAGTTTGTGTCGAGTGGACGTTAAACCCTATTTCTCTCTCTCTATCTGTCAGAACTTTAAGAAATGAAAGTGTCATGAAGTTAAGCAAGTTTAATGTCTTACTTCTCTGCACCACCCAGGCTATGGAAGAAATATCACCCAGACGGTGGTATCTTCACCTTCTCTTCTGCCATACCTACTACTAAGAATTTTTTTTTTTTACTTGTACACAGGACTTCGTTTTTTATCGCATCGGAACAACCAGACACTTTTCCTTGTCGGCCCCCCTCTTGTCTTGGTCCACTGATATGGGGAAACTAGGCTGGAAAATTGTGAGAAAACTTTCTCAGCCAAACCTGGGATCAAACCCTTGATATCTTGGTTAATGAGCCAGCACCTTTATCACTATGGCACTCTCAGAATGACATAAATGGTTTTTGAAATGAATGCTATCCGTCGTAACTATATAAAAAAAAGCAGCTTATTGATTTTCAACAATCTCTGACATTACAGTTATGTCACACTCATGTTCCGATCATTGTACATTTCTCCCTACTATATAAGAGGAAAAATTGTTTCAGTGGCATTTAGTAATTGAACTGGAATATACAGGTCACAATTCTATGGAATACAATTACTGTACTGTATCATTGCTTGATAATGACTAGAGAAGCCTAGGCAAAATATCGCTCAGTAATAAGCAGTAATTGTATTCTATAGAATTGTGACCTGTATATATAAGAGGAAGAAGTCTACTGATTTTCCACGATTTCTCAGCACATTAACTTTTGGAGTTTTGGCCATTTGTTAAATCTAATGATGCTACAGTTATAGAATGTATTTCCTAATAAAAGCGGTAAACAGTTGTGATAGTTTTTGTAGCTTGGACAACATAATTGTTGGTGAATATGTTTAGTTGCCTGGCAACCCATATTTTAACATTTTAATTGCAGTTGTGTTTAATTCTCTGGCCAAGCTTCTTTTTTTTAAAATAAAAATGACTTAAGAAATTATTAGATGTGTCTTAAATCTTACGTTTATTGATATGTTTTTTTTTTTAGACTTGTCCAGTTTGTTTAGAAGATTTTAAATCCAATGAAAAATTAGCTATTTGTCCTTGTAAGCATGGATTTCATCAGAGGTAAGTAGACTTCCCTCTTGTATATAAATAAACATTTATCCAATATATAAGTGTCAAATTCAAACCACACTGGGTATATAAATTATTTATTTTATTTCCTATAGAATTATAAACCATAACCATTGTTTGTGATTATAATAAACAAAGGTATATAATTTTGCTGGTCTTTTATACAAATTTCTAAAAAGAAAAACAATTCAATAAATGTAAGTTCGAACCACAGATATTTAAAAATTATTTATTATATTCCCTATTGTTTGTGATTATAATAAACAAATTTCTAAAAAAGAAAGACAATTAAATGAATTAAGTTCAAACTACACTTGATATTTATAAATGATTTATTTTGTTTCCTATGAAGTGTTGTAAACCTCAAGCATTGTTTGTGATTATGAAATAAATGTAAATATGCCGTGTTTAATTCTTTTAAATTTCTTTAAAAAAAATCAAACCTACTATTAGTGAAACAATATATTTTAAAAAAAAATTAAATATGATGTTTGATAATTGATTTAAAAAAAGAAAACAAACTAGAACAGGTTATTGTAGTTACTAACAATAGTTTATATACAGTGTGTAATATCACAGAGTTTATTTAGTGTAGCTATTAAAGGGACTCATTTCCTTTCCTTGTATAGATTAAATCTTCATTAAATATAATGTTTCTTATAAATCTAAAATAAACCAATCAGGTCATCAGTTGGTGTTTAATTAACTTACAAAAAATAGTAAGATAAATTTTACCTACATTACTTGAATACCAATTTTTCCAGAATTCTTTAATCTTGAGATAAGAATTGTGTTAGAATTGTATTAGAGAGAGAGGAGGGGGTGGGGGGAGAAAGAGAGAGAGAGATAGAGAGAGAGACTAGGTCATTTCGGGACTAACATATGGTTCAATTTTATTTCAATAATTCGGTTGCGCGTAGGGGTCTATAGCAATGGGAGGAAACCGAAGGACCCAGAGAAAACCCATGAGGTTGGACAGGCAAACCAATTCCTTGCCACGCACAAGCGGGGAATCTAAACCACACCACTCGACTCAATGGCAGACTGTCTGATCCAATGCGCATGTGTTAACCATTCGGACCCCCCCCCCCCAAAAAAAAAAAAATTTCATTACAGGTGAAGCAAAGAATTTACTATAGCCAAAAATATATACAGGTATAATTAGTATGCATTGTAAATTATATCTATACTAATATTTGTGACTGTCGTTTGTCTGTCTGTTCGGGGGTTGGCGGCTACACTAGGTCTGCCCAAAGTCTGAAATTTGGGGTATAGGGGTAGCTCGGACCGGGGAGTAACATAGGCCAGGTGGCATTAGTCTACCACTTCCGGTTTCGGGGTTATGACTCCCGAGCGAAACCGGGCATTCTTCTAGTATACATATGGATAACAATAACATATTTATAATCCCACCCCTTTATTGCAAACTCCTATCAGTAAAAAAAAAAACCAACACAAAACAAACTAAACATGTGTTTTAACAGTGTATACAACAGTTCTATGTAAAGAAATTACTGTATTTTTAATCAGGACTATGTTTCTATGATGATTATCTCGTCATTTTCAAGCACAAATATACTTTATTGTAGAAAGAAGGCAGCTCCAATAAAATACAATAATCATAGAACTGGTGTGTTTATTTTTAATGTGTTCATTACTGTTCAATGAAAAAATGTTGTATAGATAGTACAATAGATAGCAGTGAGGTGTATTAAACAGGCTTTATCTAAGAACTAAATCTTGCTATTGCGGGTCTTTCTTTAGGCCTTAAATGTTATATAAACTATTAATTAGACATTTATTAATATGGCAAGACCATAATCAACTCTCGATGCCATCGGATGGATCCAATTTTAAGTAGATTAGAACGGTTTGGCCATTTAGTGATTTAATTTAACTATGGAGAAGCAAGGCTAAGACTTGAATGACCAGCACACATCTTGTCAAAACTACAACCATTGATAACTTCGCTCAAAATAAAATAATTTGAATGAAAATTTCAATATATTTATTTTTATATTTTTAATGCTACATTTTCATGTTGACGTATATTGCCGTCGAACCAGTGCGTCCGAACATCCATCCGTCCACAATTTGTTTTTAGACTCTACAGGTCACAACTTTTTATCTGATTTTGACGAAAATTAAAATATAGGTCTATCTCCCAAAGATCTCGGATTGTTTCGAAATTGGCATGTATTGGACCGTAACTTCATGGATTATGGCCCTTGACTGTACGAAAAATCACATTTTTAGCTTGTGGACACTCTAGAGGTCAAAATTTTCATCCGATTTTGATGAAACTTGATATGTATGTTTATAACCCAAAGATTTTGGTTGCTTTCAATATTCATGCATATCGGATCATAACTTCCTGAATTATGGCCTCTAATTGTACATAAAATCACATTTTTAGCTTGTGGTCTCTCTAGAGATCACAATTTTTATCCTATTTAAAAAACGTTCGAATATATCACCGTTACACCATAATGATTGTTGAGGTTAAATTTCGTGAAAATCAGACCAAAACTGCCGGACAAAATGGCTGCTCCTTGTACGCAAATAGTGTAAAAGTACACTGTATTGTATATCAAAGTTCTGGACCCTCTAGAGGTCACAATTTTGATAAAACTTGAAATGTATGTTTATAACCCAATTATCTCGGTTCCTGTCGATATTCACTCATATTGGACTATAACTTCCTGGATCATGTCCCCTTATTGTACGAAAAATCATGTTTTTTTAGTAGTTTGTGGAACCTCTAAAAGTCACAGTTTTTATCTGATTTTAAAAAAAAACAAAAACGTTTAAATATATCACTGTTACACCCTAATGATGGTTGAATTAAAATTACATGAAAATCAGACTGAAACTGCCTGACAAAATGACTGATACTTGTACGCAAGTAATGTAAAAAAAATATGTAATAGCAAGGTTGTGGACCCTCTAGAAGTCACAATTTTTATCCGATATTGATGAAAGTTAAGACATATGTTTATATCCAAAAGATCTTGGTTCCTTTCGACATTCGTGCATATTGGACCGTAACCTCCAGGATTATGGCCCCTGATAGTATAAAAAATCACATTTTATTTTTTTTAGCTTCTCTGTCCATCTCTTGCAAAATGTGGGCGTATCTTGCCTGGCAATCACTAGTTGAAATATTATGGAGAGAACGACCAGCTCTCTATCTAAATCTTACGTAATACCCCTTAAAGCCAGCTATCCCTGTAATAAGGGTATTTCACTATAATTTTATAGTTAAACTCTACGAGTGAAAACTTGTAGCCAGTCATCCAAAGGTAACATCGTGCTATCTGTTCATATGTCGTAAGTAGCTTGTACCATTTATAAGCTATTTTTATATGCTTATGTTGAAATGCGGTATACATATATATTGTCAACATCCCTGTCTGTTCAATCGTTGGTCTGTCTTGAGGCTAAAGTGATCATCCAATTGCCTTGAAATATTTACACCGTATTTATGTTCTTGTGATGAAAATTTCCAATAATTAATTATCATCTGATTCATGTATATGTCTGGTTTATGTTAGCTCTAGGAAGAAGTAGAAGCCAATCAAATTTTAATTATTTCTGATAATTACTTTGTGAGTTGTTTCCCTTGATCATAAGTTGTGTTTAGGTTCTTGCAAATGAGAGAGAGAGAGAGAGAGAGAGAAAGAGAGAGAGAAAAATGGGGTATAACGCCCACTTGACACAAGCTAGTTTATTTCGGTACTAACATGGTTAATTTCATTTCAATAATTCGCTTGCGCGTAGGGGTCTTTAGCAATGGGAGGAAACCGGAGGACCCGGAGAAAACCCACGAGGTTGGACAGGCGATCCTACTCTTTGTCACGTACAACCGGGGATTCGAAACCACGCCAGTTGACTCATTGACAGGCTTTATGATACAGCATGCATGTGCTAACCATTCGGCCATCCAACCACCCTGTCTTGTAAATGCTACCATTACTTAAAAAGAATAAATATGTGACAGCTTTTTAGGATTTATAGACCTCTGTTAGTGTACATTGCATTGCCTGGCAACTAATTTTCATTCAAAAGATATATATATTGTTCTGAATAATGTCAAATTGTATCTCACTAAGCAATGGCTGCTGTGTCATAAACTGCTATTATATTGTATGGTAAATTGGTATACTAAAATATTAATGTGCTGATAGAAAGTACAGGTGATTATCGTGTTTTAATTAAGACATTATAGAACATTATACTCTCGACTATATCAACAGTTTTACATTCATTAGTGAAAATTATCACGTTTTATCAGTTATTTCGCCTTATTAATTCCATTATAAATTTATTTCCTATGACTCATGCATCTGTTGCAGCTAGAATAAAAGACACTATAACAATAATAGAATAACGTATTTTTCTGTACCAACTTGGCTGTGGTGAAGTCAGGCATATATGTACATCATGTGGTGTGCTGATATGCAGAAATCAATTAACAATTGGCTTGCTTTCGATTCCTCGCTTGGACATGACAAGAAGTAGGGTTGTCTGTCCAACCTCATGGGTTTTCTCCAGGTCCTCCAATTTCCTCCTATTGCTCTGAAATAAAATTGAACGATATGTTAGTCCTGAAATGACCTAGTTGGTGTTGAGTGGATGTTTAACCCCACTTCTCTCTCTCTCAAATACCTACTCTAAGGGATATTTACATTCTTTATCACAATTCCAAGATGGCTGCAATGTCATCATAGTCAGTTCCTGGTCCATAGTAAGGTGATACTTGTTTGATATATTTTTAAGTGTTTTTACACATAAAAAACTAAAAACTAAACTATAAAATCAACTCTATTTATTGTGTTTAACAGTTCAATTCTTTCTTTGACACTTTAATTTCATAGCATGCAAATTAACCGACATTTATCATTCAACATTCTAAAATTTCTTTGAAATAGCACTCCTACCAAAATGAGCCAAAAGATGAACAAAATTGGCACCAAACACTCAAGAGTGCACACAATTTAAAAGGCATGCAAATACAAAAATCACATGATTTGCAGTTTTAGAGCATAGATGACATTGCAATTTGTAATCCAAGTATGCAAACAATAATTTGTTAAGTGTTTGTGATACCTATTTGAAACAAATTATGGAAAGTGAATGTATTATTATTATTATTATTATTATACAATATTTATAAAGCACACATCCTTCACTCAAGTGTTCAGTCATCTAGAATACCAATATATTTTATATTCCTGAAGCAATGACCCAAGAAATGACTGGGATTTTCTTAATCAAACGAAACACTGTGAGGTGTGTGGCAGAATACCAGTATATTTTATTTCATATTTACTTTGTGATTCATATTTAAACGACTTATGTATATTTCAGATGTTTGAGTCAATGGTTACATAGAAAGAATACCTGTCCACTGTGTAAAGCAAAGGTGCAGCCATTTTTAGGGGAGCGAACTGGTTTAGTGCCTTTTGCAGTGACCACCCTATGATATTGGAGAAAATTAATACTATAAAGCATCTGTTGATAAAAAAAAGTAAAGAACAAAGTTGAGTAAATGCAACATGGAAATATAATATAAATAATTTGTTTAATTTCCGATCTCGTATTTAAATTTTAAACCACATGTACAGACTTAGAAATATGACATCACCAGTCTATTAAAGGACATTTTTCACTGACAAGGAGCCGGTCTATAAACCACTGTGGAATTTATGTGTACCACTATATTCAAACCATAGCAATGAGTATACATGTATATTCAAAACAAACCAGGGTTCAGTACTCTGATTGTCAAATATTATGTTTATTCCTATAGCTATGAGTATATTCAAACCAAACCAGGATTCAGTTCTCTGATTATCAACTAGTGTGTTTATTCCTATAGCAATGAGTATATTCGAACCAAACCAGGATTCAGTAATCTAATTGTCAAATATTATGTTTATTCCTATAGCAATGAGTATATTCAAACCAAACCAGGATTCAGTTCTCTGAATGTCAACTATTATTTTTATTCCTTTAGCAATGAGTATATTCAAACCAAACCAGGATCCAGTTCTCTGATTGTCAAATATTGTGTTTATTCCTATAGCAATGAGTATATTCAAACCAAACCAGGATTCAGTACTCTGAATGTTAACTATTGTGTTTATTCCTATAGCAATGAGTATATTCAAACCAAACCAGGATCCAGTTCTCTGATTGTCAAATATTGTGTTTATTCCTATAGCAATGAGTATATTCAAACCATGTCTGGATTCATTTCTCTGAATGTCAACTATTATCAGTATCCCTATAGTAAAACTACCAGTATAATCAAACCAAGCTGGGATTTAGTGCTCTGAATGTCAACTATTGTGTTTATTTCTGTAGTAACTAACACTGACTGACTGACCAACTGGATACAGTTTAACATCTGCTTCCACATTAACATTTTGATTGTGATTCTTATAGTTAGTGAAGAAAAAAGCCAAGTACATGTTTAAAAGGAGGATGGTTGTGATCTTGAACTGCTTATGATAAAAATGTGATAATATTCGCTTTATAAACTAGAATGACTCTATCTAATATCAATATCATATAAGAAACATATTATAGGAAGTATGAATCAACGAAAATAAATTATTTCTTGATGATATGATATAATCAATATTTTATTCCAATAGTATATATGCATGTGACTATATCTGTCATTTTTAATAACTTAGGCCATACAAAAAAAGAAACTGATTGATTAAGTGATGTGTCATTATCCAAGAATCAAAATGTTTTTTTTTATATGACCTTAATTACACTATGCTTTTACTTGTAGACCTACATTTATTCTATCTTTGTTGATAAACTCACTTTACTATGAAGGCTGCGGCAGTGACATTTGAGGTGATTGAAAAAGTCTTTTCCTATGGCAACAAATATATATTTAATTGAAAGAATGTAACTTCCTTAAAATATTAAAAGGGCTTTATGGGAGATTAGATCAAGAGATGACATTTCTCACTATAATAATTAAAAATAGATAATGTAAAGAAAATATGTTGAAAATTTCACTCAAATTGCTTCACTCTGAACAGGGATATTAGCGATTGAATTTTAGACCTAGCCTCGATCATCATTACTAAAGTCGGTACGATAAAAAACAAATTCTTGGTTATCCATTTTGACGTTAAATCATCCATCGCAAAATGTATTCAAATTCAGTAAACATCGCAGGGTAGCGATGGCATCGAAAGTTGATTATAGTCTGGATAAGTTAATTAATGTGTCGTCAGTACATGTATATGATGAATCCTATTGATTTTCAGACAATTACTACCAGACTTAGTTGCTGCAACATATATTTCTTTACTTCCGTTAAAATTATCGATTTGAATAATGCTTGCATCAAAATATTTTTTAAAAAGTACTTTGGCTTGTGTATGGTCTCAAACTCTGTACTTGGAGCAAAATGCCCTTTTTTTTTGAATAGGAATAATTTTGATTCTGAATGATATTTGACTGTTATAATGGAATTATTTGAATAGTTTTTGGACCAAAATGCTTTGTTAATGAGTAGTTTTTTATTTCGTAAACTACATCATAATTATTTGTGCTAAGGGGGTTGGGTGGCTGAATGGTCTGCCAACGTGTGCATTTTAGATAACAAGGCCTGTCACTGAATCAAGTGGTGTGGTTTTGATCTACCACAGTGACAAGGAGTAGAATCACCTGCCTAACCTTGTGGGTTTTCTCCTGGCCCCCAGTTTCCTCCCAAGTTCATCTCTCTCTCTCTCTCTCTCTCTCTCTCTCTCCCCCTCCCTCCCTCTACCCCCTTCCCGTCCTCCTAATTATTCATTTATGTTGAGGCTTTAGTTAAACTCTAGAGAGTAAACTACATGTATATATTGAGTATATTCCACCCACCAGTTCCTGATATCTGATATAATATACATGTAAGTAGACAATCATGTAGATAATTCAATAGAAATTGTTTAATGACATCTCAGATGATCGAAGATATCATTACATTATTAATGCTTTTGGAATAATGTTAAGGCATGGTGTGCTGTTGTTGATCAGGATATTTAAATAATTTATCAATGTTTGTTTCAAACAATTGATTGGATATTGTTTATCTTAAGAATATTTCTAATGAAATTCAATTTAGGATAATAATATAGTAAAGTAGTTCATCCAAATTGTGGTTTATTTTTACCATTTTATAATTATAATAATAAAAGTATACAGGTCATAAGAGGCATATTACAGTGCATGATAAACTTGAAATATTTAAATTCAATGACAGAATATATATCTTTAAGCTGGATGCACATTTAAACAAAATCATGTACCTGCTGTTTTTCATATCAGTGTACACACTGTACACTGTGCAGTGATAAAAATGATTAACTTTAATTTAACTAAACAATAAACACCAAATAAATATTTTTTTTTTTTTTTTATCATTTAACTAAACGAGGCTGGATTGCACCTCAGCGCAAGTGTCATGTGACATTCACAATGGCAACCCACATCGAAGTTACTTGTGCTGATAGATTTTACTTGTATAAGATGAAAAGAACTTGGGAAATTAACTTAAAATTACTGTATGCTGTCATTTTGAAATCATGTGATATTTCGGTGATTTTATCACCCAGTCCTGGTAATATTTGGTTGTTTTTTATATATTTTTGTTCGACAGTATGCGGTTATGTTTCAGATTTGTGAGTAGTACATGATAAACAAGAAACATTAACTACACAAATCTCTTTCTGTTTATAGTTTATTTGAATCAGTGCATACCTGGCTATATCTCTATTTACTATAATAAAAATTCATTTAGTCTGTCACACTTTTAATTAACGAAAATTTGATATTCATCAAAGTTATACGACACACTATAACCACCATAATCTAAAACTAGTAATGAACTGTGAATTTTACTTTACGATTCTGTGAGATAGCTTTATTTAAATTCCTCTTTCACCGAAGTGATATATGGGACAATATCTTTACTACAAAATTTATAATTTAAAAAATATTGGTCTGATATTATTAGGCGCCTGCCTTCTGTGTTTCCGCTTTTTAATGATGAAAGTTTTAAGATTTTTATTGAATTGTATTGAATTTTTCAATTCAATGATGTTTCGGTGATAATGATAATTATATAGGTCAAATATACGTACCAGTAATCTAAAAAAAATAAATAAAATGAAATGAGATGGTGTTAACATGCTACTGTTCTGCTCTGACTGGGCTAATGAAGAAGGGCATATGCCATACAGTGTGCTGTGCAGGGAATTTTGCCCTTACAGTGGCACTACGGCTTAGTCTTGTATCGAATTCCAACTGTCATGGGTTCTTTTACGTACATGCCAATGTGTACATGGGACCTTGCTTTTTCATCTCATCTGAACGACTATACCCATTGACATGCCATCCGTCCAGCATCACTGGCAATTGGGAACCATGCCAGAAAATCTTGATGAACTTTCTCGGTCATCACAGGGATCAAACACGGAACCTCCCCATTATATGAGTCAGCCAACATCTTACTCAATGTGCCATCATGACAGGTAACTAACATTGTTTGAGGTTTTGAACATAGATGTTTGGATTCATTGAGGCACATATATGTAGGAGTATGCAGTCAAACTGTGCAGATGCTAAGAATAGTGTAACATTCTTTCAACTGTGTTCCATTTGTTTGTTTGTAGTTGTACAAATTTGAATGGGAATCTACTATCCCTAAAAGTCGACTATTGTTTCATTTGTATAGTGTTCGTACAAATTTGAATGGGAAGCTGCTGTCTCTAAATATTAAGCCTAAACAAGGTATGATCTATAGTTTTATTTTATTGTATAAAACACTGATAACGTTTAAATGTAGGTCTACGAATATGTTTATATACAGTATATACAAGTGTTTATTTGATATCGACAGCTTTAAATTGAATGTTCATTTTAAGCAATCTTCATAATTGAAATATAAAAGCTGAATATAATACAGCTCAAATTGATGATGGTGTCGCATGAATATCCAGTATCTTTTGTAAAATTAAGAACCCCACCATTACTTATTACAGTGTCATGCACCAGTTTTGTTCATTCCAAGAGTTAGATCCCACATATACTTGAGTGTAAATGGGATCCCATTCTATAAAACCTGGTAGTCAGCATTGGACCCAATGAAGCTGGTAGTTGGGTGGGATTCCCCTCCATGAAGATGGTAGTCAGCATGGGATCCTACTCTATGAAGCTAGTAGTTGGGTAGAATCCTTCTCAATGAAGTTGATGTGGTCAGCCTGGGATCCCATTCTTTGAAGCTGGTTATCAGCATTGGACCCAATAAAGTCAGTAGTTGGGTTGGATCCAACTCAATGAATCTAGTAGTCAGCATGTGATTCCCCTCCTTAAAGCTGGTAGCCAGCATGGGATCCCACTTTATAAAGCTAGTAGTTGGATAGGATCCTACTCTATGAAGCTAGTAAATTCAGTGAAGCTAGTAGTTGAGTAGGATCCTACTCAGTGAAGCAAGTAGTCAGGTAGGATCCCACTATATAAAGCTAGTAATCAGCATGGGATTCAACTCTATAAAGCTCATTGTCAGCCTGGATTGCCACCACTCCATGAAACTTATAGCTGAGTGGGATCCAACTCAATGAAGCCGATGGTCAGCGTGAGATCCCACATAAGCATGGGGTCTTACTCTTTCAAACTGTAGTCACCCCAGAATGTCAGCATGGAACTCCGCCCAATTCTACATTAATGTACCATTTTCCTTGGAACTTGGGTTGGATCCTACACATCCACTACAGAACAACATCATTATTCATCCATAGCTTGTACTGTCCATTAGTACTTAGCTTTTCAATGCAACCAACTTTGTTATTTACTATGTATTAAAGGCATGTATATGTATATCATTTGCAATATTTTTCTTATTTCCATAAATCTATGTATTTATTATTAATAATTATATATCCAATATATTTTATTATTATATCCAATTTGTTATTCATGTCATGTTCTAACAGACAGTTTATAAAATATAAACTACTGTTAGTTCTTGGAAATGGTTGTTATGTGAATTTAAATTCAATTTGTGTTGTAGCTGAAATACTCACAGGGAAACTGTATTGTCCATTATTGAAACCTTATTTCAGTTGGACAGGTAAAATAAATGGATTTTAGCCGTTTACAGATTTTGAAATGAATTCACAAATTGTTCTTTTGACCATGACTAGGTGAATGACATATATAAACCAACTTAAAATACAGATGTGTCGTCATCCCGTAGGTTATGGTTATTACGTTATTCCCAATTAATATGGTATGGGCAATGTTATAATCGGACATTATTTAGACAGGACTTCAGAAATATTGTACTTACGTGATAATTTCTATGCACGTGGAAGTTAGTCAATCTGTATTTTATGTTGCTTTGTAAATGTTGTGTGCAAGACATTGCAGTGGCAATATATTAGTTAATGTCATGCTCTCAACCGTTAAAGCACACATATGAAATCATTAAAATTTAAAGTATTTTTAATAATCTAACATAATTAATTAATTAGCATTTTTCATAGTCATCATTTTTTAAATAATATTCATTTCATAAATTTACATTTTTCTTACATCATTATTTAATTAGTTTATGTATAGTTATAGAATAACTTACAGTGTATATTTACACAGGTAGATGTATGTATATATATATATAAGTAATACAGGTCAAAGCTTGCTCAAAGACTTGAAGCCAGGAGTTAATTTATGCTTTTATCAAGGTATCCATTGTATTGACAGAACATAGAGAGAGAGAGAAATGGGGTTTAATGTCCACTCGACACAAACTAGGTTATTTCGGGACTAACATATGGTTTAATTTTATTTCAATAATTTGCTTGCGCATAGGGGTCTTTAGCAGTGAGAGGAAACCGGAGGACCCAGAGAAAACCCACGAGGTTGGACAGGCGACCCTACTCCTTGTCACGTACAACCGGGGATTCGAAACCACGCTAGTCGACTCAATGACAGACTTTATGATACAGCGCGCGCACGCTAACCATTCAGCCATCCAACCCCCCTTGACAGAACATAAATTCTGGACTAGGAACTGTTCCCCAAGTGCTACTGATCTTCTTGTTCTTGGGGTGGGGGGGGGGGGCGCGTCACTCTTTATAAAAGCCTAAGACTCTGCCAATTCATGTTTGATCGGCATGAAACTTGGCATGCTTGTTCCTTGGACAATTGTGCATCGATTGAAGGACTTCGATTTTTGATATGACATCACAATTCCAAGATGGCTGCGATGACGTGATAGTTAGTTCCTGGTCTATAGTACTCTTGTGTTTTTTATTGAAACAATCACTGGTTTTATTATATAAGCACAAGATTTGATACTTCTGTAATAAAATCAGTGATTGTGTCACAAAAATAATTATGTTCTGTTAAAGATGCATTATGTAAGACCTAAATCTGCCTATTGCAAGTCTTTTTTTTCGGGTGGGGGGGGCTTTAAATGTTATATAAAATACTATTTAAACATTTATTAACATGACAAGCCTATAATCAAATCTCCGGATAATCTGAAGACTCTGATTTTAAGTAGATTAGAACACTGCCATCATTTAAGAGTTTAATGATAAAATAGGTTACAATATTAAACAATCTATGCTACATTTTGTCAAAACTTTAAACATCTATAACTTTGAACAGAATAAATTATTATCTAAACATTATCATGACCAGCTCATAATCAAATCTCTGGGTCATCTGAAGGCTCCTATTTTAAGTAGATAAGAACACTGCGGCCATTTAAGAGTTTAACAATAAAATAGGTTATGATAATAAACAATCTACGCTACATTTTTTCAAAACTTTAAACATCTATAACTTTGAACAGAATAAATGATTATTTAAACATTATCATGACCAGCCCATAATCAAATCTCTGGGTCATCTGAAGGCTCCTATTTTAAGTAGATTAGAACAAGCTGCGGTCATTTAAGAGTTTAACAATGAAATAGATTATGATAATAAACAATCTATGCTACATTTTGTCAAAACTTTAAACACTCATAACTTTGCGCAGAATAAAATATTGAAACTTTCAAAATATTCATTTTTCATTCTCTATGGTTAAACTATTAGAGCATGAATGGTCAGCTCTGTATCTAAATCTTGCACAATGCATCTTTAATATGCTTCTCAATTACTAAATGCCACTTAAGGACTATATCCATTGTAAGGTAATAATTATGTTACAGTGTGTATCATATCTTGAACTGGGGAGTTGGATGGCTGAATGGTTAGCACGTGCACGCTGTATCATAAAGAAGTCTGTCATTGAGTCAACTGGCGTGGTTTCGAATCCCTGGTTGTACGTGACAAGGAGTAGGGTTGCCTGTCCAACCTCGTGAGTTTTCTCTGGGCCCTCCAGTTTCCTCCCACTGCTAAAGACCCCTACGCGCAAGCAATTTATGGAAATAAAATTGAACCATATGTTAGTCCCGAAATGACCTAGTTTGTGTTGTGGACATTAAACCCCATTTCTCTCTCTCTTACTTTTGTTATTACTCAACCAACCATGCCCAGTCTTTACATGGGGTTAAAACATACTATTATTATGGTCATTAGGGTATTTTTGAAGGAATCATGAGCACTGGGGTATAATTGGAAGGTGAGGGGGGAGGGGTGTATTGGACAGAGTCAAAAAAGCATAATGACTGACAAATTTTTGCCAACAAATGTTGTATTTTGTACCACCAAATCGTTATAAATCGTGTTTCAAGCATATTATTGTATTATCTAGTTGGAGTAAAACATATTTTATCGGTAGGGCGAACACTAAAAAATGCCCTTATGGCCATCTACAAACTTTTTGAATCTCACAAATTTCCACTTTCTCAAATTCTCCAAGATACAATTTGTTTACATCAAGAAACATTAGTAGGAGATAAATAATGGGCATTATTCCAGAATATTGCAAGTACCAGAGCCTAATATTAGAATTCATAAATTAATAGGCATATTCAACATTTAGTACGACTAATAGCTGATTACATTAACGAAAAATTATTTTGGCTTGCATATGACATATTGACTCTTTAAGCATACAAAGTTTCATATACAGAATATACACATATGTAATAAGTTATTATCCATCCATTTTATTGTGTCTATACGTACATATCCATAAGTTGTACTACCAAAACCCATTCAAGTCTCTGAGCACCATTGAGAGATTAAAGAATCGCTCACAATCTACAATATTGTGAAACTTGATTTTCTAAAATAAATTTAATATCAGTCCAAAATGGCTCAATTCCATTTCAGTATTTACAAGAGAGAGAGAGAGAAATAGGGTTTAACGTCCACTCAACACAAACTGGGCCATTTCGGGACTAACATATGTTTTTTTTAATTTTATTTACATAATTCGCTTGCGCGTAGGGGTCTTTAGTAGTGGGAGGAAACCGGAGGACCCGGAGAAAACCCACGAGGTTGGACAGGCGACCCTACTCCTTGTCACGTACAACCGGGGATTCGAAACCACGCCAGTCGACTCAATGACAGACTTTATGATACAGCGCGTGCACGCTAACCATTCAGACATCCAACCCCCCCAGTATTTACAAAGATTTGAGGAATTGAAAATTCGTCAACGTTCATCGTCCTCTGCAGGCGATATAAATAGGATACAGTCAAAGTTAGCCAGCACCACCTAATTCTTCGTGGAAATCTTTTTAATGTGATTAAATCCAAGCTAGGGTATTTTTTACCGTTGATATTATGTTTTTGTTTTCTTTTATTAAATGTTAAATAACCAGTCTGTACATTTTAGCATCAATTAAACCATAAAAATTTGATATTACCCCGGAAAATGCAAATGAAGCACAGAAGCTTTAAGAAAATATTGTTATACAAAAGATAAAATAGATCCAATTCACTTGGGGCATATTTAATTTACAGTATTACAGTGGGGGTATATAAGATAATTGAATACCAAAGCCCACTCATGTCTGTTCATTACTGTAGTTTCCTATCTTGTCAGTGGTGCCAGGATCAGCATCTAGTCTTTCGGATTGGACAAAAAACAAACCCTTGTAAAAGAGCCCTTGACATTCGGGCAAAATTCCTCTCATACCAAGCTGCATGGAATATACCTACCCGTCTTTATTATCGTAGATGTTGCAGACATGTAGGACTTTAAACAGCAGTGATCACTTTACAGCTATAACTGCTTTAAGAGAGTTCATAAGGTTGTGCAGCTACCATATCGTCGCGTTTCTGGCAAACCGACGAATCTGATATATTTAAGTAATGTACTGTAATGTATATGTATCAAATATTACATCACAAATGTATGTTATTATTTGATGTCCACAGATATAACAACAGAACGCAAATTTCAAACACATAATTCTCAATACTTAAATATATCAGATTCGTCACTTCACCAGAAACGCGACGATATATCTAGTCTATCATGGATTGTCTGGTGATAGCATATTTGATTTGTCAGAAGTGACTATGAAATGAAATGTTTTTTTAACATCCTACTGTCAAGGGTTTGTGTATATACACAACGACTTTGTACACAGGACCTCAGTGTTCATCCCATCCAAACGACTAAGCCAGGGTTGTTTTCTGGTTTCACTGACAAAGAAGTAACTTTAAAAACGGATGCAAAACTACACAAAAAGTATTGGACAGGCGTAAGGTTGGGGTATTTATAATGATTACAGAGAACTAGACTATGTCTTAGTTGTCTTTTTTTTCTGCCAGTTTGGTATATTTCTGTCATAGATTAAAATAATGGTAGTAGAAATTGATGTGTATGAGAGTCATTGTAAAAAAATCTAAATGTCATAATAAAATATTCATGAATATGGTTGATCTACGAATGATTTATTTGTTATTATCCCATTAAAGAGGAATTCATTAACCATGGACAGCTTTAAGCCATTTAGATCAATTACCTCACTATTGAACCCTATCTTAGGGTAACAGGGCCGTATCTAGCGGGGGTCACTGTAGGGGGTACATTGCACCCCCAGAAAAATAAGGCGCCCCGAGAAATTGTGCCCCCCACCCCATCCCCCCCCCCCAAAAAATTATTTGACAATCTTTCAATTATAAAATAATACACTTGATTGCGATCACACAGTGATGCTCTTAAGGCACTGATCAGTTGATCGGTTTTAAGGGCGCCCACACGCCAATGGGTTCGTTTGACATGATCCAAACTTTCTTATATCACATACGTGGAGGCTATGGCGCCCCACCACTCTGCTGCTCCCCCACTTTTAAAATCCTACACACGGCCCTGTAGGGTAATTGACTCGATTTCGGGTTTCAGAAAGATCTGTATGCTGTGATCGTAATCAGATTGCTGTCGACACATCCTTGCTACTATAGCCATTACATGTATAATACAAAATGAAATGAAATGAAATGGGGTTTAACGTCTTACTGTTTTGCTCCGAACTGGGCTAATGAAGACGGGCATACGCCATACAGTGTGCTATGAGGGAAATTTTGCCCGGGCACTATGGCCTACTCTTATATCAAATTCCAACTGCCAAGGGATCTTTTTACCTGCATGCCAATGTATACACAGGACCTCGGTTTTTCGTCCCATCCGAACGACTAGAAAGCTTAGAAAGCTATTCTTGTCAGGCCCTCCATCCTGCACCACTGACAAGGGGAAACCATGCTGGAAAATCTTGATGAACTTTCTTGTGATTGGAAGTGGTCTGATTAAAATACAGATCTACATGTATATTTCGTTTTGTTTTTTTATACTTTCGATGGCCTGTACTATATGAAGATCTGACGGGCTGTAGTGGAAGGTCGCGTCAGCAGTCATACAAGCGTTTTTTTACCCTATGACAACCAATCAGTGTTGATGTTTCTAGTAGGTTACTCACAGTTTTGTGTACCTCACACCAAAATTTGTAACAGACCATTTCATTGGCTAATCCCTCACATCATCCAGAATTCAGGTTATATAACAACTCTTCCAGATCCTAGTGTAGTAAAGACAAGTAATACGAAATTTTGAATTATAAAAAATGGAACGAAATATAATCTGTGTTTTAATGACATTGGGTTTGGTACATAACACTAGAACAAACTACAATGTGGCTGGAAGGGTACTTCAAACTCGGACAAACTGCAATATGGTTGGAAGGATACTTCAAAATGGAACAAACTGCAAAATAGCTAGAAGGGTACTTTAAACTAGAACAATCTGCTATATGGTTTGAAGGGTACTTCACACTAGAACAAACTGCAATATAAACTAGTGTCCAAAAGAAACGATACCACCTGTTTGCAACGACAGAAAAGAAAAACAAAGCAGAAGTTTAGGATTAGTGTTATTCTTTTGAGAAATCCTTTCACAACATCTGTACACAAAATCATTTCAATCAAATCTGTACAATCAATATGACAAGCCGTTAAAGATCGGTGGGGTTGAAAAATAAACATTTCGTTAGAATGACACACCACATGTCTAAAAATCAAGTCAGTAGCGAGTATGTCCACCGTGAGCATCAATACATGCCAGAACACGCCTGCGGACTGATGACGTCAAACGTTGCCATTCCTCGAGGAGACATCGTTCCAAGTCCTGCACGTTGACTGGAGGCACAAGGCGACGTCGGATTTGCCGATCGAGGTGGTCCCATATGTGCTCGATGGGATTCAAGTCCGGTGAACATGCTGGCCATGGCAAAACGTGTACGTTGGCGTTGGCAAGGAAGTTCTGTGTCAATCTTGCTGTGTGTGGCCTTGCATTGTCATGTTGGAAAATGATTCCACGAGGCTGTTGCTGGCAATGCTGCAGAAAGGGCACCACGACAGGCCGTAAGATGTCATCACGATAACTCTGTGCATTCAGGTTTCCACGAATTACGACAAGCCTCGTTGTGACGTCACCACATAAGCCACCCCAAACCATTAACCCTCCACCTCCAAATGGCCGGACCTGTAGGACACAGTTAGGCGCCAAACGTTCACCAACTCTTTGGTATACAAGCTGCCGTCCATCGGAACTGCTGCATCAACCTGGTGATAGTGATGCGTGCGCAGCCCAACCTTCTGGCGCGTCGACATGTGACGCTCCTTGTTGAACCATTCCAACGGCTCTCTCTCTCTCTCGATGGCTGTCATACGTGGCATATCTTGTGTTCTTTTTGTTGCTGTGACATCAACGTGTCTGATCAGCCGTTTTATACAGTTTTCATGCACGTGCAGAACATGCTAGAGAGGGAAATGTCACTTTCACGAAATTTACGTTTTTTCCCTCAAGTGATCTAGTGTTCCCGGTATTTTTATGGACTATGCTGTGTTAGGGATGTGCAATACGAATTGGCATGTTTTCATACTAAAATTTTCATTAGAAAAAAATTAATTGGAAAGAAAGTTGGTATCGTTTCTTTTGGACACTAGTTTAGTTGGAAGGGTACTTTACTAGTTTATCAAAATCAATTAGATCAGAACAATTCTTGTTAAAACAAAATTATCTTTTGTTTAGATTTGAAGATATGTTGTAACTGGAAAAGTAATTATTAACAACAATGTATATTTTGTTTAGATTTGGCGATGAATACTAGTTTATCAATACTTTTCATTTTCAGCTATTTTTATCATAAAATGTGATAATGCATCATTAATGTCTATATAAATTGTTTGACCTTATGTTTTGTAATAATGAGTTTTTAATAATATTCAGCTGTATAATGGAGTATTGATTGCAAACACATTAGAAATGTTATAATTATAGGGTGAGAGAGAGAAATGGGGTTTAACGTCCACTCAACACAGACTAGGTCATTCGGGACTAACATATGGTTTAATTTTATTTCAATAATTCGCTTGCCAGTAAGGGTTTTTTAGCAGTGGGAGGAAACCGGAGGACCCGGAGAAAACCCACGAGGTTGGACAGGCAACCCTACTCCTTGTCACGTACCACCGGGGATTCAAAACCACGCCAGTTGACTCATGATACAGAGCGCAGATGCTAACCATTCAACCATCCAACCCCCCAATTATAGGGTGGGTGGTATGTGAAATGAAAATGAAATAAAAGTTACATAGTCTTAAAATGACTGAATTACTGGGTTGACCCAACATTAAACCAATTTCATTCCATGGTTCGTTGGGGGGGATGGTGCTTATTATTGTCAGTGGTGCAGGACGGTAGACCTAGCAAGAAACAATGTCTAGTCATTCAGATGGGACGGAAATGACATAAAATGTCATAAAAGAACCCTTGACAGTTGCAATTTGAAATAAGAGTAGACCGTAGCAAAGCTGTAAGGAGAAACTTTCCCTCATAGAACACCCGCGTATCCTTGTCTTGATTAGCGCAGTTGGAGCCCAGAAGTGAGGACAAGAAGTTGAATACTAAATCTGCCCCTTCTCAACCTCAAAGCGGTTAAGTGACCCTTTTTATCTAAATAAGCACCATCCAAGATCAACCTCAAAGCGGTTAAGTGACCCTTATTATCTAAATAAGCACCATCCAAGAAACAGAGAATGGAATGGGATTTAAACTACATCTCATCCACACAATACTTTAGTCATTTTGAGACTAAAGTCCCCTCACTCGCTCAATTTAATTTGAACAACTCTGAAAAAACCTTACTCAAGCAATATGAATTGAAATGGGGTTTAGTACCCTACTTTTCTGCTCCAACTAGGCCATGCTATGAGAGAAAATTAAGTATATAAACTTATTTCAATTTTTTTTATGGACCCTGTTTTTCATCCAGGGTAAGTGAGCCAGCACCTTAATCAGTAAACCGATGTGGCTAGAATAAGTCAAACATTTACTTACAGAGGACAGATAGTGGGTATGACAAACTAATGATTAATTTCTCAGACTTCTCTTTTTCATTCATTCACTTGAGACAAGGTATAAATATATATAAAGATTGTGGGGACCCTTTGGGACTAAATCTTATGAAATTATAGCCATTCGTTGCAAAAGTTCTTAAGTGTGAATCCATTTCAATTTAAAATGGTTCAAATATTATCCAACGTGACATATTGTTTATTTCTCAGTCAGGATCAGTCATGGAAAGCCCAATTACTTGCATCTTAACATTCTACTTTCATATCAGCCATCTAAATGATTTGACTGGCTTTTTTCGGGGGTTTATGGGTTAGAGACGAGGGTTTTTTACATTTCAGCAGGTCCTATGTAATTTTAAGTACATGGTCTTCCAATATAGAAATGAAATGAAACGTCCTACTGTTCTGCTCCTATGCTGGGCTAATGAAGACGGGCATACGCCATACAGTGTGCTATGAGGGAAATTTTGCCTGGGCAGCGGCACTATCGCCTACTCTTATATCACATTCCAACTGCCAAGGGATCTTTTACATGCATTCTAATGTATACACAGGACCTTGGTTTTTCGTCTCATCCGAAAGACTAGACAGCTGCCCTTGTCAGGCCCTCCGTCCTGCATCCCTGCATCACTGACAACTTCCAATATAGTTCTGGTAACAACAAAAAACAAAACTGTTCTTTAATAGCTTTACAATAAAAATAATAGTAATTCATATAACAACGAAACTAAGAACTCTTGAGCTGTATATAACGTTTGTAATTATACTAATATATATGATAAATATGGAAGGCTTTGCCGATAGTTTTTTTTGGGATAAAACTGAAAATGAACAATGTGTTTAATACTGTAGATCATGAATATAGAAAAGTAAAGCTAGCTTGTGAAAATAAAATAAAGTTTACAATGACATATATATAAAATCTGACAAAACAATTTAATGACAAGCTTTAAAAGAGTAATTATTTACACAATCAGGCCAACTGACATTTATTAAAAGAAACAGTGACAAATTCTTCACCTTGTTCATTTGAAATAGGTCAACAGAAATAATACCTGTGTTTAGGGTTGCTTGACCAAACATATTGGACTGATGTAAATTTCAGTACATGACCCAATTTAAATCACTCTGGAAATCGGTGACAAATTTAAGGGACGGCAATATTAGATCAAGAAAATAAGACTTGGCAGGGTAACTGTAAACACTGGGGTTATTTTTGGCTTCAGGAGTATATGTAAGTTTGTTCGATACCAATATTAGCAGTACATTGAACAGTCTTGGAGCTAAGACAATATCTGTCAACTGGCATTAAAATAGTGAAAATTAACTTCTAGAAATTTATAAGATGATCAAGGTAGATAACTCTGTAAATAATACCTGATCTGCACTGATTTAAAAATGTAAACGAATTGAGATAAATCTGCCTATTGCAAGTCTTTTTTCTAGCTTCATATGTTATGTAAATTATTATTTATTATTGTAGCAATGGTCCTTGACAATCAAGAATATGCTATTCCAGTCAAAAATTCAAACATTCATAACTATACTCCAAATAAAGTAATTTAACTGAAATTGATAAATGTCATTGATGGGAAGATGACACAAAATTCAAACACACTGAGAGATCATTAATAACATTTCCCCGAGGAAAATGTCCTAACATGGATGGGACAACATATAATCACATTAAGAGTTAAATTTTATACAATATTTGATACCATACTCACATACTCAACTTTCATTTACGGCCTTTTTACATTGAAAACAGGGATTTTGCATCAAAAATATTTCCAGCCAGTTAATCACTGACATATTTTATTTATCACAAATTTTGACATTATCTCAATTTCAAATACTTTTAAAAGTGTTTTTAACTGTAGACATTGTATTTTAAGATAAAATTCTTTGAAATATTAATTTTACATCATGCAAGGTTTAATATCCAGTGGGTCAATTTCACTGCCAGTCAATTGAAACTGACATGTGACTGAAATGAGTGTATTGCTTAAAATATAAATTACAATTCTTCCTGTAGTAGCCTAAAACAAACATTTGAACATATAAAAACTTATTTGACTGACAAATTACAATATTTTCAAATCTTCACAAAATGATTAATAGATTCAAAGGGACTAGATAACTATTGAGAATAAATGTTTATTACATATTCATTATCAACAAAAATTATATGGATTTTATTAAAGTAAATGTGTACGATTTACATTTTTCAGAAAAAATCACATTCTCAGACTTAAGTTGAGAATTTACTCAACTTTCAATCACTGCTTATGAGAAATATGTTGGTTCCAGAAACACAAAACTTTGCACATACTTTCTTATTGATGTATTTGATACATTGAAAGAACACAAGTTTTATAAAGGGTTATATATTAGTTAATATAATGTGAACAATTTTGAGTAAATTCTTAACTTAAGTCTGAGAATGTTTTGTGAACTCGGGGCCAAATTTCTCACAGTTTAATCCCCTCTAATATGTATTCAGATTGATTAACATTTAATTAAGAAAACAAAATCAAAATGACAATGTCACATAATCCCCCCCCCCCCCCTGCTTAAAAACAGGCCCACCAATTAGATTTCGTCCAACATAAAAATGGTGGTGGGTTTGTTTACATTGGGAGCAGCATAGATAGATGGAATTTCAGTTCTTCACATCTGTGTAAATACCAAACCAAATTGAACCATATTTTGACTGATATTCCAATTTGAGATTCAACTTTTACAATATTGTAGTTTTCAAGATCTTCCTATATCAGAAGGAAAAAATATCAAAAGATTCGACTGATCATCAATTGAGGGAATCTCTACAAACTAAAACATTCACCATCCTTTGCAGACAATATGTAAACAATATAGTGTGCAGTAAAATCTCTTGATGACCTCTTTATAATGGCAGAAAAGTAGGATGTTAAACCCCATTTTATTCATTTATTGCTCTTAATAATCAAACTGAATCCAAACCAGGAGATTATGTAACATTGATAATTTGGACTTTGTAATTGTGTTAAATAACACATTTGATTACATTTTAACA
This sequence comes from Patella vulgata, assembly GCF_932274485.2. Taxonomy (NCBI): domain Eukaryota; kingdom Metazoa; phylum Mollusca; class Gastropoda; family Patellidae; genus Patella; species Patella vulgata. The sequence goes on from NC_065881.2 coordinate 20,673,231, forward strand.
TGGATTAAGTCGCGAAAATTTAGATATGGTCTGAAAAATGTAAATGACGATCAGGAGTATGTGAGTGTAAATATACATGTATGACTAGTTCGTAAATTTATCTACCACCTACTATTTGACCAATTGTAATTTATAAACTGTAAATATTACCTGCTAAGTTTTAAAATAACAGCAAATAAAGATGATAGAAGCACTGAAGGTGATATTACATTAATGTTTAAAATGGTACATACAGTGGACTCTGTCACATCCGACATCGTACGGGATCGTTACAATATTTCGGATCACACAGCGTGTCGGAATACCCAGCTTTCTCCAAAACCGGAAATACTGTAACTTCGAAAACCGGAAGTATTTTTATATTGTAGCTTCGAATCACCAGAATGCTATTCCCTTTAAAAATGATAAACCTTTCTGTACTTTTTACTTCTGGCGCGTACAAACCACTCATGTGTCATTGTTTTGACGTCTTCAAATTTTGAGTTGGTGTAAAATCGTTTCTTACTGCAGTTTAAATTATCGGCAAACTTCTGTTTAAATTCATCTTTACGCTTTAATATGTCTGACACTGTAGCTCAGCCAATTGAATACTTAACGGCTAAATTCCTTCTGCGCAGGTTGTGGAACTTTCTTGAAATCTGCTATAAGTTGCCGCTTTACATCTAATGTCAAATCTGTTCGGGCACGCTTTGCAGGACATTCAGACATTTTGTATACAATAATGTATAATGATTCTTCAATCGCGGCAATTTTTATATAATGTCGCGGTATTTGACATGAGTAACTAAAATCAAATACCAAGCGCACTCTTACAAGAGATTATAAATTGAAAAATAATCAACAAAGAATTTATAACATTATCAAAGTAATCAACACAGACCGGCGCTTGCGAGTTTTAATCTCACCGATAATTGATTGGTGATTGCTTGTTAATCTTTTCTGGCTTCACACCCATTGAGTTTTAATCTCACCGATAATTGGATGCTTCACACCCACCGTTTATATGGATTATACGGTGTCGATCAATGGAAATTATGTGACGGGACGGCTGATCGATGTCGTTATCTGGAACATACAGAATCCGGATTTACCAGCGATTTTTTGGCTGAAGAAATAAGGAAATAAATCGGGACATGAAAATCATGTCGGACGTCACAGCAATCCGGAGTGATCAGACATCGGATGTGACAGAGTCCACTGTATATGTAATATATCCTGAAAGATCCTACATATAATCAACTTATCTAACGATTCATGAAATCAAGTGCAATGCATGTGTAATATAAAGTTTTCATGAATGGCCGTCAGATGAAAATGTCTTTTAACTTCTTCTTTAACTTCTATATACACAAGATGAAATTCTAAATTAAATTTATGGAATCACGTCTCTGATATGAAATTTCTGTATATTGAATTTTTATGACTTTAAAAATGTAGTGTGATAGATAATGTTTGAGATATAAGGTAGTCATATAGATCCGTATTAATGTGAGTTGTTTATTTCGGATCCTCGGTGGCGAACTACCACTTTACCCTCTACTGTGCCAAAATATACCATCTTTGCTGTTCGCAAAAACAAACCGGTTTCTATGACACCTAAAATATACAATATTTACTCTTTGTATAAACATTTGGTTAGATACAGATGTTTTAACTTACACATTTCAATGATGGGGTTTAACGTCCACTCCACATGGTTTAATTTTATTTCAATAATCCGTGTACAGGTCTTTAGCAGTAGGAGGAAACAGGAGGACCGAGAGAAAACCCACAAGGTTGGACAGACGACCCTACTCCTTGTCATGTACAACCGGGGGATCAAAACCACGCCAGTTGACTCAATGACAGACCTTATGATACAGTGCGAAGGGGCTAACCATTCAGCCATCCAACCCCCCACACTATAAGGGACTTAATAACCCCATAAAAGACTTATCAAACTTCACCTCTCATGACGTTAAAATCATCCAATCATTTGATTTGATATGCATTTGTTGTTTTAAATGTCTGTGTATATTGTGTGTCATGTCCGTGGGTTTGTCTTGAGTAATTGTTTATGTGTGGTGCCATTCATCGATTGCTTATTTAAATGAAGATAATATTTTACCTGGAATGGAATGAAGGAATGGATTACTTATCTAAATGCAAATAATGTTTTACCTGGAATGGAATGAAAGAATGTGTCCACCTTCTGCCAATCGTGTTTACCTTCAAACATCCAATCTAATAAAAAATTACCATTATCTGTTACAACTGGTCCCTGCAAAAATGAACATAACCTTGGTCAGTGGGGGACACAGGATATTTAAAAGGGGTAGGGACTGAGGTACAAACAAATGTCTTGCTGAGCGTACCTTTTTTAGTGGTAGTGCTTTTTCCGAGAAAGAACCCAAGTAACGTTGACTGCAAGGTGCAAGCTGTTATATTTGACATCATAACATTTTTTGACATTCTTGTTTCCATGGGAGCCGCTTGTATTCAATCAGATTAAAAGAAATCCATCAAAAGATGGCTCTGGCTTGTGTTGACTTTATCCTATACCGTATATCATAGTGGATTCTGAATGTTGACAAATTTCCAATTGATCATATCTTTGAAAATGTTGAACGACACTTAAAGATACATTCCCGCGTACAAACTTTATGATTTGATGATATATTTGGACTAAAAACATATTCAAAGTAACCAATCTATCAACAATTTGCTTCAAATCCCTCTCAAAACTTTGTATTCACCGGGGATACCTATAGCTATAAGGAAGCTGTTGTTAGACGCAATGTCTGTCAACTTAGCTTCATTGTGGGAGGGTCCATTTTATTGACATACTTTTATTGGAAAGAACCACTCGATCAATACTTTTCTGGGAAAGTATCTTTAACCACTTTTGGTTGGACCGATACAATATTGTAGTTTGCAAGGGATTATAATTATAATAGTAATCTCTCAAATGATAATCAGAGACTTTCATAAACACACATTTTCAACTTACAGCTTTTTTGGCAGCCATTCTTAGATTCACTGTACCGCCTAGCATATTCTGTATCTTCAATTGTACAGGTTTATAGGACATTGGAATGACTTCAAGTGGTATACCTCTCTTCCAGTTCTCACCTAAAAACTCACTGTCTTTTCTGATAAATAGATAGTAGATATTTACAAAACTGTGCGAGGAATATTAATGAAGCAAAAATACGAATCGAGCAGAAACTTGACTAGCTTGTAGAGGTGGAAACTTGAGTTCCACGACTAAAGTCCAACTTAAGTCACATCAAAGATCTGACTAGTGTCTCAAAATATTTATTGCGACGTGAAGCAGACTGGAAAACCCTGAGGAACCATTTCGGCAAACACTGGATCAAACCTTGTACCTCATGGTTAGTGAACTAGCGTCAAACTCACTGAGCCTCTGTGGCTTCAAAACAAATGTGCACACTATTATAACATAATGTATCACAGCATGTGCATGTAGTAGTGTCATACTAACCTTTCATCAGCAACAACGATAAAATCTCTAGCACAATAATCAACAATCTTCTCTTGAGTCAGGCAGCCTCCGCCACCTTTTATACAGTTTAAACTAGCATCAACTTCATCAGCTCCATCTATAGCTACATCTAACTATAACACATAAACATTATATAAACAGCTACATCTAACTATAAACATTGGCAAAGTGGGTAAAACGCTGGCTCGCTAGCCTGGAGGTCGGGTGTTCGAACCCTGCATTGGCCGAGAAAGTGCATCCAGATTTTCCGACGTGGTTCCCCCTTGTCAGTGATGCAGGACGGAGGGCCCGAAAAGGACAGCTGTCTAGTCCTTCGGATGATACGAAAAACAGAGGTCCCGTGTATACATTGGAATGCATGTAAAAGATCCCTTGGCAGTTGGAATTCGATATAAGAGGAGGCGATAGTGCCGCTGCCCGGGCAAAATTTCCCTCATAGCACACTGTATGGCGTATGCACGTCTTCATTAGCCCGGTATAGGAGCAGAACAGTAGGACGTTAAACCCCATTTCATTTCATTTCATACACATTGCATAAACAGCTAGATATAACTAACACATGAACATTGCTACATCTAAATATAACACATGAACATTGCTACATCTAAATATAACACATAAACATTGTATAAACAATTAGATATAACTAACACATAAACATTGTATAAACAGCTACATCTGACTATAATGCATAAACATTGTATAGAATGCTACATCTGACTATAACACATAAACATTATAATCTTTAAGTGGCATTTAGCAAATGGGAAACACAGGACACAATTCCTATGGGAAACCAATCACTGGTTTTATTCTAAAAGTATGACATTTCAACAAGTATCCTCTTATTGTTGTTATCACGCACAATGACATTTACTTGTTATTGTTGTTTAATACAAATTTAACGTCCAATACACAAGGTATGATCTTATGGACATTTACTGACTGAAGTTGGTTCTTTAATGTCTGCTTCCACTGAAGTGATATGGACATTTAGTTTCTTCATTCCTGGATTTTTACGTTGGTAGTAGGAGAGAACAAATTATTCACTGTAAACTGCACTGTTCTAAAAGTAATCTTAATTTTCACAACTTCTTAATACATGTATCAAATAATCCATCATGTAGATGTGGCCATAACATTGAACATAGTTACCACTTCCTTCTACATTGGTCAAATTATTTTAATGAACGACAAACAACTATAAAAACTCTCCCATCGATAAACATGATATTCGCATCTTACTATATGGTGACTCGAATTCAGACAAATCAACTAACGAAAATATTGTATGTGCTGTTCATGATCTTATCAAATTATCCAAGCGCTTTGAAATTTAATAATTAATAATTATCAATTCAAATAACTGTACCCTGTCGAATAGTTTCATTATGGATGCTACACAGTCTTTTCGAAGTCCTTTGTACATTGTACCTCCTCCCCGCCCCGCCCCGCCCACCCACCAACGTCGGTTATACATTACAATAGCTGCCCATGATTTTTAGGTAAATAACTTAAACTCAGCAGTCGAGTATCGCCCTCTTCTAGGTAATGATGCTAGCTAAAACTTGATTACATTCTTCCCGTAATCTTATTATATATGTAATTTAATACTCCATATACATGTATATTGATAATTATAATATGATTTATGTATCTTGCTTTTGGGAAGCCGATTTATATAAGCCTTTGGCTTGTTTCGGTATCCTGTGAATAAAATATTGTTTTAAAAAAAAGTGATATTGTAGACAAGACATTTCGTAAATTTGAGGTTAATATACTTTTCAAAAAAAGTAGGGGATATTGAAATGCAAATACCTATGCAGGTTGTGATATGATAAATAGTCATGGACACTTGACATGCTTTGAGAGTATGTTTACAGATGAAAAACTTATCGCCCCAACAGAACCACTGAGCTGCACATGCAACATGAAATAGAGCCATACACTTGGGAGGGGTTCATTGTCAAATTTGACACTTCAAGGAAGGGTTGATGAAAACTGCCGCGTGCTGGTTTATCTATCAATGTTTGCTTTCCTATCGGTTCTTGCATAAGATTTACTGTTTAGCGTATCTTTGCTTTAGTGTGTTACGTTTAATTTCATTGGGAGACGTGTTCGTCGACGTCAACCGTCAACACTGCAAGAATTGGATGTGGCACTGCAATAGGAGTGGGTCAGATTGCCCCAAATCGTGATTGGACGGTTGATTAGGAGCATGCCACGACGAATTGCGGAATGTCTGAGGATTGGTGGAGCAATTACTCATTATTAAGACAAAAATCAAAAACGTCCATTTTCACTTTTGACGGTGTATATCTTTGCGAGTGAAATGGGGCCGTCAGATAAGCCGCCCACATGAACTGTTTATGTTCATGTGTAGGCAATTGACCTGTTATTAACATACACTGGTTACCTCTATTAAAAACAGCAGTGCATTTCCGCAGTTTTGTATTGTTTCTGAATAACCCCTACAAATTTTGAAGAGTATATATAAGATATGCATGATGAAGCAATTTTCAGAGATTAAAATAATGATAACAATGAGAAGTAAAATGTAAAAAGATCAACAAAAAAACAAAACAAGATAACTGACTAGGTACATAAACAATCCAGACATACAGTAATGATTAACTAGTTATGAAGACAATCAAAGGGAGTCATAAGTTAAACTGGGTAAGGTTGACAAGGTGTTAATAGTGAGACCATTTACATATCTAAATAATAATAAACAATGAGAAGTAAGATGTAAACAGGTTAACAAAAAACAAAACAGGTTAATTGTCTAACTAAATAAACACACCAGACATATAGTAATAATTAACAGGCTATGGAGGCCTTCAAGGGGAGCCATAAGTTAAACTGGTAAGGTTGATAATAGATATCCCTGCGCAAGTATTCCACGAGCGATAGGGAGTGGAATGCGGCAGGGATACACTCGAGTGAACCATTGAATAACCTCAGCGGTATTCAATGGTCATTGAGTTCTATCTATATAGTCTATAGGCTATTCAATGGCCATTGAATACAACTATACATGTAGGTTATTAAATGGCTGTATTCAATGGCCGTATTCAATGATATTTGCTTGTATTTGCATGTAGTTATAGAATACTTACATATATTTAATGTAAATAACACATAACAATTAGAAATATAAACACCACAATATGAGCTAACTAAATAAGCAATATGGGCTAAATAGTAATGAAAGGTTGTTAGGACAGGCTAGTTATAAGATCCTTTACATTCAAGGACCACATTTAGTAATCATAGTATTAATTAATACTATGTTTTAATAATAAAGACAGTTTTAGTACCTAAAAAAAAGTTGCTATTTAGAATAAGGAATTTTTAAGTGTTTAACAGCTAACCAAGATAATAAGACATTCACCAGATTTAACAGAGACAGGGGTTACATACGATCAGGATGCATAATACAATTTAATATCTGGACCTCGTTCCATTTGACTCTATGTTGTTGGTGGTTCTGGAGATGCTTCTGTGTTCGGATATACTTTTGGTTTCCGAAATGTATGACTGATTACAGGAACAATTGACTTGATAGACGACTCCTTTGGGCTGGATGGGATGAGTTGGTTTTAGTTTGCCATTGGCTTTTAGAATCTGTTTCAAGGTGGTAGGGACAGAGAAGGTGGTATCGATATCTGACTTCTTTAGTATATTGCTCACTTAGTACGTTAGGTTGCCATAAAAGGGCAACGTTATTCTAATGGGTGATTTTTCTTGTTTTCGATGGTCTATTCTGGTGTTTTTTCTTGTTTCACTGATCTGCTTATTAACTATTGATAGGGGGTAATTATTCAAACCACAAAACACATGGCGTAGGTTTTCAAATTCATCCTGCAGAAATTCAGGTTTTGGGGGGGGGGGGGGGGGGGTTGACACTATTTATTCAATAAATATTTACATATTATAAAAGTACATTATATGATTGTGGGATCTGAAAACAAGCCAGGGCTTATATAAATTCATCTCCCGAGTACATTATTTACAATAAAATATAAATACTTTGTATAAGATTGTAACCATAAATAACAAACTGGTATAAAATTACAAGGTTAACAAATGTTTATGGATATGGAGTTGAAATTGATATATTGATCTGTGTTGGTTGGTTTTCGATTATTTCGGTTTTCATCTGGTTTTGTCTTACATTGTCGGTAGATAATTCAGTTTCCAGGGGTACTTCAAGATCATCTATTCGAGAGCGGACGACTTCAATGGCTTCTTGACGGGGAACATTGGTAAAAAGATCAACCACACCGTACGACACAATTCTTCTAGGGCGGCTTATTTATTCTTATATCAAATACCAATTGCCAAGGGATATTTTCCATCCCATCCGGACGACTAGACAGCTGCTTGTGTCAGACCCTCCGTCTTGCACCACTGACAAGTGGTAACAACGCCAAAAAATCACGAACTTTCTAGGTCAACACCAGGACTGAACCCGCGACCTCCAGACTAGCAAGCCAGCATCTTACTCACTTAGCCACCGTGGCTCCCTCTAACTATAACACATAAGCATTGTATAACAGCTACATCTGACTATAACACATAAACATTGTGTAAACAGTACATCTAAAACAGCTACATACTATAGGAGTCATGGTGGCACAGGGTGTAAGGTGCTGGCTCTGGCTTGCTAACCAGCATATCCAGGGTTCAATCTTTCATGGGAAACAATGTATCTTTAAAGATACATTATGGGAGATTTTTATAAGGAGTTAGCCATTCTTGCTATAACAGTTCAAAAATAGATGAATATATTGATAATTTCAGCCAAATTACTTTATTCTGAACATAGTTATCACCAGTGTAATTTTTGACTAGAAATTGGATTGAATTTCATCTTCACCGATTCTTAGTATGGCCGATCGTTTGATTGACAGGTGTTAACTCCACCTACATAATCTCTGCTGTCTTTTGTCTGCTGTCATCATATCCGAATTTGTGTTTTACCTTTTTGAATTTTTATAACAATTGGAAAAAAATGAGTGAGAGGTTAAATTTTCATTCTTACTTGTATTTTAGGCATGCATTAAATCAATTGAATATAGGCCATAATATTATAATACAATTATGATAAATCTATAGGTATACACCAGTGCCTATTGGGGAAATAAAAATATTTTTATTGATATTATTAAGACAGAAGACCTGTCCATCTGTATTAGTCATCACACGGTCTGGAATTGTATAATTTGTCATTATCTATCTGTGTTTAGTTTATTGCACTTTAAATAGTTTAGATGTCATTTAAAATTAAATCAGTCAACGAAATCCCGTTTAAATCCAAGCTGAATCCAAGCCATCCGTGGGTCTACAGAGTTGATTTTGGGCTTGTTGTGTAAATCTAATTATAATTTCTATGACATATGAAGCCTAAATAAGGACTTGCAATAATCAGAGTTAGCTCTTGCATAATGTATGTTTAATATAGGTTATTCAACATAGGTATCTAATATACCAGTAGGTGTTTAGGTTAAAATAAGATAAAAATCTATATCAACACACTACATAGTTTATCTAGCATTTAGCTAGTTCAAATATTTTCTAATAAAATGTTCAACAACAATGCTGATATGTAACGTTATGTTATGCTAACATTTAAAATCCACAAAACTGGCACATAATAATAGGAGCTTTGACAGCAAAATGTTTCCTAAATAATTTTTAACCAAATGAACAAAATGTTGAAAAAGACTCAAAAATATCATTTTTAATGATTTACATGAAAGCTAAAAGTTTAGATTTAACAAATAAAAGAAATTTAAAGACTTAGATAAAGACCTGAGCAAAGTTTTGAGAGTTTTGACAAGATAGTCTTGACAGTCACATACAATTGCTATAACAATAAACCATGTCTCGATTATCCATTTTAACGTTAAATTATGAAATGTTAAAAGAGTTGTAATTCTAATCCATTAAATATTATGGCTATCCAAGGGCCAAGACTCAAGAGAGTGATTATTGGCTTGCCAAATGAATAAATGCCTAATTAATAATTCATATAACATTTGAAGAAAAAAAAAAGATCTGCAATAGGCAGATTTAGCTAATATAATGCATCTTTAATATAAAGCAGCTATTTCTAACCTATTTTTGTGCTCATATTGTAAAACAATGACATGCAGCTGCTGATCTATTTTCCTGTCACAGCTGTCCTAATCTTAAACATGTAGATAAATTTAGCTTTTCTAGTTCAAGATATATTATAACTCAAGTAATGAATAACAAAATATATATTATTTCTTGGTTTATTACACATAATGTTTCAATACTATAAATATGTTTCAACTGCTTTCAACTAGTTGTAAGCATGCTTATGTTAATCAAATCATCAACTAGCAAAAATTGAATTCGGAGAAATTTTGCGACTCAGAGCGGATAGCTACATGTATTACAATTTATTAAGTGATTGTTAATTCCCTGATCACATGATCAACAAAATGGGGAATTCCTTAGAAGATGCATCCCAATTGCAGGGTCTGTTTTGCCACAATTCTATTATTACATTATTGTCGACATCATCAACACTTGGTGTCTATGTTAGCTTCCATTTAGCCTACTTACACTGTCACATGCAATATTTCTCTTATCATGCGATGCTGTTTCCATGGATATGGATCTAAGTCAGCTGTGAGAGCACTTATATCCACGGCAAAGCTAGTTGCTGCTAGTTGAAACGAGTTACAGAAAGTTAACCAAGGGCAAAAGGCTTCAACTGACCGGAACCAGTTGCTTTGAATCGTAAGGAGCGCTCAAATTGACAATTTTCAGTTGAAGCCAGTTGCCAAAACACCAGTTGTAAGGTTGTGTATGACATACACAGTTTAAACAGCATTTAGTAAGTGAACATATTAAATTAAAACAACAGTTAATAGAGCTACATTCCTATACAAAGATTCTCTTGTCATTTTCAAGCATAAAGTAAATGCATAAAGTAAATTAAAAGTTGTAAATCCATCAAGTTATGTTTTTCTACTTATAATTTAATAAATCTAAGAGAGAAATGGGGTTTAACTTCCACTCGACACAGACTGGGCCATCTCGGGACCAACATATGGTTTAATTTCATTTCAATAATTCTCTTGCATGTAGGGGTCTTTAGCAGTGGGAGGAAACAGGAGGACCTGGAGAAAATCCCTGAGGAAGGACAGACGACCCTACTCCTTGTCACGTACAACCGAGGATTCAAAACCATGCCAGTTGACTCAATGACAGGCCTTATGATACAGCGCGCACATACTAACCATTCGGCCATCCGACCCCCGCCCTAATAAATCTAAGAATTTTACAAAAAAATCAAAACAGAAAGAAAATGACCGTCTAAATTCTTGGTCACTTAAAAAACATTATTCATCAATAACAAACTTCAAACATTAGGCCACACAAAAAACCATTCTGGTTCTCAAAAATGGGCTGTGTCTCTCGTTTTAATTTTTTAAAAATAAAAAGAAAGTTAATAATTTATGCAGGTTCATAATTCCCATGATCAAGGGAAGTAATTCTATAAAAATATTTACAAAATATTTAGAAAAACTAAATAAAAGTTAAATTTTACAAAAAAATATCAAATAAAAGTTTGGAGGAACATGTCAGTTTTTATTTCATTTCTAACAGTAAGAAAAATATTTTGGCTAATTCAAAATACATGTACCTCCTCAAGTGGACAATTATATCTTTTCCGAAAAATATGACCGACAGCATTCCCTGTCGGGAGACTGATGGAGCAGATGTCGATTTAAATTGCCAGCAAAATGCATGCTGTGACGTGATGTTGGCAAAACAAAAAATGATGGATTTTAAAACATTTTATTCAGGAGTTAATCTAGATGAAGTCACAGAGTTATTCAGCCGTTATTTCAAAATCTTATTATTTGTTTTTCTTATTAAGTGTTATTCTGATTTTGTCTGTTTCTTAAAAATGAAAAAAATCACCAGATTTTGAAAAATAAAAAAAACCCAAAATCCCCCTCCAGGCTCTGGCATCAATTTTTTTTGTAGAATTACCTGAGAACCAAGATATCATTTTTATGTGGCCTTACTTTAGACCTTTGGATTTTGAGTTTTAAAAGCAATTTCTAAAAGTCTTCAAGATGTCGACCAAAATTCTAGTAGGCCTGTGCAGTGTATATTTACCTTGGGATACATTGTTAGCTGTCCTAATGAAAGACCATTTTCCAATATAGCTTGCTCTGCCTAAATATAAAACAAATCATACTGAAATTATCTTCTCTTTATAACTTAAATGAGAGAGAGAGAGGGAGAGTTTAGCAAACTAGGTCATTATTGGGCTAACATATGATACAATTTTATTACCATAATTCACTTGTGGGTAGTGGTCTGAAGCCGTGGGAGGAAACCTGAGAAAACCGACCCTACTCCCCAGCTTCAATGGAAATGAATTATGCCACCTCGCAAGGTTGAATCCTGACACGCGCGAAGAACCTTATGGATTTTTTTCAAGTCTCACCTTGCGAGGCTGAGAAGTAAAGTGTGATTTGTTGTTAGAATGGGACAAAAAAAACACATTGGCAAGCCCATACCAGAACCCTTGACAGTTGGATATCAATGAAGAGTAAGAGGAAATGGTGCTGTCAGGGCAAAATTCCCCTTGTCTAAGAAACAAATCCAAATACTAGTATCTATGTGGCTTACTTGAAAACTGGTTGGTACACAGATCAGCTTTAAATTTTCTTTTTTCACTCTTTCAACTTCAAAAGTAGTAAATTTATTTTTTAGCTTTAAAATCATATTCAATATTTAGTTGTCATTACCTTAAAAATACTCAGCATCCATGTACATGTATGTTATTATGACACCTGATATCTAAGATAGGTTGCCAGGCAACGAAACATACGCCCACAACAGCTATATCGCCCGGACAGTCAACAAGAGTTGTCACATATTTTTACTTTTTTCGGTAATGAAACATTTATAATGCATTAAAATCTGATTAAGAGTAACAACTCATTAAGTAATTATCAGAAAACCATTAGAATTTGTTTAGTTTTTATAAAGTTATGTCCCATGCTAACGTTTAGTATACGAAACTTTTAACATCATGGATTTAGCTGTTTCAAGTCATAAAGATTCATTGAAAATCAATATACTTGTTCGTCTCAAGACCTAAAACTCTGTGTATCAATCTGAAGTCAATCGGATGATAACTTTAGCCTCTAGAGCGTCACAAGGTTTTTCAAAGTGATCAAGGGCCATAACTCTGGCAGTAATTATCCGAAATCGTTGAATATCAATATGATTCTTCATCTCATGGCCTCAAACACTGTGTATAAATTTAAAATCAATCGGATATTAACTTTATGAAACAGCATATATGCCCATACTGTGTCCTATGAGGGAAATTTTGCCCTGACTGCCGCACTATGACCTACACTTATTTAAAATTTCAATTGTCAATTCTAATTGACACTCGCCATGAACGACAAGATAGTGTGAAACCGCTTCCTGCCAGGTCCTCAGACCTGCACAATTGAAATGGGGAAATCACCTTCTACAGTACCAAGTTATAGACTTAAATCCTTTGGGTTTCGACGATTTTCCCATAGAGTGCCAAAACTATGGAACTCTTTACCCGTAAATCTCAAACTTCGCAATGTATGGAAACTTTCAAATCAAAACTAAAATCTTGTATGTTTGAATCCTTTTATAAAGAGTGAACTATAACACTGATGAGCTAAACAAACCTGCGCCATGAGCACACTGTTTGGATGGAATGCGTGCATTATAAATATTCATTATTATTATTACTATTCAGATAGTCTTCCAAATAGACAATTCGCAAGGTGGTAAAAATATATGTTTTAGAATTTTCCTAATTCAACTGAACTGTTACATCTGTGGTGTTCAGATTAGATTGTTCATGAAATCTGAGACAGATGTGAAAATCCATTTCTAATGTATGCATGTTTTAAGATTTTATAGCCATTACTCGCCATTAGTGATTTTCAGAATGTTGGAAATATTATGAAATTTGGTTCAACATCCTATTTTTCCTGTACCAAGCAGGCTGATGAGAGAAAGAGAGAAATGGGGTTTAATGTCCACTCGACACAAACTATGTCATTTTGGGACTATTGGGTAAGGGTCTTTAACAGGGGGGGAAAACTGAGGACCCAGAGAAAACCCATGAGGTTGGACAGGTGACCTTACTCCTCATCACGTATATTATAGGAATCGAAAATGTGCCGCTTGACACAATGATATAGGCGTTAACAGTTCTCAGGCTAATGAAGATGTGAGTTCAAAAAGAGGACCTGGAGAAATCCCATGAGGTTTGACAGGCGACCCTACTCCTTGTCACGTACAAGCAGGGAATCAAAACCGTGTTCAAACTGACACTTATGTAATGAACTTCACTCTTAATAGCTTGGATTTTCTGTAATTAGGCGAGTTTCAGGAAATGTTATATGAAAATAAATTAGAAAGTGATAATGTCTCTTTAAGTATGGTACAACCATGACAAACACATTAATACAAAATCTATTATACCTATTCTATCTATAGCATAAATAATAGTTGATCCACTGCCAATACCAATAACCTGATTATCCTGTAATACATAAAATCAATAATTAGAGAGCGAGAGGTTTAACATCCACTAATCACAAACCAGGTCATTTCAAGACTAACATAGGTTCAATCTAATTTCAATAATTTGCATGTGCATAGGGGTCTCTAGCAGTGGGAAATAAATGAAATGAAATGGGGTTTAACATCCTACTGTTCTGCACCTAAACTGGGCTAATAAAAACGGGCATACGTGTGCTATGAGGGAAATTTTGCCCGGGCAGCGGCACTACAGCCTACTGAGCCCACTCTTATATCGAATTCCAACTGCCAAAGGATCTTTTACGTGCAAGCCAATGGGTACACGGGACCTTGGTTTTTCGTCTCATCCGAACGACTAGACAGCTGTCCTTGTTAGGCCCTCCATCCTGCATCACCGACAAGGTGGAAACCACGCCGTAAAATCTGAATGAACTTTCTCGGCCAATGCAGGGATTGAGTCAGCGTCTTACCCACTTAGCCACGTGATCCCAGCAGTGGGAAGTAACCGAAAGGATCCAGAGAAAGCAGTGGGAAGTAACCAAAGGATTCAGGAGAACCAACAAGGTTGGACAGGTGACCCTACTACATGTGACATACAAGCTTGAGATCAAATCCCTACCACTTGTCTCATGATCTTATATACACACATTGGACCGCTCAACCCAACCCTCCGGTATGATATCGGATAGTTATTTGATTTGATAATACTTTATGTTGTTGATTTTTTATACTGCCAATGAAATTAATTTTTTTTTCTAAATTAAATGTTAGATAATCAATATGAGCAGTTTTCGGTGTGAAAATTTAAATATTGTCTGAAAAATGCAAATGATGATCAGGAATATGCGAGTGTAAATATATGACTAGTTTGTACCTTTATACCACCTACTATTAGGAACTGTAAATATTACCTGCTATGTTTTAAAATTACACAAACAAGCCAACAGTGAGGCTGATGTCCCCCGCCGAAATCCGCAAATAAATAGATGCCACATATTAATTAATCGCACATCTATTTTTTTCAAAAGTATCGAGCAATCAAACTGTTTATCAACTATACACTAAATTTCATCACTCTCTATCAGACAGAATCAAAGTTATATTGTCCCAAAGCATCGACCAAGGAAATTGCTTATCTCTGCTTAGCTTGAGATCGATATGTTAATCATTGAACTCAGTCAAGACGAACATCTACATCAAGTTTAAACATTCTACCTCAATTAGAAGCAGTGTGAACATTTTAGCTCAATTAGAAGGAGAGTTATTGTGTTCGGAAGTCTCGGCCAATCAAATTGCTTATCGCTCTGCTTACCCTGAGCAGAAAATGCTCATCATCGAACTTAGTCAAGGTACTGATGTAATAAAACTATACACCAAGTTTCATCACTCTCACTTAATTAGAACTAAAGTTATCGTGTCCCAAAGCATCAACCAATCAAATTGCTTATCTCTGCTTACACTAAGCAGAAAATGCTCATCTTCGAACTCCATCAAAGCATTGACCTAATATACACCCACACCAAGTTTGAACATTCTAGGTCAATTAGAAGGAGAGTTATTGTGTCCCAAAAAGTGTGACGGACAGACAGACGGACGGACAGGCAGGCGGACAGACAGACAGACGGACGAACCCATTTTAATAGTCCCCTGCTTTCTTCAAAAGGCGGGGGACAACTAAAGTTATCGTGTCCCAAAGCATCAACCAATCAAATTGCTTATCTCTGCTTACCCTAAGCGGAAAATGCTCATCTTCGAACTCCATCAAGGCATTGACCTAATCAACACATACACCAAGTTTGAACATTCTAGCTCAATTAGGAAGAGAGTTATCGTGCCCCAAAGTATCAACCAATCAAATTGCTTATCTCGGCTTACCCTAAGCGGAAAATGCTCATCTTCGAACTCCATCAAGGCATTGACCTAATAAACACATACACCAAGTTTGAACATTGTAGCTCAATTAAAAGTTATCGTGTCCCAAAGCATCAACCAATCAAATTGCTTATCTCTGCTTACCCTAAGCGGAAAATGCTCATCTTCGAACTCCATCAAGGCATTGACCTAATCAACACATACACCAAGTTTGAACATTCTAGCCCAATTAGGAAGAGAGTTATCGTGTCCCAAAGCATCAACCAATCAAATTGCTTATCTCTGCTTACCCTAAGCGGAAAATGCTCATCTTCGAACTCCATCAAGGCATTGACCTAATAAACACATACACCAAGTTTGAACATTCTAGCTCAATTAGGAAGAGAGTTATTGTGTCCCAAAAAGTGTGACGGACAGACAGACGGACAGACAGACAGACAGACAGACGGACGAACCCATTTTAATAGTCCCCTGCTTTCTTCGAAAGGCGGGGGACAATAAAGATAATAGAAGCACTGAAGGTGATATTACATTAATGTTTAAAATGGTAAAAAAAATGTAATATATTCTGAAAGATCCTACATATAAATCAATTTTTAATTAACTTATCAATTGATTCACGAAAAGATGTCTAATTGATTTTGAGAAAATATATGTAATACAAGAGCATCGCTAACGCTGCAATATACGTCCACATTCCAGCTTTGATTGATATGGTACTTTTTAAAATGAAGAAAATGAAATATGAAATGGCTGTAATATGATCAGAGGCAAAGAAGGCTAGGCGTCGGGTTTGTTTTGCCAAATTTACAGACAAAATACTAACAGTAAAGTGGGTGTGACACTGCCCCAAGAGGTCCGGGCAAGTATCAAAATAAATTGTTGCTGTCTTTATGGTATAAGGAATAAATATGCAAAGTTCCAAGATGATTCAGAATTGCAGCCTGTAGACGATAAATACAAAAACTGGGCGTGGCTCTGCCCATGGGGGTTGGATATGGAAACAATATAAACAGGTACCATCCTGTTATTGAAATGGCAACATCACTAGTTGCCGTCCTTAGGGTATAAGGAATAAGTACACCAAGTTCCAAAATAATCCATTCAGAATTGTGGCCTTTGGGCGTTAAAGGCAAAAATTGGGCGTTGCTCTGCCCCTGGGCGTTGGGGCATTCACCAAAATCAATAGTTGATGCCCTTAGGCTATAAGGAATACATATGCCAAATACCAAGTTGATCCATCCAGAATTCGGGCCTGTAAACGATATACATAAAAATTGGGCATGACTGCCCCTGGGGGTCGTGACATGCAGTTGTCGTCCTTAGGCTATAAGGAAAACATATCCCAAGTTCAAAGACAATCCATTAGGAATCGTGGCCTGTAGGCAACTCACAGAGACACAAAGAAAAAATGGGTGTGGCTCTGCCCCTGGGGGTTGGGCAATCACCAAAAAAATAGAGGTCAGCCTTGGGGTATAATGTATAAGTATAAAAAAGTTTTCAAGATGATCGATTAAGCATTGCAGGCTGTAGGTGACATACAGACACACAAAAAGAAAATGGGTGTGGCTCTGTCCCTGGGGGCTGGGCATTCACCACAAACAATAGGGATGTTCCTTAGGATAGAAGGAGTAAGCATGCAAAGTTTCAAGGTGATACGTTACGAAATGCGGTCTGTAGATAACAAACAATGAATATAAGAAATGGGCGTGGCTCTGCCACTGGGGGTCGGACATGCACCAAGAACAATAGGGATCATCCTTAGGGTATAAGGAATTCATATGAAATTTTTTCAAGACGGTCGATTAAGAATTGTGGCCTGTAGGCGACACACAGACACACAAAGAGAAAATGGGCGTGGCTCTGCCCCTGGGGGTTGGGCATGCACCCCAAACGATAGGGGTGTTCCTTAGGGTACAAAGAAAAAGTATGCAAAGTTTCAATATGATGCGTTAAGAAATGCGGCCTGTAGACGACAAACAAACAAATACAAGAAATGGGCGTGGCTCTGCCCCTGGGGGTCGGGCATGCACCAAAAACAATAGGGATCTTCCTTGGGGTATAAGGAATAAGTATACCAAGTTTGAAGAAAATCCAGTAAGAATTGCGCCCTGTAGGCGACACAAAGACACACGAAAAGAAAATGGGCGTGGCTCTGCCCGTGGCTCTGCCCCTGGGGGTTGGGCATGTACCCCAAACGATAGGGATGTTCCTTAGGGTACAAAGAATGTGTATGCAAGATTATAAGTTAAGAAATGTGGCCTGTAGACGACAAACAAACAAATACTAGAAATGGGCGTGGCTCTGCCCCTGGGGGTCGGGCATGCACCAAAAACAATAGGGATCTTCCTTGGGGTATAAGGAATAAGTATACCAAGTTTGAAGAAAATCCAGTAAGAATTGCGCCCTGTAGGCGACACAAAGACACACGAAAAGAAAATGGGCGTGGCTCTGCCCCTGGGGGTTGGGCATGCACCCCAAACGATAGGGATGTTCCTTAGGGTACAAAGAATGTGTATGCAAAGTTTCAAGATTATTAGTTAAGAAATGTGGCCTGTAGACGACAAACAAACAAATACTAGAAATGGGCGTGGCTCTGCCCCGGGGGGTCGGGCATGCACCAAAAACAATAGGGATCTTCCTTGGGGTATAAGGAATAAGTATACCAAGTTTGAAGAAAATCCATGAAGAATTGCGCCCTGTAGGCGAACCACAGACACACACACACACACACATACATACATACACACACACACACACACACACACACACACAGACAGGGGCGACGGCATAATACGTTCACATTATGAATGTGGACCTATAAAAATCTACTATTACTAATATATCCTATTTATAGTCAGCAGGACATTAAATAGGAAATAGGTCATTTTACTTAAAATTAACCATATTACATCCCTGTTTTCTTATCTTAGCAAAAATCAAAAAAAAATGCAAGTCATTATAGGTTATATCCTATTACGGTAAAATTTGGGGGGCTGACTATCATTTACAATGTAGAATTCCCTGATGAAATTCATCATCGTTCAATTGTTGCACATTATGTTTTACCTACACACGATATCAAACATGCCAGTCATCAATAAATGTACATTTATGAATCTACAACACTTTCAATCAACACAAATTCAACAGTGTTGTACCATATATACAGGTCACAATTCTATGGAATACAATTACTGCTTTTTACTGAGCGACGTTTCGACTAGGCTTTTCTAGTCAAAACGTCGCTCAGTAAAAAGCAGTAATTGTATTCCATAGAATTGTGACCTGTATACTATAGTTCAATTACTAAATGCCATTGAAACAGTTGTACCATATACTAGGCTAAAGCTATTACATGGTACTGTACTACCGTATTTGATCAAATAAATGCCCTGTCCAGCTAAACAAACGAAATGAAATAGGTTTAACCCCTTATATTACTTTACTGTCTAGACATGGCTAATGTATGAAGAGAGGCATACAACAAGCAGTGTACAACAAGGGAAATCGGATAAAAAAATTGTGACCTCTAGAGAATCCACAAGCTAAAAAACACGATTTTTTTGTACAATCAGTGGCCATAATCCCGAAAGTTACGATCAAATATATGCGAATATCGGAAGGAACCAAGATCTTTGGGTTATAACGTGTATTTTAAGTTTCATCAAAACCGGATCAAAATTGTGTTCTCTAGAGGGTCCACAACCTTGATATACCATATATTTACACAATTTGCGTACGAGGGGTGGCCAATTTGTTCGTCTGTTTTGGTCTGATTTTCATGAAATTCGAACTCAGTCATCATTAGGGTGTAACGGTGATACATGTATAACTGAAGAAGTGAGTATTTTTACTGACGAAATGTTGGATAAAACGATGGTTTTTGGTATTGTATTCTATTAATTATTGTATATCAAATCTGAATATCAAATGCATCATTTTGACTTAGTCAAAATTGATCCCATCAAACTACCTGTGCTACCTGTTTCTATTGATTGAAAGTTTCACATGGAAACGTGAGCGCATAATAAAAACGCAGATTGAGCCCTTGCCTCTTGAATAATGCCCCTTTCATAAACTTTCAGTCAATAAAAATGAAATGTTCTGTTTAATATTACCTACGTATATAAGACTGTCAACGAAATAAAATGCTTAAGAATTTGTGAATGCCTTGACGACACGACACAAAATACTTCATACATTTTAGCAACATGAGTATTGTAATGAAATCTTTACATCAACATAATTATATCCAAATCTCATATGTTTTGGAATTCAGATGTACTAATAAATCAATGCCTCCAAAATAATTGTGTAAGGATGCGGTAATGAAGGCTACATGATTCAGCAAAATGAGCAAGAAAAAAGGACAAAAACAAATTGAAATTATTTCATGAAACACCACCACCTAATTAATATTAGGCCTATTAAAAGTGTGGCACAATTTACCCAAATCAATCCTTATTTCAACTTACATAGACAATAATTTTTGGCCTACCGATATTTAATAATATACAGTTGTTTATGCTAAATTGTCATTATTTACAATCGTAACATTTGGTGTCAAAATGCCCCTCATAATAAGATTTCCAAGCAAGTTTGGAAGTAAATTGTAACCAAATTCATCATTATTTAACTCATATATCACAATAATTTCTAACGATATTAGATAATATATGCATACTATTCTTTATGCTAAACTGTCTTTTTGAATTTAAAATCGTAATGTTTTTTGTATCAAAATCCCCCCTGAAAATGTGGTTTCCAAGCAAGTTTGAAAGTTGTAACCAAGGGATGTAACTCGTGTATTGCACAAAATCGCTTGTTTGAAAACTGCATTTTGAGGGACTTTTTTTTAAACAATTAAGACGTAACGATTTTAAATTAAAAATGCCAATTTAATGAACAGTACCGGTATATTATCAAATATAGATATAAATTATAAATCATTATTATGACTTGAATTTGGGTAGAACGTGCTGCGGCTATTAAAAGTAGAATCTATTTACCTTTCGTTTTTAGGGTTTTTTTTTTTTTTTAAGGCTTGGCACCGTTACTGTCAGGGCGAGTGTAACAGTCTAACACGAGAACTGACGTTCAGAACTAAACTACCATTCAACGATCCTGCAAGTTAATCCATTTTATTCTATAACTACATGCAAATACAAGCAACCATCATTGAATAATAATAATAATAATGTACATTTGTAATTGCGCTCACTCCATCCATATTGCATGCTCTAATTAAGTGCATGGAAGATAATAGCTAATCCTGATAATAGGTAACAACCTATGGTCGTATTTAATGGCTTGTACGCATACTCCAGAATGACGTCACTTTCAGAATTACGTCAAACTGTAATGAAGTCACCAGCACTAGCAACCACAATTTTTGTAAAAAAAAGAAAGAAAAAAGGGCAGAACCTATGATGAATTTTAACGTTATTGGTGATTTTGTTTTTGATAATCTGAATAGTATTTTTTTTAGTACAGTGTATTTTGAGATGTACATGTAGTTATAGAACATCTCAACGACCATTGGATACCGCTCGGGTCATTCAATGGTTTACTCGAGTGTATCCCTCTCTTGAACCATTGACTAACAAGAGGCCGAGCGGTATTCATCAATGGTCATTAAGTTCTATCTATTTCTTGGTGAAAGTGGTTCAATAATAGACACCAGGTCAATTATTACGTCAAATACGGTATCTGAACTTCCACAAACGCTCCTGCCTATGTTATTTTTTAAGCCAATGTTCAATCGAGTCCATTTCACGCAATAGCGGATAATGAAAACATTTATAAATAAACATTCGAACATTTATTTACTACGTTACATTCAATTGATAAATTTATCGTATAATAATACCTTTACATGATCATCAACTGCCCGTACAGCCGCAGCTTTTTTACCCGCTTTTATGCCTTCTTCCATTTTAACTGTTGACAGTCCTGGTTTACCCATGAATACAAATAAATTGTTAACGACCCGTGAACTTCGATTTGTCAACAGCTTTGATGGCATGAAACGGAACCACATGGCCTCGTCAATACAATAAACAGGTTGCTACAAATTTAATAACTAATTCATTCGGAAACAAAGATATCAGTTAGCCTTATCTGCCTTATAAACCACGATTCAAGGTATGCTGCTGCTGATGTCATATGACCGCATTTTTGTTTTTAATTTTAAATAAATAGTATGTTGTGGTTTTATTGGGGGAAAATTGTTTATGTTCATTTTCGTTTCGGTTTATTTACAGTAGATCTCCGAATATCCAGACTCTAGCAAGATGTATACTCAATTACTGGGAATAGTGGGCTAAATCTATTTGTTAAGGCCAACTCAATTTGTGTCAAGGTTGCTGAATTTAGGACACGCACAGAGTGTATTTTTACTCTGTGGGATATGTGATTGTTGGCAAGATTGTAGGTTAGGGTAAGCATTGGGGCGAGGTCCAAGGTTAGGGTTAGGGTTGGGATTAGCGCTAGCCCTGTTTACATCTCGTGACCAATGACGAAAAATTGAGCTGGCCTGAATCTACCAGATGAACAAAAGCGCAAGGCACTGAGCCAACTTAGACTCGGTGCACATAAGCTTGAAATAGAGACAAGATGGCATAAAAAAAAACAACTTTTCTCCACAGGGCACTGGAATAAGAGGACCTGTAAAAATTATACTAGCGGAGAAGTAGGAGATGAAAAGCACGTTCTTCTCCATTGCTCCGCCCACAATAATCTTTGGAGAAAGTTTTTAAGTCGTCACATAAAATCTAGTTTGAATGATTCAATAATGCATATATGAACGCTGATAAATGTATATATACAAGATGTTGCAACGTTCGTATGTTTAAAAATAGACATTATAAATACCATTTGCTATTATAAGGCCTATTATCCTTACTAACATTATGAATATAATTTAATATACTTTTAGAAACCTCTGTAAACCTTTTTCTATGTTTTTTGATATTTATTATTGTTTTTCTATGTTTTTTGATGTTTATTATTGTTTTGTACTTTAATTGTATTGTACTTTACCATACTCGTGTTATATTGACCATGTAAGTTGTGTAATAAAGCATTATTATTATTATTATTATGACGAACCGTAATACGATTACTAGTAACAGTCCTACGGTACAGAAGCCTACATCAGTTTAAAAGCTTAAAAGAAAATAATGTCCTTTCTTTTATAGCTCTTTTCTGAAATAACACATATGGAGATAAAACTATGGTGGCTGAAAGCGTCCATTTAGATCGGCGGGTTTCTAGATGCAACGCGAGAGTCGCCGTTAAGCCAGCACGACGAAAAAGGCGCCGATCGGCGACTTTTTCGTCGTAGGCCTACTAGCTTAACGGCGACCCGCGACTTTCACAACACGAGAGTCGCCGTTAAGCCACGCGACGAAAAATTCGCCGAAAAAATCGGCGCCTTTTTCGGCGACTTTTTGGTTGCTCTGGGTTAACGGCGACTCTCGCCTCGGAAGTTTATAGTTAGTTACATGCGCAATGGCTACATTTTACGCACACAGATCACCAAATATTTCTACGCCGTCACCCACCAATGTAGGGCGAAAGTTATTTTTAGTCTTTCTCTCCCTTTCCCTTTTCCCCCTTTTGCATAGCGATTTTTGGTGTAGAATCGAAGAAAGGGGTCTGAAAATACATTTTCTGCCAGGTTTTGGTAAATATTCATGATTTTGAGAGGTCAGTTAGGTTGAAATGTAGAGCCGAAAATTGCATATTTACTTGTCTCTACTTCCAGCTTGTGTATTTCAAGTTTTTCATGGTGAACCTCATACATGCTTTTGTGCAAGAGTTTGCCACATGTTGCTCCATCTGGTGGCAGAAAGCGTTCTACCCAACGAAAATTTTGGAAAAAGTGAGAGCCGGTCTAAGATACGAGAATGGGGAAATATTGAGTGAAATAAAGACGTGTACATTTTAAATCTAATTCCAGTGTAACTAAACAAGTTTTGAAAGTACACGTGTCTGTAACACTCATAAATTTTAATTTGCCCTAGTGTCACTGAAGATGTTGATATAGCTCGACAGCCCAAACTCATCCAAAATCTCCTCCATTCTGATTTTATATACAAGAAGTAAAATGTAGCCATTGCGCATGTAACTTACTATAAACTTCCGAGGCGAGAGTCGCCGTTAAGCCAGAGCGACGAAAAAGTCGCCGAAAAAGTCGCCGATTTTTTCGGCGACTTTTTGTCGCGTGGCTTAACGGCGACTCTCGCGTTGTATCTAGAAACCCGCCGATTTAAATAGATGCTTTCAGCCACCATCTAAAACAACGTAAAATTATGTAAGATTTAGTTAAAGAGCTGACCGTTCTTGCTATAATAAATTATAGTTCAAAATGGCGGATAATGCAAAATGAATATTGAAATTTTCATTCATTTCAAATTACTTAATTATTCTGAGCGAAGATATTATAGCCTTTGAAGGTTTGACCATTTGATCTATATATTGACAAGATGTGTCACTGATTTCGAAGCTTTACTAGATTAAATCATTAAATGGCTGAACCGTTCAAATCTAATCTACTTAAAATCGGACCTATCTGCAATGTCATGTGAATAAATGTCTAATCAATATTATGGTTTATGTAACATTTAAGGCCCAAAGAAAGACCTGCAATAGGCAGATTGCTCTCAATTGCATAATGCCTGTTAGAGTAACTGCGCAATAAGATATCAT
Source organism: Patella vulgata (assembly GCF_932274485.2). Classification (NCBI taxonomy): domain Eukaryota; kingdom Metazoa; phylum Mollusca; class Gastropoda; family Patellidae; genus Patella; species Patella vulgata. The sequence goes on from NC_065881.2 coordinate 20,697,925, forward strand.
GTGGTAAACTGGTCAGACGTAAACATTCGATTGGGCTTTCGCATTACCGCTATGAAATAGAGTATTATTAGTGTGTGTGTGGGGGGGGGGGGGGTCGTTCGTTCATAGGGTTTTATATCCGCTTCCACCTAGGCCGATACCGCACACAATGATCATTATATAGATCCAGTGACGTCGGGGGTGGGGGGAGAGCATCGATTATCAAGATTGCAAACAGTTTTTCATACTATTAATAACCCTGGGACCACTATTAGCTTCTCAACCTGTACATGATTACAAATGTACGCTATTGGACGTTAAAATGGCAATTTATAACAATAACAACAACAACGAGTTTAAATTTATCCAATTTCTGATATGCTTTCTTTTTCTTTCATTTTTTTTTTTTTTTTTTAAGTAACGTTTCAAAACATGTCATTGAATTTAAAGGGAAAAACACTGTACCTTTTAATTTAACTGATGGCCTAAATGTTATAATTCGGTCCATATAATAATAATAAATAATTTGTAGAGTGCTGAGTGTTCAGCTAATAAGCTGCAGGTCACTCTTTACAATAAAAATACATAGAACGCAAAACAATAGTTTTTAAAACATTAAAATGTCACCATTTTCAAAGTTTAAAAGCACTTTAAAAATATGCGCCACAAATTACCACTGACATCCCAGAGTTTGTCGATCCGATACTGCCGGTACATCCAGATTCTTAAGCGGTGGACACACTAGCCGAATGATTCGGCATCGAAATTCGCCTAGTGTGTCCTCTGTCATTCGGCCCAATGATTCGCCCGAATCAAACAGGTTTGATATATTTGGTCAAATTATAGTCGCATGGTGTGTCCGCTTTCCCCGAAGTAGAATTCATTAGCCAATCACCACTCATCATCCACTCATATCGAGAAGTCACGTGATTGTTTGAAGACATAGACGCCGCCATGTTTAATCATGTAACGTGAAACTTTGTGACACAATCACAGTTTTACTCTGTGATGCGATCGACTGGTGAATCGGGCGAAGCATTCTGCTAGTGTGTCCACCCATTCGGCCGAATAAAATTCGGCGCCGATTGATTCGGCCGAAAGATTCGGCTAATGTGTCTACTGCTTTAGTCGATGGCAGAATAGGAAGCAGTGGAGTCAAATATAGACAAGATATTTTTTCAAATTTTATTTTATTAAAAATTTTAAACGTGTCATATTTCTATGGTGGTTGGTGTAGGACACGCCAAAAAAAATAATATCTCGAGATACTAAGTCGAGCGCTCGAGATAATTAAGTCGAGCGCTCGAGATAGGCTAATTAAGTCGAGCGCTCGGGATAGGCTACTATTACTAAGTCGAGCGCTCGGGATAGGCTACTATTACTAAGTCGAGCGCTCGAGATAATAGGCCTACAATCGAACACATCTCAACCAATGCTTTAAGCTGTATAACCTAACCTTGTGCATTATTTAATGATAAACTTGTAGAATAAAGATATTCATTTGTTCGTTTTTACAGCCCATTCAATTATCCCGGGCGCTCGACTATATTTGTTCTGGAAATATAGGGATCACACTGGTTCTGGAATTCGCTAAGCTGGCCATTTTTGTGGAGCATTTGCATTAATAGAATTTTTTTTAGGTTAGAACCGACTTAAAAGGAAAGGAAATAGGGAAATCTACATATGTAACTTACCCACATTCTGAGAGAGAACCGTCAGCACCACGCTTACCGAATTTAAATAATTTTTCTGCATTTTTAAAGGCTTCCGTGCACCTTTCCAGCTCAGCAGCATCACATCCGCTTGATCTATTAATACTGATACCTGTAGCAAATAAAACAACTTAACTTCCAATGCAAAATTCTATCATTCGGCTGAATATGGTTGATAAATGGACATGACTGTTGTGAGGGCAGTGGTTAAAGGACTTTAATATCAAGGGAAATACAATATTGTACAGTCTTTCGAAATAGTAGACTCAGGGTTCGAAAGTACATTTCACTTGGATTTTTGTTTGTTTGAATGCGGGCACCAGCTATATAATGGTGCAGTAGACTAAATAAGCACGTGGGAAGTTTCGGAAATGGAATTGGGCTTGACGTACAACTGTTATACGCAGGGGCGTACATAACGATTTTGTTTGGGGGGGGGAGGGGTGTTTAGCGCAAATGCGACCGACTGATGCCCATACCCCTAGTACGAGTGACACAGTCAGGAACCGAGCACCACAGGTGCAAGTTTTGTAGGGGCCATGTGAAATAGCGGATCTAGATAGCGGTAGGGGGGGGGGGGGGTGTCCAAATCTAGGGCGCGACCTCAGCCACAATCCCACACCACAATGAATGTCAACAAAATACTGGCTATAACATTAAGCGTCCCGGTAGAACATAGATGGTATTGTATAATTATATAGTTGTTTGCCGATCGTTGTCTCGCTGGAAAGCAGTTTTATTTAAGTTGACATAAAGTTTATGTCATATATGATGGTTGTGCCTATAACACTGAGCAACCTGAGAAAATTTTGAAAAATTGAGTCAATATCTTAGCATTTGAGGTCATTGCTGGGAGAAATTCTTGTGGACGAGGGGGCCAGAAATGTGAGTCAATTAGACAAAATCTCGAGATCTACCCCCTGTCAATTCCGCCTGTTTTGCAAGAGTTGACAGAGCTTTTGTATAGTCTGACGCCCCACGACCCAGTGCCAGTGGTACTACTAACATAACTAGGCAGTTCAGTATAACCGTGAATATGGTAGTGCTAAGACAGCATAAAACAACAGAGGAGTGGAAGAATGATGTTATAATGGAATCGAGCGCCCTAGGCGCGAAAAAATTTGAGATGTGTAACCGAGCTTTTAATTTTTGGGACTGGGCCTGATAATTTTAGTCAATGTCATGGCAAATGGATCCAAATTCTCGTTAACGAGAGGATAAGAAATGGGACAGAATCTTGAGGCCTATCTGTCAATGTCGCCTGTTTTGTGAGAGTAGAACTAACAATTCTACAGTCTTTTGACCCACGACTCACTCACTAGTGGTACTACTAACTGGGCGATTCACTGTAACTGTGAATATGATAGTGATGAGATAGTAAAAGTCAGAGAAGGAGTTGAAGAATGATGGCATAATGGAATTGAGCGCCGATATGTAACTGAGCTTTTAACTTTTGAGGACTGGGCCTGAGGGCACTTTACCTCAATGGGGCGCTTACTTGGTCTCTGAAATGCCCTGGACTTTGGGGAGAGATTTTGCAGAATTCTGATGGTCAGAAAACACCCCATTAATTCTTTTAGTCTGCGACCGACTGCGGTGAACTCACTATTTTTGAGACCGACTATTTTTTTGCCATGGGGTGAAAAACATTTTTTTTCAAACATGATAAGTCGACAAGGTTATTTTATACTAAAGTTTTGCGTGAGTAGAGTGACGTGTGCAGTGAGCATTTATTTTGATACCGACTGCTCATATCTTACGACCGACTGCACTGATTTTGCGACCGACTAGTATTTGGGATATATTCTGGCATTATTTGTTTACCTCATTAATTTATTAAGACGGCGATGCATAATTTTGAGACCGACTGCAGTGACTGCATTTATTTTGAGACCGACTATTTTTCTCCCTGGGGGAAATTTTGTTCTTAGACCTACATACTCACAACAGAATAAGAGTGAAACACATTAAGTTGACAAGGTTATTTTATACTAACGTTTTGCGTGAGTAGCGAGACGTGTGCAGTCAGCACTTATTTTGATACCAACTGCTCTTATTTTGCGACCGACTGCACTGATTTTGCGACTGCTCTTATTTTGCGACCGACTGCACTGATTTTGCGACCGACTATTTTTTTTCCTGGGGGGGGGGGGGTGTACCACTTGGCATGCTTGTTCCTTGGACAATTGAACATCGAGTGACGGCACACGACCCCATTCCATTTCATTACTTCTAACGTTACTGATATTCTGTGTGAGTGTGTATGTTGGGGGGGGGGGGCTCACTAGGCCCGATTGCCCAGCCTATAAGGGCGGTACGCCCAGATTATCGGTAAATGTCGGAATTGGAAGCAGTGCGGCAAGAACTAAAGACCATATCTTTACAATATTTTTTTTATTTAAAGTTACAAACATGTTATATTTCTCAACTTCAATAATTAGTCACTAGTCACTAAACATATCACACTAGACCTTGGCTGTGAAAACACAATATTAGTTGTTAGTTAGTTTATAGTGGTTATTGTACTGCAGACAGAACGGGTTACGGATATAACGGCCATATACCATAACGGCCGACAAATTTGGTCAAAACAGCAAAAATATTAGCCGATATGAACAAATTATTGCCATTTTGATTTTTGACCAAAGTGAATTTTGGTCGTTATCGTTTATGGCCGTTCTGACCTAATCCCGACACAACACACAATAAATCCACAGCAGACTTATAAAGTTTGAATCAACAGTTAAAAATTTCATCAAGAGATCTAAGACCATGGCGCATGATGTCTTTCATGGCGGATGCCGCGCCAGGCGAACACACACGTAGGGTTTCATGAGCAACACAATCTGGTATTCTTCCCACAGAACTGCATTGAAAAAGAAAACAAAACTAGTGGGCAGTTTTATTTTATTTAAAAAAAAAATCAGAGAAACTTTAAAGTTACAATTTCATATTTTCTAAGAAAGTCAAAACATAATTATTTCTATGTCTTTTGTTAATAGGTTGTCAACTCACTATTATACGATCATAGGTGTCATTCTCACTCTTAAAAATCATAACACCAGAAATAATAACACAATTACCTCCCAATTACCTCCCTTGTTTTCATATTCCCCACCATGGAATAGCTATCTCCAAACGTTTGAATTTGAAGTTGAAAATGATATTTTTGCCAATTTCTCAACTGGCAATAGTGAATTATAGGATTAATAGGATTATTCTTTAACAAGGTAGGACTGTTTATAGATACTATCTATTTTAGGGCTTTATATTAATACATTTTAAAAATAAACTTAAAAATATGAAATTGTAACTTTAAGTATTGAGCATGTAACTGGAGAACCGAGGAGCCGACCCCAAAATGTCACATTTTCAACTATATTCACTTTATCAAAAATCAATCAAAATGTCCATTTGTTTTATTTCAGGTTTTATTAACTTTATATTTAACATTCAGTTGATTTGGCTCCACCCATTAGAATCATAACCACCGCATTATTAATTTATACAAATGCCAAAAGAAAAGAAAGCCGAAAACGTAGCTAATATACTGTCACTGGTTGCCGTACATGGGTGCCGCTGTGGCTCAGTGAGTAAGACGTTGGCTCACCTACCTGGCGTCCGTGTTCGATCCCGGTGTTGGCCGAGAAAGTTCGGAATTCGATATACATGTAAGAATAGGCCGTAGCGCCGTTGTCGGGGTAAAATCTCCCTCATAGCACACTGTGTGGCAAAGCCCGTCTTTATTGACCCAGTCGGGGCATAACAATAGGACGTTAAACCGACTTTCTTTTCATTTTTCGCAAGCTTCCATCAAAGATGATATCGTAGACATTGCTTGAAGTGATATCCCTTTTAAACCTTACCCCCCCCCCCCAACTTCCGAAATTCCCTAATAAATCATCACTGTATCTTATTTACATGACAATTTAAATATAAACTAATTTTAGACCATTACTTACCTACAAGCATCACCAGATGAATTCATATCAGACTGAAAGTTTTTAATACAAGTATACACAGCATCTTCTACATCTGGGTTATCAAAACAGTCCATATTTGCTAAAGTTTCTGAAAATACAGGAATAGATATGATACATTATCTTAGGGCTGGATTAATGGGTGAAGGGGGAATCCGGAGAAAACCCGCCAGGTTGGACAGGCGCCCTTCATATATTTATGTGAGGTTAAAACCTAAATAAAGAATCCTACATGTTTTGGCGTGTTTTTAACTAACGACCCCGTGACACGTACAAGTTCTACAACCGGGGAATCGAAACCACGCCAGTTGACTCAATGACAGACCTTATGATACAGCGCGCACGTGCCATGTAGGAATATATTTGCTTCTCAAAACATTGCCAGGTCATTTGATAAAGAAGCCATGGCTCATGAACAAGATGTCCTTGTTCAAGCTTGTTTCCAGCTTCCTAGGGACAATGCTTGCGGGCTGGCAAGGAAATTATGTCTAGCCCTTCCCATGGGACGAAAACCGAAGTTCACCCGTGTACACATTGGGTTGTATTTATAAAAAAGTTGGAATACGACGAAGTCCATGACATAGATTAACGTATGCTAATTTCAAATTAACTCCTATCTTGATAACCGATACCAGAAGGATGCACTTTTACATTATTATATATTTTTACTTACCATTTCTACCACCACCACACATGTAACCAAATGAATCTACCACTAATCTAGCACTGAACCAAGCTTCTGTTCCAGCACAATTAGCTAGAAGATTATTTCTATTCAAACAAGTAACCATATCATTGTATAATCTAAAATAACAATAATAAATTATTTCAACAAGTAACCATTTCACTATATAATCTAAAATAATAACAGTAAAAAAAAAATAGTAACCATTTTCGCCATATAATCAAAATATTAAAAATAATACCAAGTAACCATTTTACCATATACTCTAAAATAAAAATAATAATAAGTAATCATTTCTAAGATATTAAAAATAATAAATAATCATTTAACTACATAATCTAAAATAAGGATAAAAATAATAAATTAGTTTCGTACGTAACAACTTTCGCTGTATAATCTAAAATAACAAAATAATAAGTAACAATTTCATTGTATAGTCTAGAATAATGAAAATATAATGGATTATTTCCAAAAGTAACCATTATATAAAATCTAATATTAATCTATAATTAATTGAAAAGGTACGCATTTCACTAAATAATCTGGTAATGAAAATAATGATAAAAATTTTGGTTGAACATTAGTTCTGAAAACGCGGCAAGCTTACTCTTTTTAATAACAGCTTTATAGATAAAATTCACTAGGTTTATTAAAGACTAACATATGACTAACATATGGTTCAATTTTATTTCAATAATTCGCTTGCACGTAGGGGTCTTTAGCAGTAGGAGGAAACCGAAGGACCCGGAGAAAACCCACGAGATTGGACAAGCGACCCTACTACTTGCCACGTGCAACCGTGGAATCAAAACCACGCCAGTTGACTCAATGACAGACCTTATGATACAACCGCCATTCGGTTACCCCCCCTCCCTTCCCCCTCGCCCCCGTTTATTAAAGGAAGCAAGTCTTTATCTCAATATCATCCAAAATCTTCGACATTGGTTTATTTAAATCAACATTGATGTTATCTTACCGTGAAAAGATGGGCTTCTGATGAGCATTGTAAAATTGGCACGCGAGTCGCGCGCCAGGATGCTTTTGGGTGTCATTTGTAATGTAGCGACTCGAGAACGAAACTAAACATATCCCACAATACCGGTGTAGACTTGAATAACCATGCGCCAAAGACTGCTATTCAATTTGGACGAATCGCGTACTCGCCGAACATAACTGGTTAGTTTATATACATTCATATTACATTATTATATGCGTTGCGACCCATTTGTGTTCATTTCTAGGCGCCAAAGTATAGCGATTTAACGCCTTAAAAAGCAACGTTTCAATGACGGTACTCTCACCGTTGTCAAGCAATGATACAATCAATGTGTGTGAAATAGCTTTATTTAACGCCCGCTTCCAATCAAACATGTTACAGAGGGTTAAATGCAAACGGTTAACAATAAACAAATTAACAGATGGAAGCCATTCAAAGACCATTTGATATGGTGTTAAACGGTAGGTCTTCCTTCTTTTTTAAGAAGGTATACTATCCTATTAATTATTTAAAAAAAATTAGGTCTGAGGTCGGACTAATGTCCAACACCGTATCAATTCCGGTATTTGTTAATTTGTTTATTGATATTCATAAAGCTCTCTATTTAGATCGCTTTCAATAAAAATGCCTTTTACTATTTTCATTTACATTTATTCTGGAAATGTGCTAAGGTAATCACGTTTGTTCTGGAAAGCAACGAGAATATATTTATTTAACTTACCCACATTCTGAGAGAGGACCGTTGGTACCACGTTTACCGAATGTAAATATTTTTTCTGCATCTGTCATGGCTTCCGTGCACCTATCCAGCTGAGCAGTATCACAGCCACTTGATCTCCTAATACTGGTACCTGTACCAAATAAAACAACTTAACTTCCAATGCAAATTTCTATCATTCGGCTGAATATTATTTATTACGGTTGATAAATTGACATGACTGTTATGAGGGCAGCGGTTAAAGGACTTTAAAATCCGTGAAAAGTGCAAAGGGAAGTATTTCTCGAAATAGTAGATCCCCCACCCCCCACTCCCGAGTTCGAAAGTAATATTTCATTTCGATTTTTGTTTGTTTGAATGTGGGCATCAGATATAATGGTGCAGTCGACTAAATAAGCAAGGGGGAAGTTTTGGAAATGAAATGGGGAGTAACGTACTTTTTTTCTATTCCATCATGGACTATTGCAGATGGGGCCGATGGAGGAGAACGGCTTACGTCGACGAAAATGCCCACGCTCATACCTTAGAAACCGTGCTTGACTTCGGCTCATAACACAGGCGGTCCAGCAGTTTACCGAGAAAGTGCTTCTAGAATTTTCCACGTGGTTTCACCATGTCAGTGGTGTAGAAAGGGGGTTCTGGAGATAAATATCTTCTAGTCATTCGAATGGTACGAAAACGTAGAATGGGTGGAAAAGTGTCTGTCCGGAAAAATTTTTCCTCATAGCACTATGCATGATGTAAGCCCGATTTCATAATCCCGGTTGGTACAGAAAGGTAAGACGTTAAACCCCATCTCATTTCAGTAACCGGGGGGGGGGGGGGGGGCTGAATGGTTAGCGTGCGCGCGCTGTATCATAAAGTCTGTCATTGAGTCGACTGGCGTGGTTTCGAATCCCCGGTTGTACGTGACAAGGAGTAGGTACGCCTGTCCAATTTCGTGGGTTTACTCCGGGTCCTCCGGTTTCCTCCCACTGCTAAAGACCCCTACGCGCAAGCTAATTATGGAAATAAAATTGAACCATATTATGTTAGTCCCGAAATGACCTAGTTTGTGTCGAGTGGACGTTAAATCCCATCTCTCTCTCTCTCTCTCTCTCTCTCTCTCATTTCAGTAACCACAATGTCACTTTCAAATGCACCTACATGGATACATTCCATACAATAAATAAAAGATTGAACCATTTACTTACCCAATGCTGTCGAGATCAAACATACTAAAGTAAATAGATATACAGTGTTCAACATGGTGATTTTATACGAAACTGTTCGTTGGTAGGCTTTGCTAGATTTCAAACAATTCTCTTCCCCAAATGAGCCACAAAACGTAAAGTTTTACTGTGTCTATGTGTTTACAGAGTCTGTGAATTTTCAAGCACACGGAGCTCAAATTTATATACAAAAGTTTTAATGGTTATCAACTTTGATCTTTGAATTATTATTTATATTACCAATGATTAATATAAAAATTATTATAGAATAATATGGTAATAAATAATAATTTGATGTGTCACACTTAGACAATTTCTTATATGATTCATTTAACACTCATATATCTAAACTCTATGCCAGATCGGGGGATTGGGTGGCCGAATGGTTAGCACGTGCGTGCTGTATCATAATGCTTGTCATTGAGTCAACTGGCGTGGTTTCGAATCCACGGTTTTACGTGACAAGGAGTAGGGTCGCCTGTCCAACCTCGTGGGTTTTCTCCGGGTCCTCCGGTTTCCTCCCACTGCTAAAGAGACCCCTACGCGCAAGCGAATTATTGAAATAAAATTAAACCATATGTTAGTCCCGAAATGATATAGTTTGTGTCGAGTGGACGTTAAACCCCATTTCTCTCTCTATATATATGCCAGATCAACAATTAAAGGAATTTACAAAATGTGCGACCCCGACTTTCATGCCCGATTGGGAATTTGAAAATGATGCACTAAGAACCCATTAATATCGATTGCCAGCTAATAACAATCGGAAGGAGGTTTTTTTTCGTTTTGGTTTTGAAATATTTATATTTTATATCATACTTTTTCAGAATGTTTCTTGGTGAGGTTCTGGGATGGGGCAACCAGGATTTAACAATTTGAAAGTACTTCGAACCCGGAACATTGTAATAGTGATTAACTCATATAAATCAAATTGGCTGGGTTTAAAAAGAAAATGAAATGAATTAACTCCTGATTTAACATCACTTTTTCTGCCCCAACATCCGAGCTAATGACGACGAGTATACAGTATGCAATGTGTTATGAGGAAAGGTTGTCCGGTTTGTCGTCCCATCCGAACAACTTGACGCTTTTCCTTGCCACGCCCCCGCACTACACGACTGGCAAGGGGCAACCCCGCAGGCAAATCCCTAGGAACTTTCTCGTCCAATACCGGAATTGAATCACGGACCTTCGGGTTAGTGAGCCTGACTATAGAATTTCAGGAGAAAGTAAATTAATATGGTATGTTTTGCACCTTGAACTGCTCTTGAAGCGCTAGTCATCTTGTCATTGTTGTTCTTGTGGGAGTTGTGGGGAGAGTGGGGGGGGGGGGCTCCTCGAAAAAAAAAAAAGCCTGAGTTCGACATGAAACTTGGCATGCTTGGTCATTGGAAATTGCTCCTTAATTGATGAATTTATATTCCAACATGGCAGTGATGACGTCATACTCAGCTCCTGGTTCATACTATACTAGTAAGTGCAGAGGACTGCACATGACACAAACAATTTAACAGGACAAATCCACGGACATAACACACTACCCAGAAATCACGTACCAACGTACATATCACATTAAGTGAATGGTTGGGGGGCCAACCGTAAGCGTCCACTGCTCTGTACAGGCTTCACAGACTTCACTCAAACTGAAAACAAACTAACAATAATAGTCCATGTGGCAGACCTCGGATTTCGGAGTATCATTACCAATTTGATGAATAAATTCAACCATGATTTTCAGTTAGCCTGGTGCCCGAAGTGTTCAAATTTGGTTGATGGACTTCCGGGTCACTTTGCTAAATGCCATTTTGGCGGCCATCTTTAAAAATGGCCGCCGTTTTTTCATTGAAATTGAGCGCGTCAAGGAAACCTTCATAACTCTTTCACAGATTGACCTATTGATATGGAATATGGCTCAAAATGTTCGCAATAACATTCTACAGCTGCTGTTATATGACACATGTTGGTGAATGAATCATATATTTTCCAAATCAACAGATTATTCTGAAAAAAGCAACGTTTTGGCATTTTTTTTCAAGATTTATTTTAAAAGTTTACTACCAAATCATGTTCAGGGTAAATTTAGCCAAATTTTGTGTCTGGTCTTCTTAAGTTATTCATTTGGCATAAATAAATACGGTCAGTGACCCAGTCTGTACAGCTGCGGTGGCCGCAAACTCAACAAAAGTCTTGAGTAGACTGTCAATTTTAAAATGTTGTGCCTCGGCGAGATAGGGTACTAACCATGTGAACGTTTATTTAGGGTTGTCGCAATCACACCGATATTTAGGGACCGGTTGTTTCTGAAGAAAAATTTGTCACTGAAGACGATTTTGATAGTGTGTCACTTCTGTGACGTCATTTTCGGTTGAATCCGTCTGATTTCCAAAATGGTCGCCAAAATTTGACGAAAAATGAATTTCTTGTTAGGATGGATGAGTATCACGCAAGGTAAAACTTGTGATATATCATATATAGGGTTTCCGTAGTCATTGTACTTACAATTGATCTATAAAATTAGTTTCCCAAAATCCAAGATGGCGAAAATTCAAAATGGCAGTCAAAATTTGCCTAAAATGATCGATGCCTCGGATAATCGTCATTTTACAGTTTGATATGCCCTGTAATGCCGCTTAAGGGGTTTTCGATGTCACAAAACTTAAATACAACATCTAAAAAAAGGATTTCCAAAATCCAAGATGGCTAAAATCCAAGAGTGCGGCAAGATTTTCCCTAAAATGAATGATTTTTCAGATAATCGTCATTTTTCTGTTTTGTACGGCTTGTAATATGCCATTTATGGGGTTTTCAGGATCACTAAACTTAAATATTACCTCAAAAAAAGATTTTGGATATCGTAGATTATTGCTTAAGAACAAAACGGGACAATTGTCAGTCTTTCTCTTGGCTTGGCTTATTATAAAAATGTGTAGTAGTTTTTTAGGGGAGGATGGAATTAATTATACCAGATCTCGTAAATCAGAAAACAAGATTTAATAATATTCCAGCAAAACTGTAAGGAATTTTAATATATCTTTGCAAATATATCTAGTTGTTAAGAATTTATCTATTCTGTTTGTTTAGAAATTGGCCGAAATAGTGGCTCAGTGGGTAAGGCTCAACGAGGTCCGGAATTCGACCCCTGTGTCTGGACAAATTTTACCTCATTTCACACTGTATGACGAATAGCCATCTTCATTGACCAAGTTTAGAACAGTAGGACGTTAACCCACATTGCATTTCATTTCTGGTCCACAAATGGTAATATGATAGATTTTTACTTTGAAGAGTCTGGCAACCTTTTGTGGTATCATCTAGAATCTAGCCAGATGGTATCATGGATTCATATTTGTCAATTGTGAAAGTGTAAAGTGTAAAATGTATTTCACAACAAGTTCTAAGTTTAAAAATGATAATTACAGAGATAATTTGAAATACATTTACCCAAAAGCATGGCTCACGATTTCCTCTTTGTTAATGTCACAACCATCCACCTCATTGGAATTACTGTGACAATCGCAACTACTGTTTTTCTTCAGCAATGGACACTAGCCAAAGTACAAGAAGAAACAGGAGATCTGGGCAGCGACAATGATGATATCCTTTTAATATCATAGGCCTGCCTAAAGCGAAAGAAGAAATTGGTCGACATTACTTTTGTGATGCCTAGTCGTTAATGCATTTCAAATTATCTTCGCAACGATTCTTTTTAAACTTTCAACTTGTTGTGAAATGGATCTGTGGATACGTTATCTAGACTATACCACAAAAGTTGCCAGGCATAGAGTCTTTGATGAAAAACCGGTTCGGTTGTACCATATAACGAAAAAATGCGAAAAGTACCGAGATAAAAATCTAAAAAGTACCGAAAAATGCAGACAAAATACCGAAAAAACTTTTTTGATACTAATTACCGAAAAACCCCAAATATCGAAAAATCAATAAATAATGAAAAAAACGACACAAAAATTGCTAGGTGGGTCAGACTAGACCATGCATTAAAATTGTTGGGAACTGTAGGTTACGCATTAAAATTGTTGACACTCTAGCTAGGTGGGTAATGGGTCAAGCAAGATCAGGCATAAATATAGTGGTACACTTTCAGTCAGGGGCAGATTGGGGCCGGGAACCGGTCCGGGCTTCCTTGTCGGAGCTACCCCTTTTAATGAACCCCAAATATGCGATTTGGTGGCATATCTGATTATAATCTTTGTCAAATAATATATTTCATAAATCGATTAATTTAGGCCAAAACCCCGACCTACAAGTAATTTACAACCATCAACCTGTGAAATTATCATATCGTCATATTATTAATTAACGTATTATCATTGTATCGTCAAGAGTCAAGAGAATTTAACTGGTTTAAAAATGGGACTAGTTGAGAAAATTTTGACCATTTGATTAACCAGTTAGGAATATTGAATAAGTAGGAATATTTTCATTGTAAAATGTCCCATTTTTGTTGCCGGGAGCGCTAGTTGATTCCTCCTGTGATGGAATTCGGAATCCCCATTGCAGGATTCCGAATTCCGGCCCACACCCAGCACACCCGGCCCAGAAAGTCTATTTTACCAGCCCATTCCAGACTCCAGTGATGGCGTGGCGGCCCGTTAAAGACACTGGCCACATCATCGTAGTTCCATGGCCGGTCCAATACCCCCCCCCCCCCCCCACCATATAATGTTCAGCAGAAAAAGGTTTTTTAGACGAATTGGACAAAATTATATTTTTCATTTTTTTGTCCGATCGGGCGATCGCGCCCGATGGCCAAATCCGCCACTGCTATCAGTTGGCCATTGATCACAATATGTCCCGCATAAGACTAGTTGGGCATTGTAGGTGAGTCATGGGGTCAGGCATTTAGTAATTGAAGCATAATCAAATAACACACTATTTATGGATAACAAATTCTATAGTTTAATTCACTGCGACGTTTCAACAAGATTTTACCAACAAGTCCTTACCAAGCATATAACATTAATAAACAAGCCAACAGTGAGGCTGATGACCCCGTCGAAATACCTAAATAAATAGATGACCCATATTAATTAATCGCACATTTATTTTTTTCAAAAGTATCGAGCAATCAAACTGATTATCAATTATACACTAAGTTTCATCACTGTCTATCAGATAGAATCAAAGTTATCTTGTCCCAAAGCATCGATCATTGAAATTGCTTAGCTCTGCTTAGCTTTAGCCCGAAATGTTAATTACTGAACTGAGTCAAGACATTCAGCTAAATCAAGTTTCAGCATTCTACCTTAATTAAAAGCAGAGTTATTGCGTTCCAAAGTCCTGACCAATCAAATTGCTTATCGCTCTTTAGCCTAAGCAGAAAATTCTCACGATCGAACTTAGTCATGCTATTATCGCCCTCACTTCATTATAACCAAAGTTATCATGCCCCAAAGCATCAACCAATCAGATAGCTTATCTCTGCTTACCCTAAACAGACAATGTTCATCATCGGACTCCATCAAGGCATTCATTAAATGAACGCCTACACCCAGTTTGAACATTCTACCTCAATTAGAATGAGAGTTATTGTGTTCTAAAGTCTCGGCCAATCAAATTGCTTATCGTTCTGCTTACCCTGAGCAGAAAACTCTCATTATCGAACTTAGTCAAGGTATTGATGTAATGAAACTATACACCAAGTTTTATCACTCTCACTTAATTAGAACTAAAGTACTATCGTGTCCCAAAGCATCAACCAATCAAATTGCTTATCTCTGCTTACCCTAAGCAAAAATTCTCATCTTCGAACTCCATCAAGGCATTGACCTAATAAACACCTACACCAAGTTTGAACATTCTTGCTCAATTAGAAAGAGACTTATTGTGTCCCAAAAAGTGTGACGGACGGACAGGCGAACCCATTTTAATAGTCATCTGCTTTCTTCGAAAGGCGGGGGACAATAAAATGAAAAGAATATGGCTATATATATACAAGAGCGGTGCTGACCCTCCAAAGGAATGCAAAGTCAGCTGGTATGGGCATTGTAGTGTCCCAAGCCGTTAGATAATCAAATGCACATATACAGGTATAAACTGTAATTGGTATAGATAAGCACAAGAACAAAAGATCAAACAATTATTCAAGCGGTATAATGAACCACGAGCAATAGGCCATAACAGTAAAAACATGATAACGACATGTAAAATCTTGTTGAAACGTCACAGTGAAATAAACTTTAGTAATTGTTATCCACAAATAGTGTGTCATTTGCTTAAAAAGACATATTACAAGCTACATTACAAGCTACATTAAACAGAAAATCGATCATTTTACGGAAATTCTGGCCGCCATTATGAATATTCACCATCTTGGATTTTTTTAAACACTCTGTGTTTTGGTTAATTTTAAGGTCAGTAATCCCTTTCAATTGGATATTACATGTAATATCAAACTGTGAAATAACTATTATCTGACAAATTGGCCATTTGAGCAACTTTTGGCCGCCATTTTGAATTTATGCCATCTTGGATTTTGGACACTCATATTAGAGATTATTTTTTTATGATCAATGTTTCTGATATCTAGTAAATCACTTTAGTTGACCAAATAGATAATTTGGCTTATATGGGTCTGAACAAGATTTTTTTAGTAACCTTATGAACAGACATCATGAAAAAAAACCCTGATATGCAACATGAAATATAAATTTAGGCACATTGAAGGATAATATCCATACCGGTAACCATGTCGGTACTTTTTTTTTTTTTATTAAAAAAAACAACAACCCATTATCAGTGTGAGATGAAGTAATTCGTTTATGATAATTATATGGAAGGTTATTATTTACTAGCTCATAATCATGAATCGTATAATTATGAATAATTGAGATAACGATATCCATATTATCTGATGATTCACAATGTTTTGTGTACATTCTTATAATATCAGACGTCTAATTGTGCTTCACGTAGAACTTATTAAAACGGTATGTTTGGATCACGTATAACTTATTAAATCGGTATGTTTGGAATCTGTTTAATGTAAAGGTCTGTTTTTTATATCGCAAATAGTTTATTGTACCTATATGTATAGTATATCGTGTGTGCATATATAATGTCATTAAAGGGACAATAACACTCTTGCTGGCTTGAAAGCTCCAGAAAATAAATAATATCTCTATCTAAGTACTAGATGTTTAAGTGTCCTACCTGTTGTGTAAATTATCCATTACATCCTATTTTACTTGTCCAGAGGGTTCGAAAATATTTTTAAATCGAAGTTTCATTTGAAAAGGTTTACGTTAGACGTTTCAAACCATTATGTTGAATTTTTCAAAATTTTTAAATAAGGTGTGTTAAGATGAAATTTGTATCATCAATTAATTGAAATATTCTAAAATAGTACAATTTGTTGACCAGAATAAAGATTGGGACATATTATTCAGTTACAACAAGAGTGGTATTGAGCCTTTAAATGATAATCTAAACAAATTAGTCATTATGATATGTAATTGTTGTGCAATTATTTCTAGAATGATTCATTGACTAAAATACATTTGGTTTATAAATAGAAACGATTGGGGTCCTGGCCGTGTAAGGGTCAAGGTTTCAGATATTAAAACCATAGAAATGTAGTTCCTGGTCCATGATCGTCACTTAATGAAATGAAATGGGGTTTAACGTCCTACTGCTCTGCTCCTAAAGTGGGCTAATGAAGACGGGCATACGCCATACAGTGTGCTATGAGGGAAAAATTTTCCGGGCAGCGGCACTGCGACCTACTCTTATATTGAATTCCAACTGCCAAGGGATCTTTTACGTGCACGCCAATATGTACACGGGACCTCGGTTTTCGTCCTATCCGAACGATTGGACAGCTGTCCTTGTCAGGCCCTCCGTCCTGCATCACTGACAATGGGAAACCACGCTGGAAAATCGGGATGAACTTTCTCGGCTAATGCAGGGATCGAACAGCCGACCTCCAGGCTAGCGAGCTAGCCCGTCTTACCCACTTAGCAACGTGATCCCCCTCGTCACTTAATAAATTCACTACATGAACAAGTAAATGTATGCATTTATTTACAAACGTTAACGAATGAATGGACTGTGTTCTCATAAACTACTGTATTACTGATAAAATATAACAATTTATTTTATGATCAGCAGTGGAATACCGCGTTTTATTCCAATAAAAGTGTTATTCCACTGGCTAGTTGTTTTTACCTAAAATGATTGTAAAATCATAAAATAAATAGAACATTTGTCGTTTTGTCGTGAATAACATATTTTATTTCATCTCTAAGCAAAAAAACGTTTATATTTTCACTCATGCTACGCATTCGTGAAAATATAAGTTTCTCGATGAAATAAAATATGTTATTCACTCTAAAACGACAAATATCCTCTATATATTGTAAATAATTACGTGCAGGTGCGAACAATACAAAAGAATTAACCAGGAGGACTGACTTTCACATGTATGATTTATAGAAATTTACATAGTTAGTAGTAAACAATGCTCCTCCTTTTTAAAAACTAATCATTCCATATTCCATACAGGTTCGTTCTCAGTGTTAACCAAGATGGATCCCTGGGATTTCCTACCTGGTTTACCTTTGACAGTGGTTCAGTAGGGCATGCCAAGGAACAGTGTGTAGTCTTTCGGGTGGGACGACTAACCGTTGGCGTGCACGTAAAAGAACCTTTGGCAATTCAAATTTGATTAAAAGTAGGCAGATTTTCCGTCATTGCACACTGCCCGTTTTCATTATACCGTTAGGTGCAGATAAGTAACCTAATATAAGACGTTGAAGACCCCCCCCCCCCCCATTTAATTTCCTTTCCAAGTCCATAAAATCGTTATTCTTTATCCTACTATACCCATAGTCAAAAATGCAATAAGATTTGACCTGGATTCATAATTATCATATTCATTTCGTTGATTCACGCGGCACGTTCTCATATTTCATTCCCACCCTCTTCTATTAATCTGGGCAATAAGTTAGACAGGTCTTCTGGTATGATTTTCTAAAAATAATTTTATCATCTTACTTTTCAGAACCAATCGGGCCAAACTATATTGCTCTCTGTGATCAGAAGGGAGTCCCGGTGGCCCAGTGAGTAAGATGTTGGCTCGCTAACCCAGAGTCCCGTGTTCGATCCGGTGTTGGCTGAGAAAGTTCATCGGTGCTGCGCGGACGATCTGGTAAGGGAGAACGTATAATCGAAAGACCGGGACGAAAAACAGAGTTCCCGTGCACACGTTGGCGTAAAAGAACTCTTTACACTTGAAATTCGTAATTTCACTCAAGGCTCACTGTACGGAAAGTGTGCCCGTCTGTTGACACTCATTGTGGGATGGGAGTGTGGATGGCACATTTGAGGGGTTGTAAAAATCTTTTTAAACTACACTACTGTTAAAGTTGAATCTCTAACAGGAATATAAGTTAACAAATGGTCCATTGCCGTTCAGTATTTACAATTATATTGTCAACATTCGGCATCTATTGTGGACAATATTTCGGATATAGGAAACACAAGCCAGCGTTACCTATGATTTTCGATAAAATCTTTTGATGGGCATCTTGTCAATCGAGCTGAATCTAAGCCAGGAGATTATCACCGTTGATCTTTTGTTTTCTCAATTTAGTATGGATTATGCCGTGGCCAATTTGATATTTTCCATAGAATTCAGAGGACACACAGAGACTTGAATTATTTGAGAATTTGAATTTTTTTCAAAAGATGAGAATGACGATCAGCGTCTTTATTATTATTGTTGCCTTGACATTGCAAGTGGAGACACGAGATTATATTTGAACACATACCAATTATCGTTGTACATTTAAATATATCGGAACGACGAAATACAGATAACACTGTAATGTTATCGCGGAATCAAAGTTCGAGGTCAAATCGAAGTATATAATAACATTTAATCGTTAACTTTAGAGACTGTCCAATACATGATGTACAAATTAATATGTGCACCTTTGCTGGTGCTCTTGTGTTTAGGAAATGCACAATGTCAGAAAAAGAATATTCTGTTTTTCGCCTCAGACGACATGCGACCAGAACTCGGAGCCTTCCTCGGTCCTGACTTTCCATCTCCAGTTCATCCGACGGTTCATTCTCCAAATCTAGATGCGTTAGCCGCCCAGAGTTTACTGTTAAAGCGGGCTTATGTTCAACAAGCTGTTTGTTCTCCAACGAGAACATCTCTACTAACAGGACGTCGTCCGGATACAACTCACGTTTACGACCTGATTCATTACTTTCGGAATGTAGGTGGAAATTACACAACAATTCCAGAGTTTTTCAAGAATAACGGCTATAGGAGTATTGGAATGGGGAAGATATTTCATCCCGGAAGGGCATCTGGATTTGATGATCCGATTTCCTGGTCTGAACCGTACTATCATGCACCAGATCAAAAGTTCCGATCTGTGAATTTCAGTTGGAGGGCGGTCTCTAAAGACGAATACAACATTCGCCCACTACCAGATATGCAAATAGCCGATAATGCTATCAAGACCCTGAATCGAGTTGCTCCAGCTGCTAAAAGTGGAAATCAAAATTTCTTTG
Organism: Patella vulgata; assembly: GCF_932274485.2. Lineage (NCBI taxonomy): Eukaryota > Metazoa > Mollusca > Gastropoda > Patellidae > Patella > Patella vulgata. The sequence goes on from NC_065881.2 coordinate 20,717,752, forward strand.
TTGCGGTTGGCTTCCATAAACCCCACCTGCCCTTTGTTTTCCCAGAAGAATTTCTGTCTCTTTATCCGAAAGAAAGCATACGATTACCAGATAATCCCCATGCTCCAGTAAATATGCCTGAAATAGCCTGGATTAATTACATTACAGAAGAGTTAGGAGTATATCATGACATCAATCGTCTGCATGCAACCGGCGCCATTAACACTACGCTGCCTGATGACGTAGTGATAGATCTTAGAAGAGCTTATTATAGCGCTCTGTCGTATACGGATTCTTTAGTAGGGAAAGTAATGGCAGAATTAGTGAAGTTGGGTTTAGCGGAAAGTACGATCGTTTCATTTTGGGGAGATCATGGTTGGCAGCTTGGTGAACACGGTGAATGGTGTAAACATACTAATTTTGAAGATGCAACTCACGCACCTATGATGGTTCGCGTCCCTGGATTGACCGATAAAGGGTTGGTAACAGAACGCCTAACGGAATATGTTGATCTCTTCCCAACCCTTGTTGAAGCAGCAGGATTTGATCCACTACCTCTTTGTCCCGAAGACTCAACTACAACAGCTCTATGTAGAGAAGGAACAAGTTTGATACCACTGATGCAAGACCCAACTCGGGAATGGAAGGTCGGTGTATTTTCCCAATATCCACGGAATAATTATACTGTGATGGGATATACTTTAAGGACCGATAAATATAGATATACAGAATGGCCAGCGTTTACCATGTCCCCTGTTTACAAACCAGATTGGAATAAACTTTATGGTGTAGAACTTTATGACCATTCTGTGGACCCAGAAGAAAATTATAACAGATTTAATGACCCTCAGTACCAAAATATAGTAGAACAACTTAGTTCTCAGCTTAGGAAGGGTTGGAGGTACATGCAGCCCACAGGTACAATGCTTGGTCACTGATACATGTTTTGTGTGTTAAGAAGGAAAATAAACCAGTTTTTATTATCAATTATAAACCCCAGACGTTTTATGTTCGAATCTTCTGTGACGATCGCGAGGACACGTTGTAAGATATAAACTTTAGGGTCTTGTCTTTAAAAGCTGGCCTATTGTTTAAATGTCGGCTTCTTGTCTATTCCAAGTATTAAACTATTTCGGCCATGCTCCCCTCTCAACATCTGGGTTGGCCACGAGGAGCCTTTTTGTCTAGTATATATTTGATAATTTACACATAAATTGCTCTACTGATATAGAAGGCATATCTTTATTGATTGAACACATTTTCATTCCTGGTTGTCTACGATGCATCATCGACCTTTTCAAACCACTCTATTTATCACATTCTACTTACCCATTATCTCTTCAAATATATCGAAAGGACTTAATACAGATAACAATGTAATGTTATCACGGATTTAAAAGGTCAGGGTCAGATTGAACAATATTATAAAATTTAATTACTAAGCTCTTGAAACTGTGTACAGATACATATGTTTACATTTGCTTGTGCTTCTGTGTGTTGGAACAGCGGTATCAGAAAAAGAATATTCTGTCCTACACCGTAGAATCTGTCATCATGCCTGTCAAATTCGTTACAACGAATAACTTTTTTCGTTGTAACGAATTAACATTTCATTATAACGATTTATCATTTCGTTACTATCTGACTTACTATCTGGCTAGGACGAATTAATATTGCATAGTAACGATATAATATTTCGTAATTACGATATAATAACTATTAACGATATAAAAATTTAGCTCCATTGGCCGAGAAAGTTCATCCTGATTTTACGACGTGGTTTCCCCTTGTCAGTGGTGCAGAACGGAGGGCCTGACAAGGACAGCTGTCTAGTCCTTCGGATGAGACGAAAAACTGAGGTCCCGTGTATACATTAGAATGCACGTAAAAGATCCCTTGGCAGTTGGAATTCGATATAAGAGTAGGCGATAGTGCCGCTGCCCGGGCAAAATTTCCCACATAGCACACTGTATGGCGTATGCTCGTCTTCATTAGCCCAGTACAGGAGCAGAACAGTAGGACGTTAAACCCCATTTCATTTCATTTATAATATTTCGTATTAACGATATAATATTTCGTATTAACGATATAATATTTCGTATTAACGATATAATATTTCGTTATAAACAAATAATTATAAAAGAGTGGAGTCGTTTACTTAAGAGGCCCCGTAGCAATTCGCACCCGAGACATTCTAATCGAGAGTCCTGCCAACTCCACTACCATCATCTGTATATTGGCTAGATTTTATTTAGATGAAGTTATCCGCGGTGCGAGCCACCCGCGGTTAATAGATGCAATCCTCCTTCAGTTACTAAATTCTAGACAATTGAGGTTATCCGCGGTGCAATCCTCCTACATTTATATACTCTTAAAAAAAAGTAGGGGGTATTGAAATGCAAATATCTATGCAGGTTGTGGTATGACAAATAGTCATAGATACTTGACATTCTTTGAGAGTATTTGTACAGATGAAGAACTTATAGCGCCATACACGTGGGAGGGGTTCATTGTCAAATTTGGCACATCAAGGAATCGTTGATGAAAACTGCCGCTTGATGGTTTATCCTATCCATGTTTGCTTTCCTATCGGTTATTGCATATGATTTAATGTTTAGCGTATCTGTGCTTTAGTGCGTTACGTTTAATTTGATCGGGAGACGTGGTCGTCGACGTCAACGGACAACAATGCAAGAATTGGCCGTGGTACTGCAAGAGGAGTGGGTCAGATTGCCCCAAATCGTGATTGGACGGTTGATTAGGAGCATGCCACGACGAATTGATGAATGTCTGAGGATTGGTGGAGCAATTACTCATTATTAAGACAAAAATCAAAAACGTCCATATTTTCACTTTTGACAGTGTATATCTTTGTGAGTGAAATGGGGCCGTCAGATAAGCCGCCCATATGAACTGTTTATGTACATGTGTAGGCAATTGACCTGTTATTAACATACACTGGTTACCTCTAATAAAAACAATAATGCATTTTCGCAGTTTGTATTGTTTCTGAATATCCCCTACTTTTTTTGAAGAGTATATATTAGACCCTAGTCATTTGACGTACGGTCCTCCTGCAGTTTCTAATTAGAAGAGGTTATTCAGCGGTGCAACCCTCCTGCTGTTACTAGTTTCTAGTTAGAAGAGATTATTCGCGGTGCAATACTCCTGTTGTTACTAGTTTCTACGTATACGATGTTATCCGTGCTTAAACCACAGCTATGATGTCATCCTTTGTTCTTTTAATCCATTGAATGTTCCGTGTCCGTTTATATTCAATTGAACGAATCTAGCCACCTGGCAGATGTGTTTTATTGTCTGCTGTAATAAATGAGTCACCATAGCTTACATTAGAATCTGGTAGCTTCCGAGGTCTCAGATAAAAAGCATCAGTCGGTTTGAAAACTAGAAATAATCTGGTTTTTAACATGATTTTCTAAATCATCACCAGTCTAATTGAACGAATAGTTGTTTTGTTTCTGTGGCTTATTAACATACAATACAATCTGGTCAATTCATTTTATGAAAAGTTGATTTTACGACCCATTTAATCAAAGGCCAATCAAAATGCTTCTGAATTTAGAATAATCGTAATGTGTACATATTCATCAAATGATTCTAGACTGGGTAATAAAGAGCGAAATAAACAACCAGCCTACCTTAAACTCGTGTATTTTTTTATAAAGACGTATTGTAGATTTTGCAGGCTTTGATACGCTCTAGTTCTATTCTGCGTTGGTTCAAGCGACCCCGAACGGTTTTTGACACATCTTCACAATATTGTATGTATTTCCTCCCCTCACTCTCAGTGTTAATTGAGAGTTGAGAATATTGGCCAACAGTACGTAAGCCCCTTAGAAATGGTACCACTACTGATGTCTTCCGCCTTACTCCAGCCACAGTAGTGGCTCGTCCTTACGGAGTTCCTTTGCGCAAGTTTTTTAGTGAAATCACTACAAAATGTTTACTGGCCTATACCTCCCTTAATTTACACATAAACTGACCCAAAACAGTACTGCACTTAGCTTAACATATAATAAATCAATTCCTATTGAAATAAAGGTGAAGCCTTGCCGCATAATTAAATGATTTGATGAAACTCAACTGCTACGCGAAATTTCAACAGGCTGGTGTCATGGCCGCTTGTGTGTAATAAGTCATCGCAAGAAACATCTCTATGCAAATGTAGAACGCATAACCACAAAGAAAAACTGTTCGGTAACTGTTTAGTGGTCCAGTCTTCACTATTTGTCATAGAATTACTTATTCCAATACAAACTGTAATGATATGTGTTGACAATTGTGCGTTTGAACCTATTTGAACTTGCGTAAGGATTCTTAGACTGTATCAATTGTAACGTTAAACACACAGTTTAACGTTACAAGTATAGTAACTAGTAAGCCCCTATACTCCTGTCCACTCTTTTCTGCTTGGGCACATAATCCACCGTTAACTAACTTTTGTAGCTCCGATAGTTGCAACGGTTCAGCAAATCTGGAATTACTACGATTATTATGAGCTTTGTATTCCAATTTAGAGTCAGGGTTTGTATCCACACCCGATATATCAGAATAAATATTTTACCCTATATTAAAATTTGGATGGTCAATCCTTGGATTTTCATTATCCCCCCCCCCCACTTTCCAATATGTCACTCCATACATTGTCATTGTCATAACTAGGAACAATTTTTGACTGGGTAATAAATATATCCTCTCCACTGGAAGACATGACTGTATTGATATCCTTGTTTTGTTTGTATTAATTGTTAACAAATCACTCAGTGGCAGTCACATGACTGCGGTGTTGGTTTAAGTAACTGTCCATTATTTCTGAGGTGTTACAAGACACTATTGTTTTAAGATGTCTACACTGAAAAAACACTTGTGTTGGATCTCAACACAAGTACTTGTGTTAAAACTAATCTACACAAGTTATGTGTTGTTTTGCATTGCATTAACACAAACTTGTGTCGATTTATAAAATCTTGTGTTTTTTTCATATCATTAACACAAGTAATGTGTACCTTCCAAGATTTGTTTTCTTTTTAAAAAAAAAACTCCATACAAAGTCTGAATTCGGGAGTCGTCAAGTTTTAAGAAAAGTAATAAAGGGCTTAATTCACATCTCGAAAATCACATCCTGTTCTTCACTGGAAGGGTGTGAGTACCAATTAATCAGACAATTGCCAGACAGACTTGAATGTTAATTGATGTTAAGTTGTCTGTAAAGTTAAAATGTCTGTCTTTTTTTATTGACCCAATAAACTGATAGATCAAATGAATATATAGTGTACATGTGATTTTCAGCACCCTGGTGTTTTCGAAAATTGATTCAATGTACAATGAACAAAAAAAATGAGTAAAACTCTTAATAATGTAATTGGTTGATGTAATCGAAATTGGACAGTATTGGTTAACTGAAAAGTAACCAATCAAATTTAATTGATCATCCACGTGTATCTCATAATCGACTTATTGATATAATGGTTCTCCAAGTTATCTATACTTTTTGTCTGCGATATCACTTCGGTGGAAGCGGACGTAAAATACAACTAACTAAGAAGAAGTATCTATACTTTAGTCATTAATAGAACACAATTTTTATGGGAAACAATCACTGGTTTATTCTAAAAGCACGACGTTTCGACAAGTATCCTCTTATCGTTATCAAGTGCTTGATAACGATAAGAGGATACTTGTCGAAACGTCGTGCTTTTAGAATAAACCAGTGATTGTTTCCCATAAAAATTGTGTTCTATTAATGTGTTTTCCAATCGCTAAATGCCACTTAAAGATTATATACTTTAGTCATTGCGACAAATTCTTTCTTTGATATTATATCTTCGACATTCAGTTAGATAGATGTAGTGAAGTTAGCATCAACAGGGTGCTTTAGCCGTGATATTTTAAAAAAAATTATAATGGTCACATAGAATACCAGACCGCAGGTTTGTAAATTTTTACAAAAAATAAAACCGTGTATTTAATTTAGCATGTATATATTGCTTCTATGTACATAATAATTCGTTTCGTTTAAAACAGTCAGATTTAGAACTACTGCCACTGACTGCACCGGAAGTCTATTTATATAATGGCGCCACAAAGAAATTTTTTTTTATGTGTTCTAAAAGTGTTCCGCTAATTCAGCAATCTAATGAATCTGTCTTAATTTTTCTGAAATCGTGCTTAATTATTATTAGCTAATCGGCGCTACACCGTTGTTCAAATACTTATAATTGCAAGAAACCCCCGACTAGGACCAGCAGGTAATTCGTTCGTTCGTTTCTGGGGTTTTACGTCCACTTCCACCTAAGGTGATATCGTAGACAAACCAGCAGGTAAGAATCTGTCTTGATTTTATAGTAATACCCGGTTGCAATTATTGGCCGCCATCTTTGATTTTTATAGACGTTCGGGCAAAAGGAGAAATGTATATCCAGACATGGACTATAGCTAGATACTAACTTTTGTGTTAGTTGTTTAGTTGAAATGTAATCTTATTTCTGTAAAAGAAAAAAAACAACAACAAACAAATCAGCCTTTTTTTTATATCAATGTCATCAATGTGTAGGCCTAATATTAGACTTTCAATGATTCAGAAGTTTCTCTACAGTTTCGTTATTTTTTTTTCCCAGTCATTGATGTTAGCATGTACTACACAAAGAAAAACAGGTAACAGAATTTCATTTCCTTTTAATATATTTTTTTAATAATGGCCAAATAATTGTTATTGTATGTAACACGAAAAGTATTTATCTCTGTAGAGAGAGGGCGAGTAAATGGGGTTTAAAGTTCACTAAATTCACTTGACACAAACTATGCCATTCATTTCCTTGTATTAAATTGGTCGAATCAAGTAGGTCCATGCTATATATATGTCCTAGAATCAAGTAGGACAGGTAGTCTTCTTCCGCCCTTTTTCTGAACACTGTCTCATTCTATTGCCATCTGTGTATGTTGTGTTATATTAATTCTGCATAATTAACTCTAGTTAACCTAGTTAACTCTATAATAATAAATGAATTTAATATATAAATAAATAAATAAAATATAAATAAACCAATAATATATTTGTAGTTTAATATGTTTTATCTTATCATTACAGGCAAAGCATGAAGCCAAAGGAAATGTTTTTACCAAGGCATGTTCCTCAATAGCGGAGAGAGTTTTATCCAGTGTCGGTTCTGCAGAAGAACCCATTCATAGCAGACCACCCATTGCAGCACTTGTAAGGTCGCTATAAAGAACCCGACAGACTCTGCGACCAAAAGATCCCACTGACGTGTCGTCAAGCGTAAGTACTCATGCAATTAAATACCCATGTATATAAGAATTTATTAACATGTAATTAAATGTACAATTTTATTTATTTATTAACATGTACTTAAATGTACTTTTTTATTTATTTTTTGTTTTAGCTTGACGAAGATTTCATCGATCATAGTGCACCGGGATTTTATCAAAAAAGAGTAAAAGTTGGGGAAAGGCGCCATCACATTTTTTGTACTGATAGACAGATGCAACTACTCGCACGCGCAAAAACTTGGTATATGGATGCAACTTTTCGGGTGGTGAACAAGCCATGGTCTCAGCTGTTTTCCATACACGCCTTCATTAAGACTGGAGAGACCACCCGACAGTTACCATTGGTGTTTTGTGTAATGTCGGGTAAAAGCCAAGACGACTATTATAAGGTAAATAGCACTTACTGATTGAATTACTATTAATAGTAAAAAAGGACTATTATTTGGGACCTTGAAATTGTCACAAATGGGTCGCACTAACAGCGACATTTGTTTCAGGCATATTTGTTTCATCGGTGACACGTCTGGTGTCATGTGAATGCAACGACAACAGCCTGGTTGATTGATTTGTTGATTGGAGTTCAGATGTCTACATTAAAATCGACCACTTTCAGGTTGCCGTATTCACTGCCAGGCAAGACCGACTTGAAATTTCTAGAAATTTTCCTGGGGGAGACAGGCCCCAACAAATCCCCCGACGGTGCGTTTCACGACTTTGGCGCAAGACGGTGACCTTGAAGAGACGTCGAAAACCATTTAATAGACATAGTAAAAGTCATATCTTACGAGATTATCGCTGGTCTTGTCAGAAAATGCTATTTTATATATGACCAGTTTGTGTTTGAAAAATTTAATTATTTATTCTCCCACCATTAAAGCACACTAATTACGAAATATCGCTCTCAGAAACTTCATGGTTTCTTTTGCAATTTGTTTGGGGTAAGACGTTATATAAATAATATCAATCTGTCTACCACACAAATTTAACAGATACAAATGCATGTTATTCCACAGGTAGACAGACAGGGCCTCCTTTGAAGGGACTCAGTGAAAGGAACGCGGTTGGTTTAGAGTTTGTCTGACCCCTTTGAATATTTGCGTCTCATCTCCAATGAAAACAATCATGTTGCTCTCATGCTGTTCTCAACCAGAATCAAACATATATCGTACCTGAGATTTGTTAGCATGTTCCACACAACCCAACATTTATCGGCACCGGGATTAAGGGTGTATATCTTTGTTTCTAACGCTTATTGGGAATACGCCACGGAAACTACAATAAAAACTTATTTACAAAAACATTCTAAAGAGGGAAAACTGACATATTTCAAGCTTTACTGTATTTAAAGATATAATTTAAATCAGCCGGCTGAAACCCCGTCTCCGCTATTTGTTCAGTCATTCTTTAGGTATAGTGCCAGTTTCCACCGACAATGATATTGCAAACAAGTGTCCAATCTATAAAAGCATACATTCCTACAAAATGTTTCTTTAGTCAAGTGAAACAATAAATTCATAACTATGCGAGGGTGTGGTGAGTAAATTCGTGGTAACGTGAATAGGCTAATGTGACATAGAACAAGGTCACATTGATGTTGACAAATACGTAAGACGATATGAACATCAACTAAAAAGATATGTAATGTGATTCAGCTGCAAGGTGATATATGCATATATGCAGCATAGATAATTAAAACTTCTATTCAAGTTAAACCAACTGTATCTATTTATTTAAGTCTTACGTCGAGCTGAATACATTTTATGATTTATTTTCATCTATTGGTGGTTAACAGTGTGTAACTAAAAACTAAAATTGGATCTTATTATTGCCAATGATATAATGTACATGTAATAGCAAGTGTATATATATTTTTTGTTCAGTCTGTACACAGTAACATATCTGAGAACCATATTATTATCATTTCTGCCCAAGGCTCCCTGTGCCTCATAGTTAGCAGTGATACAAGGCAATTACCAATTTTCCATGTTCTTGGCCTGAAGAAATAAAATAATAAAAGTCAAGTTTTTATTATTATGCAAGTGGAAAAATACAATTATTCATAGTATGATTTGAATAAATACAACTGATTTGAAGTTGGAATTATTATTTGTCTAAGATGACTGGGCATTTACAAATTGAAATAGCTACTCTTCAATAAGAAAATACATGAATATTTTTCCCAATTCACCTGGATTTTATTGTAGGTCTTTGTACGTGAAATAGCTTTATTTAACGTCCGCTACCACCGAAGTGATATTGCAGAAAATTAACATATTCGGATTCCCTTTTAAAGGAAATTGACTGCACTATTGCTGGATTGTATTATATAGGTCATGTCAGTTTTTTTCAAAATGGCGCCCAGAACACAAAACAAACATTGCAATTCAGGGCTGACTGGTGTCGAGGCTGTATCCTAAGAATGATTTTTTGAATATTTAATTACACAGAAACACAAGTATGCACATGCAGTTATGATATAATATTAAATTAGCTTACCTCAAATACCTCGAAATATACTGTTTGGTCAGTTTGTCCGCCCGCCATATTTCTATTAGTCACACATCCTTCGGCCAATTAAAATGGACGTATATTTTGTTTTAACCGAAACGAAAAATTTGCGTTATAAATAGTAAACGAGCTTGATTGACAGACCACTGCTAATGTTTTTTCGTGAAACGGTATAACTGCAATCAACACACGGCCGCCATTCTCGATGATTGACAACTCACATTTTTCCTCATCCACCAAAGAACCGTTAGGTTTCTTTGAACATACTGTAATAACATTGGGATTATCAGTTAATCAGCTTTAATTATCCCGCTTTGATCGTTGCCATTTCTTATATTTTCCACAAAAAAACTTTGCCTTGTACGCACTAATTTATCAATTGGTATTGCCATCTACGACAAGCATGTCAACGTGCAGCTCACGGATTATCGTTAACAATTTCTAGGGGCTTGTAAAAAAAGATTGCATGTCGTGTAAATATTTATTTTGTTTTTTGTGTAGGTCATTTTCAAATAAATTCATCAGCATATTATTCGTTTTAAATAAATATAAAACTTTATGAGAAACGATGATTATCAAAGAACCGTAAGTGCAACTAATGTTTTATCGTTTGGTTGAGCCTTTTACTAACCACGTGTTTCATGTTAATAAATATTTTCTTTCGTGTTTTGTTTGAATTGGCCTATTTCTAATAAATTATCCCGAGTCCCAAACGTCGTTAAGCCGAGTCCCAAACGACGTATACCGGAGTCCCAAATGTCGTGGTCATATTTTTTTGAGTCCCAAATGACGCGAGTCCCAAATGACGTGAGTCCCAAATGACATGTAATCAACCTAGAGTTGTTGTTAGTGTTTGTCGGATAGATCCTTTATACTTACTGGCGCTAGGTCATTTCGAGGCTAATATTGTTCAATTTTATTTGAATGATTTGCTTGCGCGTACCGTAGGAGTGTATTAGAAACAGTGTTTGCGCAGGTTCGAGAACGGCTGAAGAACATGAAAACACTTTCATGAGTCTCGAACATGAGAGAACGGTATCCATGGTAACAAGATGAATTAAATTCATACAATCTGTTACGATAACTTGTTTAGTATTTACTTCGCTATTAAGCATAATTTTGATAAATTATGACACCGTTTTACTCCTTTTCAATTCTTTGGATGACGATTACATCACCTTTTGATACGCCCTCGTCCGTAGGTTTGTCCGTCGTCTACAGAACTGATTATTTTAAAATTGATATGTTGTTTATTTTAATGAGATGAATCCTATTTAATTTCAATAATTTCTGTTAGTTTCTTCTGGAGTTATGGCCCTTGTTTCACTTTGTGAAATTCATTTAAATCTTTTAAATTAGTGAAACGAAGACGTCTATTAAATTTCTGCGATTTCTGTGAATTATGTCTAGAGTTGTGGCCCTTGTTTCACTTTTTCGAACCTTGTGAACGCACGAACAACAAAATTATCATCCGATTTGTATGAAAATTGTGTGCATTATTTAAATTAGTAAAACACAAAACAAAAAAATCTGTCAAATTTCAACAATTAAGGCCCTTGTTTCAGTTTGTAGAACCTTTGTAAACCCACAAACGACAAAAATTATAATCTTGTATGAAATTTTCTTCTAAATGCCCACATTACCTACAAAAGAATGAATATGCGACAATCCCTGTTGACTGCGCAAACGATTAAACTGCTGTGGGCATATGTTTCGTTGCCTGGAAACCTAACTTACTTCATGTTATACTGGCCACATACTACATCCAATTTTCGAACGGTATTAAACTTCTAAATTAATAAATGCACCCATGATGCTGTTTTCTCAGCAGTTATCGATGCGTCGACCTTTTTAAACCCACAAACGACGAAAATTATAATCTTGTATGAAATTTTCTTGTAAATGCCCACATTACCTACAAAAGAATGAATATGCGACAATCCCTGTTGACTGCGCAAACGATTAAACTGCTGTGGGCATATGTTTCGTTGCCTGGCAACCTAACTTACTTGATGTTATACTGGCCACATACTACATCCAATTTTCGAACGGTATTAAACTTTTAAATTAATAAATGCACCCATGATGCTGTTTTCTCAGCAGTTATCGATACGTCGACCATGTTTGTTCTCCCTCACACCAGCTATGAGGTAGTGTGGGATTTGAGAACGGGAATGTGTTCGTGAACGCATTCCAGACTGCTCAAGTCCGACAAGAACCCATTCTCCGTCCGTTCTCTGCACCGGAACACTGATTCGAATACACCCTAGGGGTATTTAGGAAAGGGAGGAAACCGGAGGACCCGGAGAAAACCCACAAGGCTGGACAGGCGACCCTATTCCTAGTCACATTCAAGTGGGGAATCACATAATAATGGCCTATTTCAAATAAGATATTTGCATATAAAGAAAGTAGGCTTACAGCCTCTTTCAAATGTGATATTTGCATATAAAGAAAGTACAAACTTAAATCGTCAGTGCTGGATAAACTAGCCAAAGGATTTGGCTGAATCAATTGGCGCAAAACTTCACCTAGTTTATCCACTGACATACGCCCGAATCAAACATGTTTGATATATTTGGCCGAATTGTATTTGAGTGGTGTGTCCGCTTCGCCGAAGCATTCGTCTGATTTTAGAATTCATTAGCCAATCACCACTCATTCATATCGAGTGGGTATCGCAAACTAGCAGTCGAACTGTGACACGGGTGCTACAGCCAACAAATTCCAACTACCATACTATCGGCTTAAATGCACGCCAATGGGACCTCAGGTTTTGTGTTCCATTGAAACGACTAGAAATGAAATGAAATGGGGTTTAACGTCCTACTGTTTTGCTCCGAACTGGGCTAATGAAGACAGGCATACACCACACAGTGTGCTATGAGGGAAATTTTGCCCGGACAGCGGCGTATCGAATTCCAACTGTCAAGGGATCTTTTACGTGCACGCCAACGTGTACACGGGACCTCGTTTTTTCATTTCATCCGAATGACTAGACAGCTGTCCTTGTCAGGCCCTCCGTCCTGCATCACTGACAAGGGGGAACCACGCCGGGAAATCTGGGTGAACTTTCTCGGCCAATGCAGGGATCGAACACCCGACCTCCAGGCTAGCGAGCCAGCGTCTTACCCACTTAGCCACCATGACGACTAGGCATGGAATCCATGCTGAAAAATTCAAATGAGCTTTCTCGGTCAACACTGGGAGCGAACCCGCAACCTCCCGGGTACCAAGCCAGTGCCTTACACACTAAGCCACATGACTCTCTTCTAATTACTGTGACAGTCCAGTCACATGACAAACAAGGGTTATTAAAACAGATTTTCAAGGCTTGGGTAAGATCTTCGGGATTCAAATGGTTTTTGATATCACACAGTTTGTATATGGTAAGGTATCTTAAACAGTTTATAACATGTCACATATTCATATTTTTCAGTTTCCATATTAGATGCCATAGCAAATCAAAGATCATATAATAAAATAAGTCAAAAAACCCAAATATGGAAAAAGAAAGAGCTGAAGAAATGGTGATTTGAGCACCTATGCTTTCTCATAGGTGTTTTTGGAGGGTGAGTGTTCAATTCTAATAGAAAAGATTGTTGTTATGGTATTTTAGAATCTCACCATAATGTGTTTGGCACAATATAGCCCGGTTGGAGCTGTTGTGACATAAACCTCGATTTCATTTTATTGTTTTGAAATTTAAAATTCAGTTTAGTATAGTAAATTTGTACACGTACATGTATGTGCACAAACAGAATCTTACTTATGTCCAGATACATGTAGATATGACTGTCTCATCTGTGGGGGACCACGGTGGCCAAGTGGGTTAGACACTGGCTCGCATATTTTAAGGTCGCGGGTTTGCAGTAAGACATTGCAGTACAGAGGACTGGGCTAATGAAGTTGGGCATATGCCATACAGTGTGCTACGAGAGAAATTTTGCCGGGTACCGTGACCTTAAGGCCTTCTCTTGTATCAAATTCTAACTGCCAGGGGATCTTTTACATGCACACCAATGTGTACACGGGACCACGTTTTTTTGTTCAATCTGAATGACTAGACAGCTGTCCTTGTCAGGCCCTCCGTCCTGCATCACTAACAAGAGGAAACCACGCCGGAAAATCTGGGTGAACTTTCTCGGCCAATGCAGGGATCGAACACCCGACCTCCAGGCTAGCGAGCCAGCGTCTTACCCACTTAGCCACCATGACGACTAGGCATGGAATCCATGCTGAAAAATTCAAATGAGCTTTCTCGGTCAACACTGGGAGCGAACCCGCAAGCCAGTGCCTTACACACTAAGCCACACGGCTCTCTTTTAATTACTGTGACTCTCCAGTCACATGACAAACAATGGTTATTAAAACAGATTTTCACGGTTTAGGTAAGATCTTCGGGATTAAAATGGTTTTAGATATCACACAGTTTGTATATGGTAAGGTATCTTAAACAGTTAATTACATGTCACATATTCATATTTTTCAGTTTCCATATTAGATGCCATAGCAAATCAAAGATCATATAATAAAATAAGTCAAAAAACCCAAATATGGGAAAAGAAAGAGCTGAAGAAATGGTGATTTGAGCACCTATGATTTCTCATAGGTGTTTTTGGAGGGTGAGTGTTCAATTCTAATAGAAAAGATTGTTGTTGTGGTATTTATAGAATCTCACCATAATGTGTTTGGCACAATATAGCCCGGTTGGACCTGATGTGACATAAACCTCGATTTCATTTTAATATTTTGAAATTTAAAATTCAGTTTAGTATAGTAAAACTGTACACTTACATGTATGTGCACAGACAGAATCTTACTTATGTCCAGATACATGTAGATATGACTATCTCATCTGTGGGGACCCATGGTTAACTACATGAGAAAGATCAAGACAGTTGGAAATGGCTATTCATATTATGGAAACTTTTTCTCACAGAGCTTGATAATCAGGTAAAATGTAAGTAACATACATATTTGTATTTTTAATCATCAACTAGTTCTATACACTTGATTGGTAATCTAGTTATTCTTCTTGGGGCAATGCCTAGGACTCTCCTATTCAAGTCTTGGCATTCTTGATTTTTGACAATCACATCCATTGATTTTCTTCAAGTTGTGATAGACCCTATGTGTATTTTTACAGTAAATAGCAGTATAAAAATGGACAATATTTTACTTTTCAAATAGATTTTAATAGGTAATATCCAATTTGTTGTCGATGGAAATAAAATATAATAATCTGCCTGGGTCTGTTACTGGACAAGACACAATAAGTGTTACCCAAAGATGAAACAAAATAGAGACTCAGTCTCGATGTGGCAAAATAAATTGTTTATTTAAACATTGTGAACCATAAATAGTAAGAAAGTATTCTTATTGCCTACTTTTTATTTTTTAGGCTGGAAGATTATTTGATGTATGATAACAACAAGAGATCCCAAGCATCAATTTATTTTATAATTCTGGAAAAGAATGCATTTGACCCAATTTTTGAATATTTTTTTTTGTTTTTACTGTTAAATATTCATCCCAAACACAATTAGATTTTAATTCTCTACAGAAATTTATGTATAATATAGAATGTAAAGTGACATATAAATCACTTAGAATTTGGTCGGAAATCATAAAGTATTTAATAGGCATAGTCTAGAAACCAAATGTAGATCAAATATACCCAGAATTACAAAAAACCTTGACCTACATTAAGGTGACTTTCCCTTGCTTATGAAATGAAATAGGGTTTAATATCCTACTTTTCTGTGTTATTATGGTGATTCTGCCCTACAACCTACTCTTATATCAAATATTTCATCTGTCAAGGGTTGTTTAAAGGGAACCCAGGAGGGCCGAATGGTTAACACACGCACATTGGATCAGAAGGGTCTGTCATTGAGTCAGATAATTCAATTGTCAAGGGTTCTTTAAAGTAAACGCAGTGGGGGTAGTTTCAATTCTGGGCTTATACCCAATTATCCCTTGCCATGTCCTACACTACTGACGTGTGGGAACTATGTCGGAAAATCCAGTTGAAATTTCTCGGCCAATGCACTCACTGAACCACAGTGGCTCCTCCTTGCTTTTGACTTGTGATTATTTATATATATTTTGTACATATTATTTAATGTTTGCGATTTTCTCTGATATTTTTTTATTTTTCAATCCTGTAATCTTGATGCTTTGCTCCTTTTATGTACAAAATATTCATTTTGTTTGAGGAAAAGGTTCTACATCATTTTATTACTCCTGCAAAATAGTGCATTTTTCTTTTGTTAGTTTTCTGTGTATGCTAGTTATTTCTAGATGCCTCACAAATCACTTGTAATATGACTTTGTAGCACTTTTCAGTTTCTGAAAGTATTTCAATTTAGTGCATAATTAATCTAATTAGGGCTTGGTTTGGATGTTATTAAATTTAGATATATTTGAATTATATATTTTTGTGGTATGGGGTAGGGATCTTTCTTTTCTCAGTTCTTGTTTTCGGGTAAAGAAAAAATTAAATAGCTATTTTGAATTTTGTGATGTGGGGGGGAGGGAGGCAAAGTATAACAAAATTTTTATTAGTATTAGAATTATATCTCTGTTTTTCTGTTAACATTTCAAATGATGTCTATTTAGTTTTGATTTGGTGGTGTTAATTTACCTTTTCCTATCATTTTATGAATAAATGATAATTTAACAAATAAAATTATTGTTACCTCATTTATCAAACTTTACAGGTTAAACAGAGCAAAAGGGGTGGGGGGCTGCATGGGAAAGATTGCTAAATTGAGGGAAAATAAAACACAAGTTTTTGTTGGTGGTTATACACAAGTTTTTATGAAACCACACAAGTTTCAGAAATTTCAACACAAGTTTCAGAAATTTCAACACAAGTTTCAGAAATTTCAACACAAGTTTCAGAAATTTCAACACAAGTTTCAGAAATTTCAACACAAGTTTCGACACAAGTATTGTGTAGATTTTCACACAAGTTTCAACACAAGTTTGTGTTGTTTGGTAAATTTTAACACAAGTCTTGTGTTGTTTCAACATTTAACAAAAGTTTGTGTTGTTTCAACACAAGTTTGTGTTGTTAAATAGAGACACCTAACTTGTGTTGAAAACAACAAGTTTTTTTTTCAGTGTATTATTTTAGACAAATAACGCCCCTCAGTTGTTCTTTCTATTTACATAATGGACAGTCTTCGGCCATTATCCATTACTGAGATACTAATTTCTAGTTATAGCAGTTTATCCCCGGTGCAATCCGCCTGGAGTTACTAGTTAGACTGATCATCCGCGGTATAATCCACCTGCGGTTCAGTTCTAATGTAGTTACCAGTTTTCATATGTTTCTTTAACGTACCTATAAAGGAACCCGCATCCTTGTCTAAAGTCAAGACCATATCTCAAGATGGAACTAGGCCAACAGAAATCATTTCGTAATAAAACTGTCCTGCTTTATAATTACATAGATCTGTAATAATTACAAACATTCAGATAGATCGAAAAAATCACTGAAATATTCAATTGTTGTACATGTATAATATAATATTAAATTTCTACATATTTTGAAATATCTGAATAGTCATGTTCTTGTGCGAGAGACACACGGTCTAACTCATGGTAACACCTTATTTCAACAAATCCCTTTCGCATAGGGGTCTTTAGCAGTGAGGGAAAACCGGAAGATTTTATATTGATATGATCCTTGTCCTTGTCTTAGATTATTTACGGTTGTAACAGAACAGGTCGTTCTCCATTTGCACTCGAGCGTCGCGAGTGACCTGCTCGTACTCGGGATGTCCAATTTCTCAAAAGAGAACACTTTCATAGAATTTTAAATACTTTATTTCTTTAAATACAAATATAAATGGCCGAGGCGCGTGTCCGGGTCTTTTCTTCCTCTCACCAGCTGAAGGAAAGATTTTAAAAGGACGCAACTCTACCCTCGAACCCCTTCTCATCCTAAGCGGAATACATAATTACTCTGGTAGGACTTGCCGGCTGTCCAAAGCCAGAACTCCCGCTTGGGATGCTTACCTCAAGCGGAATAAATAATTACTGCTGCAAGGTTCACACCCCTCGTTTGTTCGTTCCTGGAGTTTGATGTCCACTTCAACCAAGGGTGATATCGTAGACAAGACTAAGACTGAATCTAACTTTCGTGTTCTCTTATCTAGTGACAGTCAATTCTGTTTATGAATTGTCAGATATCCTCTCACACAATAACTTTTGGTCTTTGAAGGAATTATTAGTGAGCAGAAATTCGCCCATATATCTGTTATCACTCACCACTTCAGTCAGTTATACAGAGGGATAACTCGTGTTTTCCTTTTGCGTTCGTCACTTACGATTGTTGAAACCTGTATTACGCATCTATCGTAGCAATGATCTCTGTGTTAAAATTATATTTGGAACGTGTTTAACCACTTCTATCAGATATGTGATAATGACTGACACCAATATTGTCCTTTAAATCACAGTTGAAAGCATTTTTATTTAGACAAGCTTTTAATATATATCTATACAACTTTATAGAGTTGTTCATATTTAACTATACTGTCTTTTTAATATTATAGATTCTGGATTGTATGTTCTTATCTATACAACTATATAGAAACCTTTTTTAATATTTAAATTACTTTTTACGCCCACATTTTCATGTCCGTCCGTCCACATTTTTTTGTTGTGGTAATTGTATGTAATGTATCTTTACAAGGCATCTGAACACATTTTTGTAAGATGGTGCGCTATACACATGATTTTATAACAATAATAACTAGTTACTTAACGATTGCCGGATTCTAAAGGATTATCTACGACAGAACATACTCTTTTTTCTTTTCCTGTCTAACTTTGGCAAGTTGAAATACAAACAACCAGTGGTGCTAATAAATATTTAAATAAGAAAATTACAATCGATATTATTTCAATATTTCACCTAATGAAGATGGTTACTATCGATTTTAGCTTTTACTCAGGTTAGTAAATCAACGTGTTATTTGTTTATAGTATTATTTACAGTTCTTCTAAACAACATGTCGGTACATACGTCTTACCAACATATTCAATAAGTATTTGTATAACAATTGATCTGAAATTTGACCAAACAATAGGCCTACCTCCTGTGTAGGATAATGTCTCTGGATTCAAACAATACAGTTCTTAATATGAAGTATATCTGGCCTGGGGCTTGTCTTGATTGGGTTATGTTTACCCAACATATGATCAATCGTCGTATGTTTTATGTTGTGCTAGGAATAAGCCTGAGTGAGATGAAGCTATCTGTTTAGCTGGCTGAAATGGCAGTATCAACCAAACATTGTACAGCAAGTACTAGTCTAACTTAAATCAAAGTATCAGACATATATGGTGAATCAAATGCTATTATGGAGAAATTGATTGTCGCATTATAGCCCACTGTCCGTCAGTTAGGCCCGAGTTAAGACGAGTGTTGGTGCAGCTAAATGATAGCCAAACAAAACATAGAAATACGCCCACGGGGGATAGCCATAGACAGTATTCAAGCTTTTCCGAAAGGAAAAATTGTGGCCTCCCGAGAGCGGACAAGCAAAGTTAAAGGGCCATAATAGCAATTGTCTTCAAATTGATTTCGAAAGTTCATCATCCTAAGGTTTGAAAATGATTATCAAAAATTGTGGCAAATAAAGTTCTATAACGTATGCCTTCTAGAAAGCGGACACTCCAATGAGGGTGGACTGGGCAACAGCATTATAAAAAAATCTTCTTTACCCTATAAATTTGGTTATCTGAAAGTTAGATTTGTTAAGATAATTTGTATTGTATTGCCCTTTCCCGAACCGATAGCATTGTTTTGTTGTGGGAATAGCATCATATTCGCCGTATAGACGAACAGTTTTAATTTAGACCAGCCTAGGACAAATTGCACCATAAGGTTTCTTGGTCCGGTTGTGATCGTGGGATCATCCTCTACAACATATCCAAAGTTCTCTGATTGCCGGGGCGGGGAAAGGGCCTAATTTACATACATTCAAAATGGCCTCCAAATGGGCCCCTGGAGTTTCAGAACTCCGTTAACCCCTGTGAGTCAGAAATTATCACAAATCTACCCCATGACGTCATGACTTTCTATTTCGACAATGATGATATCGGAATACAATTTTCAAAAAAACTGACTCGGCTCCAAGAAAGAAGTTAACTGATAGAAATTGAGATGTAAATAATCACTTTAGTATTAAATTACAGTCCAGTCTTTGTAATAAAGTGCTAACATTTTTAAAAGAGACAAACTTTTATTCTCAATTTTAATTGTATATATTTAATCATGTATATCGTTTTAAATATTTATATATGTAAAAGATTTATTATATTTACTTTTAATTAATATATTTTCTGTGATATTTGTTTTTATTTACATATATAAATTCAATTATGTGATATCGTTTTAATTTGTTTCGTTAGATTCACCATATGTTTGGCGCAATATAGCCCGGTTGGAGATGACGTGCCATTAAACAACATTACATTTCATTTCAGTCTTTGTAGTCTATCATATGTCCAAAATAGGGTTTATCTTATTCCAAGTTCGAAACCTTACGCCCCCCCCCCCCCGAATCAGTACACTGTGTCACATTCTACTGGACAGCCACACTAGATACTTTTAAGGATTGTTAATTGTTTTGGGCTCTAATAAGTCTAATTTGTCTGTCAAATCTCCATCCCCACTTTCTGGCCTTCATTCATCGCCCATCCACAACTACAACTGGTAGTACACACGGAAAGTCGGAAACTTTGCAACATCTGAAATTGGACACAGGGCAAGCTTTCCACCATCTTTTCACTAAACTTTCTCATGCGCAAGCTTTCTAGTGTTTCCAATGTTCGCCCACCATACAAACAAACATGACCTCTTCTATCATTGTTTGCGGACAAAGATTTCAGCGTGTTTGTGGAAGTTCTATTCCTCTTATATCTTTTTGAAAGCGACACCTTTGCCAATTCCAAGCAATCTGGATGTTGTGTCACACCAAGCCAGCTATGGCATGCACAAACGGAAGGTATAGTGTGACGTCCTAACAACCATCTTTGGACTTATCAAGTTGTGTAACATTGGCATACCCATAAACCAGGTTGGGCATCTTTGGCTTTGCAAGATATAACAGTAGAACCAAGAGGTCAGTGTCCACCTCAACACATGGGTACTACCTGATAGAGCCCGTTCGATTTTTGTCTAGGCAATGAACACATCGGCGTCCCCACTCACCTTCATGATTTCCACATTATCGTCTTCAAATTGTTCATACAAAAAAAATCTATGAAGTTCTGCTTATTGACAAGAGTGTAATACCTTCGGTTTGTATATGCTATAGCTGGATGTGTTACAACATCCAGATTGTTTGGAATTGGAAAAAAGTGTCCCTTTAAAAAGATTCGAGAGGATTCGAACTTAGAACTGGGTTTGTAAACACTAGAAAGCTTTCGCATGAGAAGGCTTGGCGAACAGGTAGTTAATAGCGTGTCCAGATTAAGAACTTACCGCAAACTCCATATGTTGTAAGTATCATGGATTAACTGTGTGCTACCAGGTGCAGTTGTGACTGGGGAAAGACGATGAATTAAGCCCAGAAAAGAATTTGAAAAACATAAAAATTATTTAGGACATGTGTTAGACTACTAAGTCTTGAGTAGAAATGGAACTGTAATTTGATGCCCATATTATTTACATTTAAATCTCTATCGGCTGTCGTCTTCCGAGATAATCAGTCATTTATTTTTTAAATTGTATGCTGACATCATTAACGCAAAATAAGACGAAAATGTGCTGATGTCATGAGGTTGATTTAAGATATGCCAACTCGCGGGGGTCATGTTTCTATCTGTAAAAATGTAGTAAGGCAAAAACTCAATATTAAAAGGAGTTATGAGACTCCAAGGGTACATTCGGTGGCCACATTGAATTTATGTATACGAGGACCCTTCCCAGCCCCTAATATCAGAGAACTTTGGATATGTTGTAGAGGATGATCACAACGGTACCAAGAAGCCTTCTGTTGCAATTTGGTGTAGGTTAACTCTGACTATGGATTACTTCAAGAAACTTAAAATTGTAAGCGTCGAAGGAAATGAAATGAAATGGGGTTTAACGTGTTACTTTTCTGTATCGACTGGGCTAGTGAAGACAGTCATACGTCATGCAGTATTATGGAAATCTTGACCGGACAGCGGCGCTACGACCTACTTTCATTTCGAATTTCAACTGTCACGGATTATTGTACGTGTACGCCAACGTTGACATGGGAACTCGGTTTTTCGTACCATTCGAACGACTAGAAAGTTCCTTGCCGGGCGGGGGGGGGGGGGTTGGATGGCTGAATGGTTAGCGTGCGCGCTGTATCATAAAGTCTGTCAGTGAGTCGACTGGCGTGGTTTTGAATCCCCGGTTGTACGTGACAAGGAGTAGGGTCGCCTGTCCAACCTCGTGGGTTTTCTCTGGGTCCTCCGGTTTCCTCCCACTGCTAAAGACCCGTATGCGCAAGCGAATTATTGAAATAAAATTAAACTGTTAGTCCCGAATGACCTAGTTTGTGTCCAGTGGAAGTTAAACCCCATTTCTCTCTCTCTCTCCCTTGCCGGGCGCTCCGTCCTGTACCACCGACAAGGAGGAGCCATGCTAGAAAATCCCGGGTAACTTTGTTGACCAACATCGGGAGCGAACTCCTTTGGTTAGCGAGCCAGCGTCTTATTCACTGGGTCGAAGGAACTACACCATCAGTTCAAGTTAGATGCTGAAAGGTTTTAAAAGGTATTTCTTATTTTTACTTCTGAAGAAAAGGAATACAAGTATACTTAAATAATATTTCTGTCTCAAATATCAATTGATCTAAATGTTCTGGTATATCAGATTAAAAATTATTAGAAATCATGCTGATGCTACAAATATAAAAATATTTTGTTTATTTTTTAATGTGCTGAAATTTATGTAAATTGTATATGACGTTATTTTGAAAAAAAAATTATATTAAAAAAAAAAAAAAAAAAAAAAAAAAAAAAAATGACTAGCAGAATAAACAATGCATATCATGTCTTTCATTTATATGTCACTTAATTAAGACAGGGATTTTGGTATAATAAATTTCACGATCCGTCAATTCTCTAATTGAATTTTTTCATTGAACTTTTTGAACTTTATTACAGGCGAAGCAAAGAGTTTGGTATTGCCAAAAAATACATACAGATATAATTAGTATGTATTGTAAATTATATATACATATAGATAACAATAACGTATTTATAATCCCACAACTTTTTTGCAAAATTCAATCAAAAACAGAAACGATTGAATGTAAATCAGTCTATATACATTCATATGTCATTATAATATGTGTTGCGATCCATTTGTGCCGACTTCCAGGTGCCAAAGAATGAAGATTTAGCTTCTTTAAACAATTTTACTATATTACACACTGAACGATACTTTACCCCCACCCCACCCCTCTCTCTCTCTCACACACACACTTACACAATACACATCATCTTAATATAGCTATTACATATGCTTAATCTCTAGACTCGCCTTCGAGAGGAAACAAATACCCCCTCCCCCCACCAAGACACTCACACTTAAATATATACAAACAAAAACCACCACCCCATTTATGATTTATGTATATAATATAATTTATAAAATTTGGAGAATTTATATTCCACTGATATTTAAAAATTATATTCAGAAGTAGGTCAAAAACTGAAAATTAAGAAAATTTATATTCGGTTAATAATAAAAGGGTATACTCAGTTAAGGTTCGCGATTCCCATTAGGTAAGGTTATCAAACTGTCATTCGCTTATTTTCATTGAGTAATGTAGATATTTTCTAAGATTAAGCAATTTTTTTATTATTATCTTCGTGATTCATTAGGTTTTTTTTAGCTTTTCTAGTGATAGGGAAAATACCAAAAATAACGCAAAAAATATTTTCTACGGAGATATATAACCGGGACAGCACCTCCGAATGTAAAATTCGGCATAGCTCTCATATTACAACATTTGGATAATCTGTTATATCTTTCGATTTTATTATATCGCCCGGTTACAATATTTAGATAATAGTTTTACTTGAATATTCGATTGAAGAGTTTTATATAATTTATAAAACCGTAGTTTTGTTCGTGATAATATTGATACGTCAAAAGCATTTTGTTGATCCCAAATATAAGAAAAACCCGGATTATTTAGAAATAATTTTATTTCAGCTGTCCAGTTTAGGGAATCACTTAACGATTTTGTTAATTGGCATACAGATTATCAAAAATAGATAATTAAAGAAAATGTATTGAAAATTGTATCCAATTAATTTATTCCGAGCGAAGTTTTGACAATATGCCCTAAATTGACCGGGAGTACCAGCCAGATTATCGTTTAATGATGATATGACAGGCGTTGTCCATATCTAAGTGATTATGTGAATAAAGAAATGAAATGAGGTTTAACGCCCTACTGTTCTGCTCCAGATGGGTTATGCGGATCTTTAACTATCTACAACTAGCGATGCATACAGTTCTTAGAATGTTGATCAAATAATTGTTATTTGTTTGGGTATTTTCTCTCTGTTGTGTCTAAGTGCAATAATTGAATTTTTTGTATGGTAAAACCTGAATAAATCGATGTCGATTGATATCATTCTGAAAAACTTGGAAGGATAAATTGAACGTTTACAGGACTCTAATCAAATCAATACATCTTGAGTTATAAAGTTGTACGGTACGCCGCTTCAGTGCAAAAGAATTAATCTGAAATAAGAACTTAAAAATGCCTAACTGGTCTTGAGATGTAAGAATACTTGAGCAGATGTTTCATTTTTGTTAAGATGCCAATTTACATGATCCGGGGTTACTTGTGGCTAATTTCAATATTTCAAATAGGACATACAGTTTTAATTGAGGAGTCGCGATGGAGGTTGTACAGACACCAAGCTCAGCTAACAACCAACTTTTTTCAACAAACCAATTCTAGATTTAAATTTCAATGCACTACGGATTGTTCTAGATTGTCAGCATGTAAAAGTTTTAGCTTTGATGTTGTATCTAAAAGATGTCATTTCTACAATTTCATACCACTACTATCCAACCCAATGACGGAAACTAATGATCTGTTAAAATATTACTCAAAACGAAGAGGTAAGGACTTTCACTTTTGTTTTAAATTCATTTAAACGTAAAAGAGAAGGGTGTACAACACACGGATGACGATATTCCCCCCCCCCCCCCACAAAAAAAATAAAATAAAATAAATAAACAAGCCAACAGTGAGGCTGATGGACATTCTAACTCAATTAGAACGAGAGTTATTGTGTCTCAAAAAGTGAGGCAGGCAGACGGGCGGACCCCTTTTAGTAGTCCCCTGCTTTCTTCGAGAAAAAATGTACGCCGTTTAGTTTTCATGTTTTAGATCAGTGGTTCTCAACCTTTTTTTGCCAAAGTCACACCTTGGAACACATGGAAAAACAGCGGCACACCTGGCTAAATATATATGAAAAATATTTGAATTTTGCAAAATAAAATCACGGTAAGTCATACGCATACAACCGTAGACACAGACTAGTCATAGACACATAGAATGACTAACTACACCCAAGAAAAACACAGCTATGAACTTACTTTATTGCAGTGTTTCGAATTTCATCAGTTAAATAACTGGCTTCTTTAGTGACAAATTGTCTTAGTGTGCGAAATTTCGCAGCACACCTAGGAAGATCTCGCGGAATCACTGTTTTAGATAAACCAATATTTGTAAAGATTACATGGGTTGAAATTATTATCGAAACGAAATCGAGTTAGGTGTCCTCCTTTTCTCCACCCACTGGGCTAATATATTTTAAAAAAGAATCGAAGTGAAACCTACAATTTATACCAATCATTTTTTTTTAGTTCATATGGGTTGTGTTACGGGCCTTTATGCCAGGTTCTTGACAACATTGGTTTAACTTATATAATACTTTTATTCTTCTTTTTAACATATCATGTACAAAACTTAAGACTTCGTAATTGGCTTGTGTTGAGGGAGCCATGGTCCTAGGTTGGCTTGACACCCTTGGGTGCCAACTCCCGACTAAGTAGCATGGCCGCTGTCTGGTCTTAACTCGAGACCTGCAGGTCCCAAGTTTACTTCTAAACGCCCTTGCCTAGTCTCCCCTTCTCGTCTCGTCATATCAGATTTAACATTCAATACAGTTTGCTTATAAGACAAAAGGAAATGAAATAAAACAGGCCATGTTTTTTCAGATGTTGTGTACAGCATTGGGGTCACCAGAGGACCAACTCTACCGACTTTCGGCATTAAGTGACTGCGTGCCCGTTTCAGAGATATGCCCCATTTACCAAACATTTTGTGAACGCAATAGAGGCTAGTTCTTTTTAAAAACTAACAACTTATAGTACTTTCTATTCCGCCCCTTGGAGTTACAGCTTGGCATAAAGCATGTGAGAAGATGACCCGTATAAATTTCAATTCTGGTGTGACGCATTAGAATTTGTTAATTTTTAGATTTTAGGACTTTCTATTTCAAAAATATATTTCATGCCTGGAATAGCTTGTTAATAGATTTGGTCACTATCCCAGTTTCTTTACGGTTAAGCTGTTGTCTATTTCTATCATTTAGTATCCTAATGTATTGTAATTTGTAATCAAATGCTCGTTGAACAGTCGGTTCCGTCCGCTTCGTTTTGTATATTATTATTGTGTCGTTTGTGAATCAGCCATTACTAACTACCTTTGGATTGTCTTGTAAGATATGGTTATCTTTGTTCATTGCAAATGGCGCCCGAAACCATAGAGTATATGACTCATGTAGGTTACTGATTTTAAAATGTTCATTGTTTTAGGTTTAGCTCCTTTAAGTCATCTGGAAAACTAAAAACGACGGAGAAATAAATTGCAGCCTGTTGACAGTTATCCAGACATTCACGCAGAACAATCATAGCTATGAAGCAACATTACATTCACTATGTACAAAGTTGGAAGTTTCTTTCGAACTTTAATGGATGCGAAAAGCAATTATTTCATTAAAATCAATAAAGAGCAGTCTTTTTTCTTGACTTTTGTGAGGAATCCTATGGATTTATATCTTTAAAAAAAATATTAAATCACAATCGATTATTGATCTAATTCGAGTTTATGTAATATATTATTTATACAATTGCCATGGTTACATTTTTGTCTATGTATAGAACTGCGTGACATTATATACTAAAAGTGGATTAAGCTGGTGCGGGGCATGTCAAAAGGGGTACTAGATTAGAAAAATAAACATAACCATGTCTGGGCCGCCGAGTTAATCCCTGTCTATTTCTTACGTTTTAACTCCGTACATCTTATCAAGGACTTTACACAATACCCTGCATATTTCGCCATTAATTCCGATTGGCTACTAACCCAGTTCTGGACCACTCGGATTCCTCTATAGCAAATATCACCGCTAAAATCACGTCTCGCGCTTTTTAGCTAAAATGTATACCTGTGGTGACCGAGTTGTAAAGTTCAAGGTTCGTTCAGTATCAAGGCTCCAGTGGAGGTCGCCATGTTTTATACGAGTATGTGTTTGTGTCACGATCTCTGATTGGACAACGATATCGTTCACGTGGTAAAGAGGGATATAAAGTTTCTATAACTTCGGGAATGTCAGACCAATCTAGGAACGGCTAGATATTGTAAAACTCGTGGTCGTTGCATAAGGAACGTGCAGTTTTACATACTATGGTATTTATGTTTAATATGTGTGACACCAGATACCACACCCCCATTAATTACTATTAAAATAATAAACGACCCAGTGGTGGATTCACAGCGTAACTCTCTAGTATCAGTGCAGAATCACTTTAGCACGGGAGCGAACATGTTACTTTTTTACTAGAAAAATCTAGCACTGATTGCATAAATGCTAAGCATTTATCGACACCAGAAGGCCATAACAACTTGAAACGTGGGCACAGATGGTAAAACCGGTAAAGACAGCAACGTACGTTTGTTTCCATGGAGAAAAATGTATGCGCTGTGCATATCTTGATGACTTTGGGGCTGACTTGCACGCAGTCAGACAGGGTGTAATTGGCGACGGACAGTGTCTGCGGGATCCTCACATGAGCATAAGTGCGGGATGTTGCCGGGTGACGTGCTTGTCTGGTCCAGGTCTTTAATGAAAACCTTGTTTGCTGAAAAGGACAAGCCGAGCTCGGGTTGGCAGCATGATGGCACCCCGAATTACCAAAATCGCGAGTTTCTTGATGTTATCATTGACACATTGTTTGATTTTCCATAGGGCTGGGTATCGATAGTGATTTTTACTATCGATAATCGGCAATGAAATATCGGTCGATAATCGGCAATGAAATATCGGTCGATAATCGATAGTATCGAAAACAAACTTATTTTCACGGTCGTCATCAAGACTGGATACAGTGTAAGTTCAAAGTTCAAAACCATACGAAGTTGCGAAAGATCGTTTGCTCCTGTCTAAGGAGATTTATTTGGAAAACATTAATAAAACTTGTTATATCACGTATATATACGTAAATTGATGTTGTTTATTATTAAAATAATGCAGCCGTGGTTCCGAATGAAGAAATATCGTAAATAATTATGCTAAGAGACCAAAATGAACTTGTTCCGATTCAAAACATTGCGTACGTGCGCACGAAAATATCAATATGGCGGACAATTCTGTGTCGTTTCGTGTGCCAATAGAGAACCATTATTCGTATAATATATAAGTAAATTGTTGTTGTTTATTATTAAAATCGTGCAGCCGTGATTCCAAATGAAGAAATTGTATAAATAATTATATGAAGGGGTCAAAATGATCATGTTCCGATTCAAAACATTGCGTACATGCGCGCAATAATATCAATATGGCGGTCAATTCAGTATCGATTCGTGCGCCAATAGGGAAACTTGTACAAAAAGTAAAATAAAATAAAACAACTACCTGTAAAATGATAAATTTATTTCAAAAATATATTAATAAACGATAACCACGTTTACACATGCAGAAAAATGCTGGACTTATTCTCAAGTCCAAATCAAACAAAAAACAATTTCTTACAATTTACAAATTTAAACTGACACATGTTCTCATTAAATGTAAGCTTACAAAATAATCCTTAATATTCAAAAAGGTAAGAAAGATAAACACTCGAAACAAAATAAAAACTCGGAAAACCGGAATCTAAAACTGACCATACGCATATAATTTCAACAAAGTTCTCAAGGGCAACAGTTAATAATTTTTATTTAAAAATATAACTTTGTCAACATTTTCGGCCAACAAACAACTTCTCTGCTTATTAACCACAAAACCGGCAACACTAAATACCCTTTCGCTGGGCACAGAGGTTGCAGTTATTGAAAGATATTTCTTCGCTAAGTTAGAAATATTAGGATAAATAATTCCATACCGCCTATACCATTCCAAAGTGGATAAATCTTCTTTTCTACTCTCCGACATAAATCTAGTTACTTCTTGCCGAGCAAGTTGTCGAGGAGAAGAAGGTTGCCCAAAGTCATTCATCTCATCCTCTGAATCCACGATGTCCGAAAACCAATCAGGTCGCAGTCTTTTGGCCAGTGTGGGGGTTGAGATGTTGTCTGAGGAAACTTGTTCTGGGTCATCCAACAATACTTCATCAGTCTGTTCAGACATGCTCATTTCCACGACTGTATCCCTCAAATGTGTTTTGCTTTCATTTAGTTCTGCCGTAAGTAAGTATTTCAAAGACCTATATTTGACATCTAGCAACATGGCTAATGAGAGAACCTTTCGCAATTCCGTATATTGATATCTTTTGTTAAGATTATTAACCATTGCTGTTTTAACTTGTTGTACGGGTTCACTATCTTCGTCAGAAATAGACAAATGTTTGTTTAGTTTTGAAATAATCGGAAGTATCAATGAATTACTGGGATTTTGTTCCGTAGATACGATCTCCGTTGCATCTTTAATTACTTTATATAGTTTTACTACATCTTCAGCGAGCGTTTGTTCGTGTCCTTCTAATATCATGTTTCTGCAGTCCTTTTTAATTAATGGATCGTTGAAAGCAGCGTGGATAGGTACTGTTTGCTCCAATATTCGGCAGAGCATGTTTTAAGAGCTATTGCACCTGGTTTCAACATCTAATAAGAGCTTGAGTTCCGGAAAACCTAACATGTTTTGTTTTTGCTTGAGAATACCAGTGCCAAGCGAACTACGTTTGAAGTAAGCAACAAGGGTGCGACATCGACTCAAGACATTCTGTACAGTTTTATTGGCTTTTAACCCATCCTTGGCCACTAAATTCAGGGTGTGAGCGAAACAAGCTATATGTATTTTGTCCTCAAATAAATAAATGGCTTTGATTACATTGTATGCATTATCCGACACAACGAAATCAGGTGCTATTCCCCATTCTGTCATACACGAGTCTAAAGCATCCTTTAAATGTTCTCCCGTGTGTGAACCCGGTAATTCGCGAGTTTGAAGAACAAATGAACCCATCTCCCACTCTTGGTTGATGAAATTAACGGTGACTGTCATATAGGCTTGAGTGGAAAGAGATGTCCAACAGTCAGTTGTGATGGAAGTAGAAAAGGCATTCTTGAGTTCAGTTGCCACCTTTTCGCGAGTGTCGTGGTACATTTTAGGAATGATTTCTGTACTGAGTGTTTTTCTAGTTGGAACCTGATATTTGGGCTCTGCAATATGCAAAATATTTCGAAAATATTTCGATTCAACAGTGCTGAACGGCTTTAAATCTTTAATTATATATTCACCGATTGCTGTTGTTAGTTGAATAGATTTTGGGTTTTTTGAATTAAGGTTGTTAATGCCCTGGCTAATTGTGGGTTGATTAGTGTTTGAACTTGACGACGCTTGAGCTGTCAATTCATCAGAGTGAGATTTGTCTAAGTGATATTGTAAGTTGGTCGTACTTGATTTGTACGGAATCTTAGCAAAGCATTTCTTGCATACAGCACAAGCTTTATCAATTTCATGAGAATCGTCCTTGAGATAAAACAAAAGTGCTTCCACTTTTAGCTTTGCCGGGAAAATCAACAAGCGTTTTGTCGTCCATGTGTGCTATTTATTGTACCGGGTACTCTATTACTGAGGCACACGTACAGAAATAGTGAACTGTACAGACGAATTCTGAAGCTTGCAAAGGGAAATAACTCTAACTTTATTTACACACCCGGGTATCTCCGATTTAGCGATATTCAACAATAATTTCTTCAAAACTAAAGTAACGTTTCAATGAGAGTGAATTTATGAAAACGGCTGTTCAATAAGCAGTGTATTATGATTAACTGAAAGAAAAAATTGACATTTCAGACGCAAGAAAAATAGACGAAGAGCGATAATCGATAGTCATGATTGGATGTCACACCCAGAGATTTGCAATTTTAAATTCACAAATGTGATATAATTTCATTGTGTGATCAAAACTATATTAAATTAAAAATATACTTAATTATACATCGAAATTGATGATTGGACTAATTGAATATTTTGATAAGATAATTTTAAAAGATCTCTTAACTATGTCCTGTAGAGCGCTTACAGCAAGTTCGTCCGTGTTGACATGTACAATAAAGTTTTAAAAAATCGAATAATATCATTGATTTATAAACTTTGGTGTGTAGCAGATGTTTAAAACATTAATCTGTATATTTGGGGAGTTAGCTTACCTTACCGTTGTTTCCAAACTCGCGGACAAAATTGCCACTATTCCTATGTATTCACCATTATAACCGATTGATTTTCGGAGGTTGTTTTAGGTTTACTGTAGCAACCCTGACCCATATTTAGCGATGATGAACTTTGACGAGTGATAATTTGATCATCGGGCATAGTTGCGATTTTGTCTGCAAGTTTGGTAAGAATCGTCCGCTACCTCTCCGACTTGCTTTTTTAAAATGCAAAACTAGTTTACGGATGCAACTTTTTTTTGCAGGTAGTTGTCCTCCCACTTATACCTTCATACCGACAGACGGACGATGTATTTTTGTATCGAATACGGCAAAGAATTTCGATGATGCTTTAACGCAATGCGAGACCGATGGAGGCACTTTAACATTTGTAGAAACTGAAGCCGACAGAAACTTTATAAAAGATAACTTTGGTAAGTAAAAGAGATCCCAATCCCACAAGAACTTGATCAACATATTCTATAGCTCCCAGGTATCTTTTCCGCCTTAACATCAAAAACATAATACCATTTTATACACAAAGAGCCTCGGTTCGAATCTAAAAATCTATTTCATTTAAAGTGTATTTTGTTTTTTCTAGTGTCGCGATTAAATACGCGAATCATGTTCATGATTTTGAAAGAAAAACCCGGATCCGTTATTAAAGTCCTGCACATATCAATGATCGTTTTTGGCCGACGGCTGCATTTCTTGTCAGCGACATACTAATCATCATAGTGAAAGCTTAACGCACGCCATGACGATGCTCAACTTTTATATCTAGGCACCGACGTTTCGTGGGCGGTTGTATGTTTTGAAGGAGATACCCGCGACGCCTTCGTGGTAAGACGGGGATACTTAATTAAATGATCACAACGGTGAAAATAAACAAGTTAATGCTAGTAATTGCTTCCCCTTAGCTCATGAGCAATTGTGTTTTTCTCCCTTTTCCCATTATACATGGCATTTTTGACTTTTAGTCTAAAATCAAGGCAGGTGATTGAATGTCCATTTTCAGTAAGGTTTTGATGAATATTCATGACCTTTAGGCGGAAGGACCAGGAAGTAAACACATGAATTAGGGAAAATGACTTCACTGCCAATAGATTCCTTAGACCGGGCCTATCAATAGTTTTATTCGGATGATTATTACTTGTTGCGCTATTTGATGGTCGGAATGTTAACAAATTTGTTATAGGCCAAGAAAAAGCCATGGATTTAACATAGAAGTCAATGGGCAGAGAATTACTCGCTGAGTCCAGGACTAACCGTATAACAAACTCCAGAGTTATCTTCCTTCAACCCCTGTTTCATATTATTAAGGTCAACACAAATAGATACATAACACGACGGTTTGCAGTGGGTGATCGCTGATTTTGCATGAGGAACAAGAACCCAATATTTATTATTTATATCGTTTGTACGGTATGTTGGAAACTGGTTGAGCATTATGATTATAGTGTTGAATACCGCACTGTAACCATGTGAATTTTTGCTCCATTTAAGAGGTTCCTTTGTCGTAAACTAATATTATACATGCTTTTCGAGATTGGGTATTTGGACTATAATACACGGCCGAAAAAAACGGATGTTCCATACGAATCCAATCATTAAAATTGTACCAGTCGATCCCATTTATTACATGTACAATTTATTGAAGAATTAAACAGGGTATGACGTAACATTTTCATGAACGGATCAATGTAATTTCAAGTTGTCTCCCAGTTTGTGTCATGTGTATAACGGTGTGAACTTGTGGCCAAAAAGCAACAAACTTACGACGGCCATCTTGTATCTTCGAGATTTCAGCTGTCCACGAATTTATATCTAAGCTTCTAAACCACTCAGATCACCATCTTTATGTCTAAATCTACATTTTTAGGCCCAATGAATACAATCGTACTATCTAGAAAAGGCACTATTTCCTCCCAATATATTATGTCGGCCATCTTGTATATTCAAAATTTACGCTATGTAAAACGCTATGTCTACCAATATCTCAGCTTCTAGGCCACTTAGGATAGCAAACTGTGTGTATAAACCTACATTTTGAGGGCACGGGGCAAAGGAATGCAATTATCTAGAAAGGATCTTTTACTAATTCTTTATTTACAAAGTTCGGAGGGTTGGTTGACCGAACGGATAGCACGTGCGCGCTATATCATAAGGCCTGTCATTGAGTCAACTGGTGTGGTTTTGATTCCCCGGTTGTACCTCGTGGATTTTCTCCGGGTCCTCCGGTTTCCTCCCACTGCTAAAGAACCCTACGCGCAAGCGAATTATTGAAATAAAATTGAACCATGTGTTAGTCCCGAAATGACCTAGTTTGTGTCGAGTGGACGTTAAACCCCATTTTTCTCTCTCTCTTTATTTAAAAGTTCATTTTCTTAAAAAAAAACCTCGCATATCAATATCTTAGCTTCTGAACCAGTTGGGATGACCATTCGTCATGCATAAACCTAAATTCTTGAGGTCTACAAATACAATCATGCAGTCTAGAAAAGATCAAATTGTTGTTATTCCCATAAGGAAAAAAACCAAATCGGTATTCTTAAATCTACCAATACCTCAGCTTCTGAACCAGTTAGGTTCGCAATCTTGGTGCTCAAGTAAAGCACAAGGATCAGATTGCTTTTATTAACACAAGAAAGAAATCGCTCAAGTAGGTTTGAAAACAAATCTGTAAAGGTAAGTTGGGAAACAAAACCGTATCAGCATATGATCTTACGGTACTGTAGTCAATGAAAACATTCCAAGGACTCTAGAAATGTGTTAGATAATATATTATCATCACTGAGTTCATGCAATTTATTTGGAGTAAGTGGCGCATTTTCTAGATGATGATATAACTCTAATCCTTGGTCGTGCAACTGCACGCTCAGACACCAAGATTGCGTGCCTAATTGGTTGATACAGGTTTTTGCATAGAATAAATCTTGAATATCCAAGATGACCGCCATAATATATTTGTAGGAAGTGGTGGATATCAAACATGTAAAGCTAAGGTGATAAGTAGAATTGGTGGACATGTTGGCTCCTTTATCATTTTGTTAAGCTGCCTAACTATAGGCTTCATAGGCACCTCGTCTACACAGGAATTTAAAGCGTTGTCATCCCGGCTCTCAGACGTTGTTTTTCGTCATGGTCATTAGCATATTTACAAAAATTTGAGAAACTTTAACCTGCAATGCCAAGTGTTAAAGTGAGATTGCGACTAAAAACGCTTTGTGTCGCTTATGTGTGGTTCAAATTGTATAAAATATATTGTAATGAAAATCTCTAAAGATTATGAATCGCCAACGATACCGAATCTTCTGCTATTTTTTTTCAGTCAAATGTAAGATCTCATTTTCGATGCTGCACCACATAAAGTCCAATATAAAAAATACCAACACTCTTTATCAAAAATACCCCGAATGTAATTAGAGGCGCAACACAAAATTCTAAACCCATGACTTAAAGTGTCCTTCAATTAGTCACCGCTAGATATGATCATACGTCGGATTGTGAAACCGTATGTGAGAGGAGGCTGTGAACGAAAACGCAACCGAACATCTTTTCGGATACAATTTAGTAGCGATGCTAGGTCTCTAATAGGTGTTTGAAATACCTTTATGAATTTTTTAAAATATGTAATCAAATATATTGTGTTTCTCTTTTGTAGCCTTGGATATATCTTATCATTTTGTTGGTGGTACCAACCGGTATGGACCCAATAGCAGTAGTATATTCTATTATTGGTTAAATGGTACTCCAGTTGGTGGTCTGTGGGCGCCTGGTGAACCCGATGGTGGAATAGACAAATGTAACGCTATATCACCGGAACATGATTATTATATACGGGATATCATGTGTGCAAATCTTTATCGTTTTATCTGTGAAATACTTGTGTAACAAGGCAAAGGTTTCTGGCATCTTGCCATTTCTGTATGCCATTTACATACTTACATACTCAAAATTTAATTGTATTTGAAAGCATAATATGCGTAAAGTGGACAAATATTGTGGCCATGGGGGTTCGAAGGCGCTATCTAGGGTTCTGTTGCTAAATTATCAAAGCGCATAATAAGCCCACCCTTGTTTGTGGTCGCTGTTACTACTGCATTTCCTTTTTTCTATATCCCTTTATTTGTCTGCAATTGTATTACATAATGGCGGCTACGTTAGCACATGTTGGTGAGTTTCAGGTACAATGTAATGCTGGTTTTCTTTCGAACACATACATTTTTTAAGTCGATAGCATATTGTAATCCTTTGTGAAATATATCTTAAAATGTTACAATTGTACAGCTGTCTATTTCTGGAACGCCCAATTTCACTTAATGAGACGTATTTGGAAATCCAAAAATATCATATACTATTATATTGTTACCTTTTTTACTTTGTACGAGTGGGTTATTTGTGAATAAACTCTCAAACAGTTTTACAAAACGATCCTGTCCCTTCAGACCAATGATGTCGCCCAGGTTCAACTGCGCTAATTGTCTTTTCAGCTGAGAATATGTAGAATAGCAGACTTTTTTAAAACAAAGGTTACCAGGCAACGAAACATGCCTACCAGCAGCTGAATCGTTCGACAAATTATACGTTACACAATGCTTAAAAAAAGAAAAGCTCCAGACCATAATTAAAGCACGTAAGATGTTAATACGATTTCGTAAAGAATCGGTAATAACTTTGGTAGTTATTTTTTTTTAAATAATCAATAAGATTTTTCCATGCAATCGATCAACTCATATCAGTTTCATATATATATATGCCTATATAGATTATTGTAGCCTCTGAATGGTTAGCGTGCGCGCGCTGTGTCATAAAGTCTGTCATTGAGTCGATTGGCGTGGTTTCGAATCCCCGGTTGTACGTGACAAGGTGTATGGTCGCCCGTCCAACCTCGTGGGTTTTCTCCGGGTCCTCAGGTTTCCTCCCACTGCTAAAGACCCCTATGCGCGGGCGAATTTTTGAAATAAAATTGAACCATGTGTTGGTCCCGAAATGACCTAGTTTGTGTCGAGTGGACGCTGAAGAGAATATAATTCTTCCTGTGAATAAATTAATCAACTTCATGACATGTAGGGCCATAGTTCATGTATCTAAGGTACTAACACGATTTCGTAACAAAAGAAATTGTAATCGAGAAATTAAAAGACTTCTACCTTTCAATAAGGTGGGTAGCGAATATACATTTCAGAAAGATAGGTTAATAATTGCAGCCAATAAAACGCTAACAAGATTCCGTGAGCAAGGAGCATGTCAAAAATCAATAGGTATATTTATTTCCATGCAACAGTCAACCCGAATCAGTTTCATAAATGTATATGTATTTGTTTTACCTCTATTGTGCTAAATCTGAGTGTCTGATCTACGAGTGGGGGTGACAGAAATTAATTTGAAATAGGGTTTTAAAGTCCGACTGTGCTGCACCGACAGGGCTTATGAAGAAATGCAGTGAACTATGAGGGAAAATTTATCCGAACAGTTGCGATATGACCTACCCTTATATCGAATTCCAACTGTCAAAGGAATATTTTACGTGCACGCCAATGTTTACGCGCGAACTCAGCTTTTCTGTCCCACCCGAACGACTAGACATCTATCCTTGTCAGGCCCTCCCTCCTGCACCACTGACAAGGGGAAACAAAGCCGGAAAATCTCGGCCAACACCGGGGGGCCAACCCAAGATCTACAGGCTAGCTAGCCAACGTCTTACTCACTGAGCCACCGCAGCTCCGCAGGGATGACGGAAATATATATACAGCCACATTTCAACGTATGGGTGCCAACCGGAGAGACTTGTAATAACTTTCTGAAAGCCTCACTAAAAAGTATGTCATACTTATAGAGATGGCTTAATTTCTGGGGTAAACAAACCACTTGAACTTTGTAAATGATACAACATTATGTATACTAGCCAATAACAGACCAGCCGTTTATGAATCGTCGATGATATTTGTACTAATTCAAATGTAAATGCCAATCGATACTGGTTTCAAGTATCGATTATCACCGACCATCGATTATTTTTTATGGACTTCATACAAATGAAGTACATATAATTTCGCGATAATCGATGTCTTAAAACTGTGCCGATTATCGATCTTCAAAACGCTTTACAGACGATTGTCGGCAATATCGATATTTTATGTCTGTCCTAATTCAAGGCCATAACCGTAAGAGCGAGATATCTCGATCATCGAGACAAATCCTCAAATTAGATATAGTATATTTTTGATTATTTCTGAGATTATTGTACCATGTAAGGTACTCAATAGGAAATAGATTATTGAATCAATAAAGAAAAAAAATAGACATTTCTAGAGTAACAATGTGTGATATTAACTTTCTCACGGCTTAAACTACGCTAATATATACTTAAAATCAAACTACCAACGATTGATAATCTCCTGGCTTGGATTCAATCGGCTTTAAAACAGGCCCATCAATTTGGTTTACGGCAAATACAAATAATTAGATATAATTTTCAATTGGTCATATCTTTGTAAATACTGAAAAGAATTGGATCATCTTTGGACTGATATTACTATTAGAGATTCAACTTCCACACTATTGCAACGGATTAAATAGCGCTAATATCACACATTGAGTCTTTAAATAAATTTGATTTAGAAGAGAATCGCTGTAGCAAGTCTTATATTTGAACCAGGTAGCTCTGATATCAATATTATTTAAGGTCACGATAAATAATTAAGGTCGATACTTTAGGTACACATTCACCAAAGTAAGAGAACATTGATTTACCATATCTGTAAGTGTGTCAGAGTCGATTTGAAATCAATCCAGCATAGCGTTATTGACAAGCAACATCAGGTGAAAAACCAGTGGTTATTATTTAAAGGGCATATCCCTTTCCTTTCTAGTAATGATTTCCATGACAGCTCTAAAAATATATTTTAGTTTGTTGAATCATTAACAACGTATAAATATTGCAGTGTACCCTACGCTTTTTTTTTCATTTTCGTGACCTATCATCTTCCCCATGTCAAATATTTATCGACAGTATTTGCAAGAAATTTTTTACAAATGAACATCAGACCACATTTAAATTTAATCTTATATGGAAATACAACCCTGAAATCAATAAAAAAAAAGGTAGAAAATAAGACATTAATTAATTAAACTTTTACCATGTGTACTAAATAATGTTCTCCGTTTTTTGTATGTCTTTTTTATGGATTAAATGGATTAATGTGTTGTGTTTGTTGCAAATTTATATCAGTTGTACTTATTTAAAGCGCCCGAGAGCTGCTCGCTGAGTTGAATATATGCGCTATATGAATTAATTATTATTATTATTACTTAATATAATATATACCCCCCTCAAGAAAAAAAACCTCCAAAAGTTTGAGTTGAGAGTTAAGTTTAGAGAGAGAGCATTTTCACAAGGAATTTGCTGTCACTTGCATCATCAAGCGAATACAATTCTAATGCATCAAGTCGTTTTTGCTTAAATAGCGCACAGTCGACAATAGCATGACGCAGATTACATGTAAGAAAAAGGCCAGTGTTCGCACACGCACAATGTTCTATGCAACAAGGTTGGATCATCGATCCTAGCGTACGCACGCACCTTCATAAATACTCTGCAGGCTTTGCTAAGAGACCACAGAGAAGATAGGATAGGGCTCTAAGTTCTGATGGATTTCACTGAATACTCGCACGTCGTTATCCTGTTTAATTCGTTCTAACCATTTTCTATCAGTTTTACAGAATCTTTTACTATTTTTTCCAACACACTTTACTTGGGAAGGTCCTAGATACGATGAAATCCTGGATATAATTCGAGGGATTATAACTTTTTAAAATTTTACTAACATCAGCAATGAAGCCGCGTGGTTGTTCACAACAATTGTATGTGTATACGATTCACGCAGATCTGATGGGATAGGAAATCTGCCCTTAGGTTCAGCAGTTGCCTTAGAACGAAAAGTGTCTGTATTGATATATACGATTCTAAAGGACACCATCCTATTAGGCGTTCGCATATGTCAGTTCTATATAGTATTAGTTTGATAAAGTGTCTCTGTGCTCTTTCAAGCATTGCCGGTTAAATTGTGGACAGATTGTTCCAAATTTGTCACGATTTACGTAGCCACATATTATATATGACATCTACTATATCAGTTAGCACGTGGGAATTTATTTTTTGTTGAGGGATACATTCTTTTAGGTTGTATCAAAAACAAAAACAGAAACAAAACAAAAAAAATAATAAACAAAACACGATACCCCCATTATATCAGTCCGTGTATCGGTCCGCAATTGTTTGTAACCTTCTAGAAATTATATTCTGAGCATATATTCCAGTTATGGTCTAATGTAATAAAAACGCACACCTTGTCTATAAACCGAAAAACGCCGATGTTGTCTGTAAAAAGAAAAGCACAGACGTTTTCTTTAAATAGAATAAAACTTGTATGGATACACGGGCGCGATTTAGTTGTCAACAACGCAAAAACAAATCACCTTTTTATTATTATTATTTTATTATATCTGTTTTTCATTTTTCTTTCTAGGTTATTGGCATATATCACCTGTTAATTGGACACTTATATCATTACAAAAATCCTAGTAAACAGTCACGACTACAATGTGTCTTCATTGCGCAGTCGTCACGTGATCATTCCAGATGCATCTACGGTAAACAGTCACGCCCACAAACAAAAAAGGGAACAACTCTTCCGCCGTTGATATGGTCAATTACCCATAATGCATCAGGTGGAGATAACTCCTCACTTCCGAGTAAGTTCCTACTACTATCATGTAAAAGAATACCCTGTCACACTCATCCGCGATTATGCTGGCGCATGAGGCAAAGCGTAGTAAGGTCTCTGAGAAAGATTGGGTTACGCAGTGGAGACTGTCAAGGACGGAAGAGTCGCACCTATAAGCTACCTTGAGCTCTAAACCCTAACGCTTTTTTCTTATGTCCATGCATAACTCAAGCGCAGTGGACAAGCGCTCTGAACAGAATGATGTAACGCCGCGGTACTGTCGCCATGCCGGCGCAAAGCGAACTACACGAGCTTATCGTGTACGTAGCTATAACCCGTACAAACGACATGGGATAAAATCCATGATAAGCGATAGCTTACAGCGCGTTCTTGGTCCGCTTAATTAATACGCCCTTGTTGTGCTCTGGCTACGTTCTGTATGGTTTCAGTTCGCACAAGACGCTGTTGCTGTCCAAAAAGCATATCAGTCCAGTAAATGCACAATAAGAACACACCTAAAAGGTACGTATTAGCAGCACATGAAGCCTACTGGACGATTTCAGAAACCGCAAATCGCTTCTATGAGTTATTGCCAAGTTCAGGATATACTCATGTGGTTCGTTTATCGCACCGCATTTTTTAATTTGTTGCATGTCCAAAACGTAAAATTGATTCGTTTTACTAATTATTAAACGAATTAAGTATTTTCAATGGCTACGATAATGAACAAACTCTCCATTATCCTCATTTAAATGTTAAATTATTATATGGCAAGGGTGTTCTAACCCATTTACTATCTCGGCCATCCGATGCTCTAAAGATTGCATTATGGACTTGCCATTTAAATATTTCTAAATGATAAATGATAATGAAAAGTTCCGATCTGTGAATTTCAGTTTGAGAGCGGTCTCTAAAGACACATACAACATTCGCCCACTACAATGTATGAAAATAGACCATAATGCTATCAAGACCCTGAATCGAGTTGCTCCAGCTGCTAAAAGTGGACATCAGAATTTCTTTGTTGCGGTTGGCTTCCATAAACCCCACCTGCCCTTTGTTTTCCCAGAAGAATTTCTGCATCTTTATCCAGAAGAAAGCATATGATTACCCGATAATCCACATGCCCCCGTAAACATGCCTCAAATAGCCTGGATTCATTACATTACGGAACAGTTGGGAGTGTATCATGATATCAATCGTCTGCATGCAACGGTGCCATTAACAGTACGCTGCCTGGGACGTAGTGATATATCTTAGAGGAACTTACTATAGCGCTTTATCGTATACAGATTCTATAGTATGAAAAGTAAAGCCAGAATTGGTGAAGTTGAGGTTAGCTGAAAGTACGATCGTATCATTTTCGGGAGATCATGGTTGGCAGCTAGGTGACACGGTGAATGGTGTAAACATACTAATTTTGAAGATGCAACTCACGCTCCTATGATGGTTCGCGTCCCCGGACTGACTGATAAAGGGTTAGTAATAGAACGCCTAGCGGAATGTGTTGATCTCTTCCCAACCCTTGTTAAGGAAGCAGGGTTTGATCCACTGCCTCTTTGTCCCGAAGACTCAACTGCAACAGCTCTAGGTAGAGAAGGGACACGTTTGATGCAATAGGCAACCCGGGCGTTTTCTCCCAATATCCACGGAATAATTATACTGTGATGGGATATACTTTATATGTTTATATGACACTCTACTTACCATATACAGATAACAATGCAATGTTTTCACTGGACTCAACGGTCAAGGTAAGGGTTAGACTGAGCTTGAGACAGAATTGAGGGCGTTACACAGATACATATGTTTACATTTGCTTGTGCTTCTGTGTGTTGGAACTGCACAATATCCGAAAAAGAATTCTATTCTTCGCCCAGAATGGCTGTCAAATACATCAAAAGGAATCACTATTTCGTTATAACGAATTACTATTAAGAATTATTATTTCGTTATAACGATATAATATTTCGTTATAACAATTATATGAGTGAAATCGATTACTTAAGGGGCTCCGTAGGAATTCACACCCGAGACATGTAATCACGACAAGTTCCCACCCCCATCTGTCAATGTGAGATAGATAGTCCTAAGCTACCGGCCAATGGGGGCTATTCAGAAAAGCACATACGCCTTCTTAAGACATACACTACACCCCCCCCCAACCAACCTTCACTCCCTATACTTTCCACAGCTTGTCACATCACTTCACAATTGGAAACAAATGGCTGTTGCCGTTTTATATTACTATGGTGTTGAAGCATGGACTGTAGGTCATAATTGATATTTTCTATTTCCAATTGCAATACATTATTTCATGATAATACAGATTTAAATTTACTCCCCAAATTTATTTTGTTCTTAGCATATGAACTGTCTACAACATTTATATCGCAGGTCTTTTTGGTATATGGAGTTCTTGTAATTATACTTGTCGCCATCTGTCCACAACTTTTGAATTGAAGAATATAGTCCCAAGTTTATCGATCAGAATTCGAAATGTTCATGGAATGAATCACATCAAAAACGGGAGAAACTTCTGTCAAACTCTTAAAATAAATAAACATCTATTTAGCTGTAAGAAATAAAACAGGCCATGAAATAATAAATATATAAAATATAAGATTGATAAAATGTCTTAACAAAATAAAATAGTTTAGCATAAACTGCCACTGATAGACTGAAATGCAAGTCAACTAAATTTGTCTGGAACGAAATATTGAATATTTCGACCAACAGAAAATCCATGGAGTTATTTTCTTGCAATGATCCTTTTGTACAGATAAAAGCTTGTAAATTACCCCTGTAAATTACAATTTACATTTATAATGTTCATGTTTGCTTCTCGTGCACGTGTTGTCTTGTGAGTTTCTAGTCTATGGATGTAATTCGCGGTGTAGCCACCTGCAGTTAGATTCTAGTCAGTGAAATCGTTCTGCAGTTATTAGATTCTAGCCAG
Source organism: Patella vulgata (assembly GCF_932274485.2). Taxonomy (NCBI): domain Eukaryota; kingdom Metazoa; phylum Mollusca; class Gastropoda; family Patellidae; genus Patella; species Patella vulgata. The sequence continues at coordinate 20,760,924 of NC_065881.2, forward strand.
TTCGGGTTATTCTAGCCAGTGCGGTCTTCCAGTAATTACTAGTTTCTAGTTAGATGAGGTTATCCGCGGCGCAATCCGCCTGCATTTAATAGTTTTTAGTCAGACGATGTTATCCGCGGTGCGTGCCACCCGCGGTAACTAGATTCTCGTCAGTCCAGGTTATCCGCGGTGCGGCCCTCCTGCAGTTACTATATTCTAGTCAGTTGAGATTATCTGCGCTGTGGTGCCTCCTGCAGTTACTAGATTCTAGCCAGTTTAGGTTATCCGCGGTGCAATCCTCCTGCAGTTACTAGATTCTAGTCATTAGGCGTGCAGACCTCCCACAGTTTCTAGTTAGAAGAGGTTATTCAGCGGTGTAATCCTGCTGCAGTTTCTAGTTATACGAGGTTATCCGCGGTGTGATCCACCTGCGGTTCAGTTATCATGTAGTTATCTGTATTCTATGGTGGCTGATTGGTATCATGTCGTGATGTCGTGGTGTCGCCCTTCATAAGGCGACATCACGACATTATAACCCACGACAACCCGACATCACGACATTTTTAACCCGACTCTACGACATTTTCACCCGACACCACGACATTAAGAATGTCGTAATGTCGCGTAAAAATGTCGTGATGTCGGGTTGTCGACTGTATTTATCAATGAGATCAAGTCAGCCCTCACTACCTCATCCTTCACTAAGAATACTTACCCTTCACTAACTGCGAATCAAGCTGGCCCTCACCACCAAATTACGGGTCTTAATACGAATTTCCAGATATTATGTTATATATCACTGAAAAGCACTTTCATTTCTCTTAGGCACATTATATATTTACTTACCTTGAAGAACTATCAAAGTTGGATAATACTGAACTCTATTATTAAGTATTTACGTTGGGGTGGGGGGTATTCAATGTCAAATTACGTGTTCTAATACGGACATTCCAGATATCACCAGAAAGCACTGTTCTTTTCAAATATATAAATAATTTTCTGGCACATTTGTATTTACTTGCCTTGAAAAGTGAAAGGGGGGGGGGGGGGGGCGGGGGTATTTGAAATACTGAAAACTAAAGTTAATCCTCTCTTGAATTAAAGAGAGTGGTGGGGTGGGGCGAGTGTTTAATGTCAAAATACGTAACAACAAAACACATACTTATGGAAAACAGCTACTAGTGTATTTAAGGCGACGTTTCGTAGAGTATTTTCTCAACGTTATCAAAATACGTGTCTTAATACGAAATTCCAGTTATTGTATCATACATCACCGGAAAGTAGGTTTCAATTCATTTTATTTATCGAAGGCTCGAATTAGCCCATACCGAGCACGTGATGACACTCAAGTCATGGTCATCCATAACCATTTGGTAGTGAGGGAATTTGGTAGTGAGGGCCAGCGTGATTCGCAGTTAGTGAAGGGTAAGTTTTCTTAGTGAGGGCTGACTTGATCTCGGCAAGGGACAGCACTCTATTATTCATGGCCGCTTCAACATTGATAAAAAAAGTCGACGACCCGACATCACAACACGACATAACGACATTTTTACGCGACAATACGACATTTTTACGCGACATTACGACATTCTTAATGTCGTGGTGTCGGGTGAAAATGTCGTTGTGTCGGGTTAAAAATGTCGTGATGTCGTTGTGTCGGATTATAATGTCATAAGGCGACAGCCCGACATCACGACATGATACCAATCAGCCACCATAGTATTCACATGTTTTGTTAATGTACATAACATAAGGGAACTTACATCCTAGTCTGAATCCAAAACCACATCTCAAGAAACGTTTTGATGGAACTAGACCAGCAGAAATCATCTCGTACATAAACTGTCCTGCTTTATAATTACATACATCTGTTGTCATTTCAGCCAAACATTCAGATAGATCGACCAAAGCACTGAAATATAAAATGGTTGTATATATTAAATCTCTACATATTTTGAAATATCTGAATAGTTATTTTCTTGTGCGAGGGGGACGCAATCTATTTCGGGACTAGCTCAATTTTATTTCAATAATTCTGAGAATATCCACGAGGCTGACCAGGCGATCATACTTGTTTGACCAATTTTGAGATCAAAGTCATGCCATTTGACCTAATTGCAGACTTTCGATCCAAAGCGCACGCGTGAGATCACTCGGTCATCCAACCTCTCTGTTGAAGGTGATAATGCCTCTTTAAAGAGACAACAAAAATTGTAAATTTTAAATTGTCAAGGGTTAGATTATCTTCTTTTTTTTAAAAAAATAAAAGAAAATGGATTACATGTTTTGACGGAGATAAATAATTACTTACCCGCATTTAACATGGATATCATTGGTGGTTGATATAACATTACTTGTTACTGCTTCGCATATTTTCATTCCTTCTAAAAATTCCTCACTTTCCCAACATTTGGCTTCTGACAAAAACACTAGAAAAAATTGGTTAATGCATGTCATCATCATATGTATGGTGAAATGGGAGATATATATACAGTAGAATCTGCATTAAGCAGCCACCCAAGGGAATTTTCACGACTGACCGCTTAACGGGAGTGGCCTCTTAATAAAATCTCGGTGCTTTTTGTGCTGACATAAATTAAATATTACGCTTGGATGCATTGGAAGCGAACATCAATACTTGCATCGGTAAATTTGACCGTTGCTGAATCTTGCGCCGAACGAAAATTCTTTACCCAAGTCTCGGATAAGTTCTGTAAACTTGTCATTTTGTACCAACCTTCGATACTACTGTCTACCATTGTGATGCATTCGATAATATTTATCCAGTTTTGTGAAGAAAATCGATGAATTAATTTTATTTTATCAAAAAGCACATGAACAAAAAAACATCGCTGATTTTATCACCTATTTACAGGGGGTGTAACTCTATGAAATAATATAGGAGGCGCTAAAACGTCTGTTTAACAACAAAGTGGCGATGGAAAAGAGATACTAGATGAACGTGACAAAACTCGGTACTTTTATTTTATTCAATCAGTATCAAATAATGTGTCGTTACACGTGGATATAGAGAATATAAACTTATATCGGCAAGGGTTCTTTTACGTGCGCACCAATGTGTAAATGGGACCTCGGTTTTTGTGCATCTTAACGACTAGACTCTATCGTTGTCAGACCTACCATCCCTCATCACTGACAAGGGGGAACCACTCCGGAAAAACCCGAGGAACTTTCTCCGCCAACACCGGAAAAGAACTCGAGACCTGACCAGCGAGCCAGCGTCTTACTCACTGATCCGCCGTGGCTCACGTTAAACGACAAACAACGTCTGTTTTTTTAAACACAATCACCTGTCTGAATTTATTCGGGGGTAAGGCGCCGGATCGCTTATCTAGGAGGTAGCTCGCTCGATCCAGGTGTTGAACGAGAAAATTTTTCAGAACATTCCCGCTATTTCTCTCCATGTTAGCGTCAAGATCCCATGCAGCCTACAAGTTGTGCACTTTATAAGAATCATTGACAGTTGGAATTCGAAATGAAAGTAGGCCCTAGCTCCACTGTCCATGTAAATTGTACCCACAGCACACTGCATGGCGTATGACAGTCTGCATGGAACCAGTTGGTTCAGAAAAGTAGGACGTTAAGCATCATTTCATATCAATTCATTTCACAAAAATAAACATTAACATCAACACATACATTGAAACACAGCGCACACTAATTTGACAAATTATTGTAAACATATTCAGATTTTGTTTCGTGTAAAAAGTTCATAAAAGAGAAAGAAATAATATGTTATAAGGACATTAATGCCAATAAATTAGACAACGATCAAGTTAATGGGAGAAAACTACTTGTGCTGACTCTGATACCCCGCAGAAAAGCGCGACTGGACGGAGTTATCTCCCATATATCGCTTTCTTCTTGGTTTATTCTACCAGCCTGACATTATGGGGGTCAGTGAATAATAAAAGAAATGAAATGAAATGGGGTTTACCGTCCTACTGTTTGTTCTGCTCCGAACTGGGCTAATGAAGACGGGCATACGCCATACAGTGTGCTATGAGGGAAATGTTGCCCGGACAGCGGCACTACGTACGGCCTACTCTTATATCGAATTCCAACTGTCAAGGGATCTTTTACGTGTACTCCAATGTGTACACGGGACATCGGTTTGTTTCCTGTCCGAACGAATAGACAGCTGTCCTTGTCAGGCCCAGTGAATAAGAACGCGGTTCGCCGACCCGGGGTTGGCCCCGTAAATATCTCGATTAGTGGTACATAATGGAGGGCCAAGCAGGTCATTCAAATGGGGCGGAAACAGATTGAATGTTGTTGTAGACAATAGTTCTGGGAAACAGAGACTAGCCAAAATAACAGGTTGGAGAAAGGATAAATTCCACTCCTTACTCAGCTGTCTAGATTATTTCCAATTAGTGGGTAATGGATGGACCATATTTAACATTCTGCCAGGGAACTGAAGACTGTAAAGAACCCTCGGAATATTTCAAGCCTGAGCTTCACCATGGGGCTGACAATAATTAGGACAGGGTAGTCAGTTGGCGTGCACGTAAAAGATCTACAGACAGTTGTTAATTGAAGAAGGCCACTGTCCGGGCAAAATTCTTACCATAGGTTTGTCTCAAACAATTATTTGTTGATAAGACATAAACACCATTTCATTCTGGTATTTAATGTGTTGTGTTGTTCAGTCTGTGGATTTAATGTATTTATGTAGCACCGTGGTGTTTGTTCAGTCTAGGTTTTAATATACATTCCGACGAAAGTATTTATCGGGCAGTTATTTCTAATAAAAGTATGACAATTTTATTTTGGTATATATGGAAAGTATAGATACCCAGTCTTACTAGAAAATTAATATTGGATTCCCTTAAAATCACTTATGGGGCGCGCACAAGACAAAAGGTTCGATGGTGTGCCTAAAAGAGGGCCTATCTTATCGAGTGACGTGTGGGGCGCTTCTCGTGTTGATCTAATGGCTAACGGTTGTGAGAATGTTCATAGAATTAAAAGTCCAGGGCCCTTATTCACGAAAACTTAAACTAAGTTACAATCGAAATTTTAAGAAATACTGCAATTCGATTGGCTGACCAGTAAAATCAATTTGCATATATCCAATGAAGTTGCAGTATTTCTTAAAATTTCGGTTGTAACTTAGTTTAAGTTTTCGTGAATAAGGGCCCAGTAGACTTTATGATTAAACAGCAGAAAAAGAAGTTGGGAGAGGATAATCCATGAGTTTACTCAGGCTTCGATATATATGGTAAATGGATAGCCACTAACTACAAATACACTATGAAAATAGATTCTTACGGCATGGGGTAGTTTTCTTCCGATTAAAACGTTTTGAGCGGAAATGGAATCAAACTCTTGACAGATAATTTAGTTTACATACATTTTAGTCCAAATATATCATCAAATCACACAGTTTGTATGCCGCGAGGCATCTTAACTGTAACACATTCCTGTAAGTAGCGCTTTATTGTTTGTTGAGTCACGCAGATTTCCCACGCTGTCTATTAAAAGCATACACAAGTCGAGGCGACTCCCTTTGGTTAGATAAGTTGCAAATGATAATGAATTCATTATGACGAAATGATATTTCACTATTTCGTAATCTGATTAAATACTGAATGTCAAACATGATTAAAGCATAATCTAAAATGTTAATTGTTTAAATTAGCAGTTTAACAAAATTAGAGATACCCACTCATTATTTAGACTCAAATTGTATTTACATGCACGATGGAACATACATTGTATGGTTATGCTTGTATGGTAAAGTGTAGTGGAATATGTAGAATGAATGAATAAATGAAATAGGGTTTCACCTCTTCCTTATTTGCACCAACTGGGCTATATAATCCGGGTTTACCTGGCTAGTTGTGACAACTATATAGTGTATCATGAAGGAAATTTTGCCGGGACAGCGACTACTTGGTCTACTCCTATTTTGATTTCCAACTGTCAGGAATGCTTGCAATGGAACCCACGGGACCTCGATGTTTCAGGTCCTCCATTACTGTGAGAGGGAAACCACGAACTTTCTCGGCCAACAGCGCAAGGAAGGATCGAACACGGATCTCCATACCAACCGAGCCACCGAACCACCGCGGCCCCCCGTTATCAAAATGGTGTTATTTAATTACCTGCTTTAACGTTTCCTCATATATAACCTAGTATATTTACCTGCTCTACCGTTACCACATAGATAACCTAGTATATTTACCTGCTTTACCGTTACCACATAGATAACCTAGTATATTTTCTATTGTATCAACCGATAATTTAGCTCTAGTATTATAACACTGTTGTAATTTCTCTCCTATACAACTCTTCACTTCGTCTACAACACTACAAAAAATTGAAAAATGCACAGCACACATAAATCGCGAATAACTGGACACTTTTTATATATATGTATCACTGATATCGTTGACTCATGCACCTAGGATTTTATTATTGAAGATTTTTGTTATTAAATCTTACAAAGTGATCATTAGAAAGTGTATTATAGAAAGTGGTTAGCAATTATATACAGTAGTCATTAATTAGCATGTGTGTAACTACATGTAGTTGTAAAAGATGCCACTTCTAGTGTAAAAGCGTGTCTAACTCTTAACACTCATCACTATGGAATACAATAACCTATTATATGTGTGTATCATTTTATCGTTACTGTCTTGACACCCTAGTGACGCAACACTTACTTTATTTAAATCATTAAAATGACCCATGTCTGTTTATCTGTTTATCTTATACATGTATATATTTTAATTGTTAAAAAGTTTAAGCCTATTAAACATACATTATGCAAGAGCTAAATCTGTCTATTGCAGGTCTTTCATTAGGCCTGAAATGTTATCTAAATTATTAATTCGACATTAATTTACCTATCCAGGACATAATCAACTCTAGATGGCAGCGCTAGCCTGCGATCTTTAGTGGATTGTGAGTCGATTTACTGCATAACTTTCCTTCTCGATTTAACGATTAAATGGATAATCGAGACTATGCTGTTTATTGTACTGACTTTAGTAATGATGACCGAGGCTAGGGGGAAATTTCAGTCGCTTAGTTCTCGGTTCATAGTGGATCAATTTGAATGAAATTTTCAGCAAATTGCCATTATATTATCTAGTGTTTAACTATTATAGTGAGAACTGCCAACTCCTTATCGAATCTCCCATAATGTATCTTTAATCAAAGATATTAACTTTACAGTGTATGTACATGTACATAGATATTGTGAATGGCGTTTTAAAAAAATACACAGGATTTTTTTTTTTTAACTAAAAGTTGATGTTGTTTTCGTCGTTCCCTGTTGTCGGTCGTCGGTCAATTCATGGACCCGTCACGATAGAGAAATGGTACCTTGGTAGACCGACGTTTCAGCCATCGAGGTTAATATGAAATGAAATGGGGTTTAACGTCCTACTTTTCTGCAAAGTGCTATGAGAGGAATTTTGTCTGGATAGCCTGTTCTTCTTATTTCGAATTCCAATTGCCATGGGTTATATTACGGGTATGGCATTGTGTACAATGGGTCTCGGTTTTTCTTTTCATCGGGACGACTAGAGGCCGTTCATTGCCCTGCTGTGCTTCCTGCACCACTGCCAAAGGAAAACCACGCCGAACTTCTGGTTTGAGAGCTATCGACTTACTCCATGCGTCACCGCGGATATGGGTTTAATGGGAGTCAACGGAATTTGTTGAAGGGCCGTCTTAACACATGGGTACACTGGGCAGTTTTGAATTGCTTTAATATTTCAACACTGATGTTGTTAGAAGTGCCAATGCAATAAATATATGTTTGCTTACATCGACTATTTACATTTTTATTCCTGTGAGTAATTGTGTAGTATGGGCACCAGTGCATAACTTTTACCGGGACCCACAATGGCGGTACATTCGGAACAACCAATTAAATTTCTGAACGAAATTAATAACTTTTTGTCTCTCGAGTATCGGGAAGTTTTGTTATGAAAATTCAAATATGGCTTACCCACACATTTTATGCACATCATCTTCATTATCAAACTTAGCTAACTGACTATCAAAAGGATTCTCAAACTCAGCTACAGGAGACAGACATCTAAATATCTCGGCTTCATTACAGTGATAGTAACGTTTAACCATCGTGTTTAGTATAGTGGATTCTAGATTAAATGAATAAATATAATTCAATATAATTAATAATAACAATAGAATAAAAGCAATTATGATAATAAACTAAAAATATATAGTTTAATGATAATTTAATACATAATAATTTAATAAATAATAATTTAATACATAATAATTTAATAAATAATAATTTAATAAATAATAATTTAATAAATAATAATTTGATACATAATAATTTAATAAATAATAATTTAATACATACTAATTTAATACATAATAATTTAATACATACTAATTTAATACATAATAATTTAATAAATAATAATTTGATATATTATAATTTAATGAAAAATAATTTAATACATAATAATTTAATACATAATAATTTAATAAATACTAATCTAATGAATAACAATACTAATAGTTGTTCAATAAATAATAAAATGAGTGGCGCTGATTATACGATGACATTTGGCCAAGTAAAATAACATAATAGAACACAATATAATATACATAAATATTAAACATAAGCAAATGAACAGGAGCCATGGTGCTTCACTGAGCAAGGCACCCCGGTGGTTCAAGGTTCGATCCCAGTGTTAGCCTAGAAAGTTTCTCAGGATTTTCCATCCCAGTTCCCCCTTCTCATCGATGTTTGTGAGTGCTGCAGGGCGAGGGCCTGGCAAAAAGAAACCCAGATTGACGAAAACCCGAGGTTAACCCATATACTCGTTAGGACTGTCAGAAAGGCATGTAGTCGTTTAGATAAGACGGAAAATCAAGATCCCATGTTGACAGTACATACATAACGCTATGACAGAAACCGAAGGCAAAATTGGCGTCAAAACTATGCATGGCGTAATGTCCGTCTTCATTAGCCCAGTAGGTACAGAAATGTGAGATATTAAATGGCACCCCTTAGAGCATGATACTAGGCGTCAAAAACCACAAGGCTCTTTGTTTCATTTTTTCTTTCATTCTTTTAAAAGAGATGTAAAAATTTCAATTAATTGTAAAATATTTAACTTAATTAATACACATTAATTGTCACCTCTGAAAAAATATTTCTTTCGAAGAAGGGGTTCTTTTTAAATAAGAAAGACAAAAAAAAAAAAAGAAAAAATGAAAGCCTAACACAGACACCTCTTACGAAGGCTGGCTGAAAAGTTCTAAGCCTGAAAAAGATAGATCACAAGTTTTGGAACAAACTTTTGCCACTACAGTTGCAGTTTTTATGTCTATGATTCATGATTGCATGAATCATAGACATAAGAACTGCAACTGTAGTGTTATTATTGTCTTCCTACCAGACCATCTCGTGAACCTACCCATTGAAATCAACAGAAATCGACAAAACTGGCAATAGGGCAGTCATCAAGTACCTGCAACTGAAAGGACGAACCCCAACAGAGACATGCCGACATGGTCTCTACTTAGAGCATGATGACCCATTCCTTTTCCAGAGTAAAACAGTGGGCTGTAGAATTTAAGGGTAACAGAGAAAGCATTGACGATGACCCGCGTCCTGGAAGACCGTCAACAGCAACTATTCAAGAAACATTACCCGGGTGCATGACATTGTAATGGCTGATCGGCGATTGACAACTCGACATAATGCCAGTGTTGTGGCCATCTCTCATGAGAGGGTTGAACACATTATCGCCAATCGTTTCTGCAACATGGGTGTCAAAGCTCTTGACTGACGATTAGAAACGTGTCAGATTCATGACGTCCCGTGACAATTTACGCCGTTTCGAAAGGAATCCTGGTACTTTTTTGTCCAGATTTGTAACTATGGATGAGATCTTTTTCCAAAAATGAAAAAGAACTAGCCGGTGGTCATTTTCCTAATAACATTGACGTCATGTCAGCTCTGAACGACCTTTTTTTAGGGTGGTTGAAGAAAATTTCTCTGACCGGCACCCGGGCCTTGCAACATCGTTGGCAAAAGTGTGTACTCCTCGAAGGGGGCTCTATAAAAAAATAAAAGGAAACCATCGACTTTGTACAAGTCTTTTACAGATAGGCTTGAAACGTTTCACCCAGCTCTCGTTTATGCTACCCACTGATTCTACTTCATTCAACTAAGCAGCCTAGCGATGACCGAAAGACTTTCCAGTGATTTTCCAGCGTGGTTTCTCCTTGTCAATGGTACAGGGCAGATGGGACGAAAAACTTTGGCGTGCACGGAAAAGAATCATTGACAGTTGAAATTTGAAAAAAGGTCGTAAAGCCGCTGTCCTGGGCCCTTATTCACGAAAACTTAAACTAAGATAAAATCGAAATTTTAAGAAATACTGCAACTTCATTGGATATATGCAAATTGATTTTACTGGTCAGCCAATCGAATTGCAGTATTTCTTAAAATTTCGATTTTATCTTAGTTTAAGTTTTCGTGATTAAGGGCCCTGGCAAAATGTATCTCATAGCACACTGTATGGCGTACCCCCGTCTTCACGTTAAACCCCATTTCATTTAATTCCATTCAATTAAATACCCAAAGAAGACATTGCTGATAAAAAAGTTAAAAAAATAAAAATACACATACCTGTCTTTAGAATAATACAGGACACTATAGTTGCTAGTAAAATACAAGTTTTAATCTCCATTGTTGATTACTAGTACAACACTATCGCTACTAGCAGGGTTAAAGATGTTTATAGATCTGAAATACTTACAACTCATACCACAAGTACATCATTATTACACCTACACATACATTTAAAATGTCATTTACTTTTTAACAGAAAATAATATTTCCGTTACGCCTCGCACTACCCGTGCGTTGCGGTAAACTATAGTCGGCTCATGAACCACACGGGTGGCCCGAAGACAGAGATCATTATTCTATTACGTTCTCAACATATCTGACACCCTAATGTTTTTCTGACATTAACTTTAAGCTATACACTATCATTCGACATTTTACCGAGGGCAATTCTTCACCGCCAATATGTATTAATATATGAAGTATTAAACACCATTCATAATGACAACTTCAAGGATTTACTATTTGTTGGTCTGTTACATACGACATTTACCCGCGTCTTTATCAAATTCATCAAGCAATCTATCTGCAAGAGTACTGAAACGTTACATGTGATAAAGTTTTGAATCCATAATGAAGTGTAACTATGAATGTTATAACACTATTTATAAATGTCATTTAAAGAACGTATACTTTTCATTCCATTCCTTATGAAAACTGATATAGATGCATCTAAAAGTAATAAACCAAGAAGTAGTAAATCCATAAAGTTGAGTTATTATGAATGTTATACCTCTATTTCGAGATGCCATTTATGAATATTATAATAATATATCACTTCTATTTACTTACAGAAGTAAAGACGGATTTCTACAAATGCTTTTATCCAAATCCTTAGTTTACGCTTGGCTGTTAATTATACCGGAGCAAGAAATATATTCCTGTAAATGAACGTTTTTCAGATACTTGGATATTTATATGATCTCAACAGACATGTCACAGAAAGGTTTGCAATATGTTACGTGCCCCCTAACTGACAGACATTGAAATCTCCATACCACGATAACACATAATTATACATACTGTCAAATGAATATTCTTATTATTTCTCGAAAATGATTATTTATAATTGGTCTTTTCTTCAATGTACTGACATTGAGATTTCTTGTAGCACAAAGCCGATTATTATGACAGCAGTATAATACAAAGTCTGGGAAATATTCCCATTTTTTTCTTGGATTGTTTCCTTAAGGGGTGAGGCTACCCGAAAAATGTGTTCTGAATTTTAAAGCTATTGAATTGAAAATGACACTAACATTAAAAAAAAAGAAAAAAAATGTTGCTAGGGTAACACATTTTTATGGAAAAGGTATGAAAAATGTTGGTACACCATATCTCTGGCACTAATAAAGATAAATGTCTCATTTTCGGACTGCTTATTCTTTAATGATAAGCCTAAAATCAGACAGAGAGTTTTTCTCTATAATTTTCATAGTTTCTTGGAAAATGGTGTTTAAAACATTTGCTTCACCACAATATTTTGTCTTTTGAGAATATTTTGATAACTTTTGAAATATTAATAATAATTAAAATTGCTTTCTGTCTGATCCACGGTTGGATATTTGTTTATATATCCTGCAAATTTGGTAACGATATCTTAGTTACAAAGATATAATGTACCTACGCTTTTCATAATTTTTCCCAAAAAAATGAGTTACCCTGGCAACAACTTTTTTAAAAGTTACTTTTGCCTTCTTTACTACAATTCCTGACTACTTGTACCATTTTTAATTCAATAGCTTTAAAATTTCAGAACCAAAATTTTCGGGTAGCCTCCCCTTTAAAGATACATTATGGGAGATTAGATAAAGAGCTGGCAGTTCTTACTATAATAGTTAAAAACTAGATAATGTAAAGGGGATTTGCTGAACATTTCAGTAAAATTGATCCACTCTGATCCGAGAGTTTAGCATTGAATTTTGGGCCTAGCCTCGATCATCATTACTAAAGTCGGTACGACAAAATACAGTCTCGATTATCCAGTAAATATCGCAGGCTAGCGATGCCATCTAGAGTTGATTATGGTCTGGATAAGTTAATTAATGTCTAATTAATAATTTAGATAACATTTCACGCCTAAACAAAGACTTGCAACAGGCAGATTTAGCTCTTGCATAATGTATGTTTAATTGCTAGTTTTGTTATCATTTTGAGCGAAGCCTGTATCCCTAAAGACCAGGGACTGTACAGCGCAGTGCATGCTCACGACTGCCCCCCCCCCCACACACACGAATCCATTTAATCCAGGAATATTGAAAAGTCAATAAATGTAACCTTCAAGGAAGAGTTAAATTCAATAAATTTAATCCTCCAGTGGGAGTTAAAATTCAGTAAATGAAAACCCCCATGAAGAGTTCAAATTCAATAAATGTAATTACTCAGGAAGAATTTAGTCAATAAATTATAATATAATTCAGCGGCAGAGTTAAAATTCAATAAATGTAAATCCTCAGGAAGAGTTATATTCAACAAAAAACACCGTAATTCCGCGGGAGAGCGAAAATTCAATAAATGTAATTCCTCGGAAAAAGTTACACTAACAAATTGCAATCCATCGAAATGAGTTAAAATCAATAAATTTAATACCTCGGGAAGAGTTAAAATTCAATAAACGGCCGTATATACACTGCAAGGGTTACAATTCAATAAGTGTAATCTCTCTGGAAGAGTTAAAACTTAATAAATATAACCGTTCTAAAAACTTTAAGATTTGAGACTTTCCAGAGCAGCGAAAATACCTATTATTATGATAACGGACAATTACGTATAATGAAAAAAATACTCATATCTGGAAAGACTATTGATCAAGTTTTACTACGATTTTCAATTTCACAGAACGTTGTGAAGCTCATTGGAAAAGCCTAAGGCTCCGTCAATTTAAGTACAATCGTTCTGAAACTTCGGATGCTTGTTTCATTGACAAATGCTTATGTGTCGATTTCGAATTTTAACATGATGCCATCATTCAAAGATGTCACACTGGTCCATAGCACGCCCGTGCTTGTTAATAATTAACGATCTGTGTTTAAACTGTAACGCTAATCATTACATACCTAAAACCGAATATTCCGTTTTCAATACTACGAGACCTTTTCCGTTTAAAATAAGGGTTATAAATGTGTTTCCAACATGTACTAATAGTTAATACTTACATAAATCCGAGGATTATGATTTTTAATACACCTAAGTTCTCCTGATTTTAAACCAAGGTTTATGAACTGTACCCAACATTTAATACTTACCTAAATCCGAGGAGTCTGATCTTTAAAAATACTATAAGATCTTCTGAGTTTAAATGGACGTTTATAAACTGGGAATATATTCCAAAAACTTTAATTCCTGACTTCTGATAAGGAGGAGATAATATTTCATTGGTTAAAATATTATTAAACATGCAATTTTACTTCCTGCGTCAATTTATTGCCTTGCAAATAATTAATTTTGTTTTTTGCCATCAAGTTTCATATCAACTTGTTTTTCTTGATTTGTTATGCGAGCAATCGTTTATGACGTTGTAATTAATGTAAATGCTAGGATGTCAGTGGGTCTTCAACCTATGGTATTTAACGTTTGGTATTACGATACATCTAATTCAGATGACCTTTGACCTGAATAATATCTAGAAAAGTCGGTCAATGACATACAATGACACACAATGATAGAATATAACGCGAAATGAATCAAATGGGGTTTAATGCCCTACTGCACCAAACGGGATAATAACATCGGGCATACAGCATGAAGTGTGCTGTGGAGGTACTCTCTTCGTCGACTTCTAGTTGCCAAGGTTTTTTTTTTTTACGTGCGTACAGGACCCCCCTGGGTTTTCGTCCCACCCGAGCGACTAGACGCGTTTCCTTACCAGACCCTCCGTCCAACAACACTGACAAGCTACTTTATCAGCCAGCATCAGGATCGAATCCAGGACCTCCTGGTTTATGAGCCAGATTGGTGGACTACTTTAATCGCCGACTACCATAACCTTAGATTGGTGGACTACTTTAATCGCTGACTATACAACAATAACTTGTGGACTACTTTTATAGCTGACTATACCATTAGATGGGTGGACTACTTTAATCCATGACTATCCAATAACTTAAGATTGGTGGACTACATTAATAGCTGACTATACAATAACTTTACATTGATGGACTACTCTAATCGCTGATTATACACTTTAGATTGGTGGACTACTTTAATCGCTGACATTAACTTTAGACTGGTGGACCACTTTAATAGCTGACTATACAATAACTTTAGATAGGTAGACTGCTTTAATCGCTGACCATAACTTTAGATTGGTGGACCTCTCTAATAGCTGACTATACAATAACTTTAGATTGGTGGACTACTTTAATCGCTGACCATAACTTTAGATTGGTGGACCACTTTAATAGCTGACTATACAATAACTTTAGATTGGTGGACTACTTTAATCGCTGACCATAACTTTAGATTGGTGGACCACTTTAATAGCTGACTATACAATAACTTCAGATTGGTGGACTACTCTAACCGCTGACTATACACTTTAGATTGGTGGACTATTTTAATATCTGACTATACAATAACTTCAGATTGGTGGACTACTTTAATCGCTGACTATACACTTTAGATTGGTGGGCTATTTTAATCGCTGACTATACAATAACTTTAGATAGGTAGACTGCTTTGATAGCTGATTATGCAATAACTTCAGATTGGGAGTGGCCAACCTTTTACAATCCACGTGACAAATATTATCTGTAGGACATCAGATGTGCCACACAACTTTAAAAGATTAAAGTAGAAAAAATCTAACATATAGATAGTAACATTGCTTACCATATTGGGATTTGATTTTGTTTTGATTTAGCCAAGCTATATAAAGTTGGATTGAAATTAATTAGCAGCGGAGAATGTCTCAAATTCACACTGGTCGTTTTTATATTACCTGCCACATCGAATGGTCAAATGTACCATCTGTGACTTGCCCCATAGGTTGACAACCACGCTTATTTCGAATTCCAACTGTCAATTAGGGTTCTTTTACGTGACCTCGATTTTACGTCCTATCCGAAAGACCAGACTATGTTCCCCGTCAGTCCCTCCGTCCTACATCACAAGGGGGGAGGGGCGTCATGCAGTTAATCCCGAGGAACTTTCTAGGCCAACATCGCGAGCAAATCCGGGACCTTCGGACCAGCGAGCCAACAGCCCCTAGACGACTTTTTAACATTATTAAACTCATTAGTTCACGTATGCTATATACGTGCTACTGTGTACTCTGGGCGGCTGAACTCCAGATACAAACGATCTCTAATTTGCTGTATGCGGTGGCATTGGAGGGAGTGCTAATTTTCATCACTTTGTGTATTCAATTTTATGCTGTTCTGGTGTATTCATTTACAGGGATAATGCCATTTTTAACAGGAGACGTGGTTTACGCATAGACATATACTATGTATATATTTATATTGTTTAAGTATGTAAACCAACCCAAATGTCACGATACAGCATATTTAACTCGTTAAAATTTTCCAATCAAAGTACTGAGCCGTTCGGAAATGGGGTTTAACGTCCTACTTTTCTGTACCGACTGGGCTAATCAAGACGCACATGCCAGACAGCGGCACTACGGCTTACTCTTATTTCGAATTCCAACTCTCACTGGTTCTTTAACGTGCACGCACATATTGTGTACACGGGAACTCGGTTTTTGTCCCATTTGAACGAACTAGACACTGTTCTTTATAAGGTCTTTCGCCCTGAACCACTGACAAAGTGAAACCACGCCGGAAAGTTCCGAGGAACTTTCACGGCCAACAATGGGAGCGACTTTGCGACCTGTTGGTTCGTGAGCCAGCGTTATGGCTAGATTCCCTATACAGCAATAAAATGAAATGGGGTTTAACGTCCTACTGTTCTGCTCCTATGCTGGGCTAATGAAGACGGGCATACGCCATACAGTGTGCTATGAGGGAAATTTTGCCGGTCCAGCGGCACTATCGCCTACTCTTATATCGAATTCGAACTGCCAAGGGATCTTTTACATGCATTCCAATGTACACACGGGACCTTCGTCTCATCCGAAGGACTAGACAGCTGTCATTGTCAGGCCCTCAGTCCTGCATCACTGACAAGGGGGAACCACGCCGGAAAATCTGGGTGAACGTTCTCGGCCAATGCAGGAATATAACACCCGACCTCCAGGCTAGCCACGTGATCCCCCCCATACAACAACACAACAGACATGAATTAGTTGTCAAGAGTCGCTGGTAATGAATGGAAGCTAAGGATTAGGTAAAAAAATAAAAACTGTGCAAGTTTATAATAAAATAACTTTATTTCTCAAAGTTAAAATTCAAAAATTTAAAAACTTTTACATCAAATTTAAGCATTAAAATTAGTTCCATAAAAAAAATTAAAATAGTGTACAACAAATGAATGAAGTGGTGCGCGCATCTCCAGGCTAAAATTATTAGATTACTTACAATATTGAAACAATTACTTATGATGAAATATAATTAAAATTAAAGTTTCTGACCCACAGTCATTTTTATCTTCTTCTCGTTGATGTTTAGTGGTCTGCTTCCACGGTAGTTATATCGCAGACAGCAATAATTTGCCAAATGTGACATTATTCGTATACTGCGCGAAAATATGTACATAAATACAATGATTAAATTCCAATCTGTTATATGGCAATGCAATGAAAGCTTGTAAATAAATTTAGTGAAACTTTTAACAACGTTATTTTACATTAAATGAAATAAATAACTCAAATAGGTTTAATAAATTGAAAGCTAGTAAGCTTAAACATATGGAGCGGCATTCACGACACAATTCTAAATCTTAACCTGGTGTTCTAATGTGCTTACTTCTAACTTACATATTATTATCGTAAATTAGCTATTTACACATGTATGTGGGTATGGCTTCTTCCTTAAATATTGGGGTGTGAATTTGTATTTTATTGTATTTTCATTATCACTTTTACTTTACGGTCATATTCGTTTAAATATAAAAGCAGATTGTAGTCTGTTTAGTTTCGTAAACATTTTGACATTTCAAAATACACGTTACATTCCTTAAAATCTGCAGTTTGAATTTCTATTGTTAGTTTTACTTTACGCTCATATAGGTTTAAAAATAAAAACAGATTGTACGAGTGGTCTGTTTAGTTTCGTAAACATTTTGACATTTCAAAATACGCGTTGTAAGACACGATAAAATTCTAATTCTTATTATGGCAACAAAAGGCCTGTTTAAATGGCCCTGAATTAGATTTCTAAGAATTAGATTTATATCGTAAATGCCACTCCATAAAAAGATAATACTTTTTAGGCGTATAAGTTATATATTTATATACATTATAATGATTTAATTAATTAAGTAGAAAATGAAATATATACATCTTATTTACAAATTAAAAAAACAACTGAATACGTAGTATTTACAATGTAATGCATAATATTTGAAGACTAGGCAAGGATTAGTTCACAACACGTGCATGTGTCACGTGATCTCTCACGCGGCATTTGTTCAAATTTGCGTAGGCAGAATGGTAGCTGCTTGACGGGAAAGGGAAGACATAGTTCTTAAATAACAAAACATAGGATTGTTAGATTTGAATATAGTCAATGAATCTGGATTAATTCTGGGATTTTAAAAGTTGTAAATGTTGACGAAATTAAGGAATAAACAAATTCTGGAAACGTTGCAGTATTCCAATGTTTATGACACCAAAAGAGAATACAAACGCACATCGAAAATTGTTGGCTGAATAAACACAGGAGTTGAAGAAATAAAGCTGTGTATAATTTCAGACCAATATATTTTAACGTATCACACTTTTAAAGAATGAGAAGCACTCCCGGTACACCCCTACACAGACTACTCAAGTCTCACCATACTTCACACTTCACGCGAGAGTTCATGTTACTTTCGTACGAACAGTCAAATGCCCATGAAAATGATTTCGAATTCGTCAAAGCTCCGTTAACCCTGAAATATAAAGGTTGGATAAATTAACAGATTTGTTCATATAAAATCGAAGAAGGAAGTAGATTCGGGACGTAAGCTATTTGGGGTCAGACTACTAATTAGTTACAAATGTCGTTCCTTCTATT
Organism: Patella vulgata; assembly: GCF_932274485.2. Lineage (NCBI taxonomy): Eukaryota > Metazoa > Mollusca > Gastropoda > Patellidae > Patella > Patella vulgata. The sequence continues at coordinate 20,779,674 of NC_065881.2, forward strand.
TATAATCCCCCCCCCCTCCACCATCTTTAGCATAGCCATTTCGTTAACGTTTTGGACTAGAATCAAAGAACATAGTTTGAGATTACATTTATGATTTTGAAACGAAAGGACAACAGAATTAAGAGGTCGGTTACGTTGAAAAGTTTTTCTCCAATGACGTTTCAGTACCGGTTAGCACAAATCTGTGTGGCCTTACCGCGTTGAACTTAACCTGGGTGGACGAAACGTCAATGTACTGCACTGCTCTGTTAACAAAAATGGAACGATAGGTACTCCAAGAAAATAAGGCGAAAGCGACACTACCAGGGCATCTATATCGTCACATTACTCAATGGTAGCAATGAAATAACCATGGAAGATGCTAATTGGGGTAAAAGGTAAATTGGATCCAATTTCCGCCTGCTAAAAAGGTTCAGGGTTAGTGTTAGTATTCCCCAAAATACTCATTTATATAAAGCGGCCATTGTGGACTCCGAAAATTCCCGAACCGCCCCAACCGGCCTACCATTAGTAGGGTGACCCACCATAAATAAATATCTCCATATATCTCGACAATTTCGCCACAATATTTATATATATGCCAAGCCTCAAATCAGTTTCACACAATTATAGTCACTAAATAAACGATCATGTTGTACTTAATAAGCTATGACCATTAATCATCTATAAATAATAGACTGAAAACTGGTTCCATGTGTCGTCCATAACATCCAGACACTTTTGAGTAAAAGATAGGTTACGTGCCCTTGTTTTGAAATTAGTCTCGCTTAACCAGTCTATCGACCATTCTAGGGCTGATTGACAGGTCGGGATAATCAAGACTACTTTTTTACGAAACATAACAGAAAGCTAGAACAAGAAATTGAATTTAGAAATGAGCACGTTAGCTAGCTCAACAATTGTTTTAAGAAGCTTGTAAAAGTAAAATGAAACTACTGCTAGTATCATGTTCCTGTCTAACCCGAGTGTTTCTGAGATATTATTTGTACTAAACCAAAAGATGCCGCTCTTAGCGGTACAGTTAATGATAAAGCGATTTGAAAAATGAAACGAACGTAATTTCTAAATCTGCTGTAATAACCAAGAAGCTTAATTTCACTGCTATTCAAAATCGTCAACAATAATTTTTTTACGGCTGTAATAGTTGATAGATTTGTAGAGAATTGCACGTGCCATGGCTATTTATAGTATCATACTGTCAGAAAGTTGGCCTCGACACGGCGAATGTGCACGCTTCAGTGGTAGTCTCGAACTATCAGCGGTGGACTGTATTTCTGTAGGTGCGTGGGCCACCCTACCATTAGCATCTCCTGTAACAATGTCGTTTACTGACAAAATGGCCGGTAAGTACAAATTTAATCCTGTTGCCAAAACCTTTGTGATACGTCAGTCTACCAAATGGCTAATTTACCTGGCTAATCCTGGACTATGTTTGTCTGTTAATAAATGTTTTAATAATCCTAAGTTTGACCACTTAGAACAGTACATCTGAAACAAGAGAACAAAATGGTGTTTTAAAAGACTCGGTACAGTTTAACTGAATTAAGAGAACATGAAAATGAAATGAATGAATGATTGAATAAATGAAATAGGGTAAAATAGGTTAAATTTCTTTACCTACTGGCCTGTGAATGTGATTTGAAGGAAATTATGCCCGGGCAGCAGTTGCATTCTAACTGTATAGGGTTTTGTTTACGCACACGGCGTGCACACAGAGCATCAGGTTTTCGTCTAATCCGATTGACTAGACAACTTTCGTTACCTGCAGGTTCTCCGTCCCACCCCAACGACTAAACGCTGTTCCTTCTTAGGCTCTCCATCCCAACCCAACGACAAGACGCTGTTCCTTGCCAGGCCCTCCACGCCACCCCAACGACAAGACGTTGTTCCTTGCCAGGCTCTCTGTCCCACCCCAACGACTAGACGCTGTTCCTTGTTATGCTCTCCATCCAATCGGAACGACTTGACGCTGTTCCGTACCAGACCCTCCGTCCCACCCCAACGACTAGACGTTGACTAGACCCTGTTCCTTGCCATGCTCTCCACCGCATCCCATATTTATGTGAACTATTACCTGTGCATAGCTAATGAAGAAAACTTGATAATTCGTCAGATTTAATCCGGGTAAAGGTAATTCTGCGCCATTTTCTTCTACCCACATTTGATAAGCCTGATAACATAAAATAAAACAAACTGTTATTTATTCTGTGTTACCTTATCTCATTTACCATTAAAGTAATTGATCATCGCCATTTTGTCGCCTGCACTCGATGCAGAATGTTGACAAAATTTCAATGAACCATTTTTCGATTAAAATTCTTTTTAGAGATTCTACTTTCACGATATGGTAGTCTGCAATGACAACCAGGAACGAAATAAGAGGGGGTTATCGTCCTACATTCCTGCACCAACCGGGCTAATGAAGACGAGCTTATGCCATACAGTGTGATATGAGGGAAATTTTGCCAGGACAGCGGCACTATACTCTTATTTCGAATTCAAACTGCCAGAGATTATTTTACGTGCATTGCAATGTATACACAGGACCTCGGTTTTTCGTTCCATTCGAACGACTAGACACCATTCCGTGTTTGGCCCTCCGTCCCGCACCACTGACAACGGGAGACCAAGCTGGAAAATTCTGGGGAACTTTCTCGGGGGATCGTACCCCGTACCCCCTGATTAGCGAGTCTCAAATGACAAACAAGGTTCCTAATTAACAAGACACAGAAATGTGACATTGACTTATATTTCTATCCCATACTAACAATTCAACTGCCTCCCATTGTATCTATCATTCGGTCTTTCAGGTGTTCGCCCCTGCTAAAGACCTCTGGGCGCAAGCAAATAATTTATTATATGTAACATATTAGTACCGAAATGATCGGGTAAATTGGTCAATGTCGAGTGGGCTTTCAACAATTGTCCTTCCCATATATATAATAATTATAAATATCGTTTCGGCTGTCGTCATTTAAATATGCATCTAACGTAAAAACTTACAAAATTAGCTGCCCTTAGACCACCATTATCTGCAATATTTTCATCTAATGTAAAATTACCATTCACCTAAAAACAGAATAAAATATAACAATAATTAATAGAAAAGAAAAATAATTGTTATTGAAATGTTATTAAAGATACATTATGGGAGATTAGGTAAAAAGCTGACAGTTCTCACTATAACAATTAAAAACTAGATAATGTAAAGGGAATTTGCTGAAAATTTCAGTTAAATTGATCCACTCTGAATCGAGATTTTAGCGATTGATTTTTCGGCCTAGCCTCTATCATCATTACAAAAGTCGGTACGATAAAAGACATAGTCTCGATTATCCATTTCATGATTAAATCATGAATGAAAATTGGGCATCAAATGAGATCTTAATCCAGTAAATATCGCAGGCTAGTGTTGAGATCGAGAGTTGATTACGGTCTGGATAAGTTAATTAATGTCTAATTAATAATTTAGATAACATTTCAGGCCTAAAGAAAGACCTGCAATAGGCAGATAAAGCTCAGAGGTAGCTCATAACCACAGAAGTGGGTAAAGTTTGCAGTTAGTTTTTGAATTAATGGGAGCTGGTTGAAAGTTTCCGGTCTGTTAGTATTTGACAAGCCCGCAAAGCTATATTAAATATTGGCGCGACTGTGACTTTTTCTTTTAGACCTGGACTCAGGCTTCCTTTTCAATCATAAGATCTTTCATTGAGTCAAGACGTGGCGGCGTTTCCATACGTGACAAAGACTAGGATCGCCTGTCTAACCTCGTGGGTTTCCTCCTACGTGCATGCGATTTATTGAAATGAAATTGAACCATATGTTAGTCTCGAAATGACCCAGTTTGTGTCGAGACTCCCTCTCACTCGAAACAAAGTGACGACTGTCTACTTACTGTATAATCCTGTATTTTTATTTTACTGTACTGGTCTTTCATACATTCTGTCGTTATTGCAAACTTTTCAGCGGTGCTGGGATCCCACCAATCTACCAGCTTGCCTGTATTATCATGTTTACGACCTGTAAGGTTAAAGATTATTCCCAATCATAACATTGAAATGACATGCAGACAATAAAATGGTGGACATAAAATAAATTAATAGATATTACAACTTACTAAAACACACGAATCCCATGTACACTGAAATGATTGATTGATCAGAACTTTTATTGTCAGGGAAAGTTATAAATATTTGCCTATGCTTATTTCTTGTTTCATTGGTGGGTGGGTGGGTGGGTGTGTGTGTGTGTGTGTGTGTGTGTGTGGGGGGGGGGGTAATCCCTTGTAAGGTATTGTGAAAGTTGAATAACCAAAAAGAATATAAGTTCAATTCCGTTCAGTATCAGTATCTTCTGCAGGCGATATAAACAAGCCAACGCCACCTATAAGTGTTAGGTATTTTTTAAAACCCCATTGAAAAGATAAGTATAGCTAAATCTGTACCGTTGTCATTTTGTCAGACAGAACATAGTTGAATCAAAAAAAACCAGTCAAAAGTGGTTTAATACCGTTCAGTACTGGTATTCTCTGCAGACGATATAAACATACCAGTGCCACCTAGTGTGTTTTCTAATTTATTCAGCTACTACCCAAGTCCATAACCCACGAAACTATTAAATCATAGAATCAAACTTTGTAGTCAATTATATCTAGATGGATTTCCATTTGATTTTGATCTAAATTTAAATCCCACAAAAATTAAATGTTACAAATTTTTACCAACCTTGAATGTCAAATGCGTGGGCGATTTCATGTCCAATAACCGAACCCATAGCACCAAAATTCATCGCTCTGAAAATGATAAAAAAAAATATTAAGGCCTTATAAAGTGTCGTCAAGAGGACACTGAATCTGGTTTTTTTTGGTTGCTTTAATTAGAGACTCTTGAGAATTAGGTAAGTACACATTCTCCAGAAAATAAAGGTATTTTACATGTAGATGGATCCAAATCCTATATTGAAGCTATTACCTGAAAATATACCCTTAAAGTCTCTGATCGTCACCCACGGGATTGTTAGTTTATCCCTAACTACAATATTGTAAACGTATTTGAAAATTTAACTACATTCGGCATTTTTTCGATCAATTGCAAATGAAATGAAATGAAATGGGGTTTAACGTCCTATATTGTTCTGCTCCGACCGGGCTAATGAAGACGGGCGTATGCCATAATAATATAGTATGCTATGAGGGAAATTTTGTCCGGACACCAGCACTACGCCCTACACTTATATCGAAATCCAACTGCCAAGGGATCTTTTACGTTCACGCCAATGAGTACACGAGACATCGGGTTTTCGTCCGATTCAAGCGACTATACGTTGTGTCTCCCTTGCTAGGCCATTTGTCCTGCGCCACTGACAATGAGGAACCACGCCAGAAAATCCCGATGAACGTTCTCAGCCAACCCAGGGATCGAACACGGGACCTCCAGGTTAGCGAGCCAGCGTCTTACTCACTGAGCCACCGTTAATATAAACCCTCATCTGATCCGAGAACATTACTTTAAGCTTGAAATAACCCTCCCGTTTTTTTTTATATTTCGCCGGTAAGAAAATCCAATGTAGAAATATAAATTCAAGATTCTTTTATCTTGAATAGTTTCGTGAAGTATTAAGGAAAGGATGTGTTCTGTAAGTTTCTGCGCGATAAGAGAACATCATTTTTATGGGAAACAATCACTACAGGTTAATGTGTTTCTAAATTAGTAAATGCCGTGACTTAAAGATTGTGTTTCGTGCACGCATGACGGAAATGATGTTTTTGTAATGAAATATGTTTAAATAAACACAAATAATGTAGTTAATTAATATACTTACAGTGGGCCTCCGGGTATGTAAAATGGTAAATGAAACATGGCGATAGGAAATATGATATCATTTTTAATCGGAGAATAAAAGGCGTTTACTGTGACTGGTGGTCGTATCCAACTGAAAAATAATAACAACAGGTTACATTACTTATGCTTTTTCTAAACACCCCGCAGCAAAGTTCAAAAGTACGATAAAATGGCGTCCATGGCAAGAATCCGACAGATATTCTGAGATATGTTTCCAATGTATGGATATGTCCGAGGTACAAGATTTCATCATTAGTCCTATCAAGCATACGGAAAATTACGCCCGCCCGCTCTCTCCCCCCGCTCTCTCCCCCATCATATTTTTTAGTGGATGCGAAGATAAATTTTATTTATTTTGAAATAAATATATTATGTCAATTTTGTTTATTTTGAAATAAATATATTATGTCAATTTTGTTTATTTTTAAATAAATATATGTCTATTTTTATCCCGACCACGTCCGACGGTCCGAGGCCCAGTCCGTCCCTGAATATACCACAGTTCAGAAAGTAAGAGAGTATACCTGTGTTTACGGTCGGGTTTTTCAGTTAATAATCTATTGTTTGTGGTAAGTTGAAACTTTCTCCAGTGTAAAATATTTTTAAACCAGTCATCTGGTACAACAACAAACTGAAACACAATAAATATATAATACATTGAACTACGTGGACATTAATAGTTTTTGTGTAAATCTATAGTTCAGGGGATATTCCTATTATATGTAAATGTATAGTTCAATAGGTATACCTATTTTGTCCAAATCTAAAGTTCAATAGGTATTTCTTTCTATTTTGCTTTCTTAAGTAATGCCTCATCTCATAATGATAATAATAATAGTGTACATTTGTAGAGAGCCAAATCCATCCAAAAGCATGCTCAACAAAGCCCAGCGAGACAATAATTATATACAAGGTGAACAGAAAGTTTAATTCTCATAGCATTCCCAAAATAAGCGAGTCTTCAGCTGTGATTTGAAAGTAGTCAAAGTTTCACTGATTCGGATTATCAGAGGTAAATCAGGAGCAGCTACACTAAACGACAGTGTTCTGGTTATGAGATCTCATAGTTCTAACAAAACGGAGCATTGCTTCTTTAAGGTTTTTCCAGTGAGGTGTTTTGTGTCGTGGCACCGTTCACTTGATTGGGCATCCCAAAATAAATTTTCTCAAAATAGTGTACGATTGGCAGGTGTCCCGTACCGGTACGCCAACATGGAAGGAAGACGTCACATCTGTATTTTTAAGTAATATATCACAAAGTAGGGTTCAGGGTGGCTAAGTGGGTAAGACGCTGGCTCACTAGCCTGCAGGTAGGGTGTTCGATCCCTGCATTGGCCGAAAAAGTTCATCCAAATTTTCCGGCGTGGTTCCCCCTTGTCAGTGATGCAAGACGGGGGGGGGGGGCTGACAAGGACAGCTGTCTAGTCGTTCGGATGGGACGAAAAACCGAGGTCCTGTGTACACATTGGCGTGCACGTAAAAGATCCCTTGACAGTTGGAATTCGATATAAGAGTAGGCCGTAGTACCGTTGTCCGGGCAAAATTTCCCTCATAGCACACTGTATGGCGTATGCCCGTCTTCATTAGCCCAGTTCGGAGCAGAACAGTTAGTCGTTAAACCCCATTTCATTTCATTTCATTTTATTTCATTTACTTATCACCAAGTGATTATAAATTTAAAGATTTCTCAATATGGCCTGGTGCGTACGCAAAATTTGTTTCGTTTATATAAAAAATGAACAGAGAGAAAACCTACCTCTTTATAATACGAGTCTAAGAATGTAGAATTTAATATAAAAGATGGATAACTAATTTTTTCTATGATGTCATCAATCTGAAAAATAATGGAAACGATGCAATATTACGGAAGAAAACGAAGTGTGCTCACATCTTACAGTTAACATATGTCTATCCAATCATCTTAATTGAAAGAAGACACGTGTTTTTTTTCTAATTATCCTTTCCTGCCAATCAATAAAAATGCATGAAAATGTCACATGACATGTAGTTTTAACAAATCAAGTCACCCAAGAACAAAAAATATCCCGCCTGAAGTTAATCAACTGAAACATTTATCATTTCTAAATCTAATAAAGGACTTCGGCTTTTAAAATCAATTTTATTGATTTTCCTTTTTTTTCCGCAACACGATTTTCACCGCAGACTATGGTCGATAAAAAAATCCATTGAAATTTAATCTTTTAAGGAACTTTTAGACAAACAATTTAACTCTTAAAGGAATATAACCCGCCTAACCTTTTGAGCCGCTTTCTGTTTTGTAACGTCATCCATCCAAAATTTTCTAAGTAAATAATCTTTGAAGGCATCTTTGACATATGATATTAATCTCTCGATCTGGAAATAGACAGAAACATTTAATAAATGATGAATTTGACACAAAAAAAGTATAAAAACCACGCGGTTGCTGTGCAAGATACGCCCACGTTTTGCCAGAGATAGATGAAGAACTGGCAAAATCGGTAGGCCTCGTGCTCTCATTGTCCCAATGCTTCACATCGAAACCGTAGCCCCCATTGCGTTTTCGGCAATTAGAACGGAATGTAACAGACGGACAGGTGCGACGACATAATACGTCGACATGAAAAAGTATGTGATAAATTTGAACAATGTAAATACAGATTTTCGTTGTTGTTAAATTCTCACTTGCGGCCATGAAACTAAAAATAAGGAATTGATATAACATGGGCTATATTAAAAGACAATCGATTTTAGTGAGCATGATAATATTGTTTCTAAAGGTTTCTGTTGGGGCTATGCAAGAAAGGTCATGGTCTTTTCCATTCTGGTTTCCACGTGTCAGTAGTGTGGAACCTGGCATGGAAACGCTTCTCCAGGGCAAATTTCCCTCACACTACACTGCGAGGCGTATGCCTGTCCTGTTTTTCACCAGTCTGGGGCCTGTTTCATCAAATTTTTAACTAAGATAAAATCCAAATTTTAGTAATTTGATTGGATAATATTAGACTGATTTTAGTGCTTAGCCAATCAAAATTGAAGTATCTATATACTAAAATTTGGATTTTATCTTTAGTTAAGATTTCAAGAAAGAGGGCCCTAGTTACGACAAGACAAGTAATAAACGTTTATCACACATATAAAATAATGAATTAATATACACCTATCAGTATATCAGAAAGAAGACGTAAAAATAGTTGACATTTTAATCAGGACATATTTTTTGATGTAAAAATAAAAGTTATGAATACCTTGTCTACATTGTCGGCTTGTGTTGTACCATGTACATAAATAGCACCTGTAGCAAATCCTAAAGCTTGGTTAGTATAGAAGGCACATCTCTCCCACGGTACAACCATACTATCTTCTTCTATTAAACAAACAAAACATAATAATATATACTTTTTATAACTAGTTAAAGATGCTAAATCTGTCTACTACATGTCCTTATTTTGACTTCAAATGTTATATAATTTAGACTTTTATTGTCATTACAAGTCGATCATCAAATCTCTACTCCATCGGATGGCCGAGATTTAATCGAGACTTAGCCTCGACTGTCAAGTATCGTTGCTTCGATAATAAACAAATCGTGCCAAAACTTCAAACACTGATAACTTAGCTCAAAATAAAATAATTTGAATGAAACTGGGAACAAGTCGCGGGCACAGAGTGGGGTGGGGTGGATGCCTGAATGGTTAGCGCGTGTGCGTTGAATCATAAGATCTGTCATTGAGTCAACTGGCGTGGTTTCGATTCCCCGATTGTCATGACAAGGATTAGGGTCACCTGTCCAACCTCGAGGGTTTTCTCCGGGTCCTCCGGTTTCCATCCCGTATTACTTACCAGATTCTTCAAAATCAAAGACTCTAGGATCAAAATATGGTTTAATAGATCGGATTAATGACAGCACCATATAATCTCTTAATATTCTGAAAAGATAATGTTTCATTGTTTAATTGACACGACGCTTTAATGTGATCAATAGATATTGTTAATGTTTACCCCTGTTACTAGCAACATACAGAGTCTAATCGCCGATCACGCTGTCTTGTTCGTTTATCGCCGGTATCAGCCGTTCAAACTTGTTTTAATTTAATGGAGTTTATGAAAAAAGAGAAGCAACTTCTCAATCACGACTTTTATGGGAGCAACGATGGTTCGGTAAGCTCACTAATCAGAAGACCCCTGGTTCGATCAAAGCATTGGCCGAAAAAGTTTTTGTGTCGAGGTATCTAGTCGCTCAGATGGGACGAACAGCATATACCATTGGCAGCACGTTAAAGATTCCATGGCACTTGGAAATAAAAATATGAGTAGGCCGTAGCGCCACAGTCCAAACAAATTTCCCCCATGGCACACACTGCATGGCGTTTGCATGTGCTCACAAAAGTAGGAAGTTATTTGGATGGGACTCTTTTAATCCGATTTAGCTTGCTGGATATTGTTCAAAGAATACTTTCTGGGTATAAAGGTAGTAAATAGAACATACTGTTTTGTAGAAGTATCAATAAAAAGAAGTTACTGATTAATGTTTTGTACTGTTTTGTAGTAGTATTAGTAAATAGAACTTACTGTATTGTAGTATAGTATTAGTAAATAGAACTTGCTGTTTTGTAGTAGTGTTAGATGTAGTAAATAGAACTTATTCTTTTGTAGTGGTATTAGATGTAGTAAATGGAACTTATTGTTTTGTAGTAGTATTAGATGTAGTAAATAGAACTTATTGTTTTGTAGTAGTATTAGATGTAGTTAATGGAACTTACTGTTTGTAGTAGTATTAGATGTAGTAAATAGAACTTACTGTTTTGTATTAGTATTAGTAAATAAAGCTTACTGTATTGCAGTAGCTGTATAGGTGTAGTAAATGGAACTTACTTTTTGTAAATGCAACTGACTGTTTTGTAGTAGTATTAAATGTAGTAAATATAACTTGCTATTTTGTTGAAGTATTAGTAAATAGAGCTTACTGTATTGTTGTAGTATTAGATGTAGTAAAAAGAACTTACTGTTTTGTATTATTTGTAGACATATAATCTTGTGTTAAATGTGATAATCGTGTAAGATATAGAGGATGAAGTACGACAACTTCATCATAACCAGTCACACGAAAACCTAAACTATTTATATACTGTATCCAGTCTACCTGAAATATATAAATACGATAATAATACAACAATAATATTAAATTCTCCCTACCTGTCCATTATAAAAGTCGCGGAGCAACTGTGGCTTAGTGAGTATGGAGTTGGAAAATAGAGATTTTTTATTATGTATTCAAGGGGGCGCCTTCTGCTTCCTGTCTAATTGCAATATAATTAAATGCAAGCGGATATCACTTCCCTTGTCTACATTTATATTAATGTAGCACATAGCCGATCATGACTCAAACTAGTATTATACAACGTTTGGGAAATATTCCCTTCATTTTGAGTGAGGTCTGTATCACTACAGGCCGTGGACTGTACAGCACAGCGGGCGCTAACGGCTAGCACCCGGATCTATTCACTTGGTCTGATTTGTGATTTCTGTATATTGTGTCTTGTCCGTAGCTTTGTCTTGAGTAATAGATTGTGTGTAGTGCAGTCCCCCTGCACTTACTATTAAATATCCCCTAACAGTTGAAATCGAAGTAAGAGCAAACCATAGAACCGTTTTACGAAAAAATATAATTTATTCTCAAATTACAGTAGCATATACTTACGATAGGATACTCTGTTTCCATACTCTCAATGGTTTTTAAATTATATAACGAGTTTGGATCATGAGAATGTGGCATGTTAGGACTTATCTGGAAAAAAATAATTGTCCACGAATTAACTATAATATGTGAGGTAAGGAACAAGCATTTAAAGAAAGACAACACGCAGTAAATCTTTCTGTCATCGTTATCCCATTTGATGGTCGCTGTATGAAAGACATACCATAAATCTATAAAATTCTAAATCTGAAATATTTCTGAGAATAAGCTTTAAACATCATTACTTACCGAAGCTATAGCCTCTTCCAATTTTAGTAAATTCTGAGCTTTTGTTGCAGCTTCATCTTTGGTTAAACCAAAGAACATTAACAGGTGAGTTGTTTCGTCCAGAAATACTCTTTTCACCTGCCAAAACGTAAAATTGTAATACCAGTTCGTCACACAATGAAAAACGAGTATCATATTATTGGTAAACAAAATACACTGATTTGAATCTACCAAGGGAAGTAACTACAGTCAGATACTAAAAAGAGGCCATAACGATGTCATCGTACAGCAGTGTAGATTGTCGAATCATAAAACACAGCGCCGATTTAAATATTACAATCTATCTGTTTGATGGGTTTGACGAATCTACAGGCTACTATTACAAAGGGAAGTAACTACAGTTAGACACTAAAAAGAGGCCAGCAGTGTAGAGTGTCGAATCATCAAACAAACATAGCGCTGATTTGTATATTACAATCTATCTGTTTGATTGACTTGAATAATCTACAGGCTACTACGATCAAGGGAAGTAACTACAAGCAGACAATTTTTTAACTACAATTAAAACAATGCGATCCCGATGTCATCATACACCAGTGTAGAGTGTCGAATCATCTACATATGTACAGATAAGTTATTGCATATCATTTTACAATTTTTGTTTTGACAATCTCCTCTACTTTATATGCATCATAAAATTTAACTTGGTGTATCATATGATATATTATTGACATTTTGAATAATGTGAGTTATCCTATATTCTTACCTCAGCTATATCTTTATTAACAGTAACTTTTACAGGTGTAGGTGTTGTGCTAACTGTAGTGTTGGTAGATATAGGTGTGGTACCGGTCCGTGGTACAGGAAATAAATCCGACGGTAAATTAGTCTCTCCTAAATCAATCTAAATAAAATATACAAGAAATTTTTATATATCTTCAAGAAAATAGATTCTTAAAGATCATCAATAAAGAGTTATGCCAAAAAACCCAGATTTAATGAAATGTTTTAATTTTGTTGTTTTTTTTGTTGAAATCTAAAGTTATTGTTTGTGAAGTTAAATCAAATCCATTCAATTTAGTTCATCGAGTGAAATAGATTTACTGGTGCTCGAAAGAATAATGGTACTACATTTTAGCTAATGACGAAAAAACATATTCTTAAACAATGACTAAATTGGTTGTGTGTGATTTCTGAAATCATGGCATATTATCCATAATATTCATTAGGTTTTTTAACTGCAACGTTTTAATGCGGGTAATCTAATCATTATGAATCGTCACCATTGCTTGATAACGGTGAGATTACGCTCATTGTAACGTTGCAGTTAATAAAGCTAGTTATGTAATCCACAACGCCGTCTGTTATCATATATTTCTTTCACTAAATGCCCTTTAAAGATAAATTATTGGAGATAAGATAAAGAGCTGGCATTTCTCACTATAATAGTTAAAAACTAGATAATGTAAAGGTAATTTGCTGAAAATTTCGGTCAAATTGATCCACTATGAACCGAGAATTAAGCAATTGAAATTTCGGCCTAACCTCGATCATCATTACTAATGTCTGTACGATAAAAAACAAAGTCTCGATCATCCATTTCATGATTAAATTATGAATGGAAGTCGAGCAGCAAATGGGATGTTATCCACTAAATATCGGAGGCTAGCGATGGTATGGAGAGTTGATTATGGTCTGGATAAGTTAATTAATGTCTAATTAATAAATTAGCTAACATTTCCGGCCTAAAGAAAGACCTGCAATTGACAGATTTAGCTCTTGCATAATGTATGCTTAAACATATAATATCCCAGAAACATAAGATAATGGATAATGTATATACCTTTAAAATGTGTTTTTGAGACGGTGCATACTCATCAATCTCAATCTTAATTTCAAATAATGGCCAAGCTCCTAATTTGTGAATACTCTCCAGGGCTACGTTGAATAACCACGTGTCATTGGTTGTTTCTTCTCCCGGAGATCCTGGTACGGACCAACCACCGACGTTCTTTATCAAATCTCTGAATTTACGAAGAGTCGGGTCCACATCTTGATTGGTGGTCATCATACAACTTTCATAAAAAGATTTGACGTTTTTCTCTGCTGCAGTTTTAAGTTCGTGTTTTTCTGTAAAGAAATACCTAGTTGTTATTAACGGAAGATCGGGAGATGGCTACTGTCACTAGAGTGTGCACAAGATTCTTCAAATCGTATAATAACTTTTGTTGCAAGATAGTTCAGCAATGGAATTTATTGAAATATTTGATAGGCTTTATCGTTTTACTAATCTGAACAATAATAACTCTGGGATATATTATTATAAATCTCCAAAATTATTCGACCAATTTGAAACATAATCCAATTTAACTGAGGTGTAACCTTACAACAAATTATACAAATAGCTGTCTTAATGGTGAGGGTATTTTTTAGATAAAAAGAATAATACATTATGTAAACCAGGAAAGGAAAACAAGAAAAAGATTTTATATGATACGCTGACTTTCTATGCATATGTTTATTTTCCGAATTATAGAGCGGGCGGCGTTCCTACATAACCATCTACTGCCCCTAACAGAGAGAATGAGAGAGAGAGAAATGGGGTTTAACGTCCACTCGACACAAACTAGGTCATTTCGGGACTAACATATGGTTCAATTTTATTTCCATAATTCGCTTCCGCGTAGGGGTCTTTAGCAGTGGGAGGAAACCGGAGAACCCGGAGAAAACCCACGAGGTTGGATAGGCGACCCTACTCCTTGTCACGTACAACCGGGGATTCGAAACCACACCAGTTGACTCAATGACAGACTTAATGATACAGCGCGCACGTGCTAACCACTAAGCCATCCACCCCCTGCCCCTAACAACTAAAAGAAATTGAAATGAAATGGGGTTTAACGTCCTACTGTTTTGCTCCGAACTGGGCTAATGAAGACGGGCATACGCCATACAGTGTGCTATGAGGGAAATTTTGCCCCGGACAGCGGCACTACGGCCTACTCTTATATCGAATTCCAACTGTCAAGGGATCTTTTACGTGCACGCCAATGTGTACACGGGAACATGGTTTTTCGTCTCATCCGAATGACTAGACAGCTGTCCTTGTCAGGCCCTCCGTCCTACATCACTGACAAGGGGAAACCACGCCGGAAAATCTGGATGAACTTTCTGATTCTCGGCCAATGCACTGATCGAACACCCGACCTCCAGGCTAGCAAGCCAGCGCCTTACCTACTTAGCCACCGTGATCCCCCCAACTAAAAGAGCTTTACATGCATGATCAATTCTTATGGAGACCAAAACGACAAGACACACAGGCATTGATTAGTTTTGCTTCAAGAAATCCAATATTAAAGGAGCTAACTCGCTAATATTTGGGACCTAGAAATTGACACAAATGGGTTGCAACGCATATAATAATGTAATATGAATGTATATAAACTGATTTACATTCAATGGTTTCGGTTTTTACTGTAATTTCTAAACAGTTATGTTCGGCTAAATACGCCAGAAGTCTCAAACGAATGGCAATCTCTAGCGTCTGGTTTTGCCAGTCTACATCGATAGTATTTTTCGCTTGTGCTCTACAGATAAGAATATGGCTTCACCGTTTGACATGACTTGTGGAATATGTCTAGCCTCGTTCTTCAAGTCCCTTGTTAAAAATGGCACCGAAACGCATTATGGTACACTATTCGTGTTCCACTGCTAAAATGTTTATTTTGTCTTAAATATTGGATATCAGAAGACCACCTTTTCCCGGTAAGATCACAACATCAATGTTGATTTAAATTGACAAGTAATTCATGTTTTCAATGTCGAAGACTTTGGATGATATTGAGTTAGAGATTTAGTTACTTTAAATGGGTATCAGACTTTACCCGAACACTCACAACACCAATTCCTCTCTATACTGCTGGAGTTAAAAAGCATCAAATGAGCTTCCCGTATGGTTTTGGTAAATTCGTTAAAGTTTGGGCGATTTCGTTAAAGCATGGGCCTTATATACAAGGTCCATGGTTAAAGTGGCTTTTCGCGGTGGGAAATAGGTTGCAATTCCGAACCCTTATTTTTTTTTAACACCACTGGCAAAGAGGCCATCAATTTTTTAAAAACAATTTAAGGATTTATACTCTCTCCTGTCTCAACATCCACGCCAAAATTCAAACAAAATAGATAACTATAGCTTACCTATGAGATTCTTCAAAACGTAGAGATTCTGTTCTGATAGTTGTTGAAATCTGTCCCACATGTGATGACCTGGAGGCATCGGTGTCTTCTTCTCCCAACCACCACAAGCATACTGATAAAAGTTGCTACACGGTCGAGCCGTTTGATCCATATTCTCTAAAATCGAACTCGCAGCTTGAATACATTCCTTCGTCTTGCAATGTTTTTTCTCTGTAACGTAAAAACAATTTTGAGGTGTTGGTAGAACAAGTGAGAAAATTAAAAATAAAATTCTCGTCGCCATCTTTTTGGCTTTTTTTTTTCTAAATATCGAAGAACACGTAGACTTGCGAGGACAGTCTAATCCCAGTGACGTATCGAAGGGTCTTTGCAAAAAAGACAGAGTGGTTTGGGAGATTTTCTTTTATACTTCCAATTAAACGTCTAATCTACATATTTTACAATATAATGAAGAATGGTCAATTGAGACTACGTCTCAGCCATTCTTTAAAACTCCTCACTACTCATGATCGTTTCCTGGCACTATTTTATTCATCAAGTGTTTATTATGCAGTCTTTCTATAGATAGTTCTAGGAATGTATGCTTCCACGTCAAGAGGAATATACAATTTTATCTTAGATTTTCTTTTTTAAAAAAAGCATCAAAAAATTAAAATTAAATTGGTTTGTTGAATTTTCAAAAACTGAAATATGCATTTTGAAACCATTCTATGGTTGTTATCATGGAATTCTATAATGTCTGTGTTTTCTATCGTCAAGTTTGGCGTTAGGTCAGGAAAAGGAAACTACCCGCGAAAAATCAGAAGCTTTGAGACAATATTTCTTCTAATTTTGGTGCATATATGTATAGGATTACAGCACAGTGAGCCACAGCAGCGTTATTTCCAAGAATGTGGGAGAATTTTTTTTTTACAGTGGAGTGAGCCAAACCGCCCTTATCTCTGTCCGCCCCGACCCCCTGGACACGCCCCTGGAATATACATATTGAAATTCTAATAATTGAAGCTCCGCTACATGGAATATTTGTTTATGTCTTATACAAACGATATCTACCAACCAATTTAAGGATTGGGGTTTTCAAACGTTATATTTGGGAACTTTAAACTTTCTTAAGCACTTTCTTAAGATGTGCATGATGGAGCTTGAATTATCGTTCACCTATATGAAGAGAGAAATGTCATTGCATTCAAAGGCAGTCTGTGATAGTTAATTACTGGCATGGTTGTAAGTGACATGCGTTGTTGGGGGCATTTTATCTTTTATATTTGCAACAATTCTATATTAGATTAACTGTGAACCTGCGAACTTGTGAACTATAGTTATACAAAATAAAACCAGCAATATTCTGTACAAGACATTTCTTCAAGTGGACATTAAACCAGGAAATGGATTTGTTTATGTCGATAATCATTCAAGCCAGATTTGGAGAATAAAAGGAGTTGTCGTGGGCGTCACTAATAGCCAAATAGATTTAAAGGCACGGAAGACCGACCATAATTGCTTCCCAAATCATTAGTGCTAAATGAAATAATATGGGATTTAACGTCTTAGTTTTCTCCACCAACTTGGCTCATGAAAACGGAGATACGCCATGTAGTGTGTAATGACGTAATTGTGGGCCATCCGAATAAATGTACGCTTTTCCTTGTCAAACCCCTATTCCTTCGTCACTGACAAGTAGAAATCAGACTGGAAAAAATCCCGAGAAACATTTTCGGCCGACACTGGGATCGAACCCAAACGTCCTAGTTAGTAAGCCCGTACCAATAGCCATACCAGACATTTTATCTGTTTTCAGCTCGCGATCATTTAATCTACAAAGAAATATGACGTCAGAAATAAAAATACTAGGCCTACCTTCTTTTAATATAGGCCTTGTTAATCCTACTGCTAATCCTATTATTACGACAAAAGCTACTAACATTGCTGCCATAAGAAACTTTTCTAGCCCCGTCCTGTTGCGACAACATGGTGTCCGTATAGCTAACACGTCATAATCCTCCACAATATCATCCTCGGAATCGGATTTCCCAAACGGGGCCTCCGTCATCTGCAAGAGAAACAAAAGATTGATATCATAGTTAGAAAGGTCATAGTTAAAAACGCTATCTGAATTTAAAATCATAGATGCGAAACTGTGGCTTTAAGATCGTTTTTTACGATTCCAAAGGCATGAGTCAACTCGAAGATCAGACGAAAGGGGTTGAAAAAGTCATCCATTATTTCGGAACATTGTTCGAGATTATTCCCAGCGGTCTGTAATTCCTTACCAAATGTTAAAATCAATTATATCTTATACAAGTGGTAACTCACCTTGATGGCATTGGCATTAAGAAGCTCGTTCTCTTCTGAGCAGGCAGTTCTGAAAAACATATAATTCGTTGAATTAATGGGTGATAGAAAACGTCGTAGAGAATTCACAGAAATGTCATAAGATATATTATTTTACATCTATTTCAGAGATCGATAAGAAAAGTACTGATTCGTTCTCTATGAAATAAGATTAACCAAAAGAATGCATTTGAATAATCATTAGTTTAGTTCTGGAAAAACTCTAATACAACAAAGGCCACCACCATCCGAAAAATTATTACAGATGCCAATGTGATTTCAGGTGTGACTAGTTTTAATACAAAACAACATCATCAAAACGTTGAACCTAAATGATGATTTATTGAAATGAAATGAACTAAACAGGCTGATGAAGATGAGCATACGCCATGCAGTGTGTACTGTGAGGGAAATTTCGACCGGACAGCGACGTATCCGCTGGATTTCGTCGAAATGCAACTGTAAAGAGTTTTTAACGTGCACGCCAACTAAACACCAGGCTTTGCCATCCTGAACCTTTGACATGAAGAAATGCCAATACAAAACCCCGAGTAACTTTCTCAGTCAACACTGGGATCGAACCCGGGACCTCCTGATTAGTGAACCAGCCTCTTACTCACTGATCCACTATTATCTTTAACAGTCCTGTCCCAACAATAACCCTCAAGTACACACATTCCGTATTATCACCAATGCGGTACTTGTAGTATACAAACATAGTTTGTTATGTCCTCTAAGCAACTCATCGGGTATTTTCTTCGAGTAAATTCTAATTGAATGAATGCCTGTGTATAATAAAACAGGTACACGGAGACATGTTATCAAACATCCTGCCAGGATAAACTAGCAGTCATCGACAAACATCGATTGTTTGGCCAATCATGTGATTAATCCGACATCAAAAGTAAAAGATTTTCCCGTTAGCATAATTCTACCCATGTCTATCAGTACAATACATCTATCGACATGCTAGACACGATTTCTATTAAAACATATCGGAGCTGTCTTTGTTACATAACAAGCACAAAGAACGCCACCAGCAACCATGTTTTCATATGTTAAAGCTGCTTGTCGTCATTTGAGAGAGAGAGAGAGAGAGAGAGAGAGAGGAGAGAGAGAGAGAGATGATGGGGGGGGGGTCTTAAGGAGTGAAATTATACAGATCACCCTATCGTACAACGTACAAATGTTGGATCGATATCGCACCACCTGTTTCAATGTCAGAACTTTTAATCTAAAGCACATGGGATAGATAACTTCGTCCCCATGGGATAACGTCAACATGACTTACACTAGGTCATTTCGGGACTAACACATGTGAGGAAACCGGAGGACCTGGGGAAATTGCACAAGGTTAGGCAAGCGACCCTACACCTAGCAAACTACAATAAGTTGAATCTACAAGGGGAATTATCAGTTTAAAAATAGTTCAATTCCATTCAGTATTTACAAAGATAAGATGAACTGAACATTTGCAACACACTGCCCACCTTCTCCCAACGATCCCGCTTGTGCCACCTATAAGTGTTACATAAAATGTTTTGTTGGACCTCTTTTTAATTTGATCAAACCCAAGCCGGATAGATTATCTACCGTTGATATAATGGTTTTGGCTTTTTTAAAAAATTAATCGTTAAATAATCGATTAGAGTAAATTTTGTTGTGGATTAAGCTGCAAAAAGTAGACATTGGTCCAAAAAATGCGACTTTAATATTTCAGCAGTTAGAAATATTAGAGACTTCGACTAAAAGAGCGCCACAAGCAGAAATAGTTTAGGCTCCGAATAAAAGAGAGCCACGAGCAGAAATAGTTTAGAGTCTGGAGATCAAAGATGTATTAAGTTATTCTACTTCTATAGTCAAATACAACAAACATAAAACCCATTTTAAATGTCCGTGTTAAATAATGGTATCCCAACACCACGAACTGTCTGATATAGATTATATCACCTTGGGATGGAGGGGAGGGGGCGAATTAGAATCAATTGATGACCACTTTTATAACATTTGCCAAAACGTCTTTTAATATGACAAACACGATTTCTATCTTAAACTTTGTGTAATCTGTCTGTCTTCTATAATAGGTTAAAAGATCACCACTTGCAGGAATTGTTTGTGAACATTTTAAAATAGTCTGCGTTAAGCCAAGACTATCACACTTGAACAATCAATAACGAAATGCCATGGCGAGAGTTTTAGACAAAAAACACGTAACCAAGTGTGCTGTTTTTGAACCTAAAAACTACAATTACAAACATTTTAACATCGATTTCAACAAACAGAAAGTACAACAATGGACGACATTTAAACAATAAAAAAACCCTAGAACATCGACCTGTAGATTCCGTTTAATTTCATCGCATTTGTATATACATGTACAAAGAAATAAAATGAGGTTTATCGTACTACTTTTCTGCAACGACTTGGTTAATGAAGACGAGCATACGCTATGCACTGTGTTATAAGGGTAATTTTGCCCGGATAGTGGCACTACGAATTTCGACTGTTAGGGACTATTTTACTTGCACGCCAATGTGTATACGGGGCCTCAATTTTTCGTCCAATCCGAACGATTAGACACTGTTCCTTGTCAATACCACTAGGGGACACCAAGCCGGCGACCACCTGTGCGAGCCAGTGCCTTACTTATTGGGCCACTGTGGCCACTGTATGTAGTACGGCTTTAAACTACGTTTCATATCAGATTATGAAATAAAGATAATTGATAATATCCCGCAGTCAACTAACAATATCTTTGTGGAAGAATAGAACAAACTCAATCAATATCAATTGTAAACAGTACCAAGTTTATCGAAAGCATATTCTATCTCATGTGTAAAACAATATCTACTATTTGAAGTCATAACACCAAAGGTATTGAGAGGCTGTGGGTATGTGTATATAAAATAAAACGGAACGAAAGAATATTCTAATTTTATTAGATCGTTGCTGAAAATAAGAGAGAGAGAGAGGGGGAGAGAGGGAGAGGGGGGGGGGTTACGTCCATTCGACACAAACAAGGTCATTTCGGGACTAACATATATAGTTCAATTTTATTTCAATAATTCGCATACGCGTACTCCTTGTCACGTACAACCGGGGAATCGAAACCAGATGACTCAATGACAGACCGTATGATACGGCGCGCACGTGCTAACCATTCGGCCATCCAACCCCTCTGTTGAAAATAAAATTGCACACTTGATAAATGTACAAAAAAGGAAATGAAATGAACTGGAGTTTAACGTCCTGCTGTTCTGCTCCGACTGGGCTAATGAACACGGGCATACGCCATACATTGTGCTATTATGGGGGTAATTCTGCCCGGACAGTGGCGCTACGAGCTACTATTATATCGAATTCCAACTGTCAAGGTATTTTTTTACGTGCACGCCAATGTGTACACAGGACCTCGGTTTGTTGTCCCACGACAAACAAAGAAGAGAACTACAAATATATATGCTATGATGGAATATGTGATAGAAAGCAGTGTCATGTGAACGTCATTAAAAATTATATAAATTATATCATATTTCGATCAGGTCGTTACTGACGAAATTATATTCATTTGGAAATAAATAAATACATAAATAAAAAGAAAAGAAAATCAATTGTCAATGTAAAAACACTAAAATGCCTATTTACTTTTTCAGAATCCTACTCATTAGCGTTTATTTGAAAAGTTACATTTTTTACTACAAAAAAAATAATGGAGCAATGAGTCATGCTTGATCAGTAGAACGTAGCCTGCTTTAAAAGGGCCTTTATTCCTGGTAGTTATAATTAGTGATAAAATGGTTGTTTGTCATTATGACATATTTAATTAATAAGTTATAACAATAGAGCTGCACTGTTCATATAACTGAGGTCTATATTGATCACCAATATTACACTGCTATCGGATCTTGTACAGCAAAAACTGCTGGCTTGACAAACTCACTCACGCATTAAAAATCACTAAAGGTCGGAAACGTAGTCGTAGTTTCGAGGAAATTGGAAGATTTACGCCAATAGTCATCGCAAAGAAATCGAATACCAAATGAAAGACAATAAATGGGGGTTGACGTCCTATTTTACAGTACCGACCGGGTTGATAAAAACTGACATGCGTCATGCAGTGTGCTATGCGGGACGATTTGCCCGTTCAGCGGCGGCCTTTTCATATAATTCATATAATTCGAACTGTTAAGGACTCTTCTACGTGGACGTCAATGATTACATGGGTAAACCTTGGGTTTTCGTCCCATCTGAACGACTAGACGCTCTGTCCTTGCTAGACCATTCGTCACCGACAAGGTGAAACCAGGCTAGAAAATTCCGAGGAACGTTCTCGGCCAACACTGTTATCGAACCCGGGATCGGTCGGTTAATGAATCAATCTCACCGAACCACCGTGCTCCCCCCCCCACCCGAAACAAGAGGCGCCGAATCCATCCAAATACTGTTCTGTTCCTTTAACATCTTATATGATTACGTAAAGATGTCAGATAAATGAATAAGTGTGTATAGGTAGTTAAAAGCCCGTGTTTTATGGAGTGGAATGATGGCATTAATGTTGATAGGAACATAAAAACTGTCTGGAGGAAGCTACAGGCCAGTATTATTGTCAGTTAATAGAGTGGAATAAATGAATTGATGTCGATAGGAAACAAAAAGTGGTTGGAATTCGCCAATAGCTATATCTGTCAATTACAATATATATCAGTGTATATAAGATAAATTAACAATGACAATACTTATTACTTTTATTGATTTCTGGATTATTTTTTTGAAATTTGTGGCACCATTGTGGCTCAGTGCGTACGTCGCTGGCTCGCTAACCAAGGGGTCTAGGGTTGGCTCCCGTGCAGTGTTTTCTGAGAAAGTTCTTTGGGAACTTATAAAAATAAAACCTTGATAGGTGGAATTCGCAATTAGAGTAGGCCGTTGTGCCGCTGTCCGGGCAAAATGTCCCTAATAGCAGACTGTATGGCGTATGCCTGTCTTTATTAGTCCAGTCGGTGAAAAAAAGTAGGACGTTAAACATCATTTTATTTCATTTGTTGATCTCGCAGTGATTGTACAGCAACTGAACTTTTGCTGAAGACATCTCGGTTTTAGAATGGCAGTAAAAGTGGACTATATCGATAACACCATTACAGATCATGTTCATCAGCCATGTTTATATTAGACTTCCGGTCACTCAACAAATGACCAATACTAACCACCACTTAAAGCTGATAGTGAAAGAAATGGACATCGTCACGCGTGTGCTAACATTCCTAAACAATAATGAACAACATTAAATGTGTGGTCACGACCAAGGACAATGGATGATTAATTAATAGACACCAATTATGGAAGTACTTCTTTGATCAATAACCGATCTGTTAGATGTCAAAAAGGAATTTCTGGCATTTTCTCGCCTCTTCCAGAACAAATATTCACTAATATCGAATGTAAAGTAGCTTAAAGGAACAGTACGCCATAATAAATAGAGAATCTCCTACGAGTCGTTTTTGATATCAAAAATATCAACATAAGTCGATAAAGTAAAAAAAATTTGACGAGTAGGAGATTTTATTTATCACCCAATCCTTTCTTACACGCATAAATAAATAAATAAAAATAATTCTTTGCTATAGATTTCACTTTTACTGAACCTGATCACATGCACAAATAAAAAAAAAAATAAATAAATATAATTCTTTGCTATAGATTTCATTTTTACTGAACCTGATTACATTACGGCGTAGTGATACATCATTTTTTAACAGCAATTCAACCATTGCAAAGTCCTTTATATTGACCCAATGTTTCCATCAAGGTCAATTAAATAAAAATAGTTCAAAAATAGCTCATTTTTAAAATAAAGAAGTTACTTTTAATAAAAATGAACTGTTCTTGGAAAATAAAAAAGTAGTTCCTTTACAACTGACCAATCAAATTCGTGTAATTAGGAGATATCGCAGTAGATTATGAAATTTATCACACAAGCGATATCTACTGTAGAATGTATTATTGGGTGATAAAGTTTTATTCGTACAGAGTGTTAGGACTACATATAGGCTACAATGACAAGTACACACTGGCTAAAACATGCCAGTACTTAAAGGACCTATCCATACTAAATTCCAAAAAATAGAATTCCAGACCATACACAATCAAAAGTGATCATATCAAAGAGTACACTGGTTAAGAAATTATTAGTCCTTACGGGTGTTATTGGCCATAATTTAAAATCGCTCATCAATGTTTGTCGGATTTAGAATATTTTGCAAATTACAATTTTGTACAAGTTGAATTATTTAAAAAGAACGTCAGTCCAAATTTAATTCAGTTCCGTTAGTATTTACAAATAAATGATAGACTAGAAATTGTACAACATTCGGCATCCTCTACCTATAAGTTCTGGTGAAAATCTTTTGGTGACCCCTTTTTGAATATGATTGATAATCGAAGCCGAGAGATTGTCTACCGCTGATATTTTGATTTCTTAATTAAATTTTAAATAATCAATCGAAGACATGGAAATCTAGATATTGTCCTTAACATGCGAATGGGAAATGAAATGGAATAGAGTTTAACGCCCTACTTTGCTACATAGGTTGGCCTAATGAAGATGGGCATACGCCATATAGTGTGCTATGGCTTACTTTGAGGAAAATTTTGCCCGGATAACAGCCTACTGTTATATCGAATTCCAACTGTCAAGGGATCTTTTACGTGCACACCAATGTGTACACGGGACCTCGGCTTTTCGTCCCATCCGTCCTGCATCACTGACAAGGGGGAACCACGCCAGAAAATGCAGGGATCGAACACCCAACCTCCAGACCAGCGAGCCTGCGTCTTACCCTCTTAGCCACGGGATTGACGGCTTGAATTCAGGTTGTTGACACATTGATACACTTAACGAATATCATCCCGAATGTAAATTTATATTAGACAACCCCAAACAACCAAATTCTTCACAATGCGACACTCGGTTGCTCCGACATTCTTCTATTTTTTTGCCTCTTCCGAATTTTTTTTCTGAAACTTTAGACTATTCTTTGACTACTGCGTAAATAAACATTTACATTACAGCAAGCATCTGAATGTGCAAACTCAAGTGATATCTAAAGACACTCTCGAGACATTTAACGTCAGAATCAAATAAATAAACTTGTTATTTTAGCTTTGAAATTTACATAATTATAGTTATCAATAACATTTCGTTAACACTTTGCTACAAAGTAGATGATTGCTGTAGTATAAAAACCGGCCGTGGATCGGCACTTGATAGAAATATCTTATTCTAAGCGGTTTCTAACAATGCTTTATCACACTACCGTGTCAAGAATCTTACATGCGTACTATCGATTCTTGCTTTCAATGTCGCAATTCGATACAAGGCATGATAAAAACTTCTGACAGCCGCCACAAGCAAGGATCAAAAATGATTCTACCATATTTTTTTTTAAATCCATGCCTTTCGATAGTTTCTTAATTCTGGTGAAATCGATTCAACAAAATTCATTACGGTGAGGAATATTGCTCCAGGGCATGCTTACGTTTCAGACCACCTGGTGCCACTTCACATAGCTAATTAATTTGTCCATCACAACCACCTTACAAAATCGTTGAAACCAAAGTAGTACTCAGACCGTCCAGATTGTACCTTTAGCGTATATAGAAATAAGTTGAACTATGTCCACAACAATCTCGCGGTTTTTAACGAACTTGTGAGAATTGTTGGAGAGTGGAGAGAGGCAACCCCGGAAGTGAGAATAGGACTTGTTCTTCTCAGCTGTCAACGAGATTTGTACCAAAGACACATTCTAATCCCAAGGACCCCGATTAATGTTAACATCTCATATTTTAACATCAACTCTACTCAAACTAGGTATTTCATCACTAATTTGCTTGAGCGTTGGGGCTTTCAGTAGTGGGTGAGTGGGTGAGAAAAAAGCCTAGGAGGTTGGACAGGCGAAGCTAGATCCCCCCCCCTCCCCAGCACGAGTTTAAAAGGCAATAACGGTAATTTCCATTGTAAAATATGTATCAATATCTCCTACTAATAGCAGTCTCCGTGTCCATCAGTTTAATGGTACCGGTAATTTGATTTGTCTAGGTCGTCTACTAGAGATATTAACACGTCCTTATTGGATTATCGTATAAATAACAACTCTCCATACGACGTGACATCTTTCTATACGGTTGTCTCCAATCTTATTTAAACATAAAATCTAAAGTATTATTTCCCCTGCAAACCCATAGAGGTATAAACATTCACCACGTCTTGCCACTACTTAAATGGAACAATTGAGATGTGTGAATTTCACAAATATAGTACTTCTACCTCGTATACATCACCTGCCACGTTTCAAAGAAGGGTTTTTAGACTTGGATTTCTGAAGCCAGGCTATGAAAGAAGATTACCCGAGTCTGAATGACAACACACAGTCACCTTACTATAGATATTTAGAAATAAAACAACATGAAAATTATTAATTTCGTCGTTCTATAACTTTTCAAGAATGAACGAGTCGAATATTTTGATTTGAAACATTGAGACAAGATTATGGTCTATTTCGTCACACGAGGGCATTTGATTTGAATTCTTTAACTTCCCTCTTTTAAAGTTATACTTGCAGTGAGAATAAATTGACCTGATAATCTATCTATTGTAGATTGTCTTGATTTAAAATAAAATATTTTGAGTTGAGATACGTTTAAATCTTCTCAATATCTTGTTTAATTGGTACAGCATATGGAATTCTGTAATCAAAACAATGGCCGACAGCCTATTTACATTACACTCCTGTTGTATCATGATTATCTCTCTATATATATATTGTAGAACATGATAAGCTAATATAAGTCATCAATATATATTGATTCCATATCAAATCAAGCTTATAATTACTATACAATTAACTGCAGGTATACGACATGACAACAACCAATAAACATTACATTGACTGCAGGTATATGACATGGCAACGACTAATTAACATCAGTAATCATATCGATAACAGAAATCTGAAAACAAGTTTTAAAACATCTGTATCCATGATGTTATTTGGGTATCAACGATTAGATCATTCCAGATCATGGTGTCAACGATTAAATCAATCCAGATCATGGTATCAACGATTTTATCAAACCAGATCATGGTATCAACGATTTTATCAAACCAGATCATGGTATCAACGATGTCATCAAACCAGATCATGGTATCAACAATGTCAGCAAACCAGATTTTATCAAGCCAGATCATGGTATCAACGACATCATTAAACTGGATCATTGTATCAACGATGTTATCAAACCAAATCATTAGTCAGTATAACTCGCCCCTTGCAACTGCACACGTGTAAAGTTTACTGATGTTAAGCCAGTGGTTGACCACCCCTTATTCTACAACAGGCGATTCTAGTATGCCCGTTCTTGTAATGGTAAACAGGAACATCAACTATTTTAGTTATGTGTGTTAACGAGTGTCGTTTATTTGACAAGGTGTGGCCAATGGATATTCTAAATTTTGGGGAGTACAAATACCTGACCAATTCCATCGTACAAATGTATTAATGACTCTATGTGTGATTTTAGCACTATTATATCCCATGTAAACTATAATATTGTGAAGGTTGAATCTGCAATAGGAGTATATAATATGTCCAAAAATGATTCAACTCCGTTCAGTGTTCCGAAAGATATCATAACTGAAAATTCCATCCATATATGATGCTCGCTGCTCCCTATGTAACGAGACGACCGCCATCTTTATTTGTAGTGAATCCATGGGCCTATTATAAATCCGATTGACTCCAAGCAAGTTATTATCTAACGTTGGTATTTCGATTTTGCTTTCTTAATTGTTAAATAATCAAACTAAGTACATATTAACGTGAATAGAGCTGTGAGAAATTTGATCATACAAATCACACATCGTTTCTTTAAGGTTACGATCGAATAATCTATGGTGTTTATCTAAATAGTTTTAAGAGACTCAATTACTGACATTTAGATTAAATGAATCATCTAATTATATCTAGCAGCACGGTTATTATGATTAATCATACGAGTACCGCCATTTTACATATATAAATTTACATTTTTATCTACACTTGTGTATAAATACGTATGAGTTCACTATAGACCCCAACTGTTTTAACTTTATTATGACAAAGGGAGAAGATGACCCGCCCTCGCTTCTCACGACAGCGAGTTTATAAGTGTGTGTTAAGGAACTTTTGGTATCCGAGGACCCTTATTTTTTCTTTTTCTTTTTAATTTGTGTTTTTAACAATTTTCAAGTGTAAATAATTTAATTAAATCAACCTGTCTATAATATCATATTCATTGTATTGGACGTTAAATCTGTAATAAACAACAACAACAACCCCTTGTCTACGATATCACCCTAGGTGGAAGTGGACGTAAAACTCTAGGAACGAACGAACGAACTATAGAACCCATTGTCTACGAAATCACCCTTGGTGGAAGTGGGCGTTAAACGCCAGGACCGACTGACCTTGTCCACGATATCACCATCGGTGGAAGTGGACGTAAAACTCCAGTACCGAACCAACGCACTATAGACCAAATACCGAGCATGATGACACCCCGCCATCTTGAAGTCCTTTAATCGATGCGCAATTGTCCTAGGAACAAGCATGCGAAGTATCATCTAGATTGTACTTGAATTAGCGGAACATTGTTTTTTGTCGAACAGCGTCGTCGCCAAGAACACGGTGAGTAGAACTTTTGGATCCGTTCCTGATCCCAAAAAATTGTAGTGGCAGTAGTTCAGTGAGTATGACGCTGGCTCACTAACTATGTAGTCCCAGATTCGATCCCGGTGTTGCCCAAGAAAGTTTCTAGGTATATTCCAGTCCGGTTTCACTTTGTAATTGATGCAAGACGGATATAATGGTAAGAAACAGCTTCTAGTCATTCGGGTGGGACGACAAGAGTATGAGTAAACGCCGCTGTTCGGATACAATTTCACTCACAGCAATCAATATGCATGGCCGCTTCAAATTTCACTCACAGCAATCAATGTGGCGTATGGCCGCTTCAATGTTTTCCTGTTTTCGGAGGAATGTGGGATGTTAAACCCAATTTCATTTCATTTTGTGTTTTAAAAAAACCCCAAAAAAACCACATGCATTATTCTGGTATATAACCAGACGACCCTCGTGGCAATTACGTCGAAAACTATTTAGAAACATTTATTTATCCTTGTTGCCTCGTCCCTATACGAAGGCCAATAAACTCACCGAACCTACTCTAAAGTATACAACATGCATTTGCAAATCAAGAAATAAAAATCTCAAAACTCATGAATAACAACAATAAATCTAATCTAAGCCCATAAAGCTTTGCATCATTGTTTTAAAACACTTCCACATTACTCTTCATATAACAGGCTTCTAATTCTAATAATAAACTCATTATTCTTAACAGACTCTTTTGTTAAATGCTGATAATGTCCTTTCGCGCTATCAAGCAAAGCGAATACGCTGATCGAGGATAAATTCCTCGTAATTATTGATAAATGTCGCATAAATCACCAACATTAGGACAGCGTTGTAAAGAGTGAAGAAATCAAGCCGTAATAATTGGTGCGGTTCTGTGTTCGAGTCAAGGAATAAAGAGTTATATTGGAACACCAGGGCAATATAATGTAGGTTTGATTGCTATATGTTGTCGCGGACTACCGTATGGAGTTCCCTTTTATATAAAGAATTAATTGGCATACGTTCTTAAGATTAATAGGGACAACAACAGTTCTGAGCGTAGATGTCCAAACATTTGTAATACATGTTTTTATACATATGGGAGTCGTTCAGTGTATACTAACTTTTTCTAGAATACACGATACCACTTTTTATTTTATTAGGAAACTCCTCATAGCTAACCAGTTATGTATATGAAATTCCAAAATGATAAACCGATTATCACTGAAAGCACAATTCCCTTGTGCGTTGCATTAACTTGTAACCTTTATGGCTATCTGGATAATTCGCGGGGGAGAATTTTGCCCGTACACCAGCGTTTTCGCCTAATCCTTTCAAATTACAATTATTGTAATAGTTCGTTTAGGTAAACGCTAAACCTAACAAATGGGGACCGGAACTGAAAATGATTCTTCTCGGCCTAAGTCGGGATTAGAAGTCACAACATTCTAGTGACAGGACCTGTACTCTACCGCTCCATCCAAGTACTTTTGAGACCACATACGGTACTGGGGAAGAGTCTTCTTCAAACCCTATGGGAAACTACTGGATGAGTACCGACAATGTCACTCGCTGTAGTTCGACATCTACGGACCCCTTACAGGACAAACACCATTAATATAATTCACTTAATCTCACTGTCTGCAACACAAACTCTAATAACCCACCTAGATACGCACAATTAACGATTATATAATACCAGGTCAGTCCCCTGTCAATAAATTTCTCTACTTCCAAAAATGTCAAGATTATGATCCGACTAAATTGTCTCCATATATAAGAATAGTGTCTATTCTTATAAAACTGTACGACCACTTACCTTAACGCTGCTAAGTTCGCCATTTTGTAGAAGGTGTTCAATATCTGTTTGAATAGTTTGTTTATTTACAACCACAAGGTGCATTTGTTTAAGCAGGTCTAAAAATGTTGTCTTTATTTGTTTTAGATTCATCTTGGGTCACGTTAACTCTCAAATAGACTTTCCGTATAAAATTCAAAATGGTGGTTTGAATTAAAAAAAAAAAAACCTAACAAGTCCAGTTATTGATGAGACTTTGATAATGTTAGCCAAAGAATGAAAAACTGAAATGGGGTTTAACATCCTACTTTTCTGTTTCAACCAGGCTAATAACGACGAGAATACGCCAAGTAGTGTGTTATGAGGGTAATTTTGTCCGGACGGGGGGGGGGGGGGGATGACCGAATGGTTAGCACGTGCGCGCTGTATCATAAGGTCTGTAATTGAGTCAACTGGTGTGGTTTCGATTCCCCGGTTGTGCGTGACAAGAGGTAGGGTCGCCTGTCCAACCTCGTGGGTTTTCTCCGGGTACTCCAGTTTCATCGCACTGCTAAAGACCCTACGCGTAAACGCTTTATTGAATTAAAATTGCACCATGTGTTAGTCCCGAAATAACATAGCTTGTGTCGAGTGGACATTAAACCCCATTTCTCTCCCTCTCTCTCTCTCATTCAATTTCATATACATAACTGGTTAGCTATAAGGAGTTTCCTAATAAAATAAAAAGTGGTATCGTGTGTTCTAGAAAGAGTTAGTATACACTGAACGACCCCCATATGTATAAAAACATGTATTACAAATGTTTGGACATCTACGCTCAGAACTATTGTTGCCTCTCTCTCTCCCTCCCTCGCTCTCTCTCTCTCTTGTCCGGACAGTAATTGAATTCCATCTGCTATGGGTTCTTTTACGTGTACGCAAAGGTTTATCTGGGACCTCGGTTTTTGTCCCATCTGAACGACTAGACGCTGTTCCTTGCCCCACTCACACAACAAAACCACGACAGAAAATCCCAAAATCCCAAGGTACTTTCTCGGCCCGCACCAGGATCGAACCCGAGAAATCCAGATTAGCGAGCTCCTAGATTTCTCAAAGTAACCACCTGTTACGAAATGAGTAGCTTTTAAAGTATAATCTCTATACCATAACGTACTGGTGTCGGTTTATTTAATGTACACGGATACACATCTATAAATAGTATTTGTCAACAAAGGGAGACTGGGTTGTAAAACTGTACAAGTCTCGATCACCCAGTGTTACGACAAGTGTCAATATAAACACGGCCACATTGGTCCAGTTAACAGTTTAACGACAAATCGGAGATCAACGGCAGATCGGAGACTCTAATACAACTTTCGTTTATATATTTCTTTTAGTGATTTTAATATTCTAAAATTAAATGTAGGATTTATCAAAATAGTATCCAGGGTCAGCTAGGATATGTGTTTTCCATTAGTTCTCACCAGTCAGATAAAAATAAAATAAAGACTACTTCCGGTTAAATAAATCAACCCCGATTAGTTCTTACATAGGGGGCAGCGGTGGCTAAGTGGGCAAGGTTTTGATCGCGGGTTCGATCTCGGTGTTGGCCGAGAAGTTCTTCAGGATTTTCAGGCGCGGTTCCCCATTGTTAGTGATGCAGGACGTGCGCCTGACAAAAAAAAACGAGCCCCCGTTTACACATTGAAGTGCAAGTAAAAGAACCAGATGGAAAACAATTACTGTTTCGACAAATTTGCCAACATAGCACACTGTATGGCGCATGCCAGTCTTCATTACCCCTGTTGAAACAGAAAAATAGGACGTTCAACCCTTTTTTTTTTCTTTCTCCAATATTTACATAATTATGCCAGTGTAACTATGTGATAAATAAACAGTGAGAATAAAAATAGACATATGTTGTTGATGTACACTATAGTATTGTGAAGAATCGAAATAATCGATCGATAGTCTTGATATAGTCTAAACAAAAGGTAGAAATCGTATAGTGCATGTTCTACACGTAGGAAGTCTTACCGATTCAG
Organism: Patella vulgata; assembly: GCF_932274485.2. NCBI lineage: Eukaryota > Metazoa > Mollusca > Gastropoda > Patellidae > Patella > Patella vulgata. The sequence continues at coordinate 20,812,514 of NC_065881.2, forward strand.
CTTCCTGGAGCATGGGGTTCTTATTGAATCAGCTTCCCATAGCACGGGGGTTCTTACTGAATCCGCTTCCTAGAGCATGGGGGTTCTTACTGAATCAGCTTCGTACAGCATGGGGTTCTTACTGATTCAGCGTCCGGTAGCATGGGGATTCTTACTGAATCGGCTTCCTGGAGCATATGGGCTCTTACCGAAGCAGCATCCTGGAGCATAGCAATTCGCATTGAAGCAACTTCCTAGAGCATGGGAATTCTTACAGAGACAACTTTCTAGAGCATGGTAATGCTTATTAAAACAACTTTTTAGAGCGACGTAATTCTTATTAAAGCAACTTCTTCCTTATTGAAGAAACTATCCGGGTTCAGATGTTATTTTTTGAGTTGAATATAACTATAACGAAAAGAAACCTAATAATACATTTTCGTCCATTTTCATTTTTTGAACATCCTACTTTTTTGTACTGACTGGGATAATGGAGAGGGACAAAATCCATACAGTTGCGCTATCGCCTACAGTTATGTCGCATTCCAATAGTCAAAGACTCTTTTACGTGCAAGGCCAGTGTATATTTGCGCCTCCTTTTTTTTCGTCCTTTCCGAACGACTAGACACTGTCACCGTCAGCCCCGCCCACCTACCCTTTTGCACCATAGATAAATAGACATGAAAACTGCCTTTCAATACATAATAGGTCGTACGTAAACCTTTGTATAATGACTGTCTAATCTATATCACCTGGTGACTATATTGATATAAACCTATAACATTACATATCATACTAAAAATAACATCTCATACATCATAACTACAACCAAAGCAAAACCTTTTATCATTATATAATTGATTGAATACAAAAATATTATTGGAGATGGATTATTGTTTGCTGTTCATAATCTTATCTGATCGTAGAATATATTAAGATCGCAAATTTGAGCGCTAATAGACTTGATATTAATTTTCTATTGGGGTATGTGCGCGTTTAGAGTTGGGTAAGGTATTATATAATATATATTTAAGAATTTGTATAATATTATATATAAAACATATTTAAGAAGGTTTATTTAATTTAGTTATTGATACACCTGTAAGACTAGAGTAATCTTATATATAATATATTTAGGAAGTGAATGAATGAATTGCACCAACAGAGTTAATGAGAGAGAGAGAGAGAGAGAGAGAGAGATGGGGTTAGGGTTAGTCCACTCGACACAAACTAGGTCATTTCGGGACTAACACATGGTTCAATTTTATTTCAATAATTCGCTTGCGCGTAGGGATCTTTAGCAGTGGGAGGAAACCGGAGGACCCGGAGAAAACCCACGAGGTTGGACAGGCGACCCTAATCCTTGTCACGTACAACCGGGAATCGAAACCCCGCCAGTTGACTCAATGTCAGACCGTATGATACAGCGCAGCGCCCACGTGCTAACCATTTGGCCATTCCCCCTACCCCCATAGTTAATGAAAACGGGTACACAAAGTAAGTAAAAATGACCCACTTATACGAGTAAAAACAAAAATCCACTCATTTCTAGACATTAAAATAAACAACATAGCCTAACCATGCAGTTTACACATTAAAAGTAACGAAAGGGTTGGTTTAAAAATGACACTGGTAAAGTTTCTGAAAAATATTCGTCTTAATTCATTATTCCAGTTGACGCAGAAAAGTAAGACGTTAAACCACATTTCATTCAATTCGTTCATTATTGAAAACGGCACATTGATAAAAGTAAAAACAAAACTCAGTTCATTTCAAGATATTAAAATAAACGATACACTATGCAGTCTACACCTTAAAAATATCCAAAGACCTAGTTTTAAAAATGATACTGATAAAACGCCTATGTCTACAATGTCTACACACGTTATAACTATCTTCAATGACCAACTTTACTAAACTTAGACACCGAAATACAATGATATAAGTACACAGATGGTCATTTCATATATAAAACTACTTACTTTTTTTTCATGGTGGTCTGTTATAGCAAACGTTAATCCTAATATCCCCGTGTTTATGTTCACATGTCATAAATTATACATACAGATATAAGTAAATTACACTACTCTCAAACTAGGTCACTGTCAACCCATAGAGACTTGTCAACCACGATATAAAATAGATACCAATACGCGCGGTGACAGTTTATTGCATGACTGTTTATTTGAAGGTTGTGGAACGTTTTAAAGGTCAAAACAGTACAATTTGAATAAATATAAACTAAAAACAACTGTTATACCCGGACAATCCTCCATTATTTGTTATTGTTAGAATACGGATATGCGTAATAAATAGATAACCGTTTGTTTGCTCTTTGTACGTGACCTCACGTTAGATATATGGGTACATGTTTAATGACCTCGTAGGTAGGTGTACTCCTAAAACGAAATATGGCTCCCTAAATCAATCCCCCAAACTTTAGAAGCATAGCTTATCATATCTCATAAACGGTAAGGGATTTAAACCAGGGGACACTTACTAACTTATTAACACCAGAAGATCCCATGAGAGAGAGAGAGAGAGAGAGAGAGAGAGAGAGAGGGAGGGTCATTTCCTCAGGAGTAACACATCGTATAATTTCATTTCAATTATTCGTTTGCGCCTAGGAGTTTTAAGCCATGGGGGAAAACAGGGAGACACAAACCAGGTCATTTCGTCGGGACTAACTTACGATTCATTTATATTTAAATACTTCGTTTGGGGTCTTTTGCAGTGGAGTGAAACCGACGGACCCGTGGAAAACTCACGAGGTTAGACTTATTAACAGAACTAGGCAAATCCGGAATTGAGAATCGTCGGACTAGTTCGCCTCAGCTCTCACTGAGATTCGAACCCAGGACACACGTACTCTAATCTTAACACCTCAAATTTTTTTTTAGCTTATAAATAAAATCATATTTTACATATGGTTGTAAAAAATAGCATTATTGTAAAGAACGGAAACGAATTTTTTGCTTGTTTATTAAAGGTACAAACTCGATTTCCTGATTATTTATAAATATTTTGTTAAAAGAAAATATCTATTGTTCTCTAGTTTATGTATATATAAAATACACTTTATATTAAGCATTTTCTCACGTAAACATTATTATTTTTACTCAATAAAGAAATAATAAAAAATTAGAACAAATACATTTCCAGTAACAATGTAAAGTACACTAAGTACAGAGAGAGAGAGAGAGAGAGAGAGAGAGAGGGGGGCAGTGTGGTATAATTCGCTTATAAGATTATTATTATTATTATTATTACAGCATATTTATAGTGCGCCCTTTCATATAACATGTTCAGGGGCACTTTACAAAGTGACAATGTAATCATAAATAAACAACAAGATTATGGACATCTTCATTAATTTTAACAGTACACCCGCCCCTGGCTGAATGAATGACCTAAGAACTGACATTAATCTCAAAGAAACATATTATTACAAAGTCAACTAGTTTCTTTATACAGCCAGAAACAAGTTCATGTGTGGTTATTGACCAGCACAAATCACTGAATAAAAACTCTTCAAAGTGAAGAGCTCAGCACATTTTCTATTCTGGACAAGTTATTGGGATTAGTCCTCTCTGTAAGACTTGTATGTCAAGTCTTGACTTTCTATTAAAGAATATACTAATACATGAGGGTCTAGATATTTCATATTAGCTCTCTATATATATAACATACCCGCTGCTTTCAGCAGATGGATTCATATTTCAACAACCGAGAACAAATTAAGACAGCATTCCCTATAGAAAGTATTGTGTCAAATGAGATTGATTAACCAAATATATATTAAACGACTTTACTCAGGAGTAATTTAAATAATTAAATAGATACGAAAAAGAAACATCCAACCGACACAGGGTATTTTTTTTCTCGGGACTAACATATGATCCAGATTTATTCAGTGGGAAGAAAGTGGGAATTAGGCAAACGACCCCATTCCTTGTGTGGACTCAAAACCACGCGACTTGACTTTATAACAGACCTTATGATCTATAGCGCCCTGCGTTAGACCATTCGACCTCCCCCCCCAATTAATAAAATAAATTAATATTAATATATATATATTACGCGAGAAATACCCAGTTTTTCAATAATTAAGAGTGGAATCAGATGTTCCTTAAAGAGTAAGCAGAGTGAAATGTGATTTAACGTCCTAAATTAAAATGAAACGAATTATACGAAGTATATATTATACACGTAACTATAGCTGAAAGTAGATTGACTATTGTCAAGGTATGGTTGTGTAATATTTGTAGTATTTGTAAAATCAATGTAATGTATAGTAATGTGTGTGTGTACATCGTTAATACAATAGGAAAGGTTAATGGGTTGATGCATGTACAAATACCATTTACTACACAGTGATAGACAAATTGACGCCTGTTTTAACATCTATTACTCAAATTAGTCGTTATTTTAATTCACTGAAATGTAATAAATTAGTCGTTATTTTAATTCACTGAAATGTAATGGCCTTTATAGTCTTACCTTTCTGCACTAACTTGGCTAATGACATAAATTTAACGTCTTGGTTTCCTGCACCATGCAGTATGCAATGGGGAGAATTTTGTCCAGACAGCGGCGTATCCGCCTACTATTCTTCGTCGAATTCCAGACGTCACAACAATGTGTATATGGGTAGACCTCAGTATTTCGCCCCATCCGAACGACTAGCTGATTTGTCCTTACTAACCAACAAGGCTTTGAATTGTACGCAAAAAATATAGATTTTGAAAGGGCGTTTGACAATCGCATGCCCCCCCCCCCCGTTCCCTGGAGAATTATATATTCACATGTGTATAAGAAACCTTTGCAGGATGTCAAATATCAGTTGAATGGAATTAACATATCACGCATCGTATTTTCAAATTACCCTAATTCATTTCACAAACCAAAGAATGGCATCCTTCGCTGTACCCTATCAATGCACCCAACCATATACTCTATTAAAACTCAGTTACAGCGAACTGTGTTGTTAGTGTAAAAAATGTCACCCCTCGCTGTACTCTATTAAAAGTCATTTATGACAGACTGTGTTATTAGTATAAAAATAAGTATGTCTAGGCGTTCGGAAGGGATAAAAAAAAATACTGAGGTCCCGTGTAGCCTATACATCGGCGTTCACGTAAAAGATTCCTTAACAACTGGAATTCGAAATAAATGTAGGCCGTTGCACCGCTGTGCCCGTCTTCATTAGCCCAGCCGAAGCAAAACAGTAAGACTTTAAACTTAATTTCTTTTCATTCGTGTTCTCAAAGTAATACTCTATTGAAAGTCATTTATAAAGGACTGTGTTATTAGTTCAAAATAACAACCTAACCACCACTATTAAAGGATCTATTAACTTACTTCTTAGCCATGATCTGCTACAATCCGATCTCACGTCTAATAGTTCAATGTTTAACTTACCTGTTCACGTCACCTTTTTCACCTGGTTCAATCACAAACAAGGTAGTTGATGACGTATTAACTGCCAGCGGCGGCGGTGGCGTCTTCATGGTCGCCTTAATCTTTTTCGTTTTTAAGCAATTACAATAAGGTGAGAGATTCAAACAATAAATGTGAAAGAAATGGTCCTTAATTAATCGCCTTCTAGCTAACCATACTTCAATATGTTACGTATTAATACGTAATCCTTATTATTCATTCATTAATCACGGTAATAAAACAATTACTGACCGGGATATGATTATATAACATAAATATGGCTTAAATCATATCATAGTTCTTAAGATTAACATCATTACGACATTAGGTTAATAAGTTATGAGGAACGGCACTTAATGTTGTCGATGTTCATGATGCATTCGTGACACCTTTATTATTTCTTCGCCCACTTGAAAAGAATACCTCTGTAAACACAAATTAGAATATTTCTCTGACACATCATTCCCAAAAACACCCAATAAAGTCCATAATTCAATGAAGTTTATCTAACACCGTGTTGTACAAAAGGTGATGATAATCCAATTGTTTTTTCATTACTTCACAAAATGTCAATGCATAAAAATCCCTAAAAAAACATTAGCGTCCTAGTGGCAAATTCAATAACACAGAAGCAGAAGAAAAGTCACCGATTGATTCCAGATGTCGGAACGAGCACTCTCACAGAACGACTGACCACCGAGACAATGGAGATTCATTCATTCAGTTCGTATACAAATTGAATTCCGATCTCATAAACTGGCTTTAAAGCTGTGAATAACAACCGCAATTATCCCAATAATAACGGAACACAGTTTCTGTACAACTAGTGCCTAAAGCAAACCGTTCATGGCGGAATGTAGCACTTTTCCTTACGTTAAAGTAATGGTTAAACTTGCGAGAAATAAAACGTCTGAAGGGAAGAATCGGGTTAAGTTATAGCAAGAAATGACCAAGCAATCGTTGAAAGGCCGTGGATCAATTATATATTGACGGGCAGAGCATAAGTGGTGCTACAAATTACGGCACATACCGTGAAGCCGATCAACTCATGATTTGACTTTAGTCTCGTGGTTAAGAAGCTTTCCATTCTCTATTATTACATCACGTACCGAGCACACACGTTATATATATACGCTATCTTCATTTACCATAAGGGTGGGTTTAAAGTCGCTGATCGTCATTTGAGGGATTTTAAATTCCTTGCAAACCACAATATCTTAAAAAGTTGAAGGTTTAAAACGGATATCAGTCAACAATTGGTTCAATTCCATTCAGTATTTACAAAATTCTGAGATGAAAATGTTCAGTATTTGACATACTCTCGTGACGACATAAACAGAATATGGCCTTTTTGTTGGACCTCTTTTTAATCCAACTAAATCCTAGCCAGGAGATTATATACGGTTGATATTTTAGTTTGATTATCTTAAACATGCATTATGCAAGGGGTAAATCTGCCTATTTGCAGGTCTTTCTTTAGGCCTGAAATGTTATCTAAATTATTAATTAGACATTAATTAACCTATCCAGACATAATCAACTCTAGATGGCATCGCTAGCCTGCGATCTTAAGTGGATTATGAGACGATTTACTGCATAACTTTTCTTCACGATTTAACGATTAAATGGATAATCAAGAATATGCTGTTTATCATACTGACTTTAGTAATGAATATCAAGGCTAATAGCCGGAAATTTTCAACCGCTTAGTTCTCGGTTCATAGTGGATCAATTTGATTGAAATTTTCAGCAAATTGCCTTATAGTAAGAACTGCCAACTCATTATCGAATCTCCCATAATGTATCTTTAAATAAATGTTAAATAATCAATTTGAGTAGATTTCAGCATGAATTAAGCACTGAAAAATTAGATATAGTCTGAAAACTGCAAACGAGGATCAGCGGCTTTAAGGAAAATTCGTATAAAAAGATTTTTTTTAGCATGTCATCTACGCAAACTATACTGCGAGGTTGTAACATATTGGATATTATCGTGACTAACTTATTTCATCAGAGAACATCACCCTATTTAAACATAGCCCTTACAATAGAACGCCGAGTGAAGTTTCGTGCAAGAATCCATGGACTACGCCTCCGTGCTGGATCACACTAAATTACCCCTTTGTGCAATTTTCTACAATAATTTATCTGTCCTTTAAATGCAGCTACAATTTTTTATATTACGTGTTTATTTGGTTTTAGTGAAACCTTGAAATCAATTAGCGATAAATACATACATAAGTATTAGTAATCACATAGAGTTTGGAAGTTAATTGCCATGAAGTAAGAATTCTATTTTCAAATTAAGCTGAATGGCAGCTGATTGTAGGTGGTAATTTACTGGTAAATGACAATAATTTAAAAATCATACATATAACATGCTTAATTACCGAAAACACAAATGATAGTAACTTTTCTGCACCAACTGGGATAGTGAAATGGGGTTTAACGTCCTACTTTTCTGCAATGACTGGGCTAATGTAGACAGGCATACGCCACGCAGTGTGCTATGGGGGAAATTTTGACCGGACAGTGGCGCTACGGCCTAATTCCATATGTCAAGTGTTCTTTAACGTGCACGTGAATGTGTACATGGGACCTTGTTTTTTTGTCACATTGTCACTGACAAGAGGAAACAATGCCGGATTAACCCGATGAACGTTCTCGGCCAACACAGGGATAGAACAAGTTAGCGAGTCACCACGGCTACCTGGCTGATCCAAAATGTCACTAAACATAAGTAAATCCGAAACACGAAAATTAGCTTAATTCTTTGCAAACAGCTATGGGAATAATACCTTATTGGTGAAGCTCCTCAGAATTTCAAGATAGTTTACATTATCCAGCGTCATGTACAACACCAACAATGGCTTGATATGCGTAAGATATATTAAAAAAAATTAATTAACGTTAGTTGAACAGAAGTTCAATGACGGCAGATATCAAGGAAGAAAAACGACGTGTTTTACATGGCTTACGAAAATGAAAGTCAAGAGCAGACAATAACAAAAAACAGACTGATAGAAGGAGCAATCATATTTTACACTCATATGATCGAGTATAATAAGAAAACATCATGATCGTCCAGTGAAAACTGTTTGATTTGGATATAGAAATATTAATCTTTCATTACTCTTCTGTTCACGTTATCTCGATCAGACATACAAATTCTATGTTGAGACCAGAAAATAAATTGATACTTTGATTATCCCGAGATATTTGAATTGAATTACTACACGAGGGCTTCCACGAGTCCTCTGATCATGATGTTTAAATGCGAATTCGTCGTGGATGAAACGTATACTTCTCAATTAATGATTGAGTCGTGTACGTAACGCTGCCAATTTCTGAAGACGTTTCAATTGTAATGGCGAAAGAAGACGAGAGAGACGTGCTGGAACAATGGTTTAATGTTTTGTAAGATCTAGACAGTTTACGTATTGTACTTAGTTAAATACAACATTGGTCTTTTAACGTATACCTGTCTATCGTTTAGTTCCTGGAATGTTATCACGAAATTAGAATTCTTGCCAAGATGTACAAAAACAGCCCCTCTGTTCTGTTCCACTACAAATGTTTTCGTCTCCTCTTTTCTCTACAATGGTTAGCGTGCGCGCGCTGTATCATAAAGTCTGTCATTGAGTCAACTGGCGTGGTTTCGATTCCCCGATGTACGTGACAAGGAGTAGGGTCGCCTGTCCAACCTCGTGGGTTTTCTCCGCCGGTTTCCTGCCACTGCTAAAGACCCCTACGCGCAAGCGAATTATGGAAATAAAATTGAACCATATGTTAGTCCCGAAATGACCTAGTTTGTGTCGAGTGGACGTTAAACTCTCTCTCTCTCTCTCTCTGTTCTCTACACATGTTTTTGCCAGAATAGTCGTGTGCCAATCTGTTCTCGTTCCCTAAAAACGTACATGGATCGAGACCCATTTAAAGGACAACCTTTTCCGAGAAGCCTTAGGGCATTTAGCATAAGAACAAATGTTCTATTTACATTAAATTTATTATATCTATATATTGCATAAAGGAACTAATATCATACCGATAGGGGAAATAATTAGTAGTCTTGGGCCTTATGTCACATAGCATTTGAGCACATCATTCGGCATCTAAACCATCGTTTATTTCATCAAATTTGTCATCTTCCCGTTCATTAAAGGTGCTAATCACCTACATAATGACTCCTTTGTTGTATGGATCACAAGAACGACCAGGTAAACGTGGGTGTTAATATAGCAATCAACGAATAAAATATAACCAGGAATCAATGGGGTTTAACGTTTTACTTTTATGCACCAGCCAGGCTAATGAAGACAGACTTACCCCCGTGAAAATTTAGTCCGACAGCCGCGCTGCAGTATACTTTTAATTTGATCTTACTGGTGGCTATCATCCCATAGTTACCTTCTATCAAGTAGCCTCGGCTTTTAAAGCCTAAACCATCGCACTAAATAGACATGTGTGGCTTTAATTATTAGACCTAACATACACCCACTGAAACACCCACACCGTGTGACAGAGGTACGTATATCATATAATCATTGACATTTTAATGATACAGCAGAGATAATTTAACGCTTGCGCATTAATCCAACAATGACCACCTTCAAATGACAAACTGTACATCTAGCTGACACCTTACTTCCGTTTAGGATACTGTTAACACCTACTTAAATAAATTAGCCTATCATAATCAACTATTAAGACCTCATTCTACGAAAAAACCTTTCAACTTGTCACTTTGTCACTAATGTACTACCACTGACCACTTACAACTGAATGGGCAGCCATTTTGTTGTCCGAATGACACCCGGATAAGGAAAATGTGTTATTAGAGTGGAATGACAGTTAAGGCATTTATTGATTTTGAAGGGAATGTCAAATCCCCAAACATAAAAATAATGTATTATTTAGTGGATTAAGGAGATTTAATTTAATCTTAAGAACAAAATGGCGCCTGAAAAAAGGCGTACGATTATCCCTACAGGCTATTTACAGAGTTAGATCTATCTGTTGTAATAAATGATTAAAGCAGAGATGATATCTCACAACCCACTCCCACCCACCCCCAAGGACATCATCTTTACACCATTCGGCTTATCTGATCAACATCATACTGGTTATCAAAACATATAGATTTTTATTTCAATCATCGAGGAAATTGAAATCGAATTTTTGACTTGCCCATTCTAATGAAGCATCGTATAGTTTCTTCTTGATACTTTCGACGACCTAAACTGCATCGTAAATCGAAATTAATTAAACATTATTTGGAAAAAAACCAACCCAATTTGAAACATTTAGAAGATAAATACGAAATCAGTAATGTTAAAGCAGAAATGAAATTAAATACGGGTTAACGTCAAACATTTCTGCACCAGCTAGGCTAATGACGACGGGTAATGTTAAAGCCACAAAGCCCAACACAAGTGCGCCAATTACAAACATTTTGTTCCCAAATTATACATGAATAACTACGATAACAAAACAAAATCTTGATTATCCATTATTACGTTAGCCGATTAAATGGTGCAGATGGTCTAATCCACTCAATATCCAAGTCGTCCTATTTTCTAGAGAGTTGATTATGGGCTTGTCATAAATGTCCGAATAATAATTTATGTAATATCTGAAGTCCTTCCATTTAATAAACAATATATGCTTCATTTTGTAAAACCTTTAAACACTCATAACTTCGCTTAGAATAAAGTTTTCGAATCCCCGGTTGTACGTGACAAGGAGTAGGGTTGCCTGTCCAACCTCGTGGGTTTTCTCCGGGTCCTCCGGTTTCCTCCCACTGCTAAAGAACCCTACGCGCAAGCGAATTATTGAAATAAAATTAAACCATATGTTAGTCCCGAAATGACCTAGTTTGCGTCGAGTGGACGTTTAACCCAATTTCTCTCTCCCTCTCTCTCGCTTGGAAAAAGGTAATTTGTTTGAAATGTTCAATATTCATTTTCCATTATCAATTTTGCAACTATTATATTAAAGACAAACTGCTCTTTATGTAAATCTTACATAATGTAGCGTAAATAAATTCCATGTTTGAATATGCAGCAAAATGGCTGACTTTATCATTGTTAAATAGAGTAAAATGGCTAGAAGCGACATATTAAATCAGTATTACTTCTGTACAATAACTGGTCTCATTAAGCTGAATAATTTTTAAAAAAAAGTACAGGTATAAAAGATGATTATGGAAAATCAATAGGGAGTAATACCTTATACCGGATATTACGTAATTTATAACCTACCGACCAATTACCATCCTAATTCATACTCGATAGAAACGAAAATATAGTGCTATATGAAAACTGATGATGCTATGCAAATAAGATGTTATTATAAGATATTCAATAGTGAATCAATACGCCTTGAAGTCTATAACTCTCTTAATTCATCAGATGATATCCTCGTCCTCAATATAGACCGGAGTGGAAAACGCAGTTGCTTGGTGAGTAAGACGTTGCCCCGCTAACCTGCATGTCCCGGGTTCGATCCCGGTGCTGGCCGAGAAAGTTCACCGGAATTTTACGGGTGACTTCCCCTTGGGGGACTGACAAGTAATAGCGTCTAGCACTTCGGATGAAAAAAAAAACAAAAAAAACGGGATCCGGTGTATGCCCATCTTCATTGGTCTAGTTGGAGCAGAAAAGTAGTATTAAACCCCATTTAATTCACTGAATATAGATCGAATCATCAGATGATGTTATGTTAAAGCATCTGAGCGCCATTTGCATTTTCCGGACAATATCTACTCTTACGCTAAAATATTTTGATAGATTATTTAACAAATATCAAAATTAGATAAAGAGGAGAGAGAAGTGGAGTCCACTCGACACAAACTAGTTCATTTCGGGACTGACTTATGGTTCAAATTTATTTCAATAATTCGCTTGCGCGCAGTGGAGGGAAGCCGGAGGACCCGGAGAAAACCCACGAGCTTGGACAGGCGACCCTACTCCCTTGTCACGCACAACCGGGGATTCGAAACCACGCCAGTTGACTCAATGACAGACCTTATGATACAGCACGCACGTGCTAACCATTCGCCCTCCCCCCCAAATGTAGATAATCTCCTGGCTTCGATTCAATAGCATTAAAAATAGACTTATTAAAAGATTTTACCCAACCCTTATAAATAGGTGGCACCGGCTTGTTTATATCATCCACAGAGTGCAGGACGGAGAGCCTGACAAGGACAGCTGTCTAGTCGTTCGGATGGGACGAAAAACCGAGGTCCCGTGTATACATTGGCGTGCACGTAAAAGATCCCTTAACAGTTGGAATTCGATACAAGAGTAGGCCGTAGTGCCGCTGCCCGGGCAAAATTTCCTCATCGCACACTGTATGCCGTATGACCGTCTTCATTAGCCTAGGTGAAATAAAATTGAACCATGTGTTAGTCCCGAAATGACCTAGTTTGTGTCGAGTGGACGTTAAATCCCATTTCTCTCTCTCTCATTAGCCCAGTTCGGAGCATTTCATTTTCGTCCACAGAGTCTCTCAACTCATCATAGCTTTGAACTGATATTCCTGATAAAGATTCAATTTTGACAATATTATAGTTTGTAATGGAATCAAAATACCACAAATTAAAATCAGCAACTTTAATTATTATATTTTTAAAGCCATAGTAAATCTAAATATGACAGTTATTATTTGAAAAACAAAACCCTGATTTAAATTGAAATCAGAAACTTTCATTATTATATTTAAAGCCATAGGAAATTTAAATATGACAGATATTATTTGAAAAACAAAACCCTGATTTCAATTAATGTAAACTTTAAGGCTTGTTTTCGCCTCCATGTAATTGATATGTGAGTATGGGTTATTAAAATATCCAATATTATCTGAAATATTACTTTAATTTTAGAAATTGTAAACTCTTTAATAAATGTGATATTTGCTTAAAGCTGGTGACGGTATAATTATATGTATTTCTACAATTACAGTTTACGAATAAATGTTGTATATGAAGTATGAAACTAACACTGAAAACGTAACAAAATTTGCATACAAGTTATATGAATTAAATGTATATTATATGTATTTTTTGTATTGATATATGAATTTATATATTACTTTTGTTGACCTCGGGCTTGCGCCACATCTTAACGGCAAGGTACACCTTCTTTTTCAGACTGGCGCTACCCCTGATACCGTGCTTGAAAAACTGCTAGGTTCCTTTCGGCACACGTCGGGATTAGAAGCAGAGAGATTATAGTCGAGAGAGTTACCTTATCTTTTGTCTATCTCCACGTCCCAGGGACGTACAACATGCAACTTAAAACGAAACACAATAAACATGATTTTAATCCAATATGTTGCTTTTAGTTAAATGTGCAACTTCAAATTTAATTGAGAATTACTTGATGCCAACTTTCATAGGCCCGATTAACGGAAACAGTGTTCATTTATTTGACTTTCAGTGCACTGAAACTAGTTTGCCAATATTTTACCATGAAGAGAACAACACACAGAAACGTTTCTTTTGATAACCAGATAATGAATATGGACAGCTTAATGACGTAGTCGAGTATATTTGTAGACCTTAGACACCGACGGGGGCATCAGTTTTGAATTTGGGGTGAGGTGACCAGGAGAAATGTGGCTTGAATTGGGATAAGATACAGTATATTAAGTCTTTCATTCTTCATCTTCTGCACGGGCTTTTCTTCCGACTTCCCACGCCCCATCGTTAGTTCTGTACTGTTTTGGACAGTTGGCGGATGTGGTCAAAATGAGCGAAAGTTCGTGGCTCCCTAAAAATATCTCAATGATACAAGTCATCTATGATTAATAGAAACTCTCATCTAATCCGAGAACATTATTATATGATTTCATCTGATCAGAATGGAATCACATCTCACAAATACTGTTAATTACACGTATAATGTCAGTTCGTGACAGCAATGTCCTCCAGAATAACAGGCCATATCCACCGATGGTCCACGATAATTACAAGGTACCATCGAATAAGACACGACATCGATATACAAACAACTGTTATTAAGGTCAAAAACCTCCTGATATATCATTTTCAAAACATATTAATGTCATACCTCTTTGCAATAAAGATATCTTATAATTGTTATTATACTAATTGTTACTCGGTTTTACCATAATTTTATGGTAATCTTATTAATGTTGTCAGTTATTGGTAGATGATTAACCTAATCAATTACCATAACTGGTGAAGAATGTCGATTGTTGACCTTTAAATATGGGAAGAGGAGAGAGAGAGAGATTTATTTCAACAATTCGCATGTGCTATAGGGTCTTTTGGCAGTGAGAAGGAAACCAGAAAACCCGGAGAAACCCACGATGTTGGGAAGGCAACACTACTACTTGTCACGTACAAGTGTGGGCTCGAAACTCCACCACATAACTCAGTGGCACACCTTATGATCTGAGGTGCAACCTTTAGCCCCGCCCCCTTCCCAACATCGTGAGGTAAATCGAAGATCTACACTAGAGATTGTTATTTAAAGATGGGTTCCTAGAAAAGTATTTATCAGGTGGTAATTTCCAATAAAAGTATGGTAGTTTGGGTATATATGGAAAGTAGAGATATCCAATCTTACTAGAAAATACTGGATTCCCCAAAAAACACTCATGGAGCGTATACAGGACAAAACTGTAAGGGTTCCCCTAATCAACAGCCCGACGATTAGGAATTTCTGCACGCGTGATGTCAAAGGTCACACGCGAACATTGAGCGCTTGATGTACAAGTTGATAAACTTTATGAAGAGTTAGACGTACAACACGGGCAGTGGATAATCCGAGAATTTAATTAGGATTCGATTTTTGTAATAAATAGTAAGTGATTAAAGACAACATCGTCTTATGTATGCAATTAATTCTCCTGTGACTTCCAAGAGAGGTAAGTCACGTGACGTAAACGTGACCTGGTTTGATCGAATTTTTATAGCAGGACATTCCTTCGCAATTACAATGTTTGAGAAGGATTTGAAGCAAAATTATGACAAATTAATTAGTTTGAATATGTTTGTAGTCCATATATACCATTAAATCACCCAGTTTGTACGCGGGAACCCATCTTTAATTAATGGAAATTTAAGGAAACGTCGCATTCCGGGTAAGATTTCCCTCACAGAACATAGCGTATTCCCACCGTTAGTATCCCGATCATTTCACTTCTTTTCATTGTGGGGGGATCACGGTGGCTAAGTGGGTAAGACGCTGGCTCGCTAGCCTGGAGGTCGGGTGTTCGATCCCTTCATTGGCCGGGAAAGTTCATCCAGATTTTTCGGCGTGGTTTGCCCTTGTCAGTGATGCAGAACGGAGGGCCTGACAAGGACAGCTCTCTAGTCGTTCGGATGCGACGAAAAACCGAGGTCCCGTGTACACATCGGCGTGCACGTAAAAGATCCCTTGACAGTTGGAAATCGATATAAAGTAGACCGTATAGTGCCGCTGACCGGGCAAAATTTCCCTCATAGCACACTGCATGGCGTATGCCCGTCTTCATTAGCCTAGTTCGGAGCAGAACCGTAGGACGTTAAACCCTATTTCATTTCATTTCTTTGCATTGCATGTAAAATGTTAATTTATAGTATAACTAAGTTATAATAAAAGGCGCCATTTTGATTTTGATGATCGATTTAAACTGCCTTGAATGGCCTCGATATTCATCAAAATAATATCGTCATCAATAATTGATATTCGTATTCTATGTAAAGCACCATACTATCATCTTCCAAGAAAGTAAGACAGATAAACAAAGATTGCTTTTATAGCACAAATTTGATTGAATCCGATCTACTCAAACCACAAGAAACAACAGAAAAACGACGGATCGATATCTGTTCGATATGTGTAGAGAGCAGCACCGGAAGTGCATGTCATTCAGGGCAAACAATTGTGCATGAAAGTAAACAATTCATTGGATAAAAATCATTTGAGTTGTCAAGCCTTGTGTAATAGATGAAGACATTCTGCTAACAAATGAAGGGGATAAAATAAACACTAGAGTTTGGAGACTAGCAGACGACATGTACAATTCCCGTCATGCTAAGCTATATTATCATTAGAAGCGTTGTCCCCAACATCAGTATCTGCTATACATGTTATATATAAATCAGACTGGGAAGTAAAGTGAGCATGCGCTTGTACAGGGCCTTCGTAACGCACGGGCCCGGGGACCCTACGAGGATTGGAGCCCCAGCTAACCAATGACTTGCTGTACAACAGATTTTTAATGCTTAAACACTGATTTTGTTGGAAATACCAATATAATAAATGTTAAATTGTATCGACGATAAACAGTTTTATTCCCGTGAGTGGGTGTGAAGACAGGGGCCGATGAACACTGCTTTGCCCTGGGGTCTATAATGCTGTTAAGACGTCCCTGTGTGTGAATGGAAAACGATTTCTATAAAATCCGGAGAGAGAGAGAGAGATCGAGATCCGCCCCTGTGTTAATGAATGAGACAGGGGATGTACCGTCCACTCGAAACAAACTAGTTCATGTCGGGACTAACATATGGTTCAATTTTAATTCAATAATTAGCTTGCGCGTAGAGGTCTTTAGAAGTGACATATCTTGTGATCTATTTAGACAATTCTGCCCCCTCCCCTCCATTGGTGTCCTTTAATGCTCAAACGGTCGGTTTAAATCCGATGTAAGTTCTTTGATCTGGTTCTCACAAGGAACAAAAATCATCTAATTATTTAACTATTTTCAAAACACAATCATTATTATTAATATTACTTGCACTGTAGACAAAAACTTAAGGTTATACTGTTGTTTGATTGTCAAACATTAAATGTTTGTTAAAGTTTTAACTATCTGTTTAATCACCTTTATATCTGTATTTAACACTCACATAAACGTTTTGAAAATACACAAACAAAGCATTTAAATAACCAAAGATACGTTGCCAGGCAACGAAACATACGCCCACAGCAGCTAAGTCATCCGTGCAGTCAACAAGTGTTGCCGCATATTTTTTTAGTTTACGAAACATATAATATCATGCATTTAGCTGTTCAAGTTATCAAAAAACATTGAAAATAAATATACTTGTTCGTCTCAAGACCTTAAACACTGTTTATCAATCTAAAGTCAATCGGATGATAACTTTGGTCTTTAGACTCTTCAAAGTGATCATGGGCCATAACTCTGGTAGTAATTAACGGAAATCATTGAAAATCACTGGTCTTCTTCGTCTCACGACCTTAAACACTGTGTATAAACACTTCTGTATATTCTTTTATACATATTCAAAAATGAATTTAATGGGTCGGACAGTGACGATATATGGTCTGCTCATATTTCGAATTCCAACTATCAAGGGTTCGTTTACGTGCACACCAACATGAACACGGGAATCTCTCATAGCAAACTAGATAGTGTATGCCCATCTACATTGGCCCAGCATACTAGACTTAGGCTCCTTGTGGCTCCGCTTGAGAACGGACACTAAACTAGCTGACCGACATTTTAAGTCATTAATCAACGATTTTAGTCGAAAACACTAAGTATACTTCAAGAATTTATTCGGCTTCCATTTAATAAAATTGGAAAAGTTTATTTAGTCTTTCTGTGTATGACAGATGTGAAACGGAGTAGAACTGCGTTACCAAACAGTATACTAAGATTTAAGTTTTGGATATGGCGGTCATTTAGGGCAGAGATCTATTCTCGAAGTATGAAGTAGAGGGACCTCTGTGTGCAGAATGTTGGCCAAGTTGTGCATAAAATAGGACATTAAACCCAAGATCCAATAAGCATACCACATGTTATTGATTTCTAGACGTGACAAAAACTAAAACATTAATATCAAATAGAGAAAAACACACATCTTTATATTCGTATTAAGTTTAGTATTAATTTTACCATATGTCGTATTCACTTTATCCAAATACCTCAGCTGCAAACATGATCTTATTTCGATTTGTTTAAATAAATAAATAATTTAGTATTATGGTATTGATATAAACTTAAAGCCTCTGCAAGTCATTTGAACTACAACATTGGGGATGTTGAATCTCTAAAGGGACTACCAATTCAAAAATGGTTCCTTTCCGTTCATTATTTACATAACATGTGACGAATTGAAAATTTTGTAACATTCGCCATCCTCTGCTCTGCCGTTGTGTGTGTGTGTGTGTGGGGAGGGGGCAAATTGTTAGTACGTGTGCGCTATATCATAAGGACTGTAATTGAGTCAACTGGCGTGGTTTCGATTACCTAGTTGTACGTGACAAGGAGTATGACCGCCTTGTCCAACCTCGGGCGTTTTCTTCGGGTCCTTCGGTTTCCACCTACTGCTAAAGACCCCTACGCGCAAGCGAATTATTGAAATAAAATTGAACCATGTGTTAGTTCCGAAATAACCTAGTATATGTCGAGTGGACGTTAAACCCCATTTCTCTCTCCCTCTCTCTTCTGCAGACGGATTAAAGGGGGATATGATCAAAACGGACGTAACCAAAAGTTCAGCTGAATCAAAACGACCGAACAACAGGTGATCAAAATGTATCTACTAATCCTTGGAATTTGACATTTTTCGAAAAATGAGAATTACGATCTGCGGCTTAAAGTTCAACTTTAAGTCCATGTTTATCTATAAGGAAATATCTTTTTTTTCCTCATTATTGTCCTTCAATAACGTTTATGTCCGTTTCCGGAGACCTAATACTGTTAGCAAACGACCCATAGTTATAACAACATCAGGTCACTAAATCGTACGCTCGCCATGTTACTATCATACTACCGTGTGCATGTATGGGCTATCACACAATGGCAGTTCCTTATTCTATCAAAGAAGTAATAGATTATTTCACACTCTGAAACCATTTCACAACTTCTGACAAAGCAAGACACTATTATATAGATCTTTACACTTGGTGATCGAGCATGACACCCGAAGTGAGAGAGAGAGAGAGAGAGAGAAAGAGAGAGAGAGGGGGGGGGGTTAACATCCACTCGACACAAACTAGGTCATTTCAGGACTATCACATAGTTCAATTTTATTTCAATAATTCGCTTGCGCGTAGGGGTCTTTTAGCAGTGGGAGGGAACCGGAGGACCCGGAGAAAACCCACGAGGTTGGACAGGCGACCATACTCTTTGTCACGTACAACTGAAAATCGAAACGACGCCAGTTGACTAGACAGACCTTATGATACAGCGCGCACGTGCTAACCATTCGGCCATCCAACCCCCCCGACACCCGAAGTAAAGTGAAGGTTAAAGAACATAACGAGGTTTCCAGAGTATATTTACATATGCATTTGGTTCTGCGTCACCGTGACTCCCAGAATCTGTTGTATTTGGAAATAGTAATGGATATGTTGCATTGTTTCATAAACAAATATAGATTTATAATCTGTTATAGAATCGGATGTGCTTGTCCATTTCGCAGTATTACCTTGTAGGAGTTCAGTGGCGTGCAGACGTTTGGTGATGCCCGGATTCAACTCTTGGATTGCGTGCATCCAAGAATCAAGTAGGACATAGTGCACAGAAACGAAAGGTGGACATTTTGAAGACATAAACTTTTTATTCAAATTAATTAGGGCAGCTTGTACAACAAAATTAACATGTCGATAATGTAAAAAAAACCCAAAAAACAAAAAAACTCGAGTCGGTGCCCCCCACCCCACCTTAATTATATCTGGACATATTTAATTAAAGATCTGTGAGCACCGTTTATAATAATTATGTGGTTATCTAGTTTAAGACTAGTAGATTACAACCCACGGAATCTCTTGTCAAACATTAAAACCACCATATGTCAACAAATGGTGTTTATTTATCATTTACCATTTTTAAGTTAATACCCAGATTATCTCTTCAGTAATATCAATACCTATTCAATATATCCCAGGTGTTTGACCAGAGGATGAAACTCCCTGCGATTTGATTTTAAGACTCGGCTCCAATTGCAGAAAACATTGAATAATCATTGAATTGCAAAACATCCTCTCTGTTGATATTTTTCAAAGCTAAAACCCCCACCCTGTTGATATTGTCTCCCCCCCCCCCGCCGATGATATATTCGAAGAGTTTTTCTAAATCTGATAAAGATTAGGACCTCTAGAAGGACCACAAGCTAACAACGTGATTTTTCGTACAATCAGGGACCATAATAGGAAGTTACGGTCCGATATGCACGAATATCGATAGGAACCGAGATCTTTGGGTTATAAACATACATTTTAAGTTTCACCAAAATGGAATAAAAGTTGTCACCTCTAGAGTGCTTACAAGCTAAAAAGGTTTTTTTTCGTACAATCAGGGGCCATAATCCATGAATAAGTTACGGTCCGATACATGCCAATATCGAAAGGAACAGAGATCTTTTGGAGATAAACCTATATTTCAAGTTTCGTCAAAATCGAAACGACAATATGCATCCACATGAAAATGTATAAAAAAAAAGTTTGAATGAAAGTCTTTAAAAATATGTGATCCAGGTAAAAAATTCAGAGAATCCCTAAGAAATCTTTACCGCCAACATTTAACCAATTAACACAAAAATAACAAAATCAGCAGGGTTCTAATAGATGTTATATTGGTAACTAACTTGTACCGGAAAACAGGAAATGACGCATTCTCCTAGGTTTGATACAAATAGCTCATGTATCATTTCCAGTAGGATTTGTTCTTGTAATTAGTCAACAGTGAATCCGATCTGATTTAGTTCGTCTATATCTGAACTGTACTTCATTCTACATTGTTAGTATCATGTAAAGACCGTATTATTGCTTCAGTGATAACCCCACGAATAATTAACCTTGCATGACCTTTCATTCATAAACTGTTTATTGTAACATGAAAGGATAACCGTGACCATTGTGGACATTGCCTGAAACAAATTCTGGAATAAGAAGTAACTTACCCGTACCATGACCTCGGTTATCCAAAACAGAGTTAGATCTTTGTTTTAAGATGCAGACAGGCCCTGCTCCTCCCCTCCCCTCCCATCCTACACATAAACACACACCGTCTCTACCCCCGAGTTTTGTAAGTGACCATACCTCGGGGTGTTATTTTTCAGCGTTATTACCGCTTGTCAGTGGTGCATCACAGGGGGCCTAGCAAGGGACATTTTCTAGTAGTTCGATTGAGACAACACGTATAAGAAGCCTTGACAGTTGGAATGTCCCTCATAGCAAGATGCCCGTCTTCATTATAGCGAATGGTGCAGAAAAGTAGGACGTTAAACCCCATTTCTTTATCATTGGTTGTATTCTATATTCGTGTTCGCTATTTCTACAGTAGATGTGATGATAGAGAAAGCTAGCCTGACATCGATATGATACCAGCTTAGTGGTATATTATAATCTTTGCAATAACACAATACCAGATAGAACTAATATAATTCCTGCAACTGTCATCTTACATAAGATCAATATTCCAAAAATAATGTTAAATGCCACAGGAACATTGTTATGTTGAATGTAAATTATATAATTATTGTAGCTGGGGGACGTATTGAATAAAGTCAATCACTGTGACATAAATAGCATAATAAATAAGGGTGTGGTCAGTTAGCTAACTACATGACATAATTGTGCACACTGATCGAATTACATGGAATGAAATGAAGTTTAACGCCCTACCTTGTTAAGATTATGATATCAACGGCAATCACAACAGAATAGAGTCAGATACTTCATGAAATGAAATGAATTGAAAATTTAACGTCTTTCTTCTCACGCGCTATTCAAGTGTAGTATACGAGCCATTTTGTCCGGTCAGCGGCGCGACGGTCTATTTTTATTTCGAATCCTAATTGTCAATGGTTCTTTTACGTGTACGTCAAAGTGTACACGGAGTCTGCACTTGCATCGAACTCGCGAAATCCAGGTTAGCGAGATAAGACTAGACCGTAGCGGTGCTCCCTGGGCACAATTTCTCTCATGGCACACTGCATGGCGTATACCCGTCGTAAATAACCCGGTTGGGACCGAAAAGTATGAACTTAAACCCCATTTCAATTAATTTATTATTTACAAAACTTGTTTTTGTTAAATATCTAATTTTATTCCTTTTTGTAGAAGAAAATAGTGGAATATTGACGCGGTTTGATGTAAAATTTAAGAATGTGAACATCAAACGAAGCGAAGGAAAATAGATATTGTATGTGGAAATATTTCTTTTCTATAACACTACACGATAATTAAACATATTTTGATAAATTCAACATCATTATAATTATAAACAGAAATACATCAGATCATGTTTAATTATATGTCCATCATATTTACTTAACATTTAAAATATTTTATAAGCCTAGACATTATAAATATATACAAACTCAACATCACTATCATAACAGTTACGCAGCCATCTGCCAATATTTTGTTTGATTGCATAATAATCAACAAGTAGATGAGGTAGGCGGAAAACGATAAAGAAATTAATAATAAACGAAAAACCAAAGAAGTCACTCTATGGAGAGAGAGGGGGGGGGGGGGAGAGAGAGAGAGAGGGGGGGGGTTAACGCCCAGTCGACACAAACTAGGTCATTTCGGGACCAACATATGGTCTTAATTTTATTTCAATAATTCGCTTGCGCGTAGGGGTCTTTAGGTAGGACAAGCTACCCTGCCCCTTGTCACGTACAGCCGGGGATTCGAAACGACGCCCGTTGACTCAATGACAAGGCATTATAATACAGCGCGCATGTGCTAATCATTCGGCCATCCACAACCCACCCCTCTCCCCCGTCACTCTATGGCTTTTAGCACGACCTGATATAGAGTTGATACAAAGGGAAGTATAAAAATGAACAAAAGTCCAAATGTAATCAGCTCTAGCTAAGTCACTGGTTTATTCTTTGAGGTATGGCAAGAAATGTGTAAAAAATTTAATTTAATAAATTTCGAGTTTTCAGGAGAGTTGTTTTCATGCATTTACTTTATTTTATTTACCCAATGATCAAAAGCCAAAACTTGATTGGTGGTTTTGTCTTGACATGGTATCTTGTTTTGTTTGTTTCAGCAATTTTTAATCGCCATTTTTTTAAATTTAATAAAATGGTGTACGCTATCTTCAAAGCTTAATGTTTCGACCATTTTCTGGATGTCACAATTTAGACGTTTAAATTAGAGCATAGTCGTGTTTCCATTTTTTGAATAGATGGTAAAGAAGCCATCTCATATAATATATTCCAATGAATCAAACGGGATAAACATGCGTGGAATACTCTTCTAAATCACAGACAAGGGGGAAGAAATCAGGCTGGAAAACCACGAGGAACCTTATCTACCAGTTTATGGATCAAACCACCCGGGCCTCCTGTTCACCAACCTACCGTGATAAACATATTGTACAATATTCTCTGTCTTTTGACCCCCCTCCTCTTCTCTCTACCCCTCCCCCACCCCATATTGCCCCCTGTTTGAGAACCACTGTTATAGGACCATTAACTGTATCAACTTCTAGGATAAGAAGTGGTATCAGGTGTTCTAAAATAGTCAGCAAACACTATACTGTCATCATTTAATGCTAAATGTAACGATGGTCTAACTAAGAACTTAATAAAGAAATCGTGTACGATATTGGCCAAAGCTACTTGGGGAGATGATTTAAAACTTGATAACTCCTCGCTTTACATCAAACGGGGGGTGGGGTGGATGGCCGAATGATTAGCGCGTGCGCGTTGTATCATGAGGTCTATCACTGTGTCAATTGGGGTCACCTGTCCAGTTGACGTTAAACCCGATTTCTCTCTTTACTCAACAGACACTACCTCGTATACGATACTCGTTACTACTCAAAGTTAGATGGGGAGACAATTTAAGACACCAATAAATAACTACTCGCTTTAAAACACACACTACCTTGTGCACAATGCCCAGTATTACTAAAGAACTCCCCGCTTTACATCAGATGTTAGTTACCAGACACTACCCCGTGCACGATAAGTGTTATTAATAAAGAACTCCTGGCTTTACATCAATCTTTATTCGTGCACGGTACGCGTTACTACACAAAGCTACTCGGAGGGATGACTTCAGACTTTTATAACGAGAGAGAGAAATGGGGTTTAGCGTTCACTCGACAAACACTAGGTCATTTCGGGACTAACATATGGTTCAATTTTATTTCCATAATTCGCTTGCGCGTAGGGGTTTTTAGCCGTGGGAGGAAACAGGAGGACCCGAATTAAACCCACGAGGTTTGACAGGCGACCCTACTCCTTGTCACGTACAACCGGGGAATCGAAACCACGCCATTTGACTCAATGACAGACTTTATGATACAGCGCGCATCACGTGCTAACCATTCTGCCATCCAATCTCCCCCCACCCCTTTTATAAAGAACTACTTATTTTACATCAATCTTTAGTCGTGCACGGTACGCGATATTACTCACAGATGACTTAAGACTTTAATACAGAAGTTCTCCCTTTACATCAAACATTAATGAACTACAGTTGACAAGCATAAGAACAATACAAACAATAATTGTCACATGTTAATTGATCTAGTTCTAAACAAAGAAATCACATGTTTGTAGCATTGATCAAAAACACTCTTAATAGAGTAAGTAAAATACTACATGTATTTACTTATATACCTGATCCTCGAACTTTTAATATATAAATCAAGACAGGTATTTGAATACATGTAGGTGTATTACGAAGTCAAGTTAACTTACTGACAACTACTTCCCTGTACGTCAGACTATATACACAGGTGTGATAATGTGTCATATATACAACAGTGCAGGTATAATATAGGTGGTAACTAATGTAATTACTTACATAGCGTCGGAATCGGATGCCATAGCTGTACGTTTAAAGAGCGCCCAGGTAATCCTTTCAGTGGTCACCAGCACCGCCTATCTCCACGTGCAGGTATTTCCCTTTAATCCGGGTACTCAGTGACGCGATAATCTCGAGAGAAATCCCTGACAACGAGAGTGTCCGCGCGATACAGTAATGGAATTACACCAGTCGAGCGAACAA
The DNA here is from genome assembly GCF_932274485.2 of Patella vulgata. Classification (NCBI taxonomy): domain Eukaryota; kingdom Metazoa; phylum Mollusca; class Gastropoda; family Patellidae; genus Patella; species Patella vulgata. The sequence goes on from NC_065881.2 coordinate 20,837,899, forward strand.
CAATGGCGAATTTAAGTGCCCAGTAAAAACAGCAATATGATGAATAATTAAAACAGGTAGGAACACATAATAGTGTCACCTGAACCGTTATCAAATCTTTATTTTATTTCACCAATAAAGTGGAACCGCGTGAAATAAGTTGAGCTTGATGGGGCGTGGTTAGGATTGTTTCACAGACGACGGTATGGATTTTTCAACTAAGTGTTATGTTCAATATTGCAAGAGCTTTGCTTGTCAATCAAATGCCAATTTCATTAACTATATAGATTGCAGTGATTGTAAGAAATTTCTTTCCTTTGAGTAAGATTCAATAATATCCTTGTATTATCATTTTCGCACAATGTAATATCGACTTCTTGATGATTGAGATATGTGCATATGAATAGACTGAGTGATCAAACTGATATTCGAAGATGATGTATCAGAGCCGTCTTACCTTTGATTAAGATTGATTATAGCTATCGGATTTATATCATCATCGAACACTCAATTCTCAATTTAAATCGCAGTGGGTGAGACTAAAAGACAAAACATAAGTCGGGATAATGGTTTGCGAAGATGCTTACAAAATTATTATATGAAGAAAAGAAGCGTCTAGAAGAGTAACGGGTCGTCTTTTTGAAGTTATGCGACAAGCGTTGGTCTCAGACTACCTAAGACCTCTTTATGATATTAAGCCAGACTTATATGGTCTTTACATAATCTTCAGACGACAAGAAAAATAATGATAACGATGCTTGGATGGCTTGAACGATTAAAGCTTTATCGGAAAGATGAAAATTGCCAGAATAATTTATGGTAGAAAAGTTCCAGATGCCGAAAGTAACTTGAATTAATTGCGATAGCTGATTACAATAGCCAAAAGGTTAAAACATTATTATTTCCTAGTCTGACGTGGAGGCGCCAGAGAAGGGGATGGGGCCACCACAACGACGTACTTACACAATCCAAAAGTGTGTACTTTTCATTCAAAGCTATTGATATCCACACCAATTCCCCCCCCCCCCCGCCTTCCTGGTCGATGCTAAAGACGCACCACTATAAGTTCCTGCAGTTATTTAGATATGGTCTTCCATGAAACTGAGCGTCCTGTTTCTTTGAAAAAGTATCACAGACCCTCAGATAGCTGCACATAATTAGGCTGCATGTTTCCAAGCACCTTTGGCACGGAATTGGCCAGTTTCTTTTAACTAAAATAAATGTGGGCGACTCCTTTAATATCTAAAATACCAAATGAGTCATTTAAGGACAAAAAGCATTGTGTACAGAAAATTTATTTTAAAACTCAATTGGAGTCTTTTTGAAAAACGGAACAAGTTAGGATGTAATATTTCTCACCAGATAGTAGGTGAGGTTCAAACTATAACCAATTTGATCAGTTGATTATGTCCACCATGGAGGGTTGGGTGGCCGAATAGTTAACGCGTGCGCGTTGAATCAGAAGGTTGTCATTCAGTAATGTGGCGTGGTTACGATTCCATGGCAAGGAGTAGGGTCGCCTGTCCAGCCTTGTGGGTTTTCGCCGGTTCCTCCAGTTTCCTCCCACTGCTCACGACCCCTACGCGCAAGCGAATTATTGAAGTAAAAATTGAACCATATGTTAGTCTCGAAATTACCTATATTGTGTCGAGTAGACGTTAAACCCTATTTTTAAAAAATGTGTCGAATATAATTATTTTCAAAAATGACTTTGCCGATTATATTATCGGACATAGTCCTTGCAACATGGTTGCGAAGCAAGGTGGTTCTAATGTTATTCGCCGTTTAGAATGGCCCAGGATACCATGGAATATACAACTTGAAGTGGACGCGGAAACGGGAAACGACGTAAATGGGCATCTTAATGAGACCGGAATTAAGCACTTGTGTTAAAAATAACGTATTATACCATCTTATCCGGTTGGTATTCATACACTATCTTAACACCCACAGGAGAAAATATATTTACTGAGTGATTCGAAGAATACAAATAGTTCTCTTGTAGACATATTTATTATCAATTTAGAATTACAGCAATTGTAGCTATCGTCAGTTCCATATTGGAAATCAATTCAAACAAAAAGTTCAAGTAGCGGAAACTGGTAATTTTAAAAATATGTTGCACAAATCGTTTCAATTGTTATCTAGAATAAAGTAGCTATATTCCTAACAATCAGCATGTTGCCCACCTTTTTCATTAAAGGTGAACGAAAATTACATAAAATGAGATGAAATCAGGTTTAACGTCCTACTTTTCTGGAGGGGTAGGGGACGGGTGGGTGTGGGTGTGGGTGTGGGGCGGCGAATGGTATAACGGGTGCGCTTTAAAGCATGTCTTTCAATGAGTCAAGTGGCGTGGTTTCGATTCCCGGCTTAAGCGTGACAAGGATTATGGTTTTCTCTTAATCCTGTGGTTTCCTCGCACTACTAACAACACATACCCACAAGCGCAACCATGTGCTAGTCAGTAAACGACTTAGTTTGCGTCAAGTGGACGTTATGACTATTATGACTCGCTAAGGCCTACTCTTATTTCAATTTAATTGTGCTGCCATTAGTATTGTTCTACCGGAACAACTACGGGTTTTTCCTTGCCATGCCCTCTGTCCTCCACTAACAATAGGAAACCAGGCTGCAAACCCCCAAGGAGCCAACGCCGGAACCCCTTTGTTAGTGCGGTAACGAAATACTCACCGAGACAGATTGGTATCGCATCCATAGAACTATAACGTCTATTAAAAGCGCTCTGCATCGTGGGTTTAGAGTATTTGCGCCCCTTGCGCTTTCGTGACCCCTCTCAAATCATAATCATAAAGCTCAATCAATATATACCATGGATCCGATATGCTACAAATCGACTCTTAGCATAAATATTCCACATCTCCAACATTTAAATATTGCGTCTTTGTGCCCCTACGGAATCTATGTCTTCATGAGGTCACCACGCCTTTGACGTCTATAAAGCGTGTTGAGAGAGATTGCATGACGACGTCACAGTCCATTACACGGAATATCATCAAGTTATTCACATCAAAAACATTTAAACTTTCTACTCAACATTCAACAATACACAGACAAAAAAACACTAACAACTCTAAAATAACATACAAAAGCTTTTATATCACCATTAACAATACATTATCATGTTTTTTACCATCAAAGTTCAACTAATGGGTTAGATGAGAAGAGATTATGGAGAATGTTTGAAGTCGTATCAGTGCCATGATATCATTGTTTAAAGTCATTTAGATATTTATCACTGGTAATTATATGTTATATGTCTTGTTTTGTGGAATTAATCTAGAGAATATCTGTGGCAGGTCATTTTCTTTTCACAGCCATGCATGATGGCTCAGTTAATATGGCGCTTGTTTACTCACCAGGAGGTTATGGGATCAATTCCGATGTTCTTCGAGAATAAAGTTCATCAGGATTATCCGGCCCGGTTTCCCCTTGTCAGTGGTGCAAGACGGCTGGTCTGACAACGACAGTGTCTAGCCATTTTGATGGAACTAAAAGCCAAGACCCCGTGTATGCATTGCCAGTTGGAATTTGAAATAAGAACAGGCCGTAGAACCGTTGCCCGGGCAAAGTTTCCCTCATAGCATATTGTATGGCATATGTCCGTCTCCATTAGCCCAATAGGTGCAGAAAAGTAGGACGTTAAACCCCATTTCATTTCATGCCTCCCGTGTCAAGCGCTAGTTGTATCGAAATACCCCAGGCAAATTAATATAAGGGCAAGTCACCGAAAACGACAACTATTTCAAAAACTCCATTCCTGATTTACCAGGTGGGTATCATTTTTACATGTATTCAATCTAATGATGTATATTCTATTCCATTTCATCAAAGTTACCACGAACAAGAGATACTATCATACCTTCAATCAGTCTAAAATTACACATTTAATTATAAATTCCATCAACATTACAGTAAATAGAGAATGGAATTAAAACCGACATAAATAGTTGTTTATCTCGAATAAAGATCAATTATTTTAGATATTCTGAAACATCCTGATTTCAATTTATTTAATTAACTCTTAACTTGGTTTTATCGCTACTGCCTTTTGTTTTTATTATCGTTATAGTACGTCAGCAAGCTGTTGTTGTTCATAGGGTTAGACGTCCGCTTCAATCGATAGTGGTATGGCAGGGGATCTTTCCTGTGGGAGGAAACAAGAGTAAACCCACAAGATTAAGAAGCCGACCCAATCTCCACATACGCTCACACCGGGGATCAAAACCACGACTACATGCTAGAGGTGACCGGCGACACTCTAGACCACTAGGTTTCCCCGCCACCCCCCCCCCCCCTTCTGTCAGCAAGGCATCTTTTATTTGGGACATACGTTTTAACTTCAATAATTAAATAGACGAATAGCTGTCAACCTACATTTTAAAAAAACCGGACAAGGCATATAAAGCCAAAGGCTCTTGAAGGGATCAAAATTTCTTACATTATCTTGTCTAGCATACTACAATAGGGACAAGGTATATCACGCGCCATATTGTTAACTCGCTGAAGACATGTCTTCCTACTCTCCTTCCGTTTTATTCCAGACTAGACTATTTAATTATGATACAACCCATAATTTCAATAAATTGGTCATTTTATAACCTTAATTTTTACAAATCCAACGTTAACCGATATCAATTTTTGATTACTAAGTTCGTTTGACCGGAAGACGTGGTGTTTGGGGAACCTCTTATTTCTGATTGGTTAATACGAATATAGTTTTCATTAATAACAGTCTAGACCAAACAGTCCCTTCGTTAACCTATCCGTTGTATCTGATTTGGTCAGGCACTGGATAATCAAACAAAAGGGGATTTACAAGGTGACAGCGCTTTAAGTTTGAGTTGTAATGAACAACACTGTAAAACGACCAATTTAGTTATATTGAAAGCTGCATAAGGATACAATGAAGGCGACTGAAGGTGTCACTAGTAGTGAATATTGTGAAATTATCGAGGACGAAATGTGTTCACCGAGTCAAAACAATATGGCGCGTGACATACTTTGTCATTATTGTAGTATACTGGTCAATATTATGTAAGAGCTTTTATTTCAATCCCTTCAAGTGCCTGTGTATAAAGCAGGCGGCCCTACTGCTTGGCACGTACATGTGCGTCATCTAACTCGTCCGTAGAACACAAGCCTTATGATTTGGATCAGTGCTCTTAGGGTTACGATAATTTTCAAAAATACAAATTACATTTAACTTCACATTCCCAACCTCTTGATGAGCCTATGTATTTCACAGTATACTGTTTCGGGGATAACCCCGTCTATAGGTGATTTATCTGGAGGCAGTTAATTCTTCTCTCTTTGCCCAGATCTAGCTGTTCCTCTAATTTTTGTCGTGCTGAATGCTAACTACATAGCAAGGCCGGAGCTACATCTGGCAATGTCTTACACCAAAACTGGAGGTTGTCCGTGGGAAGAGCTATAATTACCGGCTGATGAAAACGGGAGAGAGAGAAATGGGGTTTAACGTCCATTCGACACAAACTAAGTCATTTCGGGACTAACATATGGTTTAATTTTATTTCAATAATTCACTTGCGCGTAGAGGTATTTAGCAGTGGGAGGAAACCGGAGGACCTGGAGAAAACCCACGAGGTTAGACAGGCGACCCTACTCCTTGTCACGTACAACCTTGGATTCGAAACCACGCCAGTTGATTCAATGACGGGCTTTATGATACAGCGCGCACGTGCTTACCATTCAACCATCCAACCCCCCCTTGATAGAGACGGACATACGGCATGTAATGTGCCATGAATGAAATTGTTCCGCTTACTCTATATCGAATTCCAAATGTCAAGGGTTCTTTCACGTGCACGCCAACGTGTAAATGAGTCTTCAGTTTTCCGTCCCATCCGAACGTCTAGACGATGATCCCTGTTAGTACCTCCGACCTGCATAAGGGGAAACTAACACGGAAAATCCCGAGGAATTTTCTCTGCCAACACCGGGATCGACCTCGAGACCTCCCGGTTAGTGAGCCAGCGCCATAACCACTGAGTCACCTTGCCTCTCGTTTAAATTACCAACCCACTGCAGTTAAATGTCAATTTACATTATCTGTGTGTGCACTGTCTGGGGTAATCTTAATGAAATGTCAACCATCTTCATTTTGACCACTTTAATTTTCTATATTGAACTGAAAAATCAAACTTGCTATGAATCAAGCCTTTCACTTTTGCAGACGACCATGTATTCAATCTTGCAGGCAAATATCTACTCCGAACAAAAGACCTGATGTTTCGATTGAGCGTGAATAGAACTTAGTCAAGGCTGCCTGATGTCAAAGGTCACTGGGACATTGTTACAAGAACCCTCGAGCAAATGTCAGATCGGCTAAATGAACCCAGTAACACAAACCGATCTATTTTACGTTAATTGAATTATACCCTGCAACGGCATGCAATAAAAATCCATGGCGCATTCAAATATAACCAGAGACAACATAAATTGATTGAGTACCGTAATTTGGTATACTTTTTTTTTAATAATCATTAATGATTTTATGGCGGCAATGTTTAATCAAAGGCGGTCTTTGTTTATTGAAATATGCTATTCAATTAATGAAAGTCAACACCACGGTTGTATAATTTACATATTCTGTTTCGCAATTCACCTTCCATAAATTGCTCTTAATTATTATTCAAAATCAATTTCATTTTAAACGTTAAAAACCTACAAAAACGAAACGAAATACATAACATATAGACGACTGAAACCGGAAGTCACGCAGTTCGGCAACATTTACAGACCGATTGAGTTACCTGTTAAATTATACATAATTTACGACATCCGTTCTTCCTTTGCAGCCAAAGTCAACATCTTTGTTGCTTGGTGGCAAGATTTATGAAGTTTATACGACCGTCATGTATAATTAAATATAATGATAGATTTATAGATAACATTTACACGAAAAACACATAACTTATTAAAAAGAGATTAATGGCGGCTCGGGTAACCTGGGCTACTACTAAGATGGCGCTGAGATAAGATAAAGGGAATTAACCACTTGCATGCGATTCGTTGAACCAATGCGGTTCTTTAGATAGACGTATGTAAAAGAACAACAAGTTGAGTTTCAAATAGTTTCTTTATTAAGCAAATTAGACAGAACTTGGTATCCATTGTGAACTATCCAGTTAAAGCAGGCGGTTTGAATTCAGTTGATTTTCCATCCCTTGCAAGCTACAATATAGTGAACACCGAATTTCTAAAAGGCATCTCAGTTCACTAATGGTTCAATTCTGTATTTGCAAGGATATGTAAATTGAAGTTTTCTAAACTCCCGACTTCCTTCACGGACAATAAGTAAACCATCACCACTCGTAATGTCTGTGATATCACCACTGTAGAAGTAGACCAACACCAACCAACATATAAGGTTGGATAAAATCATTTGATGTAACCTTTGAACCCAAGCTGGGGGAATATCAAACGTTAACATTTTGGTTTGGTTTACTTCATTAAATGTTAAAGATACATTATGTAAGATTTAGATAAAGAGCTGGTTGTTCTTGCTATAATAGTTCAAAAATAGAAAATATATTGAAAATTTCATTCAAATTACTTTATTCTCGGCCAAGATATCACTGTTTGTAGTTTTGGCAAGATGTGTGCATTGATTATTTATTATCCCTATATTCAAATCTTAGCCTCGCTTCATGCATTATGGCTCCTGATTGTATGAAAAATTTCGTTTTTAGACTCTTAAGGTCACAATATTTATTCGATTTTAATGATGTTTATTACCCAATGATTTTGGTTCCTTTCGATATCCGAGCTTATCGGACCGTAACTTCCTTCATTATGGCCCCTAATTGAACGAAAAATCACGTCTTTAGTGTGTGGTCCCTGTAGAAAACCGTAAAAATCGGACCAAAACTGCCGAACAAAATGGACGTTCCCTAGACGCAAATAGTGTTAAAGTATGTAATATCAGCGTTGTGGACCATCTAAAGGTCACAATTTTTATCCAATTTTGATGAACCTTAGAACATGCGTTTATATCCCAAAGATCTCTGTTCCTTTCGATATTCGCGCATAACGGACCGTAACTTCCTGCATTATGTCCCCTGATTGTACGAAACAATCGCGATTTTAGCTTGTTGACCCTCTAGAGATCACAATTTTTATCCAAAAATATATATCATCGTTACACCCTGATGATTTTTAAATTTGAATTTCGTAAAAATCGGACCGTAACTACCCGCCAAAATGGCCGCTCCTTGAATGTAAATTGTGTAAAGGTATGTAAAAGCACGGTTGTGGTCCCGATAGAGTTCACAAATTTTGTCCGATTTTGATGAAACTTAAAATAAAAGATCTCAGTTCCTTTGGATATTTGCACATATCAGACCATAACTTCCTGGATTATGGTTCCTGATTGTACGAGAAAAACACATTTTTAGCTCGTGGATGCTCTAGAGGACACAATTTTTATCAGATTTTGATGAAACTTAAAATAAAAGATCTCAGTTCCTTTGGATATTTGCACATATCAGACCATAACTTCCTGGATTATGGTTCCTGATTGTACGAGAAAAACACATTTTTAGCTCGTGGATGCTCTAGAGGACACAATTTTTATCAGATTTTAAAAACCGTTTAAATATATCACCATCCCACCATAATGAAGGTTGAGTTCGAATTTCGGGAAAATCGAAATGAAACTGCCCTACTTGTGTAAAAGTATGTAATACGGTGGTTGTCCTTCCTCTAGAGGTCACATCTTTTGTCCGATTTTGATGAAACTTAAAATATGTCTTTATATCCCAAAGATTTCAGTCCCTTTCGATATTCGCGCAGTTTAGACTATTTGGATTATGGTCCCTGACTGTACGAAAAATCGCGGTTTTTTTAGCTTGTTTTCTATCCATCTCTTGCAAAATGTGGGCGTAACTTGCGTGGCAACAGCTGGTTGAATTAAATGACCGAACCGTTCTAACATAGTTAAAATCTCGAGCATCCGATGGCACCGAGTATCGATTATGGTCTTGTCATGTTAATAAATGGCTAATTAATAATTTATTAATATTGAAGACCCAAAGATAGACCTGAAATAGGCAGATTTAGTTCTTGAATAATGCATCTTTAAATAATGAGAGAGAGAGAGAGAGAGAGAGAGAGAGGGAGAGAGAAAGAGAGAGAGAGAGAGAGAAATGGCGTTTAACTAGATCATTTCGGGACTAACATTATGGTTTAATTTTACTTCAATAATTCGCTTGCGCATAGGGGTCTTTAGCAATGGGAGGAAACCGGAGGCCCCGGAGAAAATCAACGAGGTTGGACAGGCGACCCTACTCCTTGTCACGTACAACCGGGGATTCGAAACCACGCCAGTCGATTAAATAATGAATTTCAGTACATTTTTACCATGGCTTAAACCATGCCAAATTAAATATTAGTCGAAAAAAAAAATCACGATCTGAAATTAGAAGTCATCCCACTTGTAGCTAATTGCAAAACGATAGTTCGGACGTGGATTTCAAAAGCCAAAGTTATTTGTTCGACAATTATCTCGAGGTAATAGCCGTCTGCGGAGTCCCAGATTGCTTATATATAAGAGTATTAATTATAGGATTCAACGAGAAGGACGATACCTACTAAGTCGGCCCATTAATTGTATTTTAATAGTATTTGTATCCATGTATCCATGTTTACCTGGCTGTCCCAGCCCACCAGACATTAACTAAATTCCCGTATGACCAGTCCGCCCCTTGAACATACAATATCCTAACAAAAAGGCTGTGGACACTGGACAATATATGTTCTATTACACGTAACACCAACAACTAAAATGGCGTTTTTTATAATCTTCTACCCAGAAGAAATACCTATTTCTAAAAACCCTTTCTTTTCGTATAATTCCACAGTTCTTATTTGACTATAACCCATATACAGTTACTACAATCTCGTTTACACATCACGCAACCGATCTATTTTCAAGCCAATATTTTCTCCCTTGCCTGGTTCCAATCATACTCTAATTAAGTTAGGCTTTATACTCATTATTCTTCATACACTGTCAACAATCCCAGATTTTTGTTTTATTGATCCTCATTGTACACCAATACGTGATCGATTTTATCCACCACACCATAGCAATCACTTCAAAAAACATCAAGACTATTGTACCTACTCCTATATCACTATTAATACCTCATTGCATAATCGAACGGTTGTCGAACATGTAATAATGAAATTAGTTGCACTCGGTGTAAAAAGACGGATTTATTAGACTTTAAGTATGGTTAAGAAGCATCTCTATCGTTACCACACAGGCGATCATAAATCAACCTATAATCAGCATATCATAAAATCAAACAGGTGTAAAAACAATAGAAAAAAGTGTATTATAATGCTGTAGGCGGGGTGGGGGTGTAGTGGCTCGAGTTTCATACATAAAGGTTGTGAAATGAAATGGGGTTTAACTTCCCACTTGTCTGTACCGACTGGGCATACACTATACAGTGTGTTATGAGGGGATTTTTGCCCAGACAGCGGCACTACGGCCTTCTCGCACGTCAATTTGTAAACGAAACCTCAGTTTTTCGTCCCACTCGAACGACTAGACACTGTTCCTTGTCAGGCCCTCCGCCATGCACCAATGACGTTTCATAAAGTTGCAATCCCAAATTCCACAGGGTACTCGTTAATAGGAGTATGTTTAAGCATACAAATTGAACGCAAAGTGTGAAGGAATATCCCAAATAGCTTGTCTGGAAGTTTTAGTTCAAAATATTGAACGGGTTAAGTAATTCATTTAGCATTAATGTTGTATGGTTGACTTAATAATCACGACGATCACTTTCAGGCATGTAGACATGGCCATCCAGGGGATAATGTGGCATTTTGAAACTTATCTCAAACCACATATTCAAACTGAAAGTTGTATTACAGAGCTTCACATAGTTGTACTGGAATTGGATAAAGATTTCTAAGAGGCTTTAATGAAGAATTAATCCGACTGATTCACTTAAAATATACATGTATCTGGGACGTCACCGTTAAAGATATAACTAATAAATGAAATGAAATGGGTTTAACGCCCTACTTTTCTGCATAATATACTCCATACCCTCTGTTATGAGGGATATTATGCTCGGAATAAAGACTTACATTAATTTCTAATTCCAACTGTCAAGGGTTCTTAAAATTGCGTGAGCGCCAATGTGTACACGGGACCGCGACATTTCATCCAATGTATTTAATTTCTAATAATTTTATCAAAATCAGAATATCCTTGGAGACGTCTCATCATTGAATTTCCAGCACTGCACATTAACGTCCCTGATTCGTACGAATCGCTAATTTGACAGATAAAACATCTCAGCAATGGCTTAACAAATTTCAGTAAAATATTTCAAAAGTAACTGAATAGAAAGAAAATGGGATTTAATGTCCTACATGAGAAAATTTTGCCTGTACAGCGGTGTTTCCGTCATAGTTACTTTCTTGGCCAACATCGGGATCATGGCTCCATACCTGAATAGTCAAATCGAAAATCAATTCTATTACCGGCCGGAAATGACGTCATCAAAGGCTCTTTAAAATTCAGAAATTTTGATAGTTATAAAAGACAGTGATTTTTTATCAATTGAAATTTGCATAAACTTTAATTGCTATCGAATGAAACATTTTTTGTGAAAGTTCAAAAAGAACTTGCCACAACTAATCGTCCATCATAGTTTTTCTTTTTTTTTATTAAAACCTTATTAATCTGAAATCTATACCTGATATCGATCATCAATAGTCAATAACCACATAAACAAAACTAGTAAACTGTCAATCAAATATTGACACGTTCTCATAACCTGCTCATAAAAAGAACAAAAACCGGGGATAAGACCACTCTCTTGTTACTAGCAGTATAGATTAATCATGTACTCAAATTCTACTAATAATTATCTGGTTACTCATAAATAAGCTTAAAGTGTTATTAATACTTCTATTGCAATTATCAGACTCTTATATCAAATTGGCATATCAATCCACTCACTTGTATTAAAAGACTACATTGTGTATTCGTGTACCACATGTGGTTATCTAAAGGGTTAATAAAAAGAATTAACGGTTGTTATTCTGATTTTATGAATTATATTATTTTGTGGTTATCTAAAGAGTTAATAAAAAAAGAATTAACGTTGCTATTCTCGGTATATGGATTATACTAGTTTGTGTTTATTCTTGTGCTTATTTAAAGACTTAAAGAGAAGAATTAATGATTTATATTCTGATTATAAGAATTATGATAGTTTGTGTCTGTGAACTTTAACTAATAGGATAACAAAGCGTTGTTATTACCAGAGACCACTGTTATTTTTATTGCTGCTCGGAGTTTACAATTACAGACAAATCAATTCAATCAAAGACAAAGCAGTATATATCTTCAGTAAATTAAACCATTCGGAAAAAGTACGAAATTTGTATTTACGTCCAATAGACGATGGATCAACAACATGGCAAGTGTTTCTTTTCTTGTCAAAACATTGTAAGAAATTCGTCATATTTTTTTAAATTAAATTTAGATCATGACCTTTCGTTTCGTTTAATTTTTGCTGCCAACCTACAAAAGGCGGTGTAAGGAAAGGAAATATAAAACCGGGGTAGAGAGAGAGAAAAATTGGGTTTTCCGTCCACTCGACACAAACTAGGACATTTCGGGACTAACACATGGTTCAATTTTATTTCCATAATTCGCTTGCGCGTAGGGGTCTTTAACAGTGGGAGGAAACCGGAGGACCCGGAGAAAACCCACGAGGTTGGACAGGCGACCCTACTCCTTGTCACGTACAACCGGGAAATCGAGACCCCGCCAGTTGACTCAATGAAAAATCGGGATAAATTTAGATCATTATATATATATCTAGAAGAAAAGTAAGTATATGGTTTTATGGTAGATTTAATATTCACATATAGAAATGAAATGAAATGGGGTTACTTCCTACTTTTCAGCGACACCCGAAGTAACGAAGACAGTCATACGACATGCAGTGCGTTTTGAGGGAAATTTTGCCCGAACAGCGACTTTTCCGCCTATATTGAATTCCAACTCGCAAGGGTTCAATTTCGTGTACGTCAACAAGTACACGGGCGGCCCAGGCTGAACATCTCGAGTAACTTTCTCGACTAGCAACCCACAGCCCCAAAGAGGTCCAGCCATTTAAGAACATGAAATATAATATCAGAGAAATGGTGTTTAACGTCCACTTGACACAAACTAGGTCCTTTCGGGACTAACATATGGTCCAATTTTATATCAATGATTCGTTTGCGAGTATATGAATCTTTAGCAATGGAAAGAAACCGGAGGACCCGCAGAAAGCCCACGAGGTTGGACAGGCTACCCTAGTTCATGTCACGTACAAGCGGAGAATCGAAACCAATTCACTTGACTCAATGGCAGACCTTATGATCCAACGCGCACGTGTAAACCATTCGGCCCTGCAACCCCCGCCCAGCTCAAATATAAAATAAAAACAACCAGTAAATTAAATATTTTAAAACCAGGCTATCGCAAGACACTGTCCGTTATCACCATACAAAAGTACAACAGACAAGTGTCATCGGGGGTTCTAGAAATAGTAAGCATGCACTGTCTCGTGTATGACATGACACGCGATACTACCTGTGACTGGAGCGCTACTGTAGACTTGCTGGAAGATAAAGTCTTAAAAACACCTTTTCTGAGTATTGTTAACAAATATATCCCCTTGAACAAACACCGTAATTTCTTCTGTATAATTAATTCAAGGGTGGAATTAATCCGAGCTGATACTTAATGCAGGGAAGTAACTCTTATTTGAAAGCCCGAATGAGATATTTATGGATTAAGACTAGTAATTTTCTCCCCCATTGACTTCAGTGTTAATTCCATGACATTTTTTTAACATTCCGATGATCTTAATCTTTTTAACCACGAAGAGTCCAAGTCACATTTCATCTTATAAAAATATTGAAGGGGTTGACCGTTTGGATTTTTTCTAGGCCTGGTCAAAGAAATCTATAAGCTGTGACGTCATTTTACGTAGTTGGTGATTTCCTCAATTCATGTCTGTTTACTTCATGATCCATCCGCCTCTAAATCATGAATATTCACTAAAGTTCTTCTTGGATTCTAGACCAAAGAAGTTAAAGAAGAGAAAGACAGAATTGCTATAAGAAGAACCACTAGCTTTAGTCTTTATTAGATGTATGCGTGTGTCTATTCCAACAGTACTATAATATATTATCTGATTTTACGGTTTGGGGTTTTGCATTGTAAAAACAACAAATGATCTAAACAAGCTTAGGTCTCCCTCCAATGATCGGGAATCCACATGAAATGACTCTGTGGTAAACATTATAAGTTATTTAAACGTCTATAATATCCATCTATTATAACCATGTAGCGTAAAACTATATGTTTTTACAAACTCCCATTGGAGTAGCTACAACAATACGACATATTATATAGATGCTACTATAATATTCTATTACTCGTTGTAATGAATCAGTCTGTGTAACATTTTATTTTTAAAAATAACACTGATGTGTGCAGTTTATAATGTTGAATTGATTATAAAGCCTAGCTAGAATTGTTAATGAAGCTTTTTGATTAAATACGAACTGAAACCTGCACGACTAGTTATGGTTATGTACTAATTTAGTATTAATGAATGTATATTTGTTAGGGTGTGCTTGTTTCCCCAAGGGGTCTTACTTGAACAAAACATCTTAAGTTAGCATTGTTTTTCATAAAGCTTTTTGATTAGAGCTGAAACCTATACAACTAGTTTTAAGTTCTGTATCAGTTCAGTTTTAATAAATGATGTGTGCGGAATATACACGATAATGCGAGCTTATTTTCCCAAAGGGCCTTTTTTAAACAAAACAGCTCGAGCTTGCTTTTTTATGAAGCCTTTTGATGACTAATTAGAGCTGAAACCCGTACGACTATTTTATATAGTTATGTACCAGTTTAGTATTACTGTATACTTGACTGTGTGTGGTTGTGTTCCCAAGGGGACTTAACAAAAAAACAAACCGAAAGTTATAATTGTTTTTGAATGCAACATTTGGATTGGATAAGAGCTATGCATGAACTAGTTCATCCAATGAAAACGGCTTACGTATAACGCCCCAGGCATACTCCTGGTAACATTTATTATTAATGGAATCATCAGGAGACCGATGACAATCTTACAAACACCTTGAACATGATAGATACACCCCTTGAGCTTCTAATATCCCTTCCTGTTAAAAAACATTCGACAGGACCAGTTCCATTTTATATATTCTACTACAACGGAAGTGGCGTATTAGTGACAGGAAATAATATCATAGAAATCACTACCGATATCTCGCGCTTTACCAAAGGAAAGATGGCGGCACATCAAGAAAAATGATCCATCAAAATTCCCTGGATATTTGAAATAAAAGTGAATGTTATTGTCGTTTATATTCACACTATATAGATATCTATTATTACTGTTTATCACTGACGTGTCATTATACCGTTATATCTAATATTGGGTATTGGATTCATATATATTCATATATTATAGAGAGCGTTTAACGTCCATGCCACATACGCTATGTCATTTCGGGACTAACATATGGTAAATTGTTATCTGCATAGGGGTCTTTACGTAGTGGGAGAAAGCCGGAGAAAGCCTACTCCTTGTTACGAGCCAGCCAAGGATCGAAACTACGCCCCTTAACTCAGTGACAGAGCTTATGATCCAAAGTCCACGGGATAGATTACCAGGCCATGTTTTAATAGAAATAGAAATTGTTCCTGTTAATGCATGCGCACAATACACATTGTTAGATAGGCAGTGTGCTAAGACTAATAAGTATAGCTGCACGATCATTTATATACAAACAAACCGAGCGTTGCCACACAATGAAACTATGTGCACATAATAGGTTTAGTCATCTATGGTGTGCATGAAATATGTGATAATGACGTGAGTCAGAGATGCGATAATTGCATCTCAAAATCTATGGTTTTAACAAAGTTTCGGCAAGCAATAAAAATACAAAAAATGAAAAAAAATAATCCACCAGTGTCTAACTTGGTTTTTTTTTGTTTTTTTTTTTAATAAGAACTAGTTTACAGAAACCTCAACAGACTGACAAATTAGGTGTTAGCTGCTAAGATATCAGACCAATAAGTTGTCTATAATTTGGAAATCAAATAAAATCAAATAAAATGAAATGAGGTTTAACGTCGTTCGTTTTAGAATCAAACGGGCTAATGAAGACGTGTTATGTGTGGTTATCTCGATTTCCAACTGTCAAGGATTGCTTTACGTGCACATTCTCTACAAGTTTTTTCTTGCCAGATCCTTCATCCTTGACCACTGAATATGGGACACCAGGCGGAAAATCCCGAGGAACACCTAGATCGAACCAGGAGCCCCACAGTTAGTGGAATGTACTATGGGGAGGGGGTCTTGCCCGGGGGCCTGTTAAGTGCTCATTTACGTACACGGACCTTGATCTTTTGTCTCTCCAGAACGATTACAGTTAGTGAGTCAGCGCCATACCAAGAGAATCACCCAATGTGGCTCCAAGTAAATTGGATATATAATAAATGACATTGATACAGCATGAAATATTTCTATTCGCTTTTGTTTTAAAAAGATAAAAAGGGTGATTACGTTATCTCACCAGGGATACCGCTGCAAATGGTTTTGATCTACGTGCAGCAGATACAACAATTTATAGTCAATCTCATTAATCTTTGACTGGCAGAGTTGAAATGAATAGACGTCGATGGTTCATAACACATAACAATATCACGATACAACCAGTTAACAGTCTCTGGGGTGTCTTTATCAGTCAACACACACAGTTATCAAAACTAGTATTTGATTCATAAGGAGGGTTTTTGGTATTAGGCAATAAACAATCGCCATTGTTTGAGGGAGAAGAATGGCGTTCTGCACTAAGCATTTGAATAAGTGATTTAACATTATTGAACTAGCATGCATTTTAAAATAAAAGTCACAATTCGTTTCTGTAATACTGGCTCTGAACTAGGTAGCTTGTAATCCTTACGAAGACTAGTAAATTAAATGAAATGGGGTTTAACGTCCCACTTTTCTGCACAGACTGGGCTAATGAGGATGGGTGTACACCATACAGTGTGCTATGAGGGAGAGTTTGCGCGGACAGCGGCGTTACGACCTACTCTTATTTCGAAATCAAACTGAAACTGGTTATTTTACGTGCACACCGACGTGTACACGGAACCTCCGGTTTTCGTCCGATCTGACAAGGGGAAACCACCCTAGAAAATCTATTGGATTTATATAATAAATATGTCAGTTCATCTGTTTTGTGGGATGACAATCTGACTGTGTCTATTGTTGGAGTCACTGTTCAGATATAACCAGTATTGTATTCAGCCGTCGACAAAATAAGCTACGCTAACTTAATAAACTGACCAATTGCCGCTTAAACCAATCATCGTAATCGTATAGACTTCCCCTAAATCCAAAAGGTTGGGTTCTATATAGACATTGTAGCAAAAATACAAAAAAAATAGACTTTAATATGTGTAAACCGGAAGTGACGTAAATAGGCCATGTCGGCAATGAGTTCGAAAATGTTTTCGGTTTTCGGTAAAGACGATGAATAAAATAATACGAAGACATAATGAATTATGATTAAAATGGTACCAACCAATCAATATACACAACTATCCTGTCGGTAAAACTACCAAATATTTCCAAATGTGATTGTCTTGGCGATCTTGTAAACAGGTTATCTGAGAAATCTGGAGGGATGGACAAGTGAAATTAGTTTATAAGGAACGGTAATTCATCAAATGAAACAGTAAATCAATTTAGAAGGTGATCAATGTTCTCCGATAGATTGTGAAGTTTTTACCTAAATACTACTCCAAGTGGAGGATGAATTTCATTTGTATTGCCTAGCTTGCCCACTTCATCAAATCCTGTGAGAGCACTTCACCTTTTTCTCTCAACCCTTAAGTGGGCTGTGTACTTTGTACTCAAGAGGAGCTGAAACCCAACACTACAAGATAAAGCGACTAAACCAACTTATCTCGCCGGTAACTTGCTATTATTAACATGACAATTATCTAAAGATATTAATTTTTTAACTTTTATATTTAAACACTTGGTTGAAGATTCTGCTGTTCGTGTCTGGCTCTTAGGCGTTCTTCAACCAGAAGCTTGACTTCTGCAGCAGGCCACTGTGGCTCTGGATAACTAACCAGGAGTTCTCTAGTGCGATTCCAGTGTTGTTCGAGAAGGTGCTTCGGCAATTTTTAGTGTATATTTCCGTTGTTTGTCGCGCAGGGTGAGAAATAGGGTTTAACGTCCACTCGACACAGACTAGGTCATTTCGGGACTAACATGGTTTTAATTTTATTTCTATAATTGGCTTGCGCGTAGGGGTCTTTAGCAGTGGGAGGAAACCGGAGGACCCGGAGAAAACCCACGAGGTTGGACAGGCAACCCTACTCCTTGTCACGTACAACCGGGGATTCGAAACCACGCCAGTTGACTCAATGACAGGCCTCGTGATACAGCGTACACGTGCTAACCATTCGGCTATCCATCCAACATCCCGATATTATAAGTGACTAAATATATATAATCTGGACAAATATCATTCTAAGATTTTCATTAAGGGAGATCGTTTGCACTTTATCAATTCCAGATTGACCAGGGTTCGTTTAACTAATCATCTTAACCATCGTCCCATGCTTACATCACATTATTACCAACAAAAGATCATTACCGTGCTCACATCGAATCTAATAACCTTCTAGCTATAACAGTCTAAGACAGAAATACTTTCCTTTTTATCTTTTAATATCTTTACTCGTATAAACAGCCTTAGCTAATATAATAACTGTCCAGATTGACGTAATCTAGTTATTGTCAAATTACTTACTGAATTCTCCCTTTATTCCCGCGACTGCACTGTCAGTTCAATAAATTCTCCTACTGATGAAACCAATCGGCTTATAACGACATCAAAGTGAGCGATCAGACACAAACTATTTTTCATACTCGCAGTTTAATATCAATGTAGATTATGATTCATTGGCATATCTAGTGGTCTGCCACTTTAACCCAATCACTAGATCTAACATTAAGCACTCGTTTATCATACCTTCCGACCAAACTGGCTAGACGATGCTAAAATATCAATTAATAGTGCAAGTCAGTTGAGCTCAAACTATGACTATTGCTTTCATATAACAAAGTTAATTACGTCATCTTTCTGGAACACCTGATACTACTTCTAATTTATTTTAGGAGTTCGAATTGCTAACAAATTATCTTGTATTATGTGCACGCGAACTTTGCCATAAATTATTTAAGGAGTGTGTAGAGTAGGAAATTGTGCCTTAGTTTTATTCTAGACATGTTATTGGGAAATAAACATTTGATTTTAGTGCTCCCCTATTTACAATCAACAGACATACGCCACGGAGTGTGATGAGGGGATATTTTGCCCGAACGCCTACTCGTCGTCGAATTCCAACTGTCATGGTTACTTTTACATGCACACCAGCGAATGTGTGGGCGAGCCTTGGTGTTTGTCTCATAGAAACGACCAGACATCCGTACACCACAGAGGAAACCAGGCTATAAAAGCCATGTAACGGGATCGAACTCCTGACCCTCTGGATAGCGAGCCAAAATACTGCTGAGTGAGCTACCGTGGCTCCCATTTCCAATTAGGATATTTGTAATTTTCATCTAGAGAGTCCCAGAGTAATAGATATTATATTTATATGGTGCAATATCTATGATAGGATTTCTAATTTGACAAGAGAAAAATAACCATCACATATCACACATCGCCTCACAAATCTGTGGCACAGTTGCTGAAAAATCATACAAACAATGAGGATCGGTCAATGATCAGCTTTACCCCCGAACCCCAATGACTTTTTGGGGGGGGGGATTCCAGATAGAAAATGATAGTGTGATTTATTCATAAAAATGTTCACCGGAACTAAACATAACAAACCAACCACTATGACCCGGACAACTTGATTATTTAGTTTACCAAATAATAAAATGCCGCAAGTCATACAGCCGTCTAGTTCCCACGGCTATTTTTTTCTAATCATATTTCAATATTTCCATATCTCCTTTTGGTAAATGATTATTACATTTTAATGAAGTACCTACGCGATCTCGAGGTCCTCAAAGCATCATAGACAAACAGTGCCCGCGATGGGGTTCGCACGTATCAAAACATACAATATTGAACGAGTTCTGGATTAAATACGTCGATGAATTGTATTCATCTATATAAAGCATAATCCTTAAACATTTCTTCAATTAAATAAACAGAATTTGCAAGCGTTGATGGCAAGTCCAATATATCGTTCTACATTCCCGGTATTTTTGTTGTGATAATGGCATGTTCTTAACAGGTAATTTTTATGGCAATGGTTTTTCCGATATGAGACAATATATAAATATTTGCACAGGTATTGTACATATATTTTCAATACATTTAAAACTTACAATGGTACTCTTACGTGAAAACTATTCAATAGTTTTTCGAAAAAATAAACATTTTTTCATTACTTTCGTGAACTTAGTTGAACTGAAAAACAAGAAAATTGTTGTATGCATGTTGCGCAAGAATTGATTTTTATAAATGGTCAGAATTGCACCGATCAACACTCAACATATCAAATTGCCATACCTTGCATTAAAGACATTTCAGACGTATGTGCGTTAGAAATGTGGTACAGAGAAAGAAACAGAAAGCAATAAAGCTTAATTGCTCGCAAACACAATACGTCGATTATTTTGAAACTAGCATCGTGTTGGTTTTAAGGCTACCCACACTACCGACATGGACACACAGTCAAGCTGCCCGTGGGATGCGGGGAGTCACGGTGGCTAAGACGCTGGCTCACTAGCCTAGAGTTCGCGGGTTCGCTCCGATATTGTCCGAGAAAGTTCATCGGGATTTTCCGGCGTGGTTTCTCCTTGTCATTGGTGCAGGGCGGAGGGCAGTTGTCTAGTTGTTGTCTAGGTACAGTTGTCTAGTTGTTCGAATGCGACTGAAAACCGAGGTCCTGTGTACATATTTGAGTGCACATAAATTATCCCTTGGCAGCTGGAATGCGATATAAGAGTAGGCAAAGTTTCCATCATAGCACACTGCATGACGTATGCCCATCTTCATTAGCGCAGTCGAGGTAGAACAGTCGGACGTTAAACCCTATTTTAGTTCATTTCCGTGGAACGCGAAGACGTTAAAGGACAATATTGGTGCCAGTCATTATCACATATGTGTTATAGCTGGTTAAACACATTCCAAATATATTTTTAACACAGAGATCATTGCTACGATAGCTGAGTAATACAGGTTTCCCGTATCGGAAGTGACGAACGCCAAAGGAAAACACGAGTCGCTGCTCTATAACTGACTGAAGCAACGAGTGATAACAGATACACGGCCGAATTTCTACTCACTAATACTTCCTTTCAAGACCAAAAGTTGTTATATGGGACTGTAAGAGGATATCTGACAATTCAATAAAGTAATTGAATGTCATTAGATAAGAGAACACGAGAAAAATAGAAATAGTCCGTACATTTCCTTGTTTATATTCATTCTATACCTTATAAAAACATGTCAATGCACGGACTTTTTCTGTTTTTATTATGTGTTCTCTTATCTAGTGGCAGTCAATTCTTTTTATGAATTGTCAGATATCCTCTCGCAGTCTCACACAACAACTTTTGGTCTTCGAAGGAATTGTTAGTGAGCAGAAGTTCGGCCGTGTATCTGTTATCACTCGTCGCTTCACTCAGTTATATAGAGCAGCGACTCGTGTTTTCCTTTGGCGTTCTTCACTTCCGATACGGGAAACCTGTATTACTCAGCTATCGTAGCAATGATCTCTGTGTTAAAATTATATTTGGAATGTGTTTAACCAGCTCTAACACATATGTGATAATGACTGGCACCGATATTGTCCTTTAACCATTGCGACTTGGGACCTGAGGTTCTTCTCAGTGAGTGAAATGTTTCACTAGCCGATGCAAATAGGATATTCAGCAAAGCAGTGTTTCGGTGAGTAAAACGCTGGCTAACTTCTTATGAGGTCCTGGGTCTGACCCCGTTGTTGGCTGGGAAACCGCGTGTATAGTACTGCGGAAGGTATAAAACGACGCTATCTGGGCAAAATTTCACCCATAGTACACTGCATGATGTGTATGCCCGTCTGCATTAGCCTGATTGAGCCACCACGGCTCCGATAATATCGAAGATAATGAAGAATGCTAATAATGTCAAAATACACTAACAAAACACAAAGGTCTATCAAGGTTTGTTACACAGTCAACAAATAACATATAATTGTTTGACCTCTATCACCAAACATTATTGAACATGCTTTGTTACTTTATTTAACGGTGTTTTGACAGGAGAATAAACTTTGATTCTGTGTATAGACCAAACAGACAATTAAACAACAATAAACATCAGCATGATAACTCCATGTTTTGTCTGGTCGGGTTTCTTATCACGCAAAAAACACATCATCTTTTTCAACATGATGTTTAATTACACTGTAAAATGTTAGGATGTTAAATCCCCGTACTATGATCATCCAAGTATGACCTATCAAAGTAATAAATGTAAAATTGAAATGGAATAAATATAGCTTTTCGAATTTAGCGGTTTTTTTTCTAAATATAACAGATCTAAATAACATTTATTTGTCAAGTTATCGATCACAACCTATAAACTTGTATCAGCTTTTGAGGCTTAAACATACATTATGCAAGAGCTAAATCTGCCTATTGCAGGTATTTCTTTAGGCCTGAAATGTTATCTAAATTATTAATTAGACATTAATTAACTTATCCAGACCATAATCAACTCTCGATGTCATCGCTAGCCTGCGATGTTTATTGGATTAGGCACCGATTTGCTGTTCGACTTCCATTCATAATTTAATCATTAACTGGATAATCTAGACTATGTTTTTTTATCGTGCCGACTTTAGTAATGATGATTGAGGCTAGGCCGAAAATTTAATCGCTAAATTCTCGGTTCAGAGTGGATCAATTTGACTGAAATTTTCAGCAAATCCCCTTTAAATTATCTAGTTTTTAACTATTATAGTGAGAACTGTCAGCTATTTATCTAATCTCCCATAATGCATCTTAAAGTTAGCCCCGCCTTACTCTTTCACACGCTGGATGCTGCTGGGGTCTGAGAATGAATGGATGAAATTGGGTTTAACGTCCTACTTCTCTGCCATATCGTGTGCTAAGGGTGGGGTGGATGCTTTTACATGAACGTGTACACGGAGTCTTTATGAAATAGTATCAGAGTTGTTGACAACCATTTAAAAGGGTATTTATAATCCCCGCTCTTAAAAGCATGATAGCTGAACTTGGTGCCAGGCTGCTTCACCACAGAGCAGACGTACAATCAGTTCTTTTGATGTGATAATGTACCAGGTTCCGTGTGACTTTAAAATCCTTTCAGATACAACATCTTCTACATTTTTGAGATTAAAGCATGAAAGGTCTTTTAATCCACTAAAAAATTGAACAGGCAAGAACAAACCAGCCGATGAAGTTAACGGAACAACATTTTCCACTCTTGAATTCTATCAATGCTCTAATTGACTTCCTGTAGAAACATTATCAACATCGCACAATTATTATTACTAGTATATGTGAATATTTTTAATATTTTTCTTTTATCTAAAACTAAATTGATGAACCGTGTTTTATATTCTTTTAAGTACCCCCGCGCTTACAATTCAATTACTCATAGGTCAGTCTGATACTTAATATAGAATTAGCTTATTCATGATTCATTCCAGTCGTTTATATACTGATTTGACTGTACTTGCTGGCGGGACATAATGCAAAAAATTAACTGAAGTGGGGTTTAACTTCCCGCTGTTATGCCCCGATTGGACTAATTAAGACGGACATACGCCATACAGTGTGCTATGAGGGAAATATTTCTCTACTATTATATCGAGTTGCAACTGTCAAGGTATTTAATGTCTACACGAGACTTTGGTTTTTCGTTCCATCTGAATGGCTATGCGTTGTCCCTTGCCAGACTCTCTATCCTGCACCACTGACAAGGGGGGGGGGGGCTACGCCGATAAAGCCCTGTTTTCTCGGCCTACACAGGGATCGAACACGCGACCCCGGGGTTAGGGAGCCAACATCTTACTAAGTCAACGCGGCCCCCGGGACATTATGCAGCCGAAATGTAATTTTTGGCACGATTGTTTTCAGAATTGAAAAATCAATATACATCACTCAAATGGATTAACAATCATCAAGGTATAAAAGTGGCGCGTTTCATTAATTTAACTGATGACATTAAGCCCCCCTATACACCACTTTCTCAAGAGTGCAAACGAAAGATATCAGATTACGTAAATGATAAGATTCCCCAAAATAACAACTTTTCTATTAATTGTATTACTACCACAGAGGTATTAAAACATTTATTGAGTTTAAATAGTAACAAAGCCATTGGGTGTGATGGTATTGGACCCAAAATTTTAAAATTGTCTGCGTATACAATTTGTAGCAGTTTGACATATATCATTAATCTTTGTATTTCTCAAAACATGTTCCCCAGTGCCCTTAAACTGGCTAAAATTATTCCTATACATAAGAAGGGAGCTAAAGATGATCCGAACAATTATAGGCCAATCTCAATTCTCCCCACAATTTCAAAAATATTCGAAAGGCACTTGAGCACTCAAATTCAAACTTATTTGGAAACCTTCAATGTTCTTTATGCTTACCAATCTGGATTTAGATCAAATCATTCATGTGCTACTGCACTGATCCGAATGACAGATAATTGGCTTGATGCTATCGATAATGGTGCGATGAGTGGTATAGTGTATCTTGATTTTAGCAAAGCATTTGATCTCATTGATCATAAGCTTATTATTGAAAAACTACATCTTTATCGATTTGATAATAATTCACAAATTTTGATTGAATCATATCTTGACTCACGGAAGCAAAAAGTATGTTTAGGATCAATTACCTCCTCAATTACTACAGTCAAATGCGGGGTTCCACAAGGTTCGATCCTGGGTCCTCTCCTATTCCTAATTTTTATAAATGATCTCCCACTCAATATTGAATCAAGTCAGATAGATTTGTTTGCTGATGACAGTACCCTGCATTGTTCACACAAAGATATTTTATCCATTGCCAAAAATCTCCAAAATGATCTCTATTTGGTTGCTGAATGGTGTGAAAACAATGGGATGGTAATCAATCCTTCGAAAACAAAATCAATGCTGATTTCAACAAAACACAAAAGAAATCAGAAAAACCTAACTTTATCACTCCATGGTGAGAAAATTGAGACGGTTACTACCGCAAAATTACTTGGAATTCAAATTGACCAAGACCTTAATTGGGAAGCACAGATAGCAGATATGTCTAAAAAACTTGCATCAAAAATATTTCTCCTAAATAAGATAAAAGATCATTTACCTTACGAGACAAGAATTTTGTTTTATAACAGTTACATACTACCAATATTTGATTATTGCTCTATTATTTGGGGAAATGCTACCAAAAGTAGATTAGACATTCTTTTAAAATTACAAAAGAGGGCAGCAAGAGCTATTCTTGATGCACCGATTGAAACTCCGTCCACCTCTTTATTTACTAAACTCGGTTGGCTTACCCTTATACAGAGGATTCTTTACAATAAAATTGTCTTATCATTCAAAATTATTACATTTAATACTCCACTTTATCTAAATTTCCATTTTATTGAAAAATCTCTTGTTTCCAAAACGGATATCTTGCTCCGTTCACAGACCA
The DNA here is from genome assembly GCF_932274485.2 of Patella vulgata. NCBI lineage: Eukaryota > Metazoa > Mollusca > Gastropoda > Patellidae > Patella > Patella vulgata. The sequence goes on from NC_065881.2 coordinate 20,863,752, forward strand.
GTAAATCTCTTTTTCTTCAAAAATGCAAAACGGAATCCATGAAACGTACTTTTCATTATTCTGCATGTCTTTTATGGCACAATCTGCCTTTTGATATAAAGATGTGTAAAAATGTTGAAAATTTTAAGATTAAACTGAAAACTCATTTATTTTGCACACTGAAGGAACCATAATATTCAACTGATGACATACTTATTATTTTTAACTTGCAACTGCATTCTATTTTATTTTGTGTGTAATTATAGTGTTCTTCCTATATTCTACTTGTATAATGTATATGTTTTGTAGTTTGGGAGTGACTTATCAAACTTCCCACTTTAAAATGCTATTGCATTTCTAATGATTTTAAATTTATCCTGATATTACATGTATATATGTCTTTGTAGTTTAGGAGGGACCTATGGAAGATTAGTTTTTTTTTTGCAAACTAAATACGTTGACTCATTAAATAAAGTTTTTATTATTATTATTATTATTATTATTAGGTCTCAGTGTATAATAACCAGTGTAGGCGTGTATTGTATCATGGATGTATATCACAGAATCGACAGTCGGTTATTAAAGTGTCACCATAAATAGTATTTAGTTACCAAAACCTGTGTGTAAGAATTAACTTATGCCCAGTGTTATCTTTTTATAGTATTAGGCTTATTAAAGACGCCGGTCGTTATTGTCCCAGGCTATGCAAAAAAGTAAGCCGTCAAACCCCATTCATTGATCATAATTAAAGAATATGTTTGAAGAATCGACATAGTATGTTCGATACATTATTATCAGTATGTTCGATACATTATTATCATTATGTTCGATACATTATTATCATTTTATAACTTACGTTATTATGTTTAAAGATTCGCCCTATTGTGCGTTGTCATTTCTCACTCTTCCATATATGATCAAGTTCTTGTAATTTAACAGTTTTATTCATCAACTAAGTTATGGCATCGTAAAATTACGTAAAAGCAAACAATCATAAAATGATTGCTCATCTTCAAAACGCGTTACATATTTCATTTTCAACAACTAAAACGTTAGATCGGTACGAATTCATCTGCTTTCAACATGATCGTAAAACACAAGGCAATAAACCGACAATAAACAGGTTACGTTATAACTGTCAGTGTATTCCCATTATTATTAATGTCTATATTATTACATACTATAAAACCATCGGAAGACAATAAAACTAGTTATCTCTAAGTTATCATCTCAACAGAGTTAAACAAAAGGATAAACATAAAACAGTTATTACCCTCATAACATCTTTGAACTAATTACTTGACAATCAAGATGTTACAAAACCTCTTTACTTTAATAACCACGATGAAAATTGTCAGATGATTAAAAAGAACGCAGCATTTCAGATCTCTGTAAACGATTTGTTTCATTTCAGATGGTAATGCGGGCTTAAACCCGGTAATTTATTTATTATTTTTAGGAGCATTTTTAAAAAAAAAAATACAACTATGTTCTAGAAACTCATTTAATTGTGGAACTATATTTCAGCACTGCATTTTGTTCTTATTTCATATTGAATTACTCGTATACCTTATGTGTAATAAGGTATATATGAGTAATTCAATATGAATCACCAAGGTAATGTTGCATGAATACGTTGATTGGATAAATGACGCGTTGATAACTGCATGGCTCATTATTTAATCCAAAAGATATATATAGCTGGTAATAGTTTAACACCTTATAGACTTGCACACAATATCAAACTATATTAGTTAATTATCCATTATTATATAGATGACAGATAGAAATAAAATACAAAATATTAAACTTTGGTTTGGTTGTTAATGGTAACCAATATAAACCAAAAGGAATGAAAATCTTTTATAATATTATCATGTGATACATATACAGTGCTATTTAAAATATCAACATCCAAACTGTGCACTGTGAAACGATATAAACTTTAATTTAAAAATAAAACATACCTTTTATACATAAATCCTCGATCAATCATTATACAATTTGAAAGTGAACATCAATTATCAGGCCTCTAATCCTACATACATTTGAAAATCACACACTAATAACCCTTGTGGGATCACTGATTCCGTTGAAATTCCAGAAGATGAAGCTGGCGCCGTAATGTTCTTTTAATAAGGTTACATATTTTTACATTTATACAGAAAGAATAGGTCACATCAACTAATCTACAATAACAGCATTACGTTTCTTTCTATTATACATAATTGATTTAATCAGAGGCTAGTTTAAAAAATAACACCAGGAATTGAAAAATGCAATATTTATACAACAGAATATTGTTATTTCTCCAAAAAAATGTATGAATATGTACATGCATACTGTTCAATACAAACTCATAAATATGACTTTTTAACGTTTACTGATTCGTGCCTCTTAGCGGAAGTCGCCTCATACCCTCACCCATACACACACAAATGATAGTCTTTTGTGAATAGGCGTGATCAAACCCAGTTCAAAAGACAACAACTCAATTTTTTCCCCTACCCCCACCCAAAGTAAACACAAAACAAGTCAACCAGCTGATGCCCACCGCTTACCATAAGCAGACAATGTTCATCATCGAACTCTGGCAAGGCATTCGCCTAATGAACGCCTACACCAAGTTTGAACATTCTACCTTAATTAGAAGAGTTATTGTGTTTCAAAGTCTCGACCAATCAAATTGCATATCGCATTGCTTACTCTCAGCAGAAAATGTTCATTATCGAACTTAGCCAAGGTATTGATGTGATGAAACTATACACCTCGTTTCATCACTCTCACTTAATAAGAACAAAAGTTATCGTGTCCCAAAGCATCAACCAATCAAATTGTTTATCTCTGCTTACCCTTAGCAGAAAATTCTCATCTTCGAACTCCATCAAGGCATTTACCTAATAAACACCTACACCAAGTGTGAACATTGTTGCTCAATTAGAATGAGAGTTACTCTGCTCCAAAGTCTCGACCAATCAAATTGCTTATCGCTCTGCTTACCCTGAGCAGAAAATGTTCATTGTCGAACTTAGTCAAGGTACTGATGTAATGAAACTATACACCAAATTTCACCACCCTCACTTAATTAGAACTAAAGTTATCGTGTCCCAAAGCATCAACCTATCAAATTGCTTATCTCTGCTTACTCTAAGCAGAAAATGCTCATCTTCGGACTCCAAGTTTGAACATTCTAGCTCAATTAGAAGGAGAGTTATTGTGTCGCAAAAAGACGGACGAACCTATTTATCTAACAAATCATATTGAAATCAGATTTTCGCTTAAAAATTATTAATCAGCGTTCTTTAAGCATCACATACTAACGGATATCTCATAATAGTGACCCGTGCTGTACACGCTGTCATGTGACTGACTCGGGCCGAGTAGGCATACATTGTGCTTTCTAGATATTCTGTGGCCTAAATTTGAGATTTAAAGGGGAGACCAAAAAATTACGTGAGCACATTAACTTCTTTAGTGCCCTTGAGCCCACCTATCTTATACTCGCAGTTTGCTTCTCAGTGTATCTCTGACGCTACCAGGTATGTGTACTATTTCCGGAAGAATAACGAGGAGTCCAAATACTTTTATCTCACGATTTCTATTTGCTCAACATATACTATATCTATTTAAGTATTTCGAGTCGCAAATAACAACCGTACATCAATACCGAGGCGCAATTTGTTTTTAACGAAGCAATATATTTATTATATTGGGAATTTTTTTTATTTTGTGCGAAATGTGGCATGTGCATCTACTGAATTTAATTATTTTCTAATTACGCTAAGTAAACATTTTCTACCACATTATTGATTATAATGAGCATTAATAGGCCGTTGAAGGCTAACCTGGAATAAATTGAGACAGAGAGAGAAAAAAGTGCGATTATAATCCCTAACATATTGATAAGCTTCTTCGCTATCCTCATCCTATTGTTATAATAATCAGCATCATGCAACTTTCTTATCGGTTTATTCTAAAAACAGCCAATAATGTATCGACATTTTACAACTCATTTTTTCTGAGATTATTCCAAAAGAATGAAAAGAATTAATTTTCATTTCTTTAAATATGCATTATGGATGATTTAGATAAAGAGCTGGTCGTTCTTGCTATACTGGTTCAAAAATAATGAATATATTGAACATTTTAGTCAAATCAATTTATTCTGATGACAGATATGAGTGTTTGTACTTTTGAAAAGATGTAGCGTGGATAGTCTCGTTGTTGAAGTGGAATTGCTACGATAATAAACAATATCCCGATTATCCATTTTAACGTTAAATTATAAAATGGTAAGGTATTTTAACACATTTAATATCTCGGCCACCCGATGGCCTAGGGAGTCGAATATTAGCGTGTCATGTGAATAAATAATAATAATTTGTTTACCATTTGAACCAGAAAAAAGACCTGCAATAGGCTGGTGTAGCTCTGACATATTGCACCTTTTTTTAAAAAAAAATGCTGATCTCGAAATATGGTTAGAGAAAGTTATTTGTAATATACTATTCAAAAAAGTAGGGGATATTTGATTTTGGGGGCATAATACTAAAATATGCAAATGACTACGAAAAAAGTCACTGTAGAACCTAACAGAAGAAACATTTCCAGTTACATGTGACGCCCAAACGCACCAATAGCTACCGCATGGAATGCAGGTGATGCTTGGGATCATCATGGGGGTCCAACCCAAGATTTGCACGACTCTGACTTTGAATGTTACAGTCATTGTGGCATTGAATTCCAGGGTGGAAACATCAGTTTAATTGTTTAAGTGACCAGAAAACAAATTTTGATATGCGTCGGCTTACCCAAAATGAAAGGTTACGTGCCCTTATCATGCAACAGATCGGCACAACACAGGCGGTTGTGGCGCGGACGATGAATGTTTCTCAGTCTGTCATAAGCAGGCTATGGTCCAGATACCGTGATACACAATCTGTACAGGACAGACCACGCTCAGGTCGACCAAGGGCGACAACTCAAGCCCAGGATCGATTTATCCGTACCTTGGCCTTGAGAAATCGTGTCATCACAGCAAATCAGATCAGCGCTCGTCTTCAAACCGACACTGGTGTGAGAGTGAGTGGCCAGACGATTCGGAATCGACTGCATAGGGATCACCTTCACGCCCGACGTCCTCGCGTGATCCCTTGTTTGAGAGATCATCACATTCAGGCAAGACGTCGTTGGTGTAGGGATCGTCAACACTGGGATAATCGACGCTGGAGCAATGTGATATTTTCAGATGAGTCAAGGTTCACTGTTGAATTTTTGGACAGACGTAGGAGGGTGTGGCGTCGTCGAAACGAGCGCTTCCAAGACGTTAACGTCATCAGACATGATCGATTTGGGGGTGGTTCTGTTATGCTGTGGGGAGGCATCACTGTTGCTGGAAGAACGGCTTTACATGTTGTTGCAGGGCGTGTTACAGGCCAGTACTACCGGGACAACATCTTGGCAGTCCATGTTGTGCCGTTCGCACGACGTCATGGCCGTTTCATCTTCCAGGATGACAACGCAAGATGTCACAGGGCCAGGATCGTTACAGGTTACCTCCAACAACAGAACATCACCACATTACCTTGGCCAGCACTGAGTCCCGACCTCTCCCCCATCGAGCATGTCTGGGACATGCTTGGACAGAGGTTACGTCAACGTCAACAACGTCCTGCCAATGTCCAAGAACTTGCTGCTGCGTTGCAACAGGAATGGGACAATCTGGACCAAAATGACCTTAGACGTCTCATTAGGAGTATGCCACGTCGGATCAATGCTTGTTTGGCAAACAGAGGAGGATTTACCCGTTACTGACTTGGTTGTGATGCTGTGGTAACTTTGCTGTTTGACCCCGGGTATCATTTTACCCTTATAATGGTCAGTCTGTGCCTTACTTAGTCTAACGATCATTTGGAATAAATCGATGAATGTGAACTTCATTTCATTTTGTCATTTGTTTCTTCGTCAGTTTCATTAGGTGACTTTAATAACACTTAAAAATCAAATATCTCCTACTTTTTTTGAATAGTATATTTGTCAATACGTCTCTCGTTATTATTGATCCATATAATTGATTACATCCTAATAACAAAATAAAATAACTTCCTCTCTTATGTAACAGACTGGAACATGTTGAAGATTGATAAGCTGTTTTGGGTTATACGCATATCGCCCAATTATGTATCGATTTACATGTTAACAGATCTTTATCACTATTAGTAACTAATAAACCGCAGTTACAAAGAACAATTCTGCGCTTTGTCATTTGTTATCCTGCCAATTGGTTAACGCCGTTCGATCTGAACCGAAAATAAAAACATGATCCTGTCCACGAATATAATTCATGCATATCTAAATGCGGGTGAGGAAGAGGGGGTGGGTGAGGGAGACTGTGGGGGGGGGGGGGGGGTGAGGGGGTTGCGGTCGAATGGTAAGGGCACTGAACTCTCAAATAAAATATCCTGAGTTCGAATCTCGACATTGAACGCGATGAACCTTCAAGTTTTTTCAAGCCCGGCTTTCACTTGTCAGGGACGACCCAGCTGCGAGGCTGACAAGAAAAGTGTACATAGTGCTCGGGTGTGCTGACATCGTAAAAAAAACCCGGAATGTTGAAAATCGAATTAGAGCAGGCAGAAATTGTGTTAACGAGACCCAAATACATTTATAAATCTACGTTATTAAAGTTTAAGAAAATGGTCGTTTTAAATACACCACAGGGATGCATTACCGATACATAGCTGGACAGATCTACTATGGAACTAAACTGAAGTGACTTTAGTCCACGTTTCTTGGCGGGACCAATACTAAATAGAATAGATACGTTTTGGGCTGAATAGCTACTGAATAACAACTGGGGTCTTAGTACTATTGGGCGGATGCCGGTTTTGTATTACATTCGGGTTTTTTTTCGTGTCATCGAACAGCCCGACTGAAGAAGGTTACAGTGGGTACCCAAATCTGGTTGCGAATGCCCTCATAACTGTTCAAGATTCAGGGCCACTGCATAGTCCAAATTCAGAGGTTGCACGTTAAATACATATATACTAGTATGGAGGCGGATCGTGGACATAGATGCGGATAATACACGTGCTGTGGGTTCAATTAAATGATGCAAGGCAGTTCGCCAGCAGTAATTAGTAAAATAGTGTTACCAATATAAACTAGCAGCTCAGTTATAAAGCAGTGTATAAAATAAGCGTAAAGTGTTCATTATTAATGAGCGACGTTTCGCCTACGATTCTCTAGTCTCTATCAAGCAATGATAAAGTATAACAAAAAAAAAACAATTCTTGGTTAATGCTGACCAACTAGAGACACAGTGTTTAACTTTACGAATAAAGATTGCAATGTAACTTCAGTGGTTATGAATACTAACCCTAACCGATTTACGAGCTAATCTTTAATATGATTACCCAAACGACGAACTAATTTGTATTAGGATTACCCTAACCCAACCCTAGCCCTACGCACTTGGGTTACGAATAACCTCTCGATTATTATTTTATTATCTAATCAGTTCCCTGCTGCATAAAATTCATTATGAAGTATGGGCCTATCGGATACGTACGAATTTTACATTCTTAAAGAAATTCGTTTTAAAAAGAGATCTATTTTTAATATAATTATAAATTTATTAGCAAATAAACAAAAATATCGCGTCTAATCATAAGATAATATAAGATAATTCTGGTAAAAATACTTACGAGGCGAGAGCTTTAAACAGTGTTAATGTCAACTGATGCCGCTGATAACAATAGTCTTGTGACATTCTGGGAAAAACTTTGTCAACAAACACACATAAGATATTCTGATAATCTGTCAGTCGCTTCTCAACAAAACATTTTATCAATAATAACACGATTTGAATTTTACAACTTGTAGTTATTATACGGAAATGACGTCATAGATTATTAAATGCGGTATAGACAAGGGAGTAAATTACGGCACAGCGTTATTTTAAATTGTCTGTTTCACCAGCCCGTATAAACGAAGGCCGGTTAAAGCCCGTCATTAAGCAAGTTCTGTTTAATGAGTCTACCTGCTGAGTCCTGCTCGATTATAAATATCGAATTTTTCCACACACAAGATTAAAGAAGCAGTTTGATGATTTTGTTTAGCAGATTTACTGTCCACATTAAAGGCAAGTGTCACTCTAAAAATTCCAGAAATCTCTGATTTATATTAATATATCAACATTTATAATGCGCATAAACACATTAATTGTATAGGATCTAATGCGCTGCTGGTTCCAAAGTTGTCACTAATAATTTTTTTCACAAGGGATTTCGGAACGGAAATGTTTTGAGCTGGGATATGAAGGTAATATCTTTAATTCTTGATGTAATTCATTCCATTAGATATTAAGACATCTGTATAATGACGAATATTCCAAACACAGTTGCAGTTATGTAAGACGGCCCTCAGCAGGCGCCACTCAAAAAATAACAGTTATCTAACAGCGTTGTTTATCTCGAATATATGAAGGAAGTTGTAGTTATGTGAATGTTGTGAATATTTCTAGTATTTATATAGATCGCAATAAATCAATAAAATACAGGTAATATTATAACATGGTCTATTGTCATCAACTTATTCTACCTTCTACACTAGAGAATTGCCATTTCACTAGCTAAAGCAATAGCTTTCAAAATGTCGCTGCATAAAATATGGAAATGCAATGAAATCGGGTACCACATTCTACTTTTCTGCAAGTTAAAGCAGCAGTTTGTGAAAATTGAAGTGACTTTTAACTTCCTAATTTGATACACCAACCGGGGTAATGAAAACGGGATAGCCCATAAAATGTTTTATGTGCGACATTTTACCCACCAGCAGTGTTTCCGCCTACTCTTGATCGAATTCCAACTGCCAAGGGTTCTTCAACGTGCACACCAACGAATACACTAGTGAACCTTGGTGTTTTCTTGCCGGGTCGCCCGTCCTGCACCCCTTACAAGGGGGGAAACAGACTGAAAAACTTCCAGGAACAAAATTGATAGGGTTTAAAGTCTTACTTCTCTGCACCAACCAGACTAAGACAATGTGATTGGTCCACTTGTGATCTGAAACTCCAGCTTCAAAGATCAATTGTAAAATATCTGTGGTGTAAAATATCAGATTTGAATCATATCGATGATCACTTCCAACATTGGATATTAACAGCCAGAATTATGCAATCCCCGGTGTGATAATAGTTTTTTCTACCACATCTTATTGCTAAACATGACCGTACAATACACTCTATCTGGTCTATACACGAAGAAGTGTATCCCATTGTCTAAAGAACGAGAGAGAGAGAGAGAGAAATGGGGATTAACGTCCACTCGACACAAACTAGGTCATTTCGGGACTAACATATGGTTTAATTTTATTTCACTAATTCGTTTGCGCATAGGGGTCTTTAGCAGTGGGAGGAAACCGGAGGACCCGGAGAAAACCCACGAGGTTGGACAGGCGACCCTACTCCTTTTCACGTACAACCGGGGATTCGAAATCACGCCAGTCGACTCAATGACAGACTTTATGATACAGCGCGCGTACACTAACCATTCAGCCATCCAACCTCCAAAAGAACATTCCATGCTTTCCTTCCAAGAATATTGGTGATGTCACTACCTTTATACCCTCTCTTCCATTCGCATGTTTAATTTTACCGGTGATTCTCCAACCATGAATATAATAATTCCACACAAACATATATACAGCCCTGGCTTACCAATTAAAGATGCATTATGTAAGATTAAGAAAAAGGGAATATGGCCGTTTGGAGAACAGTGTTGTATGGATAATAAAAATAAACAAAGTTTCGATTATCCAATTTTCAATGAAATTATTAACTGGCAATCAGTGTTTAAATCTGTCAAAAAATCAAACCCATCCGATGCTTAGAGGGTTGATTGTGAACTTGCCATTTGAATAAATGTTTAATTAATGATTTATATCATAATTGAGGCCAAACGAAAGATCTGCATTAGGCAGAATTAGCTCTTACATAATCTTTGAGCAAAATAAGCACATGTTTAAGGCACCAATGGAAGGAGGGCAGTCCAGGATTCTGAATTGTTTATCAATGGCACACGACTGTCTTATAACAATAACACACTAGCCGAAACAAAGAAAACGAAACGAAACAACGAAATTTGTAATTCATACATTTAAGAAAGTTTGTATTTCGGCATCGATTGTCGATGTAAAATGTTCCACTTATATAAAACGTTTTTATAGAACGAGTGTATTTATATTAAGAAATTCAATATTCACTTATATTCACCTATCTGATTCTAACATGTATATCGAAGCTCAGGTCTATAGCAGTGGTAAAATTTGCTATTATCATATGCACAATATTCGTAATATTAGCAAGTTCATCTCCCCAGGTGCAACTAGATAGTTCATCAGTTCATTTATAACTTCATCAGTTCATTTATAACCTACTCGAATGCCTCCCACTTACACTCATAAATAAACTTCAAAGGGTCTAAAGCCTGGTGGGGGCGGGGGCGGGGCACGATGCATTACTGAAAGAAAACACCCGTCTTATATCACCACTGTCTTATATTCTCTACACTGACTACTGATAGCTACTTGGGTCACCCAAATATATTAAGAAGTGGTATCGGGTGTTCTAGAAAGAATATTATACCTTGCCGTCTCGTTGTACACAAATTACCTGCAATGTGTAAATTTCTCAAAGCAAGAATGGACTGTATCAGGTATACCGCAACGTACCTCACATAATCTGCCTCGTGCACAACATATAGTAACCCCGGGACAATATCCATCTTTGGTTTACATGATAAGCATGCAACTAGACGAGGTCACTTTAAAGCAATTTCGTAAATTATCCGCAAACATTACAATACATTTAATTTGTTTTCCATTCCACGGTATGTGAAAGATTATCAATGGGATATCACTTTCCGCCTACTGCAATAATCTGGCAGTAATATTACATAATATGATATCATTATTTAGTTATGGTCTATTATATTCCATTATGCATGGCCACGTTACAAAGAGGAAACATTATAATGAGAATGAGAGACATAATACACAAATGACGTTTCATTATGTAAGGGAGGTAACTAGTACATATCAGATGGGTACAAACCACCAAAGTTTTTTTCATTGACGTTAATGTTAATTAGTATCTCTTTGTCGGCTCTCTTTTTTGATAGGTTGAACGCTCTCTATTAATCTAGGACTGTAGCATACAATAATTGAACAAATTAAAGGACAATGATAATGTCCACCAATACTACTGCATATGCGATAAAACCGGTTAAACACATTGCAAATATAATTTTAACTAAGATTTCAAGAATCGGGAAGTGACGCAAAAAAGAACAAAGCAGTTATCGTTACTAGCCGTAGCGAAGATCTCTGTGTTAAAATTATATTTGTAATGTGTTTAACCAGTTCTATCGTATATACATATATACTCTTCAAAAAAGTTGGGGATATTAAAATGCAAATACCTATGCAGGTTGTGATATGATTAAATAGTCATGGACACTTGATATGCTTTGAGAGTATGTTCACAGATAAAGAACTTATCGCCCCAACAGAACCACTGAGCTGCACATGCAACACGCAATAGCGCCATACATGCTGGAGGGGTTCATTGCCAAATTTGACACTTCAAGGAAGAGTTGATGAAAACTGACGTGTGCTGGTTTATCCTATCCATGTTTGCTTTCCTACCGGTTCTTGCATAAGATTTACTGTTTAGCGTATCTTTGCTTTAGTGTGTTACGTTTAATTTGATCGGGAGACGTGTTCGTCGACGTCAACGTCAACCGACAACACTGCAAGAACTGGCCATGGCACTGTAAGAGGGGTGGGTCAGATTGCCCCAAATCGTGATTGGGCTGTTGATTAGGAGGATGCCACGACGAATTTCTGAATGCCTGAGGATTGGTAGAGCAATTACTCATTATTAAGACAAAAAATCAAAAACGTCCATTTTCACTTTTGACAGTGTATCTCTTTGCGAGTGAAATGGGGCCGTCAAATTAGTCGCTTAATGGACTGTTTATATTCATGTGTAGGCAATTGGCCTGTTATTAACATACACTCGTTACCTCTAATAAAAACAGCAGTGCATTTCCGCAGTTTTGTAATGTTTCTGAATATCCCCTACCTTTTTTGAAGAGTATATATAATATTGGTGGACAGCAACATTGACCTTTAATTAATGTATGCTACAATTAATGTTCAGTTAATGTATGCTACAACCCCAGATTGGTATTATTTGTACTAAGTAAAATTATTAGAAAACAAGACCGAGATTGGTTGGTTATGATTCTTCTTTAAGAACGGGTTTAGTTGGGACAGATCTCATAATCCTTTATGTCCATTTAATAGCATTATACTGCAGCAGAATTGGGATATCATACACCAGCTATAGTAATTCAGTGCTGATTAAATGCCTTTTATTATATTACTTGGATTATTTCGTTTTACCCTTTACATTAAATTATAGAAAACCAGCAAACTCAGTTAATTGCTGAAACCCAGCAAACTCATTTAATTGTGTTCGTTTAATAGTACAGCTACTGGATTCACTTACAGAAAACAGCGTTCATTGCATATAAATATGAGCCCTGGTAGCACTGATTTGTGGCGGGACTTTATATGATTTTTAGATGTAGCCAGTCGTAACCTGTTACAGCGAGTTGTCTTGCGGTTTGGCGGGGGCTTTATTTTGTGATTGCTAGGACATTGACTCGACATATATAAAAAAATACGATTAAACTATAAATATTCATATAAAAACTATGAATATTCATGTAGTAATTAGGAAAAGAGATCAACCTGTATTAAATCTGTTTTTACAATGATATAATAGACAACCCGATGAAAGCCTGCAATTCTAGTCTAGATTAAATACGTATTGGTTCTTCCAGTCGTTTAGCACCTCTACAATCAAACTACAGTTTGATGATACATATCAATCATCCATTCAATATTCTTTTCCTGTTTTGAAGATGCAGGTTCTATTTTATGTGAACTCCATGAGGTTTTATTGTATGGCACTGGCTCACTTAACGGGCGACCCCAGGTTCGATCCTGGTGTTGGTAGAGATGGTTCGGGTCTGGTTTCCCGTCAGGACGGAAATGAAATGAAATGAAATGGGGTTTAACGTCTTACTGTTCTGCTCCGACTGGACTCATGAAGACGGGCATACGTCATACAGTGTGCTATGAGGGAAATTTTGCCCGGACAGCGGCACTACGGCCTACTTTTATATATATTTCCAACTGTCAAGGGATCTTTTATGTGCACGCCACTGTGTATACGGGGCCTCGGGTTTTCGTCCCATCCGAAGGACTATACGTTATTCCTTGCCAGGTCCTCTGTCCTGTACCAGTGACAAGGGGGAACCGCGTCTGAAAATCCCGTGAACTTTCTCGACCAACGCAGAGATCTAACACGGAAACTCCAGGTTGGCAAGGAAAATCATCTTCACCTAGGTCCTGTATAATATACCCTTGGCAGCATGTTAATCGTATCCTTTAAGTTGGAAATCGAAATGAGATTAGGCACAATGCATGACGCATGTCCGTCTTCATTAGCCTGGTTGGCGTAAAGTTCTAACTCAATATTAATCAGGGTCTTCGACATTACACACACGAATTACTGGTCCATTCCAATCCATGGTGATGTTGTTATCTTACACTGAAAATATGGATTCCTGATATCAAATATTGAAGACACAGTGAAGAATTCTAAAACCAGTACACGCCGGCGTGTACTCTATTCCCTCGAACGAGATTTAATGAGCAGGGTTAAACGTCAGTGCGTAAGTGAAATGTCAATCCGTACTTCCAATGTAGACTGGACTAACCAGGCGGGAGTGACTGCCATTCACTTTGGACTACTCCAGTATTTCCACGAACAAAACTGATAAGAAATTACAGTTGTTTTTTTTTAAAAAGAAAAATGAATGTTAATCAGTTTTTATATACTCATAGTACATAGGTTTAGTCTTCAAAGAATAGAGATTTAACTCCTTTAAGACGTTGACCCCATTTCATTTTTCCTCAATTATATGCAGTAGAAAAATTGAATATTCAATTCGTAGTCAATCTAATAATTATTCATCCGCATGGAATAAAAACTATGCGATTACAATATTCCCTTGATACAATCTGATTAAAACACAGATCTATATTTCGTTTCGGGGATCACGTGGCTAAGTGGGTAAGACGCTAGTTCGCTAGCCAGGAGGACGGGTGTTCGATCCCTGCATTGGCCGAGAAAGTTCATCCAGATTTTCCGGCGTGGTTCTCCCTTGTCAGTGATGCAGGACGGAGGGGCTGACAAGGAAAGCTGTCTAGTCGTTCGGATGGGACGAAAAACCGAGGTCCCGTGTACACATTGGCGTGCACGTAAAAGATCCCTTGGCAGTTGGAATTTGATATAAGAGTAGGCCGTAGTGCCGCTGTCCGGGCAAAATTTCCCTCATAGCACACTGTATGGCGTATGCCCCGTCTTCATTAGCCCAGGTTAGGAGCAGAACAGTAGGACGTTAAACTCCATTTCATTTCATTTCATTTATATTTCGTTTCTTTTTTATACTTTTGATGGACTATACTACATGAAGATCTGACCAGTTGTACTGGGAGGTCGCGTCAGGGGTCATACGAGTTGATTTTGACCCTATGATGTCAGACGCTGACTTATCAATCAGCGTTGACGTTTCTAGGGGTTTATCCACAGTTCCGTGCTATAAGCACTCGCTGTAACAGACCGTTTCATTTCCTAATTCCTCACACCAACTAGAACGTCTGTTAAATAACAACTCTTCCAGATCCTAGTGTTGTGAAGACGAGTAAAACGAAATTTTGAACTATAAAAAACGGAACGAAATAGGATCTGTGTTTTGATCAGATTGTCCCTTGATACCAATTAGCACTTACAGCTGAAATATAAATTAATGTTTTAATATTTCTACATAGTAACATGAAAAAGAAAAACTCTACTAAAGTAATGAGTACATGAGGGTTTATGATTGAAGCGTGGGCTGATTTGTCAGCTAATCTATAAAACATATACATCTTTATTATCTATAATGGTGAGTAAGACGTTGGCTCGCTAGCCTGGAAATCCCGGGTTTGATCCTGGTCGAGAAATTTCCTCGGGATTTTTCGACTTGGTTTCCCCATGTCAGTGGACAGTGGAGCAGGGCGGCGACCCTGGCAAAAACGGCGTCTGGTATTTGGGATAGGACGAAAAACCGAGGACCACGTAAAATAGGTGATATAAGAGTATACCGTAGCGCCGCTGTCCTGGCAAAATCCCCTCTAAACCCCATTTCATTCCATTTTCTATTTAAATCTATATAATTTAACAGCACGTTATAAAAGCGGAAAAACATTTTCTGATTTGAGATAACATAACGATAAAATAATATTAAATACATCATTTATATCACGCACTTATGAACGTTTATAAATTGATGATTTTCATATGATTGTGAATAATTCACTTTGTAATTAATATAATCGCACACATATGTGTAGGACGAGATAAAGCGAATACTTTCACATAGCTTTTTTTCATCAAAAGAAAAGTTTTATCAAAGTCCTCCCGGATTCGTAATTATTGTCGGTGATAACTCATTTCACAAATGTTTGAATAAGCTTAAAGCCCCAACATGTCAGGATGAAAGTTAAATATAGAGCTTAAAGATGCCTTCCCATGTACACAATGTATGATTCGATGATAACTATTTTTTGAACAAAGACATAATCAAACTAATTTATCTATCAAAAGTCTATTTCAAATGCAACTCAAAATATTATTATCCCAAGGAACTACCTCAACCCGCAAAAATCTGTTTTTATAGCAGTCTTGTTTGTCACGTGACTTGACTGTCGCGACAACAAGCTAAACTGCGTGAGACTCCAGTTACATCTTGTTTTTATGGCTACTCGCTGCCCATTTACCATAAATATCGAAGCCTTAGTAAATTCTTGGATTGTCCTTTGCTTAGTTCAATTTCACAGAGTCTGCTGTGCGTGTAAGTCTCTCATTGATCTCACAACCGCTAGCCATTCGACCAAGCACTCATTGCGGACGATACGTCAATCACGCAGGCAGCCTTCCAGTTTGTGATACCCTTTTATTTTTTGCCATGTATGCGATCCATGGGTATGGGTATTTTTTTTCAGGGAATCCACTTTTGTCTTTAAGATAGGGCATCTCTACTTTTAATATATATATAAAAATTGTCATGCGTTAGTTGGAAATAACTACCCTATAAATACTTTCGTGTGGATGCATCTTTACGATCAAAAGCACCTTTAGATTTAAAGGCACAATAAGTTAGGTCGTTCACCTAATTTCAGAAGTAAAAAATATGTACTGTTTTAATGTAAACGTTGTTGTTGGTATCTACAAAAATGGTAGATATTTTTGAACGTGTACGATATATAACTATGTTTTCTATCGGTGATAGTTTGTTATCTCTAAGTCAAAAACAGCCAACGAGAAATAACATAGCTAATTCATGAACCATTTTGTATTCTGAAGATTGGCACTAATTTTCTAAATTAAAACGTTTTTTGATCAGTCCATACACGGATATAAGAACAAACACCAACAAAGAATATATAAATTAAATTTTACTCGAAATAAAATTGAATCAATGTGTAAACAAGTCAAATTAATGTAATCAACCTATCACTTTCTGACTTCATTTCCCGCCCAGACAGGCAACCGGAAATAGTTATTTACTGCTGAACTGTAACCTCCAAAAATACAGTAAATACAGTAATCAGACCTTTATGTCTATTGATTCAGTAAATGATCTGTACCGGACGGTGATAGTATTATCAATGAATGATTAAGCTTCTTGTGGCTCAAGCTGGAATATTTAACGTATTGATACAAGAACGCGGCTTATGTTTACTATGCATGGCCGATTAGAGAGATATAAGTCTACAGAGATCCGCAGCAAACTTAATACATGACAGATACAAGTCCAATCTCCGTGTACATTTGTTAACATTTAATTAACAAATTATTAAATCTCAGACAAGATCTTTAATTTTTTAAAATTAAAGATGCATTATGTAAAAGCTAAATCTGTCTAGTACAAGTTTTTTTCTGGCTTTTTAAAAATGTTATATACAATATTATTTACATGGCAAGCTATAATCAACGCTTTAAATCATCGAATTGATGAGGTATTGGGTGGATTAGACAATTTCTGCCATATCGTCATTACATGTATGACAGATATATTGAATGGATTAGACCACCCGCCCCATATAATCGGATAATAGTAAGTGCAGGGCGGCAGCACCACGCATAATTTACACAAAAACAAATATATGGACAAGGCACAATACGCATAAATCACAAACAAACGAACAATTCAAATAAAGTGAACGGATCAGGGGGCTAGCCGTACACTGCGCTGTACAGTCCCGGGCCTGTAGTGACACAGACTTCACTCAAATTTGAAAACAATCAGGAATATAACGCAGAGAAACCATTGTGTAATGCCAGCATGAGTCATCATCTGCTATATGTTACAAGAAATATGATTGTAAGCATATTGAAGTAAAATTTTACTATACAAGTAACCACATCGGTGAAATGTATTCAAAACCAGGTAGTCTAAAACTAAATGCTCTAAGTCACTCACGAAAAGCACTCACAATCCACACTTCTTTTATTATCATGGCAATGGTTCTTCATAATCGGCTATTTCTTGTAAAACTCCAAACACTCATAACTTCATAATTTCGCTTAGAATAAAGTAATTTGGTTGAAATTTTCAATATATTTATTTGTCATTATCTTTTTTTGAACTATTATAACAGGAGCGGCTATCTTTTTATGTAATCGTACATAATAATCTTTAAGTGTTAATCAACTTTGCCGAGAAAGTTCATCTGGATTTTCCGACGTGGTTTTCCATTGTCAGTGGTTCAGAACCACATTGGAATGCACGTTAAAGATCCCTTGGCAGTTGGAATTCGATATAAGAGCAGGCGATAGTGCCGCTGCCCGGGCAAAATTTCCCTCATAGCACACTGTATGGCGGCGCATGCCCGTCTTCAATAGCCCGGTATAGGAGCAGTGGGACGTTAAACCCCATTTCATTTCATTTCATTTCGTTAATCAACTTCAAAAGAAAAAATTAACCACGTGTGAAATAACATTTGGGCTGAATAGGCAATAAATTATCAATCTAATGTTGTCGGGTTTTGTTTTTATAAAATCTTTTAATCAATGTCTCCGATAGTGCATTTAAAATTAAGAAAACAAAACCAAAACATCAAAAACAGCGAAACTCATATATCGTTTTCAATTACTGAACGTAATTGAACAATTTTTGAACTGATATTCCATTATGAGATCCAACTCTTATAATGGTTTCAATTCCTTAACGGCTTTTCTTTTTTTTTGTCTGCTTTATAAATTGCGAAAGGAAATCTAAATCTACGGGTCTGTCATTTTCGATACCGACATTAATCAAAAATCCGAAACGGATAGGAAATCTTGATCTTGACATTTCATATTCAAGATTATAAGTGACTTCCACACAGAATTTAAAATTTCACCAATATCTTAATAAAAAGTACTGCCGTACTATTATGGACCAGGAACCGAACATCACAGCCATCTTGGAATTGTGACATCATATCAAAAATCGAAATCCAAAAATCGATTTTCTGGTCCAAATGTCAGTTGATATGTGTGTTTAAGAAGTGAATATTGAAACTTACCTGTCTGTCGTGTCCATACTAATCTGCAGGTGTAAATAAACGACCTAACGTGTCCGACATTTGGTTCTATATGCCCATGTTTAAGATATGATTGCATGCTATAAAATGTAAATTTGTCAGGTTATTGAATGAACACCGCATCTAATAAAAGTAACCGGCCTCACAAAATGCTCTTTAGACATTCTAAATTCGGAATCACTATCAAATAATGACACCGAAACTTGAAATTATCACTGATGTTGTCGATAAAATGTCATTTCGTGATGTTTTGTGATGCTAATTACGCGCGTCAAATGGTTATTCAGACTTGAAAAGTTACAGTAAAATATACACAGAGTTAACAAAGGGGTCAATATTATGTCTGTAATTAAATCAGACTTCATTCATCGGCAAGTTTTTTTCTTCCTCCAAAAAGCATCGTAAAGTCAACATAGTTAGGCAATTCACAAAAAGCTGGGGCTTCTGCTTCTATAAAGCATCGTAAAGTCAACATAGTTAGGCAATTCACAAAATCTGGTAGTTAAAACGAAAGAAATGTCAATAATTTATTAAAATCACCACAGTAGGGTAACATGATCAATGTGATCTTTTAAATGTAGAAAAAATATATGAAAATTTAAATCAGTTTTCGTGGGATGGAATCAAATGCAATTGTATTGATATGATTTATTAAATAGGGGTATTTCAATGAATGTTAAACGCATAAACTATGAAAATCATAAAACATTTCGACGCAAGGATAGAGATGGAGGAAGAGAATATTACGTCTTTGTGTTTGCACAAAAAACTTCACACGGGGATATAAAAAATGAGAAAATATTAAAACGAAAGTAGGAAACAAATAGTGCATCTTTTTGTAAGAAAAAACAAATCATGCGGGCGCATACCAGCTGATAATATATAAAAACGAAAGTATGAAACAAACATTACGTCCTTATGAAAGAAAAAAAAATATCGCTGGGGTAGAAACGTGGATAATATATAAATAGGAAACAAATATTGCATCTTTTTGAAATAAAAAACTTTATGTACGATAAAATTCCTGCCAACCCACAACTGAATCTGTTTACACAAAGAAAATGTTTAGAAAGTTAGAAATTAACATTCCTGTTAGTATTGGAATTGGAATTACAGAGTTTCAGGAATCTGGCAAACACAACATCTGTCGCTGCACATCATTAGGAACATGAAGAAATTCTAGATAAAATAATAACACGAGATTCCACTCAAAGCATTTTTACAGATGTTAATACACAGCCATATGAATTTACACCAAATTCGAAATAACTGATTGTAATGCCCATTACTATACCAAGTTTCTCATTAAATATAAATCATATTAGTCTAATTGCTTATTTATGTTTTATTGTTAGAGGAACTTCAAATTGTTCACTAATGATAATTAATCATCACAATTACTGCAGTCAGGTGGGTCTAGAAAAACTCATCTGTAAACAGCTCTGGCGAAATAA
The DNA here is from genome assembly GCF_932274485.2 of Patella vulgata. Classification (NCBI taxonomy): domain Eukaryota; kingdom Metazoa; phylum Mollusca; class Gastropoda; family Patellidae; genus Patella; species Patella vulgata. The sequence goes on from NC_065881.2 coordinate 20,883,953, forward strand.
GACGTATGTCACAGACCCCTATTTCCGAAATGCATAAAAAATAATTAAAAGATTGCGCTGATATAATAATCCATAGAAATGATATTTTAATCTGCAGAACTTTTGCATTCTGATCGAAATGAGACGCATGTCATAGCCTCCTGTTTTAGATACATCACAAATTGCATACAAAATATTTTTAAAAAATTGCGCAGAATTTAGTACACAGATATTAGTTCCTAGCGTACAGATAGTACTTTGTAATGTACAGATAGTACTTTGTAACGTACATATAGTACTAATTTGTAACGCCCAGATAGTATTGTAACGTACAGATAGTACATTGTAACGTAGATAGTACCTCCTAACGTATATATATATATAGTACTTTGTAACGTAGATAGCGCGTTGATAGTACTTTGTAACGTACAGATAGTACTTTGTAACGTACAGATAGTACTTTGTAACGTACAGATAGTACTTTGTAACGTATATATAGTACTTTGTAACGTCGATATTAGTCCCTAAAATATAGATAAAGTAATACGAGAGCTGGCTGAAAAGTTCTAATCCGATGTGTGAAAGAGCTGTGCAAAGTCGATGGTTTCCATTTATTTTTCTACATAGCCCCCTCTGAGGTGTACACACTGTTGCCAACAATGTTGCAAGTTTTTCACATCTGACAAGGACAATGACGACCGGCTAGTTCCTTTTTCATTTTTGGAAATGGGCCTCATCCATGGTTACAAATCTGGCCAAAAAATTATCAGGATTTGCTTCAAAACGGCGCAGATTGTCACGGGACTTCGGGAAACTGACACGTTTCTATCCGCAGTCAAGAGCTTTGGCACCCATCTTGCAGAAACCTTTGTCATTCGTTGGCGATAATGTGCTCAGCCCTCTCATGGGAGATGCCCACAACACTAGCAATATATCGAGTGGTTAATCGTCGATCAGCCATCACCAAGTCATGCGCCCGGGTAATGTTTTCTTGAATGAATGTTGTTGATGGGTTTCCAGGACGCGGGTCATTATCACGGCTCTCTCTGTCACGCTTAAATTCCGCAACCCACTTTTTTACTGTGGAAATGGAAGTAGTAGCATCCCCTAAAGTGGAGAACATGTTGGCATGAATCTGTGGGAAGGTTAGTCCTTTCAGTTGCAGGTACTTGATGACTATCCCATAACAGTGTTGTGTCCATGCCTAATGATTTCAATGCGGTAGGTTCGCGAGATGATCTGGTACGAAGACAATGATAACGCCGCAGTTGCAGTTTTTATATCTAGGATCCATTCATGATTGTACTTGTTGGTGGCAAAAGTTGGGTTTAACCAAATTGATCTATCCTATTCAAGCTTAGAACTTTTCAGCCAGCCCTTGTACCAATGGTTTTTGTGTTCCATTCCAACGACTAGACGCTATTCCTGGTCTGGTTCCCCGTAGTGATGCAGAGCGGAGGACGATCGCAGGACGATTGTCTATCAGACAATATCAGACTTTCTGTACTGGAACCGGTACCTGAAACAATATTTTGGGACAAGGGCGTGGTCTAATAATTATTTCCCAAAGTTTTTCCAAAATGTGGTTACGTCTTTTGTGATCGTTTGTGGGTATGTCACTAGCATCGTTTTCGAGTATGTTATTCGCATCGATTGCGAATATGTAACTCGTGTCGTTCATCAATGATACTAATCTCTCACTGGAAGTAGAAAAATAGATCGTAATAGTTTTATGAGTTCTATGGCAAAATAATTATTCGTTGTTTTCTTTGAAAAACGCGTCTAAAATTTCCGTTTGATAAATGGGGAAACTGTACAGAAAAACACAGACACAATGAATTAATTAAACGTTAAATAATCCTGGTGGTCATTAGCCCAGAAGGAGCAGAACAGTATAGGACCTTATACCCCATTTCATTTCATTTTGTTAAATAATCAATCTGCCTACATTTAAGTGCGGATTAAGCCGTGACAGTATTATTGACCGGACAAGTTCAAGTCGTCAAGTTGCGGTCATGAACGGCCCAATAGAAAAGAAGAGAAGGACAGAGGATAGAAAATAGAACGCAGGCGATGATTAGATGCCGTATGGTGCTAGTACAGTGTGGTTAAAATGTAAATGACGATCAGTGGCTTTAAATGGAGAGTTGGTCTACCCAGGATTAAACTGAGAAGGAAATGAAATGAAATGAGATTAACGTCCTACTGTTATGTTGCGACTGGGCTAATGAAGATGGACATATGCCATATAACGTGCTATGAGGGAAAGTTTGCCCGAACAACGGCGCTACGGCCTACTCTAATATTGAATTCCAACTGCTAAGGGATCTTTTACGTGCACGCCAATGTGTACACGGTACCTCGGTTTTCCGTCCCATCCGAACGACTAGACAGCTGTCCTTGTCAGGCTCTCCATCCTGCAACACTGATGAGGGGAAACCACGCCGAAAAATCCCGATGAACTTTCTCGATCAACACCGGGATCGAACCCGCGACTTCCAGGCTAGTGAGTTCTAAACTGAGAAGGAGCCTGCGAGTATGGTAGACTCGGAAGCTTCATAAGAAGTTAATGTTCTCGCGTAGTTTGGAGGTCCTTGTAAGTCTCGAATTTACGTCGTATTTCATGAATAGGGGATCACGTGGCTAAGTGGGTAAGACGCTAGCTCGCTAGCCTGGAGGTCGGGTGTTCGATCCCTGCATTGGCCGAGAAAGTTCATCCAGATTTTCCGGCGTGGTTCTCCCTTGTCAGTGATGCAGGATGGAGGGGCTGACAAGGAAAGCTGTCTAGTCGTTCGGATGGGACGAAAAACCGAGGTCCCGTGTACACATTGGCGTGCACGTAAAAGATCCCTTGGCAGTTGGAATTCGATATAAGAGTAGGCCGTAGTGCCGCTGCCCGGGCAAAATTTCCCTCATAGCACACTGTATGGCGTATGCCCGTCTTCATTAGCCCAGGTTAGGAGCAGAACAGTAGGACGTTAAACCCCATTTCATTTCATTTTCATTTCATGAATAGGGAAGTTTGCAACACGCTTAATTTGTGCAAATGCAAGAATCATTAAAGCACCATTTACAGTCGGTTGATTTTACAAAACTTTTCTCTGAGACTACACCATCCCACCCCGAATGCGGACGCTCTGACGGAGCAGGATCGAGGGAATCCGGTCCTTAGTCCATCCTCGAAACTATCAGTTAACGCTCTATTCGAAATGCAATGATAATTTACATAATATTCAAAGCAGCGTCTTAAAACCGTTCACAGGATTCCACCAGAAGAAACTGTAACAATTCCTCTATTTGTAAAAAGAATAAAAAAGATGGCATCACAATCTCAAAATAAACCACTTAAACAGTGTGATATTTTTGTTACAGCCCACTCGACACCGTGTAAACAAGGGATTATTTATAAAGCTAGCGAGTAGGGTGGATTCCAGGTCGATTTCAGGTAGAAAGAAGATTCGAAGCTAAAGAACAGGTTGATTACGAGATCATCTCACAAAATAAACAATAAGACACGGATGAAGAAGGAGATCAATGGATACACCTGGGGTATCTTAATTACCTTCTGTCTACTCCTATATACCAGAACAATAACATATCTCACTAACAAACGTTTACTCAGATCCGGGCGTCAGGTATATTTTTAAAAAAATTTTTTTTGTCAACATCTTTTGTGTGCGATGTAAATTCGGGCATAAAATACCCCACTTACGGTTTACACAGATCCGGGCGTAAGGTATTTTGCGTGCGATGTAATTTCGGGTATTGTCGCCGTTTTTCAAAAACATATTTCGGGCGTAAGGATTTTTAGGGGTGGGGGTGTAAAAAAAAACCCCAAAAAGCTGAAGTATTTCGCCAACAGCTTCTTTGTCTTCGTTTGACAACCACATACCACACTTGCAAAGTTTTACTATCTTTGGGTTTTTTTACCCTTTTTTTTTTAATAAACTTGAGTATTTTGCCAACATATTTTGTATGCGATGTTATTATCTCCGTTTTGCAATCCGCTTGAGGAAGATATTAACTTCCTGTACGATATGCTTTGTACACCATGCCGTGTTAATAATTGTTTAAAATAATATCTCGAAAATTGTTGTGGATATACCTATTGTAAAAGAAAAGTTACTGCAAAACAAGGTGTTATCTGAATGTTTATTGTTTATCTTAATAATTTTAATGAAATGAGAGTTTGAAGTCTTACTTTTCTGCACTAACCCGGCTTATGAAGACAGACATAATATCAAGACCAATTTTTATCAGCCCTGCAACTGTGTTTATATCGGTATATTTCGACTAGACTACTGTTAAATGAAACAAACGGGTACTATTGATATATACTACGGTAAATACAGGTAGATGGTGAAATATCTGGTTAATTACAACAGGGTATAGGTAACTTATAGGTAACAATTGAGTGAAACAAGAAAACTTGTTGATATACAACATGTCATTAAGAGAAAGTCTGTATAAGACTAAATTATATATACTTATATATAGATAAGTAGAAATAAATGGTAAAGACATTAACTATATATATATAATACATAAGTATAATTAACATGTTATATGATAGATGGCTGTGCATGTTATAATACATACCAACACATACATCTTTATATATGATATTGATGACATAACAACAACAGTTGGTCTTGTCTGTATATTATGAAACTTAATGCAATAAAGATAAATATAGAATATTAATAATAATATCAGTTTAAGATACATCTATGAATTACTTATTGTGTAATCGCAACAATTAATTAAAGATGCTGTTCTCTATGAATATAAGTGAGAAAATGATCCAGTCCCTACAAAGATACAATATCTGAAAATTTCATAACATTCGGCATTCTCAACAGATGACATAAAAAAGTCAGTGCCACTTATAAGTGTAGAGTAGGCCTTGTTTTTTTTTAAAATTCGACTGAACTCATGCTAGGGGGATTATCTGCCTTTAATATTTTGGTTTTTATTTCTTTATTAATTCTTAAATAATCAATTTGAGTATAATTTAGCGAGGACTAAGCGGGGAAAACTTTGATATAAACCGAAACTATGGCCGCTTATCACTGTTAATAAGATCGCGATCACGTCTGAAATAAAACGCCGTGATTCAACTCAATATTCTAACTAAACGCCATCTTCTGCATTGGCCGAGAAAGTTCATCCAGATTTTCCGGCGTGGTTCCCCCTTGTTAGTGATGCAGGACGGAGGGCCTGACAAGGACAGCCGTCTAGTCCTTCGGATGAGATAAAAAACCGAAGTCCCGTGTATACATTGGCATGCACGTAAAAGATCCCTTGGCAGTTGGAATTTCGATATAAGAGTAGGCGATAGTGCCGCTGCCCGGGCAAAATTTTCCTCATAGCACACTCTATGGCGTATGCCAGTCTTCATTCGCCCAGTATAGGAGCAGAACAGTATGACGTTAAACCCCATTTCATTTCATTTCAAACGCCATCTTCTCAACACCTATATATGACCATTGCTCTGTTTAAAAAGGGGTTAACTGGGGTTATTTCTATCCATAAACCAACACGTTTTCAACCGGGGTTTCTCGAAGAATTTCCACTTACGTACTTTGTTATATTGACTGAATTTGTGTAAACAATTTGTAATTATTTTATTCTGTTCTGGCCAGAAATGACTGCTACACATTATTAACCTTTTCTACAGGAAGTTCAAATGTTTTCAATTATGAAATAATTTCTTAACCACTTGAGATTCAGGATTGGATTATACTCGATAGATTATGACCCATAACCCATAAAAGAAATTAATGTAATAAATAAAAGGTATGCTTTTTTCTCTTTATGATGCAAAATAAAATCGATATTTATAAGTAATTTTATACTGATTCTATATATTTGTTAGATTTCAGAAATTCGCATTAGGAATACAAGATATTATTGCTAGTAAATCTCCAACTCGACTAAGGCAACAACTTAGAATACAAAATAAACGAAAAATTCCATGAAACATGAAAAAATAGCGGCACACCTGGCTAAATATATATGAAAAATATCTGAATTTCGCAAAATAAAAACATGGCAAGTCATAGACGACATACAATCGTAGACACGGACTACTCATAGAAACATAGAATGACTCAAACAAAATAAAGAAAAACACAGCTATGAACGTACCAGTAGACACCAGTGAATACTCAATTGGCTTTTCGCATTTTCTCAGTGTGCCGTTCAAAATTTCGCGGCACACTTAGAAAGATTTCGCGGCACACCTGAGTGCGACGGCATACTGGTTGAGAATCACTGATCTATGGAGACAGAAGATTCAAGAAGTCTACAACCGAATGATCTCCCCCTCTGGCGATAAAATAAATTAGAGACACCAACGGTTTCAAATGTAGGGCTTCTCTGTTCAAAAGAGCCGACGACTAAGAGGACATGGGCAATAATCCTCTAGATAAGTTCCGTCATATAAATGACTAATTTATTATAATTTCACATTTATTAAAAACAAAATCGGCCGGGTCCACCGCCGCTCTTGAGGACCCTGTTAGTAGTCTGGACTCAGATCTGTGACAGAAGCCAACTAAAGATAAATTCCATATCATACATTACTAAAAACTGTACATATATTATACATGCTACCTACAAGGAAGAAAATTGATAGAAGTCCCATTGACTTATTTTGTACCCATTTCTTTCTGCCTTTACATTGTACAATACTTTTCGATATAAATACTGTTTAAACCAACCCAACACAATTCCAAATCTCAATGGTCTTGAACATCTCTGATAAAAACCAATAACAGTGCAAATCAACTTCTTTATCTCAGTGGCTCGAATAATAATAATAACAAGAACAAATGACTACAAAAACATGTTTAATCTGCAGTCCTGGTATCATTTACAATCAACTAGGACATCTTAAATAAAACAGATTAAGATTGATGACCTTCCATGACTCCCAATGCAAACACAAAGGCATGTTTTATTAATCCAGCCAAGCGAGTTCCAAGATTAAAATCCCTCCAGATACTCGTAACAAGGAATAAAAATAATTTTCTCTCGGATTCAATTTGATCAAAAAACATAAGAAATACAGGGGATATTGATTTCAAATGAAGAATGAAGATGGATATTGATGATGAACAAGACGTCGGGCGACAAGAAGCTTTAAGTACTTCCAAAAGAGATATTTTAGGCTGAAAACACATCTATTGTCGGCTCCATCTTTCCTATAATATTTGAGATGTGTTTGCTTTAATCGGCTTAAGGAGGTCTTAAACCCTGGTCTCAATAAATACAGGGTTTTTGAGACTTATTCAGTAATATCATAATGATGAATAGGGTGGAGATTATGGTTACGTCTAGCGGTAAAGTTAAACCGTTAATCAAGATTTTCTACCATACTTTCTCGGCTAATGTCTAATAATATGGTTACATTACGTAGAAAATAATACCAATAGAGTTCAAAGAGCCCCGTGAAGGTGATCAGTAAGTTCACCCGTTTGAACGTCTGATTATTGCGAGACGCCATTTCTTAGACAAGTGTTTAGTAAATAGTGCTGATAAATTACGTTTAATGGCAAATCGAGGGCTCTAAAGTGTTATACGTCATCAAAATGATGGCACCATAAAACATATTGTATTAGAAAAACTTTCAGCAGATCGTAACTAATGAAAGATCTGGAAATCAGTCTGGTGCTAATAGGATTCTGTAACATTAGCAATCTGGTTTAACGTAAGCATTCATATAGGGTTATATCGCATACATATTCTCAAAATGGACATCAGCTTGATTCCAACCGTTGATTCTATTAAAGAATCAGAGGACTAAGTAATAAATTAACATTCATTAAAGGAGTGAAGTCTCTAACTCAATAGCATCCACAGTCTTCGACATTGCAAACAAACACGACTTATTGGTCAATTTAAATCAACGATATTTAAGACAAAATGAAAATTTTAAAACTGTACACGAATCGCGTGCCAGAATACTTTCGAGAGCCATTTGTAATGAAGTGACCCGAAGTACGAGGCCAAACATACCCAACAGGAGAATACTACCGGTGTCCACTGGAATAACTAGACGCCTAAGACTGCAATTCAATTTTGAAACGATAAATGTAAATCAGTTTATATACATTCATATTACATTCGTGTGCTTAAAAACACTAACCTGAAGAGGGCGCCACGGGGTCTATCAGCTGTCCACCAAACCTGTAGATGCAATGGGTAATATCAATAATTACAATGGGTAGTATCTATAAGTACAGAGCTAATTGAGTTTATTTGAGGCAATATAACCTGGCCATTTGATTAAAAAATAAGAGTGCAAACAAACTAAAAATGATTAACTCCACATATTTTAGATATTAAGGAAAAAAAATCTTATTTTTGCCTTATGATTTTATAAAATCAAATAATTTCTATCAGAGAAAGTATTTTTTATATGGACAAAAATTGGTCCATTTGAATTTAATTGTAATCTCGATGGCTAAATGTATTGGGACGGATATTCTACCATTAATTTTAAATGGGCCAGAAAAGGGGGCGGAAGTAATTTTAAATGTCCGCAGTAAATGAATTGTAAACGATATAATTGGCATAAAACGTCGTTTAAGCGAATGTTATTGACTACTACATTTTATCCCTAATCAATGTTATCGCAGTGTTTGACTGCTCCAACAGAACCATAAAATCCATTAAATGCTTTTGAAGATTTGATTTACAGAAACTGCTTTAAAATAGATACTTAATTTGGGTAACAAATCAATTTCATATTTAGCCAAAAATAGCGTGTTTTCATTTCTGTCGTATCAGGAACTATCACTTATTTCCTGCAAACGTTCGTGCCTTAAACAAAGTTCGGCAAATCGTTGTACCTAAACGGCGGTCGTGATTTCTGAGAGATTGTGTGTATCCCTTCGCCTGAACTCGTTGGGTAGCAACAAATCGATGAGCTTTATGAGGCGTTGCTGTTAATAATGACCGTATTGCGCCTAAAAAGATAGTCCCGAGTCAGAAAGACAAATGTAATCACCAACGTTTGGAGCAATCAAATCAGGTTTCAACACAATTCAATTACTGAAAATGAGTTTCAGTAGAACGATTGAGGTTTCTGCACGTCACAAGAACTTGTCAATACAATGAAGAGTAGAGAAAGTTGATTGTTGGAAGGGTGAATGGAGCTTGTCGTCCTGTAGATTGTTACATTATTAACGTCCCGTCTTTTTTCCATTCTAATTAATGACGTTTCATCACTCACGGTTGTATTTTTAACCTTATTTTATTTGAAAATCAATTTGGTTCCACACAAAGTTTTTCTTAGTAATTTCATTTTATTGGCACAGTATTTATTCATTAATGCTTTCTTGGCTTAATCTTATAGATTGCATTTTGTTTTTTCCAGATTTTAAAACCTATCTTGATTTAACTACGGAACCTTTCTCCACATACGAGTGAAGGACTTTAGAAACTACTTACTACCAGGCGTAAATGAGGCCATGTCGCATCAGCTGAGGCGTCAGTGGAAATGTGCAGGGGTGAACTTTTCATTCGAAGCTAACCGTATACAGTCTTTCCTTTCTGGTCGAGGCTAAGAGTTTATAGATCGTTCATGGGCGTTAACGCCCGTTTATTCACGAGGAAATATCGCAGACAAATGTTTCCTAGAAACTAATCAACATTGAGAGGGCTAGTGCAGCATGGGATACGAAAGGGAGGATGCAAAAGGGAAATTCATCACTCACCCTCCCCGTAAAGAGAGGCGAAGTCGTGCTTTTGAGATACAGAGTCTAATGGAGTCCATACAAGTTTTATATATTGTCCATAGAGTGTGTCCAGGCTGATATTCGATTCCGTCAGCGATTATTCTTAATGGCAACCCACAAAACCACACCGTTTCTTCTTAAATTAGTTCCTTATCCAGGACATACTCCAAATCGCAAATTTTACCGGGAATGATTGCCCTCCGCCCCCTTTTGGAAACCCTGACGCCACTATTGCATACGTATACGTAATATTTAGAAAATGGATGGACATCGTGGATTACGAGAAATGGAACTGCAGCTCCAACCCTTTATCCATGCAAACTTAAATCTCTTTAACATCGATCGCAAGTTAAATCAGCATTCTGTTATCACTGATAACCACAGTGAACGACCATGGCTGGTTTCAATCAATAAGTCACAACTAATGATTTCAAATTACAATCAAGGATTTCAAATTCGGATCAATTATAACACACGTAGGTTTCCCTAGATCATTTAGATAGCAAACTATAACGTTATTTGAGCATTAGGCGACCAGGTATCTAAACGTCTTTATCTGTGATTGCATTTTGATATTCGTGTAAACATGAATATTAATTAAATATTATTTTATCACGAAATCAACTTACCAGAAATCTTGTAATAATCCTCTTAAAGCTCATAAGAACCGCGGGGTTAATAATCCATAACACAATCTGATATACTAGTATATACCGTTATTCTAGAACACATCTATACACGAGAAGATACAACTACAGAATACTTATACACACGTTAACAGGTCCTCACACTGATCTTCTATGGCTTTCTTGTAATTTACACAAAACAAATTCGTTACTTCTAGCATCCACAATTCTTTTTTTCGTTCATTATTTGAAAGAAAGTGAAGAGAGCTGAATCTGGTTACGGGGTTTACTTGTTGGTTACATGTGTCAAAATAAAAATAGATTCTTAATGTGTTGTTTGGGTTGAATACTGAAACTGGTGTTTATATATTAAATTATACAATCCCATTCTTTTATTCCTCAACACTCCATGTCTAATCGTATTGATCTGCGCTTTGCATAATAAACAAAACAAAATTCACCGTGAGTTATTATGGTACAGCAGCTGTCTCTATACGTATCATATAATATGTTTCTAAAAACTCATTTAAACTTTCATAGAAGTCACTCAGTTTTTGAATAGAATATAAATGAAGTTATTGACGTAATGATATTAAAGTTTACTTTCCTTGATTTATCAGCAATCAGTTAAATTTAAACTTATATACATTGATACACTTGCGTATCTTAAACGTTTTCTTAACTCATAACAGATACGAACTCGGTGTTCAAATCTGAAGAACGTTAAGAGCAAGCAGCTTATCAATGGAAAAACTATCAATTATGTACTTAAATAATAAGCCTACTTAGCACTGGAATTACCGTCTTCCAAACCACCTCATTGAATTAATTACTTGGCATAGATAAAAATAAATCACACTAAATGGTTTCTTTATTTTCTTCAAATAAAAGGTTTGAAATCTCGGATTGGAATAATTTCATTTAGTTAATACGGACTTCTGGAGTCATTGTTTGAAGATCTGATTTTGTTAACTTTTAATTGTTACAACATTAAAGACATTGTTACCACACTTAAGACACAACTTCTTTTCATAGTTACCACTGTAAACAAACAACTTCTTTTAACAGTTGCACACGAAAGACCCAACTTCATTTACAAGTTACCACACTAAAGACACAGTTTCTTATATTAGTAATCAGACTAAGGACACAACTTTTAATAGTTACCACACTAAAGACACAGTTTCTTATATTAGTCCTCAGACTAAGGACACAACTTTTAATAGTTACCATACTAAAGATACAACCTTTTATATTAGTCACCAGACTAAATATACGGCATATTTTACTAGTTACTTCACTAAAGACACAACTTCTCCTATTAGTTACCAGACTAAAGACACAACTTATTTTATTAGCTACCTCACTATAGATGCGACTTCTTTTAATAGTTGTCACACTAAAGTCACAACTTCTTTTGATATTTTGTTTTAATAGTGACCACACTAAAGATACTTCTGTTGATAGTTACCACACTAAAGACACAATTTATTTTAATAGTTACCACACTAAAGACACAGCTTCTTCTATTAGCTACCAGAATAGCGACACAATTTCTATGATTTAAATTTAGGACACGACATATGAAAACAGAACTGTAAACTGAATACAAAATTATGTGTGAAATGAATTTAGTTAACGTCCGTGTTTAAGCAGGTATTCGTAGAACTCAAGTCAAGTGCCGATCGACCCTACTGATTCATATTTTGTTCCAAACATACGCACATAATATCACACCCATTAAAAAGGGTCAGTATACTGTTGTATTAAGATATGGAGCTAAAAGAAGAACTCATACGGCTATCACTTGTATTAATCAACTAGATCTTGTGTTCAGTGTGCAGTATAGTGTTTAATACGTGTAATTACCATTTCTTCTACCAGTATTCGATATAGTATCAAGCCAGCCATTCGTATCTTACAATAATATTGCTTTATCTTTGTGTTTCTCCCCCCCCCCCCATCTCTCTCTCTCTCTTTGGTGGGAAATCCAATCGTATTAAGGATATGAGATTTTGTTACATGGTGGGTATGAAGTGGTTGACTTCAAGGTCGGTAATATCCTTTCAGTTAATACAAGAAGCTTAAATGGAATTTTTATTATTATTTTCTTTTTCTTTTCTATAAGAACACCTTTGTAAGCCAAATTAATGACTCAAGCTGCTACGAGCCGAGTTTTAGTCCCTATACTTTTTAAAGAATCCATGCATTTTTAGTTCAAAATTCAGCAATAACCACCGTTATATCTCATACAAATATAATTAGTTTACCATTTCTACAGTTTCTTTAATTTGTTTCTGGGTTTGTGGCCCCCAGGACCAAGGAGAGGGGGTGGGGCGCATAAACATCTATTTTCTTTTACGTCCTACTCTGGCTATACAGGGAAAAATACACAAAATGCATAGATGTGGGAGGGTGTCCAAAAATATTCTCCCGGCGATTCTGGTGACCACAGGTTTTGACCGTCTCAGAACAGGCTATCCCATCCAGTTCTAGTTACTGTCATTTTATTATTTTTATCTTTTTCAATTATTTCTGCTCTGCTCTCCCCAACCCTTCGTTAGACGCAAAATGAAAGGGTTGAAGTTCAACGTCGTGATAACTTCCGAGGCGGGGGTCTCAAACTTTGTCTTTCTCTGGCGTATAAAAATTTTCTCGATGGCCCTCTTCGTCAAATGCCAGCTGTCGAGGGTTCTGTTACGTTCACATCAACGTGTGCATGGTGGGATCCAGGTTTTTTGGCCTATCAAAACGACCATCCAATATTTTATTTATCACCCCGCAGGTGCTACACCCGACACATGGGGATCTCGAACATTGAATATTCTAGCGGAATATTCAATGCCTTTTCCGACCGAGTAAACCCGGTCCTTAAAAACGATTTTAAGAAAGAATATTTGGAAGATCTTGAGAATATTGGCAGTTCTGAGTAGACCTACTTCGGTATAAAACCCCCAGATCATGTCTTGGCGTGTACATATCTATATCTATTTATATTACAACATATTTTTACCTATAGTCAGGTAGTGTAAATATTATTGTTATTACATCATTAAGTTATTTTTTTCATAAATGTTGTTTTTTACCGTTAAGATGTTGATTGACAGGTATGTTTATTTATTCTATATGTGTCTTATTATTTACAATATACTGCTGTGTTATATAAAATATTATTTACTGATGTGAAGAATATAGACGTGATAGCGCATGAAATGTGCGTACCACTACAGGTCACCACAGCTTTCCTCCATTGACTTTTAATGTTAATTCTCGTCTTTTGACCGGTTCTAATTTTTCCTAAATTTTCGTTGGGTTGAAAGTTTTCTACCACAGACTGGGCAACATCTACCGATGGACATCTTGATATACACAAACTGGAAGTAGCATACTAATAAATACGCAAATATCAATGATCTCTTGACTCTGTTGTCCTTCCGCCTCAAAAGCATGAGATTTCACCAAAACCTGACAGAAAATTAAATTCAAATTACAACAAAGAGTAAATAAAATTTCCTATGGAAAATGGGGAAAGGGACAGAGGGAAATACTATAAATAGAAGGTACTACATTAGGTGACCAAACTGAGGTTATTTAATCGTGGTCTGTTCGAATTTAAACGTATTAATATTCTTAGAAACGATGTATTGTAGTTGAAATAATTATTCCAAAGAGCACATTTTGTATTTCGTTTAATACAAACGGTTGCAACTGTAAAAACTCGTTATCTTTTCTAAATATGTAATCTTGTAAAAAAGATGAGCATGGTGACTCATGAACTGCATCGATGCTTGGGCTGCACCCTTTTTGTCTATCTATATCACTCGAACAATTCTTATTCTGTAAACTTTTTTACACGTAAATATTTGATAACTTGATAGTTTACTCACTTTCTCTGTTATGCAAATAAATTATTTTATAGGAAAAATACCGATTCAATTTCGGATTTTACAGGGATCAAAATTAAGTTTAAAAAGCGTTTCTATGCCCCACAACTACCCTTGTCGATAAGGGCCCGTACACTAGAGGCACGGATTCAGATCGTTTTTCTAACAAACTATTTAAATTTAAAGATAAAAGCCTCTCTATACCCCAAGAGAAGTTCTGGTAGTTTTCAAACCCCAACTCTGGTGTCAACTTCTTTGATTGTCTTTTAATACAGTTGGTGATCAATCTAACAGATGTTTTACTAATACTACACGTGGGCAAAATACAAAATAGAAAACAGATTTTCAATTAAAAATGGCCATAAAATCTTTTTTGCACACAATCCACACGCTGACTTGAATTAAATCACTCTTTTCTGCACTTATAAAAATTGTGCAAAAGCTTGTTAATTCCAAAATCTCAGATCTGATTATTTTAAGCTCCATACACCCTTCCGCGTAATTTCTAATACAATATATCACTGTGGAAATGATAAGGGAGAAATTGATTGAACCCAGTTTGCAGGTTCACATTACATGGAATTATTAAATTTGATTTAATTCTTATTCCAGCAACGAACTTCTCCCTCTGCATGACTGATTACTTTCTTAGATTAATATAGTTTTTGGCCAGTCAGAATTTGAAGTGAAAGGAGAATTCAGTGGAATAAAAATGTTGATATATTTCTTTCGCGGCATCCCAAATCGTAAGACTGGATCACACAGCATCAGTGAGTGTCATTAATCATCATAGAAATAAGCTTGTCAAGAAAGACGACTTATTTTAACAGCAAGTCGTTACGAGACTGGAAGCAACAAATCAACGTCACCATTGTTTGAATTCCAAAGCCGTCTGGATTGTGTACATGTTCAGAAATCAGAAATCATTTCCCCCTTGCTTGTATAAAAGATAAGTGTATTTAGCAAAAACTGAGAACATGAATGAGGCGTTCTACGATATATACTTGAATGAAATGGCACCAAAAAAATAGAATATGATAATGGAATAGAATTTTGAATCTACCACACTTAATTTGTTTTTGCAATGCGATACGGCAAATATTTTTATTGTATTTCCAACTCTCAGGCAAACTTCAGTGACTAATGTTCTTTCTGTCTTATATCACAAGTGATTCTAATACAGATCACAATGTACAGATACTATAACGGGAAACGGCGACTAAAATACCTTTAGTTCTTGCTCTATATCGCCTCATACGATTTGTTTTCCCAGGTTATCAAACAAAGATCGTATGTAATAAAAAGTTCACCATACTTATCTGATAGTTTCTATATTTCATTTTTCCATTGTTGTGAGCCATTTGCCTTGGTGTTTTTATGACACTGGATACCAGTGGAATACAATCAAACGAAATGAAATGACATGGGGTTAACTACTTACCTCTTCTACACCAAACGGACTAGTTAAGACGTGCATACGCCTTATGTGCTATGGTAAAGTTTACCCTCGACAGATGCACTATGTCTTACCCTTATTTCGAATTGAGATTATCAGATCTGTTACGTGCTGTCAATCATATACATGGGATCTGTTTTTCGTTACCAATCCCTCCCTCCTGCAACACCGACAAGAGGAAACACGACTGGAATCTTGGGGAACTTTCTCGTATCGAACCAGAGACCTCAGCGTTGGTGAGTCAGCGCCACATTCACCTAGCCGCCGTGGCTCCATATCGCATACCATTTATACTGTACTTTATTGTAACCATTTTAAGGTCGTAAAATAAAAGTGTGCCAATAATTGTATGGGCTGTTTCGTATAATTGTCTATATTCAATAACACAACCCAGACTATTAATGTTGTTAAATACCTCCATGATACCTGTATTCTGTGGTGGTTCCTGGTAATTGATACCGACCAGCTTCTTCTTGTCAAAAGAGCAGTGTTTAACTAATGGTTAAAGAGTATCGTTTCATCTTAAATCAGCTTCTTAAGAGAAGTAATTTATTTATGATCGGTGATCTACGACTAATTACGGATTGATTACACGATATAAGACATGAGTGTGATAGTTAATAGATCGTGAATGTTGGTGGTGTTGTTTGATGTAGACAAGAATGTAAACAGTAATAATAATGGTTATAAACAAGAACCTTGCCGTAGGCACAAATTGTCGAAATAAAAAGTTAAATAAAACAGATTCGTGATTATGTTTTGGAAACTAGTCGGTGGGGGGAGGGGGTAGGAAACCGTCACAAAAAGAACATATACGAAGATTATAATAAATTGGTACTTGGTATTTTTCGTTTGGTTTCCAAAATTGTAAGGTCTAAAATTCAATGTGCGCCCTCCGGTTTTCTCCCACTGCAAGCGAATTATTGAAATAAATGTAACTATATATTATGCTAGTCCCGAATTGACCTAGCTTGTGTCAGGTGGGTGTTATACTCTCTCTCTCCCTCTCTCTCTCTCTCTCTCTCTCTCTCTCTCTCTCTCTTTGAATTTGCAATAAAGACAGTGTATGTTTTTTGTTATCAAGAACTAGAGTGTTGCATATAGCAATTAGTGAGCCAGACTGTATACAAGTTTTAAGTAGTAAGTTATGTTCCAGAAACATGTTTCCCAAAGCTCTCTTTTATAATACGTTTTCAACCGGAATCAGAAAAAGCAACTCTTTAGAACAACTTATTTCAAAAGAGACCATGACAGGCCACAAGAAGAAAGAAGATTTACTGTTCCGTCTAAATTTGACTACAGGCGGAGTTTACAGTTGAAGGATGCAGTAAATAATGATTACTATATATACACTCTACACAAAACAGAACCGCTGTGTTTTTTTATACATTGGTGTTTATATCCGACATTTTTCTTACTGATCAACGCTAGCTCAGTGAGTAGGGCGTTGGCCCATTAACTAGGATTCGATCCCGGCGTTGACCGAAAAACTTCCTACAGATTTTCCAACCCATTTTCCGTTTGTCGGTGGTACAGGAACGGAATCTTCAAAATGCTCTCCATGGTATACACAAGACGCCAGTTTTTCGTCCCATCCGAATGGTGGGATGCTTTTTTGTCAAAGGATTTGCACGATTGACAAAGGAAAACCAGGATGGAATATTACGAGCAACTTTCTAGACCAACGTCGGAATCGAGTCCGCAACCTTCTGGTTAAGAAACCAGCACCACCGTGGCTCCTGTGTTACTGTTTTAGGGCAAATGGTATAGGCACGATTGGAAAATGCATAAATATACCTACACACAAACGGTAAAAAGTGTTGTGCTATGGGTTATAGTTATGTGATATATGCAGGCGACGATCCCACGGTCGTATGTGACAAGATTTAAGTAAATACAGACAATATCCTCGAAATCAAACTTAACTGTGTTGTATAGCCGTTTATAGTATCATATAGTATTCGTCATACGTTTAGTCATACATCAGGATAGAAAATGTTTTAGGTAATTCAAACGAATATGATTACATTCTTCTTTAAAAGTTTATAAGAACTTTATCGAAGAGCTTAAAATAAATTTCTCCGCAATTAATAAAGCAATTGAATCTGATAAGTCAATTATTCAAACACATTCTTGCTTTCATTTATGGCATTCACCACCTGCGAGAAGCCAACCTTTTGACGCCTTTCAGGTTAAAAAACTAATGATATGTAGTGAAAGATAAGTAATGCGGACAGGTGTAAAATGTTGTAATTATATAACGTGTAATTTACCTTTCATAAACATACACGTCATGTAATATATAGACAAATTAATTCTTTAATAGAAGTAGGTTATTAGTAGGTAGGTGGGTGTCACGTGTTTATGTACTCAAGTGATTCTTGTGGGCTGTGGTTTGAGTATAAAGAAGCAAAAAAAAGTTAAATCAACATGTTAATTTAAATCAACATTGATGTTGTGATCTTACAGGGAAAAGACTGGCTTCTGATATCTAATATTTATGACAAAATAAACATTTTACCATTGATACACGAATCGTGTGCCATAATGCGTTTGTAACAAAGGACTCGGTGAACGAGGCTAGACATATTCCACGAGTCATGTCGAAAGGCGACTTTATATTCTTATCTGGAGAGCAAGCGTAATAAATACCCTCGGTGTAGACTTGAATAACCAGACGCTAGCGATTGCCATTCGATTGGGACTTCTGGCGTATTTCGCCGAACATAACGGATTTGAAATTAGAGTAAAAACGGAAACGATTGAATGTAAATCAGTTTATATACATTCATATTACATTATTATATGCGTTGCGACCCACTTGTGTCAATTTCCAGGCCCCAAATATTAGCGATTTGGTATTTAAAATGTAAATACTTGGGTTGGATAATAAGTAAATTGTGTCCACTCGTTTAAGTAACAAAGCGCCTCCCTCGTAACATGGATTATCTGCCCTTTCCGGATTATTTATACCCGTTCTCGTAATGGCGCTTCACACGGCATAACACCACCGATACTTAAAAAAAAGTAAAAAAAAAAAAAAGTAAAAAAAAGTAAAAAAAAAACCCCAAAGGAAGAGTAGCACCACCTTTCCATATGACCATAAAAGAAATCGAGACCCGACCTAACTATGTATGTTAAATTTGTTAAAGTCTCGATTCGGCATGAATCGTTTGTAAACTACAATATTGTAAAAGGCGAATCTCTATCGGTCAAAAAATGGTTCAATTCTTTTCATTGTTTACAAAGAGTATGTTTACTTGAAATTTCTTCGATCTTTGCTGCTCGCTATGTAATAAGCCTGTCGCCATTTGGTTGTCTGCGAACATTTATTGATGAGCCTTTACATTATCTAGTTTTTTAACTATTATAGTGAGAAATACAAGCTCTTTATTGTAAGAAATTTTAACGAAAAAATGCAAATGACGCATCGTTACTTTAAATCATGTGGGGTACTAATTGTGTGCTAACAATTTGTGCCACTAGATAGCTAACACAATAGCCTTCCATAAATTATGGGATTCAAAGTTCAGAAAACGAGTGACGAAATCCTAAGTGGTGATTATTTTAGCCAAATTGTTTTTCCGGCAGAACTCTGTATTCAGAAGCAGCTAAATATTGTTCCAGAAGAAAGTCCTTACTGCCGTCTTTAGACTATATTTTCAAGAAATATGTATCATAAATTTAATATGCAATCGATGTTTTCATAACATGCATCGTGCTAAACTATTTAAAACATATCATGACTTTAATTAACCTTCTTATTAGAAGTATGACCTATCGATGTCGTTCATCAATGTGTTATACAGGAACCAAAACAGAAACCAATTTAATAACGTAGTTATGTCTGCAATGTATCAAAAGCAAAATGTCGTGGTATCCCAGAAGAGTCGAGCATCAGCAACATAACATCATAGTATCGATAAATTGTCTTAGAAAATTATATCTTTTAATATTGATTAAAGGTCACTTATTTTAAAGGCATGCTCAGCTGTCTGTGGTGAAAAGCGTCCAGCCCCACGAAAATTTGATATACAGTGGAGCTGGGAAAAGAGACCAGAATTTACAGGTGGCCTGCATCCTTATGATCAATCAAAGTTATCTCCCTTAAATGAAACCGCCACAGGCATCAGGTGTGGAATTCGATCTAAATGAAATGACATTGTATGAAGACATTGTATGGTAAAGTTATGTTTGTAGTACGTGTTGTAAGTCAGTTACATCTGTTGTTATAGAAGACAGAAATCCATGTTATAATAATGAGACAGGAAATGTGTTTATAAAGGCAAGCGTATTAATGTTTGTAGAAGTAGTTCCGTCTGTGTATTAATTCTATTATAATAACACTCGTCTCTTTATCACAAGACTACAATAACATGATAACCTATACAAATACTTGATGCTATATAATCGAATGAGTTACAAGAAATCAATTCTATGATAAAGTGGTTACATGTACAAAACAGACTATAGATAACGAATAATAACGTACTTCATTCAATTATCGTGCTTATGTTTATATACATGTAATAACTGTTATACATGCCAGTGCCTCATAGCAAGTTACATTGTGTCAATATAATACTCTACTCAAAGTAAATATTATGATCGGATCAAAATTTGCGCCCATATTGACCGGATTTGAAATCCTCATTCGAATTGAATTGGCGTTAACGGCCTTCTTATCTGAACCAACTGGGATAATGCAGAGGGACAATATGCCATTCTGTGTGCTATGAGGCAAATTATGCCTTGACACTACGTCCTATTGTTATTTCGAATTGCAACTTTTAGCGGATCTTCAACGAACTGACAATGGTAGATGCTTCTCTTTGTCAGGAATTTCGCACAGATTGGTCATTCAACACCAGGGTCAAACTTGGTTAATGTCCGGCACCATACGAGTCACCATGGTCCGAATCGCGTATCGACAGCAAGTATCGAACAACTTTCATACGGAAAAGGTCCGTATAACATTGTGCTACTTTTAGACGCTGAATTGTTGTATCGCAGCGTTTTTATGAACCGATATGTATCCTAGAACACGAAGGTCTATATTTGATTTGATTCAACCATGATAAAGATTAGAATTTAATTATTATTTTTGATGGGTTTTTCTCGGAATTTTTATACTTCTCCTGTCTGCCTGTTTGCATGCTGGTTGATCTACATGCCAAATTTAGGGTGGTGGGACTTTGCGATCTGTAAATGATTTTATTCTATGGAAAAGGGATATAAACTTTCTGAAATGAAACATTAGTGAAACCAAAAATTGCTGTCGAGTTGAAGTCGAAGATGTCGAAGATTTTTTTTTTAATAAGATTCGACATTAAATTTTTCTTAATAGCTTAGCGACTGTCGATCGACTTCACCTCCTCCGGGAAATTGTAGGCTAGGTACTTGACTAGTACTGATGGTGATCTTGGTAGATATCTGCCATCATGCTGTAATAGAACTAAGCTCAGCTCAGCGATGCATACGTGCGCGACGCGAAAATCTGCCAAAACTCTAAAACTAGATTGACGTAACGTATCACGTATACGATACGGATACGTGATACGGATGGGAAAAATTCCGATTGCCAAAAGTATCCAAAGAAATTCAGTGTGCATTCATAAAATAAAGTCAGAGCCTAAACTCAGATAACTGCTTTAGTTTAGGTTGTATATTTGAATAAATAATGAATGGAACTATTTTATAATTATATACCCAATACAATTCATAATACAATGAAATTTATAATTATTACATTTCTGGGCAATTAAAGGGGCGTTATAAAGAGTTGACAGTTCTCGCTATAATAGTTTAAAAATAGATAAGGTAAATAGAATATGCTGAAAATTTGAGCTAAATTGTCCACTATTACGAAACAAAATTTTGAACTATAAAAAGAAAACAAAACAGGATCTGTAGATTGAACCAATACTTGGTCTCGGTACCCACTTACTTCCTTCTAGACAAATATGAAGTAAGCCATCAATTATAACATTAAGCCACATGTCTAACTTACATACATATTAAAACGGTATTAGAATAAGATTAAAACCAACGGTGTAGCCAAGAACGGTAATCAATTCAATTGGACGCTAGGCAGTCCTCGTTTGATTTGCATCATTTTGTCTCAGTTGGACCCAATGATGGATAGGTCAGAGACTTATTACCATATAATTCACTAATAGAATACACCAGACCGTACCAAAATATACCAATTACCATTTTATAACAAAAACACTCGCGATGGCTGGCACGTTTGACTACAAACATATTTAAGATCTCCGATCAATGGTATATAAAGTAAAGTTTTGGATCAGTAGAAGTTTTGGTAAATTCACAAACAATATTTATATACAATTGAATATATTGGTATGTAAATTACATTTTTGGATCAGTAGACACTTCGGTCAATCCACAACTAATATTTACACACAACTGAATATATTATTATAACACACCATGTTCATCTGTAATTATTCTTGCCTGTGTTTGTGCTCATAAATATTGGCCTAATTACAGTGTAATGAAATAGTAATTTAGATTAGTAAGCCACTAACAGTGCATCTCATTAAATAGTTTTTTGCCAAGCCTTAAAGCCACTAGTCGTCATTTGAGGCATTTTGAGATAGAGGTGGGGGGGGGGGATACAGAGAACGGGGGGGGGGGGGGGGTAACGTCCACTCGACACAAACTAGGTAATTTCGGGACAAACATAATATTATGGTTCAATTTTATTTCAGCGCCTAGAGTTGGACAGGCGACCCGACTCCTTGTCACGTACAAGCCGGGAATCGAAACCACTCAATGACAGACCTTGTGATCAAACGCGCACGCGTTAACCCATCGGCCCCTCCCCCACCGAGGCAATTTGAATGCAATGAAATCAAATAAGGTTTAACGTTCGATTTTCTGCACAAAGCTGGCTAATTAAGAAGAAAATTGTTGAATTCCTTACAAACTACAATATTGTGAAAGAAAGGGGTGTCTCGCCAAAACAATACGTCGGTAATTTTGGGACTGAAATGTGGCTATTTTTATTATATTGGTACGTGTTCAATCCTTCCTCTTGTTACGCAATTTCAAGGTTTGTTTTAGTACCTCGATTTTGCCTAAGGAACGAAACACCATTCATGACTTTACTTGTCAAACTCCCAGTCCCAGGTTACATTCTAGTCCAAGGCT
The DNA here is from genome assembly GCF_932274485.2 of Patella vulgata. NCBI lineage: Eukaryota > Metazoa > Mollusca > Gastropoda > Patellidae > Patella > Patella vulgata. The sequence continues at coordinate 20,906,820 of NC_065881.2, forward strand.
CGACTAAAACATTGAAACCACGCCATCGGCTGTGATCCGAATACACCAACAATATATTTTAACACACAAAGGCAGTAAAATTACATCACTGAGTCTGAGACTGGTTTCATACACTTGGTATTCTTCTTCTTCGTCTTGGGGAAAATGCTCTTCAAAAATGCCCAAAGTTTCCGTCAATTAGAGTACTTTATACACGAGACTTGACTTGAGTTTTGGCCAATGGCGCCTCTGTTGGCGACGATGACGTCATGGCTAGTTCTTGGTTCATAAAGTACGCTCGTACTTGTTTAACTTAAAAAGATAATGTGTTTGGAGACATGTTATCTTTACAGTACTTATCCTTCTGATGTCTTTAAAAATAACTCTAGTATTTCAGAACTCGATCTGACATTTACATGTGTGGCCGGAAATGCTAATTTATTTTATCAGTGGATATTTTTAAAATACCGAATAAAAGTTTACTACGGGCAGAACAAGGAATAAATTATACATGTATTTTATAAGTAAACGCTTGCATTTTACTGGTTGTTTGAAAAGCAATTCACACAAAACGGTTTACATTTAATAAGACAAAATGTGCGCATGTGCATAATTGTTCCATGTGTTCAATGTTCTTAATAGTTCCTTATTATGTTCTGATTTTTCTCATGTTCCACTACGTGTTTTTTGTTTATATTAAAGGTTTTAAAATCCGACCTCAGGTTACATTGTATATATACCTTTAATTGTAATTTTAATTATTACTGGCTGCTTTAAGCCATTCCATTTCATTACTGTATGTATACTATTGTATAGATATATATTATATTGAAGAACCTTATATTAATTAGGTGTAGCCCAGCAGCCACTGCTCAATAAACCGTCGACCATTTCATTACTGTATGTTATGGGTATCTATACTACTACTTGTGACTCGTCTGTCTTGTTGGCAGCTACACTAGGGCTGCCCCGTGGCTGAAATTTGGTGTATGGTGGGTCAGATCTAAAAAGGGTTAGGGCATGTGATTGTTGTCGAGGATTGTGCGTTAGGGTTAGGGCTCGGTCTTGGGTTATAGGTATAAGAATTGGTGTGGGGGGGGGGGAGAAGAGGTTAAGTCTCCACATAAGTACTGACCAAGGATGATGAAAATATAGTTCGTGATATTTCCTAGTTTTATAAAATTACATACAATACTTTAAATTTTTACACAAAGTTGGTTTCGCTGGTGTGTTTTTTGGGTTTTTTTTTGCTGTTGGTGGCGATCTCCCCTCATCAGGAATTTAGGACGGGGGGAGGCATGACCAGTACATATTGGGGCGCACGTAAAATAACCCTTGCCAGTTGGAATTTGGAAACGCCTTTGTCCGATGAGTAAAAGTTCCCCGCATAGTACACTGCCTGTCTTCTTTAACCCCGTTGGTGCCGAAAAGTAAGACGTTAAACACCATTTCATTTCATTACAATAACCGTCTCAAGTATGTGTACACACAGTCGATAAAGCCATCTCTACTGTGATGACATGATGTATTAGATGTATCCATACAATAAAATGTTGACCAACTCCACAAGTAATATTGTAACATGTACAGCCCGCTAGTCAATCAGCCACCGACAGATAGTGATACGGGTTTCAATGGAAGGTATTGTTGACTGATACAGTCACTTTGCAATCTCAGAAAATCTATTAATCTTCTTTCTTCAATGATCTTCCTGAGTTTAAACACTTGAAACTCCATATCAGCTCCAAATCAAACCCTTGACATATTCCCGACCCGCTTTCATATCCTGTTCGTGTTTTGATCTAAATCGAATTCTAAGAGATTGTCCCTGTCCTCCCGTACACGCTCCATGCTCATTTGATCTCGCTTAGGATGCCATCACCGTCTCACACAACCACTGTGTTATAATCCCCCCTAAGGAAAACTTTAAAGAATGCAGAAGCTTATAGCTTTTTGAAGCTTGACATCGCTTTGAGGTCTTCCTGTATTGGTTCTCAATCACTTCTTTTATTCATTACGGAAATACAATGTGAAGACCACTCGCGGGAATCTTCTTGTTTAAGATTTTTCATCACCATGTTTTTAAATGGAAACTGCGGATACTTGTAGATAGGTTGCTGCTCAGATTTTTGTTTCATCCCAGTGAATAAAGGATATCAAACGATTATAATGAGTATAAAGGCTATATGTATGCTTTTTGAAAGTTGAAATGAAATGATATAAAGCAATATCGTAATAAAGAGTTACCGAAATGAAATGGGGTTTAACGTCCTACTTGTATCACCGACCGGGCTATTGAAGATAGACATACCACATGCAGTGGAAAATATTGCCGTATAGGCGATACGGTCTATTCTTATTAAGATCGGCAACTGCAGGGGGGGGGGTCTTTAACGTGCTATCAATTTTATATCGGGGGGGGGGGGTGCCCATCTGAAGACCCAACACCTTTCCTTGTCGCCCCCCCCCCCCTACAGGACCAGTAACATATATATAGTGTTTATATGTGGGTATAGTGTTAATTAGTCACCAGTAATAACATGAGGAGTGAAATGAAATGGTGCTTACCGTACTACTTTCATGCACCGACCAGACTATTGAAGACGGGCGTACGCCATGCAATGAGGGAAATGTTGACCTGATAACGGCGATACGGCCTATTTCTTTTTCCATTTCCAACATAAGACGGGTATTTAGAGTGCTGTGAATATTATACACGTCATTCACGTTTTTTCCCGTCCGAATAAATGCCAGGTCCCCCGCTCTGCACTACTGACAAGAGGACCTTCAATGAAACGTTTGCGTCTATAAATAATTCAAACGATCATGGCGAGAATCTATATAAATCTGAACTCTATCCCATCGGTTTCTTGTACTTTAATAGGGTCAATATTTCAATTTTTGTTATCAATGTTTGTTACAAAACTTCTAGTCTCTTTCTCCTTTACTGAGCTAAAAGAAACAAGAGTGGGGTTAATAGAGGTCACCGTCTAAAATATTCCTTCCATCAATCAGGCTTTAGAGATCTAACTGTGTGGTATTACGCGAATAGAATTGGAGATATTTGCATGATTACATGGCAAAGTTACATAACTGGAGAGCTCGTTGCCTGTCAGATACTAACAGGCATCAAACACACAGAACATCTCTTTTCTTTAAAACTTTAAACCCAGGGTTCACCACACCGCATAACACCACCATCATTAATTCGCTTGTTGGTTGTTTTTTGTTCTGCCATTAATTTCTATTTTTGTAGTTGCTCCTACATGACGATTAAATGGCCATTTAGCGATTGTATAAAAAGAACCGAAGGCTCATTTCAGTAATAGATGACATTAATTCAATATGGCTTTCTTGATTCAGTATTAATTATTGAGTAAAACGACCTTTCCTGATTGTTTTGTTGAACAATCTAGTTGGGGTTAAGTGATAAGGTAAACTAATTTCTCTAGAAATGCCACGTATAAGCAGCCTTATCCGTTTACGTCTGGTACAATCTTGAATTACAAGCTAGTCATGATCTAAATACCCTCTGAATCAATTCTTGTAATATTTATACCGCGATACCTTTTCCATGATGAATTCCTTTAAGTGGTACTCACAGAAACCTCTGACCTATTGATATTGTCTCAGTTTTTGCTTTTCCGAGGGAGATTTGCTGAAACAGTAGACCGTAGCGCCGCTGTTCGGGCACTAATTTTGTTGGCTGCACTTTTGTAGTACAAACCTGCTGGATTGATTGCGAACCACGGAGGCTTAGTGAGTATGGCACTGGCCCACTAACCAGGGCGTACCGTGTAAGTTTCTCCCGATTTCCCTGTTCCATTTCACCATGTGAGTATTTTACATCAGCGGTTTGTCAGTCGTTTATGATGGTGGAGGACCTGGCAAGAAAACGTGCTTGTCATTCACATATAACAAAAACACGAGGTCCCTTAACAATTGGGAATGTAAATAAGAGTAAGCTGTCAGAGCAAACGGTCTCTCAGAGTACAATGCAGGCAAGTGAAAAGCAGTCGGGACTCGAAGTGGTGGAGAGTCCAATGTTTTAACCACTCGACCTTGGCACCCTCCTCTGTCAATCAAGATGTGTAAATGGTATCTACAACATCCAATTCTACTCCATCATTTATTATTAATTTGTACAATTTGTAAATTGAATCTTGATCCGTGCCATGTACTTCGTTTTCTTTAGGGACAAATATCCGAACAACAGATTGAAGTAATTACTGAAAACCCCGATGACATGATGATGAAGATTACAATTACATGAGATGAATTAATTTTTGAAATTGGTCTGAAAGCGGGGAACATGCTCTTAATTAAATAAAGGAGATAGCCAAATCTCTTAACAGTGCAAACTTAAGGCAACAATATCCGTTAATTATTTATAGCATTTGCAGATTAGTCACTAGCAGCTACGTCTCTGTGTCAATATATGAATAAAAGCAAAATATTTCTAACTGTAGTTTTCGTTCAAAACCATTAGTGAGGCGCCATAACTCAATGTGTAAGACAGTATATCTGGAGTTCGATCCCGGTGTTGGCTGAAAACGTGTCGCGGAATTGTGCAGTTTTGTTTCCCCTTGTCAATGATGCAGGAGGGGTAGCCTGGCAGGGAACAGTGTCTAGTCGTTCGTCAGGTGTGAAAACCCGATTTCCCATGTACACGTTGACAGTTGACAGTTGGGGCAGCTGTCCGGGTAAAATCTCCTTCTACCCCCATTTCATTTTCAGTTTACTTCAAACGAAGTCAATTTTAGAAACCTATCACATATTTAGGCAGAGATTGTCATTTTCTATAATTATCTAAAATTCTCATTATATTATCTTATGAGCAATGAAGAAATGTTTTTAAATTAAGTAACTTGAAACCATTGAGTTGATGTAGTGACAAAATCGTCTCTGTTATAAATCATCGCTTCTTCGGAATTCATTAAAAATCAACAGGATTTAGTAGCAGGCAAGCTTGGTATATGGTAGCTTCGGGTATAGTTTTAATTAAAAACCAGTATTAATATAGCCATTGGTATGGTCAAATCTCTCATTAAACCATCCTTACATTATGAGATAACGTCTAGCAATAAGAAATAATGAAATGTTGTTAAACGTTCTACTTTTTTCCACCAATCGGACTTCATGAAGACGAATATGCAGCGTGCTATGAGGGAGCTTGACTGGATACAGGAGCTAAAGCGTAATATTTCTTCAATTTCCATTAACGTGTTGCTAATGGTGGTTTTTAGTCCCGCCCGAACGACAAAACCTTTTCCTTGTCCTGTCTTCTGTCATGTCCTGCAGACCTGCACCATTGACATTGGGAAACCAGGCTGAAAAATCTCGAGGAAATTCTTGGGTGGATCCCTGGACCTGGTAAGTGGGCCAGCGCCATACCCACGCCGAACCACTGTACACTGTAAAAAAATTCCATTTTTTATGTGGCCGAATTCTGTAGTTTAAAACTTTTTTTCCGTAAATCGATGACTTTTTTTGGAGAAATTGTGTTAAAAGTGTGAATTATTTCTTCAAATTACGTGTTTTATGTTTTTACTATGGAAAATTCAGCATTAAACAGGAAAATTCCAGGAAATTTCCATGAAATTTAGGGATAAAATATTTTATTCCCATGAAATTTAGGGATAAAATGTATAATCATTGCTAATAATTATCATGTTATAGTATTCATTTCAATTTATTAACCATAATATGAAGAATCATATTTTGTAAATTTTGGTATATTACATGTCATGTATATTTAATTTCCATTATTTATAAGATCTATAAAGTGTATTGTTATTCATCATACGTTTATCAGATGGTAAGTATTTTCATAAATGTATAAAGATATGTTTTAACGCTTAAATTCGGATAATATATAGTGTAAGCCGGTTTGTCTCTGTGGCAGAGTTTATATTCCTGCAAGTTGATAATACCGCAAGCTTACATCTGAACGGTCCAATCACTGACAAATATCGGTTAGTGATACCTTGCGCTCGTCTCTCGATTGGGATATTCCGTATTCTTATATTAGCGGAAAGAGGTTGCGTATAAAGATTGTCTGCGATATCACTTCGGTGGAAGTGGACGTTAAATAAATCTATTTCACACACGCGTATAAAGTCAATGGTTAATTCAATGAAATTTTGATCACTTTCATGCTCAGGAAACAAAATTTACCAGGATTTTTTTTTCTGTATTTGAAAATGGAATTTATGTTAATTGAAAAAATTTCTGTACATTACAGGAAAAACAAATACGATAATTTTCCTGGTAATTTTTGTTTCCGGAGATTTTTTTACGTTTTTTCACCGATTTTTTTTTGTTACAGTGTAGCTCCCTCTGGCAATAGGTAGACGACATGTAATAAACAAATCCTGTCTGCGGTAACAGAATAATACCTAGGGGATTCCCTCTCTCAGTAGGTTATAACGATACTACATATGGTATTAAAATATAAAGTGTTTGTAACGAGTGAAGATGTCTACGGGGCTACAACAGTACGTGTGAAATATAATCTTGTCTGCGGGGATTCCCCTTTTAGCAAAACACAGTGAAATATAATCGTTATTTAACATATTACACTAATGCGTCTTTTATATCCACGTCTACGATGATCGATACGATGGTCACAACTTCATTAAGAAACCAAACAGTTTTAAAAACCAAAAAACTTGAACCCGGCGGCAATTTCTTGAACTCTTTTCATTTCTTTCTATTCATAGAAAACAGAATTTGCTTGCTGTAGAATAAAGAGGGAGAATTCCAGCAGGCTCACCATTGTGTTATTCCATTAAACGATGTTTATTTAGAAGTTTACTCCTAGTAATAAATCTTTCTTGGGAACAGAATTTGCTTGTTGTAGAATTATAGCGAAATAATTACATTGTGTATTAGATTAAACAGTGTTTATTTAGATGTTTACTCTTATAATATTAATAAATCTCATTTAAGAATCTGGGGGATTGGTGGCTGAATGGTTATGATCTAACGCGTACGCTTTAGATCATAATGTCGGTCATTGAGACAAATGGTGTGTCCTCGAGTCCACACTTGTACGAGACAAGCAGTAGGGTCGCCTCCCACAGCTAAAGATCCCTACGCGCATGCGAATTATTGAAATGAAATTGAACCTATGTTAGTCCTGAAATGACCTAGTTTGTGTCGAGTGGACCTTTCTCTCTCTCTCTCTCTCTCTCTCTCTCTCTCTCTGTTAATATCCAGATGTTGTCTATCTGCATTCTTAAGCACTGACTGATATACTAGTTGATGTATGTTTTTCACAAAGATAAAAGAATAACTGTCGATAATAAAGAAGACCGCCGTGTTATTACAATACCGCGGCCACCATGGCTCAGTAAGTATGTTGCTGGATCACTAAACAGGAGGTCCCCGGTGTTGATTCTTTGGGATTTTCAAGATTGGTTCCCCTTGTCAGTGGTGGCTGATTAGGAAAAAGTGTTTAGTCGTTTATATGGAATGAATATCTAAGTCTGCCTATGTACTCATTGGCGAGTACGTAAAAGAATCCTTGACAGTTGAGATTTGATGAATAGGTCAAAACGCCACTGGACGGACCAAATTTCCGTCTAGCACGTCGTATTCACGTCTGCATTAGCCCGGTCGGTGCCGACGTATAGGACTCTATTTCAATTTGTTATATTTTGTCATCTTCAGATAAAAAATCTTGTTAACTCTAATACATTTTATCATAGAAAGTTCAAAACTTTATGTTGATAATAATGGCCGTTACAAGATGGCGTCGTCTGACTTTCTCACCTCTGCCCAATAAACACTACAAAAATGTTTTAAATGACCAGAGACCGATCAGTGTCATTTCTCTCATCTAACAGTTACAACACACATTAATAGCGTCCATCTCTTTGTCTAAAGGTCTGATAAATTACTTTTAATATATCTAACTTTTTATATGTAGGCTAATAGTAGTGAACTCAGACGAAATAAAATGAGGTTAGAGTTTTACTTTTCTGCACCAAGCGGGATAATGAAGACGGGTATACGCCATGCAGTGTACATAGGGACTAGGTTAGACGCATTTCCTTGCAAGACCTCCCGTCCTACTTCGCTGAAACTAAGCTGGAAAATGCTCAGGAACTTTCCTGAGAAGCTGTTCTAAAAGTCTAATAAATATATGTAGAAGTTAATTCAGACGGACCATGTCACTCGCTGATTACAAGGTTGTTGATTGTAATTAAAATGGACAATCAGTCACGGGATTAAAAAATAAAAAAAATGCAAGATGGGTAAAATTGAAGAGAAACCAGTCGTATCATAAATCGATGCACAGTTGCCTAAGGAACAAGCCTGACAAGTTTCATATCAATCGTATATGAATTGGCAGTACTTTAGTTGATTCCTGGTCCAAAAATTCCAACTCGGAGAAAGATGCATGGAAAACAAGATGGCTGTTTGTCTAATCTTATCTTTTTGTGAAACAATATAGAGTCATTGGTATTCTAATAACCACTGAAAGCCTTAAAGACTGTAAAATTATCTTTATTAAATTGTTAATATATAAAAGTAATTTTAAAAATCATTTTGATGGTATAAGCTTAAAGTCCCAATTACTCTAATTTTGATTGACAACAAACGGATCCTTGGCATTATTTAACTATGACCGAACATTCCACAGTACCTTGTATTGCTTTAAATATGGTCTAAAAATCCACAGCACTTCGTATCATTTTAACTATGTTCGAATTAGTACCAAGCTCTGTACACCACTTTGGTCATTTTACCTAATAACGAGCTCTCCACATCAATTTGATCATTTTACCCAATACCTAGCTCTTCACATCAATTTGATCAATTACCTAATACCTAGCTCATCATTCTGATAATTAAACCTAGAACCTAGCTCTTCACAGCAATTTGATCATTGTATCTAATACCTATAGCACTTTATATCAATTTGACCATTTTACCTGGTAATATAAATAGTTCTTCACATCAAATTGATCAATTATCTAATGCCTAAAGCTTATCAAAATTAAACCTAGAACCTAGCTCTTCACATCAATTTGATCATATTTACCTAATACCTATATCTTCACATCAATTTGATCATATTTACCTAATACCTATATCTTCACACCAATTTAATCACTTTACCTGGCAAATAGTTAATACAATTAATTTGATCATTTTACCTAATACCTATATTCACATCAATTTGTTCATTTTTACCTTATAACACCTATATCTTCACACCAATTTAATCACTTTACCTGGCAAATAGTTAATACAATTAATTTGATCAATAAGACGTTAAACCTTATTTCATTTCATCTCAACTTGGTCTTCATATCTATTTGATTACAAAATGGCGACCCTCTGCCCCCTGTGTATAATTATCAATCGGTAAAAGTAGAAGTAAAAGGGAGAATAAAGTAAGAATTAATAACATGTTTAACAGACATGTCAGCCATCCTGTTTCTACTCAATGATCACTTAGCGAATAATGCTGATGTTATTTCACTGTGTTAGAATTATTTAGAAGACTGGTACAGGTACTGGAGAGATTGTTGGATGGTTAATGTGGGTGGTTTATGACACGATAACTAGCAACGATTAATGAGCCGTTTACTTAACGGATGCCAACAATATGGCGATACAATTTGTCGGAGGTAAAACCTTCCAGAACGCAGAATCATTAAATAAATGGGATGTTTTTGGCATAATCTTCCGCGGAAACGGAATGCACACGAACTCGATTCACAGAAAGATAAGTTTTAGTGATGACAAACTTAAAACAATATTATCACAAAACTGGGGTAAACTTTCCAGAAACACTTGTTTGTAAGTAAAAACCACAACCACACACATTTGATCATAGCAAGAACAAAAAAAGACACACACGCACGAAAAACCAAAAGCAATTTTGTAAAAGAATTTAAAAAAAACCCCAAAAAACCCCATAACCTCACATGTTTGAACATCGCAGAAACAAAACCAGGACGAAAAAATATGTCAGAAACATAATCGGCGAGTCATCTGTAACATCGGGTTAAAATAGTTTAAAATTCATTTTTATCTTGACATTTAACACAGAAATAAAGAGCAGGTAAGTGCAAGAAAACCACAGTGGACGATCTGGTCCCCCCCCCCCCAGAGACGACTACAACAACTATCTCTTCTTGTTAATTGTTTCTTTTAACATTTTGTTGCTCTGCCTGATTTTTTTTTCAGGTCCAGTAATTCAGTGAGTAATCAGGAGATCCCTAGGGATTTTCCAGCCTCCCTTGAAATTGTCAGTGGTGCAAGGTGAGGGACCTTGCAAAGGGTCTAGTCGTTCGGATGGGACGATCAACGGGGGTCCTGTGTATACCTATGTTGAGGATCCCTTGACAGTTGGAAATCGAAATTAGGGTTTGGCGTAGCGACACTGTGTTCACTATAGCACACTACATGACGTATTTTCCCGCCTGGTGCAGAAAAGCAAGTAGTTAAACTCGTTCCATTTCCTTAAGCAATGCAAACGAACAGCTGAGTGACAATGAAATGATTCAGACAGCTACCAATATGAATTGATCGTCCTTTGGGTTTATTTCCATTTTTTCACCTATATTAAAATATGTCTGACAAAGAAAATCAATGGTGTGGTCCTCATCTAGTGAAACAATTTTATAATTAAATGTTCTAATAACCTTCTGCTAGTAGTCGATGCCGTTTCCTGACTGCTCTCTCTAGTTTATTCAATCACTAAGACATATGTATACATTGGTGATCTTTGCAGGCCAGACATGTGCAAACAGCTTTATATGGGAGTCATTTTCGTGAAAAGTGGAGTAAATTCTACGTCATAAAACCTATTCACGAAAAGGAAGCCATGTCTTGAATGGACACATTATACATTGTAATAACAGCGATAGTGTAAATCAGTAATGTTTCCTGCACGATCTTTAAAATGAAATAAACATTAGTAAAATGCGTAATCAAATCATCGTTTAGCTTTTAGTGGAGCAGCTAAGTGTAAAAATCTTTCAAATCTAGACACAAGATCTAATGTTTGAGTGGGTGTCCGTTTAGGGTCATTTATTAAGAAAATCCCGTTCACCACTTGAATTTTCAAAATTGTGGTGATTTTCCAAGATGTCTACCATTTTAGGCTTTTCTTTAACAGAATTTTACCCACTAGACCGATTGCGGGGATTTTAATACGCCGACATTCTCCAGTGGATGTTTAATGTTGTCACCCATGTCCGGACGTCCGTTTACATTTGTTTTTTGGACATCTAGAGGTCACAATTTTTATCCGATTTAGATGAAACTTAAAATATATGTTTATTCCAACATATCTCCAATAATTCTGAACTATGTACGAAGGTTGTGGACTCCGCAGAGGCCACAATTTTCGGTCCGATTCGGATGAAACTTACGATATATGTTAACGATCGAGAGATCAAGGGGGAATTCCATTTTGGTCTACATGAGACTACAACTTCTTTGGTTGTGCCTTTTACGCAAAATTTGAATTGTACAAAGTTTGTGGACACTCTAGAGTCCTCAATTTTTGTCCGATTTAGATTACACCAATGTATATGAAGGAATCAGTACATGACAATTGGGTGTGGCTGTATCGCAAACATGGTATTCCGTTACCAGAAAGTTAACCATCTTGAAAATGGATGCCATCTTGGCTTTTCGATTGGCTAATGGACTATTTTAAAAGAGTAGCCCCAAGGAGTATTTGGCCAATATTTATACTTGTATACTTGAACGATTTCCTTTTTTATGCAGTTGGCTGCTGTACTATTTGAACTTTACGAAATTAAATGAAATGGGCTGTCAACTCGATTCCGAATTTCAACTGTCAATGGCTCATTCACGTACACGCGAATATAAATATATATACACAAGGTACCTCGATTCGTCGCTCCACTAACACGGCCCTCCTTCCACGCATAAGGGAACCTAGCCTGGAAAATACCGTTGAACATCCTCGATCAACACCAGGATCGAACCGGGGACCGTCTGGTTAGTGAACTAGACTCCTGAAATAAATTAGAAAACTTCTGGTGCCAAAACTCATAAGTGAAGCGAACAAATGACAAGAAATCTAATTGAAAGTTCCAAATATTCTAACTTTACAGAGTAGACATTCTCCTGGAAGTAATTTAATCATTACAATTTTATAGAATATCGAATGACAAGAAATCTAATTGAAAGTTTCAAATATTCTAACTTTACAGAGTAGACATTCTCCTGGAAGTAATTTAATCATTACAATTTTATAGAATATCGAATAATGGTACCCATACCGTGGTAAAACTTGACCTATTGGGTTAAAGGTGACCAGGTCGATCAGGGTGATAAGTCCAAGAAGCGCTTGATTTGTACAACAACTTAACGCAAGAATGAAAATATTGGTTAAACAGAAGTTAATTACTTAACACACGAGACTGCCAACAGCAAGAGTATTTTCTTTCTGATTTCTATTTTGTCGTCCATTGATCGAGGTCCTGTTGAGATGTCATGGATTGATCCGGTATGTTCGTAACATAATTAGGTCAAAGGATGCTGAGTTAAAATCCGCTGTTCTGTCATTTAACCGTTCATTACAATAACCAGGTTAAGCGGAAAGTTAAGTTAATACGACTCTTATATTGTATTGTATTTGACGTTATATATCCGTACTATATTAACATACCAAATGACAGGACAGCAACTTTCTTTATTATGGGAAATCGTTGAAATTTGCTCATCATCAGTAGATGTCAATTAATATTCACAAAGTCTTGACTTTTAAAGTACATCTGTCAAAAACAGTTCGGCGTGAAAAAAGGGTTGATATTTTTACTGTTCTGATTCGAAGTTTCCGGATTATGTATATGGTTAGATCACCATAACGGTGGGTCAATTCAATGGAAACTTTTAATTTAATATATTTCTTTACTGCTTGAAGTCTTCTGGTTCCATATATGTACATATTACAAATATATACAAATAAACTAAAACACCCAACAAGGGGGGTGGGGTGGGGCGGCAGAACGGTTCCACTACTGACGTCATCCGCCTTCCCTCCATTCACCTTTGAAGCAGTATTCTAATAATTTGATTACAAGATAAATATTGGCCTATAATTCCCTGTAATCCACATTGTTAAACATAAAATAAACTAATTCACATTGGAATTAAGGTTTAAATTTGACGCATACAATTACGTGATTTGATTAAACCCAACTGCTACGCGGTATTTGTTTCGTTTTTAATATTGCCGCCAAACCAGAATTAGCATACACGCGTGATGAAAATTGACTCGAAAATGTAGAAAACTGTTCTGTAACTATTTTAGTGAACCCACTCTTCACTATTTATGTTACTTATCGATAACATTAGTTAAGAGCTAAATCTGCCTATTGCAAGTCTTTTTTTAGGCTTCAGATCTTATAGAAATTAATTAGACCCTTTATTAACATGACAAGGTCAAAATCAACTCTGTAGACCCTCGGGTGGCTTGGATACAGCTTGGATTTAAACAGTCGTCCATTTATTAATTAAATTAATAAATGGCTGACCAAGCTAACGTTTACCGTTAGTTACTGGCGCCACTACCGGAGACTGTCGATGAAAGTTCTGCCAATCGAGGGTACCATACCCATTGCGAATGTTACTTGATAATCGAGAATATGTGGGTGGAGTTATCGGCTGTCAATCAAACGATCGGCAATTCTCGGACAGTTGATGCCTATTTCTAGTCCAAACTTCAAACAGTGACAACTTCGTTCAGAATAAAGTAATTTGACTGAAATTTTCAATATTTTCTTTTTTAATCATCTATTTTAAAATTATTATAGCAAGAATTGCCAACTCTTTATTAAACTCTTAACTAGTGTATCTTTAAGTAAAAATAAAATGAAATGTGGTTTAACGTCATACTGCTCTGCTCCGGCTGGGATACTGAAGACGGGCATACGCCATACAGTGTGCTATGAAGTAAATTTTGCTCAGACAGCGGCACTACGGCCTACTCTTATATCGAATTCCAACTGTCAACGGTTCTTTTACGTGCATGCCAATGTGTACACGGCACCTAGTATTTTAGTTCCATCCGAACGACTATACGCTATCTCTTGCCAGGTCCTCCGGGAAATGCCGATGAACTTTCTCGGTCAACACAGCAATTGAATACGGGACCTCTAGGTTAGTGAGCCAACGTCTCAATGAGCTCTCGAATTAATTAAATTATGTCAAAAATTATGTCAATACAAACTGTGACTATATTTGTTGATAATTATGCGTTTGAAGCTAGATTTACTTTCGCAAAACCCCGAATTTGCATATTGTAACTAATAAAAAGGTTAAAGAGATTAAACAGTGTTGTATTACATGATAACAATTCCGAAAGATATTATCAAAACTCTAATAAGAATTATTGATACTATCACTGGTGTTTTTAGCGCCAGGTTCTGACAAGTGATGGTTAACGATTGGGGAACGCATCTTAAGAAACTTCAAGCTATAAATATATGTATATAATAAACCAGTGATTATGTTCCATATAAATAATGGCCATCGTGATTTTATACAAAACTGTTTACACCGGGTTGCAAGTGTAGAGCCCTCCAGTGATTCACCATACGAGTTTCGTGAAACTGGAAGTTGCATAACTGCGAAAACGGAACTGGTAACGCGAATCCACTAGGCCAGGGCTCAAGTGGCGTTATACCCCAAATTCCAGCCTCGGGGCAGCCCTGATGTAACCGCCAACCCCACACAGACAAACAAACAGACAAACGACTGACACAATTATATATCAGATAAATAAGTGAATGCATTCCATATAAATAAATGGTCTTTGTTTTGTTTTTGTACCAAATGATACAAGAGGAAGTTAACAAAGTTAGTTTCTGAAGACTTCTACCAAAAGGCAAGTATAGACAACAGATAGAACATTAAAGATTTGGGACAGTCTAATACACCAGAAGTTATAACTCAGTGCGGTGAGGGTGAATTAAATGCATAAAATTCTCTTTAAATTGAAATTAATGTTTACACTGGGTAAAAACTACTTCAAAGATTACCATAAAAATATAATAATACTCACTCGAGCAAATCCAATGTCTCCTCCATTATGCTCTAATAGCGTTAGACATTATAAAATTATCGAATCATCAGGGTACAAGATTTCATAACAGTCGAGGGAAACATATCGCATTTATGTAGCATCACGTCGCTTGTTATAGAACTTCACTAGTACCAATGCAGCAGACGACTGGACACGGGAGAGTTATTCATTAAAATATCATTGATCATCCAGTGGGATCAATCTTGTTCTGCGTTAAAAAGAGGACTAATTTCTTTCCCAAACATCGTCATGCCCATACAATTATACACAGATGGACTCTTAATGTAATTTCTCTTCGGGGTGTTACGAGTTTTTTTTCTTTAATTTGTTCAGTGAATTTCTACTACTATCTCGTATCGTTTGTGGAAGCATATTTTCAATGCTCATATTTCTGTACCAGCTTTTCACAGATCGGCATATTTATCTTATCGATTTATTCAGTTGTTACGAGCGATAGATGTTTAATGCGATTTGAAACCTTGCCGCTTTAACTCACTTTGCAAATTCATCGAAACGTCTGTGTACATATGTCTCATCTTTTAGGCAGTTATGGAGAGACTGAATGGAATTGGTCACGGTAGGGTTTTAAAGATCAAGATTCGTATACAATGAAAAGGGGGAGTGGGGCATTTTTTGATGATGAGCTAATGGATTTATACTGCTTCAAACGAAATGTTTTCCCCCGCATAGAAACTCGAATTCGGATCAATTTTGTTGATCTTACGATAAATTCATCCCATCGCTCGTCCAAACAAGTAGATAGAGGTCAGCACTTGAAAAACTGAATTGATGGAAAATATTGAATATAATATGGATATGGCGTGCCAATGTGATTAGAGAATAATGGCGACAGAACACTTGGAATATTGCAGGAACTTTTCAGATGCCAAAAACACGGATAATGCAATAACCTCTGACAGGAAATGTAATAATATCGAGGGGATCCGATTGATCAAAGTCTTCGCATATTTGTATTTCTATTGCACTGTTGAACGAATGGATGATGTACTTTCAAAATGAGTCTAGACGTTAATCGCACATTTACCCATAGTCCAAATGACAGTTTGTCACATAATTTGCAAATTATTGGTTCATCATCTTATTCATCTGCCACCACATATGTTTAAAATGTCAAGAAGGCGTCTTGAAATGCGGGTGGGGGGTGCTTTAGCGACAGGGCTATAGAATCAGACTCGCCAGTCTTAGTCTTACTCGTCTGTCAAGTCGATCGGGTCACACCTAACAACACGACTGCAATCTCATCAACCAGATTAGTAAATCTGATGGTAAATATATCAAGGTGTGTGTAACAGTTTAATATTTCCCATGCGATGTAGAGATAGGTGTTTAGTGCTGAAAGGATTCGCCCTCTAGTCACCAGTTCGGTCATCAGCCGCTCAGAAATTCCACACCTCTAATGTTTTCTAAATGATTATCTCTGATTGTATATAAATGTTTGTCTTTGTTCCATATTTTGTATATATATCTTCAGTGTACTATCGTTGTCATCTTTTGCTTCATAAAGACGAGAGAACCCCTGTCGAAACGTTGCTGAAATACATCCTTCAAGTAACTGGTATTTCATATAATTGTGTCGTGTGTTAATTCTCACTTAAATAATTTAACACGACTGCAGGTTCTGGTCCAACCTTTTCAAAAAGGCGGCGTTCGGAAATGGGCCTTCGAAAGCGACGCGAGTAACCCCTGTCTGGGTATATGAGCTGAAGTGGGGGAAGGGGGCGTATTTAGAGGAAACCGTGTGTTATTTTTAAAAACATAATAGGGGGTGTGGTCTTTTCTTTTCATCTTTTCTCTAACTTTACAAATTTACTTCTAACCGAAAAACATGCGTTGAAGATATCTTTAACCTCATTTCTAAAACAGTTAAAATAGTTAAATAAGGGCGGAAAGTAATTGCAAACATTACTGTATAGAAAGGGTGGTAATCAATTATATGGTCCGGCAGGGTTTAACTTTGGCTTCCCCATGATACTACAGACAATGTTTTCAAAAACGGAAACAGCAGACGATGGCCACAACACCATCAGTATTTTAGTACAATTAACTTTATCACAATCTGGTTAAAATACAGATCTATATTTAGTTTCGTTTTTTATACCTTCGATAGTTCCCCGGTTTAACTTGACAAGGAGTGGGATCGCATGTCCAACCTCGTGGGTTTTCTCCGGGTTCTCCAGTTTCCTCCCGAAATGACCTAGTTTGTGTCGAATGGAGTTAAACTCTCTCTCTCTCTCTCTCTCTCTCTCTCTCTCGCTTTCTCTCTTTCTCTCTCTCTCCTTCGATAGTCTCCACTACAAACTGTACATTGTGTAGTGCAGACAAGTAAAACGAAATTTGAATTATAAAACCCGAAACAAAACAGGATCTGTGTTTAAAGGAGCTAAATCGCTAATATTTTGGACCTAGAAATTGGCACAAATGAGTGGCAACACACATAATAATGTAATATGAATTAATACTGAGAATTGTCATCAGTTATGATCGGCGAAATACGCCAGAAGTCTCAACCGCAAGTCAGTTTCTAGCGTCTGGTTATTCCAGTCAACACCGATATTATTTATTGCGCTTGCTCCCCAAATAAGAATATGATATCACCGTTTGACATGACTTGTGGAATATGTCTAACCTCATTCTTTGAGCACCTTGTTACAAATGGCGCTGAAACGCATTATAGTACACGATTCGTGTACCAATGGTAAAATGTTTATCTTGTCTTAAATATTGGATATCAGAAACCCATCTTTTCCAGGTAAGATCGCAACACCAATGCTGATTTAAATTGCAAAACAAATCGTGTTTTCAATGTCGAAGATTTTGGATGATATTGAGTTACGGACTTAGCTACTTTAAATCAGATTGACTTTATCGGAAGTAGACATCCAACATGGGAGCCACGGTGCCTGAGTAAATATGGCAGTGGCTAACCAACCAGAAGACCGAGAAACTTCCTCTGGATTCTCTTGCTATTTGTTTTCTTTTTAACATGTTGATATCTTGCTGATTTTTTTCTCAGACACCACGGTGGCAATAACCACGAGGTCCTTGGCTCGATCCTGGTGGTAGTCGATATTTTATTCGGGTTACTACAGTGCGTTAAAATTCCCCTAGGAGAGGGGTTAAATAGACTATGTTCTCTAATCTCATTCATTTATGAATAAAAAATTGGTTTTGAAAAAAAAACCTGATAGTCTAGAATCAATAGACGAATAGGTCAGCCAAATGTCCCTCACATCACGCTGCTTTGCATATATCTGTCTTGGTCTCGTTTCATTTCATTTCATTCTATTTCAATACAATTAAATATAAATGAAATGAAATGGGGTTTAACGTCTTACTTTTTTGGGATAATGAAGATGGGTATGCGCCATACAGTGTGCTATGACCGAAATTTTGCCCTGGCAGCGGTGCTACGGCCTACTCTTATATCAAATTCAAACTGTCAAGGATTCTTTTATCTACATGAGACCTCGGATTTTGGTCCCATCCGAACGACTAGACACTCTCCTTGTCAGGCAATACAATATAACAGACATTCATATTGTATATTTAGCATATGGTATTAGAGGGGAGATAACAACTTATTATGTAATACAAGTACTTTATAGACTTCTCATAATATCACGTGTACAATTCAAGCTTTTGATCAACAACATTCTTTTTTAGCGGTAATTGTCAACATTAAACCAGGCGCTATATTATCGCTCATGAATACTAAAGAGTTCATCTGGATAATCAAGACCGCTAAATACACATTAAGTGTTTAAGACTAGACTTATATAGATCTATTTTCTCTGTAATTGGTTTCTATAGAGGTTTAGAATATATCAGGGTATATTTATATCTTGATCACTAGATGGTATTTAATAGATCAATAATACGATACACCGATTAAAAATAAAATTGAATTCGTTTCATACCATGGGGATGGCTTTAGTGTACTTGGTTCCAGGCGATCATTCAACTATTTATCCGGGAGTGTAAGAAGTCAGATATCCGGTCAAAATACCATTTCAAAACCTCACCTATCCACCGTCATCTTAAATTTGTCAATTTAATATTTTTACACGCTTCTTGCCATATCTCAAATAAGGGGTCTTACTATTTATCTCAGATAGTTAGGGCTGGTCATATTCAAATAAACAGTTTTCAAGCTTAATACTGATACAGTTAGAAAGAATGGAATATAACCACAACCCATTACCTTCTAGATATAATATAGGATTACCCTAATCTTAACCACGAACTATTCTTTATTAGGATTATTCTAACCCAACTCTAACCACGAGCTAATCTTTATTAGGATTACCCTAGCCACGAACTAATCTTTATTAGGATTATTCTAACCCAACCATGGCCACGAGCTAATCTTTATCAGGATTACCCTTTATTGGGATTACCCTAACCCAACCATGGCCACGAGTTAATCTTTATTAGGATTACCCTAACCCAACCCTGGCTATGAGTTAATCTTTATTGGGATTGCCCTAACCTAACCCTGGCCACGAGCAACATGTTGCAATAACAACAAATACACCTTAAAGTAGCTAAGTCCTTAACTTAATATCATCCAAAGTCCTCGACATTGAAAACACGAATTATTTGTCAATTTAAATCAACATTGATGATGTGATCTTACCGGGAAAAGATGGGCTTCTGATATCTAATATTTATGACAAAACAAACATTTTACCATCGATACACGAATCGTATACCATAATGCGTTTCGGCGCCATTTGTAACAAGGGACTTGAAGAACGAGGCTAAACATATTCCCAAAGTCATGTCAAACGGTGACGCCATATTCTTATCCTGACAGCGTGCGCAATAAATACTAGCACTGTAGACTGGAATAACCAGACGCTAGAGATTGTCATTCGATTGAGACTTCTCGCGTATTCCACCGAACATAACTGATTTGACATTAAGAGTAAAAACGGAAAAGATTGAATGTAAATCAGTTTCATATATATTCATATTATATTATTATATGCGTTGCTACCCATTTGTGTCCATTTCTAGGTTTCAAAGAATACAGATTTAGCTCCTTTAACATACGGTACAATCTTATGGATACACAATTGCTGGATTTATTACTATACCATCGTCTTCATAAACGTTGCTTAGTAATAAATCCAGTAATTGTGTATCCATAAAATTGTGTTGATATGTTCAGTTACTAACTGCCTATTAAAGTAATACGTCAACAAATACACCGTTTCAAATCACGATACACGGGCACTTTCTTTGGCAAAACAAGACCCAGGGCTAACGACAAACTATAAACATGTACAGCAGCAATGGTCCGGGTCAGAGGTTTCCAATAATCGAAGCAATTAATGATTATCTGATAATGAAATGTCTTTAATGAAACCTGACCTCCAGATAAGATGAACAACACGATGCTTAATGTATACAAACTACACTTTATTTAAATCACCAAATGATCATGGAAAACTGATAATCCCATGTAAAGCGCTACTCGATATAGAATTCGTAATCAGAACAATCTCGTAGACAGACAAACGACTGTAGTGAGGCATGTGATGGGAGGCTAATGGTAGACGAGAAATTTAATCACTGGAATCAAGTACGATCAGCTCTAACACTTGACGTCTGTCAAACGGTTTGGTTTGTTCGCGATTGATTCAACCTTGATTTTTTAGTTCAAGCTCGCCATTTGTACTGCACAGTTTACAAGAACATCGAACGATGTATGTGTGGATTCTTTTTTTAAATTTAAGCTCGTCACTTTTACTGCACATCAAACGGCTTGCATGTGTGGTTTAAAAAGAAAATAATGCAACCCGTGACATTTGGTTACATTTATCTCGTGTATATTGCTATTAGCTGTCGGAAAGTTGAATATTAAAAGCCGAAGGGGAATTCCCTTCTAATGAGACATTTGTCTTAACTGAACAAAAACAATTACTATCGATATAATTGATCGTGTATGCTAAAAATACTTCAAAGGAAACTTGTCTTAAGGTGGCCCAGTAAATCAAGCGCTGGAAAGCCAACAAGGGGGTCCGTGAAGGGGCGTACGAGTATGGAAGTTTGTGATCCCTTGTTAATCTTGAATTTAGATCGTTTTAATGAATTGGTAATCAATGTAGTCTCCTGGGGTTTGGCATTCAGGATACACTTCAGAAAGCAAAATTTACAGTCAGTTTTCCGAACATTTCCTAGTGCATCGGGGTGGAGGGCGGAGGGTGGGGAGGGGCAGAGAGAAAATCCACAGATCCTCCTAGAGTGTGGAAACATCATATGGTCAGTCAGAGACCTTCGACCCCAAATCCGTCTCTCGGGTGGTCTGGGTTCGATCGCGGTGTTGGCTGAGTAAATACCACTTAAAAGGAGACGTGTCTAATCGTTCTGGTGGTACAAAAAACGAGGTTCCGTGTACACATAAACGAACCCTTGTCAATAGGAATTCGTTAAAAGATAGGTGGAAATGCCACTGACCGGGCAAAATGTCCTGCGTGAGGGAAACCCGTCTAATTCATGATCCCGGTTGGTGCTAAAAAGTCGGAGGTTAAACCCCATTTCATTTCATTTCTCTCTTTTGTGAATTTCTAGTGTGGTGCTGAAGCCACCGAGGCTCTGCGGTTAGACAACTCGCTCACTAACCAGAGTCGTTTTTCCTCATCAATTAACAGCATCTAGTAGTTCAGATGAGGCAAAAATCCGATGTTCTGTGTATACGTTCATGTGCACATAAAAGAACCACTGACAGTTGGAATTTGACGAAGAGTAGACGGAAGAGAGGGGCAATGGGGTTTAACGTCTACTCGACACAAACCAGGTCATTTCGGGATTAATACATAGTTCAATTTTTTATTTTAATAATTCGCGTGCGCGTAGGGGTCCTTAGCAGTGAGGTGAAACGGGGGACCCGGATAAAAAAACCCACGAGGTTGGAAAGCGGCCCTACTCCTTGTCACGTACAAGCGGAGAAACGAGACCACGCCACTTGACTCAATGACAGATCACCCCCGCCCACCTGCCCCGCTCCCCTGAGAGTATGCGGAAAGGTTTCCCAGGCACAAGTCAAGTTCCCTCATTATGCCATTGGTGCAGAAAAGTCATTCCGTATCTCTCTTTTGTGAATTTTTAGAATGATGTGGTACTACTGTACTTTCTATGGTATCTGTTAATATAGTACATATAGAAATGTAGATAAAGATTTATTGTTTAAAGATAAACGGTACCATCTGTGTGGTAGAAGATAAATTGGTTCCAGGCCTTGATCTTTTGTTGAGACTTATCATAACTCATCATATGATGTATACATCCCAGATATAGATGTTTTCCTCTAGTCCACAAATACACCCATAACGTCAATATTATCAGATAAATGGATGTGTACTGACCAGAAACGAGAGGATGGGATACTTTTATCAGTTCTTCTATTGATTTACATTTATACCAGCTTATTGGACTGTTTACTGGCTTCAATACACTTCTACAGACCTTAAGTGCCAAAGACCAAGGTCATAGGGAATTCAGCGGTACCAAAACTTAAAAAGTAAATATGAAATGTGTTCCTAATAAATCAGCATGAGAAATGCTTTAGAATAATTCAAAAATATAATTTGTACAAAGTTAAAGTCTCCTGTACCAAAGTAACAAAGAGCAAGGTTATTAGGAATTCAGCGGTTCCAAAACTGCCAGGAAAAGTAAAATATGAAATGTTTCCCTAATGAATCCGCATGCGAAATTCTCTAGAATAATATGATTTGTACAAAGTTAAAGTCTCGTGTGTATTAGTAAACGTTCAAAGTTATGCGAGGATAAATCTAATTAGATATCTTCTCGGGTAACACTACAATTATTATACTTTTATTAGATTGGTCTGGAATAAAATGTTCTGGGACATTAACCTTTTATACACATAAAGAAAATAATAGTTTTACATTTATAAAATACGTACATGTACTTTGTGTTATTATAGTACAGCTTAACTTAATACCACTGATCTTCATTTGAGGGATCCAACCTCGTGGGTTATCTCGGATCCTCCGGGTCCGCGGGTTTCCTCCCACTGCTAAAGCGAATTATTGAAATAAAATTGAACCATCTTAGTCCCGAAATGACTTAGTTTGTGTCGAGTGGACGTTAAACCCCACTACAAGACAAAGTTGGGTCTCTAAAATGAATATCAGTCCGAAACTTGTTTAATTCCGTTCAGTATTTACAAAGATATGGAGAATTGAACATTTTATAGCATTCGGCATCCCCCGTCGATGATATAAATGAGCTAGCGCCGCTTATAGGGTTGTTTTGAAATAATTTGACGGGCCTCTTTTTTATCCGATTGAATCCAAGTCCAGAGTTTATCTACCGTTGACATTTTGGTTTGACATTGGTAAAGGCTAAAAGCTAAGGTCCATTGCAGATTTCGCCATTGGTCTCGAGATGTAAATAGGTTTAGAGCACATGATTGTTGACAATAATAATAAATATTGTCCGAAAATTAAGATCAGTCATTTTAAAGAAATTTACTGTCGTATATTAATATCGATTAAAAAGATATAATAACAGAATATGTAAAAGAAAAGAGGTTTTCTTATTATATAGTCATTTAAAAAAAACCAGTTAACATTAGCAAAAAGGTGACTTGATAATATATTTGCCAATCTGATTAAAATGCAGATCTGTATGTATTTCGTTTTTTATACTTTCGATCGCCTCCATAACATTAAACATTAAATGTGTTGAAGACCAGTAAAACGAAATTTTGAACTATAAAAACGAAACGAAATAGGATCTGTGCTTTAATCAGATTTATATATTTGCGTTTAAATTGTCTATTCTACCGGAAGCTATGATGGAATTTCTTTGCATCAATCATGTTCCTAAATAAAGGAATTGAGCAATTTTTCAAGCACCTTTATCAAAATTAAAGTTCGATTTTGTCATCCATCATAAGAGATTGACGTCATGTATAGGAAAATAGTTTGATAATATAAATAGGGTAAGCCTGTATAATTTTCTATGAATAAACCCTTCTCGGTCTTTTCATGTTTGTAGACTTTAGTCATTTATCTCCCGGATGTACCTCCCTGCCAATTATCCAATCCATTCGTTTAACCTGTCATGTCCGACGATGGGTCAATACTGAAGCCCATGGGGTGAGAACTTGGGTCAAAAATCAAACTAATAATTATCCTACGCTTTCCTCAATTATCGATTCTGACCGTTAATTTACTTTCTTAAGCGAGTTGGTATGGTCAGATATTGACTGGACATGGTAGCCATTTGGGTTCATTACCGCCATCATTTACGTTAAGATAAATCGGGACAATTGGTTTTTATAATGAAGACAATCAGATACTGAATTATTTATTCTAAATACCGTTTATAAATATTATGCTAGTAATTACAAAAGCAAAGAGAGAACTGGGATTTAACGTCTTCCCAGCTCAAACTAGGTACAAAATTTGTGTGTCAATAATTCGCTTGCGCATACCTGTCACGTACGCCTCTGGTATCCAAACCACTTGACATGCCATATGATCTGAGACCAAACGGCCACCAACTCCACCTTAGGATTTATATCATACATTATAGCCTATTATATAAAAATTAAGAAGTTATTTAAAGAGACCAATTTGATTTTAACAGAATCTCAAGAATAAAAGTCTGTGTGGGCATGAAATTTAAGCGCCAAAATATAGAGGACTGGTGTATATACTTTGCCTGGAAATTTCAGCTCAAAGTATTCGGACACGTAACCCTTTCGGGTTATTTTTTGTCGTTGGGTGATCTGACAATTTATTACCACATATGCTGCACTTGATAACGAACGTCAAATTTGACCTACACGTTATTTTTATAAAATAAACCTCCGATTTTAACCACACACCGTATAATACAGCTTTTGACACCAGTCTCCATTTCCAGATTAAGACTGGCGGGTTTACGTTGTTTGAAAACGTATCACGTATATTGAGTTTGTTGTTCGGCCCTAAGGTAGTGGTTTTTAAGGGCTTTTCAAACAACATTAAGCCTTTTTATTTTCCAAAATATTAACGAGATTGGCCCTTTAAAATGTGCATTATTGTTTATGCTAGATGATTTTAAGGATCTTGAAATGGCTTAATAGAATGGGCTTTAATGTCTCATCAACACAATACTTTGGTTATTATGAGATTATCACATGGTACGATTTTCTCTTTATTTTATAATTATTTGTGCAATGCGAGGTTGTAGAATTTCTCCCTGGCAGCGACCTATCCACCTACCCTTCCTCGATTCCCAACTGTCAATAGTGGTCTATTACTACTTACACACTAATACAAGGGAGGACTTGGTGTTGTTTGTTCCATCCGACTAAGCATACTAGCCATCGCTAACGTTCGTCTTGGCCCACGCCTGGCTTGCCACCCAGGACAATCTAGTCAAGAGTCCAGTGCCCTGGCCGCTTGGCAATCAAGTCCCCGCCGGGCCCCCACCCCGTAACGGAAGTAACACAGACAAAAGTAAAGGGACATTTGAATGAAATGAAATGGGGTTTAACGTCCTATAGTTTTGCTCCGACTGGGCTAATGAAACATTTTAATGACAGATTTCACATTCCCGGTGGGAGTTAATGCAACATTTCACTTTTAAAGATCAATAAGCATGCATTATTCAACGTATAACCCGCAATGCCGTTTTGAGTGGGCGACAAACAACAAAAATATTTCATGTGTCATCATCGTTCAATAGATCACGACGTGAAACGATGTTCAGCCTTGACCACCATTACTCGGCAAGTTCTGGACTGGTCAATAACGCGATACCATATTTGCTGGAAAATTTTTGACCATAATGGTTAATGGCGGCTTATATTGTAATGTATCTTGATAGAATTTGCTTGACTGGCTCCAAGTTTCTGCTAATCAATTAGGAAGTTAGTTTACTGATACAGTTATAAGATATGATGATTTAAGACTAGCTTTATGCCACCAATTAGTCCACATGTCCCAAAGGGAAGACTGGTTAGTCGGCGGGTAAATGCAAGCCATTAGAGATTTGTGCTATATAATTGGCTGGCTTTGAGTACATTTTTATACAATATGACTAGATATTCCTGAAACTGGCCCCAGGTCAGTACTTTATATAGATACAAATTTTGGTTTAATTAAGTTTAGCAACGGCCGGTAAAAGGAAGAAAAAAAAATACTCTGACCGACCTTTTAAATAAATCTTTGACAAATATTAGACTTATTTTGGTACATTGAGGTTCTAAGGCTTTTAGGTGTTCGAAATAACGACCATATGGAAAGCTTAAGCATTATTTATATTTAGCTACGGAGCTACGGTGGCTCAATGAGGATGACACTGACTCGCCCACGAACCAAGAGGTCAGTAATGGGTTCCATGTTGGCCAAGAAAGTTTATGGGAATTTGGAGCCTGGTTTCCACCGTGTCAGGGGTGCAGGATGGAGGGTCTGGACAGGTTATATGCGTCTAGTCCTTCGTATGGTCCAAAACCGAGGCCCGTCCATGAACTCATTGACGTCGGGGTAAGAGATCCCTTATATGCTGTCTATTTTAGACTGTTGACTACTAACATCTATGGCTGATGCAGGAATCTTTTAATAAACCTCCAGTTGAACATCAAAACGAATTTGAAATCACAAAATATATTCACTGTTAGATATAATACAAAACCATAACAAAATGAATAGATTCGTGGCGTGTTGTAGAAAGTAAGCATATGCCTTGTACATGATACCCGTTACAAATTAAAGCTATATATATAAAACAAATATAAGTATAGAGACTAAAAAAACCCATATATAACCACTAAATTAGGTGTCGTTGAGGTTTTGTGTTAGCTTTATGAGAAAATAGATGGCTTGAAGTGTTTGAATCCAATAAAAAGTTGCTTCTTCCCGCAAACAATAATTAAAAGCGTGCAGTCGATCGAAAGTTATGGGTAAAACGGTAAAAGCTACCGTCTTTGGTTTTCGAGAGGAAATTGAACAAGTGCCCTTGTATAGATTACTCCTCGTCATTAATCTATGGTCGGAACTCGCCTTGAAAGTATAGAAATGAAATAAAATGGGGTTTAACGTCCTACGGTTCTACACCGATTTGGCCAATGAAGAAGGGCATACGCCATATAGGGTGCTATGGGGAAATTTTACAACTCAAGAGAATGCACGTACATTTATGGTCAATACTGGAAGAAATTGCGAGTCTTAATTAAACAAAGTCTTCAAAGTATTTTTCACATTTCAAAACCATGTGTGCATCTAGAAATAAACCAATACGTTACTCAAGTAATAATATTCCTCGTTCTTGAAATGTGTCGTTTTGGTAATGGAACTATAAAATGTGGTTCCAAGTTCTTAGTTTTGATTCCTGTTTAATTAATCAAAGTATGTCTACGTGATGATTGCTGGTTTTTACATGGGGTGGGAATTAAAGTATTTGTAGTTAGTACACGGAATGAGGTTATTTTAAGGGTAATAACAGAAAGTGGTTTCTTTTGGAAAGATCTGAGGCACTTTGTAAAACAAGTTTGATATGATGTAAACAGATCGTTTGATTCAATAACTTGTAGACATATTTTTGATATTATATTTTATATACAGTAATATATGGCCTGTAACGAAAACGGTGTAAATAATATAGATAATGGTAAGAATGATGTAGACAATGATAACAATGATGTAGATAATGATGACAATGATGCAGATAATGATAAAAATGATGTAGATAATTATAACAATGCTGCAGATAATGATAACAATGAGGTAGATAATAATAACAATGATGCAGATAATGATAACAATGAAATGATGTCGATAATGGTAACTATAGTGTAGATAATGATAAAATGATATAACTAATGGTAACAATTATTCATATGCTGATAATAATGTTGTTGATAATGATAACAAGGTTATATTTAATAAACAAACAAATAAAATTCACTAGTTGCAGCGAAGTCATCTTAAACAAAAAGCCCTTTAAACCAAAGTTTCCGTTATATTTTTTAATTATTTGTTTTAGCGACGTGGAAAAATTGTTACATTAACTGAACTCGAAACATCATGTGTTCATCTCACGAAAGTGCTTATATAAAATGCACCCTATAACACAAATATTTACAAAAAGCTGAATTGTCGAGCAATTACTTCAGTACTGCAATCGACATAAATATATAGAAAACATGAGACTACATCATAATGGCAATAACTTTAGTACTTAAATCGGAATATAAAAAAAACCATAAGACTTCAACATATTCAATACTTCAATCGACATAAATATAAAACATAAGACGACATCATAACAATAACGTCAGTGCTGCAATCGGCACACATAAAAAAAACATAAGACTGCAACATCATAATGACAATAAAAGTTAATTCTCCGTGCATAGTATTATGTTTGTGGGAAAATGTTGATAACTTTTTAAAACCTGCCCAGGAAATCTATATACATGTGCTATCGGTTAATGGTGTTTTATAAACAGGAATATGTTTAAAACTAGCAGTTGACCCAAAACGAACAATATAAATCAGCTTATGTCCAGTAACATTACACATATATCATCGTAATGTCTTCAGTGTAATTATATTGCTACGTGGCTACACGATACACGATTTCTAAATCGGAAACTGACAGTGACCAATTAAATTATACTAATGTATATTCCTTTTCGGCAAGACAGTGCTTCCGTCTTTTGGGGGATTTGAAATCCTTTAAAAACTACCATATTGTGAAAGTTGAATCCTGTTAGGAACATCAGTTCAAAAATGGTTCAGTTCTGTTCCCTATTTACAAAAATATGATGAATTGAAAAATGTTCCTCAACATTTAGCAAGTGATAAAAACAAACCAGTACCACATATAAGTTTTGGGTAAAATCTTTTAATTGGATTTGTTTTTTAATCCATCTAAACCCAAGCTAATATTGTCTCAAACATGCAAATGACGATCAGTAGTTTTAATATTACTGGGGTTTTTAGGCACATTGGTCCAAATATTCTACGAGAGAGAGAGAGAAATGGGGTTTAACGTCCACTCGACACAAACTAGGTCATTTCGGGACTAACATATGGTTTAATTTTATTTACATAATTCGCTTGCGCGTAGGGGTCTTTAGCAGTGGGAGGAAACCGGAGGACCTGGAGAAAACTCACGAGGTTGGACAGGCGACCCTACTCCTTGCCACGTACAACCGGGGATTCGAAACCATGCCAGTCGACTCAATGACAGACTTTATGATACAGCGCGCGCACGCTAACCATTCAGCCATCCAACCCCCCAAATATTCTACGAAAGCATCCCTTTATAGATAAGAAGTGGTATACAATATTCTGTATTATGATCAATATATTTTGGTCCTTTTATATAAAGTGGGTGTCTGGTGGTAATATGGAAGTGTTTGGGATGGGGTGTGGGGGATGTTTCTGATAAAATGGTTCTTTTCATGATTTTAGAATCTTGACATGAATCGGTATATCACAGGAATAAACGTTCATCAGATGTATTTTTTTGTATTTTTATTTTTTTAATACAATTTTTAATCAATGTCTGTGAATTGTTGCAATCGATCAGTCACCCCGTTACGCCAAGAGTGAGAAATACCGTTACATCCTGACCGGAAAACAATTAAAAATCTGAAAATATCTTGAACATTGTTTACGACAACGCAGAAACAATCGCTGTTAAAGATTCGTCACCATGCGACAGTCTTTTTAAAGCTTCTTCTATTTTGAATTAGAACAAAACATTACGTGTGTATACATAAAGTCTATTCTAAAACAAATAACATCACAATTTCATCAGTGAAATAGAAAACCCACAAATACGAAACCACGGTAATCCAATTACAAGAATTACTCAATTCAATTCGTTCAAAAGAGAACAAAAATAACAAATTGTTATCGCTTCTGGTGTTCAATTCGCGTCCTTGAAATTGGAATAATTGATCGGCAACGCCAGAAGTTACCGTCATCCTCGGTGGATGGTGTATGTTTTGATAGCCTCTAATTATCTGCCCAATATTTCTCTTAACTTTCTTCAACATTTCTTTCCTTTATTAACTTTCATTGATTATGCTAGGTGGACTGTCTACACGACTTTAATGACATCCGAAAAAACCCTCTGGCAATAAATATCGCCAGACCTTTACGTGTATAATGAACAAACTAATAGTCAATAAAAATCTAATTATGGCTAAGTATAAAAGACTTTTCTTACCTTATGTCAACTTGCTCGCTTTCGCCTCCCATTTTACATTCTTCTGCGGAAGTACGCGGATCATTGGGTGCGTCAGAAGTCATGGTCTGTTCGAGGCACCACGAATGGTTAGGGAATGAATCCGACTGCTTCGGTAATAAGGCTTGAAGTGAGCTCATGTTTATTTTCCTTCACAATAAACACGTATTCATTCACTATTAGACTCTTTCAATATTCGTTGGGTTCGATCCAGTAAACTTAAACAAGATTATCAGTCAGTTTGCCGATGAATGGCTATAGAAATTGATCGAAGAATTGAATCTATGAAGTGATCTTGAGCGTTCGAGAGACAGTGTAAGCTACGGAGTAAAGGGGCTACATACACGTTAATCAAATCGGTCGACCCCGTATATCATCGTAGCAGGAAATTGGAGCTGGCTGGCGCAATTGTCGAGTCCGTTAATCTAATTGCAACACTATATACTATAGATTTCGAATGCTCTTTATTTTATAAAGGTCCCTACGAGGATAGATACGGGGGTGGTCGAAAACGCCAGTTAGATTGTCTGGTGTGATGCTATGCTAAAGTAAGACATTACAAATATTTGAGCTGACCAGACGAGGCTATCAAACATAGCTCTAATAATCAATGAAGTTACTTAATCACATTATAATAATATGGACTTCATCATTTTAAAATTTGATCAGTGATAGATGTTGTTTTTATGGTGCTAGCACTGTATATATATCACTAACGCCAGGAAGCGTCTCGCCTCTTTTAACTTTTCTTTAAAGTTAATTAATTGTGTTTTCGTTCCGATTATATGTACCAGGGTATATTTCACTTCGATTACAAATTTTAGATCCACACTCACAGTTTCTCTACACCTGTAATTAAAAAGTGAGTCACAGGATTATAGTTTATCGTGGATGGCATAAAACAAATTTCTGCATACATTCAGTGGCGCTGCTAGAGTTTGTACTGACAGAAAAAAAACTCTTTTGTTTTTCAATTGCGGTGGCTCACTGAGTAAGACGCTGGCTCGCTAATCAGGGCGTCTCGGGTTCGCTCCCTGTGTTGGCCGCGAAACTTCATAGTGATTTTGCAGCATGTTTTTTTCCTGTCAGTGGTGCAAGACGGAAGAGGACCTGACATGCACAGCATCTAGTCATTCGGAAGTGACAAAAAACCGAGGTGTAAGTAAAATAACCCCCGACAGCTGGATTTCGAAATAAGAGCAGTGCTGCTATCCGGGAGAATTTCCTCATTGCACGGTACGCTACGGGGTGTATGCCCGTCTTCAATGGTCCAGTTGGTGCAGAAAAGTAGGACGTTAAACTCCATTGCATTTCGATTATAAGAGTTTACTACAAGACGTTCCTGGAAAATCAAGATAGACACGAGGCAGTATCACGTGATTATTAAATTTGAAATCTCACAGACGGTGAAAAGCTGATAAATCTTTGAACACATTGAATCAGTCTGTTTAGTTTATCTGATCAGATACTAATTGATTAGTGTCTCGATCGACAGGGCTTATTCTATCTTTGTCCTGCAGCAGGTGTGTCTTGTTGTGCGAGACTAAATTGATTAAGACTAATACGGTGGTATTAAAGCGAACGGACAAGTGTGGGTAAATATCAGTGAAATAGATGCCGACAATACAATACATGACCGTATCGTGACAATAGAAACATCAGACGTATAGAACGGTTCACAAATCTGGACCAATTTGTACCATTACCTTCTGATCAATAAGTTTCAATCACATGTATTGATCTCTTGACCCCCTTGAGTGGACACCAGACAAATTTACCGAAGTGTATGCAACTTGTCCCTCTTCGCGCCGTTTCTGTGTCAAGTCACATAATAGATACTAATAGATAATCTGGATTCTTTTCATCGGCGGAATGATATACTGCCAAGATGTGGACCCCCCTCTAGTTATCATTTTAGGGTATGATAATCAGTTCCTTGAAGAAACTCTATGTTGTCGAGATTCCATTTCACTCAATGGAAAATTTCTGTTGTCTAGCAGTCCTTCAATTGGGTTCATTAAAGTAGCAATTTGTTCAACAATCTATTTAACTCAAAACCATATCCAATCCTTCCATAGTGTAAGAATATCTTATTATATGACCAT
Source organism: Patella vulgata (assembly GCF_932274485.2). Taxonomy (NCBI): domain Eukaryota; kingdom Metazoa; phylum Mollusca; class Gastropoda; family Patellidae; genus Patella; species Patella vulgata. The sequence continues at coordinate 20,939,235 of NC_065881.2, forward strand.
TTACGGGTTACAATGTCCGAAATCCTCCCACGTGTTTTAAAATAAACGTTTGGAAACCCCACTTCGTAAATTCATTGGCTGCCAAAATGGCGTCTGTTTACATTTAACGACATTTTCGAGGGGTAAACAAACCATATTATTTGACAGTTTAATATAACTGAGCTTTCGCTATCAGAATTTCTAAATTAATATGCATATTTAGTAGTCATTATGTCTAAAGGCTGGTTAATGATAGCAAATTGTTTACTATACTTTAAATGCATGTACATGTATAATGGTTTAACCTATGACCTTCCGTTGTTAATTTTAGAGAAAGACGTATTAGTTATTCTACAGCTTAGAATACTCTCCGAGCCTTATTAACCAATTGATTCTATAATCTCCTGTCCTTAATTGGACAAGAAAACGTCAGAGTGGAATGTTTTCGCCCAGATAATGTCAATAATTGTCCTGGTATATTTCACTTTAAATCAATCAAATGTGATGATATGAAATAGAATGGGGGTTAGCGTCCCACTTTTCTGCACCACCGACATGTGCCATGCAATGTCCAGTATGGAAACTTTTGGCTGGCAGTGGCTTTTTCGCCTACTCTTCCGCCTACTTTTATGTCATGTACCCCATCGTGTACGCGGGATCACGGTCTTCGTCCCCACACGAACGGCTGGGGGCTCTGTCTTGCGTCACTGACAAGGGGAACCCCTGGTGGAAAATCCCAAAGGAACGTTCTCGGCCAAAACCGGAATCGAACCAAGGACATCCTAGTTAGTAAGTCAGCTCTTTAAACAATTAACTGTGACTTTTGTGGTGATGTGGGAAATTTCGTCTGATTTCTATACACAAATAATAACATATTTAAAAGTATACTTAACTCTTTTCCTCAACGGCATGACAGCCCAAGTCTATCAGCATTTAAGATAACCTTATTTCTCTTTGATAACAGCAATGTGCAATAGATTGCACTTCAAGGACGACAATTCGTCGAACAGATTCCAAAAACAAGATTCCCAATATTTGCTCCAAACTATTCAAGTACTGTCAAGCTTCGTTATTGCTACATAATCACGTGAAATGTGTTTCTACTGGCGGAGTTGTTCAAATTAGAACTTGGTTCCACTCACTTCCAGCCGTTGTTTTATAAACTTAAAGAGTAAGTTTACGGATAAAAGAAGACAAATCAAATGCCGTGTAAACCAATCATCCAACATAACATGGTATTAGAATGTCAAAGATCGAAGAAAAAGGTTGTCTCTTGAGTCTTCGCTGACTATTCCGATAATTATGTACGTCACCGCTAAACCATTAAGGTCAAGGAACATTCTATATAAGTTTTTGACGAGAATCTCTGATGTGTGAAGTCAATTTATCTCAGTAATCATAGTCGATTGATGAAGATTCCTGTCTGACAGTTGAATTGTTACAAATCATGCGTTGACACTTGAAATTCTATTGGTGGAACATGGTCACTGTTAATGGTACTTCAAAGCCCATCTTACAGATGACGTACAACTTCAAGATGGTGGTTCGGTTTATCTGAATACGTCAACTTTTATATATCTCCCCAGCATGTCTCGTATCAAAATAACTCACGTTTCATGTAAAACCCATTTTAGAGTATTAACATTATTTAATCGACGTTAGGAAATTTGAACGATAATCCAATATTTCTATTCGTGTGCCAACGAGTACTTCATATCCAAATAAATAATCTATATTTCATAGGAATTCAGTTAGAACGACAATCCGGTATTTCTTACTCGTGTGGCACCTTTCAAAATATTAAGTTTGAACGATAATCCAATATTTCTTTTTCGTATATATGCCAATGGTTATTTCATTATCCAAGTAAATAATCTATATTTAATTGGAAGCACATTCAAAGTATTAAGTTTGAACGACAATCATATAATTATTCATCTATATAATCTACGTTCATTGAAAGCACATTTCATAGTATTGACTTCGCTCACTGATGGAAAAGATAATATAAAAGCGGTTATATTATTTCGTTAGAATTAATCCAAGAATGCTGTATTTCAGATAGTTATTGCTGTTTTCTGAATGGAATGTACAATCCTTTCCAGGCCGATATTCCATATAAAGACAGTATTGGTTCGCTGAGTTCACCCCGTTTTTACAGCTGACAGATCTCGACCATAAATTGAAGATTAGAACTATTCAGTAGTCGATAGTTTGCTGCTTACCGCGCTCTTCCGTCGGTTTTTCGTCTAGGGATGCATACAAATCATTGTAATGAAATTGAGACTGTTTGTTAGGTCCGCAGAGGCTTAACCATTTCAATAATTACATTGTGTTGCAGGTGCAGCGAATAATTTTGTTTTAATTAAAGCCAGAGCGGAAAGTAACTTTATTCTATAGATATATACTGTCACCATCTGGGTCTAACAATACCAATCATCTCCATCGTTTATTATCAATTTCTTTCTCGCCATTCTCGACATCCGGGCTTCTTCGTCTTCTTTCGAAATTTGTGGACTCTCTAGAGGTCACAAGTTTCTTCTGATTTTGATGAAACTTGAAATGTAAGTTTATAACCCAAAGATCTCGGTTCCTTTCGATATTCGCACATATTGGACCGTAACTACCTGAATTATGGCCCTTGATTGTACGAAAAATCGCGTTTTTAGCTTGTGGACCCTATAGAGGTAATAATTTTTATCCGATTTTAAAAAAAACGCTTGGATATCTCCTCGTTACAAAACTAAGGGTGGTTGAGTTCGAATTTCGTAAAAATAGGACCAAAACTGACAGACAAAATGGCCGCCCCTCGTACTCAAATAGGGTAAAAATATGATATATCAAGGTTGTGACTCACTAGAGGTCACAATTTTCTTCTGATTTTCATGAAACTTGAAATGTAAGTTTATAACCTAAAGATCTCGGTTTCTTCGATATTCGCACATATCGGACCGTAATTTCCTGAATTATGGCCCCTGATTGTACGGAAAATCGTGTTTTTAGCTTGAGGTCCCTCCAGAGGGCACAATTATTACCCGATTTCAAAAAACGTTTTAATATATCACCTTTACACCCTATGGATGGTTGAGTTCGAATTTCGTGAAAATCGGACCAAAACTGACAGACAAAATGGCCACCACTCGTACACAAATAACGTAAAAATATGGTATATCAAGGTTGTGGACCCTCTAGAGGTGACAATTTTCTTCTGATTTTGATGAAACTTGAAATGTAAGTTTATAATCCAAAGATCTTGGTTCCTGTCGATATTTGCGCATATTGGATCGTAACTTCCCGAATTATGGCCCCTGATTGTACGAAAAATTGCTATTTGTTAAGCTTGTTCTCTACCCATCTCTTGCAAAATGTGGGCGTATCCTGCCAGGCAGCCGCTGGTTTTTCCACAGGGACATTTGACCCATTACTTATTACTATAAACCTCGTATGCAGAGGATAATGTTAAGCACCGCGATGGCTACGATATAACACCCACCTAAAATTATCAATGAGTAACCAGTGTAGAGACGGATAAATCAAACGAAACAATTAAACATGCATTATGCAAGAGCTAAATCTGTCTATTGCAGGTCTTTCTTTAGGCCTGAAATGTTTTCTAAAGTATTAATTAGACATTAATTAACTGATCCAGACCTTAATCAACTCTCGATGGCATCAGATTTCTCCGATATTAAATAGATTAGAATGGTTCAGCGATACTTTGATTTTATCAAATATGGAGGACCGAGACTTAGCTTCAATCAACCAGTACGGCTAATATATTCGCTTGCGATAGAGTAATTTGAATGAAATTTTCAAATTATTCATTTTACATCATCTACTTTCGAACTATTATAGCAAGAATGGCTAGTCCTTCATCTAAATCTTACATAATGTATCTTTAAGCTTCTTCATTTAAATGGGGTTTAACATCCCGCGTTTCTGCTCCAACTGGGCTGGCTAATGAAGACGGGCTTACATACGCCATACAGTGTGCTATGAGATTTGCCCGGACAGCGGCACCGTGGCCTATTCTTATTTCAAATTCCAACTATCAAGGGTTCTTGTTTGTCACGCCTCGGTTATTCGTCCCATCCGAAAGACCCCTTCCTGCACCACTAAGAATTACATCAATTAAGTGCAAAAGCACAATTAAAAAGGAACGAAAACAAGTTTTATGTGACCTCCTTAAAAGTTACAGAGCCCTCGATAATTTCCGGTGCAAAAAAGTCAAATTATAGGCCAACTTCTTTTTTAGGTTGAAATTAGCGTGATCTAGTATAATTTAGTTGAATACAGATGTGAGAGTGTTATTTATTGTCTTAGTTAATTGAAGTATCTCGTTTTATCTCACTTTGTTGATATTTTATTTTACCAGATAACCGACTTGATCGATTTTTCATCAAACGAGTCTTTAAAATCCAATGCAAAATATTCTACCATTATATATAAATATTTAAACCAATTTTCAGAAATAACTCTTATAATGGATATAGCAGATTTTTAAAACCTTTTGCGATAAAATAAAATGTTGCTTGAAACTCCCACGTATGTGAATACATAAATATTTGATGGTATAACATTTTTTTTACAACTGAGTGGAGTTGCATACACAATGTTTGACTTACTAGTTATAGAGTCGATAACTGCATTATGTAAGATTTGCTATAACAGTTCAAACATAGATAATGAAAAATGAATATATTAAAAATTTCAGTCAAATTACTTTAGTTTTTAAGTTTTGTCAAAATGTAGTCTCGATTATCTATTTTATCGTTAAGCTCTTAAATGGCCACGGTATTCTAATCAACTTGAAATCAGAGCCATTCGATGGCCCATGAAGTTGATTGGGGGATTGTCAGGTTAATATTAAGTGTTTAAATAATAATTTATATATTTGAAGCAAAAAAAAGGCAGATTTAGCTCTTACACAATGAATCTTCAAGATGCGTTTATGATTACCCAAGAATAAATATAAACACTGGCCGTGGATACGATATGATTAATAATTCGAAAAGGTCGGGCTGCACAGCATTTGTGGAACTGGACTAAAGACTATAATGCCTCGGGATCGTGAAGAACCTTCGGGATTTTTCAAGACCGACTTGCACCACTTACCATCGGTGGAAACGTGCATTACCTAGTCCATTGGAACCCCCCCCCCCCCAAAAAAAAAAAAGAAATTGACAATTACAAATCTAAACATAGTAGGTTGCCAGTGGAATTTCATTTGGTTGTTAATAAGTGGCACGCATGATCTGTATCAAATTAATTAGGTATTTCAAAACGACGAATAGAGCTAAAATAAATATTAAGAAGAACAGCATGTATTGTAACGCGATGTGTGTGCGTCTGAAGTTTATCACTACTGGTATGCTACCCAGGGGCGCAGTCTATCGCCAAAAATCAGTTGTGGGGACAGTCCATGCGCGGGCGACTATTGCTAAAGAGGGGGGTTATGGGGTCCTCCCCCGAAATTTTTTGAAAACTAGAGGCTCTAAAACGCACTCTGTGGGTATTTTCAGCATCATTTTCTGGCAGCAAATGATACGAAATATAACCGAACGCCGCTGACGTGAGCTGCAAGAGGTTGGATGGGAGGGGGGGGGGCTTTTACAATTTTTTAAATTTTTGTTACAAAATGATGTCTAAATATGCATTCTCAGCGATTCTGAGGAGTTTTTACCAATAACAAAATAGTTCAGAGAGCAACTTTTTAATCTAAATAAAGTGTTTAATATATTTAAAGCTAAAGAACAGTACACTTATATCCACTCTGTCCGTTTCTTTTCCCTTTGTCTTCTTTCTGGACGGCCCGTGACAGGTTTTAAAAAAATGTCTTTTCCGATAAATTTCCTAAATTTCTAAACCATCTTCAAAACAGCAAAATGTAATAATAAGTACACGATTCTTGGCTCAGCTTACTGTACTCCAAAAAATAGAGGGTTCGAGTCTTAAATTTTAGATTTAATTGCCTATATTCCACAGAGAGAGATAGAAACCAGTCTTTAAAAATACGTTTATTTAGTCTGGCAGCAAATCTAGCAATGAAGGGTTCCCCTGATATACAAACTAAATCCTTTAGTTAGGTGATTTGTCATCCAGTATACCAGATAAAAACAAAATCTCAGTTATTCCTTTAATAGCGTATCAGATATGCACACCTACATGATATACATATTATTATAATCCCTATGGAATATTTTAATAATTTACTGTTATAATATGAATTATCACTTATTCCCTGTTAAATAAAAATCGATCACCGAGTGCAGCTGTACAACTTCAAGGACCCTGGCCTCAAGTGCCTGGGACCAACTCTAATTTGAAATAATTCCTTAGCTTTTATTGACATTTCAGAAAGTGTAGATAGTCTATCTACACTTTCTGAAATGTCAATAAAAGCTCTGGAATTATTTCAATTACAAAAAAATAAACAGTAAGCAAAACATCGGAAATAACTGGTGGGGACTGGGGACACAGTATATCATGTCCCCACAACTAAAAATATTGGTGGGGACGGGTCCCGGTGTCCCCACCGGTATCTGCGCCCATGATGAGGCTACCTACTGCATATGTCGAAATAGGATCAGTGCTGTTACACTGAAAATACCATTATAACATATAAAAAAAAACTTGAAATGCGCTTGTGAAATTTAAATAAATTACAAAGATATCATCAATTTTAATGTAGCCTGAAATGTCTGTGCAGTCGATTTTAAATCCCCGTGTATTCTGCTTCCAGCCAACAGAAGGTCAAAGGGAGGTAACTCTATTTTACCACCAATTCAAGATGGCTACCAAACGTGTAGGTTATTGATGACATTCCCTTTTAACCATTATATTTCTTTTATTAGAAGGAATTTTTCGGTACCATGCATGTTGACCAAATTATATTTATATTATGCTACTTTCTGTTCAATAAATATTTTAATTTCTGCCCTGTTTCATGAGAAACATCAGTGCATGCAGTGTAATTCATCGTTACCGTAGCAAAATTGAATGATTCTGAAAAATGAAGTTGTGTTTAACCTCCAAAGAAGGACATATATATGCCATGTAGTGTACTATGTAGGGGAATTTTGCCCCACAGTTGCGTAACGACCTACTCTCTTTCGAATTCGAACTGTCCAAGGGTTTTTTACGCACATGCCAGAGTCCCCGGTTTATTAGCCACAACCGAAAAACTAGAAAGACACTGTTCATACATGTAATTGCCAGCCAGGCCCAATGAGTCTTTGTCCTGCACCACTGACAAATTGAAACCATGCTGTCAAATCCAATGGAACTTTTTCAGCCAAGAACAGGATTGAAGCTTCAAAAAACATACAAATACCTTGTCCATGTTGCGACGTGGGTAGCTAGCTTGCTAAATGTTTTGGGATTTATACAGAGGGCTAAAATACCACCCAGATCGACAGCTCACTAAAGACAACTGCAATATCAGATAATGACCAAATAGCTGATAATTAGTTACTATTAATACCAGTAACTTTATAATTGTTAGTAATTATTCTACGTGCTATATGTTGGGGGCCATAGTCAGGTGTCTCAGTGGGTATGGCACTAACCAGGGGGTCTGCCAAATTATAATGTCAATTAAATATATTTGTTTATTGATGTCTTTCGAAAATTATACACACTTTTAAAGTGTGGGAATAAGTGTGGGAATAATAATTCAATATTTTTTTTTTTCATTTAAAGTTGTTGTTGGCTGGTGGAACTACCGCGACAATAATGGCATCAATACCAGCCCTGAAACTTCATGCTGCAGAAACTTCATCAGAATCTAAACAAATCAAGATTACCGAGGTAGGCCTACAACTTAGTACATAGGATAATCAAGATTACTGAGTTAGGCCTAAAACTTAGCATAGGTTAATGCAAATGTACGATTGTTAAGCCAAACCTATTTAATGATAAATAAAAAACACTTGAGTCTCACCAAAAAAGTGTTTTATTTAGAATTTAAAAACTTGAAAATGAGGAACTAAAAGCTTTTGATAAAAGCAACCAAGTGTTCTTAGTTTTAAAATTATTACTTTTTCCCTTAAAAATAAGGACATAGCTTTTAAATAGGTGTACTCTAAAAACAAAAGTTTAAATTGATGTTACCTTAACATAATTGATGTAGGCCTACACAGTGCATGACCCATTTACCAATACAGTTTTATTAGGCATGAGAAATATGCTGTGTACGTAATGTCTTGATAAAATTCGCATATCATAAGATTTTGCAAACAGATACTACTAAAAATTTGTGAAACGTTAAACGGTTGTGTATAATTTTTTTTTTCCCCCGCCTTTCGAAGAATGCAGGGGACTATTAAAATGGGTCTGTCTGTTTGTCTGTCTGTCTGTCTGTCTGTCTGTCCGTCCCCGTCCGGACGTCCGTCTGTCTGTCTGTCCGTCACACTTTTTGGGACACAATAACTCTCCTTCTAATTGACCTAGAATGTTCAAACTTGATGTAGGTGTTTATTCGGTCAATGCCTTGATGGAGTTCAAAGATGAGCATTTTCTGCTTAGGGTAAGCAGAGATAAGCGATTTGATTGGTTGATGCTTTGGGACACGATAACTTCAGTTCGAATTAAGTGAGAGTGATGAAACTTGGTGTATAGTTTCATTACATCAATACCTTGACTAAATTCGATAATGAGCATTTTCTGCTCAGGGTAAGCAGAGCGATAAGCAATTTGATTGGCCGAGACTTTGGAACACAATAACTCTCCTTCTAATTGAGGTAAAATGTTCAAACTTGGCGTAGTTGTTTATTAGGTCAATGCCTTGATGGAGTATGAAGATGAGCATTTTCTGCTTAGGGTAAGTAGAGATAAGCAATTTGATTGGTTGATGCTTTGGAACACGATAACTTTAGTTCCAATTAAGTGAGAGTGATGAAACTTGGTGTATAGTTTAATTACATCAATACCTTGACTAAGTTCGATATTGAGCATTTTCTGCTCAGGGTAAGCAGAACGATAAGCAATTTGATTGGCCGAGACTTTGGAACACAATAACTCTCCTTCTAATTGAGCTAGAATGTTCAAACTTGGTGTAGGTGTTTATGAGGTCAATGCCTTGATAGAGTGCAAAGATGAGCATTTTCTGCTTATCGTTAGTAGAGATAAGCAATTTGATTGGTTGATGCTTTGGGACATGATAACTTTAGTTCTAATTAAGTGAGAGTGATGAAACTTGGTGTATAGTTTCATTACATCAATACCTTGACTAAGTTCGATGATGAGAATTGCCTGCTTAGGCTAAGGAGCAATAAGCATTTTGATTGGTCAAGACTTTGGAACATAACAACTCTGCTTCTAATTTAGGTAGAATGTTTAAACTTGATGTTGATGTTCGTCTTGACCGAGTTCAGTGATTAACATATGGCGCTAAATCTAAGCAGAGATTAGCAATTTCCTTGGCTGATGCTTTGGGACAAGATGACTTTAATTCTATCTGATAGAGAGTGATGAAACTTAGTGTATAGTTGTTAATCAGTTTGATTACTCGATACTTTTGAAAAAAATAGATGTGCGATTAATTGATAGGTGTCATCTATTTATTTGAGGATTTCGGCGGGGGATATCAGCCTCACTGTTGGCTTGTTTATTTTTAGCTTCCAATTTATTCAAGCCCAGTTAATGAAACCAAATTTGAATATATAGAAGAAGAAATTGGTAGTTTTAGATCAGCTATTTCAGACGTAAGGAAATCAGTATGGAGTTATCTAGACTCAGTAAAGGTAAGATATCAAATGAAATCAGGTTGAACTTCCTACTTTTTGCATTGACTACATTCGCCATATGCCATGAAGTGTGCTATGAGGGACATTTTGCCCAGACAGCTCTGCTACGGTGTAATCTTCAAGGGTTCTTGTAAGTGCACACCATTGTATTCATGAATCCTAGTTTTTATATTCCATCAGAACGACTAGTCACTGTTCCTTGCTAGGCCTTCCGTCCTGCATCACTGACAAGGGGAAACCACACTGGAAAATTCTTTGGAACTTTTGCGGCCAAAACTGTGAATGAAACTATGTACCGTACATGTAGACTCCAAACAAAAATTTATAAAATTTATGTACGTGTATCTATTTTTGAATAGTTGCATTCAGATAAACCTCTTTGAAGATTGAAGAACGAAAAACTAACAATAACTGGGATTCACTAAACATTAAAAACAGTTGATGTTATATAAGTTGAAAATTATGGTATTTGTGGTTAATTTGTTTAGCATATAGACAATAATAATAATAATAGTGAATTCTTAAACTGCATATATACATTCCATCCAAGTTAAATATCCATGGTGCATTTAGACCTCCACTTATCACAAGACAAAGTCAAAAAAAAGATAAATCTCTAACTACTTTGTAAAACATTGTGAATTCTTTATGGTTAACGGTAATGAATTCAATAGCTGTGGTACAGTGTGTGAGAAGTATCTACAACCGACTTTAGTCTGAGGATCACAAGATGACATTCTTTTTGGGACTGAAGACTTCTTTGAGGAGCGTATAATATAAGCATTGAGGACTGTCTATCTTATATAATTTGTGCTTTTGCTTTTTTTATATACTGATTTTATATTACAGGACACTACTGACAGTTTAAAACAGAAATATGAAACTGGAAAAGCACATACTACAGGTATACAAACTGAAGTGTTCTTCTCAATTTCTTAAATAAAATCAGATTCCTGTTTGATTGAAATTAATGAAGATCTACATCTATGAAGGCTATGATTATTTGTAAGAGATTCAAGTCAGCCTACAACATACAAATTGAAGGGTTCTCTATTTCTTTATGTAAAGTCAGATTCCTGCACGCAGATCTTTATATACTTATTTGTAAATATGATACAAATAACTGCAGAGGATGCTGAATGTTGCAAAATTTTCAATTCTTCATATCATTGTAAATACTGAACAGAATTGATCCATTTATTCTCCCAGTCCGTTATGTATAATGGTGAAATATATTAAATTTAAAGGAGCTAAATCGCTAATATTTGGGACCTAGAAATTGACACAAATGGGTCACAAAGCATATAATAATGTAATGTGAATGTATATAAACTGATTTACATTCAACCATATTTAGCGTCTTGTTATTCCAGTCTACGCCGATGATTTTATTGTGCATGCTCTCCAGATAAGAATATAGCGTCACCATTTGACATGACTTGTGGAATATGTCTAGCCACGTTCTTTGAGTCCATTGTTCCAAAAGGCGCTGAAACACATTATGGTACACGATTCATGTACCAATGGTAAAATGTTTATTTTGTCTTGAATATTGGATATCAGAAGCCCATCTTTTCCCTGTAAGATCACAAGACCAATGTTGATTTGAACTGACAAATAATTCGTGTTTTCATGATTTTTGATGATATTGAGTTAGAAACTTCGCTACTTTAAAGATGCCACTTTAATTACGATATTGGGACTCTTAATTGATGAGATGTTGGCACCGTACCACTTGATTGATGCCAGAAGGATGAAACTGTTTTGTTAATGATTATAGTTTGTTGTTTTTATTGTAGAATTAGTAACCTATATACAAGATGATCCTGCTATATTACCTAGAGCTGCTGTTATAACTGTAGCTGGTCTAGGGGGTATTGTGGCTGGTTATAAAGGTGGGAAATATACAAATATATTATAACATTTTAGAAAATCACCAATATTCAGTTCTCACTATAATAGTTAAAAACTAGATAATGTAAAGGGAATTTTCTGAAAATTTCAGTCAAATTGATCCACTCTAGACCAAGATTTTAGTGATTGAATTTTCGACCTAGTCTCAATCATCATTACTATAGTCAGTACAATAAAAAAAACATAGTCTCGATTATCCATTTCATGATTAAATTATGCATGGAAGTCGAACAGGAAATCGGAACCTAGTCCAATAAACATTGCAGGCTAGCGATGGCATCGAGAGTTGATTATGGTCTGAAAAAGTTATAATTAATGTCTAATTAATAATTTAGATAAGATTTCAGGCCTAAAGAAAGACTTGCAATAGGCAGATTTAGCTCTTGCATAATGTATGTTTAAATGATATGGTTTAAATAAAAGTACTATCAACAAGATGTATTTTTTTTATTACAGGTGGTATACTACGTAAAGTTGTATTAAGTAGTTCAGCTATGGCAGCTGCTGCAGCTTTATGTTATCCCAAAGAGGCTGTAGCTTTAACAAATGATATCTATAACGTAACTTATGATGCCGTTAAACCATTATGGGAAGATTCTAGTGAGTGTCTCATTTCCTACTTTGACGATTTTATCATTCATTATCTGTTAAAAGTAGCAATAGTGTTATTAATCTATAAAGACCAGCCATGTCCGGCATTGGCATGGAGTTTTAACATACTATATTAGGATTACTCATCTACAAACTTCTTGCAACTTTCAAACCTCTACAAATACCAGAAATTAAACTGTTAGAATTTTAAAATTAATATGTATATTCAACATTTAGTATAATTAAAAGCTGGTTAATGATGAAAAGTTATTCATTCTTCTGAATATTACTGTTACAGTTGAAATAAAAGCAGGATTTTCAGATAAATATGTTTTTTTTTTTAACTAAGTCACCAATCCTAAATGTGCATTTTTCAGACAATATCTAATTTTTAAGATGTCTAATTTGTGAAGACTTAATCCATGCTAAACTGTACTCAAATTGTTTATTTTAATATCAATGGTAGATTTTATATTGTCTGTAGTAGAGGATGCTGAATGTTGCAGAATTTTTAATTAATCATTTTTTTTGTAAATTTAATTGACTTACATTCACAATATTGTAGTGTGAAAGAGATTCAAAATCTCTCTACTTGTGACCAGTAGCTTAATAGTGTTAGTTTTTCATTACTTTGAATTCTTGATGTTTCTAATTCAAAATAAAACTAAAATGAAAGCTGTTATTGTTTCAGAGATCTTGACTATCTGAATATTTTTCTTTCATTAGGTGCAACAGTGGAAGAAAAGGTAAAACAAACAAAGGAAGTTTTAAATGAGAAAAAGGTAAATTTTACTATTTTATATTTATATACATACACTACTTATGAAACTTTTTTTTGGCTGTGAAGCCTTTTGACATTACATGTATTTTAACAAATGCAACACTAACACTGCATGGTACGTCCACATTGCTGCTTTGATGGAAATGATAGTCTTTAGAATAAAATATGGAAATGAATATCATGCTTATGTGAACAATATCTGTTAACAATTACAGTCTAGAGTCTTTACAGACATGCACGAGAATCATTCGAAATGAATGATCATGCCAAAATCGCTTAAGAATAGCAATCTGGGGGTCAGACATGCACCAAAAGCAAATGGGGCATGTCACAAATTATAAACTGAAAAAGTGGGCGAGGCACCTGCCCCTTGGTGTTGGATCAATATAAATAGGTACGATCTTGTTACTGTACTGATTCATTATGCCAAATTTGAATAAAATCGGTTAATAATTGCAATCTGTAGGATATTTACAGACAAAATATTACTTTAACAAAAAGGTGGGTGCAGCACCACCCCTGGGGTTGGACATGGACCAATATAAATAGTTGCCGTCCTTAGAGTATAAGTTATAAGTATGCCAAGTTTCAAGATGATGCGATAAAAATAGCGGTCTGGAGGCAATGCACACAAAAACTGAGCGTGGCTCTGTGTCAGGGTGGTGGGCAAACACCAAAAACATTGGGAATCATCCTTTGGGTATATGGAATAAGTATGCAGAGTTTCAATATGATCCATTAGGAACTGAAGCCTGTAGACGACCCACAGACATACACCCAGACAGACAGGGGCAACAGCATAAAAAATGTGGAACCCCTTCCTATATTTAAGAATCACTGCTGAAGACCCCTGTACAAGCAAATTATGAAAACAAAGATGTACCGTATGTTAGTCTCATAATGTTAGTTTGTGTTAAGTGGATGTTAAACCCTCTCTCTTATAAAATATTTATCAATTTTTTTTTTTTTTTAGAATGAAGTGAAAGAGAAGATAGCATCTAAACCTGTTGATAAATCGTTAATGGATATGGGTCAGTCAAAGGAAGAAGATAAAGATATGTACACAACTCGTGGTAGTTGATGAGAGGATGTTAGATGATATCGAGACATCATATTATACAAATATCTGATAAAAATAGTCAACTATAAACGGACCACAGGCACTTAAAGGGATTAAAATAAAGATGGCTTCACTCATAATTTTTTTGCTAACTTTGTTTAGACATGTAGTTCTATTAGGTCACCAAGTCTGTGACTATAGCTAATAAGAGATAGCGAAGTAAAGTGACTGGGTAATCAAATATAATTACTAGTCTAACAAAGCTAGTAAAAAAGATGGCTGGTGATGGATATACCTGCTAGATAGTAGAGTATAATACTAAGCAATCTTTGTTTTCATCTCATCAAGGTACCTGTGAAGTGGACATTTATAACCGTAATAATGATAGAAACTATATTGTGTGATAAATTATCAATATTCAATAACAAAAATAGGTTAGAATACTTCCTTGTTTTTACTCCAGATACATGGTTTTCCAAGACCCACGGCATATTCTTTATTGAAATTGCTTTTAAAAAATTGGGGGTGGGGGTGGATGGCCGAATGGTTATCGTGTGCGCATTTTTCGGGTCCTCCGGTTTCCTCCCACTGCTAAAGACACCTACGCGCAAGCGAATTATTGAAATGAAATTGAACCATATGTTAGTCCTGAAATGACCTAGTTTATGTCCAGTGGACATTAAATGCGATTTCTCTTTATCTCTCTTTAAAAAAAATGTGATTATTTTTACTTTCATAAGCCATAGTTGTTAAATTCCATTTGGGCATCATATTAACCATCTTTAATAGAAGGCTTGATCTCGCTTTAACTATGTACATCTTATCGAGGCCTTAACCTACTAGCCTGTATATTTCGGCACTAATTTCGATTGGGTACTAGCCCCTCTTGTGAGCCTATCAGATTCCTTGATCGTCGCCAATACTAAGTCTCGTGCTTTCAAGCTAAAATGTCTACCTGTGATAATCGAGTTCAAGGTTCATTCAATGTCAAGGTTTTCATGGAGGTTGCGATGTCACAACCTCTGATTGGACGCTACTGCTCACGTTTCTGTAGATAACAGATAGCTATAAGTTCGGGAATTGTGAACAAGCAAAGTCCAGATGTTGTAAAACTCAAGGTCGTTGCTTCTAGGAACATGCATATTAACATGAGCAAGCTTTTCAAACCTCAATTATTATTGAAAAGTTCCAAACAGGATTAAGTCTGAAGCAGCAGTTGTTTGTGAACCGGTAATTCGGGAAGGCCCTTACTATTGTGTACTCTGGTATTTTAATTGATATATACACTAGTCTATTCCCAGTTTGAAGCACAATCCCCTGAACTAAAATTCCTCTCCAATTCCTCCACTTAGTTTAGAAATTCCTCCCCAGGGAGCAAAGTTCCTCCCATAGGAGAATAACTGCTCCAGACATATCTAAAATAAGAGTGTAACAGCCCAGATGGACGAATATTTCTTTAACACAATGGAACTACGATCAACAAGATGTTTATCCCCTTTATAAATTCTCTAGAGCAAACCTTTTATGTCCCAACTGTTAGGGGATGCCAGTGGTATAAACAGGACCTCGGTTTTCCATCCCATCCGAATGACTCAACACTTTTCCTTGCCACTGACATGGGGGGGGGAAAACGGGCTAGAAAATCCTGAGGAACTTTCTCAGCAAACATCTGGAACGAACCTAGGACCACCATTTTAACGAGCCAGTGCCATACTTACTGAGTCACTGTGGCCCCCTTTATCCAGCAAAGTGAGCCCCTAAACCACTACAGGTATTCTGGTGTTACTTTTAATACGTTTTTATGCCATCAAAATAAAATATCTATCTACCCTAAAATTTAAAGTCCTGATACTAATACAAAAGAAATGAAATGGGTTTAGTGTCCTACTTTTCTCCACCAACTCGGCTAACGAAGACGGTTATTACAAAAGATACTATAACAGCAGAACTTTTGTGTTTTTAATATATTTATTTAAACTTCGATATATTCTTCATAAAACATCCAACAATCAATAAATTAATATATGGTACATATAACAATAGCCTATACACTTAAATACAATTAGTCCACACCAATTTGAATTTTGTTGTTCTTCAGGAACACCTATTTATTTATTAAAACCCAAAGAAGTAAAAATTCAATTGGTTTGGCCTCAATATTGAAAGATTTAAAACATGGAATGGAATTCATAACTTCAAAACAATATTATAAATTACTTATATATAACTTATACGCCATTAGCACCTGGTACATTAAAATATAGACTAACCCAGCCAGATCCCTGAAAAAAAATTTGTAGCCGATTTTCAAAACCACCCAAAACTACTACTGCAGAGACCGCCTCAAACCACCGTGAGTCAAAGATCTAGTATTCAGTCCTTAGAAAGTTCATAGCTATTCATGCGACTCGGGCACTTTGAGGCGCTAGAGGGAGGCAGTAGTTTTGGGCAGTCCAAGTGCTAAAGGGGTCTAACACAGCTGTTGTATACAAGAAAATAGAGATATAATATTCTAGATCTGTACAACCCTTCAAAGACCAGAAAACGACAGCTTCGGGTAATAACTTACACAAATTACAACCATCTGCTGACAACACCTACATTACAATATCTATTGTTGAAATCAGAAGATTCACAAATCACAGACAAAAAAAACAACATTTGAGTACATGCAGGTACACTTTGCCTTAACTTACATTAAGAGTTTAGCCTTGATATTTTGACAAATATAAACCACTTTAAATATACATGTAGATCATGATTTTAAGACATCAAATCTTCAGTAATTTGAAATCATTTGCAATTTTTGAATCTTGTACATAAAGGGATAAGAGTAATCCCTGAAAATTTTTCAATCTAGGACTGGATCAATCATTTTATTTAATTTCTATGTTAATCCCCCCCCCCCCTCCGGGTCGAAATCCAGCCTGTCCTAATCTCTAATGCTTACGCTCCAGGATATGATATATTGCACTCGATATGAAAATAAGGTACTGAGAAAATATTTCAAATAAAAAACTATTATTAATGAATTATTTACTAAAATTGATGAAAAACAGGCCACCCCAAAAAATTATTTTCCAGGGAGATCTTCTTTATCTATTGGTATATTTAATTGTACATTGGATTTCAAACATATTGGGTACATTTTTACATAACCATAATTAAGTAGTTTATTCATATAGGATGAAAATACTTTATTTTTTTTTTTTTTAGCATGGATCAGACATTAATTTTATAACAACACTATATTATATACACACAACATTTCAATAAGATTTCACTAGTCATTATCAAGCATGCAAAATTACTAATGAGAAAATATTAATAACTAGTGAAATCATGTTGAAACTGTGTACAAATACAGTGATTGTTTGTTATACAGAGAACTGGGTTGTGTCATAAATGAAATGGGTTTTAACCTCCAGCTAGGCTAATGAAGACGGGATGTTGTGTTATAAAATGCCATTCAAAGAATACAGTAATATCATATTTAATTGTGAGTGTGTCTGCTCCCACTTGAAATAAACATCTATATATGAATATATTTACATATAGGTTTATGTATTGCACTGTTAACTAAACTTAACAATATAATTTATATATCAACACACAGTAACATATATATATATAATCTATACAGTGTTTCATGGGGGTGTTTCATTCATAAGATCATTAAATTTCCTATTTAGTTCAATGTAATCTGGGTTCCAAACTTTAAAATCTCTTCCTTCAATATTCACAACTAAACAATATATACATGAACATTATAGAACCAATAATTAACATTAAATTGTCAGACTTTCCATTTACCAGTCCTCTTTTCAGGCACCAGACATTTCCAAGAGCAGTGGTTCTCAGAAGCACAGATCACATTCCTCTCTTTACAAGTTTCCTCACTTCTTCACCCAATAGAAATTTTTTCATCATTATACTTTTATAGTGTTAATTATTCCTAGGGGTGGGGCTGATGTAGAGAAATAGTCACCCTTTGAGCTCCCACTTCACCCAGTACAGCAGGAAGACATTCAAGTCATCATCATGTAATTGGAAAGACTAACATAACATAATGGAATGTAAGTACTAGACCTATAGCGTGATGCCTCACATTATTTATAATCAGAGTCAGGCTTTGGGGCCTAATGGGGAACATTTTTGGTAGGCCTACGGGTTCACAGTCAGGGTCTGTTTTAGTGAATTAAAAGTTAACTTAACATGACTCATTAGGCCGCCATTACCCAAGCCCAAACCCAATAGTGACTGATTGATTCAATTGGCTTAAAGCCGACCCTGTTTATAATTATTCAAATTCAGAAAAATATACAACCCTTATATCTAAATACACATTGTGTCTCATTCATAAATACAGAAAAAAATTAAACCAATAAAATAAATGAAACTGAGATCCATCAAAATCACTTCTCGAGATTATTTTAAAATAAATAAAAACATAAAATGCAATTCCACATGCAGGGTAGATAAAACATTCTGATCGTAATTGTCTTGTATTTTCAGGCCTAATAAGGGCTTTCATTTCAAAATATTGCCAGCCGGTCAGATATTTTATGTATTTTCATTACTTCACATCAGCTAGCAAGATACTTTTTTCAAAGAATACAAGAATTTTTAACATTATTTACACATAAAAATATAAATTTTAACCGTATTTATTGTGTTTTAATGTTATATTCTCTAAAATTCAAATTGTATGACAAGTAAATTGTCTGGCAGGTAAGTTCTCCAGCCAGTCAAATTCACATTTTATTGGTACAAAAAAGTTCAGAAAAATTGACAAATTGTCTCGATGTTACATATTGGCAGCAGTCTCCATTAGAATAACATTTTTAAATTATTCTAATATTAAAACAGATCGTAGGAAATCTACACCATTTCCTCAACTACAATATTACAGGTCACAATTCTATGGAATACAATTACTGTCAAAACTTCACCCAGTATTAAATGAAATGGGGTTTAACATCCTACTTTTTTGCACTAACCGAGGTAATGAAGATGGTTGCTCAGTGTTAATTCTATTCCAGTATATACTATATACTTCCATTTCAATTAATAAATGTCATTTAAACAAAAACTATCATTGCTTGATAAAGACTACAGAAGCCAAATCGAAAAGTCGCTTAGTAATAAGCAGTAATTGTATTCCATAGAATTGTGACCTGTATATTCCAGTTCAATTACTAAATGCCATTGAAACAAACTAAAATATCCCTTTCCTTTAAACTGTGTATTCTAAACTAGGTATTATAGCCAGTTAATCAATTTACTACTACAGCAGGAAGACTATAATATTTTGGCTGGATAATCAGGAGAAATATGCAGTAAAGTGTGGTGCTATTAAACTATAGTAGCTAAAATATTTTCATATAAATCATTCTTATATCTATTTATATTCCAAGAAAAACACAAGAGACTGACTTGATGACATATTACTGGTCCATCTCGGCCCCAGAGCTAACTTTACCTTTCATTTATCTCTGGTAAAATTTGCCATCTTGGATCTAAGTGAAGCGACCGACGGAAGGATACATCACTTGACATTCAAAATGGCCGGCGAGTTTTCCCCAAATAAAGGGTAAACTTATCTCTAAGAGCCGAGATTGATTACCAGTATGTGAATTGACAAAATGTCTCTCCAAGTTTTTTAAATATAAATATCTGTTTTCAGTAACAATGTTTTAGCCACTTAAGAAAATATCAGAGGTATGTGCTCAGGTAGATTAGCATGCATTATAACTTATGCAGACAAAGCCCTATTAAAGCCCTTAGTGGTAATTATAATCATTGTTTCATTTAATAAAGTCGCGGATTCCGATCGTGGTTTTTTCAAACAATATCTAATTTCTTTTAGTTTAATCTGTCAGCTTAAAATTGATTATTTAGCATTTAAATCAATGACAGATGATAATCAGGCAGTGGTATCTGCAGAGGTTGCTGAATGTTGCGAAATGTTTTGTAAATACTGAATGGAAATAAACCACTTTTGGACTGATATATTTTTTTTAGAGAACTAACTTCAAAATACTGTAGTTTGGAAGGGATTCAAAATGCCTCAAATAACCATCAGCAATCTTAATCAAAATTTTATTTTTATGTATACACATTGTTCAATGTTATTTGCACTTAATCCCTGGACAGAGTATTTAAACAAATATTATTAGATGCTGAAAGAAGAAAATTAAAAGTATCAAAAGCTCAGAGTAAGGAAAATAAACTAAGATATGCAAGCGTAATAAATAATAGGTACATATATCAATTTTTACCAAATGGTATCTTGTTCAAATATTTTACCTGTTATAAAGAAAGAAAAAACATATTCAACAAAAAATTAAATAATAAAATCAAAGATCACATGGCTACAACTTAACAATAAAAAACAAAGTATAAATATGAATAGGGAATTTCCGAGATATAAACAAAATAATTACATCTATTTCATTTGCAATTACTGCTCAGTGTTCATAAAATGCATTTTAGAAATAAATCACAAAGTTAATTCTACAAACATGGTAGTTATTATGAACTTCTTTATATTATTGTCGTAATGATTTTTTCTTGCAATTCAACAAAATCCATAAAGTTTGTGATTGTATATTTTACTTTAGACAATATATTAATTTTTCACAGCTCAAATTGATTAGTTCGCATTTAATTAAGAAAACAAAACCACGATATCTTAAGTAGATCATTTTTTACTCCCCGACTTGGATTCAATCAGAACAAAAAGAGGCCCATCAAAAGATTAGATCAAACATTAATAAAGATAAGTTATTATATAAGCCAAAAGGATTAAAGTTTAAGGTGGCATTGGTTTGTTTATATCATCTTCAGATGTTGCCAAATGTATGCGAAAACTTCAATTCATCAAGCTTTGAAAATGTTGAACTAATTTGAATCATTTCGACTGATATTGATATTAGAAATTCAACTTTCTCAATAATGTAGTATACGAAGCATTCAAAATTCCTCATATGGCAATCAGAGATTTTAATCCTGTTCTAGTATTTGATTAAATGCGTGCAGACCAAACTATCTTACAACACACTACATCACACAACTAACATTCATACTGAAACAACTAAAAGCTCTAATCAAAAAACTGTTAATAAATGGACCCATTTAATTGGTCAACATCCTACATGGACCATTTTATTGGTCAACATCCTACATGGACCATTTTATTGGTCAACATCCTACATGGACCATTTTATTGGTCAACATCCTACTAATAATGAATAATAATAGTATAGCTTAATGGTTGTCCATCAACATGTCACGTTACAACAAGGGTATATTATATCACAGATTAAAAATATAGCCACAATTTCACAACAATAACAAAGATGAGTTAACATATAAGCTGAGAAGTTTAAAGTTTATGGTGCAAAACATTAAATAGCACTTAGATCAAATGCTGATATTACTAATTCTATATTCTAAGTCATTATTCAAAAGGTTTTTGAATATTCCCCACAACTGAAATCATAAATTCTTTGACTCATTTTCAGATTTGTAGATTCTGTAAATCTTTCAAATCAATATATTATCTTTGATATTCGTTTACTTTTGACCATTAATGGATTTAATATTGAATTAATATCTTAAATATTATAGGAGACCAAAAAGTTCTATTTGACATCAAATAGTAATAAGATCAGTATACATAGCTTTAAAAAACTATTGGTCTATACAGTTAATAGATACTTAGTTACATAAGTAAATAACGAACATGATATATATACTCATTACAGAACTGGAAATAATAACTTTAGTTCCACATGACAATAAGTCTGGAACTACCTACTAAAGTAGTACCTGGGCTTTTTTTTAACTTTGTACCAAAGAAAACCCCAGAAAAAAGACAAATCAGTGTCTGACATCACATGGATTGTGACTGACATTGTCAGTGACCGGTGCCTATTTCCAGGTTTGCTAATATAAGATAAGTAAATACTGAACTTGAAAACAAGTAATAAGTTACTCTACTCTCAATACCACTAGCTAGGTAGAAGCCATTCTGTAAATGTAACTTTTTAAATCTTTTAATTTTAATTAAGAACTTTAAAACTACATGAATATTGAATAGAACAAAGATGGCTATTGTAAGGAAAGAGGATATGATTAGTAAAAGACTGGCCGATTTTTATGGACCAGGAACTGGAACCCAAGTGCTGCTCATGTTGTTGCAAGTGAGGCTCTCTCAAAAAAAAGCCTAAAGCTCTGTCAATTCAAGTGTGCTCAATATTAAATTGGCATGATTGTTCCTTGGACAATTGTTCATCGATTGACGAATTTCGATTTTTAATATATCACAATTCTAATATGGCGGTTCCTGGTTCATAGTATGCTCATACATGTTTTTTTAATTTGAGATTCAATAAATAAATAAATAAGACTGGTTAATAAAAATATATATCTGTATATAAGTTCTTAGTTATATTAATCACTATCATAATCATCAAAATTTTCACCCTGAACTACTTCTGATTGATGATAGCGCCCTCTATTAGCAAAATCTTCATTGTCTTCAGTTAGTTGAGCTTGACGAGTATGCACAGCTGGTGTGGTGGGAGCTACAACAACTTGTTCTGGTGGTGTTGGTCCACGTCTGAAATGACATGAAATAGGGTTTAACATCATACTTTTCATCCTCGGTATCCCCAGTGGTTTCATTCCGTTCTACTCCTCTAAACACTGGGTTAATCTATGGGGGAGACACGTTTTCAAATCATTTGCCCTTGATGATTGTGCTATTTTTATCGACAAATCCCATGCATCGTTAATTGAAAAGGCAGTTGGGAAAAGGAAGTTGACAAAGGGAAGTAACTCTCATCGGACAAGTTTAGGAGTTGGCCTAAATGAGAGAAGTTTAAATTATTGTAAATGCGTACTTACTAACAACAAAATATATAAAATGAAATTAATGAAGACCAGACCAAATTGCCAAGTATAAGTTCAATAATAAAAAACTTAACAGAAGATAAAGAATAAATAGTAATAATAATAACAAAGTCAAACATATAGAAGTTATACATATTTGAAATCAGTGAAATATACTACATATATTGATAATACAATTAATTATAAATGAATTAGAAATATATACATTATTTACATAAATCATTCAGTAAATGGACATTAATATGGTTATCTATCCTTATAAAATCGAAGGCGAAACGACTGGTTTGTAAACTGTTTCTTGATTGGTTCGTAGACCTTATCTACAATCAAGGCCAGGGCAGATAATTTGAAATCGTGGAAACCCTATGGATTAACCCAGGGTATAGTGGAGTAGAATGGAATGAAAACACTGGGGATACTGAGGATGCATATTTTTTTGCCACAACTGGGAACACACCATGCAGTGTGCTAGGAGGGAAATTTAGCCCGAACAGTTGTACTATGACCTACTATTTTTGAACTCCAACTGTCAAGGGTTCTTTTAAAGGTCGTAAGTTTATCGTTCCATTCAAACGTCTAGACACTGTTCCTTGCTAGGCCCTCGGTTCTGCACCACTAACAAGAAACATTGGCATTCAAGAACACTTATTGGTGGTAGCCGATAGTGTTTAACTATCTATGGAAGGATAGTGGGATATTCCACTAAAGATTCAACTTTAACAATATTGAAAGTTGCAAGAGATTTAAAATCTCTCATCTGATATACAGCGACATTAAGGAAAGTATAATACAAACCTGCAACATGTCTGTACACATTCTTTTATCCAGTCATAAAAATTAAACTCTGCTATACCTAGAAACATAACATAAACATTATAGAAAACTTATTGTAATAAACCTACATTACAACAAGGGAGAATAATAAGCTCATGCCTAGCAGGTTATTATGTAGAACAATAAGCTCATGAATAGCAGGTTATTATGCTGAATAATAACCTCATACCAGGTTAATATGTACAACAATAACCTTATACCAGGTTACTATGTAGAACAATAACCGCATACCAGGTTACTATGTAGAACAATAACTTCATACCAGGTTAATATGTAAAATAATAACCTCATACCAGTTTACTATGTAGAACAATAATCTCATACCCGGTTAATATGTAGAATAATAACCTCATACCCGAGTAATATGTAGAACAATAACCTCATACCAGGTTACTATGTAGGACAATAACCTCATACCAGGTTACTATGTAGAACAATAACCTCATACCCGAGTAATATGTAGAATAATAACCTCATACCAGGTTACTATGTAGAACAATAACCTCATACCAGGTTAATATGTACAACAATAACTTCATATCCAGTGGCGGCGCCAGCCGTCGGTGATTGGAGGGGCAAAGCTGGGGCAAAGTCCAAGGTTAAGGGGGCAAAGGCACGAGCTTCAACTAGGGGTAGGTGTCCTCCCCCAGAAAATTTTGAAAAACAGGTTGCCGGAAATGCAGCCTGGCAGTATTTCAGGCACTGATCGATGAGGTAAAGTGTCAAACGAACGGACTTGCGAATCACGACGAAGCCAAATCACGAGCGTCAAAGTATGGAGTCCTCCCCCAGAAAATTTTGAAAAATAGACTGCCGGAAATACTGTCTTACAGTATTCTGTCAGGCACCGATCGTCAAGATAAATAGATCTGCCGAGATCCCGTCTGTCGTCTGATCACTATTCGACTATAGAAAAATGTCAAACGAACGGACTTCCCCTTGTGAGCGCCAAAGTAGCGAGTCCATTGGGGACCTCGCCAAGAAAATTTTGAAAAATAGACATGCTCTACAACATGCAAGTTTATGACTGAGTGGGGATGTGGGATTTATTCACCGTAGAAGGTATTGATTACCGAAACGTATCACAAATACTTTTTTTTATTTTCTAAAATTATTGGGGGGGGGGGGCAAATGCCCCCCCCCCCTGGCGCCGCCACTGCTCATACCAGGTTACTATGTAGAACAATAACCTCATACCAGGTTACTATTTAGAATAATAACCTCATACCCGAGTAATATGTAGAATAATAACCTCATACCAGGTTACTATGTAGAACAATAACCTCATACCAGGTTACTATGTAGAACAATAACCTCATGCACATGAAACATTGGTATTTTCAGCTACACTTCATCAAATTCCAACTGTAAAAGTTTCTTTTAGTAGTGTGTACAAACACAGAGCTCACACTTTCGTACCATTCAAACTACAAGGTAACAATTTCCTTGCCAGCCCCAAAGGCCAACTACTTTTCATTCTGTCTATAAAGCTTGTCTCTAAGGAAATACTTGATTGAAACATTTGTGAATCAAATTATATCAATCCTTCAAATCGAGTTAACAAGAAAATTTTGGGCTACCAAAGCATTTGCCAATTCGATTGCAATTCCGTTATCTAAACCGACATGGCAATTCCTTCATTCGAGCATCCCCTAAAAATCATCAGTGTTTGTACACAATGCTTTCTATTTTAAATAAACATCCAACTTACCGGGGAAATAGCCAGGACTAGCTTGACCAATATAGAAATAAATAGCAAAAAATACAGTCAGTTCACCTAGAGCATATACCCATTGTATCGTAAATAACAACACAAGACATACCATAGTCTGAAAATATGATCAAATATAATAGGTTAGAATTCAAATAAAATCTCTTTTAAAATCAGACTTCTGAAATAAATGTTTTGTACAAGCATGTAATCTTTAAGGTATAGAATTAGTGACACCTATACACCGGGCCATTATTTTTTTTCCCATCCAAATAACTAGATATTTTTCCATGTCACGCCCTCCATCTGTAGCCTATGACATGTTAAACCCGTAGGAAAATCCCAAGGAACTTTTTTGGCCAACGCTATTTTATCTACCTTCTAGTTAGCCTTGTAGCACCGTACTCAGCAAACATGAATTATAGATTATTGCAGACTACACATAACATCATAGATAAAACTTATAGGGAGTAAAGTCTATCTTAAAGATACACGAAGTAAGATTTAGATAAAGAGCTAGCCATTTAAACTATTATTGATTACATCAAATTCAACACATGCATGAATTCAGTCAAATCTAAATGTTAAAGGGACAATAACACTCTTGCTGGCTTGAAAGCTCCAGAAAATAAATAATATCTCTATCTAAGTACTAGATGTTTAAGTGTCCTACCTGTTGTGTAAATTATCCATTACATCTTATTTTACTTGTCCAGAGGGTTCGAAAATATTTTTAAATCGAAGTTTCATTTGAAAAGGTTTACGTTAGACGTTTCAAACCATTATGTTGAATTTTTCAAAATTTTTAAATAAGGTGTGTTAAGATGAAATTTGTATCATCAATTAATTGAAATATTCTAAAATAGTACAATTTGTTGACCAGAATAAAGATTGGGACATATTATTCAGTCACAACAAGAGTGGTATTGAGCCTTTAATGAAATTGGGTTTAACGTCTTAATTTCCTGCATAAATTGAGCTAATAAAGATGGGAATACATCTTGCACTGTGCTATAAGAAGAGAAATTTTGCCCAGTCAGCAGCATGTCAACCTAATCTTTATTGAATTCCAACTGTAAATCATTCTTTTACTTGCATGCCAATGTCTACATGGGTAGACCTTTGTTGTTTTTTTTTATCCCATCCAAACAATCAGACACTTTACCGTGTCAGACTTTCTGTCATACAAGACTGACAAGGGGTCGAACTTGGCACCTACCACTTAGTGAGCCAGCGTAACACCCACTGAGCCACATTAGCTTCCTCAAAACTGGAAAGTAAAATTCTGTTAACTGAAATAAAATATACTAAAATATATATGAATAATTTGTAAAGCTTTCTCACCCCAAATAATGATAACCATCTGTTACAGAGGGCCGAGTACCAGGATCGGGGCTGTTTAGTGATTTCTGTATTCGGCTGTTTCTTTTGTCCTTAAAGATAAATTTACAATAAACATGTACCTCAAATTAGATTTTAAATTGTACTTTTAAACACATAAAATAAAATAGTTTGAATTGGTTGTGTAGGTATTCTATTTGTATCTCACAGAGAATGTTTATAAGTTCATTTCCCAATAGGATTCAAATAGAACTGTTCAAGCCTTCCAAAAAAGTAATCTGGTTCTCACACAATCCACCCAAAATGTTTAATTCAGGAGGGAGTTTGTTTTCTTTTTCTATGAATATATCTGTTTAAAAGATCTAAGTAGATGCCACTTCCTGATAACAATATGGCATGCATTTGTTCCAGCTGGGTGCCTGAAAACATTTAGATTTGGTGTGAGATCTTTTTCGTATTTATCTGAATATGGTTTGCAGTCAATGTCCTAATGGTGACATGGTTACAAGGATTTCAGCACATTATCATTTATTACTATTAACATGGGGCAGTCAGACCTTTTTTGTATTTATCTGAATATGGTTTGCAGTCAATCTTTAGAGAAAGTCCTTATTTATTATTATTAACCTTATGCAGTCATATCATATTTACCATCTATAAGTTGTGTTGTATCATTTAAATCACAGGCTTCCTCAAGACCAATCTTTTTCTTAGTAGCATCAAAATCGGCCTCGGGAGTAGTGGCAGCACTAAGAGTTGTTCTGCTGTCTTGTCGTATAAGATGTTGATGTTGACCTCTCTGTGATATTCTTTCAGGAAACAATTTATCCAAATCATTGCGCATATTTTCCAAAGAATCTTTATTTCTGGACACATCAACTGTTAATGGTGTTGTACTGTAACCAACAGATCCATTGGTGATATCACTTCCTGTACTGGATTTCCGCACACCAATATTTCCATTTTGTTGAAATCTGGCTTCCCTCACCTACAGAACGAAGTAAACAAATGAAACTAAATAAAATGAGGTTTATCACCCTACTTGCCTGAAACAACCGGGTCATGCAATATGCTATGATGTGTGAAATTTTGCTTGGACAGGGGCGTTTTCATAGACTCTTAATCAAATTCCAATCGTTAAGAATTCTTCTACGTGTGCATCAGATTGTAGAAGGGACCTCAGTTTTTCATTCCATCAGAACAACCAAACAATGTTCCTTTCATCAGGCCCAGCTTCCTACACAACTGGGCTTTACAAGCCTGTTGAGGAACAGTGTCTGGTGGTTCTGATGGAACAAAAAACTGAGGTTCTCCTTCAACGTCCTCCTTTTCTGCACCAACCGGGCTACACTGTGTGCCATAAGGGAAATCTTTGCCTGGACAGTGGGGGTTTCCATTTACTCTTCATCTTATACTAGCTGCTAAGGCTTCTAGATGGGACCTCAGTTTTTTGTGTAAGAACAATAAGAAGTTGTCTCTTGCTAAGCCCTCCTTCCTGCATTACTGACAATGGAATCTCAGTCGGAAAAACCTGAGGAACTTTCTTGGCCAATACTGGGATCAAACCTGGGACCTTCTGGTCACTGAGTCAGCACACTGCTCGTAGGTGGACAAACAATATATGACATTTTAAAGTTTAGATATATATGTCTTTCAAAGTTTGAAATACTCCTGAAAATCTTTATCAATGGTCTTACTAATTTTGTCATAAAAACGACATTCAATAAAAACTTTTTTAAAGGAAAATTGGTTTTCCAATTTCATGTTGACTATAAATATTTGAGTTTATTATCCAAAAAACCTTTTGAAGTACAATAGTTTTTATTTTCATTTATTGGACTGGCTATTATTGATTTAGGAATATTTTTGGAACCCAAAATATTTTTTAATGGAATTTAAGACATTAAGATATGCCATATTCTGTAGTGTTTAAATGTATAGTTAATCAATTTTGCTATTCTCATAAGAGTCTGTGTTATAACTGTAAGAATCTGTTTTGTAATAGAAAAATTCTGTGTTATAATTGTAAGAATCTGTGTTATACGAGTAAGATTCTGTGCTATAACAGTAAGAATCTGTATTATAATAATAAGAATCTATTTTATTATAAGAACCTGTGTTATAATAGTAAGAATCTGTGCTATAACAGTAAGAATCTATTTTATTATAAGAAACTGTGTTATAATAGTAAGAATCTGTGTTATTGTAGTAAGAATCTACGTTATTATATACTATTCAAAAAAAGTAGGGGATATTTGATTTTTAAGTGTTATTAAAGTCACCTAATGAAACTGACGAAGAAACAAATGACAAAATGAAATGAAGTTCACATTCATCGATTTATTCCAAATGATCGTTAGACTAAGTAAGGCACAGACTGACCATTATAAGGGTAAAATGATACCCGGGGTCAAACAGCAAAGTTACCACAGCATCACAACCAAGTCAGTAACGGGCAAATCCTCCTCTGTTTGCCAAACAAGCATTGATCCGACGTGGCATACTCCTAATGAGACGTCTAAGGTCATTTTGGTCCAGATTGTCCCATTCCTGTTGCAACGCAGCAGCAAGTTCTTGGACATTGGCAGGACGTTGTTGACGTTGACGTAACCTCTGTCCAAGCATGTCCCAGACATGCTTGATGGGGGAGAGGTCGGGACTCAGTGCTGGCCAAGGTAATGTGGTGATGTACTGTTGTTAGAGGTAACCTGTAACGATCCTGGAAGATGAAACGGCGGCCATGACGTCGTGCGAACGGCACAACATGGACTGCCAAGATGTTGTCCCGGTAGTACTGGCCTGTAACACGCCCTGCAACAACATGTAAAGCCGTTCTTCAGCAACAGTGATGCCTCCCCACACCATAACAGAACCACCCCCAAATCGATCATGTCTGATGACGTTAACGTCTTGGAAGCGCTCGTTTCGACGACGCCACACCCTCCTACGTCTGTCCAAAAAATCAACAGTGAACCTTGACTCATCTGAAAACATCACATTGCTCCAGCGTCGATTATCCCAGTGTTGACGATCCCTACACCAATGACGTCTTGCCTGAATGTGATGATCTCTCAAACAAGGGATCACGCGAGGACGTCGGGCGCGAAGGTGACCCCTATGCAGTCGATTCCGAATCGTCTGGCCACTCCCACCAGTGTCTGTTTGAAGACGAGCGCTGATCTGATTTGCTGTGATGACACAATTTCTCAAGGCCAAGGTACGGATAAATCGATCCTGGGCTTGAGTTGTCGCCCTTGGTCGACCTGAGCGTGGTCTGTCCTGTACAGATTGTGTATCACGGTATCTGGACCATAGCCTGCTTATGACAGACTGAGAAACATTCATCGTCCGCACCACAACCGCCTGTGTTGTGCCGATCTGTAGCATGCCAAGGGCACGTAACCTTTCATTTTGGGTAAGCCGACGCATATCAAAATTTGTTTTCTGGTCACTAAAACAATTAAACTGATGTTTCCACCCTGGAATTCAATGCCACAATGACTGTAACATTCAAAGTCAGAGTCGTGCAAATCTTGGGTTGGACCCCCATGATGATCCCAAGCATCACCTGCATTCCATGCGGTAGCTATTGGTGCGTTTGGGCGTCACATGTAACTGGAAATGTTTCTTCTGTTAGGTTCTATAGTGACTTTTTTCGTAGTCATTTGCATATTTTAGTATTATGCCCCCAAAATCAAATATCCCCTACTTTTTTTGAATAGTATAGTAAGAACCTGTGTTATAATAGTAAGAATCTGTGTTATTATAGTAAGAATCTTCGTTATTATAGTAAGAATATGTATTATAATAGTAAGAATCTATATGTAACAAAGTACATGGGTAAATAACAAAATACATAAGAGCCTACCTTCCGTTTATCGTAGCTCATGGCTAGAGCGAAGTAACTGTAATCTATAGCTGCGTATGTTAACATAAAGGCAGTGGTTACAACTGGAGCTAATGTATTAACTTGACCCACACAGATAAATAATAAGACGACTAGAGTTATCACTATCAACGCATAAACAGGTACTTTATTAGGTCCACGCTGTAATATAAATATATAAAATATAAACAGGTATATTATATAATATATAAAATATAAACAGGTATAGTAATTGATAAGAAAATATGGTGTATTGGAAGGAACTGATATGAAATAAAAGATACATTCTCGCTAAAGTATTAATTGGGGTTTTTTATTTCCAATAAAAGTAAAGGCAAATTTGGTATATATATATATATGGAAAGTAGATGCCGAATCTTACTAGAACAAAAAAATGGATTCCCTGAAAAACACAAACTGGGCAAGCACTGGGCAAAAATGTCAGGGTATTACTCACTAGCCCAATGGCTTATTGTCTGCTAGCGGTTGTTATTTCTTGATCGATTGGTTAGGCGGTTTTGGAAACATTGAGGTGTTTAAACGTACAACAGACTCTGCAATTAAATGGCAGGAAACGGAAATGGCAGATGGTAATCCAAGAATTTACATAGGCATCAATATGTATGGTAAACGGACAGTAAGTGATGACAAATACATTCTGAAAATGGGCTCTCCCTCTATCAAGTTAGATGACAAACATGGCTTCTAAAAATACTTTTTTTTATATCCTCGCGAATACAATGTTTTGAGAGGGATTTTAAGCAAATTTTTGATAGATTAATTAGTTTGGATATGTTTTTAGTCCGAATATATCATCAAATCACCCAGTTTGTACACAGGAAGGCATCTTTAACATTGCCAACCTGGCTAATACAATGTACTACGGAGGATCTTTATAATGCTGCTAATGGGTTTTCATCCCATCAGAATGACTAGATGCTCTTCATCACTTGGCCCTCTGTCTAACACCACTGACAATGGGAAACCAGGGTAGAAAATCTTGAGCATGAAACATTTGAGGAATAATTTTTTGTTGTTACAGCGGATAATAAACAAAAACTTGGCTCTGAATCTTGCAAGAATGTTCGAAATGAAATTATTTGTAATTAATTACATGTTTATTATTATTGATTTTCCAAGTCTAAATCTATTGAGGAGATTGATTCAAGTTTCATATCAAATGCCCCATTTGTATTTATCAATTAGCCAGAGAGAGAAAGAGAGAGAAAGAGAGAGATATGGTTCATATTTATTTCAATAATTTGCTTGCATGTTTGGGTCTTTAGCTGTGGGAGGAAACAACAGGACCCAGAGAAAACACACTACTCCTTTTCATGTACAAATGGGGAATCTAAAACCATGCCACTTGAATCAATGACAGACCTTATGGTTTCACCTGTTAAACCATTAGACCACCCATCCCTCCACCTTTTTAACACAGAGAGAGAGAGAGATAGATGGTTGAACCTCCACTCAACACAAACCAGGTCATTTCGGGACTAAAACATGGTTCAATTTTATTCCAATAATTCACAGTGGGAGGAAACCGGAGGACCAAGAGAAAACACATGAGGTTAGACAGTTGTCACGTACAACCGGGAAATCAAAAACCACGCCAGTTGACTCAATGACAGACCTTATCAATTAGCATTTTTTATATTCTACTTACTCCACGTCCCAATATTTTCATGAATGGAATGACATTTTCGTTAGCTATTGATTGTAGAATTCTTGGTGGACCGTATAAACTTCCCATACAGGATGATACAGATGATAAATATAAACCAGCTAACCATAGAAATCCTACTATAGACACCTATAATATATTAAATATCAACATCATCATCATCATAATATAAGCACCTATAATGTATAAAATATGATCATCAGAAACTGTCAATTTTTATATTAGGCCATACAAAACAAATTCTGTTTCCCAGAAGAAATAGGAAGCAAAATTATTTTAATAAATGTGACCAAACAACAAAAATTATGTTTGGTGTGACCTTTGTTGCACGCCAACAACAAAAGATGACGTCACATCTGTATTTCAATTCCTACGCCTTTTGATTCTGAAATATGGACCTAGAAAATAAAAATTGAGGCAATTTGGAGGTATTGAATGAAACTAGTTACGTGACATACCTTTTCAGCAATCATATAATCGTCAAGTAAATAAGACCGCAAACAAGTAGCTCCTAGTACCAGTATAAAAGATATATATAGTATCGTTCTGAAAAATATTTAGTCACAAACATAATATATAATAATTTCTGTATGCGCATGGTTGGCTGATTACTACATTCAAAATTTAATGGAATGAACATGCTCCTGGTCAGTGAGCCAGTGTACACATGAAGCCACCATTCAGAAAGAAAGAAAATTATTTTTATTCAGTTAATTTAAAATGAGGTAGGATTTAATCTCCACTTAAAACAAACTACTATATCTGTGGACTAAGATGTGGAAAATACTTATTTCAATATAATTCACTTGCATGTAAGAGTCTTTGCAAGTGGGAGAAAAACATACAGCCTTGGGATCAAAAAGATGCCACATAATTTATGATCAGGGGCCTGTTTCACGAAATTTTAACTAAGATAAAAATCCAAATTTTAGTAATTTGATTGGATAATATTAGATTGATTTTAGTGCTTAACCAATCAAAATTGAAGTATCTACTAAAATTTGGATTTTATCTTTATTTAAGATTTCGAGAAACAGGGTCCAGATCAATAGATTATTGATCTGGTACACAGATAACCAACCGATACATATATAGCTGATTGATCTTATAAAAAGGTACATAAATTATTAATCTTATATAAAGGTACCAGTGCATAAATTATTGATCTTATTTAAAGATACATAGATTATTGATGTTATATGAAAAATGAAATGACGTCCTATTTTTCTACACAGACTGGGCTAATGAAGATGGGCATACGCTATGCACAGCAGCTCCAATCTTATATGAAGGTACATAGATTGTATATGACAGAAACTGTACTTACCCTACACCTAAAGATGCTAGTGTACCACGAGGTATATTATGGAAAGGATCTTGTAAATCACCGCTCATATTGATACCAGCTAGAATACCAGTAACTGTCGCAAAAAATAGACCAAAAATACTGAAAAAGCTCTCTCCTTCAGCATATTCTGGTCCTGAGTTGTTGACAAAATTTATCTCTGTATACCCAGTTACCCCATTCTCTGTAAAACAAATAATAAAATATAGGTTGCCAGGCAACAAAACATATGCCTCAAGCAGTCCACAGAGGTTTCACTTACTTAATGCTTAGTAAATTGGAGAATTTTCAAGACAATAAAAAGTTATCAAGAGTAAAAACTCATGAAGTAATTTGTCAGAAATAATCAAGATTCCTAGAGAATATGCGATTTAGAGCATGTCTTATACAGAAACAATTGTATTTATTCTTAGCATAAAGGGGGGGGGGGGTGGAGGCCGAATGGCTAGCCTGTGCACGCTGTATCATAAGGTCTGTAATTGAGTCACCTGGCATGGTTTCGCTTCACCAGTTGTATGTGACAAGGAATAGGGTCGCCTGACCAACCTTGTGGGTTTTCTCCGGGTCCTCCGGTTTCCTCCCACTGCTAAAGACCCCTACGCGCAAGCGAATTATTGAAATAAAAAGGAACCATGTGTAAGTCCCGAAATTACCTAGTTTGTGTCAAGTGGACGTTAAACCTCATTTCTCTCTCTCTCTCTTAGCATCAACCAGAAAAGAGGTAAATTGGATCATGGAGTTCAAATATAAATATACCAGTACATTAATTTTAAAATATTTTAGAGACTCCCCACCACTCGGCGCCCCTCAGAGGCCACCAATGATAATGTCAATATATTGATTGTTGTAGGAGTTAAAATAAAGACAAATATTCTAAACAAAACGACATTATAACAAATATTCTATTATAATATTTACTTAAAATAGTGATAGTCACAGCTGTTGCAGACATTTATTGATAAAGCTCGAAATTTCAAAATTTCATAACAACGTTCAGGTCAATTATTATTATATGTGACATACGTGCAGTATAATATGACAATCTAATATATTACATGTTTGATTACTCTTATAATAATTTAAATATATTTACAGTTCAATCTGTAGCCAAAAGAAAAACACATTTTGTATGAAAAGATTGAAATCGTGCCAACTAAATAAAGGTATTATAGTAAACAATTGACTTTTTACAGCATCGTCAAATACAACATTGCCAGGCAACAAATATATGCGTACTTTCAGCATTTTGAAAATTGGCTTTCAAGTTTACAGGATCTTGGATAAAATAGTCATAGGGGAATTAACTTTGTGTAAAATTAAAGCATTACCCTAAATTTCAAACGGACTTATCCTTATGACAAGCTTTCAAAAACTCTGACTTGTAGACCATTTGGGTTTTTAATGGGCTATACAACCTTTTATTGACATTCTAGCATCCATTGTAAAAAAATACAGAAATACAATGTCCAGGTATAAATCATCCAGTAATTAATACTTTACTTACCTACATCAGTATGAACAAAAGATCCAACAACAAGATCCATGGCAGATAAAAATAATACTAATAATAACACTAGTTGTAGACGTATAACCCATTTTACTCCTGCTACATTAATACCTATAATATATCATTTAAACATATATTATACAAGAGCTAAATCTGCCTATTGTAGGTCTTTCTTTAGGCCTGAAATGTTATCTAAATTATCAATTAGACATTAATTAACTTATCCAGACCATAATAAACTCTCGATGTCAAGGCTAGCCTTCGATGTTGGCTGGATTAGATTCCTATATGCCGCTTAACGGCCATTGATAATTAAATCAAAACAGTGGATAATCGAGACTATGCTGTTTATATTAATGATTTTAGTAATGATGACCGAGACTATGCGAAAATTTCACCCGCTTCATTCTCGGCTCATAGTGGATCAATTTGACTGAAATTTTCAGCAAATTACCTTTACACTATCTAGTTTTTAACTATTATAGCGAGAACTGCCATCTCTTTATCTTATCTCCCATAATGTATCTTTAACATAATAAACAAATGGTTCAATGATCACAAAAACAGGCAAATCAAACCGATTAAGTCTAGTTATCAGGTGATTCTCTTAGACAATTTGTTAGTGCCTCCATATGGCTAGAAAATATTAATAAATCATACTGCTAAGATACTTTAGAAAGTGAAACGAAATCAGGTTAAAAGTACAAGGTAATGAAATGGACCTTCGTAACAAAAGCGTACTGTCCCAGTTTGGGTAACAGAATGCATCTAAAAATTATTCAGTCCTGAGAACAAGTGAAATGGGTTTTAACATCCTACTTTTTGCATCAATCAGGCTAATAAAGATGGATATATGTCATCCAGTGTGCTACGAGGAAAATTTTGCCTGAGCAGCGGCAATTCCAGTGACTCTTCAATGAATTACAACTGTTTAAAGTTCTTTTATACACACCAACTAGTACGCAGGAGAACCGTTGTCCTGTACCATCAGAACAACTAGACGCTTCACCTGACAGGCTCTCTGCACTGTAACACTGGCACGGGCAAACAATGATGGAAAGTGAGATGTGGGCTTGAAAAAATCGCAAAGCTTTTTCGATCTCTGCTCTAATGCTAATAATCAAAGTAAATAATGTCATACCCATTAACAATATAACTACACCAAAAGCTATTCCTCTTGCTATCCATGGATTAGTTTCACCAATCAACTCCATGACTGATTCACCAAAACCCATCACAGACAGCGAACAACTCACAGCCTGCAAGTATAGAAATAATTTATTTATAAAAATAAATGGATATTAAATAAATCAAAATGTATATATATAATCCAACTATCAGGTTATCAGGGGATCATTCACATGCTACCAATGGTATACACAGGACCGTGTTAGGTTTTGTTTATTGGTTCCAATCAAATGACTACCATTTTCCTTGCCAGGCCTTCCATCTTGCAATAGTTGGAAAGATAGGTTGCCAGGCAACGAAACATACGCCCACAGCAGCTAAATCGTCCGGGCAGTCAACAAGAGTTGTCGCATATTTTTACTTTTTTCGGTAATGACACATTTATAATACATTAAAATCTGATTAAAAGTAACAACTCATTAAGTAATTATCAGAAAACCATTAGAATTTGTTTGGTTTTTATAAAGTTTTAATGATTAGTATACAAAACTTTTAACATCGTGGATTTAGCTGTTCAAGTCATAAAGATTCATTGAAAATCAATATACTTGTTCGTCTCGAGACCTTAAACACTGTGTATAAATTTAAAGTCAATCGGATATTAACTTTAGCGTCCACAAGATTTTTCAAAGTGATCAAGGGCCATAACTCTGGCAAAAATTATCGGAAATCGCTGATAATCAATAGGCTTCTTCGTCTCATGGTCTTCAACACTGTATATAAATTTAAAGTCAAGCGGATATTAACTTTAGCCTCTAGAGCGTCCACAAGATTTTTCAAAGTGGTCAAGGGCCATAACTCTGGCAGTAATTATCGGAAATTGCTAAAAATCAATAGGCTTCTTCGTCTCATGACCTTAAACACTGTGCATAAATTTAAAGTCAATCGGATATTAAATTTGACCTCCAGAGCGTCCACAAGATTTTTCAAAGTGATCAAGGGCCATAACTCTGGCAAAAATTATCAGAAATAGCTGAAAATCAATAGGATTCTTCGTCTCATGACATTATACACTGTGTATAAATTTAAAGTCAATCAGATATTAACTTTGACCTCTAGAGCGTCCACAAGATTTTTTGAAGTGATCAAGGGCCATAACTCAGACAGTAATTATCGAAAATCGCTGAAAATCAATAGACTTCTTCGTCTCATGACCTTAAACACTGTGTATAAATTTAAAGTCAATCGGATATTAACTTTAGCCTATAAAGCGTCCACAAGCAATTGTAGACGTCGGACCGACGGATGAACGGACGGACGGGGGCGACATCAATATACGACCACATTTCAATGTGGGCGTATAAAAAGCCTAATACTTTCATGACTAATATCAAGATCTCACCGGGGAGGGCCTCCATGTAAATGACCCAGTGCCAACACCATACTTAGAAAGCAAACATCAAGACAAATGAGTAAATTTACAATGGAAGGCAAGGCGACCAGATATTTATAAATGCTAGGTTTCTGGCGAGTGAACATATATATATCTTGAAGTCCCCAATTAACACTATAGCTATCTGAACTTTTCTCCGTAAAGATAACGTAATCAGCAATGATCCCGGTCGACTGTCACTCTTGCTTACTTCCTGGTTTGAAATTGGTCAATCCCATTGTCCTGTGCGAGGAAATTCTCATTGCGCATGCGCTGTATTTATCAGAAGTTTATGAGACAGCTGACAGCATGGCTAGCAGACGAATCAAACCTATATCGTCTTACTTTACTGGTAAAGTAACTTTGTCTTGCAGTGAGTCTCGGTCGGGGGAAAATGATGATAGTCATGCTACTGACGCTACACGACCCAAACAAGCAAAATTACAAGCTTCGCCGTCTTCGTCTCGCAGTGAGTCCCAGTCAGAAAAAAATGTTTAAAACATCTTTTATTATTATTATAAATTATAGGATGATAAGTTGAAGAGTTATGTATGTTCACAATATAATTTAGCTATATCATACAACAAATTATTCTAATCTTCAGACTTGGCAACTGAAAATTTTGTTTGGCTAGTGGTTTCAAATTGCTGTGTAGAGCCTTGGAAGGGAATTATTTGTGGCTATTCAATAGTTATCATAACCCTAAACAACTGAAGTGAAAACTTAATATGGCTTGACTGTGAACGGAACACATATGTGTACTTTAAATAGAAATATGAAATAATTTTATTTACCTGAGCAAAGCAGTAAACAATACCAATACTTCCACCTATCCGTCCACCTAGCACATGTGATATAAGAAAATATACACCCCCTGCATCCATCCGACATCGTTCACACACACCAATCGCACTTAAAGCTACAATAAGTACTATAGATACGGACAGAAACACGGTTACTATAGATAATCCTATACCAGCATTACCCTGAAATACAATAATATACACTTATTTAAAAATACTGTTCAATAGCATATCGTCGGTGAAGTGTCAAAAGGGTGTATCTCAGGAAATTAGTCAAATATACTTTTTTGCATATTTAAAATCTCCCAATTAATATGCACATTTCTATCTAAGCTGTGTATCTCTACGCCTATTACAACTGTTCTGGGTATCATGTGTCCAAATGTTGTATCTTGATTTGTGGAAATTTTGAAATGCAAAAGGTTCTATTTCTTAATCTTTAGAAATTCTTAGATACATTACCGACGATATATATACTATCTAAGGATAATCCTATACCAGCATTACCCTCAAATACAATAACATACTGTTAACAAATTGAAGGTACAACAACTTAACCCTATACCAGCATTAGCAATCCTTTCCCTAATTTCTCCAGCGAAAAATGTCAACTCAATGAAACCATTTAATGTACCGGTACTGTTGAAAAATATGAATGGCGATTTAAAGTCGTCCTTTTCTGCACCAAGCGAACTTATCTAGATTTGCATACATTATGCAGTGTGTGCTATGATGGAAATTTTGCCCAGACAGTGGTCTTTTTTCCTCCTACCCTTTGTTAAATTCCAACTCTCAAGCATCTTTTATGTGCATGCAAGAATGTTCAAGGGACTTTGTTTTTTAGTTTCCAACACCGGGAAGACATGGTTAGGGAGCCAGCCCCATACTCATTCAGCCACCATGGCCCTATTGTTGATAAAGGTAGATAGTATATCAGTAGCATATACATACTGAAATATTTTGCAGGTAAAATAACAGTTAATTGCAAACATGTTGAAGCCATTGACAGCAGAGCTACTACCCATTCTATCAGGGGATATGTAACATGTTGGGTTTTTTTGTTGGGGTTTTTGTTTTTTTGTCCTCTTTGTTTCCTCCCACAGCTAAAGACTCAAACGTGCAAGCAATAAAAATAAACCATATGTTAGTTCCAAAATGACCTAATTTGTGTTGAGTGGACGTTAAACCCCATTTTTCTTTCTCTGTTAAAAAGACAGAATATACTTACAACTATCCAGCCCATTCGTAAGAAAATAACAACAGACAGAATGTTGATCAAACAGGAAGTAAATACACCATCCCATGTACCAAATAATACTGGTGCTGATATAAAAAAATTCGATTTCCACCATGGTACTTCTGATAAATCCTAGAAAATCAATTATACAAATCGATTATCCTAGTAACATAAAACTATATAGCTGCTGTTTAATCAAACATTTAAGGAATGGAGAGGTACAATTTGGTTTAAAACACTGCCCCCCACCCCCCAATAAAAAAAAAACGACTCCATCATCAACATCCTGTGACCTTGAATATAGTTTGGATGATACAGGAGTAGACCTCTGCGTTATTGGTAATCAACAACCAAATACTAGAGCGTACAAAGTTTCATTATCTTCAATGGTTTATCAGATATGACTCCGGAAAAAAATAGTATACCAAAAAACTAAGTCAAATATATTTGCATGGAAAAACTAAAAATATTATTAAATAAGAGAAATGTCTAATTAGCAAAAGATTATACAAGTCGGGTGATATCACCCTAGATGGAAAAGAACATTAAGCGTGACGACCAACAACAGCAAAATTCAGTAATTGGTTGATGTGTGTACGCAGTTTCATAAAGATATCCTGAATGGTATATGAGATATATTCCACAACCAAAACTGGCATGGGCGACGCCCTTTTCAATACCTCTCCCTTAACATAGTTGGGTGCTGGATCAAAAATATCAGTACCTGATCCTCTCTGAATAGTTCATTTTGATTTCCGTAATCTGTCGACTGGTAGGCTCCATGTTCCACTTCACTCTGTGGATGATGTTTGGCTGACTGTTGTTGTTGATCCAAACTTAAACCAAATCGACTCCAATCTGGTTTCTTGGACTTTGTCCTCTTTGTAGAACCTTCTGACATTAATGTCGACTTTTCTCCCTCACCGACGTCAGCCATTTTGAGCCCAGGTCAAGAAATTTTGTTGATTTAAAGCTAATTACTACACTGTTGAAATGTCATGTTTTGTAAAAAAAAAGCGGATCATCAACAATGATAATGTTTTTTGGTCATCATTAAAATTAAATTATATTTATTCAGAGTTTTAAATTGTTTAAATGGCTATCTGATCCAGACTTGCTATATCTGTTATCTGACTAAGACAGGAAGCTGGATTATTATGCCATTCTTTCTGAAATATAAAATAAATATATTGATAAACAATACTGATTTTTCTACATATAGTTGGTAAATTATATATTAATATGAAATGAAATGGGGTTTAACATCTTACTTTTGTGAACCAACCTGGTTAATAAGGAAAGACGTACGGCATACGCCATGAACGACCTACACTTGTTTCGATTTCCATCTGTCAGGGAATCTTTAAAGTACTTCAATTATGGGACAGGACCGTTATTTGCCGTTCCATCTGAATGACTAGATACTTTTCCTTTATCACTGACAAAGGGAAACTAGGCTGAAATACTGTGAGGCAGCAGTGAGATCGAACCACAGACCACCTGTTTGGTGAGCAAGCGCTATGAAAATATAGTTGTTTCTATGACGATGTTGCCTAATTACCAGTATTAGATTTAACGGGTCAATTCCTCTTCAGTTTACATGAAGGGATTATCAGGTTGCGAGCTGTAGGAAATGTAATATGCACTACACAATTTATAAAACAACTTTATGTTGTTGTGCTTTTTATATAAAAAAAAACTCCATTGGAATGGGGTTTCAACTCATGGAATGGAATAGAATGAAATAATTTTTCAAGTCTAGTCAACACCATGCTATGGCCATTTTGAGACTAATCACTAAACTATGGTAGATTTAATTTCTATGTGGTTACTTTTTCAATGTGAAAGGGGGGTGGGGGCATTCCAGGTAAATTTGATTTCTATTGCAAATTAAGTGCAAGAACATGACTCCACAAAATAATAAAACACAAAGAGGAAAATCACAACACACTTAGCATAACTCCACAGACAATAAACAAACAGGGAAACCATGACAAGCTTTTAGATAAGCCAGGATTGGACAACTTTAGGCAATTTGGAGTATTCAAATTGACAAATTGCATCTCATACAAAATATCAACAGCTTTTTCTATAGGATTTTTTTATAAGGCCACCCCTACCACTGAGCACATTTTCCAAAAGTTGTGACTCTTCAACAATTTCCTTAATTCTTTACTTTAATTGTACAATACAAGTAAAATCTATACACACTAATTACACAATATGGTCCTGTTGCACTAATGACTGACATTCGTTCTTGTACCTGTATTGTAAATGTGTCCACATGTTAAATTTCTGTCTGTCTAATTGTTTGTCCTATGTACATAAAAAAATTTCACCTATCCATTATTTTCATGCAAATCACCATGTACAATGTAATTGTAAATGTATAATATAGCATTGTCAGCGGTATCACTTTGGTGGAAGCAGACATTAAATTATGCTATTTCACACAAATGTGAAAATCTAAGCAGAAACAAATGCCACATTAAGGTAATGTTTCTATCTCTGTTAACATTTTTACTTAATTTAATCTTTTGAAGTTAGATGGCACATATAATAATATTTGACATAGAACATAAAATGTTGGCCATACCTGGGTATGTACTCAAGTAATAAATCCTGTGATCAACTATAATTAGTTAACACCATGCAGGAGTCAGTAAATAATAAAACAATGTGACTGTAATGTAGTTCTTTCAAATAATCCACCTGAGAGATTGATGATTATGTTAGTGTCTATTAGTGATTAACAGAATCATGGTCTTCTGTCAATAACAGTATGTCAGCCTGTAGAACAGTTTCTAATCAATACCCACCCACTTCTTACACTAAACCAACATCAAGGACATACATGTAGAATTCAATACAATGTCTTTGCATGTCTATTGATTATCATTAAAGCTATTTTTTCAAACATTTCTTATAACAGACCTCAGTGCATGATGCTTTTATTGTTATTTTTAACAGATGCATGTGTGTAATGTATCTATAAGATAGCTAAAATCAGCATATTTATGAAGATACCGGTACCAAGCCGGTTACTGTTGTCCTATGGGCACGGTGCTGTGACAGCAGATATTAGATTATTTACAGTAATAATACATGAGTCATTTTATTTTCCATACATAAACAAGAACCGACATTCCTCAATATCAAATTATGTATATTTTTGGTAGGCACAGTATGTAATAACTAAGTATAAACATTTACATTACACATTTGAATAATTGTGTTTCACAGTACATGTATGTAGTAGATACAACTACAAGAAATACATATCAAACAGTAATATATCATATCATTTGAAATTATTGAACAATAATGTAGAGATAATAAAAATACTGAAGTCCCTGCATGATATCTATCTATAAATAATCATTAAAACATACCCTAATCTACATGAAAATATTTCCTCTAGCCACCATTATCCATTCCTGAATCT
The DNA here is from genome assembly GCF_932274485.2 of Patella vulgata. Classification (NCBI taxonomy): domain Eukaryota; kingdom Metazoa; phylum Mollusca; class Gastropoda; family Patellidae; genus Patella; species Patella vulgata. The sequence goes on from NC_065881.2 coordinate 20,982,581, forward strand.
ATTCATAATCATACAACAAATTAACATTTCATTGGCCACCAACTACTGATTGTAGTTCTCATTGGAGGAATGAGAGAGTGTATTGATTTTTTAACATGGCTAGTAAGACAGCTGTTAGTCTCTGCCATGTGGCCATATGACACAGTAATGTGATATATTAAACACTTATTACATGCAAAACTGCTTAAAATTATGCACAAGCTGTGATATGAGATACAGTTGTTGAAATAGTAGTTTAGTTAATATTGATGGTTTGGTCCTGTGAGGCCGTTGACAACATTATTTATTATGCTGAATTGTAATTATTACAATAAGGAGGTTTGGCCTCTGGCTCTGGTTAGTTCCTACTCCTAGACTTTATTATTATAATGAAACATTGATTAGTTGGTGATAATTACTTAGATACATATGTATATATATCCGGTCAAACATTAGCGCAGCAGGACCATACCATGTAATCAAATGCATAGAGATTTTACTTTTATCACACAATTAAACTACAGACTTATAAAATTGTTGGAGAGGTTTAACTTTAGAAAATTGAGCTCAGTGGTAGTGGTCACCTTAGGAAAAAATCCTATAGAAGAAATTTTGTTCTGTCGATATTGTGGAGAAACATATATAACAGATGAGCATTCTATATAGTTATCTGTAAAATTCTGGTGTTGACCATACTTAAACCAATTTAACAATATACTATATTTCCTACAGAATAATGTAAGAAAAATTTAATATTCTATAGGCTACTACAGATTTATTAATATTATTTATAGCTCACTATAGGAATTTAGTGGTGCCCTAAGATGGATTCTGTAGAAATTACCGGTATATAGATTCCATCAGAATTCACCTAATTTAGTGTCATATCAAATAACAAACTATAATAAGCTTACCATGAAATTAAAATAAAGTCTTAAATGAATCTTCCAAATTGTATATACTGGTAAAATGAATGAAATTGTGATGTTGTCGCTCAAAGAAATCAGTGCAACCCACCCTGGCACCCTCTAAAAAATGCCAACTGGTCTATATAATGTTAAATTAGATTAGCTTTATGTGATTTTGTTACCGTATTTTATTAACACATAACCTCATTTAACTATTGTTTTCAGTTATATCAAGCACACGACACAACTTGTTATGTTTCTGAGTAGTTGACCAAAAATCGAATCCAAATTAATCTACAGAGAGAAAAATAAAATTAATAAGCTATAAATCTCAGTTTAGAAGATATCATGTCCAAATACATTGGTGGTCGATGTACTTTCGATCATAAGAACTGTCATTAAGTCAAGTGGCATGGTTTCTATCCCATTACCTCATTAAGGATTTGAGTTGGGTTGCAATATTTCAAACAAAATCCACATAATAAGCCCACCCTATTCCTTGCTATATATACAGGCCTATATAGTATATATGTCACAGTCTGCATCAATTTTCCCAAAAGTTGTTTTTTTAGGAGTTATTTCATAGTCATTCTACCAAACACCTTTTAATACTGCATGCTATTGTTATTGGCCCTCCTGCTAATTAATTTCAGTGAGCTTTGATTGAATCAGATTTTGATCTTTAAAAAAATACAGTTTTATAAGTTTTACTTGTTTACTTTTTTTTTAGATAGATCTAGGCCTACAAACTTCATTTGCATTTTTTGGGCACATGAATGGTAATTCAGAAAAATTGAAGAGAAATGTTATGTAATGGTACTAATAACATTCAGATCTGTTACCTAAAGAAAAGTAAATACCGAGGGAGAAATAAAGTGCGCACAGACTGACAGAGCCCGTTCCTAAAGCCATTAAGGCTGTTCAAGGCTGTTGTCACTAAAACAGTACCACATGGTAAATGAAAAAGCACAGATAAAACTGTTATGTTATTGTTATGCGACCAATATTATTTGGAAAAAAATATACTATGGACATGATACCAATAACGCCCTGTTGCCTTCACTTCATTCATTCCACATTTCTGCAATATTTTCTGATTTCTGTGTTTGTTCATCATAAAACTAAAATATGATCAAGGGGAAATAAACGTGTTTAATATTTTATGTTACCTCCCCTTAACTGTACATCGGCGGATGGACATTCAGTGTGCAGACGACCCACAAGTTCACAAACGGAATGGTTCCACATATCACTCACTGAGTGAGTGCTGTCAGCTGCAGTGTATATTCGCTAAGCCGCCATACAAGAAGGCCTTCGCAATACCTTTGTGAAACAGAATGGGGCGGTTTGATCAGGACTCATGCCGTTCTTAGAAATGAAATGCAAAATGTGACATGAGACAAATGCCAATAATTCAGTAGGCCTAATGTAATTATCAGAAATTAATATAACAATTCATGTTGTCGGTAGCACTAGCACGCCGCGGCTAGCAGTTACAGTTACAAACTCCTCATACTATTTGGTAAAAGCTGTGATTTGCAAACACCAATAATTTTGTGTCATATTTATACTGGCTTGAGTTTAAACTTAAAAGAGATATAAAATGGGGTTTAATGTCCTTCTTTCTGCTCCAGACCAGTCTAACTGAGTAATGGAGACAGACATATGCCATGCTGTGTATGTGTGCTATGAGGGAAATTTTGCCCGAACAGCGGTACTACTCTTATATTGAATTCCAACAGTCAAGGGTTCTTTTACGTGCACTGCAATGTGTACCTGGAACCGTGCAGTTTTTTGCCCAAACAGGTGTACTACTCTTATATTGAATTCCAACAGTCAAGGGTTCTTTTACGTGCACTGCAATGTGTACCTGGAACCGTGCAGTTTTTCGTCCCATTTGAACAACTGTTGAATTAGAAATGGTTCCACTACTCAGCTGATGTCTTCCGTCTTGCTCCAGCCACAGTAGTGGACCGTCCTATAAGCTATAAAGGCCTTCCTTTGAGCAAGTTTTGTAGTGACTAAAAAAAGTTACTGGCCCATAACTCCCAATAACACTGACACCAAATTGTACTGTACATGGCTTAACATATAATAAACCAATTCCCATTGACATAAAGGTGAAACCTTACCGTATAATTATAGGCTAATATGATTTGATTAAACCCAACTGCTATGGGAAATTTCTGTTCAGTTTAAAATGGCTGCAGAACAATAATCAATAAGATTATGATTTCAGTGTTCCACTCTTCACTATTTGTAACATAATTACTATTTGCATGCAAACTGTGAAGATATGTGTTGAAAATTTTGCAATTGAACCCAATTTTACTTGCTCAAAGCCTTGAATAGTGTATCAGTTGCAGCCGTAGATAAGAATTATCATGACTAAAAATTGCAGCTACTGACTGTTGAATAGGCCTTAAGCCTATTCATATATTAGATGACAAGAAGTATAAGTTGTAAAAGAGTTTATTCCAGTTCACTATGATCAAAACTAGAACTCAATGCTATGTCCTCCCACACTGACAACCACAAGTCAACTGACCTCTCTCACTGGAGTGTACACTCTCTCACACATACAACCTTACATTAAATGGATAACACATAGTATGATACTAACTATATGACACAACTATACATTATCCTACACCACTGATAAGGGGGAACCATGCCTTAAGCTTAAAGAAGATGCATGTTTATACAATTCCACAATCATGGTTGATGCATGGTTTCCAGCCCATGGGACCTTATTCACGAAAACTTAAACTAAGATACAATCGAAATTTTAAGAAATATTGCAATTCGATTGGCTGACCAGTAAAATCAATTTGCATATATCCAATTTGCATATTGGTCAGCCAATTGAATTGCAGTATTTCTTAAAATTTTGATTGTATCTTAGTTTAAGTTTTCGTGAATAAGGGCCCATGGTCTAGTAAAATGTCAGCCTGTATACTGTACCACTAATGAGATGAGACAATAACTTATTTTAGCTATTCAAGTTATCTCAAATCGTTAAAAATCAATTACAAGCAATTATGGATGACAAACTGACAGACATTAGTGACAATAATATATACACATGTAGGACTAGGACCACATTTCAATGTGACCATAATAAAATTAATTCACATAAAAATAAAGAGAGAAACAGTACAAACTTAATATAACATTTATTCATACAAGGAATTTAGTGTTAACCAAATCAAACCTAATACATGCATTGGAAATAACTTGCAAAAGTTTTTGATTAAGTCTTAAGAATACAGACAATAACAATATGTAAATATTAACATAATATATGTAGCATAATATCATAATAATCACAATTGCACAATATGGCCGACAATTACTATTTTAATTAAAGCGCAATTTTATTGATGGTCCTTTCCTCGTTATCGAGAAAATGATAATGAATATATGTTTGAAATATCGTAGCTTAAAAGCTTTATATATATCGCTGACATTGACATTTTTATTGGACTTTTATTTAAAACTATTGCATTTAGGCCCAATAATGAAAATATAAATGAACAGTTACGTGTATATGTCTTTGGTTTTGATCTTTAAAAACAGATGGCTTGGGTCAAATTATCATACAATTCCATTTGTGTACACCTATATGGTACATACATGGATTCCACTGTACAGATATCACACTTGAGATTCCACAATCCCATACATATTAAAATATAATTTGTAAAATACATATAAATATATTGGCACAGACTAGCAGAATAATAAACATTAAAGCAAATTTTCATACACATTTAGGCCTATTGGAGAGTAGTTTTTTTTTCAAGACTAAATTATGGCACAAACTGACACATTGGAAGACACTGATATGGAGAGACGATATGCTACATATGTATGATGGTGACCTCATACTGGATATTTGTAAAAATGTAAATTTCTCTCAAAAAGTAACATGCATTAAGTACAATGTAAAAATATTAGCATGAGCATTATTACTAGGCTAAGATTGATATACACATGTTAAATTGTGATATTAACAAATAATACCAATTACATGAATCAGATTACAGCAATACAAGTCTCAGTTATTTTCTTTTATTTTTCAGATTATTTATTCGCCCGGGTGAAATGTTTCTACCTATATTTAAGCTTATAACTTCGCGAGTTTTTGAGCAATTTTAATAATTACTTTTTCTTGTTAAGATTCTTTATATAACCCATGACATTGTGACAGGAAGTGACCGTGAATATGAAAGCTTTCATATCTGCCTGGGAGATCTATTTATTATTATTATTTTATTGTTTGTTATTTTCCTGCAAATCTTATATCTGTGAATCTAACCATAGGATCTTTCTGAAACTTTTACCTACCCCACAAGATTGGGTGGTAGCTTTGGAATGAATATATTTACAAAACGTTTTACGAATCCGAAATCACCGAATTTTACAAACGAAAGCATTTGACCTACATTGCTGTAACTTTGTGACTATTTGACCTATTTTACTAAAAAAAAATTTCTTTGAGTACCTTGAAACATTTACCTCAAATCTGCTATTTCCGATTTTTGAATTTCGAAAATGACCTCATTGACATTTCGTAAAACCAAATTGGTGACTTCTTTAATATAAGAATGATTTTTATGAAATTTGGAATGTAGGTAGTAGATCATTGACTCAACGTCAACGATATCATTAGAAATGTCCTAACTTATCCCCCTTAAAACAGAACACATATTTTATGGGAAACAATCACTGGTTTTATTCTAAAAGCATGTTTTGACAAGTATCCTCTTAGCACAACATGCCCTGCTATATGGCACAACATACCCCTTCAGAGAGAGAGAGAGAGATGGGGTTTAACGTCCACTCGAAACAAACTAAGGTCATTTCGGGACTAACACATGGTTCAATTTTATTCCAATAATTCGCTTACGCGTAGGGGTCTTTAGCAGTGGGATGAAACCAGAGGACCCGGAGAAAACCCACAAGGTTGGACAGGCGATCCTACTCCTTGTCACGTTTTTATACAATGCAATATTGAGATATTTCAATTTTCAATACAGAATGTAGAAATATTGCAATACAATTTTGGCAGTTGGAATTCAATGTAAGAGTAGGCTGTAGCGCCACTGTCCGGGCAAAATGTCCCTCATAGCACACAGTATGGCGTATGCCCATCTTCATTAGCCCAGTCGCAGCAGAGCAGTAGGACGTTATTCATGGGTATTAATGAACTAGTACATATATATACTCAATAACAGACCTTATGATATAACGTGCACAGTACACTAACCATCCAGCCGTCCACCATCCTCAATTACCCAGTGTACTCATTCCGTTCTACTCCACTATACCCTGGGTTAATCCATAGGGTTTCCACGATTTCAAATTATCTGCCCTGGCCTAGAATGTAGCTACAGTCTACGAACCAATCAGAAAACAGTTTACAAACCAATCGTTTCGCCTTTGTTTTTATAAGGGTAGATAATCAAATTCATGTCGATTAACTGAATGATTTATGTAAATAATGTATATATTTATAATTTATTTATATTTAATTGTATTATCAAAATCTGTAGTATGTGTTGTTGATTTCAAATATGTATAACATCTATATGTTTGACTTTTGTTGTTATTATTACTGTTCGTTCTTTGTCTGAAATATGTCATTCTGTTATGTTTATTATTATTTAACTTATACTTGGCAATTTGATTTACAGTAACAGTAAATTTGTCTGCGATATCACCTCGGTGGAAGCGGACGTAAAATACAACTAACTAACAACAACAATTTACAGTAACTTATCTTTGATATCACGTGGACTTAAAACTTTGGGAACGAACGAACGATTCTAAATAAAACTAATGACCCTACATTATTATTTGAACGTCTCGTCTCCATTAAGATAATATAAAATTGGTTGTTAATAATTACGCATTTAGAATAGGCCAACTCCTAACATCGTCGGATGAGAGTTACTTCCCTTTGCCAACTTCCTTTTTAAATAACAATTTATGGGGTTGGTCTATAAAAATACCACAATCATCAAGGGCGGATAACTTGAAAACGTGTCCCCCCCCCCATAGATTAACCCAGGGTATAGTGGAGTAGAACGGAATGAGTACACTAAGTAACCGAGGATGGCCGTCCACCCACCCCTACCCCCTGTAATTATCGGAAATCGGCTTATTGGCTCATGACCTTATTGACTGTGTATAAGATAAGTTTAAGGTCAATCGGATATTAACTTTAGCCTCTAGAGTGTCCAGAAGATTTTCAAAGTGATCAAGGGCAATAACTCTGACAGTAATTATCGGACATCATTGACCTTAAACACAGTGTATAAATTCAAAGTCGGACAGACCAATGAACAGGGGTGACAACAATATACGACCACATTTCAATGTGGGCTGTCGGCATATAAAAATGGGTATAATACTATATCAAACAGCTATAAGATCATTTGGAGAATAGCACAATTTCTTATCAAACCACAGGTCAACCCTATCAATCGTTTTTGAATAGTTTTGTATATTATGTACTCTATGACAAACTTCACACATGGCCGGTGTCTCATATTGATGATGCACAAACACAACTTCATTATTTATCACTGTGGGCAAAACTTCATATAAACTTAAATACTGATCCTTACGTTTTAATATTTTCATATAAGCCTCGTGATTTGAACTTAGGTAATGTAGATGATCCGCTAAATCTTTAATAGTTTTAAAATCTTTGGAATCTATAAATGTTCCAGCAGGAATATATTTTCTATAATTTGCCCCGCCACGAGCCACCAAAATATAATCACTGTTAAAATGATAAAAGAATTTTTCTGTTATATAATCTTCACAAAATGCACTTTCAAATGCGAGATAGAATTTATATGTCGAATTAACCATATTCATAAATTCCACATCTTTGTTTCGCGGCCAAAATATGCCACATTCCCCATAAATATCAACTTTGATGTATTTTTGTAAAATTTTGACAAATTCCCATCTTTTACTATCCACATAGCAATTACTAACCATCCAAGCTATATTCTTAGTTTTATTTTTAACCAACAAATTTAGATCACGGTTGTAAAACTCTGACAAGGTTTTCTTACTAACTACACCATAAGGAGCAATAATGTCAGAGTCACTTCTGTAAAACATTGTCCAGTTGAATAAAGATCGCCAGAGCGATTTTCTAAATGCATTATCTACAGTCCAAGACCCAGTCAGTGGTTCTGTGTCATGTAGAATCCAAACTTGGTCAGTGTTGTGTCTCTTAGGCGGATTCCAATATTTCATAATCTGGGCATTAAATAGTACAGCAGCACTCACACTCATGTATACTGTATTTGTAGTCAACAAACACTTGTCTGGACACTCTTTTAAAGGCTGGAGATTGGTCGTGTCATTCACATATCTGGGTGGAACATGCCATAAGATTATCTTTGTATCTGTAAAATTATGTGTTATGTCCAGATTTGGTTGCAGTTTGTTGTTTATGTATGTATGCAACACACCTTTTTCTTGTATTAACTTCACCCTGATATCAGCTGGCTTTATATACACTAAATATACATACACTGGCAAGAAGGTTATTAATCCTATAAATTTTAGGATTTGTTTACATCTCCTGCAAAAGAATAGAGAAAAAGAAACATTAAAGGAGCTAAATTGCTAATATTTGGGTCCTAGAAATTGACACAAATAGGTTGTAACACATATAATAATGTAATATGAATGTATATAGACTGATTTACATTCAATCGTTTGTGTTTTTACTCTAATTTTTAAATCAGTTAGCGTCTGGTTATTCCAATCTACACCGGTAGTATTTATTGTACATGCTCTCCAGTTAAGAATATGGCGTCACCGTTTGACACGACTTGTGGAATATGTCTAGCCTTATTCTCTGTATGCCTCGTTACAAATGGTGCTCAAATGCATTCTGGTACATGATTTGTGTACCAATGGTAAAATGTTTATTTTGTCTTAAATATTGGATATCAGAAGCCCACATTTTACATCAATGTTGATTTAAATTGACAAATAACTCGTGTTTTCAATGTCGAGGACATTGGATGATATTGAATTAAAGACTTAGCTAGTTTAAAAAATGCAGTTTACAGCATAAATTGCTAGGCAACAAAACATACACCCTACACCCACCATGAGCTAAGTCGTCCAAACACCTTTTATTTAAAGATGCATCAAGGTTTAGACATTTCACCTTTCTTGCTACAGTGTATAATGATTTAAAAATAGATAATAAAAAATGACTATATTGAAAATTTCAGTCAAATTACTTTATCCTGAGGAAGGTTAAGAGTGTTTTGAAAAAAAAATAGCCGATTGTCAAGTTTCATTGTCATGATAATAAAACAAAGTCTCTATTGTCAGTCCTTTTCTTGAGCGACATCCATTTCAACGTCAACCGATTATATATGGCACAGATTGTCTAATCCATTTAATATTTCAGCCTTTCAATGTTCCAGAGTGTTGATTATGATTTATACAGTACAGTAGAATCTGTATGAGCAGCCACTCCTATTCAGCGACATCTCCTTTTAAGCGGTCACGATAAATTCCCCCCGTAGAAATTCTGTTGTTTTATCTCTTTATTCAACGGTCACTATTTTACTAATAAATTCAACAAAACATCGCCCATTCAACGGCCATTGTTGAATGATAGCATCTTGTCGTTCTTTGTAACACCCCCGCTAATCCCGTGAGTAGTAGTTAATTAACTGGACCCCCACTGATCAGGTAAAAAGAAATGTAAACATAACAATCAACCCGGGATTATCTGTTAATTAATCTTTTGTTTTATTAAACGACTAACCTGATCATTGTTTTCACGCGGAACGACACATTATTTGATACTGATTGAATAAAATAAAAGTACCGAGTTTTGTCACGATCATCAAGTATCTCTCTTAGCGCCTCCTATAATATTACATACAGAGTTACACCCCCTGTAAATAGGTGATAAAATTAGCGATGTTTTTTGTTCATGTGATTTTTTGATAAAATAAAATGTATTCATCGATTTTCTTCACAAAAATGGAAAAATATTATCGAATGCATCACAATGACAGACAGTAGTATCGAAGGTTGGTACAAAATGACAAGTTTACAGAAGTTATGTCCGAGATTTGAGTAAAGAATTTTCGTCCGGCGCAAGATTCAACGACGGCCAAATTTACCGCTTCCAATGCATCCAAGCGTAATATTTAATTTATGTCGGCACAAAAAGCAACGAGATTTATTAAGAGGCCACTCCCGTTAAGTTATGTCCGAGATTTGAGTAAAGAATTTTCGTTCGGCGCAAGATTCAGCGACGGCCAAATTGACCGCTTCCAATGCATCCAAGCGTAATATTTAATTTATGTCGGCACAAAAAGCAACGAGATTTTATTAAGAGGCCACTCCCGTTAAGCGGTCAGTTGTGAAAATTCCCTTGGGTGGCTGCTTAATGCAGATTCTACTGTATATCATTACAAAAATTTAAGGTCCAATCAGGTACTTAGCCAGCATGCACTTAAAACAACCCTTAAGAGTGTGAAATAGATGAAAAGTTGCGGGGTAAAGATCGATCTGGGCAAAATTTTAATCATACATGTAGCCGACAACATGACAATGCTCCCATTCGCTTGATTCATAATTCATTCCTCTGCAACTGAACGGGGGGGGGGGGGTTGGATGACCGAATGGTTAGCACGTGCGTGCTGTATCATACGGCCTGTCATTGAGTCAACTGGCGTGGTTTCGAATCCCCGGTTGTACGTGACAAGGAGTAGGGTCGTCTGTCCAACTTCGTGGGTTTTCTCCGGGTCCTCCGGTTTCCTCCCACTGCTAAAGACCTCTACGCGCAAGCGAATTATTGAAATAAAATTAAACCATATGTTAGTCCCGAAATGACCTAGTTTGTGTCGAGTGGACGTTAAACCCAATTTCTCTCTCTCTCTCTCTCTGCAACTGAACGATTCAGGTCTTATTTACAGAGGGGGGGGTGGGTGTTCGAATGGACTAATGCATGCACTTTAGATCATAAGGTCTCTTTATTGAGTCAATTAAGTGGTGTGCAATCTGATTAAAATACAGATCTATATTTCGTTTTGTTTCTTATACTTTCGATGGCCTACACTACATAAAGATTTGACCAGCTGTATTAGAAGGTTGCGTCAGGTGTCATACGAGTGGCTTTATACCTTATGACGTCAGCCATTGATTAATCAATCAGCGTTAACGTTTCTAGTGGTTTACACACAGTTCCGTGCACCTCAAGTCAAACACTCACTGTAACAGACCGTTTCATTGGCTAATCCCTCACAATACTCACATCATCCAGAACGCTGGTTATATAACAACTGGTGTGGCGCCAGTCAGGGTAAGCATACTCTTCCGGACACCTGTTAACACTGTTTGTTGTGTATTTTGTACATGGCGAACAGTCCATTTGCTGATTACACTATTTTGCCTATACCGTTTTTTTAGGTCCCTTTGTTACAACTTCCAAATTTGCTTGGACATGACATTTTGAAGGGCATTTTAAAACAAACACTACGATTTTCAGTTAAAAATGACAATTTGGCATGTAGAACAGTTCTGGTATATTATCAAATATGGATATAATTATTGTGATATGAGTTGAAATAATAGTGGATTTGGTTACAATTTCCAAACTTGCTTGGAAATCGTATTTTGAGGGGCCTTTTGACCCAAAAACGTTTATTACTATTTTAAAGATACATTAATTATGGGAGATTCGATAACGAGTTGGGCTCAGTTGGCAGTTCTCACTATAATAGTTAACAACTAGATAATGTAAAGGCAATTTGCTGAAAATTTCATTCAAATTGATCCACTATGAACCTGGAAGTAATTTAAGCGATAGAAATTTCCGTCTAGCCTCGATCATCATTACTAAAGTCAGTAGCCTACAATAAACAGCATAGTCTCGATTATCCATTTAATCGTTAAATCATGAAGGAAAGTTATGCAGTAAATCGGCTCATAATCCACTAAAGATCGCAGGCTAGCGATGCCATCTAGATTTGATTATGGTCCTTATAGGTTAATTAATGTCTAATTAATAATTTAGATAACATTTAAGGCCTAAAGAAAGACCTGCAATAGACAGATTTAGCTCTTGGATAATGTATGTTTAAATTAAAAATGATTTGGTATAAAGAAAGGTATATTATATATAAAATATCGATATACATGTACATTATACAGGCTCGATGACAGTTAGGGGGGTGGGGGGCAGAACCTGAAATGCCCAGAAAAAAAATTTGTGTTTACAGATAAAATAAAATAAAAATTTTTTATCACTTTACCCGTCTGCCCGAAAAGTCAGATTGCCCGAAAGTACGCCTACGGATGAGTTGAAATAATGTTGGATTTGCTACCTTGTTTTATGTAATAAATATCTATCTGTAGGCTACATTTGTACACATCAGGCGCAGATCCCCCCTCCCGCTCAGCTACATAAAATATTTTTGTAAAAATCAACACTTTTTATGAGAAAAATTTCTCGGCCATGTGCTTATCCTTTATCGTCAGATGTGGGACTGGATGGCCACTCAACAAAGCACGAGATAATGATATATAGACATATATTTATGTGATATCACAATTGATGCTTTGCATCCATGAAATTGTTGAATCACAATTTCATTGTATTAATTCATAAAAAAATTGACGTCAAACGAGGTGTTGAATTTCTCTGTTTAAAAAGCTCAATGTGTATATACTATATGCGCCAAAATGACGATAGAGACCATGCTGGAGAGGGGGGGGATACACTGTCTCAAGAACCTGGCAAACCCCCTCCTGAAAAAATTCCTAGATCGGCCCCGGCACAGGTATATAAATTATGTTGTTTTGTTCTTACCGTTGCAGAGTTCTCATCTTAAAGCTTATTTGCTTCCAATATTCATATTCCTCTAGTTGGTAATTCTTCTACTCTAGTCACGGAAATAATATTACCGGAAACAACCATATTATATTAGGCTACTCTGATAATGATATTTGTTACCAAACCATACCATTAATGGCATTATCACCACTTTTGTTCACAACACTTGTATATATTCATCATTGGCATTGCCGATTTTGATAATGGTATATCAGGCATGACAGCGTAAAATGACCTTTCTGTAACCCAACTTGGTGAGTAAGCCCGACGTTAGACTTAATGATGTTAATGTCGAGACCTGACCTAGTCTGCGCCATCACTTCGGTGGAAGCAGTCGTTAATACAGCTATTTTAGTTTAGGCCTACACACCATCAGTTTGCTAACTGGCATGCTACACAAACCGGTGACCTACAACTAGCCTACACACACTGACACAGCGATGCATTACTTCATATTCTCGGCCGGAGCTAACTGTAGACCATATTCCTGAAGCAATGGCCCAATGGCTCTAATCAAACAAAACACTGCGAGGAGTATGACTCTAGACAGGCAATCTAAGTTTGGGATGCTACTTTACGTCGCTCTCTAGATAGTGGGGCGGTTAAGGTCATTAAGGAAGAATTTTTGGTAGAATCGTGCATTTTGGGTTAAAAGCATGAAACTTGGCACATAGATGGCATCAACCCATAGAGTTATATATAGAAACTAGAGTCCGCACTGATCACGTGACTCCCATGACTACAACGTTAAAGGTTTGTGCCGGGATGGAGCGACGGCCGCTATGTTAGTTCCGGGGAGTATGAACGTAAATTCCCGGATGTTCACTATGTTATCGCATTTAAACTGTTTTAAAATGTGCACAAATATTAAATTTTCTCACCCAAATTTTTATTGTTTAATAAAAATAATAATAAAGATCCATGGACCGACTTATCTCCCGGCTCCACTTTCCACAGTAAAGGTTATAGAACATTTTAATTTGGCATGTCAGCGATCTCGACCGCAGTTTTTCTACGTCTACCTACTTGTACTTACCTTCGCTTTCGCTTTTAATTTTTATTAAAATATTAATCTTTTAAATTAGTGCAATGTACACAATAATTATTCCTATACAGTAAATTTGTTAAATTGTTTTAGAAATTTATGGAACTAATTAATAAAGAATGTAGAGAAATGAATGGGGTTTTTTAACAATAAAAGTGAACAGAAATCAATAGCCCGCAGAATTATATGTAGCCTACCGGTATTTTTATTTATTTGTTTTAATTATTTTATTTTAGGAAATTTGGGAATGAAAAGTGAAGAAAAATTAATAGCCTGCGTAAAATGTTGTATTTCTATTTACCGGTATTTATTTATTTGTTAATTATTTTTAGAAATTTGTGGAACTGAAAAAGTGAAGAGAAATTAATGGCCTGTTTGTAGAGAAATGTATAGTTTTAGAACAACAACAACAATAAAGGAAATATGTTTCCAGAATGAAAAAAATATTTATGAAATGAAATGGGGTTTAACGTCCACTCGACACAAACTAGGTCATTTCGGGACTAACATATGGCATATGGTGGGCAATTCCACGCTAAAAAGTAATACAATTAGGTGAAAAATTTAATTAGTTGATAAGTGGACAAAAATAGTGTCTTATGGTGGGAAATAATCCATATTTTGAAGAAAAATCTCAATTTGGGTGGAGACTCTTCCAATTTTTTTTTATTTGGTCTTTTGTCAAGGTTTACGTTGTAAATGTCGAATTTATAATTCTATTGTATTTTCTTACTTTGTGTTTGTTTGATTATTCTGGCTCATAATGAATGATTTGGCATTAGTTATATGACAATGTATATAAACATAATATTTAAACATTAAAATATAAAAGTAACATATTTTTGTGAAGGTAACCAACATTGAAAAATATCACTATGAGAATGTACGTCCGTTACCAAATATTTACATTTTTTTTTCTCTCATTCATTTTTTTATATGGAATTATTTAAAACTTCATATCTAAAGCTATATAATAACCCATTCTTACTATTATGACTGTGAAAAGAAAAGATTTGCAAAAATTCTCAGAATAACTTGGGTTTTCATAGATGTACGTCCGTTACTTTTCACAGTATTTCATGTTACCAAATATTTCCATTTTATCTCTCTTATTCATATTTATTGATGGAACCGTTAAAAAAACTCATATTTAAAGCTAATAACATCATTCATTCTTGTTACTATGACCGTAAAAAGAAATCATTTGCCAAAATTCTCTGAATTACTTAGGGTTTCATAGATGTATGTACGTCCGTTACCAAAATTTTAGGGTAAAAATGTACGTCCGTTGCCAAAATTTTAGGGTCACAATATTTCATTCAATCAAGGAGTAATGTTTTTAGGAAAGTAACTGCTCCATTAATTCAAATGAGTTAACTATTATTATTATCTATAAGTCCGATTATTTGTAAGTTTACATATCTAATGTAATGGGTTACATCCGTTACCAGAAAACATGTACGTCCGTTACCACAATAATTTCTAATTTACTGGGTTACAAGAATCCAAATGTGAGAAGTGATTATGCAGTACACATGTAGAATTAGTGCCCTTTCTTAAAAGGATTAAAACTTTTAAATTCCACAAGACAATTCACAGAGTTTTGAAACTATGTTCATGCAGGCAAATCATGGTGACTGTTCATTTCTGTATGTCTGTTACCTATACTTTGAAGAGCCAATATTTATTTCCAGTGTTCATGAACAAATTAAATTATATGTCAATTGATACTGAAATCATATGTCTTTAATGCTATATAAAACTCAAACAGTTAATTATTCATGGTTAGAAAATATTGGAAGTAATAAAAATATGGCGAGTTCAAAATGTACGTCCGTTACCGTGGAATTGCCCTGGTTTAATTTTTCTATTTCAATAATTCGCTTGCGCGTAGGGGTCTTTAGCAGTGAGAGTAAACCGGAGGACCTGGAGAAAACCCACGAGGTTGGACAGGCGACCCTACTCCTGAGTCCTTGTCACGTACAACCGGGGAATCGAAACCCCACCAGTTGACTCTATGACACATAGGCCTACGAGTTAGAAGATATGGTGGCTGTATAATTTAATATTATATTTTTTTTTTTAAAAAAAGGTGTTAAACGTGTCAAATTGTGTGTGTGTGCGGGGGGGGGGGGGGGTAGGCGCCCAGTGCCTAGTTGTGTGAGGTTGCGGTTGAGTAATGACTATGAGTGTGTTTGTTTTCGGGGAGCATTGCAGAGACAGCGTCTCGTTCGGATGGGACGAAAAACCGAGGTCCCGTGTAGGCCTACACCTTGGCGTGCACGTAAAGAACCCTTGTCAGTTGGAATTCAATTGCTGTCCGGGCAAAATTCCCCTTAGAGCACACTGTATGGTGTATGACCGTCTTCATTATCCCACTAGGACGTTAAACCCCATTTCATTCTTCATTGAGTTAAAATTTCGTGAAACAGGGCCCAGATATTTAACCTCTATTTTAATTCCTTTAATGAACGAAATCGACGCTGTTTGATTTTAAATATATATTAAAAAAATCATCCGTTGAGTACATAATGTAATGTTTTTAAAGAGGTAACCACTTATATTTTTCTAAAATATATTATTTCAAATGCTAAATTAAAAAATCCTTATTCAAGTACATTGAGGTTTAACTATAATCTCAATTAATATAAAACAATTAATATGCTAATTAACATATGAATTAATACAATGATAACTACAATTATCTGGTCTTTTTTATCTTTTAAAACATTTCTCATACAGCTTTTAATTTTTCAACAACTCCGCAAAAAACAAAACCACATCACATCTTCCCCAAAGGTTATTGACATGTCTGTTTCACTCCGTCACTCAATTATGTCACATATGTCTCTAACCAAGTAGGATGTAAAGAGAATCGGTTTAGCCTCGATTGTCATTGTTAGTGCTGTCACGATTAAATAACAGTCTCGATTATCCACTTTTGTGTTTAATCATCAACGGACGTTGAACAGCAGATCGGATTCAAATCCAGTGAAAATCGGACAGATTAGATGGCATCGAGAGATGATTATGATCTTTTATGTTAAACATACATTATGCAAGATCTTGATCTGCCTATTGCAGGTCTTTCTTTAGGACTGAAATGTTATCTGAATTATTAATTAGACATTAATTAACTTATCCAGACCATAATCAACTATCGATTGCATCGATGGATTTCAGAAGCTAAATCGCTAATATTTTGGGCCTAGAAATTGGCACAAATGGGTCGCAACACATATACTAATGTAATATGAATTTATATAAACTGTTTTGCATTCAATCGTTTCCGTTTTACTGTGAATGTCATCAGTTATGTTCGGCGAAATATGCCAGAAGTCTCAACCGTAAGACAGTTTCTAGCGTCTGGTTATTCCAGTCAACACCGGTAGTATATATTGCGCATGCTCTCCAAATAAAAATATGGCATCACCGTTTGACATGACTTGTGGAATATGACTCGCCTCATTCTTTGAGCACCTTGTTACAAATGGCGCTGAAACGCATTATGGTACACGATTCGTGTAGCAATGGTAAAATGTTGATTGTCTTAAATATTGGATATCAGAAGCCACTCTTTTCCAGGTAAGATCACAACACCAATGCTGATTTAAATTGCAAACAAATTCGTGTTTTCAATGTCGAAGATTTTGGATGATATTGAGTTACGGACTTAGCTACTTTAATATAAGCAGCAGCTCATTTTACGTTTACGCCAGCTTGTTACAGCCAAAATTAAAGACTCAGTAAAAACAACGATATGCTGAAATATTTTATTTTTAAACGATTTTCAACTACATCTATAAGTATATAACTGATTAAGAAACAAGGCATAAGTTGGCCCATATTGGCCCAAATTAAACAATATCTTAAAATATGTTGGTATAGATACAAATGTTTATTGTCGTTGCAGGCAAAAATCTCGACCCCACCCTAACATGTTTGTATGTCGAAAATTTCGAAATGATTTTTCCCCATTAATATTACCATAAAGTGGTATGTTCCAAGTTTAAGGGAAAATTTAAATTTTGGACCCGTACTAGCATGGCGGACCGACAGGCATAATACATCCCCACACCCCCTTCACATCATGTTGGTATGTCGAAAATTTCGAAATAATTTTGACCCCATTCACATTCCCATAACGGTTATGTTCCAAGCTTAGAAAAATGGAAAATTTAGAATTTTGTTCTGTAATATGAAATTTGGGCACAAAATCTGATTATTGTTTAATATGGGCATATATAAGAACTAAATAATGTACAATAATTAATCTATTCAATACACTATATGATATTTTGAATAAGTTGATTTAATTGGCGATAACAAGATTATAATTTGTTTAATTTAACATCAGATATTTTGATCACAATAACAAAAACTTTCAATGAGAAATACAAATATAAATCAAAATCTCTTATCTTCTAGAAGTATATAATATAATCTATTTTGACTGATGAACTATCAGTTGGCCCACATTCAACAATATTTTAAAATCTACAAATATATGGGTATAGATGGTTGCGTGCAAAAATCTCCTCGACCCCACCACCACCTCACGTTTGTATGTCGAAAATTTCGAAATGATTTCGGCCCCATTAAAATTACCATAAACAGGTATGTTCAAAATTTAGGGAAAAGGGGAAATTTAAAATTTGGACCTGTAGCATGACGGACCGACAGGCACAATATCCCCTCCCCACCCATCACATCATGTTAGTATGTCGAAAATTTCGAAATAATTATGACCCCATTCAAATTCCCATAACGGTTATGTTCCAAGTTTAGGAAAACTGGAAAATTTAGAATTTTGTTCTGTATCATGAAATATAGGCACACAATATGATTATTGTTTAATATGGGCATATTAAAAATACTAAATAAAGCACAATAATTAATCTGTCCAATACATTATATGATACTTTGGATACGTTGATTTAAAGGAGCTAAATCGCTAATATTTGGGACCTAGAAATTCACTCAAATGGATCGCAACGCCTATAATAATTTAATCTGATTGTATATAAACTGATTTACATTCAATTGTTTCCGTTTTGACTCAATTTCAAATCAGTTATGTCCAGCGTAATCCGGCATGAGTCTCAACTAAATGCCAATTTCTAGCGTCTGGTTATTCCAGTCTATAGTATTACGCATGCTCTCCAGATAAGATATGGCGTCACCGTTTGACATGAGTCACAGAGTAAAAATTTTTACTCTGTGCATGATCAATGTGTAAGACTTTGGATGATATTGAGTTAGAGACTTAGCTACTTTAATTGAGTTATTTACATACCAAGGCATGCTATAAAAAAAGAAAATGGGTAAAAACATAAAAAAACAAAACAAAACCTCGTGTGTCAACTGGAAATGTTTGCTCACTATTGACCTCACATTATAAAATACATAATCATGCATATAATATAAATGAAAAATTATAACAGTAGACACCTGTCATACAACTTCATTAAACAAAATACTATTTTGGCGATAACAATTTTAAGATTATAATCTGTTTAATTTAACATCAGATATTTTGATCACAATAACAAAAACTTTCAATGGGAAATACAAATATAAATCAAAATCTCTTATCTTCTATAAGTATATAATTGATTAAGAAATAATATAATCTATTTCGACTGATGAACTATCAGTTGGCCCACATTCAACAATATTTTAAAATATGTAAATATATGGGTAAAGATAAAAAATATTTAATGTGGTTGCGTGCAAAAATCTTCTCGACCCCACCACTACCTCACGTTTGTACGTCGAAAATTTCAAAATGATTTCGTCCCCATTAAAATTACCATAAACAGGTATGTTCCAAATTTAGGGAAAAGGGGAAATTTAAAATTTGGACCTATAGCACAATGGACCGACAGGCATAATACATTCCCCTCCCATCCCCATCACTTCACGTTAGTATGTCGAAAATTTCGAAATAATTATGACCCCATTAAAATTCCCATAACGGTTATGTTCCAAGCTTAGGAAAATGGAAAATTTCGAATTTATCATATACAGTAATTAATTTGTCCAATACATTAAAATGTATTTTGGACAGGTTGATTTAATTAAGTTATTTACATATCAAGGCGTAATATTTAAAAACACAATGGGTAAAACAAAAAAAACCCCACCAAAACAAGTTCTTGTACATCAAGATGTCACTTTAAAACACCATGTTAAAATTCACACACGAGAAGAGAGAGCGGTTACATCTCCCTCTTTCATAATAAAAACAAGTTAAAACAGGACCAGCTAATTGATGTTTGGTGTCATCATTGCAGATAGACAAAAAACCGTGGGGAAAAAGAATCTGCTTGTTTTATGTGGAAAAGCGAAGTTCTCAAGTAAAAACCATATAGGTCGACCAGTATATATCAAGATGTCACTTTAAAACACCATGTTAAAATTCACACACGAAAAGAGGGGGCGATCACTTCTCCCTCTGTCATAATAAAAACAAGTTAAACAGGACCAGCTAATTGATGTTTGGTGTCATCACTGCAGATAGAAAAAAAACCGTAGGGGAAAAAGAATCTGCTTGCTTTATGTGGAAAAGCGAAGTTCTCGCAGTAAAAACCACATAGGTCGACCAGTTGATTATTTACATATTAAAAACTGTTTGCGGCGGATTATTTCCATATATTTATAATTTCAAATCCATTAAAACAGTTCACCACTTCAACATTTCAAATTATATATAGTCTGCAGTCCAGTAAAGTTTTCCTTGTTAAGGATGACTCTTCTCAGATAAAAGTTACCTGAAAAGGGAAAGAAGAGCCAGCAGCAACTCAGAACAATTTAAACATTTATAATAAATACATGGCATTAAATGTTTAAAATGAAATAATATAGATTTTATATGCGCTGTCAATATTAATAAATTGTTGGATTATGTTATCCAAAGACAACTAACAATATAACCAACTAGTTTCAACAAAATCGGATAAAAATTGTGACCTCTATAGGGTCCACAACCTTGATATACCATATCTTTACGCTATTTGAGAACGAACGGCGGCCATTTTGTCTGTCAATTTTGGGCCGATTTTCACGAAATTCGAACTCAACCTTCCTTAGGGTGTAACGGTGATATAATAATACGGTTTTTTAAATCGGATAAAAATTATGACCTCTATAGGGTCCACAAGCTAAAAACGCGATTTTTCGTACTATCAGGGGCCATAATTCAGGAAGTTACGGTCCGATATGCGCGAAGATCAAAAGGAACCGAGATCTTTGGGTTATAAACTTACATTTCAAGTTTAAAAAAATCGGATAAAAATTGTGACCTCTATAGGGTCCACAACCTTGATATACCATATTTTTACGCTATTTGAGAACGAACGGCGGCCATTTTGTCTGTCAATTTCGGGCCGATTTTCACGAAATTCGAACTCAGCCTTCCTTAGGGTGTAACGAAGATATATTAGAACGGTTTTTTAAATCGGATAAAAATTATGACCTCTATAGGGTCCACAAGCTAAAAAAACGATTTTTGGTACAATCAGGGGCCATAATTCAGGAAGTTACGGTCCGATATGCGCAAATATCGAAAGGAACCGAGATCTTTGTGTTATAGACTTACATTTCAAATTTCAACAAAATCGGATAAAAATTGTGACCTCTATAGTGTCCACAACATTGATATACCATATTTTTACGCTATTTGAGAACGAACGGCGGCCATTTTGTCTGTCAATTTCGGGCCGATTTCCACGAAATTCGAACTCAGCCATCCTTAGGTTTTAACGGTGATATAATTGAACGGTTTTTTAAATCGGATAAAAATTATGACTTCTATAGGTTCCACAAGCTAAAAACGCGATTTTTCGTACAATCAGGGGCCATAATTCAGGAAGTTACTGTCCGATATGCGCGAATATCGAAAGGAACTGAGATCTTTGGGTTATAAACTTACATTTCAAGTTTCAACAAAATCGGATAAAAATTGTGACCTCTATAGGGTCCACAAGCTAAAAATGTGATTTTTCGTACAAACAGGGGCCATAATCCATGAAGTTCCGATCCGATACATGCCAATATCGAAAGCAGCCGATAGATTGTGCAGAGTCAGGGGGAATAATCCATTAAGTTACAGTCTGATATGCGACAATATCAAAATGAACCCTGATTTTTTGGATAACAGACTTCAAAATCGGATCAATATTTTGACTTCTAGAGGATTCATAACCTTGGTAAAACATACTCAAACGTCATTGGGGTGATATATTTGAACAGTTTTATAATAGAATAAAAAAACTGAACTTTGGATGGTTACGATCCAATACATGTCAATGTCGAAAGGAATCGAGACCTTTGGGATATCAACCTATATTTCAAGTTTCATTGGATGAAAATTGTGACCTGTAGAGTGTCAAGAAAACAAATGTGAACGGCCGTTCGGACGACTATATATAATACATCCACATGATAATGTGAGGGTATAAAAATAAATTAATGACCGTTGGCGATATACAGAGGTATAACAATAGTTAAATCCAAATTGCACAAGAACGCCAATAATATTTGAATCAACGTGTTACAGTAAAGAAGCATCTGCTAACAGGTCTTGGGCACAACTTTACATAGACAAGTGATTTGGTGGACGTTTAGTGAGGATACCAGTTTAAACTACATGATGAAACAACCCCAAATGTTGTGTTCTACAGAAATGAATCCGACTGCCTTTATATCATCACCTAATGTGAGTTTTACTGGATATTTTTCTGTTCTGTATCAGAAGCCCATAGCCTAATATGGACTGCCAAATACCAGTCATCAGGGATAACTGGGTGGCCAAACTGGCATCGTCAAGGACCAATGAATGAGGTGTGCACACCAGAAAACCCAATAGAAGCGAGACAGAAGTCCCTAGTATATATCAAAGATGTAAATCAGCTACAATCCTGTTAGATTAACATTGTCATAAACCTTGAGTTCTGGTCTGTGTAATTGTGTGTTGATCACAGTTCCCAAAGAACAGAAGTTACAAATAGGTATGGATGTGTTTGTGTACTTGTTCTAAGAAGTAATGGTAAGTCTGCAGCCTACAACCATTACAAACAATTCTAATCTCCAGATAATAACACAGAAACTGTTTTTATAGAAGCGACAGGAATACAAGACATCCGGGATCTGTGTTTATGTTGTGTATGTGGATTAGAGAAGAAACTGATTATGTATGAGGACTAGCTGTCTCACCATTTCGTCCTTGTGAAATCTACAAGATTCTGTTCTCCAAACAATAACACAAAGTAACTATCTCCAGAATATAACAGAACCCAGAACTGCTGAAACCTGTTCCGCTAGTAGCCAGAAGAAAACAATGTTAATGTGGACTAGGGAAAATAATTTCGGTGTTGTGTTTTCTCTTTCTATAGGTTGATGAAGTTATGACATGTTAATCTATCTAGCCTAGACATAACAAGTAGGTTTGATCCCTCAAGTAGCTTTACACCAAATTCCCACTAAAAGTTAATGTTTCAAAGGACCCCTATTTTAAAATGTGTCTTTAACTTGTCAACAAAATGTCCTTTACTGGGAAAATAAACCTATAATTGAAGTTTCGTCAAAATCGGACAAACATTGTGACTTGTAGATGTCCACAAACACAATCTGAAGGGACACACGGACATGTAAATGTGGGCATATAAAAAAAAAATCTTCAATAAATTGAGAGCCAAATTAACTTAATCCCTATTGAACTAAATGGAACTGAACTGGACTGTTCAGCTGATCTTATCCCCAGAATATTGAGAGCCGCCCGGGCAGCAGCCTGCCACTAAGCTCAAGTAAATCAAGAGGAAAAACTGTACTCTCCTTATATTCCAAATCGCCCACACAGATCACCATACTGCCTTGCCTGCATCCTCTTCCATCTGTGTCCACCATTCTGCATCCACCAACCTGGTTCCTGAAAAACAAACTTAGGTGGCCGAAAGCAATTAGTACATGTGCAATAACAAACAAAAATGAATTGAAAGCCAAATTAACTTAATCAATACTGAACTGGACTGCTCAGCTGATCTTATCCCCAGAATATCGAAAGCCGCCCAGGCTACAGCCTGACACTACCCTCAAGTAAATCAATCAGGAAAACTGTACTCTCCTTTTATTCCAAATCGTCCAAACAGATCACCATACTGCCTTGCCTGCATCCTCTTCCATCTGTGTCCACCATTCTGCATCCACCAACCTGGTTCCTGAAAAACAAACTTAGGTGGCCGAAAGCAATTAGTACATCTGCAATAACAAACAAACATGAATTGAAAGCCAAATTAACTTAATCAATACTGAACTGGACTGTTCAGCTGATCTTATCCCCAGAAAATCGAAAGCCGTCCAGGCTGCAGCCTGACACCACCCTCAAGTAAATCAATCAGAAAAACTGTACTCTCCTTTTATTCCAAATCGCCCAAACAGATCACCATACTGCCTTGCCTGCATCCTCTTCCATCTGTGTCCACCTTTCTGCATCCACCAACCTGGTTCCTGAAAAACAACCTTAGGTGGCCGAAAGCAATTAGTACATGTGCAATGACAAACAAAAATGAATTGAAAGCCAAATTAACTTAATCAATACTGAACTGGACTGTTCAGCTGATCTTATCCCCAGAATATTGAGAGCCACCCAGGCTTCAGCCTGCCACTACCCTCAATTAAATCAATCAGAAAAACTGTGCTCTCCTTTTATTCCAAATCGTCCAAACAGATCACTATACTGCCTTGTCTTGTCTGCATCCTCTTCCATCTGTGTCCACCATTCTGCATCCACTAACTTGGTTCCTGAAAAACAAACTTAGGTGGCCGAAAGCAATTAGTAAATGTGCAATAACAAACAAAAATGAATTGAAAGCCAAATTAACTTAATCAATACTGAACTGAACTGGACTGTTCAGCTGATCTTATCCCCAGAATATTGGGAGCCGCCCAGGCTGCAGCCTGCCACTACCCCAAAGTAAATCAACCAGAAAAAATTTACTCTCCTTTTATTCCAAATCGTCCAAACAGATCACCATACTGCCTTGCCTGCATCCTCTTCCATCTGTGTCTACCATTCTGCATCCAGCAACCTGCTTCCTGAAAAACAAACTTCGGTGGCCGAAAGCAATTAGTACATGTGCAATGACAAACAAAAATGAATTGAAAGCCAAATTAACTTAATCAATACTGAGCTAAATGGAACTGGACTGTTCAGTTGATCTTATCTCCAGAATATTGAGAGCCCCTCAGGCTGCAGCCTGCCACTACCCTCAAGTAAATCAATCAGAAAAGCTGTACTCTCCTTTTATTGCAAATCGTCCAAACAGATCACCATACTGCCTTGCCTTGTGTGCATCCTCTTCCATCTGTGTCCACCATTCTGCATCCACCAACCTGGTTCCTGAAAAACAAACTTAGGTGGCCGAAAGCAATTAGTACATGTGCAATGACAAATAAAAATGAATTGAAAGCCAAATTAACTAAATCAATACTGAACTGAACTGGACTTTTCAGCTGATCTTATCCCCAGAATATTGAGAGCCGCTCAGGCTGCAGCCTGACACTACCCTCAAGTAAATCAATCAGAAAAACTGTACTCTCCTTTTATTCCACATCGTCCAAACAGATCACAATACTGCCTTGCCTGCATCCTCTTCCATCTGTGTCCACCATTCTACATCCACCAACCTGGTTCCTGAAAAACAAACTTAAGTGGCCGAAAGCAATTAATACATGTGCAATGGCAAATAAAAATGAATTGAAAGCCAAATTAACTTAATCAATACTGAACTGAACTGTTCAGCTGATCTTATCCCCAGAATATTGAGAGCCGCCCAGACTTCAGCCTGCCACTACACTCAACTAAATCAATGAGAACAATTGTACTCTCCTTTTATTCCAAATCGCCTAAACAGATCACCATACTGCCTTGCCTGCATCCTCTTCCATCTGTGTCCACCATTCTGCATCCACTAACCTGGTTCCTGAAAAACAAACTTAGGTGGCCGAAAGCAATTAGTACATGTGCAATAACAAACAAAAATGAATTGAAAGCCAAATTAACTTAAACAATACTGAACTGAACTGTTCAGCTGATCTTATCCCCAGAATATTGAGAGCCGCTCAGGCTGCAGCCTGACACTACCCTCAAGTAAATCAATCAGAAAAACTGTACTCTCCTTTTAGTCCACATCGTCCAAACAGATCACAATACTGCCTTGCCTGCATCCTCTTCCATCTGTGTCCACCATTCTACATCCACCAACCTGGTTCCTGAAAAACAAAATTAGGTGGCCGACATGTGCAATGACAAAAATGAATTGAAAGCCAAATTAACTTAATCAATACTGAACTGAACTGGACTGCTCAGCTGATCTTATCCCAAGAATATTGAGAGTCCCCCAGGCTGCAGCCTGCCACTACCCTCAACTAAATCAATCAGAAAAACTGTACCCTCCTTTTATTCCAAATCGTCCAAACAGATCATCATACTGCCTTGCCTGCATCCTCTTCCATCTGTGTATACCATTCTGCATCCACCAACCTGGTTCCTGAAAATCAAACTTAGGTGGCCGAAAGCAATTAGTACATGTGCAATAACAAACAAAAATGAATTTAAAGTCAAATTAACTTAATCAATACTGAACTGAACTGGACTGCTCAGCTGATCTTATCCCAAGAATATTGAGAGCCGCCCAGGCTGTAGCCTGCCACTACCCTCAAGTAAATCAATCAGAAAAACTGTACCCTCCTTTTATTCCAAATCGTCCAAACAGATCATCATACTGCCTTGCCTGCATCCTCTTCCATCTGTGTCTACCATTCTGCATCCACCAACCTGGTTCCTGAAAAACAACCTTAGGTGGCCGAAAGCAATTAGTACATGTGCAATGACAAACAAAAATGAATTGAAAGCCAAATTAACTTAATCAATACTGAACTGGACTGCTCAGCTGATCTTATCCCCAGAATAATGAGAGCCGCCCAGGCTGCAGCCTGACACTACCCTCAAGCAAATCAATCAGAATAACTGTACTCTCCTTTTATTCCAAATCGTCCAAACAGATCACCATACTGCCTTGCCTTGTCTGTATCCTCTTCCATCTGTGTCCACCATTCTGCATCCACCGAGTTGGTTCCTGAAAAACAAACTTAGGTGGCCGAAAGCAATTAATACATGTGCAATGGCAAACAAAAATGAATTGAAAGCCAAATTAACTTAATCAATACTGAACTGAACTGGACTGCTCAGCTGATCTTATCCCCAGCATATTGAGAGCCGTCCAGGCTGCAGCCTGACACTACCCTCAAGTAAATCAATCAGAAAAACTGTACTCTCCTTTTATTTCAAATCGTCCAAACAGATCACCATACTGCCTTGCCTTGTCTGCATCCTCTTCCATCTGTGTCCACCATTCTGCATCCACCAACCTGGTTCCTGAAAACAAACTTTGGTGGCCGAAAGCAATTAGTACATGTGCAATAACAAACCAAACAAAAATGAATTGAAAGCCAAATTAACTTAATCAATACTGAACTGAATTGGACTGTTTAGCTAATCTTGAAAAACAAAACAAAAATCTGCAACGAATTTAACAATTCAACAGTAGATGCCAGTCGTACTTCATGAAACAAAATACTATTTTGGCAATCACAAGACTATAATTTGTCTAATTTAACATCAGAAATTTTGATTAAAAAACCAAATTTTTCCAATGGGAAATACGAATATAAATCAAAACCTAATATCTATAAGTATATAATTGAATAAGAAATAATATAATCTATTATTGTGGACGTATAAAAATAAATTAATGACCGTTGGCGATATACAAAGTTAAATCCAAATTGCACACAAACTCCATTAATATCTGAATCAACAAGTTACAGTAAAGAAACACATGCTAACAGGTCTTGGACACACCTTTACGTAGACAAGTGATTTGTTGGACTTTTAGTGAGGATATCAGTTTAA
Source organism: Patella vulgata (assembly GCF_932274485.2). NCBI lineage: Eukaryota > Metazoa > Mollusca > Gastropoda > Patellidae > Patella > Patella vulgata. The sequence continues at coordinate 21,010,387 of NC_065881.2, forward strand.
ACTACATGATGAAACAACCCCAAATGTTAAGTTCTAGAGAAATGAAGCTGACTGCTGATATATCATCGCCTAATGTCTGTGTTTTTCATTGATCTTCTTCTGTTCTGTATCAGAAGCCCATAGCCTAATATGGACTGCCAAATACCAGTCATCAGAGATAACTGGGTGGCCAACCACAAATCATCAAAGATAACTGGCCTCGTCCAGGACCAATGAATGAGGCGTGCACACCAGAAAACCCAATAGAGGCGAGACAGTAGTCCCTAGTATATATCATAGATGTAAATCAGCCACAATCCTGTTAGATTAACATTGTCATAAACCTTGAGTTCTGGTCTGTGTAATTGTGTGTTGATCACAGTTCCCAAAGAACAGAAGTTCCAAATAGGTATGGATGATTTTGTGTACTATTCTAAGAAGAAATGGCAAGTCTGCAGCCTATAACCATTACAAACAATTCTAATCTCCGGATAATAACATAGAAACTGTCTCGCTAGAAGCCACATGAATACAAGAAATCCCGAATCTTTGTTTATGTTGTGTATGTGGATTAGAGAAGAAACTGATTATGTATGAGGACTAGCTGTCTCATCATTTCGTCCTTGTGAAATCTACAAGAATTCTGTTCTCCAAACAATAACACAAAGTAACTATCTCCAGAATATAACAGAACCCAGAACTGCTGAAACCTGTTCTGCTAGTAGCCAGAAGAAAACAATGTTAATGTGGACTAGGGAAAATAATATCGGGGTTGTGTTTTCTCCTGAAAGAGATAAACATCTTCAGTCTGTTTCTATAGGTTGAGGAAGTTATGACATGTTAATCTATCTAGCCTAGACATAGCAAGTAGGTTTGATCCCCCAAGTAGCTTTACACCAAATTCACACTAAAAGTTAATGATTCAAAGGACCCCTATTTTAAAATGTGTCTTTAACTTGTCAAGAAAATGAAGAGTTTCGTCAAAATCGGATAAACATTGTGACTTGTAGATGTCCACAAACACAATCTGAAGGGACACATGGACATGTAAATATGGGCATATGAAAAATCTTCAATAAATTGAGAGCCAAATTAACTTAATCCCTATTGAACTAAATGGAACAGAACTGGACTGTTCAGCTGATATTATTTCCAGAATATTGAGAGCCCCCCAGACTGCAGCCTGCCACTACCCTCAAGTAAATCAATCAGAAAAACTGTACTCTCCTTTTATTACAAATCGCCCAAACAGATCATCATACTGCCTTGCCTGCATCCTCTTCCATCTGTGTCTACCATTCTGCATCCACCAACCTGGTTCCTGAAAAACAAACTTAGTTGGCCGAAAGCAATTAGTACATATACAACGACAAACAAAAATGAACTGAAAGCCAAATTGACTGAATCAATACTGAACTGAACTGGACTGTTCAGCTGGTCATATCCCCAGAATATTGAGAGCCATTCAGGCTGCAGCCTGCCACTACCCTCAAGTAAATCAATCAGAAAAACTGTACTCTCCTTTTATTCCAAATCGTCCAAACAGATCGCGATACTGCCTTGTCTTGTCTGCATCCTCTTCCATCTGTGTCCACCATTCTGCATCCACCAACCTGGTTCCTGAAAAACAAACTTAGGCGGCCAAAAGCAATTAGTACATGTGCAATAACAAACAAAAATGAATTGAAAGCCAAATTAACTTAATCATTACTGAATTGAACTGGACTGTTCAGCTGATCTTATTTCCAGAATATTGAGAGCCGCCCAGGCTGCAGTCTGCCACTACCCTCAAGTAAATCAATCAGAAAAACTGTACCCTCTTTTTATTTCAAATCGTCCAAACAGACCACCATACTGCCTTGCCTGCATCCTCTTCCATCTGTGTCCACCATTCTGCATCCAGCAACCTGGTTCCTGAAAAACAAACTTAGGTGGCCGAAAGCAATTAATACATGTGCAATGGCAAATAAAAACGAATTGAAAGCCAAATTAACTTAATCAATACTGAACTGAACTTGACTGTTCAGCTGATCTTATCCCCAGAATATTGAGAGCCGCCCAGGCTGCAGTCTGCCACTACCCTCAAGTAAATCAATCAGAAAAACTGTACTCTCCTTTTATTCCAAATCGCCCAAACAGATCACCATACTGCCTTGCCTGCATCCTCTTCCATCTGTGTCCACCATTCTGCATCCACCAACCTGGTTCCTGAAAAACAAACTTAGGTGGCCGAAAGCAATTAGTACATGTGCAATGACAAACAAAAATGAATTGAAAGCCAAATTAACTTAATCAATACTGAACTGAACTGGACTGCTCAGCTGATCTTATCCCCAGAATATTGAGAGCCCCCCAGGATGCAGCCTGCCACTACCCCAAAGTAAATCAACCAGAAAAAATTTACTCTCCTTTTATTCCAAATCGCCCAAACAGATCACCATACTGCCTTGCATGCATCCTCTTCCATCTGTGTCCACCATTCTGCATCCACCAACCTGGTTCCTGAAAAACACACTTAGGTGGCCGAAAGCAATTAGTACATGTGCAATAACAAACAAAAATGAATTGAAAGCCAAATTAACTTAATGAATACTGAACTGGACTTTTCAGCTGATCTTATCCCCAGAATATTGAGAGCCGCTCAGACTGCAGCCTGACACTACCCTCAAGTAAATCAATCAGAAAAACTGTACTCTCCTTTTATTCCACATCGTCCAAACAGATCACAATACTGCCTTGCCTGCATCCTCTTCCATCTGTGTCCACCATTCTACATCCACCAACCTGGTTCCTGAAAAACAAACTTAGGTGGCCGAAAGCAATTAATACATGTGCAATGGCAAATAAAAATGAATTGAAAGCCAAATTAACTTAATCAATACTGAACTGAACTGTTCAGCTGATCTTATCCCCAGAATATTGAGAGCCGCCCAGACTGCAGCCTGCCACTACACTCAACTAAATCAATGAGAACAATTGTACTCTCCTTTTATTCCAAATCGCCCAAACAGATCACCATACTGCCTTGCCTGCATCCTCTTCCATCTGTGTCCACCATTCTGCATCCACTAACCTGGTTCCTGAAAAACAAACTTAGGTGGCCGAAAGCAATTAGTACATGTGCAATGACAAACAAAAACGAATTGAAAGCCAAATCAACTTAATCAATACTGAATTGAACTGGACTGCTCAGCTGATCTTATCCCCAGAATATTGAGAGCCGCCCAGGCTGCAGCCTGACACTACCCTCAAGTAAATCAATCAGAAAAACTGTACTCTCCTTTTATTCCAAATCGTCCAAACAGATCACCATACTGCCTTGCCTGCATCCTCTTCCATCTGTGTCTACCATTCTGCATCCACCAACCTGGTTCCTGAAAAACAAACTTAGGTGGCCGAAAGAAATTAGTACATGTGCAATAACAAACAAAAATGAATTGAAAGCCAAATTAACTTAATCAATACTGAACTGAACTGGACTGTTCAGCTGATCTTATCTCCAGAATATTGAGAGCCGCTCAGGCTGCAGCCTGCCACTACCCTCAAGTAAATCAATCAGAAAAACTGTACTCTCCTTTTATTCCACATTGTCCAAACAGATCACAATACTGCCTTGCCTGCATCCTCTCCCATCTGTGTCCACCATTCTGCATCCACCAACCTGGTTCCTGAAAAACAAACTTAGATGGCCGAAAGCAATTAATACATGTGCAATGAAAAACAATGGCAAATAAAAATGAATTGAAAGCCAAATTAACTTAATCAATACTGAACTGAACTGGACTGTTCAGCTGATCTTATCCCCAGAATATTGAGAGCCGCCCAGACTGCAGCCTGCCACTACCCTCAACTAAATAAATCAGAACAACTGTACTCTCCTTTTATTCCAAATCGCCCAAACAGATCACCATACTGCCTTGCCTGCATCCTCTTCCATCTGTGTCTACCATTCTGCATCCAGCAACCTGGTTCCTGAAAAACAAACTTAAGTGTCCGAAAGCAATTAGTACATATACAACGACAAACAAAAATGAATTGAAAGCCAAATTGACTGAATCAATACTGAACTGAACTGGACTGTTCAGCTGGTCATATCCCCAGAATATTGAGAGCCATTCAGGCTGCAGCCTGCCACTACCCTCAAGTAAATCAATCAGAAAAACTGTACTCTCCTTTTATTCCAAATCGTCCAAACAGATCGCGATACTGCCTTGTCTTGTCTGCATCCTCTTCCATCTGTGTCCACCATTCTGCATCCAACAACCTGGTTCCTGAAAAACAAACTTAGGCGGCTAAAAGCAATTAGTACATGTAAAATAACAAACAAAAATGAATTGAAAGCCAAATTAACTTAATCATTACTGAACTGAACTGGACTGTTCAGCTGATCTTATCCCCAGAATATTGAGAGCCGCCCAGGCTGCAGTCTGCCACTACCCTCAAGTAAATCAATCAGAAAAACTGTACCCTCTTTTTATTTCAAATCGTCCAAACAGACCACCATACTGCCTTGCCTGCATCCTCTTCCATCTGTGTCCACCATTCTGCATCCAGCAACCTGGTTCCTGAAAAACAAACTTAGGTGGCCGAAAGCAATTAATACATGTGCAATGGCAAATAAAAACGAATTGAAAGCCAAATTAACTTAATCAATACTGAACTGAACTGGACTGTTCAGCTGATCTTATCCCCAGAATATTGAGAGCCGCCCAGGCTGCAGCCTGCCACTACCCTCAAGTAAATCAATCAGAAAAACTGTACTCTCCTTTTATTCCAAACCATCCAAAAAGATCACCATACTGTCTTGCCTTGTCTGTATCTTCTTCCATCTGTGTCCACCATTCTGCATCCACCAACCTGGTTCCTGAAAAACAAACTTAGGTGGCCGAAAGCAATTAATACATGTGCAATGACAAACAAAAATGATTGTCAAATATGCATCCTCATAAACTAAAGTTATGTGATCAAGTTTTGTTTCATTTGGATACTCCTCATTAAAACCCCCCTACTAAACTCTCTTTGTCGTATTGTTCATAATTCAAGCGTAAATTCAATATGTAAAAGTCATGAAAAGAATATGAATACGGCACCCGCTGACTTAAACATGATAAACATTATATTGGTGTGATGTTTTAGTTTAGCCCCGTAAAATATGACAAAACAGTGTTTACATAAGACTGAACCCTCCAACACTCGTGACTCCGGCGTCACAGATTGTCAATATTTTATAGAATTTCATTTGCGCCCCCCCCCCCCCCAAAAAAAAATATATATTTCACGGCTACGCCTCTGGTACTTCATGAAACAAAATACTATTTTGGTAATAACGAAACTATAATTTGTCTAATTTAACATCAGATATTTTGATTACAAAAACAAAAATTCCCAATGGGAAATACGAATGTAAATCAAAATCTAATATCTATAAGTATATTGTGGACGTATAAAAATAAATTAATGACTTTTGGCGATATACAAAGTTAAATCCAAATTGGACTCCATTAATATCTGTTTCAACATGTTACAGTTAGGAAAAACACATGCTAACAGGTCTTAGACACACATTTACATAGACAAGTGATTTGTTGGACTTTTAGTGAAGATGTCAGTTTAAACTAAATGATGAAACAACCCCAAATGTTATGTTCTAGAGAAATGAAGCAGACTGCTGATATATCATCGCCTAATGTATGAGTTTTTCATTGATCTTCTTCTGTTCTGTATCAGAAACCCATAGCCTAATATGGACTGCCAAATACCAGTCATCAGAGATCACTGGGTGGCCAACCACAAGTCATCAAAGATAACTGGCCTCGTTGAGGACCAATGAATGAGGCGTGCACACCAGAAAACCCAATAGAAGCGAGACAGTAGTCCCTAGTATATATCATAGATGTAAATCAGCCACAATCCTGTTAGATTAACATTGTCATAAACCTTGAGTTCTGGTCTGTGTAATTGTGTGTTGATCACAGTTCCCAAAGAACAGAAGTTCCAAATAGGTATGGATGTGTTTGTGTACTGTTCTAAGAAGTAATGGTAAGTCTGCAGCCTACAACCATTACAAACAATTCTAATCTCCAGATAATAACATAAAAACTGTCTCGCTAGAAGCCACATGAATACAAGAAATCCGGAATCTTTGTTTATGTTGTGTATGTGGATTAGAGACGATACTGATTATGTATGAGGACTAGTTGTCTCACCATTTCGTCCTTGTGAAATCTACAAGAATTCTGTTCTCCAAACAATAACACAAAGTAACTATCTCCAGAATATAACAGAACCCAGAACTGCTGAAACCTGTTCCGCTAGTAGCCAGAAGAAAACAATATTAATGTGGACTAGGGGAAATAATGTCGGTGTTGTGTTTTCAGTCTGTTTCTATAGGTTGATGAAGTTATGACATATGTTAATCTATTTAGCCTAGACATAACAAGTCGGCTCGATCCCTCAAGTAGCTTTACACCAAATTCCACTAAAAGTTTCAAAGGACGCCTATTTTAAAATGTGTCTTCAACTTGTCAACAAAATGTCCTTTACTGTACCTGTTAGACGGACCAATGAAAAATTTAGAAAATATATATGGTTCATACATAACCCTGTTATTGCAAATCTAGAATTTGCAGGACGTTACGGCCCGATATGTGCAAATATCGAAAGGAGACGGGATCTTGGGGAAATAAACCTATAATTGAAGTTTCGTCAAAATCGGATAAACATTGTGACTTGTAGAGTGTCCACAAACACAATCTGAAGGGACACACGGACGGACAGGGGCAATGACAACATATGTCCAAATGTGGACATATGAAAAAATCTTCAATAAATTGTGAGCCAAATTAACTTAATGGAACTACATGGAACTGAACTGGACTGTTCAGCTGATCTTATCCCCAGAATATTAAGAGCCGCTTAGGCTGCAGCCTGCCACTACCCTCAAGTAAATCAATCAGAAAAACTGTACTCTCCTTTTATTCCAAATCGTCCAAAGAGATCACCACACTGCCTTGCCTTGTGTGCATCCTCTTCCATCTGTGTCCACCATTCTGCATCCACCAACCTGGTTCCTGAAAAACAAACTTAGGTGGCCGAAAGCAATTAGTACATGTGCAATGACAAACAAAAATGAATTGAAAGCCAAATTAACTTAATCCCTACTGAACTAAATGGAACTGAACTGGACTGTTCAGCTGATCTTATCCCCAGAATATTGAGAGCCGCTCAGGCTGCAGCCTGTCACTACCCTCAAGTAAATCAATCGGAAAAGCTGTACTCTCCTTTTATTGCAAATCGTCCAAACAGATCACCATACTGCCTTGCCTTGTGTGCATCCTCTTCCATCTGTGTCCACCATTCTGCATCCACTAACCTGGTTCCTGAAAAACAAACTTAGGTGGCCGAAAGCAATTAGTACATGTGCAATGACAAACAAAAATGAATTGAAAGCCAAATTTTAAATACTGAACTGAACTGGACTGTTCAGCTGATCTTATCCCCAGAATATTGAGAGCCGCTCAGGCTGCAGCCTGCCACTACCATCAAGTAAATCAATCAGAAAAACTGTACTCTCCTTTTATTCCAAATCGCCCAAACAGACCCCATACTGTCTTGCCTGCATCCTCTTCCATCTGTGTCCACCATTCTGCATCCACCAACCTGGTTCCTGAAAAAACAAACTAAGGTGACCGAAAGCAATTAGTACATGTGCAATAAAAAACAACAAAAAAATCTTCAATGAATTTAACAATTTAACAGTAGACACCAGTCGAACTTCATGAAAGAAAATACTATTTTGGCAATAACAAGACTATAATTTGTCTAATTCAACATCAGATATTTTGATTTAAAAACAAAATTTTCCAATGGGAAATACGAATATAAATCAAAACCTAATATCTATAAGTATATAATTGATTAAGAAATAATATAATCTATTAATGTGGGCGTATAAAAATAAATTAAAGACCGTTGGCGATATACAAAGTTAAATCCAAATTGCACAAGAACTCCATTAATATCTGAATCAACATGTTACAGTAAAGAAACACGTGCTAACAGGTCTTTGACACACCGTTACATAGACAAGTGATTTGTTGAACTTTTAGTGAGGATATCAGTTTAAACTACATGATGAAACAACCCCAAATGTTAAGTTCTAGAGAAATGAATCCGACTGCCTCTATATCATCGCCTAATGTCTCTGCCAACACCGGGGGCGAACTCAAGACCTGATTGAGTGAGTCTATTGGGTCTACATCTTGAATACAATATTATACCACCAGCGAACCACAAATATCCCGCCGTAGCCCCCCCCCCCCCCCCAATGTCAAGTGCCCTAAGTTTGATCTGACTACCCTCCTTTGGAGGCCCAAGGATGTCTCTGCCAACACCGGAGGCGAATTCAAGACCTCATTGACGCGATTTTTCGTATACGATCAGTGAACTTAATCCAGGATGTTATGGTCTGAAATGCGTGAATATTAAAAGGTACTGAGATCTTTGAGATATAAAGATATAGTTTAAATTTCATTAAAATCGCACAAAAATTGTGACCTCTAGAGGGTCAACAACCTTCATACACAAGTGTGTACAAGGAGCTGCCATTTTGTCGGACAGTTTCGTTTCGATTGTCCTAAAATTCGCATTCGACCTTCATTAAGGTGAAATGATGATTTATTTAAACGAATTTTAAAATCCAGGAAATTGAAAGGAACTGAGATCTTTGGGATATAAACACGTTTTAACTTTCATCACAATCGGATGATAAAAATTGTGACCTCTAGAGAGAGGGTCCACAACCTTAATATTACATACTTTATTATTAAAACTATTTGCGTACAGAGGGTGCCCATTTTGTCTGGCGGTTTCAGTCCGAATTTCAGGGTAATATATTTGAACCTCTAGAAGGGGCCATAATCTAGGAAGTTACAATCCAATATGTGCGAATATCGAAAGGAACTAAATATATATTTTAACTTTCATCAAAATCGGATAAAATTTGTGACCTCTAGAGTGTCCACAAGCTAAAAGCCTGATTTTGCGTACAATCAGGGATCATAATCCATGAAGTTACGATCCGATACATGCCAATATCGACAGGAACCAAGACCTTTCGGAGATAAATCTATATTCCAAGTTTCGTCAAAATTGGATAAAAATTATGACCCGTAGAGTGTCCACAAACAAATTGTGGACGGACGGTCGGAATAAATGAATAAATTTAGAAAATATATATGTGGTAGATACATAAACCTGTTATTGCCAATCTAGAATTTCCCTGTTCAAGTTCAATTTCTCGTAGTCAAATTCCTGGAACCAGGGCTGGGAGCATTTATCTTTAAGTTCATCAAGAAACATTAAAGATATTCAAGGGTGAAATTCGGGGCTTGTAAAACGAATATCGTTCTTTTTGTTCTGCAACTGTGTTCAAAGGAATATCACCACACCCGACTCTATTCAAATATTTATGTGTGTAAACGCCCAAACTCATTACTGGGTCCGAGAATATAAATAGTTTATTCATACACACAATTTCAATTGTCTTAAAAGAGCCACACACCGTTACAATAGACACATCTTGCTGCCACCATCTTGTGCGAACTACTCTATCCCGATAAGTGACGTAATTAGCTTCTATTTTAGTATTTCTCAATGTCAAAGTTTTGCGAGGAGTTGATTTTGCAAGAGAGAACTTTTTCATTCGCTTGGATATTTAATATTATCTTAAGACACAGACTGCCACATTATGAATGTTGAGGTATAAAAAGGAACACGGATAAGCGAATATTTAACAGAAGTGAATAGAAGGGTGTTGCAAATGGCCTTCTCTTATTATCAGCACCTAACATTTCCTTGTTTCATCGTGAATTTTACAGCAAAATAAAAAAACCGATCAATTAAGAATTGCGGCATGTAGAGCACAAACAACCAAATACAAAATATAAGCGTGGCTCTTTCCCTGGGTGTCGGGCATGCACCAAGAACAATAGGGATCATCCTTAAAATATCAGGAATAAGCATGCAAAGTTTCAAGACGATCAGTTAAACATACATTATGCAAGAGCTAAATCTACCTATTGCAAGTCTTTATTTAGGCTTCAGATGTTATAGAAATTATTAATTAAGACCCTTATTTACATGACAAGCACAAATCCAACTCTTTAGACCCTCGGATGGCTTGGATACAGCTTGGGTTTAAGCAGTCGTCCATTTAAAATTAAATCAAGAAATGGCTGACCAAGCTAACGTTTACCGATAGTCACTGACGTAACCACCGGAAACTGGTTTTGAAAGGCCTACCAAGCGAGGGTACCATTGCCATTGAGAACGTTACTTGGTAATCAAGAATATGTGTGTGGCGTTATCGTCTGTCAATCAAACGATCGACAATGCTCGTAGACGGTGCGGACAGAGTTGATGCCTCTTTCTAGTCCAAACATCCAACGTGACAACTCTGTTCAGAATAAAGTAATTGGACTGAAGTTTTCAACATTTTCTTTCTTTTATCATATATTTTTGAATTATTATAGCGAGAATGGCCAACTCTTTATTAACTAATGTGTCTTTAAGAATTGCGGCCTGTAAACATCACACAGGCACATACTTCCACGTTATGAATGTTGACGTATACAAAGGAACACAGATAAGCGAATATTTAATAAATTAAGTGAATAGAAGACTGTTTTAATTGACCTTCTCTTATTAACAGCACATAATTTTACTGCAGAATAAATAATACACGGGAATTAAATGAATCAGGATCACAAGTTTTTCGGAAAAGTCACAGAACGCTGAATATCGATATACTATAGGGTTCTAAGCATATTTGAACGAAATCTGTTACCAGTGGTCGCTATACAAGATACACCAACATTTTGCAAGCGATCGACAGAGAACAAGCTAAAAAAAATGTGATTGTACAATCGGGAGCCATAATTCAGGAAGTTATGGTCCGATATGCACGAACATTGAAAGGAATCCTGGGCACTGTTTCACAAAAACTAAAATAGATTTTAACTAAAATCAAAATGAAATTTTAATTTTTATGCGTTTCACGAAGATCGATTGTAACTTAAAATGCAATTTTAATAGATTTTAGTTAAAATTGCTTGCGCCAGCGCAGTGCACATTCCCGGTGAGGGCACTTGGGATGTAAGCAAATACGCTTCGAAACTGAAAACTGTTGACAGGTTGAACTAACGGTTACAATATCAATTGGGAGAGTTTCATACGTTGTAGCAATGTTTGCACATGTCAGACATCCGTAGAGCGGTGAAATAAATAAGTTTATTGTGTATTATTCGTTTCGAAATGTATCGGTGGGTTGGCCTTAAACTTGGCATTTGATGCGTGACCTTGACATCTGATTTATTATTTCAACGGAAATAATGTCTATCGATTAACTAAATCGCTTGAATTTTGTAGTTTTATGGTATTTTGGAAAACAGAAACTATTGAGAATTGTCACAAACATATGATATTTGTGACTTAAACGACTAATCTAGGCTGTAAATTGTTGTGGAGTTTTAAAAGTATTTAACAACTTTGAATCTAATCCACCAAATAGCCAATGTTCCCATAGATAGAAATGTCATCCCCATTTACTGTTTCAAAAATACTTCGAAATTACCAAAGTGCCACACTCCTTATTGGATAATGCCTATCTATGTTATCAGTTAAAATGATCTGGGCTTCTAAAACCTCGCTGATTGATGTTGTGTTATTAACGAAAGCCTTCATTAAGAAATATTAAATTTATGATATTAAAATTCAATTTCGAATAGGCCTATAACATTTTTCAATAAACACATTTGAGATTATTGATTTCTCTTTTTACAAATCACCATAACCCCGAAACCATATGAGTAAATATTTTGCATATGACATTTCTGTAGACCTTAAAGTTTATGCCTTCTAATAACAAGAAATTGGCCACTTTAAACGAAGATATTTTAATAGATACGAGTACGTTTCTTTCCATGACATTAGATATGAAATGAGTTCAGATTTTCTCTTTGTGCTTTTCTATTATTTTGTTGGGTTTTTTTTGTTTTGTCTTTTTATTTTTTATTTGGGGGGGGGGGTCTGTTAATTATTTGAAAATAGTATACTTTACTTTATACTTGAATCATATGGTAATATATAAAACAGTAACAAAGGGTTTTGTTTACTGGGGTATCCCGAGTTAAAACTGATTTTAGTTCAAATAGTCCCTAAAATAGTTTTGTGAAACGCCACTATTTTAAGTTAAGATACAATTTTAACTTAAAATATTATTTTAGTGGATTTTATCTAAAATGCTTAAAATCGTTTTGTGAAACTCATCTTTATCTTAAGTTAAGATGAAATTTTAGTTCAGGACGATTTTAAGGAGATTTAAGCTTTTGTGAAACAGGGCCCAGATTTTTGGGATATTAACATATTTTAAAGTTTCATAAAGATCGGATAGAAATTGTGTTCAGCAATTTCGGTCAGAATTTCATGAAATTCGAACCATCGTTAGTGTGTGATGGTCACGTGTTTAAACTGTTTTTTAAATCGGATAAAAAAAAATTGGGACCTCTAGAGGTTCCACAAGCTAAAAAGCATGATTTTTAGGACAATCGGGGATCATAACCCAGGATGTTAACATCCGATAGGTTATAAACATACAGTTCAAGTTTCATCAAAATCGGATAAAAGTTGTGATTATCAAAATGAACCAAGATCTTTGGGTTATAAACATAAATTTAAAGTTTCATCAAAATCGGATCAAAATTGTGTGCTCTAGAGGGTCCATAACCATGATATACCATATATTTACATTATTTAAAGGCGCTAAATCGCTAATAGTTTGGACCTACAAATTGACACAAATGGGTCGCAACGCATATAATAATGTAATATGAATGTATATAAACTGACTTACATTCAATCGTTTATATTTTTACTCTAAATTCAAATCAGTTATGTTCGGCGAAATACGACAGAAGTCTCAATCGAATGGCAATCTTTAGCGTCTGGTTATTCCAGTCTACACCTATACTATTTATTGCGCATGCTCTCCAGATAAGAATATGATGTCACCTTTTGACAAGACTTGTAGAATATGTCTAGTCTCGTTCTTTCAGTCTCTTGGGTGATACTGAGTTAGAGACTTGGCTACTTTAAGTACGAGGGGTGGCCATTTTGTCCGGCAGTTTTGATACAATCGGATCAAAATTGTGACCTCTAAATGGTCCACAACCTTGATATACCATATTTTTTACACTATTTGCGTACGAGGGGCGGCCATTTTGTCGGTCAGTTTTGGTCCGATTTTCCCGAAATTCGAGCTCAAGCATCATTAGGGTGTAACGGTGATACATTCAAACGGTTTTTTTTTAAATCGGATAATAATTGTGACCTCTAGAGGAACCACAAGCTAAAAACGCGATTTTTCGTACAATCAGGGGCCATAATTCAGGTAGTTACGATCTAAGATGCACTAATCTCGAAAGGAACCAAGATCTTTGGGTTATAAACATGCATTTCTTGAAGTTTCATCAAAATAGGATGACAATTGTGACCTCTAGAGTGTTCATAAGCTAAAAACGTGATTTTTCGTATAATCAGGGGCCATAATCCATGAAGGTTTGGTCTGATACATGCCAATATCAAAACTGATATCAAAATATCAAAACTGAGATCTTTGGGAGATAGATCTATATTTCAAGTTTCGTCAAAATCGGATAAAAATTGTGACCTGTAGAGTGTTCACAAACAAATTGTGGACAGACAGGGGCGACGACAATATACGTCCACATAAAAATGTGGGTGTATAAAAAGTTCTTTTAAAAAATGTAGCCTGAATCGTGTTCACAGATCAAACGACGGGTCAACCAATATGGGTGACGACATAATATGCCACACTAAAATGTGGGGGTATCAAAAATGAAAACGTTATGAGCATTCTAAGACAATTTTAACATGGAGAATTTGCATAGTTTTGGTATACTTACACCATGGTGGTTTAATGAGTAAGACATTGGCTTCATCGGATGGGGGGGGGGGGGCGAATGGTTAGCACGTGCCTGTCATTGAGTCAACTGGCGTGGTTTCGAATCCCCGGTGGTACGTGACAAGGAGTAGGGTTACCTGTCCAACCCCATGGGTTTTCTCCGGGTCCTCCGGTTTCCTCCCACTGCTAAAGACGCCTACGCGCAAGCGAATTATCAAAAAAAATTGAACCATATGTTTGTCCTGAAATGACCTAGTTTGTGTCGTGTGGACGTTAAACCCCATTTCTCTCTCTCTCTATTTAGAAAGGGCGAAAAGCCAAGGTTCAGTGTACACGTAAAAGAACCCTTAACAGCTCGAATTCGATAGAAGAGTAAGCAAAACTACACTACTGCATGGCGTATGCCGGTCTTCATTAGCCCAATCAGAGCAGAACAGAACGACGTTAAACACCATTTCATTTCTTACGGTTACACTTTTGGAATTATATACCACCCATATTTCTACACTGAAGAGTTCAAAGCAACACATATTTCGAAGTTTGAAACGGTGAATGTACAACCTCAGTTTTGCATTCAATCTAATTTAGTCAAACTCTGCCGAATCGAAAATGGCTTTCTATGTCAGTTGATGAAAACCATTGTAAGTTTCTTGAATTTTAGCCAGATCATTAAAATATAAGAACATTTACATACCTGATTGATGTATCATCAGCACAGTCGTCAACCAATCGGAACTTCACCTGTTCTCTATGTTGTAGGGGGTAAAAATACGGATATATTAACCACACAAGGTTTCGGGTTTACGAACGTTTATTAAAAGTTATCCAATAAAACCCTGAAAATATACAATTTTAATATAAATAACATGTATAATTAATCAAACATATAAAATCAATGCATTTGTATCATTAAAATAATATATTACATATTAAAGTAGCTTAGTCTCTAACTCAATATCATCCAAAGTCTTCCACATTGAAAACACAAATTATTTGTCAATTTAAATCAACATTGATGTTGTGATCTTACTGGGAAAAGGTGGGCTTCTGATATCCAATATTTAAGAAAAAATAAACATTTTACCATTGGTACACGAATCGTGTACCATAATGCGTTCCAGCGCCATTTGTAACAAGGGACAAGAAAGAACGAGGTTAGACATATTCCACAAGTCATGTCAAATGGTGAAGCCATATATTATTTGGAGAACATGCGCAATAGACTGGAATAGCCTGACACTCGATATTGCCATTCGACTGAGACTTCTGGCGTATTTCGCCGAACATAACGGATTTGAAATTAGAGTAAAAATGGAAAAGATTGAATGTAAATTAGTCTGTATACATTCAGATTACATTATTATATGCGTTGAACATGACCGCCACTTTAAACTAAAACCATTTACACAATGTAATATATATTTAAAACTAATAGTAACATATACCTTTAAACTGCAATTTTTAAATCTTTGACTGATACAATACAAATTGGCCCATAAATCCGGACAGGATCAAATAAACAGAAAGAAGAAAAGCACTGAAATAATAAAAGAACGAAATTAACTTACATACGCAAAGTTAACACAACTAAGTGATACAGGGGCCGCGGAACCGCAGCAACGCGCTCTCGCGTCGATAAGCGACGCTTCGTTTTCGAGACGTCTTCCCTCAATTACCAGACCCCCAACTTCGGAAACCGCTCCGTGGCCTCTGATATACATGTAGTTTCTAACGACTAGTAAGTTGTAACTAATTATACCTAGAAATATATTGCCTATGTAGCAGGGTTTTTATCCAATAAGGAATGAAAACACCAGGTCGTAGGTTCAGGATTTTATTTACAGTTGGATAGTATACAGATAAAAAAAAACCTAAGTTTAATACCCTCAAAATGCACAGATATACTCATAGAAATACTTATAGAAATATATTAATAACTTCATTATTTCATATATAAAATATATATCCTAATTATAGCCTACCACAATATTTACTATAAAAATATAAAAATCAAGTCAAATAAATATATAAAACTTACCAAGTAATACGATGTGCTGTTCCTTGTGAAAAGGTAAGCTTGCATGTGAGGTTTGCCAGAGAAGCTGAGATGTGATTAGTTTAGTGAGTTAAAAGTGAGTATAGTTTAGACTTGCTATTGAAAAGAGATTTCTGACAAGCTTAAAGATATAACATTAAAGAGACAGTCCCACACATTTTAAAGGGGAATACCATATATATAATAAATACAAATGAAATGAAATGGGGTTTAACGTCCTACTGTTCTGCTCCTATACTGGGCTAATGAAGACGGGCATACGCCATACAGTGTGCTATGAGGGAAATTTTGCCCGGGCAGCGGCACTATCGCCTACTCTTATATCGAATTCCAACTGCCAAGGGATATTTTACGTGCATTCCAATGTATACACGGGACCTCGGTTTTTCGTCTCATCCGAAGGACTAGACAGCTGTCCTTGTCAGGCCCTTCGTCCTGCATCACTGACAAGGGGGAACCACGCCGGCAAATCTGGATGAACTTTCTCGACCAATGCAGGGATCGAACACCCGACCTCCAGGCTAGCGAGCCAGCGTCTTACGCTATTAAACATAATTTATGTATTGGTCTGTTGTAGAGTCTTGGGGCAGTCTTTATCTGAACTTTGTGGAGGAGTGATGTTTGGTTCAAATGATAGATCGTTTGGTGTTATTGGTGGATCTTCGAAAATTTCATTCGTTGCGGGATATAATGGTCGACTATTTATTAGATATGTTGTTTCTGCTAAGATAGTAGGGGGGCTGGATGGCCGAATTGTTAGCACGTCCGTGCTGTATCATAAGGCCTGTCATTGAGTCAACTGGCGTGGTTTCGAATCCCTGGTTGTACGTGACAAGGAGTAGGGTCGCCTGTCCAACCTCGTGGGTTTTCTCCGGGGGGGGGGTCCTCCGGTTTCCTCCCACTGCTAAAGACCCCTACGCGCAAGCGAATTATTGAAAAAAAAAACATATGTTAGTCCCGAAATGACATAGTTTGTGTCGAGTGGACGTTAAACCCCATTTCTCTCTCTCTCTCTCTCTCTTCAGTGTATTCGCGCATTTTACACGTAGCATTTGAAGCTTGTCTAACAGAATGAATGAGGGATTCCATTACACCATTCGTGTGACTGGCGTAAGGTATATTCCAATCCCATTGGAACTGCAAGTTACGTCCATATTTTTGTGTTATCACATTTTTGACTTTGTTAATGTTCCCAGTCTTTCATTATTTCTGTGAGTCAATGAAATTAGTTCCTTGGTCGGACCATAAACATTTGGCTTGACCTCTTATACACGAAAATCTACGATATGCCATGTGGAATGTGTCTGCGCTTTTGTCGGTAACAAGTTCAAGATGTATTGCTCTTGACGTCATACAGGCGAATATTATAACTTTAGCCTCTTTAAGAGTTTTTCGTTCTAACTTGATTTGAACTGGACCGAACATATCAAGCGCGGTGTTGTAAAATGCTGGAAATCCTGCAGCTACTCTGAGGTCTGGTAGCTGTCCCATTAGCTGTTTTTCTAGCTTTCGATGCAGTTTTCTACACGTAAAACAGTTTCTTAGAGAGTTAGCGGTATTCCATAATCCGAAAATCCAAATATGTTTACTAGCTTCTGCTATGAGACTTTATAGCCACTTAATGTCCACGCCTCTCGTCCAGATGAATTAGTAGTAAATTCACAAATTTGTGATCCTTTGGTAAAATGAATAAAAATGGGACATTGGTCAAGATTTGTATCGTTATCAAAACTTAATAACTGATATCTTAATCATACTTGAATAATTAATAATACAACAAACAAATACGTTCCCAAAAGATGGTCGTATTTTCAACACTTTATAGAAAACTCGGGAAATTTTCGCGTGATTAGGCCCAGGCCCATAACTTAATAGGGGGGGGGGGGGGCGTCAGATAAAGCCTGCTGGTTCTTCATAAAACACCTTTGGTGCAGTTATAACACGCTTTCGAGAAAACTCACAAACTCACCCGTCCGTTAATTAACACACCCAGTACACCCTAGCGATAATTAAAACAACTTTCAGTCAATTTCACACCACTAGCCTCTTCGTATTCATAATATATGTATTGTATGTGATAAAATAAAGTCCTCTCCCTTAATAAAAAAAATGTTCTCTCTTATAGCAATGGATCGACCGGTGTCTTATCACCTAGCAGGTGTGGGCTCTCAGCTATTCTCTCTGACTGTTATAAATTTAGGGTGCTTTAATTTCTAGAGTATATCCTAATTTACGCACAAATTTAATAGCCTTCGGCAATCTTACCAATTCTTCAAAAATAATGTAAATTCAACATACAGCGCCAAAAAGTGCTCCCTACCTAACCATTTGAGAACAAATTTATGCATCTCCCATCCCTGATTAGTGACCCAGTGCCTTACTCACTGAGACACTGCGACTCTCCCGTAAACAAACAGACATAATATACTATTCAAAAAAAGTAGGGGATATTTGATTTTGGGGGCATAATACTAAAATATGCAAATGACTACGAAAAAAGTCACTATAGAACCTAACAGAAGAAACATTTCCAGTTACATGTGACGCCCAAACGCACCAATAGCTACCGCATGGAATGCAGGTGATGCTTGGGATCATCATGGGGGTCCAACCCAAGATTTGCACGACTCTGACTTTGAATGTTACAGTCATTGTGGCATTGAATTCCAGGGTGGAAACATCAGTTTAATTGTTTTAGTGACCAGAAAACAAATTTTGATATGCGTCGGCTTTCCCAAAATGAAAGGTTACGTGCCCTTGGCATGCTACAGATCGGCACAACACAGGCGGTTGTGGCGCGGACGATGAATGTTTCTCAGTCTGTCATAAGCAGGCTATGGTCCAGATACCGTGATACACAATCTGTACAGGACCACGCTCAGGTCGACCAAGGGCGACAACTCAAGCCCAGGATCGATTTATCCGTACCTTGGCCTTGAGAAATCGTGTCATCACAGCAAATCAGATCAGCGCTCGTCTTCAAACAGACACTGGTGTGAGAGTGAGTGGCCAGACGATTCGGAATCGACTGCATAGGGGTCACCTTCGCGCCCGACGTTCTCGCGTGATCCCTTGTTTGAGAGATCATCACATTCAGGCAAGACGTCGTTGGTGTAGGGATCGTCAACACTGGGAAAATCGACGCTGGAGCAATGTGATGTTTTCAGATGAGTCAAGGTTCACTGTTGATTTTTTGGACAGACGTAGGAGGGTGTGGCGTCGTCGAAACGAGCGCTTCCAAGACGTTAACGTCATCAGACATGATCGATTTGGGGGTGGTTCTGTTATGGTGTGGGGAGGCATCACTGTTGCTGGAAGAACGGCTTTACATGTTGTTGCAGGGCGTGTTACAGGCCAGTACTACCGGGACAACATCTTGGCAGTCCATGTTGTGCCGTTCGCACGACGTCATGGCCGCCGTTTCATCTTCCAGGATGACAACGCAAGATGTCACAGGGCCAGGATCGTTACGGGTTACCTCCAACAACAGAACATCACCACATTACCTTGGCCAGCACTGAGTCCCGACCTCTCCCCCATCGAGCATGTCTGGGACATGCTTGGACAGAGGTTACGTCAACGTCAACAACGTCCTGCCAATGTCCAAGAACTTGCTGCTGCGTTGCAACAGGAATGGGACAATCTGGACCAAAATGACCTTAGACGTCTCATTAGGAGTATGCCACGTCGGATCAATGCTTGTTTGGCAAACAGAGGAGGATTTACCCGTTACTGACTTGGTTGTGATGCTGTGGTAACTTTGCTGTTTGACCCCGGGTATCATTTTACCCTTATAATGGCCAGTCTGTGCCTTACTTAGTCTAACGATCATTTGGAATAAATCGATGAATGTGAACTTCATTTCATTTTGTCATTTGTTTCTTCGTCAGTTTCATTAGGTGACTTTAATAACACTTAAAAATCAAATATCCCCTACTTTTTTTGAATAGTATATATATTAAGTGAATACTTCGATCTGCACACACCTCTGTTCATGACAGGTCAGCGTTTTGATTATTATATACTCTTCTAAAAAAGTAGGAGATATTCAGAAACAATACAAAACTGCGGAAATGCACTGCTGTTTTTATTAGAGGTAACCAGCGTATGTTAATAACAGGTCATTTGCCTACACATGAACATGAACAGTTCATATGGCGGCCCCATTTCACTCGCAAAGAGTTACTCTGTCAAAAGTGAAAATGGACGTTTTTGATTTTTGTTTTAATAATGAGTAATTGCTCCACCAATCCTCCAGACATTTAGCAATTCGTCGTGGCATGCTCCTAATCAGCCGTCCAATCACGATTAGGGGCAATCTGACCCACTTCTCTTGCAGTGCCACGGCCCATTCTTGCAGTATTGTCGGCTGACGTTGACGACACGTCTCCCGATCAAATTAAACGTAACACACTAAAGCAAAGATACGCCAAACAGTAAATCGTATGCAAGAACCGATAGGAAAGCAAACATGTCCGGATAAACCAGTAGTTTTCATCAACCCTTCCTTGAAGTGTCAAATTTGACAATGAACCCCTCCCACGTGTGAATGGCGATATTGCGTGTCGTTACGTGCAGATCAGTGGTTCTATTGGGGCGATAAGTTCTTCATCTGTGAGCATACTCTTAAAGCATGTCAAGTGTCCATGACTATTTATCATATCACATCCTGCATAAGTATTTGCCTTTCAATATACCCTACTTTTTTTGAAGAGTTTATCATCCTGTAAAATCTCAGACCAACATACCTGATGAGATATAAAGATTGGACGCATCATCTATAACGTTTTGGATTTTTTTTTCTGGCTTCAAATGTTATATAGATTTATTAACATGACAAGCCCATAATCAACGTGCTGGACCATCGGATAGCTCCGATTTTAAGTAGATTAGAACACTGCATCCATTTAAGATTTTAACTAGGTCTCGATTGTCAAGTACCGTGGCTATGATAATAAACTACGCTAAATTTTGTCAAAACTTCAAACACTTATAACTTCGAACAGAATAAAGTAATTTGACTAAAATGTTCAATCTGGCATTCATTTTTCATTGGTATCTATTTTGAACTATTATAGCAACAACGGTCAGCTCTTTATCTAATTCTTACATAATGCATCTTTAAATTATATTCAAATAAAGAAGTCTGGTTATGAAAAATAAAAATAGAAATCTACCATGTTCGTGTAATTTAGTTCTTACTAAGAGTAGTAGTTGTGGGAAGAAAAATCCCTGCAGCAGTGCATAGAGAAGGCTGGTCATTCGAGAACTTGTCATATTGTTTTTGTTCAACATGTCCATAGAGGAGAGAGAGAGAGAGAGAGAGAAATGGGGTTTAACGTTCACTCGACACAAACTAGGTCATTTCGGGACTAACATATGGTTTTAATTTTATTTCAATAATTCGCTTGCGCGTAGGGGTCTTTAGCAGTGGGAGGAAACCGGAGGACCCGGAGAAAACCCACGAGGTTGGACAGGCGACCCTACTCCTTGTCACGTACAATCGGGGATTCGAAACCATGCCAGTTGACTCAATGACATGCTTTATGATACAGCACGCACGTGCTAACCATTCGGCCATCCAACCCCCAAAGTCCATAAAGGAACCTGTTGAAAGTGTTTGAGCATTATCATGCTGAAACGTGTGCAGATCTGGATGTCATCTGAAAACTGGCATGGTGTGATATCCTTGTAGGCTACTAGCCGTCATTTCTGCCTCTACACACATGCAGCACAATCAAATTCGTCCCCCCACCCCCTCACATTCCCCGGTCAGTGTTTCACAGGTGGAATCTGGATTCATTATATCAGGCCATTGTTGTGATTGCCAAGCATAGTCGGCGACGAAATGTAGGTGAACCCATAGTAGCAGTATATCTGCACCAACCTGGCTAATGAAGACGGGTGGACAACAGAGGTGACGACAATAATACAACCATATTTTCATGTGGACGTAACTAAATGGAATTTTACATGAAATATCTTTATTTATTAACTATTTACATTTTGATAAATCAAACAATTATGGCGGTCATCTTGTTTTCTTCCTTGAATGTTTTGGTTGGAAACTGAAATGAATAAAAGATGAATAATTATTATTTATTATGAATTATAATCAGAATATTCAAGTATTATATTCAAATGTATTATTTTCAATACTGTTCACCAATTAATTAATGTTCCTACTTGTATACCATCAGATGTCTAGAATACAGTTAAAGTTCTTCTTGTACTCCTCACCTCCCCCCTTTAAAATAATATCTGAACATTCACACTGATAATAAGTATCAGGAATGGGGTTTAACATCTAGTCATAACAATAATTCAGTTTTTGAGACCATGATATTCTTTTTATTTTAATTTGAGAATTTTGTCAAGACAGTGGTATGTCCATCTACTCTTTATTGAATTACAACTGCAAATGGATCTTAAAGTGTACATCAATGGTTCTTTATCCAATCCAAACAACTACAGTTGGTAAAGTCTTCTTGGTGTCAAGTGAGAAGAGGGCTAGAAAAATCTTGAAGATAATTCTTGGCCCATGCCATGATTTAACTGCTCGAGCACTGCACCCCACCTTCCCCACCACCACCACACACTAACATATATAAAAATATAAATAGGTGTACAAATCTTCACTTTTACTGATAATGAAACATACTCAAATAGTTCTTGAGCTTCTTTTTCTTGTTCATTTTGTTGACTTTCTGCCTAAAATTAGAAAAAAAAATTATACCAATATTTTCATCTCATTGGCTGATTTGATCAATTTTCTGAACCAGACATCAATACCAATGTTCCATGAGCTTTTTAGAATACAAACATATATTGAACAACAAATATGATTGAATTTCGGTACTAGTATATGTGTAAAGCTGCTGATCGTCATTTGAGTGAATTTGGATCACTTGTAAACAACAATATTGTGAAAGTTATCATTCTAAAAATGGTTAAACTCTGTTCAGCATTTACAAAGATATGAATCAAAAATATCGAACTACAGCACCCTCTGCAGTAAATATAAATGAAATGAAATGAAATGAAATGGGGTTTCAACGTCCACCTGTTCTGGTCCGAACTGGGCTAATCAAGACGGGCATATGCCATACAGTGTGCAATGAGGGAAATATTGCCCGGACAGCGGTACTATGGCCCACTCTTATATCGAATTCCAACTGTCAAGAGATCTTTTACGTGCACTCCAATGTGTACACTTGACCTCAGGTTTTTCGTCCCATCCGAACAACTAGACAGCTGTCCTTGCCAGGCCCTACGGAAAATCGGGATGAACTTTCTCGGCCAATGCAGGGATCGAACACTCGACCTCCAGGCTAGCGAGCCAGCGTCTTACCCACTTAGCCACCGTGATCCCCTGATCCCCTAGTAAATATAAACAAGTGTGTAAGAGGTAAATGATGCTCAAGTTATTGAAGTAGTGAAACTATATATAATCAAAGTTAAAATCAAAGGTATTGTATTCAAAGCATCCACAAATCAAATTGCTATCTCTGCTTAGCTTAAGCAGAGGATGCTCATCATCAAACTCAGTCAAGGTATTCATCTAATAAACACCTACACCAAATTGAAGTTATTGCATCCCAAAAAGTGTGACAAGAGACACACAAACTTGCATTACTAGTCCATTGCTTTCTTCAACATAGGGAACAATGAAAGAATCGTTACATCAATTGGCAAATCGAAGTGAGAATTGCTCACTGTAAGTTTCAATCTGATTAAAACATAGATCCTATTTCGTTTCAATTATTATTGTTCAAACCTTTGTTTTACTTGTCTTTACTACACTAGGATCTGAAAGAGTTGTTATATAACCCGCGTTCTGTTGATGTGATGGATTAGCCAATGAAATGGTCTGTTATGGCGAGTTTTTGGCTTGAGGTGCACAGAACAGTGGGTAACCCACTAGAAAAATCAAATGTCTGATGTCATAGGGTCAAAAGCCGCTTGTATGACCTCTGACACGACCTTCCACCTTTGAAGGTATAAAAAAAGGAAACGAAATATAGATCTGTATTTTAATCAGATTGTGTAAGTTTGAATGAAGTGAACTAAAATGGGTGTAATAAACTAAACATGTTTCTAGTTTTATTTTAAATGATGTCATACCTGCATTGATTGTTGAAACCAGTTCTCTAAATCTTTAGATCTTTCAACTTCATGAACTTGTAAATCACTTCCACCAATAATATTAGGTAAGGCATGTGATCCTGCATGTTGTACCTATAAACACACATATACCATCAATCTAAATTTGATTCAATGTCGATAGCATTCTTCCTTAAAACCTGGACATTAACCCCACATTTCATTTTATTCCTGGGCAAGCACTAAAATCATTAAGTTCCATTGTAGCTCAGCCACTGTCACTCAGTGAGTAAAGTGCTTGCTCATTGATTTTCTATCCTGGTTTCCTCCCTTGTCATTGGTTCAAGACTGAGGGCATGGCAAAGAAAACGTCTTTAGTCGTTCGGAGTCGATGAAAACCTAAGGTTCTGTATACACGTTGGAATTCAATAAAAATGCATACAAAATTTTCCATACAAAATTTCCATTATAGCCATTATGTGTGTTTGATTGTACCTACCTTTTTAAACTTTTTGTAATTTTTAACAAGTTGGCCTTTCCACTTAATATAACCTTGTGGTACAGCTTCACCACGTGTTAATGGTGTTTTTGTTGGTGGTCGTGTTACGAGTTCGACAAATGACGTAACAACACATCTTTCTGGTAAATCCGATTCGAATATATAGTCTTCGTTCTTTACTCGTGGTTTCTATAAAAAGAAAATTACAACTTAGCAGAATGATAAATCTGTTGTTTGTTAAAAGTAGTAATCATTTCAGCAGAATGATAATTAAAGTCTATGTGTCTCATTCAGAGGTGGGAACAAGTCACGGTACCTCGAGTAGAAGTCGAGTCCCAAGTCGCAGCACCTCAAGTTGAGTCGAGTTCCAAGTCGCTGACTTCAGTGTTGAGTCGAGTCTGACTCAAATCTAGATTCGAAATAATGCATTTTCAAAGTGATTTGAGGGCAGAAAGTGTGAGAAAATAAATGAAAACCGAATTCTCGCATGGTACACATATCCAAATGACTGGCAAGACGAATACAAGTGAAGTCAGCACATAAAATGATGACATATTTGTTTTCGTATTCATCTGTAATATCCCAGAATGGATTCTATCAGATTAAAGAGAAGCTTATCACACAGTTTAAACATAACAGATCTGTGACCATACAGCGTTTATATACATTATTAGGTCTTGACCTATCTTCGTTTGAGTAGAAATCTAAATGTGTTTATATACTATAATCAAATGAAATGGCGAACTATTGAAATAAAAATAAACCATAAGTTAGTCCCGAAATGACCTAGTTTGTGTCGAGTGGACATTAAACCCCACTGCTCTCTCTCTCTCTCCTGTTTTTTTTACAGCAATTGGGCTACTGAAGGCAGGCATACACTATGTAGTGTGCTTTGAGAAAAAATTTTACCTAGAGAAACTATCTCAGTCAACATCGGGATCCAACCCAGTACCTCCTAGTTAGTGAGCCAGTGCCTTACTCACTGAGCCATCCATGTTTCACACACAATGTGTTATGTGTTGAAACATTGGGTGTTTGCTAATGAAGGTATATGTACACTCAATGCAATGCCAAATTCAAAGTTTATTTACTGCAACAAATTTTAACAAATGTACATAACAATTAACAAAATTGAGATAACAAGCTTCTGTGGATAATTTCATGAAAGAATTCACTACAAATGCACAAAACCGAAACGTCAGAGAACCATGAAACAAAGCAGGGGTCAGCTGAAGTTAATATCGGGTATGTCCACCCTGAGCTCTTACACAGACTTGAAGTCGCCTTGGCATGGACTAGCACAGATGTCTCACTAGACGCTGTGGGATTGTTTGTCAATGATTTTGGAATGCTTGTGCCAACTCTGCAACAGTTTGTGGCGGCACGGCTTGAGTTCGAACCCGGCGTCCAAGTTCATCTCAAAGGTGTTTGATCGGGTTCGTGTCTGGAGACATAGCTGGCCAATCCATAACATGGACATGATGATTGTTTAGAGAGTCTCTTGTCAACCTGGCAGTGTGGGGTCAGGCGTTGTCATGCTGGAAAACCATCTGTTGACAGGCACCATGTTGAGCCAGCAACGGAAGCAACACCGAACGAAGGATGGTGTCAACATAATGTTGAGCGTTGGGATTGCCTTGGACCACCATTAACTGCGTTCGGAAAATGACGTTGTTAGCAGCCCAAACCATGATGCCACCTCCCCCAAATGATCACTTTCCAGCACGCAGTTACGAGCAATGCGTTTATGTTGACGTCGGTAGATACGGTGATGTCCATCAGGAAAACTGAGGTTTAATCAGGATTCATCCAAGAAGATGACATTTCGCCATGGTGTGTTGTGCAGATATCCCTGATTTGCGGCCCCATTGCTGCCTGGCAAGTCCATGACGATGCAAAAGGATTTGACCTTGGTAAGGTTGACGGCAGCGTAACCCAAGAGGAGACTAACACTGTTTGAGGGCTGATCTGACGTTGCCGTGTGCCAACAGTTCCCTTGGCAGTAGCAGTAGCTAACTAGAACCTGTTGCGCAGATGCTGTAGTCGGATGTGGTGATCTTGAGCAGCGGTTGTTGGCGCTTCAGGTCGGGGTCGATGGGTGAACATTAAAGTGTCTGGCAACGGCTACCTGTGAAGACCCCTGATCCAGCATGCCAATAGCTCTGTTACCGTTTTCTTGTGTAAGGCGTGGCATTTTTCCGAAGTGATGTATGTTGAAATCTTGATCTGTATTAAAAGGGCCAGAGTGCAGGGAATGCACGTGCAAAAAATGTGACATCGGACTGCTTAAAATCGTGAAAAAAGACAAGTGTTGCGTTTTCACGAACAAAGTTCATTACCGAGAACTGATATTGGGTTCAAACCCAGAACTCCACAAAAAGAGACCTATCACAAGTTTCACCTATGTGCCATAAGATAGGAAAGCCAAAGAAAACGTTTACCAGAAATATTTCACGAATTAGGCATTGTGTTTTTTATGACTTTAAGTTCTTTTTAGATACTGGAATGTTTTCATTCTTTAAATTTATTTTGTAACCTATTGTGATGACGTTTACCTGTAAGTGTTTTCTAGTTGTTAAGAATCCATCATGGAGCTGTACTGGTTCTTCATTCTATAAATAAAAAAACAAAAACGAATAAGCTCAACAATCTATCATAAATAAATGAAATGAAATGCGGTTTAAAATCCTACTTTTCTGAACCGACTGTCATAAATAGATATTCTTACACTCAAAATATTTTGAATTGGTTTATGTTTCAGTTTTGAATATTTTCTGAATTTCAATAGGATTCTTCCAGCAAGTTTAAATAAAACCTCGAAAACCTTTAGATTAGTTTTGGAGACAGCAATAACTCTGTGTAAACACTGAAGCACAATTTTGTACTTCGATACAGTTCCTTTAGACCAAGCAAGTTTGTAAAAAGAGTCGCAAAAATATTTTATTCAATAAACTGAAATGGATTGAACAACAGGCAAAGGCCTAGAAAGGAGCAATAACTCTGCAAAAAAAAAAAATCATTGTGTGGTGCTGTATGTCTATGGAGTTGTTTTCTTAGAACTAACTGAACAATCTCTGAAAGTTTGATTAAAATGAACACTCATGAACTCAAACTTTTGGTGTGTTTTGAGGCAGTAAATCAATGCAAAGGGTTTCTCATTGGGACTAGGGGAGCCAGTATGTGTGACTCCCCCTACCCCCAACCCCTTAAAAACACTGCAGAGGGTTTATATAAATTGGGAAATGGATAGATGGACTGGGGTGTTGACAATATATTTCACATGAATGGGGGCGTATACATAAAAAAATTGATTTACACGTGTCTGTTCTGATTGGTCAACATCTACAGGTTCCTCCACATGGGTGATATCTTCTTCTTTAACAATTTCTTCATTTTTAATCACAGTAGTTGTTGGCTGTTTACAAATGGATGCTTCAACAATTTTATTACGCTTGTTTGCAGATTTATCTCTACTGGTCGATGGTGATGGGGATCTTCCTCGCTTTCTTACCGCAACATTCTCTTTTTTGGGGATATTTTGATTAGTAGATGTCATCATCAAATCGTCATCATCAATTGTAGAATTTGGTTGTCTCTTTCTCCCCGGAACTGGACTAGGAGATCGGTTTCTTTTTCGGGATGATGTGGGTTCCGTTTTGATTTGTTCTGTTATTTCTGTGTATATAGAAGAGTCTTTAGCTATGTTCATTGATGTTGTTGTCATTGGTGTCAGCGGTTCATCTTTAATTTCTACTACTGGTTCATCACCATCTGCTACAGACTGAGTTGGTCTGGAATACAACAAACTTATATATTCACGCCTGTAATCAGGAGATAAACATATTCCTGTTTCAAATTTATCACAGGGTTTAATTATTGTCCATTTAAGCATGCTTGAATTATCCATTAGAGAGAAAGAGAGAGAGAGAAATGGGGTTTAACGTCCACTCGACACAAACTAGGTCATTTTGGGACTAACACATGGTTCAATTTTATTTCAAGGCGACCCTACTCCTTGTCATGTACAACCGGGGAATCGAAACCACGCTCGTTGACTCAATGACAGATCTTATGGGACAGCGCGCACGTGCTAACCATTCGGCGCCGAATATAATTAAAGGTGTACCACAGCAATTGTGTTTGACAAGGCCTGTGTATGACACTGTCTAAGACAGGTGTCTTATTTCCAGGCATTATTGTACTGTATTTCTGTAAAACTAGAAATAAATGTTTTACCCTTTTCTAATTGGAACAGGAGATTTTTCACGTGTTCTAAGAACAGGTGATTTTGCTTTCTTCACAGCTTCCTGAAAAAGAAATGGGACATGGACTATTCAGAATAGTTATCAGTACAAAGCTTTGCAACAAGGAGGATGGACAACAATAAATGGGCTTTAACATCCACTTAAAACAACTATTTTGGGGCAAATGTATGATAAATCAATATTTTATTTTTATTGTTGTACCCTAGAGCTGTTACAAGGAAGCAAGAGAGCCCGAAGAAAGCTTATAGATTAGTCTGACTGTGGATCCCAACCACTCATGATTGAACCACTTACAATTTTCTAAGGCTCCCAAACTGGCATCAGATTCCCCATGTTAGTGATATATGGATTTAAGATATGTCCCCTGTCAAGGTAAAACTCCTGGTCATGTGATCTTGATGAGTTGCTGGGAAGTATCCAGGCATGTGAGGCATCTCTTAAAGAGCGATGAGTAGACATGTACACAATAATGAAGGGATGTACGAAATGATGATGTATGAAATGTACTATAAAGAACTTATACATAGCTGTTTATCTATTTAACATCCAACACTCTTCACATAAATCTTTCATATCTTAATAGATATTCTGATAAAAAAAGATTGGACATCAACCTAAAGCAAAATGATCACAATTTCTATTCATGTGACTGTGATATTAGTTATGGAAATTCATCGTCCTAATACCAACAATTTCATACTACAATGTACTGTTCAAAGGACACCCATCATCCACCCTCTCTTGGAGTATGCTATATTAATATTAATTAATCCTACAGAAATGAAATAGGGTCTAATATCTAATTTTCTGCACCAACTGGGTTAATATGTGCACATCCACATGTATACGGAACCTCTTTTTGTCTTCCCATGCGGGGATCACGGTGGCTTAGTGGGTAAGACGTTGGCTCGCTAGCTTGGAGGTTGGGTATTTGATCCCTGCATTGGCAGAGAAAGTTTATCCAGATTTTCCGGCGTGGTTCCCCCTTGTCAGTGATGCAGGACGGAGGGCCTGACAAAGACAGCTGTCTAGTCATCTTGATGGGATGAAAAAACGAGGTCCCGTGTACACATTGGCATGCATGTAAAAGATCCCTTGACAGTTGGAATTCGATATAAGAGTAGGCCGTAGTGCCGCTGTCCGGGCAAAATGTCCCTCATTGCACACTGTATGGCGTATGCCCATCTTCTTTAGCCCAGTTCGGAGCAGAAGAGTGGGACGTTAAACCCCATTTTATTTCATTTCCCATGCAAAGAACTAGACACTGGTCGACAAAAGATGTAAATTAATGAGTTTGTATAGGTTATAAGTTACCTTTGATATAAATGTTTCATCAACTGTTTGTCTTCCACCAGGTGTTGCTACAGTTTTTGTCTTTCTTGTCTTCCTGTAAGCAATCAATTATATTCAATAAGTATATATTAATATCAATCTCATTCAATAAATATATATTAACATTAACATTCAATAAGTATAATCTCATATATATATATTAACATTAACATTCAATAAGTATATATTAACATCAGTCTTATTCAACAAGTATATATATTAAAGGGACTCTCCCCATTTGAACAGAGTCTCAAAAATAAAAGTCCGAACATGTATGAAATTTAAGCGGCAGAATATAGAGGAATGGGGTATTGACCTTGCCTCAAAATTTTAGCTCAAAATAACGAGTCATTTGGACGTGAATGTCAAAATTGCTCACCGGACAACGTAACCCTTTTAAGATTTTGTGTTAATTTTTTCGTTGGGTGACCTGATTATCGATTGCCGTTCCTTTAGAAGTCTATACAGTGGATGATCCACGTGCTACACATTATTTTTATCAAAACACCGCATAATACAGCTTGGGACACCGGTCTCCATTTCCAGATGAAGATGACGAGTTTAAGTTGTTTGAAAATGTATAACAAATACTGACTTAGTTGCTCGGCCCTTAGGTAGAGGATTTTAAGGGATTTTAACACAAAATTAAGCAGTTTTATTCTCCAACATATTATCGGGATTGACCTTTTAACATCAAACAATCTTATTCAATAAATATATATTAACATTAACATTCAATAAGAATTTTCATTACGATAGGTTCTGTTATTTTATATATTTTATTGAAATTTCTGTAATCACTCATGTAAATTTTGTTTTACGAGAGCGTAACATGTTAGTTCAATAATGCTATATAGTTTGTTTGTCTTGGAGAATATTTACAATACTTACCCTTGTTGAGAAATTTCTGTATTTACTGCTAATATATCTGAGGTTTCAAACATCGATTCTGTATTCAATGATTGAGATTTTATCTCTGGAATAACCTGTTTATCTGTTTAAATATCAAGACAAATCCATCTTCAATACATAGAATGTATTAGGCAAACAAAAGTAATAATATATTGCAGACTGTGTTTCAGAATGGAATAGATTAAAAGCATGTATAACAATGCTGTAACAGAATGGTGTTTAATGTCTTACTTTTCTGGCCCAAGTAGGCTAATGAAGACGGGCATACACCATACAGTGTGCTATGAGGGAAATTTTGCCCGGAAAGCAGCACTACAGCCTACTCTTATATCGAATTCCAACTGTCAATGGATCTTTTACGTGCACGCCAATGTGTGCTATAAGGGTAATTTTGCTCAGTCAACAACTTATTCTTACCGTATATTGATTTCCAACTGTTAGGGGATCTTTAACGTGCAGCTAATGGTATACACGGGACCTTTCTTTTTTATATCCCATCCAACGACTAGACACCTTTCTACATGACTAACGATCAGAAACAAGGATAGAAAATCGCATCGTATAGAATTTTCACAAGAACCTCGTTACCTCAGGAATACTGAGCCAACATCATAGCCATAGAGTCATATTTAACAGCTAGAAATAGATATCTGTTGTTTTATTTACAAACAGTTGACTCGTTGCGTGAAACAAACTTACTAGATATATCAGGATTACAGTGGTTTTCTGTTGAACAAAACAATACGGCATAGCCAATTTCAGAATCAGGAATCATATTTTTCTTATTTCTAAAATATAAAAAAACCTGATGCTGTAAATATGTTGTTCATATTGATTGGAGAAGAAGAAGTGTATATTGATATGGCACATAATTTCTATCCACTAATGAATGATCAAAGCAATTATACGCTATGTACACTATATATCTTTTACAATTTACACAACAGTATATATATTTGTTCAAATACAACTGGGCTAATATACACTCAGACTGATTATCGTGACATTTAATTAAAGATACATTATGGGAGATGATATAAAGTGTTGACTGTTCTCGCTATAATAGCTAAAAAAAAAAACACAGGAAACATAAATAGAACATGTTGAAAATTTCAGTTAAATTGCTCCACGCTGAACCGACATATTAGCTTTAGAATTTCAAGCCTAGCCTTGATCATCATTACTAAAGTATATCTGATTCAAATCCAGTGAAAATCTGACACATAAGATGACATCGAGAGTTGATTACGGTTTGGATAAGTTAATACCGGGTAAAGTCTATTTAATAGTTAATATAACATTTCAGGCCAAAAGAAAGACCTGCAATAGGCAGATTTAACTCTTGCATAATGTATGTTTAAGAAAACAAAATCTAAATACCAACTATAGATAATCTCTCGGCTTGGATTCAGTTGGGTTTAAACTAGGCCCTTCAATTTAGTTCACAACAAATAAAGGTGGTGGCGTCTTGTTGCAATGGGAGCAAGATAGATCAATGGAATATTCAGTTTGTCATATCTTTATACATACTGAACAGAATCGAACAATTTTTTGACTGATATTCCTATTAGAGATTCAACTACCACAATGTTATAGTTTGCAGGGGATTCCATAGCACTAAAATCATTCATAGTCTTTAAACTTACTTTTTAAGGATTTTTTGTACCTGGTGACACCATTGTTTAGCATTAGGGGTTAAAGAATTTAAATCTTCAGTTATTGTCATGACAACCGTTCCATCCTGACACAAAACACTATCATCATTATCATCTGATCCTTCTTCCATTAATATAGGCATACCACCAGCTAATTCAATGGCCACATTCATCTTTTTAAACTGAAATGAAAAGAAATGAAATGGGGTTTAATATCCTACTTTTCTGCACCCACTTGGCTAATGAAGGCAGTCTACACCATAATAATTGTGTTAGGAGAGAAATTTTGTCAGGACAGCATTCAATCTGATTAAAATACAGATCTATATTTCGTTTCGTTTTTTTATACTTTCAATGGCCTACACTACATGAACATCTGACCGGTTGTAGCGATAGGTCACGTCAGGGGTCAGACAAGCACCTTTTGACCCTATTACGTCAGACATTTGATAAACCAATCAGCATTGATGTTACTAGTCGATTACCCACAGTTCCATGCAAAACACACCTAAAGCTCGTCGTAACATACTGTTTCATTGGCTAACCCCTCACATTATACAGAACACGTCAATGATAACAACTCTTCCAGATTCTAGTGTAGTAAAGACAAGTAAAACGAAATTTTGAACTATAAAAAACGAAACAAAATAGGATCTGGGTTTTAATCAGATTGGGACAGCATTGGTACAGTCCATAGAATTAAAACTGCCAAGGGTTCTTTTACGTGCACCCCCAATGCATACACATGACATCGATCTTTTCACATATTCGAATAAGTAGACACCCTACTTGCCACGCCCTCCATCATGCATCACTGAGAAGAGGAAACCTTGCTGGAAGAATCCTGGGGATTTTTTTCGTCCAATACCATGCGCCAACTCGAGACCTGCTGGTTAGCAACCCAACGTCTTACTCACTAAGTCACTAAAAGAAACAAGCCAACACTGAGACTGATGTTCCCATGCCTCAATCTCATATCAAATTGATGTCCCCTACCTCAATCTCATATTAAATTGATGACATCCATTACTTGTCCATTTATCATTTTGTAAAGCATCATGTAATCCAATTGCTTACCACACTGCTCAACGAAAGTAGATATTGCTCGTTATCACAATGGAATTATACACTCATTTATATCACTTTCACAATTAGATTCAAAGTTATCATGTTCCAAAGCATAGAAAAAACTTTAACTAATCTTAAACTAAACCGAAAATGCTCATCAGCAAACTCAGTCAAGCCATTGACCTAGTGAACTTCCACCTAAGTTTTCCAGCCTGTCAATTTCAATGCATTTCAATCAAGACTAGCAGATATGGCCGAAGCAGTTCCCATACTTAGACCCACTTGCCATAGTTAGCTTTATTCTTCAAGAATATTATAGCATTACCACTAGTTTATGATCTATTTAAATGATCATTCATAATTAAAATGACATAGAATACCTGTTTGGGAATAAGAAATATAAATTTCATTCCCTGGAATAATGTCTTCCGTCTAACATCAGGTAAGAAAGAAACACTGTCAGAATTAATTTCTGATTCAATAACAGTTGGTAAATAGCTGAAAAATAATCATATGTATCAATTAAAAATCTGTTAAATAGCAAAAAGCTTTCCTAGATTCCTAGATATTTAACTTTCACCATATTGTAGATCGCAAGGGATTCAAAATCCCTCAAATTACACTCGGCATCATTAAAGGAGCTAAACCTCTAACTCAAAATTTTCTATACTATTCGAAATTAAAAATACAAAATGGACAATTTCAATCAACATTGATGGTGTTATACTGCCATGAAAATGGGGAATTCTATATAACATCCAATATTTAAAACAATGAACATTTTCAAATCAGTACATGAGTCGTGCACTCTATCATTTCAGGCGCCATTTGTAATAAACAAAGAAAACCATATACTACATTTCAATGTAGGAGTAATTAGTAATGGTTAATTCACAAACCATAAAATAATTTTAAAAAACGTATAGAATTGACTAATTAGCCGTGAACAATTGTTGTTCAATTGATTAGAAATTACAATAATTTAATATAAATCACTTTATATACACTCATATTACATTAATGTGTTTTTAGACCCATTTATACACCCTTTAAATTTTACTATTTTAAATATATCTTAATTACAATACAACAATTTGCGAACTGTGTTCAATTGGTAGGTAATTGAGGTTGAAAAGTTTGAATGCCAAACATAATTTAGTAATACCAATCAATCACAACTGTCTTCAAATTTTTAAAGAAACTTACTTTTTAGGGTCTGGTTCGTTTCCTTCTTTTCCCAGATATTTCAAATAATCTTCAAGATAATTTGGTGTTACAATACATTTTTGTGACACTAAAGCACACACAACCTGAAACACAAAAGATTAGGTCAGTTTCAGTTAAACAAAAAAAAAATGGGTTTAACATTCCACTTCATTTTTCTGCCACAATCGTGGTAATGAAAACGGGCATACACCATTCAGTGTGCTATATGGGAAATTTTCTAGGTCAGTGGTACTAAAGCATGGGTTCTTTTACATTCGGGCCAACATGTACACAGTTACTTGTTATTTTGTCTCATCCTAATGACTAGACACTGTTCATTGTCATGCCCTCCGTCTTGCACCAACGACATAGGGAAAACACGTCGAAAAATCCTGAGCTGAGGAACTTTCTTGGCCAAAATTGGGAGCGAACCGGAGAGAGAGAGAGAGAGATAAATGGAGTTTAACGTCCACTCGACACAAACTAGGTCATTTCGGGACTAACAGGGTTTAATTTTATTTCAATAATTCGCTTGCGCGTAGGGGTCTTTAGCAGTGGGAGGAAACAGGAGGACCCGGAGAAAACCCACGAGGTCGGACAGGCGACCCTACTCCTTGTCACGTACAACCGGGGATTCGAAACCACGCCAGTCGACTCAATGACTGACTTTATGATACAGCGCGCGCACGCTAACCATTCAGCCATCCAACCTCCCCGAGCGAACCGGAGACCTGGCCCCGAGTTCACAAAGCATTCTCAGACTCAAGTTAAAAATTTACTCAAAATTGTTTGTCTTATTTAAACTAAAATATAGTCCTTTATAAAACTTTTGTTGTTTTAGTGTTTCAAATTCATTAATAAGAAAACTATGTGCAAATTTTTGTGTTTCTGGATCAAAGATATTTCTCATAAACAGTGATTGAAAGTTGAGTAAATTCTTATTTTTTTTTTTATTTTTTAATGGGGTTTAACGTCCACTCGACACAAACTAGGTCATTTTGGGACTAACATATGGTTTAATTTTATTTCAATAATTCGCTTGCGCGTAGGGGTCTTTAGCAGTGGGAGGAAACCGGAGGACCTGGAGAAAACCCACGAGGCTGGACAGGCGACCCTACTCCTTGTCACGTACAACCGGGGATTCTTAACTTAAGTCTGAGAATGCTTTGTGAACTCGGAGCCTGGTAGTGAGCTAGTGTCTTACTCACTGAGCCACCACAGCTGCCAAAAACCCTGTAGAACTCAAAATTAATTTTGTTTCCGTAAAAAAGAATATTCTTACTTTAATGGTAACGCTGATGGAATTCATCACCAGAAGATTACAATCTTTACGCCAGTCATTTACAAGATGACCACCAATTTCACTAATAAATGTACGACTTAGTTTTTTAGCTGGAGTATCCAAGCAAGATGTTGCTACAATAAATGGCTCGTACACCAGCCTGAAAATATTTAAATTTACCATTTGTAACCTAAAGTACATAACAAATGCTAAGATGAAAACATTCTATATAGCCTAACCGAATGTTGAAAATAAAAATAAAAAACATTTACAAAAAGATTGATTACAAATGAAAGTAAAAATCGACATTGGCAAAAAGATTGATTTCAAATAAAAGTAAAAACTCAAATTGGTATGACATTGTTGAGAATGTTCAGTTTTGATCAATTATACAAACTAGAGTTAGTATTTTTTAAATAAACAGCAGATTTTAACAAATAAAGTAATCTAGTTTCAAAAAATCTAGTTTCAATTTCTTACAGAACAAATTCACTCTTTAAAGCCTGTCTTATGTCACCCTAACAACAATTAAAGATAAGTTTAAACTGAGCTGTCTGTGACTTGTGAAGACCACGATTTTGATCAATCCTGTCCACGTTAACATCAAGCGACTTCAATTGGCTATGCCACTAGCCACCTAAATGCAGTTACGATACTGATTAAATAGTTTATACTTCTATTTGATGGCGGGTTACATAGCTAACAGTTTTACTTGTTTCCGATCGTTTTGTGGTGTTGTAGGGCAACAAAAGCCCTGCTTATGGGTAAAATGTCCATACCATTTTATGAAGTCATTATCAATCATTTTGTACAATGATTTCACCAAGTGATTTATGGGGTTTTTTGGTCAGGGGTTGGCCAAACTAATTTAATTTCTAGTTCGTTGGGACTTGCGTGAACAATGTTTTGTTTAAAATGTCAAAATTTAAATAGTTGGAACTAAAAAATTTTTGAGAAGAACAGCCAAAAACTTTTTGTTTTTAAATATAAAGTAAAGAGTAAAAATTATAATAGGTGTTGCCCTGAAGAACCGAAATTCAAATTGGTGTGGCATTTTTACTCTTAGAGATAGAGAACCATATAAAATTAAAAATATACCCCAAAAAACATATACATAAAACTGGATTTCTGGGAGCCAAAATAAAATTAGAGAGAAAAATGGGGTTTAATGTCCACTCGGCACAAACCAGGTCATTTTGGGACTTACATATGGTTCAATTATATTTCAATAATTTGCTTGCACGTAGGGGTCTTTAGCAGTGGGAGGAAACCGGAGGGCCCGGAGAAAACCCACGAGGTTGGACAGGCGACCCTACTCCTTGTCATGTAAATCTTGCGAATCGAGATCACGCCAGTTGACAGACCATATGGTACACACTTACCATTCGGCATTCCAACCCCCCAGGTTGCAAAATACTCAAAATAACACTTGCATAAAACTTGCTTTGGGGCAACCAAACTAAACTTTGTGTTCGTCAGATGGGGTTGCAAAATACCCAAAATAACACTTACGTAAAACTGGATTTGGGGGAGCCAAAATAAACTTGATCTCCATCCTTCAGATGAGCTTCACTCTCAACTCTTTTACCAGACAACCAGGTTCCAAATTTAGACAAATCTTTTAACAGAACTAATGGCAATTTGTGTGGAAAGGCCTAAACAAAAAGAAAACAAGCCAAGAATGAAGTTGATACATCTTACTCCCATCCCAGAAGAAATAGATGATATTCTCTAATTAATTGCATTTTGTAAGAACTAAATTTGCCTATTGCAAGCTTCAAATGGCTTCAAATGTTATTTATAAACTATTATTATTTAGACATTCATTAACATGGCAAGCCCATAATCAACTCTTTAGACCATTGGATGGCAGAGATTTATATGGATTAGAACACCTGAGAGATTTAAAAATTTGACAATAAATTTGATAATAAAGACTTAGTCTCATTTGTCCAGTACCGTTACTACGATAATAAACAAGCTACGCAACATCTTCCAACACTCATAATTTCTAGTGCACTGAGTGAGATCAGGTTCCTTATAAGACGTTAATATCCAGTTTCTCTCTTGTTGAAAGGTATATCGTGTAACGAGTTTCCTGACAGTTAAACCCAACTTAGAATAGGGTTCCTTCCAACCTATTCCTATTTCATAGCTAAATAAAGTTCATATCATTTATAATGCTGATGTTCTGTTATCTGTTACAAAGAATCAAACTGCTTATCTGCTTAACTAGGCAAACTTAACCAGTCAAGACATACACTACATGAACATCAACACCAAGTTTGAACATTCTACCTCAATTAGAAGAGTCTGTGTTTTTGTGTTCCAAAATGTGTGATGGACAGACAGACATACAGGCGGACAAACACATTTTAATAGTAAGCTGCTTTCTCCAAAAGACGGAAGATATAATGGTCTTACATCACCGAAAATAGAAGTTTCATGGTTTAAACATGGTGAAATTTCATATTTTAAGCGTTTATTATCATGTTTATATATAAATAGTGATATCATACCAGATTACTTTCACTATGATTGATTTGTATAGTAGCATGTCTTCTACTAACAGCAGGATCACCAGTTAATATCACATCACAATCTTTTCTACCAAATACATATTCTTTACCACATAAAAACACATAACGCTCATCTGAAATATTACAAAATCTAAATATCAAGTAGTGCCATGTATTGCAGCCCAGGTTCATATTGCGCTGCATGAAGGTGTATTGCAAACAGTATTATTGCAATATATTGTGAACAATTTTGCCTAGACTGGTACAGGTTTATAAATAACATTTTGCGATTACAATCATAAAATACAAAACTAAATTTCAATAGGTGTACTGCAGCGGATGGTCAATATTTTGACCATGCAGTATCTGGCCAGATAGTTAATTTGTACTATCCAGATAACCAGGTAATTCAACTATCTATTTAATGTCAGAGATCAAAAGAATCCCAAATTTAGGTCTTTAAATACCAACCATATATTTTTAGTAATTATAGTCATACATTAATGTAGAAATTAATGATTAAAATATACAATTATAAACATACAATAAGATAAAGACACAACAAGCTATAGAGATTGTTCATATGTCTCAAAAGTCAAGAATGTGCTACTACATGTACCGTGTCTAAATGTAAATACTGTTGTTATTCATTGTGTAATTAGGCACTAGATAAGTATTATAAAAAAAAAAAATTCATGAAGAATGGGCCTTATGAAAGGATAGCAGGAAATGTCAGAAATATCTGGCAATTATAATGGATTAGGATTTTAAATGTGAATGCTAAATATCTATAGTGCCGTGGAACCGCAGTATGACTTTATAAAGCCAAATACCACTGATAACATAATAATAACAATCTTGATAAAAATATTATATATTAGCAGGAGTAGCCTACATTAACAATAATAAAAAATATGACAATAGTGCATGTATATCATGCCAAATTGCAAAAATAGCATTTTAGGCTACAACTGCTTGAGAAAAAAATATGTTTTAATGCACCGAAACAATTATGGAATTGCCGTGTAAATTTAGTTCATCGCATCGTTATTAAATTATACGGTGGTACTTTTTAACGCCGACCAAATCCTTTTTACCACCGACCGTCGTGTAATTACCGCCGACCAAATACTTTTTATCGCCGACCACATTGTAATGACTTTCGACCGTAATACTAATATAATTACCGCCGACCAAATGCTTGTTACAGCCGACCAAATGCTTGTTACAGCCGACCAAATGCTTAATGATTCCTTGTTACCGCCGACTATTTTACGGTTGTTTGTTTTTTTATAAAAAAAGAATACAACAAGAATGTTATTTTTTATTTGAGGTGTAATCACGTACAACTACCGCCGACCAAATGCTTTTTACCGCCGACCGTTGTGTAATTACCGCCGACCAAATACTTTTTACCACCGACCGCATTGTTATGACTTTCGACCGTAATATAATTACCGCCGACCAGGTTGTTTTATTCATATATATATATATAAGATTGTTTCAAGGAAAGCGTTTGTACATAAAATTTGATTTTTAGCCTTAGATAACCTTTGAATAGCTTTCTCATATTCATATTTTTCATTCATATTGCATGAAAGACATGTCAGGCACTTAAACTTGTTCAACGCATTTTCTACAAATGGCACATGCTCTTTGTTAATTCCATCGCAGCCGTAATGGTACCAGACGCTGCAATCGTTACATTGGACTGAGTTGGTGTTATAATTCTTACGACAAACCCCACATGGGTAAAGGGCAGCACGTTTGGAATACACGATTTTTCTCTTGGAACGATACATAGCGAAGGTAGCAAAGGAATAACATTAAGCTATACTGATACACTACTACTACCTGGTGCTTTAGTTGTTGTTAGTTAGTTGTATTTTACGTCCTCTTCCACCGAGGTGATATATATTTCTGGACTTTATATACCTATGGACAAGGGTTTGACAGTAAACAAAAAGGAAAGGACACATGCCAAGTAGTAGCCAGAACAATCTGAGTTAACACCTACCTGAATACACACCTTAATCAAGAACGTATAGAGATGTCCATGCATATTGCACATGGTCATTAATCTGTATATTAAACAACATAGGCATATAGTTCCCATCCAAAGAATAATAATTAATATGATTTATATTGACCAGCAGAAGAGATGTGAGGCGGTAAAGAATCAACCTTCAACTGCAGAGGGTGCAGTCAGTTGTCCTCTTTGTGGTCGTTTGTGTAAGATCTCATATGAGGTCCCACTAATTTGGTGCTAGGTTGGACATTATCGTATTCGATTGTCAACCATATTTATATATAATAAAATCTATATTTTTATCAAACTCTGTGTATTTAACCAAATCTATTTATTTGTCACTAATAATTTAATTAATTTTATATAGTCGGCGGTAACAAGGAATCATTAAGCGTTTGGTCGGCGGTAACAAGTATTTGGTCGGCGGTAATTATATTACGGTCGAAAGTCATTA
The DNA here is from genome assembly GCF_932274485.2 of Patella vulgata. NCBI lineage: Eukaryota > Metazoa > Mollusca > Gastropoda > Patellidae > Patella > Patella vulgata. The sequence continues at coordinate 21,051,727 of NC_065881.2, forward strand.
CAATATTTGGTCGGCGGTAAAAGTATTGGTTGGCGGTAGTCGGCGGTGGTCGGCGGTAAAAAGTACCACCCTAAATTATAGGAATAGGTCGTGCCAATTCCATTGTTTCATGTTTGATGTTTAATTATCTGCCAATATGACATGTTTTATTTATTGTTTACGTGTACTGTATGTATTGCACTTTCTATTTTATTATTTATGTATTTATGATATAAAATGTATTAAATTTTAGTGAATGTTCTTATTTTGTCGTCGGGCTTCACGGCGGTAAAACGTTACATGGGGTGGATTGGTAACGCACAACAGCCACAGGTAAAAACCAATGTTTAAAGTATCTGACTCTAAATGGCAGCAGGTTATATCCTATTACCTGATCTCAAATTTGATATAAGATACCACATTTCGTTACTGCTTGATTGTAAGTGTTTTATTATTCATTAAATTAATAAAGAAAGTGTAAATAAAACTGTATAACAGTTTCATTTTCCCCTCTTTAATTTGGATCCATTCAAATTTGGTACATGAATAATTGTAGGAAGTTACAAACGAAATGAGATAACATATCCGACTATTCGACACATTATTTAGCTACAGCAATCTAAATTGAGATTTGCAATTAATTTTAATATTTTTATGTAAAATATTAATAAAAGAAAAAAATATTCTTTGGTTTTATCCCAATTAATATTTTATGTTCCGTTTCATTTTCAATTTAGCATTTTTAATATGCTGCAGGCGGCGCTTATTTCAATATGGCTGCGCCCATGAGTGTGCGAATTTTTCAAGTTAAAACCTTTACACTCAGTCACCATTTTAACTCTCTGTAGTTCTCTTGTATGCTCTAAAAATACTATTTTTTTGGGAAAAAAGTAAAAGAAAGCAATGGCTTTTCAGAGACAATCCTCACAAACCGTAACTTGGTGTGTTCACCGATATTTACTTTCCTCAAGATCAAGAGCATTTGATCTTCAAGAATCTCGAAATCTTTTTTCAAAATCTGGTATTTGGGTAATTACTTTGTTTAAATTATTATCAATTGTCACTGTTTTACAATTTATTTGTTTATTTATTTTTTTTTTTTTTTAAAACGGCTAGTGTGATGCACTAGTAATACAGTATTACTGTACCGTATCTAATATGTAACAGGCATTGCCTGAGTAGAGCGAAGCTGATGTGATTGTTGTTTTTTATGAAACCTTCATAATTAAGTTTCTCAAGTGACACAAGTAATGTTAAAAAATCTTGTTTTTCCGAATTGAATTTAATTTAGATCTAACTTGTATGATTAATTTTGTTAAAAAATTAAAAATTGAAGAAAGTCAGCATTGTTACTTTGTACTTAAAGATGCATTATGTAAGAATTACATTAAAAGCTGGCCATTCTTGCTATAACAGTTCAAAAATGGATAATAAAAAGTGATATCGCTGAACAATTAATTTTTCAGGATCAGGAATTTAATCAAGATGTTAGAAAAGAAATAGAAGATTACTGGAAACCAATATTGAAAAACTATGACTTGGAAAACAAATCACAAATAACAGAAAATAAGGTGAAACTGAACAACGCATTTCTGATGTTGTCTTTTAGAGATATTAATCTGATTAAAAATCATAAAGATAAAACAAATCAAGATATAATTTTATTTGGATTACAGAATCATATGGCTTAAAAATAAAACTAGATTATTATGGAAGCATGTACATTATTTAAAAACAATCAAAATTATTATGGAAGCACGTACCGGTACATGTAATTATTTAAAAACAAAAAAAATTATTATGGAAGCATGTACATGTAATTATTTTAGTTTTGTATATTGTTTATTTGTTTATTACAGAGTAATAAAGACAAGTTTTATGTTTTATCAATGTTTCCATACCCTAGTGGTAGTTTACACATGGGTCATGTTCGTGTTTATACCATCAGTGATGTAATGGCGAGATTCAACAGATTACGAGGGAAAGAGGTGTGTATTATCTCTCTAATCTCTATTATTTAATATTCATATTTTAATGTAAACCAATAATATTTTGAACCTATGGTTTTATAACTATTAAAAATTTTCATTGATTTAATTTGTTGTTTTTCAGGTTATACATCCGATGGGTTGGGATGCATTTGGTCTACCAGCAGAAAATGCAGCAATAGACAGAGGTGAAATACCAGATAAATGGACAAAACAGTAATTTATTTTATTTTGTTCATGCTATATTAAAATTTATAATTCTTTATCAAAATAGATCAATGTAGATGAAAAGTTTAAATTTTGTTTGTTAATTTTTGAGCACTCACATGGATACCTGTGTTTGAAAAGTAAATGATAGTTACCAAAATCTATTTAATGTGTGGTTTAACCCCCTTGAGCACCTGAAACTACGAAACTACCGCTACCTCTAGAACCTCAGATCATGTGAATAACTGTGAACTATTTATGGTCTATCTACCGGTGCTGTATCGTGGTTAATTTGAGGCAGTCTAGTGAAAAGTAGTTTCAGGCGGTTTCAAAAATGAGCTACAAAGCCCAGAGATAAATGGTGACTGTTCTGTAGGGTTAAAGAATACTCTGAGACATGATTGCCAGATAATCCACCATTCATAATTTTGAGTTGGTGTAAAAAATGGACATGATCACCTTGTCTGTTCAATTGGACCAATTAACAGGCAAACACTTTCATTGAAACACATTTATGGAATTATATCACCAAACACATAGGAAGATATCAATAAGTATGATAAAATTAGTATGCATGTATTTACTGTTCAGTCTACTCATTTTTTTCTAACAGAAATATAAGTAGTATGAGGAAACAACTGGATGATCTTTTATGCAGTTTTGATTGGAACAGAGTAAGTTCCCTTTGTGTTTATGTCTCCTTATTGACTTACCGTTCAGTATAATCATGTGTACCAGTTTATATACAAATCTTTTGATAACAAAAGTCAATTTAAAAATTTGGTTTTTATTTTATTAAAATATTATTAATGCCAAATGTCATTTAATAATATTTTGATGATATAAAAACCATATCTTTTAATTGAATATTGTCAACGTGTATTGTCTTATTGTACATGTGCAAATCTAGAGCCCTATTGTAAGAAAATAAATGTTAAAGGAGAAGTCCCAAATATATTTTAGTAAATATAACTTGTAATTCAGGGTGTACGATTCTCACAAACTTTAGTTGTTTGGCCAAAATTCCTGAAATTTTACACTTTGTAAGTGGCTAGATAGCCATATCTAATTACTTGCCGAAGTCGTAATTATAAATGATCCTTATGATATCAAGTCAATCATACAATTGAAGAGTGAAACCAAGTAGGTTATGTTATGTAACCTATCAATCAAATGTAGAGTTTCATATTCTAATTTGAAATTTTCCTGAAATATGACGTGCTGAAAAAACAATTTTATTTAAAGTGTTCTTTCCAAATAAGGACTTCCCCTTTAAATATAGAGCCTGAAACCCCGTACACAATCAAAAATACTTTTTATTTATCAAAAATTTTGTCCAAAAATTGTTTAAATCGGTCATTTCTGGCCATTTAAACTTTCCATTGATTTCTATTATTTTCTCACCGCAATGATTTTTTCTGTTACATAAAATAGTAATATTAATTCAGCTGTCTTTGTCTTAGTTGGCACATTCTCTATGAAGGCTTTTGAAATATCCTTGCATGCCTAATTACACAATAGTAACAGCCTTTACATTAAAATAATACATGTCTTTTACTTTTGAGATTTTTGTGAATAATCTGGATTATTGTGCTTTTAGAAAAAATACTTTAATACAAGGGCATGATGATAGTGATAATTAGAAGATGCATATTTACAATTTCTATTGATTCCCATGTACGGTTGTACTTTTTTCCCCAGGAAGTTACTACATGTGATCCCAACTATTATAAATGGACACAGTTTATTTTCTTGAAGATGTTAGAAGCTGGACTTGTTTATAGGAAAAAGGTATTTAATTTTCTATTTTAAAATAGAGCTGGCTAGCCTTTATAAGTAATGTCCTTTTGTCAATTTATGTAATGTCATCTTGTCTATCTATGTAATGTCAGTTGTAATGTCCTCTTGTCTCTTTGTTTAATGACAATGTCCTCTTGTCTCTTTGTTTAATGACAATGTCCTATTGCCTTAGTGTCTTAGTATGTTTTTGTGTACTGTCCTATTGTTGATGTACTGTACGTAATGGCTTTATGTACACTCCCCTATTGTCTATTTATGCAATGTCTTTATTTACTGTCCTTTGATCTATTTATGTAATGCCCCATTGTCTATTTATATAATGTTCTATTGTCTATGATGAATGGATAAAGGTTTGATATTGTCAGCTAAAACAACCACTTTTACACAAATAGTAATGGTTACCAGTTGCTTTTAATCTCAGTTTTAAGTTTTAACTTGAGATATTTTCCTGACTGGTACACAATTGTCTCAATTTTTTCATGAAAAGGATATTTAGAGAATTTTATATCTTTTTGTTTTGTTTTATATTGACTACAGTACAGTTTTGTTTAAAATTTTCAAAAATCATTACAAATTTGTGTAAGTTTGATTGTTCTGAGATAAATGATATTGACTATACATGTAATCTGAGACAGTAAAGATGCATTATGTAAGAGCTAAATCTGTGAAATTATTGTTGTTATTGAGAGCTTGAGCAGTAATATCAGAACACCTAAAGGCTAAAAGAACAGAAACGATGTATGCGCCAAGTTTTTCGGATGGGAGGTTAAGATGGGTTGTATTGTTGTATTACAGTTTATCAAAGATTTATGTGAAAGGTGGTGGCACATGTACTGAAAGAGTCCTAACACCTCTAATATGGGACGATCAGAGTAAATGCAGATTTTGCAGATGGAAATGGGGGGGGGGGGTCCAAGAGAGAAAATATATTTGTCCCCCGCCTTTCGAAGAAAGCAGGGGACTATTAAAATGGGTTTGTCCGTCTGTCTGTCTGTCTGTCCGTCTGTCTGTCCGTCTGTCTGTCCGTCACACTTTTTGGGACACAATAACTCTCTTCCTAATTGAGCTAGAATGTTCAAACTTGGTGTATGTGTTTATTAGGTCAATGCCTTGATGGAGTTCGAAGATGAGCATTTTCCGCTTAGGGTAAGCAGAGATAAGCAATTTGATTGGTTGATGCTTTGGGACACGATAACTCTCTTCCTAATTGGGCTAGAATGTTCAAACTTGGTGTATGTGTTGATTAGGTCAATGCCTTGATGGAGTTCGAAGATGAGCATTTTCCGCTTAGGGTAAGCAGAGATAAGCAATTTGATTGGTTGATGCTTTGGGACACGATAACTTTTAATTGAGCTAGAATGTTCAAACTTGGTGTATGTGTTTATTAGGTCAATGCCTTGATGGAGTTCGAAGATGAGCATTTTCCGCTTAGGGTAAGCAGAGATAAGCAATTTGATTGGTTGATACTTTGGGGCACGATAACTCTCTTCCTAATTGAGCTAGAATGTTCAAACTTGGTGTATGTGTTGATTAGGTCAATGCCTTGATGGAGTTCGAAGATGAGCATTTTCCGCTAAGGGTAAGCAGAGATAAGCAATTTGATTGGTTGATGCTTTGGGACACGATAACTTTAGTTCTAATTAAGTGAGATTGATGAAACTTGGTGTATAGATTTATTATATGAATACCTTAACTAAGTTCGATAATGAACATTTTTTGCTGAGGGTAAGCAGAGTGATAAGCAATTTGATTGGTAGAAACTTTGGAACACAATAACTCTCCTTCTAATTGAGGTAGAATGTTCAAACTTGGCATAGGTGTCTATTAGGTGAATGTTTAAACTTGATGTATATGTAGATGTTCATTAGGTGAATGTCTTGACTGAGTTCAATAATTAACATTTCGAGCTGAAGCTAAGCAGAGCTAATCGATTTCATTTGTCGATGGTTTGGGACAAGATAATCTTGATTCTATCTGATAGAGAGTGATGAAACTTAGTGAAAAAAATAAATGTGCGATTAATTAATATGTGTCATCTATTTATTTTGCAATTTCGGCGGGGGACATCAGCCTCACTGTTGGCTTGTTTGATATGAAATAGGTCAAAGCCCAGTGATAACCTATTTTTTAACCTATGCACCAACTGTTATAGTCAATGATGATGTAGTAAAAGGTTTGATAAGTCTACAAACACAACCTGTTTTATACACTGTAGATAGTGCCTGGTGGATTGTGTCTTAAACTATAGAAATATTATCAAGACACTCCTTGACCATGTACAAAGAAGAGTTCATCTATTATTAAGGTTCATTGATAGATATAATGTAGCCTAATATGAATAAGAACTTACAAGAGATTATATTTTATCTATCTACTGTGTATTGAATCAGATTGTGATGACTTGTATGATAACCAAAAGAATTCTGAGACTTATATTTCGAAGAAATGAAATTGGGTTTGCCTTACTCACGTAGCCACCCTGGCGCCCTTCCATCTACATGAGAATGCAAACATGTTCCAATTTCTCCATTTGAATGCACATGTGCTCATTTCTAGATTGCTTTCTGTTGTCTGGCAAATATAACTTCTACTACCTTGCATATACTTCACAAAATAACTTATACTTTGAATGTCCTTGCATATACTTCACAAATATAACTTATGCTAGAGTCCTTGCAGACACAGGGGGTTGGATGGCCGAATGATTAGCATGTGCACGCTGTATCATAAGGTCTGTCATTGAGTCAACTGGTGTGGTTTTGATTCCCCAGTTGTACGTGACAAGGAGTAGGGTTGCTGTTCAACCTTAAAGGTTTTCTCTGGGTCATCTGGTTTCCTCCCACTGCTAAAGACTCCTACGCGCAAGCAAATTATTGAAATAGAATTGAACCATGTTAGTCTCGAAATGACCTAGTTTGTGTCGAGTGGACATTAAACTAAACCCCATTTCTCTCTCTCACTGTCTCTTGCAGATACTTTGCAAATGTAACTTATACTAGAGGTTTGAACCATGTTAGTCTCGAAATGACCTAGTTTGTGTCGAGTGGACATTAAACTAAACTCCATTTCTCTCTCTCACTGTCTCTTGCAGATACTTTGCAAATGTAACTTATACTAGAGGTTTCGCAGATACATCACAAATATAATATGTTTATTTTGATGTTTGTTTATTTTAAATCAGGGTGAAGTAAATTGGGACCCGGTCGACCAGACTGTTTTAGCAGATGAACAAATCGGTGAGGATGGGTTGTCATGGAGATCTGGTGCTAGAGTTGAAAAAAGAAACTTAGAACAGTGGTTCATAAAAACAACAAGTTATTCTAAGGTAATTTTTACAGCAACATGGGTGTCATATTTTGCGATATTATTAGAAGCTAGTGTCTTAATATCGAGACATGATTGGGTGGCGGGCCGGATTAATATTTAACCCTGGGCCTGGATTTATTAAAAACCTGATATAAGTAATTTAATGAACAATAATAGTCCTCTAAATTCTAAACAGGAGGTATTTGGATATTTTTTTTTATCTTTATTAGATATTTGGATATTTTTTTTTTATCTTTATTGGATATTTTAATTTTTGATGTTTATTGGACAGTTGGATATTTTGTTTTCCAGTCTTTATTAGATGGTTTAGAAGAAGTTAATGCTGATTTATGGAGAGATATAATAGACAATCAGAAACACTGGATAGGTGCACTAGCTTATTGTATTAAATTTAAGTATAAGGTTGGTTAATTAATATATAGATAAAACTAAATGCATGAAACGAAATGGGGTTTAACGTCTTAACAGTACTTATTTGCAGCAACTGGACTAAGAGGAAATTTTTCTAAGACAGAGTTGCTGCTGCCTACTCTTATTTGTATTTCAGGGGATCTTTAGCATGCAGCCAATGATGTATATGGGTCCTTAGGTTTCCATACCTTTCAAACAACTAGACTTTTTATACGCCCACATTTTCATGTGGACGTATTATGCCGTCGCCCCTGTCCGTCCGTCCACAATTGTTTGTGGACTCTCTACAGGTCACAATTCTTATCCGATTTCGACGAAACTTGAAATATAGGTTTATCCCCAAAAGATCTCGGCTGCTTTCGATATTGGCATGTATCGGATCGAAACTTCATGGATTATGGCCCCTGTTTGTACGAAAAATCACGTTTTTAGCTTGTGGACCCTATAGAGGTCACAATTTTTATCCGATTTTGTTGAAACTTGAAATGTAAGTTTATAACCCAAAGATCTCAGTTCCTTTCGATATTTGCCCATATCGGACAGTAACTTCCTGAATTATGGCCCCTCATTGTACGAAAAATCACGTTTTTAGCTTGTGGACCCTATAGAAGTCATAATTTTTATCCGATTTAAAAACCGTTCTATTATATCACCGTTACACCCTAAGGATGGTTGAGTTCGAATTTCGTGAAAATCGGACCAAAACTTACAGACATCATGGCCACCACTCGTACACAAATAACGTAAAAATATGGTATATCAAGCTTGTGGACTCTCTAGAGGTGACAATTTTTATCCGATTTTGTTGAAACTTGAAATGTAAGTTTATAACCCAAAGATCTCGGTTCCTTTTGATATTCGTGCATAACGGACCGTAACTTCCTGAATTATGGCCCCTGATTGTACGAAAAATCACGTTTTTAGCTTGTGGACCCTATAGAAGTCATAATTTTTATCCGATTTAAAAAAACGTTCTATTATATCACCGTTACACCCTAAGGATGACTGAGAATCGGCCCAAAACTTACAGACATCATGGCCACCATTCGTTCCCAAATAGCGTAAAAATATGGTATATCAAGGTTGTGGACCCTATAGGGGTCACAATTTTTATCCGACTTTGTTGAAACTTGAAATGTAAGTTTATAACACAAAGATCTCAGTTCCTTTCGATATATGCGCATATCGAATTGTAATTTCCTGAATTATGGCCCTTGTTTGTAGGAAAAATCACTTTCTTGTTAGCTTGTTCTCTATCCATCTCTCGAAAATGTGGGCGTATCCTGCCTGGCAGCCGCTGGTTTTCTTTGCCAGGCCCACCATCTTGCACCACTGACATGGGGAAAACAGACTGGAATTTATTGAAAAACACTTGCTTAATGCACATTTTACTGATGATTCATGGACCAAGTGTTAATTATGTACAAACGTATATTTTGTAATTGGTTGTAATAAGATTCCTTAACTTACTGCTAGTACTAGTATTTTGTAATTGATTATTATTTGATTCATTTTCTGCTATTAATATTTTGTAAATGATTGGTTGTCATATGATTCCTGTACTGCCAGTAATAATATTTTGTAATTGATTGTCATATGATTCTAGTAATAATGTTTGCTATTTATTGTGATATGGTTTATGTACTGTTAGTAATAATATTTTGGATATTTTAGATTGGAGATGAAGTACAGACAGAGCCTTTATCAGTATATACCAGTACACCAGAATATATTTACGGCATATCACACATACAACTTACATCAGATCATCCACTCTATAAACAATATAAGGTATGAAAATATTGAACTGTATAAGGTATGAAATATTAAACTTTATAAGGTTGTAGAATATTAAACATTATAAGGTATGAAATGAACATTATAAGGTATTAAAATATTGAACTTAGGTATTAAAATATTGAACTTAGGTATTAAAATATTGAACTTTATAAGATAGAAAATATTGAACTTTAGAAGAAAGAAAATATCTTAACTTTATAGAATTTTATAAGGTATGAAAAAATTAATAAGGTATGAAAATATTTTAATAACATTTAAAAACATTATAAGGTATGAAACTCATCTTGTAGTTTGTATTTGTTTGTTCTATTTCATAACCTGATTCATTGACATTTTGTTATTAAATGAAGCCTACATAATACTTATTCATATCATGTATTTTCAGGAAAATAAGGAGACATTTTTAGGTAATAAATTATTCTTATTTAAAGTTCTATTTACTGTTAGTTGAAATTAGGACTGTATCTGAGAAAATCAGTTGTGAATATTATAACAGTAATAATTAAGATTCTATATCGATTATGATTGCTATGAGATTCTATATCAATGAGTTCATTTATAGATATTTAAAACATTGATGTTGGGGTACCATTATTTCAAATAATGATATGTGAAACGTGCCTATCATACATTATTCATACAAGATTATGCCCTCATAAAGTATCACTTTATTACATAATGTCTCACTTTTTACCTTTAAACCACATTTATTTTGAAATTTTTCAGGAATAACTAAAAGTAATATTAGTGCAATACATCCGATAACACAAGATCAGATACCAGTTATATTTACCAATAAAACAACAGATGATATCGGAGCTCTTCATGATGCTCATTTAGGTAATTAACATAATCTAAAATTTTGGAATTTAGTTAGTGGGCTTTAGATCATAAGGTCTGTAATTGAATCAAGTGACATGTTTTCGATCCCATGGAGGAGTAGGGTCGCCTGTGCCACCCTGTCGATTTCTCTGGGTCCTTTCACTGCTTAAGACCTGTATATATAAGCAATCGAATTATGGAAATAACACTTAACTTGAAATTTGCAACATAAATCCAACAAGTCTGAAAATTGAAAAAAAATCGGTCATAATATTACTGATCGTTATTTGAGGGGAATTTGAATCCCTTGCCAACATTCTGAAAGTTGAACCACTAGAAGGAATATCAGTACAAAATGGTTCAATTTCATGAAAGTATTTACTACAAAGATATAATGAATAGAAGTCATATGAGGACTATATTAACAAGCCAGCAGCACTTATAAGTGATGAGCCTCTTTTAATCCAAATAAATCCAAGCCAGGAAATTATTTACAGTTGGTATTGTGATTTAGTTTTCTAAATGAAATGTTAAATTTTAGGGGGGATTAAAAGCTGTGAAAAATCAGATTTCGATTGGGATCTAATAGATTTGGAATGTTATAGCTATTAGTATTACTGACTAGTCCATAATACAATTATACATTATTTTATTAGGTATACCCAGTGTAAATGATAGTGATGAAACAATAGGTAATATAATAAAAGCTGATTGGAATATTATAATAGATAAAGATGATGATGGTTCAACATTGATCAACTCACAACAGGTAGAATGAATAATAATTTCATCTACTTTCACTTTATATTCACCAACTTGAATACCTCTACTTTCATTTTACATACACTTTCATAATATTATACAAATGCTTCATAAAGCAGGGATTCAAAATTAAAAGATGCCTCAAAGGAATACTGTATTTCTGTTCTTTCCCAGATTTTTGGCTGCAGTAGTCAAACGATAAGGGCACTTTTTAAGCCCAGTTTCCAATTGTCACAGGGAAAGTGTGGGCTAGTTGTTCCGATGGCACAAAAAACATAGGTTCAACCTTGTATACACAGGATCTCACATAATAGAACCCTTGACATTATGAAGGGTAGGTTGAAACGCCGCTGTCCAGGTAAATTATGTAACAGAGTAATAGCCATATGTTAGTCTCAAAATGACCAAAGGATTGTATTAACAAGACCTTATACTCCATTCCTATCTGATCCCCTACTAGATTTTATTTATTGTAATAATTAATACAAGTGTTCTATGTTTTTTTTAGTTATCAGGTTTAACATGTGAAGAGGCAAGAAGCCATGTATTACTTCAATTACAGGTAGGGCCTACGATATTTAAATATTGTTTCCACAAAGCATTAAATGTTTCCTCCCTATTGGAACTAAAGTGTACCATGATTAGTTTATTAGACTATAAAATCTACATATGTTTGTGGGGGTTGGCCGACTGTTCTAACATGCTTTAGATTGTAAGGTCTGTCATTGAGTCAAGTGTTTGTAGTTTCGATCCCAGGCTTGAACGTGACAATGAGTACATTCAACTGCCTAACTTTGTGGGTTTGTGTTGGGTGGACATAATCTCTCTCTAAATCCACTTGACTTACTTGTTTGAGAAAATTGATGAGTGATCTCCAGTTATGTGCAATATTAACATTAATTCAATTCACATTGTAACATTAATATCATTTACACTATAGGTGTGTGTGCTATTTTTACATTAATATTAATGTAATTTTCAGGGCAAAATTTTTCTTATGGCATATGCCTGTCTTCAATAGCCTGTTTGGTGTAGAAAAGTAGGAAGTTAAACTCGACCCGGGTATTTCATTGTTTACAATTTTTGATTGTCATTTCAGGAAGAGAATGTTTTAGGAGAACCTACTAGTGCGAAGCTACGTGATTGGCTTATATCAAGACAACGTTACTGGGGAACACCAATACCTGTTATACACTGTAAACAATGTCAGGTAAAATAATTTACTGCAAACAATTCAGGTATTTATTACAAAAATTTCAAATTTCAAGTATTTATTTCAAAGAATTCAAGTATTTATTTCAAAGAATTCAAGTATTTATTAAGAAAAAAAAAATCAAGTATTTATTGCAAAAAAAAAAAAAAATCAAGTATTTAAAAAAAAAAATCAAGTATTTACTGAAACAAAAAACAAGTATTTATTTAAAAAAAAAAAAATCAAGTATTTATTGCAAAAAGTTCCTATTTTACTTCAAAAAATAAATAACAATATATACTGCAAAACATTTAGAAAATTATAATTTTAAATAATTGGTTTTTATAATAATAGAGGTTTTTCAGAGACTTAAAACCAAATGGGCAAAATTCAATAACTTTGCTTCTGACATGTAAGACTTTAAACTAGAAACTCCAGTAAAGGAGAAATGTTGTGTATATTGTTTTACACCCTCAAATCTAAAGGTTCGGCACGGACACTTTCTTGTTTTATATTTTAAATGCCTAAAATACAATATTTTATGCATTTGATTTTTAGGGTTTATCCTATTTTTATTTTTAGATTGTACCTGTAGATATAAATGATTTACCTGTTGTACTGCCACAGATACAAGAATTATCTAGTAAAGGTGGTTCCCCACTTTCACAGATAGAAGATTGGGTCAATGTTAAATGTCCAAGGTACTATTGTAGAATTAATATACTATCAATTTTCAATAGCTCTGTTTCTAGAAAATTCAAATTATGTAAATAGGTCAACAAATCACGGACAAAATTACCACTAGAGCATGTAAATCCCGGGAAAAATTAGAATTAATTAAACTTTTGCAGACCACGTTCATCTTTTGGGTAATATATATATATATGTATATTGTATATTTTGTTAATATATTTTATACATGTGTATTGTATATTTTATACATGTGCATTGTATATATCGTCGCGTTTCTGGAAAACCGACGAATCTGATATATTTTATTGAGAATTATGCGTTTGAAATTTGTGCTCTGTTGTTATCTCTGTAACCATCAAATATTAACATTAATTTATGATTTAGTATTTTAGACACATACATCAGGACACCGAACGCCATTTACATAAATGTTATTATTTGATGGCTACGGAGATAACAACAGAATGCAAATTTCAAACGCATAATTCTCAATACTTAAATATATCAGATTTGCTGGTTGCCAGAAACGCGACGATATTATACATGTGTATTGTATATTTTGTTAATATGTGTTGTATATATTATACATTTTGTTTATTTATTATGTAGATGTGGTGGAGAAGCTAGAAGAGAAACAGATACAATGGACACGTTTGTTGATTCTTCTTGGTATTATTTACGCTATCTAGATCCAAATAATCAACACCTACCATTTGATACACAACTAGCTAATACATACATGCCTGTAGATCTTTATATAGGGGGGAAAGAACATGGTGAGATTGTTAGTATATTTATCTATGGTAGGGTGCCCCATGATAAGATACATCTCAAAATATACTGATAATTATACCACCATATTCATATTTATAACAAGTCTAACCTTAGTTTTGGTTTCGATTCCCTGTTTGTACATGACAAGGAGTAGGGTCGCCTGTTCAACCTCGTGGGTTTTCTGTGGGTCCTCCAGTTTCCTCCCACTGCTAAAGACCCCTACACGCAAGCGAATTATTGAAATAAAATTGAACAATGTGTTAGGCCCGAAATGACCTAGTTTGTGTTGAGAGGACGTTAAACCCCATTTCTCTCTCTCTCTCTCTCTCTAACCTTAGTTTCCCCCAATTAATCATCACTAAATAAACATATCTCCAAATATATCATTGATCATGGCATCATACTACTATATTCATATATATAACAATCCTTGTGTTTGTTTCCACCATTTATCATCACCTAGTAAACACTTATTTTGTATTTATTTAAGATACAAAAAAAATACACCGAAATTGTGCATGTACTTGTAGTTTAAGATTAGGCACACTAATTGAACCCTCGCTAGCAAATGGATGGGAAAAATTGGAATTCAGAAGATTGTTACCATGTCAAGTCAACTAAGGTTTTCACAACCTGGACTGGCAAAACAGTGACAATACTCAATTTCGTATCACTGTATTGCAAATTCATCAAGAGGAATGTTGTATAATCCTTGAGTGGCATTTAGCGATTGAACACATTAAAAACACAACACAGTTTATATGGAAATACAATCACTGGTTTATAAGTATAGCACGACGTTTCGACAAGTATGAATGATAAATGTTTGAAATCTACAATAAAAAAATTACAAATAACTAAGTATATAAATTTCGTTGTTGGACAAATCTATAATTTGATATTTTATCTTTCTATAGCTGTACTTCATTTGTACTTTGCAAGATTCTTCAATCATTTTCTAAATGATATTGGAATGGTCAAGCACAGAGAACCATTTGTTGACCTTTTGACCCAAGGAATGGTGATGGGTCAAAGTTACAAGGTCAAATCTACAGGTCAATATATACCTGCAGAAGAAGTGGAGGTCACAGGTTTGTAAAGGTGTTTTGGATTTTATTATTTTTAATGGTTATGGTTATATAGCCGTTGTGACTCAGTGAGTAAGACTCTGGCTTGCTAACCGAGAGGTCCGGGATGGAACCAAAAAGTAGGACATTAAACCCCATTTCATGATAGCAAGCACAGTCCTGTTAAAGTTGACTGATCCCACACTTTTAAGAAGTGTGCATCTCATAAATTAATGATAGATTGGTCTCAATTTAGGGACATAATTCAAGTTTAGGTCAAAGAACTTACAAGTCAACAAAGATCAACACAACAGAGTGTCTCTTTAAAGCCATTGATCATCATTTACACAAAATATCAAATTTTTCATGGCTAATCCATGTTTAAATATACTCAGATTAATACTTAATTAAGAAAACAACCAAATATCAACAGTAGATAATCTCCCAGCTTAGATTCAATTGGATCAAAAAGGAGGTCCATCAAATGATTTTAGTGAAGATTAACGGTGGTGCTGGCTTGTTTATGTTGTTAGCAGAGGATACCGAATGTTGCAAAATTTTCAGTTTGTATAGAGATTCCAATGTCCTCATATTGTAGTTTGCAAGGGAATCATGGTTATTCAAATGTTGATCAGCAGCTTTAAGGAATGATTATTATAAATCTTGATCTTCATATCTCATTAATCAGATTTTAAAGAAAATATGAATGTTACAGAATTTTGAAATATTTAAAATATAGTATGATGTATAATATAATTCTTGTTTTGTTTTTTTCAGGTAATACAGCCAAACAAATATCAACTAATGAACCAGTAGAATTACGGTGGGAGAAGATGAGTAAATCAAAATATAATGGTGTTGACCCACAGGTACAGTTGACTATAGTTGTAATCTTAAAATACAATCCAGGCTGGATAATCTCCACTGACAGTGTTTCTTGGGGTTTTTTCGGCCTGGTTCCTCCTTGTCAGTAGTGCGGGACTGAGTACTGTTGGCTTATTTATTTGAATAGTCAATGAAGAATATTTCATTGATAAATGATTATTATACTAACATTTATTTCTTTGTCCAATGTATAAATACAAACATGAAATAAGTATTTTAGTGGCAAAGTTTCTGTGCGTTACCAAAAATGACCGACAGACAAAATTTTGAAGTGGAAGCCCCAGTTTAGTTGTTCAAATGAAACGGAAAACCGAGAAACATCAGCCTCAATGTCAGCTTATTTATTTTGCAGGAAGTGTTAGAAGAATTTGGTATTGATTCAACTAGATTATGTATTATGGGTAACGTTTCTCCTATGTCAAATAGACATTGGTCTAATAAAGGTAAAACATCATGTATACAAATAATCATAAATAATTGTCTAGTTAACCCTTTAGCACTTGATTACCTTGGTTAACTAGAGAAAAGTTAGCTTTGTTACATTGAGTTTTATAGCTAATTTTTGAAACGACATGAAACCAAGGCTCCCTAGACTGCTTCAAACTAAGTCACATAGCAGGTATATTGCCCTTAAATTGTTCAGAGCTATTCACATGATCTGGGCAGATTGATTCAGTGGTGTGCAGATAAGAGGGGCAGTGTTGGCGACAGCACAGGCATCCAATCAAAGAGTGGTATTAAAATTAAGTTAATTGAAATTATTGCTGTACAAGCTGAGGAACTTAATTTGAATTAAAAGTTTATTTCATATGTTTTATATATTTAAGCTGTATTACATTTCTCAGTACTAGGCCCTATACTTGTGACATGGGGGCATAGAGTCAAGGAGTTTGCCTCTATCATCAAGCCTTTGCAATAGTAGTTTCAGGTGGTCCAAACACTAAAGGGTTAATAGTAAGAAAAGGTAGCAAATAAAAACAAATTAAATAATAAATTAAAAAATAATGTGTTGTCTGATGGATTATTTTCTGTGTGTTATTCGTTTGGACGCAAGTGTTTAAATTTTGTGATGGTCCCTTATTATTTTTTGTAGAATTTAAAGGTATTGTGAAGTGGCAGTATAGAATTTGGAATCTGGTTGGTGAATATTTAACTCACTCAGGAAAAGATAACCCTGTACCATCTTCTAAACAAGAACTTGATCAATATGATAAAGAAATATTTGAGAAGAGAAATCAGGCTGTTAGAGAGGTTTGTTAAATTATAATATCATGAACTGTTCCCTCTAAGTTGTGAACATGTACTCACACACCTTTTGCAACAAGTGCACAAAGGAAATTAATGTGTACACAAAGTTTAGGCCATATTGAAAATATTCTTTTTGCTTTCTTACTTGTTTCATGTTAAAACGTGCTAATTGCCTATACAATTATTAATTTATGCATTGATAACTGAGCTTAAGACTTTTCCATCTTATGATAATGCAGTTCTAAAAGGTTTGTAATTAGTCTCAATTTGTAGCATAATCTACTAGTTTGGATTCAATTGGATGAAAAAGAGGCTGGTATATTTTACCGGTATATCATCTGCAGAGGATGCCGAATGTTGGAAAAATTTTGGGAAGATGCTAATTGTAGGCCGGTTGGGGAAGTTTGGGAATTTCCGATGATGGCCGAATCCATTCCAATAAATGAGATATTGGGAGAATACCAACCCTAACCCTTTTTAGAAGACTGAACTTGGATCCAATTTAACTTTTACCCTCTTCAAAGGGTTAGGGTTAGTATTCCCCCAAATATTCATTTATATAAAGCGACTATTCTGAACTAAACATCGGTCCACTTTACCGTCAGAAATTCCCGAACTTCCCCAACTGGCTTACATTTAGCATCTCCCAAAATTTGTATCATAGCTTGTAAATACTGAATGGAATCAAATCAATATTGTAGTTTTGCTTAAGATTCTCAATTGACATAAATTGAAATTCTGCTTTATATGTCTGTCTGTTTCACATTAACTAATTAATTATTCATATTGTAGGTTTCCTTTCATTTTAAGAAGACTTATTTATTAAATACAGCCATTTCACAACTTCAGAGTTTTACAAATATATTGAAGGTAAGGATTAGTCAGTTCTAGGTCTGTCCCTGTTGACTAAAATAACATTTTAGTCCTTTAAGTAACAATGCGTCAGGCAAATAAAAATTAGGTTTTGTGTACACATTGGTGTGCACGTACAAGAACTCTTGACAGTTGGAATTCAAAATAAGAATAGGCTGTAGTGCCATGCCGCTGTCTGGGTAAAATTTTCCTCATAGCACACTGCATGGTGTATGCCCGTCAGTACAGAAAAGTAGGATGTTAAACCCCATTTAATTTCATTTCATGATTCTGTAACTTGTATTTTAGAAATATCCACCAGATGTTATGTTTGAAATTTCTGTATTTTAGAAATGTCCACATGGTATTATGTATGAAAGTTATGAATTTGAAAGAAGTTTATGTGATTTAATTATAATGATATCACCTTTTGTTCCGATGTTTGCCTCAGAAGTGTGGACAGCTTTAACATCTGTAGCTAGACAAACAGATCATATATATCAGTGGGTAGGTTCTGTTATATTGTATTCTCAACTTGATATTGAAGTAAAGAGGCCAATCCAAATCAATTTTTAATTCCTTAGTGTCTTGATAAAAAAAAGTCTTATGAACAGTGTTTTGTTTAAAAGTTCAAAACATAATAATTTGGATCTTAAAGCTTTTGGATTAGTTTGTTTTGGCAATAAATATGAATAAACTAATGGTTTCCCCAAATGCCCAGTATAAGATCTTTAAAGTCATTTGCTTTTTTCGAAAAATAAAATTTTCCATGGCTTAAAGATACATTATGGGAGATTAGGTAAAGAGCTGGTAGTTCTCACTATAATAGTGAAAAACTAAATAATGTAAAGGGAATTTACTGACAATTTCAGTCAAATTGATCCACCATTGAGAGTTGATTATGGTCTGGATAAGGCTTAAAGAAAGACCTGCAATTGGCAGATTTAGCTCTTGCATAATGTATGTTTAATCAAGACTAAAATATACTCAAATTGATTATTTAATATTTAATTAAGAAAACAAACCACCTGGGATTCAGTCTGATTTAAAACAGGCCCATCAATTAGGTTCACAGCAAATAAAGAATAGCAGTGTTCTTGTCACATAGGGAGCAGCATAGATCAACAGAATGTTCATTTTGTCATATCTTTGTAAAGACTGAATGGAATTGAACCATTTTTGGACTGAGATCCCTATTAGAGATTCAACATTCACAATATTGTAGTTGGCAAGGGTTTCTTGAGCAATAAAAATTCACACTGATTACTTTTGAATATTGCTTTTCAGAGTGAAGTTGTGTTAAATCAGAAATGGCCAATTGTTGATGAATATTATCAGTATCCATTACAAGTTAAGGTTTGTATGTTAATTTGTAAGGTATTATATTATTGCAGAAGAGAGAGATGGGGTTTAACATCCACCAAACTCAAATGTTTCTTTCTCCCATTGCACAGTGTAGTGTCAATGTTGGTTGAAACATTTCCACAGGAATGCATTTTTAGCACAGTGGCAGCTTGACAGGTAGCTGGGTGAGGTGCAGATACCTTACAAATAAAAAGTACATAAATATTTCTTTTTTTTTATGAAAGAGACAGAGATATGATACAATTTTAATAATTTGCTTGCTCTTAGGGGCCTTTAGCTGTGGGAGGAAACCAGGAGGCCGGAGAACACCTACAAGGTTAAGCAGGCGACCCTACTTCTTATCACATTCGTAGCTTGGGAATGAAACCACTCCACATGACTTCATAACAGACATTGAGATCTGGAGTGCATACATTAGACCCCCTCCTCCCTACATTATAAACACCTGCATATTATGAAATTGAATGATATGTTTATTATTTTATAGTTTAATAATGGTGATTGGGGTGAGGTAAAACTACCTGTAGGGAGTTTGAATAACTTGTCGACAGAACAAGCCAAAGATGTTTTATATCAGAATCAGCCATTTCAAGAGTACTGTAAAGACAGAGTGTTATCAGACTTTAAATTGATAGTTAAAAAAGATTATAGAGCTGAAATATATATTACATCAAAATACACTGAGGAGAAGAAATTAGAGATGAAAAAAGCCAAATCCATGAAATCAAAGAGTATAGCACAAAATAACTGATGAAACCAATTCGATTTTCAGTAGGGGTTTGTAATATGGTTTCAGCACTTGGAATTTCATGGATTTTTTCCCTGATTTAGACAAGTTGTTTTGAAGGGACAGTCCCAGATTGTACAGGGTTGATAAACACAGGATAATTTAAGGAAATGAAATGTCGTTTAAAACCCTACTTTTCTGTCCCGACTGATAATTTAAGGAATTCCGTTGTTGTTAAGTTGTACAAGTGACTGGGTAATAGAGATACACTTTTACCACTTATGCATGTATGTATGTAGACGTTGGCTACTCAGGCACTTGGGGACTTAATCACCACATATCCAAGCGGAAAGTTAGTATTTCTGCGAAAGAGTAACGGAGAGCTTCAAATAGTTATACAGAACTAGTACTGCTGAGCTTGGGATGGTTGCACAGGACAAGGATAAGGTACCACCGAGCTTAAGGATAAGGTCCCACTGAACTTGCGATAGTTGTACAGGAAAAGGACAAAACTATAATCACTCAAACTTAGTATTAGTCAAATAGTAATGGGGAGAGAGAATACCAACAAGCATGTAAATTAGTATTGACTGTATCTGTGGCAATTTTCGACATAAATCAGTGCCATATTATTTACATAAGTGTATTATTATTATATAAGTATTATATACTTGTTTTGTTTATAGAGTATAGTATGAATATATATTAAACTTATTGCAACATTTGAAGAGTATTTTACACAGATTCATCTTGTTCTAAAGCCAAGAGCACGGTCATTTTCCAGGGCAATTTGTAAGGAATTTTTATTTGCCATCATATTCATATTACTAGAACAAATCACCCATAATTAATCATTGTGATGGCAACAGCCATTTCTGGCGGCTCTGAAATCGTGTATATAAGTGGCGTGTGTGTGGTAACAAGCAATATTTTTGTTTCACCAACATGTTGCTGGGCATAACGAGATTTTAAACCATAGATGTTGCAAGTTTGATCTGTCACATGATGAGCTGTAGAAATCTTTGAAAATCTGGAAATATACTCATGTCTGGAAATGCACACACGTCTATGATTTTGACTGTAGGGTTGGTTACCCAGAGTTGCTCATTGCTTCAACAAACCTGTGTGACTACAAACAGTGGATATCTTTAACAGCAAATAAATAAAATGTGTCCATTCCCTCTATAAATCACTATAATGTATAAAAAGATGCTATCTTTAAATACAGATCATATAAAGATACAATCTTATCAACATATTTCATTGATCGAGACTAACATATGGCCATGTGAAGTAATTTGTCAGGGCGGTAGTCAGATGGCATTAACCCACTGATTAAATAAAAGATATTATTTTATGATCAGTAGTGGAATACTGCGTTTTATCAGTGAAATAAAAGTGTTATTCCACTGGCTAGCAGTAGTCCATGTTGTTTTTACCTAAAATGAATGTAAAATCATAAAATAAATAGAACATTTGTCGTTTTGTTGTGAATAACATATTTTATTTCATCTCTAACCAAGAAAACGTTTATATTTTCACTCATGCTACGCATTGTGAAAATATAAGTTTTCTTGCTTCTCGATGAAATAAAATATGTTATTCACTCAAAAACGACAAATATCCTCTATTTATGATGGGATAGACGTAAATCAATAAAATATCAATATGAATTAAAACAAATATTTAAAACATAACTAGATAGTCCAGACAACTAGGCAACATTCCTATCACGGCCTTCACTTTGGAACGATATCTGCCAACCTGTGAGGTAATTTGTCAATTGAGCTAATGTTTCAATTAACCAGTCTCTTGTCAAACCTGTTTAAATAATATAGATACCTATTTGAAGTAAAGTCAATAAAAATCCAAAAACATGTATAATGTTTGTGCTAAATATTACCGTATTTTCCGAATGAAAAGAACAATTTGAAGAATGAATGAATAAATGATAATTATGGTGTTTATATCCCTCTACTCTAATTGGAAGAGGATTTATACTTCCGATGTTTAAGGTCTGCTTTTCGACCACACACTTATTTCTATCCGAAAGACATGAAAAATAATAAAATTATGGACTCGAATTGCGGATAAGCCTACAATTAATAAAATAACAGAACGTCAACCACCGTTTGTCATTTTGCTAGCTGAGCGCGCATGCAGTTCTATCACGTCTAGCAAAATGGCAAACGGTGGTTGACGACCACGTTTCCAATTTATATAAGTCTATTGTTATGTAGGACTGTCGCAGACATATATCTATAAGCGTTACTTGAACATAAAAAAAAAACCCAAATCATATTTTCAAAAAAAGCTTTTTATTGGATTTAATAAATGACGCCATAGTCGCCATACCGTGTATATTTTATTGATACGCACCCAGTCTTCGTGGAGTCACAAGACAAACTATTTCTAGCTATATATCCATTCAGCCTGAAGAATAGTCCCGTTGCTGAATATTATCTTGATTGCGGGTAATATTAAATGATTTTTTCGCCGTCTCATTGTTCTTCGTTTCCACCCGTGGCTCGATGACTACGACGCTGCCTCGCAAAACCAGGAGGTGTTGGCCAGTATTTTAAAATTTCTCCAGTCAGGAAATGCGTCGAAATAAAACAAATTTTGTGGAATACATTTATAATGAATTCAATAGAAGCGACGTTTCAAAAATGATAACGACAAGAAAACCATTGTACACACGTTGCTTCTTCTTGTAAATTTAATAATTTTATATTATGTTTTATTCAACATCATCAATTATTGAAATGCCATTAACACAACGAGGGAAATACGAGTAGGTTGTAGCGTCGATGCCCGAACTAAGTTCCTTTCATAACGGGGAATGCTCACTAGTCAGCGGGTGCACTAGTCCACGGGTTCACTAGTCCGCGGGCCGGTGCACTAGTCCGCCGATATCTATTATGCACACCCGTAACGAACTCTGACAATAATACTAACGCACCCACCCTGACAATGAAATGTAAAGCACCCCGACCGACAATGCAATGTAACACCGACAATGCAATGTAATGCACCAACCCTGACAATGGTATGTACGCAACGCACCCACATAGACAATGGTATGTATCCATTTTTCCAAGAATTGATTGAATTCAATATAAGAGTAGGCCAGTAGCGCCGCTCTCCAGGCAAAGTTTCCCGCATAGTACACTGTATAGCGCATGCCGGCTTCATTAGCCCAATCGGAGCAGAACGGTAGGACGTTAAACCCCATTTCATTTCATTTAATTTTCCAACTTATCTGCGCCAATCGGACTATTGGCATACGCTGTGCAAAGGGCTATGATGGAAATTTTCTAGGGACAGTGGCATTTCTTCATCGAATTCCAACTGTCAATGGATCTTTTATGTGCACGCTAATGTATACACAGGAGCTTATGTTTTTGTACCATATACACAACTAGACATTGTTCTTTGCCAGGCCCTTCGTCCTGCTGACAAGGACAGTTGTCTAGTCGTTCGGAAGGGACGAAAACCCGAGGTCCCGTGTACACATTGGCGTGCACGTAAAAGATCCATTGACAGTTGGAATTCGATATAAGAGTAGGCCACAGTGTCGCTGTCCGGGCAAAATTTCCCTCATAGCACACTGTATGGCGGATGCCCGTCTTCATTAGCCCAGTTCGGAGAAAAACAGTAGGTGTTAAACCCCATTTCATTTCATTTCCTTCGTCCTGCACTACCGAAAGGGAGAAACGACGCTGCAAAATCCCAGGGAACTTACTTGACCAACACCAGGATCAGTGAACGTAATTAAACTGTATATTGAGAGGAAGATGGCCGACAACCCGAGATCACAGCATTAAAATTTTATACGCGACATTACATTTTTAATGTATTTTCAGGTTAAAATGTCGTGATGTCGGGTTGTCGCCTTATGAAGGACGACCCCACGACATCACGAAATGATACCAATCAGACACCATACCTGCTGGTTTTTCTGATACCCATTATACATAGTATTTTTTATAGCGGCGGACTACTGCACCCGCGGGCTAGTGAACCCTTCTCAAACCCCATTTCATGTTTTTCTCTATTTTTCAACAAAAATAATAAATAATATTATTAAATAACAATCGACTAAAAATTGTGAAAGAAAATTTAGCTCCACGCTCACGTGCTTTAATTGGTGTACAAAGGTGGAAAATCCGACCCTATAAAAAATAATCCTTTACGCTCAATTAAAATTATTAAATCTGTGAATGAATGAAAATATTTTACTGTAGGCATTTTAATATCGTACTTCAGTGACATCTGTATTTGTATGTAGTTCGTTCTATAAATATCTATTCAAACCTTTATTTTTAAACTCGCCTTGGGGCGGTATCGTATCGTTTATCACGAATTGAATTCGGTTCACTCTGCATTGAGTCAGCATACAGGACAATATGGCTACCTAGTACCCATCCGACAGTGTTTTGATACGTGTCAACGTGGCAACCGAATTTTGACAGTAAACTTTAACCTCTCGTGACTTATAAACAGAGTGCAATACGCTATGATTTTAAAACGGATATTATTTTTATTATGGCCTCTAGGGTGTTAGAAACCCTAACATGTCATAATCTTTTTGTTGATGTTGTGAGTGTCAACGGATTCGCCGAAGAAAAACAAAAGAATAAGGAACGTTTAGAGTATGTGTTTGCTGTAGAAGTTTACTGGTCGGACGGCAGAATGTGTTGTGTGAGGAGAACGTACAAAGATTTTTTAGAACTTTATAGTTTACTAGTTAATGAAACTAAGTCGTTAAAGGAGACAGAATATTGTATGTCAAGCATACCACGATTACAAGGTAGGAGGCCCTAATGTCAATATTTGAACAGATATATATATAGGCCTATATAGACTTGAATACTTAATAGAGATTGTTTTTTTTTCTTCTTCTAAATTTAGTTTAAAGAGAATTTTAACCGGATATATGATTGCGGTGAGTGTGTCAATTAATATAAGACAGCTAGGGGCATTAAAGTGGGATATTAAACCCTATTTCAATTTAAAACACACGAATTAAGTCGTTTTTAGCTCATTTGCTAAACCAAGATATGACGTCATAATACAAACGTTGACATTGATCGCCCATAAATACGACTGTCTTTGATTGGTGTGTGATAATAATGTGTGTGTTATAGAATGGGGTTTATGTTCTTGTCAGCACAATACTCGTTGGTAGTGTGTTTGGAATTCTGCCTCAATTTTTGCCCAGGACCCACACCCGGTATCTTAAGTAGCCTACAGTGCCGGATAAAGACGCGAGGTGGCCCTATCTATAGTGCACTTAAGTAAATCCGGACTCCTACTAAGCCACCCCCCCCCCACCTTCACCCCAATCGAAATTGAATTATATGAAAAAATTTACATTAATGATTATTCATTAATTTGAATACACAATGTAGATTAGACAAATAAGTACTATCCCAAACACTGTATGCTATGTAGATTCACATATCAAATTGTTGTTGAGTAAAATTCCATTAAATTAGTTACACTAAAGGAATCAATGATAGTGCCTACCCAAGAAGTCCAGTTTTAGAGTAAAGTCACTTTCAATGTTGTTTGCCGCATACAACACTATTTGCTTGTTATAGCCTCCAGAAGGTACCTCTGGAGAACCGGGTTTAAACAGCCCAGCCGTTCTTCTCAGTATCCGTACCGGGAAATTCTAGTTCGAGTGACCAGTACCTCGGATCCGTTATGGAATTTATCAGAATATACGCCCTACTGAGAGAAAATGTTTTTTTTTTAAATAAGATTATATGGTGGATGAGTCCCTTTAACCTGTATATATTATATAATTAGGCCGCGTATATTACGTAAACTTTAATTTGATTGATTAGAAACTGACAATAGATACTCAATAGGCTAATCCTAGCAAATGTTATAAAAAAGTTGAATTGAAACAGAAATGAAATGAAATGGGGTCAACGTCCTATTTTTATGTACCTACTGGGCTAATGAAGACGAGCATACGCCATGCAGTGTGATTTAAAGGAAATTTTGCCTACAGCACTACAGCCTATTTCGAATTCCAACTGTCAAGGTTTTTTTTACGTGCACGCTAATGTGTACACGGGATCTCGGTTTTTCGTCCCACCCGAATGACTAAACACTATTTGTCAGGCCCTCTGTCATGTCATAACTTTCTCGGCCAACACCGCGAGCTAACCCGAGACCTGCAGGTTAACGAGCCAGCGTCTTGCTCATTGAGCCACCGCGGCTTCCGAGACATTTCAAGAAGGATCAATAGTTGACACGTATGATGGGACGTTTAAAGATACATGTATAACATTATTAAACAACATAATATTATGTTTCAGAAATGTGACTGTGTTAATATGCTACCAAAATGAAATGGAGTTTAATGTGTCTACACCATCGGGTCTATTACAGCGGCGCTACGACCTACTCTTATCTCGATTTCCAAAAGTCAGGGGATCTTAACGATGTTACCGCGACGCTTTTCCCTGCCAGAATAGCCACACTGGGCCATTGACAGCGGGTAACTAGACTGGATTATTGGGCGGATATTTCTCGGTTAACACCAGGATCGAACCTGACTTCCCGTGATTATTGAGCCAGCCACTTACTCGTTGAACCACCCTGGCTTCCCTTGCGATACACCCTCACCCACAGTATTTATATTGTAAATATATTTTCTAGGTTGGAGATGGTTTAGACGATATGATCGAATATTAGCTGAATCAAGAGAATTAGAACTACATCATTTTGTACAAGAATTATTACACCGAAATCCACAGGTATTTAAATCAACAATAAAATCGGGGATATGCCAGTGCCCCCCCCCCACCCCTTACCCTACAACTCCTTCCTCAGCTACATAAAAGAATTGTAAAACAAAACTTTTTATGAGAAAAGTGTCACGGTCGTGTGCTTTATCCTTTATCATCAGATGGTGGGATGGGATAGGTATTCAAAGTGCGGGATAAAGACATAGACATGTGATATCACAATGCTTTGAATCAATGAAATTGAATCACAATGTGATCGCATTAATTCATAATAATAATTGACATCAATTGGGGTGTTGGATTTCTCTCTTTAAAGAACTGATTTTATTGCATATCAGTAAAACTAAAACGTAGCGTAGTAGGTAAATGTATTTAGTATGTTTTTATGTAAAATCCCAGTTTCTGTGTTTTGTCAAAGTGACTCCTGGTTACCCCAGATATGCGCCAAAATTGCCCAAAATGACAATTTCTCCATAATTTTCAAGACCGGGGGGGGGGGGGATCCAAAGGATACATTGTCTCAGGAACCTGACAAACCCCCTCCTGAAAAATTCCCGGATCCTCCCCTGCATGCCCTGTGACATTCGGGCAAAGCGGCCACAGAAATATCGGACAATCATTGCACTTCTTTACAGAACATGTTTTAGACACAGGCGACCGAAGGGATAATGTCTGTCCTTTTTGAGACGGTTGAAACGTTGACGTAGTTGGCTTTTCAACCGATCCAGACCAAAATAGATGCCAATATTTGGCATATGTTTTGTTTAATAAATTTAAAACCAATCCCACATAATTTTGCTTAAAATGTAACCCAAATGATTATATGCCGAGTTCGGTAGATATCTTTAAAAACATTTATCAGTGACATCACCCACGAAAATAAATTAATTCCATATATCGTGTCATTTGTTAAAGTAATTCCTATAAATATAGGTGGTTGTACTATCTTTTAATATGACATTCACAATGTTATCTTCTGTTATCTAGTTTTTACTCATAGAATATGATTGTGTCAGGGCCAGATAGAGATAATTTTTGTATAAAAATATTTGTCATGAAATAAATTCTGTTATAGCAGTGAGGCCTGTTTACATGGAAAGGGTTAATCATCGTTGTCAAGTTAGGTCATCCAGACGAATCCCCGTCTGTGACGTCATTCTATTTAAACACCTTATATAACAGACTTGATCTAGGAGTTCTCACCATTGCTCCTCCTCCGCCCTCCCCCCTCCCCCACGCCCCGATATTATCATACCACTCCCCGAAGCCTGCACTACATGTCACATCGAAGAGAAGCGGACTATCATCCTGCACCCGATTGCACTTCATATCCCAGAAACAACCGGAGCTGGCACAGTGTGAGTGAGGTGTCCCCGGTAAATGCCGCAGGTTGTGTATGAATGGTTTGATGACTGTTTTGTTATATATTTTTAATGGCCAGGTGTTGTCTGTAATTATACAAATAACTTTTTTTGTTTATTTCCAGATTGCCTCCCATCCAATAGTATTAGACTTCTTCGAACAACGACCAACAGATCCGTTTCAATCAACTCTTAAATCAAACCGCAACTTAGCGATATACAACAGCACTCTCCATATGGATAAACAATACGAATGTAATATTTTATGACGCCATTTTGGTGAAAACCTTTGTTTGGGAATTAATTAATATGTGCAATGAAAAGTGGAAGAACAAAGAGGAGAATTAAAGATAAAATCGTACGAGACATTCATTGCTGGGCCGACGTTTCGGTCACAATGATTAAATAAGTGCCAACATGTGCGAAGGTCCCATAGGTAAAATCGGCCCTCATTGGTGCTAATAGGAGCCAACTGCTTAGCCTAAGGGTTGGTCTAAAACCTCAGATCGAAACGTACCTTTGACAGCCAATGTCACATTATGCGACCGGGCGGCCTTGGAGATATTGAAAGTGGATAATAGGAAATAGGGTGAAAGGGTAGACCGCTGGTTTCGACCACAGAATTATATTTCTTGTCGGTAGCTTTTCTTCTAAAATCAGAGTCTTTAATTGTCAAATTAAGATGATATAAAATTTGTCCGTCAATATCTAGAAATTCACAATCTGTATCTGCTTCTCGAAAACATACTTCATTTTGTTAATTGTTTCACCATCTTTCTGACGCAGTTTACCAAAACGAAATCTTGCGTGATAGCACACCTTTTAGACCAATATAACGTTTGTTGAGCTTGGCTAGTAGTTTTTCATACGGTGTGGTAGAAGCATGTAATTCTGGAATTTGTAGGGATATAATGTGTACATTGAAGACTAACTAGAGAAATATTGTGTTGGGGAAAAGAGTGAATTGGTGTTACGAAATAATTACCGGTATACTCAGTATTATACCTTTCGGAGGGAAATAACAAAAACAAACTCAGCAAAAGAGACAAAAGACTTATTGTTGGTTAGCTTACTAGGCCTATATTAGGCATAAACCTTTAATGTTTCGTTCAATTTAGTTAAAAGCGGCTTTACCAGTGCAGAAAAGTAGGACGTTAAACCCCATTCCATGTATTTATTACATAATACAAATATTATACAATTACAAATATTAATAAACAGTTGATTTAAACTTTGATATCTGTTTTTGATGTTAATAAACCATTATAAAAGAGCTAAATCTGCTTTTTTGTGGGGCTTCAAATGTTATATGAATTATAAATAAGGCATTTTTTCACATCGCAAGCCCATAATAAACTCTTTAGTTGAATTGTTTAGAGCAGCATGGCCATACAAAAATTGAACGTTGAAATGGATAATCAGGACTGTTTATTATCGTAGAAATGGTACTTGACAATCGAGACAATCTTGTCAAAATTTCAAATACTCATAACTTCGCCCAGAATAAAGTAATTTGACTGAAATTCTGATATCCATTGTTCATTATCTACATTTGACCTATTATATAGCAAGGGCGACCAGCTCTTTATCTAAATCTTAACATAATGCATATTTAATCGGCAGACTTTATGATGTAATGGCAGCAACACGTTCTAAAGTTGATCGGCCCATAGTGACAATTGAACACTGTTATCATATCACGGAAAGGGGATTGGTTATTGCGTGTCAGTCATTTCCCAGTGGAACGGAAACAGGAAAATTCGATTTTGTTGGCATTTGATATTCTCGGCAACAGCAATTAGTTCATTATATAAAGATTCTACGTTCACATTGTATGATTAATTATTTATTTCCTGTTCAGTTTGGGTGCAAGACCTGGTAAATTCTTCAACGCCGCCAAATTCCCAGCAAACGAGTAAAATTTGAAAGTTATGACTTCTCCATCTTCCGGGAAAACTTCATGAATTCCTGAAATAAATCATAATTTATGTTTATTTCACAACATTAAAAAACAATAAAGCATTAGGAACATAATTGCGCGAAGGGTACGCAAAGGCCATATGTTCATTTTAATAATTCATAGAAAAACAATCAATTTCTAAATAAAGACGCATGACCAAGCCACATCTGTGACTGACCACAATCCTCGCTGTGCCCAATTATCTAACCCACGTGCAGTGGTGGTGGGGGGGGGGGGCACGAGGATGGACAGGCGATCCTACTTCATGTCATCGGCATCGAAACAACATCACTTAACTCATTGTCAGACCTTATGATCGAAAGAGCCCCTATACCATTCGCCCCCCCCCCTCCGAATACCATTTATACCTTTACTAATCTGATTGTTTCTTTTATCTGAAGGAACCCAGCCAGAATAGTCCGCTTCTCTGCCTTCTAAACCATTTATAGACGAAACAAATTCACCATAATTGTCGACTTTTCTGGTCTTAAAACTGTTCCCGTAAATATAAAAAAAAGGATCACATAAATTTAACCACAATACGAATCAATATTTTATTCTTCATTCATCTGCAGTTAACTAGTTTAGAGAATTATTGCTATGAAATATGTTTCTTAATCACATAGAATATAGTCACACTATGGGTGGCTATTTCTCCACTTCAGATTAACCTTTGCATTTTTAAAATGACACGGAGCCGTGGTGGCTAGGGGAGTAAGAAAGATATTGGCTCGCTAAGCTGGGTATCTGCTGTTCAATCCCTGTGTTGACCGATAAAGTTAATCGAGATTTTCCGGCGTGGTTCCCCGTAGTGTGCAGGACGGAGGGCCTGACAAGGGACAAAGTATAATGGTTGGAATTCGATATAAAAGTAAGCTGTAGTTCCGCTGTCCAGGCTAAAGTTCATTCATAGCACACTAGTGGCGTATGCCCGTCATCATTAGCTCAGTCCGAGCAGAACGGTGCAGTGGGACGTTAAACTCCAATCTAAAATGATAGAAATATTGAATTAAAGGGAGATAATCGCGCGCGATTAAAACCTATCATATCAGGATTCAGACTAGTAATTCATGTATATTTACTCCCAGATTCGTCTGCATTGACAATCATGTCATGAATATTCACCAAACCCTGGGAGAAAATGTAGGTTCAAACTCTCTTCTTCGATTCTTGATGAAAAAGTTAAAAAAAAAAAGAGAAAAAACAATATGCGTAAAAAGTTGGAAAAGACAGAATTACTAAAAATAGACGAAGTTAATAGTATTAATCCATGTAAATATTTTACCTAAATCTTTTATCTTTACCGGCAGCCATTAATAAAAAGTTATATAATGGTTGTCGTGGAGCTTGGATATTAGTCTCAATTAGAAATATTGGTTGTATAGCCAGATTCTCCGCTTTAATAGTTACATTTACATTGGCTGTATAACACTTCTTACTACCTGCAATATACAAAATATTTATAATCCTTGTGAGGCATTTAGCATTTGATCTATGATATAATACTAGAACACCTATTATGGATACAATCACTTGGTTAATTATATTGCAACGTTACAGCCAGATTTCACAAGTCGTTTTCAAGCAAATACCTAATGTACAAATGAGATATATCATGGGTGAAATATACATATATATGTACAATCAACAATATCGTTAATTAATGAGCTGAATAGACAGGTGACAAAGATTACGTTAAAGTCTTTATAGGAATATAAGTACTGGATATAATATTGGATCGAACTAATAAATTAATCTTTCAATAAATGATATAAAATGGAGTTTAACGTCCTACTTTTCTGCACCGACTGGGCTAATGAAGACAGGTATCTTCTATTCTATAGACACTGTCATGTCATTTTACATAAGGTAAAGTGTTTGTTATTTATTTCCTAGTATTTCTACCTTAATTATTGAGTAGGCTTATGGAATTAATGCCGATTCGGACTGTTGGAATTCATCTGCAGAAATCCACTCCAAGACCAATTTATGTATAGGACCTGGGACATGAGCGCAAAACGTTTAGGGTCGATGATTTGCTGAAAAATAATAGGGTCGGTCGGTAACTATAAACACAAGTTTATGTTGTGGCCTTACATGTATGTTGTAAGAACATTATTACATCATACATTATGGTTGTTTATTTAATGAACTGATTATTGTGATATTAGAAAACAGCTGGTCGGTAGTCGTTAGAAACTGGCGTCCATTGGGGGTTAAATTAAGGTAGTGTACTAAGCTCGAATAGTAATAAATTGTTTTTGAATATTTAAACTTCTTTTTTATTATAAATTGAATTTTTAGGAACTTCTTTTTATTATAAATTGTATTTTACTTTGTTATTGTTAAGCGCATCTGAACACTTTGGTGAAAGATGCGCTATATAAATGTATTAAATAATAATAATAATAATCAACTAGTTATGGACAAATTCAAAATATTTGAGTGATTTAAAAATCTGTCCGGCAAACTTTCCGCACAATTAACCCTTCTTCTAACCCTAATCCCCATTCGTTGAAGCGTGGAATATTGGGGTTTTATTAATGGGGGAATAATCCTGGTATATCGTCGAAATATAAGAAGGTCAATAACTCAAGTTTTAGCTTGGGAACATGAATAATCATATTCACCGCACCAAATTCATTAAAGTGATGTTCCTAACTTTTACTAAGACATGCTCCTCGATATTTAAGGAAGGTCTTTTCCTGGAGATTTGACCAGTCTAGAACAAATCCTGATAGCAAAATATTTTCTGTTAGTTGTGTAATGTAGTCACTGAATCGTTTGTTTTTATTTAAAGAAGTTTATATAATCAGTGACGCAAGCAGCTTGGGTGGTGCTTGAGTCCCCCACCCATCCCATAAACAATACTTAACAAACTTCCTTAAACTTTTAAACATTATGTCGGTCCTGGGTTGACCGCCCACCAGGGGCGCCTGAACGGCGCGAGGGCCATGGTACCAAAAGATGGAGGGGGGGGGGGTCTCTCCCCCGGCATCTAGAAAATTTTGAAATTTGTCAATTCCGAGAACGCAGTTTAGAGCGCCTCTAGCATTCCAAATTCCAACATAAAACCCCTTTAAAATACATGATAATGAAAGAGACAAAAGCCTGATTATTCACAATTTTCGTATCATGAGCTATTCATCTCATAAAAAATTATTTTTAATTTGACACTCAATACACCAATCTTCATCAAGAAAATAGAATAAGCTTTTTGAACGAGACAGTAGATTTAGAGACACGATTCTTATCTATCATTTAGAAATGAATAGATTAGTAAAAAGGTTGAAAACTTTCATCATTAGGGCATGGGTATACATGTATACCCCAGAAAAGGGCAGAGAACCATTTGTATACCCTGGTACCCGCGTTCCGGCGCCCCTGTCGCCCACCCCACGCTAGCAGCTAGGCAAGTGTATATAATATCAAATTATTTGTAAAAAATCAATATAAAGGATGATAACTGTACCAGTTTTAGGTCGGAAACCACAATTTACAACATTTTCATAATTACACATTGCAATACTAGCATCAAACATTAGACCGCTGGCACATCGAACACGACGTCTTACTCGACCTTGTAAACAGATTAGAAAATCTTGACATGAAGTCATATTTGGTACCAATCCATCATCAACTGAACACTCCCCATCCATTGGTGCTAGAGATAAGTCACATTTAGCTGAAAATAGAAGACCATAATATTAAATATGAAATTTAGAATAGCCAGGCAAAATCTTGATCGGTCTTCAGTCTACTGAAATATGAGGTATCTCATGATATTGTACTAGTAGGATCGGGTTTTGTTGTATGATAAATAGAGAGAGGGTAAATGGGGTTCAACGTCCACTCGACGCAAACTAGGTCCATTTCGGGACTAACATATGGTTCAATTTTATTTTAATAATTCGCTTGAGCGTAGGGGTCTTTACCAGTGGGAGGAAACCGGAGGACCCGGAGAAAACCCGCGAGGATGGACAAGCGACCTACTCCTTGTCACATACAAGCGGCGAATCGAAACCACACCAGTTGACTCAATGACAAACCTTACGATACAACACACACGCGCTAACCATTCGGTCATTCAACTTCCCGGTATGATAAATAATACAGGATTTAAAAATAGGGCAAAATATTCAGAAATTTAAATGCCACGAAGGGTTATGAATTTACTAAACGCGGGAGATAATTTTTCTATAGTGTATAAGACACCATCCGTTAACTTACTTTCTAAACCCTCTAATTTCTTAAAATCAAAGATAGTGTATTGGGGCCCTATTGTTTCGCACCGACCGGTCTATAATAAAGAAGGCGATGAAATGAAATGGGTCCCTATTGTTCTGCACCGACCGGGCTAATGAAGATGGAATCAAACATGTATGAACACGAAAGTCGAAAAGTAGAACTCATGACAAAATGTAAAGCGACAGCGCGCACACCAAGCAAAACTCGACTCGAAAATTAGAAATTAATAAATAGATTGATTTTGCTGGCCTAAACCTCTGCGCTACGATTGAAGAAGTAACACACATAGGTCGTCTGTGACGTTCGCTGGATGATGGGACCGACGATAGTCGAGCGGCCGGGGTACTGGATTATTGACTAAAATGTCCTGGGTTCGAAACCCGGCGTGATCCTAGAGGAACCTTTGAGGTTTCTTTGCAATCCTTGCCCCACTTGTCAAGGAAATGAACTGAAATGAATCCTTAGACGGGGCTTACCGGGTAAGTATGGATTAGTTTCTCTGTTTAGACGAAAAACATGGGATCACTTATATACAAACTAGTGTGTATGTAATAACCGAGGACAAATTCTTCAGTCGAGTATTGCTCACGTCATAGTAAAAATACACAACCGTATACTAGTCTCAAAATGATCAAGATATTAAATTAACGAGACGGTAACCCAATTCTTTCAACAGCTGGTGGGAAAAAACAGAATTTCCAGTCTACGAAATGACCCTGGTTGTGTTAAATACACGCACCCCGCAAATACCACCTCGGTGGAAGCGGACGTAAAATACAACTAACTCATCATCAAATACCCAAATGTCCAAAATATGAACAGCAGTATACAAGACATAAAAACAACGACAGCTGTATGTTAAATAATGATATAAATATATTATAAATTCTATAAATGTACAATTTATACAATATGAATAATCAAACTACCATTGATTCACGAACAAAGCCATATACATACGACATTCACACATATATAGACAATTGGTATTGATAACAACGATGACGTATTAATTATTTATCTCTTTATCACAGTTGATGTAATCGTTTGTTAACACTTTCTTTTGTTTACCACTGATAATGCGAAAATTGCGAAATATTAACTTTTTGTCACAAAGTTGATAAAAGGATATCATTCATTTTGGATTTTATTAGAACTTTAGTAAAAACAAAAACGTCATTTTTTGTTATTTCTCAGTTCGTTTGTCTTTCACAAGAGATTTAACAGCCGGAGATTACCGATCACACGCAGTCACTACACGTTTAATTAAATTAATCTTGAACATCAACTATTAAAGGTGCTGTATACTGACTGTGGCGGATTCCAAACGAATATTCGGGTTTCTTGTTTTTGTGAGCCCATGTGTCCTGTGGAGAGTGAGCGCCGGGACCGGGTTTCTGGGTGGCATCGCCTGGCATGGTGTTTCGGCAAGTCATACTGTATAATGGTGCCTTTGATTTGAAGGTACTGGGGTCTGTTGTCTTGTACGTTCCTGGTCCTGGGGCTTTGGCCAAATCTTCAGAGAAGCCCCCGGTCCTTTGGCGACCTGACAGACTGAATTTGGGGGCTTGACGTTTGCCACTCTGAACGGTGCTGCCGGTCATTCCTGGAAGACTATAGCTATTGGCAGCTGGAACGTTGTCACTTCTCCTGTATCTTGGTCGACTACCGAAACTGTGGGAAGGATGGGTGTAGCTGGCCGAAGGTCCTGAGTGTTCAGGCTGATAAGATCCTGGGCCAGGGGTTCTGAACATAGTTCCATCTTGGTTCCGACTGTACAAAGAATAATGAGGAGTCCCGTCTTTTCCTCCTCTGGAGATTTTAGGATCTGGATAATAACAGGGTCCTGGACTGCAGTCATCCCAGAATTTACCGTGGCGTACACCAAAAGAGTAAGCTGGCGTCTTTGTGTGTGAACTTCTTGGATCGTGACTGGTTTGACCCGTCAGGGCAGGTAATCCATAACACGGCCCAGGACTGTTGTACATGGCCGCAATCGGCGCTCGGGGTTTGGTATATTCGTAAACCATCTTGAAAACTTTCACACAAAATTATACCAAGAAGCCCCTTCACTTACGAGAGCTGAAGTTGTAAGTCCAATGGTTTGCGCTGTAATGACCAACTACCAACGCTTTCGGATTTTATACGCCGTACATAATGTTAATCTCGACTACTGTTGTAAGGTACCTATGGACGCGATTACCTTAGCAACCCCAAGCATAACACGTGATTAACTATTGGTGTCCTTATCTACATGGTATTAAATAATAAACAGGATTAAATGATTAATTAGCTAACTGTATGTTACTACATGTTTGTCGATTTAATTAGGGTTATGGCAATCAAATGTCAGTTAAAGCCTTATGTAATGTGATTAGTCCGCACTTGTTTATTGTTCGTGGGTCAATAATTACTGACTGGATCTACGGGGGAACTTATGTAATGGGGATAATGGGAAGAAGAGGGTGGGGGATGTACCCTCTATGCAAAATCATTAGGTATTTCGAAATTTGGAAATGTCGTTACGGGAGCCCCAGTGGCTCAGTGAGTTCATAACACATTATCCCGGTTGATGCAGAATAGTATGACGTTAAACCCGATTTCATTTCACTATCAAAACACATAGAAGTATATTAGTTATGATAGTCAGATTTAGCTCTAGGTTATCGACCCAGCATTAACTGTAAATATTCTTTGTATTTAATATCTTGATTCTCGATACGTTTAAAAACAATTAATTTACTAAACCTCATCGAGTAAGAAAGAATAGGAGAATAATCTTTGAAAGCATGAATGATGCACTTACTTATAAACTTGTCTATACGTGCTTTTGCTTATCATATTCAGAGATACTCTAGTGACTTTATAACAAATGATTATCGAATTCTAGGACTAAAATTCCCCCCCCCCCCAAAAAAAAAATAAATAAATAAAAACAGTTTCAGGGGCTTGACCAGTTGTGTGGCTTATAGCCCCACCAGGGTGGTTGAGTCGGTACTAGGCTACCATAGAGAACCTGTTACCAAGTTTTATTTCTTGGGAAGTTTACAAAAAATAGCCATGTTATATTTTTATATTTAACCGACGTGGCTTCATTGTCCCGAAATTATCGTTTGCCGTGTAGCCTCGGCTTCTGAAATCCAAGACTCTTGCTATAATTAGTGATAAGTGTATTACACGGATCAGGGTATGGCCAAGATCACTTCCCGTGTTACGTTTTTAGATCGGGGTATAACTGAATTAGATATATCCGTTTGAAATAAAGCTTACCGCTGAGAACGAAATAGGGTTTAAAGTCTCGTCAACACAAGTGAAGTGAAATGGCCTACTGTTTTGCTCCGAACTTGGACAATGAAGACGGGCATACGCCATACAGTGTGCTATGAGGGAAATTTTGCCCGGACAGCGGCACTACGGCATACTCTGTCAAGGGATCTTTTACGTGCACGCCAATGTGTACACGGGACCTCGGTTTTTCGTCCCATCCGAACAACTAGACAGCTGTCCTTGTCAGGCCATCCGCCCTGCATCACTGATAAGGGAGAACCACGCCGGAAAATCTGGATGAACTTTCTCAGCCAATGCAGGGATCGAACAACCGACCTCCAGGCTAGCGAGCCAGCGTCTTACCTACTTAGCCACCGTGATACCCCTCGTCAACACAATACTTTGGTCATTTAAATTATGAATTAACATACGGTTTTTTTTTTATTTCTATTGGTATGTATACAATGTCAGGGGCAAATTTTTCCTTGACCTGTGTTTCGGCCTACCCCTTTCTGAATTTCATATTTTACGGACGTGCCAGTCAGTACAAAGCTGTAAATCTATATTTTGCCGTATGCAAACGAAACACTTGTTTTGAATCGCAGTTAGTGGAATTATTTCCCATTTGAAACTCGCCTTCTGAAAGTTACGACAGAGAAATGTTGATTAGTAGGACGGTTCACGGATTAAGCGGATGATCGTAAAATTTGAATGCACAACTTTCAAGTAAATGTAGGTATCCAAATCTCGTGAACGAGATACATGACTCACAGTATCGACGGCGGGACTCAGAGCTAGTAAGCAGCCTTCCCTCAACCAATCTGATTAAAACACAGATCGTATTTCGTTTTATTTTTTGTAGTTCAAAATTTTGTTTTACTTGTCTTCACAACGGTAGTAGTGCAGGCCATCGAAGGTATAAAAAAAAACGAAGCGAAATATAGATCTCTATTTTAATCAAATTGTCCCGCACCTATCCCATCCCACACCTTCCGCCATCAGCACTAAAAGCTACACGATTTGATTTTATCAAAACTTCGAACAATCATAACTTCCCTCACAATAAAATAATGTCTGAAAATTTCAATATATTCATTTTTTATTATCTATTTTTGAACTATTAAAACAAGAACGGTTAACCCGTTATCTAAATCTTACTAAATGCATCTATAACCCTGGCTTTGGACCACGGTGAATCGGTGAATAATAAGTTGGGTGGGGTCGATCCAGGTGTCTGCCGAGAATGTTTTTCAGGTATATCTAGTCTGCATCCACCCCATGAGTGTTATTTCATGCATAGCGGCCCCTTTCCACGAACCACCCCTCACTTGTCAGGCGTGGTTCCTATGAGGTAAACATGGCATTGTACCTAGTCGTCCGGATGGGACCATAAAAGAAGCCTTGTATAGTTAGACTTACAAGAAGAGATGGCAAAATTGGTGCAAGAGAAAAGTGGGACATTAAACCCCATTTCATTTCTATTTCATTTAATATCATATAATTCACAAAAGCTTCCATTGACAATTAAAACAGTCGATATTTTATTATTCAAATCATAAAATGTAAAAATTAATAAATAATAAATTACATAGTTAATTATGGGGAAAGATATACCCTTCTCCCTTTTTAAAAAATAAATAAAAATCCTACAGGTTGTCTTCTCAATAGTCTTTATGGATATTGATATCAAGCATCCAGTAGGCAATGTTTATCATAAACAGAAAAACGTGAATTTAATCATGAATTTTTAACAAATGGAAAGGTGGTTTGATTCGGGCGTATTCCGAATTAAAACCCAGAGTCTTCTTTTTTATGAATAAACACATTCCTTGATGAGAAGACCCACAGCCATGGCACCGCCTCTTGACTGTCACCCATGGATGTGGCCTGTTTGTAAAAAATAAAGTGTGTCCAAAGCACGTGAGTAATTCAATTAATCTTGAACATCAACAATTAAAGGTGCCGTATACTGACTGTGGCGGATTCCAAACGAATATTCTGGTTTCTTGTTTTTGTGGGCCCATGTGTCCTGTGGAGAGTGAGCGCCGGGACCGGGTTTCTGGGTGGCATCGCCTGGCATGGTGTTTCGGCAGGTCATACTGTATAATGGTGCCTTTGATTTGAAGGTGCTGGGGTCTGTTGTGTTGTAAGTTCCTGGTCCTGGGGCTTTGGCCAAATCTTCAGAGAAGCCCCCAGTCCTTTGGCGACCTGACAGGCTGAATTTGGGAGCTTGGCGTTTGCCACTCTGAACGGTGCTGCCGGTCATTCCTGGGAGACTATAGCTATTGGCAGCTGGAACGTTGTCACTTCTCCGGTATCTTGGTCGACTACCGAAACTGTGGGAAGGATGGGTGTAGCTGGCTGAAGGTCCTGAGTGTTCAGGCTGATAAGATCCTGGGCCAGGGGTTTTAAACATAGTTCCATCTTGGTTACGACTGTACAAGGAATAGTGAGGAGTCCCGTCTTTTCCTCCTCTGGAAATTTTAGGATCTGGATAATAACAGGGTCCTGGACTGCAGTCATCCCAGAATTTACCGTGGCGTACACCAAAAGAGTAAGCTGGCGTCTTTGTGTGTGAACTTCTTGGATCGTGACTTGTCTGACCCGTCAGGGCAGGTAATCCATAGCAAGGTCCAGGACTGTTGTACATGGCCGCAATCGGCGCTCGGGGTTTGGTATATTCATAAACCATCTTGAAAACTTTCACACAAAATTATACCGGGAAATCCTTAACTTACGAGAGCTGAAGTTGACAGTCCAGTGGCTTGAGCGGTAATGACCACCTATCAACATTATCGTATTTTATAAGCTGGTCATAATGTTAATCTTGATTACCGTTGCAAGGTACCCATGGACGCGATTCCCCTAGCAACACCATACACCACGTGACAGATTAACCCCTGTGGAGTTATCAATATAATTTGAAATAATGACCCGAGTTTGCTGATTTAATTAGGCTTAAGGTTTTATCTAGTTAAAAACAAAACAAACACAAAACAAAACGAAAAAAACAACAAAAAAAGAACGACCGAATCCCTTATAATTTCAAGGAATAGATTCATGTGCGAAATATCCATCCCACGCAATTGAATAGTAACGAAGTGTCATAAACTAAAATCAACTGAATAGCAATGAAGACGTAAGAAGTGTCATAGACTATTTAAAATACCCCAA
Source organism: Patella vulgata (assembly GCF_932274485.2). Classification (NCBI taxonomy): domain Eukaryota; kingdom Metazoa; phylum Mollusca; class Gastropoda; family Patellidae; genus Patella; species Patella vulgata. The sequence continues at coordinate 21,092,403 of NC_065881.2, forward strand.
AGATGAAAATTCAAACTAACATTTGAAATCGATTATGGTCTTTACTTAAAATAATTTGATTAATTCGAGTTGGCCGAGTCAAACCTATCATTTTAGGGTAAGACCAGAGGCCGGTTGCTCAACTAAGTTATTTTAACAATCCGTTAAACACTAACGGATCGTTATCTTGCTAACGTACCGTTTGTTAACGGTCCGTTAAATTTCTATTGTTGGAAAGTCAATTTCATTATACGTTAATCCAAGATAAGAAAATGAAGACAGTGGGCCAACTGTGCAGCCTGTTCACAATGATAACTACAATTTACTACAAAAACACTTTTAAAAAAAAATGTAGAATACTTTATATTTTCCTTTAGAAATATTAGCATAAGTCTGTTGGAAAAATTATGGGATTTGAATACAGAAATTGGTAGAATATTTGGGGCCATTATTTCCTACAGCCCCCCCCCCCCGCCCCAATTCTGTAGAATACTATAGAATTTCATACTAAAGATTACATTTTGTAAAGGGTATACTTCGACTGACGGCAGACTTTGCCATCGTTAAACAGATAACGGAGCCCATATTAAAATTAACGGGGCTTCCAGCAACAGACTTTCTTTCCATTAAAGTTAACGGAGCTTTGAGCATCAGCCCCCATGTCATCTTTTCTAATATGGGGTTCCATGTTTAGCTCATCAATTCATTGATCAATGATGTTGTCTATTTTTATTTTAATGACGGATTGACGGATGGGTAAACAGTCAACCCTCAACATAAACTATATCATTTCGGGACTAACATTTGATACAATTTATATCATTAATTCGCAGAGAAAACCCACGAAGTTAATCAGACGACGCTACTCCTTGTCACATACAAGTGTGGGATCGAAACCACACCACTTTACTCAATTACAGACCTTATGTTCTACAGTGCACGTAGTCATCATTCGACCCCCGCCCCATCCCCGTTAAAGAAGAAAAAGGCCCGCAGTCAAAAAAAACAACAAAACAAAACGAATAAAGACAAAACCATCGTAGTGTACATCACAATATGTCCTGATTGGTTTTGTTTCCCTACTATCTTCTATTGTCATTCATCCACTTTCGTTTAAATTTATTTAGGGCGGCGCTGGGGGCGGACGGCATGGGGCCAGGGGCGGATTGGGCCATCGGGCGAAAAAAATAATTTTGTCCAATTCGTCTAAAACAAACTCTTTTCTGCTGAACATTATATGGGGGGGGGGGGGGGGGGTATTGGACCGGCCATGAAGCGATGATGAACTTGTTGTATGTGGCCGGTGGCTTTAACGGACCGCCACGCCATCACTGGAGTCTGGAATGGGCTGGTATACTAGACTTTCTGGGCCGGGTGTGCTGGGTGTGGGCTGGAATTCGGAATCCTGCATAATATGACGATATGATGATTTCACAGGTTGATGGTTGTAAATTACTTGCAGGTCGGGGTTTTGGCCTAAATTAATCGATTTATGAGATATACTATTTGACAGCGATTATAATCAGATATGCCACCAAATTGCATATTTTGGGTTGATTTTTCAAAAGTTTCCCGGCGGAAAGCCCCCGGACCCCCCGTCCAGGCTCCGCGGTCAGTAAAAGGGGCCGCTCCGACACGGGAGCCCGGGCCGGTTTCCGGCCCCAATCCGCCCCTGCATGGGGCGTGCGAGTTAGGTGGCTCTTTAGATCTGGATGTCTGTTAATGCGACAAGTGGCGTGTATTTTTTAAGGTGACAAGGAGCGGGTTCGCCAGCCTAACCTCATGGTTTTTCTCCGGGTTTCGTCCCACTCAAAAAGACCCGTACGTATAAGCAATAAAAATGTATATGTTAATCCCGAAATGACCTAGTTTGTATTGAGTGAACGTTACTCTCTCTATCTCTCTCTCTCTCATTTGCAGATGTACGTTAGCCATGCGAACTTGTCAAATATATAAACTTGAGGTAGTATCAGGTGTTTTGTTTTTGAGAGTATACCCTGTCTCGTGTACGACATTCGCCATTACTCACTACTCAGTTTCGCCCTGGTCTATATTCATTATGATTATTTATTTCTTCTTCGTCAATTCGACCTTAATGTTACAACCCAGGCCTTCCATATCTTCGCTATGGACAATCGGCACCCGTTCTCAGGATATCGATATTTGTATATTTGTTTACTTTTGATCAACAAAATACACAAAACGCTTCTCAGGGGCGTGTCCAGGAATTTGAGCAGCGGAGGGCCCAAGGTGGAGATAACGTCCGTCTGATAAAATCAGAAGCTTTGAGACAACATTTCTTCTAATTTAGGTGTATACATGTATAGGATTACAGTGGAGTGAGCCAAAACGGCGTTATTTCCATGAATGTAGGGGAGAGAAAATATTCTCTGCGCCAACAGAGGGCGGGGCTCCTGACCCCCCCACCCCTTCCCCCGGACACGCGCCTGCTTCTCGTATTTTTTAAAAAAAAAAAAATACTAGTTAGACTTGCTTCATAACTAATTTTTACTCAAATATAGTTGTGGTGGAGGGAGAGTCGGAAACATGAGCGCGCAAACATGAGCGTGTTGGGTGGGTGGGGGGGCTGATTCCATTTCAATAATTCGCTTACGCGTATAAAAGTCTATAGCAGTGTGTGTGTGGGGGGGGGGGCGAGTGGGGGCGTTTGTCTGCAATATCACTTTTGTGGAAACAGACGTTAAAGAACCAAGATAGCAGTAGTAGAAGGGGGAAAACCGTAACCGGATCCGGATGACGCTACTGCTTGTCTTGTGATCTAAACCCAATAGAGAAACAAAAGCTTATTTATAAAATAATGATATAAATATATTTTTGATATTTACAATCTATACAGTAAACATTAGATTAAGAAGACTTGTTTTGATAATTACAACATTTGATTAATTAATTATTCATTGTTTACCAATTACATCACATTGATATTTACATATGTATCAAAAATGAAACGAAAACATACGAAATAATACATAATATAAAAGTTACATAAAACGAATGATGAGTCCTTATTCTACAACAACAACTATGGCGTATTCCGAATGGAAATTCCGGTTTCTTTTCTTTATGCAGGCGCCAGTACCGGGTTTCTGGGTGGTATCTTCCTGGCATTCTCAGGCTTAAGTTAAGAATTTACTCAACTTTTAATCACCGTTTATGAGAAATATATTTAATCAAGAAACACAAAACTTTGCCCATAGTTTCTTGTTGATGTATTTGATACATTAAAATAACAAAGGTTTTATAAAGGGCTATATTTTAGTTACAATAGGGCGAACAATTTGGAGTAAATTCTTAACTTTAGTCTGAGAAAGCTTTGTGAACTAGGGGCTTGGTGTCGCGGTTCGGTTGGTCAAACTGTATAATGACACCTTTGATTTGAAGGTACTAGGTTAGATTGTATTGTACGTCTTTTGCCGAACTAACAGACAGAACTTAGGAGCTTGGCGTTTAACACTCTGAACAGTGTTCCCGGTCATTCCTGGAAGAGTATAGGTATCGGCAGCAGGAACGTTGTCGGTTCTCCTGTATTTTGGTCGACTACCAAAATTGTAAGATGGATGATTAACGTGGACTGGTGGCCCCGAATTTTCCGACACCGGGTGTTCGAAACATAGTTGTCGTGGACTGTACAAGGAATAGCGTGGAGTTCCATCTTTACCTGCTCTGGAAATCTTAGAATCTGGATAATAACAGGGCCCTGGGCTGCAATCATCTCGGAATTTACCATGACATACACCAAATGAATAAGCTGGCTTCTTTATATGAGAACTTGTTGGATCTCGGGTACTTTGGCCTACGAGCGATGTTAAACCATTAATTTAAGGGAAAGATAATTTCTTCTCCTTTTAAAAATAAATAGAGTTCCGACAGATTGTCTTCTCAAAAGTCTTTATGGATGATGATGCCATGCATCCAGTAGGCAATGTTTATCACAAACAGAAAAACATGAATTTAATCCTGAATTTTAACAACAAGTGGCAAGGTGGTCTAATTCGGGCATATTCCGAATTAAAACTCAGAGTATTCTTTTTTATGAATGAACACAATCTTTGGTGAGAAGACACATAGTCATGGCACCCATGTGACCGTTTGTAAAAAAAAAATAAAGTTCAATGTCCAAAGCACACATTAATTAAATTAATCTTGAACATCAACAATTAAAGGTGCTGTATACTGGCTGTGGCGGATTCCAAAAGAATATTCGGGTTTCTTGTTTTTGTGGGCCCATGTGTCCTGTGGAGAGTGAGCACCGGGACCGGGTTTCTGTGTGGCATCACCTGGCATGGTGTTTCGGGACGTCATACTGTATAATGGTGCCTTGGATTTGAAGGTGCTAGGGTCTGTTGTGTTGTAAGTTCCTGGTCCTGGGGCTTTGGCCAAATCTTCAGAGAAACCTCCCGTCCTTTGGCGACCTGAAAGACTGAATTTAGGAGCTTGACGTTTGCCACTCTGAACGGTGCTGCCGGTCATTCCTGGGAGACTATAGCTATTGGCAGCTGGAACATTGTCACTTCTCCTGTATCTTGGTCGACTACCGAAACTGTGGGAAGGATGGGTGTAACTGGCCGAAGGTCCTGAGTGTTCAGGCTGATAAGCCCCTGGACCTGGTGTTTTAAACATAGTTCCATCTTGGTTACGACTGTACAAAGAATAATGAGGAGTCCCGTCTTTTCCTCCTCTGGAGATTTTAGGATCTGGATAATAACAAGGTCCTGGACTGCAGTCATCCGAGAATTTACCGTGGCGTACACCAAAAGAGTAAGCTGGCTTCTTTGTGTGTGAACTTCTTGGATCGTGACTTGTTTGACCCGTCAGGGCAGGTAATCCATAACACGGCCCAGGACTGTTGTACATGGCCGCAATCGGCGCTCGGGGTTTGGTATATTCATAAACCATCTTGAAAACTTTCACACAAAATTATAATAAGAGATCCTTTCACTTATGAGAGTTGAAGTTGTATGTCCAATGGTTTGCGCTGTAATGACTTAATATCAACGCTTTCGGATTTTATACGGCGGACATTATGTTAATCTCGACTACCGTTGCAAGGTACCACTGACGCGATTACCCTAGCAACACCATACACCACGTGACAGATTAACCCCCGTGGAGTTTGCTGATTTAATTAGATTTAAGGTATTATCTGGTTTGCTGATTTAATTGGGTTTAAAGTTTTATCTGGTTAAAAAAAAACACCCCAAAACACCAAATCCCTTATAATTTCAAGAAATAGTTTCATGTGCGAAATATCCATCCCACGCTAAATACTATTGAATAGTAATGAAGTGTCACTCATAGACGAAACTCAACTGAATAGCGACGAAGACGTAAGAAATTTCATAGACTATTTAAAATAATCTCTCCGTTGATTTTTATGATCCAAAGATGAAAAATCAAACTATCATTTAAAATCGATTATGGTCTTTACTTAAAATAATTTGATTAATTTTGGTCTAATATGGTTTTCTTATTTAGCTCCACAATTCAATAATCAATCCCGTTTTCTATTTTGATATTAATGACGGATTGGCGTATGGGTAAACAATCACCCCTCAACATAAACTATATCATTTCGGGACTAACATATGATACAACCTTACTCCTTGTCACATGTACAAGTGTGGGATTGAAACCACGTCGACCCCCCCCCCCCCCGCCGCCCCTCTCCTTAAAAGAAGAAAAAGACGCGCAGTCAAAAAACCAAAACATTGTATTTTGTATATCAAGCTATCACAATATGCCCTGATTGGGTTTGTTTCCCTACTATCTTCTATTGTCGTTGTCATTGATCCACTTTTCGATTAAATTGCTTTAACGCATATAAACCCATAGGAAGGGCGGCGCTGTGAGAAGGGGTGGGGGCATGGGGCGTGCGAGATAGGTGGCTCTTTAGATCTGAATGTTTGTTAATGAGACAAGTGGCGTGTATTTTTAAGGTGACAAGGAGCGGGTTCGCCAGCCTAACCTCATGGTTTTTCTCCGGGTTTCATCCAAGTCCAAAAGACCCGTACGTACAAGCAATAAAATGTATATGTTAATCCCGAAATGACCTAGTTTGTATTGAGTGAACGTTACTCTCTCTCTCTCATTTGCAGATGTACGTTAGCCATGCGAACTTGTCGTCAAATATATAAACTTGAGGTGGTATCAGGTGTTTTGTTTTTGAGAGTATACCCTGTCTCGTGCTCGACATACGCCATTACTCACCTTGGGCTATATTCATTATGATTATTTATTTTTTCTTCTCGAATTCGAAATTAATGTTACAACCCAGTCCTTCCATATCTTCGCTATATGGACAATCGCCACCCGTTCTCAGGATGTTGATATTTATATGTTTGTTTACTATTGATGAACAAAATACACAAAACCCTTCGCCCATTTTTGACAAAATACTAAATATTAGTCAGACGGTTTGTTTTATAACTAATTTTTACTCGAATAAAATTGTGGTGGAGAGAGAGAGAGAGAGAGAGAGAGGACCCAATTCCCTGCCACGCAAAATCTTGGGATCTAAGTCACACCAAATGACCCAATCGTATGATCTTAAGCGTACACGTTAGCCAACTGGACCACCCAACCCTTAAATTGTGAAGGACGGGCTACTTCCTTAGTAAGAGTCACGTGTTGAAATATCAACAATTTGTAATGGACGAAGTATATGTCCATTCTGTTCAGTTTATTGTATAGTATCAGTGTAAAATAAACGAAATCTAATTATAACCTGTAATGTGAGGGGCAAAATTTGACTAGACACCTGAAAGTGATGGTCACCATATCATGACTGTATTTCATCTACAGTGATCAGAGTTGAGGTAAGTTAACAGTGGAGTGAATCTGAAATGACTGTCAGCACCTACTTTTCTGTACCATTCGAACGGCAAGAAACAATTGTGAGGTTGGTATGGAGGGGTGTGGGGTGTGGGGGTCTGTTGGACGGGGACAACCCTTTTGTCATTTCGTTCAATCCACCCCAATCCCCCAATGACAGCGATCATCCATGCACAACATCACCAACCCTCCCGGAATTTCTATCTTACACGAAATGAATTCGTTTCACTGCCCTCTTTTGCACATATTCCGTAGACATAATAAATGTCTCTAACAACCGTATAGAGAAACAAAGGCTTATTTATAAAATAATGATATAAATATAATATACTTTTGATATTTACAATCTATACACAATGAGTACAAAATGAACAAAACAAAAAACGTTAAACATTAGATTAAGAAGACTTGTTTTGGTAATCACAACAATTGATTAATTAATTATTCATTGTTTACCAATTACATCACAGAGAGCGGCTTTAATACCTTTATGGCTGACTTCTTAATATTTACATATGTATCAAAAATGAAACGAAAACATACGAAATAATACATAATATAAAAGTTACATAACAGGAATGATGAGTCCTTATCTTTTTCCCCACATAATAGTTCCAGTGGATTATTCTAGCTAAATAATTTCTGAACTAAGGTAAGTAACTTCTTTACATGATAATAACACAGAAACAGGTTAAATTATTCTTGAACTCCAGTAATAAGAGGCGTGGTGTATTGACTATGGCGTATTCCGAATGAAAATTCCGGTTTCGTTTCTTTATGTACCCATACATTCTGCGGAGAGTAGGCGCCAGGACCGGGTTTCCTGGTGCTATCTTCTGGTATCGCGTGTCGGCTGGTCATACTGTATAATGGCGCCTTTGACTTGAAGGTACTAGGATCGATTGTATTATATGTCCCTGGTCCTGGGGTCTGCGCCATATCTTCAGCGAAACTTCCTGTCTTTTGCCGATCTGACAGACTGAACTTAGGAGCTTGACGTTTACCACTCTGAACGGTGTTCCCGATCATTCCTGGAAGAGTATAGCAATTAGCAGCTGGAACGTTGTCGGTTCTCCTGTACTTTGGTCGACTACCAAAACTGTAGGATGGATGATTAAAGTGGGTTGATGGCCCAGAATGTTCCGGCTGATAAGATCCTGGACCGGGTGTTCGAAATATAGTTCCATCGTATTGCCGACTGTACAGGGAATAGTGTGGTGTCCCATCTTTACCAGCTCTGCAAATTTTCGGATCTGGATTATAACAGGGTCCTGGACTGCAGTCATCTCGGAATTTACCATGACGTACACCAAATGAATAAGCTGGCTTCTTTATATGAGAACTTCTTGGATCGTGTGCACTTTGGCCTATGAGCGATGGTAAACCATAGCAAGGCCCGGGGCTGTTGTACATGGCTGCGATTGCCGTACGGGGTTTCGTATATTGGTACACCATTATGAGAGACTTGTTCAAACTCTCTTCAGAAGTTCACACAAAAGATCCTTTAAATTGATTAATATTCAACTACCGAGGTTTTAAATCTCACTGCCACAACAACAGTGGCCACAAAATGTATTTATATAACTAACCTCCTTTCCAAATCCTGAGTCCAAGTAAAAACGTTAATCTCGGACTAATGCAACTAAGGGAAACAATAGAGCTATCCCGCTTGGCAACCGCGCGCATGCCTGTGATTAACTAATCGAGGTTTCCATTCCATTATTAAATAGTAAACGGGATTAATTGATTTTGTAGCCTTCTATATACTGGTAGAATATATACTTGGCCATTTCATCTAGTATTTCGGTTATATATAAAGCCGTATTACGTGTTTGTTATTAATGTCTGATAAGCCTACGTGCTAACAAATAACCTTAAAAGTCCGAAAATTTGAAAAAAATATCGCAGTTTTAGAAAAGCGGATTGACTTGATATTACTATATAATATTGTACTGATTAAAAGAAATTAATATTTATTTTCATCTTCGATTCACCGCTCTCGGATAAAAAAAAAGAATAGTCTACAAAAAAAAAAAAACAAATTCAAAGTTCGTGAAACATGTTGTCAATCGAGACATTGCACAGGCTTTTGATTTAACTGTTAAAAATATTTTAAATTTAATAAAATAAAATAAGTTGAGGTAACGATATTAGTTTAATTTTTTTCATAAGACGCGTTTTACGCGACGCGCCATTTTTCATACGATGACGTCGTCGTATTGTTCGAACGTTATTCGCCTCTATCATGGGTAGGCTACTTCTAGTTCTAGTTCTATGGTACTACACAGATTTAGACTAGTCGAGCCTACTATTTAAATATAACAGTGAACTTTAACCCTTTTTTAAACCAAAACTAGATTGGGCAAATTATTAATAACTATTTTTATGATGACTTTGGAAGATAGTCTAAGTTTTTGAGAAGCTCATCCTAATATGGATGATTTTATTAACTAATTTTTAAAATAATTTTTTATTCAGGATATGTGAATGAGATTGGGGAACAGGCTTAGCCCATGTAGAACCCCTCTAGCTAAATAATATACATACATAATATTAATACAAAAGAACAAATGGGTGTATATAGGCCTACATAGTTAAAATGGCAAACAGATACATAAAATGGATGAAAATGTGCGGCATATACATTACAGTTTAAAGTCATACATACTAACTAATACATACGCATTATGAAAACGAACAACATCAATGGAGTACACGCCAAAAGAGCACCCGTCCCAAATAACATCGGAATAATCAGAGTTCGGCGGAAAGAAGGCATTTAGCGATTTTCTATTTAAACGATATTTCAAGAAGCGAGGGCAGTTTACTAATTTTTATACTTTACTAATATTATTCTAATTATGTGGTTCTTCCATTTACAATTCCGAGGTGTTTGTTCAGTTACTCCCTTTATTCTTATCGAGTTCATTATAAGGGGTGTATTCACAATATTGCGTTTAGTTGTGAGGATATAATATCATGTTCACACTTTACATTTTTTTTAAATTGCCATTACAAGGTTGTACTATATTATTTTAATAACATTAAAACTATATATAGGCTAGCGTCAAAGACTTTCGAAGAATCGTCGAGAGAGAGAGAGAGAAATGGGGTTTAACGTCCACTCGACACAAACTAGGTCATTTCGGGACTAACATGTTTTTTTAAAATTTTATTTCAATAATTCGCTTGCGCGTAGGGGTCTTTAGCAGTGGGAGGAAACCGGAGGACCCGGAGAAAACCCACGAGGTTGGACAGGCGACCCTACTCCTTGTCACGTACAACCGGGGATTCGAAACCACGCCAGTCGACTCAATGACAGACTTTATGATACAGCGCGCGCGCGCACGCTAACCATTCAACCATTCAACCATCCAACCCCCCCAAAAGAATCGTCGAGAAATCGTCGAGAAATTAGCCTTAGATGATATTTGGCAATAAACAAACAAATGTAAATGAGGCTATGTAAATAAAGCAGCTTGGAAATAAATAAGAATAAATATTAAATAAAATGAATGAATGACGCCTTAATCCCTGAAATTAAGGAATTTGAATATTATGTTGCGCATGGGCAAGCATTCTTCGGTGAAGTATGGAAGCCTTTTGAGACCATTTCATATTCATTGGGGTCAGTCATGGACAGAGTTGTTTCTCTTATTACCACTTTCCGTCATTTCTATACTCAACATGTTCAAAATGTCGAGGAATTGTAAAACATCTCTACTGATTTATGGCAATTAAACTGACTTAGCATATTTATAAGAATTTGAATTATGTGTTTTTATCGAAATGAATATAATATCTCGAAAGGAACCGAGTGACTGATTTGTAAGGCAAGACCTGTAATTAAGTGTTACGAAACGTCGCTATTAATTAACAGAGAAGTAGTTATATCCACATTTACCTTGTGTTGTGTTTTGTTATGAATAGTTAACCGTACTATTAGATGTCATTTGAAGCAAAGACAATTTTATTCACGATTTTGAAGTAAATAGCGACGAGGTTAGATCCCAGAGAAAAAAATGTCAAGAGAAGAGAGTCTTACCTTTCTCTTTTATTATACATCAGAGTGTATTATTATTATTTTTTTTATTACGAACCTGTTTGATAGTAATAGTATATAATTTAGCACCAAATAGGAAGAAAAATAAAGACGATTAAAAAATTTGAAAAATATGAAGCCCCCCCCCCCAAAAAAAAAAAAAACCACCCCAAAAAACACCAAAAATCCGCGATGTTAAACGTTCTAGACTAGTTTTCACCATGTACACAGTCGTGAGATCAATCATTGTAACGTGATCCACACCGCAGTGTTTTAGATCATCATGCCAACGCTCCCTATATATCCCCTTTAAATGACATATATATATATATATGAGGCAAAATTGACTGTGTTCTATAAGTTTGTACTTACCTTCAAGTAGAAGCATTTGTAACATAATAATCTTCAGTAATATCAGATACGCCATTTTCCTTTACAAAATTGAAGTTGTTTTTTTTTAAATCACAAATAAACACACAGTCTACATATTTTCCAACGCAAAACTTAACATAATAAACTTGTGGCTTTTGTTTAAAAAAGAACCATTCTTCTTGTATTTCGGTTTTCTTGGAAACGTTTGTTTTTAATGGTAAATGCAGTGGATTAGTATGATTGACAAGTGATGTCAAAACACGTGACAAGTTTGAAATCTACGCTAATTTTTTAAAGATAACAAAGTAGCCTGGTCTTTGGCGATTTACTTTCAATCTTCGTGGTTATACGTCAGGTATAGAAAACACCATCATTCTTGACTGGCCACAGTGGTTCACAAATATAGTCTAAGTCTTGTGTCTATATTAAACCACACGAAGAGCAATAAGTTGAACCAGTAAATTTAAACGTAGATAAATAGCCCAAAGTTTACTTTACGCTTCGATCTTGTTTCTGAACCCCTGAAATTGTTTTTATACTTCGTGTTAGCTTTTTGAAAATTGCATCAACTTAATAGTTATATCTTTTGATAGTTGTCATGCATTTGGTAGTGTATGAAGTATAATCCCAAAAGAGTATTATCTTATGGCAATCAGATAATAATTCCAATGATCATTAATTTTAAGCAGAACAATCGATTTTATAAATCACATTAAAATTCTAGCCTACGTATGTCGGGCTAACCTCTATTGAAAAATACCTTCAGCAACCTAAATACATTTCCCTTTCTACTTTTGTTTTCTTAATTCCGTTGAATCATCCTATAACATTTTACACTCTACCGCCACCTATTATACACTGATATATAATTTAGACCTCCTGTAAAAAAAAAGAACTTAGGAATTTTGAAATCCAACGATGCCTGTATGTATAATATAACGACCGTGTACTGTATCTGCTGCAGTCGTCATGTAGATTCTATTATTTACCTAGGAATTGTGTGTTGGTTCAAGCACCTAATATATTTACTCTATCTTCTATTTAATTGTAAGGCTCAGCTACTAATTCTTCGCTTCAAAGTGTCTTCTTAATTGATTGTTAACGTGTTTTGAAGAGACAGTCACCACTGTTAAAAATTGCAGGCCGCGACAGTCGAGCGACACGACACTGGCCCCTTAAGCACAATAGAGACTTTTGGCAAGCGTAAATTCCTGGTCCGTATCGCGTATCCGTAATGATTTTGCGTGTGACGTCATCAATTGGTGTGCATTTCTCATACGTGATACGGCACACGGATACGGCAGCACGTATCGAACAGCTTTAATACGGAAAAAGTCGTCGTCTTTTTTGCTACTCTTAGACGCTGAAATGTTGTGCCGTAGCGTTTTTATGAATCTATATATGTCTATCCTAGAACGAAGGTGTATATTTGATGTGATTTTAACCATGGCAAAGACTGGAATTTAATTATTACTTTGGATGAGATTTTCGCGGAATTTTCATATTTTCCTATCTGTATGCACGCTTGTTGATCTACGTGCTAAATTTAGGGAGGTGGGACCTTGCAAATCTGTAAAAGGGGTATATTTTTAATAAGATTCGACACTATTTTTTTTTTTTTTTTTTTTTAAATAACTCCGCGAAAGTCGAACGACTTTACTCCCTTCAGGAATTTGTAGGCTAGGTACTTGACTAGTACTGATATTGATCTTGGTAGATAACTGCCATCATGCTGTAATAGAACTACGCTCAGCTCAGCTACCCATACGTAGACGGCGCAAAAATCTGCCAAAACTCTAAAACTAAATTAACGCAACGTATCACGTGACGACACGGATACGTTATACGGATGGGAAAAATTCCACTTGCCAAAAGTCTTTAATATCTCGGGTTCGATTCCCGTCTTGAGCAGAGAAGAGTATTCGCTATTTTTCAGGAGTGACTTCGAGTCGTTCGGATGGGATGAATAACCGAAGTCTACTCTACTCTAGAGTACACATTATAGGAAGCACCGCATCCGCACACAATTCTACCACTCGCATTGCACACGTAACAATGAAATTAAAAATTAAATTATTTTAGTCCCAAGTGTTTTATTGACAAGACATTAAACCCCATTTCATGATGTTAAAAATGGGTACAATTAAAACTATAAACAGTGTATAATTTACACCACGGCTTGTGTTTTAAAACGAGAATCACCCACAACTACAAGATCTACACCCAAAAAGACTAAGCCATCATATTCAGGAACAATGAACACCCAAAATGTGGTGTAAATTGTAGACAATACGGGGTGTTTTTAATCATCTACACCACATGAGTGTATACACCTTGAGGTGTAATTTGGGAAAGTTGTCAAAACAGTGTCAATTTTATACCGTGTGCTGGGTTCAAAAAGTGTTTGTGTACATAGATTCGTAGGTTTTTGAATAATAGTATTGGCTTTATTTTCATAATCACTCCAAGTATAGCGCATAGCTTATTATTGAGCGTGTTTTATGTACAACTTAAGTATACTTAATTTAGACGACGTGTATAAACCACATTTAGAGAGTTAGTATACAAGTATTGATCAAGGTATATATTCATTGTATATTTATAAAGATATCTGTAATTGCTGAACATCAGTTAAATTGAAACCTGTCTAGTAGCATCATAGAAAGGATAGTCATTGTAGACTAAGTTAGTTACCCGACGGTGTAGCCTATATGGCGATCTAATCGTAATGTAACAACTATACTATCATTCACGCGTAAAGATGCATTAGATAACGAGCTGATCGTTCTTGCTGTAATAATATTGAAATAGATAATGAAAAATAAATGCATTGGAAATTTCAGACACATTACTTTATTTTGAGCGATATTTGAAGTTTTGACAAGAATAGCGTTGTCTCGATTGTCATTGCTACGATAATAGACGAAGTCTCTATTTTCATTTTAGCGTTAACTGCATGATTAAGTTGATAATGGGCTTGTCATGTTAATGAATGTCTCAATAATAATTTAAATAATATTTGGAGCCAGAAAAAAATCCGCAATAGGCAGATTTAGGTCTTAATACATCTTTAAGTTGATTTCTAGTCTTCTGACTTTAAACGGGTTTTCTAATAATTTTATTAAAGGGCATTAGTGTAATAATAGGGGTACAGATTTTAAATTGTAATTAGGCGTAATAATTAATTTCCAACAACGATTGTGAACTATTTGCATTTACACTATTATGCACCATTTTCAGTGTAACACTTATTGGAATATTTATTATTATATGTGAATAATCCTGGAAATTCCCATTACTGGTTGGAATTGTGTTTTCCAAGTCCAGTATAACAGTTTGTCTTTGTACGTGAGCCAACTCCAAGGGAGGGTTTTTTTTACATAGGCAAAGCCTGTTCCTCAATCCCATTCAGACAACCTGAATAAAAATATTGTTTATAAAAACACCCCAAAACTTCAATCTTTACTCCTCATTGTATTCATAGCTTGACACATAGATGAGTATGGCGCTTGTTGAACAAAAAGGACGTCCCGGGTTTGATCTTGGTGGTGGCTGAAAAAGTTCCTTTTAAATTTCCAGTGAGCCTGGTTTGCCCCGTCGTTATGATGGTATGCAAAACGTTGGGGTGAACATAAAAGAACACATTGTATAGTCCTATTAGTGCAGAAAGTACAATATAAACCCAATTTCCATGATTATTGACCTGGCTAACAATGTTTATTAAAGTCAACCATCCCTTTAATTATACAGTTTTTGATATCGTTTCAGATACATGTAACTATTTTAATTGTTATGTTAAAAGGTGTTCGCCCTCCTTTAATCAACAAAATAATATCTAACTTCAAAGACAGTTTTACTTACGTGTGTACTTACAATGTAATATAGACCGCTGTGTTTTCTGAGAAAGGTTTGCATTTATAAGACATAGGGTCATGATCTGAACTCGAAACTCTGCTTGACGCATCTAATTAAATTTATACAAACAGTTCGTCCCATTTTATTTTTTAAATTGTTTATTCCAATTCATTTTGTACTAACTACATTTCTTATAAGGTGTGGGAGCCGCTGTGGCTGAGTGCATACTGTGCTGGCTCACTGGGAGAAAAAGTACCTCGGATTTTTCAGCGTGTTTTCCCTTGTCAGTGGTGCAGGGCAGACAAGGAACAGTGCCAATAGTCGTGCGGATAGTACACTTTGTCGTGCATGTAAAGAACACTTGACAATTGGAATAGGGGATAAGAATAAGCCATAGCGCTGCAGTCCGGACATATTTCCGTGTTCATTAGCCCGACCAGTTCAGACCAGGTGCGTTCAGATGCGAAGATGGCGATTGGCCGACTCCAGATGAACCTACGAATCATAAATTATCCCTTCCTTGATTTTTTAGAGATTGCCTACACGAGTCCCCAGTCTCGGGTATAAATCTTAACACGTCGGAATATTACCGGAATTTATCGAAGAATGCTGATTAGGAACGTTCTGCATCAAATTTAATAGCATTTACCATCGGACAAATCCTTAATTTGTTTACATGGGTGAAATGAAATGAAATGGGGTTTAACGTCTTACTTTTCTACACCAACCGGGATCATGAAGACGCGTGTATGCCATGCAGTTTGCTATAATTGAACATTTGGCAGGACATGGGCGTTTCCGCCTACTCTCTATCGAATTCCATTGTACATGGATCTTTTACGTGCACACCTACGAGTACATAGGTTTACATAGATCCCATATTCACTTCCTCAAAAATAAGTTTTTATCTCGTGCAAAAACTAAAAAAAACCAAAAAAACAACAACCCGAAAAAAACATCCACGTGAAACAAATAGTTCAAGTCGTTCGCCTAACTTACTTTCTTAAAAGACACAAAGCTTCATTTTAATTTCTTGGGATGTGGATATCACGTACATTGAACATTTCTACCATGTTTTCTTAAACTCAACATTAAACCAAGTTTCATTCATTTAACACACACACTTGTATTACCACAATCTTTTGAGAACACAATGTGCAAAAAATAAAAATAAAAATACTTGAAGCTTTAGATATAAAAAATAATTACTGGAAAAAGATGAAAGGGATTCAAACTAAATTTACTTTTCTTTAAAATTTGACAGTTGGGCGACAGTGGTGGTAGTAGGACAAGTTATTCATTATTGACAGGGCTGTGGGGTTTTGACTGAATCATTAAAATGACGCTGTTTGTTTGAAAGGCTATTCGTCACCAGACACGTAGAGAAAACAACCAAACAAAAATGAAATGGGGTTTAAGGTCCAACTTTATGGCAGCGATCGGATTAATGAAGAAGGACAAGTAAACAGACTGCCGGACTTTCAAATAAGAGAACTACATACATCAACTTTCAAATGAAATGAAATGAAATGGGGTTTAACGTCCTACTGTTCTGCTCCGAACTGGGCTAATGAAGACGGGCATACGCACTACGGCCTACTCTTATATCGAATTCGAACTGTCAAGGGATCTTTTACGTGCACGCCAATGTGTACACGGGACCTCGGTTTTTCGTCACATCCGAACGACTAGACAGCTGTCCTTGCCAGGCCCTCCGTCCTGCATCACTGACAAGGGGGAACCACGCATCAACTTTCAAGGGGCTGCAATCTGCTATATGGGGGCACCTCATTTTTTCTAACACAACCGAACGACTAGACGCTTTTCCGGACGTTTTAGAGAGGGAGAGAGAGTGGGAGAGAGAGAGAGAGAGAGAGAGAGAGAGAGACGGGGTTAAACGTCTACTGGACACAGATTGGATCATTTCGGGTCTAACACATGGTTCGATTTGATTTCAATAATAATCTTACGCGTAGTGGTCTTTAGTAATGGGAGGAAAGCGGAGGACCCGGAGAAAACCCACGAGGTTGGATATGCGACCCTCCTCCTTGTCACATACCAGTGGGGATTCGAAACTACGCCACTTGTCTAAATGACAGACTTATGATTTAACGAACGCGCAAGCGTTAAATCACTACCGCCCCACACACTCTCTCTTTACGTATTAGACTATCCGCTATAAAACAGGTTTTGTTCTACCATTTGGAAAAAAATACATAAGGTTAGTCGCATAAACCCCGTTGTCTACGATATCACCCATGGTGGAAGTGGACGTAAAACCCTTGGAAAGAAGAGGAACCCGTTAAACAATTTTAATAATTTCCAAAAGGCCTGCCTCTTAAATCTGGCTTTTGTCCGTTTATTTAAAGTAGCTAAGTCTCTAACTCAATATCATCAAAAAATTTTCGACATTGAAAACACGTATTATTTGTCAATTCCAATCAACATTGGTCTTGTGATCTTACAGGGAAAATATGGGCTTCTGATATCCAATATTCAAGACAAAATAAACATTTTACCATTGGTACACGAATCGTGTACCATAATGCGTTTCAGTGCCTTTTGGAACAAGGGACTCAAAGAACGCGGCTAGACCTATTCCAAAAGTCATGTCAAATGGTGACGCTATATTCTTATCTGGAGAGCATGAACAATAAATATCATCGGTGTAGACTGGAATAACCAGACGCTAAATATTACCATTCAATTGAGACTTCTGGCGTAGAAATTACAGTAGAAACAGAAACGGTTGAATGTAAATCAGTTTATATACATTCACATTACATTTTTATATGCGTGGCGATCCATTTGTGTCAATTTCTAGGTCCCAAATATTAGCGAATTAGCTCCTTTAAAGATGTATTATGTAAGATTCAGATAAAGATCTGACAGTTCTCGCTATGATACATGTAGTTATAAAATAAATATTGAAAAAGGATTAAAGATTACTAGATTAATCACTTGGGGTGTTCAAAATAAGGAAATCAATTTGAATTACTTGACAACGAATTTTATTTTATAGAATATAATCAAACTTCACAATTAGTGATGGGCATATATGTGATATATAATAATGATATCCAAAAGTGAACACTGAAAAATGATTTAATATAATATATGAATAAAGGAATGTAATGACGTTTTGTAAAATCAATATACCTGTAAATGGGTGCAAAGGTGTTAATGTTTCCTGTGACAAAATAATAGCCAATGGGTTATACTTTTGAAGTAATGTTTGGAGCTCATTAAAATTTGGTTTATTATAAACACGACAGTAATGTAATGTAGCATTGTCAAGGAAATTTAATCTCTGACGGCTTAACAGGATCTACACAAACATCTGCTACGGTAATACCGCCCAACCCATTTTTGACAGCCTCTCCCAACTGGTTGTTCCCAGGTCATTTTTAATGTTTTGGATATATAATACTCAAGCCAGAAAGTAAAATTACATATCTATACCCGACTGATCCCAGTCGTGGGAGAGAGAGAAATGGAGTTTAACGTCCACTCGACACAAACTAGGTCATTTCAGAACTAACATATGGTTTAATTTTATTTCAATAATTCGCTTGCACGTAGGGATCTTTAGCAGTGGGGGGAAACCGGAGGACCCGGAGAAAACCCACGAGGTTGGACAGGCGGCCCTAGTCCTTGTCACGGATCCCAGTCGTGCTCTGTCGGGTAGACTTAGGACATAGAGGGTACCCCCCCCCCCCCAAAAAAAAAAAACAACGAAAAAACAAGCATTGAAATTGGGAAAAGAAACATCCTCCGGTGCTAAAATATCAACGTGGATTGGAAAGATCTCCCGACGTGGTGAACCATGTGTTTCAGAGAAAAGGCCCGATAAACACGTTGGCACGTTACATGGATCCCTTTAGTCGCCTTTTACAACACGTGGGATTAACTTGATCACCGTGGGAATTTGATGAAGAGAGAAATTAGTATTGTCAATTCTACTTCCCAACTGCAGTTTATTAACCTGGAATGATTTTAATCTGTTATGTTATACAATCAGATTTCCTCATATATTGCTGGTGTTATATTTCATAATATCGATAATGTTTTAATCTTTTATTTGAATGTGAAAATGTATGTTATCCATTATTATTGCACTTCTATACTTCCTGAAACATGTGCGCAGTACGTACTACCGGATCTACGGCGGGGGGTGGGGGTATAAGTGGAACAAATTATGCCCTGGGCCCCCATTTCGGGTTGAGTACAAGAACAAAAGATTCATCGGATGACCGAGATATTCTAATGTAGATTTGGAAAATATTAAGATCATTCTCTGGCACCTCATTCAGGGATCCCCATTTTAACTCCTAGCTGTTGCAACTCGAATGACCTATAATCTATGAGATGGTTCATCTACTTTATTATAAAGCCTTCGTGGAGTGGAGGAAACTAGCACATCATACAAACTGCAAATTTACGATATTCTGAGCCAGCATGGAATTCATGGTGCGTTTCCAAATTTAGAGGTCCTGCTCAGCATCTACTCGTGCCTGACGATTACTAAATGCAATCGCGAGTGTTCCTTTTCCAAACTAAAACTAATTATAAATAGTCTCGACCATGCTTCAGTCTTACAAATCTATCCAGAATGTCGATTGAAATGAAATGAAATGGAGTTTAACGTCCTACTGTTCTGCTCCTAACCTGGGCTAATGAAGACGGGCATACGCCATACAGTGTGCTATGAGGGAAATTTTGCCCGGACAGCCGGCACTACGGCTTACTCTTATATCGAATTCCAACTGCCAAGGGATCTTTTACGTGCACGCCAATGTGTACACGGGACCTCGGTTTTTCGTCCCATCCGAACGACTAGACAGCTTTCCTTGTCAGCCCCTCCGTCCTGCATCACTGACAAGGGAGAACCACGCCGGAAAATCTGGATGAACTTTCTCAGCCAATGCAGGGATCGAACACCCGACCTCCAGGCTAGCGAGCTAGCGTCTTACCCACTTAGCCACGTGATCCCCGAATGTCGATTGATTATGATGCAATGAGGTCACTTGATACAGACGAAAGCTTCTGAATTGATAGCTAAAACTTTTTTTTTTTTTTTATAAGCTAATTCTTTTATTATTGACTGTGTTTAAAAGGACTGGCTGGGGTTCGTATCTTGATTGAAGTACTTATGTTCTGATATAAACAAAATATTTAATATTTCTATTTTGGGTTACCCGCCCAGAATATACCTCAGAATGCACCAAATCTCATCTATTTCTCAAAGTTTTCTTGGCGCTGTACCGTGCCCTATACGCTTTTCGTCTTAATCCCACCACCTCACACGGTTGATCCGACCTACATTTGTATACAGGCACATATTATCAGGGGCGGGACGATTTGTAACATATCTGAGATATTTTGTTTTACACTGCTTGAACATCATGATTATGATTATAGCGTTGAAACGAAGTGACACTTATAAACACGCCAATGTGTCTGTCCGTCAACAATTAAGCACTGCGATCACGAGAGGTCGAACCCTGTCGATATGCACTGTTCAGTTTCGGAGTTACCCCCATTTCCGAAAACCAGTGAAAGTGACTGATCCTATAGCATTTAATGAATTTTTGGGTTTAAACTGCGATATTCATAATTTTGCGACCTTCTATTCCGGAGTTATCCCCATCCCATCTCTGTCGTCAACCGTGTAAACACGACAGGGGCTGGATTTTCAAATCTGGTGTGAAGCAGTCTGTGACGGCGAGCTTCGAGGGGGCAAAGGCGTGAGCTTCAACTAGGTGTATTGCCCCCCCCCCCCAAAGAAATGTTTGAAAAACAGACTGCCGGAAATGCAGTCTGGCAGTATTTCAGACACTGATCGTCGAGATAAATATATCAGACCAGATACTGCCTGTCCCCAGACCACTAGTTTATCCAATCAGTGGAAAGTATCAAACGAACAGACTTGCGAACCACGACGAAGCCCCACCATGAGCGCCAATCTAGCGAGCCTTTACGGAGAGTATGGGGGACCTCCCCCAGAAAATTATGAAAAATAGACTGCCGGAAATGCAGTCTGACAGTATCCAGGCACCGATTGTCGAGATAAATAGAGCTGACCAAATACCGCCAGTCGCCTGATCACTAGTTTATCCGACCAGAGAGGAAATTGTCAAACGAATGGACTTGCCAACCTCAACGAAGACCCGAAAATTTGAAAAATAGACTGTCAGAAATGCGTGACCGTCGAGATAAATACACGTAGAGCAGAGCTTACCAGATACCGCGTGTCGCCAAATTACTAGTTTATCAGACCAGAGAGAAAAGTGTCAAACAAACGGAGTGGGTGAATCAAAGTGAATGAATATTTTCGGCACGATATTTTGAGAAATAGACTGCCGGAAATGCAGCCTGGCAGTATTTCAGACATTGTCGTCGAGATAAATACAGCTGATCAGATACTGTCTGGCGCCAAATCACTAGCTTATCCGTATGGAAGGTTATCGCTGCCAAATTTAAATGCTCTGTGACAATGCTGTTTCCATTGATGTTTCTACATTGTACTTTTTACATATAATCAATGGAAACGACATTGTCACAGAGCATTTAATATTGGCAGTGATACCCTTCCATATATCCGAACAGAGAGGGATGTGTCAAACGAACAGTGTGAGTGAATTAATGTGAATGAATATTGTTGCTGCAATCTGATTAAAATACAGATCTATATTTCGTTTCGTTTTTTTTTATACTTTCAATCGACGTAACAGATGGTTTCATTGATTAATCCCTCACGCAGGTTATATAACAACTGCTTCCAGATCCTTATGTAGTACAGACAAATAAAACGAAATTTTGAACTATAAAAAACGAAACGAAATAGGATCTGTGTTTTAATCAGATTGATTGTTGTCGCGTTGAACCCATACCCAAAACATTGAGGGTCGTAAAAGGCACTTCGCAAGAGGTTTGCGTGTTATTGTTTAAAGTCGGTTTACTACAGGGTGGGGTCGGTAAGAAATCACTCGGACTCTACAACATGCAAGTTTATGACTGAGTGGGAATGTGGGATTTAATCACCGCATAGACGGTATTGATCACCGATATTTATCACAAATATTTGTTGGTTTTATTTTTATTTTTTTATTTTTTAAATAGTGATTGGGAGGGCGGGGGGCGTAAACAGTGGGCAGACTAACTGACACGAACCCTATTTTCAGCATTTCACGTTCCGCAGTCATGTCCCATTTTCTGAAAATATTGTGAATGCGATAGGGGCTCTCAATTTTTGATGGATTTTATTTTCAAATTTGGAGTGAAACGTCTGGATAAACGGACAAACTTGTAAGCCAGATTTCTTGAGGACATAAAGGATCCTTATAAAATTTGGTCAATATCCAAATTTTCCATTCGGATTAAGCTGCTGTCTATATGGCTATATTTTTGGGAAGACAGCTGCGGCGTGGATATTTCAACGCTTTTTCTGGTTATCTTTTCCATTTGAGGGGGTTTGCAGAAACATGTTGCGCCCTCTACACATTAGCACCAGGTAAAATATTGGTGTGTTTCCTGATTTGATATGTGAAATCTTCAGATCGGTAATTTAAATTATTCGTCACTTTATTTACTATTTATTGGGTACAGATTACAATATATAACAATATTTCTATTGATGTACAATCAACAGGTAGGATTTAAATATATTACATAAGGTTATCTATAAACACAAATTACTTTTATAAGCTATACATTCTAAAACTATCGTTTATATTATTGTGAATCCTCGTTCAAATTATTGCTCCATTTACCTTGTCTACTCTTTCTCGGACACCTAAAAAACCCACTTTTGTTCACATAGCTAGCATACTAGTACTATTGTTATCATTTTCTATATTCTATTATAGAATGATGCATTTATTGCTATTAACCCTAGCTATGGGGTTGGCTCAAAATACGGAGGCTATTCTGTTCTCCAGTAAAAAACCTGTTGTTTTCGGCAGTCCGGTTTTAGATGCTACTCTGACGAATAGTGACGTAAGGAAAAATTATGGCGTGGATTCCAATGCTGCAACTGCGATTATTGGCCAATTTGATCGTGACGGTAAGTTTTAATTATATTTACGTACCATATTTGATCCCCCCACCCTCCTCCACCAATCATAAGTTTTAAATATGATAAGTAATAGATGCTCTACAAGTATTAAGTTTGGTTTCCTTGACATGGTTTGTATAATAAAACTTTGTTATTTATTAGTCCTTCGAACCCGTGACTATACAAAAGTACATGGTCACATTGAGTGAGGTCAAAGAGCAGACTGATATTTGAGTAACAAACAGATTACACTTTTGGCCATTTCCAATCATTATTGTCAATTTGTTGTTTCAATATACCTTCTCTGCAATAAAACTTTTCTCGGGATTGACACCTTACGATATTATCATCAATTTATTTGTCCAATTCTCTATAACTTACAATGACATACATTTATTTATATTTATTTAGGATTCTCGTCTTACCCAACTAATCTGGAGTGTCGGAACTCGGAACAGTGTTTTTTTGGGGGGGGGGGGGGGGATGCGAGATTTGTACACGCTTGAAACCCTGCTCGGGGCGCGAACCGTTCATATTGAAAATTAAAATTTAACTGCTGTTTTAATAAATTTGTTACGCATCTCTCGGCTGGGCTCGTCGTTTATTCATATAAACATACAATATGCTTTTATACTAACTTTGATTGACCTGTTGGGACACATAATTAATTATGCAATCAACTTACTACTGATTTGTCAATATATATATATTATATAAAATGGTATTATAAAGTCTCAAAAGGCTCAATCAACAGGACCTGGTCTTATTTTATAAAAGGATATTTTAAATATCAAGATTCAAACAGCTAGAAAAACTTATTTGGTTTTGTCCCCTCGTGGTTCTTTCTTTTCTTTTATATCTTTGTCGGGAATGATAGATGTTTCCACATATCGGTAAAAAATCAAAACGGCGCTACGGATAATATTGTGCGAACATTTGAAACGGAAAAAAGACCGTAACAAACTATTTATGTTTTTTTCTCTGAAAAATCGCAAGAAAGGGTCCCAGAGATTTTGTCAATTAAAGATACATTATGGTTGATTAGATAAAGAGCTGGCAGTTCTCTGTTCTCAATTTCAGTCAAATTTATCCACTCTGAACAGAGAATTTAGCGATTGAATTTTCGGCGTAGCCTCGATCATCATTACTAAAGTCGGCAGGGCTCTATAAAAGTTGAGTGTGCCTGCGCACACACTTGAAAATGTGCCTGCAGGGTCATACTGAAACACAGGGGTGTAGCCAGGATTTGGTGAGTGGTGTTAAAATATATTTGGCGAGCGGAGCGAGGGCAAAAAATTTTTGGGAGGGGGCGTGGTCTTTTATGAAACTTAAACCCTTCTTGGTGTATTTTCAGAGCATCTGCTGCCTTTTGTATTTGGTTCAGTGCAAATCAAATTTCCATTTATGTATTCAAATTTTACCAAATTCACTTAATTTTCATCAATGATACAGGGATCTAAAAACTTTTTGACACCACCCGACCGAGCATAAAATTGTCCCACCCACTCTGTTTCTCTGGATAGATAAGTTGAGGACCTTTCGGTATTTGTTGTTTTGTTGGTTTTTTTTTTCAAATATTACTTTATTACTTTGAGATTAAAAATTATTAAAACGGTGTTTGTGTTTTATTTGAGTACAACGAATTATGACAACAGGTAGATATTGATAATTAAAACACGTTTAATTGTATTATTTGACTTGTTTGTAAAGTTGTTGTACGTGTCTCACGAATATTATTATTATACGGTGGAATGAGAATCAGGTCAGGCAGAAACTGAGAAAGCTCTCATCGTCCTCCTAGTCCTACTCTCGGGCCGTAGCAAATCCACGGTCAACACAGGTAAGAAATAAAATAAGATCATCGTGAAAATTTGTAGGCACGTGTTTGACAATTACGACATTCAAATTTTTAACATTGGAGTACCGTAAATTGGTCTGGGTGACTTATTTACGGCAAATAAACAAATATAAAGACCGTAGAATAATTGTAAAATGAATAGACCTAGGCCTACACATCTTCTAAGTGTAAATAAACAAAATACCAATACATCTTTCTTTAAACTAATTTGGGATATTAGGGTTTACTACGGCACACAAAAATAAATTATGCCGTGACAGACATGGTTTGCGTACGTCGGCTTTTACCATGGCTTTGCCGTTTAATTGCCGAGGTAAATTTCGAGCGCCGAGTTTGTAGAATAATTGTAAAATGAATAGACCTAGGCCTACACATCTTCTAAGTATAAATAAACAAAATACCAATACATCTTTCTTTAAACTAATTTGGGATATTAGGGTTTACTACGGCACACAAAAATAAATTATGCCGTGACAGACATGGTTTGCGTACGTCGGCTTTTACCATGGCTTTGCCGTTTAATTGCCGAGGTAAATTTCGAGCGCCGAGTTTGTGTACAGAGAAGGACAAGGGGTTTAAATACGACTGGGCCTTTTTCGATTTTTTCTTTGTGCTGGGCGGCAAAAAATAGTGCCGGGCGGTGCCTCTTTAAAAATGTGCCTGCAAAAAAATGTTTTCAAGCAAATGTGCCTGCGCACGCCGTGCGCATTTGCGCGGAAATATCGATGCCTGGTCGGTACGATAAAAAACATAATCTCGATTATCCATTTCATGATTAAATCATGAACGAAAGTTGAGCAACAAATCGGATCCTAATCCAGTAAATATCGCAGGCTAGTGATGACACCCAGGGTTGATTATCGTCTGGTTAAGTTAATTAATGTCTAATTAATAATTTAGATACGTAAAATTTTCGTAGACGGCGCAGACACAATTCATGTCTATTTCTAGTCCAAACTTTCAACAGTGACAACTCCGTTCAAAATAAAGTAATTTGACAGAAATTTTCAATATTTTCTTTTTTTATCATCTATTTTTGAATTATTATAGCAAGAATGGCCAACTCAGTTAAAGGGACTATTCCAATTTGAACAGAGTCTCAAAAATAAAAGTCCGAGTTCGTGTGAACTTTAAGCGCCAAAATATAGAGGAATGATGTATTTACCTTGTCTCAAAATTTTTGCTCAAAATATTGAGTTCCGGACACGTAACCCTTTTACGATTTCTGGTAAATTTCACCTACACATTGTTTTTATAAAATAAAAGTCTGGTTTTATCCAGACACCGCATAATACAGCTTGGAACTCCGGTCTCCATTTCCAAATGAAGACTGACGGGTGTAAGTTGTTTGAAAACATATCACAAATATTTTGAATTAGTTGCTCGGCCCTTAGGTACGGGATTTTAAGGGGTTTTAAGACAAAATAAAGCAGTTTTATTCTCCAAAATATTATCGGGATTGGCCCTTTAAACTCTTAACTAACGTATCTTTAACTTACATCTGATTTTCCATTATATTATACATAATGTTTTAAAATCTGAAAAGGCACAATCAACATGTAAAACATATATTTGTATATATAAAGCTTCACGAAGATAGAATGAATTTATTTGGCTGGGAACGTTCGGGGTTCTTTCTTTTCTTTTAAATGATTTTAAAATGAAAAATGCCATTTTGGCATAAAGAACGGTTTGTTATCAAATAATGGAGGATTTGGGTAGATTTGTAATTTGTGTAAATCGTGCTATCCCAGACTTCAAAGCGAACGGAAACCACTGCCTTATCCGTTTATCAGACTGGAGGCTCATGGCGCGAGGGCGTCCACCAAATGGGCACAAAACCAGACCCAACATTTCTATAGTAAAATTTTGCGTAGAATACAATGCCTGGTGGTAATCGGTCCGCTTTGCACTAAAAGTGAATGCGCAGCTGTTCTTGTATCGTGAAAATATGCTGAAGATGATTGAAAGTAATCACTCTTTCAATAAAAATGTAAACTTTAGTCTTAGTGACCCCGGAGGTCAAAAGGTGAAATTTTCCGTTTTTGTACTAGAAAGATTAAAAGCAATAAAATGTCAGCCTAAAATATAAAAACTAAAGTGAAACCTGTTCTAATTTATAATAGGAACATTTAAAACTTATCTTTGGGTGATCTTAGCACCGTACATTTACTTTGGAACGTGGAAAAAGATCTTGCATAACAGAGCCAACACACTTTGAAACCTGTTTCAAAAATACGTACAGGTTTCGCTTTTGTTTTTATATTTTACGATGACATTTATTGCTTTAAATCTTCCTAGTGCTAAAGTGGAAAATTTTATCCTTTGGCCTCCGGGGTCACAAAGAACAAAGATGAATTTAGCAAGTTTACATTTTTATTGAAAGGGTGATTACTTTCGATCATTTTCACTTTCAGCTTATTTTCATGATACAAGAATGGCTGTGCATTCACGATCAGTACAAATGAACTCATTTGACCTTTGACCCCGAATATCTCGAAAACGCTCTAACGGCGGACTGATTACCACTCAGATAGAAAAGTTGGGTCTGGTTTTGTGCCCATTTCAAGGTATTTGAATTGATCGATGGACACTCTCCGCACTGAGCCTCCAGACTATTATTAAGCCGTGTCATGCGACGATAACACTTGCTTGTCCCACCTTATGTCTCTGAATTTAATGCTTGGATTGTAACAGCATTATAGGCCTATGTAGTACAATACTGGCTGGATTTGAGTCCCTATCATTATATACTGCTTCGTTGTCAACATTTTTCCGGATTTCTTTACATCCGCCATTGTCGTTATGCTCTAAGCGCTGTGATTGGTCGAGATTCACTCAATCAATGTATCAATCTCTCCGAATGGCTAAAATTCTGTATTAAGTCACAAGCGCATCCAAAATTTGACGCGTCTGACAGAAGTTTTGTTAGAAGTAATGTTACCAACCAACCACAGGCGAATGCTTGAAATGTGGTGGGTGGGCCTACTCGTTATAATTTATATTTTCGTTAGTTGTCCATACAATAGAATGTCAACTAGCTAGGGCATCCAATCTTGTGAATGCTGGGTCCAGGGGACTCGAAATCAATGGAAGAGGGACAGAACCATTCTCCACACAAGTGTTTCAGAAGCATTAGCATAGGGCCTAGTAGATAGAAACTAATTAAGCGATCGGGGGGTGGGGGGAAGGGGTAGGCTAATATGGGACATAATTTTTGCTGTGGAATATTTCATAGGTAATAATTCGATAAACTAATCTTTCAATTGAAACTGCCCTCCAAATTTCTTATTTTGTTCTGGAAACAGCTTAGGCCCTATCAGAAATCTGTAACGGCGCGGTACATGCTGTCAGCTCATCATATTACCATAACCCATTATTTTTCAAGACCTAGGCCTAGGCCCAGCAACTCACATAGTGACATATTATACACCTGCCTTCCACTGAGGCACTCCCTTCCCCTAAGTGTATCCTCGTGGGTTTTCTCCGGGTACTCCGGTTTTCTCCCACTGCTAAAGACCCCTACGCGCATGCGAATTATTGAAATAAAATTAAACCATATGTTAGTCCCGAAATGACCTAGTTTGTGTCGAGTGGACGTTAAACCCCATTTCTCTCTCTCTCTCTCCCCTACGTGTAGCTAGCAGAATTTAACTAAGTTGAACTGTTGAACTATGAAAAAATACAAACAATCACAATGTCAATGATGACAATATAAAGTTAATATTTTAAAAATAAAATGGTCACCGCTCGCCTTTTTAGCAAAAAACACTATGCAATTAGAATATGGTACCAATAGTCCCATCATAGTGTAACTGTAAGAGTCTATAAGTATATGTTTGGGGGGGGGGTAGATTAGTAAATTTCCAGGAAAATTACTATAGGAAATTACCATAGGCTAGAGTAGGCCTATTCTAATTTCTATAGATTTTTAAATTGTCCTTTCTGAGGGAAATTCTGCAGTAATGGATAGGAAGGGATTTGGTCTACAGTATAAACATGTAGAGCTTTAGAATTAGAATTCTAGGCCTATAGATTGTTTATTTTGGAAGTGAAATTAGGCATGGTTAACTCATGACTTTTTTAAATAGTACGCGAGGACCAAAATACATGCAACAAAACACATAGGCCATTAGAAATGGTTCCACCACTACTGATGTCTTTCGCCTTACTCCAGCCACAGTAGTGGCTCGTCCTACGGAGTTCCTTTGCGCAAGTTTTTTAGTCAAATGACTACAAAAAGTTTATTAGCCTATAGCCCCCTTAATTTAGCGTTAAACACAGTTTAACGATACATTTAATTGTAGCTAATAGGCCATAACAAACCTAAATTGAAAGTCAATGCGGATCCGGGAGTCAAGCATAATCATCCATAGCTTACAGTCCAGGCAGAGCCTGTAGTATGGTAATGATACCGGCTTCACTCAAAATGAAAGACAACCTCACAAAAAACAGAGAAAAATATTTAGCTATGACAATGGTCATCTGACATTTCTTGAGGGTGATATGGAATCAAGTTAAATCTTAAACAGAGATTATGGGAGTGAGAGAGAGAAATTATGGAAATGACAGAGAGAAATTATGGAAAAGAGAGAGATTATGATATGGGAGAGAGAGAGAGATAAAAGACTAACATGTAATTGTATGTTTTTATTTTCTTCTTCTTAATTCAATATTTGGAAGTGAAGGAAAAAGAAGAGCTAAGACTGGCAACCCTATAAAAACCTTGAATCAAACCCACACTTACAAAGGGATATATGTACATATTTTACAGATGATGGTATTTTGTCAAAATCAGAATATTCTACATGTCCTGCGATGTCATTATTTGCAAGGCTTAAAAATGATAGAGATTCTGGCATAAAAACAGATCTTGGTGATATTTTGAGTGTAACTATAAATCTTGGTGGATCGGCTGGTGTTAGTCCAGGTAAGTTTAACTTTTTACCTCTTTAGATAAACTCAGTGTTGAGGTATAACAGATGTGTATTCCATCGTTGAATGAGTTAAATCAACTCGTACTCATACAAATGTTTGCATTGATTTGAAGAAAATAGTATGAATTTTATTAAATATTCATGATTTTTTTTAGATTAGAGTTACCCTTGTGCGAACATGTTGCATGAAAAACATTGTTGGCAACAAGGGGTAATCAAAGACCCCAGATATAACTGAAAATAGGTTTTTGGATGCATAATTTTATTCAAATACGATCAAACTACAGCTTCAAATAAAGACTGAATAATAATCAGAGTAAAAAGTGCCACCGGGTAATATTGGACTGTGAGTCGATTTGTAGCATATCTGACCCACTGTATATGTTTGACCCTAATTAAGCATTATGATTATAATTAGGGGTGACTATTGGTAATTTTCACTATTGCGATAGTATTGCTTTTAGGGTAAACAGCTGTTGCTATACTTTTACTATTGGGGATTAAATATTGCGATACTATTGGACTATTGCGATAGTTTTATTTCTTTATTAGTTAAGGTTTAAAACAAACTGTCAGGTATACATTAATTATTATAACATTTAATCAAACTAAAATCAATGAAACACTAGAGTGAAACTGCCCAACCCAAAGATCTTGGTTCCTTTTGATATTCGCGCAAATCGGGTCATAACTTCCCGAATTATGACCCGTACGAAAAATCATGTTTTTAGCTTGTGGTCCCTCTAGTGGTCACAATTATTATCCGATTTAAAATAAAAACCCTACGAATATATCACCGCTACGCCGTGAAATGAAATGAAATGAAATGGGGTTTAACGTCCTACTGTTCTGCTCCTATACTGGGCTAATGAAGACGGGCATACAGTGTGCTATGAGGGAAATTTTGCCCGGGCAGCGGCACTATCGCCTACACTTATATCGAATTCCAACTGCCAGGGGATCTTTTACGTGCATTCCAATATATACACGGGACCTCGGTTTTTGTCTCATCTGAAGGACTAGACAGCTGTCCTTGTCAGGCCCTCCGTCCTGCATCACTGACAAGGGGGAACCATGCCAGAAAATTTGGATGAACTTTCTCGGCCAATGCAGGGATCGAACACCCGACCTCCAGGTCAGTTGAGGTTGAGTTTGAATTTCGTGAAAATTGGACCAAAACTGCCGGACAAAGTGGCCGCCCCTCGCACGCAAATAGTGTAAACATCTGGTATATCAAGGTTGTTGACCCTCTGGAGGTCACAATTTTGATCCGATTTTGATGAAACTTGATATGCATGGTTATAACCAAAAGATCTTGGATCCTTTCGATATTCGTGCATATCGGATTGGTACTCCCTGAATTATGGCCCCTGATTGTACGAAAAATCATGTTTTTAGTGGTCCCTCTAGAGGAAACTGCCCGACAAAATGGCCGCTCATAGGAAAGTTGTGGATCCTCTAGAGGTCTCAATTTTTATCCGATTTTGATGAAACTTAAAACATATCTTTATATCCAAAAGATCTCAGTCCCTTTTGATAGTTGTGCATTTCAGACCATAACTTTCTGGAATAGGTTCCCTGATTGTACAAATAATTGCTTCTGTTTTTATCTTGTTCTCTATCCATCTCTTGCAAAGTGTAGGTGTATCTTGCCTGGCAGCTGCTGGTTCATATTATTCTGAGGGGTCCACTTGACAAGGAATGACCCAAATCAAAATGAATTGATATATTTAATTGATCTGAATAAAGAGATCTTTAATTTGTTATCTTGGGTATAATAAGGCTTTTGTGTGGAACCTTTCACCACAAAAGTTGCTCTAAAAGGCAGAAATTCAACTTTAATTTAATCTTGTTACCATTTATAGGCTGTTATGTTTTTTACCATACGAATTCCACATGATATTCCTTTCAAAAATCTTTTCTCAATATCCCTGATCTTTTAGTTTTCAGCGATGATGATTTTAAGGCTCTGATTGCCAATGATATTCTGACGAATAATGATTTGAAAAATTATTTTGGTGTGACTATGGATGTTGCAAATGTGATCATTGCCCAATTTGATAGTAATGGTAAGTGTTTCAATCAATTTTTTGTGAAGCTGATCGTACCTCAACTCTGACCCTTGTTCACAGTTTAGCCCCTCACATTTCAGATTATAATTTTTCATTGAAAAAGTGTTCATAAAAGACACAATGCGATGGACATGTCCATACACATTGTTCAACATTGTTGACATTTTGACCCATATGTCTCACTAAAGCCTGGCGCACACTACGCGATGACATAGGCGATTTCGGTCGTCGACAATGAAAAATCAAAAACTCGCCTAGTGTGCACACTCGATCGCAAGCGATATTTCGTCGCCAGCGATGCCAATGGTCGCCGATATCAGACTTGTTTGATATGATCGCCCAAGTCGTCGCTTCATCGGCAACAAATCGTGTAATGTGCTCACCTCGGCGACAAGTTATAGACCGGGCGCCTGCTTCAGTTAATCATACTAAGAGAGGGAAATTGTCTGATAGGGCATAATTGTTTGTCAATGCCTACTAGTCAAACATCTGGATTTCTGCCGGGAATTAACCTGTCGGGAATTAACCTGCCCATTTAGGTGGTGTGGGGGCCTAAAGGGAGCCCATTTTCACTTTTAATCATACTATGGTAGGGATGGACAATTTTGATAATATTTAATATATAGGTAATACTGAGTCGAAAAACACCATTGACAGCAACTTTTTGTTGACAGTGACCTTGGACAGCAAAGGTCAAGTGCTGTCCAAAATTCATTTATTCATACTAAGTGAGTGATGGCTAAAACTTTTTGAACATGATTCATTAGACGGTTCCAAACATTCCTACATCATTGCCAGCAATTTCACACTGACCGGAAGTGGCGACAGTGACAGTTATACCACAACATGGCATCAGGTATGAGGCATCAGATATAATCATACATTGAGAGGGATGGCTGATTTTTTTACACAATGTTAAAATATGTATATACACTACAAAAATACAAATGACAGCAATTTTACACTGACCGGAAGTGTCGCCAGTGATGATTATGTAATAGGCCCCATCCTCAGATATAATCATACATTGAGAGGGATGGCTGATTTTTTTACACAATGTTTAAGTATGTATACACTACAAAAATACAAATGACAGCAATTTTACACTGACCGGAAGTGTCGGCAGTCTTGATTATGTAATAGGCCCCACCCTCATATATATAATCATACATTGAGAGGGATGGCTGATTTTTTTACACAATGTTAAAATATGTATATACACTACAAAAATACAAATGACAGCAATTTTACACTGGCCGGAAGTGTCGCCAGTGATGATTACGTAATAGGCTCCATCCTCATGAAATTGGGTGCCTGATAAGGCTATAAATTCACAAAATGTTAAAGTATCTCCTACTGCAAAATTATGATGGCAGGGCATAAATGGCAGGGTAGCCATATTATCTAAACCAATATTAATTGAAGTATTCAACGCGTTGACGACTAAAATGAATTTACAGGTGTCACAAGACGAAGCATGTGACAGGGTGTTTTTTTCCGTGATCGCCAAAGTCGTCGTGTAGTGTGCTCAATCCACTTATATTGAGGCGATATTTGTCGCCAGTCTCGTCGCTTAAGTTGACGCATAGTGTGCGCCAGGCTTTAGTAGAAGTGTTTTACATAATATTTTTTTAGATTTACAACACATACAAATTCAGATGTGCCATACAACTCTTGTACCCACATCCACCTTTTATAAAAATTATGTACAATTTCAGAACAAAATTCTGTCTTCCCTGGTTTTATTTATTAAACATATTTTTAACTGAAAACTGATTAATGTGAAAGAAGAAAACAATTACTAAAAAGAATGTATACTTAATTACAAAAATGCTAAAAATAATGAGTGGGTTTACTGCCTTACTTTATTATTATCACAGTGATGCAATGTGCCCTTTCTAATCATTCAATTTGCCACATTTGCTCCTGTGGTTAGCCATCTGTTCCCAGTGAGATGGACAATCCCATCATTTAACAGTCAATTTTAATCTATGGGAGATAGACAATCCAGTCACCTCACAGGAAGTTTTAATCTATGGCATAGGCCGGTCTTCATTAGCGCAGTTGGAACAGAACAGTAGAATGTTAAACCCCATTTCATTTCATTTATGCTATTTCATTTCTTAGAAGGGGAAGAAAAGCGAAGAGCTTAGCCTAGTGATCCTACTTAAAAGCTTGGGATTGTAACCCAGATTTAGATCACACAATAGCCCTGTAGAATGTTTTAATCAATGTACATATTTTATAGTTGACGGTGTTTTGGATAGATCAGAATTTACTACAGCTCGATGTATGACAGCCTTCAACAGACTTAAAAATGATAGAGATAACGGGATAGAAATAGATCTTGAACGTTTATTTGATCTGAATATTAACCATGGTAAGTTTAACTTAAAATGATGAGTTCTGGTTGAATTCGGTCAAACATAAAATTTATTTGTAGATTTGTTTTTTTTGAGAGGAAAAATGTTATTTTACTGTAAATTTCCAAATTTTGAGTTTTTTATTTCAGCAAGGATAGATAAAGTGAACAACAGCATAATTTCACTAATTGTTATCTAACTAAGTATGAAGACGAATTCACAGAAAATCTACCGATTTCAGCTTTACTGTTCCCCCACCAAATTGATGTAGAAATCAAGACTTTCCCGGAGGACCGAATTGCATCAAATGTATTTGATCTCATTTGCTGGGATCTATAAGTTTGTCAGAATTTGGAACTGTTCAAGTTTTCTCATAGAAAATTGTAATTTACGAACTCTATACTAATAATATACAGCAGTAGCAGGATAGCATCATTTCAGCTATTCCATCAAAATATGAAATTCCATCATTTGTTTCATTTACAAAGGAAAATTTATTTGTTTCTAAAATATTCCCCACCCCTGTCAGTTATTTCTTTAAAATAACATGAACTTCTTGCATTTCTTTCATTGCAAACAATTAATTGTTTCTAGAAGTTTCCAGAAATTAATGATAATATTCAAACAGCTTCAGCACATCCTATGATAGATAACATTACTGGAATTAGTGCTACAGTACACAAATGTTACAGTTAAATTAGCACCACAATTTAATAATGCTACACCATTCATGACTACATATAACTTATTATCGTGACAGGAGTGCTATTTTCTGCTCAGAAACTTGATAATAATTGTGTACTTTACTGTTAAACAGTGTGGACGGGCATCAATGAAATATTTAGCATATATGTACAGCCACAGTTATATCCTAAACCCCCATGAACTCAAGCCAACAAAATGAATTGATATATTTTATTGATCTGAATAAAGAGATCTTTAATTTGTTATCTTGGGTATAAGGCTTTTGTGTGGAACCTTTCACCACAAGAGTTGCTCTAGAAGGCACAAATTCGACTTTAATTTAATCTTGTTACCATTTATAGGCTGTTGTGTTTTTTACCATATGAATTCCATATGATATTCCTTTTTAAAATCTTTTCTCAGATCCATGATGTTTTAGTTTTCAGTGATGAGGATTTTAAAAATCGGATTGCTAATGTTAAGCTGACGGATAGTGATTTGAGAATATATTTTGGAGTGACTCCGGATGTTGCAACTGCGATTATTGCCAAATTGGATAGTAATGGTAAGTGTTTCAATAAAAGTACCATGTTTAATATCTTCTTAAAGTTACAATTTCATATTTTCTAAGAAATTCAAAACATAATTATTTCTATGTCTTTTGCTCAATAGGTTGTCAACTCACTATTTATACTATCATAGGTGTCATTCTCACACTTAAAACTCATTTACACCGGAAATAATAATAACACAATTACCTCCCTTGTTTTCTATTCTCCACCATGGAGTAGCTAACTTCAAACGTTTGAATTTGAAGATGAAAATGATATTTTTGCCAATTTCTCAACTGGCAATAGTGAATTATAGGATTAATAGGATTATTCTTTAACCAGGTAGGACTGTTTATAGATACCATCTATTTTAGGGCTTTATTTTAATACATTTTAAAAATATAACTTAAAAATATGAAATTGTAACTTTAACATTCACCCAAGTGGGGTTCAATTGTCATTTAGCTAACTGTAACATTCCCCCAAATGACCTTTGTTGAATGTTCAGACTTTTTTGATGAAAATGTCTCCATATATAGACACAATGAGATGGACATGTCCATACACATTGTTGACATTTTGACCCGTATGACTCGCTCAGTAGAAGCTGAACTCTTAGAATTTTTCAAAAATAAGTATTTTGCATAATATTTTTTCATATTTACAACACACACAAGTTCAGATATGCTATACATCTCTTGTAAAGCGGTACACATGTAACCCTGTACACCTTTTGTAAAAATATGTGTGATATCAGAACAAAAGTCAGTCTTTCCTAGTTTTATATATTAAACATATTTTTAACTGAAAACTGATTAATGTGAAAGAAGAAAACAATTGCTAAAAAGAATGTGCACTTAAACCTGCATTATGCAAGTGGTAAATCTGTCTATTGTAAGACAAGACCATAATCAATTCTCGTCATCTTACGTGTCTGATTTTCATTGGATTTGAATCTTATTTGCTGTTCAACGTTTGTTGATGATTAAACGCAAATTTGGATAATCAAGACTTTTAAAATAAGGTTTTCTCAGCTTAGAGTGAAGCAATTTGACTGAAATTTTCAGCATATTCCATTTACATCATCTAGTCTTTTACTATTATAGTGAGAACTGCCAGCTCTTATCTAAATCATGGATAATGTATCTTTGATTATAAAATTGTTAAAAATAATGAGTGAGTTTACTTTATTATTATCACAGGGATGCATGGAATGTGCCACTTCTTGTTCTAATCATCCAATCGGCCACATTTGGTGCATGTGCTTGAGATTGGCCATCCCTGCAAGTCAGATAATCCAATCACTTGACAGGAAGTTTTGATCTAGGGCGTATGCCCGTCTTCATTAGCGCAGTAGGAGCAGAACAGTAGAACGTTAAACCCAATTTCATTTCATTTATGTTATTTCAATATTTAGAAGGGGAAGAAAAGCGAAGTGCTTAGCCTAGTGACCCTACTTAAAAGCTTGGGATGATAACACAAGATGTACATACAAGGTTTAGACCACACAAGAAAACCCTGCAGGAAGTTTTAATCTATATGATATATGTACATATTTTATAGGTGATGGTTTTTTGGTTAGATCAGAATATACTACAGCTCGATGTATGGCAGCCCTTGCTAGACTTAAATGTGATAGAGATAACGGCATAAAAATAGATCTTGATCGTTCAAAATTATTACTTGATCTGAATATTAAGAGTGGTAAGTTGAACTTAAAATGATGAGACCTCGTTGATTTCGGTCAATCATAAAATTCAGAGGATTTTTTATGTAGATTTGTTGACAAAACATCTTCATTTTATAAATTGTTACAACTATAGATAAAGCTGGTGGTAAAGTTTGGGAGTGTTTTGAAAAGCTTTGGGTTTTTGGGGGGGGGGGGGGCGATATTTATTTTCCTGAAATATTAAAAATACACTAGTTAAGAGCTAAATATGTCTGTCTATAGGCTTTAAATGTTATCGAAATTATTAATTTGACCTTTATTGTCTATAGGCTTTAAATGTTATCGAAATTATTAATTTGACCTTTATTGTCAAATTAAAATGGGTTCGTTCGTTCGTTCGTTCGTTCGTCCGTCCGTCACACTTTTTGGGACACAATAACTCTCTTTCTAATTGAGCTAGAATGTTCAAACTTGGTGTTTATTTGCTCAATGCCTTGATGGAGTTCGAAGATGAGCATTTTCTACTTAGGGTAAGCAGAGATAAGCAATTTGATTGGTTGATGCTTTGGGACAAGATAACTTTAGTTCTAATTAAGTGAGAGTGATGAAACTTGGTGTATAGTTTCATTACAACATTACCTTGACTAAGTTCGATAATGAGCATTTTCTGCTCAGGGTAAGCAGAGCGATAAGCAATTTGATTGGCCGAAATTTTGGAACACAATAACTCTCCTTCTAATTGAGCTAGAATGTTCAAACTTGGTGCAGGTGTCTATTAGGCGTATGCCTTGATGGAGTAAGCAGAGATAAGCAATTTGATTGGTTGATGCTTTGGGACACGATAACTTAAGTTCTAATTAAGTGAGAGTGATGAAATTTGGTGTATAGTTCTATTACATCAATACCTTGACTAAGTTCGATAATGAGCATTTTCTGCTCAGGGTAAACAGCGATAAGCAATTTGATTGGTCGAGACTTTGGAACACAATAACTCCATTCTAATTGAGCTAGAATGCTCTCACTTGGCGTAGGTGTTTATTAGGTGAATGCCTTGATGGAGTTCAGAGTTAGAAGATGAGAATTGTCTGCTTAGGGTAAGCAGAGATAAGCAATTTGATTGGTTGATGCTTTGGGACACGATAACTTTAGTTCTAATTAAGTGAGAGTGAGGACACTTGGTGTATAGTTTTATCACATCAATACCTTGACTAAGTTCAATAATAAGCATTTTCTGCTAATGGTAAGCAGAGCGATAAGCAATTTGATTGGTCGAGACTTTGGAACACAATTACTCTCCTTCTAGTTGAGGTGGAATGTTCAAACTTGGTGTAGCCGTTCATTAGGTGAATGCCTTGATGGAGTTCGATGATAAACATTGTCTGCTTATGGTAAGCACAGGTAAGCAGTCTGATTTGTTAATGCTTTGGGGCCAATAACTTTAGTTTTAATTAAGTGAGAGTGATGAAACTCCCGAGTATAGATTCATTAGTTTGATGATGAGAATTTTCTGCTTAGGCTAAGGATTGATAAGCAATTTGATTAGTCAAGACTTTGGAACATAACAACTCTGCTTTTAATTGAGTTAGAATGTTTAAACTTGATGTTGATATTCATTAGGTGAATGTCTTGAATGAGTTCAGTGATTAGCATTTCGAGCTAAAGTATAGTGCTAAGCAATTTTATTGGTCGATGCTTTGGGACCAGATAACTTTGATTCTATCTGATTGAGAGTGATGAAACTTGGTGTATAGTTGATAATCGGTTTGATTGCTTGATACATAACAAACCCAACATCAACTCTGTAGACCCTCAGATGGTTTGGATACAGCTTGGATTTAAAGTCATCCATTTAATAATTAAATCATTGAATGGCTGACCAAGCTAACATTTACTATTAGTCACTGACTTCACACCTGGAGACTGCCGATGAATGGACTGATAATCGAGGGTACCGTAGGCATTGAGAATGTTACTTGATAATCGAGAATATGTGGGCGGAGTTATCGTTTCAAACGTTGAGAGAATCAGTAATGCTGCAAACGAGTTTTCCTTCTATTTCAGTCTGTGAATGCAACAACTTCAGTGTGGTCCAATATAGCCTACCTTTAGTGGCTGACCTGATCCCCAAACAACCAATCAATCGTCTCGGGGTATGGGGGCTTTGTCCTCCCAGAGAAAATTTTGAAAATTTAACCACCGAAAATGCGTTTTTCTGCTTCTCTAGCCCGTGAGTTAAGCAACTCGAAAGTTCTCTAATGGTTTTGTAACAGAAATCCCACTCTATGCCGACCTGAACTCCAACCATCCAATCACACTGTTGCAGCAGCATTCACAAAATATAATCGATGCCTGAAAAATGTCGCACAAATTAGAGTGGCTCCAGACAAAATGTTTTAATCTATAGTCAATTCAGTATAAATTGGTGGTATTCAATTAAAAGAAAAGTAAATATTAGTGTTTTTATACGCCCACATTTTCATGTGGAGGTATATTGTCGTCGCCCCTGTCCGTCCGGACGTCCGTCCACAATTGTTTGTGGACACTCTAAGGTCACAATTTTTATCTGATTTCAACGAAACTTGAAATATAGGTTTATCTCCCTAAGATCTCGGTTCCTTTCAATATTGGCATGTATCGGACTGTAACTTCATGGATTATGGCCCCAATAGAGGTCACAATTTTTATCCGATTTTGTTAAAACTTGAAATGTAAGTTTGTAACCCAAAGATCTTAGTTCCTGTCGATATTCGAGCATATTGGACCGTAACTTCCTGAATTATGGCCCCTGATTGTACGAGAAATCGCGTTTTTAGCTTGTGCACCCTATAGAGGTCTAAATTTTTTCCGATTTAAATAAACGTATTATTATATCACCGTTACACCTTAAGGATGGCTGAGTTCGAATTTCGTGAAAATCAGCTCAAAATTGACAGACAAAATGGCCGCCGTTCGTTCTCAAATAGAATAAAAATACGGTATATCAAGGTTATGGACCCTATAGAGGTCACAATTTTTGTCCGATTTTGTTGAAACAAAGTTTATAACCCAAAGATCTTGGTTCCTTTCGATATTCGCGTGTATCGGATCATAACTTTCTGAATTATTAGCCTCCATGTAGAGGTCACAATTTTTATCCGATTTAAAAAAAACATGTTAATATATCACCATTACACACTAAGATCTTGGTTCCTTTTGATAATCGCGTATATCCGAACGTAACTTCCTGGATTATAGCTAATGATTATTTGAAAAATCGCATTTTTGGCTTGCAGATTCTTTAGAGGTCACAATTTTTTTTCCGATTTTAAAACCGTTTAAATATTTCATCATTCCACTATAATGAAGGTTGAATTCGAATTTCGGGAAAATCTGAATGAAACTGCCCGACAAAATGGCTGCTCTTTGTACACAAATTGTGTAAAAGTATGCAATACGAAGGTTGTGGTCACAATTTTTATCTGATTCTGATGAAACTTAATACATATCTTTATATCCCAAAGATCTCAGTCCCTTTTGATATTTGCGCATTTCAGACCATAACGATTGTACAAAAAATCCTGTTTGTTTTTAGCTTGTTCTCTATCCATCTCTTGCAAAATGTGGGCGTATACTGCCTGGCAGCAGCTGGTTATTTTTACTTTACCCATCTGCCCGAAAAGTACGATTGCCCAAACGTTAGGGGGGCCGTTGCACCCCTGCCCACCCTGGCTCGTAGGCCTATACCCAAGCCAACAAAATAGACTATGTGAGAGAAAGTCATTGAAAATCAAACATATGCTTATAAATCAAAATGAATTGATATATTTAATTGACCTGAATAAATAGATAGTTTATTTGTTATCTTGGGTATAAGGCTTTTGTGTGGAACCTTTCACCACAAGAGTTGCTCTAGAAGGCAGAAATTTGACTTTAATTTAATCTCATTACCATTTATAGGCTGTTGTGTTTTTTACCATATGAATTCCACATGATATTCTTTTCAAAAATCTTTTCTCAGATCCATGATCTTTTAGTTTTCAGTGATGTTGATTTTAAAAATCGGATTGCTAATGGTAAGCTGAGGACTAGTGATTTGGAAGATTATTTTGGCGTGACTTCAGATGTTGCAACTGCGTTCATTGCTCAATTTGATAGGAATGGTAAGTGTTTCAATCAAAGTACCATGTTTAACTCTTAGAACCCGAAATGGCGCAAAACCGGCTTTGACGTTGTAGCGCATATACCCGAAATGTCGGTTTTGCGGATTGTGGACGTGTCTACTGACACGCTTCCTTAACAGTAACAAAATAGCCAATCAAAACGCCAATTACCGTTTGCCCCGGGTCTGTTGTAAATAGTAAGTTCCTTCCACTTGTTTACATTTCAATTTTGCCAAATCTTTCGTCGAATTGTTTGTTCTAAACGACTAAATGCAACGGATACACTAACTCTTATAACGAGCGATAATGGCGAAGATATTGATGGATCGAATTACGGCAATGGAAGCGATTTTAAAAGTGAATATGCCCTAGATTTGGACGAAAATAACAAAGAAAATGACAGCGATGATAATACTCGTATGTGTAATCAGTTTGTAAATAATGAAATGTTGATCTACAGTACATGGCCCGTGATAGAAATATTGGACTTAGGGCGTGGTCGCGATATTAGCAGAGTTCAAAAACTGTTGGCATGATTGGAACTCCAAGTTTATGGATTGGAGATAAAATTGAATAAAAGTTAAATTTTCTGCTTAAATACCATTGTTCCATCATTTCACACAATTATAAACATATATAATATAAAATGATGTCACTTTTGCAAAATCGTGCTGTAAAGTCAGGGTAGGGTATGTGTCACCCAAAATATTTTCAGGGTTGAAAGGGTTAATATTTGTCATGTAGCTGACAGACAAAATGGCCTCCCTTCGTTCTCAAATAGCGTAAAATATGGTATATCAAGGTTGTGGACCCTATAGAGGTCACAATTTTAATCTGATTTTGTTGAAACTTTAAATGTAAGTTTATAACACAAAGATCTTGATTTCTTTCAATATTTGCGCATATCAAATTGTAATTTCCTGAATTATGGCCCTTGATTGTAGGAAAAATCACGTTTTTAGCTTGTGGACCCTATAGAGGTCATAATTTTTATCCAATTTAAAAAAACGTTTTAGTGTATCACCACCGTTACACCCTAAAGACGGCTGAGTTCAAATTGACTGGCAAAATGGCCGCCCCTTGTTCTCCTATAGCGTAAAAATATGGTATATCAAAGTTGTGGACCCTATAGAGGTCACAATTTTTATCCGATTTTGTTGAAACTTGAAATGTAAGTTTATAACCCAAAGATCTTGGTTTCTTTCGATATTTGCGCATATCGAATTGTAATTTCCTGAATTATGGCCCTTGATGGTAGGAAAAATCACTTTCTTTTTAGCTTGTTCTCTATCCATCTCTCGAAAATGTGGGCGTATCCTGCCTGACAGCCGCTGGTTCAGATTTACAACACACACAAATTCAGATATGCCATATAACTCTTGTACCCACATCCACCTTTTGTAATAATATATACAATGTGAGAACAAAGTTCTTTTTTTCCTAGTTTTATTTATTAAACATATTTTTTATACGCCCACATTTTCATGTGGACGTATATTGTCGTCGCCCCTTGCTTTCTTTTGATATTTGCGCGCCCCTTGCTTCCTTTTGATATTTGCGCATATCGGATCGTAACTTCCTGAATTATGGCTCTTGATTGTGCAAAAATTTAGAGGTCACAATTTTTATCCAATTTAAAAATATCACCGTTACACACTAAGATCTTGGTTCCTTTAGATAATCATGCATATCCGAACGTCACTCCTGGATTATGACCCCTGATTGTTCGAAAAATCGCATTTTTAGCTTACTGATTTTGTTGAGGTCACAATTTTCTTTCCGATTTTAAAAAACATTTAAATATATCACCATTCCACCATAATGAAGGTTGAATTTGAATTTCGGGAAAATTGAAATGAAACGGCCCAACAAAATGGCTGCTCTTTGTATGCAAATTGTGTAAAAGTATGTAATACGAAGGTTGTGGACCCTCTAGAGGTCACAATTTTTATCCAATTTTGATGAAACTTAAAAGGTATGTTCATAACCCAAAGATCTTGGTTCCTTTCGATATTTGTGCATAACGGACCATATCACATTATTTTTTTCTCTCGTTCTCTGTCCATCTCTTGCAAAATGTGGGCGTATCTTGCATGGCAACCGCTTGTTAAATGAAAACTGATTAATGTGAAAGAAGAAAACAATTACTAAAAAGAATGAATTCTTAGTTACAAAAACGCTAAAAATAATGAGTTGGTTTACTGCCTTACTTTATTATTATCACAGTGATGCAATGTGCCCTTTCTAATCATTCAATTTGCCACATTTGCTCCTGAGGTTAGCCATTTGATCCCAGTGAGATGGACAATCCCATCATTTCACACTAAATTTTAATCTATGGGAGATAGACAATCCAGTCACCTCACAGGAAGTTTTAATCTATGGCATAGGCCGGTCTTCATTAGCTCAGTTGGAACAGAACAGTAGAATGTTAAACCCCATTTCATTTCATTTCATTTATGTTATTTCAATATTTAGAAGGGGAAGAAAAGCGAAGCGCTTTGCTTAGTGACCCTACTTAAAAGCTTGTTTTAATCTATATGATATATGTACATATTTTATAGGTGATGGTGGTTTGGTTAGACCAGAATTTACTACAGCTCGCTGTACAACAGCCTTTGGCAGACTTAAAAATGATAGAGATAACGGGAAAAAAATAGATCTTGAACGTTTACTTGAACTGAATATTAACAGTGGTAAGTTTAACTTAAAATGATTGAGTCCACATTGATTTCGGTCAAACATAAAATTCATA
Source organism: Patella vulgata (assembly GCF_932274485.2). Classification (NCBI taxonomy): domain Eukaryota; kingdom Metazoa; phylum Mollusca; class Gastropoda; family Patellidae; genus Patella; species Patella vulgata. The sequence goes on from NC_065881.2 coordinate 21,136,587, forward strand.
GGATTTTATATGTAGATTTGTTTTTGTTATACGCCCACATGTTCATAGGTTTATCTCCAAAAGATCTCAGATCCTTTTGATATAGGCATGTATCTTATCAAAACTTGTGGACACTCTAGAGGTCACAATTTTTATCAAATTTAGATGAAACTTGAAATGTATGTTTATAACCCAATGATCTGGGTTCCTTTTGATATTTGCCCATATTCGTCAACATCAAAATGTGAGCATATAAAAATGAATAAACCTTTTTTGGTCTGTAGATAAAGCCAGTGTTGAGGTATAACAGATGTGTTTTTTGTCAAAACGCCAGCACAATGAGAAAATAATTGAGTCTCTGAGGTGTTAACAGGCCCCTGTCACACTGCTGCAATGATCCGCTGACTCATGGGCTTTAAATTTTTGACCAAATCTCCGTGACATCAAAGTGTGTTCTCAATTCAACAATGCCAAATACCAAGATATTCACTGTAATCAGAGGGAATGTTCCATTGTCTAGAAGATGGAACAGGTTGAGGAAGGTTGTTTCCATCAGTGGAAGTGAGATCGTACTAAAACACACTGCAAACCTATTGCAAACAATGCCTTGGACATATTACACGTGTGACAGGGGAGATAACACAGTCATGGCCATTTTTTACATGAAATTGAAGAAGGACCAAAATATATTTTATCTCATTTGCTGGGATCTATTGTCAGAATATGAAACTGGCCCAATTTAATTACATATTTAATTACATATTAGGAACACTATGCCAATAATACACAGTAGAGATATGTAGGTCTAAGTATGTTCAGAACAGGGTTGTAGTTGTATCAATTGAGCTATTACGTTAAAACACTAAATTCTGTCATTTGTTTCATTTACAAAGCAAAATTTAGAAGATTTCCCACCCCTCTCAGTTATTTCTTTAAAATAACATGAACTACTTGCATTTCTTTCATTGCAAACAATTCATTGTTTCTAGAAGTTTCCAGAAATTAATGATAAAATTCAAACAGCTTCAGCACATCCTACGATAGATAACATTACAATTAGCGCTACTGTACAAAAACGTTACAGTTAGCGCTCTAACTAGTTACAAAATAGTTACAGTTAGACCACAATTTAATAATACTACATTATTCTTTTTCTATTTGCAAACTCCATTGTCAAAAAATTATATGAGTTTACAACTAGAAAATATGTCTTTTTAGCGTGACAGGAGTGCTACAGTACAAAATGGTTACAGTTAGACGACAATTTGATAATGCTACAATATTCATTTTCTATTTGCAAACACAATTGTCAAAACATTATTTGAGTTTACAAGTTGAAAATATGACTTTTTATCGCGACAGGAGTGCTATTTTCTACTAAGAAACTTGATAATAATTGTGTACTTTACTGTTAAACAGTGCGGTCAGGCATCGATGAATTATTTATCAGATATGTACAGCCACAGTTATATCATTAACCCCCATGAACTCAAGCCAACAAAATAAACTATGTGAGAGAAAGTCATTGAAAATCAAACACCTGCTTATAAATCAAAATGAATTGATATATTTAATTGATCTGAATAAAGAGATCTTTAATTTGTTATCTTAGGTATAAGGTTTTTGTGTGGAACTTTTCACCACAAGATTCCTCTAGATGACAAAAATTGACTTTCAATCTTGTTACCATTTATATAGGCTGTTATGTTTTTTACCATATGAATTCCACATGATATTCCTTTCAAAATACTTTTCTCAGATCCATGATGTTTTAGTTTTCAGCGATGAGAATTTTAAGAAACGAATTACTGATGGTACTCTCACGAATAGTGATTTGAAAAAATATTTTGGCATGCCTTTGAATGTTGCAGTTGTGATCATTGCCCTATTAGATAGTAATGGTAAGTGTAATCATAGTACCATGTTTAATATTTGTCATGTAGCTGACCTTACCTCAACTCTGACCCTTGTTCACAATTCAGCCCCTCACATTTCAGATTATAATTTTTCATTGAAAATGTCTCCATTAACGGGCACAGTGAGATGGACATGTCCATACTCATTGTTTCACTCAGTTGAAGGAGCCCAACTCTTAGAATTTTTCAAAAATAAGAGTTTTGCATAATGTTTTTTTCAGATTTACAACACACACAAATTCAGATATGCTATACAACTCTTTTAACCACATCCACCTTGCGTAAAAATTATGTACGATGTCAGAACAAAATTCTGTCTTTCCTGAAAACCAATTAATGTGAAAGAAGAAAACAATTACTAAAAAGAATGTGTACCTAATTACAAAAACGCTGAAAATAATGAGTGGGTTTACTGCAGTGATGGGATTTCAAAATTTTTCTTGTCGGACATTTTACCGCAAATAAAGGGGCATAACTCTTATCGTTATTTAAGCAGACGAATTCGTACCACAATTAAAAGTCACATGTCAAAATATTCAAATCCCGTACGTAATAAAGATAGGTGAACCTCGCTATTTTTCATATTTAATTCCCGTACAGTATTCAATTCATACCACAATTAAAAACCACATGTCAACAAAATATTCAAATCCCGTACGTAATAAAAATTGGTGACGATCGCTATTTTTCACACTTAATTCCCGTACGGCATTCAAATTTATGTCAGTAAATGTCCTACAAAATTAAGCATTTTCGTAATATGTTGAATGAAAGCTTGCCGATCCTGCTTCGGCATCAAATTCACAACCATAATATTCCTTTAGAATTACGTGTCTTCGTTTATACGGCAGCAAATGAATGCAGAACTTCCGAAATAGTTAAATCACTTGTAAACAGGCATAGCTAACTTCAGCGAATAACACTCTTTCATAGTCACGACAGAGTGACAGGCATCATAGGCAACACAGCAGAATGATTATCATGCTTCTTAATTCCCGCCTTCAAATACGTTAGAATTTCTGCTCATATAGCTATTGGTAGCCCCTCCCCTTTTTGTTATTTTGCTAGGTGCGTACTAGTCTCGGTCACCCAGAAACTCCTAGTCTTCAACATATTCGTAGAATATTTTTCTGGATAATAGAGACTAATAGCCTACGTGACTCACATCACACGGCTTCATAGTAAGGACTGCCTAATAATATGTTAAGCAATATTTGTACCGCGCTCGAGATCAAGGCAAAGTGCCACTGTGGATGAGAATTTCTATATGGATTCTTAAAAGACGTAAAAGATATCGTAGACAAAATGACTGTCCATTGATTTAGGGTGTTATTTACTCTTACGATATGTGGATTAAAATTATAATCATTCTTATTGAATTGATATATAGTCCGACAAAAGGAAAGCAATGACTTCTGTTTAAGATTAGATTGATGAATTGTCCGACAAAGGATTAAGTCAGTCAATCAAGGCAGATTAAGTAGTTAAATCAAGGTACTATAGACGGTATAACACGATAAATACATTGATCACTTAATTACCTAATAAACCCAGAGTATTATCGACGATAATCGGGTTGAGTGGTAGTTATACACTCAGTAAACTATATTAATTTCGGAATTTTGAATATTATTCACCATGTCTTGATGTCCAATTGGGCATATTCCCGGTCGGACAATTTTGGGCGTTTGGAAAAAAGATTCGGACAAGTCCGGAATATATGGGCAAAATCCCATCACTGGTTTACTGCCTTACTTTATTATTATCACAGTGATGCAATGTGCCCTTTCTAATCATCCAATTTGCCACATTTGCTCATGAGGTTAGCCATCCGATCCCAGTGAGATGGACAATCCCATCATTGCACAGTCAATTTTAATCTATGGGAGATAGACAATCCAGTCACCCACAGGAAGTTTTAATCTATGGCATAGGCCGGTCTTCATTAGCGCTGTTGGAACAGAACAGTAGAATGTTAAACCCCATTTCATTTCATTTCATTTATGTTATTTCAATATTTAGAAGGAGAAGAAAAGCGAAGAGCTTAGCCTAGTGATCCTACTTAAAATCTTGGGATCGTAACCCAGATTTAGATCACACAATAGCCCTGTAGAATGTTTTAATCAATGTACATATTTTATAGTTGATGGTGTTTTGGTTAGATCAGAATTTACTACAGCTCGATGTATGACAGCCTTTGGCAGACTTAAAAATGCTCGAGATTCCGACATAAAGATAGATCTTGAAAGTTTACTTGATCTGAATATTAACCATGGTAAGTTTAACTTAAAATGATTGAGTCCACATCGATTTCAGTCAAATGTAGAATTATTTTCATGTGGACGTATATTTACAAGGCTACTTCCAGTTTGTATTTAACAAGATATCCATGGTGAACTTCATACATTCTCACATGTTCCTTCAACCCAACAAAGATTTAGGAAAAACTTGAGCCAATCAATGTGACAAGAGTTATCTACAGACGCTTTGGAGGATATATATATGACTCGAAATAGTTCTAAAATGTGATATTTTGACAATGAGAATATTACAAGAATATAATTTCAAAGATAAATGTCAAAGTTAAGAAAAAAAAAAAGTGATTTTATTGTAATTGTACAAATTTTCAGTTTTTATTTCCAACAGTAAAAATAAATTTTCCTGTTAGTTCTGTATCAGCAAGGATAGATAAAATGAACAGTATTATAATTTCATGAATTATTATCTAGGTATCAAGACAAATTCACAGAAAGTGTACTTATTTTACCCTCAGTTCCCCCCCCCCCCCACACACACACACCACACACCACACACCACACACATCAGATTGATGTAGAAATCAAGGCTTTCACAAGGACTAAAATATATTTTATCTCATTTGCTGGGATCTATAAATTTGTCAGAATTTGAAATTGCCCCAATTTTCTTATAGAATATTACATATTATGAACACTATGCCAATATATACAGGCCTAAGTATGTAGGCCTAAGTATGTACTCGTCGCAGTGTTTCGTTTGATTAGACCTATCAAACTCGGACACTGCTTTAATAACCACAAATTTCTTTTACCAAAAATGACTGGTCAACAGTCAGATCAACAACCAATACATTACAGTGTAACAAAATCATTTGGGTTTAAACAGAGCTCCACATATGTTTACATTACGTTACGTCATTTCTCACGAAATTTATTATGCTCCGCTAACCATTGCAGAAAAATTAACTGTGTTACAAACGAGGCTATTGAAAATGTGTATAATGTAAACAATGGGTAATGACCAGTATCAACAAACTCGTGGAGACAAACAACATATTCCTCGTTTTTAATACATTAAATCACTGTCCAAAGTTTTAGGGAAGACCCCAGATTAAACGAGATAGATTTGATTGAACGGGAAGAATAGGCACACTCCCTCAAAAGTTTGAGTATCAGAAGCCAATCCAGCAATGGCCAGAGAGGGATTTATCGGGGGCCATTGCTTCGGGAATATGGTTCAGAACTTGTATCAATTGAGCTATACTGTAAAACACTAAATTCCTTCCTTTGTTTCATTTACAAAACAAAATTTCTTTCTTTCTAGAAGATTCCCCACCCCTTTCAGTTATTTCTTTAAAATAACATGAACTTCTTGCATTTCTTTCATTGCAAACAATTAATTGTTTCTAGAAGTTTCCAGAAATTAATGATAACATTCAAACAGCTACAGGACATCCTACGATAGATAACATTACTTGAATTAGTGCTACAGTACAAAATAGTTACAGTTAGACCACAATTTGACAATGCTACACCATTCATGACTACATATGACTTTTTATGGTGACAGGAGTGCTATTTTCTACTCAGAAACTCGATAATAATTCTGTACTTTACTGTTAAACAGTGCGTCAGGCATCGATGAATTATTTAGCAGATATGTACAGCCACAGTTATATTCTAAACCACTGTGAACTCAAGCCAACAAAATGAATTGATATATTTTATTGATCTGAATAAAGAGATCTTTAATTTGTTATCTTAGGTATAAGGTTTTTGTGTGGAACTTTTCACCACAAGATTCCTCTGGATGACAAAAATTGACTTTAAATCTTGTTACCATTTATATAGGCTGTTGTGTTTTTTACCATATGAATTCCACATGATATTCCTTTCAAAATACTTTTCTCAGATCCATGATGTTTTAGTTTTTAGTGATGAGGATTTTAAAAATCGGATTGCTAATGGTAGGCTGACAGATAGTGATTTGGAAAATTATTTTGGCGTGACTTTTGATGTTGCTACTGCGATCATTGGCCAATTTGATAGGAATGGTAAGTGTTCACTGTTTAGTATTTTCTTAACATTCACCCATGTGGGATTCTTTTGTCATGTAACTGACCTTACCTCAACTCTGACCCATGTTCACTGTTCAGACCCTCACATTTCAAATTATAATTTTTTGTTGAAAATGTCTCCATAACAGACACAATGAGATGGACATGTCCATACACATTGTTGATATTTCGACTCACGCATCTTACTCAGTGGAAGGAGCTCATCTCTTAGAATTTTTCAAAAATAAGAGTTTTGCGTAATATTTTATTTAGATTTAAAACACACACAAATTGAGATGTGCCACACAACTCTTGTACCCACATCCACTTTTTGTACTGCCATACCTTATTATTATTGCAGGTATGCAATGCGCCACTTTTGATCATCCAATTTGCCACATTTAGCATATGCGCCAGATATTGGCCATCCCTGTGACATAGACAATCCAATCACCTCACTGGAAGTTTTAATCTATGACATATGCCAGTCTTCATTAAACCCCATTTCATTTTATTTGTGTTGGAAGGGGAAGAAACGAAGAGTTTAGTCTAGTGACTCTACTTAAAAGCTTGGGATGGTAACCCAGGGCGTAGATGACAGATTTAAACCACACTATATAGCCCTGCAGGAAGTTTTAATCTATATGATATATGTACATATTTTATAGGTGATGGTGAATTGGTTAGATCAGAATTTACTACAGGTCGTTGTATGGCAGCCTTTGCCAGACTTAAAAATGATAGAGATTCCAACATAAATATAGATCTTGAACGTATAAAATTTCTACTTGATCTGAATGGTGACCAAGGTAAATTGAACTTAAAATGACGAGACCTTGTTGATTTCGGTCAAACATAAAATTCAGAGGATTTATATACGCCCACATTTTCATGTGAATGTATATTGTCGTCGCCCCTGTCCGCCCGGACGTCCGTCCACAATTTGTTTGTGGACACTCTACAGGTCACAATTCTTATCCGATTTTGACGAAACTTGAAATATAGGTTTATAACCCAAAGATCTTGGTTCCTGTCAACATTCTCGCAAATTGGACTGTAACTTCCTGAATTATGGCCCCTGGTTGTACGACAAATCACATTTTTAGCTTGTGGTCTCTCTAGAGGTCACAATTATTATCCGATTTAAAAAACATTCGAATATATCACCGTAACACCGTAATGTTGGTTGAGTTTGAATTTCGTGAAAATCGGACCAAAACTGCCGAACAAAATAGCTGTCCCTCATACGCAAATAGTGTAAACATATGGTATATCATGGTTATGGATCCTCTAGAGGTTACAATTTTAATGTGATTTTGATGAAACTTGAAATACCTGTCTTTAACCCAAAGATCCTGGTTCCTTTCGATATCCGTGATTATCGGATCGTAACTTCCTGAATTATGGTCCTTGATTGTACGAAAAATCACATTTTAGCTTGTGGTCTATCTAGTGGTCACAATTTTTATCAGATTTAAAAAAAACGTGTGAATATATCCCCGTTACACCCTGATGATGGTTGAGTTCGAATTTCATGAAAATCAGACTAAAACTGAAGACAAAATGGCCGCCCCTCGCATTCAGATAGTGTAAATATATGGTATATCAAGGTTGTGGACCCTCTAGAGGTCACAATTTTGATCCGATTTTGATGAAACTTAAAATTTATAACCCAAAGATCTTGGTTCCTTTCGATAATCGTGCATATCCAAACGTAACTTCCTGGATTATGGCCCCTGATTGTACGAAAAATCACGTTTTTAGCGTGTGGTCCCTCTAGAGGTCACAATTATTAACCGATTTGAAAAACTGTTTAAATATATCACCGTTACACCATAATGTTGTTTGAGTTTGAATTTCATGAAAATGGGACCATATTTGCGCATATCGGATCCTAAGTTCCTGAATTATGGGAATTGTACAAAAAATGGCTTTTTGTTTAACCTGTTCTCTATCCATCTCTTGCAAAATGTGGGTGTATCTTGCCTGGAAGCCACTGGTTAAAATATTTTAAGCTTCTTTGTAATTTCTCTTGATTTTACCATATCAAAGTAATATATACGTAAAAAATAAGTCCATTTTTATACGCTCACATTTTCATGTGGACGTATATTGTCGTCGCACCTGTTCGTCCGGACGTCCACAATTGTTTGTGGACACTCTACAGGTCACAATTCTTATCCGATTTTGACGAAACTTAAAATATAGGTTTATCTACAAAAACTCTCGGCTGCTTTCAATATTGACATGTATCGGATCGACACTTCATGGATTATGGCCCCTGTTTGTACGAAAAATCATGTTTTTAGCTTGCGTATCCAGTAGAGGTCACAATTTTTATTTCTTTGTAATTTCTCTTGATTTTACCATATCAAAGTAATATATACGTAAAAAATAAGTCCATTTTTATACGCTCACATTTTCATGTGGACGTATATTGTCGTCGCACCTGTTCGTCCGGACGTCCACAATTGTTTGTGGACACTCTACAGGTCACAATTCTTATCCGATTTTGACGAAACTTAAAATATAGGTTTATCTACAAAAGCTCTCGGCTGCTTTCAATATTGGCATGTATCGGATCGACACTTCATGGATTATGGCCCCTGTTTGTACGAAAAATCATGTTTTTAGCTTGTGGACCCTATACATGTAGAGGTCACAATTTTTATCCGATTTTGTTGAAACTTGAAATGTAAGTTTAAAACCCAAAGATCTCGGTTCCTTTCGATATTCGCATATCGAATTGTAATTTTCTGACCCCTATTGTCCTTGCTAGTATTAATAGATCGAATATCAGCCGGGTGAACCATGAATATTTATCCGGTGGGGGCCATTAATTCCATTGGTAATAATGACAATAATTTGAAACTAATATATCTTAATACATTTTAATACTGTTATTTTCAGTTGGTCAATGTAGAAATGTAAGATGTTTGAATAATGGCAGCTGTGAACGTGGTATATGTAAATGTACGCCTGGTTACAGTGGAGATGACTGTAGAAGTAAGTGTTTAATATTTGCAATTAGGGTGATCATCTGGTCATTGCAAAAATTTGGTTCGATTGTTTGCACCAATCCTTCAATATTTATCCTAACATGGAGATATTATCGACACAAACACAATAAATGATTATCACAGACTATATTTTAAATCAAAAACTAGGTGAAATCAATCAAAAATACAGAGAGAACCCACTTTATTAGGCAGGCATCCTTGGTCCATAGCACCGACTTCCCCATTAGCACTAAATAAAAAAAAAATGAAACCAGGATTAATACAACAGCAATAGGGCTATACGGTACATATCGGAAATAATATATGATAAAAAAAATATAATTTCACAGAAATAATAAAAAGAAATAAATGTGTTACATAACAGGAAGAATACAAAGATGATGATGGAATAATTAGTTTATACTGCTACCTTTATGAAAACCTGAACGACTTAAGAGACGTTCCCACTTTTCTTTTTTTTTTGTCAGAAGCATTTCTTAAAACTGTATTCACCACTACTTTATAATCTACATATTGTTCATAATCATGTTCATCTTGTATCTTGTTACTACAGTGAATCTATGTGAAATAAATTCCTGTCCCGGTGATACACCTTGTGTACCAATAATTGTACCTAATGGATACGTTTGTAGTTGTGTTGAACGGTCGTCCATTAACCAATTAACGAGTTTACCAAGGTGTGATGGTGAGTACATTGAAGGACTTAAATTACACTTGCTGAGTGTTGGTAATGCCTTTTTCATTTGCCCACATTTTCAAATGGCCATATTAAGCCATTGCCCCTGTCCGAAAGATCTCACTTCCTTTTGATATTTGTGCATATCAGTACGTAACTTCCTGGATTATGGCCCCTGATTTTACGAATAATCGCATTTTTATACGCCCACATTTTCATGTGGACGTATATTGTCGTCGCCCCTGGACAGCCGTCCGGATGTCCGTCCACAATTATTTGTGAACAGTCTACAGGTCACAATTTTTATCCGATTTTGATGAAACTTGAAATATAGGTTTATCTCCAAAAGATCTCGCCTGCTTTCGATATTGGCATGTATCGGACTGTAACTTCATGGATTATGGCCCCTGATTGTACAAAAAAATAACGTTTTTAGCTTGTGAACATTGTAGAGGTCACAATTTTTATCCGATTTAGTTTAAACTTGAAATGTATGATTATAACCCAAAGATCTCGGTTCCTTTCGATATTCGCGCATATTGGAACGTAACTTCCTGAATTATGGCCCCTGATTGTACGCAAAAATCGTGTTTTTAGCTTGTGGACCCTACAGAGGTCATAATTTTTATCCGATTTAATAAACCGTATAATTATATCACCGTTAAACCCTAAGGACGATTGAGTTCGAACTTCGTGAAAATCGGCCAAAAACTGACAGACAAAAAGGCCGCCCTTCGTTCTCAAATAGCGTAGAAATATGGTTTATCAAGGTTGGGGTCACAATTTTTATCTGAATTTGTTGAAACTTGAAATGTAAGTTTATAACCCAAAGATCTCGGTTCCTTTTGATATTTGCGCATATAGGAACGTAACTTCCTGAATTATGGCCCCTGATTGTACGAAAAATCGCGATTTTAGCTTGTGGAGCCCATAGAGGTCATAATTTTTATCCGATTAAAAAAAACGTATTATTATATCACCGTTAGACCCTAAGGACCTGCTGAGTTCAAATTTCGTGAAAATCGGCCCGAAACTTACGACAAAATGGCCCCCCTTCGTTCTCAAATAGCGTAAAAATATGGTATATCAAGGTTGTGGACCCTATAGAGGTCACAATTTTTATCTGATTTTGTTGAAACTTGAAATGTAAGTTTATAACCCAAAGATCTCGGCTCCTTTCGATATTCGCGCATTCGGAACGTAACTTCCTGAATTATGGCCCCTGATTGTACGAAAAATCGCGATTTTAGCTTGTGGAGCCCATAGAGGTCATAATTTTTATCCGATTTAAAAAAAACGTATTATTATATCACCGTTAGACCCCAAGGACGACTGAGTTTAAATTTCGTGAAAATCGGCCCAAAATTGACAGACAAAATGGCCATCCTTCGTTCTCAAATAGCTATCAAATAGCGTAAAAATATGGTATGTCAAGGTTGTGGACCCTATAGAGGTCACAGTTTTTATCCGATTTTGTTGAAACTTGAAATGTAAGGTTGTAACCTAAAGATCTCAGTTCCTTTCAATATTCGCGCATATCGGACCGTAACTTCCTGAATTATGGCCCCTGATTGTACGAAAAATCACTTTCTTTTTAGCTTGTTCTCTATCCATCTCTCGAAAATGTGGGCGTATCCTGCCTGGCAGCCGCTGGTTAGCTTGTGGGCCCCTGTAGAGGTCACAATTTTGATCCGGTTTTAAAAACCGTTTAAATATATCACCGTTATACATATTGATGACTGAATTCAAATTTCGTAAAAATTGGATCGAAACTGTCCGACAAAATGGCTGCTCCTTGTACGCAAATAATGTAAAAGTATGTAATGCCAAGGTCGTGGACCCTCTAGAGGTCATAATTATTATCTGATTTTGATGAAACTTAAAATATGTTTATATACCGAAGATCTGAGTCCCTTCGATCTTTGCACATTTCAGACCATAACTTCCTGGATTATGGCCCCAGATTGTACAAAAAATCACATTTTTTTTTTAGTTTGTTCTCTATCCATATCTTGCAAAGTGTGGGCATATCTTGCCTGGCAACCGCTGGCTGTCCTATTTGGATGAAACCGTGATGGGTTTGATTTTGGTGTGCATGGTACCATCCGTTTCTGAGTTAGGCCCACTTTTCTGTCCGAAAGATCTCGGTTCCAATTGATATTTGTGCATATCAGACAGTAACTTTCTAGATTATGCCCCAGATTGTATGAATAATCGCATTTTTAGCTTGTAGAGCCTCTGGAGGTCACAATTTTTATCCGATTTTAAAAAACGTTTAATGTATTTCGATGAAACCTGAAATGTATCTTTATATCCCAAATATCTCAGTCCATTTCGGTATTTGGCATTTCAGACCATCACCTGCTGGCCCCTGATTGTACGAAAAATCGCTTTTTTTTTAGCTTGTTCTCTATCCATCTCTTGTGAAATGTGGGCGTATCTTGCCTGGCAACCGCTGGCTGTCCTATTTGGATGAAACCGTGATAGGTTTGATTTTGGTTTGCATGGTACCATCTGTTCCTGAGTTAGGCTCAATTTTCTGAAAACCTTGCATACGTGGTAGAGGCTATAGTTTTATCACATGATCTCTATACACAAGATTAAATATTTCCTAATACAAGTGTTCGATTTAAGTAGACACCACAGACTATAAAAACTACATACTTAAAATGCCTGCTTCCAACCAGAATGTGCTTAACTTGACAGAGTTGACATTTAGCTTCAAGATTATTCGAAAATGCATGGGCAATATGAGAGTGACTGACACACCTTCTGTTTCTCTTGTAGGAGTGCATTGTTAAAATTATTTTTTCTAGCAAGGAGAATCATAACACCTATATATGTATATGGCAAGTCTCAGAATTTTGTAAGCGGTATATCTGGAGTTCCTGGTAAAAAACTGGTCATTTCTTTCATTGATGATTTTGGTATTGGATCAACCGATTCCTGTTTTAATGATTACTTACAGATTGCTGGCAAAAAGTATGTAAACACACGAACACATACACATAGAACATTAGCTACATGTTGTATACATGGGACTAAAATCAAGTATTCAAACAGAAGTTTTGATACTGTGATAGGAATCACAATGATACATCTATATACAAATTAAAAACAAACAGTCTATAAAATTAAAAACAGAGCTAGAGAGGAAGAGACACAGTTTAATGTCAACTCGACAACTTCGGGACTAACATGGTATCATTTCATTTCAATAATTCATTTGTGGGTTGGGGTCTTTAGCTGCGGGAAGAAACAGAAGGAAACGATAGCTACAAGGTTAGGCATGGGACTCTGCTCTCCGTCATGATAATGTCATGTAGAAGTGTTATTAGATCGTAACCACATCACTTGACTCAATGACAGACTTTATGATCTAAAGTGCACATGTTAAACTATTAAACTCTTACGAGTATCAATGATGACCAATGCAAAAGAGACACAAAACAGCTTGTTTGTTCTTTTAAACACACCTTTATATTTACCATTTGTTATTATATGCAGATATTGTGGCAACAAGGCTCCAGCAGACATCATGCTTTCAACAGGCCTTGGTACTCAAGTACGCTTTGTTACTGGTCGAATAAACCAAAATGTAGGTTACACATTTACATATCAATATATAGGTAAGTACTGCTGAATATTAAGTACTGTTGGCAAGGAAGTTTCTAGTGATGATGCCATGAAAGTTCCCCAGAATTTTCCAGCCTGGTTTCCCCTTGTCAAGATAACGTGCTCGGCAAGAAAGTCTCTTATTTATATGGTACAAAAAAACTGTGTTCCCTTGTATATGTAGGCAGTCAGGTAAAAGAAGCTTGAGACATAATTACACTCAGCACACTGCATGGGGTAAGTCGGGTTGGGGTAAGTCGGGTTGGTGCACAAAAATAGGATATTAAACCCCATTTAATTTCATCTTTGCAAAAAGTTTTCTTTGCGCGAGAACTGCAATGTTTTCATGTGGTCTAACAAGATGTCTTGCTCTTGGCACTTTACATTCAATCATGGAAACATCACAATTTTGTAGAGAAATTTGTTAGATTTCAGGCATACACACATTTTCCTGTTCTCTATATGATTACATGGTGTATCTTCTGTTGATGTCAGTTTACTCAGAATTTTCCATATATTTTATATAGATGATATACCAGATAACAATCCTTGTAAAAATGGAGGAACTCGCACTTCAAGTGAAACCTGTACTTGTAGGACTGGATTTCTAGGACCTACTTGCCAAAGTGAGTACCATAAACACAATTTTAAATTCTGCACATAAAGATATTGCCATAAAATACATTTCTTGTTTGTGGACACTCTACACACTACACCCTTGTTATTACATACTTTTACACTATTTGCATATGAGGAGCAACTATTTTGTCTGGCAATTTTAGTTCAGTTTTCACGAAAGTCAAACTCAATCATTATTAGAATGTAACAGTGATATACTAATGTCCAAAAGAAAGTATACACTGTGCATTTCGTCCTGCTTCAAACAAAGTCGTTTTTCCATTGTATGCGGTATTTGGGTACGATGTCAATAATTTGTTGTTCTATTTATTTACTGAGAAATATTGAGTTTGGACGAATGAGACATGTGCAGTGTAGTTTTATCACATTTTATTGATTCAAACAAAACTTAGTCATATTTTTAGTGTGTATACTTTCTTTTGGACATTAGTATATTTTGAAAAGTTTTTAAAATGAGATAAAAATTGTGATCTTTAGAGGGACCACACGCTAAATGAGGGATGTTATGAAAATTAGATGAAAATTGTGACCTCTTAGAGTGTCCACAAATCAAAAATATTGTTTTTCGTACAATCAGGGACCATAATCCATGAAGTTACTGTCCAATACATGCCAATATGGAAAAGAACCAATATTTTTTGAAGATAAAACCTATATTTCTAGTTTTGTTAAAATTGTTACTTGTAGAGTGTCCATAAACAAATTGTGGACGGACAGTTACAGGCACAATGTGGGCGTATAAAAAGCATTTAAATATATCAAAATCAAATTACAATTGTGACTTGTAAAGTGTCCATAAACAAATTGTGGATGGACAGAGGCGACGATAATATACCGTAATACGTCTATATGAAAATGTGGGCGTATAAAAAATGTTTAAATATATCACCATTACATCATAATGACGGTTGAGTTCAAATTTCGTGGAATTGGACCAAAACTGTCTTACGAAAAGGTCGCTCCACATTCACAAAAAGTGTAAACGTATGTGATACCCACATTGTGGAACCTGATTTATATATCAAAGATCTCGGTTCCTTTGATATTTGGACATATCAGACTGAAACTCCCTCAATTATGGTCCCTAACTGTACGGAAAATTTGGTTTTTAGCTTGCGAACCTTCTAGAGGTCACAATATTTATCAGATTTTGTTGAAACGCAAGATATATGTTTATATCCCAAAGATCTTGGTCATCTTCGATACTGGTGCGCATTGAACGGTAACTTCTTGGATTATGGCCCCTGATTGTAGCTTGTTCTCTGTCCATCGCTTGCAAAATGTGGGCATATGTTGCTTGTTTTTGCTACCGGGAGCTGCCGTGGCTCAGTAAGGTGCTGGCTCATCACTCACTCACAGGTCCCAGCTTTGATCCCATTGTTGGCTGAGAAAGTTGCCCCTTGTCATGGTGCAGGATGAAGAGTCTGGCAAGAAACATCGTCCAGTTCAGATAGAACACAAAAAAAAATGTCATTGTTGGAATTCAATTGCTGTCTGGGCAAAACTACCTACATGTTGATTATTAATTGGTGCAGGTGTTTTAATCCATTCTAAATCACGGCCATCTGATGGCCTAGAGACTTTATTATGGACTTGTAATGAAATAACCTAAGTATTAATTTAAATAAAATTTAAAACCACAAATAAAGATATGTAATATGCAGATTTAGCTCATACTGAGGATGTTATTGGTTAGTATATGACAAATATAATGAATTATTATTGTTACAGATACACCATTAATAACATCACCTGGAATTAACAAGAAACAGGAAACAACTTTCAACCTACTCGGATCTCCAGGAAAAGAGCTTGTTCTTGCGTTTAATGATTATTTTAGAACTCCGGGTAGAAATAGTATAGATTGTAGCAAAGATTATGTGGAGATTGGAAACAACAGGTAGCAGATTTCGTTTTATTTCCTATCAAACCCACATTCCATCATCCACCAATATAGACACATCCTCTCATCTTGCCATTTGGTTCTACTAAATCTATATCACAAGAAATTACATTTGTTTCAGATTTCATTCGCAACTTCTAGATGAATTCATGGCACTAGTTCCCTCTTTGTATACTCATTTCACACCTGTGGTTCTGAGAAACTGCCTGTGCCCTTCAACTGTCACACCGCTAAGCTTGTGAGCTAAACTAGGTGGAAAAGAAGATCATTTCTGGGCTTTGGTGGTCTAGGGTAATACTTCCAAGAAGAGAGCCAGGGCCTATTTTCACTGGACACGAAAGGACATTGCTCAGGCCAGTGCAGCTGACATGATTAGCACTCACTTTAAAAGCTATACTGGGGGTGTATATGGGATGAACCAAGAAAAATGATCTTAGGCAGATCTTCTGGACCAGCCTTCACCTATTAGCATCACTGATATTTGTCAGCAGCTAACTAATTGCAGATATAAGTCAGAATGTCATGCTATGCAAATGCTATGAATTTGATCTCACATGCATGATTAGATATATATCCCAATTAGTAGTCTACATTAAAAGTGCATATACTTTTGTGTTGGTCCATCAATCATAGTAAATGTTATTTGTTTTTGTATTGATATTTTCATATTCTCTTAACTGGCACAAGGAAACATTGAAATTAAATTTTTTACTATCTTGATTAAAAACATATAAATACATATTACAGTCTTCTCAATCAGTCCAGTAGATAAAATTATGTGATACAAAATGTTTGACCTAAGTTGAAAATGGCAACCAAAATCTGCCTCACTAGTATTGCAAAAACATATGGAGAATTTTACAGGGCAGAATAAATCTAATCTTTATATTTCGTGACCACTACAATAATGGGTTTTATTTCAGATATTGTGGAAATAGGGCGGCCCCGTCACCAATTACAATACCTACAGGTAGAGGAACAACAGTAGTTTTTAAATGTAGCGGTGAAATATCGTACAGGACTAAACTGAGTCACGTTTATACAGGTAATACAAATATCATCAGTGAGACATTGTGAGAGATACTAGCTCTATTCACATTGGTATTAAACATATTGTACAGTCACTGTTTTATTGACGAAACTGTTAGCAACGTGTGACATCTTAATAGACAAACTGACACTGGAATTTGCCTATATTGCAGGGCATTTTTCTGGCTTCAAATGTTATATGATTAGTCCGGGGTCACGATGGCTAAGTGGGTAAGACATTGGCTTGATAGCCTGGAGGTTGGGTGTTTGATCCCTGCGTGGTCTCCCCCCCCCCCCCAGTCTTGTCAGTGATGCAGGACGGAGGGCCTGACAAGTACAGCTGTCTAAACATTCGGATGGGAGAAAAAATCGAGGTCCCATGTACACATAAAAGATTCTTGACAGTTGGAATTTGATGTAAGAGTAGGCTGTAGTGCCGCTGTCTGGGCAAAATTTCCCTCTTAGCACACTATATGCCGTATGCCCGTCATCATTAGCCCAGTTCGGAGTAGGACGTTAAACCCCATTTCATTTCATTTATATGATTGACTAATCAGCCCCCTAGACTGTCAGATGGCTTGGATATCATGTGGATTAGACAATACCCGGCATATCTGTGTTAAACCTTTATATGACCAGATAAGCAAAGATTTTCTGAAAATGCATGACGTCGCTCATGGAGATTGACAATTTCAAAGGACTGATAATATAGTTAAACAAAGTGTTCTTTTCTTATATATTAAAAAGTCTTATTTGGATTAATAAAAGTAATACAATACTGATACAAATTTAATTGCATCTACTGTCTAAAACAGGATAAAGGTAGCCATTCATAACTTATTTCAGTAAATATTGCATGTTGCCTTTCTAAGCTTTCTTTCATTTTTTTCAGAAACGTAATCAGTATAAGAGAAATCTGCTGCTAAACATAATACATGGAATTACTGTGTGTATTTTTAATGATTCTGGAAATGAAATATACTCAGGAATTGTCATCGGAATAGTTGTTTTAACAAAAAAGAAATAATTCCTACTTTTACAGACATCTAAAACAATGGTATATTAATCTGTGACCAACAAATAAATAGAGTATATGCAACTTTGTCTTCATTCTATACAGCAATTCTTCTTTTAAGTGCCTGCCAATGTGTACACAGGTTTTGTTTTTTGGTGCCACTCAAATGACAGAAGCTGTTCCTTCTCAAGGGAAACCATGGTGAAAAATCCCAAGGAATTTTCTTGACCAACACCAGGATTGAACCACGGACATCATAAGCTGTGTCATTGAGTCAAGTGGCATGATTTACATTACAATGAGTAGGGTTACCTTCTCCCTTGAGTGGGATAAACACCATTTCTGTTGCTCTCTCTTTTATCCACACATATTCACTATAAAAAAAACCCAAATAAAAATTCATACATTATAAAAGTGATTGATTACACCTGGTCCCCTGCTTTCTGAAAACTGTTTAGTTAGATAGTAGTTAGACAGCCTGGTTTAAATAGCGTTCATTGTCTTAGGTCTCGGTGTTCATGACAAACATGATTATCATTCATACGGCCACAGACAATTACAGGATATTAAAGATCCCGAAATCAACAGAACCAACATGGGGCTCAGATGCCGAAACTAATTTTAATAATTGGACCAATATGTCTTTTGATAAGACTGATTGTTATTATATATGGATGCATGGCTT
Source organism: Patella vulgata (assembly GCF_932274485.2). Lineage (NCBI taxonomy): Eukaryota > Metazoa > Mollusca > Gastropoda > Patellidae > Patella > Patella vulgata. The sequence goes on from NC_065881.2 coordinate 21,155,379, forward strand.
GGGCATCTGTATTTGCCCATTATTCAAGAATATTGGCCTTTATTTGGTGGTTTCTTTAACTGGATCTCTGTCCGCTAGATTCCTCTGGTGGGTGGTAACTAAGTAGAATTTGTTAATATTGTCCACGATTATATTTACCAGGTCAGAGCCATTCTCCTTTTGGTAATTGAGCAACAACTTCTATTCTATCGTGTGAAATGGATATTTGTACTTCCACAATTTCATGTGGATGTATACTGCCGTCACCCCTTTCCGTATGTCTACAGGTCACAATTTTTAGTCGATTTTGACGAAAGTTAAAATACATGTTTATATCCCATAGACCTGGGTTCATTTTGATAGTGGAAAGTAACTACTTCATGGATTATGGCCCCTGATTGCCCGAAAAAACATCTTTTTTATACGCCCAACGTGTCTGTCCGATCAGATCACGTTTGTTTTTATCTGATTTTGCTGAAGCTTAAAATGTATGTTTTTGTCCCAAAGATCTTGGTTCCTTTCAATATTTATGCATATCGGACCGTAACTTCATCAATTATGGCCCCTGATTGTAGGAAAAATCACGTTTTTAGCTTGCGTATCCTGTAGAGGTCACAATTTTTATAAGATTTTGTTGAAACTTAAGATATAAGTTTATATCCCAAAGATCTTGGTTCCTTTTGATATTGGCATTCATGTATGCGACGGTAACTTCATGGAATATGGCCTCTTGACCTGATTGAACAAAAAATCAAATTTTAGCTTGTGGACCCTGTGGAAAATTATGTAATAAGCAGGTATACCAAGCTTGTTCACCCACTAACTAGAGACCACAATTTTTTTCTGATTCAGATGAAACTTGACGTATTCTTGGATGTGGTGTGCGTCCTACCTTCCGTTCTAGAGCTATCCCACCTGCCACTTACGCAAAATCTGAAACATGCAAAAAGTTTGTGGACCCACCAGATGCCACAATTTTTGTTCGATTCAGATAAAACTTAAAACATGCATTCAAAATCAAAAGATCTCAGAAGAATTTGATTTTGGTGTAAATCTGACCCGAGTTATTCTCACTTTTCAGAAAACTTTGTGAATGTGATAAAGGCTGTATTTTTTAACAGGTTTTTTTATTTGAAGCATGCATTGGGGTCTTAACAGGTCAAACCTGAGCAGTAATCAGTGTTCCATGACCTTTTGTTCTAGAGTTATGTCCCCTTCACTGAAATCTTTCCGAATGTCATACAGGAGATTCAACCAATCCTTTTCAGATTTTGTGTGAAGCATTAAGTTCATGGGAGACCTGGACCTTATTGATATTCAGCATTCCACAAATTTCAGTTGCAGAGTTATCTACTCCCCACCCCTGTTAAAAAACCTTCTGAATGTGATAGAGGCAACGATTTTTAAAGGATTTATTTCAAATTTGGAGTGTAGCATTAGGGTCATGAAAACCTTATGAATGTGATATCATATAGGTTACAGTTTTTAACAGGCTTATTTCTAATCCGATTTGAAGCATTGGAACAATGAGAGGAAGACCCCTATTTTCCAGTTCTCTGTCCATCTATTGCAAAATGGGGTGTATCTTGCATGACAACTGCTAGTTTTAAAATTAAAGATGCAGTATGTAAGATTTAGATAAGCTGGTTGTTCTTGCTATAATAATATACACAACAGGAAAAGATATGCAACACCCCAAATTGAATAGCCTACAACAGTACTAGTGGATAATCAGATGCTATGCTGGCTGTTTTACGTTTTGAAAGTTATTCAATCTTCCTAAAGTGGCTCAAGGAAATGCTAATCTGACAATGAAAGATAACTAAATTTTAAGTAGAGGATTTAATGTTATTCTTTTGAGTTCAAAAATAGAAGTGGAAAATAGTTGAAACTGGTACAGGTTCTGCCACCTTCCGTTCCATTATTACCCTCTAGAGGTTATAGTTTTTAACCAATTTTTTTTCCAATTTTGTGTGCCGCACCTTAATTAAAATCGCTGGTTTTTAAATCAGAAAATAACTGTGACCTATAGAGGGACCACAAGCTTAAAACGCAATTTTTCATACAATCAAAGGCCATAATTCGGGAAGTTACGATCCGACATGCGCGAATCAAGATCTTTGGGTTATAAACATGTATATTTCAAGTTTCGTCAAAATCGGGTGAAAATTATGACCACTAGAAGTCAACATCCTTGAAATACCATATTTTTACACTATTAGCTTACGAGGGGCGGTCATTTTGTCCGGCAGATTTGGTCCGATTTTCACGAAATTCGAACTCAACCATCATTAGGGTTTAACGGTGATATATTCAAACAGTTTTTTTTTTAATTGGATAAAAATCAGTTTAAAAGTGTGATTTCTAGTGTCCACAACCTTGATATACCATATTTTTACACTATTAGCTTACGACGGGCGGCTGTTTTGTCCGGCAGTTTTGGTCTGATTTTCACGAAACTCGAACACAATCGTCATTGAGGTTTAACGTTGATATATTCAAACGTGTTTTTTTTTTTAAATCGGAATAAAATTGTAACCTCCATACACAAGCTAAAAAAAACGTGTTTTTTCGTACAATCAAGGACAATATTTCAGGAAGTTACTGTCCGGTATTCGCGAATATCGAAAGGAACCATGTCTTTGGGTTATAAACTTACATTTGAACAAAATCAGATAAAAATTGTGACCTCTATAGGGTCCACAAGCTAAAAACGTGATTTTTCGTACAATCAGCGGCCATAATCCATGAAGTTACGGTCCGATACATGCCAATTTCGAAAGGACCAGAGATCTTAGGGAGATAAACCTTTATCACCCAATAATACATTCTACAGTAGATATCGTTTGTGTGATATAATTCATAATCTACTGCGATATCTCATTAGGAAATATCACTTTACATGAATTTGATTAGCCAGTTGAAAAGGAACTACTTTTTTTTATTTTCAAAGAACAGTTCATTTCTTATTAAAAGTAACTTTTTTTAATATTAAAAATGAACTATTGTTATTCAATTGACCTTGATGGAAACACTGGGTCAATATAAAGGACTTTGCAATGGTTGAATTGCTGTCAAAAAATGATGTATCTCTACGCCATAATGTTCAGTAAAAGTTAAATCTACAGCAAAGAATTATATTTATCTATTTGTGCATGTAAGAAGGGATTGGGTGATAAATAAAATCTCCTACTCGTCTTTTTTGATATCAAAAAATATCAACACTCGTTGATAAAGTAAAAAAAAAAATCGACAGATCAGCCTCGTTTTTTGTTATTTTATCAACTTGTGTTGATATTTTTTGATATCAAAAAAGACTGGTAGGAGATTCTCTATATATTTCAAGTTTCGTTGAAATCGGATAAAAATTGTGATCTGTAGAGTATCCACAAACAATTGTGGACGGACGGACAGGGGTGACGACAATATACGTCCACATGAAAATGTGGGCGTATAAAAATAAGTGTAGAATGGACAACAGTTAGGACTGTCCACATAATAATTGATTAGAAATTACAATAATTCTTTTAAAAAGGAAATAAAAATCACTTTATATTCACCCATATATTACATTAATATATGCACTTTTATACCCATTATTATCTCATATTTTAATGTTCCAAAGAATAGTCCATTAAAATAATTAATCGATTATCCCAGAAATCACCACATGCTAGTTATTAATAAAATATTAAGTGATGGATAATGGCCTCAGACTGTCCATTATGTAAATAGAAAGAACCACTGAGGGGCGTTAGCCCCGAAGTTTTTCTTTGTATTTACATAATGGACAGTCGACTGAGGCTATTATCAAACTTAAAACATAGTACCATAGAGATACAAATAATGGATAGTTTTCTAAAACAACATGCCATAAAATAATGGATATATTCTTAAAACAACATGCACATGCCCATGAATGCATGTGACAAAACACTCCAGTCATACAATGCAAGCATACACAGACAGTCCAAAATATTCTACACGTAAACCACATGTTTACAACGGTTTAATCTCACTGTGCCCCCCAATCAACTGGTGTTATAGGGTAGTGGTGTGAAAATTTAAGTAAACAAAGGATTATAGACTGTATCCGTATTAGTACGGGGGGTTGGATGGCTGAATGGTTAGCGTGCGCGCGCTGTATCATAAAGTCTGTCATTGAGTCAACTGGCGTGGTTTCGAATCCCCGGTTGTACGTGACAAGGAGTAGGGTCGCCTGTCCAACCTCGTGGGTTTCCTCCCACTGCTAAAGACCCCTACGCGCAAGCGAATTATTGAAATAAAATTAAAACCATATGTTAGTCCCGAAATGACCTAGTTTGTGTCGAGTGGACGTTAAACCCCATTTCTCTCTCTCTCTCTCTCCTTATTAGTACTGTTCACCTAGATAAAATTTAATTATTTTAATGATTAAAATATATAAGTTATAGTTCACGTGTCATCGGTTAACGAGTATCTTAAATATTATTCACCTACCTTTCATTCAGACAGTACTCATAAATCAATCAAATATATGATTAGAAACTCACTATCATTATATAAGGATAGTTGCCCCCCACCCCCCAATTACATTATATCTTTTAAAACAGCTCAAGTTCGCATACGGTTTATTCCTAATTCTCAAGGAGGTCAAAATTTAGTTAATTTGGGGTATAAGTACAGACTAAAAAATACGAACCCAATAGCACCCATTGGCGATGTTGCAAAACGACTTGTCCCGCAACGATCAACACATCAAATGGTATGGTAAGAAGCTACGGTCAGAACCACAACCATCCATCCGAGGAGAATGCTATTAGAGTACAAGTAAAATGAAGAAGACCGGAACAAGCCACCCAAATATATTTAAATTTATAAACATTGTGTTAAAAGAGCAGACTTTTACTGAAAATACAATAGTTCAATTGGAAAACGATTGCCTCCTAAAAGGCGAATATATATAATAGTGGAAAAATCTATTAATGATCTAAAAATCGAACTGTTAAATGGAGTAAAAAGTGCAATTGAATATACTGACGCCATATCACATTTAGTAGGGTTATGATTTATGTTTGATACATGTATTTGTTGTTACTTTTATCACCATTGTATTCGATAATCCCCTTGCTTGATTAATCCCCCCATGAGAACAATAGCAGGGGGCACAGTGAGATGTCCCCTTTACAACACAGTCGAAAACAAATATTAATAATGAGAATATATGTGATAAGCATTTGGATACTGATTACATTGGTAATGTACTCGATATGGAAGATAATAGCCGTTAAAGTTGTGATGTTCTTGATATGGGGGATAATAGCCGTCAAAGTTATGACGGAAAGGCTGCTCACGAGAATGATTTAGATATTGATAATTTTCTTAATACTGTGGTTAATATGGAGGGTTCTAGCCGTCCCAATTTTGATTTAAAATTTAATATATACTCTGATATAAGTGACAGGACACAGGATCAAAGGCACAAACCAATTCACGAAATTCAAACCCAACTGTCATTATGGTGTAACGGTGATATATTTGAATGTTTTTTTTTATAATCGGATAAAATTTGTGACCTGCATAGGTTCCACAAGCTCAAAACACTTCTTTTTTGTTCAATCCGGTGCCATAATCCAGGAAGTTACGGTCCGATATGCGCCAATATTGCAAGGAATCGAGATCTTTGGGTTATAAATACACATGTTCAGTTTCATCAATTGGGCTAATAATTGTGACCCCTAGTTTGTACAGTCAGTGGCCATAATCCATGAAGTTACGGTCCTATACAAGCCAATATCGAAAGGAACCAAGATGTTTGGGATATACCTATATTTAAAGTTATGACCTGTAGATTGTCCACAAAGAAGGTGTGAAAATGTGGGCGTATAGAAACGTATCATCGATCTAGTGCCAAACGTACTATTAAACGGATAAGTGACATATAACGGACGGATTTAAGTGGAATTCTTTATGTAGACAAACACGTGAAATCAACATTCGGTCATGTGACATTTCGGTAACTATGAGGTTTTAAAGTAATTTCATTTTCTGTAATTTAATTTGTTCAGAGAATAAATTATCCCAAAATACATGTTCATTTTTCAGATACGTGTCCAATATTGGTATTTTCTTAAACAATCGTCAATTATTTATAAAATTGTCCATTATTTATTGAAAAACTGTCCATTATTTATTGAAAATAATGGACAGTTTTATAAATAATAGACGATTGTTTAAGAAAAGCGTACATTCTCCTATATAATGGTTAAAAACATCAAAGGGTGACGTCATATCTATGTTTTAAATGTAAAGGGTAGCTACTTTTTGTACTTCTATTTTTTATATTTGCTCAAGATAAAAAAAACCAAACATTCATGAATATCTAACCATGTATTATATGTCAAGGCCGCCCTAAATCCACTGAACCATGACGATAGGCTTGGTTTTTTGATCATCATAGTATATATATAGAATGTGTCTCGTTTATCCGTAGGGTAAATTGTTTATCACTGAAATAGTGAAATAAAGAGATCGCCTTTAGTGATTATAGAATTAATTAATTATCGAGGAGGCAATGCACAAACGAATACAATTAACTATAAGCAGTTTTAGATGCCAGCATGGTTGAGATTTGTTGGTGAGCGGAATGTTTTTACTCATAGTAAAGTAAGTATTAAATTACCACAAGGGCTGAATGTACCGCTATATGAGTCTATTATTAGTAGAAAGCGGTAAATATTTCGTGTACTAAATGTTATGGAGGTTATAGTAAAAAAAACCTCGCTTGCTATTTATTTCAAGACGGTGGCTCAAAATATAAGCTTATTTTATCCATTTTCCTGGCAAGAGCTATAGTCTCTCCGATGGGACTGAAAACTGATGTCCCGTGTACACATTGGCGTGCACGTTAAAGACCCCTTGGCAGTTGAATTCGATCTAAGAGTAGGTCGGGCAAAATTTCTCTCATAGCACATTGTATATGGCGCTTGCTGGTGTTCATTAGACAAGTCGTGGTAGGACGAAAACACGAATTTATTTATATCTACCAGTTTTGCCTGAATTGTATCCTTAAGTTCGTTTTCCGTAAATTGTTCCGTGCTGATCCATATTTTTTTTCCGAGAGACTGCGGGAATTAGAATATAACTCTGCGTATAAGGATCATGGACTTTATGGAACCCGGGGCATCAAAACCACACTAAGACGGGAATGATAAGTGTCTCCTTGCTGCCATTTTATTCAGTCACGAAGAAGGAATAAATGTCGCCATACAACGAACAGTCGTCAAATATCATCCGATCTGGTTGTATGGATTAGTTGTATCGTGCAAACGCCGCTTTACCTGTGGCGTCTTGTCATAGGGAGATGCTTATTGTAGGCCGGTTGGGGGGGGGGGGGGTATCCAAAATCCACAATGGTGGCTTTTTATAATTAATGAGTATTTTCGGGGAATACTAACCCTAATCCTCTTTAGAGAGGTAAATTCAATCCAAGTTTAGTCTTCTAAAAACGTTAGGGTTAGTATTCCCAAAATACGGTTTCATATTTTGGTCAAGGGTCACGCGAGTTGTAATCGGGGCTTGCCCCTTAACCTTGTACTTTTAAGTCTATATCAGAGTACGTAAACTTCTCATTTAATTTGTTAATAAAATGATATTTAAATTAACAAAATACTTTTTTAGTTAACTTTTTTAGTATTTGAAATGACAAAATGATAGATTATTTAAAATAAAATTGTTTTGTAAAAGTAGAGTTATTGATATGGCAATATTTACCATGCTAGGGCCAGTCTCCTTTCGGTAATTGAACAAAAACTTCTATTACCGTTTAAAATTAATTTCTATATTTCCATATTTGGACGTAGGCGTGTTATGCCGATGTCCGCTCGTAGAGATGTTATGATAATGTTTACACACGACTACACACATCAAACATGTTTTTGAGTATTCGGGAATACGACGGAAGATGTTAGGAGTGGGCGGGAATTTCAGATCAAAAACCCTGTCCTCTCACATTTAAAGTAGCAATATTGCTATTGATTTATAAAAAAACAAGCCCATTTTGTAGTCACAACATACTATGTTACGGTTGTCTACAAACTTATTGAATCTTACAAACCTTCGCATTTCTCAAATACACAATGTTTGAAAACTTAGATACACTATGTAAGATATAGATAAAGAGCTGGTCGTTCTTGCTATAATAGTTCAAAAATAGATAATGCAAAATGAATATATTTAAAATTTCATTCAAATTACTTTATTCTGAGCGAATATATTAGCCTTTGCAGGTTTGACAGATGTGTGCACAGATTGTAACCGCGGTACTGGTTGTTCGAAGCCTAGCCTCGCTTCACCATTTTAAGATTAAATTATTAAAAGGTTGAACCATCGGACCTATCGATGATAAGTTAAGGTCTGGATAAGTTAATTAATGTCTAATTAATAATTTAGATAAAATTTCAGGCTTAAAGAAAGACCTGCAATAGGCAGATTTAGCTCTTGCATAGGCCCTAGTATAGTGTATGTTTAAATTCGCTGCCAATCAAAATAACGTGTAGCATGCCATGTTTTAGTGAGATAAGAAATGGCCATATTTCGAGAATACAAGTATTATATCTGTTAAAGATATCTTCCCACGTACAAACTGGGTGAATTGATGATATATTTGGAATACAAACTTATTCAAACTCATTATCTATCAAAAAATTTGCTTCAAATCCTTCTCAAAACATTGTATTCGCGAGGGAATACCCCTGCTATAAAAAATCTATTAAAAGAAGCCATGTTTGTGTCATGTGACTTGGCTGACACGGTATCTAGCAACGGAGAATTCAATGCACATACAAGACGATTTTGTCTTTAATCGCTGTCCATTTATCATATATAGGCTATCAAAGCCTAAGTAATTACCGGATTATCCACTGCCCACGTCATTTTTCCATAGTTTTTATCTCAGAAACTGTTGTACGTTTAAGCCCACCATCAAGTTTATCAACACTGCCCCAAGCGCTCACTAACGTTGAGAGATCAGACATTCATTGCGTCCAACCTTTGACGTCACTCGATCAGACATCCCTAATCGTCGGGTTTGCTGTTAGGTTAACCCTTAGATTTTTGTCCTGTATCCGCTCCATGGGTGTTTTTCAGGAAATCCGTTATTTTTCTAGTAAGATTGGCTGTTTCTACTTTCCATACATACCAAAATTGCCATACTGGAAAAAAAATACCCGATAAATGCTTCTGTAGGAAAGTATCTTTAAAATATTCAAATGAATATTCATATTCAATAGAAGGCTAGTTGATAACAACGTATTATTGCGACTGACAAACATATACTGTCATTGGGGAGGGGAGGGGGGCGGTTACATCTTAAAGTCTGTCATTGAGTCAACTGGCGTGGTTTCGATTACCCCGTTTTCCTCCCACTGCCAAAGACTCCTACGCGCAAGAACATTATTGAAATAAAATTGAACAATATGTTAGTCCAAAAATGACCTGGATTGTGTCGAGTGAACCCCTCTCTCGCTCTCTCTCTCTCTCTCTCTCTCCCTCTCTCTCTCTCTCGTGTCACTTTAATGTTCTGTCACATGGTGTGAATTTAATTACACTAAATTAATGGATTCCGGTTATCTTTCCTGTATCTCACACTCGTCATGTTATTGTCCTATTTAGATTTTGTGTTGAGATATAGCTGTATGTGCTTTATTTAATCAAGGGGATAATGGATGTTATGCATGTATTGGTTGTATAGCCTTTAATTAGAAAATGAAATGATATGGTGTTTAACATACTACCTGTTCTGCACCGACTAATGAAGGTGGACGTAAACCTACACCATACAGTGTGCAACGACATAAATTACGCGCACGCCAATGTGTACACGATACCTCGGTTTTTCGTCCAACCCGAACGACTAGACGCTGTGCTACACCACTGACAAGGAGAAACCATGCTGGAAATTCTCGAGGAACTTTCGCGGTCTGGTTAGTGAGCCAGGGCCTTACTCACTGATCTACCGCGACTTCTCTTTTGTTAGGGTTATTTAAAGCGATAATAAAATGTATTAAAATAAAGCCTTAAAATAGATGGTATCTATAAACAGTTCTACCTTGTTAAAGAATAATCCTATTAATCCTATAATTCACTATTGCCCGTTGAGAAATTGGCAAAAATATCATTTTCAACTTCAAATTCAAACGTTTGAAGATAGCTATTCCACAGGGGAATAGAAAAACAAGGGAGGTAATTGTGTTATTATTTCCGGGGTGAATGATTTTTAAGTGTGAGAATGATACCTATGATCGTATAATAGTGAGTTGACAACCTATTGAGCAAAAGACAAAGAAATAATTATGTTTTGACTTTCTTAGAAAATATGAAATTCTCGCTTTAAAGTCTCAATACCACTCTTGCTGTAACTGAATAATATGTCCCAATCTTTATTCTGGTCAACAAATTGTACTATTTTAGAATATTTCAATTAATTGATGACACAAATTTCATCTTAACACACCTTATTTAAAAATTTTGAAAAATTCAACATGGTTTGAAACGTCTAACGTAAACCTTTTCAAATGAAACTTCGATTTAAAAATATTTTCGAACCCTCTGGACAAGTAAAATAGGATGTAATGGATAATTTACACAACAGGTAGGACACTTAAACATTTATTTTCTGGAGCTTTCAAGCCAGCAAGAGTTTTATTGTCCCTTTAATAATCACGTGTTTGGTGTGTTATATGCATCGCTTGTAACCTTTCCGAACAGGTCATTTTACACTTTAAACTTACTTTAAAGCTGCTGGTCGTTATTTGACGGATTTTAAATCCTTTACAAATTACAATATTGTGAAAGTTAAATCTCTATGATGAATACCAGTCCAAAATAGTTCAATTCCATTTAGTATTTACAATGATGAATTAAAAATGTGTATTGGGTAAGATATTCTTTAATCCGACTGAATCTAAGACGAGGGATTATCTACCGTTGGTATTTTTTTATTATTATTTGTCCTAATAAAATATTAAACATTAATTAAGTACATTTTAGCGTAGGTTAAGCCACAAAAAATTAGATGTTATCTGAAAAATACAAATGACGCTCAGCAGCTTTAAAGAAAATCTTGAAAACATTGACGGGAAGTTGGTATTTTTAAACGTTTAAACCCCCAAGCCCCCACAATCATTTTGATCGGAAAAAAATCCTTAATTTAATTGAAGAAAGACGTACCAGACTGTAATGCTATTCAGACATATAGATAAGATCTTATGCAAATAAAGTATAAATTTATCAAATTCATACCGGCAGTTTGGATAAGAGGATTTTATCCACGCACGACCAGTTCCTTTGTGTAGAACGATATGAACAAACTACCGTTCGTTTATCTAATATGTGCTTTGCCGGGTGTCAGGTGTGTTTAGTCTTACTAGAACACTCGATACTGTATTTCTCAAGTGAGGAGTTAATGTATGAGTTTTGACACGTGAAATACCTTGTAGGAAGTAGATAGAACGATTCTAAAAACACATGTACGCGTTTTGCCAGTGAAAAAGTCAGTCTAATGCAAATGTAATGGGACCGTTTCCATGTAACCAGCCATAACGCGTACTCTTTTGTTCTTCTTAGTGTTTAATGTCCGCTTCCACCGAAGGTGATATCGCAGACAAGTCCTATTTTTCATTTTTATTATCTTAGCGCACGCTAAACCAGAGGAAACCAGAGTACCCGGAGTAAACCCACGAGGTTGAGAAGGCACATACGCTCACACCGGGGATCGAAACCACAGCCGCATGCCAGAGGTGACCGACCACTAGGCCATCCCAACCCCCCTTATAAAGCATACATGGAAACGGGCTTTATATAGCACTGTTACCACGTTGTTTCCGAACTTATTAAATTAAGATTGAGTTAAGATAACTTCATTGAGATTTATTAGACATAGATAATTTAACACATATTTACAAGAAAGAGAGAGAGACCCGATTTGTTCTAAATCATAGCTCAGTAGCTCACTTTAATTCGATATACAGTTCTACAAAATATATAATAAACAATTATGACACATGACAATTAAAATATAAAAAAATGCTTTTAAGTTGAGATCTAAAACAATAGTTTGTTTGTAAAGTCTGAATTAAATCTGACGTAATATAGCTATTGGTTGGATTAATAAATTTAGACAATAAAGTTCTGTAGCACAAGGGCTGGTTGACATTGGATTAGTAAAGAGTTTTACTCTATATATTTTTATCAGGACAATATGTCACCCAAGCCAATGTCTGATTAATTCAACGCGTATTTAACAGGAGAAATAATTAGGTGAAAAAAACCCCATACATTTAAAATAAACAACATTAATATTGGCAAAAATATTTTTACCACAATTGAAATGGGGTTTAACGTCTTACTGTTCTGCACCGTCTGGATGGGTTAATGAAGCCGGACATTGCCTGACATCGGTGCTATGGTCTAATCTTATTTAATTTCCAGCTGTCTTTTATGTGTTCTTCTTTGATTGGAATTTAGTAATTGAACATATTAACACAAGGTACAATTTTATGGATACACAATCACTGAGTTTAATACTAAGCGACGTTTCGACGAGGATACTCTCGTCTTTATCAAGAAACTACGCTTGGTATTAAACTCAGTAATTGTGTATCCATAAAATTGTACCTTGTGTCTTTTATGTGGTTTACACCGGACCAACTAGACTTTTTCCTTCAACAGACCTTCGGTACTGTGGCGGGGGTTATCCTGGAAAATCTCAATAGAACATCTTTCGGCCAACACCGGTGTTTAGTCTCATCCGAACGACTAGATTGTTTTCCATCCCAGGCTCTCGGTACTGTATAATCATTGACATGCGGCGGGGCTATCCTGGAATATCTCCAGCACCTCTTTCGGCCAACACCGGGATCGAACCCGGGAACTCATTGTTAGTGAGCCAACGCCATACCCACCGTGCTCACGTTATTACAAAAATGCCGTTTAAGGCGTTACATGGTGGCATGGGTTCCCGAATCTATGTGAAAGCTGTTCTCTTACCCAATCGAGTAAACTATGAACATTTTTAAAATATTTTGAAAATATATATTTTAGGATTTGAAGACACCTTTTGTTATGGATGTATAGCTGTTCACATGGGAAATCCAAGCATTTATTGGGAACTTTAACTGTAACCTAGACACCTGAAGATGCCATTTACCAAGATGGCGAGAATAGTTTTAGTGCTACTATTTCTTATGTATACCATTGACGAATGCGCTACTCAGGAGTTTACTAGCCCGGCGTTTACTAGCCCCTTTCAGTCGGTAAGAGGTAAATATCAAGATTTTAACTCAAAAGTGATGGATTTACAAGGTCAATACTGTGGTAGAGTTTGTGATAAGAAATTTCAATTCAGAGAGGGAAATGATAGATGTGCTCCATGTTTCTGTGACGTCGATTGTTATTATTATAATGACTGTTGTCCAGATAAACTGCTCTTTAACAAGAATCTAAGCGACGTAACTCCCAGGAAGCATGGATGTAGAAAAATCGTGTATAGTTCAACCCCAGAGTTTTCAAAAGTCATTGATGATTGTCCTAAATTCTACAGCAACCAGGAAACGACATCAAACTGCTATAATAATGATTCTTTACACTGGAAATATATTAATCCAGTTACAGATCAGAATACGAAACTAACCTACCGAAACAAATATTGCGCCATTTGTAATAATGCCTCAGATACTGTTAGGTGGTTAACGGAAACCAGTTGTCGAGACGACAGTGCCTATGGAAACTTAGTGAATACAGAGGAGATTTACTTTTCTGTTTTAAACAGTAATGTATGTTCACTGTCCTTTAAGTCTAGCACCGCGGGGTTTCCAGAAAAGAGAGCCTGTTCTACCACAACGCCACCAGTTTATACTAAATGTAACGAAACGGGACGATGGATATTCTACGATCAAGACGTGGAAACTGCGTGTCTTTTGTACACTAACGTCGTCATGGGAAAATACGGAAATTTATTCTGTCGACTGTGTAATGAGCGGATTACTTGGCAAAATCTCGAGATGGAGCCCCAAGAGAGGGTCGAATTTGGAAGACTGAGCCTGGCCACGTTGTTGAATCTTGGAGATGAAGGAGACTCAACGAGAACAAGATCAAGATCCTCAGTTCCAGATAAAGAATGTGGTGTGGATGAAGTGATGGATCCCAAATCGGTAAATATATATATACTGACATCATACACGGTCCTGGTCAAACTTTGTTATCAAATCCCTTTTCTCAATACTAACCTTGCATATATATATATAGTAAAAGGTTATAGTTAAAGCTACTCTCAGGTGTTAGATATTAGAAATAAGGTTGTTTTAGGAAAGAAAACTAGGTTTTTGCGAGTACTTTCCGCTTTATTAAGTTTCTTCAGGCAAATTTTACCAATTCCAACAATTGATGTGGAGTAATAAAGTCATGGTTACAACAATGAACTATAATGGATATAATAATATGCACGATATAATTTAAAATTAATTTTTTTAAAACCAAAATTAAGACAACTACAACACCTTGAATTGAGCAATGGTTTGAATTTTTCAATAAAATATAAGTCCCTTGCTTCTAATAGGTCGTTGTTTTTGCTGTTTAATTGATATAACGGAAAGACATTAAAATTGCATTTGCCACAAACATCGAGGTATCGGCTCAGGGGTATCATCCTGTATAGCGGATTAAGAATATGTTGTCGATAGAGGTTCATTCTTAATCTTTGCATATTTATGGTCTTTCCGATATATCTACCCTTACAGACCGGACAAATTATAACATATATAATGTCATCGGATTTAATTTATAAGTCACTGGTTGTTTTACATGAAATGTAAAATTGTCCGTAATATTTATGGATGAACCTTCAATTATGATTGAACACGTTTTACATTTGGATTCATACACTTTTTAACGGTAGGTGTGATTTTAGTTGATTCGAATTTTGATGAGATTAGTAATTTTTTGCGAGTACGTTCTGCTTTATTAAGCTTATTCAGGCAAAGTAAAATTGAAGTATTTGAGGAAAAAAAAATTAATTCAATTTCTGACTAGTACTTTATTGTGTTAAAACGAATCGGCAGGCCATTTTATTGTGTTTCTATGCTATTACAATAGCTGGGACAATGTATAGTCGTTCGGATGGGACGAAAATGAAGTTCCCGTGTACACATTGGCGTGCACGTAAAAGATCTCTTCTCGGTTGGAATTCGATACAAGAGTAAGAAGTAGCGCCGCTTTCCGGGCAAAATTTCCCTCATAGCACACTGTATGGCATATATCCGTCTTCATCAGCCCATTTGGAGCAGGACAGTAGGACGTTAAACCCCATTTCATTTCATTCCTATTGAACAATGGAAGCCTTTTGCGACCATGCTATAATATCGCCTTTGACAATCCTCACGTTCTCACCCCCTCGCTCTCGGAAGCCCAATTCATAGGCATGTTCGCTGACTACCACCAACAGCACAGTATACCCCATATTCCTGAAGCAACGACCGCGAGTTTTACAACATCTAGCCGTTGCTCCAATACTCAACAATTCCCGAACTTTTGCGCTAGTTGTGTTTACACGTGACTAATTAGCATTGTCCAATCAGAGGTCGTGGCACATTACACACTGTAAACAAATATGGCGGCCTCCATAGAAAAAGAAATAGACAAGTTTACAGCCTATGTTGATCAGCCATGATTTCCAGCAACCTTGACATTGGTCGAACCTTGAACTTTGCAACTCGATTGTCACATGTAGACATTTTAGCTAGAAGCGCGAGACTTGATAATCGTAACGATATTTTTAAAGAAGGATTCTGATAGGATCACAAGCTGGGCTTATACCCAATCGAAATTAGTGCTAAAATATGCGGGGTATTACGTGAAGGACTTGATAAGATATACGTAGTTAAGGCGAGATCAAACCTTCTATTGAAGATGAGTATACCCAAAACCACACAAATCACCCAAATCCATAATAATCCAATAATATTCCAACTAAAATCACATTAAAAGCATCACTATAACTATGTCGTTATTTTAACGTTTCTGGTGACAATGTAATTTTTTTTATTAAAACTATAGTTTTTATAGACACAATCTTTTTTTGACCGAGATTATTTAAACTACGGCATAGTTTATAAAGCAGGCTACTTTTATGCTATGTAGTGTATGAGGGAAATTAAAAAATATGTGTTAAGATTCAAAAGATCTTGGATGTGTTTGATTTTGATGCGCATCGGACCTTTCGTTCTGGAGTTATGGCCCTTCCTTTTACGCAAAATGTTATTTTTCAAATGTGGTCTGAAGCATTGTGGTTAATATTCAGCATTCTACGCCCCATTTCCAAACTTTTTGTGAACACGATATAGGCTAGTGTTTTCGATGGATTTGTTTCAAATCCGACGTTAGGCAAAGTGTTATGAAAGGACGCCCAGAAGAGCCCCCCCCCCTCCCGAGTTTTCAGCATAGTTTTGCACGCTTGTGTGTACGATAGAAATCAGATATCATGAAGGCATCATGTATCCTCATCAAATGTGGTCAGCGTTCAAGTTTACCGTTTGGATAATCTACTGTTGAGGCATAGCTATTATGTAGGTGTATTTCCACGTGGCTGCCATTTGTTTAAAGAGAAGGGCATTGCCATTTTCACCCATTCTTATTAGTTTTATGTAGAATCATACAGCATAACTCTAAAATATCATCAAACCGAAAAGATGCACCACACAGACATTGTAAGAAATGTATGGGCAGATATGTCCCAACGTTTGTAAACACTTCATATGGATTATACCCCATTTGACCTGAGTAGTCAGATAGAGTTAATTCAGAGAGAAATAATTTTAAAGAATCCAAACGGTTTACGATGGTTAAAGTGAGGGGGGGGGGAGATGCATTATGTAAGATTTGGATAACTTTGTTCTTTATTTTATTCAACTTTTTAAAACTACTTTATGAATTTTTTATTTTTCATTTTCAGTGCGATTGTCGAGAAAAGATATGTTCTGATGGAGAAGTTCTGGAAAATGGTACATGTCGATCCATATTTCTAAAATCTAATAACATTGGGTATAATATATGTATTCATTTGAAAGGAACTTTTAACATGCGCGGTCAAAATGTTAGTCCGGAAAACATCTTAGTAAAATACAGAAACGAAAATTTTGTGTCTTTTGACTCTGATACAGACACGGTTGTGGATCAAAGTTTCACACCCGTTTTAGTGATTCGCTGCGGAGAGGAGTTGGTGCATATTGAAGCTGATATATACGTGAAATTACTTTTTGAAAGTCCAGTGAACTCCGACGATAAACAAATTGA
The DNA here is from genome assembly GCF_932274485.2 of Patella vulgata. Taxonomy (NCBI): domain Eukaryota; kingdom Metazoa; phylum Mollusca; class Gastropoda; family Patellidae; genus Patella; species Patella vulgata. The sequence continues at coordinate 21,172,683 of NC_065881.2, forward strand.
ACTTTTGAAAACTGTTCACAATTTTGGGCCTGAATCATCAACAAATGGATTTAGTATGGAAACCACCCTGGGAAACATTTGTCACAAACCTCAACCTGAAGTTCAAACTTTTCCCGTGAAATCTAATTGTTCTTTAATAAAACCAGTTGTTCTTTTTGAGGCCATACGCATTAGAGATGAAGTCGCAGACATTCTGCCTAGTATCCAATTCCTTCAACTAAATAAACTGATGACGTGTGTCCATGTTTCACTGAATTCAACGGAAGTTGCGCATAACCTCACCGACAACTCTCTGACGTTATTACGTAATAATCTAACATTAACAGAGGGCGAATATAAATCGCGCGATGAACAATTTCTCGTGTGTTTGGATGATTACCTCAACGGCACTTCTGTAGATTATTGTAAACCAATTATTGGTAACCAGACAGCAGCTTGGACGCCATTAGGCATAACTTCCGTCGTATGCACGTGTATTTCGTTGTTGTTCCTCATTATAACTTTCATTTTTTATTGCGTTATTAAAAGCTTACGAAATGTGGTCGGGGTCAATGTAATGGGATTGATAGTGACTCTGATATTTGCTCAGGTCTTCTACGAGTTCGGATTAGAAATGACAGATTACCATAACCTTTGTCAAGCCATGGGCATCCTTATTCACTATTTTTGGTTATCGGCCATATTTTGGATGAATGCTTGCACTTTGGTTTTATTTCTGAAACTATCTTTCCCACTAGAATCTCGCGGTTTTACTACAGGGCAGATATTTAGAAGATCCTGTGTCTATTCAACTCTATCGCCATTAATAATTGTGGGTATTACCCTTGGGATAAACTATGGTATGGATGGTAATTCTGGTTATGGAGGAGCCCATAGTTGTTATATAAGAAGCGTCAATGAAAGACGATTTGCCTTTGCCTTACCACTAGGACTCTTGGTTCTAATCAACATCGTTTTGTTCAGCTACACATTTATTAAAATCAGAGCCACGCAGATGGAATCGGCCATCAACAGAGAAAATAAAATTAATATTGTAGCGTGTTTAAAACTCTCTGTTATTACAGGAGCTTCGTGGATTTTCGCTTTCGTGTATGAAGCAACCGGCGCCATTGTGTTTGCTTATCTTTTCACCATTCTTGTTGGCGCTCTTGGCCTCGTTTTGTTTATCGCTTTCATTGTAAACAAACGAGTTTGCCAGATCTGCGTAGAGAAAGTTCGTGGAAGCGATTACAGTCAATCATCAAGCGCTTCTAAACAGAAGAAATATTTAGTAAAGTCATCCGGTGAAAGTCCACTTCCGAGCCTCTCAAAGGCCAGATCGGTTAGCGACCCAGAAAGTGAGGCCAGTATCAAGACGAGAATGACTAAAGGTGAAACTGAAGAGAACCAATTTTAAGACGTGCACAGACTAAAACTGGGCATCGTTGTCAATCAATGTTCCCGTGATACACTGGAAATATATAGTATATATAGCAACGTCGTGATAGGCTACACTGGAAATATATAGTGTATATAGCAACGTCGTGTCAGATTCTTGGAAACCCAACTTAGAGAACTATATAACGAGGCCATTGTTTTCCCAGACTCTCTGAACAGGTGAACACTCATCAACCTAGATTGTTCAAATATTACAGAATATTGTTAAACTCCTATATAGTATGGAATATTTTTATTAGTGGCATTTATTAATTGAACTGGAATATACAAGACACAATTCCATGGAATACAATTAGCGACGTTTCGACTGTATTTCTCCAGTTTTCATCACTGTAATATAAAAATATTAGGTATCGCTGTCTATTAGTGAAACCCAAATACAGTCGGTGGTCTGGATGGTTATATGAGCTTTATATACACGTGCACCATATTATCAATAGTGGTATTTGATAGAAATCGAGACTACTGACCACGACTATAGACCAAATGAAAATTAATATTTGATTCTTTATGTTTGAGCAGATAGCAGTTTGTTGCCAAACGGTAAATAGAAGAAACGTTACCCGCCTCAACTGAGTGTCTAAATAAGCGGGATGCATATAATATGCACGCGTTGGTGAAATAAACCAATATTATAACCATGTTTTTATTTATTTTTCTTATATGAATCTCATTAAAATGGATAATACGTCGAAATTAAATAGTGCGGCATTGATTTTAGTTAAAAGCTGGCGTTTATGTGGGGAGGGCCAGGCCCCACAAGTGTGAAGAGGCACAAAATGCAATCTTATAATACCCGTAATTAAATAATATACCCCAACTTTTATCAGATTTATATTTCTACTCAAATATAGCTGACAACATTAAAAGACGTTATTTTTTACTTGTTACATCATTTATTCGTTACAATTACTTAATATATTTCATTTAATTGCAATTTACTGAAACTTAGTAAAATAGGCTGAAATTATGACTATTCGTGAGGCGGACACCCATCGTGTCATTGTCCCGGGCGCTGCTAACCCTTGTTACGTTGTTACGCCACTGGAAGAATATTTTGTGTTTTATCTGTTATAAAGACTGCTTATTATTTTATTTCGTATATTTGCCATCCAAATGTACATAATCATAATATATTTAAATATACAGCACCTTTTTTTATTTCTAATTTTTTTAGATATTTTATGAGAGTTCTATTCTACACTGTTTTACACTTTTTATCAATGTTTCTTTATTATGTTTTTTTTTCTTCTTTGTGATTTTTTTTCAAAGAAATAAATTCCTTTACCTATCTTAGATTCTTGTCAATTTACTAAAATAACTGAGAATATTTTGTGATGATTTTCATCCGATAGTTTTGTGAAACGCTGCACAGGACCGGTGCCCCGTTTCTCGAAATCTTTACTAAAGACAAAATCCAAATTTTAGTAGATACTTCACATTTGATTGGCTAAGCACTAAAATTAATCTAATATTATCCAATCAAATTACTAAAATTTGGATTTTATCTTAGTTAAAATTTCGTGAAACAGGCCCCAGATTTGAGATGGATGTCGACGTTCCGGTCGAAAGCGCCAAATTGTCCCCAGATGCTACTTATTAACTTATCTTTTCATTTTTGATAGGTTATCTCCCGGGATAACCCCACCTTTGCCCCCCACCCTTGCCCCTCGCCCTGCCTCAAGGATGATTTTCATCCCATAGTTTTGTGAAACGCTGCTTAGGATCAGATTTGAGATGGATGTCGACGTTCCGGGGGAAAGCGCCAAATTGTCCGCAGATGCTACTTATTAACTTAGCTTTTCCTTTTTGATAGGTTATCTCCTGGGATAATCCCGCCTTTGCCCCCATCCTTGCCCCTCGCCCTGCCTCAAGGAAATTCCGGTGCCCCTGGATCATGGATGATTCAAATTACTTTCTAATCATATCAACGTGACGCTTATTTTACACTCAAAACTATCTTTAAAGCCGCTGATCATCATATTTAATCTTTTTTAGTGGGGTGGGGGTGGAGATTTTTGAGAGATTTGCAAACTAAACTACCATATTGTGAAAGAAAATTGAATTTCTAAACTAAATATTAGTTAAAGATGGTTCAATTCATAATATTATGATGAATTGAAAATGTCGCAACATCGTCTACTGTAAATGTGGAGAAATGTTTTGACGGACCCCTTGTTATAACGATTAAATCCAAGACGGGAGGTTATCTACCATTAAAGATGCTATCTGCTTAAAGTACAGACCTATATTTCGTTTCGATTTTATTATACTTCTGATGACCTCTACTACATGAAGATCTGTACAGTTGTAGTGGGAGGTCGCGTCAGGGGTCATACAAGCAGCTTTTGAACTATGATGTCAGACATTTGATCAACCAATCAACGTCGATGTTTCTAGTAAGATACCCACAGTTCCGTGCATCTCACGCCAAGAACTCGCTGCAACAGACCGTTTCATTGGCTAATCCATAACATCAACCAGAACGCGTGTAGTAAAGACAAGTAAAACGAAATTTTGACCCTTAAAAAACAAAACGAAATAGGATCTGTGTTTTAATCAGATTGGGTGAATTATGAAAGATTTTCTATAGTTGTTCAGAAATAGGTAAAGAAAAATGAATTGAACATTTCAGTCAAATTACTTTATTATGAATGAATTTATGAACGTTTAAAGTTTAGACAAGATGAAGTGTAGATTGTTTTTATTGTAGCAACGGTACTGGACATCAAGACAAATTTTATCGTTAAATTTGTACATATAGCGAGTGTTCTAATCCATTTAAATCACGACCATTCGGTGGTCCTGAGAGTTGATAATAGGCTTGTCATGTTAATAAATGTTTAAATAATTTATATAATATTTGAAGCCTGAATAAAGACCTGCAACAGGAAGATTTAGCTCTTACACAATTCATCTTTAAAATTTTAATTGTATTTTTATACGCCCACATTTTCATGTGGACTTATTATCTATATAAATAAAATCAAAGATGTCTGTGTGTATGTTCGCCCATCACGCTTCGTTGCCGCGATCCACTCCCACATATTTGTTATCAAATTAACCAGCAAGGTCACAGATATTGAGTGCGCGAAGCCGGATATCCGGCTAGTCTTAATTGACTGTTAAATGTGGATTAAGCTATGAAAGATTAGATGTTATCTAGTTAAAACGGAAACAGATAAACCAATGGCGTAGCGGGCGTTTGTGTGGGAGGAGGGACAGGCCCCCATGGGCTTGAAGAGGCACAAACTTCAATTTGGGTTTTCTCATGTAATATCCGTTATTTAATAATTAGCCCCTCTTTATCAGATTTTTATTTGTACTGAGATATAGACCACGACATTAACAACATACGTAATTATTAGTTACAATTACTAAATTGAATGGAAGATCCTGCGTCACGCAACTGTTAGATGTCATATAAGTCTGGACAGAAATTCTCGACACAGGAGGAGGCGTCGACATCAAATACACGGACTCTATGAAAGCATTTGATTCTGTGCCTCACCGACGCCTCCTGACGATGCTTTCAGTGTATGGCACCCAAGGCAAGATTTTCGACTGGATCCAGGCATTCTTGACGAACAGGCAGCAGCGTGTAGTCGTGAATGGAGTAGAATCACAACCAGCACCGGTGACCAGCAGGATTCCAAAGGTACGTGTCGTTGGACCAATGCTATTTGTCATCTACGTCAATGGCCTGCCAAACATTTGCGCCAATGAAGTGAAACTGTTTGCAGATGACACAAAGTTATTAACCCGCAGTAACATCCTAGGAGCCACGACTACCTTGCAAGTTGACCTGATCGACAAGCTCCGGCAGTGGTCGCAGGATTGGTTACTTAAAATCGCTTTCATCCGCATAAGTGCGGCCTCCTGAAACTCGGCAGTAAACGATCAGACTCGGAATACACCATGCATGATGGGACACTGGGCACTATAACGTTGGAGGAACACGAACATGAAAAAGATCTTGGCGTTTTTGTCGACAACAAACTATCTTCCAGATAACATGTAGCAAAAAGTACAGCAAAAGCCAATAGAGTTGTTGGCATCATTCGACGCACCTTTAACTTCCTCAGCAACGACCTCTTTGTACAACTGTACAAGAGCCTCTCTGTGTGGTAGCCGCATCACAAAACCCTTTTGTAGTGAAGTGGAAGACGTATAACGACGAGCAACCAAGCTGTTGGCAACACTAGAGACTGGCGACTCTGAAACTACCCACTCTGGTGCATCGCAGAAACAGAGGCGATATGATCGATCTGTACAAGTATAGGCTATCCATGATGGGATCTACGATTCAGATCGACCAAAGTTCGAGATCATAGTGACCGCATCAAGGGGGAACAGTCTCAGAATCAACAAACATCGCTGTAGGCTAGACGTGCGCAGCGGAACATTCTCTCAGAGAGTGGTCAACATGTGGAATGACCTCCGTGGTGTGAGCGCCATCCATGAACAGCTTCAAAAGCAGATTCGATGCTCACTTGAAAGACCTGGCAACTGTCTACAACCCAACCTGCCAGTCCTAAACTATGTAAATATGTTGTTTTAACTTTTGCCACACGTATCAGTGCCACGCATGCCACAGCAACAGACTGCAAGTTTGGTAATTGGAGTGATGAACAGGCCAGTCAAGGCGTCAAACATCTAATACGTCAAGGTCAAGGTTAATATATATTTTTCATTTTATTGTTTTTATACGCCGACATGAATTATGGCCCCGATTGTACGAGAAATCGTATTTTTAGCTTGTGGGCTGTCTAGAGGTCGCAATTTTTTTTTATCTGATTTGATGAACCAAAACATTGTTGTTCAAAATGAAAATAATCTATGTTCATTCTGTGAGCAAGTACCGGAAACATTTGAACATATGTTTTACTATTGTTCTGTTTCACGAAAACTGTGGACAGAGTTTTAAAAAAAAAAGTGGGTGCAAGTATTGCAAGATAAGGACTACTCTAAAGCTAATGTTTTACTAGGAAATCCTAATGCATCCATTTTATGGAATCATGTTATTTCAATAACAAAATATTATTTATGTAGATGTACTAAAAATTAAGTTCTCTTTATAAATAGCATATTAAAGATGGGTTCCCGCGTACAAACTGGGTGATTTAATGGCATATATGGACCAAAAACATATTCAAACTAATTAATTTGTCATAATTATGCTTCAAATCCTTCTCAAACATTGTAATTGCGAAGGAATGCCCTGCTATTAAAATTCGATCAAACCAGGTCATGTTTACGTCACGTCTTGGAAGTCAGAGGAGAATCCATTGCATACATAAGACAATGTTGTCTTTAATCGCTTACTATTTATTACAAATATAGAATCCTAATTAAATTCTCGGATTATCCACTACCCACGTCTTTTTCCGTCATTTTTATCTCAGAAAGTGTTGTACGTCTAACTCTTCATAAAGTTTATCAACTTGTACAACAAGCGCTCAATGTTCGCTTGTGACCTTTGACATAACGCGTGCAGAAGTTTTTAATCGTCGGGCTGTTGATTAGGGGAACCCTTACGTTTTTGTCCTGTATACGCTCCATGAGTGTTTTTCGGGGAATCCAGTATTTTTCTAGTAAGATTGGATATCTCTACTTTCCATATATACCAAAATTGCCATTGTTTTATTGGAAATTACTTTTCTGGGAACCCATCTTTAAAGTATATTACAAAATTGAAAAGTTTCTGCACCAGATAAATAATAAAATTAAAAAATTCCAACAAAAATGGGGTCCTCTAACTGAAAATATGGACGCCAAGGTGGCTCAGTGAGTAAGTAATACGTTGGCTCGTAAACCTTGATGACCCGTGTTCCTTCCCTGTGTTGGCCGAGAAAGTTCATAGGGATTTCCCGGCGTGGTTCCCCCTCGTCAGTGGTGTAGGACCGAGGGCCTGGCAAGTGACAACGTAGTCGTTCCAATTGGGCGAAAAACCGAGGTCCCGTGTACACATTGGCAGTTGGAATTCGATATAAGAGTAGGTCACAGCGCCTCTGTCCAGGCGCATGCCCGTCTTCATTTGTCTAGTCGGTGCAGAAGAAGGACGTTAAACCCCATTTTATTTCATTTTGTCAAGATGTTTGATCATTCATGGTGTTTCTTGAAATGCTAGTTGGCAAACTCGCTTTGTACTCATACCAGCAGCAACCAAATGGTGAGAAATGTTGTAAATGAGGGTTTATATACATATACTGGGATTACCAGTGACGTAACTGATGCTAAACGGCTCACTTATTATACAGCTACCATGCAAACATATAAGTCGCTAATACAGCTCGTCTACTATGGAAGTATAACGTTGCCAATACTATTTCATTGTTCACGGTGCAAACTGCAAATGTCAGTAGTTAAAAATACGTATTTTAGTTTTACAATTTGCAATTTCCATTGCTCAACAATACCAATGCCACGGTGTTAAAATACAGAATACACTTTTCAATAATACAAAATACAGTAGAATAGTTATTTTGCACATTACACTTCTGCATTCTGCATTTTGCATAATAGACAAATGCATATAGAACCTTGCATTGTAAATATACCTTATATGGGATCTACGACGAACGTCATTTGCATACGGAAATAAGTCCGGACTATGACGGAAATTAATGATTTACGCGATAAAGCCATAAGGTCGCCTGGATACGGAATGAAGTTAACACATATTCCTAGCGCCAATAAAAACCTAGATATAATTATCACGAAGATAATTGTTACCTTTATATTAGAAAACGACATATTAATGCAAAGTATATATGTAATAGACCCCCCGCCCCCCCCACCATGAAAAACCCCCATACTATTACCGTAAACATACTAAAATATCGCACACTAGGCTAACCGAGCACGCAGAAAAGGGGTACGTCCACGCTGCATCAAATAGCACCGAAACCAGCTTTGGTGGCAAAATGTTATTTTGTTTCATGGAATCAAGGGATGAATAAACTACTAGAATACAAATTTTCAGAAGCTTCCTAAGCTGGCTTTTAGAGAAATATCACCGGAAACATACTAAAACCATGAGGGGATCGGGTTAGGGTAGGCTCATCGCGCACGCAATAACTTAGAAAATAGCTTTGGTGGCTCCAAGATCTTTATTTCACCAAAACAACAGATGGATAAGATATGAACAGGCCAATTTTCATTTACTTTCTATTTTGGCGTATCGAGTTATACCACCGCAAAGTTCCCAGCACCTGGATTCGAGACGGGGTTCGCGGGTGCAATAAACAAGGGGTACGTCCACTAAAAAGCACTCCAAACTGGCCTTGGTGGCAAAATGATTGTATTTCACAGAGTCAAGGGATGAATAAACTACTAGAATACAAAAATCCAGAAGCATCCTATGCTGGCTTTTAGAGATATATTACCGTAAACGTACTAAATATGTTTGGGAATCGGGATAGGGTAGGCTCGCTGCGCACACAATAATTTCTAAATTAGCTTTGGTGGCTCCAAGATCTGTATTTCACCAAATCGACAGATGCATAAGGTGTGAACATGCCAAATTTCATTAACCTTCTATGTTGGCGTATCGAGATATACCACCGCAAAGTACCTAGCACCCGGATTCGAGACGGGGTTCGTGGGTTCAATAAATAAGGGGTACGTCCACGCTGCATCAAAAAGCACCCAAACCAGCTTTGGTGGCAAACTGTTTTGTATTTCACAGTCAAGGGATGAATAAACTACTAGAATACAAAAATCCAGAAGCCTCCCATGCTGGCTCTTTGAGATATATTACCGTAAACATACTAAAAATATGGGGGAATCGTGTTAGGGTAGGCTCACTGCGCACATGTACAATAACTTCTAAACTAGCTTTGGTGGCTCCAAGATCTTTATTTCAGCAAATTTCTTTGGGGGGAGGGGGGGGGGTCTATTACATATTATTATATACTTTGCATTAATATGTCTTAAAATGTTATTTTCTAATATAAAGGTAACAATTATTTTCGTGATAATTATATCTAGGTTTTTATTGGCGCTAGGAATATGTGTGCTAACGTCATTTCGAATCCGAGTGCTGGAATACGGGTGAGAGATTCCGCTCGGTTACTATAAGACTCTTTAACCTTACCCCAAAAAAGGGTTTTAGAGACCTGTCAATTAAATAAGATATTCAATTTAATTTTTAACAAGAAATTGATTCACTTGAAATATCTGGGGGGTTTTTACCGATGAGAACAAATAAGAATAGTCTCGAACTGATTACATTATAGAGCCTGGACTAACAAAATCGAGTACTGACGGCTTTATCGCGTAAATCATTAATTTCCGTCATAGTCCGGATTTTTTTCCGTATGCAAATGACGTAAGTCGTACATCTCATATAAGGTATATGTTCTACTATGCAAGGTTCTATTATGCATGTGTATTCTGTATTTCAACACTGTGACATTGGTAGGCCTATTGTTGAGCAATGGAAATTGTAAATTGTAATACTAAAGTACGTATTGTGAACTACTGACTTTTGCAGTTTGCACCGTGAACAATGAAATAATATTGGCAACGTTATCCTTCCATAGTCTACAAGTCTTGCGGTTCATCATAGTAAGTAACGAAATATTACAGCAAACAGATTACCAAGGTTTCAACGAGCAAACGAATGCAATTACATGTACATATAATTATAAACAGTTCTAGATGATGTTTGTTGATGAGCGGAATGTTTTTACTTATATTATAGTTAATAAGTAAGTATTAAACTACATGGGTAATAGCATATGTACCGCTATAAGATAAGATTTTATTGTAGTGGTACTGAAACATTTGTCTATATTATTAATAGAAAGCGGTAAACATCCGGCGTGCTAAATATTGAGTAATGATTTAAATGTAGTCCATGGCGGTGGTTCAACATATAGAAAAGTGAGACAAATATTGTGAAAAGATAGAGGCCATATTCTATGTATTAATTATTTCGTTAACATGCGGTAATTTCGACGAGGTATAAGAAACAAACATAGACTTTTTATATTATAAAGATAACTACAGTACTTATGGGATCTGAAAACCACCCGTTTATATCAATTCTTTAATCTACCATATGAAATCATTTGTTGTTTTGAAATTATAATCCTAAATTATATCAGATGGTCCAGAAAAATGACTACACTGTTTAAAGTAGAATAAAAAAAAAAGTTATTGTACGTACAACATGTATATCGTTTCACGTGTCGTACGAATGGATGTTTGACTATTTCACTTCAAATTGTGGGCCCATCGGTCAAATAGTGATGACATATAGCACGAATTTTGAAAAAAAGGATGTCAAATCATCACACTCACCTCAGTTTACAAATGCAAACAGTTTACTTGGCATCACCTCTGTGAAATAGGTTGAAACAAATGATCAATATCTTCCCCCCGATTTATCCGATTTTGATGAAAGTTGAAATGTATGTTTATAACCCAAAGATCTCGCCAATATCGGACCGTAACTTATGGATTATGACAAAGAATCATGTGTTTAACTTGTGGTTCCTCTAGAGGTCACAGTTTTTATCCGATTTTTTAAAAAAAATCCCCAAAACATCGAATATATCACCGCTACACCATAAGGATTATGGCCCTGATTGTAAAAAAAATCATGTTTTTAGCTTGTGGACCCACTAATATTATCCAATGTTAAAAACTGCTTAAATATATCACTGTTACATCCTTATGATGGTTGATTTCAAGTTCTGTGACAATCGAACCAAATGGGTGCTCCTTGTACGAATAGTTTAAAAGTATGTAATACCAAGTCTAGTGGTCACAATGTGTATCCAATTTTGACGAAGCTTACAACATAATTTATATCCCAAAGATCGCGCTTGTGGGAACGTAACTGGCCCCTGGTTTTTCGAAAAATGGCCTTTTTTAGCTTGTGGAACCTCTATTCGATTTTAAAAACCGTATATATCACCTTATACAACCTATACATGACGATTGGGTTCAAATTTCATGACAATCTGACCGAAACCGTGCCCTACAAAATGTCCACGCATTGTACGCTAATAGTGTAAAAGTATGTAAGATGGTACAATGTTTATCCGATTTTGATGAAACTTGAAATATATGTTTATATCCAAAAGATTTCGGTTCCTTTCTATATTAGCGCATATTGTACGAAAAATCACGACTTTAACTGGTCGACCCTCTAGATGTTACAATTTTTATTCGATTTAAAAATAAACCGTTCAAATATATAACCGTTACACCGGTTGGACTTAATGTCGTAGAAATCAGATTGAAACTGTGGACCATCTAGAGCTCACAATTTTTATCCGATTTTGATGAAAATTAAAATATACGTTTATTCGCAAAGGTCTGGGTTCCTTTCGATACTGGATTATTGCCCCTGATTGTATGTATAAAACTTTTTTTTTAGCTGGTTCTCTATCCATCTCTTGCAAAATGTAGACGTATCTTGCAGGACAACCGCTTGTTAAAACATGAAACTCATATATTATGACATGTCGGTCATAGTATTTTACTCTGCACTAACTGGGTTAATTCAACCCATATTTTACAGGAGAAATAATTAGGTAAAAACATACATTTAAAACACATTAATATTGGCAAAGATATAATTACCAAAATATGAAACTCATTTGACTTATGTCATAGCATTTTAATTGAAATGGGGTTTAACGTCTTACTGTTCTGCACCATCTGGGTTCATGAAGACGGGCATGGCCTGATATCTACGCTATGGTCTAATCCTAATCTTATTTAATTTCCAGCTGTATTTTACGTACTGCCAATGGCAACACGGTATCTTGGTGTTTAGTCCCATCCGAGCGACTAGATTGTTTTTCATCCCAGACTGTCGGTACTGTATCATTGATGTGGGGCGGGGGCTATCCTGGAAAATCTCTAACTCTTTCGGCCAACACCGGGATAGAACCCGGGACCTCATTGTTAGTGAGCCAACGCCGTACTCACCGTGCTCACGTTATTACAAATATACTGTGGCGTTACATGGCATGGGTTCCCGAATCTCCATGAAAGCAGTTACTTAATCGAGTAATTTATGTATGTTTTTTTTAGGATTTGAAGACACCCTTTGTTGTGGATGTATAGTCATTCCATTTTATACACAACGGAAATCCAAGCATTCAATGAGAACTTTAACTATAACCGGCGCTACCAAAGACACCGGAAGATGCCATTTACCAAGATGGCGAGAATAGTTTTAGTGCTACTATTTCTTATGTATACCATTGACGAATGCGCTACCCAGGAGTTTCCTAGACCGACGTTTCCTAGCCCCTTTCAGTCGGTAAGAGGTAAATATCAAGATTTTAACTCAAAAGTGATGGATTTACAAGGTCAGTACTGTGGTAGAGTTTGTGATAGGACATTTCAATTCAGAAAGGGAAATGATAGATGTGCTCCATGTTTCTGTGACGTCGATTGTTATTTTTATAATGACTGTTGTCCGGATAAACTTCTCTTTCACAAGAATCTAAGCGACGTAATTCCCAGGAAGCACGGATGTAGGCAAATCGTGTATAGTTCAACCCCACAGTTTTCAAAGGTCATTGATGATTGTCCTAAATTCTACAGCAACCAGGAAACGATATCAAACTGCTATAATAATGATTCTTTACACTGGAAATATATTAATCCAGTTACAGATCAGAATACGAAACTAACCTACCGAAACAAATATTGCGCCATTTGTAATTATGCTTCAGACACGGTTAGGTGGTTAACGGAAACCAGTTGTCGAGACGACAATGCCTATGGAAACTCAATGAATCAAGAAGAGATTTACTTTTCTATTTTAAACAGCAATAAATGTACACTATCATTTAAGTCTGGCACCGCGGGGTTTCCAGAAAAGAGAGTTTGTTTTGCCACAAGGCCACCAGTTTATACCAAATGTAACGAAACGGGACGATGGGAATTCTACGATCAAGACGTGGAAACTGCGTGTCTTTTGTACACTAACGTCGTCTTGGGAAAATACGGAAATTTATTCTGCCGACTTTGTAATGAGCGGATTACTTGGCAAGATCTCCAGGAGGAACCTCCTATAGTTAGGGTCGACGTTGGAAGACTGAGTTTAGTCACATTGTTGAATCTTAGAGATGAAGGAAACCCAAGATCAAGATCTTCAGTTCCAGATACAAAATGTGGTGTGGATGAAGTGATGGATCCCAAATCGGTAAATATATATATACTGACATCATACACGGTCCTGGTCAAACTTTGTTATCAAATCCCTTTTCTCAATATTAGCCTAGAACCATTGTATTACTCTTTTAACCCTTAAAATCTCTGTGTCATTTGACTGAGGAATCCATTGCAAAGTGCCAACTGTAATCTTCGATTTCTTTTATTGGACCTCTTTTAATCCAGTTAAATCCCATCTGGGAGATTATCTACCACTGATATTTTGATTTTGTTTTCTTAATTCTTCAATACGGAGGTCACAATGCTATGGAATGCAATTATCGTTTATTACTGAAAGGCGTTTGGACTAGGTTCCTGTAATCGTTACCAAGCCTAATCCAAACGTCGTTCAGTAATACGCAGTAATTGTATTCCATTGAACTGTGACCTCAGTACTTCCAGTTCAATTACTATGCCAAATTATCAATTTGGATACATGTTAGCGGCAATGATGCTAAAATTCCGAAAATACAAATGTAACATAGAGACTTTAACATTCTGTTCTTGTGTATTAATTGATGCATGACGACACAGAAGCTTGTGAATCGAGGGCAAAGCAGCAAAGTTATCTCTGCAAGCCAGACTTATTTATCGTTCAGTCTTTCATCTGTATGTGTGTGACACTAAGGGGGCACATGTGACAGGATTCTGGCCGCAGCCTTCAAAAACCGGACTGTGATACTGCCGTGTGTCACTGTATCTAATCTATATATACATGAACTATATCCACGGCTATGACATTTACAAAAATTTTTTATGTCCCCTTAGCACCTAGCGTGCGTCCCGTGGCGAGCCTTACGCTCTTCCTTCTAAGGCTACACGATGATCTTCGTCGGCGTCTTAGCCGAGGCGGCTGTGGGCATGCCTTCTACGAACATGGTGTCTCTATCCCGGCCTCGGGCCAACCGCTTTGAGTACATCTTTCTACAAACCCTGCATGATTTCCTTTCCCGGTCTTGAATGATGTCTGAAGCAAAATTATTCATAAAATTATATAAAACGTTTAGATATTAGTCAGCTGTTAGGGCGGATCATTACCATATTTGGGTAAGTGTTTCATTTGGGCACCCTTTTACGTCAACTTTATTTTATGTAATTCGACTAATCTGTGCACCAGATGACTGGAAAACAGTAACCCACTTCCAGAAATGGATGGTGGCAGAACTGTCAGTGAGTCAGCTTAAGACAATTGTAGAATAATGCAAGGTACCTAATATGCATAAACCTGTTGGTAATGAATTCAATACATTAAACAGAGCACCATTAAGAGCACTTAATTAACCTCTATAGTATAGTATTACACTTGTATGTGGTTTTGTTGTCAGTTAATTTTTATTACATTAATTTTGTATTTTCCATATTGCTTAATGTAGTCTATGATTTGCGCATCGGACCTTTCTTCATCTTTGTTCTTCATCTTATTTAACTTTTTAAAACTACTTTATGATTTTGTATTTTTAATTTTCAGTGCGATTGCCGAGAAAAGATATGTTCTAATGGAGAAATTCTGGAAAATGGTACATGTCAATCAATCTTTCTAAAATCTAATAACATTGGGTATAATATATGTATTCATGTGAAAGGAACTTTTAACATGCGCGATCAAAATGTTAGTCCGGAAAACATCTTAGTAAAATACAGAAACGAAAATTTTGTGTCCTTTAACTCTGATACAGACACGGTTGTGGATCAAAGTTTCACACCCGTTTTAGTGAGTCTCTGCGGAGAGGAGTTCGTGCATATTGAAGCTGATATATACGTGAAATTACTTTTTGAAAGTCCAGTGAATCCCGACGATAAACAAATTGAACTGTTGAAAATTGTTCAAAATTTGGGTCCTGAATCGTCAACAAATGGATTTAGTATGGAAACCACCCTGGGAAACATTTGTCATAGATTCCAACCTCAAGTTCAAACTTTTCCCGTGAAATCGAACTGTTCTTTAATAAAACCAGTTGTTCTTTTAGATGAAGTATATATTAGAGATGAAGTCGCTAAGATTCTTCCTAGTATCCAATTCCTTCAACTAAATAAACTAATGACGTGTGCCCATGTTTCACTGAATTCAACGGAAGTTGCGCATAACCTCACCGACAACTCTCTGACCTTATTACGTAATAATCTAACATTAACAGAGGGCGAATATAAATCACGCGATGAACAATTTGTCGTGTGTTTGGATGATTACCTCAACGGCACTTCTGTAGATTATTGTAAACCAGTTATTGGTAACCAGACAGCAGCTTGGACGCCATTAGGCATAACTTCCGTCGTATGCACGTGTATTTCGTTGTTGTTCCTCATTATAACTTTCATTTTTTATTGCGTTATTAAAAGCTTGCGAAATGTGGTCGGGGTCAATGTAATGGGATTGATAGTAACTCTGATATTTACTCAGGTCTTCTACGAGTTCGGATTAGAAATGACGGATTACCATAACCTTTGTCAAGCCATGGGCATCCTTATTCACTATTTTTGGTTGTCGGCCATATTTTGGATGAATGCTTGCACTTTGGTTTTATTTCTGAAACTGTCTTTCCCACTAAAATCTCGCTGTTTCACTACAGGGCAGATATTTAGAAGATCCTGTGTCTATTCAACTCTATCGCCATTAATAATTGTGGGTATTACTCTTGGGATAAACTATGGTATGGATGGTTATTCTGGTTATGGAGGCGCTCATAGTTGTTATATAAGAAGCGTCAATGAAAGAGGATTTGCCTTTGCCTTACCACTAGGACTCTTGGTTCTAATCAACATCGTTTTGTTCAGCTACACATTTATTAAAATCAGAGCCACACAGATGGAATCGGCCATCAACAGAGAAAATAAAATTAATATTTTAGCGTGTTTAAAACTCTCTGTTATTACTGGAGCTTCGTGGATTTTTGCTTTCGTGTATGAAGCAACTGGCGCCATTGTGTTTGCTTATCTTTTCACCATTCTTGTTGGTGCTCTTGGCCTTGTTTTGTTTATCGCTTTCATTGTAAACAAGCGAGTTTGTCAGATCTGCGTAGAGAAAGTTCGTGGAAGCGAACACATTCAGCCATCAAGCGCTTCTAAACAGAAGTATGTAGTAAAGTCAACCGGTGAAAGTCCACTTCCGAGCCTTTCAAAGGCCAGATCGGTTAGCGACCCAGAAAGTGAGGCCAGTATCAAGACGAGAATGACTAAACGTGGAACTGAAGAGTACCAAATTTAAGACGTGCACATACTGAAACTGGGCATCGTTTATAATCAATGTTCCCGTTATGCACTGGAAATGATGTGCGTACTAACGTCATGTTATATTCTTGGAAACCAAACGTAGACAAAATATAGTAAGACGCCATTGGTTTTCGAGACGTTCTGAACTAGTGAACACTCATCGGATTCTCTAGATCAACCTAGATTGTTCAAATATTAAAGAATATTGTCAAACTCCTATATAGTATGGAATATTTTTTTCAGTGGCATTTAGTAATTGAACTGGAATATACAAGACACAATTCTATGGAATATAATTACTGCTTATTACTAAGCGACATTTCGACTAGGATTCTCCAGTCTTCATCAATGGAATATAAAAGAAATCTATTACCATAAATAGGTATCGCTGTCTAATATTAAAACACAAATACAGTCAGTGGTCTGGATGGTTACATTAACGTTATACTTCATACTAATGTGATAGAGTAAATTATAACTCTATTACTATTACACTAATTATACCATAATTATCAATAATGGTATTTGGCAGAAATCGAGACTAATATAGACCAGATAGAAATTAATATTTTAGTCATGTTGTTTGGCTACATTATAGCAGTTTGTTGCCCCACGATAGCTATAACAAGGGTTGTTTCCTGGAATAGTTGTCTCAAATCAAATGAACATCAATATATAATATGATCTCAATATATATGATCTCAATAAAATGGTTGAGATGTCGAAATTAAATTTACGCAATGAAACAGATGAATCCTTTCCCTTAGCAGGTGTTAAGAGGCGCAAACTTCAATCTGGGATTTACCCCCGCCGCCGCCCCCCCCCCCCCACACACACCCACAGACACACATTTTTATCAGATTTATAATTCTACCCACATATAGACAACATAAAAACCTGGTACATCATTTATTCGCTACAATTATTAAATATATTTCGTTTTATTTGTTTTTTTTTTTTTTTCTTCTTTTATTATTCCATTTACTGAAAATAGGTTGAAATCCTGACTATTCGTGTGGCGGACACCCTTGTTACGCCACTGGAAGAATGTTTTGTGCGGCATACTATTTTATCTGTTATAAAGACTGTTAATTATTTTATTTCGTATATTTGCCATCCAAATGTACATAATCATAATATATATAAATATACAACACCTTTTTATATGCCCACATGGAAATGTGGTCGTATATTGCCGTCGCCCCCGT
This sequence comes from Patella vulgata, assembly GCF_932274485.2. Classification (NCBI taxonomy): domain Eukaryota; kingdom Metazoa; phylum Mollusca; class Gastropoda; family Patellidae; genus Patella; species Patella vulgata. The sequence goes on from NC_065881.2 coordinate 21,190,721, forward strand.
TCGTCCGTCCGTCCGTCCATCCATCGTCCACAATTTCTTGTGAACACTCTACAGACTACATTTATCATCTGATTGTTTTGAAAATTGATATATGTTGTTTGCATTATTGAGATGAAGAAGCCTATTTAATTTCAATAACTTCCGTTAATTTCCTCTGGAGTCATGGCCCTTGTTTCACTTTGTTGCACCTTGTGAACGCTCTATCGACAAAAGTTATCAACCGATCTGTATGAAATTTATATGCATCATTTAAATTAGTAAAACAAAGAAGCCTATTGAATTTCAGCATTTTCCGTTAATTACATCTAGAGTTATGGCCCTTGTTTCACTTTGTTGAATCTTGTGAACGCTCTAATGACAAAAGTTATCAACCGGTCTGTATGAAATTGATATGCATCATTTAGATTAGTGAAATTATTGAATTTCAGCAATTTCCGTTAATTTCTTCTGGAGTCATGGTCCTTGTTTCACTTTGTTGTACATTGTAAATGCTCTAACGACAAAAGTTATTATCCGATCTGTATGAAATTTATATGTATCATTTAAATTAATAAAACGAACAAGCCTATTGAGTTTCAACAAATTTCCGTTAATTACATCTAGAGTTATGGCCCTTGTTTAACTTTGTTGAATCTTGTGAACGCTTGAACGACAAAAGTTATCTGTATGAAATTCATATGCATCATTTAAATTAGTGAAATTAGCAATTTCCGTCAATTACGTCTAGAGTTATGGCCCTTGATTTACTTTGTTGAACTTTGTGAACGTTCGAACGACAAAAGTTATCATCCGATCTGTATGAAATTTATATGCATTATTTGAATTAGTACAACGAAAAAACCTGTCGAATTTCAACAATTTCTGTTGATTACGTCCATAGTTACGACCCTTGTTTTAGTTTTTAGAACCTTGTGAACCCTCAAACGACGAAAATTATAATGTCATCTGTATGGAATTGTTTATTAAATTCCCCTAATTACCTACAATAGAATAAATATGTGACAACCCTTGTCGACTGCACGGGCGATTTAGATGCTGTGGGCGTATGTTTTGTTGCCTGGCAACCTATCTTTTTATTTCTAATTTATTTAGATATTTTGTGAGAGCTTTATTCTACACTCTTTTTATCAATATTTGTTACGTTTTCTCATTATTTTTTCTCTGTAATTATTTGTTTAAAGAAATAAACCCTTTTGCCCAACTTGGATTCTTGTCAAATTTCTGATATATTATATTAAATAACTGAGAATATTTTTTGATGTTTTGCATTGTCAGACTGCTTAGGACCAGATTTGAAATGTATGTGGTCGTTTCGGACAAAAGCGCCAAATTTCTCCCAGATGCTTTTTATTCATCGAGAGACCCTGGTTTATTGAGCCTCTGTCATTTCTATATTCCGTACAAACCCCCTGCATTCTCGTGCAAATATTATTCATAGCACTAGTTCCATAAACTAATTAAATACTGTTAGTCTAAAGGGGACTGTTATTGTTTAGAAATTTCTTGTCATTTGTCATTCAGATAATATAAATGCGATGTTTATCTAAATGTGATGTTTATCTAAATGTGCTAGTATCCATCGCTCAAATAATACTATAATTAGCTCGTTAGGAGCCCATCGTTATTGCTATAATAGCTCAAAATAGTCAACGAAACGTCTAGATTATCCAATTTAAAGTTAAATTATAAAATGGCACCGTTTCTCTAATCCAATTAATATCTTGACCATCCTATGATCTAGGGCTGTCATGTAAATAAATATCTAAATAATGATAACAAGACCTGCATGCATCCTTAATCTTAATGTTATATTCGCATTTTCGGCGCCAGAGGAATGCCCCACCAGACCCATCAAACGGACTTGCATTCAAAGTTAGATTTATCTTTTCCGGTCAATTATTTCTATTGAGTGTGTTCCTGATTGGGGATATTTCGCTGGGAATATTTGAAAATCTAAAGGGTGAGCCAGCATTACAAACACGTTGTCCGTTAACCCCAGTATTTTCACATCATGCAAGTGTACATAATGGGGAAAACGTGAAGAAACAACATTACATTGAATTTCCGGAACGAGATAAGGTTTTTAGTCAGTGTTGGATTTAGATGAAGAGAAGCCTTAGTCTATTACACTTATGAATTGGGCAAAACCAAATGAGTGTAAGAAAGGCTTATGACTGTTAAATACCTATATCGTGAAGTCCTAGGCTTCAGTCTAGAAAGCCTATAGCTAAACCCGGCACTGTTTTGGTAACAAATAAATTTTATCCCGTTGATTGGATATGTTTCCCAATCCATGAATTTGGAATTGCAGCTTGAGGAATTATATCTTACAGTACCATATACAATGTCTGTTTAATTAAAGGTTAGCTATTTTATTCTACCCTATAATGCCGGGGTGGTTGTCTTTGGACCTCCATCCACTATGGAGAATCTTCTTCATGGACGCCACAACGTCCGTCTTATCGTGATGGTAAGCCAAATTCACATTTTCTTGGGAATCCTTAGCATGATCATACAACTCGACTCCAACAAGGGGCCGTGAATAGTTTGGTTTATAAAGTGGCGCGCCGTTAAATCTAGTCCATTCTGTATAACGATATTGGTCTGTTCTTACGGTGTATCCCATTATAGTATTACCTCGCTTGTTTTGAGAAAATGCTGCCATCTTCCATGGACCGTTTGGAGATGTCATCAGTGGTAGCATGCTCTTGCCTTCTGTGCAAACATTGACATGGGTTGACTCTTCTGGACACATATTGAGTTTTGGTAGTCTGGCGGCATCTACCAAAGTTGGGAAAAGATCTACGAACTCAACTAGTTGATTAGTGACTACACCATTGTCCGTTAAGCCAGGAACCCTTAGCATCATTGGGGCATGAACAGAATCTTCAAAGGTAGTATGCTTTGTCCACAGTCCATGCTCTCCTAGTGAATATCCATGGTCACCCACAAACGAAATTATGGTGTCGTTCATCAGGTTGAGATTTTTGAGTTCAGATAAAACTTCGCCAACTAAAGAATCCATATAGGAAACGGCACTGAAGTAGGCCCTTCTTAGATTCTTTACGACACTGTCAGGTAAAGTTGTGTTTGGGTTGCCTGTGGCATTTAAAACTGCGATATCATTAAAAGCTCTAAGTTCTGCATAATTATTCCAGGCTTTATCTGGCATATCAATGGGAGCATAGGCGTTGGTTGGCAAATCTACCATACTGACAGGTATGTCAGACAGAAATTTCTGTGGAAATAAGAATGGTAGATGAGGTTTGTGAAAACCAACTGCCAAGAAGAAAGGTTGGCCAGCTGTTGCCATCTCATTCAATGACTTCTTTGCCTGTGCCGATATCATCTCGTCAACCAATGGAAACTGTTGACGTTCTGTGTCAGGCACCGCCCTCCAGCTATGGCTGTGTCCGTAATGATGTGCTTGCGATACGTGATAATTTTTACTCCACGATATAGGATCGTCATTGTTAGATGAAGGGCCAGGGTGAAATATCTTACCAATTCCGACACTAGTGTAACCATGATTTTTGAAATACTGAGGAATGGTTGTGAAGTTTCCACCAACATTACGGAAATATGTCTTCAGATCGTAAACATGGGTTGTATCTGGCCGTCGTCCGGTTAGAAAGGACGATCGACTTGGTCCACAAACAGCATACTGAACATACGCTCGCTTCATCACCATACTCTGCGATGCTAAAGTATCAAGGTTTGGTGTGTGGTTTGGCCCAAGATGGAGTCCTTGATAAACGCCAATGTTTGGTCTAAAATCATCAGCTACTAAAAATAATACATTTTTCTTCGCACCGTGCACGTATAGTGCTATACTTAACAAAATATAAAAGCCGACAATACCATTCCCGTCCATTATGAAATTTTTATTTTCGACTTTTAAAAAATCGGCAGCTGTAGATTTTATATCTTATCTGTTGTGTACATTTAACATAGATTAGAGTTTTAGATAACGATATCGGTGGTTCAGTGAGTAACCAGGAGCTCCCGTTTGCATGCCGGTGCTGGTAGAGAAAGTTCCCTGGAGTTTCAACCTCGATTTTCCCTTGTCAGTGGTGCAAGACGGGGAACTTATGGTGGCGTCTAGTCGTTCGTGTGCATGTTGTTGCTGTACATGTAAAAGCCCTCCTCCAGATCTATATTTCGTTTCGTTTTTTTACACTACATGAAGATCTGATCGGTTTTACTGGAAAGTCGCGTCGGGGTCGTACGAGAGGCTTTTGACCCTATGACGTCAGACATTGATTAATCAATCAGCGTTGATATTTCTAGTGGTTGATCCGTGCATCGTACGCCAAGAACTCGCTGTAACAGACCGTTTCATTGGCTAACCCCTCACTTCAACCAGAACGCCGGTAATATAACAACTCTTCCAGATCCTAGTGTTGTAAAGACAAGTAAAACGAAATTAAGAACGATAAAAAAAACGAAACAAATTAGGATCTGTGTTTTAATCAGATTGCGTAAAGGTATGCTTATCAACAATAATCCGGTTGGAGCAGAAAAGTGGGACGTCAATCATTTCATTTAAAATTTAAAACTAAACTAAAAAGAAAAGATCAACTATTGCTTAGTCATTTTCGCACTTAATCTGTTTATTAAAAAAATATACATATTATAGTTTAAAACAAATGCGGTTAGTCATGCGACCATTACACCCACTAGGAAACAAGTCGTCCATGTGTGCAACATCTCATCCATAAAAAAGACAAAAAAATTATTCTGCTATCTATCACATAACATCCCCAGTTAATTGTTGGACCAGGAAAGCACTACTCATATTCTTATTGCTCTTTGAAAAAGGCCCAAGGTTCCGTCAATTTATATACCATCGACGTGAAACTTGACATGCTCGTTCCTTGGACAATTGCGCATCAATCGACGGACTTCGAATTTTGATTTGAATTTTGATATTCCAAGATTGCTGCGATGACGGCACACTCGGTTCCCGGTCCATAGAACACCCATGCCTGTTTTGTCAAAATATATTATACATCAATTCTTTTAACATACATTTTATATGTGCCTTTGGGGATGTTTATAGAAACGCCTAATTCATCAAAAACAAATAAAATATTCAACTATATAGGGACATTATTTAAAATAATTATAAGGCAGTACTTTGTCTAAATATCATATTGTTATTGGACACTAATTTTTGACTTTGTTGACGTGTGTCTGACTATGATAGCCTACTCATACCAAAATAATGTTATGGTATATCAAGACGGTTTGAGCTGCATTGAGGACGGATGTGCACATGACGACAGTATAGGCCTACATGTCTACATTAAAAACAATCTGATTAAAACACAGATCCTATTTCGTTCGTTTTTTATAGTTCAAAATTTCATTTTTCTTTTCTTTACTACACTAGAGGCAATCGAAAGTATAAAAAAAAAAGAAACGAAATATAGATCTGTATTTTAATCAGATTGCATTAAAACCGAGAGTGTATTAAAAATAAAATACTAAATAAAAATCATGCATAGTATATAAAATAAACCCAGGATTATCAATAACTAGGAATTGCAATAGACTTATATACATTATATTACCATCTTCAACATAACAAGAAACAAAGACAGTTTGCCAGGCAACAAAACATACGTCCAGTGCAGCTAGGTCGTCTAGAGGTCCATAAAGGTTGGAGTTGTGTTATTCTTTACGAGAATAAAGATAGGCTGCCAGGCAACGAAACATACGCCCACAGCAGCTAAATCGTCCGGGCAGTTAACAAGAGTTGTCGCATATTTTTACCTTTTTCGGTAATGAAACATTTATAATACACTAAAATCTGATTAAGAGCAACAACTGAGAAAACCATTAGAATTTGTTTGGTTTTTATAAACTTCTACCCCATGCTAACGTTTTGTGTACAAAACTTTTAATATCATGGATTTAGCTGTTCCAAGTCATAAAAATTCATTGAAAATCAATATACTTGTTCCTCTCAAGATCTTAAACTCTGTGTATCAATCCGAAGTCAATCGGATGATAACTTTAGCCTTTAGAGCGTCACAAGATTTTGCAAAGTGATCAAGGGCCATAACTTTGGCAGTAATTATCGGAAATCGTTGAAAATCAATAGGATTCTTCGTCTCATGATCCTAAACACTGTGTATAAATTTAAGGTCAATCGGATATTAACTTTGGCCTCTAGAGCGTCCACAAGATTTTTCAAAGTGATCAAGGGCCATAACTCTGGCAGTAATTATCGGAAATTGCTAAAAGTCACCAGGCTTCTTCGTTTCATGACCTTAAACACTGTGTATGAATTTAAAGTCAATCGGATATTAACTTTGGCCTCTAGAGTGTCTACAAGATTTTTTGAAGTGATCATGGGCCATAACTCTGGTAGTAATTATCGGAAATCGCTGAAAATCAATAGGCTTTTTCGTCTCATGACCTTAAACACTGTGTATAAATTTAAGATCAATCGGATATTAACTTTGGCCTCTAGAGCGTCCACAAGATTTTTTGAAGTGATCAAGGGCCATAACTCTGGCAGTAATTATCGGAAATCGCTGAAAATCAATAGGCTTCTTCGTCTCATGATCTTAAACACTGTGTATAAATTTAAAGTCAATCGGATATTAACTTTAGCCTCTAGAGCGTCCACAAGCAATTGTGGACGCCGGACCAACGGCCGACGGACGGGGGCGACGACAATATATGACCACATTTAAATGTATAAAAAGGAAAAATCTTTATACCCAATATAAATCACTTTGTTTAGAACTCTGATAGGATCCTACAAAGTAGCTAATTGATGAATGAAAAGTAAAAACTTTATACCAAATATCACTGACAGGATTCTACAAAATAGTCCAGAATTAATTATCAGAAATTGCTTGAACTTGATAAGCTTATTTGTTGCATAAACTGAAACAAAGAGCATAAATTTCAAGTAGAAACAATGATAATGCATTCTGAGAATCCTTAAACATACATTATGCAAGAGCTAAGTCTGCCTATTGCAGGTATTTCTTTAGGCCTGAAATGTTATCTAAATTATTAATTAGACATTAATTAACTTATCCAGACCATAATCAACTCTAGATGGACTCGCTAGTCTGCGATCTTAAGTGGATTGTGAACCGATTTACTGCATAACTTTCCTTCTCGATTAAACGATTAAATAGATAATCGAGACTATGCTGTTTATCGTACTGACTTTAGTAATGTTGACCGAGGCTAGGCAGAAATTTCCTTCGCTTAGTTTTCGGTTCATAGTGGACCAATTTGAATGAAATTTTCAGCAAATTGCCTTTACGTTATCTAGTTTTTAACTATTATAGTGAGAACTGCCAACTCGTTATCGAATCTCCCATAATATATCTTTAATATGAACAATGCATATAAATTTCAAACAGAGTGAATGATAACCTGATTAGAGAAGCAATTATTGGAAATTGCTGACATTCATCAATGTGAAAAAAGCAAGGACAATGACTTTGGAAGTTAGCAGAAATTGCTGAAATGTGTCACTAATGTAAACAGTGTATTACTATTGTCACTAGAGTGTTTGTCAGGGACAGGCCTGGCCTGGTGACTAAAATGGGCCCCCAAACAGCCTACCACACTCACAGGTTCCTCCTCAGTCCACCCCTGAGGACGACAGACGGATGAACAGGGTCAAACGTAATAATTGCCTATTTAACGGCAGAGAATTAAAAACAACAACGTAACAAAATTTACCAATCAATTTGGATCAATACTTAACGATGAATAACATGCATTCAGCCATATCCCTGTTTAGCATATACAATAACAAGTCATTCAATATGGTCACTCAACAGGAATTAAACATGACATGCAGCATATATATATAACATGCCAACAGGTGTATATGAAACACCCCCCCCCCCTTTTAAAACATATTGGTAATGCCATTAATAATTAATAACAGGCAAGAAAGCCCAAGTAATCATAACAATATCTATATACATATTTACACAAAGTGATAGTTTGGGTTATATAATGTCAATGTTGACAAATTAGTGATGAGTCAACTTTATCTTGAACTTTAAAGGAGCTAAAGCTCTAAACTCATTTTCTGAAAGAAAATTAATTTGCTAGTGGTCATTGGGGGAATTTAATATTCCATGGCCCCCAAAACCATCTGAATTACAAACAATTAATACACTGATATATCAAAAACAGTGGTGTGCAGATATCCATTTTAAAGAGTAAAATTACATGATGTTTTTTTTTAAAATTTGAAATTATTGTTGTTAACTGTGTTGTACGAGCCATCCTATTTAATTTATTTATTTCATCTGTTCTGAAACATTTAAGATGTCTTCCTTTCTCAGATTTCTCATGCCACTGATCAAATTTTAATTTGTTGTGAAAGATTTATCATTCATTAAAGGTGTCTTCTCATCTACAGATGACTGGAAGTTCTGAAATAAACAATAACATTACTAAAATACAAATCCATCCAACACTTAAAGATATAATCCCACCAAATTATTCATAGGGTAGTTACTTCCAATAAAAGTATGTCATATCTGGTATACAAATGCAAAGTAGAGACACTCAATATTACTAGAACAATACTGTATTCCCTGAAAAGCACCCATGGGGTCACCCACAGGACAAACGTGTAAGGGTGTCACTAACTATGTCTTAATCTATTGGCTAACAGGTGTTAGAATATTGACAGACTTCAACGTTCAGTCAACTTTGTAATTAAACTGCAGAAAAAAAGTTGACAGAGGATAATCCAAGAAGTTGTGTCCGCTTCAATATTTATGGTAAATGGATAGCGACTAACAACAAATACAAGCTGTAATGGAGTCTCCCTCAATCAAGTCACATGACAAACAATGCAGCTGAAAACAGATTCTTGAGGCATGGGGTTGTTTAAAAATTTGACGATAAAATAAAAAATCAAGACTTAGTCTCGATTAGTACAATTGCTATGATAATAAACATCTTCAAACAGTCATAAATTTTCCCATAATAAAGTAATTTGAATGAAATTTTCGATATATTCATTTTTCATTATCTTCTTTTGAAATATCATAGAGGAAACTGTCAGCTCTTTATCTAAATCTTACATGAAATAAATTGTAATCTCTAAATGTATATGAAAAAAAAAACAAAAACAATTTAAAGATAGAAGATCTGACCTAAAGCAATTTGAAGATCAAAGATCATTTCCTAAATGAATGGATTTAAAAACTTATGATCTATTCAATCTATCAATTAGTGTGAAAGTTTTAGTTATTCACAGCTCTACATAACAAGCAAACTCGGGATTCTAAACAATTTACAGAGTTACCTCCATTAACCGGGGTGAAATATTTAAGTGCAATAATTAAAGAGACTGTTTTTATTTATTTTTAAAAATAAAAACTGCTTATGATTATCAGAGAACCAGAAAATTTTGACAGGTCTTCTGGTATTAAAGAGTACACTATGTTGAGAATAATTAATTGTAAAGAGTGAGAGAAGGAAGACAAAAGCACTAATAGCAATTAGAATTATTTCAATAGTATGAGCCACCATTATTGGTAAATAAAAACAGTATGTGGAGAATAATTCATTGTATACTAACTCACCTTAGTATGTTGTAATTTACATCCGAGAAAGAGTGAGAGAAGGAAGACAAAAGCTCCAATAGCAATCAGAACTATTTCAATAGTATGAGCCACCATCATTGGGGTAAATAACATAGTATTTAGTTTATCAGCATTACTATCATCTACTATAGTTCTCTAAAATACAATAAGACAAAGTTCAAGTACATTCTGTTAGCTTGCTAAATCCTTTAATTGGTCAATTTCAATCAATACTGATGTTGTTATCTTGTAGTGAAAATATAGGAAAGGAACCCAGATCTTTGGGAAATAAACCTATATTTCAACCTATGGACGTCTTGACGGACAGGGGTGATGACAATATACGTCCACATAAAAATGTTGGAATATAAAAACAGGTGTAAAATTACAATAGAAAATACAATATTGTTTTTACAACTTGCAGTGGCTAGGTGGTTAAGACGCTGGCTCGCTAGCCTGGAGGTCAGGTGTCGATCCCTGCATTGGTCGAGAAAGTTCATGCAGATTTTTCGGTGTGGTTCCCCCTTGTCAGTGATGCAGAACGGAGGGCCTGACAAGGACAGCTGTCTAGTCTTTCGGATGAGACGAAAAACCGAGGTCCTGATTAAACATTTGAATGCACGTAAAAGACTATCGCAGTTGGAATTCGATATAAAAGTAGGCGATAAAGCCGCTGCCCGGGCAAAATTTCACTCATGGCACACTGTATGGCGTATGCACGTCTTCATTAGCCCAGTATAGGAGCAGAACAGTAGGACATTAAACCCCATTTCATTTCATTTTTACAAATTGAATATAAATAAGTTCACATACATTCATATTACATTAATATGTGCTTTTAGAATCATTTTCGTTTATTTCCAGGTTCCCAAAGATAGGTTGCCAGGCAACGAAACATACGCCCACAGCAGCTAAATCGTCCGGGCAGTCAACAAGAGTTGTCGCATATTTTTACTTTTTTCGGTAATGAAACATTTATAATACACTAAAATCTAATACAGAAAACCATAAGAATTTGTTTGGTTTTTATAAAGTTCTGCCCCATGCTAACGTTTTGTATACAAAACTTATAATACTGTATCATGGATTTAGCTGTTCCAAGTCATAAAAATTCATTGAAAATCAATATACTTGTTCGTCTCAAGGTCTTAAACACTGTGTATAAATTTAAAGTCAATCGGATATTAATTTTCTCCTCTAGAGCATCCACAAGATTTTTTGAAGTGATCAAGGGCCATAATTCTGGCAGTAATTATCGGAAATCGCTGAAAATCAATAGGCTTCTTTGTCTCATGACCTTAAACACTGTGTATAAATTTAAAGTCAATCGGATATTAACTTTGGCCTCTAGAGCGTCCACAAGATTTTTTGAAGTGATCAAGGGCCATTACTCTGGCAGTAATTATCGGAAATCGCTGAAAATCAGTAGGCTTCTTTGTCTCATGACCTTAAACACTGTGTATAAATTTAAAGTCAATCGGATATTAACTTTGGCCTCTAGAGCATCCACAAGATTTTTTGAAGTGATCAAGGGCCATAATTCTGGCAGTAATTATCGGAAATCGCTGAAAATCAATAGGCTTCTTTGTCTCGTGACCTTAAACACTGTGTATAAATTTAAAGTCAATCGGATATTAACTTTGGCCTCTAGAGTGTCCACAAAATTTTTTGAAGTGATCAAGGGCCATTACTCTGGCAGTATTTATCGGAAATCGCTGAAAATCAGTAGGCTTCTTTGTCTCATGACCTTAAACACTGTGTATAAATTTAAAGTCAATCGGATATTAACTTTGGCCTCTAGAGCGTCCACAAGATTTTTTGAAGTGATCAAGGGCCATAACTCTGGCAGTAATTATCGGAAATCGTTGAAAATCAATAGGCTTCTTCGTCTCATGACTTTAAACACTGTGTATAAATTTAATGTCAATCGGATATTAACTTTGGCCTCCAGAGCGTCCGCAAGATTTTTTGAAGTGATCAAGGACCATAACTCTGGCAGTAATTATCGGAAATCGCTGAAAATCAATAGGCTTCTTCGTCTCATGGCCTTAAACACTATATATAAATTTAAAGTCAATCAGATATTAACTTTGGCCCCTAGAGCGTCCACAAGCAATTGTGGACGCCGGACCGACGGACGGACGGGGGCGACGACAATATACGACCACATTTCAATGTGGGCGTATAAAAATAGAGCGATATGCCTTTAAAAGATATCTTCCTCTGATTTGATTGTGCTATGAGGGAAATTTTGCACTACAACCTACTCTTAATTCAAAATTCAGCTGCCAAAGGTTCTTTTACATGCACGTCAATGTGTAGGCTACAGAGTCCTTAGTTTTTCGAACCATCCAAATGACTAGTCACTGTCCATGTCATGTTCGCCATTTTGCACCAGTGACAAGGAGAAACTGTGCCGGAAAATCATAAGGAACTTTTTCAGACAACACCAGGAGCGAATCTAAGACCACTATGGTTGTATATTTACCTCATTAATCCAGAATACAGGTAAAAATGTTGGCTTTATTCCATGTGTCATCCTGAAATGCCAAATATACAAATATAATATTTCTCTGTTTACACCATCCTTGGTATCCCAAGTGATATCGTTCCATTCTACTCCACTATACCCTAAGTTCATTCAGGGGTTTTCACGTGAATGTATGTTGATTCTACCAATCAAAAACAGTTTACATACCATGCGAGTTTCTTCCCCATGAATGAACTCGGAGAATAATGGAGTAGAATGGAATGATATCACTGGGATATCGGGGATGCATTTCCACAAGATATAAAAATATAAAATTTGTTTGTTTACATCAGATATACAAATACATTATACAACATTTCTCTGTTAATACCAGATATAAATACAGTAGTTTTAATGAAGTTTGTTTTATTTTTTTCTGCCAACTGGGTTTATGAAGACCTGGCATATGTCATATAAGAGGAATTGTGCCCAGACAGTGGTATTTCTGCCTATTTTTCCTTCAAGATTTTAACTGTCAATGTTTTTTTTTTTTTTGCATGGGTTGACCTCAGTGGTTTGTTCCATCTGATAATCTAGATACTTTTCCTTGCCATGCCTTCTGTCCTCCATCACTAACAAGATCTAGAGGAAACTAGACTGGAACAAGATTCCGAGGAACTCTCTTTAATCCAGGACCTCCTTACTGCCATACTCACTGAGCTACGACCATAGCTTCCTGTCAACTTACTTGACATCCGGTACAGTTGTTATGTGCATGTTAATCTGTAATCTTTTAGCTGCTTGTAAAACTAATCCTGTTATCTGTAAAAAAAAATGGGGTTTATCATCCCACTTTTCTGCAACAACTGGGCTAATGAAACAATGGGTGTATGTCACCTATATAGTGTGTTATGAGAGCATAATTTCGAATTCAAACTGTCAAGGGTTCTTTTACATGCAAGCCAACGGTGTACATGGGACATTTTTTCATCCCATTCGAATGACTAGACATTGTTCCTTGCCAGGCTCTCCATCCTAATTCTTAAAACTCATCTATTTGAAAAAGATTATCGTTAATGGTCTGCAATCTGCATCATTGTATTGTATCCTATTTTTATAACAACCTTTGTCAGTGTCAATTTATATTTTACTTTTACTTTGTCCGTGTCTATTTATATTTTACTTTTACTTTGTCCGTGTCTATTTATATTTTACTTTTACTTTGTCCGTGTCTATTTATATTTTACTTTTACTTTGTCCGTGTCTATTTATATTTTACTTTTACTTTGTCCGTGTCTATTTATATTTTACGTTTACGTGAACAATTGTCATCTTTTTACTTCATGCATTCATGTTTTTACCATTTGTTTATTGTATAGCACTTTTGAGCATGTTTTGTGGAAATAGCGCTATATAAAAATTCTTAATATTAATAATATGAAGATATATAAAGATATAATATACTCAGCCAAATTAAAAACTTGAACACTGATGAATTTCAACAATTTTTTTTTTCTGGTAAGTCAATTAAATTTTAAAGTGTTTCTAACGATAGTAAGTAGTAAGAAGCCTTTAATTTCATAAAATTGTAAAGTCACGTGGATCACGTGACTTTTTGAGCATATACATGTAAAGATGAAAAACCTGAAAAACACGTGCAAACACAAACTCGTGAGGTCAATCGATGCAAGTTTGCTTAAACTGAACACGCACACGTAACTTGAACTGGAAAAACAAATTTAAATTGTTATTTTCATCTTTGTTAGAAAATGCTGCGCCTTTCAAATGTAGAACGTCTACTTGCTATAGGTAGGCTCTATGCTGGTCAGTCTGTGGTCACTGTTGCAAGAGCCTTTAATTGTTCACGCCAGACAACAATTAATCTTAGAATGAGAGTGCTTCAAACTGGAACTATTGCCGACCGCCCAAGGGCGGGAGCGCCACGTGTGACGTCACTCCAGGAAGTTCAAGCAATACGATTACGTCATCTAAGAAACAGATTTGTCACTGAAACCTCCACAAGTAGAGAGATGTTTGGTGGAAGGGTAACTGCACAAACTGTTCGAAATCGCTTGCAGGCTGCTGGTCTTCGAGCTCGGAGGCCCTATAATGGACCAATATTGACACGATCTTCATTGGCGTAACCGACTTGTGTGGGCCACAAGACACATAAGATTTACTCAAAGACAGTGGAATTCGGTTGTCTTTAGTGACGAATTTCGATTCACTTTGAGATTTGCCGATGGCAGGGTCCGAGTGTACCACAGACGAGGTAAACATTACGCTCAAGTATACGTCAGGGAAGTTGACCGATTTGGTGGCGGCAGCGTCATGGTTTGGGGTTCTTTTTGTGCACATGGACGTTCTCTTCTTGTTGTTGTCCAAGGGAACTTAAATGCTGTCCAGTACAGGGATCAGATTTTGCAACCTGTTCTTCTTCCGTTTATGCAGAGACATGGGCCTGGACTAACGTTTCAACAAGACAATGCTCAACCCCATTCAGCAATTGCTACCCAGAATTTTTTAAGAAATGCCGATGTCCAAGTCCTGGATTGGCCGTCACTTAGCCCCAACCTTAATCCTATTGAACACATCTGGGACGAACTGGGTCGACGTGTTCGTCAGCAAGTGAATCCACCACTGACGTTGCAGGACCTTCAAAATGCTCTTGCTGAGCAGTGGCGACGTCTTCCTCGGGTAGTGTTTACTAATGTTCTGATATCCATGATAAGATGTTGTGTGGCAGTACGAGACGCTAGAGGAGGCCACAACCGTTACTAAACACTTTATTCCGATTGTTCTCCAAGTCTGTGAATTTCATTTTGGGGGGTACTGTGACATCACGAACGTTATCAATGTCAAGGACTTTCGGCGAGACGTATTCTTGCTTTCTGTGGATGTCAAGGTCGTCTGTGCACAACATAACACTAAAATAGTTGCCTTAAACCAAATATTAAAAATCTAGTCCCAAAAATCCTGAGTGTCAAGTTTTTAATTTGGCTGAGTATATTTACTGGTTCTATGTCAATAGCGCTATATAAAAATTCTTAATAATTATAATATAGTATATAGAGATATAATATTTAAGGTTCTATGTCAATAGCGCAGCGCTATATAAAAATTCTTAATAATTATAATATAGTATATAGAGATATAATATTTACTGGTTCTACGTCAAAAGCGCTATATAAAAATTCTTAATAATTATAATATAGTATATAGAGATATAATATTTACTAATTCTACGTCAAAAGCGCTATATTAAAATTCTTAATAATTATAATATAGTATATAGAGATATAATATTTACTGGTTCTATGTCAAAAGCGCTATATAAAAATTCTTAATAATTATAATATAGTATATAGAGATATAATATTTACTGGTTCTACGTCAAAAGCGCTATATAAAAATTCTTAATAATTATAATATAGTATATAGAGATATAATATTTACTGGTTCTACGTCAAAAGCGCTATATAAAAATTCTTAATAATCATAATATAGTATATAGAGATATAATATTTACTGGTTCGACGTCAAAAGCGATATATGAAAATTCTTAATAATTATAATATAGTATATAAAGATATGGTACTTACTGGTTCTACGTCAATAGCTGTTTCATGTTTTAAAGGAATTGGTTCAACACCATTAACACCATCAATAAATTTTTGATCTGCCAGGTAAAAATGAGGGAAAGAAATAACTGATGGTACTGGAAAACCGTCCACTGAAAATAAATAAGAGATATATTAGGTAACTTGATGTGTTTTTTGGGTTTTTTTTTTAAGGCTTTCAGCGACATTTGAGTGCTATAGCTATAGAAATCCCTTGCAAACTACAGTTTTGTTGAAGTTTAATCTCAAAAAGATCTATTCAGTATTTACAAAGTTCTGATAACTTGAAATTTAATTGATTCTATGCTGCTCGTATGTAACAAGACACGGCCATCTTTTATCGGTATCAGAGAAACCTGATGGGCCTAGTTTAAGATTGAATACAAGACAGCTAGCGTTGGTATTTTGATTTTGTTTTCTTAATTAAATGTTATGTTCTTAAAATAATCAGAGTTCAAATTTTGCATGGATTAAGCCATGAGAAATTTGATATGAAGATAGGACAATGCATAGAGAAAGAAAACAGTCTGATTATTTTGTGGGTTGATATTCTAGGAGCTTCATGGTAAAAAAAATAATGAGATTATTTTTCTGTAATAAAAAGTTGTTCTTAATAATAATAATAATAATAATAATATCTTTATTTAAGAAGGGTAAAGCAAAAGGCATAAAAATATGGAACAAGGAAAATACATTATTTTATATATGGGCATGCATGTAGAGGGTACCAGTATTATTCTTTGACAGTAAAATATTTAAAAAGTTGTTTCTTGAAAGAATTTAGGTTAGTGGTCAGTTTTAAGTATGAAGGTAATGAATTCCATAGGTTTGAACCTTTAAAACGGATGCTGTTTTTTACAATATTAAGCTTTGGCTCAGGTAACCTAATGGTACATAATTGCTTTCAATGTCGTGGGTTATGATATTTATATATGAGAAAGTAATCATAATGATCACATTTAAAAAGTAAATATGGTAATGTAATTAATTACATTTGTAATATAATGGTACCAGGTCTGTTATCTTCAATGATAGGGCTTTTGAAAATGAATTGAAATAATAATAATAATAATAATATAGTTCACAACATTTTGATTTCTGAATTGATCAATAAAAACCCCATACTGAGCTGAGCTATTTCTGCATGGGATTTGACTTAAATCCGCTTTTACCTATGAAAACTTAGCGAAATCTTATACTACTTTTTCACAATAAATGTCTTACTAACTATAACCTAAGAAAATAGAAATTATGTATCCAATCCATATTTAACGATATAGAACATCTAAGGCATATACGAAATGAAATGGGGATTAAAGTTCTACTGTTCCGCTCCAACTGGGCATAAGCCATGCAGTGTGCTATAAGAGAGAGAGAGAGAGAGAGAGAGAGAGAGAGATCCCAATGACACAAACTAGTTCCTTTTAGGACTAACATATGGTGCAATTTCATTGCCATGATTTGGCAATCTTTAGCAGTAGTTTAAAATTGAACGACCCAGAAAAAAAGCGAGGTTGGGCAGGTGAATCTACTCCTTGTTATGTACAAGTTGGGGAATCTAAAGCACACAACTTGACTCAATGACAGACCTTATGATCTAAAGCACACACATTAGACTATTCAGCCACCCAAACCCCCAACTAAACTATGATTATTACACAAAAATATTACAATATGTGATTTCAACACTTACCATGTGTACAGACACTGACATCCAGTAATCCTGATCCTAGACATCCAGACCTTTTTGTACAGAAACCAGCATTATCTGGATTGAGTGTTTTATTAGCTAATTCTTGTGCTGTAGCTGTATAACGATGAAGATGTAGCTGACGTTTTATTTCTACATCTGATGTATATTTACCAAACCCTGATCTGTTGTATAATACAAGAATTGTATATTCTGATTCACAATGAAAACATACATTATCCACAGGGGCGGATCATTCAGGATTTTCAGAAAGGGTGGGGGCATGCTGCATCCACTTGGGAGTGTGAAGCCCGCCCTCAGTGGGCGGACTGAAGGGCAATCAACCAGGTCACCAATTGGCTCGTTTCGGAGTAAATTACGACGGGGATCACTACCATTTTTAAGTATTTTTGTTCTCCTTTCCTGCAAATTTTTTGCCACCGCAAAAAATAGGTGTGCGCCCCTCCTTGGATCCGCGCCTGATGCAAGAGCTAAATCTGCCTATTGAAGATCTTTCTTTAGGCCTGAAACATTTAAACTATTAATTAGAGATTTATAAACATGAAAAGACCATATTAACTCTCGATGCCATATTATGTGTCCGAATTTCATTGGATTTGAATCTGATCTGTTGTTCAACACCCATTGAAGATTAACTGCAAAAATGAATAATCGAGAATTTGTTAATCATCGTGACAGCGGTAACAATGACAATCAAGGCTACAGTGATTTTCTGGGCTTATAGTGAAACAGAGTGAGAGGGAGAGAAATGGGGTTTAACGTCCACTCAACACAAACTAGGTCATTTCTGGGACTAACATGATTCAATTTTATTTCAATAATTCGCTTGCGTATAGGGGTCTTTAGCATTGTGAGGAAACCGGAGTACTTTGAGAAAACCGACGAGGTTGGGCAGGCGACCCTACTCATTGTCACATACAACTGGGGAATCAAAACCACGACAGCTGACTCAATGACCTTATGATACAGCGCGCACATGCTAGCCGTTCGGCCATTCAACCCCAATCTGATTAAAACACAGATCCTATATCCAGTAATATCATCTGCAGTGGAAACCAGGCGATAAAAAATGTTCAATTCATCATATCTTGTAAAGACTAAATGGTACTGAGCTATATAAACCTTGTTCAGCTGTATTTTTTAGCGATGCTACAATAATAAACGAAGTCTTGATATTCCATTTTAATGTTTAAAGTAGCCAAGTCTTTAACTCAATATCATCGAAAACCTTCGACAATGAAAACACTAATTATTTGTCAATTTTAATCAACATTGGTGTTGTGATCTTACCGGAAAAAGATGGGCTTCTGATATCCAATATTTAAGACAAAATAAACATTTTACGATTGGTACACGAATCGTGTACCATGATGCGTTTCAGTGCAATTTGTAACAAGCGACTCGAAGAACGAGGTTAGACATATTCCACAAGTCATGTCAAAGGTCTGGAGAACATGTGCAAAAAATACTATCGGTGTAGACTGGAATAACCAGACGCTAGAGATTGCCATTGGATTGAGACTTCTAGGGTATTTCGCCGAACATAACTGCATTGAATTTAGAGTAAAAACGGAAATGACTGAATGTAAATCAGTTTATTTACATTCATATTACATACGTTGCGACCCATTTGTGTCAATTCGTAGGTCCCAAATATTAGCGATTTAGCTCCTTTAACTTTGATATGGCTGACATTGTCTACTCCCCAAAATATCTAAGTGATCTGATGTTCTAGAGAATCGATTATGGGTTTGTCATGTGAATAAATGTCTAAATAATAATTTATAGAACATTTCAAATCTGCAGTAGACAGATTTAGCTTTTCAATAATACATTTAATTATTTTCAGAACATACTTACCTACAAATATCCATTGAAAAAAATCTCAGTATTTCTGTATCTTCTAAAAATGGAGGATTAATTGTACCATCTGTTAAAAATCAGAAGAAATAAATGATGTAAAATATAGTCAAATCAATTCTTGGTCGTCAAATATAAGCTACTTCTATTAAATCTAGAAACCTTTGGAATACACTTAGAGCAATCTATCTCCCTCTTGTTTTTCTTGTTCTTCAGACAATGCTCCTTTTCAATTTTTTGAATAAAATACGGTTTTAAAAACAATTGTGTACAGTTGAAATGAAATGTGGCATGCTTGTTCTTTTGACAACTGTGCATCAATTGATGGATTGCGATTTTTGATATGACATTGCAATTTCAATATGGATGCGATGATGTAATGCTCAGTTAGTAGGTCATATTGCATGTTCGTACTAAGTTCACTTAACTTGCACAATATTAACACTACAGAATTGCTGCCAAGTAGACAGGCATCACTGTTTACCAGAACTCTGAAAGGACTTAGATGGCTGAATGGTTAGCACGTGCGCGCTGCGCTGTATCATACGGTCTGTCATTGCGTCAAATGGTGGGGTTTTGATTCCCCGGTTGTACGTGACAAGGAGTAGGGTTGCCTGTCAAACCTCGTGGGTTTTCTCCAGTCCTCTGGTTTCCTCCCACTGCTTAAGACCCCTACGCGCAAGCGAATTATTAAAATAAAATTGAACCATGTGTTAGTCCCAAAATGACCTAGTTTGTGTCGAGTGGACCTTAAACCCCATTTCTCTCTCTCTCTCTGAATGGACTTTGTTGCAAATGTTCACCCCCAGCCCCCAAAAGACTAAGGAAAATCTAACTTACCTGACCCATTGATTTGATTGGCCCAGGGTGATGTCCAATAGTTTAAACTTCTGGAAGCAAAAATTATTATCTTACACTTAAAGCTGATAAATCAAAGAAAAGCCAAAATAAGTTTTAATTAATTCACAATACAAGAATAAAACTCAAAATAAGTTGTAACAAACATAAAGAAACAAAACAAAAAGTAGGGTTTATTATCCCAGTTCAATACACCAACTGGGCTATTGAAGATGGGCATACACCATGCATTGTGCTATGAGAGAAATGTAGCTGACATAAAAAGATATCTAACCTTGTACCATTATATTTATCTATCTCTCCCAGTTTATTTATATCATTTTTACCAGAATGTATTGTATACACTCCATCATCTGTATTATTCTTCTGTAAAATAAAATAAAATAAAATAAAATAAAATAAAATAAAATAAAATAAAATAAAATAAATAAAATAAAAATAAAATAAAATAAAATAAATTAAAATAAATTAAAAATAAATTAAATTAAATTAAATTAATAAATAAATAATTATGCAAATCAGTCTGATATTGATAGATGAGTAAATTACTACCACGATTTAATTCTCGCACATAAATTAATAACTGATTTAAATAAATCAAAATCTGTAATGAATAAACCTTTAATGTAATATAAATAGCATTTTAAGTTAGCCGCTTGAAAAAATAAGCTAATTAAGTAACTTACATTCATAAAATATCCTATAAAATCTGTATAAAACCATTTTGGAAATATTTCATGAGCTAAATGTAATGTTGGGTCTACATAACCCCAGACAATATCTTTCAGACTTCTGGTTATAAATACACCTTCCATCAAACCAATTATATCAGTTAAAATTTTCCGAAATTCAGCACTTTCATTGCTTAATCCTTCAATTAAAGTCTGAAAGTAGAGTGGCAGAAATAATTCTATTAATTGCAGTGTTCCACAGAACAGTTAAACAGAATAGAAAGGAATTCACATAGATTAAGAACATCAACTAGGGCAGATTATTTACATGACAAGCCCATTCTTTTCAAAACTTCAAACATTCATAACTTCAATCAGAATAAAATAATTTAACTCAATTTTCAATATATTTATTTTGAATTATCTATTTTTAAATGTTGATCTCTTTATCTATATCTAACATAATGCATCTTTAACTGATACCTACCAGTAATGGTGGATTAACAGTTGTAAACATATCCAGCTCATCTCCTACAGACCTATTTCGTTGGAATGTAAAAATACGTTTTTGGCGATATGATATTGTACCATTGTCATTGAAGGTAATATTAAATTTTATTCTTCTTTCCCTGAAAAATTCAAATGGTGTAATTAAGAGAAAGAGAGAGAGCGAGAGAGAGAGAGAGAGAGAGAGAGAGAGAGAGTCTAATGTCCACACAACACAAATTAGGTTATCACTAGGCCAACACCTGGATGGAACCCGGAACATCCAGGTTATTGAGTCAGCACTATACTCACTGCGCCACCTCTATAAATTAGAAAAGTCTGAGTAAGGAGATAATAAAAATAAGTGTACACTGAAATATAATGTAAAAGATCTTTTAGCACTTGGAATATAATGAAGGGATAGCAAAAAATATTGCTCTTTCCAATCTATAGAAATCTCATTATATCATATTAATTTGATCCATTTTTGTGGGGTTTTTCATGGACTGGATCCAGAGAACAGATGTCAATCGAAGTCAACTTTTGACGTCTCCTGTCAATTAAAGCCAGTCAAACGACTGGCAATAACAATGATATCTCACCTTCTGTCAGTTACGCAAAATCAACTAAAAGAATGATTTTGACCAAATCTCACCATTACGCAAAATGTATAGTCCTTACTATGGTACAATAAAGGACAACTTAAAAAATCTGGGCTAATGAAAATGGGGATACCTAAACACCTGGACAGCAGCATCATGGCCTACTCTTATTTTGAATTGCAACTGTCAAGGGTTTTTTTTTACGTCCATGCTAACATGCATTCGGGGATCTCGGTTTTTCCGTACCATCCAAATGACTAGTCGATGTTCCTTGCCAGTCCCCCCCCTTCCATCCTGCACTACTGACCAGGGAAACCATGCTAGCAAATCCCAAGGAACTTATATATTGAGACAGCCAGATTGGCAAACCAACACTTTACTCACTGAGCCCATGCAGCTCCCTTAATAAAGGAACAAAAATAAAATGTAACAAAATATTAATAAAATAGGTAAGGACTGCATACAGCTCTGTCACTAGCATATATATAATTCTGTTAACAAACAGTTTTTTTATGATATTTATTTCTACCTGTAAGTATAAGGTCCGACTTCAATTACAGCAGGTTTGGCTCCATTTTTAACTTCTAATGGATTGGATAAGTTAAACATATAAATATCTAAATAAATTGGCATTGGTGGATCTTTCCATATACCGTATAAATAACCATCTTCTTCTAAAGTTACTTCCTATCATAAATAAAGAATGTCATAAAAGCATGAAAATACACCCACACAACAGCAATGTCTGTATACTAATTAAATTGGGTTTAACTTTTTACTTTATGAACCAATGGGCTAATAAAGGCTGTCATACGCCATACAGTGTGGTTAGAGCAAAAATTTGACCAGACAGTGGCGTTTCCTGGTACACCCTACTCTTAGTCGGGTTCCAACTGACTCCAATGTGTACCACAGGACCCAAGTTTTGTGTCCAATCCTTATCACTAGAGGTTGTTGCTTGCCAAACTCAATGGAATTGCACCAGGGGAACTACCCTGGAAAAGTCTGAGGAACTTCTCAGCCATGACCCAGATTGAACCAGGGACCTCCTATTATAGTTAGTCAGCAACCTCACAAACTGGGCCACTGTGGCAAAAATGGTACGTCCCACAATATCTAACTGTAAACTGTGTCAAGTCACTATGAGTGATCTACCATAAGAATTAAGAAGAGCAACCAAGTACTTTTTCCCTGAAGAGATAGAATCAAAACTTTTAATATTAATCTCGAAGAACAAAAAATAAACACACCTCTGTAACTTTAGATTTAACAATTGAGTCAACTACTGGAATAAGTACAACTCCTAAAATTATCAACAACAGTCCTATACATGCTCCAACTATAATCTTTTTTCTTGTCTGCATAATTGACATCTACACATGCAACTTTCTGGGGTTTTTTGGTAGTTCTTATACTAGTGGACTTTATTTTTACATCTTTCAAATAATTTCTGTAACAAAAAATTAAAACCAGCGGCTGCCAGGCAGGATACGCCCACATTTTCGAGAGATGGATAGAGAACAAGCTAACAAGAAAGTGATTTTTCCTACAATCAAGGGCCATAATTCAGGAAATTACAATTCGATATGCGCATATATCGAAAGGAACTGAGATCTTTGTGTTATAAACTTACATTTCAAGTTTCAAGAAAATCGGATAAAAATTGTGACCTCTATAGGATCCACAACCTTGATATACCATTTTCTTACGCTATTTGAGAACGAACGGCGGCCATTTTGTCTGTCAATTTTGGGCTGATTTTCACGAAATTTGAATTCAGTCGTCCCTAGGGTGTAACGGTGATATAATAATATACGTTTTTTTAAATCGGATAAAAATTATGACCTCTAATGGGTCCACAAGCTAAAAACATGATTTTTCGTACAATCAGGGGCCATAATTCAGGAAGTTACAGTCCGATATGGGCAAATATAGAAAGGAACCGAGATCTTTGGGTTATAAACTTATATTTCAAGTTTCAACAAAATCGGATAAAAATTGTGACCTCTATAGGGTCCTCAACCTTGATATACCATATTTTTACGCTATTTGAGAAATAACGGCGGCCATTTTGTCTGTCAATTTTGGGCCGATTTTCATGAAATTCAAACTCAGTCGTCCTTAGGGTGTAACGGTGATATAATAATACGTTTTTTTAAATCGGATAAAAATTATGACCTCTATAGGGTCCACAAGCTAAAAACGTGATTTTTCGTACAATCAGGGGTCATAATTCATGAAGTTACAGTCCGATATGCACGAATATCGAAAGGAAGCGAGATCTTTGGGTTATAAACTTACATTTCAAGTTTCAACAAAATCGGATAAAAATTGTGACCCTTATAGGGTCCACAACCTTGATATACCATATTCTTACGCTATTTGGGAACGAACGGCGGCCATTTTGTCTGTCAATTTTGAGCCGATTTACAAGAAATTCGAACTCAGTCATCCTTAGGGTGTAACGGTGATATAATAGAACGTTTTTTTAAATCGGATAAAAATTATGACTTCTATAGGGTCCACAAGCTAAAAACGTGATTTTTCGTACAATCAGGGGCCATAATTCAGGAAGTTACTGTCCGATATGCGCAAATATCGAAAGGAACTGAGATCTTTGGGTTATAAACTTACATTTCAAGTTTCAACAAAATCGGATAAAAATTGTGACCTCTATAGGGTCCACAAGCTAAAAACGTGATTTTTCGTACAAACAGGGGCCATAATCCATGAAGTTTCGATCCGATACATGCCAATATCGAAAGAAGCCGAGATCTTTTGGGGATAAACCTATATTTCAAGTTTCGTCGAAATCGGATAAGAATTGTGACCTGTAGAGAGTCCACAAACAATTGTGGACGGACGGACGGACAGGGGCGACGGCATAATACGTCCACATGAAAATGTGGGCGTATTAAAATATTTGTATGGTAATTATCAAAAATTGCAGTTCATATTTTGTAATACAAGGCAAGGAAAACCACAAAGATAACTTTTCTACACAAATCAGGCTAATGAAGGTGGGCATATGTCATGAATTTTGTCTACAGCATCATTTTAGCCAAGTCAAAGGTTCTTTGGTGTGCGAGCCAACAAGTACATGAGTAGATCTGATAAGGGCGAGAGAGAGAAGGAGATATGGGGTTATACATCCACTCGACACAAACTAGGTCATTTCGGGACTAACACATGGTTCAATTCTATTTCAATAATTCGCCAAACTGGTTAAAACGCAGATCCTATTTCGTTTCGTTTTTATAGTTCAAAATTTCGTTTTACTTGTCTTTACTACACTTGGATCTGGAAGAGTTGTTATTTAACTCGTATTCTGAATGGTGTCAGGGATAAGCCAATGAAACGGTCTGTTACGGCGAGCTTTAGGCGTGTTTTGCACGGAACTGTGGGTAATCCACTAGTAACATCAATGCTGATTGGTTAATCAAATGTCTGACGTCATAGGGTCATAAGTCAGTTTTTTGACCCCTGACTTGACCTATCGCTATAACTTGTCAGATCTTCATGTAGTGTAGGTCATCGGAAGTGTAAAAAACAAAACGAAATATAGATCTGTATTTTAATCAGATTAAATAATTCGCTTGTGCGTAGGGGTCTTTAGCAGTGGGAGGAAACACTCCGAATAAACCTGGTTCCTTGTGGATAGTGAGCCAGCACCATACTCATTAGATTCTGTGGGTCGGGGAAAAACTGGAAACTGAGAAAAAGACATCCAAGGTTGCGCGTAGGGGTCTTTAGCAGTGGGAGGAAACTGGAGTGCCTGGAGAAAACCCACGAGGTTGGGCAGGCAACCCTACTCCTTGTCACGTACAACCAGGGAATCGAAACCACGCCAGTTGACTCTGCCCATGGGGGTCGGGGCATGCCCCAAAATCAATATTTGGTGACCCTAGGCTATAAGGATTACATATGCCAAGTTCCAAGCTGATCTGTTCAGAATTGCAGTCTGTATACAATAAACACAAAAATTGGGCGTGGCTCTGCTCCTGGCGGGTCAGGACATGCGCCAAAATCAATAGTTGCCGTACATAGGCTATAAGGAATACATATATGCCAAGTACCAAAATGATCCATTAAGAATCGTGGCCTGTAGGCAGTACACAGACACACAAAGAAAAAATGGGTGTGGCTCTGCACCTGGGGATCAGGCAATCACCAAAAAAACAATAGGAATCATCCTTAGGGTATAAGGAATAGGTATGCAACTTTTCCAGACGATCGATTAAGAATGGCGACCTGTAGGCGAAACACTAGACACACACAACAATTGGGCGTGGCTCTGTCCCAGGGGGTCGGGCATCCACCAAAAATTATTTGAGGTCATCCTTTGAGTATAAGGAATAAGTATGAAAATTTTTTAAGACGATCGATTAAGAATTGCAGCCTGTAGGCGACCCACAAAAAAAAATAGGTGTGGCTCTGCTCCTGCGGGGTGGGCATGAACCAAAAACAAAAGTGATGATCCTTAGGGTATAAGGAATAAGTATGCAAAGTTTGAAGTGGATCCGTTACGAAATGCAGCCTGTAGATGACAAACAAATACAAAAAATGGGCGTGGCTCTACAAATGGGGTTCAGGCATGCACCAAAAAATAATAGAGGTCATCCTTAGGGTATAAGGAATAAGTAAGAAAAGTTTTCAAGATGATCCATTTAGAATTGCGACCTGTAGGCGACACACATACACACATAGAAAATAACAAGGAGAAATCACGCCGCAAAATCTTGATGGACTTTCTCGGCCAACACCGGAAGCAAATTAGCGACCTCCAGGCTAGCGAGCCAGAGTCTTTCTCACTTAGCCACTGTGGCTCTCGGAGCAGAACAGTTGTATGTTAAACCCCATTTCATTTCATTTCATTTCCCTACTTTTCTGCACCAATCGGACATGCAAAGTGATATGACGGAAATTTTCAAGGGACCATGGCATCGTTTCATCAAATTTCAACTGTGATGGATTCTTTTAGTGTATGCCAATTTCTACACAGTAGCTTGTTTTATTGTTCCATCTACAATACTAGAGACACTTTTCATCCTGGTGTTGGTCAAGAAAGTTCCCCAGGGTTTTGCAGCATAGTTTCTCTATGTAGGTAGTGCATGACAAAAACTATGCAGAGTGATTAGATCATTAGATGCAAATTTTCAATGAATCGTGGCAATTCTTCATTGAATTTTAACTGAGAATGATACTTTTATGTACACGCCAATGTGTAAAAATGAAATGAAATGGGGTTTAAAGTCCTGTACTGTTCTGTTCCTATACTGGGCTAATGAAGACGGGCATACGCCAAACAGTGTGCTATGAGGGAAATTTTGCCCGGGCAGCGACTCTATCGCCTACTCTTATATCAAATTCCAACTGCCAAGGGATCTTTTACGTGCATTCCAATGTATACACGGGATCTCGGTTTTTCGTTTCATCCAAAGGACTAGACAGCTGTCCTTGTCAGGCCCTCCGTCCTGCTTCACTGACAAGGGTGCCACGCTGGAAAATCAGGATGAACTTTCTCGGCCAATGCAGGGATCGAACACCCGACTAGCGTCTTACCCACTTAGCCACGTGATCCTCACACGCCAATGTGTATACAGTAGCTTGTTTTTTTTTTTTGTCCCATCTTCAATACTAAACACTGTTCTTTGCCAGGCCCTTGGTTCTGCACTACCGACATGGAAAAACCGTGCTGCAAAATCCCAGGGAACTTTTATGACCAACACCAGGATCAAGGTACATAATCATTTGAGAGGAAAGTGGCCGATAACCCGACATAATGACATCACAACAACTCGACATCATGACAACTCGACATTTTAACCCGACAATACCACATTTTTACGCAGCATTTTTAATGTTGTGGTGTCGGGTGAAAATGCTGTATTGTCGGGTTAAAATGTTGTGATATCGGGCTGTTTTGGTGTCGGGATAAAATGTAGTGATGCCGATCGGGTTGTCGCCTTATGAAGGGCGACACCGCATCATGACATGATACCAATCAGCCACCATACAGACATTATGAATGTGGACGTATAAAAAAAATATTACTCTTACGTTTAATCACTGTCTGCTGTAAACAAGACATGTAGGCTACTAATTGAGAATAAACTATTATTATAAAGTGTTCAGTCAACTTACAATTTTTTATGCTTTCCACTCTATGAACACACCGTTGTGGGCTACTTGCCTACGCATTATTTTTGGAATATTTTAACTTTGGACTCTAGCTTGGAATGTTGAGTAAATTGTCATAATATTATGACTCGTTGACTTTATCTGATCAATCTAATTGTATTTTTAACGTCTGGATATACCTGAACAAAATATAGAGTTGTCTCCCTTATGTTACTTGACAGATCTATTTACCAAGGCCAATTGCAGATTTCCTTTAGGTCACGAGATGTTAAACAGGGCTAGCGTTAAACTAAACACAAAACCAAGCCCTCACCTACACACTAACCCACAATCCTCGGCAACAATCACGCGTCCTAACCCTGTTCACATTTCGTGACCTTGATGAAATCTACAGGTGGCCTTGGTAAATAGGCCAAACTTATTTATTATTTCTGTGATTAAATCAGTTGAGACAATTCATTTTAAACATTATCGGCAATATCGGGAATTAGGTGTATGCGGTTTCAATTAACAGTGTCTTCGCCTTGTGTCGCTAGGTCTATTTCCGAAGAAATTATTCATTTGTTAGCTTTCGGTGGAGAAAAATTTACAATCGTGTACTGGGTAATCAAGTCTGAACCAATCAAATTAGAACTAGAAGCAATGGTGAAATTTATCCCTCACACCCGAAGGATTTCGGCATCCAATTCTTAAACTACCAAATATAATAACTTTCTAATTAGTAAAGCGAACAGAGCTTGTGCCCTTCACAGATTTGAACCAGGTAACCACGAATCAATGGGGTTATTGTGTCCTGCGTGATGAAATGTTTGTATCTAGGGCAATATGGCGTCGAGATTAGTATTCTCGCTTTATAGCGTGGTCAAACTAAAGGAAAGTAGACAAAATGTGCAGAGAATTTGACTTCGTGGGTTCCACGAATTTTACGAAAGGTGGTTATTATAATTTGCAAATCGTACACATTCTGAAGATATATAAACAACAACGATTTAGCTTACGGCTTAACCACTTGGCTTCACGTGACTTTCCCTTCTTTAAAGTTCTTTAGAAATAAAATTAAATAATCCTACCCTTGAAAGTTGAATGGCTTGAAGTTGAATCGTAGTCGTACTCGTAGCTGTACATTACAGTATTATTTAATTAGTTCCGATAGAAACTGCTTCTGACCGGACCTTGTACTTACAAGTTACGTGCAGTAACCTAGCGCACTTCTAATTAATTTAAATGGGGCATTTCTTCATTTAAAAATGCTGCCAAACTACACAACATGTTTTGATACCTGTACTGCCACTTCAGTTCTTGCTGCCTAAATTTAAATTTCCACTGGATAATATAGGCCTACTTTTTTTTATTTGAAGGAATTATATTTAATCATATGATTGAATATAATTACAACAAATAAAAAATCCTCCCCTATCTTAACCTTGGATCTCCATGTAAATATGGTTGGGATTATAATTATTAGGCTATCACTATGGAAACTGGTATTCTGTAGTGTGGGGGTGGGGGGCAGATTTAACAGGGTTTGGATCATCTGGATCAACCTGATACAACTCCCACAAATTAAAATCATACCCTATGGAATGCCGGATCATTTGATTGTCTAATACTAGTAGTAACACATATTTTGGACTTAATGTCAACAATTCGTTAACGATACATTGTGTAAGATTTAGATAAAGAGCTGACCATTCTTGCTATAGCTCAAAAATAGATGATGTAAAATGAAAATATTGAAAAATTTCATTCAGCATTCTTGCTGTAATATAATAGCTTAAAAATAGAGATGATGTAAAATGAAAATATTGAAAATTTCATTTAGATTACTTCATTCTGAGCAAAGTTATCACTGTTTGTAGTTTTAACAAAATGAATGCATAGTTGTAATCAGGGCACTGGTATTCGAGACAGCCTCGCTTTCCCATTTTTATATGCCAACAATTTTATACAAGTCACAATTTTTATCTGATTTTGACGAAACTTGAAATATAGGTCTATCTCCCAATGATCTCGGTTCCTTTTGATATTGGCATGTATTGGATCATTACTTCATGGATTATGGCTTGTGGACACTCTAGAGGTCACAATTTTGATCTGATTTTGATGAAACTTGGAATACATGTTTATAACCCAAATATCTTGTTTCCTTTCGATATTTGCGCATATCGGATCGTAACTTCTTAAATTATGGTCCCTGATTGTACAAAAAATTGCGTTTTTAGCTTGTGGTCCCTCTAGAGGTCACAATTTTTATCCGATATAAAATTAGTATATCACCGTTACACCCTAATGATAGTTGAGTTCGAATTTCGTGAAAATCAGACCAAAACTGCCCGACAAAATGGCCGCCCATTGTACGCAAATAGTGTAAAATATGGTATCAAGGTTGTGGACCCACTAGATGTCACAATTTTCATCTGATTTTGATGAAACTTGTAATGCATGTTTATAACCCAATAAAGATCTTGGTTCCTGTCGATATTTGCACATATCGGATCGTAACTTCTTGAATTATGACCCTTAATGTTACGAAAAATCGCTTTTTGTTTCTCTATCCATCTCTTGAAAAATGTGGGCGTATCCTGTCAGTCAGCCGCTGGTTAAATTAAATTTTTAAATGGTGAACCGTTCTAATCTAGTTAAAGTATCTGATGCCATCGAAAGTTGATTATGGTCTTGTTTTGTTAATAAATTCCTAATTAATAATTTAGATAACATTTCAGGCCTAAAGAAAGACCTGCAATAGGCAGACTTAGCTCTTGCATAATGTATGTTTAACAAGCATGATTATTGTGCGGTTCTGTCAAAAGTTCGAGTTATGAATAACCCCATGGAGAATTAATTGGCAAAATATTTTGGGAGTTGAATGAAAATGCAATAGAGAAATTGTAATTGAGATCTATGACCCAGTTCAATCTTTTTAAATTAAATGCTGGATACACACTACTTGCTGGTTAAAAAATGTAATGTGCACTGCAAGTCGACTGGTGACTACCTACATATGCATAAGAAACAATAACCTACAATCATTAATCACTGAGCGACCAAATATATCTACATGGATTAGTATTGAGAGAGAGAGTTTGTCTTATTTTTTTTTGCACCAACTGGGTTTATGAGAAAGTTAGAGAGAAATGGGGTTTAACGTTCACTCGACACAGACTAGGTCATATAGGGACTAACATGATGTTTTTTTCTCAATAATTCGCTTGCACGTAGGGGTCTTTAACAGTGGAAGGAAACTGGAGGACCCGGAGAAAACCCACGAGGTTGGACAGGCAACCCCACTCCTTGTCACGTACAACCGTGGATTCGAAACCTCACCAGTTGTCTCAATGACAGGCCTTATGAATGATTAAAGCAAAAACCTCCCTCCCGCATCAGGTTTTTTTTTTAGGATTTAGGATTGTCTGAGAACCAGAATACTTATTTTATATGGCCTTATTGATGATAAGATGTTCTTTTGTTTGTACTTTTTCAGAGCTGCATTTGAAAATATGGAGGAAGGCGAGGAAACGGAAGATGTTAATTTGGAAGATTTTATGGATGTTATTACTGCGTACAAATGCAAATTCTGCAGTGTTACTTGCTCCAGCGCCCAACAGATGACCTTACATATTAAAAGTGACCACATGTTTCCAAAAGATGGAGTTATACAGTCGAAAAACAAGAAAGATGACATGGGAATGGTTGATTGTAGCAATATTACTACAGGACCTGAAGAACAGCTGACTATTATTACTGATGATGGTAATAGTCTATTGGCTGTGGCTACCAATGCAACGCAGACGACAGCAGAGCCGCAGAATCCAGGTCAAGTTCACACGATTAATTTGAATGCCACTGACACCATGACCACAGGTGCCAATTCGTCATCAGTGATGTGCATTGATGGGGGCGAACAATACACACTGACAACCGATTCTTTAATGGACAATACACAACTCAACACAAAGTTACTATATGTATGTGGTCAATGCAGTGTTGGCTTCAACAGTATCGAAGATTGTAAAGAGCATATGTTACAAAGTCATAGTCTCACAGAAAATACATTTAGACCAGAAGTTGAGTCTTCAGCAACCGAGAACACCCCGTCTAATAATCAAATTAGTGTTGGAACTCAAATGGAACCAAAGAAAAAACCAGGACGTAAAAAGAAAACAGAAGTCAAACAAGAAGTTTTGAGTTCAGAAGAATCGGAACTGGAAGACAAAGATTGGGTTCCCTCAGAGAGACCTGGACGTTCACGTAGAAAAATACGAACACCAAAAGCCTTGAGAGAAGATTATTTCATTGGAAAGAAGAAGAAAAATAACAAGCAGAAACGAATCACTAATAAAGACTATGCACATAAATGTCATTTATTTGGCTGTATGGCAAGATTCAAACAAAAAGCTAATCTCGACATTCATGTGTCTTGCCACAACACGGACAATGAAGCATTCACATGCCCTCAGTGCAAAAATGGCTTTGGGGCGTGGAAAAATCTCCGCTTTCATTTACATCGACAACACGATGTTGACTTAGATCTGTTTGAATGCGAGGTGTGTGGGTTTAAAACAGATACCATGAACAAATTACGTGTCCATAAAGAAATACATAGTGACTCTCGTCCTTACACTTGTGATATTTGTGGGAAGGGCTTCCGTCAATACAGTCAGATGAAAAATCACCAAATGATTCACGCAGAACATCAGAAGAAAACAGTCCAAGTCACAGTGGTGTGTAAAATATGTGAAAGAACTTTCGCCAATAAAAAATGTCTATTAAAACATGAGCAGACTGTCCACTGTGATGAAAAACCATTTAAGTGTACAGTATGTAGTTATGCGACCACTAGAAAAGCCATGCTTACACTTCACATGAGGATGCACACGGGAGACAAACCATTTAAGTAAGTAAATGATTGCTTTAACTTACTGATGGGAGGTGTGGACTTACCTAATTTATCCAGACTTTTCACTAAAACTTAAAATTTCGGATAAGGTGCAGTCGTTGTTTGAATTTTAGAGGAGAGGCGAAAAAAGCTCCCCTTAATGAACAGGGGATCACGTGGCTAAGTGGGTAAGACGCTAGCTAGCTAGCCTGGAGGTCGGGTGTTCGATCCCTGCATTGGCCGAGAAAGTTCATCCCTTGTCAGTGATGCAGGACGGAGGGGCTGACAAGGAAAGCAGTCTAGTCGTTCGGATCGGACAAAAAACCGAGGTCCCGTGTACACATTGGCGTGCACGTAAAAGATCCCTTGACAGTTGGAATTCGATATAAGATTAGGCCGTAGTGCCGCTGTCCGGGCAAAATTTCCCTCATAGCACACTGTATGGCGTATGCCCGTCTTCATTAGCCCAGGTTAGGAGCAGAACAGTACGTAGGACGTTAAACTCCATTTCATTTCATTTCCTTAATGAACAAATTGGAAAAATTGCTACCTCAATCCAATTTCAAATCAAATAAAATGTTGTTTATAAAAGAAAAGTCATTTAAGTTTGCGAATATTTGGTTTTGATTTTTTAGATAAACTGTTGATTGTTAAAAACAAAATCATGTCACAATATTGGTTGAATCTGTGGGCCTAAATTTTAGATTGAGACAGAATTTTACCCCAATCAAAGAAGTCTTCTCCCAGTTATTTTATGCTTTGAATTTGATCCTGAAAACTTGTCTCCATTTAATTGTTAGTATAAAAAAATTTGTAATCTATCAGAAATACATAAGTTGGTGGAGGTGGTAATATGAATTTGATAGTCAAGAATGTGAAACAGAAAGTGGACCATGACCTTAAAATGTCAGTGTGATCTGTTCTGACTGAATTCAACAGTCACAAACATGTGAAAATATGTTGGAAGGTCATCATCTGGGTCAAATCACTAAGGACTTTGGTTATTAACAGGAAGGAGGTTCTTCTTACACAACATTCTTTAATGCAAGATTATTAATGTCTCTGTGTATCAAAAAATATCAATTTTTTACAATTTTTAATTCTTTGCAGGGTTTTGATAAATAAATCGTCTCAATGACTGCTTTTGAGAAGACCAATCAAGTATTTTTTTTCCCTCGCGAAATAGGATTAAGAAATTTAGGTGATATTCCTGAAGAAATCGGTGTGCTCTAAAAGAATAATTTCTTTTGCCGTTTCGACATTGATTATATTCCCACATGGAAATCTGATTGTATATTGTTGTTGGCCCTCTCCAACAATCAGTCTGTCGTCCGCAATTTCTTGTGGCCACTCTACAGACTACAAATGTCCAATCTTTTCAAAATTTATATATGTTGTTAACGTTACCAGTAGTGAGACTATGAATCCTATTGAATTTCAACAATTTTCGTTGATTACATCTAGAGTTATGGCACTTGTTTCATTTTGTGGAACCATGTGATGACAAAAGTTATCATCTGATCTGTATTAAATTTATGTAAATGAATTAAATTGGTAAAACGAAGAAGCCTATTGAATTTAAGAAACTTCTGTTAAATTACTCTGTAGAACTTTATGACAAAGGTTATCATCCGATCTGGACAAAATTTAGATGCATTATTTAAATTAGAAACAAAAAGCCGATTGGATTTCAGCAATGATATTACACTGTCTAAAGATTTTGCCTTGTGGAGTGTGGACTGCTCAGGTGACTTTTATCAGTAGTGGGCATGTGTTGCATAGGCTGGCAACATATCTTTGTTTTTATAATGCTGTCATCTGATGATTATGAAATTTATTTGCATTATTCAAATTACCCAAACAGGAAGCCTAATGAAGTTCATCAATTTGAATGCATTACTTCTAGAGTTATAGGGGGGTTGGATGGCTGAATGGTTAGCGTGCGCGGGCTGTATCATAAAGTCTGTCATTGAGTCGACTGGCGTGGTTTCGAATCCCCGGTTGTACGTGGCAAGGAGTAGGGTCGCCTGTCCAACCTCGTGGGTTTTCTCCGGTTTCCTCCCACTGCTAAAGACCCCTACGCGCAAGCGAATTATGTAAATAAAATTAAACCACATGTTAGTCCCGAAATGACCTAGTTTGTGTCGAGTGGACGTTAAACCCCATTTCTCTCTCTCTTTCTAGAGTTATTGTCCTTGTTGACCTAAAGATTGACAATGTGACACCTTTTTTATACTGCTTGGATGACTTATCTGCTGTAGGTGTATGTTTCGTTGCCTAACACCAGTGTGTATTATTAAGATAAAAATATATTCCTATTTTTCAGGGACCACGGTGGCTAGGTGGGTAAGACGCTGGCTCGCTAGCCTGGAAGTCGGGTGTTCGATCCCTGCATTGGCAGAGAAAGTTCATCCAGATTTTTCGGCGTGGTTCCCCCTTATCAGTGATGCAGGACGGAGAGCCTGACAAGGACAGCTGTCTAGTTGTTCGGATGGGATGGAAAACCGAGGTCCCGTGTACACATTGGCGTGGAAGTAAAGGGTCCCTTGGCAGTTTGAATTCGATATAAGAGTAGGCCGTAGCACCACTGCCCGGGTAAAATTTCCCTCATAGCACACTGTATGGTGTATGCCCGTCTTTGTTAGCAGAACAGTAGGATGTTAAACCCCATTTCATTTCATTTCATTCTATTTTTCAGGTGTGATCTATGTAATTATGCTACTGGTGATCATAATTCACTAAGGCGACACAAGATGCGACATACTGGCCAGAAACAGTACAAATGTGGGTACTGTCCTTATTCCTGTATACAAGCCATATCACTCAAATGTCATCTAAAGACTAAGCACCCGGGCTGTGAGGGTAATTATGTTTGTGAACAGTGTACCTTCCGAACTCTCAATAAATCTGCATATGAAAACCACATGCAGGATCATAAAAATGGCCTAATAACTGAAAAACCTAGAGCAAAAGTTAAAACTTCCATTGTTACTCAGTCTTCTTTACAAATTGCTGACACAGAAATGATGAACCTGGCAGATAGTCAAGAACCTATGCAGGTCCGAATGCAGGTTCAAACGATGAAAACAGGTGAAGCTCAGGTCAGTGCTGAAGATTTGGCTAAATTGACTTGCTATGAGGGCCTCATGACAGGTGAAGTCTCGGCTGCTCAGTTAATTTATTCTGCGTTAAATGCCATTTCTCAAAGTGAAAAAACAGGTGTCCCTCAGACGGCTGAATTACTTGGTGGTGTGCAGTGTACCACACAGTCCGCAAATTGCGAAGAAGGAGTAACTTCACATACCATTACCTTCCATCTTCCAGCTAATTTTCAAACTCAGAATATTGGGCATGGAGAAGCTGTCTTGTTTGGCCAGCCTGTAGAAATAGTCGAAGCTGTCGACCAAAATACAGTGCAATTCATCAACGAAGCCACAGGAGAGGCCTTGGATCCAGAGAATGTTGTAACCATGGGGATTGTGGTCAATGATGAAAATGCCGGAGTCGAAGATGAATTTAGCACGAATGAATGTATACAGATAGATCCGAGTCAAGTGTCATTCATTGTTAACAGTGACGAAAATAAAACTATTGAAGAGGGGGAAACATTGAACGAAACTTCTACCAACCCACTTAGTACAATAGATCTACAGCAAATAGCACAGGTACAGGAATAAACCAAGGTAAAAAAAATACCGGGGAATATACGATTCTTTCAATCCCCAAAATAGTGACAAATTAATGTGTGAGACGACTGCATCAGAAAATATCTCAACCAACTATGACAGCTGAAATATTCTGTTTAATTACGTCACAATTCTACACAAACCTCCTCAGTTGTCGGGACTGTGACAGGACTGAATTCCATGTCACGAGATTGCAATTCTGTCAATTCATAGTGTTTCGGACGGAAAATCGAGCATGCGCTAGGGGTAACTAGGAGTGCATTCTCAGAAATCGATCATCATAAAACTGTTGCTTTACTGTGTTTATGACGTAATTGTGTTAAATAATGAATATTTCTTTTGACTTATTCAATATTCAAATGTGGGAATGGCAGAACTAGGGCTACAATATATTAAATTATGTAAGATTTACATAAAGAGCTGTCTGTTATTGTTATTATTTTCTAGAACAAAATCATTGTACAATAAACTAAAAAGTCTGTGGAAGATAGCAGATATTTTGTTGAGGAATAATATAAGTGTTTGAAGTTTTGACAAAAAAAGGGTAAATAACCTTGTTTGTCAAGTACCAGTATTTGTTGTTACTTGCTGTTCATTTACAATAAATATTGAAGCCTAAGTAAATTCTTTATTTATCCTCTGTCAATTTCTTTTTCCCCTGTTTAATTGCAGAGTCTGCAGTAAATTGAAGTCTCAGAATGTTCTCACAACTGCTAGCCATTTGATTAAAATGAACTGCTCCTTATGTGACCAAAGCAAACATCAAGTGGGCAGACTGTCAGTCAGTGATGAAGTTACATTTTTGTCCTGCCGATGCCCCATGGGTGTTTTTCAAAGAATCCTATATTTTTCTAGTGAGATTGTGTGTCTTCTTTCCATATATACCAAATATGCCATACTTTAGTCGGATATAAATGCCCTATGAATACTTTCCAGGGAATGCATCTTTAAGTATACTGAATTAAATCTAAATCTAATTATGGACTCAAGAATAATAATTTATAAATAAATATGAATTGATTTGTGTGTGGTGTTAAATATTTTGTAAGGATGGTCAACTTGTTATTTTTATATATTTGTTTGTTAAGTTATACCACATATGAAATGTTTGATAGATGAATAATAAATTATTCTCATATAAATTTTGCTGTTGTGACTTTGCATTTTCTATATAATATGGCTGATCCTATGAAAATGCTCTATATATAAAGAAAGAGTCAAGTGGGTCTGACTGATGTAATGTAAGGCCATATAAAATAAATATTCTGTTTCTCAGATAACCCCCTCACTTAAAAAGGGCAGACTGACCAGTTCTTATTTGAACAAAAAAATAAGAACAGTCTGGTGGAAAGCAGAAGTGTGCCATGGGCTCTATTATCAACTAGCAGTGTTATTGACAATCATAAATGATACTGGATAATCATACATATTTCTATAAACAGATAAATATAGTGTTTGAAATGTTATGTTTATGAGAAGTCATTTAGACAAGTGGTGATCCTGACAAAATAAATTCTTCTGTCCTGCATTGTTTTTTGTTTTTTAGGATTGTCTGAGAACCAGATTATTTTTTTAAGACTTAAATGACTATACAGAGTGTGTAAGAAAGGTTTCTGACAGTGTGACCCAAAATATTATATACCTTGGCCGGATGACCTCTACACCTTGAGGCCCCAACAAGATCTCCTGACCCGGCTGATTAATTATACTAAATGATAAGGCAAGTTCAATTTTTCGTCATAGGTCACCAGGTATAAACAGCTAGGGCTAAGGCTAATCCTAACCCCGGACCTTGTCCCAATGGTTACCCTAACCCTAACCAACAATCACGTGCCCAAACCTTATTTACATCTCAACAACCTTGGCAAAATTGAGCTGGCCTTAACAAATAAATTTTGCCGACACGCTGCCATTAATTTTTTATGGTGGGTTTTCCACAGTCTATATATAGCATCCAAAGCAGTTGTCATCGATCGATCGACGGAGACCCCAGAAATTTCTACAGTTACGTCTGATTCATCCAGCAATAGCGGACTGAATGGTAAGCATAATATTTTTGTCATGCATATTTGTGTGAATTATGATTTTACTATTAGTGAAAGGGGCTTATATACGCATACCCCAGCACTAGCTAACCTAGCTCACACTCTGTTTTCAGCGGCGAACTGTGGCCCTTAATTGACCCCATCGCGTTGAGATATACATAACATGATGCGAAAACGAAACTATATATATATGGCTTGATCCACCTTTCCCCGTGCCTGCATTCCACAAATAGATAATTTGCTCCATGGATTTAGGTCATTATAATTTGATTATTTTAATAGGTCTACTGTCAAATGTATGGTTAGTTACGCACTTGTATTTTCTAAATTTCCACAAAGAAGGCCGACATGTGGGGCATGATTTTTTAATATATACGACGGCCCTGTGTTGACCGCGAAAATTGCTCGGGATTTTCCGGCCTTTATTCTTTTTGTCAATTGTGCAGGACAAAGGGTTTGGTAAATCTATAATTAGAGGGAAAATCAAAGTCTACCCGTGTTGACGCCACAGCCAGGGTTAAATTCCATCAGAATGCACTGCTTGGCATATTCCGCTCATTTTCATTAGAACGGCTGGTGCAGAAAAGTAGGACGTTGAATTGTGTTTCATTATGTTACACAATTTAATGACAATTAGGCTTATAAGAAGTAATAACCGGAATTTCAGTAGAAAACTGATGTAAATAAAAGTCTGACTTACATCATCCTTTGTCTTCTATTTTCGAGGCGAAACATGTTGCAGTTTCCTTGGGAATTCCTATTTCTCTGAATTATTCATGATGTAGGCCACGATGCTATTACGCATCACATAAGTCTCCAAAAATAGAATTTACTGTATTATCGATTTCTCATCACCTAACGACGGGATTCATTATTTTACATGTTATCTATGACTAGATGTGAGGAACGGTAGGTATACAGTAAAGTGGCTATATAAGACTGTGTAGCCTACAGCTGTGTGTATAAGGTGGTTGGGGGAGGTGGGTTAACGTGTGCGGTTTAGATCATAAGGTTTGGCATTGAGAGATATGGTCGTCTGTCAAGTCTGGTAGTTTTTCTACGGTTTCCTCGCACTGCTAAAGGGAAGCCGCGGTGACTATGTGAGTAGGACGTTGACTCGCTAACCTGGAGACCCCGTGTGGGTCAGTGGCGGAGGACGGAGGTCTGGCACGAGACAGCGTATATAGTCGCTCGGATGGGACTGAAAAACGAGGTCTCGTGTACACATTGGCGGACACGTAAAAGAAACCTTGACAGTTTGAATTCGAAATAAGAGTAGGCCGTATGCCCGGCTTCATTTAGCAAAATGTCCTACAGAATACCAGTGTAGAATTCTATAGAAAATCTATAGAGTTTTTTGGGGGCGTGTCCCATTTTCTATAGGATAAAATTCTATAGTATTCTACAGAATTTTGTGGGGCCTGTAGGAAATAACGGCCCCAAATATTCTACAGTTTCTGTAGCGCACATCCTATAGTTTTTCTTACAGATTTATGGCAAAATACTATAGTATTCTATAGGTTTTTTATTACACTTTCTGTAGGAAATTCTATAGTTATGTATAGGAATGAATACTGTAGTATTCTGTAGTTTGGAAATTGGACCACTATAGTTTTCTGTAGGAATGGGTACTATAGAATTCTTTAGACTTTTTTTTATTAAATCATATTTTGGGAATAAATATAGTTGACCCATGATTTCTTCTAAATTGATAAGCTTATTTTTCTCTCATGGATTCTTCTAAATTGATAAGCTTATTTTTTCTCTCATGGATTAATCTGAATTCTGTTGATGATTCACCAGCCGGAACCATGAAAAGTTATTTTCTTGGTAAAACTGAAATATATAGGGAAAAGAATAAGTAATAAAGTTAAATAAATAAC
This sequence comes from Patella vulgata, assembly GCF_932274485.2. Taxonomy (NCBI): domain Eukaryota; kingdom Metazoa; phylum Mollusca; class Gastropoda; family Patellidae; genus Patella; species Patella vulgata. The sequence continues at coordinate 21,231,220 of NC_065881.2, forward strand.
AAAATCACATAAATCTTATCTAATTAAAGTAAATAAATATTATTGTTAAGAAAGTAATAAAGTATACTTATCTTTGTATCTTTAATCGAATCTGTGAAAAAAAACCACCACCATTCTCTCCAGCTTCTTTTTAATACTAACATATTAAGTTGTTATACACTGAATTTTTGAATTTTAAATTCAGCCAATGGCCAAACAGATTTCAAGAGAGTACATTGGCTGTTAATTATAGTTTGTCGACAGGTATGCACGGTTGACCTAGTGGCTTTAACAAATTATATAATTTGAATACAGAATCTGCTATAGTCATTAAAATCCAACTAGCAGGATCACCTAACAGTCAGACTGTGTTCAAATAAACTTTGTCTTTATTTCATTGACTTATCTGAAGAATAATTTATTATCTGATATTTTTGTTGTGAACATCTACATTTACTAGCATTTTTTGGAGAGTGGGGTGGGGAATTCCTTTGAGTGTCAAAATGTATCACTATTTCATTCATATTATATACACCATTTTATACTTTATATTTTATTTTTCGTGGTAAGCTTATTTTAGTTTGTCATTTGGTATCACAATAAATTAAGGAAAACTGCATCCAGGAAAATTATGTTGGAAAAGTTTACATAATTCACACAAGTGCATCACTAAATTCTATTGTAAACTATAGTATGAATAAAAGACATCGCCAATTTATGAAATCTGTAGTATAGAACATTGTTTCTACAATATTAAGTAGGAAACTATAGTAGGCCATTTGTTAAAATACAGTATACATATAAATTCTTAGTTTTCAACAGAACTATAGGAATATACTACTGACTTGAGACAATAAGTTAGTTCTATAGAAAACTATACTTTTTACCACCAAATCTATAGGAATCACAGCTGATATGAGAATACAAGTTAGTTCTATAGCAAACTATAGTTTTTAGCACAAAGGCTATAGAAAACTGAAGGATTACTCAACTGACTCGAGGATACAAGTTAGTTCTATAGAAAACTATAGCAGCACCAATGAATCTGTAGGTTTATTTTTTTTCCAATAGTTTCTTACAGTATTCTATAGAATTCTATAGGAAATTACACTTGGAAAATATTCATCTACCAATCCCACACAAAACTATAGTACATGTTTTTGAATCTATAGTCATGTAAAAAAACCCAGAATGAATTCGTTTTCCTGCAGCATTCTATAGCATTCTATAGAATCCCACAAACTTCTATAGAAACCTGTACTTTTTCTATAGGACTTTTTCATAAGGGCGAAATACGTTAAGTTCATTTCAATTCAATTAACTACTGAAGATCGACTACGCGCGATCGAAGTATTGAAATGAAATTGATCCACGTGTTAGTCCCCAAATGACCTAGTTTGTGTCGAGTTCCTTTGGTCAACGGAACAGTTGTTTTCTTGAGAAATGACTGCATACGATTGGAGTATCCAACTCAAGAACCGTAGGGCCTACTGTCGAACGTCACAAATTATTGTAGTTTATGTCATATCTTACCATCTAACAGGGCAAACAATGTTGACTCAACATACTCAGTGGGAGGAGAAATGAAATAGCTCACAGTTATTGTGTTGAGTCGTTAAGCCCAATTCCATTCTTTCCGATATGCTACTCTGTATATACAGTATACATAGCTTCATTTGGACTCTCAACAGAGTTGAACAGACCTTAAACATACACTATGCAAGAGCTAAATCTGCCTTTAGGCCTGAAATGTACAAGACCATAATTGACTCTCGATGGCATCGGGTACTCGAGATTTTAACTAGATTAAAACGGTTCGCCATTTAAAAATGTAATTTAAAAATGGGAAAGCGAGGCTAACCCCCGATTATACCAGTGCCCTGGTTACCACTGTGCACACATCTTGTCAAAACTATAAACAATGATAACTTGGCTGAGAATGAAGTAATTTGAATGAAATTTTCAACTTTTTCTTTTTTTTATCATCTATTTTTAAGTTATTATAGCAAGAATATCAACTCTTTATTAAACTCTTAACTAATGTACACACATTCATTTCAAAAGGTTATGCAATCCCCCACCACTACCACCACAAAAAAATGATAATATTAATATTCATCCGGATATTGAAATGATAAGAACATTGATTTCTGGAAGCTTATCTTTATATTTTAAGACGTCACTTAGTGATAAGTAGCCGCTCACCACTCACTAGTCAGTAAACACGGATATATACCCAATAATATTTATCATCGTATAAAACGTTCAGTGTCATACGTATCTTGATTATCAAGTACGTGTGTTTAGTTTACAATAGGTATGGTAGGACAATCACGACTATCGATATGTGGGTTTGGCGAATTACAACTGAGTTTATAAATAACACTAGACCCATTTTGAGATGCATATATATATATATATATATATATATATATATATATATATATATATACATGTGTGTGTAGATTAAGTTATTACGTATTAACGGAATTGATGTACATGTAATAGATTGAAACGATGTGTATGTGGAAGTAGCATTTGTGGATATATTTTGCGACCTAGTCAGGTATGTCGTTATAATATAAGTTTATATAAGTTATAGGCTATCATCCGTTGTCGAGGATTGTGAATGTCAACGACCTCACTATAGTCACTATAATTTGAAGTTGCGAGGTATTCTAGTAGGTTCTCGTTATTAAATAACGAATGGACAGAGACGAGAACTGTGAGTATGTAGGCTCGGTGGGGCCTAAAAAGAGTTCTCACGTTGTTTTGGGACCCTTTCACTCATAATATACTCAAGAATGCACTATTTAAAGTCCGTTTTTCAAAAACTTATTTCATCCCTGGTGAGAGACTACCAGATTCCTCTTAGAGGAAACCCCCCGTAGAAACAGACCCAGATGCCTTTAGGAGTGACTCGGGAGTTATATCCTCTGTCCCTGTGTGTTAAATTGTATCGATGACAGTTTAGTTAAGTAACAACCCCACTAAAGAAAATAGCAGTTTCTGCCAGGCCCCTGCCGTTTCTGGTTGCGAATTGTCCATTTACCTGCACCAGCTTCAGAACCAGATCTAATCTCGACACAGCGTAGATTTAGTTTTTGAATGGTATCCATGGCTTAATTACACACCAAAAATAATTCTTATTCTCATGCACATTGTACCGAAAACCAATCTGGAGGTCGAAGGTAATTCCCCTCAATAATATTACACGGTTGGATTCAATATTGGGTAAATTTACTTCGGGGGTGGGGGGGGACGGGGGGAGAGTTTCAACAAACCAATGAGCGAAGTTACTAGTCTGGATTTGTACATAATTTGTTATAATTGGTGAATTGAAATGAAATAAGTGGAATAACATTGCAATGTGCTATTTTGGTTTTCATTTGTGTTGAAAATAATAATGTTAAATACAATATTATAAATATTCCCTCTGTATCGATTTGCCAATTGTGGCCAAAACAGGGCCGGGGTAAACTTTCGAAGAGATTGCCAGGGGTAAACCGGGAAAAAATGTTGGGAGCCCCTGTTATGGATCAAGTACATGTAACCACAAACAAAACATCCAGACAATTTATTCATCATTTTAAAATATTCATACTTAGGCTACTCGTATTATATACATGTACTCGAGGGCGCTTTATCATGTATATACGCATTTGACATACTGTTTTAATGTATTTGTCATTTACATATTTATACGTAGGCTACAAGTATTATGAACTTGGGGACTCTTTATCATGTATGTAAGCATTTGACCATAAATGGTTACAGATATGAAGACATGCTTAGTAAATGAAATGGGGTTTAACGTCCTGTTTCTGCAACATTAGGCTAATGAAGACGTGTATAGGCCTATGCCACGTGGTGTGCTATGGGGTGATAGAGTCCCGGTAACAGCGACATGGCCTACTCTACTGTCCGGGCATATTTAACATACGGCCGATGGCATACACGAGACCCCCGTCTTTTGGTCCCATCCGAAAAACTAGACTATTTGCTTCCCAGTCCCTCGTTCTACATCACTTACAAGGCTTGAAAGTCCAGAACAGCTTTCTCGACCAACACTGCTACCGAATCCCGCTATCGTGACTCCGACAAACACATGCAAACAAAAATGAATGGCCTTAAATATATATATTTTTCTGAGCCTTGCTGTTTAATATTTTGATCAATTTTCGTTACTCTTAGTTAAGAACGCATTTATTCCCTATATTTCAGATCTTTAAAGAACCATAAGACAAAATCATTAGATAATTTGATTTGACCATGGCAAGTAGTGACCACGATGCCAAAGGTGCCTGCAATGATAGTAAGTAAAACTAAGTGTATTTTCAATCTAAAATAATTTTGAAGAAAATGAGAATAAAATAAAATTCTCTTTTCCGTCACTTGACATACATCACATCTTTGTTGTTCTTTTTGCACTTCAAGTGTTTTGAAGATACATGTAACTGTGGGTTTTTACTATTTCAGATATTTTTAATGCTGATACAAAGGACGATGATGACATTTTCAGATCAGCCACTGTTGCAACTCCCCATAAAATCCAGTTGAGCTATCCACTAGATCTGCCCGCAAGTCTGGTTGACAAATTTCCCGGGTCAGTAACGAAAAGCGTCCATGCATGGTTTACAATCGAAAGAAAAGAAGATGCCGATGTTGTGCTAACTGACACATCTTATCCCCGACAATTTATTCATTTGAGATGTGGGTCTTATAAGGGTGTGGAATGTTTGGTGACAATAAAAAATCTGAGTTCCAAAAAAACGATTGAGCTGAAACCACCAGGTGCGGGAAAGATAACGCTTGGACATAACGAAGAAGCCAGCGTCAAATCAAATACGAAAATAACAGCGCTAAATTTAATTTGGATGATTACAACAACAATTGGAGACATGGATGCTACAGCATATGAGGTATCAATGGTGGGCTATGGTTCTGAACAGTTTAATCGCGCTGTAGAGGACCCGTCTTCTGCTCGAGTACACAGGGAAGCAGGCGTACCAACGCCTAATCCACAAAATGGTTTCTCGGACTTAGCCAATCAAACAGTTCCCAAAAGTATAATATCTTCGCAAGCGATACCATACACTAATTATTATGGCCCCAATCAAAATAACCTGAACCAGGTTAACACGTATAGACCACAACCAGAACAATATGCCCAAAATATAAGGGACGATCTGCCTGGACAACCTATGAGTAGCATGTCAAATGGTCCAATGGCTAATGTGAGACTACAGTCTTTCACTGGAAACCAGTGGCAATCTTGTAGACATTGTGCACCATTAAGCTCTGATTATAACGCAAGTGCCCAACACAACGCACCGTCTCCATTTGTGGGCGTACCAGCAGAGGTCTGTCCCCAGTGTTCACATAATCCACCATATCCTGAAAGATCTTCAAATATTAGATTTTGTGATAGTCAACCACATACCGGCCCACATTATGGTGGAATACCATATTATGGGCAACTGTATTATGCACCATATTCCAGTAGTCAGCCACATGCATGTTCACCTAATAATGTAATTCCCCATGGACAATATCGTCCTGCTGGTCAAGTAGGTTACAATGGTTTGCAAAATTATCAAACTGATACTCATGGGATGCACCACCAACAGGCCACAGTCAACTGGCATACAGTCAAACCCTCTGGTATCGATGAAGCTTCCAATTTGTCGCCAGATCATATCCGACAACATAGTGTGAATACACATCCGATATCGGAAATTTCTCCAGGCGATTTTAATCCTTATTTAATGGGTGAATATATGCAGAAACCAGAGAAGTGAGATTGCTTTCTTTATTAATGTCAATATCGATTCGTTCGTGAACATAGGTCTGGTCCAATTGTTTGCACCTCTTGGGGTGATAGGGCAGAATGTTGCAAGTGAGAATGACTCCAATTATTACGGTTATATCTTCCAATATGAGATGCCATCACTACGTTCTGCTATGTGTTCAGAAAAAAAATTGGTGACCTGTTTATTAGGATTCCTTTTTTAAAAAATGTTATTGTTTTTTTTTAATTGAATTGCATTATATATTACATGTATTTATAAAGAGTATAAAAAGGCTCACAAGATGTATACCGTTACTTGATGTCATCATGGCTCACGTGAAGAACATTTAGAAAATAGTAAATGCAGTTTAATTCTGCATAATCCACTGTGGCCTCATTATGTATGATTTATTTATCTCACCTTGTGATGTTTTAATGGCATTTTTATGAAATGTATTTATTTACTGATGTTAATGAAAATTAAGGTGACTCTGTCTATAATTCTTCTTCACAATCTACTGTGGTTTCATTAAATAATTATTTCGTCTTAAACTGGCATGATTACTATCATTTATTTTATTTTACAATAATTTACTGTTTGGTATTTTATAAAATGGTATTTATGAAATTATGTTTTATGAAATGGTATTTTATAAAACGGTATTTATGAAATAGTGTTTTATAAAAATGGTGTTTTATAAAATGGTATTTATGAAATAGCGTTTTATAAAAAATGGTATTTAATCAAATGGTGTTTTATAAAACACCATTTCATAAATACCATTTTTTATAAAACGCTATTATTTATTTTTGCGCAGTTTTAACATAATCTCAATAACAAAAACACTTGAGCGGTACACGTGACTTATCATTAACTGCAATAATGTTAGATGCATTAAGTATGATTTAAATAAAGAGCTGGCCATAATAGTTCAAAAATAGATAATGAAAAATGAATATATTGAAAATTTAAGTCATATTTCTTTATTCTGAGCGAAGTTATGTATGTTTGAAGTTTTGACAAGATAGTCTCGATTGCCAAATATCATTACTACGATATAAACAAGGTCATTTTTATCATTAAGCTAATAAATGACGCGAATTTTTTATTCAATCCATGAAATATCACGACCATCCGATAGTCTAGAGAGTTGATTATGGGCTCGGCATTATATACATGCCAAATAAATAATCTGTATAACATATAAAGCCAAAGAAAAGAGACCTGCGATGGGCAGATATAGCTGTTACAAAATGCATTTTATACATAGATTATGGATAATGTGAATGGTATGCATCTTGAAGTGACCATACCGTATTGATGTTTCGTTATATATGCAATATATACCCTCTCGTGTTCAGTATTTATTATTTATTATATTATGTATGGTAATACTATACTCATATGCTTACTGTTCAGTATTTGCTTGCCGTATTAAAGGTATTTTATACCTAAAACGTTTTAAGTCTTAATCAAAGACCCTGTTATATTTTTGTGTCTTTAAAAATTAGTTTACGGTAATACTTCAAGCAACATAAGTGCATATCATGCAGTTATCCAACTGAGTTTTTACAAAATGTGATCACCCCAATTATTTCCACTGTGTATCCTTTAATTTAACAGACTATTTTCTATTCAAAAATGGAGTAAGTTCATCGTGATTTTCCGAGGTCCCCACGCCCCCCCCCCCCTTGTCAATGTCAGTGGCATAGGCCGGCTGCGTGGCAATGCATAACGTATAGTCGTTCGGATGTGACGAAAAATCGAGGTGTACACATTTGCATGAACGTAAAAGAACCTTTGACAGTTAACAGTTTGCCGTACCGCCCAATGAAAGATCTTATGATCTAAAACACACACATGAGACTATTCAGTCACCCAAACCCCCAACTAACTAAACTATGATTTCAACATTTACCATGTGTACAGACAGGGACATCCAGCATTCCTGATCATAGACACCGAGATCTTCATGTAGAGGAAACGAGAGGACACGGAGAAAACACGGTTGGGCAGGCGATCCTACTTCATGTCACGTACAAGCGAAGAGTCGAAACCACGCCCCCCCCCCTCCACAACAAGGTTGTCACGCATACGCTTCGGGTGGAACCCACACCACTTAAATCAACAACAGAACTTATGCTCTAAAGTGCACGCATTAGATAAATAAACTTATAGGCCTGCAGCCAAAATGTCTAGCGTGAAGTTCTGCTACATGGTCCTACCAAACAAACAAACTATACACTTTTGGAAAGCTTTTAACACCAGGAACACAAATCCAGAGAGTTCCAAGCAAAAAGTCTGCACTAACTCGATTGAGGGCCAGATGAAAATTGTGATAATTGTCAAGTAAATGCTATATTTATACTACTAATTGTGAAGTTGACATAAAATGAAATATTTGTAAAAACACCTGATGCCTTCATCCTCTGCAAAGAATATGCTGTTGGTTAAATTTTGATTTAATGGACAAGGAAACATACAGAATTTCGGAAATCAATATATGGTAAAAGGAGTTATCTCCCTTTATGGAAAATATCAATAATTATTGATAACAGTAAAAGGATTTAGCTACAAACAAGGGCCTATATAAGTTCAACCATTTTTTCAGATATTTAACCTGAAACATAGCATCTACAGATATTTAGTTTTCTCACTAAAATAGATATGGCCAAAACTAAATAGTACTGTAAAGGGAGTGACAATATTGTAATGAAGAGAAAAAATATAAAATGGAGATTAATGTCTTACTGTTCTGTACCAACCCGTATCATGAAAATGGGCGTACGTCATACATTATTGTTTGAGTGGGAAGGGGGGGGGCATTGTACGTGTACAACACTAGTATGCTTCTCCTTGTCCGTGGCTCACTAATCAGGAGGTCTGGGGTTTGATCCCTGTGTTGACCTAGACAGTTCCCCAAACTTTCCAGCGTTGTTTCCACTTGTCAGTGGTGCAGGAAGCGCGGGGCTGTGATGGGCAGCGTCCAGTTATTTGGATGGAATATAAAACTGAGGTTGACGTGCACGTAAAAGAACTTTAAATTCGAAATAAAGAGTAGACCGTAATGTATGGCGGGCGTATGTACATCTTCATTATGACGGTTGGTTTGTTTTCTCTTCATTACAATTGGCACTCACTTACAGTAGTATTTAGGTTTTGACATATATTTATATTTTAGTGAGAAAATTACATATAGATGCTTTGTTTCAATTCAAATATTTGTTAGAAATTTAGCCCCAAATCTAATCTGAACTAAAAGTTTACAGTAGAAATACTGTTTTAGGAGAGCTTATATGCCCGCCCGCCCTCTAAGATTCGTTGAACCGTCCATTTTTTTCGGGCAATGTATTTCAGTTTTTCGGGCACAAGCTTCAGAGAATGGGGAATGCGACCATATCACATGGAAATATAATTGTATATCTGTGTAATTAATTTAAAATAAACAACCATCACAGCTTTGTGGAAAATTCATCTTAGTTAATGATTGATTCATTCAGAAAATTTGGGTGACAAATTTTTCAGGCAAATAGACTCAGCCCCCAACCCACCCCCAACTGAGATTAGCCCCCTACACCCATGTAGCCCCTTACCTGTTGTTCAATCCGATTCAGTTTTTTTAATCAAATATTGTTTAAACTATTGTTTTACCTCCCATCCGAACGACTGGGCATTGTCCTTCCAGCCCACTCCCATCCCGTACCACTGACAGGGGGATACCGCACCGAGGTTGTCTTGTACATGTACATAATTATCTAATCTGTGTAAGTGTAGTAAATGTGAAAATGAAACAAAAAGACTGCTAAGGAAATTGAACTTGATGTTTATACATGTAGTGACAGTGATGATGATAACGACCAACTTTGATGACATTTAAAGTGCAGGGTAATTGCGTAATTTTGATTTTCAATAATTGATTTACTCTTTTGTCTTAAATCTATATTTATAAGCAAATTACACAATTATAAATACGGTTTTAGTTTAAATGTTTTTAATTCGGCCTTAAATATCTGAACTAGAGGTTTACAGCTACCTGTAGTAAAATTATTGTAGGGTCTAATTGAAAGGGTATGTTGGTGTGGGTTTATGTTTTAGTGGAAAAAATCATGTGGTTTCAATGCGATTTACAAAACTACGGACATAGTCTGGTATCCATTACTTCATAGACATATAGCTCATCCAATGTCAAACATATCTCCTTGCTCATCAGACTAGGTGCTCCGCCCATAATTTCTGGGTAAACACCCGTTCACCAACCCTTGCAGTCCCGTCCCCTGTGACCCCATTAACTATATAAATATTGGGCTTGTGTGCACACATGTGTGCGTCATACAGCATCAGCAGTCAACACGCACCTGAAATACTGTTACCAATTGCAAACATTTGACAGAAAGGGAGATAACTCTATATTACCGTTAATGGATTTCCAAAATTCTGTATGTTCCCTTGTCCATTATGTTTTCTGCATTTTGGTTTAAATCAAAATATAACCAATAGCGTGTTCTTTGTCTAGGATGAAGGCATCGGAGGTTTTCACCAACATTTAATTTTATGTCAACTTCACAATTATTAGTATAAATTTGCATTTACTTGACAATTATCACAATTTCCATCTGGCTCTAAATAGAGTTAGTTCAGACTTTTTGCTTGGAACTCTCTGGATTTGTGTTCCTGGTGTTAAAAGCTTTCCAAAAATGTATAGTTTGTTTATTTGGGAGGACCATGTAGCGGAAATGTGTTTCTAAGCAAGCTAGAAATTTTGGCTGCAGGCCTATTATATACCACAAAGTATTTTTTCAGCAAAATGTGTATTTTTATATCATAGAATTAAACAATTCAGTTTACCGTATATTAAAAGGGATTCAAACTTAAATACATTGTACATTAACACATATTCCAAGAGGCAAGGTGGTTTACCTTTATTATTTCCATTGGTCACATTATTATTTTTCTGTTTATGCCACACACACTGACCTAGAAAAAAAACCATCAAAATTTTATAAAAAAAAAAAAAAAATTCAAGCCCTCACAGGAGTCGCAGTGGGTGACACAATGGAACCGGGTTCTATCCCGTGGTTTCGGCTGCCATCTGTAATCAACAAAGAAAAACATAATACTATCCTATAAGACAATGTGGAAATAGACATAGAAGAAGGTAACAAAACAGGAGTGATGGGTTCAAAGTTTACCCATTATGACGTCACAATTAAAACTACGGGATAGTGAAACTGATGACGTTATTTCTATCGTTCTATTACTTTACAAGTTTTAGAATTAGTACTACGTCTTTTTGCTATTTCTGTGATAAAACAGTTATTATTCAAGGATTTTTACATCTTTGCTACAACTATGGATTCAAGGTAAGTGAATACACTTTTTCTTCTGTAAAATTTATATTCAATTATTTATCGCTTCCAACATCTGTAATAAACAGAACAAAGGTATTCTACCATTGTAAGAATGTTTAGCTCTCTAAAATATTTCTATGTACATAGATAGAACTCAATGACCATCATGAATACCGCTCGAGTTATTTAATGGTTCAAGAGAGTGTATCCCTGCGCAAGTATTCCACGTCCTTCTGGACAAATGTAGTACGCGTACAAGCCATTGAATACAACCATAGGATAGGTTATTCAATGGCTGTATTCAATGATATTTGCTTGTATTTGCATGTAGTTATAGAATGAAAAAATAGAAATAATAGGACTAGTCCCACCTCTTATTATAATGAGTTTTAAAAAATGTTTTCAATAGTATTAAATTAAAAATGATAAAAAAAAAAAAAAAATTACCCGTCAAATCGTGAAGTGGGAATAAAGAAGAGCTTTATGAAGAATTGTATATTGAATTTTTGTTATATTACAAAATGGATTGGTTCCATGGTTTTAAGAAGAAAGTATTAGAAGGACATCGAGCTATGGTATCTCTGGGAGAAGAGGATGAAGATGCTCCATATCCATCTCCTAGGCCAATCACATATGTTACTAGAGTATTGGGAGGCTCATGTGGTTTAGTTAGCTACAATATTGCGCTAGGGATCTCCATGCTGTCAACATCTACAATTATGCAAGGAATAGGTCTGTCTTCCTTACCGCATTGTCAACCCCCTTTCGTAAAAGCTCTTGTTGATAGATGTATTGAACCAATCACACGATCCAGTCAAGATGGAGATAAAAGTTAGAATCTTGGACAAGGATGGAATATGCAAAACTGGAGACACGGAAAAAAGATACACAGCAATTGGCAAGGCGGGGGGGGGGGGGGTACGAGCGATAAGAAATGCGAACAAGGATTAATGGATAATAGTAATGAAAATGTTGGAGTGCCTAAAATCATGGACACGTCAGGACAAAATAGCACCATAGCTGAAAGGTACATCACCAACACGAGCAGTTTTATTGACACGCATGCAACATTTAGTATCTATAACTAGGGGTGTCACAATAAGACGTTTTTTTTAAAAAAATCATTTCAGGCCAGCAATTTCCAGGGGCGAAATTGCTAGCTGTACACGATTTTTAATTTAGTATCTATAACTTTAACCTCATGGATAGCTATGCAGCTTGTAAAAGTTTGCAGATTCTTTGAAACGGGAAGGGGATACAGACGTTTCCAAAGACAAGGGTCCTAAAGAAACAAAGGCAATGAAGACAGACCTGGGTCAAAAGAACACACGGTTTTCCAATGACAATGCATGTACTTCTTCACACGAAGTTAATTCACCCAAAGGACGACCTGTTCTATTAGTAAGTTCCCCTAATGCTTCAGTAGTTGTCATGGACAAAGAAAATAGGGGATGTAAAATTCATCAAGGTGTCGATTTGGTAAATCATTCTAACCCTACACCCCAGCCGTCAGTGATGTTCAATAGCTGAAATTCAGATGCACGATTACCTTTTTGAAAACAAAGAAGATGTGCCATTCTCTTATCAAGATAGTCTAGGAAAATAAGATAAACTGCCTGCTATTGGACAGGTTCCTTATATTCCTGCCTCAGATCAACATGCAGGAAATCAACCAATAATATTCACAAGATCTAACACCGTTAATGTGCCAAATTTGTCAGTAAAAGAAAAGAAATACCAAGCTAGATTATCCAATCTGATTCAACCAAAAGGACTAACTACTGATTAAGAAATGAATTCTACCCTGCCTAGGATCAAGTTATCGTCTGGAAATATTAATCACGTTCTGCCAAAGATAAAGTCTGGAAATTCTAATCTGCCAAAGATTCAGTCTGGAAATTCTAACACTGTTCTACCAAAGATTAAATCATCCTCTGGAAATATTAACTCTGGAAATACTATCTCTGCCAAAGATTAAATCCATGCCAGTTAAAGACTACATTAAAGGAAATAATAAGATGGCTATGAAACTTAAAATACCAGTTCTATTAAATCCAATGAAACCAGTACCAACATACAGGAAACTACCTCCGATATTAAATTTAAATGTGGAATTAGAAAAACAAAATAATTTTAAAGATGCCTAAACTTATTTTAGAATAATTAGCTATTTAGAATACTGCCAGTGATGAAATCAGCCATATGATAATGTACAATCCATTACCGATTTCTATCGACTGAATGATTAAAAAAGTAGTATTCTTCATGTATTAAACTGATATAAAATAATTATTACATCCAATCATTGTAAATTGTAAGAACTTGTGTATAATATATGTGTTTCTCTGGTAGAATTATAAACTGTAAATATCAAGCTTTTGTTGTATATAAATATGTTTTTCCCTGGTAGAATTATTCATTGTAAATAACAAGTTCTTGTATATGTGTGTTTCTTGTGTAGAACTATGTAAATGGCTTTTAAAGCACATACCAATATTTATTAACAGAGATGTATTATTCTTTAAATAAATACTGAGGCCATATAAAACTTTTACAAGTGGTTCTTTTACTTTAAGTTACATCATAGTTTTTTTTATATTTTTGAATAAAATGTACAGGCCATAAAGATCTTCATTTTATAATGCATGTCGTATTGTTTAAGTACCACTGGAGGTTTATATTTCATGTGCAAGAGAAATCCAAGCTCTAAGACGAAAGATGAAGAAGCTTTGTTCTACATGCAACAGAAAGGTAAGATGTAAGACGATAGACGAAGAAGGTTTATTTTACTTGCAAGAGAAAGCAAAGCTGTAAGACGTTAGATGAAGAAGCTTTAATGGAATTTTTATATCGCGCGTAAAAGCCCATTCTCACGGTGCGACTTGTAGTAACTACTTGTAGTATCGACCCGAGATGCAGCGTGAGAACACCCTAGTCGTACCAACTTTTACAAGCTCCCAACCAGTTGAAAGCGAGTTGAGCGAAATAGAAACTTCCCTATTTCAGTCAACAGATCGTATGGAATTGACCAAAAAGAGACGTCGAGTATTAGTACAAACACTGTACGCGCCGGCAGTGGGTCTACGAAGTATCCACTGTCTAACCAGACGGATTTGGGTTTCCTCTTTTTCTTTTTGTTCTTATTTATCAAATGTAGGGCAATAATAGCCAGCGTCTCTTCGTCGCTTGATGACGCCATTATGCTAAGACAAGACGAGATTATCTCGAGATTCCAAGTCGTATCAACTCATTTATATACGATTTTGTAATCTACATGTAGATACTACATGTAGATACTACAAGTAGTTACTACAAGTCGCACCGTGAGAACGGGCCTAAGATACGCAAGTGTGAAATATTGTAAAAGAGTCAGTACCGAAAACCCATCTCTATCGCCACTTTCCCGGCACCATATATATAGACCCCCGCCCCATAGGCCATCAGATGCAAAGTAGTCCGTGCGATATCGCATATTCAAGGACTTTTCGTAAAGACCACCTGGGTTTAATAGTGGGATTAATTACATGTAATTAATATCTTTGGCAAGTTAGTAAATTCACATACTATATGTAGTATGTACTTAAATCAACTTAGTGAATGAGACAGGTTGACACATAAAAAGAGTTATAGAACCAAAACATAGCTGGTTCTGTGTATCTATAAAATACCACGAGATTACACGTGCTTGGAAATTTACTAATTGCATCATATGGCTAAAGTAACCAATCATAATCAGTAATTGGACAGGTTCAGGGTCACGAGCAGCTTATTCTGTGCGTGATATCCATGAGTCCTATAAAAGAAATCATGGTAAACTTTTAAGACAGATTTTCATTAGCTTCCGGAGAGATTACGATCTGAGTTCCTGGACAACAGCTTTAAATTGCTCATGCGAGGTGATTACGAATGCGTAATAAGACATGATGTCTGGTTGTTAAAAAACAATAGGTATTAACGTTATGTTAAATTTGACGTGTGTGAAAGTCACGTGACTTCAGTGGTGAGTCGAATGAAACTATATGTGTAATTAAAAGCTAGTAATGTCATGTTTATAAAATATAGACTGTTTTCCCGGTGAATGAAACCACAGTCTTTTGCTTGGGAGATAATTCTATGTAATAATGTTATGGCCCACTAATATTGGAATAGGCTAAGGGCCCTGCTTGTTTTAGACATTCAGTGGTGTACGATAACAGTATATTTGTTTTGGTTGACATGTAAAAAACTAAATACAAATATAAAATTGTATAATGATTAGGTTAAAAATGTCACATAACTGTGATGGTGAAATATAAAATAATAATGAAATTGTTTTGGCTGAATTCTAAAACAGAAACGTAAATCATAAAATTGTAAGGTCAAGAGGTCAAAGTTAGTTTGGAGATTTATAATTAAAGAGACACATCAAAGTTTATTAATAATTAAATGAAGTTTAATTTTAATTAAAAGTAAGAGTTAATAATAAGATTTAGGAATAGTTAGTTCTTGGTCTGATGGCAATGACATGTTTGATTGACGGATAAAATTTGTATTTTGTCTCAAACCAATGATACTTAGACGAAAAAGAAAGTTTCAACTTGACACTATGGTAGCAGGAACAGATCAATAGAAATCCAAGAAGAAGAAATGTTTACCAGTTTACAAAATTGAGATATCCTGAGACAGAATTTAAAGTGAAACCTGGACTTTATAAATTAGAAGTGATGTGTTATAGTGTTTTGAAATTAGGACACATGACGATTTAAAAAAAAATAACAATTTGTTTTTTCTGTGTTTAGGCTTAAGGGAATTTTCATAGGACTTTGCAGTACAGTGATGAACCTTTCGAGAGCTTTTGCATGCGACTTTTGATTTTTAACTTTTGATTTATGTTTATTTGTGTTTTCATTGATACTTAAATTCTTGGAACAGATTGACACAGATTGTGATCATATGTACTCTTGTATGTTAATCATATAGTAATCATATATATGTGCATGTTGCATGAATAATTATAGTGTTTAGTCATGTAAATTTAGTCTTCTACCTCTTCATTTTGCACAAATCTTACAAGTGGGGGAGGTGATAATTATATATGTCGATTTTCGAGATTTCTGCTACATTTATGAATACTTATATAACTCTACCTAATACCGAGCAAAAAGTCTTTAACAGAGGGACGAATGTATTAATATTGTACAATTTTTGCTCTTGAAATAATGGTGGCATTATATTTCATTAATTAATATCTTTGGCAAGTTAGTAGATTCACATATATGTGGTATGTACTTAAATCAACTTAATGAATGACTGACAGGTTGGCTCATACAAAGAGTTACAGAACCAAAACATAGCTGGTTCTATATGTCAATAAAATACCACGAGTTTACACGTGCTTGGAAATTTATTAATTGCATCATTTGGCTAAAGTAACCGATCATAATCAGTAATTGCACAGGTTCAGGGTCATGAGTAGCTTATTCTCTGCGTCCTATAAAAGAAATCATGGTAAACTTTTAAGACGGATTTTAATAAGATTCCGGAGAGATTACGATCTGAGTTCCTGGACAACAGCTTGATTCCAGAAGGGGAAAGATGTAACAGTTTCTATCAGCAGATTCGTCCAGTCTGCCTGGCTAGTGTTTGAGAATGACTTTATTATTGTAATCTATACTATGCTTATATCCATATGTAACCAGCTATGATATATGAAACCTAAAAATAAACTGTTGCATTGTTAAAACTACTGAGAAGACAAACGTCATAAGGAAACCAGTAAGAAGTAGATACACAACGTGAAGCAGAAGCAATGACAGCTAGAGACAAATTCTAGACGACGATCACAAGGCTACTAAGATATGTAGTAAAAAAAGATGCATGTATCATGCGTAGGATGTGGCGACCGGTTTGAGAAGTTCCGCTCTCCACGTCTGACAGAAGACTCATGGTACTACATATCTAAACAACACACTTAGTTAATTTCAAAATTAAATGACAAACCCAACCTTCCAAATTTTGCCTCTCGCAGTAACAACGAATTTCAGACATTTATTATTAGTGAACAATAAGTAAAAGACCAGTTGTTAATTCTTAACTGCTCAAAACCTCCTGGCCCGGATAATATAAGTCCAGTTGTACTGAAAAAGTTAACCCCCTCAATCACCAGCCCTCCCACCAAATATTTTAATCTTTCATTAGAACTCCAATTCTCCTGTCAAAAGGCAAAACCTAGTAACTCACTTTTTTCTTATTTTGAGAAAACAAAGGAAAACGTAATGAATGAATATTAAACCCAAGCTCATCCATTGATTTGACTATTGAGTTACTAGGTTTTGCTGTGGTATACTAGGCAAATGAAGGAAGTTGCTAGGTGTAACTGCTTACAAAATCAAAAGATTGGAATATCTAGTTAACAACAGGAAGCACATACCTTAGTAACTACAAATTTGGTCTTAACTCAATTTTGATAAAAAAAAAAGTGAGTTACTAGGTTTTGCCTTTTGACGAGAGTATTATTACCTGATTTTTGGAAGACTTCACATATCATTACAACGTATAAAGGAAAGGGTGGTCCGCATTACCCTGACAACTATCTTTATAATTTTATAAAAGAAAATAACCTATTATATAAGTATCAGTCTGGTTTTCAACCAAACGATTCTACAGTAAATCAACTTTTAGAAATCTATGATGTTATAATAAGTAATCTCGATAAAGGAAAGCAAATTCGATTTATATTTTGTGATATATCAAAAACGTTTGATAAAGTTTGGCATGAAGGTTTATTGACTAAATTGAAACACTATCGAATTAATAAAAAAAATATGTAAATGGATTGAACACTATTTTAAGTAACAGACAACAATGCGTAGTTTTAGAAGGTTTCAAATCAATTTATTTGCATACTAATTCTGGAGTCCCCCAAGGAAGTGTACTGCGTCCTTTTTATTTTTAATTTACTTAAATGATATCTCCGATAATATTACTAACAACATACGACTATTTGCCGATGATACTTCACTTTTTACAATTATTCATAATGATCCTCTAAGTAGCTCGAACTCTATAACCAAAGACCTGGATATTGTCTCATCGTGGGCTAAACAGTGGTGTGTAACTTTTAACCCCAATAAAACTAAAAATATTACTTTTACTAGGAAAAATACAATCCATCCAGACGTTGTTTTCGGAAATATAAAAGTTGAAAACGTAAACACTTATTACCATTTGGGATTAACATTTCAGTCAAATGCACTATGGTCAAAACACATTTCAAATATATACCAGAAAGCTTGTGGTCGTCTAAATATTTTGCGCATACTGAAATATGAAATTAATAGAATTTCACTTAATAAGATTTATCTTGCTTTTATTCGCCCGATTTTAGAATATGCTGATATTATATTGGATAACTGTTCAAAGAAGGATTCTGATCTTTTGGAAAGTGTTCAAACTGAAGCAGGTAGAAAAATAACTGGCCTTAGAAGAAATTCGTCTAAAAATAATTTATACAAAGAGCTTGTGTGGGAATCGCTGTCTAATCGTAAAATAAAACACAAACTAATTTACTTATATAAAATAAAGAACAACCTAGGCCCAACTTATCTTACTGAAATCTTTAAAAAGTTTGAACCTTTAGTACCAACTTATAATTTTCGTAATGAAAATCAGAACCTCAATCCACCATTTTGTACAACCAAATCGTATTCTAATAGTTTCTTTCCCTGCACAATTAAACTATGGAACAATTAACCGGAAAACATTAAAACTTCACAAACGTTAAGCACATTTAAATCGGGCCTTTCACGTGTATACCAATTACCTAGACCACAATTATATTATAATACTGGAAATAGGAAAGAAAATATTATCCATTGCCAATATTAAGAAATAAAGCTAGTAATTTAAGTAACCATTTATTCTATCATTTTATTAGTGAAACAAAGGTGTGCCCTAGATGTTATTCTACAGACGAAGATAACTACCATTTTTTTTTCATATGTCCAGCCTACTCTGCCCAAAGAACAATTCTCCAAAATAATTTACACCACCTCAAACAAAATGCTACAATTAACCTAATCTTATATGGCAACCCCGACCTTTCAGATGATATCAATTTTAACATATTTAACATGGTGCAAAAATACATTAAAGATAGCAAGAGATTTTAACATTTAATATTTTATTTACAATATGCAATACTTTTTATCTGATATAAATTTCATAATCTAAAATGAAAATGTAATACTCTACGATTAGACCCCAAGAAATATATGTTTGTTACTCACTGTCTATACGTATGTCCACCATTGTCTATTGTAAACATAAGATATAACTGTTTTATATGTTTGGAGAGAACTTATATAGGCCTTTGTCTGTTGTTCAATCTAGTTCAGTTTATTGAATAAAATAGTGTTTAAACTAACACACTTAGTTGAAATCCCTCAAGTGAATAAATAGCTTGTGGAGCTTGTCAGAATTATACCCTTAATATGATCCCTCTCAAATTCCATTTATTTGAACGAATGGGAATAACCACCACCACAGAAACATATCAAGCAAATTTAATTGGAATTCAAATTTGGCGCTTGAATATCCTATCTCTAATAGTTAATCATACAGTAGTGAAGGGTGAAATTCCTTCAAGGATATGTGAAATGAAATGAAATGGGGTTTAACGTCCTACAGTTCTGCTCCGAACTGGGCTAATGAAAACGAGCATACGCCATACAGTGTGCTATGAGGGAAATTTTGCGGCACTACGGCCTACTCTAATCGAATTCCAACTGTCAAGGGATCTTTTACGTGCACGCAAATGTGTACACGGGTCCTCGGTTTTTCGTCCCACCCGAACGACTAAACAGCTGTCCTTGGCAGGCCCTCCGTTCTACATCACTGACAAGAGCGAACCACGCCGGAAAATCTGGATGAACTTTCTCGGCCAATGCAGGGATCGAACACCCGACCTCCAGGCTAGCGAGCCAGCGTCTTACCCTCTTAGCCACCGTGATCCCCCTTGAATGACATATCTCACGATGTTAATGAATTATGGAGCCGCGATGGCCCAGTGATTAAGGCGTTGGCTCGCTTACCAGGAGGTCAATGTTTTGGCCTAGAAAGTTCGTCTGGATTTTCTGGTGTGGTTTTCCCTTGTCACCGTTGCGGTACGGGGTCGTAGCAATAACAGTATCTAATTGTTCGGATGGGACGAAAAAACGAGGTACACGTAAGAAAACTACCCTTTACTGTTGGATTCACAATAAGAATTCGTCGTAGCGCCGCTGTCCGGGTAAAATTCCACTAAAAGCACAAAGCATGGCATATAGCCGTCCATCGTTACCTCAGTTTGTGCAGAGAAGTATAACGTTAAAATCCTTTTCATTTCTCAATTTTCCGGCATGGTTCCCCCTTGTCAGTGGTGCAGGAGTGAGGGCCTGGTAAGGGACAACGTATAGTCGTTCGGTCTCGATGATATGTTTGCATTCTATCAAGCATGAAAATCACTTTTAGCGACTACTTCCTTATAATTTGACACCTGCTGCAGTACGTAACTGGAAAGACCTAGAAACCCACAATTATAGTTTTCGTATATTAATAAAAATTTGCACTTACCTTTGAAAGCAGCCATTTTAAATCTTAATATTAATATAAAGTTAATTTTCTTGACAATAAAGGAAAATTGCGTTACAAAATCTACACAAAACAACTCTAAATTTTAACGGTCATTAAAATTATGCTGCATAATAAAACATGGTTTGTCAGGCAGGGTTGCATACACCAATCAGCAGCTGCTGGACCAGTACTTAAAAGACCTCGAAATGTCCCCCCCCCCCCCACAAAAAAAAAAAACGATTTTTTTTTTCATTTTTGAAACATTACCTTCACTTTTAAAGTATTTGCCCAAATTGTACTACGAACGCACATATTTTTATTTTATTTTTTCAAAATATTTTCTCAGATGTCTCCGAATTTCAAAAAATGACATTTTACATACAGTTTTTTTTAGTTTGTA
The DNA here is from genome assembly GCF_932274485.2 of Patella vulgata. NCBI lineage: Eukaryota > Metazoa > Mollusca > Gastropoda > Patellidae > Patella > Patella vulgata. Next base: position 21,252,330 of record NC_065881.2, read on the forward strand.
AATATTTTTTTATGCCATTTTACATTAACAATATTTTCCAACACTATTTGAATTCAGTATCCATCATCTGATCTGTATTGTCAACTACCATTTTCTTAAACACCGAAAATATTTTTCGTAGACTCCCGAAGTGGCGTCATTTAGACAAAATTTGCACTTTTTACCGCTGTTGACCTTTTCGGACCTAATACAATTATTTACATATATCATATACTAATCCATTCTGAATACGCTACTATTTAGTTTTCAAGCGTTATAGTTACATACAATGCTAATCTAACAAATATATACTTCTCCTGTTTCAGACTGTTGTAATTTTTTACTACCTTTTTAATTTTAAATTTTGACTTTTAATTCCAATGAACCAGAATCAAAGTACAATAAAATAAAATAAATGTTTACGATCAATTTTTTTATAAACTTACTAGAGTTGCTACGATAATAAACGAAGTTCTGATTTTTCATTTTTAAATTAAATTATTAAATGGCGGTCATGATGCAATCCGCTCAAAATCACAACTATGCAATGGTGTAGAGTTGAATATGGACTTGTCATTTGAATGAATGTGTAATTAATAATTTATATACGTTTGGGGCTAAAAGAAAGATATGCTATGCATTGAGCCTCTTTCGATTGTTTAAAACATTTTGTTTTTTCTTTCAAATCAACTTCTAGCATAAATAGAAAAATGGTTTCAATCTTACTTTATTTCCAAGAAATTGAATTTTATGCATGCGTAATGCTTTAAAGTTTATTAGTCTCTAATTTAGGATAATATGTGTCGTGTAATTATTTTTTTTTCTAAAAGCTTACTTAGTGGTTTAAATCTTTTTTATTGCCGAAAAATTGCCAATTGTAAATGGGTCATATTTGAGTAAAGCGTTAATTACGCGCATCCGCGGTTGGGTCGTATTAAGTGAACTACCTTTCTTCTCTTTAGTCTTTCCGCAACAATTTTCGAGAAGTAAATAAATATATATCTAAATTATATTATTCATATATTTTCCATGGTTTCTCAAGCCGATAGCATCCATAATCCTACATATTCTTTTCCTTAATAAACGATTAAAATTGTCAAGCCGAATCTGAAAGCCAGGGTCATGGCACCAAGGATCGTAAGCTCACACATAAGCCCATATTTTGCAAGGGGTGGGCAGAGAACTATATAAAAGAAAAGATTTTTCGTACAATCAGGGGCCATAATCCAGGATGTTACGGTCCGATAAGCACGAATATCGAAAGGAACGGATATGTTTGGGAAATAATCATACATTTTATGTTTCATCTAAATTGGATAAAAATTCTGACCTCTAAAGGATAAAAATCTTGGTATTATACTATTTGCTTAAAGTAGAGCGGCCATTTTGTCAGATAATCTCTGTCCAAAAATATGGGCGTATAAAAAGTGTACAGTGTAAAATATCAATTTGTGCTTGCATACGCCATTACGAAAAATGGAATGACACGACATAATCTCTGTTGCTGTTTAAAACCCACGGGCCTGAAACCACGCGTCCGTTGGAAATTAGTGTTTGCAAACAGTCTCTTTAATTGTGATATTAAATTTACATATTATGTTTATACACCACAATGTCCTTTATTTAGTTCACCCAATATCTGTGTGGGTGTGCATGAAAGTTTAGCTTAGCCAATCAAAATCGTAATAAGGCTTATTTCCCTCTTTCAATTTTGCATCGTCACTAAATAGGCATAAATTTAAGTTTTATTTCCGGGTATTTGATTGGAACAATCGAGGGTCACGTGGGTACCTTTGTGTAAATTTCTTTAAAAGACGCTGGATCTCTGTTCTAATCACTAATATTTTTGGTTTCTCTGCTCAGTATAGTCGAGAAGCTGAAAGATACACCAACATGCGGTTTCTGTTGACCATTGTTCTTTTGGTGGCTGTAGTCATGGTTGCTGTCGACGCGCACAGTAGAGCTCGTCATCGTCGTTACAGTCGAAACCATAGAATCGTGCGGAAACCATCAGTCGTATTCCAGAACAAGAGAACATGGTTGAAGAACATACCCTGCCATAGTGTAAAGAGGTCAGGTCTCTGTGAGAGATGCTGTGAGAAAAACCATGTATTCCATCATAAGAGACGATATCTGAAGAACTTAAAATGTAGTATTTTAAAGACATCAGGCCTTTGTAATAGATGCTGTGGTAAGAACTTTTATACATACACATTTTCGTCGCCACTGCCCGTCCATCCGTCCGTGCGTCCGTCCGCGTGTCCGTCCATCCTTCCGTAAGAATGTTTTATTATATTATTGTCTTCATACTAAAATCTTGTAGGTTCACAAATCCCCTGGTTGTTCTGCTATACTACTGTCATACCAAAGTCAAATGGTTTCAAATATGTACATAGCTAGTCGTGGTTTGATTCGGTATCTTGTTTGGCTGGGTTTATTAGCGTGAGACCAGGGTAACACGGCATCGACCACGTAACTATTTAGTTATTATCAGGGCTACTGTGCAATGTATTGTACAATATATAGGTCTATCATTTTAATTGCGAAAACGTCGAGTTTCTTATAGATATACATGTATTGATTAAACGAAACTCCATGATTTGTAGATCATTACATTCTTAGTAGTATATATCCGAAAATATTACCACAACCATGTTGAAATGGTGAATGGTTGGGTGCATGTTATTTAATTTTGTATAAATATACAAATTCGCTTTTATAAGAATTGTGGTCATTTGGGATTTTCATACTTGCAAAGACATAATGAACGACCAATAGTGTCGTATGCTGGTATATTACCGTCATTACGATATTATAAGACATTTCCGGAATATAACGATGAATGCCGGGTTATTGGGCTTTCATGGATCTTATAACTTTATAGTCTAGATACTCCTTTCAATAGGCAAGCATCCAGCAGCGAGACAAACAGAGAAGGAAATGGGGTTTAAAATCCACTCGACATAAACTAGGTCGTTTTGGGACTAACATATGGTTCAATTTTATTTCAATAATTCGCTTTCTTTTAAGGATATTATCTGTAGGGGAAACAGGACACACACACACACAGGAAACCAATGAGGTTGTACAGGAGTTCCTAATCCTTGTTATGTACAAGCGGGGATTCGAAACCACGTCACTTCACTCAATGCCAAACCTGATGAACTTACGCACACGCGTTAAACCATTCCCCCTCCCTCTAAAACAACGAAACCAAGTGAATCAATATATAAAAAAAATAGTTCTTGGGTTTTATAAAAATAGGTTCCATAGTACACTGTTTTGAGATGTGATCGGGCATGGTCATCTTTTACATAAAATCCGACACAATTGTTGATGAATACCCGTAGTTTTCATTTAGTGCCCTTAGTTGGCTTCCAAGTCTTTAATTTTACAATTGTCATATATTAACTGTAGGGTCTCAGACTATCTCTTTACATTTAACGTCTTTAAAATTGTAGATCCGTGTTACAAAGTAGAGTGTTGTGCACCTCTAACATGTGCAGGGGGTGTCTGTAAATGCAACGGTAACGTGTGTAAAAAGGATCAAATCTGCATTGGAACTGGCGTTGATGCCTGCTGTGTCGATAAGTAAGTAAACTTTTTCTGTCATTGAAAATCTAAAGTATATATTTAAAATCCATAGACAGGTCTGGCATACATATTTGATGCGATAAATAATCAAGCTTTCGATCGATGTGTTATATCTTGATGCCTCCGAAATTGATTCTAAAATGATATAAACTATAAGGTTTTATATCTTTGGGCAAGTTATGTATGGCAAGAATCATATATATATATCATATAATTGCTCCATTAGCGTCTTTGATATCTCAATTTCAAGACGTATAACCCAATTTTGATATTTAAATTGGACTTATAATAATATCTTCTTAAAATAAGGTTGGTTGGATAGTTAGGACCGTAGAATTATCCAGGTGGCCTTAGAATAATCTTCATTTTTTTTAAAGCCCGATTCTCTACTGTCCAGGGTGGTGCCTATGGGTCCCACAAAGCAAGTTTGTTATGCGCCTAAAATATCCATTGGCAATCGATATTCGAAGAAGACATGACGCTGTCCTGGCAAGATGCACCCACGTGCATTGCACACGAACCATGAAAATACAGATTATTGTATTTTATTGTCAAAATGACCTGTAGTTAAAGTTTCGACGACATGTTAAACGCTATTTTATTCTCTTTCAGTCCTGTTGCATCTACAACAAAAACAACACCCCTAACGGCTGTTCCGACATCCCCAACGGATACAGGTGCTTCCCCGACGGTTGCAGGGACTACGACAGGGTCCCCAACGGCTGCAGGACCTCCCCCATCGGTTCCAGGGACTTCCCCGACGGTTGCAGGGAATACGACAGGGTCCCCAACGGCTGCAGGACCTCCCCCAACGCCTGCAACCTAGGGACTTCCCCAACGGCTGAAGGGACTTCCTCAACGGCTGCAGAATAGTTTGCATTATTTTTGAAGCATTTTGATTACAGTATTTACAAATTAAATACCGCAAATATTGTTTTTTAAGAAGAAAAGAATATATAATAAATAAAGTTCACATCTTGTTTTGACTGTTCTTTTTTTATTAGAAGACATGTCCAGCTTGTCAAGTGTAATAAGGTCTATTAATAACAGTTCGATTGATTCTTCTCGTACTTCTTTCGACACTGCCGTGGCTCAGTAAGTAAGGCGAAGGCTTGCTAACTAGAAGGTCTCAGGTTCGCTCAGGATGTAGGCACAGGGGAGTTCTGCGGGGTTTCTTACTCGAATGAATGAGGGCCTGGAAAGGACAGTGTCTAGTCATTCGGATAGGACTAAACACAAAGATCGCGAACACGTCAAAGAACACTCCAGTAGCTGATCTCAGATATGATCTACGACTTTTTATTGAACAAAATTGCTTTTGTAAGTGAATCGTAAACATTTCATTTTGATGACTAAAAGTATGTATGTGCGTGGGGTGGTGGTGGGGGTGGGGTGTTGGAGTCGATACGCCATATGTTACAAGAAGTCAAGTTTTCTTACCCTTACATCTATTTGACAAGGTTTCTCCAACGGAAAAGAAAAACACTTTGTGAGTTTTATGAATAATTCTGATTTATTTATCAAGAGGATCTTAACATATTCCAACATAAAGTATACACATTTAAATAGTATTTCATACAAAATAATTACTTTTATTTATGTGCACACAATTAAAATGGTATTTGGTAACTTTAGCAACATCAAAAGATTTAATATTATTCATATTTCTAATTTGTAAGATAAAAACCTATTAGTGACTAATTTGTTAGAAAGCAAGTACTACAATACGACGGACCTAGAACTGAGTATGGCGTTATCACAACCATCTTGGAAAAGCAGGCCTATACCCTTTTCATCACCTGCTATTGTGTGGTAAAGGTAATAGGTAATACAATTCCAGGGTCATACAATATAAAATCCACCACCCAAACCATTTATACTAATTTATAATAGCATAAAACCAAAACTATAAACTCACTAATTCAAAACTCCAACTAATAAAGACACTGGCCAGGACATGAATTACCAACATCAAAAGTCTCAAAACTCAACCCTGTTACATTGGAATTTTCATGTTATATCAAGGAAAGGGAGAGGGGGTAACGTCCACTGACACAAACTAGGTCATTTTGGGACTAACATATGGTTCAATTTTATTGTAATAATTCGTTTGCGAGTAGGAGTTTTTAGCAGAGGGAGCGGAGAAAACCCACGAGGTTGGACAGGCGACCATACTCCTTGTCATTTACAACCGGGGAATCAAATCCAAGCCAGTTGACTCAATGACAAACCTTATGATACATTGCACACACACTAACCATTCGGTCATCCAAACCCCCTCAATTGTCCAAGGAGAAGATATGCCAAGTGTCATGTCCATCGTACATAAATTGATGGAACCTTGGGCTTTCTCGAAGCGCGGCTTTCCATGAACGACACCCAGATAAGTAGTGGCGGGGGTTCAGTTCCTGGTAATAAAAACATTACAAGTGATTAGGTTCAATACACAGTGTGTTGATCGAACAAGATATAAAAGGAATTAATATTTAAATTTTTCGACTCTTCCAATAATTAACTATTTGACGAGTGAGACTAGAATCTTGCAGATACATCTTTGATACAAGAGAAAACCGAAGGGAGAACTATGATTTAAAAGGGAGTGGGGATATATACATCCCTAAAAAGGAACCGAAAATATAAATGGCAGTGTCGTATCTACATGTAAATAATAACAATTTTTTTTAGAATACTTAGACCGGACAAAAAAGATAAAACGGTAGTGCCGTATGTAGCAATATGAGGGCCTCAAACTAATATTGCTTTCAAATTTATAAACAAGTGCTATTAGATGCAACGGAAATAGATGATATTTTGATATATTTAAATGATCCATAGGTTAATAAAATACAGCACACATCATATCTGTTGATGTTTACAAACTGATTGTATCGTAATTATACTCTAAAATAACTTTACAAGACATTTACCAGATATGACGTCAGAGTTACATCAACATTAAGCTAATACTTACGTCATTGGGCATAATTCACCAATCAAAAAATTAATAAATCGCTCATCCAAGATATCAGGGGTATAAAAGAGACCGGTATGATTGGGGGGGGGGGGGGGTACGATCAGGCCTATTAAGATTCTTTAGGAGAAGATGATGTAGAGTTTTCCGGGAGTAGATTATCTGACCAGGAGCAAGTGAAGTGGGGATAAGTTAGAGAATGAAAGACATTTTATCTATGAGTTTTATGTAGACTTATGCTTGAAAACCTTGTATCCTGCTTGATATAACAAGCTCTTGGCATGGAAGATACGCCTACGTTTTGCAAGAGACGGGCAGACACAACACGCAAACAATAAGCGATATGCGCAAGTATCAAAAAGGGACTCAGATCTTTGGGACATAAACATAATTATATGTTAGGTTTCATCAAAATCGGATAAAAATTGTGATCTCTAGAGGATCCAGATTCGTATAACCAAGGTCCATGATCCATGAAGCTACGTACGGAAATTTAACGTCCACTCCGACACAAATTAGGCCATTTCGGGACTAACACCTGTGGTTCAATTTTATTTCATTAATTCCCTTGCGCGAGTAGTGGGAGGAAACCAGAGAACCCACCAAAAAACCACGATGTTGGTCAGGCGGGTATCCCTCATAGCACACTGTATTCATTAGCCCCAGTCGGGGCAGAACGGCAGGACGTTAAACCCCATTTCATTTCATTTCTAATAATGAATATTAATAAATTAATAACGCTCGAAAAGATTGGGAATATTGTGAAAGTTTGCTTATACCTCACTATCTGGATACATTATATTAATCTTAAATGAGAGAACAAGATCAGGTCAATGATTTTAATGTAATGTTTATTCTTTTATTATCATATACACAGCAAAAAAGTTAAGCCCCCCCCCCCCAAAAAAAAATAAAAATAAATAAATAATAATAAAAGCTGAATTATCGGTATATTTTGAAACCAAATTTCAATCCTCATGATGGCAAATCAAAGAGTCGTATATTGGTGATAAAATAAGGTGTTATTTATTGAAAAATGTCTCTCACGAACGCAGCCACATGCACGTGAATGCCGCCACCCATGTGTTCCACACACCAAAGTTTTATTAAACAACCACAGGCATTGGGTATTTAAGGTTCGGTATCGAGTTCATTATCACTTTTTTGCACTTATGATTGACAATGCCACGAAGGAGAATTTCCGATGCATTGAGATGGCAGATCATTGGACTTCATCGGGCAAGACTTTCTTACAAGGAAATTGCAAGGAAAACTCAAGTTTCAGTACACCGTAATAAGCCGTCTGGTGAGGAAGCATGCGCAAACAAATGATGTAAAGGACCTTCCCCGTTCTGGAAGACCAAAGGCTATCACACACCAGGAGGATAGGTCCTAGATATTAGCGATTTAGCTCCTTTAAACGTTGCATATTAGAATATTGAAATAGTGGGGGTGGGTAGGGGATGTAAGTTATTAGCTAGACTAGCAAAGATAGTCTTGAATAACAAGTCATTCTGGCAGTGAGAGGCACAATTTGTTGTCACAGGAGATATAACGCCTTCATTAGCCCCCAATATACAAGATACCGTAAAACAGGCGCTGTTATCACAATAACGCGTAATGAATTCAAACCATAGCTCATATTAATCAATGATATATATATATCGTGTCCCAAAGCATCGACCAATGAAATTGATTAGCTCTGCTTAGATTCAGCTCGAAATGTTAATCATTGAACTCAGTCAAGACATTCACCTAATGAACATCTACATCAAGTTTAAACATTCTACCTCAATTAAAAGCAGAGTTGTTATGTTCCAAAGTCTTGACCAATCAGATTGCTTATCGCTCGTTAGCCCAAGCAGAAAATTCTCACCATTGAACTTAGTCAAGGTAATGATATAATGAATCTATATTCGGAGTTTCATCGCTCTCACTTCATTATAACCAAAGTTATCGTGCCACAAAGCATCAACCAATAAGATTGCTTATCTCTGCTTACCGTAAGCAGACAATGTTCATTATCGCACCCCATCAAGGCATTCACCTAATGAACGCCTACACCAAGTTTGAACATTCTGCCTCAATTAGAGAGTTATTGTGTTCCAAAGGCTCGACCAATCAAACAGCTTATCGCTCTGCTTGCCCTCAGCAGAAAATGCTCATCTTCGAACTCCACCAAGGCATTGACTTAATAAACACCAACACCAAGTTTGAACATTCTAGCTCAATTTAAAGGAGATTTATTGTGTCCCAAAAAGTGTTACGGACAGACGGAAGGACAGACAGACAAACAGACAGTCGGACAGGCAGATAGACGGACGAACCCATTTTAATAGTCCCCTGCTTTCTTCGAAAGGCGGGGGACAATAAAGCATTAAGTAAAAGTCGCTTATCTTGAATGAGAGAACAACATCAGTTGAATAGTTGTCATGCTATGTGTGGAAAATCGATCGTTCGTTCGTTCATGGGGTTTTACACCCACTTCCAACTAGGGTGATATCGTAGACAAGGGAGAATCAAATGTGAACTCAATTGTGTATTTGGTTGGTAACCCATAAATAATTGGAGTTTTAAATCCAAATTTAATAATTTTTAGAGCTTTCGAGACGCAGACAATACATAATTATCCAACCTTTGTTGCTTCTCAGGTAAAGCTTAATGATACATTATACAAGAGCTAAATCTGCCTATTGCAGGTCTTTCTTTAGGCCTGAAATTTTACCTAAATTATTAATTAGACATTAATTAACTTATCCAGGCCACAATGAACTCTCGGTGGCATCGGATTTCCCCGATATTAACGGTTCAGCCATATTTTAATTTAATTTAAAAATGGAGGAGCGAGACTTAGATTCGAACAACCAAGTACGGTGGTTGCAACTATGACACACGTCTTGTCTTGTCAAACCTTCAAAGGCTAATATCTTCGCTCGCAATAAAGTAATTGGAATGAAATTTTCAAATTATTCATTTTACATTATGTACTTTTGAACTATATACTATTCAAAAAAAGTAGGGGATATTTGATTTTGGGGGCATAATACTAAAATATGCAAATGACTACGAAAAAAGTCACTATAGAACCTAACAGAAGAAACATTTCCAGTTACATGTGACGCCCAAACGCACCAATAGCTACCGCATGGAATGCAGGTGATGCTTGGGATCATCATGGGGGTCCAACCCAAGATTTGCACGACTCTGACTTTGAATGTTACAGTCATTGTGGCATTGAATTCCAGGGTGGAAACATCAGTTTAATTGTTTCAGTGACCAGAAAACAAATTTTGATATGCGTCGGCTTACCCAAAATGAAAGGTTACGTGCCCTTGGCATGCTACAGATCGGCACAACACAGGCGGTTGTGGCGCGGACGATGAATGTTTCTCAGTCTGTCATAAGCAGGCTATGGTCCAGATACCGTGATACACAATCTGTACAGGACAGACCACGCTCAGGTCGACCAAGGGCGACAACTCAAGCCCAGGATCGATTTATCCGTACCTTGGCCTTGAGAAATCGTGTCATCACAGCAAATCAGATCAGCGCTCGTCTTCAAACAGACACTGGTGTGAGAGTGAGTGGCCAAACGATTCGGAATCGACTGCATAGGGGTCACCTTCGCGCCCGACGTCCTCGCGTGATCCCTTGTTTGAGAGATCATCACATTCAGGCAAGACGTCGTTGGTGTAGGGATCGTCAACACTGGGATAATCGACGCTGGAGCAATGTGATGTTTTCAGATGAGTCAAGGTTCACTGTTGATTTTTTGGACAGACGTAGGAGGGTGTGGCGTCGTCGAAACGAGCGCTTCCAAGACGTTAACGTCATCAGACATGATCGATTTGGGAGTGGTTCTGTTATGGTGTGGGGAGGCATCACTGTTGCTGGAAGAACGGCTTAACATGTTGTTGCAGGGCGTGTTACAGGCCAGTACTACCGGGACAACATCTTGGCAGTCCATGTTGTGCCGTTCGCACGACGTCATGGCCGCCGTTTCATCTTCCAGGATGACAACGCAAGATGTCACAGGGCCAGGATCGTTACAGGTTACCTCCAACAACAGAACATCACCACATTACCTTGGCCAGCACTGAGTCCCGACCTCTCCCCCATCGAGCATGTCTGGGACATGCTTGGACAGAGGTTACGTCAACGTCAACAACGTCCTGCCAATGTCCAAGAACTTGCTGCTGCGTTGCAACAGGAATGGGACAATCTGGACCAAAATGACCTTAGACGTCTCATTAGGAGTATGCCACGTCGGATCAATGCTTGTTTGGCAAACAGAGGAGGATTTACCCGTTACTGACTTGGTTGTGATGCTGTGGTAACTTTGCTGTTTGACCCCGGGTATCATTTTACCCTTATAATGGTCAGTCTGTGCCTTACTTAGTCTAACGATCATTTGGAATAAATCGATGAATGTGAACTTCATTTCATTTTGTCATTTGTTTCTTCGTCAGTTTCATTAGGTGACTTTAATAACACTTAAAAATCAAATATCCCCTACTTTTTTTGAATAGTATATATTATAACAAGAATGACTAGCTCTTTATCTAAATCTTACATAAGGTATTTTAATTTTCTTAATATCATAATCTCTTTCTGTGTTCATAGTTATTTGGCTTTAAACCAATGCGCTTCTAATAAAACAACGTTTTTCTAATTAAAAGTAATTTGTGGTTTGGTCGGACTTTTACTATACTACAATATCTCCACCGTTTACTTTGCTTTTACCCCCAAAAGCTACAAAGGGATGAGCCATCATGAAAGTAGGAGCAATGATGCAATCATTACTACTACTTTGCTTTTACCCACAAAAGCTACAAAGGGATGAGCCATCATGAAAGTAGGAACAATGATGCAATGATTACTACTACAATATTATAAAGTGTAAACTGATTTGTAGACATTAAAGACAAATAAATAGCTTCTAACAACTTGTTAGGTGGTTGCAACTATGACACACGTTTTGTCAAACCGTCAGGGGCTAATATCTTCGCTCACAATAACGCAATTGCAATGAAATTTTCAAATTATTCATTTTACATTATCTATTTTCGAACTATTATAGCAAGAATGACTAGCTCTTTATTCAAAGCATTGAAATGCATTATTGCCTTTGCATTCTATCAAGCATGAATAATATCACTTACAACGACTACTTCCTTATAATTTGCATTTAAATTGGAATAAAATGAAGTTATTTATATTACCAGTATAAAAAAACCTACAGCTGCCGCAGTACGTACCCGGAAAGACCTAGCAACCCACATTAATGGTTTTCGTATATTAATTTATACATGTCTTTGAAAGCAACTATTTTAAATTTAAATATTTCTATTCATATGTATAGTTGTTTTCACAATAAAGGAAAATTGCATAACAAAATATGTAATCTGTATACACTGTGCGGTATATTTCAGTACTCTAAATTTCAGTAATTTCAGTTTTTTTAAAATAATTATGTTGAAGTGGTTAAACAAATGGGGTGTTAAATGATATCCTCTTACGTTAATGATGTCCCTGCCACCATTTATCTTGAGGTGTCGAATGTACGTTACGATAAGACATCAGATCGGAGGTCTCTGGAGCACAAATTAGTTCATCTTTTATAAACATAGGGTTAATGAAACACTTATCCAAATATGAAATTTCACGCGTTAGAGAAGTGGACACCTGTCATCCGCTCCTCCTTCTTGGTGCCCATATTAGACCATTGTGTACAAATGCAGGGTAGCTTCTGTGCAACTGCCCAATCAGACAAATGAAGCACGTGGGCCATACGCGTATCCTCTTTATAAGGAACGTGCGGGGTTTAAGTTTTAGATACATCACCCGGAGTTCCTAGGGGAACCTTATACCCACAGCCAGGGGCGGATTGGGGCCGGGAACCGACCCGGGCTCCCGTGTCGGAGCGGCCCCTTTTACTGACCGCGGAGCCCGGACGTGGGGTCCGGGTGCTGTCCCCTAGGAAAATTTTGAAAAATGAACCCCAAATATGCGATTTGGTGGCATATCTGATTATAATCTCTGTCAAATTCAGCCAGCAGACCAGCTATCACCAAAATTTACTGAGGCCTTAAAATTGAATTTTTTTTGGATATACGAACCATTGGCAGACGTTTCTGGCGTACCCCCACAAACAGGGTGCAGGTGATTTAATAATTAGTAAATTTGCGGGCGATAGTGTCGGCTGAATCCGATGAAATTTTCGGATGAAATTGGGAATCCCCATTGCAGGATTCCGAATTCCGGCCCATACCCAGCAAACCCGGCCCAAAAAGTCTATTATACCAGCCCATTCTAGACTCCAGTGATGGCGTGGCGGCCCGTTAAAGCCACCGGCCACATACAACATGATTATCATCGCTCCATGGCCGGTCCAATACCCCCGCCCCCATCAAAATACCTTCTCAAATGTCGCTGAATTCCAAACAATTGACATTTTATAAAAAGATGTCTTACGTCTTAAATATTTTGTATGGCATTTTACATCATTACCAATAATTTCTAGTCTTCCCCTTATCAGTATATCGTTAAGTCTGTTCCCGGGTCCTAGCAAAATTGTATTTCTTCCTATTTGAATTAAATAGCCATCATCTGATCTGTAATCATTTTCAAAATACCGAAAAGAATTAACATTTATCACATACTAATCCATTCTGAACACACGTTTCCATTTAGTTGTAGTTTTCGTTTGTTACTTACGTACGATACTCGGGGACCACGATAGTGGGTATAAGACGCTGACTCGCTAGCCTGGAAGTCGAGTGTTCGATCTCTGCATTGGACGAGAAAGATCATCGGGATTTTCCGGCGTGGTGTCCCCTTGTCAGTGGTGCAAGACAGCTGTCTGTTCATGCGAATGGCACGAAAAACCGAGGTCCCGTAAATACATTGGCGTGCACGTAAAAGATGCCTTGACAGTTAGAATTCGATATAAGAGTAGGCCGTGTAAAATTTTCCTCATAGCACACTGTATGGCGTATGCTCGTCTTCAATAGCCCAGTCGGAGCTGAACAGTAGGACGTTTTTCATTTCATTTCCCGTGCGATACTAATCTATGGAAAAACAAACAGCTCTTTATTCAGGGTTCTTAGTCCTTATTTCTGAATTCATAGTCCTTAATTCATATTTCTTCATTTGTTGTCGTATTTCGACATTTGTGTAGTAAAATTAACATTTGTATCTTAAAATCAATATTTGTTTTACAAATCAATATTTGTTTTACAAATCAGACATTTGTCATTTCAGATTTGTAAAATGTATTTTAATTGTATTTCAATATAAATTTAAGATTTATTTTAGAAAATCAAAAATTAGCTTACATTTACATTTTATCAGAGAAATACAACGAAAAACAAATCTGGAACAACAAATTTCGAAATACAAATCTCCAAATACAAATCTTGCAAAACATTTCTCCAAAAACATTTTCTTCAATAATATTTCTCCCAAAACATTTCTCGAAATCCATCGAACCGGAATATTATGACGACATGAGTAGAAATCAATAAGTCACCATACAATAAAGGGCAATCGGGCAAGCATATATTAAATTCCTCGATGACCGCGAACCTAGTGAAACCACGTGCGTAGTATTGCTAATCGGGTCGGCCTTCGAGAAAGAAAATAAATTGAAAGTAGTCTATTTTCAGAAAATAGGTTTTGTCTGATAGCGACATATTTTTTTTCTCAAACGAAAGGGTATTTTATCTCTTCTAAATCATGTAATCATGAATGTGCCAGGGAATAAGTAATATATTGAGAAGGGATAAAGAAATAAATACTTTCCGCTCATGCAATACACGATAACCCGTATTTTAACTTTTACCCCGCACCCCCACTAACTTAATAGTATTTAACGTCACCCAACTCCCCACACACACACTAACTTAATAGTACTTAGCGTCACCCAACTGTAATACCTTTTTCAAGCTATGCAAATTTAAATGTGCAAGAATATAATTTACATTTCTGAAAAGGTAAATGAAACTTCTTTTCAGTGGTATTCTGTGTGATATCTGGAATGTCGTAGTATGACCCGTATTTTGACATTTAAAACCCCACCCACCCCTCCCAATCAATTAATAGAGTTTAATAGCGTACAACTTTTGATGTTATTTTCTGGCACATATATATTTACATACCTTTAAAAACGATCAAAGTTCCACGGTGCTAAACTTTATTAAGTGTGTGTTGGCGGGGGTGGGGTGGGGATGGAGGGATATTTAAAGTAAAAAATCCGATCTTAATAAGAAATTCTCGATATCTGTTCATATACAGCTGAAAAGTATGTTTATTGTTTGCTACAAAATGTAAATTAATTTCTTGCACATTTGTATTTACATACCTTAAAAAAGACCAAATTTGAAATGGCACTAACATGTATAAAATGAGGAGGGGGCGGGGGTATTTAACGTCAAAATACCGGCCATAACACAAAATACAAGATATCGGGATGCATATCATTAAAAAGGTCCGAATACATTTTCAAAATTGTAAAATATTTTCTGACATATTCATATTTACGTATCTTGTTTAAAACAGATATAATCTGGATCGTCTGAACTCTATTTAGTGAGGGGGGGGGGTACTTAAAAGTCAAAATATGCGTCTTATTACGTAGTTCCAATTATCGTATAATGCTTCACCGGAAAGTATTTGTCTATCGCTCTTTGAATATACAAGTATTGGCTATTTTACTGGCACATTCATGATTACATGATTTAGAAGAGATAAATCCCTCTTTCGTTTGTCCAAAGAAATATGTTGCTATCAAAAAAACCTAATTTCTGAAAAAAGACTACTTTCAATTTATAGCTAGATCAGATTAACCAATAGACCTATATAGAGAGAGAGGGAGAGAGACATAACACATACGCGAGTTCACTAAAGTCGGGGTCATCGAGCAATTTTTCTAATTGTATATATGTTTGCTCGATCCTCCTTTGTTGTATGGTGACTTATTGTATGTCAGGTTCACTTCCGCTCATGTCGTCATAATGTTCCGGTTCGATGAATTTCGAGAAATGTTTTTGTAGAAATGTTTTTGTAGAAATGTTATTGAAGAAATGTTTTGTGGAGAAATGTTTTGCAAGATTTGTATTTGGAGATTTGTATTTAGAAATTTGTTTTTCGTTGTATGTCTATGATGAAATGTAGATTATTTTTTTGGTTTACTAAAATGAATTTTATCTTTATATCTTTACAAATCTGATATGACAAATGACTGATTTGTAAAACAAATATTAATTTTAAGATACAAATGTTAATTTTAGTGTACAAATGTCGAAATATGACTACAAGTGAAGAACTAAGAATTAAGGTCTATGAATTAAGAACTATGAATAAAGAGCTGTTTGGTCTTCCATACTAATCTTACCAGTGGATACTCGATCCTGTTTCAGACTGTCATATTTTGTTACTATTTTGATTTCAATCAACAAAACTACATTTTTACATCACCAGAAACAAAGTACAATCAAATAAAATAAAGTAAATGTATGCGATCAATTAGATATTAGTCATTTTTCCATTTTTATTTGCTCATACAAGAGTATGATTCGATTTTTATAACATTTTCACCAACTGATGCCCAATGATATTTTCATGATAGTAAACTAATTTAATGTTCCAGAAATATTTTATCCAAATGATTCTCTTTCGTTATTTGAACATTTGATTTCTGATTCAAATCAACAACAAACAAACAATTGTTTCTAACTTGTTCCACTGCCAAGAAATAGCCAATTTTTCAAATATGCCCATGATAAAAGATTAAAGGAGCTAAATCGCTAATATTTGGGATCTAGAAATTGACACAAATGGGTCGCAACGCATATAATAATGTAATATGAATGTATATAAACTGATTTACATTCAATCGTTTCTGTTTTTACTGTAATTTCTAATCAGTTTTGTTCGGCGAAATACGCCAGAAGTCTCAATTGAAGGCAATCTTTAGAGTCTGGTTATTCCAGTCTAAACCGATGGTATTTATTGCGCAAGCTCTCCAGATAAGAATATAGCGTCACCACTTGACATGATTTGTGGAATATGTCTAGCCTCGTTCTTTGAGTCGCTTGTTCCAAATGGCACCGAAACGCATTATGGTACACGATTCGTGTACCAAAGACAAAATGTTTATTTTGTCTTGAATATTGGATATCAGAAGCCCATCTTTTCCCTGTAAGATCACAAGGCCAATGTTGATTTGAATTGACAAATAATTCGTGTTTTCAATGTCGAAACTTGAAACTTGGCTAATTTAAATTTCCCAATGTTTCGAAAATTGGATAATCCTACTCCCATATTTGGTTGATTACAACAGATGTTTTGTAAACATTTTCTTTAGAAGTAATATTAAGTTTACATATTTTTTTTACACCAAAATGTCCCTTTAATTAGTTCACCCAATATCTGTGTGGGTGTGCATGAAAGTTTAGCTTAGCCAATCAAAATCTTATTAAGGCTTACTTCCTTCCTTCAAATTTTGCATCGTCACTAAATAGGCATAAATTTAAGTTTTATTTCCGGGTATTTGATTGGAACAATCGAGGGTCACGTGGGCACCTTGCTGTAAATTTCTTTAAAAGACGCTGGATCTCTGTTCTAATCGCTAATTTTTCTGGTTTCTCTGCTCAGTATAGTCGAGAAGCTGAAAGATACACCAACATGCGGTTTCTGTTGACCATTGTTCTTTTGGTGGCTGTAGTCATGGTTGCTGTCGACGCGCACAGTCGAGCTCGCCATCGTCGTTACAGTCGAAACCATAGAATCGTGCGGAAACCATCAGCCGTATTCGAGAACAAGAAACTAAACCTGAAGAAAATACACTGCCATAGTGTAAAGAGGTCGGGTCTCTGTGAGAGATGCTGTGAGAAAACCCATGGTCATTACGAGAGAAGCTTACCGGGATTCCAACATAAGAGCAAATATCTGAAGAACTTAAAATGTAGTAGGGTAAAGAGATCAGGCCTTTGTGATAGATGCTGTGGTAAGAATTTTTATACGCCCACATTTTCGTCGCCCCTGTCCGTCCATCTGTCCGTCCGCGTGTCCGTCCGTTCACATCTTGTTTATTTGGACACTCTACAGGTCACAATTTTTATTCGATTTTAACGAAAATTGACATATAGGTGTATCTCCTAAAGATGTAGGTTTCTTACGAAATTGATATGTATCGGACCTTAACTTCCTGGATTATGGCCCCTGATTGTTCTCTGACCATCCCGAGCAAAATGTGGGCGTATTTTGCCTTGCAACCGCTGTTTCTTGGGGTGTTTTACCTTCTTACTAAAAGCTTGTAGGTTCACAAATCTCCTACTATATAACTGTCATATCAAAGTCAATTGGTTTTAATATGTACATAACTAGCCTTGGTTTAAAACGGTATCTTGTCGGACGGGAGAGGGTCACAGTGGCTAAGTGGGTAAGACGTCGGTTCGCTAACCTGGAGGTCGGATGTTCGATCCCTGCATTGGCAGAGAAAGTTGATCCAGATTTTCCGGCGTGGTTCCCCCTTGTCAGTAATGCAGGACCTGGCAAGGATAGTTGTCTAGTCGTTCTAGTGAACACATTGGCGTGCACATAAAAGATATCTCGATGTAAGAGTAGGCCGTAGTGCCGCTGTCCGGGCAAAATTACCCTCATAACACACTGTATGGCGTATGTCCGTCTTCATTAGCCCAGTTCGGAGCAAAACAGTAGGACGTTAAACCCCCATTTCATTTCATTTCTGTTTATCTGGGATTATTAGCGTGAGACCAGCGTACACACTGCATCGACTACTTAACTATTTAGTTATTATTAGGCCTACTGTGTAATGTATTGCACAATACATAGGTCTATAATTTTAATTGCGAAAACGTCAAGTTTCTTATTGATTATCCGAAGATATTAGCACAACCATGTACAAATAGAGAATGGTTTGATGCATGGTTTTTTTTGTATTAATATACAAATTTGCGTTTATAAGAATCCTGGTCATATATTTTAGAAAGTGATTTGGATTTTTCATAATTCTAACTCATAATTATTATAATAATAAATTAATGACGGGAATATATGGAGGGGGATCTCCGTCATAATTCTCTAACCTATAATAATGCGCATGCTAATATGATTATTCTATGCATGTGACGCCTTACTTAAATTGCCTATTTACACATGTACAAATGCTAATGTATATGGCATTGCTTAAAAATTTGAAGTTAGAATTTGTATTTTGTTCTCTTTCCATTATTACTTTTAATTTTTTGTAGTCAGTTTAGTTTCGTTAACATTTTGACATTTCACAAATTGTAATGTTACGCGGTAATGGCGTCACAAATCTAACGCACATTTGGCAACGGATGACTGATTGGGGGCATGTTAAATCTTGCCTTTTTCATACCCCACAGACATGACGACATTTTTCTTTCAAATATTTTATAATAATTTACGTACAAAAGCAAATTATTCTAGATATTTTTTAAATAAATAAATAGACTACTTTGTCGTGCATTTGCCCTAATACTGCCATATTGATTGATTTGGCCTTTTTTTTTAAAAAAAAGAATAATACATTATATAGTAAGACTACATTACGTCATGCATGAAAGTGAATAGGTAATTATAAAAAAGGAAAGATTACAGTGTCTTTTCCCATTAAACTTATGAAATATTTTACCGACACAAGTAAAGTATTTTTGATATTATTTAAGCTTTATATCGGGTCAAGCTTCCAAATCATCATGAGCCGCGGTTGCTGGGTGAATAAATCGCTGGCTTGGTAACCAGGAAGTCTCGGGTTCGCTTCCGGTGTTGGAAAAGAAGGTTTTCCGACGGGTGTTCCCCCTGTCAGTGGTGCAGTGTTTAGTCGTTCTAATAGGTCGAAAAAGCGATCGCGTGCACGTAAAAGAACCCCTGACAGTTGGAATTTGAAATAAGAGTAGGCCGTAGCGCCTCTGTCCGTGAAAAATCCCCTTACATAGGACACATCATGGCGTATACCCGTCTTTATTAGTACAGTCGGTGTAGAAGTACTCTATTTAATTTTATTTTATTTCCAAATCACCGGTTTTGTGTTATGAGGCAGGAAGGGGCTTTGGGGATTGGGCGAACGATTCACTCCCCCCCCCCCCTTTTTAATCTTATTCTTCAGTTAGGCGTCATAACTAATTGGATAAAGGCAAAACAAATTTAAAATTGGTATAGTTCTGCATTGTGAACGCCCTCTTAAAGTCCCATATTATGCCCCATGGGACGGTTCCACCTAATTGTCACTATCCTTCCCCCTCTTATATTTTTTAATTTTTCCATGCCTATATATTTGGAATCAATAAATTTATATCAATGATATTTGACAGGATTGCAAAGATATATAAACTTAAAATTGATTAGACAACATAGAGTAGTATAGACATATGTTATGCTTTCAAGATTTTTCAAACACGGTATTTATACCGTAACCCACGTCCACCTGTGTCTCTACAGGTTATGACAAGGAGTAGGGTCGCCTGTCCAACCTCGTGGGTTTTCTCCGGGTCCTCCCACTGCTAAAGACCCCTACGCGCAAACGAATTATTGAAATAAAATTAAACCATATGTTAGTCCCAAAATGACCTAGTTTGTGCCGAGTGGACGTTAAACCCCATTTTCTCTCTCTCTGTCTCTCTCTCTCTCTCTCTCTACAGGTTAAAATTTGCTATCGGCTTTTGATGAAACTTAAAATATGCGTTAGAGGTCGAAAGACCTTGGATGCACATATATCTGACATCGGATCACAGAGCCATGCGCAAGGAGTGAAATATGTGCAAAGTTTGTGGACCCTATTTGGTTTGGAATGGTTTGATTTTAGTGCGCATCGGACCTAGTTTCTTTGAATTTGGTTATGCCCCCTGAGCCGAAAACCTTGTAAACGTCAGGCGGGCTGTTCCCTGTCCATCAGCGTTCCATGACTTTCCGTTTCGGAGTTATTCCCCTTTTCCGGACATCTTGTGGTCGTAGAGGCTACAGTTTTAACGGACGTTTTTAAATTCGATGTCAAACATTGGGACAATGCGAGGAAGAGCTCTATAAATTTTCACTGTTATCCGTCCATCTCTTGCAAAAATGTATCATTGGGGAGTTCACAGTGTGTGAAATGTCGTCATGTCTGTCGGTTTATGACAAATATTGTTTATAAACCAAAACAAACCAAAAACAAAACTTTATTCTACTGATGAATGAACATTGAAAACAAATAGGGCAAATCAATCGATATGGCAGTATTAGGGCAAATCACGAAAAAGTAGCCTATTTATTTATTCAAAATATGTCTAGAATAATTTTGACAGGAAAATGTCGCCAAGTCTGTGGGTTATGAAAAAGGCAACATTTAACATGCCCCCAATCAGTCATCTGTTAGTAAATGTGCGTTAGATTTATGACGCCATTACCGCGTAACATTTGTAAAATGTCAAAATGTTAACGAAACTAAACTGACTACAAAAAATTGAAAGTAATAATGGAAATAGAAATGAAATGAAATGAAATGGGTTTTAAAGCTGGGCTAATGAAGACGGAAATGGAAATAGAACAAAATACAAATTATAACCGCAATATTTAAGAAATGACAGATAAATTAGACACGCTTTCAATAGACAAGAATCCGGAAGCAGTTCACAGGAATATTCTGGATCTAGAGGGTTTGATATTGTGGTATTGGAGTGTATAGGCCAGAAGATGGTCTGGATTGTTTATGACAATCAGAAGGACTAACTAAAAACAGCCATCTTACATTTTACTCCATCCCAGAATTCCATCTAGGATCAAAGCCTTTTATTAATCAAGGGAAGTAACTCAATTAACACGTAGACCCCAAGAAGGCTTCAGACCACTATTCCTTAATAATACTACGAATAAGTTGGTTGAGTAATGGAGTATATGACATTATTTTTCTAGACAACTTACAAGACTTCACTAACTACATGGCACCACCAATTGTGTCAACGGGTGTGATGCGTGAGTCCCCAACAGGGTCGAATCCTGGATAGCGAGACTTGCGTGGAGAATGGCATAATACAGTACTTAAAAGAGCCCAGTAGACCTAAAGGATATGACAATATAAAAGAAATAGTGTTTGGTTTTTATAACATAGGTTCCGTAATAAATCTGGCCATCTTATGCATAAAATTAGAGATAATTATTGGTGAACACCCCTAGTTTGCGTTAAGTGCCCTTGGTTTGCTTCCAAGTCTTTAATTGTATAATTGTCATATTTTATTGTCTCGGTCGGGCGCTTAGCCTAACACCATTTTCTTTCACGTCTTTTAGATCCGTGTTATAAAGTACAGTGTAATGCACCTCTAATGTGTGCAGGGGGTGTCTGTAAATGCAACGGTGACGTCTGTAAAGAGGATCAAACCTGCAGTAAAACCAGTCATGGTATCTATTGTGTCGATAAGTAAGTGAACTTTTTCATTGAAAATCTGATTTTTTCAAAAATAAATATTTAAAGTTACAATTTCATATTTTCTAAGAAAGTCAAAACATAATAATTTCTATGTCTTTTGCTCAATAGGTTGTCAACTCACTATTATACGATCATAGGTGTCATTCTCACACTTAAAACTCATTTACATCGGAAATAATAACACAATTACCTTCCAATTACCTCCCTTGTTTTCTATTCTCCACCATGGAGTAGTTATCTTCAAACGTTTGAATTTTAAGATGGAAATGATATTTTTGTCAATTTCTCAACTGGCAATAGTGAATTATAGGATTAATAGGATTATTCTTTAAAAAGGTAGGACTGTTTATAGATACCATCTATTTTAAGGCTTTATTTTAATAAATTTTAAAAATATAACTTAAAAATATGAAATTGCAACTTTAAAGTTCATAGTCAGGTATGGGATAAGATAAAAAAAAATCAGGCTTTCGATCGAAGTGTAATATTTTGATTGTTCAGAAATTGACTAAATAAAATATTTCGGACCTCACGTATTTGCTTGTGGGGAGACAAATCAAAGAAAATTTCAACAATAGTATAATTGTTACATTAACGTTTTTAATATCTCAATTTCAGGGCGTTTAACTATATATTGATATCTAAATTTGACTTAAAATAACATCTTCTTAAAATAAGGTTGGTTGGATAGTTAGTGCCGTAGAATTATCCAGGTTCAAATGCTGGCGTGGTCGAAGAAAAGTCTTTATGGTTTTAAGCCCAGTTCTCTATGGTAAAGCCTGTGGGTCTCACAAGGAAAGTTTGTAGTGCGCATAAAATATCCATTGTCAAGCGATATTCGAAGAGGACAAGATGCTGCTCTGGCAAGATGCACCCCTTTGCATTGCACACGTAACCATGAAAATACAAATTATTGTATTTTAATCTCAAAGTGTTGACGACATGTAAAAAATCATTCTGTTCTCTTTCAGTCAAGCTGCAACTAAACTACCAACAACCGACGTCACTTACCCAACTAATCCACCGACTTCCCCAACTTCACGACCAACTTGTCGAAGTATACCATATAAAATCGTTTTCCATCCATGTTCAGGGTATTTACAACACCACAGAAAAACACAAACAAGCTAATTAACTCAAGAAAATCAACACAAAGCTGACTGACACATAGAATATGAACTAAATTAAAGATACATCAATTAAGAGCTAAATCTGCCTATTTGCAAGTCTTTCTTTTGACTTCATATGGTATAGAAATTATTAATTAGACCTTTATTTACACGACAAGCTTAAAATCAACCATGTAGGCCCTCGGATGGCCTGGATACAGCTTGGATTTAAACAGTCGCCCATTTAATAATTAAATCAATAAATAGCCGACCAAGCTAATGTTTACCGTTAGTTCTGCCGACGAAAGGCCTGTTAATCGAGGGTACAGTAGCCATCGAGAATGTTACTTGATAATCGAGAATATGTGGATGGATTTATCGTCCAAACAGTGACAACTCCGTTCAGAATAAATTATTTGACTGAAATTTTCAATATTTATTTTTTTTTTTTTATCATCTATTTTTGAATTATTATAGCAAGAATGACCAAGTCTTTATAAAATTCTTAACTAATGTATGTTTAAGAAGACCGGCCAAATTTCAAGGATAATGTATGTATTCGAACAAGGAACAGAAAACAAATTTCTTTGTCTTGTTATTGTAAAACGAGGAATTGTCGCCCGTATGGTATTTAATCCTAAACATACCAAGAACCCCAGTTTGCATTAATTTCTAGCTACACCAGGTTTAACAATTTCAAATTTCATCTAAATAGTTTCCATTATTTCCAGTGCCGGATTAACCATGGTTGGGGCCTGAGGGCTTCAGCATGTGGGGGCCACCAACTAACACAAGTGACCAGAACTTCGGCAGTATTATTCCACATAGATAAATGTAGCTACATGAAACCTACTTTGAAATCGGTGTCTGATAAATAATGGGGAGACCTTGATACGGAGAGTCATATCCGAGATGGCGGTAAAGTTACCACATAGTAACCGGATTATCAAATAATTATAATTTAGGGGTCAAACGTCGAAGAATACGAGTCCAGAAACTAAAATCCCTCGATTCACAAAAAGAAAAAATTAAGTTCGAGAATTACCAATGACATTTTTGACAGATTCTGGGTTCAACCTTCTAGAAACCAAGTTGTAACCAACTTTTTGCCGCTAAAGATGATTTTAATACGTTTTCTTAATAAACGTTTCCTGCTAAATAAACAAAAAAAGAAACACGGACCAGTCGAAAGTATTGCGCTGCACAACGGATTACACCAAATTCTCGGATGTTTACCGCAACACGTGCCGACCATGGATTGAAGGGTGCCTCAACGGAGTTCTCGATCCGACCATGCTCATGTGGCTTTTTGTGCAACTGAGATTTTTGTGCGGTCCCCTGATGCTCCGTGGTTAACCCGGTGTTGTTTTACGCAGTTTGATCACAATATTCACAAATTAAATGCCGCAAATATTGTCTTTTAAAGATACATTATGGGAGATTAGATAAACAGCTGGCAGTTCGTACTATAATAGTTAAAAACTAGATAATGTAAAGGGAATTTGCTGAAAATTTCGGTCAAATTGATCCACCCTGAACCACGTATCACCTTGAAACTTTACAAACTTATTCCTTCTATCCTAAGGAACACCCCTATTGTTTGTGGTAAATGCCCAACCCCCATGGGAAGAGCCACGCCCATTTTCCTTTTGTATGTCTGTGTGTCACTTACAGCCCGCAATGCTTAATCTTTTTTATACTTCTACCTTATACCCTAAGGCTGACCTCTATTATTTTTGGTGCATGTCCGACCCCCTGGGACAGAGTCACGCCCAATGTTTGTATGTCTTGTGTTTCGCCTACAGGCCGCAATTCTTAACAGATCCCTTTGAAACTTTGCATACCTACTCCTTATACCCTAAGGATGACCCCTATTGATTTTTGGTGATTGCCCACCCCCCAGGAGCAGAGCCACGCCCATTTTCTTTGTGTCTCTGTGTGTTGCCTACAGGCCACGATGATTAATGGATCGTCTTTGAACTTGGGGTATGTATTCCTTATAGCCTAAGGAAGACAACTGCATGTCCCGACCCCCAGGGGCAGAGCCACGCCCAATTTTTGCCTTTAGCGCCCGAAGGTCACAATTATGAATGGATTATCTTGGAACTTGGTATACTTATTCCTTATACCCTAAAGACGGCAACTATTGCTGTTGGTGCACGACCCACTCCTCCACCCCACCCCCACCACCACCTGCATTTTTGGTGAGGCCACACCCACTTTTTGTTGATATTTTGGCTGTAGATGATATACAGGTTGCAAATATTAACAGATTTGGATCCAATTCGGAATGATCCAGCATCCGGGTTGTACCTATATATATATTTGTCTATGTCCAACCCCCAGGGACAGAGCCACGCCCAATTTTTGTGGGTTTTTTTGTCTACAGGCTGGAATTCTAAATAGATCATCTTGGAACTTGGCATATTTATTCTTTATACTGTATGGATAGCAATTATTTATTTTGGTGCATGTCCAGACCCCCAGGGTTGTGGTACCAGACCACTTTTTTGTTAGTTTTTATCGGTAAATACTCTACAGGTTCCAATAATTAACAGATTTTGTTCAAATTCAGCATATCAATCATTTCAATAACAGGGTGGTACCTATTTATATTGTTCCATATCCAACCCCCAGGGGCAGACCCACGCCATTTTTTGTATGTATCGTCTACAGACTGAAATTCTGAATGGATCATCTTGGAACTTTGCATATTTATTCCTTATACTGTAAAGACAGCAACTATTTGTTTTGATGCATGCCCCGACCCTCTGGGGCAGTGTCACGCACCCTTTTTTGTTAATATTTTGTCTGTAAATTTGGCAAAACAAACCCAACCCCTAGCCTTCTTTGCCTCTTGTCATATTATAGCCATTTCATATTTCATTCTCTTCATTTTAAAAAGTACCATATCAATCAAAGCAGGAATGTGGACGTATATTGCAGCGTTAGCGATGCTCTTGTTTGATTTAATCAGAAGTAGCAGACCGCTTCTAATCCAGTAAATATCGCAGGCTAGCGATGTCATCGAGAGTTAATTATGGTCTGGATAAGTTACTTAATGTCTAATTAATAATTTATATAACATTTCAGGCCTAAAGAAAGACCTACAATTGGCAGATTTAGCTCTTGTTTAAAGGGACAATGACACTCTTGCTGGCTTGACAGCTCCAGTAAATAAATATTAGCCTTATTTTAAGTATTAGATGTTTAAGTGTCCTACCTATTGTGTAAATTATCCATTACATCCTATTTTTAAATCCAAGTTACATTTGAAAAGGTTTATGTTAGGCTTTTCAAATCATTTAGTTGAAGTTTTCCAATTTTTTAAATTGTGTGTTTTAAGATGAAATTTGTATCATCAATTAATTGGAATATTGTAAAATAGTACAATTTGTTGACCAGAATAAAGATTGGGACATATTATTCTGTTACAACAAGAGTGGTATTGAGCCTTTAATGTATGTTTAAAAAATCCAAACCATTTATAATAAGCGCCTGTTTTATGGAATAAAATATTTCCCGTCTTCATTAGCCCAGTCGGAGCAGAACAGTTAAACCCCATTTCATTTCATTTTATGGAATGGTCTACCATTTGGTTTAAGATGTTATACATCTCTATACTCTTTTAAAAAAACAACTTAAAACACTTTTTTAAACAGGATTTTAACCGACTCTTGTTGTTTTTTTTGTTTGGTTTTTTATTGTCACTTTGTAAAGTGCCTCTGAGCATCTTGTGTGAAAGGGCGCACTATAAATATGCTGTAATAATAATAATATTAACAATAATAATAACAACAAGGACTGTTGATAAAATTTCGATTGATTCTTCTTGTGCTTCTTTCAGAGCAGCCGTGGCTCAGCGATAACGACGCAGTATTGCTAACCAAGGTCTAGGTGAGAGGGACGCAATGACGCATTTGGCGTCATGGCTTTGAGTTTTTGCACCCCCTCGCAAATGGCAAAAATTACGCAGTTTCAATACGGTTTCCAACATTATAATCATAATCTTAGTGCTTAACCAGTCTCAAACATACACCTTGGATCAGATATGACACAAATATTACTCCTCAGCCCTGGGAGGGACCCCCGTCCCCTTCCCTTCACATACGTATAAATATTGTTTTTTGCGAAATCATTGGTCACTATGCCCCTGGTAGACATAGAAAGTTCCGTGTGATTTTCTTGTTCGATTGACTGGGGCCTGGCAAGGACAGTGTCTAGTTATTCGGATGCGTACACGCCAAAGACTAGATAACACAACTCATCTCCTAACCCTCCGTGTTTAGAGAAAAGAGATGGTGCTATATAATTCCACGTAGCAAAGTCCAACGGAAATCACATCGGACCCCTTGACAGTCGAAAATCGAAATAAGAGTAGACCTTACCGCAACTATCCGGTCAACATTTCCCTGGTCACTGCGTGATGTAGGCCCGCCTTCATTAACCCAGTCGGTAAAGAAATGTAAGACGTTAAACCCCATTTCACTTCATTCCAATTTGTTGGCAACAATAGAATCTTTTCGTTCATCCCTTGGATAAAGCAAATTGTTGATTGACATTTTTTTATAAACCTGTCACAATTGACCCAGAAATGTACAGATTTTTAAATTTTTAGACAAGTCAAATTCAATTTGCTATCTAACAGCCAGAAATAATGGAGATGTGTGAAACCCAAGTAATCAAATCTGGGATTGATGGATTTATTGCAAATATCTACATTTAATTATAAGTATACAAACAATGTGTCATGTGATTACAGTGTGAAAACCCAGTAATCAAATCTGGGATTGATGGATTTATTGCAAATATCTACATTTAATTATATGTATACAAGCAATTACTTTTATTTTGTCATATGGTTACACATATATAAAATAAACATTTTGAGATTGTATGTTGTGACAGATGGTACTCTGATTTTACCTTAATAAAGGTATAAAAATATATAATTGTTTTATTAAAGGGCCATTATGGGAGATTAGACAAAGAGTTGACAATTCTCGCTATAATATTAGCTTTCGAATTTTAGGCTAACCACGATCATCATTACTAAAGTCGGTACGATAAAAAACAAAGTCTCGATTATCCATTTTTAGGTTTAATTATTTTTCAAAAAATGTATTCCAAACCGTTAAATATCGCAGGCTAGCGTTGACATCGAGAGGTGATTATGGTCTGGATAAGTTAATTAATGTCTAATTAATAATTTAGATAACATTTCAGGACTAAAGAGAGGCCTGCAACAGACAGATTTAGCTCTTGCATAATGCATGTTTAAATAACTGAATTTGAACATATAGCATGCGATTATAGCATGCAAGTAATTAAAATATACTGTTGTATAAATAAAATAAAACCAAGTACGAACAATCCAAACCATTAGACAAAATTCGAAGTCCTAAAAAAACGGTATAGGCAAAATGGTGTAATCAGCAAATGGACTGTTCACCGTGTACAAAATACACGACAAACAGTGGTAACAGGTGTCCGGGAGAGTCCATCTGTTAAATAATGTTGATTTTTTATTGTTGACATGAGTACCTTGTTTACTTGAAGACAAGTATAGTTTATAATTTTACATGACCTGGGAATGAAACCTCGAAATCGTTGCCATCTTGTAGAGAAGTCCATGCGAACGTGTCCATGAACAGATACAACCCTCGTCAGACCGGGGTGGCGTCGTTACTGCGCTGCTGCGACCGTACGGTGACCAGAAAACGTGAACCCAACGCGAGAAAATGTCCCGAAAAAATTACAAACTTGAAAAAAAAGTCGCGTTCTTACCGCGACCTATGCGATTATACCACGTTCTCACGGCGCGCTCGTCACGACCTCTCTGGGCTTATGGCGTTTCTATTGAGATATACTGGCTTGGCAATGGCGGTCATCGGCGAACCCGCGGAGCTCTAACCACGCTCTTGCGGTTCTTACCACACGTCTTCTACGTCTATCGCGACTGCACGTGCGTTTCTACCACCAAATCACGGCGATTATATAAGCTGGTCAGAATTTTCGAAATTTCAAGATGACGACATACACACTGGTGTATAAACTTTGAAGCACCTGGCTTTGTAGCAAGTCGTACATGAAAAAAAATGGCCGCCATATGAGCATAATGCAAGCTTAGTAACCGCGCTAAGGTCGTATTAAGACCTACATAAACGCGACCCCATCTTCGCGACCCCATCACGTTCTCACGTGGCGTTGGTTTTGAACATTCTCAAAACAAACGCCGTGACTCGGCGATCATTGGCGACCACAGCACTATATCTGGCATTTCCACCACGCTTTTACCACACTTATGGCGATCTTAAGGCGCTTTGAGATCGTTTTCCGGCGCCGCAGCAGCACAGGAAGGACGCCACCCCTATCTGACGGGGGTATAACCAGTTGTGGTTAACATTATAGTTCTCTAAACTATTACATAGCTACGGTATATTCTCCACGCTATTAAGCAAATACAGCATAGTCTTCGGACTATTACACAGAACAGAACAGATTACAGCTCCTGTCCTGGATTTAAAAAAAAGAGATGAATATGCCGTTAGTGACATAACACAACCACGATAATTTATTGTTTCTCACATTCCAAACGGCATTCTGTCATGTCAAGTTTGAATATATAAAAGATACTAATTTTGTAATGTTCCATTTAAGCCCTCGCCAGACAGGGGCGGCTTCCTTACTGCGCTGCTGCAACCGTACGGCGACCAGAAAATGCACAAGGTCGCCGACAAACGTGAACACAACACGAAAAAAATGTCCAAAAAAATTACAAACTTGAAAAAAGACACCTCCTCAAAGCTTTCTAGTCAGATCGCAGAACCTTGGCGTTTGTTTTGAACATGCTCAAAACAACGCCGTGACTCGGCGATCATTGGCGACCACGGAGACCACGGCACGTTATCTGGCGTTTCCACCACGCTTATGGCGATCTTGACACGCTTTGAGCCAGCCCATTTTCCAACGCCGTGGAAACGCAGTAAGGACGCCACCCCGGTCTGACGGGGCTATTATGCAGCGTATTCAGCGTGTAGTTTTACGATACAAAATGGCGTCCTTTAAAACAATTCTATCTACATGATAGATAGGCCTACATACGTATAGATGTGCTTATTAAAGTTTCTGGTCGACGGGATTTTAATAATAATATATACGGTCAATAACAAGAAAATTGTTTCACAGTTTTTTTTTTCATTTGTTTTACATAAAATGTTTACGGTGTCAACAGCTGTCTACCTGTAAATATGAATAAACGAAACCTTTCTGATTTCTCTGTGGAGCGGCTGAAAGATATACAAACATGCGATTTTTGTTAACAGTTGCTATAATGGTGACTCCAGTCATGATTATTGTCAATGCAGAGATGGATGGTCGTCCGCGTTACAGGAGACGCTACAGAACATTTTGGAATCTCTCAGCTGTATTCCATCATAAGAGACAATTGGAGATGGAATTGAGCTGCCATGGGCTAACGGGGACGGATCTTTGTGACAGATGCTGTGGTAAGACTTATCGTCGTTTAAGGAGACGCTACATAACCGTGTCGAATGTCTCATCCGCATTCTATCGCAACAGACTATTGAAGATGGATTTAAGCTGTCACACGTAAGGTAAAGGGGTCGGGTGTAGTAAAACCTTTTTGATATTTTTTTCCTGCTTAAAGCGCGTGGTTCCACTAGTTGTAGTTACTAGTCACTCCATTAGAGCTGTTCAGCACATGGCCAAGGGCAGGGCTGATCATGACTAAACCGGTGTCGCGATTGCTTCCGTTCATTACGCATGAGATCAGTGTAAACTGTGTCGAGTACTATAAATATCAAATTTTGGTCCCGTTTCTGTATAGGGCCTGTGTTACATTATTCATTTCTTCATTGTCTCGGTGTAGTTCTGTGCTAACGTGCTTTCAACAAAAAAACCAACTCTTTATTTATTGGTTAAAATCTTTTATTTTGTGTTGTTTTTATATACGCCTATCATTTTACATGCAAAAAAATTGAGGCTTAACTAAACGAAGGTGGCCGTCATGGCGATAAGTATATTATGAGTTTTCAAATGGTGAATGCTTTAATTACTGTTATTGTGTTGTATTGTTATACAAATTCGCTTTTATAAGATCGCGGTCGTATTTGTTATGCAGTAACAATCTCGGCTCCCAGGGATAAGTTTGCCCTTCTGGGAAAACTCACCGGCTATTAATAAGTCTTAAATCGGTTCATAAGCTCCGCCCCAGTGGCTCCTGATTGGTTGTATCTGTTTGAATGAAATGCTGCCGATCCCGGCTCCCGAGATAAATTTACACTTCAATCTTAAATCGATTTCTAAGCTTCGCCCCAGTGGCTCCTAATTTGGATGGATTTGTTTGAATGAAATGCTGCCGATCTCGGCTCCCAGAGATAAGTTTAACCTTCTGGGAAAACTCGCCGGCCATTAATCAGTCTTAAATCAGTTCCTAATCGCCACCGCCGGTGGCTCCTGATTAGCTGGATTTGTTTGAATGAAATGCTGCCGATTTCTCGACAATTAGGCATCAGTTCGTTGCAAGAGTTGCATATTAATGATCCTTGGAACATTCCCCACATCTTAACATCAAAAGTTCATTCGAAAACAGCCGATTTGATTATTTACCTGGAACTATTTTAGCACGCAGTGTGAGTGAATCGGCTAAACACGCGAAATTTTTGAAGAAACGCGTGATTGAGCCGCCGTTTTGGATCTTTGTGAAGCGACCGATAAATGAAGGGCAAACTTATCTCTGGGAGTAAGTGATTTGGGTTGTTTATACTTGCTCAGACATATGATGAAGGACTAGTTGCATTTTAGGCTGGTATATTCCCGCCAATGGAATACGATAGTTCGGAAATTACCGGAACATACCGATGAATGTCGAGTTTTCGAACCTCATAATTTTATTGTGCGCATTTTGGCAAGAATCCGGAAACCGGCACAAGTTTTTTCACAGAATACTGAGATGATTAAATGAAATGGGGTTGAACGTCCTTCTGTTTGGCACTAGCTGGGCTAATGAAGACAGGTCCGTTTTCCTTGCCAGCCCCTTATCCTCAATCACTGACAAGTGGAAGCCAGACTGGATCAGTGAGTCAGAACCATACTCACTAAGCCAGCGTGACTCTCGTGATAATTGAACAGAGATATTGTCATTGCATCATCATTTGTGTTTCAGTTTTAAAAAGCGACCAATGCCTTGTTATTTTTGTAAGCAAAATGATAGACATACATTATATAACTCAAACGACCTCAAAAGTAAACACACAATTTAGACCTAAAATTCATCGATGTGCATAATACAGTACCCAAAAGACATAAGTATGTTAAACAAAAAAAAATAATAATAAAAATAAAACACCAAATTAAAGATGGGTTGTTGAAAAGCTCTCGGTGATTTGGCCTTCTTGTACAAAACATCCGAAATAATTGTTGATGAATACCAGTAGTTTTGCGTTCAGTGTCCTTGCTTTGTTTCCAAGTCATTAGTGGTTTAATGAGGAAATAAATAAAGCCCGAAAGTTCAGGGACTTCTTTAAAGCCTCCAAGAGGTATGACGACTATAGAATATGGAGAAATAAAACCAAAAATCTCATTAATAAAACCAAAAAAAACTTTATCAAGGACTCTATCGAAAATGAAGAGCAATCTAAAAACATATGGAGATATTTTAGTGACATACAGAATAAACCCAATAATTGCCCTTATCCCAATAGTATTAAATATGGAAAAACAACAGTTAATGATCTAAATGCTATTGCTAATGTGATGAATGATTACTTCACTAATTTAACTGATGACATTAAGCCCCCCTATACACCACTTTCTCAAGAGTGCAAACGAAAGATATCAGATTACGTAAATGATAAGATTCCCCCAAATAACAACTTTTCTATTAATTGTATTACTACCACAGAGGTATTAAAACATTTATTGAGTTTAAATAGTAACAAAGCAATTGGGTGTGATGGTATTGGACCCAAAATTTTAAAATTGTCTGCGTATACAATTTGTAGCAGTTTGACATATATCATTAATCTTTGTATTTCTCAAAACATGTTCCCCAGTGCCCTTAAACTGGCTAAAATTATTCCTATACATAAGAAGGGAGCTAAAGATGATCCGAACAATTATAGGCCAATCTCAATTCTCCCCACAATTTCAAAAATATTCGAAAGGCACTTGAGCACTCAAATTCAAACTTATTTGGAAACCTTCAATGTTCTTTATGCTTACCAATCTGGATTTAGATCAAATCATTCATGTGCTACTGCACTGATCCGAATGACAGATAATTGGCTTGATGCTATCGATAATGGTGCGATGAGTGGTATAGTGTATCTTGATTTTAGCAAAGCATTTGATCTCATTGATCATAAGCTTATTATTGAAAAACTACATCTTTATCGATTTGATAATAATTCACAAATTTTGATTGAATCATATCTTGACTCACGGAAGCAAAAAGTATGTTTAGGATCAATTACCTCCTCAATTACTACAGTCAAATGCGGGGTTCCACAAGGTTCGATCCTGGGTCCTCTCCTATTCCTAATTTTTATAAATGATCTCCCACTCAATATTGAATCAAGTCAGATAGATTTGTTTGCTGATGACAGTACCCTGCATTGTTCACACAAAGATATTTTATCCATCGCCAAAAATCTCCAAAATGATCTCTATTTGGTTGCTAAATGGTGTGAAAACAATGGGATGGTAATCAATCCTTCGAAAACAAAATCAATGCTGATTTCAACAAAACACAAAAGAAATCAGAAAAACCTAACTTTATCACTCCATGGTGAGAAAATTGAGACGGTTACTACCGCAAAATTACTTGGAATTCAAATTGACCAAGACCTTAATTGGGAAGCACAGATAGCAGATATGTCTAAAAAACTTGCATCAAAAATATTTCTCCTAAATAAGATAAAAGATCATTTACCTTACGAGACAAGAATTTTGTTTTATAACAGTTACATACTACCAATATTTGATTATTGCTCTATTATTTGGGGAAATGCTACCAAAAGTAGATTAGACATTCTTTTAAAATTACAAAAGAGGGCAGCAAGAGCTATTCTTGATGCACCGATTGAAACTCCGTCCACCTCTTTATTTACTAAACTCGGTTGGCTTACCCTTACACAGAGGATTCTTTACAATAAAATTGTCTTATCATTCAAAATTATTACATTTAATACTCCACTTTATCTAAATTTCCATTTTATTGAAAAATCTCTTGTTTCTAAAACGGATATCTTGCTCCGTTCACAGACCAGTAAATCTCTTTTTCTTCAAAAATGCAAAACGGAATCCATGAAACGTACTTTTCATTATTCTGCATGTCTTTTATGGAACAATCTGCCTTTTGATATAAAGATGTGTAAAAATGTTGAAAATTTTAAGATTAAACTGAAAACTCATTTATTTTGCACACTGAAGGAACCATAATATTCAACTGATGACATACTTATTATTTTTAACTTGCAACTGCATTCTATTTTATTTTGTGTGTAATTATAGTGTTCTTCCTATATTCTACTTGTATAATGTATATGTTTTGTAGTTTGGGAGTGACTTATCAAACTTCCCACTTTAAAATGCTATTGCATTTCTAATGATTTTAAATTTATCCTGATATTACATGTATATATGTCTTTGTAGTTTAGGAGGGACCTATGGAAGATTAGTTTTTTTTTTTGCAAACTAAATACGTTGCCTCATTAAATAAAGTTTTTATTATTATTATTATTATTGTTATTATTGTACAGTTGTCATTGTCATTTATATTCTCGACCAGACTCATTACACCAGTTTTCTTTCACGCATTTTTCTTTGTTTTAGATCCGTGTTATAAAGTGGAATGTTGTGCACCTCTAACATGTGCAGGAGGTGTCTGTAAATGCAACGGTTACGCCTGCGGAGTGGATCAAACCTGCATTGAAATTGCAGGAGATGCCAGATGTGTCGACACGTAAATATTAATATTTAAAAGTTAAATATTTCTTATAAATTTATTATTACGGGCTTAAAGCAAAGGGTGGTGATGACTGTGTGTTTAGTACTCCAGGGTGTACTCTTCAGGTTCGTAGCTCACTGAGTAATGCGCTGGCTCACTAACCCGGGTTGAATGCGGGTCTTGGCCGCGGACGTTCCCCGAGTATTTCAGTGTTGTTTTCCATTGTCAGTGGTGCAGGACAGAATGCTTGGAAAGGAACAGCGACGATTTCGAATGGGACAAAAACTGAGGTCCCGTGCACACTTTGGCGTGGAAGTAAAAGAACTGTTGACAGTTGGAATTCAATTGCTATCCGGGCACAATTTCCCTCATAGCACACTGTAAGCGCATGCCGATATTCACAAGGTGCCCAAAAGTAAATCCAGGTTCTCTATTGTAAGGGTCTGACAAGGAGAATTTGTCTAATTATTTGGGTGAACGTATAAAAAGTGTTTGGTAGCTGAACTTTCAAGACGTGTAGACATTGTCCTGACACACTGAACTTTTTGTATTTCAGTCACGCTACACTAGGAAATACGACTAATACAGAACCAACTGCTCCAACTCAAGGACGTATTTCTCCAATGTCATGGCTGATTCCCCCAATTTCCGGATCGATTTCCCCAACATCAAGACCGATTTCCCTAGCGAAAGGACCGATTCCACTAATTTCTATACCAATTTCCCCACTACCAGGACATATTGCTCTAATTTCCTCTATTTCTCCAACTTCCGTTCTTATACCTCCAGCTGCAGATAATATATCTCCCATTTTGCCAGTGGAAGGACCTATTTGGCCGATATCAGTGCCTGTTAGGTCAACGCCAGAACCTATTTTTCTGACGTCAGGACCCATTTTCCCAACTTTCGGACCTATTATCCCAACTTCCGGATCTATTTCTACGACTTTTGGTCCTATTTTTGCCAATTCCAGGTATATTTATCCAACCTCAACATCTTTACTTTCGAAACCCATTTTTTCAACTTCCAGACCTATTTTACCGATTTCTGGATCTATTTACCCAACGTCCGACCCTTTTTCATCCAGGTCCGGGCCTATTTCCACAAATTCCGGACCTATTTCACTAATTTTGGGATCCAAAATTTGGCAAACTCAAGGATCTATTTCTCCACCTTTCGTATCTATTTCTCCAGCATTTGGACTGATTTCTGCAACGTTAGGACCGATTTCCCTTACAACAGGGCCGATTCCCAAGCCAATTTCTCCAATTTCCGTAACTATTTCTTCTACTTCAGTATCTATTTCTCCGACTCCGGGACTTATATTGTCAACATCAGGACGTATTTGGCCAACATCAGAACATA
This sequence comes from Patella vulgata, assembly GCF_932274485.2. Taxonomy (NCBI): domain Eukaryota; kingdom Metazoa; phylum Mollusca; class Gastropoda; family Patellidae; genus Patella; species Patella vulgata. The sequence goes on from NC_065881.2 coordinate 21,288,767, forward strand.
TTTCCCAAATCCCAGTACCTTTTTTTCCAACGGCAGGGCCGATTTTTCCAACATCAGGGCCGATTTTCCCAAAGCCAGGACCGATATCCTCAACGCCAGGGTCTATTTTCCAAACCTTCAGACTTATTTCTCCCCCTACTCCCGTAACTATTTGGCCAAAACCAGAATCTATTTCTCCAACTTATGTATCTATTTCTTCAACTTCCGGTTCTGTCTCCCCAACCCCCAAATTTATTTGGCCAAAGTTGGGACCTATATGGTTAACGCCAGGACATATTTCTTCTACGCCCGGACCTAATTGGTCAACACCAGACACTATTGATCCAACGCAAGGTCATATTTCTCCAACGTTAGGAATGGTTTCCCTAACGTCTACGCTGGGACATATTTCATCGGCGCCAGGACCTAATTGGTCAACCCCAGAAGCTATTTCTCCAACGCAAGGTTATATTTCTCCAAAATTAGGAATGATTTCTCTAACGTCAAGACTGATTCCCCTAATTTCCGGACAACTCCACGCACCACCAGGGCCTATTCCTTTAACTTCCGGACTCATTTTCCCAACTACTCGGCCTAATTCTTCAGCTTCCGGACCAATTCCTTCGACCTTCGGAACTACTTCTCCAACGCCAAGACTTATTTCTCTGACGTCCGGACCTATTTCTCCAACCTCCGGACCTTTTGGGTCGCCGCCAGGGCCTATTTGGACAACATCAAGACCCATTTCAGCAACGCCCGGATCTATGTCTCCGACTTCTGTATCTATTTCTCCCACTTTCGTATCTATTTCTCCAACTTCTGTATCTATTTCTCCAACTTCTGTATCTATTTCTACACCTCTCGTATCTATTTCGCCAACTCCTGTATCTATATCTCCAACTTTCCGTCATATTTCAATGGCCCTCGGACCTATTCGGCCAACACCAAAACCTATTTTTTCAGCGTTTCTGGAAGTAATTTCCACAACGTTTGGTCCTATTTTTCCAACGCTAAGGCCTATATCTCCAAAGTCGGGACCTATATCTCCAAAGTCGGGACATATTTATCCAAATTCGGGACATATTTCTCCAATTTCCGCATCTTTTTCTCCAAATTATGTATCTATTTCTCCAAAGTTAGGACCTATATCTTCAGCGTCAAGGCCTATAACCCCAACGTTAAGACCTATTTCCCGAACTTTCAGATTTATGTCTCCAATTTCCGCACTTATCCACCCTACATCCGTACCTATTTGGCAAACATCAGGATCTGTTTCTCCAACTTACGTATCTATTTCTCCAACTTCCGGCTCTATTTCACCAACCCCCAAACTTATTTGGCCAAAGTCCGGACCTGTATGGTCAACGCCCGGACATATTTCCTCGACGCCAGGGCATAATTGGTCAACGCCAGAACCTTTTACTCCAACGTCAGAACCTATTTCCCCAACGTCATGGGCTATTCCTCAAACGTCACGACCTATTTCCCAACCTTCCGGGCCTATTATCTCTATGCCAAGACCCATTTCCCCAGCTTCAGGACATATGATTCGACGACCTCTGCACCAAATAAAGAATCGACCACTTCGCCGACTGCTGCACCGAATAAAGAATCGACCGCTTCATCGACTGCTGCACCGAATAAAAAGTCGACCGCTGCACCAACAGCAGCACCCATGGCTCCACGATCAGCTGCACCAACGGCTCCGCCAACGGCTGCATTAACGCATTTTGTCCTGAATTCAAATTCAGTTTTAATAAAGTCACATGTTTATTTTCTTCGTTAGTTATAATATAAATAATTTGATATTCAGAAAACATAGGAAAAAAACTAATCAACAAATCAAGATCCTGAGAGGTTATCTCAAAAGGTTAATTAAGCAGAAAAAACACAAGCCATGCCAATTGTAAAGAATAGTTTATGGAAGATAACATGGAATATTAAATAAAGTTAAGCAGGCTAAACCCATTAACAAGCTTATGTCTGTAGTAGAAGAACAAGGAGCAGAAAAGAAATTTCTTCATCTTAATATTATAAAGCAATAAAATAATGCTCGCATTGTATTTAATGTTGGAAATGCTGAGAACTATAGTTTGCATAAATTTGCATCAGGTCTAACAATTTCAGACTTCCACTACCTAAGCTAGGTCACATTATTGGTGCATTTTGGTCCACAATCGACGATTCGCACAGCTTCATCAAAAAATTCATGTTTCTTAAATACAATAAAATAGATAATAAAATTTAAGATTTTTTTTTAAGTATTTTTGTTTTTGTGACAAGACATATTCATTTTTGCCAAGACAGTGGGTGTGACACTTGCAGGAAAGGTGGGTTTTTTTTAAGCGTGAGAGCATTGGCATTAGTCAAAATATTGCTATCTAATTTTGTAAAGTGTTGCAGTTTCCAATAATCAGTATCGTTTCAAAATGATTCAGTTTCAGGATTCAAATTCTTGAAACTTTGATGTTGGAAAATATAAATTTAAGTCCCTTTCTTTCGATTCTTCACCAAACGTCTACAAATATCACTATGAAACGAAATGAAAGGGAAACGGGGAGACGGGTTATGAATAGGCAGAAGCAGTTGCTCTATCGGGAATCATAAAGATTCATTCCACAAAGATCACAGGGGGGTGGGGTCACAGGGGGTGGGGGCGAATGGCTAGCACGCGGGCGCTGTATCATAAGGCCAGTCATTGAGTCAACTGGCGTGGTTTCGAATCCCCGGTTGTACGTGACAAGGAGTAGGGTCGCCTGTCCAACCTCGTGGGTTTTCTCCGGGTCCTCCGGTTTCTTCCCACTGCTAAAGACCCCAGCGCGCAAGCGAATTATTGAAATAAAATTAATACCATATGTTAGTCCCGAAATGACCTAGTTTGTGTCGAGTGGACGTTAAACCCCATCTCTCTCTCTCTCTCTCTCTCTCTCTCTCTCTCTCTCCAAAGATCACAATAAGCCTGGGTTCCAATATCACTCTCTTTAAGAATATTTTACGACATTTCGGTATGAAATCCTTTAAAATTAATGGTGCTGGATATATAGCACAATGGCGGCACCCGATTGACCACCACGGTCCACACAACATATTTCTTGTATAATATCCAAACAGCAAAGCAACTGTGGGTGTTTATCTCATCGTTACCGATTCATAAAACTCATGTCCTCCCATCTCTGTTAGAATAAAAACCACAAATAATTAATTAGATGTCAGTTATATTAGTGACCGAGTTTTTGGTGGTTTAGTCAAAGTAAATTATTTCGACGCCCTTCGCTCGGTATACATTAAAATGCCCCTTTTCCGGTCCGTTTGTGGGAAGTATAACATATTTAAAGGAGTATCTCCTTTCCCCTGCTTGCTCGGTCGTGTCGCACGTCAGTGTCCTAAATTCTCTGGGCTCACGTCTTCAAAGATAAACTAAAAGCATGACTCATTATTTCCTCAATTCTTCTGGTAGGTCAAAGGCTAAACTCAAAAATGCCAAATACAAAACAAAACGAATTATATAATATGAATAACCCTAACCTATAATCTAAAGATAGATCTATGTAGGTTGCATTTAGAAAAAAACCCATAAAGTTAAAAGAAGGGGGATTAGATTGCGTTAATGGTACCGTATCTTTGTAGGCCAAACCTAGATATCTACTAATTTGAAGGTCATTATTTCGTTTTCATTGATAAGATATTTCTTTATGTGGACACATATTTATGTATAAAACCCTGTTTGGTTTGTTCTTATTTGTATTTACGAGAAACCAAGTTAGAAGAACCATGTTGACAGCTATAATCTTCGGGGTAGTCCTATGTGTCACAGTATCTACTGGTGGTAAGTTGGTCCTATGTGGTAGCCACGGTGGCTCGATGGGTAGGGCGTTGGCTCGCTAACCTGGAGGTCCCTATTCGATCATTGCGTTGGCGAGAAAGTGCATAGGGATTTTACGGTGTTGTTGCTCCTGGTGAGTGGTGCAAGACTGAGGGAATGTCAGTGAGCAACGTAAAGTCGTTCGGATGGGACGACAAATCGAAGTCCCGTGTGCGCATTGGCGTGCACGTAAAATATCCCTTGGCAGTTTGAATTCGATATAAGACTAGGCCGTAGCGCCGCTGTCCGGGCAAAATATTTCTCATAGCACACTGTATGACGAATGCATTAGCCCTGTCGGAGCAGAACAGTAGGACATTAAGCCCCATTTTATTTCATTTCATTTGGTCGGGCAAAATATTTCTCATAGCACACTGTATGACGAATGCATTAGCCCTGTCGGAGTAGAACAGTAGGGCGTTAAGCCCCATTTTATTTCATTTCATTTGGTCTTATAGCGTAATTCAAATTTGAACACAGTTAGGCTTTTAAAACTGATTAAATATGTCTCTACCAAAATCAAGCCGAAATTCATGTCGTACTAAGGATTTATCTGTGGCGGAACTAAGGACAATAATATATCGGAATGACCGGTGTGCTCATTTAAGTGATTTTTGGAACAGGAACGGCTCCCCTAGCGCTACTCATCTTGTTGTTTTTCTTGGGGAGATGTTTTCCGAGGACAGGTCCAAGGCTCCACTAATTCAAGTACGATCAACATGGAACATGACATGATTATTCCGTCCACCATTGTGCATCGATTGAAGACATTTGATACCATTTCAAGATGGCGGCCATGACGACGTGCTCGGTTTCTTGTCAATACTTCTACTTGTTATGATCGCCGTATCAAGATAGGGAATGATTCAATATATGGTGTTAATGGTGTAATCTTTCTCTGTGTAGCTGATGTAGTTGTATTGACTACGGAGAACAGGCAACAAGAAGTAACAGAGTTTGATCTTGCTAACCCATCACACAAGAATCGCGTTCACCAACACCGTAAAAACCCAAGTGGAATTAGCTATGATCCGGTAGAAGAGAAGATGTATTGGGCTGAACCAGGAGCCAAGGCTATCTACAGTTCTAAAGTTGATGGGTCTCAACAACAAATGGTACATTCAAGTAAGAATTAATAAAAATTCGGGTTACATGTACGTCAGAGGGTTTTATTTTTGTTGATGTTGGGGTTTTCTTTCACTTAAAGGAGGCAAGTCTTCAGCTCTATATCATCCATAGTTTTCGACATTGCAAACAAGACTTATTGGTCAATTTAAATCAACATTAGTGTTGTTATCTTGCCTTGAAAGTTTAGGTTTCTGATATCCAATAATTAAGACAAAATGAACATTTTAAAATTGGCACACGAATCGCGTACCAGAATGCTTTCATTCGCCATTTGTAATATGAAACGACTCGATGAACGAGGCTAAACATACCATACAGTAGACTGGAATAACTAGTTAAATCCCATTTCATTTCATTTCTTTTTGTTGTTTACAGATGTGAATGTGTATGACGTAACAGTAAATATAGAAGGACGTGAAGTAATATATACAGATTCTAGAACTATATCTAGAATATCTATCAATGATCATCATGTATCTACAGTTGTATCACATGCTACTGGTGCTATAGATATAGAGTATGATCCTATTGACAAGTAAGTATATACATGTACTATAGATATAGAGTATGATCCTATTGTCTTGACAAGTAAGTATATACTATTTGGCCCTGTTGATAAGTAAGTATGTACTATACATTAGATATAGAGTTTGGCCCTGTTGATGAGTACGTATATACTATAGATATAGAGTATGATCCTACTGACAAGTAAGTATACATGTATACTATAGATGTAGAGTTTCGTCCTGTTGATAAGCAAGTGCATGCTACTGGTATTATTTGTATATGGATAGTTTAATCCTGTCGATAAGTAAGTACCGCGTATATAGTTAAACGCCGTTATCATAAACTTCGTATTCTCGAAGACCCAGATGACACATCGACAGTGGAGTATAGAGAAAACCTTATAGAATAGCAGCTTGAATTCATTGAGTTTTGATTTATCTAACCATTATAGTATGCATAAGTTTTTGACTCTTTCTTTTTTTGAATTGTAAAATAACCGGTTTAGTCTACATATTTTTGCCATATTTAATTTTTGTGAATATAGCATGCAAGTTGTACATTCATCTATCAACTATATTATCAAACATATGAAATACGGTCATTATCAATTTTATGTGTTCTTAAACTATTTCAGTTTAACAGTTATGTCTTACGTCGTTGTATGTGTTTTAATACTTAAGTTTATTATTGTACCGGTTTTTGCCACATTAACTTACCACCTTGGTGTGGAGCTGTGGTGACTCATTGAGTAAGACGCGGGCTCACTAATTGATGTATATTGAATTTTTCAGACACATATATTGGTCTAATTTCTTAGGGAATGTAATAGAGAAATGTACATACCCTGCTGGTCAGTGTTCAACATTAGTAAAAACATCATTTCCTCTGAATATGGCCATAGACCCCAAGGGTTAGTAACGGGATATTTTTTGTATAAATTTAAAGATATATTCCTTCTAGACTAGTAAGGTTATTTATTGCATCCTAATAACTTAATGTAAGGTAATGCCAGCATTTCATGCGAACAGGAAAAATAATGAATAGATCGAGAATAATTAAATGAGCATCACTTTCTGTCAACCAGTAGATCTGGCAAGTATGATAGTGTGTGTTGTAGAGAATAGGTTAAGGTCACAGCTGGCAATTTGCGCGTTTCGAAATACCGTGTTGGCGATAGGTGGCCAATTCAAACAATTGCCTTGTGCACATTACTCAAGCTCCAATGGGGAACCAAAACGATACGTACATGATGTCTTACTAAAGTCGCATGTTCAAGGAACCTAGTCAAACAGCAACAACACTGAGCTTTAATTGTATATATATATATATACCTTTGTTTCAGAAAGTCGTTTCATTCGTGTAATGTGGCAAATAGTAACGATGAATGAATGAAATGGGGTGTAACATCCTACTTTTCTGCTCAAATATGGCTAATGAAATCGGGCATACGCCATGCAGTGTGCTATATGAGGTAAATTTTGATCGGGCAGCAATTGAATTCCAAATGTCAAGGGCCGTACGTATCTGCCAAAGTGTACACGGGACCTCGGGTTTTTCGTCCCATCAGAAGGACTAGACGCTGTCGGTTGCCAGGTCCTCCGCCCTGTACCACGATGTACTTTCTGGGACAACAAACACCAGACCTCCAGGTATGCGAGCGAACATCTTACTCAGTGAATCACCAAATATACTATTCAAAAAAAGTAGGGGATATTTGATTTTTAAGTGTTATTAAAGTCACCTAATGAAACTGACGAAGAAACAAATGACAAAATGAAATGAAGTTCACATTCATCGATTTATTCCAAATGATCGTTAGACTAAGTAAGGCACAGACTGACCATTATAAGGGTAAAATGATACCCGGGGTCAAACAGCAAAGTTACCACAGCATCACAACCAAGTCAGTAACGGGTAAATCCTCCTCTGTTTGCCAAACAAGCATTGATTCGACGTGGCATACTCCTAATGAGACGTCTAAGGTCATTTTGGTCCAGATTGTCCCATTCCTGTTGCAACGCAGCAGCAAGTTCTTGGACATTGGCAGGACGTTGTTGACGTTGACGTTGCCATGCTCGATGGGGGAGAGGTCGGGACTCAGTTCTGGCCAAGGTAATGTGGTGATGTTCTGTTGTTGGAGGTAACCTGTAACGATCCTGGCCCTGTGACATCTTGCGTTGTCATCCTGGAAGATGAAACGGCGGCCATGACGTCGTGCGAACGGCACAACATGGACTGCCAAGATGTTGTCCCGGTAGTACTGGCCTGTAACACGCCCTGCAACAACATGTAAAGCCGTTCTTCCAGCAACAGTGATGCCTCCCCACACCATAACAGAACCACCCCCAAATCGATCATGTCTGATGACGTTAACGTCTTGGAAGCGCTCGTTTCGACGACGCCACACCCTCCTACGTCTGTCCAAAAAATCAACAGTGAACCTTGACTCATCTGAAAACATCACATTGCTCCAGCGTCGATTATGCCAGTGTTGACGATCCCTACACCAACGACGTCTTGCCTGAATGTGATGATCTCTCAAACAAGGGATCACGCGAGGACGTCGGGCGCGAAGGTGACCCCTATGCAGTCGATTCCGAATCGTCTGGCCACTCACTCTCACACCAGTGTCTGTTTGAAGACGAGCGCTGATCTGATTTGCTGTGATGACACGATTTCTCAAGGCCAAGGTACGGATAAATCGATCCTGGGCTTGAGTTGTCGCCCTTGGTCGACCTGAGCGTGGTCTGTCCTGTACAGATTGTGTATCACGGTATCTGGACCATAGCCTGCTTATGACAGACTGAGAAACATTCATCGTCCGCGCCACAACCGCCTGTGTTGTGCCGATCTGTAGCATGCCAAGGGCACGTAACCTTTCATTTTGGGTAAGCCCAATTAAAACAATTAAACTGATGTTTCCACCCTGGAATTCAATGCCACAATGACTGTAACATTCAAAGTCAGAGTCGTGCAAATCTTGGGTTGGACCCCCATGATGATCCCAAGCATCACCTGCATTCCATGCGGTAGCTATTGGTGCGTTTGGGCGTCACATGTAACTGGAAATGTTTCTTCTGTTAGGTTCTATAGTGACTTTTTTCGTAGTCATTTGCATATTTTAGTATTATGCCCCCAAAATCAAATATCCCCTACTTTTTTGAATAGTATAGTAACAAACTGCTTAAAGGGGAAGACCAACGATTTTCAATAAGGTTTCCATAAATAATAAATATATATTTAGAAATAATCCCTCCTATAACATATGCAAAAAATAATTTGCAAGCGAGAAATTAATTTTTATTAATACCGGAAGTGACGTAGTTGGTTTGACACGCTCACTGGTCACTATAGTAAACATACAAATTTGGAGCAAGTTTAGCGCTGTATTTTGTGATCGTTTCGCCGTTTGGCAGAAAATCTGATGAAAGGTAATCTTTATTAGGATATTAAGAACAAGAATTTACGGTGTTTTGAAGGTACAATATACAACGCGTTTGTGTAAATTAAGTTTCTAAACTGGACACTGTGACACAATTTAAGCCACATGGCTAATTGTTTACATCACGTGATAGCTGGCACGTGACAGATATTAACCGAACACAAATTGGCGACCTATTCGGCTAGCGACCTATTCGACCGATCAAGCTGGCAACCTGTTCGTTGGCAACCTATTCAGAATGAGAGCGCACCCCTTTAATATGATTGTGCCAACTTTTACTAATAATATTTCGAAAGCTTATTTAATCAGCTTTCGGAATATATTTAGTTGGATGTCCAGAATTTTGTAAGATAATGCGAAATTACATCTCTATTCTGAGCTAAAGGAATGGATAAATGATAATATATTCTACTTTCATTTGATAGACGTTACGTTGGATTTTATTGGTTGATAAAATAGATGAGTTCGGGCGACTGTTGAATTTATTCTGAATAGGTTGCCAACGAACAGGTTGCCAGCTGGATCGGTCGAACAGGTCGCTAGCCGAATAGGTGGCCAATTTGTGTTCGGTTAATATCTGTCACGTGCCAGCTATCACGTGATGTAAACAATTAGCCATGTGGCTTAAATTGTGTCACAGTGTCCAGTTTAGAAACTTAATTTACACAAACGCGTTGTATATTATACCTTCAAAACACCGTAAGTTCTTGTTCTTAATATCCTAATAAAGATTACCTTTCATCAGATTTTCTGCAAAACGGCGAAACGATCACAAAATACAGCGCTAAACTTACTCCAAATTTGTATGTTTACTATAGTGACCAGTGAGCGTGTCGAACCAACTACGTCACTTCCGGTATTAATAAAAATTAATTTCTCGCTTACAAATTATTTTTTGCATATGTTATAGGAGGGATTATTTCTAAATATATATTTATTATTTATGGAAACCTTATTGAAAATCGTTGGTCTTCCCCTTTAAATACCTGTCTGCTCCAGCTGATGGTTTGTTGTATTTTATTCACCGTATGATTTATTTTGCTAAATATCGCAGGCAAGCGACTGTATTGGGTATCAGGAAACCATGAACAAGTAGAAAGTATTGGTTTAGATGGTCATAATCAACGTACAGAAATGAGCTCTAATGATGATATGTATACAGCATTAGATTTCTATGATGGAAACCTTTATGTTGGTGTTCATAATTCCAAGTTAGTATAATTAATGTTTTAGGAGTTTATCGGGTTGTCTTGATTTTGATATAATGTAGGGCTCTATCGACGTTTCTGAAGTTAATATTCCCGTGGGAGGGGATGAGTACGGGGACTAATCCATCCCTTATTCAAATCTGTTTTTTTAAAATAAAATTCTGTTTTCAACAATTTGCGTTTTTCAGTTTTACAGGTATATTTAATGTTATCGTTGAATAATGTTTGCAGTGTTGATTTAATGAATACGTTTATGAATAAAAGATATTATACTCAATATTTTACAGACAAGCTAAGATTAATAAATATGATGTTAAATCACGACACACAACAACAATAACTACAGAAGACTATAGATCATATTATGATATTGCTGTCAGTCCTAAACAAGGATCGGGTGAGTTATGTCCCCTTGACTGTTGTTCGTTCTCGTCATTGGGTTATCATGGGCTTAGTACGGACTTTGGAAACTATACTATGCGAATTTGAGATAGGCCTACATAAAATAAGCACATCTAGCGTACATTTTGCATTAAAATTGTATGTTAAAAATGTTGGTAATGGGCAGCATTCGTGTTTCAAATCCGAGAACTAAAACAGTAACAAACAAACAAAATTACAGGGGCATTACAGGAGATTTGATAAAGAGTTGACAGTTCTCGCTATAATACTTAAAAAAAATAGATAACGTACATAGAATATGCTGACAATATCAGTCAAATTTCTCCACCCTGAACCGAGATATTAGTTTTTGAACTTTAGGCTAGCCTCGATCATCATTACTTAACCAGTTTTACGTTTAATTATCCTTCACAAGATGTATTCCAATGCTCTAAATATCGCAGGCAAATTAATAATTTAGATAACATATCAGGCCTAAAGAAAGACTTGCAATAGGCAGATTTAGCTCTTGCATAATGTGTGTTTAAATGATCACAAATCAGTCTTCAGTTGTTAATTTCTGTATAGACATCACAATTTCCTGGTACAGGGTATTAAAACATTTTCTGGCAGCACTTGTTTCAAATCTGAGAACTTACCCAGAAAGAGAACAAGAGTTAGCTAGCGACATTGATTGCTCAGAAATCAGATTTCAGTTGTAAATTTAATTAAAATTGAGAAATCAAAAGTCCAATAAATATTAATAAATTTTGACAACTCAATAGACATAGATATCGTTTGGTAAATAATATAAACTCGTTGTTAGTTAAATATATTTGGCTTCGATTTCTTTTTTTTTCAGGACATATTATTGGTTAACAATGGGACTTATTGGTATTTATGGAATTTGGTGAATAAATAATATAGGGTCTAATGTATTCTCTTAGTTGATATTTTGTTTGATCATTGCATAGCATCAATTGGTACTGTACAACTTTCTGCCAAGAACCATCTTCCAGTTTTCCAAAAAGTTACGGAGAGCGAAAGATATGTTATAGGCATGCATATTCTACAAATCATAATATTAATAAAATTTTTTGCGATACGTCGAGTGCTAATAACAAAAAAGCTCTTGTCGGTTCTAGTCCTTCGGATGAGACGAAAACCCGAGGTCCCGTGTATACATTGGAATGCACGTAAAAGATCCCTTGGCAGTTGGAATTCGATATAAGAGTAGGCGATAGTGCCGCTGCCCGGGCAAAATGTCCCTCATAGTACACTGTATGGCGTATGCCCGTCTTCATTAGCCCAGCATAGGAGCAGAACAGTAGGACGTTAAACCCCATTTCATTTCATTTCATTTCATTTGTTGTCGGTTCTTGTCGGTAATTAGTAAAACCGTCGTGAAGGGTTAAAGCTATCCTGGATGATTCTAGATCGAGTAATGTTAGCTATGCCTGGTCTAAAAACATAGTGTTTACAATCATTGAATAGCATTAATAAGGGTATTATAAAACTTTCTGTCGAGAATCAACTTCGATAGCTACTAATGTCGACTCATAAAACAGGCTGTCAAGGATTAAAGTTATCGCGGGTTATTGTTGTTGTTCTTAGCGTTTAACGTCCGCTTCCACCGAGGGTGATATCGCAGACAAGGTTTCATTTTCTTATTATCTTAGCGTACGCGCGGGGGTCTTTGCTGTGGGAGGAAACCGGAGTACCCGGAGTAAACCCACGAGGTTGAGAAGGCGTCCCTGTCTCCAAGCCACATACGCTCACACCAGGGATCGAAACCACGACCGCAAGCCAGAGGTGATCGGCCAGCGGCAGCTCGAAGTGTGACACTCTAGAACACTATGTCTTGATTTGATTAACTCCGGGAATCATGTAAACTAACCACTAGTCAGGGGTGTCAAGGAAAATTGATAAAACGACTTCTTCAAGATTTGATAGTATTTATTTGTTACTCAATATCATATATTATATGATGAGTACAGATTAAATTAATAGTCTTCCATGCACACAAATCTACTAGCAAAACGTTTACATTGTGATCCCAAACAACAACTTCTACCATTTCCCGTTATACTGCATGTATCACCACGTTTAATACAACCACCCTAAAAAAATAAACATCAAATACATATATTACCATGGTTTAATACAACCACCCTAAAATAAACATTCCGTGAAAAAATAAACTTTTATATAAAGGTGCACTACCCTTCGATTAATGAAAATTTGTGGTTGAATTCTGTCGGAACGACATTCAGTCTGAAATTTGCCCGTATAACCTATGAAGTCATAAGTTCTCCGCATCAAGCGAAATGCTTTTGAGTTACGTATACTGTTAATTCCCATAGCAAAGTTACCTTATATTTTAGTTCTGGATATTGTTTAACGCCATAAACGACTTGGTCTTATTACTCATAAATAACGTGCGAGCTGCGGTGGTTCAGTGAGTCACACGCTGGTTCGCTAACCAGGAGGTCTCGCGTTCGCTTCCGTTTCCTTGGGATTTACCTACATGGCTTCGCCTTACGTGCACGCCAATGTGTACACGGCACCTCGGTTTTTCGTCCCATCCGAACGACTAGACAGCTTTCCTTGTCAGGCTCTCCGTCCTGCATCACTGACATGGGGGGGGGGCACGCCGGATAATCTGGATGAAACTTCTCGGCCAATGCTGGGATCGAACACCCGACCTCCAGGCTAGCGAGCCAGCGTCTTACCAACTTAGCCATCGTGATCCCCATATGAATTGTGCCCGTATTCATTAGTCCATCAACGAAGAAAGGTAGAACGTTAAACTCCATTTCATTTCTTAAGTAAAGTATGGAGAATTTCAAGATGATAAGGCAATATTTACCACACTTCCACCTCCTAGTTGACATCGTCTTTGTCCACTGAGACCATAACTTTGACAAGTATATCCCTTACAACATTGCATACCATTAGTTAATCCACATCTATCGTTTAGTTGTCCACAGAGCTAAAAATATACATGTAATAAATACTATAGTGCATGCTGTGTCCAATGACAATATGGGAAATAAAACTATGGATCGGTACCGATATTAAAAACTCCAGTAAAGGAATAGCCATGGTCTGAGTAAAATGCCCTGAAACCCCTCCGCCACGTATACCCTCCAGTCATTAAAAGACTTAACTATTATATCCATGATAAACGAAAATTTTGTTTCAGATTTAGTTGGTTATCATAATAATCATGATTACCACGCAAAATAACTAGAGGGTTAAAACCTAACTTTGAAACTTCTTTGGTTTAAACCCTGGTTCCCGATTACAGGGACATTAGCTTATGGGAACAGACGGGTCTTTTTTTTACACCAACCCATAATTGAAGCTATTGGATACTCTCGTACAGTATAAGAAATGGTATGAAGAATTTTGAAAATTAATAACTTGTGGTTAGTTAAAATGAACAAATCATTTAACCTTGGCGAAGTGGAATCAAACTTGGAATCAAACTTATTAGTTTATTATTGGTTTATTTGGTCAAAATCCATCAATACACAATATTTTAAGAAACTAACTTACCTTTGCCATAGGATCAATTTGTCTGGTTTCGTAGGAACCGAGAGCAACAGCAGCAAAGGCAACAACAAGTAATACGACGGCAGAATTCATCTTTGAGATCTTTTGATATTCTAGAAAAGATAGGTAATATTAAATAATAATACAAAAGTAGGACAAACTTGAAATATAATTCAAAAGTTAAACAATAATACAAAACTACAGCAGGAGTCAATTATAATTCAACACGGCCGTAACTAGCTCAGAGCAACGAGGGGGGGGGGCAGGAAGTGTTCTCAGGGGTGCTGTAAAATTGACGGACAATGTATATCTGTTGTTTTTATAGTCGACAATTTTTTCACAGCGGGGGGTGGGGGCTTGCAAAAAAGTTCGCCCCCACCCCCGCTGTAATTACTGGCCTGTAATTCAAACGTACATCAAAGCAAAATAAAACAAAAAATACCAGAGTGAATCCAAATTAAACAATAATACGAAAGTGAAACAAAATTAAACAACACACAAACGTAAAACAAAATCAAACAATATTACAAAGTTAAGCAATAGCACATAAGTTCAGGAATAAGTACAACTTTCTACAGAAAGAAAAATATGTTCAACTTGGACTTGAAACCCCAACCATGTCTTGCCTTAACCTACCTTGGACAATTTGTTTGTGAATTTGGACAGTTTAGCACTGGTTTATATACTAGAATTTTAATATAAGATTAATATCAATCTGTCAATCAACTGGTGTATAATACAGCAGAATTGATACAATCGTTCAGTCCACCTCCATCGATACAATCATTTCATCAGATATACCTTGACACCAGATGCAGCTTTTAGTCCATTACCTACCTATAAGGGCAAAATATTGTCCGCAGTAACACTGTACACGTAAACAGCGAGGGAGCGATAGAAATGGTATTTAACGTCCACTCGACGCAAACTAGATCATTTCGGGACTAACATATGGTTCAATTTTATTTCTTTAATTCATTTGGCAGTGGGGTCTTTGGCATTGGCTGAAAATCGAAGGACTCGAAAAACCCGCAAGGTTTGACATGCCATCCTACACCTTTTCGGGTACAAGCTGGAAATCGAAACCACATCATTTGAGTCATTGACAGACCTAATGAGAAAAGTGAGGTGAAATAGGGTTTAACGTCCTAGGTTTCTGCACCGACTAGGCAAATGAAGATGGGCATACGTCCTGACCGCGGCACTACGATCTAATCTTATCTCAAATTCCAATTGTCAATGTTTCTTTACGTCTTCCGAACGACTACTAGACACCGTTCCTTGTCAGGCCACGTCGGAACTTTGTCGGCAAACACTGGGAGCGAAACCGGGGCCTCCCAGTTAGCGAGCCAGTAATTTACTCACTGAGCCACTGCGGTGACCGAGAGACCTTATGGTCTAGACCCCCTCCCAATCTCTTACAGCAACTTAAGATACATGTACAAGACAATTTATATTTAGAAGTCCCGTTGTTTTTTTTAGCAGGATGGACTTATTAACTAAGTAGATAGAAATGAAATGAAATGAATTGGGGTTTAACGTCCTACTGTTCTGCTCCTAACCTGGGCTAATGAAGACGGGCATACGCCATACAGTGTGCTATAAGGGAAATTTTGCCCGGACAGCGGCACTACGGCCTACTCTTATATCGAATTCCAACTGCCAAGGGATCTTTTACGTGCACGCCAATGTGTACACGGGACCTCGGTTTTTCGTCCCATCTGAACGACTAGACAGCTTTCCTTGTCAGCCCCTCCGTCCTGCATCACTGACAAGGGAGAACCACGCCGGAAAATCTGGATGAACTTTCTCGGCCAATGCAGGGATCGAACACCCGACCACCAGGCTAGCGAGCTAGCGTCTTACCCACTTAGCCACGTGATCCCCAACTAAGTAGATAAATGAGAAACAAAACATACAATATACCTTTTTTGATGGACGATTGATAATACTAGTTATTTTGTGATTTTTTTTAGAAAATCGGATTTAGAATATGAAGGCTATCTTTCTAATATTACTTGGCCCTGAAAAGGGCCGTTTTAAAACATATTTCTCTTGTTAGGAATTTTTAATAAACCTTATCTATAGAGGCTGGCATTATCTCTGATACCGTGTAAAATTTGTCTAAATTGAAGAATTTTCTCTGCTTTCTGTTCAGTATATTGACGGTAAACATTTCTTACTCCTTGTACTCCAGACATCTTTAATCTAATCGTGTAACAAAACGCACGATTGCCATCTCTTTTAGCTCTGTTATAACGAACTTGAAGATCTTTTAGTTTATTATCCAATAAAACTATCTGTTCGTAAGCTCTGTGGAAACGTTGTTCAAGTTCTAATAACTTGGTTTCTGATAATTCATCATTAAGTCTAGTAATAGATTCCATCTCTAACGTCTAGATCTTTCGCGGGAGTATTCTTCTATGAGGATTTTAATAAATAATTTCATGGTAGCTCGTATATTTATATATTGAAAGAATAGTGACAATATCTGCTCGTTATGTCACCAATATTTGATATTTTGTGAATTTCAAACATTGTGTAATAGGTTAGTAGTTTTGTATATTACTAATTAATTAATTAACACTGTAATCTAGATGATGTTTATATTGTTAATTATCATATCATTAAGAATACATGTATACATCGTAGGCTATATTGTTGTTTATTGATGGGTTGTTTTGACAGGAGTGTAATGGGTTCGTTGTTGATTACTAATTAATTTACATGATGTTTGTGTTGTTAATTACCATATCATTAAGAATATACTTCGTATTATTTATTGGTGGGTTGTTTTCATCACAATTTCTCTTCGATATTGCCATGCTTTTTCGACAATTGATGATGGCAAATCTGAACCGAAGTCATTTTATTTTCACACGTATTTTGTAAATAAGACAGGGACGCCGGGTGAAACCCTTATGATTAACTGCGGAGCTAGTTTTTTTTTTAATCAAAGAATGATTCCGAGGCATAGGTAGTTTAGAAGTCACACAGTTCAATGTACAACTTTTTTATGAAGATCGATTTCCACTCATGTTGTGTTTTATTTAATACATCATTTACCAACCCACCTCACAATGTTATCTCTTCCAGTTCCTATATTAGAAAGGTGGGATTGGGTGGCTGAATGGGTCAGGTGACGTGGTTTCAATTCCCCGCTTGTACGTGACAAAAAGTAGAATCGCCAATACAACCTCGTGGGTTTTCCCGGGTCCTGCCATCTCTTTTAGCTCTGTTATAACGAACTTGAAGATCTTTTAGTTTATTATCCAATCCTCATTACTAAAGTCGGTACGATACAAAACATAGTCTAGATTATCTATTTCATGATTAAATAAGAATGCAATTTTCGCAGAATATCGGAACCTAATCCAATAAATATTTCAAGCTAACGATGGAATAGAGAGTTGATTATGATCTGGATAAGTTAATTATTGTCTAATTAATTATTTAGATAACATTTCATGGCTAAAGAAATACCTGCAATAGGCAGATTTAGCCCTTGCATAATGTTTGTTTAATTGGATTATGCAATAAACCGGTTAATTAACGAGTGGCAGTTAATCAGCGTTGCCTTTATCAAATAAACGAATTAAATTATATACTTGTATGGGATTAAAATACCACTCACCCAGGAGAAATCAATTAACTTCATCCCAGAGTTAATTAATGAATCTGATATTAATGAACTTTGTCATGATTTAATTAATCAGCTTAGTGATAATTGATTTAACCATTTAATAGCAGAACTTGGAGGTTTTCATATCAACTTGTGACATGAAGAAAATACTGTCATTATGTATTTTCCGATATAAATACGAAATAATTTTCAATTTTTTAAATATTGTCCTTCGACATTTTCCACAAAATAGACGACTTTAATCTATCAAGCCACTACCTACCAGATCAAAGATGGAAATATCATCAATACTCCAAGAAAAGTTATCAGAAAATGAACAACGTTTCCACAGAGCTTATGAACAAATAGTTTTATTAGATAATAAACTAAAAGATCTTCAAGTTCGTTATAACAGAGCTAAAAGAGATGAGAATCGTTCGTTTTGTTATACAATAAGATTAAAGATGTCTGGAGTACAAGGAGTAAGAAATGTTTATCGTCAATATATTCAACTTAAAGCTGACACGATTATTGAACTAAGACATGATATATCTTTAACTGAAGACTTAGAAGACACCGTGCATTGATATGGCAATAATTTTGAACTAAGACACGATATATCTTTAACTGAAGACTTCGCAGACATCATCCATTGAAATGGCAATAATCTAAGATAATCACCCCATATCCAGAATATAAAACGGTTCTTTTAAGAACCACATAATTATACGAAAGATCAACTTTCCATATTCTTTTATTATACTCTTTTAAAAATTATAGACAAGATCATAATATTTCCAACTTTGATTCCGTTTCTTGTACCAGGAGTATGACTTACTAAGATGTAATTACGATAACTATTTTGTTTGTATAACTTACTAAGATTAATTACGATAACTATTGTGTCTGTAACTTTGTTTAGTATAACTTACTAAAATGTAATTATCATAACTATTTTTGTCTGTAACTTTGTTTAGTATAACTTACTAAAATGTAATTATCATAACTATTTTTGTCTGTAACTTTGTTTAGTATAACTTACTAAAATGTAATTATCATAACTATTTTTGTCTGTAACTTTATTTAGTATCGCAACTTGGTTCTACTTGTGAAATGAAGAAAATGGGATTTATCGTTTGTCTGATGAACGTTATTCTTATTCGATCAAATATAATAAATAATGAATGCTATTTCGATTTAATCAAAAGATATACGAAACCACCCACGCACCTGTTGAGATTACAAAGATATTGTAGCCGGGAATGTCTACTGCATGCATTAGCAATTTGTATTAAAAGGAAAGTATAATGTTCAGTTTTAAGTTACTTAAATTAACTATTAAGATAAAATATAATTATTTAATAATATTTATTAATATTCAGTAGTGTTTAAGAAAGCATTAAGTAATACTGAAGAACCATACGCGGAAAATATTTTAAATCAAGTTTATTGCTAATACCAAGACCTAAAGATGGAGACACCGAAGCACATCCTCTACCCATATTACATTTAGACATTCCTGAAAGAGTGAGTCAATCCGATCAAACATTTCGTCTTATAAATTTTATAACTAAATCCATTATCAACATTAATATAATGACATAGATGACATGAAAATAAATGAAACATGTCGACCATAAAGATAATGTCACGATTATGTCATATACGGTGTACAGGTGGTAACTATACACCTACTGTTGTAAACTCTACGCCATGATATTTGATTTTATAATTTTATCAAACATCCGAAATGCTATAATCTTTAACATGTTATTACATGTCAACTTTTATTGATATCTGAATCTTAATTTGACCATTCACTATACTATATAAATCAGTTTAAAACACACAAATTTTATATTTCAACTTCCCACTTCAAGGTAACATCTATCCTCGCGTCGGCATCCAGTGTAGTACGAACAATATTTTTGAAAATTCAGAAACGAATCTGCACTCGCTGATGAATACAATGTTTTTAAATCTCAGAGCATTGTCATTTTTGGGACATTAAAGTAAAATCGAGATCTGTGGAAAGGGTACATTTTAGGGTACTGGAAGCACAGTGTCTGGGGGTTGTGTGCCCTTGGAGTAAGAACAATTGTGTATTACAAGATACCTTAGAGTGGATTTGGCGGATACCAAACTGTGTCCACAGTGCTTGATTTTCACTTGACATTTCATTGACATTGTCCCACTGCTTCTTTATTATTTTTTACAAGCAGCGGGGAAATTATGTTAATGTGCTATTATAGACAGTTGACCAGGTTTTACCAGAGAAGTTGTATACCCCCAGTCCAGTCCTAGAGGTGTTATACTCCCAGTCCAGTCCTTTAGGTGATATATATGCTGAGTTTTGTCCTAGAGGTATTATTATACTCCCAGCCCAGTCCTAGGGGTAGTATATTCCCAGTTCCTTTCCACTTATTTTCTAATAATTCCATTTTTATTTTCAGAAAATCAATATATATTATATAAACCTGCTTCCAGGATGAATTCTGTTGTTGTGTTGCTAGTTATTGCCTTTTCTGCTGTTGCTCTTGGTTCATTTGAAAAAAGACAGAAGGTGAGTTTCAGGAACGCGCGGCTTAACTGGCACGATTTTCGAAAGACCAACACTCGAAACATAATACTTTGATTGATTATATCATTTATTGGACCTGTCTGGTAAAAGACAAGTAGCTTTAAATATTGAGGGGTGTAGTCACGTCGTGCGCTAGGCGGTGTATGCATATTATCATTCATTTTTATTTCACTTCAAAATTAAGGCAAGTAAAGGTATTCAGAATATACACGATGCACGTCACTAAACTAGACGATAGTTTGGTGATTCTTACTCTCTCTAGATCAGATGACATCTCTTCTCTTTATGAAGAGTTTACATAATAATAACCCGTATTCTTAAAAACATTGATTATTGTTGACTGGTAGTTATATTAATAATATTAATACCTCTAGCTCTGTGGACAAGTAAACGATAGATGTGGAATGATCAATGGTATGCAGTGTTGTAAGGGTTATACTTGTCAAAGTTCTGGAATTAGCGGACAAAGACGATGTCAGTTCGGAAGTGGAATCGGAGGGGGCGTGGTGAGTTTTCTTGTCTCTCTGACATACAGCAAGTCATTTTTTTTTCATGAAATTGCTTCCTTATGATAATTTCTATAATAATAATGGCGTTCACTCCAGTTTTCTGTTGAGTTGGTGGGAGGATTTCTTCGAGGCTAAAGATTTTATCCGTGCAACATTCTCTTGTCGGATTCTCTTACAATGCTTCTTCATCTAATTTGGTTGGCGTGATTAGGAATGTAACCGTCGGTTTTCATTAATTATTTTCACGGTGCTATTTCACATCCTGGCTGGTATTGTTATGGTTGTATGAAACAATGCTGTATTTCATGAAGTATGATAGATATGTGTAATAGGATTGTATTAAGGATGGTAACTGATCTAGTATGATAGGTATATGTAACAGGGTTGTGTTAATCATGGTAATTCATGAAGTATGATAGATATATATTAACCGTGGTAATACATGTATAGTATGATAGAACTATGTAATAGATATATGTAATAGATATATGCTGTTTATATTTAGCGGGAAGGGGTTGTTTTAACCGTGGTAATTCATGCACTATGATAGATGTAATAGGGTTGCGTTAATCGCGATAGTTCGTATTATGATGTTTATTTTTAGGGTGGGTGTATTAACCTTAGTAATACATGTAGTATGATATAAATATACGTAATGGATACATGATGTTTATTTTAGGGTGGTTGTATTAAAAATGGTAATCAATGCAGTATGATGGGAAATGGTAGAACATGTTGTATGGGATCACAATGTAAACGTTTTGCTGGTAGATATGTGTGCAAGCAAAAATACTAAAAATCATAGTTTACAAATAAAGGCATAATATCATCAACTCATCTGTTTTGATATTGTTTTTAAAAAATCGATTGCAAACTTTATTATATGAAGAAAATAAAGCACATCTTCATTCTCTACTGTCGCATGTCAAAGATCGTGGGTTTTCCCTAAGTCTCCATTTTCCTCCCACCGACAAAACCCCTACGCGCACGTATTTTATTGGAATAAAATTGAACTAAATATTAGTCCCGAAATCACCTAGTTTGTGTCTAGCGCACGTTAAGCCCAAACTCTCTCTTTCTCCCATGATTCTGAGGGGTTATCCCGATTCTGAGTGGTCACCCAAGTTTTTATTATTCCCAAAGAGTCCCCCAATATTATTCAATATTCAAAGTGAAATTCAGGTGAGAAATAAATGCACACAGGACCACCTCAGCTGACAAACTTGGAAATGTATATCAAACAATTAATATTAAAATACATTTAGGGAAAGATTTAGAGAACAAGTTGGTTGTTCTTGCTATACAAGTTCAAAATTAGATATTGAAGAATAAATATATTTAAAGTTGCAGTCAAATTAATTTATTCTGAGCGAAGCTGTGAATGTTATGAAAGTTTGGCAAATATAGCCATAAATTGTCTCCGACGATTGCAAATTGACAGTTATAATAATATTGTCGATAGTCAAGGACCAATGCCACGATAATAAAAAAAACATTTTCAGCCCTTTTGATCGTGAGTCTCCGGTTTGCTGGTCATTGTTGGATTAGCGTGAAGATGTGGACGATTCAAACTTACCCGGATAGAAAATTATTATTTTGGGAAATGTAATACAATGGAATCGGGTTGTTAAACATGTTGAATCTGTCCTCATGGACCTAAATGAAATGAACTGAATGAGATTAACGCCCTACCGGGATAATGAAGACCGGCATACGCCATATACGCCCAATCTCCCCACCCTCATGGCCTAGAGCCACTAGACTAATCTGTAAATACCGTACATATTGGCCAACATAATAGAAATGGTTTCTCATGACACAGAAGCAAAACCAGTTTACATCAGAATATTTGAATGATTTAAATCGGGAATAAAAATCAATGGGAAACAATCTATGATAAAATGATTATGAAAAGTTGACCTTTCACAGTTTAACAGGTTCTAAAAAGAACCGTTTTATATTTTGGATATGGGGAGATCATTCTAAATTGCTCAAATATCAATGGCCGATCTGGGTTAAGTCTTCATTTAAAGATATATCGTGTCTTAGTTCAATAATCGTGTCAGCTTTATGTTGAATGTATTGACGATAAACATTTGTTACTTAGTTCAATAATCGTGTCAGATTTAAGTTGAATATATTGACGATAAACATTTCTTACTCCTTGTACTCCAGACGTCTTTAGTCTTATCGCGTAACTAACAAAACGAACGATTTCCATCTCTTTTAGCTCTGTTAAAACGAACTTGAAGATCTTTTAGTTTATATTTCCTTATAATAAAACTATTTGTTCGTAAGCTCTGTGGAAACGTTGTTCAAGTTCTAATAACATAAACATTCTATTACATACTATGCAGCTCTTTTAGTCCACTACCTATAAGGGCAAAATATTGTCCGCAGTACACGTAAACAGCGAGAAAGAGATAGAAATGGTGTTTTACGTCCACTCGACGCCAACTAGCTCATTTTGGGAGTAACATAATAATATGGTTCAATTTTATTTCTTTAATTCATTTGCACGTAAGGGTCTTTGGCAGTGGCTAAAAACCTCAGGACCCGGAAAACACACAAAGTGGGAATCGAAACCACCCCATTTGGCTCAGTGACAGACCTAATAAAAAAAAGTGAAGTGAAAAGGGATTTAACGTCCTAGTTTTCTGCACCGACTGGGCATACGTTCTGACCACGGCACAACCGTCTCATCTTATCTCACATTTCAACTGTCAATGTTTCTTTTACGTCTTCCGAACGACTACTAGACACTTTTCCTTGTCAAGCAACGTCGGAACTTTGTCGGCAAACACTGGGAGCGAAGCCGGGGCCTACTAGTTAGCGAGCCAGCAATTTACTCACTGAGCCACTGCGGCGACCGAAAGGCCTTATGGTCTAGACCCCCTCCCAGTCTCTACAGCAATTTAAGATACATGTACAAGACAATTTATATTTAGAAGTCCCGTAGTTGTTTTTTTTTTAGCAGGATGGATTTATTAACTAAGTAGATAAATGAGTAACAAGGCATACATACCTTTTTGATGGACGATTGGTATTACTAGTTTTTTTGTGATTTTTTGTAGAAAATCGGATTTAGAATATGAAGGCTATCTTTCAAATATTACTTGTCCCTGAAATGCGCCGTTTTAAAACACATTTCTGTTGTTAGGATTTTTAATAAACCTTATCTATCGAGGCTGGCATCCTCTCTGATGCCGTGTAAAATTTGTCTAAATTGAAGAATTTGCTCGGCTTTCTGTTCAGTATATTGACGGTAAACATTTCTTACTTCTTGTACTCCAGACATCTTTAATCTTATCGTGTAACAAAACGAACGATTCCCATCTCTTTTAGCTCTGTTATAACGAACTTGAAGATCTTTTAGTTTATTATCTAATAAAACTATTTGTTCATAAGCTCTGTGGAAACGTTGTTCAAGTTCTAATAACTTGGTTTCTGATAATTCATCATTAAGTCTAGTAATAGATTCCATCTCTAACGTCTAGATCTTTCGCAGGAGTATTCTTCTATGGGGATTTTAATAAATAATTTCATGGTATATTTATATATTGAAAGAATAGTGACAATATCTGCTCGTTATGTCACCAATATTTGATATTTTGTGAATTTCAAACGTTGTCAAATGGGTTAGTAGTCTTGTATATTACTAATCAATTAATTAACACTGTAATCTATATGATGTTTATATTGTTAATTATATACTTGTATGGGATTTAAATACCACTCACCCAGGAGAAATCAATTAACTTCATCCTAGAGATAATAAATTAATCTGATAATCATGAACTTCGTCATGATTTAATTAATCAGCTTAGTGATAATTGATTTAACCATTTAATGGCAGAGCTTGGAGGTTTTCATATCAACTCGTGACATGAAGAAAATACTGTCATTATGTATTTTCCGATATAAATACGAAATAATTTTCAATTTTGTAAATATTGTCCTTAGACATATTTCACATTATAGACAATTTTAATCTATCAAGTCGCTAACTATCAGATCAAAGATGGATATATCATCAATACTCCGAGAAAAGTTATCAGAAAATGAACAACGTTTCCACAGAGCTTATGAACAAATAGTTTTATTAGATAATAAACTAAAAGATCTTCAAGTTCGTTATAACAGAGCTAAAAGAGATGGGAATCGTTCGTTTTGTTATACAATAAGATTAAAGATGTCTGGAGTACAAGGAGTAAGAAATGTTTATCGTCAATATATTCAACTCAAAGCTGACACGATTATTAGACTAAGACATGATATATCTTTAACTGAAGACTTGGTTGACATCATCCACTGAAATGGCAATAATTTAGAATGATCACCCCATATCCAGAATATAAAACGGTTCTTTTCAGAACCACGTAATTATACGAAAGATTGGCTTTTCATGTTCTATTACACTCTTATTTCAAAATTTGATTCCGTTTCTTCTACCAGAAGTATAACTTACTAAGATGTAATTATGATAACCCATTTGCCTTGTAACTTTGTATAATATCGCAACTTGGTTCTACTTGTGAAATGAAGAAAATGGGATTTATCGTTTGTCTGATGAACGTTATTCTTATTTGATCAAATATAATAAATAATGAATGCTTTTTCCATTTAATCAAAAGATATACGAAACCACCCACGAAGATGTTTACTATGAAGATAAAATATAATTATTTATTAATATTTATTAATATTCAGTAGTGTTTAAGAAAGCATTAAGTAATACTGAAGAACCATACGCGGAAAATATTTTAAATCAAGTTTACTGCTAATACCAAGACCTAAAGATGGAGACACCGAAGCACATCTTCTACCAATATTACATTTAGACATTCGTCAAAGAGTGTGTCAATCCGATCAAACATTTCGTCTTATAAATTTTATAACTAAATCCATTATCAACATTAATATAATGACATAGATGACATGAAAATAAATGAAACATGTCGACCATAAAGATAATGTCACGATTATGTCATATACGGTGTACAGGTGGTAACTATACACCTACTGTTGTAAACTCTACGCCATGATATTTGATTTTATAATTTTATCAAACATCCGAAATGATATAATCTTTAACATGTTATTACATGTCAACTTTTATTGATATCTGAATGTTAATTTGACCATTCACTATACTATATAAATCAGTTTAAAACACACAAATTTTATATTTCAACTTCCCACTTCAAGGTAACATCTATCCTCGCGTCGGCATCCGGTGTAGTACGAACAATATTTTTGAAAATTCATAAACGAATCTGCATTCGCTGATGAATACAATGTTTTTAAATCTCAGAGCATTGTCATTTTTGGGACATTAAAGTAAAATCGAGATCTGTGGAAAGGGTACATTTTAGGGTACTGGAAGCACTGGGTCTGGGGGTTGTGTGCCCTTGGAGTAAGAACAATTGTGTATTACAAGATACCTTAGAGTGGATTTGGCGGATACCAAACTGTGTCCACAGTGCTTGATTTTCACTTGACATTTCATTGACATTGTCCCACTGCTTCTTTATTATTTTTTACAAGCAGCGGGGAAATTATGTTAATGTGCTATTATAGACAGTTGACCAGGTTTTACCAGAGAAGTGTATACCCCCAGTCCAGTCCTAGAGGTGTTATACTCCCAGTCCAGTCCTTTAGGTGATATATATGCTGAGTTTTGTCCTAGAGGTATTATTATACTCCCAGCCCAGTCCTAGGGATAGTATATTCCCAGTTCCTTTCCACTTATTTTCTAATAATTCCATTTTTATTTTCAGAAAATCAATATATATTATATAAACCTGCTTCCAGGATGAATTCTGTTGTTGTGTTGCTAGTTATTGCCTTTTCTGCTGTTGCTCTTGGTTCATTTGAAAAAAGACAGAAGGTGAGTTTCAGGAACGCGCGGCTTAACTGGCACGATTTTCGAAAGACCAACACTCGAAACATAATACTTTGATTGATTATATCATTTATTGGACCTGTCTGGTAAAAGACAATTAGCTTTAAATATTGAGGGGTGTAGTCACGTCGTGCGCTAGGCGGTGTATGCATATTATCATTCATTTTTATCTCACTTCAAAATTAAGGCAAGTAAAGGTATTCAGAATATACACGATGCACGTCACTAAACTAGACGATAGTTTGGTGATTCTTACTCTCTCTAGATCAGATGACATTTCTTCTCTTTATGAAGAGTTTACATAATAATAACCCGTATTCTTAAAAACATTGATTATTGTTGACTGGTAGTTATATTAATAATATTAATACTTCTAGCTCTGTGGACAAGTAAACGATAGATGTGGAATGATCAATGGTATGCAGTGTTGTAAGGGTTATACTTGTCAAAGTTCTGGAATTAGCGGACAAAGACGATGTCAGTTCGGAAGTGGAATCGGAGGCGGAATTGGAGGGGGCGTGGTGAGTTTTCTTGTCTCTCTGACATACAGCAGGTCATTTTTTTTCATGGAATTGCTTCCTTATGATAATCTCTATAATAATAATCACGTTCACTCCAGTTTTCTGTTGAGTTGGTGGTAGGATTTCTTCGAGGCTAAAGATTTTATCCGTGCAACATTCTCTCGTCGGATTCTCTTACAATGCTTCTTCATCTAATTTGGTTGGCGTGATTAGGAATGTAACCGTCGGTTTTCATTAATTATTTTCACGGTGCTATTTCACATCCTGGCTGGTATTGTTATGGTTGTATGAAACAATGCTGTATTTCATGAAGTATGATAGATATATGTAATAGGATTGTATTAAGGATGGTAACTGATCTAGTATGATAGGTATATGTAACAGGGTTGTGTTAATCATGGTAATTCATGAAGTATGATAGATATATATTAACCGTGGTAATACATGTATAGTATGATAGAAATATGTAATAGATATATGTAATAGATATATGCTGTTTATATTTAGCGGGAGGGGGTTGTTTTAACCGTGGTAATTCATGCACTATGATAGATGTAATAGGGTTGCGTTAATCGCGATAGTTCGTATTATGATGTTTATTTTTAGGGTGGGTGTATTAACCTTAGTAATACATGTAGTATGATATAAATATACGTAATGGATACATGATGTTTATTTTAGGGTGGTTGTATTAAAAATGGTAATCAATGCAGTATGATGGGAAATGGTAGAGGATGTTGTATGGGATCACAATGTAAACGTTTTGCTGGTAGATATGTGTGCAAGCAAAAATACTAAAAATCATAGTTTACAAATAAAGGCATAATATCATCAACTCATCTGTTTTGATATTGTTTTTAAAAAATCGATTGCAAACTTTATTATATGAGGAAAATAAAGCACATCTTCATTCTCTACTGTTGCATGTCAAAGATCGTGGGTTTTCCCTAAGTCTCCATTTTCCTCCCACCGACAAAACCCCTACGCGCACGTATTTTATTGGAATAAAATTGAATTAAATATTAGTCCCGAAATCACCTAGTTTGTGTCTAGCGCACGTTAAGCCCAAACTCTCTCTTTCTCCCATGATTCTGAGGGGTTATCCCGATTCTGAGTGGTCACCCAAGTTTTTATTATTCCCAAAGAGTCCCCCAATATTATTCAATATTCAAAGTGAAATTCAGGTGAGAAATAAATGCACACAGGACCACCTCAGCTGACAAACTTGGAAATGTATATCAAACAATTAATATTAAAATACATTTAGGGAAAGATTTAGAGAACAAGTTGGTTGTTCTTGCTATACAAGTTCAAAATTAGACATTGAAGAATAAATATATTTAAAGTTGCAGTCAAATTACTTTATTCTGAGCGAAGCTGTGAATGTTATGAAAGTTTGGCAAATATAGCCATAAATTGTCTCCGACGATTGCAAATTGACAGTTATAATAATATTGTCGATAGTCAAGGACCAATGCCACGATAATAAAAAACTTCACAATTTTCAGCCCTTTTGATCGTGAATCTCCGGTTTGCTGGTCATTGGTGGATTAGCGTCAAGATGTGGACGATTCAAACTTACCCGGATAGAAAATTATTATTTTGGGAAAAGTAATACAATGGAATAGGGTTGTTAAACATGTTGAATCAGTCTTCATGGGCCTAAATGAAATGAACTGAAATGGGATTAACGCCCTACTGGGCTAATGAAGACCGGTATGCGCCATATACGCCCAATCTTCCCATCCTCAAGGCTTAAAGCCACTAGACTAATCTATAAATACAGTACATATTGGCCAACATAATAGAAATGGTTTCTCATGGCAAAGAAGCAAAACCAGTTTACATCAGAATATTTGAATGATATAAATGTGGAATAAAAATCAATGATAAACAATCTATGGTAAAATGATTATGAAAAGTTGACCTTTCACAGTTTAACAGGTTCTAAAAAAAAACGTTTTATATTTTGAATATGGGGAGATCATTCTAAATTGCTCACATATCAATTCCAGATCTGGGCTAAGTCTTCAGTTAAAGATATATCGTGCCTTAGTTCAACAATCGTTTCAGCTTTAAGTTGAATATATTGACGATAAACATTTCTTACTCCTTGTACTCCAGACATCTTTAATCTTATTCTTGTCAGTGATGCAGGACGGAGAGCCTGACAAGGACAGCTGTCTGGTCATTCGGATGAGACGAAAAACCGAGGTCCCGTATACACATTGGCGTGCACGTAAAAGATGCCTTGACAGTTTGAATTCGCTATAAGAGTCAGTCGTAGTGCGGTTGTCCGGGCAAAATTTCCCTCATAGCACACTGTATGGCGTATGCCCGTCTTCATTAGCCCAGTTTGGAGCAAAACAGTAGGACGTTAAACCCCATTTCGTTTCATTTCATTTTTAATCTTATCATATAACAAAACGAACGATTCCCATCTACCATTTGTTCGTAAACTCTGTAGAAACGTTGTTCATTTTCTGATAACTTTTCTTGCAGTCTTGATGATATTTCCATCTTTGATCTGATAGACGGTGTCTTTTTGTGGTTATATATGGATGTTGAAAAGTTGTTGTTGTTGTTGTTTATTAAAGATTTAACGTCCAATACATTAAATATGATATTATGGACGGGTTGATTTAATTAAATTATTTACACTTAATGGGTTGAAAATTGGTAAAAACACAAAATTAAAAACGTCCGTGTATATCAAAAGTCACCATAACATTGGTATAAAACCCAAAATAAAAGAGTCCTTGTATACCAAAAAGTCAATTTAAAACACACTTATAAAATTGCTGTCGTGAGAAGAGAGGGCGAGTCATCTTCTCAAGGTTAAAACAGGTGGTCCAGCTGACTGATAAATTGAAGATTATGTTGTATTTTTATCGGACATTACATAATGACAGTAATGACACGTTGACGTGAAAATCTCCAAATTCTGCCATCAGATAATTAAGCCAGTTATCACTAAACTGATTAATTAAATCATGATTAAATTCGTTATTATCAGATTAATTAATTCACCCTGGATTTCTCATGAATAGTATCTTAATTTAATCCGTTCAGGTGACACTGGTTAGTTAATTAGTCAGTTTAGTGAATAATGTAATTAATTAGTTTATTATCAGACCCTTTTACATCAGTTTGTGATATAGAGAAAATACTGTCATTGTGTATAGTGAAATAAATAGAGATTTGAACTCAAACATTTCATTACCATATCAGCAGAGTGGAACCAGAAGCTAAGAGACTAGTACATTCCAAACATTTCATTCGAGTGTACTTTGTTTCTCTCCAAAACAGATACACAAAATCCACCAAGTAACTTTCTTCCAGATGGATTCGACTCTGAAACTCGAAGCCAAGTTATTAGAACTTGAACAACGTTTCCACAGAGCTTATGAACAAATAGTTTTATTAGATAATAAACTAAAAGATCTTCAAGTACGCTATAACAGAGCTAAAAGAGATGGGAATCGTTCGTTTTGTTATACGATAAGATTAAAGATGTCTGGAGTACAAGGAGTAAGAAATGTTTATCGCCAATACATTCAACATAAAGCAGAGGAAATTATTCAACTTAGACAGTCTCTATCAGTAATCTTAAATCTTGTTGACATCATGGATTAAATAAGGATAGGAAAAATTTAAAACATGTTTTAAAACGGCTCTTTTCAGAGCCACTCAATTCTACGAAAGAAAATCCTAACATATTCTATACATTTATTGTCACATGTAGCCTTAACAGTATGAACAAATGTAATCTAAGAATTGCAGAAAGGAAAGTCTTAAGAAATATTTTAAATATAGAGTACATATCGCAATAGTAAGCGGACTTCGCCTGACGGCAACGTTGGATACTCTTGAATGAAATGAAAAGGGGTTTAACGTCCTACTGTTCTGCTCCGACTAGGCTAATGAAGACGGACATACGCCATACAGTGTGCTATGTGGGAAATCTTACCCAGACTACTTTTATTTCGAATTCCAACTGCCATGGGGTCTTTTACGTGCATGCCAATGTGTACACGTGGACTCGGTTTTTCGTCCCATCCGAATGACTAGATATTGGCCTTGTCAGACTCTTGCGCGTTGTATCATAAGGTCTGTCATTGAGTCAACTGGCGTGGTTTCGATTCCCCGGTTGCACGTGACAAGGAGTAGTGTCGCCTGTCCAACCTCGTGGGATTTCTCCGGGACCTCCGGTTTCCTCCCACTACTAAATACCCCTACGCGCAAGCGAAGTATTGAAATAATACTGAACCATATAGTCCCGAAATGACCTAGTTTGTGTCGAGTGGACGTTATACCCCATTTCTATCTATCTATCACTCTCCGTCCTGCACCACTGACAAGTGGGGACCATGACGAAAATCCGAGACGCTTTCTCAGCCAACGCGGTCAGTGTGCTACAAGGGAAATTTTGTCTAGACAGCGGCGCTACGGCCTAAACATACTGAATTTTAACTACCAGGGGAACTTTTACGTGCACGTCAATGTGTACATGGGACATCGGCTTTTCGTCCTATCGGAACGACTAGACAGCTGCCCTTATCAGGCCCCGTCCTGCACCACTGACAAGGGGAAACCACGCCGGAGAATCCCAGGGAAGAACAGTACTCTTGGATACGCAGAAAGTGAGGCTACAATTATCACAGTACTGAATAATCAAGATCAAAA
Source organism: Patella vulgata (assembly GCF_932274485.2). Classification (NCBI taxonomy): domain Eukaryota; kingdom Metazoa; phylum Mollusca; class Gastropoda; family Patellidae; genus Patella; species Patella vulgata. Next base: position 21,320,656 of record NC_065881.2, read on the forward strand.
GCTTTGTCGAGGGTTGGATGTTATCCTTCTCCTATAATATTTCCAGTATCAGGATAATCAAATCAGTAACAATTGTCATGACCTCAAATACCAAAATAATAGCCCCAATACTTAAAGGCTCAATACCACTCTTGTTGTAACCGAATACTATATATGTTCCAATCTTTATTCTAGCGGTATCACGTGGCTAAGTGGGTAAGACGCTGGCTCGCTAGTGTGGAGGTCGGGTGTTCGATCCCTGCATTGGCCGAGAAAGTTCACCCAGATTTTCCGGCGTGGTTTCCCCTTGTCAGTGATGCAGGATGGAGGGCCTGACAAGGACAGCTGTCTAGTCGTTCGGATGGGACGAAAAACCGAGGTCCCGTGTACACACTGGCGTGCACGTAAAAGATCCCTTGGCAGTTGGAATTCGATATAAGAGTAGGCCGTAGCGCCGCTGCCCGGGCAAAATTTCCCTCATAGCACACTGTATGGCGTATGCCCGTCTTCATTAGCCCAGGTTAGGAGCAGAACAGTAGGACGTTAAACCCCATTTCATTTCATTTCACTTTATTCTGGTCAACAATTTGTACTATTTTACAATATTCCAATTAATTGGTGATACAAATTTCATCTTAACACACCTAATTTAAAAAATTGGAAAAATTCAACTAAATGATTTGAAAAGCCTGACGTAAAGCTTTTCAAATGTGACTTGGATTTAAATATATTTTTGAACCCTTTGGACAAGTAAAATAGGATTTAATGGATAATTTACACAACAGGTAGGGCACTAACACATCTAGTACTTAGAATAAGGCTATTTTTTCATTTTCTGGAGCTGTCAAGCCAGCAAGAGTGTTATTGTCCCTTTAATAGTGAATAAATGTTATGAACGCAGTAGAGTATGAAGATGACGAAACTGTGACGTGATTCATGTCCTTCATATAATAATGTTTGCAATCGTTTTTCAAAAAATTATCAAAGCAGTTGCGTTGATGATATTATGTCTTTATTTGTAAACTGCGTTAGATAATATACATTGTAGCAATGGGTTTACACGCACATATATCTACCATAAATACCTTCTACATAGTGATCCCGTGTGACGCAAGATAGCCTGTATACTGCAGACTATGTCTTGATTAACTCAGGGAATCATGTTAACGAACCACTAGTCAGAGGTGTCAAGGAAAATTGATAAAAACGACTTCAAGAATTGATAGTATTTATTTGTTACTCAATATCATATATTATATGATGAGTACAGATTAAATTACTAGTTTTGCACGCACACAGATCTCATAGCAAAACGTTTGCATTGTGATCCAATACAACATCTTCTACTATTTCCCGTTATACTGCATTGTAATTGTAATTGTTTTTACCAAATACATAGTATATATAGGTTTTACAAATATTATATGTTGAGTACAGATTAAATTACTAGTTTTGCACGCACACAGATCTAAAAGCAAAACGTTTACATTGTGATCGCATACAACATCTTCTACTATTTCCCGTTATACTGCATGTATCACCACGGTTAATACAACCACCCTAAAAAATAAACACCATTATACATATATTACCATGGTTTAATACAACAACCCTAAAAATAAACATCATATACATATATTACCATGGTTTAATACAACAACCCTAAAAATAAACATTCTATTACATACTAGATGAATTGCCACGGTTAATACAACCCTATTATATATATATATATATATTACATGTTACGTGGAAAAGTATGGTAAGAGATGAATTTCTACAATTGTGAATAACACATACTGTCCATCCTACTCATAAAGTATAGCCTGGAAGACCCTCCACGCCCTGTCTCCTGACAAAACTCTCTCAAGAGTGACATGATTAATACGGAGATTATCGTAAGAAAGAAATTTCATGAAAACAGAATGGCTTGCTGTACTCACCAAGCCCCCTCCAATTCCACTTCCGAACTGACATCGTCTTTGTCCGTTGATTCCAGAACTTTGACAAGTATAACCCTTACAACACTGCATACCATTGATCATTCCACATCTATAGTTTACTTGTCCACAGAGCTAGAAGTATTAATATTATTAATATAACTACCAGTAAACAATAATCAATGTTTTTAAGAATACGGGTTATTATTATGTAAACTCTTCATAATGAGAAGTGATGTCATCTGATCTAGAGAGAGTAAGAATATCCAAACTATCAACCTAGTTTAGTGACGTGCATCGTGTATATTCTGAATACCTTTATTTGCCTTAATTTTGAAGTCAGATAATATGAATAGTAATATGCATACCCTGCCTCGTGCACGACGTGACTACATCCGTCACTATTTATAGCTAATTGTGTTTTACCACACAGGTCCAATAAATGACGTAATCAATCCAAGTAATGATGTTTTGGGGATTTCAGAAATCCTGTCAGCTAATCCTCACGATCCAGAAACTCACCTTAGCGTAAGGGCCCGCCTGTCTTGTTTCAAATGAACCAAGAGCAACAGCAGCAAAGGCAATAACTAGCAACACAACAACAGAATTCATCTTGGAGGTAGGTTTATATATCTATTGATTTTCTGAAAATATAAATTGAATTATTAGAACATAAATATCTAGGACTACACCGCCTCTTTGGTTAAACTTGGTCAACTGTTCATCAGAATATAATTGCTTGATAAAACAATTGTAAATGTTATCAAGTGAAAATCATACGCTTATGGTACTGCTTGAGAGAAGAAAATTAGCCTATTGAGCTAGACATCAAACTAGTAGCCGCCAGATATACTCCTCTCCGATCCACCTTCGTCCCAGTTCTTCAGATTCCGTGCAAATGACGTGCAATGTTTTGCTTTGAAACTCTACCCTTCCCAAAACTTCAGATTTTAGTTTATTGTCAGAAAAGATAACAACGCTCTGAGATGAAAATTAAAAATATTGTAATTGACCGTTAAAATTTGCTACAAGCCACGTTTCCCTGCTTTACTTATCAGAACCGTGTTGAAGATACGTTAATGCCCAAATGAGGATAGATGTTACCGTGAAGTGGGAAGTTGAAATATAAAATTTGTGTGTTTTAAACTGATTTATATAGTATATTCAATAGTCAGATTAACATTCAGATATAAATATAAGTTGACATGTAATAAAATGGTAGAGATTATATCATTCCTGATGTTTAATACAATTATAAAATCAAATATCATGGTGTAGAGTTTACAACAGTAGGTTATCTTTATGGTCTACATGTTTCATTTATTTTCATGCATTTTATCTGATCTGTAACATAATATGAATATCCATTGAGCCATTAACTGAACATTTCTGTAAATAAATACGGAACAGTGCTAAATCATTTCCCATTGAATACATCCAGGCAAGGGTCCAAAAACAAAACCACTGATAACATTTCTTCCTGTCTATTTCTATCTGATATGACCGCACAACGGACCAGACGGCGAACATCAGTTACTGACACTAAATGACTAGAGTTAACAGATGTTATTAAACTTTGAATTTAATAAGATTTTTGAAACCTCGGCATTTTTTAAACTTAAAATGCTATTTTTATTTACCTTTACAAATTGAATGGGTGGATGGCAATCCCGGGGAAATATCTATATGTAACCCCATTAGCAATGGTTTAAATGAAAAACAAAATATGTATTATATTTTGTTCGTTCATGAAAATATTACTATTATTTTATTATATTTGATCGAATATGAATAACTTTCATCAGACAAACGATAAATCCCATTTTCTTCATTTCACAAGTAGAAACCAGTTGCGATACTATGCAAATGGAATGAAATGGGGTTTCTGCTCTGCACCGACTGGGCCAATGAAGCCAGGCATACGCCATACATTTACAGTGTGCTATGAGGGAAATTTTACTTTTATTTCGAATTTCAACTGCCATGGTATCTTTTATGTCCTTGACAATGTGTATATGTGAACTAGGTTTTTGTCCCATCTGAGCAACTAGACATTGGCCTTACCCGACTGTCCGTCCTGCTCATTGACAAGTGGGAACCATGACGAAAACCCGAGACGATTTCTCGGCCAACGCCGGGAACAAACCCAAAATTCTGTTAGCGAGCCACGGTCTTACTTACCGAGTCACCGCGACTCTCGTGATGTTACATCTTAGTATGATATTGTCTGTAATTTCAAAAAGGGTATAATAGAATATGAAAAGCCAATCTTTCGTATAATTACGTGGTTCTGAAAAGAACCTTTTTGTATTCTGGATATTCTAAATCATTGCCATATCAATGCACGGTGTCTTCTAAGTCTTCAGTTAAAGATATATCATGTCTTAGTTCAATAATCGTGTCAGCTTTAAGTTGAATATATTGACGATAAACATTTCTTACTCCTTGTACTCCAGACATCTTTAATCTTATCGTATAACAAAACGAACGATTCCCATCTCTTTTAGCTCTGTTATAACGAACTTGAAGATCTTTTAGTTTATTATCTAATAAAACTATTTGTTCATAAGCTCTGTGGAAACGTTGTTCAGTTTCTGATAACTTTTCTCGGAGTATTGATGACATTTCCATCTTTGATCTGATAGTTAGCGACTTTATAAATTAAAATTGTCTATAAGGTGGAAAATGTAGAAGGACAATATTAAAAAAATATAAGATTATTTCGTATTTATATCGGAAATTACATAATGACAGTATTTTCTTTATGTCACGAGTTGATATGAAAACCTCCAAGTTCTGCCATTAAATGGTTAAATCAATTATCACTAAGCTGATTAATTAAATCACGACGTAATTGATTATTATGAGCTCAATTAATTAACTCGGGGATGAAGTTTAATTGATTTCTCACGGTTAATATCTTAATCCGTTACAAGGATATAAGTTAATCCGTTCAGGTGGCGAAGTCCATGCTGATTAACTGACTGGTTAATTAGGTTATTAACAAGATTAGTGCATAATTCCATTAATTGTTTTATTATAATAGATTTTCACATCACTATGTGACATAGAGAAAATACTGCCATTATATACATTGAGATAAATAGGAATTTTTATTCAAATATGTCATTCTTGTACTTCGTTTCTCTCCAAAACAGATACACAAAAAACAACCACACAACTTTTTTCCAGATGGATTCGACTCTGAAACTCGAAGCCAAGTTATTAGAACTTGAACAACGTTTCCACAGGGCTTATGAACAAATAGTTTTATTAGATAATAAACTAAAAGATCTTCAAGTTCGTTATAACAGAGCTAAAAGAGATGGGAATCGTTCGTTTTGTTATACAATAAGACTAAAGATGTCTGGAGTACAAGGAGTAAGAAATGTTTATCATCAATACATTCAACATAAAGCAGAGGAAATTATTTATCTTAGACAGTCTTTAACTTAAAACTTTTGACATCATGGATTAAATAACGACGGGAAAAATACAAAACTAGCTTTAAAAGGGCTCAATTCAGAGCCACTCAATTGTACGAAAAAAAGCCCATCGTATTCATTGGACCGTTATAGCAAGGAAAGTTTTTATATAATTCTATTAAAATAATCATGACTCATGCTATACGTTCTCGCTGTCTGCGATATCACCGTGTGTGGAAGCAGATGTTACACTCAGCAATAACATTGTCAGTGAGTCAGCGAAAATACCTAATATGTGGTTTGATTTATAGCAATGTCATTTCCATGATAGCTTGCACAGCAGAACCCCAGGATGACCAAGATTACATTTATACAATAGCCAAAGTACACGTCAATGACCTCTCTCAAAATAGTCTACGTGTAAGTGCAGGACAATCGCACTACACAGAAAGCAAAACCAACAAATCTAAAAGAATAGAAATTGGGTTTAACGTCTAAATGTTCTGCACCGACAGGGCTAATGAAGACGGGAATACGTCATGCAATGGACAATAGGGACAATTTTGCCCGAATAGCGACACTACGACCTACTCTTATATCGAATTCCAACTGTCAAGGGTTTATTACGTGGACGCCAATTTGTGCACGGGACATCGCTTTTTCGTCCCATCCTGCACCACTGACAAGGAGGAACCACACCGGAAAATCCCGATGAACTTGTTCGGTCAACAAAGGGATCTAACACGGAACCACCGGTCTATCGAGCCAATATCTTACTCATTCTAGCCAACGGGACTCCCTAAAGCTAAAAGGGCTCGGAACATCAATAAAAAAAGAAGAATACAGAACACATGTATATCCAGATCCCTTTTTAATCAAACTGTTAAAATGATAAAAGTGTCCAATCGACACAAACTAGGTCATTTTGGGACTAACATATGGTCCAACTAAATTTCAATCATGGAAAGGGAATTTGCTGAAAATGTCAGTCAAATTGATTCTCTCTGAACTATGGTGGCTGATAGTGGCCATGTTAAATCTCGCCCTTTTCATAACGCGACAACACGACATCACGACAGTATTGACGCAATCATACGACCTGTCGTATCATCGTGTTATTTTTATCGTAACGTCGAGATGTCGACTTATTGTCCTAGTCTCTTTCTACAAGTCACAAAAATACAGCTGTACTCATTACATCATATATAGGCCTAAGTAGCAGATTTGATAAATATAAAAGAGATAGTAGGAAAACGTTGATTAATTATTTGTTTTCTCAAAATAATGAAACATTTTGTGCCCACAATTGAATTATATTTGGTATTATATTAAAAAATCTAGAATTACAATAGCAGGACCAAAGTGAGTTATCTAAGTTAATTCCTTGAAGAAAAAGTGGTGTCGGGAGGTATCGAACAAGTAAGCATTCATTGCCATGTGTACGACACCCACCAATATTTATAGATGACTGGAGCGATAGTTTAAAAGTGATATCAGAAGACAGGGTGGGAAGGTGATTGTAGAAAAACCAAATCGGGCCACATTCTTTAAAATCACAGCATTATTTTTATCATAGTGCAGCACGTCACCCCAATAGTTGCAGGAGTTTTTTTGAATGAGATGGAGAAAACGATTCGCAACCTGTCATTGAGTCAACTGGCGTGGTTTCGAATCCCCGGTTGTACGTGACAAGGAGAAGGGTCGCCTGTCCAACCTCGTGGGTTTTCTCCGGGTCCTCCGGTTTCCTCCCACTGCTAAAGACCCCTACGCGCAAACGATTTATTGAAATAAAATTAATATCGCGTGATTTTGTCGTGTCATCGACCCGATTTTGTCGTGCCGTCGTATCATCGACTTATCGCCACGACAAGTCGATGATACGACGGCACGACAAAAAGCGAAACTGTCGTATCATCGACTTGTCGTCTCGGAAGTTTAAAACTGCACAGTGCACATGCGCTATAGTCTTAATCTACAAGACCCTTTCTATAACTATTCACTAAAACACTTAGCACATGTGAAAATAATATAATTTCAAAATTAAAATAGTTTTAGAAAATATATTTTTATAGGTCTGTTTTTTTTTTACGTTTTATCTGTCAACACTTTACCTACAGGCCGCGAATCTAGATGGACTTTGTTCAAATCTGGCACAATCATTACTTTCAAAGAAAGGATGACACCCACAGATGTAAATGCATGACCGAACCACTACTATCATATTGAAACTTGTTTTTTAAAATCTTTTTTTCTTCGATCGGCTGCTTCCCTTGTTTTCAAGTTAAATGGTGATCCATTGGAAGGAACATTTTGAGTAAATGTATCATTGATACGGATTCAAAATGTAATATTTACTACCCTAAATATATCATTGATACGGATTCAAAATGTAATATTTACTACCCTATGTTGTTTAATCAATTTTAGACACATTAATTTCCAGTCGTGTCAAACATCATTGATAGGGACCTACCATTTTATTGATTCCGAAATTATTTGTTAAACAAAATAAGAGTGGGGGGTGCGTAGGGGACTTTCGGAGTGTGTTCATAGCTGAAGGCAATACTGGGCCTATTTTTAATCATCTAGCCCCCGATCCCATTAGTGATGCCAAACGGATGAATATGCGATAAGGTCAATAACAGCTGCAAATCGCTTTCTTCACCTCATAAAAAACCTCCCCTGCACTTATTGGGATGGCGTGCTACACCAATGCGGTGATTTTATGTGGTCTGATTTGAGGTTTTATATAATCCCCTTCCCACTCTTATAAAATAAATTGGAAATCTTCTGAAATCGCTTCTAAACTATCGCTTCAGTAATCTATAAGTATTGGTGGGTGTCGTACACGAGGCAATGCATACTTGTTCGATACCTACCGACACCACTTCTTATTCAAGGAATTAACATAGCTGACTCACTTTTGTCCTGCTATTATAATTCTAGATTTTTTGAATATAATACCAAATATAATTCAATTTTGGGCGCAAAATGTTTCATTTTTTTTTAGAAAACGAATCAACGTTTTCCTATTATCTCTTTTGACGAGTCTTATTTATATGTATCTATTTATATGTATCTGATGTAATGAGTACAGCTGTATTTTTGTGACTTGTAGAAAGAGACTAGGACAATAAGTCGACATCTCGACGTTACGATAAAAAATAACACGATGATACGACAGAGTTAAGTGTCGTATGATTGCGTCAATACTGTCGTGATGTCGTGTTGTCGCGCTATGAAAAGGGCGAGATTTAACATGGCCACTATCAGCCACCATACTGAACCGAGAATTTAGCGACCATTACTAAAGTCCGTACGCTAAAAAATAAGTCTCAATTATTCATTTTTCGATTTAATCATCAATGAGCGTTGAGCAGCAGATCGGATTCCGAACCAGTAAATATCGCAGGCTAGCGATGACATCGAGAGTTGATTATGGTCTGGATAAGTTAATTAATGTCTAATTCATAATTTTAGTTAACATTTCAGACATAAAGGAAGACCTGCAATAGGCAGATTTAGCTCTTGCATAATGTTTGTTTAATAATTGTTAGTTTTTCGGCTTATTTTAAACTGTATAATGGCGGTTGTAGGCCTACGTATTGTTTGGTCTCAAAACCTAGATTCAATAATTACATGCCATGTACACTCATGAAAACGGCAGTAATTTCAATAAAAAAAATATGCACGCCTCGCTCCAATCAACGGTTTAGCCAGTTTACTTCAGCCGACAATGGTCACCGCCTTTGTACCCTCTGGCTCTAAAAGATGCATCCGCCACCGAGTGTCTAGTGCCTCGTTTTTTAAAACAGCTGTCAATATTAGGGTTTGACGTGTATTTAGTTCTGTAAGATAATCATCTGCATAAGATATGACCCCATTCCATGATAAGATTCGGGTCCAGAAAAGTATAAAGCTTATATAAATGCTTCCCTTCTAAGTTGTATCTTAGTACTATTCTGACAGACACCATGTTGTCTTTAAACGTGTTTCTATTGTTAATATCTCTAGTTTTTACCGAATCTTTAATACCTACAGTTAAACCACGAATTTATAAAGATGAGCAAGGGCGCATATCATTTAACCTACATGGTAAATACGTATTTTTAATATTCCACTATTATTTGACGCTTAATTACAAGAGTCAATTTGTATATTTAGGTTTTTTCTGATGGTAACGTTGCTAGTTTTAGATTTTCAAAAGTTTTCTTCAACATTTTTTCGACATTAAATATGACGTATCTCCATTAGTATTTGAGGTATTTTTCCACGTTAATAGGTATTAGACGATACTATACTCAATAGTTCATGGTGTATCTAGATAGTGGACGTCACCTGGCGTAGCATAGCGTTACAAGAGGTGACATGGATTGACATTGTCGATAGCGCAAAAATTACAGTAGCGTTATATTTTACTTGTCTTTTAATCGTACATAGCAACCTCATACAACTGCTTACGTTACGTCAACGTAAATATGTTTTTGACATTTTCCCCACGAAAGACCAAGAAAACCTTTTGGGCCTCCTGACTCACCGGGTAGAGGAGGTATCGGGAAAATAAAAAAGTTAAGAATCGTTCATAATTTGGTTATCGTAAATCAACCTATTAATTAATTGAGAAAACTGTATTTTTGAAGTTACGTAAACCATGTTATTTGTGAGATTACACTATATAATCCAGTGTATGTAGACATCTCTGCTCATTTGTTAATTGGTTATGCTTCATAAAGCCTATTGAAGTCTTGAAAATAAAACTGAAATTATGACGCGACGTGACGGATGTAACCGAAACATGCCAATATTATGTTTATTTCGTCTCTTTAAAGACACCAAATATGTAAAATTGTGGCATAAAACCCGAAAGGACTACGCAGTTCAGTAGTAAACAGCAGTGGTATAGAAAGTTTACATATTATTCTTAAGTGCTGTCCATATCCTCCATTTCTGTAAATTTATAAAAGCCATTATAGTAGGGTATTTATATTAACGAAACTGCATGCGTTTATCTCAGGAACAGCCGTTCAACCAGCTCCCAATCCTGTAAGTAGAAGAGGAACTGTTGTATTTCATGATGATTTTACTGGTAATACGTTAGATAAAAATAAGTGGTATCACGAAGTCACCGCTAATGGTGGAGGGGTAAGTAAAATACAACTTGTCCAGAAACCTTGTAATGCACCACATTTGATTTCCATCCTAACGATGTTTCATCACAAGGGGGTGCCATTTATAGAATTGCCCCTGTTCACGAGATTAATATATTGGAAACGATTCATGTAAATACAATTCCCATGGTAAAATAATAAAACAACAAACTAGTTATGGATACGATTCAACTCTCCGTCTCTTGATTATTGAAATTAGATCGACTAAGGAATATCGAAGGGCGATAACTCATAATTTGAAATTCAATATAGATAGGTGATATTTTTCATTAATTGCTCTCAACGATCTACCACTGAATGTATTATTCGGGTTTCACTGAACTAGCGGCATCAGAATTGTTACTGAATCTATCATTGCTCCCAATGTAATTGATAACAATTTCTTCAAACGTAATAGATAAATAAACATTGCAATTATTTACTAAATATAATTTTCAGAATGGTGAGTTTCAAGTGTATACACCAGACGCAGCTAATACTTTTATCAGAAATGGTATCTTATATCTGAAACCTGTAAGTATAAATATTATTTGTATGTAGTCAAGTTTATATATTTTTGTTTTGATGAATCTGGTTTTTTTTTCTAGAATCACTGCTACCACTTCGCATTTTTAAATATTAAAATATGCTAAGTTCAATATAATACTTATTTATATTGCATGATAAAGTAATTAATTGGCGGGTGGTGTAATATATTCACATAAATGCAACGTTCATTTTATTTTAATAGTCTGTTAATATACAAATACCCATCAAACTTTAAAACAATAAGTCAAATACATATACATAATATCTTCTGGTAAATGACCAACATAACCTTTCGTTAGAACAATTACAGAAAATCCCGTTTATATAGTAATTAAACATATATGTTGACAAAAATAAACCTATTATCGCTACTCTTGAGAAAAAGCTATACACTACACATAGAACCATGCCCTCTTATCTGTAATACATTCAAGATTTTCATCGTAAATATACACTGTAATACTCTTAAAGATGCATTATGTAAGAGGTAAGCCCCCTTACTGCAGGTCTTGTTTCTGGCGTCACATGTTATATAGACATGACAAGACCATAATCGAGACCATTTTGCCCACCCAGAACTTTGCAGAGAGTACAGTAATTTCACTGACATTTTCAATAAATTCATTTTTTATTATCTATTCCTGAATTATTTTAGCAAGAACGATAGCAGCTCTTTATCTAATCCTTACATAATGCGTCTTTAATCTTTTAATTTTTATTTTTATAATTTCTAGACACTTACATCCGATAAATTCGGTGAAAAATTTTTGCAAAGTGGAACGTTGAACCTCACAGGTACGTATTTTCATTTTACCTTTTTACGCGCTCGTTCTTAAGAAAACTGTTTTTAAGATAGATATGGTGTTGAAGGAAGTTTATGTCTACTTTGCCTGTCGTGTTCTCGCACGCATTTGTTAAAGCAAATGTTTATGTTTTCAGCTGAATGGGGTTCCTGTAGTGCCAGCTGGAATAATGGTTGTCTCAGAGAAGGAAGTCAGCGTAACATACCACCAATTATGTCATCTAAAATCTACTCAAAAGCCACCATTAGGTACGGTAGAGTCGATGTCGTCGCTCAAATACCAAAAGGCGATTGGCTATGGCCTGGTAAGTAATACACATTTGGCGTTTGAACTTCAATTACAGCTCCATTTACATATTTAGGAATAGAGTTGTCTTCTAACGGCAGATTTAATAATACACAGAAAACACTATCTGTAAAAGGTTCAAAAGCCCTTTATCAACTATCTAATATTTTTGAAAATGTACACCTCAATGTTAAACAACGATGTTTTTTATTTGATACCTATGTTGGTTCTATTTTATCCTACGCATGTCCTTTATGGGGCTTCCATAAATCGCCAGACATAGAACGATTGCATCTAGAATTTTGTAAAAGTACTCTATGTGTAAAAGGATCTAACCCAACACCAGCAGTCTATGGCAATCTTGGCAGAGTACCACTTCGAATTACACGACTTCAACTTATAATTAAATATTGGATACATATTATTTCATCTAAAACAAGTCTATTATATCAGGTGTACAATGCTATTCTTCACGATGTATCCATGACGAATAAAAATAAAGGCTATCATTGGGCGTATAATATAAAATGTTTATTGGAATCTCTTGGATTCGCCTCAGTGTTTGATGATCAATATGTTGTTTTACCTGTATATGATGAACTTAAACTTAGAATAGACGATCAGTATTCACAGGAATGGAATGAAGAAAGGTCGAAATATTCTTTTTTATTATAGAAATCATCCTTCACGCCAAAAATTTATAGATATTATGTCCTCCACATCACCAGTTATTTTAAACTCATTAGCAAAATATATACATTTATCATTTATTAATCGTCAGTCTATTCACGAAGCTATTCTTCCCTAGAACTGTACATACTTTTCTAACTTGTTTTGTACTATTTGTATTATTATCATCACCTTTACATTACATATTTATTTATTTATTCATTGTATTTGCTATAAGTTATGTAACTTTCAGCAATAAAACATTACTTACTTACTTACTTACTTACTTACTAGCACAAAATATGGGATGTAGTAAGTCGAATCGAATCCTGGTAAGTTTTGCGACGCCCCCATACTAAAACCAATGACAACATCCTATTTGAATGGTCTCTTTTGTTTTTCGATCAAGAAATCCGAGCTGCCCTTGGTGTGTGGAACTATGTTGTCCACTCATACATACCGTCCGAAAACCTCAATCTTAAACGAGTAGTCAGTTGATCGAAAGCACTGTATCGAAAAATTGGTATTGCATGCCCGACATAAATGTATAATTATATAGCCTGGTAGTTCGAGAAATTATAAAAGGAAATTGGAATCCGGTATTAGAAAAGATATTTACTATGTACTATTAATTATTTATACTAACTTTTTCTTCAGCAATATGGATGCTTCCAAAAGGTATAAACTGGAAATATGGTGACTGGCCCAGATCCGGTGAGATTGACATTATGGAGTCACGTGGTAAGAAAATTACTAGAACAATAAAGCTGTAAATTTTAATTTTCCAATTAATTTCTCTTGTCGTGTACTATATATTCTCAACGACCAATGAAACACCAAGTAAAACAAAACGATACATCCCACCAGAATACGACTGTGGTTATCGTCCGCAACATCCAATCCAAAACTGCAGTTTGTCGTTAGATCATGAAATGACATAGACAGGCATTCTTGTCCAAAGTTATATTTTATCAACAAATTTTACTGGAACGTGCAGACTTGATAAATGGCGATCTTCTATATATGAGCAACACTGATAATTGGTCTTTAAAATTGCTATACCTATGAATGTTTTTAACCACGATGTAATGATAAATATTCTTTAACCACGATACAATGAAAACTGTTCTTTAACCACGATACCATGAAGAATGTTCTTTAACGTATCTACAATGATAAAATGTTTCTTTTATACACTTTGCTACAATGAAAAATTTCTTTAGCGTTTCTACTATGATAAAATGATATTTTAAACTTGCAGCAATGATTAATTTTCTTTAACTTTCCTATGATAAAATTATTTATTGAACTTTGCTACACTGATAAAATTTTTAAACTTTGCTACAATGATCAAATGTTTTAAATCTTTCTACAATGATAAATGGTCTTTAACTTTACTATAATGAAAAATATTTCTTAGTTAAAATACAACGACAAATGTTTATTATTGATGATCAACAATAATAAATGGTCTTAAATATTGTTTTTGCTACAGTGATAAATGTTCTTCAACGTTTCGACTGATAAATAAATTTGTTTTTAAAACTTTGCTACAATGATTAATGTTCTTTAAATTTTCTACAATGATAAAATATTTAATCCTTGCTACACTGATAAATGATCTTCAACTTTGCTACAATGATAAATAATCTTTAACTTTGCTATAATGAAAAATGTTTCTTAGTTAAGCTACAGCCACAGCAATAATAAATGTTCTAAAACTTTGCTATAATGAAAAATGTTTCTTAGTTAAGCTACAACGAAAACAATACTAAATGTTCTTAAACTTTGCTATAATGAAAAATGTTCCTTAGCTGAGTTATACAGATATTTATTAGCTGGTCATATGACTGTTCTACAGTGACAAATGATATTTTTTGTAGGTAACGTACAGTTGAACTCTGGTGGAAGTCCCCAAGGTGCATCTCAAGTTCTATCAACAATTCATCTTGGTATAGATAAGGGTGCTGGCCACAGACAGCATGGTGATGCCAAGTAAGATGTTTCATATATGCAATAGATGAAGCCTAGTTTACGAAAGTGATCATAAGCAACATTTCATCAGTTCGCGAAAACCCACCCCTGTTTGGGATATCAATGGGAATGTTAATTTAATACTTAACATATTAGTTGTAATACTGTTGGCTTTTACGTGATCCAGTTTTTAGTCTTAAAACAAAGGTTCATGTTCAATGATTACATATCACAACACTTCAACTGGATAATTGAACAAAGTACCACTTTTTGTTTATTTACATGTTTAAATATACACATGCGCATGAATGTCTTACAGAGTGGCTCCAAATGGTAAGACCTGGGCTGATGGTTTTCATACTTACAGTTTAGACTGGACAGCGGATCATATCAAGTAAGTTTATTAAAAGTCTTTTAAAATTAAATGAATTTTATTGTATTTATCAAGGTTAAAACCCCTTTTAGATGCATTGATCGGATTATTATTGATACTTAGGTTTACTATTTAAATAATTATAACATTGCCAGTTTTATATCGCAACTCATTGACACACCTACGCCCTCCAGCTATACCCTCCTATGGATCCCCCAGTACCCACAATTACGTCACTGTTGTAAGAAAATGAAATGAAATGAGGTGTGGTTTAACGTTCTACTGTTCTGCTCTGATCGGGCTTATGCAGACGGCCATACGTCATACAGTGTGATTTGAGGGAAATTTTGCCCAGACAGCGACGTTTAAAAGAATCCTGTATATTTGTTTTACAGCATAATGATTGATAATCAGCCTGTTCTAGCCTGGAACACACCACCAGAAGGTTATTTTAAACATGACAATTTGAGCGGTAGTGACATCTGGTCGAATGGTGGAAAAGATGCTCCTTATGATACTAATGTAAGGCCAGCTCTTCGAATAAATCATAGCTTTATAGACACCATTTAATTCATTATGATATTGAATTCCTTGGCCGGAGTTATTAAAATTTGGTTGGAGTTATTAATATTTGGATGGAAGAAATTATTCATACAGTAGTTGATTCCAAACGATTTATTATAAAAGAAACCCCTTTAAAATGCAAATAGCAATTTCAGTATCGGGCTGTAAAATATTATGGATATCTCATTTGGTAAATATGGATCAATTCGTGGGTTGGGCTTAAAACGCCGAGCTTTCGTCAGCTTGGCAGGGATATCATTCAATCAAATTTCTGTAATATCTCAGTGGGTGGCTTGTCCAGTTGCCTAACGCATGCGCTTTGGATCAGCTTGGCAGAGGTATCATTCAAGCAAATTTCTGTAATATCTCAGGGGGTGGCTGGTCCAGTGGCGTAACGCATGCGCTTTGGATCAGCTTGGCAGGGGTATCATTCAAGCAAATTAAATTTCTGTAATATCTCAGACGGGTGGCTGGTCCAGTGGCCTAACGCATGCGCATTAGATCATAAGCTCCAGCATTGAGTCAAGTGACGTGGTCTCGATCCTAAGCTTGTGTATAACAAAGTATATTGTATTTTGTCATGAATAGTTCACCGTGCTTCTAGATGTCATTTAAAGAATAGGAAGGATATATGGTTGTCTGTCTAACCCCGCCGGTTTTCTCTGGGTCCCTTGGCTTCCTCTCACTGATAAAGACCGTAACGTGGAAGCGAATTATTGAAATGGCATAGTCTAGTTTGTCTGTCGACTGGATGGGTTACACTGGAAGGTAACCCACCCACACCTCTCTCTCTCTCTCTCTCTCTCTCATTTTAACGGAAAAACATCTACAATTTCGTACTTATATCATTTCTGTTTTCAGTTTGCTTTATTATTAAATGTAGCTGTTGGTGGCGATAGAGGTTACTTTCCAGATGGTTGGAACAATGGTGCTAATGGCGCGAAACCATGGACAAATTTTGCTTCATCATCCATGATGGATTTTTGGAACGCTCGACAATATTGGCAGAAAACATGGCATGGCAATGATGTAGCCATGAAAATTAAAAGTGTCACCATGACGCAATACTAAACACTTACATATCATTTTAAATTAAAACAAATCTGCATTGGGTGTTGTGTGTATGTCTTATTTGTTTGGAATAATACATTGAAATGTTCGATAAGCTACAACAATAATAAATGGTTATATCTAAAAAAAAAAGTTTGGACATTTATTTGTCATACAACTATGAACAATTAATAAAGTCTCCGAACAGTTTCTCTTTATGGTAATGTGTTTTAGATTTTTGAAGCGACATTTTTATGTACACAAGTGACCATGACGTTACCTGCGTTAAATTTGATGGATTTTTGGAACGCTCGACAATATTGGCAGAAAACATGGCATTGCGATGATGTAGCCATGAAGATTAAAAGTGTCACCATGACGCAATACTAAACACTTACATATCATTTTAAATTAAAACAAATCTGCATTGGGTGTTGTGTGTATGTCTTATTTGTTTGGAATAATACATTGAAATGTTTGATAAGCTACAACAATAATAAATGGTTATATCTAAAAAAAAAGTTTGGACATTTATTTGTTATGCAACTATGAACAATTAATACAGTCTCCGAACAGTTTCTCTTTATCGTAATGTGTTTTACATTTTCGAAGCGACATTTTTAAGTACACAAGTGACCATGACGTTACCTGCGTTAAATTTCGAGAAACCGTTAGATTTTTCAAAATCATAGAACTATGCCGTAAGATTAATTGAATTCAATTTTGTTAATTATATGTTAAGCTATGTGTGGAATCGTTTGGGACCAGAATAATTGCGGGTGGGGGGTGGGTGGCTGAATGGTAATTAGCACGTGCGCGCTGTATCATAAAGTCTGTCATTGAGTCAACTGGCGTGGTTTCGAATCCCCGGTTGTACGTGACAAGGTGTAGGGTCACCTGTCCAACCTCGTGGGTTTTCTCCGGGTCCTCCGGTTTCCTCCCACTGCTAAAGACCCCTACGCGCAAGCAAATTATGCAAATAAAATTGAACCATATGTTAGTCCCGAAATGACCTAGTTTGTGTCGAGTGGACGTTAAGCCCCATTTCCCTCTCTCTCTCCCAGAATAATTGGAAATTATATACCAACTTATTTGTAATCAAATCTTGCTCAAAGAAAGTCCTTACCACCCACTACTACCGTGAATGTAGTCAAAGACGGAAGAGATCAATGGTGGATCCATTTCTATATTTTGGTACACATGTATTCTTTGTATTTGTCCTCTTTTGCTCATTCTCATGTTTATCCACCATGTGTAGATTTTTAAGGTCGCTAACCCGAAAGTCTCGGGTTTGCCCCCAGTGTTAGCCGAGAAAGTTTCTCGGGATTTTCCAGCATGGTTTAACCCATGTCAGTGGTACAGGACGAAGGACCTGACAAGGGAAGCGTCTAGTCTTTCAGATGGGACAAAACAATTTACAGATATATTTCCCTCCTGATCCTAATAAATTGCACACACGAATTCCTAAAAGCAGAGTTAATAAATTAATATGGTATGCATATGGTATTTGTCATCTAAATTTATGTTCCTTCCAGTAACTGTATGGTCAAAAGAGACTTGATCCCCGTGGGATTAATGACCATTAATGATTGATAGATCTTATTTTACACCAGGAGCTCAACATTACTAACCTATTTCAGTTTGTTTTGAAATCATTGAAATCTTGTTCGCACTGTCTCGTATAATCTGCAATCTTCAACTGGTCGTTTTGAAATTTACAATGGTTGCCTGTCATATCGACAGGATGACATCTACTGATTTTGAGGACCTCTTCGAATAGTTATGGGCATTTGTTACGAAATCTTGTAAGCACTCTATATTAAGACAAACTATAATCTAGTATAAATTCGATGGACAAATTTATTAGTGAGTGTATGTTTCGTAGCCTGACAACCAATGTCGAAAATAGATTCTTATCTGAAATTGGTATCAACATTGCTTACATTTGACAACCTGGTTTTACATATGCTAAAGTAAAAGTTACAGAAAAAATGTCATCACATATAACACAGGCAGTCAATGGCATAGCCCTAACTTATAAAACAGTTTAATAAAAATAATTTGTACATGTATATAATTTATAATCTGAAATTCATGCCTACAAATCTGGCCTTCGTTTGACAACCTAGTGTAACCCTCTAAGCCAGTTTACTTCAGCCGACAGTGGTCACCGCCGTTGCCCCCTCTGGCCCTAAACAGACGCATCCGCTACCAAGTGTCTATTCCTCGTTTTTAAAACAGCTGTCAATATTAAAATTGAACGTGTATTTAGTTCTGTAAGATAATCATCTGCCTAAGATATGACCCGATTCCTTGATAAGATTCGGGGCCAGACACGTATAAAGCTTATATAAATGCTTCATATCTAAATTGTATCTTATTAGTACCATTGTGACAGACACGATGTTGTCTTTAAACGTGTTTCTATTTTTAATACCTTTAGTTTTTACTGAATCTTTAATACCTACAATTAAACCACGAATTAATAAAGATGAGCAAGGACGCATATCATTTCACATACATGGTAAATATTTTTTTTTATATTCCATTATTAT
This sequence comes from Patella vulgata, assembly GCF_932274485.2. Taxonomy (NCBI): domain Eukaryota; kingdom Metazoa; phylum Mollusca; class Gastropoda; family Patellidae; genus Patella; species Patella vulgata. The sequence continues at coordinate 21,339,969 of NC_065881.2, forward strand.
TTGAAGTGTAATTACAGGAGTCAATTTGTATATTTGGGTTTTTCTGACTGTTATGTGACCGGGTTTCCTTAACCCTTGTGCCGGACACGTCGCACGAAAAAGGTTGTCGACAAAAAGGGGTGATCTAAGACCCAGACATAAATAGGTTTTTGTATGCATAATTTTATACAAATATGATCAAACTAGAGCTTCATATAAAGACTGAAGAATAACCAATCAAAGTAAGAAAAACAAATATTTGAGGTATTAACAATGAAGATATGAATTATAAGGTATTTTTGAAACCATCAATATCTGCAAATAGCTTAATTGTCATTTCCATGTAGAATCGTCTTTTGACGGGATTGGTAGAATACCTAGATTTGTTTTCAGATCTACATTATTAGAATGATCAAAACAATATCATCAGTAAGAACGATTCCAAATACAGAGCTTGCACTGAGCACAGAACAGATTAGGCACTTGTAACCAGCAAAATGTTAAAGGAAAGAAGAGAGGGGCCTACAAGTCCCCTTGTTTCCGATAATGTAATACTTTTAGTTTCTTATCAAATGGTGAATGTTGCCACTGCCCCACTTCCGTTCTATTTGCAGCATTATAACCGACGTTAAGTAGCTGAAAATGTATAAATTTCTCGCTAGACAATTATGAACCAATTCCTCATAAATGTTAAGGATATGGTCGAGGGGTCCTGAAATACCCTTTGTATCCGCACAAGGGTTAAGAAATCTCACCAGGGAGACGACCCTTTTCTCAAATGTACGAAATGTTGCGGGAACCATTTTCAACAATCAAACTGTGAGGGCACAAACGGTAAAGATCACGAAGTAATGGAGCTCCATCCATTATCCTAACCGTACGTTCATGTGTTATTAATGTGTCGAATGCTTTAGGCCAGGCAGCTATTTAAGGTTCTTTTCGCTGCCCTTGTTCCTAAGGTCAACATCCACCACGATTTTAGATATTTCTTACCGCCATGTTCTTCTTGGGCGGTGGTTCTCAGCCTTTTTTTTTACCAACGGCACACCTTGGAACACATGAAAAAATAGCGGCACACCTGGCTAAATATATATATATATGAAAACCGTAGACCGAGACTAGCCATAGACACATAGAATGACTTAAACTAAATAAAGAAAAACACAAGCTATGAACTATCAGTGAATACGCAATTGGGATCACGTGGTTTTTCGCATTTTCTAAGTGTGCCGTTCACACTTCTTGGGTAATGTGTCGGGCTGTTTTCGCTAAATACTAACCGTGTTCGCCGGTTGGCTAGCATGCTTGTGTACAGTTACGTCACATGCTATTTACTTTCAGATTTTCATATGGAACCTATTTTATAACAGCCAAGAAATGATTAAATATTTATCCTATTTCGTCACACCCGGTTTCCATTGCATTTCATTTAGGTTTATTTCATTTTTACTCTTTGCATGCCAGAATGTCGATTCTCAGACAGCTTTATATTAAAACTAATAACCGAGTAGCCATATAATTGAATTATAATATTTATGATATATTTCAGATGAACCTGGTAATTTGATAGAAGTTATTGTAACAACTGAAGTCAACAAAGATGTCAACATTGGTAAAGCAACTCTTAATAAAGGTTGGTCTGTTTAGTTTAGATATCCTAGACAACTGTACTATTCTTCATAATAATGCATTTAATGTACTCTGTAGCAACACCGACAAGGGACTACCGTTCATAGACTGTGTTAAATGTTTCTATCCCAGACAGCTTTAATAGTTATCTGAGACCAAGGAATACTTGATAAGGGCGTTCTTAAGCCCATTTAGTATAAACAAATGATTTTATGATATACTATTCAAAAAAAGTAGGGGATATTTGATTTTGGGGGCATAATACTAAAATATGCAAATGACTACGAAAAAAGTCACTATAGAACCTAACAGAAGAAACATTTCCAGTTACATGTGACGCCCAAACGCACCAATAGCTACCGCATGGAATGCAGGTGATGCTTGGGATCATCATGGTGTCCAACCCAAGATTTGCACGACTCTGACTTTGAATGTTACAGTCATTCTGGCATTGAATTCCAGGGTGGAAACATCAGTTTAATTGTTTAAGTGACCAGAAAACAAATTTTGATATGCGACGGCTTACCCAAAATGAAAGGTTACGTGCCCTTGGCATGCTACAGATCGGCACAACACAGGCGATTGTGGCGCGGACGATGGATGTTTCTCAGTCTGTCATAAGCAGGCTATGGTCCAGATACCGTGATACACAATCTGTACAGGACAGACCACGCTCAGGTCGACCAAGGGCGACAACTCAAGCCCAGGATCGATTTATCCGTACCTTGGCCTTGAGAAATCGTGTCATCACAGCAAATCAGATCAGCGCTCGTCTTCAAACAGACACTGGTGTGAGAGTGAGTGGCCAGACGATTCGGAATCGACTGCATAGGGGTCACCTTCGCGCCCGACGTCCTCGCGTGATCCCTTGTTTGAGAGATCATCACATTCAGGCAAGACGTCGTTGGTGTAGGGATCGTCAACACTGTGATAATCGACGCTGGAGCAATGTGATGTTTTCAGATGAGTCAAGGTTCACTGTTGATTTTTTGGACAGACGTAGGAGGGTGTGGCGTCGTCGAAACGAGCGCTTCCAAGACGTTAACGTCATCAGACATGATCGATTTGGGGGTGGTTCTGTTATGGTGTGGGGAGGCATCACTGTTGCTGGAAGAACGGCTTTACATGTTGTTGCAGGGCGTGTTACAGGCCAGTACTACCGGGACAACATCTTGGCAGTCCATGTTGTGCCGTTCGCACGACGTCATGGCCGCCGTTTCATCTTCCAGGATGACAATGCAAGATGTCACAGGGCCAGGATCGTTACAGGGTACCTCCAACAACAGAACATCACCACATTACCTTGGCCAGCACTGAGTCCCGACCTCTCCCCCATCGAGCATGTCTGGGACATGCTTGGACAGAGGTTACGTCAACGTCAACAACGTCCTGCCAATGTCCAAGAACTTGCTGCTGCGTTGCAACAGGAATGGGACAATCTGGACCAAAATGACCTTAGACGTCTCATTAGGAGTATGCCACGTCGGATCAATGCTTGTTTGGCAAACAGAGGAGGATTTACCCGTTACTGACTTGGTTGTGATGCTGTGGTAACTTTGCTGTTTGACCCCGGGTATCATTTTACCCTTATAATGGTCAGTCTGTGCCTTACTTAGTCTAACGATCATTTGGAATAAATCGATGAATGTGAACTTCATTTCATTTTGTCATTTGTTTCTTCGTCAGTTTCATTAGGTGACTTTAATAAAACTTAAAAATCAAATATCCTCTACTTTTTTTGAATAGTATATATAAATAACAAAGACCTCAAGGTTTATTGGCCAGAAGACAAACTAATTATTGTGCTGATGCTGCAGATAAATATGCTATTCCAGTAATAACATTAAGAAAGGGAAGACAGCTAATTTCATTTTTATTTCCATTTATTTTCCAGCGAGTAATGAATGGGATTACAGTACCTCGTATTACCAACAAACAGATGTTGATCAACTACGGTATATGATTAGTTATATATTTAATACAGCATCCAACTCACAGAAAACATATCATGGCACAATCCAGTTTAACTCAGGTAATTAAAACTCACCGACATATCTCGATACAGCCCAGCCAAGTTTAACTCACGCAGTTAAAGCACTCATTGTGTTTATTTCGTCTCTTAAGACATTAAATATGTGACATTGTGGCATACAACCGGAAAGGACCACTAGGCTCAGTAGTAGTATAGACAGTTTCCATACTTTTATATGCTGTTCTCTGTTGTCTATATCTAACATTTCTATAGATTTCTAACCGACGTTATAGTAAGATATTAAACGAAACTGATTTCTCTCAGGAACAGCCGTTCAACCAGCTCCCCATCCTCTAAGTAGAAGAGGAACTGTCGTGTTTCATGATGATTTTAATGGTCATACGTTAGATAAAAATAAATGGTATCATGAAGTCACTGCGAATGGTGGAGGGGTGAGTAAAATACTAATTGTCCACACGCCATGATCTTCATCCTAAAACTGATTTATCACAAAGCGGCACCATGGATAGAATTTTCCTTGTTCACGAGAATGATCTGAACAGAAGCATTCACCGTTATAATTGCTTAACCAATACAAAATAATATTGGTAACGTGTCATTACCATGGTAGATAATAAAACAAACTAAGTTATGGATACGACGTGATTTATTAAGATTAAACTGACTTATGAATCCAAACAAAGGGCGATAACTCATAATTTGAAATTCAATATAGATAGGTTATATACTGAGCGCCATGGAAAACGCATCACTTTTTTTTCCCAAATATTTTATTACTAGGTTGTTTTTATATGTATAATATTATGCAATAATATGAACTATTGTTTCACACTATGCTCCCAAACGCAAAAAATATCGGCCCGTGTGCAAAAAAAAAATTGCACGAGATGCACATGAAAAACCCAATATTCACGTGCAGCATTGTGTGTGAGCCCTTTAAAAGCATGTTTTCAACTTAATGTGCAGTACATGAGCTGTGAAACGTCAATCTGTCGTAATTTTTGGTTGGACGTGTGGAGGAATCGAGCTAGAGATGCCAAGACTTACTGAATATCAACGGAATGAAGCCATGGGAATGTCCAGGTCTGGCATGTCTCCACGTGCTATTGTCAGACACTTCAATTGTCATCAGTCCACTATTGTAAGGTTGGTGGAACGTGTTCGAGTTACTGGATCAACACGTGACCGTCAACGTCCTGGTCCACAACGCGTTACAACCCAGGTTCAAGACCGCTACATCCGGGTCACTCATCTGCGTGACAGATTCCGCCAGCGACTCGAACAGGTGCAGCAGTGGTCGGAAGACAAGGACCAGTAAGTGCCAACACCGTAAGACGTCGTCTAAGAGAAGTAGGACTCCGTGTACGGCGACCTTATGTTGGAGCTATCCTCAGGGATCATCACCGTCAGCGGTGTTTGATATGGGCTCAAGGACACCAGACATGGAGAAGAGTAGACTGGCAAAGTGTGCTCTTCAGTGATGAGAGTCGCTTTCATCTTTATGACGCTGATGGCCGTCAACGTGTATGGAGAGGTCTTGGGGAACGTCTTGCAGACTGCTGCGTCTTCGAAACGAATCGATGGGATGGGGGAAGTGTAATGGTGTGGGGAGGCTTCACATTTCATCACCGGACCGCCCTACACATTTGTAGGGGTCGCGTTAATGCTGTAGCCTACCGCGATGATGTCTTGCAACCAATTGTTGTTCCGATGTTTCGAGCGCACCCACAACTTCAGCACTTCCAACAGGATAATGCACGTCCGCATACCGCCCGTTTTAGTATGGACTACCTGGCTGCTAACAACATCAATGTCTTGGACTGGCCAGCCATGTCTCCGGACATGGCACCGATAGAACATGTCTGGGATGGGATTGGACGCCGTCTGTATCGGAGACCACAGATGCACACCATTGCTGCTTTAGAAGCTGCTCTTGTCCAAGAATGGAACATTTTCCCCAGGCCTTCTTTCAAACATTGGTAAATTCCATGCGACGTCGCTGCACAGCGTGCGTAAGAGCCCGTGGAGGACACACGCGCTACTGACATCTGTGTCGTACTTTTGGTTTTGACCCCTCTGACTTTGTACCCTTGATTACAGATTAAACATCCATAAGTGTACAAATGTGTTGTTATTGATGTGTTCCCATTTGAATATTGTTCACAATAAGAAGCAAAATAAATAAGATATGTTTACAGGATCATTTTGTTATACGAAAAACTAAGTGATGCGTTTTCCATGGCGCTCAGTTTCATTAATTGCTTGGCATTACCTAACACTCAATGTATTAATCTGTTTCATCCTGCATATACACCCTTATGTGGGGGAACGGAATTATTTACAAAATATCATTTTCAGAATGGCGAGTTTCAAGTGTATACAGCAGAGGCAGCTAATACTTTTGTCAGAAATGGTGTCTTATATCTGAAACCTGTAAGTATTATTTGTATGTACTCAAGTTTATATTTCGTACTAAATGTTTTGATGAATGTGTTTGTTTCTAGAATTTCTGATGCCGCTTCTAATTTTTGAATATTGAAATATGCTAATTTCAGATATGCTACTTATTTAAAATCGGTAGGCAGTGTAATATTATATTCTTATTGTAATCTTATATGCCACATTCAGTTTTTTAGTCTGTTAATATACAAAAAAGGACGGGTTATATAATATACCCAAAATTTAAAAATTAAGTCAAATACATATACAACATATCATCTGGTAAACATCCAACACAACCTTTTGTTAGAACAATTACAGAAAATCATTAGAACGCCGCGGTAATTTAAGAATTTAAACGATGAAATAGATAACCGAGACATAGTCTCGATTGTCAAGTACCGTTGCTACGATAATAAACAATCTATGATAATAAACTTTAAACACTCATAACTTCGCACAGAGTAATGTAATTTGATTCAGTTTTCCAATATAATAAATAAATAGTTTATTCCAGTAAGTAGGTCTAGGACCCATAGTTACAAAATATAATTATATACAGCAGTGATTTAACGAATACTAAAAAAAGAAATAGTAGACATATAAATATATATACATAAGGAGAATTCTAAATGTAGTTTGATTTATAACTTAAAGCGACATTGATAAAATGTGAAACTGAAATTAAAAGAGATTTACTTTTAGTTGTACATAACTAATGGAACATATATCTAGTATTGTTCACATTATTAACAAATTTTACAGGTATGTATTTATATCTAATATGACTCAATTTTATACATACAAATAAAAAATGAATATTATCTTCATCGCTTATCTTACATAATGGACACAACGGATTATCTTTCATCTTTCTATTAAACAAAGTTGTGGCTAATGGTAAAAGATTCAACCTTAGTTTAGTGATATTCCTTTTAACATTTAAATTCATCTCTATATATTCCAATATATTCCCTTTTCATGATCTATTTTTGAAGTATCGTAGCAAGAACAGTCAGTTCCTATTCTAATGCTTACATTCTCCATCTTTAATCATTCAAATATTTTATATTTTCCAGACACTTACGTCCGATAAATTCGGTGAAAGTTTTTTGCATAGTGGAACCTTAGACCTCAACGGTACGTATTTTGAATTTATTATTTTACACGTTTCTTCTGAAAAAATGTTTTCAGGATAGATATCGTGTTGAAAGAAATCCATGTCTACTTTGTCCGCCCTGTTTCCCCTGTTAAAGCAAATGTATGTTTTCAGCTCAATTTGGTTCCTGTACTGCCAGTTGGGAAAATGGTTGTCTCAGAAAAGGAAGTCAGCATAACATACCACCAATTATGTCATCCAAAATCTACTCAAAAGCCACCATCAGACATGGTAGAGTCGATGTCGTCGCTCAAATACCAAAAGGCGATTGGCTATGGCCTGGTAAGTAAATACAGATTTGGCGTCTGAAATTCAATCACCGCTCCATTTTTCAACACAAAAATAGTATGTAGCCTCGTAACTTTAATCGAATCATGGAAATTTTTGCACTGCTGGTCGTATGCGTTATAACTCCATCTCCATGCTAAGAGCGAGAGAAAGACTACGGATATTAACACACACTCGACACAAACAAGATTATTAGCTATGGGAGGAAAATTACGAAGTTGGACATGTAAGTCTACTCCTTGTTACATACACGTGTGGGTTCGAAACCACAGAACTCGACTCTAAAGCCCACGCATTATTTTTGTTTTCTTGTAGATATATTCATTCTCAAAATATACAAAATACATAATTCATTTTCAATTTATAAGGATAATCTCACATCACAGGATATTTACAATTTAAAAGTTGTATATATAAATATATCCACACATATACACCCACCCATACATATACATATACATATACATACATTTGAATAAAGGCATATTTATCGGTTGATATATCATTTAGAATATAACTATTTTGTTTAGGTTAAACTTTACCTGTGATAAGTAATAATAATGTTAATATATATAGTCAAAATAAGATCTACTGTCGAGTTAAAATCACGTTAAACCATTCGGCCATTCAGCATTAACTAATTATCTCGATATGAATGGTTCTTTCTTTTTTTCATGGAGAAACCCCGAGCCGAAAATATATTATTTATACTAACTTTTACTTCAGCAATATGGATGCTTCCTCAAGGTACAAACTGGAAATATGGTGGCTGGCCCAGATCCGGTGAAATTGACATTATGGAATCACGTGGTAAGAAAACTACTATAACAATAAAGCTGTAATGTTTACTTTTCAAATTAATTTCTCTTGTCGTGTACTAGATATTCTCAACGACCAATGAAACACGAAGTAAACAAAACGATACATTCCACCAGAATACGTTTGTGGTTATCGATGGCTGCATCCAATCAAAAGTCACCGTTTGTCGTTAGATCATTAAATGACCTAAATGGACACTCTTGCGCAGTATTTAGTTTATCAACGTTTTCTACGGGAAAGTGCAGATTTGATCAATTACTAGCCTCTGTACCTATATCGGCAAATTGCTACAATGATAAATGTTCTTAAACGTTTCTACACAGATATTTTTTTTTTTGGAAAAATGTACACAATGATATTATTTTTAAATTTATACAATGATAATTTTTATATAAAAAAAAATATATAATCTTTAACTTTTATACAATGATCAAATGTTATAAACTAAAATGCTAAAATGATAAATGTTTCGTAGCTAAGCTACAACAATAAATGTTTCTTAGCTAAGCTACAACGACAAATGTTTATTAGCTGATCAAAATAATAAATGTTCTTAAACTTTGTTAGATGAAAAATGTTTCTCGGATCTTTATTAGCTGAGCTATAATAATAAATAGTATATATTTTTTTTGTAGGTAACGTACAGTTGAACTCTGGTGGAAGTCCCCAAGGTGCAGCTAGAGTTCTATCAACAATTCATCTTGGTACAGATGGTGGTGGTGGTCATAGACAGCATGGTGAGGGCAAGTAAGATGTTTCATATATACAATAAATGAAGCCTAGTTTACGAAGATGATCCCAAACACGCTAGCTCGCTAGCCTGGAGGTCGGGTGTTCGATCACTGCATTGGCCGAGAAAGTTCATCCAGATTTTCCGGCGTGGTTTCCCCTTGTCAGTGATGCAGGACGGAGCCCCCCCCCCCCCCATACAATAAAGGGGAATCGAGCAAGCATACACTGAGAAAAATCGCTCGATGACCCTGACTTTAGTAAAATCACGAGCGTGGTATGTTTCTATATATATATATGTGAACAGATATGAACAGTATATGAACAGATATCGAAAATTTCTTATTAAGATCGTTTATTTTTTACTTTAAACACCCCAACCCCTCCTCACCTAATAAAATTTAGTACCGCGAAACCTTGATCTTTTTTCAAGGTATGTAAATATAAATGTGCCAGAAAATAACTTGAAATGTTGTACGGTCTCAAACCCTATTAAATATATTTTTTTCTTTTTTCTTTTTTTTTTACTTATTCCCTGAGAAATGTTTTTAGGGAAATGTTTTGCAAAATTTGTATTTGGAGATTTGTATTTGGAAATTTGTTGTTCGAGATTTGTTTTTCCCTCCAGTGTATGTCTATGATGAAATGTAAATGTATCTTTATATTAAAATACGATCAAATTAAACAAAAATACATTTTACAAATCTGATATGACAATTAAATGTCTGATTTGTAAAACAAATATTGACTTTAAGATACAAATGTTAATTTTAGTGTACAGATGTCGGAATACGACAACAAATGAAGAAATAAGAATTAAGGACTATGAAGAACACCAAATAAAGAGCTGTTTGTTCTTCCATACAGAAGATGCTTATAATTTACAAGGCACATTGTTTGAACTGTGGGGGAACATTTTTTAGTTTTTAAACATGCGCATTAATGTCTTACAGAGTGGCTTCAAATGGTAAAACCTGGGCTGATGGTTATCATACTTACAGTTTAGACTGGACAGAGAATCATATCAAGTACGTTTATTACAGGTCTTTTAAAAATGAATGTATTGTATTGTTATTATCAAGTTTAGAAACACCATTAAATCTGTGATTGATCGGATTATTATTGGTACCGCTTAGAATCAGGAAAATTAGAACTACTCGTTCACTGCACCCAGCGACATTGATTGTAATACTTTCTCAATTTATCACCCAATAATACATTTTACATTAGATATCGCTTTACATGAATTTGATTGGTTAATTAAAAAGAAACTACTTTTTTTTATTAAAAAGGAATTATTTTTTGGATCCAGTAATACTGTTGGAGAAAAGTTCCCAATTACCATAAACAATTACAATACTTCCTATAACCATAAAGGAAACAGTTGGTCAATATATAGCACTTAGCATTGGGTGACTTGCTGTCAAAATATGACGTACATGTGTCACTAAGCCGTAATGTAATCAGGTTCAGTAAAATTAAATCTATACCAAAGAATTATATCTACTTATGTGTGCGCATAAGAACGGGTTGGGTGAAAAATAAATCATACCCGTCTTTGTTTATATCAAAAATATCAACACTCGTCGATAAAGTAAAAAAGACTCTGTACTTGCTTGAAAACGTTGAGAGAATACTCTTCGAAACGTCGCCCAAATAAATCAGTAATTGTTCTTCCATAAGTATGTGTTATAGTTTAAAAAAGACTCGACAAAGTCTCATTCTTTTTACTATATGGACTTGTGTTGATATTTTTTGATATGAAAAAGACTCGTAGGAGATTCTTTATTTGTTTACTATGGAAGCAAGCTTTAGGGAATTTTCTTTTTGTTCGTTTAAAAGAATCTTGTATCCTTGTTTCACAGAATGATGATTGATAATCAACCTGTTTTAGCCTGGAACACACCATCAGAAGGTTATTTTAAACATGAAAATTTAGGTGGTAGTAACATCTGGTCGAGTGGTGGAAAAGATGCTCCTTTTGATACAAATGTAAGAGCACCCTTTGGAATAAACTGTATAATGAATTATGATAATGAATTCTTTAGTTAGAGTTATTTGGATGGAAGCATTATTCAAATGATTTCATGAAAAAAAAACTTGCAAACAGAAATAGCATCTTCAGTATTTGGTTGTGAAATTTCCTCTATATCACATTTGGCAAATATGGATCAATTAGTAATTTGGGCGGAAAAAGCAGAGCAGTCTTAGTGGGTATTAATTGATATGAAATTATACCACGTGTTAGACCCAAAATGACATAGTCTAGATTGTGTCTAGTGGAGGTCCTCTCTCTCTCTCTCTCTCTCTCTCTGAAATCTCTGAAATCTCTGAAGTGTGTTTTACACAAACACATTCTAACGGAAACATTTACATTTATTTTACAGATATTGGCTACTTATGTATCAATTCTATTTTCAGTTTGCTTTAATATTAAATGTAGCTGTTGGTGGAGATAGAGGTTATTTTCCTGATGGTTGGAACAATGGTGGTAATGGTGCGAAACCATGGACAAATTTTGCTTCAACCGCCATGATGGATTTCTGGAATAACCGTCAACAATGGCAGAAAACATGGCATGGCGATGATGTAGCCATGAAAATTAAGAGTGTCACTATGACGCAATACTAAACACTTACCTATCATTTGAAAATAAAACAAATCTGCATTGGGTGCTGTGTGGATGTCTTATTTGTTTGGAATAATACATATGTGTTTTTAGTTGACGTAAGGGATTAGCCAATGAAACGGTCTGCTACAGCGAGTTCTTGGCGTAAGGTGCACGGAACTATTGGCATTCCCCTAGAAACATCAACGCTGGGTTTTCATAGTTGTCTTGGTGGCGTACTGGTATATTTAGCTTTTAATAAATTACACATATGAATTCCTAAAACCAGAATTAATAAATTAATATGGTATTTGTCCTCTAAATTTATGTTCTTTTCAGTACCTGTAAGGCCAAAAGAGACTTGATAATCGTGGGCCAAAGCTGCTAACTAATTAAAGATGCATTATGTAAGAGCTAAATCCGCCTACTGCAGATCTTTCGTTTGGCCTCAAATGTTATACAGAGCATTACAATAGACATTTATTCACATGTAGGACTATCGGATCTTTAATCTCCACGTTGTATTCTCTTCCAACAAACTAGAATTAGCGTTAGTCACAATTCTTCCTAGTCTCAAATACGTATATGACTGATATGACAGGCGGTGTGAGTTCTGCCGGATGCTACCCCCCCCCCCGCCCTCTCCTTTATAGGTGCCGACTGACGTAGGCTAATTAGAAATTTTCCACTCATGTGTATTTCAAAGAATAACAACTTATCCTTGAAAAATGCAAATGACCAGCATGTTTACAAACCTATACCTGCGTTAAGGTATCTAAATAACCAGCCTGCTTTCTATATTTTTGATCATGAACTTAGAATCAAACATTTGTAAAGATAACAACATTGTTTCAGTCATCATATTTCTCTATTCCATGTCCTGTTACTGTCACAATATTTCATAAACAATTTAATTTGCGTTTTCAAAATACAATCATACCATAACTAATATACTAACAATGGAGAATACAAATAAAACAATGTCGCAACGAAAATATTGTTACACAAGTCCATAATCAACTCTCTATGCTACCTGCTGGTTTTGATGTTCAACGGATTTAAACATGATGGTAGCAATGACAACCGAAACTACAGAATGAAGTATTTTGACTGAAATTTTTAATATTCCCTTTCCTATCATCTCTTTATCTAAATCTCACATAAAACATGTTTTTAAGTTACAAGTTTAGATTAATGACCATTTCATTGATAGATCTCATTTTACACCAACAATTTAGGTCATCAAAAATAACCCATAACCGTTTGTTTTGAAATCTTGTTCTGGAATTTACATTGGTTGCCGGTCATATCTACAGGATGAATTCTATTGATTTTTCGACCAACTCTCCTAAAGTAATTGTCATTTGTTAGGAAATCTTGTTAGCAATCTATATCACCACAAAATATACTATATGTATAGTATAGATTCGGACGACAAAGTTATTAGTGAGTGTATGTTTCCTGTCCTGACAAAATATGTTTGCGTATGTGATCGAAATATGTAACTTTTTAAAAACATATAGTTTCTTATCTGAAATTCGTTTCGACATTGCTTACATTTGACAACCTGGCTTTACTCCCAAACTAAAGGTTGACTTTTAATATGCTTAAGCGGTAGACACACTAGACGAATCATTCGGTCGAACACATTAGGCCAATTCTCAGCCGATTCACCTTTCACGTCACATGATTAAATATTGCAGCGACCATGTCTTCAAACAATCGAATTCGGCCGAATAATACTGGACACACATTTCGGCTTGTGTGTCCACCGCTTAACATTACAGATAAAACGTCATAACAGGTAGTTCAAACAATCAGTGGCATAGCCGCTGACCCATGAAACAGCTTTGTAAAAAAAATATAACTTCTAATCTGAAATTTGTGTCTGCGAATCTGGCCTTCGTTTGACAACCTGGTACAACTCCCAAACAAATCATTGTCTTTAAATATGCTATCGTTACAGATAAAACGCCAGATTACATTTAATTTGCAGATAGAGCAAATATCATGGACAGGGCCGCCACCTAAAATGAACTGAGTAAAGCCAAATTTTCTTTTCCCAGAAAATATGTTTGATATGTATTTATTGTGTTTTTCGTGTTTCGGGGTGGAGTGGGGTTGGTGTAGCCTACAGTCCATGACAAGGCTTACCATAAAAACTTCACTCATCAACAATGGAAGTCTGACCATGTTTGATTTTTGAAGATATAACCATTTGAACATGTGTTTTTAAATTGCTGAAAATATGATCGGCTCCCATTATCAAAGGAGTTAACTCTTAGTGACAAAACGGGTTATGGTTCTTGGTTGTATTAAAATTTTTAACTTTGCTCTGGAACGAATACTTAATTCGGGATTCTTCGTTTTTTTAACGTACGCACAAATAACGATTGTATTGAATTAACGTTTCTACGCACGCTCCACTGACAAGGCGGAACCACGCCGGAAAATCCCGATGAACTTTACCGGTCAACAAAGGGATCCAACACGGAACCACCGGGTTATCGAGCCAACCTCTTACTCATTCTAGTCAGCATGGCTCCAGAAATCTAAAAGGGCTCGGAACATCAATAAAAATAGAAGAAAACCGAACACATGTATTTCCAGATCCCTTTTTTAATCTAACTGTTAAAATGATATTTCTATTCGATAAATATGCTTATGGGGGTGGAGAGAGAGAGGGAGAGAGAGAGAGAGAGAGAGATGAAACTAAACAACTCAACATTTTCGGCTGACTTTTATAAATGCCTTAGACCATAGTAAAACTTTCGAATAACGGGAAATTCGTGGTTTACCATATAAACGCAATATGCAGTAACTACTTACCATACTCATATTGTAGATGTTAAATATCCTTTATAATAATCCTATTATGTTTCCAATAATTATCCCAGCCATTTATGAAAATAAATGCACATCTAAAACAGAGCACATGACACACAACCTAAAAGGATTAGAATTCGACCAGTACCGTAAGTTTACTTTAATCATACAAGCCTACGGAAATACATTCGTTCAGTTAATTTCCGGTCTCAATTGTTTGTGTCTATTTAGAGCTAGCAGCAACGTATCTTCTAAAGTCACGGAGTCGGCAACTAACAACATGGTTTTAGGCTTATATAAAAGTAAATTTCACAATCTTACGGTGTCGGTAATTTGGCGCGAGAGTGAGTTTAAGAGATAGAAAAAGAGCGAAACTATATGAATTGACTCGAAACCGAAAACCGTTACAATAATATACGTCATTGGTTACAATCAACTAAATAAGAAATAAAATCCCTGGGTTTTGGCCAAAGTTTTAATCAAGTTCGTAACTACGTATTTTTAAAAGTCGAACGTGTAAAGAGAGAGAGAGAGAGAAATGGGGTTTAACGTCCACTCGACACAAACTAGGTCATTTCAGGACTAAGATATGGTTTAATTTTATTTCAATAATTCGCTTGCGCGTAGGGGTCTTTAGCAGTGGGAGGAAACCGGAGGACCCGGAGAAAACCCACGAGGTTGGACAGGCGACCCTACTCCTTGCCACGTACAACCAGGGATTTCAAACCACGCCAGTTGACTCAATGACAGACTTTATGATACAGCGCGCGCACGCTAACCATTCAGCCATCCACCCCCCCCCCCTCCCGAACGTGTAAAGAAGAATTTGTTATTCATGGCTTCATTGATAAATAAGTGAATGAATATTGTCATGTAAATGTCTATTTCGGGCAAATGTTTGCTGCCTACAGTGCACGTGCGACCCGGTGACTGCTTATCCCAGTCCTGGTGATTACACAGATGAAACGGTTCGATAAGAAGGTGAGTTTCTAAGCACAAGTATTTGAGAACTGTGAACCACCTATATTGTTTTCAATATTGTGTAGGCGTGGCCAGGAAAACCAGATGTAATTGTAAATTCTTCCATATAATGATCACCGCCGTCATGGATAGATCCCCTTGAATAATTCTGTGGCATAGACGACGCAACCAAAGAAGAAATTCCCGATCCTTACATATGTTGAACCGATCGTGCTGAAGAACCATCTCCGTGTGTCGGCTCCTTATCAAGTAGATAGGGTGTGAACACTTAGAAATGACTTATGGACTTTCCAAGGAGGTTTTTTCTGCTACGACCAATTGTGGTGCCGAAATCATGCAGTCATATAGACGAAATCTGCGATCTCATTCTCGTGATCCAGGACTCTCTGTACGTATTTTTCTGCCTGATTTGGTCAATCCCCAGATGTGCCGAAGCTAAATCCTGTACTTGGACATCCGACGATACCTTGGTAGCAACATAGATCAATCGGATGGTTTAAAGACTTCTCTACCCAGCATCATTTTATTGGCTGTGTAACCAGTGTTCGGGTTTACCATGGAGTGCAAAGACATAGCAAGTAAGGAGATGTACTTCTCCCAATCTTTATTTCTGCCATTAATATGGCATCTTATCATTTGCAGAATAATACGATTGGAGCGTTTAACTTGTCTGTCGGAAGAAGGGTGATAGGAGGTAGTCCTGGTCTTGGCAATTTCAAACAGAATGCAGAATGCCTGGAACAAAGATCCTGATAGTATGTACTTCCACTGGACAACCAAACGTCACGATGAAATGAATAAGAAACTAGTGAGCAACACGTTGTGAACTGGTCCATCATGGCTAAAATATATTTATTTCCCTGTTCGCTGGTTTGGTGAAAACCCTCAAGAAAGGAGGTCAAAAGTGGTGAACCTTTGTATTGTTTGTTTGTTTTTGTTTTGTTATGATTGCATGCGGGACAGCCTTGAATCCCGATTTCAGGTTATGACAATGACCGAGTACTTCATTTCTTATTGGAGAAGGCGCAACGTAGCAGAGATGATTCCTAGCGATAGTAAAGTACCCCCAAATGAAACTCCAGCTGAGAATGACAAGACCACAAAGCTCTGGCAGACGGAGCATTTAATTTAAGCTCGGATTCAGTTGGAGCTTGCAGGGCGGAGGGACGGAAAGGACAGCTGTCTAGTCGTTCGGATTGCACGAAAACTCGATTTGCAGAAGATTTACAGGCTGTAAATTTATTGTCATATTTAAATAAAGTAGAAATAAACTATTGTAAATGTATTTATAGTATATAGTGTAAAAGGAAACACTAAACTTGGGCAGTGCATCAACAGGACTGTAAGCTATCGCGGTAATGGAACCAACAAAAAGTTAGTTTTTCCGTGACGTGCAGATGGATTAGGATTATATATATAGTGAATATTGCTGTAACTACTTTTGCCTTTACTAGGCTACACGTTTGGAGATTTTCATGACGTGTAATACTTAAGAAATAATAACAAGATCAAATACCCAAAATATAATATATTTTATTCTTACCACAACAATCAAAACACAAATCAACTTCTTTAAATTTCAATACACCGGCAATCGAGTGCATAACCACAATGGTGTGACCCACTTATGATCGCTATTATGACGCACAATATCACACATTGATAGAAATTATAATCCAAATAGCAAATATAATGATTGTGAATCAAAATACTCACGACACAGTCAGAGGCGTAGCCGTGAAATATATATTGGGGGGGGGGGGGCGACCCTAACCCCTAACCCTAACCCATTTTTTAAAACCCCTAAAAAATATAAACAAACACCATGTGGCCATGCTGTCTACCAAGACACCGCGTTATGGTTACGTTGCTGGCCGAGCGGGAGACAAATATTTGGTTTAGGCGGTAATGTTTTTGGGTACCTACATGCAATTCCCTCTGATAAGTGGCAGAAAAAAATTAACAAAATATTACTGACAGACTAACTAGACACAATTTTATGGAATACAGGTACTTTTCACTTCACACATGTTTCCAGGACGATTATCTCTGTGTTTTACTTTAGCAATGTAAACCATATTGGGATATGTGCAGGTTTTATACAGATAGAATCTTAACCAATCCTAATAATTGTTATAAATAAATAAGAGTTTGGGCCCACTATCTAAATTTTTGGGGGGGTCCAAGTATATTCAGACCCCCCCCCCCCGGAAAAACAATTGGGGGTGTCGGACCCCCCCCCCCCCCGACCCCCCTCCCCCCCTCCCCCCATGTGTGACGTCCATGGATGCAGTATACTCAATACCGACTTTTACAAATTCGTGATATGGCTTACGCCAAGTACAGTCGTGACCGGCAACTTACTTAGCTTAAATAGCAACAACTGTACCTTGAAGATTCGTAGTAAAAATAACTAATTCCGGTGGTCACGTGACATCCTTACCCAGCAATCACGCGACATTCACCACACTTGTGTTGATATTTGTCGTGTTTGTAATATCTTTTGTATGTGAAACTTCACAGGGTTTTTACCACTTTGCCCATTAGAGTAACATCGTTCCAGGACATCATCGCTCTTTGATATTATTTGTGGGAGTGCGTTAAGCTGATCAGACGCGTCCGATTCGTTGATAGCTTCTACTTTGCTGCGGACAAGGCCTTATCAGAACTGCCAACGAAGGAGTTGTCGGCAAGCCGACAAAACAGTACAAGGGATAAAAATAAAGTTTGAAAATATTGTGATGGTAATTTGTGCATAATTTCTGAAGAAGATCATTGATTGAGCACAAAAATGGAAACAAGTAGCCGAGGTACACTATAATATTTAGGAGATAAATACTTCCTGTTTCGCATTTAGATTGTACCGTTGACATGTCTATTGCACAAAAGCACCCCTCTAAATGCGAAACGGGAAGTTTTTATCGACATTATAACCTGCTATTTTTTAAAGTTTTAAAAGAACTTATTTTATTGTGTAAACTTCAAACTTCTTCAAACCATGGCGAAACCACAGATAATAGCCTACCGTATGATTGTCGACCCGCGAATTCTCGACATTATGTTGTGAAACGACGAGAGGGGTGGTTGATCACTTCCGGTCTGTTCACGATGTTTGTTTACAGTAGGCCCAGTAGAGATATTTTTATTTAGCGCTTCCTTGCATTTTTAAATGTGGCATCATCTGGTTTAATGGAAACGAGACTTGGAAGCAATGTTCGAGGTAAGAATAAAATATCTTATATTTTTGGTATTTGATTTTGTTATTATGTTTTAAGTATTACACGTCTTGAAACACTCCAAACGTGTAGCCTAGTAAAGGCAAAAGTTAACAGCTATGACCTACTTTTAAACATCGGCGAACAAGAGTTTTCAATTCAGTAAGTTTTGAAATAATTAATTTTTTTTATTTTTATCAATTGTATGTCCAACTTGTAGAATTCTTCATTCTGGAAAGAAGAAGATAATAGTAAAAGTAAAATCAATGTCGATGGTGTATAATTTTTAATTTATCACTGTCATGACTGTGTAAATACATGTACAGTACAGCTTGGAATTAATAATAATAATGCTGTGCTGACTATATATGCTTTTACATGATATATTTGTTTTTAAATCTTTTGTATTTTCAGTAGTATGGTAGACCTGCCTTTTGTTTGCTACCTAGGGGGAATGTCAGCTTGTGAAGCAAATATATTTCATGTTGATTTATTTAAATAAATATTATGATACTGATATATTCATAACTAATTTTATTTTATTTTATGTTGTATTTACTGTACTTACTAATTTTATCTCGGGGTGGGGGTGGGGTGGAGGGTTATTATAGATATTATACTGATACATTGATGATTAATTTTATGTAGATATACCTGTTTATATATTTTTTTTGGGGTGGGGGCGGGGTATTATTATTTTCATTTTATTTTTTCGTTAAATACCCCCTCGAATCAATCAGTAATCTAGAAAAGTTGAAATTCAACGGAATTGCCTCCATTTTCAAAACGGGGGTAAATCTTTAAAATCTATCTTGTCCTACAATTCTTATTCGATTTTCACTATCTTTATATTTTTGAAAACCATTCACTATTAGCAATCGATCAGCGGGATTGGAATTTTGATATTTGACCTAGCTGGTTTGTATTAGTGATGTCATAAAATTGATTTTTTTTCTTAAAAAAACGTGTCGATCTTTGAAATCAGGTAAAATGTTGATGGTAAACGATTAACTAAGCCATATGGTGCTTATTCTGAACGTTTTATCACAGTCGGTGAGTAAACATAGGTTATGTGCATTTTATTTATTTTATTTTTTTCTAAAAAGCAGGAAATTTTACCCGTCTGAAATGTTTTTCTATATAAGATAGTGAGTTTTTGACAGTTTTTTTTTTAAAAAAAAATTCTTTAAGATCCTTCAAAAGACAACAGGACTAGAAATTAACGTATAAGTGTGTGATTGGGTTGTATAAAAACTATCAAACCTGTTTCGAGAACAGGTTTAGTTATAACTATTTTTGTTTTATTTGGTTTTTTTATATGTAAGTTTCGAATAGGTTGATTGTATTATATCATTATTGATTCTGATTATGCATAGTTGAAGTAACTATTTAATTTTCTGTATTTCAAACATCTAAGAAAAACAATAAAATCTATAACTATTTTTGTTTTATTTGATTTTTTTATATGTAAGTTTCGAATAGGTTGATTGTATTATATTATTATTGATTCTGATTATGCATAGTTGAAGTAATTATTTAATTTTCTGTATTTCAAACATCTAAAAAAAACAATAAAAGCTATGTGTAATATGTTTGTATGGTTAGGTTGAAAATTTCACCTATTTCTCGAAAAAGGGATCTGCCAGTTGGCGTTACAGTAACTCAGTCAATTCTGCTCCGATTTTGTTAAAGTTGGTGTTGCTACAATGCTGATATGCATATCTTTCGGGAAATAAGGTTCTGGAAAAAATATAGCTCCCGTCGCGGTTTAAAGATATGGATTTACTGTTCAATGTAAGTACATGTAAATTAATTAACACACAATTTTATTGCTAGTTCTTGTTCAGACAAAAACAGTTCGTGCTCTGTCCACACTGCCTATAGACATATTTACAAATATTTTATGATGGCTGAAAATGGTTTTGATTAATTTATTACTGGTTTTCTACTGTTTTATGTATTTCAGGGATTTTCTTGGATAATAGATTAAGTTTAAAATAGTGTGATGGTCTTTTGTGCAGAATTTCTTAAAGATATTTGTCAATAAAGATTTGAGTTGAGGAAGGTCATTGAGCACAAAAATAAAAAAAAAACTATTTATACGCAGTTAATCGCCTTGCTAAAACAGAGGAGTGCTATAACTTTCCAATCGACATTGACTACAACTATAATATATCCCCCCCACTCAATTTTATAACCATTTAAACGTTTGTGTCCTCTCTTTTAGTACACAGAATTATGTAAGATTGTAATATGTAAGATTGTGGGGATCACGTGGCTAAGTGGGTAAGACGCTGGCTCGCTAGCCTGGAGGTCGGGTGTTCGATCCCTGCATTGGCCGAGAAAGTTCATCCAGATTTTCCGGCGTGATTTCCCCTTGTCAGTGATGCAGGATGGAGGGCCTGACAAGGACAGCTGTCTAGTCGTTCGGATGGGACGAAAAACCGAGGCCCCGTGTACATATTGGCGTGCACGTAAAAGATCCCTTGCCTTGACAGTTGGAATTCGATATAAGAGTAGGCCGTAGTGCCGCTGCCCGGGCAAAATTTCCCTCATAGCACACTGTATGGCGTATGCCCGTCTTCATTAGCCCAGTTTAGGAGCAGAACAGTAGGACGTTAACCCCCATTTCATTTCATTTCATTTCATGTAAGATTGTGGCACAAAACCCGAAAGAACAGCTTGGCTTAGTAGTAAACAGTGATAGTACAGAAAGTTTAAATACTTTTTTTTATTTCTAACATTACTATAAATTTATAACAGCCATTATAGGAGGGTATTTAACAAAACTGTGTTTCTCCCAGGAACTGTCGTATTTCATGATGATTTTACTGGTAATACATTAGATAAAAATAAGTGGTATCACGAAGTCACAGCTAATGGTGGAGGGGTAAGTAAAATACAACTTGTCTACAAACATTGTAATGCACCACAGACGTCAGACGATTTTCATCCTAGTGAAGTTTCACGACAAATCGGCGCCACTGATAGAATTTGCCTTGTTTCCGAGAATGATATGAATAAAAACGCTTACCGCTATAATTGATTTTAACCAATGAAAACTAATATTGGTAACGCGCGAGGCAAATACAATTCCCATGGTAAAATAATAAAACAACAAACTAGGCATGGATACGATTCAACTCTTCGTCTCTTTATTAACGAAATTAGACTGGCATATGTATCCAAACAAAGGGCGATAACTCATAATTTGATATTCAATATAGATAGGTGATATATTTTTTCATTAATTGCTTTAAATGATCTACCAGTCAATGTATTATTCGGGTTTCATAATGTCTTCTTGTTACTGAATTGTTATTGAATCTATCATTGACCCCTATGCGATTGATAACAGTTTCTTCTAATATAATAGATAAATAGATTTTGCAATTCTTTAAAATACTTTATTTTCAGAATGGCGAATTTCAAGTGTATACACCAGAGGCAGCTAATACTTTTATCAGAAATGGTGTGCTATATCTTAAACCTGTAAGTATAAATATTATGTATAAGTATAAAAGTTTATATATGTTTGCTAGTCAACAATTTTTGTTGAAACTTTTCATGAATCTGTTTTCTAGAAACACTGATACTGCTTCTTATTTTTAATATATTGAAATACTACATGGTAAATATAAGCATTTTTCTTATTGAACTTATTAAACTATTAGTCCGGGAGCCCAGTGAGATTTAATCAAAATATTGAGTCCAAAAGGTTTGAGGTCTACAGCACATATTTTACCCCTAGATCATTTTGGAAAGCCAAGTCTTAAGCTTTTTAACCTGTGCATATACCTGGGAGCGCTCCCCTTAACCCTCCCAAATTTAATTGGAGTTCAAATCCAATGTCCATCCTCAATTTTCTTGCAAAGGTTTCATACTTAACACTAAGAATTCACAATGTTGTGCTAATGCTACTTAAGAGCTTAATTAATTAGCACTAATTAGTGACCGTAATTAAAATTTAGAGTCCATAACTGAAACAAAGCCTAAAAGCTAGCTAACCAAGTCATGAAACCAAAAATATCAATTAAGAGCAACATAAGTTAAACAAACTTTGCTTAAGACTCGTTCAAAGGTGACAACGTTCAAAGGTCACTAATTAATGACTGAAACCAAGCCAGGAAACCAAAACTATCACTTAAGAGCGACAAAAGTTGAACAAATCTTGCTTAAGAGTGGTTCAAATGTGACAAGGGTCAAAGGTCAAATTTGGGTCACATAATGAGGTTTGAGTGGATATGATTAAATTGTCTTGTCAGGGATTGTTTTTTTTTTCTAACACCATTTCTATAAGTTTCACTGCACAAAATGACTGCTCAAAAGCATGAAATGCTGTGCTAATGCTACTTACGAGCTAATTAATTGGCACTAATTTGTGACCATAGCTGAAACAAAGCCTAAAAGCTAGCTACCCAAGTCAGGAAGCCAAATATATCACTTAAGAGCGACAAAAATTGAACAAACTTGGCTTAAGACTGGTGACAAAGGTCATATTTTTGGCCACTTTATGACCGATCAATCAATCAAATTGATTATCTCTGTTGATCCTAAACATAAAATCTTACATTATGCATCTTTAGTCATTCAAATATTTTATATTTTCCAGACACTTACATCCGATAAATTTGGTAAAGAATTTTTGCGTAGTGGAACCTTAGACCTCAATGGTACGTATTTTGATTCCATTTTTTTTACACCCGTTTATTCTTTTTAAAAAATGATTTTAGGATATAGTGTTGAAGGAAATCCATGTCTACTTTGTCTGTCATGTTCTGGCACAAATTTTTTAAAGCAAATAAATGTTTTCAGCTCAGTGGGGTTGCTGTACTGCCAGTTGGGAAAATGGTTGTCTCAGAGAAGGAAGTCAAAGTAATATACCACCAATTATGTCATCTAAAATCTACTCAAAAGCCAGCATCAGACATGGTAGAGTCGATGTCGTCGCTCAAATACCAAAAGGCGATTGGCTATGGCCTGGTAAGTAAATACAGATTTGGCGTCTGAACTTGAATCAGAGCTCTGTTTGTTCAATACAAGATAGAGAATGTAATATGTAGCAATAGATTCGGACTACGGAAAGTTTTGCGCTGCTGGTCATATGCATTCTAACTCCACACCCATGCTAAAAGCAATGACGGCATCGTGTACAACAGATCCCCCCCCCCCCCCCCCCGCACACAAGCATCAGCTAAATATCTCAATTTGGACGGTCCCTTTTGTTTTTCTCTTGTATAATGGAACTTTATTGTCTACGCTTTCTCGACGAATACTGGTCTTTGGTTCGTCAGATGATCGAGTACAATAGAGAAAATATGGTATAGCCTGCTCGACAATATTGTATAATATTATAGTCTGGAGGTTCAAGATTAACTGGAAATCAGGATCCGGTATAGGAAAATACATTTACATTTACTATGACCTATATGTACTGTTAATTATTTATAATAATCTTTACTTCAGCAATATGGATGCTTCCTCAAGGTACAAAATATGGTTACTGGCCCAAGTCAGGTGAAATTGACATTATGGAATCACGTGGTAAGTTTTAAATTTTCAAAATAATACTTATATATCATCAACGCCAATGAATCACGAATTAAAGAAAACAACATCTGTTTGTCGTTAGATCATGAAATGATATAGATAGGAATTCTTGCTCAGAATTTAGTTTACCAAAGTATTTTACTGTAAATGCAGATTTGTACTTTAACTTTAAATTTTTTAAATGATAAATGTTCTTTAAAATTGCTACAATATTAAATCTACAAATAAAATGTGTTAGATTTAAACTTTTCTCAGAATTTAGTTTACCAAAGTATTTTACTGTAAGTGCAGATTTGCACTTTAACTTTAAAATTTTTGAATGATAAATGTTCTTTAAGATTGCTACAATATTAAATCTACAAATAAAATGTGTTAGATTTAAACGTTGTAACAAAGATAAATGTTCTTTAACATTTCTACAATGATAAAATGGGTTTTTTTAAACTTTGCTACAATGATAAATGTTCTTCAATGTTTCGACTGATAAATAAATGTTTTTTTAAAACTTTGCTACAATGATTAATGTTCTTTAACTTTTCTACAATGATAAAATGTTTTAATCCTTGCTACAATGATAAATGATCTTCAACTTTGCTACAATGACAAATAATCTTCAACTTTGCTATAATGTAAAATGTTTCTTAGTTAAGCTACAACGACAAATGTTTATTGAAAAAGCTGGTCAACAATAATAAATGGTTCTAAAACTTTGCTATAATGAAAAATGGTTCTTAAACTTTGCTATAATGAAAAATGGTTTTAAAACTTTGCTATAATGAAAAATGGTTCTTAAACTTTGCTAAAATGAAAAATGTTTCTCGGTTGAGCTAAAACCTCAAATATTTATTATTAACTGAGCTACATATCTGTTCTACAATTATAAATGATATTTTTGTAGGTAACGTACTGTTGAACTCTGGTGGAAGTCCCCAAGGTGCAGCTAGAGTTCTATCAACAATTCATCTTGGTACAGATGCTGGTGGTGGTCATAGACATCATGGTGATGCCAAGTAAGATGTTTTATATAAACAATAAATGAACCTTAGTTTACAAAGATGATCCCAACATTACGTCAGTTCGCGAAAACCTATCCCTGTTTGGTGTATAAATGGCAATGTTAATTTAATACTTAACATATTAGTTGTAATACAGTTTGCTTCCAAGGTGATCGGTAAAGATGTACTATGAAAGGCTAAAATGTATTAACAGCAGAAGATTATTATCTTTTACAAGGCACATTGTTTCGACGGTAATTTTGTATAGTTTTAAAACAAAGGTTCATGCGCAATGATTACATATCTCTTTAACTGGATAACTGAACATACCACCTTTTTTTAGCCACATCTTTAAATATACACATGCGCATTAATGTCTTGCAGAGTGGCTCCAAATGGTAAAACCTGGGCTGATGATTTTCATACTTACAGTTTAGACTGGACAGAGGATCATATCAAGTAGGTTTATTAAAGGTCTTTTAAAAACGAATGAACTTTATTGTAATTATCAAGTTTAGAAACCCCAATAAATCTGTGAAAAATTGTATACATTTTAGAAGAGAAGTTGTTCGTATTATTATTGGTTCTTTTATTGCAGCTTAAAATCAGGAAAATTATAACATTACACGTTTACTGCGACATTGAATGTGATACATGTTTATCACCCAATAACACATTCTACAGTAGATATCGCTTGTGTTATAACTTTCATAATCTACTGAGCGATATCTCCTTTGGGTTTTTTTCCGTCTTTTGGGTACTTTTTTTATGTGGCATGTTAATTTATTTGGTATATAAACTATTTTTATGAGTATTTATACATTTGATAATGTTCGTTTAAAAGAAACTTGTATATTTGTTTCACAGAACGATGATTGATAAACAGCCTGTTCTAGCCTGGAACACACCACCAGAAGGTTATTTTAAGCATGAAAATTTGGGAGGTAGTAATATCTGGTCGAGTGGTGGAAAAGATGCTCCTTTTGATACTAATGTAAGACTTTTCGAATAAATCATAGATTTATAGAAACTATATAACGCATTATGATATTGAATTCTTTAGTTAAAGTTATTTGGATGTAGGCGTTATTCAAATGATTTCATGCAAACAACTTTCAAACAGAAATAGCATCTTCAGTATCTGGTTGTGAAATTTCCTGTATATCTCTTTTGGCAAATATGGAACAATTCGTAATTTGGACAGAAAAAGCAGGCAAATATGGAACAATCCGTAATTTGGACAGAAAAAGCAGGGCCCTTATTCACGAAAACTTAAACTAAGATAAAATCGAAATTTTGATAAATACTGCAACTTCATTGGATATATGCAAATTGATTTTACTGGTCAGCCAATCGAATTGCAGTATTTCTTAAAATTTCGATTTTATCTTAGTTTAAGTTTTCGTGAATACGGGCCCAGAGCTGTATTCGGCTTGGCGGAAGTATCTCAGGGGTTTGGCTGATCCAGTTGTTTAATGCTTTAGATCATAAGCTCTGTCACTGAGTCAAGTGGCGTGGTTTCGATCCCAAGCTGGCAAGTATATATGGTTGCCTACCCAACAACGTGGGAATTATATCATATGTTAGACCCTCAATGGCCTATAGGTTAGTTTGTGTCTAGTGGAGGTTAACTATCTCCACGCCCTCTAACTCCCCCTCTCTGTCTCTAAAACCCCTGAAGTATGTTTTACACAAAAATGTGTTAACAGAAACAACGTTTACATTATTTTTAACAAAGATTCGACTACTTATGTATTATTTCTATTTTCAGTTTGCTTTAATATTAAGTGTAGCTGTTGGTGGAGATAGAGGTTACTTTCCTGATGATTGGAATAATGGTGCTAATGGCGCGAAACCATGGACAAATTTTGCTTCAACCGCCATGACGGATTTCTGGAACAACCGTCAACAATGGCAGAAAACATGGCATGGCGATGATGTAGCCATGAAAATTAAAAGTGTCACCATGACGCAATACTAAACGCTTACATATCATTTGAAAATAAAACAAATATGCATTGGGTGTTGTGTGTATGTCTTATTTGTTTGGAAAAATACATTGAAATGTTTGATAAGCTACAACAATAATAAATGGTTATATTTGAACATGGACATTTATTTGTTATACAACTATGGACCATTAATACAGTCACCAAGCAGTTTCTTTCTGTGATAATGCGTTTTACATTTTCCAAATCTCGAAATTATACAGTAAGATTTCACTTTTATTTCAATGTGGATTAAATAATTATATGTATGTGTTAATAAC
Source organism: Patella vulgata (assembly GCF_932274485.2). Classification (NCBI taxonomy): domain Eukaryota; kingdom Metazoa; phylum Mollusca; class Gastropoda; family Patellidae; genus Patella; species Patella vulgata. Next base: position 21,367,448 of record NC_065881.2, read on the forward strand.
TTAATATGGTATGCATGATATGGTATTTGTACTCGAAATTTATGTTCCTTCCAGTAACTGTATGGCCAAAATGTTACATAAATCATTAATTAGACATTTATTCACATGCCTGCCAAGTCCATAATCAACTCTCTAGGCCACACTATTCGTTAAACGGCTATAACTCCGCTCAGAATGAAGTAATTTAAACTATTATAGCGAGGACTGCCAAGGCCTTTATCTAAATCTCACATAAAACATGTTTTTAAGTTACAAGTTTAGATTAATGACCATTTGATTGATAGATCTCATTTTACACCGGGGGTGTTAGATGACTTAGTGGTTAGCACGTGCGCGCTGTATCATTAAGCCTGTCATTGAGTCAACTGGCGTGGTTTCCAATCCTCGGTTGTACGTGACAAGGAGTAGGGTCGCCTGTCCAACCTCGTGGGTTTTTTCTCCGGTTCCTCCGGTTTCCTCCCACTGCTAAAGACTCCTACGCGGAAGCGAATTATGGAAATAAAATTGAACCATGTTAGTCCCGAAATGACCTAATTTGTGTCGAGTGGACGTTAAACCCCATTTCTCTTGTCTGAAATTCTTATCAACATTGCTTACATTTTACAACCTGGTTTTACTTTCCAAACAAAGATTGATGTTTAAAATCTTTAAGTTGTGGAAGTCATTCTGTCGAATAAGTGGACTTTTTAAAAACATATCGTATCGACATTGCTTACATTTGACATCCTGGTTTTAACCCTATGAAGTAAAGACTGGCTTTAATATGTTCAATCGGCGCCGAATTGCAGCCGAATTTTATTCGGCCGAATGAGTGGACTTCACTTGAAGAATTCTTTGCCCGATTCCCCAGTCGATTGCATCATCTTTCACGTCACATGATTAAACATGGCCGCGATCATGTCTTCAAATGGTCATGTGACTTCTCGACATCATCGGTGCTTTGCGAATGAATTCTAAAAATCGGGCAAATGCTTTGGCGAATCCGTCACACTAGGCAATATATGTCATTCGGCCGAGTCCGAATATATCAAACATGTTTAATTCGGGCGAAACGAAATTTGGCCGAATTACACTGGACACACTCGGCGAATTTCAGCGGCGATTGATTCGGCCGATTGATTCGACTTGTGTGTCCACCGCTTAAAGTTACAGATAAAACGTCATCACAGATAGCTCAATCAATCAGTGGCTTAGTCGCTTACACATAAAATTCGTGTCTGCGAATCTGACCTTCGTTTGACAACCTGCTACAACTCCCAAACAAATCATTGTCTGTAAATATGCTATCATTACAGATAAAACAACAGATTACATTTAATGTGCAGATAGAGCAATTATCATGGACAGGGCCGCCCCCTAAATTGAACCGAGTAAAGCCAAATTTTATTTTCACACTGTTTTTTGTTTAACAGTTTAAGTATGTTTGATATGTATTGTATTGTGTTTTTCGTGTTTCGGGGTAGGGTGGGTGGTGTAGCTTACAGACTAAAGGACTATTTCTGGAGGCGTGGATTTAGAAGACGAGGCCATACTGGACAGATGAGATAAACTATATTGATCAGGTTTATGAACTCGTCATACAAAGAGTGACATAGGGGGCTTTAGGAGAGCCACGGTGGCTTAGTGAGTAGGACGTTTGCTTGTTAACGTAGAGTCCCCATGTTCGATCCCAGCGTTGACCGAGAAAGTTCATCGTTCGGAGGATACAAAATACCGAGGTTACGTTTACAACATTGCCGTGCACGTAATGGAACCTTGAAAGTTGGAATTGGGAGTAAACCGGAGTGCCGCTGTCGAGGTATATGCCAAACTGCACGAAGCGATCCATCTACGTCATACGTCATTATGATCACTGCCCCAATTAGCCGCCATTTAAAACTCCCACGTGATCATTTTGGGGAGGGACTTATCGGCCGGACTAACGCTTTGTGTACACAACAGAGTAAAAATAACCCGAGCACGCACGTGTTTTATGTAAACACGTGTCTTTAGCAAAATGTAAACTTCTGCCAATCCGGTAAAAGCGATATATAATATGTACTAGTGGGTAATATTGCAATAAATTCTTTGCCATTGTAAACTGTCTTTAGAGGTTCAATCTGATATTTTTTCAAAACAAGGTTAGATACTCCTAAATTTGTCTTCGCAAACAAAACCGCCTCTGCGAAATTACCTTTTATGGGCGCCGCCATATTGAATAATTAGAGGACTATTTTGTGATTCGGCTTTGATTAGTTTGACATCTTTCATACTCACAGCGGCTAAATAAACATATTTAATTTCATTCAATATGACAATAGAAGAGAAATAAATACTTCTAAAAAATTACTAAAAGCATTAAAATGTCGGGTAATTAGCTTAGGGCCTGTTCTCAGGCGGAGCTAGCTGTAGACAGGCAGCCTAAGTTTGGGATGGGCATATGCCCGTCTTTATTAACAAAGTAGCTGCTGAACAGCAGGACATTAAACCCCATTTCATTTCGGGGGCTGTAGAAATAATAAGCACAGTCCGCCCCGTGCACCACAACAGCTGGCACCTTATATATTTCAACAATAACGCTTAGTCTTTAACGGTAAACATATAAAGTGGTGCCGTTATATAACATCTTTAAATAGGTCAAACTTTAACTGATAATGCTCGCAGTCAATATATAGGATTTGTGATACTGCGAGGGTTTCTTATCGCCATTTTAAAACACAGATCACAGTTCGCCTCGTGCACGGCAACAGGTGGCATCATAGATATTTCACAATAGCTTACAAATATTCCACGCCTTTAAAAAAAACTATAGCGATGTCATTACACGACATCTTTAAATTGGACATACTTAACTGATAATGCTCGCGTTCAAAATATAAGATTCGGGATTTCTTAGCAACACTTTAAAAGACAGCCCAATAGTCTAGTGGCAACCAAAAGGTTAACAACCAAAATGTTAACTCTACTATATGTATTGGTGAGTTTGGTGACTGTATCTAAGTGTTTTATTCCATCAACTCGGCCACGAATAGAGAAAGATCAACATGGTCATATATCATTCTTTCTACACGATGAACCTGGTGGTCTGGTGGACATGGTGATAACGATGCACGTTCTGAATGACTTTCACGTCGGAAAGGCAATTAAAAATCAAGGTATTAATTGGTTTTACCCTTTTATTAATCTCTTTATTGGATGGGTGGAGTATGACCTTCTATCAGACAGCATTAGCCTTCTGTAATATAAACGTTCGTTTCAGTAAAGCTTAATTGACTCTTTAACAAATCACTAGTTTATAGACAATGGTGCCAATCCAAGCGGATACTATAAAGTATTGAGACAAGGGCCGTGGGTAGATTTTTCTTTATTTCTATATACAATTCTGAATTTTGTTTGAAAAAAGTTAGAGTTGTGAAAATGCTGGATTTGTGAATTTCAGAGAGCAATGAATGGTACTACAGAACAAGTCATTATAACTTGAAGGACGATGACGTATTACATTACAAAATTAGTTATATTTTAAACCAGGGTCTTGCACAGAGAATCTATATTGATTCGGTACAGTTTAATACAAGTAAGAATACCATATACGATGTCATCAATCTTAATCAATCTGCAATATACACTTTATTATTATTTCTGGGGGAGTCACGGTGACTCGGTGCGTAAGGCACAGGCGCACTAACCAAGAGTTCCGGGGTTCGACCCCAGTGTTGCTCGAGAATGTTTCTCAGGATTTTGCTGCGTGGGTTTCTTTCACCGGTGGCTCAGGAAGGAGGGCCTTTCCAGAAAAGTTTTCCTCACAGTACACGGCAGACATTAAACAAATCACATTTTATTTAATATTCATTCATTCTTTCTGGCTTATTTAATGTTAGCTATTCTTAAAACACACACATTCTACGGACCATCAAAATATGTCATGTTTTGTAAAAAAAAATACACATGGGAACACATCAAAAGGATATCCTTGGATATCCTTGTATTATTTCGGAATATTTCTACACTTTTCAATTTTAGAAACCACCGTGACGCCAATACATCATCCTGTAGATAAAAGAGCAGCTGTTGTATTATACGATGATTTTAGTGGTAATACATTAGATTTTAATAAATGGTACTTTGAAGTATCAGCCAGTGGAGGTGGGGTACGTGTAATCTTAATACAAACGAAATTATTCATATGTTTGACCTGTAAAATAAATGAATATTCATAAAAAATTCGTATTACTTCGGAAATTTCTCAATTTGATCAGTGGAAGCCATGATGGATCAGTGAGTAAGGCACTCGCTCACTATCCAGGAGGTCACTGGTTCGATCCTGACGTTAGCCGAAAAAGAACTTCGGGATTTTTACGCGTAATTTCCGTGGTCAGTGGTGCAGGGCGAAGGGCTTGGCAAGGAAGCCTGCCCAGTTTGCGTGTACACGTTGTCGTGCACGTTAATGAACCCCAGACAGTTGGAAATCGGGTAAAAGTCCCTCATTAGCACACTGTACAGCGTACGCTGGTCTTCATGAGCAAGTTGGTGTAGAACGACAGCAAGTTAATCCATATAGTCTTTCCAAGAAAGTAAAGAATAATGAGTGCAGCTGAACGTATTGAAATGTTATTTGTTCAATTATTTGTTTAGAATGGCGAGTTTCAAGTATATTGTCCCGAGAAGTCAAACACGTTTATAAAGAACGGAATGCTGTATTTAAAACCAGTAAGTAAATTGCCTTTAGATATTACAAAACTTAATTATAATATATTGTTGGTGGTAGTTCATACAGTATAATTTTCAGTCCCTTTGTTAAACCAATTTAGGTCAAAATAAAGTATTGATTTGGAACGTGTTTTCTTTTTGTTCGAATTGATATCAATTTTAACCTTGCCAGTAGATGTATTGGATATTATTTTCACAATGATCACTGTCTATTTCCAGACCTTCACAGCGGACAGATTTGGTGAAAACTTTTTACATCAAGGAACACTTGATCTTAAAGGTGCGATACATCAATAAAATTAAACTTACCCTAGGTCAATTAAACAAAAGCTTCTTAATATAAAAATGAAAGAAAAATACTAAATTATGTTCTGGCTTTAACCTAATTAAAACACAGCTCCTTTTTCGTTGTACTTGCCTTCACTACATCAGGATTTCGAAGAGGTGTTAAATAACCCACCTTCTTGTTGATAGATATGGTCAATCAAATGGTCTGTTGTGTCGAGTTCTGCGGAACTTCGGGTCGAGATTCGCAGCGACAGAAAACAAAACAGCAAAATTTCTGAAGCGGAACACCAACGCTGATTGGTTAATCGAATGATGTCAAAGAGTCAAAAGTTGTTCGTATGGCCCAGGCCGCAACCTGCCACTAGAGCCGGTCAGATCTTCATGTCGTGGAGACTGTCGAAAGTATAAATTAACGACATAACAAAACTTTAATGTGGCCAGTTTATTTGTGTAAATAATAATCGGTGCTTTTTTATATAAATTTTAGCATTATGGAACAGTTGTACTAACCCTAGTGAAAATGGTTGTTATCGACTGGGAAGTCAGAATAAAATACCCCCTATTATGTCGTCTAAACTATTCTCTAAAGCGACAATTACATACGGTCGAGTTGAAATCTTGGCTAAAATTCCTAAGGGTGACTGGATCTGGCCAGGTAAATGCTTCTCTGTTCAGAAAGGATGTAACAACATTTGGGATACTTAAAATTATATTTACTCTTTTTAATACCACTTTCCATTTAATTGAATTACCTTACTTAACAAACTTGTTGCCTGTTTTCGTTTGTCTAGTGGGTGCACATACGTAGGACGTTAAACCCGATGTCATACATTCATTAATGCATTACTGTTGTATGTGCATAGCAAATGCGCAAATGTGGTTTGCGCGCGTGTAATTATATAAAAAAGATAATCTCTTAAAATACGCCCACATAGCTAATATAGATTGATAGCTACACGGCAAACACATATATAGAAAAAAACATATCATACAGAGAAGATATTGATTTTAAAAAATAAAGAAATAACGAAATGTGCCTTCTGTGGTTCAGGAAGGGATTATTTTTTGGGGGAATATTTCAATTAATAGCCAACATCAAAAAGGAAATGAAATGGAGTTTAACGTCCTGCACCAAATGTGTTTATTATATCAGGATAAACTTCAATAACACTTATGACGTGTTATCCCAGCCTTCTTATTTTATTTTATCTCTTTCTATGTGAAAGCATTTTGGTTACTTCCACCTGGTGTGGGTAAATATGGTTATTGGCCGAAATCCGGAGAAATTGATATTATGGAATCACGTGGTAAGTAGAATCAAACACCTATCCAGAAATTGGGGAGATCTCTTATTCATTTTCATCATCTGTACATAAATAATATTTCCCCAATTCCTTCAAATATTTGTAAATCTGATAGTCTTTTAGTTATCAGGTTGATGGAGATCCAATTCACCAACCAGGAGGTCACAGTTGCGACCGCGGATTTCCTAGTCTGGCATTGTCGGATTTGAGGGACATATTCTTTTTACCTCAGTACACTCGACAGTAGTTTTATTTTCTCTAACATTTTTGTCGGAAAATATAAGTACTTCGACCCCTATGCTCCCCAGTGTACCACCCATCCTTTAAGCCAATCTTCCCGGAATCCTAGTTCTGTATTTACTTTAACAAGTATCGGGGGCACGGTACCAAACAGAAAGTACGTCACGAACCATAGTAACAACACTGACAATATTTGGATGCCGAGTAATGTCTGAAACATTGTTTATTACTTAATTCAGGTAACTTGCATCTTAAAGACGGTGGTGGAAATGCCCAGGGTGTTACACAAATAACGTCAACCATTCATTATGGTAAAAATTACTTTAGTGATGGTCACAGATATCAAGGCCATTGGAAGTAAGCAAGCGTTATTTTTATTCTTATTCGGTTTTCCTTTGGCTGTTTAAAACCTTGCACCAGTTTGTCCACTACACTTTATTAAATTTTTAGAGTTTTCCGAGATTCTTTCCGAATTATCGCCCTTATTGTTAAAATTGTTTGACGTTCTAACTCATGGCGCCAACAAGCAGATTATCGCCATTCGAGGCCAGTACGTAGCAGGGCAGTGGGCGCTTACGGTTGGTCCCGGATCCATTAACTTGATTTGATATATATTTTGTATGTCAATGTCATTTGTCTAGTACGTACAAATTTAATTTTTATGTTGATTACTTTTAATCCTTAAAAAGTTTAGTCTCGGGATTTTATATTTTATCTACTCCGACATTTTAACATGGTCGCATATCAACCCGTCGTTCATATGTCTTTATTAGTAAAACAGAGGCTATATAATAAAAAAAAAATCCATTTATCTTTTAGGAATTCATATGTGTTGCTTATCTCACTGGAATGATAAAAGTCAAATTTTGGCTAGGAATGAATTATAAATACTAACAAAATCAGAGGCTTTGGGAAATATAAATCATCAACAAACGTTTTGGTTTCAACTAAACATCCGCTGGACGAAGTCGGTTACATCTCAATATTGCCTTTATCTACGGACCTAAAATAGCAATTCTATATAAAGTCATTAAGAATAGTTCTTTGGATCTCGATTGCATTTATAAATAAATAAAAAAAACAAATTTATTGAAATTATACAGCGCCAAAATCCATCTTGCACAGCTGCCCTGTGGCGCTTGTACAAAAGAAAATATATGATTATAAACACACAATATGAAAATATATTGTTACAATACAGCCCAGGCCCCCCCCACCCCCCAGTCGAATAAGCCCCCCCCCCCCCCCCCCCAAATCGAATTAGCCCCCCCCCCTAAATATTTTGCCAACAATAATGATTTCTTAGGAGCGTCCTTAGCCGGCCACATCCTCAGCCCCTCCAAAACATTCCGTAGCCCCACCAAATTTTATGAGCTGGCTACGGGCCCGATACAGCCAAAAAACGTAACAACAAATATATCTGGCATAATGCAGGAATAATATCATATTAAAGTATTTCCAATTTTATGTTGTATATTACTAATTCATGTTTGCTTTTTGTTCATCAGACTAGCGCCAAGTGGTACAACATGGGCTGATGATTTTCATATGTATACGCTTGATTGGACAAGAGACCACATTAGGTAAAACATTGACAGGGGTATAATAGTTGTTAGTGTTAGATATAAAACTAGTATAAAATCGATAATACTGCCTGGTATTGCTTGTATTTGTAAACTTAAGGCAGGGAGATAACTCTGCTATTAACACTCAGACTTTTCTGAATTTTTGTAGGGCGATTCATTACATCCTCCCCTGGAAAACACCATGATACCAGTAACACTTCGCTCTACGCTACAGTATGTAATACTACCGTGCCAAATTACAATTAGCAATCTGAGGTCAAATTGTTGACCCAATTGTTTCGCCAGATGAAATGAAATATAGCACCATCGTTGTCTCCGGGGAGATACTTTATTATAACCTGATGAAATTCAAACAACTTTGAAATAGTGGATTATTTGATGATTGACGTTTCTTTTTCTAGGATGGAAGTAGATGGCCAAGCTGTTTTATCGTGGAATACACCACCAGAAGGGTATTGGAAACATGAGGGCTTTACTGGTGATAATATCTGGGCAAACGGTGGTAAAGATGCTCCTTTTGATACCAATGTAAGTCCCTGTGTCTAGTATATAATCACTGTTAATATGTTTTCGTTGGTAAATTCTATTATATTCTTTCATAAATTCAACCTGATTACCACCAAAGTGACTTCGAGTAGATGAAACTTTACGGCCACATTTTAAATATATATTTATAGTAACACCCGGCACATTTTATCATTCGAGGTTTTCACATAGCTAACAATTTTGTGTGGTACGTTTGTATTTATTTATGGTTTGTTGAGTGAGATGCTGGCTTAGAAACAGAGAATCTGGGGTTGGCCGGGATTTTCCAGCGTGATTTCCCCCGGTTGGTGCAGAAAGGTAGGCGGTTAATTCCCATTCTATTTCAAGTGGCGTGGTTTCGATTCCCCTCCTGTATGTGACAAGAAGTAGGGTCGCCTGTCCAACCCCGTGGGATTTCTCCTGGTACCCCGGTTTTTTCACATTGCTAAAGACCCCTTCGCACCAAGCGAGTTATTCAAATAAAATTAATCCCGAAATCACATAGTTTGTTTTGAGTTGACGTTAAACCCTCTCTCTCATTGTGTATTTGTGTTAATATTTTTTTTTATCGTTTGTGTAACTGTCATCAAGAAATTTTCGTCAACTCATTTAAAACTATTCTCACACATTAATAAAGCATACTTTTTACTTCTAATTTTCAGTTTGGTTTAATATTAAACGTAGCTGTTGGGGGAAGTCGGGGATTTTTTAATGATGATTGGAATAATGGAGCAGATGGTAAGCCGTGGAAAGACAGTTCGCCCACAGCCATGATGGATTTCTGGACCAATCATCACCAATGGCAACATACATGGAATGGAGATGACGTAGCTTTGAAAATCAAATCTGTTAAAATGACTCAATATTAAAACAAACCATGGGAGATGCTCCTACTCCCCATCTGAAAATAAATAGATGACACATATTTTAATTGTATATTTATCTTTTGGAAAACATCCGGCAAATTCTTATCCGGCAAATGCTTATAATCGAACGTAGTTAAGTTTTTGATGTAATGAAGCTATACACCATGTTTCTTTACTCTCCCTTAACTAGATTCAAAGTTATCTTCTCCAAAAAAAATCAACCAATGTGACCCGTATGGGCAAAATGAGTCGCAATGGGGAAATTTTGAAAATTGAATTATTGTTATACTCACATTCTCCATCTCAATGCCTTCAAAATGATGTATGGTTGGTTTGAATCGTGCAAATATTGACCGAGCTGTCCGTTTGAAGCTATCCAATTCAGGAAAGTAGGGGATATTGAAATGCAAATACCTATGCAGGTTGTGATATGATAAATAGTCATGGACACTTGACATGCTTTAAGAGTATGTTCACAGATGAAGAACTCAGACAAAACGCAGATTTAAAAAAATGTAATTGTCCACTAAGTTTAATGGGTATTGATTCGTCGTCTGCAGTGCAAGAATAGAAAATTATTCAAATTCCTTACCAACATTTAAATTACAGTCGATATCAGATATATTGTTATAACTGTAATGGTGTTTGTTCGCGTCATTAATAATTCATTTAATGTATAACTTTAATCACGATACAAAAAATAGGATAATCCGACATAGTTTGGTAACCTCCCATCACCATTAGTCCATAATTACGAAACTAACACATTTGCTAATAAACGTATGGCGAAGTAAATATAATTGTGATTTTATCGATATATGTACGAAAGCAACAAATGAAACATAGCTTTCAATGCGTATGACGGGATTTTAAAACTGTAGTCTAATCTATTATTAATGCTCTTTTGTAATGCATTGTTGTTATTTTTATTGTTATCCTTCCTATTTATCACATAAAACAGTTTAATATAATATATTTGATCACCAAGTTATTGAAAAGAAGCATTGTAATGACTGTAAATGTTTATTTAATATCAATAGCGTAAAGTGCAACTACAGGTGGGGCAATACGTCATAATTTTAATGAATAACGTAAAAATCAAAGGGTGGATATAATCGACACCAGTACAGTGACTAGTGTGGGTGTACAACCAAATGTATGGAAACAAACCACAGAATGTAGTCTTTCTCTCTCTTTCTAAAACGGCCGGAATTTACGTCTTTTTCTATTGGAAAATAATATTTTGATACGTATATTGGTTTGAAATGTACATGTTGAGTTAAGCTAAATCCAGTTTGTGTTTCTCAATATTTCACATTTTGACGGTGAACATCGTACACGCCTTTTAGCAAAACGTTGTCACATGTTTTTTTTCTATCTGTCAAAGAGAGCGTTCAACCCAGCGAAAGTTTAATGTAGTTTAAGATTTATATATGCGCTTCTTAAATTCAGAGAACCGTGATTGGATTCTTCAACTCGACTAGAACAGAAGAAAACATTTGATAATGTGCTGGACTTAAAAGTTTGTTAAACCAAATCTGTCCACCCTATATTGTAAAAATGAATCAAATTTACATGGTTAGAGCAAACCATACTCGTAAAAAGAAGTCATAGCTTTAGGTTTGCAAGAGCTCCAATCAGACTGGACCTTTAGTGTTAAAACAGAACACAAACCACATTTTTTAAAAATAAAAGAAAAAAAAGTATTAAAAACAAAACACACTTTAACAAACAATACTTTATCTCAGCTATCCTCATTTATCTTGAATTTTTAGCGGTTAAAAATAACAACCACGATTAAATTTAAAAATTCAATGCCTGAAGTTGGCGAAATGTTTAAGTAGTAAAAACAAGTCATACCTGAAGAGACTTAAATAATCCCGAAGCCATATAGCCAGGCAGTTTAAGACTAGATTTGAGATGGATGTGTACGTTCCGGACAAAAGCACCAAATTTTTCCCAGGCCCCAAGTTCACAAAGCATTCTCAGACTTAAGTTGAGAATTCACTCAACTTTCAATCACTGCTTATGAGAAATATCTTGGTTCCAGAGACACAAAACTTTGCACATACTTTCTTATTGATACATTGAAACAACACAAGTTTTATAAAGGGCTATATATTAGTTAATATAATGTGAACAATGTTGAGTAAATTCTTAAACTTAAGTCTGAGAATGTTTTGTGGACTCGGGACCAGGTGCTATAATAATTTACTCATCTACCCGATTTGAGTCAATCTTTCGCGGATAAAAACAAACCATGATTTAGCTGGTAAAAACAAATAATACATGAACAGAAGTGGATAAAGCCTGTCATTACTATTTTAAATCATACATGAATTGGGGAGGTATATAGTTTATAGTTAAGGTGTTGGATAAAGCACGAGACTGAGGTTATGCTGGGGAAAGAAAGGCTGAAGAAAATAACCCGAGTGTTTTTTCTGAAGTCTTTCTTTCGGAGCATAACCGAAGTCGAGGACTTTATCTTGCATATAAACCGTCTATGTTTAAATGTACGTAAAATGAGAATATCCCAGAATTCCAGTAAGAAAAACCTTATATTATGTTTTCTAATGGAAAAAAACCTACCCTGGAAAAATAACCCGTTACAGGTTTAAAGGAAAACTTTCAGAAGAATTACCCCCCAATTCCCCGGTATAGAATTTACCCCAAAGATTTACCGTTAGAGTTTATTAGAGATAATAATAGGAAGCCAGACTTTAAAGTGGTGTAACAAAATCAAAGCAAAGAATTAAATGTGCACGTATAGACCGGAGGCTCAGCGCGGGGGGGGGGGGGGGGGGGGTCCATGAAATGGGCACAAAACCAGACCCAACTTTTCTAGAGTAAAATTTTGCGTAGAATACGAGGCCGAGTGGTAATCAGTCCGCCGTTGGGGCGTTTTCGAGATATTCGGGGTCAAAGGTCAAATGAGTTCATTTGCATTGAAAGTGAAGGCGCAGTCATTCTTGTATTATGAAAAGAAGCTGAAAATGATCGAAAGTAATCACAATTTCAATAAAATTGTAAACTTGCGAAATTCACCTTTAGTCTTAGTGACCCTGGAGGTCAAAAAGGTGAAATTTACCGTTTTTGCACTAGGAAGATTTAAAGCAATAAAATGTCAGCGTAAAATATAAAAACTAAAGCCAAACCTGTTCTAATTAATAATAGGAACATTTAAAATTTATCTTTAGGTGATCTTAGCACCGAACTTTTACGCAAAATTTTACTCTAGAAACGTTGGGCCTGGTTTTGTGCCCATTTGATGGACACCCCCCCCCCCCCCCGCGCTGAGCCTCCAGACTAGTAATATGCAAACCGCAATGAGTGTCGATCAATATTACTGAAAACAGTTTGCAGATATTCAGAAGGACTTATTTACGTGGCGTAAAAATTCAAACCAGTTAACAATGATTTAGGTCGATACGCATCACGTACCATTTACACATAGAACCCTAACCTAACTCTAAAACCTGTTTACCAACATAATGTAAAGTGAAATTGACTATCAGATTCTCTATCAGTTGATTAACTAATGTATTTTTTCAATCGAGAATACGTCAAAGTACAAATGGACTGTGTACAGGTGAAACAAAGTATAATAGGCTATCCAAATCTGTCACCAAATTAACTGAATCCATTATCAATATAATTCACTCTTTACAGGATCATTTGAAAAAGTGTGATTCCTTCATCTTTTTTTATTAGGAAAACCAGGTTCATTATTTTGTTATTGTCGACAGAACACTAAAAGCCAAATGGTCCTTAATTAATCTTTATAGAATGAGTTGAAAATATCGATCAAAATAAGATGAATGTTTTGTTATTAAGAACTGACACTAAAATGTAGCTCACATGCGAAACTTACGATGCCTGTCAACAATAAGCCCCGTCTGAGAACAGACACGAAGGTAGTCGACCGACACTTTTAATTTTCAAATCGACGATTTTAGTTAAAAACAACAAGTACACTTCGGAATTTGGAGACGTTGTTATTCTGCTTCGATTTAACAAAATTTAACATGTGTTCATTTAAGTCTTTGTCTGTATGGAAGATATAAAACGGATTGGAACCGCATTTGAAAATTTGGTGCCACGGTGGCTAAAAAGGTGAGACGCTGGCTCGCTAACCTGGAGTGGTGCAGGACGGAGGGCATGGCAATGACAGATGTGTAGTCGTTCGGATGGGACGCAAAACAGAGTAAGTCGTAGCGTCGCTGTCCGAACAAAATTTCCCTCATAGCATACTGTATGTCGTATATACCCGTATTTATTAGCCCAGTCGCCGCCGGAGCAGAACAATGGGACGTTAGAAAATAGTACGCTAAGTTTTGAATAGGGAGTAGAATGGGTAGTTCAGTGGGTAGTTCACTAACTAAGAGGTCCGAGGTTCGACCCCTTTGAAGGCCTAGAAAGTTCCACTTGTCAGTAGTGCTGAACAGGGCCTTGGCAAGGAAAAACCTCTACTCGTTCGTTAGGTCCTATCTACACGTATGCGTAAAAGACCCGCATGACAGTTGGAATCATAATGCATTGTACACCCATTATCCCGATTGCTGCAGTAGGACATTATTAGATTTTGTAAATGCAGCCATCGTTATTATTTTTTTCTTTTTTATTGTATACTTTCAGAACTCTAGTATAAATATATCTTTAATATACTTTTCCCACTTGTGCATCAATCGAATGAAATATCAGTCGAATACAATTATCCATACGGCACAATGATACCCGGCGGAAGTCCAATTGTCTTTAAATCAGATCATCCGTGCAATTAAGGTGCAGTGCGTATGTAATTAAATTTCGTTGGATTGATGCACTTTCATTATTCATATTTAATAATAATAGCCATCTGTCGACAGGACGGTCCCACACAGATCATCCGAACTATTAAAGTGCAGTTAATATGAAACTTAATTCCGTTGGATTGATGCACTTTCATTATTCATATTTGATAATAATAGCCATCTGTCGACAGGACGATCTCACACAGGTCATCCGAACTATTAAAGTGCAGTTAATATGAATCTAAATTCCGTTGGATTGATGCATTTTCCTTATTCATATTTAATAATAATAGTCATCTGTCGACAGGACGATCTCACACAGGTCATCCGAACTATTAAAGTGCAGTTAGTATGAAACTAAATTTCATTGGATTGATGTATTTTTCTTATTTATATTTGATAAAAATAGTCATCTGTCGACACACAAACTCCCACCCACATCCACAAGCCCTGCAAAAGAGAACAAAAATCAAAAAAGGAGAATATGGTCGTGGTTGATCGATTTAATATATTTTGCAAAAATATGCCTTTTGGGCCTATGGTGTGTGTTTGGGGTGGGGGGGAGGTATGTGTATGTGAGGGGGGGCTGGGTACCTTTATTATGCCTATTGATTGAAAGTCCATATTATTCTTGAATAATGTAACTTTCAATTGTTTTGAACTCGCCTAGTGTAATTGTATCGTCATATCTCGCGTCAAATGCAAGGTTGTTTTTTTTTATCGACCGTCCAAGTGCGTCATGATTTATGTATTATTTGAATTCTAACTCCAGCTGAAAACCACAACAGAAAAACAGAAATACAAAAATACAAAAATAATTAAATATATTTGGATAAACCACTATCATGTGTAAACTGTGTAGTAAACGATTAGTTGATTGATTGGATTTTTTTTTAAAGAGATGATGGGAAAGTAGGTATTGATTTCATTTAGCTTCGGCGTTTTACAATGACACGATGTGGGTTTCATGACGTAAAAGCATAAGGCGCGTTAAACATTATATAAAAATAATTCATTGAGTGTGTATTCATAAAGTTAAAAAGCATTACAGAAAGCAAAAGGTCTATTTTATTTTGTAAGATTTTTTTTACCGAATTGAATGGTTAAAAGGTGTGTTATACTTAACCAACTTTAAACCGGATAAGGATTTGCAAATGACCGTATTGACGATGGCCGGGGTGACCCGAATGTTGGCTTCTATCATTGTTTTGTGTAGCCAACTTAACACGTGTGTTTCTCAGATCACACACGGTCCTCCGGGGCCTTTTGAATACGTGCGCGGAAATTATTCGGATTTTGAGTCAAAGGCTATTTATCTCCAGGGACAATATTGCGAACGTGTTTGCGAAGAACGATTTAAGTCTCTGAAAGGCTTAAATCCTAGATGTGCGCCATGTTTCTGTGATGACGATTGTTATCTTTATGGTGATTGTTGTCCTGATAAAATCCTCTTTGGTGAAACACCGAATATCACAACTTCTAGGAAATATGGTTGTAGACCGATCAAATTTTATAAAGACGACAAAGACTATACAAAAGTAATCGATGAATGTCCAGAAACCTACACCAACCAGGAAATAATATCCAACTGCTATAATAACAATTCTTTACATTGGAAATATATTAAACCGGTTACAGATCCAAATACGAAACTAACCTTCCGAAACAAATATTGCGCCATTTGTAACAATGTTTTAGATACTTTTGCATGGTCAACAGAAACCGACTGCAGCAAGTCAAGCGCCTATGGAACATCTACCAATCCGGAAGACATTTATTTTACTGTATTAAACAGCAGCCAATGTTCACTGTCGTTTAAATCAGGCATAGGAGGGCGTAGCTGTAGTCCAGTTCTTAAACCATTTTATTCTCGGTGTAACGAGACGGGTCTATGGTGGTTTTACGATAAAGACGTGGAAAGGGCGTGTCATTTGTATACAAACGTTGTTGATGGAATATATAAAAATCTCTTCTGTCGTATTTGTAATGAAAACGTGTATTGGCATGATATGATAAAAGAATCCGATGCCTTTATTGTATTTGCAAGGTATAGTTTATCTACACTTCTAGATCTTAGGGATGATGACGAAGTTCAAGTTCCATTAAGAACACCATCTCTTGCATCAATTTCAGCCAATGTAGTATGTGGTGATGATGAACTGATGGATCCAGTATCGGTAAGAATACTTCGAACTTATTTAATGGGTTTCTTGTTTTATTTAGGATATTCTAATTCCTCGGAAACGCAAAGATTTTACTTCCATTCAGTGTTGCTTCCGTCTGAAATATTTGTTATTCTGTGAGCGAAGAGAACGCGAGGGGTCTAAGGTGTAATTATTTCTTGAAGATATTTAGGAGAGTCTATATTAATCAGCGTATTGTAAGCAATTACGTTTAACTTAAATATTATCCTTTTATCTAACAGGGGGCCAGTCAATTGTTTAAGCACAGGAGAAATAAGTTCACATAGTTTAGTTTCAGTTACGATCCGAGTTTTGAAGTTTTTGTAGGTTGTTGATTTGTAAGGTAGGCAAATTGAACAGAAGTGAATTACAGTAATCCAAGTTTGATAAAACAAAGACATACACCAGCATTTTAGTAGTGTCGATGTTAATATTAAATAAGTGGAAATTCTTTTTTTTTCTTATTACTCAAGTTAATATGAGTATTGAATTGAAAGTTACAGTCAAACAGGAATCCTAAATTCTTTACAGATTCAATCGGTTTTACTTTAACCAATAGAAATGTGATCATGGTGGACGGACTCCCGAATGTTATTGTTCCCTTTGTATATGACTTCTTTTTGTCGTCATTCATCTGTTATTCATATTTACAACACATGGACTTAAATTTTTCGGTTTCAATATTCACATTGGACCTGATTAATGCCAAATAAGTTGTGTATGACATGCATGTAACTGATAATAAGTTTCCACGAATTATATCACCGAATAAAACAGGTCAAAGAACGGAACCCTGTGGCACTCCATAATTTAGAAAGTAAACACTCTAACCCAACGAAAAGCGGAACTATTAAAGTATTGCTTTTCTGGATAAAATAAACACAAACATAACATCTTGGTATAAGCATGAATTAAAATTAACCGAATCCACACTCTGCACCCTTTATCAGTCAGATATTGAAACTTTAAATCACTTATTCATTTGCTGCAGACTAAACCACGAAATATGGAGCAAAATGCTAAAAACAATATTCTTAAAAGTAATATTATTAATATAACATTACGGGCATAATAATATCCATCTTGGGTATTCAGAAAAAAATGCGTCAATAACATTACAGACATAATACGACCTATCTTGGGTATGCAGAAATAGAATGTAATTTTACTGACCATTTTCTATTTATTTGTTCTTTCAGTGTGAATGCATAGAGAAAGCCTGTTCAGATCGAGAAATTCTGGTAGATGGTAAATGTCAATCAGTTTTTCTGAAGTCGAATAATATCGGATATAAAGTTTGTCTTCATGTCACCGGTACATTCAACAATAGCTTTTTGGTTCCCGAAGAAAAGATTCTTTCTAGATATGTTTTTTTAAATTTTCCTCCGTGGACAAATGCTACGGCCATTGTAACATCGGTATCCATTACACCAATTACAATGAAACTATGTACACAGGGCATTGTGGATATCGACTTAAAAGTCGGTATATCCATTATGTTTACATTTCCGGTTAATACAGACAAAAAACAAGTTGAACTCCTATCAAAAGCCCATAATTTTGGTGAAGATTCGTCTGGTGACGGCTTTAATATGAAAACTGTAGCAGTACAAAATTGTGACACAGACCCGATACCGAGAACAATTCCGATGGGAACCAATTGTATTTATATGAACCAGGCAGCTTTCATTCAGGGCATGCCATTGACACGGGAAGTTGCATTGCTTCTCGACAATGCTGAATTCCATAACTTAAACAAATTGATGACGTGTACGCAGGTATTGGTGAATTCTACACAAGTTGTGCATAACGTAATAGACAAGACTGTGACATTATTACATAATGATTTTACATTAACAGACGGTGAGTTCGAGTCGCGTGGTGAATATTTTGCTGTGTGTTCAGGCGATTATTTACGGCAAACTTCGGTCGACTCTTGTTTATCAAGTTCTTTATTAAGTGAGAATAATCTAACAAAATATAATGCTTTTAAACACGCGACTACGCCAATAGGAATAACATCAGTCGTATGCACATGTATTTCTTTGCTATTTCTGATCATAACCTTTGTCTTTTACTGTGCTATTAAAACCTTAAGAAACGTCGTCGGTGTCAATGTAATGGGGTTGATAGTGACCTTATTTATAGCCCAAGTCATCTACGAGTTTGGGTTAGAAATGACGGATTATCCAGAACTTTGTCAGGCTGTAGGAATTCTTATCCATTATTCTTGGCTGTCATCCACATTTTGGATGAACGCCTGCACCTTCATTTTATTTTTGAAACTTTCATACCCATTAACAACACAAACTTTCACGACTCTTCGTATTTTCAAGAGATGTTTTATTTACTCCACCCTATCGCCATTAATAATTGTAGGTATTACCCTTGGGGTAAATTATGCCATGGATGGTAATTCAGGGTATGGAGGAACCTATAGCTGTTATATTAGAAGCGTCAATGAAAGACGATTTGCCTTTGCTTTGCCTCTAGGGTTGTTAATTTTATTCAACATCAGTCTATTCAGTTACACGTTTATTAAGATACGTGCATCTTGGATAGACTCGGCCAGAAACAGGGAACATAAAATCAATATTTTAGCTTGCTTAAAACTTTCTGTTATTACTGGAGCTTCGTGGATTTTTGCGTTTGTGTACGAAGCTACTAATGCTGTTATATTTGCCTACCTTTTTACTATTCTTGCCGGGGCACAAGGTATTGTTATATTTTTCGCCTTCATTGGCAACAAACGACTTTGTTTACTTTTCGCTGTGAAAACCAGGGGGAAAGGCTACAGTAATTCTTCGGGTTATACAGCCCAAAGACAATATATCAAGAGTTTTGCAAATGAAAGTCCACAAACTAGTTTAACTCTTGTGAAATCAAACAGCGATCAAGAGAATTCAAATCGTAAAGAAAATGATCGCGTTTAGTCCAATGAAGTCCCACTTCCACTTTGGTAACGTCAAAATTTGATCAATGGCCAAAATCGATTTCAAATGTTAGATTTTAAAATATCCAATTTTTTGAAGACAAACTGGTGTATAATTTTCATGTAATGGTCTTCTCCAATAATTCGTTCTTCAACACCTGCTACTAATATTTTCTATTTCGAGAGTCTTAATAGAATAAAAATTGTGATATTAACAGCAGCCCTGAGTTGATTCTTAAAACAGTTTCAGTGATCAAGCAATGATCTTAAAGACAAATTAAGAGCAATGATAGGGCTGAAATGTCATATGACCAATATTGTTTCAAAAGTAAAATGAGGTTTAAAAGCAATTTCATTGCTTCATCGAAAACCTTGTATTGATTTTAAATGTTATTATGTAAAAACCTAAGTGAAAACGGATAATATCAATTCATGGGGTGCGTCTATTGATTTATAAATGAGAGAGAGAGAGAGGGAGAGAGAGAGAGAAATGGGGTTTAACGTCCACTCGACACAAACTAGGTCATTTCGGGACTAACATATGGTTTAATTTTATTTCAATAATTCGCTTGCGCGTAGAGGTCTTTAGCAGTGGGAGGAAACCGGAGGACCCGGAGAAAACCCACGAGGTTGGACAGGCGACCCTACTCCTTGTCACGTACAACCGGGGATTCGAAACCACGCCAGTCGACTCAATGACAGACTTTATGATACAGCGCGCGCACGCTAACCATTCAGCCATCCAACGAGGTTGGACAGGCGACCCTACTCCTTGTCACGTACAACCGGGGATTCGAAACCACGCCAGTCGACTCAATGACAGACTTTATGATACAGCGCGCGCACGCTAACCATTCAGCCATCCAACCCCCCCCCCCCCCCCGATTTATAAATGACTATAGTAAATATTTTCAAAGTTTAATTCTTGACTATAGTAAATAGTGTGATGTTTAATATATTTTACACTTTAATTCTCGACTATAGTAAATATTGTCATTTTTAATATATTTTATTGACTTTAATTATTGACTATAGTCAAAGGTGGTCACCTTTTCCAGGATAGCGAACACTATCTTTTACACTGTCCAAACTTCAATACTTTTCGACGAAAAAACATTTCTACATTACCTGATGAGTATAACAACAGCAAAACTCTACTCTACGGCTTGCATGACCCCACAAACGAAATTAATAACCTTATCTTTACAACAGTTCAATCATACTTCAATTTAACTAAACGATTTTAAACTATTATTGTTGTTGTTATTATTATTAACATTATTATTATTATTACATACTATAATACTTTAGGTGTATTCAACTAAGTAAGGGTTGTATATATTGTATATACTGCTTTTCATTATTAGTATATAATTTGTATTGTAAATAGGGATAGGGGTCTGACATAGGCATTTTGCCTGTTCCCCAATTTCCCATTCATTTATAGTGAATAAAATATGTTTATAAAAAAAAAATTATTGACTATAGTAAATAATATTGTCATTTTTAATATAATATAATTGACTTTTGTAAATATTTATTAATACATTTTATACTTTAATTCTTGACTTTTGTAAATATTGTCATGTTTAATTCATTTTATACTTGACCTTTGTAAATATTGTCATATTATATTTTATACTGTAATTCTTGTCATGTTTAATATATTTCATCTTTAATTTTTGACATATAGTAAACGTTGCCATGTTTAATATATTCTATACTTTAATTCTTGACTATGGTAAATGTTGCCATGTTTAATATATTAATACTTTAATTCTTGACTATAGTAAATATTGCCATGATTAATATATTTTATACGACCATAACAATATTACGGAAGCGTATAGGGGTCATGCAAAATTTTGTAGAAGACCTCGAGATCCTGCGACCCTGTGATACTTTCTCGAGATCACAATTTAATGTTCTCGAAATCCCCTAATAATTTTCTCGAGAATCTCCCATCCTGTGTTAACGATCTCGAGAATTCGAGTTAATGTTCTCGGGATCTTGCCATCCTGTGTAAATGTTCTTGAGATCTCGGATATTTTTATGTGTGCGCGTAGTTTTAACGTATTTTCAGCGCCCTACAACCTGTCGTTTCGGAGTCCCCCCCCCCCCAACACACACACTTTCCCGAAAACCTTAATAGCACGTTAGAGCCTACAGTTTTTAACGGATTTGTTTCAAATTCAGTGTAAAGCATTGGGGCCATGAGAGGACGGTCCCTGTCGCTTCTAGCGCACCTTATCGTTCTGGAGTTATTCCCCTTATCCGAAAAACTTGTTAACGCAATAGAGGCTACAGTTTTTAACTGATTTTGTTTTTCAAATGTGGTGTGAAGCACTAGGACCTTTCGATTTTCAGTACTCCGAAAACTTCTGTTCGAGAGTTACCCTCTTTGTATTTCTTTCAAATATGTGACGATGAGAGGACGAACTCTATCGATATTCAGCATTCTGTGACCTTCTGTTCCTTAATATAGCCCCTCCCCGCCCGCTCCCCGAAAGCCTTGTTCACGCCATAGAGGCTTCACTTTTAAAATTTTGTGTGAAGCTTTGGGGTCATGAATTTTATTGATATTCAATGGTTAGCGATCTTCCGTTCCGAAGTTATACTCTCCATTCTTTGAAAACTTTGTTTTTAACGGATTTTCGAAATTCAGTGTTCAGCGACAAGGATGACCCCTGTTAATTTTCAGCAATATAAGATTTTCTGTCCCAGAGATATAACAAACACGTGGACACGATAAAGATTAGATTTCTTGAAGAATCCTAGATCCTTATTCAATTTATTAAACAACCAAGTTTTCCTTTCGAATAATCTGCTGTTGAGACATAGATGTTACGTGGGCGTATCTCCACACTTTGCGTGGCTATCGTTCAAATTTCTTTTGAATCATTAGTGTCATAAGCAGAGGAACCCCCATTAATCTGGTCTGCCCTCTGTTTGCCCCCCGAAAAATTTTAGAAAATAAAAAAAAGTATTTGTGATACGTTTCGGTAATCAATACCTTCTACGGTGAATAAATCCCACATCCCCACTCAGTCATAAACTTGCATGTTGTAGAGCATTACCGACAGTCTATTTTTCAAAATTTTCTTGGCGAGGTCCCCAATGGACTCGCTACTTTGGCGCTCATAAGGGGAATTCGTTGAGGTTCGCAAGTCCGTTCGTTTGACATTTTGTTCTCTAGTCGGATAAATTAGTGATCAGGCGACGAACGGTATCTGGGCAGATCTATTTATCTCGACGATCGGTGCCTGACAGAATATTGTCAGACAACATTTCCGGCATTAGGACTCCCTACTTTGACGCTCGTGAGTGGGCTTCGTCGTGATTCGCAAGTCCGTTCGTTCGACACTTTACCTCATCGATCAGTGCCTGAAATACTGCCAGGCTGCATTTTCGGCAACCTGTTTTTCAAAATTTTCTGGGGGAGGCCCCCTACCCCTAGTTGAAGCTCGTGCCTTTGCCCCCTTAACCTTGGACTTTGCCCCAGCTTTGCCCCTCCAATCACCGACGGCTGGCGCCGCCACTGGTTAGAGCCCAGAGTTTTTCAAGATTTTTGATTTAAAACCAGCTCCGAAGCATTTGTGCCTCAAGACAATAAACTCTGTATCTAGCTTTATTCTAAAACAAAATATGGTCTGAAAACCATGCAAAACATGACATTTTCTATTAAACGTCGCCCAAACATTAAATTGAAATAATTTAACAAGCATGTCTGTAATTCAAAGCTAACGCGGTAGGCTTTCGAATTTCATATTTGGTGTGAAGTATTTGGGCCATAAGACGATGAATCCTATCGATTTTAATCATATTTCAAATTTAGTGTAAATCATGGGTACCCTATCGATTGTCCGTTTATTCTTTCATTAGTTAGCAGTTTTCCTTCGTAACAAATGTTAGAGTATTTTTTTTATCAAATTTGGTGCGAAGTATTTGGCCAATGGTTACATCACAACGTGGAGACACTATCATATAAGGTTTCATATTTACACAGGATGTCAATATCTCGAGAATATTAACTGAGGATCTCGAGAAAATTTACACAGGATGTCAATATCTCAGGAAAATTATCAGGGGATTTCGAGAACATTAAATTGAGATCTCGAGAAAATTACCAGGTGATCACGGGATTTCGAGAAAGTATCACAGGGTCGCAGGATCTCGAGACCTTCTACAAAATTTTGCATGACCCCTATACGCTTCCGTATATACGCTTCCGTACAATATTGTCATGTTTAATATATTTTATACGACCAGAACAATATTGTCATGTTTAATATATTTTATACGACTATAACAATAATTGTCATGTTTAATATATTTTTAAGATCATGTCAATATTGTCATGTTTAATATAATATACCACTATAATACTGTTCGCATGTTTAAAAGTTTAATATATTTATAAACTCGGTTGTCATGTTAACTGTATTTATAGACTTCGTCATGGACTAAAATAAATATTGTCATGTTTAATTTTTCATAGACTCCGTTATGGACTGTAATAAATGTTGTCATGTATAACATATAGTTCTACTGTTATAAACAACACCTCGCGTAGGCCCTTGGCGATTTTCAAGCCTGATTCAACCTATTTTTTTGCAGGGTGGGGTTGGACACAGAGTTGAGAAAATTAGATTAGGATGCCTTCAAAAATCCAAATCTCTATCGTGTTCACAAGCTTTTCCGGACACATAATATATCTGGATCAGAAAGTCCTAAAATGAGAAAAAATCAACAGGGTTCATCCTCTTCGATCCCGATGCTTCACAATGTTCTTATGCTTCGCACACGCAATTTGAAACAAATATCTGTTAAAATGCTTCACATTAAATTACAAGAATATAATTTAATAATTTAGTTGAATATATTTTGGTTAAATTTCTTTTTTTATTCAGACGCTTATACAGTTATGTCGGTAAATGGTTTTTTATGTATTCTCTGTAAGGGTCTATAGCCCTAGCGTTAATCCACCACTGGGTGTCCGATGACAGGGCAAAATCTCCCTTAAAGCATACAACATAGTATCCCGTCTTTATGAGCCTGGTTAAACCAATTTCATTTCATCATGTCTCTCCAGCATCGTCTTTGGAAACGCACTACTTTTATAAATGGGCGATTGTAAATCTAGTTTGAGAAGTTTACTTTAATCTCTGAATGTAAAAACATCAAATCACGACAAACAATAAACGGTGTGAATGATGTTCAAATCTCGACATCACTTGTTTTTGTAGGCTCTTTTATAACATGGAAGCCGTGGCGGCTCGGTGAGTAAGGCGCTGACTCGCTAACGGGGACGTTTTGGGTTCACTCCCAGTCTTGGTCGAGAACGTCTGTCGGGGAATTCTAGCATGGCTTCCCCGGCTTGTCAGTGGTGCAAGACGGGGGCTAACAAGCAACAGTGTCTGTCGCTCGGGTGAGATGAAAAACTGAGGTCGCCTGCGTGTACACATTGGTCTGCATGTAAAAGTATCCATAACAGTAGGCCGTAGCGCCGTTGTACGGGCAAAAACGTCCGTCATAGAAGACTGCATGGGTATACCAGTCTTCATTAACCCAGTTGGTGAAGAGACGTAGGACATCAAAACAAAATTCATCACTTTTATAACGTCTTTTATAAAAACTTCAAAAATTATAAAATGGTTAGAAAAATAACATTTTTATAAAACTCTAAATGAATGTGAAATAAATAAAAAATATTACACACCCATCTCAAACAATGTCATGATAAAGTATGTCCTAAATAACCAACTTCTTGAAAGTAAACAAAATATTTACACTATTTCCCCATAAGGCCGTTATCAAAAAATTAATTAAGCAAAACAGAGCATAAAAACTTTGCTCACACTACAAATTAATACAATATTTAGGCAACAATAGGCAGGATTTATAAATGGGATTGAATAGTATTATTAAAGGGACGTTATGTATGATTAGATAAAGAGCTAACAGTTGTCAATATAATAGTTAAAATACATGAATAGATAATGAAAAGGAAATATGTTGAAAATTTCAGTCAAATTACTTCATTCTGAGCCGAGTTATTGTCGTTACAAGAACAGTGTAGCATCAATTGTCATTGCTACATCATCCATTTTTACGTAAAGTTCTTGACCTCAAATCTTTTTAAAATCTGTTGAGTATCAAGGGTTGATTATGGTCTTGGTAAATTCATTAATGTCTAGTTAATAATTGAGATAACGCTTATGGCATAAAGAAAGACCTACAATAGGCAGATTTGACTCATGCATATTAAGACATTTTTAATATAAACAAGTAATAAAAATGAAACAACGATAAAGGCCTACACACACCAAGGTTTTTTGTTGGCCAAGAACATCAGCGACGAATAATCATTTTCTGACAAGTTTGTTTAAAGGAACGGTTGCAGAAATATATTAGTTAAAAAACACTGGTTAATTTGGACTGAAAGTCTCTTGGTAAAGATGAATTATGCAAGAGCTAAAATATGCCTACAGCCTGTTTATCTTTTGACATCAAATGTTATATAAACTATTATTTACATATTTATTCACATGACAAGCCTATAATCAATTCTCCTCACCATCGGATGGCCAAAATTTTAACGAAATAAAACACGGTCGCCATTTAATGATTTAATTTAAAAATGGCAAGTAGAGGAAGTACCGTTGTTTGATATAAACAATCTATGTCACATCTTGTCAAAATTTCAAACTATGGTAACTTTGCTCAGAATAAAGTAATTTGAATGACATTTTCAATATATTCATTTTGCATTATCTATTTTTGAATTAAAACAGCAAGAATGATCAGTTCTTTATCTAAATCTTACATAATGCATCTTTCGTCTGGTTAATTCAGTTTGCAAGTACCTGGGTAACTTTTTATCTTATTGATATGCAACTATCCATAAATTAAACCTGTTTATCTCCCTTTGATTGAAATAAACAAAGTTTTACCCAATTAACTAGGAATGTCTAGTCATATTAGTAACACATGTTAAAGGGGGTTAATCCCGTCAAACTAAAGTATTGAACTGGGTTAATCCAAAGTGTTATATCAATTAAGGATGAAACTCTTTTTCCATCGAATCTTTGTCTACTAAATTTATTTTCGTTTCAGACTTTCAAAAAAGAAATTAACAAATCAAATTAATTTTAAACGCCATGTTTTACCCAAATCAAATAGGCCATACACTTTAAAATTAAACACACAGATATATGTGAACATATAAAATATGAATATTATGTATAATAAATTATAATAACCTTACATCACAGTATAAATATAATATGTAATTATATCTTCAGCTGTCTGGCGCACCGGGGCTTTAAGAATTACTCAAATTTGTAAATTGTTTTGGTTTCAAATGATTAAAATATGATCAATAATATGAAGGCTGTTTATACGAGACTATCATAAGATTTCATATTCAACTTTTTTAAAACCTCATGAGTATTTTTAGTGTGTAATTTTTCATATTTCATAACCTGTTTATCTACAATAATTTCTGGGTAGCAGTTTGTCCAGCCTTGAGGGCATTGTCTATAATGGTGTATTGCAGCTACTTCGGGTTTCACGTATATACTGAAATTAAATTAAGACAATTATATTACTTTATTCAAGTGAGGTGACAGAGCGGTTTAACGTGTGCGCATTAGATCATAAGGTCTGTCATTGAGTTAAGTGGCATGGTTTCGAGCCCACACTTGTACGTAAGGAGTAGGGTCGCCTGTCCAAACTCGCGGGATTTTCTCCGGGACCTCCAGTTTCATGCCAGTGCTAAAGACCCATACGCGCAAGCGAATTATTGAAATAACATTAAACCGTATGTTTGTCCCGAAATGGCCTAATTTGTGAAGAATGGTGTTAAATCTCATTTCTCTCTCTTTGGTTTAATTTCATAAATTTACTCTACATGAATATCTGTACTTTATTAAAAATAGTCCCGAAATGACCTAGTTTGTGTCGAGTGGACCTTAAACCCCATTTCTCTCTCTCTTTATTAAAAATATCACCATTTCTGGGAAAGCTTTTGGAAAATTATACAATAAAGGAGGGTACTTACTAAGTAAAAGAACTAACTGGTGTAAAAGAATGAAAAATAGCGGTAACAACTCTGGACGGGAGATAAATGTATTTCTCACATTCCCATCTCGGTTTGGCAGATCTTAAATGTTGTTGAAAGAATATATCCGTATCATTTCTGTATCTACCCCAATTCTCTAAATGGAACTGAACATAGAAGTAAAATCCCGCAGCTGTAGGATTTTCACTAGTTAAATTCTGAAATGAGAATGAGAAAGTCACGTGACAACAGCTTAATTATTGTCAACACAAAACTTGAAGACGATTTCATAAAGTTTGCAGGGTATTCTTATACTGCTGTACTATGGAAAGGGAACGTCATGTCAAAAATCCATGATCGCTAATCTAT
Source organism: Patella vulgata (assembly GCF_932274485.2). NCBI lineage: Eukaryota > Metazoa > Mollusca > Gastropoda > Patellidae > Patella > Patella vulgata. The sequence goes on from NC_065881.2 coordinate 21,395,279, forward strand.
TCGCAAATACTCAAGGAATAAGTATAACAAGTTGTGCTACAATAACAGCAACAAGGTGAGTAGCCATGGGTATCAGATAAATACAACAATGATTGTAGATATGAGCAACTAGATTGCGAGTATACAATAGCCTTAATTATTCAAATTCTCTAGAATATTTGCTAAGCATTGATATGAGTCAAAAATAAGTTGCCAGGCGACGAAACATAAGCACACAGCAGCTAAGTCGTCCGGGTGTCAACAAGGGTTGTCGCAGTCGCATATTTTTTTTTTTTTTTTTTTTTTTGTCAGAAATGAAAACATTTACAACACGATCAAACCCGATTACAAGTAACAACCCATTTGGCTTCTAGTTCTGCCCTATTCTAATATTCAGCATAGAAAACATTTAATATCAATTTTCATAATCATTGGAAATCATTGAAAATTGACAGGCTTCTTCACTTCATGGCCTTAAACACTGTGTATAAAGAGCGTCCACAAGATATTTCAAAGTGACCAAGGGCCATAACCCTAGCACTAATAATGAAAGAGAGGGCCAATTTGTTGAATACGCACAGAATGCAGCCCTTTAGAATTTGATTGTATCCTTAAGGATATGGAACCATTTTTATATTGATGACCCAAGAATAACCAACAATTTCGAGGGATGGCATTCAAAATTAAACAAAGTATCCGTAAAGCACATACTTACAGTTTTATGGAAGTACTAAAATCAGAACAGAATTACACAGGACAGATTTTACCACTTGGAAATGGTGGTTTGTCAATACCAAAGAAAAGAAAATATATTCAGTGAGATAGAAAAATATAGGAAGAAGAAAGAAGATTATTAGCTGGTGACAAGAACTTATTAGAATATGCACATGCCATTTCCTATCTAGTCGGATTTTAGATATTTTTGTTGATTTTTATAAAGTTGAATATGTAGATTTTGCCAATAAAATAATTGTTAATAAGATATAGACTAGAACCCAATTGTTCCCTCCTAAGATATCTGAGAACAATACCTGCTGGCAAAGTGGGAACAAACCCATGAGTCATCACCATCACTTAAGGTTACAATTTCATATCTTTAAGTTATATTTTTAAAATGTATTAAAATAAAGCCCTAAAATAGATGGTATCTATAAACAGTCCTACCTTGTTAAAGAATAATCCTATAATTCACTATTGCCAGTTGAGAAATTGGCAAAATATCATTTTCAACTTCAAATTCAAACGTTTGAAGATAGCTATTCCATGGTGGGGAATATAACATATGATCGTATAATAGGGAGTTGACAACCTATTGAGCAAAAGACACAGAAATAATTATGTTTTGACTTTCTTAGAAAATATGAAATTGTAACTTTAATTAGATTCAAAGTAGGCATGTCCTAAAGCATCGGCAAATCAAACTGCCTATAGCAGAAAATGCTCATCATCGAACTCCAACCAGACAATCACCTGATGAACATCTACATTAACTTTGAACGTAGTATGCAAATCAGAAATGTCAGGTTATTGTGGTCAAAAAGTTGTGACAGGCACACGAACCCATTTTAACAGTCAACCATGCACCTTTTTAAGAGACAAGGGATAATAATGTAGATTTATGCGAAATATGATACTTTACTTTTAGCAGTTGTTTTAAAGTTAAGAAATGTTTTGGTATAGTAATTTCATCAAAGTCAGCAGCCATCAAATACTGGTAACCTCCCAATCTCTGGTGACAGTCTAGTATAGTCAAAGCTTCATCGTGGGAAACCTGGGGGTAAACCCGGTTAACAAAACCTCGTTGTACCGATCCTAGTTTTAAAAATACATACAATTAGTAAAACATAGAAATATTGGACATTGTCTTATTGGACAAATAGGGCCACCGCGGTGGCTCAATGTGTAATGCACTGGCTCTCTAAACAGGCATAAAAAGTTCTCGGGGTTTTTAGGCGTGATGTCTCCTTGTCAGTGGCTCAGAGCGAGTGGCATGGCAAGAAAGGTAGCATTAAAATCAAATCTCCACTAGGCAAACATTAAATGTGGGAACCGGAGACAAAGGTCTACAATACCTAGTAGACAAACCAATCAAATAATATGAACATAAAAAAACTAACAGATATTTACCTGGCATTTTTCCAGGTAAGGAATAGGGTTGTACTTCTAATAAACCTTCATCCACATAATGTCTAAATACTGTTTTAATATCGTCACCACAAGCTAAATCGAATACTAGTATTTTATCTACACCTAACATCTTCTGCATCTCAAACCACTCAATTAATCTAGATGGCTTTAATAGATGTCCATAAGCTACTTTCGCACAGATAGCTAGACCTTGCTTCACTTGCTTTTGATGTTTAATAGGTAAATAATCCACTGCATTATCACTACAGGCGGCTGCGGTTAGACTTATATTTACATATTTAACTCCCTCGCCAGTTTGTTGAACGTTACACACGTATTGAGTGGCATCATAGTCGGCTTGATAAAATAGCTGTGTAATTGCAGGAAGAAACTGACGATGGGCATGTTTATGATAAAATTCAGCAGGAGTTGTTAGCATAGATCCATCGGATCGTGAAACACAACATACAAATTTACCATATCCTCTCGTACCATCCAATCCTGATAAAACGATGTTTAACTGATTAGGAGATTCTGTGTCAGGACCTGCTATAGCTGATAGAAAGTAACTATCTTCTCCACGAACCTTAATGAAATATTTATGTTCCGTTCTCGGGTTTTCATTTGTTTTCGAATTCCAATTCCATTCCGTTGTAATGTTAGCAAAGTATGGTTGTTTCTGAAATCAAACGCCAGTTTTAAATGTTAACAACCTGCTTCTAATCAAGAAGACATCATAAATTGAACACGCTCTAACATGGCGGTCAACTGAGCAATGGTTGATTCGCTACAACACAGCATAATTCAACAAAAATCATTTTCCAGTAACATATTCATGCTAAAGGAGACACATTTTATCTTTTTATGTATTTAACTACCGTAAACATAAAAGTACTTGTAATTTATCGACTTTAATCCATATTATACTGTTTACGAAGGCGCATCCGGCTAAAGGAGGGGATCACGGTGGTTAAAGTGGGTAAGACGCTGGCTCGCTAGCCGGGAGGTCGGGTGTTCGATCCCTGCATTGGCCGAGAAAGTTCATCCAGATATTTAACTTGCATACGCTTTTAAAAATCAGATTTTTTGTGCAGACGGGTAAAGTGAAAAATTAAAATTTAAATTATATAGTGATTTGGAAGATAAAACCTTTTTGCCTTCTAGCCGGCAAAATAAATGCCTGAAATTCCATTATTTTTTTGTCTGAAGCCATTCCGGATTGGGTCATCAATCATTAATTGTATCATCAATTTTTCGAAAATAGAAATTTCTTTAAATTGACTAATATATAAAACATTTAAAATCAGTGTAACTTAAAATCAGTGTAATTTAAAGGAGATAAATGGCTAATATTTGGCACCTAGAAATTGACACAAATGGGTCGTAACGCATATAATAATGTAATATGAATGTATATAAATTGATTTACATTCAATCGTTTCCCTTTTTTACTCTAATTTCAAGTCAGTTATGTTCGGCGAAATAATCCAAAGGTCTCAATCGAATGGCAGTCACTAGCATCTGGTTATTCCAGTCTATGCGGCTGTACGGGCAACATTTACCTCACAGCCCATTACATTACGTATGCCTGTATTCATTAGCCAAGTCATTGTAGTAACTTAGGACTTGGGCACTAAATCAAATATTTTGTTAATATTTATTATGTATCTTTTATTTTTTCTGTTTTAATATAAGCAAATACATTATAATATATTTAGTGACTACTTAAAACTGTGTGTTTTTCAGCTTGTTTTAAAAATAATTCAGAAAGACAGGAATTTCTACCAATTTTGATAACGACCCATATACAGTATCCAAATACCGCCAATAACTGTCGATAGGGTTCACCCTCTACTATAAAACAATTCAAATGATAACAAGATGACTAGTCATCACCATCCCGCGCCCTTGCACTTGTTTGGAAGGCATACTTCTTGGAATATCAATAGGACTAGTCAGAAGATCCAGGGTCGCTACTCCGTGTAAGGTTTGCACAACAACCTTTGTCTACTTAAATCAGCTGCTGTATGTTAAACATTAAGCTTATAATAAAATAAAACCAAGTACGAACAATCCAAACCATTAGACAAAATTCGAAGTCCTAAAAAAACGGTATAGGCAAAATAGTGTAATAAAGCAAAATAGTGTAATCAGCAAATGGACTGTTCACCGTGTACAAAATACACGACAAACAGTGGTAACAGGTGTCCGGAAGAGTAAGCTTACCCTGCCAGGCGCCACACCCGCCATAGCTGCATCCAAACTATTAGGCGAAATCTCGGTATAAATCAGAAATTAAAATACTATACTAGGTTGATGTTTGTACAAAGTTTCAAAAAGATTTCTTGAACAGATAATGAAATATGGTCTGGAAACGAAATCGGGACGGAAGGACGGACATCAGAAAATAAAATAATAGATTGATGGATTTAAAAGTGTTATAAAGGTATCTTGAGCAGTTTCTTATGTGCTCTAGAATAATAATAATATACCAAAAAAAGTCAAATGTGTTGTGGTAAGAACTCAAAACTCATTCGAAGGAAACACAAAATGAATAAATTCGAGGAATTTCTAGTTAGCAAAGGGCACAACTACTACCACAGGTTGACTTTTGTACAAAGTTTCATGAAGATATCTTGAACAGTTTATGAGATATGCTCTTGAATAAAAATGTGTACCAAAAAGTCAACTTTGTTTCCATGGAGACACACAAACTAAATCCATGAAATTCCTAAATAGCAAAAGGCACAACTACTGTTTATGAGATAAGCCCCGAAAACGAAATCGGGACGGACGGGCGGACCCTATTTCAATATCCCTCCCAAATTCGTTCGGCGCGGGATAATAATCAAGAGTAGGCGTCAACTGCTGAAGTCAAGATTATTTAAAATCAGAAGCCCTCTTAATGATATCAGTTATATCAAGATTGTTTTGCACAGAAACAGCATTACGTCTATTGGTGTAAGAAGGAAATACAAACCTGGACTATATAATAAATAAAGAGTTCACATAGCGAAATTGTTTTTATACTTTTGTATTTGTAATGTCAGTTTCGCTATTTTGAAAACCACCACAAGATTAGAGGTAATTTAAAAGAGCTAAATCGCTAACACAACATTTTCCTTAATATTCGAATTTAAAAACACGAATTAGAATTAAGCATTCGTCCATTTCAGTCAGTACTGATGTTGTTACATGGGATCCTAATATCCAATATGGTTTTTGACTCCATGTGTAATGAACAAAGACAATGCGAAAGTAATTAGCAATGGCTGATTCACAAACGACTATGCAGACTTGAACGACTGCCGTTCAATTTGGACTCTGAATGTATTTCGCCGAAAATAATTAGAAATTTTACTATATCTTTTTTTTTTAAATTTAATATAAATCACTTTATATACATGTATATCCATATTACATTAACATCTGCATAAGATTCATTTTGGTCCATCTTAAGGTTCCAACGAATACAGCCATACACCTTTAAAGACTACATATGTAACATACAATTTATATATTTTTCCCTTTGATAAATTTAAAACTGAACATACTAGTGTAACAGGAGGAACATGAAATCAAATTTCATTGACCAATTTTACCAGATGTAAATGTTTTATTTATTTCATACCCCTCTACCTTTTTTATACTTGTCAATATATAAATTTTAATATGATACATACATGTATACTTTTTACTTGCAAACTATCAGGGGATTTTAAACCCCTTTATTTATTATTATCTGGTAATTATATAAGATTAATAAAAGGGTATATATTATCATTTTAGCTCCAGATTACATAACTATCTATTGACATACACTTGATCTAGTTAAAGTTGCGTCTATGCATTTGTAAGGCGGAATAAGAAATGTATTATATACTTAAACACCGTTCGTTGTATTTTTAACTGATATTAGTTATAATCTAATGTCAAGGTATTCTATTTTTCTACTAGTAAGTATGTCTAGAATTGTATTGCTGATGTATAATTATATACATATTATAACACAAGAAGAGGCAAATTTGTATCATAATATATAAGTAAAGGTGTTTGACCTTTTTGTGAAAACATTAATGCGTATTCATCCGTGAACACAGATGTACTTGTACTTAATCTTCATATCAAGTGAACTCGTTCAAAAGCATTTATAAATACATACCCATATTGTGACGAACTGAGCCGTAACAAAGAAAACTAAGTTTAAAATTCCCAATAGAACCAACACCTTTTTATACCGCCGTCGATACCTTGGAAATTTTGTCATGTTTGTTTTCTGCTCATCTGTAATGGAAAAATGATATCTATTTATGATGACATTACTTAAGGTTCTAGCTAATGGCTTTCGTTAAAATCCAAAATTCCAACTTGTAATTCTAGTATCGATAACCCCAGTCCTACTAATCACTAACAAGAACTGGCAAAAGCGGAGGGGGGGGGGTGAATAAATTTCGAAATATTGCAAAAAGTGACCAGCAAGGGAAAATATATATAATACAATATAAATAATTAAAAATATGAAATCTGTAAGTTCTTTACTTAAAGTTTCATGTGGTACTCCACACTCATCAGAAGAAAAATACAAATGAAGTTTGATTACACGAGGCATGGTAACGGTTGACTGGCGTGACAACGGTAGACTGGCGTGACGTCAACAGTATACAACAAAACATAAATTATTTAGGAAAGATATTACCGAATTATAAAGACACCATATCCAAAATTTAAAAGATTTCATCAAAAAGTAACAAAATTATGGATAAGTGAAATTGACCATAAAAAAGCTCATGTCGATCCTTGGCAAAAATTTCAATTATGCATAATTGTTTTAGTTTTGTATTAAATCATTTAAATTTTGGATACAACGTCTTGACTATGCTACGTGGTCCCATGGGTTTTTAACTCCTGATTTTCACCCCATGTGCCCACGTTCATTGTGAAGTAAAGTTTGGTCTCCATGGGGTGATGTTGAATATCTTGTGTCTAAAATATTCAGCCTACAATCAAGCCAAACATCACATTATCAGAGCCATTTATGTCGCCAGCAAATTCATGGGTCAAGAGTAAGTTTTCATTGCATCTCAGTATGTGAATATGGCCGAATCATTATCGATATATTTGAAGATAATTCATATCGTGAGGCACGCTATTAACCACCAGATAAATAGGTACGTGTTCAAAATCAAACCTGACCTACATCATAATTCTATGTCAATAATTTGATTGTGCGTATGATTCTTTACCTGAGGAATGAAACCGAAGGTCCCGGAGAGAGTCCATGGGGTTAGGCCACTCGACACACACCCCACTCCCCGCTTCCCACCAATTCAACTTTCACATTAATGTACTGATGATATCAACTTTAGAAATTCAACTTTAACAATATCTACTGATATTCCTTTTAGAAATTTAACTTTCACAATAATCTACTGATATTCATTTTAGAAATTTCAACTTTCACAATAATGTAATCTCCAGATCCTTAAAATGATAATCAGCTACTTTAGTATCAAATAAGTAATAAACCCTAAATTAGAAGATAAATATATACAACATACACTATATGCCACTCAATATTCCTCGAGACATTCCTGGAGCATTTTATCAACAATAGTTCAAGACGTTTTCATACTGTCAGTCGACCAGCACACCCCTTCGATACAATTCAATGGAAAATTATACGAAACGCTGTTTTCTATTTCCCGAGCACCCGGTTTAATGTGTATACCACGAACATTCATTGAAAGCTATTGTAAATAAAAACGGACATTTTGTTTTTCTGCTAGTGATGAAAATAATAACCTATATTTTATAAAGATGTATAATTTGATCATGCGTAAAGGGATAGTAGCCACATAATGACATCGCTACAATGGGTTTGGTTTTGCTACAGTAAGACATTAAACCCCCAGTCGGCAAACCTCAGCAGATTCCCGTACCCTACATCTAGCGTTTGATTCGTAGAATCCGCCAAGGTTTGCCGAATGATGTGTGCACTACCAGAAATTGTCAAACCTCGACATTATAACGATGTGCAAGAGTAATTCAAGTTTATATTCTCATTTATCGCGCAAATTGAACATGTAGGACTAAACATTCTAAAATAAACGTCTAACAGTACCTGTGGCATATAATATATATATATATACTTACAGGTAGGTTTATCCATGTAGACCTACCTGTAATTAAATAATTAGCTCACAAGAGACAATCTGGTGACTAGATAGATGCAGCTAAGAAGTCACGTGACCTGAAATGGGCGTTTACATTACGTGACGTTCTCGATGAACCGTTAAGTTTCATTTGCCTTCGTGTTTATTGTTTATTTCTTCATCTTGGGTGTAATTTGACTTCATTTATTTAACTACTGTATACTATTACATATGCCGGTATATCAGATTCAAAATTCTAACATGCTATCGTCTGATTTCTAACTTCTATTCATGTAATTTCTAACATCTATTCATGTAATTTTAACTTCTATTCTGTTATATTCTAGTATAGTAAGAGTCGTGTGAGAACTGATCAATACGGCTAAAGGGAGATAACACCATTTTACTTTAGTAGGTTAACTTCAAAAATACGAAACTTGTATTTTAATTGAGAACTAGCGTTGTCTGGTGACTGGGCCGCCATGTGCTTGGCACTGTTGTAAAATGTCTGTTGAATAAAATGTAATAGAAGATGATTAAAAGTTGTTTGTTGGACAAGATAAGACATTGAACAAGAAGATAAAACCCTACCCCCCAACATGGTGGAGATGTCAAAATGCCAATTTGTAAGTAGAAGTAGGCCTAATGGACCCAGAGGAAACTTTGATTTATTTTCACGAAGATGAGCAGCCATTTCCAACCATGTTTCCTCAGCATGGCCGACCACCCGCCACATCAACGCCGGGTCCAGCATCTTTTCCACAACAACAACCTGCACCACCGTCTGTAACGACAGTCCCTTTTCAACATCAACAATCTGAACCTCCAACTACAGGTATGTCGGCGGGTTCGTTGAAGAAAATTATCAAAGACTTTAGTGGCTATGTGCATGATGATTCTAGAAGATTTTTGTCAGAGCTATTATCTTATTTCTTACTGTCGAATATCCAGACTGACAGTCCGAGAGCCGTTGCAGCTTTTCATCTTCATTTGGATGGCCCTGCGAAAATCTGGTACGACGCTTTGCCAGTCACACATAAAACCAGTTTTGCGACAATCAGACAGCATTTTGAAAAGGAGTACTGCAACAACCAGCCATCAGTTCTTGCAGAAGAGGCAGTTTATGATAATTTGATGCTTTATCCAGGCCAGATGCTTGAAGAGTACCATTCATTGATCTTACAGAAAGGCACCAGACTGAATAAGCCTGAGAGGGAAATGACTTTAAAATTTATTAAGGCCCTTCCATCACAGCTAGCATTTTTTGTCCGAACACAGGCCGGTCAAGACTGCACATTCCGAGGTGCACTTCACTCTGCTAAAATTGGTGAAGCGCATGGTTATAGAGCTCCAACTACACCCAGTGTCATGGCTGCAGCAGCACAGATGGATTCGAGTAACACTGCATCACACCCACCTACCTATGGTGGAGGCAACAACTCTGCACGTAGACCCAACCGCCCACAATCCCGTCGTTGTTATAAATGTTCAGCCTGTGACCACTTCCAGTCTAGATGTAACTGGAATGGTGTTGATGTGCCTGACCCAAATGTTAAATGCCAGTTATGCTACTATTATGGCCACGTAGCCAAGAACTGTTTAACTCTTCCTAGTCGAAAAAAATCATTGCTCAAGTGTCAACTATGCGGTGAAAGTCATTCTGCAAATAAGTGTCCTCAATTAAACTAAAGGCGCCTTAACCTAATGCGCCACCCTCAGGCGGTACAGACGATAAAAAGTGCGCAGCAGCGTGTGAAGATGCTATGTTGTTTGATAAAAACTTTATGTTCTTACAAGTTGTCATTGGCTTACTTACAATTTCTGCATTTTTAGACTCTGGAAGCTCCATTAATGTTATGTCAAAAGATTTTTATTTGAGTTTACCTCAGTGGGTTATCCTTAAATTTTCACCTAGTAATGAAACTGTTTTATTAGCCAATGATCAGCCTATTTCAATTTATGGGACTGCTACTGTTAATATATCTGTTAAAGGTTCAACAATTGACACTATATCTGTTTATATTTTTGAACATGCTACACACCCTTTAATATTAGGCACAGGGTATATGAGACACAATGATATCACTATTGATTTTAGAGCAGCTAGTCAGTTCACTGGTGTTAAGTCAAAGGTTAAAGTTAAGAGTAATGTTACTTGTTTTATTCAGCCTAATTCTGAGTGTGTTATACAGGGTAAATTATGTAAAGGTATACAGATTGGAATGCAAGGTGTCTGCACGGGTCATAGCGAATTGTTAGCTAAAGGTGTATTTGTTGCCAGATCCGTTGTACCTATAAAAATACTTAACCCTGGCAATGAGGTCGTTCACATCACTAAGGGTACAATTCTTGCAAACTTTAAACTTGTCGATAATTCATTCGATATTTTCTCATGTTCGAATATCCAGCAGCAGACAGATTGTAAGTCAATCAGTACACCTCATACCCAAATATCTGATAAAATACTTGATAACAATAAGTTAAATAAGTTGAATTTTAACAATAATCATGATTTGTCTCAGCAAGAAAGTGAACAACTTTTGTCATGTTTGTCTGACTTTCGAGACATCTTTGTGACAGATGAAAATCCTGGACTTGGTCTTACTAATCTTGTTCAGCATAAAATTCAGTTAAAGTCAGATTTTGTGTCTAAACATCAACGCCCCTATAGGTTACCTCCAGATAAAAAAGAGGTATTAAGACATCAATTAGATAAATTATTAGAGCAAGGTATTATTGTTCCTGTATCTGAAACTGAGGAAGTACCGATTACTAGTCCTATTGTGCTAGTTGCTAAGCGTAACAAACCCAAAGTCGACCCAAATAATGTTACAAAAGCGGCAAGCTTATCCTCATATCGATTTGGTTGTGATTTTCGTTATTTGAATAGTCAAACTAAAGATTTTAGATATACAATTCCTGATTTACGCCCAATTATATCACATCACTCGATTTATCTTCTGGATTTTTCCAGTTGCCGATTTCGGAAGAGTCTACTAAGTACACAGCCTTTAATACTTGTTACGGTACTTTTAAATTTCTTAGACTTCCAATGGGTCTAAGAACAGCGCCTAATTCATTTCAACTTTTGATGGACAAAGTCCTAACTGGTCTTACTTTTATGTCAGTATTGTGTTATTTGGATGATATTTGTATTATTTCTAGTTCTTTTAATCAACATTTAAAAGATATTAAGGAGGTATTAGATAGATTGAGACAGGCAGGTTTAAAACTTGGCCCCTCCAAATGTAAATTTGCACAAAGTAGTTGTGTATTTCTCGGACATGAAATATCAAAAGATGGAATCAGACCACCTAGCGATCGGCTGGATATCCTTATGCACTATAGTGTTCCTAAGAATAGGAAGTCTTTACAGCGAGCCTTAGGCTTATTTAACTGGTTTCGTAAGTTTATAAAAAACTATAGTGCTATCACATCACCACTATATCGTCTTCTTAAAAAGGATGTTCCCTATATTTGGACTCAAGAATGTGATTCCGCTTTCAGTGACTTGAAACAATCTCTTAAAAATTCTGATGCGTTGGCATTTCCTAGATTTGACTTAGAATTCAAACTTTCTGTGGATACCAGTAGTAAAGGTATAGGATATATGCTTCTACAGAAACATGCAGATGGATGTGAACGTGTTGTACGTTTTGGATCTAAAGGATTGACCAAATGGCAACGGTCATACGGGCCCACCAAATTAGAGTTACTTGGTGTAGTGACTAGTGTTTTAGATTGTAGTGACTATTTAAGATCCAGACATTTTGTTATCGAAACAGACCATCAAGCTTTAAAGTCCTTGCACCAGAAACAATTCAGAGGAGCTATATATGAACGATGGTTAACCATTTTACAGTCGTTTGATTATGATGTTGTACATAAACCAGGGACCCAGATGTGTGTTCCAGGTGCGCTTTCCAGAATGGATAAATTTCATGAAGAATTATCCTCCAGTCCAAATGAGGACGACCCATTCTTTGACTATGTAACCGAGAAACCCACCCAGGCCAGATTTGTCTCTAATGATGGAAAAGTTGAAAATGTTTTCCCTGCTGTTAATTGTATATATCCCGATGAATATGATGCTGATTCCGAAGAGTATTCTGCCGTCCGCCTTAAGAAATCTAAACTTGTGAAACGCCGAAAGAGATCCGACAGGGATTCGTCATCGCTTCCACATTGTGATCACTTGGGAAATTTCGCTAAAAACTCCACTCATCATCAAACAGTTCAAACTGATTGCTTTATTACTTCTGATATCGCTAGTTCTACTGATCCTGATATAACTACGCATAGTGAGACTGTAGTTACAGAGAATATTGCAGTACAGCCTCCAGTTCATGTTGATATGTCTTTAGATTGTATCAAGGATTCTCAACAACAAGATTCTACACTCATCCCTCTGATTCAATATTTAGAGAATGGGACTCTACTAAAATCTCAACGCCAATCGAGAGAAATTTTGCTACAGCAATCTGATTTCGCATTATTTGATGGTATTTTATATCATTCTCGTATAGCTAAAGCCAAGAGAACTAAATCAATGTCACAATATCAGTTAGTTCTTCCAGAAATTTTAACAAATCATGTGTTAAAATTATTTCATGATTCGCCGATGGGAGCCCATGGTGGAATTCATGACACTATTGATAGAATAAAAGAACATTATTATTTTCCTCGATTAGCTACCATAGTTAGTGATTACGTAAAATCATGTCACGAGTGTCAAGCACGAAAAATAACCAAAGTCCATGTGAAGAATAACATTATAGCCTATCCGTCCCCATCAACGCCCTTTTCAGTTTTGCAATTAGATTTATTTGGACCATTGCCATGTACCGAAAGGGGAAATAACTATGTATTTACAGCTATTGATATGTTCTCCAAATTTGTTTATGCTGTACCAATTCCTAGCAAAGATGCTTTTACGGTTTCCGAAGGACTATTTACTCTATTCTGTACATTTGGTGTATGTGATACTTTGATAACAGACCAAGGATCGGAATTCACAGCTAATATAACTCGTCAGTTGTGTAGAATGCTACAAGTTCCTCAAGAATTTACTCCAGCCTTTGTTCATCATTGTTTAGGTGCTTGTGAGCGTACTCATTTATCACTTGCATCACAGTTAACGCCTTACATGAATAGTACATGTAATAATTGGGATTTCTATCTACCTTGTATTGTATTTGCATTGAATAATTCTGTGAATTCTAGTGTTGGTTATTCACCATTTGAAATTTTGTTTTCACACCGACCTAAATTTCCACTTACTAATCATGTACCTTCCTTAGAATCTTATCCTACCGATATGAAGACGTACGTACAACAAAAACATTTACAACTTGAGGAAATTCGTACCAAAGTTTTGGATAACCTAACCAAATCACAGAATGCCATGCTGGATGTTGCTAATCTGAATAAAGGCTCTGCTAATATATCAACTGGAGATTATGTTTATTTGAGAGACGATACCAATAAACCAGCTAAAAAGCTAAAACATCAATATACAGGACCTTATATAGTGACTGATAAACCTACTGATCATATGTTACTATTATCTGATCCAGTGACTCTAAAAAATTTCTCTAATCCGATCCATGTGGATAGAGTCAAACCGGCTCATATTAGAGTGCCTACACCTACTCATTTTTTTACAACAATCAAGAATGTTTCTCAAAAGACATTTATTTCGCGAGGATGTCAGACTGTCCAAATTACTGAGATTGTGCCTCAGAAGCCTGTTATTACTGATGCACATGTAATACCTGATAACCTTATAGAGACACCTAAAGATGTGATAGACACATCTATTGTGCCACCTAATTGTGTAAATCCTAACATTCCAAACCCTCCTGATGATCCGATTATTCAAATAAACACTTCGGAGGTACGCCCTCAACGGGTTATACGTAAGCCAGCTCGATATCAAGATGAAAACTTTATTAATCCGTCCAATATTCAGCTTTCTGATAGTGATAAAAATAGTAAAATCTAGAAAGTTATTGCTCAAAGACAAACAAGTGCTGGTATTGAATATTTAGTTCATTTGGTTGGTGAGCCTTCGCAAAATGCTATTTGGCTACCGCCCAGTCGTCTCAATTCTAAAGCAAATAAGTATATGTCAACAAATCCTCCTCCATTTGTGTAATTTTGTAGCAAAGTTTGTTTTATGTTGCATTGTTTGTTGCTCATATGAATAGTGTTTGTTTTGAAAAGTTTAATATTTGAAAATTTGATAGTTTTACTAAAGATGTGCACAATTTCTTCATGAGTATAGGTTTTCATTCTGCATAATATAGTTTGTATTGTCACATATAAACATTGTATGTCACATAAGGTCTATTCACTTGGTTGATGACATCTTTGATTTTATTGATAAAAATGCCAGTCTTGTCCTTATATGCATTATGCCTATAGTTTGCTCATGTGTTGACTTGATCAGTTACAAAAGTGGATAGTTTTTCATATCATGGTTATAATGTTACTTGATGTATTGTTGTCCAGATTTTATATGCTTTTGACATGTTATATTAATATTTACTATATTATTTCGCTGGCCAGCACTTTTAGATATAGTAGTATATTTAGTTAGACATAAAAGTCATTGAAATTCTTGGTTTCACATCATCATATATTGTCTTTTTATATATTTCGTTAATATTAATTTCGTTCCACAATATTTTGGTCTAAGAATGCATAAATTTTTATCAACTTTAAGCGAGAAGGTAGTCTAGATTATTTAGGCCTGTCATTGTTTTAGTTTACTTAATTTGTGTCTGGATGTAGGAGACTGTTATTTAATTGACAACTTGTTCGCTTAAGCAAGCGTGGTCTTCAGCACAAGTTTTGTAACGCTTGGAGGGCATAAAATACGGTAATGTTGTAGGGGGGTCAAATATGAAGTAAATAACCACACCAAGGGTTCAGTAAAACAGCAATTTATTACCTTATAATAAAAACCCTTTAAACTGTAAACAATAAATCTGTAGATAATAATTCTTCCAATACCAAATACACACAATTGATACGAATAAATGAAACTATTATTATAACTATTGAAACTTTAAATATAAAATCACTACCAAGGTTGAATGAAATATTCAACCTCACACTACAAGATTCTATAAGTAAGTGACCAAGGAGATAGGAAATACAAATCCAAGAAACCTTTGGGTCAAAGGTGAAAATTGAATCCCAGTGACCAGATGATGAACTCGAACTCACTGGTTAGAAGAGTGTACAGAACAGGATAGTTTAAAGATGCATTGATGTGTGACATATTACTTAAAATTACATTAGTATTGTGATCATATTAAAATACCCATAAACTAAATAAAATCACTCTACCACATACCCCCTCCCTTTGGGAAAATGTTGTCCCTAACATTTAAAACTAAACCATCAAACTAGTAAAACACATCCGGGAACAGACTCTTACACAAAGATGGTAACGAACTTAAAACAACTTGTAACCGATCAGGTGATAAGCTCATGAAATCAGATGGTAGTAGAGACTTCGCCAACTCTGCTCGGAACTGTGGAGTAGAAGCTACTGGGTGTTGCTGAGACATGACGTAGTCGGTATACCGGGCTGGTTGTCTTCTCTCTCTCCCCGATCTTCTGGGAGTAGGATCTTCTGGCAAGTGTGATTCCTCTGATGTCTCTGAATCTGAGACTGATGCTGCAAGCGTAACTGCATCATCTTGATGTGAAATATCAAGCTCAGGTTCTACCACATCCCCTATGACCTGTGACTCTGCTGGGCTAGCTGGGTGCAGGAAATCTGCACTTTCCACCAGATACACAAGCTCATCTTCTTCACTCTCTGCCTCTTCCGGTTCCTTGATTTCGGTTTCTGTCACCTTTGGTGGTTGAAATTTCCTTGGCTTTGGTGTTGGACCCCTATTGATTGGTTCGATCGCTGGGAGACTGCTGATGGGTAAAAGGTGGTTACGGTGGAGAGTTCTCTTTCGGTTGCCTCCTAATTCCTGCAGCTCGTATACTGGAATGTCTTGATTTGGTCTTCTGAGGATCTTGTATGGCTTGTCCTCCCACTTATCAGCTATCTTATGTCTGCCCTCCTTAAATGCTAACCTCTTTACTAAAACGGTATCGCCAGGCTCCAAGGTGTTAGTTCTGGCTCGTAGATTGTAACGCTTCCGTTGTTCCTGCTGTGTATCATCCACAAGGGCTGAAGCGGTTAGGTACGCGTACTCCAGTTTCTCCTTCAGGGATTCTACGTAGGCGTTGTAGCTTTTTATGGCCTCTTTACGCCCCACGAGTCCAAGCATAACGTCTACCGCCAATGTCGGTTTCCTACCAAACATCAACTCATACGGAGAATACCCTGTCGAAGAATGCCTGGTACAGTTGTACGCATGCACCATAGGTGCAACGTAAGTTTTCCAATCAGACTTCTGTTCAGGATGCAGGGTACCTAACATGTTGAGCAAAGTCCGATTGAATCGCTCACATTGACCATTCCCTTGTGAATGATATGGTGTGGTTCGCGATTTTTCCATTCCAGTAAGTTGACACAGCTCTCTTATGACACGTCCCTCAAACTGCTGACCCTGATCGCAATGTATCCTTTGGGGAATTCCATAGTGAACGACAAAGTTTTCGAAAAATGCCTTGGCTGTTGTCTTGGCTGTAGTATTTCTTACTGGAACAGCTTGCGTGTACTTGGTGAAGTGATCGGTGATGACGAGAATACTGTCATAGCCTCCACGAGATTCCTCCACACACATGTAATCCATACACACCAGTTCTAGCGGTTGACACGATGTAATGTTAATCAGTGGACAGGTTGATGGTACAGATTTCATCCTGATGCAGCGAGAACAGTTCTTTATGTAGGTTTCTATGTCAGATGTCATCTTCGGCCAGTAAAAACGTTCTCGAGCTAGACCAATAGTTCTGTCCCTGCCTTGGTGTCCCATATCGTCATGGATTCCTACCATCGCCAGATTCCTGTAAGCCTTTGGAAGCACCAGCTGAAAAGTCTCTACTCCTGATACATGGCTGCGTCTATATAATACACCAGACTGTAGAACGAAGTGTTCAAAATCCCTGTATATAGCAGATTCTTCAGGTGAGTAGTTACGTCGCTTAGCTGGTCTACCTTCTTGAATATCATGGTTTAACTGGGCTAATAATGGATCTTCCTTCTGTTTCTTCTCCCATTCATCGTCTCTCACAATAGGTGTTGTAGATGCCGTTGTAGCTGGTGTTGCTTGGTGAGACATGCTAATGGTTTGTACAAATCCATCTTCTAGGTCAATGTTCTTCAAAGCACCAATTACATCAGAGTCTATTTCTTCAAAATCTGGTTGTGTCGTTCTGCTCAGGGCATCCGCATCTATATTCTTCTTCCCCGCACGGTAATGGATGGTAAAGTTGTAGTTGGTTAAAGCAGCTAACCAACGGTGTCCTGTGGCATCTAACTTCGCCGTGGTCAAGATATAAGTCAGAGGATTGTTGTCTGTGTACACCGTGAAGGTGTTATTGAACAGGTACTGATGAAATTTCTCTGTCACTGCCCACTTTAAAGCAAGAAACTCCAACTTATGCGCAGGATAATTCTTTTCTGATCTTGACAGACTTTTACTGGCGTAGGCAATCACTTTCTCCATGCCATCCTTCTTCTGGTAAAGTATAGCACCTAAACCATGTCCACTAGCGTCAGTGTGAAGAATAAATGGTTGAGAAAAATCTGCATATGCCAGGACTGGTGGTTCCACAAGAGATCTTTTAAGCTGGTCAAATGCTCGTTGTTCTTCTCCCCATTTCCATTTATTGTTCTCTTTGTCCTGAGCTGCTCTCCCCCTCTTCTTTTTAGTTGGACCTCCAACTAGCAATTCGTTAAGTGGTTTTGCTGTCTTGGAAAAATCCTTAATGAACCTCCTGTAGTATCCTACAAAGCCGAGGAAACGTCTCAGTTCATCTGTATTGGTGGGAGTTGGCCAAGAAGTTACCTTGTCTGTCTTCTTCGGGTCAGTACATACACCCTCTGCTGAAACGATGTGACCTAAATACCTTACCTTTTCTTTGAAAAACTCACATTTCTTGGGTGATAGCTTGATTCCATGTTCCGCTAGTTTACCAAATACTTGGGATAACCTCTCGATGTGTTCTTCATGGGTCTTGCTGAAGATGATTAAATCGTCTATGAAAATGGCACAGATCTTCCAATTCAGGTCTCCTAGGCAATCTTGCATAAGTCGTTGGTAAGATGCTGGCGCATTGGTAAGCCCAAAAGGAAGTCTTTTGTACTCATAAAATCCTAATGGTCCCACAGTGAAAGCTGTCTTTGGTATATCTTCTTCCTCTATGCTGACTTGGTGGTAACCAGACTTCATGTCAACTACAGAGAAATACTGCGATCCAACTAAGTTATCCAACATCTCCTCTATGCGCGGTAATGCATAGGCATCACGAACGGTCTTCTTGTTCAGCATCCGGTAGTCTACACACATACGAAGCGATGAGTCTTTCTTCCGGGCTAAAACTATAGGTGATGCATAAGGACTGCAACTTTGTCTTATAATACCAGCTTCCATCAAGTCCTGGAGATGATCTTTAACCTCTTCATACATTGCAGGTGGTATTCGCCGATGAGGTTGCTTGAACGGAACATCGTCAGTAAGATTGATCTTATGTTTCACCAAACTGATGCTACCAATGTCGTTGTCTCCTTGAGAAAATATGTCTGACCAACCAAGAAGATAGTTCTTGAAAGACTTGAGCTGTTCTGCAGTTAAGGCTGATGATGAAAGATCGATGTTATCAAGAAATGTACCAGTACTAGATGTTTCATTGGTAGATGTGGTTGGTAAAATACTGTTAACCGATGCCTTTCTCACCAAGTCAACTATCTGTAACTCACAGAGGATGGTATGAGGATAAATCCTAACTGGTGTCAATGACAGATTGGATAACTGCACAACCACTTCTTTCCCCTCTTCATCAGGATACACCTCTAAAACTGTAGGTGTCACTTCTACTGAAGATGGTATCAGCGAATCAGGTGACCGCTGAAAAAACAAGCGTTGACGACGAGTTATATTCAGGCTGTCAATCTTTCCAATTAGGCAGATGGATCGGTTGCTGCTCAGCACAATTGATGAATCCTCTGTACATTTGACTATTCCTGCACTGTTCTTGTGTTCTTTCTCTTGTACCTGCATACACCTGAATGTCATTGTCCAAATATCTGGTAAATCAGATTGTTGCAGAAAATTATGACCCTCAGCTAGCAGTTGGTTTAGCATAGGCTTCAAAACGTTGGTTCCTACTAGAGCTGGTGTATTGCTGTGGAATGGCGTATCAGGAACAACAAGAAACAAACAATCGATGGTCTTTGACTTTAAACTAGGTATCTGTATTGCTACAGAAACGCATCCTAAATATGGCAAGGTATGTCCTCCTGCACCTTCTATCACTATCAGCTGCTCAAGTGGCGTTAAAAAACAAACCTCTGACTTAAGGTGTTTCTCAAAAAATGACAGGCATACTGTAGAGATGGTAGATCCTGTATCTAATAACCCGGAACATACTTTATTGTTTAATTTAATGACTGTGGTATTACTGTGTCCAATAACATTCTTGGGACTTAAAATATTCATGTCTTCTGGCTGTCCCTCGACAGAGACATCTTCTAGTTTAAATCAGGCAGTATCATTCGACAACCTGGCGCGATATGACCCCATTCCCCACATCGGCGACATCTGTAATTGTCAGCTACAGGTGAAGGCTTCTGGCGCTGCTTTGACACTGTTGCAGGTTGATGACGTGAAGATGGTTTTGGTGTTGACATCTGAGATGGTGAAAAGAATGATGTTGGTTGTCTTTCCTTATCATTTTTCATCTCTTTCATCTCCTTCTGCAAAGAGTGCACTGATGCAGTCAAATTAGCTACCAGTGTCCGCAAATCATCCTCTGCTGGTTGTTGCGCCATCTTCATGTGGGATCTTACACTGTAAGCCTTTTCTGTAATTTTTACAGACTTGTTTCTGTAAAACGCCTACAGCGCAGGTCTGTTATCCTGATTACAGACACGAGTCTGTTAATATTTAAGAAATACAGAATTTCGTCCGTAAATATGACATACGGGTGTTTAAATTAAAGTGACGTCATCGGTCTTCCTGGGCGCCATTACTGCGAAGACCGTTAGTTAGCGGCAAAGAGGAATCCCTCAACATCGAGCACAATAGTTGAACACTACAGTCAATACCAAACATTGCAGTTTTAGGTAAGTATACAGTAGGGACACATCTTTGTTTGACATAGATTGATTCTTAGCATTCGTAAAAATGTACGGTAACTGATTTATGAAATAGTAGGAATAGACTCTTCTACTTCTAGACAAATGGACATACATGATACTCACATACACTGTCACAGTGTTAGTGTTAGCACAGAGTAAAAATACACTCTGGTGTTAGTGCTAGGCCTAATATTTTTTCGCATTGTTTTTGGAGGCTTCAGTTCTAGTTGAGGCTACTCGGATGACATAATAATAACATTGATATAGAAAAAAAATATATGAACTATGAAGGGCTAACATTTCTGGGCTTCATTAAGTTCATAGTCTCAGGTCTGTAGGCTAGGCCTACCACTGAAAACCATTATTAAGAATTTATTGAATTGTCAATGCATTGTCTGGATAATGATCTTTAATTTTTTATTTTACTAATTTTTTTAGGCACAGCTTATTGCATCCTTGAGTGTCATTCCTGTCATCTATAGAGTGGGCTACCCAGCCTTTCTCTGGGTTAGTAAAATTTTTTCAAAGGTAGGCCCTACCGGTAAAGAAAAATTATAAGATTGAACTTACTGAAGATAATAATTTTGGGAGTTGAGCGCATTGTTAATGAAAACCAACACTTCCTGCCCACTGCTTGGACCTTGAAATTTGAGGGGTGGTTGGACGAATGGTCTAACCATGGAGCTTATATAAGATCCATGGTCTAACATCGGCCTTAGTTAGGTCAGAATGAAGCCTATGTCTTTGACTCAAGTGGCGTTGAAAGGAGTAAGATTGCCTGACTAACCGTGTTCATTTTTCTGGGTCGTTCGTTTTCCTCCCACTGTTTATAAAAGACCTACGGTTAAAGCGATTATTGAAATAAAATTCTATGTTTATTAGTCCAAAAATGACCTAGTTCGTGTTGTGTGTGGATGTTAAATCCCATTTCTCTCTCCCAGCTTGAACCTTGGGGTAGGTCTTATTAGCAACAGGTGAATCCTATTTTAGTCTGCTTTTAGATTTACCTGTCATAGGTGCAGAGTCGCCACTGCTTAGTCCAAAAATCTGATCAGAAACCCAAGATGCGGTAACGATAGAAGAAAGCATGGGTTTTAACCCGGAAAGCAATGGGTGTTACGTTAGTTACAGCTACTACCAATATGAATCATGATCAGAAAAGTTCAACCTAACTTAAAGGAGCTAAATCTGTATTCTTTGGCCCCGAGAAATGAACACAATGGGTCGCAACGATAATAATCTATTATGAATGTCTATAAACTGATTTACATTCAGTCGTTTCTGTTTTTAGTGTAATTTGTAATCAGTTATGCTCGGCGAAATATGTCCAAATTGAATGGCAGTCTGGTTATTCCAGTATACACTGATAGTATTTGTGATATGTTTAGTCTGCTGGGGGGGTTGGATGGCTGAATGGTTAGCACGTGCGCGCTGTACCATAAAGTCTGTCATTGAGTCAACTGGCGTGGTTTCGAATCCCCGGTTGTACGTGGCAAGGAGTAGGGTCGCCTGTCCAACCTCGTGGGTTTTTCTCCGGGTCCTCCGGTTTCCTCCCACTGCTAAAGACCCCTACGCGCAAGCGAATTATTGAAATAAAATTAAAACCATATGTTAGTCCTGAAATGACCTAGTTTGTGTCGAGTGGACGTTAAACCCCATTTCTCTCTCTCTCTCTTTAGTCTCCTGTTTGTGGACATGAAACTTCATTTTCTCGCACATTTAGCTCCCTTTTCCTTAATTAAAATGTGTTCTTTTGAAATGGATGTCATAAGAAACAACCTGATTGAGAATATTTGTTTTGCAGGTGCATTTTTGAAATTAACCCAGATAACGCACAGAAATCATGAAAAAGAGGAAGACTCGAGTGTGCCAAAAAGTGGTATAACTAATCACTAAACTGTCAAACTTTAAATGGACGAAGTACAGTTACAACAATAGCAACAATATACCGGTACTATACGACGGTATAGATGCCACATTTTGGTTCAAGGTGCTTTAAATTCTGGACCACGGTTTGGTTAACATGGTACAGATATTTTAACTGTCCATTTTCATCCGATGCAGAATACTCCCCTGTAGTTCATGTGACAAGAAGGAGAAAAGATGGCTTTCGGCAATGAAACATGTGTCCCGCTGAAAGTACATTCCCCTCCGGCGAACCACAAATCACGGATATAGGAACATTTTGAATCAAAAACGTCAGATGGAAAAGCAGTGGCTAGGGAGCTGGAAACACGTCCAAGAAGAAATACTGTGATATGTATCGTTGCAACCTATGATGCAATAATGTTCATGCATGCAAACTTTAGGGATAGGCCTATTGAGTTTATGGTTAGTTTTTATACACCAGCACATAGTGTGTATAAAATAGGTGATAAGGGACCGAGCCACAACCCTTTTATGAGTGATACTTTGTAAATGAGACTTTAAACGCACTGCAAGAAATCTTTTTAATGAATCTTCTTAATTAAACTTGATCTTCTTATTGTACTTTTGATAAGATGTCCGTTTACTTTAATGGAAAAATCTTTTGGTCATTTAATTTGTCCATCAACAATTTGGTACATTTGTAAAATTATCCTCAGTTCATTTTGTCTCTAAATATGCGGCCGTGTTGCATAAACATTAAAATTGTGTAACTCTCATCTACACATTTCATTTTGGGACTGGTTCATTAACTTTGTCAGTAGTCGAGTTCCATCTAAATTTTTATCTACGAGACTGAATCAATTTATGCCATTCTCACTAAGGAATGTACATGCTTAGGCAGAGTTATTGTGGAAAATTTAATGATATACATTTTCAAACAGAGATTAAGCTAATCATTGAAACAAGCTGTACATTTAAGGTGGAATAATAGGAATTCTGCATTGATGCTGTTCTTGTTTTAAAGTCATGATACTTTTGGGGTTCAATAATTGTTAGATTTTAAATTGTTCATTTAAACATTTAGAATGCAAATTCATTAATTCCAAAAATTTGAATGATTTCATTAGATCATGTTTTACTGTTATAATTTACTTTCATGTTGTTGATGTTTTAAATAATAGATTTGAGGTAAATATTACAACACCTTGGTTAAGATTTTAGAAAAAGATTTGAGGATAATTCTATTGTAACACACTGATTATATATTTGTAGAATAGATTCAGAATGTTGTTGTTCTACTATAAAAAAAATTCATTTGAATATTATAATGTAAATGTTACATGTACAAGAATTTGAATGGATAATTTCATTATTGTTAAATTTATATTTTGTTGCTACCCATTATTTGATACATCCATGTAAATTTTCACATACATTTTTTAATTGCTGGGAATTTTTGTTTGCTTGTCTTGTGAGAACTTGATAAATATTTTGGAGAGTTATTTCCCTTGTTAATAGGGCAACAAATTCTCTTTTTTTTTTTTTAAAGTCGTCACTATTCCATGTACAAATGTTCATTATTATTAATGAAGAATTATGAAAGGAGCTTTGTTTTTGTTGAAGTATACCACCAAACTGCTTGACAGCCAAAGAATATGTTAGATCTCTAAACATTCTCCATATTGTAATATCAAATCTGCTCTTGATCAAATGTGTTAAAAATATGAATTTGTGGTTGACAGGTTTTTTTTTTTTTAAGGCAGTTGTTAGCTTTACTTACTGACAGTAATCTCCAATTTCCAGTATTTTCAGGTCTTTTATTATATCTTAAACTATCATGTAAAAGCATTTTTGAGGAATTAATTGTATCTTATATTGTTTTGAATAATTAAATTCTGTTTTAAATCTTAAGTAAATGTCTTTTTGATGCTTATCATACCATAAGTTTTTTACAGCTGTAAAACATTTTCCGTAAAATTTACGAACAAATGGCTGGCAGCTAGGTTGCCAATCTTTGGACGTAATTTTTACGACATGTTCGTAAAAATATATTTACGGTGTGTCGTAATTTTTACGTACATTGGTTGGCAACCTAGCTGCCAGCCATTTGTCCGTAAATTTTACGGAAAAAGTTTTACAGTGTAGAGCCGGCTTAGGATAAACTGAGAATGATTCCGAAACAAAATTCGAAATACCAAACTGACAAATAAGTCCCACAATCAATACACAAAACTATTCAATAATGACATCAATATTCAATCCCAACCCTCAATATAAATCAAATAAATATATAAGTGCAGGTTGTTAGTTAGTGATTAAGTGCAGTGGTATAAGACGGAAATGAAGACGGAAAAAAATACAGATCAGAGTGGAATATATACTTCAGAAGACAAAAACTTCCATATAAATACAAGAAAATATACTTTTCAAATGTTTAAGTACAAAATGAAAAGTCGAAACAAAATAGACGATGATGAAATATCAACACAACAAGAATGCTGAAAAATCAAAACATGAGAATAAATTCATACAAACTCAAGTCCAAACTTCAATACACAAAACTTTCAATCAATAATCAACTCAAATGTAAACAAAACCTTTGAACTCAAACACAATTTCAAAAACAGAAAATTTTCGAAGTTACAATTTCAAAAATCAAAATCCAAAATCTGAAAATCAAAATCCACAAATTGAAAGTAAAGACCAAAGTTAAATTTACAAAGTCTGAACCTGAAAAAAAAATACTAATTCTGAAAAAACAAAATGAATTCTGAAAACAATCACTAATTTTTAAACACCAATTTATGAGTACTGTATGATGTTATTGAATGTCTGTAGTGTGTACTAATGTTTATTTCCTAATGTAAATGTAGAATATTGTTATTTTAAAACAAATCTGTATGCAAACTTACAGGAAGTGAATGAAATGGGTAAACAGGAAGTTGCTAATGTAGATGAATAGGAAGTAGTTAATGTAGGTTAACAGGAAGTAGCTATAAATAAATATATGTCAACAGGAAGTTGAAAATGTAAACAAAATGGCTAAAGTTTTACGGACACAAAATTTCAAATGCTCTAATTTTCACTAAATAGCACTTAAATGCAAATAATATAGGTTTACTGAATACCCAGCAGAAAATATTATTTTCATATACTAATTAATATAGTAGGCTAATTACCTAATAATTCTAAATCTACTTAAGTAAACAAATATATATAATAAAGCTTATTGTAACTTGTAAGGGAGATAATTCACATATCAATACATATATGAAAATTAAATATATTTTAACGAACCTTATATAGATATCCTCATAATGATCCAAATATGAAACACAGAAATAAAAACACACAAATAAAGTTAATGTCACTGCACTACCACATACGATCCTTCAGGAGATTTCGCGAACGCGCACGCGTGTGAGCTCACTGTTGAGAAAATTCAATTCACACCATTACTGTTTTTTTTCCATATACCATAAACCATTACTATTACATCTTATCGGACTCCAAATGTTGTACACCTTGTTAGGTTTCAACTGTTGTAGTCCCTTATCGGGCTCCAAATGTTGTAGGGGGTCAAAAATTAAGTAAATAACCACACCAAGGGTTCAGTAAAACAGCAATTTATTACCTTATAATAAAAACCCTGAAATTATACAATTACAGTATAAATAACATAATCCAACATATAAAATCAATTCATTCATATTCATTAAAATAATATATTACATATTAACACTAAAATCTCTATTCTAACTACTACTTTTATATATACTTAGTCTATATAAATACTTTAAAGGGAAACTACCTCCTGTTAACCCGTATGAAATATACAGGCATAATCTAAATAATCTTACTAATAATAATAATGTTCTTACCCATGAAGGGGTTTTTAATAAAGTAACCAGAGTCTGGAACAAGGTGAAGTACCTTATAGCTCTGTCTGTAATAAAATATGGGGTATTTGATATTAATTATATTATTAAAGCGAAATGCTTTAAATAGCGTTACTATTATTACTATTATAAACTGTATGCCTTGTATTTGCAGAATGTAATTAACAAAAACCAACATGTCCGCCAACTTTAACAAAGACAAATAAAATATATATAAACTTATAAAACTGATAAAACAAATAGCCACACATACCTTTAAACTGTAAACAATAAATCTGTAGATAATAATTCTTCCAATACCAAATACACACAATTGATACGAATAAATGAAACTATTATTATAACTATTGAAACTTTAAATATAAAATCACTACCAAGGTTGAATGAAATATTCAACCTCACACTACAAGATTCTATAAGTGACCAAGGAGATAGGAAATACAAATCCAAGAAACCTTTGGGTCAAAGGTGAAAATTGAATCCCAGTGACCAGATGATGAACTCGAACTCACTGGTTAGAAGAGTGTACAGAACAGGATAGTTTAAAGATGCATTGATGTGTGACATATTACTTAAAATTACATTAGTATTGTGATCATATTAAAATACCCATAAACTAAATAAAATCACTCTACCACAGTAAGATGAATTACCGCAGCATATTAAGTTATAGTTTAATCTAATCCATAAGTTTTGTAATGTGTTATAGTCATATATTGTTATTATACGATGATATTGACAGTCGACATGCATGACTGATTTATCACGTGGTTGTGCAGGTCCCAGAAAATTCCAGGCACTCGATGCTATTTTATGTTTCTTTATTAAGATAGTTTATTGATAATTATTGTCAGGTGCTTGATTGGTTTATTTATCCTTTTCAGTCAATCACCACCAGCACCTCTACTCTAATCACCATCACACCATCACCACCGTCATCATTATTTATTAATATGTAGCCTATGCGAATGTCTCTAGTCTTGAAAGATCTTCGATCAACTGTATAAGATTTTGAGATGTATTAAACCTGTTACCAAATTAAACAATATTCTAAGAGTTTTGGTGCATTGTTGTTTGTGCCCTACACATGTAATTTCTAACTTCTGTTAGCTGTTCAACATGCAATCTACTGGTGCTGGAGACCACAAGTCAAGTGACAGTTGTGCTGATATTGATATACATGTGCAGAATCAAGTACTGGTAAATACACTGTTTAAAGGTTTGAAAAGAGGTGTGAAGGACATAAATCAATTGATTGTTGATAATACAGAGATTGCAACTGTTAGAAAGCACTACTCTGAATGGATGACTCTTTATGATAAATACTTAAGCTGTCATGATGCATATTGTTTACATTTATCTAATGAAGATAGAGCCGCGTATTATGATGATTTCTTTGAAGATCCTGATGTGTATTTATCAAATTTTATGTCTTCAACTAAAAATTGGTTTGTTCAAACTGAAGGCATAGCTACACCTACGAAACCTGTATGTGCGAAAGAAAAATCTGTTCGTTCGAGTCATCGTTCTTCACATCATAGTTCTTCACATCATAGCGATATTTCCTCATTAAAGTTTCATGAAGAACAAAAGAATTTAGAACTCTCAGCTAAAGTGGAGGCATTAAGGCAAAGAAAAGACATTGAAGCTAAAAGACTAGAATTAGAATTTATTGAAAAGGAATTAGACTTGAAAACGGAATTAGCTATTTCACAAGGCAAATCAAAACTGTACGAACGTTATGCTCCATCGTCAAAGTATGAGGCCTCTAGTGTTGTAGGCGAAGTTAAAGAAAATACAGACTCTAATGTGAAAGTTAAAGATTCTAATGACATAATTTCTTCTGACGCACGTAATACAACATAGACAGGACTGTTCGAGAAACTGTTAATACGTGTAATGATGATAATTCTTTTGATAAACTAACAATTAGACCTACACATAAACAATGTGAATTTAATAAAGATGTTAGCCCTTTTGAAAACAGGCCTGACAGTGTTTCGGCGAACTTGGTACCTGATCAAATTTCGACGCCATGCAGGAGCCTTGTACTCTATGATTAAACATATCAAGAAACCTAATACAAGTATTCAACCGTTTGATGGTAATATTTTGGAGTATCAAAGATTTATTAGACAATTTAATTCTGTGATCGTAACAAATTGTGACACTTATGATGAGCGCTTGAACTTTCTTGATCAATTTACATCAGGAGAAGCAAATAAAATTGTTCGTAGTTATAGTTATCTTCGTGCTGACAAGGCGTATGATTGCGCTTTGAATCAACTACAATCTAGATACCGGTATGGTAATAGTGAACTGATAGCGAATGCTTTTATAGAAAAGGCCTTACATTGGCCAGTTATCAAGTCAGACAATCCTAAGGGTTTAGATGACTTTGCTTTATTCTTAACAGAATGTCTTCATGCAGTTAAAAGTATTGAAGCGGTAAACATTTTGGAGTACTCTGAAAATATTAAAAGAATTCTACAAAAATTACCCTATTTTATTCACGATAAGTAGAGAAACATTGTTCAGTCTACTAGAGATAAAGGACACAGTGTCCATTTTGATCAACTCGTGGAATTAATTAACACTGAAGCTTTGAAAGCTAATGATCCAACATATGGTAAAAAAGGCCTTGTTGGGTGACCGGTTATTAAGCACACCAATCCGCAAATCACAAGTACAAGTACATGCAAATAGACCAAAAGGATCATTTGCTATTCAACAAGTAAATTCAAGGCCCAATGAACAATCAACTTATACAAGACCTTATAACACAGACATAGCATTTACCAAGCCATGTTGTTACTGTAAGCATCACTCGCATTCAATGTTTGTATGTAAACAATTATCATCTTTACCAGAGTCAGTGAAGAAGGACTTTGTTAAATTTGAACGTTTATGTTTTGGTTGTTTAAAACCAGGTCATATTTTGCAATTCTGTAGTAAGAAAACTAAGTGCCCAAATAATGAGTGTGATGAAAGTCATCATCCTGTATTACATGATAATAAGAACAATAATCAAACAAAAACTGATCAAAAACCTGTGGTAGCGAGTACTCTTAGTAACGATATGGAGGCCGGAAACCATAATGATAGCTCATGTACAATGGCAATTATACCTGTTATGGTAAAAACAAAGAATGGTCATAATGTTGTTGAAACATACGCTTTTCTAGATCCGGGATCTAACGTTTCATTTTGTACTGAAAATTTGATGCGACAGTTGTCCTGTAATGGTAAAAGAACTAAATTGACCTTTGACACTATGGGTTCTACTCATACTTTGAATTCGTTTGTTATTCATGGTATGCAAGTGTGTGATTTGACTTTATGTAATACTGTTGCCTTGCCAACCATTTATACTAAAGACTGTATACCTGTTTCACATGATCATATACCAACTACTAATGACCTTAGTAAGTGGCCTCATTTAAGTGGAATTGACATTCCTGTTTTAAATGCTGAAATCGGGTTATTAATCGGCAATGACGTGCCCAATGCTTATTCACCGATAGAAGTGAAAACAGGGCCATCTGATAGTCCGCGTGCTGTATTGTCGTCTTTAGGTTTGATTATTTGGAATCTAATTAGAGATTCATCTAGTTTAGTAAATACTGTTAATAGACTTGATGTGCAAGTTGTTCAAAATTTTGAAGATTTGCGAGTATTGGTTCAACGAACAACTAAGTTTGATTTTCCGGAAAGATCGATCGACGATGTAAGGGAAAATTCACAAGAGGACAATGCTTTTATAAGAAAGGTTAATCAGACAATAAATTTTGAAAACGGACATTATACTATTGGTTTGCCTTTTCGAGACGAGCATATTTTATTACCTAATAACAGAGTTGCAAGCAGAGTGTCGATTAAATAGTCTTCAAAACAAAATGCGCAGAGAGACTAATTATTGTAATGACTATATTAAATTTATGACTAAAATTATCTGCAATGGCTATGCAGAAGTGGTACCAGATAGTCAAGTCAACAGAGATGATGGGCAAGTGTGGTATATCCCACACCATGGTGTGTATCATCCAAGAAAACCAGGCGAGTTGGGGGTTGTTTTCGATTGCGCAGCCATGTATGACGGTATATCGCTTAATCGGCAGCTACTGCAAGGTCCTGATATGACCAATACATTAACATGTGTTTTAATTCGCTTTCGACAGGATAATACAGCTATTATGGGTGACATAGAAAAAATGTTTTACCAGGTGCGAGTACCCGAGTGTGACCGTGACTTTTTGAGGTTTCTATGGTGGCCCAATGGAGACACTAGTTGTAAACCAAACACATATAGAATGGTTGTTCATCTCTTCGGTGCTGTGTCATCCCCGTCCTGTGCGAATTTAGCTTTGCGCCAAACTGCAATTGACAATTCCCATTTGTTTGATGACAATATAGTTTCTTCAATACTTAAGAATTTTTACTGCTGTAGAATTCGTTAAAGACATTTGCGCAAAATATGTGAAAATGGAGGTTTTCGCCTTACAAAATGGGTGAGTAACGAACGCAATGTGTTGCATGCTATACCCGTTAACGAGAGAGCCAAGGACTTAAAAGAATTAAACCTCGACTGTGAACTTTTACCAGTAGAACACGCACTAGGCATTAGGTGGGTGGTAGAAATTGATGTTTTGAAATTTAGTGTGAAGCTACATGTAGATAAGTTATCAGTAACAAGACGCGGAATATTTTCTGCAGCTAGCTCTATATATGACCCACTAGGTCTCGTTTCACCTTTCGTTTTGCCTGCAAAGTTGTTGCTACAATCGCTTTGTCAACAGAATCTAAATTGGGATGACGTAATACCTGAGACTGATCTACATACTTGGCATCAATTCCTAAACAACCTGTCTGGCTTAGAAAATTTCAAGATTCCAAGAAGTTATAAACCGGCGAATTTTGGAAAGATTGTTTCGTCTCAAATTCATACGTTTTCCGATGCGAGTAACATTGGTTATGGCGCAGTAACATATATCAGACTCGTAAATGAAGACTGTAAATTCATTGTGCGTTGATGTTTAGTAAATCTCGCGTTGCTCCACTTAAGAAATTAACTGTGCCACGATTAGAATTAACTGCAGCTACTGTTGCTGTTCGCTTGACTAATATGCTTGTGAAAGAACTCGAAATTCAAATTGATGATATGTTTTACTGGACTGATAGTATGTCAGTTTTACGGTACATTAGAAATGAAGGCGCTCGTTTCTTGACATTCGTTGCAAATCGTATTTCTGTGATTCATGATGGTAGTTCAGTATCTTCATGGCGGTATATAAGCACTAAATTGAACCCAGCTGACGACTGTTCAAAGTTCAAGGGGATTAAACTTTGATAGTAACGTAAGAATACAACGGTGGTTTAATGGACCCAGATTTTTGCTGAAACCAGAGAATGAATGGCCTGTCGAAGAGGAATTCTCTCCAAGTATTCCTACTGATGATTTAGAAGTGAAGAAAGTTGTTACTTCGACTGTTATGAACACTGGTATTATAGATAAACTTTTCTGTCATTTTTCGTCTTGGGATGAGTTGAGAAGAACAGTTTCTCTATTACTGTTATATTTTGATAAACTGAAATATTGGTCTAATAAACGAAAGGATGTTTATCACAGTTTAAAGGACAGTGGCACAGACAGTAACGAGATAGACAGTATGGTATCTGAAAAGATGAAGAAATTAAAACAAACGTCTACGAAAGTAGGTCCGATCTTTGACTTGGAATTAATTTAAAGAGCCGAAAACTCGATATATCGGTGCGTTCAGAATCAACATTTTAAAGATGAAATAGAAAAATTTACCATATGAAGCTAAGCATCCGGTTATTATACCCAAGGACTCCAAGGTGTCAGCATTAATTATAGATTATGTGCACCGTTCGTTAGGACATTTAGGCAAAAATGCAATTTTGTCAAAATTAAGAGAAACTGTTTGGATTACTAGTGCGTCATCATTAATTAAGAGTTTGACATCTAAGTGTGTTATTTGTAGAAAATATAAAGCTAAAGTTATGGATCAACAAATGGGTGATCTACCGTCTGAACGTCTTAAACCAGATGAACCACCCTTCACAAATGTTGGTATAGATATCGAAGTAAAAAGAGGTAGATCCACAGTAAAAAGATATGGTGTTATTTTCACATGTTTAGCAATGCGTGCTGTGCACTTGGAAGTAGCGTATAGCCTTGATACCAGTTCTTGCATTAACTGTCTACGTAGATTTATCGCACGTCGTGGATCTGTTAAGTATATGATTTCAGATAATGGAACAAATCTTGTCGGTTGTGAACGCGAACTCCGAGAAGAAATTAATAAATGGAATATTTCTAAAATCAGTAGCGAACTTATACAGCAGAACATTCAGTGGGACTTTAACCCACCCTCTGGATCTAATTTTGGAGGAGTGTGGGAACGTTTGATCCGAACAGTGCGCAAGATTTTATATGGACTCTTAAAAGAGCAATTAGTAAGTTTCGATGATGAACACTTGCAGACTTTGTTTTGTGAGGTCGAAACTATAATGAACTCACGACCTATCACCAAGGTGTCAGATGATGTCAATGATCTCGAGGCCTTGACTCCTAATCATTTGTTATTGTTAAGAGCAGGAGAATCTTTACCAATAGGTGTGTTTGATAAAAGTGACAATTTCGCGACACGTCGCTAGCGCCAAATTCAGTATCTTGCCAGTATATTTTGGAAAAGGTGGTCCAATGAATATTTACAACTCCTACAGGAAAGACAAAAATGGATGATGCCAAAAAGAAATATCCGCATTGGAGATGTAGTAATGATAGTAGATGGCAATTACTTAATTTGCGCCTGGATGTAGGAGACTGTTATTGACAACTTGTTCGCTTAAGCAAGCGTGGTCTTCAGCACCAGTTTTGTAACGCTTGGAGGGCATAAAACACGGTAAGATGAATTACCGCAGCATATTAAGTTATAGTTTAATCTAATCCATAAGTTTTGTAATGTGTTATAGTCATATATTGTTATTATACGATGATATTGACAGTCGACATGCATGACCGATTTATCACGTGGTTGTGCAGGTCCCAGAAAATTCCAGGCACTCGATGCTATTTTATGTTTCTTTATTAAGATAGTTTATTGATAATTATTGTCAGGTGCTTGATTGGTTTATTTATCTTTTTCAGTCAATCACCACCACCGTCATCATTATTTATTAATATGTAGCCTATGTGAATGTCTCTTGTCTTGAAAGATCTTCTATCAACTGTATAAGATTTTGAGATGTATTAAACCTGTTACCAAATTAAACAATATTCTAAGAGTTTTGGTGCATTGTTGTTTGTGCCCTACACATGTAATTTCTAACTTCTATTAACTTCTATTATGTAATTTCTAACTTCTATTCATGTAATTTCTAAATTAAGACATAGATAATACCGTATGATTGCCGACTCGTCTTCAGCCCTTTACGTGATGTTGCGTTCTGGTTCGTGCGCATATTTTTTTGCGCGGGGGGGGGGGGGTGTTTACTTCCGGTCTAGCTTTCGACAGTACGTACGCACAGTGACACGCGAAATTGACGTTTTTGAAACTTACGTTTATGAAATTAATAAAATGAACACGTATATAAAAATTATATGAAAAAAAAGAACAAGATATCTCCTTCCAAAATATTTTTAGATTATTGCAAAAGATTAAATAGCTACTGTGTGACGTTAAGTTGAAAAAAGGTTATAAATGGGCAAAAAATGCCTTTCTTCATTCATGTACCGTACCAATTTACACTAAAATTAGGAAATATTTTTGATATAGAGATAATACTTCAAACACCTTTATTTTTATTTTTCTAATACTTCAAATAAAATGTTCTACAATTTAATTTTCAAAAGGAAAAAGGTTATATTGCGAGCTAACTAACCCGCACCTCTGTGCCACAAACGCCTAGGCCTATCTTAGATCTATGCCTATAGTAATTAGTATGATTAATAAAATTAGATGTTGCATTTTATTATCAATTGCATGGTATATTAGAACAGTTTTAAAAATCTTGTTTATATTCAAATGTGCATTTTTTTAAAAATAAATTCAGCTTTGTTTGTGTACTTTAGTTGATAAAGATGTAAATATCCCTACAAAATTATTTTCCAATCCAGGCCTAATTAATAATTTAAGAAAATGGCTATTTATTTATTGTAAGTCCCTCTGTCATTTAATTTTATAAATGCAGACCCCCCCCCCCCCAAAAAAAATACACATACTTTTTTTTCAGCTTGCACAACTGGAAAAAAGTTTACTTATATAAATCCACCCCCAATGTAAGCAATTATTTCATAGTCTTTTCGATCTAGGCTTTGTTGAGAAATTAAATAAGCTTCAGTAGATATAACAATTATATATAAGGAAAAAGAAAACACTATTAGTATTAAATAAATACTACTACTAGCGTGATAAAGATGAAAGCGACTCTCATCACTGAAGAGCACACTTTGCCAGTCTACTCTTCTCCATGGCTGGTGTCCTTGAGCCCATATCAAACGCCGCTGACGGTGATGATCCCTGGGGATAGATCCAACATAAGGTCGTCGTGCACGGAGTACTACTTCTCTTAGACGACGTCTTACGGTGTTGGCACTTACTGGTCCTTGTCTTCCGACGACTGCTGCACCTGTTCGAGTCGCTGGGCGGAATCTGTCACGCAGATGAGTGACCCGGATGTAGCGGTCTTGAGCCTGGGTTGTAACGCGTTGTGGACCAGGAGGTTGACAGTCACGTGTTGATCCAGTAACTCGAACACGTTCCACCAACCTTACAATAGTGGACTGATGACAATTGAAGTGTCTGGCAATAGCACGTGTGGACATTCCCATGGCTTCATTCCGTTGATTTTCAGTAAGTCTCGGCATCTCTAGCTCGATTCCTTCACACGTCCAACAACAAATTACGACAGATTGACGTTTCACAGTTCATGTACTACACATTAAGTTGAAAACATGCTTTTAAAGGGCCCACACACAATGCTGCACGTAAATATTGGGTTTTTCATGTGCATCTCGTGCAATTTTTTTTTTGTGCACACGGGCCGATATTTTTTGCGTTTGGGAGCATTGTGTGAAACAATAGTTCATAGTATTGCATAATATTATACATACAAAACCACCTAGTAATAAAATATTTGGGGAAAAAAGTGATGCGTTTTCCATGGCGCTCAGTTATATCTTAGTTGATGTTCATATCGTCTTATGTATTTGTCAACATCAAGGTGAACTTGCTCTATTGTCCGATTAGCCTATTCAGACTTGTTACCACGAATTTACTCACCCCACCCTCGCATAGTTATGAATATTCTTGTTTCACTTGACTAAAGAAACATTTTGTAGGATTGTGTGCTTTTATAGATTGGACACTTGTTTGCTATATCAAATAACATAATATTATATGTTAGAGAGGCGTCAGTTCTGTGATTTCTTAGAAATACATCATTGCATTGATGTCATTTACAGCCTTTTATCAGAAATAATGATATTAGATATTAACGGAGACTTCACCTTTTCGTCTTGTATAGACTATTTGATTAAGTGTAAAAACTTGTTAGACTCACAGTCTTCTCAAAGACTTGCAAATTCAACACTTTCAGTAAGTGTGTCTGGGGATTTAGGAAAGTACCGTATTTTAATGACATGCAAAAATAGTCACGTGATCAAATTTATTTCCGTAATATGCATGGAGAAAATCTATAGCAGAAAATCTCGAGTAGAAAATCTGAAGTTGAAAGTCGAATGTCAGAAGTTGATTATTGAAAGTAGAAATTATGTTGTTGAAAGTATAAATTCTGTTGTTGAAAATATAATATTTACGACTTAAAGTTGAAAAGGTGGACGTATTAGGTTGAAAAGCACGATCGGTTAATTAACACGATAATGACATACTAATAATTCTAGAAGCATACTGTATTTCACTAATATAATGTAATTCAATATAATAATACTAAAGGTAACACACCATATTCTGATATTTCATAACTAAAATGTATTACTAATAACACTACCATGTAAAGACGTTCTCCCAAATATAGGAAGCTACTACAACGAATGACTTAAATGTGTTAGTTATCTATGTCACACTTCTAATAGTTAATACAATAGTATTTATCATTCTGAACAGTAATCTATCATATTAAACATGGATATAAAATTTAAAGGGCAATTTGGATATTTAAATTGAAATGTTTTGAAATTTGCCTTAAAATGTCTAGAAACTTGAATTACCGGTACGTTTTAAAATTCACTTCAAAGTACTTCATAGAAAGGATCCATTTGGCGCAGTGCTGTTTATGATGGCTGTTGTATAGCGTGGTGACTCGGTGTGTAAGGCGCTGGCTCGCTACCCTTACGCAAATGAATTGACGACATTTGATATCCGAAGTGTTCATTTTTAGCACACTTCAAAAAACACACTTCAAATTTTCAATGAAATAAAGAAGGCAGAAATGATGTTCGTAGTGAGGATGACACCATATCAAATATCCAAATTAGGCTTCACTAAGTGTACATTTCATGAACACTTCAATTACCTCACGTTTGAACACTTCAACAACGTGTTATCTACACTTCAACCGAGTGCTTATAGGGTGGGTTTTTTTTCACTTCGACGGAGTGCTGATAAGGTGTTTTTCTCACTTCAACTCGGTGCTTATCGAGGGTTTTTCTCACTTCAAACCGGTGCTTATCGAGTGTTCTTCTAATTTCAACCCGGCGCCTATCGAGTGTTCTTCTCACTTCAAACCGGTTCTTATCGAGTGTTTTGCTCACTTCAACCCAGTGCTTATGGAGTGTTTTGCTCACTTCAACCCAGTGCCTATCGGTTTTTTTGTTCACTTCAACCCAGTTCTTATCGGGTGTATTTCTCACGTCAACCCAGTGCTGATCGAGTGTTTTTCCCACTTTAACCCAGTGCTTATCGGTTGTTATTATCACTTCTACCCAGTGGGTTGGATGACCGAATGGTAAGCACGTGCGCGCTGTATCATAAGGCCTGTCATTGAGTCAACTGGCGTGGTTTCGTATCCCTGGTTGTATGTGATAAGGATTTGGGTCGCCTGTCCAAACTCGTGGGTTTTCTCCGGGTCCCCCGGTTTCCTCCCACTGCTAAAGTCGCCTACGTGAATGGGAATTATTGAAATAAAATTCAACCATACGTTAGTCCCGAAATGACCTAGTTTGTGTCGAGTGGGCGTTAAACGCTCTCTCTCTCTCTCTCCCAGTCTTGACCGAGAACGTCAGTGATGCATGCAGGTCGGGGGCCTAGCAAGGAACAGCGTCTGTCGGCTGGTGAGATGAAAAACTGAGGTCGCGTGTACACATTGGCCTGCATGTAAAAGTGCCCATGGCTGTTAGAATTCGAAATAACAGTCGACCCTCATAGTACATAGTATGGAGTCTTCATTAAACCAGTTCGTGCAGAGAAGTAGGATATTTTTTTAAAAAAAGAAACATGTCATTGCTTTTATAACGTCTTTAATAAAACTTTAAAAAATATAAACAGGTTACAAAAATTACATCTTTTAGATCTCAAAAGGAATGTGAAATAAATAAACAATAATACACAGTCATCTCAAATAATATTATGATAAAGTATGTTCTGAATAACCTACAAAAGGCCTACTTCTTCTTGAAAATCAAAAATATTTATCAGAAATTAATTAAGAAAAACCGGGCATAAAAACTTTGCTCACATTACAAATTAATATTTAACTTCCTGTACAATATTTAGGCAATCATAGGCATGATTTCTAAACTGGATTTAAGAGCATAAATAATAAAAAAATATACAAAACATAGCATTATTAAAGGGACTTTATGTAAGATTAGATAAAGAGCTAAGAGTTTTTGCTTTAATAATATAATACAAATGTAGGTAATAAAAAGGGAATATGTTGAAAATTTGAGTCAAATTACTTCACTCTGAGCTGAGTTATCCCCATTACAAGAACAGTGTATCATCGATTGTCATTGTTACCGTTGTTACGATAATAAACAAAGTCTCGATTATCCATTTTTACGTTAGAGAGATATGGCAAGAAACTTTTAATATAACAAGTAATAAAAATAAAACAACGATTAAAGCCTACACACACAAAAACTTTTATTTGTTGGCCAAGAACATCGGCGACGAATAATCATTGGTCTGAGATAAATTTTGCAGACCAACAAATTGTCTCAAACGTCTGCTATATTATGTGTGCAATTTTCTGACAATCTATCACCGTCAATCTGGATTACTAAACAGTTTGTTTAAAGGGGTGGTTGCACGAGCTAAATCTGCCTACTGCAGCCTTTTCTTTTGGCTTCAAATGTTACATAAACTATTATTTAGACATTTATTCACGAGGCAAGCCTATAATCAACTGTCTAGACAATTGGATCGCGGGGATTGAAACGGAGTGAAACACGGTCGCCATTTAATGATTCGATCTAAAATGGCGAATCGAGGCTAAGCCTCGTATCACAAGTACCACTGTTAGATAATATACACTATGTCACATCTTGTCAAAACATCAAACAATGATTTCTTCGCTCAGAATAAAGTACTTTGAATGACATTTTCAATATATTCATTTTATATCATCTTTTATTGTTAATTATTATAGCAAGAACGACTAGTCTTTTATCTAAATCGTACATAATGCATCTTTAAACTGGTTCATTCAGGTTGAAAGTCCCTGGTTAACTTTTTTTTATCTT
This sequence comes from Patella vulgata, assembly GCF_932274485.2. Classification (NCBI taxonomy): domain Eukaryota; kingdom Metazoa; phylum Mollusca; class Gastropoda; family Patellidae; genus Patella; species Patella vulgata. Next base: position 21,434,309 of record NC_065881.2, read on the forward strand.
ACTGAAGTGCAACTTTTTGAAGCAGTGGATACTTTTATAGTCTCAACCTGGGTTGTCAGACAGATTGTCACCCAGGAGAGATGGACTGTTAGTCACAAAAAGTGTTTGGTGTGTGCAGGCTTTAAAAGAGACATATCCATACATTAAGCCTGTTTATCTCCCTTTGATTGAAATAAACAAAGTTTTACCCAATTAACTAGGAATGTCTAGTCATATTATCAACACATATAAAAGGGGGTTAATCCCGTCAAACTAAAGTATTGAACTGGGTTAATCCAAAGTGATATATCAATTAACGATGAAAAACTCTTTTTCCATTGAATCTTTGTCTACTAATAAATTTATTTTCGTTTCAGACTTCCAAAAAGGAAATTAACAAATTTTAAATGCTACGTTTTACCCAAGTCAAAGAGGTCATACACTTTAAAATTAAATTAAACAAACAGATATTATGAGAACATGTAAAATATAAATATTATGTATAATAAATGATAATAACCTTACACCACATTATAAATATAATATGTAATTATATCTTACGCTGTCTGGCGCATTGGGGCATTAGGAATTACTCAAATTTGTAAATAGTTTTGGTATTGGGTTGATGTGATGATGATGATGATGATGATGATGGTGATGGTAATGATGACGATGCTAATGATTTTGTGAATATGATCAATAATATGAAGACTGTTTATACGAGACTATCATAAGATTTCATATTTAACTTTTTTAAAACCTCATGAGTATTTTTAGTGTGTAATTTTTCATATTTCATAACCTGTTCATCTACAATAATTTCTGGGTAGCAGTTTGTCCAGCCTTGAGGGCATTGTCTATAATGGTGTATTGCAGCTACTTCGGGTTTCACGTATATACTGAAATTAAATTAAAACAATTATATTACTATATTCAAGCAGATGACCGAGTGGACTAACGCGTGCGCTTTAGATCTTATGGTATGTCATTGAGTTAAGTGACATGGTTTCAAAGCCCTCACTTGTACGTACGGAGTAGCGTCGCCTGTCCACCCTCGCGGGTTGCCTCCGGAACCTCCAGTTTCATCCCACTGCTAAAGACACCTACGCTCAACAATATTATTGAAATAACACCTAACCATAATGATGTTAGTCCCGAAATGACCTAGTTTGTGTCGAATGAATGTTAAACCTCTCTCTCTCTCTCTCTCTCTCTCTCTCTCTCGTTTAATTTTATCAATATATTCTGCACGCATGTCTGTACTTTATTAAAAATGTCACACTTTCTTGGAAATTTTTTGGAAAATTATACAATAAAGGAGTGTACTTACTTAGTAAAAGAACCAATTGGGGAAAAATAATGAACAATGGCGGTGAGAACTCTGGACGGCAGATAAATGTATTTCTGACATTCCCATCTCGGTTTGGCAGATCTTAAATGTTGTTGAAAGAATATATCCGTATCATTTCTGTATCTACCCCAATCCTCTAAATGGAACTGAACATAGAAGTAAAATCCCGCAGCTGTAGGATTTTCACTAGTTAAATTCTGAAATAAGAATGAGAAAGTCACGTGACAACAGCTTAATTATTGGCAACACTAAACAAAGTTGGCAGGGTATTTTTTATAAAATAGTTTTTTAAAAAAAAAACAGGTACCGCCATACTGTGGATAGGAAACCTCATATCAAAAATCCCCGTCCGCCAATATATATGCAATTGTCCAAGGAACAAGTATGCAAAGTTGTATGTCAATCGTGCATGAATTTGGCGGGGTCTTTCGGCTTTTTTTCGAAGAGCTTTGGTACAATGAGCAGCCATGGGGATCAGATAAATACTACAATGATTGTAGATATGAACAACTAGATTGCGGGTATACAATACCGTTAATAATTATACAGAAAGAAGCACAACAAAGGTGTCATTGTCGGGAAATGAAATGAAATGAAATGAAATGGAGTATAACGTCCCACTGCTCTGCTCCTAAACTGGGCTAATGAAGACGGGCATACGCCATACAGTGTGCTATGAGGGAAATTTTGCCCGGGCAGCGGCGCTACGGCCTACTCTTATATCGAATTCCAACTGCCAAGGGATCTTTTACGTGCACGCCAATTTGTACACGGGACCTCGGTTTTTCGTCCCATCCGAACGACTAGACAGCTGTCCTCACAGGCCCTCCGTCCTGCATCACTGACAAGGGGAAACCACGCCGGAAAACCCGGATGAACTTTCTCGGCCAATGCAGGGATCGAACACCCGACCTCCAGGCTAGCGAGCCCGCGCTTACCCACTTAGCCACGTGATCCCCTTGTCGGGAAATATTATCCAATATGTCTAGAATATTTGATAAGTATTGATATTAGTCTAAAGTCTTAAAGTAATATCTAACATATCAATGAAAAGAGACGCCGTGTGTTCTATAAACAATAATCATTATTTGACCAAATACGGCAAATAGGGCATTTGCTGAAAGCAATACAGCAACGGCGGCGTGAGCATCCGCATTGGAACGTTGCAGTCAATAAACTTGGTGAATGTCATCCAAAAAGATGTCTGTTAACAAATACAGCATCACAAAATGTTGTGACGTCATTTAGTTTGTGAGAATGTTCTCTTACTGTCTAATCTTTTGCTACTAATACTATATGGAGAATTGTTAGCTTAATGAACTGGCCAATTTAGAGTTATTTTTTTATCAAACAATCCAACAGCGATGCTTGTATTTCATTCGCCTCTAAACTAAACAGATCACATGCATTAATTAATTCCGTATATATCTTTACATCAGTCAAACTGCTTAAACGGGGCAGACAATGCTCACTGGTCGAACTTGGTCAAAATAATGATATACTTAATCTATAGTCATCACACCACTCAATTAGATTCAAAGTAAGCGTTTCCTAAAGCATCACCAAACTAAGCTGACTATAGTAGAAAATGCTCAAAGTAAGCGTTTCCTAAAGCATCAGCAAACTAAGCTGGCTATAGTAGAAAATGCTCATAATCGAACTCCAATCACCTGATGAACATCTAAATCAAGTTTGAACCTACTACCCAAATCAGAAACTGAGTTATCGTGTTCCAAAAGTTTTGACAGGCAGACGAACCCATTTTAACCGTCCCCTACTTTCTGTAACAGACAAGGGGCAATAATATAGATTCATGTGAAATATGATACTTTACTTTTAGCAGTTGTTTTAAAGTTAAAAAATTGTTTGGTATAATAATTTCATCAAAGTCAGCAGCCATCAAATACTGGTAACCTCCCAATCTCTGGTGACAGTCTAATATAGTCAAAGCTTCGTCGTGGGAATCCTGGGGTTTTACCCGGTTAACAAAACTCCGCTGCACCAATCCTAGTTTTAAAAAATACATAATGAATAAAACCATGGACCTTATAACACAATCATAAAACAGAAATATTGGACATTGTCCCATGATACAAATGGGGCCAGGGTAGCTCACAGACGCAAGGCACTAGCTTTGTGACCTGGCAGACAAAGTTCCTAGGGATTCCCCCTTGTCAGTGGAGCAGAGCGGGTGGCCTGGCAAGGAAGGCAGCATCAAAAGCAAATGGCTCCTTTCGTTGTATGTGCTCAACAATATTCAAATATCCACAAAACTAAATTTGAATGTGACACCGGAACAATGGTCTACACTACCCGATAGACAGAAATTGACCACATACCAATCAAATAATAATAGCTATTTACCTGGCATTTTTCCAGGTAAAGAATATGGTTGTACTTCTAATAAACCTTCATCCACATAATGTCTAAATACTGTTTTAATATCGTCACCACAAGCTAAATCATATACAAGTATTTTATCTACACCTAACATCTTCTGCATCTCAAACCACTCAATTAATCTAGATGGCTTTAATAAATGTCCATAAGCTACTTTCGCACAGATAGCTAGACCTTGCTTCGCTTGCTTTTGATGTTTAATAGGTAAATAATCCGCTGCATTATCACTACAGGCAGTTGTGGTTAGACTTATATTTACATGTTTAACTCCCTTGCCAGTTTGTTGAACTTTACACACATATTGAGTGGCATCATATTCGGCGTGAAAAAATAACTGTGTTATTGCAGGAAGAAACTGATGATGGTTATGTTTATGATAAAATTCAGCAGGAGTTGTTAGCATAGATCCATCGGATCGTGAAACACAACATACAAATTTACCATATCCTCTCGTACCATCCAATCCTGATAAAACGATGTTTAACTGATTAGTAGATTCTGTATCAGGCCTTGCTATAGCTGATAGAAAGTAACTATCTTCTCCACGAACCTTAATGTAATATTTATGTTCCCTTCTTAGGTTTTCATTTGTTTTCGAATTCCAATTCCATTCCGTTGTAATGTTAGCAAAGTATGGTTGTTTCTGAAATCAAACAAGCTTTAAATGTTAACAACCTGCTTCTAATCAAGGGGGCATCATAATTGCACACATTCTAGCATGGTGGTCAACTGAGCAATAGTTGATTCGCTACAAAACTGCACAATTCAACAATAATTATTTTACCATTAACATATTTATGGGAAAGGAGGATATATTTTTATGTATTAATCTACTTTATCTATTTTAATCTATATTATACTGTTTACAAAGATGCATCCGGTTAAAGAAGCTATGCCACTATACTTGGATAAAGAATTAAAAGTGGTTGATTTTTTTAGCTGGATGTTATTTTATTTCATTACACATCTATGCATATATGGTATCCAAATACCGCCAATAATTGTCGATCCAAAGATTCGATAGGGTTCACTCCCTACTACAAAACAATCAAAATGATAAGAAGATGAATATAGTCATCAACATCCCGTTCAATTTAGACTGTGAATGTATGACAAAATGAGTCAGAGGGTAAATTTTCATTCTTACTTGTATTTTGGGCATGCATTAAATTAATTGAATATAGGACATAATATTATAATACAATTATGATAAATCTATAGGTATACACCAGTGGCGTCGTGCCTATTGGGGAAATAAAAATATTTTTATTGATATTATTAAGACAGAAGACCTGTCCGTCTGTATTAGTCATCACGCGGTCTCCAGGAATTGTATAATTTGTCATTATCCGTGTTTAGTTTATTGCACTTTAAATAGTTTAGATGTCATTTGTTAAGGCATCGCCCAACAGCAGCCTCGCTTCGTACACTCTATCAATTAGCCTCGATCTGGGAGTATGACGTCAATGTAACGGTAAAACTCCGCACTCGGCAGATTCCGTTACTCTACATCTAGCCTCGGCTGTATGACGGTAAGTGATATGTACCTACGCCTATACAATTGCGATGCGGCATCGGTTTACTTATTAGGAAAACTTGCCGCTTTTAAAAAGGTGTTATCAAAATTGCGTCGCTCAAAGCGTGTGTAGAATTGTCAGTGCAAAGTTGTCCTTGTTTGAAGAAAATCGGATAAACTTGAAAGAAAAACAGCTTCAGACTTCGAAATATTTGTATGATAAAACATCTTTCAAAGGCGTCGTCATGGGAAACGCCGTTGGTAATCCCGGAACTAGAAAGTAGTTCCAATGGCGTACTTCATCATACAGCCGAGGCTAGATGTAGGGTACTGGAATCTGCTGAGGTTTGCCGAGTGTAAAACTCCGCTCACGACGCCATTTAAAATCAAATCAGTCAACGAAATCCCGTTTAAATCCAAGCTGAATCCAAGCCATCCGTGGGTCTACAGAGTTGATTTTGTGCTTGTTGTGTAAATAAAGATCTAATTTATAATTTCTATGACATCTGAAGCCTAAATAAAGACTTGCAATAATCAGATTTAGCTCTTGCATAATGTATGTTTAAAAAGGTGGGGCATTGTATAAACTTCCAATTACCATGACGTTAAAAAGCATTTATAAATACATACCCATCTTGTGACAAACTGAGCCGTAACAAAGAAAACTAAAGTTAAAATTCCTAATAGAACCAACGTCCTTTTATGCCGCCGGTGAAACCTTGTAAATTGTGTCATGATTGTTTTCTGTTCATCTGTAATGGAAATAAAAAAATTCTATTCATGATGACATTATTTACGGTTCTAGCTATTGGCTCCTCGTTAAAATCCAAGTTCCAGCTTATATATTATGTACATATCATAGACACCATATCCAAAATTTTAAAAATTTCATCAAAAAGTAAGAAAGTTATGGATAAATGAAATTGGCCATAAATAAGGCTCATGTTGGACGTTGACAAAAATTTCAATTATACATAATTGTTTCAATTTTGTATGAAATCATTTAAATTTTGGATACAGCGTCTTGACTACGTGGTCACATGGGTTTTTAACTCTTGATTTTCACCCCATGTGCCCTCGTTCATTGTGAAATAAAGTTTGGTCTCCAAGGGATGATGTTGAATATCTTGTGTGTAAGATATCCAGCCTACAATCAAGCCAAACATCACATTATCAGAGCCATTTATGTCGCCAACAAATCCATGGGTCATGATTACGTTTTCATTGCATCTCAGTATGTGAATATGGACGAATCATTATCGATATATTTGAAGATAATTCATATCGTGAGGCACTCTTATCTCTAACCAGCACATAAATAAGTACGTGTTCAAAATCTAACCTGACCTACATCATTATTCTATGTCAATAACTTGATTGTGCGTAAGGTTCTTTAGCTGTGGGATAAAACCGTAGGACCCGGGGAAAGTACACGGGGTTAGGTAGGTGACCATACTCCTTTTCGCGACATTTGGTTGAAACCACGTCACTGGAATAAATGGCAGGCTTTACCAGCTGAAGCGCAAGTGTTAGGCCACTCGATCCCCCCCACCCCCACCCCCACACGCCCCTCACTCGCAGCCCCCCCCCCCTCTTCTTAATTTAAGAAAACGGAATCAAAATATCAACAATATCCTTTTTAGAAATTCAACTTTCAGAATAATGTACTGGTATTCATTTTAGAAATTCAACTTTCACAATAATGTACTGATATCCCTTTTAGAAATGTAACCTTCACAATAATGTTCTGGTATTCATTTTAGAAATTCAACTTTCACAATTATGTATTATTTTAGAAATTTCAACTTTCACAATAATGTAATCTTCAGATTCTTAAAATGATGATCAGTGACTTTAGTATCAAATAGGTAATAAACCAGATTAGAAGATATATATACACAACCTCATGCCACTCAATATTCCTCGAGACAAGGTTATTCCTAGAGCATTTTATCAACAGTAGTTCAAGACGTTTTCATACTGTCAGTCGACCAGCACACCCCTTCGATACAATTCAATGGAAAAATTATACGAAACGCTCTTTTCCGAATTGGCTATTTTCTATTTCCCGAGCACTCGGTTTAATGTGTATACCATGAAAATTCATGGAAAGCCATTGTAAATAAAAACGGACATTTTGTTTATCTGCTGGTGTTGGAACTAAATAATGCATATTTTAGAAAGGCGTATTTGATCATGCGCAGCGGGTTAGTAGCCACTAAATGACACCTCTTCAATGGGTTTGATTTTGCTGCAGTAAGACATTAAACCCTATTTCATTTCATATATTTTACTGATGATGATTTCAAACATTGGATTAGATTTTGATGATCATAATTAAGCCGGACACAAACAGACAGTGTATGCATTAACCGTATCTAACAAGTGTCAAGACTACATTAAACCATTTGACTAGTATTAAAACGCTCATACAACAGGTGTGCACTGCCAGAAATTGTCCAACCTCGACATTATAACGCTGTGCATGAGTAACTCAAGTTTATGTTCTCGTTTATCGCACAAATTGAACATGTAACCATTCTAAAATTTTAAAACGTCTAATAGCTATACATAGATCTACCTGTAATTTAATAATTTGCTCACAAGCATATAACAAGCTTGTCGATAGCGCGAACGTGTTTGCTCTACTTTGCTATCCATTCTTTGTTTGATGACGTTCGCGGGAAAATGTCCTATCGTGTGTTATCACTCATCACTTCAGTCAGTTATATAGCAGGATAACTCGTGTTTTCCTTTTGCGTTCGTCACTTCCGTTTGTAGAAACCTTTATTATGCATCTATCGTAGCAATGACCTCTATGTTAAACTTATATTTTGAACGTGTTAAACCAGTTCTATCACATGTGATAATGACTGACACCAATATTGTCCTCTAAAATAATATTAAAGGGCGCATAGCTCTATACTTTAGAACCTAACAATAGACAAAAATCGGTCTAAAAGCACATATTCATTTAATATTAAGTAAATAAAGTCATTTACTTTTAATTTTAAACATTATGTCTTTGTAGCTTAGGAGGGACTTATGAAGGATTAGTTTTTTTGCAAACTAAATAAGTTGCCTCATTAAACAAAGTTATTATTATTATTATTATTATTGAATGACAGTCGTTGGCGCCTGCTTACAGCTTAGTCCATTCTATGCTGGGTTTTCCGATTATTATTTTGTCGTTTAATTATTTCCGCAGTGTTTCCTGTGGTACGTTTTTCTTCGTTCATTACAAATGGCACTCAAACCAATATGTCCCCAGAGTACACGAGGTCGTATACTTGTTTTAAAACGTTTATCGTGTCTTAAATATTGGATATTAGGATCTTTTGTTTCCACGGTAAGACATAAACTGATTTACATTCAATCGTTTCATTCTGGCACGCGATTTGTGTGCGAATTTTCAAATTCTCATTTTGTCTTAAATATTGGGTATCAGAAGCCCACCTTTTCACAGTAGGATAACAACATCGATGATGATTTAAATTGACCGATAAGTTGTGTTTGCTATGTCGAAGACTGTGGATGATATTGATTTAGAGATTTGCCTCGTTTAATATTAAACCGAGAAATTGAAATGTTCCCTGTACACAATAGTATTATCAAAGCACTTGATTCAAACTGATAACGTATTGTTTGCAACATAGACATCGATAATAAAATAATTGCGAAATATTTTAATGCTGATCTCACATCAGAAAATGGCATCGTTGTAAACAATGCAGATATAATACCTAAAAGGCAACACAAGACCGCCAAACCCAATTGTCACTATTTGAAGGGGGAGTTCTAGATCTCGTATTGTAATCGCTGATAAATTGGTCAATAAGTGGTACAATTGTCTTGTAGTCTGTGTGTGTGTGTGTGTGTGTTGGGGGCGGGGGGTGGCGTCTACTCAAAACAAACTTTGGGTTTAGCGTCCACTCATTACAAATTATGCCATTTCGGGACTATCATGCGGTTTAATTTCATGTCAATAATCCCTTTGTGCGTAGGCGTCTTTATCAGTGGTTGGACAGGTGACCTTATTTCCTTAGAAACGAAACCACGCCACTTGACTCAATGACAGACATGATCTAAGGCGTACCCACATTCAGATGATGGTGTCATATAGCATCCCATTCACATTGAGGGGAAATTTATATATTGTTGTGTAATAGTGTAATTAATTAAAAATAAACAACCACCACGGTTCTTTGGAAAACTCGTTTTAGTTAATGATTGATTCATTCTGAAAATCCGGCGGATTGTCCGCCTACGCCTATGCGTACCCATTAGACCATTCAGCACACCCAGCCATAATTTTTATATAGGAGTTTACTTAGGTATCACAGATAATTTTGGCCTTTTCGTTCAGTGTATTCGTGGTTGTTCACTCTTTTTAACATCCAAACTTTCGCTGAAGGAAAGTAACACCGTTTTAATTAGATTTTATTTGGGATAAAGTGTTTAAGTATATATAATATAATTATAAAGATTTTTAATCCATATTACTATAGTGTTGCAAACTAAGCTACAAAGACATAATGTTTAAAATTAAAAGTAAATGACTTTGTTTACTTAATATTAAATGAATATGTGCTTTTAGACCGATTTTTGTCTATTGTTAGGTGTTAACTAAATGGTATTTCACACCCACACGCTTATGTACCATTACAAACCTAAACGTGTTCATAGACTAGATAGTGTTATTAACAAAAACAGGTTTTATATGAAACTGACACATGACACATTCCATAAATACTGACAAATATCTACGTTAAAAAAATCTTAAAATAAACAACAAATGATGGTTTTATATAATAAAAAAAAGATAACAAAAGAGTTATCTTTTAAAAATGAACATTTATGTTTTAAAATATAACGTATTCTAGGATCTGCTACCCGAAATGAAATGGAGTTTAACGTCCTATCAACCGGGCTAAAGTCGTGAGAAATTTGATATTTTCCGAAAAATGCAAATCACTAACAACTACTTTAAGATATAAATATTTACTGTAAAACAGCTTTGCCAATTTGCTTTTTTAACCCCTTCCCGCCCTTTCAAATACTTGAATTAAACTCTAAATCTCCATTTGTAAAACATTTTGTGTGTAAAATTGGTCAAATTCACAGGAGAGCTACAAGGAGTCTATCAACTAAAAATCCAAGTAAAATGTTTCCAAATGTCATAAACGCATAATACTTTCAACGAAAACATCACATTAAAGAGAAATGAATCGTCTTACCTGAATTTAACCAAATTAATCTTAAAGCAGTCTACATTCTAATCATTGTATTTTTCCTGATAACCACCCGTAATAAAACAAACAGCCTGGATAAAGCACAAGATAACACACATATGATAAGAGAAACTTATAAATCCCCGTATAATGGAAGACAATCTCATAATATACGAGCCTAATTAAAGCCAAAAAAATACCTGTTTGAAGTTACTTTTGTTTGAGAGCCCAATTCCTAAACTATAATCTATTTTTTCTCTTTTCCCACGCCCTTTCAATCGGTCGTAAAGTGATTATCTCTGGACAAATAATATTTCAACACTGACATAGCAAAAAGATTTTCCGGCCAAGTCTATATTTTTTGACCATGTAAACGTTAAAATGGGTAATTTTCTTCTTGGCCTAAGTGATCAATATATAGAGGATATTTGTCGTTTTGTCGTGAATAACATATTTTATTTCATCGAGATGAAATAAAATATGTTATTCACGACAAAACGACAAATGTTCTATTTTATTTTATTTCATCGAGAAGCAAGAAAACTTATATTTTCACGAATGCGTAGCATGGGTGAAAATATAAACGTTTTCTTGCTTAGAGATGAAATAAAATATGTTATTCACGACAAAACGACAAATGTTCTATTTATTTTATGATTTTACAATCATTTAGGTAAAAACAACATGAACTACTTTAGCCAGTGGAATAACACTTTTATTTCACTGATAAAACGCGGTATTCCACTACTGATCATAAAATAAAATACCGTCTCTTAGGTATTTGTCGGATTACTGGGGTAAACCGCATTGTTTTGATATTAAAGCTGTCATGCACTATTGCAAGACAATGTGATTTCACGTCCACTCGGATTATTTCTGGACCAACACAGATATAGTAGATCACATTCAAGTTAGTGAAATATAAATTGCGTATATCCATAGGCGTACGAGCCAAGAAGACGGGGGGTGGGGGGCAATCTGACTTTTCGGGCAGACGGGTAAAGTGAAAACAAAAAATACTATTTCATCTAGTTGGCAAAATAAAGTGCCAGAAATCCAATAAACCACTAATTTTACTTTTCATTTAATTAAATACCACGAATTTGTACCGAATTTACTATGGATTAAAGCATTTTATGCGACATTTTTCGGGTATCGATTATTATTTGTGAATGCAGCTGCCAACGGTCTGATTGGATGGCTGGAATTCAGGTCGGCATAGAGTGGGACTTCGGTTGCAACCCGATTGGAAACTTTGAAGTTGCTTAATAGCAGAAAAACGCATTTGCGGCGGTTAAATTTTCAAAATTTTCTCGGGAAGCGCGAGTCCCCCATACCCTGCGACGATTGATTGGTTGTTTGGGATTTTGGTTAGTCTCTTAAGTTAGGTTTTATTGAACCACATTGACGTTGCTGTATTCACGGGCTGGAATAGAAGGAAAACGCGTTTACTACAGTTAAATTTTGAAACATTCATCGAGCTCGTACAGCTATGCATAAAGAGACCATTTTATGTAAAAATGTATGTGATATGTCTAGATTTATCTTGGTAAGAGGACACCGGTGAAACGTGAAACACCCTTCATATAAGTCTTCTGGTTATTAAAAAATTTAAAATTCAGGTCATAATCCAAATGTATAAATAATTTAGTTATCGTTGATGTTATACATATGTATACAATTCACACAACCGTCTTAACGCTACGTTCCCACTATCATGATTGGCACCAGAAAAACGCGTTTGCGACCGTCAAACTTTCCAAATTGTTTTGGGGGAAAGAGGGGAGGGGGGGCTATGCGTCGTATGTAACCCGAAATTGTTTCGGACATGTCAGGTTCTGACCCCTAATATTCGCCGAGCCCGCACGCTTATGGGTTAATCGATAAAGGGGAAAATCTTGTTGTGTATGTCTAGTCATGTAAACCATCTTACCAAGACATGCTACTACCATCTTAGCGACATCAGCAGCACCAATATTAACTACAGAACCACAGCAAACGTTGTACGATCATTAATATTATCAAAATTAGATTACTAGAAAAGGCTTCTTACTGGCATTTTATCTGAATTATTACAAAAACTACAGAAAATAAAAACTTCTGCAGCAATATTAGTTTCCAAATCACCAAAACCTTCTAGTATATCTCCAGTACTAAATTCTCTGCGGTGGTTGCGTATAAGTTAAAGGATATATTTCAAAATTTTAACATTATATCAGTGCCTTTGCAGCAATGTTGCTTCATATTTAAATGGACTTGTAAATCCCTACTAGTCCGGTGGCTGGAGGGATGGGGGAGGGAGCGCAACCCGAACAGTGAATTTATAAGATTAGGTTTTTCTAGACAATTTTTGGAGTAGATTCTGAATCTGGATGGTGATCAGGCGTTTGAGGGGCGTTTGTCTACAATTGGGTGAAAATGAAATTAAATGAGGTTTAACGTCCTACTGTTCTGCTCCTATATTGGGCTAATGAAGACGGGCATACGCCATACAGTGTGCTATGAGGGATATTTTGCTCGGACAGCGGCACTATCGCCTACTCTTATATCGAATTCCAACTGACAATTGGGTGAAAATGTGATTATGTTGACATAAATTTATGATCATTTTCTAATTAATAAAACATAAATTTCTAGGACTGTTCATCTCAAAATAAGTGTATATGATGCCCGTGGACAGCTTTTTTGATTTGTGGAGATGTTGGGTGGGGGATGCAGGTATGCGTGTGGGGAGGAGGGGGATAATTTTCGCGGGAAATGAGTTCACGTTTTGATTTAAATACTGATTTTCTTAGAGCTTGATGAAACATCTCTAAATGTGTGTATAAGATTCTAATTGTACCGGGGCGGGGGAGAGGGGGTGTCATTTGGTTCAAAATTGTCATTAGTTTTTTCGTTTAGTACCAATTTCGTCATTCAAAATATTAAATTATAATGGTACTTTTCAAAAGGTCTTGGAATTTAAATCAAAAACACAGTAAATCAGAGACATGTTTAGATATTTAAGTTTATCCTTAGATTCAAAATCATAATATGAGTGGGATAAATATCTTCTTGGTTGCTGATCAACAGCTTGCACATATCCCTAACACAATACAACAACTACTCGTTAGAATTTGTAAACAAAGCCCCCGACGTAACCGGTAAAGAAAACCCCCCCAATCCATATAAATATTCAATTTATAGGCACAATAAGTTATGTGATTAAAAGATCACTAACTTGATTGCAAAAATTGTAACATTTAGTGGAGTTGTTTCATTAAAATCACTGATCAACGCCAATGGGACAACGAAAATACCAAATGTGACCCAAAGGGTATAGTGTACCAGATCCAATGCAGTTGAAAAGCCATGTACCCACTGTATTATATTTATATAATATGTATGCGTTTGCCATTTTAACTATGTATATACACCCATTTTGCATTATTAATATACATATACAAATTATTATTTAGGGAGAGGGGTTTTACATAGGCTAAGCCTGTTCCCCAATCCCATTCAGACAACCTGAATAAAAATATGGGGTTGATTTTAAGCTTGTCGTGTAAATAAAGGTCTAATTAATAATTTCTATAACATCTGAAGCCTAAATAAAGACTTCCAATAGGCAGATTTAGCTCTTGCATAATGTATGTTTAATCAAACATAGTTACAGGTGGGGAACTGTAAGTGACCCCTACGATGTACAATAGACGGCCACTGTGATATGAATACTACACAATACTGACAATCAAAACCCCAGTTTAATTACACCTTGGCGTCCACCAATCATATTTTGATGGGTTATATATCTCCAAAATGTGCAGATTTTGAATCTGGATGATACCACGTTGGCATCCTTAGGAAAATAGACATATCAAAGATGGCCACTACAAGGCATTTTCTGATTATTGCGTCATGCTGAATTGTCGCACTTGTGAATTAATGTCGATCATAAATTGGGATATACATGTACTTCTTTCGGTTTGCCATATTTCTTCAAAACGACCTCTGAGTCTTTCCTCTTTATTCCTATTTCCGCCACACCCAACTCAGCAAATAATTTTGGCTGACACACAGACTCTTATAAACCTGAATCACTGATATCAATCGCCTCAACTGAACGCGTTCTTACTGGTTTTCTAGATTGGCGAACGTGTATGATATTATATAGATTATAATTGCTCGACGTAAATAGCTTTATCATGCTTTGTTGGTACAGGATGCGGTGTATTTATAAAGACAGTAAACTATATTTACCACAGTGTATCTATCGTGTAGTAACCTATTTGTGATAATCCATTCATTCAGCAGATGCTATCCCTCGTTCGTGGTAACGACTTGCACGTTTTAAGTCAATGTGTTTGTGTATATCTACAATGTAAATGAATGCCACAAGTAATGCATGCATAAACACACTTGTACACAACAAACGTTTGTTAGATATGTGAACTCAACAAATAAAAAAAAACTTCCATGATTGTAGACTGACTTGTTCAAAACACAAAGATGGCGGTGTAAAGTCATTAGAAAACGACGTAAGCTGTATATAGCACCGAAATTCCGGAATGTTAGGGGTATGTGTAGGTTAGACGAGGGCAAACTGAATGAGTGGTGTTTTTTACTACTTATAATATAATTGTTTTTAACTATGGTTGGAGACATTTCATTTGGAAAATCGTTTTTTGGGGGGTTTTTTTTTGGTTTTTTTATTATTATTATTATTTGAGTGTGCGTCTTCTGTTTAATTTTACAATGCAATAAAACATCAGCACTGTCTCAAATGGCGTCCAATAACTTATATTAGCCAAGCAGTGATTTTTCAGATCACGGACTGTCATGATGATGATGGGTTAGTTGTATTTTACGTCCGCTTCCACCGAGGTGATATCGCAGACAATGACGTGTTATGTGTACAAGGTGCATTAATTTACAATGTGATTAGTGAGAAATAACAGGATGATTAGGTTTTCATATATATGTACATAGGACAATAAACAACAGTAGGATAACATGTGCAAAGGACGAAACAGGTGCCAGTAGACATTTACAAGCATGCGATTTGACGCAACAGACATGGACAAAGACGGACATTTTCACAGACATAGACATATTATGTACATATATATATATTTTGGGTCGTTTGGGTTGGTCTGGTCGTTCTGTCCGGTAGAATGGCAGGGCGGTGCAACTCTACCTTGGGGCTTTGTTGGTGAGTATGAGTCCTGGTCCATTCTTCCTTCCATTTGGGTATGTTGTCCGGTATGGTGGCGTTGTTACATCTTTATTTATGTTATTCATTCCTTTTATTGTTGGTTCTCTGAAGGAAGAATCCAGCACCTGAAAAAGAAAGCTAGAGAAAAGAGAGTATCTGATCTTACTTTGATTTTATGGTTATTTCGTCTAGTAAGGCTTCGTGGAGGGGGGGGGGCGGGGAGTCATTATAAACTAATAATAAAAATAATAAGTGAGAGTAAAAGAAAATAGAGTGTTAACTGAATTGCAGATAAATAATAAGAATAATAAATAGATATTAATGGTAAAAATGAGAATAATAAATTACTCATGAATTATGTTAATGGTAGATTAGTGGTTTTATTATAAATGTAGGGAGGTTTACGCCTCGTTCTAGAGGACATTTTTGCGTTCCACCCTACTGTTGATTAATTGGTTTTATTAGTTGGTAGATTAGTGGTTTTGTTATAGATGTAGGGAGGTTTACGCTTCCTTCTAGAGGACATTTTTGCGCTCCACCCTACTATTAGTTGATTGGTTTTAGTTGATTTATTAATTTTATCGGAGTTATATTAGTTGTGTAAGGCGGTTTACGCTTCCTTCTAGAGGACATTTTTGCGCTCCATCCTACTGTTAGTTGGTTTTATTAGTTGATTTATTAATTATGTCGGAGTTATATTAGTTGTGTAGGGCGGTTTACGCTTCCTTCTAGAGGACATTTTTGCGCTCCACCCTACTGTTAACTGATTAAGTTCATTATTTTATATATATCGGAGTTATATTAGTTGTGTAGGGCGGTTTACGCTTCCTTCTAGAGGACATTTTTGCGCTCCACCCTACTGTTAACTGATTAAATTCATTATTTTATATATATCGGAGTTATATTAGTTGTGTAGGGCGGTTTACGCTTCCTTCTAGAGGACATTTTTGCGCTCCACCCTACTCTTAATTGATTATATTCATTATTTTATATATTTGGTCATCCCTATGTTCTCAATAAAATCCCAGACAAGTTATGATGTCCAGTGTCTATCGTCGGCTTGTGGAGAAAGGAGTGATTTGAGACAGAGGGTGTTTCCCCTCTCTGCTAGACTCTTAATTACAGATTGTCGTTCTTTGTTCAATTGATTGCAGTCAATTAGCAGGTGAGACGTGGTCGCGATTTGTCCACATGGGCATTTAATTGGATTGAAGGTGAAGTCTTTTATTACGTTTATCGTTTTAAGCCTCGTGATGAGTTTGCATATTTTGATTGATGGATGATTGGTGTAAACCTTGTCTACAAGATTGCTATCAATTTGATAGCGATGAGTATTCTCTTGTTTTAGACGGGTTTTCCAAGCATTTTTAATTTTATCTTTGGCTATGCTTGTGAATTCTTGACTGCTGTATTCTAAATTTTCTATATCAGTTAATGCCAACCCTTCCTTGGCTAGCTTGTCAGCCTGTTCATTGCCGAAGATATTGATGTGGGAGGGGATCCATGCAAGGACTACCTCTCTTCCGTTATTTTTGATTGTTTGAATAATATACCTAATTTGGTGAATTATGTCCTGTCTGCTTTTGGAATAGTCTGATTCGATGGATTTAATGCTACTTAGTGAGTCTGATAGGATAACGGCTTTTTGGTGTTTTTGGGTGGCAAGCCATTCTATTGCAGTTTTAATGGCCATCAATTCTGCGGTGTACACAGAGCAATGTTCTGGTATCCTTTTCTTGATGTTTAGCTTTACTTTGGGGATGAAAATGCCGTACCCTGTTAGTCCCTGTGTATTATTGTTAGACCCATCTGTATAGATTTTAATATAGTCTGCCCATTTTGTGTCTATCAGCTCTAGTGTTAGTGCTCTAGCCTCTATGGGATTATCGTGTTTGTTTGTAACGTTGATTAGGTGCGTATTGATGATTGGATTGCTTAATTGCCAGGGTGGGGTGACGGGATAAGTTTTTGTTTCTATTATTGTCCCTTTTAAACCGTGTTTATTTAAGACATCGTTTGACATTTGCCCGAATGTCATAGGACGCGTATTTTTCCTATAGCCTATTCGTTTGAATTGTTGGAGGCACTTATATGTCGGACATTTTTCTTTTAGCATTTGCAGTTTGCCCCAATACTTGAGTGACAGTGACACTTTGACGCTTTTTAAAGCATTCGGCACCCTTCACCCTAGTTGCAAATTATATGTTTCCTGTACAAATTTGACCTTGGCATTAAAGTAATTAGTTCTTATACCATTACAACGTGTGTAATTCAGAACACCTTCTACACTGTCTGCGTTGTCATTTCTACCAATCTTCGGTCTACTGTTGTATTGTAGCTGCATTCACTTATTAAGGCGCCAAATCTCTAACTGAATAGTATCCATAATATTCGAAATATTTCATTTCAATCAATATTAATGATGTTATCTTACCGTGAAAATATGGTTTCCTAATATCCAATATTTAAGACACAATGAACATTTTAAGATCAGGTCGTGTCCTCCGTGGACATATGGTTTCTTCCGACGCCATTGTAATGAACAAAGAAAAACATATCCCAAAAGACATTGCGGACGTAATTAAAAATGGCTGATTCACAAACAACAAGATAATAATAAAAAAAAAATCTTGTGGAATATAATAAGCAGACGCAAACGACTGTCGTTCAGTTTGGGCTGTTTAGGTATTTCACAAACATGATTGATCAAAAATTACAATGAAAATTCCAATCTGATGAAAATACAGCTCTATATTTCGTTTCGTTTGGGCTTTTACTTTCGATGGCCTCCACTACATGAATATCTGAGCAGTTGTAGCGGGAGGTCGCGTAAGGTGTCATACGAGCGGCTTTTGAACCTATGGCGTTAGACATTTTATTAAACAATCAGAGTTCCGTGAATCGCACGCCAAGAACTCGCTGCTACAGACCGTTTCATTGGCTAATCCCTCACATCAACCAGGACGTGGATTATAGAACAACTCTTCCAGATCCTTGTGTAGCAAAACGAAATTTTGAATTATAAAAAACGAAACGAGCGAGAGAGAGGAGCGAGAGATGGAGTTTAACGTCCACTCGACACAAACTATGTCATTTCAGAACTAACACATGGTTCAATTTTGTTTCATTAATTCGCTTGCGCGTAGGGGTCTTTAGCAGTGGGAGGAAACCGGAGGACCCGGAGAAAACCCACGGGGTTGGATAGGCGACCCTACTCCTTGTCACGTGCACCCGGGGAATCGAAACCACGCCAGTTGACTCAATGACAGACCTTATGAAACAGCGCGCACGTGCTAACCATTCGGCCATCCAACACCCCTCCAAAAAATAGAGGTATACGTCCTTTAAACATGATTCGTAGGTGTGTATATATACTCAGCCAATCATAAATGTAGAGGTTTACAGGGAATTTTCACACAAAATTAAACAGATTTATCTTCCAAAAATAATGTGGCACCTTCACTTTAACTGTGCAATGCTGAGAAAAGTCGGCGTGGCTTTTTTCTGATGAACTGCCCAACGATATTCTCGACATTTAGCTGGGGGCTGTTTCACGAAGTTTTAACTAAGATAAAATCCAAATTTTAGTAATTTGATTGGATAATATAAGATTGATTTTAGTGCTTAGCCAATCAAAATTGAAGTATCCACTAAAATTTGGATTTTATCATTAGTTAAAATTTCGAGAAACAGGGCCCTGGAGCTTTCTGTTAACGTTGAAGAGCATCAGGGCACTCAGGCGTTCCTCGCTTAACGTTGATCTTAACCTGGTTTTATACGCCGAACAGCCGAAAATGATTTAGATTTAAGTTACTCGGAGCCTTCAAATTTTCAAGCCTGAGCAGGGGGGTCCGGACCCCCCCCCCCCCCCCGGATCCGCGCCTGTAGGCCTATACCCGAAATATTTCATCCGGATGAGGTTTATGATGGTACTCCATACATAAAAGTATGAAAGTAGAATTGTGCTCAAACAAAATTAGTTTTCAAAATTTGAATTCTTGATGGTTGTAGTGTATATATTCAGGCATCTGTGTGAGACTTTGTGATTTCCCATATGTTGTGTTGTTTAACCTGTCGCTGCGCAGTTTTGTTTGTTTGTTAGTTGTATTTTACGTCCGCTTCCACCGAGTGATATCGCAGTGCTGATGGTATCCCTATATTATATGTGCTTCATTTTTTCCAAAGTTACAAATTCCAAAATCATTATTTTTCATTTTCATCCATTTTTTATTGTTCATTATCATCTCTTGGCCTTAATATTATTCTTGTGAGCGGGACTTAAACACTTTATTTTTCCATGGCTCAAACAGTGCAGTGGCTGTTGAAAGTGTAATATTACTATTAGTGAAGTCATAATCTTATTTTTCTCCAATTATCATTATCTTGATCCCCTAATTTACAAAATATCACTTACCCTCATACAAAATAAAATGGTGTGATCGGTGCCCTTCCAAGAAGTAACTGTTTCAAATTCTATACTACTACCGTCTCTAATTTTAGACATTTACTTGGAATACATTTTGGTGCATCAGACGAAAATGTTGTTACCGTGTTACTTTACATAAAGGAAGTAATTGGTAAATTCCACTATCTAATAATATTCACAATACTACAACATAATTTTGATTTAAATTATATTCGCTTTATTTACAATTCTAAATATAAATGATTTTAATTTAATTTATTTAAATCATTACAAAATTTACAAATGTTCCCCTCTCAGTGCAAGTGCCTTATATATATAGAAAACATGATATGGGTACCATAATACTTTAATCGGCGTTTGAACATAACTGATTGAACTTACATACATTTTGAACATGAATCCGATATAGTTTAGGTAAATATTGTATTCTTAACTCATTATAATGTTTGGGATCACGTGGCTAAGTGGGTAAGACGCTGGCTCGCTAGCCTGGAGGTCGGGTGTTCGATCCCTGCATTGGCCGAGAAAGTTCATCCAGATTTTCCGGTGTAGTTCCCCCTTGTCAGTGATGCAGGACGGAGGGCCTGGCAAGGACAGCTGTCTAGTCCTTCGGATGAGACGAAAAACCGAGGTCCCGTGTATATATTGGAATGCACGTAAAATATCACCTGGCAGTTGGAATTCGATATAAGAGTAGGCGATAGTGCCGCTGCCCGGGCAAAATTTCCCTCAGCACACTGTATGGCGTATGCCCGTCCTCATTAGCCCAGTATAGGAGCAGAACAGTAGGACGTTAAACCCCATTTCATTTCATTAAATTATAATGTTTACATTCTAAGACAAAGTGATATATGTCTTCTACCGCACAATCACAAACAGGACAGGCTGGGATGTTTACTTGCTTCCGTCTAAATACGTTTGCATTTAATTGGAACAAATTTAATCGTAGCTTAGTTATATTTCTTTTAACATGTTGATTAACGTTGACAGACAATTAGTTTTCCTGGGTTATGTTCAGTTTAAATTTACAGCAATACTTCAGACTTTCACTGTTTGAGATTTGGGTTGACCACTCCTGTTTATTATTGTCAATTAAACGAGTTTTTAAGATATGCTCTTCAAAAAAGAAGGGGATATTCGGAAACAATACAAAACTGCAGAAATGCACTACTGTTTTAGAGATAACCAGTGTATGTTAATAACAGGCCAATTGCCTAAACATGAACATAAACAGTTCATATGGGCGGCTCATCTGGCGGCCCTATTTCACTCGCAAAGAGATACACTATCAAAAGTGAAAATGGACGTTTTTCATTTTTGTCTTAATAATGAGTAATTGCTCCACCAATCCTCAGACATTCAGCAATTCGCCGTGGCATGCCCCTAATCAACAATCCAACCACGATTTGGGGCAATTTGACCCACTCCTCTCCCAGTGCCACGGCAAATTCATGCAGTGTTGCCGGTTGACGTTGACGTCGACGAACACGTCTCCCGATCAAATTAAACGTAACACACTAAAGCAAAGATTCGCTAAACAGTTAATCGTATGCAAGAACCGATAGGAAAGCAAACATGGATAGGATAAACCAGCACGCGGCAGTTTTCATCAAGCCTTCCTTGAAGTGTCAAATTTGACAATGAACCCCTCCCACGTGTATGGTGCTATTGCGTGTCGCATGTGCAGCTCAGTGGTTCTGTTGGGGCGATAAGATCTTCATCTGTGAATATACTCTCAAAGCATGTCAAGTGTTCATGACTATTTATCATATCGCAACCTGCATAGGTATTTGCATTTCAATATCCCCTACTTTTTTTGAAGAGTATATTTAAAAAATATTTTGAGCTACCGACTTGCTCACAGTACCAGATGTAACCAAATCCAAGTGAACTTAACAGTAATTTTACTTTAGTCGCCCAAGTAGCACGACAAATAGTATCTAGACGTCTTAACATTGTGTACGTTTGTTTAGCGTATCTGCTGTATGACATAATCGGCTTGATCCAACAACGCACACATGATGCCATGCAATATACTGCAAGATTGCGACGACCACGGCCCCCTTTTGATCATGCTGTTGAGCTACATTGACGGATGCCGAGAATAGATTTACAGAAATTCGTCTGTACAATCTCAATATCTTTGCAATATTCATAACACCGAATTTCAGAGCCATTGCTCAGTTGACCGCCATGCTAGAATGTGTGCAATTATGATGCCCCCTTGATTAGAAGCAGGTTGTTAACATTTAAAGCTTGTTTGATTTCAGAAACAACCATACTTTGCTAACATTACAACGGAATGGAATTGGAATTCGAAAACAAATGAAAACCTAAGAAGGGAACATAAATATTACATTAAGGTTCGTGGAGAAGATAGTTACTTTCTATCAGCTATAGCAAGGCCTGATACAGAATCTACTAATCAGTTAAACATCGTTTTATCAGGATTGGATGGTACGAGAGGATATGGTAAATTTGTATGTTGTGTTTCACGATCCGATGGATCTATGCTAACAACTCCTGATGAATTTTATCATAAACATAACCATCATCAGTTTCTTCCTGCAATAACACAGTTATTTTTACACGCCGAATATGATGCCACTCAATATGTGTGTAAAGTTCAACAAACTGGCAAAGGAGTTAAACATGTAAATATAAGTCTAACCACAACTGCCTGTAGTGATAATGCAGTGGATTATTTACCTATTAAACATCAAAAGCAAGCGAAGCAAGATCTAGCTATCTGTGCGAAAGTAGCTTATGGACATTTATTAAAGCCATCTAGATTAATTGAGTGGTTTGAGATGCAGAAGATGTTAGGTGTAGATAAAATACTTGTATATGATTTAGCTTGTGGTGACGATATTAAAACAGTATTTAGACATTATGTGGATGAAGGTTTATTAGAAGTACAACCATATTCTTTACCTGGAAAAATGCCAGGTAAATAGCTATTATTATTTGATTGGTATGTGGTCAATTTCTGTCTATCGGGTATTGTAGACCATTGTTCCGGTGTCACATTCAAATTTAGTTTTGTGGATATTTGAATATTGTTGAGCATATACAACGAAAGGAGCCATTTGCTTTTGATGCTGCCTTCCTTGCCAGGCCACCCGCTCTGCGCCACTGACAAGGGGGAATCCCTAGGGACTTTGTCTGCCAGGTCACAAAGCTAGTGCCTTGCGTCTGTGAGCTACCCCGGCCCCATTTGTTTCATGGGACAATGTCCAATATTTCTGTTTTATGATTGTGTTATAAGGTCCATGGTTTTATTCATTATGTAGTTTTTAAAACTAGGATTGGTGCAGCGGAGTTTTGTTAACCGGGTAAAACCCCAGGATTCCCACGACGAAGCTTTGACTATATTAGACTGTCACCAGAGATTGGGAGGTTACCAGTATTTGATGGCTGCTGACTTTGATGAAATTATTATACCAAACAATTTTTTAACTTTAAAACAACTGCTAAAAGTAAAGTATCATATTTCACATGAATCTATATTATTGCCCCTTGTCTGTTACAGAAAGTAGGGGACGGTTAAAATGGGTTCGTCTGCCTGTCAAAACTTTTGTAACACGATAACTCAGTGTTTGATTTGGGTAGTAGGTTCAAACTTGATTTAGATGTTCATCAGGTGATTGGAGTTCGATTATGAGCATTTTCTACTATAGCCAGCTTAGTTTGCTGATGCTTTAGGAAACGCTTACTTTGAGCATTTTCTACTATAGTCAGCTTAGTTTGGTGATGCTTTAGGAAACGCTTACTTTGAATCTAATTGAGTGGTGTGACCTGACTTCTTCTGTCATCCATTTTGTATACTATAACGTGCACGAAGACATCAGCAATTTCATAAACCAGTCTGAGCTTTCCTTTGTGAACCATGTAATAATATTAACCAAATATTATATTATAAGACAAAACTTGAATCTAATCAACCCACTAAAGAAGTGTACACCGCTTTTCTACATTCAAACGCAAAGCTAGATTCACAAGTAAATAAGGGCAATTTTAAAAAGTGGAAATTCCTTTTGAGTCACTGATCCCCCCTTGAACTGTTGAGATTGTTAAATTTACAAACATCATGGACAGGTTGTAATGTTGAATGTGTCTATAATCGCTTTCTTTTTATGTACTTGTATGTTAATATATATTACTGTATTATATTCCGAATTTCGGTCAATAAACCAGTAAAAAAATGGAATTTCTACTATCATGGATTCTCGATATTCATGTTACAAGTCATATCCATCAGGAATGTTAAACGTATGCGATTGTAGAGAGGAATCATTTTAATAACTTAACCTTCAAACATCCCAAAATTTATTGCACACAGAGTGGTTAAGTCGGAAGGAGGAAGTTGGAAGTCCGAAGTCAAAAGGCCTTGCAGGGTTTCCGTATCACTCTTATCAGCAATAATCACGGGTCAAATGGCATTCATTGTAACCTTAATGTGACACGGATTTTTATCCCTATTCATTAACAAATATGTCGGTTGTAAACATCCCAGATGCAGCGGGTAAAATACTAACTGTGCAAGAGATAGATGGGAGACTTTATCCCCGCTTCGATCCGGGTGTCCTCAGAAACGTGCCATCACTAAAACTTAGGGATGATGACGTCATACTGTGCGGGTTTCCTAAATCAGGTAAATAGAGATTTCATTTTATTATTATTTAGTTCAACCAGAACATGTAACATGTATGTCAGTGCGCAGAAAACATGTCGACATATTCATTGGGCGTTGTGACACGGTTGATAAGATAACACGGTTACTAAGCATAGCTACACAAAATGAACAACAATACTGACATGCGTTTAAAGATACATTGTGTCGTTCGTGCTATGATAAGAGAGAAATGGGGTTTAACGTCCACTCGACACAAACTAGGTCATTTCGGGACTAACATACGGTTAATTTTTTTTATTTCAATAATTCGCTTGCGCGTAGGGGTCTTTAGCAGTGGGAGGAAACCGGAGGACCCGGAGAAAACCCACGAGGTTGGACAGGCGACCCTACTCCTTGTCACGTACAACCGGGGATTCGAAACCACGCCAGTTGACTCAATGACAGGCTTTATGATACAGCACGCACGTGCTAACCATTCGGCCATCCAACCCCCCGTGCTATGATAATAAATAGAATAGATAATGCGAAATACATATTGAAATGGAATAGTGTATCAGCAGTGGATAGATCAAAATATTCTGAAATTAAACACAAAAAAAAGGCGAAGGCTATCCTTTTTGTACCTTCTGCTCGAAATGTGTCTGAAATTTGATAAACCCGTTCGTCGCACACACTGAATAAAAAAAAAATAATATAGATCGGATTATGATGGATGGCATTTGCTTTTAAGGCATTCACAGTGAGCAATGGCCATAGCTCCAGCACTAATTAGCGGACATTGTTGCATATAAATGTCAAGCAGACTGGGCCCCGAGTTCACAAAGTAATTCTTAACTTAAGTCTGAGAGTGAGCATGCTTTGTGAACTCGGGACCGGAAGTTAAATTTTTGATTAGACTGTTCACAACATTTTACAAAATTAGGAAGGGCCCTGATTTTAAAAGTAATTCGATGGGTTTCTGATCATAGGCAAATAACTTTGTTACAAGAGCGTTCACTTGATTATACAAAGTGAACAAGTCCCTCCACCCCCACCCCACCCTATCCCCAACGAATAGGGCGCTTCATCTAAAAATATAAATAATATATTTATACATTTTAAAATCTCCAATGATCAATGTAAGCTGTGAGTTATCACAAGAAAGTGTTTACGGCGGTCGAACGGACCGGGTGACGTCCTACTTTTCTGCTAAGGACCTTACCAAATGTTCCATATTCTCAGTTAACTTGTCAATGATTTAATGACAGAAAGTTGGGCATTTGTAAATATCCCGAAGACTATTTTAGTATTCATCAAGAGAAGCATAAAAACACTATTAGGCAATGTGAAATTTTTCATATTTCCAGTGTTTTCGGAGAAAAACAATTAAATGAAAACTCAATTACAGTACGATGATATAATGGAATTTCGGAACATAAAAAACTAACAAGTCTGTCAGCTTCTGCGACACCGCCACTTATTAAAACGGGTCCTGGTGGACTCTTTGTATAAAGTTACATATGGGTCTACTTTGAAATGGATCAAGAGATTAAGTGTTAATATTTGCTCCTCTAATATTGTTTTTGAGTAATATCCCTTTAAAATATTGCAGGAACACACTGGTTGTTCGAGATTGGTCGGTCATTACTACATGGAAAACTAGGCACTGATGTAAAACCGAAAGAAAGTCTATTTGTAGATATGGTTCCTGAATCTGAACTTAATAAAGTAGACTCACCCAGAATACTCAACACCCACGTTAGATTTGATCGACTCCCGTCTGATGTGAAGACAAAAAATCTGAAAATATTATATGTTAGAAGAAACCCTAAAGATTTAGTAGTGTCTTACTACAACCATACACGATGGAGAATTCAAGGATTACCTCCCCTTGTTTAGTAATGGACGTATGTGTGGCTTTGAAATAATTATACCTATAATAATTGCTTTAAAATTGTAGTGGACAGCTATTTCCGCTAAGTTGTATGTTTTGAAATGTCAGAGAATGGATACGGCAAAAGCGTAACCGTGTCCTCCACGGTGTGCGCGGCAGATAAAATAAATAAATTAACTAGGGAAGCTGGCACTCCAAGTTAACAACCATAATTTTAAAAAAATGACTCTTTGATAAACGCCACCCACCCCCACCTCATCCCACCACCGCTCCCCGGAAATGGATAACCGATGATGCCCCCCCCACCCTCCTTCTCTCCACGCTACTGCTGCATACTAAAAAACTATCGCCTCTATCTGAATCCGAAGCGTTGCGGTGTCTACCACATTGCAGTTTGTTTAAAAGGGTGGGAGATTTGTGATCAAGTAATTATATGCGTATTCTCTTTTTAGTTGCTTATGGATCCTGGTTTGAATATGTATTAGAATGGGAAAAGATCATAGCTAATAATCAAGAGTTATCTATTCTTGATGTAGCATATGAAAATCTTAAAGAGGTAAGATAATTATTATGGTCTGGTTTCTATGGTATAATTTGTTTGATTTAAGCGAAACCACGCCCGTGTCTGCACCATAATATCGTGTCGAATTAAAAACAAAATGGTAATTTAGAGAATTAATGTGCATGGTGCATTTGTGGGATCGTGAAAACTTTGATCTCAGACTTGCCTATTGTGATTTGATGTTACATTTCGAATTGCAATATTCAAACGAAATTTACAATCACCTATTAATTTCATTGCGTCTCAGTATGTTATTAATGGGTCGATATTCCTCTATTATTTCCGTAAAATTACATAAATAAAAGTATTATATTGTCCATTTTTACCGAAAATTAAAACTACCGTACGAATGATAATCATCTAAAATAAACAATAGAGTAATTAGAATTCTTTAAGGGGTGGGGATTACCGCTTTGCGTAATTTGTTATTTTCATTTTAATTTTAGATGTATTTAATAATTTATTTCATATATTTAGTAGTATTCTGTAATACTTGATATTCTATTAACTAATCACTATAAACTTATTAGAGCCTTGTCTGTTGTTCTTACTTTTAGTTCCTGGCGCAAGATTATGAAATAAAGTTAAAATGGGAGTAACAAATATTATTAATTATTTATAGAAACATTTAGCCATTTTTATATACAAGTATATTTTTTTTTACATACAACCGTAATATAGCGAGTGATTATAGGCATAGATTATCTATCAGTATTACTATGGGATATTATTGCAGGATCCTATCCAGGAAATTAGAAGATTGTCAGACTTTTTAGGAGTTCAAAGAAACAAAGATTTTATCGAAGAAATAAGCGATTTTTGTAATTTTTCCACAATGAAAGGCAGATTTAAGGATAAAATGGGTATAAAAGATGGACATAATATATTTTACAGAAAAGGTAACAGCTTCTAAAAGAGATTTAATCAGTAAATATCATACTATAGATTATATTTTAAACAAAGGTATTCAAGAAAAGCAACTGTCCACAACAGCAACTGTGATGTGATTGAAATCGTGTTGATCGTATCAAAACTTATCCGAATGTATCTGTACGTACCAGATCGTGGTCACAATAGGGACAGACGTATCGTAGAGCAACGCACGACAGTGAGAATCTAGCATTACTATTTCATCAAAAACGACGTAAATTCAAAATTCAAGACTAATAAGGGCACCACTTCTCAGTGTGCTATGAGGCAGTATATTAAGAGTATTAATTACATTTCATTTATAAAAGAGCAACAATGTATTAAAAGTTTGTTGTTATTATGAAGCAGTTATTAAGGAATAAAGACAACTTGTTTCTCTACAGGTGAAGTGGGCGATTGGAAGAATTGGTTCACTGTAGCACAAAATGAATGGTTTGATCAACTCTACAGGGAGAAAATGGCTGACTCGAAATTGAAATTCAAATTTACATTAAATGAAGATTAATTACTCGTGTTACTTATTAATTAATTACACTTAGTGCATTGATAGGGAATTAAGATGGCGACCCCCCCCCCCCACTACGGCCAATATGGATGACTGGGTCCTCTTATGTCAAGAATATTTTATTCCTCTCCCTTCAGGTTCGAGGTAACGGGATTTAACTGTAATTTTATTTATGATACAAAATACCTACGAAAGTTTAAAATGTACATACCTGGATACAAAATACGTACCTGGTTAAAAATGTACATAATGCCTGTCAAAATGCACTTCAACGACTTATCTTCCTTAGATGTTGTTCCTAGCTAAGCCCCCGTTCCTGCACCACTGACATGGTGATCGAACCTAGGAGAGTACCGCCCGATTAGTAACGAATTGCCTTACACGTTATAATAACGAAATGGGATTTAACGTCTAATTTTCTGTTCCAACCAGGCTTATGGAGGAGGATATTGTCCCATGGGGGAACTTTTGCTAGGACAGCAATTGAATTTCAACTGTCAAGAGTCTTTTTTTACGTGCACGCTAAGGTGTACACATGAGTGGGTGTCGCCAGAACGTTTTGCGCTTAAGGGTTATCGCCGGAAATTATCCAGCTATAAAATCGTGGAGGGTAAAGATAGCCAATAGACGCACTTACAACTATAGTTATTCGTTTTATATTTTTGTAA
Organism: Patella vulgata; assembly: GCF_932274485.2. NCBI lineage: Eukaryota > Metazoa > Mollusca > Gastropoda > Patellidae > Patella > Patella vulgata. The sequence goes on from NC_065881.2 coordinate 21,463,583, forward strand.
TCGAGAAATAAAATGAAAAGGTTTAACGTATGCTAATTTCGCCCTTGTGATGGCTTTGCTGTACACAATACTTTGCTCTGATAGTAAGTGCAGGATGACCACACCATATATAAACAAAACCGATAAGATAAACCCGCGGAGAAGACGTAGAATATACACAGGGATTAGTGCTATTCGGTTACGTATTTCAGAGCGGTTTCGGGAAAAACTGTATGGTGCCACATAAAAGATACATAAAAACTCTTTCATTTCATACTATTTTTTAGGTGGCTCAAGAAAATAAAATAGAAGCGGGCGTTTTTATATACCTTCCTTTTTAGAATCCTATACGGGAAATTAGAAACATTTCAGATTTTTTTTTATGAAAGACGGATTTAAAGATAAATTGGGCAAAATATATTCTACGGGAAAGGTACTAACTTTTAAAAGGTGTCTTCGCCTGTAAAAAAGATCAACCAGTTATAGAAATCATTGTACGGTACCATACACTGGTCGACGAGCGAAGTATTTGGCAGACTCTGTATCAGATTGACAGACTTTGTCTCAGATTGGCGGACTTTGCATGCCTTCTAGAATGAGTGACTACAGGTTTAATTCAATATGGATCTTCTAGACGTGGGAGGAAACCTGGGGGCCCGGACAAACCCCACGCCGAAGCTTTGGATCGAAACCACGCCACTTGACAGATCTTATTATTTAAAGCGCAAGTGTTAGATAACTCGTCACACTCTCTCTTGATTGAAATCCCCGATATATCATTATCAGTTCTTTGAATTTAAATGGTTAATGAAATTGGGTAAACTTGTGAAGCTTCTATTTCTCTTTTGGTGAAGTGGGCGACTGAAAGAAGTGGTTTACTGTAGCAGAGAATGACTGGTTCGATCGAATATACGAGAACAAAATGTCCGAGTCCAAATTGAAATTCAACTATATATTCGGGCAACGTACAGGTCAATATACATATAGGAGTATAGGACCTCGAATTTTTGCCACTTCAGAAAATCCCGAGGAACTTTGCTCGACAGTACCACAATGACTATGGCAAGCCGTTTCATCCAGGAGGAGAATAAAGATCCTAAAGTGACGTACTTGTAGTCACATAGTTATTCGTTTCATATTTTTGTAATCGAGCAGTTTAATTGAAATATAATGAAATAGTTTAACGTTTCACTTTTCTGCTCCAATTTCGCCTTGGTGATGACTTTGCTGTACACAAGACTTTGCTCTAATAATAAGTGCAGGAGGGCCACACCACATATAAATAAAACTCATAAGACAAGCCCGCGAACAAGATGCAGAATATACACAGAAATGGGCAAATGAAGATCGACATACGCCATACAGTGTGCTATGGGGCAAATGTTTCCCGGACAGCGATAGCAGTGCTACGGCCTACTCTTATATCGAATTCCAGCTGCCAAGGGATCTGTTAGGTGCACACCAATGAGTACACGGGACCTAGGTTTTTTGTTCCATCCGAACGACTAGATGTTGTCCCTTGCCAGGCCCTAGCTCCGTCCTGCATCACTGAAAAAGTGGACAAGGCGGAAAAATCCCGATGAACTAGTGTACATGTTTAATAATAAGTAAGCAGAGATTAAAATATGTCTACTCGTGTTATCTCCTTAGCTTAACTGGAGATAAAACTCGTCAACAATAATCGTATGATAATTATGTTTATGCCAACACGGCTGTCATGATAAGCCTACTATCATTTATCCCCTCACGTCAGTTAACATACCAAGATGTCGGTTGTATACATTCAAGATGCCGCTGGTAAAAAAATTACTGTGCAAGATGTGGATGGAAGACTCTATCCTAGCTTTAATCCGGATGTCATCAGAGGGGTGTCATCATTAAAACTTAGAGATGATGACGTCATACTATGTTCTTTTCCAAAATCAGGTAAATAGCGATTTCTTGTATTCCATCGTCTAATAATTAATCAACATTATTTTATTAGTATCTTTATCCATAATTCAGTGCGATCCATTGCAGATTTTAATTGTTCTCTATTGTCCATTTTTTACCAACACTGCACAACCCGAAATGCAAATCGTAGGGCCAACGTGTAAATGGTATCAATTGCGTCACATAATTATATCGACGCGACATCGTTATCCCGGTCGGTGCAGAAAAGTAGAACGGTAAACCCCATTTTATTCATTCATTCATTCCTTTGAACATAACCAGATTTAATCTAAGAAACACATGAAAAGAATATATTATGCTCAAGAAAGAAGGGTTGTTACTCGTGAAAAATGTTTAGAAAAATAGATATGTGTACATCACTGTGATTATTAAAGCATTTATATACGTGTGTGTGAGTTAGTTGTATTTTACGTCCGCTTCCACCTGTCGGTCAGGTCGATTTGTCCGGTTGAATGGCAGGGCGGTGCACATCTTCCTTGGGGTTTGTTGGTGAGTGTGGGGCCTGGGCCATTCTTCCTTCCATTTCGTCTTCTAGTCCGGTATGGTGTTAGGTTTCATTTTTGCTTCTGTTTGTCCTGCCTTTTATTATTGGTTCTCTGAAGGAAGAATCCAGCACCTGAAAAGAAAGAGGGGAGAGAAAGAGAGTATCTGATCTTACAGCTGTTCTGGTTTTGTTTCGTCTAGTAAGGCTTCGGGAAGGGGGGGGAGAAAAAAAATAGTGGTTATGGCAGTAGTTTCTTTAGAAAGATATGAATTTGTTAGTAGGTGTTACTGACATTACAATTTACATATATGATTCGATCTACAATCAATGTTTATTTATTTTAAATAGAAATAGAGATAAAGTAAACTATAACTGAAAAATAATCGAGATAAAAAATGATAATATTTGGACAGGGTGTGTTACGTTTCCCTCTGTGGGGACATTCTTACGTTTTAACCCTGTCAAGTTGTTTTAGTAGTGCAAGGTGGTTGGCGTTTCTATCTAGGAGACATTTTGGCGCCTCGCCTTGCTATGTGTTTTTTTAAATTGATTAGTTCATTTGTTTAATTTGGTTTAGTGGTGCAAGGCGATTGGCGTTAACCTCTAGGGGACATTTTTGCGCGCCGCCTTGCTTTTGTTTTCGTTTATCATTATATGAATTTTTCCATACCTATACGTGATGGATAATGGCCGAAGACTGTCCATTATGTAAATAGAAAGAACAACTGAGGGGCGTTACATAATGGACAGTCTGAGGCTATTAGTCAAACTTAAAACATAGCACCATAGAGATACAAATAATGGATAGTTTTCTAAAACAACAAGCCATAAAATAATGGATATGCTCATGAATGCACGTGACAAAACACTCCAGTCATACAATGCAAGCATACACAGACAGTCCAAAATATTCTACATGGAGACGACATGTTTACAACACAGTCGAAAACAAATATTAATATTGAGAATATATGTGATAAGCATTTGGATACTGATTACATTGGTAATGTACTCGATATGGAAGATAATAGCCGTAAAAATTGTGATATTCGTGATATGGGGGAACAATAGCCGTCAAAGTTGTGATGGAAAGGCTGCTCACGAGAATGATTTAGATATTGATAATATTCTTAGTACTGTGGTTAATATGGAGGGTACTTGCCGTCCAAATTTTGATTTAAAATTTACGGAATTCAAAATCAACTGTCATTATGGTGTAACAGTGATATATTTAAACGTTTTTTATAAAGGGATAAAAACTGTGACCTGTATAGGTTCCACAGGCTCAAAAGACGTTTGTTGTTCAACCAGGGGCCATAATCCAGGAAGTTACGACCTGTAGAGTGTCCACAAAGAAGGTGTGAAAATGTGGGCGTATAAAAACGTATCATCGATCTAGTGCCGAACGTACTATATTAAACGGACAAGTGACATATAACGGATAGATTTAAGTGGAATTCTTTATGTAGACAAACACGTGAAATAACATTCGGCCATGTGACATTTCGGTAACTATGAGGTTTTAAAGTAATTTTATGTTCTGTAATTTGATTTGTTCAAAGAATAAATTATCTCAAAATACATGTTCATTTTTCAGATACGTGTCTATTATTGGTATTTTCTTAAACAATCATCTAATATACTCAGCCAAATTAAAAACTTGACACTCGGGATTTTTGGGACTAGATTTTTAATATTTGGTTTAAGGCATCTATTTTAGTGTTATGTTGTGCAGAGACGACCTTGACATCAACAGAAAGCAAGAATACGTCTCGCCGAAAGTCCTTGACATTGATAACGTTCGTGATGTCACGGTACCCCCCAAAATGAAATTCACAGACTTGGTGAACAATCGGAATAAAGTGTTTAGTAACGGTTGTGGCCTCCTCTAGCGTCTCGTACTGCCACACGTCTTCTCATGGATCTCAGAACCTTAGTAAACACTACACGAGGAAGACGTCGCCACTGCTGTTGAAGGTCCTGCAACGTCAGTGGTGGATTCACTTGCTGACGAACACTTCGACCCAGTTCGTCCCAGATGTGTTCAATAGGATTAAAGGACAATATTGGTGCCAGTTATTATCACATGTGTGATAAAACTGGTTAAACACATTCCAAATATAATTTTAACAGAGAGATCACTGATACGATAGTTGAGTAATACAGGATTCCCGAATCGGAAGTGACAAACGCTAAAGGAAAACACGAGATATACCTCTATATAACTGGCTGAAGTGCCGACTGATAACAGATACATGGGCGAATTTCTGCTCACTAATAATTCCTTCGAAGACCAAAAGTTGTTATATGGGACTGTAAGAGGATAGCTGACAATTCAATAAAGTAATTGAATGTCATTAGATAAGAGAACACGAGAAAAATAGAAATAGTCCGTACATTCCCTTGTTTATATTCATTCTATAGGGGAGAGCGGGGCTAGTTCGCACCATTTTTAATAAAATAATAAAACCAACATAGCTCGATAACTTTTGAAGCTACGTTACCGTAGACCAGTGATTCCCAACCTGTGCCGTGAGATCTTCCTATGTGTGCCGTTTAGTTTGAGCCATACTATGTGTCTATGACTAGTCTGTGGCTACAGTTGTATGCCGTCTATGATTTGCCATGTTTTTATTTTGCAAATAAATCAAAAAATTTTCATATATTTTTTCATGTGTTTCAAAGTGTGCCGTTGGCACAAAAAGGTTAAGAACCACTGCCACAGACCATACTAGATTAAAGACAGTGGAGTTGGCTAATTTACGGCATACATTAAATAGTTTTATTGACAGGCGTATACAAGTAATTTCATCTCAAAGTCACCATGTCCGAATGGACGAACATCAAGCCGCGGCTGTATAGCAGTAAGTGATATGTACCTACGCCTATACAGTTGCCATGCGGCACCGGTTTACTTATGCCCCCGTCAGACCGGGGTGGCGTCCTTACTGCGCTGCTGCGACCGTACGGCGACCAGGAAATGCACAAGGTCGCCGGCAAACGTGAACACAACGCGCGAAAATGTCCCCAAAAACTACAAACTTGAAAAAAAGTCGTATTCTCATAGTTTTACAGTTCAGATCGCAGAACCTTGGCGTTTGCTTTGAACATGCTCAAAATAAACGCGGTGAGTCGGCGATCATTGGCGACCATGGTGACTACAGCACGATAGCTGGCGTTTCCACCACGCTTATGGCGATCTTAACGCGCTCTAAAACTATTTTCCATCGCCGTATCAGTGAAGTAAGTACGCTACCCCGGTCTGACTGGGGTATTATTAGGAAAACTTGCCGCTTTTAGAAAGAAGTTCTAAAAACTGCGTCGTTCGAAGAGTATGTAGACTTTTCAGTTCAAACTGGTCCGTGTCTAAAGGAAATAGGATAAACTTGAAAGAAAAACAGCTTCAGACTTTGAAATCTTTGTATGGTAAAACATTCTTCAAATGCGTCGTCATGGTAATCCGGAACTTGAAAGTAGTCCCAATGGCGGACTTCGTCATACAGGCGAGGCTAGATGTAGGGTGCTGGAATCTGCTGAGGTTTGGCCGAGTGGGCGCGAGATATGAATGGGGTCGGACTAACCCCGCTTTCCCCTACCTTATAAAAACATGGTAATGCACGGACTTTTTTTCTGTTTTTCTTTCGTGTTCTCTTATCTAGTGACAATCTGAACGACAGACTCACCCTACCTGCAGAGAAGTGACTCTGACACAGTGAATAGCCATGATATCCATATGACTTTATCTAAACGTCACAGGTCATGAGGTCACATCAACAAACAAATGTAAACACCATCATTATGATCATTATCAACATTACAAGACACAATGTTACATTGTAAACAATAACCTTCTTGCAGCCTTTAGGACTGTATAATCCGTACAGAACGTCTTACCGTCTATTTCAGATATACACAATCAATTCTGTTCAAGTTTTTAGCGTGGGGATTGACTAAAAGTTAATTTATTTCAGCTCTAAACAAAAATTTAAAACTTTAACGCAATTTTAAAAAAATAGCCAAATTCTGGCTGGGATTACTGAGCAAAATGGCCATTCACTGTATACGTTAGTTACGTACGATCTAGTGGCAGTCAATTCTTTCTATAAATTGTCAGATATCTTCTCACGGTCTCACAAAACAACTTTTAGTCTTCGAAGGAATTATTAGTGAGCAGAAATTCGCCCATGTATCTGTTATCAGTCGGCACTTCAGCCAGTTATATAGAGGTATGTCTCGTGTTTTCCTTTGGCGTTCGTCACTTCCAGTTCAGGAATCCTGTATAACTCAGCTATCGTAGCAATGATCTCGGAGTTAAAATTATATTTGGAACGTGTTTAATTAGTTAATGACTGGCACCAATATTGTCCTTTAAGGTCGGGGCTAAGCGACGGCCAATCCAGGACTTGGACACCGGCATTTCTGAAAAAATTCTGGGTAACAATTGCTGTATGGGGTCGAGCATTGTCTTGTTGAAACGTTAGTCCAGGCCCATGTCTCTGCATAAACGGAAGAAGAACAGATTGCAAAATCTGATCCCTGTACTGGACAGCATTTAAGTTCCCTTGGACAACAACAAGAGGAGAACGTCCATGTGCACAAAAAGAACCCCAAACCATGACGCTGCCGCCACCAAATCGGTCAACTTCTCTGACGCATACTTGAGCGTAACGTTCACCTCGTCTGCGGTACACTCGGACCCTGCCATCGACAAATCTCAAAGTGAATCGAGATTCGTCACTAAAGACAACCGAATTCCACTGTCTTTGAGTAAATCTTATGTGTCTTGTGGCCCACACATGTCGGTTACGGCGATGAAGAGGTGTCAATATTGGTCCATTATAGGGTCACCGAGCTCGAAGACCAGCAGCCTGCAAGCGATTTCGAACAGTTTGTGCAGTTACCCGTCCACCAAACATCTCTCTACTTGTGGAGGTTGCAGTGACAAATCTGTTTCTAAGATGGGCGGTCGGCAATAGTTCCAGTTTGAAGCACTCTCATTCTAAGATTAATTATTGTCTGGCGTGAACAATTAAAGGCTCTTGCAACAGTGACCACAGACTGACCAGCATAGAGCCTACCTATAGCACGTAGACGTTCTACATTTGAAATGTCAATTTTAATTTGTTTTTCCAGTTCAAGTTACGTGTGCGCGTTCAGTTTAAGCAAACTTGCATCGATTGACCTCACGAGTTTGTGTTTGCACGTGTTTTTCAGGTTTTTCATCTTTGTATGCTCAAAAGCCACGTGACTTTACAATTTTATGAAATTAAAGGCTTCTTACTACTTACTATCGTTAGAAACACTTTAAAATTTATTTGACTTACCAGAAAAAAAATTTTGGTGAAATTCATCTCAGTGTCAAGTTTTTAATTTGGCTAAGTATATTTAAAAAACTGTCCATTATTTATTGAAAATAATGGACAGTTTTATAAATAATAGACGATGATTCTCCTATATACTGGTTAAAAACATAAAAGGGTGACGTCCATGGAGGTGTATATATTGACTAGAGTGTATGGTTACGTGATCGCGTGCCGACTATGGAGGTCGGCAGCCATTTTACAACCTGGAAGATTTAGCCTACGTTGGCATATATCAACATGCCGGAGAGTTGTTGTTGTTTTGGTTAATTCCATGTCAGGCGAAAAGGGAGTGGATTATCATTTCATAAGTAGGTAAGATATATTATAAGTGAAATAGTGATCTAATAGATATAGTATAATTATGATAATTGTGTAAAATAATTTTATTAATTAGGCCGACATTCATTGTGTACACAGATGTAAAGAATAAAGTGAAAGTTTCTTGCAATATTTATGGTTTTTTTTTTCTTCTTCTGAAAACCCCCTTAAAACCCCCGAACTAGTTAAAAAAAATGGTTAATAATAATAAGTAATCTTTATAATTCATTCCCAGTCAAATTTTGTAAAAAAAAAAAATAGGCCTGATGATAATGATATTTTTTTTAATCGCTGCTACTACGAAAATCTTATTAAGTATGATTAGGTTAGTCTTATTTTTTTGTAAAATTTAATATACCGCCGTATTTTTCAACAAAGAAAAATCAGACACCAGATCATGGAAATTGAAAACCATATCGGCCTACTAAGGCCTTGCTAGGCGTGTTTATATTTTCCTTGTTTTTAAAAAAAATATTATATATTCTACTGGTAAATGATAGAAGTCATAGATTATTTTTAAAATCGATTTTATTTCTTTACATGATATAGATAGTTTAGTTATCTGCCAATCAAGCAGTAGCTTTCATTTCAAATCGTCCAACTGAACAAATTATTTAGATCTATCCAAAATAAAGTTTTATGTGAACTACCGAGGAGCAATGTTCAAAATTTTGCTGAACACTTTATAGATCTGGACATTCGAGGACGTTCACTGTGCTCAATTAATAAAATAAACATGATTTCGTCAGTTCTGCATTACAATTTACACCATGGATGGTGACCATGCCACGGTATTCATCATGATGATGATTATGATAAGAGTTATTCTTAATAATAAAGCCCTAAAAATATGCCAGTTGACCAAAACGATTTTGTTTTTAGGACAGTAAGGTAAGACCTTACAATCATCATTTTTTTGGTTGATATTGTTGAATTAGAACTGCTTTTTTAATGGGCTTGTCCGCCCTCCGTCAGTTTATTACCCTTTGTTTACATAGCGTTTATCCGGGCACTTCCGTGATTCTTTCCCGGTTGAAACATGGCGGTCAGTCTCCAGTGACGGCCAACGGCGTTAACGTTACGTCAATGGGGATCACGTGACCACAATACACTCTAGTCAATATATACACCTCTATGGTGACGTCATATCAGTGTTTTAATTTTTATGAAGTCTCGGATAAGCTGGGAGGTCCAGTATCTGTCAGCTGGGTGTGGCGAAAGGAGAGAATTGAGACAGAAGATTCTGCCCCTCTTTGTTAGATTGTCAATCATTGATTGTCGTTTGTTTGTTAACTGATTGCAATCTATTAGTAAGTGAGAGGCGGTTGCAATACGTTCACACGGGCATTTGATTGGTGTATAGGTGTAGTCTTTGACTGCCTCTATTGTTTTGAGCCTCGTAATGAGCTTGCATATTTTGATTAAAGGGTTATTGATATAAACCTTGTCTACAAGATTGCTATCTATTTGATAGCGATGGGTGTTTCCTTATTTAAGACGGGGTTTCCATGCACATTTTATCTTCTCTTGCTATGCCTGCAAATTCCTGACTGCTATATTCTAAATTTTCTACTTCATTTAGTGACAACCCCTCCATGGCTAGTTTGTCGGCTTGTTCATTGCCATAAATATTGACGTGGGAGGGGATCCATGCAAGGACTACTTCCCTTCCACTATTCTTAATTTTTTGACTAAGGCCGGCTTTTGGAGGAGTTTGATTCTATGGATTTGATGCTACTCAAGGAGTCAGACAGTATTACGGCTTTTTGGTGTGTTTGCGTAGCTAGCCACCCCATTGCAGTTTTAATGGCCATCAGTTTTAATGATATTCAGCTTTGCTTTGGGTATGTATAAGCCATATCCTGTTGCCCCCTGTGTAGTGTTTTTGGATCCATCTGTGTAGATTTTTATATGATCTGTCCATTTGGTGTCTATTAATTCTACTGCTAGTGCTCTAGCCTCTATGGGATTGGCACGTTTATTTGTGACGTCACTTACGTGCGTGTTGATGATTGGATCACTTAATTGCCAAGGTGGTTTGTCGGGGAAGGTTTTTGTTTCGATAATGGTTTCTTTCAAATTGTACTTATTTAAGACATCGTTTGACATTTGCCCAAATGTCATGGGCCGGGTGTTTTTCCTGAAGCCTATCCGTTTAAATTGTTTGAGATGTCGGGCATCTCTCGTTTAGCATTTGTAGTTTGCCCCAATACTTGAGTGACAGTTCTTCGCGCCTGGTATCAAGTGGAAGCTTTCCCAGCTCGTGTAATAGGGCAACTGTTTTGATGGTTCCTATGGCTGCTCTAGTTGCTAATCTTATCGCTTTGCTTTGTATTGTGTTTAGTTTACTGAGTTGACTGCCACTTACGTTTGCATAAGCCAGACATCCGTAGTCGATTACCGAGCGGATTACTGCTCTGCATATTAACATAAGAGTGCCCCTGTTGACGCCCCAGTGAGTCCCTCTGATGTATTTCGTCATGTTTAGCGTTTTGGATGTGCGACTTACTATGCCATCGATATGTGGCTTCCAAGTTAGTTTTGAGTCGAACGAAAATTGGTCTCTGATTTGAATTCAACTTTTGTTCCGTTCATATTTAAATCGATTTCCTGTTATTATCAGCCGGGTGAAACAGTATTGCTACCGTTTTCCCCTCTGATATTTTGAAACCCCGTTCATTTGCCCACTTGGAGAATTGTTCTAGGTTGTATTGAAGTGTGCTGTGAGGGAAATTTTGCCCGAATTCCAACTGCCAAGGGATCTTTTACGTGCATTCCAATGTATACACGGGACTTTCGCGGCCAATGCAGGGATCGAAGCCTTTGTTAAGTCGACGAAAATTGCACAAAGGTATTGTTTGGCTGTAAATGCTTTGGAGATGTCATGTTGCAATCTAATGATATGGTCCTTAGTAGACCTGTCGGAACGGTAGCCACTTTGCTGATTTGTGAAGATATTATTGCTTTCACAATGATACCTAAGTATGCTTGTAATTATTGTTTCTAATGCATAGACTTGATGTAAGACTGACTGAACGATACGACGTTGTTTCATTTTTGTCTTTGTTGTGTTTATGCAGGGGAATAACTGAGGCAGTCTTCCATTCTTGTGGTGTTTTTCCTTTTGGCCATGAGAGATTAAATATATCTAGGACTAACGTCAGTGCTTTCTCGGGTAGATTTTTTAGCATTGTGTATTTCACACAGTCTAGCTCTTGTGCACTGTCAGTTTTAGCCCACAATGCTTTTTTCAGCTCATCTATATTAATGGGACTATTGAGATCTAACTCATTGTCTGCGTCTTCGTGCACTATTTTACGTTGGGTTTTTTTTAGGAATTTGTTTTTATTTGCTTTAATTGTGCTAGCTGTTGTACAGCCTGGTATTTTCTTAATATAATTACAGGAACACATTGGTCCTTTGAGATTTGTCGGTTATTGCTAAATGGTAGACTTGATATTGACATAAAACACAAAGGATGTCTGTTTGCCGATTCGGTACCTGAATCTGAGCTGAATGAAGAAGACTCACCCAGAATTATCAACACCCACGTCAGATTTGATAGACTCCCGTCTGATGTGAAGACAAAGAAACCAAAGATAGTATATATTAGAAGAAACCCTAAAGATGTTGTTGTGTCTTCCTACAATCATATACGAAAAACTGAACGCTTTCATTATGATGGAGACTTTAAGGATTACCTCCCCTTGTTTAGTGATGGCGGTATGTGTGGCTTTAAAAAAATTATACCTATAATAATTGCTTTAAAATTGTAGTGGACAGCTATTTCCGCTAAAACGTGTGTTTTGAAAAATGTCAGAGAATGGCTGCGTCAAAAGCGTAACCGTGACCTCCAACGTGTGCCGGACAGTGGCTTGCAGAGGTTTGGTGACAGCCAAAGATTAAGTAAAAGGCCTAATAACTAGAAATCTGAGAAGGAAAGACATTTGAAATATGTAAAAACAGATAAAATAAATAAATTAACTAGGGAAGTTGGCACTCCAAGTTAACTACCATAATTTTAGAAAAATTAATTTTTTGTTGCCCCCCCCCCCCCCCACACACACACACACACACAATCGGTCCGGTGCTGTCCCAACCCTATGTGCATCCGGACGTTGAATTGTCTATTATAGTTTGTATGAAAAAGTGGGAGATTGGTGATAAAGTAATTATATGCGTATTTACTTTTTAGTTGCCTATGGATCCTGGTTTGAATATGTATTAGAATGGGAACAGATCATAGCTAATAATCAAGAGTTATCTATTCTTGATGTAACATATGAAGATCTTAAAGAGGTAAGATAATTACTATGGTCTGGGGCCTGTTTCACGAAAATTTAACTAAGATAAAATCCATATTTTAGTAATTTGATTGGATAATATTAGATTGATTTTAGTGCTTAGCCAATCAAAATTGACGTATCTACTAAAATTTGGTTTTTATGTTCAATTAAGATTTCGAGAAACATGGCCCTGGTTTCTAGGGTATAATTTGTTTGATGTAAGCGAAACCGATTGAATCTTGTCATTTTATAACCCATGTCTGCACCATAATATCGTGTCAAATTAAAAAAAATCGTATTTTAGAGAATTGATCTGCACGGTGCATTTGTGTGATCATGGAAACTTTGTTCTCAGATTTACCTATTGTTACATTCCGAATTAAAATATTCAAATGAAATTTACAATCATCCATTTCATTGCATCTCAGAATATTATTATTGGGTCGATATTCCTCTATTATTTCCGTAAAATTAAATAAGTAGAAGTATTATCATATTGTTAATTTTTACCGAAAAGGTCTTATTGAATTTTGCATATTTTAAAAAACGGACATTATGCAAGAGCTAAATCTACCTATTGCAGGTCTTTCTTTAGGCCTTAAATGTTGTATAAATTATTAGACATTAACTTACCAAGACCATACTTTATCGTATAGTCTAGATTTTCAACAGATTAAATCGGATCTGCGGTTCAACGGAAGTTGATGATTAACCGTAATAATGGATAATCGAGACTTTGTTTATTATTATCGTAAAAACGGTAGCAATGACAATCGAGGCTACAGTATTATTACATTATCCTTTTTTTAACAATTATAGTGAGAACCGCCTGCTCTTTATCTACCGTTCGAGTGATAATCTTCTAAAATAAACAATAGAGTAATTAGAATTGTTTAAGGGGGTGGAGATTAACCACTTTGCGTAATTTGTTATTATCATTTTAACTTTATTTAATAACCTATATTTATTTCATATATTTAGTATAGTACTTTGTAATACTTGATGTATTTTCATTATAAATATCTTATTTTTATTTACTAACTATAAACTTATAAGAGCCTTTACCAGTTGTTCCTACTTGCAGGATCCTATCCAGGAAATTAGAAGATTGTCAGACTTTTTAGGAGTTCAAAGAAACGAGAATTTTATCGAGGAAATAAGCGATTTTTGTAATTTTTCCACAATGAAAGGCAGATTTAAAGATAAAATGGGGATAAAAGATAAACATAATATAATTTACAGAAAAGGTAACAGCTTCTAAAAGAGATTTAATCAATAAATATCATACTATAGATTATATTTTAAACAAAGGTATTCAAGAACAGCAACTATCGACGATCTGCCAGAGACCACGATCTGCCAGAGTACATGCAGATACGTTTCGATACGATCAACACGATTGCTACAACTGACCTCGATATATGATAAGACCTGTAGGTTCACCACGATTACTCCACGATTAAAACCACGATTTTAATCGTATCACGAATTGTGTTAGTGGGAACCTAGATATGCCATTGTACCTAAGAATTCGCATCTACAAGTATGAAATCAAATAGGCTGGCCATGTGATAGGTCTCCACTCTAAAGGGGGGGGGGGGGGGTCTCAGATGGGTTCTGATAAATTGACAGTAAGTGGTGCTTTCTGGTGTATGCCCTTACTTTTCTAGCTTGTGCATGCACACATTGTTTCCCACTATCACGATACGTGCAGCGATCGAAATCGTGGTTTTAATCGTTGAGTAATCGTGGTGATCCTATCCGGTCTTATCATATATTGAGGCAAGTCGTAGCAATCGTGTTGATTGTATCTGCACGATCGTGGACCCAATATTAACATTCCTGTCGTATCGTATCGCATCGCACGACAATGGGAACCTAGCATTAAGCAAGGCTGACACTTGCACGATTCCGTGGCACGCATTGGCACGACTCAAGTCGTGCCAGTGCGCAAACTAGTCGTAAACTGGCGTGAAGTGTGCGTAAACCCGTCGTGACTGCGTACCATGTCGGGACGAGAATTTTGAAATGTTCAAAATTTTGGTCACGACAAAATTTAGCGACCGGGTCGTGAACTATGCGCAAACTGTTCGTGAACTCGTCGGGACGATGCGGGAGGATGCGTGCCAGTGGGTGGCAGTGCGCGCCATGCCACGACTGTCACGAACTGCCACGAATAGTTCACAGTGGCGTTCGCGTCGGTGCAGGTGTATATATAGGGCTTCCTGGACACTGCTCGCCACTCCAGCTGTTCTCTTCTACAGCATCATGCAGGGAACAGTTACTCCATGTTCCTCCATCCGACGCACCACCCTCTGCCCCAACATCCACATAGAGGAACTTGTAGGTAGCATCTGCCACTGTCATCAGAACAATGCTGTGGAAGCCCTTGTAGTTGTAGTAGTAAGAGCCAGCAATGGGTGGTTTCTTCATGGCGGTGTGCTTGCCGTCCACAGCCCCCAAACAGTTGTGGTAGTTCCATCTGGAGCTGAACCTGGCAGTAACTTCCTTCCACTCCTCTTCCGTTTTGGGGCAGCGCAGCACTTCGTCCTTGTAGACCGCGATGATGGCTTTACACACCTCGGGTATGAACTTGCAGATGGTACTTGCTTCAACCCTGAAGCTGTACTGCAGACTTGGATAGGAATTTCCAGTGGCTAGGAAGCGGAGGATGACAGCTAGCTTGAGTCCAACTTGAAGCGGTTCCCTCATGAAGGTGGACTGCTTCTGGAGGCGAGGGGTTAACTTCTCAACCATCTCTTAGAACAGGTCAGGTGTGATTCTGAGGTAATTTTTGTAGCCCCTTTGATCTTCCTTGTGGAGTTCAGTCAGTAAACTGTCATACTGTCCAAACTCTTGCCTTCTGGTCAACCATTCCCTGACCCACACTTTCCTTTGTGTCTTTCTTCGAGGTGGGGTTGCCTTTTCTTGCTCTTCTGCCTCTTCCAGCCTTTTCTGCTGCTCTTGAACAATGACTAGAGCAGCTGCCAGGTATAGGCATCTTCTCTTCCCTGCAATGATTGTGTCTCTGACATTCAGCATGTTGTATCTTCCACAGTCAATCCAAAAATGACCAGGGGTTGGGGAGGCCCCCTTTTTATATGGCGTGCCGAAGTCGGCACGACACCGTCCGAATTACACAAACTCGTCGTGCCAATGCGGGAAATGCGTAAACAATGCGCAAACTATGCGTGAACTCGTTGTGCCAGTTCGTGTCAATGTGGACACTGATGGGCAAGCATTCGTGAACTCGTCGTGAACTCGTCGTGGACTATGCGTGAACTAGTCGTGAACGGTGCGGGAGCCTCCCAGTTCGTGCCCCAAAATGACACGACTTGCCACGACAAAATCGTGGCCAAAAGTCATGCAAGTGTCAGCCTGGCTTTACTATTGCATCAAAAACGATGTAAATTTAAAATTCAAGACTAAACAGCCCCCCCCCCCCTTCTCGATGTGCTAGATACAATATATTAAGAGCATTAATTACATTTGATTTTGAAGTTACATACCAAATATGCATAAAAGAACAACAATATTTTAAAAGTGGGAGAATTATTAAGGAACAAAGACAACTTGTTTCTCTACAGGTGAAGTGGGCGATTGGAAGAATTGGTTTACTGTAGCACAAAATGAATGGTTTGATCAACTCTACAGGGAGAAAATGGCTGACTCGAAACTGAAATTCAAATTTACATTAAATGAAGATTAATTACTCATGTTACTTATTAATTAATTACACTTAGTATTACTTAGTAAAAAGTATTACGTATTTGATTAGAGATTTGTAATAATAAATATACTTCTTATCGTGATTAATTGTTAGTGATCAGTAGTTACACGATCAATGGATCTAAGTTGATTGACCTGAAATTGATAGTTCTATCGTCCGTGATTTGTTGCCGTTGTTGTTTTCTTTTTTGGTTTGTTTTTTTTGTTTGTTTTAGTGATTAGTAGTTACACTTTTTGATGTTTAAATAATAAACTATTTTGGACATTGAATATTGGCCTTTATATGATTGGGATTTCTCTGTATCATTGTTATTTTAATTTGTACTTCTTATTAAAATCTTTTAACTTCATAATATATATATTTTTTTTTTTTTTTAGTGATTAGTAGTTACACTTTTTGATGTTTTAATAATTAACTATTTTGGACATTGAATATTGGCCTTTATATGATTGGGATTTCTCCGTATCATTATCTTTACAACTTCATAATACAATATCTTTCAAAAATTATCGAAATGTAAGCGAATTTACCGTTTATATACGGGAGACGTTCGAGGGAAAATATCGCTCTGACGTCACGCTACCAGAGATTTTCCATCAACGCGAATTGCTACAGCTCACTTTATTGGTGAATCCGCGCCTTAGTCAATTTGTATTTCTACTTTTTATCGAAATAAACAAACTATAGAAATTCGACACCCTCTACTGATATAGTAATACTGTAAAATTTAATATTGGTAGATAATAGTGTAGAAACCTATTTGACCGTAAGAAAATCTTAGGGGAAATCGTATCACGAGGAGTCAATATACACCGGGTCGATAACGGTGTGAGTTGACTCCTACAACTGCGCATGCGCTAAACGGTAATCACACATCAGGAACCATCTCACACCGGGATACAAAATACGTACCTAGTTTAAAATGTACATACTGCCTGTCAAAATGCAGTTCAACGACTTATCTTATCTTATCTTATTTTACCTTAGTCTTAGATGTTGTTCCTAGCTAAGCCCCCGTTCCTGCACCACTGACATGGTGATCGTACCTAGGAGAGTACCGCTCGATTAGTAACGAATTGCCTTACACGTTATAATAACGAAATGGGATTTAACTTCAACTTTTCTGTTCCAACCAGGCTTATGGAGAAGGATATTGTCCCATGGGAGAACTTTTGCTTGGACAGCAATCGAATTTCAACTGCCAAGAGTCTTTTTTTACGTGCACGCCAAGGTGTACACATGCGCAGGTGTCGCCAAAACGTTTGCACTATAACAAGGATTATCGCAGGACATTATCCAGCTATAAAATCGTGGAGGGTAAAGATATCCAATTGACGCACGTGCAATTAAAGTTATTCGTTTCATATTTTTGTAATCGAGAAATAAAATGAAAAGGTTTAAAGTCTTTCTGCTAATTTCGCCCTTATGATGACTTTGCTGTACACAATACTTTGCTCTAATAAAAGATGCAGGACGACCACACCACATATATATAAAACTCATAAGACAAGCCCGCAGACAAGACGCAGAATATACACAGAAATGGGCAAATGAAGATCGACATACGCCATACAGTGTGTTATGGGGCAATTTTTTCCCGGACAGCGATAGCAGCGGTACGGCCTACTCTTATATCGAATTCCAGCTGCCAAGGGATCTGTTAGGTGCACACCAATGAGTACACGGGACCTAGGATTTTTATTCCATCCGAACGACTAGATGTTGTCCCTTGCCAGGCCCTAGCTCCGTCCTGCATCACTGAAAAAGTGGAACAATGCGGACAAATCCCGATGAACTAGTGTACATGTGCAATAATAAATAAGCAAAGATTAAAATATGTCTACTCGTGTTATCTCCTTAGCTTACTGTAGATAAAACTGGTCAACAATAATAGTGTAATAATTATGCATGTGCCAACACGGCTGTCATGATAAGCCTACTATCATTTATCCCCTCACGTCAGTTAACATACCAAGATGTCGGTTGTATACATTCAAGATGCCGCTGGTAAAAACATTACCGTACAAGATGTGGATGGAAGACTTTATCCTAGCTTTAATCCGGATGTCATCAGAGGGGTGTCATCATTAAAACTTAGGGATGATGACGTCATACTATGTTCTTTTCCTAAATCAGGTAAATAGCGATTTCTTGTATTCCATCGTCTAATAATTAATCAACATTATTTTATTAGTGTCTTTATCCATAATTCAGTGTGATCCATTGCAGATTTTAATTGTTCTCTATCTTTGTACATTTTTTACCAACACTGCACAACCCGAAGTGCAAATCGTAGGGCCAACGTGTAAATGGTATCAATTGCGTCACAATATATCGACGCGACATGATTATCCCGGTCGGTGCAGAAAAGTAGTACGATAAACCCCAATTTATTCATTCATCCCTTTGAACATAACCAGATTAAATCTAAGAAACAAATAAAACGAATATATTATGTGCAAGAAAGAAGGGTTGTTACTCGTGTAAAATGTTTAGAAAAATAGATATGTGTACATCACTGTGATTATTAAAGCATTTATATACGCCTGGTATTTTCTTAATATAATTACAGGAACACATTGGTCGTTTGAGATTTGTCGGTTATTGCTAAATGGTAGACTTGATATTGACATAATACCGAAAGGATGTCTGTTTGCTGATTCGGTACCTGAATCTGAGTTGAATGAAGTAGACTCACCCAGAATTATCAACACCCACGTCAGATTTGATAGACTCCCGTCTGATGTGAAGTCAAAGAAACCAAAGATAGTATATATTAGAAGAAATCCTAAAGATGTTGCTGTGTCTTTCTACCATCATACACGAAAGCTGGAACACTATCATTATGATGGAAAATTTAAGGATTATCTCCCTTTGTTTTGTGACGGAGGTATAGAAAACCTAATGCTTTATTTTTATACACACCCGCCACATATTGAGGTAGTTGCCCGATTCAAGCCCATGGAATGAGACTGTTTTGCTTGGCAAAGACCTTAGTTTCAAAGTAACAGAGTCTTGATTCTGCCAGTAATACAGAATCAACCAACAACATACTTTCGACTACATCTCGACAGTAAATCCGACGACTATGAAAAGGGTACAGTCGTTTACAGTGCCGTCAGTGGTTTGAAAAAGTGGGAATTTACAGTGGTTTGAAAAAGTAAGAATTTAAAAACCAACAAAGCATTAATAGTATATATAAATGATTGTATAAAGTTGTATAATTGGGACCCTTTTAATAATATAAACCAAATGTACTCTCTTTTTAGTCGCATATGGATCCTGGTTTGAATATGTATTAGAATGGGAAAAGATCATAGCTGATAATAAAGAGTTATCTATTCTTGAATTAACATTTGAAGACCTTAAAGAGGTAATTACAAACTTGTAAACATCGTATTTCATCGATATTTGGGACAGAACCTTTACGTCCTAGTGTTCTGCATCAGTTGGGCTAATGAAGACGGACATGTGCCAGGCAGTATGCTATTGGAGAAATGTTGCAGTCTTCACCGAATTCTAACTTTCAGGTGTTCTCTTACACGCAGGCCACCGTATTAACGGGACCTTTGTTTGTCGTCTAATCTAATAAACTAGACGACGTTCTTTGACATGCACCATGCTGGAAAATCCTGATGAACTTTCTCGACAAATACCGGGATCCAACCCCGGCCATCTGGTTAGTGAGTCAGCGCCTTACTCACCGAACCACCGTCGTTTACGTCACTCATGTAACGGAAGCGTGGGATTACTTAAGGCTTTTGATTTGCATACTTAAACCCATGTAACTTTGTCAACCCATAATCTCTGAAAAAAAAACAGCTCCTTTAAAAAAGGGTATATGGATTCAGATTCACCGATGAACACAACCTAAAAAGCTAGCAGAATCATAGATTTTGAGTGCAGAATACTATTGTTATTGTAATATTTCTCTTCCGTTTTAGGATCCTATAAGGGAAATTAGAAGGATGTCAGACTTTTTAGGAGTTCAAAGAAACGAGGATTTAATCGAAGAAGTAAAAGATTTTTGTAATTTTCCCACCATGAAAGACAGATTTAAAGATAAAATGGAGAGGCATAATATATACTACAGAAAAGGTAACAGCTTCTAAAAGGGGTATCACCTTTAAAGAAGATGAACATTGAAATGTTTGTCCTTATTCAACATGGAGCGAAGTATTTGGCAGACTTTGCATGCCTTTTAGATTGACAGACTACAGTTTTATTGCTTGCGCGTGGGGCTCTTTTAGAAGTGAGGTTGAGAAGGTTATCCTAATCTTTTAGAAGTGATGTTGGAAAGGTGACCCTAGTCATTTAGAAGTGAAGTAGGGAAGGTGACCCTAATCTTTTAGAAGTGAAGTATGGAAGGTGACCCTAATCTTTTAGATGTCAGGTAGGGAAGGTGACCCTACTCTTTGGGAAGGGGACCCTAATTCTTGTCACGTGGAATAATAGGATCGAAACCACGCCTCTTGACAGATCTTATGATTTAAAGCGCATGCGTTAGACCACACTTGACCCCCCCCCCCCCCCTCTAGATTGAACATCCCCGATATTACGTTATCATTTCTTTGATTTTAATTGAATAATGAAATTGGGTAAGTTGATGCAGCTTCTATTTCTGTGCAGGTGAAGTAGGCGACTGGAAGAATTGGTTTACTGTAGCACAGAATGAATGGTTTGATCAACTCTACAGGGAGAAAATGGCAGATTCCAAATTGAAATTCAAATATACATTAAATCAAGATTAGGACATGTTTCATTTATTTATTTATTTCCTTGTTCCTTGATAATTCTTTATCATTATCGTTAGTTAATTGTGTTGTATGTTCAATTAAGCTACAAGTATTGATAGGTGTCCCTTGTCCGGCCAGTTGTTCCGAAATTTCGCTGAAACTTGATAAACTGAGGAGCCTATGGATAGAGTAGGTTAGGGGCGCATAAAAAGTTAATGTTCTCACGATGTTTGGGAGCCCTTTCAGTCATAAGTATAACAAATAACAAAATGTTATACACAATTGGAATTATTTCTTTATATATTCAGTCTCTGGAGGGGTTTGGTACTAAGGAGAATGGGCTTACATGTACAAATCATCATTTACAGCCACTTTTTCCAAACTTTTCTCACGTCCGGGATGAGAGAACCACCGTGGACCACCGCTAGATTGTGGGACCCTCCGTTTCCAGTCTATCACTGCTGGAAACTACGGTTCGCATCACACGTAGTAGTCATGGCGCTTGTACAGGAACTTTGCACTTGATGACCCCTTGCACTGTAGGACCCTTGACATAGTTCGTCGTGACCTTGTACTGGATGACCTCTGTGACCTAGTTCGCGATGACCTTACACTTGATGACCCCGATGAGGTAGTTCGTCATAACCCTGCACTGGATGACCTCTATGACGTTTATAAATAGTAAATGTGACACAAAATATGAATGATAAAAATACATTAATTAAAAGTATTACAAAATAATATTAAATATGGAAATACATTAAGAAATTAAATTAAATGAAAATAACAAATTTATTCGTAGAAACTTAGATATACAAAATGACTTGATATTGAACCTATATTACACATACCTAAATACGAGAACAACTTGTCAGGTTGCTAATAAGTGTGTAAATAGTAAACGTGAGTATACAGGTAAACCTAGTCGAAACGTCGCTCAGTTATAAGCAGTAATTGTATTCCACAGAATTGTGACCTGTATAACTAAATGCCATTGAAACAAGTTAAACGTAAGTAAAGCATTGACTGTTTCTTGGGTTTATATAATAATATCTTTGAGTTGTTAAGCTGCCGAAATCTATAGAAACACGTTAAGACAAACTCACTGCCCGTCGTACGTGTTTTGATACATGCGGGTCGTAAGGTTTGGTAGCTCGCAACCCAGCCGCAAGAAACAAGGTGAAAATTTTGTATCTGCAGGACCAAAAGTCTCTACGGTCAGCTGCGATCTTCTACGGTTCCGAAGTAACACACACACACGTGACGCGAAAGTCTCGCGTACGGACGGGTTTACTAGAATTTCCCACGTAGACTGCCCGTAGTAGCACATACGGCGGGTTGTGAACTAGGCTTCACACTTTATAAACAAACCTACCAGCTGCCTCACTACCATTAAAGTGGCTGATCTCCAACAACGTATACAATTCTAATCACTATATTGTTTAGTTGATTATCACTAGAACAGTAGTTATAATACTTAAATATGCAAATTTTAATTAAGCCTTTTCGGGTGAAAATGTAGTTTAGATATATTACTAAACAGACAACGTAAAAGCATTCCCGATTTTCACAGGTATATAATATTTAAAATTGTTTTGGTTATAAACAAAACATATTTTATACAAAATTGAAGTAAATATATGCAAATTTGTAAATAAAATCATATAAATATAAAGTAAAGCATTTAAAGAGAACAACAAATATAAAATGTAAACAAAGTTTTTGATTATGCCACCAAAAAAAAGGTTATCACAGATACAATGCTATGTGTGTTTTCATAGAAACGCCCAACAAAAACTGCTGGCTATGTGAACTTTTCCAATATACGAAAAGTGATACCAAGTACTCTTTATATGAATTGTGTCTTTTCAACTTGGCTTCTTGTTCTTATTAAAGCATAGCTTACTCACAAATCCATTAAAACTGAATAAATATACATCATTATTAACCCTTTCAGTTGAAAACAAAAATGTATTTTAACATTTTTACAATAAATTTTATCCATTCTTTGATATTAAATAAAGGTAAAATTACAATTGTCTCTTTTGACCAGACTACAACTTAAGATGGTGGGAAGTGAATAGCAAAAGATATGTAGAGAGGTTTTTCAGCGTTTTCAACAGTCAGTGTCTCACTTCTGCTTGTTCTTTCGCCAAGACCAAATTTATTGGAAACTACCCCGGTACTAATTTCGTGTAACTGGTGGGAGTTATCGTAATAGTTAACGGAGATATTGTAACGAACAGTACGCTCTGGTCGCATTGAGAAGGTGTGACGTTCACATTGTCTAAAACTCAGAACAGGGTCACCAGGTTTTAACCTCTGAAATGAAAGAAAGGGCATTGTAAGTTATTTCGTCGTATACGAAATGTTTTCCGGCGTGGTTTCCCCTTGTCAGTGGTACAGGACGAAGGCCTGACAAGTACAGCTATCTAGCCATTCGGATGTGACGAAAAACCAAGGTCCCGTGTACACATTGGCGTGTACGTTAAAGATCCCTTTCTGCTCCGACTAGGCTAATTAAGACGGGCTTACGCCATACAGTGTGATATAAAATAAATTTTGCCATCGGTTTTTCGTCCCATCCGAACAACTATAAACCTGACACGCGGTATTACACGCCTGAAGATCCCGATGAACTTTCTCTGCCAACACCGTGAAAAAACCTCCAGGTTAGCAAGACAACGTTTCGACATAAATCATTGGGGGGGGGGGGGGGGTAAATAGATGCACCAACCGGCATAATGAAGAGGCGTATATGCAATACTGTATGGTATGCCCGGACAGCAACTGAATTCCAACTGTCAAGATCCTATTACGTACACTAGGCTACGGCTGTTTCTTGCCACTGACCCCGAGGAACTTTTTCGGCCAACACTAGGAGTGAACCCAGGACCTCAAGGCTAGTGAGCCCGTGCCTTACTCAAATTCAAAGGCTCCCCTGCCTAACAACCCTAAATAAAAAATAAATGTATTTCAGTGTCTCTAAATAGGATAATGTGCGTCCTTTAGATCTGTATATTTTACTGTTGCGCAGAAAAACATACAAAACTCAAGAAATACATAAACATACCTGCAAATAAACTACGTAAGTCTTAGACGTTCCTTGTTTCACTGCCTTCAATTCAAAGTGAAAACCATGAAGTGAAATGATTTCAGAATGATAATGAGGTTCCTGAAGAAAAAAAAAACAAGATTAAAAAAAGATTTAAATTTTCTTTGAATTTTGATGAGATTATGTAGCTAAGTGGAGCACTAAATGATTGAAATACTTTATTCTAAGCTCCATTAGAATATAATATAACAGATGGAAGAACATGCAGGTGTCAGATTCAGATTAGCAACCAAATTTTGTTCAACTTATTTAAAGGGACAGTCACAGATGTCACAGGACACCATGAATAAATGGGTGTGTAAGTGCATATATGAATGGAAGGCGCCGGGGTCGTAAATCGAATGTCAAATAGTTGCCGTGTCTTAGAATTCCAATTTAAAATATTGACCTGTTCGGAAATGATTTCTAGGTTTGAATAACGGGGATGACTTACATGGCATGGAATTTGGGAAAGTTTGGATTTTTTTCTAAAAAGTATCTCAGAGCATCAGAGAGTTCAGCAGGATGACAGTATGATCACATGAACCAACAACTGTCCTAATTGTAGTCTCTCAATCACGAGATGCCTGCTGTCACTCAGGACGCCATATTTTGGTCCACCCTTGGAATTACAAATTGTTTCTGAAAAGAAATATAACTGGTAACTTACTGTATCTATAATAAATCCGTATCTTACAGAAGCTTGTTGGAAACTCTTTAAAGATGCCATATCTCCACCTGCCTGTAACTGTAAATATGACCAAAATGAATTAAAGATTGCAGAACTCAATAGGAATACACAGTAAAATGTTTGCAATTAAACTAAACAATAAGTTCCTCCCTGGTTGTCCTTATATATCATAATTTCCCATTGAAATTGCAATTATAAATTTAATATTAAATCTAATTATTTGCTTATCCACTTTCAACAATAAGTGTATACGCCATATCAACAGATTCCTGAACAATACAAATAACAAGTAAACTTACCGAATGATAATGTTGAGAGAGTAAATCTATCAACCATTTCTGTGGAACCACATTCATCATCTGCATATCTTGTATATTACTAGCTATAATACACATATTTACATATATCACATATATCACATATATTTACATATTATCACATATCTTGTATATTACTAGCTATGATACACCTATTTACATATTATCATATACTAGCGATAATACACATTTTAAATATTATCACACATCTTGTATATTTCTAGCTATAATACAGATATATATTTACTTATTATTGACGTATGTTGACAGCCCTGGATTAACTATGCATATTAAACATGCATTATGCAAGAGCTAAATCTGCCTATTTCAGGTCTTTCTTTAGGCCTGAAATGTTATCTAAATTATTAATTAGACATTAATTAACCTATCCAGGCCATAATCAACTCTAGATGGCAGCGCTAGCCTGCGATCTTTAGTGGATTGTAAGCCGATTTACTGCATAACTTTCCTTCTCTATTAAACGATTAAATGGATAATCGAGACTATGCTGTTTATTGTACTGACTTTAGTAATGATGACCGAGGCTTATGGGAAATTCAGTCGCTTAGTTCTCGGTTCATAGTGGATCAATTTGAATGAAATTTTCACCAAATTGCCTTTACATTATCTAGTTTTTAACTTATTATAGTGAGAACTGCCAACTCGTTACCGAATCTCCCATAATGTATCTTTAAGTACGGACCCGTGGCTACAATACTGGAGTTTGCGGAGAATGACCGTTGCGAATTGCAGCCATATTTCAACTTATTGGTGTGCACATGCAGTGCTTCGCATAGGGACGAAAAATAGTGTTTCTGTTTCATTGGCAGCGCACGTAAAAAAACCCACTGACAATTGGAAACTGAACAAAAGACGACAGAAAAACCACTACAAGGCCAATATTTTCCTCTCTAGCATTCTACGCATAACCTCAGAGATACCACAATTATATACATGTCACTACGTAAGTACCAAAAACGGGTGTTAAACCCAACTGCATTCAATCCATTCATTATGAAATGTAATAGGATTTAACGTCCTCATGTCGTGCGACACCCAGGCTAGCGAGAACGCGGAGACGCCATGCATCCTGTGAGATGCATGTTGCCTAGACAGCGACGTTTCCGCCTACTCTTCGTCGAATTACTACAGCTAATGGGTCTTTTACGTGCACGCCAACGTGTACACGGAACCTCGTTCCTCCCGTTCTGCACCACATGGGGAAACCAAGTTGAAAATTCCGGAGGAATTTTCTGAGACAACCCCGACTCTCATCGTTAGTGAACCGGCGTCTTACTGACTAAGCCATTTTGATACATGAAGCTACTTACTGTCTGTTATGCCATGAAGACGAATAGCCGAAAATAATGCGGCATAACTTTGGCCCTCTTCTCTTTCAATAATGCACGAGGTTTTAGGAAGACTGAAATTGAATTTAATAATTAGTTTAGAAAACCTTTTCATAAGCAATTAAGTGAAGAGAAGGACTTTACTCCTACAGATGATAAATTTAGCATTTATATCCCGAAATTGTTTTTTAAAAACATCAACACTGTGCGCTTGTGTTCGTTGATTTAAAGACACTGAAGTTCGTCTGAAATCAAAACGATCAAATCGTATCCAGGAAGCAGAGATCACAAATCTACCAAATTACTATGAAGAATCTGTCATAAATAATATTTCAGTACATCGTTTACATAAAAAAAAAAGCCAGATTACTATCTAAGTATTAGTAAATGATAATTAACAATTTACCAATAGAAATATAATACCTGTTAAAGAAGGATATAATAGTGCTCTGTGATGGCATCAACTGTAGATCAGGGTTTAGTTGAAAGAATAACCAATAAACCAGAGCTCTATAAATACTATATTCATTATATACAAACAACCTGTAATAATAACATGGTTTTATAAATTCTATATTCATTATAATATATACAAAACCCCTGTAATAATAACATGACAAATACAAAATGACAAATTCAATGAAATGGAATGATGTTTAACGTCCTACTTTTCTGCGCCAACCCGTCACGCAATGTGCTACGAGGATTATTTTCCCGGGCAGCGGCAGTATGGCCTACTCTTATTTACAAATCCAACCGTCAAAGGTTCTTTTACGTACATGCCAACGAGTACACGGGACCTCGGTGTTTCGTCTCATCCGAACGACTAGACGCTGTTTAATAGTACTAGCGTTTGGTTGTCAGTAATATCCTCTAAAAAAAGATGTGCACGTTCTAGCGTATCGGTTCAGTCGAGCAATGTATTCGTGCAATTGATTGGGTAAGTAACGATGGGGGAATTAAGAACGTCCCTTCAACTAAATCTTCTAGATTTTACCCTCGAGCCCCTTCATTATTTACACAAGTATTTATGTAGTTCTACAGTAAGATTGTACTAATGTTTATAGACGGTTTTAACTAGGTATATAATATAATACCTATATCGACATGGAATATTTTATAGTTCTTACCTGTTAGATTTGAGAATCTTTTGTATAAGTTCCATTGGTACTTCTCGTAACTGTATTTGTATAGCAACTTGTGGTATAAAGTTTAATTCTAACCATTTCTCACAAGCCCCGACCAGTTGATCTTCATTGTACTGAGATAAATAAATTTTAAAAAATTAATTTGGATATAACTCCTTGTGAAAGATGTTTGTTGGGGATTTTTTGGTTTGAAATAGCAATCGATAAATTAAGAGGACAAGTGTTTAGTAGATTTAATCAATAGGCTCATGGTAATTCAGCCCGTATCCATGATCTATGGCGGCACTATTATGACAGATTGGTTAACCATGTTTATCTCGAATATAAATAGACATTTCGAATCGTTAGCAATATATAACTGCATGAATTTACCTGTGACGCAGCTCTGTGGTATTTACAAACTGTTCTAAAATTAATACTTCTCAAAATAATCTCTTTACAGCTACAATTTAAAAAAATCCAAGTAATTACAAAACACCCCTGAAATTGGGACAGTACAATTTATCACAAAGGTTAACATAACAATAATCTAATATTTCATACGTAAAGTGGCAAACTCCATTATAAACTTGAAATATCATAGTTACAATTAAATTTATGTCTTTCAACGAAATGATTTTACGAGATTGATATCATATAACAACTTCTTACCGATCAATTAACTGTTTAAAACCTAGTACCGAAGCAGCTGCTAAAACACTGGCAGCGTCGTCCTCCGATATAGTAATATCATCTGTATATAGGCTACCTAGAGCTAATGCCAAGGCTGTAATAATACATATTAAGACATAGTATCAATATAGTTAAAGAGAAACAACTTTTCTCTCCGCTGACTTCAGTGGTTATCACCGGACAAATTAAATTAAACATACATTATGCAAGAGCCTATGCAGGTCTTTCTTTAGGCCTAACATGGTAACTAAATTATTAATTATCCAGACCATAATCAACTCTCGATGCCATCGCTAGCCTGCGATATTTAGCGGATTGGAATACATTTTGTGAAGAGCTAAGAGCTGAAATGTTATCTAAATTATAATTTAGACATTAATTAACTTATCCAGACCATAATCAACCATAGTCTGCGATATTTAGCGGATTGGAATACATTTTGTGATGGATAATTAAACGTAGTGGATAACCGAGACTTTGTTTGTTTATCGTATCGACTTTAGTAACGATGATCGAGGCTAGCCTAAAATTGAAAAGCTAATATCTCGGTTCGGAGTGAGGGCAATTTGACTGAAAATTTCAGCATTTTATATTTACGTTATCTATTTTTTAACTATTATAGTTAACTCTCCATCTAATCTCCAAAACAGTAGGACGTTAAACCCCATTTCATTTCATTTATCTAATCTCCCAAAATGCCCCTTTAAACTAACTTGTAACCTAGCATGATACAGGGGAGGTAACTAAAGACAAAAGCAACAAATAACCGATTTTAAAATTATATTAGTGGCGGGTTTTTAAAAAACAGCGTTTCAATAACATATAAACAAACTTACCTTTTCTGGTTACCATCGCATCTCGAACAACCAGTGATATAACAGTCACTGAATTACAGCGTTTTTTAGAGTAATGAGAGGGGTTTGAAGAAGTTAGCGGCACTTCATCATCAAATTCTTTATCGGTGTTCAATTTATTTATTTCTTTTGGATAATTCTTGTCATAGAAATGACTACTACCAATAAAATCATCTACAACTTCAGATGGTAGTTGTTTATAATATTGTTCTGTTGCCTCTTGAGGCGCACCTTCAAGTAATTGTGCTAACGTATCTGATTTCTGCAGAAATGGCCGATGTAATTCCCAATCTGTTTTCAAACAGTTTAGTAAAACATCTATAATAAAAATAAAAATAATCTAAAACATAGCAATTTTTTAAATATCTAAAATCATGACTATTGTAGTAATGTTTTCTTTTCAATCTTTTTGTCTGTACATATGTATTAATTTGACGTTGATGAACTATATAAGAACTTTTTTGGTTGATGAACAAATATATTAGAAACAAATAAGTTAATCGATTTTACCAAATCTTTCTTCTAATCGATATTGGGTATTATCATTTTTACTGACTGTTTCAAAAATAGACTAACAAAACAATTGAGATTTGGATATGCACGTCTTGGTCTGAAATAAACTATATATGTAAAATAGTGCATAATAAAACATATAACCAAGTTCAGAAAACCCCGGTATGAGTATACGACAGTAACAAGATGACACAAAGAAATAGTGAGACAATGATAAGATGACACAAAGAAATAGTGAGACTGCAGTGATGAGAAGAGATAAAGAATGACTGGGACAATGCCGAGATGAAATAGTGAGTCAGTGATAAGAAGAGATAAAGAATGGCCGAGACTATGACAAGATGGGGCAAAGAAATAGTGGGGCAATGATAAGATGACACAAAGAAATAGTGAGACAGTGATGAGAAGAGATAAAGAATGACTGGGACAATGCCAAGATGAAATAGTGAGCCAGTGATAAGAAGAGATCAAGAATGGCCGAGACTATGACAAGGTGAGGCAAAGAAATAGGCAATGATAAAGATCGAAAGGGAACGACTGGGGCTATGACAAGATGAGACAAAGAAAAGGTGAGACAATAAGAGGAAATAAGGAATGAAGGAGATAATGACAAGATGTGAGACAACAAAATAGTGAGACAATGATACGAAGATATAAAGAATGGCAGGGTGAGACAAAGAAATGGTGAGATAATAAAAAGAGGAGATACGGAATGGTGGAGAAAATGACAAGGTGAGATAAAGAAATCGTGAGATAATGATAAGAAGAGATATGGAATGGACGAGACAATGACAAGGTGAGATAAAGAATGGTCGGGAAAGTGACAAGATGGGACAAAGAACTAGTGAGACAATGATAACAGATAAAAAAAATGGCTGAGGCAATGACCAGATGACACAAAGAAATAGTAAGACAATGATAAGAAGTGACAAAGGAATAGTGAGACAATGATAAGAAGAAATAAGGAATGACCCAGTCAATGACGAGATGAGACAAAGAGATAGTGAGAAATGATAAGAGACAAAGAATGGTCGAGACAACGGCAAAATGAGACAACGAATTAAGGGCGGTAAGATAATGTTCGGCAAAAAGATAAAAATGGTGTTCTGAGTTAGATAAAATACAGTGCGATCTAACAGTGAAATTAATACAAGATACTATGTGAAGAAGTCCTAATGATTAGAGTTCCTTTAAATCTACGTCCGTGCTGAATGATTATATAATCTAAAGAAATACAACATTGCTAGTGAATTAATATCCTGTGAAAGTTAAGTATAGAGTTTACTACTATAGCCTTTTGCTCCACTTACCATGTTCTCCTAATTTCTCTAAACCTAATTATAGATAAAATATACAATCGTTTTATTTTAGTTTCTGATGCTCTGGCTTCTTTAAAGACAAACAGTTTTATTATTGAAGATTCATTATGTAAGATTTATATAAAGAGCTAGCCATTCTCTCTATAATGGTTCAAAATGGATAATGAAAAATTGAAAATTTCATTCAAATTACTTTATTCTGAGTGAAGTTATGACTGTTTGAAGATGTAGCGAATTGTTTATTATCGGAGCAACGGTACTTGAAAACCGAGGTGATATCTCAATTATCCAATTTATCGTTAATTTTTTTTAATCTCCAGGCTGTTCTAATCCATGCAAATCATGGTCCAATGTTCTAGCTAGAGATTTGATTATAGGCTTGTCATGTGAATAATGTCTAAATAATAAGCTATTAAACATTTGAAGGCAAAATAAAGAACTGCAATAGGCAGATTTAGCTCTTACATAATGCATCTTTAGATAACGTTTTGAAAACCTTTTGTTATTTTTTTTAAAATACGGATAAATTAAATATGGCTTCAGTAACCCTAGAATCTTCATATTTTTCTCGGTTCTGGTCAGTTATATTTTCCAACATATCCCGCTTTCTGTGAAAACAAAATTTTAAAATGGTAAATGAAATACATCATATCAAAAATAAGTACTAACCCGGTCTTGTGGCCCCAAGAGCTTTCTTAGAATGGTAAAGAAACGTTTCTTTTGGGGTTGGATTCAGGGCCGTTTTAGGAGTATAAGTCTTCAATTCGCTTAGGCTATTTGGCGTCCTGAAAGTAGATTCATGACATGATTCAATGGCATTTTTAAAACAATTGAACCGGATATACATGGATAATTTATCCTGGTCGAAACCTCACTAAGTACTAAACACCAGTTGTAATTCATATAATTGTTTCCTCTGTTTACATTCTTGGTATTTTCATTCTAGAAGATTAGATACCACTTATTTGGGCGACTCACTAACCAGTGTTGCCCGAGAAAGTTCCTCATGATTTTCTAGCTTGGTTTCCCCTTGTCAGTGGTGCAAGAAGGAAGGCGGAACGCCGCTGTTTGGGCAAAATTTACCTCATAGCCCGTCTTCATTAGCCAGTAGGTGCAGAGCAGTAGGATGTTAAACCCCATTTCATTTTATAATTTGGGGATTTCCTAACAATTGGCTTATGTATTTTTCTTTAGATATTGTTTCTGGAACTAAATCTCACAATAACGCAAAAACTGAAGGTTTCTGTGATAAAGTATCAAAGTCGTCGCTGCACAATAAAGCCCAAATAATAACGTTTTTGTGGACACAGGGCAAAAATAAGGGCAAATACTGGACAAAATATATAGACACGGCTAAAAAAGGGATCCTCAGAGGTGCGATATAGTTTATAAAATACTTAAACTAAATAATTTTCCTCTAAACCCATGCTTGTGTGACCAAGAATCATTGTTTTATATTCCCAAGCCGTTAATTGACATCCCTGTGTCTTTTGGAAACAAGTGGCATACCCAAAGACAACAACACAAAGACCACAAGAATTATATTAAACGGAAAAACAACCCAACTTACGTTTTTGATCTATTTGAAGATAGTGGTACATTTGTAGGACTGGTGGAATATCTGGCCGATAGTTTTGAAGGATAATTAGCACATACTGGACGATAAGGTCTATCATCAGACAAACGATAACTGTAGGCTCTGTTTAAATCAAACTGACTTGACGGCATTGGACTCTCAGCTACAATTAAAGCAAAATAGTTCGTTATAGGTTTCAAATTTATGTTTATTTGGTACATGTATCACCGGGAAAGCCTAGTGAGACAGAAATATCCACAATTAATTGTACTGCAACACATATCACCATGTTACGTTGGCTAAGTGGGTGAGACGCTGGCTCGCTAGCCTTGACGTCGTGTGGCAGGGACAGTTCATCGGAATTTTCCGACGTGGTTTCACCTTGTCAGTGGTGCAGGGCAGAGGGCCCAGCGAGGACAATTATCTAGTCGTTCGGATGGTCCCGTGAATACATTGACGTGCACGTAAAAGATCCCTTGGCAGCTGGAATCCGATATGAGTAGGCTATAGTGCCGCTTCCCCAGCAAAAATGTCCCTAATAGCACACTGTGTGGCATATGCCCGTCTTCATTTTGAAAGTGGTCGTATTTGCAATCACCACAGACTGTGCGTCAGTCAAACATCTGTATTCTTTTTTTCTCCGAAGTTGTATTATCAGAATTTCTACCTCAAACTAAGTAAGACATGTCATTATGAAAAATACAGATGATGCTTAACCTTTTTCTTGGTGATTATTTCCAATAAAAGTATGGCAAATGGGGTATATAAGAGTAGGTCATAGTGCTGCTGTCCGGGAAAAATTCCCCTCATAGCACACTGTATGGCGTATGGCCTTCTTCATTAGCCCAGTCGGAACAGAACAGTATATCTCCATGTTAGTCTTATGTTAGGAAATGCTGGGGTTTTTTTTGTTTCTTTATAAAATAATTGTGTATGTTATCTTAGACCATTTGCGTGCATTTTCTATCAAACTTCAAGAATACTCCGGCATTTTATGCGAGAAAAGCCAGGTTTGGATAAAATAAAAAGGGTCAAATCTCTGATTAAATAGGATAGAAAAAAACACGTTAAATACAATGCAAACCCCCTTACACCTATATGGAAGGGGTCGGGTGGCCGAAGGTAGCAAGGTCTGTCAATGGCCCAACTATAAATTTTAACATCTCGTCAACTCAAAAATTATTTTCCTGTCGATTGCCGACATGCTTTAATATTTTGTTTTTCGAACATATTGAGATCTGAATGGGTTATATTTTGCACATCTTTTACAGATTTCTAATTTTGATACTCATTTGGTACCTGAAATAATGTTCATCATGCTGTTATTTATAGGCATGTGTATAGATTTGATTGCTTGGGAACTTCCCAAAAAATCGCTGTATAACGATTCTGGTAACCTCCATCGATTTGTTGTTCCAACTTGCTTTCTGACTCGACATCTTGTTAATGCTGGATGCTGAAATTGAACATATTCGACTATAATATATTAGAATAATATTTTTATGTGTCCATTTATTTTTTTATGTAATCTCCTAAATTTAGCAATTGTTTTTTTTTTTATTTTAGTTCAAATTGCTATAATAGTTCGAAAATATGAATACATTGAGAATTTCAGTCAAATTACTTTGATCTGATGATGTTATGTCATGAATGTTTGAAGTTTTGACAAAAATAAATTGTCTCCGAGGATTCCTGTTTGAGACTATTTTCTCAATTGGCAAGTACCATTGTCACAATAATAAACGCTATCTCGACATTCAGTCATTATATCAAGAGGTTCCATGCCTGTCGGTTATATTAGCGTTTAACGCAGTTATGGCGGATATATCTAAGCCATCCGATGTTCTAGGGGGCTGATTAAGGGCTTGTGTGAATAAATGTCTAAATAATAATGTATGAGCCTATATAACACTAGAGGTCAGAAAAACGCCTGGGAATAGGCAAATTCGGCTGTTACATAATGCCTCTGTATTTAGATACAAAATAGCCCCCCCCCCCTCTTAAATATACCACAGTGGATATAACTCTTTGGCAGATTCCCATTTTCTTTACCAATTAGAGTTGGTATTCACAAAGGGGGCGTCCTAGGTACATTTTAATAAAAAAAATAAATCGGGAGTTAATTCGGAGTGAAATACCCTTAAAAACGTTTAGCTAACTATTTAGTCATTTTTCCTTTAGATATTCGTATTTGATAATGTTGGGAAAAGGGGTGGGGGGGGGGGTAACTTGATGTAAGTCCATAAGTCGTATAATGAAGTAGCTGTCATGCTGCCAATTGATTAGATACAATAACCCTATACTTTATCTACTATATTACAAACTATCCACATAGAATGTCAGCATACAGGTGATCGATTGTTATACTTGAATAAACATCGTATATCAATATCTACTTGATAGATATACTATACAATGAGTTATATACCCATTTGTAAGGGAATGTCTCACAATCTCACGAACAAAATTTTATTTCATCGTGGAGAACGTCGCTTCGTAATTTTAATGGGTCTTTTCTTTTTAAACTTTAATTATTATATGACCGCTATATGTTTTAGAATATCTATATTTGCATAAAGATAAAGCTGTGATTGCTTTTGAAAAGAAACTGACTATATCCGAACTTCCCTTGACAACTCTGCAGAGGTTATATTTCTCTGCAGGGAATACTGCTCGTGATGACTCACTTATATGTTAATTAGTCTTGATAGTCGTGTCTTCGTATCGCATGAAATTTTTAATTTAATTTGGAATAAAAGTACCGGTAAAATAAACGTATTACTATGGAAATTAGTTTCTAATCCAGTTTTAATTATATAAGCTTAGTCATTAAAGGGATTTGAGGGGGTTAATCCGGTCAACTTTATTCATGGTAGGCTTTGGGGATTATCCGAGATCTGTCGTCTAAAATCCACCACTCGTTATTATGGCTGTATCGAAAACGTGTGTGGGATTCATTGGGGTTTTTTTTGAGCTATAAGTCGAACTCATGTCAACTATATCAACCGAACAACGACTACGATTATATGACAAAACTATAGAAACATCAAAGTTGATTAATTCGATACCGTAGAATAAATCGCCTACTACTAGTCCGTTGCTTGGCCCCATGCGGTTTATTTATTTGTACCTGCACATTAATTGCCCGCGAAATGACAATATTACTCGAAAACACCTGCCATATTAAGGTAAAGCGTAAAGCTGGTGAAATTAACTTATGCGATTAAGTGCAAATATAACTGAATGTCAAGATGGATTAAAACCCCAGCCTGAAACCCGAAATGTTAGATGAACCTCGGATGCTAGGAAAATAACAAATTTAAAATGTGCTTTCCAAAACGTTCGATTTACCAAGATATCCTAGTATTGTCCTGCATAGTTTCCTT
Source organism: Patella vulgata (assembly GCF_932274485.2). Taxonomy (NCBI): domain Eukaryota; kingdom Metazoa; phylum Mollusca; class Gastropoda; family Patellidae; genus Patella; species Patella vulgata. The sequence continues at coordinate 21,499,351 of NC_065881.2, forward strand.
TTGGGTGATTGAGGGTAGGACTATATGAGACTGGAACCAGTTGAATATTTTTTTTGTAGACCTTACCTTCTCTGGTATTCTTCCATCAACCACAACACCAGTTAAAGCTGAATATGGAGCTTCTTTAATATATCTATTACAAAATAAAATTTATCATTAAATATGTCCGTTTTATAATAATGATTTTTTTTTCTTTCTTTTTTTTCTGTTCGTTTTTCATTTTTGAAGGCGTGTGCGCCTAGTTCATTTTTAATTGATAAAACCGGCTCAAAAATTAAGACTTATAAGTCTACACACAAATCTGAAACTTGATCTAGCTAATTTAAATTCTTGGCTGATCTAGATTTAAATTGTTCGTCTAAAACAAATGAACCTGCACAAAAAAAATTTTATAAAGAAGTGCTTAGCTAGGACGATAAATAATTAGGCTAAAGGGGTTGAAATATGACAAACTTATCAGAAAACAACTCCGAAGAAATAATATATAGTAAAGACTGATGTCACCATATGATATACATATCAAATAATCGAATTTATTATGCTATGTAAATATTTACATAGAATTTATTTTATAATCATAAAACTTCTAAAATGAGTTCATTGCCGGAATTCGGGACGAATTATCAAATTCTACGCGTGACAATTTATGAAAAAATAAATAGCAAAGTTTTAAAAATGTTACCTTGGATATGAAGAAACAGAACTTGGTACTTTTGGTGGAATAGTGGGGAAATAGGATGGTGTTATAAGAGATTGAGCCAACACGCTCGATGTTCTCTCGGCCATTTCTGTGTTACCACTGACGCCTTGACATATAAATATGCCTCCGCTAATAAAAATAGTCCAATTCAATTATTTAACTTGTGTCTACTTCAGAACTTATTCATACCACCTACAAATCATTAGTCTGTAACAATAGACCTGCACAACTGAACGCTTACATTGAAAATGTGTATGTTTCCTCCAGCAGAAAAGCGGAGTGGTATGTGTTGCTATGTAGAAATTCGTCTGCTCGTCCTAAGTTAGTAATGATTTTTATCTGATATCCGATTATAATAATAATCCGATTAAATGTATTTGTGTGGCAGTACCCCAATCACGTAACTTTGGCTTATTTAGTAGGAGACCGTGTAGAATTCCGAACAGGAGAGGGTAAAATAATAAATTCATTTGGTAATATGATTGCGACTGGGAACGTTTATCCTGAACATGCTGATAGAAAGTTACGAAAAAGGTCAAAGGTGATAAAGAATGGCACGTCTACTTTCATTTTTCGACCTTCACCTTGCCCAACCTTGAAGTTGAAGGACCACCAATATGGCGACGACGGTGCAGATTTTACGATGCAGTACTCGAGGTATAATATGGAAATTATGTTGAACTATTAGCCTTCCAAAACAGCTTTCATTGTTTAGCGATTTTATTGCAATCTGGGCTTAACGAAGGGTGAACAATTTTAGAAATTCTCAGCATGGAACTTGTCATGGTGCCCAAGTATGAAGTAAACAAACTTCACTTCAATCAAGTCTCAAGAAATGAAAGAATCAGTTTCAGTGTCCATGCAGTTTTTAACAAAAAAGAGTCTAGCTCTAATTACAGAATTAATTGCACACTTTGACAAAGAAACATGTGATTCGATCTTATCTGATGCCAGGACCACCAACGGCTTATAAATTTGTTCAAACAAAGAACATCTTTTGATCAATCATAATAATGTCAATGCAGGATCAACATGAAAATGAACTGATCTCCTTTAGATCTAGTCCATTTCATGCCTAGTTGAACATGGGGTATTTCTATCAGTTAGGATGTAGCAAGCTGTACATACGCATGCTGAGGAAAGCCTTCTTACAACACACTGAATGATGTTTATAGCTCTGCCTAATATTTCAGGATCAAGGATATTGTTCCAATCCGCTCTTCTTCGTAATACTTCAGTGGGAACAAAAACTACTTTCGGAACAAGTTCAGCATTAACCAATGTGTTTGAGGCAAGGCGTGGTCCATTTTCCCCAGGTTGGTCAATTATTCCTTTTGAATGTTTTGATTTTATTTTCAATTAATTATTGAATTGATTATGCCAAATTGAGATTTCTTGGAACTAACTACAAAGGTGGTTAAATCTTAATAGGCCTATCAAACTAAACTTTTATAAATCGTAAATGAGGGTTTACAAGGTGGAGGTCTAAATCATTGCATTTGCAGTCTCTGTTTCATACTACAGAGGATTAGAGACAATGCAAAACCAAATAGTAACATCTAATAACAATTACATGAAGTATAAAAGTGATAAAATTACAAATTTATGTTCCATCTTTTACCCCCCCCCCCCCCCCCCCCAAAAAAAGGAAATCTGTTCATTTTCTGTCGAATGAACAGATATTAAGTGATGACTTTTGTATTTGTAGAGGAAAAAAGAGGAAAGGGACATTTAATGTCAGCTTCAACACATTGGAAGGTAGAGAGAGTTTTAATGATTAGTATGATACCTCTCATGCCAGCTGCTCTTTTCTATCAAAGTCCTTTTATTGACCATGCTATCTGTACTGCAGTCTTTCTTCATGGATACTGGTATGTATAAAATTTTTATTATGCTCCCATTTTAAGATCGCATGTATATTGCACTCACCCCACATTTGAAAGTCCCTAATAGCACACTGTGTGGCATATGCCTGTCTTCATTTTGAAAGCGGTCATATTTGCAATTGCCACATACTGTCTGTCAGTCGAACTGCTGTATTCTTTGTTTCTCCGAGGTTGTATTATCAGAATTTCTAGGCCAAACCTAGTAAGACATGTCATTATGATGAATACGGATAGTGCTTAACTTTTTTCTTTGTGCACATATATATGAATACATGAATTCCCTTGTTAACAATATGTCCTAATAAACACTATAACTTAAACATTTTTTACCTTTTAAAGATACGTTGTCCTGAAAGTATTTATCAGGTGGTTATTTCCAATAAAATTATGGCAAATGTGGTATATATGGAAAGTATAGACACCCAGTCTTACTATAAAAATACTGGATTACCCAAAAGACACCCATGGGGCAAGCACTGGGCAAAAATGTCAGGGTATCACTAACTAGTAACCCTACTGTTTGCCAGCATATTATGTGCTAGCTTGACCGAGGGAGCGGTTATTATTTATTGTTTAAATGATTAGGCGGTTTGTGGAACATTGAGGGGTGTCATTGTACAAAAGACTGCAATTAAACGGCGGAAAAAGAAGTTGACAGAAAATAGTTAAGAATTTACTTGGGTCTCAATACGTATGATAAATGGACAGTAAGTAATGAAAAATACATTTTGAAAAATGGACCTGCCCACAAAAAGAAGTAAGGTGACAGACATGGCATCTAACAATAGTTTATTTATAGCTATATCCTAGTGAATACAAAGTTTTGAGAGGGATTTGAGGCAAATTTCCGATAGTTTGTATATGTTTTTAGTCCAAATATATCATCAAATCACACAGTTTGTAGGGGGAAAGTATCTTTAATGTATCGGCAGTAGTATCATCAATACCGTTAATATTATAATTGGGTTTCATTTCAGGGGAATGGACGGTGTATTAACAGATTATTTGGAGAAATTTGTTCCTTGGGTTAAACCATTGTGGACCGTTCTCAGTATCATAGCATTTGCTGGACTTGTAAACTTTAATTATAATGATGTGGGATTGTGTAAGGCTGTTCAGATGTTATGGGCATTGTAAGATGGTAGTTTGAAGGACTCAAAGCGCTAAAAAATGAGAGACTCAAGAAAGAATAATGAAAAAAGTGGAATATGTTCATTTAGAATGATGTATTTATAGATCTAAATGTTTATGTATCTTGTTTTATTAATAAATGATTCTTATAAATCTTAGTTGATGTGAACGTGGTATATCAAAGACTCTTAAAATGTTCATGGCCTGCTCCTTGTGACAAAATAAAAACCTTCCTTCGGCTTCAGATTTTTAAGGACCATATTTTTGTATGGTCTAATTTTGTTTAAACAAATCTGACTTAAGGTCTAAAAGCTAATGTCTACTGCAGATTTGGTCATAGGGCACAAGATGTAAACCGGGCTAGCCCTTACCCACAATTTCGTCAACAATCAGGTGCCAACCCCATTTAGGCCAACATCTCGTGACCCATGGTGAAATCTGCAGTAGGCCTTGACTTTGACTTCCCTTAATTGATATACTAAATTTACTTCCCTTTTATCTTATCCTCAACATTTTCATTCAGCACTTCAAGCACTTGTGTATCAGCCAAGCAATTATTCTTCTATGTCAACTTGTAATCGGTGACTTTTGCCCAAAGCAGCACCTATCTCCGTTATCCGTCCCTTGCCTTTGCAGTTTCTATTTATTAATCTTGTTCTTCCCCAATTTCCTGTTACAGGCTATTACTATTATCGTCATCCTATTTGAGTTTGGCAAAATCAAGCATTTCCGTGATAGTGAACATTGCAATATCAAATTATATGGATGCATATTAATCCTCACCCAATCAACGTGTCTTTTTGGTGAATACCTTTCAATGCGTGGGTTTACTAGAGACCTGTTTATGAGTGTTTCACCTTCAAAAGGTTTGGCATACAATAACTTTTGTTCGAAATAGTAGATGGCTTCTATTTTTGGTGCATTTTCCAAATGGATCTAATGCAAGTAATATCGGTTATTTCTTTGAGACTTGTTGTTAATAAGACAATGAATCTGGTCATCGAAGTGCTTTGAAAGCAAGATTCTCCCTTTTCTTAAAAAGTTAACTTGAAAAATGCTTCCCTATTTTGATCCAAACTACAATTTTTAGCTGTTGTGTAGCACTGGCTATACATATTAAACAAAACAAAAAATATATGAACACGTAAAAGAAAACTTTATCAACACATAAAACAACAATATCCTGTGACCACATGATCTGATTACATCAAATTATAGTCTTATTCAATTAAATACATGTTTTGATTGCCAGGAATTCAAATCTTGATTCTTTCTAGACACAGAATCCATTATTTTTCTTCTGTCCGGGGGGGTGGGTGGGTTAACCTCTGTGCTTTAGATCATAAGATCTGTCATTTAGTCAGGTGATGTGGTTTCAATCTCAAGCTTGTATGTGGCAAGGAGTAGGTTTCTTCACCAAACCTTGTTGGTTTTCTCAGGATGATCCAGTTTTCTTCCACTGCTAAATACCCCTACACACAAACAAATTTTTAAAATGAAATTTGACCATACGTTAGTGCCGAAATGACCTAGTTTTGTGTAAAGTGAATTTAAATCCAATCTCTCACTGTCTCTGAATCTGCCCAATTGTGTTAATTGTTTGACTGAAAATGGCAATCAAAAACAAGTTAACAAAAAAATTAAGGATCTGGATTTGCATTCTTGGTAATCAAACTCGCATTTATATTTGGTATTGTTATTAATTATAGCACTTCAATTTGAGCACATTAATATTAATAAAATAGTTTAAAATATAAAATATCAACTATGTACATTCTGTTTCTCTTAAGAATACTACTAACCTAGAAAGTTTTAAAACCACAATTTGTTGCAGTTTACATCAATAGTGTTATAATACCTGGAATGTTTAAAGTGTATTATATTACACTTACATACCAGAAGTGGTAACCAATTTCTTTTATCTAGAAACACTTTAGCATATCCTGGTAACAGTTTTTTTAGGACTCTGCCATGAACAGATAAATTTTATACAACATTGCTAGTGCTACCCAGTACCCACACTATGGAACTGCTTAATTCTTATGCAAGAGGAAAGCAAAAGAATGGGTCGGTCATTCTAAGACAAAATTAGTATATAGCAATACATCTACAAGAACTTTTTGCCATCTAAGAAGAACAAAGTGTTACCAACTAGTAGTTATCTATCTTTGTTTCGCCAATTTATATATATATATATATATTTTAGTTATAAATCAATTAAATTCAAAAAAAGTAAAACAAAAAAAGAATAATGACTAGATTTACATACTTATTAAACGTTTTGGCATGGTTTAAGCCATGAAAAATTAGATGTAAAAAAATGGGATCTATGACTTTAAATCATCAGTTGGAGATGAACATTTGTAAGCATTATTTACATCTACAATGTAGAATTTGGTGTGGGTACAGGACAGAACCAGAAAAATTTTGCCTGAACAGTTTTCTACTATACATTATCAAAGAATGCTAACATTAAATTCTAAAATTAGCAAGCTACTGTTGTTTTACTAAAATGTAAATTCATTGATAAAAGAAATAAAAACTAAGGTCACAACAATTTGAAAATATGTTCTTTCAGAGAACCTATTGAAAAATGTTCTTCCCGTTTCTTTGCAAAAAAACTAATTTAAAAAGATAAGTACTTGGTTCAAATTTTTAAATAAATTAAGACTCTGAAGAAATAAAATTAATAGTTTGGCCTAATCCCGTTTCTTGGCAGAAAAAACTAATTTAAAAAGATAAGAATTTAGTTCAAATTTTTAAACAAATTAGGACTCTGAAGAAATAAAAATTAAATAGTTTGGCCTAATCTGTGTTTACGAAATTACTCAATATGTAGTTTTACTGGCATGTTTGAATATTATCAACAATTATAAACTATATATAGGGTACTGGATATTAAGTAGTAAAGCCAGTTTGTTCAATCTTGCACAATTAGTCATTATACAAGTCTGTTTTCTAGTACCCTTGTTTAGAACTATTCGTATTTGATTTTAAAACTCAAATAGTCAAATTTTGAGAGTTTCTTCTCAACGGCAGGAACATCACAGCCAAATTTCCACTAACTCCAATTATCTAAAACCGGCATTTTTACACAAGTCTTATAAAATACTAATTTTTATATGGAATTGAATCACTTTTCTCTGATGGTCTTATATAAGAGTCAATATACAAAATAAATAAAAGACTACAGATCTACTAATAAAATACTAAAACAAAACTATAATGAATAAGAAATGAAATTGGGTTTAACGTCCTACTGTTCTGCTCCAACTGGGCTAATGAAACGGGCATACGCCATACAGTGTGCTATGAGGGAAATGTTCCCCGGGCAGCGACAACATGGCCTACTCTTATATCGAATTCCATCTGCCAATGGATCTTTTACGTGCACTCCAATTGTATACACGGGACCTTGGGTTTTTTTTTTTTGTCCCACCTGAATGACTAGACAGCTGACCTTTTCATGCCCTCTGTCCTGCTACTGACAAAGGGAAACCAATGCAGGGATCGAACACACGACCTCCAGACTAGCGAGCCAGCGTCTTACCCACTTAGCCACCGTGGCTCCCTATAATAAATAAGAATGAACAGTACTCGGCACTTAAATAATATTTTGAACATGGAATTGGGTTTAACATCTTATCAAAACATTGCATAGGATATTTTAGTTTACCATCGCTATGTACATTTACATTTTATGACATTATCAAATTCAAACTGTAATTAAATCTTTCTTATACATGAAAGCTCAACTTTAATTCTAAAGAAAATTATTAGTGAATTATTGTGAATTGAATATTCTGAATTATCTAAAACAATTCATTGATGATTTCATGTGATTTAGAAATTTTATTTTTGATTTAAAAAAACAAAAATGGCCATTGACTGATCTTGAGTTGAGCTTTCTGTCAATGTCAAGGATCATTTCTTATTTACATAATATGCTGTGAATAAATTTGATATGGCAACCATATCTTCTCAAAATTCTGACAAATTTAGTCAGTTTAAAAAATAATACTGGCTTTGTTTGGACAGTCGTAAACAACATGACTGGTCTCTCCACATGATGTACAGGTTCTTGCTCTTGGATTCCAGGTTCGTTGAACAGGTTGATATGTAGGAGCTTTGTTTGCATCCATCTGAAATTTGTCAGCTGGTCCACTTACGATAAAATTATCTTGGCTATCATCTGATTCCCATTCATCATCACTATCTTCAAAGTAACTACGGGAAGTGCTCGTTTCTTCACCATTTACATCTGAACTACTGTCAGAATTATTAATCATCGGTACAGTAGAGTGACCTCCCTTTACTTCTTCACTGGGGATGGGATTTTTTATGTTGTTTGATGTGCAACTGCTGAGTTTTTCTTCATCTCTACCAACTTCTGTAGAAGTAGGTGTTTCTAGTAAAGCAGCAGCTATAGATTTTAACGATTTTGAACTGGTTGTGTCTTTGGTTTTTTGAGGGGGACTGACTTTCGGTTTCAGACTTGGCCATTCTGAAAATTGTAGTTTGGATCAAAATAGGGAAGCATTTTTCAAGTTAACTTTTTAAGAAAAGGGAGAATCTTGCTTTCACACTGGCTATACATATTAAACAAAACAAAAAATATATGAACACGTAAAAGAAAACTTTATCAACACATAAAACAACAATATCCTGTGACCACATGATCTGATTACATCAAATTATAGTCTTATTCAATTAAATACATGTTTTGATTGCCAGGAATTCAAATCTTGATTCTTTCTAGACACAGAATCCATTATTTTTCTTCTGTCCGGGGGTGGTGGGTGGGTGGGTTAACCTCTGTGCTTTAGATCATAAGATCTGTCATTTAGTCAGGTGATGTGGTTTCAATCTCAAGCTTGTATGTCGCAAGGAGTAGGTTTGTTCACCAAACCTTGTTGGTTTTCTCAGGATGATCCAGTTTTCTTCCACTGCTAAATACCCCTACACACAAACAAATTTTTAAAATGAAATTTGACCATACGTTAGTGCCGAAATGACCTAGTTTTGTGTAAAGTGGATTTAAATCCAATCTCTCTCTGAATCTGCCCAATTGTGTTAATTGTTTGACTGAAAATGGCAATCAAAAACAAGTTAACAAAATAATTAAGGATCTGGATTTGCATTCTTGGTAATCAAACTCGCCTTTTATATTTGGTATTGTTATTAATTATAGCACTTCAATTTGAGCACATTAATATTAATAAAATAGTTTAAATATAAAATATGAACTATGTACATTCTGTTTCTCTTAAAAATACTACTAACCCAGAAAGTTTTAAAACCACAATTTGTTGCAGTTTACATCAATAGTGTTATAATACCTGGAATGTTTAAAGTGTATTATATTACACTTACATACCAGAAGTTGTAACCAATTTCTTTTATCTAGAAACACTTAAGTATATCCTGGTAACAGCTTTTTTTTAGGACTCTGCCATGAACAGATAAATTTTATACAACATTGCTAGTGCTACCCAGTACCCACACTATGGAACTGCTTAATTCTTACACAAGAGGAAAGCAAAAGAATGGGTCGGTCATTCTAAGACAAAATTAGTATATAGCAATACATCTACAAGTACTTTTTGCCATCTAAGAAGAACAACGGGTTACCAACTAGTAGTTATCTATCTTTGTTTTGCCAATTATATATATAAGTTAAAAATCAATTAAATTCAAAAAAAGTAAAACAAAAAAAAAAGAATAATGACTAGATTTACATACTTATTAATGACACTGATGAGAAATTTTGAATCCCTTGCAAATTACAATATTGTGAAAGTAGAATCTCTAAAGAAAATATTACAAAATGTTTCAATTACATTCAGTATTTATAAGTGTTGAGTAAAATACTTTTTCTATTTGCCTATTGTTTTCTTAATTAAACGTTTTGGCATGGTTTAAGCCATGAAAAATTAGATATAAAAAAATGGGATCTATGACTTTAAATCATCAGTTGGAGATGAACATTTGTAAGCATTATTTACATCTACAATGTAGAATTTGGTGTGGGTACAGGACAGAACCAGAAAAATTTTGCCTGAACAGTTTTCTACTATACATTATCAAAGAAGGCCAACATTAAATTCTGAAATTAGCAAGCTACTGTTGTTTTACTAAAATCTACATTCATTGATAAAAGAAATAAAATGAAATAAAAACTAAGGTCACAACAATTTGAAAATTTGTTCTTTCGGAGCACCTATTAAAAAATGTTCTTCCGGTTTCTTTGCAAAAAAACTAATTTAAAAAGATAAGTACTTGGTTCAAATTTTTAAACAAATTGAAGAAATAAAAATTAAATAGTTTGGCTTAATCCCATTTCTTTGCAGAAAAAACTAATTTAAAAAAATAAGTACTTAGTTCAAATTTTTAAACAAATTAGGACTCTGAAGAAATAAAAATTAAATAGTTTGGCCTAATCTGTGTTTACGAAATTACTCAATATGTAGTTTTACTGGCATGTTTGAATATTATCAACAATTATAAACTATATATAGTGTACTGGATATTAAGTAGTAAAGCCAGTTTGTTCAATCTTGCACAATTAGTCATTATACAAGTCTGTTTTCTAGTACCCTTGTTTAGAACTAATCGTATTTGATTTTAAAACTCAAATAGTCAAATTTTGAGAGTTTCTTCTCAACGGCAGGATCATCACAGCCAAATTTCCACTAACTCCAATTATCTAAAACTGGCATTTTTACACAAGTCTTATAAAATACTAATTTTTATATGGAATTGAATCACTTTTCTCTGTTGGTCTTATATAAGAGTCAATATACAAAATAAATAAAAGACTACAGATCTACTAATAAAATACTAAAACAAAACTATAATAAATAAGAAATGAAATTGGGTTTAACGTCCTACTGTTCTGCTCCAACTGGGCTAATGAAGACGGGCTTATGCCATACAGTGTGCTATGAGGGAAATTTTCACCGGGCAGCAACACTATGGCCTACTCTTATATCGAATTCCAACTGCCAATGGATCTTTTACGTGCACTCCAATGTATACAGCTGACCTTTTCATGCCCTCTGTCCTGCTACTGACAAAGGGAAACCAATGCAGGGATCGAACACATGACCTCCAGACTAGCGAGCCAGCGTCTTACCCACTTAGCCACCGTGGCTCCCTATAATAAATAAGAATGAACAGTACTTGGCACTTAACTAATATTTTGAACAAGGAATTGGGTTTAACATCTTATCAAAACATTGCATAGGATATTTTAGTTTACCATCGCTATGTACATTTACATTTTATGACATTATCAAATTCAAACTGTAATTAAATCTTTCGTATACATGAAAGCTCAACTTTAATTCAAAAAAATTATTAGTGAATTATTGTGAATTGAATATTCGGAATTATCTAAAACAATTCATTGATGATTTCATGTGATTTAGAAATTCTATTTTTGATTTAAAAAACAAAAATGGCCATTGATTGATCTTGAGTTGAGCTTTCTGTCAATGTCAAGGATCATTTCTTATTTACATAATATGCTGTGAATAAATTTGCTATGGCAACCATATCTTCTCAAAATTCTGACAAATTTAGTCAGTTTAAAAAATAATACTGGCTTTGTTTGGACAGTCGTAAACAACATGACTGGTCTCTCCACATGATGTACAGGTTCTTGCTCTTGGATTCCAGGTTCGTTGAACAGGTTGATATGTAGGAGCTTTGTTTGCATCCATCTGAAATTTGTCAGCTGGTCCACTTACGATAAAATTATCTTGGCTATCATCTGATTCCCATTCATCATCACTATCTTCAAAGTAACTACGGGAAGTGCTCGTTTCTTCACCTTTTACATCTGAACTACTGTCAGAATTATTAATCACCGGTGCAGTAGAGTGACCTCCCTTTAATTCTTCACTGGGGGTGGGATTTTTTATGTTGTTTGATGTGCAACTGCTGAGTTTTTCTTCATCTCTACCAACTTCTGTAGAAGTAGGTGTTTCTAGTAAAGCAGCAGCTATAGATTGTAACGAGTTAGAACTGGTTGTGTCTATGGTTTTTTGAGGGGGACTGACTTTCGGTTTCAGACTTGGCCATTCTGATTCAGGGTTAGTTTTGGGTTTGGGTTTGACTGGAGTTTTACTACTTGAGATGGCGTATGCAGATTTGGGAGCAAATTTCATCATAACTTCTTTTTCTAATTGTTCCTCTAACATTTCTCTTGTAAGTTTAGCTTTCATTGGTAAATCTTTGCCCTTCAGTAATCGTCTGGACTTTGCAGTAAATGTTTCAGGCCGTTTGGATTCTTGAGCTCTTCTGGGCTGTAAAAACTTTCCTTCAGGTACCAGTCGAGCTTCGGGTTTGGAAAAAACAGGTTCTGGTTTTTTTTTCCATAGTACACCAACATCCTTATCTTTTTTTAGAGTTTTAATATTATTTATATCATTGTCTACACTAATAGGCTTACTTTCTTTATTGTCTTTACAATGTTCACGATTAGATTTAGTCACAGGCTTTGACCTAGATTCTTTGGAAGACATGACTTTGAGTTCTTCAGTTGATAGCTGCCGCCGTGCTTTAATATTTTTACCTTTTAGCACACCTAATTGGAGGGTTTGCATGGCGAGATGTTTCAAATGATCGGCTTGAAGATTCTCTGATGATGACTTTTCTAATTTTACGCATTCTGCCCAAGAATGGTATTGTTTTGGTTTAGGTGGGGTATTTTTGTGTTTTTTCTTGACTGGTAACTCTTCTTTTTCTGGCGTTTTTGTACTTTTGCTTTTTGTATTGAAATGTGAAGGCAATGGAGAAACAGTGTCTCTTTGGTTATTAACATTATTGTTCACTTCAGAATGAGAAAATGGTTTTGAAATTGTGACTTCAGAGGAAACAGACTCTACATCCATTCTGTTTGAATTTTTATTTGTTTCCTCGGATTTTACTGGTTCTTGCGAAGCACTATTTACAGAAAAAGTGGAAGAATCACTTTCATTCCCACTTTTTCCATGGTATTTTTCATTTTTACGAATGTCTGAGAAACTGATAACACGTTTTATTGTTACCGCCTCGACTCTCTTATCAATGATTTCATGTTTACGATTATTGTTATCACCATACCCAAAACCATCGTCATGGTGATCAAAGCAGGGAGATTTATCTGAGAATTGTTCATTTTGATAACCACCATTACCAAAATCAAACTGAACGTCATCGAAATCAAAATAAGAAGAGCTGATTTCGTTTTCTTCTTCTACTTGATATGGTACTTCAAATGTTGAAAGAGTTTCTGAAAGGAGAAGAGAAATATAATATTTTTTAAGTCTTGTAATCAACACCACCACTATTTTAAAAACAAAATATGTGGTTTAACATCCCACTGGTCTTGACCAATGAAGACAGCCATATGCCATAGCCATACAGTGTGCTATGTGGGAGATTTTGCCTGGACAACAGTGTTACACTCAACTCTTATTTCGAATTCCAAGTTTCAAGGCTACTTTTACATGCTCGCCAATGTGTACACAGGACCTCGGTTTATCATCTCATCCAAACAACTAGACACTGTTCCTTGTCAGGCCCATGGCAGAAAATCCAGAAGAACTTTCTTGGCTAACACCGGGAGTGAACCCAAGACCTCCTGGTTAGGATGCCAGGGTCTTACTCACTGAGTCACTGCAGTTCCCAATTTCAAAAGGTCTGGTGTTAGATTTTGATCTATTTGATTTAAAAAAAGAAGAATTGATGTTAGAGTTGAAACAAATGGAAGAAACCGGTAAAAGCCAGGTCATAATGAAACATGAAATACTTATACAAGGACTTGAATGGTTGGTCGTCCTGGGTTCATTTCTGGTGTTTCCCTATTTGTCTTTTTGATATAAATACAAGCAAAGTGTGAAACTGATGTGCCCCGCCTTACTCTAGAAATAATTATTACCTAATAAACATCTACACCAATTTGGAACATTGTAGCTCAATAAGAAGCAAAGTTATTATTTTTCAATGTCTGGACCAATAAGAGTTATTGTTTTGCAATGTCTGGACCATACATTATGTGATAATTTGTTCTGAACAAAGTCTGTGACAGGTGCCTTATGTCTAGGCTGGTGTGACAGACAGATAAACCAATTTATAATAATAATGATTAATTATCAAACCTTTCATCCAGTCTTTTATGTCTAAATCATCTGTGTTGGTAGATTGTGTGTCTTGTAAACAGGGACTAGTCTGAGACGAGGCATCAGATTTCAGTTGTGCCTTAGTGATGTAAGAATCAGCTGAAGTTACATTGGAATGTGCTGACTCTGTAGTCTTTAATATGTCTTCTTTACTGACCATATACAGTTTAAACAGTCTTGTTCTCACATTTCTACAGCAAAACACAATACATAGATAAACATTAATATACACTCAAGAATATTTCTTTAAACTGACTAAACCTCTTGGGGCAAAATGTCAATTTCATGGGAATCTATGTGTTCATTTGTTTTGTGAGGTGACAATCTATAGATAAAGCCAGCAAATTAGTAAACAAGACATCTTCCGTTTAAACTTTCGAAACAAAAATTTAATCATAAAGAGCGTGCCTACAAGTAATCAGAATAACATAGGCTTGTATATCCAATCCACCCAGTTCAATACTTTATTTGGAACTGAATCAAAAATGTTTAGTCCTGTAATATTTTGAAAATTTTCTTTTTCTAATTTTAACACAATCAATGTCTTTCTTCTATGTTTATCAGGTAATATTCTGGCCGTCTTTGGAATAAAATTAATACAGTTTCATCTATTTTATAAAACAAGATCAGGCAGTGACAGACAGTGAAACGGTACTACTTTGTGGCGACTAAAATTTCTCAAAATGAAAGAATTACAAACCATTTAGAATTAAGTTCTGTCATATCTGCAGGTTCTGCTAACATAAGATAGAGAGAAATGGGGTTTAACATCCACTCGACACAAACTGTCATTTTGGGACTAACATATGGTTCAATTTCATTTCAATAACTTGCATGCGCATATGGAGTCTTTGCAGTGGGAGAAAACCGAGGAGGTTGGACAGGTGACCCTACACTTTATCATGTTCAAGCAGGGAATCAAAACTATGTCGCTTGACTCAATGACAGACTTCACAAGCACACATTAAACCACTAGCCCCCATCCGCCATGTGATGTAAGAGAATCTTTATGTTATGTTATTATATATGGTGAACATGTTTCAGCAAATGCTCACTGTCCCGTATTCCCATGTTTACTTTGATTCTAGAACGTTCTATTAAGTAAAACCTTATACATAGATGTCTACTGTGTATACCATACCTTGTAATTTTATCACCTAATAATTTATCAAGTAAATCTTTCAGGAACAACTCATGTTTATCAGGATATAATTCATATATTACAGTAGACAGAGTTGACCAGACAGTTTCTAAACAACTTAAATAAAGCTCACATGATTCAATGGCTTCTTTACCAACTTGTTGTCCCTAAAAAAAAACAACAAACAATTTTTAAAGAAACACTATTACTATGACAAAGATAAAGTCACATTTAAGACACATAAGATACAATAAAAGTGCTATCAAATCAAGTGAATGGATTTACAGGGACCACAGCAAATCCCCACTGCGCTGTACAGTCATGGGCCAAATAACCATACCATTTTCACCCAACTTCTTATTCCAAATTCTGAAGTTTTATAAATTATTTGAAGAGAAATATACTCACTGATTTGTTAAAAATAATCCACTTCCATAGTGTAGAAATAATAAAATCTTGAACTAAGCTAGCAACCCTAAAACAAACATATATTAAGAAATAATCAGCCATATTATATATGTTGATGTAGCAGGTAATTACCCCACGACAAACAAAGGGATGGACATTGTTATGGGCTACATCATTCCAGTTGAAGCATAACCCATAAAACGTTCAAATCAAGACATCTTTAAAAAACTATGGACACATCAAGGAGATTTTTCAAGATTGGTTCCTCCACTCAACTTTAATATATCATACCATACATTAAATATGAAGGGGGTTTAAAATCCTGCTGTTCTGCACCAATTGGTCTAATGAAATTTTTCCTCGACAGCTGCACTACGCCCTATTCTTGTATCAAGGGTTCTTTTACCTGTATGTCAATGTGTACACGGGACCTCGATTTTTCATACCATTCGTATGACTATAAATTGTCTATGACTATGACTATAAACCATCCCCAGTTTACATACTTATTAGTTCAAGTATATATTTTTCATTTAGCACGGATATATATCCAGGCAAAAACTGGCTTATTACTATTCAACAGTTACACAATGTATAAACAATTTCTACTATCTATTAGTCAAGTAATATTACTTACGCTACTGGCCAGTATTTTGACATTAAAAACAGTTGAGCAAGGATATGACTAAAATCTGTATGGACTGTTCTACGTATTGGTCTCTGCAATAAACAATTGTACTCTTATAATTACAAACAATTATAAAAAGACAACAAAAAAATGAACAGCGTCTAAAGTCTCAACCCAATACTTTGTTCATTTTGAAATGGAGCCAAGAACAGAGGTCTGCCCTCTTCACCCAATTTAAACTGCAGAGGGCAGACCTCTGTTCTTGGCTCCATCCTAACAATTTTCAAAACTTAAATGTCAGACCGAAAGGTGCTACAACTAACAAGTGGCAACCAGAAATTCCTTAGGTTTTTCTATACCCACATTAGAAATATAACATGGGACATTCTAGCCCTGAGCTCAATGACCTTATCACTCGACTCGACCACCAAACTCCAAATATATGATATCAAGTGATTTTGCCCCCACCCATGATCAATCTGTCATTACTAAAAGCTGAGCAGTGACAATTTTTCTGTTTATACATGTAATTGTATGTTAACACAAGTCACAGTTAGTAAAAAATAATAAGAATATTACATCATAAACAAGAAAGCAATATGATATTGATAATGAGATCATTTCTAACCTTTATATAAGATCTTGTAAGTTTCTTTACAACCCATTCAATACAAGCACCAAATATATCACAGTCTAATAACAAATAATTTACAATAACAAAATTTACACAATAAAATAAAATATTTGCTATTACCGTCACTCACGCCTTTTGAGGATAAAATATAAATGTTGCGCTGGGCAAGTACTCTATTATTTACATGACTTGATAGTGTAATTTAAATTCTGTAAAACTAAGTATGTGTGTGATATATATACAGAAATCCATTTTAAACAAATAATTACACAGTGTTTGTGTGATCTTCTGATAAAACTTTACTTTAAAAGCGATGCCTATTTAGGTTTACATATTTAAGCAGATTTGGCATTAATAAATTAATTATTTTGGTATTAAAACTCAAAACAAATCCCTTCATATTCTAAGTCGGTCTTCACAATATATAATTTGTATATTGGATATATATAGGAGAAAAAACAACAGTACACAAAGATAAATTAATTGGATGAATAACTTACGAGAATAGGAATCAAGTATTTTTAATATGGCATCTTGTGCTGCTTTATTAGACATAGCTTCATCTATTAACATCTCTAAACAAACTGATAAAACATTGGCTTCACACGAACCATCTACGAAAACAAATTATATACATGTAAACAAATGAAATTAGATATATTTAAATGAATGAAATTAGATACATTTAAATGAATGAAATTAGATACATTTAAAAGAATGAAATTAGATACATTTAAACGAACAAAATTAGATACATTTAAACGAACAAAATTAGATACATTGAAACGAACAAAATTAGATACATTTAAACGAACAAAATTAGATACATTTAAATGAACAAAATTAATACATTTACACAAATGAAATTAGATACATGTAAACAAAAAAACGAAATAAATGTTTCCCTAGAGAATTGTCTGCCAAGAAAATGGACCAAAAGTCATAGTTTTGAAAAGCCCTGGGTTGGTTTTTGAAGAGTAATTTCACTAACCTGGAGGTACAACTTGATGAATTCTTTCACAAACAATAACAGGATCTTCATTTGCTATATTCTTTATTAACTACAATATTAATTAACTAATTTAATGTGAATAAATAAAATATACAGGTAAAGTGAACCAAGAGCACTATAAAATGTCTACTGAAATCAAAAACAAAGCTATGTGATCTAGCCAAATCATTGAACAATTACACATATTTTGAGCTAAATATGTCATAAAGTTGCAGATGTGTATGAATTTTTTGTACAATGTTTAATTTTTCAAGGCTTAGATCATGCTAAAAATTAGGCAGAGCAAAATTTGCCTAACGCATGTCTTTCTTTAGGCCTTAAATGTTATATAAATCATTAATTAGACATTTATTAACATGACAAGACGATAATAAACTTTTGATGCCATAGGATACTCAAGATATTAACTAAATTAGAAATGTTCGGCCATTTAATGATTTAATTTAAAAATGGGGAAGCGAGGCTATTCATTTTGTATTATCTATTTTTGAACTATTATAGCAAGAACGACCAGCTCGTTATCTAAATCTTACATAATGTATTTTTAAGAAAACAAAGCAAACATATCTACAGCAGAGAATCACAAAAAGACCCAACAATCAAGGAAATTTTATCTACCTTTGCAAGTTGTTTTGAAAACTTATATTCAGCTTCCTCAGAATTTTCTAATTTCAAAACTGGGACAGAATCTTGTTCTACTCTTCTGAAAATATAAATATGAATTAATAGCGAAAAGTGTTTTTTTTTTTTTTTACATTCTTTGAGAACGATAACAAATTGATTAGAACTTTGCAAAAAAAAAAATGATGAAATCAAGGCAGTTCTAGACCAACAGCATGCAAATACTTTGGGATTTTGATTGATTAGAATTTGAGTTTTTAATATTTTACTCACCCTGTGGTGGTAGAAATTGCATCTGGTTGTCTGTGACTATTTTCCCAGGCTAAAAATAAACCAGAAACAGGTTAAAAAAAAATGGAAATAATTATCACATAATTTTATGATGAAGATGATGATTTATGATAACATAGTATGGTAACATAGTGTTACTTTCAGATCATAATGTTCCCAGAAATGTTTAATTAAGAAACAAAATTTAGAATAATAGATACCTGTTTGTATATATTGATGTTTTGGCTGTATAGCATCTATCTGTGATCTGATATCATCTATAACATCATGTGACTGTCCTGAATCTACACTAATATTCAAATCCGACATACCTACAATTAATATATTAGAACTCACAGTCATGCATTTAAAACATCCATGTTTATTACTTCTATGTATGCTGATATTTTAAAACTTGTTAATGTGAGTTCTTATCATATCATATATTCTTTAAAACTATTATATTATAATGCGATACTGCAAATTTGTTAAAGTCAAAACTGTATTTTGGCCATTTTCATGACAAGGTATATCATAACAATGAAGATAAACGCAAAGCGATTAGCACCCCCAAAAAAAGAAATGAAATAAAGTTTAACGTCCAACTGTTCTGCTCCTAACCTGGGCTAATGAAGACAGTCATACGCCATACAGTGTGCTATGAGGGACATTTTGACGGGCAGCGGCGCTACAACCTACTCTTATATCGAATTCCAACTGCCAAGGGATCTTTTACCTGCACGCCCATGTGTACACGTGACCTCGGTTTTTCGTCCCATCCGAACGACTAGACAGCTGTCCTAGTCAGACCCTCTACCACTGACAAGGGGAAACCACGCCGGAAAATCTGAATGAACTTTCTCAGCTAATGCAGGGATCCGCAAAAAAAGAAGAGTTGATACAAATTTATGACCAAAAACTGTAAATGCACAAAGTGCTGTGATCAAAGCCTCGCCAATTGATTCAATAACAGGACTTATGATCTTAAGTGCACTTAGTATTCCCAACATACCCCCCCACCACCACCACCATTCCCTATCACTGTATATTTTACAAAATGAACTGACCTCATGGCTACTAATTCTAAGAATCTTATTTTTATCAATTATCTAAACATACATGGAAAGGAATGCAATGGAGTTTAACATCTTGTCAACACAATATTTTGACCATGCGGAGACATAACTTATGGTTAACAATTTTTTCTATGGTCAGAGTTTTTCAAGGACAGCAGCGTTTCTGCATACATTTCATACATGTACATGAACACAGAAAACAAGAAATGAAATATTTTGATAATAAAACCTACCCCAATGTATATTATTAAAATCATTATTATATTCTATCCGATCATATATCTGTTCCATATTATCAACTATCTCAGTTTTAGTTGTTACTCTTCTATGTACATCTCTTTCTTCCTGAAATATAACCAACCCCAAAATGTTCATATTACCTAGTTTTGGAGAAAAGATTTTCTAATGAATAGATAAAGTAAAACAAGGTTTATTGTGAAGATATCTATCTGAATAATGTATCCTTGAAATGAAATCAAAGTATGCTATGGGAGGGGGGAGGATTTTGCCTGGACAGCAACATTTCCACCTGTCCTTCATCAAATTCCAATTATCAAATTCTCTTTTACGTGCATGCCTTAGTTTGCAGTTTGCAGTTCACATGACACAAGGAAACCAGACTGGAAAATCATATGGCCGATTTTTGGCCATCCCCAGAATCAAACCCTGAACCTCCTGGTTTCTGAGACATTGCCATATTCACCGAGTCGCTATGGCTCTCGGTATCCTTGATCTTGGAATCTTTACTTCTGAAGAGTTTGTGATCACCTTTTTAAGTTTACCTATTGGAAATCTGGATTTAATACTATCGATAGCAATATCAAGCCTTTCTACAAACATCCTTTAACATTTTTCTTTTGGAACATTTTAAAAAATTTATAAGGCCATACAAAAAGAATATTCTGGTTCTCAGATAACCCTTCCAAAAAATCTGATATGGGAGGGAGGTTTTTATTTTTTTTTTGTCAAAGGATCATTACTGGGCTAAATGAATTCTCACATCACATTTCAAGACACTATATTACCATAAACACTAATTAGGGTTGCATACACATCCAATTTTTCCTTTGTCCCTGAGAGAAAATATTTACAAGAGGTAACCAATGAGAATTTTTTTTATATGAAATAAAAACAGGTCATGCAGCCCTTTTTAAGTGACACAGGAGAATCTGAGAACCAGAACGATTTTTTTGTAAGGCCTATATAACAACACTACCTGTAAATCTCCAGCACACACACTCTTTGTTTTCATGATAGCTGACAGATTAAAGCCAGGTATAGCCAAATCAGGAGAAGGGGGTTCTGTTCCTGAAGTTGGGGTTTGAGGTTCTGACCAAGAATCTGTGTATAATTTACGGTGGGTTGGTGTTTTTACCTCTGGAGAAGTATGATTTGACTGATTATTACAGGGAGTTACTGCCCCTGATTGATGTTCACATGTAGTTTCAACATTATTCTGATTGTCTTTACAAGGTGTATGATCACTCTTGTCATCAACTTTGGCAACGGTCACATTTAAATAATCATGGTCGTTGATGTAATTCTCTGGCTTGGCCGAGAACTTGTTCTCTAAATCTTTCTGAACTGACTGAGTGGATCCGAAATTACTGATATCAATGTTCAAAGTTTCTGGGTTGGATGGATTATAAAATTCAGCAGGACTGTTAATAGCTGATGTAGGATTGGATGGATCTGTTGAATTACTGGCCACTGATTGGTCAAAAGGAAGAGGACTGTAGTTATCTGATGTCTGTGTTAACTGATCGTCTGAAAAACAAAATACTAAGATTACTGTTGGAAAAACCAATCCAGTAAACCATTGTATTGTCATTCATCCTCGGTATCCTCAAAGGTATCGTTCCGTTCTACTCCACTTACCCATTCGAGGGGGAGATACATAGTCAAATTATCCACCCTTGATAAATGTGCTATTTGTATTGATCAATCAAAAAATTCAATAAATACAAAGCTAAGGTAAGCAACTCAGATTATATTGCAACTAAGATTGCCAAATTGTTGTCAAAATATTTTAGGACATCGTTTTGTGTGCATGTCACTTCTTTGATATTAAATTTCTTGCAAACCTTCTCATAATGCTACTGCATTGTACTGAACATAAACAATGATGGATAAGTAACCCACTCAATTCTTGCGCGCAATGTTTTTTTTAAATATTTGGAACTACCGGTAAAAGTTTTTAAGAGGAGAAACTAAATACTTTTTGTTTATAAATTATTTTTTTCCTGAAGAAATTGGAGGCAGACTTTTTCATAGATGTTTTTGAAGAATAGAAACTCAAATTGGTGTAGCCTTAATTAAGTATTTTTAGTAAATGAAGACATTAGTATAATTACAAGTCTACTGTAGACAATCCTCAAACTTACCTGTATCATACTGAAAGTCTTCTAGGTAAGACTCAGGTAAAGCTGATCTCACATCTCTTGCAAACTCGGGTACATTCACATCACTTGGCTGAAATTTGATATTATAACTTGACTAATATAGTTATTAATAAGGATTTTAGATAACCAGTCGACCTTGAACAAGAGTCAGTAACCATATGAATTGGGTGTCACAGCAATTTCACTTCCCAGTTGTATAAATGTCAAGGTGGACTCTAAACGCTTATCAAACAACAAAAACTATCGGTTATTAATCCTAACATAGCGCCTTTAAATCTTAAACAGCAGAAAAATTATTTCATATAATGTGAGCACTATGTTTCTAGTCAAAAGTGTGAACAGTCTGAATAATTTTGAAATTGATAATCCTTTTGGAGATTCAACTCTCACAATTGTATTTTGAAAAGGATTCAAAATCCCTCAAATGATGTTGAGTTGCTTTAAGGAACCATTACAATATATTTGTTTAGGTATAAATGTATGTATTTACCATGCCTATTTCTTCATCTATCAAATCATAAGCTAAAGATCTGCCTTGGTCATTACTAGAAAAACAATATAAGTCAAGATGATCAACAACAAATGGATAATGCACAAAATATTACAGATTCATAATTTTCACTAATTTTTACATAAAATAAAAGCTGTAATTTCTATAATGCTGATTATCATGAATGGGCAGTTTATTTCACAAAGAAAAAGAGAGAGAAATGGGGTTTAACATCCACGCAAAACAAGCTAGGTCATAGTGGTACAGTTTTATCTCAATAATTTGATTGCACGTAAGGTTCTTGAGCAGTTAGCAGAAACTGGAGGACCTGGAGAAAACCCACGAGATTAGGCAAGCGATTTTACTACTTATCACGTGTGGGAATGAAACCATGTCACTTGAAAGTCCTTACAATCTGAAGCACAAGTGTAAGACCATTTGGAAATCGACCCACCCCTTCCCCTCAAAGAAATAAATTTAGCTTTAATTACCTGTAGTAAAGAGAAACTCCTGTGAACATAAACTGTTGGTCAATAGATACAATAGCTGTCTGAAATAACTGATCTTTTGTTCTATTTTTAAAACATTTTATTCCTCTATTTGTCCAATTATTCGCCAGCTGTAAACAAAAACAGATGGTTTGTTATCAATCACTAACCTTTAAAGTCGCTCATCGATATATGTGTATTTTTGGAAAATATCTAATTTTTCATGGATTAACCTATGCTAAAATATACTTAAATTGATTACTTGACATTTAAAGGTACATTATGGGAGATTAGATAAAGAGCTGACAGTTCTCACTATAATAGTTAAAAACTAGATAATGTAAAGGGAATTTGCTGAAAATTTCAGTCAAATTGATCCACTCTGAACTGAGATTTTAGCAATTGAAGTTTTGGCCTAGACCCGATCATCATTACTAAAGTCGGTACGATAAAAAAACATAGTCTCGATTATCCATTTCATGATTAAATCATGAATGGAAGTCGAAAAGCAAATCGGAACCTAATCCAATAAACATTGCCGGCTAGCGATGACATCAAGAGTTGATTATGGTCTGGATAAGCTAATTAATGTCTAATTAACAATTTAGATAATATTTCAGGCCTAAAGAAAAACCTGCAATAGGCAGATTTAGCTCTTGCATAATGTATGTTTAATTAAGAAAACAAAATCAGAATATCAATGGTAGATAATCTCCTTGCTCTGATTCAAAAAGAGGCCCATCAAAACATTTCTGTGAGAATAAGAGGCAGCTTGTGTTAAATATATTATATCATCTACCATGGACATGGATATTGATTGAAGCTTTTTTAACTAAATTGTTTGATCAGTATTTTATTGGACAATATTTTTGTTTGCAAGATATTCAAAATCCATTAAATGACAATCTGTGCTAGTGGCTTTAAAGATACCTTCCCATGTATAAACTTGGTGATTTGATGATATATTTGGACTAAATATTTTGCTTCAAATCCTTCTCAAAACACCGTTTTCACGAGGGCATACCCTTACTATAAAAAATCTACTAGCAACGGATGCGAAGCCAGAGGAGAATTTATTGTATAGATGATGTTGTCTTTAATCGCTGTCCATTTATCATAAATATCAAAGCCTAACTAAATTCACAGATTATCCACTACCCATGTCTTTTTCTGTGTTTTTTATCTCAGAAATTGTTTTACGTTTAAGCTCTTCATCAAGTTTATCAACATATACATCAAGTGCTCAATAACGCTGAGAGATCAGACAATCTTCACATGCAACCTTTGATGTCACGCGAGCAGACATTCCTAATCGTTGGGCTGCTGGTAAGGGAAATCCTTACATTTTAGTGCTGTATGCATTCCATGGGTGTTTATCAAGGAATCCAGTATTTTTCTAGTAAGATTGGATGTTTCTACTTTCTATATACATGTTTACCAAAACTGCCATATTTTTATTGGAAATAACTACCCGATAAATACTTTTTCTGGGAAAGTATCTTTAATTATGCTTCAACTTTCAATGCCTTATAATACACAGAGATTGGAGTTTCTAAAAGTTCCAAACTATGAACAACGTACTGGTTTAATTCCTACTAGTTGACATTTGACAGCTTGAGGTTTTAGACTGTAGAATATTCTTGGACAGGCGACACAGACATTATTGATATGCACCATATCAGTATCACCATGATCTACATAAGACACATCTAAACGCTGTTTTAATCTAAAATAAACATAAAATATATCAATATATTACTACATATCCAAAATTCATTTCATACAATAGAAGACGATGAAAGGGGCTAATGAAAATGTGACACCATTTACTGTGTTTAAGTGTAAATCTTTTAAAATGACCAGTAAAGACTGGTGAATATGTTGTTACTTACTCATCAACTCTGGATACTTGAGCTCTATGCCACGATTCTCCCTGTTTTACTAGAACATAACAACCACAATCAACCAGACCAATATTACTGTCTTTATTCAATACACCTACTGATTCACAAAATATCTTTAATTCTTCTTCTAACTCCTTAAACATTTCAGTATCAGATTCTGTAAAACAATATATACATGTATTCTATTAAATAAATAATAAAACTTCAGAATCCGTCTCTGTAAAACATAAAATATATATATTCTATTTAATAAATAATAAAACTTCAGTATCAGAATCTGTAAAACATAAAATATATATATTCTATTTAAAAAAAATTTCAGTACCAGATTCTGTAAACATAAAATATATATATATTCAAGTTTAATCAATAATAAAAATTCATACTACATGTAATCATAGTTTATTAAAATTGTATGTGAAATATTAAAATAGGTTATACCTATTTATTTCACATACAATTTCTACAATTACATTTTTGTTTTGAGCAATTAAGTGTTTGTTTATATATAATTTAGGTTTAATTTTTGCTGTCTGTTCTGTGTCAACACAGGAACACACAACCGATTATTCTCAATATTGTTTTTTCCTATAAAAGTAATATTTTTAACAAGAAAACAAAACAAATCACTAAAAATCCAATAAAATCCATAGTTTTGAATGAAAAACAAACTGTCAGTATACCACAAAACACATCAACATACAAAATCCACAATTTCACTTTGACCTAGGTGAAAGAGGTCATTTTTACGACAGTACATTAATAAATGACATTTACATACATGTATTAATACTTGTACATGAGATTCAGTGTACATACATGTAAATGACATAATAAATACTTGTATATTTGAAAGTAAATACATGTAAATGGGTTTAAGTCTCCATAACAACACGGTTAGCCAGATGTTATTTTGAGACAAAGTAATCTTATTTTCTATACATATGTTAACAGTGTATGCCTATACTGTGCTTTTGAGAGAGAAGACATCTTTTAACATTTAAAGTAACATAAATATTTCATTTGGTAAACAGTTTAAACAATCTAAAATTATAGATTTCTGTGTGTTACATGTACATATACATCGCAATTCTCAATAAATGTGAGTTTATTTAAATTACCTGTACCAATCTGAGCCCAAAAATTAGATGGATCAATAATATGGGTTATCTTTCCTTGGAAGAGCTGTGTTCCAATGCTATCTGACATAATTGATGATTCTGTTTGGATCTGGTGTGTGTCTCCAGTATCTGACATGACTGATGACTCTGTTTGAAAGTTATGTGTATCACCAGTATCTGATATGAGTGATGACTCTGTTTCATACATTGTTCTCTAGTAATACGTACCTCTCTCATGTAGAGATCTATAAAAATAAAAATAGTTTTAATAAAGAATATCAATGGACTAACATTACAAATAATCCAAGATCCAATATAATATCACGACTGGAAATAATATTAGTTGTACATGTACCTGACAATATGTAAGGCACTATCTTAAATGATACAATACATTATTCTATATAAATGGTGAGTCGCAGGGTTCCTACTATACACAGATCTAAGTACATAAATCCATCAATGGGGAATCGTTATGGAGGCAATCTGTTAATTCTTAAAAAGATATTTCCATTTATTTGTGTATAATTCTGGAGATATCTCAATCTCCATTTTAGCATGCTCTACTAAAAAGCTTTCATACTTATTAATATTGAGCATTTCGTTTCGTAGTTTAGCCCGATATATATAGAATTTAGTTAAAATAATTACATGATTAATGAAAATCCATTCAGTATTACTTATATAATTTGATTTGTTAGTTAGACCAAGGTGTATTATATGTGTTTTTATATTTATCTTAATATTACCACGATCTAGGATAGTATGAAGATGATTCCATATTATTTGTGAAAATGGGCAAAGGACAAAGAGATGTTCTACATTTTCTATATTAGATTCACAGAAAGTGCAGAGTGTGTTATCAACTTTTCTAATTTTGAATAATTTATCATTTGTGAATATAATCCTATGGAGATATTTGTATTCAAAACTCCTCAGTTTTGTACTAAGACATACAGTGTTTATTATTTTGAATATATTTTCTACGTCTAAATCACTTAACTCGGTATCTAGAATGTGTTCCCATTCTTTAATGGCTTTTGGCCTGCTGAACTTTGCTTGTATTCGGCTATCATAAATATTTTTTAAGTTTACGTTGTGAAAATGGGTATTATATATTTTGTAAAAATTAGTAAGGGAGTTCTATTACAATTAAAATTTGTATGTACCGCACTTTCAAACTCGCTCGCTTCCTGTACATACTGCAAGATACACTTTTCTATTCCTTTTAAGATAAATTGATGTTTTTCTAAATATTGATTATCGATCTTATTTATTTTATCAAAATATTCACTAACGTACCGAATATTATTGTTAAAAAGAAAGTTTAAAAATATAGTTTTATTATTAATCTTTATATTTGTATTATTCCAAATAATTTGATTTTCAGTGTGGGCAATGTTCTTTATATGCGTTGTGTAGATTGTATACCAGTTGGCATACAGGTTTTTATAAAAAGGAATTTTTAGATTTAACTTATCTGGAAAGTTGGAGGCAGGTAATAAATTTCCACCATATTCAGCCATAATGAATTCATATGGTATGAGCCATGTTTGGATTGGTGACTGATATATTTTTTTAATCCAAAAAATGCTATTACATATTAGGAATTCTTTTAAGTCAATCATTTTTAATCCGCAATTTTTATTTTTTTGTATAAGAATGTCTCGCTTTATTCTGTCAGGACCGTTCCATATAAATTTGTAAAAAATTGTGTTTAGTTGTTGAATAGTAGAATCCGGTACTGGATTAACAGTGGCCGGGTAAAGAATTCTTGGAATGCAGAATGTTTTAATTATTTGTATTTTTCCAATTAAAGATAATTTATGTTTATCCCATACTTTTAATATTTGTTCTATTTCATTTATTTTATTTCTAAAGTTTAATTCACTAGTAATTTGAGTATCTTTTGAAAAAAGGATCCCGAGGATTTTTATAAATTTTTCGCATAA
Source organism: Patella vulgata (assembly GCF_932274485.2). Classification (NCBI taxonomy): domain Eukaryota; kingdom Metazoa; phylum Mollusca; class Gastropoda; family Patellidae; genus Patella; species Patella vulgata. The sequence continues at coordinate 21,527,381 of NC_065881.2, forward strand.
TACTATACCGGTTGATTTTAATTTTTGCATTAAATTCATATCACAGCTATTTAAATCTATTGCTTCTGTTTTATTAACGTTAATTATAAGCCCCGAAACTAAACCGAAAAGTCGCAAAACCTCAAGCAAATGTCGTGCAGAGCTAAAATCTTTTAATAATGCCGTTATATCATCAGCAAAGGCTACAACTTTTATGGATTTTTGACCAAATTTTATTTCATTTATATTTATATCGTCTCTAATAGCGCATAACAACAGTTCTATGATCAAATTAAAAAGATTGGATGACATTGGATCGCCTTGTCGTACACCCCGTTTTACATGAAAATAAGGGGTTGTAAATCCATTGTTTATTACACAACAGGTGATATTTTTGTAAAGGGTTTTTATCCATCTAATAAAGTTACGTCCGAAACCGTACGACGATAAAGCTTGTATTAAAAAGTTATGGTTTATGCTATCGAAGGCTTTTTGGAAATCTATAGCCAAAAGAAAGCCTATTATTCTTTTTTGTTTCGCAAGATCGAAACAGTCGGAGATAATACGGGTATTTTCATGAATGTGGCGACCTGGTATAAACGCGGATTGATTTGGGTGTATTAATTGGTTCAAAAATGGTTTTAATCTATTAGACAAAACTTTGCTTATCAGCTTCACATCGACATTAATAAGCGTAATGGGTCTCCAGTTAGTTAAGCATGTTCTATCTTTATTACCTTTAGGAATGAGTTTAATAACTGATTGACGTTGTGTTACAGATAAAGATTCTTCTTCAAAGCTACAGTTATACGAGTCTAATAATAATACATAAATATCTGGCCAAAAATGTCGATAAAATTCAATTGTGATACCATCATTTCCTGGAGATTTATTTATTTTAAACGAGTTTAAGGCCTTCTGAAGTTCGAAATAGTCAACTTTGAATTCAAATAAATCCTTCTGGTATTCAATTAGCCTTTCTACGGGTCTAAAATTTGTTATAATATTGTTTTCCTTTTTAAAAGACGTATCTTTCGACGCATATAAATTTTTATAAAATAGAAATATTTCATCCGAAATTTCAATGGGGTCAAATATAGCAGAATCGTCTGATTTTTTAAGCTTATTTATTGTCGTAGCACATTTTCTATCTTTTTCTAAGTTTAAAAATAATTTTGTGTTTTTTTCACCATTTTCATACCAGTTTTGTTTAGATCTAATAATTGCTCCTTGCGTCTCATCAATGTAAATGTTATCTAATGATTGTTTAACTTCAGTATATTGATCATAAAGTTTTTCGATAATTTTGTTGTCACAAGGTTCCTGTTTACTGATAAGGGATTCAATCTTGACCAGTTCTTCAATTAGACTATTTTTTACAGCTTTTTTAAGTTTTTGTTTCTTTTTGGAATATCCTATAGAAGATTCCTTTATCTTAAATTTAATGAAGTCCCATAAACCATTTTTATTTTGTTTGTCAAAATATTTACTTTTCCATATCGGTATTGATGATTTTATCATTTTAGTATATGTCTTGTCTTTTGTTAGCGAAGAGTTAAATATCCACAGATTTGGTCCGCGTGGATAATTGTTTATTTTGATATGTAAATGAATTGATGAGTGATCAGTAAAGGAAGTTGGCTTTATTGTACATGATTTTATACAATCTTGAAGTTTTTCCGATATCAGCCAAAAATCGATTCGACTTTGTATCAAAGGCTTCCTTTGTTTCCAAGTAAAACGCTTATTATTTTGATTTAGATTTCTGAATATATCTAAGAGGTTAAAATAATTAATTATATTGAATATGGCAGTTTGGCCTTTTCTTTTCAGTTTATAATTGCCGCCATATCTATCAAGTTGAACATTTAGGACATTATTAAAATCTCCGCCAATTACCATTGAGAACGTGTCAAGTTCACTACATAGCTGTTGTAAAGATTTAAGTAATCTTGTATAATAAATGTACTGGTCATTGTCAGATATAGGGCTATATGTATTGACTAAAACTAAGATATCATTATAGACACTTATTACTAAAATGTTAAAATAACCTTTTTCATCGGATTCGTTTTTAATAACATTTATGTTATTGTTACTTTTTAAAAAAATAGCTGTCCCTGCTGAGTTGGTTCTACTATGTGAAAACAATATGCGATCAGCCCATTCGTTCTGCCAATCGGTTTCATCGCATACACTGCTGTGAGTTTCTTGAAGAAAATTAATAGCACATGATTGTTCGTTTAACCAATTAAATATCTTTTTTCGTTTTAAAGCATTTCGAATTCCTCTTACATTGATGGACAGAAGTTTAATTGACGTCATTTAATAATATTTAAAAGTAAATAAACAAATTTAAAGCTATGGAGGAGATAATAGATCTGTGTGTATGGAAGCCCATTTTGAGAAAATAATTGTATATTATAATAATAATAATACAGTATTAACAATAAACAAAGCATAGTATTTACAATCATAATTACAAAACATGTTGAGACTGAAACAGACTTTTGCGAAGCTTCGCTATGTACAGAACGAGTCACAATTAGAAGAGAAACATATATACAGACACATGGTAGACAACAAGTTAAATAACTTGTGAGCAGAGTAATGCTCATGTATTACTCCTTTGGCAGAAAAGAGAAAAAAAAAAAAAAAAAAAAAAAAAAATGTTTAAGTCAAACAGCTGTGGATGTGTATACTGTGCTGGTTGAGCGTACAATTACTTTAAATAATAACAAGTGGTATTATACTGAGTAGCTTTACTGTATTCACTGCAGTGATAGACCTATTGAATGCAAATATCATATTATGATTTTCATACTTTCAGAGCTGTACCTGACAATTTACAGGTAGCTCAGTATATGTATATGGTTCAGTAGCTACGTAATATTGACATGATGTATTGTAATATCAAAATTATATATATCATATATCTAAGATAAGCCATCGCTATGTATAATACACCGTAGCTATTGGAATATTTATAGACTGACGTGCTAAGTAGTTTTATAGTTATATATTAACAGCATTTATCAAATTCAATTACCAGACATATTTTATGCAAATTATATTTTAATTGAAGTGTCGCCGCTTCGTTTGTATGAGAAACATGACACTGGAATATACTCTACACACCTTAATACCAAATTTCATAAGAATAACAATGTGATAGTTATATTATTAAATGCATCGTGTTGTAACAAAATATCAGGAAGGTAAGATAAAAGTAGTTTCCATTTATCATTATGCGATAATTTCTTATCGAATAGATGTAGGAGTTAGATACATTACTAGGTACCAGTATTCACTGGACAAGACAATGAGTATATGATTTTCATATTGAGAAAGATTTTATCGTGCTGGAAATCTAATGAAGATTTTACTTTTCAGATTTATGAAATGTCTAAATAAATTTATAAGTTTACAGCATCTGATACCATTTGATATCTATTTGAGTTTTGGTTTACATTGCCGACTGTGTCACTTAATATCGCCCCTTTAGGTGTAGATGTTAAACCCATATCCATCAGGGACGGTTGTCTCATATGATGCGTGCTAATATCCGGTAGATAATAAGTGTTATTAGGGTGTTCACGAGTTGCAGACGACGCTTCTGGGCGACCTTGACCTTCTCGCTGATCTGCGTGTAGATGTCGTCTGGGGTTTACATTGTTTCTAAATGATAGCAAATCATCTTCACGTGTAATGAGATGTTTGCGGCCGTCAAAATTACTAACAAATATCTTCCCGTCGTAGGTCCAACAGTTTTTGATAACTTTATCTTTAAATAGATCACGTGTTGATTTGTATAATGCTGAGCGGGTTTTAGTTAGCGCCTCATTTATGTAAACCTTAGTTTTGTTCTGAATATTGTACTCCTTGAGATTTTTTTTATTTGCATATACTGAAGCCCTATCACGATAGCTAATAAAGCGTACTATGATATCTCTGTGAAACTTGCCATGTTTATCTCCAACTCTGTGGGTACGCCCAATATGTGACTTGTCAAGCTTGGTAGCACCATCTGGTAAAACATGATCGTTTATTAAAGACAAAACAATATCATCAGTGCTTTCGTCAACTAACTCGCTGATGCCACTTATCTTCAGACACGTACGTCGGGAATATTGCTCTAGATCATCAATTCTTGATTCCAGATTTTCAACTTTTTCATTAAATTCGGTTAATATTTGAGGTTTAATTGAGTTCATTATGTGGTTAACAAACACGTCACGTTTTAGCAACTCAGCCAAGAAGGATTTTATTGAGTTATCATCCTGGAGCATAGTGTCTAAAAATTCGTTTATACTGGTTGATATGTCCTGGTGACTCCGTTTTGTCTTTTTAGCTTTGTGATTCGCCATTTTAGATATATTTATGTAACAAGAAAAACACTTTACTAACCAGTGAAGACTGACTGTAATATCAGAAATGATTTACTATGAGTACTGTTTATGTGACACAGAAACAAATCTTCATCAATTTCCACATATAGTCGGAATATTACAATGTTAATCTCGTAAAATCCATCATAAATGTCGAGAAGAAATAATTCACACACATCTAGGAATATTGATAAGACTGACTGTGACCAATCACTCACCCACACTTGACACTTAGAAAGTACTACTCAGGTGAACAGATTTAGAGAGCAGCTTAAATTGACACAAAAAAAACTCACGTTTTAACAATATCGCATAATTGTAATTTGATAATTTACATCAGAAATGGCACAGTATAACATATCCAGAAATATCACAACTTTTTAAGGCTCTATGCATGAGAGTATCACTAAGAAATACATTTTTCTTCTCTGCCAGTGGAGTGTGTCAACTTTAAGCCGCCATGTCTACATTACTGGTAACAACAGGTTTTTTTCCATTTTAAATATTTTTTATCAAAATTTACCTTTGCCGCTACTGTGATTATTCATGAAACACAAAGATACAAAAATTCAAACTAAAGTCACTGAAAACCATTTATCTATGTACCAGTAGGTAGAATTTAAACTCCCAGTTTACCAACCAAAACTGACTAATGACCATCACACACAAAATTCAGCCAGGGTAAGCACTATCTAGTATTATTTGTTGTCTCTCATCATATAGATCAACAGTCATTAATAATTACTGTAAGCAACCAATCAACCTAAGATACCATGTATATGTATATCCCCCGCTTTTGTTTACAAGAATTTCAACAGCAAGGTTTTGATAATGATCTACAATGTATATAATATGGTTGCAGTCCCAAAGATACTTTCACAGTAATAGAGATCTTTAATGGTACCATCTGTAACAGCTTACACTATACCCTTATTTTTATAATAAAATCTTATCTTAGGGTAGGTCAGCTTAGTCTCAGCAGAGCTGAGGTACAAATACTCATGATGAGGGAGCTTCTTTTAGCTCAAAATAAAGTTTTTTACTGACTTTTATGTATGTATTTAGTGAATTATAATGAATCTGACATTTATATAAAAGAGAAAGTTTGTTTCTTTGTTTGCTACAGAAATGAAAATGAAATAAAATGGGGTTTAACGTCCCACTGTTCTGCTCCAACTGGGGTAATCTCATGAGAGATTCCCACAACACCAGCAATATGATGAGTCGTCAATCGGAATCAGCCATAACCATGTCATGCAACCGGGTAACGTTTTCTTGAATGGTTGTTGTTGATGATCATTAATGTCAAGGCTCTCTCTGCCACGCTTAAATTCCACATCCCATTATTTTACTGTGGAAGAGGAGGGGACATCATCCCCTAAAGTGGACACTACATGTATATCAGCATGCATGTGCCTGTGTGGGGGGTAAGGGGTTAGTCGTTTCAGTTGCAGGTACTTGATGACTGCCCTATTGCCAGTTTTGTCTATTTCTGTTGATTTCAATGGGTAGGTTCACAAGATGGTCTGGTATAAAGACAATAATAACACTACAGTTGCAGTTCTTATGTCTATAATTCATTCAATGATTGTATACTTGTTGGTGACAGCTAGAAGTTTGTTTCAGCCCAATTGATCTATCATTTTCAGGCTTAGAACTTTTCAGCCAGCCTTCGTATCTTATCTATATTAATGACTTTTAATATGAAACTTGTGTCTAATATATGTGTGTATAAATTATAATTACTATTGATTCGATATGTACCAAACATTTTGTTTACCGTACATGAATTGTATTCAGCTTAAAATGTGCCTTGAGATACAAGAAAATCATATCCTACAGAAGTAAAATATAATACAGACAACATTATAGATGTCATTCACAAAGTTTATTAACTGCAACAAGGCAATAAGGACATTGAACACGTATAAAAGGTAGGCTATGACTAACGGTTTTAACAGGTTATCATGGTTTCTTTGATTGGCTTTTTGTTTTTGTTGATACGGTTACTGTTACTCAAATACTCATATTGGAACAGTACAGTAAATAAACTTTATAGTGAATCAAAGTGAATGATATGATAATGATGGATCCACAAATTTGTCTATATTTTAAATTGATTTCAATTTCACTAAGAAGTGAAATATTTTGATAAAATATTGTTTATTTTCATTACTACCATGTTGCATTACTTACGTAGATGGAGTTTACTGATAAGAAAGAATTAATCCGAATATAGACTGTATAGAATGTATTGATTGAAAATTCTAAAGACAAAGTCAAAGTGAAAGTAGAATTCTAAGAAACAAAAATTTTCCATTTTTATGTTGATTCTAATTTGATAAAACATTAAATACTTGAAAAATTGGGTTCTCTGAACCATGTCCCAAACTAAATATAGTTGAACGACTTATTGTATGAACTAAGTTAATTTGTTCACTAAAAAAAAAAAACTTTCAAAGTTACGGCTAACACTAACAACGCTTTTTTTTCTTACCTGACTATGCCAGGCCCACTTCAAAGTTTCAATTTGACCAGTTAAACTTGCCAATCTAATTTGACAATTAAAAAGTACATGAAGCAGTCATTACCACACTTAATATACTTACCATGCCTACGGGTTAATTATTCGATATTGTTTTATGTACATTTAGGTCAAAAGCCAGCTAAGCATTAAAAAGAGAAGTTCTAATTTTGGGAATTACCCACAGCGACTGATTAGGGCGCCACTTCGTGGATTATCTCCCCGTAGTATTAATCATCGGGATGCAGACCACTAAATATTCCCTTGACTTGAATGAAATGAAATAAAAGTGGTTTTAATGTTTTACTTTTTTGCATTGACTTTAATGGTGGTATCTCACACACAAAATTAGCACAAAATCCTATGTAGTCGACATTTTTATTTTTGACCCAAATCAAAGAGGTCTACTGTTAGTTATTTCGATAGTAAGTGCGCAGGAGAACCACACTACAAACTACACAGTCATTGCAAGAATTAAACAACAAATATCAAATCAAGTGAATGGATACAGGAGACAGCAATTAGTGTCCACATGATGAAAAATTCTGAACTTATCAAATTGTATAGACATGAAGATATCCACCCAAATTTTTTTTCTTAAGACACATTCCCAGGAAATTAATTATCGAGTAATTATTTCCAATAAAAGTATGGCAATTTTGACTGAAAAACACCCATGGGGCATGTGCAAAACAAAAATGTGAGGGCATCCCTAAAAGGCTACCTGTCTCCTTGAGTGATCTAATGGCTAATGGTTGTGATGAGAACATTGAGAGAATTAAATGCCAAGTAAACTCTGTGATAATCCAGGAATTTACTTATGCTTCAATATTAATTGTAAATTGACAGCGTCTAATGACAAATACAAGCTAAAAATGCATAAAAGAAAACAATAACAAATTTATTCGAAATTCAAAAAATATATAACTTTATTTTCCACACCCATAAGCCGGTTACACATGTAAAAAAAACTAAAATGAAAAGTAATTTAATGTACTGTTAATTAAATAGTACAAAATTGTCAATGTACCAAAAAACCTAGAATTTCTTTTTTAAATTCAAGACAATTGATCAACAATTAAATGTGTAAATATCAGTATATGAAAAAGCTCAATTGTTTAGTACAAATATGTCATGGAAATAAAATTAAAAGAGTAAAAAAAGTTACAAGATTTCACCAAATGTTGCCATTAACATTACTAACAGCTTTAAAACTTGTTGTCTATATTTGACATATAAAACATGTGTAAATATTTTTTATACCAAAAAAAACAAAACCAGAAACAAAGCACTTTTTCTCTCACTGTTTATATAAGTCATCAATCAACATAAAATTACTAAAAATAGACATAAATTTGGAGTATTATATTCAATGGCATTATTCAAGGCGACCTGGGGTCATCTTTACTGTGTCAAAAGCTTGTGACTAAGCCCAACATTACAATCAAGGCTCATTACAAATCAACAACACTGACCTGACCATAATGATCTTCAAATAATTCTTTATATTAATTTACATTTTTGATGCACCAAATCAAGGATATTTACATAATTTATATAATTTCAAGTAATGTATTTAAGATACTCATAAATTTTGACGGTGAAAAAAAGCTTACAAAAAGGTAAAATTACAACATTATACAGTAAAATAATATTTAAATTTTATACATAAACGTAACAAACTGTCCATGCTATAACAATGATATCTGTAACAATTATTTTAATTAATAAATTCTCTCTCCTGGAATACAAATATATATAACTTTCAACTTTATAACAAGAGACATTCTCCATCAGTTAAGATATAATTTCTTCCAAAAGAATCTTAACCATACTCACACAACAAATCAATTGTAAGAAAACTGATTACCAGCACTACAAATAATGAATTACTTTGTGTATAAAACAAGAACATTTTTTGTCTAATTATGCACTTTAAATTTCTGAATATCAAAATTTTTATTATAACAATCAATTTAATTAATGTTTCTAATCAGATTCAATAATAACAATATAATCAAAGAATTATGCAAATTAAATTTCTGAATATCTAATTAAATTTATTTAATGTTTCAAATTCACAACAAGTTTTTCGATGTTTAACGAATAAAACAGTCTGTATTATTCTAATTGTGATACATATATGTAAATCAACCATTTGAAAGACTTCCTGTCTTTGCTAAATGTTATTTTCTTGATGAGTTTTTATTATTATCATGCAGTGGCCAATTTCAAGGTAAATTATTCTGAGACAATTAATCAGACATATATTTTTAAATTTAATCTCTTTGCTGTTAATATATTATTTCTATAATAACATCATTATATAATATACAATCAAATACAGTATAATTAAAATCAATTACAAACTCTGTAATTTCGTTTTATTTAATCAATATACATGTATACAAATATTTTGCTATAAATACATTTGTATAAAATAACCAAAACAATTAGGTTGCTTGATATGAATTCCAAAGATATAGGTTGCTTGATATGAATTCCAAAGATAGTTGCCAGGCAACGAAATATATGCCCACAGCAGCTAAATCGTCCGAGCAGTCAACAAGAGTTGTCACATATTTTTACTTTTGTCGGTAATGAAACATTTATAATACACTAAAATCTGATTTTAGAGTAACAACTCATTAAGTAATTATCAGAAAATCATTAGAATTTGTTTGGCCCATGCTAACGTTGAGTATACAAAACATTTAATATCATGGATTTAGCTGTTCCAATTATCAAAAACCATTGAAAATCAATATACTTATTCGTTTCAAGACCTTAAACTCTGTGTATCAAGCCAAGGTCAATCTAAACAATTATATATAGGCGTAAACACAGTGTATAAATATAAAATCAATCAGATGATAACTATGGTCATAAAGCATCCCCAAGATTTTTCAAAGTGATCAAGGGCCATAACTCTGGCAGTAATAATTGGAAATTGTTGAAAATCAATAGGCTTCTTTGTCTCATGTCTATATATTTAAAGTCAATCGGATATTAACTTTAGCCTCTAGAGCATACACAAGATTTTTTAAAGTGATGAAGGGCCATAACTCAGGCAGTAATTATCGGTAATCGTTGCAAATCAATAGGCTTCTTCGTCTCATGACCTTAAACACTGTATAAATTTAAAGTCAATCGGATATTCACTTTAGCCTCGAGCTTCCACAAGCAATTGTGGACGCCGGACCAACCGACGGCTGAACAGCCAGACCGACAATCGGACTAACAGACGGGGGCAACGACAATATACAAACACATTTCAATATGGGCGTATAAAAATTGTAACTCTCTTTTATAAAAGAATTGAGATTAGCAACCAAAAAATCTCTTATTCTTAGTAATATCATCTACTTAAATGATAGTACTAGAACAGGATAATCAAATTCTAAAATTTTGTGGATCCTTTCTTCTATCTCTGATAAAAATTTTGCTTATTTTAGTATTTTGATAATGTGCCTTAAAATTTGATCCTGTTATTCTTTTGTTTTTTGATTGATTGTGTATGTATCAAATATAGCTTGTATTTTAGATATGTATTTCTTGTGACTTAAAGCCATTTATTGTTCAATTATTACTTTTCTATCTTTTGTTTGCGTAATTTCTTCAGCAGCAATACAGGTAAAATGAGTAAAATTCCTCCACTAACATAACAAACTTTTGCTCCTAAGCTCCAGTATACTGTAAAATATAAATACACATTTAAACCTTTAATAAGTATGTGTTTTTTGTGTATTGCTTTAATACTTCGTTAAAGCTGATAATAGTCATTTGCATTTTTTAGATAATATCTAAATTTTCATTGCTTGATCGATTACAAATAGACCAAAGATTTTACTCAACACTTACAGGTGGCATTGACTAGTTTATTTCGCTTACACATGATGTCAGACGTTGCACAAAATCTATAATTCATATATTTGTAAATACTGAACAGCATTTAACCACTTGGACCGATATTACTTTTAGAGATCCAACTTTCACAACACGTAGTTTGTAAGGGTTTCAAAATCCCTTAAATGACAATTAGCAGCTTTATCCTTCCTTTTATATAAATTAGTGCCATATTTATTATCTTGTCTTTTAAAACAAACGACACTTTGGATTCCTCAGTAGTTTCCGTTACAACACCCCCCACCCCCTTATCTTAGGTGTCATACACAGTCATTACACTTCATTACACTTGGTATTAAAGACTTCAATAAGTAAAATAGTCCCTTGGCTTTCTTACAGTCAATATTTGATAATCTCGGCTACAATATGACGGAATGTGTGAATTACCATTGTAGATGACCATGTGATTAATTGATAGCCTAGATTTGCACATGAATAATAAAATGGTGAACGGATGATTGATAGCCAGGACTTACACATGGATAATAAAATGGTGAACGGATGATTGATAGCCAGGACTTACACATGGATAATAAAATGGTGAACGGATGATTGATAGCCAGACTTACACATGGATAATAAAATGGTGAACGGATGATTGGTAGCCTAGACTTGCACATGGATAATAAAATGGTGAACGGATGATTGGTAGCCTAGACTTGCACATGGATAATAAAATGGTGAACGGACGATTTCGGTAATTAGCTTGCTATTACTATCACCTATTTGTAACAAGGATACAAACAAAATGTTAAAATTGAATTTTGCTGGTCATATTTTTTTAGAGAGAATGAATTAAGAGCAATATATATTATACCTATTGAAGCAGCAACTGGACCTACAGCTCTAGCTAGAGCACCTAGAGATCTAAACGTTCCCATTATAACACCTTTCTGTTCGTTTCCACCATTAATAGATATCATAGTTGTTAAACATGGTACTACTGTTCCTGATGCTGAAATCATAAATAACATAACTCAAATTATATTAGACAAACAAAACATTTTCCTTTATTTTATCTCATATTCAATATTTTAACTTCTAAAATATACAGTACACACAACTTAATTATATTTCTATTTTGTTTTGTCTTTACAGTTTTAATTTTCTACACTATATACAACATATATTTGACTCATGAGTTTGTAAATATATCACTGAACAGTATCCTGAAAAGCAGAGATTTCACTGGCTGTTTACAGTACACAAGTAAAAACATAATACCATGATAACAATTGTCAGTGTAAGTAAAATAAGGAATGTAGAACGAAAGAAAAAAAAAAAAATTTGATTTTAATGATACCGACTGTGCGTGGAAAGCTGTAAATAATGCAACAAATATTTATATATTAGTGCAAATAAAAGGAAATGAAATGGGGTTTAACGACCTACTGCTCTGCTCCGAACTGGACTAATGAAGACGAGCATAGGCCATACCGTGTGCTATGATGGAAATTTTGCATGGATAGCGGCCTACTCTTATATCAAATTCCAACTGTCAAGGGATCTTTTACGTGCACACCAATGTGTACACAGGACCTCGATTTCCGTACCATAGGAACGACTAGATAGCTGTCCTTGACAGCCCCTCCGTCCCAAGTAAAAGGTCTTAACCAGAAAGAAAACAATTATTGCTATTGACTGTTTTGTTTCAAGTCTGCTTCCACGGGATTGTGACATAGAAGTCCTTCGTAAAACCATAACCTTCAAAATACTTGTATAAACTTACCAAAAGAGAAGAGAACAAGGCCGATATACATTAGTGTTGTAGAAAAGGCAAAGGCCATTATTATAAAGGCTGGTATTAATATAATCATTCCTTGAATAGCAACTTTCTGTTGTTTTTCTTGTGTAACTCTTCGTACATAACCGCCTGGAGAAAAATAATGCCAATATTTATATTTTGCAGAATGTGGATTGTATAAATAAAGAAATGAAATGGGGTTTAGCACCGTACTTTTTCACACCAACAAGGCTAATGAAGCCAAGCTTACGTCGCATATTGTGTGTTCTGAGGGAGTAGAGGTTTTTCCTTGCGAGACCCCGGCCTGCACCGTAACTCTTGTGACCAACACTGGGATTGAACCTAGGATGTTCTAATTACCATACTTAGCCGACACCAAATTCACTGAGCGAGATAAAATTGAAGAAATTCAGCAAATTAAAGATTTTATCTGACATGTATGGTTATAATATAGTAACAAATAATAGCTAAAATATGCTACGATTTATTACTCTGCAGACCTACTGTTAGAAATAAGTATCGGTGCACATTTTATAATTATTAATCTCTCTTTAAAAATATTTAAATTAACATATTCCGCACCTTGAACAAGGGCCATAACTGCACCCATAAAGAAAAACATTTTTCCTTGTTGAATACTGAAATAGAAGATATATAAAATTAAGGCTTAAATTAGCTCTATTTCTACCACATGTGCATATAAATTACTGTTAAAGGAATCAGAAATTGAAGGCATACAGATATTAATCAGAACTTCATCAAAGGTTTCTCACTTATTAATATTTTTTTAATATAATTCCAATAAAATTAGAAGTAGTGGATTTCTCTTGTCAATATGACCAGCAAAAATCTTAGAATCCTAATATATTAATAGTTTATGATACCTACCTGTCATACTGGAATCTATTGTGACAGAGAAAAGGTAAGGTGAATTCCAACCCAGAATATAAAAACATGTAAATAAAATATAAACTTCCAATTCTCTGTATATTTTTAGAATCTGAAATATGAAACAGATGATTCAAAATCTAGATAAAAACTCTGAATGGCAAAGAAACAATATGCTTGACTTGATCTCTCTTTAATGACTAGCCTATTTAGCAAGTTGCTTCGGAAATACTTGCTTGTGTTCAGTAATATCACTCTTGGTTAAAGAGGTAATTTACTATTAACGCTTCTGATTGTCATTTGGGGGATTTTGAAACACTTCTGAATTACAATATCGTGAATTAACATACATTTTCAATTTACATATATTTTAGTGTTTATTAAAGATACTTTCCCACAAAAGTATTTATCGGGTGGTTATTTCCAATAACAGTACTGTATTTTTCGATGTATTAGGAGTATGCAGTTGATAAGGCGCAGGGCAACTTTGGCAGAGGTGTTTCAGGAAAAAAATAAAAATGCATGGTTTAGGCACCTAATCTTACTAGAAAAATACTACATTCCCTGAAAAACACCCATGGAGCGCATACAGAACAAAAATGTAAGGGTTTCCCTAACTGGCAACCCGACGATTAGTGATGTCTGCTCAAGTGACATCAAAGGTTTCACGCGAAGATTGTCTGATCTCTCAGCATTAGTGAGCGCTTGATGTACGTGCATGTTGATAAACTTGATGATGAGCTTAAACGTACAACAGTTCCTGAGATAAAAACCACAGAAAAAGACGTGGGCAGTGGATAATCTGAGAATTTAATTAGGCTTTGATTTTATGATAAATGGACAGCAATTAAAGACAGCATTGTGTTGTATATGTAATGAATTCTCCTCAGGCTTCGCACCCGTTGCTAGGATCCGCAACAAACATGACCTCTTTTAATATATATTTTTATAGCAGGGGTATTCTCTTGCGAATACAATGTTTTGAAAAGGATTTGAAGCAAAATTTTGATAGATTAATTAGTTTGAATATATTTTCAGTCCAAATGTATCATCAAATCACCCAGTTTGTACGCGGGAATGTATCTTTAAGATATGAAAAATAAAAATTGTCCGAAAAGTACAAATGACGATAAGCAGCATTAAACACTATCTAAAATCAAACAACTTTTATGATGCTTCTGAAACATAAATCACATAACATACCTGTCGATGAAATATTTTTTACTGTTGAAAATCTGAATAATTTGAAAGGGTTAACATAATCTGATGCACTACTTAAACTTGTTTTTTTATTCTGAAATAAATAAAATAAAGTAGATATAAAATAAAAAACAATAACCCTCCTAATTCTAAGTATATCAAATATAAGGCCATATTAGTACATGTAGCTCAAGCTTTCATACAACTTGTGTGAAATATTCACAAAGACACCAGATACAACAGAAAATTAAGAAAACTCTTTAGAAACAGCAAACTTCAAGAACAGAATACAGAAATAAATGGTCAAAAAGTATCAATACAATCTAAAATCTAATGAACCATTGTCAATCAAACAGCATGTTTAAAAATCATGTAAGATATATTAAATTGAAAATAATTTCATGTTTGATGTATACACTTCAAAATGCTATAGAGAGAGAGAAATGGGGTTTAACGTCCACTCGACACATCAAAATGCTATAAGATTTTGACTTTTTTAAGACCAATTTTGTCTCAAAAATAAAAAATTTCAGTGCTCAAAATGTAGCAATTTTAAGAAGCTTTCAGTTCTGATCCAATTTCTTAGTTTCTTTTAAAAATTATATATGTAAATATGTTTAATTGAGTATAATTCACTGATTTTGTAGTGGAAACTTCACGTACAGAATTTCAGTCTGTTCTTTTGAAGAGTATACAATATTTGGTTTCATACTTTTAAATCAAATTTATCTGATAATAGTGCTATTCTGTGATTTTATTCACTTAAATATTTAATTTATGGTTTCATTTTCATTTTTATAAGGGCTGCACCCATCTTGGATTTTAGGTGCCATTTTGAATAAATCAAGATTAACTAATAGGATTATTATTATATTTCATTGTTCTACCAGTCATTTATGATCTTTTGAAACTTTGGTTATTTCATCGTTTGCAAAATGTTCAGTAGATTTTTGTGAAATGAACTTTCAAAACAAGTTCTGCTTAAATTAGTCATGAATTCCTAGTATTTTCCTCTACTATAACAAATAACAACATGGCTGGAAAGTTTTAATCTTAGAATAATCTTGACATCCAAACCCAAGGAATTCTTAGAGTCAAAGATCTCATTTTCATGACAAATATGAGCATACACAAAAAATACTACTTACTCGTTTAGATTCTGGTAAAGTTTCTTCTAAAAATAAATAAACAAATAAAATATCTCCAATTGCAAGAGTGAGTGCAAATAATGCTGGAAGTAAAAAGATAGATCCTCCACTGGATTTACCATATATAGAAAAAATAGCACCAATGGTTGGTCCAAACACAAAACCTACTGAAAATGCCACTCCTATCCATGCCTGAAAATAAATAGAAGATTGAATTAATTATTAATGTACATATCATGCATCTTGTAATTTTGTTAGAATACTGGAAGGAAAAGATATCGGAACAACAACTAAGGCAAAAGGTACTGCTACCTTGAGGAATGCTAAAGTAGTTGAAACATTAATTTATAGTTTATGTAGCATTTCCAAGAGAGTGAGAAATGGAGTTTGATGTCCACCTGACATAAGCCAGGTAATTTCGGGACATAATAAGGTACAATTTTATTTCAATAAATTGGTTGTGCGTAGAGGTCTTTGTCAGTGGGAGGAAACCAGAGGATCCGGAGAAAACCCATGAAGTTGGGCAATCGACCCTACCCCTTTGAGTACTTTATTCGACTCATTGACAGACATTATGATCTAAAGTACATGCATTAGAACACTTGACCACTGCCACAATTGATCATAACAGCCAAAACATTTGTATAATGGCCAAAATATTTTATTGGTAACGGTTTAATTAACAAAACATTTAAAAAACATAAGAATAAAACAATTTTAAAATATGTTTGGCCGTTATGACAAAATTTTGGCCGTTATGACCAAATATGTTTTGGCGGTTATGTCCATAACCCGTTCTACCAGTCTGTCCAGCCTTTCCTACTCTTTTAAGAGAGTGTTGCTATTCCTCTTCTCATATCTAATTTCATATGACATAAGTTTCTTGTTCCTACCATTCCTTTTCCACGTTTTTCAGGAGTTGAGACATCAGTAACAATGGCCGTACTTAAACTGACGTTTCCTTTACTAATTCCACCAATAATACGAGCTAGTACAAATAACGTAAAATTAGATGATATTGCCCATAATGCATAGGATGCTGCCACTCCCACCTAAAATAAAAGGAGAGACATGAAGCATGGAGTTTATTGTTCATATAATACGGCATGGAGTTTATTGTTCACATAATACAGACTAACATACAGTATTCATTAATAATAGTTAGTACGCACTTAAATCACTAAGAAAAACTATGAAGTTGGGAAGTCAACTGTTTTCATTGACACTATACAACAATGGGATCAAAACTACAACACTTGCATTGAGGACATAATTATGACATAAAATATTAATTAGATCCCTTGACTCCCCACATCCCAGTTGTCAAGAAACACCCACACAAAAAAAGAAAGAACATTATTATTTGCTGGTACTGTCCCTGCACATTGGATTAAGAATCACAATGCATTTTGGTTCACCATATATAATTTCCAGTTGCTTCATTTGCATTTTTTGGACAATATTAAATTTTTCCCGGCTTCATCCATGCTAAAAGGTACTCAAATTCATTCTTTAATCCTACGTAATAGAAATTCCTATGTCTTACCATACTCAATAACATCAATGGTTTTCTACCATAAATATCACTAGCAGCACCAATAACAGGAGCACTCAAAAAATTCAAATATGAAAACAAGGAACCAATTAATCCTGAAAAAAAACAAGAACACTGTAATTGTTTCACTGTTTTTTATGATTATTCATCAAAGTTAGTGTCTGCTCCCTTCATTCGACCTCCTTGCTATAGGTGCCTAAGCAGAATTGACACTGTCAAATTTTAGCACACAGTTGTTCGGATGGGATAAAAAATCTGAGGTCCTGTGCACAAGTCGGCTTGTACGTAAAAGAAGCCTTGACAGTTGGAATTTAAAATAAGAATAAGCCGTAGCATTGCTGTCTGGACAAAATTTCCCTCATAGTACTCTGTAAGGCATATGTCCATCTCCATTACCTCAGTTGGAGCAGAAAAGTAGGACGTTAAACCCCCTTTCATTTTATTTACAATTTTAGCAGAGACTATAAGTTTGGTATAATCATCAACACGTTAAGTTTATACCAGATTTGTATGTAAAATAAAACCTAAAGATATTTTTACAAAGACTCACCACCAAACAGGACAGAATTCCATCTTGGAGTGTCCGGTGCACCAACTAATTCTCTAAAGTTACTGACTGATGTTTTTAAATATGTATATAATCCCACCTAAAAATAAATTGATAGAAAAATTTTTGAACTGTGTATAAAGGGAGGGAGAGACAAATGGAGTTTAAGGTCAACATGAAACAAATAAGGTCATTGTTCAATCATAAAGTAATAAACATAGAAATTTGGAATCCAAAATTATAAGAAGTTCTGATATTATGCTTACTATAGTTTAACAATGCATAGAAGAGGAATAAATATAGCTCAGTAAAGTGATATCCACAGCTACATGTGCAAGCATGAGTATACAAGATAAAACAAACAAGAAGGTATTAAATATCTACAATTTCATCAATACTTATATTTTCTCTATATCATTATAAAAAGAAAGTTTCTAAGTAACATATGTTTAACACAAATAAGGTTACTTTGTAAGATTTAAATAAAATATTAAGATCCAGTGAAATGTCTTTAAATTTGTTTTTGTGTGTTTTAACTTCTATACTCATGCTTGTACATTATTATTATTAATATGCAGGTTACCAGTAACTAGATTTTGGAACTTGTGGACAATTTAGTTTTATTTTCTCAATGAAGTGCGTGACAAAACTTTCATAAGTTCAGCAAAAATCACTTTTGTACAGATGGGCATACAAATGGTTCAAGGTCAACCAGAGTTAAAAACTTCTATGACAGACATGTCATACACAGAGTACATTTCAATTACTGCACCCGGTTGACAGAAATTAGTTATATGAAGTAAACCCTAATTGACATCACATATCACAACACTGTTCATTAAACTAAATAGACCTACATTATTTCCATAAGTTACAGTTTTCAGTTACAACTGAACATTGACACTTGTTTTATTTTAAAATACTCTATAAATTTGACAGATTTCTCAGACAAAACAAATCACATTGCACTGAAACAATCCCTCACATCGAAACTAGTCCCAATACATTTTAATCTCGAAGGACATGTTAGTAGATAATGATGACAAAGACTGATCCTGATAGTAACAAAAATAATGCCATAGTGATTTAATATATGTACTTACTATATAATTACTACTACGATAATCTAATATGTTCTTACTACTTACTGTATCATTATCTATTAATCTAATATGTACTTACTTTATCATTACTACCCTACTAATTCTAATAATATACTTACTTTATCATTACTACTATAGTAATGTAATATGTACTTACTTTATCATTAATACCATAGTAATCTAATATGTACTTACTTACTTACTACCATAGTAATCTAGTATGATATTTGTATTTACTTTATCATAACTACCATAGTAATCTAATATGTACTTACTTTATCATAACTACCATAATAATCTACTATGTACTTACTTTATCATTACTACCATAGTAATCTAATATGGATGGCAGTAATGGTAGAATCACTGTGAATGCCAACAGATCTAAAACAAGGGAGATGAACACAATAAAGAAAACACGATTCATTTTTTTCAAATCCTTTTCATTGCCTTTGCTTTTCTTCGAAACATCTTCATACCGGCTCTGTGTATTCTTAGTGCTAGCAGACGCCATTGTCGAAGTTCAATGTCACGTCCAAATAATCTGAAATAAAAAACAAATAATGTATAATTCATATAATGTTTCAAGCAGCAGAAAAAACCCAGTTCTGTTTTGTATATATCCATTGACCAAATGGAGCATAGTTGTTTCATTTACTTTTCATAAAGTTAAAATGATGACATAAACAATAAAATGTACTGACTTTCAGGAGATATTTATGTGAGAAAATCAATATTATGAATACTGTTAGTCAAACAAATATGGCACTTCTTTCAATCATTATCAAAACATGTCAGAAAAAAATAAATAAAAAAAATAACATGTCACATCAACTGTTAAAGGAGATTACAGATAGCTGAACATTTGTTTATGAGGTCTGTTACATTGTCAATATTGCATAGCTAAATGTTGGTTACATGTCATAAAATAACTATTTGTTGTCAATCAAAGACAGATAATGCGGTCTTTCAAATAAAACCAGTGACTGCCAGGCAAGATACGCCCACATTTTGCAAGAGATGGATAGAGAACAAGCTAAACAAAAAGCGATTATTCATACAATCAAGGGCCATAATTCAATAAGTTACGATCTGATATGCACGAATATCGACAGGAACCAAGATCTTTGGGTTGTAAAGATATATTTTAAGTTTCATCAAAATCTGATCAACCTTGAAATACCATATATTTACACAATTTGCGTACAAGGGGCGACTATTTTGGTCCCATTTTCAGGAAATTTGAAGTCAGCAATCATTAGGGTGTAATGGTGAAATAGTAGAACGTTTTTTTAAATTGGATAATAATTGTGACCTCTAGAGGGACCACAAGCTAAATATGTGATTTTTCGTACAATCAGGAGCCATAATTCATGACGATACAATCCGACATGCGCAAATATCAAAAGGAACCAACATCTTCGAGTTATAAACATGCAATTCAAGTCTCATAAAATTCAGAAGAAAATCGTGACCTCTACAGTGTCCACAAGCTAAAAACGTAATTTTTCGTACCATCATGGAGCATAATCCATGAAGTTATGGACCGATATATGCCAATATCAAAAGGAACCAAGATCTGTGGGAGATGGACTTATATTTTAAGTTTCGTCGAAATCGGATAAAAATTGTGACCTGTAGAGTGACAACAAACAAATTGTGGACGTCCAGACGTAACAGGGGCAACGCCAATATACATCCACATGAAAATGTGGGTGTATAAAAAAGATTGGTTGCAAGGCATCAATAGATACAACAGCAGCTAAGTTGTCTGTCAGTCTACAAAAGTAGTTGCATTGTTAATCTTTAGGTGAATAGAAAGCAAAACCTTTATAGTGTATAATATCATCTGCACTTTGATTGTATGATTTAATCAAAAGTGATAATCAATAGAAGTTTTCATATCGCAAGGTTGTAAATACTGAAACAAGGGCGAAAAGTTCAGAAGTCTTTTACGAAAAATGTTGGATTTCAATAGGTGTCTTCATTTCAATAATTTCATTAAAGCATAAAAATTTGAAATGAATCGAATGACAACTTTTGTTCTTCGAGTGTTCACAAGATTTTACTAAGTTACACAAAACTGTTGAAATCCAAGACTTTTGCATCTTACTCATTTGAAAAATGCATATAAATGTCATTAAAAAAATGCTCTTGTTGCTTCTTTTCAGTGATTAGTAGGACTGTCAACTAACAAAACCCCCAAAATTAGTTTATGTGAGCACAGCGGTTTAATCGACCATTCAGTCATAAAATGTAGATCTTCCTCTTTCTATGAACACTGCATCCACGTTTTAAATCTCCAGTATTTAATTTACTTCCCCTAAACTTAAAGAGAATTGAAAGAGGCTTAATCTGCATAACTTTCTGCTTACTTACAGTTAATTTAATGGTCTTATTTGTTTATTTGAAGTTGTGTGGCCTAAGGCTATGATCGCATGATTTAACTCATTGTAATTCACGGATGTTGAGATATTTATATCCATTTCATTGTTTTGTACTAAGGATAACAATCAACTACCTTCTCATTTAAAAATCTTTCATCAATACAATTTGGTAGACATTTAATTAAACAAGAATACTGTTGTGTAAATAGTGCAAATACAATGCGATGCCATGAAAACATACCAGTTTTATAAATGGATAATTGTAAATCTGGTTTAAAAGACACATTTTGATCTTGCAGTTTTAAAGAACAACATCAGATCCCGACGACAAAATGAGAGGATGATGTTTTAACAATCACTTATACGAACCACAGATCAATTCTCTCAAACATAAAAAATTAAATTTGATAGAATGGGAATGCTGAAAAATGCGATTTTATGATGCAGAATATGGGGTATAAATTTGACTTTTAAAAAGCTAGGTGGGTACAACTCCTATACGACAGGTCTGTGCAGGGATCTAACAAGCCTATGTGGCGCCCCAGGGCAAAAAGTTCAGTGGTGGCCCCCCCCCCCTTCAATACTGTAACTGCTTTGATCAGTGCCTGTGCTCAGTTGATTTTTTATGATTAAAGAAATTTGAAAATACAATTTTTCTACTGTTTAACACTTTATCTTAATAACTGTTATTATTAAATCAACTTATATGTACAATTTTGATGTTTATTTTCCCTTTAACTCTCCATTTGGTCAAAAACCCTATAATATATCTTGGAAAAATCATAATTCTACCCTCCCTATTTGCTGAAATATGAACTGGTTTAAACAGGTTGTAGGTTTAAGGGAAGCAAAGGCCGGTGATATGCTATCTCAGCCTCCAAGGAGGCTAATCTATAAATATTCAAATTTGTCACCCCTCCAAGAAATGTCGCCCCCAGACACATGCCCCCTCAGCCCCACCCCCATGTGAGGGCCCTGGGTCTGTGAGAGACACAATGATATGTCACGGTAGACAACTGAATGCCAGCACAAAGCAGTGGTGCATTTCCATGGTGTATCAGTATATATTGTATACCTACATGAACATATAGAGTTGAGGGCTTAATTGAGCATGCATTTGTGTTTTTTAAATATACACTATTAATAAATATACACTATAAATATTATCATCAAGCCTGGTCATAAGTAAGGCATCAGTCAAAAACTTTGTCAAGAACAAATTATCACACATTACAACATACATATATACAAGCCAGGACATACATGTAAGGCGTCTGTCGAAGACTTTGTCAGACACAAATTATCACACAAGGTATATATTATATATTGCAATAAGTATGTTATATCATTTAAAGTCTATGACCAGTGCCTTATGTCCAGGTTTGATTATCATTATCAATATAGTATACTGGTAATAAACGGTATAAATTACAAAGATTAGATGATATATTCTCATCTTCAAGATGACTTTTAATATTATTTTAAATTAGGTGTTTACCTCTATAACCCTCTACATTCATTATGTATATTAGATATGGAATATACATCTCTCAATTTAATATTTTTCACTTGTACTTTTACTAGTCTAGGATTAAGGGTAGTATTTATAAACATAATGAAGTTGTTTTTATTGATCCATGTCAATGACAACAAAGGAAGTGGCAAGTCATGATCATAAGCAGACCTACCAGTATAACTAACCACCATTCTATGGTAAATAAACTCATAAATAAATAGGGGGGGCTTGGATGGCTGAATGGTTAGCATTAGGTCTGTCATTGAGTCAACTGGTGTGGTTTCGATTCCCTGGTTGTACATGACAAGGAGTAGGGTCACCTGTCCAACCTCGTGGGGTTTTTCCGGGTCCTCCGGTTTCCTCCCAATGCTAAAGACCACTACCTGCAAGCAAATTATTGAAATAAGATTGAACCATGTGTTAGTCCCGAAATGACAGTAAGCAATTGTTTTGTATTTCAAAATTTAATGCATAAGGAGCTACTAAATTTCAAGTGCTAAATCTTTGTCTTTGACACCCACAGAGATTTGCTATTATCTATTTATGAATATGATCTTATTTTGAATAAAATCTTGTAGTATAATCAGAAGAATTTTCCATGATATTAATAGAAAATATAGGAGAACTGCACAACAAAATGCAGACATAATCCTTGAATGACATTTAGCGACACAGCACATCAACGACCATTTATTTAGAACACAATCAGTGGTTTATTATATATACATGCATGCATGGTGCGACAATTCAACACGTTATCTTATTGCGCTTGAAAATGATAAGAGAACACCTGTCTATCTGTTGTATCATACGATAAATCAGTGATTTTATTCCTATAAAATGCTTAGGTTCTGTCTTAAAAAATGTAGAAAGGAGAGGGAAAAGCTGGCAAAGCAAGGTGGATGACAAACTCATGGTCCTATTTTCAGATAAAGAACCATTGACACATGACAGTTGGAATTCAATTGCTGTACTGGTAATAATTCCACTCATAGCGCACTGTATGTTGTATGCCCCATCTTCAATAGCCCAGTTGGTGCACAAAAGTAAAATGTTAAACCTCCTTTTATTTTTAGACAAGGATATAAACTGCTTGTCAAATATAAAGAGTAAATTATCACTGAATATCCTGTTTAATAAACTTATGCACTACAAAAGATCTCTATCTCTACTACAAGCAATAAATATGATAAACTCCATCAATATACCATGTCCTGGACAATATATTAACATCTACATAGTATTAGTATACCTATAGGTCTTATTCAAAACCCAAGATATTATCAGTCAAAAAATAATATATCCTGTTTTTAATAAAGGATTATAAATAGAAAATAAACCAGGAAATATATACACATATAATTACATACTGTATATACAGTACCTATTTTTATGACAAATTGTACAAGAGATGATTTAATATGAAAGATACCTTCAAATCCCTCTCAAAACATTGTATTTGCAAGGAAATACCCCCAAGCTATAAGAAATCTATTAAAAGAAGTCATGTTTGTGTCACATGACTTGGCTGTCGCAGTATCTAGCATCAGGTGCGAAGCCGGCCGGGGAGAATTCATTGCATGTAAAAAACGATGTTGTCTTTAATCGATGTCCATTTATGATAAATATCGAAGCCTAAGTATATTCTGGGATTATCCCCTGCGCAAGTCTTTTTCCACAGTTTTATCTCAGAAACTGTTGTACGTTCAAGTCTCTCACTTTTTTCAACGTACGTTCACCATCAAGTTTATCAAGCGCTCCACAATGCATAGAGGCAGACAATCTATGTGTTCAACCTTTGGCGTCCCTTGAGCAGACAGTATTTAATCGTGCATTAATTGACAGCCTCTTATTTTTGTCCTGTGCACGCTCCATGGGTGTTTTTCAAGGAATCCAGTATTTTTGTAGTAAGATTGGGTGTCTCTACTTTCCATATATACCAAAATTGCCCTACTTTTATTGGAAATAACCCCCCGATAAATACTTTTGTGGGAAAGTATCAAGTCTTAACTCGGCAAGTCTATCGATATAAAAGCAACCAAAGTTGTACCAACAATCATTATATGCTAGTAGAATTCTGTCAGTAGCTTCCATAAAAGAAATATTTTGGAAGTTGAATCTGTTGATTGGCCCTGATTTGAACCAGTGTGTAGGCCTACATATAATTTCATAAACACAGTAATTAAATTAGGCTATGCTAACAGTTAAATGTTAAATCAAACAGGCACTTAGTTTAGTGGTAAATTGTGCAAACAATCAGTCACTCTCACAGCACTACTGCCGGTATTTATAGTATTGAGTCAGTCGTAAACTGTTTAAACTCAGTCAGGTTTATCGCAATTCCTGTCGGCAACATCATATAACATAAGAATATATCACGGGACGTTTAAACCTTTACTCCATTAAAAGATAGAAATATATTATTAATATATTTACCTGTAATTCTAGTCAATTAAAGATACTTTGTTAATAAGTTCTTGGTCACACGTTCATTCACACGCCTGTTATCTGCTCCTCTTCCTTCATTACTGTCTTTACTTACATGGCTTCCTCTTCGCTGATCTCAAAGGTTAGAGGTCATAGGTCGGGTCATAGGTCATGTTTACATCTGTGAAGCCGCCACGTGTTGAGATACTACTGATCGAGATACGCTATAGTTGAGAGATGAGCTTTCTTACATGTAGTTGACAGGTGAACATGAAAATCATCACATAGATGCACTCAAGCAGTAACGTTATGTTTTGGTTTTTTGGGGTTTTTTTTTTTGGTTTGTATTTTTTTTGTGAAATATCTGTAAAAACAATTGAGATTTAAAATGTTTGTATATATTCTTTTTTTATTAAAAAGGACTAATAGAAGTATGCCTTTTATTATGGATAAGTATTTTGAATATATAATCTTTGTTTTAAAAAAATATATACAGCATCAAAATTAGAATTTCAAATTAAAAATATATGTAGAGGATTTAACATCTAAAATCTTGTAGATAAATAAAGAGGATAAGTTTTATCATGGACCATAAAAGGGTCCATTGTTTTATTTAGCTGGGGGGGGGGCGAATGGTTAGCGCATGCGCACAGTATCATATAAGGTCTGTCTTTGAGTCAACTGGCATGGTTTCGATTCCCTGTCCAACTTCATGGGTTTTCTCCGGGTCCTCCAACTGCTAAAGACCTCTACGCACAAGCGAATTATTGAAATAAAATTGAACCATGTTAGTCCCGAAATGACCTAGTTAGTGTCACCCTGACCTTAAACCTCATTTCTCTCTCTTTATCTTTATTCAGCTATTTTTGGTATTCTCTCTTTCCTCCATTTTTGTATGGAAAGCACAAAAATGTTTATCTTTTCTTAATAGATGATTAAAGTCCATGTGCATAATTTCAGCTTAAAATAACAGTCCACATGAAATGGGACCTTACAGAGTCTATATCGATCAGCTTGGTTAATATCTCATGGATGACTTGCCATTTGTGTTTAAATCCCACCAACCAGAACTAATTACTGGTTCTTATAGTATACAATTGTACGATTTGAACCATCCAAATGGATTGACATTTTATAAGCACAGTTCAGCAGACACTTTTAAAATTTTGAATTTAAATATGTATTATGTCAAAGATTCTTTACATACATGCCAACTAAACATGGCAGAATTAAACATACATTATGCAAGAGCTAAATCTGCCTATTGCAAGTCTTTATTTAGGCTTCAGATGTTATAGAAATTATTAATTAGACCTTTATTTACACGACAGGCTTAAAATCAACTCTGTAGGCCCACGGATGGCTTGGATAAGGTTTGGATTTAAACAGCCTTGTCCATTTAAAATTAAATCAATAAATGGTGGACCAAGCTAACGTTTACCGTTACTCGCTGATGTCACAACTGGAACTTGGTGATGAAAAGCCTGCCAAGCGAGGCTACCATAGCCATTGAGCATGTTATTTGATAATCGAGAATATGTGGGTGGAGTTATCGTTTGTCAATCAAAGGATTGCCGATTCTCATAGACGGTGAAGACACAATTGATGCCTATTTCTAGTCCAAACTTCTAACAGTGACAATTCCATTCAGAACAAAGTAATTTGACTGAATCATCTATTTTTGAATTATTATAGCAAGAATGGCCAACTCTTTATAAAACTCTTAATTAATGTATCTTTAATCATTTTCGTTTTCACATCTCAATATTAATACTAATCTTTAAAGTACTAACTTTGGTAAAAAGAAGTGTTGAACATTCAGCCTTTTCACAGCTAATATGAGGCTTACTGGAGATCAAATAAAATAGGCCCCCATCAAAATAAAATTTGTTTGATTGAAAGCAAAATTCATGAAAATTGCATCATAGATGTTATAAAGTGATATACTTGAATTTCACTGAGACAAATGGCTTTTGTACTTTTTGATCAGGTAATTTATGTGTAAAAACAAAATAGACTAAAAATGCTGATAAAATAATTTTTTTATTTTGTGATGTGAGCTTGACTAGTAACAATGCAATAAAAACAATACATTAATAACAATGTAACAGCTGACATGATATAATTTCATCAACATGTAATATATGAATGGTTTGATAGTTCTGTAAAACAATATTATAATGAATCATCAAATTAAGGACAATACCAGCATCCAGAAGATTTATACATATGTGATAGAAATGGTTCAACAGATTCCAAATTTAAAGGACAATATTGGTGTCAGTCATTATCACATATGTGATAGAACTAATTAAACACGTTCCAAATATAATTTTAACACAGAGATCACTGCTACGATAGCTGAATAATACAGGTTTCCTGAATCGGAAGTGACGAGCGCCAAAGGAAAACATGAGTCATACCTCTATATAACTGACTGATGTGACGAGCGATAATAATTCCTTCCAAGACCAAAAGTTGTTGTGTGAGACTGTGAGAGGATATCTGACAATTCATAAAAAGAATTGACTGCCACTAGATAAGAGAACACGAAAGAAAAACAGAAAAAGTCTGTGCATTACCATGTTTTTATAAGGTATAGAATGAATATAAACAAGGGAATGTACGGACTATTTCTATTTTTCTCGTGTTCTTTTATCTAATGACATTCAATTACTTTATGTGTTTAACCAGCTCTATCACATATGTGATAATGACTGGCACCAATATTGTCCTTTAAGCTTTGTTATATGGTTGAGCCCTAATAACATTTTGAAGATTTCAGAAGTGACACAAAAAAGGAAAATATTTATTGTTTACAGACTTAACTAGAGAGGGATAACAACTACACAGGCAACTTTTAACTCGCTGCATCCATTTTAACATGGATTCAGCTATCAAACTTTAGATATTGTCTGAAAAATTAAATAATTGATCAGCAGCTTTCGTTTCTTGTATTACATACAGTATATTTCAAAAAGACTATCTACAACTGTATTTAAATTAAGTTGGAATGTATTTAACTATATATAAATATAAATTAATATACATTATATAACAATACATAAACATTACAAAAATACATGCCTTAATATAATAATAAAATCTGAGAATAATCTCACCTAAGGTCAATAACTTATCTACCAGGTAACAAGTATACAATGTACATATTATATTTATAGACTAATGCACCAATTTGTCATATTCATCACCATTTATAAAATATAACATTGTTTTGGGGTTTTTTTAAATTTATTTTCAACATTTTTAACATATTAATTGTCAAATTCTAATATCAAGTTTCGAAGTAATCATGTATAAATTATTTTCAAAACATGTAATCCAATACCAGTATCAAAAACAATAAGAATTAAAGAAATATAAGAAGAAATTAAACATTATTAATAGCAAAATTAGAACATTTTTAACTAAAAAATATTTTGATTACACAAACAAATCTACTAAAATCTTTTTTCTCAGAGTGCCGTTCAATTCAGTTTGTTAAAAACTTAATTTTAAGAAAAAGAATTTCAGTAGACAAGTATATATTATTAATTCATATCGATACTTTTGTAATTATAAATAATAATTATTATGTATTGTAAAATACAGTTTAAACAAACAACCAAATATTTATCTTTTATTTATTTCCTTTATAATCAACAATTATTCAATAAATATTTCTATACAAAACAAAAGATGGTATCACATAGCTTTAATGATGAGTTTGAAAGTGGTTGGTGCAATAAAGGGGGGGTAACTAATCAACATGATCCCTAAACCCATATTATCTCCCCTTAGACCACTGAATGATTTTTTAGATTCTAAAGTAATATTTTGATAATACCCACAATACAAGTGCTAGAAAAACGTATATTAAAGTATGAAATTTTTTGGCTCATCAGATAAACTGAATCACCATTATGATAAAAAAAAAATGCCCAATAGATAATATAGGAAAACTGTACAACCAAATACAAACAATACAATACAAATTACATAAGATTGCAGTAATTTTCAATGTCCAACATTAAATTCACATGGCAAAATAAATCTTGGGTTGTACTTAACAGTATAATGTACCAAATTTAATATAACCTAAAATCCATTCCTTTCAATAAATCGTATATGTACCAAACAATATAAGTCTACTTTAATCTAAATTTTAAACATTTTTAAAACAAAGTTACTCTAAATTTATATCTAAATTAAAATAACAAAGAATATATTCAATTAAAATTGACAAAAAGTTTTATCTTTATTGGAAGTTTAAAAATTAGGCCATTTTTATCAACTAGGAATCTTGCCCCTTACATGTATTTAACAAAAGAATATGTCTACTGACAAGCAGGGACACCTTCTTTTCCACAGTAGTATGTTAACCTGAGTTAAAACTATGTCATTTCTGGACTAACATATGGCAATTTTTATTTCAAGAATCAGCTGGCACAACCGTATCTTTAGCGCTGTATACAATTCATGTGGTGGTAACCAATCAGTCAACTGAAACCACACTCAAGAGCAGAAGTTAGGTTTATGAAATGAAGGTGCCCATTGTAGACTGACTCATACAAATAAGAGCTATTCATCATACAATAGGTATTTGTACTGTCAGGTTAAAAATAACAAAAAAAAACCAAAGACTATCTTAATTTATTTGAATTTTCTTGACTTTAGTTGGAAGTTCGACAGCACTAACCGTTAACGGCCACATTCCACCTATTATACCTGCCTGAATAGAGACACCTGTTACAACTGCCAATTCAGGATCTACTGAAGTATTTGGCTTTTTACCAAAAAAGTCTTTGATAATTTGACGAACTTTAGGCACTCTGGTTGACCCACCAACTAAAACAATTTCATCTACCTCATTTTTATCTAGTTCAGCAAATTCTAGAACAGTTTTAATTGGTTCTAGCACTTTCAAAAATAAATCTTTGTTGATTTCTTCAAATAGAGTTCTTGAGATACTTTCTTCGAATATTTGATTATCAAACGAATGTAATTTTATTTTTATAAAAGCTCTGTCACTAGAGGTTAAGATTAGTTTCACTTCTTCCACATGATTTCGTAAAACCTGTTTGTCCTCCTTATCAGTCAATTGTTTTCCGTATTTTTTATGTATTTGATTTAATAAATATTGTAATAAACGTTGATTGAAATCTTGACCCCCTAGTTGGTTATTACCTGAAACATGTAAAGAAAAAAAAAACTGGTAAAATATTTCAACCAAAACTGCTCAGTTTTACACAAAACCAAGGTTTAGATGAAATCAAGCTTGATAAGGAGCATCTAGTGTTAATTATTTATTAACTACAAGACTGGAAGGATATTTGATACTGTATACCTGCCCCCTCACCAACATTTTGCTTTTGTTTATAAAAATGTCTCTTTGGTTAAGATACATTTAGGTTCAGATGTTTTCTATTCATTTCTTAATTCAGTTAATTCTATTCCCTTCACCACCACCCAAAATAAAGAAAAAATTAAAACATAGGCATTCCTACAAGTACAAAATCTTTTTGTTTTGTGATGGACTGGGGGGGTTTATCAAATAAATTCAGATTTTGATAAAGGTCTATGGTGATGTGTTATATTAATGTTCACTGCAGCAAGGATGTGTAACAGTAATATTTCCTTTCTAAAGTTGAAGTCAATAGTTGAAGTAACTCGAGAAAGTTGAAGCTATCATTAAACTATGGAGGTTGTTATAATTTGTATACCAATAGGTATATAAAGATCAAGATTTTCTTTACCGTACAATCCATAAAACAGAAGAAGAATGGAACTTTTCTGAAGACATTTCAGAGATAAACAAGCCAACAGTGAGGCTGATGTCCCCCGCCGAAATTGCAAAATAAATAGATGACACATATTAATTAATCGCACATTTATTTTTTTCACTAAGTTTCATCACTCTCTATCAGATAGAATCAAGATTATCTTGTCCCAAACCATCGACAAATGAAATCGATTAGCTCTGCTTAGCTTCAGCTCGAAATGTTAATTATTGAACTCAGTCAAGACATTCACCTAATGAACATCTACATATACATCAAGTTTAAACATTCACCTAATAGACACCTATGCCAAGTTTGAACATTCTACCTCAATTAGAAGGAGAGTTATTGTGTTCCAAAGTTTCTACCAATCAAATTGCTTATCACTCTGCTTACCCTCAGCAAAAAATGTTCATTATTGAACTTAGTTAAGGTATTCATATAATAAATCTATACACCAAGTTTCATCAATCTCACTTAATTAGAACTAAAGTTATCGTGTCCCAAAGCATCAACCAATCAAATTGCTTATCTCTGCTTACCCTAAGCGGAAAATGCTCATCTTCGAACTCCATCAAGGCATTGACCTAATCAACACATACACCAAGTTTGAACATTCTAGCTCAATTAGGAAGAGAGTTATCGTGCCCCAAAGTATCAACCAATCAAATTGCTTATCTCTGCTTACCCTAAGCGGAAAATGCTCATCTTCGAACTCCATCAAGGCATTGACCTAATAAACACATACACCAAGTTTGAACATTCTAGCTCAATTAAAAGTTATCGTGTCCCAAAGCATCAACCAATCAAATTGCTTATCTCTGCTTACCCTAAGCGGAAAATGCTCATCTTCGAACTCCATCAAGGCATTGACCTAATCAACACATACACCAAGTTTGAACATTCTAGCCCAATTAGGAAGAGAGTTATCGTGTCCCAAAGCATCAACCAATCAAATTGCTTATCTCTGCTTACCCTAAGCGGAAAATGCTCATCTTCGAACTCCATCAAGGCATTGACCTAATAAACACATACACCAAGTTTGAACATTCTAGCTCAATTAGGAAGAGAGTTATTGTGTCCCAAAAAGTGTGACGGACAGACAGACGGACAGACAGACAGACGGACAGACAGACAGACGGACGAACCCATTTTAATAGTCCCCTGCTTTCTTCGAAAGGCGGGGGACAAAAAAAAACAAATTCTTACCAGCCATGCCTTGTGTTAGAAACATTCCACCTTGAACCATGAGTAGTGAAACATCTAGTGTTCCACCACCCAGATCAACAACTAATATAGTCTGTAAACTAGGGTGTTTATGTAAACCATAAGCCATGGCAGCAGCTGTTGGTTCATTAATGGTTCTAATAACATCAAGTCCTACAAAAAAATAGATAACTGTAAATTTCCAGACATTTGTGTGTATACTTTTCGATATCAAAAATAATTTTCAAGGTTTCAAAGGCAAGGCAATCAATTCATAATAATTGCAGAAATGCGTTGATGTTTGAAAGGGTTCATCAATATGCAACTTTTCCAACATATTTATTCAGTATTCATCTGAAATAAGATTGGGAGACAGGCCAGACATATCTGTAAACTGCAACCCATCTCTCTGTATACCAGTTATTCAAGAAGCCGGTTTAATATTTGTGTTTTAGATTATAATGGCTGTCATTGAGTCAAGGGTCGTGGATACAATCAAAGACATGCATGCGCCAAGGAGTAGGGTTGTCTCTGGTTTCCTACACTGCTAAAGAATATGGAAATAGAAATGTAACATATGAAATGATCTGCTTAGTGTCAAGTGGACCCCATTTCTCTCTGTCCTACCTCTTTAAACATGTAGCTGACCTTCGACTCATTTAATAAGAACTATCTACCTGCAATACTGGCCGCCTTCTCTGTGTAATTTCTCTGTCTACTATCAAATTCGGCTGGTACAGACATAACAACATTAGTGACAGGAGAACTGATGTTTCTACTGGCTGTGTCTCGTAATAATTTGATAATATTACTACCAACTAATTCTGGTGTTATTTTAAAAACTGTGTTATTAACAGATACAACATAATGCATCATACCATATTCATCAGCCTCTAACTGAAATCATCAAAGTTATTTATTAAATAAAAGATAAATTTATACTTCAGCCAAACCAATTCATTTTTACTCTATTGGTATATTGATAAATAGCTTTTTTAAACTTTCTATAAATTTTTGAGTTAGCTTATCTTTTTTTTTCCTTTTTTTAAATTTTGCTATCTTAGAAATAGAGAGCTATATTTGAATAGATGTTCCCGAGGAACAAACATTTAATTTGGTGTGGCTTTAACATGCTTGAAATATTTGAAATGAAAATGCTCATAATTCCAAACCATGCTCCAAAGGACTGCAGTCATAAACTCTGCCCAGATCCTAACTCCCTCTAATATATGTATATGTGATCGGGGTATGCTTAGTTTTCCCAAATGTGAGGGCGGCAGTCTATTTGGGGGAGTCACAATGTCTCAGTGGGTTAGCTAGCTCAATTCTCAAGAGGTTCCAGGGTTGGCTGAAGAACTTCCTCAAGGTTTTCCGGCCTGATTTCTCCTTCTCAATGATGCAGGATGGTGGAACTGGCAATGAAAACCTGAGGTTCACCTGTGTACTCATTAGCATGCAGGTAAACGAACCCATGGTGTACTGTATGTCCTTTTTCATTAGCCTGGTTGATTCAGACCAGTAAGATGTTAAACCCCATTTCATTCCATTCTCCATCATAAACCTTCAGATTAACTTTGAATTTTAGCATTTAGTGTGTATATGTGTATTTGTACGACATCAGGAAAGTTCACAAACTAGATGTCATCACTCAAATTTTAATACCCCCGTGAATAAAATAAAACAGAAAATTGAAGTTGGAAGAAACAGTTGCCGATCAATAATTAATATACACAAGGTACAATTTTATGGATACACAATTACTGAGTTTAATACTAAGCGACCTTTCTTGATAAAGACGAGAGTATCCTTGTCGAAATGTCGCTTAGTATTAAACTCAGTAATTGTGTATCCATAAAATTGTACCATGTGTTAATATGTTCAATTACTAAATGCCAATCAAAGAAGAAATTAATATACACTTACTTTAAATGGATATCTTTTCTGTAAAGTTTGAATTTCTTGTTTTGTAAATACTTTTCCTATAAATCTTTTGGCATCATAAAGAGTATTTTTGGGATTATGTTCTGATTGAGCTACAGCTTCATATCCTACTAATATACCTTCTTCACTGAAACACAAAACAAACTTATTTAGTACAGTTATCGTTATATGACAACTTCTAGTCTGGTTACATAAAAATTTGATGGTCAACATATTAGTCTCATATGTTATTTTAATGAAAAGAAATTTGAAGATTTTCATTTTTTATTACATTATGGACAGTGTAATTAGATAAAGCCTGGACTTCTGGAAATGGGTCATTTATTGAGATTACATAGAATTTGTAAAATAAAATTAAACTTGAAATGTGTTTTTCTGTCTTACTGTCTAGTGGGTTGGACAACAGATATAATTGCATGACCTAGACACTGGAATTAAGGGTGCATTATGTAGGATATTCTTGCTATAACAGTTCAGCAATAGATAATGAATATATTGAATATTTCATACAAATGGCTTTATTTTGAGGGAAGTTATGACAGTTTGAAGATATAGTGTAGATTGTAGCAACGGTACTTAACAACCAAGACTAAGCCCTGATTGTCCATTTTATCGTTAAATTCTTTAATCACGAGGAAGTTAATCATAGGCTTGTCATATTAACAAATGTCTAAATAATATTTTATATAACATTTGAAGTCAAAAGAAAGACCTGCAATGCCAATAAGCAGATTTAGCTTGTAAACAATGTACCTTTAAGCCAAGATTTAATCTCTAATCTTAACAAATACGTACATCTGAATTTGGTTCATTTTAATCCTTTTTGCATAACAGATATATATTTTCATGCAATTATATAGGATACATAACTCATAGGTCGATATGTTTAAATATATTCTTACCTAAAAGCTACAACACTAGGTATACACTTATGACCATTCTGTACTTCAAGTATAGATACATTACCGGATATAGCCTGATACATTCCTATACATGAATATGTTGTACCTAGAAAACA
Source organism: Patella vulgata (assembly GCF_932274485.2). Lineage (NCBI taxonomy): Eukaryota > Metazoa > Mollusca > Gastropoda > Patellidae > Patella > Patella vulgata. The sequence goes on from NC_065881.2 coordinate 21,562,638, forward strand.
AGTACACATTCATAAAAATAAATTTGATTGTACCGTAACTAGATTGTATAGTGTTGCTCATAAATTTTACCCTGAGCTTTGTATACCACAATACATCAAATGGGCCTGGATTAGGATGTGGGGGTGGGGGGGTGGGGGGGGGGGTGGATTGAGACATATGGTTTAAATACAATCTGATTAAAGCAGATCCCATTTCGTTTTTTATAGTTCAAAATTTTATTTGTTCTCGTTGATGTGAGCAATTAGCCAATAAAACCATCTGTTGCAGCAAGTTATTGGCATGCTATGCACAACTCTGTGCGTATCCCATTATAAACATCAAATCAACGTTGATTGTTTAATCAAAAGTTGGACGTCATAAGGTCAAAAGCGGCTCGTATGAACCCTGACGAGACCTCCCACTACAGCTTGTCAGATCTTCATGCAGAGGAGGCCATCGGAAGTATAAAAAAATGAAATGAAATATAAATCTGTATTTCAATCAGATTGGTTTAAATATTGTGATAATCAAAATCTCTCACATCACTCAGATGTGCACATGGATCATCCTCTAAAAAATGAATGAAGTCCATAGATAACAGTATGTGAAATTTCATTGGCCAGGGATTCAATTACTTCTCACATTCCATGCAACAGATGTCAATTTATTTATACTTATTATCAATCACCATTCAATAACCATAACACTGTCTACTGATTATTAATGATTTCCGTCTCTGAATCATCAATGACATTTCATGTGACACTACATTTAAAATTAAACTACCTCCAGGTTCAATAGCTGTGTGAATTATACATTCTATCAATATAAAATCCAATTTTTCAAAAATGCAATGTGGGTTTATAATTGTATTTATATATTTATATATCAGTACTGTGAGATGTCTCAATGCATTTTAGGGAAGGGCAAAATATTAAAGAGGCCACAGGCCTAATATTTTACATTTTTTTTAAATATAGTTATTATTCATATTAACCATACAGTACCTAAGTCTATTCCAAATATTTTAGGTTTAGGTGGTGGCAGATATTTCTGAGCAAAATAACCTGCTAATAACACTGCTATTATTGATGTACCTGAAAAGAAAAATGCATGTTGATCTATAGTAAGGTTGAATAGTAAATGACATTTGTGAACATACATGTACAATAAAGGTAGGTGAATTAAAATTCAACAGCTACTCGTCAGCATAAACATGCCTTCTTAGCCATACCAGCTGCCTTCTTGGTCATTTAGTTACTAGATGAAGCAAAAGGAAATGGTTTTTAATATCCGATTTTTCTGCACCAACTGTGTGCAATGGGGAAAGTATTGCCCGGACAGAAGAGCTATAGCCTGCTTTTATTTAGAAGTCCAACGGTCAAACGTTCTTTTAAGTACCAACACTATGGCTCCCTAGAATACTAGATCTGGATTGTTCATTTTTGGCTCGATCATGATGTGTAACGTCCTTTCTACCGATGTAAAAGTGAAATAAAATGTAAAAGATTGATTACCGGTACAGAGAAATATGCCCGAATGTTAACATAGAACTAGAAGTGATTTGGAAGAGCCGATAAATTACAACTTCAACCTAGAATTTGAACATATTTAATTATCTTTCTAATCGTCACATTGATTAATTATGTATGTGCTACAGAGAAATATCATTAATATGGATATTATAATGGTCTAACTAACTCTACTAAATATTTATTTTTCATATTAGGTGACTTCCATACTGCCATTACATTTACATACTCAGGTCAGAAATTTACTGACTGCAGTCACTAGTGCACGTCAGTATCAGTGAACAGGAGCTATCAGAGACAGGATTATTAAGTGTACATTAACATAATAATAATATACATGATGATCATGTAATATTGTAATAATAGGTATATGTATGTATTGACTAGGCCTATAATAGCAGTATATTTTATTATAATACGACGTGTATTATGCCGTTTCTTTTATCCGTCTGTTCATTCGACAGTGATCTGAGAGAAATGCTGAAACCGGATCATCATAGATCCTGTTTCACACTTTATGGGGACAATTCTCTCAATAATATTAAATTGGCGAAATACTTACCTAAAATTATAAAAGCAGACCCCATTTTCAGTCAACTTTTACTTATTCCATATGCTGTCACTTCTTTAGTTTTGACAATGAGTATGACAGCAACGTGTTAGCAGGCGATAAGTGTTTCCGGGTTTCCGGGATCAGCGCCCTCGTGTTTGAGTGAGTGGGACAACTCTTCAAAGGATGGGGTTTCAGACCACTGTTTTTGTTGTTGTTATTGTGGCGGGGCTGTTGCCATTTTTTTGCATATGTTACCTTCTTTCTGATGCTTTCAGATTTTACCCTTGGCGCAAATCATTTTAAGTGTGAATGTAAGGGGCTTGTCATTGACTTTGTGGATACGACCATTTACGTTTTGCTTGTCAGTTCTACGTACATGTATGGAGCCCACCCATACAGTAGCGGATTGCCAGTGAGGCTGATGAGGCTGCAGCCTCAGGCCCAAAGATTTTGTAAAAAAAATTTTTTTAGACTTGTCTGATACGATTAAAAACGCATAGACAATGAATGTTAGGGGGATGGGTTTAGGCCCAACGGGAATCAACATAGGCCCTGGCCCGAAATTAATTAGGCCCACGCCATTTTAAATAGGCCCTATTTAAAAACTAAATAGGCCCTCCAGCAACTGCCGCCTCAGGCCTTGGTGGAGCTTAATCCGCCACTGCACCCATAACAAGTATCATTCGGGCTTTGAAAATCCCCCCCCCCCAAAAAAAAAAATAAAAAAAAAATAATAATTTGCCTAATTTGCATATCATATCATTTTAAGTGTGAATGTAAGGGGCTTGTCACTGACTTTGTGGATACGACCATTTACGTTTTGCTTGTCAGTCCTACATGTATGGAGCCCATCCATAACAAGTATGATTCGGGCTTCGAAAATCCACCCCCACCCCCCAAAAAATAAATAAATAACAATTTGCCTAAAGTACTCCTTTCTCCAGTTAGATACGACGTAATTGGAAGATATGTTGTAATACTATAGGGGTTATTCAGTTCTTGGAAAGGTACTCTGTTTAATATAATAATGAAGTGATTAAAGGCTCAATACCACTCTTGTTGTAACTGAATAATATGTCCCAATCTTTATTCTGGTCAACAAATTGTACTATTTTACAATATTCCAATTAATTGATGATACAAATTTCATCTTAACACACCTAATTTAAAAAATTGGAAAAATTCAACTAAATGATTTGAAAAGCCTGACGTATAGCTTTTCAAATGTGACTTGGATTTAAAAATATTTTTGAACCCTCTGGACAAGTAAAATAGGATTTAATAGATAGTTTACACATCAGGTAGGACACTAACACATCTAGTACTTAGAATAAGGCTATTTTTTATTTTCTTGAGCTGTCAAGCCAGCAAGAGTGTTATTGTCCCTTTAAATAAATGGGTGACAACGAGAAATCGGCTAAGTAGGTATTTTGCAAGATTCGACTTTCTTAGACTAACTCACAGAAAGCGCCTGCCATCATCAATTGCTGAAAGTAGGATACTATCGTCCAAGCATCTGGAGCACAGATTAGGACAATTTTGTATAGAATAATGTTGACGTAAAACTGTGCACATACGAAACACTAACCCCAAAATGGTATTTGCCCTGGCCCGATAGGTGAGACAACTATACTTTCTATATAAGAAAGAGCGAGGTTAAATTTCCCTTGAGACACCATCCGGCATTCCTAGCCGTACGACTAGCCGCCTCGGCTTAGAGGCCAGAGGCGTAGCCGTGAAATATATATTGGGGGGGGGGCGGGTCCGCAACCCTAACCCTAACCCTTTTTTATTACCCCTAAAAAATATAAACAAACACCATGTGGCCATGCTGTCGACACAACTCGTTTGCTCATTGGCCCAGACACCGCATACAAAGTATTATTGTTACGTGGGTGGCTGAGCGGGCGATAAATATTTGGTTTAGGCGATAATGTTTTTGGGTACCTACATGCGATTCACTCTGATAAGTGGCAGAAAAAAATTAACATAATATTACTGACAGACTAACTAGACACAATTTTATGGAACACAGTTACTTTTCACTTCACACATGTTTCCAGGATGATTCTCTCTGTGTTTTATTTTAGCAATGTAAACCATATTGGGATATGTACAGGTTTTATACAGATAGAATCATAACTAATTCTAATAATTGTTGAAAATTAATAGGAGTTTAGGCCTACTATGAAATTTTTTTTTTTTTTTTGGGGGGGGGGGGTCCAAGTATATTCAGACCCCCCCCCCCCCCCCCCCAGAAAATCAGTTGGGGGGGGGGGGGGCGGACAATAACACCCCCCCCCCCCCCATGTGTGACGCCCATGTTAGAGGCCACAGAACACGCGCTAAGGGATAGAGAACTTATATTAGCTTAATGTCATAGCTGTGTCTGTAGTGTCCCTGTATGTAACCTATGGATGGATGCTATAAAGATATAAAAACACAGTTAACCGACAAAGTGTTCCGGAATCTATTGATCCTTTGGAAATAGTTTATACACCACGTGAAAGTCGAAGTTAGCTCCTAATCGACTGTATTGTCACATCTGTCCTTGTAGTTTCACAGTCCTCGCTTTTGGGAATCCGTGACCAGGATAATCGCATCTGTCCCCGTAGTGTCACATTGGAAGAACCGATAAATTACGACTAGAATTTGAACATATTTAATTATCTTTCTAATTATCTTTCTTCTAATTCAGAAGAAAAACACTGCTATCCTATAAGCTATCCTATAGAGGGATCCCTAGGTAAAAAGACCCCCCCCCCCCACACACACACACACACCCGTTGTAAAGGTCGCGATCAGAGGCGCGCTGGATGGGTAGGAAGGCCTACCGCTTACCTCGCCCTCATAAATACAAACACAAAAGAAACAGGAAATCGCTGATAACGCTCGAATTCGATGAGATTTCCTACCAGGCTATTGGGGCGGGGGTGGGGGATATGGGTGATTGTGTGTGGTTATGAGCCCATACGTTCATATGGGCCAATACTTTGTTGGGTATATTATGTTCGGGTTTGACCATAAATATGACGTGGGCACCTTATGGGTGATATTTGGAATTTCCCTAAAAAATAAACGGTTATTACCTTTAATATTTTGATTAATGCAATATTGGGTAGATAGGGAATGATCACCACTGAAGAGCTAAATGCTAATTACTACAACTAGTCAGTCGTCACATTGGGGTAGATTTTACACCGTTAGATATAGCATTAGTCCTATCTATAATATCAATGGCCAGTAACGTTCTTTCCATCTCTAACAACCACCCACCCCATGAAACGTCATCACATGGCTGCTTGTGGGATCCTTTCTTTCAGGGGCTAAGTGAGAGGGACGCAATGACGCGCTTTGCGTCATGGTTTTGAGTTTTTGTGCCCCCTTGGGTTTTCACTCCCCCTCACAAATGGCAAACATCGCGCGATTCAATACGGTTTTCAGCATTATAATCATAATCATAATACTTAACCAATATCGAACATATACTCTGGGTAAGATATTATACAAATCGACTCTAGGATGTTCATCACGGCCCAATATTACTCGGCGGCACTGGGAGGGCCCCACCTCACTCTTCCATGCACACATGGGTTTCCCCAGGTCCCCCGTCCCCCCACTGCTAAAGACCCCTACGCCCAAGCGAATTATTGAAATATTGAACCATGTGTTGGTCTCGAAATGACCTAGTTTGTGTCGAGAGGACGTTAAACCCCATTTCTCTCTCTATCGCAGCACACCAAGGTTCCCATCACTAGTCAGTGTTATCAGAAACATTGCCAATGGGAACTCCGGTTGGGCCGGGTCTACTTCTGTGTGTTTTCTGGGTATGCCCATTGCCCAAGTGCCATTAATCTGCCATATACGACCCTGATTGTTTTTTATGTATGTTGGTATTATATTTTATTATACCAACGACGATTCTATTGAGTGGCCATTTTACGGATTTTCAAAAAAGCTTCCTATTGTTGAGGCCATCCAATTTCTTACTAATGGCCTGTAATCTGATTTAATAACACAGCAATAAAAATTGTTTTAATGAGTGGCTAAGAATGCTATTTGTTTTCAGATTGATAGAATATATCAAAAGCGTCTGGTGCAAGCTTTCATCAATCCTATCATCAGTTTTCCAGAAAATCAAAAGCAATCTATTTCATAACGCTCCTTTAAAATAATTTTACAGTAAATGAGATAAAATATAATAGACAGATAATCCCGAACAATAAATACGCCGTTTATTTGTCTTCCCAGTCTCCAGATCAATTAACACTTTATATAATAAACAATAACTCGTCCCTAGCACGCACAGTTTACCGCTATATTTCCGTTCCTTCATACAAAATGGAATAGATCTTATAACTATAGCAACAACTTCCACGTAAACAAATCATGATGCCAACAAGTCCCGCGTTTTTTTTCTTTGGGCGAAATGAAACAGTGAAGACGCGGCCATACAATCAAGTACATGTATTAGATAAAGTCTTATATGGTGGCATTTGAAAGTTGGTTGATTTTGGTGGCATGTGAATTTTTGTGGACGAAAACGTGAGTGCTAATATTTCCTGTAGTTTCAGTTTTTAAACACAGAAAGTCCCCGTCTTTACCGTTTATTATTTATAACATAATCATTTCTAACACTATTGTAAATGAAATGAAAGGGAGTTTAACGTCCTTCTTTTCTGCACCAACCGAGCTTGTGAAGTCGGGTACAAGCCATGCTGTGTAGCCTACTATGCAAGTGAAATTTTGCCCCGACAGCGGCGCTACGACCCAATGGTTAGCACGTGCACGCAGTATCATAATTCTGTCATTGAGTCAACTGGCGTGGTTTCGATCCCCCGGTTGTACGTGACAAGGAGTGGGGTCGCCTGTCTAACATCATGGGGTTTCTCCGAGTCCTCCCGTTTCCTCCCACTGCTAAAGACCCCTACGCACATGCGAATTATTGAAATAAAATTGATCCATGTGTTAGTCTCTAAATGACCTAAAGCGAGCTAGCGCCTTACTTGGTGGACCACATCGACCCCATCTTGCCTGACAGGGTTAGGGGAACTAATTTAAGGAATTTCACTCTTCAACAGTATGGTTTAATTAGATAATCATGACGACCACTTACCACTATTCGCGGACATAAAAACATTTAATGGACTCCAACTAAATTTGCTTGGGTGACGATTATTCACATTTGTTCAAATGAATTTGGTTAGTACCATTGTGGACCGATGGCGGGCGAGAGCATCAAAAGGTATAATTCTGACAAGCTGGAAGGGGCTTGGATTGCCTAGTGGTCTAGAGTGCAATGTCGCGCTTTTGAAATAGACGACGTGGGTTCTACAGATATATGTTTATCTGCGGTATTTTTACGTAAAAATAAAGCCTCCTTGAATATGCGCTTATATAGCACGAACTACAATTGGTGCGAGTATAGAGGGTGTAAGGAGGGGGGGGGGCTGGTTTTTCGGTGACACTTTACAAAATTTCACACCTGCGTCTTTTATGTACAATATCAATTTGCCTTTACCGATTCTGCAGCTTAACTTTCTCTTGCACGTAAAATATTTCATTAATAAAATATGTTGTAACTTAAAAGAAATATTTATACATGATTTAAATGACCTTGGTATTTATTTAAAGAACTGTACATTTCTGTTAATAAATATTATATATGTGCTTTAAAACAATGTATAGTTCGCCCTAGAGACTACACATATTATATACAAGTTCTTACTATTTACAGTGTATACACGCATATTATATACAAGTTTTTACTATTTACAATGTTTAGTTCTACCTGAGAAACACGCATATTATATAAAAGTTCTTACTATTTACACTGTATGGTTCTACCCGTGAAACACATATACAACAAGTAGTTAATATTTACAATCTATAGTTCTACCAGAGAAACACACATATAATACACAAGTTCTTACCATTTACAATTATTGGATATAACAAGTATTTCTACCCTATTCTATACAATAAATGTATGCCTTAAAAGGTATTTTATATCAGTTTTTTTTGCCCGAATCTACATAGTAAACACATGTCTTAAAAGGTTAAAAAGGTATACGAGAAAACATACACAGACAAGAACTTGATATTTACAATGATTGGATGTAACAAGTATTTTATATCAGTTTTCTACCTGAATCTATAGAATAAATAAACGTCTTAATTCATGACGTATAAACTATTAATTTTATTATTCAGCTGGTATATAGAACAAAGTAATGAATGGTACATCATTGTGTAGTTGATTTAATCATTGACAGTATTTTGAATTATCCAATTCTATTTAAAAGTTTAGCTTGTTATAAAATAGGTTTAGGTATCTTTAAAAGTATTTTGTTTTTCTAATTCAGCATTTAAATCTACTATAGGAGGCAGTTTCCTGTATTTTCCAGTATATAGGCGCTTTGTTGGTTTACTTGTTGGTGGTTTAGGTGTATAGCGCTTTGGTAATGTTGGTACTGTTTTTATTAGATTCGGTAGAACTGGTATTTTCATTTTCTTAATCATCTTATTAATTCCTTTGCTGTCACCTTTAGCTGTCACAGATTTAATCTTTGGCAAATTAGAGTTAGTATTTCCAGAGTTAATATTTCCAGAGGATGATTTAATATTTGGTAGAACAGTGTTATTATTTCCAGAGAATGATTTGATCTTTGGTAGGTTAGAATTTCCAGACTGAATCTTCGCCAGAGCAGAATTAATGTGTTGAGACGATGGCTTAATCTTTGGCAGGGTCGACCTAATAATTCCGGAGGATAATTTAATCTTTGGCAGGATACAGTTTTTTTTTCAGTAGTTGTTAGTCTTTCTGGTTCAAGTATTCCAGCCAATCTGGTTTGGTTCTTCTTTTCCTTGATTGGCAAATTTGGTACATTAATGGTGTTCGATCTAGTGAATTTCGATGTTTCCTTTGTAGGAGCATCACGGCTGTTCGTTGACTTATCCGAAGAAGATATTCTTGGCTGATTTTCGGCGTGTTCAATAGCAGGCAGTTTTTGATATTTGACTAGACTATCTTTATAATAGAATGATTGTTCTGGTGATGAATAATTATCAATCTTATAATTTCCGATAAAAGCTGACGCATCTTCTTCTTTGTTTTCAATCAGGTAATCAATCATCTCAATCTCAGCTATAATTCTTTCAACATCGTTGACGTGTGGTGTTTGGGGTTTAGAATGATTTACCATATCGACATCTTGATAATTTTCACTTCCTCCATTAGCTTTGTCACTGGCAATTACCGTAGCATTACAGGAACTTAATGATAGAACAGGTCGTTGTTCTCTGGTTGGATGAACTTCATGTGAAAAATTACACGTATCGTCATTTGAAAAACCCGTGTTCTTTTGACCTAGGTCAGTCTTTATTTCCCCTGTGTCTTCGAGAGACTTGTCTTTGGACACATCTGTATCCCCTTCCCTTTCCAAAGAATCTGTTTCCGATATTTTACAAGTTGCATATCCATCCATGATGTTATAAGTTGGATGGGCGTCAATGAAACTGCTTGTAGTGCTGATGTTAGAGACGTCTCTTTCAGTCATGGTGCTATTCCTTTCGAACAGGTCCATAATTGTAGACACTCCGACATCGTCATTATACATTATTTCCTTGCTCGTATTCTTATGAGCCTCATCTTTGTCCATTATGCTGCATGTCTTCTCAGTGGCACATCCTATCACCTTGTCCATTGCTGTGCACCTTTCTTTCCGGTCTACTGGTTTCCATAGTCTACCCTTGTCGAAGATTCTAACCATATATTCATCTGGACTAGATCGTGTGATTGGTTCTAGTCGTTTATCCACAAGGGCTTTTACAATAGGATCGACAACTAGTGGGCCATCATCTTGGACTCTTTTCCCGTGATGATATCTGACTTGTTTTTCTTTCTTTGTTGGTTGTATAACACCATTCCCTCCCTTATACTTGGAACTCTCGAACAGCTTCCTAAAGAAATCTGCGTTTTCGTCTGATCTCTCTACGCTGTCTTGCAGAATTAGAACTCTGTTCATGCAATCATCGTGGTCGGAATGTAGATTGTTTATGTACCTAAAATAGCAATAAGAAGTATATTAAAGTAATGATGTATAATCAAAGTTTTTCACTTAAATCTTATTACAAACATTATATTATGACCCATTAGTATTTCAGCTGTTTGCAATTATGTTGATATTTTTTGAAGAAAAAAAATATATTTACTTGTTAAGATCTTGAACTTCCATCTGTAAATCAGCAATATCTGATTTAAGTTCACCGATGAAGCTTATGAAATCTTCTTCTGTACTCCCAAATGATGGTTCTGCTGAAATATTAAAAATCAACAACTTCTAGATTAATTATATACAGTCTTTGCTTTCAGTTCAGGCAATCGTTTGGGAACTACGGATCTTTTATATTTTATCATTTATTATGTCATAAACTTACTTACCCGAGGAATGGTCTAATTTACTCTTTGGTTCTGGTGTGGTTTGGGTGTTTTCTCTGTTCTGGTCTGAATGGAGACTTGATTCAGATTCATTGACAAATTCTGCATCAGAACATGATTCAGATGCCGATCCGGAATAGGGTTTTTCCCAAAATGGTTCCCCTGGAATTGGTTCAGGAAGACCTACAATTTCAGAAATAACACATATGAACTAATTATGACATGATAATATAATTTGTAATATTTTTTAATATAATTTACTTCTACATTTTTTGATATTGCCAGTATTTATTTCGGGGAGAGAGAGAAAGAGTGACAGATCTAACACACTCGGCACCGAATCGGATGACCCGAAGAAAACCCACAAGGTTGGATAGGCGACCCCACTCCTTGTCAGTACACGCAGGGAATCGAAAACACACCCTATGTGACTCAATGAGCGACCTTATGGTCTAATGCATACGCGTTAAACAACTCAACCCACCCACACCAACGCGATAAGCAGGACAGACCTTTATCTTACATAATCGTACGATGACAACCACGACCTATTTATGACAAAATGGAGATCTTTCGTGCAATACTGAAGGCAATTAGGCCACAAAAACGTACCAGTGATTGGTCTAGGAGATGGATATGGAGCATCTTCATTATCTTCTCCTAGAGATACCATAGCTCGATGTCCTTCTAATACTTTCTTCTTAAAACCATGGAACCAATCCATTCTGTAATTATAACAAAACACAAAAATAAAATTCTTCTAACAGTTATAAATCTTAATTCCTAGTTTACCTAACGCTTGGGCGGGTAAATTTGCTTTTAATATTATAGAAAACGTTTAGGCCTAGTATATTTATTTTTGCATAGAAATATTTTAGGGGGCTACAAACAATGGCAGACTACCTTTGTTCTGTTTATTATAGATGTTGGAAACGATAAATATTTGAATATAAGTTTTACAGAACAGGGAGAAAAAAGTTTATTCGCTTACCTTGAATCCATAGTTGTAGCAAAGGCGTAAAAATTCTTGAATAAAATAATTTTATCGCAGAAATAGTAAAAACACGTCTTACTAATTCTAAAACTTGTAAAGTTGTAATAGAACAGTAGAATAGACGTCATAAGTTTCATTATCCCGTAGTTTTTATTGTGACGTCATAATGGTTAAACTTTGAACTCCGCACTCCTGTATTACCTTAGTAATATTCTATGTCTTCTACCATGTTCACAAAATCATTTTACTTTCATTTTATTAGACCTAAAAGTTTCTATGCTCTTAGGAGGGTTGGATGGCCGAATGGTTAGCACGTGCGCGCAGTATCATGAGGTTTGTCATTGGGTCAACTGGCGTGGTTTCGATTCCTCGATTGTACGTGACAAGGAGTAGGGTCGCCTGTCCAACCTCGTGGGTTTTCTCCGGGTCCTCCTGGTTTCCTCCCACTGCTAAAGACCTCTACGCGCAAGCGAGTTATTGAAATAAAAATTGAACCTGTGTTAGTCCCAAAATGACCTAGTTTATGTCGAGTGGACGCTAAACCCCATTTAGAGAGAGAGAGAGAGAGAACGTATCTAAAACGCCGAGATATACTATGATGTGTCGAGAGGTGAGGTTTCTTTTCTAAGAGCCACACATGCACGGGATAAATATTTCCATGAGTCTTTGAACCAGCATTAACTAAAATATATGAGGGAGATCTTCTTTAATATTATAAACCTGTAACGGTAAATCTCTTTGATCTTTGTGGTATATTCTATGCCCAGAATAACTTGCGGTCTGAAAGTCGGAGGCGTCTTTGGATATATACAGGGAAAATTGGGGTTATTCTTCTGAAAGTTTTTCTTTAAACCTGTAACGGGTTATTCTTCCAGGGTAGGTTTTATTTCCCCCATAAGAAAACATGATATAAGATTTTTTTTCTTACGGGAATTCTGGAATATTCTCATCTTGCGTACATTTAAACATAGACGGTTTATAAGCAAGATAAAGACTTTAGAAAAAACCCTCGACAGAAAAACCTCGGCCTGGCGGCCTCAGTGTTTCTTTTTCTCGGGATATTTTCTTCAGTCTTTCTTTCCCCAGCATAGCCTCAGTCTCGTGCTTTATCCTACACATAACAGATTAATTTTGCTGCAAATCTCTTATTTTTTTAGAAAGAATATTTATCAAGGAATTGTTAATATATTTTTCCTAGCGGTGTCAACATATACTTTTATCTCCAGGTCAATATAATCTGTTTATTAAGCCAATAAGAAAAGAATATTATTTCAATATGTTTAATACAGATTAACCAGGATTTTTACCATCTATGTCCGTTGTTTACAAAAAAAAAAATGGTTTATAATCCTGAAAGCAGCTATAAATATTTTAAAGCTACTACACTTACACGCACTATATAGGAGTTAATTCGTACGGCTAGAATCGCTCTATTCGTGACTATTTGTGGACAAGAATCCTGTTAATTAATACCAACAAGTTCTTTTATAATATCTATCACTGATCAATTCATACATTTCAATATGAAAATATGGTTTTAAAAGGCAAGTTGTTATTCCATCATTAGGATCAGTGATGTGCAATATTTACTATGCACTTTAGACATGCTTGTTTTTCGTTTGAAAATACGTATTCAGAGCGATGACATGACACGAACAATAAAAAAATGACATCTATAAAATGTTAAATACCTATCCAAACTTGAGGGAAAACTATCTATAGACGATTTGTTGCCGAAAGCATTATATCTGATAAGGTATTGCATTATTTTTCAAATCTAAAAACATGATCGTCATCACAGTTAGGCCTATAGGATTACACCCTTTCCCGTACCAGCTTGTAACCGTGACCCTTGAACATCACGAGCAGTCACACATAACAGATCTACTGGTAAATAATATACCCATCGGTAACTCAGTCGGTTTACTAGACTACGGCTCTTTTTGGATTCGCCGGAATTGTTTATTTGCTAATAAGGACGAACTACATGTATTTTGAAATTGAAATTATTTCTACAAAAAATCTTGGAGTTATATTCCTATTTATGTTCCAAATTATGAAACCTGTTTACATTGTATCCGTTTTGATAGCCTCGTTTGTCACGCAATTAGTTTTTCTGCAATATTCTGCTATGCACCGGTTAATTGGGCATAATAAAATCGTGAGTCATGACGTAACGTGATGTAAACGTATTTGGTCCAATTTGGAGCTCTGTTTAAAGCGTAATGATATTGTTACGCAGTTAGCTATTGGTTGTTAATCGGACTATTGACCAGTCATAATTTGGAACAGAAATTTGCTTCCATTACAGCAGTGGTAAGTGGGATTAGCTCTAATCAAACGAACACAGCGGGGAGTATGATAATACCCCGTCTAGTCAATTTGTACTGGAAACACCTTAGTTTACTGACCGCCCTATCCAACTTAAACAAACCAGCTCATAATATGTACAGTCCACGATATTTTCATAAAACAAATTCCACTGTATTTCTCTCGTCAAATTGCTTAGCGATGAACTATCCAAATCTGAAATTCCTTGACGTGTGAGGCAGTACGCCGTGACCTTATAGAAGGATACGCTGACATCAGAGCGAAAATATAATAAAGAAATATTTTAAAACACTTTTATAATGTCATCTTTCATGATACACGTACTCGGAACTTGAAATTAATACAATGCAAGTTTACTCTACCATACCAGTTTCCCATTTATCATTCCATTCATCAGAATGTCGATAAAATTGATCATGCATTTAATATAGTACATGTATGTTCGAAAAATGAACGTTACCATCGGTCTACAAACCATTAAACGGCCATATGAGATTTAAGTTTGAACAAATTCTCAATACGAATAAATGTCTAAATCATAATTTATATAGAATTTGAAGCCAAAATGAAGATCTGCAATAGGTGATTTAACTCTTATATGCATCTTTTATAATAATGTGCTTTGATCAAACTGATCATGATATTGTGTTGGCATAAAAAAAACTGCCCCCTGTGAATTCCACAGAAACGTCATATTAAAGAACAAAACTGTGTAAAAAAAACTATGATTGCAACAAAATTGAACAATTTCTACTAACAATTGAAATACAAGTCAAGTGTTTCTAATATCTCGGCAGCTAATAGATATTAACATAATATGAGATAATCATATTTCTTAATCTAAGACTAAGATTCTGTTCATAATCTTCTAGAATGAATAAAATCGATCCCTAAATTCGGGGCGCTCTTCAAAAAATGTCCAATGATCAGCCAGTCCATGTACAATTGACATGAAAGCGGCTACATGTTGGCACTATATTACTTATTAAAAGGATTTCACTAAGTACATGTATATTTATATTTTATTTAGTGTGCACAGTTTTTATACACGTAATGGCGTGCTGACATTCAATGGATTAGATGTGAAAGCCATTACACTGGTTGGTATTAAAGTATACCACTAGTATAGTTATTCTATCTATTGTTTTCTAAATGTCATAACCATGTTATCTAATCACTTCTTTCCTGATATGTCTGAAAATATCGCTGATTGAAAAAAGAAATGTTTAACTCGCACTGACCCCATATGTTGGCTATGCTATTGTTTAAACAACAGCGATTGATTTTACTGATTCCGTGTAATTGTTCAAACCGAATTTTAATTGGTTGCTTTGATATAAACCCGGTTATCCCGACCCCAGTATCGACACACTTACGATTCTGGGCGTTCAGAAATGAATTTAACGTCCTAAAATTTTCTGCGCCAAATGGGATAATGAAGACGGGCATACGCTATCGGTGAAAGTTTGTCCGAACAGCGGCAATACGGCCTACTCTTATTTCGAGTTCCAACTGTCATGGGCTCTTTTACGTGCATGCCAATGAGTACGAGCGTCCTCGAGGTTCGCCCTACCCGAACGACTGGACACTGTTCCCTGTCGGGCCCTGCGCCCTGCACCACTGACAAGGGGAAGCCACGCCGGAAAATCCCGAGGAATTTTCTCGGCCAACACCGTGAGAGAGAGAGAAATGGGGTTATACGTCCACTCAACACAAACTAGGTCATTTCGGGACTAGCACATGGTTCAATTTTATTTCAATAATTCGCTTGCGCGTAGGGGTCTTTAGCAGTGGGAGGAAACCGGAGGACCCTGAGAAACCCCACGAGGTTGGGCAGGCGACCCTACTCCTTTTTACGTACAACCGTGGAATCGAAACCCCGCCAGTTGACCCAATGACAGACCGTATGACCGAATGGGGTTTAACGTCCTACTGTTCTGTTTCGAACTGGGCTAATGAAGACGGACATACACCATACAGTGTGCTATGAGGGAAATTTTGCCGGACAGCGGCACTATGGCCTACTCTTATATCGAATTCCAACTGCCAAGGGATCTTTTACGTGCATGCCAATGTATACACGTGACCTCGGTTTTTCGTCCCATCCGAACGACTAGACAGCTGTCCTTGTCAGGCCCTCCGTCCTGCATCACTGACAAGGGGAAACCACGTCGGGTCATTAGAAGAATAAGAACATGCCCTAACTGAGGGATTTCAGAACAGACGCCGTGGGTTCTACAGTTATATGTTTATCTGTGGTAAGCTGTGGTATTTTTACGTAAAAAAACCTCCTTGAATATGCGCTTATATACGGACTACTTTACAATTGGTGCTAGTATAGAGGGGGTGGGGGAGTTGGGCATTCGGTGACACTTTTACAAAATTTCACACCTGCGTCTCTTATGTGCAATATCAATTTGCCTTTACGGACTCTGCAGCATAAATTTTCTCTTTGACGTAAAATATTTTATCAAAAAAATATAAAAAAATATGTTGCAACTTAAAGTAAAAGAAATATTTATACATGATTTAAATGGCCTCGGTATTTATTTAAAGAATTGTACATTTCTGTTAATAAATATTGGTATGTGCTTTAAAAGCAATGTATAGTTCTACCCGAGAAACTACACATATTATATACAAGTTCTTATTATTTACAATGTATGGTTCTACCCGAGATTCACACATGTACAACAAGTACTTAATATTTACAATCTATAGTTCTACCAGAGAAACACACATATAATACACAATACCATTTACAATGAATGATTGGATGTAACAAGTATTTCTACCCTATTCTATACAATAAATGTATGCCTTAAAAGGTATTTTATATCAGTTTTTTTTACGTGAATCTACATAGTAAACACATGTCTTAAAAGGTTAACAACGTTCGATGAGAAAACATACACAGACAAGAACCTGATATTTACAATTATTGGATGTAACAAGTATTTTATATCAGTTTACTACCTGAATCTATAGAATAAATACACGTCTTAATTCATGACGTATAAACTACTAATTTTATTATTCAGCTGATATATAGAACCAAGTAATGAATGATATTATCATTGTGTAGTTGATTTAATCATTGACAGTATTTTGAATTATCCAATTCTATTTAAAAGTTTAGCTTGTTATAAAAATAGGTTTAGGTATCTTTAAAAGTATTTTGTTTTTCTAATTCAGCATTTAAATCTACTATAGGAGGCAGTTTCCTGTATTTTCCAGTATATGGGCGCTTTGTTGGTTTACTTGTTGGTGGTTTAGGTGTATAGCGTTTTGATAATGTTGGTACTGTTTTTATTAGATTCGGTAGAACTGGTATTTTCATTTTCTTAATCATCTTATTAATTCCTTTGCTGTCACCTTTAGCTGTCACAGATTTAATCTTTGGCAAATTAGAGTTAGTATTTCCAGAGTTAATATTTCCAGAGGATGATTTAATATTTGGTAGAACAGTGTTATTATTTCCAGAGAATGATTTGATTTTTGGTAGGTTATAATTTCCAGACTGAATCTTCGCCAGAGCAGAATTAATGTGTTGAGACGATGGCTTAATCTTTGGCCGGGTCGATAACTTAATCTTTGGCAGGATACAGTTCTTTTTTTCAGTAGTTGTTAGCCTTTCTGGTTCAAGTATTTCAGCCAATCTGGTTTGGTTCTTCTTTTCCTTGATTGGCAAATTTGGTACATTAATGGTGTTCGATCTAGTGAATTTCGATGTTTCCTTTGTAGGAGCATCACGGCTGTTCGTTGACTTATCCGAAGAAGATATTCTTGGCTGATTTTCGGCGTGTTCAATAGCAGGCAGTTTTTGATATTTGACTAGACTATCTTTATAATAGAATGATTGTTCTGGTGATGAATAATTATCAATCTTATAATTTCCGATAAAAGCTGACGCATCTTCTTCTTTCTTTTCAATCAGGTAATCAATCATCTCAATCTCAGCTATAATTCTTTCAACATCGTTGACGTGTGGGGTTTGGGGTTTAGAATGATTTACCATATCGACATCTTGATAATTTTCACTTCCTCCATTAGCTTTGTCACTGGCAATTACCGTAGCATTACAGGAACTTAATGATAGAACAGGTCGTTGTTCTCTGGGTGGATGAACTTCATGTGAAGAATTAAACGTATCGTCATTTGAAAAACCCGTGTTCTTTTGACCTAGGTCAGTCTTTATTTCCTCTGTGTCTTCGAGAGACTTGTCTTTGGATACATCTGTATCCCCTTCCCTTTCCAAAGAATCTGTTTTCGATATTTTACAAGTTGCATATCCATCCATGATGTTATAGGTTGGATGGGCGTCAATGAAACTGCTTGTATTGCTGATGTTAGAGACGTCTCTTTCAGTCATGGTGCTATTCCTTTCGAACAGGTCCATGATTGTTGACACTCCGACATCGTCATTATACATATCCTTGCTCGTATTCTTATGAGCCTCATCTTTGTCCATTATGCTGCATGTCTTCTCGGTGGCACATCCTATCACATTGTCAATTGCTGTGCACCTTTCTTTCCGGTCTACTGTTTTCCATAGTCTCCCCTCGTCGAACATTCTAACCTCATCTTCATCTGGACTAGATCGTGTGATTGGTTCTAGTCGTTTATCCACAAGGGCTTTTACAATAGGATCGACAACTAGTGGGCCATCATCTTGGACTCTTTTCCCGTGATGATATCTGACTTGTTTTTCTTTCTTTGTTGGTTGTATAACACCATTCCCTCCCTTATACTTGGAACTCTCGAACAACTTCCTAAAGAAATCTGCGTTTTCGTCTGATCTCTCTACGCTGTCTTGCAGAATTAGAACTCTGTTCATGCAATCATCGTGGTCGGAATGTAGATTGTTTATGTACCTAAAATAGCAAATAAGAAGTATATTAAAGTAATGATGTATAATCAAAGTTTTTCACTTAAATCTTATTACAAACATTATATTATGACCCATTAGTATTTCAGCTGTTTGCAATTATGTTGATATTTTTTGAAGAAAAAAAAAATATTTACTTGTTAAGATCTTGAACTTCCATCTGTAAATCAGCAATATCTGATTTAAGTTCACCGATGAAGCTTATGAAATCTTCTTCTGTACTCCCAAATGATGGTTCTGCTGAAATATTAAAAATCAACAACTTCTAGATTAATTATATACAGTCTTTGCTTTCAGTTCAGGCAATCGTTTGGGAACTACGGATCTTTTATATTTTATGAGTTATTATGTCATAGACTTACTTACCCGAGGAATGGTCTAATTTACTCTTTGGTTCTGGTGTGGTTTGGGTGTTTTCTCTGTTCTGGTCTGAATGGAGACTTGATTCAGATTCATTGACAAATTCTGCATCAGAACATGATTCAGATGCCGATCCGGAATAGGGTTTTTCCCAAAATGGTTCCCCTGGAATTGGTTCAGGAAGACCTACAATTTCAGAAATAACACATATGAACTAATTATGACATCATGATAAAATTTGTAATATTTTTTAATATAATTTACTTCTACATTTTTTGATATTGCCAGTATTTATTTCGGGGGAGAGAGAGAAAGAGTGACAGATCTAACACACTCGACACCGAATCGGATGACCCGAAGAAAACCCACAAGGTTGGATAGGCGACCCCACTCCTTGTCAGTACACGCGGGGAATCGAAAACACACCCTATGTGACTCAATGAGCGACCTTATGGTCTAATGCACACGCGTTAAACAACTCAACCCACCCACACCAACGCGATAAGCAGGACAGACCTTTATCTTACATAATCGTACGATGACAACCACGACCTATTTATGACAAAATGGAGATCTTTCGTGCAATACTGAAGGCAATTAGGCCACAAAAACGTACCAGTGATTGGTCTAGGAGATGGATATGGAGCATCTTCATTGTCTTCTCCTAGAGATACCATAGCTCGATGTCCTTCTAATACTTTCTTCTTAAAACCATGGAACCAATCCATTCTGTAATTATAACAAAACACAAAAATAAAATTCTTCTAACAGTTATAAATCTTAATTCCTAGTTTACCTAACGCTTGGGCGGGTAAATTTGCTTTTAATATTATAGAAAACGTTTAGGCCTAGTATATTTATTTTTGCATAGAAATAATTTAGGAGGCTACAAACCATGGCAGACTACCTTTGTTCTGTTTATTATAGATGTTGGAAAAGAACAAGAAGAAAAAAGTTTATTCACTTACCTTGAATCCATAGTTGTAGCAAAGATGTAAAAATCTTCGAATAATACCAGTTTTATCCCAGAAATAGCAAAAACACGTCTTACTAATTCTAAAACTTGTAAAGTTGTGATAGAACAATAGAAAAGACGTCATAAGTTTCATTATCCCGTAGTTTTTATTGTGACGTCATAATGGTTAAACTTTGAACTCCGCACTCCTGTATTACCTTAGTAATATTCTATGTCTTCTACCATGTTCACAAAATCATTTTACTTTCATTTTATTAGACCTAAAAGTTTCTATGCTCTTAGGAGGGTTGGGTGGCCGAATGGTTAGCACGTGCGCGCAGTATCATGAGATTTGTCATTGGGTCAACTGGCGTGGTTTCGATTCCTCGATTGTACGTGACAAGGAGTAGGATCGCCTGTCCAACCTCGTGGGTTTTCTCCGGGTCCTCATGGTTTCCTCCCACTGCTAAAGACCTCTACGCGCAAGCGAGTTATTGAAATAAAAATTGAACCTGTGTTAGTCCCAAAATGACCTAGTTTATGTCGAGTGGACGCTAAACCCCATCTCTAGAGAGAGAGAGAACGCATCTAAAACGCCGAGATATACTATGATGTGTCGAGAGGTGAGGTTTCTTTTCTAAGAGCCTCACATGCACGGGATAAATATTTCCATGAGTCTTTGAACCAGCATTAACTAAAATATATGAGGGAGATCTTCTTTAATATTATAAACCTGTAACGGTAAATCTCTTTGATCTTTGTGGTATATTCTATGCCCAAATAACTTGCGGTCTGAAAGTCGGAGGCGTCTTTGGATATATACAGGGAAATTTGGGGTTATTCTTCTGAAAGTTTTTCTTTAAACCTGTAACGGGTTATTCTTCCAGGGTAGGATTTTCCCGGGTTATTTTCTTCAGTCTTTCTTTCCCCAGCATAGCCTCAGTCTCGTGCTGTATCCTACACATAACAGATTAATTTTGCTGCAAATCTCTTATTTTTTTAGAAAGAATATTTATCAAGGAATTGTTAATATATTTTTCCTAGTGGTGTCAACATATACTTTTATCTCCAGATCAATATAATCTGTTTATTAAGCCAATAAGAAAAGAATATTATTTCGTTTAAGACAGATTAACCAGGATTTTTACCATCTATGTCCGTTGTTTACAAAAATTTGGGGTTATTCTTCTGAAAGTTTTTCTTTAAACCTGTAACGGGTTATTTTTCCAGGGTAGGTTTTATTTCCCCCAAAAGAAAACATGGTATAAGATTTTTTTTCTTACGGGAATTCTGGAATATTCTCATCTTGCGTACATTTAAACATAGACGGTTTATAAGCAAGATAAAGACTTTAGAAAAAACCCTCGACAGAAAAACCTCGGCCTGGCGGCCTCAGTGTTTCATTTTCTCGGGTTATTTTCTTCAGTCTTTCTTTCCCCAGCATAGCCTCAGTCTCGTGCTGTATCCTACACATAACAGATTAATTTTGCTGCAAATCTCTTATTTTTTTAGAAAGAATATTTATCAAGGAATTGTTAATATATTTTTCCTAGTGGTGTCAACATATACTTTTATCTCCAGATCAATATAATCTGTTTATTAAGCCAATAAGAAAAGAATATTATTTCGTTTAAGACAGATTAACCAGGATTTTTACCATCTATGTCCGTTGTTTACAAAAACAAAAATGGTTTATAACCCTAAAAGCAGCTATAAATATTTTAAAGCTACTACACTTACACGCACTATATAGGAGTTAATTCGTACGGCTAGAATCGCTCTATTCGTGACTATTTGTGGACAAGAATCCTGTTAATTAATACCAACAAGTTCTTTTATAATATCTATCACTGATCAATTCATACATTTCAATATGAAAATATGGTTTTAAAAGGCAAGTTGTTATTCCATCATTAGGATCAGTGATGTGCAATATTTACTATGCACTTTAGACATGCTTGTTTTTCGTTTGAAAATACGTATTCAGAGCGATGACATGACACGAACAATAAAAAAATGACATCTATAAAATGTTAAATACCTATCCAAACTTGAGGGAAAACTATCTATAGACGATTTGTTGCCGAAAGCATTATATCTGATAAGGTATTGCATTATTTTTCAAATCTAAAAATATGATCGTCATCACAGTTAGGCCTATAGGATTACACCCTTTCCCGTACCAGCTTGTAACCGTGACCCTTGAACATCACGAGCAGTCACACATAACAGAACTACTGGTAAATAAGATACCCATCGGTAACTCTGTCGGTTTACTAGACTACGGCTCTTTTTGGATTCGCCGGAATTGTTTATTTGCTAATAAGGACGAACTACACGTATTTTGAAATTGAAATTATTTCTACAAAAAATCTTGGAGTTATATTCCTGTTTATGTTCCAAATTATGAAACCTGTTTACATTGTATCCGTTTTGATAGCCTCGTTTGTCACGCAATTAGTTTTTCTGCAATATTCTGCTATGCACCGGTTAATTGGGCATAATAAAATCGTGAGTCATGACGTAATGTGATGTAAACGTATTTGGTCCAATTTGGAGCTCTGTTTAAAGCGTAATGATATTGTTACGCAGTTAGCTATTGGTTGTTAATCGGACTATTGACCAGTCATAATTTGGAACAGAAATTTGCTTCCATTACAGCAGTGTTAAGTGGGATTAGCTCTAATCAAACGAACACTGCGGGGAGTATGATAATACCCCATCTTGTCAATTTGTACTGGAAACACCTTAGTTTACTGACCGCCCTATCCAACTTAAACAAACCAGCTCATAATATGTACAGTCCACGATATTTTCATAAAACAAATTCCACTGTATTTCTCTCGTCAAATTGCTTAGCGATGAACTATCCAAATCTGAAATTCCTTGACGTGTGAGGCAGTACGCGGTGACCTTATAGAAGGATACGCTGACATCAGAGCGAAAATATAATAAAGAAATATTTTAAAACACTTTTATAATGTCATCTTTCATGATACACGTACTCGGAACTTGAAATTAATACAATGCAAGTTTACTCTACCATACCAGTTTCCCATTTATCATTCCATTCATCAGAATGTCGATAAAATTGATCATGCATATAATATAGTACATGTATGTTCGAAAAATGAACGTTACCATCGGTCTACAAACCATTAAACGGCCATTTGAGATTCACAGTGTGATAAGTTTGAACAAATTCTCAATACGAATAAATGTCTAAATAATAATTTATATAGAATTTGAAGCCAAAATGAAGATCTGCAATAGGTGATTTAACTCTTATATGCATCTTTTATAATGTGCTTTGATCAAACTGATCATGATATCGTGTTGGCATAAAAAAAACTGCCCCCTGTGAATTCCACAGAAACGTCATATTAAAGAACAAAACTGTGTAAAAAAAACTATGATTGCAACAAAATTGAACAATTTCTAATAACAATTGAAATACAAGTCAAGTGTTTCTAATATCTCGGCGGCTAATAGATATTAACATAATATGAGATAATCATATTTCTTAATCTAAGACTAAGATTCTGTTCATAATCTTCTAGAATGAATAAAATCGATCCCTAAATTCGGGGCGCTCTTCAAAAAATGTCCAATGATCAGCCAGTCCATGTACAATTGACATGAAACGTGGCATGCTTGTTCCTTGGACAATTGAACACCAATGGCTGCCATGCTTTCAGTTCGAAAGTACGCAGGTACTAATCTAAACAGATGTCTAAATCGAAGGAAGAGGCGTCTTTAAGTGGGGAGGGGGCGGGGGCTTCATATTTTGAACGAACTTTTCAGAAAACGATTCCAAACTGTGATTAAGTGTAAGAAGCTACATGTTGGCACTATATTACTTATTAAAATGATTTCACTAAGTACATGTATATTTATATTTTATTTAGTGTGCACAGTTTTTATACACGTAATGGCGTGCTGACATTCAATGGATTAGATGTGAAAGCCATTACACTGGTTGGTATTAAAGTATACCACTAGTATAGTTATTCTATCTATTGTTTTCTAAATGTCATAACCATGTTATCTAATCACTTCTTTCCTGATATGTCTGAAAATATCGCTGATTGAAAAAAGAAATGTTTAACTCGCACTGACCCCATATGTTGGCTATGCTATTGTTTAAACAACAGCGATTGATTTTACTGATTCCGTGTAATTGTTCAAACCGAATTTTAATTGGTTGCTTTGATATAAACCCGGTTATCCCGACCCCAGTATCGACACACTTACGATTCTGGGCGTTCAGAAATGAATTTAACGTCCTAAAATTTTCTGCGCCAAATGGGATAATGAAGACGGGCATACGCTATCGGTGAAAGTTTGTCCGAACAGCGGCAATACGGCCTACTCTTATTTCGAGTTCCAACTGTCATGGGCTCTTTTACGTGCATGCCAATGAGTACGAGCGTCCTCGGGGTTCGCCCTACCCGAACGACTGGACACTGTTCCCTGTCGGGCCCTGCACCCTGCACCACTGACAAGGGGAAGCCACGCCGGAAAATCCCGAGGAATTTTCTCGGCCAACACCGTGAGAGAGAGAGAAATGGGGTTATACGTCCACTCAACACAAACTAGGTCATTTCGGGACTAGCACATGGTTCAATTTTATTTCAATAATTCGCTTGCGCGTAGGGGTCTTTAGCAGTGGGAGGAAACCGGAGGACCCTGAGAAACCCCACGAGGTTGGACAGGCGACCCTACTCCTTTTTACGTACAACCGTGGAATCGAAACCCCGCCAGTTGACCCAATGACAGACCGTATGACCGAATGGGGTTTAACGTCCTACTGTTCTGTTTCGAACTGGGCTAATGAAGACGGACATACACCATACAGTGTGCTATGAGGGAAATTTTGCCGGACAGCGGCACTATGGCCTACTCTTATATCGAATTCCAACTGCCAAGGGGTCTTTTACGTGCATGCCAATGTATACACGTGACCTCGGTTTTTCGTCCCATCCGAACGACTAGACAGCTGTCCTTGTCAGGCCCTCCGTCCTGCATCACTGACAAGGGGAAACCACGTCGGGTCATTAGAAGAATAAGAACATGCCCTAACTGAGGGATTTCAGAACAGACGCCGTGGGTTCTACAGTTATATGTTTATCTGTGGTAAGCTGTGGTATTTTTACGTAAAAAAAAACCTCCTTGAATATGCGCTTATATACGGACTACTTTACAATTGGTGCTAGTATAGAGGGGGTGGGGGAGTTGGGCTTTCGGTGACACTTTTACAAAATTTCACACCTGCGTCTCTTATGTGCAATATCAATTTGCCTTTACGGACTCTGCAGCATAAATTTTCTCTTTGACGTAAAATATTTTATCAAAAAAATATAAAAAATATGTTGCAACTTAAAGTAAAATAAATATTTATACATGATTTAAATGGCCTCGGTATTTATTTAAAGAATTGTACATTTCTGTTAATAAATATTGGTATGTGCTTTAAAAGCAATGTATAGTTCTACCCGAGAAACTACACATATTATATACAAGTTCTTATTATTTACAATGTATGGTTCTACCCGAGATTCACACATGTACAACAAGTACTTAATATTTACAATCTATAGTTCTACCAGAGAAACACACATATAATACACAATACCATTTACAATGAATGATTGGATGTAACAAGTATTTCTACCCTATTCTATACAATAAATGTATGCCTTAAACGGTATTTTATATCAGTTTTTTTTACGTGAATCTACATAGTAAACACATGTCTTAAAAGGTTAACAAAGTTCTATGAGAAAACATACACAGACAAGAACCTGATATTTACAATTATTGAATGTAACAAGTATTTTATATCAGTTTTCTACCTGAATCTATAGAATAAATACACGTCTTAATTCATGACGTATAAACTACTAATTTTATTATTCAGCTGATATATAGAACAAAGTAATGAATGATATTATCATTGTGTAGTTGATTTAATCATTGACAGTATTTTGAATTATCCAATTCTATTTAAAAGTTTAGCTTGTTATAAAATAGGTTTAGGTATCTTTAAAAGTATTTTGTTTTTCTAATTCAGCATTTAAATCTACTATAGGAGGCAGTTTCCTGTATTTTCCAGTATATGGGCGCTTTGTTGGTTTACTTGTTGGTGGTTTAGGTGTATAGCGTTTTGGTAATGTTGGTACTGTTTTTATTAGATTCGGTAGAACTGGTATTTTCATTTTCTTAATCATCTTATTAATTCCTTTGCTGTCACCTTTAGCTGTCACAGATTTAATCTTTGGCAAATTAGAGTTAGTATTTCCAGAGTTAATATTTCCAGAGGATGATTTAATATTTGGTAGAACAGTGTTATTATTTCCAGAGAATGATTTGATTTTTGGTAGGTTATAATTTCCAGACTGAATCTTCGCCAGAGCAGAATTAATGTGTTGAGACGATGGCTTCATCTTTGGCAGGGTCGACCTAATAATTCCGGACGATAACTTAATCTTTGGCAGGATACAGTTCTTTTTTTCAGTAGTTGTTAGTCTTTCTGGTTCAAGTATTTCAGCCAATCTGGTTGGGTTCTTCTTTTCCTTGATTGGCAAATTTGGTACATTAATGGTGTTCGATCTAGTGAATTTCGATGTTTCCTTTGTAGGAGCATCACGGCTGTTCGTTGACTTATCCGAAGAAGATATTCTTGGCTGATTTTCGGCGTGTTCAATAGCAGGCAGTTTTTGATATTTGACTAGACTATCTTTATAATAGAATGATTGTTCTGGTGATGAATAATTATCAATCTTATAATTTCCGATAAAAGCTGACGCATCTTCTTCTTTCTTTTCAATCAGGTAATCAATCATCTCAATCTCAGCTATAATTCTTTCAACATCGTTGACGTGTGGGGTTTGGGGTTTAGAATGATTTACCATATCGACATCTTGATAATTTTCACTTCCTCCATTAGCTTTGTCACTGGCAATTACCGTAGCATTACAGGAACTTAATGATAGAACAGGTCGTTGTTCTCTGGGTGGATGAACTTCATGTGAAGAATTAAACGTATCGTCATTTGAAAAACCCGTGTTCTTTTGACCTAGGTCAGTCTTTATTTCCTCTGTGTCTTCGAGAGACTTGTCTTTGGACACATCTGTATCCCCTTCCCTTTCCAAAGAATCTGTTTTCGATATTTTACAAGTTGCATATCCATCCATGATGTTATAGGTTGGATGGGCGTCAATGAAACTGCTTGTAGTGCTGATATTAGAGACGTCTCTTTCAGTCATGGTGCTATTCCTTTCGAACAGGTCCATGATTGTTGACACTCCGACATCGTCATTATACATTATATCCTTGCTCGTATTCTTATAAGCCTCATCTTTGTCCATTATGCTGCATGTCTTCTCAGTGGCACATCCTATCACATCGTCAATTGCTGTGCACCTTTCTTTCCGGTCTACTGTTTTCCATAGTCTACCCTTGTCGAAGATTCTAACCTCATCTTCATCTGGACTAGATCGTGTGATTGGTTCTAGTCGTTTATCCACAAGGGCTTTTACAATAGGATCGACAACTAGTGGGCCATCATCTTGGACTCTTTTCCCGTGATGATATCTGACTTGTTTTTCTTTCTTTGTTGGTTGTATAACACCATTCCCTCCCTTATACTTGGAACTCTCGAACAGCTTCCTAAAGAAATCTGCGTTTTCGTCTGATCTCTCTACGCTGTCTTGCAGAATTAGAACTCTGTTCATGCAATCATCGTGGTCGGAATGTAGATTGTTTATGTACCTAAAATAGCAATAAGAAGTATATTAAAGTAATGATGTATAATCAAAGTTTTTCACTTAAATCTTATTACAAACATTATATTATGACCCATTAGTATTTCAGCTGTTTGCAATTATGTTGATATTTTTTGAAGAAAAAAAAAATATTTACTTGTTAAGATCTTGAACTTCCATCTGTAAATCAGCAATATCTGATTTAAGTTCACCGATGAAGCTTATGAAATCTTCTTCTGTACTCCCAAATGATGGTTCTGCTGAAATATTAAAAATCAACAACTTCTAGATTAATTATATACAGTCTTTGCTTTCAGTTCAGGCAATCGTTTGGGAACTACGGATCTTTTATATTTTATCATTTATTATGTCATAAACTTACTTACCCGAGGAATGGTCTAATTTACTCTTTGGTTCTGGTGTGGTTTGGGTGTTTTCTCTGTTCTGGTCTGAATGGAGACTTGATTCAGATTCATTGACAAATTCTGCATCAGAACATGATTCAGATGCCGATCCGGAATAGGGTTTTTCCCAAAATGGTTCCCCTGGAATTGGTTCAGGAAGACCTACAATTTCAGAAATAACACATACCGGTATGAACTAATTATGACATGATAATATAATTTGTAATATTTTTTAATATAATTTACTTCTACATTTTTTGATATTGCCAGTATTTATTTCGGGGAGAGAGGGAAAGAGTGACAGATCTAACACACTCGACACCGAATCGGATGACCCGAAGAAAACCCACAAGGTTGGATAGGCGACCCCACTCTTTGTCAGTAAACGCGGGGAATCGAAAACACACCCTATGTGACTCAATGAGCGACCTTATGGTCTAATGCACACGCGTTAAACAACTCAACCCACCCACACCAACGCGATAAGCAGGACAGACCTTTATCTTACATAATCGTACGATGACAACCACGACCTATTTATGACAAAATGGAGATCTTTCGTGCAATACTGAAGGCAATTAGGCCACAAAAACGTACCAGTGATTGGTCTAGGAGATGGATATGGAGCATCTTCATTGTCTTCTCCTAGAGATACCATAGCTCGATGTCCTTCTAATACTTTCTTCTTAAAACCATGGAACCAATCCATTCTGTAATTATAACAAAACACAAAAATAAAATTCTTCTAACAGTTATAAATCTTAATTCCTAGTTTACCTAACGCTTGGGCGGGTAAATTTGCTTTTAATATTATAGAAAACGTTTAGGCCTAGTATATTTATTTTTGCATAGAAATATTTTAGGGGGCTACAAACCATGGCAGACTACCTTTGTTCTGTTTATTATAGATGTTGGAAACGATAAATATTTGAATATAAGTTTTACAGAACAATGAGAAAAATGTTTATTCACTTACCTTGAATCCATAGTTGTAGCAAAGGCGTAAAAATTCTTGAATAAAATAATTTTATCGCAGAAATAGTAAAAACAGTCTTACTAATTCTAAAACTTGTAAAGTTGTAATAGAACAATAGAAAAGACGTCATAAGTTTCATTATCCCGTAGTTTTTATTGTGACGTCATAATGGTTAAACTTTGAACTCCGCACTCCTGTATTACCTTAGTAATATTCTATGTCTTCTACCATGTTCACAAAATCATTTTACTTTCATTTTATTAGACCTAAAAGTTTCTATGCTCTTAGGAGGGTTGGGTGGCCGAATGGTTAGCACGTGCGCGCAGTATCATGAGGTTTGTCAATGGGTCAACTGGCGTGGTTTCGATTCCTCGATTGTACGTGACAAGGAGTAGGGTCACCTGTCCAACCTCGTGGGTTTTCTCCGGGTCCTCCGGGTTTCCTCCCACTGCTAAAGACCTCTACGCGCAAGCGAGTTATTGAAATAAAATTGAACCTGTGTTAGTCCCAAAATGACCTAGTTTATGTCGAGTGGACGCTAAACCCCATCTCTAGAGAGAGAGAGAGAACGTATCTAAAACGCCGAGATATACTATGATGTATCGAGAGGTGAGGTTTCTTTTCTAAGAGCCTCACATGCACGGGATAACTAAAATATATGAGGGAGATCTTCTTTAATATTATAAACCTGTATATTTTTCCTAGCGGTGTCAACATATACTTTTATCTCCAGGTCAATATAATCTGTTTATTAAGCCAATAAGAAAAGAATATTATTTCAATATGTTTAATACAGATTAACCAGGATTTTTACCATCTATGTCCGTTGTTTACAAAAAAAAAATGGTTTATAATCCTGAAAGCAGCTATAAATATTTTAAAGCTACTACACTTACACGCACTATATAGGAGTTAATTCGTACGGCTAAAATCGCTCTATTCGTGACTATTTGTGGACAAGAATCCTGTTAATTAATACCAACAAGTTATTTTATAATATCTATCACTGATAAATTCATACATTTCAATATGAAAATATGGTTTTAAAAGGGCAGGTTGTTATTCCATCATTAGGATCAGTGATGTGCAATATTTACTATGCACTTTAGACATGCTTGTTTTTCGTTTGAAAATACGTATTCAGAGCGATGACATGACACGAACAATTAAAAAATGACATCTGTAAAATGTTAAATATCTATGTCACCCAGTGTCCTGCTTACCTATCCAAACTTGAGGGAAAACTATCTATACACGATTTGTTGCCGAAAGCATCATAACTGATAAGGTATTGCATTATTTTTCAAATCTAAAAACATCGTGATCACAGTTATACGACTACACATTTTCCCGGACCAACTTGTAACTGTGACCCTTGAACATCACGAGCAGTCACACATAACTCAGTCGGTCTATTAGACTACGGCTCTTTTTGGATTCGCCAGAATTGTTCATTTGCTAATAAGGACTAACTACATGTGTTTCGAAATTGAAATTATTTCGACAAAAAAATCTTGGAGTTATATTCCTATTTATGTTCAAAATTATGAAACCTTGTTAACATGATAAACATGATAGGCAATATGAAATAGTTTTCAATGGACTGTTAAATATGGCTGGGGGCATGTGTCATTATGGAATATTAAAAAAAAATTTGCTGGACTTTTCTAAAACTTATTCAATGGGATTTGTTACAATTGGTTTTAGCGTATACATATAATACGCCATATTCCGGAAGCGATGGCCCGGGAAATCCCTCTCTGGTCATTGCTAGGTTGGCTTCTGATACTTGGGCTTTTGAGGGAGTGTGTTAATTCTTCCCGTTCAATCAAATCTATCCCAAGTACAGCAACATGACAGCCATTCGTTTAATCTGTTGTCTTCCCTAAAACTTTGGATAGTGATTTATGGTATTAATAACGGTGAAAGTATTGTTCGTCTCCAAACATTATTGTTTACATTGTATCCGTGTTGATAGTCTCGTTTGTCACGCAATTAGTTTTTCTGCAATATTCTGCTAAGCACTGGTTAATTGTGGATAATAAAATCGTGAGTCATGACGTAACGCTATGTAAACGTATTTGGTCCAATTTGGGGCTCTGTTAAAAGCGTAATGATATTGTTACGCAGTTAGCTATTGGTTGTTAATCGGACTATTGACCAGTCATAATTTGGAACAGAAATTTGCTTCCATTACAGCAGTGTTAAGTGGGATTAGCTCTAATCAAACGAACACTGCGGGAAGTATGATAATACCCCGTCTTGTCAATTTGTACTGGAAACACCTTAGTCTACTGACCGCCGTGTCCAACTTAAAGCAAAAGTTTTCGATAGGCATAAATTTTACATGAGACAAACCAGCTCATAATATTTACAGTCCACGATCTTTTCATAAAACAAATTCAACTGTATTTCTCTCGTCAAATTGCTAAGCGATGAACTATACATATCTGAAATTCCTTGAAAAGTGAGGCAGTACGCTGTGACCTTATAGAAGAAGGATACGCTGACATCAGAGCTGAAATATAATGAAGAAATATTTTAAAACACTTTTATAATGGCAACTTTCATAATACACGTACTCGGAACTTGAAATTAATACAATGCAAGTTTACTCTACCATATGTTGGCTATGCTATTGTTTAAGCAACAGCGATTGATTACTGATTCCGTGTAATTGTTCAAACCGAATTTTAATTGGTTGGTTTGATATAAACCCGGTTATCCCGATCCCAGTATCGACACACTTACGATTCTGGGCGTTCAGAAATGAATTTAACTTCCTAAAATTTTCTGCGCCGAATAGGATAATGAAGACGGGCAGACGCTATGGGTGAAAGTTTGCCCGGACAGCGGCATTACGGCCTACTTTTATTTCGAGTTCAAGGGCTCTTTTACGCGCACGACAATGAGTACAAGGGTACTCGGGGTTTCGCCCAACTCGAATGACTAGACATTGTTCCACTGACAAGGAGAAGCCACGCCGGAAAATCCCGAGGAATTTTCTCGGCCAACACCGTGAGCCAACCCGAGACATCCTGGTTAGCAAGCGAGATTTGACTCATTGAGCCAATTCGGCTCCCATAAATGTATTGTTTTTTCTGGTATGGAAAAGGTATATTCTTTGAGTGCAGAAGTATATCATGGATTATTAGTACTGTTATACAGATTTCTATAAATGTTTTTCAAAATTCTTAAGGTTTATGTCCCCGTTTTTTGTTTGCATTAGTTGTTTTTCCTTTTAGCTTTTATCAATAATCAATGCAATCTTTACTCAATACTAAAAGCGAATAAACCACGATATTCTGTGTTCGACCGACCATTGATTCAAGTACCATACATGACCTATTAATAAAAGTTAACCGCTATAAAAACTCTCACGTTATTTAGTACACAGAATCCCAACCCATTAACATCTCAAGTTTTGCGATTTTATAATTGGCAAATTAAAATTTTTTGTCACGACTGTTTGTATTGTAAAATGTTTTCATGCACTTAAAATCTTCATTTGGGCGTACTCGATTTGATATGATTTCCTTTTTTTAAAAAATATTTTCAAACATAAGCATTAAGGACTAATCAATTGTTGGCTTGAAAATCATTTGTGTGGTAATAATACCATTTCCAGAACTTAAATTGATTTTGGAGTACTATTTTTTCTTTTTAATGGATGCTTTATGTTATGACGGGTTGATCAGATGCACACTTAGTTAAAGAGGTAGACTATCTTCGGATGAGTGGGGGCGCGGGAGATGGGGCGGAGTACCAAACGCATTTGACAAAGATTCCCCTTGATATTTTTGTTTTTGTAATTCGTAATATTTTTCTGGAATTCTTGAGTAACATGCCTATGACAATTCTATTGAAAAACGTGTGAAGTACTACGAAGACAGTGCTGGATAAACTAATTTTGTGCCAACCGGTGGGTGTGTCTTTCGTTTCCTGGCAACCTACAAGGTTTTTTTATCATTAGGTAAGTTTTTAATTACTTGAATATATGATATAAATTTAACCGAAGAAGCTTATTTTCATAGTAGTGACCACAATTGTGTTATTTAATTTAAATAAGTTTTGTTAGAAATTGTTCTATAGTTTGCAAATCTTTTGTCATATTTCACCTTTAGAAATGTCGTCCAATATTTTTTCTCGAACGTCTTCCTTTCGAAATTTCTTTCTTGTTAATATCGATTTAATTAATGTAAGTATACATAAGAAAATATACATACTGAATGCTTCAAGTATGTCTTCTTTCAACATTATTTGAAAATCAAAAGGTTTTTCTAAACGAGTCGATCGATGATTAAACTAATTGATTAAAATAAAGTTCTATGTTCAACCTGTTGAAGGCGGTAAATTACTTGGAATTTAGAACATGTTTGGAGATCAATTTAGTTTTTAATAATTAAAGCCAAAATGCGGTACCGAGATTATCAAGAAAAGGCGGAGCGGGGACTCTTTGGTGACTAATGCAGGATACTAAGAATTACAACCATTTGGATAACTGCAGATAAATGACGTCATTTAACTAGTTTATTTGAAAGCCTAATTCTCGTTGTCAACCATTTGTAGAAAACGAACATACCCATAAACACTTAAAGAACAATATAAATGGAATAAAATCACGTCAAAACGAAACTAAAACAAACTAGAAAACCACATCAAATTACCCCCCCCCCCCATAACATTTCATACTCAGTGGTCTGTACTTTGGCAACTAACTGGTTGTTGTGGTCGATTGTGGTTAAACGTAATTATTATCTTTTATCTTAAATAAAACAATGTCCATTGTCTATAATATAAACCACTCTGATTATTTCTATAAACAAACTTCAGGTCTTTAGATGTCTGTATATTATGGATGTTAAATTAGTTTCGTACACAATACTAATATAAAGGCCTGTCAACACCAGGGATTATTGAATTGTACCATGCCAGTCCCAAAATGCTCTCTCTCTCTCTCTCTCTCTCTCTCTCTCTCTCTCTCTGTTATTTTGTCAGTGAGTATTCATAAATTGTGATGCTTTGTATACTTGTAAATCTACCTAACACCTATCTAATTGATTTTGTCTTTGTAACCTTTGACAAATTTGATGTAAATAAATGAGTTTGTGAATAAAATCACCCACAATACCTTTTTTATGCATTTGCCATTATATCAAAGCGAAGTACAATTTAAAACAAACTTGATGTCACAAAATTTATTGGAACGATTTATTCAGAGATAAAAAAAATTATGTATGTTTGTCTTTGTGTTATATGTCTTGATAAATTAACTGAAAGGATAACTTCTGCACCAAACGTGCTAATGTAGACGGACATACATCATGCAGTGAGCTATGTGGGAAATTCCGCCAGACAGTTGCGTTTCTCTCAACTTTTCATAGAATTCCAACTGTCATTGGTTCAACGTATACACGGGACAACAGATTTCTATGGTATTCTATTTCGGCCACTTAAAAAAGGGACGCACGACGCAAAATGTTAAACTATGGAGAAATAAAGCGACGTGGACTTTTTAACACGACGTCGCCTTTTATAAAGCGACGCATCGCCCTTTGCGTCGCGCGTCTTGCGTCGCGCGTCGCTTTTCAAAGTTATGTATAGGTTTTCAAGGGCGACGCTCGACGCGGGAAGCGGCTGAAATAGAACACCATAGATTTCTTCTCATCAGAATGACTATAGACGCTGTTCCTTATTCATTCAGATACAGTGACTCCTCGTACCTAAATAAACAGTAAGTCGTATGCATATACGGACGTTTCACCCCACGAAATAATTTATAGAGTAGTTTATTTTTCAGTATGGCATATTGGGTATAGACAGTAGAGATATTCATTTTTACTAGTAAAATACTAGATTCTCTGAAAAACAGCCATGGGTGTCACCAACTGATATAGCCTGTCTTCCCGAGTGATGCAAGGAGCGCTTCTTATGTGTTGATCTAATGGCTAACGCCTTTGAGAACCATGAGAGACTTTAATTGGCAGGGGGTATTACAAGATTTTACTTAGGCTTCGATAATTACAAGCTGAAATTAAAAGGGGGCATGAACTAGTTTGAATATGTTTTAGTCCAAATATATCATCAAATCACCCAGTTTCTTTACGCGGGAAGGAATTATTAAATTTTAATGATTAAGTAACTGAAAAGGAAACAAAAATTAAAATACACGTTTAAAATTTTAAAGGAAATGCGTGCGTTTGAAATTTAGATACGAACATTTTAAAATTTAATAGGGCTCTATCTTATGCTTCAATCAGAAATTCGGGATAATTAGACGATGGTGAATACTAAATTACAGAATCGTGTTCAGATGATTTGCCACTCAAGGATTTTTGTTTGCTCTTATTTCAGTTGGTTGTACCAAATTATCTCCGGTATGCGCAGACCTTAAGAAACTATATATTAAACAATAATTGATTAATACACTGATGCTAATGAAGTGATTTTTTAAAACCTTATATAAAACATTATAAAATGTCCAGAAACAATAAGGGTAAATAATGTCAAAATAGAACTAGAGGGAAGAAGTAAAAGCTTTATTAGATTCGAGCATAGGAAATGTCATGAAAATATTTTTGCTAAATGATTCAAATATTGATTGATAAAGAGCACAGATGGATCAACGCAGTTAAAAGAAGAATAATTTCAAAAGAAGAACAATCACGTATCGATGTTTTCTTTATGTTCCATTATCCTTTCAAACCTTGTTATTCTGCTGTCTTTACATTTTTCTGATTCTGACTTTAATTCCCTACTATATTTACATTCTGATTTTAATTCCTTCCTTGCTTTCTTCTTTACGTTATTCTGATTCTGATTTTAATTCCCTGCTATCTTTACATTATTCTGGTTTTGAACCCTTGCTATCTTTACGTTATTCTGATTTTGAATCCTTTCTATCTTTACGTTATTCTGATTTTGAATCCTTTCTATCTTTACGTTATTCTGATTTTGAACCCTTCTTTACGTTATTCTGATTTTGAACCCTTGCTATTTTTACGTTATTCTGATTTTGAACCCTTCTTTACGTTATTCTGATTTTGAACCCTTGCTATTTTTACGTTATTCTGATTTTGAACACTTCTTTACGTTATTTTCGAATGCCCGGTTGTACGTGGCAAGGAATAGGGTCGCCTGTCCAACCTCTTGGGTTTTCTCCGGGTCCTCCGGTTTCCTCCCACTGCTAAAGACCCCTACGCGCAAGCGATTTATGTAAATAAAATTGAACCATGTGTTAGTCCCGAAATGACCTAGTTTGTGTCGAGTGGACGTTAAACCCCATTTCTCTCTCTCTCTCTTTACGTTATTCTGTTAATTGCTATCTTTACGTTATTCTGATTTTGAATCCGTGCTATCTTTACGTTATTCTGATTTTAATTAATTGCTATCTTTACGTTATTCTGATGTTAATTAATTGCTATCTTTTCATTATTCCGATTTTAATTAAAAGCTACCTTTAAGTTATTCTGATTTTAATTCCTTGCTATATTAACATTATTCTGACTTTATAACCTTGATATATTTACTTCATTCTAACCCCATTCTTTTTCAGAATTTACGAACCACTGTCTCCAAACCATACGTCGTTTTGATTTGTATGCTATTGTTATCCTTTAATCAATCATTTACTAAAGTCATGTTCGGGTTGTCTTTGTTTTAGAAATGAAATCTACACCAATAAAAAGAACAACGTCACAAATCACTGAAATATGAAACAGATCCATCAATATAATCAATCAAATGATAAATGATATCCGTGTTTAATTAAAGGAAAACATTTAAGGTAATAATAGCGGTAATGATTATATATATTGAACCATCGATCATAAAGCAGTCCATGTGGGCAGTAGCCTAATAGTCCATTATCGCCATTATAAGTGTGGCCCATAGCAGTTAATTATCCTTACTGCGTATTGTTTTGGGCTGGGGTTGGGTTGTTGGAGGGCAGACGTTTTTGTTTTGTTTTGCTTTTGTTTTGTTTCATTTCTTTTTATTCTGTCTTGTTTATTGTCGTTGGGATAGGGAGTCCAATTCAGGCCCCATAAGACAGATGTTTGTCTTATTATATAAAGGTAATCTACAGCTATAACTTAGTAATGAGCATCCCATCAATAGACTACCTGAAGCCAGTATTTGTAGGACAATCTAAACATACGGCGCATTATTCCATCAGTTTGTACTATGTAAACTGACGGAATTTCACCAGTTTAGGAAACTCAACTTATCTTAAGCTAACTTTGTGCTAAATCATTTCCGAGTCGTTTCTAATCGTGATAAAGACTGATGTAAAATATTCTGAATCTTAACTGATAATCATGTACGATTACCACCAATCTATATCGACATTATCGATTAACTTGTTATTGATTTATATTTTCTTTCTTATATCCAACTCTTTAATCCGCTTATATTCCTTTGTTCTGGAGAACATTTCTATAAACGCCTGATTGTGTCCTGTTTGGTTCTATGCTCAAATATTCTTACACGGGAGTTTCAAAAGATTTAATTTAATCTCATGAGAAACTAGTCACGAATATCCTTTCATAACATAAAAATGTCAGCAAAGAGCCAAATGATCATAGTTTATAATTAGTTTATATTAAATTCATTGGCATTTAGTACTTGAACAGAAATTGCAAATTGTATTCCATGAGTAAAATATAATCTGAACGGGAATATTTATTTGAAAAATGAATTCGAATTGCAAATTTCGCAATTTCATACACACAAAGAATAAATAGACCTTTTTGATTTAATTAAATATAAAAAAAACATCATCAAAATATTCTCAAAATTCTCGAAGTATACTTAGTGGTCTATACTAAGAATCTAGGTATTAAAATGTCGGACAGCTAGCTTCGTGTCTGTTCTCAAGCGGATCAGATTGTAGACAGTGTAAGTTTAATATGTCCATATTGTAGGCTACACAGAAGACTATCATGAAACATATTTTTAAAAGTGGTTATAATCTTTTACATTATGTTGGTTATCATCGAATCTGATCGATTCCGGTGTCATCGTCTTAAAAACAGAAAACGAGAAAAAAATGTAAAAAGATCACATCATGTTCAAACACTTGTTCTATGCACTGAAGTTGACGCTACCTTCTTCTTCGTTTATTAAAAAAGGGAAAATAAAGATTATGTATAAAATCGATAATTCAAACGTCGTCTTAAAAAACAGAAAATGAGAAAAAAAAGTAAGAAAAGCTTCCATCATGTTCAAACACTTGTTCTATACACTGAAGTTGACGCTACCTTTTTCTCCGTGTGTTAAAAAAGGGAAAATAAATATTATGTATAAAATCGATAACTTATGATTATTATTTGATATAAATATATTGATTTCTTGTCAAGTGTTTATATTTTCCCAGGAAATATATGAGGTCTTTATGTGATTTCTCTGTTCAACGCACTCCAGGCGAAATGTTAAAGTCTATCGGAAAAAAACCATAAAATAAAGCTAATGATATAAGGTGATGTGGTTTATAAATATGTTAGAAAACCAAGATTACATTGATTAAAGGGGGTTGGACTATGTAATACATTTTTATGTTGTTGTTTGTGCTGTCTGGGATCCGGACTAGAATATACGGTGGTGGAAGAAAACTGGACTCTCGATTAGAATGTTCCAGGTTGGATCTCGGTAGCTTCGAGTCTGCCAAGGAAATGGGGGAGGGCGGAGCGAATGGTCTAAAGCGTGCGCTTTATAGATCATAGGCACTGTCATTGATACAAGTGGCACGGTTTCGGTCTCACAGTTGTACGTGACAAGGAGTAGAGTCGACTAACTAGCTCGTGGGTTTTCCGCGGGTCCTCCATACAACCCCCCCCCCCCACACACACACACACACTGCTACACGCAACCGAATATTGAAATAAAATTGTACCATATGCATACTCCCGAAATGACCTATATCGTGTCGAGTGAACGTTAAACCCCATTTACTTGTCTAAGATTTGAAAAACCAGCCAACCTGTTCTAGACAATTTCTAATTGGAGTAACACCAGACATTAGACAAAACTTATTGTACACAATATAATATTAATTAAACTCAGACAAATTTCAAATTAAATTGCCTGGATGACATTTAGTAATTGAGTTGAAAATACACGGGTATTTCTGTGGTATACAATTACTGTTTATTACTCAGCGACAAATAATATATTTATTGTATCTTTCATACAATTAACGAAGTAAAAAAAAAAATGAAATTCAATCGTTTTAATTTGTCGATGATTACTAAGTTCACGCACGAGTAGTTTAGATGTTAAAATATTTTTATCCTACGGGGAATCGGAACACGAACTATGGTATTATGGAAGACAATCGACGCTATTATCACCAGTTACAATTAAATAAACAAACCTATATACAAAACAAGTGATGCTTTAACCACTTATAGCTTGTCTCAAGTTGTTTTGGGTATTTTTTGGTTACATTATAATTTATAGTTTCTTTTGCTTTTTCTTGACACATTTTAAAAGTTTTTTGACAAGTGGATGACGTTTGCTGCATAAAGCTACATTGTCAGACATTATCAAGTGCTTTTCTTTTGATAAGATGAACTCCTTTTTGCTACTCCAAGTTCGCTTTAAAGAATCTAATATTATTATTTGCGTGGATGATCTCAAAACGATAAGTTGAGTTGTTTAATTTAAACTGGGGCGTGAATATGAGTTCTGTTCTGGGTTGGTTTTTTTCAAAATGTATTTACTTTCAAATTTACAGTTAATGATAGGGTTACTTTAATTCTCAAGACTTAATTGTATAGATCTGATATATAGTGGGTTTGTTTTAACTATAGCGTTTCCTCGAGCTATTTTGATAACACTGTATAATGTTTCAAAGATAATATCGCTGTAATTAGCTTGCTAGAAATAATAGTCGGAATTACTTGATTAATATTAAAGCGGGGGTACATGGGGTAGTTATTGTTACTGGTGAACAATTTCCACTATCAGTAGATTTATTATATATTTGTACTTATTATATATTTATTATATTATATATGTATTAATTTGTATATTATAAAAATTATTGAAATGGTATAAAATAAAAATCCATGTTATATGTATTTTTTTCTAATATTTTTCACTAATACTATTTAAATCATTTTGTTGAAGTGTCACAAACTTGTTACAGACTAAATTTTAAACCCCCTTTGTTGATTAATTAGTCATGGCCTGGTGGACCCAGACTCTAAACAATAGATGTGAGAAAAATGAGGTGTCCCCATTTGCTCTTCGTCGTAAATGTAAACGTTAAACATTCTGAGTGTTGAATCTCGCGGTTTTCTTTGACCAGTTCCTGTTCAAACACGCCATCACTAAAGACTTGTTACCAGAATGTTACTCAGATAAGGTTTCATAAGATATCCGAAAAGGCTCAACTGCCTTTAACTATAACAGGAATGGGGGTGCGAATTATTTTTTTTATCCTCCCATTCCTACCCTACATACGCTGGCAAGTTTCTTATGGAATATTTGACTGCGATGTCTGTGGAAGCGGACGTTAACGAGCCAATTACTGGTATAAAGAGACTATTGCTGTCTTAAAAGTTAAAACCCTGTTCAGGAATTTAATGGATTTCATCACCCAATAATACATTCCACAGTAGATGTCGCGTGTGTGATAAATTCCATAATCGAGGACTGGTTCTCAACCTTTTTTTGCCAACAGCACACCTTGAAACACATGAAAAAAATAGAGGCACACCTTGGAACACATGAAAAAATAGCGGCACACTTGGCTAAATATATATGAAAAATATTTGAATTTTGCAAAATAAAAAGTCAGACGGAATACAACCGTTGACAGAGAGTAGTCATAGACACATAGAATGACTCAAACTAAAGAAAACAGGGGCGTACATAACGATTTTGTTTGGGGCGGGGGGGGGGGGGGTGTTTATCCAAAATGCGACCGACTGATGCACATACCCCCAGTACGAATGGCGCAGACAAGAGCCGTGCACCACAGGTGCGAGTTTTCTAGGGACCATGTGCAGTAGCGGATCTAGAAGCTGGGAATAGGGGGTGGGGTTGGGGCGGTTCCAAATCTAGGGAGCCATCCAGAATGCCACCCAACAATGAATGTCAACAAAATACTGGCTATAACATTAAGCGTCCCAGTAGAACATAGATAGTATTGTATAATTATATAGTTGTTCGCCGACCATTGTCTCGCCGGAAAGCAGTTTTATTTAAGTTGATATAAAGTTTATGTCATATATGATGATTGTGTCGATTTAACACTGAGCAACCTGAGAAAATTTTGAAAAATTGAGTTAATATCCTAGCATTTGAGGTCATTGCTGGGAGAAAGTCTTGTGGATAAGAGGACCAGAAATGTGAGTCAATTGGACAGAATCTCGAGATCTGCCCATGTGATTTCCGCCGGTTTTGCAAGAGTTGACATAACATTTGTATAGTCTAACGCCCCACGACCCACACACCAGCATAACTGAA
This sequence comes from Patella vulgata, assembly GCF_932274485.2. NCBI lineage: Eukaryota > Metazoa > Mollusca > Gastropoda > Patellidae > Patella > Patella vulgata. The sequence goes on from NC_065881.2 coordinate 21,604,291, forward strand.
AATGTTAGTAAATGTCATGGCAAATAGAACCAAATTCTCGTTAAGGAGAGGATAAGAAATGGGACAGAATCTTGTGGCCTATCTGTCAATTTGGCCTGTTTTGTGATTGTTTGTTTACCTCATTAATTCATTTAGACTGAGACCGACTGCGGTGAGTACTTATTTTGAGACCGACTAATTATTTGCCATGGGGAAAAACATTTCATAGAAGAACATACTCACAACAGAATAAGAGTGACAAACATTTTTTCAAACATGAAAAGCAGACATGGTTATTTTATACTATAGTTTTGTGTGATTTATGCAATTTAGGCTCACGGATTCACGCAAATACTTAGTATTTAGGATCTATTCTGGCATTGTTTGTTTACCGCATTAATTCATTAAGTCGCCGATGCATAATTTTGAGACCGACTGAAATGACTACACTTATTTTGAGACCGACTATTTTTCTCTCTGGGGAAATTTTGTTCTTAGACCAACATACTCACAACAGAATAAGAGTAAAACACAACATTTTTTCAAACATGATAAGTTGACAAGGTTATTTTATTCTAAAGTTTTGCGTGAGTAGCGTGACGTGTGCAGTGAGCACTTATTTTGATACCGACTGCTCTTATTTTGCGACCGACTGCACTGATTTTGCACAGTCCTACCTTGTTAAAGAATAATCCTATTAATCCTATAATTCGCTATTGCCAGCTGAGAAATTGGCAAAAATATCATTTTTAACTTCAAATTCCAACGTTGTAAAATGGCTGCCCAATGTTGTCAATAGCAAAACAGGGGAGGTAATTGTGTTGTTATTTCCTGTGTCATAGAATTTTAAGGGTGGGAAATAATGCCCATGATCGTATAATAGTGATTTGATAACCTATAGAGCAAAAGACATAGAAAAAATTATGTTTTGACTTTCTTAGAAAATTTGAAATTCTCGCTTTAAAAGGATGAGAGCAACAAACAGGAACAAGTTTTCAATGAAATGTTTGAAAGCTTGGGGGATTGTTTATTGGGGCCTCAGGTCGAAATCTGGAATATTTCGCAGGAATATTTCGATCGTAAATCACCCATAGTTATCGACTGGTAAGTATGAAACTCGTTTTATAAAGTTTGCTTTCTATGCTTATTTCCAGTAATTTCGACTTTTAAAGCTTGTAAATGCGGCGCCGTTCGAATAAAAATGTTTAAAAAAATAGTTGGGTTTTTTGAAACATGCGTAGTGTAACTTGTTTACATAAATTTTAGAGCTAACTATGACGACATTTCTGTTCGTTGGCGTATCAGCGAAGGAGACAAGTCCTCATTATTTATCGCAGTATTTTTTGTCTAAACTAGCTTACAGTAAGTAAATACTGTTAACATTTTCCAACTCCACGGCCACAATAAAGACTACAAAAACCCGGAGCCTACGTGTATTGCCTGGCAACCAGTGCAATAAAATAGAATGGTAACAAAAAAAACAGTTTGTGTTTATTGACAGTAAAGGAATACTTTATTGTTATAAAGATTAAAGGCAAGATTAAAAATAAGATTCAATATTTATTTATCTATTTTCATTGTTTTGTTGTTTTCATTGATATCTTATAATATTTAATCTTCGTATAATTTTTTTTGTGTTTTTTGTGTGCGTTTTTTTTTGTTTTCTTTTCTTTTGTGTGTATTTTAAAGGTACACTCCGGCGTATAATAAAATACTCCCCCGCAGCAAACGAAAGACGTGACCCTTCAGTTCGCGTGTTAGTTTTGTGATTCGGACAGGGCCGCAAGTAGCTCAGAGCAACGAGGGGGCGGGAAGTGTTCTCAGGGGTGCTGTAAAATTGACGGACAATGTATATCTATGGTCGACAATATTTTCACAGGGGGAAGGGGGGGGGGGGGCGAAACTTTTTGCAGCCCCCCCCCCTCACACACACACCAAGTTACGGGCCTGGATTCGGATTTTCGGATTTAGACACATTATGTGAATGCCAACAGGAAGAGGTAAACGGAGAGAAAAATTAAAACATGTTGCTGTATAAAATAAAACATAGCTATAGGCGTTGGATTATGGTAGGTGGTTATGGTGGCACTGCTCATGGATCCCGGCAAAAATACGCCTCTTGTGGCAGATTTTCTCTTTTTTTAATGAGAAAGATCTGTTTTTCAAACCTTTTTCAAAAGCCAGTTGGACAAATTGTTGTGATCGTCAAGTAAAACTGCCTTCGTATGAATAAATTTTCTGCTCCAACGAAAAACTGTCTTCGGACGCCAGTACGAAAATGCGTTTTTAATAATAAGGAATCATTTAATAAATAATTTCACAAAAACAGATCATGACTGCGAACCTGATGGCACACCACAAATGTTCCCAATGGGGCCCCGTTTCTCCCAAAGCCGGCCTTGCACACGTTCACCATTATTAATGCTGATTTTTATTTTTCTTGGTAATTTGTTTCAGGTAGATCTAAAGATAGCTAATTATAATATATGATAGATCGATCGATCGATGGATGTGACGGGCGATGCTGTTTGCTTTAATATTGATTAATACAATCAACACAAGGGGACATCCAGTGTTTTTATTGAAGCGACAAACTCGCATACTCGCATGGTTCAAATTAAAGAAAGAGACGATATAAGTGAACGGAAGTTTTTACAAGAAATTTGACTTCTGCGGAACTATCTATATTTTGTTCGGCTTGAAATGTGATTTTTGATATAAACTTACAGACAATCTCATAATGGATAGAAGTGAAATTTTCAGTCTATCACGTGCTTTGGTTTTATTTGTACTCTTTGGTAAGTATACACCCTTTGCAATTATTTTGTCTATGCTCTGATATTGACGTGCATTTTGATATGGATTTTGACATGGATTAGACGAAATTATGTCAAAATATAAAGTGTTTTATTAAGTCCGATGTTTAATATTGTGATTAGTGATGACATGTGCCAAGCTCTTTTTGGTGGAATTTTCATGATGACAAAGTTTGTTTACTTGTTTTAGTATCGGATTTATTTGAAGAGACAATATCACTTTTCCAATAAAGTATTAAAAAATATCATTATCCAAAATAGCCATAAGCTCAACTAATTATGTATCCACAAAAGCTCGTAAAGTGGAAATTAAAATGTTCTTTTACCACCAGTGGATTGACAAATTTGTCTTACATGTTGCCTATAATCTCGTCTGTCGAATTACGTCAAATATGTTTTTTTTTTTACCAATCGCCGACTTGTCGACAGTTAAAAACGAAATAGATATGGATGTACATGTATTACTAAACAATTTAGACGCACAAGTGAGCACATGCGATCGCCGATCAAACCGCTCACCACAAAAAGATTGGATTGCGCCTAATTTTATAATTTCAAATAATTTCAAAACACTTGAATAGTAATTTTCAAATTATTCTGGTATTCACTTTAATAAGGACGCGTGATGTCTGATAGTGCCGTGACCCCGCCTGTCCCCAATGTTTTAAATGTATTCGTGCGAGTTTTCTCATCTTATGAGCTCTTTAAACAATTATATACCACTTGTCGACAGTTAAAAACGAAATAGATATGGATGTACATGTATTACTAAACAATTTAGACGCACAAGTGAGCACATGCGATCGCCGATCAAACCGCTCACCACAAAAAGATTGGATTGCGCCTAATTTTATAATTTAAAATAATTTCAAAACACTTGAATAGTAATTTTCAAATTATTCTGGTATTCACTTTAATAAGGACGCGTGATGTCTGATAGTGCCGTGACCCCGCCTGTCCCCAATGTTTTAAATGTATTCGTGCGAGTTTTCTCATCTTATGAGCTCTTTAAACAATTATATACCACTTCTTGATACTTCTTGTAGACTTTTTCGGTTTATTTCAATTCAATGTTGGTCATTTTTAAATTCCTGGCGTTTGTTGATCTTATCAAGTGCAAGTGGGAGTTTAATGAAATCATAAATTTCAAATCTTAATGGATGTCTTTCAAACAAAAAACTCTTTAAGATGTAGCTTTGCCGACTTTGAATTTTAGATGATAGTTGTGTACTGAATTATTTCAGACTAATTTAAATTATATCAGAAATTCGTTCCGTTTACTCAACTTCGTCATGCGTGCGTGCCTGGAATTTTACGTCTACTTCCACCAAAGGTGATATCGTAGACAAGTGTTTCCTAAGAAACTTGCCAGAGGAAGCCACAAAGTAGGCTTGATGCAGCTTATTTGGGTAAGACATAGTGTCTTTAGGGAAGCGCCCAGGGTATATTTCATCGATTCGTCGAAAGGAGAGACTCCGGGTGTAAGAACAGAAAGAATGGCGAGCCATAATGCTAAGGTGTTTGGTTTGACTGTCGGCCGCGCCCCATGGCCCGGCGCCTGTCCGACCTAGGTTCAGAGATGTGATAAGGTAAATTTAGGTTTGACTGTCAGCCGGACCCTAGGGCCCGCCGCCTGTCCGACCTAGAACTTGTCATGGTCCACACACATTTATATTTAGGACACGTTCAATAATGTACAGATTGTGATTGGTCAACTCTTGGTCAACCTACTAATAAAAACCTGCCTTACCAAATTTCTGCAAAATCTTTTGACTATCGAGACTTTTGTTTGGTTGTCTTATCGAGGTATTATTATTCTGTCATCCCAGGCCCAAAACGCGCTGCAGATGTTTAATCTAATTTGCTCGCTCTTTTTCTGATATTATGGCACAGCCAGTTCTTTTTTAAGAATAGTTGAGAGCGGATTTCCTCTCACAGTCTAATAAAAGCAACCCCTTCTTCACAGGAATTGACAGTGGACTGAAAATCTTGTGTGTGGCCGTTACCCCTCTCTTCAGTCGGTAACAACGCTGTCCTTCAATGGACATTCTGCAAACAAACAATTATCTCTGCCCTACTTGGCCGTCATTTTGAGAAATTAGTATTCTATACTCTTCAAAAAAAGTAGGGGATATTCAGAAAAAAACCCTGCGGAAATGCATTGCTATTTTTATTAGAGGTAACCAGTGTATGTTAATAACAGGCCAATTGCCTACACATGAACATAAACAGTTCATGTGGGCGGCTTATATGACGGCCCATTTCACTCACAAAGAGATACACTGTCAAAACTGAAAATGGGCGTTTTTGGTTTTTGTCTTAATAATGAGTAATTGCTCCACCAATCCTGAGACATTCAGGAATTCGTCGTGGCATGCTCCTAACCAACCGTCCAATTACGATTTGGGGCAATCTGACCCACTACTCCTGCAGTGCCACGGCCAATTCTTGAAGTGTTGTCGGTTGACGTTGACTTCTCCCGATCATGTCCCAGACATGCTCTATAGGGAAAAGGTCAGGACTCATGGATGACAAAGGCATATGGACAATATGGTGACGCTGGAGGTAGTCATTCACGACACGTTGACGTCGACGAACACGTCTCCCGATCAGATTAAACGTAACACACTAAAAGCAAAGATACGCTTAACAGTAAATCTTATGCAAGAACCGATAGGAAAGCAAACATGGATAGGATAAACCATGTCAAATTTGACATGAACCCCTCCCACGTGTATGGCGCTATTGCGTGTCGCATGTGCAGCTCAGCGGTTCTGTTGGGGCGATAAGTTCTTCATCTGTGAGCATACTCTCAAAGCATATCAAGTATCCATGACTATTTATCATATCACAACCTGCATAGGTATTTGCATTTCAATATCCCCTACTTTTTTTGAAGAGTATATTTTGTATAGTGGTTCTAACAAAGTATACTTTGTGTTTCGACTAAAATCGTGGATTCAGAACTTACAATGTTGATCAACTAGCTTCGTGTCTGTTCTCAATCAGAGGGGGATCACGTGGCTACGTGGGTAAGACGCTGGCTCGCTAGCCCGGAGGTCGGGTGTTCGATCCCTGCATTAGCCGAGAAAGTTCACCCAGATTTTCCGGCGTGGTTCCCCCTTGTCAGTGATGCAGGACGGAGGGCCTGACAAGGACAGCTGTCTAGTCCTTCGGATGAGACGAAAAACCGAGGTCCCGTGTATACATTGGAATGCACGTAAAAGATCCCTTGGCAGTTGGAATTCGATATGAGAGTTAGGCCATAGTGCCGCTGCCCGGGCAAAATTTCCCTCATAGCAAACTGTATGGCGTATGCCCGTCTTCATTAGCCCAGTATAGGAGCAGAACAGTAGGACGATAAAATCCCATTTCATTTCATTTCTCAATCAGAGCTTATTGTAGACAGACAACATAACTTTCGTATGTTCACTGAAGCGACGTAATAACACCTTATTTTAGTTTGCCACATTGTGGCCCCATTGGGTATAGTTATATATATATTTTTTACCGTAGTGTTCAGGTAGATCAGTCTAGCGCTGTTGAATCCAATTTAAACCTTAGTTCATCGCGACCCAATGAGTTTCTGTCGTACGATTCGATATTAGTTTATAAATTATTGAAGGGATAATATTGTGAGTAATTGAAGATAAACATCAATAACGAAAATATCCACAAAACCATGAATGTGGCATCCATATACTAGTACTCTTCAACACTCATCTATATTATATATATAATAGATAATGTTTGTTGTTCCCCGCCTTTCGAAGAAAGCAGGGGACTATTAAAATGGGTCTGTCCGTCTGTCTGTCCGTCACACTTTTGAGGACACAATAACTCTTCTCCTAATTGAACTAGAATGTTCAAACTTGGTGTAGGTTTTTATTAGGTGAATGCCTTGATGGAGTTTTGTAGCACTATACAGTGCTATGAGTCGCTAGTTAGATATCGAAAGCCCACCTGTCAAAAACTCCCCGCATCCAATTCTCTCCTCTGCTACATATTTTATTAGCCTCGTGATCGTCCAGTATTGTCTCTGGTTATATCTGTAATTCTCTACTGGTTAGGACTCAACATTGTGCATTTCGCAGCTTTCTCAGTTTTAGGTTACAGGAATAACAATACCACAGTTTGTGTCTACATTTTATGTCAAGCACTGGATACATAGGTTACAAGGACGGGACGGGGGGGGGGGGGGGTACGGTGGCTAAGTGGGTAAGACGCTGGCTCGCTAGCCTGGAGGTAGGGTGTTCGATCCCTGCATTGGCCGATCCCTGCATTGGCCGAGAAATTTCATCCAGATTTTCCGGCGTGGTTCCCCCTTGTCAGGGATGCAAGACGGGGGCCTGACAAGGACAGCTATCTAGTGGGGATGGGACGAAAAATCGAGGCCCCGTGTACACATTGACGTGCACATAAAAGATCCCTTGACAGTTGGAATTCGATATAAGAGTAGGCCGTAGTGCCGCTGTCTGGGCAAAATTTCCCTCATAACACACTGTTTGGTCGCCGGCGTAAAATATTCGGCCGAAAATATCTGACGGGCGACCGATAAGGCGAATGGTTCGCCTAGCAGAATCGTCGTCGCCGTAAACGGGAACACCGGCGATTTTTACGAGAGATTTTAAAAATCGGCGCGTTCGGGCGTAGGGCTAGTTGAACAATCCTGTTAAGTTTTAAAAAAACAATTGTGGACGATCGAGCGAACAGAGGTGACGGCCATTTACTTTCACGTGAAATGTTGGCGCTTAAAAGTGAAAACCCTTCAAACCAGCTCCCTCTTTTTAGATCTGTCTTTGTTTCCACCAATTCTTGACTTTGTTTAATGTTACTATTTTGCGTATTGATTAATCTTAATAATAAAATAGTTATAAATAAAAACCTAAACATGTCTTAAATGTTTGGAGAGTGCTAGTATTTGTACAGTTCATTCTAGCCAAGTATAGTTACAAAGCCAAGTTGGCGATATATTTAGATTATGACGTTGCTTTATGAATCATACTAGCCGTTAACCCGTCTAACATGGGTATAGCCATGAGGCGGAAGTAGCATAACTCCGAAACCACGGTTCGAGCCAAATTTCAGTCTCGCGACAGCCCTAGAGTAACCGCCAATCCTGAACAGGCAGACAGACAAACAAACGACAGTCACCAAAATTAGTATAGATTATGTGGCTTCAAACAGTGTAAGAAAGTGTTATTTTTGACTTGTAAGCATACCAGATTCTCTTTGGTCACCAGGAGTGCCACAAAATTTTAGAGCGACATCATCGACATTATTATGTCACGGTTAGTTTTACAAATGCTGGCACTATCACTATTTTTCTAGACGTGACGGTGAATTTGAAGTATGATACTGGCTCTTCAACCAATAGGTCGATCCCGATGTTGGCAGAGAAAAATCCTCGCGATTTTCCAATCTGGCTTCCTCTTGAATGCAGAACAAGGAAAAGTGTATAATCCTTTTGGTGAGACAAAAGACCACCATCTCATGTATACCATTGTCAGCACGTTGGAAATAAGTCGTAGTGACGGATTTATTTTTGAAAATAAATTGACTTTTTCCGATCAGTCTTGAGATTGTTAGATAGTTAAGGATAAGTTTCTGAGATCAAGTCTCAACTGCCCAACCGGCCCATCTGAGAACCAGCAGCGGCGACGGTCATCCAGTGCCCGGCGACCCCTGATCCGTCACACTGCATATTGTTTGCCTGTTTTCATTATCCCGGTTTGTGCAAGACAAGCGCGAGAGCGAAATGGGGTTTAACATTCACTGGACACATAATCGTCCAATTTTATATGGGTCTTTAGCAGTGGGGGAAATCGGAGGACCCGGAGAAAACCCACGTGGTTGGACAGGCAACCCTACTCCTTGACTCAATGGGAGACATTATGACCTATAGCGAGCACGCATTAAACCATTCGGTCACACCCCAACCCGGTTTCCGTTTTATAAAAACAATTATATATGTAATCGCCCTTAATCAGACATAAACGTACAATTTAATAATGTATCTGTTATACATCGCCTTGGGATTATTTCATAAACTTGTTTTGATGCTTGATTTAGTATAATAAAAAAGGCGTCGTATCGTGAAACCAGATAACCGATTTATTATAAACATAATAAAGTCGCACGGATCTAAGAATTTTTGGACTGGTGGAGTGTTTGGAGTTTGCTTCAATATGCAAAGAAACGGCGTATTTACTTGTTCGAAAGTTTCAACTCAAAATTCCGAAATATGCAAATCAAACATCGTTACTTTAAACATGCATTATGCAAGAGCTTAATCTGCCTATTGCAGGTCTTTCTTTAGGCCTGAAATGTTTTCTAAAGTATTAATTAGACATTAATTATCTGATCCAGGCCTTAATCAACTCTCGATGGCATCAGATTTCTCCGATATTAAATAGATTAGAATACTTTGTTTTAATCAAATATGGAGGACCGAGACTTAGCTTCGATCAACCAGTACGGTGGTTGAAATTATTGTTGCCCGTCTGTCAATCCTTCAAAGGCTAATATCTTCGCTTGCAATAGAGTAATTTGAATGAAATTTTCAAATTATTCATTTTACATCATCTACGTTCGAACTATTATAGCAAGAATGGCTAGTTCTTTATCTAAATCTTACATAATGTATCTTTAACTATCACGTGTATTTGAAGAGAACTAGAAAGATTGATTCATTATATTATTATAACCATCTACAAACCCCTACATTTATCAAATACTGTAAATGTCTATAGAGGTTATTTAAGTTCTCTGACGGTGTTCTGCTTAATGTATTGAAGTTGTTACGTACAAATGGATGACCACTAGATTTGGGCTAATTAGGTACCTTACAAGATTCCCCGAATTTATTAGACTGACTCAGTGACAGTTCCTGTCACCATACATTTCTGAAAATATGGGATATATTACTGTTGTCTCGTTTCGCTAAAAATGACACACTATTGCGTTAATAGGCAGGCATTATATAGTAAGAGTCTCTGGCCATATGGTTTAGTATAGATTTATGGAAAACCAAATGGGACAATATTCATGATTCTTGTTTCTACATTCCAGTTTGAACATTTTAGACATGAACGCAACATTCTAAACTAATGATTCTTGTTTCTACATTCTTATGTCAACATTTCATGCACAAAATCAACATTTTAAACAAAAAATTGACTTTATGTTTCATTTTCGGCGTTTTATCGGTAACTTTTATATATCATTAAATATTAAAATTAAAAAATAATTTCTTAATTTTACACGACAAAGAAATCAATTAATTGGTTTCTGAAAGTATCAAAAAGAATTCTGGAATCTGAACTCTTATGAAAATATTTTCTACGAGTGGAAGTGGGCCCCTGTTGTGTTTACAGTACACGTAATTAGTTGCATGAAACAGAAATTAAGCTCGAGATATAATAACAATACAAATAACTTTTATAATTTAAACAGCTAGAAAAATTAGGACAAAGGCCTTTCTTACATATTCGCTGTTATTTGTTTACTTGTTCATATGTTTACAAATTACTTAATTAGACCTACACGTGTTTCGAATATGGCAAAAATGGATGATAATGCTGTGTTCTAAATGGAATCTATTCACTGTTATTTGTTTACTTTTTGATATTAACTATAACTATAGGATAGTGTTTGCAAATTAGACCTACGCGTGTTTCGAGTGGAAAAATCTACTTTTGATTTCTAATCTATAGTCTGTATCAATGTTGTACACATGCGCTAACGCCCTCTGGTGTAATAATGTTGATAATTCATTATATTTTTCTGGACATTTTCATTTCAAGATTTTAACTTCAAGACTTTTTGAAACGTAGAAAATATTTTCATAAGAGTTCAAATTCCAGATTTTTTTTAGATACTTTCAGAAACCAAAGAATTGATTTCTTTGTCGTGTAAAATTAAGAAATTATTTTTTAATTTTAATATTTAATGATATATAAAAGTTACCGATAAAACGCCGAAAATGAAACATAAAGTCAATTTTTTGTTTAAAATGTTGATTTTGTGCATGAAATGTTGACATAAGAATGTACAAACAAGAATCATTAGTTTAGAATGTTGCGTTCGTGTCTAAAATGTTCAAACTGGAATGTAGAAACAAGAATCATGAATATTGTCCCATTTGGTCTTCTATATAGATTAGCCCAATTTTATAAAATAAGGAGCGCGATTAAGGTTCTTTTAAACATCTTGTGGTTTTCTCAGAAGGACGTACAAACAGCCTCTGGCTCGAGGCTGGGATGGAGATCATCATACACCGTTCCTAGAGAGATTTACCATTAGCCGTTAGGTCTGACTTCTAGGCCTGTTAAACCCAGACAGTAGGTATTATAATAACACTTTATTTCGTGTATAAACGAGGACTTTATAACAGCACAGGTTCCCCGGGTGTTATCTGCTTAAAAAAGTACACAACGTAAAAAGTCTGATGGGATGCATTTACACACAATAGTGTCACATTTGTGTTTTTAGGTTGCCGTGGCACAGGATAAGTGTCACCATAGTGTCACAAGATACATTAATTGACTGGATTACTGATGCATGTTTTCACTGTCTCAAAAAAACAACCCATATTAACGAGAGAAAAACATGTTTTATTTACCTATACATGTGTATGCGAACAGAAAAAGAAAAATTGCTTATGCGCGTGTTAAAAATACGCAAATATCGACATTGTTTACAGTAGCGTGTGGGACATCCCATCAAAAAGTGAATTTAGAATTAAGGTTAGTGAAATTTCAAATTATCACTGTAACGTTGTTATACAAGGTACCCTACTTAATTTGAATAAAAAGTTTATTTCATCTGATTTTATACATCGCCTGGGGATTATTACATAAACTGTTTTTAACACCCGATTTAATAGATAAATACAGAAGGCACTGTATCGTGAAACCAGAGACAAAACCCAATAGATCGTCATTGATTGTAAACATAATAAATACCTCAAGGGTCCTTTAGATATGCAAACAAAACGTCGAAATGTGGCGTTTTTAATTAGTTTGAAAGTTTCAACTTAAAAATTTTGAGCAGTAAGATATAGTGATCGCCAAAACAGCTTAAAGGAGGCAAGGCTCTCTCAATATCATCCACAGACTTGGACATTGCAAACACGACTTATTGGTCAATTTAAATCAACATGGACTTCTGATATCCGATATTTAAAGAAATGAAATGAAATGAAATGGGGTTTAACGTCCTACTGTTCTGCTCCGAACTGGGCATTTTAAATTTGACCCACCAATCGCGTGTCAGGATGCTTTCGGGTGCCATTTATAATGAAGCGACTCGATGAATGAGACTAACCATATCCCACAGGAGAATACTACCGGTATAGACTGGAATAACCAGACGCCAGAGGCGCCATTCAATTTTGACTCTTCGCGTATTTCGCCGAACATAATTGATTATAATTCAGTTTATATACATTCATATTACATTGTTACATGCGTTGCGACCCATTTGTGTCCATTTCTAGGTGCCAATGAATATAGATTTAGCTCCTTTAAAGAGGTTACGTAACTCTTATAGAACGATGCGGCTATTCGATATCGTTTATATAGACTTTACCCAGCCGTGGTATTTGTTTTAAGAGAAATATAACAGATCTCAGAATAGAAATGGACCGGCACCATCTCTCTGAAAACGTCAAAGTCTACATCAGGTTACGTAGTCTAACGGGTGTTCTGTTTCAGTCTCACAAAAAAAAATTCTTGTAAGAGGATTAATCGATTTACATGGTTTATACATTGTCGAACGCAATCCGTGCAGTTACGAGTGTCGTATTCACACCCTGATTAAATCGCTAGGTTTTCTTTACTAGATAAAAGTCCCAATTATTCATTCATGATTTGTTGACCTATTTCTTTGATATGAATCTGAAAAGAAAAAGAAAAGATTGATTCGTGGGTATGTTTAACGTAGCAATCAGTTTGTTGTATTAATTTATAAAAACAAGCGACGTTCAGTCTTTGCATGGAACCAAAAAAAACTATATTATTATAACCATCTACAAACCTCGGTTCTACATTTATCAAAGACGTTTGTGATTAATCGATTTACACAATGTTTATTGTCGATACAAGTCACGTTAATTCTTTCATGGTCTGTATGGCTATTTCTTTACTAAACTAAATAAACACGTTAGTGGAACAAGTACAATTGTAGCCAACTATGGGCCAGGAAACGAGCGGGACGCCGTCACCACCATCTTGGAATTGTGATGTCATATGAAAAACCGGAGCCCCTCCAAGACGGCGGAAAAGTCGGTCTAATGCAAATATGTAATGGGACCGTTTCCATCGGGCGAAATCGCGTACATGTAATACAGGCATTGGGCTTTTTTCAAAGAGTGCTAACCTCAAGAAGAAAAACACATAGATATTCGTGAGAGAAAAAACATCTTTCATGTATCTGTACATGTGTATTTGAAAAGAAACAGACAAAAATATGGACATTATATTTACGTTATTAGTTTTATTACTGTGTCATATTCAAACAAATAAACATGAAACACAGAAGCAATGTTTTCATAAGTCGTCATGCATTCTTATTTTATTAGTATGACACGTTTTTGTTCTATTATAAACAAAAAAAACAAAACATTTTTTACACGGGTGTAGATCTACACGGGTGTAGATCGTTTTTAAAGGCGCATAAATTCCATTTTTTCAACAAAAAATCTTATGAAACTATTTGGTAAAAAAACATTTTTTTATAAAATTAATAAACAGTGAAATAAAAATTAATCCGATAGGGGATTATTGAAAGAGGTTTGATGTAAAAAAAAACAAAAAAACAAAAAAACTTTATCTTAAAGGAGCTAATTCTCTATTCTTTGGCACCTAGAAATGGACATAAATGGGTCGCAACGCATAATAATGTAATATGAATGTATATAAATTGATTTACATTCAATCGTTTCTGTTTTTACTGTAATTTATAATCACTTGTGTTCGGCGAAATATGCGAAGTGTTCAAATTGAATGGCAAGTCTTTGGGATCTGATTATTCCCGTCTACACTGGTAGTATTCTCCTCTGGGGTATGTTTAGCCTCTTTCATCGAAACGCTTCATTACAAATGGCACACGAATGCATTCTGGCACGCGATTCGTGTGTCAATTTTAATTTATTTCTTTTTTTTTTTGTCTTAAATATCCGATATCAGAAGCCCATCTTTTCACGGTAAGATAACAACACCAATGTTGATTTCAATTGACCAATAGGTCGTGTTTGCAATGCCGAAGACTGTGGGTGATATTGAGTTAAAGACTTGGCTACTTTAAGATCGAGTTAATACGTGCACGAACAAACAACGATGGCGATATATGATATGTTAAGACTTGTATCATACAGTTAATATAAATAATTACAATCAATAAAAACTATAATTATTATAAAAGTAAATATACCGAGATCAATACAAAAGAAAACTGTCGGCTATGAACCAGGAAATGAAATAAGTAAAATTATTCTAACCAACCAGCATGATCGAAAGTATATTGTGGCTACCACAGAAAATCTTGATTTTGATCGATTTAATTTTTATACTTCGCGGAACAAAGTTAAGATACATTCACCTTATCGGGAAATTATATTCAAAGTGTCGAATATTGGTATACACGGAAAGTAGAGACACTCGATACAAGATTCCTTGAAAAACGCCGATTGGGCGACCACTGGACAAAAATGAGAGGGTGTCACAAACCAACAACCTGTCTCCTTGAGTGCTTCATATGTTTTGACCCAATGTCTAACGGTTGTGAAAACATTGAGAGAGTCCAGTAGATTCTTAAACAACGGGAAAAGAAATTGGTAGAGGATATTCGTAGAATTTACTTAGGCTTCGGTTATGGTAAATGGACAGCGACTAACGACAAATACAATATGTGATATTCCCTCCAACAAAGCTTATTAAAGCCTTAGTTGCATTTCTTAAAGGTCATGTTTAATATTATGTTAAAACAAACCCTTTGAACCCATGGAATCTATACATAATTTTATTAATTCTTTAATTCAATATTGTTAGTATGGAAATTGGCAAATACATCATTGTCGAGTTGAAACATCAACGTTGAGCTTTCCCAATAACATGGAGCGTATAGAAACAAGGGAAATAATTTTATTATTTCCGGTGTTATTACTTTTTTTATACGCCGTTCACATTTGTATGTGGACACTCTACATGTGACAATTTTAATCTTAATTTGACGAAACTTGAAATGTAGGGTTTTTCCCAAAAGATCTCGGTTCCTGTCGGTATGGATTATGTCCCCTGATTGTACGAAAAATCACGTTTTTAGCTCGTGGACACTCTAGAGGTCACAATTTTTATCCGATTTAAAAAAAAGTTCAAATATATCAATGACGGTTGAGTTCGAATTTCGCGAAAATTGGACAGAAACTGTCCGACAATTTGACCGGTCATGGTTGTGAACACTCTAGAAATCACAATTTTGATCCGATCAGTTCCTTTCGATATTCGCGCATATCGGACCGTAATATCCTGGATTATGGCCCTTGATTGTTGGAATATTCTCCAACCTTCCAAGGTTTTAGATAGTGTCATACCACTACTACCGCATAAAAAGGGGATGATCATTCAGCTTGATCACTAGCAGCACTTCTCTTTTTGGGAATACAGCACTTTTATCCTGAAGACTGCCACAGGCTTTGTAAAACAATTATTCTGAAACATTAGTTTCAATTTAATTGTACGCAAGTACCGGAATCAAAGATGGCATTTTAATGAAATTGTTAATGGTATTAACTTTAGAAAATATTAAACCAAAACAGTAACGGAGTGTCAGTTTGGTTATCGTTACTTTTATCGATTGATTCGTTGAGAAAAGTATGGTGGACGTCGGTCACCGACTTCATCTACACGTAACGTTAACATTTTAAAATTGTGTTTTAAAAGTCAACATTAGATACATTCCCGCGTACAAACTTTGTGATTTGATGATATATTTGGACTAAAAACGTATTCAAAGTAACCAATCTATCACAAATTTGCTTCAATTCCCTCTCGAAACTGTGTATTCACCGGGGATACCTATAGCTATAAGTAAGCTGTTGTTAGACGCAATCAATGGCTGTCAACTTAGCTTCATTGTGGGAGGGGCCATTTTTCAGAATGTATTTATCATTACTTACTGTACATTTACCATACAAACATATTGAGGCCTATGGATATTGAACTGGCAATGCAATCAAATGGATTTTCTGAAATGACATTCTTAAATTAATTTCATGGGCGTCAACATCTTGTTTTAGTATGGTGGACGTCGGTCACCGACTTCATCTACACGTAACGTTAACATTTTAAAATTGTGTTTTAAAAGTCAACATTAGATACATTCCCGCGTACAAACATTGTGATTTGATGATATATTTGGACTAAAAACGTATTCAAAGTAACCAATCTATCACAAATTTGCTTCAATTCCCTCTCAAAACTGTGTATTCACCGGGGATACCTATAGCTATAAGTAAGCTGTTGTTAGACGCAATCAATGTCTGTCAACTTAGCTTCATTGTGGGAGGGGCCATTTTTCAGAATGTATTTATCATTACTTACTGTACATTTACCATACAAACATATTGAGGCCTATGGATATTGAACTGGCAATGCAATCAAATGGATTTTCTGAAATGACATTCTTAAATTAATTTCATGGGCGTCAACATCTTGTTTTAGGACTAGTTACCTCCCTTAGACTTTGTTTATGATAATGTAAAAGACTGGATAATCTAGCCAATGATTTATTATTTTCAAATGTTGACAACACATCCAGACTAATATTCGTAGAATATTTCTCTGGATGATAGACTATAAGATTCCGGAAGTGGTGCAAAAAAAATGGAAGTCATTGATGCATTTATTATTACCGACTGGGATAGAGTACGGTGGCCTTTTAGTGCCATACGTTGATTTATACCTTTTTCTTGTAATTTACCCCATATGAGAAATCGCAGTGAAAACTATTCTCGGCGGTGTAAACGTTTTCTCCGCGGTTTAAAGTTTTCTCCGCAGTGTAAACTTTTTCTCCGCTGTTTAAAGTTTTCTCCGCGGTATAAACCTTTTCTCCGCGCTGTAAACCATATCTACGAAGTGTAAACCTTTTCTCTGCGATGTAATCCTTTTCTTTGTAGCCTCTTCTCCGCGGTGAAAACCTTTTCTCCGCGGTGTAAACCCTTTCTCCGCGGTGTAAACCCTTTCTCCCCGGTATAAAGTGTTCTCCGCGATGTAAACGTTTTCACTGTGGCCTTTTGTCCGCGGTGTAAGTCTTTTCTCCGCGGTATTAAGTTTCTCCGCGGTGTAAAGTTTTCTCCGCGGCGTAAACCTTTTCTCCGCGGTATAAACCTTTTCTTCCGCTGAGAAAAGGTTTATCATGTTTTTTTTTTATTTATCATAGTTTTCACTGCGATTTTTCATATGAGGTAAATTAAAAGAAAAGGGGTATAAATCAACGTATGGCAGTAAAAGGTCACCGTAGTAGAGAGCGGGAAGATCTGTAAAACGGATGACTTACAGCTTATTGATAATTCCAAATTTGATTAATTTTGTACTTATATTTTACACGATAGTTGTAGATTATATACACCAATGTCCATATAAAATATATAACTTAGATAACTATAGGCTACTGCTACTGTCCTAGTTTCATTTTTTCAATCATCGCCAACCCATTGCTTTATTGGTGTTGATAATGTTGGTCCTAAAACGCTTGCAAACTTTTTGTCTGTTTGGTTTGTTTACAAAAAAGCATGCCATGCTCGAATGTATCTATATATTTCTTAAGTACATCAAAAAACTTGTTATCAATATACAGACCAAATATCGTGTGGAATTACTTGTTTACTTTACATTAATTGTGTTAGGATTAGCAAGTAGACAAAATATTATGTTTTCTAGTTCTGTTCAGAAACAAAATATTGCATTGTGATTAAATGAAATAATCAAAACACTGTAAATCAATGATAAAGTGATAATATCCATCGTACTAATTAAGCCTTTCATTTCCCGTGACGGTAGATTTCTGTCAATTTATATTGTCAAAGACTACATCCTTTACTTATTTCTAAGGACGTCAATTACTATTATTTTATGCTCCCTAGTTCGAGATCTGGCCTTAAGGATAAGGGTTTGTTTACATACATTTTATCCTCGGCACTGATGTGTAGATATTAATTTGTTTGGTGAATGGTAAAACTGTCATCTGCCACAGAGTTGTCTAACGCGTTTGTCGTTAGTAAATCCTACTCAGAAGTCGGAAGGTTACTCAAATTGAGTTTCTGGGCGCTCTCTACACTCCTCTCAACTGTCAACGTAATCAGGGTATTGTCATGCAGCGCACTTGCTACTGTAACTTTTTTTTAAATATAAAATATGGCCATAGATTTTATCAAAGAAAGCCACGCAATGTGCGAAATGCGCCCACACAGCAGATTTGCCTCAACTAAAAAGAATAATTGTAGCCTCTAGTTTTTCGAAAAATGGGCGCTGAAAGCTGAATGTCATTTTTTCTTAACACCAAATTAGAAAATAATCTATAGGCTCTATCACGCTCACAAGACAACTTTTATACATTTTTCGTTAAATGAAGGGTCATAACTCTATTACAATATATGTCCACATTAACATATGGGCCAGGGGTAGAAATGGTATCAAATATTTTTAAAAGTTGAACGGTTGCTTCCAGTAATAATTACAAATTTTAACCACTAGATACATTTGTCTTTCTGGATTTTGTGTTTAGCCATTTACGTGCCTTTCACGAAATTTTTTCCGACAACTTGAAGAGTCTAAAAATTTAGACTGCTGCTGCTGCTGTTACTACTACTACTAGCCTACTACTTTGCCATGAGTATTGATTTAAAATGTTTAAAAAAATTAATCTCAAAATGTATCTACTACTGTTCTTTGCCATGAGTATTGATTTAAAAGGTTTAAAAGATTCAAACTCAAAATGGATCTTAAATATTCTGTTTGTATGGTAGGCTAAGTTACCATAGCTACGCCTCGTATCACTAAGATGGGTTGTTGTGGTTGAAGAGTCTGTTCTTGTAACAGTAGATACATTACAAAATTTAAACATTTCAACCCCCACCCCCAAACAAAAGGAACAACTGGAAATACAAATAATAAAATCCCAAACGACAAAGCGTATAAAACCAAAAGTGTAAGTACATGTACTTTAATAATATGAACATCACTAAATAATTCAAATTAAATTTGGAAGCTCAAATTCCTATAGATTTTATAAATAAAAAGTTGTGTGGCAAAACAGGTTTGAAAACATCGGCCATTGTTAAAATATTTGTACAATATAATAATATAGTAATTCAAAGTACGGTGTTTATTTCAACAGTTTCTTTTACTTTAGTGATGAAATATTCCGTTTGTTTTTACAGTATATGGTCATTGATCTATTACGATAAGAAAAATAAAACATTTGTTCATACAAAAATTAGTAAGTTAAAGAGGGAAATATCCCGAGAGAGGGACACTAGTTGCTAGAATAAATAGACCATGAATTATTTTGATTGATTGTGTATGAGACAGACTAATGGCTTTGAAATAATGATCTATCAATAATATTATATTATTTTGACCCATATCCATGAAGCACCACTAGGGCTATTATGGAACCAATGGGAAAATGTCGCCCGAATCGTGACGATAAAACCCACAGTAAGGTTGGTATTGCAGTGACAACAGGCAATGTTTTTAAGTTCCATAAAAGATGCACTGTGTACGATGTAAATAACGGACTGACAGTTCTCACAAATAATTTTATAATAAATAAGGGAAAGGGAATTTATTGAAATACTGAGTCAAGTTACTCCATTCTGATTAGAGTTATATTGAAGAATAGTGTAGTCTCGATTTTCATTGCTACCGTTTCCTTGTTACGATAATAAGACTCGATTATCCATTTTTATACCCCCACATTTTCATGTGGACGTATATTGTCGTCGCCCATGTACAATTATGACCCTTGATTGTACGAAAAAATCGAGTTTTTAGCTAGAGGTTCCTCTAGAAGTCACAATATTATCCAATTTAAAAACAAAATGTTCGAATATATCACCGTTACACCATAATGTAGGTTGAGTTTAAATTTCGTGAAAATGGGACCAAAACTTTCGGCCCATCGTACGCAAATTACTGTAAAAATATGGTATAACAAGGTTGTGGGCCCTTTAGAGGTTACAATTTTCATCCGATTTTGATGAAACCAAAGGATCTTGATTCCTTTCGATATTCGTGCATATCAGGCTAACTTTTTGGATTATGACCCCTGATTGTACGAAAAATCGTGTTTTTTAGCTTGTGGATTCTCTAGAGGTCACAAGTGTTATCCGATTTTAAAATGAAGGTTGGATTCGAATTTCGGGAAACGAAACGAAACTGCCCTACAAAACGGCCGCTCTTTGTACGCAAATTGTTTAAAAGTATGTAATACGAAGGATGTTGGCCCTCTAGAGGACACAATGTTTATCCAATTTTGATGAAACTTAAATATATCTTTATATCCCAAAGATCTCGGTCCCTTCCGATATTTGCGCATTTCAGACCTGATTGTGCGAAAAATCGCTTGTTCTCTATCCATCGCTTTCAAAATGTTGGCGTATCTTGCCTGGCAACCGCTGGTTAAACTAAATTATTAAATGGCGATCGTGTTTCAATGCGTTCAATTCACAATCATCATCTAGAGAGCTGATCTTGGGCTTGCCATGTGGATAAATACATTTGAAGCCAAAAGATAGATCTGCCAATAGGTAGAGTTAGCTCTTACATAATGCACCTTTAACGATTAACGTTTCCCCTTGTCAGTGTGAGGCAGTATCGAGTGTCAGGATGGGCGTAAAACCGGGATCCACATGTGCATTGGTTGATGTGCCCCTAAAAGACCCCATGACAGTAAGAATTCGACAAAACGGAAACGCCAATCCATAAAAGAAATTTATTCAGTCCATTTATCAAAACATGAAGACATTCCTGCGCATGCCTATTCCTTGACGCGTGAAAATGAATAAACTGTTCCATTAATTTTCTATCGTGACTTCCAGTTCGTTTAAATTGTACTTCTCTTTCATATAATGGCAAAGGAATAACAAAAAAGGAGACTGTGAGCCATTTTTTACAAACTGATTCATTTACATGAAAGCTACAATTTGTCTTCTTTGATTAAATATTCTTCACTTAACACAAAATCAATTAAATAGCCGTTAGGTAGATTTATAACTATAGATAACATCACGATGATGAATACTCACTGTGTCTGACAAAATAACATTTAATTATATTTTGCTATAAAGTTTGTCTAGAATTACAAAAAAAATAACCCATAGGAATGTTTTAATTGCGCCAATTCTATACCATTATTTGTTTGTAGTTGGTGTGATTGTATTTACTCGAAATTGATTGAAGACAAATTGTTATAAAAAAAATATATAATGACTAGCAGGATACCCGGAAACCGGAAGTGGTAGACTAACGCCACCTGGCCTTGTTACTCCCCGGTCGGAGCTACCCCTATACCCCAAATTTCAGACTCGGGGAAGACCTAGTGTAGCCGCCAACCCGCTTCGCTCGGGGGTCATAACTCCGAAACCGGAAGTGGTAGACTAACGCCATCTGGCCTATGTTACTCCCCGGTCCGAGCTACCCCTATACACCAAATTTCAGACTCGGGGCAGACCTAGTGTAGCCGCCAACCCCGAACAGACAGACAAACAGACAAACGACAGTCACAAATATTAGTATAATAAGATAGATTTATTATAAAAGGTAAAATGTTATTGTTCAAATGGATGAAATGGGGTTTAACGTCTTACTTTTAAGGAGCGACCAGAGCAAATGAAGACGTACATACGGCATGCACTGTGCTATGCCTATACCATACTAAACTTACGCTGTCTACAACAGACACTAAGGTAGTTGGTCGACATTTTGAGTCCTAAATCGACGATTTTAGTCGAAAACATGAAGTATACTTGGAGAATTTTTAGAAGTATTTATTCCGCTTTCATTTGATAAAATTGAAAAGGTTTAATTAGTCTTTGTGTGTGTGATTGATGTGGAACTGAGAGGAATCGTATTGGAATAGAGTATATTACTTTTTGGATATGGCGGCCATTCAGGGCAGAGAACTATTCTCGAAGTAGATTGTTCTCTGTGTGCAGAGGGTGGTGCCTATATATGAGTGAAATTTAGATAGAACCCTGGACAAGATAGATACAACAACTATCGCGACTCCCGTAATTGTTCAAACTGAAAATAGGGGCGTGTCCAAAGTGTGTGTGTGTTGGGGGTGGGGGCAAACCCCGCCCTGCTCTGCTACATAAAAAAAATTGTTAAACAATACTTTATGAGAAAAGTGTAACGATCGTGTGCTTTGTCCTTTATCATCCGATGGCGGGATGGGATTGGCATTTAAGGCGCGAAATAATGATATAGACATGTGTGATATCACAATTAATGATTTGCATCAATGAAATTGAATCACAATGTGATCCTGTTAATTTATTATAAAAAATTGACGTCAAACGGGGTGTTGGATTTCTCTCTTTAAAAATTTAGAGACGGTGATGGCATCATGCATTGTCAACTTTCAAATTGGCAAACTCCCTCCTGCAAAAATTCTTGTATCCGCCTCTGGGTACATAGTTTGGTTTTGCAAGTAAAATGGTATGCATACATAATATGCAATACAATACCCAAAAGACCTAATAATTATAAGAAACAAAAATAAGTAAAAAATGAAAGATTTACATTAAGTGATCATCAACATAGATTACTATGTGAAAAATAAATGCGAAACCAAATCAAATATTTATACTAATAATGAACAATTGGGTGTTGAAAATCTCTCTAACATAGTGTTACATAAATACAAT
The DNA here is from genome assembly GCF_932274485.2 of Patella vulgata. Taxonomy (NCBI): domain Eukaryota; kingdom Metazoa; phylum Mollusca; class Gastropoda; family Patellidae; genus Patella; species Patella vulgata. The sequence goes on from NC_065881.2 coordinate 21,627,016, forward strand.
GAAATAAAGAGAAACAACGTAATAAATCAATTATCAATTGTTATAAATTAGGTTATATATATAAAAACGTAACTGGTGATTTTTTCACTCAAATCTCAAGGCCAATTAACCGAGAAAAACTTGTTAGTTTGTCAAACCACCACATCGACAACTGTGAATAGAACTACGACGGGAGACGGGGGTGAAGCGAGCGAGCCCAACGTCCACTCGATACAAACCAGGTCATCTACTACGGATAAACATATTTGGTACATTCTAGCCTCCTCCCACCCCCACCCAATAAATCAACAATTAGAAAAAAACGTTTTAAATCTGAGCGAATTTAGATAATAAACAATTTAAGATTCAAATTAAAGTGTTGAATTCGACTTACCGGTCTTTTATTCTGGTTAAACTCAATAAGTTATTAATTAAATATTGTCGTTTCGATAGGCGAAGGGGAAATCAATTTGTTTACTACATGTAATTACGTGTTTCGCTTGGGTTATTTTTGACGAACAGGAAGTGTTTTACGGATGGGACAAAAATAATCTCAGATTGCCCCATATCTCGGTTATTTCTCAACGGATCTTCGACTTCAGGTTTTCATTTTTGGATTCTTTGGACGAATCCCATATGGGCACTGACTGAAGGTTTTTCGAAACTCGGCAGTTCGCACGATTGATATTAGCATCAAAGATTTGCGAAAGTTTTCTTCATCAAGATGGCGTATCTCCGTCACTATTTGAGGAATAAGGAACACATCGTTGTCTTCAAAATGGCATATTAAAAACTTTTGTGACGGCTTCCGGAAACTTCCAGAAATTACCGAGGCCTTCCGATTTTTCCCCAGCATGAATAGTTGTCTCCATTTTAAAAATGACATATAGTGGTGTTAGCCCCAGATATTATCTTTCATTTTCAAAGACCTTGTTCCATAACATTTCAACCGCTTGGCCGCCATATTGGATTTTACAAAAAAAATTCTAATCGATATACAGCCGTCATTTTAATTACGATTTTCGAAAACTTTCTTTTTGTATTAAACCTACCCCAAATGTCAACAATTCTTAGAGAGCCGATTTTTAAATTGTGATTTTGTTTACTTCCGGTTTCACATCGAAGTTTGTTCGACTTTTCATCTTTTAGATGGTGACCTAACCTTTCCATGGCCCTTGACCTTTGTATATATGATGACCCTCATGTCTACTAACAATATAAAAAAGTTTGGTCATTAAATATAACTTCCGGTTTTATTAAGAGTTCAAAATGACAGGTTTTCCCACTTTAATGGGTATTAGATGTTACTATACTCAAATATTCAATGTTGATGTTGATGCGACAAGGCGTAACGTGACGTGACGTGACATACCTAAACACGCCAGTACTCTTTAGGAGTTCTAGTTTTGTTTTTATTTTCGACAAACACCCCTTGACTCCTGGACTATTAGGTTTCCATGATTTTGTCTCAATTGCCCCGGCTGAAAACCACCGCCCAAAACAGAGGTAGGTGAAACATAAAATCATGTAGAGTGTCATTTTACAAACTTCGTTACCCCCATCGCCCAGACATTTCATAAACAAACTTTTAAGTTATTGATAGAGTCAGTCTATTTTTTTCCATATCTGAAACGATTACAGATTCAAAACCTTTTCCAGAAGATCATATATGTCCATTACCGAATAAAAGAATCACCCAATCGTATTACAGAACCGGAAATTATCAATCGCTTTAGAAATGGCATTGCCATAGTAACTTGTTTGTTTATCTTTAGGATTAGCAACATTTGTGAGCATGTGACGGATACATATGAATCGCTCTGTCGGACTTTAATCGTCTGGAGTAATATTTGTTGTTGTAAATGAAAATAAATAATGACTGTTTACTTTAAAATGTGCGAGTATAGGCAAGGACTGAAAATATAAAGTGTCTAGTCGTTGGGATGGCACGACAAAACCGAGGTCCCATTTACACTTAGGCATGCACGTATAAGAACCCTTGATAGTTGTAATTCAATTGCTGCCCAGGCAAAATTTCCCTCGTACTATTGTATGGCGTTTGTCCGTCTTCATTAGCCCGGTTGGTTGAAAAAGAGGTAGGGCGCTAAACCTCATATCAGTCAAGTTCAGTTCTAAGTTAGTATTTTGTGATCATACACATTCTGCACACAGAATACTCTAGAGAGTATTTATTCACATCGGGTGGGGGGGGCTGAATGGTTAGCGTGCGCGCGCTGTATCACAAAGTCTGTCATTGAGTCGACTGGCGTGGTTTCGAATCCCCGGTTGTACGTGACAAGGAGTAGGGTCGCCTGTCCAACCTCGTGGGTTTCCTCCCACTGCTAAAGACCCCTATGTGCAAGCGTATTATTGAAATAAAATCAAACCATATGTTAGTCCCGAAATGACCTAGTTTGTGTCGAGTGGACGTTAACCCATTTCTCTCTCTCTTATTCACATCGGTAACAGAATATGACACAGGAAAATAAATTCAAGGGGACCAATAACATAAACACATTGCATCACTATTTTAAGACAACCATTTCTTCCCTCTGCCAAGGCAGCGACGGAACTCGAGTGAGTCCATAAGTGGAGCACGTTATCACAAATGACTAATGCAGCCTTTTCAGTTTCATTAAAAATAAGCAGAATAAATACTTCTCAAAATTTTAGAATTATATATAGCGTTTTAATCAAAATCGTTGATTTCGGACTTAAAATGGCGGTCTATTGCAGACAGAGTAAGTCTTGTGCGGACCATACAACCGACGCGGCGTCAGTGGAAACTGTCTGAAATCATGACCAAAGGAAGTGACTGACTTGCACTGAATGAAAGAATAATGTCGATATTGATTAGAACAGGATGCGTCCCGTTTTTGATATACCGTGTATATCTTGGTTGAATTAATTCAGACATGATTAATTGACAACCTGGCGTGAACTTATCACCCTGTATTAGTTTATGGCAATCATTATTGATAATCGATCATCGATAAGCAAACTTTTTGTTGACAACACAATGCTTTTACCCGTTTTAAATGGGTTCCGTCATGGTAGATTTCATATGGAGGTTTGTGGTACAAGACGCTTTAAAGCCCAACACAATTTATATGGAAAACAATCACTGGTTTAAAAAAAAACACTTGTCGAAACGTCGTGCTTTTTGTGTTTCAACCAGTGATTGTTTTTCATATAAATGTGTTCAATTGCTAAATGCCACTCAAGGATTATGCTTTAGAGCTGATCGATTTGTTTCCGCTAAGGGCATAATTAATTAGTCAGCTAGCGGATATTATAGGTCACTGTCGAGAGGAAATTTGCGCCCCTTCACACCTGCCTAACCGCACTATGCCACTGGCTCAATTTTTCTATAACATCTAATACCACTTCTCACAAAGCTACCAAATCGTTGTTATACTTTAATATCGTTATTTTTAAGACATTTTTTAATTTCTCTTTTTTTAAATATAATTTCAGTTTACACAGCGGGATTCACCACTGTGACTCCTTATGATCAAGCACTAATGGGACCCAATGGAACTTTTAACGACACGGAATGCTGGTGCCCGTGTGACGACGATTACTTCTTCAATGGCTCCTTACAAGCAGATCAAGATTTGAGTAGGCTAGTTTTTGCGTTAGTAAACGGATTAGCGATTGACAAGAAAACGGTCTCCCAGACCATAAGGAAAAAGACGAGCGCAAAAGATGATCGTCCCTCGGCACAAGGAATTGGTTATGTTGGTGTTCTCGTCATCATATCTACGTTCGTCACCATTCTGCTCTTGGACGTTCAAACTTTATGGACAGATTTCAAAAGGGCACGTCTTAATATCAGGAAATTGTTTGAGGAATCGGAATCGACATCCGTTACGTATTCTAGGGATGGGATTCCACTAGAAACACCACCCACTGATGTCATCAACCGTCCTAAAATTTCCTGATTTCAGAATCGTTATTGATTTCTTACAGAAAAGGAAGCAGAAAAATACCCAAAACTTTTAAATCCGTAAATTTGATAAAAACAAATGAATGTGGCTATAGGTTAGAGGTTAACATTGAACTTGATAAAACGGTTAAAAATGTGCGCGTCTTTTCTTAGATAACTCTTGGATGTAGATGGCTAAAAATACATATTATAGTTGGTTGTTACCCAGGTTAAAGATTTTGTCTATGATTGGAAACCGGCAGTAAGAACGGTAGATTCTATCTATTTGCCGGTTGTATACGGAAGCTATGCTGTGTTGTCTATTCCAACAAAATTGGATAATGAAATATAATGCACACAATGTCCCAGTGTAGGTATTCACGTTTAATAGTTTGTTTTTAAATGAGATTATTACAGATATATATTTAAAATTACATGTTAAAAATGTAATGACGAAGGACTTTGTTTATAATATTGTTTCATTTTTGAAATAGATACAATCTGATTGAAACGCAGATCCTATTTCGTTTCGTTTTTTTATAGTTCAAAATTTCGCTTTATTTGTCTGTACTACACTAGGATCTAGAAGAGTTGTTATATAACAGGCGTTCTGGTTGGGTAAACCACTAGAAATGTCAACGCTGATTGATTACACAATGTCTGACGTCATAGGGTCAAAAGCCGCTCATACGACCCCTGGCGCGATCTTCCAGTACAATTGGTCAAATCTTCATGTAGTCTAAACCATCGAAAGTATAAAAAAACAAAACGAAATATAGATCTGCGTTTTAATGAGATTGATATAGATGATTATTTGATAACTATGTTAATGATATGATTATTTGATAACTCTGTTAATAATATGATTATTTGATAATTCTGTTAGTTATCTGATTATTTGATAACTCAGTTAGTTTGAAACTTTGAAACTTGAAACTTGTTTATCATATGATTTTTTGATCACTCTGTTAATTATCTGATTATTTGATAATTCTGTCCACTATCTGATTATTTGATCACTCTGTTAATGATATGTTTTTTTTGTTGTTTTTGTTTTTTGTTGTTTTTTTTTATCACTCTGTTAATGATAAGATTTTTTTTTTTTTTTTTTATCACTCTGTTAATGATATGATTATTTGATAACTATGTTAATGATATTTATAACGACATTCACCGTGTTTCTCTTTTTACAAATTGTTATATTATTTTAAAATATTATTTAAATTAATGGTTGTTTATACGTTTATTTATTATCCGCTGCGTTTTCATTAGTTTGATATATTTTAACCACCATTTATGACGTGGAAAAACTCCAAACCTTCAACATGGGTATATCTGGAAACAATATAATATTTCATAGTTCTCGGGTGGAATGATAGGTCTAATATAAACAAAAATAAAACAAACGCCACAGTGACATTTAATATTTAACGTGAACAAAATATGTATTTCGTCGCCGGTGTACCACTTTTAAATCAAATGTAAAACGCCAATATCTCTGCAGTGGATTAACAGATGTGTTCCCAAATTTTGCATTCAATCAAATCTGAACACCATCGAAGTACAATTTTAAACTACATGTACGTCAAATTTTTTGTTTCAATCAACTGGCGAAGATTTCTCAACCGCTATTGTAACGTATGATATAGATCATCGCCGAAAAAGTACTCAATCGGGTCTTACTTGTTTGACGTTATGGTTAAATGTAAATGACAGTCTGCGTTGCTTATAAGTTCTTCTAGTGCAGATTGTTTATGCTTATTGTCTCGGTCGTTTTTCATTAACTCTGAATTTTTGGCGGTGGTATCTCTCCATACTTAGGAGTTTTTTTAACTGATAGTGATATGCTTTTTAGTGCACACGCATCTGTGATTAAAGGACAATATTGGTGCCAGTCATTATCACATATGTGATAGAACTGGTTAAACACGTTTCAAATATTATTTTATCACAGAGATCATTGCTGCGATAGATGAATAATCAATGTTTCAACAATAGGAAGTGACGAACGCAAAAGGAAAACACGAGTTATCCCTAATATAACTGGCTGATGTGACGGGTGATAACAGATACATGGGCGAATTTCTGCTCACTAGAAATTCCTTCGAAGACCAAAAGTTGTTATCTGAGACTGTAAGAGTATATCTGACAATTCAAAAAATGTAATTTAATGTCATTAGATAAGAGAGAGAGAGAGATAGAGAGAGAGAGAAATGGGGTTTAACGTCCACTCGACACAAACTAGGTCATTTCGGGACTAACATATGGTTTAATTTTTATTTACATAATTCGCTTGCGCGTAGGGGTCTTTAGCAGTGGGAGGAAACCGGAGGCCCCGGAGAAAACCCACGAGGTTGGACAGGCGACCCTACTCCTTGCCACGTACAACCGGGGATTCGAAGCCACGCCAGTCGACTCAATGACAGACTTTATGATACAGCGCGCGCACGCTAACCATTCAGCCATCCAACCCCCCCCCCCCCCATTAGATAAGAGAATACGAGAAAATTAGAAACAGTCCGTACACTCACGGGTGTTTATTCATTCTATACTTATAAAAACATGGTAATGCACGGACTTTTTCTATTTTTCCTTCATGTTCTCTTATCTGACAGTCAATTTTGTTTATGAATTGTCAGATATCCTTTCACAGTCCCATACAACAACTTTTAGTCTTCGAAGGAATTATTAGTGAGCAGAAATTCGCCCATGTATCTGTTATCACCCATCACTCCAGCCAGTTATATTAAAGGGATAACTCGTGTTTTCGTTTTGCATTCGTTACTTCCTATTGTTGAAACATTGATTACTCATCTATCGTAGCGATGATCTCTGTGATAAAATAATATTTGGAACGTGTTTAACCAGTTCTATCACATATGTGATAAAGACTGGCACCAATATTGTCTTTTATGTGTAGTTTTAGACTCTATAATTTACCCTTTTTTTATTCTGATACTCTGAGGCTTTAAGTAAGAATTTGATCAAATTATAAAAGTTGATGTATACTAATATAACAAAACCATGGTTACTAATTATTACAAATTATAAATATCATGTATAATTCATTGCATCAAATATATTTTTCTATCTGCTGTTCCATTTGTCTTGTGTAGATGTCTAATCATGCATGTTGTAATGTTATTAAAATCGATCGAATCATTTCTCTTTGTGAATACTCACATGAGTTGTCTATTTCGAATATGTACAGCCTATAAGTGTGGTAATATGACACGTTTTTATTATCTAATATTAATGTATTTTATCATCATTGGTTTCATTGTATTTGTGAAAACATAAAACCACTTCAGTATGATGCACGTGGGAATTCGGGCTATAAAGAAGGTTTAATACCATATTGTTTTTGCATAGTCAATGTCAGGATGATACTCAACTACGCTGTCTGTTTACAATTAGAACAGACACTAAGCAAGTTGGTCGACATTTTCAGAAATCAACGATTTAGTTGAAAACACTAAGTATTTGTCGAGAAATTTGAGAAGTATATATTCTGCTTTCATTAAATTTAATTGAAAAGGTTTAATTAGTCTTTTTGTGTGCAACAGATGTGAACCGGAGTAGGACCGCATTACAAAACAGTATACTTATTGTTGAAATTACTGTAATTTGTAAAGTTGATATCGTTAAAATTGTTAGTAATTAGGCAGTTGTCATTAAGTAGGTGTTATGTCATTAACGCAGTGGTTCTCAACCTTTTTTTGCCAACGGCACACCTTGGAACACATGAAAAAATAGCGACAAACTGACACCTGGCTAATATTTAGATTTTGCAAAATAAAAACATGGCAAGTCAGACGGCATACAACCGTAGACAGAGACTAGTCATAGAAACATAGAATGTCTTAAACTAAATAAAGAAAAACACATCTATGAACTTATCAGCGAATACTCAATTGGGATCATGTGGTTTTTCGCAGTTTCTTAGTGTGCCTTTCAAAATTCCGCGGCACACGTAAGGAAGATCTCACGACACACCTGTGTACTGCGGCACACTGGTTGAGAATCACTGCATTAAGGTGTTAAAACCGAGACTGTTGACTGATATACACCACTATTGTCCAGGGGCATGTTTCACGAAAATTTAACAAAAGTTAAAATCCAAATTTTAGCAGATACTTTATTTTTGATTGGCTAAGCACTAAAATCAATCTAATATTATCCAATCAAATTACTAAAATTTTGATTTTATCTTAGTTAAAATTTGATGAAACAGGCCCCCGGTTTGTGTATTCATCAGTGGTGCGTGTTATAATTAGTCAGGCTTTTACGCTACTAGTGGCATCTTTTACAGCTAGTTACACACATGCTAATTAATGACTACTGTATAATGCCTAACCACTTTCTATACATACTAAACATAAGTTAAGAATAATGATCACTTGTATACGTGATCAATATATACAATCTTAGGATGGGAGCCGTTCAAACATATCTGAACTAAAATAATAAATTCAATTTAAATATGAATATTGGTTTGAAATTCTTTAGATTATTATACACCAATGTATCGCATATCCCTTTGCAGACACTTCACATGGCCTATTTATTAGGAAAGGTCGATATTATAAAATATTAGCACAAAATAGAATATGTAAAATTATGCTATGAGTCTGTGGAAGATGAATTTCACTTTACTCTATGCTGCAAATCTTTAAACCACTTAAGAACAAAATATATCCCTAAATTTGATTCATTTAACCCAATTGTTTATAAATTTAACGAATAAATGTCTACAAATAATGGAGATCTTCAAGTTAAATTATGTAAATATGTACATGAAGCTTTCAAACTTCGCAAATCATTACTTTGCTTTTGGAACCGTTACTTTTCACTTTTATGAATTTTTCTATGTTTTGTGTTACCATTGTTGTACGTACCATGCTTAAAAGCTAGAATTCTATGACTTACAGCTATATGAATAAAAAAAATTGAAACTTGAAAAACTTGTATGATTTAGTGACGAAAAATGTCCATAAGTTAGTGGTATCAGCTTACGGCGGCCATTTAGGACAGAGATCTTTTCTCGTAGAGTAGATAGTTCTCTGTGTGCAGAATGCACCAGGAACTCCCTGAATTAGGTCAAATTAAAGTGCTGAATTGGGGATGACCTGATATGATGTTTTAAAGACATTAGTCATAGTCGCGGAAATCTGTTTACGAATTTTGGCAGATTAAGCGGAAGTCGTCTAGTTTTGTTTTGGGTTAAACTGTTGACAAAACCGGCCATATCTTAACATTGGCTGTAGCTGTGGGCCTGAAATTTTAAACGAACACGTCTACCCACTTATAATCAATGGGTTGACATTTTCTATTTTCGCTCTGTGTTATTATTGATATTCCCCGGCTGATTGTAGTCAAAATTATTTTTTTAATCATTAAAGTTGAAAAATAATGTTCAGCACCATGTCGTACACCTGAAAAATTAAATAAATTGGAGTGTAAGAAACTATATTACGATTGCTTATTTAATGTAATGTTGTAAAATGAATACTTGGGATGTCTTCAAAAATTTCAAGAAACTCTACTCAGATTTTATTTAATGTAATAATGTTATTTATGTAATAAAATGTTGAAAAATAAATTAATACGTTTCTGGTACTCCAATTATATCGTGAAGATGAAGTCGTATCTAGAACTTCAGAGAGAGAGAGAGGGGGGGGGGGACGTTCACACGACACAAACTGGGTCATTTCGGGACTAACAATATGGTTCAATTTCATTTCAATAATTTGCTTGCGCGTAGGGGTCTTGGCTCAGTGACAGATATTGTGATTTAACGTGATCGCGTTACCCCCCCCCCCCCTCCCCAACCTGAAACATTTAGACACCGAATAAAGTCTACATTAGTACACAAATTGCACGTAAGTCTTGTGTCTGCTGTATTTCTAACATTCGTAACAGTTTTCAAAGGAACGTTTCAGTCTCTAGTAATTCGTCGGGTCTAAGATCCGTACATGTCTATGTAACTATCTCATCCACATTTTGCCTGAACGCTTCGTCAGTTAGACTTTTTATCGACCTTTTTTCAAATTTTCACTGATGCTTTAAAGGAGCCCTATTCGATTCAAATTTTCAGATCGCAAATTTCAGAGTTATCCCCAAATTTACGGTCAAATATATTTATGATTAGAGACATTGAATTGTATTGATATATTTACAGAATGTTTGTAGAGGTTCTTATATAACTGGTTCAAAGGGAAGAACCATGGAAATTCAGAAATTTTTCCGTCGCAAATCTCAGAGCAACTCCCCGACCCCTATATTTACGTACAAATCTAACCCAAGGAGGAACTCTATCGTAATTCATAAAAGTCAGCAGTCAAGAGCTATGGTACCCACTTCACAGAAACTTTCGTCATTCCTAACTCGTTGGCGATAATGTGCTCAACCTTCTCATAAGAAATACCCTTGTCGAGTGGGTCGATCAGCCACAGAAATCATTTGGTTCAAAACTGACCTTCAAAGTGGCTTCTCGTTAGCTTTTTCGTTCAGTACCCATTTCGTCATTCAAAATATTAAATTATAATGGTACTTCTCAAGAGATCTGGAAATGTACAGTAAACAAGAGACATGTTTAGATACTAGTTCATTCTTAGTGTTCATTGGTGTTCAAAATCAACGTTCATAATATGAGCGGGATAAATATCTTCTTGACTTTTCAAGAGATCTGGAAATATAAATCGAAAACACGGTAAATCAGAAACATGTATAGATATTAGTTTATTTGTAATCTTCATCAGAAGATTCAAAATCGAAGTTCATAATATGAGCAGGATAATTATCTTCTTGATGACTGATCAACATCTAGCATATAACCTTTGGATTTGCTTCAGATACCCATTCACATTGTATATTTTCATTTCAGCTGTGCATTTCAAGGGGTGGGGGGGGGGCGAATGGTTAGCACTTGCGTGGTTTCGATTTCCTGGTTGTACGTGACATAGAGTAGGGTCGCCTGTTGAAGCTCGTAGATTTTCTTTTTCAAGATAATTCCAAATTTCTAACAATTTTAAAAGAGCTGGGACAGACAAATGATGTTTCTGATGACGTAATTGCTGGTTTAGAAAAAATTGTTTGTACCACATGTGACGAAAGGCGACTTACATCAGTAGATGACACTAGAAAAAAGATTTTCTGGGGGAATTTTAACCGTGATGAAAAATGAATCCTTTCTGTCTTTATTACCATCTTGCCTGCATAGTCTTTTGCTGCACATTAAACGCAGCAATTATGTTGCAACAATATGGAGACAATCTGCAAAACCAATGATCGATGAGATGACCTTAGCTGGAATGAAGATTTACGATGTGAATAGGTATCTGAAGCATATTTATCCCGCTCATATTATGAACTTTGATTTTGAATCTTCTGATGAAGACTAAGAATAAACTAATATCTAAACATGTCTCTTGTTTACTGTGTTTTTTTATTTACATTTCCAGATCTCTTGAAAATTACTATTATAATTTAATATTTTGAATAACGAAATTGGTACTGAATGAAAAAGCTAACGAGAAGCCACTTTTCGGGTCAATATTTCACCCCCTCCCACCCCACACAATGGGAATCTTTTACACATATTTAGAGATGTGTAGCGGCATTAAAAAGTAATGTTGATTATTTCCTTACCTAATTTTTTTTTAACATTTTGTTTTTCTGTCTTAACCTATATAATTAATTTAATCTTTGTTGATATTTTTTTAAGATTCTCGGTCTCTATTATTTATTTCTTATTATATTATTTCGTTTCGTTATTTGTAGACCAAATTTTGAAAATTTTAAAATGGCTGCCTCCAGTGGATTAAACGTGGAGGCTAAATTTATCGACTCCTCTAAGGTATTTATCGTCTTAAATTATCTAACTTATTGTATAGTAATGAAAGTAATTACGCCGGTAAGAAATAGCACCAATTACAGTTTAATTTAGCTCTATTCCTAAGGAAATAAAATATGAAAATATCTGGAGACAGAGTATCTCGTCGAGGTGAACATTGCAAGGGGAGTAACTCCCGTTATTATTGATTTTGAAGTTGATTTATTTGTTGATTGCCTATTACTGAAACCATATTAAAGGATTATTAATTACTGGCTACACCACACAGATTACAAATCAGCAATCTTTTTTTCGTCAAAGATTGTATTTTTATTAGTTCTCTGAAATTCAGCGCCATCAACTACTCAGCTCACTGATATGAATGATGTGATATGTGCACCTCTCACCACTGAACTAGACTAGACTAGAGTTAGTTTTAGTTAGGTGATGTTGTAACCTGTGATTATCGTTTCCAATTTGTTTCTGTAAACCAGAACTCTCAGTAATTTAAAACTGACAAAGGGATATGATGTTGAAAAACCAAGAAGTTCATGTTATGTCCAACATAGGATTTTGTGGAGTATTTCATTGGAGTTGAAGTTGAATGTACATTAAAGGGCCAATCCTAATTATATTTTAGAAAATAAAACTGCTTAATTTTGTGTTAAAAGCCCTTAAAATTGTCTACCTTAGGGCCGAGCAACTGACTCAATATATGTGATACGTTTTCAAACAAATTTAACCCGTCAGTCTTCATATGGAAAAGGAGGCCGGTGTTCCAAGCCGTATTAATACGGTGCCTGGATAAAAACTAGACTTTTTATTTTATAAAAATAACGTGTAGGTGAAATTTACCTTTCGTTATCAAGTACAGTACATTTTTCATGCACTGTTGAGACCTCATAAGGAACGAAAATAGATTATCAGGTCACCCAACGAAAAAATTGACCCAAATCTTAAAAGAGTTACCGGATAAGAGGTTTTGATGTTCAGTAATGTTCACGTCCAAACGACTCAATATTTTGAGCTAAAATTTTGAGGTACGGTAAATACATGTACACCATTAATTCCTCTATATTGGTGGTTAAATTTCATTTCTGAGACTGTTAAATTCGGAATGGTCCCATTAAACTGAAATGATTACAGTATTGAACTGAACCCTTTCCTTGTCTCAATAAGTTGTTTCTCTGGAGATTGAAGAACCGTCAGTTATCCTTTGATTATTTAGTAAGAATATATAGCTCATTGTTCATTCTTTATTTATAGGGACGAGGACTCTTTTCCAAACAGGATATCAAAGAAGGTGAAACTATTTTAGATGAGACACCCCTTGTTTCCACACAGTTCCTATGGAATGAACTTTATAAATATCAAGCATGTGAATATTGTTTACGATCTATAGAAAAAGCTGAAGCTATGACCAGGCGATTGGCTAATAATCCAGCTTTGACATTACCTTTCCCAGAATGCTGTGAAGTGAAAACAGAACAAATTGTTGTTTGTCCACAATGCCAGGTAAATTGGGATAGAATAAATAAAGATAATTAATAAGTAAGGATTCCTTTACTTATTTTGAGTTGAAGATTTGATCCTGAAACTTTTTGTAGAAAAAGATAGGTTGCGAAACATACGCCCACAGCGGCTAAATCGTCCAAGCGGTCGACAAGGGTTGTCGCATATTTATTCCTTTGTAGGTAATTGGGGGCCTTTACAAGACAGTTCCATATAGATCGGATTATAATTTTTGCCGTTTGAGGGTTCACAAGGTTCTACAAATTGAAACAAGGGTCTCAACTCTGGAAGTAATCTACAGAAATTGTTAAAATTTGACAGGCTTTTTCCTTTCACATCAATCGAGCATTAACAAGGTTGAACAAAGTGAAACAAGGGCAATAACTCTAGAAGTAATAAACGGAAATTGCTGAAATTCAATAGGATTCTTCTCTTTACTAATTTAAATGACGCTTGTAAATTTCATACAGATCGGCAGATAACTTTTGATGTTAGAGCATTCACAAAGTTCAATAAAGTGAAACAAGGGCCATAACTCTAGACGTAATAAACAAAAATTGCTGAAATTCAATAAAATTCTTCGTTTCACTACTTTAAATAATGCATATAAATTTCAGAAAGATCGGGGGCGACGACAATATACGTCCACATTTCTATGTGGGCGTATAAAAAGCCACATAGATGTTATAGTGTAATATTTGTGCTAAAAGACATGGGATAAAATAATTCAATGAGTTTACCAATTTTCTGTTGTGCAAGGTAAAATTAATGTAGCATAAAAACTCTCTGGCAAGGAAGAGTGTCTAGTCTTTCGGATGGTAAGAAAAAATGACGTCCTGTGTACACCTTGGCACTCATTTAGAGAACCCTTGTGAGTCGGAATTCAATTGCTGTTCGGGCAAAATTTCCCTCATAGACAACATGGCATATGACCATCTTTATTAGCCTTTGGAGCAGAATGAAACGGATGTTAATCCCTATTTCATTCATTCATAAGACCAGAGTAATAAAATGTATCGATAAGTCAGAAGGTCTTTGGGCTACTTGATTGAACCTTCCAAAATTCAGTTCTCTCAATCCCGCAAAATGTGTCAAAAGAGTATTCACAAAGATTTTGGGTGACTATATGTATGCCAACTGAAGTGTCAACCAATCACAATTGCCGGAACATTTGAATTTGAAAAAAACATTGCTTTTACTATCTATTTATCATTTGTTCATATTTATTTCAGATGTTATATTGCAGTGAAGAATGTCGGAAGGCATCATGGGACAGACATCATCAAGTTTTATGTTTAGGTTCATCAAGTCAAGATTCAGATCATCCTCTGGCTAGATTACAAGAAATATGGAGGTAAAGTTTTTAGCATCATTTGTATTTAGTAACTGATTACCCATTCACTGATAATAAAAAAATAAGGCATGCAATAAAAATAAATATATCGATAAGAATGTATCTCTAAAGTTTATATGGGGTCTTAATTAACTTAACTATTCATCCACTTACCGGTAAATGTAATGAAAAAAATACTAAGCTTAGAAAGCTAGAATATCTTATCCAAATATTATGTAACTGTAAGCTAAATGGCTTCCAATAATAGAGTTTATCTATATATTGCACCACATGTTTGTTAACCAATCATTATTTGCTTGATAACGATACCTGCATGAGTGTTGAAACGTAGCATGTTAATAAAATTCAGAAGTAGTACATCCATATAAGTGTTCTAATTTATATGGGGTCTTAATTAACTTAACTATTCATCCACTTACCGGTAAATGTAATGAAAAAAATACTAAGCTTAGAAAGCTAGAATGGCTTCCAATAATAGAGTTTATCTATATATTGCACCACATGTTTGTTAACCAATCATTATTTGCTTGATAACGATACCTGCATGAGTGTTGAAACGTAGCATGTTAATAAAATTCAGAAGTAGTACATCCATATAAGTGTTCTAATTTTTTTGTAACTGTAAGTGATATACTGGATTGGGTTGTCCTCTGATTTAATTATTATTTTGTCGTTCATATTACATTGTTGAATTCATAATGTTTCTTTAGGATGACGACATTTGAAAGCCAAAAAAAAGTTCCTTTTATAATTTTATTTTGCTCAGGAATATACATTATCCTCCAGAAACAGCTAGTATAATGTTAATATGTAAAATGATTGCTATGGTAAAACAGACGTCTGATCCTGGTTCTATGGTTCATAGTTTTAATCAGTTTGTTAAATCTACGGTTAATGAAGAACAGCAAATCGCTCATAAATTATTAGGTCAAGAATTTAAGGTAAAAGTTATTCTTTAACAATACCGTCCGCACTCCATTAAATTTAAAGCCAATCAAATCTCACAATCACTTGTAGGTCAAAATTTAGTCATCTTTGTGATGTGTTGGAAAAATCCTACAATTGTAATTATTTAGAAAAATGTACCAATCGCTAGGCTCATAAAATAAAAAGGCGGCTTTGTGTTTAGAACTGTAGTGGAGGAACTTTATCATCAGTAGTGCAAAAGTGCTAATTTATTACAAAATGGTGTTTCGACACTGACAATAAGCTCACAAAAGGTACAGATTCGTAAAATATATTTTTGGACATGAAACCGATAAAGTATAACAGCTGAATGATCATGTGACCGACTGTAAACAAAGAAATTCTAATACAGTTGGTAAACAGATTTCTAAACTTTATACATATTCTGAAAGCCAATTAATGTAGGATCCTTTATTTTAACAAGCACAATTAAAATATTTTTATATAATTTCCATTTATTGATAAATTTTTGTATCATATTTTAGGATCAGTTAGAATTGCTACGATCTACAACGGCAGAAATTCTATTTGATGATTCAATACAACAGGTATGTACTACAAACATAACAAAATTAAACCCATCTTCAGGATTTTATTGGTCAAAATAAACTTGTATTCATCAAGGTGTACATACAGTACATGTAACAATAGTACATTTTGGCTATGTAATGTAAGAATTAGTAATTATATAAGTGAATGAGATAAATGTAGAACCTTGAAATGTAATGTATTTGATAAGTCATTTAGCTCCTGGAGCCATTGACAAAATATAAAACCTGCCTTCCCATCGGATTTTTTTTGAAAGATTGTCTTTGAACCTAAATATATTTTGCGTATGGCCGTTTATCTCAAATTGTGTTAAATTTTGAAAGAAAAATTATATGTGACCTGTAGTGGTAAAATGAGTTGGAGTGCGCAAAATCTAATAATGTGCTACAGACAAAATATGTGAAAATATTGATTTTGATCGAAATTGAGATTTTCACAAAAATTAGGCTATAAATATACTATCTATCGACACAAAAGATCAAAATAGCAATAAAACATTTTAAAACACCTAGTTTATAATTACCAATGATAAGGCCATCCACAAATCATTATTTACTCCGAATAATAAATCCAAGCAGTGATTATTTGATATCTCGTTTCGTCTTTAAAAAAAATAATTGAATGCCCGATTCAGGACGTAGGACGTTAAACCCCATTTCATTTCATTTCTGTACATCAAATTGAAGGTATTGGGTTGGAGAACATGAAAATAAAAATAACTCAATTTTCAAAATTTCCTCATTGCAACTCATTACCTGTATGTCAGCACGGGTCACATATGGCTACTTATTAATGCATTCATGAATGTCCAGTAAATATTATCACTGTTACAAATCCCCAGACATAAATATATTTTATTATAATTTTTCAGTGGTTTACACCAGAAGGTTTTCAGTCATTATTTGCTTTGATAGGAACAAATGGTCAGGGTATAGGAACAAGGTATGATATAATTATTATTGCCCATTGATGTGAGTCAAGATCTGTCATCCATACAAGTTGTGAGTTCCAACCCTAGCTTTTTCCAGTTTCCTCTAACTGTTTAAAAGCCCCTTGCACATATAAATTAATAAAGTAGACAAAAAAGCTATGGCTCTCTGACAGTCACTGTGACTCAGTGAGTAAGACAATAGCTACTAATCAGGATTTTCCAGTCTGCTTGCCCATTGTCAGTGGTGTAGGATGGAGTGCCTAGCATAGAAAAGTGTCAAAATCAGTCGGATTGAACAAAAAATCGATGTACCATGTATAGGACTGGAAGATTTGATTAGGCCCACTCTAGGGAAAATTACTAAACAGTCTATGAGGGTGGAATACCATTAGTTTGATGAATGTCATTTATATTATTTAGGGTTTGCTTAAAATAAGTTATATATCGACCATCTATTGAAAAAAACTAAATATATCTGCATTTTTTGGCCACAGCTTTATCTGTTGGCCAATTCATTTTATAGTCATGTTGATTTACGGATGCAGATATAGATAGAAGCTTTATGGTTATTCAGTTATTCTACATGATAGATAGGGGCTAACAGTAAATTTTCAGTTAGATTTCTTTAATTCTATGTTTTATGAAAATGATGATTACAGTATAGTATTTTGAGAATTCAGTTGTTATTGTTTTATATATTTAAGTTCAATTAGCGTGTGGGTTAAAAATTGTGATGAGTTGAGTTTACCAGAAGATAAAAGAAAGGAATTGGATGATTTTATAGATAAAATGTATGAAGAATTAGAAAATGGTTTGTACATTTATTTTATTATCCGAACATTTATGCATGGGTTATGTATGCAATTATGAAAAGGTGAGAACTATAACTCTTATTTGAAAACCTCTTGTAGAATCGACACTCAGTAAAAAATATCTGCTGATTTGCTCATTTTGGTAAATTCATCAAATTTATCTATTAATTAGTTTTAAAATCACCTTTGAAAAATCCAGAAGGTTCGTTCTTGTTCCATGTTGGAATTGGAATATGGTGTTCTAGCCTTATAACCACTGCAGCACCCCAGGACTCAAATGAGTTAATAGCTAAATAGCTTTAAAGGGTGTATAGCTCTATTCTTTGGAACCTTAAAATAGACGAAAATTGGTCTAGAAGCACATATTAATGTGATATTAGTGTATATAAAGTTATTTCATTCAATTTGTATCTGTTTTAATGTATTTTCTAATTAATTATGTCCTGTGAAATTTGTTTATAGTCCCAATTCAACGACAGTCGTTTGTGCCAGCTTAGTTCATTTTACACAGGTTTTTTTCAAAAATATTTTGTCGCTTGTGCATCAGCCATTTTTAATTACTTCAGTATTGTCTTGGGGGACATGTGTTTCTTTGCTCAAAACCATAGAGTACTTATTTTAAAATGTTTAGCGTGTCTCAAATATTAAATATTGGATATCTTTTCCCTGTTTCTCGAAATCTTAACTAAAGGTAAAATCCACATTTTAGTAGATACTTCAATTTTGATTGGCTAAGCACTAAAATCAATATAATATTATCCAATCAAATTACTAAAATTTGGATTTTATCTTAGTTAAAATTTCGTGAAACAGGTCCCAAGATCCCATATCTCATGGTAAGACAACAACATCAATATTGATTGAAATGGCCCAAAACTGAATTCTAATTTGTGTTTTTAATTTCAAATGTTATGGATGATATTGAGTTAGAGGTTATTGTTCTAATATTTTGTAGAAGCTGGTATGTTTTTAAATTGTGAAGGAGCAGGTTTATATCAGTTAACTAGTAGTTGTAAGTACTTTTACACTACTTGTTTTAACATATGCTAGTCTTCTTCACCAAGGAGCTCCAGCTTCTGAAATCAGAATCCAAATTATAGTTCTAATTAGCTATAAATAGGAGTGAGTGATTTACTCTGCGATATCACCTCGGTGGAAGCGGACGTAAAATACAACTAACAAACAACAACTACTCTTTTTAGAATACTTCTCATATATTTGAGAAATGGCTAATATGTTCCACTGTATTCTTGAGGTGAGTCCACAAGTATATTCATTGGCTTCTTTGTTTGAAGCCATTAAAAAGAATTCTTTCTCTTGCCAGTGGCAAGTAAAACTATCTAGTAGTTGAGATGGGGCGAAGAAATGACATCACATGTATGTATACCATTGGCAGAATATTAAAGATTGTCTGATAATTGGAAATCCAAATAAAAGTAGACCATAAAGCTGCTTTTAGGACAAAATTTGTCCCATAGCGCTTTGCATAGTGTCTACCCATTTTACTCATGTTTTCATTCATTTCAGTCGAGAAGTAAGATTTTTACCTACATAATAAAGATTTTGTTATTGTTAGCTATATGTGTGTGGAACAAACAAGTCAGCAGTATTAAAAAACATTTCATTTAAAGGAAAAAAATTGAAATATATATCAACTTTTTGTTCCAGGTAATCATAGTTGTGAACCGAATGCTAGTATAACCTTTCCATATAATAATCATATATCATCATTAGTAGCACTTAAAGATATTCATCCAGAAGAGGTTTGTGTATTTATCAAATTTAAAATCAAATCTCTTTGTCAAACATAATCAATTCCAATGTGATCAAAATCAGATGTTAATTTCTGAGGTTGTACATTGACGTATTTCCTGATCATGTGAACTAACTGACCAATCAGATTATTCCTGTAATAGATTTTCAAGGCTCTGTTAGCACAGGAGGTCATGGGAAACTAGGTTATGGAAACAAATTGAGCACGCATACCTGATAAAATCTGTTTTTGTTCCTCTTCAAAGTATGGCAATAAATTAAATAACTACCACAGGCTCAAATCTGTCAATTTGAAATATTTTCCATTTAGGGTTTTGCTGAGAGGTTCTAAATATCACACCATCTGACGGAACTCATTGTAGGAAAGAAGACAGAGAAAGAAATTATTGATTCTTATCTAGCCATATCTAAAACGAGAATCTGGTATACATCGCTCATACACATTGATTTCTATGTACAATTATATACAATCAGATTAAAATACAGATCTATATTTCATTTCCGTTTTTTTATACTTTCGATGGCCTACACTACATGAAGATCTAACTAGTTATAGTGGGGGTTCACATCAGGGGTCAAACGAGCGGCTTTTGACCCTAATCTATGACGTTAGACATTGATTAATCAATTGACATTGACGATTCTAGTGGTTTACCCACAGTTCCGTGCATAAAAACGGTGTAACTCGCCGTAACAGACCGTTTCATTGGCTAATTCCTCACATCAAGTAGAACGCCAGTTACATAACAACTCTTCAAGATCCTAGTGTAGTAACGACAAGTAAAAAAACAAAATTTTGAAATATAAAAACGAAACAAAATAGGATCTGTGTTGAATTATATAATAATTATTACTGCTGCAGTGATGTGTAAATTTGAAATTATAGTCAGTGTGTTAGTTAGCACACAAACTGACAAACTCACAGGTAACCAAAGTTATTGCCAAATTCTCAAAGAAAATCTCTTGTTTGTACTTTCAGGAGATATTCATCAGTTACATCAATGAATGTGAAAGAAGCAGAAGTAGACACAGCAGACAAAAAATCCTGAGGTAAATCTTTATAGAAAAACAATTTGTTATCAAACATCTAAAATTGAATTTATTTATTTAATTTCTAATTGTAATATTAGCAAAACATTAAAACTGAGACTGATTTTTAAGAAGGGCTAGCTGACCAGGAATGTATGCCTAGTTGTTGGAAAATCGACGAAGAGTGGGTGCAAACAAAATTCTTCTACCTTGAAATGTAATTATAAAGATTGCCACTGTAGCCTCCCTTCCGCTGACAAGAATTGTGGACAATTCAGCAAACAAGGGGCATACATGTAACTCGAAAAATTCAAAAATCCAATTTTGATGAAAAGAAATTAGGGATCCTTGTCTTGTCATAATACTAGTTTCCTGAAAGTTTCAGAATAATTCAATAAAAACTGTAGCCTCTAGAGCACTGACAAGAAAGTGTGGATGGATAAAAAGCTGATTTCAATATACGGCCACATTAACATTTGAGCTTATAAAAATAATATTTTTGTCTCAAAATGACCTAAGTATTGTGTTGACGAGACATTCCATTCTATTAGTGGTCCAGATAATAAAGCTGCTGGTTGGTATGTGTACAAATTTTCTGAAAATAGGTTGTTATGTCCTGAAGGGCCATACTTCTGTGTCAAATAAAATTATCAGATTTTATTTTTATATTTTGCAGAGAGAATTATATATTTAATTGCCATTGTAAGAAATGTAATGATGAGGCAGATCAACCTGATGTTACTTCAGAAGAAGATATGGAATCTGATGAAGAAGCAGATGAAATGGATAATAATTAAATAATATAACCAAAAAATAAATATATTAAATATTAAAATATTATTTATAAAACAACTTCTGTAGTTTTTTATTGTTTGTGCATACACTGTGACCTCAGACAACCCTGCATTAATCTTTAATCGTAATACTTAGGGCATGAGGGGAAGGGGAGCATCACAGTGTTTTTTCCAGTGCTTGATTTACCATGGAAGCGAATGGGTTTTATAACATCTGCAGCAGCTGCCTTTCTTGTGATGCATGTTTGCCACTACCCCCCGCCCCCAATTTCCAGTCCATATACTTTATATAGATGAAAAACAGCGTCAATATTCGTCAATATATAGAAAGTATATATCTAAAAAAAATAATACCGTAGCATTGCATTAGGATTAAATTTTATGGAATAAATGCCTTACTTATAAATTAGATCTTTAACTACTACATAGACTATATTGTAGACAGTACCGGTACCTACAAAATATTGAATAAATAAAAAATTAACAAAACTGGTTAGGTAACATGGTTACATTAACCTCACTCATGTCATTTGAAGTTGACATACTGACACAGTTTCTGAAGCCCATTAATGCCAGAATAAATATCACAAAGTGGAGAGATTTAAATGAATGTGAAATTTATAAAATTCATGACAAGTTTGCCAAGAAAACAATCAATTCTGTTACATTATTTTCCTTTGACATAATACGAACAGTTGCCTAATATGTAACGTGATATTTTTTACCCTTTAAAAACTATTAATGGGTAAAAACAAATAGGTCTGCAAAACAGAACTTGATGATGCAATGATAATTTGGCAACCTTTAGCTTTGACCTGGCAGCCTGTAGACCAATCAAATTATTTGTATTTGACTGCACCTCCATAATATGACCTTGAAACCACAAAAGGTTGAACTTCCGGTTTACGTTTTAGAAAATCAACACAGGTTTCTTTGCTCTGTTTATATGCACGTGTTTGTTAATTTTAAGGTAGGTGTAAATTGGAGCTTTTTAATAATTTAGTTAATTACATTTAGGCTCTTTGTTTAAAGATCTGTGTCTTATCATTCATAGAAAAGCACTTGATAACACATGGTGTACCGACCCGTATGCAAGCTGAAGCTAGCAAGCAATACCAGAAATAAAAATAACCAATTTTTTGCATAATATAAATATGAGTGTTAAAGTTTGTAGATACCGGTATCTAAATTATTTTTATATATCTAATAAAAAGAATTTGGTCTAGGTTGACATTTTCCAATATTGCAAAGAACAGAGGGTAAGATGATGTCAAACTCAAGATTTCAGTTACGGACTCATTTTTTGACCATTATTATTTATACATTTATTTAGGTAAAGAGCTGACAGTTCTAGCTATAATATAGTTAAAAAATAGATAATGAAAAGGGAATATATTGAACATTTCAGTCAAATTACTTACAATAAGAAACAAAGTATTGGTTATCCATTTTTTACTAATTAAATTAATCCTTTGAAAATCAAATCATCCAATGATCTAGGGAGTTGATTATGAGCTTGACATGTGCATAAATGTCTATTTGAATTAATTTAATGATTTACATAACTTTTGAGGCCAAACGAAAGATCGGCAATGGGCAGGTTTAGCTCTTACATAATTTATCTTTAGCAAATAGCCACAGTCTGTAATAAATACTGGGCTAATCCAATATAAATATTTAAACATACCTTCTAGAATTAAAAACAAGATGCTTAAAGTTTCTCATACATGTCATGAAATGTATATGTAGAAATCTAATTTTTCAATTGGTATACTGTCCCAAATTCGCACCGAGACATATTTGTCAGGGGTGGTACATGTAGTGTCTGTTGTTGGGATAGATGCATATAAAAGAACCCATGAGATTTGGAGGAAAAGTAGGTGACAACACTGCTGTCTGGGCAAAGATCACCAACCTCAATAATGTAACCATGACATGGCATAGATGAAAAATCACAATATTATGTTGTCCAAATACCTAACCAAACTACATCACATATTGTTTCTGCGATTAAAGAAATCAATCAAAATAAAACAGTCTAATTGGATGGATATAGAAAGTATTATCTTAAAAAAACCAACAATAATCATCCGATCTTTTTAAATTTACTTTTTATTCTTATACTTGGTTATTGACAATACCTACAAACGATCACTGCTGTGAACTTACATTCCTTGATGTTGGGGGGGGTAGTGGTTTTAACATGTGCGTGCGTGTGTACCCAGCAGGTCTGTCATTGAGTCAGGTGGCATGGTTTCAATTCCCTGCTTCTATGTGACAAAGAGTAGGGCCGTCTGTCCAGCCTCCTGGGTTTTCTCCAGGTCCTCCGGTTTCCTCTCTCCTTGGAGGGGTATTTCTTTAGTGCTTTGCTAATTTTCCCTCGCATCTTTCTAGTAGTATCTGGTTACAGTTAGGTAGGAGGGGTCAGGGGTTATTGTAGAACGCAAGGATTAGATAGTGTGAGGATCCTAACAACATTGACATTACAGATCAAATTTGCCTGCTGCTCTAAATTTAATGAACTTTTGATTACATATAATTTTGAATATGTATATGTTTCATTTTTAATCTAAGACTGCATACTGTACGTTTAATTGAATGGTAAAATCGTAACTGGCAGTGAGCTTTTACTTTTCAGTCAATAAGAGACCAACATAAAATTGATTAACGTACATGTATTTAGAATGTTGGCAACCTTAACTGACAGTTAGTCAATTTCCTTTCTTGAGTTTATTAATCCCTCGCACGGCTCGCACTCTCTTCTCCCATCTTCTCCTCAATAGATCAATAAAAGGATAGAACAGATACTTCTATTTAAAGATGTCTGGTTAAAACCAGAGAAAATTTAGCTTTTGTTTTTATACAGTTCTAATGATGAAAATGTATTCTAGTGATGATCGTCATTTTTTGCGAGAATCTAAGAGGATTCTCAAATATGGAATCTGCGCGAATCCTCCGAATCTTCATTAATAATACTGTCTAAAAAACAAAATTGTGTTTATTGTGTTAATCTAAAACACCAAAATACAACAACAATGATAACAAGAGCATCGCTAACACTGCAATGTACGTCCACATTCCTGCTTTGATTGATATGGTACTTTTTAAAATGAAATATGAAATGGCTGTAATATGACAAGAGGCAAAGAAGGCTAGGCATTGGGTTTGTTTTGCCAAATTTACAGAGAAAATATTAACAAAATAAATGGTTGCTGTCTTTACGGTATAAGGAATAAATATGCAAAGTTCCAAGATGATCCATTCGGAATTGCAGCCTGTAGACAATAAATACAAAAATTGGGCGTGGCTCGGCCCCTGGGGATTGAATATGGAACAATATAAATAGGTACCACCCTGTTATTTAAATGATTGATATGATGAATTTGAACAAAATCTGTAAATTATTGCAACCTGTAGAGTATTTACCGATAAAAACTAACAAAAAAGTGGGTGTGGTACCACACGCCTGGGGGTCGGGATATTCACCAAAATAAATAACAGTATAAGGAATAAATATGCCAAGTTCCAAGATGATGAATTTAGAATTCTAGCCTGTAGACAAAAAACACAAAAATTGGGCGTGGCTCTGCCCCTGGGGGTTGGACAAGGACCAATATATATATATAGGTTCAACCCTATGCTGGATCATTCCAAACTGGATCCAAATCTGTTAATAATTGCAACCTGTACATCATTTACAGACAAAATATCAACAAAAAGTGGGTGTGGCATCGCTGAAAGAGCAGGGAGCGGGGGGCGTGCACCAACATCAATAGTTTCCGTCCTTAGGATAAGGAATAAGTATACCAAGTTCCAAGATAATCCATTCAGAATTGTGGCCTTTGAGTGTGAGTCGGGGAAGCCTTCATAACTCCTCAACAGTTTCACCTATATGGATATATATGTAATATAGCTCAAAAAGGTGATCAAATTTCCTAAAATGGCCAATTTGTCAGATAATAGTCATTTCATTGTTTGTAATGACATTTACTATCCAATTGAAAGGGTGCTCAGTGTTGCTGAACTTATAATTAAAGATACATTACATGTATGTAAGATTTAGATAAAGAGCTAGCCATTCTTGCTACAATAGTTCAAAAATAGATAATGTAAAATGAATAATTTGAAAATTTCATTCAAATTTCTCTATTGGGAGCGAAGATATTACCCTTTGAAGGTTTGACAAGACGTGTGCAATAATTTCGACCACCGTACTAGTTGTTTGAAGCTAAGTCTCGCCTCTCCATTTTTAGATTAAATCAAAATATGGCTGAACCATTCTAATCTATATAATATCGGAGAAATCTGATGCCATCAAGAGTTGATTATGGTCTGGATCAGTTAATTAATGTCTAATTAATAATTTAGAAAACATTTCAGGCCTAAAGAAAGACCTGCAATAGGCAGATTTAGCTCTTGCATGATGTATGTTTAATCTAAACGAAAAGTTTGAAAAATCCAAGATGGCGAAAATTCAAAATGGCGGCCAGAATTTCCGTAAAATGAATGATTTTTTAGAAAATCGCCAATTTTCTGTTTTATATAGCTTATAATATCTCTTTTATAAGGTTTTCAGAGTCACTGAACTTGAATAAAAACTCAAAAATGAATGCTGAAATAGATGTTAATGCTAAAAATGACACATCTTATCCGACCCTCCCCCCCCCACCCAATAAACAATACAATGGGACATATGGAATTGATTATACCGGATCATTTTAATTTCATCTCCTATGACTTTGCACCATTTTTAGCCGTATTGAGAATTATTTATGATATATCCAGTTGTTAAGAATTTAAGTTCTCTTATTCGTTCAGAAATGGTAATGTTGTCCGTTTTTACATTAAAGACTTTATGCCCGGCAACTCTTGTTGTATATTCTAGTAGGCCTGCAGTCAAAATTTTTAGCTTGCTTAGAAACACAGTTCCGCTACAAGGTCCTCCCTACTAAACAAACTATACATTTTTGGAAAGCGTATGTAACACCAGGAACACAAATCCAAGCAAAATGTTTTAAGGCCAGATGAAAATTGTGATAATTGTCAAGTAAATGCTATATTTATACTGACAATTGTGAAGTTGACATAAAATTACACATATGAAACCTAGGATAAGACAGGCTTATATTTCCTCCGTGAGGTGAACAACAGGGTTCTCTCCAACCAGGCTCGAAATTTCTTTTGAAAAAACTGACTGTAAATGGTGCTTTATAGAGTATGTCCTAGTGTTTTTAGCTTATGCATATATCTTAATAATTCATCAAAAAGGACTAAATTCATGACTATGCAAGAACATTAACTAGATTAGGGACCCCCGAAACTACCATACTCCTTTTGAGTGTCCATCCCTGAAAAGGGAGGCAAAAGGTATGATGTTAAAACGTGTTTCTAATTCCTGCATTACTTAAATACTTAAATTATCAGTAAAAATGTGCCCTATAAACTGATAATTTGTATATTATTGTACAGTTATATAAAAAAAAATGTTTCCTTTTTATCCAATGAACAATTTATTGTTAGGTCGTGAAGAAAGATATGCTGCTTAAACGTGTTGCAAATTTCCGAATTACATGGTAGACTTTAACTTATCATATAAACAATTGTTATTTATTTTACAAGTATAAAAAATGTTTCCGTTTTATCGAATGAACAATTTATTGTTAATTCGCGTTGTAAGATATGATGTTAAACATGTTACAAATTAACAACTGTTATATATAAACAATTGTTATTTATTTTACAAGTATAAAAATGTTTCCGTTTTATCGAATGAACAATTTATTGTTTATTCGCGTAGAAAGATATGATGTTAAACATGTTACAAATTAACAACTGTTATATATAAACAATTGGTATTTATTTTACAAGTATAAAAATGTTTCCGTTTTATCGAATGAACAATTTATTGTTAATTCGCGTAGAAAGATATGATGTTAAACAGGTTACAAATTAACAACTGGTATAATAGTCAAGTATTTTACAGCTACAAGAAAGTTTACGTTTAATCAAAAATTCCAATAAACAATTTATTTTTATTGGAAGTTTTTTAAGTTGAAGGGAGAGTCCTACAGGTGGTAGACCATATTAAGTGCTGTTTAAATGTGTATTTTCATAAACTTTGTATGCAGATAGATTATTATACTGAAGGTCCGTCTGGACAGAAAATAAGGTTGCAACGATACAGAAAGAAAATATTGCGATATCTCCTGATATTGGTTAAACAAATTATCGCGATATCATGGATTATCGTCTGGAGTAAATTAGAATTATCGTGCTTTAAAAATTCAAGATTGTGATAATTACTGATATAAAATTGATATAACTCGAGGGGTATAAATGGATTAATATATTTTTTCATAGAACTGTATTTAGTTCTATGATCTAGTGTAACCATTTGGTATTTAGCATTGTATGCGAGATGCACTGATGAAGTGTGACGTATATACATGTGTATATGGTGGGGTAAGATTATTCCTGTAGGTACATGTATGCTGGGGGTCAGGCATGCACCAGAAACAATAGGGATCATCCTTTCATTGTTTAATTTTAGGAATCACTGGTACCAAAATGGCTATGACTTTACCTCAAGTGAACATAGATGAACCTCGATATGATCAGAGTACATACTCAGGACGAGCTAAACATTTCTTCATTACAACAAATCCTCTTAATCTCTTCTCATCGACAACACAACTAGAACAAGCTAAAGAAATTGTAGAAAATTACAGGTAATGTGGGAGAGAAGTTTTTGTAGACGTTTTAACAATTTCTAAATTCTATCAATGCCTTGATTAGCCAGATGGTAGGGTTTATGGAAAATATTTTAAATTGGCTGACATTGAATTTTTTTTATTTAATTTCTTGCATAAGATTAAAATTTGGTGCATTGCAGAACAAAGCGAGATATTATCATATGCCATGCTTGATTTCTTGAATTGGAGGCTGCAATTTTAATCTACATTTGGTTTCATATCCCACAACCCCCTATGAATGCACCACTCTAAATATTGCTACACAGATTGATATGAATTTAATCAGATGTCAATATAAATCTTTGGAGGTGATCAGGGATGGAGCAAACTTTTATTGGATATTTGTTATGACAATGAACATCAGAATGAATATTTTAATTTGTAGAAGTGGGAAAATCGGGTTTTTTGGGTTTTTTTTAAGATAAGCTTTCATTTTGTATGCATGACCATTTATTTTCTTTTTATCTAAAGATTGTTCAATCATTTATTTGTATAATTGTAGAAAAGGTCTTCCATTACCTGGTTTGACAATTGATGATGTATGGAAAGCAAAAAATCTCTATGATTCAGCCTACCATCCTGATACAAAAGAGAGAATGTTTATACTAGGTCGCATGTCCGCACAAGTTCCTTGTAACATGACGATAACAGGCTGCATGATGACATTTTATCAGTAAGTTGAATTTATTCTATTTCTTCTATGTCTTGAGTGGAAAATTCTAACAAAAGTTCTGAATTTGAACAGAGTGATCTCCCTTGCCATAGGTTTAGAATGTTTTATGCAGAGATCCCAGAAGGCAATTTATTCTCTTACTAATTATTTTTTTTCCCTATTATTATGTATCTTTAAAACCTGCTCCATGTTTTCAGGACAACTCCAGCAGTATTATTTTGGCAGTGGATTAACCAGTCTTTCAATGCTGTAGTTAATTATACAAATCGTAGTGGTGATTCACCTATACCATTAAAGTAAGAATATTTTATGTAAACAAATCGAGCACATGTAATGTAATCAATTTAACTATATTTTAGCATAGACTAAGCTGTGAAAAATTGGATATTATCCTTAAAAGCAAATGAAAATCAGTGACTTAAGCTCACATCGGCTGGGCTGAGTTTGTCTTATCCTATTTTATTTAATGTATTCTGGTGAGAGATCCATGGCAATGCTAGGAAAGTAAATATTCTCTGTGTTTATAAATAAAGGTTTTAATATATTTTATTCTTTTTCACCTTCACCCAGACAGTTAGGTTTATCATATGTATTAGCTACAGGAGGAGCAGTTACAACAGCTTTAACTCTTAATTCTATGGTCAAAGTAAGTTGAATCAAATGTGAAGATTTTACTGAAATGGGGTTTAACATCCACTCAATAAAAACTGTTATTTTGAGACTAAGATATGGTATATCTTTATTTCAATAATTTGCTTGCATGTAGCTTAGGGATCTGTAGCAGTGGGAAACCCAGAGAAAACCCACAAGGTTAGGCAGGTGACCTTACTCTTTGTCATGTCCAAGGCTGGAATCAAAACCATAAAAACGTGACTTGGTGACAGACCTTATGATCTAAAGTGGATGACTTAAGTAGACAACATGGTCACCCAATCCTTCTTTGCTAGAATGCATTATTTGGACATTGGTAATGGTTGTGTTCGTTAAAATAAAACAGCCCAGTTTTTCATTTAGCATGTTTGAGTTAGATTGTGTGTAGAATTAGTTCAACCAATCCATTGCTTAGGTATACAGACACTTTAAGGTCAATTTACGATTCATACAAATTTTTCCAAACATCAGTAGAGTTTACTTTGTATTTTGTAGAGGTTTCCACCTATAATAGGACGGTTTGTGCCATTTGCCGCTGTAGCTGCTGCAAACTGTATCAACATTCCTTGTATGAGAAGTCGGTAAGTTTCATATCTTTTAATGACTTTAACTTTATTAAATGGAATGGGTTTTAAAGTCTTATGAAAACAATTTTGAGATGGATATATTGTACACAGGTGGACCTTTGTTTTTCTTATACTGGTATATACTTGAATATACTGGTAGATATTGAATATGTTTAATGACTTGTTCTTGTTTCAGTGAAATATGAAAACAGCAGGGTGTATTTGACGTTATTTGTTTTTTTGTTTCAGTGAAATATTAAATGGTATTCCAGTTTTTGATGAAGATGGTACACGTTTAGGAGAATCCAAGAAGGCAGCGAATTCAGCCATTTCTCAAGTTGTGATATCTAGAATATTTATGGCTACCCCCGGAATGTGTAAGTTATAAAATCACCGTTTACCCATTCATTCACTCATGTTTGGTTGTTTTGCTAAATACCAGAAACTCAGTCCTTGAAATGAATAAAAGTCAAAAGAGTAGAAAAACAATGCCAAAAATTAGAAACAAGTTCTGGGAGGGTTATGCATCTTCTTCTATTAATTAATTATATGAATGAGCTTCAAGGAATTATAGTCTATATGATATTTGTCACAAAGTTGGACAATATTGAAATTGTCTGCTAAAAGTACATAAGAACCACTAAGTACCATGTAGTAATTATTTTTACCAGTTAAGGAAAGTGATGAAACAAGGTGAGCTATTTGATCAACAAATAAATATATATTTTTACAATTTTCAGTGATTCCACCATTTATAATGAATTATTTGGAAAAGAAGCACTTTTTAAAGGTGAGTGGACTCCACTAACTGCCATTTTATATACATGTATGACAGAAGATGTTTTTTATACTGCTGTTGGTAACTGAAACCTATGTATGGTGGTCCGTGTGTAAAAATATATTTATTAAGTGTCCCAACCGGTGTCTCTTAACCAGGAACCCCCATATTCTTGAATACTGATTAGTCATAAATAGATTTTAAATCTGAAGGAGTAAACAACACTTAAACACTGACAAAAGAAAAGAACAAAATAAAAAAAACGTCCCTCCTACATCAGATCGTCTGAGAAGAAGAATATTTTCTTGGAATAGCCTTTGATGTTTTATATTTATATTATTATAGACTCGTCCATGGTTAAATGCTCCTATACAAGTTGGAATTATTGGAGTCTTGTAAGTAATATTATTCTTATATGAGTTCTTTACATTTTGACCAGTACCTACTTAATATATGAATTATATATAGTTTGACCATTACCTACGTATATGACTTATATACAGTTTGACCATTACCTACATATATGTAGAAAAAAAAGAAAGGAGAGGGATGTGATGATAACATGGTCTATATACGTCCACATGGTAATGCAATTGTAAATTGCTGTCGCCCCTGTACTTACGTACGACCGTACGTGGGGGGTTGGATGGCTGAATGGTTAGTGTGCGCACACTGTATCATAAAGTCTGTCATTGAGTCGACTGGCGTGGTTTCGAATCCCCGGTTGTACGTGACAAGGATTAGGGTCGCCTGTCCAACCTCGTGGGTTTTCTCCAGGTCCTCCAGTTTCCTCCCACTGCTAAAGACCCCTACGCGCAAGCGAATTATGTAAATAAAATTAAACTATATGTTAGTCCCGAAATGACCTAGTTTGTGTCGAGTGGACGTTAAACCCCATTTCTCTCTCGCACGTCCGTACGTCCACGAGGTACGTCCGTACGTCCACAAGGTACGTCCGTACATCCTTAATTCTTGTGAACACTCTACAGGCAGCATTTATCATCTGATTGTTTTGAAATTATATTCTTTATATTAGTTAGATGAAGAATCCTATTTAATTTCAATAATTTCTGTTAATTACTTCTGGAGTGTGGCCCTAGTTTCACTTTGTTGAACTTTGTGAACGCTCTAACAAGAAAAGTTATCATTCGATCTGTATGAAATTTAAAGGCATGATTTAAATTAGTGAAACAAAGAAGCCTATTGATTTTCAGCAAGTTTCTTTAATTACTTCTAGATTTATGGTTCTTGTTTCACTTTGTTGAACCTTGTAAACACTCGAACGACAAAAGTTATCATCCGATCTGTATTAGATTTATATGCATCATTTAGATTAGTGAAACATTGAAGCTGATTGAATTTCGACAATTTCTAAAGTTATGGCCCTTGTTTGACTTTGTTGGACCTTATGAAAACTCAAACGAAGAAAGTGATCATCCGATCTGTATGAAATTTATATGTATAATTTGAATGAGTTAAATCATAAATGAAAAAGCCTTTTAAATTTCAGCAATTTCTGTCAATTACTTCTAGAGCTATGACCCTTGTTTTACTTTCTTGAACCTTGTGAATGTTCGAACGACAAAAGTTATCATCCGACCTGTATGAAATTTATATGCATTATTTAAACTAGTAAAACGAAAAAGCTTGTCAAATTTTTGTAAATTATTTCTAGAGTTAAGGCCCTTGTTGCAGATTGTAGAACATTGTGAACCCTCAAATTACAAAAATTATAATCCGATCTGTATGAAATTGTCATGTAAATGCCCCCAATTACCTACAAAAGAATAAATATGCGACCACTCAGATGATTTAGCTGCTGTGGGTGTATGTTTCGTTGCCTGGCAACCTATCTTTATTTGTCTTGTTAAATAAGGGGGTGAAATTGAGTGTTGCATAAAATTAAAACAAAGCAATGGCAAAAGCAACATAAATTAGTCTGGTTTCAAAGAATCAACAAACTCTAAAGAGACTGTAAACAAGCATTTTATCGATAATTCAATAAAAAAATATAAATATATTTGTTTCAGTTTGGTATTTGCTACACCATTGTGTTGTGCTCTGTTTCCACAGAAAAGGTTTGTATTATTATTATTATTATTTTATATTATTATTACACTGTATAACCCTCATTTGTTGTTGTTCTTAGTGCTTAACGTGCTTCCACGGAAGGTGATATCGCAAACAAGTTGCCTTATTTTCATTATCTTAGCGAACGCACAGGGGTCTTTCCTGTGGGAGGAAACCGGAATACCCAGAGTAAACCCAGGAGGTTAAGGAGGCATCCCTATCACCAAGCCACATACGCTCAAACAAGGGATCGAAACCACAACTGGAAGCCAGAGGTGACATGCCAGCTAGACCACTAGGCTACTTTTGCCAGGCAAATGACAAGATAGCTTGAATAATGACCAATTGTGAAATCTACCTGCCTGTCAACTTGCCAAAACTTTAAAATTTACCTTAATTACACTTAAATAATCATTATATTTGATTTTAACAAAGAAAATAATTGTAATTAAAGATACATTATGCAAGAGCTAAATCTGCCTATTGCAGGTCTTTCTCAACTCTTGATGTCATCGCTAGTCTAGGATATTTACTGGATTTTAATCTGATCTGCTGCTCAACACGCATTGATGACTAAATCAAAAAATGGATTATTGAGACTATGTTTTTTATCGTACCAACTTTAGTAATGATGATCGAGGCTAGGCCTAAAATTCAGTCGCTAAATTCTCTGTTCAGAGTGGATCAATTTGACTGAAATTTTCAGCAAATTCCCTTTATATTATCTAGTTTTTAACTATTATAGTGAGAACTGCCAGCTCTTTATCTAATCTCCCATAATGTATCTTTAACTTTCAATAATATATTTTAATCATTCTTATATCTCTGGAATTCCTACCAAGTAATATCTAGTAATAGTGAAAAACATTTTGTCTTTAATAGACAAATTATCATGCCGTATGTTACGATGTAGAGGAACTGCCAGTCACTGTAACTAAACAGAACAGCTGTAGCCTACCAGCATACTGTAATAATCTTAGTGAAATGAAATGGGGTTTAACGTCCTACTGTTCTGCTCCTATGCTGGGCTAATGAAGACGGGCATACGCCATACAGTGTGCTATGAGGGAAATTTTGCCTGGGCAGCGGCACTATCGCCTATTCTTATATCGAATTCCAACTGCCAAGGGATCTTTTACGTGCATTCCAATGTATACACGGGACCTCGGTTTTCCGTCTCATCCGAAGGACTAGACAGCTGTCCTTGTCAGGCCCTCCGTCCTGCATCACTGACAAGGGGAAACCACGCCGGAAAATCTGGATGAACTTTCTCAGCCAATGCAGGGATCGAACACCTGACCTCCAGACTAGCGAGCCAGCCCTACCTACTTAGCCACGTGATCCCCGTAATAATCTTAGACCCAACAAACTACATATTGTGTATTCACACTGTGAGCTATTATAGCACATCCTGCTGGTCTATTTATTAACAAGGGATGACACACACAGCGTAATCTAATAATTTGTACATTAACGCCAAATAATTACGGCATATTTGAAACTATTTATTATAATACTTGAATACAATATAAAAAATCTACAATGACTGGAGTTCAGCTTTAAATTACTTTAAAAAAGCAAAATATTGAACAGCATTTTTTAAAATAAATGATTTTATTTCTTAAATACAAGAAACAATTAAAAGAAATAAGCATTCTACGGAATAGGTTTGCATGTGGGAATGTCTTAACCATAACTTGTACAAAAGGAATCCCCATCACACTGTGTATCGTTATGTTCATCAAAAATATAGTATTGTTAGTCTCAAAAACTTCTTGTAGTGTTATAAAATATGATTTTCATTTTACACCTAAAGTAGTCATCCCTACACTCTCTGATTCATTGGCTAATGGTATTTTATCGAACACATCACTTATTTTGTTTAAAAATAATATTAGAATCCCCATGATCTAAAACAATCTCCTAATTTCATTAGTTCCTCGTTGGAATTGACATTTTTATGACACTTGGCATGAATCCACAAAATAATTAGTGTATCTGTTTTACATATCGAACAATCTTCACTAGCACCGGTAGAATATATTCCATATCGACCATCTGCAATTACTACTTTAAAATGTTTTTCTTGAATGGTTATCCCTTTTTCGTAAGCAATTTCAGGGTTCTCTGTTTTGGCAAGAATGTCCTTAAAGTTCCTTTCTGTGATGGAAAACTCTTCACTACATGTTAACACAGCATCATTGTCTATTTGATAAATGGCCGCACCAAGTCCTTGTTTTAAATCTTTCATGAATTTAATTCTAAATTGTTTCCACACTGATAAAATATATTTCGTCCTTTCTTCTTCTGTATCAAATGTAGGTCCCTTATCCTTGTTGGAATTATTCTGGTTTGAGGAACTATAAATATCAGCATCACTGTGAGTTTGTGGCTTTGTGGTCATGGTCTACGTTTCAGTTTTCAAACCCTTTGTCTAGAAATTAACTAAGTCGAAAAATTAACTAAGTCGAAATTTTTGAAGTTTGTGTAAGTAGGCCAAAATTTTCTGTCACACCAGACAATATTGTCTGGTTTGTGTCTACGGATAAGCAACCCATAAAGATATTAAAGAGTTGTAAATAATTTAAAATATTCACTAGACATTTAACCATTGTATAAAAAAGAAGTCAATATTCTATTATGTCGTTTAGATATTGTGTTTGTAGATAATGTATTCTATTACTAAATCTCACTCAATCCTTAATCTGTTTTTATTGTGTGCATAAGAAAGGAAGAGTTTATTGTGAATATGTAATTCATTGACCAATTCCTTTTAATGCATTTGTGTCCTATAAATAGAAATACATGCTAATAGTTTTTTAATTTCTTTTTGATCCTTTCAATAATTGAGTTGTTACACCCTAACAACTAGTCAACTACACTGTTTATGTAACAACCATTACAAATAATTTATATACAATGGACATAATAGAATGTTGGAGAGAAATTATGAAAGACCTATTTTTATCTGTAAAGGCTGTGGATGAGAGTTATGAGTATTGACTCTTAGTCTTAAACAGGGCTCACACTTCAATCCTTTGCTAGTCAGACATTTTTATGTCAGTTAAAGTTCTAATATTCAAATCTGAAAGACCATTTATTACAAAATAAAACAATAAAAACAGAATAGTTGCATGCTGGGCATTTATGGGTAGATTTAGATTTTTTCGTTTAGACATTTTAAAATTTGGTCAGACATTAACTGGAAACAATAGACGATTATATTCCCTTTTTTTTCAAATTCATGTTGGTTTATTTTTGTGAAAGACATGTTCCCTTATGAGTCAGGATGCAAATTTCTTGCCTGAATTGCTCAAAATTTAAATTGTATGGGTACTTGAATGTAGATTTTGAATGAAAATAGCTTACATTTGTCTGAAATTACTCAAGTTTAGCAAGAGAGAATATTGTATTGTTCATGGAGAACCCCTTGAATTGTGTAGTTAAATACTTACATATGTATGGTGGCTGTTAGCGGCCATTCAAATGAATCTAAATCGTCGCCTTGTGAAGAAGGCAACAAGTCGACAGAATTGACCCAACAAGTCGACGAAATGAAGGTGACGATTGTCGGGTTATTTTGTCGTGTCGGTGGGTTGATTTTGTCTACTTGTCACCTTCGACTTATTCACAACCTGACAAGTCGACAAAATACAATTATTTCAACTTGTCGTGCGGCGACTTGTCGCCCAGAAGTCAAACTCGAGCTTGCGCATTTGCTGATTGGATAACTTGCATGCGCACAGATTAACTTCCGAGGCGACATGTCGCCGCACGACAAGTGGAAATAATTGTATTTTATCGACTTGTCGCCTTGTCGGGTTGTGAATAAGTCGAAGGTGACAAGTTGACAGAATTGACCCGACAAGTTGACGAAATGAAGGCGCCGAACGTCGGGTTATTTTGTCGTGTTGATTTCGTCGACTTGTCGGGTTGTGAATAAGTCGAAGGCGACAAGTCAACAGAATTGACCCGAAAAGTCGACGAAATGAAGGCGACGATCGTCGGGTTATTTTGTTGTGTCGGCGGGTTGATTAACTTCCGAGGCGACATGTCGCCGCACGACAAGTGGAAATAATTGTATTTTATCGACTTGTCGCCTTGTCGGGTTGTGAATAAGTCGAAGGTGACAAGTTGACAGAATTGACCCGACAAGTCGACGAAATGAAGGCGCCGAACGTCAGGTTATTTTGTCGTGTTGATTTCGTCGGGTTGTGAATAAGTCGAAGGCGACAAGTCAACAGAATTGACCCGAAAAGTCGACGAAATGAAGGCGACGATCGTCGGGTTATTTTGTTGTGTCGGCGGGTTGATTTTGTCGACTTGTCGCCTTCGACTTATTCACAACCCGACAAGTCGATGAAATACAATTATTTCGACTTGTCGTGCGGTGACTTGTCGCCTCGAAAGTTAATCTGTGCGCATGCAAGTTATCCAATCAGCAAATGCGCAAGCTCGCGTTTGACTTAAGAGGCGACAAGTAGCCGCACGACAAGTCGAAATAATTGTATTTCGTCGACTTGTTGCCTTGTCGGGTTGTGAATAAGTCGAAGGCGACAAGTCGACAACATCATTCCGCCGTCACGACAAAATAACCCGACGATCGTCGCCTTCATTTCGTTGACTTGTCGGGTCAATTCTGTCAACTTGTCGCTTTCTTCACAAGGCGACGATTTAGATTCATTTGAATGGCCGCTAACAGCCACCATACATATGAGTTATGATAGAAAATTATTATGATTTAAAGTAATAAAAACCTTTAACCACAGGAATAATTTTCTCTTGTTTTTTTTTCATATTTTTCAGTTCTATAGCCACATCTAGTTTAGAACCAGAAATCCAAGAAAAAATTAAAAGTTTACCCAATCCTCCGACTAGAGTTTATTTTAATAAAGGTTTATAATGAATGAATTAATTAAATAGATGTATCTTACTAGCAACACATTGATGTTTTATATGGCATTTATTTTAATCTTTATTATTCATTATTTGCAGTACTCGTTTAAAGGATGCCATTTTTAATTCTTAATAATTATTAGTATTAGTGGTACCCTCAATCTCAACTAAGAAAATAAAATGTGATTCATTCTCAATAATATCAGTGGTTAAATAGTTACTAACTGGTGCTAAAATCAGGAGCTAACTAGTTCAGGTTAGTGTTAAAAACCTCTTGCTGTCTGAAACATTGTACATTTACGTAGAGCATGGTGATACATTACCATGTCACTTTGGAATTAGAATGTCTTTTAGAATCAATGCTACTCTATTTTACATCAAGAGCATTCATAAAATTCTGTGAAATAAACACTCAAAATATATGTATGATTTGTAAATTCAATAAAATATATACCTCAGAGATTGATTGCTTGGCAGATTTGCCAAATCAATTCAAATCGCAAAATATTTTTTACTAACCATATAATTATGTTTTAAAGTGGGTTACATTTCTAATCTCAAGCTAATTCATCATGGTCATTTCATCTGTGACACACAATCTGGACTGTTGTATTGTAGGCTTGAAAATTGAGCTCTCTTAATCAGAAGTTAAAAGAAGTGTATTTGATCACGGATTCAGTGATTTACTGAACTTAATTTATTTTGGTATTCATAGAAAAGGAAAATTAGATGAATTTATAAAATGCACAAATAAAAAATCTCAGAGAAATTTTATTTATTAAAACTCTGGTTTGAATAGAGAAAAGAAATGAAATGGGGCTTAACAGCCTACTTTTCTGCACCATCTGGGCTAATGGAAAGGGGTTTGAATAAAGAGACAGTTGGATGGTGAGTTGGTGTTGGTAGGGAAGGGGATAGGCCACTTATGATTGAAATAAATGCTGCCTGGTGCAGTATTGTTGTTAAATGTTTATATGTATACATGTTAATGATTTTCCTCTTTCATAGGAAGTACATTAAAACATAATGTCAATCTGATGACAATACCTTGCATGATTCTAAAAGAATTTGATTGATAATGTATTTATTTTGATTATGATTTATTGATAAACTAATAATGTGATAATGGAATATGAAATTCATGTTTTGATGTTTGATTATAATAATCTATAAAATACAAAATATTTTGCATACATGTACATAAAGCCTCTGATCTTCCTTTGCATTAAAGGTGCATTATGGGAGATTAGATAAAGAGTTGACAGTTCTCGCTATAATAGTTAAAGAATAGATAACATAAATATAGAACATGTTGAAAATTTCAGTCCAATTGCTCCACTTGATCATCATTACTAAAGTCGGTAGGATAAAAAACAAAGTCTTGATTATCAATTTTTACATTAATTAATGTATAATTAATAGGTTATATATAACATTTCAGGCCTAAAGAAAGACCTGCAATTGGCAGATTTAGCTCTTGCATAATGTATGTTTAATCAAGACTAAAATATACTCAAATTGATTATTTATCATTTAATTAAGAAAACAAAATCAAAATATCAACAGTAGATAACCTCCAGGCTAAGAGGGCCATCAAAAGATTCCACATGATGATTATAGGTGACGCTGGCTTGTTTACAAAATGTTGCAAAATTTGAATTCATCATAAATGTAAATACTAAACGGAATTTGTCCATTTTTAGATTAATATTCCATTTATAGATCCAACTTTCTCAATATTATAGTTTGTAAGGGATTCAAATGATGGTCAGTGGCTTTATGCTAATTTACACTAATACAAAATTATGAAAAGTATTGCTCACATAATGTAACATGTATAAATAGATTTACATAATTATTCATAATTTCATTGTTATTGTTTGCATAAATTAATATTAATGATGTTAATGAGATTATTTTATGGGTGCTTGAATTGATTAATCGCTTGATGTTGTTTAAATGTTTTATAATAATTTGAACATGATTAATAAATCTTATTCTCCAGGTCAATAAAAATGCAACCATTTGAGCAATTGTCAAATTCTATGTGAATCCTTAAATATTTGTTGTATTAAAGTTTGATAGAGACACCATTTTATTTAAAACTCTGTAAGCTGGACTATTTTAATGAAGTAAAAAAAAAGGATGATTTATCAAGAGAGCTTAGATTTTTAAATCAATTTTTTTGTTTTAAAACTGATTGATTTGGTGCTTTATCTTTTTGTATGAATTATTGAATATAATACAAGGAGGTAAGTCTCACTAATATGGTGTTTATAACATACTTGTTGTATGGTATATAAACTCATATTCTCTGTCATTTATATCAGATATTTCAATACTAGTCGATATATATTAAAATTTGTATTTGATATGAGAAGATTTGTGAATAAATTTGTTCAATCAGTTATGCACATAAATTTACATAATATATTATTAGGGTATGCAAAATGGTGTGAATAAGGTGCAAATAAAGGAAGAAGTGATAAACATTTTCTATGTACTACTTGTCTTTTTTTTTTTATTCTATATTACGAATTTCTAGACTTTGTTGGTATAAAATTAAAATGTGATAAGGGCTTTGTGCAGGTCATCCAAAGCACATAACCCATTATCCTTGTCCTTTGCACAAGAAGCATTTAGCCCCAGCAAGTGATGGACAGAATTTAAAAATCCCAGCTGTTCTCGTAAAGGGGGTCGTGGTGATCACAGGCCTGTCATCTAAGCTAGACCTAATTAAATGGGGTTTAATATCCTAGTGTTTTGCTCCGACTGGGCTAAGGAAAATGGGCATACACTGTACAATGTGCTATGAAGAAAACTTTGCCTGGACAGAGGTGCTACAGCCTACTTGTATATTGTATTACAACTGCCAAGGGATTTTTTTACATGTATGCCAAAGTGTACATGGGACCTCGGTTTACTGCCCTATCCGAATGACTAGACAGTTGTCCTTGTCAGGCCTTCTGTCCTGCACCACTAACAATGGGAAAACCGTGCCGGAAAATCCAGAGGGACTCTCTCTGAGAATCCGAATCATCCAGGCTAGCGAGCCAATGTCTAGCTCCCAAGCTAGGCCTAAATTTGGTGCCACAATTGTATGGAAGAAAGAAAAGGGTTGCACAATATGTGACAGATAAGTTCTGAATATGGATAGGTTTTTCCTTCATTAAACTATGAACAATCTGCAAATTAAAACGGCACTGCCAGGCAAAAATTATACAGCTTTTTGGTGGGTGGCTTTTAAGTTCTCATACACAGACACTTAACCCCACATAAAGTTGATGGGTGAGCTGATTTTAAAAGTAGGGTTCCTCATTATTAGCCCAACAATCACACTGGAAAAAAAATCTAAAAAATTCTCGACTTCCCAAGCAATTACATGGTTTTGGTGACAAGGGGAGTAACTCTGTGAGCCTCAGAAATCTGATAGGCATCCCTAACTAGTTGAACAATCCCAGCAAGTTATAAAAATCTCAAAAATTCTGACCTGTTGAGAATTTACCAGAATTGTAGACAGCGAGACAACAATATATTCCAATGTGAAACTTAAATTTGGGCCTATTAAAAAAACATGTCAAGAACTTCAACCTGAAGAGTCTTCATAAATGGTTCACTGTAAGCTCATAAAAAGACCACGTAACTCATAACAAATCAAATCAATTTTTTCAGTGTATTTAATGATTAATATACAACTTACAGTTAATAAACAAAAATATTTCATTTAACTAACTTCAAAAGAAAAAGAATAAATAAAGCTATAATATCTACAATATTGGCATGGGACTAACTAGGTGTAATATCTACTATATAGATCATTTCTAGCTTTAACAGTTACAAAATGAAATATATTTACTATGTTTCTACAGAAAAGTTATATATATGCAATCTTTTAAACCTTGCAAGTTTAAATATTTTTGCATAATAGTGAAAGGCAATCTCCGTAGGGGAATTATTTTCTTAACCCTTAACAATTCAACCTTTGATTTAGATTGAGATTCCAGTGAAGAACTAGGACTAATCAAGTAAATAAAAGAAAAGTGAAGAATGAGATCAGAGAGTTCTTGTATTACATCCATGTGAATTTTATTATTAATAATATATATAGACTAGTATATAACTAATATCACAGCTACAGTTTGATTACACAATATTACTACCAAGATACAATATATTAAATGAAATGTCATGAAATTAACCAAATATTTCTTTATTTACTGAAATCAAGATGAGGCTAATTGGTTCTAAGGATTTAATGTGTACCCCTAAAATATATTTTTTAATTTTGCTATGGATCTTATTTAGCTGTTGATTAATATTCAGCGGAAGAAATAAATAATAATTGCCATGTATGAATATCAACTGATAATAAAACATCAATAAAATATTTTCTAGTAATAGCTACTTAATGTAGAATATTTACAATAATGGATTCATATTATATAACAATATCAAAGTTTAGTATTTTGAAGCTGGCAAATAGTAAATGTGTATCATATGATACACCTATGCTATACCCTACGTGAAGACCTATAAACTTATATACAATTACATCAACTATTATCGATCATCCTTTTTATTGTACTGTATAGTATATATATTATGTTTATCTACTGGCTATCTATATCTACATAATCTGTGGTCAAAAGTTAGGCACCTTGAAGATAGCAGCTATCAATATCTGCAAAATCTGTGGTCAAAAGTTAGGCACCTTTAAAATAGCAAGTACTGTTAATATATCAGAAGGTTAGGCACCATGCAAATAGCAAGTTGTACTGTTAATATATCAGATTTGTTTATAAAACTTTTCCTTCACCTCTGTAAACTAACACAGGTTCTCTATTTCTAAAATAAGCCAACTAATGCAGGTTCTCAATTTCTAAAATAGACTTAACTCAAAGATCAGTCGACATTAATCAACATAAATCATAAATAATGGAATATACAGAACAAAGATCACGGATTATAAGTAAATATCAATCATGGTGCAATATCAAAAATATTCAAACAAGGTTTATATATGGGGATGGATTCATAGATAATTTAGGGTTATAATTCTTTTATATTGAAACATTTAAGGCACTGGTGGTACATACCTACATTACCAATGTAGAAACATCAATCAGTACAATCTCTATTAGTTTGTAAATAATTAATGGCACATGTGGAATCGCCAATAATTAATTATACACAGAAAAGCAACACCTGGATTGAGTCAGCTATTAATTATTGACAGGCTTGAAGCTGGACAATTTCAGAGAAGATAAGCTTTCAGTCAACTAAGGTATCACTGATTATAATTATTACAGATCTGATTGAACTAAGAGAGATTGTTGTATAGGTTTATATATTTTATAACTTTGGATAATATATGAGGTGCATTGGAATAAATGTAGTATTTCACACATTAATAAATATTTTTACAGTTGTATATCAGAAAAGAGCTAGACCATACACAAGTCAATTGATTCTTCTCTACTTTCACTTTCACATGTGATTTAGAATCTGTGGATTGCCTTAGGAACTAGCACTTCTCCTTTTAATAATGAGTATAAAGATATAAGATAATAAACGATGCAATATTTGACCTGCTGCCATTAGGGTCATATGTATAGGTCTTGTTTAAAATGCTGTTATTCTTTCCTTGAATATATTTTAATATTTATTTATTACTTGTTTTTATGGTGGACATCATCAGACTTTATGCTATAATGCCAGCTCGACGTAATACATTATTCTGTACTTTCTGAAATTTACAAAAAAAAATTGTAAAAAACAAAATGGAGAATATTTCAAAAAGCTGTATGACCTGAACCAGGGCAATTAAGTCATTAGTTATATTTGAAAGTTATATATAATTGCAAACTAAAGTTATTGTGTTGAAACGAAATTTATACAGAAAGACAGACAGAGAGATAAAAAGACACATGTGACACAAACATCCTTTCATACAGGGAAATGAAAATTATTTCAAACAAATCCTGATTAATTACCAGCCTGTACTGATTAACTAACTACCAGTCTCTACTGATTAATTAACTACCAGACTGTACTGATTAACTACCTATCAGTCTCTACTGATTAACTAACTACCAGATTCTAATGATTAATTAACTACCAGTCTCTACCGATTAATTAACTACCAGTCTCAATTGATTAATGAACTGCTAATGTCTACTGATTATCTAACTACCAGTCTCTACTGATTAACGACTACTTATCTCTACAGATTAACTAACTACCAGTCTCTACTGATTAATTAAATACCAGTCTCTACCGATTAATTAACTACCAGTCTCGATTGATTAATGAATTGCTAATATCTACTGATTATCTAAATACCAGTCTCTACTGATTAACGTACTACTAATCTCTACAAATTAAATAACTACCAGTATATACTGATTAATAACTACCAGTCTCTACTTATTAATTAACTACCAGTCTCTACCGATTAATTAACTACCAGTCTCGATTGATTAATGAATTGCTAATATCTACTGATTATCTAAATACCAGTCTCTACTGATTAACGTACTACTAATCTCTACAAATTAAATAACTACCAGTCTCTACTGATTAATAACTACCAGAAAGATTTCTTGTAATGCTTTTCTTGCAATTTTTATCATTAAAGCCGTGATCAGGCTTATCCTGGGCATGGCAGTATGCAGACTTAAGACAGAATTACAATTGGACCAGAAATAATTTATCTGGCATTAAAACATTTGTTAAAGAGAAACATCTACTAAACATGAACTAAATCATTGAGTGGGATATAATAGTTGATACTTACTCTATTAAATACCATGGCTCGTAATCTATTGAGTTTATATTGTTGTCGTCTCTTCTCCGTTAGTTCACGATACTTTACTTCTGGTAAACGACGATACAACCTACAA
Source organism: Patella vulgata (assembly GCF_932274485.2). Lineage (NCBI taxonomy): Eukaryota > Metazoa > Mollusca > Gastropoda > Patellidae > Patella > Patella vulgata. The sequence continues at coordinate 21,671,765 of NC_065881.2, forward strand.
AATATATATTATTCATAAAATATGTCAATCTTCTCTGACCCACATGAAAGACATCATTATTACTTTACTTTTTCAAATTGATCAGAACTATGACACAACTACTGTAAGCCAGTACCAAACCCTTGATGCACTAGATATAGTGATGTAATAATGGGCAGTCGAGCAGTAAAGCAAATTGTTGCCCTGTCATTCAGATGTGACAAGAAACAAAGGTTCAGCAATGTACTCACTGGAATGTAAGTCCAAGTACCCTTGACAACTTAAATATGATGATGAGTTGGTAGAAATGCCACTGTCCTGGCAAAAGATTTCTTCCCAGCATTTATACATAACGATAGAAAAATAACTTTGTGTTAGTCTTAAAATGACCAAAGTATTGAGTTGATGAGAAGTTAAACCAGGGATGCTATTTCAAGATTTTGCACATGGAACGTGTTTAGTTGGAGCTTACAGAGTTCAGAATTAGGTCACCAGTAGTTGTTGTCCGCTTCAGGAAATAAGGTCAATAAGCTTCCATTCACTTTATTGGACTTAACTAGAAATATTTCTTATGTTATGTAGAAAATCATGTTCTGAATAATGTTTATGAATAGTTAGTACAAAAAATGAGGTGGTACTCGCTATTTTTCATATTAAATTCGTACCAGCTTCCAAGTTCACGTCAAAAATATTCCTCAAAAATTACCTGCCTTCTTTTGTACAATCGAAAACGAAATCAAAACGTTCGTGATAAGAATAGTTCATGATATCTAAACATCGTTTTCTTCTTTATAAAATAGTATTTTAAAATTACATTGGTAGTTTAATCACTTGTAAAAAGGCATAGCCAACTTATGCGTATTATCATTATCTGCTATTGATGTATGTGACCTTTTACAGCTATTTCGCGCCAAAATCAACCATTTTACTATTAAAGGAGCTAAATCGCTAATATTTGGGACCTAGAAATTGACACAAATGGGTCGCTACGCATATAATAATGTAATATGAATGTATATAAACTGATTTACATTCAATCGTTCCTGTTTTTACTGTGATTTCTAATTAGTTATGTTCGGCGAAATGCGCCAAAGTCTCAATTGAATGACAATCTTTAGCGTCTGGTTATTCCAGTCTACACCGATCATATTTATTGCACATGCTCTCCAGATAAGAATATAGTGTCACCATTTGACATGACTTGTGGAATATGTCTAGCCTCGTTCTTTGAGTCCCTTGTTCCAAATGGCGCTGAAACGCATTATGGTACACGATTCGTGTACCAATGGTAAAATGTTTATTTTGTCTTGAATATTGGATATCAGAAACCCATCTTTTCCCTGTAAGTTCACAAGACAAATGTTGATTTGAATTGACAAATAATTCATGTTTTCAATGTTGAAGATTTTTGATGATATTGAGTTAGAGACTTAGCTACTTTAAGTTTTAATCATTCTTATCGGCTTGATAAATAGTTTGGCAAACGAGAAGCATCAACATCTATTCAGGATTGGATTGATGAATAGGCTGACAAAGGATTGAGTCAACTAATCAAGGTAGATTAAGTAGTTAATCAAGGTAGGTGTATAGACGGTATAAGTAATATAACACGATAAATGGGTTGATCACTTAATTTCCTAATTAATCCAGCCTATTATACACTCAGTAAAGTCAATATATTTCGGAATTTTGAATATGATTCACCATATCTTGATGTCTGATTGGGCATAATCGAGTCAGACGTATAGAATATACGGGCGAAGTAGCACCCTTGAGTTAAACCCCATTTGTATTCTTTCAAAACAACTAATAATACGTCTCATTTATTCATTGTACTTTAAATATTAATATTTTTGATACACTCAAATTGTTTTTTAGAATATGTATTTTGAAAGAATGTTTATACCTATGGGTTATAGCTTTCATTTCTTGCTTTGTAAACAGTTTCTTTTTTGGGAATTTATAAAGTGTCTCAGCTGAAAAAAGAAAGAAAAGAAACATTTTACAGACAAATTTACAAACAACATATCTGTTGATAAAAATGTGTTTCAATACACAAAATAAACATAAAAATGACAAGAAATAGTCTCAATAGCTACTTTAAATATGTTCAATCTCTCAAAATTCACAAGAAGAACCACATGATTCCACTTCTCAAGATGAGACGTGCGCAGAGTGAATAATTTACTATTTGTTACCAATGAAAATGTAAACAAAGATTATTGTGTTTGTGGCGATTAGTTTTATAAATTAAAACTATTAAATACTACAAACCTTTATATCCAGATGGATATTCTATTTGTCTTCCCTTTCTTTTTCTATCACCAAATATACGATCTCTTTCAGCTTCAAGATAATCCTGCATCTGTCTATGTTCAGAAGCTAGAGCTATTCTCTTCTGTCTTTCACGGGATTGTGATATAAAATCTTTCTTATTTAACAAAAGAGCATCCTGAAATGCAAATGAGATCATTCAGGAATAAGATTTTTCTGATCTTCCTTTTATTTGTCAATCTTTAACCCTTTCATTATAAAATGTCGGTAAAATACGAGTACCCGGTATTTCCGTGTACTCAGTAAAGCCCTCGCTAAAATTAGTACCGTAACTGCAAGTGCCATCTATTGTATTTTCTATACACTAGAACATATTTCCACGTGTTTCAAAGCGGCAAACCGTAAAATGGCGGAGTGCATAGTGACAACGTAGACGATGCACTCCCGACGAAGTCGTGAATGACGTCTTGCTGACCAACACGTGGACAATTTCGAGGCGGGTGATACACATAATTCGTTTCCAGTTACTTGATAATGATAGTAGTCAGGACAGTGATTGGTATTATGAAGTGTGTGATTTGTTGCACGACGTTCCGCCCATGGCTAGCTATGTCTCCCGTGCATGATGAACAAGCCCAATGTGAACACGATAGCCCTGTGTCTGCAGTAGATTCTGACAATAATTCTGATGTTGATAATAATGCTGGCCTGCTGGATCGTAAAAGACGTAGGCAATTCCCGAGTCCCGAACGTGTAGATCTATTGACTGACTATATTGATAATGATACCTTTGAATAATAGCGCCTAACAGGCAGCTGTGTTTAATTATGTTCTCCTGATTTTGATTGTTTTTGTGTGTTTGAAGTATATGTTTGTAATATGCGCTTAGAAACACTTCACGTGTAATGAAGCGCTATATAAATCGAACAATAATAATAATAATATGGGACTTGGGGATGAAAGTGAAAGTAAAAACAAGGTATTGCAATCCGCACGTGGTCATGGCAGCGGGAGACGTGATGCGCGTGTTCGTGGTGGCATTGCTCATGGCTGCTATTGATATTTTTGTTCATTTTTTTTATCTTTATCAAAATCCAGTGAAAAAAACAATATCTCATAAGTATTTCATGGAGAAAAAATCGTTTTCGTGTTAGCTTTAGTGAGAAATGAGAAATCAAAATGGCCGCCATGATGTCACGTGACTTCATTATTATGCAAATTTCCAAAATTCTATTTTTTCCTCTTAGCCCAACCTCATGTCCATCCCAGACAAAAAGATTTTTCATAAAAGCTTCCATAAGTACTAATTGGCATTCAGTTCCAACCCCCCTTTTTTCCTCAAAAAAGGGTCTAGCACAGGCAGTGGATTTATGTCTAGCATTGAAAGGGTTAAACTATAATTAAACTATAAAACACATCTTGTACATATGTTGCTTGATAAAAAATATTCCCTAAATTAATTACTTTCAATAAATGTGTACCTGTAATGTCATACATGTCTTCAGTGGTAGCAATTCCATATCATTATCAACTGGTTGTTCCAGTCTATCTTGCTTATCTTGTCTATCCAGCCTTTCCTGTCTATCAACTCTAGTGTCTATTGTCCAACCTGGTGATTTTAATTGATCGTTGTTCATACCCCACTCTCCTCTAGTTCTGCGTTGATCTAAGATCTGTGTTTCTGGTGGTCTCTCTTGAAGTGGGTTTGGAGGGTTCCTCTTCTCCTCTGCTAATGGTATATACCATGACACAGCTATAATAGAAATATAAAGAATATTTATAAATATGAATGAAAAAAAGTGAGATCTTATCAGGGAATAAATGAACAGGATGGATGGTAAAATCAAAATACAACTATATATTTACATATTGTTTTAAATTCAGGTTCTTAAGTGTGTTGAGTAGTATAAGATACCCACAAACTTTTCAACACCAATCTTATTAAGACTTTGCACACTTGTTCCATGTGTAAAATAACCCAGAGGACACAAAACAGTATGACCGTTTGTTGTGTAATAATGGAGAGAAAAGTGGAAAGAAAAAAACTATTTATAGCAAACAAGAAGGTTATCCTGATCTAGATCAGTTCTTGAATAAATTATGACCTTGTATACATCGTTCACACCATCCGCAGTAAACAATCATGGCTGCCTCCAGCAGCAGTTTCACACTGGATCATTGACGTCTATATATGACATCAGAAAGAATTCCCTCCAAGGTCTACTATCTATCGTGACTGGAACATGGCTGAATTTCATTTTTTGATGGTCGAAGACTACCATTTTTGGATGCATAAAATGATTTTGAGAGTAGCAGAGTAGTGCACTGATGTAAATATTTACTTTTTACCAGTAAAGACTTTACCAGAAATCACAAAATCTTGTTTGAAGGTAAATAATCAATAAAGATTTTAAAATACTTATGAACAAAACTTACAGTGCTAGCTTTAAAATGTGCATTTTAGAGACTGCTCAATGCCCTTAAATCTTTAAAATGTGCATTTTAGACTGCTCAATGCCCTTAAATTATTAAAATGCTTTGTAATCACTTTAAAGAAATTCATAATTTAGCATATTATTAGCCTTTACCATATGGACCAAGATCATGGTTCTTATATAAGCTATTTTTGTCAATCTAGCAGGCATTGATAACGTTCACCGGAACCATAACATGGGTAAGAATGTCCAGTGAGGAGGGTTAAAATTGTATACAGAGCATTTATCTTTACAAAATACTTACGTGGTTTGGGTTTTTCTCTCTTCTTAATTCTTTTTGGTGGAATATTTTCTCTCATATCAGAACTGTACATTCTCGGCATAAAAACAGCCCGGGTTCCATGTTTACCCTTCTTTAACACGGGAACAGAAATAATCTGAAGGTCTCCATAAGTTGGTGAACATGACCTTGATCTCATTTTCGGTGACGTCTGTACACCTCTGCTCCTATGGTGTCTGTCTGGAGAGATGCTGCGTGCTCGATGTGATTCTTCATGATATTTATTGGACGGATCTCGTGATCTGCGAGCTGATTTGGACGATGATTTGACTGGTGATATATCTCTAGCTAAACTATGTAATAATGAGGCACTTCGCGATGATTTGTGTGGTGAGGACATTCTAGTAGACTCACGATCCCATTTAACTGGAGAAATTTCAAAGGATTCTGGCTTTTTGGGAGATTTCTGTTTACGATCTTTAACACGGTATGGAGAACTGTGATTTTTTGGTCTGGTTTCTACAATCTTTCGTCCTTTTTCTTTCAGTTTAACAGGCTTTTCTTTCGCTTTATCTTTTGGCGATCTCGCCTTCTCCATTTTTCTTCTTTTTTTCTCTTCCTTGATCAGCCAACTTGGGGAATCTTCACCGTCTGTCAGAGTTGCAGAGGAACCAGAACTAAGAAGATATCGTAAGGCAGCTTCATATTGTTCCTCTGCATTTTTCTGTTTGCTGCGATTTAATTTCACTCGATGTGCTTCATAGCTACTATCTTTAACTGTTGTCGAAATGTCTTCCGAAATATCCCCAGAGTGAGCTGACAACGTTAAGGTAGATTCACCGCTGAGCAGTTCTGGAGATTCCGAGAAAGATGCAGCAGTCGATGTGGATGATATTGAATTCATGTTATTAGCCAGAACAAAATTACCAATTAAACCACTTTTCTTGGCCTTTAGCAGTTGCTCTAACTTCCATAACTTCTCCATTCGTTTCAATTCCCGACGTCTCTCCTTTTCTATTTTATCTCTCTGGCGTCGAATTTTACTCTTCAGCGTTGACATAGGATCTGACACGCTCAAATCTCGACTGTCTTGTGACTGGCTGTTACTAGTTGCTGCTAGCGTATCGTTACTCTGATCTTCAGGGATAGCATATAAGGTTTCCAAATTTTCTGTTGAGTGCTGCGAGGAACGTTTTGAAGTCTTGGAATGTTTTTCATGCTTTTGTTTCTGAGAAGATCGAGAGTGAGACTTTGCCTTTGTCTCTCTATGAAGTCTTTTTGCTCTCTCTGCTGCAAGAGCTTCCAAGATTTCTGCATAACTTGCATTTATTTGTTCAAAATTCGCTGAATTTAATTGGTCTTCTGAAGAACTCATTTTCTTCGGACGATTAAGAGCCTGACGATGACGATACTCTCGTTCTTCCGCTAAACGATCTTCCAAAATTTGTCGTGAATTCTCCCGTTCGTTAAAATACTGGCTGATTAACTGCTTTGTGGGATGTGTCACTAGACTGGCATATATTTCAGATTGTAAAGGATTAACTTGACTCTCAGCTTCCGACGGCATAATCTCAGAAAATCTTTGCCACACTGCTGGCAGATCTTGTGGATGTGTTTGAGCTATTTCTTGTTCTAGAGCTTGTCGTAAACGTTGAGCACGGAGGTTATGAGGCGTTCGATCTATACCACGTAGATATTCTTCTTCAGATGTCGAATCGTGACCATACTGGGGTCTGAAATAAAGAAGCAAATTTGATAGAATTAAATAATTTATTATCTATTTCGAAAAGATAACATAAGGCTAATAGAACTTGCAAACCACGGCCACTGAAAATAAAGTACTTCAGACTCTCGATTTCACTATCATCAAGACTGGAAACAAAAGCCCTGCATGGCATAGATCACAACTTGGTTCATTTTCACCATTTCATAATACTTCTTTTAGTGTAACATTTTCATTTATGATCGTTTTTTGCCTACTAAAGTAGTATAATTCAAATTATAACAATAAAGGGGATATTTGGTACATGTTCATATATATAGAGGATAGTAATTTGAATGTGAATTAAACTGACCTAAATATAAGACCAACTGCAATTTTTTAATTGTAACTTATACTAGTACTACACTAGGCATTTTTGAAGACATTAATATTTAATTTACAGAAACACCAAAGAATAAATCAAACTCTATTTACCTCTTCCTTTCTGAATGTTTTCTTCTTTCTGTTCTCTTTGTAGGTTTCATGATAATTTCATCATTTGTACTAAAAAAATAAAAATAAATTAATTTATTGTCCACTCTTAAAAGAAATAAACATTTACCTAGAGAAACAGATAAGTTGCAACATACAATGTAATAGGAATGATTTGAAAGGGGGTTTAATGTCCTACTTTTCTGCACCAAGCGACAATATAATAGTGTGTTCAATCTGTTTAGTTTCAAGAGCTATGGTGGATCAATGAGTACATGTATGGTGCTGGCTCACTAACCCAGAGATCCAGGATTTGATCCCAGAGTTGGCAGAGAAAGTTCCTCACGTGCGAAAAAAACATATATACTATTTGCAGCACATTAAAGAATAGGCCATAGCGTCACTGACCAGGTAAAATTTTCCTCATACCACACTGTATGGCCTTTGTCATCATTAGTGCAGAAAAACATTAATCCCACATTTATATTAAGATTCAACAATTAACAGGCTTTTAAAAATACACTGGGCCAACCAAAACATCCGGTCAAACAATATGGTTCTACACCTGTGATTTATCATAAACACATTAATTAAATACAGTATCAGAACTGGCTAATAATATCTTACTCATTAGGAAGTCTAGATCCAGTGTAGTCAGGTTTCTCATTCTGAAAAAAAATTTATAAAAACGTTTTCAAAAACACCATCAACAAGGAAGGATTTTATAAATATAATCCTAAATGACAATAATAAATAATCTCGACAAAGCCATTTTGAGCATAATAATGTAAACAAAGTAATCCTTAAAGACTGTTACCTGAATATAGGACACCGGTGAGTTTCTGGTATCCATGGCAATTGGGGACACAGTTCGGCCATTTTGTCTACTTTCTCTCTCTTCCATCAATCTTTGTTGATCCACGTCTCTGTACTGCCCTCTATCACGGGAGACAACCTGTGTTGGACTTCTGGCACCTGATGGTGAGACACGTCCTGGATAGCCAATCTCTGTTTCCTTTTTTGACTTGGCTGAATCAAATTGATGACCATTTGATTCAAATTGCATTTCTTCAAAATATGGAGAATTTGACCTTTGACTCTGGAAATGGGTTTGAGCTGGAGGAGGTTTATAAAGGTCATCAAAAGGTGAACGTCTTCCAGATTCTCTTTTTTGATGTCTTCCAGGGGAATATTCTGGGGGATTATTACCCATAATTCTCTGATTGCGAACATCCTGCACCATAGCCTCATGTGTCTTTTTGAAATCTGAGACATCTTCATAAACTTGTGGAGATAAAGGTTCCATTGATTGTCTATATTGGTCATTTGATTCAAACAGATTTCTCTTTGCAGATCTCTGAATATTAAAAAAAAAGTTAATGTTAATATAGGACACCATAGAATACCTTTTTTCTATAATCATTTTGAAAAATGATCTTTTCTTGTGTATTGCAATCATGAAACCTTGCCGAAAATTTATTAGTCAAGTAATTTAATTTTCATAATCAGAAAATTTTAATTAACTACACTATTTTGGGAGGGGCATATTATAAATTTCAATTTCATTTATTTTTTGTTTGTATGACATTAGAAATATAATGAAATGGGTTTTAACATCCCAGTTTTCTGCACCGGGTTCTAAAGCAGCAGTAGGAACCTGGTGAACCCTGAGAGAACCCACCAATTTAGGACAGTGACCTTATTCCTTAACACAGTGACTGGCATAATGCACAAGGCTGGTTGTATTATCAAAGCAATGGGGACAAGAACTAGCAGCTCACTGATCATTGCATAGCAATTATGGACAAGTTGTTTTCATTGGTTTACTAGGTTCACTTGTAGACTAATCAAGATAGTCAATACAATTTATATCCATTAAGCTTTTTGGACATGTATAATTCATTTGGGAATTAAAATATTGCGGAGAGAGAGAGAGAGAGAGAGAGAGAGAGAGAAATGGAGTTTAATGTCCACTGGACACAAACTAGGTCATTTTGGGACTAACATATGGTTTAATTTTTTTATTTCAATAATTCGCTTGCGCGTAGGGGTCTTTAGCAGTGGGAGGAAACCGGAGGACCCGGCGAAAACCCACGAGGTTGGACAGGTGACCCTACTCCTTGTCACGTACAACCAGGGAGTCGAAACCCCGCCAGTTGACTCAATGACAGAAAGTATGATACAGCACGCGCGTGCTAACCATTCGGCCATCCCCCCCCCCCCCCAGAAATATGGAGGAGGCTACATCAGGTCATTTAACACATGACAGTCTGTGTTCTAGAGAAAGTTAATATGGAAATCATAAGTGATAAAAACCACCAATTTACAACAGTACAGCCTGATAATGGTCATAACCACTGCTGTAGGATATGAAGACTGTTAGGCTTACTCTTTCTTAAACACTCAATATAACTTACATTACATAAGAATTTCAAATAGTTAAACAATTATGGTTATTCTTTTACATTGTAAAAGTAACACTTACATAAGAATTTCAAATAGTTAAACAATTATGGTTATTCTTTTATATTGTTAAAGTAACACACCTGTTCTTGAGATGGAGAATCTGTTTTATGTTTAACTTGTGGTATTAAATAATCATTTTCATCTACTAGTTGTTGATCGATATTACGACTATCATCTTGTAATGATGAATATACATCATCACAATCAGGCTCATTATCATAAATAAGACCTTCTAGAGATGAGTAGACTCCTTCTTCCATTTCATTTCCTTGGGGTAGGGTTTGTTGGTTTATGGTACGACCTCCTTGAGGCAATGAGTATACCCCACTGTCTGCTTGCTGGCCTGTAGAGCGACCTCCTTGTGAAACAGTGTACAGTCTACTATCTCCATGCTGGTCTATTGTACGACCTCCCTTGGGCACTGTGTACGATCCACTATCATCTTGCTGATCTACAGGGCGACCTGCTTGAGGAACTTGATACAGACCACTATTGAGTTGTTGATTTAGAGTATGAGTTCCTTGAGGAAAAGTGTGTATTCCGCTATCTGCTTGTTGGTTTATTGTTCGACTATCTTGTGGTAATGTGTATAGTCCACTGTCTACTGGATGGCTGATTGTATGTCCACCATGAGATAAAGTATACAGACCACTGTCTATCTGCTGACGATCGTCAGGTTTTCTAGGTAAAGACTGATCACTACCAGAACTCTTCATACTCTCGACTGACTTCTCATCCTGTTAAAAATACAATAACTTATCTTACAAAATAAACAGAGAAAGAGAAATGTTGTTTAAAAACATGTTTTATAATTCACTATTAAAACAAGTTCGAATATGTCTAGAACAACCCTGTGGTTTCTAGCAAGCCTTGTCAAGTTGTGGAGATCAACACAGCTGGCTTGACGAGATAATAGATGTAAAATTAGAAAATATAACACTGCATGAAAATAAAAGCACTAGTCTAAATAGAACCATTGAGTTAGGGGCTTGCTAGCCTGGAGGTCGGGTGTTCAATCCCTACATTGGCCGAGAAAGTTCATCCAGATTTTCTGGCGTGGTTTCCCCTTGTCAGTGAGGCAGGACGGAAGGCCTGACAAGGACAGCTGTCTAGTCGTTCGGATGTGACAAAAAACCGAGGTCCCGTGTACACACTGGCATGCACGTTAAAGATTCCTTTGGCAGTAGGAATTTGATAGACGAGTAAGCCGTAGCGCCGCTGCCCGGGAAAAATATCCCTCATAGCACACTGTATGGCGTATGCCTGTCTTCGTTAGCCCAGTTTAGGAGCAGACAGTAGGACGTTAAACCCCATTTCATTTCATTTCATTTCATTGCATTTCCTCCCCAGCATTTGCTAATTCTGATATTAGCATTCCTGAAAAATGCTCCAAGACAAAACTGGAAAAAACGGATGAACAATGCCTAATTCTGTATCCATCCCCTTGACTTCATTCCCCACAGAATAATAATTACTCACAGTAACAGATTTTTCCTCTATAGTTGATAAAGCTGGTTCTGTAACTAAAGTAGACATCTGATGTGTTTGTTTAGAATAGATTCCACTCTGCTGTTTAGGATCAGGTCGCGACCCTAAAACTGCCCTGGGTAATTCAGGTCCCTGTGCATCATCAGAACCTAAAATAAAACAATTTCATAAATGTTACACAAAATTAGATTTATATCATTTTTCCACAATTTCTTTGGACAATTTTCATTTTTCTGAAACAAGTTTCTTCAACTGAACATTCAGAATTCCAAGTGAGTGCCTGATATTCTCACAACTCCGCTGATGATTGTGGTGTGATGAGAATTGTAGATCTTGTCATATTATTAAGTATGGCCATGTTTTATAATATATTTACCTGTATGTGTACTTTCGACAGTTGTTATACTGTCTGCTATAGATGCTGTATCACTTTCTATAAATGGATGACCACTTGAAGCCCTGTAATGTAAAGTTATTGTGTGATATAGATAGGATAAAAAATTCACTTAACACACTTTAAGACTATACTAACAAGTAGGAGGAAAGCAAAAAATATATTTTTAAATAAAATACAAAAATACTTAGATAATAGAAATGTGTGGTGCAGTCCCCCTGCACTTACTATCAGATAATTGAAATGTGTGGTGCAGTCCCCCTGCAATTAGTATTAGTTAATAGAAATGTGTGGTGCAGTCTCCCTGCACTTACTATCAGATAATTGAAATGTGTGGTGCAGTCCCCCTGCAATTAGTATTAGTTAATAGAAATGTGTGGTGCAGTCTCCCTGCACTTACTATTAGAGAATAGAAATGTAAAAGAATAAAGATTAAAATTGTTTGTGAGATAGGTTGATGTAAATAAAACTGTATCAACAACTATACCTGTAAGGTCTAAATCTAGACTTCGATTTAATTCCACTAGAATCAGAATCTTGAGATGTATAACGAGGTGAAACTGGTGATTGTCTCTCTTTTATATCTTCTTTATCTGAAACAATTATATAAAAATAACATTTTTTTCAAAAATACTTCTTGAAAAAAAAGGGTAAAGTTTTAAGTATACTTTATTTTAGATATTTAACTAACAAGGAGATGTACCATGACCTACCATACTTATTTAAACTTTAAAAACCTCTATCAAATGACGAGACAAGATTTAAAAAACCACAGAACAGTAATTCTAATACTATGGTAGATTTAGTAACCAAGAACAAAATAACCTATTTTGTCAACAAAAATTTCTAAACCCATTGTTTATAAAACCATTAATTGTTTAAAACTTAATCAGGGATTAATTAAGTTAGTAGAGTGCTTAATTAATGAAGTCTGAGATTGATTAATAGATTTAAGAATGCATGACAGACAAAATAAGACAATAAATCTTTAATGGTTTTATCTGTTGCTATAAATAATGAAATCTACTTAATAACACAGCTCTAGGAGAAATACATCAATTAATGTAGTCTATTGTTTTTATATCCTTTCAACCAGTCTCATTAATGGCATGTAATCTGATTGTATTATTTGCTTGATAAAGACTAGAGAATCCTAGAAATAAATAGTAATTGTGTTCCACTAAATTATATCCTGTGTATACATGTATATCCAGTTCAATTACTACATGTAAATAACACTCAAACAGCTCATAAATTGTAAAAAAGAGTCAAGGGTTCTTTTAAGTGCACGCCGAGATGTACACAGGACCTCAGATTTTGTCCCATCCGAATGATTAGACCCAGTTCCTTACCAGACCCTCTGTGTTTAAGAAACCATAATATAAAACTCAGTTCTATTCAATACCTGTAGTGGAATATACTGCTGTCCTTCTAGAATTTACAGGTCCACCAAGGTCTGGTATTTCAGGGTGTCGGAATTCCCAATCTGGGGAACTCTTGCCTCTTTCTCTGTTAGGAAATAAATAGAAGTTTAATACATACAATAACATGCAGTTACAAACATCTTACTAATTTAGTTAAACTTTAGTCAGTGTCGAATTTAATACAAACATGGAACATTCTGACTACTTCGAGTTTAGTCCATGTTGTATCCTGAGGTTTTTTTTTTAACTTAATCAAACAATAAGACTAAGAATAAGATTGTCCATTGGTTACTGATTTAACTTAAACATATATAACATGCAAGAGGTAAATCTTCCTATTTGCAGGTCTTTCTTTAGGCCTGAAATGTTATATAAACTATTAATTAGATATTTATTAACACGATCAAGTCTTGATGCCGATATTAAGTAGATTAGAACGGTTTCCGCCATATTTTGACTTAATTTAAGATGGAGCGAGGCTTACCTACGAACAACCAATACGGTGGTTGCAATTAATACACACATCTTGTCAAACCTTCAAACTAAGGCTAATATTTTCGCTCGCAATAGAGTAATTAAAATGAAACTTTCAATATATACATTTTGCATTATCATTATCTATGTTCAAACTATTATAGTAAGAATGGCTAGCTCTTTATCTAAATCTTGCATAATGTATCAATAAGATGCAGAAAAAAAGTCTGTAACTTTGAAGTTCCATTCAACCTGGGTGCTAAACTGTCCATTGTACAATGATCCGAAGCATCTTAAATAAATTTCAGATATGCTAGACAGACAACATGACAAGATAAGCTGGGAGAATTCATAAATATTTGTGATATTAATTGAAAATCCTAAAAAATATTTGCATTTTACCTTGTTGGAGAAGAAGCTGAGCGTCGATCTGTTGTTGAAAGGCTTGTTTCTGCACCTGATTCAGATAATATATCTGATTGGCTCTTTTCACTAGTTACAGTTGTTAAGGATGTTTGAGTTCTGTAATTAGACATTTTAACATATTTCATTAAATATGGCCTGTTTTTATTTTGAATTCCAACTGTCAGGGGATCTTAATGGGCTGCGAATGGTATACAGGGACCTCAGTTTACTATCTCATCCGAACATCCAGACACTTTTCCTTGCTAGGTCCTCTCCATCCTGCACCACTGACAAGTGGAAACTAGGCTGGAAAATCCTGAGGAACTTCCTCAGCCCAAACCAGGACGGAAAATGATTATTTTCTGGCTCTCCTATTCATACTAAAACATGGTTTGCATCCAAGACTAATAAAAAGAGAGAGAGAGAGAGAGAGAGATGGGGTTTAAAACGTCTACTCGAAACAAACTAGGTCATTTCGGGACAAACACATGGTTTAATTTCATTTCAATAATTTGCTTGTGCGTAGGGGTCTTTAGCAGTGGGAGTAAACTGGAGGACCCGTAGAAAAACCATGAGGTTGGACAGACGACCCTACTTCTTGTCAAATACAACCGGGGAATCAAAACCTCGCCAGCTGACTCAATGACAGACCTTATGATACAGCGCGCACATACTAACCATTCGGCCATCCAACCCCCCCAAGACTAATAAAACTTGTAATTCATTGACAGGTGTGTGAGAATAAGTCAAAATAATTATTTTCTTTCGGACTTTTCTATTCATACTAACTAAGACATGGTTTGCATCCAAAATTAATAAATCTTGTAAATCATTTGTAAATATATAACAAATAAGAAGGTAAATAACAATATAACAGTTGGCACTACTCATATGTTATTACCAATGTCAGAATATCGACATCAAGAAACATAATTAAGGAGACAGCCACCGTCAAAACTGGTAGCATTATTGCATCTTTCTTGTAAATCACTGCTTTGTTTTACATTTTGAGTGATACCAGTATCATTACAGGCCCGTGAATGCAGAGCACACTGGACACTTACGGCTGGTCCCCAGATTCATTCACTTGATTTGATATTTTGTGTCTTGTTCGCAGGTGTATCTTATCGGTTTTGTTTGCGTATAGTGTGGTCATCATGCACTTATTATTATGTAACTACTGGTATTTAATTCAAGAAACAGAAAGATTCCAAAAACTACCCTATTTTACAGCTTATTTTTACAACTAATATTACAGTTAAACTACATGTACCTACCTTAAGGATGTAAACTGTGAATCCGTGACATTTGTCTTGTCAGCAAAATTAGAATCCCCCATTGATTCAAATCCTCTGTAAAAAAAAAAAAAAAAATTAAACACATGAAATGTTAGATTCTGTCTATCGCAGATTTTAGCAGACAACATTGTATAAATAATCATTATAAACATTTCTATTACCAATACCATAAAATATCTTTCAGTCTACACAACCAATCCTGTAAAATAGTATAGCAAATTTCTCTTTGGATTATAACTGTATTCATCCGCATATTTTGATCAAATGTTCAAGAAAAACAAAAATATGAAAAACAAACTTACCTGGTCACATTAGTAACTTGTCCTGATTGTGGCCACATATCCCTGGGGTCATCTGATCTTACTACAGGGCCCTCACGGATTGGCCGTGTCTCATATTTATTTTGAGGCTGGTTTTGTTGATCTTTCTGATAACCATAAACTGGATAACACTGTATCACATGTTTCTTTGGTGTTCTGTAATCGATGCTGTGGGAGGTCAAAGCCGACTCAGCATTACATGGGGCAGACATTTTACCCTTTAAATCAAGACGTGGAACCAGTGGCTTTTGTTGGGTGTCAGTTACCGGGATATTTGACAAATCTAATCTTCGTCGAACTGTATCCATAGCTATTGTGAAGCTCCGTGAAGAGTCATCAAGACCTAAAGATGTATCAGAGAAACTCGAATCTGAACAAACTCTTCGGAATATCTTCTCTCTTAAATCTTTTTCTTGATTGAAAACATCATTTAGATAGCCGTCAGCTTGTGTTGATGGGTTGTCTTTCTTTAAAATACTTTGAACTTGATTGGCTAATCCTCGGGTCTCAGCAGGTGCATGCTGTGTTTCTGACTGGTTTGGATGTGGCTGACCTGAGAAATATCTGCCGGTGGTCCTGTATCTCTCCTCCACAGCTTGACGTTGAGCTCTCAAGGCCTCGATTAAATTATCCACATTGTGTTTCTGGTTTATTGTTTGTAGAATGTTAATGTTGTTGATTTCCATTCCATCTCTCGTTGGTTCATCAATATCTTGTTCCGTTAATGTCACCTCACTTTCAGTCTTATCAGATACATCACCATCAACATGTCCACTGCTGGAGGAAGTTCTTGTCTCTTCCCCTTCAGAACAGTATCTTGTTCTATGGGATGCATTTTTATCAACTTGATCACAATTGACGAATGCTTGGTTATCAGATCTTCTTTGGTTAATAGAAAATACAGAAGTTCGCATTTGACTTAATCTCGACCCAGATAAATCTACATTACCAGATAAAATTGGCTGTTCCATACTTCCACCGCTGTTTCTACCAATGAAAAGGCCTGTATCATCATAACCAATATCGGCAGCATAATCCCACATTAATTTCTTAGTTTTTTCTGGAGTTGAGCTAGTAGTGCTTGGAACTATATCAGTACTCTCAGCATCTGAAGAATGCTGAGGATCTTTCGAAACTTCAGCTAAGGAATTAGTTTTAGTTTCTGTTGATGTGTTACTCTCTGGATGTTGTGTAGTATTCTGATTACTGAAACTACAGCCAGAATCAAATGATGATTTGATGGATAGATCTGAAATTTTATTACTGGTCAAACTTTTTTGTATTTGAAGTAAATCCAATTGAATCTTCTTATAGTCCATTGGTTTTTCGGGACTATTTTGTGGAGAAATTGAGATGTTGTGACCAATAATAGGATTATCTTTCTTCATCTGTTCTAGGTAAGCAGTGCTCGATAAAATACCTTCTACTTTCGATTGCAAACTACCAGATTGGTAGGATGTCTCTTTGTCTCTACTTCCAGTGTTTTCTTGCTTCCCAAGAGAGGAGTCTTTGCTTTCAAGCTGGTCTCGTGCTTCAGCACCTGCTACAAACTTCTGTCCAAATATTGAGGTAAACCTCCCTGTTCCATTAGAAAGTCTGGTTTGGGGTTCAACTCTGTCTGGTTCTGATAGAAGGTTGCCTAGATCAGAAACTTTTGAGCTGCCATTTGAAAATCTGTCTCCAGAAGAATGAGAATAACCATGTGTGTGGGAGCTTTGTGTATAGGATCCAAAAGATGTTCTATTTGAAGGCACTGGTTTTGTTTTGGATGCTGTGTCATGACTTGAACTTTGGTATGGGAAGGTAGCCAAATATTCTCCAACATCAGCTAAAAAGTTTGGATCTGTGCGTGATATTCTAATCATGTCTAAATTATCTGTTGAGGCAAACTTTTTTCCATCGATCTTCTCAGATGCATCCTCTTTTGTAAGATCATCCATGGATTTGGAATATGAAGTATTTAAGTTTGTTTTCGTTGTGTTCCCTGGAAGAGACTTCGTAGTTTGTAGATTTAAGTCTGAATTTTGGAAAGATTTTAAATTATTCTCTAGAAGCCTGTTGGCATCTTCACGTATTTGATCCGTACTCTTCAAATCCACTGGTGTCTTTGATGAGAGAATCTCCTTTATCATTAAAGTATTTGATGAAGAAGCTGTTATTGGCTTTTCCTGTTTCTTTTGATCAACTTCTAGTTTCTCTTCATTGTTTGTTGTAGTCTTATCCACAATTAGATTTGATACAGATCCCTCTAAACATGGTGGACCATCAATAGAATCTGTGCTGGAAGAAGCAATATGATTTTCTTCAGCATCTTCTTTTTCA
Source organism: Patella vulgata (assembly GCF_932274485.2). NCBI lineage: Eukaryota > Metazoa > Mollusca > Gastropoda > Patellidae > Patella > Patella vulgata. The sequence goes on from NC_065881.2 coordinate 21,689,518, forward strand.
GGTTGAACTTCAGGTGTAACTTTAGCTGGAGGTGGAGTATTGCTCCTATCATCCTTATTGACTGTAGCAGCTTTGTCATTAATATCATCCTCAAACAGCAGAGTCTTGGGAGAGACATGTCCATTAACCAGGTTAGCAGTATTATTAACGATTTCAGCTGGCTTGTCTGACAAAACAGTTGAGGCTTCAACTTCCTTCAACTCCTTAAAAGATGTTGAATCATGCTCCGTAGCTTCAGAAACATCACTCAGAGTAATGTTAAATCTATTAGCTTGCTGCTGCATGTTCGTTGAATTTAAAACAGTACTGGATAACAATGGCGAAAATTCAATAATGGAAGAAGATGATTTATTTGTTACGTTATTAGGTGTTGAATTAGTGCTACTTGATTTCGTGAGACTTGATGTACATGAGGTTGATGCTGGAAAATATGAGGACACTGGATCATGCTTTAATGACTGTGCTCTGGAGCTTGTTAGTGCTGGAGAGAAGTTTGAAATTTCTGATTTTGTTTCTTCTTTAACAGTTTCCATAAAGGGTGGCGTAGGTTTATCTTCTGAATTTTCGTTGTTTGTGAATTTTGAACTTGAAAGTTGAGGAGAAAAGGAAGAGATATCTGATTCTTTTCCATTAAAGTGTTGCTCTTTGACTACCTCAGATTCCGTGTCAATTTCTGCTATTTCTGTAATTTTCTTTGCTTGGGGTTCCATTCGCGGTGTCAGATTAGAGTCTGATTCTGTTGTGTACGGATTCCAATCATTATCAGATAAACCAGAAGCATTTTCTGGATATTTAGCTACACTTGATTTTAATCGGCGACTCTCTAAATCTGAAGATAAATGAGAGCTATCGCTATCCTCATCCATAAGATTTCCGCCGGATAAATTACCAGAGATAAATTCACTGGATATTTCCATGATGGCTTGCTGGATTTCTTCATAATTCAGATTGGTTTTTGTTTCAGTTTGATCTGCTGATGGAGAAACATCTGAAAAATAGAATTGAAAATATATTTTAAAACACTCTCCTTTAATGATCATTTCAACCCTATTTCAATGTCAGTGATAATCTGAAAAATAGAATTGAAAATATATTTTAAAACACTCTCCTTTAATGATCATTTCAACCCTATTTCAATGTCAGTGATAATCTAAGAATATCGTATGCATAATCTAATAAATCACTACATGTGAAGACTACAAAAAGATACCCACTTCAAAAAAGAGTCAGGTATGATAGGTCACAACCTAATTTCCATGCAGTTACGTTCACCGACATCAAAGTTGCATTCATTTCTTGTACATGTATTTTGTTTTCTGTTATTATTAAATTGACAGCAACCAGAGGTTCAAGACTGATATATTCTTTTAGCTTATATGTACATGTAACCTGTTTTGGGAACTTGTTAAATAAAATAGTAAATTTACCTGGTGATTCCTCTGTTTCGACTTCTGTATTATTGTCATCATGGTTACAACTTAATGATGAAACTAGAGTAGAATCCATATCTAAAGTATTATCCTCTACTAAGGCTTCAAACTATATAATATGAAAAACATCATTAATGAGACCATAATCAAATGATAGGTACATATACCTACAGTGTAGTAATCTAAATTATTTTGAGCTCATGTACTGTTCAGTAATCAGCTAACAAGTTTGGAGGAAAAAAAGATGGCAGTATGAAAACAATAGAAAGCAATATGAACTTTTGATGGCTTACATGTACATGTACGAAACAACTGATTGATTTGAATAATTTTTGGACCAATATCTTTTTTAATAAGACTACCTTCTATTGCATATGGTCTAAAAATCTGTATTTGCCTTTTACATAAAGTGGAATATTGGGCCTTTAATTAATTCTACATTTTGATAATACCTTTGAAAAGACAATAATAATCAAGTACAATAAATGTGAAGTATATGTAGTGTGGAATAAAATTAAGATGAAACTACATGTATCCACTATTTGCTGCATTTATATACCATACCTTGACTCATAAAGCCCACAATCAGGCATACATGTAATATTACAAAAGCTAGATGCATCATAATCATACATGTAATGACAATTGAAAAATTGCTACATGCACATTTGCCATGCAGTCTTTTGATTGATCTACACTCTACGTCCAATTTAGTAAACACTGACGTTAGTAAACCTTACGAGACTTATACTTACTTGCGTTGTATTATTATCAAAGTTAACTTTCTTTGGTGTATTACTTTGTTCATTCACAATTAAACTTCTTTCAGGCACATTTAAATTTTGTGTCTGAGTTTCTCTTTTAATGTCCATCACTCTGTCAACCTGTGTGATTGCTTGACAGGAAGTTGATGAACTTTTCTTGTCAGTAAAAGAGTTTGTTTTGTTGAGTTTATTGTTAGAAGTGCTCTGATTTTGAATAAAGAGATTCTCAACACAAATAGAAGGTTTTGATGCTTCTAAAGGTTTATGCGATCGCCTTCTACTTTCACTTGATTCTGATGTATGCGAAGTTGAACTCAAGCGAGAGTTGTCTTTGAGACTTTGATTTGAGTAAGTTGATAAGCGATCTGAATATACAAAACTGTCTTTTGATGAACGTCGAGAAAAATCAATTGATCTTCTTTCTAAAGACGACAGACTTTCAAAGGCATCAAAACTTGGCAAAGAGCCACCTTTGAATGGATTTTCTTTGAACTTTAAAATATCTTGAACGTCATCACAAAACTCTTTTTCAGAATTCTGAGTATTATTCTTTGTAACTAAATTATCTGAAGTATCAAAATATTTTGTGATTGGGTTCAGCAATCTTTGTTCTGTAATCTGAGGTTTTTCTAAGATCTGTAACTCTTCACAAACTGAATGATCTTTTGCTAATTTTGTCTCTAGCGAACGAGACGCTAATTTTGTCTCTAACGATCGAGACGCTAGTTTTGCAGATTCTTGTCTGGATTTCTTGCTTTCTGTTTGATTAGAATCAGAATGCTGCTTTTCCTTTAATGGTAAAATATCCAAATGAGAATTCTGAATTTGTGCTGATGATTCCTCACAATTTAAACTAGTTTTACAGACACCTTTAACATCAAGATGGGAATCTGATTTATTAGATTTCACAGACGTGGCAGAATTGTTAAATAAATTTTCAGTATTTTTACTTTTCTCACAAAAATTATCAAGGCTGGCCTTTTTGTTACTTTTATCTGAAGTTATATCAAAATATGAACAACTATTTACCGAAGAATTGTTATCCTCCCTATGTCTTGTTTTAAAACGAATCGCTTCAAAAAGCTTATCAAGGTCAGATTTATCTTGCTTGTTATTTACTGTTTTGTCAGTTACAGATGAATTATTATGTTCAGTAGTTTTGTCAGACTTAAGAACCTTTCGATGTAGTTCATCAATATCAGACTTATGTTCTTCGGAACTTTTGACACTTTTCCTCGACTTCGGCTTAACTTTTTCAAAGAGTATTTCGATATCGGATTTGGAAGTCTGAGTGGTATGAATCTCAACTTTGGAATAGGATTCTAATGTCTTAGAATCAGGAGGATTTTCATTCTTTCTTCGATTGTTTGGAGAAGTTTGAATTCTAGGTATTCGACTTCCAGACAACTGCCTTTGACGACCTTGCTCCTTTGATGCTGGGTTCAAATTTGATTTTTCCTTTCCTGTGGACTGACGACTTCGTAACCGTAATTGCTCGGCTTGCTCATAAAGTTTTTGTTCATAAACTAATTTTTCCTGATAACCACTTAAATGGCATTTCTTGGTGATTTGCCCTTTACGTTTTTCATGAGATCTACTTTCTGATTTCTTCTTTTCCTTTTGACTGTTGGAACAATATTTTTGATTTATTTGACCACCAAGTGAGGTTTGACTTGGTATTTTAGAATCTCTGTAATGCTGTGGACTTTTATTTTTCACAATACTTTCATTCCCATAAATTTTCTCAACATCTATGGAATATTTGTCGTTGATTTTGGTTGTAGTACTTTCTTTATTTTCCGGGACTAGGCCTACTGATGATTTTTCAACGAATTTTTTTTCGCCAGTATTCAGAACAGAACATTCATTAGAAAGTCTCCCTAAGCTATACTGACTCAAATCTGGAAATGTCAAACACAAATCTCTTGAATCATTAACGTTTAACGAAGTCTGTTCGCTTTCTGAGCTCTTCTTACTTTTCCTTTCAGAAATCAAAGTTCCAGTCGTAAGATCACACACTTGCAAACTTTTACGATCATCGAAAGAAGATAACTCGTCTGTAAAACAACTTGATTTACGGCTTGAAAGATTGTATTCCGATAATCTGCCACTTGGTTCTTCTACACTTGTTTGTGAATATCTTAACCGATCTTTTTGGGGAGTATCTGGATCTAAACTGTACTGACTAAGGCTACTATTACTAGAATAAACTTCTGAGTTGTGTGATTCTCCATATCTTGATTTCCATTTAGATTTAAAAGTTTTTAAACTACAATCGTCTTTATCTGAATCTGGGTCAGCAGATAACTCTAACCATCTACTTGTTTCAGTGGTCTGCAAAGAAAGAAATGATATTTCTGTATGCTCAGGTTTATGATTGCAATAACGTATACATGTACAAGGGAAGTCTTCCGGGGGGGCAACTCGTAAGCCAAGGCTCTTTCACAGTCACCCTTCGAAATGTACATCCTGCAATATGTGCACTCGCCTGATTATTAAATTGTTAATGATTATGGAAAAGCCAAATTAATGTTCAGATGGTGATACATGCAGTGGTGTTATTACCAATATCTTCCTTTCACAAATCTTGTGTATAGATGAACCTAGTACACCGTGGTAGTTTATTTAAAGACAAAATTTGGCACATGTGCAAGTCCAAATGCTACCAACAATTCTGAATTTGATACAAATCCGGAACTAGGAGAGTTACAAAAAAATTAATATAGGCCTATATATGAAATAAAATGCAATCTTTAAATAAATCAAATGCAGTCTTTAACTTTAAACAAATTAAAAACAAGTATTAAATTCTTCTCTTTGCTTATTTTAGCTAGGCCTAAAAATAATTTATAATAAATAAATTATGAGCGTCAAATATACAGGATCACCATGCACAGGCATGACAAAAATGCAGTTTAATTACCCTGTTTACCAGATTAACGTAAAGATCTATACTACTTTGAGTTGACTATAATAATATAATTTTGTTTGTTGTAAGCAATATCCTGGTTCCATACCTTTTTTGACTACCTTGAGGAAACATTTCCATCAGGAAAATAGTGTTTCAACTCCTACATAATCCAACACTAATCAAACACACGTAATACTATCATTTTCGTGTACTCAAGAATCAACCATCAACCTTTTTTTACGCCGGGAGATTGGCGGGGGTAAGGAACAAGTTATGACATGAAATAACTTGCTGCTAACAATCGAAGAAGTGTCAACATTGAACAGAAGCCAAACATGCAATATTAATGTAATTATAGGTGCATACTACATTGATGCCCATACTAATCAAATATTCGCACATTTGGTATGACATAGGGGTGCAGCGTGCATTAAACGAAACGTATTAAAATTGTTATACCTCATTAGACATGGCTCTTTTTATTAAAATATTATTTTTGTTTTTGTTTTTCAATGTTACCGCTCTGTTCGAATGGCGGCCTGTTCGGTAATTTCCGCGAACTTCCGACTGATGCAAAAACCCCATATCTTTCATGTGAAGATTGAAATTGGCACAAATAGTTATGATAATTCGCTTCTCTAGAAACAAAACCGATCGTAATCTCCAATTTTAATGTTTCACTCCACACAAATTTGAAATAATTTGCGGAGATTATTTCCCATCATGCCTGTGAAAAATGTCAGCGCCCATGAATGTTATCATGTTGATTGTCATAAGTGTTCATTTCTTCCAAAATTCACTTTGGTGAATCGTATTTTGTGAAACTATTGAAAATGATATAGCTATTGCTGCAATACCGAAATGTCTTCGAAAATATATTGCAGACATCATTTTTTAAAGCATATTCTAAATCTACGAAAGCCAAAACTTTCAATCAAACATAACCAAATTTTGGGTTGTATTGTTGACAATGATAATTATGATATTAAAAGTCAAAGACACCGGTCAAACGAACGAGAAAAGGGTCTAAGCTCGTTAGTGCGCCCAATTCCTGTGAAACTAGCAAATAGTGTAGATGACATTAATGTGGGAGCTGAATTGACAGGAGGAATTAAAAAAGGTGAACTGTTTTGTTTGGCTTTGCTTGCCACTGGCACTGTACTGTCGCTTTCTCACACCATCCCCATTGAGTGACTTCAGTTTTGGTAGTTCCACCCCACCTGTAAATATGAGGCTGGTAATGAAATAAAATGTATATCATATGTTCAGTTACTAAATGCCGTATAAGGATTTCAACTATAAATTAGACATTTATTAACATGACAGGAACATTATCAAGTCTTGATGCCTTTGGATAGGTCCGATTTTAAGTAGTTTAGAATAGTTCACATATTTAATGATTTAATCTAAAAATGATGAAGGGAGGCTAAGCTTCGAACAACCAATGCAGTGGTTACAATCAGTGCACACATCTTGTCAATCTTCAAAGGCTAATATCTTCGCTCAGAAAAAAGTAATTTAAATAAAATTTTCAGTTTATTCATTTTGCGTTATCTATTATTGAACTATTATAGCAAGAACGGCCAGCTCTTATCTATTATTGAACTATTAAAGCAAGAACGGCCAGCTCTTTATCTAAATCGTACATAATGTTTCTTTTAATTTCTGATGCAGCTCTTTAATATTGTATGTAGAATTTGCAAATATTTTACAAAGATACTAGGGGGAATTATGTTTGCTGTACGGTAACTGTCGATAGAGTAATAGTTCTATAACAGTCTAGTCTCCTTCAAATAATTTGAAATAAATGTTTGATCATACAATATTTCAGATATATACATGTATATGTATTTCAAATATGGACAAAAAAATCATCTCTTGACTTCACAATTCATAGAAAATTAAAAAGTTACATGTTTGAAGATTGAACACATAATATATTCAAATCCTATTTCTTAATGATCTCATTTAACTAAGAGACTGCTTTTTTTTTCAGATGAACTGTTGAAATTATTAAATCAATTTGCAAGAAGACCAATTGTACTGAAACTAGCAGCAGAAAATGGTTTAGATAGTAAGAATGTTTTCTACTGGGTAATCTTTGGCGAATTTGTATAAGAAAAAATAAAAATACACACACAAGAGATCCTTTTGAAATACAAAACGAAATATAAGAAAACAAAAGCTGTTACGTGATAATGCATGTAGCTGAAATCTACAATATAGTAAATAATTGTAATCAAAGAGGATCAAATCTTATCTTTCCATAGGAAAATATTGCTTCAATTACATGTACCTGCATTTTTATAGGGTACACATGTTCATGTATGCACATTACTGTTTAATTCGAGTTGAAGACTTTTTTTTAACAAATACTTTGTTTCAGTAGTGTTTGTAATTTTCTTATATAAATTATTATTATTTCAGCAACATTATTCCACAAAGCTTTTATAAGTTTCCGTTTATTTTGTGCCGATTCTGAACAGTTACCTGTCGATCTTCACATAGTTCTAAGTGATATTATACAAAATGCAGGTAAGTTTCTTTATGATATTACTCATATGGTAAAACATAATAAGGGAATATTGGCTTTGGTGGAAAAGGATTTTAATTTTTATCTAAATTTTTTTAAATTTATCTTTTTCAGGTCATGTTGATGATATTTTTCCATATTTCTTACGACATGCCAAACAGACATTTCCACATCTTGATTGTATGGAAGACCTACAGAATATCAGTGACCTTAGATTGCCAGCTAATTGGTAAGTATTGTACTAGTCCAGGTTATTTGTCCCCAGACATATAAAATCTATTAAAATTTAACATAAAGTAATAAATTTGATTTGAATTACTCAATTTTGAAATAACATTTCTTGACATAATGGTTTTAGATATTTCATTAACTTGTAGAAAGCATATGGTTGTATCACAAATAAAATTCTTACTCAATTCTTATGACATTATGCAAGATAAAATTAAAATGCCAGCAAAGAGACTACTGAAAAGTGTCAAAAATGTACTTTTGGGGTGGGGATATGGCTGGTACACGAATCCATTCATGTGACTAGGTTGTGCTTTTATGGCTTATTATATACATGTTTATGGCTTTATCTTTTGAGTTTCTAGTTAATTGTTATATGTGATGTTTCTGCACTGACTATTAGAATAAAATCGCTGTAGGTAATGCTCTGTATAACAAATTATTGATTACAGGTATCCAGAAGCTCGATCTACACCGCGTAAAATAATCATCCATGCCGGTCCTACAAACAGTGGTAAGACATACCATGCCCTGGAACGATTTCTATCTTCCAAATCAGGTGTATACTGCGGTCCTTTAAAACTTTTAGCTGCAGAAGTTTTTCACAAGAGTAATAAATTGGTGGGTATACATGATTATTTCACAGTTATTAATAATGGAAATCTTACGTAATACATACCTTATCTATTTTTGTGTGGAATTTAGTTTTAAACAGTATTCTGTATCGTTGATGTTTTCATTGAATCAACACTGGCAGGGGGCCATATGGTTGAGTAACAGGTCATTGTCCCCAACTAATACGTCCCAGACTCAAGCAGCAATGTGTGTCGGGAAAAACCTTTGGGATTTCTCTAGTCTGGTTCCTACTGTCATGGGTGGCATCTGTGTACAAATCGTTGTGCAAGTAAAAGAACCTGTGACAGTTGAAATTTGAAGAAGTGTAATGACCGAAGTGTTCGGTTAACTACTGAACTAGGCCTTACATTATCATTAACAGCAGTGTAATGTTATTTTTTGTGTTGATTTTTTTATGTGATCTAGTGTGTTGATATTTTCAGGGTTCACCCTCTGATCTAATATGTTGATATTTTCAGGGTACACCATGTGATCAAATATGTTGATATTTTCAGGGTACACCATGAGATCTACTGTGTTTATATTTTCAAGTACACATGTGGTCTAGCTAGTATGTTGATATTTTCAGGGTACACCATGTGATCTAGCTAGTATGTTGATATTTTCAAGTACACATGTGATCTAGTGTTGATGTTTTCAGGGTACACCCTGTGATCTAATATGTTGATATTTTCAGGGTACACCATGTGATCTGGTTACTGGAGAAGAAAGGCGAATGGTTAATGGAGATGATAATCCAACTGATCATGTTGCTTGTACCGTAGAGATGGTCAATGTTACAAAACCATGTAAGTTACATTAGAGACAAATTACTTAACAAATAGGGGGTGGGGGCTTCAAATTTAGTATAGCTAAACGAAAAAATCGTCCTGGACAGCATTACAAAGAAAAAAGCAATATGTATATTTTCCGGTCATTTCAAGAGCCATGGTAGTTCAGTGAATATGGCGTGACTCACTAACCATGAGGTTGAGGGTTCCATCCTGTAATTGGCCATAAAAGTTGCTCAGGATTCCCCTGAATATTTACATGTGGTTTTGTGAAACATACTATACATAAACTTTTGTAAACCTCCATAAGATACATATGCTTTGTGAAATGGTACCCTTGTCTTGGAATAGATTTCCGCTCATTAACTTCTGTAAGTTCTGTATGCTTTTAAATCTGTTATATAAACAGTTGAAGTTGCTGTAATTGATGAGATTCAAATGATAAAAGATCCACAGAGAGGATGGGCATGGACAAGAGCACTGCTGGGTCTCTGTGCACAAGAAGTACATCTGTGTGGAGAGGGTTCAGCTATTAATATGGTATCTGATTTGATGACAAGTATTGGTGATGAAGTTCAAGTACGTTATCTTTTACTTGATTTTACTTTGGCGCAGGATAGCCTTGTTGTTGCTGACGTGTCCTTAAACCTCATTCAATTCACTTAATTTTTGGGTAGATGCTAAGTTTTTATTTTCCTTAGAATCCAAGGAGATTTTATAGAATCATTAAAAGCAATCTGATTAAAACACAGATCCTACTTCGTTTCGTTTTTATAGTTCAAAATTCGTTTTACTTGTCTTTAATACACTAGGATCTGGAAGAGTTGTTTTCATTGACGTGTTCTGAATAGTGTGAGATATTAGCCAATGAAACTGTCTGTTACGGCGTGGGTAATCCACTAGTAACATCAATGCTGATTGGTTAATCAAATGTCTGACGTCATAGTGTAGGCCATCGAAAGTATAAAAAACGAGACGAAATATAGATCTGTATTTTAATCAGATTGCATTAAAAGATTCTCTCTTATAAACTGTCCTAGAATGTTTACCCTGGAAAGTGAGACAACTTGCTGGTTCTGATATACTGTTCATCAACTGTTCACACATATTGTATAGACAAAATATCTCTACGTTTTTGAAGTTTGAGTTGGAAATTTGTTTATAAATTACATTTCATGTTTGTCCAAAATATTTGTCATATAACAAAATCACAGTTACTGTGCAAATGTGTCACCTATTCTTTGATTAGTATTTGTGTATTAGTAGAATGTCTAATCGGATATATTTTATGACTGTTTTCAAGAAATAAATGTTGTTTTAATATGCTAATTTATTTAAATATATTATAGGTGAGGAAGTACAAACGTTTAACAAAGTTGACATATTTAGACTACGCTGTAGGTAGGTATAATTCTATGGTAACTGACGTAGTGTCTGGCATATCGCCCTGTATGGGTAGGTTGGCTGGTGTGTAGAACTGTGCATAATTTAAAAAAAAACAAATTAGTCATTATATCTTTCGCTTAAATTGTAAAAAAATATTCTTAACTAGTCATAAGACTTAAGTGAAACCGTAAAAAAAATTTCACACTATATTATTGAGATGAGGCGGAGTCAAATTGGGACAAACACAACCGGCCTCACTTTAACGCTGATGGTGCGTCTGCGCTGACTAGTAACTACACCTATAATTTATAGCAAAACTTTCTGTCATCTTCTTAATATTGATGTCAGGCTCTCAATGATTTTATCTGAGCTGTAGTGTGACCTTATATTGTACAGTTATATATATTTATACGCCTATCAAAGTTCCCTCTTTTCTTGCTCAAATATATGAAATTTTGTGAGTTTTCAACAGAATATTTTAAATCTTGGTGAGATTGTTCATGGGGGAAATAAATATTTATGTTTTGGTATGATATTTTTTTTCCAGAATCATTTGAAAATGTCAATCCTGGTGATTGTATTGTGTGTTTTAGTAAAAATGATATTTATCATATAAGTCGCCAGTTAGAAATACGTGGCAAGGAAGTGGCAGTTATATATGGAGGATTACCCCCAGGTAAATAATCTATTTGAATGCTGTTTTACTTTCCTTTGCTATTTTGTGGACCTAAAGAAGAAATGGGATATGACTGTAAAAGTTTAATTTTATTGTTTTTATATTTAATTAAAAAGGCAACTCATTTAAAGATGGGTTCCCAGAAAAGTATTTATCGGGTAGTTATTTCCAATAAAAGTATGGCAATTTTGGTATATATGGAAAGCAGAAATATCCAATCTTACTAGAAAAATACTGGATTCCCTGAAAAACACTCATGGAGCGCACACAGGACGAAAATGTTAGGGTTTCCCTAATCGACAGCCTGACGATTAGGAGAGTCTGCGCGCGTGACTTCAAAGGCTGCAAGCGGAGATTGGGCGCTTGATGTACATGTTGATAAACTTTATGAAGCGTTAGACGTACAACACTTTCTGAGATAAAAATCACGGAAAAAGACGCGGGCAGTGGATAATCCGAAAATTTAATTAGGCTTCGATATGTGTAATAAATAGTCTGCGATTAAAGACAACATCGTCTTGTGTATGCAATGAATTCTCCTCCGAGAGGGAGTGGTAAGTAACGTGACACAAACATGACCTCTTTTGATCGATTTTTCTATAGCCAGGGTATTCCCTGGCAGTTGCAATGTTTTGAGAAGGATTTTAAGCAAAATTATGATAAATTAATTAGTTTTAATATGTTTTTAGTCCAAATATATCATCAAATCACCCAGTTTGTACCCGGGAATGTATCTTTAAAAATCATCATAATAAGGAAATGTCATTTTAAACAAATTACCTCAATTCCACCCATGTATGCTTGTACCTAGTCATTCAGATAGGACACAAAAACCAAGATCCACCTTATATATTGGTGTGCATGCTAACGATTATTTATGACTTGAAATAATGTTGTATTATTATTATTCATCCAATATACCTTTATTTCCAGGTACAAAACTTGCTCAAGCCCAGAAGTTTAATGATCCAAATGATCCATGTAAAATAATGGTGGCTACAGATGCTATTGGTATGGGATTAAATCTGTAAGTTTACATTCAGAGTTTGTTTCAGAGTAACCCGGGTTTCGGTTTATTTTCTCAAACCTTAATTAAAGTCTTGGATCTCTTCGACCGCAGTACTGCACTATCAAGAAGGGCGTTATTGGGATCTAAGATGACGATGTGTGCAAGTCCAAACATAACAAAGATCTTTTGCATAGTAAAGATTTGACATAGTTATAATTGACGAGTAATCAAAATGTCCGTCTGTCTCTTGGTGGTTTAACGTCTACTTCCACAGTAGTGATATCACAGCCATCAAAATGTGATAGTGATATTTATTAGATAGCTGGCAGTTATGAAGTTTCTAGTGAACACATTTTATTGTAGAATAGGTTCATGAGTAAAGGATATTTATTACACAAAATATTTGAACAAAGTAGGCCATATTTGTTTGTAGAGGATTGTCTCGCGGTTGAATTTATTTTGTATCGACGAATACACCCGAAGTCAGATACTTCACATGGTTGTGAACAGTGTCTACAGTATACAATCCGATATTCATATCGATTACTCCTACTCGCAAGCGAATTATTGAAATAAAAATTGAACCATGTGTTAGTCCCAAAGTGGACGTTAAACCCCCTCTCTCTCTCTTTCTCATATAAATTAGTGAAAGGAGTAGAAAACAATTTGAACTCTAATTGCCCACTTCAAGTCAAGTTTATATATGTGGGCTACTCTGTGTTCTGAAATAAAAGGTTTTGGAAAGATCAAGCAGGATATCAGTCTTGTTTTATGGCCTAGTAGAATTCAGTCATGGTGTAATTAGTTATTTTTCTGTGATTATAAGATTGTGGGGAAACAATGAAATAACTTGAAAAATTTCAGGTCAATCAAGAGAATTATATTTTATTCGATGATGAAACCAACTTTAAATGAAAAAGGTGAGAAAGAAATGGATGTTATCAGTACGTCACAGGCATTACAGATCGGAGGTCGAGCAGGACGATATGGTACAGAATATGAAAATGGTGAAGTAACTACATTTAGAAGTGAAGATTTAAACATATTGAAAGATGTCTCGTCTAGGTTGATTGAACCCATTGAAGTGAGTTTAGTTTAAACAATATTTTATTCAATAAACTGAATTGGATTGAACAACAGGCAAAGGCCTATGTAAGTTCTCTCCAAACATATAAAATAGTTAAATTTTATGTTTAGAATATACAATGGTGGATATATGTACAGACAGTGAGTTTTCAATTTATAATGCTTATACTGAAACACCTTCACCATGTCAGCTTATTATATTTGTCAGATACAGAGAGAATTTAAATGCATTACTTTTATAAACTATAGACTACGGTGTTTTTCATTCATACCTACATCTATCTATCTATAAAATATATTACATGTAGTCCAGTATCTTTCATATAGAAACACTGAGCCAAATAGATTTATAGATCAGTTTGCCTGTTTTTGTAACACAAGTCGTAATTCCTGCCTTCAACAGTTGATTCTTGTGGACAAGCTTGAGAGTTGATTATTTTGTGGTTATGGGGAGAGTTATTGCCCTTGCTTCAAAATTCAGTGAACTGGAAAATATGATTCCATAACAGAATTTCATGAAACTTGTAAGTTACAAGTTGTAATGTTTTCTGATTTACACAGAAAGGCCAATCTTATTAGACACTGTTCAAAGTGGTGTTTTATAGAAAGGTATTTGAGGAAAATGTATTAAATTTATTCCTTTATGATATAATTACATATTTTTTTATATAAATCAAGTTTGTCTTATTCTGATTTATTTTGTAGCAAGCTGGTTTACATCCAACAGCAGATCAGATAGAATTATTTGCTTATCATCTACCTAAAGCCACTCTTTCTAATCTTATAGTAAGTTATATTTTATATGTCCTGATTCAATTATGCTATCGGTACTTATTTCCGACTGAAAGGAAAATATACACTTTCAGACCATACACAAGAAAAAGTCTTACATAGGATACTTACATAGTGCTAAACTCCAAACAATAAAGTCTGCTCAAAGCGCACATAAAGTAATTTCTAAGTTACGTTAAAGTTTGTCTTACAAAAATAATTTTGGTCCAAAAATTAACGTTAGTTATGACCATATGACCATGTAAAGTTCACACCGCTATCTTTAGTTTTACTGAATGCCTAATAGGATAATTCATTTTTATTCATGAACATAAATCAGCTGAAGATGCTATCTATCCTTCCCAGGGTCTTTTTTTCTACATTAATTTGTCTAAATTACATCTAAAGAACACCTTTCAGGCATTAGTTTTGTTAAATTAAAATAAGGAAAATAATTATTTTGAAACTTTGATGTGGAACATTGTTTTGAATGAAATACTATTGTTAAATTTCACAAAATAAGTATAGTCACGTGGAACTCAATGTGATTAAAACACAGATCCAATTTCGTTTCGTTTTTATAGTTCAAAATTTCGATTTTACTTGTCTTTACTACACGTGGATCTGGTAGCGTTGTTATTTAACTTGTGTTCTGCTTGAAATGAGGGGTCAGCCAATCCAATGGTCTGTCGAATCGAGCGTTTGACCTTTTTTGCGCGGAACTGTGGGTAGACATTAGCGGCAATAGAAATCAAAACAAAGCAAAAGTAGATAAAAACTACATGGTGATCGCTAATCGAATGACTGACGTCATCGGGTCAAATGTCGCTTGCTTCGTACCTGACGTCATAGAACGTGAACTCCCACTATAACTTGTTAGATCTACATGTAGTGTAGACCATCGAAAGTATAAAAAACGAAAAGAAATATAGATCTATATTTTAATTAGATTGCATGGAACTTGGAGACGGGGAAATTTGTACTGAACAAAAGAATTTGACTTTACAGTAAATGGCCACCACTTCCACACTCTTTTTGTTCCAGGTTATTACGTCTACCTCCAAAATCATCAAGTTCTGTTGCATGAACTTTAAACACTATTTCTCGGTCACTCTTACAATAAACTGTGTAATTTCTATTGTAGGATATATTTGTTACTCTATGTCGATTGGATAATGATAATTATTTTATGTGCGATATGGAAGATTTTAAGTTTTTAGCTGATATGATACAACATGTGCCTTTAAATTTACGAGTGCGGTATACCTTCTGCTGTGCTCCGATACCTAAGAAACAACCATATGTCTGTACCATGTTCCTTAAGGTAAGTAAAAAAAACTACCTTGGAAACAAATAGGATTAAGGATCTTGTCATTTTGACAGGTCAATGAACTTTTGGCCATTTTTATTTTATGATGGTAGTAAGAACTTTGTCTGGACAGAAGATGATTCTATCTTTTCTACAAATTTCAACAATCAAGGGATGAGATCGTCAATTTAAACTACTGTGGTGCACATGATGATGAATCTTCTGTTTTCTATCCAATCCAAATGGCTCTGAACACTTCCCTTGTCAGACTTGGGAACTATGCATGGAAAATCTTGAATACCCATGACTGGATACACTAAATAATCACATATTGTTTGTGTCAAGGTTGTGATTGGAACTTTGGTCTTTCTAGAAGTGTGGTAGACAACATATTAGACACATACACCTCTTAGATGTAAATACTATATTATAAACAAGAGTTTGGTTATTATTTCAGTTTGCCCGTCAGTTTAGTAGAAATGAGCCATTAACACTAGACTGGTTGTGTCTACAGATTGGATGGCCATTTGCACCACCCGGTGTTCTTGCCGACTTGGTTCATCTTGAAGGTGTATTCGACATACTCGATCTATATCTATGGTTAAGGTAAGCATAAAACCCCATGAAACACTCTTAAAGGCAAACAATCGTTTTCTGTTTAATTGGTTGGGCAAAAATACCTTATTCTTCAGTAGTTTTAGGTCAGTGCCTGTCGGGTTTACAACTGTTTACTTTCCTGAGAGGTGTTGAGTAATTAACAGACTAATTAATAACTCAACACTGCATGGAAAAGTAAACAGTTGTAAATCCACCATGCCTCATCTTATCTAGACAAAACCATTTTATACTATGCGACAATGGGAACCCAATATTTTTCGATGATTATTAACATATTTAAACAAATTGCCAACAATGGTTTGAAACTAAATATTAAATACAGAAACTTCACTAAAACAGTACAACTACTCAATACCCGAATTCTAGTGTGGTTTAATGGACTAGAGTAAGGCATTAAGTAATATATTGAAACAAGTCCGAGACCATTAAAAAAACTTAAAATACAGACACTCGCTCGTGCTTTGCAATGAAATAGAAATGAAATGAAATGAAATGAAATAGGGTTTAACGTCCTACTGTTCTGCTCCTAAACTGGGCTAATGAAGACGGGCATACGCCATGCAGTGTGCTATGAGGGAAATTTTGCCCGGGCAGTAACGCCACAGCCTACTCTTATTTCAAATTCCAACTGCCAAGGGATCTTTTACGTGCACGCCAATGTGTACACGGGACCTCGGTTTTTCATCCCATCCGAATGACTAGACCGCGGTCCTTGTCAGGCCCTCCGTCCTGCATCACTGACAAGGGGAAACCACGCAGCAATGAAATACATCACACGGGTCCAAAATTTTAACTCGTATAAATAATGTATGCTTGGCACATTGCCCGTACCATTATGTGAAATAATGGTCCACAAACATCAAAGGATAAGGTCACATCTGTATTTTATCTGTAATTAGGTGATTCAATGGTTATTCTGAATAACATGAAATACAACATTTGATATATACTCAGCCAAATTAAAAACTTGACACTGATGAATTTCAACAAATTTTTTTTTCTGGTAAGTCAAATAAATTTTAAAGTGTTTCTAACGATAGTAAGTAGTAAGAAGCCTTTAATTTCATAAAATTGTAAAGTCACGTGATCCACACTTTTGAGCATATAAAGATAAAAAACCTGAAAAACACGTGCAAACACAAACTCGTGAGGTCAATCGATGCAAGTTTGCTTAAACTGAACACGCACACTTAACTTGAACTGGAAAAACAAATTAAAATTGTTATTTTCATCCTTGTTAGAAAATGCCGCGCCTTTCAAATGTAGAACGTCTACGTGCTATAGGTAGGCCCTATGCTGGTCATTCTGTGGTCACTGTTGCAAGAGCCTTTAATTGTTCACGCCAGACAATAATTAATCTTAGAAAGAGAGTGCTTCAAACTGGAACTATTGCCGACCGCCAAAGATCGGGAGCGCCACGTGTGACGTCACTCCAGGAAGATCAAGGAATACGATTACGTCATCTTACAAACAGATTTGTCACTGCAACCTCCACATGTAGAGAGATGTTTGGTGGAAGGGTAACTGCACAAACTGTTCGAAATCGCTTGCAGGCTGCTGGTCTTCAAGCTTGGAGGCCCTATAATGGACCAATATTGACACCTCTTCATCGCCGTAACCGACTTGTGTGGGCCACAAGACACATAAGATTTACTCAAAGACAGTGGAATTCGGTTGTCTTTAGTGACGAATCTCGATCCACTTTGAGATTTGCCGATGGCAGGGCCCGAGTGTACCGCAGACGAGGTGAACGTTACGTTCAAGTATGCGTCAGAGAAGTTGACCGATTTGATGGCGGCAGCGTCATGGTTTGGGGTTCTTTTTGTGCACATGGACGTTCTCGTCTTGTCCAAGGGAACTTAAATGCTGTCCAGTACAGGGATCAGATTTTGCAACCCGTTCTTCTTCTGTTTATGCAGAGACATGGGCCTGGACTAACGTTTCAACAAGACAATGCTCGACCCCATACAGCAATAGCTACCCAGAATTTTTTAAGAAATGCCGGTGTCCAAGTCCTGGATTGGCCGTCGCTTAGCCCCGACCTTAATCCTATTGAACACATCTGGGACGAACTGGGTCGACGTGTTCGTCAGCAAGTGAATCCACCAATGACGTTGCAGGACCTTCAATATGCTCTTGCTGAGCAGTGGCGACGTCTTCCTCGGGTAGTGTTTACTAATGTTCTGAGATCCATGAGAAGATGTTGTGTGGCAGTACGAGACACTAGAGGAGGCCACAACCGTTACTAAACACTTTATTCCGATTGTTCTCCAAGTCTGTGAATTTCATTTTGGGGGGTACTGTGACATCACGAACATTATCAATGTCAAGGACTTTCAGCGAGACGTATTCTTGCTTTCTGTTGATGTCAAGGTCGTCTGTGCACAACATAACACTAAAATAGTTGCCTTAAACCAAATATTAAAAATCTAGTCCCCAAAATCCCGAGTGTCAAGTTTTTAATTTGGCTGAGTATATTTATTTTCTTGATAGTTATAATGCATCTTTAAGCCTATTCTCACTTTTTTTTCGTAGCTACCGATTTCCAGAGATGTTTCCTGATGTAACACATATAAGAGATATGCAGACAGAATTAGACCAGGTTATCCAGCAAGGTGTAAGACAATTAACAACCTTACTCAAGTCACGCGAAAGTACCATGTCAACAGGAACACAAGACATTGAGGACGAATTTGAAATTAAAGTGAAAAAATCAAAAAGAAAGCATAAACTGAGATTAGACAGTTTAGTAAATGAATTAACAAAGATAGACAGTTCCGATAACAATGTAGATAAACAAAAATATGGTGGGCTTACAGGGAAACTTATAGGAGATGGGCTTATAACTTCTACAATGGCTGATAAAATGCACGAAGAATGGGCTAAAAAAATTAACAAAAATAAAAGTGATGATTAACAGTATCTGTGATTAAAATAATTCTTACCTAACTAATAGTGATAATTTATTATTTTATTGCCAGTTTTACACTATACCAGAAGTTGTGGAAGGAAGCATCCAAGTCATTATCATATTAAAGTAGGTAAACAAAAGAGACACTAACACTGTTTTCATAGTCAGATATATATAATTATATCTGACTATGAAAACAGTGTTAGTGTCTCTTTTGTTTACCTACTTCAATATTTATCTAGTGAAGAACACTTCCGTATCGGATTACTCGATCTATTGTTTTCATATTCCTGTTGGACGCGGATTCTACACTAGTTTTGCTCATTATCATATGACAGTTAAGCTTTTGGATTCTGTGTGAAATGTCATCTAATTGTGACAGTATTTATCTTTATAGGACATACAATTGCTAGACATCTTTTTTTCCGAATCAAGAAAAAAATGTGGATTCCATTGGATTTTATATGTTGATTTGTGGACTAAACAATCTGTTTTCTATCGAAAATTTTGTGTCTATATTTTCAAGTCAAAATTGAAACTCAATTTTCGAAACAAGTCCACTTTCTCTTAATCTTTCAAAACAAAAATTTAGTGGTATAGAACTTGACCAATTACTAATCCATCAAATAAACCCAAATAAAAACTTTATTTTAACCTAAATCAAATAGATTTATGTTGATGATATTGCTACTAAGCAGTTTTGTGTGTACCAGTTGGGGGAGACCCAGTGGTTCAGTGAATAAGGCGAAGGCTTGCTAGCCACGAGGCCTTGGGCCTGATGTTGGCTGAGAAATAGGACTTAGCCAAACCTTAAAAATCGGTTTGACTATGAACTTTGAAGTGTATTTTATTGAACAGTTTGTTTCAAATACTCTTTAATTACAAGAGAGAGAGAGAGAGAGAGAGAGAGAGAGAGAGAGACACTCTTAACTGGCTCAATTTTATTTCAACAATTCACTTGTGCATAGGGGTCTTTAGCAGTGGGAGGAAACTGGAGGACCCAGAGAAAACCCAGCAGGTTGGACAGGCGACCCTACTTCTTGTCACGTATAACCGGGGAATCGAAACCACGCCATTTGACTCAATGAGAGACTTTATGATACAGCGCGCGCGCACCCACGCTTACCGTTCATCCATCCAATCCCCCTTCTACCCCACAATGCCATGGATAATGATACTTGGCAATAAAAACACCCTAGAACTCCATTGGTCAGTTCCGAATAGGTTCATTTAATATAATCTGGCAGACCACACCAAGCAAATTAATCCCCAGAGAAAATTGCCGAAAATGCACACACAACAGACTTCATTATGGTTCAACGCTAAAACCCTTACTAGAGTCATCTCCCTTGAATTCAATGTCCGATTTAAGCACAAGCCCCAACTTCGGCGGATTTACCTGTAGGCTTGTCAGACTGAAGCCTAGGGCCTTCAAGATCTGGAAAGTTGTTGGGGGGCGGGGGGACTCGGGCTCCGGCCAAGGTGGATAATATTGTTGAAACTGTCGTTTAATTCTTACAAGCAGTGTAGTCTTAAAACATCCATCATCATCCTCGGCTCTGAATTATTTTTAAAACACACTTTCATCTACATCTTTTTCAATATCAGGGTGGTTTTAAGGTTCATGTACAACTATATCCTTGTCATCACACGGTGCTTTTCAGGTCTTTGATGTTAAATATGTCTGTTAATTGGTTGAACTCTTCTAATGATTAGTAATAAGAATGGTTTCGCATTGTACATATATATAGACCCTCAAGTTTACTAAATGTTATTGTGCTTGATAACGATAAGAGAATACTTATCGAAACGTCGTGCCTGTGTATAATATACCAGTGATTGTTGTCCCATATAACTGTATAGTTTTGTTTTGATCTATTCGTGAGGTTGGGGGATTTGGAAGGGTTTTATAAGTAGAAGAGTATAAGGCCTCCCTTTATCTAAATCCGGCACCGCCACAATCCGTAATAATTTCATGTTTTATTTTTGGAATAGGCCTACAACAGACTGCTTCCAAATAATGTATAATATGCAAACTTCTTGTAGATGTTCTTTAGGTGAATTTCTTGGCCAATCTTAGCTCAGGCTAAAAAAAATAAGCAATTGGATTTGTCGATGATTTGATTCTAATTAAGGGTGCAGAATGTTCACGTTTTGACTGACCACAAGACTTTAAAGCCAAAGATAAATCAAACGCATAATCTGATTCACAGAAGCAATCACTACCTAGTCAACACGAGAAAGCTATCCCAGTAAATTTCTGTCCTACCATCCGCGAGGCAACTTTCTACAGGGATACCTCATATATTTATCCAGTGTGCTTCAACATACTTTATATACCGTATAGACACGTCATACCCACGCGTACATGTAACGTCATTTGGCCCCTTATGTTTGTGCGATAACGATATTATTTGGTTATTTAAAGGGATCATGCCGGTTTTAATGAACACAGATCTAGCATTGTTAAGGGACAATATTGGTGTCAGTCATTATCACATATGTGATAGAACTGGTTAAGTTAAACACGTTCCAAATATAATTTTAACACAGAGACCATTGCTACAATAGATATGGAACGAAGATTTGATGAAACGGAAGTGACGAAAGCAAAAGGAACACACGAGTTATACTTAAGTATAGAATGAATAAAAACAAGGGAATGTACGGGCTGTTTCTATTTTGCTCATATTTAGTGACATTTAGTGACACCTCTTGTTGTTTAACGTTGAGGTGTACATTTCCAAAAACATTAAATAATTGGTAAAGGACTTTTGAGCCTTTTACAGATAGTGCTTTCTGTGTATTATTAAATCTACCGTTGGAAGTGAAAGGTACACAAACTTCATTCATATTTAACATTTTGTGTAAAAGGCAGGGGCAAATGCGCAAGCAAATGGAATCCACCCATGAACTAGTGATACTCTTTTTTTAAGTTTCATCTAAATCGAATAAAATTGTGACCTCTAGATGGTCCACAGCCTGGGTATTACATGATTTTATTATACTATTTTCGAAAAGGGGGTGGCTATTTGACGGGGAAGTTTCGGTCCGATTTTGCGGAAATAATTATTATTGTGTAACGGTGATATATTTGAACAGTTTTGAAAATAAGATACAAATTATGACCTCTATAGGACCCGTAAGCTAAAAACGTGATGTTCCTACAATCAGGGGATCAGAATCCAGAAAGTTACGGTCCAATACGAGCCAATATCGAAGAAACCCAGATCTTTGGGATATAAATATTTATTTTAAATTTCATCAAAATTGGATAAAAAATTCGAACCGCTGGATGGTCTACAACCTGGGTATTACGACCAGAAATGAAATGAAATGAAATGGGGTTTAACGTCCTACTGTTCTGCTCCTATACTGGGCTAATGAAGACGGGCATACGCCATACAGTGTGCTATGAGGGAAATTTTGCCCGGGCAGCGGCACTATCGCCTACTCTTATATCGAATTCCAACTGCCAAGGGATCTTTTACGTGCATTCCAATGTTTACACGGGATCTCGGTTTTTCGTCTCATCCGAATATTACGACCAGATCCTAATGTTAAAGCTACTGGCAGATTTCGTCAAGGTCACGACATGTAAACAGGGTTAGGGCAAATGATTGTTGCAGAGGATTGTGAGTTAGGGTAAGGGTTAGATCTTTGGTTAGGGTTTGCACTAGCCCTATTTACATCTCGTGACATTGGCGAAATCTGCAGATGGCCTGAATATTAAGATCTAAACTGAATATTATATGCTTTTAGGGGAGCGGCCATTTTGTCGGGCAGCACGGTCACATTTTCAGGAAATGTGAACTCAGCCGTAATTATGGTGTAACGGTGATATATTCTAATGCCTTTTAAATCGGATAAAAATTGTAACCTCTAAAGGGACCACAAGCTAAAAACGCGATTTTTCGTACAATCAGGGGCTATAATCCAGAAATAACAATCAGATATGCGCGAATATGGAAAGGAACCAAATATATATTTCAAGTTTCATGAAAATTGTGACCCCTAGTCTAGGGTTAGGGTTAGTGAAATAAAATTTCACTTCATTGCTGAGTAATTTTATTAGCCAGAAATCGCTAAGAAAGCGTCTCCGACGATCTAGATCCCCAAGAGCTTCCGGGGCCTAGGCGGCCCCTGGACCCTCGTCTACGGACCTAGTATGGTAGCCCCCCCCCCCCCCCCAATCAAGAATTGCTTCCGCCGGCCCTGCACTATGAACTTCAACTGTGTGTTAAGGATTAAAAGTTCTTGGATCAGTTCGACTTTGGTAGTATCAGACCTTACATTCTAGAGCTATAGCCCCTGCTTTTCACGCAAAATCTGAAGTATGTACGGATTTTGTAGGCACTCCAGGTGGAGGGGGGGGGGCTACCATTGTTGTCCCGTTCTGATGATCTTGAATGATAGGATAGCCCTTTTGATTTAACCTCTTCCCCGTCAATTTCTTACAAAATGTGGGCATATCTTGCACGGCAACCGCTTGTTTCAACTGGCCATAGCAGTGAATTATTTGATGGATAAGGGACACAAGGAAAGAGTATACATAAAACTCCATCCCGTCGTTTTTCTAATTACCTAATATATCATAGATACAACAGACATGAGATGGACTTGAAATAAAGATCGACCGTTCAGTTATCCATGGCGACCCTCGCAACCGCGGGTCTCTTAACCCTGGGAACAGTATAGAGCATAGCAGGGTTTTCTTCTTCTGAAAGTCTACGTTCTAGAAGTCTTACTTCTACTCACTTCTATGTTAAATTCAAGCCTTTTTGTTTTTAATAGAATAGTTGTTGCGTGCAACAACCTGGAGAAAAGGGTACTTGCGGCCGGGCCTAGGAAGACAACTCTATTCCTAAAGATGTAAAGGTTTTTACACATCGAACCCTATTATTATTATACACGAATTCATTATTGCAACACCTTTAATGTCCTCGTAAAAATATAAGAATTTTAGTCTTTTCTGTGTTAACAGTTGGCTTCCATTTATTACAATTTAAAGTAATCTATCTAGTAAATGTTTGCTACTCCTTTGATGACGTAGATATTAGAGTAATGTCGTCAGCACACATAATAGAGGTTAATATCAGATTATCTAAAATAACTCGATACACAGCATTATTATTGATATAAATATTAAAATCATTCAAGTATAGTATAAATAGGAGAGGCGAGAGGTTATCACCTTGGTTTACTCCAGAAAACGATACGAAATAATCTGAATATCTACCATTGTAATTAACCATATTTACATTATTATATCATACATTGATAAGAAAGGATTCAATGCAATCATTTTCTAAGAAAGGTCCCTAAAAATACAAACAGTTGTCTGAGGGGCATCTTATACCCTAACTTAGAGATGTTAACAGTGCAGGATATTACTGTCTTACTAATGATCATCATTTATATCAACATTATCAAATTTCCCCTCAATTTCTAATTTTAGGCATTACCCCACCCCAGTGCCCTCACAAGTCCAAACAGTTGCGCAAGGGCATTAACTAGTTTTACGTACATGGTTAAATGGCTAAAAATGTTTTACTAATCTATAAGACGATCATCATTCATATTAACATTATCACATGTTTTTAGGCATACGGCTTTCTATATCTCAGAAAAGCCCCCTCGAATACCTGATCGCAACTCAAAATCGAAATCTAGGCCTACTCAAAAATACTGTTCTAGAAAAACTTGGTCTCAATAATTCTCCTTTCAGGTGGCGATACTCCCCTTTCAGCCACCGGACTATTTCAGTTATCTTATCTGTTAGTAGACTACAGTTCCCAAGGTTTAACCGTGACATTCCTATTCCTTCGATCTCTTATCAATTTAAAGTAAACTTAACAACTAACTACCCAGTCTATATATTATTTGTACCTTTGCTGAAGCAACATGAAGATCGTTGCAGCTTTTATGATAACGTTTCTTGCTTTAAAAGATGCCAATGCCTCAGCAAAAAAAGGAATATGTGTTGTTCCAGAATCTTATTTTTGTAAAGATACCAATGCATTTCATAGCGTTTCTTGGTGGTAAGTCGTTTTGTTTTAACAATAATGGTATCAACTTACAGCCATATGGTCTTTCATAAGACAAAGCTAACATTAATCACCTTGACTGCTCCACTAGCTATTATAGAATGATAATTTTTGGAGAAAGGTCAAAATAATTGTACTCTGGACTTCTTCCCATTAAAGGCCACCCCTCCGTCCTCGCTCAGAAAAGCTAAGGAACCCAGAACATTCGCCAACGCTTTAGGGAAAAGGAAACCACTCATCTGACATATTTCCAGAAGGTTGAATCTTGTGCTTGAATGACAAATTGATATAGCTTCTCGAATGTGTACCGGGTTAGTTTCTATATTGTTTATGCATTCGTTCGATTCATACTGAATGAATTCATTTAAATTTTTCCAGGTACGATTGGGGAGCTTGGGAATATCCCCACAAGCACCATCATTGTACGAACAAACCAACTGGTGAATATGTACCAATGTTTTGGGGAGAAACATCAATCACTAGGGATAGTGTTCCAGCAGGTATCCATTATGTGCTAGGATTCAACGAACCAGATCATACAGACCAATCCCACATGAGCCCAGAGAAAGTCGCACAGCTCTGGCCAGCACTGGAAAGAAAGGCTCATGGTAAAAAAAATAATCAGTCCTGCTCTTGCTGGATGTGATAATACTAAACACTGCATAAGCTGGTTTACAGAGTTTTTCAAGGCTTGTAAAAATTGTCGAGTTGATGCTTTGGCTGTTCATAGTTACAGCTGTAATGCCGCCCATGTCGTTGACGCAATCAAAACCATATCTCAACATTTCAACAAAAAAGTTTGGTTAACAGAATTTGCTTGCGCTAGCGGTAAAACTGAGGCACAGCAACTTCACTTCATGTCGCAAATACTACCAAAGTTAGAGGCGTCTCCTTTTGTTGAAAAATATGCCTGGTTTGAGACACGACTGGCGAAAAACACGAGTTTTATAAATACTTCAGTTAATCTGCTGGATAGTCATACATCAACGTTAACCACATTGGGCAAGTTTTATGACAGTTACAAATATACTGGAATTGTAGGTTAAACAGGTCCGGATATTACGTCAAAATAAATTAATGTTCAAACATTGGTTGATTTTAGAAACCAAAGAGAATAATAAATAATTCTAAAGTTTGTCTATACAAGAATCTTTGCAATTCAAGAAAATAAAAAAAAAAACTAGTGTGAAATGAGTTCAAACAGGATGAATGTATATTATAAACCATGGGATTTCTATTACCATTTCTATTACCCAAACTAGGTCATTTCGGGACTAACACATGGTTCAATTTTATTTTAATAATTCACTTGCGCGTAGGGGTCTTTAACAGTGTGGGGGGGGGGGGGGGGGATATTGATGTGAATCAAAATAAAGACCAAAACAATTCAAGACTTTGTGTACCTGTGGATAATGTGTGGCATTGATTATTAAGAGTGACAGGTTACTTACTTAAGCGACAAAAAAAAAAAAAAAAAAAAAAAAATCGCGATACGCGAATCTTGAGAATGTGAATCGCGATTCAACGATATATCACTCCCGCACTAATGCCACGGATTAACATAATCATCTTGAAGTTAGGGTTTTTCTCCCAAGAGTCCCCTTCACGGGAATACCGGACCATTTTTCACTGTTGGGGGCTGGGATCCCAGGATTTTATATTCATCACAGTTTCTCATTTTCTCCAATTTATTTTAGGTTATCACTTTTATTTATATTATTTTGTAGTTGTGTATAATACTTTATAACGAACAAAACTATGTTAATTGTATAGTATATTTAAACACAGCAGTATATATTTTATCATTTGTGGTCATATAACACAAACAGGTGTCGTCTACAGCAAATAAAATTAATTTTATCTTTAATTAATTCTATATATTTCAAATAATAATAATTGTTTATTTAATTCATTCTATATAATTCCAATTAAATCACCAATCCCAGAATACATAGTATGTAACATAAGTATCAAATAAAAAACATTGTTGTTTAACATTGAGATGTACATTTTATAAAACATTAAATAATTGATAAAGGACATTTGAGCCTTTTACAGATAGTGCTTTCTGTGTATTATTAAATCTACCGTTGGAAGACAACTCTATTCCTAAAGATGTAAAGACTTTAACACATCCAACCCTATTATTATTATACATGAAGTTATTATTGCTACACTTTAAATGTCCTCGTTCAAATATAAGAATTTTAATCTTTTCTGTGTTAACATTAATTGACTTCCATTTATTACAATAAGAAAGTAATCTATCTATAATAGTAAATGTTTGCTACTCCTTTGCTGACAATGGGGGGTTGGATGGCCGAATGGTTAGCACATGCGTGCTGTATCATAAAGCCTGTCATTGAGTCAACTGGCGTGGTTTCGAATCCCCGGTTGTACGTGACAAGGAGTAGGGTCGCCTGTCCAACTTCGTGGGTTTTCTCCGGGTCCTCCGGTTTCCTCCCACTGCTAAAGACCCCTGTGCGAATTATTGAAATAAAATTGAACTATGTGTTAGTTCAGAAATGACTAGTTTGTGTTGAGTGGACGTTAAACCCCATTTCTCCCCCTCCACCCCTTTGCTGACATAGATATAAGAGTAGTGTCGTCAGCACACATAATAGAGGTTAATATCAGATTATCTAAAATAACTCGATACACAGCATTATTATTGATATAAATATTATCACCTTGGTTTACTCCAGAAAACGATGAGAAATAATCTGAATATCTACCATTGTAATTAACTATATTTACATTATCATATCATACATTGATAAGAAAGAATTCAACCAGCAGCTGCCAGGCAGGATACGCCCACATTTTCGAGAGATGGATAGAGAACAAGCTAAAAAGAAAGTGATCTTTCCTACAATCAAGGGCAATAATTCAGGAAATTACAATTCGATATGCGCAAATATCGAAAGGAACCGAGATCTTTTGGTTATAAACTTACATTTCAAGTTCCAACAAAATCGGATAAAAATTGTGAAATCTATAGGGTCCACAACCTTGATATACCATATTTTTACGCTATTTCAGAACGAACGGCGGCCATTTTGCCTGTCAGTTTTAGGCCGATTTTCACGCAAATTGAACTCAGCCGTCCCTAGGGTGTAACGGTGATACATTAAAACGTTTTTTTTAAATCGGATAAAAATTATGACCTCTATAGGGTCCACAATCTAAAAACGCGATTTTTCCTACAATCAAGGGCCATAATTCATGAAATTACAATTCGATATGCGCAATTATCGAAAGGAACCGAGATCTTTGTGTTATAAACTTATATTTCAAGTTTCAACAAAATCGGATGAAAATTGTGACCTCTATAGGGTCCACAACCTTGATATACCATATTTTTACGCTATTTGAGAACGAAGGGCGACCATTTTGTCTGTCTGTTTTGGGCCGATTTTCACGAAATTCGAACTCAGCCGTCCTTAGAGTGTAACGGTGATATAATAATACGGTTTTTCAAATTGGATAAAAATTATGACCTCTATAGGGTCCACAAGCTAAAAACGTGATTTTTCGTACAATCAGTGGCCATAAGTCAGGAAGTTACGGTCCGATATGCGCGAATATCGAAAGGAACCTAGTTTTTTGGGTTATCAACTTACATTTCAATTTTCATCAAAATCGGATTAAAATTGTGACCTTATAGGGTCCACAAGCTAAAAACGTGATTTTTCGTACAGACAGGGGCCATAATCCATGAAGTTTCGATCCGATACATGCCAATATCGAAAGCAACCAAGATCTTTTGGAGATAAACCTATATTTCAAGTTTCGTCAAAATCGGATAAGAATTGTGACTTGTAGAGTGTCCACAAACAAATTGTGGACGAACGGACGTCCGGACGGACAGGGGCGACGACAATTTCATGTGGGCGCGTATAATAAAATCATTTTCTAAGAAAGGTCCCTAAAAATACAAACAGTTGTCTGAGGGGCATCTTATATCCTAACTTAGAGACTACGGTGCAGGAAATTAATGTTTTACTAATGATCATCATTTATATCAACATTATCGATGCAGGAAATTAATGTTTTACTAATGATCATCATTGATATCAACATTATCGAAGTTCCCCCCAATTTCTAATTTTAGGCATTACCCCACCCCTACTCCCCCATCCCGGTCCCCTCACAAGTCCAAACAGTTGCCCAAGGGCATTACATACACCTATTTAGAGTTTTACGTACATGGTTATATAGCTAAAAAATATTTTACTAATCTATAAGACGATCATCATTTATATTAAAATTATCATATTTACCGCCATTTTTAGGTATACAGCTTCCCATATCTCAGAAAAACTTGGTCTCAAAAGTTCTCCTTTCAGGTGGCAATACTCAGCCACCGGACTATTTCAGTTATCTTATCTGATACTAGACTACAGTTCCCTTATCAATTTCACGTAAACTTAACAACTAACTATCCAGTCTATATTTTATTTGTACCTTTGCTGAAGCAACATGAAGATCATTGCAACTTTTATGATAACTTTCCTTGCTTTAAAAGATGCCAACGCCTCTGCAAAAAAGGGAATATGTGTTGGTCCAGGATCTTATCTTTGTAATGATACCCATGCATTTCATGGTGTTTCTTGGTGGTAAGTATTTTTGTTTTAACAATAATGGTATCAATTTACAGCCATATGGTCTTTCATAAGACAAAGCTAACATTAATCCTTTTGGCTACTGTTGGAGAAAGGTCAAAATAATTGTACTCTGGACATCTTACGCTAAAGACCACCCCTCCATTCTCACTCAGAAAAGATAAGGAACTCAGAACATTCGCCAACGCTTTTGGGAAAAGGAAACCACTCATCTGCCATATTTCCAGAAGGTCGAATCTTGTGCTTGAATGACAAATTGATATAGCTTCTCGAATGTGTACCGGGTTATATTAGTGTCTTGAGTATGGAATGGGAAGAATAGGACCCCCCCCCCCCCCCACACACACACACACACACACACACACACTTACTAAATGGCAATATACTGTTTATGCATTCGTTCGATTCATATTGAATGAATTCATTTAAATTTTTCCAGGTACGATTGGGGAGCTTGGGAATATTCCCACAAGCACCATCATTGTACGAACAAACCGACTGGTGAATATGTACCAATGTTTTGGGGAGAAAAATCAATTACTAGGGATAGTGTTCCAGCAGGTAGCCATTATGTGCTAGGATTCAACGAACCAGATCATACAGACCAATCCCACATGAGCCCAGAGAAAGTCGCACAGCTATGGCCAGCACTGGAAAGAAAGGCTCATGGTCACAAATTAATCAGTCCTGCTCTTGCTGGATGTGATAATACTAAACACTGCATAAGCTGGTTTACAGAGTTTTTCAAGGCTTGTAAAAATTGTCGAGTTGATGCTTTGGCTGTTCATAGTTACAGCTGTAATGCCGCCCATGTCGTTGACGCAATCAAAACAATATCTCAACATTTCAACAAAAAAGTTTGGTTAACAGAATTTGCTTGCGCTAGCGGTAAAACTGAGGCACAGCAACTTCATTTCATGTCGCAAATACTACCAAAGTTAGAGGCGTCTCCTTTTGTTGAAAAATATGCCTGGTTTGAGACACGACTGGCGAAAAACGGGAGTTTTATAAATACTTCAATTAATCTGTTGGATAGTCATACATCAACGTTAACCACATTGGGCAAGTTTTATGACAGTTACAAATATACTGGAATTATAGGTTAAACAGGTCCGGATATTACGTCAAAATAAATTAATGTTCAAACATTGGTTGATTTTAGAAATCAAAGAGAATAATAAATAATTATAAAGTTTGTCTGTTTATTTGATTCTTTTCCAATATTGTGGTTTCTTTTTAGAATACAAGAATCTTTGCAATTCAAGAAAGTAATAAAAAAAAACTAGTGTGAAATGAGTTCAAACAGGATGAATGTATATTATAAACCATGGGATTTTTATTGGGCCTACCAATCCTAGGAATTTGTAAGGTATTGCTTCCGAGACCTCGGACCCATATAAAGCAGAAGAGAAACGTCGTATTTATAAAGCCGTGGTTTAGTGTATAGGGTGCCTTCTATAGAAAATTTGAGACGTATTTTAGAACGTTTCTGGAGTTTTTGTTTGACTCTAGCCTCGTTTATAGCAATTTTCAGATTCCTCGGGACGAGGTTGCTGAGAACTTCAAGTGGCTATAACTTTTGAACGGTTGGCCCTAGAGACGTTTTGAAAAATAAATAATTGAGTAAATCGACCCCATAGAATTCGAGAAGGGACACTAATTGGCACTCCGAAATCGGGAAGTACAATTTCCTGCCAGGCCTTCATTTTTGTAAAGGAAAATGTCCAAAATGGCTGGCACCCTTAGAGAATCATACGATTTTGTCGTTAGAGCGTTCACAAGGTGGAACTAAGTGAAACAAGGGCCATAACTCCAGACGAAATTAACGGAAATTGCTGAAATTCAATAGGCTTCTTCATTTCACTAATTTAAATGATGCATATCAATTTCAAACAGATCGGATGATAACTGTTGTCATTAGAGCCTTCACAAGATTCAACAAAGTGAAACAAGGGCCATAACTCTAGATGTAATTAACGGAAATTGCTGCAATTCAATAGGCTTCTTTGTTTTACTAATTTAAATGATGCATATAAACTTCATACAGATTGGTTGATAACTTTTGTCGTTAGAGCGTTCACAAGGTGCAAAAAAGTGAAAAAAGGGCCATAACTTCAGAAGAAATTAACGGAAATTGCTGAAATTCAATAGGCTTTTTCATTTCACTAATTTAAATGGTGCATATCAATTTCATACAGATCGGTTGATAACTTTTGTCATTAGAGCGTTCACAAGATTCAACAAAGTGAAACAAGGGCCATAACTGTATATGTAATTAACGGAAATTGCTGAAATTCAATAGGCTTCTTTGTTTTACTAATTTAAATGATGCATATAAATTTCATACAGATCGGTTGATAACTTTTGTCGTGTCGTTAGAGCGTTCACAAGGTGCAACAAAGTGAAACAAGGGCCATAACTTCAGAAGAAATTAACGGAAGTTATTGAAATTAAATAGGCTTCTTCATCTCACTAATGCAAACAACATATATCAATTTCAAAACAATCGGTTGATAAATGTAGTCTGTAGAGTGTTCACAAGAACTTGTGGACGATGGACGGACGGACGGGGGCGACGGCAATATACGACCACATTTCCATGTGGGCGTATAAAAGTAGCTTTTTGTAGCCATTTTAGCCGCCATTTTGAAAATGGCCGCTGCCCCAACCCAAAAACTCAATTTTCACCACTATTTCGACTAAAATCATAAAATGTGGTCTATTTCGCCTCAAAAAATGAAATGCGTTTGTAGCCGATGTCGACTGTCCCAACCCTACTTTTGGTGTAGAATCAAAGAAATTGTTATTTGTAAATATTCATGATTTTGAGGATAATTTAGAGTTAAAGAGGTTGGTTACAAATTGCAGGGCAGATAGTTGCAGGTTTATTATTATGCTACTTGAAACATCCAGTTTGTGTATCTCAAGATTTTGAGCAAGATGTTGCTACGTGTTGCTCCCTCTGTGATAAAATGTGTAAACCCAACGGACATTTTTAGAAAAAGTAACGCCGGTCAATGGGAAAATTAATGGTGTACCGTGGCCGTTTAGTGTTTAACGCTTGTTAGAGTCAACTCCCTTGCATAACATGACGGGCATAGGCATAATCAGGGCCTTATATATACAGTATATATAAGGCTCTGGGCATAATTAATTAAACATGCTACAGGGTCAGTAATAAATGATAAGGTCATCTCAATGTTTCGTCATAGGTCACGAGATGTAAACAGGGCTAGCGCTAATCCCAACCCTAATGCTTACCCAATCATCATCCATGTGTCAAATTAACCGCAAATGCAAGTCATAACAACATAGATTTTCTTGACACCACCGTTTTTAAAAGCAGTAACACACCAATAACACTGGCCTATTGGAAACTAAAGTATTTTTTTCCAAAGAAACCGATACACACCAATTACTGTTCAAAAGCCCCTTTCACCCAAAACATACGTTCTCTGGCATCATAAAATCTCTGATTCTCCGTTTCCATAGGCTATGTACTCAGAATATCAGCATGTGCGCTGGTATATAAAAACAATACTCTAGCCGAACTTGCCGCCAAAGAAACAAACAATATGCAATCAGCAGTTAAAACCAAAACTTGTGGCCATACCAGATGCCAAACTTGCAAAATCTTAAACAAATCCGACCAGTTCCATAACAAAACATCTGGCACACAATTCCCAATATTAGACCAACTATCATGCAGCAGTTCAAAAGAGAAAGAGAGAGAAATGGGATTTAGCGTCCACTCGACACAAACTATGTCATTTCGGAACTAACACATGATTCAATTTTATTTCAATAATTCGCTTGCACGTAGGGGTCTTTAGCAGTGGGAGGAAACAGAAGGACCCGGAGAAAACCAACTAGGTTGGACAGGCGACCCCACTCCTTGTCACGTTCAACCAGGAAATCCGAAACGCCAGTTAACTCAATGACGGACCTAATGATACAGCCCGCAAGTATTTACCATTCGGCCATCCAACCCCTCTCGCAGCAGGTCTAGTTGTTTTTGAAAAAGAGTCCTTTCGGTTATCTTATCTGATAGTATCTGATACAGTTCCCGAGGTTTAACCGTGACAGCCCCGTCCCTTTCATGTACCTACTCTTATCAATTTTATGTAAAATTATAAAATATCCTGTCTGTATTTTATTTGTACCTTAACTGAAGCAACATGAAGATCATTGCAGCTTTCATGATAACGTTCCTTGCTTTAAAATTTGCAAACGCCTCTACAAAAAAAGGAATATGTATTGGTGCAAAATCTTATCTTTGTAATGATACTCATGCATTTCATGGTGTTTCTTGGTGGTAAGTATTTTTGTTTTAACAATACTGATATCAATTTACAACCATATGGTCTCTCATAAGACAAAGTTTTGTGCCAGCTCTTCTTGTCGCTCCAAAACGGTAAGTAGTCTTGAGCCCAGATTTAAATAAAGAAATAATTCATCTAACGGACCTTCAAGAAGGTGATTGGTTGAAATTACAAATAAACATAGTTTGGCGAAAGTGTACCGGTTTTAACTTTGGAAGGTGTAGAAAGGGCTCAGTTTTCGCATTCCTCGGATGGATACGGACACACCCAACTCACTTACTAAATGACAATATTTCTGAAATCCAGGTCCAGCCAACAGTTCTATTTAGCTGCAAAAAAATGGAAACATAACTATTTGAGTATTGGTTGCTTTTTTTATTTTAAATGAATCTGATATTAATTCATACCAAGCTACTTCATTTTCTTTTCTCAGGTACGACTGGGGTGCTTGGGAATATTCCCACAAGCACAGTCATTGCACGAACAAACCAACTGGTGAATATGTACCGATGTTTTGGGGAGAAAAATCACTCACTAGGGATAGTGTTCCAGCAGGTAGCCATTATGTGCTAGGATTCAACGAACCAGATCATGCAGCCCAATCTAACATGAGTCCCGAAAAAGCCGCCGAGCACTGGCCAGCACTGGAAAGAAAGGCTCATGGTCACAAATTAATCAGTCCTGCTCTTGCTGGATGTAACAATGCTCAAAAGTGCATTAATTGGTTTACACAGTTTTTCGAGGCTTGCAAAAATTGTCGAGTGGATGCGTTGGCTGTTCACAGTTACAGTTGCAATGTCCCCCATGTGATTGAGGCAATCCAAAAAATATCTCAACATTTCAACAAAAAAGTTTGGTTAACAGAATTTGCTTGCGCTACTGCTAAAACTGAGGCAAAACAACTCCACTTCATGTCGCAGATATTACCAAAGTTGGAGGCGTCTCCTTTTGTTGAAAAATATGCCTGGTTTATGACACGAGTGCTGACAAACGGGAGTTTTATAAATACTTCAGTTAATCTGCTGAATCTCCATACATCAACTTTAACCACATTGGGCAAGTTTTATGATAGTTATAAATATCCGGGAATTATAGGATGAACATGTTGGGATATCATGTCGCAATAAAAGATGTTTCAAACGCCCTGAGTTATTTTGAGAATCAAACTGAATAATAAATAATTTGTCTGCTTATTTGATGCCTTTCCCAGTATATCGTAGTTTCTGTTTTGAATACCAGAATCTTTGTCATTCAAGACAATAAAAAATTAACCAGAGTAAAAATGGGTTCAAACAGGATACATAAATTATATTAACTATTTAGATTTGGATTTATGTAATCAATCTTGGTAATTTCCTACTTATTTTTCCCTGACAGCGGCGCTACGACCTACTCTTATTTTGAATTCCAATTGTCAAGTCGTCTTTAACGTGCACGTCAACATGAACACGGGATCTCCGTATTTCGTCCCATCCAAACGACCAGGGTATCGTTGCCAACCAATGCGGTGAACTCACAGCGAATGTTTACGTAGCCTACGACATGCTATGCTTATGTTGTGTATGTGTATCCTTTCAGAGGTATACTGTCAGAGGTATACTGTCAGTCACTGGCCAGCCCCTTAATTGTGTGCACCCCAAGTCTCAAGTATAGAGCCTAGTATTGAGAAATTAAATATATATCATTGCCCCCAAATGAGATCTTCTGACAGAAAACAATTGGGCTACTGCAGTTTCTACAGGTTATAAATCTACTATGGTCGCGCCTATTAAAACGTGGATCCACATTCGCATCAGTTTATGGAACTGGAGGGGAGCTTGCACAACGAAGTTAACAGCGATAATTATAATTTCAAATTATTTAAATTTCACTCCTTTATTGGATGACCCACTGAAATTGATATCCGGGACCACTACTGATAAGGGCAAATTAGAAATCATGCTACCTTCTCGGCCAACACAGGAGTCGAACCACGGACCTCCTGGTAAGTGAGCCAGGCTACCGTGGCTCCTCAGACAGAAACCAACTACAATAAAACATACAGATCTTCTTAAAATCGGTAACGTGGGTTCACTAATAACCAATATATTTCCACCGGAACTTCAATTCACATACTGATATATCTATAATGCACCAAGATTCTAAAATAAATGTAACACGTTAAAATTTGCTGAAACAGATTTTAATTTTACGAACCCGGGAGGTTTGAACTCATCATAAAACTGACAAAGTTTGTTAAGGGTTGACTAATGTCTGTTCAGTAGAAGAGTTGAAAAAAGTTGTGTTGCCATATATTCGAGTCTGGTACCAAGAATATTTCTCAATAAATGGGGACGATTCCAATAGGGGTAGTGTTTGCTTCGTGTAGTACAGTTGCTGTTCCGGTGTTTTAGCAGAGTTACAGTCAAATTGTGTTAACCACATTTTTTTGCTAAAATGTTTAGCGATTGTTTCTAGTGAAGTAATCAGATGTCTGGCATGTACAGTTGTACGCATGTCAGCTAGCGAGTCGACGTCAACAATTGCTACAAGCTGCAACAAATTGTATAAACAAGCTAATGCAATGTTGAGTATTGCCTCATCCAGCTAGAGCAGAACTGACGAGTTTCTTCCCAGCCGCCTTATTTTATACTTCCGGTCATAGTTCAACACATCTTGCAGGGCCCATATTTTCTTGGCTTTTATAATTCGGTTCATTGAAGCCCAACATGTATTTCGCCAAATCATTGGAACATACTCGGCACGTGGAGTATTTTGACAGTGTTGTCGTTGGTGTTCTTCGTGGTCGTAATGCCGGTCATACCTGCACAAATACAGCACAAAAACAAAGATATCAGTACGAAAAATGTCACTTCTTATGACAAAATAAAAACATAATCACAAAAGGTTAACAGAACTGTCCTCTCTACCACCACGAAATGCCAAGGAAAGCATAATGTAATGTAAGACTATTGTAGAAGTTTTCCTCTTTAAATTAATGATAGCATTATATTATATCTTTAATAAATATACTATTCAAAAAAAGTAGGGGATATTTGATTTTGGGGGCATAATACTAAAATATGCAAATGACTACGAAAAAAGTCACTATAGAACCTAACAGAAGAAACATTTCCAGTTACATGTGACGCCCAAACGCACCAATAGCTACCGCATGGAATGCAGGTGATGCTTGGGATCATCATGGGGGTCCAACCCAAGATTTGCACGACTCTGACTTTGAATGTTACAGCCATTGTGGCATTGAATTCCAGGGTGGAAACATCAGTTTAATTGGTTTAGTGACCAGAAAACAAATTTTGATATGCGTCGGCTTACCCAAAATGAAAGGTTACGTGCCCTTGGCATGCTACAGATCGGCACAACACAGGCGGTTGTGGCGCGGACGATGAATGTTTCTCAGTCTGTCATAAGCAGGCTATGGTCCAGATACCGTGATACACAATCTGTACAGGACAGACCACGCTCAGGTCGACCAAGGGCGACAACTCAAGCCCAGGATCGATTTATCCGTACCTTGGCCTTGAGAAGTCGTGTCATCACAGCAAATCAGATCAGCGCTCGTCTTCAAACAGACACTGGTGTGAGAGTGAGTGGCCAGACGATTCGGAATCGACTGCATAGGGGTCACCTTGTTTGAGAGATCATCACATTCAGGCAAGACGTCGTTGGTGTAGGGATCGTCAACACTGGGATAATCGACGCTGGAGCAATGTGATGTTTTCAGATGAGTCAAGGTTCACTGTTGATTTTTTGGACAGACGTACTCACGTAGGAGGGTGTGGCGTCGTCGAAACGAGCGCTTCCAAGACGTTAACGTCATCAGACATGATCGATTTGGGGGTGGTTCTGTTATGGTGTGGGGAGGCATCACTGTTGCTGGAAGAACGGCTTTACATGTTGTTGCAGGGCGTGTTACAGGCCAGTACTACCGGGACAACATCTTGGCAGTCCATGTTGTGCCGTTCGCACGACGTCATGGCCGCCGTTTCATCTTCCAGGATGACAACGCAAGATGTCACAGGGCCAGGATCGTTACAGGTTACCTCCAACAACAGAACATCACCACATTACCTTGGCCAGCACTGAGTCCCGACCTCTCCCCCATCGAGCATGTCTGGGACATGCTTGGACAGAGGTTACGTCAACGTCAACAACGTCCTGCCAATGTCCAAGAACTTGCTGCTGCGTTGCAACAGAAATGGGACAATCTGGACCAAAATGACCTTAGACGTCTCATTAGGAGTATGCCACGTCGGATCAATGCTTGTTTGGCAAACAGAGGAGGATTTACCCGTTACTGACTTGGTTGTGATGCTGTGGTAACTTTGCTGTTTGACCCCGGGTATCATTTTACCCTTATAATGGTCAGTCTGTGCCTTACTTAGTCTAACGATCATTTGGAATAAATCGATGAATGTGAACTTCATTTCATTTTGTCATTTGTTTCTTCGTCAGTTTCATTAGGTGACTTTAATAACACTTAAAAATCAAATATCCCCTACTTTTTTTGAATAGTATATAATTTTGTTAATACATTCTATAGAAGTCGTATCTAATGCACTCAAATAATGAGTGACGGATTTGCACATAAAAAGATTTATAATTTGATAAACATAACTGCTTTCGTGGGAATCTGGGGCCTGTTTCACCAAATTTTAACTAAGATAAAATCCAAATTTTAGTAATTTGATTGGATAATATAAGATTGATTTTAGTGCTTAGCCAATCAAAATTGAAGTATCTACTAAAATTTGGATTTTATCTTTAGTTAAAATTTCGTGAAACAGGCCCCAGAATATTATGTTTAACACGTGATATTAAATGTAGAACTGAACTGATGCATTGTTATTACTGGTAAGACAAACGTTTTAACTACTGAGAAGATAACCGTCTTAACGGGGACTATTTAAAGAATATGTATTTGAAAATTCTATGAAGGCCACGGTGACCTTTTTTATCTATTCGCTCTTTCTCACATGATCTGCCTGACCAACGGTATCTTCTGAGACGGCGTTTTGCAAACAAGACTAGGTAAAGATAAGGTCAACACCAGACCTACCATTTGTATTCAATTGAACAATGTATCGTGTTGTATATTTTTTTCTACTTATTTGTTTATATGAAGTTTCTACAAGCAAGAAGAAAGGCATAGCTGTGGGACCTGGCCTTTATAAATGTAATGACACATGGGCCTTCAAAGATATTTCTTGGTGGTAGGTATGATTTTGTTAAGTTAAAGGTTAGCCCATGTTGTAACTATATTTTTAGGGAAATTTGCTCAGCTATTAATGCAAAAGTTTGAGTATCTTACTGATAAGCACGTAAGACCCTGTTCGCATTTGGATATACGCAGGAATATTACGAGTCAATAACCCCTGTTACCTACAAAAACGGCACGGTACTCTGCAGTCCAGACCTGGAACCAAGCCGCTTAATTATCTGCAGTATAAACGTATAGAACTATAAACTCGGTTCGGACCAGAACTTACCCACCGAAGTGAGATGATCACGAACTGGATCGAATACCGTTCAGTTAATATTTTGGTACCGTAAACAGTTACTAGGTATTTACTTAAACATGACCATCTTAAACATGCATTATGCAAGAGCAAAATCTGCTTATTACAAGTCTTTTTTTTAGACCTGAAATGTTATCTAAATTATCAATTAGACATTAATTAACTTATCCAGACCATAATAAACTCTCGATGTCAAGGCTAGCCTTCGATGTTGGCTGGATTAGATTCCTATATGCCGCTAACGGCTATTGATAATTAAATCAATAAAAGTGGATAATAGAGACTATGCTGTTTATATTAATGATTTTAGTAATCTAGTTTTTAACTATTATAGCGAGAACTGCCATCTCTTTATCTTATCTCCCATAATGTATCTTTAAATAAATGGTTTTGCCAAAGATTGTGTAAATAGGGCAATTTCATGATTTTGAAATCATAACCCGATCAGACCTGAAAAGATCCAGGTTGTGTTAAACAAGATTTAAGATTTGTAGATTTTAAAAGATTGGAATTTTCGTGAATGTTTTTCCCACCGTCACTTGAAGGAATTAAAATAAAACTTCATACTACCGCTTGAATATATATTACAGTATTAACAAAGTATATCACCCACCATATTGTTTTGACTTATTGACGACATTTCGTCTGCTATCATCTTACAGTACTCACTAGTACTACCACATCCCGTCGGTTTTATTGCCAATGAGAATTAATTTGATCATTGCGCAGCTTACAATGTAGTAAATTGGTCGTTTTAGGACGTTATTAATTACAAATCAAACCCAAAGCGCTATCACTTGGCGATTATCACCTTCGTTATAACGGAAGTTACACAAAATGAGGTCAAAGACGCCACGTTAGGGAAGCCCTGACTTTTGATTGGTCGAGACGTGTTACTAAAACTAAAATAAGCATTCAGAGCTGACCGTGAATCAAGAATCCCAGAATGACAGCTGAATATATACTCTCATTGGTATTTAACATACTTCGGAAAATTGATTTGATCTGTCGGGCAGACAGGTAAAGTGGTGCAAAATCAATATATTTTTGGGGAAAAAAATATTTTGCCTTTTAGTCGGCAAAATGAAGTGCCTGAAATAAAGCCCCCCCCCCCTCCTCCCCACCTGCTTCACTGCAACTCATATTATTTCTTAAAACATGAAGATCACCTTTTTCATTTCGGAATACTGATCCCATACTATGGCATAGTCCATTCTTTTGTTTGTGATGCCAATGTCAGAAACCGGACAGCTCGGGTTTCGTCCGGTATCTGCTATAATAGATTTTTCGGGCATCGATCATTATTTGTTCCATCAATTTTTTTGAAAATGTTATTTTTAAAAGTTTTAAAATAACTGTAAAAAAATGACGTGTTGTGCCACGCTAGAGTAGTCTCTCTGCTTTCTGTCCGCATTTATTTGTTTGTATGCACAAATAGACAGACAGCAACAACACGACGACGTCCCATTACAGCAATATTGTGGCCAGTTTTTATAACTTTATAAGCCTGATTTTGCTCTGGAATTAATACCAGGGACATTTTTCATTTTATCTGACAAAAACGCGTAGTTGTATCTCGGTACAGTCTGGATCACCCAGTCCCTAGGCAAATTTCGAATAACTGATAGGTTAATGAAAGAACTGTGTGATACATACTAACAAAAACAAAAGGGAATTCCTTTGACCCCATTTCGCGTTACTTCCGGTCCGACAAAGTTGCTAATCACCACGTGATAGCGCTTCAGGTTTGATTTGTAAATAATAACGCTGTAAAATGACCAATTTAATTACATTGGAAGATGTATAAAGATCAAATAAAGTCTCGTTGGCAATAAAAAAACGATGGGAAGTGGTAGAACTAATGAGTGATGTGAGACGATAGCAGACGAAATGTCGTATACTCTTCAAAAAAAGTAGGAGATATTCAGAAACAATACAAAACTGCGGAAATGCACTGCTGTTTTTATTAGAGGTAACCAGTGTATGTTAATAACAGGCCAATTGCCTACACATGAACATAAACAGTTCATATGGGCGGCTTATCTGACGGCCCCATTTCAGTCGCAAAAGAGATACAGCGTCAAAAGTGAAAATGGACGTTTTTGAATTTGGTCTTAATAATGAGTAATTGCTCCACCAACTCTCAGACATTCGTCGTGGCATGCTTCTAATCAACCATTTAATCACGATTTTGGGCAATCTGACCCACTCCTCTTACAGTGCCACGGCCAATTCTTGCAGTGTTGTCCGCTGACGTTGACGAACACGTCTCCCGATCAAATTAAACGTAACACACTAAAGCAAAGATACGCTAAACAGTAAATCCTATGCAAGAACCGATAGAAAAGCAAACATGGATAGATAAACCAGCATGCGGCAGTTTTCATCAACCCTTCCTTGATGTGTTAAATTTGACAATGAACCCCTCCCACGTGTATGGCGCTATTGTGTATGGCGCTATTGCGTGTCGCACATGCAGCTCAGTGGTTCTGTTGCGGCGATAAGTTCTTCATCTGTGAACATACACTCAAAGCATGTCAATTGTCATGACTATTTATCATATCACAACCTGCATAGGTATTTGCATTTCAATATCCCCTACTTTTTGAAGAGTATATATAGTCAAACAGTAGTAAGAAGTTTTATTTTAATCCCGTCAAGTGTCTGTGGTTTTAACCAATTTTCAACCACATCATTCATATCAAACAATGAAATATAATTTTCAGGTACGACTGGCATGCCAATTTGGACACACATACCCGGCATGGTTGTTTGAACCGTCCAAATGGTGAATATGTGCCAATGCTCTGGGGTGAAGCTCGAATGCACAATGCCACTGTATATTCCATTTCTGATCATGTTCTTGGATTCAACGAACCAAATATTAAAAGCCAAGCAAACATGACACCTGAGAGAGCTGCTGCCCTGTGGCCGGAAGCTGAAATGAAAGCTTCTGGGAGGACCCTTATTAGCCCCGCCGTTGCTGGATGTGATAAGGCTCAACACTGTATTGACTGGTTTACAAAGTTTTTCGCAGCTTGTCTAAAATGTCGAGTTGATGCTTTGGCCGTTCATGCGTACAACTGTGATGCAAAACATCTGGTTACTTCATTAGAAACAGTTGCAAAACATTTCAACAAAAAGATCTGGTTAACAGAATTTGCCTGTCACTCGGCTAAAACCCAAGAACAGCAACTACACTACATGAAGCAGGTACTACCCTTGCTAGAGTCATCTCTGTATGTCGAACGTTATGCATGGTATGAAACACGAACCTATAAGAATACAACCTTTATCACGTCTTCCACAGACCTGTTGGACAGGCATGCATCTACTTTAAACAAGCTTGGTCAATTTTATGATAGTTACAAGCATTCTGGAATTGTAGGTTAAAGAAGTCCTGCTTATGGGAAAATAAATAAAGTTTCACATTAGATTAATGTTGTTTTTGTTAATTGAGTGGGATTGGATTTTTGTTAAGTCATATTCCATCATTTAAAGCTGTTAAATGATGGATGGTGCTGATTTAAACTTTTTAATAAATGGGAAGTGTAGTTAATGTGAATAACAACGCTGTAAGAATTTATCTTGTGCTATACTCATTTGTCAGTTAAACCGGTATGCTAAACCATGAACCCTTTCTTTTGACGTGGCAGTACTAAACAACCGAGGCAGGGATATTATTCTACAGATGTCATCACGGAATTGGTGATAACAATAACTTGTCTTTAACTTCTATATCTATTTCACTATATCAGTATTTCTGTATTTACTTAATTGACGTGTTATTATGATAGAAAATGACACTACTTCCCTACGGAAAAGCCATTAACATTCAAAATTAATTGTTCTGTGGGCCCGATGGTATTACATTTTATTGGAGTTTGTACCTTGTTCAGCTGTGACCATTCCCATTATGTTGTAACCTTCACACAATTTCAACTCATATCTACTTTCTCTTATCATATTTACACCGAACTGATTTTGTTATGGTTAAGTATAGCGTATAGTAAGAATGAAGATGTTCTTTGGGTCTGTTTTCATCGCCATCTTGGCTTTTACACACGTTGGAGCGACTCCAAAGAAGGGTATTGGTGTTGGCAAGCCTTTATATCTCTGTAAT
The DNA here is from genome assembly GCF_932274485.2 of Patella vulgata. Classification (NCBI taxonomy): domain Eukaryota; kingdom Metazoa; phylum Mollusca; class Gastropoda; family Patellidae; genus Patella; species Patella vulgata. Next base: position 21,733,195 of record NC_065881.2, read on the forward strand.
GATACTAATGCATTTCATGGCGTCTCCTGGTGGTAAGATTATTTTTACTAGTCCAATCCAATCCATTTATGTTTTGGGCCACCCCTATTTGCAATACAAACCAAGTTGTGTTTTCCTAAACTTTAAGAAACACGCAGCTTCATTTCTGTTGCAATTACTTGTGTTTTAAGCCCTCCTTCTTTTCATATTTTGACCAAACATGATAATATTATGCCAATCTGATTAAAATACAGATCTATATTTCGTTTCGTTTTTTATACTTTCGATGGCCTACACTACATGAAGATCTGACAAGTTATAGCGATAGGTTACGTCAGGGGTCAAAAGACCGACTTATGACCCTACGACGTCAGACATTTGATTAACCAATCAGCATTGATGTTACTAGTGGATAACCCACAGTTCCGTGAAAAACACGCCTAAAGTTCGCCGTAACAGACCGTTTCATAGGCTTATCCCTGACACCATTCAGAACACGAGTTAAATAACATCTCTCCCAGATCCAAGTGTAGTAAAGACAAGTAAAACGAAATTTTGAACTATAAAAACGAAACGAAATAGGATCTGTGTTTTAACCAGATTGATATTATGTCTGCCCGCGGGGCTTTTGAGAAGTAGGAGAACACAGAGAAATTCATGACGTTAATATACTTATTGTAAAGAAAAATCAATGGATTGCAGCCAATACCATGTTGATGAGGAATATCACTGTAGATCACTCTATAAGCATTGATATTTACGTGATTCCTCAAATTCCGTCTGACTTACCATGTTTTTATTTTGCAAAATTGAAATATTTTTCATATATATTTAGCCAGGTATGCCGCTATTTTTTCATGTGTTCCAATGTGTACCGTTGGCAAAATGGGGTTGAGAACCACTGATCTAGTCCAATACAATGGAATTTTGTGTTTCTAACAGAATAACATACAACAATTATAGTAAAGTAAATTGTGTGGTTCTGAAAGCTAAAAATATACAGAATAACTATACTTACATTATAGTAATATAAAATGGGTGCACACTGTGTTGTTAGAGAAAACTATAACTAACCGTAACTTTGCCAATTGTCAACCTACAATAGCTAAATCTTGGTGTCTTGAACCAGGGTGACTATTTATGGCAGAAACCGATGTACCTAATCCCACAGCCTTATAACCTCGTTTACAAAAATGGATCAATTAGATCTTTTGAAAAGGGTGGAGGGGGATAAATGACGTTTAACGCCCAATCAACATATAGCTTCAAGTTAACTATTTTGTAGGTATGACTGGCATTACGTACCATCTGAACATCAGAGTAAACATTGTACAAATGATCCACATGGTGAATACGTTCCGATGTTGTGGGGTGAGAAGTCTGTTCTCAATTCAACAATACGTATACAGAATGGGTCTAAACACGTCCTCGGATTCAATGAACCAAACGCTAAACATCAATCAAATATGAGCCCGGAGAAAGCAGCTGAATTGTGGCCGGAAGTAGAAAAGAAAGCTGCCGGGAAGAAACTCATAAGTCCTGCTCCAGCAGGTTGTGACGATTCAGAGCGTTGCATCACTTGGTTTATCCAGTTCTTTGCTGCGTGTAAGTATTGTCAAGTAGATGCTCTGGCTGTTCACGCTTATACGTGTGATGCTGGACATCTCATTTCATCATTAGAAGATATTGCAAAGTATTTCAGCAAACCCATATGGTTGACAGAATTTTCTTGCCACAAGGCTAAGACTCCGGAACAGCAGCTAAACTACATGAAGCAGATACTACCCCTGTTAGAGTCGTCTCCCTACATAGAAAGATATTCTTGGTTCCAGACTCGTATTACCCACAACTCAACCTTTCTTAACACTTCCACGGATCTACTGGAAAGGAATTCGTCAACTTTAACCAAGCTCGGTCGATTTTATGATGAGTACCAGTATTCACGTACTGTTCGCTAAGGACATGGAATAAAGCTATTATTTCTTCACAAAACCAATTTGTGCTATAAAATTGTTTGAAATAATGGTACTAGATGTATTAGAAAGATTGGTTTCGTGAGTATACAAAGGGATACAGCTACGAAGGGTAGGAAGGGTTGGCAGTTAGGTTTATCATTTGTGTACAAAAATATGTAGTGTGGACTGTACCGGATTTTACACCATATGGTATATGATTTGTATTGTTCCAGCAGGCCATTACATCAGATAGATATCGACATTGGGTTATATTTTACATAGTGTGGCGAGATGGTGTAATAGTACGTGGAATTTTCCCGGAAGCTCATATCAAGGCACTTATTAGCCCCACCGTTGCCAAATAACCAACCTAACATTAAACGGTTGACGCCAGAATTTTGCTGTCACTCGGCTAAATCCCCAGAACATCAAGATGTTCAGTCCCCTTTAGTATTTTATCAAAGGCTTGTCACATGTCAGGCTCTTTTTTTCTCCATATCTCCGTATCTCTGTTAAGAGTCACCCCCGACCCCTTTTGTTGAATTCAGTGAAATACAAACACCACCTTGATCAACTCTTCCACTTACAGAAATACTTTAAACAGGGCACTTCGCATTGAGGGTTCAATGGAAAAACTACTTTGAAAGCAGTGGGCACCTCGAAAAACAGATAGTTCCTAAACCTTCTAGGAATTAATCCCAGGAGACAGAGATGTTGACCAGATAAAAATTTTATTGGCTTCCAAAGCGCCACACAAATACACCCCTTTAATTAGCGGTATATAGTACCATTCCATAATATTAATCTCAAGGTCTTCATAATTACAGTGTTACTGTTGATTCTTAAATACTACAAGAAAGTATATGTTCCGTCGTAATACCCAATTCTCAATTAATCCGCTATTCCAGATTTAAAAAAACCACCCGGAATATTCTTCAGTCCCTGTCAAGTCATTGTTGATAACTATGAAGTGTCTGGGGAATGGGGTCACTAAACTAGAGAGGCAAAGGTACCTAACTGAAAACATTCCAACAGTTAAATGATCAAGAAATTGTTCATAATTTTAAAATGCCCATATTTCTATATTTATCCAACGCCATTTAATTAGATACATTCACTGGTTAAAGTCCACAAACTTTTGAATTACCATGTCCCACTTTCCCTTTGGTACTACATTTGTATTCAGCTGCTGTTGCTGTTCCCATTACATGATATGCACGTTTATAGGGGTGACCTTCACATTTACCAACTCTTCAGCTCACACCTACCATGTCTTATCATATATACATGTATATGTAGTCACCGATCTGAATTTTACACTTTAAGAATAGCGTAGTGAGTATGGACATGTTCTTCGGGTTTGTTTTCGCCATCTTGTATTCTACATCCGTTGGGGCTACTCCAAAGAAGGGTATTGGTGTTGGCAAGCCTTTATATCTCTGTAATGATACTAATGCATTTCATGACGTCTCCTGGTGGTAAGATCATTTTTACTAGTCCAGTCCAATCTATTTATGTTTAAGCCTACCACTATTTGCAATACAAACCAGGTTGTATTTTCCTAAGCTTCGACCTAGTAATATTTGGCCTGTGGGCAGGGCGTTTGAGAAGTGGGAAAACACGGAAAGACTACATGACGTTAAGAAGGCGATCCTACTCATTGTAAAGTATAATCAATGGATTGGACCTATAACCATGTTGTAGATGACTCAAATATCCAACTCGGCGCATGAAACTCTTCCAATAAATATTTTTAAAAATTCTCTATTCTAAAAATCTAATGCTAAATCAGATGTCCATGTGCAGTTTATTATTAACTTTCGCTTCGGATAAATATTTATAGTTTGAACTTAACTATTTTTGTAGGTATGACTGGCATTACATACCAATTGAACATCAAAGTAAACATTGTACAAATAATCCACGTGGTGAATACGTTCCGATGTTGTGGGGTGAGAAGTCTGTTAGCGATTCAGCAATACATGTACAACATGGATCTAAACACGTCCTCGGATTCAATGAACCAAACATTGATAGTCAGTCCCACATGAGCCCGGAGAAAGCTGCTGAACTTTGGCCGGAAATAGAAAAGAAAGCTGCCGGGAAGAAACTAATAAGTCCTGCTCCAGCCGGCTGTGTCGATTCAAAGCGTTGCATCAGTTGGTTTACGAAATTCTTTGCAGCTTGTAAGCATTGTCAAGTGGATGCCTTGGCTGTTCATGCTTATTCGTGTGATGCTGATCACGTTATTGCATCATTAGAAGCTATTGCAAAGCATTTTAACAAAAAGATATGGTTGACCGAATTTTCCTGCCACTCGACTAAGAATCCGGAACACCAACTTAGGTACATGAAGCAGATACTACCACTGTTAGAGTCATCTTCACACATAGAAAGATATTCTTGGTTCCAAACACGTATTACCCACAACTCAACGTTCATGAATACTTCCACTGATCTACTGGAAAGGAATTCGTCGACCTTAACCAAACTTGGTAAATATTATGATGAGTATAAACCTCCAGGTATTGTTGGTTAAATACATGGAATAAAACTACTGTTACAAAATTTTTATGTGTTTTGAAATTGTTTGAAATAGTGGTACTATTAGAAACACTGAATTTGGTTTGTTTCGTGATTTTACAAAAAAAAAGGGGTATTGACACACGACCAGTCTGGAAGAGTCGGTATGGTGATTGACAACTGACAGTTTGTGTCCATCGTGTGTCAACAAAAACATGTAGTATTGTCTTTACCAGACTTTTTTTAAATTTAAAACTGAATTTAGTATCCTGTAATTAAACTTTTAAAATAGCTTTAAATTTTAACACAATAACTTGAAATTCCAACATATTAACTTAAAATAACTTAGTAAAATAGCATTAAGTTAAAGGGACAATAACACTCTTGCTGGCTTGACAGCTCCAAAAATAAAAAAAATAGCCTTATTCTAAGTACTAGATGTGTTAGTGTCCTACCTGTTGTGTAAATTATCCATTAAATCCTATTTTACTTGTCCAGAGGGTTCAAAAATATTTTTAAATCCAAGTCACATTTGAAAAGCTTTACGTCAGCCTTTTCAAATCATTTAGTTGAATTTTTCCAATTTTTTAAATTAGGTGTGTTAAGATGAAATTTGTATCATCAATTAATTGGAATATTGTAAAATAGCGCAATTTGTTGACCAGAATAAAGGATTGGGACATATTATTCAGTTACAACAAGAGTGGTATTGAGCCTTAAACAAGTCGATACAGAATTACTAGTCAGTGTCTATGCTACTCCTATTAAAGTCACCTATCTTTGTTGAACGGTAAATACGAACATAGGATGACACAAACTTTATCAACCTCTTGGTCAGAATACTTTATACAGTTTGTATTGTGGGTTAAACCCATGACTTTTGAACATAGATCAGATTTGTGTTGTTCCTGTTTGAGGTTGGGTGTCTTATTATATAATAATAATTCCTTGGTAAAACATTTCGATCTTAACAACAGGGTAGATGATACAGATTAAAACTTTATTTGAAAATAACTTACTTAAAACACAGAAGAAAATATTGACACGACATGCACGGTTATTAAAATATAACCAATGCTACGTTTATTAAAATAATGTCGATATACGCATTTCTATCAATCTGAAACGATTTTAGTTCAATTCGTCTCCCCTTAATAAAGAGTTTAATAATTATTTAAAGCTTTAAATTACAAAAATGAATGCATCTACTGTTTTATCGTTTGGTAGAGCCGTTTGACAGTCCATCACTAGCGTCCTCTGTCGTCATAATATTTAGGTTAGGTGAATTTGGAGAAATGTTTGGAAATTTGTTTTCGAGATTTGTTTTTCGTTGTATGTTTCTGATGAAATATATGAAATGAAATGAAATGGAGTTTAACGTCCTACAGTTGTGCTCCGAACTGGGCTAATGAAGACGGTGATGCAATATAAATGTAACTTTTTGATTTTCTAAAATAAATTTTATCATTATATTAAAATATAATTAAATTAAACAAAGTTACAATTTATAAATCTGATATGCCCCCTCGTCCCAAAATGTGCCCTCTCTTCTGAAAAAAATGCCCTCAAAATTTAGAGTTATCTCAGAACTTAAGGAAATGTCCGCGTCAAGGTTCAGCTGTGACCATTCACATTTATTACTCTTTCAGCTGCCACCCCCCGTTGTTTATCATATATATACATATACGCCGAACTGATTTGTTGCTTTTGAAAACAGTGTAGTAAATATAAAGATGTTGTTTGGACCTGTTTTGATCGTCATCTTGAATTTTAAACTCGTTGGCGCTACTCAAAAGAAGGGTATCTGTATTGGAAAAGACCTTTATCTCTGTAACGATATAGATGCATTCCATGATATCTCCTGGTGGTAAGATTTATTTAACTTAATATTCATGAAAATGTTTCGCTTATACACAGACTATTGAGCTGTGGGCGATGCCGCAGAAAATAAATGAAATGGTCTGTTCTGCACCAGCCGGGCTAATGAACGAGGTCGTTTTTGTCCGGACAACAACTAAGGAAATCAGTAGATTAAGAAGGCGACCCAGCTCATTGTAAAATCATGGCACAAAACCTAAGCCCATACTGAAAATATTTATGTTAATTCCTCAAATATTCAGCCCAGTACACACAGGATGTTATCATTGACTTACATTATTAGGAACGATTGCATTTCTAAGTTAACTATTTTGTAGGTATGACTGGGATTACGTTCAATCTGAGAATCAGAGGAAACATTGCACAAATGATCCACATGGTGAATACGTTCCGATGTTGTGGGGTGAGAAGTCTATTCGCGATTCAACAATACATGTACAGCATGGATCTAAACACGTCCTCGGATTCAATGAACCAAACATAAAGAGCCAATCAAATATGAGCCCAGAGAAAGCAGCTGAATTGTGGCCAGAAATAGAAAAGAAAGCTGTTGGGAAGAAACTAATAAGTCCTGCTCCAGCAGGTTGTGAAAATTCAGAGCGTTGTATCAGGTGGTTTACCCAATTCTTTGCTGCTTGTAAGCATTGTCAAGTGGATGCACTGGCTGTTCATGCTTATGGTTGCAACGCGGGGTATCTCATAGCATCATTAGAAGCTATTGCAAAGCATTTCAACAAAAAAATATGGCTTACAGAATTTTCTTGTCACTCGTCTAAGACTCAGGAACACCAACTAAATTACATGAAGCAGATGCTACCTCTGTTAGAGTCATCTCCCTTCATTGAAAGATATTCTTGGTATCAAACTCGTATTTACCACAACACAACTTTCATCACCACTACCACGGATCTACTGGACAGGAATTCGTCAACCTTAACCAAACTTGGTCGATTTTATGATACGTATAAATCTTCACATATTATTGGTTAAATACATGGAATAAAGCTGCTACAATATAATGAAATGGATTTGTGTTTGAATTAATAACGCAACCATTAAAGAAAGACTGAATATTTGGCATGTTTCATGATTGTACAACGAGAACGAGGTATTGCTACATGGCAAGGTAAGAGGGGTTTTAGGTACGACGATTGGTAGTTTGTGCTGATCATGTGTCGTTACCAGAGTTTACACCATATAGTATGTTATTTCTGGTGGGGTGGGATATGTTACTGAGAACTACAGTGTGGACCGCGTGATATACATGTAAGTGTCATTATTCCTACCTCAATATGGGGCATCTGGTCGTGACAGGGAGTGGGAACAAGCATAGTTAAAGGACTGATTGATCACTATGTCCTGGGCAATAATTATAGAACTGAACCTTTTATTGTACTCTTCAGAGAGATTGCGAGTACATGTATTATAATATTTTTTGGTCATCAGTTTATCGGTAATGGACTATTTTTTATAATCCGCACATAACTATCCATGGCATTTTGTGAGAATCCGTCGAATAGGGACCGACAGACAGTCCATGACGACGAACACATTTAATATGAAACCGTATAGTACCATAGATCCTATATGAACATCAAATTTATAGTGCAATGAAACAATGTCAAATTAGTTTAGTAGTAGGATGGCCAATGAAAGCTGTCAAAATGATCGATATTCCAGCAACAAAGTGGTATCAACAGTTTTATTTGATATGTATAGTTATTACAGTGAAGTTATAACATTTTGCTTATTCTCTGAAAAAAAAAACAAAAAAAAAACGGGAACCATTATTCTGACTTTATCCAACCACGTGATTCCGTCCATATTCGTTGTAAAACTTGCCCAGCTCTGTCAACGTCGATGCGTGTTGTTTCAATAAATTAACAGAATTGTTGATGAATGTTGAATTCCAATAGAACCGTGGCTGAAACCAGGAATATTTTTCTATAAAGGGAGCTGACTCTAACATAGGTTGTATCTTCTTTAGAAACTTCAACTGCAAATCCGCTGTTTTTGCAGTGTGACACGCAAACTCGGTTAACCAAAGTTTCTTGTTGAAATGTTCAGAAACAATTTTCAGTTGTCCCATAATATAATCAGCGTCACAACTATAAGAATGAACAGCCAGGGCATCAACTCGGCAATTTTTGCAAGCCGCAAAAAACTTCTCAAACCATTTGATGCAGTATGGCGCATAAGAACACCCGGCTACTGAAGGACTTATCAATTTTCTCCCTGCAGCCTTTTTTTCAACGTCCGGCCATAACTGAGCTGCTCTCTCGGCCGTTATATTTGCCTCAGTGGGCGCGTTTGGTTCATTGAAGCCCAGGACGTATCTTGCTTCAGGTGGTATGACAACGGTTCGAACGTCAGATTCAAGTTTAATCATGGGAATATATTCACCGTGTGGTTTATTTTTACAGTGAAGTCTCTTATGTTCAGCTTGATCTGCTCTCCAATCGTACCTGTAAAATAGTATTTAAATATAGGGATATAAAAGTAGCTGCTTATATCGATCAAGACTGTAGAAAATCGATTACCTCAATTGTTAAAGTACAAGAGAAAAGGAAAACAATACTCCGGCTTGAGAAATATACCTACTGATACTATGAAACAAAATCGGTATTGACGGAAACTCGTTACTTGCGTAATATAATAAGTGGTGCTCGAAAAATGTGGACGTCCTGGTGCCAAATCCCAAATATTACCACTTTTCGTATGGTATTTGAGTCTCGTCAGTATATTATTTGAGACTAATATTATTTATATGGTAATTTGCACAATTCTACTTGACAATATCAGATCCTTTCATTATACATAACTTACCACCAAGAGGCATCACTAAACGCGTTTGTGTCCATACAAAGATAACCAAATCCCGAACCAATGGCCAGTCCTTTCTTGGGGGTTCCCGTAACTACCTTGATGCCAAACAGCGTGACTAGTAAGAAGTAGGAAGTCGGCAAGATCATCAGAACACGTCCAAACAGCATTATGTATGATTTGCTAATAATTATAAAATTCTCAAATTTCAGATTAGTTTTCAATCTTATCTATGGCTCGATTTTTTTTTTTTTTTTGATTTTTTTTAAAGCTTTATCTCCCTAGCGGAAATCCGAGTTTGCAATTTTGACACAGCCGATGAACAATGTCAAGCTTCTGGCTGTGTATAACGACGGCTGACACCTTGAACGCATTATAAAGGTTATCCGAATGTAGCTTCTTGAAGATATCCAAATATTACTAATCGTCTCAGTCGAATATGTTGTGTGTCATATAATAAATGTGTTCCTCAAACAAACCGAAACACTACCGGTACTATATGTTGTGTGTGATTATATAATAAATGTGTTCCTCAAACAAACCGAGACTCTAGACTATCTGCACAATAATATTATTAACGTTTTCATTTCTCCCTCGACCATGCAATTGTGTTGTGAATGCTACTTTCAAGTTGTTGCAAACGAAACAATAATCGATAGGTCACGCAATTAGATTTACGCTCCATTCAATCATTATGGAAAAGCCCGCTGAAGGTCGGGTTGAGAAAACCTATCAACATAAAAACCTATCAAAGTAAAGTAACTTTCATTCTACCCCAACTTGTTTTCGGGAAACATACAATTGATCTGACCATTCTTAATGAAATTAATATCTACATTCAGAACTATCCCTGCTTGTTATGTTTTTTCAGTCGCCAAATAATGGGTTCGATAAGACTATCAATACTTTCTGTCGGGCCTAAAAACTTTATTTTATACACATTTATAGAAATGCAAAATGTCTGACTTTTTCCTTTAATAAAGAAATGTGACTGAGTATTTTTCCATTAACAAATTCGGATGATCACCGCTTAATCAACATATCTTTGATTTTTGGGGTTATCATTGGGTTGTGTAGAAGAAAAGGTTTTAATCATTTTGAACAATAAACATGATTGAATTACTTCTAGCGACGTTTTGACGATGGATGTCTCGATATTAAATACTACCATATGGGGGGGGGGGGGGGTACCGCAGTGTACATAGATAGCATAGATAGATGGAAGTTCAGTTCATCATATCTTTGTAAACATTGAACGGAATTGATCCATTTATGGGCTGATATTCCTATTAGAGATGTAACTATCACAATAGTGTAGTTTGCAAGGGTTTCCAATATCGCTTAAATCACACTTAGAGACTTTGTGGTACCAGCAACCCATCCCTGTGTTCGAGGAACTCATCTTAAACAAATATGAACAGGGACTACAAGCACCCTATCTAATATGATGGGCTAAATAGAAGATAGCGGTGTTTTACTGCTTTATTTTAACCAATTATGCCATTATGACCCAAGTCATTATATAATCTTCCAAGTTTGTTTAAAGTTGATGTGTCTCGTTCTAATAGATCAATAGAGGTGTTAATGAATGTATCATTAACATTAAGTCTTGTCACAAACCAGGCGTATCTCTCTATATAATAAGAAGATTCCAGCATCGGTTGGAACTTCTTCAAGAAACTAAGCTGTTCTTCTGTTGTTGTTGCAGTGTGACGCGCAAACCCGGTTAACCAAAGTTTTTTGTTGAAATGTTTCCCAGTGGCATTTAGGGAATTAATAGCATGATTAGCATCACAACCATATAGATGAACTGCAAGAGCATCAATTCTGATAAAGATAGCTTGACAGGCAAATTACCATACCTACACCCTACCTCGCCCAAGAGCTTCGTTTCCCGCGCTGTGACAAGATTCTTAAAGTACCGGTGTATGATTGCAGGCAAAGTACCATAAAATAGTCCGCACGGTGATAAAATTCTACTCAACGATTTGGGGTTCATTAGAGGTCTGTATCCTAAATTGACCAATTGACCAAACCCTCTAATATGGCCACAGATCACCAATTATTTCCCCATTAATTCTCATCTCTTTGGGTAGAACGTTTCTACCACAGATAAAGCAACATGTGGCAACCTCTTGCCCAAAAGCGGGTATGAGGTTTATCATGGAAATCTTGAGATACACAAACTGGATGTAGCATACAAGTAAACATGCAACTGTCCGCCCTACATTTTAACCCAACCTACCTCTTGACACTCTTATCCCTCCTCCTTAAAATCATGAACATTCACCAAAACCTGACAGGAAATGTATATTTAAACCCTTTTCTTCGATTCTACACCAAAAAGTCTATAAAATAGTTGATGAAAATTTCACAAATGTAACCTTGTAGAGTGGGTATGGTAATGTACGATATGTTTATCCATAACACTCTAAAGGAATACTTTTATGAAAAGGCTCAATATAGAGGAAATATTTTAGTTGTTGGTGAAAATTTGTCAAAACCTGAGTGATTGATCACTATGTTCTGGGCAATAATTATAGAACTGACAATTTTGTGATTACAAGGTGAACCTTTTATTGTACTCTTCAGCGAGATTACGGGTACATGCTTTACCATATTTTGTTTTATCATCAGTTTATCATAATACGCACATAACTATCCATGGCATCCAGTGGGGACCGACAGACAGACCGGGACGACGACCACATTTAATATGAAACCGTATGGTACCATAGATCCTATACGGACATCAAATTTATAATGCAATGTAACAAATGTCAAATCGGTGTAGTAGTAGGAAAGTGGTATCAACAGTTTTATTTGATATGTTTGGTTATTACAGTGAACTTGTAACATTTTGCTTATTTTCTGAAAAAAAGATTTAAAAACGGGAACCATTATTCTGACTTTATCCAACCACGTGATTTTGCCCATATTCGTCGTAAAACTTGCCAAGCTCTGTCAATGTCGATGCGTGTTGCTTCAATAAATTAACAGAATTGTTGATAAATGTTGAATTCCAATAGAACCGTGGCTGAAACCAGGAATATTTCTCTATAAAGGGAGCTGACTCTAACATTGGTTGTATTTTCTTCAGAAACTTTAACTGCAAATCCGCTGTTTTTGCAGTGTGACACGCAAACTCGGTTAACCAAAGTTTCTTGTTGAAATGTTCAGAAACAATTTTCAGTTGTCCCATAATATAATCAGCGTCACATCTATAATAAGAATGAACAGCCAGGGCATCAACTCGGCAATTTTTGCAAGCCGCAAAAAACTTCTCAAACCATTTGATGCAGTATGGCGCATAAGAACACCCGGCTACTGCAGGACTTATCAATTTTCTCCCTGCAGCCTTTTTTTCAACCTCCGGCCATAACTGAGCTGCTCTCTCGGCCGTTATATTTGCCTCAGTGGGCGTGTTTGGTTCATTGAATCCCAGAACGTATCTTGCTTCAGGTGGTATGACAACGGTTCGAACGTCAGATTCAAGTTTAATCATGGGAATATATTCACCGTGTGGTTTATTTTTACAGTGAAGTCTCTTATGTTCAGCTTGATCTGCTCTCCAATCGTACCTGTAAAATAGTATTTAAATATAGGGATATAAAAGTAGCTGCTTATATCGATCAAGACTGTAGAAAATCGATTACCTCAATTGTTAAAGTACAAGAGAAAAAGAAAACAATACCCCGGCTTGAGAAATATACCTACTGATACTAGGAGGCAAAACCAGTATTGAAGGAAAGTGCTGCTCGAAAAATATGGACGTCCTGGTGCCAATCACTAAATAGTACCACTTTTCGTATATAATAAAATGGTATTTGAGTCTCGTCAATACATTATTTGGGACTAATATTATTTATATGGTAATTTGCACAATTCTAGTTGCCAATATCAGATCCTTTCATTATAAAAAAACTTACCACCAAGAGGCATCACTAAAGGCATTTGTGTCCATACAAAGATAACCAAATCCCGGACCAATCGCTAGCCCTTTCTTGGGGGTTCCCGTAACTATATTGATGCCAAACAGTGTGACCAGTAGGAAGTAGAAAGTCGGCAACATCATCAGAACAAGTCTAACCAGCATTATCTATGACTTGCTAATAATTATAATATTCTAAAATTTCAGATTAGTTTTCATTCTTATCTATGGCTCGATTTTTTTTAGCTTTATCTCCATAGCGGAAATCCGAGTTTGCATGCAATTTTGACACAGCCGATGAACAATGTCAAGCTTCTGGCTGAGTGTAACGACAGCTGACACCTTGACCGCATTATAAAGGTTATCAGAATGTAGCTTCTTGAAGATATCCAAATATTACTAATCGTCCCAAATGAATCGCTATTGATTCAACTTTTTATGGTGGTGCCTTATTTTTTTCAAAATTATTTCCACCCCAGTCATGCAACCGGCGTTCTTCAAACAAACCGAGACACTACCGGTACTATATGTTGTGTGTGATTATATATATAATAAATGTGTTATTCAAACAAACCGAGATTTACGCTTCATTCAATCATTATGGAAAAGCCCGCTGAAGGTCGGATTGAGAAAACCGATCAACATAAAAACCTATCAAAGTAAAGTAACTTTCATTCTACCCCTGCTTGTTTTCGGGAAACATACAATTGATCTGACCATTCTTAATGAAATTAATATCTACATTCAGAACTATCTCTGCTTGTTATGTTTTTTCAGTCGCCAAATAATGGGTTCGATAAGACTATCAATACTTTCTCTCGGGCCTAAAAACTTTATTTTATACACATTTGTAGAAATGCAAAATGTCTGACTTTTTCCTTTAATAAAGAAAAGTGACTGAGTAGTTTTCCATTAATAAATCAACATATCTTTGATTTTGGGGGGTATCATTGGGTTGTGTAGAAGAAAAGGTTTTAATCGTTTTGAACAATAAACATGATTGAATTACTTCCAGCGACGTTTTGACGATGGGTGTCTCGACTTTAAATACTACCAAGGGGGGTTAACGCGGTGTACCATTATAGATAGCATATATAAATGGGAGTTCAGTTCATCATATCTTTGTAAATATTGAACGGAATTGAACCATTTATGGGCTGATATTCCTATTAGAGATTTAACTATCACAATATTGCAGTTTGCAGGGGTTTCCTATATCACTTAAATCACACTTAGAGACTTTGTGGTACCAGCAACCCATCCCTGTGTTCGAGGAACTCATCTTAAACAAATATGAACAGGGACTACAAGCACCCTATCTAATATGATGGGCTAAATAGAAGATAGCGGTGTTTTACTGCTTTATTTCAACCAATTATGCCATTATGACCCAAGTCATTATAGAATCTTCCAAGTTTGTTTAAAGTTGATGTGTCTCGTTCTAATAGGTCAATAGAGGTGTTAATGAATGTGTCATTAACATTAAGTCTTGTCACAAACCAGGCGTATCTCTCTATATAATAAGAAGATTCCAGCATCGGTTGGAACTTCTTCAAGAAACTAATCTGTTCTTCTGTTGTTGTTGCAGTGTGACACGCAAACTCAGTTAACCAAAGTTTTTTGTTGAAATGTTTCCCAATGGCATTAAGGGAATTGATAGCATGATTAGCATCACAACCATATGAATGAACTGCAAGAGCATCAATTCTGCAACCTTTACAAGCTGCAAAAAACTGTTCGAACCATTTGATGCAGTGGTTTCCGTCGTAACATCCAGCAGCTGCAGGACTGATCAATTTCTTCCCAACCGCCTTCTTTTCTACTTCCGGCCAAAGTTCAGCCACTCGCTGCGGTGACATGTTTGATTGACTTCGCACATTTGGCTCATTGAAGCCGAGAACATAATTAGCCTCATGCGGAATGACATCTGTTCGCAACTGACTTTCACCCCAGATCATTGGAATATATTCTGCGTGGGGTTTGTTGGGGCAGTGTTTCAGCTTAGTGTGCTCATATTGGTCCACTGTCCAGTCGTACCTGAAAATTTTAAAACGAATATAATCAGTGAATTTCTGCAATGACATATTCAATGACATATGACGAGATTGACGTGTTGCCCACTGCCCAACCAATTTCACTTGGTTTTATCGGCGTTATATATGCGTTATATATGAGGCGCCTCCAAATGGCGACTCACAACTTGATTGATGGGGCCCATGAGGAGATCATGAGCGCCCAACCAAGAAACCGACCGTATACCGACGCCCGAAGAAATTTACCATAAGAAAGCCAACTGGTTTCTAACCCGATTTCGAACTTTTCGTTTTTCTCATAAATTATTTTAGGTACGCTAAAGGCGTAGTCCTCCCTTCAAATTTTTAACATGTTCATATCAAAATGTTATTAAAATACGCCAATATCGCAAATTTAGCGTCGAAATTGAAATTTTCCGTCAAATTCATAGTTCCTCTCCCAGTTTCAAAATAGTTCCGAAGGGAGGCGCGTCGGTGCCGTTCGGCGTGGACCGTCAAGTGTAGGTACATCGACACTCCCAGACGCCCTTGCCCCCCCCCTCCTCCCTGTGTATAAATACAGATGCAATTGTCAATTCCCCACACAGCTAAATGGTACCGAGTGTTCCAGATACAGTTCGATGATTGTAAACATTTATCACGACAATTAAAGTTAGGATTTAGGGTAAAGTTAGCAGCTAAGTAATCACGGCTGACTTACCACCATGTTGCATCCGGAAAAGCGTTGATGTCTCCACAAAAATATTCCTTCCATGGTCCAACAGGCAATCCCTTCTTGGGCGTAGTCGCTACATGTTTTATATCTAGACAAATTATGGCAATCATACAGGGTAAAAAACGGAACATCGTAACAGCTAAATAAAAGTGGTTTGTGCCGCTACAATATAATCATTTAGTCTATCTTATCAACGGCAGCTTATCTACCTTAAAGCGATAATTTCATATTTTCTAAGAAAGTCAAAACATAATTATTTCTTATGTCTTTTGCTCAATAGGTTATCAACTCACTATTATACGACCATGGGCATTATTTCCCACCCTTAATAATCATTGACACAGGAAATAATAACACAATTACCTCCCTTGTTTTCCTATTGCCTCCATGCATTAGCTACCTTCAAACGTTGGAATTTGAAGTTGAAAATGATATTTTTGCCAATTTCTCAGCTGGCAATAGTGACTTATAGGATTAATATGATTATTCTTTAACAAGGTAGGACGGTTTATGGATACCATCTATTTGAAGACTTTTTTAAAATAAATTTTAAAAATATAACTTAAAAATATGAAATTGCAGCTTTAAATCAATTCATATACGTAGAAGTTAAACATATATTAACAGAATCCTCAAAAGCAATTTCACTGACGGTTCAGCGACTTTTTTTATGAACGATTATGCACTGGGATTTTCACAAGTAAAGCTCTTGCAGTATTACTTAGTTTAAAACATAAACCCATTACAAAGGAGTAGCAGGGTATGTGGGGTGGGTCGCTAATTAAACAATTCAAAACTTAATGTACATATGTATTTTTTTCCAAACCAGCTATATACAAGTAAAGCCCCATGAACGTTTTTTATCCCTTTCTGATCGATGTTATGGGCTTAGATATAATATCCTAGAGCGCTTATTATCAACTCTCTGGAAAGTGTTGACCGAATATTTGACAGGTTTGCAGCGACAAGAGAGAGAGAAATGGGGTTTAACGTCCACTCGACACAAACTAGGTCATTTCGGGACTAACATATGGTTTAATTTTATTTCTATAATTCGCTTGCGCGTAGGGGTCTTTAGCATTGGGAGGAAACCGGAGAAAACCCACGAGGTTGGACAGGCGACCCTACTCCTTGTCACGTACAACCGGGGATTCGAAGCCACGCCAGTCGACTCAATGACAGACTTTATGATACAGCGCGCGCACGCTAATCATTCAGCCATCCAACCCCCGTTGCAGCGACAAAACCAAGGGGGTGTGTTTCGTCAATCCCTTGGACTGATTATGGGCAGACCATACCCTCAAAAGGCAAACATGAAACATTGACAAAGGACTATGATTCATAACTTAATTATTGCTGTTTACAATGTACCTTATCCAGGAAATACGGCAAATTCTGTTTTTCGACGGCACTTTATGAAAACTTTCTCGGGAAAGCCATTTGCACCTACTCCCCCACCAAACCAAAATAGAAACTTCTAACACGGCCACTGTTTAGACTCCTTTGTTAGTTTAAGACTTCCCAAACTTTGTTTTAAGAATATCGTAAGAAACAAATATATATAAGTCCAGACTTGCAGAAGAATTTATTAATCATTTAACTTTTGTCCATACTTCTTGAGATACCAATAAAATATGAAACATTTTCAACCAGGTACTTTTTTAATTGCTTTTTGGATTTTGTATTATGATTCGCTATTAAATGTCTATTTTACATAATATCATTTATTTTATATCAGTTTGTAGTCAGGGCGGAAATTCATCATATACTTGTCCGAGTTTGGTTAGAGTGGAAGAACCCCATTCAAGTAAATCGGTGGAGTTGTTGATGAAGTCGGTGTTCTTGGCGAGTCGAGTGACAAACCAGGAATATCTTTCAACAACTGGTGACGCTTCTAACTGTGGTTGAATCTGTTTCAAGAACGTTAGTTGCTCCGCCACCGTTTTTGCTTTAGCGCAAGAAAATTCCGTCAGCCATATTTTCTTCTTAAATTTATAAGCAATTGTTTCCAACGAAGTGATTATATGACCTGCGTCACAATTGTAAGCATGGACTGCTAATAAATCAACTCGGCAATTTTTACAATAATAAAAGAACTCGGTGAACCATTCAATGCAATGATTTCCATTTCCATCCCCGCATCCGGAAAGTGCAGGCCCAATCAAAACTTTTCCCTTTGCTTTAAGTTCAACTTGCGGCCAGAGCTCTGCCACCTTTTGTGGGGTCATGTTTGACTGGTCTGGTCTGTCTGGTTCATTGAAACCCAGAACAAATTTACTAGCATTTGGGAGTAAAACTGTCTTCAGTGCCTTTTCTCCCCAAATCATAGGGACGTATTCGCCACGAGTTGTAGTGGAGCAGTTCTGGATATGATGTTCAGATTGATTGTAACCCCAGTCATACCTTTAAAAAGAGATAGAGAAATGGGGTTTAACGAACACTCAACAAACACTATTTCATTCGGGGACTTACATATGGTGCATTTTTGTTATTTCGATAATTTGCTTGCTCGTAGGGTCTTTAGCATTTGGAGGAAACCACGTCCCTTAACTCAATTTTCCCATCATGATGACCGTTCATTCTTTATGGTTTTCTGGTTTCTGGTATATTAGACAGTGATTCGAAAAATTTGCATTATATTATACAATTGAGTCGCCCATCATTGATGAATTCTACAAATTCGTTAATCATTCATATATTTAAGTGGTTCCTCCTTGTCAGTGATGCAGGACGGGGGGCTGACAAGGACAGCTGTCTAGTCGTTCGGATGGGACGAAAAACCGAGGTCCCGTGTACACATTGGCGTGCACGTAAAAGATCCTTTGACAGTTGGAATTCGATATAAGAGTAGGCCCTAGTGCCGCTGTCCGGGCAAAATTTTCCTCATAGCACACTGTATGGACGTCAAACCCCATTTCATTTCATTTCATATATTTAAGATAAATACTGGTGACTCAATGTTCTCGTGTGAACTCACCACCAAGTTGCGCCGGTGAAGGCGAATGTATCACCACATAAATATGTATTAGGTCCAACAGCCAACCCCTCCTTTGCAGTTGCTGATAATTCTCCTGTAAAAAACAACAAAAATCCCAGTGGAATCAAAACCAAGACTTGCATGTTTATACAACTGTGGCGCCCTATTGCTCTGTGATATCACAACACCTGACAATTATATCTTACGATTCAAGGCCAAATTTGGGTTTCTGCTTTATCACAAGGTGTTTTGTAACGTCTGTCAATATATGTCACCTACTGATAAGCCCTGATTCCAAGTGATAGTTCTGCGCGTGCCCAATACGCACGTACTGATAAAATTCTGGATAAGACTTCTTTGATCCTCAACGGTCAATAAATAAGACACTTGATAGCTGATTTATATGAACGATTTTTTTTGTGATTTTGATTTAAATGCATTCTTGCGATGGCTGGGAAACGACATCCTATGATTTTATTTTCTCAAATTATCTCGATCGTTCGGCTTAAACTAGATCGATCGATTTAATTATCGACGTTAACAAAGTTAACCAATGTTTCGCCTTCCGGCTTCGCGCCATTGTGCGAACCGGGACACGGCCTCGGGCACGATCCTTCCCCTTAAACCAGCGACTTAAGGTAGTCGTGGGATACAAGAGCCGTCATATTTCTGAAACAATGGCCCGAGAAATCCCTCTCTGGCCATTGCTGGATTGGCTTCTGATATTTGAGCTTTTGAGGGAGTGTGTCTATTTTTCCCGTTCAATCAAATCTAACACAAGTACAGCAATATGGCAGCCCTTCGTTTAATCTGCGGTCTTCCCTAAAACTTTGGATAGTGATTTAAGGTATTAAAAACGGCGAAAGTATTGTTTACATTGTATCCGTTTTGATAGGCTTGTTTGTCATGCAATAAGTTTTTCTGCAATATTCTGCTGGGCACTGGTTAATTGGGCGTAATAAAATCGTAAGTCATGACGTAACGTTATATTTGGTCCAATTTAGAGCTCTGTTTAAAGCGTAATGATATTATTACGCAGTTAGCTATTGGTTGTTAATCGGACTATTGACCAGTCATAATTTGGAACAGAAATTTGTTTCCATTACAGCAGTGTTAAGTTGGATTAGGTCTAATCAAACGAAACACTGCGAGGGGCATGGGGGCCGCAGGAAACCCACTTCCTAGTCTTCACTCAACCGCTATGTACCGCGACTCACTCGTCTCACGCTTCCCTCGGTCCAGGGCTGTTCGAGCATGGTGGTCATAGGAGTAGCCGGTTCCAGACCTGTCGTCGGCCGAGGTGTCAGACCGCACTTTTCCGCATGGCCGTCTATACTCTCGTCCATGGGAGTGATTAAATGTGAACAATGTTGCCGAAATTACTGTATAAACATACCACATGGGCAATACGTTCCAATTGCTGAAGTGTGACCGGAAATGTATAGCTTCATTGTGGTAATATTTTAAGTAATTTCGAAATTTAAACGTGAAAAACCTCTTTGATTTAGTTCAATATAAAGTGATTAATTGGATTGACCTGTTGCATAGTTTTTAATAAGACAAACTATTTCCAGTTAAATTTACTTTTGGTCGAGTTTGTGGAAATTGGTTTGTTCATAAATTTTTAGTTTCGTTTTTAAATCACACTGTCGACTGTGGAACACAAAATCGGTTATATCTTAACATCAGCTTTATCTATAGAAGTGTATTTTATGCATCTAAGGTAGATCCCACAAATTAAGTTAACGCATGAAATTTAATCAGCTTAGACGAAAAATCGAGGTCAACCCGTATACTCTTTGGCCTGCACGTAAAAGATCCATTGACAGTTAGAATTTGATGGAAACCGGGTGGAAAAGTCGCTGTACGGACAATCTTTGCCTCTAAAGCACACTGCATGTCTTATTTAGCCCAATTGGTACATAAAAGTAGGACGTTACACCCTAGTTTAATTTATTTCATTTACTCTTGACTCAAATTATCGATCATTATCTAAGACTTGTTGACTGCTGGACTATAATTTATTTGACAAAGCTATCTAAGACGTTTAATTTATGTATCAAAATCAGTTGCAACACCGATTATCTCAATCGGATTATTGTTAGTTAAAATGTAAACATGTCAGCGAGCGCCATTTCACGGTCGTGCATTATTCGAGTAGCCTGAATAAGAAGGGCGGGATTCAAGATTGTCACCATCAACAGGCAATCTAGTTAATTCATTTACACCATGACACTTCATTGGTATTACACGTACTCAATAATTGGTTACGTCACGACAACAATGACGTATGCTGGAGGTGGGTATTTACAAGATAGCACGTGGCGAATAATGAATTGAAATACACGAAGAGGTTACTTCAATAACTGTAACTAGAATGACTGTCAGAATGTCGTATGGGGATGCTTAGACTGTCAATTGAAAGATAATATTTCAAAAAAAGCATGAAAGTTTTGAGTGTTGTTTATAAAGCTGCTCTAATATGAAACAACGATGCGTTGATTTGTCTGAAAAGACGAGATAAAATGCTATTCTAATCTTTAAGGTTCACAAATTGTCACTGCAATATAATAAAATAATAATATTATGCAGACAAAATACCAAGAAACGTTAATTTTCGTTTTACAAATGAAAGAATAGCCAGGAGAGGGAAACTTGGGTAAACCTATAATATGCGTAAAACTTTAAAGTTACCGGTAGATCATTCAAAAAAATCGATGGAAGATCTGGCAAGCAACAAAGCCTAGTTTTTCGGATGGGACCAAACCCCGACGTCCCGTGTACACATTGGCTTGCACGTAAATTCCAAGAAGAGCAGACGGAAATGCCGCTATCCTGGACATATTTCCTCCCTCATAGCTTCTCTTCGTTAGCCCAGAGGATACCGAAAAGTAGGACATTAAACCCCATTTCATAACGTACGGGGGGATCACGTGGCTAAGTGGGTAAGACGCTGGCTCGCTAGCCTGGAGGTCGGGTGTTCGATCCCTGCATTGGCTGAGAAAGTTCATACAGATTTTCCGGCGTGGTTCCCCCTTGTCAGTGATGCAGGCCTGACAAGGACAGCTGTCTAGTCCTTCGGATGAGACGAAAAACCGAGGTCCCGTGTATATATTAGAATGCACGTAAAAGATCCTCTGGCAGTTGGAATTCGATATAAGAGTAGGCGATAGTGCCGCTGCCCGGGCAAAATTTTCCTCATAGCACACTGTATGGCGTATGCCCGTCTTCATTAGTCCAGTATAGGAACAGAACAGTAGGACGTTAAACTCCATTTCATTTCATTTCATTTCATAACGTACGAGTCTAAAGCTTACGCATTATAGCGATATCTTAAAATGCCAATCCTGGGATCTTCTTAGGTAATTACCCAATTTTAATAGGCAACCATTTTAAATATTAATATTATATTAAATGTTCTTGATGAAATTTCCAATCCATATAGGCTAGCGTGTAACGTATGACCTTGGTAGGTCTATCGACAAAATGTTGCATTAATAAATAGAAGAAGAAATAGGTGTAAAGTGTCTACCTGCATTACACGCTAGATTAAATTCATCTCTTTTACCCACTTCAATTTTCTAGTCAATCAAATTTCACTTATTCTAAATCTAATGAACATTAAATTCAAGTGTACAGTGTCATTAAGAATAAATTAACCCTTTCGCTCCCAACACGACGTGGGATAAATTAACCGCTAAGTAGTAGAAAATTGGCTCGAACATGTAATTATTTCATCAAAAAATCTCGTTTCAGAACCTGCTGCAAGCTGGAGGGTAGAACTGATTCATTCAACTTCTGACACCATTGCTTCAGGCTCAACCAACTACGACATTACTTAACGACGTTATAAATATGTGCATTACGTCACTAATAATGGGGTCTGTTGAGAAATGAACGGGTGTTGTTCCTCTAATAAACAACTTATCGTGCGAATAAAGCGGGGATGATGATGATAAGACATCAACGATGATGAGAACAGAAGTTCATAACTCATCAATCTAAGCTGTATTTGGAATTTATAAATACGATTGTAATGGAAAAAAAAACGAACCATTACCGTTAATCAGTGTGAATCTGAAATTTTAAATAGCCTAAATATCGGTAAAATTTTAAAAGACGGTAGGCTATGTCCAAACATATGTTGGTATGGACTACGCGAATATCCCTTGAACAGGGAAAAGAGTTGGTTATAAGCTACAGCTAAACATCTATAGCCATTTCCCCGAAATCTGGAAAAGAATATATGATGGTTAGAAAATTAAAATCAAAAGTTGGCCGAAGAAAAATGGAACACAGGGTTAGCACTGCAAACAACAACACTTTACATTGCCTAGAAATGTCATATCAAAAACAAAATTAAAAAAATTAAAAAAAAAAACAACACAGAAGTATTTTGCACATATAGAAATTCAATAGGTCAACACGTAGGCCTATATTTACACGCGATAATTTCGAATGTGAAAGAAGACGCTTTTTTTAGTAACCATGACAGAATTACGAAAATAATCGTAATGGACTTACAAGTATTAAATATTTCACGTTTTTATGTAATTAGATTCAAACAAGATATCCATGTGAATTACAGTATACAGACACATCTCTATGTTCACGTAATCTCCGGAAATGTATCGTGTTTGTACAAAGTTAACTCAATAATCTTTAATGAAATTGTACGAATAAAACATAATTCATGACTTGTCATCACCCAAGTGTTTAATAACCATATAATTAAATATATTCACTACTCGCCACGTGTTGTCGCCTAAATACACATCTTCCGGTGAACGCCATTGTTGTCGTGACGTAATCAATTATTGTGTACGCGTAAAAGGTATGCTAGGTGTCATGAATATAAAGAATTAGTTAGATTTGAGGCTGATAGTGACAGAATGTAGCCCCGCCCCTGTTTTAACACCTGATTAAAGAGTATAGTATAGGGAGTTCGATGTAGATATGACGGATATATACGGTCTTTCATTAAATAAATGAGATTTTAATGAAGAATGTAATAAACATGGTTTGTCTTAAAAAAAAGTCCAGCCTCGCAACATTTAACCGGAGAGAAAAAAGACAACTTCTGTTTATTCAAGCAACTTACCTTGGTGATAAATGCAGCTAACATACCGTGATTGTACAAACGCCATTGTCTTGAATGCAGCAGGAATTGAGAGGAACTAAATATTCTAATTTATCAAAGACGTAAAGAATGCAACCAAATTTAATCAGATCTTCACTGCCTTCCAGGGAGCCAAGGTGGGTCAGTGAGTAACCACTGGTTCACTAACCTGGATGTAACGCGTTTGTTCCCGGTGTCTGCCGAGAAAGTTCCTCTGCATTTGTCAGTGTGGTGTCTCCTTATCAGTGATGCAGGACGAAGGGACGTACTGGTAGACGAAAAGTCGGGGTGTGTGCTTAAAAGAACCCTTGTTGGTTAAATTTCCGTCTTCATTAGCCCGTTTGGTACAGAACAGTAGGACGTTACGCCCCATTTCAATTCACTTCCATTTCAAATTCGTCACAGCTTGGGAATATTGTCGATCTGTTCTATGTAAGATCGAGTTACTGATCTCTTTTGAAGTCTGATTTTAGCTACTGTGATTGGCTAAAAATCATTATTGCTAAAGCAAAGGTATCTTTTCAATTTCATTGTCTAAATGAGGGGGTCAAATCAGGTCTATTAAACATAAACTCCAAAAGTATGTTGTTAGACCTTTCATTGATGTTTATTTAAACAATAATTGAAAGGCCTATGGTGTTTTAAAGTTTTAATTAGACGGGAACGAATGGAAAGATCTATATCTTCTAGTTTTCCGGTACTCACTGTAGATGATATGGGAGATGATTATATGAAATCGATTTCGGTGACGCGGTGTGGCAACATGGAAGTATTACGAAAATAAAAGAATTTACGGTTTATTTTTGCCGTAAATAATCCGAACACAACTTGATTAAACATATTTTAATTAAAGGTTGTTAAATATCTGACAAAATTAAGAAACAACAATGTTTATCATTCAAGGCGCCAAATATATTCGTCTGCACTATTTGTCAGATATCGGCTGTTTGCCCGCATCATGCTATTACTTCAAATAAAACGGGGGGAAAAACATCAATATTTAACCTTAGTGGCCATAAAAACGGCCAATTATTCTCTTCATTTATTCTAAGACCAATTTTCTTCCTGCCTTTTGCGATCTTTCGACAGAAAATGAACTTTTGTGTTGTTAATTTCTGTTTCCTAGACAACCATATGACGGTGTTTCTGGTGATAATATAGTTGTCCTGGTGATATACAGGGGTATTACATCCGGGAAATGAGGCGATTAAAAGTGATTACTCAATTGTCAGTCAGTTTGAATTAACCACAATAATGGTTGTCCGGATGCTTTACGAGTTTTGGTTTCAGATTTGACGATTAATGAGACGAATTAGGCTGTTCATCAAGAAATATTTACTTCATTTCACTCAAATTTGGTGATTTTCCACTTTGTTCCGCTTCTCATTACCTTCTTCTAATACTGCTATTAATCACGCGAGAAAACACGAGAAGTGTTAATCAATCGGAAGAGTAGCACGTGAAATTGGATTAATGAATTTTCCGGTAATAAAAGAGTCGAGTAGCAGACGATATATAGTTGTCGTTATTCTTTGTCGTCGAGATTATTTAACATTAAGAAGCAGCTGATTCACGGCGCATGAGTTGTTTCATTACGTCTGGGTGTCTTTTAAGCGTACCTATTTGCCGTTTAGTCAAAGTATATATTAATTTACTGTAAGATTTATTCATTATGTATTTCAATTATCCTTTCTACTTTTATTTTATTCTTTTATTTCCATGTCTTTTCAGGACGAGTTTATAAACGGATTTTTGGCATTAAAAAAAATAATGAGTCTAATAGTAGATCTAACTACTATAACGGGATCAGTTTTTTCAGATAGTGTAATAAATAAATAAATATTTTAAGTAAAAAAAAAATGCGCACTTTAAATGTTTCACTTAATTTAATCAAATCTAAAGTTGTACAATATACAAGAGATTTAATATGGGCTTTAAATCATGCACAATTAAAGGAATTTTCATTGGTCAAATAAATTAAAGAGGTCAATCAATTCCTAGTTAAAGATGAATTATGGGAGATTAGATAAAGAGCTGGCAGTTCTGACTATAATAGTTAAAAACTAGATAACGTAAACGGAATTTGCTGAAAAGTTTAGTCAAATTGATCCACTTTGAACCGAGAATTTAGCGATTGAATTTTCGACCTAGTCTCGGTCATCATTACTAAATTCGGTACGATAAAAAAACATAGTCTCGATTATCCATTTCATGATTAAATCATGAATGAAAGTTGAGCAGCAAATCGGATCCTAATCCAGTAAATATCACAGGCTAGGGATGACGTCGAGAGTTGATTTTGGTCTGGATAAGTTAATTAATGCCTAAATAAAGACCTGCAATAGGCAGATTTAGCTCTTGCATAATGTATGTTTAAGTTAGACCCCCACCCCACTCTAACCAACACCCAATCCGCACTTCTCTATTATTTAACATGTCTAAAAAAATTTGTCTTCTGGGAAGGAGGGAGGAGAGGGTGAGAGGTGAAATGACTCCCTCTTACATACGCTCACACATCAATGATTATTAGTGATGATGGTTTACAGATTGTATTTATTCTTTAGTATAATCATCATATTATATGGATTTACTTTTTCTGATAATTTTATCTTAAACATACATTATGCAAGAGCTAAATCTGCCTATCGCAGGTCTTTCTTTAGGCCTGAAATGTTTTCTAAATTATTAATTAGACATTAAATAACTGATCCTGTCGATAATCCACTATCGATGGCATCGGATTTCTCCGATATTAAATAGATTAGAACGGTTCAGCCATTTTTTGATTTAATTTAAAAATGGAAGAGCGAGACTTAGCTTCGAACAACTAGTACGGTGGTTGAAATTATTGCATACGTCTTGTCTAACCTTCAAATGCTAATATCTTCGCTCGCAATGGTGTAATTTGAATGAAATTTTCAAATTATTCATTTTACATTATCTATTTTTGAACTATTATAGAAAGAATGGCTAGCTCTTTGTCTAAATCTTACATAATGTATCTTTAATAAAATATATAATGCGAAAGCCTTCTAGTTCGCATGCATTTTACGTGTGGCGTCACTTCCCACGGCGTCGATCATTGACCTCGATACTGCGTGTACTGATTACATAGTAGTAACGTAAACTGGTCCTGGCAGAATGGTTCCTTTTACTCATTTTACGCCTCCGCATACTATTTTATGTACCCATTTACACTAAATAGGAAATATTTTTTATCCAGATATACTTCAAACACCTTTATTTATTTTTCTAATACATCAAAAATATGTTTTAGAAGGAAAAAAAAGTTAATATTGTAAGCTAATTAACGCGCACCAATGTCACCCCTTCCATTGATTGTAGCGAAGATTCTCTGCTGATCAGTTTGGTTCGGTTGTTCACCTGAATCACTTTTTATATGCTTCATGGCGTCAAGGGAGACAATCAATACATATCCCCTATCGTGAATTCCATCTTTCTTAAATAAATATTTTAATTGCAAAGCCACTTGAAGATAGCGTCTTAATATCAATTGTTCCTTTACAAACTTTCTTTTCCCTTTATTTATCAAACTATCCTAATAATTATGAAAGAGTACATCGAATCTAACCCTTATTTATAATTTCACGTTGTGCACAATTTAAAAAATGTCTAATTTGTTCGAAAGAATACCGACAATGGTGTTATTGTCTTCGGTCATACATATTTTTTTTATGAATTAATACATTAATAATAGTAACATTCAAATCAATATTCTATCCGCTCTTTAAATGGTTTCAAAATATTATATTATTTTTTTGTAAATTATGAGTGTTTTGTGTTTATTATTCGACTACCCGCATGATTATTCACAATGAACTGGACACGCGTACATTTTCCCGCCATTATTAAATTCTAGGACCTTTATTTCATGTCACTATTCAACCAGTTGTTTATGTAACTGTAGAACACTTTATAGTTCAACTTCCAATATTTTAATACATTGACAATGATGCCGTTTTGTTTTAATGACACGTACCAGAAATGCAGCATGTACCATTTTTTTATTTTTTTTTTATTATTGAATCTTCGTAAAAGTGCAAAAGTGCTTTAACTTTGCAGATATTTCCATCTAGAAGACACGTCAAAAATAGCAGAAACCAGGTTGTTCGTAATATTTTTTTTTTATTTTTTTTATTCAAAGATCTTCTTTTTTTGCGATACAGTGATTGATTGATATTTTTGGATGTCTGAAAAAAAGAATGGAAATGGCTTAAGTTTAAACACATAATATTAGTACATTATTCCATTTTTAAAAAAAAAAAATAATAATAAAGTCTAAATTATTGATAGCCCGTTCAAAGAATACAAAATATCTATATGATGTTTTATCTTTGCATATTTTTTGTTAAATATTTCATGCCTTATAATTTCTAATTAGCCAATGTGTATACAAGCTTTAAATGTATGTAAAAAGAAATGTTTCTATTCGCCGATAGCTGAACGTTGTTGTAGCTCACATCGCTTATTTTTCCAGTAGAACTTCTGAATGTCTTAAAACGTGAACCGATATTTTAATAGTTTGTTTAATTCAAACAGGCAATTACGTGCTTTATAATGTTTCCAACTCATTAATAGAACGGTTTTTAACCACTTTGGAACAAACAATTAATAATGAACAAATGAAAATAAAAAATGGCTAATTTCTTGTTGATTCCATCGATTTTTACAACTTTTACTTGGGCTAGTATAAATATTAGGCACCATTAATTACGTGTAAAACAACAGATGAAGATTTTAATTAGATTTACAGCAAGAAATTATAACTGTTTATGAGGACTGCTCATTATTTTCTCTTTCTGTTCAATAATCTAGATCATCAAGACGTTTGGGTCACGCACATTTACATAAAGGGGTATTGCGCTGAAGAAAATATTTAATGTCTCTATATCTAAAACAATATTATTAGTCATCTAGACAAGCTGCGAGTTCGATCTCTGTGCATGTCTTTGTTCAGTGGCCTATTCTTCTGATTTTAGACTGAAATGTCTGTTCCCTGGTTCGTTAAAAACCTGGGGATGATACCGTTATTAAAATACAATTTTCTAAGATTGAGAAATTCACACTACAATCGAGTTTCTAAATATGAGATGTCTATTCAACGCCCCCTTTCTGGAAAAAATTATAGGAAGACTGATCAACCGAATGCCAGTGTAATGGGCAATACAATTTTCTAAATAAAAAAGAATACAAAATGACATACCTTTACAGTCGTTCTGTTTCGTATTACTATTTTAAGACAGGCACGTTATCGATATCTGAATTTCAACAACCTGATTAAAATGCGGATTAATATTTCCTTTCACTCTTACTATTCGTCGATCAAACCAAAAACAAAATTTGAAGTATATGAAAACGAAACGAAATAGGATCAGCAATTTCAACTGTCAGCTGATTCGAAATGCGAACTACAAATATTTACACACGACCTTGGGGTTTTTTGGGGTTTTTTTTGTTATACACCCGTAGACCCTGATGTAAAAACTGGATGTGCTGATCGGTCCCCTTCATCACCCCGTCTGCCAATACGCAGCAGACCAAATAGTTAGTTATACATCTCTTATGTTGTTAGATTTGTATTTTTATGGGTCTATACATGTGTTGTATTTTTCTCTGTAGAATAACCATTTAAAGCGTCGTGACAAGCAAGACTATCTTTTGAATAAGAAATTTAAACTAAATTTTGAATAAAATCAAAGGTTATTGGAGACTTTGCAAAGTTTGGATAAATACAACTAGCAGTAATGATCGTTAAAAACCTAATTGGATAAACTAAGAATTAAAAGCACATTATCCTGCTCGCATCGATTAAGCAATTAAATGGTTGATAATTGGATGTATTTCATATAATAAAACTATTATTAATTGCTCAAAAATTGGTGATTAGCGATTGAAAATATATAAGAAATGGTCATTGGTATGTA
The DNA here is from genome assembly GCF_932274485.2 of Patella vulgata. NCBI lineage: Eukaryota > Metazoa > Mollusca > Gastropoda > Patellidae > Patella > Patella vulgata. The sequence goes on from NC_065881.2 coordinate 21,763,073, forward strand.
AGCATGTAAAGGTAGTTGAGTATGAAACAGAATAATTTATTGTAAGAAATATTTAATTGGTATTAATGTAAGATATATAGATAAATAAATAAATATATGCGTATAACATGCTTTGACCGTGTGTATCCCCTAGCTCAATATACGAAATTTACGCAAGAAAAGAGGGTTTAACATCTTATATCACATGCTTCGGCGGAAAATCTGGATGAACTTTCTCTGCATTGGCCGAGAAAGTTCATCCAGATTTTCCGGCGTGGTTTTCCCTTGTCAGTGATGCAGGACGGAGGGCCTGACAAGGATAGCTGTCTAGTCCTTCGGATGAGACGAAAAACCGAGGTCCCGTGTATATATTGGAATGCACGTAAAAGATCCCCTGGCAGTTGGAATTCGATATAAGAGTAGGCGATAGTGCCGCTGCCCGGGTAAAATTTCCCTGATAGCACACTGTATGGCGTATGCCCGTCTTCATTAGCGCAGTATAGGCGCAGAACAGTAGGACGTTAAACCCCATTTCATTTCATTTCATTTCGGCCATATTATTAAGGCTAACATATGGTAATGGTTGTGTTATTTTATTGTGATCATGTAAACAATAGTTAGCAAGGTGACTGGGGAAATATTTTCCGCACTGGGGTGTTTCTATCATCAACCAAAGGATTTTTCCAGTGCATTACTCATTTGAACACGGGGCTGCCACACCCCGTATACCCTCACACATAGCTTTACTCCGTTGTCCTGTTATTCGAGTACGACCTTGCCTTAATACGGCGCCACAAGTATTCCAGTGGGTGTTTTATCCTTAAATTATGGAGCTAACGATACCCTTAGGAAGTCGCCACATTTTTTCTGACCTTCCTCAATTTCTTCATTATCGGAGACTTAATAAATACTATGGGAAAAGCTGACCAGACCATACAGCAAATAACTGAATAAACATCGTGTTCTTTGATGGCAAGATGGTCAGAAGGTTAATACACCCTGTATGACCAGTTGATTCAATTAGAATTTAACCAGTGTAAATAATTCCCATATACCATGGTATACACCAAATTACCTACATACATAATTAAATACATTCAAGTTACAATAACATGTTATTTCATTACACATGCTTGGTGGTCTGCTCCGAGGCCCGTGACACATTTGTCATCAACCACTCATTTGATTGTTAATTTTAAACTTATTTAAAAGGTGAAATGTTCATTTTGCATCTAAATATTCTCTTCCATTCTGTTAAATTCTATTAAACTTTTGTCTCGAGATCATCTGCTTGGCAGAATCCCCAAACAAAACTTGGTATTTTTCTTCTCCTGCACGTTTATTCAATGACGAAGCGTTTACAACTAATTAAAAACGGTCTAACATGATTGTTCCGTTCAGTCAGCTCTTTTCACTAATAAGAGCTATTGTCCGGTAGGTACTTGAGTAAGAAGATTAGGGGCTGGGCAGTTATTTTCACAGTAAAATGTTAAAGTGTTCTAGACTTGAGAATTAACAGTTCTGTCATGGATGTAGCCTTGGGTTGTATGTTTAATTAATGTGGGAGAAATCTGCCCGATATTTTTTCAAATTAATAGTTTATTTAATAAATATAAAATATATAAAATAGTAACATGACAAAGAAAGTGTCGCGATAAGTTAATCTTTAGAAATATGTCATTCCTACCATTTTCATCAACGTAATTCTAAAATACCATTTCAACTACAATTTCATGAGGCATGGTATACTTACTCTTCCTGGAACAACGATTCTCATTTCTCATTTGTATGGGAAGTTCGCATAGCTGATACTTTCTGTTGTACTTTTATATTCTATAAATAAACCTAGAAAATAAATAGTAAAAATTATCAGGCGTATTTAGAAATTACTCAAATTTTAATCATTAACTAAAATGCTATGTTTTCATTAGGAAGATGTAGTTTAGCTTGCAATTTTGAAATAGAATCATTTCTTGGTCTATCTTCTAAGGATCGGGTTTATCATATTCTGAAGCATTTTTTAACAAAAAGTCATTCTTGGTATTCATTTTCTTCTTAAGTCAATTAGACATCTTAGTACTAATGAATACTAATTGGTAACTGTTAATCTAGAGGTTATTAAATTAATTTACAAGGAAAAGATAATACATGTTTCTAACAATCTGGGCGCGGTGACTATAAGTTAAAACAGGTAAAGGATCAAAAGAAAATTCTAAGAAGTTCAACATTTGAAACAGGTATAAAAGGACTAACTTTTAAATGATGTAATGACTTAAATCAGGGAGGGAAAATTAAATTAATAAAGCTAAAGTTTATTTCAGACTAACCAAAGGTACTGAAAAGTTCACCGTCCGACAACAAAAGAAGTAAAACATTAATCTTCTGTCAATATTTAATACATGATCTGGTTTATATTTTGTTTTTAACACTTAATGAGGTCAATATTATGATATACTGGCGACCTGGAGATTAGACAAACTCGTGCTTGTCTGGTGGTTCTACAGGGTTCCTACTTGTAACGGCCGTTGTTATGATATTGTATAAAGGGTTTTGTGTACGTGGGCTCTTTTGCGAATTTTAATAACAGGATTTTATGGCGAAGTTTATTTTAAAAATTAGATAGTTGAATCCTTTATTGTAAATCATCCAACTCGTTACTACAGCGTACAATAAAAAAATAAAACCAAAACGAGAATTTAACGCGATAGATTCGATATATAGGTAACTGTGTGTATAAACTGTTCACATCTACTGCTTTGTGTGATTCAAATGGAAATAAGAACCACTTCACATGATTTATTATTTCCATGGATTTTAGACAATTAACTATAATCGTGAATAGCGTATGCCATAAAATTGAATACTGTATTTTGCTAAAAATTTTAAAACATGAAATCACTTCGAATGGTCTACGACTAAAATCATTTACGTGACAAATATATTATTTTATTATCATAACTTATCGGCTTATGTTATTGAGTCGAGACAAGGTACTGTACTAGGCATAAATTTGTTATCTATTCCGGTAATCTTTGTGTTCTTTGGTTACTAAACAGTGAAGTATAGCGAATATAAATATCCAACTTCTTTCGCGCTACATTTGCTCCCGAAATAAAATTCAAGTCGAAAGCTTTTGTATTTTAAGTATTAATAAAATACGAGTGTTAATTTCTCCCGATTGTTTATTATACTATCTGACGTCAACTATTATACCTAAAAAAATTGTATAATTAAATTCCTTTATAATTTGGATAGATAATGGAACTGAAACCGTGCGTAAATATCGCCTAAATACAGCCAATGCATTCGATGAATTAAAGTCTGTTTCAATTTAAATTTTCATGTGTTCCTTTTAACATAAAGTGGTTCATTCAATTGTCTCTCAAAGCATATTATAGTTTCCCTTGGGAGTCTGTATTGAACTGCCATTTTTCGTATTACAGACAAATATCCACCAGATTGCATCTTATTATCTCGTATATGTTAATAAATTTATTTACCTTAAATTATCTGTATCTATTAATTAGTACTCATCATATCTTAATTGGTCAATGAGTCAGCTGCTCTGTTAAATCTTTCAGAATGATGATTTTCAACTTTCTTATATCTCAAATAAATTACAAGCAAATGAACCGTGTGTCTGTCTGTGAATTGTTAAGAAATAATTGAACAGCAATACAAACATTCTACAAAGAGTAAACATAGCCTACCCCATGCACGACACTATCATATAATTAATAGCTACATTATAATTGGGACTTGGCATACATGCAGATGTATGTTTTTTTAAGTATCATTTATATATTTTAATATTATTATGAATGGTGGACTGCGTTGGCCATGCATCAAGTCGTGGCGCCAGAAAAAAAAACCCCTAAAAAGCTTGGCCAGCGACTCTCGTGTTGTGCCCACTTGATAATGTTACCTGTTTCGTTTTAAATCGTAGTATAGAATTAGTAGCATATGAATAGTGTTCGTTATTCGGTATTTAATTTAGCAGCAGTCAATCAGAAGAAATACAGTTCATGAAACAGACAATTTACTCTTCGAATCCCACATTAAACTAAGTTCTTATTCAGAACCTTTTACACCCAAAATCTTTATACCATATCATAATAAAGCCCGTTACAAGTACTAACCCTATAGAACCACCAGACGAGAACGGGTTCTTCTAATCTCTAGGTCGCCAGAAAATCATAATATTGACTTCATTTAGTGTTAAAAACAAAATATTCACCAGATCAATTAGAAAATAAAGACAACGGATTATTATTTACAGGCCCAACTTTCGGAAATAAAAAAAAACCAAATTTATTTTGGTGGTTAGCTGTTGAGAAAACTTTCATTATTCCGTCTCGTTTTGTTTCTCGAAGATTTCCGTATTTTAACTAAAATTCTATATTATGCCATACTAAAAAGATTACCGTTAAAATTATGTATGGTTTATCATTATAATATATGTTAAAATATGATTAAAATTTATCTTGATCCTTAAATTAAGACACATTATGTTTTATTTTTAGTTACTTTTTAGCCTTGTATTGAAAGTTTTTATGCCCTTCCGCTTAGCTGTTCATATTAACTGCATTCTTTTCAAATAGAAGCCTAAAGCACGTGCAGCTCATAATAGGCTAAATACCAGAACAGTATTTGTATATGTGGGAAAAAAACCCATCTCGGTTGAATTTGCAGAAAATTACAAGAGTGCGTCACTCAATGGCCGACTTCTCACAACCTCCTTTTTGAAAACCCAATTAAGAATGCAATATGTCAAAGGGAAATATTGGTGCATTTTGAATTTCATATTTTACCTTGAGTAGTGGGAGCAATTCGTTTGTCCATTTTTAGCGTATTGTCGCTTAACATTTTTTTTTATAAAGTCCACACTTACATCATTAAATGTTTAAACTAAATTATCATAGGTGCATTTTCCGCATCATTTAACCTTTATCAAAGATGGTGGAATAAATTCAATGTGACGTCTGTTAATGCAGATATTGTTACCTTCTCGCGCGGTTCGCCTTTGATCTTCTCACCCAAAGATGGGCAATTGTCAACTCGCATATCCTTTGATTATCCGAGACTTCTCATTTCACAAAATTCTTGTCAAAAAATCATTTGTTCATAAAATTCGCCCTAGGTTTGTAAATCTACGGATGAAAAAATAACACCACTTGTTAACAGAACAAAAACATGGAATATGAAATAAAAAGAAACGAAATTATGACCGGTTTACCAAGTTACTGAAGAATTAGACACGTCTCAAAGACTTGTTGCACTTCATATTAAGGAGAACGAAATAATCACCGTTAATTATAACAAATTAGGTTTTAAATTATCGATAATTCAAACGAATTACTTTAAACTAAAATAGTAAATGGAATTAGTTGCTTGCTTTGGGTGGATGATAGTTACCTTCTCCCTTGAAACAGAAATAAATGGCTAACGCTATAGTCTATATATATGCAGCTTGCATTTATTTTGATTCACTTACCTGAAATATTAATTAGTAAATTAAATAAATGATGTATTATAACTTACAAGAGGAGAAAGTACTAATGAATGTTACAAAACAGTTTAAAAATAATACTTCAGTATAGGCTCCCGATCAGGTAAAATTCAAAACCATCTTATGCTGTTAGAAAACAGACCATTGAGGGGTGGGGGCATCGAATTCTTCTACGTTAAACACATTTCTTCACGCTAAAATGATTTATGTCAGTAAATACTTTAATTCAGTACAAACATAGTGTAAATTTTAAAAAAAAAATCTTTTTTTGTATCGAATTCTACTATACCGACTTTCGTTTTTCTTTTCAAAAAATAAATCACATGAAAAAGCTTTATGTCAATAAATAATCTAATTCGGAACAGTACTTTCATTTTCTCTCTGGGACAGGTATTTTTTAAAACCAAATTAATCATCTTTGAAACATGCTTGAAACGTTTGTTTATATGACTGAGAAAATTTATTTTTTTATCGAGTTCGCCAGTAAACCACTAGGAATCACATTAAATAGAACATTCCCTCTAAATATATTGAACTATGTGCTTGTCAATAATTTAATTCTGTAAATATTCTTCTGGCATAAGAGATATTTCCTTAAAACCGAATTTGTAATCTCTCAACACTGCATTAAACTGTTAAAAGACAGAAAATAACAATTTCTCTTCACACCATAATAGTCTCCGTGTCAGCAGGTAATCATTTGTTTAATTAAAATCTAATTATTACTAATTAAATACTGGTTTTCGTCACCATCAGAATAAAGAAGATGTTCTTATCCCCGTCTCATCCTCTCCCTGCGGGGCGTGTCAGTAATGAAAACACAAATTTTCACATGTAAACTACACTTTATTTACTACCATCCCCTACTCAGTGTTTTGAAATTAAATCCCAATTCTTTGAAAATTTAAATAAAATAAGTATCCATCTATCTGTATATATTATATCAATCAGTAATTTATATCTTTCAACAAAATAAGTTTTAAAATTTTATTCTATAGAACTCACACTTGTATAGAGCTAATGATCGATTCAATGGAATAAAAACTGAAACGTTTTTCATACATTTGCTTGAATTGCTTGAAATTAATTTCATTTGATATCAAATATTGAAGTGTATTTTAAACATTCCGTAATATATCAAGCAGAAAACGCAAGAATGTAATGCTTCAAATAGAAAAAGCGAAGTCAACATCATTCCGTTTTGTTTTCTCTCATATTACGAGCTCCACCCCACCCCACCCCACCCCACCCCACCCCACACCACACAGAAATGTCTTCCTAATCCTTTATTATGCATAATTAATGAAATATACAATTCACATAGTAATTATATTCCATGTGTATCATTCATATAATTATTTAGTGCATTTCTTTTTATATTTTCAATATACAGGCTCAATACATAACGCTGCCTCATCAATTCCACCCAGTTCGCCGAGTAATTTTTTTTTTTTTTTTTAAATTTCTACACGCGTTTTAATATTTTGTAACAATTCATTCATGCGTTTCAATTTTCAAATGATAAATTTAAATAACTGAATTTAAAATAGAGTTCGAAGAAATAGTTCAATATTTCTTTTTTTAATTTGTATTATTCAGTTTGTATGATTTGGATCAGACAGAGAGTAAATTTTGTCTGTCGATGTGCAAAATTATTCTAACTGATAAAGATTAAACATTTTAAATTCTTGGTGATAAAGAAGAACAATTCTATAATCTTATTTTTCAAGCAGCTTGCGGCTCTTTTACCTAATTACTACACGTTCAAGAAGAAATCGATGCACGACGCACGTGTAATAAAACGAATGAATAGGAATAATATTAGTAGAAAGACAATGAGCGAAATAGTTTAATAGCCATCTTGGATTCTTAATCGCGTTAATCAGTCTTAATCACACCCTTCCGTTACATACGGGCCGTCAACTCACTCTGATATAGCTCTTTTCATTGGTTGTTGAGAGGGTCGTAAAGGTTAAACGACCACGTGTTCAAAGAATAGAAAGCCACGCCCCTCTAATTGTCAAATCGTATAAAACCATTGGAATAGAATTTGATGTCAAACATTGTTTAATCGAATTATCAATTTGCATCTCTGAGTAGATGGACATACCACATACTGTGTTAGCTTGTGAAAATCTCAAACCGATTTAGTGGATAATTCTAGAACTGATCACTGGGATAATTTAAACTTTGGAATTGGACAATATTCTTTTGGAAAAATTATATTTGAAAAATTTGTGAACTTTTCAAAATGCAGGCTCAATATCATCAAGCTGTTTCTTACCAAATGTGGCCATACGTTCAGATGCTACAAGGAAATCCACAGGAATTCGCCATGCACCCGGCTTTCATGAACACAGCTCTGCCCAATTACTCACCTTATTACGACTCCCCTCAACTCAAACCTAAAAAGGGATCCTCATTTACCATTGATGCTATTTTAAGCAACAGAAAATCAACATCTAGCAGTGATGAAGAATACGCAATATCGCCTCAGCATATTTATAAAGAGCGACAAAACGATTCCTGTACACCTGTACGAAGACATCAAAGACTATTGGAATCGTCTCATCCTTATTATGACAGTGGGGTCAGAGCATCCTCATCACCCGAGTCGATCAAAATACCATTATCCTTCTCAGGTATGTTTCTTTCATTTTTTTTTCTTTTTTAAAGTAACCATCATTCTGAAATTCTTTACAAATGGAAAGGAACTTGTAATAAGGTCGGAAAAATATTGGAGATATATACTTCATGCTTCTTAAAAACATTCTGGCAGGTTATGAGAGGGCGAGCACTTAATGACCTTTGATAAATTTTCTTTTTATGAACAACATCCCTTGTCGTTTTAATGCTTATATTTTTCTTGGAACAAAATCAGATCGTTGCTTTATTATTTAGAAAAAGTACAAAAAATGCCTTTTCCAGCGTTATAAGTTAAAATGCCCTTTTATTTGATTTCAAATACATGTTCAAATATGTATTGATATGTTTTGTATAATATATTTTATTGATAAACAATAAACGTTTCCGTAATTTACTTCACCCGGGGTAATTATCAAACAATAGGTAGAATCATCCATATATTGATACAAACACAATTAATATATTAATATACTCTATAGATTTATCATCGTCGAAAGTCAAGAAATTATCTACATTTATGATGAATTAAACAACAAAAACACAAAACGTCTTAAACAATTTAAGCTTTAAAAAGAATAAATAAAATATTTGAACACATCAAGAATCCAAGAGAACATTTTATTTATATTTATTTATAAGTATCTTTTTAAAATCTTTATAAAACATCTTGCATAAATGAATATTTTAATTTCTTTATTTTGGTATCAAATTACGGCTAGGATTGAAATATGAATTTTAGGATTCTAACATCCATTCAGTAATACTAAAATGTTTTATACAGTTTTAATAAAAATAAACGCACTGTTTATCGAGAATGGAATATGAGAAATGCGTGTATTAATATAAAGCTCTCTGTTTAAATAACCGGGGGTAATACATAAATTGTCAGGTTACTTTATAATACTTTATAATAAAGAATTGAACCGTCTTCCAATAATGGACCGAACAACTTTCTGTTATAGTTAGTATTCAAATATTATATGTGGGACAAACAATAGCGGGAACCAATATAAAAAAAAGACAAAGAAGTTAGATAATAAAAAATAGAAATGCTATTAACCTTTTGTCCGATCAATTAGAGCTTATAATATCTTTGGTATAAAACTTTAAAATAATCTTATCCAAACTCAGTTGACAGACTACAATTAAATTTTATAGTCTCAATTCTCAAATTTCAGGAATTAAACATATTAATATTATCGGGGGTTTTTATCCTTCATGAAAGCTCTCTAAAGACCCCTTTTTCAAAAGAGATATGGTTGCTTAATCAACTAAATTTATTTGTTTACCTAAATGGCATTACACACCCAATGACTATATTTATAGATATAATTATAATATACCATACTTTCAGACGATCTTTTTGTTCATAATCATGTAGACCAAATCAATTAATGTCATTTTGAATCGACTATTTCCGGACTTCGGGCAAAGTCAATTGATGTAAAAATGTAAAAACCGTAAACAGATTTTTTTTTCATCTTAAAAGAACAGCAGTACCGAAAGGATATTGATTAAGCTGTTAATGCCTATTTCAAAAGATATAAAAATCAAATTTTAAGTGTTTTATTGAGAAATTGATATCAAATCTCTGAGTGGGCGAAATTAACAATCTAATGAAGCACTTGCAAATTAAAAGAAGAGGTTCGTATAAAACAGTTTTATATGTAGACCGTATTATTTTGTCATCAGGAAAAAATGTATTAACAATTTCTGGGAGAAAAATTGCAGAAGATTTGATTTTGTTTTAAAACTAATTGAAATTAAAAAAATAACAAGAAATAGTACCGAGGAATCCGCGTGTGATTCACGCAAAAATAATGTAAATAGAACGGTTAAAACAGGAATTAAATTGGGTTTAATTTTTGGCCACCGTGAAAAGAAAAACAATTTATTGTATGTGTTGACAGGATATTTCTGTGCCTCTTAATTCAACAGTGGGTCTGTTTATATGACTTGTACGACTGTAGCAAATTGTTTTTAATTTAAATCAACTTCCCGGCTTAGACTTATTGAGTGAATTAATTCGAGCAGGTGTTTTGATCATTAATGGAAGTAAATATATATTTTATTTCAGAATCTGCTCCTTGTTGAAATTCTAAAATATTTACGTTAATGGGTGCTGCTACTTTTCTTTTATTTGAATTTTAGCAACCAATAAATTATAGCCCTCTCTGCGTTTAATTGATAGTATTAAACAACGATACAGCTTGCAATCTGGATTAAATGTTTAATTAAGTGCGCGGCAACTGGCAATATTTTAAATAAAACATAGAAAGTCGGAGTTAGATGTTAAAGGGAATTTTAATTATATATTTTAAACAAATATTTTAACGAATTAATCCCAGAAAACCCAGACTGTCTAGCGAAATGAAAATATTACATTAATTTCGTCTTCTCACTTTAAAACATACAATTTTGTTTAACCCCAAAATGGATGGCTAATCGAATGTTGATGTCAAAACAAAGGGAGTACAACTTACAGCACTTATGTCTGTTAAAACAAAGAAGGGAAACCAATTTTCGGAGGTTGTAATTATTAAGACAAATATTTTGAGGAGAATGTAAAATTATACAGCGGGTTAAAAGACATTCGAGGTTACTGTGATATTCAAAGTAAATATTTTTGTCGGCTTCTTTTGAGATTTACGTTGCTTAAAACCTTTCTTTTGGTTTTTAGTCTAGCGCTGTGTAATTTGCCATGAAAAGGGCCGATCAGAATTTACAAATGGTTATTTTCTTTACAACTTCATCAATGTAAAGAGTTTTATATCATTATATTAAAATACAAACATACTAGCAGTTATAGTTATTTAGAATTCTTAAACAAAAATGTGTACTTTCAAAAGTACACAACTTTCTCATGCTTTCGATTTAGGAATTAAAAAGATCTAGAGATAATCAAATAATTACCATGCCCACACATTTAACACTTTATACTCGAAAACTAACAGATTTATAGATTGCCACTTTTTTAACCAAAGGTAAAAAGCAATTCAGATAATAGCTTCGGTTAAGGTGTAATTCATTTGTGAAGAACAAAAAACGTATTATTAAAAATGTGCCAATATCTAAGTTGATAATCTTACCTGCCTACAGGTAATCGTCATTATTAGCCACAGTACTCAGATGTAAAAATCGTGTAAAATGCTGTACGCCAGTAAATGTAACAGTACTTTGAGTTTAAAAAAATTTCAAAGAAAAAAAAACACAGTTTATTTGAAAATCAAAATTTATATGAAATACAAAAGTGTTATTACCTCCCCCAGAAAATGCTTTCACAAACTTTATCTCAGACTATAACGTGAATATCATGTGGTTCATGTTGAACATTTTCCCTCCAGTAGGGAATGGTTAAAATACGAATTAAAAGGGTGCTAACAAGGATTAATCAAGTAACATTTCGATTAAGTAAAGCGATTGACAGAAGCCTTATTTCTGGCACCTTGAAGTAACACCTTTAACGACCCTTATCCACTTGGTCACACTTATAGACAAATGAATACACCTTCTAGTAATAATATTTTTGCAAATGTAACACACTTCTTCAATCAACAGGAATTAAGTACGTTAAAGAGGTACTTTAGGGGTTAAAAGGGATTAAATCCTAATCCATGGGAACAAGAAATTGTTTATTGTATCGGAAGATCTGAACGATTGAAATGGTAGGGCTATGAATAAAAATGGCCGCTGCTTACATTATGCACACAGATATAACACGATTGAAACGTTATATGACAAACCAACTTATTACAGAAGAGCGTTATTCAAATATAACGTAATGTAAAGTGTTATAATACGCATAACATAACGTTACTCCAGGCGCTTTTTATGGAAAATAATGTTCTACAAAATACTGCATTAAAATACACAATAAATAATGTTCAAGAAGAAGAATTACAATTTGTGAATAACTTTTGAAATATAAGTAACACAATCTTTTTTATGACTCTTACTGGATATTTTTGTAATTTTGACGTCTGGCAATTGATTCTAATTTTCCTTTTACTTTAATTTTAGACAAGTCAGAGAGAAGAACAGGTGGGAAAGGAAAAAGGGTCAGAACAATTTTTACACCAGAACAGTTAGAAAAATTAGAAGCTGAATTTGAAAGACAACAATACATGGTTGGAACTGAAAGGTAATTTCATTTTATATATATTTTGTCATCTAACAATCTATTTTCATTTTGTACTGAATATCTCAAGAATGTAATCTAATTAAGGTAAAAAAATAATTATGAGTAGGCTACACATTGAAAATAAAAGATAAGCATCGCAAGAATTAATTTTAGAATTTCTGGTTGATGTTTGTATTGTTTTCTTCTTTTGTAGATATTACTTAGCGGCATCGCTCGGCCTCACAGAAGCTCAAGTTAAAGTTTGGTTCCAGAACCGTAGAATAAAATGGCGAAAACAGAACCTTGAACAACAACAAGCTAAACTCGCCACGATGGACTTATATAATGACGTAGACACAGACACAGAAAGTGATTATGAAGACAGTACGTCATCAGCAAACGTCAGCAGTTCGTGACTATCACATGACTAAGTTTTCAAATCAAGAAACGAGAACAGACAAAACGCGTTGTTATTTATTTAGAGTTTGTGAAATTAATGGTTCGACTTTGTTAGATTTTCATTCGATCAAAATATATTTGATCGGAAAGTCGTCTTGTGGACACGAAATGAAATCACCATTGCGAATTACCGTTTACCCAAAGCGATTTCTGCTAAAAAAAAAAAAAAATAACAAAAAAATACAGAAAACCAATTAAAACATTTTAAAGATTATAAGAATCACATAAGAAATGATTAGCTATAGACGAGTAGTGTTTTCATGTGTCATTGTAAATTTTGGCGATTGTTTAATATTATTATTATTGTGTAATATATCTACTATTATTTAGAATATGTTGTTTATGTTATTATTATCTATATAATATATATATATATTTGTATGTAACATGTATATATCGAATGCTTAATAAATATTCATTTAATTATATATCTAGTTTCAAAATTCAATATTTGTCAAATGATATGCAACGAATTGGTTTTAAATTAGTGTCTATGTCGTGTTTTGACTTGCTACCCAGTTTGACATGGTATCTTATTTTTTGGTAAGAAAAAAAGAGCGACCAAGTAAAGGAGTCATCCTCCCATGACGTGGTACTATTACGATTTGCGATATGCAACATGCGTCAGGAAATGAAATGTTGGACTGTTTTATCTTGACTGCAGGTCCCAGGAAGGGATAAACAAGTAGGCATACAGTAGGCCTACTAAACACAGCAAGGTAAACCTAATGATAATAGACAAGTAAAATATCTTTAAAAAATAAGAAAAACAAGACCAAATCAAAGATTATCAGTGTGTGATAAAGAAACTGAAAAATGAGAATCAAGAAGATAATACAATTCATGAGATTCCCATTCATAATGTCCCACATCCTTTCTTTCAATATTGATTGTATTTTTCACTGGGCACCTTGTGTAAATCATATACATGTTTATTTATATCGAATAAAATGTATTATGACCAGAAAACAATTTCGCAGTATTGTAATGAATACGAAATTATCCGAATACTGTTAAGCTACTACAGATTGTCTATTACATTTACGACAGTCTGAAGTGATAATCAATAAAAATAGCAGCTACCGTCTACGGATATAGTGACGTTTGATTGGTGACACGTGACTATGACAGGGAATCATGAATTTGAAATAATGCAGGTAGGCTAGGAGCATTGTAAATTTACACTGTGCCGGGGTAGGATTACTATTGTCTTCTTTTTCTCAACCAATTTTAAGCGTGGTTTTGTGCAACAGTAACTTGATGGATCCACGTGATATGACGTCAATACGTTAACGGAAGTGACATGCATTGTTGTCATTATAAGAGGGCGAATTATCAAGTCGATGACAATAGTAAAGCTGTTATGAAACAATGGATTAAGCTATTGACGTTGTTTAACGAAACAAGTGGCTGCATGCCTCCGATAGATTTTGATCGAAGTCTTAAGTCGAGAGTAAATGGATCAACAAGTATAGGGGACGCATCAATACCAGTTGGGGATAAAGGGCCAAACTTTATCAAGAGCCTATGAATAAAAGGAATGGAATAGGGGACCAGCTACTATAATAGGGGTTAATTATCTGTGTTTTGTTATAGGAAAGCCACTTATGTTATAGAAAAGTGAGAAACCGCCTATATGATTAGAAATTTCCCATCGGTCGGCCAAAAAGTCACCCGTTTTTGAACAATGAACATGGAAATACTGATCTCTCTCAAAATTTCAAGACGTATTATTTCTGGCAATATTGTTTATTGGCCGTTTGTAGGGTTTTTCCCTGTTCGATCTCGGTGTTGGCCGAGAACGGTTATCGTGATTTTCCGGCGTGGTTCCGTGCAGCCTGGTGGCCTGGCAGGGCACAAAGCATAGTCGTTCGGATGGGACGATATACCGAGGTCCGGTGTATAAGAGTAGGCCGTAGCACTGACTGTCCAGAAAAATGTCCCTCTTAGCACACATTAGATTAGTCGGAGAAGAACAATAGGATGTTAAATCCCATTTCATTTCATTTGCGTATTTTCCATAGATATAGAATTTTAAAGTATTACATTTAAAAACTAATACTATATAAATAATGTTCTTTAGTTCTACCTGAAGCAATGGCCCGATAAATTCCTCTATGGCCTTTACTGTACTGAGAGGGAAAACTCGGGTTATTGACAGCATCAGCTAATTACAAAAACATAAAGAAAAAAAGTGACCTAGCTGTGTGTATTCCTTGTTCTAGCGACATTTCAAATTTTAAAAACCAACATAAGTTTATTAGAAACATAACGAAGAAATGATCTTGTTTGTGCATTTAAAATATGTACGCGGGGAACAGAACC
The DNA here is from genome assembly GCF_932274485.2 of Patella vulgata. NCBI lineage: Eukaryota > Metazoa > Mollusca > Gastropoda > Patellidae > Patella > Patella vulgata. Next base: position 21,778,111 of record NC_065881.2, read on the forward strand.
ATCATCACAACTAAGGTGATTAGAGTTATTTCCCTTTTATTACCACCGGTGAAATATTTAGCTACGTGTATCTCCTATTTTAAGGAGATTTTAAATGTAGAGAAAAAAAACAACATCAATTTATTACAGTAATAACTAAGATAATAATGGTCTTGGTATGTGTATTTAAAAGGTACAGGCGGAGCTCAGAGCCGCCATCACAACTAAGGTGATTAGAGTTATTTCCATTTTATTACCTCCGTTGATATCTTTTTCTGAAATATTTAGAAAGTTAGACACTATATCTAACGTTCCGTTATGTGGAGCTGGTTTAATGTCTAATAATTCACAGATCATTGGATAAATATCAACAGAATTGATGGAATGGGCCGTCATGTTCTTCTTAAAGTTAGGGCCCTGAGCTAGGAAGATAGGACGCATGTCTAATAGTCGATTATCGTAACCATGTAGACCTGCTTAGTGGTCCATGATCCTGTAAGAAAAAGAACAACTTGCTCAAAATTTGAGAAAGAGGAGAGAAATGGGGGAACTGAAAGATGATGAGAAACACTTCACCAAGCCAGTACACAACACCAAGACAATCGTTGTAATCCCAAAGTTTGAAGCAACTCGGAATTTCAGCTTTGCATCAATAACCATTTGATTGAATCAACAACCGAAAGCGATAAAAGATCCCATGAACTCAGTTGATTTCCATACACAGTGTTGACTGTCTTACTGGGCTGTGTAAAAGTAAACTCTCTTATGTACGTATTAAGCGCGCGTTTCCGCGAAAAAATCGAAAAGACCTATGAAGTAAATGTAATGGAACCGTTTCCATGTAAGCGTGTCTGCGAAAGAGAAAATTTGCGCGGAAAAGAAAGTGGCAGCGTTTTTTTTCTCTCGAGTCTACTACCATGCATGTATACAGGGTTTAACGCCATAATCTTTCTGTACATACTGGGCTAATGAAGACAGGAATACGACATGCAGTGTACCACGAGGCAAAATTTTCCCGGTTAACGAGCCAAGACCTTAATCTCTAATAGTAAGTGCAGGGGGACTGCACCACACACAATTTACACAAAAACAAATACACGGACAAGACATCATACTCAGGAAAATACAAACAGACAGACAATTAAAAAAAAAGTTTATGGATCCGGGGGCTAGCGGTTAGCGTCCACTGCGCTGTACAGTCCCGGGTCTGTAGTGACACAGACTTCACTCAAATTTGAAAACAATCAGGAATACAACCCAAAGAAATCATTGTGCAATGCCAGCATGAGTCATGATCTGCTATATGCTAAACGAAATACGAATGTAAGCATATGTAGTAAAATTCAACTATACAAGTAACCATATCATCGGTGAAATGTATTAAAAAAGTAGTCTAAACCCAAATGCTCTAAAATCAATCAAGAAACGTTTCAGTATTCAATACATATAGGGCACATGTTCCATCCGTCACAAAAACAAAAAACACAACTGAATAGGCCTACAAAGAAGCAAATAGGAAATGTAGACTGTCTCGAGAGACAGCCGTCTGCTAACTGAGTGGCGACGTTATTTTGGGAATGACGTCATATCTTAGAAGGTGATAAAAAAATCACAATAATAAGGGCGATAATCTAGATAAAATAACGTTAAAAGCTTAAAAACTATAAGTTTTAGCGACTAATCGGAATTATTAAGTTATGTAATTGTACAATTTATAGTATATTATTAATATAATACCCCACACATGAAATGCAAAACAGGTAAGCTGAAGAAATCGTACTATGTAAGTGTATTTGTAAAGGCATAGAAAATAAGGGAGGTAATTCAGACAGGGTTAGGTAACTACAGAAAAAGTCACCACGGCTATCTCTACTAACAGAACCCAGAAATATCCCCCAACAATTGCAAAAATCACTTAAAATTATAAACTTACTATTAACCAGCCGTCGGAAGCAATAGCAAGTATAGGCATGATTCTCCTATGGTTCTTAAAATGGAAATGTTCTGGGATATCATTCTTCAAATAAACGGTCATGTTCGGGTGGGCATTTTTCAAAGCATTATAAACAGCCTGTTCTCTACCAGCAACATGATCAATCTGCATAATTGCTCCTTTGTCCGGCATCCTGACAATGTCCGACATATTTACATAGTTAGAAATATATCAATTAACTGGAAAAAAAGAGAAAGATAAATGAGGTTAAATTCAACTCGACACAAACTAGGTCAGTTTTGGACATGGTCCAAGTTTATTTCACTAATTCGCTTCCGCCAAGGGTATTTTAGCTGTTGGAGCAATTTCCGGAGAATACCTAGGATGTTGGACAGGCGACCCTACCCCTTGTGGATCGAAACTACATCACTCAATGACAGACCCTACGATCTAAAGAGTTGGCGTTAGAGCACGTACAGAATTCCTCCACACAGGCATCTGGGACAGCACGTCAGAAAGTGGGAACACAGGGAATATCCATCAGTACTGATACAGTGCGGCGACGTCTCACCAGGGAGAACATCCATTGCCGTAGACCTTACCGTGGACCGATCCTCACCCCTTGCCATCGACGTAAACGTCCACAGTTTGCCCAACAACAGGCAAAGGAGAACTGTTCTGTTCACAGATGAGAGTCGGTATTGCTTATCAACTGCAGATGGCAGGACCAGAATATGGCGTCGACGTGGCCAGCGTTATTCTGGCCAATGTTTCATGGAACGAGACTCATGGGGAGGTCCAAGCAAAATGGTTTGGGGTGGAATCGGCCTGAACCAGAGAGTGGGTCCTGTGGTGTTCCAAAACCTAGGTTGGTCCAGGGAGAGGAGGCGGCACCACAGCAGTGCGCTACATCGATCAAGCTCTCAGACCCCAAGGCATACCACATTTCGCACGTCATCGAAACAACGTTTTCCAGCATGACAACGCCCGTGCCCACACCGCCCGAGTTACTCGGGACTTTCTACAGGAGAACGGTGGCAACTTTATCCACTGGTCAGCCCTTAATCCGGACTTAAACCCGATTGAACATCTTTAGGATGAAATTCAGAGGAGACTTAATAACGTCGCACCGAGACCAAATACAGCCGATGGATTGTGACAGACTTTTCTGAGAGTGTGGTTCCAGGTGCCAATGGCGTTCTTCAATCGTCTGGTCTACTCCATGTACAGACGCTGCGCTGCTCTTATTGACACTCGCGGTGGACACCAGAAACTGATGTATAGACTGTGTACAGACTCTAAATCTTCTCCTAATGTCTTGGAATTGTGCTAAATTAATCACTAATGTGTCAACATACTGTTCACATAAAAATGCTTTGATCCATTTAGTAAGTCGATTTCTAGAATGATTTGATTAAAGTGCCTCTCTGATTTTGAAATCGTACTGACGTTTTTTTTCTGTTTAGTATATATATAGTATATTTAGTATATTTAGTATATTCCAGTTTTGCGTCTCTTTCCCCATCACAAATCTTCAAGGTTTTTTATCGTTATATCTGACGAATTACTAGCAAATTGTAAACGAATCCCACTTTAATATAAGGGACCCAAGAAAAGATGCGCTTTCAATGTGTTTATTAAAAGGCGTACTTATTGTGCACGATGAAACCATTTACTTACGCGAGTGGTTTTGTTAACGGCAGTCATACCATGATCGCTGGTTAATATTATATTCAACGTGTCTAAAACACCAGCTTCTTTAAGTTGAGACGTTAGATTTCCCAGGACGCCGTCCATATATCTGTAAAATATATTCTTTATTACCCAATCATGGAAAGATTTATGCCATATCCCCTGAACACAGTCAATAATTATGAGAATATAGCATACCCGAGTTGTTCTGGGCTGACGACAACCTAAGGTCCCTTGTGCACATTGGCAATGCACGTATAAACAAACTCTTCTGTCAGTTGCTAATTTTAAGAGACCGACAAGTTCCCCATTTCTAGCCCTCAAAATTAAAGCATTGTTTTATATAAGTCATTGTATTCTTATGTAAGTCATTGTATTTTTTATGTAATTCATTGTATTCTTATCAAAGCGAAACAAAAATCGATTTCAAGGATAGGTTGACTCTCAAATATGTTTTAAAATATGGAGAATTGATGCTCCCTAAGGTATACATACCTAACTTTCTCTTTGACCTCCTCAGAGTAAGGTCCATACGAATGCCCGGTACTGTCTGGTTCATAGAAGTACAGAGTAGCCATGTCAATATTTTCATTTTGGAACCAACTGAACGGGACAGATTTGTTATACGGCTTCCAGAAAGTCGGTCGTAGGCCTTGAAGTTCAACCTCGCTTTCGGGCCAGAAATAAGTAGCTGTTTTCAACTTTTGTTTAGTTGCTGTTATCCAGATTGGTTCTCCCCCGTTCCACCATTTTTCTATATTTGGACCATAACTAAATTCCTCGTTAAACACGGGATCATACATTTGATTACCAACAATTCCATGGTGCTCTTCCCACAATCCTGAAAGAAAAAAAAAAAAATCTCACCTTATAGTCAGAACGCCATCAAACGTATCAAATTTGTTGTATTAGCTGTTTAAAGAGTGGTGTCATACTTAATCTAAAGTGGTTTAAATCTGTTTTCAGGCATATGAACTTCTGCTTCTAAGTAAAATCGACCAAATAAACCTTGTGGCTGGATTTGTCCTCATAATATCGCCTATATGATCCCGACTACCAGAAACGGATTTTTGAAAAACATGCGCCAAGATGGAGTAATAAACATTTGGTTTGCCTAAATTAGATTCGGTTTATTTTTTAATGAAAAACTGTTGCTTACAACATTTCTGTACCTAGTTTACAATTCTAAATGTCTGTTGCATACCGAAGCCAATTTTCTGGGGGTATCAGACCTCTTCCAGACGTACATGTTGCTATGGAGTATTATGTTGAGGTACATGTTGCTATGGAGCATTGTGTAATCTTACCCGTTGCTATGGAGTAATGTGTAGCAAAAGTGGTTGTGATAAAAGTGTTGTTTACATACTGCAATTTCACCCCATTACCCGCCATCTTGTTGATGTTGGGTAAATCTAGAACCATATCTAGATAATCCCATCTAAATTCATCCATGGAGATTAGTAGAACCTTCTTCGTTCGTTCATTACCGGATGAGAAGGCTGGTAAACAGAGATTAAAACGATGTAATTCCAGATCATCTTACTTGTCTTGTATCTGTAAAGAAAAACCAGCGGCTGCCAGGCAGGATACGCCCACATTTTGCAAGAGATGGATAGAGAACAAGCTAAACAAAAAGCGATTTTTCGTACAATCAGGGGCCATAATTATTCAGGAAGTTGCAATCCGATATGCGCAAATATCGAAAGGAGCCAAGTTCTTTGGGTTATAAACTTACATTTCAAGTTTCATCAAAACCAAAACCTTGATATACCATATTTTTACGCTATTTGAGAACGAGGGGCGGCCATTTTGGTCCGATTTTCACGAAATACGAACTCAACCATCCTTAGGGTGTAAAGGTGATATATTCAAACGTTTTTTTAAATCGCATAAAAATTATGACCGCTATAGGGTCCAGAAGCTAAAGACGTGATTTATCGTACAATCAGGGGCCATAATTCAGGAAGTGACAGTCCGATATGCGCAAATGTTGAGAGGAACCGAGATCTTTGGGTTATAAACTTAAATTTCAAGTTTCATCAAAATTAGAAGAAAATTGTGACCTCTAGAGGCTCCACAACCTTGATATACCATATTTTTACGCTATTTGAGAACGAGGGGCGGCCATTTTGTCAGTCAGTTTTGGGCCGATTTTCACGAAATTCGAACTCAACCATCCTTAGGGTGTAACGGTGATATACTAAAACGGTTTTTTAAATCGAATAAAAATTATGACCTCTATATGGTCCACAAGCTGAAAACGCTATTTTTTGTACAATCAGGGGCCATAATACAGGCAGTTACGATCCGATATGCGCGAATATCGGACGAAACCGAGATCTTTGGGTTATAAACTTACATTTCAAGTTTCAACAAAATCGGATAAAAATTGTGACCTCTATAGGGTCCACAAGCTAAAAACGTGATTTTTCGTACGATCAGGGGCCATAATCCATGAAGTTTCAGTCCAATACATGCCAATATCGAAAGCAACCGAGATCTTTTGGAGATAAACCTATATTTCAAGTTTCGTCAAAATCAGATAAGAATTGTGGCCTGTAGAGTGTCCACAAACAATTATGGACGGACGGACAAGGGCAACGACAATATACGCCCACGTGAAAATGTGGGCGTATAATAATACATCTTGTCCACACATTTTGATACTAACAAGCTGATTAGTGCCATGGAATTCCTTGCGAACTACAATATTGTGAAAGTTGAATCTCTAGTAGGGATGTCAGTCCGAATAGGCTTAAATTCCGTAGTAGAAAGATTTTATACCATATACTGTACAGAAGATTGTCATCATTTCATAACAATTGAAAGGGACTAAACAAGACAACGATAGATAAATAAGCACCCTATCAAAACTAAAATATCCCCTGTCAACCAATTTCTTGATATATACAAAATAAAGCTGTGTATTATGGATTGCCTAAAACAGGATGTGCCTTCTCAATATTTTAACAGAGGGATGTCGGAAACTGATACCTTGTATAATTTCGTGGAGCATTATGATTATATCCAAAAGATCTCAGTTCTTTTCGATATTCGTGTATATCAGACCGTAAATTCAAGAATTATGGCCCCTGATGGTACCAAAAGTCGCATTTTGGTTTTTTAGCTTGTTCTCTATCCAACTCTTACAAAATGTGGGCGTATTTTTCTTGGCAACCGCTGGTTACATATATAAGAAACTGTGTTTATCGTAATCGTAATAATGTAATAGAAACGTAATGAAACAAACCTGTATATTATTATGTTGGCTGTGTATAATATCAATATGACATCTACGAGCTGTCACTCATTTCTACACGGATCTTCTCGTTTAATCTCATCCTCACCTTATAGCCTAGATATAAATGCGTGGAAAATGGTAGACGTACATAATGCCTACTCATTCAAGTCTCTATTACAGATTCAAACCGCAACATATGATCTTAGGGCTTATAAATTTCTTATGTCATTGTATGTCAAAGAATCAATAGATCTATACGAAAACAAATACTGAATATTTACATTTCATAAACAGAGCATGAGAACCGATGGCTAATACATAAACTCCAAGGGATCGTTTACCCTATCGATTTTCTAAACACGACGATTTCTTAACATGCCGTTTTCTTATGTCTTCTATCATTATGTAAATCGTGATAAAACAAACTAGAAAATTTTAATGACCAGGCGAAACAGTCGTGTGGCTCATCGGGGAAATAGGGAGTTGGGTGGCCGAATGGGCCAACCTCGAGGAGTTTCCCCGGTTTCGTCTCACATCTAAAGTCCCTTACGTGCAAGCGAATTATTGACCTAGTTAGTGTGGAGGGGACGTTACACTTGGGCATAGTATTTGATACTCACTATTAGTCATGAAAGGATCCCTTCCCTTCCATTGAATTCTAGTTCCCCTGCACTTACTATTAAGAGTAGAGTTTTAGCCCTTGGTACTGCCCCAATGTTCTCGTTGTTCGGCCTAGCGCCTATTTGCTCACAGCACTTTATTTATCAATTTTTAGATTTCTCCAAAATTTTATTCGGATTATCGCCCTTATTATTGTTTAATTTGTGACATTCTCACTCGTGACATCAATTGGCAGACCATCGCCATTCCATTCAGAAGACTACCACCGTCGTCAAGACCATTGGGATAACCCCATTTAACTCCCCTCTTTAGACGCGAAGGCTGCTTTACTGGTAGCTAGGGATAAAACTGTAAATAATTTTAACAGCAAAACGTACTCTAAATCGTAACAGTTTTCTGTGGCTTCGACAAAGAACAAAAAAAAAAGTAAAAAAGAAAATACATCGGTTTACCATATGTGTTTTACTTGTTCAAGAGCAATTAATAAATACATAAATTTAATAATCTTTGAGTGGCATTTAGGATCGGGAAACACATTAAGTTTACTATATATGCCATTGTGCTTGATAACGATAAGGGGATACTGGTTGAAACGTCGTGATTTTTTAATAAAACTAGTGATTGTATCCCATAAAAACGGTGTTCTATTAATAAATTTTATTACAAAAATAACGAAAAATAATTTTTGCTATGTTATGTGTTTTACTTGTTCTAAGGTAATTAATAAAAACATTAATTTATTACAAAACAACGAACAAAAACCTAGCTATGTTATGTGTTTTAATTGTTCTAGAGTAATTATTAAATCATAAGATGGCGACCATGTTTTAATCCGTTTAAATCTCCGCCATCCGATGTTCTAGAGTGAATAAATGTCTAGATAATAGTTTTAATATCTCCTGAAGCCAAAATAAGACTGCAATAGGCTGATTTAGCTCTTACATAATGCGTATTTAATTAAAACATTTATAAATTTATTACAAAAATAGCGAAAAAATGGCTATACCTTTCCAGCGAGTTTAAGCTAAATCTGTCACCAGAAGAAAGATGGTTATAGCCTACCTTTTTTGCAAGTTCAGTCAAAATCTGTCACCACAAGTAAGACTTCGTTTGAAATCTCTCAAGCAAATCGCCAAACCTAGATGACTATATTATGAGCTCTTAAATATAGACGGATGTAAATTCATTCAAGATCAGATTTGGTTATTACAAAACGACAAATTTATTTAGCTATGTGTAGCGCTTATTCTATGGAGATTTTAAATTTAGAAAAAAAAAACAACATCAACTTCTTATTACAGAAATAACTAAGATAATAAAGGTCTTGCTATTATATGTCTATTTAAAAGGTACAAGCGGAGCTCAGAACCACCATCACAACTATGGTAATTAGAGTTGTTTCCCTTTTATTACCTCCGTTGATATCTTTTACTGAAATATTTAGAAGGTTAGACACTATATCTAACGTTCCGTTATGTGGAGCTGGTTTAATGTCTAATAATTCACAGATCATTGGATAAATATCAACAGAATTGATGGAATGGGCCGTCATGTTCTTCTTAAAATTAGGGCCCTGAGCTAGGAAGATAGGACGCATGTCTAATAGTCGATTATCGTAACCATGTTGCCCATGTGGATCCCAGCTTAGTGGCCCATGATCCTGTAAGAAAAAGAAAAACTTTGTCAAAATTTGACAAGACCATTAATTTATCTTTTAAGAAAAAGGGGAAAAATGGGGGAACTGAAAGATGATGAGAAACACTTCATCAAACCAGCACACAACACCAAGATAATCGTTGGTATCCCAAAGTTTTAAGCAACTCCGAATTTCGGCTTTGCGATGAGCTAGCATCAATAACTATTTGATTGAATTAACAACCGAAAGCGTTAAAAGATCCCATGAACTCAGTAATTGGTATCCATAAACAGTGTTGACTGTCTTACAGGACTGTGTAAATAACAAGCTCTCAGATTTCAATGTACGTGTTTAAGCGCGCGTTTCCGCCGGCAAAAAAATCGACAGGCCCTATGAAGCAAATGTAAAGGAACCGTTTCCATGTAAGCGTGTCTGCGAAAGAGAAAATATGCGCGGAAAAAAAAAGCGTTTTTTTTCTCGAGTCTACTACCATGCATGTATACAGGGTTTAACGCCATAACCTTTCTGCACCAATGAAGACAGGAATACGACATGCAGTGTACCACGAGGTAAAATTTTCCTGGTTAAACGAGCCAAAGCCTTAATCGCTAAGTGACCACGGCTATCTCTACTAACATAAACCCAGAAATATCCCCAACAATTACAAAAATCTCTCAAAATAATAAACTTACTATTAACCAGCCGTCGGAAGCTATAGCAAGTATAGGCATGATTCTCCTATGGTTTTTAAAATGGAAATGTTCTGGGATATCATTCTTCAAATAAACGGTCATGTTCGGATGGGCATTTTTCAAACCATCATAAACAGCCTGTTCTCTACCAGCAACAGGTTCAATCTGCATAATTGCTCCCTTGTCCGGCATCCTGACAATGTCCGACATATTTACATAGTTGGAGATATCAATTAACTGAAAAAAGAGAGCGAGATAGAAATAAGGTTAAATTCAACTCGACACAAACTAGGTCATTTTTGGACATGGTTCACGTTTATTTCACCAATTCGCTTCCGCCAAAAGTTTTTTAGCTGTTGGAGCAAACCGGGGGTTCCAGAGAATACCTATGAGCTATGGGGTTGGGCAGGCGTCTTTACCCCTTGTGGATCGAAACCACATCACTTAATGACAGACCCTACGATCTAAAGAGTTGGCGTTAAACCCCTCTCCCCCCCCCCACCAATTGAGAAATAAGTCGTTTTTAATCCCTTTTTGCCGACTTTCGAAGAAAACAGGGGACTATTAAAATGGGTTCGTCCGTTTGTCTGTCCGTCCGTCCGTCCGCCCATCCGTCTGTCTGTCCGTCACACTTATTGGGACACAATAACTCTCTTTCTAATTGAGCTAGAATGTCCAAACTTGGTGCAAGTGTTTATTAGGTCAATACCTTGATGGCGTTCTAAGATGAGCATTTTCTGCTTAGGGTAAGCAGCGATAAGCAATTTGTTGATGCTTTGTGACACGATAACATTAGTTCTAATAACTCTCATTCTAATTGAGTTAGAATGTTCACACTATTAGGTGAATTCCTTGATGGACTTCGAAGATGAGAGTTTTCTGCTTAGGGTAAGCAGAGATAAGCAATTTGATTGGTTGATGCTTTGGGACACGATAACTTTAGTTCTAAATAAGTGAGAGTGAGGACACTTTGTGTATAGCTTTATTACATCAATGTCTTGACTAAGTTCGGTAATGAACATTTTCCGCGTAGGGTAAGCAGAGCGATAAGCAATTTGATTGGTCGGGACTTTGGAACGCTATAACTCTCCTTCTAATTGAGCTAGAATGTTCAAACTTGGTGTAGGCATTCATTAGGTGAATGCCTTGATGGAGTTCGATGACGAACATTGCCTGCTTACGGTTAGCAGAGATAAGCAATCTGATTGATTGATGCTTTGGGGCACGATAACTTTGGTTATAATGAAGTGAGAGCAATGGGGCGAATTTTCTGCTTAGGCTAAGGAGCGATAAGCAATTTGATTGGTCAAGACTTTGGATCATAAAAACTCTGCTTTTAATTGTGGTAGAATATTTAAACTTGATGTAGATGTTCATTAGGTGAATGTCTTGAATGAGTTCAATGATTAACATTTCGAGCTAAAGCTAAGCAGAGCTAATCAATTTCATTGGTCGATGCTTTGAGACAAGATAATCTTGATTCTATCTGATAGAGATGCTTTTGAAAAAAAATAAATGCGTGTCATCTATTTATTTTGGGATTTCGGCGGGAGACATCAGCCTCGCTGTTGGCTTGTTAAGAATTAATATCTACTAAACACTGGCTAAAGCCGTACAATAAGAAATAAACCGTACTAGTTCTTTTTGCATTTCCATAATCACGCCTGCAATGTTGAGAAAACATTTAATGAAAAGAGGTTAAACATCCTACTATTCTGCTCCTATACTGGGCTAATGAAGACGGGCATACGCCATACACTGTGCTATGAGGGAAATTTTGCCTTCCAGCGGCACTATGACCTATTTTCTTATATCCAACTGCCATGGAATCTTTTACGTGCACGCCAATGTATACACGGGACCTCGGATGTTTGTCCCATCCGGTAGACTAGACAGCTGTCCTTGTCAGACCGTCCGTCCTGCACCACTGACAAGGAAAAACCACGTTGGAAAATCCCGATGCAGTTTCTCGGTCAATGCAGGGATAGAACACGCGGCCACCAAGCTAGCGAGCCAGCGCCTTATCCACTTTGGAATTTCTACTGATTCACCCTATTGTGTTTATAGGTAAACCTCGGATTTTCGTGCCAGACATGACAAGAAAATCCGGGTTTGGAACTCGAATACTATATTTGCGATTCCAGTTTTGCGCCTCCTCTCCCATCACAAACTTTCAATGTTTTTTCGTTATATCTGACGAATTAGTAGTCAATTTTAAACGAATCCCACTTTAATATAAGGGACCCAAGAAAAGATGCGCTTTCTATGTGTTTATTAAAAAGGCGTACTTATTGTGGACGATGAAACCATTTACTTACGCGAGTGGTTTTGTTAACGGCAGTCATACCATGATCGCTGGTTAATATTATATTCAACGTGTCTAAAACACCAGCTTCTTTAAGTTGAGACATTAGATTTCCCAGGACGCCGTCCATATATCTGTAAAATAGATTCTTTATTACCCAATCATGGAAAGATTTATGCCATATCCCCTGAACACAGTCAATAATTATGAGAATATAGCATACCCGAGTTGTTCTGGGCTGACGACAACCTATGGTCAATTGTGCACATAGACAATGCACATATAAACAAACTCTTCTGTCAGTTACTATTTTTAAAAGACCGACAAGTTCCCCATTTCTAGCCCTTAAAATTAAAGCATTGTTTTATATAAGTCATTGTATTCTTATGTAAGTCATTGTATTTTTATGTAAGTCATTGTATTCTTATCAAAGCGAAACAAAAATCAATTTCAAGGATAGGTTAACTCTCAAATATGTTTTAAAATATGGAGAATTGATGCTCCCTAAGGTATACATACCTAACTTTATCTTTGACCTCCTCAGAGTAAGGTCCATACGAATGCCCGGTACTGTCCGGTTCATAGAAGTACAGGGTAGCCATGTCAACATTTTCATTTTGGAACCAATTGACAACAGTGTCCAATCGTTCCTGGAACGGGACAGATTTGTTATACGGCTTCCAGAAAGTCGGTCGTAGGCCTTGAAGTTCAACCTCGCTTCCGGGCCAGAAATAAGTAGCCGTTTTCAACTTTTGCTTAGTTGCTGTTATCCAGATTGGTTCTCCCCCGTTCCACCATTTTTCTATATTTGGACCATAACTAAATTTTTCTTTAAATACGGGATCATACATTTGATTACCAACAATTCCATGGTGCTCTTCCCACAAACCTGAATAAAACAAATCTCACCTTATAGTCAGAACGCCATCAAACGTATCAAATTTGTTGTATTAGCTGTTTAAATTGTGGTGTCATACTCAATCTAAATCTGTTTTCAGGTACTTGCTTCTAAGTAGAATCGACCAAACAAACCTTGGGGCTGCAAATTGTCCTCATAATATCGAATTCATGATATTGTTGTATTAGCTGTTTAAAGAGTGGTGTCATACTTAATCTAAAGTGGTTTAAATCTGTTTTCAGACATACGAACTTCTGCTTCTAAGTAAAATCGACCAAATAAACCTTGTGGCTGGATTTGTCCTCAGAATATCGCCTATATGATCCCTACTACCAGAAACCGATTTTTGAAAAAAATGCGCCAAGATGGAGTAATAAACATTTGGTTTGCTTAAACCAGATCCGTTTTATTTCTTAATGAAGAACTGTTGAATACAACATTTCTGTACTTTGTTTACAATTCTAAATGTCTGTTGTATACCGAAGCCAATTTTCTGGGGGCGTCAGACCTCTTCCATACCAATTGCCAGTGCTCCCGCCCCAAGTCTACTTTCAATTTGTTTGAAGAGGACTGTGTAAAATCCTATCTGTTACTATGTATAAACTTACCTATCACATTGTCAATGGAAAAATTTTAATGTGTATCCTTGAACGTCGATCAATATGGTATATTTTCACACCAGCATGCCTCCTGTTGTTCTAGGGTACTGGGTAGACATACCTGTTACTATGGAGTATTGTGTAGACAAACATGTTGCTATGGAGTATCGTGTAGATGTACATGTTGCTATGGAGTATTATGTTAAGGTACATGTTGCTATGGAGTAACGTGTAATCTTACCTGTTGCTATGGAGTAATGTGTAGCAAAAGTGGTTGTGATAAAAGTGTTGTTTACATACTGCAATTTAACACCCTTATCCGCCATCTTTTTGATGTTGGGTAAATCTGGAACCATATCTAGATAATCCCATCTAAATCCATCCATGGAGATTAGTAGAACCTTCTTCGTTCGTTCATTACCGGATGAGAAGGCTGGTAAACAGAGGATTAAAACGATGTAATTCCAGATCATCTTACTTGTCTTGTATCTGTAAAGAAAAATAACACATTTTGATACTAACAAGCTGCTTAGTGCCATAGAATTCCTTGAGAACTACAATATTGTGAAAGTTGAATCTATAATAGGAATATCAGTCCGAAAATAGTTCAATTCCGTTCAGTTTTTACAAAGATATGACGAACTGGAAATTCCATCGAGCTATGCTGCTCCCTAAGTAACAATTAAAAAAGCAGTTGCCATTTTTATCTGCCGTAAAACAAGAAAGAGAGAGAGAGAGAGAAATGGGGTTTAAACGTCCACTCGACACAAACTAGGTCATTTCGGGACTAACATATGGTTCAATTTTATTTCCATAATTCGCTTGCGCGTAGGGGTCTTTAGTAGTAGCAGCAAACCGGAGGACCCGGAGAAAACCCACGAAGTTGGACAGGCGACCCTACTCCTTGTCACGTACAACCGGGAATTCGAAACCACGCCAGTTGACTCAATGACAGACTTTATGATACAGCACGCACGTGCTAACCATACAGCCATCCAACCCCCCTGCCGTAAAACAAATAGATGGGCCTGTTATAAATCTGCGATTCTCTTGTGATTTTGGTTTTGTTTTCTTAATAAAGTTTTAAATAATCAATGTGAGTACGTATTAGCACGGATTAAGCCGTGAAAAAATGAAAATCACGCATCGTTACTTTCATTGAGATTCAAATACATGGCCATCACTGCATGAAGATTTAACTGCTTCCTCTTCATCATGTTCTATGTGGATACTGTGACCGGCAAAACCAATTACTTACAAATCAAAATCATCTTTCTAAATGGTGTGTCAGATCAAGTTTTTTGAAAAGACGTTTCTAAAAGAATGTCTTAAGACTCACTGTTTGAAATAAAAATAAGAAACGCAAGTACACTATATGTTGGATTGCATTGTTGCCCCACTAGCCCAAGCGGTAAAGGGTGTTTGCGACCAGGTATCTTGGTGATTATTAATTCCCAAAAGTGTCCAGTTTCAGGATTTGTTAGTCTTATGAATGTAAACCTGGCCGATCTAAACTTTTATTAAAGGAGCTAAAGCTGTGTATTATGGGTTGCCTAAAACAGGATGTGCCTTCTCAATATTTTAGCACAACAGTAGGATTCTATTCTTTCGATCATCCATATATTTTAGGGATGTCGGAAATGGATGCCATGGATAATTTCTTGGACCTTTATACTATTTTATATAATTTTCAAACGAAAAGCACAATATTTGGCAATGATTATACTATTTAAAAGAATTTTCTTTCCTTTCACAATAAAATTGTAATAGCCTAAATATTCAAATAAATGTATTAATATATAGTCATACACAAGTTAACCATACATAACATTACGGGATCGGTTTAACAATAGTCAAATATTTATTCCGTTTATTTAAATTTATAAACATTCGAGAACGTATCTTTGGTTATGTATATTTTAAGGTGTGTACATTCAAATTCTATGTAAATGAATATGTAACGTAATGTAATACCTGGATATTCTCAGCAATTTAACAAACATGTACACTGTAGATATTCCGGTCTTCAATAGATAAAACAAACGTAAGTTATTAAATAAAGTGTATATAATGTGATAAAACAAACGTAATAAAACAAACCTGTATATTATTATGTTGGCTGTGTATAATATCAATATGACATCTACGAGCTGTCACTCCTACCTACACGGATCTTCTCGTTTAATCTCTTCCTTATCGAAAAGCAAACCTTTATTAACAGAAATATTTACTAATGTCGCGGTTTAACCCGGTACACGATTTGACTTGGTACATGTCCTTTTAGTTACAAACAAGAGACGACCTTAGACAGGATTGTTTGCCAGTAAACCGTTAGGCAAACATAATAAACACTACAGTACTGAAAATGAAATGGAGTTTATTGTCCTGCTCCAACTGGGCTAATGAAGACGGGCATACGCCATACAGTGTACTACGCGGGAAATTTTGCCATGACAGCGGCGCTACGGTCTACTCTTATATCGAATTCCACTGCCAAGGGATCTTTTACGTGCACGCCAATGACAGGTTCTTTGGCAGGCCCCGACATCAACGAGTACATGGGATCTCGGTTTTTCGTTCCATCCGAAAAAGAATACTTATTCCTTTGTCCCGGAAAAATCTCGAGGGACGAAACCGTGAGCTTTTGGTTAGCGAGACAGCGTCTTACTCACTGAGCAGCTGCGGATCCCGTTTCAATTCGAAAACTACGAACTAAACAGATACATGTACGTACCTGATTAACACGAGTCACATACCCAAGGAATCGAGCCAAATCGGCAATTGCGTCAAACCGGGCCTTACAAATTTCTCATGGCAGCAAACACATTGCTCATCTGCTCTAGTTCATTCTACCGCCTGCATGGGTTCTAATAGGCATATTATATTTACGTCAATGGTCAAAAAGGAATCTATATGAAAACAAATGAGCATGAGAACCGAAGGATAATACATTATAGGGTCAGAGCACACCAATACCCTTTTACCGAGCGGAATCTCTCACCCGTATTCCAGCACCCGGATTCGAGATCTAGTTAGCAGACACAATTCTCAGCGTACTTCAGCATACCGATTCGAGATCAAGTTGGCAGACATATATTCTCTAACCGTATTCCAGCAATCTGTTTCACAGAGAATTACGAGTCTCGTATAATACCTCTGTCATAGATGACTGCCTTAACACGTGCTGTCACAGCACGAATCATTGGCTGAATGACGCGTGCATTGTTTCCAAAGACATAACTGCTTCGGAGAGAATGCTGCATTTTAGTCATTTTAATACCCATTTACACTAAATAGGAAATAATTTTTACCTACAAATACGTCAAACGCCTTTATTTATTTTTCCAATATATACAAAAAATGTTTTAGAATTTAATTTGTCGCAGGAAAAAAGTTAATATTTCTAGCTCATTAAGCCGCATCAATGTCATCCTTATCAGTGATTGTCGCGGCCAAGCAAATATTCACTGCGGATCAGTGTGGTATTCAAGCACCCGGATTCGAGATCAAGTTAGCAGACATATTCTCTCACCGTATTCCATTTCCAGCACTCGGATTCGAGATCAAGTAAGCGCACGTATTCCTAGCGCCAAGAAAAACCTAGATATAATTATCACGAAAATAATTGTTACCTTAGAAAATAAAATTTTAAAACATATTAATGCAAAATATTATGTAATAGATCCCCCGATCCCACCCCACATCCCCAAAATGTACTATTACCGTAAACATACTAAAATATCGCACACTAGTCTAACTGAGCATGCAAAAAAGGGGTACGTCCATTTTGCATCAAAAAGTACCCCAACCAGCTTAAGTGGGAAAATGTTTTTTGTTTCACGGAATCAAGAAATGAATAAACTACTAGAATACAAAATTTCAGAAGGCTCCTATGCTGGCGTTTCGAGATATTACCGTAAACATACTAAACATATTGGGGAATCGGCTTGGGGTAGGCTGACTGCGCACGCAATAACTTCTAAACTAGCATTGGTGGCTTCAATATTTTTATTTCATCAACTGGACAGTTGCATAGGACATGAACATGCCAAATTTCATTAACTTTCTATGTTGGCGAATCGAGTTATACCACCGCAAAGTTCCTAGCACCCGGATTCGAGGCGGAGTTTGTGGGTTCAATAAACAACGGGTACACCCACGCTGCATCAAAAAACGACCCAAACCAGCTTTGGTGGGAAAATGTTTTTTATTTCATGGAAATAAGGGATGAATAAACTATTAGAATACAAAATTTCAGAAGGTTCCTATGCTGGCGTTTCGAGATATATTACCGTAAACATACTAAACATATGGGGTTGGGGTAGGCTGACTACGCACGCAATAATTTCTACACTAGCTTTTGTGGCTTCAATATCTTTATTTCACCAACGGAACAGGAGCATAAGGCATGAACATGCCGAATTTCATTAACTGTCTATGTTGGCGTATCGAGTTATACCACCGCAAAGTTCCTAGCACCCGGATTCGAGGTGGAGTTTGTGGGTTCAATAAACAAGGGGTACGCGCACGCTGCGTCAAAAAACGACCCAAACCAGCTTTGGTGGGAAAATGTTTTTTATTTCACGAAATCAAGGGATGAAAAAACTATTAGAATACAAAATTTCAGAAGGCTCCTATGTTGGCGTTTCGAGATATATTACCGTAAACATACTAAACATATGGGGGAATCGGCTTGGGGTAGGCTTACTGCGCACGCAATAACTTCTAAACTAGCTTTGGTGGCTTCAATATTTTTTTCCACTAAATCGACAGATGAATAAGGTATGTACATGCCAAATTTCATTAACTTTCTATTTTGGTCAATCGATTTATACCACCGCAAAGTTCCTAGCACCCGGATTCATGGCATTTGCCACTGTCAAGTTGGTGAAATAAAAATATTGAAGCCACCAAAGCTAGTTTAGAAGTTATTGCGTGCGCAGTTAGCCTACCCTAACCCGATTCTCTAGTATGTTTAGTATGTTTACGTTAATATATCTCGAAACGCCAGCATAGGAACCTTCTGAAATTTTGTATTCTAATAGTTTATTCATCTCTTGATTCCGTAAAATAAAAAACATTTTCCCACCAAAGCTGGTTTGGGTCGTTTTTTGACGCAGCGTGGGCGTGCCCGTTGTTTATTGAACCCACAAACTCCACCTCGAATCCGGGTGCTAGGAACTTTGCGGTGGTATAACTCGATACGCCAACATAGAAAGTTAATGAAATTTGGCATGTTCATGTCCTATGCAACTGTCCAGTTGGTGAAATAAAAATATTGAAGCCACCAAAGCTAGTTTAGAAGTTATTGCGTGCGCAATTAGCCTACCCTAACCCGATTCTCAAATATGTTTAGTATGTTTACGGTAATATATCTCGAAACGCCAGTTTATTCATCCCTTGATTCCGTGAAATAAAAAACATTTTCCCACCAAAGCTGGTTTGGGTCGTTTTTTGATGCAGTGTGGGTGTACCCGTTGTTTATTGAACCCACAAACTCCGCCTCGAATCCGGGTGCTAGGAACTTTGTGGTGGTATAACTCGATACGCCAACATAGAAAGTTAATTAAATTTGGCATGTTCATGGCCTATGCAACTGTTCAGTTGGTGAAATAAAAATATTGAAGCTACCAAAGCTAGTTTAGAAGTTATTACGTGCGTAGTGAGCCTACCCTAACCCGATTCTCTAGTATGTTTAGTATGTTTACGGTAATATATCTCGAAACGCCAGCATAGGAACCTTCTGAAATTTTGTATTCTAATAGTTTATTCATCCCTTGATTTCTTAAAATAAAAAACATTTTCCCACCAAAGTTGGTTGGGGTCGTTTTTTGATGCAGCGTGGGCGTACCCGTTGTTTATTGAACCCACAAACTCCACCTCGAATCCGGGTGCCAGGAACTTTGCGGTGGTATAACTCGATACGCCAACATAGAAAGTTAATGAAAGTTAGCATGTTCATGCCTGATGTACCTGCCCAGTTGGTGAAATAAAGATATTGAAGCCACCAAAGCTATTGCGTGCGCAGTTAGCCTACCCTAACCCGATTCTCCAATATGTTTAGTATGTTTACGGTAATATATCTCGAAACACCAGCAGGAACCTTCTGAAATTTTGTATTCTAGTAGTTTATTCATCCCTTGATTCCGTGAAATAAAAAACATTTTCCCACCAAAGCTGGTTTGGGTCGTTTTTTGATGCAACGTGGGCGTTCCCCTTGTTTATTGAACCCACAAACTCCACCTCGAATCCCGGTGCTAAGAACTTTGCGGTGGTATAACTCGATACGCCAACATCGAATGTTAATGAAATTCGGCATGTACATACCTTATTCATCTGTCGATTTAGTGGAAAAAAAATATTGAAGCCACCAAAGCTAGTTTAGAAGTTATAACGTGCGTAGTGAGCCTACCCTAACCTGATTCTCCCCACGGTAATATATCTCGAAACGCCAGCATAGGAGCCTTCTGAAATTTTGTATTCTAGTAGTTTATTCATCTCTTGATTCCGTGAAACAAAAAACATTTTCCCACCAAAGCTGGTTGGTGTACTTTTTGATGCAAAATGGACGTACCCCTTTTTTGCATGCTCAGTTAGCCTAGTGTGCGATAGTTTAGTATGTTTACGGTAATAGTACATTTTGGGGTGTGGGGTGGGATCGGGGGATCTATTACATAATACTTTGCATTAATATGTTTTAAAATTTTATTTTCTAATATAACGGTAACAATTATTTTCGTGATAATTATATCTAGGTTTTTCTTGGCGCTGGAGTGCTGGAAATGGAATACGGTGGGAGAATATGTCTGCTAATTTGATCTCGAATCCGCGTGCTGGAATACGGTGAGAGAATATGTCTGCTAACTTGATCTCGAATCCGGGAGCTGGAATACGGTTAGAGAATATGTCTGCCAACTTGATCTCGAATCGGCGTGCTGGAGTACGCTGAGAATAGTACATTTTGGGGTGTGGGGTGGGATCGGGGGATCTATTACATAATACTTTGCATTAATATGTTTTAAAATTTTATTTTCTAATATAACGGTAACAATTATTTTCGTGATAATTATATCTAGGTTTTTCTTGGCGCTGGAGTGCTGGAAATGGAATACGGTGGGAGAATATGTCTGCTAATTTGATCTCGAATCCGCGTGCTGGAATACGGTGAGAGAATATGTCTGCTAACTTGATCTCGAATCCGGGAGCTGGAATACGGTTAGAGAATATGTCTGCCAACTTGATCTCGAATCGGCGTGCTGGAGTACGCTGAGAATTATGTCTGCTAACTAGATCTCGAATCCGGGTGCTGGAATACGGGCGAGAGATTCCGCTCGGTTACCCATTTCTGATGGCGACTCTCCGATTTTTCTGTTTAATGACTTCTAGTGAGAGACGAGCACAACATTAACTTTGGACCTTTTCCCGGTCTATTATTTGTTTGTTTGACAGACACGTTTCTTTAAATAGGATTTACGAGAGATTAGATAAAGAGTTGACAGTTCTCGCTATATTAGTTAACGTAAATAGAATATGTTGAAAATTTCAATCAAATATCTCAACTCTGAACCGAAATATTAGCTTTGAATTTTAGGCTAGCCTCGATTTTCATTACTGAAGTCGGTACGATAAAAAAACAAAGTCTCGATTATTCAATTTTAAGTTTAATCATCCTTCACAAAATGTATTTCAATCCGCTAAATATCGCAGGCTAGCGATGGCATCGAGAGTTGCTGATCTGGATAAGTTAATCAATGTCTAATTAATAATTTAGATAACATTTCAGGCCCAAAGAAAGACTTGCAATAGGCAGATTTAGCTTTTCAATTATGTATGTTTAAATACAGGTTAATATATCTCGACATACGACTGACATCTTGACACATAAAATATATGGCGAAAAATACAAACACGTGACTTTACAACAAGTTACAACACTCCAGTATTATCCCATAGGCAGTTGGCTTTGTCCGTTATCGCACTATATATGCAAATAACAGTAAAACTTATATCTCTATCTCCATACTCAAATGGCCAAGATTATTTGACTATAAGGAGATATTTTAGACTATAATTTCTGACCAACAAAGGCATGTAGTATTTTTTATTCCATATAGATCGTGTTTCAAGTATTTTTTTTTATATATATAAAAGAAGTTTAGGGAACACCCTCTGGCAGCCAACTACCGACTAAATGGGCATCCCATGGAAAACATTGTTCCGGAGTGGCGGTGAGACATGATATCCGGTTTGGCTGGCTTCATTGAAAAAGCACTAGATACATTATCTATTTGATCCCTATGTTCGTATGTAACCTATTTTATAACAACTGATAATTGTTTTATCTTTTTGCTACTCCCATACCCTTGCAGTGACCGCCCTAGACATTCGCCAATTCGCCAATGGCGACAATTATTTTTATTGGCGAATAAAGTGATGATACTGGCGAAAAATTTGGCGAATGAATTTTAGAGAGTGTTATTTCGTAAATCTGCTAATATTAAACTTGAAATCGTCTCGTTAAACGCTTCTTTCGATCGACTCGATGGAGTGTCTATTTTTAGTACATTGATTACTCTAGTCTCAATCTTACAAGTCGCAAATCAGTCAATGTTACAATATTACGCATTAAAACGACCGAAAGATCGAGTCTGGAGACTATAAAACACAGTTACGCCCCTTTTGTGTGGCACTGCGTTGTTTACATTCGCTTCACTACAAGTTTTCTTTACTTACGCAGCAAATAAATAAAACGCACATTAATGACAACTAATACTAGTAAACCCAAAATAAGGATAGATTCCTTTTTCCTTCCTACGACTACTGTTAGTCCAGAATCTACTTCCGTGAGTGAGCGTGTCATCTCGGACGCAAGTCCTTCGTTGGCTTCATCAACATGTGGACAAAAATTAGACCTTTAACCGAGACCGTCGAGCTAACCCTCAATGACCTCATGCTTATAAAAATGGATGGACCGGACATAAATTTCAAATCAGCGGTGTCTTAAAAAGAATCGTCGTGTCTTTTCTGTTATGACATTAAGTAAATTAAATCATGTGACTGTGAAGTACGTCCTATAAACATTTTTTTGTTATCTGCATTCATTCTCTCAATAATGTGAACTTTTGCATGAACAAGGAGATAAAATAATATTCTTGTGTACTATATATAGAGGATATTTGTCGTTTTAGAGTGAATAACATATTTTATTTCATCGAGAAGCAAGAAAACTTATATTTTCACGAATGCGTAGCATGAGTGAAAATATAAACGTTTTCTTGCTTAGAGATGAAATAAAATATGTTATTCACGACAAACGACAAATGTTCTATTTATTTTATGATTTTACAATCATTTTAGGTAAAAACAACTAGCCAGTGGAATAACACTTTTATTTCACTGATAAAACGCGATATTCCACTACTGATCATAAAATAAAAGTACATATATTAAACATTTATTTTGTCTGCGATATCACCTCGGTGGAAGCGGACGTAAAATACAACTAACACACACACATTTATTTTCATTTTTAATTAACAAACATATGAATAAAAATGATATAAAATATTTGGCTAAAACTTTCTGAATTGGCTAATAAAATTTTGATTTGGCTAAAAATTTGGCTTAAAGGTTTTAAGAGTCTAGGGCGGTCACTGCCCTTGTCTTTATCACATACAGTGCTTTGGATTAGATAAACATATGGTCAGTTGTGTTTCTATGGTTACATGCGTTATGCGAGGTAGGATAATAATGAAGTGGCCGATGCCCAGACAGCGACGATTCCTCCTTTTCTTCTTTGATTTCAGATTTTCGAGCTAGCCAAGTATACACGGATGGAACTATACGAATCCGTGACATTTTAATTTTAGTCGAGAGTCCAGTATCCTAACCCCTCGACTATCTCCGTATTAAGATACTGTGTATACTGTGTATATATTGTATCCTGGAGGTCGGGTGTTCGATCCCTGCATTGGCCGAGAAAGTTCATCCCGATTTTCCGACGTGGTTTCCCCTTGTCAGTGATGCAGGGCGGAGGGCCTGACAAGGACATCTGTCTAGTCCTTCGGTTGAGACGAAAAACCGAGGTCCCGTGTATACATTGGAATGCACGTAAAAGATCCCATGGCAGTTCGAATTCGCTATAAGAGTAGGCGATAGTGCCGCTGCCCGGGCAAAATTTCCCTCATAGCACACTGTATGGCGTATCCCCGTCTTCATTAGCCCAGTATAGGAGCAGAACAGTATAGGACGTTAAACCCAATTTCATTTCATTTCATCTACCATTTCACTTTCCAATATATCGTTGTTTTTAACTGTATAAACATTATAGCACTGAGCCAAAATAGGTACTGTGTCAACCCGCGATACCGGTGTTCATAAACGATGAGCTCATGAATGTATCAAGTGCACGTAAAAGACCCTGGGTTTTCTTTATTCTGTATTGACTAATCGTACAATCCAAATAATGCTTCCTAGAATAATTTTCTCAAAGTCGGCTTCTGGTGAAAATTTCCAGTTCATCTCTTCCAACATGGTATTACAAACTAAACCTGACAAGGACAGCTGTCCAGTCGTTCGGATGAAACGAAAAACCGAGGTCCCGTGTACACATTGACGTGCGCGTAAAAGATCCCTTGACAGTTGGAATTCGATATAAGAGTATATATAGACCGTAGTGCCGCTGTCCGGGCAAAATTTTCCTCATAGCACACTGTATGGCGTATGCCCGTCTTCATTAGCCCAGTTCGGAACAAAACAGTAGGCCGTTAAACCCCATTTCATTTCATTTCATTACAAACTAAATGAAATTTGCTGGTGCGCAAATAGTGCCCTTGATCATTAAATTTTGCCACTTTGTTTTTGTACAAGATCAGTCTATCTATTAATTTTCCTCGAAACAGATTTGAAAAATAACTAGACTTACCGGTCAGTGGCAGTTTAGTAGGAACCTGGCAGAAAGCGTATTAATTGTAAACAAATCTGCGTTCTACGGTGCGTTCTACGATACGTCAGTACCAACAGAGCAATACTGCTATAAACATAACTATTTAACGTTCAAATACCTGTATATGAATAAGTTTAGGAGTCTGTGTATCCACACGACTGTGTTATTTACAGTCGTTCTACTTCTAAATGTCCTATATTATCTTATAGTGGGTTATTTCTGACTGCAGGTATAAACATATAGAGATGGATATATAGGAGCCACGGTGACTCAGTGAGTGAGACACCGGCTCGCTAACTATTGGGAGGTGTCGGGTTCCCTCACGGTTTTAGCCGAGAAAATTCCTCGAAATTCCCAGGCGCGGTTGAATTCTCTGCTCGGTGGCACAGGGCTGAGGGTGTGATAAGGACGGTGTCTATAGTCGTTTGGATGGGAGGGAGAGGGAGAAATGGGGTTTAACGTCCACTCGACACAAACTAGGTCATTTCGGGACTAACATATGGTTTAATTTTATTTACATAATTCGCTAGCGCGTAGGGGTCTTTAGCAGTGTGAGGAAACCGGAGGACCCGGAGAAAACCCACGAGGTTGGACAGGCGACCCTACTCCTTGCCACGTACAACCGGGGATTCGAAACCACGCCAGTCGACTCAATGACAGACTTTATGACACAGCACGCGCACGCTAACCATTCAGCCATCCAACCCCCCCACCCCCCGTTTGGATGGGACGAAAAACCGAGGTCGCGTGTACACATTGGCGTGCACGTAAAAGAACCCTTGACAATTTCCCACATTGCACTCTGTTATAGGGAGTATAAAGAAGCCCGTATATAAAACTAGTCTAGAAGACTAATTAATTTATTCAGCAGTTACAAAATGTTTGACTCACAAAATCTTAAGTGGGTTAAAAATTGTACATTTCGCTACAGTCTAAATTCTTATAAATCTATCTTATTTTAGATAACCCTAGACTCACCTACAAGCCTTGGCCTATTTTAAGCAATCATTTTGAATAAGGGTCCGCAAAATGATCAGCAGTAAATATTCGCTTAGTCGCTACTATCACGGAGAGGGATGACATCAATCTGTTTTACAGAGAATTACGAGTTTTCTAATATCTCTGTAAAAGATGACTGCCTTTAACACGTGCCGTCACGCACGCGGCGTCAATCATTGGCTGAATTATGGTGGCTGAAAGCGTCCATTTAGATCGGCGTGTTTCTAAATACAACGCGACTTTTTCGTCGTACTAGCTTAACGGCGACCCGCGACTTTTACAACACGAGAGTCGCCGTTAAGCCACGCGACGAAAAAGGCGCCGAAAAAATCGGCGCCTTTTTCGGCGACTTTTTCGTCGCTCTGGCTTAACGGCGACTCTCGCCTTAGAAGTTTATAGTAAGTTACATGCGCAATGGCTACATTTTACTTCTTGTATATAAAATCAGAATGGAGGAGATTTTGGATGGGTTTGGGCTGTCGAGCTATATCAACATTTTCAGTGACACTAGGGCAAATTAAAATTTATGAGTGTTACAGACTGGAATAAGATTTAAAATGTACACGTCTTTATATCACTAAATATTTCCCCATTGATTTAATGTTAATTCTCATATCTTGGACCAGCTCTAACTTTTTCCCAAATTTTCGTTGGGTAGAACGCTTTCTGCCACATGTGGTAAACTCTTGCACAAAAGCATGTACATGTATGAGGTTCGCAATTTTCGGCCCGACATTTCAACCTAACCAACCTCTCAAAAACATGAATATTCACCAAAACCTAGCAGAAAATGTATTTTCAAACATATTCTTCGATTCTACGCCAAAAATCGCCATGCAAAAGGGGGAAAGGGAAAAGGAAGAGAAAGACTAAAAATAACTTTCGCCCTACATTGGTGGGTGACGACGTAGAAACATTTGGTAATCTGTGTCTATATACAAGAAGTAAAATGTAGCCATTCCGCATGTAACTAACTATAAACTTCCGAAACGACTCTCGTGTTGTGAAAGTCGCGGGTCGCCGTTAAGCTAGTACGACGAAAAAGTCGCCGATCGGCGCCTTTTTCGTCGTGCTGGCTTAACGGCAACTCTCGCGTTGTATCTAGAAACACGCCGATCTAAATGGGCGCTTTCAGCCACCATACTGAATGGCGCTTGTATTGTTCACATAAGACGTTACTGCTTCGGGCAGAATGCTGCCTTTTAGTCATTTTAATACCCATTTACACTAAATAGGAAATAAATTTTTACCTACACATACGTCAAACGTCTTTATTTATTTTTCTAATACATCCAAAAAAATGTTTTAGAATTTAATTTGTCGGTGAAAAAAAGTTAATATTTGAGACTCATTAAGTCGCATCCTTATCAGTGATTGTAGCGGCCTAGCGAATATTCACTACTGATCAGTGTGGGATGACATACAATCTAAGAGGAATAGATCCGATGTAAGTGTATATTCAAATCCGAACAAATCAAAAGTATTGTTTTTAACGACATGCGAAAATGCCGCTACACATTTGAAACATAACTCTCTTAATCGATCCCCTTCTTCTTTTGTTGATTTGCGAGAAAGAGATGTCTGTCCGTGGTAAAAAAAAACAAGAACAAAAAAGAAATGATGGCAAATGTAATAAATTCAACCCTTTTTACCCGAGAAGTTGATAACTTTAGCCCTTGCTCCGAAAAGCTGATAATTTTAGCCCTTGCCCGAGAAGTTCAACCCTTGCCCGGAGACGTTGATGTTGTCATGAAACTTACTAAATATTTAAGCGTTGAACTGTACCTCTGTGACTTCTAATGCTAAAATAACCGGATAACAGCTATAGTCCTTTAATCTCTTGCAATAGAACTGACCAACAGACTTATGGCACAGCAAAATCTGCTCTGTTGACTCAAACAACTGAATGACGGTATGATACACTCTAACATGGGGTAGTCGTTTATTAAAGAAATATAATTTATGCGATTAATGATTAAAAATTAATTATAATTTCAGAAATTACGAATAATGAATGTAACATAATATAATTGAAATAAATCAATACCATAATTAAAGTAGGGGACTGCCTTCGGCCAGTCGAAAATTCGACCCATACGAAAATATAATTATTTTGAAAAACCAATCCACGGTGAACCTGATAATAAGATGTCCCGTTCAATCGCGCTCGTTGCTTCGGGAATATGTATATAGCATGGTGAAACTTCATGTACCGTATCAAAAATTACATTTTTATTTGCTTCCCATGTTTTCTGGCATCATGCAGGCGAAAGAAACTCAAAATAAAAGAATAATCTCAAAAATGGCGACCCTTTAAGTATATTTGTTGCTTTTTGCGCAGCGGGGCCATGGGTCCTTTTGTTCTAAAAAAATCTTAATGTGGACAATATTATTGTTACTAAATAAAATCCAAACTGTGATATAATACTTGTGTTGCTGATGTTAGAAGGGAGATAACTCTATTATTACTGTCAGGAATCCAACTAACAATTCTCTCTCCTCGTTGACTCACTGTTGAATCCATGTCATTTCTTGGCCTTTAAAACATATATTTGAACATTCTGACGATCTTAATCTTTATTACCACATCAAGCCCAACTTATCACAATCATCTGATAAAAGTAGGCTATTGAAAGTGCTTGCTCATTTCCATCTTTTGCTAAACCTGGTCAAAGAAATCTGTAGGTGGTGACGTCATTTTAGTAGGCGAACACGGGTATCGCTGTGGTTCAGTGAGTAAGATGCTGGCTTGCTAACCTGGAGGTCAAGTAGTTCATATCAGTGTAGTTCCCCTTTGTCAGTGCTGCCAAGGGATCTTTTACGTGCATGGCAATGTGTACGCGAGACCTCGATTTTTCGCTCCATCCGAACGATTATACGTTGTCCCTTACCAGGCCCTCTGTTCTGCACCACGGACAAGGGTGAACCAGGCTGTAGAAATGGGAGAAAGAGAGAATTGCTATAAATAGAGGCACTACATCATGAGATCAGAGGAAACAACACAGAGGGAACAGTCCACAAGAGCGCCGGAGGCAATCGAGGATAAGACAGTGGGTGGTGGAGCTTTTTTTTTAAATTTTGTTTGAAACAGTATTTATTAACAGAAACTGGATAGGAGAAGCCTGTAGTAGCCCCCCTCCATAAACGTAAATATGTATTGAAAAAATAAAGAGAACAATACAGTAGTAGAGTATTTATATTGTACAAAGAATCATAAATTGTTCCATAAAATATAAAAATTAGAATCATAGGGGTAAGTCAAGGAAGTTATAAACTGTAGAAACAAAATCTTCGGAATTTTTCAGTTCCGAAAATTTTGAGCATTGTACAAGTTATTTTATTGTCAGAATCTCCCAAGTTTTGACCACAAGTCGCAGAGGCATTTATAAATAGGGCTGTTATAAATGTTTCGAAGAAAGCAAGAGAGTCGAAAACGAGAATGGCGAACTAGCAGTTGCTAATGCAAGATAAGATATCTTCACAATTACTTTTAAAATTTTCATCGAGGTTACACCGTTACAAAAGTGGTCAGATCTATTTGACAAGGCCAAATGCATATTTCTTCAAGGTCACAAGATGTAGGCCCTAAACAGGGTTAGGACACGTGATTGTTGCCCAGGATTGTGGGTTAGGATAAGGTCTTGGGTTAGGGTTAGCGTTAGCCCTGTTTAAATCCCGTAATTATGCATTTGGCCTTTACAGGGTTAAAGCCAGATCAAGCCTTTTATTGAACATGCGATGCCTATGGATACATAACCTGCTGTTTGTAATATTTGGATTTGTGGCCTGTTGAGCGTTTAGGTTTAGAGTGCACGGTAATATGTTTTCAGTAATATGGTTGAGCGTAGGGAGAGATGTTTAATATAGGCTATGCCTGTTCCCCAATCCCTATTCAGATACAAATCTGAATAAAAATTTGCTTATAAAAAAAAAAAAATATGGTCGAGCGTTAAGGACAATTGACAAGAATGTCCCGATTTCAAATCACACCGTAGGCCGAGAAGAACCTTGGGATGCATGGGCGTGGATTTAGGGTGGGGCGAATATTTTGGTCGCCAGGACAGATTTTCAGGTTTATATCCACATGAAAGTCCCGTTCTGAAATTCATTGAGAACAGTCCTGATCGTAGAATGATAGTCTTTGGACGATTCACTGAACTTCATGAACTATCAATATTTGTGCAGCTTTGATGTAGGGAGTCAATTTTTACATATCGTCATCATATTATCCCTAGTTACAGCTTTCATCGAAATAACACTGGTACAGTAAACTGTTCGTAATTATTTGTTTCGTTTGGTAATAAAATGTTCCAGGTTTCAGGGTTCGTCTGCCCCCCCCCCCCCTATGAAATAGTTCTAACCGTACTTTACCTCACCAATAACACTAATGAATAAGGGGATTCACCATGAAAAGTTTGCCTGGACACCGGCGGCTACTCTTCATTTAATTCCAATAGTTCAGGGTTCTTTGACGTTTATACCAACGAGTTTACGCATGGGCCACGTTTTTTTTCGGTTTTTTTGGTACAACCGAACGAATAGACGCGTTTTCTCCGCCCTAAAGTGAGGGATTTATATTTCGGTGAAAAGTTAAGTAGGTACACACTGTTTTGTTATCATACTTCTGATAAAAGTTTTTAAGTTCAGAACACTCCAGGTTACAAAACGGACAATAAACTATAGGCATACAGTGATAGACTTATTATAAGAAACAAACCCATTTGTGACAAAAACAGAAGTGATGAAAAAGAAAATGAATGAATTAGGTAATGTACACTGGTTTACTCCAATACGGTCCTTATGTGACAGGCTAACAAAAATTGTAAAAAATTGAAAATACATTACAGAAGTATAGCAAACATTGCGAATTCCTCAAATTGGTAGGTTTCCTAAAAATAGTAACGATATCCTGCTCAGTGCACAACACCCGTCACCACTAAATGGGGTGATAGTTTGAATCTGTATTTCAGAAACCAGAAGCTATGGGACAGAAGACAGACTGCAGTCTAACGGGCAGAACAAAGGGTTTTGGATATAAACGATGAGAAATTAAGACTGAACTCGAACCCTTTTTACCTTCCACCTAGCTATAGAAATGTGAAATATTAAGCATTTAAAGCTTTGGGTTTTGGTTTTTTTTTATTTAATTCTACACATTCTCATTCTTTATAATAGACACTAACCCTCGTCTGATACTAATTTACTTTTAGGATAATTTAGAACGAAACAACCAAGCGAGTTTAAGCAACCACTCTCAATAACGAACGCAGCAAATAGGCGCGTTCTCAGAAACATCACAATCGATGAAAAACTGTAACGTAGCTTGTTTCTACTTGGTTCCCAAATGTAAATGTTTCCGGTGGGCATGCCAGATCCTGGCTGGTTTAGAAATTATTCGATTCGGTATATTC
Source organism: Patella vulgata (assembly GCF_932274485.2). NCBI lineage: Eukaryota > Metazoa > Mollusca > Gastropoda > Patellidae > Patella > Patella vulgata. Next base: position 21,809,062 of record NC_065881.2, read on the forward strand.
CAACGAAAGATATGGTCATTTGAAGTTTACATTAATTGCTACCGGTTTTATTTCGCCGTCTTGTGTCAGCAATCTCTGGAAATACCGATTGATTCCGCTAACATCAACGTCAAGTGATTGTAATAGAGGACGTGCACTTTGCTGGTGCCAGACTGTAACTTGCAAACTATTAGTCAGAGTCCTTACGTAAGCAGTATGAAGTATAATATATTTAATATCCAAAATAGAAGTAATATGGCATTCTAGATGACTGGGGTGTATATATATACTAGTTTTGGTTACCATGTATATAAACTAATTCATCCTATAGAATAAGGTATGCTTATCTATGAAAAGGATTAAAGAAATAACCCAATCAATACTTCATTGCTAACTGATATCCTAGGGATTAAGGGTAGTTATAGTTTAGCTAATTGCTAATCCTTTGGAGTCTGGTCTGATCATGAAATGTAAATCAGTCTCTATAACATAATGTTAAGTCCACTTTTTAAAAATATGAGCTTACCAAATTATACTTTTCATCCCGTATTTGTCTTTAATTTAAAATCATGTATAGCCCCTTTATTCATGCATTGGTTTCGAAAATATCCATGGGGTCGATCAAACTTCGAGACATCAGTACCGTTTATTTTTGGTGATAAAAATAATAGGAATGGACTATGATAAAGAGATTTAGGAGCCAAATATATTAATTACTAATGGTGGCACAAGGACAAAATATCAAAATATGTTTACAGAAAACCGGTCATCGCAGTAAATAACTTGTGCGCAACTAATTTCGATTTTGTGTTGACGTGAGCATTGTTCAAGGCGGGTGTTGTGTTTCAGAGAGCAGTCGGCTGCTACTGAGACAGAGTTCATAGTCTTTTATTGTCGTCAACATACGGTCATTGACAGCAGGTACGTGGTCCAGCCTAGCTAGTGTTGACTAGAGTACAGATGATGCAATATTTATATATTTCACAGAAAACCTCACAAATATCCTGTTTCTAACGGATATTTGACGAAGAAAGATTGAGAGGGGTTAGGCCAACGAAGATTGTTTACGTTGACATATGTACAAAATATTGTGATTTGAGGTATATAAAGGATGTTAGCAAACACTATCAGCTGACGGCAGTTATTGAGTAGATTTTACTGTTAACAAAATCCTGTTGTTGTCGTAAGTAAAATATATTTGTTTTTCTCTAGAATTGCGTGCTTAATTTTTAATTTATGAAAACTTTAGAAATTTACTTAATGTAGAATATACTTAAATTAAAATATATTGTATAATTTTACACTATTTAACCAAAATTGTAGAATTTTACACTATGTAACCAAAATTGTAGAATTTTACATTAGGGTATGTAACCAAAATTGTAGAATTTTACATTATCTCCAGAAATTTACATCAATTTAAGACAAATCTACTACTTATAATGACAAAAAAAAAGTTGAAAAAAAAACCCATAATAGAAAATCAGCGGAGATCGTTTTGTTCACAGCAAAAATTGCTTGACCTGAAGCTGTTTAAATTATAGGCATGGCCAGGCCCCCTTGTCAGTAGTGTATAGTTGTTCGAAAGGCACAAAAATTTAATGTCCAGTGTACACATTGGACAGTTAGTTTTCAAAATAAGAGTATGCTATAGCATCACTATCTGGGAAAAATTTCCCGCACAGCACAAAAGTGTGGTATATGCATGTATTGGCCCGGTCGTAGAAGAAAAGTAGGAGAGGATGTAAAACCCAATTTCATTTCCTTTTTGTTTAAATTGTAACTTTTAACTACACTACATTATCTTTTAATCATATTTATTATGACTGGATATCTGTTTGAATTATCTAATAGTAGTCGGCCTAGTATATGATTTTGTGATATAATTTCATCTGCGGTGGCTCAGTGCAGAACAATTAAACTTTAAACCTCATTTCATTGCATATTTTTCTCATATAGATCATATGGTTAGAATGTGCGCACTGTATCATAAGGTCTGTCATTTTGTATGTGACAAGAAGTAGGGTCACCTGTCCAGCCTCGTGAGTTTTCTCCAGGACCTCCCACTGCTAAAGACCCCTACATGCAAGCTAATTTTTGAAATAAAATTGAACTATGTGTTAGACCCAAAATGACCTAGTTTGTGAATGGATGTTAACCCCCCCCCCCCTCTCTCTCTCTCTCATATATAAAACCTGTTATTTCATTTCACCACAAAAACTGCTTTTAACATGTCTCCAAGTAAGAAAGGTATGAATTATGAAAGTTTCAGTAAGTCGAGAATATATTCTTACAGAAAGTTTGTAAACAATTTTTTTTTGTATGATGCAATTATTTTGTAAAGAGTAACAGATGTTACATATAGAAACAAACAAAAACTATGGGAATCCAATTTCTATTTCTAAGACAACAAATTTATAAAAACAGGTTAGCATAAAATGAATAAAAATAAAAATGACCGATTTGAATTAGGGGACTGGAAAAAGGCGAATTATTATTTGGTTAAATATTGGTTTATTTATTGTTATTATTAGCACTGATGGATACAGAGTGCACTTGAATTAATTTTTTAAGGACTTGAGGGGGAGGGGTATAATCGGTGGTGGTGGAGGTTCCTTTGTCATGGCAACAAGCAAGCCTCCATATCTAGTTAGTGTGAAAGGTGAGAGACGAGAATTCTAAGATAGATAATGTGCCCCCCCCACCCCATCCCCTCCCCCATCCCCCTTCAACTCATCCAGCTAGTGTGAATGGCAAGGGATTACAGCTCTGCTCAGGGAGAATGGGCTAGCCCCCACTTCCCACCAATCTTAGATATGGCCTTCTACTTTTACAAGAATGTAGAGCATTTTAAAACCTGTGTATTTGTGTTAAATCAATATAGGTATATTTACTAATAATATACATATGTTATTATAATTATTAATATATCATGTACAATAACATAGAATGTTCACAGAAAAATATATTGAATTTATGTTTGAGTGGTAAAAATAGATTACTTTGTGTAGGTTGACATAAGGTCAGTGTATTTGTGTAGGTTGACGTAAGGTCAGAGTATTTGTGTAGGTTGATACAAGATCAGGAACCTTATTCACAAAAACTTAACTGAGATAAAATCCAAATTTTAGTAATTTGATTGGATAATATTAGATTGATTTTAGTGCTTAGCCAATCAAAATTGAGGTATCTACTAAAATTTGGATTTTATCTTAAGTTAAAATTTCGTGAATCAGGGCCCTGAGTATTTGTGTAGGTTGTCTTAAAGGCTCTGAGCGTGATTGTAGCGATATAGAAATCCCTTGAAAAGTTGAATATCTAATAGGAATAAATGTCAAAAAAATGGTTCAGTTCCATTTAGTATTTACAAAGATATACATATAATGATATGAAATTCCATTGATAATGCTTCTCAATATGTAACAATCCCGCCACCATCTTTATTTGCTGTGGATCTTATTGATGGGCCTATTTTAAACCCAATTGTTACTTTAAGGTCAGAGTATTTGTGTTAGTTGACATAAAATACAGAGTGTTTGTTTTTCTCCTTAATAAGGAAACAATTGCATCATCCTGTCAGTTTCTTCATTTCCTCAATGATATATAGCTTAATGTGAAATACCATATATCTTTTCCATGTGGCAATATGTATTTTTGGTCTATATGTCTCTATATTCTTTGAAATATGTCATTGAATATAATGAAGTTTTCGCTGTGATATACGAGTAGATATATTAATCTACCATGTAAGTGTGGTGCATATCTCTCTTTATAGGAGCCACGGCAGCTCTCTAAGTAAGACGCTAGCCCACTCACTAGGAGGGTCCGAAGTTCGCTTCCGGTGTTGCCTGAGAAATTTCTTCAGGATTTTTCAGTGGGGATACCCTTAGTCCTGTGCCAATCACTACGTCCCGCATATCTGACATGGGGAACCATGCAGGAAAATCCTTATGAACTTTCTCGGTCAACACAGGGATCGAACACGGGACCTCTGGGTTAACGAGCCAACATCTTGCTCACTGAGCTGCCATGGTGGAGGGGCTGACAATGAAAGCTGTCTAGTCATTCGGATGGGACGAAAAACCAAGGTCCCGTGTACACATTGGCGTGCATGTAAAAGATCCCTTGGTAGTTGGAATTCGATATAAGAGTAAGCCGTAGTGCCGCTGTCCGGGCAAAATTTCTCTCATAGCACACTGTATGGCGTATGCCCATCTTCTTTAGCCCAGGTTAGGAGCAGAACAGTAGGATGTTAAACTCCAGTTCATTTCATTTCATTTTCTTTAAGTCATGAAATAATTATTGTATATTTTCTTATCATATTATAGAAAATTATAACCTACAGATAATGGATATTTCTTGTCACACCTGATACCACTTTTAAACTTCTTTTATTTTTAGAACTTTAAGGTCAGCTGTAGTTAGTGTCACTTACCCTACATTGTAAAAATTAAATGAGTTATGGATATTGCGACTATCTTATAGACCATATATAACCGTTGGACTTTGGACCCTGATATCTGACTGACCATTGTAGATGAGTTATATAATTTTATTACAACTGTCTATATAGATTTTCTATTGTAAATAGATAAATAATGCTCTATATATAACATCCCATTCCAGGGCTCTGATTTCAGTCATAGTTACCAGTTTTGACTGGCTGGTAATTTACATAACATGTTATCTCCCAGACTTAAAGCCTTTAAGCTTTTAAAAAAGCTTAGCAATCAAGTAAATTGATAGTTATTGCATGTAAAACACTCAAAAATTATAAAAGAAAATAATCCTAAACGAGAGCATCGCTAACACTGCAATATAAGTCCACATTCCAGATTTGATTGATATGGTACTTTTTAAAATGAAGAGAATGAAATATGAAATGGCTGTAATATGATAAGAGGCAAAGAAGGCTAGGCGTTGGGTTTGTTTTGCCAAATTTACAGACAAAATACTTACAAAAAAGTGGGTGTGGCACTGTCCCAGGAGGTCGTGGCAAGCATCAAAATAAATAGTTTGCTGTCTTTACAGTATAAGGAATAAATATGCAAAGTTCCAAGATGATCCATTCAGAATTGCAGCCTGTAGACGATAAATACAAAAAATGGGTGTGGCTCTGCCCGTGGGGGTTGGATATGGATACAATATAAATAGGTACCACCCTGTTATTGAAGTAACAACATCAATAGTTGCCGTCCTTAGGGTATAAGGAATAAGTATACCAAGTTCCAAGATAATCCATTCAGAATTGTGGCTTTTAGGCGCTAAAGGTAAAAATTGGGCGTGGCTCTGCCCCTGGTGGTCGGGGCATTCACCAAAATCATTAGTTGATGCCCTTAGGCTATAAGGAATACATATGCCAAGTACTAAGTTGATCCATTCAGAATTCCGGCCTGTAAACGATAAACACAAAAATTGCGCGTGGCTCTGCCCCTGGGGGTCGGGATAAAATATTATGTATTTTAATAAAATACTATCTGTCGTTTAAACTCATAGGCATATTCCTGCTATTCCAGACTGTGAATACAGCAACTTTGTTGTGGTCCAAAATAGCCTACCTTAGGTGGCTGACCCAAATCTCAATCTATCGTCGCGAGATATGAGAGGACCTCTCCCTTCCTGAGAAAAACTTGAAAATTTAACCACAGCAAATGCATTTTTCTGCTAATCTAGCCTGTGAGTTAAGCAACTTCAAAGTTTCCAATCGTTTTGCTCTATGTCGGCCAGAATTCCAACCATCCAATCAGACTGTTGTAGATGCATTCACAAATAATAGTCGATGACTGAAAAATGTCACACAAAGTAGAGTGGCTCCAGACAAAATGTTTTAATTCATAGCCAATTCAGTATAAATTCGTGGTATTCAATTAAAAAAAAAGTAAAATTAGTGTTTTATTAGATTTCAGGCCCTTTATTTTGCCAAGTATATGAAATAATAAGTTTTGTTTTCAATGAAATGGATGTAAAAAAAATATTTAAAAAAAAAAAAAGAAAACTATATCTAAAAAAGAATCAGTTTGGAGAAAGGATTGCTTGCAGCATGACGCTACGTGGCATTGACCCATGAGATAACCTAATTCAAATCTTTTCACGTTTTTGATATAAATCAACGATAAATCTATATCTTTCCCCTAACTAGAGAATAAATTTTTTTCGTTCAATTTTTGAAGGTTAGTTCTATTTGTATAATGATTCACAACCCAAAGTCCAAATCTCAATTTTAGATATAACATGTAGTATATAGTACTTTCTTCAGAACTCAGGGAGGTATATGTCGTCTGATATACAACGGAAAGTTTTCACATGAACGGGAAAAGTGAAATCAGAATTTCCCCCACAAGTCCAAATTTATCCGTTGTTAAGAAATGAGGGGTCATTGGGGGTCATTGACATGAGGACATGAAAATCATCCATTGGATTTCTTTAATTATTATTTACTAGAGGACACCGTGCAAGGTAAGAATAATTTTGTTTTACTTATATGAAAATGTTGAATTTAGTTATGTCATTGTGTGAGGAGGAGTGGGGGTGGGTCTATGGTAATTAATGTTACACTAGGAGATAGGTTTAAGATACTTTTACCTGTCACTGTCCTGCTATGTGAATATCTATATACTATCAATAAAAGTACATTAATACTGAAGTCAATGTACTGAACTTGGTTTAATAGTAGATAAATGTCTATTACAAAGTTACAGTATATAAAAGATTATGATTTTGACAGATAAACTGGCCAACAGATGTAGTTTAGTGGAACATCAGTGTCTGTTTACAGTTTATCTTTTGTAAAAAAATTTCTACAAACAATCGAATATGTCTCCAAAAGGATTCAGTTAGGACAAAAGAACACAGTTGGGGAAAAAAGCATCAAAAATTCTGTTTTATATATCAATATAGAAATGTGTACATTTACATTGCAGTCACCCCCCATCAGTCATTTAATTGTGAACACTCTATATTGACTATAATTATCGTGTGGTATTTTTCGAATTTGTTTAGTGTGACAAAGAAGAATACTAAATTTTAACGATATATTTTCAGCAACTTCTTTTAATTACTTCTAGTCAGCACAGAACAGTAGGACGTTAAACCCCATTTGATTTCATTACTTCTGGAGTAATGGCCTTTATTGTACAGTATTTGTAGAATCTTGTGATTGCTTTAAATAGCAAAAGTCCTCATCAGCACTACATTAAAGATGCTTGTTTTGATTATTGCAATGAATAAATTGCAACAATAACTTCTGGAGTTATTGCCCATGATTATATCGTAGAGTCTTGTCTTTGGCTTGTCCAGTGATATTTCACAGCATAAAGATATAATTTATTTTTACCTGAAGCATCTCAAAACGCCTTATCTACTGTGACACAATGGACAACTATCTTTATGAAAAAAATTAGCTAAATAAAAAGTAAAAATTAAGGAGGTTCCGATGACATAAAAGAAAATTGAAGGGGTCCCATGGTAATTGTAGTATGAACACAGAAATCAGATTGGAAAAATGAGAAACCCTTTTGGTGCACAATAATGAGAAAATCTTTAATTTCAATAACTGAAAGAACAATATGGTTATTTTACTCTTAGGTTTGCTCCATGTTGTATTATGAACAGTTTGTATTAAATATTTTTATTAATAAGAGACACAATTGTACAGGTTGAAATCAGCCACTTAGAGCATGTCTGGGTTTAGTATGTATACATGTTCGGTGATAAAGTAGAGATGATAATATTTTGATAAACTAACTCAGTTTCCATGTAGTTATATAGTGTTAACAAGGTCAAAAGTCTACATTATTTAGTTATCACAAAGAGATGAAACTTTGCTATGAAAGTGAATGAATAGACAATTAACAAAATGATGTAAATAAATACCCAATGGACATCTTATTGTGATGTTTAATTGTGGAGTAAAGAGTTACCCTTTTGATTAAGGGATTAATGGCGACCTTGAACTATGGACTCGGGACACATTTCTATGGAATACAATTACTGTTTATAATATTTCGACAAGAAATGAAATGAAATGAAATGGGGTTTAATGTCCTACTGTTTTGCTCCTAAAATGGGCTAATGAAGACGGGCATACGCCATATACAGTGTGCTATGAGGGAAATTTTGCCCGGACAGCGGCGCTACGGCCTACTCTTATATCGAATTCCAACTGCCAAGGGATCTTTTACGTGCACGCTAATTTGTACACGGGACCTCAGTTTTTCGTCCCATCCGAATGACTAGACAGCTGTCCTTGTCAGGCCCTCCGTCCTGCATCACATTTCAACAAGACTTCTCTGGTCTATATCAATCAGTTCCAGCCTAAGCTAAATTTTTATGTCAGTATGGTAGATAAAATATAGATTTTTTGGGGCACAGCAAAAAAATAATGAAGAGTGTATAGAAAATGTTGGAAGGTTTGTATTGAATGCACTTAAGAAAAGAGGAATATAAATATAGTTTTGTTAATTGATATGTAACATTAGATAATGACGATTAGATTAAAATGTACCACTCTTCTTGAAAATTAATGTTATTTTGTAAGATATGTAGTTAGATATTGTTATGCATCACAATGTGAAATGTTTGTTGTAACTTCCATACTCATGCTTGTACCGTACATGTAGTTGAGAAAAAACTATTATTATAAAAAATGATATACAGTATTTATTTTTGGTACCAAATAATTTGTTGGACCTGGCTGTAGCCCAGCCTCCCCCCCCCCCTCCCCCCCCCCCTCCCCCACTCCCACTCTCCCACTCTGTTATCAAGCACTTGTAGATAGATATAAGAAATCCAATCAAATACTTTATTATTGACATTTATTCAGGTATATAGATTGTCTGTTCAGTTAAAACATATCCATCAGTTGTTATGTTAATATATTATTGTTCAATGTATGTAAAAGTTAAGAAAACTAAATTATATACTCTCTGCTTGGGTGCTCATACATAATGTTGGCATAATGTCAATTTTATTGTCTCAGACTGGTTTTTCTCTGACAAATTTTATACTGAAACTTAACGCCTAACTTTACAAGTAACTCATGTGAACCTTTCTGAAGAAGATAAGAAAAACAATGACACATCTTGACAGGGTGTCAAGTAGGTTCATGCCCTCCTAAAATTAATAACTAGATCAATTGTAAGATTTTAGACTGTTACAATTCTATATGTTCTAGAAGTTCCTGTGTGGGATCCGCGATGGCTCGGTGAGTAAGACGCTGGCTCACTAACCAGAAGGTCACTCCTAATGTTAGCAGAGAAAGTTCCTTATAATTTTCTGAAGCAGTTTCCCCTTGTCAGTGGTGCAGGGCAGATGGCCTGACAAGGAGAGTGTCTATTCATGCGGAGGGGACGGAAAACCCGGATCCCATGTACTAAAAGCATGAACGTAAAAGAATCCGTGACAGTTTGAATTCGATAAATGAGTAGGCCGTACCGCTGTCAATGCAAAATTTCCCACAAAGCACACTGCATGGCGTATGCCCATCTGCATCAGCCCACTAGGTTCAGAACAGTAGAGGATTAAACCCCACGTTATTTCATTTCATTTACTGTGTACAAATTAATAGTGTGGTGGCGGTATTTAACTGTTAAAATTTATATTAGAATATTTCAGATTATATTCTATTAAAGGTGTGTTATGTAAGCGCTAAATCTGCCTATTGTAGGTCTTTATTTTAGCTTCATATGTCATATAAACTATTATTTAGACATTTATTCACATGACAAGACTATAATCAGTTCTCTAGATCATCAGATGGCAGAGATTTTAATGGATTAAGCCACAGTTGCCATTTGATGAGTTATATTGCTTGATTAATTTATTTATTGTTTTATTTACCATTGTTTTATTTTTTATATTGTAAATTATTACAACAATACTTGTTTATTGATTTCAACAATTTAAGTGATTAGAAGTAATTTCATATATGTGATTGTAAATTGATATCCAAGCCTTATAGGTCAATCTGACTTAGTAGCATTAGGTACTAGTTGGTTATCTGTGGTCCTTTGATTGTATGAAGGCCTTTATGAATTTCCAGTATTTAAGATTGAAGAATTATTCCAGATTCTTGTAATATCTGAAGGACCATTACCTGTCACAATTTAATCAGATATGAATTTATCTGGTGGGACTAAAAACAGAATTTCTTTGTACAAATTAGAGGTAGCAAGCAGTGAACATTTTAAGAGTTACTCAGATATGACTTGATCTGGTGGGACTCAAAACTGAGTTCCTGGGTACAAATTAGTAGTGGCATCTAGTAAACTTTTACTCATATATGCTGTGTTGAGCGTGTCTAAAAATAGAGTTCTTTTGAACAAATTAGTTGTGACGGCTAGTAAACTTTCTAGAATTTACTCAGATATGACTTGTTGATCTGGTGGGACTAAAAACTGAGGTCCTGTACATGTACAGATTATTAGTAGTGCCACTGAAATACCTTTGGCAGATGAAATTTAAAGAAGAGTATAGGGGAAATTTCTCTCTCTTGTAGTAAAGTTTTATTAGACTCTGGGCCCTGGTAACGTGGATGTTCACTATACAACCAATGTGAGAGTGGTGGCCAGATTTCAAAGCCTTGTCAATATGACTCTGTGTATATTGTATTGTTTTTTTGTATAATTTCAGCTTAAAGGTGAATAAAGAGATTAAATAAAAAAAAACAGCAAAAATGTTTCATGCAGTCAAAACTTCACAAAAATTAACTGCCTATAGAAATAGTAGTGTTTTGTGTTATAATATTCCATCCTTAAATCAGACTAAATCAAATTTACAAACAAATAAAAACAGTTTATATACATCATCAGTATTAAATCAAAATGCCTTACATAGAAATGATTTATTAACTGCTAACCGTGTTGTGGTTAAACTAGGCAGTGCTGTGATTACAAGAGAAGATGAATGTGGAATTGCTCTTGGACGTTTGGCATCCATTGTAGAACAGGTTTGTTATTTAACATAATCCATATAAGACATATAGAAGTAGATTTCACAAATTAAATACACTTATATGGGTATACTACTTCTGAATTTATTAACATGCTACTTTTCGATACACATACAGCGACTTAAAGGACAATATTGGTGCCAGTCATTATCACATATGTGATAGAACTTGTTAAACACGTTCCAAATATTATTTTATCACAGAGATCATTGCTACGATAGATGAATAATCAATGTTTCAACAATAGGAAGTGACGAACGCAAAAGGAAAACACAAGTTATCCCTCTATATAACTGCCTGAAGTGACGGGTGATAACAGATACATGGGCGAATTTCTGCTCACTAAAAATTCCTTCGAAGACCAAAAGTTGTTATATGAGACTGTAAGAGTATATCTGACAATTCAAAAAAGTAATTGCATGTCATTAGATAAGAGAACACGAGAAAAATAGAAACAGTCCGTACATTCACGGGTGTTTATTCATTCTATACTTATAAAAACATGGTAATGCACAGACTTTTTCTATTTTTCTTTCATGTTCTCTTATCTAGTGAGAGTCAATTTTGTTTATGAATTGTCAGATATCCTTTCACAGTCCCATACAACAACTTTTTGTCTTTGAAGGAATTATTAGTGAGCAGAAATTCGCCCATGTATCTGTTATCACCCGTCACTTCATTCAGTTATATAAAGGGATAACTTGTGTTTTCCCATTGCGTTCGTCACTTCCTATTGTTGAAACATTGATTACTCATCTATCGTAGCAATAATCTCTTTGATAAAATAATATTTGGAACGTGTTTAACCAGTTCTATCACATATGTGATAATAACTGGCACCAATATTGTCCTTTAAAAAGAAATTGCTGCCCTCTTGAGATTTATAATCAGAACATTGAACAGTGATTATCAAGAAGTATTAAACAGGCCACAAGTTAAATAATAATAGAAATAACACCCACAAAACCAAAATCGAGTTCAAAATCATGTTATCAAATGTTCTATTCTAAAAGTTTTTGTACATTTTCAGGTGTCTCAGCTTCAAAATCAGGGTAAAGATATGTTGATGGTTACTAGCGGCGCCGTTGCTTTTGGTAAACAAAAATTACGTCAAGAAATTATTATGTCTATGAGTATGAGACAAACTATCAGCCAACGAGAATCAAAGGTAACTCTTCAGCTACAGAATATTTATATACATCTGGACAGTAGCCATAACCCCTATCAAGGCTTCCTATTCAAATATGCAATTTTTTTAATGTGAATCAGCAAGAGTTTTTTTTATTTTTTTTGTTATGTTTACCTATCCTGGTTTTATAAATAGACCATTAAAATGTTTTGGTGCTCCTCGAGAGATTAAGCTTGAATTATCACTACATCACTGACAATGAGACATGCATTTGTGAGGTTGTCTCTGGTAATTAATAGGGGGGTTGGATGGCTGAATGGTTAGCATGGTTTCGAATCCCCGGTTGTAAGTGACAAGGAGTAGGGTCGCCTGTCCAACCTCGTGGGTTTTCTCCGGGTCCTCCGGTTTCCCCCCACTGCTAAAGACCCCTACGCACAAGGGAATTATTGAAATAAAATTAAACCATATTTTAGTCCCGAAATGACCTAGATTGTGTCGAGTGGACATTAAACCCCATTTCTCTCTCTCTCTCTCTCTCTCTCTGGTAATTAGTGTATCTTTATCCTCTAGGGCCATCCATTATTAGAACCTAGAGCATGTGCAGCTGTTGGACAGAGTGGTCTAATGTCTCTATATGAAGCTATGTTTTTACAGTATGGTATACGAACAGCTCAGGTAAATATTAGGGCATTTTTTTATCTTAGTTCGAGAAATATCTATGCTTTAACACTGTAGACAATACCCAAATGAATTGTGTTTAACTCCTACACTTTTGAAGTAAAATAAATAATTCAATCAATGCCCATCTTTCAATGAATAGTTGAATAATCTGTCTTTACTAAAGTGTATCTTTTAGTTTTTCAACATATTGATGCTCTAATAAATGCATAGAGTATAACAATATTATTGTTAATATAGGCTAGTCCAATTACTGGGCACAATGGTAGATCTGTTCTGGTGGGTTATCTTCCTCTGTGGTTAAGGGAGGGGTTCTCCTGATAGATTTCCAAAATTTGAAGGTCAATAAATGCTATTCTTGAGCTATATTGGAACTAAGCACACAAAGGATAATAAGTTGCCAATTAGGCCATCTTGAATTCAGCTCTTGGCCCTCACAATCTCATGTCAGTCATTTACCAACTCTTACCACCCCCTTTGACCGAGAGTCAACTTTTTAACAGGCCATATTGTGACTGCAGCTTCCATTATAATCTGTCTCTAATTGATCATATATTTGTTGATGGCAACAGTCAATGTTTATTTTTTATTTTAAGGTTCTTTTGACAAAACCAGATTTTTACAATGAATTCACAAGAAAGAACTTACACAGTACATTAAATGAATTGCTCAAGTTAAATATTATTCCAATATTAAATGCTAATGATGCAGTAGCTCCTCCACCAGAATCTGATAAAGATTTAGCAGGGGTAAGTAATGGGTTTTTCATCCCCTCCGAATGACTAGACACTGTCCTTGTCAGGCCCTCTACCACGCACCACTGAAGCATGATTATTTTAATTGATTTTTTGCCCTTGTTATGTTTTGTTTATTCATCATTTGGGAGTAACGATTTAAAATGTTTTTGCATTCTACATTTATTTAAAAATACATTATGTAAGATTTAGATAAAGAGCTAGCCATTCTTGCTATAATAGTTCGAAAATAGATAATGTAAAATGAATAATTTGAAAATTTCATTCAAATTACTCTATTGCAAGCGAAGATATTAGCCTTTGAAGGTTTGAATTTTCAACCACGGTACTGGTTGTTCAAAGCTATGTCTCGCTCTTCCATTTTTAGCTTAAATCAAAATATGGCTGAACTGTTCTAATCTATTTCATATTGGAGAAATCCGTTGCCATCAAAAGTTGATTATGGCCTGGATAAGTTAATTAATGTCTCTGCAATAGGCAGATTTGGCTCTTGCATAATGTATGTTTAAATAAAGTATTTAATTTACATAAAACTAAATAGTATATAAAAATACTTTAGTTTTATGTAAATTGATTTTTTTTTTAATTTTCTCCACAACTTAGCTAACAATAGAAAAATTCATCACTTATAATTCTAACATATTGAGTAGCTTTAGTCAATAGAAACCTATTGCTTATGCTAATGTATTTTACAGTAAAAAAGGCTAATGTTCATCTTTTAAAGATACATTATGGGAGATTCGATAACGAGTTGGCAGTTCTCACTATAATAATTCAAAACTAGATAACGTAAAGGCAATTTGTTGAAAATTTCATTCAAATTGATCCACTATGAACTGAGAACTAAGCGAATAAAATATCTGCCTAGCCTCGGTCATCATTACTAAAGTCAGTACGTTAAACAGCATAGTCTCGATTATCCATTTAATCGTTTAATCGAGAAGGAAAGTTATGCAGTAAATCGGATCACAACCCACTTAAGATCGCAGGCTAGCGAAGCCATGTAGAATGGATTAGGGTCTGGATAAGTTAATTAATGTCTAATTAATAATTTAGATAACATTTCAGGACTAAAGAAAGACCTGCAACAGACAGATTTAGCTCTTGCATAATGTATGTTTAAATTCCATATTCAGCATACTGGAATGTAGGAAGCTGTAAAGTTCATAATTCAAGATATAACTTAATCATCTACCATATAAGGCTTGATGTGTCATTTAGTGATATATGGATCCCTGTGAAAGTTTAATAGGAATATCAGCCCAAGAATGGTTCAATTTCATCGATCTATGCCGCCTGAGTGTAACATTCCGCCGCAATCTTTTCTTGATAGCAGACAAACCTAATGGGTCCAGTTTAAATCCGATTGAATTCCAGTCGGGAAATTATCTAGCTATTGTATTTTGATTTTGTTTTCTTAATTTAAAGGTTAAATAACCAATCTGAATTCTGAGTACATATTTAGCATGCACTATGCCATGATAAATTTGATACGTTAGCGAAAATGTAAATGTTGCATCAAGCCTTTAACTGCATGTGCAGAAGATGAGCTGTTCCGAAGCCTTAACATGTTTGTAGGGACAGTTTTCATTATTCCTCCATCCATAATCAGATCATCAGGCCCCGGTTTTACAAAGCATTCTCAGACTTAAATTTGCACATAGTTTCTTATTGATGTAGTTGATACATTAAAACAACAACAGTTTTATAAAGGACTATATTTTATTTAAAATTAGGCGAACAATTTTGAGTAAATTCTTAACTTAAGTCGGAGAATATTTTGTGAAACCGAGCCCTGTCAAATTAATTTTCTTATGCCTTGTTTCAAAATATGTATTCTGCTTTCAGTTGGAATCTTATAAAATTCATGCTGATGAAAAATACAAAAAGGGTGTATGTATAAAAGTATATGTGTGACCTATCGAACTGTCCCTACAGATCTAGACCTGGGACCATATTTATAATAACCTTAACTAAAATAAAATACATTCTTTTAATTGGTTAATAGTTAAACATATATTACCTCTCCACCACTGAAAATGTAGTATTTCATTCTTAACCAATAAAAAAGATGTACTTATCCTTTAAATATTTTAGTTAAGGATCTCATGAATATGTCCCTTTTGATCTTTATTTCACACCATCTATCAAACATGTGCCTTAGTTCTGACATGAGAAATTAAGGCCTTGGACAATTGGCCAAAATCAAGATTTATATCGGAAATTTGAGGCACATGACAAGCTTGATTTAGATTTTGCTCGCTCTCTGCCTCTCCATGTATTTTGCTAGTTTTCACTTTTAGTCTTGTCTTTACCTATAGTTGTAGTAAGTCTGAAGTAACGCTAATGGTTATCACTAAAACTTGAAATTGTTAAAAGAGAAATGTTTAATGTAAATCTTCAAAAATATCATATCCCAATATTTAGGGGGAGGGGGTGGGGGAGTTAAAGCTTCTCTCTTGAGTAAATTCCACTGTTCCTGATGCCCCATTACAGGTTTTAGTGATAAACTAATGTTTATAATTCTTTATGTTTCTAATAATTTTCTCAAATAAAACCATAGTAAAATTGAATAAAACAACAAATATTTCTATGACTATTCACTTTAAACAAGATTGCTCCTATTGATTGTTTTATGATCACTCAAATGCAAATTTAATGTGTCAAGGGAAACAACTCTATATAATAACATAGCATTTTTTTGAGCATTTCTCGTCATCTTGCAAAGTACTCTATGAATTAACAAGTTCTTATAGTTTAGTAATTCATATTAATTAACTGCTATTATATATCACTAAAGTAATGAAAAGTAACAATTAATACTTTATAGTTGTGCCATATAAAAAAATGTTCCGGTTCTCAGATAAAACATTATATTATTTCAAAAAAAATAAAAACATTATTATTAATTACTTAATTACACATGTAGATATTTTATGTATAAAAAGAAATAGAAACCTCCCTCCTGTATCATATTTTCTTGAAGGATTATCTAAGAACCTCAATATTATTTTGTATGGCCTTTACCGTATAGATGAATAATTCCTCACATTTCAATTTTTCTTCCAACAGCATGGCACTCACTCACCTCATACACTTTTGTTTAAGTACAACAATTACCATGTTAAAATCTGAACAATCTTTTCATAAGAAATATAACTGTTTATTTTATTTCTATTCTGCTTTCAAGAAAATAAATTGTACAGCATATTTTGCTTGATTAAGAGTTTCAAGTATTCTGAATTTATGTTTTTAAATTTCTTGGCCTGCATATGTCATTGCCAATATTAGCCTGACAATTATTGACAGAATAAGCTCAAATGAGTAACCTGGACCCTGTTTCTCGAAATCTTAACTAAAGATAAATTCCAAATTTTAGTGCATACTTCAATTTTGATTGGCTAAGCACTAAAATCAACCTAATATTAGCCAATTAAATTACAAAAATTTGAATTTTATCTTAGTTAAAATTTCGTGAAACAGGCCCCAGCTTTAATAAAGTCAAACATTATTGTTTTTGGCACTGGTTTTCGTGTTTGTTTTATATAGTAACAGTTATCAAATATAATTAGAAGATTGAACATCAGTTGAATATATCTTTAATTAACTCAGCTCTTAGTATTATATGCTTAACAATTAGAATGTATTTAACATACCATCTGATAAAAATACAGATCTATATTTCATTTCGTTTTATTAGACTTTCGATGGCCTCCACTACCTGAAGATCTGAGGTAGTGAGAGGTTCTGTCAATGGTCATATGAGAGGCTTTTGACCCTATGACGTCAGTCATTCGATTAACCGATCAGTGTTGGTGTTTGGGGTTTTTTTATCGTTGCGAATGTTTACCCACAGTTCCATGCTAAGAACCCGATCCAACAGGCCATTTGATTGGCTAATCCCTCACATCAATGGGCTATTTAACAACTCTTCCAGATCCTATCATCCTAGTATAGTGAAATAAGTAAAACAAAATTGTGAACTATAAAAAACGAATCGAAATAGTATTTGTGTTTTAATCAGATTGTTAACTATACTTATATTAATTACTTATATAATATATATCTGCTGCTTACCTTTATAATGTCATATATTAGATTGATACTTAATTTATTGGCTGTTCTATCGCTCCATACATCTGTCACTTTCCAGTCCTAGAAGGCTGTCTGCCACCCACTTTAATGATTGTCCATGAAAATGATCACAAATGGTTGTTTATTTTCAGGTTATAAGTGTAAAAGATAATGATAGTTTAGCAGCTCGATTAGCTGTGGAGGTCGATGCTGATTTACTGGTTATCATGTCTGATGTTAATGGATTATATAATGTCCCACCAGGACAACCCGGATCAAGATTACTCCACACATATTGTCCAGATAGTGATGTGGATCAAATCGTATTTGGAGAGAAATCTAGAGTTGGTTTGGGTGGAATGGAATCAAAGGTGAGTCTTATAATAGACACCAAATTTCTAATAATATGAAGATGTCGTAGGAATTTAAATTATTTGATAATTGTTAACCAGTATTTTTATACGGAACTAAATGGTAGCCCTGCTTTAATTCAAATATTTTCTTCATTAGTCCAGTCGGAAGAGAAAAAAAGGACGTTAAACCCTATTTCATTTAATTCAGATGTACGGTATATCAGACATCTAGATTTCAGTCAGGAGTCCAGGACTATCTTAAGCCTAACCAATTATTTCCTATTAGCACCAGTTAGCACATACTTAATCTATGGCCATAAACATTGATGTCCAAAATGGAATATCACATGTCAAGTCATCATGATAACATAACTGTTGGTGTCCAAAATGTAATACCACACAACAATTTATCATGATATCACAAACGCTGATGTCCAAAATGGAATACCATCTGTCGATTCATCATGATAACATAAACGTCAATATCCAAAATGGAATACCACCTGTGGATTCATCATGATAATATAAACATTGATGTCCAAAATGGAATATCACATGTCAATTCATCATCATGATAGCATAAACATCAATGTCCAAAATAGAATACCACCTGTGGATTCATCATGATAATATAAACATTGATGTCCAAAATGGAATACCATATGTCAATTCATCATCATGATAGCATAAACATCAATGTCCAAAATGGAATACCACCCATCAATTCATCATGATAACATAAACATTGATGTCCAAAATGTCATACCATACTTCAATTCATAATGGCAGTAAGATCAATAGAAACCAATGTAGTAAACTTTAAATGACAATACCTTATTTTAATACTTTTGATGGTGTATTGTCTTCTCTTCCCAATGCTAAAGACCCCTGTTCACAGACAAGTTACTGAATTAAAGGTGTTAGGCTGGTAAATCTACAGCTGGATAAAGTGGTACGTGGAACAAATTGCAACAAAAGTTTTTTTGATTTCTATTGACATGCTGGTAGCGATTTCCTATCTGTTCGTAATACATTTATGGTATCTAAACCCAGTAGATTTGGAGTTCTAAATTTTGGTAGATAGCTGCCATCTTGGATTTGACTACGCCCCCCCCCCCCCCTGTCCTTATTTGGACTCCGATTTTGGTAAACTTCCTTTTTTCTTACTTAGGACATCATAATGAGTCAATAGAAATCAAAAAACCTTTTGTTCCAATTTGTTCTACATCAAATGTTAGTTTGACCAGCCAATATATGTTAGTTCTAAATAACTTTTTTGGGGGTGTTTTTATCCGACAAATGAAACCATTTCTCTGTGTCTGTAACTATTCTGACACAGTGGTGCTTTAATATACTGGTTAATAAATTTTATAGGTTGTAGCTGCTACATGGGCGTTAAAACATGGTGTATCATGTGTTATATGTAATGGATGTGAAGATAATGCTATAGTTAATATCAGTCAAGGGAAGAAAGTTGGAACATTTTTTACATCTCAACCATCAACTGGTACACCAGTAGAAGTACAGGCATTACAAGGTCAGTTCACGGTCATCATATTTACTCTTTTCATACTTTTATACATACTCGTATACCTATATCCATTTATAACATTAGTTTATGACCATTCAACCATCAAATCACTTCATGTCAGTTTTACTTGGTACAAGCACATTATGTATACAGTCAGAAGTAGCTTTTTCATTTAGTGATGTCTTGACCAAAGATATTCTAAAATATATGTGAACCACTCACATCCACATTTATGACTAAAGCCAAACTTAATTGGATTGTGGTCCAAATTGATACCAAATAGGTAGAGGTTTAAATAGTTTTAAAATTAGAATTCCTAAACTGACATATGTAAAATGGGTGGGGGAGGACTTTCCTGTCAGTTCCTACCAAACAGTCTACTCAAACAGTCTTAGAAAATTTTCTTTAAATATTCACAAAAAAACAAAACTCTGAACCATAGTTTTTATTTTAGTCGAAACATTAACCTATTCCACAAAATAAACTTTCTAGCAATATTAGTTTTTTGATTACTAAGACAATAGATCCACCAAAAATCTATTCATTACACCAATCTTTATGTTCAAATCAAACAAATTGAATGTAATATATTATAGCTCGAGAAGGAGGAAGATTACTTCAGGCATTAAGTGGTAAAGAAAGAGCAGCAATTGTCCATCGATTGGCTGATTTATTGATAGAGAGAAAGATTGACATATTGACAGCCAATCAGCAGGATGTTAGCTCCGCCTATGCAGCAGGTATAGTAGTTCATTAAAGAGAAAATTAAAACATCATCTCATACATTATATATACAACCAATCAATACAATTAAAACAGAATGTCAAGATTTGTGTTGCAGATTCCCATTTGTCGATTTTATGCTAACTATAATACACTTAATCTGTGTGATCTCGGCCTCTAAGTGGTATCAAATGAGCAATAACATTGACCTCCAATCCATTCCAAATTACTGGTAAGTCCCATGATTGGGTTTCAGACAACATAAGAACCTTCAGGCCATGGGTTCACCCAGATTTCAAAATAATAGAACATATTCCCTAAATCGTTCCTAGAACATTGATGAAATGAAAAGTCTTGGATCTGAAATCTTTTGGAATGTTTTAGGAATTTATTTGATTTCACAATTCTGCAAATGAAATCATTTCTTCATATCCTTTAGGATTAACTGGTCCAATGGTGGCTCGTCTTTTTCTGAATGAGAAGAAACTTCAAACTCTAGCAGACGGTTTAAGACAGATAGCAGATGATGCTCTAAGCGCTGTTGGTCGGGTTATAAAGAGAACACAGATATCAAAAGGGATGGAACTACGACAGATAACTGTACCTATCGGTGTATTAATGGTCATTTTTGAATCCAGACCAGATGCGCTTCCTCAGGTAGATTCAAACGATAAAATAGTTCAGAAAAACATGTCTGAATCCAATGTGCACAATCTGAAGCATTTTGTCAGGTCTAAAATACATCTACCACTCCCTCGCTGTATGCATGTATGAATAAAACCCCGCTAAAACGGTCCAATTTTATGCCAAATAGGAATAGATTTAAACAATTTTAATATTAGATCTCTAAAACCTTTACATCTAAAAGGATAGGGAGGAGGAAAACCCCATGAACTTATAAAGCCCTATCCAGGAAATAGAAGCCACATCTGACTGCTCACCATCCAGATCCGACCCATTAAAATATTCTTAATCTTTAACTTTGTATTTCAGGTGGCAGCTCTAGCTATATGTAGTGGTAATGGTCTGTTATTAAAGGGTGGTAAGGAAGCTTCCATTACTAATAAAATATTACACGGACTGGTGGAAGAGGCTTTAGGAATGTTTGTTCCAAAGGAAACCATCTCGTTGGTATGTTACATTAATCTAATAGCATTTATCTAACAAATACACTAAAAGTCACATCTTATGTCCACTAAGAGAAAGTAAAATGTGTGCATCAATCCTGAAAAAACTAAAGTATTTTGAACATTGACTGCATGATAAACAGGTTTACAGCCAAAAATCTTAGATAGATGTTTTTCATGATGAAACTTTCATCAATCCATCTTCTGCACTTAAAATTACAAATAATAAATATTGTAAATTCTGTATGTATACTTTATTATGTTTAGGTGAGTCGCCGTGAAGATATACAAGATTTATTACATATGTCAGATGATATAGATTTAGTTATACCTCGAGGTTCTAGTGAACTTGTTAAAACTATACAAGAAGCTAGTAAAGGTTAGTTACAGTAAATTAATTATATTTCTATACAACATAAGCAGGAATATAATGTCCATTGCTGAGCTTTTGAGTAATTATCTTGTCTGGCTGATATTGCAAATGTCTAGCTAACAAATCTACCTTTCAGTATATTTATAAGTCAAGTATTTTAGTTGGTTGAAATTAATTAGTAATGCAAACAATTCAATTTATATTTTATACGAATAGTTCAAAATTCCACAGGGTATCCACTGATTAAAGTGGATTTAAAGATACATTATGGGAGATTAGATAAAGAGCTGACCGTTCTCACAATAATAGTAAAAAACTAGGTAATGTAAAGGGAATTTGCTGAAAATTTCTGTCAAATTGATCCACTCTGAACCGAGATTTTAGCGATTGAATTTTTGGCCTAGCCTCGATCATCAATACTAAAGTCGGTACGATAAAAAACGTTGAGCAGCAAATCAGATCCTAATCGAGTAAATATCACAGGCTAGCGGTAACATCGAGAATTGATTATGGCCTGGATATGTTAATTTTTGTCTAATTAATAATTTAGTTACATTTCAGGCCTAAAGAAAGACCTGCAATAGGCAGATTTAGCTCTTGCATAATGTATGTTTAAGTGTAAAATAGCCAAAATTAAGTGTGAAATAGCCCAAATACGTTTTTTGAAATGATCACTAAATTTGCTCATTGAGGTTGCATACATAATTAGACATACATTATTATGCGTTTCTGTAAAAATCAATCGTCAACCGTGTCTTTCACAAGTCTAAATCAGACATGCAAATTTGGATGAGTTTTAATTGATAAATATCTGTGTTATGTGTATTGTAGGTATTCCAGTATTGGGGCATAGTGAAGGTGTTTGTCATGTGTATGTTGATGAACGTGTCAATCCAGAGATGGCCTTGAGGATCGGTTAGTAACATATTAACCAAATCGCTATTTTCTTCATTTCTACTAAAAACAATTTCTGGATTTACGCACTTGATAAGCTTTCCAGAAAAACAACTCATTTGGTTGAATTTATATTTTGACTTCCTGTGCTACCTAGTATTAACTATCCTGGGATGTGCTCATATGATACAGTATGATCACATTCTACATGCCATATATATGTGCTTGATTTGTTGATTATCAGCAGAGGATTGAGTCTAGATGATTAGCCCGGTAGCCAGCCGAAAAAATGATTTGCACCCAGTCTCATATTATTTTTTATGTTCTGACATCTGTTGTTGTTGTTGTTGTTCTTAGCGTTTAACGTCCGCTTCCACCGAAGGTGATATCGCAGACAAGTTCATTTTAATGATCTTAGCGCACGCGCAGGGGTCTTTGCTGTGGGAGGAAACCGGAGTACCCGGAGTAAACCCACGAAGTTGAGAAGGCGCCCCTATCTCCAAGCCACATACACTCACACCTGGGATCGAAACCACAGCCGCAAGCCAGAGGTGACCGGCCAACTAGAGGTCGAAGCGTGACACTCTAGACCACTAGGCCATCCCAACCCCCCTTCTGACATCTATCTTGCCCTATATTTTGTACTGACTTGCTCAATGTCCCACTGTCGTGGGGTCCCTGTCTTGTCACTATGTTCATTGTTCAGAGTTTGCTAGAGAATGATTTTCTGAGCTAGAAAACGCGTTTGCGGCCGTCTAATTTTCAAAATTTTCCAGGGGAGGAGCAGTGACGGATCATGGCATGGGCAACAGAGGCAAATGCCTTGGGGCTCGGCAATTTGGTATTTCGTAGAAAAAAAATATGAAGTCCCATTTCCCAAAAATCGTGAAAATTAGTGGCCATTTTTCGATGAATTTTGAAATTATTAGGCAGGGGGGGGCACCGATTCCATGTTGGGTTGGTTAGCAGCGGGAAGTTGATATCAGAAATATTTCCATAACAGGTAGCGGTCTTGTTAATTGTCCAATATTTTCATCAGGCCCCCGTTTCTCACTCAACCAGCTCGCTTGACAAGAATTATCGAACCAATGTCATTGGGCCCAGGCTGACAGTGGGACACCCTTCCTACTGGCCCCCTCTCTGTGATAGTTTTTCTGCTTAGAATTAAGTATTAAATTTCAAAAAATTTCTCGGGTGGGGGGGTGGGAAGGACCCCTGAGCCCCTAAACCCCGAGAGGAGAGACACCACCTAGGCGACCTCATGATCCGTGACTAGGGAGGACCCCGGTACCTCCCTTCGTCCGGTCAGAGAAAACTCCCTGCCCCCACCCCTCTAAAAAGTTCACTGACACCACCCCCCCCCCACCCCCCGCAGCCAAGAGGCTGGCTACGGGCCTGTAGATGATCCATTTTAAATCTTGGGCAATAATCCAATTTGCTTTCTTTTTAAATATCACTACTAACGATTCTCAGTTGAAGATCAACCGATAAGAGGCACAGTATAAAATATATATAATTTATTTGGTTATTTTTAATTTTTTTTTCAGTAAAAGATTCTAAATGTGATTACCCTGCAGCATGTAATGCCATGGAAACATTATTATTACATAAATCTCATATATATACTCCATTGTTTGACAGTATCTGTGATACACTCAAAGAAGCAAATGTAAGTTCTAACTTCACTCATCTGGATAATATGTTGTTAATGTTAATCACACTGGTGTCAGCACTGATGAACACAGTATCAGCAGTATAGGAATCTGGTAGGGTGCAATCCAGCAGATGTTGTTGAATAATTTCTCTTCGTCTAAACTTTATTTACAGGTTCAGCTGTACCAAGTGACTAAATACAGTCATGCTTTTCAGCTCAATTTGGGGGTTTTCTGTTTACCTTTTGCTATAGTCAATACTCAATAGCATACATTAAATACGTGCAATTTGATCAGTTATGGTCTAATATACAATATTTCTGTTTTCTAAAGGTCACGATACACTTGGGTCCAAGAATAGCTGAGGCCATTAAGTTTGGTCCACCAGAAGAGACAAATATGAAGAAAGAATATGGTGCCCTTGAATGTGCCGTAGAAATTGTTGATGGTGTTGATGATGCTATAAATCATATAAACCAATATGGCAGCTCTCATACTGATACCATAGTTACTGAAAATGGTTAGTAAATGTTTATAATCTCTCCTCAAATAGAGATATGTTTTCATCACTTACATGTCAAAACCACAGTCCTTTAACTCATGGTTGACGATGACAAAGTATGTAGCTCATTGGATAGGACAAAAAACTTACACTGCATAGAAGATGTGTGACACATTTTGACCAACTATAACCTTCAAGGGGGAATACCATAACTCACAGGACAAGATAAATAAAAAGGATTTAAGTTTGTAAATCAAACACGAAAATGTAACAGCATAACCTGTTTATCTTGTCTCAAAATTTCAAATCATAATATTAAACCATTTGGAAATAAACCTGTGATTTGCTTTAAAGATTTTATTAGTATTAGTGACTTGATAATCATGCTGATCTCTACATAGTTATCCAGACACTTACAAAATGGAGTTTTTGTCAACATAGAGCTTTAAAATACTTATACATCACTGTGCCAAAGAATGGCAATATCGTTAACCCCACATTAATAAGTTTTATTCATCAAATATATTTGTGAATGTTCCTTTAATATTATAATGATATTAAATGTTTTTATTACAGATGACCATGCTGAGAGATTTCTACAAATGGTTGATAGTGCCTGTGTGTTCCATAATTCTAGTACCAGATTTGCTGATGGTTATAGATTTGGATTAGGTAATTTATTTTCGTTTTTTATTACTTAAAAACTATAAGAAATACAGTAGAGGTAGAAGGTAGAAGATATGGAACTCTTCTGATTTCCAGGCAGGTCTAATTATTAAATCCCCCCAGCATTTTAGAGAAAACCGTTGAGTCCGGTTGACTATTTAAAATGTGTTCATCCATATGCCCATTCAGCAATATCAACAGTGGTAGATCATTTCCTGTCTTGGATTCAATAAAATTATCAAAACAATTTACTCAACATTTATAGGTCGGCACTGGCTTGATACATCGTCTGCAGAGGGTGCTGAATGTTGTGAATCTTTCAGTTTAACATGTCAATACTGAATGGAATTGAACTATTTTTCGGAACTGATATTCATTTTAGATATTCAACTTTCCCTATATTATAGATTGTAAGATGATGATCAGCGTGTAGATCTATTTAAAATATTTTAAAGATTTTTTTATTTATTCTTTAGGAGCGGAGGTTGGAATCAGTACATCTCGTATACATGCTAGAGGTCCTGTAGGTATGGAAGGTTTACTTACAACAAAATGGATTCTACACGGATCAGGTGAAACAGTTGCAGACTTCGCTGAAGGAAAACAGAAATACATACACGAAAAACTTTCAATTGCCACAGTGACACATAATGGAAACTCTGCAGTTTCTTCTAATTAATTTAGTGACAAAACAAATATTGACTGTTTATATACAAATATTATTGTATCGAACTTTGACAGAACATGATTCTGTATCATATATTGCAATTCATTCATTTCTGAATATATACAGGAAACACAATTAAGCATCGCTATGGTGATATATTAAATTGAAAACCCTACTTTCATTTCCCTCATAATGATGTATTAATCAATATAGTATAAATGGTGTTGGAATGTGTTCTGAGTTTAATCCAAAGTCACAAAATTCCATGTTTTAAGAAGATGCTTTTTGGAATATTCCTAATCAGTGTATAATGGTATGAATGGAAGAAGCATTTATTCAAAATATATTGTCGAAAACATTTAGAATACTGATGAGTAATTGAGAAATCCAAATAAAGTCGATACTGATATTTTCTCAAGAATAATAAATCCAATTTCCACTTTAAATCACATTGGATCATAAACTATAGAGAATAATATTTGTATGTGTTTAAATATATAAGCATATTTATATCATAATGCACATTATTTCACATTTGGTACTTACTTTCATTTTGTCTTGATCATATTGATATTTGATATTTCATTACTGTCAGAAAGCGCTTTAACGTCTGTCTTTCAAATGGTCTCATTAAACCTTATTATATTTATAATCTTGTATATTTTCCTTCCTTTGTTTATTATTTTTCTTAAACATAAACAAAAGATATACAATAAAGGTGCTATACTTATTTTATAAAGAACATAAAAATCTAAAACAGTCTATCTGTTTGACTGATGTATATCACAGAATGTTATTTCCTTTGTTGTTATTAGTTACATCTAAAATTGGAAGCTATGAATGTCAATGATAATGTTTTTGTGAGTGGATTTAAATTATGAATAACCCCCTAAAGCAAATCTATGTCTTTCCTTCTGTGGATGTGCACAGCATATCTATGCATGGTCCGTCATGATATTTATGGTCCTCAACAATTATTATGGTCCTGCATGAATATATTTATGACCCTTTATGATAATATTTATGACCCTTCATGATAATATTTATGATCATGTAAATATTAGTAATTATGATCCAAAATGAAAACATTTATGGTCATTAAAAATAAGAATAGTTTTGATCCTAAATGCAAATATTTATGATCCGAAATATAAAGATTTGTGGTCTTAATGGTCATATTTACCATGCTACATGATCATATTTGTAGTTCTAAAAGATAATATACTATTCAAAAAAAGTAGGGGATATTTGATTTTTAAGTGTTATTAAAGTCACCTAATGAAACTGACGAAGAAACAAATGACAAAATGAAATGAAGTTCACATTCATCGATTTATTCCAAATGATCGTTAGACTAAGTAAGGCACAGACTGACCATTATAAGGGTAAAATGATACCCGGGGTCAAACAGCAAAGTTACCACAGCATCACAACCAAGTCAGTAACGGGTAAATCCTCCTCTGTTTGCCAAACAAGCATTGATCCGACGTGGCATACTCCTAATGAGACATCTAAGGTCATTTTGGTCCAGATTGTCCCATTCCTGTTGCAACGCAGCAGCAAGTTCTTGGACATTGGCAGGACGTTGTTGACGTTGACGTAACCTCTGTCCAAGCATGTCCCAGACATGCTCGATGGGGGAGAGGTCGGGACTCAGTGCTGGCCAAGGTAATGTGGTGATGTTCTGTTGTTGGAGGTAACCTGTAACGATCCTGGCCCTGTGACATCTTGCGTTGTCATCCTGGAAGATAAAACGGCGGCCATGACGTCGTGCGAACGGCACAACATGGACTGCCAAGATGTTGTCCCGGTAGTACTGGCCTGTAACACGCCCTGCAACAACATGTAAAGCCGTTCTTCCAGCAACAGTGATGCCTCCCCACACCATAACAGAACCACCCCCAAATCGATCATGTCTGATGACGTTAACGTCTTGGAAGCACTCGTTTCGACGACGCCACACCCTCCTTCGTCTGTCCAAAAAATCAACAGTGAACCTTGACTCATCTGAAAACATCACATTGCTCCAGCGTCGATTATCCCAGTGTTGACGATCCCTACACCAACGACGTCTTGCCTGAATGTGATGATCTCTCAAACAAGGGATCACGCGAGGACGTCGGGCGCGAAGGTGACCCCTATGCAGTCGATTCCGAATCGTCTGGCCACTCACTCTCACACCAGTGTCTGTTTGAAGACGAGCGCTGATCTGATTTGCTGTGATGACACGATTTCTCAAGGTCAAGGTACGGATAAGTCGATCCTGGGCTTGAGTTGTCGTCCTTGGTCGACCTGAGCGTGGTCTGTCCTGTACAGATTGTGTATCACGGTATCTGGACCATAGCCTGCTTATGACAGACTGAGAAACATTCATCGTCCGCGCCACAACCGCCTGTGTTGTGCCGATCTGTAGCATGCCAAGGGCACGTAACCTTTCATTTTGGGTAAGCCGACGCATATCAAAATTTGTTTTCTGGTCACTAAAACAATTAAACTGATGTTTCCAACCTGGAATTCAATGCCACAATGACTGTAACATTCAAAGTCAGAGTCGTGCAAATCTTGGGTTGGACCCCCATGATGATCCCAAGCATCACCTGCATTCCATGCGGTAGCTATTGGTGCGTTTGGACGTCACATGTAACTGGAAATGTTTCTTCTGTTAGGTTCTATAGTGACTTTTTTCGTAGTCATTTGCATATTTTAGTATTATGCCCCCAAAATCAAATATCCCCTACTTTTTTTGAATAGTATATTATATAAAGTTAAATATATCTACCTAATCTACTATTGTTCACATTGTTGTGATAAGAATAAATATTTTAAACATGAATTGTACATACCATATATTTTTCAGTATTATTATTACATGTATTCTGTTGTTATGCCTATTGTTCATCATTTATAACAATTCCTTGTCCTCTTTATTTTTTTTCTAATCTGTGATACACAATGATATACATGTATAAGGAATTAAAACTGAGCTGAATAGAAACATCTTTTTGTTCCTAGAAATAAGTTGAGTTTTTTATTTGTTATTTTCCTTATAATACCATATATGTCACCAGGCAATATTGCCATTATACCATCCATGTGACAGGGCAATATAAACATTATACCATTCATGTGACAGGGCAATATAATTATTATACCATACATGTGATGGGGTAATATTACCATTATACCATAGATGTGTCCCCCCTCCCCCATTGTCAGTGGTGCAGGACAGAGGGCCTGGCAAGGGAAAAGTCAGGGCCGGCGGAAGCAAGTCTTGATTGGGGGGGCTTCCATCCTAGGTCCTTATACGATAGGCGTGGGTCCAGAAGCCGCTATAACCAGGAGAAAAGAGTACTTGCGGGCCTGAAAGTTATAGTCGTTCGGAGAGGACAGAAAACCGAAATTCCATGTACACATTGGCATGAATGTAAAAGAACCCTTGGAAGTTGGAATTCGATATAAGAGTAGGCCGTAGTGCCACTGTCTTGGCAAAATTTCCCTAATAGCACACTGTATAGTGTATGCTCATTTCATTAGCCCAATCAGAGCAGGACAGTCGGACATTAATCCCATTTCTTTCCACCATAGATGTGACGGCAATATAATCATTATATCATGTGACAAGAAAAATTTCTTACTTCACCTTTCTTGACCAATAGAATCTTCATTAAACCGGAGCTGTGAAATAGTATTAGGTTTCTACACCCCGATATTGGGGAAATATTGTTTTTCTGTATCTTAAAAAAACAAAAAAAAATGAGAATAGATATACATAGTATAAATATTTACATGGAAATATAATATAAAATATAATAATAAATAAAAATCTTGATAATAATTTTGATAAAGATGGGTAGAGACAATGTAGTTCTTATGTGCATGCCATGAAATAAAACTAATTGTTTTTGCTATTTTGGGTGCGTTAAATAAATTTTCTAAAGAATAGAGTAGATTATATTGGATATATATGGACGGTATGATCGACCTCAATTGACATATCTTTTATGACGATTCGTAACCTGTGGGCGGAGGTTACAGGTGAGAACCTAACTAACTAACCCATGTAAATGGAAATAAGGGAGATAATTCCTCCTGTCCTATTGATAGTCTGCCAGTACCAAATCCAGGAGTGTGTGGCTGTCCTCCAATTTCATTTTGAAATTTAACTTTTGCAATTCTTGTGTCATAAGCCCTGTTTACACTTGGCTGCGATAAGCGTGCCGTTCTCGGCATGGTACCGACCGCGATTAATTTCAAGAAATTGACCCGTTTACCTTACTCTAAAATAACCGGTCTCTGAACCGTGCGAGACACGTCAAATGTGACAATCACAGAAAAATATGATTTCAGTTCCTACAGAAAAAAAACATGCCATGCCTGGCACCTTAAAATTTGCAATGTAATCAGGGGTTATATTCTAAAGCTAGTAGTTTTTCAAAAATTTGAGTTTGATTAGTGGGGAATCTACTCAGGCGATTTGCCAAAAATACTTTCGGTACCGAACTGCTGATATATGCAATTGAGCCATACAGCTATGTTTCAATATACAACTACTATTTATAGTGAGATTAACAGTAGACACTGTTCTTATAATACATCTTAAAATTACCAAAAAGTTGGTTATCTCCCTTTAGTCTTCAGATCATTGCAGAAACCCAGCTGTGCATTATATCTTCTCGCATAACCCTGACCTGGTTTGGTGGGGACTGCTCTGACACCATGTATTAACGATAATTATATCACCAACTGAATCACAAGTCTTGTTCATCAGCATTTATTTTCTCCATAAGAACATTTTCATCCCACCCCTTGAAAATAACATGTGCCCACCAGCACCCCCCCCCCCACTCTGACAATATTTTGCCTCCTTTATTGACCCCTTTTCACACAAACAGGTAGAAATGTACCCACCCTGTGCCTCTTCATTCCTTACATGCATAATGAAATAAAAATTTTAGGGTTTTCGTAATTTTATTTTATCAGTAATGAATATGACATAATATACATAATGTTAAATGAGTATGAAATGCATACCAATATAAATATTGACAAAAATGAAATCCATTGCACGATGATGATATATTTACAAGATGATTTGATAGTTTAAAGTCAATCACGACTAATTGTCTATATGATAAAAATGATAGAACAACTTAATGTCTTAAACTAACAAATAGAACGTCTCAGATACTGAAACAATTCTCTAACAATCCAAAACAAGCACTTGAAACTTCAACCATTGTTCAGAGAGCACAAATGAGATGATTTTACTAATAATGTTAATGATATACCCGTCGCAATTAAATCCATGTCCGTTATTTCACATGTCCAGATTCATAAAACGTTCACTTTTCTTTCTTCCGATTAAAAGTTAGTTTATTTCTTTGCTGCCTTTTTGGGTGTTTTCTTGGCGGCTTTCTTAGCTTTTGGCTTAGCGGCTTTAGGTTTAGCGGCCTTCTTTGCTTTAGCAGGAGATTTCTTGGCAGCTTTTGGTTTTTTCACTTTTTTAGGTGATTTAGCTTTCTTTTCTGCTGCTGGTTTCTTTGCTTTGACTTTCTTTGGGCTTTTAGCTTTTGTGGCCTTAGCAGCGGCTGGCTTCTTCTTGGCGACTTTGGCTTTTGGTTTCTTCTCAGCTTTGTTGGAATCACCAAGTCTGAAAGATCCAGAAGCACCAGTTCCTTTGGATTGCTTCAATTTACCATTTTTAACTCCAGCTTTCAAGGCTAGTTTCAGATGATTGTTGACAGTTTTCTCTTCTTTGCCAACGTTGAAATTACGCACGATGTATTTCAAGATGGCTTGTCTTGATGAACCACCTCGTTCTTTCAATGTAGAAATAGCTTCTCTAACCATGTCACTGTATTTAGGGTGGTTCGACGGTTTCTTGGTTCCTTTTCCAGCTGGTGCCCTCTTCTTGGGTGTTTTTACCTTTGCAGCCTTGGCGACTGGTACATCTGCGACGGGGTCTGCATCTGCCATTTTAAGATAATAGTAATTGTGCCGTTTACTAGTACTATTCAGCTCGTAGTAAAAGTTTGAATGAGAGTTACAAGCCACAACGCACTTGTTTATCAACAGCGCGCGGACGTCAGCGAGAGCACCACTCAGTTAACTGTTTGGTAGCGGTTGATATCTGACAGTTAATAGTTATTGTGTTTCCTCACTCCAATCAGTCATTAAAACAACACGTAAATCTTAATTGATTTCGTAAAAGTCAAACATATATCGAAAGGATATATATTTACCCTTCTCCTGGTAAATTTTGAAAATTTTCCGAGCTTTCGTATTGTAGAAAAAAGACTTTGAAATACCATATTATAGTTTATTGTTTAACACATAGCCTTGTAATAATTTAATTTTATTAAAACCGTACGGCGGATACTAATCAAATCATTTTTTATGAAGTAAGAAATGCCTCGTCCAACTTTGTGTGAATTTTAATTACGATTCACTAGTTATTAATCGATGAAATATTTGATTGAATGATAGTAAACTATAACAGAAAAACGATTCCCTCCGCCATTTTTGTTAATAGTTGGGGTATGGGGCGAGTCTTGTTGTCTAAATATCTCCTTTATTTTACAGTGAAATTATTTGAAACTTTGGGACGTATATTTTGTGAGCACCTGGGACAAAATGATACCAAAATTTTAATACTCACAGTAGTATTTCTTTTGGAAACAGTCCAAATATTTTTGACCTCCCCATCGACTTAATACAATATGGCGACCTGGCGTGATGTTTTCTATGATAGCAATTCGTGTAAATTTCTGATTTTATTTTCCGAAATTTAGCGAGATAGATTAAAATTTATTGTTAAATTGAATACTTGTCAAGGCAATTTTATTATTTGCATTTAACAATTCATTTATTCGTTAATGTTATTCCAATTTTCTATCCAACATCCCATATATATAAGCTAGTTCAATTCTAGTCAGTGACGTGGTAATGGATAAGTTTAATAGTTATCAACAAAATCCTTTATCAAAATTTTTTTTTATTTAAATACTTGGAAAATATTGAAATTTATTTTACAATTCTTAGCAACATAAAGATAATTAATCAAGCGGGTTAATCGTTTATATGTATCTTGTATAGCCAATTAAGAAAGGAGTGGCCTAAATATATAACACGCGATTCATTATAAAGGGAAACAAATTTCAACATTTATTAAAAACAAAATTTTTAAAGCTATTCTTTCAAAATTGTAAAACAAATTCCTTTACATATGCACGATTCTTGAATGCTAACCCGTATTCAAGTAAACGTAGATATTTGCTATAATATAGTTAATCTATAAATAGACGAGAAGCATATGGGTTCTATTGTATCAATACAATAACTAATGCCTTTATTACCTCAGATTTATTAATAACAGAAATACCATTTATAAGTACTCAATGTTCGTGAGATTATAAAAAATAAACCGATGTTTTGTTTAATAACAGGAAATGGAAAATATTCAAACATTGGGATACATTTCTATGTATATTATTTTTCCCAAAAAACAAAAGTCTTTTTCAAAATGACTTATTTTTTGTGATAGAAATCGATCTACTGCATATATTTTGCAGGCCTGTTATTTTCTTTTAACAAAAATTGTGAAAGGAGGGCTATAATTTGGTTTTTATTGTAATCATAAATATATGTCAACTAAAAACTTTTGAAGCGGTTTAAAAAATAATAATAATACTTGGAGTGGGGGCTCATTTTTTTCTCAGATTTAAGATATGCCTGACTCGAACATATTAAGTACTCTGTTCGAACGTATAAACCTATTTTCGTCTGAATGTACGATATTTGGAATGACCATGAAAAATCAGATTACGTTGCCACGTAAACCGCAGCACCCATCCATTCGTAGCTTGGCAAGTGTAATACATGACGTAGTGGCAAGTGGCAACCACGTTAAAAAATGATAAACTGTCAAAAATATTTTCTCTCGAGTATCCCGGAAGTAGTAGTGTTTTTGTTACAAAAATAAAAAAATATATCGCCGAAGCCCGGATAGGTTTCCAGTCGGCATTTAAGATCGCCACAGGGGAGCTGCAGTGGCTCGGGGAGTAATGCGCTTGATCGTTAACTGGGGGGTTCCGGGTAAAATCCCGGTGTTGACCACGAAAGTTCCTTACCAATTGCACGGGATTATGGGAATGGCAAACAACATCACCTAGTTGTTCGAATGGGACGAAACCCGAGGACCCGTGTACAAATTGGCGGGCAAGTAAAAGAACCATTGGCGTTGAAAGCAAAATCAGTTACATCTCAACATTTGATTTACGGTATCTACAATACGCACGTATTTTTCATTTCCATCTACCGCATCAAAAAAATATCAGAAAATCTGTCAGATTTAATTACATCAGCACTTTTATTTTTCACCAAAATCAACAAGTTCTGAATGTTTTGCAAAGTATCTGGACAAAAAATTAATGCCACATATTATGAGCTATGTGATATAAATAAGAAAAGAAATAAACGTATTCCGGAAATATGCTTATATTTTACCATGAATATCCATTCACAGAATGCAGACTCATTTTGGTGATTATGAATATAATCAAATAAATCATTTAAGCTGGGATTAACGGAAGCCTAAAATAAAACCTAATGACGGTATTATTGCCGGGCTGCCTAGCACTATTAACCGTCCGCCCCCTTCCCCCCAGCATGAATTTCGTTCGGATGGGCTAGTAGACTTTAACTCCATCAATTGGAAATCTCAATGTATTTTTTTTTTTTTTTAAATCTCCCATTAATTAGGTTTTCACTTCACTGCATGTTTTCTTATTCACCAAAAGAATTAAAA
The DNA here is from genome assembly GCF_932274485.2 of Patella vulgata. Lineage (NCBI taxonomy): Eukaryota > Metazoa > Mollusca > Gastropoda > Patellidae > Patella > Patella vulgata. Next base: position 21,843,919 of record NC_065881.2, read on the forward strand.
TAATTATTATATTTTATCACAAATTGGCCATTAAAGGGACAATTATCCAACTATAGATTGCCTAAATAATAAGCAAGTCCTGGATAATCAAATGATGTGTCTTAAAGCTATGTTTTTGCTCACATTCATTTCACTTTCTAATCATTAAACCTGGAGCGATTATATCAACCTTTACTTACACACAGCTGTGTCCCTTAAATAATTTAAATCCTTTAAAACCCAGTTTCTTAATCAGAGTTATCTCCCATTTGTTTTACCGGAAGTTTACATGTTACCTTCAACATCAATTATTGATTAGTGTGTTTTCTCTTTTAGAATTGTGTTAGGGCCTACTTAATCTTGTCATAATTGATGAAGTGATATTTGGCCACATAGAGTAAAGATAGATTATCCACGATCAGTAATTGAGACGCAGAAATGAACACTCGGCAATTTTTCAGCTCTCGAGAAAGGCAAACAAATTCGACTCCCTGCTGACAGTGACAGTGCTGATCAACAAGTCTCTCAGATAGCTGTCACTGCCCACAGCGATCACATTCGCTTGTTGTCTTTGTGGAGTCATCCAGTATTTGGTACAGCGAAGACGGTTTTTAATCAGTAAAGGATATGAACTGAATGGGAATAGGATTATAATAAAGAATTAAATTAGAACAGTACTACTAGTACTAGCTAGTAAACGAACTTGGTTATCAATTCTCTAATAAAAATAAAAGTGAACACAAATTAGCTTACAAGTTAAGATAGGATGTCTGATTCAGAAGACGAAACTCCTGACAAGAAATTGAAGATTGTGGTTATGGGTGATGCTGCATCAGGAAAGGTGAGAAATTTAAACAGTTTCTAAGATACACTGTACTATAAGTATTAACTACTAAACTAGTATTCTCAAGCTGTCATTGGCCTTTTGTTTTAAAACATGTTCAGACCAATATTGTAAACAATGTTAGTTAATGGCATTATCCATTAATATTAATACTAATTAGGATTAAGCCTATTATTCTTCATCTGGTATACATGTTATTTTCGATCATTACTAGCTAGTAATACAATACCTGTACACACAAATTGCAATGTAGCCTACAACATGTTATCAATATGTAAGCTTATTACTAAAGTTTTATTGGTTAATAATCTTCTTTATGATTTAATTTTTTGACAACAATGGAAAAAAAAACCTAATACATCTATATCTATTTTAAATTTCTTATATAACATAGCATTTGATTTTCTATAGGCCCTATTCTTATGTCTTTTTTTTTTGTTCTTTTTTTTTTAAAAAACAAGAAGCAGCTTTTTCTAAACACTTGAATTCCCAGTCATTATAATCTTAAATAATAACATTTTATTAAATTCATGTTGTAAATATCCATTTCCCAGTTGAATCAAAATTATTGCATGACCCACTTGGGATACATGAATCTTAACAAGGCACTGAACACTCAGTCAAATCTCACCTCTCATGTACATAATTGTTATAGTATACATGTACATGTAGACACATAGGGAATGGAACATTTAAGCTTGTATGTTTATTTTTCAGACCTCTCTCTGTACAAGATATTCTCAAGAACAGTTTAATAAACAATATGGACAAACAGTTGGATTAGATTTCTACTTAAAAAGAATTACTCTTCCAGGTAATATGTGACAGATATTGTTCAGTTAAAGACGAGCTGTCTGAAATAGTGAAAAACACTTGCACGATAGTGAGATAAATGTAATACAAGAGACCACAAAATACCTTTTAAAAAAAAGATGCCCGCCTTAATCTGCTTAGGTAACTTTCAGGAAAATGACAGTTACACATTTTCTGCAGTATTTTATTTTAAAATAAAATACTGTACACAATTTTGTTTCCCATTGCTTAGCTTAAAACTGAATGGTGTACTGTTAATGATATTTTAGTCCATAATTCTTGTGACTGTTCATGTGAAGCTGCTGTGCTTGTCAGTTTTCATCAGGGCTTCATTGTATTAAACTGTCGACTGTAAATGTACATAGAGCTTTATGGTAAATTGTGTGATTTAATGTTCTTAATCCTTACACATATTGTTGCTAGGTGGTTAAGAAGCCTGGAGGTCGAGTGTTCGATCCCTGCATTGGCCGAGAAAGTTCATCTGGATTTTCCGACGTGGTTTCCCCTTGTCAGTGGTGCAGAACAGAGGGCCTGACAAGGACAGCTGTCTAGTCCTTTGGATGAAACGAAAAACCGAGGTCCTGTGTATACATGTAAAATATCCCTTGGCAGTTGGAATTCGCTATAAGAGTAGGCGATAGTGCCGCTGCCCGGGCAAAATTTCCCTCATAGCACACTGTATGGCATATGCCCGTCTTCATTAGCCCAGTATAGGAGCAGAACAGTAGGACGTTAAACCCCATTTCATTTCATTTCATTTCCTTACACATATGCAACAGAGCCCAGATGATGAGAAGTATTTGTTATTTTGAGGAGTGTAATAAAAAGCATCCCAAATTTGACTATTAATACATTCAGTAGTATTTATTAGTTAATGATCTAGAAATGACATGTATGGACTAGCAGTGAATATTTTAAACATTGACAAATTGGGAGAAAACTGGATATTGACAATTATTATTCACCAGCTACTGGCCAACATTTCAAAACTGCTAAACTTCCTGTTACTAATTAAAAACTACATCAAAATGGGTTTTTTTTAGATATACACTGTACATGCAAAATAACTTTCACTAAATTCTAGATAAGACATGATGGTTGTGTGAAAACAAACTAATGGGTTTGGCTATAGCTAATTTAAACTAAGTTTGAAGGGGTAATAGTGTACATATGTGACATCTCTACCACGATGGTGCCCACCCATTTTGTTTACTTCCCATTTCGACTACAGCTTATAACAACAGATTATATGGTCTGATGGTTTTATTATATCTACTTTATACCCTCTCTATAGCTGCAGTGTATAACAGATTATATCAAAACAAACAGAAAAAAGAATTAAAAATTAATTTATATAGAAATTGTATAAAATATTTTACAAAACAAGATAGGAAATATATAGATAGAAACACAGAAACAATAGTCAAAACATAATATCCTCTTCAAAAAAAAGTAGGGGATATTGAAATGCATATACCTATGCAGGTTGTGATATGATAAATAGTCATGGACACTTGAAATGCTTTGAGAGTATGTTCACAGATGAAGAACTTATCGCCCCAACAGAACCACTGAGCTGCATGTGCAACACGCAATAGTGCCGTACACTTTGGGGGCTTCATTGTCAAATTTGACACTTCAAGGAAGGGTTGATGAAAACTGCCGCTTGCTGGTTTATCCTATCCATGTTTGTTTTCCTATCGGTTCTTGCATAAGATTTACTGTTTAGCAATGTTTAATTTGATCGGGAGACGTGATCGTCGACGTCAACGTCAACCAACAACACTGCAAGAATTGGCCGTGGCACAGCAAGAGGAGTGGGTCAGATTGCCCCAAATCGCGATTGGACGGTTGATTAGGGGCATGCCACGACAAATTGCTGAATGTCTTAGGATTGGTGGAGCAATTACTCATTATTAAGACAAAAATCAAAAACGTCCATTTTCACTTTTGACAATGTATCTCTTTGCATGTGAAATGGGGTCGTCAGATAAGCCGCCCATATCAACTGTTTATGTTCATGTGTAGGCAATTGGCCTGTTATTAACATACAATGGTTACCTCTAATAAAAACAGCAGTGCATTTCTGCAGTTTTGTATTGTTTTTGAATATCCCCTACTTTTTTTGAAGAGTATACATGTATTTAGAATGCACTGGTAGTCCAAACAGTGGGTGGTGGTTGTGGTTTGAAACATTTAGAACGTATAGATCCATTGTGGTACATTTTCCACTGCAGGTTGCCTTTACACACTTCCAATGAATACATTCACCGCACTCATTATTTTTCTATACACATATCCATCCAGCAACACTTGCGGCTTACCCTTCTGAGAAACAACGAATTCTACTTCATGAAGTCCCGCCATTTACACACAAAACAATGTTATTGTTAATAAATAAATAAACAAATATTTCTACTTCCAAATTCCTGAATTTGAAAGTAAACACTATATTTATATTTGTTATAAGGAATTCTAATAAGATAACAAAAATTTTGACTGAATGATAGTAAACTTGAAAAATAAATGTAAAAAATTTGAAACAATTCATCTGATGTAGATAAGCATGTATTAAACTCAATGTAATTTCCAAATATTGGTCAAAACAAAAATCAATCTGATTAAAACACAGATCCTGTATCGTTTCATTTTTTATAATCCAAACTTTCGTTTTATTTGTCTGTACTACACTAGAACCTGGAAGAGTTGTTATATAACCTGCTTTCTGGATGGCATGAGGGATTAGCCAATAAAACCATCTGTTACGGCAACTTCTTGGCGTGCGATGCATGAAACTGTGGGTAAACCACTAGAAACGTCAACGCTGATTGATTAACCAATGTCTGACGTTATAGGGTCAAAAAACGTTTGTACTACCTCTGACGCAACCTTTTACTTCAAGTTCAACTGGTCAGATCTTCATGTAGTGTATGCCATCGAAAGTATAAAAAAACAAAACGAAATATAGATCTGTATTTTAATCAGACTGAACAAAAATATACTCTGAGTCTGAGTTGATATTTTTGCTTTGATGTTAAAGAAAACAAACTATAATGTATAATGAATAATCTATTTTAACAATAATCATTACATTAATTACATCTCTTAATCAGTGGAACAGTTCAGTGCGGATTAGTTTGGGGTCAGGATTTTGAGAGTAATAAAATTTGTAGTCAAAATGGGATGTAGTTGAAATGGGACGTAGTTGAAATCGGGTTGAACCCTGACAGCTATATTTGATTAACAGTTATTTGGTTGCTGCCGATTGTGTTGTTAATTTCAGTAATTGACAAACCTGTCAATTACATATGTCAATTACTAAAATTAACTACACAACCGGTAGCAACCAAATAACTGTACATGTAGATGTATTGGAGTTTTTCCTGGCAACAGTGAACATATTAAGGCCTTCTACTTAACTTTGACATTTGTCACCTTTAATTAAAAGGCAGTTGTTTATAATGTTCAAAGCACTAAAAGAAGACAGTGAATAGTGAACACACGTTCAAGTAATTTGTCAATAATGGCTATCAGTGCATGTACATGATTGTACAGTTGTTACATGTTTTGGTTTTGCCTAGTAATTTATTATATTTTATTACATGATCATATCATACAAGCATTGCTAACTCATCAACCATTACTACATAAGTATATTCCAATAACATTGATGGTTATTTTGCCACCCTAAATAAGCCCACAATTTTTTTTTTTTTTTTTTTGATACTTTGATTGTCAAGTAATTTTTTCTCACATTGTTTTGATTTGGTGTTGAGGGATTTATTATTTACTGTCTGATGTGTAGCAGTGGTCAAGGAGCTGGTAATGCTCATAACCAGTGCTTCAGTAATATGCAATATATTCATGTTGTATTTTTATAGGTAATGTGAATGTAACTCTACAGGTATGGGATGTCGGTGGTCAAACACTGGGAGGAAAAATGTTAGATAATTATATCTATGGTTCACAGGTAATTAAACACATTCTTATCTCCAATACCTTCAGGCTGTTATTGTAATTTACACCTCATTTAATATTCATAAAGTAACCAAGGATAAGGCTGTTATATATATCATGTTAATTCTGTCATTAGATTTGTAATCTATGACAGCAGGGTAGACATTACAGTTAAAGATAATACAGATTTTTGACACCAAAATATGAGTCATGAATATTGATGAAGAATAAAATTAAATACATTGCAAACGTAAATACAACGCGAGAAAATGTCCCAAAAAATTACAAACTTGAAAAAAGTCGTGTTCTTACAGTTTTCCAGGTCAGGACCCGAGTTCACAAAGCATTCTCAGACTTAAGTTGAGAATTTGCTCAACTTTCAATCACTGTTTATGAGAAATATCTTTGATGCAGAAACACAAAACTTTGCACATAGTTTCCCATTGATGTGTTTGATACATTAAAACAACAGAATTATTATAAAGGGCTATATTGTAGTTAAAATAAGGCGAACAATTTTGAGTAAATTCTCAACTTAAGTCTGAGAATGCTTTGTGAACTCGGGGCCTGATCGTAGAACCTTGGCGCTTGTTTTGAACATGCTCAAAACAAAAGCTGTTATTCGGTGACCATGGAGACCACGGCACGATATCTGGTGCTTCCACCACACTTTTACCACGCCTATGCCGATCTTGACCGGCGCTGTAGCATCGCAGTAAAGATGCCACCCTGGTCTGACTGGGCTATTAGTAAGATTGAAGATAAAAATTCAATATCAGTGGTGGTATAAATATTGATGACAAACTTGAGATATTAGGGAGGTTGGGATGGCATAGTGGTCTAGAATGACGCGCTTCGACCTCTAGCTGGTCGGTCACCTCTGGCTTGCAGCTGTGGTTTCGACCCCTGGTGTGAGCGTATGTAGCTTGGAAATAGGGGCGCCTTCTCGACCTTGTGGGTTTGCTCCGGGTACTCCAGTTTCCTCCCACAGGAAAGACCCCTGCGCGTGGGCTGAGATAATAAAAATGAAAAATAAGACTTGTCTGTGATATCACATTCAGTGGAAGTGGTCGTTAAACACTAAGAACAACAACAACATTGAGATATTAATGTTTCATATCACTAGAACATCTATGTTGATTTTAACAACAGGATACCTTAAGAATTATATTTGATTGAGAATTTAAAAATCAACCAAATCATTATTTTATTCAGATTAAGAATCCCAAACGATTGAAATAAATGAAGGACACTCTAGTTTCTACCTTGAATCCCCTGAATCCCTTTTCTCTCAAGGTTTAACTTGATTATAGCCCACGGTCAGCTAGGTTATCACAAATGAAGCAAGATTCCATTTCTTTATCTAGATGTTAACCTCTGGCCAGGGGTCAGTTTAATGATGCATATAAATCTTTTATCTGGGATTAAGACACCGTTATAATAACTATTTGGTTGATAGTGGATGTAAATAACGTCCGAGTCAACTGTCAGAGTTCAAAGTTTAAATAAATCAACTGATTGATAAATGAAACCAGCTTAAAATAATAATAATAGCAATTTGCTTAATATTATGACAACTGGAATTTGAGTTCTTCTATTGAACCAGATAAAATGTAAACATTAAACAGATGGGGCATAATAATATTTACAGTCATTACACACTTGATTACCAATTTCATTTGAAAGTTTAAAAGGGGGGTTGGATGGCTGAATGGTTAGAACATGCGCGCTGTATCATAAGGCCTGTCATTGAGTCAACTGGCGTGGTTTCGAATCCCCGGTTGTACGTGACAAGGAGTAGGGTCGCCTGTCCAACCTCGTGGGTTTTTCTCCGGGTCCTCCGGTTTCTTCCCAGTGCTAAAGACCCCTAAACGCAAGCAAATTATTGAAATAAAATTAAAACCATATATTAGTCCCAAAATGACGTAGTTTGTGTCGAGTGGACGTTAAACCCCATTTCTCTCTCTCTGAAAGTTTAAAGGCTAATGGTGCTGACATGCCATTAAACCATATTTCATTCATTCATTTTGATGAGCTTCAAATGACTACTTGGTTTTTTTTTATTAAAAATGTATATTCGTATATGGCAGACATGCTTTAAAGACTAATTTAGATTATCCATCTTACCGCTTGGCCGACTTGGAAGCAGTTGGTCCACTTGGCTTAGTGGTTCATGGGTATTGTGAAGATTTGAAACCAGCGCATGGCATGCATTTACATACCAGCTGATCAACCATGAAAGTGCCTTTCTGACCTTGAGTCAACTGGCGTGGTATGTGACAAGAAGCAGGGTTGCCTGTCCAACCTTGTGGGTTTTCTCCGGGTCCTCTGGTTTCCTCCCACTGCTAAAGACCCCTATGTGCAAGCAAATTATTGAAATTAAATTAAACCATGTGTTTGTCGCAAAATGACCTAGTTTGTGTTGAGTGGACATTAAACCCCATCTCTCTCTCTCTCTGCCATTCTGACCAGATATCAACCAGATTAATTACATAACATAATTTAAATTTACAATTTGACTAACATACAACATTAAAATATAATAATATGTTCATGAAGTCCATTTTATTTTATTATTTTGTTTGTGTTTATTTCCAGGCCATAATGCTAGTCTATGATATAACAAATTATTCAAGTTTTGAGAATTTAGAAGACTGGTTTCAAGCTATACGTAAAGTTTGTCCAGATCCAAGATCACCACATATGGCTTTAGTTGGAAATAAACGTAAGTTTGATTTAACACGGCTGTTTTATCATTCATTAAGTATACCTTGCTAAAGAGGGTTCAAAATTTTAGAAACAAAGAACATTTTAGGATTGAACTGAAATCAAAAGGAACTCTGTAGTATTACTTTTACTATTCTAAATATACACAAAAACAGTCATCCTGTTCTGTACTCAATTTGGCTCAGTTTCCTTGAAACAGTGTTATATTCTGAAGTGCGCTTCTATAAAACCAAAGAATCAGAATGTCCTATTTCCAAGTCACATGGGGGGGTGGATGGCCAGATGGTTAGCATGTGCGTGCGCTGTATCATAAGGTCTGTCATTGAGCCAGCTGGTGTGGTTTCGATTCCACGGTTGTACGTGACAAGGAGAAGGGTTGCCTGTCCAACCTCGTGGGTTTTCTCTGGGTCCTAGAGTGTCCTCCTACTGCTAAAGACCCCTATGCGCAAGCGAATTATTGAAATAAAATTGAACCACGTGTTCGTCCTGAAATGACCTAGTTTGTGTCGAGTGGACATTAAACCCCCATCTCTCTCTCTTCCTCTCCCCAAGTCACATGACTCTTACAGAAAATAATCATTGGCTGAAAAGATGAAACAGTTTGATTCATACATAATAATTTAAAGAGTTTAAAAAGATTATTAAAAATAATTGTGATCTAAAATTTTGTTTGGAGATGCATCTTGGTGAAACTCAATCTTTTCCCAAAGCGGAGATTGATCAGTTCGGTTCTCAGTGAAATGTTTCAGTTTATCTCAATATAACAGTCCAGTTCTCAGTGAAATGTTTCAGTTTATCTCAATGTAACAGTGAAATGTTTCAGTTTATTTCAATAAAACAGTCCAGTTCTCAGTGAAATGTTTCAGTTTATCTTGATATAACCGTCTAGTCCACATTTAGTGAAATATTTCAGTTTATCTCATTATAACAGTTAGGTTTTCATGAGTTAATCAAATGTTTCAGTTTTTCTCAATATAACAGTCCGGTTCTGAGGTAGCAAAATGTTTCAGTTGATCTTAACACAGCAGTAGAAAAATTGTATTCTTTCAGTGCAGCATGAATTAAATCTGTAGGAGACATGCTGTCTTCACACCACTTGTTGTACTAATCTATCTTGCCACTTGATTTCACATCAATAATAGGATGAATAAACATAAATTGATAAAAGATGGGTTTGGCTTGTCACATTCAATCATTGTCAATCTTGATAAAAATGACAAACCGGATTTCCTTAATCATGTCACCAAATCATCTTTACAAAGATAATTGATATATGACTAACTGGTTTTAAAGGATATTTAAACACTATATGATATAGAGGATAGTGGAAGTGGACGTTAAATAAAGCTATTTCACACATATTTGCCTCCTATAAATACTATTATTGTCCATTGATTGTCTTCTATAGCATAACATTCTGTCCAAAAGGATTTTATTGTATCCCGGTCAAGGAAAGATAGCTTATCAGTGAAGTCATCTCTCTTTCAAATTCTCGTCACAAGTCAAGCTGCTTTATTTTGTACAACCTGTTGCGGATTATGTGAATATTTTGCAATAAAGAATTTTTTTTTATTTGTTAAATTTGTCTCTTATTAACAACTTTAAATAATGAATTTATATTTTTTCGGAAACCCATTGATGTGATTATACTGTGACATTTCATTTTCTAATCCATTGTGCAATTTTATGTTTTAGTTGATTTAGAACATATGAGAACAGTTAAACAAGAAAAACATCAACGATTTGCTCAAGAACATGGCATGTCCAGCCATTTTGTTTCAGCAAAATCTGGAGACTCGGTTTGTATTTTAATGTTATATGAATTTTAAAAGATTTTATTATTAAAATTAAAGCCATGATTGTAATTACACAGGTCAAAGTTCTACGGAAAACAATTACTGTTTATTACTGAGTATCATTTTTACTAGACTTCTCTAGTCATTGCTAGCCTGGAGGTCGGGTGTTCAATCCCTGCATTGGCCGAGAAAGTTCATCAAGATTTTCCGGCGTGGTTCTCCCTTGTCAGTGATGCAGGACGGAGGGGCTGACAAGGAAAGCTGTCTAGTCGTTCGGATGGGACGAAAAACCGAGGTCCCGTGTACACATTGGCGTGCACGTAAAAGATCCCTTGGCAGTTGGAATTCGATATAAGAGTAGGCCGTAGTGCCGCTGTCCGTAGTGCCGCTGTCCGGGCAAAATTTCCCTCATAGCACACTGTATGGCGTATGCCCGTCTTCATTAGCCCAGGTTAGGAGCAGAACAGTAGGACGTTAAACCCTATTTCATTTCATTTCATTTCTCTAGTCATTATCAATCCATTGACCTGTTATTTCCAATTGTATTCTGGGCGGAGGTTGGATGGCCGAATGGTTAGCACGTGCGTGCTGTCAACTGGCGTGGTTTCATTCCTTGGTTGTACCTGACAAGGAGTAGGGTCGCCTGTCCAACCTCGTGGGTTTTCTCCGGGTACTCCAGTTTCCTCCCACTGCTAAAGACCCCTACGCGCAAGCGAATTATCAAAATAAAATTGAACCATATGTTAGTCCCGAAATGACCTAGTTTGTGTCAAGTGGAGGTTAAACCCCATCTCTCTCTCTCTCTCTCTCTCTCTCTTCCCAATTGTATTCCATGATCTGTGAAGTGTGAATTTCTGTCATTACCTAATAAAGATTAGAGGAGCCTTATCGAAACTTCATTCAGTAATAAGCAGTAATTGTATTCCACTGAATTGTGATTGTATTTCCAGTTCAATGATTTTAAGCCATTACACAATTTATGATTGTAATTACAGAAAGTTAAAGATAAATTATGTAAGATTTAGATAACGAACTAGCCATTCTTGCTATAATAGTTCGAAAGTAGATGATGTAAAATGAATAATTTGAAAATTTCATTCAAATTACTCTATTGCAAGCGAAGATATTAGCCTTTGAAGGTTTGACAGACGTGTGCAAAAATTTCAACCACCGTACTGGTTGATCGAAGCTAAGTCTTGGTCCTCCATATTTGATTAAATCAAAGTATCGCTGAACCATTCTAATCTATTTAATATCAGAGAAATCTGATGCCATCGAGAGTTGATTAAGGCCTGGATCAGTTAATTAATGTCTAATTAATACTTTAGAAAACATTTCAGGCCTAAAGAAAGACCTGCAATAGGCAGATTTAGCTCTTGCATAATGCATGTTTAACTTGAAGTTTGGTCAAATAATTCATACATGTTTATTATTCTGAAATAAGAAGCCATTGTGGGTTATTGATCTGTCCTATTGTAGAAAATACAGATTAGTTGTTCTATTGAAGCATTGTATTGTAACAGCTTTCATTCACCTCTTGAGTTTTTTGCTGATTTACATTTGATTACTCTGATCCCAGGGACACAAAACATATTCTTATACCTTCTTTTGAGAAGTCATGTCCCTAGTCTATTTGTGTAAAATTAAGTTTACCGCACATGGACTATCTTACTGATACCCCAATGCCGGGATATATAGTGTCTTAATCAAAGATATAAGAATTCAACACACCGTCTGTGTGGGTATCAATCAAACATGTGCAACGGTGTAACTCCCTAATAGCTTTACAATTTCCCTCCCTGATCTAGCTGTTATAATTCCCTTCCTGATCTAATTTGCAAACTGCTATGCCATTTCCCTCCTTGATCTAGCTCAGTAACCCACTCTGCCATTTCCCACCCAGATTTACATGTAGTTTTTTTTTTATATAAGCAATATTTTTAATCAGATTTGTATCTGAATAGGGATTGGGGAACAGGCATAGCCTATATTAAACACCTCTCCCTTACATGTAGTTCACTAACCTCTGTTTCATTTCTCTCTAAAGCATCCTGAAAAGTTTACAAGAATAACTGTATTTATATAATAAACACATGTTGAGTCTTATTCAGATTTTATAAAAGTGTTTATTTTATACATTTCCAGGTGAGTTTAACTTTTCAAAAAGTAGCAGCGGAAATTTTGGGTATTAAATTAACGAAGCCAGAAGTTGAGCAACAACAGCGAGTATTAAAAGCAGAAATTATAAAATACCCTGTTGATGCCCCTGTTAAACCTCTTCCTAAACAAACACGTAGCACACTGTGTGTTATACAGTAATATATAACGACTAGTAAAAACGTACTTGGCATATATTACAATATTTAAACTTAAATATAACATTAAAATTAGGCCACACAAATTATAACAACGAGTATAAATGGACTTGCCGTAAATTACAAACATTTAAACTTAAATATAACATATTAAAATTAGGCCACATCAATTATAACAAAATATATAAATGGACTTGCCATAAATTACAAACATTTAAACTTAAATAACTTATTAAAATTAGCCCACACCAATTATAACAACATATATAAACGGACTTGGCCATAAATTACAAACATTTAAACTTAAATATAACATTCAAATTAGGCCACTTCAATTATAACAACGAGTATAAGCGGACTTGCCATAAATTACAAACATTTACACTTAAACATAACATATTAAAATTACAAACGGACTTGCAACAAATTACTAACATTTAAAGTTAAAACATATTAACACACACAGTAATGATGTACTTGGTATAAAATATTATTTAAACTTATTAAAGGCATATTATAAGGCCACACCAATTTGATTTTTTGTTCTTTGAGAACACCGGTTTAAATATTTATTTTTATATCTTACCGGAAAATAGAATGATTTAAAAAGAATTGTTGCTTGGTCTTCTCAAAATCTTAAGTTCTATAATTATAAGTTTTGAAATTTTAAACAAAAAAGAGTTCGCAAGAACCAAAATTTGTTAAGTTATACCTATATTCCTGTATGTGCTGCAGTAGATGCATGGGGAATATGAAGTCAATGTCTCATTAAAAAGTTATTCAGCACATATTTAGGTCATGCATTATTAAACAGAGCAAAAAGTGGGTGGGATGTTTATCAAAAACTGTACAATGGCACACATTCAGTCAAAGTAAGAAAGATAAGGTAAATATATGGCACCATATATGGTTTTTTTATGGCCAATCCCAAATTATATTCAGCTTTCTCAGTAAAACAATTTTTTTTAGAAAACTACAGTGTATATGGAGAATGTTTTAAAATATATGCCTTGTACGTGATATTTCCACTGTATAGTATCAGTATTAATATGGTATTTATATGTTCACATATAAACACTTGTACATAATAAAACTCAAATTATATTTTCACATGTTATGTACGTATGACGGTTGGCATATTGGACCAGCAGAATAGTATTTTAAAATATTCAAATTTCATTCAATGTACTTTATTATTGTTGAATTATGTATATGATTTATCTTAGACAAGCAGTGTTATTGTTATATATGGTGTTATCATTATATGAATTGCATAATAACTTTAATAGATAATGAAGTATTATACCCATAGAGATATACAAAGTATGATGTGTAATGCTCTGATATACTTGCTATTGCAACAAAGTGCACAATAATTACTGAGGACGGGTACATATACATACATTAGATACTTATACAATAAATAATAATAATGGATTTGTATAGCGCCTCGTATCCAAAAGTTTGCTCACTGGCACAAGTGGCGGTGCCAGGGTGGGGCAAGGGGGGGGGGCAAATCTGCCCTCTGTTTGCCCCCCCAAATAATTTTAGAAAATAAAAGTATTTGTGATACGTTTCGGTAATCAATACCTTCTACGGTGAATAAATCCCACATCCCCACTCAGTCATAAACTTGCATGTTGTAGAGCATTTCCGACAGTCTATTATTCAAAATTTTCTTGGCGAGGTCCCCAATGGACTCGCTACTTTGGAGCTCACAAGGGGAATTCGTTAATTCGTTGAGGTTCGCAAGTCCGTTCGTTTGACATTTTGTTCTCTAGTCGGATATAAACTAGTGATCAGGCGACGAACGGTATCTGGGCAGATCTATTTATCTCGACGATCGGTGCCTGACAGAATACTGTAAGACAGCATTTCCGGCAGTCTATTTTTCAAAAAATTTCTGGAAGAGGACTCCCTACTTTGACGCTCGTGAGTGGGCTTCGTCGTGATTCGCAAGTCCGTTCGTTTGACACTTTACCTCATCGATCAGTTCCTGAAATACTGCCAGGCTGCATTTCCGGCAACCTGTTTTTCAAAATTTTCTGGGGGAGGCCCCCTACCCCTAGTTGAAGCTCGTGCATTTGCCCCCTTAACCTTGGACTTTGCCCCAGCTTTGCCCCTCCAATCACCGACGGCTGGCGCCGCCACTGACTAGCGCTGAGTTAGTCTGTCACATTTACGACAGTTTCCCATCATCTGCACTGAATAGGTGTGTTTTTAGTAAGGATTTGAATGTACCCAATGATTTTGCATCCTTAATATATGATGGTAGCCTGTGCAAATAATATTATTGATTGAGTGTTGGAATTTAATTCTCTCAATCCCTCAAAAGGTAAACATTAAGATTTGTAAATATCTTATTAATGTTAAAAATAATTAAGTATATTAAAAAGATGTATACTTTACATATGAAATTTGTTTGGGTTATATTTATTAAGCCAGATTGACAACCAATGTTTCAGGTAATCAGAATCTCTGATATGTAGTATTTAACCTCATTCTGTATAATCCTTGAGTGGAATATAACGATTGAGCACATTAAAAACACAACACAATTTATATGAAAAACAATCACTAGTTTATACATATATAGCACAACGTTTCGACAAGTATTCTCTTATCGTTTTCATGTACAAAAACGATAAGAGAATACTTGTCGAAACGTTGGGCTATATATATATAAACCAGTGATTGTTTTCCATATAAATTGTGTTGTGTTTTTTTTTATCATATTCTGTGTTCTAAAAAATCAAAATTCTAAAGCCGTCCTTCAAAACATTGAAACTAATACATTAGTTGTGATAATATTTTAAATTTTAAGAAGAGATTGAATATATTCTAATAAAATATATGTATATTTTTAATTTTTATTTTTAAATATGTACATAATATCAGATTTTAAAATTATGTCTGTTAATTGTTGAAATCTCAATTTGATGATTTTGTTATAAATTTGACTTGAAATTTTAGAATCAATCAAAAAGCCACTGATTGTCATTTGTGAAATGAAATGAAATGAAATGGGGTTTAATGTCCTACTGCATTTGTAATTTGCCAATTTGGTTTTAAATTGTATTCTAATGAAAATTGTGAGATCTGGAATTCCATAGTATAGCAATATAAAAGTTATGTTTCTTTTAAAAGGATATAAAAATAGATCTAATATTGAAGGAGCTAGACCTGTTTGATTTTTGTTAATAGGGTTATCTATTATTTCGATAAGTGATGGGACAAACTCTATACAATTTTAATTGTAGAAAGGGAAGAAAAAATACATCCGCTTTTGTTTTCCTTATTTAATGTCTTGATGTGGAATTTAAAATTGGTTATATCGCAATTCTGGCCATTCAGAATACTTCTAATATGTTATATTAAATAATGTAATGGTGTGATATATTTACTACAATATTAAGGAAGCCATATCAGATGTATTGTGACATTCAAAAGTACCTATATTTCAAAAACTTGCTAGCATTTAAATCGTTTATAATTCTGATAATGGAACCATGTCACATTATTACAAATAATGTATTCAATGACTTAAAATTTTTCCAGTTTGAATTTACATAATATTTTAGGCTTTAGTCTAGGAGATTATTGGTAGTTTCCTTTGGATGTCAGTATATTTTTGGTTAATCCTGTAAGTGGCTAGAAAAAAATATAATAAACATTTGTTTCATGAATATATATACTATATCAACCGTATCACAGAGATCCGATCTTACCTGTTCTGTACAGGGATTCTTCCACCCATCGACTGTACTTTCAGTAAGGTGTTAAATTGTCACAATCTTGGATTTTTTAAAATATAAATTGTTTTGAATGGGATATTTATGAAGATTATATAGTCCCTGTTAAATAGAAGTAAATAAAACAGGAGTTAAATCCATGACATGTTCACCCTATATCAAATGGATGATATATTTCTATAATTATTTAATGTTTTGATTCACATGAGGGACGAAAAAATAACATAGAAACATTGACTTTCTACAGCAAATGTAGTGTATTTTGTGAATGATGTGTATTTATCCTCGGAAATATCTGACCGATTCTATGAAACTTTATATTAATATATCTGAATCTCTTATTTCCAAGCTAGCAATATCTAACTGTAATTTCTGTTGCTTTTTTTTCAAAAATAATTATATAATTGATAACAATATTTTTCTCTATTTCTCACATATTTCACATTTATTAACTGAAAGTCAAAAGTATGTTTACTGTTATAAATAAAAGCTGTATAAAGTAATTAAGTAGTTGTTATTGTTTGTACTGGTGGGTGCTGGGGTAGGAGATGTTAGTATTTGTAGGGGTGGGTGCTGGGGTAGGAGTTGTTATTTTTGTAGGGGTAAATGCTGGAGGGGGAGGGGTCTTATTAGAGAAATCTTCATTTCAAGAAGTCATTAGCAGTTGATATCTAATATCACCCCCCATAATTTGGCATAAAATATATTTATTTACAAATAAACATTTTTACAAACAAATTCATGTGGAAAATACATATAAACACACTTGGACTGTGGGCTCTTCTGCATGAAACTGACATGTAAAAATTACAAGAAAATTAAAATGTTGATTACAGTCAATTGAAATTACAAGTTACTATAGTGTGTTGTTAGTGGTAAAAGATGAACACTAGTTTGTTGTCCAAATATTTTGATTCAAGATATAAATAAATTTGGTAATAACGGAGAAAAATGTAAAAATTGTGTATAAAAATGTTCAGTTTTTACCGTAGCATCTTCTACAGTGTCTAATTTCAACAGATCTTTAATCACTGGTTTTGG
The DNA here is from genome assembly GCF_932274485.2 of Patella vulgata. Classification (NCBI taxonomy): domain Eukaryota; kingdom Metazoa; phylum Mollusca; class Gastropoda; family Patellidae; genus Patella; species Patella vulgata. The sequence continues at coordinate 21,861,143 of NC_065881.2, forward strand.
TTAAGCCAAATAAAGAAAATCCCTATTTATGGTTATTTGATAGCCCAAAATTTTGTTGTGTTCGGGTTTTCTTTTTCAGGTTTTGCTTTTTAGATGGAAGTGGGGATATAATCTTGAGTCATGGATATTTGGATTCCGTAGTTATTTTTAAGATTGTAGTTCCACTTATGTGAAAAGTTTAGCAATAGGAACAAAGCTTTTCAGCATCCCCTTCAAAAGTTAAAACAGTGACGACAATAAGTCCACATTAAACGTTTGCACATAAATATAAAAATCCCCCAAACATGACGTCTCAAGTCTGTAGCAATGCACAAAGTGATATGGACTGTGAAAAAAGGGATAATTTTACTAGTTTTTTATTCTTAACATTTTATGTCAACCTGTATATAGTACAGTGTCCACCCATGGTTGAAAGTTGAAACATATACCCCAAGGATGAAGCTTGCTAGGAATATTCGCCTGAGTATATTATTCAGTATCAACCTCTGAACAGGTTGCTTTTTACTATATAGATGAGTCAAATTTTAGGCATTTCTTTTTCAATGAACTCTTTTCATATGTGTAAAATGACTTTCTGGTAGCCGACGTTACTTCACCTGTTAATGTATGTAGCAAGACATAATAATATATCAAATTTCCAACAAATTTATTTAACAATATTTAATATATAATAATGTTATTTACACAATTTATTTTTGTGAAGTCCCAAGTCGCTGAGTTTAGTACCTAGTTGAGTCTAGTCCTAAGTCTTCACAAAGCCTGAGTCCCGTTCAAGTCGCCAGTCAGGAATTTATGGCAAATAAGATAAGTTAGAGTTATGCTGCCTGGCTGCGACTCAAAGCTTTTTCAAGTAGCGAGTCGTCACAACTGTCAAGTCTCTAGTCGCAATAAATATTTCAAGTCAAATTTCCACTTCTGGATTCTCATCACAGAAATTGAACGTAATATACAGAAGTTCATATGAAAATTAAAGCTGCTTGAACCTCACAAATACATCAGGTGTTCTAAGACTAATATGTATATCCTGTCTCATACACAACACCTGTCTGCACCTCGATCAATATTTTAGATGTGGGTTTCACAATTTATATGTGACCTGTTTAAGATTTTGCCTAGTTTTAAGTTTTAAATATCGTTGTTCTGCCAAGTAAGATATAAATGCAATCAGTTCTCGTGGATCTTTAGATGGTAATTCTGGACAATCACATGACTTTCTTACTAATTCTGCCTGTAATACACAATAAAATAACACATTATTTCAGTATTATCTCTGAATTGGACAGTTTTTCAACCTTGGTGGGGTACATTTCTTCAGAAAATATTAAGCTTCACATTCAAGATATTAGAACTAAGACTAATGATTTCACATTACACATAATTGACCAGTTTATTACACATAATCTACCAGTCTATTACACATAATTATTGACCAGTCTATTACACCTAAGTATTGACCAGTCTATTACACTTTTAAAACTGACTAGTCTATTACATATAGCTGACCAGTCTATTATGCATAATTAGTGACCAGTCTATTACACTTAACTGACTAGTCTATTACACTTAACTGATTAGTCTATTACACATAATTAGTGACCAGTCTATTACACATAACTGACCGGTCTGTTATGCATAATTAGTGACCAGTCTATTACGCATAACCTACCAGTCTATTATGCATAGAGCAATGAGTTTTAACAGAAAAGGAGTTTAATGTTAATAAATTTACCAACCCATGGTAAAAGATGATTCATGTGTTCTGCTCTCTTTGTGGATAAAGGATGAGTTTTTAAAAATTCCATTTGAAACTTCCCTGATTCATTTAGGTTATTATCTATAGAAAGTTTTGTCATTGTCACAGGTGCTGCACGTATATCATAACATGCCTGAAAAAGAAAAAAACATACACTCAATGGGTTTTTGTATGGTTACTGTTTTAAGGTAGCCATTACAGCTTTAAAAGGGGGCCACAGTGGCTAAGTGGGTAAGACGCTGGCTCGCTAGCGTGGAGGTCGGGTGTTCGATCCATCATTTACATACATTATGTTCAATATGATCTGTAAGTTATAATTTAAGTGTAGTATGGTTAAAATAAAGTTAGTAGTTGTACAGATATATATATTGTTTATGAAAAAAATATATATTTAAATTCTGTGCCTGCTTGTCAACCCAATTTTTTATGTTAGTGATGAGAAAAGATTTTGCTATTTTTGTAATAAATTTTACCTTTGCCATGATCTCGAGACCCACTTTATCTGCCTCTGTCTCAACTTTTCTAGAATATGGAAGGTCCACAAACAACTGAAAATCAGCATATATATAGAGAATAACCAAATTAAATGAGATTAAATGATTTTAAAGAATATGTATCCTAAAGCATTTTAGAAAAAGATTAATTCTTAGTTAGAGTATGTATGCTCATTTACATATTCTGTATACGATTATTTCATGGGGGGTTACATGGTTGAATGGTTAGCCCGTGCACGCTATATCATGAAGTCTGTCATTGAGTCAACTGGCGTGGTTTCAATTCCCCGGTTGTACGTGACAAGGAGTAGGGTCGCCTGTCCAACCTCTCTCTCTCATGATTATTTCATAGAATATGCTTGTGTATAGATTATATATATGATTAGAGTATATTGTTGTATAGATTCAAGATTCATTTAATTTGTAGATAACAGTCTTGTATAGTATCTACATAACTGATTGTAGAGTATGCTCTTGTATAGATTCTAGATAGTATTAATTGTTAGTGTGCTCTTTGATCTGCCCTTGGTTTCATTATAGATTCCAGGCAAAATTGATCCATGGAACTCTTTTAAAAATAAGGAATCACTGAACAAGCAATGATGTTTATCCAATCTGATTAAAATACAGATCTATATTTTGTTTCGTTTTTTTATACTTTTTTTGGTCTCTACTACATGAAGATCTGACCAGTTGCAGTGGAAGGTCACATCAGGGGTCATACGAGCAACCTTTGATCCTATGACGTCAGACATTTGATTAACCAATCAGCGTTGATGTTTCTAGTGGGTTACCCACAGTTCCGGGCACCTCACGCCAAAAACTCGCTGTAACAGACAGTTTCATTGGTTAATCCCTCACATCATCCAGAATGCGGGTTATATAACAACTCTTCTAGATCCTAGTGTAGTAAAGACAAGTATAGTAAAACGAAATTTTGAACTATAAAAAACGAAACGAAATTGGATTGATGTTTATCTACAGTGTTTGGAATCTATATGGCGGAGTATTACCCTGATGACTCGATGATCTATGAGTGGCATCCTTGTCTCGTTAGCAGCACAGCCTTTAAAACAGAATGTCATAGAACAAACAGTAAAAGAATGCGGCACAGACAAAGAAAAATGTCAGAGTTATTCCAACAGAGAGAGAGCAATGGGGTTAAACGTCCACTCAACACAAACTAGGTCATTTCGGGACTAAGAAATAGTTCAATTTTAGTTTAATAATTTGTTTGTGCTTAGGGGTCTTTAGCTGTGGGAGGAAACCGGAATACCCAGCGAAAACCAACAAGGTTTTGTACAAGAGGGAAATTGAAATCACGCCATTTGACTCAATGACAGATCTAATGATGTAACATGCAGGAGTTAAGCCATTCAGCTACCCACATCCCTTTGATGCTGTAATAGTAAGTGCAGGGGGACAGCACCACACATAATTTACACAAAAACAAATCTACGGACAAGACACAATATGCAGACATCACAAACCCTTGCTGAATATTCTTTAGTCTTTGTCCAAATACTAACCTCTCTACATTTACCAAAAAACCAATGCGTTACAATACTGATACCATCATTGGGTATCATCGTCCAAATTGCTGCCATCACAGCAATAATCATAAAATCTAATAGCTGACCTTGACTTATATTTTCTTGCTAAAATAAAAGAAAAAAAATGACTAATATTATGAATATATAGATTTCAACTTACGCCAAATAATATCTTTAAAATAACCCTAGACTCACCTAATTTTGAAAAAATGTAAAGTCAAGAATTTTGAAAGGAGCGTCAGTTGTACTCTTACAAAACCAGTACAGGTTACAATGTGCACGAATCATAGATTATCATCCAGTCAAGTTGGTGATAGGAGTAGGGTTACCTGTCTAACCTCAAAGGTTTTCTCTGGGTCCTTCGGTTTTCACCCCACAGCTAAAGATCCCTATGTGCAAACGATTTTTTGAAATAGAAATTGCACTACATGGCATCTCCCTGTCTGTCTGTCTCTCTCATCAAAAAAAGGAACTAATGTTGGTACCTGATGACCAAGTAAAATATGCGCCATTTCATGTGCTATTATAAAAGCTAACTCATCATCTGTTTGTAGAACTTCCAAAGCACTAGAATTCACTAATATTAATCCATGCTGAAACAGTCGAGAAATAAAAATTAAAATGTGTGCCTGGTTCCTGATAATGTTTTATAGTTGTATGACAATAGGCTAAAAGGTCTATGGTGGAACACAAGTTCTTCTTTTTTGTTGAAGTGAAAATATGCACGAAATACGGTTTTAGATGCGTATAGTTATCCATGTTCTTAAGAAACTAGTTAAGATGCAGCTTTTCCTGAAAATTTCACAATGTCAAGTACATGTATATGTCTGATACCTTAGCAGCTTTGATTTATATCTTTGACAGCAGTAAGGCATCAAAAATAACACATTGGATCCACTTAATGTTGTTTTATGATTTGCTGAATTCCTCTGCTGGACTTAATATTTGACCATTTGTTATAAGGATCGACTGCGCTTCATTGTTATTATTTGTCTTTTACATGATTAAAATGACGTACCTCAACACATAAAGCATTTATATGATATTTAGGATATGGACGATCTAATACACGATACTCCCATTTCTGGTTGCTATTTAATTGTACAAAATCTCTATTAGCCCACAATAGGTTGTGAAATACTCGGGTCAGTCTTGTGTGGTATGGATGATCTTCGTTTAGAAATTCCTTTTCATATTGATGAAGAACCTACAACAATAAGATAGTGAACCACTATAATACAAATAATTTAAATCTTTACAGACAGCGGAACTGAGAAATGAGGTATAAGTTATACCATGGACCTTATAATACATGGTTATAACTCAATTCTCAGTGCCAACCTCATCCTCAGTTCAGTGGTCTCTAACTACATATGCATTTTGATTATTTAAGGACAATTCAAGCATTATTAATACTTTCAGCACACTTTGTTCTTTTTAAGGATTGAATATTGAATTCTTGGGATCTAAAATGAGAAATAGAAATAATTCCAAGAATATTACAAATAATTATAAACTGTTTAGATATTGAGTACTATACCAGAACCTGCTTTTTCTTTGAGCAGCTGGGTGCCGAGGTGGCTCCATGAGTAAGACGTTGACTCACAAGTCTGGACGGCCCCGTGTTGGCCGAGAAAGTTCATTGGGATTTTCCTGCAAAATACAGGGGCCCCATGTACATATTGGCATGCACCTAAAAGATACCTTGACAGAATTCTTAATAAGAGTAGGCCATAGCGCCGCTGTCTGGGCAAAATATCACTCATAGCACACTGCATGGGGTTCGCCAAGCTTCATTAGCCTAGTCAGAGCAGAAAAGTAGGATGTTAAACCCCATTTTATTTCATTTCACCATGAGCAGTTATATTTGTAGTGTGGGTAAGTAATAAATTATATGAGATGGGTTGAAATATCTAATTGAACTTACATGTTTGTATGTTTCATAAGATAATTTTTCATATTGTGCGGGAGTAAAAGCTATAAAACGTCTTCTACCAGTTATGGGTGTTTCTTGTAGATGTTTACAATAATACAAACTTAAACCACTGAAACTTACACAACCTGTTTATAAAACAATATAAAATGATATGTCCCTTGGTTAAGACTTCCAAATTTGCTTGAAATTTTTAAATTAAAAATGACAATTTGGCATTAAGAACAGTATATTATTATTTATCCATATAAATTATTATGACACAAGCTGGAATAATGGAGGATTTGGGTAGCTTTAGATGGATTTGATTCAGCCACAAGACAAGGAAGCGGCTACAATATTGCAGCTAATAACACCCTGTCCATGGCTCTTAATAAATCGCGACCATACTGTCCAGTGACCGTCTGATAAAATTTATTGATAGTATTCTTAAATTTAGTATCCACAAGGGATGACACATGTGGGGTTATGATCACAAAGTCTGTGGATGAATCCACCGTGGACAGTGATGGCTAGTGATATCTAAGGACGGCTAAATATATATATGAACCCAAAATAATTTATTATTAGATTCAAACAAAACCAACCTGCTGCATTGAGATACTGTAATTTTTTATAGGTCGGTAAAGCTTTCCACCATTTACGTGAAAATCTGTAAAGAAAAAATGGCTTCGTTACGATTGTAGCAGTATATTTTGATAAAATTAATGCTGTTTTTAAAAGCGTGAAGCGTCTGCATCAAACTGGTATCACATGATGCACAATAATGTTGAGTCTGGCACATGACATTGCAAACAGTGCTGGCAGAAATCACGTGATAAAGTCCCCACGTCGCCCAGCCCCAGCCTCGGCCCAAACTGTAGGCGTGACGGTAATTCCAGATCAAACGTGGTCCTATACCTCCCAAACGTTAAGTTTTTAGGGGCTATCGAGGTTTTTTTTATTCAAATCCATAATAATAAATTTCACAATACCTTCCTGATAAAACTGCGATTACTTTAACAACAGGTGCGACAACAATCCAAACCGCTGGCGGTATCATCTTCCTACTGGTTGTGTGAAAAGATTTTCTTAGTTCTGTACCAACGGATGGATAACGATGAAAATCTAACTTCCGGGGATGAAATTTACCTTTACACATTTTTTTCAGATTTTTTGGTGTATTAAGTGGCAGTGAACTCCTGGATAAACTGTCGAAACTTTGAAACTTTTTATTTGGATTGTATATTGTACAATGAAATTAACTGTTCTTGTTCCGAGAGCTCTGTGTCATTTTACACGGCCGGTTAATTTTGTCAGTTACTTCATTAATCAGCGAAACTCAATAGAAAAACCGTGATGGGCATTTTCAACGAAACATTTGGAAATACCAACATATAAATTTCACCTTGAATTAACACATATTTATTTTCTTTTAATGGTAGTGTTACATAATATTACCGTACTTTTCCATGTTCAATTCGCTGAATGATACATCCATTATCCAGTAAATACCCGTTTCAACTCACTTTCAGGACTTTCCTGGTTTTAAATAATTAGCGGGCCTGGATAATAATGTTATAAAGCATTCCGAACTCCTTGGTTCGTGTTGAACTTACAGAACAACAATCAGAGAACTGTGACCATCATATACTGCATAGAATAATATCAGTTCATATTCATGTTCCAGCACTACTTTATTCATGTGTATACACTTAATACTATTAATATTTTACCAAAACACCTCATTTTTACTCTAGATTATTATTTTACACATTTATATACAACTAATAAACACTTCCTAGTCGGTGAATCTCCTTTTAATTAAATAAATAAATAACAGCAATAATAGCAACACTGTAATATGAAATAAACGGTGGATGATTGGAATTACACTGTTAATTATAGTAAGCCAGGCATCTTAACCTTCGTTCTTTTCGAGGCAACTGCCGTTTTTTTTGCATAACTAATTACAACAGACGTTACATCGATTTCGTCATATTAAACTATTGTTTTATATCAGCACGAGACTACATGGGTATGATAATAAGTAACCCGGAGATACCATATAGGCTACAATGTAAAGATATTTCATCAAGGTGACCAAGCGTTGTCTCAATGAATGGATTCTAAATTTAGATCTATACGCCACTGTGTTCATTCACTGAAACGCCAGTAGTTTTATTTCATCAGCCAATTGAATGAATTGCCATATAGCGAGCTATGAGTAAAATCTTTCCCGCTTACAGTACGTGAATTCCAATCGAGAGATTTTTACGTGCACACCAGTTCGCGCTTCGCGGTATCCCGGGGTTTTGCCCCATCCGAAGGACAAGACCATCCGCCCAGCGACACTGACAAGGGGAAACCTCACTGAAAAACCACCATGGAATCCTTTACCGGACAGACCATAAGTTCGCTAATTAGGTTCGCTAATACTAACAAACATATATCACAACTTTTGATGAGTATCTTGTATTTTACCCTTGCATTTCGTTGGAATAATACTGTGTCTGACCTATCAGTTAAATTTATTGAAAATATCAAACCTTTAATTGTCGAATTCGTCTATTTCAGGTAATTTGGGTAAATCATGATTAATATATCTTGTATATGATGAAGTTCCCAAACAAAATAAGTCACAGTAAATATATCTCTAAGTAGCCATAAAATTCGTACCTTTTATCTGTAACTTATTGGTGGTACAGTGAGTTTTCAACGTGGGCTCTCCGTTTCAGTGGTGTAGGACGGAGCAATGGAAAGCGTCTAGTCGAACTCGTGTACTCTTTGGCTTTCATATATAAATGAGATGAAATAAAATGGGGTTTAACGTCCGACAGTTCTGCTCCAACTGGGCTAAGGAGGCGGGCATACTCCATACAGCGTGTTATAGGGAAATTTTGCCCGTACAGCGGCGCTACGGCTTATTCTTATATCGAATTCCAACTGAGAAAGGGTCTTTAACGTTCTCGCCAATGTGTACGCGGGACCTCGGTTTTCGTTCCATCCGAACGACTATACGTTGTCCCTTGCCAGGACCTCCAGACTAGCGAACCAACGCCTTACTGAACCACATTCACCTATAGAACTCTCGACAGTTCAAAATCAATTAAGAGTAGGTGGAAAACGCTACTAAGCGATAATAATCCCACCATAGCACACTGCATGGCATTATCCCGGTTGGTGAAGAAAAGTAGGAAGCTAAACCCCATTTCATTTCAGTTTGTTAGTCTCTGAAACGTTTCCACTACAATAAAAAAAACTTAAAGAGGGTACCCGAAGTCTTTATTCGTCACCAGGAATCGCCTTATCACAAAAGAAGATTTCCGGGTTTTGTTTTTTTTGGGTGTTTTTCAATTGCCCAAAACCACAAACGGCGTAGAAGAGACCTTATCGTGACCTTATCGGGGGGGGGGGGGTCTCAGGGGTACTGTAAAATTGACGGACAATGTATATCTATGGTCGACAATATTTTCACAGGAGGGGCGAAATTTTTCACGGGGGGGGGGGGGAGGATACGGGCCTGAGTTGAAATATCTACAGCATCTATTTAATTTTTAATATGTCAAGTTATATGATGCTTGGCAATCGTATCCGGCGGGCTCCTGAAAACTTTGACATGTTCTGGGAGAATGTTTAGTCTAAGGTTAGAAACATTTCGGCACAGATAAAACTAATCAAATGTGATATTGTATAAGACATACATAATAATTAATGTACGAAAATAAAACTGCAGTGCGGGTTCAAAGTTTACCCATTATGACGTCACAATTAAAACGACGGGATAATGAAACTATTACAACTTTACAAGTTTTAGAATTAGTAAGACGTGTTTTTGCTATTTCTGCTATAAAATTGTTATTATTCAAAGACTTTTACGTCTTTGCTACAACTATGGATTCAAGGTTAGTGAATAAACTTTCTACTTCTTGACAATCTTGTTCTGTAAATTTATTTTCAATTATTTATCATTTCCAGCATCTATAAAAAACAAAACAATGGTTGGTATTCTACCATTTTAATAATTCTTAGCCCACTAAAACATTTCTATATACAAAATAGAAATAATAGGACTAGTCCCACCTATTATTTTATTTATTTTAATAAACGTTTTCTATATTAAAAACAAATTTACCCGCCCAAGAGATAGACGAACTGGGAATGAAGTTGTATAACTCTATAAAGAATGTTATTTTTGTGTTTTGTTATAATTACAGAATGGATTGGTTCCATGGTTTTAAGAAGAAAGTATTAGAAGGACATCGAGCTATGGTATCTCTAGGAGAAGATAATGAAGATGCTCCATATCCATCTCCCAGACCAATCACTGGTACGTTTTTACTCAAGTATTGGGGATGATGTTGCCTAAAGTGGCCCACAGTGATGCTCGGGGAATCTTCATAAGGTCGTGGTTTCCATCCTACGATTATGAAAGAAGTAGATCTGTCTTGCTTATCGCGTTATAAGGTCTATCATTGAGTCAACTGGCGCGGTTTCGATTCTCTACTTGTACATGACAAAGAGTGGGGTCACCTCTCTTACTTCGTGGGATGTCTTTGCGCCATCTGGTTTCCTCCCACTGCTAAAGACCACTACACTCAAGCTAATTATTGAAATAAAATTTAATTATATATTAGTCCCGAAATGACCCAGTTTGTTCAGAGCTCACGTTAACCCACCGCCCCCTCTCTCTATCTCTCTCTAAATAATTAGTTTATAGTATGTTTTATTTCTGAAATTGTAGGTCTTCCTGAACCAATTCCCGGGGAACCATTTTGGGAAAAATCCTATTCCGGATCGGCATCTGAATCATGTTCTGATGCAGCATTTGTAAACGAATCTGAATCAAGCGTTCAATCAGATAAGAACGAAGAAAGCCCCCAAACCACACCAGAACCAAAGAGTAAATTAGACAATTGCCATGGTAAGCAAGTTTAAAGGGCGAATGACTCTATATTCTGTGGAACCTTAAAATAGGTTTAAAATCTAAAAGCATGTATATAAAGTGATTTATATTCAGATTTTAAATTTTGTATTGTAATTTCTATATATATTATAAAATATAAAAGATCCGTAGTTGCCAAACGATTGCCTGAACTGAAAGCAAAGATTGTATATAATTAATCTGGAAGTTGTTGATTTTTAATATTTCAGAACCATCATTTGGGAGTACGGAAGAGGATTTTATAAGCTTCATCGGTGAACTTAAATCTGATATTACTGATTTACAGATGGAAGTTAAAGATCTTAACAAGTAAATATTTTTTTTTCTTAAAAATATATCAACATAATTCCAAACAGCTGAACTACTGATGTGTCATATAATGGTTGTTATAAGATTTAAAGTACATGTAGCTAAGTCTGTAACTCAATATCATCAAAAGTGTTCGACATTGAAAACACGAATTATTTGTCAATTTAAATCAGCATTGATGTTGTGATCTTACCGGGAAACGATGGGCTTCTGATATTTAAGACAAAATAAACATTTTACCGTTGGTACACGAATCGTGTACGAATGCGTTTCAGTGCCATTTGTAACAAGGGACTCAAAAAACTAGGCTAGACATATTCCAATAGTCATGTCAAACGTTTACGCCAGATTCTTATCCGGACAGCAAGCGCAATAAATACTATCGGCGTAGACTGGAATAACCAAACGCTAGAGATTGCCATTCGATTGAGACTTCTGCCAGTTCTGGCGTATTTCGCCGAACATAACTGATTTGAAATAAGAGTATACAAACGGAAACGATTGAATGTAAATCAGTTTATATAAATTCATATTACATTATTATATGCGTTGCGACCCATTTGTGTCAATTTCTAGGTCCCAAATATTAGCGATTTAGCTCCGTTAAATGAAGCACTTTGATTATACATCATTACTTTAATATACTTTTTATTGCTATTTTAGGTACATAAACAATCTACATTCCGACCACGATGATTGCATGAACAGAGTTCTAATTCTGCAAGACAGCGTAGAGAGATCAGACGAAAACGCAGATTTCTTTAGGAAGCTGTTCGAGAGTTCCAAGTATAAGGGAGGGAATGGTGTTATACAACCAACAAAGAAAGAAAAACAAGTCAGATATCATCACGGGAAAAGAGTCCAAGATGATGGCCCACTAGTTGTCGATCCTATTGTAAAAGCCCTTGTGGATAAACGACTAGAACCAATCACACGATCTAGTCCAGATGAAGATACGGTTGGAATCTTGGACAAGGGTAGACTATGCAAAACAGTAGCCGGGAAAGAAAGGTGGGACAAGGTGGAAGAGTGTACCAGCGAGAAGACGTACAACATAATGGACAAGGGTGAGGAATATAACAATACGAGCAAGGATATATTGGATAAAAAAAATGACGATGTCGGGTGGTCTAAAATCATGGACAACTTAGAAAATATAGGAAGCGAAAAGCACCAAGATGTCGACGTGGAACATCAGTTTAACCCCCAGACTCCTTCCGTCAACGATTTTGAAAGAATTCTAGCAGAAATTAAGATGATCGATTACCTTATTGCAAACAAAGAAGAAGATGCGTCAGCTTTTATCGGAAATTATAAAGTTAATAATTATTCATCAACAGAAGAGTCATTCTCTGATAAAGATAGTCTAGAAAAATATCAAAAACTGCCTCCTATTGGACTTGTTCCTTACATTCCTTCATCAACTCAACATGCCGAAAGCCATCCAAGAATATCTTCTTTAGATAAATCCATGAACAACCCTGATGCTTCCACAAAATTAATGCAAAAATTCACTAGATCTAGCACCGTTAATGTACCAAATTTGTCATTAAAAAAACAGAAGAACCAAGCCAGATTAGCTAAAACGTTTGAACAAGAAAGAAAAACTACTACTGGAAAAATAAATTCAACCCTGCCCAAGATCAAGTCTGGAAATACTAATTCTCCTCTGCCAAAGATCAAGCCATGGTCTCAAAACGTTAATTGTGCTCTGACAAAAATACAGTCTGGAAATACTGCATCACCAAAGATCAAATCAGGAAATTCTGCTCTGCCACAGATCAGATCTGGATATTCCAATCTGCCAAAGACCCAATCATTCTCTGGAAATAATAACTCTGTTCTGCCAAAGATTAAATCATCAGGAAACATTAGCTCTGGAAATACTAACTCGACTCTGCCAAAGATTAAATCCATGACAGCTAAAGACGTCAGTAGAGGAAATAATAAAATAATTAAAAAAATAAAAATACCAGTTCTACCAAATCTAATGAAATCAACACCAACATTACCAAAAGTCTATAAACCTACACCACCAACAAATAAACCAACAAAGCGCCCATATACTGGTAAATACAGGAAACTACCTCCGCTTTTAGATTTAAATGTGGATTTAGAAAAACAAAATACTTTTAAAGATACCTAAACTTATTTTATAATAATTAGATAATTAAAATACTGTCAATGATTAAATCAACTACACATGTAACAATATATCACCCAATGCTGTTTCTATATGCCTAATGAATAAGAAAAAAAAAGTACTTTATAATGTATTTGTCGTGAATTAAACGTATTGTATAGATTCGGGTAAAAACATATATAAAATACTCATTACATCCAATCATTGTAAATATTACATATTTGTTTTTTTTTGTGTGTGTTTCTGTGCTAGAACTATAAATTGTTTTTAAAGCACATATAATATTTATTAAAGAAATGTATTATTCATATTGGCCATAGAATAGATATAAATGCCTTTGTTTTTTTAAATATATTTTTAATAAACTGAACATGCCAAAAATACCGTTCTTTTGTCAGTTTTTATTGCACATGCTGTATTGATCAAGTACACCTGCAATGAAATGAAATGAAGAAAGAAATGGGGTTTAACTTCCTACTGCTCTGCTCCAACTAGTTAAAGTAGCTAAGTCTCTAACTCAATATCATCCAAAATCTTCAACATTGAAAACACAAATTATTTGTCAATTTAAAACAACATTGATGCTGTCTGTGATCTTACCGGAAAAAGATGGGCTAGACATATTGCACCAAACCAAACGGCGTATGTAGACTGGAATAACCAGACGCTAGGAATTTGCATTCGATTGAGACTGCTGGCTTATTTCACGGAACATAACTGATTTGAAATTAGAGTAAAAACGGAAACAATTGAATGTAAATCAGTTTATATACATTCATATTACAGTATTATATGAGTTGCGACCCACTTGTGTCAATTTCTAGGTCCCAAATGTTAGCGATTTAGCTCCTTTAATGAAGACACATACCCCTTACAGTTGTGCTCATGGGCGTGAATTTAGGGGGGGGGCGCCCCCCCCCCCTTAGAATCGGAAGGGGGGACGAATAGGTCTCGGCCCCCCCCCCCTCCCTAATTTTGATCGCCAGGACAGCTCGACTTTCAGGTTTATCTGACCACTGCCTTGCGATATCTTCCTCCTTAATTGTAGGTAGTCATTTTTTCCATATCGTCGTCATATTACCCCCAGTTTATAGTTCCTTTAGGAACTCTCTCTGAGCAGACGATGTCCACCGATAGTTCCTATCGGGCCGTATACAGCTGCAATATGAAAATACCGCTCTTCCCCACCTCTGTTCTAAGGCTATTTTGGAATCCTTACCTTCTATTTTCACCTTGATTCTCCTTTACTCACCAAAGGAATCATTTCTTGCCACAGCTGACGTACATTTATAATGATTCAACATTATTTTCAAGTAGAATTCTGCGATTAAAAACATACACAAAATACGTTTGAACTGATCAGCCATTACGAGACCCGCAAACCGCATGTTTATTTCATCGCTAAATTCTACTTGAAAATGGTGTTGAATTATTTAAAAAATGTGTAAAATATGATAAGTGATTCCTTTTGCCGGAAAATAAAGAATCACGGGGAAAAATAGAAGGTTACGGTTCTAAAACAGCCTGAGAAGACAGGTGGGGAAGAGCGGTATTTTACCATATTTTCATATTGCAGCTATAAGGTACGACAGGAACTGTCAGTGGACATCGTCCGCTCAGAGACAGTTCCTAAAGCAAATAAGCTAGTTACAGCTTTCATCGAAATAACACTGGTACAGTAAACTGTTCGTAATTATTATTTTGGTTTGGTGATGAAATGTTCCAGGTTCCAGCGGGTTCGTCCGCCCCCCCCCCCCAAAAAAAAAAGTTATGACAATTCCACGCCCTTGGAGTTGTGCTATAAACGAAAAGTTTTCCGGAAGAGCCAACCTATTCTTATATTCATTTCCAACTGTCAAGGGTTCTTCTATGTGCAAAACGTCTATAGGTTGTTCCTTGCAAAGATTTCTATCATGCAGAAAGGAAAAAGTCAAAGCACACTAGAAAATCGTGGTGAAATTCAGGGCTAACCCCAGGATTTAACAAAATAATAAAAGTTTATTTTACATACAATAGATAAAGAATCTGTAATGGAAAACTGATATTGCACATAAGATAGCAGATGTGAAGTTTATCACCCCAAAACAATATAACTGTATCTGTAAGCTGCAATTCAAAATCTGCTTCATCATTCCTGAATAAGCATTGCCCAAACAACACACTTTTCTAAATATTGTCGAAATTCATCAAGTAGTTTAGGTGAATTAATCAAATTTTGAGTGAATTTCCAGGGTCTTGGTATTCAGTGCTCCACGACTTTCCATTCCATTATCATTCCCCCTAAAAAGGCCATAGTTTTTAATTGTTTTTTTCTTTTAATTTGGTGGAAAGCATTGGGGTCACAAGAGGAAGAACACAGTCGATAATCAGCTTCCAAGCTTGTGAACATAATAGGGATAAGATTTCTTGAAGGCAAAAAGAATCCTATAAAATGTGGTGAACAAGAAAATATAAGTGCAATTTCTGTCAC
The DNA here is from genome assembly GCF_932274485.2 of Patella vulgata. Classification (NCBI taxonomy): domain Eukaryota; kingdom Metazoa; phylum Mollusca; class Gastropoda; family Patellidae; genus Patella; species Patella vulgata. The sequence continues at coordinate 21,876,722 of NC_065881.2, forward strand.
CAAATAATGATCTAATTCAGTTATTTTATATTTATAATAACAAAAGAAAAACTACTGGCAGATTTTTTAAAGATTTTAAGATAATCACCTTATTTCTATATACAATCAATTATTTAATACCTAGACAGTCAACAGTTCAATCAGCTTGGTGTGGTTTTTGCGTAGAAAAAAATATCAACAATTCACAGGTGAAAATTCAGACAACAGCAGATACACATAACTAATAAAATTTTGTTTTACTTTAAGGTTTAATTAATTAAGAAACTTACGGTGGAAAATGAAAATCATATCGAAAGGAGTGGACAGATTTACTTTCTAACTAATGTTACAAGCAGTTGAGTAATACCTTAATTAACTCCAATATAAATATATAAAACATAATCAAAAATTCAATTCAAATGGTTTCTAATAAATAAATTAGCTCTAAAACTAAATATCCAAACATATAATTATAAAATAAATAACAGCATAGCATTAAACCTTTTTGTATTTGTTTTTAGTGTCTAAAACAATTTAACAAATAAGGGGTCATTAATAATGGAGTAAAGACTTGCGTTTCACATAAGGATATTTGGTCAAGCAAATCCTACTTTTGCAAATAAAATGGGGTTTAAACTTAAAAGTGCTTCTGTTCTGCATCGTCTGAGCTAACAAAGACGGGTATGCCATGCAGTGTGCTATGAGGAAAATTTTGAACAAACAGCTATGTCTCTGCCTACTCTACATCAAATTCCAACTGCAAAGGGTTCTTTTCCAACCCATCCTAATGACTAGGCACTGTTCCTTGCCAGATCTCATGGTTAGTGAACCAGTGTCTTACAACTTTAGGACCTGACCTCAAGACTTGATTAAATAAACAAGAATTCTTGTCAAGTTAAACATAGGGAGTACTACACTAGTATTTATGAATATTAAATATGCTATTTTTCCTATATTTTTTCCTATAATCTAACTGGAATTTCTTAAAGGAATATAAATCTACTAACACAAATACTCACTAGTCACATAAATTATTTCACTAACAATTCATTTTTACAGAATTGATTTGCGAAAACCAAAATAAGATGAAATAATCTACCACAGTGTAATTCTATCAACGTTATCAACAATACAATAAATATAAGTTTATTTTTAGTGACATACTCTAATAAATATCTCAATATGAAATAAAATGTTTGCAATAAGTTTAGCACCTAAAGCAACCTTAGATACCGGTTAAGTTTAGTGGGTATTTAAACCAAATATTATTGTCAAATGAAATTTATAGGGTTTTTTCTGTGACTCAAGTCACTCATTAATAAGGCTCCTTGAAAAACATATAATTAAATTTAATGGGTAGTTTTTTTGAAAAGCAGTACTCAGTCTGGAGATCTATAAACGGAATGAAATGGGATTCTAGATTTAATATTGGTCATAAAATGTTATTTTTACTGTTTTTTTAATGACCTCTACAATAACCCAAACTAATTACTTTCCAGGAGATCGATTGTGGCATTAATACAAATTTTACCTAGTAAATGCACATATGACTAATGACCATCCAGCAGTCAACAAACTGTATCTATAATGGGGATGTTCCTCTCTTAAATAATATTTATTACCATATGTGTACTAAGAAGTTGGGCACTTACATAATTTATCAATAATTGTTGATATATACATATTATTTTGGATCCAAAATGTACAATTTTAACCATTTTTTTTTCACACAATTTACATGGTCCTCCCATTCTCTACAATCAAAATTATATACTATGCCTATTTTTATAATATAAGACCTACTATGACCTCTGTGTGTGACTTATTGACCCTGAGCTTCCTGTTGCTGTTTTTGTTCCTTTTCTTGTTTTTCTTGTAATTTTTCCTGTTCGTGGAATTCTTCTTCTTGTTTTATTAGCTCTATAACTTCAGATAACTGTGATGGAGCTATTTTAACATTTTCTCTTCCTAACTGTTCTATCACCTACAACAGCAATAAGAATTATGGTATGAAATTATATTATATTTGATACAAAAAGAAGCAAATAATCAGAATAAAAATCATTAGCATATTAACCTTAGTCACTTAGTTAAAGATTTGTGGTCTAAGGGGAGATAATATGACATTAATGTATCAAATATCAGTTATCTTCCCCTTAACATGATAAATAAAATGTGCAATTGCTTGTCATGCAAAAAAGAAAGAAATAGTATTATCGAGCTACCACTTTAATTGTATCACTGTGCCAGCTATGACAACTTTGAACAAACACAGACAGGACTGCTGGATTTGTGTGTGTTTGTGTGTGAGAGAGAGAGAGAGAGAGAGCACTTAGCATAGGAGTCTTTGGCAGTGGGAGGAAACTAAAGGACGTGCAGAAAACCCACGAGGTTGGACAGGCAACCCTACTCCATGTCACTTTCAAGCTGAGAATCGAAACCACACCACATGACAGACCTGGATTTCTGAGACACAGAATCTTGATTCTCATTGATGTCCAAGAAACAAACTCCTTTAGCCATTGAAGCCATAATACTACTATTACTTCTACTAACAATGATTTTATTCATAAATCCCATTCTTCGTACAGGTATACTCAAAGTACATAAATGGTTCTCCACAAGATACACAAGAATCAGATAATTATAGGGATAGTTTTATATTTTCTGGATAAATAATTTCATACTATGTACCTTCAACACAAGACTGATATCAATGTTGCCATCTCTATCTTCATCTAGAACTTCTACTATCTGTTGTAATCGTGTTTCATCTGGTACTTTCTGTAATCTTTTTAAAGCTAAAACCATCTCATTTATACTGATTATATTAGCCCTAAAATAGACATCGAGAGAATTAACATTCTTACTTATATTAGCCCTAAATTAAACACTGACCGAATTAACATTCATACTATTGTTTTAGCTCTATTACTAGCCTTAAACATACATTAGCAAGAACTAAATCTGCCTATTGCAGATCTTTCTTTAGGCCTGAATAAAATGTTATATAAACTATTAATTAGACATTTATTAACATGACAAAACCATAATCAACTCTTGATGCCATCTGACGGGTCTGATTTTCATTAGATTTGAATCCAATCTGACGTTGATGATTAACCGTAAAAATGGTTACACAAGACTTTGTTTATTATCATAGCAATGGTAGTAATGACGATCAAGGCTCACCTAAAATTGAATCGCTAATATCTAGTTTCAGAGTGATGCAATTTGACTGAAATTTTCAGCATATTCTTTTTTCATTATCTATTTTTTTAACTATTATAGTGATAAATGTCAGCTCTTTATCTAATCTCCCATAATGCCCCTTTAAAGCAGACAACAACAGAATTAACATTTATACTGATTATAATTATATTAGCCCTATAAGCCGTAAATGAGATATCCCCAGAATTAATGTTGAGACTGATTATATTAGCCCTAAATAGACATCTGGAAAAATGGCCTTTAGTTCACAGTCAAGACAGTCAGTGAATCTTTGCTTCAATTTTTTTTATCTGGCAAACAGCTTTTTATCTTTAAATTAATGTGAACTATGTAAGTAAAACACGGACAGTCCATCTCAAAAATATCTTGTGACAGGGAATATTTGTATTATAGTTTGTACTCACTTATCTGCATTTATATCTTTTTGATATTTTTCCATTAATTCTTCATCTTCACGAATTTCACTACTACGTTTCATCTTCACCTCACGTACTTCTATTTCCTCCTGGAACTTTTCCTTTTCCAAATATAATTTCTCGGTCATTCCGTCCATTTTTTTAATCATACTGTCCACTTTTTTAGCCAATCGTTTAGCAGATTTTGATTCCTGAATCTCATTTACACCACCAGTGGCAACCATAATAGCCTTCAGGTCTTCTAAATCCTGAGAAATAGCAATAGATAAATCCACTCAATATAAATAATTACATTTCAAGTTTATAACATTTAAACACACTCTTTATAAAACAAACATGTGGTGTTGGATGGCCGAATGGTTAGCATGCGCGCGCTGTATCATACGGTCTGTCATTGAGTCAACTGGCGGGGTTTCGATTCCCCCGTTGTATGTGACAAGGAGTAGGGCCGCCTGTCCAACCTCGTGGGTTTTCTCCGGATCCTCCGGTTTCCTCCCACTGCTAAAGACCCCTACGCAAAATGACCTAGTATTTGTCAAGTGGATGTTAAAACCCCATTTCTCTCTCTCTATAAAACAAACATAAGCATGGCTTTCACTTCAAAGTTTGCAGACTGGTCAATTTTTGACATATTCTGATCATCGCAATTATTAGTATTATCCTAATTGGTTGAATAAATATTTAAGTATCTTTAACAATTAATAACCAGCAATTGCCATGCAAGACCTGCCAACATTTTGCAGGAGATGGATAAAAATTTTGACCTCTTGAGGGACCATAAGCTAAAAATGTGATTTTTCATACAATCAGGGTCCAAAATCTAGGAAATTACAGTCCGATATGTGTGAATATTGAAAGGTACCGAGATCTTTGGGTTATAAACATACATTTAAAGTTTCATCAAAAACGGATAAAAATTGTGACCTCTAGAGTGTCCACAAGCTAAAAACGTCATTCTCTGTACAATCAGAGGCCATAATCCATGAAGCTATGGTCCGATATATGCCAATTTCGAAAGGAACCGAGGTCTTTCGGAGATAAACCTATATTTGAAGTTTCGTCAAAATTTGTGACCTGTAGAGACAGACGGACTGATGTTCGGACAGACAGGGCCGACGACAATTTACCTTCACACGAAAATGTAGACGTATAATAAAGTTGTATTTATTGTGTTAAATTTTTTGAAATTATAATTTTATGCAATGACATCAAACAAAAACTCTTTGTATTTTTGTTGCAGTATATGGAAAAAGAGCCTTTTTGATCACAAATCGATGGTTGTAGTAATTACAAAACTTTTTCATACCTCTTTATATTCACTAACTTCTGCCTTCAAATCTTGTAATTCTTCATTATTGATATCCAGTCGCTTTTGTTCAGCAATATCTTCTAAAGCCGATTCAATCTCCTCTAAATCTTTACTAGTTATCTCTTTACTGGCTATATCTCCCAACTCTGGAATAGCATCTACCAAAGCTGAAAAAGTGGTATGCAGTAGCAGGGCAATCTAATCATACAGAGCTTAGTTATCATGATAATTTATAGCTGTGTGCTATTAGAGCTATTTATACATTCATGGCGTGCTATTAACATCCTACTGTTCTGCTCCGAACTGGGCTAATGAAGACGGGCATATGCCATACAGTGTGTTACGAGGGAAATTTTGCCTGGACAGCGACACTATGGCCTACTATATCGAATTCCAACTGTCAAGGGATCTTTTAGGTACACGCCAATGTGTACACAGGAGTTTGGTTTTTCTTCCCATCCGAATGACTAGACAGCTGTCCTTGTCAGGCAATCCGTCCTGCTGTGCTATTAAGACAATAATACACATACATTAGTGTGCTAACAGAACTATTTAAACACGTGTGGAGTGTGATTATGACTATTTAAAGATACATTCCCGGGTACAAACTGGGTGATTTGATGATATATTTGGACTAAAAACATATTCAGACTAATTAATTTATCATAATTTTGCCTCAAATCCTTTTCAAAACATTGCAATTGTCGGAGAATACCCTGGCTATAAAAAATCGATCAAAAGAGGTCATGTTTGTGTCACGTAACTTACCTCTCTCGGTACCTAGCAACGTAAGTGAAGTCGGAGGAGAATTCATTGCATACACAAGACAATGTTGTCTTTAATCACTAACTATTTATTACAACTATCAAAGCCTAATCAAATTTTCCAATTATCCACTGCCCGTGTCTTTTTCCGTGATTTTTATCTCAGAAAGTGTTGTGCGTCTAATTCTTCATAAAGTTTATCAAAATGTACATCAAGCGCTCAATCTCCGCGTGCAACCTTCGAGGTCACGCGTGCAGACACTCCTAATAGTCGGGCTGTCGATTAGGGAAACCCTTACATTTTTGTCCTGTATGCGCTCCATGAGTGTTTTTCAGGGAATCCAGTATTTTTCTAGTAAGATTGGATATTTCTACTTTCCATATATACCAAAATTGCCATATTTTTAATGGAAATAACATAGCTTTAAACACATGTTGTGTGCTATCAGAACTTTTTAAAGACAGGTGGTGTATAATAAGGACTATTTTATATACATTTAGCGTGTTATCAGGACTTAAACATGTGCTGTGCTCTATAGGACATAATTAACTCTGGCCAATCTATACAAGTATGCCAGCTTTAAAATGGCACAAACACAAAAAAAAAAAAAAAAAAATTTCACAAACCTTCTTTAAGAGCAGGTTTTATATCCAATGCATCATCTTGTAAAATTTCATTTGCTTCCATTTGTTTTTCAGCTGCAACAGCTTCAGCTTCTTCACGAATCTTCTGTAACAGTTCCTAAAATTAAATATTCAACGATGTGTCTATGTCATTATACACAAAAACATGAGGACGGCATTAGGTAAACATAGGTTGCCAGGCAATGAAACATACGTCCAGTTAATAGATGATATTCGATTCAATATGATAGACTACCAATATAAAATTCAGGAAGATGTGTTAATAATTACATCATATATAGTTCTAACAAAAATATTGAAAATCAATAGGCTTTTCCATTTCATTACAGACAAACAATATCAATATTTAAAATAAATTATAAATTATTGTAGCCAATACTGTGCTAACAAAAAATATGAATGACAGATAGGTGGAGTGGAGGGACGGCAATATACATTAATTTTCATTCAGTTAAAAAAATATGTCAGAAAATGATAAGTTCCAAATCATGAAATAAACTACCTTTCACAGACAAATTTTATGCTCAAATTCGAGTTTATTACTCTTTTCTTTTCTTCACACGTAGATCACATATCCTACTCACAATTAAATACCTATTCAAACCCCAGGAATATCAACAATTTAGTAATCTGAAAACCTACCTGTTCCTCTTTTGTTTTCTCTTGTCTTTCTTTCTGTATAACTTCTTCTTCATGTTGGATTAAATCCAATTTAACTTTATTATCAATTTTAACACCACTTAATTCTGCTACCTTCACTATTGTCTCCGATGTCTGAAACATAAAAACAGAGTTGTAATTTATGATAGGAACTCTGATAGAATCTAAACTCTAATGGCAAAATCTGGAATAACACAATTGTCGTTCATCTATCACTTGCACAAAATAAATTTCAATCTGGTTCTTTGTTTGATTTTCGTAGATTTAGATAGGCAACTTACTAAATGCATGGAATTAAGAAGAAATTCTTGTTAGTCCTAATTTCAATCCGTGGTCTAAGGGGAGATAATATGCAATGAAGAACATTTTGACAAAGTAACCTCCCTTCAGCTACTGGCCTTACCCAAAAGAGAATGGCTGAAAAGATCACTTAAATAAACTTCCAAGAATAAAGCTATCCTAATTTAAACAGCCAATTGTTTAATTTTTTAAAGACGACTGGATCATATAACTTACAGTAGATTCTGGAAGAGATGAAATGGTGGCCTTCAGCTGCTCAGTTGTTGAAAGATTTTCTGGTAAATATAAAGCACGGGATAATAAAAGTAAAGAAGTTGGAATCTTTTCATTGAGGTGAAGATCCAACCATTGTTGTAACTGATTTTTTAATCTGGCTTCTGATAATCCTAGAGCTCTCATTCCTCTAGCACGACAAGCCGATTGTAACTCAGACATTGTTAAAGTTTCTATACTTTCTTTTACAATCATCTGTAAATATACAATAATTCAAGGATCAGGCAATGGAATAAATATTTCACCATATAAAAGTCAAGTGAAATACAATCTGATTAAAACACAGATCCTATTTTGTTTCATTTCTATAGTTCAAAATTTAGTTTTATTTGTCTTTACTACACTGGGATCTGGAAGAGTTGTTATCATTGACATGTTCTTGATGATCAGAGGAATTCTATGCACAGAACTGTGGGTAAACCACTAGAAAAGTTGATTGATTAATCAATGTCTGACGTCATAGTGTCAAAAGCCGCTTGTTTGACCCCTGACATGAACTCCCACTATAACTTGTCAGATGTTCATGTAGTGTAGGCCATCAATAGTATAAAAAAAAAAAAACGAAATATATATCTGTATTTTAATCAGATTGAGTGAAATATCAACATGCGTAGTATATCTTGCGATATAAAGAGTACCGGTATTTCAGATGAATAAAGGTATTCAACATACTCCTATTGATATTTCACTAATATGAAATGCTAGTACTCTTTATATTGGAAACGACCATGATAGTTATTAAACAAAATAATTCATCCTTGTTATTTACATACCTTATCATCTGCTTTAAGTTTTCGTAGCCTCATACTGAGCTGAAAACGTAACATTGCATCCGTTCCAATTGGAGTGATATTTAATACTCTACATAAAGCTTGTAGTTGCCGACGTGATAAGTTATCCAGAGTTATCTCATCTTCAAACAATTTAGAAAACTGGACTATATCTTTCGTAGACGTTTGAATTCCCTTATTACGAATCTGAAACCAAAAAATGATTCATATTCAATAAACAAGACACATAAAAAACATCATGATAAAAATATTACATTGAAACATGAAATATAGTATCCACAAATTTAATGTCAAAATTGAGAATGACTTGGACTCGCAACAATTTTATGACACGTTTTTGTTTCAACATCAAAAATAAATTAGCTCCCTGTAATACTAATAACCAAACCAAGACATAGAAAATGTTCGAGAAAAACATATAAGTTTATTGGCCATCATTTAGATCAAATTATACAGTCATTCGAGACAATGCAGTGTGTGTAGGCCTAGAAATGTTTTATATGCAGACTATGCTCATACAAACTGGTTATACATGTATATAATTTCTTTTTTTTTATTGATCTATCAGACTCACATTTTGGTAAGCTCTAGGCAGTTCACAATAATTTATTCTTTATAGTATTTATCATTTTTATAAATGACTCAATCTTTGCAATCTTTACTGATATACCTTGAAGTCATCACATACTGTATCTAGAATTTCTCTAACAATGTCAACTCTTCAGTATCTAATAAGCATGTTAAAACTTACATTATCTACAAATGATGTGAATTCTTCTGCTAATTTTGAAGGTTTCTTCCCTTGTAAAGCCGATTCATGAACTGTATCTTGCAAAAATTTGGCCATCTCTAGTTTTACTTTCAGCTGTTTCTTTAACTTCTCTTGCTGTAATAAAGAATATATAAAAAATGTTTCAAACTATTTCTACTTTATTTAACTTGCATTACACACTACAATTTGGATGGGGGTCATGTAGGGTTGCTGTTCCTATTAATATGTCTAATAATAGTTATAGGGCACATCTATTATATTTATTTCAGGCTACAGGTAAACTTTTTTACCACTATTTTTACAGTTTGATTTAGATTTCAACACAACAAATAGGAAATTTTTTATGGCTTAATCAACGCTAAAATGTACTCAAACTGATTGATCAATAAAACAAAACCAACATATCAAGGGTTGATTATATACCAGATATGATTAAAAAGACGTCCATCAAAAGATTTTAACCAACACATAAGTAGCACTATCTTGTTAATATCTGCAGAGTTTGTCGACTGAATGCACTGCAATACCATTTTAAAATTCAAATTTCGTATCATATTTCTAGTTCTACATTTGTATCATCATCATCATCATATTGCATACAGAAATTCACTAATAGTAATATAATTACTATATTTCTAAACTTTACTGTGGGAAATATGAATGTGCAGAAATCCATGAGTATCTTATCTTTTTTAAAATTAAAAACAGGTCAGCACTCGGCAGCCAGATTATGTGACACATCACTATCTAAAAACCAGAATATTTTTTATTTATGGACTCAATATCAATTCTTATAATTATACCTCTTTATTTTCCTCTGCGAAAGTAGATGGTAACATATTAGGGAATAACTTCACAGCTACAGGGAGTAAAAATTCCATAAATGGCACAACGAGAAAAACTAGAAATGGTACAAGACGAAATAAATCTGCAACAGTACGAACTAACTGAAATAAAGAAGTAAAAGTGGTCGATGTTCATGTACATAGCAATTTTACTTTAAATTACACAACAGTCAGTTAAAACAGTTAATATCTGAGAAAAACACACAAAAATATTCGCAACTAATTACAGTATAATGATAAATCTGACTGATGTCAATGCTATAAATTTGAAGTTGCTCTCATTAACCCTTAACCGGTCGACGTCATTTTGATGTCATGACGTCAAGTGGTCAGGCTAAATAAAGGCTGACGTGAAATATTTTGTATGCCTATTTCTATCGACTACTGTCGAATAATTATAAGTGATAGACTCTTGACACCAATAAAAAAGTTGAGGGGGATAAGTTGATCTATAATTTGCAAATCATTCTAAGTCCTTTTCATCGGAAATATCGTCTTCAGAATCGGTGTCATCGATATAATCCGAGTCTGAATCATTTATATGTATTTCAACCACTTCGCGTGTTTAACCTTCCCGACATCGTTAAATTAGCGTGGCCATATCAATTAAATACGAAACTAAATACTCAAATGCGGCTTATCAAAAAGGTTCTTGCTGTGGTCGACTTTAGTCGACCATGACCACTTAGCTGTATAACGCTGTGGTGACTTTTGTCAACAATGACCAGTTAAGGGTTAACATAGAGATATATCCTTCATCAGTGTATACAGTGGGAATATTTTTCCAAATGATTCAAATTTTACAACATATTAAGAAATGTCATATTGCATTTTGAAACAAACTTACTTCGAGTAAGCATATGTTGAAAAAAGAAAACAAGACAGAATCTAAATGGACGTCAATAAGTTTATTATTACTTAAATGTAAAATTACCACCCACCAGGGAGTGAAACCATTATCCGATATTATAAATTATAAGATCATAAATAAATTATTTATCAAAATTCTAACCCACCTGTTTATTTTCTCTTCTTGTTAATGTCTTTCCATTTAATAACAAATATAACAATCTACAAGAAATCTTTACATCTATAAAGAGTAACCGGAAACCATTATAATAATGTTTTAACTCGGCAACAAATCGTTGCCATAACGATTTCTTTACCACAAGATTCTTTTCTTTCTCTATATCCTCTTTCAAATCAGAAGACTGTTCTTTTAATCTTTTCACAGATTTTTCGACATTGGATTCATCCTTAAATAATAAATTACTCGAAGAAATATTTCGAAATATCAATTGGTTCATTAAATTATAATTGGTAAAGTCATAAACTAAAGCAGGATTTGGACCTAATAGATATTTAGATTTATAATAACTATCTTTTTGGTGATGATTGGTTGAAAGCTGTGAATAACTGGCAGTGGGTTGAATCTGGTTGGTTAGTTTCTGTAGTCTTAAACGTCTGCTCCAAGTGCCAAAATGACCCCTGTAATACATAAAGAATGTTACTAGAGAGAGAAAGAGAGAAATGGGGTTTAACGTCCACTTGACACAAACTAGGTCATTTCGGGACTAACACATGGTTCAATTTTATTTCAATAATTCGCCTGCTCGTAGGGGTCTTTAGTAGTGGGAGGAAACCGAAGGACCCAGAGAAAACCCATGAGGTTGGACAGGCGACTCTATTCATTGTCACATACGACCGGGGATTCGAAACCACACCAGTTGACTCAATGACAGACCTTATGATACAGCGCGCATGTGCTAACCATTCGGCCATCCAACCCCCCTTAAAGAATGTTACTAGCTATATGGCAAACTACAAACTCATTCAGCTGTAAATGACACCCCCCAAAAAGTACCAATTTGGATATCATATTTTTTAAACTCTAAAATTCATCATCTACAGAACAATAATACCCCTTTCTGTCAATTCATGGCGATGTCATTGTCTGGCATCTATATTAGAAGACAAATTGTACCTTTTAAAACTATTTTCATGAAAATCTATGAGAAATCATAATGCTAAATCACTAATAATAGTTAATAATGTATAAGGCAATAAAACATTGTAATATATTAGATTTTAATAAAAAAAATAAAGTTGATACGAGTTTCAAAACTTGATCATTCATCCTCATAACAGTTGTCCAGTCACGGTCAGGCTGAATTATGTGAAATGAATTGAATTTATGGGGTTCAACATCTTACTTCTCTGCCCAAATCCGAGTAACGAAGAAAGGCCTGCACTACTTTGACTATCTTGACCCATTTAACCCAAATTTTAATGAGTACATAAAGTGGATAGATGAACAATATACTAAAACCAGACTAAAATAAAGATAAACTGTTTCAATGGCATTTAGTTAGTGGAATTACACTGGTCACAATTCTATGGTATACATTTACTGTTTTATAATGATTGCTGTTTTGACTAGATTCTTTAACAAGCAAGAGATACCTGGTCAAAATGTCACTCAGTAATAAACAATAATAGAATTGTGACCTATGTAATATAAAGATCTTCATTGTGGAACTTACCCATCCTTAAGTATTGTAGACTGATAACCTCTATGACAAATACAAACACATGATGGTAACCTCGGAGACACCAATACTCCTAAAAATAATAAATAAGATTATTATTTATCATCAAATGTAATGACCTATTTCTAATAAACCATGGTATTGGGGTGGCAATGGCAGTATTTAACTTTAAAAAAAGGTCTACAAATCTGGCAATGACCCTTTAACATCCTACTTGGTCTTTCAGGGGTAATTTTTTAATTAAAAAAGAGAGTGGCACTCTAATGTAGATTAGAAAGTCGCATGAACCATGACTGCCTAACAGGAATTTATACTTTGTTAAAAAAAGAACTTGATTATGTCAAAGTGGATAAACTCTGTATCAATCTGATTAAAACACAGATCCAATTACGTTTCGTTTTTATAGTTCAAAATTTCGATTTTACTTGTCTTTACTACACTTGGATCTGGTAGCATTGTTATTTAACTCGTGTTCTGCTTGAAATGAGGGGTCAGCCAATCAAATGGTCTGTCGAATCGAGCGTTTGACCTTTTTTGCGCGGAACTGTGGGTAGACATTAGCGGCAATAGAAATCAAAACAAAGCAAAAGTAGATAAAAAATACATGGCGGTCGCTAATTGGTTAATCGAATGACTAACGTAATCGGGTCAAATGTCGCTTGCTTGGTACCTGACGTCATAGATCGTGAACTCCCACTATAACAAAGCAAAAGTAGATAAAAAATACATGGCGGTCGCTAATTGGTTAATCGAATGACTAACGTAATCGGGTCAAATGTCGCTTGCTTGGTACCTGACGTCATAGATCGTGAACTCCCACTATAACTTGTTAGATCTACATGTAGTGTAGGCCATCGAAAGTATAAAAAATGAAACGAAATATAGATCTATATTCTAATTAGATTGAATTCTGTATCAAATTGAATTTTCTTTGTCTGAACTCTAGCTGGTGTGTGAACCGTCTGTACAATGTTATGCATATAAATAAATTAAGTTTTATAGAACTGTATTAAAATGTTTGATTTACATATGGATATGTGTATTTTGTATTTAGTCCCCATCAATCAAAATTACTTTGACGGTTACTGTACATTTACACATCAATACTTTTTACAGTTCTGACAGCAGTGATAAGGCATGGCCTAGATTCTTTATTTTTACAGATAAACTTGTTCAGTAACTCCATTATTGTGCTCTATAGATTAATCCAAGAAATTCAGTCTTGGTCATCTTGGCATTATGCAGGTAAATTTAATGGATAATATAAACCTAGAACTGTTAGTGTTTTTCTTATTACATGAATGTTGTTTATGTGCCCCCTCCATTACCTTTGGCCCATTTATGTGGCCAATAATTTACATAATCAAAGTAACACTGTTTTGGGGGTATTTAATGACTTGGGAAGAACAGATAGTATTAATAATTGTTATTAAAGGGACAATAACACTCTTGCTGGCTTGAAAGCTCCAGAAAATAAATAATATCTCTATCTATGTACTAGATGTTTAAGTGTCCTACCTGTTGTGTAAATTATCCATTACATCCTATTTTACTTGTCCAGAGGGTTCGAAAATATTTTTAAATCGAAGTTTCATTTGAAAAGGTTTACGTTAGACGTTTCAAACCATTATGTTGAATTTTTCAAAAATTTTAAATAAGGTGTGTTAAGATGAAATTAGTATCATCAATTAATTGAAATATTCTAAAATAGTACAATTTGTTGACCAGAATAAAGATTGGGACATATTATTCAGTTACAATAAGAGTGGTATTGAGCCTTTAACCAAACAATTAAGTTCAATCAATGTAGCCAGATTTTCCATCCAAGTTTTTTCTTATAACACAAAATAATCTGTCTAGTGTAGGCCTATTCTTACTTTCATGACAGTGACAGATTGTGTCCCAGATAATGGACATCGACTGGCTTGGTTGGTGAAAATCGTTTTGATTTCATGCAAAGTAACAAAGTTTATTCATAAATCATTCGCATACCTAATAAGACTTCATTGGTCTGTCATGTGTGTCGGTTGGCATATCTGCATGATGAAATTAATACTGAAGTTTCAAGCTATATATATTATATTATAAACGATGAACAACCTTTTTATAGAAATTCCATAAATGGCATATATATCATTTCACTTACCACCCGGTTTAATCCGGGGAATTGCGCACGATAGCACTCTGTATGACATGATTTTTATTCAACAGTGTCCAACCATTAAGCTATTCGTCAACTTGATTTACATTTCGTTGACTTTGTATCAATATTTCCAAATAAAAACACTCTCGATCAATCTTGTTGCCTTTCAACGCCGCATCTTAACAGTCCTTGACCCTTGATTAAGGTCAGTCAAAGGGTCAAAGGGAAGTGGTTGAGTTTAGTTTCGTATAAAAACATGTAAGATCTTCGTTACTAACTGTCGATCGGGACAATTAAGATTACTTTTAAAAGTTGTAGAAAGAAGATTGTGGGTCTAAAAATGATTAGAAGTATTCTAAAACAAAATGATGAAAAATAGACAGATATCCCCCATCATTGCTCACAAAAGCAGGGCCCCACAAGCGTTTGGCGACCCAGGGCTAAAGTTTCAGTGCCCCCCCATACATATTATGGTAACTGCTTTGATCAGTGCCTGTGCCCAGTTGATTTTTTTATGCTTAAAGAAATTTTAAAATACAATTTTTATACATTTAACACTTTAACTAAATAGCTGTAATTAAGTCAACTTGTTTATTTCCCCTTCAACTCCCCATTTAATCGAAAACCCCTATATATAGGCTATTGGAAAAATAATTCTACCCTCGCCATTTGCTGAAATATGAACTGGTTTACGCCGGTTTAAGGGAAGCGAATGCCGGTGATTTCCTATCTCAGCCTCCACGGAGGCTATTCCATAAATATTCAAAGGGTCCCCCGGGGCATATGTGATCCCCCTCAGCACCCTCCACCCACCCTATGCGAGGGCCCTGCATAAAAGTGTCACCAATGGTATGTGTTAAAAATCATGATTGTTTACTCCTATTTTGTATTTGAGCTGTGGAATATTTTATTTAAGGTTCTACCCCCAGTAACATTTCAACACCAAATCACCGAGATATTAAAAAACAGTCGACGAAATACATACAAGCACCAGGATTAAAGGAGGGTGAGGGGGTTTTGGGCTGACTGGGATAAAAAAAATGTACAATAGATATGTCATTTTCCATGATGTATATGCCAGACAAATCTCTCTATCTACCATACTGACATACAAGTTGCATCCGGGATCACCAAAAGTTTAAAAGCAATTAACGCGCAGATAGACCTAACGTGACCGCTTTTTCGGGCCAAAAGCTGTTTCGTCTGGACAGTCGAGGTAGCGAGAGACATGGCGGCATAATGGGCCGGAAGGGACAACATTTTACCCCAAACAAAATGCAAAAGAATCCAATGTAGCTTGATTCAATGATACTTATGTCAGACAACATCATACTCAAATTCGGAGAGCGACATCTCTTAACCAGTGTGTTTTAGTGTTGGGGGAATATATAACTTGTTTTTAAAAATTATTTTAACACAAAGTGCTTATAGAGGCGAAATGTGCCGAAAAAAAGAATTTGAAAAAACAAAAACTGAAGAAATGGATTTTTCACGTGAAGTCGGCTATTTCTTTCAAAATGGCTGCCAAATTTAGTAATAAAATAGCATTTTCCCCATATAACCAGCTAGAATCTCGTAAGATATGACTTTTTATTATGTCTTTATAATTGTTTAGATGTCTCTGAATTTAAAGATACATTTTGAAAATTCCGCCAGGATAGAAAATAAGATTCTGAATTAATATTTGGGTATCAAATTCATAAACAACTGGGTATATCGAAACCACTACCCAAAATAGAATTCAGTAACCTTATTAGATATATTTTAAAAGCAATACACACATGGAAAAAATCACCATTATAGATCCTATTTTGATTGTCGTTTTAAATTTACGCCATATTCTAAGTTAGTTTTTGGAGTCGGAATTGAACTCAGTAACCCCATAAACCTTATATATATAAGACATATTACAATTTACAACCAATATCCAACGGACGAAAATGGCAATAATTAATTGAAAATTGGCCATTTTTGACTTCGTTTTGACGACCATTCCGTATTTATATATTAATATTTTGAGATCAGAATTCAACAAAATGACATCGAAAACCATGGAACAAGTCATATATACCAAACAGGACAAAATAACGATTAATTTAAAGGAACTAGTCCGATTTGAACAGTCTCAAAAATAAAAGTCCGAGTACACATGACATTTAAGCGTCAAAATATAGAGGAATGGTTACCCTGTCTCAAAATTTCACTCAAAATATTGTGTCGTTTGGACTTGAACGTCAAAATTGCTTATCCGGACACGGAACCCTTTTAAGATTTTGGGTCAATTTTTTCGTTGGGTGATCTGATAATCGATTCCCGTTCATTTAGAATGCAGTAAATGACCCATGTGCTGTACTTGATAACGAAAGGTAAATTTCACCTGCACAGTATTTTTATAAAATAAAAGTCTGGTTTTATCCAGACACCGCATAATACAGCCTGGGACACGGGTCTCCATTTCCAGATTTAGACTGACGGGTTTAAGTTGTTTGAATATATATCACTTATTAAGTTAGTTGCTCGGCCCTAAAGTTGAGGAAATTAAGGGATTTTAACACAAAATTAAGCAGTTTTATTCTCCAAAATATTATCGGGAATGGTTAGCACGTGCGCGCTGTATCATAAGGCATGTCATTGAGTTAACTGCCGTGTTTCGAATCCCAGGTTTTACGTGACAAGGAGTAGGGTCGCCAGTCCAACCTCGTGGGTTTTCTCCGGATCCTCTGGTTTCCTCCCACTGCTAAAGACCCCTACGCGCAAGCGAATTATTGAAATAAAATTAAACCATATGTTAGTCCCGAAATTACCTAGTCTGTGTCGAGTGGACGTTAAACCCTGACGCTGCAGACTTAATGAATCTCTGTAGAGTTATTTTTTCTGTATATATATAGTATTAGTTGTTGATAAATGCATTTCTATCCTATTTTGCCACTGCCTAGGCAAAATTTCCCTCATAGCACACTGTATGGTGTATGTACCCGTCTTTATTTGCCCAGTTTAGGAGCAGAACAATGGGACGTTAAACCCCATTTCATTTCTATCTCATTTGACTACGACTTCATCCATCTATCCGACGGACAAATTGATAAATGTAT
Organism: Patella vulgata; assembly: GCF_932274485.2. Classification (NCBI taxonomy): domain Eukaryota; kingdom Metazoa; phylum Mollusca; class Gastropoda; family Patellidae; genus Patella; species Patella vulgata. The sequence goes on from NC_065881.2 coordinate 21,894,491, forward strand.
GAAGAAATGTATGCACTTCTCATTCGAAGCTAGCTAGATCTATCCGAACATTCCCAGTGGCCGATAGCGTCGCTATCGGCCTCTCACTTTCTCCTACGGAGTTTACAAAAATACACATGGAAATGTATCCACACTCATTCGAAGCTAGCTAGATATATTATCCGAGCAAGCCCATGCAGTGCCAACTCTCTGAACGCGAAATGCACTGCTAGCGTCTGTACTTAGCGAACGCTACAAAGAAGACTTTCGACAAAAAAAACCGTTGTCTTCTATGTGTTTGTTTTAGAGAAACGGCAACAGGGTATGCTGGCATCTTTTATAGGATTAGGAGAACGCAAACATGCCTCGAAACTTTCTTTCAAACTTAACTGCTTTCTGACCCAGAAAGCCACTTATCCGAATCTGTGTAGCGTTGCGTGTGGTGGGGAGGTCAGTTACTCTTAGAGCTAACGAGCCAACAGTGAAAACAGCCATCGTAGTACACACATCCAATTCACTATGTACACTGTTCGTTCTGCGCGATATTGATTTGGACATTGACCGAATAATTAACGGGAATGGTTAGTGCTAAATGATAAGGCTATCTCAATTTTTCGTCATCGGTCACAAGATGTAAACAGGACTATCGCTAATCCCAACTCTAAATTAACCTAACTTTAGATATAGAACCAATGCTTACCATAACCCTAACCTACAATCTCGCCAACAATCAGGTGCCCTAACCTTATTTACATCTCAAAACTTGAGCTGGTTTCCTCGGCGTACGTATGTGTTAAAGAACAGCATAGTCCGAAAAATCGCTGTCCGGGCAAAATTCTTCCACCTCGCATTGCACCAGCATCTATTTAGATATTCTTTCTTTTTACGATATAATAAATCAGGGCCAAACCGCTCCAAACATCCCTGCAGAGGTGGCGATAGACTTAAACACCAATCAACAGTCAACACTCTTTAGCAATCGGCGACGATTAATTAGATTAATCAGGTGGTTATCAGTGATATGTCAGCAAGAATAACACCCGGGCGCATGATGAATTCAGCGCTACTTGTAATTTTCAGCTTTAGTTTAACGTCCACTCGACCCAAACTAGGTCATTTCGGGAATAAAATATGGTTCAATTTTATTTCAATAATTCGCTTGCGCGTAGGGGTCTTTAGCAGTGGGAGGAAACCGGAGGAACCAGAGAAAACCCACGAGGTTGGACAGGCGTATACAACCGGGGAATCGAAACCACGCCAGTTGACTCGAAGACATACCTTATGATTTAACGCGCACTCGCTAACTAATCGGCCATCCATTCCCCCTTCATCTTTAGTAGTCACTCAGTCCATAATTCGGCATTGTATTTCCGATTTTGGGGCACAAGCATCAGGGAAAAATACCATATATCATAGAAATAAAATTGCAAAATGAAATCGCTCATGGTTTAAGTTTTGAATAAAATAATGCTTAAGACCCCGCGCAATATAATTTGTGGAAACCTCGTTTTCTGAAAATTCGAGTGACAAAGAAAATGTTCGGACAAATAGCCTCAGCCCACCGAAATGAGATTGACCCCCTATACGCCTATGTCTGTTCCATCCGTGCATGCGAAGACGGCCACAATACAGTAGTTTCAATACGCATTATATCGACGAAGCCGCGATGGTTCAGTAAGACGCTGACTCGCTAACCATGGCAGTACTCGGGTTCGCTCCCGGTGTTGGCCGGGAAAGTTCTTCAATAGGCCTATATTATATATTGCTGGTCTCCTTTGTCCATGGATGACTTCGATGAAAAGATATATATAAACCCAGTGGGGGGGGGGGGAGGGGTCTTCTCCACGGCCCTAATCACCATATTTCCCCGACAATCTAAATACAAATTTTAAAAATTCGTGAAATAAGTTGATATAAATGTTTTCTTTGCCTTTGTTAACGACATTTGCAATACTGTTTTTATTATAGTCTAAGAGCTATGGGGGGACTTCGACGGCCCTAATCACCATATTATCTCCGCGACAATCTAAAAAACAAATTTTAAAAATTCGCGAAATAATTCAGTTTTTATTATAGTCTAACAAATCTAAGAAATATTTTGCAAATTAGTCATTTATAATACACACGTACACAGAAAACAGGTTTACAAGAGGGAGTAAACCAAATATGCACGGAATTAACCAAGTTCATCACCAACATCAAGTCTTTTGTGGCTTTGTGCTTTGTTTCGTTATTATTCTTAAATTATATCCGCAGTTTTATACTAATTTTTTTTAAACGTATGAACGTAAAATGTTTAGGTTTGAACCGTTGGTTGTCGAAACACTTTAAATGGGGCTGGACGAAAATGTCATAAACCATGTATACATCCAGATCTTTCATTTCCCTTATAGCCAAGTGAGATGCCGTTCCTTTTAGACACAATTTAAACAATCGTTTTCAATAACTCTTCGTAGAAATCTTATTCAGAAATGAATTTTTGAAAAAGAAGAAGAAATAAAATTTATATAGATATAATGGTGATGGGTGTCGTGCACAAGATATATGCTCACCCTTTCTAGAACACCTCATAATTTATAACTTCCCATTAGAGGAGTTCCCATAGCTAACAAAACTTCGTGGCATTTGAGAAAGAAAACTTTGGAATATTTATTTTTAAAGTTATCGTGGTCTTCAGATACGTTTTTTTAAACGTATACCCATTATTGTCATGAGACTTCATAGACACAAAAAAAATAATTAAATATTGAGAAAAAAAATCTGATTTTGAAATTATGAAGATTAATTTACAAAGTGATTTTAAATTTATTAAAGGTAAAATTAAAATAATCAAATAGAAATAATTCATGGTATTTGAAACCAAAGAATATTTGGGTAAATACGTCATGGCAAAATATCCTAATCATGTACGTTCATATGCATTGAAATAACACCGAACAAAATGACATAAATATTTAAGCTAGTAATTTCAAAATTTAATTATTCAAAACTGGTAGCAAAAGAAATGAAATGTGCATAAAATCAGTTTCAAATTATTCCTAAATATTGAGATATAACTTATTTTATTCCCAGTATTTCCTAACATTATTCATCGTATTTCGTCGCCATGTTGTATTTCGTCGATTCGGAGGTCAAAAATATTTCGTCGAATTGCGCGCTGAATAAATCTAATATCATCGAGATTTTGGTACTTTTTTGTTCCTGGTGCTCACAAAATATAGATCACAAAGTTTTAAATAATTTCACAATAAAATAAAGGAGATATTTAGACAACAAGACTCGCCCCATACCCCAACTATTAACAAAAATGGCGGAGGGAATCGTTTTTCTGTTATAGTTTACTATCATTCAATCAATTATTTAATTCATTTATAAATGTCGTACATTGGTATAAAATCGCACAAAGCTGGATGGAACATTTTTCCGCCTCACCATATATTTTTATTTTAAATTCCAAATATTATTTTAAAAGAATTTTAAAATATCGCGGAGATATGCTAATTCATAAAGTATAAATGGATACTTTAAATCGCATGTTCTTAAGTTCTCTGGCACATAATGATGTAATAATTTCACAAAATATGGGAAAATATATATTATTTTGATTGGCAATTAGTTTTAAGGTTGTTTCATTAATTATAGTGTGCTTTATGCGGCGCGAATGAGGCAAGGAAACACAAGAAATGTTAACTGTCAGTTTTTAGCTATCAACAAACGCTCCATTGACTAGTGCTTTCGTTGACGTCCGCGCGCTGTTAATAAACAAGTGCGCTGTAGCTTCGATACCACATTCAAATCTTTACTACGAGCTGAATAGAACACGTAGACTGTACACCACTACAATCTAAAAATGGCAGATACAGACCCCGTCGCCGATGCACCAGTCACCAAGACTCCAAAGGTAAAGACACCTAAGAAGAGGGCAGCTGGAAAGGGAACCAAAAAACCGTTGAACCACCCTAAATACAGTGACATGGTTAGACAAGCTATTTCTACATTGAAAGAACGAGGTGGTTCATCAAGACAAGCCATCTTAAAATACATCCGGGCTAACTTCAACGTTGGCACCGAAGAGAAAATTGTCAACAACCATCTGAAACTAGCTTTGAGAGCTTCGGTTAAAAATGGTAAATTGAAGCAATCCAAAGGAACTGGTGCTTCTGGATCTTTCAGACTTGGTGATTCCAACAAAGCTGAGAAGAAACCAAAAGCCAAAGTCGCCAAGAAGAAGCCAGCAGCTGCTAAAGGCACAAAAGCTAAAAGCCCCAAAAAAGTCAAAGCAAAGAAACCAGCAGCAGAAAAGAAAGCTAAATCACCTAAAAAAGTGAAAAAACCAAAAGCTGCCAAGAAATCTCCTGCTAAAGCAAAGAAGGCCGCTAAACCTAAAGCCGCCAAACCAAAAGCAAAGAAAGCCGCCAAGAAAACAACCAAAAAGGCAGCAAAGAAATAAAAATTTTATTCGGAAGAAAGGAAAGTGAACGGTTTTTGAATCTGGACATGTGAAATAACGGACATGGATTTAATTGCGACGGGTATATATCATTAACATTATTAGTAAAATCATCTCATTTGTGCTCTGAACAATGGTTGAAGTTTCAAGTGCTTGTTTTGGATTGTTAGAGAATTGTTTCGGTATCCGAGACGTTCTATTTGTTAGCTTAAGACATTAAGTTGTTCTATCATTTTTATCATATAGACAATTAGTCGTGATTGACTTTAAACTATCAAATCATCTTGTAAATATATCATCATCGTGCAATGGATTTCATTTTGTCAATATTTATATTGGTATGCATTTCATACTCATTTAACATTATGTATATTATGTCATATTCATTACTGATAAAATAAAATTACGAAAACCCTAAAAATCCTTATTTGTTTATGCATATGAAGAAGCACACTTTGATATTGACAGGCACTATTTAAAGGTGGGTTTTTAAAATGAAAAGGGTGTCGAGTGAAAAGGCTCATTAAGACAGGATAAAATTTGGGTAACAACATTCGAAGAATATCTGATTTAGCTGGAAAGGTGTATTGAGAGACTGGTGCCAAGCGTCCCTAAATCCCCGTTCACGAATCGATGTATATCGTGACAGCTGTGTTGCGCAGCGCCGCATTCTATACAATTTTTGGAAAAAATGAATTCATCAGTATCATAATATCGTTTTTAGGTCAGCAGTAATTCTGGCGCGAGTAAAAACAAATTTTCCCGTCCCACAATAGTGCGACTAGATACCAGAATCTGTACAGCCTAACAAGGGTTATCGGCGGGTCGGAATGAAATTCTACGGAGACTGGGACCGAGATGTTGTTCACGGGGCATACCCCTGTGACTTTTTAAACTGAGAACAAATATTTGTAAATCACCCCGCGGGTCCGATGGGCTTTGGTTATATTAGGTTTAGACCTATTTTAGCGGGTTTATATTCTGACTGAGTTTTTCCCAGGCGAGCTATATGACCATTGCTTACAGGAGTTGTCTCCCTTATACCGTTAAATTTGTTCAGGAATAACTGCTTTTAAGAAACCCACGAATTTCAAACAAACGGTCTTTGCAATACGTTACTTATAAGAATTGTATCAAAGTAAAACTGGCCAAATGTGAAATAATATCTTTAAACTTAATTAATAGTTAATGTGGGCCTTAAATGGTTTGAAAAGAGCGATCTGTTCAAATTTTGTACACCTTATCCGAGATAACCCTGATACGCAGCGTTTAATAGGGAGCTTGCATTCTTACCCAGTGGAAGTTGGATATGAAATTTATAAGCGTCTTTTCTGGACCAGATCAGTCGAAAATCAAGATCATATCTTGACATTTGCCTACATCTACTTAAAAGACAAAACAGCACCGATGGCATATAAAAATGACATGATCCGTTAGGCTGCTATTACATAGGGGTATACGGTATTCGGTATACGTTTAGAGGTATACGCGAATACATGTACTTGTGTTCGAACAACAGGATTTTGCTTAGCGGTTTACATCGGACTATACGCGTATAGGGGCACGCTATACGCGTATACATGGTATCGTGCATGTTTTGTTTTCGGCGTATACTTGCTTCAGGGAGGAGTAAATTCCATGGGATGAGTACAAAATGGGGCATCTGTGTTGTAAAAAGTTCGAATCAAACGTTCTAAACATTGATGGACATATCTCTAGGCATGGTAGACTATTCTAGATTATCATGAACAGTGATTTCCGCCCCCCCCCCACCTCAAGATTGAAATGAACCGACTCAAAGCCTGACCTTCATGCCACCATACTTTACGCCTCCGCAAGTAAAAACCAAGTCAAAGTTTCCTATTTTTCTGAATCCATTCGTTTGGATATGAATGAGCCTCGATGAGGGCACCAAAATCGGTTGGGAAAATAACTGACCAGGTCAGTAGACCTATACCTACGTATATAGTATATGCCGTGTTACGGTCCGTTCATACTACATCCGTTTCTGTAAATACGTGCGTGAATACGTACTGGTATACTTTAGTCATTTTTAGAGAAAGGGTTCAAATATAGAATCCGGCACGTATTGCGCACAAAAACAACAACGTCCGTTAAGCCGGATTGATTGCTCCCAGAGCGTATTTTTGTAAAGTGCGTCCGGCATTTCGGCTAGTGAGCCGAGCTTTAGCCAATCAGCGAGTACTTTCCCCTTATTACATCATCTCCCCAAATAGAAACCCAATCCATTCCAAGAAAAGCCTGGCCTTGTATGCTGTGGAGTTGTGTAGTCTTGTGAAGAACACAACATGGACAAGACAGAGGAAATAATCATCCTTGTGGAGAATAATCCCATACTCTATTTCTTCCTTCTTTGTAACAGTTCATGGACCCCTACTCTCTTTTTCTTTCTCTTTCGTCTTTGGGTCCAGAAATACAAAAGAAAGACTTCTCTGTGTCACTGTCAGACTCCATGATTGCAAATGACAATATGTATCTCTGACAGACAATTCAGCCTTGAAAGCCGGACGTTTTCGCGTTTTCTATTTGAACGGCAAAACGCGGATAGGGATGCGGGTGCGGATACGGATACGTTTATGGATACGGTTGTAGTATGAACCGAGCTTAAACCGCCGTGCCCGTATACCGAATATCGTACGTTTAGAGGTATACGCAAATACTTGTGTTCGGACAACAGGAATTTGTTTAGCGGTTTACATCGGACTATACGGGGCACGCTATACGCGTATACAAGGTATCGTGCATGTTCGTTTTTTTTCGGCGTAAACTTGCTTTAGGGAGGAGTAAATTCCATGGGATGAGTAGAAAATGGGCATTTGTGTTGTGTTCTGAACATTGATGGACATATCTCTATAGGCATGGTAGACTATTCTAGATTATAATGAACAGTGATTTCCAGTTACCCCCCCCCCCCCTCAATATTGGAATGAGCCGACTCAAAGCCCGACCTTCACGCCACCATACTTACGCCTCCGCATGTAAAAATCAAGTCAGAGTTTCCTCTTCTTCTGAATCCATTCTGTTTGGATATGAATGAGCCTCGATGAGGGTACCAAAATCGGTGGGAAACATAACTGACCAGGCCAGTATACCTACGTATAGTATATGCCGTGTAAACCGCCGTGCCCGTATGGCGTATACCGAATACCCTTATGTAATAGCAGCCCTAGGGGCGCCATTATGGGAGAAACAAATTCGCTTGCTAACCAGGAGATTCAGTGTTCGATCCCTGGATGTTTCTGGCGTGGATCCGCCATGTAGTCTGGAGGCTCAGTGCGGGGGGGGGGGGGGTCCATCAAATGGGCACAAAACCAGACCCAACTTTTCTAGAGTAAAGTTTTGCATAGAATACGATGCGGAGTGGTAATCAGTTCGCCGTTAGGGCGTTTTCGAGATATTCGGGGCAAAGGTCAAATGAGTTCATTTGCACCGAAAGTGAATGCGCAGTCATTCGTGTATTATGAAAAGAAGCTAAAAGTGTAAACTTGCTAAATTCACCTTTAGTCTTAGTGACCCTGGAGGTCAAAAGGTGAAATATACCGTTTTTGCACTAGGAAAATTTAAAGCAATAAAATGTCAATGTAAAATATAAAAACTAAAGCGAAACCCGTTCTAATTAATAATAGGAACATTTAAAATTTATCTTTAGGGGGTCTTAGCACCGAACTTTTATTTCGGAACGTCGAAAATGATCTTGCATAACAGAACCAACACACTTTGAAACCTCATTCGGAACATCTGAGACACGCTACCTGCGGAGAGGTATCTCAGACACAGTCAATACTCAATAGCCATGATATCCATATCACGTGATCCACACATCACAGGTCATAACATTGACGTCAATGGGTCATGAGGTCAACAACACGTTACATTGTAATTTTGTGCGTCGGTCGTGTCTATTTCAGATAAACACAATCAATTCTGTTGATGTTTTTAGCGTTGGGATTGACTAATAGTTAATTTATTTCAGTTCTAAAACAAATATTTTAAACTTTAACGCAAATTTAGAAAATAGCCAAATTCTGGCTGGGATTACTGAGAAAAATGGCCATTCACTGTATACGTGCGAAAAAAAAGCTAGCCACCAATTAATTTTCGTATGTTAGCTAGCCACCGATTAGTTTTCGTAAGTTAGTTACGTACGTTTGAAACCTGTTTCAAAAATACGTAAAAACTGTTAAATCGAAATCTCTCCGATTTATTTTCATAACGATTGTTAAACATAATGATACTAGTTATCTGAAAAAAATTGAATAGTTTCAGTGTTGGACTCCAGTCTGCAGGCCGAGTGGATTTCCGAGAACCCCAGTCTAGGAAAACCGACGTTAATCTGTGACGGGAGAACGCGTATCTGACGACGAGATTAAAAGTTTGCAAATTTTTTATGAGTTTTTTTTTTATGAATTTCGCCGGAACATGGACGCAGATAAAACCGACGGATGCATTATACATAGCAGTTCACAGGATATATAATGTCGTATTGGTAAATGTTATCGGGGAAAATTTTGGCAGGCTTTGTGACGCGGCCTGCAGGCTGGAGTCCAGTTGTTTTTTTGTCAGACAACTAATATCATTATGTATAGCACTCGTTGTATAACTAATTCGGAGAGATTTTGATTTAACAGTTTTTACGTATTTTTGAAACAGGTTCCGAGGCGTTTTGGTTCTGTTATGCAAGATCATTTTCGACGTTCTAAAGTAAAAGTTCGGTGCCAAGACCACCGAAAGATACATTTTAAATGTTCCTATTATTAATTAGAACAGGTTTCGCTTTAGTTTTTATATTTTACGCTGACATTTATAACTTTAATCTTCCTAGTGCTAAAACGGAAAATGTGACCTTTTGACCTCTGGGGTTACAAAGAACAAAGGTGAAATTAGCAAGTTTATATTTTTTTGGAAGTGTGATTACTTTCGATCATTTTCAACAATGACTGCGTATTCACTTTCAGTGTAAATGAATCCATTTGACCCCGAATATCTAGAAAACGCCTCAACGGCGGAATGATTACGACTCGGCATCGTATTCTACGCAAAATTTTACTCTAGAAAAGTTGGGTCTGGTTTTGTGCCCATTTGATGGACACCCCCCCGCACTGAGCCTCCAGACTACATGGCGGACCCGCTACATGGCGGAACCACGCCAGAAACATCCAGGGATCGAACACTGAATCTCCAGGTTGTTGTTGTTCTTAGTCTTTAACGTCCGATTCCACCGAAGGTGATATCGCAGAAAGTTGTTTTTTTCATTAACTTAGCGCACGCGCATGGGTCTTTCCTGTGGCAGGAAACCGGAGTACCCGGAGTAAACCCACGAGGTTGAGAAGGCACCCCTATCTCCAAGCCAGGGATCGAAACCACAGCCGCAAGCCAGAGGTGACCGGCCAGCTAGAGGTTGAAGCGTGACACTCTAGACCTGGTCCCAACCCCCCTAATCTCCAGGTTAGCGAGCGAACTTCTTATACTCTCTAAGACACCTTTTCTTCCCTAATGGCGCCCCTAACGGATCATGTAGACTCATAGGGGTTTATATACACCTCCATGTGTAGGCTACTTTGGACCAACTTAACCGGAGCGGGGCTCTGGGCCTGACTAGAATCGCGGGGCCCCTAACGCGACGAAAAGATTATATCACATCTTTTTGAATGGCACGCTTGCGTAACACACAATTAAACGCGGAAATGACATAGGCGTACGGGCATTTTACAAACCCAGGTTACGAATCATATCAGTTCTCCACAACATTATGGACTAAGTAAACGGGACGAACGGCACGGTTTGCGCCATGAGGCTAATGAGTTTTTGCGGTTTTTCAGGAGTTTTTGACAACAACTTTTATGTTCAGATTCTGATCATCGGTATCAAACAAATAGGCTATAGTGGCTCAGATCTACAAATCGACTCTAGAATGTTCCTCACACCCCAAACAGCCTAAATACTGGGCTTTAACCATCAAATAATCAAATGACATAAGACATTCAGCATTTGTAGAAATTAATTCTTCAATGCGTATACAAATTCTTATTCGTTTTTAAAATGTAGATCCTATTTAGGCATCAGTCGACTCAACCCAGAACTGATCTTAAAAGCGCGGAACGACCACGTGCGTTGTTGTATACTTTCACTGGACGTGTTTTGGGCAAATCATACCGTAAATAACTGAATTTCAAGACTTACCAGTTATTCCGTAGTACATTTGATATCATTTTTGATACAATACATGTGATAAGATACTAGTGAGTTATGTTGGTTGGAGATAATTTGCAAAAAGAAAATAATGATACCAGTCTAAGATTTGGACGTCCCAGGGCATGAAATGTCAAGGTCGTTATGGAATGTTAGGCGTTTACTTATTTTTGATTTTATATGATGGTCACTTATGTCAATACGAACCGACTATTGTGTGATAAAAATTGCCTAGGTAAAGTAGCCCACAAGCAAATGATGGCATGTATTACATGTTTGGGTTAACATTTAGTTAAAGTATTTTGCAGGGAATCCTAGTAGTAGTAAAGATACTGGATTATGGATAATGATGGTGGATTCGATTCCAAAAATCCATGCTGTGTGGAGTGTGTGTTTTTCTCATATTTGAGAGTTAGGGAAAACCTAGTTATAGAAAATGTTTCAGCTATGTGTTACAGTATTAATTTGCGGCAGTAGGTCTACTAATTATAAGGTGTTTTTACGAGAAAACAAATCGGTTTCGATTACCTATCTCGTTTTGTACAAAGAGATATAGGTCTCGAGTTGGTATTCGAATCGGTTCTCGTAAACGCAATGAGTTGCCTCGCAAGATGGCTGAAGACTGAAAAATTGAGGAAAAATGTTAAAAAAATTCACTTTTCTTTATTATGTTCTTGGCGACACCGCCCAAAAATAAAAACGAAAAGTTGTACCAGTTGACTGTCCACAAATGCCTCGTATTTTTATTAGGAATGTCCATAATATTCATATTTTAATGTGAAATTCAAAAGAAAATGATCTAACGTCGGGCACGTCGTGTCCCTTGTTGGGGACGCCATCTTGGAAATCGAATCGTCAATCCGGCAGGCGAGCAAGTTGGAAGATTTGCATAATCGATTTGGCAAATCGTCGGGGTAAATACGACAATTAGGTGAAACCGATTAGGCTAATTTTTGCCTTAAATGTGTTTGGAAAGGAAATGCAAATCGATTAGCCCTAATCAGTTTCTCGTAAAAACGCCTATACTCTTTATAATATGCCTGCCTTCCATAACGTAGGCCGACTGGAATGGAAAGCAACTTTTATAAAATAAAAATAATTCAATATACGGTAATATTGATATAATTGTCTTAGATCTAATACTAGTAATAATAGGGATATTTTTTTTCTAGATCTGTAGAATGTAAACAGTTTTAAAACATTCAAGGGTACGTGCAGTGGAGCCAAATTTTATTTAAATATTTATGTGATGTGATTTGAAAAGAAATGTGGTAGCATGGAATATTGTCGGGGTGGTCTGCGAAGGTTGTGGAAGGGAATTGGACAATTTTTTGGTGTTGATGATAATAACGATGAATACCTTTCATCTTGGAGAGAAGCTTTTCAGGAACGAGTAAAGGTATTAAATCTATTGCAGGTTCTAGATTTTAGTTATGTTTGTAGTTATGTTTTAATACAAAATGTAAAAGCACCACCCAGAAGTAGAGAAGTGCTCTATGGGGGTGGGGGGGGGACTTTCTTATGGAAGTCACAAGTTACGCTATAACCCATGTTGTTTGACATTTTGTTTACCATGCAAATTCCTTGAGTGACAAGTGACATCAGGTTTTCTAGGAATAGTCTAATTGGAGCAAGTGTTATTATTTTTTTTAATTTAAACTTTATTAAAAGAAAAAAAACATAGTTCAAATTTTCATTTTAATGTGCAGATTCACAGTAGGTAACAAATTTATATTATAATATATTTATATAACAGTAAGCAGCAAATTTATATTAAATCTAAAAAATTAATCATAACAAAAGATTAAAATGAGTGGTGTATAAATAAAAATCTTTATCATACATTGCTGTTAATTTCATAAGGATACTATTTCACTTGATTTTTATTAAGCTGATTTAGGAAAAAAAAAAACAACAAAAGTTCCCTTTATTATAGCAAGCTATAATAATATTATTTATTTCTTTTTGTAAAAACCAGTGGGGAAAAACTTTTGAATTGAATTTCTTTAACAGAAATGAAATGAAATGAAATGGAGTTTAACGTCCTACTGTTCTGCTCCTAACCTGGGCTAATGAAGACGGGCATACGCCATACAGTGTGCTATGAGGGAAATTTTGCCCAGACAGCGGCACTACGGCCTACTCTTATATCGAATTCCAACTGCCAAGGGATCTTTTACGTGCACGCCAATGTGTACACGGGACCTCGGTTTTTCGTCCCATCCGAACGACTAGACAGCTTTCCTTGTCAGCCCCTCCGTCCTGCATTCTTTAACAGAGCATTTCTCTCAATTTGAATACATTTTAAAATGTTTATTGTAGAATGGTGATGTCGGACTTTCCTTTATGCATGCAGTTTCTAGTACAAATTTTCAAAACCAAAGAGAGAAAGTAGTTAGTCAATTAGAAAAATCTATGTCACAGATCGTTATGGATACAGATAATGTTGGAATGTCAGACCATTTGCTGAGTCAATCATCACACTTCCTTATCAGTCCAGATCATATTGATAAAGTTCAAAGTGAACTCTTTGAAAGGAGCCTAACCGAAATTTCAGAAGCTCAAGATCCTGTGCAAAGTGACCACCATAGCAATGACCATGATCCCCAGTATCTAGACCTTGAGCCTGAGTTATCTAGCAATGATTCCCAAGAAAGCACTGAAAGAATTGCAACAAGTGAAAATGTGAAACCTTGCCAATCGGTTCAAAGTTTAGATGTTGGATCATTCAAAAGTGTTATGTCTACATTCAGCCAAGCGAATTCGAGCGCAAAAGAGTCAAAGAGTAGTAACAGCGAACATTTTTATAATGCACATGAAAATTTCAACCAGTCTGCACTGGAAAACGAAAAAAAATCATCAGTTAACACAAATGCGAAGAAAATAAATTTGAATAATCACAAGTCCCCAAATTCTCAAAATATTAAAAAAGATCTATCAAATTTAGACATTTTTAAAAACAATACATCTAAATCAACAAGGTTTTCGAATCGCGTAAAAGAAATAAATCACAGTAGAAATGCTGTTTTTCCAATAAATACTAGATCAGAAGTTAAGGACTATGAAAATAAAAACAACAATGTGAAAACAGATGATGAAGTGTCCACAAATCAATCTGAAAATAAAACTGATGCCATTGAAGGGAAAAGTGATATTAAGGAACCATCACACCAGTCTGAAAGTGTAAATAGCAATCCTGACAGTAACCAAGATACAGGATTCACTAAAGAAGATAATACCATACCTCATACAGAAACAAGGGTTGGAGCAAACGGCCCTATCTTATTAAAAACAGGATTGTCTGTGTGTAACAAAAGCCAGAATCTAAAAGCTAAAAATTCTGTCCAATTCCAATCAGCCAGTGCAGTAGATCTAGGAGCTAATCAAATCAAAAGAAGTGTAGCATCTAAAACTAGTTCCTTTAGCAGGTTAAAGGGCCATCCTTCAACATTTTCAAGTTTTTCTAAGGTACAAACTTTCTTTATTGTTCAAAGATAAAAAAATTCTGTAGCTGCATTAAAGGAGCTAAATCGCTAATATTTGGGACCTAGAAATTCACACAAATTGGTTGCAATGCATATAATATTGTAATGTGACTGTATATAAACTGATTTACATTTATTTTTTTACTGTTTTTACAATATGTTCGGCGAAATACGCCACAACACAAGCTCTAGCGTCTGGTTATTCCAGTCTACACCAATAGTATTTATTGAGCATGCTCTATATAAGAATATGGCGTCACCGTTTGACATAGGTTAGATCTATTTGATAAGGTCAACTTCAAGTTTAGTTAAAGGTCACGAGATGTAAACAGGGCTAATGCTAATCCCAACCCTAACCCTTGACCTAGCCCCAATGCTTACTCTAACCTACAATATCGCCAACCCAAACCCTAATCCTAAGAAAATCGAGCTGGCCTTAACAAATAGATTTAGCCTTTTACATGACCTGTAGAATATGTCTAGCCTCGTTGTTCAAGTCACTTTTTACAAATGGCACTGAAACGCATTATGGTACACGGTAAATATTGGATATCAGAAGATCGCAACATCATTGTTGATTTAAATTGACAAATATTTCGTGTTTTCAATGTTCGAAGAGTTTGGATGATATTGAGTTAGAGACTTATCTACTTTAACGTATGTGGATTTGGCAGTTCTGGAGAGGGTTGACTCCCATATTGAGTGAGGGAGATGGGTTTCAAATCTTCAATGTCCCCAAACAAGGTTAGCATGGCTGCATACACCACTGTCTTCCTAGTAAAACAGAATTTTAAAAGTGAGTTTATATTTATACAGGATGGTGGCTTAGTAGAAGAAGAAAATGTTCGTTTGACAGGAACAGAAGCATTAAAATATTATAAACAGTTTACATCAGTAAGTATAATGTACAGCGAAAACAGGATTTGACATGGGCCTTTATTAAAATTGGTTTTTGCCTTTCGGGGTCACATTCTATTGTACAGGTAGTGTTATTTAATCTTTTTTTGGAACACCTATAAACTCCATCATTTCAAAGTCTCTGTAATTTGGAGTGTTTACTGATACCAGAGAGATCTATTCTAGGAAGCTGATATCATTACTGGGGGCACAAAACCTCATATTGCCAAACTAGATATCAAAGAAACTTCCCACTAATCAAATGTACCATGCCCGATATTGCACAACAGGCTTTGTTCTCCTAAATACTCTTTAACAGTAAATACCATGGCATGACGTGAGCTATCCTAAATGAAATAGAGTTTAAAGTGAGAAAATAGTTGCGTCACATTTTTGTAAAACATCTGATGTAATATTATCATAATACATTCATGGCAAGGTTTTGGAACTTTTTGAAAAAAAAAATAATCATGTGAAAATGTTATAACATTTATTCTCTCTTGTTCGAGTTTTAAGAGTTCATCCAGATTTTCCGGCGTGGTTCTCCCTTGTCAGTGATGCAGGACGGAGGGACTGACAAGGAAAGCTGTCTAGT
The DNA here is from genome assembly GCF_932274485.2 of Patella vulgata. Lineage (NCBI taxonomy): Eukaryota > Metazoa > Mollusca > Gastropoda > Patellidae > Patella > Patella vulgata. The sequence goes on from NC_065881.2 coordinate 21,910,107, forward strand.
CGTTCGGATGGGACGAAAAACCGAGGTCCCGTGTACACATTGGCGTGCACGTAAAAGATCCCTTGGCAGTTGGAATTCGATATAAGAGTAGGCCGTAGTGCCGCTGTCCGGGCAAAATTTCCCTCATAGCACACTGTATGGCGTATGCCCGTCTTCATTAGCCCAGGTTAGGAGCATAACAGTAGGACGTTAAACTCCTTTCATTTCATTTCATTTCATTTCGAGTTTTAAGCATTATAAATTGTCTAAATTCTTCACCATTTACTTCTTCTTTAAAGTATTTTTTTGATATTAGAATATTTAATTTTCATTTTAAATGTTTACAAATTAGCTTTGTTTCTTCTTTAGCTTGAAAAAGAACTAAAAATTCAAGAGTTAAAGGATATGAAGGACTGGGTGATAGAAAATTACAAATGGCGAATAGATATTGTTAATCAGCTTTCTGCTACAGCAAAAGGTTACAGCCTTATAGATATCCATGACAGGAAACAGCATGTCCTGTGTAGATGTTGGTGTGCACGTTAAAGAACCCATGATAAATGGAATGGAGTGAAGAATATGCGGAAACGCTGCTGTCTGGACACTGCATAGTGCATGGCTGCCTGTTTTCATTAGCCCAGTTGCTACAAAAGAGTAGACGTTAAACCCCATTTCATATCATATTATAGACACCCTATATACTTCTGCTTTCAGAATTGCCAACACTATGGGCAGTCGAAATGTACCTATGTACGGGCATATAAACAACCCCTGTCTGTTGCCATTCAATTTCATCCCACCCTAAGCTACAAGTCAGTCCACTTTCACCATAAATTGTTAGTATTGCAGTCCGTGCCCATTGTTTTAAGGGAATCTAGCAAATAATTCATTTTAAGAGACCCAAGCATTTGGATAATGATCCGCTACCCTTAATAAAAATACTGCTGAAAAACAGTTAACGAATACCAGTAATGGGCCGATCTACTAGGTGATGGAAGCCAAGGCCCATTTTAAAACCCAGTACATGCATTAAGTAGACATTACAGAGTATGCAGTGACAGTAAACAGAGTCTGTCACTAGGTAACTATGGATACAATGTTATAGATTCCCATTGACAGGGTCAGGTACAAAACTCGGAAAGCTCGGAAAATATTTTCCGACTTTTCCCCTCTCTGAGTTTTATGAATTGACTCGATTGAAAACACAAAACTCGGAAAACTCGGAAAAAATTGTCCGACTTTTTGTTTCAAACTGAAAATATTTTCAGAGTTTTCTATTCAAACAAAAAAGTCGGACAATTTTTTCCGACCTTTCTGAGTTTTGTGTTTTCAATCGAGTCAAATCATAAAACTCGGAAAGAGAAAAAGTTGGAAAATTATCAAAAATATTATTTTTTTTAAATTGGCGAAAGTAGTTGTAGTAATACATAAGTTGGACATAATCTGTAACTTTTCAGTTATATTTTAACCAAAATAATGCAATATGGCAGTTATAATCGAATATCCGAGTTTTCCATTTTGGCCTATACGAAAACACAAAACTCGGAAAACTCGGAAAGTGGTCAAAATGTATCAAAATAAAATATTTTTCATTGGATATGGTGTGTAAGGGTTGTAATATGTACAAAGGAACTCAACTCGCCTTTACGGGGATAACTTGGGTGAGATCGAAAACTCGGACATCCAAAAGATGAAATGATTAAAACGAGGTGTGTATATAATTTCAATTTGACACATGGCCCCGAGGCCGAACCTGCCCCGTTCTCCCATACTATATACGTCGTGTCGAGAATAGGCCTACCTAACAGTAACACATCTATTTAATAAGTTGGACATGATCTGTAACCTTTTCAGTTGGATTTTAACCAAAATACTGCAATATGGCAGTTATAATTAAATATCCAAGTTTTCCGACTTTTGTATTTTGTATCTTTTGCTATTTTTTAAAAGTTAGCCTTCGTTGAATGTCTGTCTTTAAGTAAAATATAAATGATTCCACTAAATATCAAGTTATCCCCATAAGGAGAAATGACAAATATTTTATTTTGTTATCTTTTAGGCACTTTCCGGGTCTTTTCGTATAGGCTAAAATACAAAACTTGGAAAACTCAGGTATTCACCTATAACTAACACATTGCATTCGTTTGGTTAAATTTGAAAGAATTAGTTACATAGATCATGTCTAACTTATCAAATAGACATCTTAGTACAACTCCTTTCGCCAATTTAAAAAAATATATATTTTGATAGTTTTCCAACTTTTCCCCTTTCCGAGTTTTATTATTTGACTCGATTGAAAACACAAAACTAGGAAAGCTCGGAAAAAAATTGTCCGACTTTTTATGTTTGACTTTGAATAGAAAACTCGGAAAATATTGTCCGACTTTTCAGTTTGAAACAAAAAGTCGGACAATTTTTTCCGAGTTTTGTGTTTTCAATCGAGTCAATTCATAAAACTCGGAGAGGGGAAAAGTCGGAAAATATTTCAGAGCTTTCCGAGTTTAGTACCTGACCCATTGACAGATCCTGCTTACTGCCACTGCATACTCTGTAATGTCATATATATTAAACTATTGAATGTTTTTTTAAACACCCACTTTTTATAGTTGACCAACTACTGATATTCAATAAAATATAAAAGAAATTTGTTACACATTTTATCCGGAACGATGAAGTTGCTAGTGACCAATGATCTATTTTCAGCATACTATAGCAATCCTCAAGGGGAGGTAAGAAAGATATGGAAGGATCTACAACGTGATATAAAACAGAAGAGTTTGCATAGCTTAACAGATACCAGATTTAAACAGGCTGAATTAAAACAATTCATACCATATTTTACATATCTTATTGTTTTTGTAAGTCAGATAAGTATTACAATATACAACAATGATAAATTTAGAGACACAATAAATTTTAAACACTCTTATGTTCAAAAAACCAAAGAAAAAAAGGGATAGGCATTGATTAATCAATCAGCGTTGACGTTTCTAGGGGGTTTACCAACAGTTCTGTGCATCGCATGCCAAGAAGTCGCTGTAACAGATGATTTCATTGGCTAATCCCTCATGCCATCCAGAATGCAGGTTATATAACAACTCTTCCAGATCCTAGTGTAGTACAGACAAATAAAACTAAATTTTGAACTATAAAAAACGAAACGAAATAGGATCAGTGTTTTAATCAGATTGTTCTTGGAAAGAGTAAGCATACCCTTTCCCATGAATGACACATATTAATGGTTTTGACATGGATTTCAGAGCCAGAGCCAGAGCTGTTTACAGCAGATAACTGATTCTCTGACCAAGTTAATTAAATACAACCAAATTTGTTAGCTATATTGAACTATTTCTGTTATTTCTATCTGAAATAATTTACCAGGGAAGGTATTTATGAAGCTATAAAGTTATTCCTATCTGGTTACCTATTTACCTCACCATTCCCCATATGAGTACTCTGACCCAATATCAAACATATGCAAGTGAATATTGAGATCATTTTGATCTTTGAATGTTGAATACATGTGTTGGTAAAAATGAAATTATCTTTTGAAGTTTTGATGTTTTTTCTATAGGTTCACATCATGACATTTTGTGTAATAACATCAATTGGCGGGGTGACGTCTATAGGGTTAGAACAAAGTCTTTATTTACAAGAAAATACTAAAACTTTTATTGGTACGGAAACAATACATCATTGGGCAACACCTAATATATGGATTGGGCCAGACATGGAATATATGATTAGTAAGTATTTTATTTATCTTTTCTGCGCCGCTGAGCAATGGAAGACTGGCATTTGTCATGCAGTGTATTATGATGAAAATTTTGTCCCAACAGTGGCTCTGTATAGTCTACTCTTTATTTGATTTCCATGTGTTAGGCCCTTGTCAGTGGTGCAGAAGGGAGGGCCGGACAAGGACAGCTGTCTAGTCATTTGGATGAGACAAAAAAAACAAGGTCCCAGGTGTACATTGGCATGCATGTAAAAGATCCCTTGGCAGTTGGAATTTGATGTAAGAGGCCATAGTGACACTGCTCGGGTAAAATTTCTCTCGTAGCACATTGAATGACGTATGCCTGTCTATACACGAGACCTTTGTTTTTCGTGCCATATGAATGAGGAATTTTCTCACTGAGATAGAAGCCAGACTTGAATATCAGAATGTCATGAGGAACTTCATTATTAGCAGTGACAAGTGAAAGATAAACGTAAGAACAGGCATATAAACGACTATATTTTGGGTTTGTTATGGGAGACAAGATTTCAAGATTAAATTTAGTATCACCAAATCCAAAATATGAATGCATTTTCCCATTCTTACATTTCCATTATATGCTACCCCATAAGCTTTGCTAGTCCATGAAGGGAAATGTGAATTTATTGATGACTACCAGTACTCCTTTTTGCACTTCTCGAAAAAATTCTCATGGTATAGTCCTACTGTTTAGAATGGATAATGTTATTGGATTTATATATTTATAGAAGCAGGTGCTGTATATGCACCATGTATTAGAAGAGACTATAGTCTACAGATAGAATATTTGAGACAATATGTAGTATCACAGACTCTAGGTTGTTGTGAAGTATTAATAAGAAATACAGCTGGTACAACAACACAAGATGAATGTGATAAATATACTAATGGTAACAATAACATATCTTTCTCAATCATTACCAATAATTCTTAAAAAACATGTTGAACCCTCAATGCATCAAAAGGCCAAAAAGCATTTTCTTTATATAAATTTAACAAATAAGGTGTATTTTAAATAATAATTTAGAGGATTATAAGAAAAGACCTTGGTTGGTTAGACAGCATCTTGAGTTCAGTGTTTATCGATAAAAATAAATCATCCTTTAGGTGTTCAGTAACAATAAAGATGGTGGCCTGAATTCAATAGAAAGTAAAGTGACAGACGTAACTGACACCATGATAGATATATTTTTAGACTATGTGCTTTTAGCAACATTGTCTTTCATTATGTATGGTCTCGAATATTGTGTCTGTAAAAGAGATAACTTTCACAGATTATCCAAGTTCTGCTGCTTTTTGAAGTCCCAATGAGTTTAAGACCATACAAAGTCTGAATTGCTTTTAATAAAACAAATTGGATCCAGAGATTATTTAATTCTAACAGAAGTTATGGGAAGTTTACATAGATTTCTATTGAATTCACACCACCCTATTTAAGCATCTTAGAAAAATAAAGTATTTAATAGTTATTTCTTTCAAGACAACCGTTTCTTGATGCAGGTTCATCTTTTTACTATACACATTACATGACCGAATGGTTAGCAAGTGCGCGCTGTATCATAAGACCTGTCATTGAGTCAACTGGCGTGGTTTTGAATCCCCGGTTATACGTGACAAGGAATAGGGTCGCTTGCCCAACCTCGTGGGTTTTCTCCGGGTCCTCCAGTTTCCTCCCACTGCTAAAGACCCCTACGCGCAAACGAATTATTGAAATAGTGTTAAACCATGTTGGTCCCGAAGTGACCTAGTTTGTGTGAGTGGATGTTAAACTCTCTCTTTCTCTCACTCACACATTACATGAAATAATACATATTTTTGACTATTCAGATATAAGAATAATCTGGCTTGTTGTATCAGATATTTGATTTGGATTGATTTCAGGTGTAGGGTCTTGGAGAACTGGAGTACCCTGTAGTAAACGACCATCAGGTCAAAATTATGTTGCACATATATTGCATCCATGTTGTGTTGGTCTAAAAGCTAAATGTCAGTTGATATCACACGAACATTGTTTATTTCTTGGTGGAACTTTTCATAAAGATATAGATCACTGTACACAGGTTTGTTCTATTCATAGTTCACTTTAGAATACAAAAATTGAACATTAAACATGCATTATGCAAGAGCTAAATCTGCCTATTGCAGGTCTTTCTTTGGGCCTGAAATGTTATCTAAATTATTAATTAGACATTAATCAACTTATCCAGACCATAATCAATGGATAATTCAGACTTTGTTTGTTATCATACCAACGTTAGTAATGACAACCAAGACTAGCCTAAAATTGAATGGCAAATATCTCGGTCCAGAGTGAAGCATATTATGTTTTCATTATCTATTTTTTAACAATTATAGCGAGAACTGTCAGCTCTTTATCTAATCTTACCTAATGCCCCTTTAATAAACAGACATGGAAAATATATTTATTTGAAAGATTCACAATTTTTTGAAATATGAAAAAAACAACCAAAAACAATGCCAACATAGATCATTATTTAAATTGAATCAAATATTGCAGTAGCATTCAAATAATGAATTCAATGCATTTTTATTATTAAAAAAAATTGGTGTAAAGGAATGAAATAAAGATATTTTTAAAACAGAAATCATTGTTCCCATAGCAAATCAAAACTTGGCCATTTAACTTGGAAGCTCAAAATTTACCTTCATAACTATTACTAGTAATGCTAGAATCAGTATATTTGAACCAAACTGATGTAATTTATAACTTAATAACTTAAACAAGAACATTTTGCCACACACCATAAACCAAATGAATCAATTTTATTTGCAGGTTAATTGCCTCAATGGCCTGTGTGGGTTTACTGGGTTATCTGAATCTACATCAGATGGTTTTCCAGTCTCTCCATATCAAGCTTGGCGGGTTTTTGTAGCTTTATTCTATTGTCATGGAGTTATCCACCTTATTTTGATCTTGTTTGTGGAATGGCTGATTATGAGGTCAGTTGAAAGATCATCTGGATGGTTACGTTTAATGCTGATATTCCTAATTTCTGGAATGACTTCTGTTGTGGTGAGTGAGTTTTAAGTTGTGATTATATAATTCAAACCCTGCTGTAACAAAATAGACAGTTTATATACCAGACTTGACTTCAATTGAACATGTGTGAGATGAAATAATTTGAAACGAGGTTCGACATCTTCTTTTGAGGGAAATTTGCCTTGACAGCTGCACAATAAACCTACTCTTATTTCAATTTCCAACTGTCAGGGGAGCTTTACATTGCCTCCAGTGGTATACAACAGTGAACAGACTTCTATTTTTCATACAACTGGATACAGTAAACACTTTTCTTTGCCCGCCCATCCATCCTACAAAGGGGATATCAGACTGGGACCTCCTAGTACCAGCACCACCATACTCATCAATCTACTCTCCTTTTACATCATGGTCTGTAATATGCATATGGATATATTGCAGACAAATGCTGCTTTTCCATTTGTCTGGATCACATCACTCTCATCAATACTTTTACTTTTCAGTAAATGAAATGAAATGGGGTTTAACGTCCTACTGTTCTGCTCCGAACTGGGCTAATGAAGACGGGCATACGCCATACAGTGTGCTATGAGGGAAATTTTGCCCTGACAGCGGCACTACGGCCTAATCTTATATCGAATGCCAACTGTCAAGGGATCTTTTACGTGCACGCCAATGTGTACACGGGACCTCAGTTTTTCGTTCCATCCGAACGACTAGACAGCTGTCCTTGTCAGGTCCTCACTTTTCAGTAAATAATAACAAAAATGCAGATAAGAATTGAGTCCACTGTATTCTACAGTATTCTACTTTTTAGAAGGCCTGGAAAACTAATTTAAGATTTAAATATTAAAGCCGGTAGCTGTTTTATTTATGTTATGTTGTATTTTTCAGGCAGCATCCATTATATCTCCCTATTTACCCCAAGTTGGTAGTACTGGTGCTGTATTCGGTGCAGTAGGTGTTTCAATCATCGAAGTCATTCAAGCATGGAAAATTATCAACAAACCATGGAAAGAATTGATTAAAATTATCATTGTCATAACTTTCTTTCTGATTTCTGGCTTGTTGCCACTGGTTAGTAATTTTGCCATTTTGACAGGTATCACAATGGGGATATTTTCCTCCATGTTGCTTCTGCCATATATAACTTTAGGATTATATGAGCGCCAAGGAAGAATAGCATTAATCATTATTTCTATTCCTTTATTATTTATGATGTTCTTTGTAATATTCTATACATATGTTAAAGTTCAAAATGTTCAACTTTGTAAAGGTTGTCAAAATTTTGAGTGTGTTCCATTCTCAGATAAAATCTGTAGCTATCTCTAAATTAATACTTGTTGGTAGTTTTAGGTTTGTTCAAATAATTTATTTTAAAATTTCTTTCTGGGATTATTCATATACAATGTATCATACATTAAATATCCCTTTTGTTTATACTGATCTTGTTAAACATGCATTATGCAGGAGCTAAATCTGTCTATTGCAGGTCTTTCTTTAGGCCTGAAATGTTATCTAAATTATTAATTAGACATTAATTAACTTATCCAGACCATAATCAACTCTAGATTGTATCGCTAGCCTGCGATCTTTAGTGGATTATGAGCCGATTTACTGCATAACTTTCCTTCAGGATTTAACGATTAAATGTATAATCGAGACTATGCTGTTTATCGTACTGACTTTAGTAATGATGATCGAGGCTAGGCGGAAATTTCAATTGCTTAGTTCTCGGTTCATAGTGGATCAATTTGAATGAAATTTTCAGCAAATTGCCTTTCTATTATCTAGTTTTTAACTATTATAGTGAGAACTGCTAACTCATTATTGAATCTCCCATAATGTATCTTTAACTAAATTCAAATTTTAAACTTTTAAATAATTGTTTGAACGTTGAAAGTAAATCATGTACTAAGAGTATAGCTAGTTTGAAAGTTTTATAATTTAATTTAAGACCTGTTACATTTAAATTTATAAAATGTTAACTATTTCTTTTGCGTGCTGTTATCTGTTAAAAGATTTATTATTGATAATTTATTGAAATCCAAATAAAACTGGTTAATGTGGACTTTATATTTGTGCTTTTCCTAAGTTCTGAGATTGTAAAGATTGTGATGTAGTAACAAATTCATCTTTATGTGTCTTTTCCACCGGTTTGTCTTTAGGGTTTCTATTTGCTTGTTTATGTATGTTGTGGTTCTCTTGCACTTATTAACAGAAATCTTAGACATGACAGACTGTTTCACAATAATATGGCTGCATAATATGTGTGGACATAGACAACTAACGAGTGTAATTAACAAAACAATTTATTAAAATACATGTACTTATCAACTGGCGCTTATTGTTTTTGCTTTTTTACTTTTTTGGTTTGAATTGTTTGTATCCTCTGCTGTTCTTTTAAGTGTTTTCTTTTCATCTTGTTGTTCTGTAAATTCTGGTACAATTCGTGTAAAATTCATTGTTGATTTAACTGCTCTTCTAGACTCTAGAAAACATTCATAGATGAATGACAAGCATGATAGGTTAATTTTGTAGGACAATAAACTAAAGAATATCAGTAAAGTTGCAATAGACTTATGACACTCAGTAACTTATTGTCAATAATCAGCCTTTAATCATACTAACTGCTATGCATATTAAATTAGAAATTAAAGATACATTATTCAAGAGCTAAATTAGTCTATTGCAGGTCTTCCTTTAAGACTTTAAATGTGATATAAATTATTAATTAGATATTTATTAACATGACAAGACCATAATCAACTCACGATGCCTTCGGATACTCAAGATTTTAACAAGATTAAAACAATTTGGCCATTTAATAATTTAATTTAAAGATGGGTTGCCAGGCAACGAAACATACCCACAAAAGCTAAATTATCCAAGCGGTCGACAAGGTTTGTTGCATATTTATTCTTTTGTAAGTAATTGAGGGCATTTACAATACAATTTCATATAGATCAGATTATAATTTTTGTCGTTTGAGGGCTACAGGGTTCTACAAACTGAAACAAGAGCCTTAACTCTGGAAGTAATTTACAGAAAATTTTGAAATTTGATATAAATTTTTTACAGATTGGCTAACTTTTGTCATTCGAACGTTCACAAGGTTCACAAAGTAAAACAAGGCCATAACTCTAGAAATAATTGATGAAAATTGCTGAAATTCAATAGACCTCTGTTTCACAAATTTAAATGATGAATATTAATTTCATACATATCTGATTATAACTTTCATCAATTGAGCATTAACAAGGTTGAACAAAGTGAAACAAGGGCCATAACTCTAGAAGTAATTAATGGAAATTGCTGAAATTCAACAGGCTTCACCGTTTCACTAATTTAAATAATACATATAAAATTCACAAAGATCAGATGATAACTTTTGGTGTTAGAGCATTCACATGGTTCAATAAAGTGAAACAAGGGCCATAACTCTAGATGTAAGAAACGGAAATTGCTGAAATTCAGTTGGTTTCTTTGTTTCATTAATTTAATTAATGCATATAAATTTAACAAAGATCGGATGAAAACTTTTGGCATTAGAGCGTTCACAAGGTTAAACAAACTGACAGAAGGGCCATAAATCTAGAAGTAATAAACAGAAATTGCTGAAATTCAATAGGCTTCTCCGTTTCCCTAATTGAAATATTGCATATAAATTTCACAAAGATCGGATGTTAACTTTTAGCATTAGAACGTTCACAAGGTTCAACAAAGTGAAACAAGGGCCATAACTCTAGACATAATAAACGGAAATTATTGAAATTAAATAGGCTTCTTCATCTTACTAATGTAAACGACATATATCAATTTTAAAACAATTGGATGACAATTTTTGCCGTTAGAGCGTTCACAAGAAATTGTGGACGTAGGACGGACAGACGGGGGCGATGACAATATACGTCCACATTTCCATGTGGGCGTAGAAAAATGGGAAAGTGAGGCGAAGCCTCGAATATACCAGTACCGTGGTTACGATAATACACAATCGATATACACATCTTGTCAAAACTACAAACTTGGCTCAGAATAAAGTAATTTTAATGAATTTTCAATATATTCATTTTGCATTATCTATTTTTGAACTATTATAGCAAGAACGGGCAGCTCTTTATCTAAATCTTACACAATGTATCTTTAAGTTTTGTTATATAAACACTTAAAAATAATCTCTTATTTACCCTTTGATAACAGTGTTAAATGTAAACATTCTATTTTGGTAGCCAACTAAGGCAGATATAGTAAGCTGTAAATGGTCATAATATATCATGTTATTAAACTATGCAAAGATTTGACATGATTTGAGTTACATGGATTGATAACAATATTGCTACCATGATCACTGCACCATGGCAAAAAATTAAGTTCATTTTGCAATATTAAATGAAGCTTTAATCCATCAGACTACAAAAGTTCAGAAATTGTAAACATACCAGCATGCATCATTAAGCTTCGACAGTTTCTAGAAACGGCATCTTTTGCTTGATCAAAAGTCATCCCAAATAACTGAGCTCTGATTTTATTGGTTAAGTAAAAAATTTGCCTCAAGGATTCCCATCTACCCAACAGCTTTTCCATTTGAAATCTTATGTTTGTTGCAACAAAACTGTCATTCGAAGTAGTACCAGGAATAAGAAAACATGCAGGGCTTACAAGAACCTGAGGACAATATTCTTAAGTGTATTGTGTTTTCAAATATTAACACTCAAAACAGCTACAGAAAATATCTGCAATAACTTAATTCTCAGTTATCGGGTACAGTACTATCATAAATTTTCATTCTAGAATATCTTGCCTGTTAAATTCCGAAAGAATTTCTATCTACTTCCAAAATAAAAGTTAGGTACCATATTTACTTTTCACTGCTTTAGAGTTTAAGTTAGATATTTAGTTTTCACTGCTTTAACTGTAAATCAGTAGCTTCTGATTTCAAGCATTAGGACCAGGGCTTGTATTTCCGTCATATTTGTCAGTCTTGACTGACAGTGAAATTGACTAGCTGGAGAAAATGCATGTCAGTCAGTTCACGTGCCATAAAATTAGAATTTCAAAGGATCTAAATACAAGTTAAATTAAGGCCATATAATAAAATTATTCTGATTCATAGATAATTCTGCATCACTTAAAAAGGACTGCATGACCTGTTTTTATTTACTCAGCCAAATTAAAAACTTGACACTCAGGATTTTTGGGACTAGATTTTTAATATTTTGTTTAAGGTAACTATTTTAGTGTTATGTTGTGCACAGACGACCTTGACATCAACAGAAAGCAAGAATACGTCTCGCCGAAAGTCCTTGTCATTGATAACGTTTGTAATGTCACAGTACCCCCCAAAATGAAATTCACAGACTTGGAGAACAATCGGAATAAAGTTTTAAGTAACGGTTGTGGCCTCCTAGCTTCTTGTACTGCCACACAACGTCTTCTCATGGATCTCAGAACATTAGTAAACACCACCAGAGGAAGACGTCGCCACTGCTCAGCAAGAGCATGTTGAAGGTCCTGCAACGTCAGTGGTGGATTCATTTGCTGACGAACACGTCGACTCAGTTCGTCCCAGATGTGTTCAATAGGATTAAGGTTGGGGCTAATCGACAGCCAATCCAGGACTTGGACAACGGCATTTCTTAAAAAATTATGGGTAGCAATTGCTGTATGGGGTCGAGCATTGTCTTGTTGAAACGTTAGTCCAGGCCCATGTCTCTGCATAAAAGGAAGAAGAACAGGTTGCAAAATCTGATCCCTGTACTGGACAGCATTTAAGTTCCCTTGGACAACAACAAGAGGAGAACGTCCATGTGCACAAAAAGAACCCCAAACCATGACGCTGCCGCCACCAAATCGGTCAACTTCTCTGACGCATACTTGAGCGTAAAGTTCACCTCGTCTGCGGTACACTCGGACCCTGCCATTGGCAAATCTCAAAGTGAATCGAGATTCGTCACTAAAGACAACTGAATTCCACTGTCTTTGAGTAAATCTTATGTGTCTTGTGGCCCACACAAGTCGGTTACGGCGATGAAGAGGTGTCAATATTGGTCCATTATAGGGCCTCCGAGCTCGAAGACCAGCAGCCTGCAAGCGATTTCGAACAGTTTGTGCAGTTACCCTTCCACCAAACATCTCTCTACTTGTGGAGGTTGCAGTGACAAATCTGTTTCTAAGATGACGTAATCGTATTGCTTGATCTCCCTGGAGTGACGTCACACGTGGCGCTCCCGCCCTTGGGCGGTCGGCAATAGTTCCAGTTTGAAGCACTCTCATTCTAAGATTAATTATTGTCTGGCGTGAACAATTAAAGGCTCTTGCAACACTGACCACAGACTGACCAGCATAGAGCCTACCTATAGCACATAGACGTTCTACATTTGAAAAGCGAGGCATTTTCTAACAAAGATGAAAATAACAATTTTAATTTGTTTTTCCAGTTCAAATTACGTGTGCGAGTTCAGTTTAAGCAAACTTGCATCGATTGACCTCACGAGTTTGTGTTTGCACGTGTTTTTCAGGTTTTTCATCTTTATATGCTCAAAAGTCACGTGATCCACGTGACTTTACAATTTTATGAAATTAAAGGCTTCTTACAACTTACTATTGTTAGAAACACTTTAAAATTTATTTGACTTACCAGAAAAAAAAATTTGTTGAAATTCATCAGTGTCAAGTTTTTAATTTGGCTGAGTATATTTTTGACAATCTCCTTAATTACCGCCCATAAATGTTGTTTTTTTTGTCTGGCCTAAATAACTCAATAGATAGAGTTAAATTTATAGATTTTATCTATAGAAACAATTAAAAATAATGGGATGATGCAACAAATTGCCATATTCTTTGGAAAAAATATATTGCTGATCCAAAGGAAACAAAATAAGATAAAAATTGGTCAGCTGGCAACATTTTGATGCGAATTCCGGGAATAGATTGTTCTTGAACTTTTCCAAACTAAGATATACAGTCAAGATATAGTTAGTTTATTCAAGCTTTACGTCATCCTAAGGTGATATCACAGACAAGTGTTATTTTATTTATAAAGGATACAAATTGGCTATATCATATGGTCCTCTTAATTCTATTGACTGAAATAAAACAAAGGAATGAAAAGTTATTAATGGAACTAATTTCTTTTGTAAATACATCCGTAAATGATTTCAATTTAAAACTGCTTGATATCAAAGTATAAAATTAAATAATTATTAATTTACCTTGTCAGTACCACTTGTAATAATTACATTCTGTAAGAGAAAATACACTCCTGTTTAATTTCAAAACTTATTAAAACAATATTTTTGTTCAATTTTTTAATAGTTGCGTATTGTTGGGGGTCAATGAAGGGGGATGCAATACCACTAGTATTAACTAATGATGAAAACCAGGGACAGATTGATTTCACAACTCCAGTAAAAGTTGCATTTACTGTAAAGTAAAACAATACAAATACTGTTGGGCTTTTTTTTTAAATAACCCAAAAGAGAAGTTACCTTTCCTTTGGTTACTCGGACTAGATCACAGGCATTAGATATAATATATCTTCTCATAGTCTGATCCCTGATGGCTGGACTGTACATAATTTCAAAATATAAACCTCTTTCAATTGCCTTTTAAAGAGAAGTAAGTGGATTTAAGCATTTTGACATAAAATCAACTTAAAGATATATTCCCACAACATAAATTTATATTTGCTCAAGCATAACAAGTTAAAGATATATTCCCTCAAAAGTATTAACAACTTTTATACCCTTATAACAAGTTAAAGTTATGTTCCCTCAAGTATACTAACAAGTTAAAGTTATATTTCCTAATAAGTTAAAATTATGTTCCCTCAAGCATACTAACAACTTAAAGTTACATTTCCTAATAACAAGTGAAAGTTATGCTACCTCAAGCATACTCACAACTTAAAGTTAGATTTCCTAATAAAAAGTGAAAGTTATGCTACCTCAAGCATACTAAAAACCTAAAGTTATATTTCCTAATAACAAGTGAAAGTTATGCTACCTCAAGCATACTAACAACTTAAAGTTATATTTCCTAATAACAAGTGAAAGTTATGTTCTCCCACGCATCATAACAACTTTAAAGATTGATTATATTCCCTATATCAACTACTTCAAGATATATTCCCAATATCCCCTTAAATTATATCATCTCTTTTACAATCTAAGCTTATTTTTATCTGAGAGTCTGCCATATCCATATTGACCATCAAAAAATAAATTATGCATTCAAAACACCCAATGAATTAAATATGTGACAAGAACTTTGACCTGCAGAGAAGTCACAAGAAATTGTTGACGGAAAAGACAGACGAGAGACAACTGACAACAATGTGCGTACCCATAACTCCATAAGGCAGTAGAAGAAACTTACCACATTGATGGAAGATCTTTTTAAATAAAATGGTAATTTTTCTGTTAGATTTAATGATATAACATCAATATCTAATACCCGACATGCATTCTGAAAAAAACCATCAACATTAAATAAGAACTTGTAATTGGTGAATTTATGTAAGTGGTAATCAAGGTATAGGACAGTTTTATCTCTCATCAACACAATAATATTTCGGCAATTTTGAGACTAAGCTAGATATTTTTCTATGGTCTCATCTACAATACTAGCACCGACACATTCCATCTGTCGTGGGTTCTTTTATTGGAACTTCAGTGTGTACACGGGTGGACCTCATGTTTTTATCCCATCAATGTCAGCCCACTTGTGCTACCTTTGACAAGTAGGAGCAACACTTTATAATTCCCATGGCTCTGATCGGCCCATACTGGGTGGAAGAGAAACTGCAAACATTCTAGGCTACCAAAACCTCCTTATAACATCATTGTGTTTAATGTTTTAAATGAAAGCAATATTTCTGAAATACCACATTCACTATAGATGTACTTACTTGAAATAGAGCATCAGTAGTTGGACGAACAGCAACTATATCATAACACTGTATTTCTGTTGTGTTCTACAAATATAAAACAGACAAAGAAAGAGAATTTGTGGTTTAATTACTGGCTTCTGCATAGTGGGAGAAAATCTTAAGAACCAGAAAGACAAAGCAACTCCCTTATAATCACATTTAATACACGACAGTCAAATTATTATACCAGTTTCACTGTTAGTATACCTACTTAAAGGGAATTACCTTTTTTTACATTTAGCTTGATTTGACTAGACAGTCACATCAGGTGTTGTTCAAAACAGTTTACATATAAAAGTCATACAAAATAGTTGTTTTCACAGAGTTTAAACTCACGCATCATGCCTAACTCTATACAATCAATGAAAACTTGGATCCTTAGCATTATATTTTGTATGTTAAAACATAATTTAACTTACTAGTTTTGTACTGTTAAGGTTATTATTTATAGTTGTTGTAAATCTGGAAAGAATTCTCAGGGGTCTTCCTGAATCCTGCACAGAAATAAAATATATATATAAAGATGTGAATAATTTCTTGTATGCTTAATGGACAACTTCAAGTCACTGATCTTGATCGTACATTTCGGCTTAATCCATGCTGAAATATACTCCAATCGATTATTAAAATAATACCAACAATACCAAAATAAATAATCTATTCGGAAAGGCATCTTTAAATAATGCTTGATACTGAGTAGACATACTGCACAAATGGTTTATAGTTATTTATCTATATTGAGCTAGACTCCTTTATTTTTTAACATAATTTAATGACAGAGAATTATTTTCAATGAATCGATAAGTCTTTGATATAATAAATCCTGTAATTTCAAATAAGCAGGACTTTCCTAAAAACATTAAGAGAATAATCTTCAAAACGTCACCCAAATAAATAAATAATTGTTCTTCCATTAATATGTGGTATAGTTTATTGACCAGGACTTACTTGTATTTTCTGTATTATTGCTGTTTCTGGTTTTATTTCTTCTGGTGACTTAACTTTCTGAAATACAGGAATTTGAAACATAAATTTGTGAATTAAACAAACTCAAACCAGTCAGAAAATCAGATGAGGTGTAAGCAAATTTGTGACGTAAACAAATTTTAAAGCTATAATACAGTACCACATTCAAATGTGATTCTGTGTTAGTTTTTAAATCCAAAACCAAAACTTGATTATTTAGTCACTATCATTAACATTCCACAGTGAGAACATTTTCTAGCATCTAGAGCATTCCCTAGTAGATTGAATAGTCGTGCGATACAAATATCATTATTATTAATTATCACTAGAATTCTCATGTTCAATCAGGTGACACTCTAACAGGAATTGGAAGAATTAAATGCTGAACGATCAGTCAAGTATCTCCTTATAGTTTCCCAGTTAGGTTCATTTTCACTTCTCTTTTGTTTATTATTCAGTTGGCTATTATTAATAATGTATTTCTTTTCAATCTGCTTTTAAAATTAATACTGATATTTTGGCTTGTAATATTTCAACAAAGTATGACTTTAGTAACAGCAATGCATCATGTTTTTTAATCTTTTATTACCTGATGTTTTATCTTTTTTCCAACTTCAAGAAAATCAGGCACATCATTGTTTATTGCAACACAATCATATCCCACTGAAAGTTAAAAACAAATACAACTGAAATAAAATTAACAAACACTTGCAACCTTTGTGTGTTGAATGTTTTGTATAAAGCTACAATGTATGTCTGCATAACAAAAATCTTAAAGTTGCAGTATGTAAGAGTTAAATCTGCCTAATGCAGATCTCTTGTTTGGCCTCAAATGTTATATAAATCATTAATTAGACATTTATTCACATGCCAAGCCCATAATCAACTCTCTAGGACATCGGATGGATTTGATTTTCAATGTATTTAAACACAAATGGTAGTTAATAGCTTAATTAAAAATTGGATAATCGGAACTTTGTTTATTATCGCAACAACAGTAGCAATGACAATCAAGATTACAATTTTCTTCAAACGGTCATAACTCTGCTCAGAATGAAGTAATTTGACTGCAAATTTTCAACATATTCCCTTTTCTTTATCTATTTTTTTAACTAGTATAGTGAAAACTGTCAGCTCTTTATCTAAATCTTACATAATGCATCTTTAATCAAATCACATTTTTAGAACAATCTTAATTGGTGCTGTTTCTTTACTAACACACAAAAGAAGTGTCTTATGCTTCTTTTTCATTTGATTTACACTCAAAAGAATCAAGTTGAAAATTGATAAAGTCTTCATTTTTTGCACTATTCTCAATCATAATTAGATTTTAAAAAAAAAAAATAATTAAATAGTATCCATTATGAGGATGTGTTTTGTCTGACTGACTTAAATTGCATTTCCCAAACAATTTTAACAGGGAATTAGTAGTGTCAAGACAAAGGACCAAGCCCAAGGTAAAATTTAAAAAGGGTAGAACATTTGAAGGGAGCCAGTTAACCCGTCCACAGTTTAGTCGTCCAAAACCATTGGTAAAGTCATCCACAAGGTATTGGTTATGTCGTTCACAACTAATGGTTATGTTATCCACAACTAATGGTTATGCCATCCACCACTAATGGTTATGTCATCCACAACTAAAAGTTGACTCGTAATTGTATGGAATAAATAACTTTTACTTATTGGTTGTTTATAATTGTTTTATTTACCCAATAATCAACAAGCTTGGTTGATTAATCACGTTCATCAATTTTTTTGTAATAATGTAGCCTTGTGTTGTTTGTTGATTGGCGTTATGATTTTAGACAAAATGTATACAAATCGAAGATTAGACAACATTTAATAGCCTGGAAATAAGGCACCTGTCACAGACAATGTCAGGCCCAGATTCAGGCTTTGTCAGGCGCTAAACATCTAGGGCCTGTCATTTTGTCCGGCACTGATTTGTCTTTTTATTGATATTATTAATACATGTCCGGTACCAAGTTTAAAATAGCTAAGTCTCTAACTCAATATCATCCAAAATCTTCAACATTGAAAACACAATTTATTTGTCAAATTAAATCAACATTCATGTTGTGATCTTTCCGGAAAAAGATGGGCTTTTGATATCCAATATTTAAGACAAAATAAACATTTTACCATTTGTACACGAATCGTGTACCAGCCCCAGTTGTATCAAGAGACTCGAGGGACGAGGCTAGACACATTGCACCAAATCAAACGGCGTATGTAGACTGGGATAACCAGAAGCTAGAAATTTGCACTTGCTTGAGACTGCTGGCTTATTTCGCCGAACATAATTGATTTGAAATTGGAGTAAAAACGGAAACCATTGAATGTAAATCAGTTTATATACATTCATATTACAGTATTATATGTGTTGCGACTCACTTTTGTCAATTTCTAGGTCCCAAATGTTAGCGATTTAGCTCTTTTAAAATGTCAGATACTAATTCATTAGTGCCTGCCATGTTGTCAGGTAAATTTAAAACCATTATTTCCAGGCTTGTTGACTTGATATGAAATCTGAATATAAATTATTTGATGGATAAACTTTTGTGATAAGATTAGTTCATGATGTCTAACAATATAAATCTTCTTTAAAAAAAAGTTTTTTACCATTACATTGACAGCTTAATCACTCACCATATTTTAACCTTAGTTACTACATCTGTAGTATATATGCAATGCCTTATATGGCATGGAACTGTACTTTGTAATAGAATTCACAAGTGTGGATTGGCTGAGAAATGATAGCGGTTTATTGTTATGCATGGTCATCAGAAAATTCCATATTTGTTGTGAATTTCAAATAGATGACTTAACTAGACTTTCCGTGTTGACGAGTTTGCTTATGGCATGAACGAGTTAACTGACAGTCACAGTGGCAGTCCATTTAAAGAAATTGTGATCTATGCTGTGGGTTTTTAACATAGATAGATAAATCTTTGAACCAGATTTTAAAGAGAAAAGCATATATAATGAAGTATGTATAAAGTCTGTCGTCAAAGAAAGCTGTGTTAGCTATTTGGGGATCTTTTTTCAATAATGGATCATCTAGGCTTACTTTCTACTTTCACTTTGGTTTAGCTTTTCTGAAAAAAAGTAATCTTTAGACCGTTCCATGAAAGTAAATTTGAGTAGTTTTAAACGAGAATTCATTATATCGGTTTGGTGTTGCGTTTTACATAGACAGGAGCTATTTACATTTTCTAGCTGTTTTTAACAGCCCTAAAATCGTCGTTTTGTCTTCGCACATTAAATTAAAATCAGAAAAGGCAGCCATGCTTGTTTACGCCGGAAGTGTTCAATTTCTAATTTTCATTTATTTTATATCATATTATTTTCTTCTCTTATCTACGTCATTACACATTGACAAGAATTTATCAAAATTATGAAATAACATAATCTCTGATAAATAAAGAAAGGGGTAATTTTCATACTATCGGACGTTCGAGAGTTGCTGGTGACGTCATAAAATTTTATTTCCCAAAAAAGGGAAGAGCCCGACTTGGGTGTTGAAACAGACTTTTGTTTCTGTCAAATTTTTGAAGTAATATGTCTGTTATGTCGTCTATAGAAACAAAAATGGAAACTTCTAACCCCCTTGACGAAAAGGGACACGAAAAGTTAGAGGAAAAGAGGGTGAGAACCGTTTTTGATAACATTTTCATTTCTCGATGTTGGTTTCGCTGTGACATTCGACGGATTCGTCGCCATTTCTCTTTCAGTTTCAGAAACCGGAATTGTCATGATTGTGCGAATCTGCCAAGAATTTTTTTGTCTCCTCATAATGTACGACTTGGCTGATGTTGTGTTGTATTATATATTTACTATTTCTGGCTAATTTGATTGAAACATAATTATCATATTTTTAACAGTCAGGATATAACAATCGGGTTGTTCAAGTTCATTACTGACCTCACCGATATTTAATATTAGGGCCTATACACGTACTATTAGGCCTACTCACTACTGATTTACTGTCAGATCAGACTAGATTTACTGTTATACTTATTGGACATGTTATTTATTATTATATAATGATATATCTTTTGTTTTTGTTGAAACTTACATGTTACATTTTACATTTTCAACTTCTTAAGTAGATTGGTCTACTGCTACTAGGCTAGAGTAGTGAATAGAAACAAAAAATTTACATTATGGTACCCTATCCCATGGGTTATAAAGCAGCGGCACATCAAAGATTAAATATATCTAATTTACAAAAACGTCGCCTAAAGAACACTGCAATAAAATTTTAATTTGATTGTAAGAAATACTGTCAATCACTCGCCAGCATGGGTCTTTTCATTGTTTGATAATGCACAGGTACAGATTTAGAACATAAATTACAACAGGTTAAATGAAGATTTATTCAACAGAATAAGAACTGGATGGTCTGTTATCAAAGGGGTTGTAAGGAAATAAACATAAAAAATCTTCTCAACAAGTAATTGTATCAAATTTCTTTATAATCTTACTCAATTGTTCAGTACATACATGTAGGTTTTTTTGGGGGCAGAGTTTTTTGGGGTTTTTTTTTTTCAAAAATACCTGATGTAGAGTTAAATGAAGATTTATTCAACAGAATAAGAACTGGATGGTCTGTTATCAAAGGGGTTGTAAGGAAATAAACATAAAAAATCTTCTCAACCAGTAATTGTATCAAATTTCTTTATAATCTTACTCAATTGTTCAGTACATACATGTAGGTTTTTTTGGGGGGAGAGTTTTTTTGGGGTTTTTTTTTTCAAAAATACCTGATGTAGAGTTAAATTTATTTTCCATAGCTGCCTTACATAATAAAGAAGCTAATACATCAATATTTCAGAACTAATGAAGTGTGAAACAGAATTAAATATAATGTGTATTCCAGTCTAGTCGTCCACATGACATGTTAGGAACACAGAAAGTATTTATAGTATAGTCAGTATAATAATATAAGTGTTTGATATGAGTATAATTTTCTTTACGTTGATTGGCAGACTATCGGCAATTTAGAGCTGTCGCATTTATAAATATTCAATAACATTTTCACTAATAAATAATGTTACTACACAGCCACTAAACGGCTCACCTCTATAGTCCCAATACACTTCCCCAGTTCATATTATTCCCATTTTATAAATATTTTATGAATAGTGTCCAACTTCTTCCATTGCATACTCATTAGCTTATTTTCCGAATACACTCAATTCTCGACACCAGTTTCACTTGTAATATAGTCATTTTCATGCATGTTGGTTTCACAATAACAGAATTGCCCTGTGATATAACAGATCAAAGAATAAAATTGTACATAGCCACTTGTTCGACACTGTTATCTTCAGTTTTTCAGACTACCTGGCACCTCAAATAATCCAACGTTAAAAGAAAGCATGCTGTGTCCGCCTTAAAACAGGTTCCATTGCTTTATGATTTATTTTATAATTTATTACACAGGTTAGACCACAATGTGTTACGATTCGCATTTTGGTATTCTAAATTGATTCTTATATGGAAGTCTTATATTTGGTGTAGTTCCATTTTGTGTACAGAAATTAAATCATTGATTAGTTTTCAAATTAATTATGGTGCCGAAATAATATCAATCTAATTTGTCTTATTTAAAAGGGGCTCTGGCGCAATTTAGTTGATTATTGGGTAATTTGTTGTTTCTGTGATAAATTTTGGCGAGTGATTGTCAATGTGTAATTCTACATTTTGGAAAACATGAAGACATGCTCAACAACAACACATTATATCTTTTGGCATCAAATATTATTTAAATCAATATTTCATATATTTTACTAAATAAAAAATAAACCTGGCAGTAGATACAAAATCAATGCTGATTTCAAGAAAACACAAAAGAAATCAGAAAAACCTAACTTTATCACTCCATGGTGAGAAAATTGAGACGGTTACTACCGCAAAATTACTTGGAATTCAAATTGACCAAGACCTTAATTGGGAAGCACAGATAGCAGATATGTCTAAAAAACTTGCATCAAAAATATTTCTCCTAAATAAGATAAAAGATCATTTACCTTACGAGACAAGAATTTTGTTTTATAACAGTTACATACTACCAATATTTGATTATTGCTCTATTATTTGGGGAAATGCTACCAAAAGTAGATTAGACATTCTTTTAAAATTACAAAAGAGGGCAGCAAGAGCTATTCTTGATGCACCGATTGAAACTCCGTCCACCTCTTTATTTACTAAACTCGGTTGGCTTACCCTTACACAGAGGATTCTTTACAATAAAATTGTCTTATCATTCAAAATTATTACATTTAATACTCCACTTTATCTAAATTTCCATTTTATTGAAAAATCTCTTGTTTCCAAAACGGATATCTTGCTCCGTTCACAGACCAGTAAATCTCTTTTTCTTCAAAAATGCAAAACGGAATCCATGAAACGTACTTTTCATTATTCTGCATGTCTTTTATGGAACAATCTGCCTTTTGATATAAAGATGTGTAAAAATGTTGAAAATTTTAAGATTAAACTGAAAACTCATCTATTTTGCACACTGTAGGAACCATAATATTCAACTGATGACATACTTATTATTTTTAACTTGCAACTGCATTCTATTTTATTTTGTGTGTAATTATAGTGTTCTTCCTATATTCTACTTGTATAATGTATATGTTTTGTAGTTTGGGAGTGACTTATCAAACTTTCCACTTTAAAATGCTATTGCATTTCTAATGATTTTAAATTTATCCTGATATTACATGTATATATGTCTTTGTAATTTAGGAGGGACCTATGGAAGATTAGTTTTTTTTTTGCAAACTAAATACGTTGCCTCATTAAATAAAGTTTTTATTATTATTATTATTATTATACAATAGAAATTAGAACAATATTAAAATTCAGAATATACCATGTACAGTTTACTAAAAAAACAAAACAAACTAGAGTTAGATGTGTATGTGACTTTGTGCAATCAATGAATATTTTAAGCTGCTAACTAATTTATTTGATCCTCTAAAATAGTACCACAGTCATGTCTTGGAAGTAGAGTACTAATGTTTCAATGACTTAATATCATACATATATGACTATGATATATTTAATTTAACCCATTTGTGCTACCGGTACCTGGATAATCCATATGATTGTTAATATAATTTACAGTCCACATAATTTTTCAATAACATCTTAAAGGGCGTATAGCTCCGTTCATTGGAAACTTAGAATAAATGCCAAAGGGTCTAAAAGCACATATACATGTAATTGTAATGTATGCATATAAAGTGATTTCTATTCATTTTCAATTTTATTAATTTGTAATTTCTAATCAAATATTCGAAATTGAACAGCAGTAGTTTGCACCTGCTACATGTAAGTCCATTCTACTCATTATATAAAAATATTATTTTACTGTTTGTGAATCAGACACTTTTAATTACTTCCGCATGTTTTGTGCGATATGTTTTTCTTTATAAATTACAAATGATGCCTGAAACCATAGAGTACACAAAACGTGTACTAATTTTAAAATGTTCATTGTGCCTTAAATATTGGATATTTGGATCCCATATTTTCACAGTAAGATTATAACATCAATATTGATTGAAATGGACCAGTAGTTAATTCTATCTAATCCATATCTTTTAGTTTGAATATCATCGATGATATTTACATAGAGGTTTAGTCCCTTTTTTTAAGTCGGGTTAATTTTTTTTTAAGTGGTTTGGTTCTTCAACAGAATTTCCATAATGATGCTAGAACTGGATTGCATAAAGATCTCATATAAGATTATTGGCCTCTTATCTCTCAGGAGAAGAAATGACTAAAAATCCAACGATAATTTTAAGTGAAAAAAAAATAAAATAAATAGGCTAGGTTTACAGTACTGTCATCTGTCAAAATATGACTCATCTATCAAAGGCTATTGAAAGAACAATTTCAACAAGTATGGTGATAATTTTATCTTTGCTCGAAAAGTCACAGGTATTTTTATCACAGATATTGATTACTGTCTTATTCAAATAAGTCACAGTTTATAATTATTTTTAAAGCAATTGTCTTATCTTTGTTGGTAACGGTATATGTACCTTCCATTAGAGTGTTTTAAGTCTGCAATGAATTGTGTGTACATTATGAATAAAATCAGCTTACATTATGATTATGTAAACTGGGTTCTCAGACTATCATTTTGAAATTAATTGAAAAAGAAAAAAAAAAATCCTATATTAATCATTAATCTGTTTTCTTGTTACTTTAACATGCAATATGAACACAAAAAGTCCAATCCATTATGTAAAGAGAATATGTGGGTTGAGTTTAAAACATAATATAACCCACACAGTTTATCTAGACTTCATGACTAACAATATGCCTTGTGATATTTACAACAGTGTATGTATTGCAATTACTTTAATGTTAGAACAGAACAATGTACCTGGATGGGTGATAATTGCTGTTGTAATTACAACTCTTTGTGTTATTTCATGTACATTGTATTTGTTTTAAAAAAAAAAAAAGGGGGGGGGGTATATACAGTTATATGAGATAATTGATGTATTTTGTAAATTGATAATTATCATTTTATCAAATTCTAATACATTCCGAATGTCTGCTGTTCAGACAGTTAACGCTGGCTGTGTGGTGCCCAAGCCTTAGTACATTTATGAACATATCAGTGGTCAGTGTCTTGTTACGAGTAGAACAACTGCGTTTTTATTGACCATCAGTACACAACATTAAAATCTGTCAGATGTTTTTAGATTGAGTGCAGTATAACGAAAAATTTGGAATAAAAAGGAAACAAATTTAAAAACATCTAATAGATCGATATGATTATAACAACATTAAGCCTAATTACATTTATATTTTTAAAGCCCAAATTTTAATATTGTCGTCGCCCCTGTGTTTTCTGTTCACATTTTGTCTTATGGACACTCTAAGGGTCATAATTTTTAACCCAATTTTGATTTAACTTGAAATATAGGTTTATAGCCCAAAGATTTTGTTTTCTTTTGATATTGGCCCCTGATTGTACGAAAAATCACTTCTTTAGCTTGTGGACAATCTAGATTTCACAAAATTTATCCAGATTCAATGAAACTTTAAATGTATGTTTATAAACCAAAAGTCTCTGTTCCTTACAATATTTACGATATTGGATCATAACTACCTGGATTATAACCTCTGATTGTACGAAAAATCATCTTTTTAGGTTGTGGTCCCTCTGGAGGTCACAATTTTTATCTAATTTTAAAAAACGTTCAAATATATCACCGATGCTCCCTATTATACACATGTGGTGTAAAAGTATGTAATACTAAGATTGTGGACCTCTAGCGATCACAATTTTTATCCGAGTTTGATAAAACTAAAATGTATGCTTTATATCCCAAAGATCTTGGTTCCTTTTGATATTTGCAAATATAGGACTGAAGGGTTGCAAAGGGTGGGAAACTTTCCGGGAATTTTCAGTGTTGGGAATTTTCAAATCTATTTTTAGAACTGAAAAATACTAAAATTATAATTATTTACTGGAATTTCCTTTTTCTCTTTTACTTTCATAAACTATTATAGTTATAGTCATAATGTATAAAAGTCTTTTAGATGGAAAAGAATCCCTGCAAGAGTTAGCCATAATGGAATCTATCGGTATTGAAGCTGATATCAGAAAGATATTACTTGATAACGATATATTTTGGACAAGGTTAACAAACACTTTAAAGCTGATAGAACCAATAGCTCAAGCAATAACTAAAGTAGAAGGAGATAAAACAATTCTATTTGATGTGTTTAGAGTTTTCAATGAATTGGAAACAAAACTTACTGAAAATGTCCAGCAATCCCCACTTACAAAAGCTGAAGAGAAGTCCGTACTTGGATTTTTACAGAAAAGAAAGCAATTTTGCCTTAAGCCTATTCATGCCGCTGCCTATATGCTAGATCCCAACTGTTACCGAAATGCTTTACCTCTTGGTGATATGGAAATTGGTGAAGCATATGGATTCATTAGTTCCCTTGCATCACACTACAAACTTAATGAAGGCAAAGTAATGGCTAGTTTGGCTAAATATCGGTCAAAAGATGGATTGTGGAAAGGAGAAAGTATTTCGGCATCATCAAAATATATTTCAGCATCAACTTGGTGGAAGGGACTGTGTGCATGCTGTTTCGAGTATAACTTCATTAATTCTTGCAATACCACCTTCATCAGCAGCATCAGAATGCATTTGGTCTCTGTTTGGTACAACTCACACAAAAGTTAGAAACAAATTAACAAATGAAGTGTTGAAAAGTTGGTCTGTATAAGATCTAATTTGAAACTCTTGGAAGCTGACAACGATCCTTCCAGCACAAAAATTTCAGATATTCATGAGGATTCATCTGAACCTGAAATCTCAATTTTAGCCACAAATGATGATGTAGATCAATGATGAAATGGCAGAGTTACCTACATGTAACTTTGAGCATTAATTTTAGAATGTGTAACCTGTGTATGAACAATTTAACAGAACTATCTCATTATTAGTTATTAGATTTTAGTATATATGACATATCAGATATGTTTTGTATCTTTTAGTTATTAAAATATTACTGTCACTTGCAACTCATTAATAGCGACACATGTTTCAATTTATAACACCTAATTGAAAATTACCCAGAATTCCCGGGAAGTTCCCGCGAAATTTACCCTGTTTGAAAATTCCCGGGAATTTTGCAACCCTATGACGGACTGTAACTTCATGAATTATGGCCCCTGATTGTATGAAAAATCACATTTTTAGCTTGTCGACCCTCTACAAAGTTTGCACACTCCTTGAAACTCTTGGAAAAATAAAAATGTAATTTCCAGTACTGGAAAATCAAGATCACTCCTTGAAACTCCCCGTAAATTTTCAAGTGAGAAAAAAAATACATTATGACACTATGATGTAGAATTCTATACAGAAACTCCTGGAATCTTGAGAATAACTCGCTGTTCTGAGTTGTGCACACTCTGACCCACTCTTCTTGCAGTGCCACGACCAATTCTTGCAGTGTTGTCGGTGGGCGTTGATGTCGACGAACACGTCTCCCAATCACATTAAATGTAACACACTAAAGCAATGATACTCTAAACAGTAAATCTTATGCAAGAACCAATAGGAATGCTAACATGGATAGATAAACCAGCACGTGGCAGTTTTCATCTACCCTTCCTTGAAGTGTCAAATTTGACAATGAACCCCTCCCATGTGTATGACACTATTGCGTGTTGCATTGTGCAGCTCAGTGGTTCTGTTGGGGCGATAAGTTCTTCATCTGTGAACATACTCTCAAAGCATGTCAAGTGTCCATGACTATTTATCATATCACAACCTGCATACATGAAGGTATTTGCATTTCAATATCCCCTACTTTATTTGAAGAGTATATCTATCACTGTTACACCATATGATGCATGGTTGAGTTTGAATTTCTTGAATGGCCACTCCCCTTTACGCAAATAATTTAAAAGCACGTAATACCAAGGTTGTGGATCCTCCAGGGGTCACAATTTGTTATACAATTTTGATGGATCTAAAATATATGTTTATATTCCAAAGATCTCAATTCCTTTCGATATTACACGTTAACTTTCTGGATTATGACCCCTGCTGATTGTACGAAAAATCACGATTTTTAACTTGTAGAGCCTCGAAAGGTCACAATTTTTTATCTGATTTTGATGAAACTTAAAACATATGTTTATATCCCATTCCCAAAGATCTCGGTTTCTTTTGATATTGACACAATCATGTCGACCGTAACATCCTGCATTTTGGCCCCTGATTATATGCAAAATCATTTTTTTTTTAGCTTGTTCTCTGTCTACCTCTTGCAAAATGTGGACATATCTTGCATGGCAACAGCTTGTTTTTGGTTATTGTGATCTGTTTAACCTCCATTAGAAGTTGAGTATAATAGGATAAGAACGAAATGAAGATAGTAATTATGAATATTTTATAAGCTTCTTGATAAGTCTTGCTCTGAGCAATAGTGTACATGTGTTGCCACACCCATGTATGTATTCTACATGTAAACACCTTTGCTTATGTTAATATGACCTGCCAAAATAGATATGACATAATGATACTAAGGTTGAAGTAGCCTATGGAATTATTTGAGTGTGTTTCTCTAGTTCAATTTGTACTACATGTATGTTCTTTGCTTTAGTTTTTTTCTTTGGGAAAGGGGGGGGGGGTATAGCCTATATAGAAAAGGAAGTTGATGTGATCTATTTATAAAACTGGGGATTAATAATCATAACTACCTTATAGCAAATATTAAAAGTAACTGATATAGTTATGTTAACTGACAGATATCATTATCTGTAGATTAATTAATGATATTAAAACTGTGTTCAGGTATAAAAATCAATGTCTTCTATTTGTTTATAACACTACTAATAATCTACTAATGATTATTATTGGGTTATTGATAAAGAGCCAACATCAAAGTTTGTATATTTGAGGCAAAGTTATATATTAGGTTAATTAAATTGCTTTAACTGACTGACTTAAAGGTAAGCTTCTGTGTGTTTCATTGAAGTAATAAACCTGATTTTTCTGTGTGCGCTACAAGAGTTTTAAATTTTATACTTCCTTATAATAATAGGATTGCATGTCTACCATCATGACTTTAGTATTAGTATTACAGTATATATCAATTTTTGGTTTGGATGTTGTGAATAATGGATAAGTTTTCAATAACTTTTGTATTAAATTCTTTACATATTCACAATTGGAAATCTTTTGTTATTTTAGTTTTACCTGACAAACTGTCATGCTTTAATAAACCGGTAGTGTAGTAGTTCCTGCCATTTTGAATTTGTGCAATAAAAATACTGAAAAAGGACAAAACTGTGACAATCATAATCACTGGTTGTCTGACAATGTCTGTGACAAGCCCATTATATCCAGACTTATATACTTGTGTTACATACAATGTACATTTGACAATGTTGAAATCGGTGTAACTTTAGTGACTTTACATGCAATTATTATGGTACAGGTACATGCTTGGTTATTTCTTGAAATTATTAATGATCCACAGTTCATTTTCAACATTCCCGTTTGTAACAAGTTAAAAACTTGCACAGTGTCACTAGATAATAAATTTTATGAATGTATTTTAAGTAATATTATGATTAGAATAAAAAATTAAATGATTATTAGATAAAAAGCATCTTATTTTTCTGATGCTAAAACAGGTCAATGACCTGGTCTAAAGTGATATATTTTTATAAATTGTTTTTAATATCTTTCCTGACAAAGAAATCGGTCATATTTCAATCTTTCTGAAAAATCCATTCCATGAAACACAGAATATAAAAGTGTGTAGCATGGTGTTGCTAGTATTAAATAATAGAAGGAACACACTCAAGTGTGTGACATTAAGCTGACATTTGTTACAAATCATATGTATATTAACCTGTCATTAAAGATAATTTGTTTCAAATTTTAGGTATTAACCTGTCATTGAAGATCATTGTTTCAAATCCTACATATTAACCTGTCATTAAGATCATTTCGTTGAACAGTGTAATCATTGATTATTATCTGACTAGAAAGTTAAATGGATAGATGCCATCATATTTGTCTGTATTGTGTCTAGTTAACTTTGCAGTTTAGCTCGAGGCAAAATATATTAAAATTGAGTGGTATGGAGGATGATAAGATCTGATTTATTTTTATCACATACTTGTACATGGTTGATCTGCATGTCCTGTTATATTTATTATAATCAATATTTATACATCTCCATAGGGCTACATGTACAACTACATATAAAGATCTAATTTCTTTTGTTGGATATAATGACCGTTTTATAATTACATGTATAATATATCTTTATCCCCATAACTGTAATAAATGTATTAACATCATACTTGGTGTAATCTTTGATTTATTCATTCATCTGTATCACTGTTAGTACCGGTACATGTAAATAGTTGGTTAATAGAGTTTAGAATATTTATTGAAAACTAGAATACATTTTCTGCTTTAATCATTTCATGCCCCACATGTACATACACATTTTGATATATTTTGGTTACTTTGTATTAGCAAGATATTGTTTCTAAAGATTACATAGATCTGATAATTTTTAGCTCCTATTATCCCCATTTTTGGACTAGGAACTTGGCCCTAAGTGCCAAAAAGAGTTAAGGCTTCACCAATTCAAATACAATCGACATGAAATTTGTCATGCTAGTTCCTTGGGCAATTGTGCATCGATTAAAAGAATACAAGGTCGTCAAAATTCTGACATGGCTGCATTGACGTCTGGCTCGCGGTTCCTCTTTCATAGTATGTTCATTATACTTGTTTGTAGTTTGTACACATACAATCTATACAATCTATTATTGATTTTAAGGTTAAATTTTATGGCTATTTTAAATGCTATGTCTTTATATTTTACAGCATAGTAGTATAGTAGAAGTAACTAGTCTTATTGGAAGAAAGATGGAAGAACCATCAGAAGAATATCTACAACAAAGAGGATTGTGTATGAAATATTTTGAACATTGGACAGAAAATGAACAAACTGAATTTGTTGAGCATCTTCTTTCTCACATGTGTCATTATCAACATGGCCGTATTAATGCTTATCTGCGACCAATGTTACAGAGGGATTTTATTTCAGCACTTCCAGGTATGTTATATGATTTTTAAATCTCAATATCTGGGGATTTGCGTGCAAGGTTCATCGGTAAAGTGCCTAATCGTTTGCATGGGAAGAAAAATAAGTAAATTCATGTACACATTAACATGCAGTTAAAACAACCACTTATAGTTTGAAATCAAGTAAGAGTATTCTCCCAGATGTATTATGATTCATTTCATGTATTCACAGTTTAAAAGACTTTTCTGTGGTGTAAGCATCTCAGTTTTGTACTGAGTGGGAGTTTGGAACAATACATGCATTGGATTTAATTTGACTATCAAATAATTATACTTTATAATGATTTTATTTTACAGCCAAGGGTTTGGACCATATAGCTGAAAATATCCTGGCTTATTTAGACTCAAAATCACTTTGTTCTGCGGAACTTGTGTGTAAAGAGTGGTATCGAGTTGTCTCAGAAGGTAATTTATGGAAGAAATTAATCGAAAGGAAAGTGAGAACAGATACGTTATGGAAGGGATTAGCAGAAAGGAGGGGATGGTAAGTTTTTGAAATAATAATCCTGTTAAACTGCTCTCAAGATATGATATTATGTTGATAAGAGTTTATTAAGTTCTGAGTAAATAAACTGGCAGATCAAGTGCAGTGAAATGAGTGTAGAGTGAACTAACAGTATAAATAGAGGCACATAATCATTATGTGCAGTTTTTTAAACATATATGTTTTATAGTCTCATTGGAAAAAGGCTTGTAAGCATACTGGTACAGTGAGGGATGCATTTAGAGTTTATCTTGTGGGGATTTATGTTTGGCAAACTAGCTAACTTTTTGGCAGTGCAACATTTAAATAAGCCATCTTTTATGTACACTATTGTTTAACGTGTTAGCATCTCATCACAACATGTGTATGACATCTGATTGTCTTGTAAACAATTCAAGCTAATTTTTTTGTTTTATGAAAAGTTGGACGGGTGCATGATGATTTACCTAAATTGGCAACTTCAAAATTATTGTAGGGGGTATGAGATAAAAATTGGCTTTATTGATCAAAGGTTAGGAACACAGTTTGTTTGAAATGCCATTTCTTTTCTCGTTTGTTGTTAAAGAGAATAGATGATTACTTAATACACTTCTATTTTCAGTTATTCCTAATATACTCCCATTTCATATTTCTGATTTAATTTGATGAGACAAGACAATATTTATTAGTCTGTATTTCTAATGAAAACATTGATTTATTTAGAAAGTCTACTAAAAATAGAATTACTATCCACATAGAAAATCCCAAAACTCTTTGATATATTTGTGAAAAGAGTCATTAAATTGAGAGACTGGTTTGGAAATTTGTTTTAATCTTATGTGTAAAATCCAACAATTCTTTCTTACTTATAGTTATATAGCCTTTGTGTTAAAATTACATAATTCACCTTTTGAAGTAGTTATCAGATGTAGTTTTTATGTTGCAGATAGCTAATATTTGTTGAAAGGGTAAAAGATAGCCTGTACTAGTTTCTTTAACTGGTGTTGGCAAGCTTGAAATGATTTAAGAGTTTGACAAAACAGCGTAAAAACAATGTGTGCTTTAACATGCCATGTTTGTTGTTTGCAAACAGTTTAAGTTTTTATTTAAACGATAAGAAAATCACTGTCTTAATATAAAGAAACCATAGCTTTGAATTTATTTGGGTAAAACAGAAGTAGCTTTCTGGAACATGACTTATGTTTGGTTCACAAAAATAAACGTTTTGAGTTGGTGACATATGATTGATTTTATGGGCCTAACAATTTTATTTTTTACGAAAATTTTGTTACTTTAATTATTTATAATACTCTAAATATGAATAAAAACCACAAAACTGGTTTATTTTTAGATTAACTGTTAAGATGATGATTATCTAGCAAACAAACAAAAACACATGTTCAACCATTCAAATAATAGTTTTAGTTATTACTGATATTTTTAACTTTGAAATAAAAAAAAATTTACACTTAAAATACAGAAAAATGAAAAATCATCCAATTAATAGTTTTAGTTATTACTGATATTTTTGACTTTGTGTTGAAATAAAAAAAAAAATGAATTTACACTTAAAATAGAGAAAAATGAAAAATTTATGACAGAGAGAAGAAATTCATGCACTGTCATTTGTCAGGAATTGGAAGATGGACACTGTCTGTGATGGGTGGTATATTTTTAATGCATGACTATGTTGTTATTCTCAAACAAGAAAGATAAATATTTGTTCATTCTTTTGCAGGGGTACAACTTTATTTAAACCAAAGCCAGGAGAACCTGCCAAAGATCATAAATTTTACCGTGGCTTGTATCCGTCAATTATAGAAGATATAGATGTAAGAAATATCTTCATAAATCATAATTTTTTCTGTTACATATTCTGTGTTTCAGTCTTTAATTCCCAGTGTCACGCTTAAGACTTGTTTGAATGTCATAAATCTTGAATTGAAAATAACAAGACTGAGAATCAGTGTTTCCAGAAACATTTCAATTTACTCAAATATTTAAAATGACATTAAGAACAGAGAATATTCTGGAAATATACAAGACACATTCAACACTCTGCAGAATAAATGAAATGAGGTTTTAAGCACCTACTGTTCTACACCACCTGAGCCATTGGAGAACATTTTGTAGGAACAGAAAAGAGGAAACTTTGTACAAAAGTGATAAATGAGAAAGACCATAAATAATATTACAAGACAAAGCCAATACACTTTGTTTACAGGCTTTTGAAAATTTGGTTTAAGATCTTTTATTTTATGTATATTTGATTTGTTTTTAGCGAATAGAAGATAATTGGAGAACAGGCCATCATCAGTTACAGAGAATACACTGCCGTAGTGAAACTAGTAAAGGAGTATATTGTTTACAGTATGATGATCAGAAAATAATCAGTGGTTTACGAGATAACACAATAAAAGTTTGGGTAAGAATAGATTAAGTTATTTCTGAAACTAAATATTACAATACAAATAAGTTATTTCTCAAACTGAATATTACAAATAAAGGTTGGGTAAGATTAATTCATTTAGCAAGATATGACAATAATAGGCTACTCATTACAGCTTTAGAATTTGTGTTAATTACACCAGGAACCTTTTGTATCATCTCTGGTTATCTATTTAGGTTAAATATTGTGTATTTTTGTTTTGAAGCTGTGGGACAGATCATCATTAGAATGTGTAAAGGTGTTGACAGGTCATACAGGCTCTGTTCTCTGTCTACAGTATGATGAGAAAATCATAATTTCGGGTTCTAGTGATTCAACAGTCAGGTATAGTTTCAACTGTTTCTGTTTATTATTCTGAATATATTTCTATGTTAAACTAAGCTATCTCAGTATATTTAAGCTCTGAGAATACCTATCTCAGATATATTTAAACATACACTATGCAAGAGCTAAATCTGCCTATTGCAGGTCTTTCTTTAGGCCTGAAATGTTACATAAACTATTAATTAGACATTTATTAACAAAACAAGACCATATTCGACTCTCGATGGCATCGAATACTCTCGATTTTAACTAGATTAAAACGGTTCGCCATTTAAAAATTTAATTTAAAAATGGGAAAGCAAGGCCAAGTTCTGATTATACCAATGCCCTGGTTACCACTGTGCACACATCTTGTCAAAACTACAAACAATGATAACTTGGATAAGAATGAAGTAATTTGAATGAAATTTTCAATATTTCTTTTTTCATCATCTATTTTTGAATTATTATAGCAAGAATGACCAACTCTTTATTAAACTCTTAACTAATGTATCTTTAAGTAAAACTTTGAAATATTCGTGTGATGAGCTATCTAGGATATATTTATGTCAGTAAACTTGTTAATTCGTCTGGAAAAGCTCATGACTGTCCAGTGAAACTATCTGAAGCTCTGTGATCTCATTAAGAAGAACAGCGGTTCTCATGTGATAAGAGACCAGCAGGACTGTCCCTTAACTCATTTCTTCTTTCAAATTAGGCTGCCAGAGAAAGAGGTTTTCATATGTACATGAAACTCTTTATAAGTTGTCATCCAATTCGTTTATGCTTTATAATAACCCATTTGAATGTATTTGGATATTTAAAGCAAACAAAAGAACCAATTGATCTTCTGCCTCATATTGGTCTTGCTAGATAATTTTTGGAAAACCTTCATTTGAAATAATTTTTTTTTGTTGTAAATTTTCAGGGTTTGGGATGTGAAGACAGGGGAAATGTTAAATACACTTATTCACCATTGTGAAGCTGTTCTTCATTTACGTTTCTGTGACGGGATCATGGTCACATGCTCAAAAGATAGATCTATTGCAGTATGGGATATGCAGTCACCGACAGAGATTAATTTACGCCGGGTTTTAGTAGGTCATCGTGCTGCTGTAAATGTGGTTGATTTTGACAACAGATATATCGTATCCGCTTCTGGTGATAGAACTATTAAAGTAAGTAGTGGTGATATTTAGAACAAATCAAATCAAATAAATTTATTTTCATAATTATGACAGTACTCTGGTTAAAGCTCATGGCGCATTTAGATCTCCACTTACCACACGATACTGCTACAGTCAATGTAAATCTTTATATCTGTATATACATTGTATATAAGCTTATGTAGATCCTTTTACAATGTAGATTTAGTCAAAATGTCTCCTAGTGAAGCCCTATTGTGTCACTTTTGTACTCATGAATTATGAGATAGTTAACATCTTCAAAATGATGATGGAAATGTATCGGGGAATTTAATAGCTCAAAAAAGCTGTATGTTAAGACTTTAATGTTGGGATTTTGTAGAAGTCACTAGGTTAATTAGTAAATTATTGCTAAATCTGTCTATTGCAGGTCTTTCTTTAGGCCTGAAATGTTATATAAACTATTAGTTAGACATTTATTAACATGGCAAGACTATAATCAAGTCTCGAGGTCATCGGATAGGTCCGATTTTAAGTAGATTAGAATGGTTTAGCCATTTAGTAATTAAATCTAAAAATCGCAAAGTGAGGCTAAGCTTCGAACAACCAATATGGTGGTTACAATGATGAATCAGTGCACATATCAAACCTTCAAAGGCTAATACCTTCGCTCAGAATAAATTAATTTGAATGGAATTTTTAATATATTCATTATGCAGTATCTATTTTTGAACTATTATACTATAGCAAGAATGGCCAGCTCTTTATCAAAATCTTACATACTGTATCTTTAATTGTTATTTTGTTTTATTAACACTTTCATTAAAGATATTTTTTGTTTAATTATTTTACAGGTGTGGAATACATCTACATGTGAATTTGTCCGAACTTTAAATGGTCACAAACGTGGTATAGCCTGTCTACAATATCATGATAGATTAGTAGTCAGTGGTAGTTCTGATAACACAATTAGGTCAGTTGATATTTCCAATTTGTTGAGGCCTGCAGCTATTCTTTGTTATATTCAGGGAGCCACAGTAGTATCAAGTACAATATCCTGGGTTCGTATCCTGGCATAGGCCCTGAAGTATCTCAGAATATTTAGAGCCTGGTTCTATCTTGTCAGGAATAGTGTCTTGTCGGTCAGATATGTAAAGTGTATTGAATGAAAAACCAAAGTTCACCCTAAGTACAGTTGGAATTTGATTAAGATTAGGAGTACAATCCACTGTTAGGGCAAAGTTCTCCTTCCTTGCACATAAGATCAAAGTAAAAATGACTTTAAGAAGTCTCAAAATAATCCAAGTTTTGTGTTTGTATTCATCAGACCTGTGCTTCCAAAGTTGACGGAAAAGTCTTTACACAGGTGTGGGCAATCTTGTCCTAATGTTAAAATGCTGTCGCTTAAACTGAAAGAATAAAATAAAATAGAAAATCTGAACTAGAACCTGATATTATAATTGCTGTTTTATTGTATTATAGGTTATGGGATATAGAATATGGTGCATGTTTACGAGTATTAGAAGGACATGAAGAGTTAGTGCGATGTATTAGATTTGATAATAAACGTATAGTCAGTGGTGCTTATGATGGGTAAGACACTTTTATCATGTCTCTCAACCTGTGATAAAACTGCTATTCAGTGGAGATCAAGTTCAATCTGATTAAAATACAGATCTATATTTGGTTTCGTTTTTTTTTGTTTTTTTTATTTTGTTTTTTTTATAAACTTTGGTGGCCTCGACTATATGAAGATCTGACCGATTGCATTGGGAGGTCGCATCAGGGGTCATATCAGCTGCTTTTGACCCTGTGCACCACATGCCAAGAACTCGCGGTAACAGACTGTTTCATTGGATAATCCCTGACATCACAAATAATGTATCCTCAATCACACAAGTACACAATGTGCATTATATATAAACAAGCCTTAGAAATTTAGAATTAACTTCTTTCCGCTGCGTTATAAATACAGAAGTTAACAATTACTGTCCAAAAAATCATCAGTTATTATTTCATTTATCCCTTACTTGTCAAGACTGTAACTTGTACAGAATGGCGACCGTGCCCCGTTTTACTCCTATATTTTGTTTATGTAATGATTATGTTTATATTTATAGTAAAATTAAAGTTTGGGATCTGCAGGCAGCTCTAGATCCCCGTTCCCCAGCTGGAACACTTTGTCTCCGAACTTTAGTGGTAAGTTACTTTCGTCTTTATTTGTCATTACTTATTGATAGATACTTTTTGGAAAAATAATTCATTGTTTGTTTATGACCTAATAAATAGCTCAGTTAAATTTGTACTGTATCTGTGATTACTATGAGCTAGATTAAATTCTGTGTTTAATTGTTATTACCAAACAAAGCAGCCTACTACTATGTAATTTAAAATTCTAGCATTTACATATACAGCATTCTAAGTAAAAAAAAAAAAGAAAGTTCCTCTATCTCTGTTGTAACATTCATGTATTTATTTTTCATTGTATTAAACTGCTGATATAGTTACCTATTATTACAGCTTGCAAGACAGGAATAAAGTGTATTATTCAAGGTGCTGAGGATGTAATACCCACCCATATTGTGGATTAAACATGCATAGTTGATATTAACATTATCAGTTGTATTTTCTTCCATTCAATGTCAAAAATTTCACAATTGTTTTCTAACATTTTTTCATTTAGTTTTTTTAATCCTTTTAATTTATATTGCAGGAACATTCAGGCCGAGTTTTCCGACTTCAATTTGATGAATTCCAGATAGTCAGTAGTTCCCATGATGACACAATCCTTATATGGGATTTCTTGAACGTGCCAATTCCAGACGGAACACGTTCTCCATCGAGAACCTACACATACGTCACCAAGTGACTGGATAAAAGTGTTTACATATAGTACATTATCAAACTGTCAGTCATGCCTTATCGTCACGGTGATGCCTAACAGTAACCAGTGCTGAGTTCTACTAACTTAAACTAAAAATGGCATATTGTGATTCATTTTGAGCCTAGCTTTAAATTTTCCTGACAGTTCTTGGGTGTTGGCGCACTAAAAAAAAAAACATTTAATTTATCTAGGTCAGTCAATGTGGACAAGTAATGGATGTTTATTACGCAAGGATCTGAGGAATAAATTTACTAACACAATATGAATTCTTGGAAATGGATAGACTGATAATGTTATGTGTCCTGAATTTAAGTTGTTGCCCATATAAGAGATTTTTCTGTGTGTGTTGAAAAATTATCCAGTCATGATAGACATTAGAAAGGTCATCCAGTCATAACGTTAAACAAAGGACTTGAAAATCACCTTTCATTCTTTTCATTGAATTTATTTGATAGTTGTATTACATTAATTACGTGAACATTTTTGTTATATTTGCATCTCGAGAAATGAATTGTACAAAACCAAGATGAATTCTATATAATTGCTACTGGTATTATATGAACATTGACCGTTACAGTTACGCATATGATTAAAGGGTGGCTGTAAGGGTTTTTGGCGTGTATGTATGTGCGCATGTGATTATTATGTTATAATATGAACTTTTCATCGTCTGTTTAATTACGAGTATGTACGTCTTTAAAAAATATTGTATGTTATAATTATCATCAGTAACAGACGTTCCTATAGATTCTTTTAATTCAAATTATGAACAGAATGAAAAAAAAAACATCCTGAATCTCGTTCAATTATTAAAATGTGTGTGTGTATTGTTCTTTAATTTATTTTTGAATTGCTTACCCCTTTAAATTTAGGGAGTTGGTATTGGAACTTCTGCATTCTTGCCAGAGCTTCTTTCCAAGAAAAAACTAGTGTTGTATACAGTTAACACTAAAACCACATACGGTAGCCATTCCTTTGTGAGACAGTTAAAATGACAGACAGATGTATTAATCGTTGTTGAAATACAAGCTTCAAGATCATTTATTTTTATCGATCTGCTGCTTGAACTACATAATGGAATGGCATCCTTTCTTTACAGAGATCCAATGGAACTCTTTATGGTCTCAATAATTGTAAATAAAGCAAAATGTTATATTCCATGAAAACTTGTTTAAAATCTAAATATGTATTTTGTCATTAATTTAACATTAAAAAGATAAATAGGAACTAAGTTGGTATTATTGTAAAAAAAAAATAAAAAAATAAATAAATATTTATTTTGCATATCATTATGATTTCCTGTATGTTGAAGTTTTCTTGTTTTATCCGTGGAATAGAGCAGGTTACCAAACTTTTCAAAGCAAGGAATCAGTATTCATTGTATCATTCTTTTAAAACAGCAAATAAATTTCAGATATTATAGTGATATTTTCTGGTGATTATTCTGAAGGATTTGGGGGCCTTTGCTCCTGTTGGAGACTGACGGGGGGGCCTTGACTTCCGTTGAAGGAGACTGAGGGTTTTTCTAACCTAGATGCTGTATATTAGATCTGTTACGTGTGCACGCTGTATCATAAGATCTGTCATTGAGTCAACCGACATGGTTTCGATTCCCCGATTGTATGTGACGAGGAGTAGGGTTGCCTGGCCAACCTTGTGGGTTTTCTCTGGGTCCTCCGGTTTCCTCCCACTACACTACTAAAAACCTCTATGCGCAAACAAATTATTAAAATAAAATTGAACCATGTGTTAGTCCCAAAATGACCTACTTTGTGTCGAGTGGAGTGGACGTTAAACCCTGTCTCTTTCTGTTAACTATGCAAGTCATTGATATCATCCCAATTGTGTCCAGATGGCCTGTAAACTTGTTGGCGGGCCTATGATCAGTTTTGATGTGTTGTGTGTTTCTGGTTGATTAAATCATAATTTATATCCAAACAGATTATGTGTCTGGGCCCTTATTCACGAAAACTTAAACTAAGATACAATCGAAATTTTAAGAAATACTGCAATTCGATTGGCTGACCAATATGCAAATTGGATATATGCAAATTGATTTTACTGGTCAGCCAATCGAATTGCAGTATTTCTTAAAATTTTGATTGTATCTTAGTTTAAGTTTTCGTGAATAAGGGCCCAGGGCGTAACTTGATTGATGCTGTAAGATTTGGAGAGGGGTAAATTAAAGAACACATTATCCTTGTAAAGTTGTATGGGGGGATTGTTAAATCTGGGCATGTGCTAAATACAATTTTTAACTCCATTGTCAAACACTGCTTTTATTTGACATAGAATAAAGTCACTTGTCTAATATTGTAGGTTTCATTGAACGGCAGCCTTTCTGTCTACTTCAAATCCCAACTACCAGGGAACTTTTACGAGACACCACCCATCACGAGCATGGTATCAGATTAGATTTCCACAAACATTAGACATCATTGCAAGGGTGGTCTTTGCTCATTACCTTAGAATGTGGACCAGGCTCCTTAATTGACGTTGGACAATGATGTTTTTCACAATTTCACATACCTGTGGGCTTCTAAAGGCCATGGTGGCTCAGTGTCACTCAGTGGTTAAGGGACTGGCTCATTAACCAGGACTTTTCAGACTGGTTTCCCTCTTGTCAATGGTGCAGCACAGAGTGCCTAGTATAAAGTGGTGGACACATTGGCCTAATCAATCGGCGCCGAATGAGTGGACACACTAGGCGAATGCATCACCTTTCACGTCACACGATTAAACATGGCAGCAACCATATGTCTTCAAACAATTACGTGACTTGCCGATATGAGTGGATGATAAGTGATGATTGACTAATGAATTCTACATTCGGGCGAAGCGGACACACTAGGCCAATTTCGACGCTGATTGATTCAGCCGAATCATTAGGCTAGTGTGGCCACTGCATAAGGAACAGTGTCTAGTACTATTAGCTCTGATAGGATGAAAAACCCAGGCAAAATTTTCCTTGTGGCACACTTCTTTTAAATATCCGTCTTTATTAGCCCAGTTGGCCCAGAACATTAGGATATTAAATCTCCCTTCATTCATTTGATCTATTACCAAAAGTTTTAATAATGGATGTTTCAACAGCAATCTGATTATGAAGATTCTAGTAGGAACTCAAGGAATGATTATAAATTTTATACTGGTACCGTAAAACATCTAATTAATGCAACAAGAAAATTACCACACATTTAGGCGAACAGAGTAGAAAATGAAATGAAATAGGGGGTTTAACATCCTACTGTTCTGCTCCGACTAGGCTGATGAAGACAGGCATATGCCATAGAGTGTGCTATGAGGGTAATTTTTTGTCCGATCCGAACGACTACATTTTCTCTTGCTAAGCCCTCAGTCCTGCACCACTGACAAGGGGGAACCACACCGGGAAATCCCGGCCTGAGTCACTGTGGCTCTGAACAGAGTAGATGGATAAAAGCTGCTATGTCATCTGTGCAGTAATCTTGTCTGTAATTTGTCAAAACTACTCACAGGTAAGCTCCAAACATTTCCCTACCCAAACAACCCACATTATTTCGTAACACATAAATCAAATTTCAAAAACTCAGCTGTTACATTTAATATATATTTATATAAGCTATTCATTACAAATATAGTAAAAGATTAATTAGCACTATTATTGTATACAAAACAATATACTATAAGTTTTAACAAAAATATAACATTTTCTTATACCGGTAACAATATTTTTATTTCAAGATTTATCTGCTGTCATCGTCACAAATGTCAAAATGTTACGACATACAAGTTCAATAACTTGAATGCATCAGGGGAGTGAGGGACATTGGCATGAAAAATATATACACATGTATTTTTTTTTAGATAAATGAATTTTATGAAGATTTAAAAAGTTTGGGTATTGTTAATGTTGTAATACAGTTGTCACATTATGAAGATGATGTACTGTTGTCTAAAGCTATCATGTTGCCTACAGCGAGTATACGGACAAACGTAGACATACATGACCATTTAGGGGGTGCTCGATGTCACCCTTATACAAAAACGAACTTTGACTTTTTTTTTGAAGGATATGTATACTGTATTGATAATTTTAGTGAGATTCTTGGAACAACTAATTGGAATATTAGTCTACAAAATTCTATTTTGAATTTGATCCGAATATTGGGTTAGGGGATTACTATGACCCCCTCCCTCTCCACTACTGACAAAATATTTTTCAAGAAAGATCAGCATTTCATGTGAATACCGTATACCATATGCTTCATAATTGGAATCAAATGAAAATCTTCAAAACTGGGACTAAAATACTCATAAAATCATTTAATTAATCTTGAAAGCCAAGATTAACCACTAATTAATATTCACCAATAAAAAAGCATTGGTATCAATAAAATAGGTAGCCTGTTTGATAATGCCTGGTAAACTGTCAATAATATCATATGTAATGTATTGGACATTAAACCTGTAATAAACAACAACATTCCCAGTAAATATAAAGACACTTTACACAATCTTTTCAACAGCTAATTTTGAATTTAGAATGCAGTCATTCACGCTAACACCTCGATAAGATGAACCAATCAAATAGAGGGGGAGATTTTTGTCCTCGATAAATTTGTCCATACGGGATAATATGTTGGTATGGCCCACTTTATACTGCGGAATACAGTTGTCTAATAATGATATCTTAGATCTGATTGGTTCATTTGAGATTTTTAAATGATCTCTAACTGCTTTTGTTGCCATGTTTGTTATATCAGCTTCACTCATCCACGATCCGTTTGTTTTTAGTTGTTCTGACCACGACCCTCCAAGCATGACAGTCAATCGTGTGGTGGGTATATTCTTGTTACTATCATGGGACGGGAACAAACAAGAATCATATATTATTCCAAGTATGGGACCACTCTCTGATGATGGTGTTAAATGTCCAAATGCTTGTACTGGTAGAAGATTTCCCTCATATTCTAAATTAACTACTGCACAGCTTACAGCAGATATAGCATTTAAATGACTCTTAAGATAATTGTTGTCACTATTCAACATTGCGGCAAGGTTTTTTGAATAAACTGAAGACAGAACATAGTCAGCTTGGATTTCATCTTCATCTGTGATAACTGAAATACGACCATTATCTTTCAGGTTCATTTTTTGCACTGGTGAACTAAGTCGAATATCCACCATTTTATGATTACTGATAGCATCCAATAACGTATCCGATAGCTGCTGTAATCCAGATTTAAATGAATAAGATGCCCATTTTTCAGATCTCGCTTTTTGTATTAATTTTGGTTTTAATTCGTCAGCAGGTACTTTTGGGTATCTCAGAAGCCCTAAAACAATAGAACCGTGAGTTTTCTCCAAATTAAATATGTCTTTAAAGCAGGCTTTCATACTAAGGTTTCGGCAATTACCAGCAAAGATTCCACGACACATTGAATCAACAGCAATATCGGCAAATTCTTTGCTCACACGACGGGAGAAAAAATTGTAAATTGAATCATCTTCGAGGTCAGACCGTGTTTTGAAAATTTCACCTGCAAACTGCCAAAGCAGTGATCGCGAAAATGGGTCTTGTCTTCGTAAAAAGCCCATATAATTATTTGGTAAGGCACAGAGTGCTCCATTAACGTATAAATAACGATTTTTGGCAGCTGCATTATTAGAGGTTAATGGAAGGATTTCATTTTCTAGATTTAAATCTTCAATGAGATTCAATGCATTTCTTCCTGGCTTTCCTACAATTCTCAAGCTTCTAGGTCCACTCTCATATATTGCACCATCAGCATGTCTTGTTGAATTCATCCATCCTCCTACTCTCTTGCTTGATTCC
This sequence comes from Patella vulgata, assembly GCF_932274485.2. Lineage (NCBI taxonomy): Eukaryota > Metazoa > Mollusca > Gastropoda > Patellidae > Patella > Patella vulgata. The sequence goes on from NC_065881.2 coordinate 21,954,485, forward strand.
AAGAGAATTATCTTGCCAATTTTTTCACCAGCATGTTTCTGAAGATAATACGCTGCCGATAATCCGCTGATACCCCCGCCTATAACTACTGCAGTTGACATTTTTATTTGAATAACTTGATTGCTTGTGAATCCTTATGCAATATAATATATATATATAGGCTAGTCACTATCAGTCACAGTTCCACTTTCAGCAGTTCACAATGTGACTAACGCCTACCGGTCTACCTACAGTATCTCACAACATTGATCTACTTTTAAAACAAAATGTGTAAATAATATTTTGTATTCAAAACAATATTATTAAATCTCAGTATGATCCACCATGTCCTACTAACCCCGACTGTTACTAACTGGGACAGTTCAATCGTGACTTACGTGTTATTTAAGAGGGACCTTCTACTGTGCAGTTATTATATTGTAATATTTTTCGTTAAAAAATATCTAGTTTATATAAAATATCAATATTTATATGATAATTATAATAAAATTTTAATCAAAACCACTTGTTTTACGACCTAGTAAATATTTTTCTATGCCATAATAAATAATGATCGTATCAATATCTTCTCACAAACAAAATACCGGAAGTAGTAGTCTGCAAAATCCAAGATGGAAGGCAACGAAGTACGTTTCTGTCGGCTTTTTATGTTTTTTATTTATTTTACTCAATTATTCGTCCAAGGTAAGCATATCATGTTTTATTTGACTATTATTAGTAAACACTAATTATTAAAAGTTTAAATGACAAGTGTATTAGCTGGAATTTCTGGTGAGCAGTTTAAAGAAGGTATCCGATAACCCTGCCCCATGCGGGCCATGGCTATGGCTCTTCTCTCACCTAATAAAGTAATAGGCTAGTCCTAGAGATTTGTCAATGATTTAGCGATGTTCTCGTTGCCAATAATACCGTTTCAACTCATCTGAAAAAATATTGTTCCTCTAATTCACAGGAAAAGTAAAACCAATCCTAATTTTTTTCAATTATGCTAAAAAAATAAGGTGTTAATTGGATATTAAATGTGATTGTGATCATTGACTTATTATTTTTTATTTGATTTGCAGTGTTCAGTTCACAATTAGCCACGACCAATGATATTACCATAACATTGGATGGTACATTATATTTTGAAGTAATAGAGCCTCAGTCCATCAGTTATACATATAAATTAAAACCTTCAACAGATTTTGGAGTGCCTTTTGTAAGTTATTCAAATTCAGAGCTCTTTTTTTTTTTGATAACAAACAATAATTAAAGTGACATGGGCACCATTTAACAAAATGATTTTAGTTGTTTTGAGTGTTATTTCGATTGTAGTTGTAGGGATAATGGACTTAAATAAACCAATTCATTTTATTATTTGGTAATTTTTTCTTTCGTTACAGACGTCTATGTTAAGATATGTTGATTTAATAATAGCTGAACCATATGAGGCCTGCAGTCCTATAACTAATTACATCCAAAATTCTGTTGTGATGGTGTCTAGAGGGTAAATTGACTTTTTTTACATTGTACTTTTAAAGGATTAATATGCTCTGGTACTGAAGTAACTCCTAAACTACCATTTAAATAAAAATTCATTCCTGAAAAGTTTTGTATGATCATCTGTTTACAAATTCTTTATTCCAATAATGGAATAGAAGGACTTTCATTTTAGCAATCTTCCATAACATCATTGTAATGTTATTTTTCAGACATTGTTCGTTTTTAACTAAGACATATAATGTTGAAAAAGCTGGTGGTGTAGCAGCTATAATAACTGATAATAATACTGATAACGATAATGTCTTAATAGACATGGTTAGTGATGAAACAAAACGTGAAACTTCTATTCCCTCCTTATTTTTACTTGGTAAAGATGGGTATGTAGTAATTTATTTTATTTTATATCAACATTTCATTGTGTCACTGTCTGCTGTTTTACAAATTAGAAGTTTGCTTGCACACATAAAACATTTATATCCAGGCTTTCATTACCTGTCAAACATTTTATTACATCTTTTGTCTTTAATCTATACCACAGATTCTGTGTTATTTGGTTGAAAACATGATTTATAATATTGTCATTGTGTCATTCTCTTTCAGTGCCATGATAAGAAAAGAATTAGAAAGGTTAAAATTAGATAAAGCCATTATTAATATACCAATCAATATAACTGGAGTTTTACCAAATCGAGCTAATAAACCACCCTGGACATTATGGTGATATGTTTTATTTGATGACTCTTGGATCTTAAATTCCATTAATTCTTCAACCACAAGTGCTGTCAGATTACTGTGCTGTGTTCCGATGAGTTCTTGTGGAATTCATCTATGCAGATTTGTTATTGAAGAACGTATTATATTAAATCAGGGTTTTGTGAAATTAGCAGCATGTATTATATGTGTTCAGCTAAGTGATGTATCCTGTTGAATTTTTGTGATCTATGAAGATTTCTGTTAAAACTCTACCTCTGTTGAATTATTCATATACAACACATGCCAACTTCATATAGAATTAACACATATGGTTATTAAAGATGTAAGATTTAGATAAAGAGTTTGTTGTTCAAAAATAGATATTCAAAAATGAAATATTGCAAATTTCATTAAAATAAATTTATTCTGAGCAAAGTTATCTGTGTTTGAAGTTTTGGCAAGATATAGAATAGATTGTTAATTATCATAATTGTTAATTATTCACAATATTAAGATAAGGAAGTTGAAAAAACATATGACTGAAACAAGAACCCAAGATGAAATTTATTCACAATGTTAAGGAAGTTGAAAAAACCCCATCAATCTTCAAATATATCTGATATTTACTTGATATTCGTTTGTAATGTAATTGCTGTGATTAAAGGTATTTTTCTTGTACATTTTAAGGAATCTGGTGGGCGAATGGTTTAACACACACGCGTTTGACCTGCGCATTAGATCTCAAGGTCTGTCATTGAGTCAAGTTTCGATTCGCCGCTTGTAGTGACAAGGAGTAGTGCCGCTTGTCGAACCCTTTGGGTTTTTTGGGGGTTTCCTTCGACAGCTAAAGACCCTGTATACGCAAGCAAATTATTGAAATAAAATTGAACCACAAGTTAGTCCTGAAATGACCTAGTTTGTGTTGAGTCTAGGTTAATTTGTTTGTGGGCACTCTACAGGTCACAATTTTTTTTATCTGATTTTGACAAAACTTGAAATATAGCTCGGTTCCTTTCGATATTGTAATGATTGTACAAAATATCACGTTTTTAGCTTGTGGACACTGTAGAGGAAACAATTTTCATCTGATTTTGATGAAACTTGATATGCATGTTTATAACCCAAAAATCTTGGTGCCTTTTGATATTCGCGCATATCAGATCGTAACTTCCTGAATTATGGCCCCTGATTGTACGAAAAATCACTTTTTTAGCTTGTGGTCCTTTTAGGGGTCACAATTATTTTCTGATTTAAAAAAAAACCTTCAAATATTTCACCGTTACACCGTAATATCGGTTAAGTTCTCTTGCAAAATGTGGGCGTATCTTGCCTGGCAACCGCTAGTCTTTGATAGAATTTGTAAATTTTATACTAAAGATATTCTATGCAAATTTCAGTAATATATAAGAGAACGGCACCATTTTGTATCCATTTATTTCAATTCAATTTAACTGTGTATAGAAATTATGTAAAATTTGTGCAAAAATAAGTATCTATTTTTGTGTATATTATATTCCTGTATAATATCGGTATAATTAAATTCAGTTTGTTTTCCTCTGTCTGATGTTCCATTTCAAGTTTTTTTATCCAATTCAATTATACTTATGTAATATAGAAAATCAGAAGTTGAAAACGAAAAGAAAAAAAAATGATAATTTTGAATTAAGACCAATATACCAGTAACCATGTACTTGGTACTTGATAATATTGACTACCCTGTTTCCTTGAAGAAGATTACACAAAAGATATATTTTTACATTAAGTTTTATAGCTTTTTTCCCAAACTGACCAAAACTAATACACCTCAAACTACCAGAGCCACAGAAGTTCTAGTATACAGCTGTAGAAGTGTTGGGTGGCAAAAGTGCTAATTTATATCTAACCACGTTTATTTTAGGTATTCTATTTCACCAATATTTTCATTACATGTATGTTTATATCTTACACCAGGGATTTTTAAATATATTGTATTTATGTCCCAGCTAACTTTACATCTAATCTGGGTGGATTTGTGTGGTTTATGTCTATTAAAATAATGTTTACTTTTGACCAGTGCTCATGATGACTGTTCCTACTGCTTTGAAGTGTGCAGTTTTTACATTGTATTCTGTGCTTGTAATGATACAGGTAGCTATTATATGAATATTTGTTATGCTGTAACTTGGTTTTTACTTTTTAGATATCTTTTGTTGAGTTTAGGTGGAGTTATTAGATATTTTGTTTTGTTTTAGAAATGTTGAAAGTGCCTAAAATTATAATTGAACTATGCAGTGAAAATCAAGTAAATTAACATCATTTGTGACTCTTATTTTTTTCTTTATATTCTGTTCATCCTGTGCACTTACAAATCTATAACGGTAAATCTCTTTGATCTTTGGGCTATATCCTATGGCCGGAATAACTTGCGCCCAGAAAGTCGGGGCGACTTTGAATATATACAGCTGATAGGGGAATTTGGTGTTATGCTTCTGAGAGTTTTTTAAACCTGTAACAGTAACAGGTTATTTTTCCAGGGAAGGGTTTTTTCCATATTATAAACCTATAACGGTAAATCTCTTTGATCTTTGGGGTATATTATATGCCCGGAATAACTTGCGGTCTGAAAGTCGGGGGTGGCTTTGAATATATACAGGGGAATTTGGGGGTTTTCTTCTGAAAGTTATTCCTCTACGGTAGGTTATTTTTTCCATTAAGAAACATGATATAAGGTTTTTCTTACTGGAATTCTGGAATATTCTCATTTTACGTACATGTAAACATAGAGGGTTTATAAGGAAGATAAAGTCCTTGACTTCAGTTATGCGGGGGAAGAAAGACATTTTCTTTTCCTCAGGTTATTTTCTTCAGTCGTTCTTTCCCTAGCATAACCTCAGTCTTGTGCTTTAGCCTTCATAGAATAATTGGAATCATTCAACATTACCCACTCGTATAAATCAGTGACTAGCATTATTAACTGAACACTATAGGCGGAGGGGGTCACAGAGGATATATTTTCTCCTACATTCATTGAAATAACGTTAAATAAACAAATGTGCAAAGCAGTTTAGCCTCACTCCACTCTTATCCTATGCCTAAATGAGCCGAAATATTGTGTCAGAGCTTCAGATTTTATAAAATTCTCAGGTAATCCCCATAACCCATCACCAAACACCATGTTGCGTCCACTCTACACTTCTGAAATTCCTAGACAGGACCCTGCACTCTATTAGGTTGTGATCATCGGCTACATGCCCTCGAATAAAATGCAGGGAGAGAAACCCTTGCTCTCCTCATATTTTCTTAGTTCAGTAGCAAGATCTGAGAAAGGCTAGTCTTTCCAATTGGTGTGTGGAGCTAAGCAAAGGCTATCAACCATCAAGGTTTGGATGTTGAAAGGTTTTCAATAAAAAAAAAAAAAAGATCCCCAGGCAGTTCATGACACAATTAATTCTCTCCTGCAATGCATACTAAACAGAGAATAAATATACTTGTGTTAGTCTCAAAATAACCAAACTAATATTTGTAATGTGCTAGACATGAACTCCATTTCATTTCACATTCAAAGGTAAGTATTGATACTGAATACAGATACAAAACAAGAAAAATTCTGTATCAAGGATCATTTTTTGATCTGATTTGTATGAAAGGAAGAAAAATTTGAATATTGGAATAAACACAACACATGTAATTAAAGATTCTGATTTATTATGTCTTAAAAGAGTTTTCATGATCTTGGCATTATGTGTCTATTTTTATCCAACATGATCTATAAGTTTCATTTATAATCAACTAACAAAAATCCAAATATACATTACAAATACATGTAATACATGTAATAACAACTATTATTGCTCTTAATGATTAATAAAATACTCAATATAACTAGAAATACTCAATATATTCATCTAAAAACATAAGACCTCTTTCTATGTGACAAATATCCAACAAAATTAATGTTATTTCATTTTATTTTAACACTTCTGATATTCTCCACTCCATATTATTCTGACTGTGGCATCTCTACTTAGTTTGAGAATGAGAATATAATTAGCTTTTCTAGAACACCCGATACCACTTCTCATTTGAGGAGTTTTCAATGCTAATAATGTTTAAGTTATATATCAAATGAAATGAGGTTTAACATTCCATGTTTCTGCACCAACTGGGCAAATGAAGACAGATTTTTGGGGTACTTTAATATGGGGAGAGAGAGAAATGGGGTTTAACATCCACTTGACACAAACTAGGTCATTTCGGGACTAAAATATGGTTCAATTTTATTTCAATAATTCGCATGTGCGTAGGGGTCTTTATTAGTGGAAGGAAACCAGAAGACCTGGAGAAAACCCAGGAGTTTGGACAGGCGACCCTACGTACAACCGGGGAATCAAAACCAACTTTAATATGAAATATATGGTATGTATTTTACTCAAAACTGATACTATTTAGGATTTCTCTTATCTATTATTATGCAAGTTCTTTTGACTGTAAAGCTCCTTTTGATTTTCAATTTGATTAAATAACAATGTTATATTGCAATTATGTAAAACATGAATTTTGAGCAATTCATTTCAAATTAAGAAATTTCAATTTATTGCCTCTTTATTCACTGTGTCATGAAATTAGGTCATGTACAACATTAGTATCATGCAACATTTATTTTATGTTTTATAAATTCCATTTTTGATTTCCCAAATATCTAGTTTATTCTAGAAAACACGAAAGAAATTACTTTTAAACAATACTTCTAGTAAAAAATCTGTACTCAAAATTAAGGGTATTTTAGCCACAAGTAGTAACATGTGTCATGCAAAAAGCATAATATGCGTATAACTCATTCTAGTAGAATAACACCTGACACCAATTCCCATTTATTTGGTTATGCTAACAATTTTATTATACTTCTCTATTAATACAGGTATAACATCATTAAAATAGGACTACTTTTAAATTCAATACAAAACTAATGTGACCAAGCATTTATTGTGGTGTGAAATTAAGTGACTATTTTTACAAGCATTAAAGTGTAAGCATTAATGTCCTGCAATGACATAATTAGTCCCCTTTGATCTGGGTCAAAAATAAAACTGTCATTGCATTTTATATGTTATGGGAAAACAATGTTTTAAATGTATGGATAAAGCCTGTTGACACCGTAGACGAGCCAGATTTTTCTCAATCATTCAAAACAAAACCATAATCATGTAGATCTTGCTTTATCATTTAGTGAAATAACACATCAAATCAACCCAATTATTTTGACCTAAATCAAAGAGGCTTATACATTACATTTATAAAAAAAGAGGTTTATACATTACATTTATAGACAGAGGTTTAACATTGCATTTATAAACAAAGAGGTTTATATATATTACATTTATAAACATACATTTTGGAAGAAAAAAAAATGGCAGTTAGGGATACTAAATGCATAATTAATTCAATTACCAAAATGTATCAATAAATGTGGTCATAAAACAAAAATTTGCACCAAATATAACAATTTTCATAAAACAAAGATTTTACTGGAATATAATAACCATGGAATGTAATAATTGCACCAATTATAGAACATGACATTCTACTATATAATAAATTCATCGATAACCCTGTCTTGCATATATTCCTTTAATAAACATGAAGGTTTTGTCAGATTCAATCAACTTTAGACAGGCCATTGACAGTTATACAATACAATCTCAATCTTTGGTAATTAAATTAATTATGCTAAAAAATATAATAAATGAGAAACATAATATAAAGATGACTTAGTTGACACTATTGTGACTAGATTAATATATTCATACAATATGAAGCTATTCTACCAGCTATATATATAATACATCTACACTCTACGGTCATATTCAAAATGTCTATATCCTACAGTCATATTCAAAATGTCTATATCCTACAGTCATATCTAATTATTCTATCAAAATAATTTCACAACACTTTATTTAATCACAGGAAACAATTAAGGAGGTAAAAGGAAGATTTTACCAGTTAAAGGTCCACTTTCAATCTGATTACAAGAAAAAAAAAAAGAGACAAAACTCATAAAAATCATACACTGCAACAGGTTGAAACCTGATATCAGAATTTAATGTGCCATCTGCTGAAATTATATGGAAATCACCAATGTAAGTGGGCCTTTAACAATCTTAAGATTTTTGATAAGGAATGTTATCAGTAACGATAATTAATAAGGTCATCAACAAAATGAACCCCTCACCAAAAAAACTAGTAAACAAACAGACCCACTACCAATATAGTTAATAAACTCTTTCTAGGTAGCAGTTATACACTAACCAAGAATAGGGGACAGTACTTTTTTCAAAAAAAAAAAAAATCAATGTAAACTTTTCTGCGAAGTAGAGTATCAAAATCCTCCAATATGGCACCATTTACCCTTAATTAATCCAATAACAAAGAAAATAATCAACAATTAAATTGATAAAAGCTATCAACCTTTCAACATAAAAGATTTGAGATTCAAAATGTATGAAATGGTTTATGACTCAACTACCCCCATTCCCCCACCCCAACCCTCCCCATTCATTTATAAAAGACTACTGTAATAGTTGGTTCCTATTCTGGCCTCTTGGACTGGTTCTTATTCTGATCCTACCTGGTCTACATTGATAGATAAGCTAATAAAATAACTACTCCTCATCTTGTAATAGAGCATCCTCAAAGTTTTTGACTGAGCAGTATTAATGTCACATATTGATGCTAGTCCCAGAGTGAATAGAGAGGATATGATCTATTAACATTTTCTGTATGTCAGTTTATTGTCAAGAATGAAAGTAAAGCCATTTAATTAAAACAAACATTTTCTAATCAAATTATTTCATAATTATGTCTCCAAATCAATGGTAATTGAAACAGTAATTGTCCTGAAAGTTGTATTCCCATTCAAAGATTGTTTTTGTTGCCTAGTCAAAATTTCTTAGAAAAAGTCATGCTGCATAATAGAAATAAAAGGACAGAATAGGAACTATGCCTAGTGGCATCCTCAGGTTTGGCAAGATTGAGTTAAGAAATAACAAGGTTGGTTTTTCCTTCCTTAGTCAGCAGTTGTACAAGGCTGCCATTAGCTGGTCTATTTTCTCCATTTGTCCACTGATAAAATAACCTGAAAAATATACACCAATATCATACTGATCATTTAATACATCAGATAAATACTACTGGTATATTGATCATTACATTACATAAAATACTAATTGATCATTACATCAGATAAATACTAAGAGTATATTGTCCTTACAATAGATAAAATACCATATTGATATTTACAATAGACAAAAAACCATATTGATCATTACAATAGATACAGACAGTTGCCATGCAAGATACGCCCACATTTTGCAAGAGATGGATAGAGAAAAAGCTAAAAAAAAAAAGAACGTGATTTTTCGTACAATAAGGGACCATAATCCAGGAAGTTATGGTCTGAAATGCGAGAATATCAAATGGGACTGGGATCTTTGGGATACAAAGATATATCATCATCAGGGTGTAATGGTGATATACTTAAACCATTTTTAAAATAATATAAAAATTGTAACCTCTAGAGGGCCCACAAGCTAAATTCATGTGTTTTTCTTGTAAACCAGGGGCCAAAATCTAGAAAGTTACAGTTTGTTATGCGTGAATATTGAAACGAACCAAGAATTTTGGAATATTTTTAAGTTTCATCAAAATCAGATAAAAAATTTGACCTCTAGAGGGTCCACAACCTTGATATTACATGCTTTAACACTATTTGCAAACAGGGAGCGGCCATTTTCACGAAATTCGAACTCAACCATTATTATGGTTTAACGGTCATATATTTGAATGTTTTTTTTTTTAAATGATTGAAAAGCATTATCGGAAGCCCAGTATGGTTGTGTTCGGTATGGTTTTGTTTGGTGGACTACTTACAATATACCACTAAATCGTACACCCTCAACACGTCATAATGTAAATGTAATTTGAGCTTTTCACATTGTTCTAAAGCTAAACAATAAAGCTAAACAATAATCATGACTGTTCAAAGCAAAATAAAATTTGTCTCGGCAGTAAGCTTCTGCCTTAGCCAATCTTTTAAGTGCACCCAATTGTTGCAAACAACTTGAGACGGATTTGAAAGATGTAAAATTTTAGACTTACTCAGCTACAAAATCTAAACTGGTCCATGTAGAGAAATCAGCATTAGCCATCCACTTCCTGTTCATCGGTGTATCCAAGGTAACACTTTAATAAACAGAAAATCATCTAAGGAATATGTATATTTAAATAATGCATGATAGACTTTAATATGTGTATTCAAAATAATATAAATACAGCTTAATGTCTTGCTTACTCCAACAAATTTACCAATTTTCACAAGAACACATCAGAACATTTCAGACAACTGAGTTTAACAATATACCAGGTACTTGAATTTAAATAATTGACGTGAAAATTTGGCACAACCGGGGTAAATTATCATTAACAACCACGATCTAAAACAGGCATACAGTGTGATTACTTTCGATCACTTTCAGCTTCTTTTCATAATACAAGAATGACTGAGCATTCACTTTCAGTGCAAATGAACTCATTTGACCTTTGACCCCAAATATCTCGAAAACGCCCCAACGGGTCTGGTTTTGTGCCCATTTGATGGACACCCCCCCGCGCTGAGCCTCCGGTCTAGAGGTTTGTCTCTGTATTGAAAATTTTGTTGACTGACCCGACTTTGATGACAAAACATGTGACACTATTTAGCTGTTTCCCACGAGTAGTAATGATATGTTACAGATGATAAAAATTATTATGCCAATAAAATTTCTGAGATTTAGACTTACTGGGCTGTTGGTTTACACTTTAAAAACTAACATGGCAATATTTCTTGTAAGATAAGGATATATTGGTTAATGGCAAAAGACATATCTTAAATAATGTAGGTACTCACGGTAATATAGCAGCAGTAAGAGTGTTTGGTGGCATACCACTGGTATCAGTAGCTAAACTTTTAACTAGTTGATGTATGGCTGCCTTAGCCATACCATAACCAATCATACCTAAAAAAACATGGCGTAATTGTGGATACGAATGGTGAATAGATGCTAACCATACAACAATGCAAATGACTGTAGACTAGCCTTTCACTACTAATTGTTCAATTACTTTTAGTAACTAACATAAAGGGTGGAACACTCTTCTAAATCTTTAAATACAGATATATGAATGAAAGAATACAATCTGGTCACGTGCTAGTGGTAATTAACACATTACACATATTTGTTTGCATTTTGCTTTAGAAATGGAAGTTGGGCTAATGAAGATGAGCTAACACCATGTAGTGTGCTATGGCATAATTTTTGCCTGGACAACAACAGTATCCTGCCTAATCTTCTTTGAATTTCATATACCAAAGGTTCTTTGGTACCCCCCCCCCCCCCGTCCAATTGACTAAATGGATCTCTATGCCAGCAAGGAAAGCTGGAAAATCCAGAAGAACTTTGTCAACCAACACCTGGGTCCTCCTGGTTAGTGAGCCTTCACCATACTCTCTTAGCTACTTAACTCCAAAAAATACAAAACCTATCACTACGTATATAAGAAAGAAAGAAATATTATTAAGAGATAATAACTTGAGATGGAATCCTCCATATTCTAATCTTACCTCCTGTTCCATTTAAAGCAGGTTGAGCACCAGGTAATGTTAATACTCCACCATCTTTTAAATATTTAGCAGCAAGACTTGATGCGATCGTTGATGTCCATACACTCTGTTTCCACATCATATCAGCATTTTTCACCAGATCTGCAAAAAGAAATCTAAATGTTTATTCCGATCTGTAGGACATGGAATGCAAAGAAATGGGGTTTAAAATCTCCCTGACACTTTATTTCTGTCATTTTGAGACCATCATGTGGTAATTCTATTTCTACAGTTAGATTTGAATTTCGTCTGGAATTTCAACCCATTCTTCTTCCAATTCCAACTGCCTTGGTCTCTCTTATGTGAATGCTCTACCAATTTTCTGGCCCATCTGAATGACTAGACACAATCCTAGTCAGTCTGACAGGTGCATAATTCCGAAAGGTTCATCTCAGGCTAAACTCGGATTCCCAACCAGGACATTTTTTATTGTTAATCAAGTGTACTAACCACACAATGACCACAGCTCCAATGAAAAGGTGAAAATCTCAGCTCTTAAAATGTCAGTATATTGATATGGAAATAACAGACTTGTCATTATTTCATTAAAAAAATACTTGTTGTTTCTTATCAATATTTCAAAACACCTCTATAGAAAAATTTATTCTTTGAATTAATTTTACTACAATTTCATCTTAAAATGCTGTAGGAGACATGTTGTGTTTACACTGCCTATTTGCTTCTGGGTTCTTGCCATCATGGGATTTCTATTAGTACATAAATGAAATGAAATGGCATTTCAACATCTTACATTCTTGGGCTTATGAAGACGGGCATACACCACCATACAGTGTGCTATGAGTATGAGGGACATTTTGCCCAGACAGCAGTGCTACGACATACTCTTATATCGAATTTCGAATGTCAAGGGTTCTTTTAAGTGCACACCAATGTGTATGCAGGACCCCGGTTTTCCACCCCATCTGAACAATTAGACACTGTCCTTGACAGACCCTCGGACCTGCACCACTAACAAGAGGAAACCAAGCCAGAAACTTCTGAGGAACTTACACGACAAACAGCGGGAACGAATCCAAGACCTCTTGGTTAGCAAGCGATCCACTCAATACATACATACCTTTTGATGCAGCATTTCCACCAGCCCAGCCTCCAGCTACACATAAAATAGCATCTAGTTTACCATCTCCAACAACACTCTCTACAGCCTTTACAACCAAATCTTCTTGTTCCACCCATGATTCTGCAGATTTCACAACCACATTGGCATCAGCTTCTTCATTAGGGTGAAGATCAATAGAACCAACCCACTAAAGAAAAAAAACCCATCATAATATTACTAAATGTAAGGTAGGTTGCCAGGCAATGAAACATAAGTCCACTGCAGTATTAATGGCATATTCCTTGAAAATGAATTAAAATTAAATGTAGATTATCAACTGAACTGAGATATGTTTTCAAATAATAACTGTATGCAAAAATCTACAATGTAAGTTAAATTTATTTCCATGGGAATGCAACAACTAGTAACCCAAGACTTCTCTAATTATCAAATGGCTAACTACTAATACAATAAATATAATGTGTGTACAAAGTTTCATTATGTTTAATCTTGAATCGTGTCTGAGATAGGCCCTGGAATAATAATGGTATGGTACCTAAGTACGGACAGAGCACATTTCCATTATGGTCCCTTTTCAGTTTTAACTGGTGTTCTAGTACACAAAGTACTGACAGTAGCCGTTCTTTTTAAAAAATTCTATTTCATAGATTTCCTATTGCAGATTGTGTTGTGTCAAGGGGGATCATCTATTGTTATCTTGCTTTTAGATTCCAAGACTGATTATAATAATATCACAATCTGATTAAAACACAGATCTTATTTCGTTTTGTTTGTTACAGTTCAAAATTTCATTTCACTTGTCTTTACTACACTAGGATGTGGAAGAGTGGTTATTTAACCCCCGTTCTGGTTGATGTGAGTGATTAGCTAATGAAACGGTCTGTTGCAGCGATTTCTTGGCGTGCTATGCCGGGACTGTGGGTACCGGTATCCTGCTAGAAACATCAAAGTTGATAAGGTTAATCAAATGTCTGATATCATTGGGGCAAAAGCCACCCAAATGACCCCTGACGCGACCTCCCACATAAACTGGTCAGATCTTCATGCAGTAGAGGCCATGGAAAGTATAAACCAGCGGCTGCCAGGCAGGATACGCCCACATTTTCGAGAGATGGATAGAGAACAAGCTAACAAGAAAGTGATTTTTTCTACAATCAGGGGGCATAATTCAGGAAATTACAATTCGATATGCGTGAATATCGAAAGCAACCGAGATCATTGGGTTATAAACTTACATTTCAAGTTTCAACAAAATCGGATAAAAATTGTGACCTCTATAGGGTCCACAACCTTGATATACCATATTTTTACGCTATTTGAGAAAGAACGGCAGCCATTTTGTCTGTCATTTTTGGGCCGATTTTCACGAAATTCAAACTCAGTCGTCCTTAGTGGAACGGTGATATCATAAAACGTTTTTTAAAATCTGATAAAAATTATAACCTCTATAGGGTCCACAAGCTAAAAACGCGATTTTTGGTACAATCAGGGGCCATAATTCAGAAAGTTACGGTCTGATATACGCCCACATTTTCATGTGGACGTATTATGCCGTCGCCCCTGTCCGTCCGGACGTCTGGACGTCCGTCCGTCCACAATTGTTTGTAGACTCTCTACAGGTCACAATTCTTATCCGATTTTGACGAAACTTGAAATACAGGTTTATCCCCAAAAGATCTTGGCTGCTTTCGATATTGGCATGTATCGGATCAAAACTTCATGGATTATGGCCCCTGATTGTACGAAAAATCATTTTTTTTAGCTTGTGGACCCTATAGAGGTCACAATTTTTATCCGATTTTTTTGAAACTTGAAATGTAAGTTTATAACCCAAAGATCTCGGTTCCTTTCGATATTCGCGCATATCGATCGTAACTTCCTGAATTATGGCCCCTGATTGTACGAAAAATCGCGTTTTTAGCTTGTGGACCCTATAGAGGTCATAATTTTTATCCGATTTAAAAAAACGTTTTATTATATCACTGTTACACCCTAATGATGGCTGAGTTCGAATTCCGTGAAAAGCGGCCCAAAATTGACAGACAAAATGGTCGCCGTTCGTTCTCAAATAGCGTAAATATATGGTATATCAAGGTTGTGGACCCTACAGAGGTCACAATTTTTATCTGATTTTGTTGAAAATTGAAATCTAAGTTTATAACCCAAAGATCTCGGTTCCTTTTGATATTCGCGCATACCGGACCGTAACTTCCTGAATTATGGCCCCTGATTGTACGAAAAATCTTGTTTTTAGCTTGTGGACCTTATAGAGGTCATAATTTTTATCCGATTTAGAAAAATGTATTATTATATCACCGTTACACCCTAAGGACGGCAGAGTTCGAATTTCGTGAAAATCGGCCCAAAACTGACAGACAAAATGGCCACCCTTCGTTCTCAAATAGCGTAAAAATATGGTATATCAAGGTTGTGGACCCTATGGAGGTCACAATTTTAATCCGATTTTGTTGAAACTTGAAATGTAAGTTTATAACCCAAAGATCTTGGTTCCTTTCGATATTCGCGCATATCGGACCGTAACTTCCTGAATTATGGCCCCTGATTGTATGAAAAATCGCGTTTTTAGCTTGTGGACCCTACAGAGGTCATAATTTTTATCCGATTTAAACAAGCGGTTGCCATGCAAGATACGCCCACATTTTGCAAGAGATGGACAGAGAACAAGCTCAAAAAAAGAAGTGATTTTTTCGTACAATCAAGGGCCATAATTCAGGAAGTTATGATCCAATATGTGCGAATATCGAAAGGAACTAAGATCATTGGGTTATAAATATGTATTTCAAGTTTCATCAAAATCTCTATAGGGTCCACAACTTTGATACACCATATTTTTACGCTATTTGAGAACGAACGGCGGCCATTTTGTCTGTCAATTTTGGGCCAATTTTCATGAAATTCGAACTCCGTCGTCCTTAGGGTGTAACAGTGATATAATAGAACGTTTTTTTAAATCGGATAAAAATTATGACTTCTATTGGGTCTACAAGCTAAAAACGTGATTTTTCGTACAATCAGGGACCATAATTCAGGAAGTTACAGTCCGATATGCACAAATATAGAAAGGAACTGAGATCTTTGGGTTATAAACTTACATTTCAAGTTTCAACAAAATCGGATAAAAATTGTGACCTCTATAGGGTCCACAAGCTAAAAACGTGATTTTTCGTACAAACAGGGGCCATAATCCATGAAGTTTTGATCCGATACATGCCAATATCGAAAGCAGCCGAGATCTTTTGGGGATAAACCTATATTTCAAGTTTCGTCAAAATCGGATAAGAATTGTGACCTGTAGAGAGTCCACAAACAATTGTAGACGGATGGGGCGACGGAATAATACGTCCACATGAAAATGTGGGCGTATAAAAATTGTGACCTCTATAGGGTCCACAACTTTGATATACCATATTTTTACGCTATTTGAGAACGAACGGCGGCCATTTTGTCTGTCAATTTTGGGCTAATTTTCACGAAATTCGAACTCAGTCGTCCTTAGGGTGTAACGGTGATATAATAATACGTTTTTTTAAATCGGATAAAAATTATGACCTCTATATGGTCCACAAGCTAAAAACGTGATTTTTCGTACAAACAGGGGCCATAATCCATGAAGTTTCGATCAGATACATGCCAATATCGAAAGCAGCCGAGTTTTTTTTGGGATAAAGCTATATTTTAAGTTTCGTCAAAATCGGACAAGAATTGTGACCTGTAGAGAGTCCACAAACAAATTGTGGACGGACAGGGGCGACGACAATATACGTCCACATGAAAATGTGGGCGTATAAAAACCGTATTATTATATCACCGTTACACCCTAAGGACGACTGAGTTTGAAATGGCCCAAAACTGACAGATAAAATGGCCGCCCTTCTTCTCAAATAGCGTAAAAATAGGGTATATCAATATCAAAGTTGTGGCCTCTATAGAAGTCACAATTTTAATCAGATTTTGTTGAAACTTGAAATGTAAGTTTATAACACAAAGATCTCGGCTCCTTTCGATATTTGCGCATATCGAATTGTAATTTCCTGAATTATGGCCCTTGATTGTAGGAAAAATCATTTCTTCTTAGCTTGTTCTCTATCCATCTCTCGAAAATGTGGGCGTATCCTGCCTGGCAGCCGCTGGTTATTTCACTAATTCGCTTGCGCGTAGGGGTATTTAACAGTGGGAATAAATGAAG
Source organism: Patella vulgata (assembly GCF_932274485.2). Classification (NCBI taxonomy): domain Eukaryota; kingdom Metazoa; phylum Mollusca; class Gastropoda; family Patellidae; genus Patella; species Patella vulgata. Next base: position 21,971,627 of record NC_065881.2, read on the forward strand.
GACCCGGAGAAAACCCACAAGGTTGGACAGTGATCAAGAGCCTGACTCGAAAGTCGTTGAAAATCAGAGAGAGAGAGAGCAGAATGGTGTTTAAACTTTAAACTTCCACTTGACACAAACTAGGTCATTTCGGTCACTAACATTCGGTTCAATTTTATTTCAATAATTCGCTTGCGCGTAGGGGTCTTTAGCAGTGGAAGGAAACCGGAGGGCCCGGAGAAAACCCACAAGGTTGGACAGGCGACCCTACTCCTTGTCACGTACAACAGGGGAATCGAAACCACGCCAGTTGACTCAATGATGCAGCACGCACGCACTAACCATTTCGCCATCCAAGCCCACCATTGAAAATCAATAGGTTTCTTCGTCTAATGACCGTCTACATTTAAAGTCATTTGGATATTAACTTTCGCCTCAAGAGCATACGGGGGCGACGACAATATACGACCACATTTCATTGTGGGCGTATAAAAACGAAACGAAATATAGATCTGTATTTAAAGTAACTAAGTCTCTAACTCAATATCATCTAAAGTCCTTCACACTGAAAACACGAACGTAAATCAGTTTATATACATTCAGTTTACATTATTATATTCGTTGCGACCCATTTCTTGTCAACATCTAGGTACCAAATATTAGCTTCTTTAAATCAGATTGAATAATATATATCATTTTTGATTGATATCATAATCATACAGTGAGTTTAGATGGAAGGAAGTGGGATTTTCAGAAATCTAAACTAATTTGATGGTCACACACGTGACATACAGGTTTTCAAGGCTCTTCCAAACAGGTTGACAGTAGCGTCGAGTTGTATAATTATTCGTCACATATTTCGGTCGATGGAGTTTCATCATGAATAAATCATTACCAAACTAAAAGTAGTAACTTATATTGATAATTCTCAGTATTTTGATTGGATAAGCAGATAAAGTAAATGACCTTTGACATCTAAAACCTTGACCTGACCTTACATGACCTTCTCGCCCCTTCCGATTAGCGACAGGTTTTATATAATTGCTGTGTGGTCAAGACGAAGCATGCATTTATAATAATTTAAGCATATTCAAAAAAAGCAAAAAAAGACGTACAAACTGTTTTGATTTAAAAAACCTAACGATAGCTGATCCTAGAGCACCTTTCCCCCCGTAAACAAGAACACGACCTGCTGAAGACGCCATTTTGATAAATAAAGCGTGTCAGTCTGAAAATGAAACAAAATATAACAAATTATCATCCAAGTGTCTTGATAAACAGGCCAACTTAATTAGATTGTAGTTGATCAATTATCGTGGACGGAAAATTATTCACATAAAAATTATATTAAAAATTCTCAAAGTCTCGTACTGCCTCGAGAAATCGCGTGACGTCATCATGGCCTCCTAAGCTGAAAGTACAGTGGAATTTACACATGAAAAGCTCCTAGAAACAAACGTAGACACAACTTAATCTACCTCTGTAGTATATTTTTTTATCTTTAACCCTTTCACTTGCAATACAGAGGTCAAAAAAGATCATAGTGAACTTTACTTAGCTAATATGTCCCGCCATGAGGGTAAGTATTTGACGATTTCATCAAAATGGCTTCGTGCTAAATTTGTTAATCTGACGCATTAAAGAGGATATTGTTACATTGTGCGAATTCTAATGAAATAAAACATTTGACACCTATTGACAATGATTTGTGCATCACTTATCCATAGCCTGACTTTTTTAATTTGCACATTATGGGTGTTGTGCAAAGGATTTCATTTGTCAGACACCCATCCCAATTCCCATTATCATTATCTTACTATTTTGATAAGAAGTCTAGAACTTGATCAAATTGAAGACACTATCCAGATCATGTTATTGTTAGACCTTTATTTTTTAGACATTCAAGTGTACATATCCATTATCATCTCTCCTGTAATGATGCTAAATTACCATAAAAAACATTATTTAACGGTATTCATTTCAAAGTACCAGTTTGGGAGTGTCCGTGGGTTTATATTGTATGATGATATAAGCCTTCTCAAGATGTAGTTAATTAGTTTTTTTAAAAAAGATTATGAAAATGATATTCTTCTGCTTAAATGGGAATCTATTATCGATCTTGTTCGAAGATACATGTATTATACCAAAATAAATTTCTAGTTTCAGTAAATTAAATACTTCCTTCTTTTTCAATGTATAGTATAAGTTTATGCAATAGTTTGGATAAACATAATGTACAGTAGCACTGTGTCTATACATGATTTGACATGTTTACCAGACTTATTTCAACCAAACTCGAAATTATTAATTAAACTTGTTAAGTGACACTTTATTCCACCGAAGATTATATAGTCTGTTCTTGTGATATGATTTTATTTTAATGTCTCTCCTGAAATTTGTTCCCCTTGACTGCATATCTTTCTTCATTTCTTGTTTCTTAGAAAGTCAAATAAATTACAATTAAGTTTTGTTATCGTAAGATGCATCACTAAAACAGTGTCAACATTTTTATTCAGGTGTGAGCTGTGATTCTTGTTTAAAGGGTAATTTTCGTGGAAAAAGGTATAAATGTTTGATATGTTATGATTATGATTTATGTTCTACCTGTTATGAGGCTGGAGCAACCACAACTAGACATACTGCAGATCATCCAGTACAGTGTATATTAACTAGGACTGATGTTGGTAAGCATTTTATATTTATCATTTAAAGCACTACATTGTAATTGCTATATTACTTTAATTTAACATGGCAATTATACAAATACGTGTACAACTCTTTTTAGTTTTACAATTCATGTAGTGAGGTATGCATGTGACATTATGTTTAGAAATCGGGTACAGGTGCCTCAGAGAGATTTGTATGTGTAGCCGTAGAGATGCACAAATAGACAAAATATGATCAACGAATGAAGATACTTTGAGATTTGCTAGGAGGAATATTAAGGAGTAAGCTTATTCTATTTACCTACCGGCAAAAAACCCCCCACCTATTAGTTAGGTTGGTATCTGCCCTATTGGATCATCGCTGTTTAACTTGATTAGCTTGTAAGTGTAACCTTAAAAGTACGTTACAATTAGAACTTGTTTATTTTAATATTTCCAGATTTATTTTATGGTGGTGAAGCCTTAACAGCCGAGCAACCTCAGTCTTTCACTTGTCCATACTGTTGTAAAATGGGATTTACAGAAACAACTTTACATGATCATGCTACATCAGAACATACAGATGTCTCAACGGAAGTGGTAAGTGTCTTAAACTACAACATGAATATTATAAATACAATTTGTGATAGATCAATACCCTTTATTTGTGGTTCAAGTCTAGTTATAAAAAAAAACCCAGCTGATATGCTTAGAGACAGAAGACTCTAAACAAAAAGATATTTTATTTAAGGCCCTAGTCAACTGGCATAGCCGGCGTGGTTTCCCCTTGTCAGTGGTGCAGGTCGTGGGGCCTGACAAGGACAGCTGTCTAGTCGTTCGGATGATACAAAAAACCAAGGACCCGTGTATACATTGGAGTGCACATAAAATATCCATTGACAGTTGGAATTCGATATAAGAGTAGGCCATAGTGCTGCTGTCTGGGCAAAATTTCCTTCATAGCAAACTGTATGGCGTATGCCCGTCTTCATTAGCCCAGTCAGAGCAGAACAGTTCAACGTTGAACCCCATTTCATTTAAATTTCAAATGGCATAGCTTCAACAATTCATTATCAAAATATACGAATGTGAAACATTTAATTCATCAAAAGCACACTTTTATGGTAATTTTACGTTCAAATTCTTTTGCTATATATGTTATTGCAGACATACAAAGTCATTGTTGTATAAAGAGTAGGTCACTAGTACAAATCTCAATGTTGACCAAGTTATGATTTTCCAAGCTCAGTTGTTAATTGTGAATGCAGGGAGGGGCTGACAAGGAATTAACAATATGTTGGTCTCAAAATATCCAAAGTATTGTGTTGATGGGAGGCTATTCCCCCATTCCAAAACTCCCCCCCTCAGCGCAATAAATGGCATATTCCCATCTTCATCAGCTTGGTTGGTGCAGGAAAGTAGGATGTTAAACCCCATTTCATTTCACATCAAGCCATAATTTTTTGATAAGGCTAATACTATATCTGTGAAAGTTAATTGGGGTTTCTTGTAAGGTTTTGTCCTCATTATACATGAAAGTTCACTAATTCAGGATTAAGTCTTTGATGTTTTCACATTAAAACTGATTTTAAAAGTACAAATTTTATCAAATATTTTGTAGGTGTGCCCAATTTGTGCTTCACATCCAGGAGGTGATCCTAATCACGTGACAGACGACTTTGCTTCACATTTAACAATAGAACACCGAGCTCCTAGAGACTTCATATCCTTTTAAATTCAATTTTGTCTATATTTTCATCATTAAATGTATATCATATAGAACAATATTTTTAGTTAGTTTTAGATTTTTGTAGAATTGGCCACTATAGAGTTAAGATTTTATTCTTGGCTTTACTAAAAGAGATTTGCAATGCACATTAATATTTTCTTCACTGTTTTAATATTCTGATTGATTTTTAGCACATAGATTCAAACATTCATTCTTGTTTTGTTTTTTTTTATTTTTTAATAAGAACATTTGTATTTGGTTGATTTTTGTTAGATCATGTTGTGATGCTGCTATAGAAGAGCCTTGGCACAAAAGTTATTTTTATAATATTTTGATTTTACCTGTTTGCTTTTAAATCCTTAACCTCTTTCTCACCTGGTCACATCATCTGGTCGAAGAGTGCGTCACGATACAGAAGTCATATCCTTTCATACTTTTTTAAACTTGCTATAATTAGACTCACTATAAAAACCTCACTGTCCAAAATTACAGAAATTGGAGAGAATTTAATATCAGTTTTGCTCATTTTATTAAGTAGACTTCATTTCTTCTAGTAAAATTTTTGTAAAAAGAATAAAAAGTGGTTAGATATAACTATTTTTATCCTTTACTATGTTATAAATTATTCTCTCCTTTATCAATTTTCGACAGTAAGAAGTTATTTACATATCAATCACTTTAAATTGTTTACATTTTGTCATTTTCCTCCAACACATACCATGCTTATCACCCTTAGCTTTATTGTTTGGCTGATAGTGGAATTGAGAATTGAGACAATTCAAGCTTTGATTGAATGCAATCAATCTGCTTCGATTAGAAAATATCTTCCAATTTTTAAATTTAATTTCCTTGATTCATTTCTTCACGATGAACCATCAGGTATGAGGCATGTACGACGCATTCCTCACCCTGGTCGTGGTGTCAGTGGTTCTAGAACGAGACGAGCCAACATGCATTTTGCATCAGCGGGAAATACATTGACAGGATTATCTCCAAGTAGTCGTGAGACAATGGATCCTATTGCTGGTAATATTTTTTAGTTCAATTTATACACCATATTCTGTGTTTTCTTATTTTGTCATAACTTATGTCAGTCATATGAAATCTGATTTTGAATTATAGAATAAATTTGTCATCTTAACTCTCTAAAATTCATGTAGTGTTGACAATAGTGATTAAATATTTCAGCATTTTTATACGCCCACATTTTCATGTGGACATATTATCCCGTCGCCCCTGTCCGTCCACAATTTGTTTATGGCCATCTACAGGTCACAATTTTTGTTTGTTTTTGACGAAGCTTGAAATATATGTCTTATCTTGGTTCCTTTCGATATTTGCGCATATTAGATCTTAACTTCCTGAATTATGACCTCTGATTGTACGGAAAATCATGGTTTTAGGTTGTGGTCCCGCTAGTGGTCACAATTATCTCCGATTTGAAAAAAAACGTTCAAATATATATCCGTTACACCATAATGTTGGTTGAGTTCGAATTTTATGAGAATCGGACCAAAACTGCCCGACAAAATGGCCGCCCCTTGTACGCCAAAAGTGTAAGTATATGGTATATAAATGTTGTGGACCCTCTAGAGGTCATAATTTTGATGCGATTTTGATGAAACTTGAAATACGTCTTTAAAACCCAAAGATCTTGGTTCTTTTGATATTCATGCATATTGGATCATAACTTCCTTGTTTGTTCGAAAAATCACTTTTTTAACTTGTGGTCCCTGTAGATGTCACAACCATTTGAATATATCACCGTTACACATCAATGAAGGTTGACTTCAACTTTCGTAAAAATCTGACCGAAACTGCTGGACAAAATGGCCGCTCCTTGTACACAAATAGTGTAAAAGTATGTAATACCAAGGTTGTGGACGCTCTAGAAGTCACAATTTTTATCTGATTTTGATGAAACTTGAAATGTATGATTATAATCCAAAGATCTTGGTTCCTTTTGATATTTGCGCACATCGACTGTTACTTCCTGGATTATGGCCCCTGATTGTATGAAAAATAGCTTCTTTTTTTTTTGTCCCCCGCCTTTGGAAGAAAGCAGGGGACTATTAAAATGGGTTTGTCTGTCTGTCTGTCTGTCTGTCCGTCACAATTTTTGGGACACAATAACTTTCTTTCTAATGAAGCTAGAATGTTCAAACTTGGCGTAGGTGTTTATTAGGTCAATGCCTTGAGTTCGAAGATGAGCATTTTCTGCTTTGGGTAAGCAGAGATAAGCAATTTGATTGGTTGATACTTTGGGACATGATAACTTTAGTTCTAATTAAGTGCGAGTGATGAAACTTGGTGTATAGTTTCATTACATCATTACCTTGACTAAGTTCATAATAAGCATTTTCTGCTTAGGGTAAGCAGAGCGATAAGCAATTTGATTGGTTGGGACTTTGGAACACGATAACTCGCCTTCAAATTGAAGTAGAATTTCAAACTTGGTGTAGGCATTCATTAGGTGAATGCCTTGATGGAGTTCGATGATAAACATTGTCTGCTTACGGTAAGCAGAGATAAACAATCTGATTGGTTGATGCTTTGGGGCACGATAACTTTGGTTTTAATTAAGTGAGAGTGATGAAACTCTGAGAATAGATTCATTATATCATTACCATGACTAAGTTTGATGATGAGAATTTTCTGCTTAGGCTTTGGATCAATAAGCAATTTGATTGGTCAAGACTTTGGAACATAACAATTCTGCTTTTAATTGAGGTAGAATGTTTAAACTTGATGTAGATGTTCATTAGGTGAATGTCTTGACTGAGTTCAATGATTAACATCTCGAGTGAAAGCTAAGCAATTTCATTGGTCGATGCTTTGGGACAAGATAACTTTGATTCTATCTGATAGAGAGTGATGAAACTTAGTGTATAGGTGATAATCTGATTGATTGCTAACACTTTTGAAAGAAAGAAATGTGCGATTAATGAATATGTGTCATCTATTTATTTTGGGATTTCGGCAGGGGACATCAGCCTCACTGTTGGCTTGTTTAGTTTGTTCTCTATTCATCTCTTGCAGAATGTGGGCGTATCTTGCCTGGCAACTGCTGGTTGAATATTTATCCACAGATTTTTTTTTCCTTTTTGTTAATAGAACATTGTGAATGGTCTAGTGACAAAAGTTATCATTTGATCAGCTTAAAATTGATATACATGTAGATCTGCCTTAAAATAATATTAATTATTCAGATTAGTGACCCGAACAAGCCCATTTAATTTCCGTTAATTACTTACATAGTGTTATTGAGCTTTTTAACCTTTTAGAATCTTGTGAATGCTCTTGTGTCAAAACTTATCATGCGATTGGAAATCTCAACAATTTCGATAAAAGCTGACAGAGCTATTGCTCTTGTTCACTTTTTAGAATCTTGTTATCATTCTAGTGGCAAAAATTGAATCATTTGAAGGTTCTAGCAGCAAATGTCGTTTTGATCTTGAAAGTTTCTTTTTTAGTTTTGATTATTGCAATAAATAGCATTTGTTTATGAATTTTGTGTTCCAATAATGTTGCATTTAATTTACCTAAGGAATCAAAAGGCAGCAACCTTTATGAAATGCTCAGACATCTTGGCTGCTGTTGGCATATGTTTTGTTGTGTGGCAACCTATCTTTGAAATATTATACTCTTTTGTTGAACTGTAGAGTAATCTGCCCTTACTACTGTCACATGTTTCCAAATGTATTGTGGTCATTTCCAAATGTTTATTGATTGTATCTGGTATGTAAAGCCATTTCTCGCACTGTATCTGTATTTTGCTTGAGAATCATTGTTATTTATTTAATAATCTTTATTTCTAGAATTATTATCACAGTTATCCAGTGTAAGAAGTCGTGCTGCAGCGGCTCAAAGTGTATCATCTCAACTTCAACAATTAGAAATGCAGTTACAATCCACAAGGTGGGTCTAATGTCAATTTCATCTAGCCAGCTCATTGATTTCATAATGCTTTGGCTGATCAGAATGCCACCAGAATTGTCTGATATTTTTACCCATGGCGGTGTAATGCACATAACTAGAGCAGTGGCCAGCCTGCTTGAGCTTGACACATAACACATCTCAATTATTGTAGCACCTCAGCTGAGCTGCGTTAATGTAGATCTTAAACTGTATTTGCATAATTTTACCCGATCCAAACCTTTGGGGTTAATAACTTGTGTTGAATCGTGAATCCACTGTCTCGTAGATATTTTCCTAAAGTGAGCTTGAAAAACCATTTCGTAGCTGTACCTGATGTACAATATATACCTGTCTGATATTATTATGTTAAAATCCAAACCTTATTGTTGAGATTAAGAAAATGAGCTATATTTTGCACTATTGCCTTAAATGCATGTTAGATATTTATTTTGTTATAAAGCATGCCAATCCTTTTAATTTTTTACTGCATTTTACTTCAGGCATTACACATCGAAAATAAATGATACTTTAAATGGCAGTATTGTGCAAACAATTTTCTTTGGGCTTTTACACATACTAAAATATTCATCAATTTGATATTAAGAAAAAAAGATTTCCTAAAGATTCAATTTTAGTTTTCAAAACGCATGGTTACCAAAAACATTTTCATTATTTACTTGAATCATGTGTAATGTCTGCTAAAAGCAGGAATTATTTGTATGAATGGTATGATGTAATCTACAATGTAGATGGTAATTTTTTCTAATATTAAGTGTGTCCTCTAACAGACAACAGTTAGAGAGGTTACCAAGACGACCTACCGATGCTGTCAAGTCGATGGTGACGTCAAATGCAAGTAGTAATAACCTAGATACTGGCAGTAGTAATTCTACCAATGTTAATAATACTGCACCAACAACACAGTTCCTACTATCAAAGTAAGTTCTAACAATATCTTATCATTAGGACAATAAAAACAATTCCCTTGTTCGTATTGGCAGTTAGTGTTTATCTGCAGAAATATAACTGTTGTCTGGACAAAACTGGACTCGCTTCCATTGCACACGGAACTAGTAAATGATTTTTCAAGTGCATCTTGACATAACCTCAGATTTTTCTCAAATTACAATCTCTTGTTACTAAAACACAAAGTAACACACAATTCAAAATACATGTAGTAGACCTATCAGTATTTCTGATTAAACACATTGCTGTTATTCAATAACATTTACAAATTTGAGGGAAAAAAAGCTGTCTAATAATATGGGATATTTTTGAAAAAGGCACACATCTTTATTATGAACTAACTGCATGTTAACCCAGCAATTTGAAATCAAGTTTTTTGACTCAAATCTCTGATATAAATTCTGTAAACATATAATATTTATTATTCGATTGTCTTTAAATTGATACACAGTGCTTAAGGTCATGAGAAGAAGAAGCCTTGATATTCAGTGATTTCCAATAATTACTGCCAGATCACATAGTAAGATCTTGTAGACGCTGTAGAGGCTAAACTTATCATCCGATTGAGTTTCAATTTATACAGAATGTGTATCTCCATTGTGGGATTGGGTGCTCTAATCTAATGGTTAATGTGTGTGTGACGCACGCTGTATCATTTAGTCTGTCATTGTGTCAAGTGGGGTGATTTTGATTCCCCGCTTGTACATGACAAGGAGTAGGGTTGCCTGTACAACCTTGTGGGGTTTTCTCTGGGTCCTCGGGTTTCCTGTGTCTCTAAGAATGAGTGACTGTTCGTATACACTACTGTCTATGATAACAGCAATCTGGTTAATATATCCTGGAAATGTTTGATAATATACAAAGTTTGCTAGATATTTCTCTGCATTATTGTGGTAATTGCAAAAAAAGTTCATTTGTGGTGAAGTTATCACTATTTGAATAGAGATGAAGACCTCCTCCCTGATTCTTATTTCTCAAATATAATCTTCCAATTTTAGAATGCTGTCTGTAGTGATGATTCATTCCCAATACAGCATCACAAAAAACAATGAAATAATTACATTCTCTCCTTGAGTCATGAATAGCTATGGCACCCCCCCAAGGACTAATATTGGTCATTTAATATGGAGAGCTATTTACATGACTCAAGCAGTTTGCAGATGTCCAGGAATATAGTCAATATTTACATGCACCAAATAAATTTTTTTTGAATGTGTTTAGTTTTTTGACTGTTTTTTTAAAGAGTATTTTTTATGTGGTTATCTGATCTGTTATATTTGATATTTCAGATGTGATGAATCAAGTAGTAATGAAAGTGATCAGTCAAATGTTGAAAGTGAACATGTAGATAGAAGCGTTTTTGTTCAAGAGTTACTTCTATCAACTCTATCTGAACAGCTACAGCAAACAAACAGCGATGATATAAGCCATTTACTTGAATCCTTGAAATCACCAGGGCCAGATGAGGAAAAACAGGAAACAAAACCCACTGTTAACAAGAAAAATGGTGGAACAACAACCAGTAAACCGGTCAATACGAAAACAGAAAAATCGGGGTCAGCCACCGCCTTGGTTAAACCCTCTTCAGCCTCCTCAGTAACCAGTAATCAAGGGAGTGTCAAAAGCCGTGTGAGTGAGGCATCCAAGGATGCACCTGGTCGTGATTCATCATATTCGCGTATGTTATTAAATCCTAGTTCTGTAGGAGGGACAGTTCAAGTACCTGGGGGAGTTTTAAATAACAACTCTCTACCTGTTTCGTCTGTGGGCGGTGTCTCATTACCAGCGGCAACAGGACGTTCGGCATCTGGTATTTCTCGTGATAGAGAAGGAAGGCTTAATCCAGCAGTGGCAAAAAGAAATATGCTCAAGCACATGCCGACACCAACAAAAACATCCGATCGGGAACCCCCTCCTCATTAACTATTTGTTAATTGGGTGGGATGTAGCTCGTTAAATAACTGTATTAATTTCAATAGACTGGAGTATGGTGAATCGAGACCCTTTGGTGAATCGAGATCCTTTAATAAAGCAAGTTGATGCTTTTTTCTCTTCTTTTTTTTTTTGCACTATACAAGTTACTTGACCTTGAAATCAAGATGGATTCTGCTTTTGATGTAACAATTTTAACAAAAGAAGACAAAGATTATTTATAGCAGATTACAGAGTTTGATTATTTAATTTGCGTTTAACTAATTACATTAACAATCATTTATATTCAATCAGAAATCTTTGTTGGGTTTTTTTTGGGAGTTAGCCATAATTCATCCCAATTTAATATTATTATTAATATTACAAAAATGTAAAATGATCTTTGTGTCAAAAATTAAGCACATTTAGATTTGTAAACAGCGGCATTAATCCTACTCTTGATCAATTAAATTTTAATTTTGGAATAGTTTGTGTATTGCGAGTTATATCAAATTAAGTGCTTTTTTCAATTATACTGTGCATATTGTTTATAATGTTAAATAGAGACAGAAAACACTTATAAGGTTGTAAAATATTTTTTTTTAAACTTTAGAGCCCAGGTTATGCCTAACAATGTCTATAGCAGGAGTGTCCTGTAACCATTTTTATTATTTTTTTTTTTTAAAATTAATAGTTATAAGAATTGAGATCACAGAGATGGTGATAAATTAAATACTTATTATGAATTTTTTTGGGCTCTTCACGATTTGATTGAGTATGGGTAGAACAAAGAAAAACACATTGCTTTGAGTGTCTCATTAAACACAATTTGGCTTTATTTTTTGGTGAAAATTTTTTTTTTTATTATTGTGTTACATTTTTTAAATGTTTAATACAGAAAAACTTCCAAATTCTACAGTATATTATTTTTGACAACAGACATTTTAAAATTGCTGTCATATCTGTTAGTTCCAAGAATATAATCACAATTGAATTATGTGATATTTACTGTCAGATGTATGTGTCCAAAGAATAGAAATTTGGAGTAGCTTTAAAATAAAATGAACAAGTTCTTAGCTTTGAAACTGAATCTTATTTGTTTTTATAAACTGTTCATTTCTGCAAGCTCTAGGAATGGTAGTCTCAATTACTCCAGTACAAATTTGGATTGAGTGATCAAGACTGTGACTGCTTAATTGTGTTCCCTGTTGGTCATTATTAATGGGATTGAGAGAATTTTGTTGTAGAACATTGACATTTTCAAATGGAAACGGTCACATGTTTCTCATTATGTCTATTAAAATTAAATTTATTAATATTTTTCATCACTTTGTATGTAAGCTATGATTTTCAGTGCGTAATACATTGTAAAAGGATAATTTTTTAGGGCTTTTAAACAACAACCTTATTTGTGCTGTTTTCATTATTAGTGTATTTATTGAATATAATAATTATTTTTTTTGTTGTAAAATAGTTGGCAAAGAGTGATGTTTGTATATATTCAAAAACGAAAAGTTGAAAATTGCACCATATTTCTCCGAGATCATTTATATTATAGATATATTTGTATCTTATTCTAGATTTACTGGTTGCTAGGGGGACTGTTTTCTTTGTTTCTATGGTAACATTCAATACTTAGAAAATATATATATTATATATCAGTTTATTTACTGTGATATGCGTGTGAGTTAACTTTTGAAACAATTTTTTTTTCCTTGATTATTCAACTTGATTGAAGTGTCCATTTTCTGTTGAATACAGTTTATTAAAACAAGAAAACAGTCCTTGCATAGAAATTTTCTGTTACAAGGGCAATACTTTCAGATATAATGGAACAGTGGTGTTTTAGTGAAATTAAGCACTGAAGAAGGAAATATTTTAATTTGTGTATACATGTTAAGAACTGTTATTTATTAATAAAAAATATGAAATGTACACAACTGTATTGAAGTGGTTGTTCAAAATAATGTCTGATAAAGTGCACTTGATAATATTTTGAAAATGAACAAAATTCATTCAAAGCAAATTGTATCCATTTAATACTGATGCTGCCCGTGTAACTAGTTTGCACTAACTATTTATCTTGTCTTTGTCTGGCCTTGGCTTATAAAAGTTAGCGACAATATTTGGCTATATAAATATATATATAATAGAGTTGATTATAAATATGTTGTCTGTACAGAGATGATCTTGTTAAAAACACATTATTTCTGTCTTACGAGGGAATACCTCGATATGACAGAATGTATGAATGAATGTTTGTAATATGATGAAAAACACAGGTGAAATAAATATCATCTGAATCCCAGTTTGATTTCTTTTTTGTATCTTTGTGTGAATTGCTATCATTTAACAGAAAAACATTTTCTAAATCAATCTGAGAATTGTTGGTAGAAATGTTACTTTTAAGACAGAATTCTTTTCCCTCACATAACTGTTAAGTAATAATGACAGTATGGTTGTCCGAAATGACAAGTATTGTTTCGGTGAGATGCCAAACATCATTCCATTCCTAACACCAAATCCAAATGACTGAATGCTGTTTGATACATGAATTTAAAAAGTCTTCTGTTTCTCAAAATGTTGATGAGACATTCACTTTATTTAATCAAAAGCCAAAAGGAGATTAAGAATCCATAATCTAATTAAAATTAGTCTGGCTGAACTGTTTCGTTCGTGTTTGGTTGTGATGTCATTACATGTTTACACTGTAGTAGGTACCCTATAGACCAACAAAATGTTTAAAGCTGAATGAAAGGAAGATCTATTAATTAGATTGAAGAATCATTTACTATAGCCTACACAACACCTTCTCTCTCTAGTTTACAATCCAGGATAATTATGAAATAGTTGTCAAAACACAATATTGGTACTTGTCCAATATGAAGTTTAAAGACGTGTAGACCGTGTAGGCCTAGCTGGTACGGTAAGTTAATAGGGGTGGGGTGGTGAAGGGATCATTCTAATTATTGAGGACAGGGGCATATCTTCTATTAGTATGCTATTTATCATTCAATATTTCTGACATTGGCCAGTAGCATATCCTTATTTAATAATAGAACAGAAGTATACCGTGTATTATTTTTTTTAATATTAACACGTGAGGTAACCCATGGAGAATATTGGGAGTTATCTACCCATTGTTACCTTAGTAACTATGACTCAATATGGCGACCTCCAGTGACCTCCAGTGTAAGGATTTTATTTTATGTTTTTGTTTATTTTAAATTTTAAACTCTATTCTAATACAATTTAGACTTTTTGATTTTATTTTTAATTGCAATAAACATTAAATTATTCAGCGGAATACCTGTCATAGTGGTTCATTCGAATATAAATAAGATAATCACATGCTTAGTAACGTTAGTAGGTCTACTAGTCTACACTGTAAGTCTACTACAGTACTAATTACTAACTTCTACTACCCCTAGGCTGCTGCAAAGTTAAGAACAGAAGTTATTATTTTCAATCAAGGGCAACCAAAAAATACGGAACTAAGACTACCCATGGTACGCCAGGTCAAACAAAATCCAAATTTATACCAGACTTGTGTTTTCATTGTCACTTTTATATTTTACTAATTACTATAACCTGTATAGCCTATAGCCCATAGGCGGTTATAGGCCTAGTCTCTATTTCAAAAGTACACTAACTAGCCATTATTATTATTAGCTGCAATTTTTAGCCGTGATAATTCTGAATCTTATCTACGGCTGCAATTGATACACAATTTGAGCCTTTGAGCAAGTAAAATTAGGTTCAATTCAATTGCAAAATTTTCAATACATATCTTCACAGTTTGCATGGACATGACAGACACCCTGTGATTCTGGTTCGGCGCCCATTTTAAACTGAACAGAAATTTCGCATAGCAGTAAGGTTTAATCAAATCATATAATTATAGGGTAATGTTTCACCTTTATTTCAATGGGAATCGGTTTATTATAATATGTTAAGCTATGTACAGTACAGGTTGGGGTCAGTGTTATTGGAAATTAAGGGAGTTATAGGTAACCTTTTTGTAGTCAGTTAACTACAAAACTTGCTTAAAGGAAGGCCTTAGGACGGTCCACTACTGTGGCTGGAGCAAGACGGAAGACATCAGTAGTGGGAAGTTTTCTAACTAGCCATAGGTCCTATATCGAATCCTCGATCATCCAAAATTGTTGTCGACAAGAGAACCAAAGTAGCAATTTAAAGATAGGCCCCTATTATTTGGATTATACCTGAAACTATTAAATACTGACATTAAGGCTTGCTGTTAGCAAACAAACAATTAAAAGGAACCACTCAAGGATAGATTCCAAAATTGTTATTGCAGTACTGTCAGTAGGCCCCATGGCGGCTGGTATTAAATGAGAAAAAATCAGAATTATCATCATTGATTTCGTCTGCATAATTATTAAAGAAGAATGACTATTTTGGAGATTATTTGCCTATACTTTACAACTACTAGAACTAGTGAGATTCTGGTTATTACGTTTAGTGGTTTTCAAGTTCATTGGACACTTGTTTTACATAATGCTTAAATCTTAGTAGACTAGTGTTTGGATTTTCAATAATAGAGCCTACAGCTAGGACTGGGTTATAGACTAATATATTGAACATGATATAAAAAAAAACTTCCATTTTTTTCATGTTCACCAAACTAAAAGTGATAATTCTTCTTTAAATTTAAGTGTAAGAAGTACCACACACCACTTCGATCTCTTTTAAATGCAATAAATATGTTTGTTTAAAACTTTAAACTGAAGTTATTGTAATGATGATATTAAAGATCCATTATGTAAGAGCTAAATCTATCTATGTCAGGTCTTGCTTTTGGCCTCAAATGTTCTGTAAATTTATCAACAAGACCACAATCAACTCTAGACTATCGTATGCTCACGATTTTTTATAGATTGAAACAAGATCGTCGTTTAATAATTTAATTAAAAAATGGATAATCAAGACATTGTTTACTATCGTAAAAATGGTAACAATGACAAGCGTGACTCCACTATTCTCCAAACAGCAATAACTTCGCTCAGAATGAAGTAATTTGACTGAAATTTTCAGTTCATTTTTCATTACCTATTTTTTTAGCAAGAACTGTCAGGCCTTTTTCTAGGTCTTACATAATACATCTTTGATAACAGTGATTAATTATTGTTTGTAAACTTTTGCTAAAAAATGTATTTCCTATGAATAATGAATATGTATAATACTTTTAGGTGGCTAGGTAAAATAAGATGGTCAAGAAAAAATGAAAAAAGTCATCAACCAGAAAAAAAAAATCACTGCTGATAACTGTTAACTTTTGAATACTACTTACCGGTACTAGAATTTAGTCTGGTAGAAAAATCAGATCGAGTCAAAATGGCTGAGAGTGTTAAGGCCCCACTTCATTTTCCGTGTGCAGCACGAGTAAAAATGCCACAAATAGGCTCAGAAGATTCTGATTTTATGATCTCCAGATCCAAAATAGATCAGAGTTCAAGTTTGAGTATACAGAGAGCTATTAGTTTTGATATCTCTGAGAAAAACCACTACCCACTTGAAAAAACATACATCAACCAAATAAGTGGAGATTTGGCTTTTTCGGAAGATGTTGTTCGCGATCGTTGTTTTCACATGTTACCATATGATGATAAATATTTCTGGGAAGCAATAGACGCCAGTCAACTTATTCCAATTCCACCCAAAAGAAATTTAATCGTTGGACGTCACAATGCCAGTGGTACTGATAGGAGACACATGCCTTGTATTCCTGGTAAGCAAAAGACGCTGAAACCATTGAAGAAAAAAGTCATGCATAAAGCATTAAAGATGCACGAAGACGCTGTCTTGAGGGGAAAGATTGAAAGAGAAACTTCAAGCTTAAGTTCTGAAGGAGGGGAGGTAGGAACTGAAGAATCAGAAGAACAAGCATTTTTTATGACTGAAATTGATGGCCAAAAACCGTTAACAAAGAAAAAGGCAGAAACAAAACCCAAAACTGACACCAACGTGAAAAACGAAACTGAGAGTGCTCAAGCAGTTGAATTGGAATCGTCTAAAGAAAAGAAACATGATTGGGGAGCGTATTTAATGTCTGTAATCAGTCCGATGACAGCCAATTGGATCGTCCATCAAAAAATGACCTGCAAGGAAGGGCGTGAAGATTTGAGTAAATTATTAGAAGAGTGGTATGGTAAACCAGAACACACTGATTTAATCCGTGATGACGGCAGCGAAACAGAATTTCAAGTTAAAAATAAACAAAGTAAAAAACAACCTAAAAAGAAGTGGAAGAAAGAAGAAGCTGTGTAAGTGTATTTTATTTTGTCACATATTCTAAAAATTGTGTAAAAAAAAAACAGCAGTAATTCCTTGTGGTTAAAAAGCTAATAAAGTTAAGTTTATAAAAACAATACAAAAGAATATAGTAATGAAGATATGCTCCTCATTATTCATGTGTTTATTTTCGTTTCTATGTGTTAAACTATATCAGTAGTTCTCAACCTTTTTTACTAACGGCTTACGGCACACCTTGGAACATATGAAAAAATAGCGGCACACCTGGCTAGATATATATGTGTAAAATGTTTGAATTTTGCAAAATAAAAGCATGGCAATTCATAGACACATACCATGAGTCAAACTAGATAAGAAAAACACAGCAATAAACATACCAGTAGACACCAGTGAATACTCTATTGGGATCACATGTTTTTTCGCATTTTCTTAGTTTGCTGTTCAAAATTTCGCAGCACACTCAGCAAGATTTTGTGGCACACCTGTGTGCCGTGGCACACTGTTGAGAATCACTGAACTACATGATGTAGGCCTATAAAATCCTGATTTTTTTTATTTTTAGTTTATTGGATAATGTTTTTAAAACAGACCAGGAACAAAATGAGTTTATTTTTGTTTCTATGTTTTAAACTACATGTATATGATGTAGGCCTAAAAATCCTGATTTTTTTTTATTCTTGGATTATTGGAGAAAGTTTTTAAAACAGACCAGGAACAAAATGAGTTTATTTTCGTTTCTATGTTTTAAACTATATGATGAAGGCCTCTATAATCCTGAAAATTTTTTTATTTTTAGTTTATTGGAGAAAGTTTTTAAAACCGACCAGGAACGAAAAGCCAGAGATCCATATTCTGATGATAATGAAGCCCCTTTTTATCGTCAACCGGTTGGTTTTCGTAAACAAAGAAAAAAGATAAAAAAGGAAGAAATGGGTAAAAATTTATTAAAATTAATATAACAATAAATTAGTTATAAGAACCAATAGTTGTGGATTCAATCAATATTTCTTTGTTTATTCATTCTATAATATTTTGACTTAGTTCTTATGTATTCATCAGGAAA
This sequence comes from Patella vulgata, assembly GCF_932274485.2. Taxonomy (NCBI): domain Eukaryota; kingdom Metazoa; phylum Mollusca; class Gastropoda; family Patellidae; genus Patella; species Patella vulgata. Next base: position 21,990,114 of record NC_065881.2, read on the forward strand.
CAGATAATTTATATGAAACATAGTTAAGATGATCATTTTTATACAATATAGTAAAACAGTATAGAAAAAGATGACACAAATGATATTTTAAAACAAATTAAAGTGTAGATTGAAATGATTTTTGTATGTTTCAGGTGCTATTAACACCACAGCTCGAGATATTCAAGTAAAGAAATATGAAATCCCTCCTCCCCCAACTCTACGAGATTCGTTCAACCCTAAAGCTGGTGATACATTAATAGAGACAGATAATATGTTTGAAAGAGAATGGTTGACAGGTTGGTATATGTGGCTGTAGTCAGTCTTTGTTGTAAAACTTTAGCCAAAATCAATACAGATGACAATGCATGTTTTTCCCCTTTTATGGTAAACTTATCCAGGTACTTGCTCCTTTAAAAATGCATTATGTAAGAGCTAAATCTGCCTATTGCAGATCTTTCTTTTGGCCTCAAAATATTATATAAATTATTAATTAGACATTCATACACATGACATACAATCAACTCTCTAGACAATTTTGAACAGATTGAAAAATTATCGCCATTTAATGATTTAATTTAAGAATGGATAATCAAGACTTTGTTTATTATCGTAACGACTGTAGCAATGAAATTCAAGACTATGCTATTCTTCAAATGTTCATAAAATCCTATTTCAACCCCCAGTTTAGCGAGCCAGCGCCTACCCACTGAGCCAGCATGGCTCTGATGATCTGAGTCATATCTTTATGATATCTTTTGTTTTTTCAGGAACCGAACAGTTATATCAAGGTGAAAATGAGGAAGTGAAGATTGTAATGTCCAGTCAGAATAAATATGAAAAACAATTACAGAAAGAATATCCAGGATCATCAGAGACATGGTATCCTGCTGACACTGAGGAAGGTAAAGTTGGTACTGATGATTCTCCAAGATATCAGCGTCCAACTAAAGGAGCTAGAAGATGGAAAGCTTTACCTGAACCACTTGATGTAAGTTTTCTAAAACTAAAACTAAAACTATTTGATGAAATCAAAAAACTTATTGAGGTAATCCTGTGAACTTGCTCTATGCTGTCAATAAAAAGTTAAATCAGTCTAAAACATTCAGACAACTTTTCAACACCATTCTCATTAAGACTTTGCATACATGTACTTGTTCCATGTGTAAAATAACCCAGAGGACACAGAACAGTCTGACCGGTTGTTGTGTAATAATGGAGGTACAAGCGGAAAGATGAAAAGTATTTATAGCAAACGAAGGTTCCCCTGATCTAGATCAGTTCTTGAATAAATTATGGCATCGTACACACCGGTCTCTTTTTAGCATGAATTTACAGAATTTCCAAGAAAATTCATCTTTTTTGGGCATTAACGCCTTTTAATACATGCTAAATATGTACTCCAATTGATTATTTAACATTTAATTAAGAAAACGCTAGATAATCTCCCAGCTTGGATTTGATCTGATTTAAATTAGGCCTTTCAAGTTTCTCCACAAACAATAATAGATAACAGTGTCTTGTTACACTTGAGCAGCATAGATCGATGAAATTTCAATTTATCGTAACTTTGTAGATACTGAAAAGGGCATTGAATCATTTGTAAACTGATATTCCTATTAGACATTCAACTTTCACAATATTGTAGTTTGCAAGGTATTTCTATAGTGCTAATTGATGCATCGAAGTGATAATCTAAGGGAAGTAATAAACTAATCAATCTGATTAGAACACAGATCCTGTTTTCGTTCTGTTTTTTATAGTTCACGACACTAGGATCTCGAAAAGTTGTTATATAACCTGCGTTCTGTTTGAAGTGAGGGATTAGCCAATGAAACGGTCTGTTACGGCGAGTTCTTGGTTTGCAATACATGCAGCTGCGGGTAAACTATTAGAAGCATCAACACTGATGTCATAGGGTGAAAAGCCGCTTGTAGGACCCCGGACACAACCTTCCACTACAACCGGTCAGATCTTCATGTAGTGTAGGCCATAGAAAGTAGAAAAAAAAATGAAACGAAATATAGATCTGTATTTTAATCAGATTGTAAACTAATATTTTTTAATAACCTACATGTATCCTTATATTTTTAACAAGTATTACAAAATATTTCATACCTGTTGCTTCAATAACTAATGGTTATAAAACGGGGAATATTCTCTGGGTATTTCTATACAACTACAAGCAACAATATTTACCTCCATACTGTTAGTAGAATTAGGTCATCTGAATATGTTTTCTTTGATCCACAAGTTCTTTTGCCAATGTCATTGATACTTTAATTTTTTACACTTTGTCATTTCATTTTAAATTCAGTAAAGTGTTTATTATTTATTTCTTAATTCGAAAGGTGATACTGGGTTCGGTTTCTGCAGAAATCGGCACCGAGACCAATTTATAAAACTTAGGGAAATAGAGAGAAACAAGTTGAAGATTAGTGATTTTGTCTCTGTGAAAAAGGGTAAATGTAAACACCAGGTATTTTAAAGTTATAAATTTATGAATGTTTAAGGAAGCAACAAAGAAGTTAAAATGTCTACCAGCAGGCAGTGAACCAGTAGAAGTAGTACCATCAGATGCTGTTATTAAAAAAGTTACAAAACAAAATCCAGCACTTGCTCAAATCAGTAAGTAGAAAACTGCTCAGTGAGAGGAATTAAATACAATCCAACTACTCTATTATGTGATAAATGCTAGTCAGTGTCTCCAAATTTGTTAAGAGCAGAAGATGTCTGGTTGATTTTTATGTTGTTTTGTCGCTTCAGTTAGTAATCTGTAACGCTTAATTATCCACATCACACATTATCCATAGATACTTAAACACTCTTAAATTGTTTTGGTCCTTATTTTGATCCACATTAATATCGTACTATAAAACAGATTTATATCTACGTAAAATATCAATTATTCATTTATCCGCTTGTTTTCTTGGTAAATATTGACCTGGTAATGAATCGTGATACGAATTGTATTGTTGTTCCTGAATCACAATACGTATAGTATCGTGCGTGGCAATACCCAGCACTAGTCCTCAGTCCTGCACCAGATTTTATAATAATTATGGTGTTTTTCTTCTACAATGTCTGCACCGTTCCTTTTGATAATTCTGAGATTGACTTTTTCAGTTGATGAATGGCGAAATAAATGGCAACTAACTGGACAGTTTATTGATAGCAGTCCTGAAGATCTTCTGCAAGATATGGCCGATATTCAACCTCATGTTCGGCTTAAAGCCATAGCAACTATTGGCAAGGCAGCAGAATACAAACCACCAAAAGAAGGCAGCTTGCATCTAGAATATCAGGAACAACAGAATAATGCCATCAATAATTTACCTGTGTTTTTATTTGAGGCGTTAGATTGTTTGTTAGATGATAAACATGATCAAGTTAAAAAAGCAGCAGCTGTAACATTGTTCTCTCTTGATAAACCGACAGATAAGGTAACTTGAATATATACGAAAAGAAATAAAATTTGATCTAAAGCCCAACTATTCTACACCATCTGAGCATATGTTAGTCCTGAAATAACCTAGTTTCTGTTGAGTGGACTGCTGACAAGTGGAGACCAGCCAACACTGGGTTTATATCCTGGTTTGTGAGCTAGTGCTATGTTTACCAAGCCACCATGGTTCCGTTACTGAAGTAAAGTTGATGGTCAGGTGATGTACGTAATGCATGCGCTACACTAGGATCTGGAAGAGTTGTTATATAACAGGTGTTACGGCGACTTCTTGGAGTGCCATGCACGGAACTGTGGGTAAACCACTAGAAAGGTCAACTCTGATTGATTAATCAATGTCTGACGTCATAGGGACAAAAGCCTTCTGACGCAACCTTCCAGTACAACTGGTCAGATCTTCATGTAGTGTAGGCCATCGAAAGTATAAATAAACGAAACAAAATATAGATCTGTATTTTAATCAGATTGGCAAGAAATAAACAAAATATCAAATCTCAAAATCACCTAGTAAGAAATTAATGCTGAAATTTTTAAAATGTTGAAAATGCAAAGAGCAAAGTATAACTTATTTAGGATAAGAGTGCACATTCTTTCATTAATAACAAGTACAAATTTGTACATTTATAAAGAAATCATACTTGGTAATGATACTAGATCTCTTGGCCATTTTGCTTCATGTGATTATGTAAATCTTTGACAGATCTTAATGATTTGTTTTTTTTAGGCTGAACAAATTATACGAGGACTGTTGTTTAGTGAAAGTATGGCTGACCGATGGGCAGCCGCACAATGTCTGGCTCATTTTGGTGTTTGCGATTCGGACGTAGCAGGGGAAGTAATCCGACAGTTATTGGCAACAGAAGATTCAATCAAGCATGAACAGGCAATTCAGCTGTTGGCCAAGATGAGCGCAAGCACGGTAAGTTATGTAAAACTTTGAAGATCATTTTAACAAAATGCTTGATATCTCTAACATACTGTAAAATAACAAATGAATACCCCAAATAAATATTTTGTATGATGTGGTGATCAAATTAATTCATGGCAAAAAGCTTAATAGCATTGACTTTTAAACAGCAATGACTTTTTTTGTACACAGAAATGACTTTTTTTTGTAACACAAAAATGACTGTTTTTGTAACACAGAAATGACTAACACAGAAATGACTATTTTTGTAACACAGAATTGACTTTATTTGTAACACAGAAATGGCTTCTTTTTTTAAAAAAAAACAGAACTGCTCTTCTTTTTATTCTTTTTTTTTTACACAGCAATGACTTATTTGTTGTACACTGCAATAACTTTTTAAAACAGCAATGACTATTGTCCACTGTTTCTTTTCTGTAGACTCTGATCCATTCATTGGTAGGAGAACAGTTAAATAGTAGTAGTTGGAGACATCGTTTTATAGCCTGTAAAATATTTCCAACATTAGATGGTACTATAAATAAGGTAAGAAACTAATTAGTACTCCTGTCTAAAAAAATTAAGTAAATATATATTATATAATATATTTGTTACTTATAGAAGTATATATAATTAAATGTGTATATAATAAAAAAAATACAACACAATTAGTATGTAAAACAATCACTAGTTTATCTTGTCGAAACGTTGTGCTATATGTGTATAAACGTGATTGTTTTACATATAAATTGTGTTGTGTTTTTAATGTGCTCAATCGCTAAATGGCACTCAAGGATTATATGTGTATATAATTGTATTTGTTACTTATAGAAGTATATATAATGAAATGTGTATATTATACTTGTTACTTATAGATAGAAGTATATATCATTAAATATGTATATAATTATATTTATTTGTTACTTATAAAAGTAAATATGTATATAATTATTTTTGTTACCCCTAGGATATAACAAATAAACTTTCTTACTTGATGTGGAAAGATTGGCACGTTGAAGTACGGAAAGCCGCTGCCCAGACACTTGGTAAAACAGGTCATGGACGTGATGTTCATGATGATCTGAAAGATAAAATAATGGGTGATGATGAAAGATTAAAATTAGAAGCCATTAGTAGAGTTGGACATCTTGGTAAGCTTTAATAGGACTAGACCATATTGGTCTGGATTAAAAATAAAATTGTCTATTTATTAACTAGATTTTATATGTTGATTTGTTTTGTGGAATGCCGACCTAACTTCGTTGAAAATTTTAGATTATTAAATAAAGCCAGTTAAGATTTAATCAGTTGTGTTTTCTACTGTCAACACAGTAATCCAAAAATAAAACAAAATGATTTATATCTTTTATGGCTTTTATAGCTTTTTTCGGTCTACCTTTAACTTACTTTAAGCCATGATGGCTTGTTGACCACCTTGATCATGTCTATTACTATAAATATCAATCATAAAAATATTGTGTCAGATCATCCTGACTTAGCAGTTAGCACTTTATTGTCCCCCACCTTTCGAAGAAAGCAGGGGACTATTAAAACAGATCTGTCCATCCATCCATCCATCACACTCTTTGAGACACAATAATGTTCCTTCTAATTGAGATAGAATGTTCAAACATGGTAGGTCAATGCCTTGACAGAGTTTGATCATGCGCATTTTCCACTAAGGCTAAGCAGAGATAAGCAATTTGATTGGTTGAGACTTTGGAATACGATAACTTTGGTTCTAAATGGGTGAGAGCGATGAAACTATATCATTAATACATTAACTAAGATTGATGATGAGAATTTTCTGCTTTCTAAAGGCTAAGTAGAGATAAGCAATTGATTGGTCAAGACTTTGGAACATAACAACTCTGCTTTTAATTGCGGAATAGATGTTCATTAGACGAACTGAGTTCAATGATTAATATTTCCTGCCAAAGCTAAGCAGAGCTAAGCAATTTCATTGAACGATGCTTTGGGACAAGATACTAATTTGATACTAACTGATGGAGAATGATGAAACTTAGTGTATAGTTTCACGGCCAGGTACTTCAAAACCTTGACTGATTTTGATCGTGAACATCTTTTGCTTTGATTACTGAATACTTTTGAAAAAGATAAATGTGCAGTTAATTAATATGAGTCAGATCTGTTTATTTTGGGGATTTCGGTGGGGGGAGGCATATTAAGCCTCACTGTTGGCTTGGTTTAACCTATAGCAAACAAATTTAACTCCTTTAAGTTTAAATGAATGAAATATATGGTAAATAAACCAGAAACTATTTATATTAAACCTTTCAAAATGTGTTTAGGTTATACAGAAATTCACAAACTTTGAAATCGGTAGTTATAAACTGGATTACCCACAATGGGAGTTTTGTCTGTTGTTTTTATGTTGATTTTATTAGCTGATTTTAATAGGAACTTGTAAAGTTCAAATCAGAATAACATTGGTTATAATTGACATATGTGAATAATTTTTGCACTTATAAAAGTAAAGGTTACTAATCATTTAGTATTTGACATTTTATCTGCCACGTTATTCGTTTAATGGAATGTTTTAGAGTTTAACATATTTTATATTTCAGGTATAATGACAACTAAACTATTACCAGCTATATTAGATTGTTTTGATAATGCCTATGTTTCTGTTAGAATGGAAGTTTGTATAACTTGTGGTAATCTATTAATAAAAGATGAACAAATTCTAAATAAACTACTATATCTGGCGACCTTTGACACTACATGGAAAGTCAAAGCCTTAGCTATTCAAGGTATGAATAATCCAAGTTTGTATTTCAATAAAGATGAAATTTAATTTCACCATAAGCTTACTTATTTATAGAATTAAATGTTGTTCTCTTGTTATCTCCCCCTTGATCTTCAAACATTTCAGGACGATTTTTATAGCAAAAATTAAGAGTTCAGTTTTTATTTATTAGCAGTAGTAATGAAGAATTTATATGAGATCAAAATGAGCAGCTAGAGGTATCAGCCCATGAAAACTCTCCAAATTTGTTTGCATAAAAACTAAATGTAGACATAATCAAATACTTCTATTTTATTTTTAGGAAAATTGTCTTTTTTTATTAGCTTTATTATACCCAGTATCATAATATTAATAAAATTTATTTAATTTTACAGCTCTAGGTAAAATAGGTATATCTAGTCAGAAGATAATAGATAGTTTATTGTGGGCATTACGATTTGAAGAAGAAGCTGGTGTCCGAGCTGAAGCGTGTCATTCCTTAACTCTACTGGGTTACAAGGAAGATGATTTTATAGAAATACTTCAGGAAAGATTGTTAGTTGAAGGAAGTTCTGTTGTTAGAGAGTAAGTCACTTTTAGAACTTTGACTGCCTGATATTACTTCTCCCTCTAGCACCTCAAACCACTGCAAGGTCTTTGATCTCTGAAAGTGTGACGTTACCCTTTTTTTTTTGACATCCGCCGTTCACACTTTTTAAAGGTGACGCTGAAACTAGCTGTGAAATTTTATGGACCGTATACTAGTGAAAGTGATTTCAGGCTACCAAGCATGTACCGACTGAATAAGAAAATATCTCAACCAAACCACGCCATCTGAAACATGCTCGATGGGTTTAATTACTTAACGATTCTACTCACACCACCTCAGTTATCAGAACTAGAACAAGACTGAATTTCATGTCACTTAATTGCAATTCTGTCAATTTAGAACATTGCACACTTACAATTGAAGTACCTTTGAAGGAGCTAAGTCGCTAATATTTGGGACCAAGAAATTGGCACAAATGGGTCGCAACGCATACAATAATGTAATATGAATGTATATAAATTGATTTACATTCAATTGTTTCTGTTTTTACCGTAATTTCTAATCAGTTAGGTTCGGCGAAATACGCCAGTATTCTCAATCGAATTTCAATCTCTAGCGTTTGGTTATTCCAGTCTACGCCAATAGTATTTAATGGCCATGCTCTCCAGATAAGAATATGATGTCACCGTTTGACATGACTTGTGGAATATGCCTAGCCTCGTTTTTCAAGTCCCTTATTACAAATAGCGCTGAAACGCATTATGCTACACGAATCGTGTACCAATTGTAAAATGTTTATTTTGTCTTTAAATATTGGATATCAGAAGGCAAGATCACAACATCAATGTTGATTTAAACCGACAAATAATTCGTGTTTTCAGTGTCGAAGATTTTGGATGATATTGAGTTAGAGACTTAGCTACTTTAAGATGAAAATTAAAATATCTATTAATTTATATTTTCAGAGAAATGAGTTCAACATTAAAACAACTTGGATACAGTAGTAATGAAGATATTGATACAGTGGCACAGATCAAAAATGAAGTACGGAAACTATGTGATCAGAGCATCATCGCCACTCAGATTCTTACAAACGAGAAAAATGAAGAAAAACAGAAAACCTTGTCAAGAATGATTTATAAAGCTCAAGAAGAAGTAATTGTAAGATATAAAAACTTTAGAATTTATATTTATTAATAGCACCACATATACACTGTAAAATAGCAAGAAATTGATGTGTTAACTGTATTAAAGAAAGATACATTATGGGAGATTAGATAAAGAGCTGGCAGTTCTCACTATAATAGTTAAAAACTAGATAATGTAAAGGTAATTTGCTGAAAATTGAAATTTCGGCCTAGCCTCGATCATCTTTTCTAAAAAACATAGTCTCGATTATCCATTTTTTGATTTAATCATGAATGAAAGTTGAGCACCAAATCGGATCATAATCCAATAAATATCGCAGGCTATCGTTGACATCGAGAGTTGATTATGGTCAGGATAAGTTAATTAATGTCTAATTAATAATTTAGATAACATTTTAGGCCTAAAGAAAGACCTGCAATTGGCAGATTTAGCTCTTGCACAATGTATGTTTAATTTTATACCCAGATCTATGAGTACTATAACCTAATCAAGTATGGTAAAATTAAGAACTGTTGACAATTTCATTGACTTTCATATCCTTATCTGTACCTAACATCATAATAAAGTATGGTGAAATTAGCAATATCCTCCTTATAAAATACCAGAAGTGATAAGAATCAATCGTAATCTTGAACTTTTATCCCAAATTTTGATGTAATTATCTGAATAATATTAAGTGGACTCCAAATTCAACTAGTCATTTTATAAAAAAAAGTATAAAACTGGTTGTCAAATTAATACTCACATCAATTTCTTGTTTTACAAAACTTTCCCCAAGAGATATTTATTTTAACATTAGAAAACTGTCATTTCTTCTCCACAAACGTTCATCATCATCTTTTTAACAAGTACTTGCAGTTTTATATTAATGGTATTTGAATGTATATTGTAACAATGTATACCTTTGTGTAATTAATTGATTTGGTGCTGATGCCTGAAATCTTACTTAATGTTGTTTTGATTAGGTAATGCATCTCATTCAAAAAAAATTATGACTTAGCTTTGTGGGAAAGAAAAATTAAAAGTATTACTGTCAGTTAACTTTAGCACTATGTCTCCCCTATAAATATAATTATTGTTATACCCGGTTAAATTTTATTATTTTCCATAACCCATGCACTAATTTTACTAGCATAACACCATTCACGTTTCTTTAGATATACATGTATCATAATCTAATTTAGATATATCATGTGTCTTATTTTAATATACCAGTAGATATATACATGTATCCTTTATCTAATTTAGATATATACATGTATCTTATTCTAATTTAGATATACATGTATCTTATTCTAATTTAGATATACATGTATCTTATTCTAATTTAGATATACATTTAATATTTTAAAGAGGAATTATCACTTCCACCATGAAAATAAATGGAATGAATTTTATACATCTTATTCAGAATAACCTTTGGCTTACCTAACTATTGAAAATCATGTGCCTACCAAATTTGTTGACACATAAATTTGACTGTCAGCTGCCTGGATCAATAGATCTGTGTCAGATTTTGTATACAACAAAATTTAAAATAGACCCAATTTAATGCCAAAGCCAAAGTGATAGTTCTTCTTTAATATGTATTAAACCTGTTTTAATATTATAATTTATTTGTTTTTCATAAATCTCACTAATCTTTAGATTTAATATCACTTTTCTGCACCTTTTCTTTTCTCACCAATAATACAGCGATTTTTCTATCGATCTAACAAATATCTACGGATGAACACCAAGTCTGATTTAGATCATAGAATGGACAGTAAATGTACTTTACAAGAAAGAAAGGTATCAGTATCATTAAAAGAGTTTTTTGTCCCCAGCCTTTCAGAGAAAGCAGAAGACTATTGAAATGTGTTTGTCCGTCTGTCATCCTGTCACACCTTTTGGGACACAATAACTCTGATTGTAATTCAGGTAGAATGTTCAACTGGTGTAGATGTTGATATGGTGAATGTGAATGTCTTGACAAGAGTTCGATCATGAGAATTTTCTGCTTGAGTCTAGTAGAGATAAGCAATTTGTTCTACTAATACTTTGGAACATGATAACTTTGATTCTAATTGAGTGATGAAAGCGTGGGTTTTTTCTGGGTTCACCAATGTCCTCTCATTTCTAAAGATTTGACTTGTGTGCGAATTATTATAAATAAAACAACTGTACCATATATTAGTCCTGAAATGAACTAGTAAAACAGTCGACCTTGCAGTCAAAAGATTTAGTCTTCTAACTCTACTAAGATATTTTTGTGCCAGTTTTCATTGCTTGAACCTTATTTAAACATTTAGATCACTTATAGGCTACCAGAAAGCTTTCTTTTTATACTGGGTTGGATGGCCGAATGGTTAGCACGTGCCCTGTATCATAAGGTTTGTCATTGAGTCAACTGGCGTGGTTTTGATTTCCCAGTTTGTATGTGACAAGGAGTAGGGTCGCCTGTCCAACCTTGTGGGTTTTCTCCAGGTCATCCGGTTTCCTCCAACTGCTAAAGACCCCTACGTGCAAGCAAATTGTTGAAATAAAATTGAACCATATGTTAGTCCCGAAATGACCTAGTTTGTGTCGAGTGGACGTTAAATCCAATTCCTCTCCCCTCTATATACCAACATTTATCTAGGAATAGTAAAAATAATTTGTATTCTGTATTTTTTAGGAGAGAGAAAACATTAGAGATGAAGTTTTACAAAAAATTAAAGGACGAAGTCAGAGTAGCAGTGGTTCATCTGCCAACTCTAAATCCAGAAATGAAACATTGACACCAAACAGGGAGGTAGAGATCATTTTGTCACGCCCTGATGCAGATTATCAATCTCCAATCATAAATGCACCCTCAACCCCAGGTACAAGACCTTCAAGTCAGTCATCAGAAAATGATGATGAAGAATCAGAATCAGAAAGTCAAAGACCTTTGACATCTGCACTATCCAATAGGTCACATATGGATCGAATACCTGAAGAAAGCGATGGAGTTGAATTTAAAACTGATACAGATCTAAAATCTGATTTTGATTTAAATTCTCAATTTGATACAAAGTCAGAAACAGACGATACAAGGTCGTATTTCACTTCTGAGGATAAGTCAAGACAACCAACCAGAGAAAATGAAGTTAGACGAGATGATGGTGATGGTGAATCACTGTTGAGTGATGTAGCAAGCAAAGATGCAGGTGATGGTGAATCACTGTTGAGTGATGTAGCAAGCAAAGATGCAAAGGGAGAACAACCTGTTGGTATTAGAATCGATTCCACGGATTACAGATCTCCAGTTACGCCATCCTATGGAGAGAGGAGTATGGGTAAATCTTCAGACAGACGCACTCTAATGAGTAGAGAAACTTTGCGTGAAAGGGAGAGAATAAATGCAGAAGCCAGAAAAAGTTTGTTAACATTGAATGCGAGATATTCGTCTATGATTGACAATTTAAGAGAGATTGACGAGGGTTTAAGTGCAAACCAACCAATTAAACCTCAGAAAGAAAATTTGTAGTCAGAAAAAGTTGTTTCCAAAAATATCATTTAAATAAATTTATTTGAATTCCGGTTGATTTGAAACCGTTATTAAAATTAACAGACCACAAAAATCTAGCATTACTGTGTAATGACTGGTTAGAATTTCAAGTTTGCTCGCCAAGTTGTCAAAAAAATATCTGCAAAAATCTATAAGCTCTGATAATTATTTTAAGAAATGCAAAAATGGTCCGAACTTTTATGTGATTTGCTTGCAATTTCCAAATTAACGCCTTTTGTACTTAAAGTTCAGATAACCATAAAATTCCCAATAGTGTGGTAATTGCATTTATCATGCTATTCACTTCAATTTAAACATAGGCCAATTTTCTTTTTTCCAATTTATATGGCAAGCATTTCACATCAACTGAAAAGGGTTGTTTCTTTACATTTTGACAGGAAAATTGCATGTATACTTAATTTTAGACTCTGTTTATGATTAAAAGGGCCTCAAGTATATAGTTTGTAAAATTTCATTTGGCTGTAATCTGTTTTATCTAGTCCTGTTCTGGAATTTAATTCACTCAATCCCTTTAAAGATGTCAATCAAGTATCTACCAATCCAACAGGTTTTCCAAGCAAGGAATAATATCACGATTCACCAGTCTTCTCTCAACTCAAAATTGAGCCCCCTGTAAGAGATTTTTTAAATTTTCCGAACTCTGTCTATCTACACGTAATCCTTTATAGTTAAATGTTTGTTTTTTAGTTATTTTATTTATAAATGGCGTAACTGTGATAAGTATACCTGCTGATTAATTGTTGTGATATATTATTTTGTGTATATATATATTTAAATAAACGAAAGAAATATTTGAATTTAAACATTGTTCTTTAAATACCATGATGTTTAACATCAAATGTGTGAGACAGAGACAGAAATGGGATTTAACACAAACTAGGTCATATTGAGACTAACATATGGTTCAATTATTTCAGTAATTTGTTTGCACTAAGGGGTCTTTCGCAGCGGGAGAAAACTGAAGGACACGGAGAAAACCCATGAGGTTGGAGAAGCAATCCTACTCCTTGTCACGTACAAGTAAGCGGGGAATTGAACCCACACCACTTGACTCAATGAAGGACCTTCTGATCCAATGTGCATACGTAAACCATTCGGCCACCCAAACCTCCGAACATCCAATATAATGAGACTAACATGGCAATTCTACGTTAATGCTCTTGGGTGCAGCTATGATGGATCTTTTACAGTGGGAGGACACCAGGCAACCCCAGTACCGTGAGAAACCCCATTAAGTCATAATACCACTCCAGAATTGACACATATCAGATTTTTGGCGATGGGGAATATAATAGTCTTGATTAATCTTGACTTGGTTTGTTTAAAATGTCACTTTATATATCACAGGTGACTTAATGTGGCCTCTTTAGATGATAAGGTCCACCATTGAATAAATTGGTGGGCGTTTCTATCATATGCTAGTACAAGTAGGAACGCCTGTCTTAGTCCGAAATGACCCAACATCAAACACCATTATTGGTCTTTTTGTTTTATTCTTAGTTTTTTTTAACCGAGTGTTGGTGGTGCTAGTTATTCTCGGTTTTCCAGCATGGTTTTCCCTTGACAAGTGGTGTAGGATCTGGGGTCTGGAAAGGAACGGTGTCTAGTCATTTGGTTTGGATGGGAGAGAGAGAAATGGGGTTTAACGTCCACTTGACACAAACTAGGTCATTTTGGGACTGACAGATGGTTCAATTTTATTTCAATACTTTGCTTGCATATAGGGGTCTTTAGCAGTGGAAGGACCCGGAGAAAACCCACAAGGTTGGACAGGCAACCCTAATCCTTGTCACGTACAACCGGGGAATCGAAACCACGCCAGTTGACTCAATGTCAGACCTTATGATACAGTCTGATAAACTGTTTCAATGGCATTTAGTAATTGAACTAGAGTATACAATTCTATCATAGCTTGATAATAACTAGAGAAGCCTAGTCGAAACGTCGCTCAGTAAAAAGCAGTAATTGTATTCCATAGAATTGTGACCTGTATACTTATGATACAGTGTGCATGCACTAACCATTCGGCCATCCAACCTGACCTGGTATAAAAAGAGAGCTTTCTGGTAGCCTATAAGTGATCTAAATGTTTGGACGGGACTGAAAACTTTGGTTCCATGTACATGTTGGCTAGCATGTAAAAGAACCCTTGAAAGAATTTGATGAAGAGTACCAGTAGGCAGAAATGTCGCTGTCCAAGCAAAATTTTCCTTGTAGCACACAGCATGGCGTATGGGGGGGTTGGATGGCCAAATGGTTAGCACGCGCGCGCTGTATCATACGGTCTGTCATTGAGTCAACTGGCGGGGTTTCGATTCCCTGGTTGTACGTGACAAGGAGTAGGGTCGCCTGTCCAACCTCGTGGCTTTTCTCCGGGTCCTCCGGTTTCCTCCCACTGCTAAAGACCCCTACGCGCAAGCGAATGATTGAATTAAAATTGAACCATGTGTTTGTCCCGAAATGACCTGGTTTGTGTCGAGTGGACGTTAAACCCCATTTCTCTCTCTCTCGCATGACGTATGCCCGTCATTAGCCCAAGTTGGTACAGGAAAGTAGGATGTTTAATATCATTACCGAGGTTACAGGGTTCCCGCGGTCCTTGAAAATCCTTGAATATCCTTAAATTTAAAATTTCATTTTCAAGGTCTTGAATATCCTTGAATTTCGCGGAAATAGGAAAATATCCTTGAATTTCAGTTGAGATCCTTAATTTTGTTTCAAATGTCTTCAATTCCTTTTAAATATGAGATTATAACGATAGTTGGTAATGTTTTGGTTATTT
Source organism: Patella vulgata (assembly GCF_932274485.2). Taxonomy (NCBI): domain Eukaryota; kingdom Metazoa; phylum Mollusca; class Gastropoda; family Patellidae; genus Patella; species Patella vulgata. Next base: position 22,005,225 of record NC_065881.2, read on the forward strand.
TTAAGATGAAAAATTGTAACTTTAGGCTAAAAAATGGCCTTGAAAATCCTTGAATTTGACGTATATTTATCCTTGAAAAAATGGTTGACGGAGCCGCGGGAACCCTGGGTTATTTGTATTGTAGGCTTTTATTGGCTTGCATGCTCTGTTAAAACACAAATAATAGCTTGCAAAGGGTTTAATTCGGGGAGTAGATATTGTGTTTAGAATATGAAAACTTGTATTATTTATGTCTATAGGGCAAATCACACACCATCCAATCAGTCAGCGGTCGTCAAAAATGTAATTATTATTTTAGTCAGTGATAGGAATAAATAATTTTTGACATAAAAAAACAAAATTTAAAAATGCATTCATTTATTGTATACATATTGTCATAAAATTTCAAGTTTAGAAGGTAATAACTTATCTTCGTGAAAAAAAAAATTCTAACAAAAAAAACAGAGGCTGACCTAAACAGGCAACAAAGATATATATATATCATAGAAAATTAACTCATGCAAATGGTACAAAAATTACAAAAAAAATATACCTTACTAAAAAAAATAATATATATTTTACAAAAAATTTGTACTTATATAAAACAAATCTTTACAAAAACTTGAGAAACGAGTTTGCTTATAAACTAATAAATTAAAATCGCATGTACACGTTAAACCTGACAGTAGTTGTCTATTTCTATAATTAGGTAAATAATATATATATACATTACAATATTCACATTAGACTTATTATTATATACAATGTAGATATTTAAACGTCTATTTACATGATTTTGTTTTCATAAGTATCATTAAATTTTAAAGAAGGACTATTTTCACAAAGAACATGTAAAATTTAACTTATGTCTAATTCTCATAAGTTCTACATGCATGTATGTAACTTTTCATTATTGAGGCCGTTTTTAATGTTCATAAAACAAATTGAGATTTAAAAGACCACAAGCAGAGAGGGAGTGGAAAGACAGCATGTCTTAAATTAACTGACTGTAATTTTCTTACTGTTGTTTTGAAATTAGTAATGTTGCCAGGAAACTTAACATATGATTACAACAGCTAAGTGGTTCGGGGAGTCAACAAGGGTTGTCGCATATCTTTTCTTTTGTCAGAAATGAAAACATTTACAAAATCTGATTACGAGTAACAACCCATTAAGTAATTATCAGAAATCGTTAGAATTTGTTTGGCTTCTAGTTCTGCCCTATACGTTTAGTATACAAAACATTTAATATCAAGAGCTATAACTTCGGAAATAATAATTAGAAATCAATAGGATTCTTCGTCTTGAATACTGTGTATAAATTTAAAGTCAATCAGATATTAGAGCGCCTACAAGTGATCAAGGGCCATAACTATGGCAGTAACTATAAACAAGAGCATTGCTAACGCTGCAATATACGTCCACATTCCAGCTTTGATTGATATGGTACTTTTTAAAATGAAGAGAATGAAAATGAAATGGCTGTAATATGATCAGAGGCAAAGAAGGCTAGGCGTCGGGTTTGTTTTGCCAAATTTACAGACAAAATACTAACAATAAAGTGGGTGTGACACTGCCCCAAGAGGTCGGGGCAAGTATCAAAATAAATTGTTGCTGTCTTTATGGTATAAGGAATAAATATGCAAAGTTCCAAGATGATCCATTCAGAATTGCAGTCTGTAGACGATAAATACAAAAACTGGGCGTGGCTCTGCCCATGGGGGTTGGATATGGAAACAATATAAACAGGTACCATTCTGTTATTGAAATGGCAACATCAATAGTTGCCGTCCTTAGGGTATAAGGAATAAGTACACCAAGTTCCAAAATAATCCTTTCAGAATTGTGGCCTTTGGGCGTTAAAGGCAAAAATTGGGCGTTGCTCTGCCCCTGGACGTTGCTCTGCCCCTGGGCGTTGGGGCATTCACCAAAATCAATAGTTGATGCCCTTAGGCTATAAGGAATACATATGCCAAATACCAAGTTGATCCATCCAGAATTCGGGCCTGTAAACGATAAACATAAAAATTGGGCGTGACTCTGCCCCTGGGGGTGTGACATGCAGTTGTCGTCCTTAGGCTATAAGGAAAACATATCCCAAGTTCAAAGACAATCCATTAGGAATCGTGGCCTGTATGCAACTCACAGAGACACAAAGAAAAAAATGGGTGTGGCTCTGCCCCTGGGGGTTGGGCAATCACCAAAAAAATAGAGGTCAGCCTTGGGGTATAACGTATAAGTATAAAAAAGTTTTCAAGATGATCGATTAAGCATTGCAGGCTGTAAATGACATACAGACTCACAAAAAGAAAATGGGTGTGGCTCTGTCCCTGGGGGCTGGGCATTCACCACAAACAATAGGGATGTTCCTTAGGATAGAAGGAGTAAGCATGCAAAGTTTCAAGGTGATACGTTACGAAATGCGGTCTGTAGATAACAAACAATGAATACAAGAAATGGGCGTGGCTCTGCCACTGGGGGTCGGGCATGCACCAAGAACAATAGGGATCATCCTTAGGGTATAAGGAATTCATATGAAATTTTTTCAAGACGATCGATTAAGAATTGTGGCCTGTAGGCGACACACAGACACACAGAGAGAAAATGGGCGTGGCTCTGGCCCTGGGGGTTCGGCATGCGCCCCAAACGATAGGGGTGTTCCTTAGGGTATAAAGAAAAAGTATGCAAAGTTTCAATATGATGCGTTAAGAAATGCGGCCTGTAGACGACAAACAAACAAATACAAGAAATGGGCGTGGCTCTGCCCCTGGGGATCGGGAATGCACAAAAAACAATAGGGATCATCCTTAGGGTATAAGGAACAAGTATGTAAAGATTCAAGGTGATGACTTAAAAATTGTGGCCTGTAGGCGACACACAGCCACACAAAAAGAAAACGGGCGTGGCTCTGTCCCTGGGGGTTGGGCATGCACCCCAAACGATAGGGATGTTCCTTAGGGTACAAAGAATAAGTATGCAAAGTTTCAATATGATACGTTAAGAAATGGGGCCTGTAGATGACAAACAAAGAAATACAAAAAATGGGCGTGGCTCTGCCCCTGGGGGTCGGGCATGCACCAAAAACAATAGGGATCTTCCTTGGGGTATAAGGAATAAGTATACCAAGTTTGAAGAAAATCCAGTAAGAATTGCGCCCTGTAGGCGACACAAAGACACACGAAAAGAAAATGGGCGTGGCTCTGCCCCTGGGGGTTGGGCATGCACCCCAAACGATAGGGATGTTCCTTAGGGTACAAAGAATGTGTATGCAAAGTTTCAAGATTATTAGTTAAGAAATGTGGCCTGTAGACGACAAACAAACAAATACTAGAAATGGGCGTGGCTCTGCCCCGGGGGGTCGGGCATGCACCAAAAACAATAGGGATCTTCCTTGGGGTATAAGGAATAAGTATACCAAGTTTGAAGAAAATCCATGAAGAATTGCGCCCTGTAGGCGAACCACAGACACACACACACACACACACACACACACACACATACATACATACACACACACACACACACAGACAGGGGCGACGGCATAATACGTTCACATTATGAATGTGGACGTATAAAAATCATTGAAAATCAACAGGATTGGTTGTCTCCTGACCTTAAGCGCTGTGTATAAATTTAAAGTCAATCAGATATTGACTTTGAGCGAGAGAGAAATGGGTTTAACCTCCACTCAACACAAACTAGGTCATTTCGGGACTAACATGGTTCAATTTTATTTCAATAATTCACTTGCGTGTAGGGGTCTTTAGCAGTGGGAGGAACCGGAAAAAACCCATGAGGTTAGACAGGCGACCCTAGTCCTTGTCCCATACAACCGGGGAATCGAAACCACGCCAATTGACTCAATCACAGACCTTATGATACAACACGCACACGCTGACCATTCAGCCACCCAACTCCTCTAACTTTGAAATAGTTTTTCATTTAAATAGATATTGATGAACACTGGACATCTGGAATAAAGACTATATCCCTATATCCAAAATACAAGAAAAACTATATTGGTTATTGAGCTAAGGTAATAGCTATATAATAAAATACAACATAATAACTTACATGTGCTGATAACTAGCTGTGACATGCATGTTATTAACAACTTACAGGATTTCTTATTTTATTTTTTGTAAGTTTATTGATCACATTAACTTTATTTATTTTACATGTCATAAATATATTTTTAGTAAAAAGTAAGTTTTCCAGTAGCACTAGATCACTTAATTAACCCTACGGGGAAACAAAATATAAAATGATTGAATTTATCCTTCTGCTTGTGGTTTCCTAAAATTGACACAGACTAGAGATTGACATATTCTTTGTGAAATGACATCAGGTAGTTGGTCAAATTGTTACAAAGTAAATATCATACATATTGTATAAATTTTCATTAAAATAGCCATTTTATGATAAAAATACTATAATATATTATAAATAGATAATATGGTTAAACAGATTGCTCATTTACAAAATACACAGAAGTAATGTTACCAAGTGATCATATTCATTAAGATCCATTATACAAAATAGTTTTACATATCCTTTTAAATCTCATAAAATTTTACATTCCAATAACATATAAGCCAATTTATTAATAATATTTTTTGGGCAATTTCTATTTAAATATCTGAAGACTGACCAGTTAGTTTAAAGTTTCAAGATTACTACTTAGACCTTCTCTAAGTGGGAAAATTTGGAAATAATAGTACTTAGACCGTCTCTAAAAATGAAATAAAGTAGTTCTTAATTTATTGCCAATTTATAGATGTCTAATAGAAGACTCAATGTAAGAAAGAAAAACAATTCTATGGGAGATTTTTTTTAAATACTTAAATTTAAACGACTAGTACAACTATATGGTGGTAGAAAACAAGGCTGTATCGTTGTTGACAGTCCTAAATGACTAGATAAGCTTATATATCAAAGAATCTATTTTTGGCATCGTGATCCAACTATAGTTGTAAAACATTAAGGCTTCACTAGAACACTGTTAAATCCCTGTACTATATTCAAACTTTTTATATAGCCATCTATGATTATAATATGTTTTAACTACTCTAAAGGCTCTGTATTACAGATTAAACAGATGTGGATATGTATACCACATAAACTTAAAAATACTGGAAGTCTTACCAAAAAGCATATTGGTCCAAAAGAATCCTTAAAATTGGCCACCTAAAGTTTAAACTACTTCTACTTTATACCTTATTCATGCCTCCATCTTATTTATTTCTCAGTTTTTTTTCCACGAACATCGACTATTTAAGCATTTATTGAGCAAGTGCCATAATGCCAGAAATCTTTAATGGAAGTTGGAATTTGATATCAGATGAGAACTTATGTCACTAGAGCATAACGGTATGTGTCGAAAAATTATTCAATGTTCATTGAATTATTCTCCATAGATGAATAAACTTATTCTTATATAGTAATGGTCTCTAGTAGTCTAGTTGCCCTTATAATCATTCTAAAAATGAAAAAAAGAATTAAAATATTGCACCAATGCCATAAAAGTTTATCATTTTTTTTTTTGGCTAAAATAAAATAGTAAAGCAGATATTTTCTGTTAAACAAGACACAACATTAATATAAAAAAAATTGAATGCCAAATAGCTTCATGTCTTTTCAATATTAAAATAAAGCATACAATAAATTCAGTTTATCCACAATAATCATGTACAAATACTTCTATATACACAATGGTTGTCCCCATATTGTAGCTCTTTTGTTTAAAAAGCCTCGTAAAACACACACACACATAGTGCTCTCAAAGCTTATATGGAAAACAATAAATGTCACTTCTGTTTCTTTGTACAAAATGTAAAAAATACCATTACTTATGATACAAAAATCAATAAACTATGCTAGAGCAGGTTTGTAATAATTTAAACACTGGTTTCTTTTTTTGAGAATTTGTCTTTGCCATTTTCTTGCGGTACCCAAATATCGTAAACACTGTGTTCCTCATCTGAACTTGTTGACGAGTCTTCTACCATGTTACTCTTACAGAAACCAGACTGACACAGACGGTCATATTCACTCAAAGATCGCGGAAGCCAGAAAGCCTTTTTAGCTAAATCGTCACTTTCACTAGCCTGTTTAATCAGTTTCCTTAACACACGGTCCCGATAATTATGATTCACGTAAGCGTATGAATACTGCTTAGCTGGTCGACCTTTGAACTCATTATCCCAGCCTAATGATTTCTGTTTTCTCATGCCCTGTAATTTATTTGATTGTCGACGTTCTCGAGATGAGCGATGGCGTTTACGATGAGTTGGATCTGAGTGATGATCCGTTTCTGGTGGTCGCTGTGCTGGTTGTTCTTTATTTTGATTATCTGAATCTGGAGACAGATAACGGGGATCTACGGTTCTACCATGTTGAGATTGTGTTGAATCTGACATGGCTGGACTCTGTCTTCCCCCTGCAACAGGATTATAGGATCCTATAGGAGCTTCTCGGAAATAAGGATGCCTTCCTCGACTTCTTCGACTACTGGCATCAGAACTGTACTCCCCAGACATTGGTCGATGATTTGGGCTATGTCTGTAGTTGTAGGGACTTGTCCGAACTGTGTAGGGGCTTTGACGTCCCCGTTTGATATCATTATTTTGATGAACTGGACTCTTTGATTTGTTTTGATATTGTGGAGGTGGGGTTGGTAAATTGGGTCCCATGTTAGGTGGAAGTGGTGATTTTCTTGGATCTTGATGACCGGATCCACTGACTTGACTCTGACCATCAAAATCCCGCAATCGTGGCACAGAACCTTCACGATTCATATAATTATTATTGTTTGTGTTTGGACTTGTGGGTCCATCAGGTGTTTCCCCTCTTCCGGGTCTCGGTAGTGTGTTATTACGGGGCTGAACCGGGATAAATGCGCTGGGTCGTGACCCCACAGAACAAGAACTGTTAGAGCGTTGATGTTGAGGTAGAATGTGTGATGAGATGAAACTAACGGGACTAGCCGTTCCATGCTCTGACCCCACGACCCCTGTTGGTGTCATGTGATTCCTATCATGATACACTTGCTGACCTCTCTTAAAATGATTAGGGGTCATCCTGTTGGGTTGTTGAAAGTTGGGGGTCATATTTTGTCCATAAACACCACCGTTAGCCTGTTGTATTTGAATCTCAATACTAAGATGTGTATTAGCGTCGCTGCCTTGGCTGTAATGACGACTCAACTCGTCAGAAATACTACTACAATTAATATCGCGATTAGCGTCTTTATTCATCACTTTACCTTGCTTGTGTTTATTTTTATCCCAGAATTTTTTAGCGGCTCCATTTTGCCGCGGGTTGTAAAAACTGGGCAAGTTTTCGGAACCACTGTTTATGGAGACTTCAGTGACTGAAGAATTTGTTTGTGGGACTAGATTTATATTCGATTGTTTACTTTGTGTATTTTGGTTTTGCTTCATACTGTTAGCTTTTTCGATGTTGGTGGATTTTTGAGAATGAGTCGATAAATTCATGTTACTTGATGATTTGATAATGTTGCCATTAACCTGAGGGGGTGTTGATGCTGGAGGCTCCGTATTTACGGGCATTGAGTATAATTCAGGAGAAGTACAACCGAAGAATCTCTTCCAACTCAATCGAGAGTCTTGTCGCGATAAGCAGAAGTACACCACCATAAATACACCGAGAGCTGTACTAGTTGCTCCGTATAAATAACTAAATATAAGTTCTTGATAAGGTATGATAGATTTAAACGGTTTAGCGACAGCGATGGCACCGCACACCCACGCTAATATATACAAAAACAACATGGCAACAATAGCACGAAGCTGTGTGATTGGTCGACGTTCTTGGTCCATCACACTTAGAGTAGACTCGTTATCGTCTTCTTCATCATCATCATCATCCTTAACACGCTCTCTTTCAATTCTCTGACGACGCGGTGTCAGTGTCTGCACTTCTAAATTTGTGTCCGCTTGACTCGGAACTAGTTCTATTTCATTAACATGCAGTTCTTCTGTACAGTCTTCTTGTTCACTCGCGTTTCCATTAGCTCCACGAATAACACACGATATGCGTAGAAAAAATATAAGATTTAACACAACCAATAAAGTTATAGGCCCATAAAATGCACCAAGACTCGGCTCCCACGCCAAAAAACAACTGGAAAAAAAAAAGAATAAGAAAAAATAGCAATTAAAAGGTTTTCAACATCATATCTGAGAAAATATTTCAAGTTGCTGAGTGTAATTTGAGGGATTATAAATCTCTAGCAGAGTGCAATATTGTGAAAGTCGAGTCTCTAATAGGAAAATCTGTTAAACAATTGTTACAGTAGTTATCAAGATGTTATGAATTGAAAATTTTGCATCATTCTCCATCCTCTGCAGACGAATAATCCATTGCCACCTATGCATTGGGTAAAATCATGTGGATGTTTTGTTGTTTTTTTAAATCAAATTGCATTCAAGCCTGGGGAGAGGGAGAGAGAGAGAGAGAGAGAGAGAGAGATGGGGTTTAACACAAACTAGGCCATTTCGGGACTAACATATGGTTTAATTTTATTTCAATAATTCGCTTGCGCATAGGGGTCTTTAGCAGTGGCAGGAAACCGGAGGACCCGGAGAAAACCCTACTCCTTGTCACGTACAACCTGGTATTCGAAACCACGCCAGTTGACTCAATGATAGGCCTTATGATACAGCGCAAACGTGCTAACCATTCGGCCATCCAACCTGCCTTCAAGCCTGGATATTACTTATCATTAATCTTGATTTGATCTTAATTTGATTTTAAATAATTAATGAGTACAAGTTTAACATTTATTCAGCTGTGAAAAATTATATATTGTCCCAAAAATGTAGTCTCTATTAGACAGTGTTAATAATTAGTCATATGTACAATATAAAGATAAAAGTATAACTTACTAATCAATTCCTAAATAATGATTAAAATTAACTGCTGCCGTAATTCCACATATTATAATAGGCACACCCCACCCCAAGAAATAAAATCGTAAAATAGGTTTCGGGGGGAGGGGCATGTTGATCAGTTCCGGGGGTGGTTCAGGTGGTTTTTCAGCTTTGGTAAACTTTTTATACATATTGCTGTAAAATATAGTTAATATACATATAAATGAAAGTCAAAAAATATAATTTTTTAGGACTTTATTATTTTGTAAATGCATATATCAAAAAGATAAGAGGTGCTACATTGGAAGCTTGAAAAAAAAAAAAAAAAAAAATGTCTACTGAATAGACTACTACCGACGACCGACATGAATTCATGTGGACAAATTTATTTTCATCAAAACTGCTCGAAACCCTCAATGGGTTGTTCAATGTTTGACTCGAGTCACATCATACAATAAGCGCTGTAAATTAGGTGGGGAAACTGTTTTAATTTAAAGCACTGAAATGTGTACTGTCAACTCAACGACAACTGAGATGAATTCAGTCTATTAATGTTTGAGTTAAATCAAAGCACATTATAAGTATAAAAATGTAGGTAAAGAACTGTTTTAATCTAAAGCACTGAGATTTATCATCATATGATCGATGTGAAAAGTTGGGTTCACTGATGACAAAGAATTTATTTTTTATAAGTAGTATAAAAGACAGTGACTTACTTGGAAGTAATGGTTATCCAGAAGACTGCACATAATGTTAGATAATGTATACATATACCAGCTATTTGACATGCTAATTCTAGATCAGTACGATTTATACCCAGGGTAAAGGCCACGATTAATAGATGTACACTAATACATATATTTATAACAGAGTGTTTTAACTTCTTTGGTATATAGATTACTCTGAAAAATATAACAAGTTCATCAATTATTTTATTTTCTGAAAGTTCATTTAGGGTTATCAAATTTCAGCAGTATAAGAACCTGGGCAATATGCTATACATGTTTGTACATTATGATGGAAAACTGCTTAATATTTCCTCCATCAAGTTATATGCTATTTATGTATTTTAAGCATAAAAATATTTCAGTTTACGACAATTGCTGTCAAGAGAAGACACATTATCTACGTGGTAACAATTTTGTAATTTATATTTTACAAGCATGTATAGCTATTTTGATTTATTGCAAAATAGCATTACCTAAAACATGTGATATAAGTTATAATCTTAACTAAAACATGTGATGTAAGTTATAATCTTACATAAAACAAGTGATAATCTAACATAAAACATGTGATGTAAGTTATAATCTTACATAAATCATGTGATGTAAGTTATAATCTTCCCTAAAACATGTGATATATGTTATAAAACATGTGATATATGTTATAAAACATGTGATATATGTTATAAAACGTGATGTAAGTTATAATCTTACCTAAAACATGTGATGTAAGTTATAATCTAACCTAAAACATGTGATGTAAGTTATAATCTTACCTAAAACAAGTGATGTATGTTATAAAACATCTGATATAAGTTATAATCTTACCTAAAACATGTGATGTAAGTTATAATCTAACCTAAAACATGTGATGTAAGTTATAATCTTACCTAAAACAAGTGATAATCTAACATAAAACATGTGATGTAAGTTATAATCTTACCTAAAACATGTGATGTAAGTTATAATGACAACCATCATACATAACATACACAGACAACTTCCTACATAAATAACAGGTTCCATTACAAATGATTCTCTAATAATATATTCAGTATCATCCTGTAAAACATTTATCACAATTATTAAAACATAGTCCCCTGCTTTCTTCTAAAGGTGGAGGACAAAAACATATATGGATTATTGTAGCCTCTGTTTTGTTAACGAGGAAGATTAGCAATGGAAAACAGAGGTGATGGTCATACAAAAACAATCAAATATTGGCCTAGAAAAATTATATCCAAAATACAATCAAAATATGCCATCAAACAATCACATTCAAAGAGTGTAACACCTCTTAATTCAAACAGCTCATGGTAATTTTTTTTAAAAAGGATCACATAGGACTACAACAAATTCCAAATGAATTTCCAAACATAAATTAAAAGTAGAATGATATACCTATAGTAAAGTGAAAGTAGTGTAATTTACCTGTAGTAAAGTAAAAGTAGCTAGATGATAACAATATACAGTTGTTAGATTTCCTACTGTAGAAATAATATCACATCCATCACTTCTCCAATCACCTAATCCACCTGATAAAATAAATAGTATAAATGATGGTCAACATCATAATAAATACTAACTGGCGACCACAGATAGAAGCGCCTTAGAGAGCTTTGCATTTGTTTACAGAATAGACAAATTAAACCACTATATGCTGAAGATAATAAACTGTCATAATATCCCCAGTATCATTAAATAGTTAAATAAGGCTAATCATGCATTAACTCATTTAAGAATTTTTCATATTAACTTTACAGATAGTAGGAAACACTGGAAATAATAGTAAATCTTAATATTCTTGACAGATTTTGGTAAATATGAACTATTAATTCTTACCATTAGCATCAAAATCCCAGTAAGCTGCTGCCAGAGGTTTTCTAGTACGAGCAACTTCAAAATACAGAATAGCTGGTTCAGATAAATTTAATACAGGATGACCTGAAATAAAAATAAACACATGGAAACAACAAATAAATCAGGAACCATAAATTAATACAAGAAATCATATCACCTGTCCATAGATTTTGCCTCTAGCAAATTAACTCCAACTTTCAAGAAAATGAAAGAACCTTGTTTTTGTCACATTCAAACAATAAATTTCCTTGCCAGGCCCTGTGTGTCCTGCACCATTGACAAAGGAAATCAGACTAGAAAATTCTGAGGATCTTTCTTGGCCAATGCGTAAAAATACAAAGTCTGGTGTTCAATTTGGGTAAAATGTACTGTGAAATTATACCTACGACTGATCAATGACATGTTTTACATTTATATCAGTTTATAAGGTAGCAATATCAATTTATTATTCTGTTTAAATTAAATTAAAATACAAACATTGTAATTATTAAACAAACAAATGAAAAAGTTTTGGAGCAAAAATGAATTATGCAAGCTAATAAAATATTAAATGATTATTAACTGTAAAATCTGAGTGTGCTGTTAAATTTGATATAACTTACCAACAGAAACAGTTACCACATTTGATGCCACTGACCAATTCTTGTCACCAAACACTGGATCACCGCGTAGAGAAGTAGTTGATGGGAAGAGAGAACCATCACGATAAACAATGATTTGTATTTTTGGTGATTCTTCATAATACAGACCAGCATCGTTAAATAAAGTTGGAGGTAGTATGACAGACAGCTTGGAATTCTAAAAGAAAGGAGAATAAAACATATTTCAAATATCTGACTCTAGAATTTAACCTCTAATTCACTTTATTCTTTTTTACTTGTAATATCTGTGCCTTATCTGCAGGTTTGTCTTCTAAATTTCTGTTTGTTATTTTATTCAACAATTTATTTTTTTAAAGAATGACAATTCTAATGTCAAACCTGGTTTTGTGGTCAAATCCACCTGTAAAATGACACACAATGACCTCACTCTTCTTGGTATTATATATGTTTGTGAAGTGGCTGTACTATACATACACTTCCACATAAGGAAGGATGATGTGGACAGTGTATCTAGAAGAAAACTGTGATATAGTACATCAAGTTTATTTTGTACTATCAATCATTTTAACACAAAGTTATCTCACCTTCTCTGGTTTAAGAGGAATTTCTGTATCATTACTAAGACGACTGCATGCAAATGGATTGTTGGTGTTATTTTTACGTTTTTTGATGTTTCTTAACTTTCGCAGACTACATTGTATACGCGATGGATTTGCTCGTGGTTCCTGTAACACCATGATGGCAATGTTCCGTGAATATTTGGACCATTCCTTATTTGGTGGTTCAATCTCCACCATATTAGAAATATTCTGTAGAACACGAACAAACCTGAAAAGATAAATAAAAGCAGGGATTATACACTGACAAAGATAAATAAAAGCAGGGATTATACACTGACAAAGATAAATAAAAGCAGGAATTATACACTGACAAAGATAAATAAAGCAGAGACCATACACTGAGAAAGGAATATTTCAAGAACTCATTCTTTAAATCTTTAAAATTTGATAGCCCAAGAAAACCTTTCCCATGAATCATGGCAACTACTGATTAATGTCCCCTATATTCCAATTTGTCTTAAATCTTTCAATGTGTACAACAAGATCAACTGAATGAAGTAGAGCTCTGTGGTTTGAGTAATATTTGCAGGGAATTTCACTTTCAGACTCAAAAAATACAGTTAAATTCATAGTTTTAATGAGTAAAATATATTAATGGAAAGGAGATAATGCTAGAAAAAAAATAGTCATATCTTTGAGCAAAATTTCTTCCAAATCAGCTGAACTTAACAAAATAAGTCAAGAAGTCACAAGCTCTCAATCTTTTGAAGCAAATGCTCTGGAGTGAACGTATAGGACCGTGTCGTAGAGATTTTATATTTAGGAATTATCTAGATATAAAATGATAAATTACCTGGTAGAAGCTTGTTCTTGTAATTGAGCACTACGTAAAACAGAAGTTTCTAATGAACTGATACTACTCACTTTACTCACTATAATCTGAGATATCTATAAAAAAACAAATACCAATATATACGAATTTAAATTTTATGATATGAAATACAAGCTAAAAAAAACAGGCATACATGTACTAGTGCTAGATATTGCCACTAGAGTCACAATATGAGACGTACTGTGATTCAGGTGCTACGATACAATTCGTATCATGATTCATAAACCAGGTCAATATTTACCAAGAAAACAACAGGATAAATGAATAATAGATATTTTTAGTCCTGTCGATGTCGAAAAAATAAAACTCGCGATAATTTTTATCACGATGATATCATATTGAAGTACCAAAAGAATTTAAGAGTGTTTAAGTACCTATGGATAATGTGTGATGTGGATAATTAAGAGTGACAGCTTACTTACTGAAGCGACAAAAAATCATATAAAAAGAGTCGCAATACATCGATTGAGCTTTCCACGAATTATGAGAATGTGAATTGTGATACATCGATATATCATGCCAGCACTAACTGGCATACATCACGAAGTGGGCAATGAGGCAAATTTTGCCCAGACAACGGCATTTCTGCCTACTCTTTATCAACTTCCAAGAGTTCTATCACATGCACGACAACGAGTGGACATGGGTTTTTCATCCAATCTGAACGACTAGATTATTTCTTTCTGCCAGGCCATACATTCTGTACCACTGAGAAGGGGAAACGAGGCTAGAAAATCCTGATTAGAATGTCTGAATATTTATTATATTTTATCAAAACTTTAAGAACATTGTGTGTATATTTTTTTTTTATTATTAAATTTACCTCTGAACTGACAGATAAATGATCTTGTAGTTTTTCTACTATTCTTGCCAGGAAGACAACATCCATTACCCCAAAAATTCTAGGTTTGGGAATTGTGAAGATTTTCTCAAGATCGGCTAAGTAATCATAGATATCAGTAGTATTAAAATCAACCTAGAAAAAAAAAAAAAAAATAATTACATAGATAGATCCATGAATAAATTTTTCATATTCTTTTTTCAACAATATTTACATAAATCATTTTTACCAATAAATAACAAAAAACAAATACATCTGAATATAAATGTTGATTCAATTAACTCATAAAATTCTATTCTTTTTTCAATGATTTGGGTTATATATAATCTTATGTAAATTTGATTCAACCAGTATTTTATTTAGCGGATACGCTATACCAAAACAAGAAAAATGTCTTATATAAATCAGTAAAAGTTGTAGTTTCAACCAATTTTAGAAGTAAGAACATCAGGTTAATGACCTTTCAGATTTATCCATCACAAAAACCATTATGTAATTAATTTGAATATACAGTGTCTTTGCTTCACAATAACACTGTACATACACCAATGTTATAGCGACGCACACTATAGTGAGGACTTATTGTAAATGTTAACAATCGGATAAGAAATTTCTAGTAATATTAGATGAAATCTTAACTCATTGTTGAAAACAATTGGATTGAATTAGGCATCATACATTTGAGGCGTTCAAGTTATAAACAAACATTTGCAAATTGTAGTACTGATGAATTTAAATTATTTCTGCCATAAAATAATTCTTTATATTGAACTTACTGAGGCTAATCTTTCTAGTTGTCTGGTCATTTCACTCATATACGAACACTGGGATACGTCCAAATCTTCCCAATATCCAAATCTATTACACTGATATTTCGCTAACTTTGTTTTTGGTGATTTACATGGCTGACTGACCTCGATACCAGCAACAGTTTTCTCCCAAGAGTAGTTCCCCTTGTTTGTAACCTTGATGACCTCTGGACAATACACAGCCTGATTAGATATGACACTAATATTTACTCCTTGGGAAACTTTTCCTTGAGGCGTTGACACCTGACAATACCACTGTCCACTGTGCGATTTGTCCAGATTTTTGATGGCCAAAGAGTGAGTTATCCTGGTTTTGTCTGGAGTATACTGGGTATGCACGAAAATTCCAGCCGTTTTATTGGATGTGACAGGAATCGTTCCTCGCAACCATGTGATGTTAGTTCTACTATGAAGAACGGAAGCACTACACTCAAATGGAAGTTTATCTCCTTCAAATACAACCTGACTGTGACTTGGAGTAATTTCAAAATATGGAAGCTGTAAATCATGATCTGTAAAAGAAATAATTGACAATATTATCAATTACATAATTCTATTGTAAGTGGTACTTTTTGTCATATAAGTCATAACTGCAGTGAACTCGGAAATAAAAGTATAATCAAAAGCTTGATGCGTCTTTTGAATTTTTGTTAAAACATCAAATTTCTCTCGGTTTATGCCAAACAGATTTCTGCACTATCCAATAAAATGTGGAGGCTACGACTTGTTATAGTAAGCAGCACAGATCAATCAAATTTCAATTGATCATAACTTTGTAAATACTGAATTGAACCATTTTTGATTGATATTCCTATTTGTTGAGATTCAACTTTCACAATAAACATTGTAGTTTGCAAGTGATTCCTATAGCACTAAAATGATGCAAGAGAGAGAGAGAGAGAAATGGGGTTTAACGTCCACTCGACACAAACTAGGTCATTTCGGGACTAACATATGGTTAATTTTATTTCATTAATTCGCTTGCGCGTAGGGGTCTTTAGCAGTGGGAGGAAACCGGAGGACCCGGGGAAAACCCATGAGGTTGGACAGGCGACCCTACTCCTTGTCACGTACAACCGGGGATTCGAAACCACGCCAGTCGACTCAATGACAGACTTTATGATACAGCGTGCGCACGCTAACCATTCAGCCATCCAACCCGCCTCTAAAATGATGCATCCAGACTTCAAAATAGTTTGCATAAAAAGTAATCGCTAGATTTGTTTAATGAGGTCACTTATTTAAAAAATTCCACTGTTGAATTGTACACAAGTAACTGGGTAATATCGATGCACACTTAGTCTTACCACTATAACTTATGCAAGTATACAGAAGACATACATGTAGCTATACAGGCATTTGGGGACTTATCACTAAAATTGTATTGCAAGTGTAATTTTGTATTTTAATGAGAAAGTATAAAACAGCTTTGGTTTGGCTTCTTTTTAAGTTCAGAGGAAATCCATATAGTAAAACCTAATTGAGAGCAATGGCCTGCTTGTTAATTAATAATAGTTTAAGCCTATGCATTAAAACAAAATCAAGATGTACTAAAATTACCTAATTGAATACATGTTAAACCCCATTACTTCCTTTATGTCATTACTGCCAGATATTTTCAATTCATTATTAGTCATGTATTAATCATTAGAAATAGAATTTACTTACCACAGTGAAGATCCACTTTTTTTAATTTACTAAATATTCTTCCTTTCATTGCTTTTGGCAAGGCACAAACTGTTGATGATGGGATTCGCACTTGTTTACTTTTAGACCATTTTACCATCCATCGTAAATGACAATCACATCGTAGAAAATCTGATCCAAAGTCACTAAAAAAAAAAAAATTAGCAAGTACGATAAATGTAAAACTTTATTGGATTAGTTGACTTGGTGCAGACTTTTTATGTTTCTATCATTAGTTTGTTTTAAATTGTATAGTATTTTCTTGTTTTATTAGTTCAATTTGTACACTATTTTTCTTTATTTTATCGTGCACTATATTTTTTCTTGTTTTCTTATTTTATTTCAGCTCGCTTTGTGCACTATATTCTTTTTCTTTATTAATTTATTGTAAAGATAGGTTGCCAGGCAACAAAACATACCCCCACAGCAGCTAAATCGTCCCAGCGGTCGTCAAGGGTTGTCGCATATTTATTCCTTTGTACGTAATTGGGGGTCTTTACAAGACAGTTCCATACAGATCAGATTATAAATTTTGTCGTTTGAGGGTTTACAAGGTTCTACAAACTGAAAAAAGGGTCTCAACTCTGGAAGTAATCTACAGAAATTGTTGAAATTTGACAGGCTTTTTCGTTTTACTAATTTAAATAATGCATATAAATTTCATAAAGATCACATGATCACTTTTGTCATTCAAACGTTCACAATCACCATAACTCTAGAAATTATTGACGGAAATTGCTGATATTCAATAGACCTGTTTCACAAATTTAAATGATGCATATAAATTTCATACATATCTGATGATAACTATCATCATCGAGCATTATCAAGGTTAAACAAAGTGAAACAAGGACAATAACTCTAGAAGTAATTAATGTAAATTGCTGAAATTCAATAAGCTTTTTTGTTTCGCTAATTTAAATCATGCATATAAATTTCACAAAGATCGGGTGATAACTTTTTGCGTTAGAGCATTCACAAGGATCAATAAAGTGAAACAAGGGCCATAACTCTAGACGTAATAAACTGAAATGGCTGAAATTCAATAGGCTTCTCCGTTTCACTAATCTAAATAATGCATATAAATTTAACAAAGATCGAATGATAACTTTTGGCGTTGTAGCGTTCACAAGGATCAATAAAGTGAAACAAGGACCAAAACTCTAGACGTAATAAATTGAAATTGCTGAAATTCAATAGGCTTCTTCGCTTCACTAACCTAAATAATGCATATAAATTTCAGAAAGATCGGATGATAACTTTTGACATTGGAGCGTTCACAAGGTTCAATAAAGTGAAACAAGGGCCATAACTCTAGACATAATAAACGGAAATTGCTGAAATTCAATACGCTTCTTCGTTTCACCAGTTTAAATAATGCATGTAAATTTCAGAAAGATTGGACGATAACTTTGGGAGTTAGAGCGTTCACAAGGTTCAATAAAGTGAAACAAGGGCCATAACTCTAGACGTAATAAACAGAAATTGTTGAAATTCAATAGGCTTCTTCGTTTCAGTAATCTAAATAATGCATATAAATTTCAGAAAGATCGGATGATAATTTTTGGCGTTAGAGCGTTCACAAGGTTCAACAAAGTGAAACAAGGGCCATAACTCTAGACATAATAAACGGAAATTGTTAAAATTAAATAGGCTTCTTCATCTCACTAATGTAAACAACATATATCAATTTTAA
The DNA here is from genome assembly GCF_932274485.2 of Patella vulgata. Lineage (NCBI taxonomy): Eukaryota > Metazoa > Mollusca > Gastropoda > Patellidae > Patella > Patella vulgata. The sequence continues at coordinate 22,023,769 of NC_065881.2, forward strand.
AACAATTGGATGATAACTTTTGGCGTTAGAGCGTTCACAAGAAATTGTGGACGATGGACGGACGGACGGACGGACCGACAGACGGACGGACGGGGGCGACGGCAATATACGTCCACATTTCAATGTGGGCATATAAAAAGCAATGCAATTAATTAATTACTGACTTATGTTTGAATCTTTAAATATGCTTGCATATGAAGCATATTTTTTTGCATTCATTATTCATGCTTTTGTAAAGGAATTATTCCTTTAATAAAATCTGGCATACAAAGAAATTTCTCATCGGCAGTTTTATATCCATGATATAATTTTAATCCATTTATTTTCGAACGTTCATAAATTTTTTATTTGAGCAGCATAAATCCATATAATGATTGTCACATTTAATCAAACAATTTACAATGAACACTCAACAATTATTAAATTAAAAATATTTTTAGTAAAAGCTGTAAATGCGTGTCAGATTGTTGTCAGTGTATGATTATATTGATAATGATGCTGACATGATAATAATCTATTGTTGTGAACATGTAATGTCAATAATACTCACACTCTTCGTAAAGACGTTAAATCGTTAAACGTTCCTTCAGGTATGGTGTTGATTCTGTTGTCAGCTAACGATCTGTAAATAAATAAGTAAATATTAGTTTATAAAAATCTATTCAACTGTTGTTTAATTAATCAATTACATAAGATGCGAGATATAATGCAGATAAAATGCATAATCTATGTAAACAATCATGTGTGACATTGATAGATGAATTCTATGAAAGCTTCAGTTTTAAAAATTCTAGTATTCGATTCTTTAATACGAAGAGCAAACAATATTCCTAGAGCAATGATATGCATTGCATTCTATGGCTATGTAAGGGGTTTTTTTCCGACAGATAACCCTAATCTGCACACAAATAATATTTAGATTGTAAATCAACTAACAATGAAGCCTGCCAATCAGAATTAGATTTTATCCTTTAAAGTTTGTTATATGGAGCTTTAAAATCTCTTTAACACTTTACCTATATCTTTTTTCGATAAACATATATTGAGTAATTTGTGAGGGGGACAATTTTACCCAGGTAGTGACTTCCTGTCCACTCTTCTATGAATTCCAACAGCTAATTGCACTACCAATTTCGTTATTAAAAAAGTAATCAAATTAAGAATATACCTCCTAGTGTTTACATAGAAAAGAGCCTCCTTATCTAAAATAACTTCTACAATTAGGACTTGTACTCCGTTCTAAAACATAAATCAGCTGGATACAGATCGTTTGTTCACATAGTGCCTGTTTTGTATAATTTGTTGTCATGGAACATTCCATTCCAGAAAATCTCAAGTTCAAAATAAAAACCTAACTCTTTACAGTGTATTATGGTGCCTTGAATTTGTGCACATCTATAAATGTACATATTTTCTGATGATGTTTTCATATAGATATGTACATTGTTTCCAAGAGCAGGAGGACTGTACCTTACACAACAACTAAAGAAAAATCGAAAAAACCTACACAATAATGGAACGTAACCTGTAAGTTACAGAAGACAACATTTTAAATACAGAATGGGAGGTGGTCTATCTTACAAAGTGTATTGATTGTTAAAAGTTCTACTTTTTTCTAAGACATACATGTGTAACTCTTCTGACTTTTAATCATGATTAAATCTTAACCTGAGCAAACAGACTTGAAATTAATACCGTATCCAAATAAAACACCAGATGAAAGAAAATATTTACATCATTAAAAACAAATTTCATGAATTTTGAAATCCAGGGGATGATAAATGACACATGCCACGTTTCACCAATTTTAATTTAATCTCGTAAATCTTTCAAACTGATTGATCAATCTACAATAAGCCAATTAAATTCTCCCTTACAATTATTCAGTTTGCACTTGGCCCAATTGAATTACATGTTGCAAATGCACAGTTTACATTTGGCCAATTAAATTATCGATTGCAAATGGCTCATCAGTCTTAATCCCTTGACTATGAATCACTCCATAATAAGATTCAGTCCGGTTTTCTAACTCATTTTTTCTTTGTTTATTTCAAGATAAATCTTTTAACAAATACAATTTTGTTAACTGTAAATTAAGTGAAGAAAAACTGCCAAACACATTGCTTTTATATCATAACAAGAATCCCAGAGAAAAATTCCAAAAATACATCATTTAGGATTATGATTAAAAGCTCCAAAAACATTTAGAAAAACAAGATTAGGGTTTAACTTCAAACTCCTCTAGTACTGTAAGGTATAATCAAATTGGAAATCATCCAAATTTCTATGACTTAGTTAATTCAATGAATGGAAATAATTATCTGTAAAAATATATGATACTTCTCGTGTTTTACTCATTTTAAAAAAGATTTCATCTAAAAGTTACACACAAAGAATTTTTTCTTTTTTTTTCCATTAGGAAAGTTCACCTCAGATAACAATTCTATCAGTCTTTTAAAGATCCATTTAGACATTCTCTTTCTTGAGACAAACAATAAATGAAAGCATTTAATTTAGATTGTTTTCAAGATTATCTTGGGGATTTGGGGACAATTGACTCAACATATTCTTGATTAAAAAGCAATTTGTCAAACAGTTTGCATAATATAATATTAATATTTTTATCTTCCCTGGATGTATTGCGTGATAACTTAAATTTCCATAAGTGTCAGCCATAATGGCATAAAGAAAGATTTCTCCCGAAATTTGTTGTTACATTAAAAAGCCATTTATTGTTTCACAAAACAAATTTATATTTACGTGGTAATTTAAATCCTATAATCAATGTTTTACTTAATTAGAACCTCAGGTTTAAAAGTAACATATCTTACATACATTGGCATATTATGTAGTTAATCATTTTATTCATCTAGATATTCAGGTTCAACTTTTTCTGTTACATCATAATAAAGGGGTTTGCTACCACATTCTATATTTTGTATAGCAGTTGGACTGCACTGTCCATTATGGTATATTCCTGTATGATTTTGATGAAAGTAAAATACTGACTTGGGTAGAACGGATGTGTTATTTCAATTAGATGGGGCAGGCTTTATATGATTAAATTTTTATTTCCAAAAATTAACAACACATTTGTTAAATATGTTTCGGTTCATTTTTTACTAAAACAATTAACAATATGTTTCGCCTAATCTAATCATGTAAAATTTTGAACGAACACACATTGTCATTTTACAAAACTAATAAAATCCTAGTTTTAAATTTAGGTTAGTGGAAATTATCCAATCCCATACTTTATTAATATTAATGTGTTCGCCTCTTTAAGCAGAAGAGAGATTTAACCTAGATTTTATTATGACACTCATGATCAGAATAATTTTAAATTATAACTGAACATCCTCAGTGTACTGAGTGTAATTTTAATCAAAATTCTCTATAAAAAAAGAAAGATGTATTATAAAATTTGTTTTTAAGATCATGCAAATTGTACAGTTTTCTTTTTATTATTCTGTTAATGTATCAACATGAATTGGAAAAAAATTTCCTCTCTTTATATTGTTTGAAATTATGTACAAATTAACTGACATGGGTCTCGAAACTCTTGATCTATTGATATTATTTAATAAAGTGATAAATAGTGTTTCTATTAGTAGTCTTTCTCTAGTTTAAATTGTATATCTTTGCAGTTGAAATTTAATGTTATACAATATCTGAAATAAATTAAAATAATAAACAGTGAACTTACAGTTTCTCTAACTTTGGTAATCCTGTAAACATGGAACTGTTGATCGTTCCGATCTTGTTGTTGGAAAGATCTCTGAAAAATATAATTATTAAATAGATATAGGACTCATAAAGATACTGTATGTAAGGACTAGAGCTGCTGAGCATGTCCATGTAGTCAGAATTCTGGGACAATTCCATATACGGGTAGTATACTGGTAGTAAGGGAAATCTGTTGAGAAAATATCAATTCTGCACTAAACTTTGGTTCTGTGCAATAACTTTATTTCATTACTATTTATTATCTTCCAAAATGTTATTTTTATGTACAAAAATAAAACAGTATAGAACCTTTTGCACTAACTAAACACTGCTCATAATTTAGTGTGAGAATAGTGCAATAACCCTTGACACTTGTAACATTATTTAACATTCCAAGGTAATAATTATGTATTTATTTTCACTCAAAAACATTATCAAAGAATAAAGCTTTTTGGGTTTTTTTAAGTTTAAGTTAAAAAAAAAAAAAGTTATGAATTCTTTTTATGTGGGCACATGATAACATTTTGAAATGTATTACACAGTCAGTGCATAAACTCAGTTATAAATTCCTCCATACATCAAAAATATTTTCTTCACTTACTGTAAACATATGCAATAGATGAATAAGAGAGAGAGAGAGAGAGAGAGAGAGAGAGAGATGGGATTTCACACCACTCCACACAAACTAGGTCATTTCTGGACTAACATATGGTTCATTTTTATTTCCATAATTCGCTTGCGCATAAGGGTCTTTAGCAGTGGGAGGAAACCGGATAACCCGGAGAAAATCCAAAAGGGACTTGAATAATAATCATGGTACAAACCATCAATCATTTAGCTATAAGTAGTGATGAGATAGCATATGCTTACTTTCTAGAATATCTGATACCACTTCTCAGTTTATGACGGAAATGTAGATGGTTATAGCAACATATTTTTACTTGTAGTTGTACTATAGATACAACTGAAGCAATTCATCAATTTCAGAAAAATGATTCCATGGATTAAACAAAGAAATTTTGTAAGATTTGGATGTCAAATTAGTGGAAAAATTCATTTTTTTAGAGAATATCAAATTTGTTTCATCATTTTTTTTATTTTTTTTTTTTAATAAAATCACATTTATCGTACTTGGTAAACCCTGTTCCGGTTTTATAACTTTTACAAATTCCAGATATAATATGATGGGACAAACATAAGCTTGTTTTGCCTTGTATTCTCATTTCATGCATTTTAAATGAACAGGGTGCTCTGATAACACATCAGCTCAAACATCAAGGGACAGTTGAGATGAGATTAGCATCATCTTTATATCAAAAGAACAGAGAGCTGCTTTAATATTCAAATTACCAGAGCTTTCATCTTTCAAGTTATTTAGTTAAGCAGAACCAGAAATCTTAGTGTTATTTTATTCTTATTGTGTGATTTTAATCTAAGTTTAGCTATCTCATCTTCATTATACTTCACTCCTCTTGGACATTTTCCACATAGTTCATAAATCTTGAAGGGCCCCATCATTCTTTATAGAGGTACAATTTCGTCTTTTAATAAATGAACCCTTAAGTACTTGAAAAACTTTTAAGTAAGATCATACAATAGTAATACTAAAAGTACCCACCATGTCTCGATTTCTAGGAATCTTACAAACTGTTTTTAAACATTGACAAGACTTTATTTTGAGCTTAACTCTGGGTTTAGTGTTATGGGAATGATAAGCAGTAGCAACTACAAAGCATACTGTAGACTTAAGTGTTACGGGAATGATGAGAGGTAGCACACAGACTGTAGATTTAGTATTATGGGAATGATTAGAGGTAACACGCAGACTGTAGATTTATTGTCATGGGAATGATAAGAGAGATATCAATCAGACTGTAGACTTAGTGTTATGGGATTGATAAGAGATAGCAATCAGACTGTAGACATAGTGTTATGGGATTGATAAGAGATAGCAATCAGACTGTACAGTTAGTGTTATGAGAATGATAAGAGAGAGGCAGCAAACAGATTGTAGACATAGTGTTACAGGATTGATAAGAGAGATAGCAATCTGACTGTAGAGTTAGTGTTATGGGATTGATAAGAGATAGCAATCAGACTGTAGACTTAGTGTTATGGGATTGATAAGAGATATAGCAATCAGACTGTAAAGTTAGTGTTATGGGATTGATAAGAGGTAGCAAACAGACTGTAGACATAGTGTTACGTAATGGTAAAAGATAAGTAGGCTGCAGACTTGGTGTTATGGGCATGATAAGAGGTAACATGCAGAATGTCTCGATTTCGAGGAATTTTACAAGCACTGACCGGACTTTATTTTGAGCTTAACTCTGAGCTTAGTGTTATGGGAATGAAAAGAGGTAGCAAGCAGACTGTAGACATTGTTATGGGAATAATAAGAGGTACCAATCAGACAGTAGACTTTTATGAATGATAAGAGGTACCCAGCAGTTGTTTGACAAGATGTGCCAAGCAGGATGCAAACCTTTTGTTTTGGAATGAATGTGCAAGAGGTATCATGGTAAACATGTGGATCTAGTGTTTGGCAAAGATGACAGTCATCACCAGCTAGTACACTTGTACACCTAGAGTTCTGGGAAAGATAGGTGTTGCCACACTAAACTTGTAAACCACATATATATATATTGAGAATTGCGGACTTGCAGACCTTTAATTTAGAGTGTTTTAGGAAATGTAAGAAACACTCTGTACAGGCCTTACTGATTACATTCACTAATTACATGGAATACTTCCCTTTTCTTTTTTTACCTTTTACCTTTTTGCTTATTGTGACAGGTAAATCTTTATTTTTTGTAAACAAACAGATTGAAAGTAGCCAATTAGAGGAAGCTCAGACATGTAAGTTATATAGAAGATAAAGTTATATACTGTTATGTTAGATGTTTAGTCTTAGTTATAAGATACAATACAGCTGTAGCTATCATTACAACATACACCATCTGGTACCTTATCACCAGCCATGTTCTTACTCTAAACATGATACAATACACCTTTACCTGTTCACAGACTTATCACTTATACCACACCTTTAATCTCAGGTAAAAGATGTCATACTTACTTGATATTAAACAGACAAATACAATATTCGAGAGATTACATAACCTATTGCATTGCATCAAGTATTCCCTTTGCCAAGTTATATTTTCACCAAATGTTTTTGTCATGTACTGGGATGTTTCTTAAAAACTAATAGTCAATGTAGAAAAACTGCATAATAAAATACAGACAAATGTCAAAGTTAATCCACAGCTGCTATCTACATGAACTTTGTACCAAGTGCAACAGGTCCTCTCTTTGCAAGCAAATGGTATAAGGTGTTCTGGCAAGAGAAGGCACATCCTTTATGGTTTGTACCTCTTAGGCCAAAAATGGTGTATGGAGCCAACACTGCTTGAACTGTGTCCTTGATCTTTGCTAGACAGACAGTACATGTACTGTTTAATATGAGATGCATGTTCTAGACAGTCGACACCAACTTCATCTCAGACAATAATCTGAACTGTGATAATAACATGTGCAGCATCCTTGATTCATCGTCTAATATAAACCTCAAGTTATATGAAGATTTATCAAACTATTATGCCTGCTCAAAGTTGACATTTTTGTCTACTTTCCAGGTTTTCGTTTCAAGCTACTCAAGTGGTTAAGATGTCCACCCATCTGCATAGGATTTGAAGGACATAGTTTAAATATCAAACACCAAAATGTAATTCAATGCAAGCCAGATGACATAAATATTTAATTTCTTGAGAACCAAAATAAATCTCCTGAACATTTTTCTGTGAATGTTAAACATGGGGAGTGTCGGGGTCTTAGAGAACACACACGGTCAACAAATGTTATTTCATCACTCAAGGGTTTAAAGCAATTGAAAGATAACTATTCTTCTATGTTTGTACTGTAATCTACCACCTTCATTACTTCTCTGTTTTCAAACAGAATTCAGCGACTAAACAATGCAGTCATTTCTGAATCATTTGGCAGTCAATCTAGAACAATACACATCTCTTTATATAAAGTGTCTCATTCTAGAACCGATACATGGCATTCCCACTCTTACAATATATAACCACATGTAAGTCAGGACATTAATACAATTTAAACAATCATGTTACATAGCAAGCTATTTTATTTATTTTGCAATGATAAATATTGAATGAAATGAAAGGGGTTTAACATCTCCACTATACTTCATTTTTGAGGACAGGACATGGAATGAAATCTAAACTCAAGTCATTTACATGAAGAAACACAGTTTTCGTCACAATCAGAGACTAGAAACCATTTTTTTCTGAAATCTCTTCTCGGATAATAAATATCGCAGCTAAATGAGATATGTATCAGGTATAAAAGAATACATATATCTGTCTCAATGTGGATACATACATGTATACACTTTTTAATCTCATCAATTTAGTTGCGGACATACACTTCTAATTCTATATTATCAATAGCCTGTCCCATTAATACTGACATATCCATACATCTTTTAAGGGTAAACTGGAAATTAGTTTATCGCAAACACGACATAAACCTATTGCTTGTGGTCAAAGGTGTAACTGAACATTTTCTTTATGAAGGAAATTATATAAGATTGTCATATAATCAATGTGACAGTCTGTATTTTTCTAATTTCAATAAGTTGAAATGTAGGAAGAAAATTGGGAAATAATTTAACAAAGCTATTTATCTCAAAAAGGGTTATAAAATTTGGCAATATTTTTTCATGTGTCTGTATATTTCTTTTCATAAGAAAGAGATTTAGTCAATGCAGTGGAATCTGAAGCTATTTGTCCTACATGAATTTTCTTTGCACATTCAAATTGAAATAATGAAATCCTATACAACATTTATTTAAGGTAGAAAATATGTTACTTAATCCACTGATTTATACAAATTTATAGCCCGTTTTTTTCTTTTTTAAAATCAGAAACGTACGGTTCGGCGTCTTCAAAAATATTAGTGTCTACTTCTGCTGGATTGTTTATTGTGTTTTGGGGATGAAAGAGGAGGACATCTCTCAGTCAACAGAAGAGAAATAAAAGAAATATCACAATAATCCCAGATCATTCCATGAAGGAATCATTGTCTGAATTGTTAGTCAGAATCTTCATTCTTGTGATTTGTGTCTACTGAATATCTCCAGACAAAAATTCCTTTGTGAATGGGAGTGTGGTGGGAGATAGTAGAACTGTAACATGAATAATCTAACACAAATTCCATAAACAATCAAATTCAGCAAGTTGGCACCTGCAAGTTCCTGCCATTCATGTCTTCAGAATATTACCAGACAAAAAGTAAATTCTTGAAGGCATAATTTTTCATCCTGCAAGTCTATTCCTTCAGGCCAAGATGCTGCCAAAATGACGATGAAAGGGTGGGAAAGTTGAATGTAACAATATTTAATATAAAGACTGTGTTGCTGTTAATATTGATATATTGAAAGAATAAAAAGACAATATTGTTCAGGAGAATACATTATGTCATTGTATAAAAATATATTTGAACTGACACAATTCTTTATCATTACCAGTTCCGTTACTCAAATCAAAGCAACAGGTCAACTGTCTTTACTTATCATTGATGCATCGTGTACAATGCAAGAGCTAAATCTGCCTGTTGCAGGTCTTTATTTTGGCTTCAAATGTTACATAAACTATTATAATTTAGACATTTATTCACATCACAAGCCTATAATCAACTCTCTAGACTAGAAAAGGTGGCGTAGATTTCAGCGGATTGAAACATGAACATAATTTAAAATGGCGGATTGAGGCTTAGTCTCGATTAACAAGTACCACTTCTATGATCATAAACCATTTATGCCCCATTTTGTCAAAACTTCAAACAGTGATAATTTCACTCAGAACTTCAAACAGTGATAACTTCAATCAGAATAAAGTAATCTGAATGAAACTTTCAATATGTTCATTTTGCGTTATCTATTTTTGAACTATTATAGCAAGAACGACTAGCTCTTTATCTAAATCTTACAATGCATTTTTAACAAGAACAAAACATATACTTACAATTTTTTTAGATTTGAAAGACCTTGAAATGCCCCTGGTTCTAGTATGGAAATATGGTTACTGCTTACATTTCTGAAAAATATGAAATGATACTATAAGATAAGTATAAATAATTTGATATTCAAAATTTTTGCCTAAGTTTTCACTGCAACATGAATTACCCACTTACTGGAAAATTTGAAAAGGCAGCCAATTATTCTGGGTAAAATGTCAAATAATCATCAGTTGTATGAACAAATTGGATGTTTTCTTAGATTTGACAATTTACTACAGGCATCTCTTTCTAAGATACTAATGCTTCAAGTGAACATTTACACTTCAGACATATTTCAAAGGCGAGAGAAAAATGTGACATTCTGAATAAGGCAATGCTTAGTGATTCGATAATTAGTTAAATTTTAAACCCAAGACATTTACTTCCTTGGTAAAAGTGATAATGTCTCTTTAAAATTAAATTCATTACTAAAGTACAACAAAATGCCATAGCATCATTTTTTTTTTTGTTAATTGCAAAATATGGAAAAAATATTGTTGATAGCTATTATTAGCATTTTGTTGTTTTCTGAAATTAATCAATGACATTTCAAAAGAAATCAAATCAATTAAAAATAAAACAAAAAATGAAATTGTACATATATATCAAAGGGAATGACATCATTTAAAATTGGTAGAAATTAATCAAGCAAAAATTTTTATTCTCCAGTCTCTTGATAAATCAATTTTTGGTTTCATGGGGTTAAAAAATGACTAATTGTTGTAAACCACTGTGCTATTTGTGTTTGATTCAGAGGATGTATCCAGTTTCCTGATTGGTTAGATCAAATTACTTTTTCACCCTCAATGACCCCAGCATGCATACAGTATTTACAGTAAGCCTGTTCTGATGGAAACACCAGCAAACACCAGTGTATTAGTGTGAAACTGTGTGAGGGCGAATTTCAAAAGATTACATTTCCTATTGTAATAGGACATGCTGCCTATACCGTAACTCTCCTCAAATTATGTTCATCCTCCATTACCTAAAAGGACAATTCATCATAGAGTTTCTAAAATCTGTTCTAATGGATAGGAGTTCAATTCAATTCTCAAGAGCGTTATGGAAAAGGATATGATTTTTTCGTATCTGACTCCTAGTCCTAATGACCTATGGAGATATTTCTTCAGCAGAAAATGTCACCATTTTACCATAATAAAACACAACCGTATAATAATACATAATTTTACTTCTGTTTAGATAAAAGCACGCTGTTCAGTCAGACCAACTAAATGATCATGATTGTAGTCATACCAAAATAATGCATTGCCATTTATGTTAAGATTTTGCGTAATTTTCACGCCCTTTGTTCAATGTTGGCCAATTTGGTAAACTAATGAACAGGAAATGAATTTCACCTTCACTATAATGTAGCTAGTTAGTAATATTACATGGTTTCATTCTATTTCTATATCAGCTCTAAATTAAGACCCAGTCATAAATACTTTTATCATCTAAGTCAGGACAAAACACACTTTTATTGAACTTGTTCCCCATACAAGAAAGAAGAATGTGATGTCTTAAAATATTTCCAATAATTAAAGGGCATATAGCTCTATTTTTTTAAACCTTAAAACAGATGAAAATGGGTCTAAATTCTAAAGTGATTTACATTCAATTTTAAAATATTTTATTGTAATTTCTAATCGGTTCTGTTCGGTTAGTCCACTCAAAAAGTTTTTCTCTTTTTTTTGTCAGGAGCTCATATTTTCATAGTAAGATAACAACAATAATATTGAATGAAACGAACCACCATTGAATCCTAATTTGTTTTTTTAATTCCAAATGTTATGGATAATACCTAATTATAGCTATACATCCTTTAAGATAATATTCATTTACCAAAATGTACATTCCTTTCATCTAGGTCAAAAAAAGTCTTTCTATGGATGATTAGGTCTAATAAAATCTTATCTTATATTCATGGAAATATTTCTAGCATACAGAACCATAAATATCATATTCCTCTCGCATCAATCATTGACTTTTATTACCCGGATAGAATTTAAAGCCTGTGTTTTTATCATCATGTAGTAATATTTATATATAATTGACTTATTCCACCTTCATGAACAGAATAATCAGCTGGCACAAATTAAAAGTAATATTTCTCTATCTTCACTACCGATAAAATAGTGGAAATTAAAGAGATTTATAACACTTATGCACTACTGGTTTAATTTCTTCTATTTCAATATCTCCAAATGTCTTCATTACTTATCACTTGTAATGGCAGCAGGACTTTTTGACATTTTTGACACTTGGCCACGATAAGCATACTGTACTCGAAACCTGTTCCAGGCCGCAATAAAATGCAAGAAATTTCACCGTTCACAGAGAAGTTAATTTCAGTCACGGGAATGTGTTTAAGTTAATATTAACACATGCACAGAAATCTGTACAGAGAACCGTTCTGAGACCGGATAGTGTTCACACTGCGAAAATTAACTGTTCCAATACTGTGGATGGTGCCAAGCCCATTGGTCAAGATTGGCATGGTTCTCAATATGGCACGATTATGTTTGACACTTTAACCCTACAAAAAAAATCTAACGTTCTGTTCTCGACACCGTTCCTGGCACGCTTAATATTTGTAATGTAAACAGCATTTAAGATTCAAACTAAACCGTAGGGGTAAGATCAATGCAAGGCACTAGGCAACCCAATTCCTTTAAATTGAACTGGGGCTGCTATTCTAAACATATCTATCTCATCATTTATTATTCCAAAACAATCAAATCTTCAACATTTTATATATATCGTTAAATAAATGGCAACCTAATTATATCCTTATTGTCAAAGGGAATAACATTGATGTGCAGCATCACAAAAAAAAAAATATTGTACATAAGATTCGTTTTTTACCCTACATTTAGTGCTACATGATGTACATGTATATACTTAATTATCACCTAATTACATAGTATATTTCTTGAAGATAAGTCACATTTTTTCACTATGTTCCTGTCATAAAAAGTGGCAGATCACGTTTCAGTTATCTCCCTTTGATCTCAGTACAACTGATGTGAAGAGGGAATTCCTGCTATAAATAGTAACTGGGATTACCTTACCATCTGTCTGTTTATCAGATCCAATGTCTTTATCACCTGGTTTACAAAACAATACCAGTACTAGAAATACTCTACAGCAGGTCAGAAAATAGTTCAAACTTGTTCTTCTTGAATGTAATGACAAAAGCAGAATTGGCACCCAAAGAATAAGCTGACATAACTTTGTTTTCAGATATTTTGATGGAAATGTAATTATCTTCATCCCTGTCACATTCAACAGAAAGATTTTCAAATCTAGAACCAAGATTTTTACACTAAACTCAGTACTTTTATGTTTTCCAACGCTACCTTACTCTAATTTCAAATTCCATATTGTAAGATTTACAGTTTTGCTTGTTTATGGGGTATTTAGAATGGTTAGCAGTAGTTTTGATCTATATTGGAATCTCTGAATGTATTTATAATGATGTCAAGGTCTGTATTTCCTATATAGTGTGAAAGATTTATATTTATAACTAAGAGAGAATTTATAATCATAGTTAAGACAAGAGAGAGAATAACAATTAAAGCAATATATTTGTTACAATAGTAACAAAAGAATTCATTTCTTGAATAACATAATATAGTAGTATATAATTGATTGTTTGATAATATTCTGACAACAATTTTTCACATTCATTCCACTCCTATATATCAACATTAAGATCACTGAGAAGAAATGAAAACTAAAACAAAACTACCACAACAAGGGAAATAGTTTACCAGTTTTTAAGGGTTACCCCATGACATTGTCTAATATTCAATAGAAATAGATTTAATAATGTCACAATCTTTCACATTTTTGAAGTAAATTTTAACACTAAATATTATTTTTCTCTATATGTTTACAAATACAGTGATGGAGAACATTGCCAAGGCAGCAACCAAATTCCAGCTGCTTGGAGGACCTTTATCATTCAATGAGTTGCCATTTGTACATGTATGACCACAGTTTACTTCCCAACCAAAGGACAGAATACTAATCTCCATCATTCATCTTTATAGACAACAAGTAAATACAAAAACAAATTCTCATTTTTATTTTACCTACATGTAAAATCAAGTTAAAGGCTGCACACATACAAAGATGAAAAGTAACTATCTATGTCTGAAGTGACAAAGCAGCCAGTTTTTCTACTTGAAATTAACTGATAAGTATTTAAACAAAGTGGTTTACAGGGAGCAAGATGGCCATTAGATGTATTTATATATATAATATAAGAAGAAAGTGGTAGGTTTACGGGTTCTAACATCCTTCATCTAACTATACAAACATTTATATACTTTATTGATGTTAACCCACTAAAAACACAAACACAATTCATCTAACTCAGATTTATTCACTCAAATAAATGTGCACTGAAAACAGATTGAAGTGTTTCACTGAACTGTTGGTAATCTATGTACATGTATCTACCTGTATTGAGAAAAGATATTAGATGTAGAGATAGAGATAGGTACCTGTTGCTAGAAGACAATTACTACTTGATGCAATTTTTCTTTCTTTTTGTTTTTAGAAATGGGGTTTAACGTCCACTTGACACAAACTAGGTCATTTTGGGACTAACATATGGTATAATTTTATTTCAATAATTCACTTGCGCGTAGGGGTCTTTAGCAGTTGGAGGAAACCGGAGGACCCCGAGAAAACCCCAGGCCTTCACGTAAAAGGAGCGCGATCGCTCTCGCTCTCCTGGATGCGCCTGGATGTCAGTCGAGGTGCGCTTTTTATAGCTCTCCTCAATGTCTAATTTGACTCCCCTCAAAGAAAATAATCAGGAAAAATATACTCAGTATACTGGTAACGAAAAATACTGTCAATATCATATCGACAATCTACTTGCTTGTCGCCTTCGACTCTCGATCCGTACGAATTCTAGGTAGATATGAACATAATAATTGGATAATGCATTTTATGGTTTCACCGACCCGTTGTTAGTTAAATTTAAATATCCATTGAATAATCCCCAAAAGAAGACCGGATATCCCAAGAAACAGATATTAGTAATATATATTTCCGTCAAGATCTTCAATGCTTTCAGATTCCCGATAACACGTGACATGCATTGGTTGGAATTAGGTCAATAAACCAGCATTGCAAGATTTAGTTTTAAGTAGTGTTTTAGTTTTATTTAATTTTATTTTTTACACATGCTGACAGGGATTTATTCTTAAAAATATTGCCCTTTTTATTTAAGGCCATGGCATAGTCGTGCGGAATTTTATCTTATATAATGCAATTTCAATCATGGGAGTCACGTGGTCATTGTGTCGCTTGTCTTTCATCAACGAATGAATAAAAACATTGTAAGTAACGTGATAGACAAAACATTAATTTGTGTTTTAAATATGAAGAAATGTCATGGTGTCGTATCAGCTTATTTTGGCCTTAGTAGAAAAATCCTAATTTCGATCGACTGATGATATCCGTTTATCAATCAAATAAACGAAGACAGTAGTCTATTCAGGAATATTACCGACTTGAACTTGTTGAAGTCAGATATTAAAGTTAACGGGAGCTTCGAATTACTCTGTTTCTTACCGGGACCTTATTTGACCCAATTCTGGCCGTTTGGTTTCGAAATGGATTAAAATCTATGGACTTTATCACAAATGCTAACAAAGCTCTCCTCAAGAGATTCGGGAGAGCTTTCTCAGGAGAGCGATTTCCCCTTTTCCCAATTTCAGGAGAGCTTTTTTTGACTCTCCAGGAATTTATTCACGTGAAGGCCTGAAACCCATATGCGGTTGGACAGGCAACTCTACTCCTCATCAGGTACAACTGGGGAATCAAAACCACGCCTGTTGACTCAATGACAGACCTTATGATATAGTAATTTAGAAGTTTAAAATGAAAGAAGCAGGTTAGATACCATCTTGGCCTCAATGTTCATGGTTAGAAATGAGTCATGTTTAGATATCAACATATGATTACTGAGAAAAAAGATTTTAATGCGATGTTTGATCAATAGAATTCAAAAAGTAATGTGAACTTTTTAGATGACCATATTTTAATTTATGACCGATTGGTTGTAGATAATAATCAAATAAATTTTGGACCAAAACAATTTTTTGTTGTGTATGGCCTAAAAAGTCTATATCTGCCATTCTATCTGAATATTTAAGCATATTAAATTTTACAAAGTCACATATCATTGTAGGGAATTATCTACATTAAGGAATAAGAAGTATTAAATTATTAAGATTATATCTCAAGCAGAAATATTTTATCTTATCCATAAATACCTGAATTTAGTTTATCATACTATAATCATTTACAACTTTATATGATGGTAGTAGTACTAATACAACCTACGTGCCATCAGTTAATACACCGCTAGGAATCTAACCAACCCTTTTTATTACACTAAAAGCAGTAAATCTCTTATTAAATCATAAAAATTTTCTGTATTTTACAACTCTCCTTGATGAGATTTGATGTTAGTAGAAAACTGCGAGATCTACATGCAATACAAGTACAGTCTGAGCCTAACCAATTTTTCTTATTAAGTTAAAGATGGTAGAACTAAATTCATTTCCCTGTTAAAGACCAGCTGTTCAGACAATAAAAGGTTACCATGGAAACTTAAGAAAATGAGTCCAAGATGGCTGCCTTATTCTTTAGAACTTCCTGTCTGTGTAACCAAGGTGATTGGGTTTACAACAGATTAAAGAACATGTAAATTTGAAATGTGTTTTTGATTCTATGGCAAATTTTGATATCATAATTATTTTCATGTTTAACACTGCCACAGCTGGTTAAGATCAAACAACCACCAGATTTTTTTTTTTTTAAATAAAAATTTCAAAATTAAAAAGCATGGCAGTGCAAATTTATAATACCACACAGTTTGCATTAACATTATCAGTAATTTTAAAATTAAAGGTGAATACAAAAGTACAATAAAAGTGTGTGAACTCCTCATTAAATGAAATTTGCTGCCTGGTAATGGATTAAGCATACTGGTCTAATACTTGACATGTCATTTCTTTAGAATTCAATTTTAGAAGCCAGTACCATTGGTTTATTTATACTGAAAATGTGGGCGAAATATGTGACTGTGGAAAAGGCTATTATATTCAATAAGCACACTTTAACAATGACAAGCCAGTACTAAGGCCTCTTAATAAGATGTTTAGTTGCCATTAAGACGATCAAGAACAGCGACTTATCAACAGAATTGTAAAGAACTACTCCTCCTGTGTTTGTAACTATCTATAAGAATAATAATTGCTTACTTCTTCGTGTACGAAAGGCAAGACAGAGTTGGCAGTCAAGTGTTACAGAAAAGCATAAACCTCGCTGAATTTAACTCCTTTAACCAGTAACGTCTCTATTCAATTCTTTATACTAAACTTAAAGGTGTAAGTCCAGATTTCACAGAGAAGTTTATATTATATTGACAAAAATGGGTTTAAATAAACCAAACTGTAAAGACCAGGCCTATTTACCTGGCCTGAAATTTTCAGCTAAAAATGTTAATGATTGGCAAACCTTCTCAATCGGGTCATGCATCTTTAATTAGTATCAATCTTCCATTGTGTGACCCTCCCTACATGTATAAAGTTGACAATTTTGTGCCATTCTTATCTTGTGTCCTTTGATGTATTATTCTGTGAGAACAGATGACACCAACCCTACATGAAAAGTTAACAGCTGATTGTTTGTATTTATTTAAAAATTAACACAGAGCCTCAGACCTACATGTACTTAGTTTTCACAAGCGTATGAATTGCATTACTCATAAACTGAAAGTCAAAATGTCTATTGAAGATTTGTAATGGTACAGTCAAATCATATAAAACCAAAATCAATTTTTTAATAAAACAGACGAAGATCTATAAAGTGATCATAGTTTCTTCAGTATTCACTAAAATATATATATATATATATCTCAACATAAACCACTGTGGGTTTATTAACTAAAAAAATATATCTGGGATAACTACTTTAATCTTATAATTAATACACTATCCCCACTGGTACTCGATTTTCTTCTAAACAATTCTAAACAAATGACTGCTCGGTGTACTGTAACTTGAAGTTGTTATCAAGTACTGACACAGAATAAAAATCTAGACAACAGTGTCAGCATCAAGACTCTTTAAAAACCTGCCCTGGGATTATAACAATTCCACTGAAAACAGACAAGACTTCATCAAGGATGATTGAAATAGCCAGAGAATTGTTAGCATTTTTGAATAGTTTTGATAGAGTCCTTACATCCACAGCCCAAAGGGAATAGAGAATAAAATATTTTCAATAATACAATCGCCTTCATCTCTTGACATTTTCTTACTTAATAAAATCGCATTTTAGTTTCTCTAATTTTATTTCTACAAGATTGGTTACCATGGTATCAAATTAAATGTCAACAATATTTCTTTTTCTATATTGAAATTTAATGTAATTCAACATACTTGTTTAAATCAATAACTAAAATTTTCTCAATTCTCTTGGGATGATATTTTCTTAACCAAGACGAATCCACAAATTCAAGTATTTTCCAATTTCTACTGGTTTCCTTTTTTGTTCTTGAGAAAACTAATTTTTTAACTTTCACTTTATAATATCAATTCTGAGAATTCCCTCGATACTTTTCTTTCTTACCACAACCTCGACCGTGAACCAAAAACAATAAAAGATGGAGGAGAAATTTCATCTTCATCCCAAAAATGTCATAATAAAGATTTTTTGAGGATTTAATTTCAATATTTTAACACTGGACCTTTTAAGGATATAAAAAACCTCAATAAACTAATCTTTTTGGCTGACAAAACAATCTCCAGAGTGACATTTACTGGCTGCCCGAGAGGATTTGATTGACATAAAATTGGCCACTGTTACATTAAAGATGCAGTGACAATTTTTCCTCCATTAGTTTATTAACCTGTTAATAAACTTAAAGATCAATTAGTCCATGATATAAATTAGATGATCTAAACTCTGTTTCACTAAACAGTGTACATATCATGTATATTTACTTATTTAGATGATCCTTTGTATATCTGCCAGCGAAGTACTATTTGTTTATTGGAAGAACATGGAGAGAATAGACTTTAAACAAAACTGTCATTAACATGTCTAGAAATAATAAGGCATCTGTCACAGACATTGTCAGACAAAAATAAAATTCAGGCTTTGTTAGCCACAAACCCTCTGGTGCCTGGCACTTATTTGTCTTTTTGTCTGTGTTTTATTGATATTATTAATATCCAACAAAAAGTTCAAAATGCCAGTTACTAGCTCATTCTTTCCAGACTTCATCATGAATTAATAAAGCATAAAATCATCTTCATCCTATTCCAATAAATTTATTTTTTTGAAATCTCACTTTATCAATGAGAAGCTTAGAGCATGTTTCTATCTCCCTTTAATCACCTATTCTCTTTTCTACTGGTAGGGACATATCAAATAAGAGTGAAATACGGAGTGGCACATTGACAGGTTGGATATAAAAACAGACCAGACCAGTAATCCTGACATTTTTAATACTTATAAAACTAATCCTAGCATTACACTTTAATTTTGGCATTTTTGTCCAATGTCTTTTACACATTGATTCCTTGGTTTTATTTAATGTTTCTGCCTCGAGTCCTAATTTAAAGGAACAAATCCCAAATTTCTTAAGATAATGTTGATAAAGGTTGGGTTTAAATAATATGAAACATAAGCTGAAATACATGTATAGAAAGTAATAAACCCACCAGCAGTAGAGTCATCCATGCTGGTCCTAACATCATTTGTCAACTTCTACCAAAGAGCAAGTTTTAAATATGGTATCCCTTTTGAATTTTGTCGCAAAATTGGGAAAGGAAAGATATATCTGTGAAACATATTAAAAAATTACGATCACTAAAATAAATGAGAGATTTCCCCTAAAAAATAAAGTTATAAATCTATTGTAAATCAGTTCAAACATAACATGTTTCAAATGATGATACAAGGACAGAAATACAAATTTTGAACGGGGCGGTGTGTGGTGGAAGCTCAATATGTAATATGCGAAATCTATTCCAGCAGTGAATCCTACTCATGATTGTCACGATCAATAGAGAACATGAACAATAAGGAAATGCTATGCAAAGAAATATTCATTGTTGAATCATCTTTTGATGATAGGTTGTCTTAATATACAAGTCACAATTCTATGGAATACAATTACTGCTTAATACTGAGCGATGTAATGATGACTAGAGAACCCTTGTCAAATCGTCGCTCAGTAATAAGCAGTAATTGTATTCCATAGAAATGTGGCCTGTATATTCCAGTTCAATTACTAATTGTCATTAAAACAAGGTTGTCCTAATGACTGCACTAAATAAGAAATCTCTAGCTTTCTCTCGACTAGCTGCCAGCACCTTTGACAAGTTTATGACAGTGTATTTATATGTCAGTGTCAGAAGTTAAATATAATAATGACAATGACAGTACTAAGAAAGAGTTTGTGATACATATATTTGCATCTTCGATCTAAAAGAAAACTTTAATTACTTGGCCTTACAATGTCCATGTTTTGTCCCCTGTGTTTACCATGGATTTTTCTTGGCCACAATTAGAATGCCATGGTAGTTTCTGTGACATCCACTGTGCAGTTCGTGCAGTCATTACACTTAGACTGAATATTTGATAAATACCGCTATTAAATAATGTTATAAAGTTGTGGGTGTGGAAACAGGTCAGTAGAATATAATCAATATGACAATATAACTCATTGATCATCATCTAATATACAGCACTAGATTTTTATACTAACACTTGCTATAAACTGCTGGCAAAATATCCATTTTCAGTTATACACAGTTCTCAGAGGTATAATAATATGCGGTAGTATCTAATATTTATTGCCATATATGTTGCACTGACTGAGTAGAATTTTGGAAGTGCAGCTCTACTGTCTTTTTCTCTAGGAATCTTTATGGCATGCACAGGTTTATGTATTGTATGCTATATATTATCGGAAGATTTTCAGAACATTTCTTCAAATGTTTACACCCCAGTACCCTCCCTAACCCTAATTATGCTGATGAAGCTCAATATCTGGTAGTCCAGATGAGTGTAAAATAAATCCCTAGGTCATTTTGGGACTAATAATATATGGTTCAGTTTTATATCAACAATTTCCTTGCATGTAGGTGTCTTTAGCAGCAGGAGAAGGAAACCAGAGGACCCTGAGAAAACCAATGAGGTGAAGTGCACTTTTTTTCGCAACTTAATGAGCTCTTGTACTTAAAAAGCGGTAATAACATATTTCTCCTGAAAATATCATGACCTTTTGTTTATTGTTAGAAAAACAGCAAAAACATATTTCAAGATTTTTGTGATAAATGTCAATGTCTAGAACTTCCCGCTGGAAAACTAAAGAAGGTTTTTAGATTTCAACTTTGTATCACAGGAAGGAAAGAAACAAGGTACTTTCTAATGGTTTGTGCTATATGAAGCCAGAAGATTCCAAATTGATATTTATTCTGGATAACAGTGTCTATTTGTAAATGTCAACTGGTTAATAGTGGCTAGTAAAACTATATCCAAGAGATTAGGAGATACGTCTCGCTACGTACCAAATCTACTTTGCTACTTTCTTTTTCTGAAGAGCTTCTCAATGTCAAATACTTCAAATCTTAACTAGATCGAATGGAAAATCAATCATGGTTTATAAAGGGAGATTACTGGGATTTAAATTAATGGATAATGATAACCACTTGGGTTAGATTACCTTTCATTCTAAATCCATTGAATAATAATAATATTAAAAGAAAGTACATCATTTTCATGACAAATTGTACAAGTTGAATCTAGGAGAACATAAACATTCTATCATTCACTAAAATTTAAGCTTAAAAACATTTCATAAATCACAAATTATGAAACCAGTCGACAAGGATGACAAGAAACAAATCAGGTTTATTACAAAGGTAGCCACAGTGGGCTTTTTTGACATCCAAATGTAATTATCATAAATCCCATCAATCTACTCCTAAATAAGCTAGAGAGATAAACCCTGATTTAACTGGTGAAAAGAAATACATTCAAATTCATCGTAGTAACTAACAAGACAAAAAAGAAACTGTTTAATTTGTCGTCAGTGGTACATGCCAACAACTATAAATGAAAATTTTCAATTTAAAATCCAATAATTCAAGCCGTTTGGTCATAGACCAATAAAACAAGGCTACATCACGAAGCTGTGAGCTTTAACAAATGGATTCCTGAGGCTTTAAAACTCATCTAGAAAATGAAGGAAATAAATTTGGATTACACTCAAGTCAGATCTTTCGTATTTAATTCATTTAGCGTTAGAACATACAAAACCCCTTCTGACAATTAATCCAATATTTGTGGCTACATACTTTTACGATTTCATCTAATGAATCGTAAATTTAATAATAAATTTTGTCTGTTTGGTGTTTGTTAACATTCTTGTCTTGTGGTTGAACTAATCTAAAGACGAGAAAATTATGACTCACTTCTGCTGATATTTTCACACTTTCAAAAGTGTGGTCTCTCTAATTTTTCTTCAAAAAACAACTTTTGCCAATGAGAATTTCGAGTTGCACATGCTACCACTAGCATAATACAATTTATACAATTCAAGCAGAACTATTTGTCACGTTATGAAGAAAATCGTAGTAGCTGACACAAACTTGACAAAATTATTGACAACTTACTCTCTAATACACTCAACAAGCTCTCCAGATTCCAGATTGATGAATGATTTTCATGCATTACTCAGACATCTTACAGCATCTCATTCACAGAAAAAAATATAGGCTTACTAGAACTAGCAGGGAGGCAATTATTTAGGACATCAGTAACTTTATTCAGTATAAATTCCAGTAATAAAACAAAATTTCAGTTAGCATTTTATACATGTAGGGAAACAATTATGTTGAATTCTTTTTGTATTTTGCTGTTAGTATTCTCAGTTTGTTCCATTTTTAATGAATCTTAAAAGTAGCTTTGATCAACAGTGACCAAGAAGACTGCATTTATACACGGAAACATACAGTACATGCAGCTTTCTCACAATTATGCTTAGATTATTTGAAAAGCATTGAAAATGCAAACCAATAGAACTGGAAACAAAACAATAGAGTATGAATTTTGCATCATTGAAAATCATGAAGATTTTTAGGTTTCCGCTCTTTTCTAATTTCTCCATAGAATGTAAGATATTTGTAAGAAAACTATCTTTGTGTATCATTACAATTTTGGCTCATTGTAATGGTATAAGGTGGCTAAGTGGGTAAGGCGCTGGCTCGCTAGTCTGGGAGTCGGGTGTTCAATCCCTGCATTGGCCGAGAAAGTTCAACCAGATTTTCCTGCGTGGTTCCACCATATCAGTGATGCAGGACGAAGGAACTGACAAGGACAGCTGTCTAGATGTTCGGATGGGATGAAAAACCGAGGTCCCATGTACACATTAGCGTGCATGTAAATGATCCCTTGAAGTTGGTATTCAATATAACAGTAGGACGTAGTGCCGCTGTCGGGGCAAAATTTCCCTCATAGCACACTGTATGGTGTATGGAGAACAGTAGGACGTTAAATCCCATTTCATTTCATTTCATTTCGTAATGATATAAATATTGACTACCTACAAAAGGGCAAAACGCTACCTTATCAGGTTTTGGAATAGTTTCCCCCCTCCCCCCTCCTAAACAGAAGGTTGCCCAGTAGTATAAACTGACACTGGAATTCATTTTGGCTTTGTTATAATTCAGCCTCTTAGTTGCTAATTCGTCTACTCATCAATCAACAGTTCCTTTTGATTTGTTAATTAATTTATTTATTCAACTGGCAATTCATCAATTAACCAGTTTCAGAAATTTCTGCATCCAGATTCATTCATTACGTCCGAGACCTGAAAACATGGCAAGTCACTAAAGAAAACCAAATGTAATTTATATGTTAATAATGAACCTTTGACCATCAAACAAACCTTAAAATATAACAAATACCCAATACCTGCTGCTACAATAGAATACATTAATCGGCCAATCAAACGATTCCTGTATATAAATCAGCTAATCAGTGACTGTTTTACATACAAATGAGCAACACCGGTATTATGGTATTATCAATTAGTTAATTGTTTGTATATGAAAGGACCAAATGCCTTGCATTCGTTAATTTTATCACATTTTTGATATTTTCTATATATCATAAATGGTAATAATATAGCATGTGTTCACCATTGCAGACTAGTTAGGATCTATCTCAGATGCAATATTTCTAGAACCACTGTATTGAGGGCACCATACAATTAATTTATTCAATATTTCTACATTTTGGACTGACATTCCTTTTTAGAGATTCAACTTTTACCATACTGTAGTTTGCAAGGGATTTAAAATCCCTCAAAAGCAGATCAGCGGCTTCAAATGTGGGTGTATACTATAAAAAGTAATTCACTCTTGCTTCGATTACTCCAAGTACTAACATGGCAATAAGCCATACTTAAGCCGAGCAAAAGAAGGCATCATTACCCATTTTCTACAGATGTAATTGATTATAATCAGACAAGGTTATTCTTGATCTATGCTTGATGACGTACCAAAATGGCCACCAACTATATCTTATTCCACTCTGACTGAAGAAAAGACGGCATCTTTATTCCAAGACTTACAAACATAATTAAAAGGTATCCAGTCTCTTAACGTAGTTACATCTACACAACTTCAAAGCTACCTTTCAGTTCAGTTCTGACTGGTATTAATGAGAGTAAAATTAGAAGTGTCTGGTTGCTCCAGGCTAACTAAATTACCTTTACCAGTCTTTCAGAATAGTACATTTAATGCATAGGCAATCAGTTGATAAATGTAGATTTAAAGAAAGCTGTTGAAGTAGAAGAACCCATATACTAGGATCATTATTAAAGCACGAACATCATGCCAAAATGAAGCGGGTGTAATCACTAGTATGAAATGAAATGAAATGAAATGAAATGGGGTTTAACGTCTTACTGTTCTGCTCCTATACTGGGCTAATGAAGACATACGCATACGCCATACAGTGTGCTATGAGGGAAATTTTGCCCAGGCAACTCTTATATCGAATTCCAACTGCCAGGGGATCTTTAACGTGCATTCCAATTTATACACGGGACCTCGGTTTTTCGTATCATCCGAAGGACTAGACAGGTCAGGCCCCCTGTCCTGCATCACTGACAAGGTGAACCATGCCGGAAACTCTGGATGCACTTTCTCGGATAATGCAGGGATCGAACACACAATCTCCAAGCTTGCGAGCCAGCGTCTTACCCACTGTGATCCCCAGGAATAACACTGGAAGTTATAACTGAATATTGTTGAAGATCGACAGGTTTCTTCCTTTCATTCAGATAAACAACCAATATATATTTCAAAAAGATCGGATCAACATTTTTCAGTCCATAAACTGGCTTAAAGTTCTAACAAAATTACTTAAAGGTACATTATGTAAGATTAGATAAAGAGCTGGCTGTTCTTGCTATAATAGTTCAAAAATAGATAATGCAAAATGAACATATTGAAAATTTCATTCATATAACTTTATTCTGAGCAAGGAAAAGGAATGTTTGACAAGATGTGTGCACTAATTGTAACCACCGCACTGGTTGTTCAAAGCTTAGCCTCGCTTCAACATCAGTATATGGCTGAACTGTTCTAGTCTACTTAAAGTTGGATCTATCTGATGGAATCATGACTTGTGTATACTCTTGTCATGTTAATAAATATCTAATTAATAGTTTATATAACACTTAAGGCTTAAAGAAAGACCTGCAATTAGTGCAATAGGAAGATTTAGCTCTAGCATAATGTATGTTTAACAAAGGGGAATAATATTTTGAAAAAACATCTTGCTGATCTGAGGTAAACAAAATATTTCAAGTATTGAGAGAATTTTGATGTAAAACCTCTGATAGAGCACCAACACCAGAAGAGTGTTGTTATTAGCACTGCACCTGTGCTTGTTTCAATAACCAACAGAATTTATTTACAGATATAAACCGATACACGATGTCATTAATAATATGATATACATAAAATATGATGTAATTGACACCAGAAATACACCTGTGCTGTATATTACCTGGATATTACTTACATAAATAAACATATTGATAAATAATACATGTAGTTCTTCAAGACAAGATGTAACAAAAATCAGCAATTATATACATGTATGGTCCTGTGGTTGTACAGTTACGCCAGTGCCCAGAAATCAAAACGAAACCAACAAAGCATGTGTATAGCTAAAACTGTCTTGGAAACAAACATGATGTCAAAAGATTAATAGACAGAGGTTAAAAGTTGCAGGAACTTGCTAAAACGCTGATCCATAAGATGTGTTTGTTTTTAGTTACAATTGGAGGTCTTTTATTTATCCTTGTAATTTTTTTTTCTCATCCCATATTTCAACCTAAGACATTCAAGGGCGATTAGTTTTATTTATTTAGTCCTTGGCCAAAAACAATTTTTGATTTAATTCATTACTGAAAGGGATGTGAAACCAGATAAATGTTATTAACGGCTTACTATCCCTTTAACTAGCAATTATCATTTTCACAACACAAAAAGAATGCTAAATTTAGATTGGTTTCCTTTTTAAGACATGTTGATCAATTCCAGACATATTCCAAATTAAAAATGTGGGTGTTTAAAAAGAATTTGTAACGTTTTAGATATCTTTTCTTCCACCTGATAA
The DNA here is from genome assembly GCF_932274485.2 of Patella vulgata. NCBI lineage: Eukaryota > Metazoa > Mollusca > Gastropoda > Patellidae > Patella > Patella vulgata. The sequence continues at coordinate 22,050,319 of NC_065881.2, forward strand.
TACCACATCTAAGATGTTTAAAATCTATTGATGTTTGTCTTACATTAATTTATTATCATAGACTAAAACAGTAGATTTCCAGAGTTCAAAGATGTTAAAAAAAGCTTCTTACATTTCTGTTTTATCTAATTTTTACATCCCTATCAAAGTTTTTAATACTCTTAGTAGAAGTTAAGATATCAACAACATATATACCCTGTGCCCTGAAAACATTTTGAACTACTCTTCTTTGAATTCAAATTGCCAAAATATCTTTAATGTTCATTAGACTTTGGTTTCTCTTTCACTCTATACCCACTGATATGTAATCCTGCCTACCCGTGACAAAAGACAACCCTATATATAAAGGCCTATACCCTTTCCTTTTTGAGGACAGGTTCATTCTCACATTGGAGAGAGAGAGAAATAATTTCAGTAATTTGCTTGTTTGCAGGAGTCTTGTTCAGACAATCTGATTAAAACACAGATCCAATTTCATTTCGTTTTTATAGTTCAAAATTTCGATTTTACTTGTCTTTACTACACTTGGATCTGGAAGTGTTGTTATTTAACTTGTGTTCTGCTTGAAATGAGGGGTCAGCCAATCACCTTTTTTCGCGCCGAACTGTGGGTAGACATTAGTGGCAATAGAAAACAAAACAAAGCAAAAGTAGATAAAAAATAAATGGCAGTCGCTAATTGGTTAATGAAATGACTGACGTAATCAGGTCAAATGTCGCTTGCTTGGTACCTGACATCATAAACGTGAACTCCCACTATAACTTGTTAGATCTACATGTAGTGTAGGCCATCGAAAGTATAAAAAACGAAACGCAATATAGATCTATATTTAAATTAGATTGTTGTTCAGATTGATAACCACAACATTTTTAAAGATGCATTATAGCTAAATCTGCCTAATAATGCAGATCTTTCATTTGGCCTCAGATAAATCATTATAATTAAAGAGTTATTCACATGCCAAGACCATAACCAACTCTTTAGACCACAGGATGTTTTGATTTTCAGACTTAAACAGGATTTTCAGTTAATAATTTAATTTAAAAGTGGATATTCAAGACTTTGTTTATTACTGTAACAATGGCAGCAATGACAATCGAGACTACACTGTTCTCCAAGTGGTGGGGATCACGTGGCTAAGTGGGTAAGACGCTTGCTCGCTAGCCTGGAGGTCGGGTGTTCGATCCCTGCACTCGCCGAGAAAGTTCATCCAGATTTTCCGGCGTGGTTCCCCCTTGTCAGTGATGCAGGACGGAGGGCCTGACAAGGACAGCTCTCTAGTCCTTCGGATGATACGAAAAACCGAGGTCCCGTGTATACATTGGAATTCACGTAAAAGATCCCTTGGCAGTTGGAATTCAATATAAGAGTAGGCGATAGTGCCGCTGCCCAGGCAAAATTTCCCTCATAGCACACTGTATGGCGTATGCCCGTCTTCATTAGCCCAGCATAGGAGCAGAACAGTAGGACGTTAAACCCCATTTCATTTCATTTCTCCAAGTGGCCATAACTTCGCTCAGAATCAGAATGAAGTAATTTGACTGAAATTTTCAATATATTCCCTTTTCATTATCTATTTTTTAACTATTAAAGTGAGAACTGTCAGTTCTTTATCTAAATCTTACATAATGCATCTTTAAGTGTATTAAAGTAGTCGTGCATATTTAAAATACAGACTGATAAACTTAGATGAAATTACATGTAGTTTAAATGCAGATCAATCATTGGCGACATTAGCTTAAATCATCCAAAAAGGAATGTATCTTAGACCATAAATATATTTCCACATCTTAAATTTTATAGTAAATAAATATAGATAAAATCACTGGTTTGGTTATCAATCAATTCTGAAAAATGATAGTTTTATCGTATACTTCTATCCAAATGATTACCATATGATTATGATTCTATATGGCACCAAGAGAGTTAAGCATTTACATTACAGAAGAATATATTTTCACCGAGTTTGAGAAGTTATTCATAGCATATATATTGAAGAAAATATCAGACAGTTTTCAAAGAATGAAAATTGCCTCCAATCTTAGTAAAATAATGATTGATTTCCCACTCATTCAACAGATAAGACATAAAAACAGGGGCTGTCAGTAGCACAGAATATAAGAACATAGTTTATCATTTGACCCCAGAAGGTCAACAAATAACTACTTGATTTATTTAACGGGTAACCATAGTAACTTTTGACCACTGGCTAGTGAATGAATTGACCAGTCTATTTGTATGGAGCCTTCAGACTTAAAACCAATTTTAGTTTCTACAAATGTGAATGTAGTTCAGAAAGTTCTTCAACTAGCCTTATATATTTAAGAGTGGTGGATTGTCATATTTTTGATCTTATACACAATTCTCAAATCAAAACTTTTCTTGAGCGTATCTAACAAAGATCTTGGTAAAGTAATGATGCCTGTGTAAGGGTGAATGAATACCATGTCAATGTCAATCTGTGTAACAATTTGGTTTTCCATTTTTCAGAAGACTGTATGCAAAAAAGCGACCTTCCATTGCATTTCAACAATAAAATTACCAATAAACAAATTAACCTATTGTGATCAGGTCTTATTTTTACTTCAGTCAACAATATGATTCAGCCCTAGAAGGAATTGGCTCATGAATGAAAGAACAAGTTAATCAGCTGTAACACAGTAGTTTATATTCATTAGTCTTCTCAACCCTCAATTTGTTATTTTCATAAAACATCATGAATAAATACATTACAAATAGAAGTACACATACTTGTGACTTCTACTTCAAACGAATAGATGGATGGAAAGATGGATTAATAAATTGATACAATTCTACACCAAATATTGATGGGAGAATAGATGGATTGGTAGATAAATACTATAGACAAATCTCTACATACTGATCAATGATTTAAGAATGAAAGAATGAATAAATGAATGAATACAAAATAAATATAAATGGATGGAAAAATCAATTAATGAATAAATACAAAGAATACAGACCAATAAAAAAAATAATAGTGAAAGAAAAAAAGACTTAAGGCAGAAGAAATGGCAGGATGGATGAATGAATATAAATTAAGGTACAGATAAGCAATTCTAAAAATAAATGGGCAAATAATAATACTGGTAATAGAAGCGAAAGGGTTTGATCAATAAAACAATAGTGATTCATATAAAAAAGTTGCCAAATGATTCAAACCCACTTGATCTAGATAGATATATTTATGCTCCGAGGAGACATTTTATCACAAAACCAGCTAAATTGATCTGCTAAGACAAGTTACAACCAAAATGCACACTGTCATTCTTGATCATCGCATTTGCTATAGAATGCTACGAAAACAAAAGCCATGACTGTGTGATTTATATCAATATCGCAAGATCAAACTCAACACCGCCTACCAAATTCATTCATTTTGTACAGTTACATCCACAATCATAAACATGGGAGCAATAAGTAGCCATTTTTATTTTTCCACATCAAAATCCCTGTGGGTTTTACAACGATTAAGTCTGTGCAAGTTGAATGTTAGTCGACAGACTTGTAAATTCATCGGGTGTAATAAAACCTTTTGAAGTTTGTTGTTTTCTCCCTTGAAAATCAATACACCATCACAGCATAGATTTCATAGTCGTTTACATGGCAGTAAAATTGTTAAAAAAAACATAAAAAAAAAATCTTCTTAGGAAAGCAGTTAAGGTGTCGGAAATCAATAAAGTTCGTTAATTGAGGCTCTTCCTTGTAATTATATAAGCTATTATATCTATCACCGTCACACATCAAAATATCACTTTTATTACATAGTTTTTACATTATTCTCCTTTGTCAAAAAAACATTTCCATTTTTAAACATATAAAAAAAACAGCCTCAAGTCATTATTTGTAAGTGAAAGTGACATCCAGATAAAACTATTACAGAACATATTAGATATCGAATATGAGAAAGTTTTTTTTGATTAAACTTGAAATAAGATAGGTAATTTGGTTTTGTTAGCTTTAAGCTATCACAGATTATAATACTTTAATAGCTTGTGCACGAATTGTTTAATATGTATGTAAATACTTCCAGACACATTTTCAATGATCATAATGGATATGAAAATAATTTGACGATGCTAAGGATGAAGGATAATTAAGAAATGTAAGGGATGATGGTGGTTATTGGTGATAAATAAAAGATAACAATTATTAGTGATAAATATCATCATTACTGATGATGATGATGATATCTAATGATGATGATAGGGAAAGGATGATAATATTGACAATTAGGAGGATGAAAATTAGATTTGCAAGGACCATGCTGATAATTAAGAGGATGACAATGCTGATAAAATGTGACAGTTAAGGATGATGATAAAATAGATGATGGGGATGATAAATAGTATGATATGATGAAGATGATGATGAAGAGTAAAGGATACAGAAATGAGGCAGATTTATATTCATGAAAAACAATAATTAGAGTGTTTAAATGATTTTCTAAGTGATTCATCATGTTTTCTATCAAGTGAAAGCTTTTTTTAGGTTTAGAAATGATATTGCTTCATTTTAGTTACACTTATACCAATATATTACTAATTTATCTTTCTTCATTTCGACTTCTAATACAATTTCTTATTTTAAATGAGAATATCATGAGGGAATTAGATAAGAAAACCAGACAACAAACTCATGTATCTACAGTATTTCAATTATAGAGAGCTTGGTATTAAGGTACATGTGTAGGCTATTTAATAAACTATTTGGCTAAAAATAAACTATAAGCTTACTCCTCGGTTAGTACATGTACCATAGTAGGGCTGCACTGATATGGAATTTGGAACTTCAATGTGTAGCGCATAATTCTGAATGATTACGATAATGAATTTTAATTACAAGATCTTATATCCTCTAAAAGGTGCCCTAAACTCTGATCAGTGTTCAACCATTTTATTTACTGGTACGTAGATCAAATGAATGTGATGACCCTTGATATTTAGAATTAGCATAGATTAATGGATTAATCTAACAGGTCAGTGTCAAAGAGGAAAACACATAATGTCAAAGGTCAATTGAACATGCCACAGTAAAGATCAGGACAATTAAACCTTTAACCTGTAGAATTACAACTATAAAGGAATGGTGCAATTCACTCTTGTCTGAAACAAATTGCCTAGCTTAAAACATGATCCTTGGCACAGAAAAAATTTAGAATCCTTCTCTAGATTATTGAATTTCAGAATTGTCAGTCATAAGTGTACATCCTATAAAAGGTCAATAATACATTGCCAGTGAAACTCATGTTAAACTGTCATTAAAAATAGGGGGATTGTGTGGTCGGGTAGTCTAATATGTGCACTGTTGTCAAGTCAACGGGTGTTGTTTCGCTCCCACTGCCAAAGATCCCTACACACAAACGATTTATTGGAAAAAAATTGTACCATGTTATTTACGAAATGACCTAGTTTGTGTCTAGTGGACATTATACCCTATTTACATGTATTTTTCTCTCATTAAAAAAAATCAATTTGCCCCTCACATCTATTCTACACAGAAACTTTAATACATGTATACTCAGCTTTATAAAACAAATTTTCCTACAGGAGGCAAATCTTTAACTCAATATCATCCACAGACTTTGACATAGCAAACACGACTTATTGGTCAATTCAAACCAACATTGATGTTGTTATCTCACCGCGAAAAGGTGGGCTTCTGGTATCCAATATTAAAGATACAATGAAAATTTTGAAATTGGCACACGAATTGCAAGCTAGAATGCTTTCGAGCAACATTTGTAAATGAAGCGACTCGACGAAGGAGGCTAAACACATTCCAGAAGAGAATACTACTGGTGTAGACTGGTACATGTATAACCAGACGCCAAAGACTGCCATTCAGTTTGGACTCACATATTTCGCCAAACATAACTGATTTGAAATTACAGTAAAAATAGAAACGATTAAATGTAAATAAGTTTATATACATTCATATTACATTATTATACACGTTGCAACCCATTTGTGTCCATTTCTAGGTTTCAAAGAATACAGATTTCGATCCTTTAAGATTAGATAAAGAATAAAGAGCAGGCAGTTCTCTCTATAACAGCTATTGAAACGAGAATATGCTGAAAATTTCAGTCAATTTTAGGCTAGCCTAGACCCGATCATCATTACTACCGTTGTTACGATAATAAACAAAATATCGATTATCTATTTTTACGGTTAATTCATCCACAACAAAACGTATTCAAATCCACTAAATAAAGTTAATTAATGCCTAATCAATAATTTAGATAACATTTCAGGCCTAAAGAAAGACCTGCAATAAGCAGATTTAGCTCTTGCATAATGTATGTTTAATGCTAGTTATCTTAAAATCATCTAGCTACATGTACATGTATGTAAAGGTTTCACATCAGTCTAGATAAAAAATTTCACAACCAACACCTAAAGATGTCTATCATTTATGAAAACCTTCATGTGTGTTAAATATGTGTGATTCTTTTTCAAAAAGGTTACAGAATACGCAACCCTTTAATATAATACCCTAAATAAATAAATATATCTATTATATTAGAACCTTTAGAAAATATATTAACCAAATCTCTAATGTTTCCATAACAATGGGAAAGGGTCTTTACTCTCTGGTGCTAAACGGCAGGACTTTTTACGCGCGAGTAACTTTCTTTATATAGGTATCTCAAATAGTTCTTTGTTAATAGCAATAGATTTTATCAGTTTCTCTAATAACTTATTCATTTGAATCAGACGATTGTCCATCCTTTACTTGATTATACCCTACAGCTCAGACAGCGCGTTTCCTATCATCAGCAAGAATAAGCGTCAAGGAGGTGAAAATAAACTGACCAGTAATTTGATGAACATTTCTGGAATTTCTCAAAATAAAAACAGTCTTGCTCATATAAAAATATCTATAATTTACATATGTATACCAGTCTAGTGTTGGGCAATATTAGGGTTTCTCTTTGATAAAAACATGATATAAAAAATATTCATAGTTATGGACCTTTATTTTCAATATTTTCAATACTATACATGCTCTTTTCATTCCTAGTTAAATGCTATTTGTAATGAGATTTTTTATAATGGTAGTGAAAAGTATGATGTGTATTTTGACAAGTATATTATACATTTCGATGAATATATCATACATTGCGTTTTTCTGACAAAATGGTCCTACCTTGGCATATAAAATAAAGCCAAGTTGTATCGTAATCAATGAAATCAAGTACATGTAACTGATTATTTGCTTATAGAAACAGATAAGTTCAGAAAAAAAAAATCATGATATAAAGTTATATTGTGATATAATTGTTCAAATATCACAAAAAATATCCTAAACATCTCATATCGCACACCACTATTTCATTTATATACTGGTACAATGTATTATTATATGGTACCATTTATATATTTTCTCCATCAGTTTCCAATTAACTGTCTCTAGATGTAATGAGCTTCAACTAGTACACGTTTATATCCTAGTGGGAGAAATCATGGATCTCTCTGGCTGACATAAACTCTAGTTACGCTACTGTATCCTTTTATTGTAGATCAATGCATGAGGCTGTATTGCCTATTCAGTCTGAAATGTTCTGACTGGAAAAATCATATTTACATACAGTATATCTACAACTTTTCTGAAAGATCCATAAGCACATTGAACTAAGAAGAGATAGCTGGATTGTCCTTTCGTAACAAAATCTCTATATATTTTTTGTTATCAATCGCCTCAAGTGTCTTTCTCTTTTTTTCAGATTTTTCTGAATGGAATTGCCAGGTTAGAAATGTCAGAATAAATTACAAAAAGATTGACTCTCTTATATACATGTAAGTAGCTGTTTATTCATGCCAAGCCCTAGATGATGAAAGGAATCAAATTGCCTTGATTGAACTATTGATAGATCATAAAACCAAACAAGGGCTAGTTTTTCTGACTCTAGAGAGTCTAGCCCAGACTGATATATGTGATAACATATCAGAGGCTGATCACGTTAAAGTTATTCAGACTGAAGACTGAACATGAGATAGGCTAACAGATATAAAGATTGGTATAAACATAAGTACATACATGTATGTAAATAATATACTTGGTATGGTACTTATTTTGCATCTTAATGTATGCTATAAAATTGGCAGGCAAAATGTTTCAATTGGAATGATTCATCAATCAGGAACTTACATCTCCTTGAAATATTTCTATATATCAATACTCAAATTCGCATCTTGAAAGAATGCTGCATGTACATGTAGTTTATACTAAATCAAAACAAATTCTCTTAAAAAATGCCTCTGGCTTTCTTCACCAAAACACAATTAAGGCTTCTTTCATTAAAAGCAGATAGCCTAAAAATTCATCCACCACTATATAAAGATACTTACAGCTTCACCAGACTTGATAGTTCGTTAAATGATCCCTGTTTTAAAATATTCATCTCGTTCTCATTTAAACCCCTGCAAAATAAAAAAACACACACATTCATTTTTTTATTTACGACCTACATAAAACACCATGTGTTCTAGACCTGGTTCTCTAATAACTGACAAAAATTTGTTACCCATAATTTACAAAAAATGGCATTTTTTCTCTTAAAAATGGTAAAATATATTAGCTCTTGGGTTGATTTGAATTGGGTTTTTGTTGCCAAATGCCTGTTTAAATGTACTTGGGTTTTTTAACGGCCATAAGAAACACCAACATTGGATACTATAATAGAACAAATGTTTCTTTATCTAGCAAAATAAATCTTGAAAACACATAAAAAAATAACAAGAACTAAAGCTTAAAAAAAAATAACAGTTTTACAAATTTCATTGAAGTACCGTAGTAAAACAAATGAATATGGGAAAACAAATATACAATATTATTATTGTTAATTACATATATGTGAACTTTGTAATAAATATAAGAAAGGGTATCAATCTGCCTCATGTTCTGACTTCTTCTAGAGAGAGTAAACATACATCGGCTCTTGTGCACAACACCTGTCAGTTTCTATCACTAATAGATTGACAGATTATCTGAACAAGATCTGAACTAAGATATTGATGAGTACCAGTATTCAGTATACTTATAGGCCTACCAAAAATAATAGCATTTATTCATTTGCAGAAATAAGAATAAATCTATTTGTTAGTGACAAAGGTTTCTATGAATATGTTCATTAAAGTGTCTGTGTGTCATTTGCATTTTTCTGAAAATTGTGTGACTTTGTGCTGGCTGTGCTATGTTTTCTATGACACAAGGAGAGACAAATACTGTCGTCCAAGATTTTTCTTTCTCATACCTTGCTATCATAGTCAAAGGCCTTTTATAATAAATCATACGTCCATAAATAATACATTCAAGTACCATAAATGACACAGTTTCTGGTGTCAACTTCAAGTCAAGTAGACCAGGGCTAACTTTATTTTTTCACCAAGTAGAATTTGACACTTCCTAAATTGTCCATTTCCTTTGGTAAACAAAACCCACATATGTACCATAATTTCACATTGTAATTCATTCATTTTTTTAAAATTAGACAATTTAATTATCTCTTTCTTACATGTACCATACTTTTACTTTAAAATCCTAACTTTATAATACATTTCTTTCTTACATGTACTTTTGCATACATCATGTACTTTAAAATCACAAGTCTTAACTACTTAGTAAAATTTGTTAATTTGATTGTAAAATACTGAAATAATTAGTACATGTACATGTTCATAAATATGCAGATACATGTACATGTATGATTCCAATTTAAGAGTAGGCTAATTATTGAATCTGTGTACCACCCATTTTTTTTTCTAAAGTTATACCTTTACCTGAGATAACCCAGATATTCACTATACATGTACATATAATACGGCTAATCTGATTGTTGGACACAGTCAAAAGTCTGATACTCTTCATGTACATTGTATTACATGTATTCAAGAATCCAAAGAAAAATTTGGTTTGGGTCAAAATTACAAATGTCAATTTTATTAGCTTTTATATGTTGATGTCCTTGTTTTGTGGGATGTCCTTGTTGGAAATATGATAATATCACATCTACAGATGTAAGGTAATAAATTGATTTTGTGTTCCACTGTCGACACAGTAAGCAGAAAATAATATCAGCAAATATGCTGATGAAAGCTTAAATTGTCAGAACAAAAATTTAATCATAGGGCTCACCCCATGACGAATCTAAGTAACATATCAGAATCAACCAAATTCATAACTTAACATGCATTTTGATTTGAGTGTCAAAGACATTTTAGCATCTTTAAGGTCTAGTCAATTGTGATTTATGATCATATCACACAAAACTCTCAACTCCCATTAGTAGCATAACTTTTTCTTGATAAAATCCAGATAACAAACAGATGATAAAAATATTTATTTTTTTAAAAAATCGACTGAGATAATTTATCATATTGTGCCATTATTCTACAGCTCAGGTGAATTTTGACATGGTTGGGCGTTTGCCAAACTTTTATATCTTAAAACCCAGGTGATTCATAAAATTGAAGTATACAAGAAATAAGTTGTTGAGTATAATCTTTGCGAGCAGTATATCAATATTTCAAAGTAAAGCTGGATTAGAAAAATCCAAACAAATTACCTTGATTCAAACAATAATATTTAGTAAATTTCTTAATAATAATTGCCTGTTCATAATACAAGAAATAAGTTGTCGAGTATAATCTTTGCGAACAGTCAGTACATGTATATCAAAATTTTAAAGTAAAGTTGGATTAGAAAAATCCAAACAAATTACCTTGATTCAATCAATAATATTTAGTAAATTTCTTAATAATAATTGCCTGTTCATAATAGTTTGTTTGAACTATTTTGTTTTTTTAAAGAAGGATCTAAATTGGGATGGGGATGGTTTTATTTATCCAAAGAATGGATTTTTATTTGTTCACAATAAAGCTTATTTGTTGTGTTTTTCCAGCTTATTTACATATTACATTTATATCATTATATGGCCCCAGCATCATGATGATCAGGGGATAATACATAGATGTGTACAATGCGCCTAGCATTTACCTAAATTAACAAAAAAGAAGTGACCCTAAAAATTCACACTTTTAAGATAGGTTGCCAGGCAATGAAAAAGAGTTGTGACATATTTCTTCTTTTGTCAGTAATGAAACATTTATAATACACTTAAATCTTATTAAGAGTAACAACTCATTAAGTAATTATCAGAAAATCATTAGAATTTGTTTGGCTTCTAGTTCTATCCCATGCTAATGTTTAGTATAAAAAACAATTAATATCATGGATTAGGCAGTTCAAGTTATCAAAAATCATTGAAAATCAATATACTTGTTTGTCTCAAGCATTTGTATCAATCTGAAGTCAATCGAATGACCACTTTAGCCTTTAGAGCATCTGCAAGATTTTTTTTAAGTAATCAAAGGCCACAACTCTGGCAGTAATTATTGGAAATCCTTGAAAATATATAGGTGCCTTCGACTCGTGATCTTAAAGACTGTGTATAAATCTAATGTCAATCGGATAGAGCGACCACAAGATATTTTAAAGTGATCAAGGGCCATAACTCTGGCAATAATTATCAAAAATCATTGAAAATCAACAGGCTTTTCATTTCATAACCATAAACACTGTGTATACATTTAAATCTAAAAATATTGCAAAGGGTCAAGGGCCATAACTCTGGCAGTAAATATCGGAAATCGTTGAAAATCAATAGGATTCGTTGTCTCATGGTATAGATTTTTAAAAAGTCAACCAGATATTAACTTTTGCCTCTAGAGGTATCCCCAAGCAATTGTGGACGCCGGCTGACCGGTCTGACGGACCAATCGACGCGGGTGACGACAATATCCGACCACAATTCAATGTGGGCGTACAAAAAGTGATGTCTGCTTGCAAGTGGTATGCTATAAAAGCCTACAACGCAAAATTCGTACAGACCAGACCAGTTCCCTACTGAGGTCAAACACCCTGTGCTTACATGTAATCTTCCCAATGATGGAGCACTGTAGTACAGAAATGCATCTTCCCCATCTACTTTTTAACTGATTGAATCATACAAATTCAAAAATTAATTTATGGAGTGTGAGTGTGACATGATTTTTGTGAAATAAAAAATGAAATCGTAGATGTAACAATATTGTGTCTCTTTAAAACTTCAAAATACATCTTCTTTCACTATCTTTTGGATGTCGGTCGGCTACTAAAATTTTTTCTTACCATAAAGAAATATCTTAATTGTCATGTAAATGTTCCTTTATATTTCAACCAGCATGGTGCACTATGCTTTTTATCTAGTCTAAAACTGTACTTGATATACACATGTAGCTTGCATGGGGGAAATCAGAGACCTGCAAGTTAATTTATGGATTGTGGTGTACTGCATCAAAGCTTACCATATTTCATACAATATAGCTACATATACATGTAATAACATGTCTGAAATACTGATATCACAGTATATATTAATTATCAAACATATTTCACATTTGTAAATAATACACCTCTCATATACCACAGGAAATGTATAATCCACCATAATCATCATGAAGGTTTATATGGATATTGATTTACCAATAGTTTGATGTGCATTACTAAAGTAATAAACCATGGGAAATCTTATACATGTACATGTAATGATAGTCAATTATAATTTCAACTGTTACCTATATATGGTTGCATTTTAAATACATACACAAGGCCACTGTACGGACAGTCATCATGGCGGGCCAGGTAAAGGTTCTTCAACTTAACGTTAACGGACTGGCCCCCAGATGTGCTGAGCTGAGAAAATACATCACCCACAACCCCAAAGATGTAATATGTCTCCAGGAAACCAAGCTACTACCAACTAAGAAAGACATCTACCTACCCGGATACACTTGTCAGAGAAGGGACAGACCGGGCAGCATGACTCGTGGCGGCGGACTTGCCATCTACGTCAGTGATAACTTAAATTATACTTCTGTTACGCTGGACGTAGCGGGCCCTCTAGAAGCAATGGGCATAGCCATCACATTGAGCAATAATAAAAAATTGACAATAGTGAATGTCTATGCACCCCCAATAGTCACGATAAAATCAGTAGACTTCCAGTCACTTCTCGACCAGCTTCCACAGGGCGAATCGGTGTTTTGCGGGGATTTCAACGCAAAACACGCTCTGTGGGGGTCACCGAGGAATGACTGTCGGGGGACTAGCCTGTGCTCAATAATCGAAGGGAACGACCTATGCGTACTAAACGACGAGAGCCCTACTTTTGTTGGAGGAAATGCCCCACCTTCACACCTGGATCTCACGCTCTGTACGCTTGGTATGGCAAACCGCTGCGACTGGCAAGTACACGAAGATGAAACACTTGGCAGCGACCATCTACTGATAGAACTCTACATCCAATGTGAAACAACCAGGGAAGTCTTTAACGGGAAACCCAATTGGAAAATAAAAGAAGCTGATTGGGCTAACTTCCGTGTAGGCTGCCTTGGGTGGAAAGAAGAAGACATCATCGATGCCAACATCGACGTGTACGCAGCCAACATCACGAGTGCTATTATAGGTGCCGCAGACGACTCCATTCCCAAGACTTCTGGAGGGCAATCAAGGATTAGAAAACCTTGGTGGTCACCAGAATGTCAGAAGGCGGTTAACGATAGAAAGAAGGCACTACGCCTACGGAAACGTCACTACAATGAAGTCAACCACCAAAACTACCTGAAGTTGAAATACGCTGCTAGAGACACCATCCGGAAGGCACAAAGTGGGCACTGGATGACATTCTGTAATGCGTTGAATCAAAACACGCAAACAGGTGCCGTCTGGAAGAAGCTAAACGCCATGAACGGGAAGCGCAGATCATTCAACATACCAAACCTAAAGAATGGAGATGAGTACGCTACCAACGGCAATGAAAAGGCAGATCTACTTGCAAAAGCCTTCGCTGACGCAAGCAGGGACGAAAACCAATCACCAGAGTTCCTGAAGAGAAAGGAAATCTTTTACTCACAGCACCCTTCATTAGAAATTGAACCTAATGAAGGGGCTAAACCAATCAATCTACCCTTCTCTGAGGAGGAGTTAAATAAGGCTCTTTCCCTCAAGAAGGATAGTGCGGCTGGCGAGGACAAAGTAAAATACTCAATGCTCAAACATCTGCCTAGAAATGCCAAAAGGATACTACTAAACTTCTTCAACACATCCTGGCTGGCAGGAGAGGTACCTAAAGAATGGCGGAAAGCCAACGTCATCCCTCTTCCAAAACCAGGTAAAGAGAAAACAAAGGCAGAGTCCTATCGACCAGTAAGTTTGACATCCACACTGTGCAAAACCTTGGAAACAATGGTTAACATACGACTACAGTTCTATCTGGAAAGCAACCGACTGATCGACGAAAATCAAAGCGGGTTCAGGAAAGGGCGTTCAACAATGGACCACTTGGTAAGACTGCAGCAAGTCATGTCGCAGGCACTCCTCTCTGGGAACCTGTTATGTGTCGTGTTCGTAGATTTAACTAAGGCTTTCGATTTAGTCTGGCTAGACGGGCTGCTATTCAAGTTAGGACGTATTGGTATAACGGGCATAATGTTTCGGTGGATCAAAAGCTTTCTGAGCGATAGAAGGATACAGGTGAATGTTGGCAGATTCCTGAGTGCCGAGCAAACATTAGAAAATGGCACGCCTCAGGGGTCGGTTATCAGTCCCACTCTCTTCAATATCATGATCAACGACATACAGAAATCTTCCTACCTCGACGCCAAAACTGAGTTAGCTAAATTTGCTGATGACAGTACCATATGGAGGAAAGGAAGGAACTTCTGTGAACTACAAAAGAACATGCAGAAGGCCTTAGATAAATTCATGGCATGGGCAAACGATTGGGGATTCAAGGTCTCGGAGAAGAAAACAGTCGGCATGCTTGTAAGCAGGGATAGAGGGATAAGCAGAATGACTCTGTCTATGAACGGGAAAACCATCGAGTTTAAAGACCAAACCAAGTTCCTTGGCGTAATCTTAGACCGAAGGCTGACCTGGAAACCGCACATCGACGAGACTGTAGATAGATGCACCAAAATCCTAAACTTAATGAGAAAAATAACGGGCAGTACTTGGGGGTCCAACAGAGTAACACTAATGATGGTGTATCGTGCTCTAATACGATCTGTATTAGACTACGGCTCTCTGGCCTTCATGAACTGCGCGCCATTACTCTTAAGGAAGCTTGACACCATCCAATACAAAGCTCTGTGTATTGCGACTGGCGTAGGGCAAGGGACTGGGAGAGAGGCACTACTGCAGGAAGTCGGGGAGTTGCCCCTATCCCTGAGAAGAAAAGAACTAGCGACAAGGTACTGGGCTAAGATCTCGCAACTGGGCGAAAGATCCCCAACCTTTGTCAGTCTACAAAAAACAAGATATGTGAGAGATCCTAGAAAGAAAAGCTTCGGCCAGGGTATCAGGGAAACAATCAAGGAACTGCGACTGGGGGAGCTCGTGATAAATGAACACGACCCCCCAGCGATCGCCCCTTGGACGCTCCCTATACCGCCGGTTAATCTAGATCTACTACAGAAAACCGACAAGAAAAACAACCCCACTGCAGCACGTGCTTTTTCTCTAGAACACCTGGAAGACAACTGGCCGTCTGATGACTGGGAACATGTGTACACGGATGGCTCACGCAATCCTGAAAGGGGCACCAGCTCGTTTGGAATATACCTGCCAAACGGGGAACAGGGAATAAGCAGGAAACTGCCCAATAACTGTTCGGTGTACACTGCAGAACTTGTGGCCATTCGTGACGCTATATCATGGATTTCCCATCAAAAGACTAGTAAGTTCGTCATTCCAAGCGACTCTCTGAGCAGTCTGATTTCAATCCAAAATGACAACTCGGACTCAAGACCAGAAGTCATTTTGGAAATCAGGCAGCTGTACCAGAGGGTTTTAGAGAAGGGAAGCAAATTAGAACTCGTGTGGATTCCATCACATGTCAACATTAGAGGAAACGAGCAGGCAGATCGACTAGCCAATGAAGGTCTCAAGGACACAGCACCACTCCGCACCATAGACTACAGCACCACGGAAATCTACAGTATGGTCAAAAGACAGGTCAATTCAATCTGGGAATTAAATCTCGTTGAACTTGACACATACAGATTCCGGCTGGATGACAAGATCTATACAAAGACAACACTCAATCACCCTAGAAGAGATATATGTAGACTTATATCGAAGCTAAGGGTGAAAGAGCGGCTGCGAGACTACAAACACCAAGTCATCATCTGTGAATGCGGAGAAGAATGTACCACCAACCATGTCCTGGTAGACTGCGAGGTATACAAGGAGGAGAGAATGGACCTAGTGAGAACAATGGAGACTAACAACATACCATTCAACACTAAGAATCTACTCTTCCCGCGACCAGATTTGAAACTGCAAATCTTCGAACAAATCCACGCCCTAATGGACACAGTTGGACTAAGTAGAATAGTGAAGTAAGAGGGGGTCACGGCTAGACGGGCTCGGCATCTAAACACTAAACTACATAGGGGATTTATACCACACTGGCAGGATAGTGGAGTAAGGGGGAGTCACGACCAGACGGACTCGGCATCTAAACACTATTCCGCCAAAAACAGACACCAAACCTACAGAGTGGGATAGTGGAGTAAGGGGAGGTCACGATAAGACGGGCCTGGCACCTAAACACAAACCCCTCAAAGATGACATCTACCAAACTAGCAGGATAGTGGAGTAAGGGGGAGTTACGATCAGACGAACTCGGCACCTAAACACTATTCTGCAAATAAAAACTAACACCAAGCCCAAAGAGTGGGATCGTGGAGTAAGGGGAGGCCACGACAAGACGGGCCTGGCACCTAAACACTAACCCCAAACGATGACATCTACCAATCCAGAAGCAGACGAAATCATCCATCAAACGATATGTTTTATATTAAATAAAGGGAAGAACTTCCCACTAAACCAAATCCATGGCCTAATGCCAAATGGAAAGATTGCAAAATCATATTCTAAAAACAGGAATCAGCTAAATTCGGCTCTCCTATGTCTTGTCTGCGATATCACTTATGTGGAAGCAGACGTTAAACACCAAGAACTACTACTACTACTACTGTACCAATCCACTCAATAATCCTGTCTTTCAAAATATAAATGACCCCCCAAAAACGTAATTAGTAGTATAAGTAATAATGTCTTCTGTACTATATCACAGGGTATATTTTGTTCACTCTGGTTAAATTATAAACAATACAGCCATCATCAGTATGCACTATTCAGCTAGTCAGGTTTATATATTATAGTATATCATATTGCAGATGTGTATTATCAATGTATTTGAAGTAAGTGTACTCTCTGGATATACAACCTACATGTAAATGTGTATTTAATTAAGCAATTAGTTTATACATTTTTTGTTAGTATATATTTATACATTATATGGTAATTTTAATGAAAACTTAACTGTTAGGTGTGCTGGTATTATAAAGAAAATTTACTACGCTGTATTGTGTGCTGGTTGTATTACATGTAAAAACATAAAATAGCTTTCAGATCAACCCTAACCCATAGGCGTACCAGCTGGGGGCCCCCCATTTTGGGCACCAAATGCTGGGAAAATTTGGGCACACAATTGTACTTTGTAAAAGTTGTATAAAAAAATATTGCGTTCTTGAATGTGTCCAATTTAACAGCGAATTTATTATTATTATGTAACATACTAAGAACCTAACTACATTTTTTGGGCACCAACCACCACCGCCCCCCCGCCAAAAATTTCCCCGTACGCCTATGCCCTTACCCATAATGTTCATTTATAACATGCATTTCATCAATGAATCCAGGTGTGCGTTCTTCTTTTCATTGTTTTCTATTTTGAAGGCAATTCATATTAATCATTCCTCAGTTGGGCTAATTAATTTGTAGGCCTATATTTATCTTTTCAGTGTTATTCGTTTGATGTGTAAAGTGTATAATAAGATGTCTTCATCAAGCCATATACATGTACTCATTTAGAACTGATAGAGTCCTAATTGGTAAAATAACGAAGTAGAACCCTTAGTTCTTTTCACTTACAATAATGTACATAAACCCACACAGTGTATTTACTATAAGGCTAATTGGACACATGAGAGTTTATATACTGTGATGATTAAGTGAACCATGTGCTCTATTAGATACACTATTCCATTTAAGAATACCATCATTTAATAAACAGGTACGCAACATGAGAAGTTCCTATGATGTTTTTGTATCTCCTTTTTATTTCTTTCACACTTTCTTATATTTAGAGAGGTCTTGGCACATATTTAAAGAGGTTGTGCTTTGAGATGCTAGACTATTGCAAGAATATAGAGTAAAATGTTTTGATCTCATCACTTGCGTAATATTTTAAGACTCATTTTGTTGATCAAGATGAATACAATCACAACTTTACACATGATGACACTCAACTAACAGCAAGATGATAAACATCAAATATCAGTTATTATACTACTATTAGAGAGTTGGAAATAGTGGACAGGCAATCACCAACCATAACATTCATTGTTACCTACATGTATGTATGACAAATTCTAAATATTCTATGAAATGCTTTATCTTTTCTATCTCCCATAAAAAAATAAGAGATGTCTACATGTATGAATTAAACAGATGTAATCATAAAATCTGAATATATAAAATTCTATTCATTTCATACACCACTTTTAAGTGTGTGTTATACTTACAAGAAAACAGTATCCAATGGAAAGTTGATGTGACTTAGGGATTTGAATGGGGCTGCTGGTTTCGAGCAATCCACCTTTCGTCCCTTTTTCTGTTTCCCTTTTGAGCCAAGCATCGTACAAATACAGTTTGGCACACATGATTCTGATATTTCGAACAGGATCGCTAGGACAATGGAAGTTAGAATAAAACGATAGGGCAACATGATGCCTTAGTTTTTACATTTCTTTTACTGCTACTCCATGGCCTTTTCAACTTCACAGATTTATAAATAAATAAAATATCCTGGCACATTTCTTCAAGATCATAATTCTACTGACATTGGCAAAAATTGGACCAATGTGAATCTGGTGTTGGTCTATGTATGTCCTCAGTGCTCAATCCCAATTAATCGTTGATTTTAACACAATTTTTGTCATATGCTTCTCGACAAACACTTAAGTAATATATCATAAAACAAATACTTTCATTTACATCAGTGTAGGATATAATGTTGTAAACATAAACACCGGTCTCAAAAAATAACAATTGAATGAGGTTTGTCAAGTTTGTGTCAGAAATGCCAAAGAAATGAACTCAGAAATCGCCTAAACACAACTTGTTCAGTTCAGTTCTTTCCTGGATATAAATTTCATACTCCAAATTTTTAAAAATAAATCATAAACACAAATGCACTTGAGACGACTCTAAAATTCGGCGTGAATGTTTCCACTTCAAGTGCTAATTCGAGCTGATAGCGTACCATACACACAGTGAAGCCAGACTCACTGACAAATTTTGCAGAAGTTCCTTTTTTTCTATCGCTTTGTAGTCGATTTCCCGTGCTATATCTCCACAAAAGCACGTTGTTCTTCACATAAAACTAGCACTACTAATTCATTCAAATAGTTTAACGTAAGTATTCTTCGCTTGGTCAATCGTGTGTATCCGATAACAGTCTCAAATCAACCACATTACCGTAAGGGATGTTTCAATTTTTCTTTGCGAGAGCCATCTTGATTTTCTTCCTAACCTCGTGACGTCATGGGGTCAATCTGGGCTAAGATCAATGCGATTGGTCAGTTGTGGCCATAGACAAACAATGCAGCCTTGGTGGCCAGGAAAGGCGATGGAGGATTTGGTTGAAGGCCTTCTATATTCGCTGACCCTAACTTGACAAATCTAGACTGCAAATTCCTTTTCACACATTTCTATTGACATAAAGCTTACAAAGGCAAACTTGTAAAGGTTGTATCCCAGTCACTGTGATTGGCAATAGTTATTCAAGAGTTACCGACCTCACAGAAAGCGATTTAAACATAACCGCCATTTAAAATGTTTTTATATCCCTAAACAAAATATTATTCTTAGATTCATTGACAAACTATTTTTTTCGTTGTAGTAAAGGAATTTTCTTTACATATTGAATTACTGCTGTACATATAAAAAGGCACGCAGCGTTATTTTGTCTTTAAAAATCGAATTTATTTCCATTTGTGAATAATGGAATTTCATATGAATATAATAATTATAAACAAATAAATTATTTATACCATCTTTCTTGTTTGTATTTTACTTTGTTAGTTTTGTTACATGCAGTAAGGAGTTACTTAATAGTTGAACATTTTTAAAGCCCCCTTTTAATTTTATGTATGTGATTTTTTTTTTTTTTTTTGGTTTTCCCCATTAGTTTGAGTGCGTCTTCTCCCCTTTAATCCTCCATTAATTTTAGTGCATCCCCCCTCATTTTAAAGCTATGAATTTGAATCAGTATTTGGTAGAAGAAAATTGCCTATTTGGAAATATTTAAGTCCGATTAATCCCCAAAACATATTCTGGAGACGATCTTTTCATCCGTACAACTACAACTGTAAAACTAAAAGGAGCGGCACAATACATTATCTCACTCCGACATCATGATAATAGGTTTTAATGCAATCCGTTTTACAGTCTTTTATTATTACTTTAATTAAGTTTAATTAACAATTATGACTCTTCACAAAGTTTAAGACATTCCGCCTAGAAATTTATTTTAGCCTATATAAACACGAATTTTGCATTTGATCCGTAAAGAGACAAATTATCATTGTCATCGAGAAAATAAATGTAAACGAGACGTCTACTTATTTTCTGTGCAAAATTCTATTCAAACACTTGTAGATCGAAAAGTATTTTGTAGTTGCCGAACTAATTTCTCGTTAAAGTGTGTGTGAATCGGGTGAACTGAGAAATTTTTTTAATATATAGGCGTTAAAAGGCTGCATGTCTGACCAACTAACGGCATTTCCTTGACTATATTCAACTATATTTGTGTGCTCTAGTCTTGCATACACTCAAATTTCGTACTCAGGCAGGTTTTGCTTGAACCATGGGAGGTGACGAAAATTAATCCCCTACTACCTCTCATGAACGAACTGTCCCTTTAAGTTCACGGAAAGGGTCGTACCATCTCAAAGCCAATTTACCGTTATAAAACCATTGGTAATATCCCGCCTGTTCCTAATGTTGTCAATTAGTGGGATAAAGCGGAACTTATTGTAATTTCGGCTACATCCCTGGTAGATCAGTTAGAATAACAGTTATAATCAAAGGTGACGTGTCCCACACTTCAAAGGGAGTCGCTAATGGAGCGGTCGTTTTGTCGAATAAAGTTGAAAAGTGAAAGAAAATATTGACGTTTTATCTGTTTTTCATGTGTCTTTATTCCCTCGGTTGTATCACGGGAATATTGCACTTTCTGTCCCCAAAGGTTCTCTGTTTCATTGTTTGTTTTGAACAAGCAGGGTCAGATTAAATACCTTTAGATGCCCTAAGCACCGTAAAGATTATGCTGCCCCCATAAATTCTACATGAAAACGACACTGAATCATAAAATATAGTTTTACCTTTCTAAATGAAACCTGCATGTGTGTTCAAATAGCTATTTTCTATATAAATCCGATCGCAATATCCTCGTTAATTACTTTACACCGTTAACGTATGAAATTAAAAAAAAAACAAAAAACATACGGACCGGCTAATATTGGGCTACCACCAACAGAAATATTTGTTCCAGTTACGCATAAAATTTATTTGCAGTATAAATTCCCATATAGTTTTTGAACGAAGGTTATTGTGTGCTCTGCTACATGACTTATGAATGTTTCTTGTACGTGGTTAATAGGATTCCTTATAAAATGTTCCGAATAAACAGGAAAAGCTGTAGCTAGAAAAGGAAATGAAATTTTCTGGTTGATTGCTAATTGTCAGCATCATAACGATGTTTTATAAAAGGATTGAACAGAAAGAATTCTGGTTATCTCATTTGGCCGATCTTAATTATTTGTTTGAATACTTTTTTTAAAGAAAAAAAATGTCAAAATCATCGTAAAAATTATTTGCCATTTGATCTCTTATGCCTGCCCAATCAAGTGAATATAACCTCTGAAATTCCGTACCTAGGCCTACTCATCAAATAATATACGATACATTTTTGTCCATTGATTTCATGTCTGCAGGGATTGGAACCCTTGTTGTCGATCTTGTATTGTGCATGATTTGTGAAGAAAATTTGATTTATTTCTTCCATCATTCGTGAAGAAAACAAACCCCACTATTTTCACCGGAAATTCGACAATTATGACATAGTGGCACCATTACAAGAACATCAGATATATAAGCTGTATGTTCGGAAGACCATTTCATCATGTTATGATGTTTTACGACGCATTGCACAAAGATGAAAGAGGCCGCCCCCAAATGTAATTATCAACGTATGTAAGTTGTGACAGCCGTCTTAATCACACTTGATTAACACCGTCTCGTGGATTTGAGCTTGTCCATAAAGATTTCCACAAATTTGCTGTGGTATAGACATATTCACATGGGGACTACAATGGTGGATATTCAGAATAGATGATCGTGTCTTGAGAGACACGGGGCATTTCATGCTAAATTAATAAAAGATAGATCAGAAATTTTTTATAGCAAAAAAATTACAATACCAGTAAACTTTTTTCGAAATATAATATAGCACACAATACTTTCATACAAAAAATTAAAGTGATTATTTTGTTCAAAAACTGCATTGCAAAAATGGGTGAGAAAATCTACAATTTGGATGTTTCATAAAAAATATCTAAAGTCGGATCTATATTATATTATGTACTGGTATTCATATCTTTAAACATTCATCACCAAGAAATGGAATTATAATATTTCATCTAGTAGGCAATAAAGCCTAACAACTCTACAAAACACAAAATAAGACATACATGAATATAGAAAATAAACCACTTAAATATCAAATTTTTTTTTGAAGAACATTTAATGCAAGGGTCGGCCTAGATGGCAAAAACACTAGTTAGTTTTTTTGTCAATTATTACCTTGAAGATGGGCTAAACTAATTAATGTGAAAAATGTTATAGGAATGATCTACTATTTGTGCATTAATCATCATACCACAACTATTGATAATATTAACTTATTAAAAGTTGATAATAATTGATTAACTAATGATACAAACTGATACAACAACTTACTAGTAATTAAATTCTATGGAATTGAGTCCTGTATATATCTACTGAATTCAGGGAACCAAGTCCTGACAAGCCATTTTCCTACAATCACAAATATTCCCTCACAAAAGGCTAAATTACCTTGACTTATAGGCTAATCTGCACAAGGGGTATGGATGACAAGTTAGTTAATAATGTAAATACAAGTTCCTTATCTTTTTAACAATCAGGGTCAGTATGCACCCATATTCTTATGTGCACTATCTGTACTCCAATAAACATGTTACACACATAAACCACACCCTGTGATATACAATATTTAAAGGTGTAAATTAACAAATCTAATATACATCCCACAGTGTAGTGGAATACAAATATTTTACCTACAACTCACAGAGAATAAAAATATAATAGTACACAGTATAATCAGTATGTGATGACTTAAATATTCTTGGACATCTATAAGCTTAGTCAAGGTATTCCTCTTAGTCTTACCTCATATAGAACTAGTAATAAGCATAAAAATTTAATGACATTCACACCATTCAGAAATATATAACAACAATTATAACAAATTAATAAAAATATAATATTAAAAAATTACAATGACATGGGTAATTATAGGGGTAAATGAATCCCTAGACTGAGGTATTGGGACAAAAGGTGTCAACTTTATATTGATTAATGCGTAGAAATTTGTATGGACTATTTTTAAAAATTATGTCAATTATAAATGGTTTATAAAATGAAATGCTAAAGCTTAACCAAAAAATATATTTAATGCCTTGCTTAAAGATACATTATATAAGATCTAGATAAAGAACTAGCCATTCTTGCTATGATAGTTCGAAAGTAGATGATGTAAAATGAATAATTTGAAAATTTCATTCAAATTACTCTATTGCAAGCGAAGATATTAGCCTTTGAAGGTTTGACAGACGTGTGCAATAATTTCAACCACCGTACTGGTTGATCGAAGCTAAGTCTCGGTCCTCCATATTTGATTAAATCAAAGTATCGCTGAATCTATTTAATGTCGGAGAAATCTGATGCCATCGAGAGTTGATTAAGGCCTGGATCAGTTAATTAATGTCTAATTAATACTTTAGAAAACATTCCAGGCCTAAAGAAAGACCTGCAATAGGCAGATTTAGCGCTTGCATAATGCTTGTTTAACCAAACAATATATTTAATCTTATCTACATATTTAATGTATTAAGCACCCAGGAGCTTAAAATATTGTTCAAAAGGAAGATGCTGAATACAGTGAAATCAAACAAAACAAAATCCAAAGGGCTTTTTTTAAATTGCATTTTGCTGCACCCAAATTGCAGGGAGTGATTCAAATATGAATTAACAAAATGATGTGGATATTACTTTCCTATTACATCACACATACAGTAAACTTTACCTTTACAAGGGACCTACCAGAAAAATCAGGCAAACAAATTATTATGAGCAGCATGGGGGAGTTCCATGAGAAACCAGCAGGGGACTGCTTATTTTGTCAAATATCATATATAACAATTTTGAACTTCGTATATATTAAACAGTACATCAAAAAGAACATCAAAATAAAATTAGAAAGAGATACAACACAGTAACACGCACTTTTGGTCAAGAGACAGTGTTAATTTGAATAGTTTATAAATAAGGAACTGGAATATAAAAAGTTCACCACTTCTGAAAATTCACATCATTTACTCCGATCAATCATTTATTCACTTTTCTCATGGGCAACTGGTCTTGGGCTATCATCCTCCACATATTCATTTGGTTCGATCATATCCTCATCATATTCTTCATCATCTTCAGAAGTTGCTCCGTCATCTAAAGTTTCCATGCAGCATAAACTGTAACAAACTATACTTATGATTACAGTGGGTAATCCAAACATGAGCAAAAATAACCATCTAGATGCCTGCCATATACTTAAAACTGTTGTCACAAAATCAAATCCTATTCTCTTTAATTTCTGTAAATAGCCTGAACCCCCATACGCTATTATTTTTTCCTCCACGATTTCATCTAAAAACTTTTCAAGGGAACTAACTGTGAGTTGTGTACTATTTTTATCCCATAAGTAAAATAGATGGGATGATGTTTCCAGTACAACTACTGTGGGTACCACTAAAAATGACATTGTTATACTATTTGCTGTTTCTTCATCCGGCATCCAGAGAAATTGGAATGAATTGTGAAATTTTTCTCTTTTATTTCTTGCAACTTCCCTGACAACATTTTTCAACTTTTCACACTGGTCATGTAATGATTTATCTTCAGAGTTTATTATTGTTAAAACCAAATATTTCCCAGAATTGGCCATTTCATTCAAGCCACCTCCCATAACTTTTGGAAATGCAGGGAATCGCTCTTGATTAAACCATTTTTCAAGTTCTTCATAAGTTACCACTCCTGGATTTGATTCCTTGAACTCAAATTCAGAATTGTCTTTAAATACAAGAACTGTTGGGTTGACTGTTGCCTTGATATTAGAAGGTAAGGCATTCATGGATCCAGAATAAAAGTAGCCATCTATTATGTTTTTTTCAGCTAAAGAACTGTATTTTTTAAATAAGTCATTATTGGCATCATCGTCTCCGACAAACATAAAGAAAACTGATGAAGCATGCTTTGTCTTAGCTTCAGAAAATCTGCCACTGCTTGTTATCTTTCGAACACTTGGACCTTTTGCTTTTGTTGCAAAATCTATGATGTCTTCCTTTGATCGATCTCCCCTGTGTGTGTAAACTTTTTCTCCATTAATAAATTTTATTGTAGGAAATCCTCGAACATCAAATTCTGATGCTACACTTGAATAACGTGTACTGTCTATTTTACCAACTATAATTCCAGAATTTCGCAAAGACAAATAAACCTGATGATAAATTGGTTCCAATTTCTTACAATGTCCACACCAAGGAGCATAGAACTCAACTAACCACATTCCCTCTTTACGTTTTTCTAGTAATTGGTCATTAAGCTCAACTTGACCTAAGCAAATGTGCAGAAATTGACAAAAATGTCCATAAACAAATATTATTTTTATTATTTTGATGGGGGCCGCCATCTTGCAAATGGAGTTGTCCCCCTTCCACAGTTCTTTAGTGCACCTGTTCTTTTCCGCGGGAAACGATATCACAATTTGTTGATCAACATATAGGCCAAATATAAATAAAATCAACATGGATCAAAGTAAATTTGAGGCAGATCGGACAAAAAAATGTATTTTAGAATCAGAAGCACCAGAATGTACAAAGTCAAAGCCATGCTGGCTGGGAATCGATGAAGCGGGAAGGGGTCCAGTTTTAGGTAATTTCCATGTATTCATTCCATTCGGACTGGCTGATAAATACCTAGCTCATTCGGACCATGAGAGTATTTAAGATATGTTTGAATATATTTAATAATAATGTGACAAAAAAAAGAAAATAAATAGCATAATTTGTGATTGATTGCTTCAATAAATAACAATGAGCTAAATCACTGAAATTGTCTTTCAAAAATGATTGGCAATGTCTCAGACTCAGTATCCCAGTTCTGAGTTCACCCACCACAGTGCTACCCAATATTACATATTATACTACCAAGTATTAGGAAATGATTATCCAATATCATTAAATGATAATCCAATACCGTCAAATAGCTGCACACCACTATAATTACTGCAATGAATCTGCAATAATTTTCAATGAAGTTGAAAAAAGGAAAGAAAGTGTTGTGTGTATAATATTTTAATCATTATGGGTGCGAAATCAAATGATTCTTGAAATGTGGCTGTCAGTGAGATCTGGAGATGGCACACAGGTATTAATATTAAACTTGTTCACTCTGATAACTTTTTATGGCAAATGACGGCCAGGAGATAGTCAGAAACATTGGCCATGTTTATTTGGAGAAATCTACAGAGTCAGTACGTCTGCAGTGACTTCAGAATGACCTAGGGCAAGGGTTACAGAAATTAAATTACAAAATGATCAAACTGGGAGTTGTGTGTAGTAATGATGAAAAGCTAAATGATTAGTCTTTGCAGCATACAAGGATTATTTATTATGTTTAGTCCCATTGTTCATCCAAAAATCGATGAACATCAAACATTCATTCTTGCTTATACATGTAATATAACTGGAGATGATGACTGAAAGTCTAAAATGTCAAGAGGTCTGTCAAATATTCCCAAATTATTTAGGTTGGTATAATTCTCTTCAGGTTTACAGTTGCCTTTAAACCAGTAGGGGAAATAATTTGAAAAAAAATAGTTATACTACTCCAAAATACCACATTCTACCAGAAACTTATTTGAAATTATATGCAGCTGTATTACATAGAGTTCATGTTCCTCCCACAGGAAAGAAGCCTGTGTGTACGCTAAGCATTATAAAATAAGACAACTTGTCTCTTGAACACTGATTCACTTATAAAGAAAAACAGCATGTAGCAGGAAAATTTTCCTAGATTTCACAGTATTATCCTTGTTTTTGTCCTTATTGTTAGATGATAGGCTACAAAACAGCTAGTTTTATTTCTGGCAATAATAAGCAATTAAGTGCATATTTCTATTTCCAGAAAATGGTTGCAGTGTGCCATACGTGGTCTAAGGGGAGATAATTTGACCAATTGTTATTACCTCCCCTTAGTAAATGTGTATAAAATTTGTAATAAACAAAAATAATATGTTTTTAAATAAACTAATGAATTTAAAGAAATGATAATATTTTATTTCTGTACTTATCAAAGGTCCTATGGTGTATGGAACATGTTACAGTCCTCTAACAAGTGGTGATTTATTGAAAGAAATGGGATTAGCAGGTGATAATAATAAAGATAATAGCTGTCTTTTCATATATTCGCGTGAACAAGACTTCAATGTGTCTTGAAAGCTTGTAAAATCTTAATGTACTTTTTACCATTAGTTGGTAATTTGCTTTCGATTTTTGATGAAACATATACAAGAGATGACTTGTCAAAACGTTGCACCGCATGTCTAATAAACTAGGGATTGTATTCCATATAAACCATTGCTGTGTTTTACGTACAAATTATTGGTGTCAGTTTTCCAACCTTTCTCAGATAGATCATTTATAACTTATATAAGGTACGATATACATGTATAAAATAGATTGTAGATGGCAAATTGTTGATGCTAGTTTCATGTATTTTAGATTCAAAGACATTAAGTGAAGAACAGAGAGATAGTATGTTTGAGAAGATTCATAAAGCTAGTGATAAAGTTGGATGGATGGTTGAAATACTCCCACCAACATATATCTCAAATAGTATGCTTAGAAGGTTGGTAAAATAACCATACAACATGCAATTGACAAAACTTGGAAATTTACTTAACTCTTTTGTTTTTTTTAATGAAATGCCAAGAAGAAAGTGTTTTGTATCTGTGTATGGTATTCAGCAATAGTCAGTATTCTAACAGAAGATATATATGCATGGAAGGAATAGGAGATTTTTAGTGGCTCTTTTTGCAGGAGTTCTCAGATAAATCACAAACCATACAATATTCTTTGGGCAGGTCTTTTTGTAGTTCTTAGATAAACCACACACTAAACAACATTTTGATTAGGTCTATTTGCAGGACACAATATTCGAACTAATATAGTAACCTGCATCATTAATTCAATATGTTTATCAGACAATGAAACAGAAAATGAATTAGCTTATACACATGTATATAGATAAAGCTGTGATCAATCTGATTAAAATACAGATCTATATTTCGTTTCGTTTTTTTTTTTTATACTTTCGATGGCCTACACGACCTGAAGATCTGATCAGTTGTAGTGGAAGGTCGCGTCGGGTGTCGTATGAGTGGCTTTTGACCTTCTGACATCAGACATTGATTAATCAATCAGCATTGACATTTCTAGTGGTTTACCCCGAGTTCCGTGCACCTCACACCCAAACTCTCTGTAAAAGACTGTCTCATTGACTAATCCCTCACATCATCCAGAATGCGGGATATATAACAACCTTTCCAGATCCTAGTGTAGTGAAGACAAGTAAAACAAAATTTTGAACTATAACAAACAAAACAAAATAGGATCTGTGTTTTAATCAGATTGAACTGTGATCAGTTGTAGCACAATTCTAAGGCACTATTTATTGTATTTCACACCAATCTTTACACTGTTGGTTTCAAAGACACATAAGAGATATCTAACTGGTATTGATGTAGATGCTTTCTAAAGCTCTTTAATCCCCTAAATAAAGTGAAACCCTGAATTATTTGATGGGATTTACTTTATGTGACTTATGATTATTTTATTGACAGGATCAAGTATATTTTGAATGCGTTATCACATGATTGTGCTATTGGATTAATAGAAAAAGTTTTAGCAAAAGGTGTCGATGTACAAGGTGTCAATTATTTGATGGGATTTCCTTTACGTGACTTATGATTATTTTATTGACAGGATCAAGTATAAATTGAATGCGTTATCACATGATTGTGCTATTGGATTAATAGAAAAAGTTTTTGCAAAAGGTGTCGATGTACAAGGTGTCAATTATTTGATGGGATTTCCTTTACGTGACTTATGATTATTTTATTGACAGGATCAAGTATAATTTGAATGCGTTATCACATGATTGTGCTATTGGATTAATAGAAAAAGTTTTAGCAAAAGGTGTCAATGTACAAGAGGTAAGTGGATAGTGAATGTTATTATCCTGGGGCATTTATACAACATACATTTTATTAGTTGTGAACAGTCCCATAATATGCTGTTGAACAAGATCTTGTGTGATTGGTTGTGGTAAAAAGGCTGAACATGTCAATCTGTGTGGAAAATCGAAAATACCTATCAAGATTGTTATCTTTTAAAACTTTTGAACAATGATGTATTTATTAATTTCCCAGTATCTCTGTCATATTTCTTTATATATTTTTTAGATATACGTAGATACTGTTGGTGATCCAATGAAATACCAGAATAAATTAAAAGATCTTTTTCCCAATATTTCCATCACAGTAGCTAAAAAGGCTGATGCTACCTATCCTATAGTCAGTGGTGCCAGTATCTGTGCTAAGGTAAGAATTTAGAAGACAATTTTGGGATGCAGTACACATTTCAAACGCTGATTTAAATTTATATTCGGCATTTCATTAGACAAAGGTAATTATTAATAAATATGTTTGAAACTGTTTAGTTAAAGAAACGATGTCATTTATTTTATTAATATCATGTGTAATTGTAAACATAGGTACATAGTGAATTTGACATGTGTCATTGGAAAAATGCCAATTCCATATCCTTTGTAACTATTTTTATGTTAATAAGCTATGACACAGAATACTCTTCGAAAACGTTGTCCAAATAAATTAGTAGCTGTTTTTCCGTAAGTATGTGTTAAAAGTTTATTGCTCTATCCAGTTACTAACTGCCTTCAAAAGATTAATACAGTAAACTTCACACAAGTCGGATCTAAGTGGAATGACCAATTTCATCGGGAGTTAAGCCAAGATCCAAGTTAGCTGAAGACCGAAATTCAATCTTAGCTCGATTAGAAATAAACTGCAAGAGCCGGATAATAATTGATTCAAAGGCAAATTTCAAGCTTTTGTTTGTATGTGCGAGTAGATAATTTCCTTTTTGGTGCAAGTAGATAACTTCCATTTTGTCGCCAAATTTGAAAAATGGCCTAAATTTTCCAAGAAAGTGTCTCGTACAGCAGACAGCGAGTTTCGAATTTTCCAGGAAAATTCTATTATTGTGTCGCGTCAAACAGGCTGATTTGAGTCAAAATGATAAGGGAAAGCATTTTGGGGCTCTTTGCCGGAATTAGATCAAATGGACTGCACATTTTGATCCGAGTTGAGCAAAGATCCAACTTACGCACAGAAATTTAATAAGAAAAAAAGTGCAGGATCAATTCGAGTTGAGCAAAGATCTGACTTATACGAATCCAATGCGTAGTTTACTGTATCTGTATGTTGTTGTAGGTTGCACGTGATTATTCAGTAAAGAATTGGATATTTGCTGAAGATATTGATACAGAAGGTTTAGTTTATGGGTCAGGTTATCCCTCAGGTAAGTAATATAAAGTGGTATGCTCATTTATAGTCAAATAGTTTGGTGACAAACTGACTTTGTCGAATACGAATATGTGAGGCTGTATTGTAAAATTTATTATCGGCCACGACTCTGTATTGGTGAAAAATAGTGTCACACAAACAAAAAATATTATTGATCTCAAAGAATCACTTAAAAAGAGCTGATGCCTATGTGCAAGCAAATTATTGAAATAAAATGTGTTAGTCCCGAAATGAGCTAGCCTCGATACATGCTGTTACTAGGAATTACATGATAACAAATTTCTTTTATATGTCTACAAGTTTATAAATTCACCATCATAACAGTGCAAAAATTGTCTTAGATTTTGATACTTAAATTGGCAATTCAGCTGAATTGGTCAGCAAGACATTGACACATACATGACACGAAAACAGCCTAGAAAATTAAACTTGTTCTATTGTAATATTTTCTTTTCAGATCCAAATACTAAGAAATTTATGTCGAGTAGTTTAGATAAAGTGTTTGGTTTTACACAGTTTGTGAGATTTAGTTGGTCAACAGCAGCATTAATAATAGAGAAAGAGGGTGTACAAGTCAGATGGTCAGTTATATTAAACAGTATTTTCTTTAGTTTCTCAGTTATATCTAGACTATCAGATGTTCGAGATTTAATGAATTAGAACACCTGCGAGGTTTAAAAATTAAAGATTAAATGGATAATATATTCTGCATCTTCAGACACTCGTAACTTAGCTGAAAATATCGTAATTCTATTTTTGAACTATTGTACCAAGAACGGCTAGCTCTTTAATATTAATATTTTTAGTATGCTTCTAAGTTACAGAACTCAATTCTGTATCCTAGATTGAAATTATATCAGTTCAGATTCTGAACTTCAGAATGTTCCAGACTGAGAGCATCCTCTAGTTGTCATGCAAGTGCTTGATCAAATTAAAGAGATTCTTTGAGCAGTTTCTGCTATTATGACTCCTCTTACAGCATATAAGATACTGTTCTGATAATGTAAAGCTTTAATATTTTTTCTGTGAGATAAACAGCCATGTAAATGATTATTTCAGGGAAGATGATGATGATGAAGAGGAAAATAAAGATGCTAAAGGAAGTGCTAGTTTACTTACATTTTTCAAAAGGTCAGATGATGACCCCAAGTTACACAGACATCAATATTTTACAGATAGATGTTTAACTAGCCTAACTAATTTATAGTACATAACATTAAAGAGCTAATTGTGTATATACATGTAATTAAATACTTTGATACAAGGAAAACACTTTAAAAATGTTAAGTCTAGTCTAATTTGTGGTCTAAGGGGAGACAACACCTTCATATTATCTCCCTTTAATCTCCAAATGAGTTGTCAGCAAAACTACCAATCTGTTTCACAGAGAATTACGAGTCTCGTATAATATCTCTGTCATAAATGACTGCCTTAACACGTGCTCTCACAGCACGCGGTGTGAATCATTGGCTGAATGGCGCGTGCATTGTTTACATAAGACATAACTGCTTCGGAGAGAATGCTGCATTTTAGTCATTTTAATACCCATTTACACTAAATCGGAAATAAATTTTACCTACAAATACGTCAAATGCCATTATTTATTTTTCCAATGTATACAAAAAATGTTTTAGAATTTAATTTGTGGCAGGAAAAAAGTTAATATTTCTAGCTAATTAAGCCGCATCAATGTCATCCTTATCAGTGATTGTCGCGGCCAAGCAAATATTCACTGCGCATCAGTGTGCAAAACTACATTATCCCACTCAGAACGATATTATTGAGAGATTGAAATGTATCCTTCCTTGATTTTGTTTCCAGAGCATATCTGGTAACTGTTACAAGATGTCCCGTGAAACTTTGTAATACATACATTAACCTATTTTTAGTAGAAAGGCCAAGTAAATTTTAATTTGGTTTTTGGATACAATTTTAGAGCACATCTTATAAACCATGCAATTTGTTTTCATTCAAGAACTGAGTTATAACTTTACAGTCGTATAACTTTGATAGTTTTGACAAAGGGTGGTGGTGTTTGTAATCGATTTTGAAATAGCATAATTGGGATGTCTTATACTGTTTACCTCGCATGTAAAACTACTAATATTTGGTTGTTCATTTTAATGACAAAGAATGTCTATCTTTGTGCCTTCCAAAATATGTTGATGAATGAGTCTTCTCGAGTTTCTGTTGTTCCATGAGTAGTGCAAGAGCCATAGAAATATATTATACTATTCAAAAAAAGTAGGGGATATTTGATTTTGGGGGCATAATACTAAAATATGCAAATGACTACGAAAAAAGTCACTATAGAACCTAACAGAAGAAACATTTCCAGTTACATGTGACGCCCAAACGCACCAATAGCTACCGCATGGAATGCAGGTGATGCTTGGGATCATCATGGGGGTCCAACCCAAGATTTGCACGACTCTGACTTTGAATGTTACAGTCATTGTGGCATTGAATTCCAGGGTGGAAACATCAGTTTAATTGTTTTAGTGACCAGAAAACAAATTTTGAAATGCGTCGGCTTACCCAAAATGAAAGGTTACGTGCCCTTGGCATGCTACAGATCGGCACAACACAGGCGGTTGTGGCGCGGACAATGAATGTTTCTCAGTCTGTCATAAGCAGGCTATGGTCCAGATACCGTGATACACAATCTGTACAGGACACACCACGCTCAGGTCGACCAAGGTCGACAACTCAAGCCCAGGATCGATTTATCCGTACCTTGGCCTTGAGAAATCGTGTCATCACAGCAAATCAGATCAGCGCTCGTCTTCAAACAGACACTGGTGTGAGAGTGAGTGGCCAGACGATTTGGAATCGACTGCATAGGGGTCACCTTCGCGCCCGACGTCCTCGCGTGATCCCTTGTTTGAGAGATCATCACATTCAGGCAAGACGTCGTTGGTGTAGGGATCGTCAACACTGGGATAATCGACGCTGGAGCAATGTGATGTTTTCAGATGAGTCAAGGTTCACTGTTGATTTTTTGGACAGACGTAGTCCATGTTGTGCCGTTCGCACGACGTCATGGCCGCCGTTTCATCTTCCAGGATGACAACGCAAGATGTCACAGGGCCAGGATCGTTACAGGTTACCTCCAACAACAGAACATCACCACATTACCTTGGCCAGCACTGAGTCCCGACCTCTCCCCCATCGAGCATGTCTGGGACATGCTTGGACAGAGGTTACGTCAACGTCAACAACGTCCTGCCAATGTCCAAGAACTTGCTGCTGCGTTGCAACAGGAATGGGACAATCTGGACCAAAATGACCTTAGATGTCTCATTAGGAGTATGCCACGTCGGATCAATGCTTGTTTGGCAAACAGAGGAGGATTTACCCGTTACTGACTTGGTTGTGATGCTGTGGTAACTTTGCTGTTTGACCCCGGGTATCATTTTACCCTTATAATGGTCAGTCTGTGCCTTACTTAGTCTAACGATCATTTGGAATAAATCTATGAATGTGAACTTCATTTCATTTTGTCATTTGTTTCTTCGTCAGTTTCATTAGGTGACTTTAATAACACTTAAAAATCAAATATCCCCTACTTTTTTTGAATAGTATACCTTGTTTTATTTCAATTTTCAAAACCTTATATTACAAATTGACTAAATGGTCGATTCATTTTTCAAAAGATTGAATAAAACTAATATTAATTCTTACCTTAAATATTCTGTTTTACAGTACATTACAGATATACTGTATATATACCATTTTGAATTGGCATCTAGTACAGAACACTTTCAGCAGTGTAAGGCTATATACTTCTTGGTCACCCCCAACCCCTCCCTCAGTGTACATGGGACAAACATTTGTGTCTATATGTCATTCACACACTGCTTTACTATATATAACAAACAAAAGTTTAATATAATTCAACCTGTTTACTCTTTCGTATCACAACTAACAATGAGAGAAAGCATGGTACATATATATAATTATTTCATTCGTATTTTATATATTCATTAACAACAGATACCCTTCTCTAATAGGGAAATTTGTCCATTATATAAACCCAATAATAACGAAGACTAGTGACACAGCGCAATGTAATTTAAAACAGAATTGTTTGGCAATCAGCAAATCTCTTTTCTTCTTTCTTTTAATTGTGCCTTGTGTATAAAAATGAACTAAGTGGTCCATATTAGAGAGGGTTATCTGTATTGTCGATCATTTTATTGATATATCCAGCATATACAATTAGCACATATATTTGGCTAATAGATCAATGTATGTTAAGCTGGATTCAACTTACCAGTATTCATACTTTCATATTTATTTTTAATCCTTTTAAATTTTTCATTTGATTTCACTTTTTGCATAACTAAGCACTGTCACTATTTCTCAAAGCTCTGAATATTATTCATAAATCCATCAAAATGACTGAAAGGTTCATTGGTGTTTAGGAATATGTAAGCAACTAGCTAAGTTTTGTAACTAATTAGAATCACTTATAAGAATTATTAAAATTACATTTGAAAGAAAATATCTTTAAATACCAGTACCATTGACTTTCTCAATACAGTATTAAATAAAATGAATCCTAACATTTTCTATCTGTTTATTGTCATGCCACGTAAAAGTCTCTCTCTTGGATGTGGCAGTAAAAATTGACTCCAATTTAGGTTTCTTTCATAAAATTTATAGAAATAACATAAAAATAAAATAAGATAAAATTAGTGTCTCATAAATGTCCTTCATCTGACGAGACATATTTCAACAAACATTGAAATCCATTTTTCTATACCAGCTATCGAGATCCAGACTTTGTCGTTTTAATGTATAGTTTTATGATAAGCAGTGACTTGGTCGAAAAACATTAGAGCTCTCTTACAACTTTTCAGCTACCTCTCAGATGTGTTCAGTTTTTCGTTCATAGATATCCTTTAACTAACAATACTTCAAAAGACCAACTAAATTATCAAATACAGTCTATTAACCAGACTATTATTTTAATGTATTGAGGAACGGGCTGCTATTAACCCAACTATTATTTTATTCTCGGAAAAGGAACAAGGAACAGGCTGGGCAGATATAACCTATCTCCTAATCATTAAGATATATTTTCAAGCAGTTCATTTAAAGATCATTTTACAAAGGAAAATTTACTTCTGACTTGAGGGATGAGAATTAACAGGATTCAGAAACTTCAGGAATATTTTACAATCTCACCGGGTTGATCCTTTAAAAAAAAAAAAGTATGGAAGAAGTGCTTATTTTGTACAAGAAATATTTTATGAGTATAATTCACGG
This sequence comes from Patella vulgata, assembly GCF_932274485.2. Taxonomy (NCBI): domain Eukaryota; kingdom Metazoa; phylum Mollusca; class Gastropoda; family Patellidae; genus Patella; species Patella vulgata. The sequence goes on from NC_065881.2 coordinate 22,086,833, forward strand.
GGTTAGCGGGAAAGTGTTTCAAGATGGTGGGGGAGTCTTTTGAAGTATTGTTACACATATAGATCTTTTGATGGTCGTGGAAATCTGCTGATTCCATAATTCAGGAAGAAGAAACACCATTTATTTCATCATTTTCAATCCATGAACACCATAAAAATAATCACATGGCAGTTATCCCAGAATCGATCGGATTATGTCCCTTTGACTGATCAAAATTCAATACAACAGAAGATAATATTTGGTTTTCGAAGAACAAGCAGTTCCTGTCATCACAATTTATACAAAATAATACATGCAGCATCACATAAATAAATTAATAAACCTATTAAAAATTTCAGTTCTGTTTCATGAACTACGATCTTCAGGAGTAGCACTTCCATGAATTATTTGAATCTCCATCTTGTTTTCTTGAAGCATGTATCTTTGCACAAACTCCATTAAACTAAACTGAAAATAGATTGGATCTCCATAGAATAGTTGACTCATCAAAACGAAAACCTTCATACTTAGCACATGACAATTTACAGGATCTCGATGCTTCTTTATAATATTTCATCATCTTCAGAATGTGGGCGTCATGTAACAGTCTGTCTATTCACATAACACAAGCTATCTACACAGTATATAAAATAATACTAACTCTGGTATATAAAAAAAAGTAACAATAGGTACGCAGCAAACAAAAATAATTTGATCGCAATTTTCAAGAACTTTAGCCAAAAAAATAGAACTCAAGCTCAGAAGCATCATATAAGATAAAAGTTCATCTTTTGAAATTTTATGATGACACAAAATAAACATTTTATATTTAAAAACAAAAACATCATAGTTTTTAACATGGTAAAGTTGAGAAGGAGTAGGGGGATTAATATATCATAATAAATGTGATTTAGAGTGAAACAAAATAAAGAACTAAATTTTTTATAATAATTAACAATAATTGTACTAATTAATCTTTATCAGACAGAATATGTTTGACTCACTGATAGAGGGTGTCACATTGCTTAGCCATTTTTTCACACCTGGTACCAAATTCCACTAATTTTCACATATGGTAAGTCTACTTACTGCTTCTCAATTTCATAACATTCAACCACAATGTATTTGGATACTGGTTTGGATTGACTTTTATCTGTGCAATTTTTTTTTGTTTATCTGAACGATGGCAGTTATTGAGGTAGCTGAAACTTATTGAAAAAGATCGTTTTTAATTGTTTACCCATCATCAACAGTGAACTGGTGGCAAACATATTCTGTCTCTAAATTTATATGTAACTTAACAATATTCAGTAGATAATACAGTTTAAAGTAGCTAAGTCTCTAATTCAATATCATCCAAAATCTTCGACATTGAAAACACAAATTATTTGTGGGTTTAAATCAACATTGATGTTGTGATCTTACCGGGAAAAGATGGCCTTCTGATATCCAATATTTAAGACAAAATAAACATTTTACAATTGGTGCACGAATCGTATACCATAATGCGTTTCGGTGCTATTTGTAATAACGAGGCTAGGCATATTCCACAAGTCATGTCAAACGGTGACACTATATTCTTATCTGGAGGGCATGCCCAATAAATACTATCTGCGTAGACTGGAATAACTAGATGCCAGTGATTGAAATTCGATTGAGAATACTAGCGTATTTCGCTGAACCTAACTGATTAGAAATTCAGTAAAACCATAAACGATTGAATGTAAATCAATTTATATACATTCATATTACATTATTGTTTGCGTTGCGACCCATTTGTGTCAATTTCTAGGTCCCAAATATTAGGGACTTAGCTCCTTTAAATTTATCTGGCCAGTAAGAGTATGTATTTTAGAACCACCCTGGGACCGGCTATCTAAATTTAAGTCATCTGAATCTATCATACATGAGTTAATGACCAAATAAATTCAAAATACTACATTAACTAACATCATAAAATCAATATTAATTCAAAAATATTACTTTCGCAGATAAGAGGGAATATTTCCAAGTAAAGCCAAAATAATTTGTATTAATATATTACATGTACAAGAGAACAAAGGTTTTCCTGGTTAAGAATGTATTTTTTCTTGAAGAGTGAGAATATACCGGTACCTATAATTCCTTATCAACATAGGCATACAGGATTATTTGTGGGGGTGGGGGGGGGGGGGGTCTTCCTTTTTAGCCGAACATACCAAAAAGTGACTCACAAGGGTGTTTTTTGTTTATCGAAGGATGTGAATATTGATATTAGCGAGATTATTGGTACTATAAATTGAAATATCAGTCTAGAAGATTCTTGTTTGAATATGACCACTTATGTTCAAAACGTGTTCAGTGGAATAGATAGAAACGCAAGGATGTCTCGGATTTCTGTGACTACCTTGCACAAATTTCGATCGGCCAAAATAGTATAAGATTTCCCTACGTCTTTTCTTATCCAATGAAAGGAATATCTTTAAACTGTTACAAGAAAAAGTCATTTAAAATCAAAACCCATAACCATGTATAAATAAATGTAATCTAAGTTGTGGTGTACATATGTCAGAGTCATCTGGTAGGTTAAAAAAACCAAAAACAACCTTAATCGATTTCCAATAATTTGTACCCTGAAAATGTCAAGTTTGTAAAATTTTATTGATTATCTTTCAAGAAGAAATGTCATAAGTCTGATCCAAGTTATCTTTATAACTTTAGTTAGGAAAGTTTATCACAAAAGAAATAATGTTTAGAAAGCATTAAAATAATAAAACTGGGAGCCTTATGTAAGAAAACTAAAATTAAAAATCAAGTTATACCTTAACAAAGCCTTTTTGAATTCAGTCCAAATAAAATGTATTGATTTGATGTGTTCATTCCATCAGTGATGGGGGTAAGCTAAGCTTTATTTGACTAAATTTTAATTTTGGCAGATAAAGCAGAAGTAGGTCTTGTTGACTAATAATTCCACTTAATTTAAATGAAAACAGATCACCATTTCACATAACCAACAGATCAAATTTAACTAAATCAAACATTTGAATATCAACAGTTGCATGCACTTTATGAGTTTTCCAAAATAATCTCTACAAGCATAAGAGACATACATCTGTAGCTGTTTTCTAAAGTGTTGAGATTATTAAGAATAAATAAACAATTTTTGAATTTCTGTGGAAATTCTGAAGGATTCTGTATTAAATTCCAAAGATATATTAATTAACCTACCAAAATGCTTTGAGCACTGTCATCTACATAATCAGTATTAATTATCTCAATCCATTTCACAGCCATATAGATAATCATGTAATAACCACATATTCGTTTAACAAATTTAAAAATGAAAATAAGCACTGATTGTATATTGGTTTTAACAAAAGTTTAAGTAAAAGTTTGCTTATAAACCTACATGCAAACATCCTTAGCTCCTCAAATAACTGTATAAATTTGGGTACCAGAAACTTAAACCAAAGATAACATTTAAAGATTGGATTATAAAATTAGTTACTGGAAATTTACAAGGCAATTAATAATATTAGTTAATTAATTCAGATATAATATAATGGTAGAAGGGGGTGAGAGGCATCTAATATATTGAAATTCATAATGGTTTACGACGAGCTATTATGAATTCATAAAATTTGACACCCCATTGAATATGTATTCCTAAGATGATTATAATAGGTTTATATAATTAAAGTCAACTTCAAAAAACAAGTGCTAACATTCAGTAAGAACTTAAAAAGAAGTTATTGTTTGAAATATATTAAATATTACCATTTTGTTTAATGGGGTTTTTTTTTATTAATAAAATACCTCAAATTTGTTCAAATTATGAAAATTTAAAATCAAAATTTATACAACTAATTTTGTATTTTGAATTGATTCACAAATAGAATTTTAGTTCTTTGCAATCCTGATAGATAATTTCATATAAGCAATGTTTTTCTTAAATTTCAAAGCGTAACAAAATTTGAAGCTAATTGCCTTGAGAAGATCCACAAATTCACAAGGTAAACTATATTTCAACATGAACTCATGAAGTTTTGAAATTATAGAAAACCCTACACCTAAATATCATATTAATGTCTTATTGCATCATACAAGGCCATCAGTGTTAATTTCTTTTTGCATCATAGAAGGCCATCAGTATTGATTTATTATTGCATCATAAAAGGCCTTCAGTATTAATTTCTTGATGTACTATAAAAGACATTAATCAGTATTAATTTAACACAATAACATTTGTTTGATTTACAGTACATCATTTAGGTAATTTTCTTTTTGTTATTTTTGTTTTTGCTAACAGAAATAATATATTCACAATTTAATATTTTTCAGATCTGAAAAGTGTAAATGTTTCAACTTTTGACACATAATTCATTTCCTCATGATTGAAATATAGTGATGGATTTCCTAAAACTCAAATGGAATTAAGAAAAATTGAAAGTAGGATTGGCATCTTTGTTCAGTGAAGTGTCAATCTCTAAATTTTTGTGGTTGTTGTGACTATTTCCATACAACTTCATGTATATTTAATTACTGTCTTAACATCCTATTTGCTTTCAAAAAATGAGACAGGAAAGAGAAGTATATTTACTTATTGAACTGGTATATATAATTTTCTTTGATAATTTTTTTTGTCCGACATCTATTTAAGATCACTTCCATGTAATAGGACAATTCTAATGGTTGCTTCAATTCATCACAAATGTACAAATATCTTTAGTTTTTGTAGAGAACAAACAATAAAATTTTATTTATCATACATTGTACATGAACAGATTAATCTCCTAACTTTCATGTTCTTATGAGTATCTTTATTAGGAATGATATAACAAAAATAAACCATTTCAAAAATTCTAACTATATTCAGAACTTGCAGTATTCTCAGTTTCTGAAATCAATTTCCGGACAGATAAAATATTTCTATAAAGATACTTTTCAAAATGTTAATCCCAACTAAACGAAAATCGAGGGAAGTTCAGATATTTAGCTAACAATTTTGTGGGGCTTTATATACAAGTCCAGATACATGGGATTTGAAAGAGAGCATTGTGAGCATCCTAAGATGTATGGAGCTTGGCTTTTACAAGTTGTCATTAAGCAGATAAACCACCGCAGCAAACAAAAACACACTATTTCAAACTGGATTTCCATTCAAAGTCATAATTATGTAATCTTCCTTTTGAGGTGTAAGAAATTTCTTGGCATTTAAGTTTCTTCAATAGTTCTACCAGAGATAACAGGAACAAAATATATCTCTCCAACATCATGGTTTTATTCAGAAAATGATAAAAAATAATAAACAGGAACACAGTCTTCAAAAGTGTCCATCTTCTCTTAGATAAATAAAAAGTTCTGCGACTTCCAACCAGCACTTGTTTAATAACACCAGGCAAATAAATCCAGAAATCCAGCAATCCAAATCCAAAGCAAGCAGGTAGGCAGATGTAATGTAGTTTCTAGAAAAAGTCTCAATAAATAAAGTGTAATAAATTATATATAATTGTATCAATACACATAAAAATCTCAATAATTAAATGGTAATCTATTATATATAAGGCCAAATCAATTTAAATTTTAGTTCTTTAGGGCCTTGATAAATAGATACTCGGACCATGTTGTGAAAATAATGTCCTAGAGAGACAGAGAGAGAGAGGAAAATGGGCTTTAATGTTCACTTGACACATACTAGGTCATTTTCGGACTAATACACATGTTTTTGTTTTTATTTTATTTCAATAATTCGCTGCATGTAGAGGTCTTGGGTAGTGGAAGGACCCGAAGAAAACCCATGAGGTTGGACAGGCAAGCCTACTCCTTGTCACGTACAAGTGGGGAATCGAAACCACGCCACTTGACTCAATGACAGATCTCATGATCAAACGCGCACGTATTAACCATTCGTCCACCCAACCACCCTCATAAAGGTAGAGTAACAAGCCAACACATATTAATTAATCGCACATTTATTTTTTTCAAAAGTATCAAGCAATTAAACTGATTATCAACTATACACTAAGTTTCATCATTCTCTATCAGATAGAATCAAGATTATCTTGTCCCAAAGCATCTGCTTAGCTTTAGCGGGAAATGTTAATCATTGAACTCAGTCAAGACATTCACCTAATGAACATCTACATCAAGTTTAAACATTCTACCTCAATTAAAAGTAGAGTTGTTATGTTCCAAAGTCTTGACCAATCAAATTGCTAATCGTCCTCCTTAGCCTAAGCAGAAAATTCTCACCATCGAACTTAGTCAAGGTAATAATATAATGAATCAATATTCAGAGTTTCATCGCTCTCACTTCTTTATAACCAAAGTTATCATGCCCCAAAGCATCAACCAATCAGATTGCTTATCTCTGCTTACCGTAAGCAGACAATGTTCATCATCGAACTCCATCAAAGCAATCAAATTGCTTATTGCTTTGCTTACCCTCAGCAGAAAATGTTAATTATCGAACTTAGTCAAGGTATTGATGGAATAAAGCTATACACCAAGTGTCCTCACTCTCACTTAATTAGAACTTAAGTGTGAACATTCTAACTCAATTACTGAAATAGAATGAGAGTTATCTTGTTCGAAAGTCTTGACCAATCAAACTGCTTATCGCTCTGCTTTCCCTGAGCAGAAAAGGTTCATTATCAAACTTACTTAAGGTATTAGAACTAAATTAGAACTAAAGTTATCGTGTCCAAAAGCATAAACCAATCAAATTGCTTATCTCTGTTTACCCTAAGCAGAAAATGATCATCTTCGAACTCCATCAAGGCATTGACCTAATAAACACCTACACCAAGTTTGAACATTTTAACTCAATTAGAAAGAGTTATTGTGTCCCAAAACGTGTGACGGACAGACAGACAGACGGAAGAACCCATTTTAATAGTCCCTTGCTTCCTTCGAAAGGCCAGGGACAAAAAGTTTGATTTATATGTACATGTACATATATTAATCTTACATGTGTTTTGTGAAACGGGATCCTGATGGTTTTGCTATTTAATCTTTTTATAAATTTGATCAATACTACAGAATATACAATAATACTGTAATATAATATTTATCTGTTTAGATCGATACTGCAATCTTTATCTGAGAATTTCCAACTGATTAAATTATAATGTAGATCACAACTGCTATACATGTATATGCACATTATCACGGTGAAAGCAACAGATGTGTATCAGAATTTACACTGTATATATATATATACATGTATATATAGATTTATCTGTTAAACAGTTTATATATCTATACGTTTTTGAACACTTCTAGTCTATCTTGTGACAGTAAATCTTTCTGTCCCAAAAATGAAGGCAATTCAAACAAATTTATTGATCACTGTTGTAACAGCATTGAATTTATAAGGTCACCATGAATTATAATGGACACTGAATCTTAAAAAATTGGCTGCTACTTCAACCATGTAATGGGGCCACATTCTACACGGGTGGGCATCTGCAAAGACCATTTGTGTAATTTTCTTCCGAAAAAAGAAATAGTTGACTTTTAATTAAGAAAATGTGGATCCTTTTTCCCAATCTTTCCCCACAATAATTCAAAATGGAAGCACAAGCAGAAAATCATGTACATTGGTACTGTACATGTATGTCTTGCAGCAAACACACTTAAAATATATACACCAGAATATAAAATACCAGACTATGTGAAATGTTAAACATTCTTGCTACACAATGCGATTATCGATAATTCTTTACTTTATTAATCAAATGATGCACATCTGCAGTGCCTCTTTAAATGTGCAAGAAAACTAATCCACATAGAGAATAGGCACAAGCTTACTAAGTTAAAACAAAGCAGATCAGAACCTCAATTTTCAAGAGGAGATATTTACGATACAGCACACATATACATATATCAGAGTTTATCGAGTTACTTTGAATGCTTATGAAGACTACAATATTGTAAAAGTTGGATCTCTAAGAAGAATATTGGTCTGATATGATGAATTGACAATATCGCAACATTCAACATCCTCTGCAGACAATATACATTAAAATGCAAGCCAACAACACCTATTAATGTTAAATAAAATGTTTTGCTGGGCCTTCTTTTAATCTGATTAAGTCCCAAGCTTGGGTATATATATCGTTGATATTTTAGCGTGGATTAAGCTTTGAAAAAATACACATTGACCAAAAGATAGGTTGTCTGGCAACGAAACGTATGCCCACAGCAGCTAAGTTGTCTGGGGAGTCAACAAGGGTTGTCGCATATTTTTTTGTTTTTTGTCAGAAATGAAAACATTTACAACACACTAAAATCTGATTACAAATAACAACCCATTTGGCTTCTAGTTCTGCCCTATTCTAACATTTAGCATACAAAACATTTAATATCTATTTCCATAATCATTGGAAATTGTTGAAAATTGACAGGCTTCTTCATTTCATGACCTTAAACACTGTGTATAAATTTAAAGTCAATCAGTTATTAACTTTAAACTCTAGAGCTTCTACACGATTTTTCAAAGAGGTCAAGGGCCATAACTCTGGCAGTAATTATCAGAAATAGTTGAAAATCAATGTGTATAAATTTAAAGTCAATCAGATATTAACTTTAGCCTAATGAGCATCAACAAGATATTTCAAAGTGATCAAGGCCATACCCCTGGCAGTAATTTTCAGAAATTGTTGGAAATCAATAGGCTTCTTCGTCTCATGACCTTAAACACTGTGTATAAATTTAAAGTCATTCGAATATTAAGGACGGACGGACGGACGGGGGCAACAACAATATACAACCAAATTTCAATGTGGGCGTATAAAAATGCAAATGACAATCGGCAGCTTCAAAAAGCCTCTTCCCTCCTGTCTGAAGACCCTGCCCACCATTTCACACAGATTTTAAGATTTCAGTTCAGTTGTTAGAAACATACGTTGCCAGGCAATGGAACATGTGTTCACCAGAACCCAAGCCATCCATGCCATTGTAATTGATGCCACTAAGCTGCTAACAAGATAGTGTAACAAAGGAGGATAACTTTGGAGGTTAATATCAAAAATTGTTGGAAATAAATAGGATTCTTCTTTTCAGTGGGACTTTTTAAAAAAATGCCAACTTTATCTCTGGTGTATATATTTTTCCATGACATTATTTATTACTTACTGTTACAGCAAATTGTAATAGAACAGAATCCATGATTAATCCACTCATTTAGGTGAAGCAGACACATGCACAGGTAAATTATTCACTGACAGGTAGCGATCATCATCAGTCTTTCTCTTGGTAATAATATATTTAAAGAACTCGTACACCGACCAGGAAATAGCTGTGGAGGGTATCTGATAGATTACACGGGCCTGAAGTCCTCGGAAATAGCCTGTAAAACCCTGAAATTCGTACACAGTCCGAAAAGCTGAAGCCATACCATTAATATACGGCACTCTCGTCCTTGCACACTGCTCTTGTGTGTTTAATAATGTCTTACACACGTCTAATGGCATGGTTACTGTTGCCGCCACCGCTCCAGCCAAGCCTCCCGATATCACATGACTTGATGGATCGTATCGTCTTTCTTTATTTAAAATGTCTTGTGTAAACTCATAAATCATAAAATGAACACACTGAAACGGGATATTCATGGTCAGTTGTGTTGTAAAACTCCGGTAGAAAGCACCTATTCCCTCCTGTTTTACCGTAGTTCTAGCACAGTCTAAACAAGTTTTATATGGACTACCAAACATCTGCATTCTTTGTTTCACAACTATTATAATCACACACAATATGAAAAGAAAAAAGTAGAATTCATTATCAATCTTGAAATACAATGAACAGAAATATACAAATTTAAATAACTACTTCTAAATATTATACACTGAGCTACTAACACCTATGCATAAAGAGGGTATGGCCTAATTTTACATGAATTCAAAACTGGATATTGAACGGCAATGGTCATACAGCTTTTTCTTGAATGACGTACAATGGTATGAACTATAACAGATGCCCACAATCTAACAATGTCCTGATTGGATGTGTCTGGTTCACTTGTTTAAGCTAAGCTGGTTTAGAAATGCTGAAAATCATTAAGGTACATATAGCGCTGTAGATTAACTTTGTCGTCTGAATGTAAAGGTGAGGCAAATGAACCAGTTTGAGCTTAACATGTTATTACTTTTTAAGGAAATTTTTGGTTTCAAACAGGATAAACACGGGAGTAATTAACTATAGCCTCTCACCATGACTATCAAATCTATTAAGCTGGTTTTGCTCCTAGTCCATGCAAAGACTATGCTCTCTTGTCTTATATGTGCCTGGGATTATAAACCAGTGGCCTGTTTCACAAAATTTTAACTAAGATAAAATCCAAATTTTAGTAATTTGATTGGATAATATTGGGATTGATTTTAGTGCTTAGCCAATCAAAATTGAAGTATCTACTAAAATTTGGATTTTATCTTTAGTTAAAATTTCGTGAAACAAGACCCAGCTTGTAATTCTTTTAAAATATTTATTACTGAAGCGGTCATTAAGCAGGATTTCACTATATTTATAATTAGCCAGTATATATTGTACTGTTTTAATGTGGTATATGGTTTTATCTCTTTTTGTGCTATAACCATACCCTGATCATCATTGTAAACCCCAATAAATAAAGCTTATAATTTCTCTATACATGAAAGTAAAATGTAGTGATTATTGATTCATTGTGTGAGTTGAGCGCTAAAAGAGATGAACAGAAATTACACAAAAACCACAATATTTATTCAGTAGGATAACAAAATGAGATTTTCATGACTTGAAATCAGTAGTACATAGCTATGGTAAGTTGAATTGGTGCCACATTTTGGGAGGCAGCACTTTTTGTCTAGTGCACAGAAAAAAGTTGTTTTCTGTGGGGACAGGGTGAGAATATTTTTGCTTTTTGTTTAAACATACATTATGCAAGAGCTAAATCTGTCTATTGCAGGTCTTTCTTTAGGCCTGAAATGTTATCTAAATTATTAATTAGATATTAATTAACCTATCCAGACCATAATCAACTCTAGATGGCATTGCTAGTCAGTAGTCTGCGATCTTTAGTGGATTATGAGCCGATTTACTGCATAACTTTCCTTCACTTTAGTAATGATGATCGATGCTAGGCGGAAATTTCAATCGCTTAGTTCTCGGTTCATAGTGGATCAATTTGAATGAAATTTTCAGCAAATTGCCTTTACATTATATAGTTTTTAACTATTATCGTGAGATCTGCCAACTCATTATCAAATCTCCTATAATGTATATTTAAGTATGTTTGATGTGCATTGTATTTTTTTTTTTGTAAGGGCAGCACAAACTTTGGCTATGACACTGCATGATGTTTTATGTACCGTACATAATAGAATGGAATTTTTTTCAGCTATATGAATGCTCAAATAAATAAAATGTATTATCAGGTTTCCTACTAAGCACATTAAGCAGAACCTGTATTTATGGGGAGAAGGGGCTGCAGTGCATAAAAAAAAAACCCTGGGATCCTGTGTACACATTGACGTGCATGTAAAAGAACCCTTGACAGTTGGAATTCGAAATAAGAGTAAGTGCAGCTGTCTGGGCAATAATTTCCCTCAATGCACACTTTATGGCATATGCCTGTCTTCATTAGCCCAGTTGGTGCAGAAAAGTAGGATGTTAAACCCCATTTCATTTCATTTTGTAAACAAATAAGAAAAAAAACAGCTACATTTCGTGCAGCTGTCTGGGCAATAATTTCCCTCAATGCACACTTTATGGCACATGCCTGTCTTCATTAGCCCAGTTGGTGCAGAAAAGTAGGATGTTAAACCCCATTTCATTTCATTTTGTAAACAAATAAGGAAAAAAACAGCTACATTTCCGACTCCTCCTCCTTGAATTTCAACTGTAAATGGATCTTTTATATTCACTATAAATTAGTATACAGGACCCCTGGTTAGCATTGTATTCAATGGGCTAAAAATATTTTATTTGTTGTAACACTACCCTTTAAAGGACCGAAGTCCGTATCTCAAAATCCTCCAAAATCTTCGACATAGGAAACACGAATTATTGGTCAATTTAAATCAACATTGATGATGTAAACTTACCGGGAAAAGATGAGCTTCTGATATCCGATATTTAAGATAAAATAATTTTTTTAACATTGGTACACGAATCGTGTACCATAATGCGCTTCAGCCCCAGTTGTATTGAGAGACTCGAGGGACGAGGCTAGACACATTGCACCAAATCAAATGGAGTTATGTAGACTAGAATAACTAGACGCTAGAAATTTGCACTCGATTGAGATTGCTGACTTATTTCGCCGAACATAACTGATTTGAAATTGGAGTAAAAACGGAAACCATTAAATGTAAATCAGTTTATATACATTCATATTACAATATTATATGCGTTGCGACCCACTTTTGTGAATTTCTAGGTCCCAAATGTTAGCGATTTAGCTCCTTTAAGTTGTCATAAAATTAAACTTACCATCTGCTGGATTCATAACTAAATCATGTAAAACAGTAGCTACACATCCAGCAGCACCTAAAATAAAAACATATTTAAACAAATAGCATACAAACATTTTAAAATTTACATTTAATAATAGCCAAAATATTTGTCTCACCTATCATCTTCTCTTATTAGGCAAGTTACTAGTGAAAGATCAGATACACAGATTTATTTTGGGATTTTTTATTGGTTAAATTATTCTTTGTTGAATAATGTTAAATTATAATGTTTCTTGAGGCACATAGACTAAAAATGGTTGACTCCCTGTTAAAAGGGGTAATGCAAAAAGAAACATATTTACCATTTATGGCCAAAAATGTACAAATAACGTAAAATTTTGGAGAGACTTACCATGAGCTAGATGGTTACTGTGTTTATTACTAGAAAAAGTCTTTTTTAATTTTTCATAACATGCAAAATACATGGCATGCGCTGGACCAGCACCAGATACAACAGAGTTAATTCCCCTTAGTGTGTTCTTCATTCCTTCATGTCGGACTATTTGATGTAGGGCGTCATATAAACTACGATAATCTGCCTTTGGATTAGGAACAAGACTCTGCATTCTTGTCTGAAATATATAGAAATGAAATGAAATGGGGTTCAACATCCTACTGTTCTGCTCCGAACTAGACTAATGAAGACAGGCATAATACAGTGTGCTATGAGGAAAATTTTGCCCGAACAGCGGCACTACGGCCTACTCTTATATCGAATTCCAAATGTCATGGGATCTTTTATGTGCACGTCAATGTGTACACGGGACCTCGGTTTTTCGTCTCATCTGAACAACTACATGTATACATTGCCCCTTGCCAGGCCTTCTGAAAATCCGAAGATTAGCGAGCCAACGTCCTACCCACTGAGCCACCGTGGCTCCCTGAAATATATAGAAATATATTTAACTAATGCATGTTTATGACTGGTTATGTAAGCTCCTATTGGCTGGCTCATTTTTATTTCGTTCACCTGGCATCACAATATTTTATGATACAGATTGAGTTATCAGCTCTCTTTCATATTTATCACATGGTTCATACATCTATAAAGGAAAGCAACAGAGTTGAGAGAGAGAGAGAGAGAGAGAGGGTTTAATGTCCACTCGACACAAACTAGGTCATTTCGGGACTAACATATGGTTTAATTTTATTTCAATAATTCGCTTGCGCTTAGGGGTCTTTAGCAGTGGGAGGAAACCGGAGGAGCCGGAGAAAACCAGCTAGGTTGGACAGACGACCATACTCAATGACAGATTTTATGATACAGCGTGCACACACTAACCATTCAGTCATCTAACCCCCCAACAGAGTTAGCGTCTCATCAATACACTGATCATTTCTAGACTAACATACAGTTTTCTAGAGTCACTTCTTCACTGAATTTTACGTGCACTCCAGTGTATATTCTTGTCAACTCAATACTTTGGACATTTGGGACAAACATATTATTTTTGGTTGAAAGAAAAACTATATATTTCCACATACTCTTCATCTAATTTGACAAACTGTCAAAAACTTCTATCACCATTCTTCCTAAAAAAAATAATCAATAAAGCACCTATCGAAATCATCCACCAGGCACTAATTTTATCAAATAAGCCTTTATTTCTGGTGAAGATAATATGGATAACACTTCTGGTATATTTTTTGGGGACATTTTGGGGGGAATTCAGAGATCTGGGAGCTCAGGGCCCTGTTTCACGAAATTTTAACTAAAGATAAAATCCAAATTTTAGTAGATACTTCAATTTTGATTGGCTAAGCACTAAAATCAATCTAATAATATCCAATCAAATGACTAAAATTTGGATTTTATCTTAGTTAAAATTTCGTGAAACAGGCCCCAGGATTTGAATTGTAATTTAATGCTGCAGGGCTCAACTGTTATAACAATGTGCTAGTCAAGCCTCTTTAATACTGGTCAGAGGAGATTTATATAATAATTGTGTACACACTATATCAGACAAGGTCATAATAATATAGCTATGTTATTTTACTAGAACTTTCTATATGAAAGATTTAACTGTAAACTATTAGTACTATTGACAAAACATCAACAGTAAGGCATAGCAGTAATAACCTATTTCTAATACAAACATTTGTCAAAACCTTTCAATCAATTATTTTTTTTTTTTTTTTTCAGCAAAACTATAACAGCTTTATGTCATTTTTTTTTCAATCTTCAAATTCTGAAACTTGAACATACCGGTATATGCAGAATATACAACCACCCATTTAAATTTTTATGTAATTTGACTGAATATACATATTTGTATATCATTACAAATAAACATGCAAAAAGAAGGTCAAAGGCATAAATTACTGTGAAGTAAAAAGCTAACAGTGAGGTTAATATCCTCTGTCGCAGTCCATAGATGACATTTATTAGATGAGAATCAAGCAGAATTATCATGTTTAAAAATATCAACAAATTGCTCACAACTCAGTCAAGATTTTCACTTGATGAACATATAAAACAAGTTTGAACATTCTTTCTCAAACAGAAGCAGAGTTACTGTGTACCAAAAACTGTCACATATGGAAAGACAGACCAAATTTAATAATCCCCTGCCCTCCTGCAGCTTTCTTTGAAAGGATGGGGTTAACAAAAAATTCATAAACTATAAACTGTTTATACACACAATTAAACCATCACCATACTACTTCCCAAATATCAGTGGAAAGGAAGCATTATTCATATAATTCATAAACTATAAACTGTTTATACACACAATTAAACCATCACCATACTCCCCAAATATTAGTGGAAAGGAAGCATTATTCATATAATTCAAATCTTGTAACTTGTCAACTATTGTATTTAAATATTAGGAAAGATTAACAGTGGACAACAGATAACAACTAAATAAACAATTTTAGTTCTTTAACAGCACTTATGACTTGCCACATAAAATCATATTTTACAATAGGTGGAAGAACACACAGCTAAAAGGTGATTGTTTTATAATACATAGGCTCTCTGTTCAAATCAACATTTGTCTTTTCATTCAGATATTTACTGCCAATATTACAAATATAAAATTTCAAATATCAAAATATTGAGGCTTATGATGATTTAAACATTAGACCTATATAAAAATGATCCCAATATATACATCCTTAAATAATTTGAATCCTGTTATGACACGTTTAACAAGTTGTTCTTTATGATTGGCTGATTAAACTATGATTAAAGGCATTATATTTTTTTATGATATCCTTTTCCTTTTTCCAATACTGTTTCTGTGCTATACATGAATAACACATAGCAATTTTGGAATGTTCGACTTTAACAATTGAAATCAGACAGCATATAATAATATTTATGTAAAATACTGCACCAAAGAACACAGATATCATCTGAATACTGGATATATGATTTGTACTTTTAGAGTAAAAAGCAAAATTGTTATTTGTAATTCATATGGTGGAGATGCGAAACAGGATATACAATAAATAAATAATAAAGAGCAACTAGTGAACTATAGAGATAAAAACACACCTCAAAACAACAGCTTCTTTCATATACATGTAGATGAAAAAAATCAAAATGTCTGATTTAATTTGATGGGTTGATTGCATTAGCAAAATGGGGATCCATCTATATCAAAATATTAAAATTTGAGATATACTGGTAAATGATGTTTTCGAAAGACCGGTTTCCCGGCTGTGACGTTCTAGTGTTCACAATACAAGCGTCCAGTTTTCTTACAGCAAGATTTAGTTGTTTGCATTCAGACGTCCCAAGAACAGCTGTTGGTAACACTGGCATAACAAGGTTGAATATTGGAAATAAACCAAGTAAGCAGGGATGTAGTGCCCACTATACAAAATTCCAGTTCTCTTCACACGTTCACAACTACCACATACAGGGCTCACACTGCTTTCAATTTTTTCTGTCAAAAAGGATGACAATTTTTATATACAAAAATATTCATTTTTTTTCTTTCTGCCAACTGGAATATTTTATCTGCCAAAAATGTATGATAAAAAAAGACAACATATAACAATTCTATTTCCCATGTAGGTCTATCATAAAACAATTACACATAATTACAATATACGACTGAAAAAATCTGTCTTTACATAATACATTAGCCAAGTTTTGAGATGAATTACTAAGATCAAATATTTTTTTTCGTGATTTAAGTCTATTTGCAAACTGTATTGCACAATATATTTTCAGTATTTACAGTCACATCTCACCCAAGGATAGCTTTGTTTCGATAAATTTATGTTTTGAGTGTACAATAGAATGATATAAATTTCAATTGTATTTGTAAGAAATGCTTACAATTCTGTTCGTCGTTCACTTCAGAGCATTTTGGCGGCAGTAATACAAAGCAAATGGCGAACCATCTTCTCACTCGAGAATCGTCGCTTTTCCACTTGTACTTACGTTTCCGACCATTGGTGATAATATAATTTGAAATAAAAATATCTGATCAGGCATGCTTGTATATTTTACATGCCGTATGATGTCACAGTAAACGGAATTCACCGACAGCATGAGCCCTGGCCACATATATACCGTGAAACATCTAGGCAAAAACTGTCACAGAATGTATGCATATACCGTGAAATATTCTGGTAAATAAAAAACAAGTTAATATTAACAATCTGAATATCTTGCGTACATGATGAACATGAAAGTTAGTAATTACTGGGATTTTTTTCTCAACAGGGTTGTGACAATTTCACTTGGCAAGGCTACAAGTCAGATTTTGGCATGTATAGATATTTACTGTGTTTAGTCACAAAAATAAACAAGACAAGTTTCATCAAATAATGTTTCCATACTAATGAATGGCAAAATAAAACAATTAAACTAATGACAAATGACTGTCTGAATTAGAAAATATAAAGATTTTAATGGAAGATTTGACATTAGTAAGTGGAGCACCACACCACACCACACAAATACTTGGATGCCAGTTTGACAATGTCAAAATGTTTAAGTTAAAAAGGCATTATGCAAGAGTTAAACTATTAATTAGATATGACAAAACCATAATCAAGTCTTAATGTCATCAGATAGGACTGATTTTAAGTAGATTAGAACTGTTCAGCCATTTAATGATTTGAACTAAAAATGATGAAGCCGGGCTAAGCTTCGAAAACAACCAGTATGATGGTCACAATCTTCACTCAGAATAAATGAAATGATGGTGTTTAACATCATACTGTTCTACTCCGACTGGGCTAAAGAAGACGGGCATACGCCATACAGGGAATTTTTGCCCGGATAGTCGCACTACGGCCTACTCTTAAATAAAATTCCAACTGCCAAGGGATCTTTTACGTGCACTCCAATGTGTACACAGGACCTTGGTTTTTCGCTGCATCCGAACGACTATTCATTTTTCCTTGCCAGGCCCTCTGTCCTGCACCACTGTGACAAGGGGGGAACAACGCCGAAAATACCTGATGAACTCCCGCGGCCAACGCAGGGATCAAACACAGGACCTCAAGGTTAGCTAGCCACCATCTCACCCACTAAGCCACTGTGGCTCAGAACAAACTAATTTGAATGAAATTTTCAAAATATACATGTATATATTTTGCAAATCTATTTTTGAGCTATTATAGCAAGAACGGCCAGCTCTTTATCTAAATCTTACATAATGTATCTTTAAATGTTTTGAGAGTGGTACTTTCGGGCATAGAAACTTTAAAGGAGCCCAATCGCTAATATCTGGGATCTAGAAATTGACCCAAATGGGTCGCAACGCATATAATAATGTAATCTGATTGTACATAAACTGATTTACATTCAATTGTTTCTGTTTTTACTCTTAATTTCAAATCAGTTGTATCCAGCGAAATACGGCATGTGTCTCAACCCTATAGCAATTTCTAGCGTCTGGTTATTCCAGTCTATTGAGCAGGCTCTCCAGTTGAATATGTCTAGCCTCGTTCTTTCTGGTCACTTTCACTTGTTGCAAATGACGCTAAAACGCACTACGGTACAGGATTCGTGTACCAATGGTAAAATGTTCATTTTGTCTTAAATATTGGATATCAGAAGCCTGCCTTTTCCTGGTAAGATCACAACATCAATGTTGATTTGAATTGAAAAATAATTCTTATTTTCAACCTGTAAGACTTTGGATGATATTGAGTTAGAGACTTAGCTACTTTAAACAATGTTCATGTTGAAACCCAATAACATTGGACTAGTGTATTAAAACTTGAAGTGAATATATTACCCATGTTCTTTATAATACGCTATTTCTTTAAAAGTGTGTACAATAGTATTAGGTCCCTATTAAAAATTGTGTAATATAGAACATGGTATATGTGTCTACAAAATGGAACATGGGTTGGGTGGTCCAATGGTCTTAATTGTGCTCTATAGATCATAAGGTTTGTCACATTACATATCATGTTATTGTGCACATTGTTATATAATACATGCATATCATTAAAGTATTAAGTATCTAACATTGATGTTGTGATCTTAACAGGAAAAGGTAGGCTTCCGATATCCAATCTTTAAGAAAAAATAAACATTTTACCATTGGAATACAAATCGTGTACCATAGTGCGTTTCAGCGTCATTTGTAACAAGTGACCAGAAAGAACGAGGCTAGGCATATTCCACAACTCATGTCAAACGGTGACGCCCTATCTCATCTGGAGAGCATGCACAATAGCCTGGAATAACCAGACGCTAGAAATTGCTATTCGGTTGAGACTCATGCCGTATTTCACTGGACATAACTGATTTGAAATTAGAGTCAAAACGGAAACAATTGAATGTACATGTAAATCAGTTTATATACAATCAGATAACATTATTATATATGTTGCGACCCACTTGGATCAATTTCTAGGTCCCAAATATTAGCGATTTAGCTCCTTTAAACATTATTGGTCTGTCAATCTCTCTTTTGCATGATCTGTATTATGTCCCTTGTGGACACTTGATTAGATAATAAAGTGCTTCTATCCCATATTGAGTACATGATAAGGAGTAAGGTACCTTACTAAACATGATTAACTGGGTTGTAACCTGTACACATAATCTGTTCATATGTTTAGGTTGGAGCTAATTTATAGTGTCTGCCTGACAAAGAACAATATTAGGTTTTGAAAAATGTGATTTTGCAAAAGAAGGATAACAGAAACCCTGTTTTTTGTCATTTACAGCAGGTTTCTGGATCAAGGCCACCAGCAGTAATGTATGCAGGTTTCCCTCTTGTTATGTGCACATGTACCCTACTGACTATAAATAAGTTTCTATTGTCAGAAATAATATTAATTCCTTGAGAATGTTCAATTTTGTTTTATGAAAGAAATTGTATAAATAAATTTCAACACTTGAAAAAATGTCCGCTTTTTCTTGTTCTAGACAAAGCTATTATTTTGGTTAACATTTCAGACTGATAGAATGGTTATAGAAGTACATGTAAGGCAACATGTATTATATAAATCACACCACCCAATAATCTGCCGATTTCACACTGTTAAAAAAAACATGTTATGCAATCTTAAAACAAAATGTGCACCAAATGTGGATGTTTGTTTTTAGAAAGTTATACTATCTAAATGCACCACTGTTTCTTGTGATTACTGACCCCTCCACATTGCTAGATGTATTAATAGAAATGACATATCAATTGGATTGGTAATAGAGCCTTTATTGCTAATTAATGAATTTGGAGAGCAATTTGACAGGTATGCATATCTGTCCATGTACCGATCGGGTACACACAAATGTAGCGTGGACTTGAGAATACAGGACAGGACAGCATAATGAAATAAACTTCAGATACCGGTATGTGTAATATGTAGGTCATAGAATTAAAGCCCAGGAACCAGACAAAACAGTTGTTCCCTGGAACTCCATCCACTAGCTACGGGGTGTTTCTTCTTACACTTGACATTTTGACAATTGAAATCAAGAAATACTCCAAGGTTGAGGCTCCCAGTAACAATGACTCTGAAAATTTGGACATGGTGAACTTTACTAACGATATTAAAACTATTTGATTAAATTCTTAAACATGTTTTTAAACAAAAAGTAAAAAGTTAAGCTTCTACACTATATTGATTTATGCTAGTAACTAAAAGCACTTGAAATAGGTTTATCATTGTTTTTCAATACATATGTAAATCAATTTTTTTTTTCAAAACATATGCACACATTCCTTGAAAGTTTAAAAGTGAATTGTCGAATTTAGTGACAAAATGTTCTAAATTACAATGAAAATAATAATAAGCATATCTCCTAAAAGTGTATTTGGTTTCATAATTTGTACTTGCAATATTCTCGAATAATGCCCATTGTTTATCTCTTGGTAATGTCGCATATTGTACAGAAACATTTATTTGGATCTTGCTAACTAATCTAAGAATCAGAGCTTACAACCATAGCATCTAAGAAATGTGGAGGTTTGTAAGATTCATTAAGTCTGTAGATGACCATAATATAGTACCGTGTATCTTTCAACTGGATACAAAGACAGGCCATAGGATGTATGTTTTATAAGTTAATATTAACATTGCTACTCCAGGACATAAATGACTTTATGATAGACATACACAGTGGTACTGGATACGTATCAAAATGTTATATTAATTGACAGACAGTTAAAACCATGAAAATGTAATCAATTTAGTGGCAGTGTGGTTTCTGTATCGGCACTATCATTCAATATGTCATGTCAATTTACATCTGGAAACCATTCTTGACAAAAAAAAATATAAATGGTTCCGCGGTCCATAACTAAACTATTCTATTTCTATTAAGAATTAAACATTTAATATGGACATATTATCAAGTACAGGTACATTAAATATGGACATATCAAGTACATGAGTAGGCCTATAATAAAACCAGTATGTTATATATATATATACACATAAACTTTGGAGGTCAGAAACTGTGTCACAATATGTGAAGAGCCGCTAAAAAAAAAAAAAGTTCTACCACACTTTTGAGGAGGCTAAAAAAGAGTTTACTTCGTCCGCTTATAAATTTTCAATAAATGAATAGAATTTTATTCAATTTCAATTTTTTTTAATGCTATATAATCATAATGCAACATCCAGTGATTGACACACCTTCGTTTGAAAGGTGTTTGGCAGGAATCGATTTAGAACCAGCCAAGGCCTACTTTTAGTTTAGAGTTTTATACCTTCACACAGTCAACTGGGTACATGACACAGTGTTCCATCACACCCGCTGCGGCTCCGGCCATCATGTGTGTCGACATAGTTGAAGTTTCCGGCAAGCTTTCATAGAGATCTTCATCTTCCATCCCGACATCGCACATTGCAAATACAAAGTCAAAATAAGTGTCAAAAAGAGTAATAATTAAACCACAAACACACTATGTTAGCACGTTCCTTATTCACGGAACACCGCCATGCTTCCACAAGCCCACATCATCCAGGCGGTTGCAATCAATCGTCGTTGAAGTGAAACGTCTGGATACGCACGAATTACATGACGTTTCACTTCCTACTAGGACGAGTCTATTTTTTGTGTAATTCCATAATAGGGGAAATGGGTTTTATTATCAAACACGAGAAACGTCACGTGTAAAAATGCAAGATCATGCTTACCGTACAGTTCATTTCATACAACGGTTGTGTAACGGTCTCAGTGACGTGGAAACAATGATAAATATATGAAGAGGTTATATTTATCACGCCGAATAACTTTGAAATTTAAAACATCTATTGAAAAATTATTTTGTAGACTAATTGCCGGGCTTACGTAACAGTGCATACCAACATTCCATGTATCTCACGTTTACACAACTTACACAATGCACGTACACTGTGCAAAACGTTATTTTTCATTCCATCGGTATTACAAGCCACGTTTTGATTTTAGTAATTCTTAGCTGTTATAAGTTTTAAAATAATATTAATTTCTTTCATCAATTATTAAAGAGGCAGACACGCATGTTTTCACTTCAGGACACAATCTGTAAATAGAATATTATTATGACGCAAGTCTATAATTACTGAAAGATAAGCTAAGTGGACAGTTTTATCAATACTCAATATCAGCCCTGTCGTAAAATAAATCAAATTTAGAAATGAGTAACGCTTAAAAGTATGAAAAGGGAAACTACACTATAGGCTTGGAGCCATGGTGGCTAAGCGTGTGAAGACGTTGGCTCGCTAACCTGGAAGTCTCGTGTTCGATCCCTGCATTGGTCGAGAAATTTCATCAGTGGTGCAGGGCAGTGGGCCTAGGAAGGGACAACGTATAGTCGTTAAGATAGGACGAAAAACGGAGGTCCCGTGTACACATTTGCGTGCACGTAAAAGATCCCCTGCTGTTGGAATTCGATACCATTTCATTTCATTCGATACCATTTCATTTCATTTTAGGCTATAAAATCCATCAGCATTTTAACATCAAAAATATATAGACCCACTTATAACCATTTAATTACCAGTAAAAGAATTTGTTTTGAAAAAATAGGCACGTTTTAAGGATTGTTAGTTTAAGATTGAGTGTGGTCGTAGATGCTTATTTGACTTCTGGTCTTGTAAATTTCCTCTTTAAAATGAATAGGCTAATGATACAGAATACACAGAGGTATTGAAATTATCGAATTTCATAAAACAAAGCTTCTGTTTGTGGTTTTCAGTTAACAAATTTTACCGAACAATCTAGGACGATGTGACATTTTGCGTGGCGAGACAACTTAAGAGAAGAATCTGTATGACCTTACTATACAAATATATATGGTTCATAAGCTATAGAAGGATATATTCCGAGTAGGGATATCAAAATTCTTTATTTTTCTATGAACAAGAACATACCACAGATTTACATGAAATATACAATTCTGGTATTTTTGTTAATGGAATTTGATGTAGTAATCTTCTAATCATGAAGTTTAAGCCCATTACAAAACATAACTCTGTTTATAAACCCTGTCTGTCCTATCTCTACAGAGCTTCCACAACATCTTCTGGCTAGCAGGGTAGTGGTCATTAAAGACGTTTGGACGGTAACTGAAAGGATAAGTTTTGACCTTAGATATACAGTTTCATTGTGCAGATTGTATACAAATCGGAGGCAAGTTTGTCTAGCGAGTCATCTCTATATATAAACGCTCTGTCAGTTACGAAACATTATGCAATTATTATTATTTTTTTTTATGGCGATTTTCAAGTTATTAGACCGAAATGAAATGGAGAACCTATACATCTGCACCAACCTGGCCAATGAAGAGAGGTATGTCTGTCACTGAGTCAAGTTGCTTGGTTTTGTAAGTCGTTTGCCCAACCTCGTAGGTTTTCCCCGTGTCGGAAGTTTTGACATTGACCGCGGTCTTTACTTATTTCAGTTTCCACTATCATGAAATCCAGGGGCGGATTAAGGGGCATATTCTGGCGCATGCCCCCTTTGCCTTACCGTAGCTGCAAAAATCTAATATCCTTTTTGCTAAACTCTATCGTAACTTAAAACATATTTATTTATGGTACAACATTTTCTTTTAGAACTAATTTAGAACTAATATTGGAGTCCCTTGCTGCAAGCAGCCCAGTCAGACCGCATTTTAAACCAGTCCTGATAGAAATTTCATCTTACTGCCAATGGCATACACGGGCCTCTCGGTTTTTCCGTTCCATCCTGACGACTCCACGTTTTTCTTTATCTGACCCTTCGTCCTGCACCATTGAATCAAGACTGGAAAATACCGAGAAATTATTATGGACAACACCTAAATCGATCCCGAGATTTCATGTAAACTGCCATGAGTGTGTCATACTCTTCATCAAATTCTTATGCGTGCACCTCGCCTGGAGGTCGGGTGTTCGATCCCTGCATTTGCCGAGAAAGTTCATCCAGACGGCGTGGTTCGCCACTTGTCAGTGATGCAGGACAGAGGGCCTGACAAGGACAGCTGCCTAGTCTTCGGAAAGGACGACAAACCGAGGTCCCTTGTACACATTGGCATGCACGTAAAAGATCCATTGACAATTGGAATTTGATATAAGAATAGGCCGTAGGGCCGCTGTCCGGGCAAAATTTCCCTCATAGCACACTGTATGGCGTATGCAGAACAGTAGGACGTTAAACTCCATTTCATTTCTTTTATTATACGTGCACGTCAACGTGTACTCAGGACTTAGGATTTTTTTCACACCCGAACTAGACACCATTCCTTACCGAACCCTCCTTTAGCACCACTTGAAAGGGAAAACCACAATGGAAAATTCGGGGGTACTTTTGCGGCCAACACACACCGGACCTCCTGGTTAGTGAGCCAGCGCCTTACTCGCTGAGCCAACGAGCCACGAAAGTTAATGCGAAATACTTCACTTTATAAGTAGATCACTGCTTTGATTTTCGGTAGTTAGGAAAGTTTATGGTTATTTCCGATATGATATCAATCAAGTTCTGGACTGTAGTACTTTGTTAAAAATTTAGTACATCATGCGAGTGATAATGCCTCTTTTTAAGGTGCGAAAGGGCCTCCCCTACCCAAGTTTCGTCGTTTAGACTGTTGTCTTTAATCAAGCACATGATAGAAAGTTATGAGATGAGATAAATTTAGACAAAATAAAATTTATTTAATCGTTGTTGATGTGGGTTTGTTGGTTAACTGATATTTTTAATAACCCAATTGATAACTGAACCGATTAAGAGAGAGAATATGGAGTTGAATCAGGGATGCTAATTTAATCATATGTGCGGTGGCCATGTTGATGCACCGTCAACTCAATATAACGGTTTCAGAACTGAATCATAAACATTGTCTTATATATAAGTAAAAAAAAAAATCTTCATAATTTTTCAGTTTTTATATAATTTTAAAAAAATATACAAGAAATTGTGATTTATTATCATGTGCTCTTGAAATACGCCATTTCAAATTTTATAATTAGCAACTGCTAAACATTAGTTCTTCACTTTCGATGCATTTATCATTTCACGTTAGTCTAATTTTTAAAAAATAATTTAAAACAATAACCTATAAATTTTAATAACATGAACCCGGAGAACGGACAAGACACTGGTTAAACAGCTCAATGGAGTTATTTCCCTTTAACTGTGAAGCACGTCTTCAAAAGAGCCGATTAGCAATTTATCAAATGAAATGAAATGCGGTTTAACATCCAAGTTTTCTGCCCCAGTCGGGTTCTTGAAAATGAACATTAGCCACACAGTGTGCTATTGTGATATACTGCCCAGGCAGCGGTGTTTCCGACAACTCTTCGTCGAATAGCATCCTGTCGAGGGTTCGGGGAATGTACGTCCCATCCGAACGACTAGACACTGTTCCTTGCCAAGCCCTCTGCCCTGCAAAACTGACAATTTTTGTAGAAATAAGCCAGAAGATCACATGGAACATTTTCCGCCAACACCTTACTCACTGAACCAATTTATCAAATGAAACAAGCCGTTATAGCCTAATCAATTCAACAATTGATAAATATCCAGACTCTTATTTGTGCGTTCATATCTTCCAGAGGACTGGACGATCATAACAATTTGCACGTGTTTCAATCCATAAATCGTAGACTTGCTGTATATTTTATGACATATACATTGCATTCATTCAGGACAGATCGACAGCTGGTTGAAAATGACAATACTTCACGTATTACTCAGAATGTCGAAGCGTAACCTACAGCTGTTGTTTTATATCGATTTATCGTAAGTTTTAAGTTGCCATGATTATTTTGATCAAGATCTGAGATCGAGTAAGTTTATATTTTATTTCTTAAATAAAGGCGCGAAAAAATTGACCTTACATAACACTGACATTTATGTTAAAATATTGTTTTAAAACGTTTGAAATCTTGATTTATGTACGTAGAATAATCAGTTTAAAACGGTTTTAATGTAATTTATCTAGTTTTGTGATGCGTCAGAGGTCTGAATCAGTTTTAATAAACTATTCTTTGAAGCTAGAGTAGGCATTACAAGAATAGCTGTATAGCCATCGGTAAAACGTTTGTTATTTGGATGAGGGAAATGAGGGGTTATTGACTGAAGTAAGTGGCTTATTTAGCTAAGAATGTAATTTCATATTTTATAGACAACTGAACTAAATGAATACTTTTTTTGTAAAAATTACGTTATTTATTGGACATGCTTAATGTCTGACTAGTTGCAGTGAAATTTTATTCCTTTCTCAAATGAATACTACCACACCATGTAATAATTTACTGCATTTTGTAACACAGCATTATCTTTGTTGTAATTTTGTATGTAACATTTTGTGTGTAGCATTCTATATCATGAAACATTTATCTAAATCGTTTAATGATCCACTGAATATGTAACATTTGACTCTGTAACACTTTACTGTACCATGTAACATTCTACTGTACAATGTAACATTTTAATGTACAATGTACATTTTACTGTACAATGTAACATTCTACTATACGCCACTACTATACCATGTTACATTCTATTTTGTACCATGTAACATTCTACCGTAAAATGTAGCATTCCACTGTAAATTGTAGCATTCCACTGTAAAACGTAGCATTGAAATAAACATTGTAACATTCTACTGTACCATGTAACATTCTACTGTGCCATATAACATTCTGCTATACCATGTACCATTCCACTAAACCATGTAACATTCTTCTGTGCCATGTAACATTCTACTATACCATGTAACATTCTACTATACCATGTAACATTCTAGTAAACCATGTACTGTATACAATGTCCTATTGTTGTGTACTGTAATGCCTGACAAGACAATTGTTCATGTTGGTTCTGATGGGATAACAGAAAAACATATAGGAACAGTTAGCAGTTGGAAACCCAAGAAAAGAAACAATACTTTCCAGGCCAGCAAAATTCTTATTGAATGCATTTTGCATTTAACCAAAAACTGAACAAATGTTAGTCTCTTTGTTTACAAGAAGTTAAAATACTTTCCTGACAAGTTTGCGTTTTTGAGCTGTATGATTTATTTGTGTATAGGATGGGTAATCAACCCATTCTATTATTCACAAACTTAAAACATAATGTAGATAACTCTAATGTCTATTTGCTGAAGGAGATGATATAAATTCATTTGTGTTTTCAGTAGAAAATAAAAACAAGAAGCTTTATATTTATGAAAATCTAGCAAATATATTTCAGCCTACACAGTGAAACAGACAGTTCTAAACAAACAAGTGATCTACAAAAGCAAATGTTTTCTGAATGGATACATGTATTTGATTAAAGTGCAGTATAATAGTGTAAATTTTTTCATCAAATTGTTGGAGTAAGTAATTTGTCATTTTAGTACACTCTTAAAGTCGCTTATCTCATTTGTGGAATGTTTAATTCCTTGCAAACTAGTTGAATTTCTAAAAATGGTTCAATTCTATTCTGTACTTACTACAAACGGCATCTCCTGCAGATGATATAAGCAAGCCAGCTTCACCTGTAAGTGTTGGCTAAAATCTTTTGATAGGTCTCTTTTTAATTCTATTGATATTTTGGCTTTGTTTTCTTCATTAAATGGAGGGCCTGACAAGGACAGTTGTCTAGTCGTGCGGATGGGACGAAACACCGAGGTCTCGTGTACACATTGGCGTGCACGTAAAAGATCCCTTGGCAGTTGGAATTCGATATAGGAGTAGGCCGTAGTGCCACTGCCCGGGCAAAATTTCCCTCATCGTGTATGGCGTATGCCCATCTTCCTTAGCCCAGTTTAGGAGCAGAACAGTAGGACCTTAAACCCCATTTCATTTCATTTCTTCATTAAATGTTAAAAAATCAATCTTAGTATATTTTAGCAAGTATTATTAAGCTGTGTAAACTTAGTTATTGGAAATAACCATCAGCTGCTTTAAAAGACGCTGATACATTACGGTCAAAGGAGTGGTGCAACTTGAACTTAGGTTTAAATAAAGTTTTGAGTGGGATGGGGTAAGCTCTATAATATTAAATGATCAATTTGCCTAGTAAGTCAGTCTGTGTCCTTTTGTTGTTTTTGTTTTTGAGTATAAATGGTCGAATCCCTTTGATCTGGATCAAAAATTAAATTTTTGATTTCATCGGATTTTATGGTTTTGTGGGATGAATATAAGCCAATGCTTGCATATAACTGATCATAATGTTTTGCTGTCAACACAGAAAGACACAATTGGAAATAAAGTAAGTCAAAACTTAAAAGAATTTCTATGTTTCTTCCTGCATTCGGCGCTTCTTTAAAAGTGTCATATTATTTGTTTGTGATTGAAAGGTTAAAGAGGTACTTCTAGAATGCATATTGAATATAATGTTGATATTGCTACCCATTTCACTCTTTGTTACAACAGTGTATTGATGTAATTCTACACAGTCAGAAAATATTTAAACCACACCTTTTGAACACCGTATAACAACAGTTTTCCTGAATTGACATAATAAATGTGTTAGAAGATATGTAAACTGGTATCATACATGTGCGTTACTTTACACGGGATCATGCGATTTGACAAACAAATGAAGGTAAAGTGATTGTATTACAGCTTACATGGGATGAGATAAGTTTTTTTTTGTATTTCTTGCCAAACTTAACAATTTTGTTGGCTTTAGAATGTTTTTAGATTGATGTAGGTGTACAATTTTGTCTGTTTCTGAAAACACCTGTGATAATTCTCTGAACTACCTGAACTTTTAAGAAGGGATTAGGTTTTTGATTGATTTAACAAACAAGATAAGTTGTTTGTTTACTAAATGTTGTCAGAAATTAAAGTCTGTCTAGTTAACAGTATTCATGACATCTTCTTTTGAACTGATTTATAGTTGTTGTTCCATAGAAATTATGAAAACAAAATTCTATGGTTGTTCATTAATTCAATTGTTCTGTCATAAAAGTTAGATTTTCTTGATTTATTTCAATAAGTTACCATGAAGAATTAGATATTTTCAAAAAAAAACATGACAATCAGAGGAGCCACGCTTGGTCTGTGGGTAGGATGTTGGCTCGCTAACCTGGAGGTCCCGTGTTCGATCCCTGCGTTAGCCGAGAAAGTTCATCAGGATTTTCCGGCATGGTTCCCCCATGTCAGTGTAGCACGACGGGTGGTCTGACAAGGGACAAGGTACAGTTGTTCGGATGGGAAGAAAAACAGAGGTCCCGTGTACATATTGGTGTGCACGTAAAAGAACCCTTGGCAGTTGGAATTCGATATAAGAGTAGACTATAGTGCCACTGTCCAGGAAAAATTTCCCTCATAGCACATTGTATGACATAAGACTGTCTTCATAAGATTAGTCGGAGCAGAACAGTAGGACTTTAAATCCCATTTCATTTCATGAGG
This sequence comes from Patella vulgata, assembly GCF_932274485.2. Lineage (NCBI taxonomy): Eukaryota > Metazoa > Mollusca > Gastropoda > Patellidae > Patella > Patella vulgata. The sequence continues at coordinate 22,116,532 of NC_065881.2, forward strand.
CTCAGCCGCTTTAAAATATGTAAATTGTGGACAAGTTTATTTGTCAGGCCAGATGGTATTGTTAATATATATATGGTATATAATATAGCATGTCAGAATATATTGATCTCAGCATGTACATGCCAAGTATTGATTTATACAACTTTATAACAAGAAATTAAATTTAAGCTCTGGTGGTATTTTATATTATCATACATGGCCTGTTTTTCTCATTCAAGTATATGACTTCTTAGAAATGAAATTTTTCAATAAAATAAAACTAAATTAAACTTGACCTGCTCAAATGAACTAAAAAAACTTTATCAGTGTCTCAATTATGGGACTGGCAGGTGGTATATTTTAAAAGTATGAGGAGTCTTTAGGAGCGGGAGGAAGCCACAGTGTAAATAGAAAACCCACAAGGATAGACAGACAGTTGTCACAAACACTACTCTTTAGCTGTTTGAGACATACTTTCAAACCTTTCAATAGTGTGAATTAAAAAATTGGTATGAAAACCCCACTTTCATTGACTTATATCAAACCAAATTAACATGATTGTTACATTTCTAAACATAAAAATAAGTTTTGAATTGAATTAAAAACTTATGAGTGGATCTCACTGGAGCACTATGCCAAATATTACAATAGATCCCAGATATTTATGATATCATTGAAAGGAGAAATATTTTGACCTTAAGTATTACGAGGACACATGAGATTGAATTTAATAAGACAAGGTTTCATTGTTATGTTGTGATTGTATCAAAATGACAAAAACTGAATCCTGGATTTTTATGCAAGCAATGAGTGAACTGAATTTCTGATGACAAAGGAGAACATAAAGTGACTGAGAGGCACCTAGATCAGAACAGCCAATGATCTGTCTTTCCTTTTCTCTGAACTGATAAAACGTTATGTGATTATGTGATTTTTGAATCGTGGCAATTACTTAATTTATGCATATTTATTGATTAAAAATTTTATTTTATAGTTTTTTTTAAAACACTTAAAAAGTGTGATCTAAGCAATCATTTCTATAATTGTTTCTGATAAATATGATCTGAGTTATTTGAAGTCTTTCACTTTAACCTGTTGTTATTCATTTGTTTCCCACGGTGATCAGGAAATAGGCTCATCATTGCTTTAGTTTGCCTATTGTGACATTGTGCTTTGAAAATGTTTGGATGAAAACATGAAACTTATACATATTTATAAATGAAATCCTGAGCCAAAAACTGAAGAAATTTTGATCTATTAATTCACATATTAATCTTCATTTCTTCTCATTTCAGAACTGAATGTAAGAGATTCCAGAGCAGAATTTAAGAGGTTTCAGAACAGGGTTTACGAGATTTCAGTACACAATATAAGTGGTTTTAGAACAGGATTTCAGAACAGAATTTAAGAAGTGTAAAGTAGTGATTTCAGAACAAATGCTATTGGATAATAACCACTGAAAAAGCCATTTCAGAACAACTGCTTTCGGGAATAACTACTATCAACAATAACCACTAAAATCGGATTTTGATACAACTGCTGTCAAGAATAATCACTGAAAATCGGATTTGAGTACAGCAGTTGAGAATATCGAATAAAAAGGATCCATGTTGAAATTCAAAATGCAAAGAAGAACAGATAAACCTAAGCGACTTTCATCACATGACTTAAAACAAAGAGAGATAACTCGAAATTTCAATCATCTTGCGAAGCAGGTGTTGATTCCACTGGAACGAGAAGCGCTGCATAAATTTATTCGTAGATATCAGAGGAATCGTAATGTTTCTGAGTTATATCAGTCTATGGTTTTTATTCTCACGACTAATGAAAAACAACAGTTGTTTCCATACATACGATCTATGATACCGGAATCAGACCGCATTGAGTTTGATCATTATATGGCTTCGGATCAGAAAGTAAGGAGAGATTCTTATATTAAACTTAGTCCACCACCTACAAATCATGGAAATTTTCTACATCCAAGTTCAGCAGGTAAATATGTTTCTTATCTGATCCAGGTGAATTTGAAATTAAATAAGGAGTCGCGGTGGCTCAGTGAGTAATATGCTGACTCGCTAATCAGGAGGTCTCGGGTTTGCTCTCAGTGTTGGCCAAGAAAGTTGCTCGGGATTTTCTGGTGTGGTTTCCCCTTGTCAGTGGTGCAGAATGGAGGGCCTGACAAGAACAGTGCCTAGTTGTTCGAATGGGACAAAAACAAGGTCCTGTGTAGCACATGAGTAATAGGTTGATCCCTGGTATTTTAATATGTAAATAAATATTGTATTTTATAGCCAGAAAGAGTGCTCCAACATATCAACAGAATGTGAAAGTGATTATGTTAAAGAATGATAAATCATCAGAAACTCTAGGATTTAGTATACGAGGAGGATTGGAATATGGTTTAGGGATTTACATTAGTCAGGTTGATCCTTTATCAGCAGCAGGTAAGTTGTTTCATCTTACTAATATATACTGATATACAATGAAATTACACCACATAATTAACTAGATATGCTTGCGACATAATATAGCTGAAAAAGATATTGTAACAACCTTACTTTACTATGAAATGAAATGAAATCGTGTTTAACGTCCTACTGTTCTGCTCCTATACTGGGCTAATGAAGACAAGCATATGCCATACAGTGTGCTATGAGGGAAAATTTTGCCAAGGGATCTTTTACGGGCATTCCAATATATACACGGGACCTCGGTTTTTCGTCTCATCCGAAGGACTAGACAGCTGTGCTTGTGAGGCCCTCGGTCTTGCATCACTGACAAGGGGAAACCACGCCGAAAAATCTGGATGAATTTTTCTCGGCCAGTGCAGGGATCGAACACCCGACCTCCAGGCTAGCGAGCCAGCGTCTTACCCACTTAGCCACATGATCCCCACTTTACCATGAAACATAAGTATAAGGGGTAAAAACATCCAAAACAACCTTATTTTACAGTGAAACATAAGTATAAGGGGTAAAAACGTAAGAAACATGTGTGCCCACCTCTAGCTTCTGAATAGTTGCTTGTGGGAACCTCATCCTTACCCGCACCATATAATCATGATTTTCTACATTCACATTCTGAGAGAATTTAATTTTGTTTGTTTGATAGTATTAATATGTGGTGCGTTTATGCGATATTGGAAACATCATTCTCTCATTTTATGGTCTTGTTCTGATGTTACATTCAAAATTGCAGGATTAAAGTGTATCTCTCAAACAAGATTTACAATTATGCATTAATGAAAGTACATGGTTTTCACAATACAGATTGACAAAAATTTATAAATTGCAGGTGTTTTGACAGTAGAACATTGCTTGTCAAAGACAGGTGATGCTTCCTGGAATTCCTTTCTTAATTCCTGTCTATATTTATTTTAAAACTTATATATGAAATGCTCTAAATTATTTGATTTTATTGAATTTTCTAGTTCTGTCCATAAAATAAAGGTCGATCGCATAAACGTAAACAAAGGTAATTTTGTTTTGGTCTTATCATGGAAAAACATCCTTCATATAAAGTAACTGACAGTGACAAGACAAATTTCTTTTGAAAGATAGTAGAAAAAATCAAGATATGAATAACTAGTGGTGTTAAGAATATTACCAGTAGTAGATTATATTACATTTTATGATGAAGACGTGATTCATATTTTTAAGCATCATTCACTGTGGAGGTAACTTTAGTACATCAACTAAAGGAGACTTCCTGATTCATAAATAGATTTTATTGTTAATTTATTATTCTGAGAAAGAATATATATGTTCTAAAATAGTTACATAATTAGGATCTCTGATATTGAAGGGAATTTACCTTAAAGCTAGGTTCCCAGAAAAGTATTTATCGGGTGGTTATTTCCAATAAAAGTATGGCAATTTTGGTATATATGGAAAGTAGAAATATCCAATCTTACTAGAAAAATACTGGATTCCCTGAAAAACACTCATGGAGCGCATACAGGACAAAACTGTAAGGGTTTCCCTAATCGACAGCCCGACGATTAGGAGTGTCTGCACACGAGACGTCGAAGGTTGCACGCGGAGATTGAGCACTTGGTGTACATGTTGATAAACTTTATGAAGAGTCAGACGTACAACACTTTCTGAGATAAAAAGCATGGAAAAAGACACGGGGGTTGATAATACGACAATTTAATTAGGCTTCGATATTTGTAATAAATAGTCAGCGATAAAGACAACATCGTCTAGGATAAAGGATAAAGTTACCCTTATAACAGCTTAATAGTTTTTTTCTAGTCATTCATGCATATAAAAAAATAGTATACACTAAGCCAATCAGTAATATATCTTTTATGAGATACTCTTCCTCATGTATTCTCAAGGGAAAAAAATGAGGATTTCTCAATCCATTTTAACCATAGGATTACCAAACCAAGCCTAGTTTGTCATTTGTGGTGTTGATATACAGTAAATATGTCACTGCATCCATGTCAGATATATTTTATTAACTTAAGATTGTTAGGAAATTTTACACCCAAAAGATTAACTGTAAGGATCTACTCATTCTCTAAATAAACTCCTTTTTTTTAAAAAGAGAAAAAAAACCTGCGTACTATTTTAAAGTGTAATTCTCAGTTGTCAATTCCATTTTCATAGGCCGGTGCGCGATGTTGTTGAGTCCCAGGTAGTCGCGACTCTCGACTAAAATATCTCAGGTTTGCATTCTGGACTGGGCTGAGAAGACCCTTCAGGAATTTTCAAGTCTGGCATTGATGTCTTTGAGGCTGGCAAGGAAAGTGTGCCTAGCCATTCAGATGGCATGATAAATCAAGGTCCACCCATGTATGCATTGCCATGTCTGTAAAAGAACCCTAGACATCTCAACTTTAATAAAAGTAATATTTCAGTAAATTATCCATTTCTCATCATCAAATTTTGAAAATGCATTTCTGCATGTATAGTTTGTAAATACATTCACATTACCCTACTTCCATTGATAAAATCTGCCCAGTCTATTAAACAGTTCTTGCGTATGTCACTATATTTTTTTTAGTTAGTCAGAGCTGTATATTTATCATGGTGTTAACACACGATTGAAAAAAGATCATAATTCATGATCCTTGAGTCTGTTGAATAGAGAAGGTTTTGAAAGGAACAGGTTATTGTACTGTAGGGTAATTATACATGAGATCATTTCTTTATGGTTAAAAAAGGTGTGTTATATTAACATGCATGTATATAGGTTAATATCCCACTCTGATTATGCTACTTTCATTCATAGTTCTCTTCTACGCCAAAAGTTTTTTATTTTTTATTTGAATGGACAGTGATACTTCACTGGATACAGCTTGTGCTATAAGGCTAACTTTTGATATGGTCTTTATTTGTGTCAGAAGATCTGTGATAAAAAAATGTGTTAAAAACACTTTTAATTTGAAAGGATATTACTACTTCATTGGATACAACTTGTTCTAGAAGGTTACCTTAGGTATTTATTTCGTTAATTATCTAGATTGATGGTATAAAAAATGTGTTCTTTAAAATTTTTATTTTTATTTTTTTTATAAACAATATTTACTTCTAAATGTCATTTTAGGATCAAATTTTATTTCATTTAAAATTGGATTGAGGAACAGACTAGGCCTATATTGACCCCTCTCCAGTATTTGCACAAGTAAAATTGAATTAATGTACATGCAGAACAGAATATACGACAAAAACATATATACAACTTCTATTACTTGAGTTTATGTTTGGTTTTTTTTAAAATTGAATTTTAATGGATATTACTACTTCAATAGAAACAACTTGTGTTAGCAAGCTACCTGAGGTAGTTCTGGACTGGGGGCCATAGGCTCCTGATCCTGGCTATATGAGGGACCCTCAGACACTCCCGGGGTTGAGGGAGGCTCTCTCTCATTGTAGTAGAAAATTGTTAAAAAAACTGACTGTAAATGGTGCTTTGTGGAGAATATCCTGAGTACCAAACCTCTATGAATTATGCTTATGAATTCATCAAAACGACATAAATTAATAACTAATAAAAAGGGCCCCCAACCTTCTCTAGGGACTGCCGGGCCTACCATACAGGCAGGCTCCTTCTCAGATCATTGCTGAGGTATTTATTTCGTTAATTTTCTCAGGCTACGAGGTATTTAGTTTGTTCATCTTTTATGGTAAAGATTTGTGTCACTAGATCAAAGAGTGTTAAGATTCATATTACCTCGGTTTAATATATTTAAAAAAACAAAAAAAGCTGTGCATTAAATCTGTCTAGACTGTAGTCTCTATGCATATTGTATAGTTTGTTCAATTTATACTAATATATTTTTTAGATAAGATCTAGGAAAATAACTTTCATGATTTTTTTTTTGTATTCTCAGTTAAATGTATGAACTTTCATGATATAACTGTTCATTTGAGGATTTCACATAGCTGTCCCAAGTAAAATTTTTGTTATCCTATTTAATTTAGTTTGAATTTGAAAAGATATGGTTACTGTGTTAATTGCAAGTTAAAGTAGCTAAGTCTCTAACTAAATATCATCCAAAGTCTTCGACATTGAAAACACAAATTATTTGTCAATTTAAATCTTACCGGGAAAAGATGGGCTTCTGATATCCAATATTTAAGACAAAATAAACATTTTACCATTGGTACACGAATGCGAGGCTATACATATTCCACAAGTCATGTCAAACGGTGACACTATATTCTTATCTGGAGAGCATGCGCAATAAATACTATCGGTGTCGACTGGAATAACCAGACGCTAGAGATTGCCACTCGATTGAGATTTCTGGCGTATTTCGCTGAAAACAACTGATTTTAAATTAGCGTAAAAACGGAAACGATTGCATGTAAATCAGTTTATATACATTCATATTACATTATTATATGCGTTGCGACCCATTTGTGTCAATTTCTAGGTCCAAATATTAGCGATTTAGTTCCTTTAAGCTAGATTACCTAAGGTAGGCCTATATAATAACTATTTTTTTTTATCATACATGTAGCATATTTTAAAAAAACCCCAAAAACATTTTCCTTGGTAGGATAATTTTTTTTTAGAATAATAGTATATTGAACAATTTTGAAATAATCGAAGGAAAACTCTAATCTTTCGTGGATCATTGAAGCTTTAATGATTTTTTTTTTGATATTTCTAGTACTGTAGTATCGAACAATTTTAAAATATGTGCAGTAAAGATTCTAATCATTCATGGGTCTTGGAGGCTTAAATATGACTTTTTTACTATTTCTAGTATGATATATATGTATTTGCCAAAAGCTTTTACATTTTTTTATAAATAAGTATACAATCATTAGCTGTTATTATAAATGTGTTTGTGTGCGAGTAGTTTAAAGAATATAGACGACAACATCAGATAGGACTGTGTAGCTGATCTTTTAATATATACTATTCAAAAAAAGTAGGGGATATTTGATTTTTAAGTGTTATTAAAGTCACCTAATGAAACTGACGAAGAAACAAATGACAAAATGAAATGAAGTTCACATTCATCGATTTATTCCAAATGATCGTTAGACTAAGTAAGGCACAGACTGACCATTATAAGGGTAAAATGATACCCGAGGTCAAACAGCAAAGTTACCACAGCATCACAACCAAGTCAGTAACGGGTAAATCCTCCTCTGTTTGCCAAACAAGCATTTATCCGACGTGGCATACTCCTAACGAGACGTCTAAGGTCATTTTGGTCCAGATTGTCCCATTCCTGTTGCAACGCAGCAGCAAGTTCTTGGACATTGGCAGGACGTTGATGACGGTGACACAACATCTGTCCAAGCATGTCCCAGACATGCTTGATGGGGGAGAGGTCGGGACTCAGTGCTGGCCAAGGTAATGTGGTGATGTTCTGTTGTTGGAGGTAACCTGTAACGATCCTGGCCCTGTGACATCTTGCGTTGTCATCCTGGAAGATGAAACGGCGGCCATGACGTCGTGCGAACGGCACAACATGGACTGCCAAGATGTTGTCCCGGTAGTACTGGCCTGTAACACGCCCTGCAACAACATGTAAAGCCGTTCTTCCAGCAACAGTGATGCCTCCCCACACCATAACAGAGCCACCCCCAAATCGATCATGTCTGATGACGTTAACGTCTTAGAAGCGCTCGTTTCGACGACGCCACACCCTCCTACGTCTGTCCAAAAAATCAACAGTGAACCTTGACTCATCTGAAAACATCACATTGCTCCAGCGTCGATTATCCCAGTGTTGACGATCCCTACACCAACGACGTCTTGCCTGAATGTGATGATCTCTCAAACAAGGGATCACGCGAGGACGTCGGGCGCGAAGGTGACCCATATGCAGTCGATTCCGAATCGTCTGGCCACTCACTCTCACACCAGTGTCTGTTTGAAGACGAGCGCTGATCTGATTTGCTGTGATGACACGATTTCTCAAGGCCAAGGTACGGATAAATCGATCCTGGGCTTGAGTTGTCGCCCTTGGTCGACCTGAGCGTGGTCTGTCCTGTACAGATTGTGTATCACGGTATCTGGACCATAGCCTGCTTATGACAGACTGAGAAACATTCATCGTCCGCGCCACAACCGCCTGTGTTGTGCCGATCTGTAGCATGCCAAGGGCACGTAACCTTTCATTTTGGGTAAGCCGACGCATATCAAAATTTGTTTTCTGGTCACTTAAACAATTAAACTGATGTTTCCACCCTGGAATTCAATGCCACAATGACTGTAACATTCAAAGTCAGAGTCGTGCAAATCTTGGGTTGGACCCCCATGATGATCCCAAGCATCACCTGCATTCCATGCGGTAGCTATTGGTGCATTTGGGCGTCACATGTAACTGGAAATGTTTCTTCTGTTAGGTTCTATAGTGACTTTTTTCGTAGTCATTTGCATATTTTAGTATTATGCCCCCAAAATCAAATATCCCCTACTTTTTTTGAATAGTATAGTTGAATAATAGTTCTAGGAGAAGATAAATTTGTCAAGAAAAGATTGGCTAAATTGGGTGTGTTATTCATAAGTGTGTTTTACATTATTATTCCAATGTTGACAAAACATGATGTTTGTATTTTAAGGGATTTAATTTCTCTTTTACATTGATGTCCTGGTCAAGAGATGTACTAGTTATAGTGTTGTTTTAGTCTATTTTCTATTTTGTTTAAGACATTTATTTTGTGTAAGGTATTTATGTTTTTATTTTATCTAAGACATTTATGTTCTATTTTGTGTAAGACATACATGTTAAATTTTGTGTAAGACATACATGTTCTATTTTGTGTAAGATGTCAATTTTGTGCAAGACATCTACCAAGTATATTACTTTTTGTACAAGACATATATGTTCTACTTTGTATGATATTCTATTTTGTATAAGACATTTATGTTTTATTTTGTGTAAGACATCTATGTTCTATTTTGTGCAAGACATCTGTGTTCTATTTTGTGCAAGACATCCATGTTCTATTTTGTGCAAGATATCTATGTTTTATTTTGTGTAAGACATCTATGTCCTATTTTGTGCAAGATATCTATCTTTTATTTTGAATAAGACAGCTATGTTCTATTTTGTGCAAGATATCTATGTTTTAATTTGTGCAAGACATCTATGTTCTATTTTGTGTAAGTCTGGATGTTTTACTATAGAACATGTTGCATATTGTTGTAATATATACACACTGAACATAAAGCACATGATACTCAATAGTATAATATTTGATATTGAATTCATACTTTGTGTATTCTATTCAGTTGGTTTTCTTTACAAAAACTTTTGCAGGGATTGTATTTCTCAAGACAATAAACAGGTGATAATCTAGTTCACATCTATTGTAAGATTACGTGAAAAACAACATTTTCATAGGTTTATTAAAGAGTAAACATTGAGATATATTAATTTGACCAAACGTATTTAATGCTTATTTATTAGGTAGGGCTTTTTTCAAAAAGAAAGATATTGCTCTGAAAATTACTTATGTAATGTAAATATATTTTAATACTTTTATTATTGTACAAAGGATTTCCTACTAAGGTTAATACTGTGGTTATGTAGATAATATTTATAGTATTTTTACTTTGCGCATTATGTTTTTTTTTTGTATCTGTGTTGTGGAGTTCACCCACAGTGTCGAACAGAGATTTTTCAAGACAAGAGTATGGGAAAAGGAGTTTGACATTTTGTCAAGAAAATGCATCATTCATTTTGAGAGTAATATGATGTTGAGTTTTTTTCTAAGCTCACATTTACAGTACTTAGGAGAACAGGTTTGAGGTTTGACAGTGCAGTAGTGCTTCCAAACTGCCATTGTTTTTTGTACCTGCATGCCATAAAAATTGCCATTGTGTAAATGGATGGACTTCTGTTTTCAGTCCTCTCCAAACTCTTAAGCCAAATTTTCCATGTCAGCACTGGCTAAGTGAGGAAGACGATTGTTCACTAGTCGCTCCCTGTGTTGGTTGAGAAAGTTCATCAGGATTTTCCGGCATGGTTTCCCCTTGTCATATTGATGGTACAAAATATCGAGGTCCTGTGAACATACTGCCATGCACTTAAAAGATCTCTTGTTAGTTGGAATTCGATATAAGCGTATGCCCATCCTAATTAGCCCAGTTGGAGGAGAACAGTTAGGACGTTAAACCCCTTTTCATTTCATTTTATTTCAATATCAGACCTGCAATTGTTACTGTGACAATTAATTGGATTTGAAAAATCTCCAAGGTCAATCTCAGACCACAACACAGGAGTACAATAGGAGATGTTAAGTATTTAAATGGCTCCTATAACAAGAAGTGGTATGAGAATAATACTCCCGTCAAAAGTCAAAACCTAGTAACTCACTTTTCTATCAAAATTGAGTTAGGACCAAATTTGTAGTTACTAGGGTATGTGCTTCCTGTTGTTGTACTAGATAGCAACTTCCTTCATTTGCCTAGTATGCGACAGAAAAACCTAGTAACTCAATAGTCAAATCAATGGATAAGCTGGGGTTTAATAATATTCATTCATTACGTTTCCTTTGATTTCTCAAAATAAGAAAAATGTGAGTTACTAGGCGTTGCCTTTTGACGGGAGAATAGGTCTACCCTGTATAGTGCATTGCAATAATTGCATTATTTAAAAGACTTCCATATGAAAAGTGGTATCAGGTGGTACAGAATAGTAAGCATACCCTGCATTGTACATCACAGTCATTATACCCATCTCTATAGACTGTGATATCAGAATTATTTAATGAATTGTTTATATATAATTATTCACAGATGTTGCTGGATTAGAGGTAGGAGATCAGATATTAGAGGTTAATAATATAGATTTAAAGAATGTGGCATTAAGTGGTGCTGTAGGAGTTTTAACTGGTTCTAATAAACTTAAACTTGTAGTCAACAGAATGAGAAAGGTTCCTGAATGGAAGAAATCTAAAGAAACCACAATATGGTAAGCAATGTTTTTCGATTTTATAAACACATTGATCTAGAAGTACCATATTAAAACTAAGGGAAATATTTGTTGTGATCTTACACATTCAAGGATGTATTTCCATTAATATTAGCTGGAGCAAATATGTTGAATTGCGTTCACATTGCCAGGATTATAATTTGTGAAAGCTGATGAAATAGATTAGTCCGTCTTTTGGCAGAGAGAAGATGTCACATAATCTTGATCTTCAAAAGAACATTGTGCCTTCTAATGTGGATTAAGGAATCGATGCCATTCACATTGAGTTGCTACACAAAACTTTGGATCAAGATCCTAATCAACCTGGGTGGATTTGTTACCAGTATTCAAGAAGTGGTTCAACAATTTCCACATCTAAATCTTAATTGCTTTCAAACAAAGGGGTCACAGTGGCTAAGTGGGTAAGATGCTGGTTCGCTAGCCTGGAGGTCAGGTGTTCGATCCCTTCATTGGCCGAGAAAGTTCATCCAGATTTTCCGGCATTGTACCCCCTTGTCAGTGATGCAGGATGGAGGGCCTGACAAGGACAGTTGTCTAGTCATTCGGATGGGACGAAAAAACGAGGTCCTGTGTACACATTGGCGTGCACGTAAAAGTTGGAATTCAATATAAGAGTAGGCTGTAGTGCTGCTGTCCAGGCAAAATTTCCCTCATAGCACACTGTATGGTGTATGACTGTATGCCCATCTTCACTAGCCCAGTTCGGAACGGAACAGTAGGACATTAAACCCCATTTCATTTCATTTCATTTTGCTTTCAAACACATGTAGTTGTATCTCCTAAAATTACTATCAAGCTGACAGAATGATTCTAATTTATCAAAAGTTGAATTATTGGAAGACAATCAGAAAAGTAAAAGAGCGTCTAAAATTGTTATTTGACGTACATCTATTTTGTTTTATCTTAATCCACATCAAATTGTGCTCACATTGATTACTTGGATTCAATCGGATTAAGAAGAGGCCCATCAAGAGATTTTAACCAACATTGATACGTGGCATTGGCTTGTTTATATCGCCTGTAGAAGATGCCTCTTCTTGCCAAATTTTCAATTCGTCATATCTCTATGATATAGATGCTTAATGGAATCAGACAATTTTGGGGATTGATATTCATTATGAAAGATAGCATGTGTATATAGCATGTATTTTACACAAATCTTCTTATTGTTAACCTCATTCACTGTCGCCCCCAAGAGATATTGTTGGTCATCATATTATACCCTGCATAATGAGTATGAGAAAAAAAATTGTTCATACACATAACTGTTATGATATAGTAAACACCCAATTATTATATTAGACATATTAAAGCTGGAGTACTTTATACTGTATGACATTATGATCTATATATTTCCACTTGATTTATTAATAGCCTATTATATTCTTACCGTTATATGTAGTACATCTATTTTACCTCGACCATGATCTTTCTACAAAGATATTCAATATAAATAATTTGTCGTCTATCCTATAATTTATGAAATTACAAACTATATTAATGATATTACTATGAACTTTATGACTAAGGGTCATGTTACAAACGTCTTTGTGACAAACAATCCCGAAGATATTAAACAGATTTATAAATCAGAATGGGAATACCACATTCAGATTTGTAAGTTTTTTATTTCATTTACGATGTTTATTAGTTTTACAAATTTATTACTTGATCATGATGTTATTGCAATGATATAATGATGCCGTTACCACAATTTATTCAGGTTGATTGAACATGAATTTTATTTTCTATAGTATTTTAATTGGAGATAACTTCTATTCGAATTTCTTTATAAACAAATTCCTCAAAGTTTATTTGAATGAACAATTATTTGAGTTTTCTTCCAAAAGTTGAATAGGTGCCAATGTAAAAGATCTTTCTGAATGTTTTCAAAGTAAGGTTTAAAGAATTAATGCTTGCTTAAAGTTAAGACATCTGAAGGAGATCTCTTAAAGACATACTTCTTTGACAATTGAGATCCTGAATATCACCAAATATATTCAAACTACTGGGAAAAACACATTTGTTGCCAAATATAATATATACATAAGGAGATACTTGAAGAAAAGCACAGTTTAAAGAGGCTGCCATTTTGAATAATAAATTGACAAACGAGAGGAAAAGGAAGGAATGGGACTTAACATCCACTCCCCAAAATTCTGGGACTAACTTATGGTATCAGAGTTTGCTTGTGCACATGGGGTCTTTATACTGGGAGGAAACTGGAGAACCCTACTTTTTGTCACATACCCCCTTAATTATAAGAAAGTGAATGGGTCAGTGCTGTCACACAGGCACAATTGCCAGGATATGAGTCATTACACTTCACATTGTAAACAATTTTTTTTTAACTGATTGTGCAAATTTCAATCAGAAATATCATACTTTAAAATATATCTTTTGTGGGTCAAACAGATGACTTAATTCTTCTTGAAGGAAGATATGGGTACTATAAGTCAATTTCTATTTGTAGGTTTGATGTAAGAAAGAAGAAGATGGTACCGCTGCCATCAGATGAAAGGATGATGGACAATCAAACAATCCGAGAAAGACTAGTTGTGTTGCGCGTGTTGAAATCATCAGATTTTATTGGTATGAATATACGAGGTGGGAACGAATATAATCTAGGAATATATGTATCTAGGTAAGTTATTTATCAAATTTGGGCCAGTTTGAAATCTCCATAATTAATCTGTATCATAAAACTAGATAGAAGATACCATTTGAGATTACTTAATGAAATCTTGTTATAACTTTGGGAGTATGTTTTGTTGCCTGGCAACTCATATTTATGACTTTTAGATATAAATTTTGGGGGTTGGTCCAAAGGATATAGAACAGTTTGCGGAGGTTATTGCAGTGGTGCGATATATATGTTGCATAGATTTCATATTTGTATTGCATATATTTCATAGTCTTCATTAGCCCATTCGGTGGAGAAAAGTAGGACGTTAAACCCTATTTCATTTCATTTCATTTTTCAGGTTAGATCAAGGAGGATTAGCAGAGAAAAATGGCATATGTTTAGGAGATCAGATTGTTGCGGTAAATGGAACAACTTTTGAGAATGTGAATCACACATCAGCAGTTGAGTTTCTGAGAGCTCACAAAACATTAAAACTCACCTTAAAGGTAATGGAATTTTTTTTTTATTTATTTGATAAAATGCGGTAGAACCATTCTATGAATACAGCATAATAGTGAAGCTTATGATTGTAATTTATCATGGTTCAAGTTATTCAAATGTATATAAAATATATAGATACAAAATTCTTTAAATAACATCTAGAAGAAGGATTTATAGATTCCCAGCAAAAAAAAAGCCAAACCCAAAAAAACACACAATATATGTGTGGATATACTACTTGTTTGTTGTTTTTAAAATAACATTGTTTTGTAACACTTGAAAACATCCTTGAAAAGTTACTAAATTTTGTTATTTAATAACAGAAGTTGGGTTTGTATTTTTTTTCTATTATGAATGGATAAAGATATAGACAGATTGTTATTTCCAACAGTTTGAATGTATGCATGGGCGTCACACATAGTGGGGTCCGGGGGGGATCCGACCCCCCCCCCAATTGTTTTTCTGGGGAGATCTGAATATACTTGGACCCCCCAAAAAATTTACATAGTAGGCCCTAACTCCTATTTATTTACAACAATTATTAGGATTAGTTAAGATTCTATCTGTATAAAACAATGTACAAATTAAAACACAAACACTTATGTTTACTTTTTGAAATCCATTTATAATACACAAAATGTACAAAATACTTTAAATATCTATACAACTTTCTTGTAAATGTCAATTTTCGGACCCCCCCCTATATATATTTCACGGCTATGCCTCTGAATGTATATGAATTTGAATAATGGTTATATGTATTATTGTAGGCTGTAGGTAGATATCCTGCTTATAAAGAAGTTTATCAGGAATATACATGGAGTGAGAGCATGGGTCGTCTAGATAGACCACCTCCAGGTAATAATCAATCTGATTAAAACACAGACCCTATTTCGTTTCGTTTTTTATATTTCAAAATTTCGTTTTACTTGTCTTTACTACACTAGGTAGGGTGACCCATGTACTTACAGAAATAAAGTCCACCGCTGATAGTTCGAGACTACCACTGAAGCGTGCACATTCGCCGTGCCGAGACCAACTTTCTGACAGTATGATACTATAAATAGCCATGGCACGTGCAATTCTCTACAAATCTATCAACTATTACAGCCGTAAAAAATTTATTGTTGACGATTTTGAATAGCAGTGAAATTAAGCTTCTTGGTTATTACAGCAGATTTAGAAATTACGTTCGTTTCATTTTTTAAATCGCTTTATCATTAACTGTACCGTTAAGAGCGGCATCTTTTGGTTTAGTACAAATAATATCTCTGAATCCTCAGGTTAGACAGGAACATGATACTAGCAGTAGTTTCATTTTACTTTTACAAGGTTCTTTTAAACGATTGTTGAGCTACCTAACGTGCTTATTTCTAAATTCAATTTCTTGTTCTAGCTTTCTGTTATGTTTCGTAAAAAAGTAGTCTTGATTATCCCGACCTGTCAATCAGACGTAGAATGGTCGATAGACTGGTTAAGCGAGACTAATTTCAAAACAAGGGCACGTAACCTATCTTTTACTCAAAAGTGTCTGGATGTTATGGACGACGCTTGGAACCAGTTTTCAGTCTATTATTTATAAATGATTAATGGTCATAGCTTATTAAGTACAACATGATCGTTTATTTGGTGACTATAATTGTGTGAAACTGATTTGAGGTTTGGCATATATATAAATATTGTGGCGTAATTGTCGAGATATATGGAGATATTTATTTATGGTGGGTCACCCTACACTAGGATTTGGAAGAGTTGTTATCATTGACATGTTTTGGATGGTGTTAGGGATTAGCCAATGAAACGATCTGTTAAGGCGAGGTTTAGGCATGTTTTGCACTGAACTGTGGGTAATCCATTAGAAACATCAACGCTGGTTGGTTAATCAAATGTCTGACGTCATAGGGTCAAAAGCCGCTAGTATGACCTTTGACGTGATCAGATCTTCATGTAGTGTAGGCCATAGTAAGTATAAAAAACCGAAACGAAATATAGATCTGTATTTTAATCAGTTTGTGTAATAATATTCTATTAACTTCCTTTTTGAAGTAGGTGTAATCCCTTATTATCTCACCGCAGAATTAATATATTTCAATTGGGTCATATATGTCTCCAAAATTGATTGAGCTATATCTACTTGTAAATTGATCCCTGATTGTATAACTGTAAAAAACAATATCTGTGTTGCTGATTTATGATTTGATAAATCACATATTTTTACGGGAGTACTCCTACTTAAAGTATTTACACAAATTCAAATCGCAAGGTTTCACATTGCACCACCATTAGTTTTGCTTTGCACATCAGTTTCAAAAGCACCTCTTATTAGTTTCACATTGCACCTTTATTAGTTTCCCATTGCACATTGACATACCACGTTGTACCTCAATTAGATGTTCACTTCACACCTTGTATGGGGTAAGAATATGTATTATCTTTACAGACGACTCCACCCACCTTTATATACAACTTTCAGCACAGTATTCACATTTCTTTTGTAGTGTTTATTTTTTCCCTTATTCACATTTCGCTATATGTTTATTCACTTTTTACACTGTAAATCATACTTCATGTTACTACATGGCATCTTAAAAAAAAAAATTATCTTTAAAATATTTTCACTCAGTATTCTTGAACATTGTCTGTTCTCTTTTCTCAGCATAACAATTTGTCTTATTGGTAAATCCTTTGACTTTGATAATTTTGTATTTATTAACTCTGCTGACGGACATCAGTGTTAACTTTTTGACAGCTTAAATGTTTTATTTCTCAGAAAACAGATTAACAGTCAATGAAACACCGATTAACAGTCGTTTCTCACTCAGACAGCAAGAATCACCTCAGATTCAGAGAAACCATTATATTCAAAATTCTACACATCAAGGGAGGTTATCCTTACAGAAGGAAGTTCTCCTTCCTAGAAAACATGATATTACATATTCAGCTCCATACGAAGATGCTTGGACATCTTCTGGCTTTGGTGATGAAGAACATAATGGCAGTTCAGAAACTTTTACGAATAGCAATGGCCGACATGCTCAGAATGGATTTAACACCGATTACACAGAGAGTGATTCAGGACAAGACGATTATACAACTTTCTTAGAACGTAAAGCAAAGCAGGACAATGAGAAATCTTATTCAAGGGAGGCAACCCTTCGAGCACGACATCACCCAGAACATAAATTAAAACTTGAAGAAATGTCTACAAGTTTTAGTTCTCCACAGTTAAACATAGCAGAAGATGGTACAGTGCGGACGTACATTTTACCAGATCAGCATCGGACACTTCATCAAAGTCAACCTGATATACAAATTACACAACCTACCGAAGAATATGCTCCGGTTCTTCGTAGACCAAAGTCTTCCAAAAACAAAGGAATTATGTATGTCCAGAATCATGATCAACCTGGAAACTATGCAAGTCCAATTTATGCAGCGGTGCAAAAGAAAAATCCGAAACCAATTGAAGAAGCGCATCAACCATACAGACAGCAAATGTCCAAAAGTACTCCCTCACTAGTCGTGAAAAAACCACAGCCGAGGGTTTATTCTGCGTATGACGATTTCCACATGTATAATCGTTCTCAGCGTCTAGAACATTCTCGGGTTGAGGATCCAGAGACTGACTATGACGTGGACAGTAGTGAGGCTGTGGTAGTTTTTAGTGAGAATGACAACGATGACCCGAAACATTCGTCTAATGTTTATAGTACTATAGAAGAAGTCCCTCATATGAATATAGAGGATGCTCATTTATCTGACGACGACGAATTTGAAAGCTCTAATGTAGAAAATAGAATTTTATTATTGGAGAACAGAAAATCAAATCTTGGATCTTGTGAAATAAGTCGAATGGCAGACGAACCTACATTAAATGGTGCTAGTAAGTATAAAACTATTTTAGATTATTTTTGATTATTTGACCCCTTTTTAAACTTTTCAATTTTTTATCCCAAATTTATTATTGATTCCCTTTTTAAGTGCACAATTCTATTATGCAAGATAAGTTATGTAAGATTTAGAAAAAGAGTTGGCCGTTCTCACTATAATAGTTCAAAAAAAGATAATGCAAAATGAATATATTGAAAATTTCATTCAAATTACTTGATTCTGAGCTAAGTTTTCACCGTTTGAGGTTTTGACAAAATATGGCATAGATTGGTTATTATAGAAATACTTGTTATTCGAGACTTAGTCTTAGTTTAAATTGCCATTTTAAAATTAAATCATTAAATGGCGAATCGTGTTTTTATCCATTTAAAACTCTGCCATCCAATGGAGAGTTGATTATGGATGCATCATGTGAATAAATGTCTAAATGATAGTTTATATAACATTTGAAGCTTAATTTGGCAGATTTAGCTCTTACATAATGCATCTTTAAGAGTCAGTTTTTATAAGAATCAGGCATTAGGGGTGATCGGTGCGTCTCCAGATTTGTCTGAAGAAGTGTGAATTAAGATGATTTTCTCAGTATTTTAGTTTGGTATAATCTAAATGAAATGGGAATGTTTTCTTCAACAAGTTTTCCACAAATGTTTATTTTGCCGATATATTCCAAAATTGTATTGTTGGAACAAGAAATTGGGCTCTTAAAAATATATGTTATTGTAAATTTGGGTTATTTTGAAAACACTGTTACTAAAATAAATTTAATTTTTAATTGGGACATCTTGGATCCTGATAATTTGCCAGATATTTATGATTATAGTGTGTCCTCTGTGCAATGTAGTGAGTTAGTGGGAACATGTGTTTTAAATTGATAGCCTGACTTTTCAGTCACAGAGGTCCTATAATAGAAGCTAACTGGTTAGCCTAAATATCTTACATTACATTTCTCTACCTTCTCCCCTGATTTTTCACTCGATACTATCACAAAGAGCACTATTTTATTATTATATTCACTGCCATATATTTTTTCCTTTTATTCCACCCTTCAGTTTCAAGTCCTCCTCCTAGCACTAGAAAAAATAGCAATGGTGCATGGGCGACCATTAAGAAAAAATTGAAAGGAACAGAAAAGGGGAAAAGTTAGTCTTTTTTATATTTAATATTAATATGCACAAACTTTTTTACATATTTAAAATTAAGATTCATTAAAGTATTAAAAACTGTTGTTATCCCTTCACTCCTAAAGAGCACTTTGTTATATGAATTAATTTGATGTGTCAAAGCGCACTAAAGGGAGATAACTCCATATTGACATTTCAAATGGAATGAATAAATTTAAACATTAAACCTTCTTTCTAGATGCATTTTAAGAGTACTGGTAGATTGATTTTAACTTACAAATGTTAAATCTTTAATCAAAAAGTCTGATTTGTGGATATTTTTTACAATACATTCTTTACCTTTTTTTGTTTTGTTTTTTTTTTTCAGAAAAGAAGAAAGAAATAGAGGATGGTAAGTGCCAATATTAATGATATAATGCTGTACAGAAAAAAACACTTCTAGATGTATATGTGAAGCTAATGTATAGAGAAGTGTTCTTTCTGAAATTATCATACCTGAAATTCTACTACGGTATATTGGATTTTGGATGACATAAAAGGAAGAATACCGGTACTCCCAAAGAAAACAACAGTCTGAATTTAACGCTTTAGCTCTGGAGCTGCCCGAAACTGCCCTAATTAGAACTCCCTAGACCACCAGAGTTACGTGTATAGCTGTGTTCAATAATTTTATGTTTTATTATTATTATTATTATTATTACAGCATATTTATAGTACGCCCTTTCATATAACATGTTCAGGGGCACTTTACAAAATGACAATGTAATCATATAAAAAAAACAACAAGATTATGGACACGTTAACAGTTGTATATACAGTCAGTTAAAAGCTTGTTTAAATCAATGTGTTTTAAGCTGTTTTATTTTAAAAGAATATAGAGATGTGCAACATCTTAAACTAAATGGTAGATTATTCCCTAAAGCTGGGGCGTGAAAACTACAAGAGAGCACTGACCATAAGAGACAAATTGAAGAGTTTTGAGCTTTAAAAGTAGTTTATCTGATGTATGTAATGTTTCAGCTCCTAGAAGCGTATCTAAGAAGCGTGGAATGTTTGAACAAAGTTTTGGTTCTCAGGTTGTGAACAATCATTGTGTGGATAATTACAATATGATGATGATGGAAGAACATGCTAGAAATCTGCTTAATGAAGATGAATGTGCTGCCGTTATCAGACATGTTAAAAATTATCATGAGCAGAAAAACTTGGAGAGATTAACAGAAGCCCTACTTCAGATTCTTGATACATCGGAAAAACTACAACTGCTTAAAGATATCAGGTTAGTGCCAAAAGATAACAATTTTTTCATTCCAAAATAATATATTCGTAGTTAATAATATATGTGTGAGCCTTTTGTGGTCAGACTTGTCTGTATGTCAATCCAGCAGTCCACAATTCTGGATTTGTTTTTCAGGTAAAAAGAAAGAACATGGGCACAATTCCATCAGTTTGCTGTGAAAATAACTTATTGTGTGTGTCCAAAGCCACAGGAGCCTGGCCAATATATGTCAGTTTTTACACTGGTTTATTTGGCCGATCAACGTGTTCAGACGACAAAGTTATACTGACTTAACTAGCGCAGCATTTTTAACTAGTTTAGCTTAAAGCAAAATTATGGAAGATTAGATAAAGAGCTGCCAGTTCTCGCTAAAATAGTTACCAAATAGATAACTTCACTCTAAGCCGAGAAATCCTCTTTTTAATAACACTGTAGCCTCAATTGTCATTGTTACAGTTGTTACAATAATAAACAAAGACTTGTTTATCCATTTTTATGGTTATTCATAAACAGCTGTTGAACTGCAGATCGAATTCAAATCTCTGGAAAATTGAACCCATCAGATGGCATCGAGAGTTGATGGTCTTGTCATGTTAATAAATATCTAATTAATAGTTTATATAACATTTCAGGCCAAAAGAAAGACCCGTGATAGGCAAATTTAGCTCTTGCAAAATGCATGTTTAAGTATTTGAATGACATATAAAATGCTATAAATTATCTGAGATATTAAAATTTTGGAATAAATATTTCAGAGGAGTTATCTACCCTTACCATATTGCATTATTTGATACAAGAGTGAACATCTATGAGATACAAGAATATGAACGAATGTCTACAAAATTACACCTGCCACTTCATCACAACCACAAACAAATATCTAAACCACAGAAAAACTTAATGACCACTGTTATAGGTAGGGGTTTTTCATAAAAATTCTTTTAAAGCCAATTTTTTTTTATATTTCAATTTTATATATTTTCCCAAATCTTCGGTAAATGTCAAACTTTGTTTCAATCTGATCAAAATACAGATACTATTGTGTTTCGTTGTTTATAATTCAAATTTTGTTTTATTTTGTAGGGTCTTAAACTGTTTGTAAATAAAATGCATTATGTTTGGTTGGGGGTGGGGGGGATTAAATCAGATCTATATAATATCGAAAGTGCAGTAAAATGAAAGAAAATTTAGATCTGTATTTTAATCAGATTGGACTTTTTTTTATATTGAATTAATATTACTTGTGTGTTTTTTCACTAGACTTCCATTTTAAACCATTACCCAACCCCAACACAGTTGTTCCCCTTTATTCTGTTTAAATTAACAGTACTTACTTACTGTAATATTGGGCTTGAAATCAGCACAGTAAGGTTTTGGTATGGTGATCTTTATTTCAGATGAAGAAAATAACTATAAACATGCCCCAGGACCTTTTCGCTTGAAAAGATGTATACATTGTACATCGCTTGCGGTGTTAGGTGGCTGAGTGGTTTAACGTGTGTGCCTCGGATCATTTAGTCTGTCATTGAGTCAAGGGGTGTGGTTTCGATTCCCCGCTTGTACGTGACAAGGAGTAGGATCGCTACTCCATTAAATTCCATTCCCCTCTCTCTCTCTTGCAATTTTAGTGACTTTTTTGTGTTTTATCCACAGGTTTGTCTTAAGGTTTGGTTTGCTGTCGTCCTACATTTCCTATTAGGAAGGGAGGGTTGACTTTGCCGATTGCAATTTAACTTCCAGGTGTATTCTAGAAAACATAATTAACCTCAATAACATGAATAAATTCTGTAGGGAACATACAAATTGATTTGTATGAAGTTGGTACAAATTACAGGTATGAGAAAGTTTTGGATAGCTTTTGTATGTAACTCTCATATTGGTTAACTTTAATTTGGTATAGGTTATAAGTCATAGATAGTTTTGTGTGGACAACATAATTTTTTTAAGATCTTACAGATGATGGTGGTCACTTTCATATTAAAACTGTTGACCAACATAAACGAGACATCGATCATGAGAAGGAAGTCATTCATGAGCTGAAGTCAAGTCAAAATTTAAGCTCGGATTCAGACTCAGATAGTGGAAAAGAACAAGTATATGATTTCACAAGGCAAGGTAACAGGTACTATATGTATTCAGGAGGTTTTTTTACTGATTTTTGTTTCTTTTTTTTGTCTTTTTTATTCATTTTCTTTTCCTTTTATTCCTCTGAATTCATTTTTACCTTTTTATCACTTTTTTAAATCTTATGAAAATTATCATATTTATTTTCTAAACCTTTTTAAATCATTTTTTAAAAAAAGTATTATTCTTTTTTATATTTTTTTCTAATATCTGATTTTATAATCATTTTTCAAGAATGATTTTACAAACTTTTCTAATCTTTTTCTTAAATAAAATTTACTACATTGAGATGTATATTCGATAAATATAATTATCATAATATTGTCCGTTGTGTGTAAGTTGTATTGTGAATTACAGTTTTCTTATGAAGAAAGATGTTCATACAACAATTTCATGACAGTGTCTTAGACTAAGCTAAATTTGAACACCAATGTTGGATATTGTATATAAATCCCAGGGGCAGATGAGCATTCTGAATGGTAGGATCTCAGTTCTGGGCCCATGATCAGCATCAGGAGTGTAACAGGTGTCAGTGATTATTAATTTTCAGGTAGACTTTCAAAAATGACTTGAATATTCAAATAATTTGGAATTTATTCTTCAGATCCGGTAAGAAGAGACAATTCTGAAGATAGTATAATTGTTTATATTTCGAAACAAAAATTACATTTAGGTGAGTTCAAGGATATGAAAGATTTTGAAAATATATGATCTTTTGAATTAATTGGTAAAGATAACTTTAGATAATTATGATGTGAATACAAATAATTTATATTCATTGTTGAATAAACAAATGTTTAATTTTTTGGGTTGAATTTATCAAAAATTACTTCTCTCAAGCACATTAGTATTTTATTCACACAACAACCAATGGTGTTTTTTTTTTAAAGGTTTATTATTAACGGGTGGTGAAGGGGAATACCCTTCTCCTGTTAGAGTAGATAGAATTTTACCTACAGGGGCTGCAGCAGATGATGCCAATATACAGGTAGGTCAATAGTAAATTGGGAACTGTCTTAAAAAAAATGAAAATTATTTTATTCTTAGCTTGTAAGGGAAATAACTCTGTATGTGTAACTCTTTCATTTGGTCGCGGACTAGTAATTTTTGCCATTGACTTCAATGTTAAATGGCTGTAACATCACAGGCTGTAGCTTTTTGCTCAACATTCTGTTGGTTCCAATCTTTATAGGCATAATGGGGACCACATTTGGCAATATCCTCATCATAATTTTGTAGGGGGTTGACCGCTTAGATTTTTTACTACAGGGTTTTGATGTTGACTGGGGTGAAAATCTCACTTCCGACACAATGATTGCTCTGCAGAAAGACACTTTACACCCCCTATCCCTCCGCTGTAATATCATCAGTATTACCCAAAACTGCTATGGAATTGCAAATTTGATCCCTTTTCTCCAATTCTAAACCAAAAAGTCAACCCAAAAATGCAGGAAGAGGGGAGAAAAAATTTAAGGTAAAAATTGTCTTTTTATAACTTGAACTACATTCGTCCATCATGAGATAAGGGGAAATAATTACTAGTCTGAGTCCTATATACCTGACATGTTGGTGCTGTCTGAACAGATCTGTTGTTATCTAATAAACAAACATATATGCAATGCTCTGGCAAAAGATTATGAAAATCCATGCATTTTCAGATGAGCAGTGTGGCATTCTGAAAACACTATAATACATCAGAAAACTGCGGAGTTTCAGACAGAAATATAAAAGCTCATGAATTTTGAATTCCGCACAACATTTTTATTTTTGAACATAAATGCATTCTGTAAAAAGATGAGATAAATTCAATATAAATCAAACACGAACATACTTTAAAACAGTAATCATGATGCAATATTAGACTTTTTAACACTTTCATCGAAAACCACACAATTTTTCTCTGTTAACGTAGTTTCAAGTGCCAAATTGTGGTCAAATCTAAGATATTGAAACATGCAGTGCCTATGAATTTTAAAATATCTCCTATATAGCTATATTTCCATAGGATAAGTAAGTTGAAATAATCTGATTTTGTAACACCCAGTATGGAATCTGATAATTTAAAAGCACATGAATTTTTAATTCCACAGTATTTTCAGTTATTTAAGAGTTTATCAAAATTTTCTGTTAACCTTAAAATGTTTTCTCCTTTTCAGCCTGGTATGATTCTATTATCTGTAGATGATCAAAGTTTAAAGTTCAAGTCGTTAAATCAAGTTCAAGCTGCTTTAAAGAAATCTTATAATAATAAACGTAGTGTGGCCATGAAATTAGTTCTTAAACCTATTATACGATATTAATCTTTATCAAGGCATTTATTTACTTATCATTATACTTAAATATCTCAAAGAATTCATACAAAATTTATACTTACTTAGTTATCAATATGTTTAATATTTTAATTGTTTCTTTCATTATTTTTTATCCCATTAAATATTTGTGAAAGAAAATCACCCATCAGTTATGTTATATAAATTAATAAGATAATGTTTTTTTTTTAAATTTGTGTTATTGGTAATTATAATGTTTAACGAAAATGTAGAAGA
Source organism: Patella vulgata (assembly GCF_932274485.2). NCBI lineage: Eukaryota > Metazoa > Mollusca > Gastropoda > Patellidae > Patella > Patella vulgata. Next base: position 22,142,015 of record NC_065881.2, read on the forward strand.
AATAGTTTTAAATAATGTGATATTTAGATCTTGATTTATGAAGGTGCTAAATGTTTGGCATTTAATATTTGAGACTAGAATATATAAGATACAGAAATTAATATAGCCGCTCGTCATTTTAATGATTTTTAATCCCTTACAATATTGTGAAAGTTGAAATTTATGATGAAATGAACATTTTGCAATATTCGGGACCTGATGGAATCCAAACCGGGAGATTATCTACTGAAGATATATTGCTTTCGTTTTCTTAAGATACATTATGTAAGATTTTGATAAACAGCTAGCCATTCTTGCTATAATAGTTCGAAAATAGATAATGTAAAATGAATAATTTGAAAATTTCATTCAAATTACTCTATTGCGAGCAAAGATATTACACTTTGAAAGTTTGACAAGACATGTGCAGTAATTTCCTCCAAGTACTGGTTGTTTGAAGCTAAATCTCGCTCCTCCATTTTTAGCTTAAATCAAAATATTGCTGAACTGTTCTAATCTATTTAATATCGGAGAAATCTGATGCCATCAAGAGTTGATCATGGCCTGGACAAGTTAATTACTCTATTGCGAGCAAAGATATTACACTTTGAAAGTTTGACAAGACATGTGCAGTAATTTCCTCCAACGTACTGGTTGTTTGAAGCTAAATCTCGCTCCTCCATTTTTAGCTTAAATCAAAATATTGCTGAACTGTTCTAATCTATTTAATATCGGAGAAATCTGATGCCATCAAGAGTTGATCATGGCCTGGACAAGTTAATTAATGTCTAATTGAAAATTTAGAAAACATTTCAGGCCTAAAGAAAGACCGGCAATAGACAGATTTAGCCCTTGCATAATGTATGTTTAATGAAATGTTAATTAATCAATTTGAGTACATCTTGGCATAGATTGAGCTGTGAAAAATAAGATATTGTCTTAAAAATGAAAATGACTATCAGCAGCTTTAATGTATTCTGAATTAAAATTAAAGTAGAATGTTTGCTTATTGAGTTTACTGTATAAAACAGATTCAGTTTCATGTTCATAAACTTTTCATGTTCATAAACCATCAGACCTTCATTGTTGAGGCTAAACTATCATTCAATTATTCATCCTAAATCTTAGTCCTTAGTAATATAAAGTACAGTAACAAAACTTGTTTGTATTATGTAAAAAAAACATAATAAGTATGTTTGTTGAGTTTATTGCATAAAACTGATTAAATATAAGCTGCTTATATCTTATTGGACCTTCAATGTTGAGAATAAAATAGTGATTAAATCATTCGTCATAAATCTTAGTCCTTTATTTGTATGTGTTGATTAATGAAATAAATTTATTATTTACTTGAATATATTATATAACAAAATATAATGAGTAGCATTTATACTGACAGTATATAATTTATTAAAAGAAAATCAAATGTATAATGTTGCCATAATTATTTTTATATTATTTGTTAATAATTTGTTTGGTTGTTGGTTAAGATATTATTCTTGTTATAGAATAAACATAAATGTACACATTGTTGAATTAGAATGAATATACAATTATTATAAAGTAGATAAATTGTTAATTAATTAAATATATAATTGTTAAATTAAAGTAGATGAATATTTGTTGAATGAAAGGAAATGTATAATTATTAAAGGAAATATACAATTGTTCGGGTAAAGGAAATGTACATTTGCCTATTTATGTACATTTGTTCTTTTAAAGTAAATGATGAACAATTGTTCATTTATGTATATTTGTTCTGTTACAGTGGGTGATGTACAGATATTGTTCAGTTAAGTAAATGTACAACTGTCCAGTTAAAGTAAATGTAAATGATCCAGTTAAAGTAAATGTACAATTTTCTGATTTATGTATGTTTACTCTGTTAAAGTAAGTAATGTTTTTTTGTTCAGTAAAGTAAATGTACAATTGCTCATTTATGTAGTGTGTTCTGTTGATGTGAATGTACAGATCTTTTGTATAAGTTATTGTATATAATTGTTAAATTAATTTTTATATTTTTGTACATAGTTTTTATTAACTTTGTCAAAACCAAGCATTATTATCTTATTGTGATTATTGTGTGTTTAACGTCTTCAAAGTATTCTGTTTTAGTTAATTAATTTATTTGAACGAAGATTTAAATTTAATCATGTAATATGCAGGTGTTATGCATCCTTAAGCTTCTTGAAGGCTCAATACCACTTCCCATGTCTAATAATTTCAATTAAGCTTTTTTAAATAGCATTATGTTTAATCTCAGAATTTTCCATACTGTGGTTAAAACTAGTAGGGCTCTTGGCAGGACATGCTTATCATGTTTATTGTACATTTTTATATAGACATTATAAAGTCAGTTTTCAATTTATACCATAGATATTTGCTACTGATTTAAATGTCCTTTGTTTTAGTTTCATGATTCATTTTAGGTTGTAAAGATATGTGTATATATGATGTCAGTTTTACAAATGATCTTCAATACAGTGATTTTTGTAAAAATTGATATTAAATTATTTTAAAGTAATTGTATTGATTAAGCTCTAAGTTTGACATTATACAACTCAAATATTATTTTATTACATAATTATATTTTTATTGTTTTGATCTAAAGGCTTAATTCAAAATATAATAAGAATCCAATTGAATTGACTCCTTGTGCCTTTAATTCAAAATGTATAATAAATATTTTATTTGATAGTTATGCAATATTGATATAACTAGATTGTATATTTGATTATAGAGATAGAAAATGTTTACAATAAACAGATTGAAATCTCATGTTCTTGGTTAAAGTAGCTAAGTCTCTAAGGCAGTGTCATCCAATGTCTGCGACATTGAAAACACAAATTATTTATCAATTTAAATCAAGATTGATGTTGCGATCTTACTGGGAAAAGATGGGCTTCTGATATCCAATATTTAAGACAAAATAAACATTTTACCAATGGTACACGAATCGTGTACCATAATGCGTTTCAGCGCCATTTTAACAAGGGACTTGAAGAACGAGGCTAGATATATTCCACAAGCCATGTCAAACGATGACCCGATTCTTATCTGGGGTACATGCGCAATAAATACTATGTTGTAGACTGGAATAACCAGATGCTAGAGATTGCCATTCGATTGAGACTTCTGGCGTATTTCGCGGAACATAACTGATTTGAAATTAGATTAAAAACAGAAACGACTGAATGTAAATCAGTTTATATACATTCATATTGTGTCAATTTCTAGGTCCCAAATAGTAGCGATTTAGCTCCTTTAACCTTTAGAATCCGCTGAATCTTGTTTATGTAAAAGAAATACTTGTTAGGGTATCTCATACATTAGAAACAAACACCAAGTAATTTTCATTCAATATTTTCTACTTTCTACACAAAGTCGTTAGAGAGAGCAGATAGAAAGAAAGCAGTGATGGCTTGGTATATCGTGGAAACTTTCATATGTTTTAGGATAGCAGATAAAAATTCAGATGATGACGAACATCGAAAATCATATTTAAAAAAAAAACGCTGGGAGTTCAACTTTAACCAAAAATAATCTGAAAGTTGAAAATAAGGAAAAATGCATCCACCCTCCCACCACGCCATCAAAAAAAAAAAAAAATCAACTGCATTTCATGTTTTATTTAATGACCAATTGCATGGTTGATGAAGACTTAGTGTTTATGTCATATATATCTGTTTGAAAGTTGAAACCTTGTCAATAGAGAGACTATATCTACTTACTTATAATACTTTGATCTTTGATATGTAGAGGTTTGTTTTCCGTTATTATACTTATTAATTAGATTTATTTACAAAAAATAGGCTATAAGTAGACATTGTGATATATTGCACATGTATTATGTTTTCTAGGTCCTAGACGAGTACTAGAAAATAGTCAAATCACGTGTCCGCAGTGGTGTATAGTGCTGGGAGAACGGCCTTACATTGCAATTCTCTAATGAAGTGAATTTTTTATTTCCGGTGCTAAAAGAATTTTGAGAACGAATTATTATTTGTTTTAATTATTTTTGTTTCAACTTGAGATCCCCTACTTCATAAAGTTCGAGGTATGTTATGCGTATGGCTTCCTGAACCCCTTTCTGTTATACGATGCTTAAAATTGCTGCCCGGCAAAATATACAAACTAATACCACAGCATTACCGTCGTTTTATGAATAAAAAAATATTCTTCGTGCCCCCTGATTGATAATTTTTACAGTTCTGCGAAGATTGTTTCAGCGAAGGAAACTTTTCACTTCGAGATTTTGATGTTGAAAGTAAGAGTCCCCTCCCCCCCATATGTTAGTTATTGCAACTATTTAAAAATAATAGTAGAAGCATAGCACTACATGGCGGCGGTGTCGAGGATGCTTCCGACACTCTCCCCAAACTCCTCCAATCTCCGTCTGTGTACATTTTTAATCAAAAGTAGCATATTTTAGAGCAATAATCGGGCAAAAATTTCACAAACCATCCTGTAAGGAGATATAAGGCTATAATTTATACTGGCCAGAACCCATCTGTCTTTCCTTCCGCCCTTTCCGGTCATTTAAACTTCCTTCCTTACAAAATGGACACCACCATTTAGACATCAATTATTATAATAATAACTTAATACTACAAAACTAAAACTTAGCAATTATATGGCAGAAACGAAATACAGTTTGGCGACATATTCACGTTACATGTACTTATTAAAGCGCTGATCGTTATTTGAAAGTCGAATCTCTTAAAAGTATATCAGCTCAAAAATGGTTCAGGGTTTTCAAAGAGCAGAAAATGTCTACATCATCTGCATTGTTTTCTTAATTAAATGTTAAAAAATGTATTTGAAAATTGTTATCGGGAAAATGTAAATGACGACCAACGGCTGAACGGCCAATTAGATGTATTCGTTTTAAATTTAATTTCTGCTAATTTTATCGTTGAATAAAAAAACCCAAAACACATTGTATGTGCGATGCATGAGTCGCGGGTTGACTCGGTACCAGATTTGTGTTGTTTTCTTGTGCACGTTCAGTGAGAAACCAGCTTGAAAAATCCAATGGTTCTTCTCAGTCAACGCCGGGATTCGAACATGGGGAATTCTATTCTATTTTACTTGCAAAAACGTTACGGTGATGTTCTCTTTTGTAACTGAAAAGAATAAGAGACCGAACCAAATTGGGTACCGTGTCATACCATGATACTGGTTTCTGGTAAAATTCGAAATTTGATTCTCGAATTGATCACTATAAAGGAAATACCACACGCAAAATCTTGCATGTACATGTAAGTAAGTAAAGCAAATCAAATTCGGCCACCGATAATCGAACACGCCCATATTGCAGATGACAGATGATAACTTCACAAGTACACTGAAAATTAAATGTTATTACCAAAAATGACCTATTCAGCAATTTTCTAATTTACATTCATTTATAATTCGGTATGGTTTAGTTTTTCAAAATGATTTATGGCCAATTTTATCAAACCAGTTCATGATTTACTGTGTTAAATGTTGAGACAAAATATAAGAGTTCGCAGGATAGAAAAAAAAATAGTAATGCTATTTTAACGGACCTCATTAAATTTTGTCAGGTTTCTAATCTTGGAATCAAATCAATTTAATATTTTACAGGTTTCTTTGATAATTAGACGAGAGGAAGGTGATTATTTTTATATGGTTTCTGTAAATTTACCTATTTTATACTATCTTCGAGTTAATTAACTTGTCACGATGCAAATTAACCGAATATGACAAAATGGATAGCTTGATTTAAAGGAGCTAAGTCGCTAATATTTGGGAACTAGAAATTGACACAAATGGGTCGCAACGCATACAATAATGTAATATGAATGTATATAAATTGATTTACATTCAATCGTTTCTGTTTTTACTGTAATTTCTAATCAGTTAAGTTCGGCGAAATACGCCAGTATTCTCAATCGAATTTCAATCTCTAGCGACTGGTTATTCCAGCCTACGTCGATAGTGTTTATTGGGCATGCTCTCCAGATAAGAATATAGCGTCACCGTTTGACATGACTTGTGGGATATGCCTAGCCTCGTTTTTCGAGTCCCTTATTACAAATAGCGCTGAAACGTATTATGGTATACGATTCGTGTACCAATTGTAAAATGGTTATTTTGTCATAAATATTGGATATCAGAAGGCCATCTTTTCCCGGTAAGATCACAACATCAATGTTGATTTAAACCGACAAATAAATCGTGTTTTCAATGTCGAAGATTTGGATGATATTGCGTTAGAGACTTAGCTACTTTAAAGGGAAGTGGATTTCCGTCGTGTAAACGTACTTTAGCTTAAAATCAAAGGTCAAAGGCAATGAAATGAGATTGGGTTAGAAGTCCGGGCTAATGAACGATGGACACGTCAAAAGAACTCATCTTTTATTTTTTTAAAATTGAACTCGGGGATAGAAACTTTTATTTAAAAATTTCCAAAAAACTTCTATTTCTATAATCCATTTTCAGTAATCTATATATCTCGTTGGTCATCTTTTCACTTTCCTTATTTTAGTGTTCAATTCAACTGGACTTTGGTTGGGTTCTGTTTTAATTAGATCAGCAGAATTTATCAAGATATAAATAAAGTTTATTAACATATATACGCTTCTAAATCTGGGGAAGCCATATTTCTCTAGATTCTCAAGATAAAATATTAATTTGAGTTGATAAGACGACAGATAGGAAAACATTATTTATACTAAGAGGTTTACAGAAGGTAAGAAGTAATTATTTGTGAAATGACCTCGCGGTCTTAAACTAGGCTAGACCAGAGTTTATATTTTAATATAGAATCAGATCTACAGAATTGATCAACATTTTTACATTTAAAACAGCAATATCTCTGGATAAAATATTAAAGACGCCGATCCCTATATCGTTTATTTATTAGCCAATATTTTATATTTCACGACTTGATCCCCGCAGAAATGTCTCACATTGATTGTTTAAAAGCAAGTTTAAATTGTCAACAGTAGATAATCTCCCGGCTTGGGTTCAATCGGATCAATGGGTGGCGCTGGCTTGTTTATATCATCTGTAGTGTAGATGATGCAGCATTTTCAAATCATCATATCTTTGTATATATCAATCTGATTAAAACACAGTGTGTGAAATAGCTTTATTTAACGTCCGCTTCCACCGAGGTGATATCGCAGACAAGAAAAACACAGATCCTGGAAGAGTTGTTATATAACCCGCGTTCTGGTTGAATTGAGGGATTAGCCAATTAAACGATCTGTTACGGCGAGTTCTTGGCGTCCGATGTACGGAACTGTGGGTAAACCACTAGAAACGTCAACGCTGATTGATTAATCAATGTCTGACGTCATACTTTGTTAAAAATGGGTGTAATTAAAAACTATAAGCAGTGTTAATTAAGTGTAATCTTTACACCACAGCTAGCGTTTTTCAAATGTAATACCTTTCCAAGGGTAACCAGCTAAAAGAATTACACCTAACAAGTGTAACCGATATTCACGACTACTGAACACCTGCGTAGGTGTAATTGTGGGGTGTTTTGGATAAGGTACACCACTACATGTGTTATACTGCATTTACACCAAAGGGTGTAACTTTTATTGGGGAATAAATCCACAACAGCGTTAATTTTACAGCGTTTATTGGGTTGCAAAAGGGTAATTGTAGCCGCTAAAGGGTATTTGGGATGAGCTACCCCTCTACAAGCGTTTTATTGCATTTACACCAAAAGGTGTAAATATTTTAGGGAAACATTACTCCGAATAAGGTGCCAATTTTACACCGTATCTTGCGTTACAAAAGTATGCGTGTACTTCAATTTGAGTTGGGGTTTTTTTTGGGGGGGGGGGTGAAATATGTTGTTTTTTTGTGTAAAATATGGCGTTAATTGCATTAGTAACACAACTATAACTCATTTTGGGGGGTTGGATGGCTGAATGGTTAGCGTGCGCGCGCTGTATCGTAAAGTCTGTTATTGAGTCGACTGGCGTGGTTTCGAATCCCCGGTTGTACGTGACAAGGAGTAGGGTCACCTGTCCAACCTCGTGGGTTTTCTCCGTGTCCTCCGGTTTCCTCCCACTGCTAAAGACCCCTATGCGCAAGCGAATTATTGAAATAAAATTAAACCATATTATTATGTTAGTCCCGAAATGACCTAGTTTGTGTTGAGTGGACGTTAAACCCCATTTCTCTCTCTCTATAACTCATTTTAGAGTGTTTACTCATAACGAATATCATTCAGAATATTATCATGTATAATAATCTTAATAATATTTCAAAACCTCCTCAAGTATAGATTATTTCAGCTTGTATACACTTAAAGACGTCCGTCTTCATTAGCCCAGTATAGGAGCAGAACAGTAGGACGTTAAACCCCATTTCATTTCATTTAATACTTAAAGGCGTGTAAATGTTCCAAAATATTACCAAGTAGGCTACAATATCTTATTTAATTATTCTTAATTCAGGCGAGGTGCGTAAATGAATAAACCACATTATTCAGCTACGTTGTAAGGATATGTGTATTGATTTTTCCGCATGATTTATATTCATTGTAAATTGATACATATTGTCTAATTGCCCAACAGCAGTTGAATTTGAATCAGTCTGATGGATATTTTCTCAATTTAATGTCGTTGTAAAATGAAGTAGCCGATCGTCTATATGTAAAGGGTGCTGCCATGATTATATTTCACCAAAACTGTGTCATAGGTATCTTCTATTTTATTTTAAATGGAATGAAGATAATAAATCCATACTATCTTCCCAAATTATCGATGTTTCCGCGTTTTATTTCCACAAGTTCTTAAAACAATGAAATGAAAAGATTTATGCTCAGTAGATTACCGCCATTCATCTGACATGAGAAAACATGTTTAACATTTTCATTCCGTCGCGTTGTCGATTACTGACCCTTTGCACGAGGTTACGATGTAATTTGTTGAATTACTGTTAAATACACACACATAAGCCTACATATAGATAGTAATTAGGAATATCGAAAGACCACTTGAAAAATGGATTAATATTTATACGCCGATTATATCATAGTTAATCGATTCGTTATCTCATTCAGTATTCAAAGACAAATTCGCACACGTGTTTGATCAAATACATAAAATTCTATACTGCTTTTAAGGTTGCCTCGGTGGCTCAATGACTATGTAATGAAATGAAATGAAATGGGGTTTAACGTCCTACTGTTCTGCTCCTAACTGGGCTAATGAAGACGGGCATACGCCATACAGTGTGCTATGGGGGAAATTTTGCCTGGGCAGCGGCGCTACGGCCAACTCTTATATCGAATTCCAACTGCCAAGGGATCTTTTACGTGCACGCCAATGTGTACACGGGACCTCGGTTTTTCGTCCCATCCGAACGACTAGACAGCTGTCCTTGTCAGGCCCTCCGTCCTGCATCACTGACAAGAGGAAACCACGCCGGAAAATCGGGATGAACTTTCTCGGCCAATGCAGGGATCGAACACCCGACCTCCAGGCTAGCGAGCCATCGTCTTACCCACTTAGCCACGTGATCCCCTCAATGACTATGAATATTATTTACTCGTATTCATCTTACATTCAGATGTAAGAAAACAGACAATCCGAAAACCTTCAGTATAAAACAATCAGTTGTCTGTTGTATGGCTCAACAAAACATGGTCCTGAGATAAACACACTTATTTTCCAAGCAGTTCAACAATTTATTCATTTATCAAAAGGATTTAAATCTCCATAAAATGATTCTTGTTATTTCAGTCCTGCACACCGCACACCTATCTAATATCCTCGCCTTTCTCAACTGGTTTGTGGGATTTGGAGGTGTTGGATGATTGTACGTTGTGCGTCTTATCATACCCAAAAAACATTACCAAACAGTATTTTCAGAATACACTTCTACCTACTAAAATTATTTATATAAAAAATGTCTCTATATTATCCAGTATATGTATCCTATAGAAAAACTATAGAAACTTTATTGCATAAAAAAACCTTACAAGGTTATGTGCATATACAAATAAAAATAATATAGAAATGTACATGAAACAAACAAAGGACACATACATGGACATAATTATACAAAGATACACAACTTTATTATGACACGAACGAATTGTATACAAAAGCTCCTAAACATTTTAAAATTTCTACAATTTTATTCATCATCAGTATTTTTTAAATTGTTGTAAATCCAAATTCAGATATTTACAAATAAAAATATTGTTTATAAAAAAAAATAATAAAAATATGTCGTTGGCTCACACAGCTGGAATTTCCGGAGGTTTCCAGTATGGTGTTCCCGTGTTGGTAATGCAGTACGGAGGGTCTGGTAGGGAAAAGGCGTCTAGTCTTTCAGATGGGACATAAAAACCGAGATCCTCCCCGTGTACTCGTTGGCGTGCACGTACAAAAAAACCTTTGTCAGTTTGAATTCGAAGAAGAATAGGTGGAAATGCCCATGCCCGGGTACTATTTCCCTCAAAGCATGACGCATGCCTTTCTTCCCGGTTGGCACAGAAAAGATGCTAAATACAATTGATTCATTCTATACGAAAATTAAATAAAGGCTGTAGGCCGGGAATTACCAATCAACTATATTTTCAAATTCCTAGTTTCTATGGTAAAACTAGAGTATATATTTTAAAGAGATTTTACTCTATACTCAGTTTTTAGTTTTTACCTTTCTGTAGATTATACACTGCTCCTTTTCAACCTTATGCTAGGTATTTTTGATATATATCTCAGAAAACTAAAAATGACATAGTAGATATGCAAGTTTGAAATATTTTTTTTTTCATATATTTGAAAGTTTTAAAAATATTATGAATTTCTAGCGTACGATTTCACGGGAATCCATGGTGTCATTCATGGTCAGTTTAAAAAATTTACAATGACCCTATAAGTTGAAACATAGCAGCCATTTGGGATGTAGACGTGGTTTCAATAGACTAAAACCTGACGTAGATCTGTATCTTGCTAAACAGATACGACGTACTTTCTTTTTTGTCCTTTAAAAATAAACCAAAAGAGATCGAGACCTTTCAGTATACCCTTAATACGACAGGAACGACAACTTGAATATAATTATATATTTATAAAAATAAAGAATCTGTATTTTGAATTATTTCAGATATCTCACAGACGATATGCTCCTGGGGCCCACAAATGGTATCGGATAAAATTTTCATAATTTATTACATTCTATAGATTTTCCATAAATTTCATAAACGCCGATAGTTATAATAATAAATTCGACAAATAGTCACGACTAGAGTCATAGACAGCTTGTGCATGTTTAATTGTATTGAAAACTTATTGATTTATTTATTCATAAATAGAGAAAGTATTTCAAAATAGAGATATCGGTTTTACAAATAGCCCCGCCCTCACTTATTAAAATAATTCCATGACATATATATATATATATAACGTGATGATGTTAAGACGTTAATGCCAGTCATTTTAAAGTCGATATATGATCCAAAAGGAAACGGAGCTCCACGTTGAACTGTTTTGGTGTAGTAATGCTGGCTGGAATTCGGTTCAGAGAAACGGTTATTACTTGACTACTGTGTGAGTCAGCTTGTCTGGTAAGCTTACACTGTCTATTAATACACGAGAAACCAAATGATCAACTGTATGAGAGGCAATAGAAGTTTTTAGAGTCGAGTACAGTAACAGACGAACTGCCACTGTAAGGGACCGTTCACCATCTAGGTAAAACAGGCGTGTACCATCGGCCGGCTGGGTATAAAAACACGCGTGTGGTCAGTTTAGGATTATAAATATATTAATACTCGTGTGGTTTAAGAAGAGAAACAACAACATTAGAATTCAGAGACATCCAATACAGCTAATAACATCGACAGACAAGTTAAAATATCAAAACCCATATCACTCAAGTACAGCGGACGTCAGAGTGAGCAGCTTAATATCAGGAATGAGATAATTAGATTGATTAGAAGAAGACAAATAAAGGATTTGTTTACTATTGACGGTATGAGAAACAGGTTAGTTATTAAATACATATATACGTATAGTCTATAAATATATATATTATATATATACAACACGTGTAGGGATGTAAGCATGTTGTTCATCCATGCACGTGTATATAAGATGTAAGAGATATAGCAACATTACGTTAATTTATAGGCTACATTCTGTTTATACCAAAGTAAATTTTGCCTTTGGCTTACAGCTACTTTATAGTACTCGAGTTGAAAGTATTTTATACTTCAGTCTTTGGTTAAACTGCACCAGTTAAGAGGTTGTGTTGATATGATTAAGAAGAGGGTGTTCTTCTGATTATTGTATATGGGCAGTTCCGGAGTTAGATTAAGAGAGGTTCTAGGCTATTCCACTCGTGTGGTCCCGCCCAATTCGCCACCCTCATGACTATAGGCCTTAGAGGAAGATGGGAGCGTTTGTTTTCATGGTAATGATAGGGGTTAAAGAGAGAGAGAGATAGAGAGAGATGAGAGAGAGAGAGGTTTTAACGTCCACTCGACGCAAACTAGGGACTAACACATCGTTCAATTTTATTTCTATAATTCGCTTGCGCGTAGGGGTCTTTAGCCATGGGAGGAAACCGGAGGACCCGGAGAAAACCCACGGGGTTGGACAGGCGACCCTACTCCTTGTCACGTACAACCAGGGAATCAAAACCACGCCTTATGATACAACGCGCACGTGCTTACCATTCGGCCACCCTCCCAGGGGTAAAAGATTACAGTGCAAGTAAGAAAGGCCTATAACAGTGTCAAAAATATTACCCCCACCACCCCGATCCTGAGGCCCTAGGTAAATCTGACACTCGGAATGGGTGTAGCATTGTGGAAACACCGAGACAACCCCATCTTTGGAGTAAGACTGCTATGATTAGCATGTATTAGGTCGATGTTTTATTTATGTTATTAACCCATCAAAATGGAACGGGAAAGTATTTTCCGTGCAGAAAGTAACACTAGTTTGTTTACTTGAAAAAAAAGAACATGTATGATATTTCCCTTGTTGATTGTTGTCCATTTTTATAACTCAACGAAGTAATTTGTCGACCACACACGTAGCAATATATTCCGTAGAGATCACTCAAAATTGATTAGTCTTTCGCGATTATACGAAAGCTATTCGATTCGTTAACTCATTCCCTAATCAAGACAATTAAGACACTTGTTAAGATACATATATATGAACACGTGTGTTTTATATGTTACAACCACGTGTTTTCTTTAAATATCACACACTCTGATATTTACGAATGAATCTACCAAAAGAAAAAAAAGCAAGAATGAAAGGCACCAAAATATTGTCATATTCTTAGATTGTATGTTATTGAGTTTTTGAAATTGATTTCATGCTCGGATTGGGATTTCACTTGACTTTTATCAAAATAAAACACTTTCTCATAATATTTTGATTTCTATTTTTAAATCATTATAGGTTTTAGAACACCCGATACCATATTTATAGTAATGATTGATAAAACTATACAAGTTTTGTTGTACATAACATTGTTTGAATGGCCAATACATAACATTATTGACTTCCATTATATACTCGATATTGTAAATGCCCCTTCGACCGTCCAACCTAAATTGATTGAAAAGAAGGATATGTCTGATTTTATACGATGTTGAGATTTAGAATAATTATGTGTAAGGTATTAGGAACCTAGAGCTTAGACCATATTTGACAGGTCGAATTTGTCTCATGCCCAAATACATTTTAATTCATACTCATTTTTAATTTTTTCTCTCTTTTTCATACATTTATGGGTCAGCAAGGCCAGGGGCGGGTCCAGGAATTTTTGCAGGAGGGGGTTTTCCAGGTTCCTGAGAATATGTATCTCCCTCGACCCGCCCTCACATTGTCTCTAAGAGTGTGTGGGTCGAAGTGTTCGGATGGTAAAAGAATCGGGGTTCTGTATAGATTTGTATTGCGTGTAAAACAATCTGATTAAAACACAGATCCTATTTCGTTTCGTTTTTTTATAGTTCAAAATTTCGTTTTACTTGTCTTTACTACACAAGGTTGTTGTTGTTCTTAGTGTTTAACGTCCGCTTCCACCGAAGGTATATCGCAGACAATTCTTTTATTTTTTTTCATTTTTATTATCTTAGCGCACGCGTAGGGGTCTTTCCTGTGGGAGGAAACCGGAGTGCCCGGAGTAAACCCACGAGGCTGAGAAGACGCCCCTATCTCCAAGCCACATACGCTCACACCAGGGATCGAAACCACAATTACCGCAAGCCAGAGGTGATCGGCCAGCTAGATGTCGAAGCGCGGCAATCTAGACCACTGTGTTTGAAAACCCAGGGGAATGGTATGGAATGTTTTAGAAAGGTTACCTATAACCTGCTTCATTAGAACTGTAACCATATATTATACTTTCATTGCTTTGTAATGGTTTAAATCACTCATCGTTACCCATCCTTACAATATGTTTATATTATACTACATGCCATCGCAGACATAATATATACACTGAGATTCTCATCATCCTGCTCATAGATATAATAAATTCGCCCCGCCCTTTTTATTCTTATTCTCCGATAGTTATTGCTACTCCCTCACTTCTACTAAACCCCAACAAATATGAACCAGACCTAATAAATCATATAGATATCCCCAATCTATAAAACTATTTCTCTGGACTAAAACTCTTATCAAACATGTGTATATATAAATCTGTGTATATATAATGTTTGTCAGATTAAGCGATAAAAGATTAACCTGTGAAGTTTATTTTGATTATAGATAAGAAATTAGATTAACAGAATTTTCGCAGACCCGGCGGGTGTCGGTATGCAAATCGAATGAATCAAATGAGGTTTAACGTCTTCATTATCTACACGAATTTAGCTAATGAAGACGTTACGCCATGCAGTTCTATGCGGCAAAATTTGCCCTTACAGCGGCGCAACGGCCTACTCATATTTCGATTTGCAGCTGTCAGGAGATATTTAAAGTGTTTCCAGCTGTATACACGAGACCTCCATTTCTCGTCCCATCCGATCTACTAAACGTTCCCCCCGCTAGATTATCCGTCCTGTATTTAAATCAAACAATTAATTGCATTTGTGATGTGTCTGAAAATGTCACTTCGAGAAAGTGAGGATTTTTCATCCACTTGTTCATTGTGTCGTATGGTAATTATAAACGCAGTCTGATTAAAATACAGAACTATATTTCGTTTTTCGTTTATTTATACTTTGGATGGCCTACACTACAATAAGATCTGGCCGGTTGTAGTGGAGGGTCGCGTAAGAGGTCATACGAGCGGCTTTTGGCCCTATGGCGTCAGACATTGATTAATCAACCAGCGTTGACGTTTCTGGTGGTTTACCAGCAGTTCCGTGCATCGCACGCCAAGAACTCGCCGTAATAGACCGTTTCATTGGCTAATTTCTCACACCAGAACGCGGTTTACATAACAACTCTTCCAGATCCTAGTGTTGTGAAGACAAGTAATACGAAATTTTGAAATATAAAAAACGAAACGAAATAGGATCTGTATTTTAATCAGATTGTTACCAACGCGAAAATCAACAGCTTTTCTGTACCGACTAGGCTAATGAAGAAGGGCTTTACTTTGTGCTACGAGGGAAATTTTGCTCGAGCACCGGTTCTATGGAGCACTCTTATATCGAATTCCAATTGCCAAGGCACGCCATTGAGTAAACGGGACCTAGGTTTTTTGTCCTATCCGAACGACTATAAGTTTTCCCTTGCCAGGCCATCTGTCCTGCACCAGTGACAAGGGGGAACCACCCTTCATACAGAATAAACACACGCTCACATATATCTGTACCGTCCTATATTGAGACGTTGAAACGATAATAGGCTTTTACTACTGCCGTCGAGAAGCTTACATATTTCCTTTGACGGACTCATCATCATCTTCAATGAAATGATAATAGGTTTTGTATTAAGCTTCCATAGACCCTTTAAACTGGCATCTTCATTGAAAGTATATACATGTTGATTTGATGAAAATGTTTATAATGAGTCTATATATTAATTGATGGTAATCATTTCATACGAACAATACACTGAACTTCCTCCATAGGATACCCCAGACTTCTATTGGAAGTAAATAACGATATTAATTGAAATTTACCAAGATCCATGTCTATTATATAAAGGTAGTACATTCAGTTTTTACTACATTTTATACAGTTGAAGATTGCCACTGTTTGTGTCTCATATGACGATGTAATAATCAATAATAATGAATTGGGTTGGTATAACTTTTCTGCACCAAGCAGGTTAAGGAAAATCAGACATACCCATGTTGTGTGCTATGAAGGAAAATTTGCCTGGACAGCGACGGCACTGATCCATAACGTTTTGTCAAGGGTATACCCGGGTCCCGGTTTATCGTACCATCCGAACTACTATTCGTTTTTTCTGCATCATTGACGAGAGTCTTCTCGGCCAACACCAACCTATTTTAAGACCGAATCCTTATAAATAATACAAAACGATTAGTTCAGTATTTCGTAATTTCGTCCGAAACTCTTTTTTAAGTATCAATTAGGGGGTTTCAGGCCGTATTTCATAATCCCCAACAAAGAAGAGATTATATATTCTTTTTCGCTTTATTTATCTTACCTCGTAACCTTTTCAACTCAAGATATCATCAACAACAGATAGATAGGTTAATCGTTCTTGTTTAACAGCCAAACTAATATTATAATACTAACTTTGAAAACAGTCCTTGATAATTTATTTGAAATGTAAGCTACTCGGTTTTATGTCGACTTGTTTAGTAATAAACACCTATTAATAATAATAATAATAATATATTTATTCATTTGGCGTCTGAAATCCAACTGTGATTAAATTTTCTCGGTGGTGCCGATACATACATTAAACATATCACAGTTAGATAAACGAGAAACAAAATCAGTATAATTGAATAGAGAAGGTTTGTTTGAATAATGGACATTTTGTTGTTGAGTTCGTTTTGAAATGAAAGATGAAATGGTGTTTATGCACCAACTGGGCTAATGAAGAAGGAGGATGTTCGTTTGATGTATTTTTAAAAAAATATATTCATAATGGCACTGTCTTTAAATTGGACCCGGGTTTTTTGGATTTTACAGAATCTTTCAAACAATTATTTCTATTATAAGACTATAACGCACCAGAATTCCAACCATTGATGTTTGCACGGACAGTACATATATTATGAGTGGTGGGTGGATTCTGGCATCTATAACCCCAGTTTAAGACATTGGGATGGACTTTTTTAAAAAAAAAATGATTTCCTTAGTTTATCTCCCTGGCATTAGGACCACGATCTAGAACACCATGATCTCTTCAATAACTTACTGGCATTGTAAAGTATCCTTTATGTAAATAAAAGTAACTGTGTATGTGGCACACCTGTGAGTATTAAAGGACAATATTGGTGCCAGTCATTATCACATATGTGATAGAACTGGTTTAACACGTTCCAAATATTATTTTATCACAGAGATCATTACTACGATAGATGAGTAATCAATGTTTCAACAATAGGAAGTGACGAACGCAAAAGGAAAACACGAGTTATCCCTCTATATAACTGGCTGAAGTGACGGGTGATAACAGATACACGGGCGAATTTCTGCTCACTTAAAATTCCTTCGAAGACCAAAAGTTGTTATATGAGACTGTAAGAGTATATCTGACAATTTAAAAAAATAATTGCATGTCATTAGATAAGAGAACACGAGAAAAATAGAAACAGTTCGTACATTCACGGGTGTTTATTCATTCTATACTTATAAAAACATGGAAATGCACGGACTTTTTCTATTTTTCTTTCATGTTCTCTTATCTAGTGAGAGTCAATTTTGTTTATGAATTGTCAGATATCCTTTCACAGTCCCATACAACAACTTTTGGTCTTCAAAGGAATTATTAGTGAGCAGAAATTCGCCCATGTATCTGTTATCACCCGTCGCTTCATTCAGTTATATAAAGGGATAACTCGTGGTTTTTTTCTTTCGCGTTCGTCACTTCCTATTGTTGAAACATTGATTACTCATCTATCGTAGCAATGATCTCTGTGATAAAATGATATTTGGAACGTGTTTAACCAGTTCTATCACATATGTGATAATGACTGGCACCAATATTGTCCTTTAAGTTCGGACCTAACACTACTTACATTATACAGGTAGGGCTTACATTACTCATAACAAGGTATGGTTTACTATGGTTCAGATTACTACGATGACTTAAGACTCATATCATCGTAGATCTGTTTCTGAAAGCAGGTTTCAGGAATACCTAATACTATATACTAATGGATTGTCGGTCATACTGAATGGACAACCCCGCGCAATTCAGATTTGTATGTAGATTCAGATCAATGCAGTTCAGTTTCGTTAAGGTTGATGTTTCTGGGTTTAACATATTAGAAACGGACGTCACCCGCGAAGTAAGGTATATTAATTATTTACGGAATACCTAATACTATTATACTAATGGACTGTCGGCCATGCTGGGAGGTTAGATGGCCGAATGGTTAGCACGTGCGAGCTGTATCATACGGTCTGTCATTGAGTCAACTGGCGTGGTTTCGATAAAATTGAAACACTTGTTAGTCCCGAAATGACCTAGTTTATGTCGAGTTGACGTTAAACCCCATCTCTCTCTCTGTCGGCAATGCTGAATGGGCCTAACACGGCAGTTCAGATGCTGGTATTATTTGTAGATGGGTTTTCTGTTATCACAAATTGACATATTTTATATTTTTGTAGAACGACAATAAGTGTGCAAATTTACACGATATAAATGATATGCATTCTTTGTTGTGGCAAGTTGTGTTCTATCACGACTCCGGGTATGTTTGCAAATTCAAGAGAATCTATATATAATTAACACTTTCTGTATTTGAAAGGACAATTAAACAATGGTAATCTGAAACGGTTGTTATCGGTCGGTGTTGTTGGTGTTAATGATTTAATTATGACGAGATTAATCAGTTAATTATTTCACGATGATAAATGGAACCGGTTAATAAACCAGGAATATGTTAATTGGATCTAATCGTCCATAATAATTCAATGATCATTATCAGATTAGATACCATTTCACACCTCCAAGAATACAGTTGGTCTAAACACATATTTTAGTTAATACTAATGCTCCCGTTGGAACTTGGAACGCGTCAGTATGCTACCACTTCGAGGTCCTGTGTACACATTGGCGTGCACGTAAAAGATCCCTTGGCATTTGGAATTCGATATAAGAGTAGGCCGTAGTGCCGCTGCCCGTGCAAAATTTCCCTCATAGCACACTGTATGGCGTATGCCCGTCTTCATTAGCCCAGGTTAGGAGCAGAACAGTAGGACATTAAACCCCATTTCATTTCATTTATTTAGAAATGGCATCCTATTGAAAAACTTTATTTATTAGCCTGTATGTTCTTGGGAATGGAACGGATTGAGGTTTAACCAGCTTCGGAAATAAACCTTTGTCAAAAGGAAACAGCAAACTTTTAAAAAACCTGATTTATTTGCAACAGCTTTTCGTTTGGACAAAAAAATTAAGACATCTTAACAATATTGTCAGGATCTTCTGTTTAGCAAAGATGAAATGTAAATGTAGAAAGACGGTATCTCATCGTACGTGTGTATGGTTGTAATCTGATAGCTACAGGGCGAGGGCGTTTGCTTTAAATTAAATAACTATCTTATAATCAACAGAAACATTCCCCAAGACCTCTTAACCTTGCTTCCATGTCAAGCTGGTGTAATTTATGTTCAAAGTTTTCTAGAAGTCTGCTAAGCTAACAGAAAGTTTATAAGTCAATTACTGAAACGCGTCACACTCTTTTTTAGAAATTAAAACATAAATTACCAATTCAGAATACTGTTTTGTCCATTACGATTTTATTTATAGAAGAGCTGGAAGGTGTAAAATGGAATGGGATTTAATGGATGTATGGCTCTATTGTTTGGAACCTTATAACAGAAGAAAATGGGTCTAAAAGCACATATTAATGTAATATGAATGTATATACGTCTTTTACGTCTTTACTTTTTTTAAAAATTATTATTTTGTCGTCGGGAGCCACGGTGGCTATATAAAGTGGGTGAGGCACTGGCTCGCTACCCTGGTGGTCGGGTGTTCGATCCATGCATTGGCCGAGAAAGTTCATCGGGATTTTCCGACGTGGTTTCCCCTTGTCTAGTCGTTCGGATGGGACGAAAAACCGAGGTCTCGTGTATACATTGGCATGCACGTAAAGGATCCCTTGGCAGTTGGAATTCGATAGGCCATAGTGCCGCTGTCCGGGCAAAATTTCCCTCATAGTACGCTGTATGGCGTATGCCCGTCTTCATTAGCCCAGCCGGATCAGAACAGTAGGACGTTAAACCCTATTCCATTTCATTTCATTTCATTTATTTTGTCGTTTTTGAATCAGCCACTACTGATTACTTCCACATTGTCTTGTAGGATATGTTTTTCTCTGTTCATTTCAAATGGCGACCAAACCATAGAATACACGACTCGTGTACTGTTTATAAAATATCCATTGTGTTAAAAATATTGAATATTGGGATCGTATATTTTAACGGCAAGATAACAACATGGATATTAATTGAACTGGGCCAATATTTAAATCTAATTCGTGTTTTTAATTTCGAATATTATGGCATATAGTGGGTCAGAGATTTAGCTCATTTAAGGAGGCACCAACACAATGTCTCAGTCGGTTCGAGATAAAAAGGAGTCTAAAAGCATATAATAATGTAATATGAATGTATATAAAGTGACCTATGTTCAATTTTTAAATGTTTATTGTAATTTCTTATCAGTTTAATTCGGTAAAATATGTGAACAATCCAAATTGAACGATAGTCGTTTCCGCCTTCTTGGTACATTCCACACGTTATTTTGAAATTATTATCTTGTCGTTTGTGAATCAAATTACTTCTGCATTGTCGTGTACAATGGGGGTTGGGATGGTCTAGTGGTCTAGAGTGCCGCGCTTCGACCTCTACCTGGCCGGTCACATCTGGGTTGCGGTTGTGGTTTCGAGTGCATGCGGCTCGGAGATAGGGGCGCCTTTTCAACCTCGTGAAGTTACTCTGGGCACCCCGGTTTCCCTCACACAAGAAAGACCCCTACGCGTGCGCTTTGATAAAAAAAATGAAAATGAGACAAATTGTCTGAGATATCACTAAGAACAACAACACCTTGTAGGATTTGTTTTTCTTTTTTCATTAGAAATGGCTCTAGAAACCATAGAAATGCACGACTCGTGTACTGATTTTAATAATATGTTCACATTCTCTTAAGTATTGGATATTAGGATCCCATATTTTCATGGCAAGATAACAACATCAATACTGATTATAATGGGCCAATATTGAAATTTTAATTCGTGTTTTTAATTTAGAATTTTTTGAAAAATATTGAGTTAAAGCTTCGAAAACCCCAAGGATTCTCTTGGCCAACTTCAGTAGCCTACTCGAGTCCAATCGCCGTCCTGGGTGATCACAACAGTTCCTATAAGATATTCCGCCAACACAACCCAAGTTGTTGTCCCTTTAAATGTCTATTTTGCTTTTTGGCAGACGAAACAAATGTTATGACCATAACGTCAATGATAACAGTTGTCATTATTTATAACATTATATTAACTGGGTTATTGTGTTATTATAGTAATGGACGGGACAATTTATTGATCGATTGTCTTCTAATTTCACAAATTACCATTTATCAGCCGTATTTGTGGTTATATGGTAAATAGGTTTTGTGTGATAAGGAACATCTTGCCTCTAAACATATAGGCCTACCTTAATTTAATATGTATAATTTGTTTGTTTATCCAAAACGAATCCAGTACCCTGCCATATCAAATTCACTTTCTCTACACGTTAACAAATATTGAATAAAGAAATCTCAAAGCCTGTTAAATATATCCATGATTTAAAACCCATCATTCCTTTGAATTGTTTTATCTGCTGTAAGAAATGGGACTATAGTTTACAGGTATCGGACCAACTGCAAAGCTCCCTAATACGAGCTTGCAGGTTTAAAATTGTAGTCGCCCGGGTCTGTTACAATTCTTTGGTTTACGTTATAGACGCTGAAATTAATATCTATTTTTTTTTAAAATTTATATATTGTTTACATTAAGAAGACAAAAAAGTCTATCGAATTTTTTTGGTTATAATAATTATTTTAGTGTTAATGTCCTTTCTGGAGTTGATACAAAAGAATTGGTGATACTTTCCCCCACCTCGTAAAAATCAAACCCCTCTATTCCTTATACATGAAATGCTCTTTATTTATCTCAATGTCTAACTAGAACAGTCATCTGTTACCATATAACATACAATATAATAATAATATTCAAGCACCATTCATGCTATTGATTAGCACCATTTCCTACAACATCATTAATAGCACTAATTACATGTAATAATGTAATAATCATTTATTATACAACCCCAAATCGACTAAATAACATTTATATTGTACAAATTAAACACCGTAACTCATAGCGGGCCTGCCCAAAAAAGTTTACATAGTCGTTCGGGTGGGACAAACAACCAGAATCCACACGTGTACATATTGGCGTGCACGTAAAAGATCCCTTGGCATTTGGTGGAATTCAAACAGGAGTAGGCGGAAAGGTCGCTGCCCTGTCAAATTTCTCCACACCCCGCATTTCACACGTAAGCGTGCCGTACGTTAGTGTCTAATGCTTGGTTCTAATGATTGAAATCATGGTTTCAACCGTGGAGTAATCTTGGAGTAATCATGGTGAGCCCATCAGGTCTTATCATATATTAAGGTCAATCGTAGCAATCGTGTTGACCGTATTGAAACGTATCCGAACGTATCTGCACGTCGCAGATCGTGGATTCAATAGGGACAGGAGAATCCTATCGTAACGCATCGCACGCCAGCGGAAAACCTAGCATTACTGACCGATGTATGGTAACTAACACAATAACCCAACGATCCAGTAATCCGACACATGATCAGTCCATGGCCATGATATAGTGGGTAACTAAAATTCATCCAGGTACAAATTTTCCGAATCCCCGTTTTATTATCGAATGGCATCTGGGATACTTTGGATTTCAGACATATCCCCAGGTTAGGAGGTTACGACACCTTTTATAAAACTTGTGGACGTCCGATTGAAACATAAAGAGAGAAATGGGGTTTAACTTCCATTCGACACAAACTATGTCATTTCGCGACTAGCATAATGGTTCAATTGTTTTTCAATAATTCGCTTGCGGATCCAGAGAAAACCCACAAGGTTGAACAGGTAACCCTACAACTTGTCTTGTACAAGCGGGGAATCGGAACCAGACCACTTGACTGAATGACAAGCATTAGGATCCAACGCGCACGCGTTAACCATTCGGTTACTCAACATCCCTGACAGAAAAATAGTCCTAATCATATAAATAGTATCCCACACTTGTAAACTATTATTATTTACACAGTAATATTTTATTCTGACATCTTCCACATGTTGACAATATAAAGAATTTTTGTATTTAATAATGATATGGTTGACCTCTTACACTGGAAGTTCTAAAGGTCATATCATATGTGTATATTTTTACCGTTACACCATATATTTCGATTTAACAAAACAATTTCATTCTCGACTGATCAGGGGTCAATAATGATTTAGTTTTAAGGAGTAATATATTTCCTATTCGACTTTTTTTTTACCAAGGTTAGAAACATAAGTGTACATATTACTCAAATAATTTGAAAGACTCCAGCTGAGTCACCAGTAAAGTTCCTTGTTTGAAATTCCCAAATGAAGTGGTATTTTTAAACTAATATTAGATGCATATGCTAATAATTATCCAAACCTATTCAAAACATTAAAGTTAATTAACAAAAATTAGATATAAATGGCGACCCAGCAACATTTGAATGAGTGGAACATTGCTATATTTAGAAATATTTTCTAGGTTCGAAGGGAATTTTTGTATTTTGACCCCCTGCCATTTTAAAACCTTTGTCGACCTTTGAAGACCCAATCCATCTCACTATTATTTAAACATTAAAACAAAAAACACATTAATTGTGATTTGCTCTCACACACAAGTAACAGAGAAAATCAAAAGTCAAAACTGTCAAGGGAAAATTTCAACACATTTTGAAATAAAAAATAGCTTGGAAGAAATCTGCAAGGAAGACTATTATAACATTCAAGTTTAGTACAAAGTATTGTCTACAACAGTGTCGATCCTATAGGTGTGCGGAACTTAGGGGGAGGGGAGGGGTCGAACAATTAACAAACAGTTTCATATAAATTTACATTCGACGTCCTACCCCATTTTATTTTGTGCATTTAGTTTTGTTGAGATATCATATTCGTATTTAAATAAGGCAAGTTTTTAACTCAATATCATCCACTACAGTCTTCGACATTGTAAACACGACTTATTGGTCAATTTAAATCAACTTTGATGTTATTATCTTACCGTGAAAAGATGGGCTTCTGATATCTAATATTCAAGACAAAAAGAAACATTTCAAAATTGGAACACGAATCACGTGACAGAATGCTTTCGAGCGCCATTTGTACTGAAGCGACTCGGTGAACGAAGCTAAACATATCCAAGGGGGGGATACTACAGATTTAGACTAGAATTATTATTGTCAAACGCCCAAGACTGCCATTCAATTTGGACTCTTCGCGTATTTCGCCGAACATAACTGATTAGATATTACAGTAATACAGAAACGATTGAATTTAAATCAGTTTATATACATTCATATTACATCATTATATGTGTTGCAACCCATTAGTGTCCATTTCTAGGTGCCAAAGAATAGAGAATTAGCTCCTTTAAATGTTCCAATGCCTATTTATTTATTTGATAATACCAATGTTATAAGTAGTAATACTAGTAAAGACTGTTGACATTATGTTACAAGTGCACTTACTTATTGTACTTGTTGTAAATCTACTAAAATAAAATGAATAGCATCTAACTTGTATGGCGATGGGTAACAAGCATCCATATATAATGGTAACAGTCATCTATAAGACAAAAATACTAGGTAATAATATAGACATACATATGCGAACCAGGACTCTTAATTACACCTGAATTGGCCGAGAAAGTTCATCCAGATTTTCCGGCGTGGTTCTCTCTTGTCAATGATGCAGGACAAGGACAGCTGTCTAGCCGTTCGGATGGGACGAAAAACCGAGGTTCCGTGTACACATTGGCGTGCACGTAAAAGATCCCTTGACAGTTGGAATTCGATATAAGTGTAGGCCGTAGTGCCGCTGTCCGGGCAAAATTTCCATCAAAGCACACTGTATAGCGTATGCCCATCTTCATTAGCCCAGTTCGGAGCAGAACAGTAGGACGTTAACCCCCATTTCATTTAATTACATTAAATAATTTGCTCTCTACAATGATGGAATTTTTCATCTTGAAGCTTAGCTGCATAGTTAGTTTTATATTCATACATTTCGATGATATGCGATTACTATATTATTTATCTTATGCAATGCCTTAAAATAGCACCGCATATACGCTTGTCATTTTTATAATACAGATATTACAAAAACTTAGCATTTTGGGCTTTTTGCGCCTTGTGCAACGTAATTCATAAATGCCAATGTGTTTTTATTCCATCAGATAATTTGGTTATGATGTTTTCAGGATCGACATTACAAATTTTTGCATTTGGTAATCTTCCTGCCAATTACCAAATACCACAAGCAATTCATTACTGGAATGTTTTCTATTATCAATGCACTTGATTATGTAATAAATTACGATATATTTATCAACATAATTAACCCTCTTGTCATTTGTCAGCCAAATAACTGATCGGACTTCGGGGAATATTAAGATATTAATTGTTTTCTATATATAGGGGACATAGACCAGTTTGCTTACCCACGTGTTTCCTATTGATTCGCCGTTTATAGAGATCAAAAGGTCAAATTTGTTTAAAGAGAGTGGGTGATTATAAACAAAAGCACTGTGAATAGTAAAGATTGTTTTATTAATCACTATAATTGCCCTCAAGAGCAAATGAGGTGTTTGCGCCTTGTGGGGCGTTCGTTACACTCATTGCTACACCGGTCTCTAAATCTTTCTATAAATGTACACAATTAATTTCATTTCTAATTGAATTTGAATAATCATGTAATGTAAGTGCTTGATATTTAAGTGAAAACACGCTCTTTGCACTTAAAAGTATTTATTGTCAGTACAAATCGTAAACATGAGCTTAATGTTTCTTAAGTGTTTCCCTCTCCTACAAGATATTTGTATTAAGAGCGGTTTTAGATAAAACTGTATTGTAAATGTACATAAACTCTACCCATCTGTACATAGTAATATCTTCTACACGTGGTTTCAGTTGTAAGGAAGTGGGTTTTTTTCACTAAAAAAACCTTAAGAGAATGTTTAGAAATGATAATACATTCCTTATTTTCGTTTGTTAACTGTTTCCAAAAGCTCTTTTGGCGGGTCATGAATTTTGTTTATTTCGTATTTTGAGTTAGAATTAATGACGTTTGGCAATCGTGATTGCTGTTATTGGGGCTATGGACACATATTATGAGACCATTAAATATATTGGGTTTTTTTTATCGGTGTTTTGTGTGGTTTCGTATTTTGAGTGTGCAACACCGAACAAATGACTAGAAGCTGTCCCTTGACAGGCCCCTCGTCCTACACCACTGACAAAGGTAAGTCGTGCTGGAAAACCGAGAGAACCTGTCTCGGCCAAACGTGGGACCTCCAAGTAAGTGAACCAGGCCATTACTCACAGAGCCGTGGATCCAGATTTGGGATGGGACAAATGATTTCGCTTTCAGTTCCAGCGAAACGTGGCCTCTTAAGCCAAAATATTAATGTTATATATGTACGAGGCAGTGTATGCTTACTAATTTTAGTACACATAGTACTACCTGTCAGTTATCTAACGGTGTCTACTACACTTTTGCGTGTATGTATTATTGTTTCAGGCACGTTATCTCTTCATTATGTAATCGTAATATTGCATGTATACATTATATCTTTAACAAGCTTTTCCTTGTTCTAACCTCTAACAGAATTTGAAACTAGCGATATACACACTGGGATATCAGATAGCTGCTTGGCCCTTGAATCTCATTTATATGTGCTAAACCCAGTATTCTGAAGTAGGAGAAATATCATATAGGCATGTGGACTGTTTTGTTGTACACATATTGATTTTTTGTGTTTGAATACCGGTACCCTGAATACAGTAGCTGAATATGGTGACCATACACGATATATGTGTTCTTCACCAGATTTCACTATTGGTTTACTCTTTTCTGCCATTGTCAGTTCGTATGTTTTCCATTCGCCCCTTCAGTGGATTATTAGTATTAACCGATATTGTGCAGGAGACTGGCTTCTCAATTTGTATTGCCATTATTAATTACAGGTATGAAGCAAAAACAACGAACATGCATATATTTTTGTACAACCGCTGATACCGCATTCAGTAGAAATTTCAGTAAGTGAAGTTTCACCCATTCAAGAGTCGAAGGGTTTAGTTATGTAAAATTGCCAAATAGTAAGAGAATTAACATCCGTCATGGTGTATTTTTATAGGTTTTATTGTTTTAACATTTACGTACGTTTGACCCCAGAAATGTTCAATGCTACCTACGTGAAGAACATATACCTTTACAGTATAGCCTAATTATGATAGATAATTAATTTTAAGATCATGACAAGATGGGTAAATTGTTCTTGCAACCCAGGGATTACATATGACATGTATAGCTCTTGGATAAAGGCGTGTGTCTACGTAGATAAGATTTCGAATTCTAAAAGGGGCGTGACAAGCAATGTGTAGTTATAGATATAAACATTTTAAACAGATGTTTTATACATTTTTTATTGGGGTCGCGTTCAATAAATGTTTTATGAATCAGCATGTGCGATAAGACGGGCGACGTCAAATATATTCACGCTTTTTTATGTCGTGCACTGGGCTCGTGTTCAACAACGCTAATGTATCATTATGTGGATTGAAAGAAAAGGGAGATATTTAGACCCAAATATTGAACATATTTTTTTTATTATTGTAAATATATTTTTACCATGCCGTTTGGAATTAATAAAGCGCCAACCCTATTTCGGCGTGGAGTGGAATCTATAATGATAAGAGGCAGGCTGTATAGTACCATTTGTTTTAAAAAGCATGCCCTATTTGATATCCACTACTATTGATACTAAATGTATTGATATTTGTATGTAAATTCATTTTTTTGTAAAGGACTCTTCTATCTCTGTTTGGCTCGAACGCAACATATGTTAGTGACTACCCAATTAAGGAGGACGTTTTCACAGAATTACCTAACCCATATTAACATCTTCAATTCTTATTTAGTATTTTGTTTCTAATATTTACGTTCACATGTGTAGACATCTAAAGTAAGAAGACTATAATATCCCAATTCCCGCGACATTGGTAAAGTACTGGGGCGTTACCAAAACAGCCATGGTGATTTGTTAAGCATGTTAAAGCTGTGTTTTTACTATGATATAAAAACAGATATCTGAAGGTTAGGAATGTGCTCAGATCAAATTCAGAACGAGTTCACCTTACCCGTTTATTTTCAGAATGTAAGAATATACAGTAAAAATGAAAACAGCTATTTCCACTTTTAACACGAAACAATTTTCAAATGTCAAAAAAGACAAAGATGTATTCATGCCATTGTAGTTTTAAAACAAACAGAGGTTTCTTCTGTTATGAATATAAAAATAATATAGAAACTGTAAAAATTAATGCATTATGACCACCCTGAGTTTTTTTTGTTTATTTTGGAGATGCATTCACATGCATTAACAGTCCACAGTCCTTAGTTCATTCTTCAGGTCTCTAATCTTTGTTATAGTATGGGGATCACGTGGCTAAGTGGGTAAGACGCTGGCTCGCTAGCCTGGAGGTCGGGTGTTCGATCCCTGCATTGGCCGAGAAAGTTCATCCAGATTTTCCGGCGTGGTTTCCCCTTGTCAGTGATGCAGGACGGAGGGCATGACAAGGAGAGCTGTCTAGTCCTTCGGATGGGACGAATACCGAGGTCCCGTGTACAAATTGGCGTGCACGTAAAAGATCCCTTGGCAGTTGGAATCCGATATAAGAGTAGGCCGTAGCGCCGCTACCCGGGCAAAATTTACCTCATAGCACAATGTATGGCGTATGCCCGTCTTCATTAGCCCAGTTTGGGAGCAAAACAGTAGGACGTTAAACCCCATTTAATTTCATTTGTTATAGTACATTCACTGCTAATTCTGGTAAGAAGGGATGTTAATTAGCAGTATCACTCAATAGAGAAAATTCATTTTGGAATAAACCCTAGATCGTCATACGTGTAATAACAGTAAACCCAAGCCCTAACCTATTTAGAGTACGGTATTTTGCGGAAGCATTCTTCAAACTCTCTGAAAACCACTAAAACATTTAAATGGATTACGATTCGACAGATAAAGAATTAGCAATGCCCCTTTAAAGTTGCATTTTCGCTTCATTGTTGTTTTTTTTAAAGATCCTAGCCGTATCAAATTTTTCGTAACAAAAAGATGGGTTTTACTCAATTGTTTTAGATGTCAATTGGGTGAAAATACTTGTAATGCCGTGTTTTTATTTTGAAGGTATGCGAATCTTGTAAATAATATGGTTGATTAGAACACACACCACGGATTGCTACATGTTACTTTAAAATATAGAAGAAATATTTCATGTGTTAACTATTCTAAAAACATTGCAAGAGAACTACACAGAACTTAAAAAAGAACAATCCAAAATTCTCTTAAATATAAAAGGACGGGGGGGGGGGTGAGGGGGGGGGGGGTGTTGTCGAGAGGTAATGGAACTCGGCCCTCGACCAGAATGTCCCGGTGTTCGAATCCCGTCTCGGACCGAGAACAACCATCGGGATTTTTCAAGCTATTATTTAGTGTAAGTTGCGAAATAATGCCTCCAAAATGAAGAACAATATTCTAAAGATTTCAGACACTCTGTGAATGTAATCGAGCATGAAATCTGTAAGGTATCATAAAAGAAGTTAAAAGTCTTGTGCCTGTCACCACAAACCATCTGTTTTCTGCCAAGAATCAGATATCCATTTCAGAGTTATGAACTTTACTGGCGTTCGGTATTTTTAAAGATATGCAAAATGTGAAAGCCTATTTAGATACGTATGTTATTTAAATGTTGAAATTTGAATGGACAACAAAGTTTACTTTAATAGAGCAGTATTCTGTGAAAGCCAGATTAGCCAGAGTCAGTATATGCCACCCATATGTTAAATTTTAGCTGGTTTAGATATACCGGCTATCGTGTGAACGCAAAGGTGGTGCAATAAACATGTTTCTTATGTATTAGGGTTTTCTTGACGGATGGACTTGAAATTAGACAAACTTAGGGTTGTTACATCGACGTCAGGGTATGATATAAACGAAGTTATTTTAATCTTTTGTTGTGCTTTTCTATTTTAGTCTGTAATTTTGTAAAAATTATGTAATGTCTTATTCGCCATGTTGCGTGTATGTTTAAAATATTCACGTTTTATAAACCATCTGTTATGCGTCAACAGTATCATGTTTGAAGAACAATATATTATTGTTTTATTCCAGTAATATGATATGTTATAGTGAAACAGTAAATTACTGCTTAACGGTGATCAGAATTAAAAGAGTTTTTTAAATCATTTGTGAAATAATTCGTGTCATTCATTTTACAAAGGAAATGAAAAATATTCTTAAATTCTCCAAAGAATAAAATAGTGATAGAAAAAAAGGACAGCGCCGTTGCGTCATTGGCCACCATGTGGACTGCCATATTTTTATGACACGGTGGGATATTGTTAATAGTATAAAAAAAACTTTTTTTTAAATTATACCTTTTTAAAGAATGAAATGATGGAACACTATTAACTCCTGTGCTGTAACAACATATTGATTGCTGCCATTGACTTTAATTGATAGAGAGCAGGCACGTGTCGATGAATGTATGTGTATGACGCCATCTGTCCATGACACAGCTGCGTGTTTTGAACACTCACGATGGATCACTTTTACAAGTAAAATGGGAGAAAAAGACTTACCCAACGTTGCATTTTATGACGGGTTTGTCAATCATACAAGGCCTAGTACTGTCGATAACGATTTATCGCTGAAGACTCGTGTACCATATTTGCCAATAATTGATTCATATCTAACAGTTTGAAAATGTTTCTTTATTCCAATTTTACATTACATATTATTTAACAGAAATATTTTATTATTCCAAAATTTTAAATTAATATTGCACTTAAGATTTGTGCTTTAATCGAGCGATTCATGTATGGCCATACAAATAGCGTGACACGCGCCATGATACTAAAGCATCTGTGTAATTGTTGTTGGACAATTGAAGTGTATTTTCATGGATAGCGACGATGATAAATCCCCGTTAGTAAATCTATTATTAACCCTATTATGTTTTTTTTATATTGTGTGTCGCATTCGGTTAACAGGGTCTTTTTTATCCACATTTACAAAGCTTTAAAAGCAAATGTAACAAAGGGAGCTTGGTGTTTGTATTCATTATTATGTGTAAAAGATAAAAGAATCGTTCAACATTTGGATATTTCTGTGACTTTTCAAATTATAAGGTATTTTTGTGTATGCCTGAATATAAAGATTGGTTTAACACATTAATAACTATGTCACACTGCCAATATACTATCGATTCACTTAGCTATTATAGGATGTACTGACGGATGTCATGTCTAGAACACGTAATGTTAAGGTTCAAATGTATGGACATATAATTATATAACAATGTTAAAAAATCTATGGTATTATTTTACTTTTATAGGTTCTGCAACATACATATTCTTTTTGTGTCCTTAATTCAGGGCTGAATAATGTGAATGATGAGAAATAAATGAAATTATAGATAGGTGTATCTTAGAATAACAGTTTAAAACAGTTTCTTATCCCGTTATCATATTTCTATTTATAAATGAATGGAATTTAAATGCATATATAGACACATGTATTACATGTTTAAAATAGTTTACTCAATGACATTGAATGTACGTGCATTATGAATCATGTATTGTTGAAATATTGATATCTTAACACGTGTACTTTATTAAATGAATTTATTATTCAGGTTCTGATTTTCAGTCTGATATAAAGCACTGTAAATTTTATAGATGTATGTTTTATGCCATTATTTTTTCAAATTAAATAACG
This sequence comes from Patella vulgata, assembly GCF_932274485.2. Taxonomy (NCBI): domain Eukaryota; kingdom Metazoa; phylum Mollusca; class Gastropoda; family Patellidae; genus Patella; species Patella vulgata. Next base: position 22,174,224 of record NC_065881.2, read on the forward strand.
TGTTATAACTTTTACAAAGCTAAAGTGTTTATTATTTCTCAATTATATTGGTCGGAAACAAATTTTTATCTCAATTTGTTCATGTGATTGGTGATGAAAAGGTCATTAATTAAGGGTTGTTATTTCGTCCGGTAGAACTTAGAACATATTAATTATGGTTCAGATTTACCATTCATATGATAAAGAAATCTATTTTGTAAACAAGGAGAATTAGTAATCCCTAAGAAACACAGTCAAGTGGTTAGATTTATTGAAACCATAAGGTTTAAACTGTGACAATCTTTAAATGTTATGGCTATGAAAAAACTGTATGAATTTTCTTTATATTTTTAGGGGTGTTCATACTAAGGCTATGTATACAATATGAAGAGGGTGATGAATCTGCAGGGTTGTTGACGTTGATTTAACAGGTAGGATCCAAAGTTTAATACTATTAACGAACCTCGTTTGTCTAAAATATATATTTATAGTTCACAGGCATCTTGGAAATATATCTTAAGTCAAAATGTCAGACAACTTGCGTAGTACAACTGTGAATCTCTGACCAGGTCAGCAACCTCAATCGATAGAGAACTCGGGGAAGTGCCTGTTTCCCAATAATTCATAACTAGCAGGCCGGATATACAGTCTTACCGAGATGTCTTCAGCTTTATAAAAGTACAAATCAGATTGGTGTAGGTATGGCCCTAAACACAGAGGCACAACTTTTTGTTTTTCATAAACGCTGACTTTAAATACCTGTTGTTATGGCAATTATATTTAAATATAACAGAGATCTAATACTTGTTATTATATCTAAGATATTCAGCTGGTAGAAATCTAAACTCTTTAATTATATTAAACAATCTGCTCCCTGTTCATCGTATCAAACACAATCATTAATAGAGCTAAATTGGTAGCTTGATCACCGGGTTATCTCCCCATGTTGACATACAGACGGCAGCCACCCTAATTATACGAACAATAATTAACTTTATATGGATTAATTATCTTAAAAGAGGAACTAAGTACCATGTACAGAACTGTCTTTATATCTATTTACTTCTATAGTTAATTGTAGCCTGTCATCGCTATTATTAAAATCTAATAAAGATGTCCTATTTAAAGAAAAATACCCCGTGAAGTTAATTGTATCGTTAAATAGGAATCCGATTCTACCTGTTAATTTACTGAAATGCAACAATAATTGTTGGCCTCCGAAGTTTTTGAACCTCTTACTAAATGGGAAGTGGTAACCATAATCTGCCTCGAGCAGGACATTCACCATAAGTTAGGCCGACAGCTTACTGTGCCCATGGTTTGGAGATGGCTTTCAAGAGTCGCAGAGTCAATAGCCAACTTGCATAAATACATCGATTGCGGTAGAAATTAAAAGAGAAACCGGAATCGAGTTCAATTTTCATAGCCGCTATTCTCTTATGTGGTAACTTAGTTTCTATAATAGAAACCAGTTCGGCTTTGAGTAGTGGAGTCTTTAAATGGATTCTATTGATTAGCCTCATTTACAACATTGTATTTTTGTTTTCAGAATGTCTGGGAAGATGGCGGTGGATAGGGAGGTGACGGTATCCAAAAACGTATGGAAGACAGTGCGGGTCGTTGCCATAGCCGGCGTCGTGTTGGCGGCTATTTTGTTGATAGCTTTAATCGTCATTTTGATAGACCAGACGTTTTTACCGGTATGTCCGAAAGGTCAAACGATAAAACCGAGAAATTACGAGAAACCCGGGGTGTTTGATGACTTAACACCACGAGAAATGAAGGCAGCACGAGACTTCCTTTTGTCGCTAGAATCACCAGCTTTAAAACGCCAAGAACATGCTTCAATAAACAGTAGCTACATCTACATGATTGATCTCCATATAACATTAAAATCAGCCGTCCTGCAATATCTTGACGGCGGACATCGTCAACCAGAACGAACAGCTAAAGCGATTGTATATAGAGGGGATTTGGATCCACCTCGTGTTGAAGAGTATTTAGTCGGTCCTCTTCCTAATCCGAACTATCACGTCCTCATCAGAGACCCCGCTTATCGACGACTTCCCATTCCATGGACAAGCCGCCCAGTAGACCAAATCGAGTATAAACATCTCTATGGTATTCTAGAAAAAGCAACAGAGAAACTGTATACGGTATTTAGAGAGAGTTATGGTATGCACTACCATAACTGTACAAAAGACGAAGCCTGTATGGCTTTCTTTGATGTTGCACCTCGGGGTTTGGAAAGTGGGGAGCGCAAATCGTGGTTCTGGGGCTTCCGGAAAGTAGAGGGTTTCTACAGTCATCCATTGGGAATCGAAATTCAAATCGAACACGAAGGTACGGATGTTTCTGAGTGGCGAGTTGTTCGTGTTATTTATAATGGACAAATGTATTACAGCATAGAAAAACTTGTAGAACAGTATACACTCAATAGACTTCGTAAATTAGATATCAAAGTTGATCCTTATGATCAACAATACTCATCCTTTGAAAGACGCGGTCCTAAAGACTACGATGCCCCAGGAAGAGGCCCGCGCTTTTATGAGCCAGATGGAAGACGTTATTCTGTTGACGGACAGCACGTTCAGTACGTGGGATGGAATTTCAACTTTCGGATGCGCACTTCCACTGGTCTTCAAATATTCGATGTGAGATTCCAGGGTGAACGCATCGCTTACGAGCTCAGTCTTCAGGAGGCAGCAGTGTTTTACTCCGGATACGGCGCTGTTTCCGGATCAACAAACTATTTTGATACTTCATGGCTGCTAGGCGCTTCATCCTACGAACTAGTGCCCGGTGTCGATTGCCCAGGAACGGCATCATTCCACGACAGTCACCATTTCGTAAACTCTGGACAGCCGAAATATTATAAAAATTCCATTTGTGTTTTTGAACAAAATTCAGGGATGCCACTTCGACGTCATTATTCTAGCGATTTCCAAGGTGGCTACAGTAATTATGGTGGCCTTGTGGACCATTTCCTCGTAGTCCGAACAATCCTGAACGTATGGAACTATGACTACCTTATAGATTATATATTCCACCTAAATGGGGTAATTGAATTAAAAGTTTCGGCTACGGGTTACGTTCAAACGACCTTTGCTCTTGCTCATGAAAAACCATATGGAACAATCGTGGAAAATAACGTCCTTGCCAACCTTCATCAACACATGTTTCATTTTAAAGCCGATTTAGACATCGGAGGTCGCGAGAACAGGTATTCGACGTTAGACATATCCAAAGAGACCGTGAGAATTCCTTGGTACGTGGAACGAAACAAAACACAGTTGAAATTTGAGAAAGTTTTAAAAGAAAAAGAAATGGACGCCATTTTAGAATTTAGTTTCGATCATCCCAAATATCATCTGTTTTATAACCAGAATACTAGAAATAAGTTTGATTATCATAGAGCATATCGAGTTCAGCACGGAGCTATGAGTAAATTTCACCTTGAAGAAGCTGCTTTTATGCGCGCGGCAAACTGGGCCAGATACCAGATGGCTGTCACCAAACACAAAGACACTGAAGACGTCAGCACGACAATCTACGCTCAAAACGACCCCTTTGACCCCGTTCTCGACTTCCATACATTTTTAGACAACAATGATAAACTGGTGGACGAAGATCTGGTTGTTTGGTTGACCGCCGGAGTTGTTCACATCCCGCACTCCGAAGACATCCCAGCAACAGCCACTCCGGGAAATAGCTATACCATTTATCTGAGACCTTACAACTTCTTCCAAACCTGTCCAAGCGTGTCCTTAAGTGAGGCCGTCCATATTACGCCGGGTAATAATTTTGATACACTGCACGTGAAAACATTCGGAACAAAGCAGGGATCTCGTTGCTTCCAAAAGGAAGAAAATTATGAAGAATTCAATGGTACAACTCCACTAATCTAAACATATCCCAGAGATCCTGTCAATCGATCGTGTCAATTAGGATTCGAAGTAAAGCGGGGCTTTCAAGAACGGCAGGCTGTAGGATTACGATAACGCAAGGGAAGCCCCAATGACTGTGCACAATTATGACTCTGGGATGGTTACATGGATATTCATTTTCAACGTGCATTCATCTCATTGTGTAAACACACACTGTGGACTCAATTACCTGTTGCCAGTGCCAGTGAGTTTCTTGAAAACTGTATGCGCAGTTATCTCCCTTTATATAATATGCACGATTATTCACCGTCAAATGTTACACATCTCGTAACATGATTTAGCTTGGTAACAGAAACTATCAACCGGTAATATTATATGTACTGCACTTGTTGCGAACACGGATTATTATCCGGGTTTAGTTCAGGTTATTAAACTGTAAAGGAATTGACAAGAAGAATATCGGAGCTGTGGTGAGCTTGACATGTCATTAATAATTTTCATAGTGAAGACGCTTTATTTTACGGAAAATTAACCTGCTACTAATTAATTAATTAATTAATTAATCTATGCTGATATAGAATACTAACATATTTTATTCCAACCCACTTTGACACCCCCTTCCAGAATGACAACCTTTGTATGGGGGAAGGCTCTTCTAAACTAAGACGACGTCGTTATAAATTGATGTTTGGGTCGTCTCAGTATGTGTATTTTATTTGTCATAATATTACTCAGTTAGGTCTTTACGGCGAATATCAAACTGTACGAATTCCAAAATTGAATGCCTTGTTTGGGATACAGTGATCACTTTTTAAACGCACACCAGTAATATAAAACACCGGAGACAAAATACTGTACATTCAGTTAAGAAACGCGTACTGGTTTTTTAAAACGGATATTAAAGGTACACCCCCTTCAATGATAATTATGCCTCATTGCACATTTCCATTCTTTTACGACTCAACCAGTGATCATGTAGGTCGTCGCACTATACATAATCATAAATCTGTGACAATAAAATATTTATTGCTTTGTTAAGACGGATTGTAGCGTTTCTACTGTTTAGTTTAGACGGATTGCATGGAAATCTACTGTCAGTCTAGTTAAAGCTGGTTGTATAGCGTATATACTGTCTAGTTTATACTGATTGTAGCGTAGACTGATTTATAGCGTATGTACTGTCTAGTTTATACTGATTGTAACGTATCTACTGCCTAGTTTAAACTGACTGTAGCGTATCTACTGTCTAGTTTAGACTGATATACTGGTTATCCTCCATTTTAGGTTGGAAGTTTTGTATAATAATGTTGTTTATATTAGTGTACATGTTACTTATGTTGTTTTTATTTTTATCATCTATATTCCATGGATTGTTCATTTATTTGCTTTAAAATCAGGCGCCATATTTTCTTCCATTTCATTATTAATATAATTACTTTGGACCAAAGAAATGCGCCTGGATTTTAAATATGCCCAAAGGAGATTACATTCAGATACCCCAAACTATAAAATAACTATTTTCTAGTGATTTGATAAAGGTTTAAAATGACTAAAGCATTAATCAAGTGGGAATTGGCCTTTTCAAGAACCCTGAACTTTGATATGAAACGGCCCTCCGATGATAGTGGCCGATGACAAAGATGACGGCATTTGTCCGAAAGTGTGGAGATTGTCGAGAATTCTCTAGTCTCGGAACTACTCGCTCCGCTTTACAAATCTCGACAAACTCTTAGTTTATATATTTCTCAAACTATATACTTGTTTATGTTCTTATTGAATTACGTCATTTTTCTTTTTATCTTGTTTTTTCTTTGTTGATTATCAATAAATCGCTCAACTCATTTTTTAACTGTGTTTCCTTTCCATTTCATGAGGGGGTTAAGAGGTAAAATTGTCTAACGCGTGTGCATTGGAACACAAGGTCTGCATCGATGCAAGTGTCGTGCTTTCAATCCCAGGCTTGGACAATACAAGGAGCTGAGTAACCCTCCTATCCCCATGGCTTTTCTCTGTTTATATCATTGTTAACAGCTGCACACAAATACTTGGTGACTAAAATAGGTGCTACTAATCAAATAACAATATCTTTAGAATATTTTATTTAAGGTGTCATGAATATAGTAGACAGCAAATAATTGAATATAGTGTTCAGTAAATATTTAAATATAGGTGCACAAATCAAACATTTTAATATAATAAACGGTAAACATAGTGTTCAGTAAACATTTTAATATAATTCTTTAAGTAGCATTTAGCGATCAGGGAACAAATTAACAGAACACAGTTTTTATGGGATACAATCACTAGTTTATTCTAAAAGCACGACGTTTCGACAAGTATCCTCTTATCGTTATCAAGCACAAATGACAATTTAGTAAACTTGTGGACAATATATATGAAATTAATAAGAAACCATCTGCATGGATTAAGAATAACAGTAATAGAAATAATCAAGGTGTAAAGGATATTTAACAATAACAACAAACATAACAAGGTAATTAGCTACTAATAAGCACTGATACTGCATGATTAGAGGGTTATTAACAGTTATGAAGCCCTTCATAAGACATTCACCTGAACTCAATAGGGACTTAGGGCTCTACATCCCCAGGGCATATGATGATGTAATTAAGATGCACAACATAATTTAACTATTAAGCCATCTTTGGTTGTACTAAAATCCCCGCCCCCACCCCATCTCATTAATAAATTTTCGATATTATAGATTCTCCCAACCTGTCCCTTATATTTTTAGAGGATTTTTGTTCTTGTTTTCTTAGTACAAATTGTGTATTGTTATAGTTGTACTTATATAATGCAATCTTATTTAACTTCATGCACATGGCCTCACTACCTGTGCTTTATCAACTTCCCACTATCCATACATGCTACCCTTTTGAAGGGCTTCATAACTGTTAATAACCCTCTAATCATGCAGTATCAGTGCTTATTAGTAGCTAATTACCTTGTTATGTTTGTTGTTATTGTTAAATATCCTTTACACCTTGATTATTTCTATTACTGTTATTCTTAATCCATGCAGATGGTTTCTTATTAATTTCATATATATTGTCCACAAGTTTACTAAATTGTCATTTGTGCTTGATAACGATAAGAGGATACTTGTCGAAACGTCGTGCTTTTAAAATAAACTAGTGATTGTATCCCATAAAAACTGTGTTCTGTTATTTTAATATAACACAAACAAACATATTAAAATATAATAAACGACAAATATATGAATAAATTAGGCAGTAAATAGTAAACAGTATATATAAAGTAAATACTTGAATATAGTAAACACCGTCATTTTAGAATGGATACTCAGGGTGGTCTCTGTATCTGTAAAATAAAATATTGTACAATATAGAACTCAGGAACTAAAATTGATTCTGGGAAGTTATCTTACAGTAGAGTAAGGTTAACGAAGACGGAAAACCTGAATGCTACTTTTGATCTACATGAAAAATAATTAATTGCACAATATATTACTTACAGATCCAAGTGATAACATTTATGCCATTTATTTAAGGTACTGATAGTTTCAACGTCTGCTTCATTCAACGAGAAGTCAAATATCTGTAAAAGGAAAAAATAGCCTTGAATAACTCCAACTGGCTATCACAAGGATTCTGGTGCACGGGCGATAATTACGTCAAAAATCATCGACATTCAGGTCTCAGACTAATAATTCTCCCCGTATTGACTTCACTCTTAAATTCCTGACATTTCTTGGGAATTGGTTTATAACATTTAATATTCATAACCACAAAGAACCCAACATGTCACAACCATCTGAATAAAACTATTGAAGGGAGTTGACGGTTTGGAATTTTTGCTATGCCAAGTCAAAATAGTCAATGACTTTATTTTAGTGGGCGATCACCAGACGATCACATGCAAATGGGGGGAAAAGGGAGAAATAAAAAATTGCTATAAATAGAAACACTATATAACTGATCAGAACCACCAATTTACCATAAGTGTAACCGTAGTTAGTGAATCGAACATTCTCGTAACCATTGCTTCAGAAATATGTAGTAGGTCCAAGAGAAATGAAATGAAATAAAATGAAATGGGGTTTAACGTCCTACTATTCTGCTCCGAACTGGACTAATGAAGACGGTCATACGCCATACAGTGTGCTTTCGGGGGAAACTTTGCCCGGACAGCGGCACTACGGCCTACTCTTATTTCGAATTCAAACTGTCAAGGGATTTTTACGTGTACGCCAATGTGTACACGGGACCTCGGTTTTTCGTCCCATCCGAACGGCCAGACAACTGTCCTTGACAGGCCTTGCGCCCTGCATCACTGACAAGGGTGAACCGCGCCGGAAAATCTGGGTGAACTTTCTCACCAATGCAGGGATCGAACACCCGACCTCCAGCGAGCCTGCGTCTTATCCGCTTAGCCACCGTGACCCCAGGTCCAAGAGAAGACCAAGATAACCAGGAAGAGAATGGTGATTAGAGAGGCTATTTTTGGTTCCCATGGCAATCAAGTGGAAGAAAACTAAAGCCCAGAGAGAGGGAGAGAAATGGGGTTTAACGTCCACTCGATACGAACTGGCTCATGGTTCAATTTTATTTCAATAATTCGCTTGCGCGTAGGGGTCTTTAGCAGTGGGAGGAAACCGGAGGACCCGGAGAAAACCCACGAGGTTGGACAGGCGACCCTACTCCTTGTCACGTACAACCGGGGGATCGAAAGCACGCCAGTTGACTCAATGACAGATCTTATGATACAGCACGCACGGGCTAACCATTCGGCCATCCAACCCCCCACTAAAGCCCATTTAACCTATTGACCTCTGTGATCATATTTTACCTCAATATTTTGTTTAATTCTGGCAGGTGTGACACTCTTTGGTATCAATGTATATCCTCGTTCAACTCCCCATCTTAATAATACCTAAAATAAAAATAAAAGATACGCCCCTGGATTTAAACTGTTTTATTAAAACATTTTTAAAAGAATTAAAACAAATACTGAGCAAGCTACATCAAATTAAACCTCACATAGTCACAATTAAAGCGCCATTAGTCTATTCAAGCAAGAACAAGTTGGCCCCATTAAACATATTTTAATCATATTAATTGTTGTAACAATATGATGGCTGTAACAATAACGATATTGTGGTCTTTAATCAAGATATTATACCAAGTAATGCAGGTTATTTTGATACGTTAACTGATCTATACATTAGTAAAAATGTTGGCCATTAACATTTTCCATGGCCCACTTAGGTAATAATCGCCACCTGTATGCAGGGTATGGTGCATATCTATTTTATATTTGGAATTTAGCTGTTAGCAGTCTATGACGTAAGCAATTAGGGATATTGGCACCTATAAAAGATCAAAACAAGGGCTCGAATGACCAGACACCAGACCCGCTTGGGTTCTTTAGACAACCATTTGATTCTCAGCCGACCATTTGATACCGAGTGGAATGGGGTTGAGGGAAAGAAATGTTAGTTTTAAGTGTTGAAATGTAGACTATTGTTATTGTTCCTGTTACATATTTGATTTTGGTTACGTGAGAAAACACAACGTTGAAGTCCTAAAGGCGAGAGATACAAGAGTAGCCAGTCCAGAGTCAAACCAACCACTAGTCGATCAAGGATAACAAAAGATATATATGTAACACGTTACATTGTTAAATATTTAAGATACAATATCAGGGGCGGACCCAGGAATTTTTGCAGGAGGGGGTTTGTCAGGTTCTTGAGACAATCTATCGTCATTTTGGCGTATATACATACACATTGAGCTTTTTAAAAAGAGAAATTCAACACCTCGTTTGACGTCAAATGTTATTATGAATTAATACAATGACATAGTGATTCAATTTCATGGATGCAAAGCATTAATTGTGATATTACACAATGTCTATATCATTATCTCGTGCTTTGAGTGCCCATCCTGTCCCACATCTGACGATAAAGGATAAAGCACACGGCTGAGAAACTTTTCTCATAACTAGTGTTGATTTACAAAAAAAATTATGCGTTCGTCACTTCCTATTGTTGAAACATTGATTATTCATCTATCGTAGCAATGATCTCTGTGATAAAATAATATTTGGAACGTGTTTAACCAGTTCTATCACATATGTGATAATGACTGGCACCAATATTGTCCTTTAACCAGAATGTTTGTTATAAAACATTAGAATATAAGGTCGTATAAATAACAAAACGAAAGGTGATTTATTTACCTGTGCCGCAGTCTTATTATATTTAGCCGCTATTTTTTGTATAGTTTTATCGACAAGTAAGTTAGCTGGCTTGAATTGATCAGCACTGTTAAATAGACAATACAATTATCAGACTTTAATCAACTTGAAGGGTTTTGTTGTAAGCAAGTTCAAATTAATACTTTTTAACAACAAAACACATACTTATGGAAAACAGCTACTAGTGTATTTAAGGCGACGTTTTGTAGAGTATTCTCTCAACGTTATCAAGCTAATACTTTTTAATTACAATTTTACGGTACTAACTTATATAATTTGCATAGTTGTTTAGAACTACCTAAAAATTGAGAAATCTTGACCATCATCCCTTCAACTATAATTTCCGTTAAGAAATGAGATGAAATGGGGTTTAACGTCCTACTTTTCTGATTTCCGTTAAATTTTTTTTTTCTAAACAATATTTATTCACAGAAACTGGATTGGAGAACAAGCAAAAGCCTATATACCCCCTCTCCATAAAAGTACAAACATAAATATATAATGAAAAGTAAAGTAAAGTAAAGTAAAGTAAAGGATTAAAATATAAGATGGCTATATACACTACATACACGATATGTACAAACCACAATCAGAATGTTTATATTTCATAAATTTACATACCGAATTTTCAAAATCTTTGGGAGATGTCGAGGAGGTTATGTACTGCCGAAAAAATATCTTCAGAATTGTTTCTGTCTTCAGTTCCGAATAATACATTTTGAGAATTTTGATAAAGTTTTGGAAGTTTTGATATTGTTGCAGATCCGTTAAATAAGCTAAGTCTCTAATTCAATATCATCAAAAATCTTCGACATTGAAAACACGAATTATTTGTCAATTCAAATCAACATTGGTCTTGTGATCTTACAGGGAAAAGATGGGCTTCTGATATCCAATATTCAAGACAAAATAAACATTTTACCATTGGTACACGAATCGTGTACCACAATGCGTTTCAGCGCCATTTGGAACAAGGGACTCAAAGAACGCGGCTAGACATATTCCACAAGTCATGTCAAATGGTGACACTATATTCTTATCTGGAGAGCATGCGCAATAACCAGGCGCTAAAGATTGCCATTCAATTGAGACTTCTGGCGTATTTCGCCGAACATAACTGATTAGAAATTACAGTAAAACCAGAAACGGTTGAATATAAATCAGTTTATATACATTCACATTACATTATTATATGCGTTGCGACCCATTTGTGTCAATTTCTAGATCCCAAATATTAGCGATTTAGCTCCTTTAAGGACGGAACTTTTTGCCTCTATCATGTCACTGAAAAGTTAATTAAAGCTATAAGTCTGACATCTGGTAGCACTACACATATAAAGATCCACTGTAACGATTTGGGATTTCAATAAAAAATTATATTGGGCATTTTATACAGATAGGTTTGACTTTTTGATTACATGAACTTTATAATAGCGGCTCACCATATTGTCATTTTACAATGCAAGTTGTATTATTTTTATTATTATTTTTATAAAAAAAAGTCCCGTCAATACCTGTTTGACATTCCTCTACCTAGAGGGGCGTAAGCAGTGACCACAATATTCTCTTGTTTACAATAATCTAATAATTCATTGTTAGTATAATATGGATGAACTTCAACCTGAAATAGAAAATATGAAAAAATAACCTGGCATACCAAGAGTTCTCCAGTATCAGTGCTGCACCCACTATGATAATGAAGCGGGCATTGATTCTTGTACATTTTAAAATAAAGAGAGAGAGAGAGAGAGAGAGAGAGGGGGGGGGGTCATTTTGGGAATAAAATATGGTATATCGTCATTTCGATAACTCGAGAGAGGGAGAGAAGTGGGGTCATTTGAATTTAATAATTCGTTTGCGCGAACTCTTTAGCAGTGGGAGGACCGCGTTCACATGTAGATAGCTTGTTTTCATACTAAAGTCACCAGGATGAAGAAATATAGATCAAGTATAAGAAGACTCTTGGGTAGGCCACGAGATCTTAAATGAACATTTTTAAATCAAGCTCTAAAATACTCTGTTGTTATTTGGATGTTCGGCTGTTTATTTTATAAACTGATTTTATTTTAATGTATTTTTAAATCTTTGTTAATTTTGTTTAAAACTCTTTTTTATTTTATGTTATGTTATATCATGGACCTTATATCATGCCAGTCCATGTATTATAAGGTCCATGGTTATATATTATAAGGTCCGTGATAAGGTTCATGGTTATATATTGATAAGCTTTTACACCTGTAATATTATATAAACAAACTCTTGGAAACAAACTGCAAAGCCCAACAAGATGATTAATGGTGTGTAAAGGGGGATAACTGTGTAAATATTTCAATTTTTCTGCAAATTATCGAATATTCGTTGTAATTATTATACTGGCATGCTGCTAATTGACGATATTAGGTTTGTATTTTACAATATTGGATAGTATTTGATAAATATTTGGTAGTATTGGGTTATTATTTGCTTGATTTGGGTGATATAGGGAGGCAAATGGAACAGCAAGTCATTGGTAATCACATTTGAAGTATATTTGCCACGATATATCTCACTATTTTTGAAAAGAAAATCAAGTAATATGCTCATTTTGCATCATTATGTTATAGTATTGGGTAGTATGTGCTGGTATTCGGGTGGTATTGGATAGTATTGGGTTGTATTGGGTAAATCGTCCCGTCGATACTCACTGAGCTTCACACTTTAAATGAAAAAGTAATTCGTAGGTGTCAGCCAATTTTATTTAAATTAACTCTTCTTTACTAGACTGGTAATGGGGTTTGGTGGACTAATTCACGTATATAGTCAAACGTTGTGTGTTTTCTAAATTCCTGATAGATGGCGAAACTAAAGAAATCTGTATTTTTTGTAAACAAGAGAGAATTTCAAATAGTTCAACCCAAATTTCTTCAAAAGTAAAGATTGTAAATAAGTCATTGCTCTGTAGACAGTGGGCAAAGTCCAAGGTTTAGGGAACAACGGCGCGAGCTTCAACTAGGGGAATGGGGGGGGGGGGGTGTCCCCATAAATATTCGAAAAACAGACTGCTTGAAATGCAGCAATCTGGCAGTATTTCAGGCACTGGTCGTTGAGATAAATATATCTGACCACTGGTTTATTCGACGAAGTCCCCCCCCCATAAGTAGCGAGCCCTTACGAAGGGTATGTGAGACCTCCCCCAGAAAATTTTTAAAAATAGACTGCCGGAAATGCAGTCTGACAGTATTCAGGTACTGATTTGCGAGATAAATAGAGCTGATCAGATTATGCCTGTTGCCCGCGATCACTAGTTTATCCGACCAGAGAGGAAATTGTCAAACGAACAGAGTTTGTGAATCAAAGTGAATCACTATTTTTGCCACGATATTTTGAGAAATGGACTGCCGAAAACGTAGCCTAGCAGTATTTCAGACACTGGTCGTCGAGATAAATAGAGTTGACCAGATACTGTCTGTCGCCAAATCGCTAGTTTATCCGAACAGAGAGGGAGTGTCAAACGAACGAACGGAGTGAGTGAATCAAAGTGAATGAATATTCTTGCCGAGTTGAACCTATGCCCCCCCCCCCCAGGCGCCGCCACTATCTGTAGAACATTGGGTCAGTTCCAAGAAGGTAAATACCTGATTAACTGCTGGTTTATATCTAAGATTATCAGCAGATAAAAGTCGTTTCAATTGTTGAATATTAAAATTAGAAACACCGATAGTTTTAACTAATCCTTTAATCACCAGTTCTTCCATCGCCTGAAATAAAAGATAATTATAATGCTGAAGTTTTGTTATAAACCAATTGTGGGACTGACAATGCAAGGAATAGAGTTGGAGAGTCTACATGGCACCATATTGTTTAAATGAAATGAAATGAAATGGAGTTTAACGTCCTACTGTTCTGCTCCTAACCTGGGCTAATGAAGACGGGCATACGTCATACAGTGTGCTATGAGGGAAATTTTGCCCGGACAGCGGCACTACGGCCTACTCTTATATCGAATTCCAACTGCCAAGGGATCTTTTACGTGCACGCCAATGTGTACACGGGACCTCGGTTTTTCGTCCCATCCGAACGACTAGACAGCTTTCCTTGTCAGCCCCTCCGTCCTGCATCACTGACAAGGGAGAACCACGCCGGAAAATCTGGATGAACTTTCTCGGCCAATGCAGGGATCGAACTGTCGGACCCCAGATCTATTCACTTGATAAGATAGTACTTATATTTTTTTTTAACGTCCGTGTTTTATGTGTGATGTGTCTTGTCCGCGGTTTTGTCTTCTGGGTTTATGTGCCGTACGGTTCTTACTATTAGAAAACTATATAATATGTGAATTACAAGACATATGTATCCTTACCTTCCATGTATCTATAAAATCAACATCATCGTGAGGCATCTTTGTTTTTAGAGCATCTCCCTGTTTACAACTTCCTTTCTGTAAACCATTGACGTGAAAAAATACAATATATCATCATTGTAACACAGATTGGATAATACTATTTAAAGGAGCTAATTCTCTGTTCTTTAGTACCTAGAAATTGACACAAATGGATCGCATGGCGTATAATAATTTAATATGAATGTATATAAGCAGATATGCATTCAATCGTTTCAGTTTTTGTTGCGATTTCTAATCAGTTCTGTTCGGTGAAATAGGCGAATCGCAGTCTTTGGCGTCTGGTTATTTCAGTCTACACCGGTATTATTCTCCTGTGGGTTATGTTTAGTCTCGTTCATCGAGTCGCTTCATTACAAATGGCACTCGAAAGCATTCTGACACGCGATTCGTATGTCATTTTATTTTTTTTTATTTTTTTTTAAATCATATTGAGTTAAAGACTTGCCTCCTTTAAAGTTTATTAATCTCAAGGGGCAATTTCCTGATTTTGATACACGGTTGAATGGTCTAAAGCTCTGCAAGGATGTTTATTCTGCATGACGAATATTGTAGGCCTATGTGTAACTTTCATACAATGCTGTAGGTCCATATGTAACTTTCTTACAATATTGTACATATATGTGTAACTTTGGCTAATCGCCTTACTAAATATAATAAAATATGTTTAAGCTATTTTAGTTAAGAATTTGTGCAGAATTGATCGAAGACTGCTATGTAATATCTGGATAAACTCGATAAAGTTAATACATGTACTTACGACAGCAACTGGACAGTGTATAAGATACAAATCCAGATAATCAGTTTGTAGTGACGTCAATGAATCCCGACACATTTCTTCCACTGATTCCGGACGATGATGGGTATTCCATAACTTTAGGAATTAATTGGAAAATAAAGATATCAATGTAGACTCCCAAAATATCAATATTAAGTCATTTTGCAGTATGTTAGTATTAATAATAAAATACCATTAAAATGTATCACGACACAAGTTATCAGTGTCGGTGTCAGAATTTTTCAGTAAGGCGCTGCTGGAGTCGTTACCATGAGAATTTCCAGAAATTTCTTGCAAAACACACGATTTAGTACGGAAGACCATTTGTGTCAATTAAATGAAAAAAAAATATTCTGACTATCTTGTAATTACAAGATAACCATTTTATATAACTATCTTGTAATTACAAGATAGTATTCTTGTAACTATCTTGTAATTACAAGATACGGAGTAGCCCATTAGGGTCAATCACATGAAAAAAAAAGTGTTCTAACCAGTTTATTTCAAGGTCGCCCTACACTGATTTATCGGATAGCTAGGCAAGCGAAGTACTTTTTTATGTTACGGGATTGGCACATTCAGATCATGCTCCCATTAATATCATTAGCTATTTCGTGCCCTCATTAAAAACCATTCATTAAGTTCATACTCTCATTAACTTCATAGTTCCACCAACTTCATACTCTCATTGATATCATTTATTAATGATTCATTGATTTCATGCCCTCCTTAAAGATACTTTCCCGCGTACAAACTATGTGATATGATGATATATTTGGACTAATAACATATTCAAACTAATTAATCTATCAAAAATTTGCTTCAAATCCCTCTCAAAACTTTGTATTCGTCGGGAGATACCGCAAGCTATAAATAAACTGTTGTTAGACGCCGTGTCCATTTTTCATAATGTATTTTCGTTACTTACTGTCCATTTATCGTACATATTGAGACCTAAGTAAATTCTTAATTATTTTCTGTCAACTACTTTTTCCGTTGACACACCTCAATGTTCCCCAAACCGCCTAACCATTTGAACAAGAAATAACAACCGCTCCCCCAGTCAAGCTAGCACGCAATAAGCTGGCAGACAACAGTTGGGTTGCCAGTTAGTGATACCCTAAAATTTTTGCCCATTGCTTGCCCCATTGGTGTTTTTCGGGTAATCCAGTATTTTTCCAGTACGATTGGGTGTCTATACTTTCCATATATACCAAATTTGCTATACTTTTATTCGAAATAACCACCCGATAAATACTTTCGGCACAATAATAATAAGCCATGGTTTGCCATTTACATTTTTCAGAAACTTTTGAAAATCCAAGCCTGAATGTATACCAATTAATTATTAAAGAACTCAAAATCAAGATCGCAACGATAGATAATTTCAGGCTTGGATTCAATCGAATTAAATAGAGGCGCATCAAAGAGGTTCAGCGAAACGTAAAGATGACAACGTCTTGTTTAATAGGGATATAGACGAAAAGGCTCTAATCCAAAACGACCAAAACGTGTATGACCGTGTAAAGTTAAAACGAACGAAAACAAAACGGCCAAAAATGTGATAAAAACTTAACTAAATATACGTCAGTGGGTTCTTATTAAAGAGTGTATGGTTCTATTATTTGGAACCTCCAAATAGACAAAAATGGTTCTAAAAGAATATATTAATGTAATATGAATATATACTATTCAAAAAAAGTAGGGGATATTTGATTTTTAAGTTTTATTAAAGTCACCTAATGAAACTGACGAAGAAACAAATGACAAAATGAAATGAAGTTCACATTCATCGATTTATTCCAAATGATCGTTAGACTAAGTAAGGCACAGACTGACCATTATAAGGGTAAAATGATACCCGGGGTCAAACAGCAAAGTTACCACAGCATCACAACCAAGTCAGTAACGTTTAAATCATCCTCTGTTTGCCAAACAAGCATTGATCCGACGTGGCATACTCCTAATGAGACGTCTAAGGTCATTTTGGTCCAGATTGTCCCATTCCTGTTGCAACGCAGCAGCAAGTTCTTGGACATTGGCAGGACGTTGTTGACGTTGACGTAACCTCTGTCCAAGCATGTCCCAGACATGCTCGATGGGGGAGAGGTCGGGACTCAGTGCTGGCCAAGGTAATGTGGTGATGTTCTGTTGTTGGAGGTAACCTGTAACGATCCTGGCCCTGTGACATCTTGCGTTGTCATCCTGGAAGATGAAACGGCGGCCATGACGTCGTGCGAACGGCACAACATGGACTGCCAAGATGTTGTCCCGGTAGTACTGGCCTGTAACACGCCCTGCAACAACATGTAAAGCCGTTCTTCCAGCAACAGTGATGCCTCCCCACACCATAACAGAACCACCCCAAATCGATCATGTCTGATGACGTTAACGTCTTGGAAGCGCTCGTTTCGACGACGCCACACCCTCCTACGTCTGTCCAAAAAATCAACAGTGAACCTTGACTCATCTGAAAACATCACATTGCTCCAGCGTCGATTATCCCAGTGTTGACGATCCCTACACCAACGACGTCTTGCCTGAATGTGATGATCTCTCAAACAAAGGATCACGCGAGGACGTCGGGCGCGAAGGTGACCCCTATGCAGTCGATTCCGAATCGTCTGGCCACTCACTCTCACACCAGTGTCTGTTTGAAGACGAGCGCTGATCTGATTTGCTGTGATGACACGATTTCTCAAGGCCAAGGTACGGATAAATCGATCCTGGGCTTGAGTTGTCGCCCTTGGTCGACCTGAGCGTGGTCTGTCCTGTACAGATTGTGTATCACGGTATCTGGACCATAGCCTGCTTATGACAGACTGAGAAAAATTCATCGTCCGCGCCACAACCGCCTGTGTTGTGCCGATCTGTAGCATGCCAAGGGCACGTAACCTTTCATTTTGGGTAAGCCGACGCATATCAAAATTTGTTTTCTGGTCACTAAAACAATTAAACTGATGTTTCCACCCTGGAATTCAATGCCACAATGACTGTAACATTCAAAGTCAGAGTCGTGCAAATCTTGGGTTGGACCCCCATGATGATCCCAAGCATCACATGCATTCCATGCGGTAGCTATTGGTGCGTTTGGGCGTCACATGTAACTGGAAATGTTTCTTCTGTTAGGTTCTATAGTGACTTTTTTCGTAGTCATTTGCATATTTTAGTATTATGCCCCCAAAATCAAATATCCCCTACTTTTTTTGAATAGATATATGTTAAGTGATTATTCAATTTTTGAAAACAAAATTGTAATTTCTAATCAATTATGTTCGGTGAATTACAGTTCAAATTGAACGGCAGTCGTTTACGCCTGCTCAGTGCATTCTACACGTTTTTTTAAATTATTATTTTGTCGTTTGTGAATCAGCCTTTACTAATTACTTTCACATTATGTTGTAGGATATGTTTTTATTTGTTCATTACAAAATGGCACCCGAAGCCATAGGGTACTGATAATAAAATGTTAATTGTGTCTTAAATATTGGATATTAGGATCATCTAGTTTCACGGCAAGATAACAACATCAATATTGATTGAAATTGATCAATATTGAATTCTAATTCGTGTTTTTAATTTCAAATATTATGGAAAATATTGGGTTAGAGACTTAGCTCCTTAAAACATACATTATGCAAGAGCTAAATCTGCCTAACGGAGGTCTTTCTTTAGGCCTGAAATGTTATATAAACTATTAATTAGACATTTATTAACGTTACAAGACAACAATCAACTCCGATTTTCAACAGATTTGAATCATATCTGCTGTTCAATGGCTGTTGATGATTAACCGTAAAAATGTTTTTTGTTTTAGTTCATTTTGATTTCGCACAGTTTTAAATTTCCTGTTGAAATGGAAAAATTCGCTAAACTCGGTAACTTCTGCAGACAATAAAAACAGCCAAAAATCAAAATTTAAAGAAGTTTTCCGAAAAATATAAATAGCGTTCTGTGGCTTTAAGGAGAGCATTAAAATTGATGAAGTTGGTGGGAGTATGAAGTTAATGGGAGTATGTACTTTATGATTTTAATGGAGGCATGAAAATAACGAATGATATTTATGGGAGCATGACATGAATGTGCCGATTCTGTAACATAAAATAAAGTACGGCATTGACCTAGCTATTCGATAAATCGGTGTATGGCGACCTTAAAATAAGTTACCGATGGGCTTCTCCGTATCTTGTCTATCTTAGGCTATCTTGTAATTACAAGATAGTCAGAATTTTTTTTTTCATTTGATTGACCCTAATGGGCTTCCGTAATTTAGAGTCCGTCATATTTAGGGAAAACAATGGACAGAAATAATTGCATCTTAACATCATCAGAAAGGCAGAAATGGGTTCGTTGGATGGGGTGGAGTGGGGAGGGCCGTGCCCCCCCCCCCCCTGGCGAAATGTTATCAATGATAGTCGAAGTATCAGTAAGACGCATTTACCTTGCTTGTTAAAAACAAATCGGATCTTTTCAATAGGCCATCTTTTATCTTTTGTGTGATCGCGTCACTAAGTTCTTCCTCAGTTTTATATAGCCAGGCTGTATCAAAATGACGATATCCAACTTCTAAAGCTACGCGTGCTGCATCTCGTACTTCATTTTCCTACACATAAAAAAGTAAAAAAGAAAATATTACATAATTATTTTATGCTTAATATTGGAAGGGTTTAATGAAAAAGACAAATGGTACACAATCAGAAATTTTGACTTCTACATTAGCACTCAGATGTATATCTGGAGTCATTGTGGGGAAACGAGGGTGCTTCTAGTGAAATGAAACACCGAACTTGTCTATAGGGCAACTGGGCAAGCTACTGTCCTAGTCATAGCCAGAGTGTAAATGAAATTAAATATGGCTATTATAGGGAAATTTTACCCGGGCAGCGGCACTATGGTCTATTCTTATTCCAAATGTCAATGGTTCTTTTGCATGTACGTCAAATGTGTAGACGGAACACATATACGCTGTCTCTTGCCAGGCCCTCCGTCCTACATCACTGACAACGGAATACCATGCCGAAAAAAAATCCTGATGAACTTTCTCGTCCAACGCAGGGATCGAACACGGGATTTCCAGGTTAGCGGGCCAACGTATACTCACTGAGCCACCCTGGCTCCAGCCAGAATGAAACTCAGCCATTTCGCTCATATTGTGGGTAACTTTACAACCACTGGAAGGTGATGATATTCAGTAAAATATTGTGGTTGGATTACTACTAGTGTATCTGATAGAGAGAGAGAGAGGGAGAGGGAGGGTTTAACGTCCACTCGACACAAACTAGGTCATTTCGGGATTAACACATGGTTCAATCCCACTTTAACAATTCGCCTGCCCGTAGGGGTCTTCACCATTCCCTCTCTGGTCATTGCTGGATTGATTTCTGATACTTTAGCTTTTGGGGAAGTGTGTCTTCTTCCCGTTCAATCAAATGTCTCCTAAGTAGTAAGTACAGCAACATGACAGCCCTTCGTTTACCTGGGTCTTCCCTAAAACTTTGGACAGTGATTTAAGGTATTAAAACGGCGAAAGTATTGTTCGTCTCCAAGCAGTATTGTTTACATTGTAAACATTGATAGCCCCGATTGTCCAATCTGTTTCACAGAGAATTACGAGTCTAGTAATATCTCTGTCAAAGATGACTGTCTTAACACGTGCCGTCACAGCACGCGGGTGTCAATCATTGACTGAATGGCGCGTGCATTGTTTACATAAGACATTACTGCTTCGGGCGGAATGCTGCCTTTTAGTCATTTTAATACCCATTTACACTAAATAGGAAATGATTTTTACCTACAAATATGTCAAACGCCTTTATTTATTCTTCCAATACATTAAAAAAATGTTTTTGAATTTAATTTGTCGCAGGAAAAAAGTTAATATTTCTGGGTCATTAAGTCGCATCGATGTCATCCGTATCAGTGATTGTAGCGGCATAGCGAAAATTCACTGCTGATCAGTGTGCCGATTGTCAATTAGTTTCTCTGCAATATTCTGCTATGCACTGGTTAATTTGGCGTAATAAATTTCGTGAATCATGACGTAACGTTATGTAGGCTAAGCATATCTAGAGCTCTGTTTAAACCCGAATGATATTGTGACGCAGTTAGGTATTGATTGTTAATAGGACTATTGACCAGCCATAATTTGGAACAGAAATTTGCTGTTATTAAGCGGTGGGCCCACTAGCCGAATCGTTCGGCCGAATCAATCGGCGTCGAAATTCGCCTGTGTCCACTGTTATTCGGCCGAATGTAGAAATTCATTAGCCAATCACCACTCATCAGGAGAAGTCGCGTGATTGTTTGAAGACACAGACGCCGCCATGTTTAATCATGTGATGCAATCGACTGGTGAATCGGGCGAAGCATTCGGCCAGTGTGCCCACCCATTAGGCCGAATAAATTTCGGCGCCGATTGATTTGGCCGAACGATTCGGCTAATATGTCCACTGCTTTACAGCAGTATTTGAGTGGGGTTAGGTCTGCGAGTAGTTGCTTTAGTAACGAAAATATGAGAAGGTAGGGCTCTCATATTTTCGTTACTAAAGTAACTAGTCTGCGAGGAGAATGGTACGCCTATGATCTAATGCGTTCTATGTTAAACCCGGCGCTGTGGGCTTCACTATAACACTTTAATGGAGATTTGAAATTTCTATTGTCAAGTTCTGTTTACACGTACGGTTTACACGGTCAGATTCCTGGACCAGTGTATCGGTTTACATAATAATCCAGTCATCGCTCGACAACTTACATTATGATGTGCATACTATTTCAGTGATGCGTTTTCTCTGGATTACTGACAACTGTATTCAGATTCAGATGCATAACAAATTTCAGCTCAATGGATGCTTTGTAACTTGAAAAGAATAAGAGAAAATCTTATGGATTTTGTCATCTGGTATCTTTATACCAGTGTTTTTAACAAAAAACTTTCAATTGTTGTGTTTTCAAAACACGCTTACCTTAAATGTGTTAAATGCACCATAACCAATAACCGGCATATAAACACCAGTGTTTAATTTAACGTTCGGTATTTTGCTAGCCGACATGCTGGATAGGTATAACGATATTCTTTTCTACTGCACGGCTGACACATATTAGCCTATTGTATAACTGTTTATCTATGAATAGAAAGCTCTAACGAATAAAGTAGTTCGCCACTTAAAGTATCACATACAACTGGTTATATAAAATTGATAAAGTGGGTATTCTGCCTAGTTTTACGCACACAGATAGTTTTACTAACTTTATTGATAAGAATATTTAATCTGGTATCAATAATAACGCCATAAAAAGCCGTGGTGACTCTATACACTACAATAAGAATATGAAAATTGTGAAAGCTTTTCAATCAAACGACATTAAGAAGGGAGGTAATTCTAAGCATGGAGTCATTCGGTAACGTCACTTCAAACATAATGAATACATCGTCTATTAGCAGAAAGCATAACAGCACAGTGGGTCACCGTTTATAAAGGGCGATAGACTATAATATATCTCGCCATAAACCAATCCATTAAAAAAAAAGAATTTTTTCTTAAATGTCTTCTCAGATCCCTTATAATCCTGTGGGGCGGCCCTGCGCTTCACGAAATTTATGACTTTTGATAAGTGTTCCACAAGATATGAAATGTTTAAAAAATCTGTTCTCAGATCTGAGAGTGAATTTACAGACTCCTCTACACTAGGTGAAGTCGGGACTAAGATATTAAATTATTTTTTTTTATCTCGAAATGAGAGGAAACTTTCTTTTATGTATAAAAAATATTTTATTCTGAAAAGGGATTTGGAAACAGACATAGTTTATATTACGCCCTGCCATATTATTGTTTAAGAGGCGGAAGGATAACATATCTAAGAAGTTTGTTACGGTGATATGTACGGCGAAAAGTTACATGTTTACCAGGGGCTTATTTCAATAATTAGCTTGCGTGTAGGGGTCTTTAGCAGTGGGAGGAAATCGGAGGACCTGGAGAAAACCCAAGAGGTTGGACAGGCGACCCTACTCCTTGTCACGTACAACCGGGAACTCGAAACCACACCAGTTGACTCAATGACAGGCTTTATGATACAGAGCGCACGTGCTAACCATTCGGCCATCCAACCCCCCGTGTACTGACGAGCGTTGCGTCATGGTTTTGAAAAAAAATTTGTGCCCCCTCGCAAATTTTGGCAAAAAATCACGCGGTTTCAATGCGGTTTTCAACATTATAATCATAATCATAATGCCTAACCAGTGTCAGATTTTCCGGCGTGGTTCCCCCTTGTCAGTGATGCAGGACGGAGGGCTTGACAAGGACAGCTGTCTAGTCCTTCGGATGAGACGGAAAACCGAGGTCCAGTGTATACATTGGAATGCACGTAAAAGATCCCTTGGCAGTTGGAATTCGATATAAGAGTAGACGATAGTGCCGCTGCCCGGGCAAAATTTCCCTCATAGCACACTGTATGGCGTATGCCCGTCTTCATTAGCCCAGCATAGGAGCATAACATTAGGACGTTAAACCCTATTTCACTTCATTTCATTTACTTAACCAGTGTCAAACATATACCGTGGGTCAGATATGCTACAAATTGACTCTAGCATGTTTTGGGGGGCCCCGGTGGGATCTTGTTCCGCATGCAAAATCTTGGGTCACCACGCCCCTGGTGTTTACTCATACAGGCTGTGGGGCAAGACATGGTTAGACACGACTATATGGTGGGGAACAATTGAAGCCGTGCAAAGAGACAACATTAATGTCAATTTGACAATCTTGATCGTCAGGTCATCTCCCCATGTTAACGAACACTAATTTGTGGATATATTTGGACAAAAACATATTTAAAGTAGCTAAGTATCATCAAAAATCTTCTACGTTGAAAACACGAATTATTTGTCAATTCAAACTAACATTGGTTATGTGATCTTACAGGGAAAAGGTAGGCTTCTGATATCCAATATTCAAGACAAAATAAACATGCGTTTCAGCGCCATTTGAAACAAGGGACTCAATAAACGCGACTAGACATATTCCACAAGTCATGTCAAATGGTGTCGCTATATTCTTATCTGGGGAGCATGCGCAATAAATATTATCGGCGTAGACTGGAATAACCAGACGCTAAAGATTGCCATTACATTGAGACTTCTGGCGTATTTCGCCTAACATAACTGATTAGAAATTACAGTAAAAACAGAAACGGTTGAATGTAAATCAGTTTATATACATTCACATTATATTATTATATGCGTTGCGACCCATTTGTGTCAATTTCTATGTCCCAAATATAAGCGATTTAGCTCCTTTAAACTAATATATCCATTAAAAGTTTGCTTCAAACCAATTGCAAGAGAAATACTCCCATGACGCAAGACTCAAGAATCCTTGTTTGTCACGTGATTGACTGAGGGAGGATCTATATTCTGCTTTTCTATTAGTCGCATTCCAATCCCCCTCCCCCATATACCTTTGTCTGTTTGTATTTACTTGCCATGTATATATTGTTTGTATGTAACTATAATATTTGCGTATATATGTTATATGATGAGTCAGTAGACTTAAAGAAATAAAAGAATTCAATTAAACCATAGATATCGAAGTCTAAGTAAATTTTTGGATTACCCACTGCTAACTGCTCGTTTTCCGCCGTTTAATCGTATAAAGTCTACTGGATGGTTATGTCTCTCACATAAGATCAGCAGAAAAAACGCTCATTACGTTTTTACATTGATTGTCCTGTTGGCACCACGTCGGTGTTTTTCAGGGAATCCAGTATCTTTCTAAGATTGAGCGTCTCTACTTTCCGTATGTACCAAATATGCCATACAATATTAGAGAATTTCACTAAATTTTGTGTCAAAATTAGGACAACTTAACACAAAATCTCCACGCCCCCCCCCCTCTACTTTTTATCTGCGTTACCCTTTTACTACATGGCGGGATTGTGATGTCGAATGTGTGTACTTTCACTCAAAAGGTCCTGTCATCGATGCAAATGTTGTGATTTCGATCGGTCGCTTGGGTTTTACAAGGAGTATAGTCGCCTGTCTGACCACGGCATGTGATCGAATAAAGATATGCATTGCGTTAGTGCCAAATAAATTATAAATAGTAAACAGTATAACAGTATATACATGTATAAAGTAAACAAGTAAATACTTGAATATAGTAAACAAGTAAATACTTGAATGTATAATTTCAGAATGGATACTTTGGGTGGTCTTTGTATCTGTAAAATAAAATATTATACAAAATAGAACTCAAGGAACTTTAAATTGATTCGGGGAAGTAATCTAATGTAAAGCTTTTGACGTGGGATACGAATGCAACGAATCGCCCAGAATCCAAGCTTTTTCCGATTCGTAGATAAATCGTAGACTTTTCTTGAAGTTCGTAATGCTACATTCCCCACTGTCGTGCGATTGTTCCGATTGAGTCCACGATCTGCTATGTCCAGATACGTTCGGATACGTTTCGATTACCAACGAATTATCGTAACTCTTTCGTAAACTATTCGTAACTGCTTCGAAGCTATTCGATTCTCTACGATCTTTTTGATTTTTTTTTTGCCGAAGCGCTACGACTTTCGATTAATTTCGATTCGCCACCATTCCGGACGATTCGTGTGAATAGATGATATATTTGGACTAAAAACATATTCAAACTAATTACATGTAATCTATCAAAATTTTTTGCTTCAAATCCTTCTCAAAACATTGTTTTCGCGAGGGAATACCTCTGCTATAAAAAAAAATCTATTAAAAGAGGCCATCTTTGTGTCGCGTGGCCTGGCTGACGCGGTACCTAGCAACAAGTGCGAAACCGGAGAATTCATTGTATATACAAGACGATGTTGCCATTAAGCGCTGTCCATTTATCACCAATATCGAAGCCTAATTAAATTCTCGGATTATCCATTGCCCACGTCCTTTTCCTTGGTGTTTATCTCAGGAACTGTTGCACGCTTAAATTCACCATAAAGTTCATCAACATATTAATACATCAAGCGCTCGCCAACAATGAGCGATCAGACAATCTTCGCGTGCAACCTTTGACGTCACTCGAGCAGACATCCCCAATCGTCGGGTTGCCGGTTAGAGAAACCCGATAAATACTTGTGTGGGGAAGTATCTTCAATAAATTTAAAAATCACATCAAGCTCCAAATGTATAAAATAATGAATTACACCAACCCTATATTTATCGTTTGGTGTTTAATTCATTATTTTATACAATTGGAGCGTGACGTGATTTTTATATCTTATCGTTGGTGTTGTACATACGTATACAATTTCACACAACGTCGTCTTTATATTATATATTGTTATTGGCATACTTATTCAACAAGGACGTTACTCAATCTATTTAATTTTTACACATGTGACGGCGTTAAGGGGCATAAAAGGTCTGACTATTCATTTTATTCGTGCAAACCAGTGAGCTGTTAAATAGAAATATATGTTAAAGGACAATATTGGTGTCAGTCATAATCACATAAGTGATAGAACTCGTTAAACACGTTCCAAATATAATTTTAACATAAAGATTATTGCTACGATAGATGCGTAATCACGGTTTCAACAAACGGAATTGACGAACGGAAGTGACGAACGCAATAGGAGGCAGACCACCATTAAATTTCACCATCTCGGCAGACCACCATTAAATTTCACCATCTCGGTACCCATGGTACCCACAAATTGTAGTTCGTCTGTTTATAGCTATTCTCGCTGTGTCTCTTTTCTCCCTTTTTGCATGCCTATTTTTGTTGATTTTTTGGTCTAGAAGTGACGAGTGATAATAGATACACGGGCGAATTTCTGCTCACTAATAATTCCTTCGAAGACCAAAAGTTGTTGTATGAGACTGTGAGAGACTATCTGACAATTCAAAACAGAAGTTGACTGTAACTAGAAAAGAGAGAACGAAAAAATATAGAAAAAGTCCGTACCATGTTTTTATTAAGTATAGAATGAATAAAAACAAGTGAATGTACGGACTATTTCTATTTTTCTCGTGTTCTTTTATCTAATGACATTCAATTACTTTTTTGAATTGTTAGATGTCCTCTCACAGTCTCACATAACAACATTTGGTCTCCGACAATAAAATGACGCAAGACGCAAGAATCTATTTCAAGAATCTTTGTTTGCCACGTGACTTCACTGAGGGGGGATCTATAATATAGGATATTATTCTGATTTTCTGTTAGTCGCAGTCCATTTACCATAAATATTGAAGTCTATGCAAATTCTTGGATTACCCACTGCTAACTGCTTTTTTCCCGCGTATAGGGTCTACTGAACGGTTATGTCTCTCAATATTCTGACAACCGTCAACCATTAGATCAGCACAAAAGGCGTTCCTTACGTCAGACTGCAAGATGGAGATACCCTTACATTCCCTATTGGCAGGGAAAGCAGTATTTTTAGATTAAGTGTCTACTTACACTTGAGTGTACTAAATATGCCATACAATATTGTGTACTTTTGGTCAAAAAGTCCTGTCATCGATGCAAATGTTGTGATTTCGATCGGTCGCTTGGGTTTTACAAGGAGTACGGCCGTCTGTCTGACCCCGTAAGATTTCTTTGGATTATGCATTGCGTTAGTACCAAATAACCTAGTTCAATGGTTGACAGCTAAAGTCTCATTCAGTGGAAAAATATTTTAGTTTTAAGGTTTCATGAATAAACAGTAAAACAATGAATGTAGTATTCAGTAAACATTTAAATATAGCACACATCTACCACAGAAATATAATATAGGCAAATATATGCATATAAAATGAAATGGAGTTT
Organism: Patella vulgata; assembly: GCF_932274485.2. NCBI lineage: Eukaryota > Metazoa > Mollusca > Gastropoda > Patellidae > Patella > Patella vulgata. The sequence goes on from NC_065881.2 coordinate 22,202,268, forward strand.
AACGTCCTAATTTTTTGCACCAACTGGTCTAATGAAGACGGGCATATGTCATACAATGTACTATGTGGGAAATTGTGCCCAGACAGCGGTGCTATGGTATGCTATTATTTCGAATATAGTAAACAGTATATATAAAATACTTTATAGTATAGTTTTAGAATGGATACTCGGGGTGGTCTCTGTATCTGTAAAATAAAATATTATACAAAATAGAACTCAAGGAACTAAAATTGATTCTGGGAAGTAATCTAATGCCCCGCTTTCACGTGGGTTACGAATGCAACGAATTGCCCCGAATCCAAACTTTTTCCGGTTTGTAGATAAATCGTAGACGGTTCTTAAATTTCGTAAGTCGCGGATCACTTTCGCATGGGTTACGAATGCCACGAATCGTCCCGAATCCAAACTTTTCCGATTCGTAGATAAATCGTAGAGGGTTCTTGAAGTCCGTAAGTGATTCTTATTTGGTTCTTACACATTCGTAGAGTTCGTAGTTCGGTCAAAAAAGTTTTTATTGTCAAAAAATTTCGTGGCCGGTCGTAGCCCTTTCTTATCACCCGTAACAGCTTCCTATTCGATTCATCCGTGGAGGGCGTAGTGTATTCGTAACTGAATTCGGCATAGTCGTAAGCAATTCGTCATGTTCGTAACTCATTCGTAACTGAATCACTACAATTTGTAGTTAATTCTTTCATTTCGCACCTGTATCGTAACCCTACCGGCATATTTTTCAACCAATTACCCACGAATTATTGTAACTCGTTCGTAAACTATTCGTAACTACTTCGTAGCTACTCCCGACTCTCTACGATCTTTTTTGATTTTTTTTTTGCCGAATCGCCACGAAATTCGATTAATTTCGATTCACCACCATTCGGGGCGATTCGTGGCTAAGGATAAAGATTAAGACTCGGAATGCATTGCCTCTATTTATAGCAATTCCCTCTTTTCCTCCCTTTTGCATGTCAACTTTAGTTGACTCTTTGATCTAGAATCGAAGAAGAGTGTTTAAATTTCCATTTTGTGTCAGGATATTCATGATTTTGAGACATAAGTATCAGGAGTAAAGAGACATGAATTAGGGTGATCGCCTAAAAAATAACGAAACTGTCCATGATTCCTTTGCCCAGGGCTAGCAAAAAATCGAAACGGTCTGGCTGTCGTTATAAAGATTTAGATGATCGGAAAGTTAAAAATCTTATATGTCAAGAAATGTCTTGGACTTAACTTAAGTCAACGGGGAGAGAATTACTAACCCAGATAGCCAATCGAGTGCCCAAAAGTGGTGACTTTATTTGATCAGCACGAAATATATTTAACTGCATGAAGTTTTACTTACAGTTCCTGGTGAATACATTTATAATCTTGATTTAAATTACTGATAGTTTTAACTTCTTCTTCAGTCAAAGAGAAATCAAATATCTGTAAAAAAAAAAGGGAAGCATTTGTTATGGCCAGAAATACGATTTCAAATTATTTAGTTGATTCCGTAATTTCAATCAACCAGCGTCCACGCGTAACATTTCGTTTCGCAATTTTCTGTATCCCGAAGTTTGTTAGTATTAGAAACGGAAGTTAAACGCACATGGCAGAAGCGTTTCATGGCAGTAGCTATTTGGCAGAACATAGCACTTTTATCAGTTATTAGCATTTGTCAGACCTTGTCAGCGGACCCGTATCTAGACACCATTAAGCGGGGGGGGGGGGGGGCATTACCTTTCGGTAGGGGGGCGAACATTTTGAGGAAATTTTCGGAAAGGTCATTCTAACAGACTGTTGTAATCATCATGCTATGTAGTTACCTAGGCGTCTATAATAATCATTTTAAAATAAGTATTCAAACAAAAAAAAATCGTGATTTTTTAAATTTGTGTAAAACTATTTTAGATTAGTACAAAAAAATGGTTTATAAAGTAATGAGATACCGTGGGATTAATATGCGCATAGTCGCCTGAATTATACCTCCTCCTGCTTAGGGAAGCGTAGTTTTTTTTAGGTTAATATAAGGAACTGTGTATACTTTAATGATTGTTAGCAATTTCTGAGCGGGGGGGGGGGGGGGCGAGCATTTCACGTGGGTGGGGGGGCGAGCATTTCACGTGGGTGGGGGGGCATGCCCCCCCGCGCCCCCTGTAGATACGGGCCCGCTTGTCAGCTATGTAAGAGATTTGAAGGGGATTCTCATAAAAACACGGTATTTGTAGTGTCAATTTAATATATTATTTAGATGTTCATTGTTTTAATTTTATGTGTATTATTGCAACATTGTCATCAGCTCCACACTGGTGAGTCATGGCATTGGACTGATGGTTTATAAAGTAATGAGATACCGTGGGATTAATATGCGCATAGTCGCCTGAATTATACCTCCTCCTGCTTAGGGAAGCGTAGTTTTTTTTAGGTTAATATAAGGAACTATGTATACTTTAATGATTGTTAGCAATTTCTGAGCGGGGGGGGGGGGCGAGCATTTCACGTGGGGTGGGGAGGCATGCCCCCCCTCTCTGTAGATACGGGCCCGCTTGTCAGCTATGTAAGAGATTTGAAGGGGATTCGCATAAAAACACGGTATTTGTAGTGTCAATTTAATATATTATTTAGATGTTCATTGTTTTAATTTTATGTGTATTATTGCAACATTGTCATCACGCTCCACACTCGTGAGTCATGGCATTGCACTGATGAGGTCCCCGCCAGGTCCGCTTCGCATGCTTATTTGACTGGTCGCTTTTCGTATCTCTATTGTTATTAGGTGTAGTCTGATTAGTGAGTTAATTCATATATCTAAACAATAGCGTTGACCTTGGGAGTAAAATACATTCCACCACAGTTTTTGTATTATACCATATTCATAGATTGCTACAGTTCTATGGTTAGATAAAGTTAATATTAGTAGTTGTCTCCCCTTAATCGTATTTCGTTTTACTGGAGAATAATAGTACATGTATTATGTTTTGCTCTATGATTATTTATAGAAATGTTTTGTTATTTTGTTTGGTATTTTGACTTAGTAAAGCCATGATTGCATTGTGTACCTTACTGTCAGCATTCATGAGCCTGTCCCTTGGCTTGAAAAGTTGATTACCTTGTGTAATGTTAACTACCAGTATTATTATCTTATTTCACACTTTTCATAATTATATTCCCATATTTACTCTAGTGTTTTTGTGTATTTCAGTTAATCGTCTTACGTCTTATGTCTTACATCATTTCAACTTTAATAATAAGAATTATGTTAATCTACATAACTTATGGCAATAGACGCATTAGTGTTCTCGCCCCGTTGGCAGTATAATCTCCTACAGCATTAAGTTATCTATAAAACGACTGGACTCAAATCTGGAGTATATTTATAGTCTATATTTATAATATATCAAAAGGGTTCTGGGGCAAGGGCGATAATTCTGTCACTATTCATCGACAGTCAACAGAGCATAATGTTATGATGTGAAACACAAAAAACCCCATTAAATTCTGTTGAGAAGTCTTTTCATTACAAGCAAGCGCAATAAGGCGTATTTTAGCGATATCCATTAAATTAGGAATTCGCTATGTTAACGTGTTTTTTAAAGCAAGTTTTGCCACGGTGTCTAAGTGAGTAAGACGTTTACCCGCCAACAGGAAGGTTCCGTGTTCGATCCTGGAGTTGCCTCTCTTCATAAGCCCAGTAGGCAAAGAACGTTAAACCCCATTTCATTTAATTTTCATTTAAAGCTAGGGCAACTACTCCGATTTATATAGGTTTCCATAAAAATCAAGTGGACGGCAACTAAAGCCCATTTAACCTGTTGACCTCTGTGATGATATTTTACCTCAATATTTTGTTGAATTCTAGCAGGTGTGACACTCTTTGGTACCAATGTATATCCTCGATCAACTCCCCATCTTAATATTACCTAAGATAAAAAAAAAAGATACGCCCCTGGATGTAAACTGAATGAGGAGCTGGCAACATATAATTATGAAAGCAACGGATGTCTACTCCAATAATAATTTCAGATATCAAATATCAGAAGGGTTCTTGTTCCAATTATCCCACCTCTACATAACCTAGTACAACGGAATAAGAATATGGCCCATCGTCTAAAATATCCACCAGCATTTTCCCCCATCATTAGCCCATTTGGAGCAGAAAAGTTAAATTCCCCCATACGATAGCTACGTTATGCAGAATGGTTAAACCCCATTTCATTTCATTTCGTATAAATATCAAAACGAATAGACTTGAAGTGATTTATTTACCTGTGCCGCAGTCTTATTATATTTAGCTGCTATTTTTTGTATAGTTTTATCGACAAGTACATTGGCTGGCTGGTATGGGTCAGAACTGTTCAATAGAAAATACCAAGAAACACGAAAATACAATTGTGGTGGTGGGTCAGCAAATTGCAAATTATTTATTAATAATTGAAGATATACATCTGACAGGGATAGTATGGGAATTCCATGTGTATAAAACATGTCAGTGACAAGCTAACCTCGGAACAGAAGATCGCAGAATACTGAATAACGTTAGGGTTCGACCCCTTATTTGAAAACGAATCAATCAAAAACTGTAGCCTCTATCGCGTTCACAATATTTTTGGAATAGCGGCGGTTAACTCTGGGGAGGAAGGTCCTCTCATGACCCCAAAGCTCCACACCCCATTTGAAAAGAATCTGTTAAAAACTGTATAGCCGTTATCGCGTTCAAGGGTTTTTGGAAATGTGGACCTCAGAAAATCCAAGAAATTAGAATTAACCTCATCCGATTCTTAATATTAAACGTTAACTCACATATAGTTTCGGACTAGAGTGGAACCTAATTGTCATTTTACAATACCGGTTGTATTAATATCTATAAGTTTACCTGTCTGCAGCTCCTCTACCTAGTGGAGAGTAGGCAGTGACCACAATATTCTCTTGTTTACAATAATCTAATAATTCATTGTTAGTATAATATGGATGAACTTCAACCTGGAATAGAAAACGGGAAAAATAATCTGGCAGTCAATGTTGGTAGTCTAGTATCAGTCATACTCTCCATACTGGTAGCATTCCAATTAACACGAGTTCTCTAATGAAAACTGGTAGTCTAATATCAGTTGTATTGTCCATGCTGGTAGCCTTCCGATTAACATGAGTCCTCTAGTATCAGTCGTACTCTCCATACTGGTAGCATTCCAATTAACATATAAGCCGTACTGTCAATTAACATGACTCGGTGCTGGATGTCTAGTATCAGCCGTACTGTCCATGCTGGTAGGCTTTCAATTAACATGAGTCCTCTAGTAAAAGCTAGTGGTCTAGTACCGGGCTAATGAAGTGTACTACGACAGGAAATTGTATCCGGAGTGCCATCGAGTACGCGTGTAGACCTAGTTTTTTCGTCCCATCCGAACAACTAGGCGCCTTTCCTTTTTGTGCCTTCCGTCCTTGCTGCACCTCGGTATTTAAGTAAATAACGATCTCTAGCAATTCTTTAACAAACCAATCCTAGATTATAAAGGGAAGGGAAGATTAAGTAAATACCTGATTAACTGCTGGTTTATATCTAAGATTATCAGCAGCTAAAAGTCGTTTCAATTGTTGAATATTAAAATTAGAAACACCGATAGTTTTAACTAATCCTTTAATCACCAGTTCTTCCATCGCCTGTAATAAAAGACAATTTATATAATTCCGAAGATCCTGCTTAAATATACCGTGTTTTGTTACAAGCCTAATATGGAACTCACAAATCAACGAATAGAATTGGAGAGTGTACTTCTAACCACAGGCGCCTGTAACGTGGAAAAGAGAGAGAGAGAGAGAGAGAAATGGGTTTAACGTCCACTCGACACAAACTAGGTCATTTCGGGACTAACACATGGTTCAATTCTATTTCAATCATTCGCTTGCGCGTAGGGGTCTTTAGCAGTGGAGGTAACCGGAGGACCCGGAGAAAACCCACGAGGTTGGACAGGCGATCCTACTCCTTGTCACGTACAACCGGGGAATCGAAGCCCCGCCAGTTGACTCAATGACAGACCATATGATTCAGCGCGCGCTTGCTAACCATTCGGCCATCCAACCCCCTTGGTCGTAACAGACTTTAAACATTACACTTGGCCATATAGCTTCGCCTAATGTTATTTTTGAAATATTGGATATTACTTGTTTACAATGTCAGAGTGTGTGATGCGTCTTGTCCGCGGTTTTGTCTTCTGGGTTTCTCCGGCACTTACTACTTACTACATGTATTACAAAACATCATACCGACCACAAACAATATTATAGATAGCCACACAACTTTGTCTCAACAGCAGATTATCCGATTGGAAAACTTGGATGCTGACTAAATTTAATAAAAAATCTAGCATCCTTCAAAAAATCTAATCTATTGTGTTTACAAGCTTTCCAGGGACAATTAACATATCTCTGTTACTGGAAAAAAATCCTGACATAAAAATAACTAAATATATCGTCACCTTCCATGTATCTATAAAATCAACATCGTCGTTAGGCAATCTTGTTTTAAATTCATCTCCTTTTTCTTTACCTGCTTTCTGCAAAACATTTATGTGAAAAAATACAATATATCGTCAATTAATACAGATTTGATAATACTATTCCAAGTTTATTAATCTGTCAATTTCCCGAAGTTTATACAAGGTTGGGTGGTCTAAAGCTCGGCTATGGTGTTTATAGACCTCTCATGTAGACAGTGGTCAAACATTATTGTGTGTTAATAGGTGATGTCGTGTCCCAAAACAACAACCGAGTTATGTTCATCAGATGTCATAAATCCACGTCGTTCTCTTTTGCAGACTTCAATGGGTTAAGTTATATACTATTCAAAAAAAGTAGGGGATATTTGATTTTTAAGTGTTATTAAAGTCACCTAATGAAACTGACGAAGAAACAAATGACAAAATGAAATGAAGTTCACATTCATCGATTTATTCCAAATGATCGTTAGACTAAGTAAGGCACAGACTGATCATTATAAGGGTAAAATGATACCCGGGGTCAAACAGCAAAGTTACCACAGCATCACAACCAAGTCAGTAACGGGTAAATCCTCCTCTGTTTGCCAAACAAGCATTGATCCGACGTGGCATACTCTTAATGATACGTCTAAGGTCATTTTGGTCCAGATTGTCCCATTCCTGTTGCAACGCAGCAGCAAGTTCTTGGACATTGGCAGGACGTTGTTGACGTTGACGTAACCTCTGTCCAAGCATGTCCCAGACATGCTCGATGGAAGAGAGGTCGGGACTCAGTGCTGGCCAAGGTAATGTGGTGATGTTCTGTTGTTGGAGGTAACCTGTAACGATCCTGGCCCTGTGACATCTTGCGTTGTCATCCTGGAAGATGAAACGGCGGCCATGACGTCGTGCGAACGGCACAACATGGACTGCCAAGATGTTGTCCCGGTAGTACTGGCCTGTAACACGCCCTGCAACAACATGTAAAGCCGTTCTTCCAGCAACAGTGATGCCTCCCCACACCATAACAGAACCACCCCCAAATCGATCATGTCTGATGACGTTAACGTCTTGGAAGCGCTCGTTTCGACGACGCCACACCCTCCTACGTCTGTCCAAAAAATCAACAGTGAACCTTGACTCATCTGAAAACATCACATTGCTCCAGCGTCGATTATCCCAGTGTTGACGATCCCTACACCAACGACGTCTTGCCTGAATGTGATGATCTCTCAAACAAGGGATCACGCGAGGACGTCGGGCGCGAAGGTGACCCCTATGCAGTCGATTCCGAATCGTCTGGCCACTCACTCTCACACCAGTGTCTGTTTGAAGACGAGCGCTGATCTGATTTGCTGTGATGACACGATTTCTCAAGGCCAAGGTACGGATAAATCGATCCTGGGCTTGAGTTGTCGCCCTTGGTCGACCTGAGCGTGGTCTGTCCTGTACAGATTGTGTATCACGGTATCTGGACCATAGCCTGCTTATGACAGACTGAGAAACATTCATCGTCCGCGCCACAACCGCCTGTGTTGTGCCGATCTGTAGCATGCCAAGGGCACGTAACCTTTCATTTTGGGTAAGCCGACGCATATCAAAATTTGTTTTCTGGTCACTAAAACAATTAAACTGATGTTTCCACCCTGGAATTCAATGCCACAATGACTGTAACATTCAAAGTCAGAGTCGTGCAAATCTTGGGTTGGACCCCCATGATGATCCCAAGCATCACCTGCATTCCATGCGGTAGCTATTGGTGCGTTTGGGCGTCACATGTAACTGGAAATGTTTCTTCTGTTAGGTTCTATAGTGACTTTTTTCGTAGTCATTTGCATATTTTAGTATTATGCCCCCAAAATCAAATATCCCCTACTTTTTTTGAATAGTATATTTATAGCACGGCTTTCATGAGTTGACAGGTTTACACATCGATTGTTAAAGAGATGTTAAAATATTGGTGCCAGTCATTATCACATATGTGATAGAGCTGGTTAAACACATTCCAAATATAATTTTATCACAGAGATCATTGCTACGATAGCTGAGTAATACAGGATTCGCGAGTCGGAAGTGACGAACGCCAAAGGAAAACACAGGACATACCTCTATATAACTGGCTGAAGTGCCGACTGATAACAGATACATGGGCGAATTTCTGCTCACTAATAATGCCTTCGAAGACCAAAAGTTGTTATATTGGACTGTAAGAGGATAGCTGACAATTCAATACAGTAATTGAATGTAATTAGGTAAGAGAACACGAGAAAAATAGAAATAGTCCGTACATTCCCTTGTTTATATTCATTCTATAGGGGAGAGCGGGGCTAGTTCGCACCATTTTTAATGAAACCAACATATATTGAAAACACGATTTATTTGTCAAATTAAATCAACATTCATGTTGTGATCTTGCTGGAAAAAGGTGGGCTTTTGATATCCAATATTTAAGACAAAATAAACATTTTACCATTGGTACACGAATCGTGTACCATAATCTGCTTCAGTCCCAGTTGTATCAAGAGACTCGGGGGCGAGGCTAGACACATTGCACCAAATCAAACGGTGTATGTAGACTGGAATAACCAGACGCTAGAAATTTGCACTCGCTTGAGACAGCTGGCTTATTTCGCCGAACATAACTGATTTGAAATTGGAGTAAAAACGGAAACCATTGAATGTAAATCAGTTTATATACATTCATACTACAGTATTATATGTGTTGCGACCTACTTTTGTCAATTTCTAGACCCCAAATGTTAGCGATTTAGCTCCTTTAAATATTTTTATTGACAGTCGTATACAAGTAATTTCATCTCAAAGTCACCATGTCCGAATGGGCGAACATCAAGCCTCGGCTGTATGAAAGTAAGTGATATGTACCTACGCCCATACAATTGCGATGCGGCACCGGCTTACTTATGCCCCCGTCAGACCGGGGTGACGTCCTTACTGCGCTGCTGCGACCGTACGGCGACCAGAAAATGTCCCCAAAAACTACAAACTTGAAAAAAGTCGTATTCTCATAGTTTTACAGTTCAGATCGCAGAACCTTGGCGTTTGCTTTGAACATGCTCAAAATAAACGCGGTGACTCGGCGATCATTGGCACGATAGCTGGCGTTTCCACTACGCTTATGGCGATCTTAACGGGCTCTAAAACTATTTTCCATCGCCGTAGCAGCGAAGTAAGGACGCTACCCCGGTCTGACGGGGGTATTATTAGGAAAACTTGCCGCTTTTAGAAAGAAGTTCTCAAAACTGCGTCGTTCGAAGCGTATGTAGACTTTTCAGTTCAAACTGGTCCGTGTCTAAAGGAAATAGGATAAACTTGAAAGAAAAACAGCTTCAGACTTTGAAATCTTTGTATGGTAAAACATTCTTTAAATGCGTCGTCAGGAACTTCCTGGTAATCAGGAACTTGAAAGTAGTCCCAATGGCGGACTTCGTCATACAGCCGAGGCTAGATGTAGGGTACTGGAATCTGGTGAGGTTTGCCCGAGTGGGCGCGAGATATGAATGGGGTCGGACTAACCCCGCTTTCCCCTACCTTATAAAAACATGGTAATGCACGGACTTTTTTTCTGTTTTTCTTTCGTATTCTCTTATCTACTGGCAGTCAATTCTTTTTATAAATTGTTAGATATCCTCTCACAGTCTCACACAACAACTTTTAGTCTTCGAAGGAATTATTAGTGAGCAGAAATTCGCCCATGTATCTGTTATCAGTCGGCACTTCAGCCAGTTATATAGAGGTATGTCTCGTGTTTTCCTTTGGCGTTCGTCACTTCCGATTCAGAAATCCTGTATAACTCAGCTATCGTAGCAATGATCTCTGAGTTAAAATTATATTTGGAATGTGTTTAATTAGTTCTATCACATATGTGATAATGACTGGCACCAATATTGTCCTTTAAACCTGTTAACAAATGAAACGTGCTATAAATGACCATTCTCCACACAAGTCTCGCTATCCAGCATCCGAGTTTGAACTGCAAGAGAAGACAACTCTGTTTGGGAGATCGATAAATGACTTGTAACATTGACACCTGTTCAACATGCCTGTTGTTATTGCACAGAAACCCCACCCCACTTCTATATATGATTTCTACTAAAACTAGTGTAAACCAGCATTATAGTGCAATAATATTGAATATGTGTAGTTAGTGCACGGTTAAGCTCCAACCAATTTACTAGAGGGAAAACAATCTGCTTATTCAACGAAAAGAACAAAGGAACAGTTCCCGTCTATGTTTCTTATAATATTGTAGGTCTGTGTGTAACTTTTGCCAATCCGTTTACTAAATATAATGAAATATTTTTAGACACAAATAAATGAGGCATTATGTAAGAGCTAAATCTGTCTATTGTAGGTCTTTCTTCGGGCCTTAAATGTGATATTAATTAGTAATCAAACATTTATTAAGATGACAAGACCATAATCAACTCTCGATGCCATCGGATGGCTCCGATTTTAAATGGATTGCAGTGGTTAGGCCATTTAATGGTTTAATTTAAAAATGGAGAAGCGATGCTAAACCTCGAATAACCAGCAACGTGGTTACGATAATAAACAATCAATGCACTTATCTTGCCAAAACTAATAACAGTGATAACTTCATTCAGAATTAATAAAATTTTCAATATATTCATTTTGCTTTATCTATTTTTGAACTATTCTAGCAAGAACGGTGAGTTCTTTATCTAAATCTTAAATAATGTATGTTTAAATATAAAATATAAACACAGAAACAAGTGGGTTTCTACAATTATTACAGGACCGGATTATGTTTGCGTGGGACCCCTGACTGAAGAGGCAGTTGTTGCGCTTGAATCAACAATGAAAAAGGGTATATTCTGGTTATTATCCGCCACACTCAATAGACTTATCTGGCACGAACACATACGACATAATACATGATATATTTATATATGGAACTAACATTTGTTTGAACTAGTTTGGGTTCCCCTTTAATATTGGGGCCCCTATATGCAGCCTAGTCACCCTCTCTAACCCAAACCTTTAATACGACTCTGGTTATTTTAATCGAAGACGTTTATGCAACATTTGAATAAAGATAATACTTACGACAGAAAATGGCCAGTGTATAAGATACAAATCCAGATAATCTGTTTGTAGTGACTTTAACGATTCCCGACACATTTCTTCCACTGACTCCGGACGAAGATGGGTAAACCATAACTTTAGGAATTAATTAAAAAATAAAGATATCAATGTACATTTCCTAAATATCAGTATTATGTCATTTTGCAGTATCTTATAGTATTAATAAACTTGGGAAAATAAGTGCCCTTTCTAAAATTTACAAGCATTGCTGTGGAGTTTCTGGATTGTACTTTTGTTCTGAAACATTTCGTTTATATGATAGATAGTGTGCATCATATTTGAAACATAAATATTATCATTTAAAAGTAATATTAGGCTCGGCGTTTGGCAACAACCCTTTATCGCCGCCACTGATTTATTGAATATAAAAACAGCTGAAATGTTATTGATGTGATCCGAAACATAACAACGCAATTTATTAAATATATAAAAAAAACCCTGCTGAAATGTAATTGAAATATCAGTTGTGCAAATTTACCTTAGTTGCTAGAAACAAATCGGATCTTTTCAATGAGCCGTCTTTTATTTTTGGTGTAATGGCGTCACCAAGTTCTTCTTCTGTTTGATAAATCCAGGCTGTATCAAAATGACGATATCCAAGTTCTAAAGCCACACGTGTTGCATCCCGTACTTCATTTGCCTAGAATATAAAAAGAACAAAAATGAATTGTTTTATGGTTAAACAGTGAAAAAGGTTAATAACACTTAAGACAGATGGTACTTTTTCTTGGGCACACGGTAGAATCCCCGCAGGCCTTTGTTTTGGGACCCGTTCTCTTCGTCATGTAAGAAAATAACAATCACAATATAAAAAATACACAATTTAATTAGTATACATTAGATAAAGTTGTGTACATTTATTACGTACATACAATCACTGACATTTGATAGGGTTGTTTATATCAATCATGTAGTCAAATCCCGTTTAAACAGGAATGTTCCTGGGTCCCTGTTTCTCGAAATCTTAACTAAAGATAAAATCCAAATTTTAGTAGATACTCCAATTTTGATTGGCTAAGCACTAAAATCAATCTAATATTATCCAATCAAATTACAAAAATTTGGCTTTTATCTTAGTTAAAATTTCGTGAAACATGCCCCTGAACATAACTAGTATTGTATCGGGTTACATAATAGCACAGTCATCGCTCTGGAACTTATGCCCCATTGACACTTTCACGCAATCGTGGTACGCTTTGGTACGCTAAAGTTTGTACCAAGACGGAAACTATGCGTACCATCGCGGGAAACAATCGTAAACTATGCGTACCATTGCGTACCATTGCGTGCCATGCGTGACAGTGCCGACCCAAAACCTTGGATTTGTCCAAGCTCATGCCACGCACTCCAGGGCGTACCATTTTCGTAAACTATGCGTACCCGGTGCGTAAAAGTTTCAATGGAAATTATGTCACGCACTGTCACGCACTGAGGGGTACTCAATGTCACGCATTGGTGCGCAAGGTTCATCACTGGTACGAGAAGATCAGCAATGGTGCTCATGGGTTGATGTAGGTATCTGCCAGTGGTCAGGAATTCTTCCCGCCACTTGACGTGTGTCACTCATTGGTGCTCACAGTTTACTCATTGATCCACACAGTGTACTCACTGGTGCTCATAATTTACTCACTGGTGCTCATAATTTACTCACTGGTGCTCATAGATTACTCTCATATACTCATTGGCAGGTTTGCTTCATTCACAGACGCCGCACCAATCAGAGGCCTCCACGTTTTCACAACGTTTTGTATAAATAACCAGGTTCATGTGATTTCCATCTCATTTCAGAATGCCACCTAAAGGAACAAGTGCTCTGTTTGTGTTCAGTCTTATTTACTTGGTGCTATTTCTTAATTTCGTATTATGAAAACTGTTGAGTTTGCATTTTGATTTTATTTTGTATGTTATTTAATAAAAGTTTTATTACTTTTTACTGGACTTTGTTCTTGTTATCATTTATATATAATCATATATTATCTCTGTAGGCAATAACAGTATTGTAATGTACCTTTCAATAACAAATGTATACAATGACCCTATTGCAACGAGACCAGATAATGTTCACACACTTTGAACTAAATAGGTATTAACAACACACGAATCGCACCAGTGCGGACAGATTTTGCATACTATGAGCAAAGTTTGGTCAGCAACGGCACGAACTATTTGATTGACAGGTGAAATATACATGATATCCATCCGCATTGGTACGCATTAATGATTACCATTGCGGATTCAAAATGCGTGAAAGTGTCAATGGGGCATTATTCTGAAATGTACAATCCATTTCATTGATACGTTTACCCCGTGTTATGGACACTTGTACCCAGTAGCATCACGCATTCCAGCTTCGTAGATGTTTGGTAGTTCTTGTGGGTTGCGCCATCCGGTTTTCAATTGTTTTGGGTTCAAAGATTATCTGACGTCTTATTCATTATGAAAATCAACACACTTACCTTAAATGAGTTAAATGTACCATAGCCAATAACTGGCATATAAAAACCACTATTTAATTTAATGCTATGTATTTTTCTAGATGTCATTCTGAAAGAATGGATAGCAATATAGATATTCTGTGATATTATGTAGATTACAGTGTTCACCTCAACTGATATCAAACTAACTGTCTATCGAAATTGAATCGCCAGCCCTATCATTCTAAACAAACAGAAGCTTTATCTTGTTAAACTAACAAATATAAAAAAAAGTACATATTATGTCATTATCCAATCGTGATGACTTGCAAAATTTTAAATGTGACACCGTTTATAAGGGGACATAGTCTCTCATAGATAATCTATTAGCCCACCACAAACCAATCGACTAACTGTAAAATGTTTCATTTATGGCACGGTTAGCAGGCATTTCTGTGGTATTTTTCACCACAGGAATTCTATAGGAAGTAATATCATAAAAATGGTTAATACTCTATGCGATAAAGTTTTGCCCATCAAAATGTTTATTGAAATATAATTAATAATGGCTGATTGTTTTGTTTTTTTATAGATCAAAAATCGATTTGATCATGTATAATATGATTATTATTTCGTAACATCTAACTAGTTTGACGCAATGCAAGAGTTAAATAATTAAAAAAGTAAACTTAGCGGACGAAGCATATTTGGGAAATCGTGCTGTATTGTTGGTTCGATTTGGTCGGCATTTGCTCTCCACTGTAAACATCAACTAGTGATTTGTTACAATCCCTTCCATTTTTCTTATGTCACCCGGCCCTGGCTGCATCTACGAGGTCGGTGAGGTCACCTAAAGTCACCTAGACCAGATAGGATCCAAGATGTGACACTTTGGGAACACTTATTCTGTGTCCCGGCAGACAAATATTCAATGGTACACTGCCGTGTGTCTCGGTAGGACTTCGCCTTGCGTTGTGTATAAAACTTCAAACTTCTTTTTAAATAATGCAAAGTATCTTTTTTAGGTTACAAGGATATTTCAACAAAAACAATACAGCAACGGTTTTATAGGTTTGTAAACGTTACACATAATTAAAACCTATGATGTCTACCCTGGCTCTTTCGCCCAATCGTCTTTCTAGGAACACCGCATGTTGTCTATCACGGCCTTTAAGCCGAAGCGACTAAAGGTATGTGTCCCTTGAAACCTTGTATGATGTTTGAAGCAACCTTAACTGCGCTCTTTAATTTATATAAAACTTTTAGGTACGTCAGCTATTAGGGCGGACCATTACCAAATTTGGGTAAGTGTTTCATTCTGTCACCCAGTTACGTCAACCATATTTTATAAAATTGGGCTAATCTGTACTACACCAGATGGCGGGAAACAAGTCCCTAAAAAACCCTAAACCCATGGACTCTACATATAATTATAGTCGTCTAGTTTAAACTGATTGTTATCTACGGTTTAGTTTAGACGGATTGTAGTGCATCTTCTGTCTAGTTTACACGGATTGTAGCGTATCTACTGCCAAAAACCACGCCTGTTTTCTCCAGATTACCCGGTTACTCCATCACTGCTATGAATCATTTTTTCTTTTTAGTGGAATTTAAACCCAATGTTCCCTTTTAATGGTTGGTCTCTAAGATAAGTGCTGTGATTTGAATTCTCAGACTTTGAAATAACAGTTTCTTTAGATTGTTTTATTTAAGTTGACATAAATAAACGAACATTACAATATGGAATACAGTAAACATTTCAATATAATAAACAGAAATTATATGAATATAATAATAGTAGGCAGTAAATACTTAAAATGGTATAATAAACATGTAGTTTTTACATTGGACAGAGAGAGAGAGAGAGAGAGAGGGGTGGGGTTTAATGTCCACTCGACACAAGCTAGGTCATTTCGGGACTAACCCATGGTTCAATTTTATTTCAATAATTCGCTTGCGCGTCTTTAGCAGTGAGAGGAAACCGGAGGACCTTTTAGAATGGATACTCGGGATAGTCTTTATATCTGAAAAACAAAATATTATACAGAATATAAAATGAAATGAAACCAGGGTTTAAACTCCCAGTTTTCTACAACAAAGGGGCTATTTGAGACAGGTAGTATACACCATGCAGTTTGCTGCAAGGTACATTTTGCCCGGACAGCGGCGTTTCCGACTAATCTTCATCGAATTCCAACTGTCAAGGGCTATTTTACATGAACGCCAATATATACAAGTGGACCTCGTTTTTTCACCTACTACTCCTAGTCAAGCTCTCCACACTGCACCACTGATAAGGGCAAACCAGGCTGGAAAATCCCGAGGTACTGTCTTGATCGATCCAGGCCCTCCACGGTGACTTCAATAGTTAGAACTCAAAGAACTGAAATTTACTAGTAGAAGTAATCTTACAGAAGTAAAAGTGTATTTGAGAAGGAAACTGGAGTCCCCGCAAGTGACGGCTTCTCTTGATCCTCACGAAAATTGATTTACCTCACAATATATTACTTACTGATTCAAGTGAACACATTTAAAATCTTGATTTAAATTACTGATAGTTTTAACTTCTTCTTCAGTCAAAGAGAAATCAAATATCTGTAAAAAAGAAGTGAAGAAATATTGGGCCTTCTATAAATTTAATTGTCGGTAAATCAATTTGCAACATGATTTCTCGGTCAAAAATCACCGACAATCAACAGCGCAGTACTTTACGGTGTAATACATACCAAGTTTAATCAAATTCTGTTGTCCAGCCTCGTGTTTAGCTATAAGTCGCTACAATATCCATGAAAATAGGTGTTCGGCATGTTCACATGATTTTAAAGCAAACTCAATAACTCAGCCAATAATCACCGAAAATATATATTCATTGATCACCAATGTAACATTTCTGGATCTAGTTCATGCAGGTATTTTATTTCTTGGTATTGAATCAGTGTAGATCTGATTCTCGGCTCTTAAGCATCTATATCCCTCTGCATTAACCAAGGGTAATTAATGTTGTAGTATACCAGTAAAACAGAAGTACGAAGTAATGGTAACAAGCAGTATCAGCCCATTTCAAATTTGATAGAATTTCTAGTAATTTAACTTCGTATTTCTATTAAACCTGTACAGCACACAAACGGGCATTAATCTCCAGCAACAGGGGAAGATCACTAATCAAAAACAGCAATGTACCATAGTGAGTGTAGCAATAGTTAATGATTATACTCGTAACCACTGCTTGAGAAATATGTATAAATCAGACAGAGACCACGATTACCAAGAAGGTGGATTAAGGGAGAGCCTATTATATAGGTTTCAATTAACATCATGAGGAAATAAACTATACCACTGCCCATGTAACCTATTGACCTCTGTGATCATATTTTACCTCAATATTTTGTTTAATTCTAGCAGGTGTGACACTTTTTGGTACCAGTGTATATCCTCGATCAATCCCCCATCTTATTACTATCTACAATATTAAATAAAGATGTAAACTGATAACCGAACATTAAAAAGAAATATTGAGAATAAATCAGATAATGCCAAGGACTATAGATCTACACGTGATAAATGTCAAGGTTCTTCACCCATTTCAATAATGCGTATCAATTGCAAGCAGGTCGGACGTTAACATGTGTTATCTAAGCCGTTCACGCGATTTACAAAGAGAACAAGGTCCATTGAGGTCATTAGCAGGAATTGTTGAGAAACAATAGGCTTCTTCATTTTATTAATTAAACCAGCAGTTGACCCGGCGTAGGCCGGGTGTAGCCATGAACCGGAACAGCATAACTCCGAAACCGGAACTGGTAGTCCATCGCCATCAGGACACAGCTCACCAAATATTTCTACGCCGTCACCTCGAATGTAGGGCGAAAGTTATTTTTAGTCTTTCTCTCCCTTTCCCGTTTTCCCCCTTTTGCATGGCGATTTTTGTTGACTTTTTTGTGTAGAATCGAAGAAAAAGGTTTGAAATACATGTTCTACCAGGTTTTGGTGAATATTCATGATTTTGAGGCGGAAGGATACAAGAATTGAGAGGTTGGTTAGGTTGAAATGTAGGGTCCAAAATTGCATGTTTTCTTGTCTCTACTTCCAGCTTGTGTATCTCAAGTTTTCCATGGTGAACCTCATACGTCTTTTTGGGCAAGAGTTTGCCACATGTTGCTCCATCTGTGGTAGAAAGCGTTCTACCCAACGAAAATTTGGGAAAAAGTTAGAGTCGGTCTAAGAGACGAGAATTAACATTAAAGTCAATGGGCAAATCTTTAGTGATCTGTGGCCATCAGGCCTATGTTACTCCCCGATCCGAGCTACCCCTATACACCAAATCTTAGCCTCGAGACAGACAGTGTTGCTGCCAACCCTGAACAGACAGACGGAAAGACAAACAAACGACAGTCACAAATATTAGTATAGATGATAAAATTGGGTGGTAACTATTCTGGAAGGTATTTTCCGAAATCGATGAAATTTAATAAACACCATCGTCTCCTTAAATTTTAACATATATAAATTGAACAAAGATCAGATGCTAAATATATAATTTATTTACCTGTGCCGTAGTTTTATTATATTTAGTTGCTATTTTTTGTATAGTTTTATCTTCATGTACATTAAGTGACTTTCCTGGGCCACTACTGTTAATAGATAATATAATATACTTAAAAGGTATCAAGAAACACGAAAATACAATGAATGTAGTAAGCTCATTTCTATTCGTTTGTGAAATCAATACTTTTTATACGTCCACATTCATATAAGGTGGACGTATATTGACGTCGACCCTGCCTGTTTGTCGTATACAGGCTGCAAGTCTCAATAATGGATCATCATGGAACTTGGCATATGTATTCCTTATAGCCTAAGGACATGTCCCAACCCCCAGGGGCAGAGCCACGCACAATGTATATGTTTATCGTATACATGCCACAATTCTGATTGGATTATCTTGGAACTTAGTAAGCTTGGGCGGCAACAATTGATTTCGGTGCATGATTCGCAACCCCTTTTGCGGTGCCACGCCCCCTTTTTGTTAATATTTTGTCTGTAAATAATCTACAATTTGCAATTATTTCCATTGGTCCACATCCAGCCCCCAGGGGCAGAGTGTATTTATTCCTTATATCGTAAAGAAAGCAACTATTTATTTTGGTGCATGTTCCGACTCCCAGAGGTGGTGTCACACCCACTTTTTTTGTTAATTTTTTGTCTGTAAATACTCTACAGGATGCAATTATGAACAGATTTTGTTCAAATTCAGCATATAAATCATTTCAATAATAGGGTTGTGCCTATTTATATTTTTGCATCTCCAACCCCCAGCGCAGAGCCACGCCTAATTTTTGTGTTTATCGTCTACAGACTGCAATTCTAAATAGATCATCTTGGAAGTTGGCATTTTGGTGCATGCCCCAACCCCCATGGGACGGTGTCACATCGACGTTTTTGGTTAAATTACAGTCGTTGCAGCCATTGCATTCTGATTTAAATGTCTCTCTAGAAGTATCTAGAAATGGAGAAGTCATTATTCCTCACCTAGTCAGATAACAATCTAATTAATTTCGTTACTAGTCTCCTTCAAAAGCGCTGCTAACAATAGTGTATTGTTAAAATCCAAGAAAAATCTAGTTCAAAACTGGTACGGAATTTATACCGAACTTTCCTTCTTCTTGACTATGTGAACTATACTATGGCTTCTATAACCTAATGGCGCGCTATTACCATTTTACAATACATGTTTATACCTGTCTGTGCCTCCTCTACCTAGTGGAGAGTAGGCAGTGACCACAATATTCTCTTGTTTACAATAATCTAATAATTCATTGTTAGTATAATATGGATGAACTTCAACCTGAAAAATATCAAAAGCCTTCCAGTCAGTAGTGGTAGTTAAGTATCAATTCTATTTCCAGTGCTGGTAACTTTTCAATGAAAAACAAAAGCGCGGAACGATTCAGAATTTAGAAAAATAAAATATTTCTAGGAGAAGAGAACAATCCTGACCTAACTTGATCTAATAAGGCAAAGTTGTTTCTTTTGTAATAAACTGCTTCCTTTTAAATAAAGGTATTGCCTCGTGACCTATTTATTTTCAGACGTTCTGGTTTATATCTAAGACCAGCTTATAGATAAAATAAGTAAAAACCTGATTAACTGCTGGTTTATATCTCAGATCAGCAGCTAAAAGTCGTTTCAATTGTTGAATATTAAAATTAGAAACACCGATAGTTTTAACTAATCCTTTAATCACCAGTTCTTCCATCGCCTGTAATAAAAGACAATTTATAAAATTCTGAATATCCCCTTTTTTTACAAGCCTAATTTGAGGCTGAGAAACAATGAATATAATTGAAGAGTCTATGACTACATCGAATGAACGAATGAAATGTGGTTTAATGGCACGTCAGCTCCAACCGGGATATATTGCGCCGAACATATGGTGACATCTACGAGCCGATAATGACACACTAGAATATTACAATGTTTGGTATCAGTTTGAGGGAAGCGTGTAACTGAGATTTGGTCAAAGATCACAAGATGTAACCCTAACCCTTCCCCTATTTACATCTCGGCGACCTTGACCAAATCTGCAGGTGACCTTAATAATCAGATCTAGTGTTTAATCTATTTGTTAAGGCCAGCTCAATTTTTGACAAATTCGCTGAAATGTAAATAAGGTTAGGGCACGTGATTGTTGGCGAGATTGTTGACAAATACTTGGTGTTTTCAATGTCGAAGACTTTGAATGAGATTTACTTAGAGACTTAGCCCCTTTAAACTTACATATTTAACAATGTCGGTGTTATGTGTGTGTAAGACGTTGGCTCGCTAACCTAGGTTATGTGTTCTATCCCTGCCTTGGCCGAAAAAGTTCATCGGGGTTTTCCGACGTGGTTTCTTCTTTTCAGTGGTACAGGGCCGAGGGCCTGGCAAGGGCCAACATATAGTCGATCGTCCCCGTGTACACATTGGCGTGCACGTAAAAGAAACCTTGGCAGCTTGAATTCGATGTAATGAGTGTTAATGATTTTTGCCTTTCTTCGCCACTTATTATTATAAAACATCTTACCGATCATAAACAATATAATAAATTACTAAATATATCGTTACCTTCCAAGTATCAATAAAATCAACATCATCGTGAGGCTTCCTTCCATCTATCTCACCTGCTTTCTGTGATAAAATATAATAACTATGTCGTCACTGTAATATGGATTTGATATAATATTTGAAGTGTTGTTAGTCTCTGGGGCCAATAGTCCGACAGAACTATGGCTGAACCTCGAAATTGTATACAAAGGTTTTTTTATGATTGATTTTAGTAGCCATGGGTGTCCTCTTTCAGAACCAGCCGGGTGAACCTCGGTCACCCTTAAACGTTTTGAGAAATTCAAGATGGCATCCAAGACGGCCGCCATTTCAATTAATCCACTATAATTCCCACAATATTTGGTCTAGGGTGCTTTTTTTGGTGTCTAACCGTATGTTGTAGGGCAAAGGAATACGCTGAAATCGTTCATTATGTTGTAGGGTGATTATAGTTATGGACAGAGTTCTAGCAAAACCATGTCTGAAACACGCTAGAGGGGACATCCAAAACTGGAAATGTATCGTCATCATCCCCA
Source organism: Patella vulgata (assembly GCF_932274485.2). NCBI lineage: Eukaryota > Metazoa > Mollusca > Gastropoda > Patellidae > Patella > Patella vulgata. The sequence goes on from NC_065881.2 coordinate 22,223,877, forward strand.
CCCAAACTATGCAGTCTTGCTCAACGAATGATGTATTTGCAGGGAACGTAAAACGAGCCCATCACCAAGCTATTGTGTGGCGTTTACTGGAAGATGGTATTCCGCCGGAACTGTATTGCTGAGTGAAGGATACTAAATTGAGAACAATACAACCATGCTACCTGCTCCAGTGTCTGTCATGTGGCTCATCAGATGCGGGTGCAAGAGTGACACACCATGTAGTACGCTTGCTTGTAGCTGCAGAATATACAGTATTTTGCGCTTGTGCTGTCTTAGGTTGCAGCCAGAAACACGACTAAAGGATTAAACTGTATATTGCCTAGTTTTGTGGGGGGTATTTTCGTGTTTTTCGTGTTCAAAAAACAGCTTGTGTCCCCCTTTTCGTATCACTCATATGCGCCTTATTCAGAAATATATAGTTTGTTTCTAGATATAGTTTGGTTTGGTGACATAATGACCTTCAACCGCCGCTAACCAGTTAAAGGGCAATATTGTCTGGCATTTTGGATTTTACTATCAACTAATCACCCCACAACATAATGGACGATTTCAGCGTATTCCTTGACCTCAGAAACATGCGGTTGGAAACCAAAATTATCATCCATGACTACATACTATAGGGGTTATACGGGATTATTTGAAATGGCGGTCGTTTTGGACGCCATCTTGAATTTCTCAAAACGCTGAAGGGTAACCGAGGTTCACCCGGCAGATTCCGAAAGAGAGCAACCTATGCTACTAAAATCAATTATAAAAAAACAACTGTGTATACAATTTCCAGGTTCACTCGAAATATTGGGTTTGGCAACCGGGCTACATGTTTATACAGGGCCGGTGCTATATGACTTAGACCTGCTATTGTCACCAATCCGATGTCGTGGATTTTCGATATGTTATGGGGGATCTCCGCGACCCATAATTAATGAAACATTTGTACTTTTGTCAAGACAAAAAAGATAGTACTTACGATAGCAAATGGCCAGTGTATCAGATACAAATCCAGATAATCTGTTCGTAGTGACGTCAATGAATCCCGACACATTTCTTCCACTGATTCCGGACGATGATGGGTATTCCATAACTTTATGAATTAATTGGAAAATAAAGATATAAATTTTATCATAACCAAGCTTGGGAAAATAAATATGTAGCCTTCTCAAATTGTCCGTGTTCAGCCATGGAATGGTTTACTTTTATTGTGTTTGTACTGAAACACTTCGTTGATGTCGATGTTCACCGTTTCGGGACATGGCAGGGCGAATCCTATCCTTTCGTGTCGGAGTTATGCCCGCCTCCTTTTCCAAACAACACTGTTTATAACGATTTTGTAAACACGATAGATATCAGGTTTCTTGAAGGCACGAAGGATCGTCATCCAATTTGTTTTTAGAATAAGCTGGTGTCTATGGAAATAGCTGCTGTGTGGGCTTATTTACAGGCTTTGCGTGGTGATTTTCATTCATAATTAAAAATATATATATGAGGACTCTAAAATAGATTTAAAACACGTAACGCCGCAATTTATTAAATATAAAAACAGCTGAAATGTAATTGATGAGATACGAAATATAAGTTGAGCAAATTTACCTTACTTGCTAAAAACAAATCGGACCTTTCAAATAAGCCATCTTTAATTTTTTGTGTGATCGCGTCACCAAGTTCTTCCTCGGTTTTATAAACCCAGGCTGTATCAATATGACGATATCCAACTTCTAACGCTACACGTGCTGCATTTCGTACTTCATTTTCCTACACATAAAAAAGTACACAAATATTAATTGTTTTATGCTTATAAATTGGAAGGGGTTAATAAAACTTTAGACAAATGACAAATTTTGGGGTACTTTCAAAGTGATATCCCCCAGGGTTCTGTTTTAGGTCCCTTTCTCTTCGTGATGTTAGAAAATGCGAAGCATATAAAATATCTCATTTTGTAAAACGTATATTATATTCCTAGGCTGTTTATCATAATCAAATGGTTAAATATTCATATTCAAATGTCAAGTTCTATTTTAACAGAAAGAACTGTGGTACGCCTAACCACTATTTTGTTGGATTACATAATAATCAAGGTCTTGAACTATAATGTCCCTTCTATATCACTGATAAAATTGCGCTGGCACGCCGCTGAGAGGGGGGGGGGTCCCCCAAGAAAATTATCCGTCATTTCCTGCATGTGTAGCCATTCCAAGAGCTATTTGGCTGATATTTTCGTCTAAGTAAACGTTCGGAAATCCTTGAAAAAGAGCCTTAAAATCGAGCAAAAAAGCCAGTTGAACACGCGACTGGAAAATTGTCAAGCCGCGAGGCATTATGATGGGGAAAAAAGACGAATCTATTCCTTAGCCACTTCACTATTTAAGCCTTGTAACTGGTACTGTCCACACATGAAACAATGCTACATCAAGTTGCACTAATGCGCGTCGGTGATGGGCATGAGTTTATAGTAGTATACGCCGCCGATTCCACAAGATGCTATCATTGATGTCTGTCTATATTCACTCTATAGGATTAGGGCACCGTCAGCTAAACAACAAAAATTCGTGTGAAAGTGGAAGCATTAATTAGACCAGACTGGTGTGTTTGAGTCGATGGTTTGAGTCATTTGGGATCCCTGCAACGGGTTGGGAACGGACATATTTCGGTCTGAGAACAGGCACTTTCAGCAGTAAAAAAGGGCACTGTCGAAAATTAGGGGGGGGGGGCGCGATCCGCCTCTGGTTATCTCTAGTTTTGTAACACCACTTGGATTTTAACGTCTACTTCCGCGATGTTGATACCGTAGACGAAATTAGCGCTATATAACCTGGCGGCTTCTATAATTTAACATCTCTATTTATAAACCAACAACCTTACCTTAAACGAGTTGAATGTGCCATAACCAATAACAGGCATATAAAATCCACTATTTAATTTAATGTTAGGTATTTTTGTAGATGTCATTCTAGTATTATGACCAGGAGTATAGATGGCTATTCTATAATATTATACAGCTTACAGTTTTCACTTAAACTAGTACATGTATTACATAACTGTGTTTCTATACTAACTCGTACTAATGTCGAAACCGACGCATTTAACAGGTCATTCGAACTTGATGACGACGTGACTTGCAACATTTAAAATGGGAAACCTTTTATAAAGGGACATAGCCTATTAGCTATAAGAGTAGGCCAGAGTGCCGCTGCCCGGCAAAATTTCCTTCATAGCACACTGTGTGGCGTATGCCCGTCTTCATAAGCCCTGTCGGGGCAAAACAGTAGGACGTTAAACCCCATTTCATTTCATTTAATATCTTGTAAATTATATTTAAGGGTATAAGCATTCGAAAACCTGCACTCACTAAGGCAAGGGCCAATCGTGCAGCCGTTTTCATTAACTATACTAGACGGCATATTAATGACACACACCCTCCGACTCAAATTAAAATAAGCTTTGTATTACAAGTAAACTATTTTTATTTATTTCCATTTTATACAGTAAGTCCAGTTCTAAAAATCAAATGTAGTTCTGTGGTTGCTGAGAAGGGGGATAATAGAATCAAAGATGCTCCACAGCTATATAAAGTGAGTCAATCACGTGAAATCCTCAAACGACAAGTGATACTAAATGTTCACGATATACGTTCAATAGAATTCAAAGAGTTTTATAACTTTCCCCCGATGTTATTAATTTCTTGTTCAAACAAATTATTATGTTAATTAAAATATTCAGCTGATCCTATTGACATAATATATTATCATGAGGATTCTAGATTCGGGTATGTTCCTTTAATATTTACACAAGATTTCGCAATATGTGCATAGTTATATGCTGAACAACAGGATAATGACAATTCACACTGATGCATATCACCGGCGTTTGTTTGTACAAGTCAGAGATGAAATTGCTGATTCATTACAGATAAAACTAAGACTTGACCTGGTTGTCAATAGAGATAGAGAAAGATACGGAGTTTAACGTCCACTTGACATAAACTAGGTCATTTTGGGACTAACATATGGTTCCATTTTATTTCAATAATTCGCTTGCGTATAGGTTTTTTTTTTAACTGTGGGGGGGGGGAGACCCGGAGAAAACCCACAAGGCTGGACAAGCGACCCTACTCCGTGTCACATACAAGCATGGAGAGAGAGAGAGAGAGAGAGAGAGAGAAATGGGGTTTAACGTCCACTCGACACAAACTAGGTCATTTCGGGACTAACATATGGTTCAATTTTATTTCAATAATTCGCTTGCGCGTAGGGGTCTTTAGCAGTGGGAGGAAACTGGAGGACCCGGAGAAAACCCACGAGGTTGGACAGGCGACCCTACTCCTTGTCACACGTACAACCGGGGATTTGAAACCACGCCAGTTGACCCAATGACAGGCCTTATGATACAGCTCGCACGTGCTAACCATTCGGCCATCCAACCCCCCATACAAGCATGGAATCGAAACCACGCCAGTTGACTCCATGCCAGACCATATGATCGAACACGCACGCGTTAAACCATTCGAACCAACACTGGGGTGGGACTCGCGACACTCCTGGTTCGTTGTGAGAGTTCTAAGTGAGAGGGACGCAATGGCGAGCTTTGCGTCATGGTTTTGAGTTTTTGCGCCCCTTCGAAATCGGCAAAAAACACGCGGTTTGAATACGGTTCTCAACATTTTAATCATAATGCTTAACCAGTGTCAAACATATACCGTGTGTCAGATATGCTACAAATCGACTCTACAGCTTGCCCCCCCCCCCCACACACACACACATATAAATATTGTTTTGGGGGTCCCGGGCGGGATTTTATTCCTCATGCAAAGTCATGGGTAACCACGCCCCTGGTGGGCAGGTGTCTTACTTACCGAGCCACTACGGCTCCCACTGGCCGAGTGTAAAACATTGTGGCACTCTCCTAGTCCTTGTTTCTCGTGGATTATTTCCCTTGTCGATAAAGTCTCAAATATTACATTTTATTTACATTAATGTTGAATTTCATATGTTGAACTTACAATTAACAATTATAAATATAAAATGTACCACCTCTAAAAAGTCTATCTTGAAGAAATAGGCCTACCTACCACACGCCCACCATACCGTATACAATTCTTCTACGTATAAGATAAGCAAACTTTGAAATATTCGGTCCAAATAAATATTACGTTGCAAAATTTGGATGCAGTCGATGGTTTTTGTTAGTAAACAATTTTACTTTCGGCGAGTAGGAACGCCATGTTATTGGCCTTTCCAATTATCAAAATGACTTGAAATAGATTTCATTCATTGGGTAAAGTCATAATAACAAAATGAGCGAAATTGAACGGCTTAAAACTGCTGAAAAAGCAATAATATCTCAGCCGAAAGGAAATGTTAGCGACGATTACAAATTTAGGAATGAAAATGGCAGTGAAACGAAAAATGGATCGGATTTTATTAATGTATTAACAGAACATAATGAAATAATTATTCATCAATTACTAGATGTGGTTGAAGGTAATTATGAATAGATTTTTTTAAATCTTTGAATGATTATTGAATTAAATAATCATCATAACAATATCTTTGATAATCACCACATTTTAAGTGTAACCTTATTATTGTGCAAGGATTGGCTCATTCAATGAGTGGCCTACTATTTGACAGTTTAGAACCAACTCACTAGTTTTAAGTATGCTATAATTGGTGGCATTAGCCAGATTTTTTGTGAGGGTTGACTGGGATGCCAAAGGGCGAGCATGGAATTAAAACCATTCCACTTAACTCAATGACAGACCTTATGATCTAATGCACATTAAACCATTCGGCCACCCAAATCCCTGTATGATGAGGTTATTTGCCTCTCGTTTAGAATGTCCTGGGCTTGAACTTGGAATCCTGGCATAGGCTGAAAAGAAGCTCATGAATTTTCAAGCCAAGTTCCCATGATATATAGTAGTTTATATTAACATTCTATTTACTTTTTTTTTTCAGTTCTTCTAGGATGGCAGAGAAATAGCAGATACCAAATTTTAGATAAAGAAGGAAACCAAATTATTTATATTTTTGAGGGTAGGTAAACCTCTTTTATTTAGGTCAGAATCTGATGTGTTATCCGTATTTCGTTTAGTGATGGGGCAAACTTTCCCTCATGTTACTCATAGCACACTGCATGGCATATGCCTGTCTTCATTAGCCCAGTTGATGTTGAAATTAAACCCCATTTCATTCATATCAAAGATAACCATACATTTTTCTAAAACTTTGGGAATTCATGGAATAAAAATATTTTTCTTTCTAGTAACAGATTTCTGTCAGCTCTTTGTATAGTAGTCTACACGACAAAATGTATAACATAAGTTGAACAAGAAAAGTAATTGGTTGATAGTTTAGAGTCTGGGCTATGGAGTGTGCTATAAGGGAAATTGTGCCCAGCCGGACAGTGGCTCTATGCACACCAACATGTAGGCCTACACTGAACTTTGGTTTCTTATGACATCCAGGGGCGGGGTTGGATGGCCGAATGGTTATTGCGTGCGTGTTGTATCATAAGGTCTTTCATTGAGTCTTTGGTTTCGATACCTCGGTTGTACGTGACAAACTGCTAAAGACCCCTACAACTACAAGCAACCGAATTATTGATATAAAATTGAACCATATGTTAGTCCCGAAATGACCTAGTTTGTGTCAATTTGGCAATACACCCTCCCCCCCCCCTCTCCCTCTCTTTTCTCTCTCTTGTGACATCCAAACAACTAAAAATTGGGAATTACATGCACACGTAACAAATGAAAATGACTCCAGAAATTCAGGTTAGCAAACTAGCTCCTTACTCACTGAGCCACTGCAGCTCCCTCCATGCTTTAGATATGAATAATGTACCTTTTATTACAGTTGCTGATTGTTATGCTAGACAATGTTTGGGTGGAATGAGAGAGTTTTCTATGAAAGCAACAGATGATGATGGTGTAGAGTTGTTATCTGTTCATCGGCCATTACGCTGTACAAGTCGTTGCTGTTGGATTTGTTGTAATTTACAGGAGCTTGAAATCTTTAGTCCACCAGGAAATCATATTGCTACCATCAAGGAAATGTAAGCTAAAAAAAACCTCTGAATGTTGCTGCTGTGAAATCTCAAATTATTACATAAATTTTAAGCTAAGCCTGTTCTTCTGGTTTCCTCCCTCTGCAGGGGTGTAGGTGGCTGTGTGGACTAACGAGTACTCTGTAGTTTTCACGGCTGGTTGTTTGTTCGATACCAAGCCTTTCCACGATTTTGTCCCACTGCTGACTCCACTTATGTACAAGGGAATTAATGAAATGAAAATATACTACATATGGGTCCTAAAATGCTGTAGTTACTGAGTCGGTTGAAAATAACAGTAACAGATTTTGTGTCTCGGGACCTCACGGCATGTCATCTATCCTTCAAGCAGAATGAGTTATTGCCCTAAATCATTTAGAAAAATCATTTTTTGTTCATAATTTTCACTGATTATAGAAATGGAATTTCTACACAGAAAAAGTCTATTTATTTGTGTCAATTTCTGATAATTTGTCATATCTTGGACTTTTGAATACTATGATCCAATTAATTTGAAATTTATACATTTGTTCGCATTATTATTTCTGATAAATTACTTCATGGGCTGTTGATCATTTCTTAGGGTCTTGTAAATGCTCCCTTTACCTACAAAAAAATGCGATGACTTAGCTGTTGTGGGCTTATGTTGCGTTGTCTGGCAACCTGTATACATGCATTTGACTATAAAAAAATGATCTATTTCTAGATGGACATGTTTAATTCCAACGTACACAATAGTTGATCCTACAGAACAAGAGTTGTATAAAATGGTGGGAGAATGTTGTCGGTGTAAACTTTGCTCAAATAATGTTTTCAAGGTAATTTTTTTGTTCATGAAAATAGCATTTTATACAGTGTAATATTTGGTTTTGTCACAATGAACAATTTAAGTGTGCGATTTTTAGAAAAGTAATTATAAGTGCAGAAGGTCCGCGCTGCACAAATGCAAGATAAAACCTCTTGACATGCAAAACTTAAAACATTGAAAATATCCATATATTATTGTCCCCCGCCTTTCGAAGAAAGCAGGGGACTATTAAAATGGGTCCGTCCGTCTCTCTGTCCGTCACACTTTTTGGTAAGCAGAGACAAGCAATTAGATTGGTTGATGCTTTGGGACACGATAACTTTAGTTCTAATTAAGTGAGAGTGAGGACACTTGGTGTATAGCTTTATTTTATCAATACCTTGACTAAGTTCGATAATGAACATTTTTTGTTGAGAGTAAGCAGAGTGATAAGCAATTTGATTGGTCAAGACTTTGGAACACAATAACTCTCCTTCTAATTGAGGTAGAATGTTCAAACTTGGCGTAGGTGTCTATTATGTGAATGTTTAAACTTGATGTAGATGTTCATTGGGTGAATGAATGTCTTGACTGAGTTCAATGATTAACATTTCGAGCTGAAGCTAAGCAGAGCCAATCGATTTCATTTGTCGATGGTTTGGAACAAGATAATCTTGATTCTATCTGATAGAGAGTGATGAAACTTAGTGAAAAAAATAAATGTGCGATTAATTAATATGTGTCATCTATTTATTTTTCAATTTCGGAGGGGGACATCAGCCTCACTGTTGGCTTGTTTCTAGTGTTATGGCCCTTGCTCAGTTATGTGATCTTTGTTTTCAATAAGTCTATAAAGTCTAAATTTTTCTTTGTTTTGAATAAGTCTATCTAGAGTTACTGTCCTTGATTATGTGTTAGAATCTTTTTAATGTGCCAATGATATGTTCCAGTTTAAAGATTTTGCTTTTGTTTGTCTAAAGAAACACACTGCAAAAACTTCACTGATCTGTTGTAGGCATATTGTTGATTGTCTGGCAACCTGTCTTTATAATATTTTATTATATTTTATGAGGTTAAGTTTTTTAAAGGACAATATTGGTGTCAGTCATTACCACATATGTGATATAACTGGTTAAGCACATTCCAAATATAATTTTAACACGGAGATCATGACATTGCTATGATAGATGGTAATGAAGATTTCGAGAAACAGAAGTGACGAAAGCAAAAGGAAAACATGAGTTATCCTTCTATGTAACTGACTGATATGCCGAGTGATAACAGATACACGGGTGAATTTCTGTTCACTAATAATTCCTTCGAAGACCAAAAGTTATATGAGACTGTGGGAGGATATCTGACAATTCAAGAAAATAATTGACTGGCACCAGATAAGAGAAAACGAGAAAAATAGAAAAAGTCTGTGCACTACCATCTTTTTATTACGTGTAGAATGAATAAAAACAAGGGCATGTACAGCATGTATGCATCTGTCATAGCAATGATCTCTGTGTTAGAATTATATTTGGAACCTGTTTAACCAGTTTTATCACATATGTGATAATTTCTGACACCAATATTGTCCTTTAATACAGGTTCTGGATACAGGAGGTGAAGTTGTTTGTACTGTTAGTAAGATATGGGGTGGTTGTAAAGATATAATAGGTGCATCCAATGATTACACAGTACAATGTAAGTCAACATGTTTATTTAACTGATTTTATTGTCTTAGATATATAATATAAACAAATAGAAGATCTTAGAATTTCATTGCCTTGAAAAAAATGAAAGATCTCAGAAAACTTAGAATTCCATTGCCTATAAAGAAATGTGAGCTCTCAGAAAATTTTATAAATTTATTATCCTAGGCATCTAAATAAAGTGAGATCTTAAAATTTCATTATCCGAAACATCTAAAGAAATGAGATATCTTAGAATTTGATTGTCATAAATATTTACAGAAAAAAGTTGGGGAGCGGGTGAGGGAGGTTTAAACATACAAAGAATCAGAGGTCTTAGAAAATTTGATTACAAATGAAGATGCTTACGAGTGTTTCTTGAAACTGATCCAATGAAAGTTTGAATCAATAGTCATGATTTATCTTAAAGTTAAAAATGAATTTTTATTTTTCAGATAATGAAAACTTAAGTGCTCATGAAAGAACTATTATTCTTGGTGCCACATTTCTTGTGGATTTTAATTATTTTGAAAAGCATGGAAGATGCTGGTGATGTGATGCAATGAGGCTAAGGTTCTTGGAAATCAGTACCAAGAAAAGACTGATTTCTTTTTATTTTCTGTATTATTTGGTTAAAGATGCATTATGTAAGAGCTAAATTTTCTCAATTGTTAATTTGACATTTATTCACATGACAAGCCCATAATCAAATATCTAGAGAATCGAAAGGCTGTGATTTTGAATGGATTGAAACATGTTCGCCATTTAATAATTTGATTTAAAAATGGATAATCAAGACTTAGTTTATTATCGAAACAACGTAGCAATGATGGTCGAGACTACACTATTCTTCAAACAGTCAAAAATTTGCTCAGAATGAAGTAATTTGACTGAAATTTTAAATATATTCATTTTTCTTTATCTATCTTTAAACTATTATAGTGAAAACTGTCAGCTCTTTCTGTAAATCTTACACAAAAAAGACTGTCCTGTAAAATGAAGAATGCTATTGAATTTCAACAGTTTCTGTTTATTACTTCTAGAGTTATGGCCATGTTTCACTTTGTTGAACCTTGTAAACACTCTGTGATCTTCCGATCTGTATTAAATTTATATGCATTTTTTAAACTTGTAGAACGAAAAAAACTATTGAATTTCCGAAATTTCCTTTAATTATTGTTAGAATTATGGCCCTCGTTTCATTTTGTTGAATCCTTCACGACAAAAGCTATCATCCGATCTGTAATAAATTCACGTAAATTATTTGGATTAGTAAAACGAAGAAGCCTATAGAATTTCAACAATTTCCGTATATATATCCTAAAGATATGGCACGTGTTTCACTTTGTTGAATCTTGTGAACGCTCTGACGACAGAAGTTATAATCTGATCTGTATGAAATTGATATCAGTGTCTTGTAATTGCACCCATTACCTACAAAAGAATAAATATATGACAACCTTTGTTGACTGCTCGGACAATTTAGCTGCTTTGTTGCCTGGAAACCGTAGGATTTCGAATGTCCTCTATTTGATTATGTGCCTGGTAAAACACACTATCGTTTTAAAATTAGGAGAAACTGTCAAATATTTTGCGGCATCTAGGGAACTTTTTATTTTTGAATATGAACAGAGTTGATTTAACGTTTACAGTGAAGACTGTGGGTATATCATCAAGATATTATATCATAAAACAGCCTACAGTAGTGGAGAGCGTTCAAAGACAAATCATTGGACCTGCTAAGATTTATTTGGAAATGAATTTAACTGAGAATATTTGTTTCAACCTTTCTGTATGGGCATTTTACTGACGAACCCTTCAATAAACATTGGCAAAGTGATGCAAATTTCTCATGAATTGTTGAGGAAAAATCTGTGATAAAGCAGTATGTGTTGCCATGTGTTTTCACTGAAGAGAAATAATCCTGGGTGTACACAGGATTCAAGACAGGACTAGTTTTTATAATACCAACAGTAGATAAACTTTGACTAATCTTTTTTCACCTAGACATTTACATTTTTAATGTCATGGATTTATGAATTTTTTGTTATTAATATCTTTACATTAATATTTCATTAGTGCCTTTTTTATGTACCCACTTTTAATGTAGACGTATATTGTTGTCAGTATATTGTTGTCACCAGTGACCGTCGGTTCATCTCTGTCCACAATAGAATTTATCGACTTTGATTTTACAGATGGCACTGATGACTATAGGCTACTGCTGGTTGGTTCACTATGTGGCCTGACAAACCCCATTTGTCTTTTTAGAATTATTTTACAGTCTAACTTTGTTATTTATTTTATTTATAAAGAAATATATTTTTGTTAACCTTGAAATTGTTATTTTATTATGTTCCAGTGTGAACTCGTCTCACTTGCCAGCGTCAGGTCAGGAATAACTAATGACCTGGTTGCTTTGTATTTTATTTGGTTTTAAACATACTGGTGCAGCTAGAATTTTACTGAATGCCTCTTAAAATTGGTACCTATACTTTAACTGAATGTCTCATAAAATTGGCAGGTCTAATTTCGTGTGGAATGTATTAGCCAGATATTGATGTTAATATAATAACATATGAATAAACCAGTCTTACACTTCAGGAATGCAATAAATTTCGTGGATTCTCAGTTGCTCAATAACAATTGTGACAAACTACACATTTGCCTGGGTGAAACAGCTCAGAATACTGGGGGGTTGGGTGGCCGAATGGTTAGCACGTGCGTGCTGTATCATACGGCCTGTCATTGAGTCAACTGGCGTGGTTTCGAATCCCAGGTTGTACGTGACAATGAGTAGGGTCGCCTGTCCAACCTCGTGGGTTTTCTCCGGGTCCTCCGGTTTCCTCCTACTGCTAAAGACCCCTACGCACAAGCGAATTATTGAAATAAAATTAAACCATATGTTAGTCCCGAAATGACCTAGTTTGTGTCAAGTGGACGTTAAACCCCATTTCTCTCTCTCTCTCTAGCTCGGAATATATCAACACAACTAAAGTCGGTGAAATGACATCGTTTTAAAATGACGCAGAGAGTTTGAAATCTATTGTCTTGATTTGTTAGAAAGTACGATGATCTTAGGAAGCGGGCAAGTAAAACATTGTTGGCTGATATTTGGCAAAATAAAAGAGACAGGTGTTTAATTTGTGTTTCACTTCGTGTATGTTTCTACTTATAGAAAAGTTGTGACAAACGAGTTATTTGCCCCTGAATATGATAATCTCACTTATATGTATTAGACGTTAAGCGCAGTACTTGACTTCAGATAAATGTAATTTCGAACTGCACCAAGAGTAAAATCAAATGTTTCAACGGTACACTTACTATGCCAAAGTTTCTCATTGTCAGTGGTGCTGGACGAAGGGCCTGACAAGGACTGTGCCTAGTCTTTCGAATGGTACAAAAACCGAGGTCCCGTGTACCACATTGGCCTGCACATAAAATTTCATATTTCCCTCACAGCACACTGTATGCCGGTCTTCATTAGCCCAGTCGGTGCAGAACAGCATGATGTAAATCCCATTTCATTTCATTTTATTATAACATGTTAACTACGAAAATATAAGACTAATCTCGTTCAAATACACACTCCTCTGATATCGCATGAATATAAAGTCACATACCGATACAAAATGGAGACTTTTAAGGCTTTTGCAAGGTTTTCTAAACTGGCCATAAAACCGCTTTTTTGGTGGGTTTTTTTTTGCCCAACCTTGCGTTCAAACGACGAAGTCAATCTTGCTTAACGATCGCCGCTAATTAAATGTTTGAACGGCATAGAACTGTATATATGTACATATAAACAGAACAATTTGATACTTCAAATGCGATATCACCATAGGTGGAAGCGGATGTTAAGCTCAACAACAACAACGACAACTTCAATACTCTCCCCATTACCCCTCAAAACAAAAACACAAGATGTAGTACATGTTTATTTGATCTACTTTGAAATATTATTTTCATATATATTATATTACAGAATGTTGATAGTGTTTTCATCTATTTAAGTTTCAATAATCTATTAAAATATAAATTTGATCGAATTCCCATTATTCCTATTTCTTCGTAGATAACCAAGTGAAAGGATATTCTGGGTAGTCTTTAAACCTGTAAAATAAGATAATGATATACATGACAAAATATACATTTATTATGACGATTTAAACCACTAGGTAATTATTAAATCATACACAGCAGTACTTATTTAGAGTAACATATTTAATGACGATTTAAACCACTTGTTAATTATTAAATCATACACAGCAGTACTTATCTAGAGTAACACATTTAATATGACGATTTAAACCACTTATTAATTATTAAATCATACACAGCAGTACTATCTAGAGTAACACATTTAATATAACGATTTAAACCACTAGTTAAAGATACATTATGGGAGATTAGATAAAGAGCCGGCAGTTCTCACTATAATAGTTAAAAACTTGATAATATAAATGGAATTTGCTGAGAATTTCAGTCAAATTGATCCACTATGAACCGAGATTTTAGCGATTGAATTTTCGGCCTAGCCTCGATCATCATTACTAAAAAACACGATAAAAAACACAGTCTCGATTATCCATTCCATGATTAAATCATGAATGGAAGTCGAACAGCAAATCGGAACCTAATCCAATAAACATCGCAGGCTAGTGATGACATCGAGAGTTGATTATGGTCTGGATAAGTTAATTAATGTCTAATTAATAATTTAGTTAACATTTCAGGTCTAAAGAAAGACCTGCAATAGGCAGATTTAGCTCTTGAAAAATGTATGTTTAAGTATGAAATCATACACAGCAGTACTTACTTATCTAGAGTAACACATTTAAAATTACGATTTAAACCACTGATTGTGCGAATTTCATCTTCTGTTAAATCAAAATCAAATATCTGAAGAAAAAAAAATATAAAAGATCTAATATGTGTCAGTGTCTTGTGTCGACTGGTTGATTCGTTTTCATATTCTAATGTGATAGGCAGAGGATCTTAATCTATTTTGAAACGAATGTTTATGATTACAGCTGCTTGATATTTTCCACATTTCGATTCAGATACTGGCTTCAAATTAATATCTGTATTTGTTTAGACGATAGAAAATACTACTTCATCAGTTCATGATATGTATAAACATCGTTTTTTCTTTCTTTTCTTTATAAAAGGATATTTTAAATTATACCGATATTCACTCGGACAAAAGGCATAAAACAGCTTTTCACGTATTACCTGGCCCCAAGTTCACAAAGCATTCTCAGATTTAAGTTAAGAATTTAATCAAACTTGTTCGCCTTATTTTAAGTAAAATATAACCCTTTATAAAACTTTGGTTGTTATAATGCATAAAATACATCAATAAGATACTGGTGTAAGTTTTGTGTTTCTGGATCAAAGAGATTTTTCATAAACAGTGATTGAAAGTTGAGTAAATTATTAACTTAAGTCTGAAAAAATTCTTTTTGAACTCGGGCCCTGGTCTTCTTGTTTTCTATTCATTCACGAATTTAACCTTTTACTACGTCTTTCGTATACAATGCCTTATGACAAGGGGGTATGGAAACATGCGTTCAAAGATTGGCTGGGGACATCACAGTGACCCATTTTCCAGCAAGATCATTTGGAGAATGACACATTCGCCGCTAAAGATCTCGTTTTCTCACATATATATATATACTTTATTAGGGTGAGGTACTCGTAATATTCGTCCCTGATGAGATTAACAGAATTTAAGAAAATTGTAACACTTTGGTCCTTGAGACAATTTTGGTTCTTTGCAAAATTGTTGCTTCACTCTGACTATAGAGTCAAATCACACGTACTTAATGAACGCGAATATATAGTTATACATAAAAAAGTGATATTTTGGTAAAATCATTGTCAAAATATCCATCAAATTCTGGCTTTTTAATTGACCTATGGTTGGTAGACCAAATAAGGTAATGTCTCCTTCTTTAGTCGTGTGAAATAAAGAGGTTTATTCCATGGAAATTAACGTCAATGTTATCGAAGATCTGCAGAAATTAGGGGGTATAAATTAGGGTGTAGAGCGAGTTGGATCAGAGCTAGTTACTATACTTGTAACGTTAAACTGTGTGTTTAAACTTTAACGTTACAATTGATACAGTCTAAGAATCCTTACGCAAGTTCAAATAGGTTCAAACGCAGAATCGTCAACACATATCATTACAGTTTGTATTGGAATAAGTAATTCTATCACAAATAGTGAAGACTGGACCACTAAAATAGTTACCGAACAGTTTTTCTTTGTGGTTATGCGTTCTACATTTGCATAGCGATGTTTCTTGTAATGACGTATTACGCAAGCCGCCATGACACCCGCCAGTTGAAATTTCGCGTAGCAGTTGGGTTTCATCAAATCATATAATTATAAGGCTTCACCTTTATTTCAATGGGAATTGGTTTATTATATGTTAAGCTATGAGCAGTGCTGTTTTGGGTCAGTTTTATGTCTAAATTAAGGGAGCTATAGGCCAGTAACCTTTTTGTAGTCATTTGACAAAAAAAACTTGCGCAAAGGAACTCTGTAGGACGAGCCACTACTGTGGCTGGAGTAAGGCAGAAGACATCAGTAGTGGAACCATTTCTAGATCAGAGCTGATTCAGAAATTCCTAGCAGCCATTATTATTGAGAACGAGGAACCCTCAAAGCCATTGCAGCTTAGCAATAAAGTTGTAAAACCATTGATGCTGTAGTCTTGTTACGATCACGAAGAAACAAACACAACAATAAAAGAAGTCCGATAGTACAACAAGATGTATTCATATTATAAATCATAATCGGTACTTTCTGTCCCGTATACATCCCAACATTTCTTTAACCATTTATGAATGGATAACATTGCAGTTGAGTCGATTTATTAATTCAAAATGGGTTAAATCATGCAGATAAATAATTAACACATACCTCCAGGTTTTCTTTGATTCTCGATGGCGTCACACTTTTCGGAACGACTGTGTATCCTCGGCCAATTGCCCATCTTAACACAACCTTTCAAAATTTAAAGCACTAATACAATATCAAATGATTGATTACATGTATTTTCTTCATTGGAACTTTGACAGTTGCAGAATTCATTCATCCCCTTATAATTATTTTCCATCATTATTTCGTTAAACGATATGTCATTTGCATTTTTCTTTCAACTATCAAATTTCTCAGGGCTAAATCCACGCTAATATGTACTCAAATTTGATCATTTAACATCTAATTAAGAAAACAAAATCAAAATATCAGGTCCATCGATTCTCCTCGAGCACAACAAAATGGTGGTGGGCTTATAACGAGCAGCATAGATCGGTGAAATTTGAATTCAACATATCTTTGTAAACACTGAACGGAATTGAACCATTTTTGAACCGATGTTCCTATTAGGGATTCATCGATCACAATATTGTAGTTTGCAAGGGATTCCTATTGCGCTAACATGACGCAATGGTACTTTAAGTATTTATTTACCTGTGCTGGACTTTTATTATATTTAGCTGCTAGTTTTGTAACAACATCGTCTACAAGTATGTTTGGTAATGGTTGAGATGTACTGAAAAGTATAACACATTGGTACATTATCACAAAAATGCCAGGAGACCAATTTGGTGGACATTGAACCACCCAGGAGCACTAGTCAAAAGGATAGCCACCTCATATTGATTTAGCTTATAAGGTCTGTCATGGAGTCAGGTGTCGTGGTTTAGATCCGTAACACGCAAGCGAATTATTGAAATAAAGATGTGGCATATTTTGTGTTGAGTGGACGTTAAACTCATTTACCTAATATTAGTCTTGAAAAGAGAAAATGAAATGAAATAGGGTTCAACGTCCTAATGTTCTGCCCCGACTAGGCTAATGAAGAAGGACATACGTCATAATAGTGTGCATGGCTATACTTGTCCCTTGTCACTTTCTCGGTCAACGCAGGGATTTAGCCAATGAACAAACAGTCAGTCTTCTTTTGGATTAACTTTAATCAGTCTGTAGCTAACGGATAATGAAATTGACTTTCCAGCAACAGAAATTTAACGGATCGTTAACAAACGACACATTAGCAAGATAACTTGGTTTTGAGCAACCGGCCCAAGGTCCTTAATCTGAATTGCTGTGACCACTGTCCGTGTTATGTTTGATTTCCAATGACTATGTTTGGAATCACTACAGACAAAACCATTACCACTGAATCTTATTTCCAAATCAGCGCCCATTGCTTATTGAACAGGGTTCCTTTCCTTTTTACCCTGTAGAGTAAAAAAACTCAACATACTAGGTGGCTCCACCTTTTCCTAGCGGAGAGTAGGCAGTGACCACAATATTCTCTTGTCTACAATAATCTAATAATTCGCTGTTAGTAAAATATGGATTAACCTCAACCTGGAATAGAAAAACCGTCAGGAAAAGAATGAGATATTTATGTATATTTCTATGGTTACATTATGTGCAATGCAAGATGGAAGAATTTTTGTCGGACAACGATTTTCACGCCTATGCTTCTTCGATTTCCAGCTGTCAAGGGTTCGTTTACGTACACTACTTCTGTACAAGGCTGGGTTCGGTTTTTAGTACCATCCGTACGACAGACACATTTTTCTTATCAGCACCGCTGTCGCCACCCCTGACTAGTGAAGACCCAACCCGGAACATTCTAGTCGAGAACCCTGTGCCCTTACCAACTGCCCTGGGGAAACCGGAAGAAAATCTATTTAATTCAAGAATAAAGTTATACTTGTTATGGTCACGAAGCAGAACTTTGAACAGCAAGAACAAAAACAACAAGACACGAGTTATTGCGAGGTGCACAGCGTCGACATTCTCAAGAACAAGTCAATTGTTAAGAAAACGATCAGAATCATACAATTTACGGTTAAGAAAAAGAAACTTAATTTATGGCCAAGAAAATACTGAACCATAAATCTTACAGGTTATTGACAAGAACAAGAGCATACAAGATGCCTAAAAACAAGAGCATACAGGTTATGCTTAATACACATAAAGCCGTATCTAAAAACATAAACAAGAACATAAAGATTAGCGTGAAGAATTTACGATTACTAAGAATATATAGCAATGTATTGAAGTGAATAATGACCGATATCTATACTAATTCTTCAACCCATGGTTTGTTGCAAACCAATCCTAGATTATAAAGGAAAGGGTAAGATAAGTAAATACCTGATTAACTGCTGGTTTATATCTAAGATTATCAGCAGATAAAAGTCGTTTCAATTGTTGAATATTAAAATTAGAAACACCGATAGTTTTAACTAATCCTTTAATCACCAGTTCTTCCATCGCCTGAAGAAGAAAAATCCCAATACAACACGAATAAATATATATCATTTCTAAACCAATGTACAACGGGATCATACCCTAATGTATCGAATAAGATAAACAACTCCACGTAACTACATCACACATATCCAGAGGATATACATAATATAATGGGAACAGATAAAAACAAAAATAGTTACGAAAAGCGGGATACAGCGGAACTTATTAACTATATTAATCAGAATTAATTTCTAGCTTTACAATACTGATATTAGAGACTTTTGGCAAACGTAAATTATTGGTCCGTATTGCGTATCCGTAACGATTTTGCGTGTGATGTCATCAATGCGTGTGTATTTCTCATACCGTCCCCTGAGAGGTAAAAGGTCGCAAGTGACAAAACAGGCAAATTTGATATTTTTGAACCAAAACTTTATAAATTGACCCCTCCAGGTTATAACAAACAATGGTGACAATTGCAATGATACAAACTACAATATGGGTAATTAATATTAGGTAGTAAGTGGAAAACTTTACCAAGATGTCACCGGAGAAAGGTAGTAAGTACACTGATGGCAGTGTAACAAGGTCGTAAGTGACATTTAAATATGTGCAGTAGCAACTTCTTTCTGGCAAACTTCTTTCTGGCTTTCCCACAAAAGCCTGTGTACATTTCATTTTGCGATAGTAGTGTTTAAAATTGATCAACCCGCAGTAGACTTTAATCCTTGAGTGACATTTAGGGATTGGGCACATTAAAAAACACAATACAATTTATATGGAAAAAATAATCACTGGTCTGTACACACATAGCACGACGTTTCGACAAGTATCCTCTTATCGTTGTCGTTTTGTGCTTGATAACAATAAGGGGATACTTGTCGAAACGTCGTGCTATATGTGTACAAAACAGTGATTGTTTTTTCGATATAAATTGTGTTGTGGTTTTTTTTTCACAGTAGACTACACAAAGAACGGGGCTGTAGGGGGGCCTTTTTGCGATACTGCATGTAAGAGACGCTTTTAATACCCCACGTTCGCCGTTTCAATGGACTGTAGTACGGTATGCGTACACACTAGAGCGAATGGGAACTAGAGAGGGATAGAGAGAGGGTTGTGATGCAATGAGACGCCCCTTGAGAGAGAGAGAGAGAGAGAGAGAAGGAGCGATGGGTGGGGGGGGGGTCTGAGAGCGAGAAAGAGAGTAAGAGAGATCCACATTGTAACTTAAAGATAGGGCTATAGAGAGCTAGAGAGGGGGGGGGGTAGTTAAAGAGGTGGGCTAGGGACAGAGAACTAGCGGGAGTGAGGGCTAGAGAGAGCGAACTAGAGAGGACGAGGGCTAGAGAGCGAGCTTAAGAGTGGAGTAGAGAGAGAGAGAGAGGGGGGTGGGGGCTGAGAGCGAGAAAGAGAGATCCACATTGTAACTTAGAGAGACAGGGCTATAGAGAGGGAGATGGGGGGGGGGGGGTAGCTAGAGAGGCGGGCTAGGGACAGAGAGCTAGCGGGAGCGAAGGCTAGAGAGAGCGAACTAGAGAGGACGAGGGCTATAGTGAGAGGACAAGAGCTAGAGAGCGAGCTTAAGAGTAGAGAGAGAGAGAGAGAGAGATGGGGATTAACGTCCACTTGGTTCAATTTTACTTCAATAATTCGCTTGCGCGTAGGGGTCTTTTATCAGTGGGGAAACCGGAGGTCCGGGGAAAACCCACGAGGTTGGACAGACAATCATACTCCTTGTCACGTACAACCGGGGAATCGAAATTACGCCAGTTGTTTCAGTGACAGACCTTATGATACAGCACGCACATGCTAACCGTTCGGCCATCCACCCCCCACCCCACACACACACCCTGAGAAAGATAAGAAACAAGATGGAAAGAGCTAGAGAAAGAGAGATGGTGAGAGCTAGAGAGCGTAAGATAGAGAGAGACCTAGAGAGATAGCGACACGGAAAGTGACAGCTACAGAATGGGCTAGTGAGGGAGGGACTTAAGAGAGTTATCGGTAAGGGGGGGAGGGAGCTAGAGGGAGAGAGATAGCTAGAGGGCGAGTGGGGAGGTCAAAAAGCGCTAGAGAGTTGGCTGCCAAGGGATGAGACTTGTCCCTCGAGAAGAGAGAGAGAGAGAAGGGCGGGGGTGGGGCTACAGAGAACAACCTAAGGGGGGGGGGGGTAGGGAGTTAGCTCGCAAAAGAAAGAGGTGAGGGAGAGCTTGACCTCGAGGGAGAACAAGCTAGAGAGAAGGGCGAGAGCTAGAGAGTAAGCTTAGACTATTAGAGAGAGATAGAAAGAGAGAGAATCCACAAGATAAAGAACTAGAGAAAGAGCAAGAAAGATCGGGAGAGAGGGCGTGAGCTAGAGAGAAAGCTAGAGCGCGTGAGATAGAGACCTAGGAAGATAGCGAGATAGAAGGTGAGAGCTAGAGATGGAGAGATGGGGCGGGGTCTAAAGAGAACTATCGATATGAGGAGAGCAATCTAGTGGGTGAGGGGCGGAGGGGGTGGGGGGTTAGAGAGAGATAGTGATAAGCCTGCGATGTGATGATACTATCAATCTACTGTGAGAAGGATAGAAGAGATCGAGAGAGAGAATGAGCTAAAGGCTGAGGGTGGTAGGGAGGGAGCTAGCAAGGGTAGGGAGTAGCGATAGAGAAGGGAGAGCAGGGGGGGGGGGGGCACAGCAAGGGAGAGTGGGGACTAGAGCGAGATAACAAGTGGGCGAGATAGAGAGGTGAAGAGAGTGAGATAGAGAGAAGGTTGTACGATACCGTGAGGCTTGACAGGGAGGGTGCGCGCGAGAGCCAGAGAAAGGTATCAAGATAGCGTGAGGGATAGAGGGAAGAGGGGCCTGGGGTTAGAGAGGGGTATAACATCCACTGAACACAAACTAGGCCATAATTTTACTTCAATAATTTGCTTGCGCGTAGGGGTCTGTATCAATGATAGAAAGTCGGAGAAAACCCAACGAGGTTGAGCAGGCTACCATACTGTTAACCATGCCACTTAACTCAATTACAGACCTTAAGATCCAAAGCGTACCCGTAAGACCAATATAACTTCCACCCCATGGCAAAATCACATAAGGTCGTAAACAGCAATAAGTATGTATCTTTGGTTATAGGTAGAGAGTAGAAAAAGGTCGTAAGTGACCTTTCCGAGTTACCACACCTGATAACTGAAAACTTTATATTGCATTTCTAGCTATTCCCAATCATAACATACTGTACAAAATATTAGAAAAAACAATAAATAAACAATTTTACAGGACCATTTTCAAACCTTTAAACTCGATTTTCTCGAAAAGTGAAAAATGTCACTTACGACCTTTTCCCTATCAGGGGACGATACGTGATACGGCACACGGATACGGCAGCACGTATCGAGCAGCTTTCATACAGAAAAGGTCCGTATAACATCGTCGTCTTTTTACCGTATGTTTTGCTACTTTTAGACGCTGAAATGTTGTGCCGTTGCGTTTTTATGAATGTGTATCCTAGAACACGAAGGTGTATATTTGACGTGATTTTAACCATGGCAAAGACTGGAATTTAATAATTACTTTTGATGAGCTTTTCGCGGAATTTTCATATTTTTCCTGTCTGTCTGCACGCTGGTTGATCTATAACGTGCTAAATTTAGGCAGGTGGGACCTTGCAAATCTGTAAAAGGGGTATATACTTTCTGAAATGATACGTTAGTGATTCGACACTAATTTTTAAAAACATTTTTTTAAATAACTCAGCGACTGTCGAACGACTTCACTGCCTTCAGGAATTTGTAGGCTAGGTATACTTGACTAGTACTGATGTTGATCTTGGTAGATAACTGCCATTATGCTGTAATAAACTATGCTCAGCTCAGCTACCCATACGTCCGCGGCGCGAAGTCTGCCAAAACTCTAAAACTAAATTAACGCAACGTATCACGTGACGATACGGGTACGTTATACGGATGGGGAAAAATCCACTTGCCAAAAGTCTCTATTAACTTACCCTCCACGTGTCAATATAATCTATATCCGATGGTGTCAGCGATTCTGATAAAATCCACGCTGTTTTATCCTGTGCTGCCTGTAAGTTACCAAGAACATAATTATATTAAATGTATAATTTTATCTTAAGTAAAATGATTTACCAACCCTTCATAGCAAATTATTTTGAGAGCCCTTATAATGGGTTTCCTATACGTTAAAGATAGGGGGCTTCTGAATTAGTGTGGTCGGATATATATATATAGAGAGAGAAATGAGGTCTAACAACCAGTCGAAACAAACAAGGTTATTTCGGGACTAACATATGGTTAAATTTTATTTCATTAATTTGCTTGCGCGTAGTAGTGATCCTTAGCAGTGGGAGGAAACCGGAGGACCAGAGAAAAACCACGAGGTTGGACATGCGACCCTATACTTGTCAAGTACAACCGGGGGAATCGAAACCACGCCAGTTGACTCAATGACAGACCTTATGATACAATGCGCACGCGCTAACTATACGGTCATCCCCCCCCCCCCCCGTGGACGGATATAGTCTCCAACCTAGTCGATCTAACGGTGCGTGAATCCATACTTGATTGTTAACGCAATATTCCATGTTTATCTAATCTAAATGGAAGTCGGTATGATTTCGAATTTGAACGAGCTTTGTCAATTATTTACGGAGTTATTATCCCGGACACGTCAAACATAGCTTGTGAAGACTCACTTTACTCAATTCGAATAGTTGATTACGTTGTGAATAGCTAACACTCTTTATTTGACTGCTGTCTTCCAAGAACCTCTTTTTTAAGAGCATCTGTCGTGACAGCCGCTTTTATAGTAAAAATACACACCATACATATTATGGCATATACCATCCCCCATACATTAAAATGTGTTTTGATATTCCACTTAAATATTAGACATGCATTGTTGACCTATAAATATATAAACATTTATACATACGACAGCGAATGGCCAGTGGATGAGATACAAATCCAGATAATCTGTTTGTAATTTAGCTAAGGAATCTCTGCAATGATCCTCGACATTATCCGGATGATGATATGTGTTCCATAGCTGTGGAGAGAATAATCTGATAATGAAATAAGATTAAAGTTATAATTGTTTTTTGTCTACAGCTGACGATCGGTATTTTGTTTTTTTTTTATTTGATTTAGGTTTACGATATATTGATTTGGTTGTGCAAAAAATATATGGTCAATCAGGTTCGCGATTTGTATCGATTTCTTGTACACATGGTCAAACAATAACATAAGGTACCAAGTCAAACAGGGCACCTGGTCAAACCACGACACCAGATATCCATTCGTGGGAAATGGCAAAGAAAGAAAAGAAATAGGGGTTAATGTCCTACTTTTCTGCACCGACTGCGCTAATGAAAACGGGCGTACACCATACAGTGGGAGAGGGAAATTTTGCCCGGATAGTGGCGCTGGTCTACTCTTATTTCGAATTTAATCTGTCAACAGTGTTTCGAACCATCCGAACAACAACAACCCCGGACCTCCTTGTTAGTGAATCAGTGTCTTACTCACTGGGCCACCTCGGCTCCCGGCAAAGGACGACCTTGTAAAGAATATGTGGATAGATTGATGAATAGTGTTGATCTGAAATATTTTCCCATTAGTATAATGGGGCGTGCTCTATGCGAATAAAATTTTGTCCACAAAGATTAAGCGGAATCTGTTAGTTTACTAATATTGGTTTTATTGATAGCTAAAAATATTGGACACGGGAATTCCTCATTAGATTTATCTATTGTCGTACGTAACTTTTGGGATCTGGACAGATTGTCATCACACAAAACAAATCAGTCCAAATAATGCAGTGTAATAAACACTGTTATATTTTACCCAGATTAACATGTAATTTGAACAGTACGTGCATGGATTATTATACCTTAGTTGTAATAAATAAATCTGATCTTTTAACGGTTCCATCTTTTATTTTTTGTGTAACGGCATCACCAACTTCTTCCTCAGTTTTATAAACCCAGGCTGTATCAATATGGCGATATCCAACTTCTAAGGCCACACGTGTTGCATCCCGTACTTCATTTTCCTAAACAAAAAAAATAAATAATAAGGAAGATAAAGTTTAGAAGTTTCAAAGAGCAAATGCAAGTATATCAAATTTGGATACCTTTTTCTTTATTCAGAAATGGGTATAAGTTACTCTCTGACCAGGGGCGG
The DNA here is from genome assembly GCF_932274485.2 of Patella vulgata. Lineage (NCBI taxonomy): Eukaryota > Metazoa > Mollusca > Gastropoda > Patellidae > Patella > Patella vulgata. The sequence goes on from NC_065881.2 coordinate 22,248,853, forward strand.
ACTGGGTAAAGCTGGGCCCGCGGAACAACTGCTTTACTTCGGGCCCATTGCGGTTAAGAATACGAGACATGACGAGAAAACGAAATTAGCTTGATTTACCTTAACCCACCCATAGATCCTTTTTCTGCTCGGGTTTAGGCCGTTATATTTTTATGTGGACGAGAAGATAGACACTCAGTTCACGTCCGATGGCCAAATCCCTGATGACCACATTTTAGTAATATCGCTTCTCATATAACTCGACAATTCAGTGAAATTGTTGGTCATATAACTTTACATTTTGGAGAAATTGTTGGTCATATAAAAAAAATAACTTTACATTTTATTGAAATTGTGGGTCACGCCACTATACATTTCAGTGACATGGTTGGTGGTCATGCAGCTCTATAACACATCTCTATTCATGAACTAGTGTACATTTCACAGTCGATGCTGACCAAACCCTTGCTATGTGTTTATATAATTCTGTAATTCCGTCTTCTATTGATGACTTGGGGACATTTCAGTGTTGAACTCGCTGTTCAAGTTCACGTCTATGGGGGCCACGCTGTTCCATTGTAGAGTAGAGATGTAGTTCACAATATCGATGGCAGAAAAGAATTCTGATGTATACAATGTTATTTAGGTTTCTAGGCCACACAGTATGTACATGTATACACTGTTACGTATTGACATTAAGTAAGATATGAACACAGTATTGTCTTGTTCCATATTCTTATCTCGTCTGAGTCTAGTTGTTACCTAGTTGACATTATCTACCTATAATTAATAAACAAGGCGAGTTTTAATAGGAGCCTTTACAAATTCTCAACTTCATCATCATTTACGGTACAAATTCTGCATTTATCATACACGATTCGTTGATATCATTCCTTTAATCGTAAAACTAGGGTTATTGGACTGTCAACTAGTATTATAATTGTTTATTTGTTTCATTTTTAGCATTTAAAATGTTGATGTTTTGAACGGAGACATACCGTATGATCGTTGAACTATAACTGACCATATAGTTGCAGCCCATGCCAATTTGCACTGGGCAAAGGACACAAAGACACTATAATTATCATAATATGTCTGTATATATATGCAGGATTATACTTATACCTTAAATAAATTAAATGTACCGTATCCTACAACAGGCATCGCATGTCCACTGCTTAATTTTATGTTAGGTACTTTACTTGACGCCATCTTGTTAGAGTTACTGTTGCATCTAATGTGAAGTTTTGTTATCTTGGTGATATTATTAACATGTCTGCCGAGATAATAAACAACCTTGGTCCGTGATAAATAAGCAAAGTTTAGCGAGGACGCCATGATTGTCCTGTGATCTACTCTTTGGGCGATAAAGCGCGAAATTTGATTTTTGTTTAAATCATATCTCGCATTTAAAATACAAATATTGATGTTGGCGTACAAAATTTTATATTAGATATGACGGAAATATTGGACCCGCGTGATGATTTCATTGAAATGCACGTGCGCGTGTAGCGTATCTGTATTTTAAGTTGTTTTAAATGGCACGACGCACAATATTATTGTCCATAATATTGATTAAAGATGCATTATGTACGAGGTAAAATGCGTATTGCAGATCTTTATTTTGGCCTCACATGTTATACAAATTGTTAATTAGACATTTACTCTCATAACAAGCTCATAATCAAGTCACTAGTTCATTGGTGGTCATTTAATAATTCAATATAAAAGTGGATAATCGAGACTTTGTTGGGGTTTTTTTTTATCGTAACAACGACAGCAATGAAAAGCAAGACTGCGATATTCATCAAACTAAACTCAGAATGAAGTAATTTGACTGAAATTTTCAATATATTCCTTTTTAAATGTCTATTTCTATTTTTAAACTTGTATAGCGAAACTGGCAGCCCTTTATCTAAATATTACATAATACATCTTATTGATAACATTCCCCCCCCCCCCCTCCCCAACGATTCAATATTTTTTTCCATTTATTGATAATATAGGCACATTTTCCTATTGTTGTCTCCGCCTACTGAATAAAATAATGATCAATTATATTGATAGTGTGCCACATGCAATACATTACTATTGGGCAACTTTTAATAAATATCAACTTTGATTCCGTGAATATATTGCACAATGTGTTAATAATCACCTACAAATGATTCACAGTATTGTCAAAATACAGTACTGACAATATTGTCACTGTGTGTAATATTGATAAAACACTCGACCTCGAAATACACTATCAATTATAGCCCACTATTCGATGTTGGGCTCTTGATAATTAACACTTAGCTATATTTAAGCAATCAAATTATTGTATAATCTTTAAGTGGCATTTAGCGATTGGAAAACACATTAATAGAACACAATTTTTATGGGAAACGATAAGAGGATACTTGTCGAAACGTCGTGCTTTTAGAATAAACCAGTGAATGTTTCCCATAAAAATTGTGTTCTATTAACAAATTATTGTATGTGTTTTTACTTTAAAGAACGTTTATCTTATTAAGTTTTTTGATTTAATCCTGTCTAAGCCACGCCATAGATAGCCGAATAGTTAGCATGTGCGCGCTGCATCATAGGTCTGTCATTGAGTCAACTGGCGGGGTTTCGTTGTACGTGACAAGGAGTAGGGTCGCCTGTCCAATCTCGTGGTTTTTTCCCGGGTCCTTCCACTGCTAAAGATCCCTACGCGCACGTGAATTATTAACATAAATTAAACCATGTGTTATTCCCGAAAGGACCTAGTTTGTGTCAAGGGGACGTTAAACACCATTTCTCTCTCACATTCGAAATGGGATTTAACTTTTGACCACTAACCTGGATAATGAAGACGGACATACGGTTTCGTTGTACGTGACAAGGAGTAGGGTCGCCTGTCCAATCTCGTGGTTTTTTCCCGGGTCCTTCCACTGCTAAAGATCCCTACGCGCACGTGAATTATTAACATAAATTAAACCATGTGTTATTCCCGAAAGGACCTAGTTTGTGTCAAGGGGACGTTAAACACCATTTCTCTCTCACATTCGAAATGGGATTTAACTTTTGACCACTAACCTGGATAATGAAGACGGACATACACCATACAGAGAACTATTGCCTGTGTGGCATGCTGCAGCGTTACGACCTTCTAGTCTTGTTCTCTTATGTGCACGTCAAAGTGTTTTCCGTACCATCGGAATGACTATAGACACGGTTTCTTGCTAATGAGAAGTGGAAACAACGCCGGAAAATCCAGAGAAACTTAATAGGCCAACTTCGTGATCGAACAATCCAGGTTAACGAGCCAGCTCTTGTTTGAAATAGAACTGACCGGGCGGTAGCTTGTCCAAGGTAGGCCTACAGTAATTGCGGTAGGCCAATAGGCCAATGTCAGTTCCACCCTGACGAATTATTGCTATTGCTAAAAACAATTAATTACGCTTTCTTGACAAATATTGGTTTTAGTTACAACGTAAGCTAAGTACTGTGTGTACCAAGGCGCAAAATATTGTATAATAATAAACAGTACTAGATTTATAGATTGATTGTAGGTAGATCATAATACGATTAATATCAATCTGATTCAAATAAGATCTGACAAGTTATAGTGGGAGTTCACGTCAGGGGTCAAACGAGCGGCTTTTGACCCTATGACTCCAGACATTGATTAATCAATCAGCGTTGGTGTTTCTAGTGGTTTACCCACAGTTACCTGCATTAAAAGGCCAAGAACTCGCCGTAACAGACCGTTTCATTGGCTAATCTCTAACATCATTCAGAACACGTCAATGATAACAAATCTTCCAGATCCTAGTGTAGTAAAGACAAGTAAAACGAGATTTTGAACTATAAAAACGAAACGAAATAGGATCTGTGTTTTAATCAGACTGGATTAATATAGTTGGCACTTTCTCTTACACATGAGGGACAATGGAAAAATCGTTTCTTTGTTACTCCACATAGATTTGGATTCGTTTGAATACAGTTTATCTTCTCACAATTTTCTGTTGACTATTTTGAGACAGGTAGTTGATGATCATCAAAAAGATGAAAGCAAGGGAAAAACTCAGATATATTATGGGACTGTTCACAACTAATAAAATTTGAAAACTTGATTATATTAGATAGACTGGTACAATGTTATTTTAGTAAAAATAACAGACTCAGGGGATAGATTGAGAAAATTTGTTTTATTCATAATCATAACCAAGCACCATTAATCTTATAATATATTCAGGCACCAATTTAACATAAACATTGGTTGCCAAGCAACAAAACATAAACCCACCAGCAGCTAAGTCATCCAAACAGTTGTGAGTTAAACTCCTACAAATTTCAAAAAGGTCATCATATGTAACCCATTGACCACCGAGTCCCTAAAAGTTTTGTGACCTCTACACAGGATTCCTGGGACCAAGACATCCGATGACTGGATGTTTAATAAATGAAGGTTGCGACAGGTAAACTGGCCGCTTGTATAATGTGAACTACACAATTGCTTTCTTTGCTTTATCTCCAAGTATTCCACCTTGTGGTGTTAGTCGTACCAACAATTGTTGTCTGGGCATCTGATGTCATATCGTGGCCATAAGAACACCACAGTCTCTCCTGTTCAAAGGGTTAAAGGATTTCATAACAAAGGGAGATAACCCTGGAAGTTATTACAAAAAATGGTGAAAATCAGTAGCATTCATTGTTTAAATACAATGGAAAGACAAACAATATAAATTTTAGAAAGATAGGTTAATAACAAGAGTTTCTTGTCCATAAGATCACCCTCTGTTGTATTACTATATGACATAACTCTGGAGGTGAATATTGAAAAAAACACTTTGACAAAGGTTTCTTCCTTTCAATGAGATAAACAACCGGTCCGAATATATATGGATTATTGTAGCCTCTATTGTGCTAACAAGGAATATAAATGACAGATGGACTAATGGATAAACATAAAGGGGGACATGTACATTACAATATGGGTATATGAAAGCTGACTTCATGATTAGACAACACACATACGCTTGCCCTGACCGAGAATATAGTTAATATTCAGTATACATTCATGATAGGTTTGAGAAAATAATCATATTGATAAAAATTAATAATGATAGGTTTAATATAAAATCAAGATAGATTTAATATAAAATCAAGATAAATTTAATATCCAATCTTTATAGATTTCTAATGTAATCATGATAGATTTAATATACAATCACGATTTCTAATGTAACCATGATAGATTTAATATACAATCACGATTTCTAATGTAACCATGATGGACTTAGTATACAATCATGATAACTTTAATATACAATCACAATAGATTTATTATTTAATCATGATAGCTTTAATATACAATTACAATAGATTTAATATTTAATCACAATAGATTTAATATACAATCTCAATAGATTTAATATACAATCACAATAGATTTTATATACAATCACAATAGATTTCTTATGTAAATCATGATGGATTTAGGATATAATTATGTTAAATTTAAAACAAGATTATAATGATACAACATTGATGACAATCACGATGGAATGTAGAATATGATCATAACAAAAGAAAACAACAATAATGATAGATGAGATATATTTACAATATAATGAAAGATTTAGGGTGTAATCATGATATATATTATTGCAAATAATAATATTATTGCAAATTGAATTTAATGTGATAATATATTTCACAGGAGAACATAAAATCCAACATCAATGTTCAGACTTAGTGCTTTCAAAATAACAACCAGACTTGAATAGATATATATATAACAATTATTCATGTTAATAGGGGGACCGTAATTGGCCTGAACAAATTTTTGTCAAAAATTTACATTTTATTGAATCCTTTTAGTGGAATTTTATGATTTTTATGATATTTTTTAATCAAATTTTATGATTATTTTATGATGTTTTATGAAATTTTATGATATTTTTATAATGTTTTTATCACATTTCATAACTTTATATTTTTTTATCAATATCAAATATGATTTTTTTTTTATAGAACTGCACTGACAGTAACTAACTTTTCTCCGGTCCATGAAGTAGTGTTCAGCAAGTATTATGCGGGTAACAACGTCCCACCAGTAGCACTGGTGGTATTAATAGTCGCAGTCATCTTCTCCTATGTTCATATACCCACATTGACTGAAAACTATCAAATTGAATATGAAAGAGAGCATCAAGCTGGGGGTCAGAAAATGCCTGGATGATTTTCTTATTCATTAGTATAGATATTTATTATTGGGAGTAGCGATTTATGGTTTATTTTGTATTTTGAAAACATTTCGTCTCATTTTATGATAATTTTATGAGAAATAGTGAAATTTTATATTTTTTATGATATTTTTCCATTTTATGATAATTTTATGAGAAATGACGAAATTTTATGAAAATATAAATGTTTTTATATTGTATGGTCCCTGCGTTAATATCAACTTACCCGAGAGTGCATGACATTTTGAAACGTGTGCCAGACATGTATTATGAATTCATAATAAAAGGAATGATAAAAGTAAAAATCTCTATCTGACAAAATGACAGGCACCAGAGAGATTGTGCCAACAAAGCCTGAAGTTATGCCTGTCTGTGACAGGTGTTATATTTTCATGCTTGTGAGTTGTTCTAAGAAATAAAACAATAATTATGCCCTTATTAAAGATTTACAATCTGTTCAATAAATATCAATTACAAGGTAACAAAGATAAAATATAACAATATAAATAAATAATTGTAAACTTAGTACATTAAACATAATAACAGACTACATTGAAGCCCATAACTTAAAGATACATTTTGCCAGAGCTGGCTGTTCTTGTTATAATAATATAAATAAATAATTGTAAACTTAATATACTTTAACACAACATTAGATTGCATTAAGCCCGTAACTTAAATATACATTTTTTGAGAGCTGGGTTGTTCTTGCTATAATAATTCCAAAATCAATAATGAAAAATGAATATATATTGAAAATTTTAGTCAAATTTCATTATTCCGAATGTTTGAAGTTTAAGACAAATATATCACTAAATTGTCTCCGATGAATGCAGATTTAATTTTATATTCTCGATTGTCAAGTACCACTAAAACATAATAAACAAAGTCTTGATTTTCAGTCCTTTTATCGGGAGTCTAGTTCTTGCATACTGCCTCTTAAAGTGCCATTAGCCATTAATAAGCTTCTAAAACATTATTATCAGAATTTGATCTCATATATTTTCATATCTAGATATTTTATACTTCTGGATACCGAGTATTCGACTTTAACAACAAATACCCATACTATTTTGATCTTCTCCAAAGGCACCAAGGAAAATTAATCCAACTTCCAATCGACACAACCAAGAAATCCAAGAGGTTTAGAAAGCATAGAAGACAAGTCAACAAGATAATCTTTATCATATGAACTTTGACATACACTTCTAGTCTAACATAATAGGCCATCCAACAACCTGTGTGCATAGTAAGAGTTTGCAATTATACAATAAATTAATAATATCAAAAGTAACATCATTTCTAATGAAGTTCATGAAATCCAGATTCATAAAAAATAGATTTAGTGCCGAATCATATTGAAGAATATTATCTAAATTTTGCATAAAGTTTTGGTACATAGTCATCCCACTCTGACTGGAAGAAATTTCCAGCAACTAAAGTTCTTAAATGATATCTAGAACAGATCTCCCGCACCTTTTGTTTTGCTCTTCCTTTCATCGTGGAACAGGATAATCTTGGTAGACCAAAATCCTGTCGACTTTTCTGTTTATATACCAAGAATATATATCTGTGTAAACCTGTAATTGATGAAATTATATGTCATTTAAAAAGAAACAATTAGGCTAACAAAGATTCCTTTTGAAGAGATTACTAATTTTATTTTTAGCTTAAACTGTTGACAATGGAACACAAAAATCAGTGATATCTCAACATAAGCTGTAGCTATGGACCTAAAATTTTTAATATAAACTGATTGATACCCGCATAACATCACTAACATGAAAATATATATATATCTCAATATATAATGCACCAGTATGCTTACGTTTTCTATAAATCAGGATACAATTTGTTATTTAATATTTTAAATTTACAAGCTGACAGTATTAAATCTGCCGATACTCATTTGCATGTTACACTAGAATGTAATCAAATTGATTATTTTGATGGGATTTAACCGCCACTCAACATAAACTAGGTCATTTTGGGACTAACATATGGTTTAATTTTATTTCAATAATTTATTGGTGCATAAGGGTCTTTCTTTAGCAGTGGGAAGAAACCGGAGGACCTGGAGAAAACCCACTAGGTGGGACAGGCGACCCTAATCCTTGTCACGTACAACCAAGGATTTGAAACCTTGCCAGTTGACTCAATGACAGGCCTTATGATACTGCACACACGTGCTAACCAATCGGCCATCCATCCCCCGGTATAAATATAAAATCAATCAGATGATAACATCGGTTTCTAAAGCATCCACAAGATTTTTCAAGGGCCATAAATCTGGCAGTAATTATCAGAAATTGGCGAAAATCAATAGGCTTCTTCGTCTGATGACTGTGTATAAATTTAAAGAGAATCGGATATTAACTTTAGCCTCTAGAGCGTCCACTAAATTTTTGAAAGTGATCAAGAGCCATAACTCTTGCCGTAATTATCGGAAATCGGTGAAAATCAATAGACTTCTTCGTCTCATGACCTTAAACACTGTGTATAAATTTAAAGTCAGTGTGAATTGTGATACAATGATTCAACGATATATTGTGCCAGCACTAATCAAAAGTTTTTTGTGAAGAATGAAGATATTTTTGTAAATAATGAAGAAAACTGAACCATTTTTGGACTGATATTCTATTTAGAAATTTAACTTTCACAGTATTTCAAGGGATTCAAAATCCCCCAAATGATGATCAGGGGCTCAAATTATTACAAAGGTGACAATAATGAGTAGCAATATAATCTATTAATCTTATTTCTTCACTCCTTACTTCTTTTCTTTGTAAAATAGACAAATCAAATATAAGCATACCCGTTTCTTTGGGTGGACCAGCTCCAATATATTCCGATATAACATCCCCTTCACTGACTCGACCTTCAGGAATATTAACTACTAACCAATGCTGCCATTCACCATTTATAGAATTTTTCCGCGATGGTGCATCAGGATCTGCAAGTGATAAAATTACAAATATTTAATAGACAAAATTAAGTAGAACATATTATGTCCGAATGGTAAAAACCTGCTTTTGTTGTAATGATTTCAAATTCTTTTGCTCCCAAAATATCTGTTGAAATATGTGCTGAAACGCAGGTCACCAGTTTTATGATTTAGTCTATCACTCAGTATAAACTCTACCATTCATAAATAATGGCTTGAAGACTTGACAATGTATATATTCAGCTTAGCTTCCAACAACTGAAGCACACAAACCTAGATTTATTGTCTAGGCTCTTGCCTATATGAATCCCTAGCAGGAATATCTTCAATGGTTATATATTAATAATAATAATATACATTTATGACTGCGCTCAATCCATCCATATTGCATGGTCTAATTAATAAGTGCATTGATAATAAGTAACAAACAAATGAGTTTTGAGTTTGGATTTGAACACAGCTAATGTTTGAGGAGAACTCTGTATCTATAATGGTAAGTTATTCCACAAACACGGTCCACAGACCCTGAAGGCTTTATCCCCACAACCAATGAGGGCTTATTTTGTGAGCGAAGGGGGGGGGGGGCATCCAGTAACAATAAACTAATAGCATTTCAGAAGTTAAGAGTTACAGGTTTGTAACTGGTGGAATAGAATATCTACTTAATTATTGTTGAAATACATAATACATTGTATCTCATGAATGTGCAAAAAAGGTTAACAAATGGTGTAACTAATGGGAAGAAAACTGGAATAACACAAACATACACAGAAGATTAGATTACCTATAGAAGCTACCAATATACATATATGTGGAGACATTTGTGGAACATTATAACTTAGAAAGAAAATCAATCTGATTAAAATACAGATGTATATTTCGTTTCGGTTTTTTATACTTTCGATGGCCTACACTACATGAAGATCTGACAAGTTATAGCGATAGGTCACGTCAGGGGTCAAAAGACCAACTTATGACCCTATGACGTTAGACATTTGATTAACCAATCAGCATTGATGTTACTAGGGTATTACCCAGAGTTCTGTGAAAAACACATCTAAAGCTCGCCGTAACAGACCGTTTCATTGGCTTATCCCTGACACCATTCAGAACACGAGTTAAATAACAACCCTTCCAGATCCAAGTGTAGTAAAGACAAGTAAAACAAAATTTTGAACTATAAAAACGAAACGAAATAGGATCTGTGTTTTAACCAGATTGAAAGAAAATATATGATAAATAGTAGACTAGAGTTAGTGTAGTGTACCATTTGACAACAATACTATTTTATATCAAAATAAAACAAATAGGTAATTTGGGTATAAATATAACATAGATTATAAGGGTTGGAAAACCAGCAAGGTTATATAAGTGAAACTAGACATAGACTATAAAGCCCTAAACACGTTCAATCAATTTCACAGAGGTATTGCAAAATCTTCTAATAACTATGTATTGGCTATATATGGCGCGTGCATTGTTTACATAAGAGGTTGTGTTGTGAACTGGTCCTGGCAGAATGGTGTCTTTTACTCATATTATATACCCTTTATTCATTTTTCTAATACTTCAAAACAATGTTCTAAATTTAATTTGCAAGAGGAAAAAAAAGAGTTGACATTGGGAATGGGAGCTCATTAACCTGCACAGATGTCTTCCAAGAGAATATTCACTGCTGATCAGTGTTGGACATTTATACCAAATAACTTTTTAATATTAACACTCTAAGTTCCTATTAGTATTAGTTAATGCCCTTTTAATGCACTTAACTGCTCTGGCCTAAATTTCATCCTTTATACATTGTTACACATAATGAAACATGTAACAATTGCATACAAATTAGAGGGACAGGATATTCGGAAAAAGCACATTTATAATATTTTAAGATAGGTTGCCAGACAATGAAACATATACCCACACTAAGTTAGCTGAGTAATCCACAAGTTTTAATCAAGATGTAACCCTCTAAAACTTGATCTCAATCAAACCAATATAGAAAGATTGGTTGCCAGGCAACAAAACTTTCGCCAACAGCAGCTAAGTCGGTAATGAAACATTTATAATACACTAAAATCTGATTAAGACTAAGAGTAACAACTTATAAAGTAATCATCAGAAAATCATTAGAATTTGATTGGCTTCAAGTTCTGCCCCGTGGTAACTTTTAGTATACAAAACATTTAATATCATGGATTTAGCTGTTCAAATTATCAAAAATAATTGAAAAATCAATATACTTGTTCATCTCAAGACCTTAAACTCTGTGTATCAATCTAAAGTAAATCGAATGATCACTTTGGCCTGTAGAACATCTGCAGGACTTTTTGAAGTAATCAAGAGCCATAATTATGGCAGTAATTATCGGAAATCCTTGAAAATATATAGGTGTCTTTGTCTCATGACTGTAAACACTGTGTATAAATTTAAAATCAATAGGATTCTTCGTCTCATGAACATAAACACTGTGTATAACTTTAAAGTCAATTGGATATTAACTTTAACCTCTAGAGCATCCACAAGATATTTGAAAGTGATTAAGGACCATAACTCCAGCAGTAATTATTGGAAATCGATGAAAATCAATAGGATTCTTCCTCTCATGACCTTAAACACTGTGTACAAATCTAAAGTCAATCGGATATTAAATTTAGCCTCTAGAGCGTCAACAAGCAATTGTGGATGGTGGCCGGATGGAGGCGACGACAATATACGACGACATTTCAATGTGGGCATATACAAAATTTAAAAAAATGAAATAAAACTATACCTTAAAGCGGGCCATTAAGTCACAACACCAAAGATGTAAAAGCCTAAAATGATGCACTCTATATATATAAAGCATGCATCCACAGACATGCTAGCTACAATAGGCCTTATATTAACTTACTTACCAATGGGTAGTCTCTGATACATACCATGCATGATTAATGTATAAAATATTCCAGGTTCACCATCAAACTTTATTGCTGGTTCATTTTGTACTTGTGTTGGTGTGGTTATTACACCTGGTTCTATGGAGAGTGTTTCATCATATGTTACCTGACAACAAAATTAATTATTAAGAGAAATCCCAGGTACATTTTAGTGATTAATCAGAGTCTCTTATTCTTGTCTCAAGCAACTATCTGAAGCTCTGAAGATCGTAACTGAAATTGTCACCCACAGACTGTTGATTAAAAAAAAAATCAGACCGGAACCGGAAACACTGGGCAAAACAGGCAATGCGCATGTCAACTTACCAAATCTCACCCAAGCGAGATAACGCGCCTCTTAAAACTATTTCTATGACGCGTCTAATCAATGACCTCACATATACTATTCAAAAAAAGTAGGGGATATTTGATTTTTAAGTGTTATTAAAGTCACCTAATGAAACTGACGAAGAAACAAATGACAAAATGAAATGAAGTTCACATTCATCGATTTATTCCAAATGATCGTTAGACTAAGTAAGGCACAGACTGACCATTATAAGGGTAAAATGATACCCGGGGTCAAACAGCAAAGTTACCACAGCATCACAACCAAGTCAGTAACGGGTAAATCCTCCTCTGTTTGCCAAACAAGCATTGATCCGACGTGGCATACTCCTAATGAGACGTCTAAGGTCATTTTGGTCCAGATTGTCCCATTCCTGTTGCAACGCAGCAGCAAGTTCTTGGACATTGGTAGGACGTTGTTGACGTTGACGTAACCTCTGTCCAAGCATGTCCCAGACATGCTCGATGGGGGAGAGGTCGGGACTCAGTGCTGGCCAAGGTAATGTGGTGATGTTCTGTTGTTGGAGGTAACCTGTAACGATCCTGGCCCTGTGACATCTTGCGTTGTCATCCTGGAAGATGAAACGGCGGCCATGACGTCGTGCGAACGGCACAACATGGACTGCCAAGATGTTGTCCCGGTAGTACTGGCCTGTAACACGCCCTGCAACAACATGTAAAGCCATTCTTCCAGCAACAGTGATGCCTCCCCACACCATAACAGAACCACCCCCAAATCGATCATGTCTGATGACGTTAACGTCTTGGAAGCGCTCGTTTCGACGACGCCACACCCTCCTACGTCTGTCCAAAAAATCAACAGTGAACCTTGACTCATCTGAAAACATCACATTGCTCCAGCGTCGATTATCCCAGTGTTGACGATCCCTACACCAACGACGTCTTGCCTGAATGTGATGATCTCTCAAACAAGGGATCACGCGAGGACGTCGGGCGCGAAGGTGACCCCTATGCAGTCGATTCCGAATCGTCTGGCCACTCACTCTCACACCAGTGTCTGTTTGAAGACGAGCGCTGATCTGATTTGCTGTGATGACACGATTTCTCAAGGCCAAGGTACGGATAAATCGATCCTGGGCTTGAGTTGTCGCCCTTGGTCGACCTGAGCGTGGTCTGTCCTGTACAGATTGTGTATCACGGTATCTGGACCATAGCCTGCTTATGACAGACTGAGAAACATTCATCGTCCGCGCCACAACCGCCTGTGTTGTGCCGATCTGTAGCATGCCAAGGGCACGTAACCTTTCATTTTGGGTAAGCCGACGCATATCAAAATTTGTTTTCTGGTCACTAAAACAATTAAACTGATGTTTCCACCCTGGAATTCAATGCCACAATGACTGTAACATTCAAAGTCAGAGTCGTGCAAATCTTGGGTTGGACCCCCATGATGACCCCAAGCATCACCTGCATTCCATGCGGTAGCTATTGGTGCGTTTGGGCGTCACATGTAACTGGAAATGTTTCTTCTGTTAGGTTCTATAGTGACTTTTTTCGTAGTCATTTGCATATTTTAGTATTATGCCCCCAAAATCAAATATCCCCTACTTTTTTTGAATAGTATATTTTTGAAGTCAATGAAAAATAATTCTCACACTTTTTTGTTCTTTTTTTAAAAACAAAATTAAGGTATATAATTTAGATCTAAATAAAAATCAATTTGGAAAAACTAAATTATTTAACATTTTTTGTGTCACTTGAGAAAATTAATTATGAAGGTTTTATATTTGACAATAATCAGCTTCGCTCTACTCAGGCAATGCCTGTTACATATTATGTTTTAAAGGAAATACCAACGTTCAGATATCAGGTGGAGTTGCAGACAAGTTTCACGGATAGCCATGCAATCATGATAAACTAGTTGAGTACTCACAATCACATGTACATGTAGCTGATATCAATCAATAATGAAAAATTGTACCCCAATTAAATATACTGATGAAGGAATTGGATTTACATTCAGATGTTATGTTTGTGTAGAGTTTTTAGCACAACGAAAATTTTGGGAAAAGTTGAAGCCGGTCATAGACGCTATAATTGGCATTAAAAAGTCAATGGGGGAATATTTGGTGGTCTGCTCCCATTCGGCTTTCAGAGTTTTTTCCCCTGGACCATAGAGGCTCTTGTGTAAATAAACAATAAAATACAATCCATAATTGGCCTTGATTCTCACCCAACTCGATGCAAATGAAGTTTATCAACGGTTTAAAAACAAATATATTCTATTTTGGACCATACACGACAACTTAATATATACAAACCCCCAATAACTGAAGCGGGGCTGCGTCTATAACATCTGGAACAACTTTTTCCTCGAAAAATCTCTCCATTTTGTTTTTCATCTGTCAAGCAGAAATGACTTCCCCTCAAGTTGATTAGTCATAACATAAATGCAAAACGTCTCAAGTAATTAGTTTGATGATCAAGCCCATCCATTTCAGATAAATTAAATATTTTACGGTCGAAATGCATATCGTTAATCGCATTCGTAAACGCTTGACTGCATTTCCTACTAATGGCATTCTTCCAAGACGATGACTGCATTTTCACCCCTAAGTGACGTCACATCTAATATGGAAGTCGTTTTGTTTGTATTATGAATTTGTCAGAATATCAGAGATATAAAAACGAAATATGACACTGTAAAGAAGATTTCCTGAGTCCCGAGTTCGCCTAGTTATACCATAGGTTTTGGTATTTCATTTGGTCAGATTTTGGAATCCATAAACAACCTTTTTGATGAACTAACAGTGATTGAAACAGGCTCCCGTGGCGAGGGCGAAGTCTGGTATTGTTTCTGTTTTTGTTGTTGGACACGATTCAGTTCATGTGCGGTGTTGTGTTTTGAGACTACCTTGTCATCATTCTAAATATGATGTTGGAGCCTGAGAAATTATTCCCTCATTCATAACTTTGCAGCGGAAAGAGTAGTCAGAATAAAATACGCTAAGTACACTATTATACTGATAACAACAACTGAACAACAGCAAGCAATCATCACAATCAAATTAATTAAATTTTAAAAAATTTTGTAAGTAGTTTTAGCATTTCTAAATTTCCTTTTTTGTTATTCTTATTTCAAAATAAGTGACTGCACGAGCATCAATCACTCATTTAATGACAATGTACATGCCGGTACTCAATCATAAGTGATTTGTTAATGCTAATTAATTATTATGGTCAGGTTCTGTTAATCTGTCACACACTGTACATGTAGCCCCATACAATGGTCACAATATTTACATTTTGTATAAACTATTGAGGGGTGGGTGGGTGGATGGACGAATGGTTAGCGTGTGCGCTGCATCATAAGGTCTGTCACTCATTGAGTCATGCACTGGTGTGGTTTTGATTCCCCAGTGTGTTGTACATGATAAGAAATAACGCGGTCTGTCCATCCTCATGGGTTTTCTCTGGGTCCTACGATTTCCTCCCACTGCTAAAGACCCCTACGTGCAAGCGAATTATTAAAATAAAATTGAACCATATGTTAGTTCCGAAATGACCTAGTTTGTGTCAGTGGATGTTGAACTCTCTCTCCCTCTCTCTCTCTCTCATAAACTATTGACTATACTCAGATTATTGTTACTGATGATAGGCAACAAATAAAAAAGGATATTTTTCTTTGGGGAATAATTTATAAGGTTAACTACTCAAATAGGTATGGTAGTCCTAATTAAAGTTTAATATTTCTACACATTTGCTGACATTTATATACTTTTGCTGGCTTGTACATGACTACATGTATGCATGCCAGGGACAACGAGAAGGGATGAGGCTACAAAATTAAAAAAAATGGCATCATGTCTCATAGGAAATTAAGCAAGCTGACTTCCACTTAATTTTATCATGCTTCAACTGAATTGTGTGGATTCACTGGCCTTTTTGAGAGAAGCCCCATTTTAAAATGTTTAAATTCTAAGCTTTACTATTGATGTCAGTAAATGATCTTATAAACTTATTAATTATGTTGATCTAGAGGATGTACTTCTGCAATTGAAGACCTGTTATTAGAATCAGATGTCAGTTATATTTCGTTTTTATTGTCCCTCCCATTTTCGAAGAAAGCAGCGGACTATTAAAATGGGTTTGTAAGTTCGATAATGAGCATTTTCTGTTCAGAGTAAGCAGAGACCATAGCAATTTGATAAGTCAAGACTTCAGAGCTCAATAACTTTCATTCTGAGTGAGAGTGGTGAAACTTTGTGTATAGTTTAAAATTACATCGATGCCTTGACTAAGTTTGATGATCCAATATGGTTTCCCCTTGTCAATGGTGCAGGATGGAGGGTAGTTTGGATGGGACGAAAAACCGAGGTCCCGTGTACAAATTGACGTGCACTTAAAAGATCCCTTGGCAGTTGGAATTCGATATAAGAGTAGGCCAGAGTGCCGATTCCCGGGCAAAATTTCCCTCCTGATGGCACACTGTATGGCGTATACCCGTCTTCATTAGCACAGTCAGAGCATAACAGTAGGCCGTTAAACCCCATTTCATTTCATTTCAAGCTCGATGATGAGGGTTTTCTGTTAGGCTAAGTAGATTCTTTAAGTAGACTTTGGAATGGAATAACTCTCCTTCTAATATTGAGGTAGAATGTTCAAACTTGGTGTAGATGTGTATTAGGTGAATGCCTTGACGGTGTTCGATCATGCACATTTTTCGCTAAGGGTAAGCGGAGATGAGCAATTTGATTGGTTGTGACTTTGGAACATGATAACTTTGGTTCTGATTGGATGAGAGTGATGAAACTCAGAGTATAGATTCATTATACCATTAGCTTTGAAAGATAAATAGCGATAAGCAATTTGATTGGTCAATACTTTGGAACATAAGAATTAGAATGCTTTTAACTGAGGTAGAGTGTTTAAACTTGGTGTAGATGATGTTCATTAGGTGATTGTCTTTGAGTTCAATGGTTAACATTATCCGCTAAAGATAAACAAAGCTAAGCAGTTTCATTGGTCGATGCTTTGGTACATCAAAACCATGATTAAGTATGCTGTAGATAATCAGTTTGACTGCTAAAATGCTTTCCAAAAAGATCAATGTGCAATTAATTACTATGTGTCCTCTATTTATTTGGGGATTGTGGTGAGGGACAACGACCTCACTGTTGGCTTGTTATCACTATATTCATGTACTTCCTATTTGTCTATTTATTACATAATAAGCCTGTATCCCTTGGCCTTGTGTTGGTTATTTTAAACACAATTACTGTACATTTGATAAAAAGTTTTCCTGTGTAAATACATGTTAGTAATATTTGTAAAAGGAGGAACTTGCAATTTTTTTTAGCTACTATTTGATTATAAACTATTTTATTGTGTAACAAGTCAACATGTTAAAGTGTAATATTTAGACGACCAGAAGTTGAGCAATTAATGTTTAAAGATACATTATGGGAGATCAGATAAAGAGCTGGCAGTTCTCATGTTAAAGTGTAATATTTAGACGACCAGAAGATGAGCAATTAATGTTTAAAGATGGAGATTAGATAAAGAGCTGGCAGTTCTCATTATAATAGTTAAAAACTAGATAATGTAAAGGGAATTTGCTGAAAATTTCAGTCAAATTGATCCACTCTGAACCGAGAATTTAGCGATTGAATTTTGGATCTAGCCTCGATCATCATTACTGAAGTCGGTACGATAAAAAACATAGTCTAGATTATCCATTTTTTGATTTAATTATCAATGAGTGTTGAACAGCAGATCGAGTTCTAATCCAGTAAATATCGCAGGCTAGCGATGACATCAAGAGTTAATTATGGTCTGGATAAGTTAATTAATGTCTAATTAATAATTTAGATAGCATTTCAGGCCTAAAGATAGACCTTCATTTGGCAGATTTAGCTCTTGCATAATGTATGTTTAAGGAAATGGAGTTCAACACAATTATAATAACATGTAAAATTTGATATTTCAATAATTTGCTTGTTTATATATAAAGGGTTCTTTTGCAGTTGGGAAAACTGAGAAAACTCAACATGGTTAGACAGAGTTAAACCTCTGTAGAGTGCATACTATGTACGGTATATTTGTGGAATTGAATAAAGAACTTAGGTTCACAATTCAACTTATAACCACTAGGTCACATACATTGTAGGCCTACTTGTCCCAGTTGTGCAGAATGGAGGGCCTGGCAAGGAAAACTGTCTTGTCATTTGGATGGGACATTTGGAATTTGATGAAGATTAGGCCAAAACCCTGATTTCTGTGTAGTATTCCTTCATACTTATAGTCATAATACACTGCCTGTCTCCATTAGTCCAGCGCTGGTGTAAAAATGAAGCACGTTTTCACAACCCTACCCATATTAAGAATTTCCACAACCTGGACAAAAACAATAAGCCAATTTACCTTAATAAAGGATTTATAGAAAGATATGTTTATGTGAGAGACACATAAAAGCCTAGATAATGTATCATTGTAAAACAAAATAATTAATTTTTGAAATTATCTATTTTCAGTGAGGCCTACCTCTAACCAATCAAAATGACTGATACATCTGAAGAAGGCAAATGGTCATGTGAATACTGTACCTATGACAACTTCCCAGCTTCAAAACGCTGTACACTATGCCGTGGATTACGTCCACAACAGCTCATCACAGAAAGTGTCGACCAGACTCGAGATATTTACAAAATGGCCTCCCTGATGACTAAAAGCACTGAATCATCATCAGGAATTATATGTGGGGGCAGCACTAGTTCCGAGAGCAATAAATGGTCATGTCACATGTGTACGTATCTCAACTGGCCAAAAGCTCAGAAGTGTTTACAGTGTTTAACAGCCAGACGGAAATCATCTCCAACTAGCTCGGCTAGCAGTCGCATGGAGCCGTTAAGTGTAAATGTCAATATCGAAGAAAGTCGATCGGGGCGTAGCACACCCAATCGTACATCTCCCAGTTCACCTGAGGCAGCCAAAGCAATAAATAACGATATCAATCGTGCAGTAGCAGCACAAACAAGAGCAGGCACAAAATGGACATGTAAATCTTGTACATATGATAATTTCCCCAAAAATAATAAATGTGTTTTATGTGGCAGTTTTCGCAATAGAAGTCATGCAGCAGACACTAATCTTGCTGCAGGTGGTAGCTATAGTGGTGACAATGAACGAGATTTTAATCGGCGCGGTAGGACTTCGCCAGGCACTTCATACAGTATAGACAATATGGCATCAATAGCAGGAGGTGCATATGCAGCTCCATCTTTATCAGAAGAACGCAATAGAAGTGAAGAAAAACGTGTACGATTATTACGCAAACGAATGCGAGATAAAGACTGGCTGTGGGTGGGAGCATGTGCAGGTGTTGTCGATGGTGACGCTAATGCTATCGAAGCTTACATTCAATCAGGAGGTGATCCAGCACGTCAGCTGACACAGGACGAAGTAGCATTAATTAATAAACCTGGTAGATTTGAAGTGGGTTACACATTAGTTCATCTAGCGATACAGTATAAACGTGAAGATTTATTAGCAGTATTATTAACGGCCACAGATGTTGCATCAAAGGCTGTAAAACGTCTCCCGTCACATTCTAGTCCAGACACAGCATCAGACATACGTAGAGAAATCGCTTCGTTGTTACGACAGCGGAAAGGGGATTTCCCCTGCTTCTTTTATACTGACTGTGTTACATTTGCTCTTCCAGCAGGTAGGTTCTAATCAATTAATATTGTTTTGTTCATTTACTTCAAATTTAATGAAAATAAGGAGTAAAATATCAAAGATGGGCCTTTCATCATTGATAGACATGTGTACAAGCAACATTTCCCCTAAGTTTCATATTTTTTATGAAAGGCATTTTATACATGATCAGTGTTTGAAAAATAGGGATTTTAGTCATTTCCCTGTTTAAGTCAATTTTCAAAGCCAATTTTACAAGAAACTGACATAGATATGCCTTTTATTTTAATAATGTCTGTTCAAACAATACCAATTGATACATTATACATGTGATAAGTAACAACTCCTAATATAGCAGTGATGAGATTTTGTCCAACACTATTTTCCAAACGTTCTAAATTGTCCAACCATGAATATGCCCAATCGTACATCAAGACATGGTGAATAATATTCAAAATTCCAATATTAATATAGTTTACTGAGTGTATAACTACCACTCAACCCGATTATTGCTGATAATAGGCTGGATTGATTATGTAATTAAGTGATCTATGTATTTATCGTGTCATACCGTCTGTACACCTACCTTGATTAACTATCATTTGTATCAATCCAATAAGAGTGATTATAAACTTAATCTATGTGATTAACTTGGGTTTCCTCATTGTCGGACATTTTTATCTCCTTGATGTCAGTCGACAACATCTATAAACTAGTCATTTATGTCACATATCATATCCGTTAACTTGTCACACACACACACACACACACTCACACCCACACACACATGGTTATAATGCAATAACCGAAAACAAAAGTAGAAATCTCGTGAGACCAGTGAAATGAGAGATGTAAACGTGACAATTATCACATGGAAAATGTCAGAGAACAGATTCTATTTTGATACATATTCTCGGGTTTATGATAATATTTTGAATGGGGTTTATGTTTTCAAAAAAAGAAATAAACAAGCTGAGAAATTTAAATGTCGACAAATATTCTGAATTCGATAGTAGTGTAAGTAGTTAATTGTTTTACACGATAGCACGTGCGATCAAAGTCGAGCTCTATTATTTAGCAAATGATGTCACTCACTCTGTATCATGGAGCGTAGCTTACTGCCAAAAAATTTATTTTTACCTCCATCCGAATATTAGTCGAAACGGAGTATAAGACGAATGCCAGACTTCTGCTGAAAAAAGTGTCGACCTAGATCCGAAAAATACGGGTTTTTTTGTAGGAATATTACTGCCGTAAATTTGATAAAAAGTATGGGTCGACAGTAGTCGGCACACTTTCATTCTATCGTAATTTTGTAGGAATATACTGACATAAATTTGAATACCACATGGGAATTAAATATGAAAAATAACAAGGTGCACCTATTATTATGTATGAATTTGAATACTGTATTTTGTTGCCAGTTTAAATAACGATAAGATGTCCCTTTATTTTTGGTAAAAATGTGTGGCAAGAAAAATTTTGAAACCCCATCACTGTAATATAGGATAGTGTAGTAAAATTTATACACCGTATCAAAATAAGGCACTCCATACACACTTGACGGTACTTGTCCTGTGAAATTTGATGGTGAGTTCTTACAAACCACAAAATTTCAAGAATAGAGACTGACTAGAAGGAATAAAGTCAGAACACCAAAATCGAGTCATAAAATAGAGTTCCAAGACTTGCCAAAATATACCCTTATTCAAAAGGTCATATCTCAGTCAATATTAATGCTAGAGTCATGTAACAAATGTTTGTATGTACTATAAATAACATATATTTTTTTCATCATGTTCTGAGGGGGTCACTGACAACTTCCTGAGTATTTGGTCTACTTGACATGGAATAGGTGATTAGGTGTCCCAAGATCTCTTGAACTATATCTAAACATCAAAGTTCTTTCAAAATTCAAATTTAGAGTTATATCCACATTCACATTCAAAACTTACGAAAACTTATGAGCGAGATACAAAGATAGGGTAGAACTAGAACCCAGTCGAATATTACGATTTTATTGTTCATTTGTACTCAAAGAGTAAACAAATGGACTAATTACATTAAATTTATGAAATCTGATAAATGAGATACACAATAGAATATTTTGAAAGTTTGTGAGATAGCTAACAATGTGTATTGTTCAATTGTATTATTTATTACAGATATAGTAGATTTACCGACACCAGTTCAAAGTCAACTATTTGATGAATTATTAGATAGAGATGTACAACATGGTAAGTAGGATGTTCTTTTTATTTGGAAATTATGCAGCTACTTTTAGATGCAAACAGAAGCAGTGCACATATGGCTTTTCACAAGCTAGACAGTATAGAATTTGTAGATTTGTTGTGTGGATGACCTTGACATTCCAGGTATTGGAAATGATCAAGTTTCACTGCAGATGGAGTGGAAAGTGTTTTAAAATCTATTTCATAGGCAATCATTCAAGCAATCGTTGTCTAGTAAAATCAGTGTGTTTTAACTCTTGTCTAAATATAATTACTACTGTCAACTGGACTAAAAAAAAATTGCTATGAAAATATAAAAAAATATCTAGATATCAACTGGCCTTAAAAAAGTTCCTATAAAAATATAACAAAAATGATTGTTTTTTTATACATCCACATTTTAGTTTGGTCGTATATTGTCGTCACCTTGTTTGTCGTCCGTCTTTTGGTCTCATTTCGTGTTAAAAGAGAAAAGAGGTTATAATAATCCATACATGTATTCTAATATGATGGATTGTCTACATGTATCTCATTGCAACAAAGATGCCTATAGTATTAATAACTCTTTAAGAAATTATGTGAACTTTCTGAAATTTATATTTGTTATCTATCTATTGAATTTAATTGAATTTGAACCATTTTCCATATTAACCTCCAGAGTTATTCCCCTTTTTTATGAAATATTGTTGGCTACCATTCTAAAATTTATTGAAAACCTATTGATTTTCATTGATTTTTGTTACATGTGTGCTCCTTTGCTATTTGAAATTGATATACCGGTAGATTGTCTATCTCAATGAACCAATGCCCTTTTGTTATTACATGTATATCTTTTTAATTGTTAACATATTTTTCTGAAATTTACATTGGGTATCTGTCCATCCTATTAAAATGAAGAAACATTGATTTTCAATAAAATGGGTTTAATTTAGCATACATTATGCAAGAGCTAAATCTGCCTATTGCAGGTCTTTCTTTAGGCCTGAAATGTTATATAAACTATTAATTAGACATTAATTAACCTATCCAAACCATAATCAACTCTCAATGTTATCTTATTCTTATGTTTTGGATTTTCACTGGATTTGAATCCTATCTGTTGCTCAACGCTCATTGATAATTAAATTCAAAAATGGATAATCGAGACTATGTTTTTTATTGTACCGACTTTAGTAATGATGATCGAGGCTAGGCTTAAAATTCAAAAGCTAATACAGTATCTTGTTTCAGAGTGGAGCAATTTGACTGACATTTTCAACGTATTCTATTTACATTATCTATTTTTTAACTATTATAGCGAGAACAGTCAACTCTTTATCTTATCTCCCATAATGTATCTTTAATCTGATTCTGTTGAAACTTATGTACCGTATGAGTTGTTTAGCTCATAACTGTTTTGATGACTTGGCTGCTAGTGGGTGTATGTTTAGTTGCCTGACAACTTATGTTTGTTTTCTTATAGAATTGGAATCAGAAGAATCTATTATAAACTGGAGTAAAGAATTAACTAATTGTTTAGGAAGTCGTCTGTATGCGTTATGGAATCGTACTGCCGGAGATTGTTTATTAGATTCCGTATTACAGACTACTTGGGGGGTGTTTGATATTGATAATAGTTTACGTCGAGCTTTATCTGATAGTCTTAATGAAGGAGCTATGACGTAAGTTTTATTCTCACAATCATTGGTTGTCATCAGGAATTTTTATTATCATCTCTTAATATGTCCATGTACATGCAAGCCTAACATAAGGTACATGTCATAGACTTTATCAGACACAAATTACCACACAAAATATTATAACGTTATGTGATAATTTGTACTTGACAAAGTTTGTGACTGGTACCTTATGTGTCCTGGCTTGTGTACATATCAGGTTAGGTCCTCTTGATTCTGTTACCTCTATTGATCACTAAGGCTGGGAATCGATATGAAATTTTAATATCGATTATCGGCAAGAATTTTTCAGTGATTATCGATAATAATCGATTATCATTTTTCCGGAAAAATCCGAACTTTACCGACCTGTTATTTGTGTTGATCGATGTACGTAAAAAAATCAATTAATTTAAAATAATTAGTTGCTAAATGTAGGACTAACTTGAGTATTATTATAAGTTTTATTCTTGATTCATTTGAACCTTTTTTTATTCCAATATCTCCGATAAATACAAAGACAATACATGGTTTCTCTTTGCAAGTGATTGGCGATTACAAAGTGTTATTAATAATACAATAAAATAAAATAGAAGGCGTCTATTGATTGGACAATAAAAAAATAATTACGGGCTTTCAAAGTAGAATTTTTATGATTGGTTAATTTAGATGAAAACCAAAGTAGAATTCTTCCACGAAATTGTGAGAGATATAGATATTTTCCCTGGAAGTCAAAAACGTGTTTTGTATGGGCTGTATCTGACATGATTTAGTAATAAAAGCGGAGTTGATAATTAATAATACAATTAGTTTTATCGTGAAAGCAGACGATTTCTCTACAAATCAATCAAGAACAAAGAAGGGAGATAATTCTAATTTTACTATATATCATTATATCACGTGCGATTGAAATTGTTCACAAAGTGCGTGGCCTATTTTAGTTTCAACTAGTAATAACAACAAAAACAACGAAAATATTAAAATAATGTATTTAATCTTAAAGTTTAGCTTTTTACAATAATATATATATTAAAATGTGCCAGTTTGTAAGCAAAAGGGTAAAAATAGTTGTTGTGTTGACGTTGTGTATTCATTCATTCGTCTGCTAATGCCTGACTACGGCAAGTTCAGTCATGTGAAAGTAACCGTAACTTGCCGTCAGAAGGTAA
Organism: Patella vulgata; assembly: GCF_932274485.2. NCBI lineage: Eukaryota > Metazoa > Mollusca > Gastropoda > Patellidae > Patella > Patella vulgata. The sequence goes on from NC_065881.2 coordinate 22,273,971, forward strand.
ATATACCGATAATCGATATTTGAATTTCAATATTGATTATCGTATCGCTAAATAACTTCTACCGATCATCGATTATATCAATATTTTTGCACAGCCTTATTGATCACCATCTTTAAGATTAAACCAATGCTCTCTTCTGCTATGTTAGGTTAAATTCTGGTAATTTTGTCCATCTTGAAAAATATGCCAACTTTCGAATAATGAAAATGAAATTTGGTTAAGCATCTTACTTCTCTGCACAAACCGGGTATGTCACGAGGCGGTGACATTTCTGCCCACTGTACATCAATTTCCAACTTTCAGGGTTTTTTCAGTTTCACGTTCCATCCGAACTACTAGACAGACGCTTTTTTTTTGCCAGACCCTCAGCCTTGCACGGCTGATAATACTAATAGAGTGAGAAAGATAATATTCAGAATAGTACATGTATATTTGTTCTGGTCACCTAATTTACTTTGTTTTTCAATAGGATATCATTTTATCTCCTCAATATGTGGCATTTCTAATCATCATATACAGTAATAACATTACTTTTCTTAATTAACTGTGGCCATATCATATTTGTTTCCTTCAGTTCAATCAAAAATTGAATATATTCTATTATCATAATATAATTATTTTCAGATTTTATCCACGTTGGAAGGAGTATGAATCACTTCAAGCCCAATCATTACATTTTAGTTTAGATGAAGGACAGTGGCAAAGAGACTGGGCGATATTATTAAGTCTAGCCAGTCAACCAGGTCAGTGTTATATATTCCCAGACCACAAGTTTATAATCGTAAGGCCCCAAAACACCTGCGTTTATAATTACCTGACAAATTTTTGTGTATTGCAATAGGTCAATAGGCTGTATATTTAATCAGTCAATAACATGTGGAGCTATAGAAAGTGATAGACGTAAGAATGATAGGGGTATATTGATACCACTGACAGTAGCAATATGCTATTACTATACATGTGGTTTGCGTTAATTTTATAAAATATAGCAGAATAAACATAAAAGAACATGAAGATGTCAGATATCATGTTGAATGGTATTTTGCTATTATGTAATAATTTAGAAGATTAATGGTTTAGTACATTTGGTTCTATTCATATCCCCCCCCCCCCCTCTCCTTAAAATGAGGTACCTATTTCTCTTCTTAATAAAAAAGCCAATAACAGCAATCAGTTGTTGAATTATTGATGATTGTTATCTACATGTACTGTCACATTTGTTCTTGATATCTTCATATGCCTTGTCGGCACACTGATAAATATAATGAGATTGAGAATATACTATCATAATTTTATATGTATATCAGGAATTGAATGTAATGTGAAAATTATTTTATCTATTTCAGGTACATCATTAGAACAAACTCATATTTTTGCATTAGCTCATATATTTCGTCGTCCCATCATAGTTTATGGTGTTAAATATGTTAAAAGTTTTAGAGGAGAGACGATAGGATTGGCCAAATTTCAGGGTAAGTGTCAGTTAATAATATTTTGATTTATGGGATTTTAATACAAGGTTTTGAGGTAGAAAATACAACATAATCTATGATAAGATTTACTAAAATCATGATGATTAACCCTGAAGTCCGAAGATCGCATTGCCATTTTGTGTTTAAATGTCATACAACCATATTTCACGCAGCAGGTGTTAGACCTATAATATGAATAGTGTGTTATTAAGCACATTTTGGGGTTTTTGAGTGTGGTTAATGGTCGATAGGTGGACATTAAGAAAAATATTGATACTGGATGAGGTTGTTAGTCTGAGTGTTGTTTCAATATATTATGCAGTGTCTTAAGCTTGAGACAATCAAACAACTTTAAAATACACACACTATCCTGTACGTGCATTTCATTGAAATAAGTCACTTGAGTCCAATATTTCATCTAGTATAAATAATTTACGATTGGCAAGTTGCTCGTACATAATGGTACGCCAACATGAAAGAATGACATCAAATCTGTATTTTAATTGTATATAAATGGATATTACTGTTATTATTAGTGGATAACCTTGTTGTGAAAAGAAACATCAAACTTCCATATACAAGATTGATAAAAAGTACCATTCTCCATCTTTATACCATTTTTCATCCCCTCTACCATTTCCACTCTCTTATAGTATTCTCCATTCACTGTATCATTCTCCATCTCCAGTAACCGTCTCCATTCCCTATACCACACTCCATTCCCCATACTATTTTCCATTCCTAATACTACTCTCCATTCCCTATACCACACTCCATTCCCCATACCACACTCCATTCCCATACCACACTCCATTCCCGATACCAAACTCCATTCCCCATACCACACTCCATTCCCTATACTATTTTCCATTCCTAATACTACTCTCCATTCCCTATACAACACTCAATTCCCAATACTACATGTATTTTCCATACCTTATATCACTCTCCGTTCCCTGTACCATTCTCCATTCCCTTTACCATTCTTCATCATTCCTAATACCATCCCTTATATCACTCTCCATTCCCTGTAACATTCCCTATACCATTCTCCATTCCCTTTGCCATCCTCCATCATTCCTGATACCATTCTCCATTCCCTACACCACTCTCCATTCCCTATACTCTCCGTCTTTATACTATTCTCCATTCCCTATACCACTCTCCATTCCCCATACCATTCTCCATCCCCTATACCATTCCCTATACCATTCTCCATTCCCTATACGCTTCTCCGTCTTTATACTATTCTCCATCTCCATCCTTGTTTAAAACCAGTGATATGTTCATCTATGTATAAAATGGATAATGTTGAATATTATTTTTACCAGGAGTCTACTTACCATTATTGTGGGAGAGAAGTTTTTGTTGGAAAACACCAATCTCATTAGGTTATACCCGTGGACATTTCTCAGCTCTTGTTCCCATGGAGATGGATACTGATGATAATATAGGAGCGGGTGCTAATACTAACAATACAGAAGATACACAGATAGCTTATCTCCCTTTAGTAGACAGTGATGGAAAATTACTATCCGTTCATTTTCTCTCAGGGTCAGATGTAAGTACAGGAATCGTCCAGGTTTATGTGTAGATCAGTGATTCCCAATGTGGGGCGCATGAATATTTTTTAGGGGGTAATTTGAAAATGATGTCAATAAGAAAAAACTTCACGTGTTCCATTATTACTTTTACCCCATAGCAACTTTTAGTACATATTACTGTCGGAAATGCCTATCTCCCCTCCTCCATAAATATTATCATGCATCTGGCACCACCTCTACCACAATTTGTTTACAACTTTACACAAGGAGGTTTAACCCTATTAACAGAGTTATCAATTTTCTGATTACTCGCTGTTAATTTATGTTTTTAAGATCTTTATCTTTGAAGTTCAATATCTTATTTGAAGGATTTAATTTCATTATATACTTTTACAAAACTCAATTTGTTTTCATATCAAACAGGGGCACAAAATAATTTGCAATATTGAGGTGGGGCAATATTCCTAAAGCAATGGCCCGAGAAAGCCCTCTCTGGCCATTGCTGGATTGGCTTCTGATACTTGAGCTTTTGAGGGAGTGTGTCTATTCTTCCCAATCTATCCCAAGTACAGCGACATAACAGCCCTTCCTCTAATCTGGGGTCTTCCCTAAAACTTTGGACAGTGATTTAAGGTATTTAAAATGGTGAAAGTATTGTTCAATTCCAAACAGTATTGTTTACATTGTCACGCAATTAGTTTTTCTGCAATATTCTACTATGCACTGGATAATTGGGCATAATAAACTTGTGAGTCATGACAAACTTTATGTAAACATGTTTGGTCCAATTTGGAGCTCAGTTTAAAGCGTAATGATATTGTTACGCTGTTCCATCCTGAAATTGAATAAAGATTCCAAGATTTTGAACATCAGACTGAGATACGAACAACAAGGAATTTGTTCTTGTGGTACACAACTCTGTTCTTGTGTTCTGGATATTTTGTTGATCGAGGAACTAATACACACGCAATTTAAAGTCTTAATGTAATGTTAATGTGTTATGTATTACTAAAGTCTATATTTATATTATAAAGAGTTTTAAATTCTTGTATTGTGCAGGGCTTGACAAATAACATTGTCTAGTTGTTAGGATGAAATAAAAAACTAAGGTCCTGTGTACACATTGGGGTGCACGTAAAAGAATCGGTGACGGTTGGAATTCGAAATAAGAGTAGACCATATTGCCACTGTCTGGGCAAAATTTCGCTCATTGCACACTCATTAGCTCGAATGGAGCAGCATAGTAGGTCATTAAACCCCATTTGATTTGTTGCGTAATGAAAATGTTTAAATGCTTACCATATTTTATAGGTTGGTCGTGAAGAAGCTATATTAAGAGACTGGTTAGATTGTGTTGTTACAAAAGGTGGTATTTTAGCAGCAGTACAGAAATTAGATAAGCGCCCTCTATTAGTGAAACAGATGGTTGATGAATGGTTAGATCATTATAGGCAACTAACTCACGTTATGACATCACCTAACGCTTTGTCCCAGGGAAGATTTTCTAGCGATGGTGAAAGTGATCAGGAATAAAAGACAATTTGTAAAGTATTTCTCAGGGCATGCTTCAGTCTTGTGGCTGCCTGTAATGCTTTCTGCCGTGGAATTTATCCTATTCATTTACCACAGCTTTGTATTGATATCTTGTATCGTACCATCAAAGATTTAGTTGATTCATGTTTTATTCTGGGTTGCTTATGTTCACACAAGATAGTCAAGCTGCCGAGGTAATTTGCTGAGCAAAATCGCAATATTATTATTTCTATATCCGAATTAACGATGGCACAAGAAAAATTTAAAAGAACAGATAAAATCTGGTGTAGAATTTTCTAGGGTCATAGCTTTATGATATATTATTAGGAAGAGGCCCAAACTAGATAAGATTCGTCCTATATATATTAAGGAGTTTTCGAACACAGGAAGAGGCATTTTCTCTTTTTGTGCTAATGTTTATTTTATTTAACGGAACCAAGCATATTAATCTAGCGCAATGGGGGGTCATCTCTGATTGGATATCTTTAGTTGTAATTACTGTTGTGAAGTATAGAGAATTTAAGATGTAATTTATTTCAACGACAAAAAATATATATACGAGTGATCACAAATGTTTTCAAGAGAAACTCTGCAAATACTTTAATATTTGATTAAAAAGAAACTAATTATAATTTTGAAAAGGATCTCATTAACAAGAAAGAAGTAGAATTTGAAAAGAAATCGTGTACATATATTAAAATTATAAATGATTTAATTGTTTTTAAGTAGTCCTTGTTTAAATATATTTTAGGCCACATCAATTTAAATTTTAGTTCTCCATGCTTTCTATTTCTTTGAAATGGTTTTGTTGAAAATTCTTACTCCTTTCAAAATACTTGCCTCCATATTTTAAATTTTTGAAAATTAAAGAATGATCAACTTCCCATAGAACTAAAGATTGAATTGGTTTGGCCATAATGCAGTGAAAATGTGAACTTTAAATGCATTTAGTTAACTTAGCTTTGTTTTAACAAATATATAATATAGAATTTTCATGTTAAAGATACTGCCACATGAATGATAACCTTGAAGCACCCCATTCTTCATCAAATATACTCTAAGCTTCACATTTTTTAAGATTTGTACTTTTGATATAAACTTGAATTTAGTTTAGATTTTTATCATTTTAGCTAGAAATATTTCCTAAAAATATTCATCTATTTTCGTTGTACTGCATTAACAACTGACATATTTCCTTTGAAGTTGGCGTTCTGATCATCTGACTTAACTGGCCAATCAAATTATCTGTAGTGGTATCTGGAACTCAATTTTTGCAGGAGATTTTGGGATATGAAAGCCAAAGTAAACAACAACATTGACCTCCATATAAACAAATCAAACCTATACTTTATAAAATCTTTATTTGTTGTTCTTTTAAGCTGCATTGTGCAGAAGCTAATTTCTGACTTCAAATGTTATACAACTTATTGTATGGATAGTCCATAATCAATGGATAGTCCATAGTCCAATATATTGAATGTATTAGACCATTCACGCCATAACATTTAAATGGCTGTCATTGAGGCATTGTTATTATCATGGTAATGGTACATGACAATCCGTTTGAAGTTTTGACAATAAATAGCTGATTAAAGTTCAAACACTCAAAACTTTGCTCAGAATATAGTAATTTGACTGACTTTTTTCAATATGTTTATATTTCATTATCTTTTTCTGAACTATTATAGCCAGAACAGTTGGCTCTTTATCTAAATCTTGCATAATGCATCTTTAATATATTGTGTAACACATTGTTCAATGTCTCCATATTCATGGATTGAATCATGGTGCATTACACCCATCTTATTGATTGACTATAAATAGCCCACAATGATTACACTAATTGGCTGATCAAGTTGTTGATTGAAAGTTGGTTAGATTAAAATGTAGTTAAAAATCAAAACAAACAAAATAAAAATGTAATCTAAATATCTTAGTACTTCTCTTTTCTAGGAGAGAAAATATATCTTTATAGAAATTGTTCTTCCAATTATTGCAGATAATATTTTTGCTAAGTCCTTGTTATAATCATTCAGTAAAATATGCATTTACATGTAGTTTGAAGTATTTATGATAAAATTGGTTTCAATTAAATTAATGAAACACTTGAGTGAAAAGGAACAGGTTTTCACAAAATTTGAAAATGATTACGATATGATATAAAATCTGCAGTTAATTTTTGGAATATGAAATTTCGTATAATATATTAAATTTCCAAATAATAAAATTGAATTTGATCAATTCTTGCATTATTTATGCAAATATTAACAAACTCCTTGAAGGTATTAGGGCAATAATTTTGGCATTTAAATTTTGATATAATGATTTGCTTCAAGAGAACTTGTAAATAGATATTTATATATTGTCTTTCTACATGTGTCATTGTTTCCATATTTTTTTGGAGTTATTTTTTTATTTCTCTTTTAAATTCAGCCATATTCTCCTTTAGTTTCGGCAATTTTTTGTTTGAGAGGCATGTTCGTGAAGAAATCTTAAAGTAACCAAATATGTTAATTAATTTGGTCTTATTTATTTCAGCTTTGCCATTATTTTGTTATTTAACTTTTTAGCAATATTTATTTATTATTTTTGTTTGCAAAATTTTCCTTTTATTAGTAAAAACATTTCCATCTTTAGATTTATCTGGTAGATATTTCATCTTAATATCTAAATTGTCATCCATTTTCTCTAACTCCATTTGTCTGCATATAAAGTATTCTCTGACAGTATAAATTTAGGGAGTGGAATCTCCTGTTAGACACTATTAATTGAAATAGTAATTTGGTTAACCCTTTGCAGTCTAAACTTATTGCTTTGTTTGACATATTGAAATTGTGCTCATGTATATTGGCTGAAATATTCTCTGAAATGGCTTGTCATTTGTAAATTGTTTTTATTTGATGGAGATATATCTTGGTTATTGTCGTCGTGAATTATTTTATTACTGGATTAATAAATGTGGTTTTTCAATAGTCGAATCTGCCTTCATTAGCACTGTGGGTGCAAAAAAGTAGGACGTGAAACACCATTTCATATCAAAATTTACAGAACAGGAGTCAGTTTTCAAAAGTCAAAAGAATACAAGTTCCACAGTGCAGTTAATAAAGATTTCCTCCCTTTATTTTAACTTTGGAGTTACCACTTCTAATTTATGAAGACACCATATTGTTTGAAAAACATGTGATTTTTGTTGTTATTTGTGTGTGAGTGAAATTTGAATATTATTTTGACAATAGATGTCAAGTATAGAAAGTGATTATTTAATTATTTTATTTGACTACTTTGTTTGGTTATGATTTATTATATAATATTATATTTGTATGTGTTTATTATTAGTATTGGAATAAAAGTAGGTAACTTTATCCATTTAAAAAAAAACCTCAAATATATAACCAATAAAATTTGAAATACATCCTTTATTTAAAATGTTAAGTCAAAACTTGAAATTTAACACCCAAAACACATTAATTTTCATTAAATTGCAATGAATCCTTCCTTAAAGTAAAAGATTAATCAACATTAATACCGATGTGGAATTTTTAAACACAAAAACATTATTAATTGCAATATTTTTGCAAGGATTCTCAGTTTTATTAAGTAAATGATAATTTTTGTCAGGTTATTGCTAAATTTAGATGTGAATTAAAGATTTTATATTGAGAGATCCATTAAATGCTTGAGACGAATGGCCTTAAAATCAGATGTTTCATCTTTAAATAGTTAAATATTTTGTTGGTTAATTTATATGTGATTAGAAAAGACAAGTACATAATCTAATTTTTATATTGAATTATCCTTGAAGACTAAAGGGAGATAAATTATAGATTGTTTGTTGAGTTTGAAACTATCAAATTTAACTAATCTGTGGGATTTAAAGGAAAAGAATACATTTTCGGAATCCTTTACTTAAATTTTACTAATGGTAATTCATACAGTATAAATAAAATATGCTTAGAAATAAAGGATATTTTTCCTTTTACTAAACGACAATCATGAAGTCTACAAAGATAAATCACAATAGAAAAGAGATAGGGTTATTGGGGTTGAATATACTGGCTATTATTAGTGTAACATATCATTATGGAATATAATATTACTTTTAACCAGTTTTTAGTATACATTTATTTCTTACCAAAATCGAGCAGGTCGGGAAAAGTAATAAAAGTTTAAGGATCAAAGAAGTTGAACTTTTGATAATTGATATTTATTTTCTGTAATAAAAAACCTAACTGTACAATTTGGCAACTTTTAAAATTAAACCTAAATGAGAAAAAATAACAGATAGATTGTGGGACAACATATGATCAGTCTCTTGTTCTTGATTTTAGGAATGTAGCCTTTTCATTGGCTTAGAGATAACATGTATACTAGGATTTTAACACTTGGCCAATGAAAAGGCTGCATCCTTCAAATAGTTTTGATTAGGTTTTCCCTCCTTCATGAAAACTTAAATCTATTACAATTGATTGTAACTTAAAATATAAATTTTAAGAATGCAAATCACATTAACTATTCATCTGACTTAAATTATTGGTACATTCAATTTTAAGTGACATTAGTTTTCATGAATATTCTCTGGAAACACTACTTTAAAACCTCTTGAAGTTAGTACTCCTATGTGGTATTGCCACAGGTAAATTTTTGTATATTAATAGCAGGTATAGTTGACAGCCAAGTGATTAAACCAGAAATTATTCCCTTATTTGTTGTTTCCATAGATAATTAAATACATTTTCTAATTTATTGTCACCCATATATAAATAATATATATCTGATTGTTATTGTTTTTGATTGGTTGATACCTGTCACATGATTAATTATCACCAAACATAGTCTAATGTGACTTTAAGTAGAGTACTATATATGTATGTATGAAATATATATATATATATATTATATTATATTCTAGAAAAGATATTAAATTTATCATTATACCCATTAGTTTTTACCTTATCTTATTTAACACCACAAATCAGAATAGTGTTGGTGTTGGCCAATCTTCAATAGAAGGCTTGATCTCGCTTTAACTACGTACATCTTATCAAGGCCTTCACGTAATACCCTGCATATTTCAGCACTAATTTCGATTGGGTACAAGCCCAACTTGTGATCAGATTCCTTGATCGTTGCGAATACCAAGTCTCGCGCTTTCAAGCTAACATGTCTACTTGTGAAAATCGAGTTGTAAAGTTCAAGGTTCATTCAATGTCAAGGTTTTAGTGGAAGTCACCATGTCACAACCTCTGATTGGACGCTACTGCTCACGTGTCTGTAGATAACATAGCTATAAGTTCAGGAATTGTGAAGTAAACAAGCAACTACCAGATGTTGTGAAACTCGCAGTCGTTGCTTCAGGAACATGGTGTTGGCCGAGAAAGTTCATTAGTATTTTCTGGCATTGTTTCCCCCATGTCAGTGGTGCAGGACTGAGGGCTGGTGAGATACAGTGTCTAGTCATTCGTATGGGACAACAATCAAGATCAAAATAAGAATAGGCTTGCATATTTCCCTCATAGAACACAAAGCAAACTGCATTTCATATGCCAGTATTCACATTGTACATATTATTTCATCAAAACTGGGTAAAAATTGTGACCTCAAGAGGCCAGGTCCACAACCTTTGTGTTACGTACTTTTACACTATTTGCATACGGAAGAGGCCATTTTCACGATATTCGCACTCAACCGTCATTATGGTGTAACAGTGATATATTTGAACGTTTTTTAAAAGTACCATCTCGATTTTAATAGAGTATCAGAAATAAAAGTCTGTGTACAATTTAAGCGTCAAAATATAGAGGAAAGGTGTATTTACCTTGTCTCAAAATATTGAGTCATTTGGACGTTCACATCGGAACTGCTTATCCGGACAGTAACCCTTTTAAGTTGGTTGACCTGATAATCTATTTCCGTTCCTTTAGAGGTCTATACAGTGCATGACCAACATGTTGTACTTGATAACGAAAAGTAAATTTCACCTACACATTATTTTTATAAAATAAAAATCTGGTTTTACCCAGACACCCTATAATACAGTTTAGGACACAGGTCTCCATTTCCAGATGAAGACTGACAGGTTTAAGTTGTTTGAAAATGTATCACGTATATTGAGTTAGTTGCTCGGCCCTAAGGTAGAGGATTTTAAGGGCTTTTACACAAAACTAAGCAGTTTTATTCTCCAAAATATAATTGAGATTGGCCTTTTAACATCACATACAAATTGTGACCTCTAGAGGGTCCACAAGCTAATAACACAATTTTTCATACAATCAGGGGCCATACCTGTCATCTAGTAAGTTACGCTCCGATATGTGCCAAAGAAACCAAGATCTTTGGGTTATAAACAAACATTTTAAGTTTCATCAAAATCGGATAAAAATAGTAACCTAAAAATGTGATTTTATAGACCTATAATGCACATGGACTAACACAGGGTTAAAAGAAGGCCTTTGCATTACCTCTGTGAAACAGATTGTAATTGGTGCTCTAGCCATAGTTCAGACTCCTGATGCAGGTTTAAGTAAGAATCTCAATGGAATAATGCTAGTAAATGTAACTATCAGTTTGGGAAGGATAAGGCATTATTTTACACACTGGAAATTTCCAACTACAATACCATTAGTTTGGGAATTTGACTATTACAACCAATGTTTAGACAATAGACTATGTCAAATATTAGTTGTAAGAACAGCTTGTGTCATGTATGTATTGTAACTATTACTTAGCCTCTTTATAACAACTCAATCTGAGGAGATTGAAGAATAAATGTGTTCAAAACAGGTTATAAACAAGAGACTGCAGTTACAAAAAAGTACAACCCTATTACAAGGTTGAACCCAACACTTTACACCAAAACTGTAGCCTCTATCGCATTAACAAGTCAATTATTGACGGAGGGAAGGACATGGTTGACAACATATAAGTCCGCGGCGATATGGGGGCACATAAAAAAATTAAGAAATTCCCAGTTTAGTAGTTTTATTTATTTTAATCAAAAACAACAATTATTTGTTCCAAATTTTGTTTAAAATTGTAAGTTTTGGGATGTTGTTAATTACAGTATTTAAAAAAAACAATTAAAAAATAAATACAGATGTAAACAGAAAGATGTATACAAAACACAAACACATTTAAAATATAAGGATTTCTGAGCCCCAATCAAATTATTTTAGGGCAAGAATTTAAGGTTGGGGTCCTAAACAAGAACAGAAAAACAATACCGTTTCTATAAATTTTTTGTACATTGTATCTGATGACTAGAGTGTAAACGTTATCAATATAATGCCAATACTTCTTTACTTGAAGTAAGGTTTTATACTTACAGCTGAAGTCATACTTTATTTACTTTATGATATCAAATAATTGAAGACTTTCCACTATTGTAATTCTAAAATAACAAATAGCTAAACAATTTAAAATCACAATCTTAAGACTCACAGCTAAATATAGAGCATTTGGAACGAAGTCTACTAAAATGCTTTTTCTTTCATTATTTAAAATTGTTTGAAATATAAAACTGAACTACATATATACATCTCCAAATAGTATTTAGGTAAAACTGTAGATAAGGCCAAACCAATTTGATTTCTATTTCTTCAGAATCTAGATAATTGGGGATGCCTGTTTTGGTTTTTTTTCTTAATTTCCAGAACTTTAAAATTTAGAGTAAATAATTTGTTTCAAAGAAATAGTGAAATTTTCATAATTAATCCCAAACAACTAAAATATAAAATGATGTGGCCCAAGTCAAGTGCATATGTAAAGAACAGTGCCATAATATATAATTAACACGAGACATCTTCAATTGGTCAGTTGGTTACCAGAAAACTTCTGAAAATTGATTACCAGTGAAGGAGAGTGTGAGAGAGAGAGAGAGAGAGAGGGTGTAACATCCACTCAACACAAACAAGGTCATTTTGAGACTAACACATGGTTCAATTTTATTTCAATAATTTGATTGCATGTAAGGGCCTTTAGCTGTGGGAGGACCTGTAGAAAACCCACACGGTTCAACCGGGGACCCAACTAGAAACCACGCCACTTGACTCAACGACAGACCCTATGATCTAATAACTGCACATGTTCAATCAGATGGACACTAAACCCCCCTCCCCCAGTATGAGAGCACATCGACTTGTAACAATATTTATAGGTTTGACTCCTCCCTGCTTTTAGGTGAGGTACATCCAGTATTTATGGTTAATACACTCAAATTTTCACAGCTTGCCTATTTTCATCATACTCAAGCCAACAGAATAAACAGATCAAATTTGAACAGTTACTTAGTTTGAATGTTTGTGGCAGAGATGATATGTTGTGTTTTCAATTAGAGTTTCTATTAAGATTACTGAGACGACAACATGATTGTATTTATAAACACATAAAACGATCTATATTCAATGTTAAAAACTAAACTAACACAATTTTTATAATTTAGTGCAAAAATAGATATCATACAAATGATCTTTTGTTAATCGGTGGACTGAAGCCAATCTATAGCAGAAGATTGAATCCATGGCATGCTTCCAGAGTAGCCAATGTCTGGTTGAGGAAGCAGAGATTTTCAGTAGATCATTTATAACAAATTTTATCATTAACAACATTTTGGCACATTATCATTACATAAACTATGTCTATATACAATCTAATCTAAATAACGACAAACTGATCAAAGCTCACATTTTTTTTTCTTGACTAATTAAAGAATATTTTATGAGAAGGCGCTTGCTAGAACCTTTTGTTCAAATTATTTCAGTTCTACAGGTATATAATACAGATAGATGTATTTAAAAAAAACAAACATTTTGATGGTCTGCTTTTGCGAAGTAAGATTCAATAAAGCTGATATGTTCTATTTTAGTGTAACCCCAATCAATGAGTTAAGGATTTACAATACAAATTTAAATAGTGATTTACATCAGTGAAATTAAATGAATGACATATCAATGTATAAACCCACATTCCACATGTTCAAATATACCAACATACAAATGATCACGATGTTGACAGCCAGGAACATGTATTCTTAAGATTATACATATATCAGATTCATACTACATTATCAACTGTTTAACATATCAATACCCATAAGTCCAGTCTTTCAGATTACATTATGATTGTGTACATTGGATGATCAGGACAAATTTTAATCTGTTGATTGAATCAATACAGTGTACATGTACCTATAAATAGTAACACAAGTACTAACTTGGCATTTCCCTGTATTTCTCAATGAAGCAGAAGTGAACATGGATAATAAATTTCTATTTGAGGATGTCAGAAGTTGAGAATGTATGTAAAACTAGTATCAGTATATATTTGCATACATGTTCCAGGCTGTCTCTTGCAGTAGAAATAATCTATAGTATAATTCCAATGGCAGACATTTTGAATATTCAGCTCTGAAGCAAATTATTCTGTCTATTGTCTTATAACATCAATGAGAATGGGCAATAAAATCTGGTAAAACAGGGCACATGACCATTCATTTTTCAGTCTATTAATAATTTCTGCTTAAAACATATAAATAAATTGTTTATCAATATAAAAAATCTGTTAGTTAAATACTCATTATTATTAATACTTTTTTCTTTATATATAATATAAACAAGGGCATGTACGTACCAGTACATGGGTATATAATGAATTCTTTTTTAATAATAATTATTCTCTTACAATTTGTTCTTTATTTTGTGCTTAAAAACATTTATTCTTCTTCTTTTTGTTGATTGTTCATCAACATGTAATACTTAAAAACAGTAAGGCAACCTATAATAATCCAGTTATTTTCATTCATTTTCAAATACATTGTAAATAAAATATATAACAAAACCTCAATTAAACACTGTTGAGGATTGCCCAGAAGATTGCAATTTCCACAACTGCTTCACTCCACATATAAATGCACAATTTACCAAGCAACCAAATATACTTACAATTCTTATCACTTTTTAAGTAAAATAAATCAACTTTCTATTAAAGAAATTGAAAAATTCCTAGAAGAATTGATTAAGTTTTCATGAACAGTAAATAAGAGTCAAAGTCAAAATTCCCTGAAAAAAACAAGGAATTTTTCAAACATATCTTAAGACTATTTATCATACACAGTGTCAAATATTAAAGCCTCCGTCCAGGTTTTATAAACCATGTTACTCGGCTACTTTTGTTGCCAAGGAGACAATAAAGCACTAAAACACAGGCGTTAGCAGCCATTGATTATCTATCTATAATTATTTTATACCTTGATTAAACTTCCTTTTCTATTCTAGAATGACTTTATTTCTAAATATAAATTGCTAACAAAAGCGATTGAACAACTGGTGTGCTCATAGTGGGTTTAAAGCATGTCAAAATTAGAATACTATGTATATATTATTAGCAAAAGTGCTAATATGTCCATATCGTAGAAATCTCCTCACATTTTTATTCTTCAGTTGAAACTTTTAAATATCAACCTATCCCAGGTTGCATCAGTCCTTTCATATTTCAGACGATACTTGTTCAATGACTGTAATTTTATGCTGCAGACAATGTTTGCTTTCTTCTTGGGGGTGGCTAACTTAATATGTTACTACAGAAAATTAAAGGGACATCACATTTTCAATATCAGTACTAAGTTAAATATGTATTAAAGCAAAATCATCTTCTTTACCAAAGCTGCAACTATTTATTATTAACGGATAAAACCCCAAAGTTTAGATATAGGCACACCACAAGTGGTACAGATAACCTTGCCAGTAATTGTTTCACATGCAGGTTTTGGTACACAAAATACTTGTCACGAGTTAAAATAACTAAATTATTGATCAGCTAGCTGTGGTATTAAAAAATTTCAAACATAGTTCTTGATCTCTCACATCACCCCAGCCTCCATTGGCTTTTGGATCCCTTAATTTAAATCGTGACTGACCGACCACTGATAATATATTAGGAAACATGTGATTTTTATTTTTAAACAATAAGTCCTCTGTCTTTTTAATTTTTTCTCCTGGGTTACAACTTTTCCCTTTATGATGAATACCACTGAAAGAAAAACAGAAGATATATCACTATTGGGGTATGAACACAGAATCAAACAGTGCCATGCATCGGTTTAGGAATGTCCAGAGCCAACTTAAATTATGTAAGGCAGCTTGTACAATGAACTGATAATTTCAAATTTTATTTTCACTCTTCGATTGGATGCCACCTTGAAATGGGTGCTGGGGGCCACCATACCCCCCCCTCATTGCATGGCACTGGAATCAAGAGAATATAGCAATTTACTTCATTCGGATGACAAAAATTCCCCGAATTACATTCCGAGCTTACATTGTGAAGAAGTGCTTAAATATTGTCATGTCAAATCGCCAATATGCCTAAAACTATACTGGTTGTTTGTCAGAAGAACACAGTGACTAGATCATCACTAGGCTCTGACCAATACTAATACTAACACATATTCGAGTTTGAGCTTTTAGAGCACCATAATACAATCTGAATAGTGTATGCATGCACTTCATGTGCAACCAGTCACAATGTGAGTATAAGATTGATATGGGTGTAGTCAAGATGTATTAGGTTCAAAAACGAATGTGCATGCCTTTCAGTGATCTGTCGATCAGTTTGAGCTTTCACTACCATCAGAAATACATTATCCACAACAACCTATCATTAAAACATATCACTTTCATAATGATGCCTTGTTATTATCATGCTATAACAATTCTACTTACCATTCTCCTATGTGAAATATTCTAGTAGCTTTTAGTCGTAAACACTGAATTCTTCCAGGTATACATTTCATACTAAGATGCTGAATAGTCCAGTCCCAATTATAATCATCATGGTAACAAAATTCCTGGAAAATAGAAACATATTAGAAACTGATTTATTATCCTCAAGGTAACAAAATTCCTGGAACATAGAAACATATTAGAAACTGATTTAGGAATTTTTAGATCTTATGTGAGCTTTGAACAACAGGAATCTGATATAATAATTTGATTCTTAATATTTCACAAATATAGTTTAAGAAAAACCTATGGTTCATACAGCTCTCAGTGTTTAACGTCCACTTCCACCCAAGGTGATATCGCAGACAAGTTGTCTTTTTTTTTCATTTTTATTATCTCAGCCCACGCTCAGGGGTCTTTCCTGTGGGAGGAAACCAGAGTACTCGGAGTAAACCCACGAGGTTGAGAAGGCGCCCCTATCTCCAAGCCACATACGCTCACACCAGGGATCGAAACCACAACCGCAAGCCAGAGGTGACCGGCTAGCTAGAGGTCGAAACGTGACACTCTAGACCACTAGCCCATCCCAACCCCCTCAGCGTTAAGTAAATCATATATTCACTACTTGTACTTTTAGAGCCCAGCATAGATTGTCCACTCAGCAGGTGGTAATCATGCTATCTTAGTGGGCAGTGTTTTTTATTCCTGAAACATATGTAATATTTTACCCTCTACTGTTGATTCTTTTAGAATTATCTGCCAGAGACCTGCAGAGACTGGACTTTAGTGATCTAAACTCTTTGAAATGTCAAAAAATTTACTAATCCATTATAAAGGAAAAATTATGCTAGTATATACTTTTGGACATCTAATTCAATATTTCATGGGTTATAGCTATTTTCCTACAGAATGGTCGATACACTAAAAACGTATTCAATTCAAATGTGTAAAAATATTCATAGTTAATAGGTTCAAGAACAAACCTTTTGACATTTTTTTATTTGATCCCACAGTTTTCTGGTAAAAACCATTCCCATGTTGTGCTTAGAAGAAATCCAAAATGATTTCTCCACCTGAAATAAAGTTTAATAATCCTAAAATAAACAGATTACACATACATGTACCAATTACTTGTACATTTACCTTTCTATAAAGCATCTAACAATCAAACTGCTTATCTCTCTGCTTAACCTGAACAGAAAATGCTCAATATGGAGTTATTGTGTTCAAAAGTCATGGCCAATCAAGTTGCTTATCTCCGCTTAATTTAAGCAGACAGTACTCATCACCCAAACTCTGTGAAGATATTCACATATTATCCAACATCTACACAGATATTGAGAAACTCGTGGTAAATCTTATTTCATTTCTTCCTTTCAATATTTTTATTGTTTATATGGCTGGATAAAACGTGCACTTCAATATTTTTAGGTTGGTACCTTGTCCCCTTCCACCTCTTAGATCTGTACATACAGGGAGAGCACCTTTAAGACGAAGCCATCCTTTCACTATGTAGCACATTTCAATGGAATTAGGGTGCCACCATTAGACAGCATAGGATGAAAAGCTCAATCTTTGAGTCATGATTAAAGACATCTATTCCTCGAAAACCAACAATAGAAGAATCTACAACTTTATCTGAAGTATTCTTTGCCCAATATAAATCCTGTGTAGATTAAATTAATTAAATTGTAATTTGAGAATTGTGGTACATGTACCAGAACTTACTTTTCCTGAGTTAAGTTGATAATTTTGAACTTTATCATAATTCCCAATGACTAACATCTGACAATCTTTACAATCACTGAAATATATAAAATATACATATGAAAATTACTTCATATCTATTATTCTCACAAATGGACTTTTGGAGAGAGAGAAAGAGAGAGAGAGAGAGAGAAATGGGGTTTAAAGTTTACTTGACAGGCAACTTAATTGGGAGAGATAGTATAAGATGATACATAACTTGAAGCTTTGAATTTTCATATTTACTCAACTGACACATTTCTTTGGATTCAGATAATTCAATTCCATAATGTTGAATCACGTATTCTCTACATGTGCTTTACAGATGCTAAAGATCCATTCATTTTGAAACATGGAGTTATTTCCCTTACTACCAGTGATACCTAATATCAAATTTCCTCCCACATTATTGTCTCACCTACTCCACAGCAAGTAAATATAATACATTTTCAAGAGTTTTTGGTTTGTGGTAATAATTCAAATGTATAAAGACCTCACTCACATTCTGTAAAACTTTTATGTGTTTGGGATCATAATAAATAAATAGCCACTTGCGTCTTGTGAACTTGGTTTTGTTTAAAAGATTTCCAAACTTAAAATAATAGAGCTTTTCAGAAATTTCAAATCAAGGATTTATTGAGTTTTGATCTGCATTATATTGTGTGACCATTAACCTACATTTTACAGAATATCGAAACAATACAGAAAATGTTTTTATTATCAGACACCTTGACGATCAGAGTAAAACAATAGTACAGACAGTTTTGAGTGCTTGTTTTATTTGAACAGTCAAAACAAATTGTGTAAAAGACAAACAAGAGACCAGACTAAGGCAAATACATTGATCAACAAATTGTAATATTATAAAAGCACGTCATATTTAAACAATACTGAACAAATATAATAAAAGAATAAACACTTGAATAAACCTTCCAGGTTTTTGATCTCAAATTATTCAATTAAATCAAATATAAATATAAATCATGTGCATATTTAAAACCTCAAAATTGAAATGAAATGAAATGGGGTTTAACGTCATATTCCTACTGGGCTAATGAAGACGAGCATACGCCATACAGTGTGCAATGAGGGTAATTTTGCCCATGCAGCGGCACTATGGTCTACTCTTATATCAAATTCCAACTGCCAAGGGATCTTTTACGTGCACACAAATTTATACACAGGACCTTGTTTTTTTCGTTCGATCCGAATGACAAGACAATAATTGTCCTTGTCAGGATCTCCGTCTTGCACCACTGACAAGGGGAAACCATGTTGGTAAATCCTGATGAACTTTCTCGGCCAATACTCTACACCTCAACATTTACCTCACACAATCAAAATTACATTTATTAAAAAAAGATCACTGGTTTCTGTTGATTACATACTGCCATCTTTGTGTGTCTTGGATAAATGAAATGAAATGAAACGGGGTTTAACGTCCTACTGTTCTACTCCTAAACTGGGCTAATGAAGACGGGCATATGCCATCCATGTGCTACGAGGGAAATTTTGCCCTGACAGCGGCGCTACGGCCTACTCTTATATCGAATTCCAACTGCCAAGGGATCTTTTACGTGCACGCCAATGTGTACACTGGACCTCGGTTTTTCGTCCCATCCGAACGACTAGACAGATGTCCTTGTCAGGCCCTCCGTCCTGCATCACATGAAAATCTGGATGTACTTTCTCGGCCAATGCTGGGATCGAACACCCGACCTCAAGGCTAGTGAGCCAACATCTTACCACTTAGCCACTGTGACCCCGTCTTGGATAAAACTAGCATTAATACTTCTGTTATCTTTTTCATACATTAAAATCTTGCACAGAATGCCGTAGTATTCAGACGCTGGACTTAACAGAGTCCACTGTACATGTAAAAGATTACTTTTTTTTTTATGAAAGTTCATCCAGATTTATACGATAAACAACAGCTTTCACCCAGATTAATATAAATATAAGATTATGTTTTTTATAAATACTTCAACTTACCGTTTTTGTATATTTTGAAGCATTTGTAGAATAGTTAAAACATCTTCTGTTACATAATAATCTTCTTCTAATAATAAAACCATTCCTTGATATTCATCTAATACTTTTATCTTCTCAAACACATGATTTAACTGAAAAATAAAATAATTTTCCATTACAAACTTTGACTGTAACTTACAAAAGGTGAGGAACTTTTAAAGTTGAGCCTGATATTTTCAACTTTGTGCCATAATGTATCAAAAATATGAATAAAAACGCAGAAAGTGTATAAATTATGGCTTATTTCTATACTCAGTTTGGTACTTTTCCTACCCTATGTATATATGAGTAATACAAATTACAAGAAACTAGTAAACGACAGTTTGAAATTTTGGCAGATTGAAAAAATAATTCTGGCAAAGGATCAATTAAGGAATGTTTTGGACAAAAATAATGTAATTTCAGGCAGAAACCAATTCTCCTAAATGCAAGCTTACAACATACAAGTAAGGGCTGGCTGTAAAGTTCTAAGTCTGAAAAGGATAGATCAATTGGGTCAAAACAAACTTTTGCCACCAACAAGTACAATCATTGAATGAGTCATGATAGACATAAGAAACCATTTACTTTGTATAGGTCTTTCACAGATAGGCTTAGAACTTTTAAGTCAGTCCTGACATGTGTGGTATGTGATGATAAATAATCATGTTTCTGCTCCAGTACATTTGATGTGGGACAGACCAATTTCTAATCATTCAACTTCTGTAGGTTTTTAAACACAAAATCCCTGTTGTTATTGTTCACTTAAAGAGTAGTCACATGAAATCTACAGGACAGTTATACTCATTCAATGTCACGTTTTGGCCAATCAGTATCCACGTAATGTCAATTGATAATGTAATGATTTAGTTGGATATACTGGTTTAGGTTACCTCATGAACAATACAACTCATTTGAATCTGTTCTTTAAATGGCATTTAGTAACTGGATAGAGTAACAACAAAACACATACTTATGGAAAACAGCTACTAGTGTATTTAAGGCGACGTTTCGTAGAGTATTCTCTCAACGTTATCAAGCATTTGAATCTATTCTATTTATATCATCTGTATTTATGTGTGTCGAGTAAGTTTTAGAAGGAAAACATATACATATCTAAACAAATATAAGAGAGAGAGAGAGAGAAATGGGGTTGAACATCCACTCGACACAAACTAGGTCATTTCGGGACTAACATATGGTTTAATTTTATTTCAATAATTCGCTTGCGTGTAGGGGTCTTTAGCATTGGGAGGAAACCGGAGGACTCGGAGAAAACCCACGAGGATGGACAGGCGACCCTAGGCTACTCCTTGTCACGTACAACCGGGGATTTGAAACCATGTCAGTTGACTCAATGACAGGCTTTATGATACAGAGCGCACGTGCTAACCATTCGGCCATCCAACCCCCCAAACAAATATAAAACAACAATTCTAATTGTATTAATATTTCAATGGAATGGGGTTAAATAATGTCTCTTCAATACAATACTTCAATCATTTTTAAATAAACATAAGGTCATTTTTATTTCTACACTCAACAACATTTTCGTGTCGGAGTATAAAAAGCCGTGCAAAAGTCCAGCTCTCTGTCAGTTATAAAGCTTAATGCCTATGATGTCTGCAATTCTTTAAGGAAAATGAATTACATGTGACATATTTCTATCTTAACACAAGCCTGTGTAAAGTTTTTCATGTTAAAAGTAAGTAAGAATCAGGCAAGTTAAAATCATTAAAAAAATCAAAATATATACATTTTCATATTAAATAATCTGCCAGAAGTTTATTGTTCCATTATATGTACACAGCTGGCAGTTATATTAACGCATTGATTTTCTGATTTGATTATACTGGTGACAATAAACTTTCGAAACTGTCTACAATTTAATCTTTTCAATCACAAACAAGCAGTTACCATGCAAAATATGTCCACATTTTGCAAGAGAAGGACAGAGAACAAGCTAAACAAGCCAACAGTGAGGCTGATGTCCCCCGCCGAAATAGGAAAATAATTAGAGGACACATATAAATTTATCACAAATTATCTTTTACAAAGTATTGAACAATGAAACAGTATATCTTTACTTATCTCTGCTTACCCTAAGCGGAAAATGCTCATCTTCGAACTCCATCAAGGCATTGACCTAATAAACACATACACCAAGTTTGAACATTCTAGCTCAATTAGGAAGAGAGTTATTGTGTCCCAAAAAGTGTGACGGACAGACAGACGGACGGACAGACAGACAGACAGACGGACAGACAGACAGACAGACAGACAGACAGACGGACAGACAGACGGACGAACCCATTTTAATAGTCCCCTGCTTTCTTCGAAAGGCGGGGGACAAAAAAAAAAAGCGATTTGTCGTACAATCGGGGGCCATAATGCAGAAAGTTAATTAGGTCTGATATGTACGAATATCAAAAGGAACCCAAATCTTTAGGACATAAACATATATTTTAAATCGGATAAAAATAGCGACCTCTAGAGTGACCACAAGTGATGGACAGGGGTGACCACAATATACATGTACATCCACGTGAAAATATGGGCATATAAAAATTGTGCCCTCTAGAGGATGCAACGGTGATATATTTAAACAGTTTTTAAAATCGGATGAAAAATTTTGGTTTCTAGTGGGTGCACAAGCCAAAACTGTGATTTTTCATATAATCAGGTGCAATAATCCAGGAATTTACCATCTCATATGCATGAATATTGATAGGAATTGAGATCTTTGGGATATAAACATATATTTTAAGTTTCATCCATTTTGAGATCTTTGGGATATAAACATATATTTTAAGTTTCATCCAGTTTAAGACATTTTGTCGGGCAGTTTCGGTCCGAAATTCAAATCCAACCATCATTAGGGTGCAATGATGATATATTATTCAAACAGTGTTTAAAATCGGACAATAATTGTGAACTCTAGAGGGTCCGCAAGCTAAACGCATGATTTTACGTACAATCAGGGGCCATAAGCCAGGAAGTTACACTCAAATATCGAAAGGAACCATGATCTTTGGGATATAAACATATATTTTAAGTTTCATCAAAACTGGATAAAAACTGTAGAAATGAAATGAAATGAAATAGAGTTTAACGTCCTACTGTTCTGCTCTTAACCTGGGCTAATGAAGACGGGCATACGCCATACAGTGTGCTATGAGGGAAATTTTGCCCGGACAGCGGCACTACGGCCTACTCTTATATCGAATTCCAACTGCCAAGGGATCTTTTACGTGCACGCCAATGTGTACACGGGACCTCGGTTTTCGCCCATCCGAACGACTAGACAGCTTTCCTTGTCAGCCCCTCCGTCCTGCATCACTGACAAGGGAGAACCACGCCGGAAAATCTGGATGAACTTTCTCGGCCCTGTGTCCTCTAGAGGGTCCATACTCCATAACCTTGATATTACATACTTTTACACTATTTTGTCAGACGGTTTCGGTCCCATTTTTTAAATATTGAAACTATGCCATCTTTAAGGTGTAACAGTGACATATTTGAATGGTTTTTAAAATCGAATAAAAATTGTGACCTCTAGAGGGTCAACAAGCTAAAACACGACTTATCGAAAATCACTGAAAATGAATAGACTTCTTCGTCTCATGACCTTAAACACTGTGTATAAAATTTAAAGTCAATCGGATATTAACTTTAGACTCTAGAGCGTCCACAACATTTTTCAAAATGATCAAGGGCCATAACTCTGGCAGTAATTATCGTAAATTGCTGAAAATCAATAGGATTCTTCGTCTCATGACCTTAAGCACTGTGTATAAATTTAAAGTCAATAGGATATAATAACTTTGGCCTCTAGAGAGTCAACAAGATTTTTTTGAAGTGATCAAGAGCCATAACTCTGGCAGTAATTATCAGAAATCGCTGAAAATCAATAGGCTTCTTCGTCTCATGACCTTAAACACTGTGTATAAATTTAAAGTCAATCGGATATTAACTTTTGCCTCTAGAGCGTCCACAAGATTCAAGATTTTTTGAAGTGATCAAGGGCCATAACTCTGGCAGTAATTATCGGAAATTGCTGAAAATCAATAGGCTTCTTCGTCTCATGACCTTAAACACTGTGTATAAATTAAAAGTCAATCGGATATTAAGTTTGGCCTCTAGAGCGTCTACAAGATTTTTTGAAGTGATCAAGGGCCATAACTCTGGCAGTAATTGTCAGAAATCGCTGAAAATCAATAGGGTTCTTCGTCTCATGACCTTAAACACTGTGCATAAATTTAAAGTCAATCGGATATTAACTTTGGCCTCTATTAACTTCGTCTCATGACCTTAAACACTGTGCATAAATTTAAAGTCAATCGGATATAGTCAATCGGATATTAACTTTGGCCTCTAGAGCGTCCACAAGATTTTTTGAAGTGATCAAGGGCCATACCTCTGGCAGTAATTATCGGAAATCGCTGAAAATCAATAGGCTTCTTCGTCTCATGGCCTTAAACACTGTATATAAATTTAAAGTCAATGGGATATTAACTTTAGTAATTATCGGAAATCGCTGAAAATCAATAGGCTTCTTCGTCTCATGGCCTTAAACACTTTGTATAAATTTATAGTCAATAGGGTATTAACTTTGGCCTCTAGAGCGTCCACAAGATTTTTTGAAGTGATCAAGGGCCATAACTCTGGCAGTAATTATCGGAAATCGCTGAAAATCAATAGGCTTCTTCGTCTCATGGCCTTAAACACTGTATATAAATTTTAAGTCAATGGGATATTAACTTTAGTAATTATCGGAAATCGCTGAAAATCAATAGGCTTCTTCGTCTCATGGCCTTAAACACTGCGTATAAATTTATAGTCAATCGGATATTAACTTTGGCCTCTAGAGCGTCCACAAGATTTTTTGAAGTGATCAAGGGCCATAACTCTGGCAGTAATTATCGGAAATCGCTGAAAATCAATAGGCTTCTTCGTCTCATGGCCTTAAACACTGTATATAAATTTAAAGTCAATGGGATATTAACTTTAGCCTCTAGAGCGTCCACAACCAATTGTGGACGCCGGACTGACGGATGGACGGAAGAACAGGGGCGATGACAATATACGACCACATTTCAATGTGGGCGTATAAAAATTACATTCGTTTTGTTTTTTAATTTGCTTTATTATGAACTATAACCTATTTTCCACTAAAAAATGTTCGGATGTAATGGCTTTGACTTGTGAACTTTTTCAGTCTATATTTTTTATTGATGATTATAACTTGTTAAATACAACACAAACGTTTATTTAGGGACTATAAATGTGAGATTTTAAGTTAAGACTTGTCATATATACTTATTGTTGCATAATTGTCAAAATATTTGGAGATATTGGGAGATATTTATTTATGGTGGGGCACCCTAAGTATGATATGGTGACATATTAAGCACTTAAAAAAGATGCAAGAAAAAACAGCAGGTGGGTACCTATTGAAGTTGGCCGTTATTACATTAAGCAGGTACCAATATATACTTTAAGTATTTGGTATGTTTGCCAAGATCATAAAAGTGTAAAAAGTTAAGAGATTATTTTCTGTGCTAATATTATTTGATTTAACAGCACATCAAAGATTATGTGTTTTAGTTTTTACTGTCAGACTCAGCGTTGATTACTTCCGTAGCACTGATATAAATTTTAGCAATTTAAAAATAACATTATAATTTCGACTGCATATTGTAGCCATTTCCCAAATGTGTATTGTACTGTGTACTTGTATTGGTTGTTTTGTCTATGACTTGTTTAGCAGTTTTCCAGCACTCTCTATATTATTAACTTACCTTCCATATCCAGTGATGTTTGGCCTGGCAATATTTTGGTTCACGATAATGACCATATTTATCGGGATGTAAGGCATTTAAACATTTTGCCTTAATGGCCCTGAAAAATGACACACAATGAATTATTTACTATTTAATGTCAAAGATATATGTAATTTTCACTGCTAAATCCACGATAAAATATACTCCGATGGATTATTTAATATTTAAGATAATTTCCTGGTTTGGACTTGACTGGATTAAACAGGGGTCCATCAGTACTACAGATGGTGTTGGCTTGTTTATATTATCAGGGGATCTACTTCCTTGCAGTATGAGGGAGCCACGGTGGCTAGGTGGGTAAGGCGCTGGCTCGCTAGCCTGGAGGTCGGGTGTTCAATCCCTGCATTGGCCGAGAAAGTTCATCCCGATTTTCCGACGTGGTTTCCCCTTGTCAGTGATGCAGGACGGAGGGCCTGACAAGGACAGTTGTCTAGTCCTTCGGATGAGACGAAAAACCGAGGTCCTGTGTACACATTGGAATGCACGTAAAAGATCCCTTGGCAGTTGGAATTCGATATAAGAGTAGGCGATAGTGCCGCTGCCCGGGCAAAATTTCCCTCATAGCACACTGTATGGCGTATGCCCATCTTCATTAGCCCAGTATAGGAGCAGAACAGTAGGACGTTAAACCCAATTTCATTTCATTTCCTTGCAGTATGGTCGAGTAGGACTCGTTATACAGTATTTTCTTAATTCCTTTGGTCTATCATCTCCAAGAAGCTTTAAGGAAGTGGAGACAGCATGATGGCATTCTACCAGTTTGACGATTGAAACCAGTGACACCATTTTGGTTAACCCAAAACATGAATATTAATTGGTTGTGTGGAATAAATATAAAACTTCTTTTTTTTTTAAAACAAGAGTAACGTTATACCTAATATTATCATAGAGGAAATTCGTTTTACACAGTGAAAGAAAAGAAATGGGGTTTAACGTCCTACTGTTCTGCTCTTATACTGGGTTAATGAAGACGGGCATACGCCATACAGTGTGCAATGAGGGAAATTTTGACCTACTCTTATATCAAATTCCAACTGCCAGGGGATCATTTACGTGCATTCCAATATATACACGGGACCTCAGTTTTTTGTATCATCCGAAAGACTAGACAGCTGTCCTTGTCAGGCCCTCTGTTCTGCACCACTGACAAGGGGAAACCACATCTGAAAATCTGGATGAACTTTCTTGGCCAATGCAGGGATCGAACACCTGACCTCTAGGCTAGCGAGCAAGCGTCTTAACCACCTAGACACCGTGGCTCCACACAGTGAAAGGCAACACATAATAAATTTATTAGTTACACTAAATCATGAAATTTCTATAAAGTAATAGAATTAAAAATATCATCTCAAACATAGTAGCCCATATACAGCAGATTGTATTGATTTATGAAAATTAATTGTTTTATTCAGTGAAAGGCAACACCTATACAATTATAATAAATCAAATAATTTCTATACAGTTTTATAGAATTAAAAATATCAGCTCAAATCAAGTAGCCTATATACAACAGATTGTAGATTTATTAAATTTCCAATACACATATTTCATATCTAAACCAGTGGCTGCCAGGCAGGATACGCCCACATTTTCGAGAGATGGATAGAAAACAAGCTAAAACGAAAGTGATTTTTCCTACAATCAAGGGCTTTAATTCAGGAAATTACAATTCGATATGCCCAAATATCGAAAAGAACCGAGATCTTTGGGTTATAAACTTACATTTCAAGTTTCAACAAAATCAGATAAAAATTGTGACCTCTACAGTATTCACAAGCCAAAAACGTGATTTTTCGTACAATCAGGGGCCATAATCCATGAAGTTACGGTCCGATAGATGCCAATATCGAAAGGAACCGAGATCTTAGGGTGATAAACCTATATTTTAAGTTTCATTGAAATCGGATAAAAAATGTGACTGTAGACTGTTCACAAACAATTGTGGACGGACGGACGGAGGGACGGACTGATGGACGGACTGACGGACAGGGGCGACGACAATATACGTCCACATGAAAATGTGGGCGTATAAAAAATGAAATGAATGATTGCTATATTAAAATACCGTTGTATTAGAATATTATGTAATCCGGTGAGATTTCCAACTAGGGTATAGGGGTGGGGGTGTGGCAATGTGCCCTCTGTTCCGAAAATGTGTCCTCTCAATGTACGTACATGCGCCATTGAACAATCCTCGTTGTTTGTTGGCTTTAGTCCTCAGTTGGACAAGAAACCAGTTAACGCTGCTGGTGATCTATTTATTGTATGGCCGGTGATTTCGGTTTCGATTTTAAAAAGTTTGCAGTTTGCAACCATTTATGATCATAATTCTGCATTTAGCCCATAATTAAAATTGTCAGGGACATTTTGGATAGCTGTATGCCCTGATACCAACTGGTTTCGTTGGACTATCATCGTGGTGAAGAATAAGTGACATAACGAAACTAGTTTGATTCACTATTCCTGCACCTTACTCATATAGATTGATTTTCTCCTCAGAATGAGGCCATTATTTTATGTCAGTAGAAAAGAAGATGAATTTTAGTTATTTTGAAACAAAAAATACGTATGTCAAATTATGTTTTTCCAAGTCTGGCAGGATGTACCTGTTGTCCTGGACCAAACAAAAAGTGTAGGATTTTGGCACAGATTTCTGGAGAAAATGACGGAGGCTCATATTTTGGGAGATTTTTTAGTCATTTCCACCAGGCCCAACATCAATAGTTGCAGTCCTTAGGGTATAAGGAATAAGTATACCAAGTTCCAAGATTATCCATTCAGAATTGTGTTGTTCGGCTATAAGGAATACATATGCCAAGTTTAAAGCTGATCCATTCAGAATTGCAGCCTGTATACGATAAACACAAAAATTGGCGCAGCTCTGCCCCTGGGGGTCGGGACATGCTTTAAATCAATAGTTGCCGTCCTTAGGCTATAAGGAATACATATGCCAAGTTCCCAGATTGGCAAAAAGGTAATGGGATTTGGGGCACATTATTTTGTTGACTAGAAGGCAAAAGGATTTTTTTCACAAGAAATATTATATTTCTTGTTCTTTTTCACATTGTCCGTCTACCTGGAACAGCCTGGCATATTGTCAAAATAATTAGAGAGATGCTGTTTTGGGTTAACCAATATGGCGTCTATGACTTCACCAAAATGACATCATGTTGCCTCCACGTCATTAAAGCTTATTGATCATCTCTCATTTCTTGAAATCTACATTTTATAAGATGGCACACCTAATTTTTGCTCCCCCTGAATAAGAGTTGTAAGCTGGACAGGTTGTGTGAAGCATGTTTGTAACTTACATATCTTTTTTCATATTTCGAGGACAATCTCTTGGATCCGTACCAGGAAATACATTAAAATATATTTGTTGCGAATCTGGGAAAAAAATTTGCATCACCTGAAAGAAAAAGAGAAAATATGGGTTGCCAGTTAACAAACCATATATCAACAGCAGCTAATTCGTCTGAGCAATCCGAATTGATCTGTAAACTCTGCTATATACAGCTCAGAGTAACAACCTTCAATCAAATACTCAAAGCTTAAAGTAGCTAAGTCTCTAACTCAGTATCATCCAAAGTCTTCGACATTGAAAACACAAATTATTTGTGAATTTAAATCGACATTGGTGTTGTGATTTTACCATAAAATTTCTAGGTCCCAAATATTAACGATTTAGCTCCTTTAAACTAATATAATTCTCCATAACAGAATTCTCATTGATTTTAAGTCAACAAATGGCGATACATAATGCAGTAAAAAAATTGAATGGAATATTATATTAGCCTATATACAGCAGTGTACCAAATTTTAATCAAATATCACACCACTAGAAGAGTGGACAGATGCTCAACGACAATCAGCTTTTTTCTTGGAGGAACTTTTATTTCAACAATGTTTATAAAAATTTAATTGATTGATTATTTCAATGTTCTAGTGACAAATGGATCACTGGGGCATTATTTATTTTCCTACATTGTTTAAAATCATATGATGATTATGAATAAAGCCTGTCTGATAGTGCTACTCTTGTAATATATATAACCAACGAAAATAGGTTACCTCAAGCATAATTTTAATTGATTGATTATTTTTTTCAATGTTCTAGTGACAAATGGATCAATGGGGCATTATTTTTTTTTCCTACATTGTTTGAAATCATATGATGATTATGAACAAAGCCTGTCTGATAGTGCTACTCTTGTAATATCTATAACCAACGAAAATAGGTTTCCTCAAGCATAATTGGGTCATCTGTTCAACCTTAAACTTAACATTTTTTTTATCTCAGTTTCATAGACTCAAGTCGAGTAATTAGTTACATACAATAGGGAAATGATCACCGAGCCTGACGTTTATATGTTATGCATTAATTTAACAAAATAGTTTTTCAAGAATATTTGAACAGATGTTTTGGTATTCATTATTTGATGTCAATTAAACTAATGGATTTTGATCACTTTTTGGTCCTACATGATATATTTAATATGTTAATGCAATACATTTAACTAATATACAATCACGTACAGCTTGAACAAACAGACCATTTTGGTGATTAATTTCACACATGAACATAGTTTGATTAAAAACTCTGCCAGATCCCACTGTAGTAAAATCAAATAATACGAAATTTGAACTATAAAAAAAGAAATGGAATAAGATTGATGTTTTAATCAGTTTACAATAATTGAAAAGACAAACAATGAATGACCACACATTGCTGATACACGATCCAAATTAACTTTAATTCAACTCATATTTAACTTGAACTAATTGTAGTATATGGGTTTAATTACTCTCTTTATCCATGATCTGTACATCATGTACATATACAAGCAGTAATCAAATACTCCAACTTCATTTTTTTTTTTTTTTTTAAAGTTCTTCGGAGGTTCAAAATTGGTAAATACACTGTCCTTCCCACTCCCATTACATGTAGTCTGTACCTTTCCTTGATGAATTCATTTAAGATTAACCTTTGAAGCTTTTACATATATAAACTCATCTAAATGTACATGTATACGCACTCTAAATCCGACTTAATTGATAATACAACTTGATGATAATATAAACTGATGATAATATAAATTGATAACATAAATTGATAATAATAACATAAATTAATAATTAATACAAATAGCTACTTGACGTTTTTTCCCCTTTTAAAAGTTTTATCATAAACAATACTGATAATATTGCAATTTGCATTGTCCTAACATTGTAATGGTCTAGATAAAACAAAGAAATTACAAAAAAAAAAAAAAAATTGTCGCAGGGAGACCTTTAGTTACTTATTCTATTAAAAGTGCTATTTGCATGAACATAGTCATATAGTACTTTAAAGGCTGTGCCCCATGACATAGAATTTCTGCAGACCATGGTTCGCCCAAGAAGATGAATGAAATGAAATGGGGTTTAACGTCCTACTGTTCTGCTCTGATTGGGCTAATGAAGACAGGTATATGGCACGTGCCTTTCACTATTACTATTATCAGTACAGATGTGCATTTTTCTTACTAAACTGAAGGATAACATACACATTTTTGCAATATTTTAGTTAAATTGGGGGCAACAACCCTTCTCGAAAAAAAGCCTAACGCTCAGCATGGTTGATCCAGGACAAGTAATCGGTTTACAGACTTAGATTTTTGATACGATGTCACAATTCCAAGATGGGGTGGTACGTGCTAAGAAGATTATTTGGTAAAGCCTGTGGACCTCCACATCAATATTCAATAGTGAAGCTTAAGGTAATAAACAAGAAATACTTACAGGACAGAAATCAACAGTTTCAACCACATCATTCAGTTCTTTAGAATAAACATCATGACTAATAATTAACAAAGCATTCTGGATATTCCGAACTTTACGTAATGATTGCAATAAAATCTTTAAATACTCTACACGATCGTGAACTTGTACGACTATCACAGTACTTTCACTGTCTAATTTAAGGCCAAATTTGGGCAAATTCTGAATATGTTGTAATTTGTTTAATCGGTGAACCTCCTCCATTATAAACGTCACATTGTTCACATCAATATTCTTGTGTATGGAGTCTTTTTTAGAACTAGTTGAAAAGCCTTCAACAGGGGGGATAACTAGTTTACGAGTTGAAAGGATTTCTATACTTTGAGGATCAATTGGTTGCGTCTCCTGCCGAAACTGAACATGAGTGTCATCAGGATAATGTCCGTAACCATGGTAAAGACGATTATTTGCTCTGCCGAGTTGATCTGGCTGAGACGTCAGTAGAATGTGTAAATTCAGCATAACAAAAACAAACATGGCTACCATTAGAACAGAGCGCAAAATGCGCCTCGGGTACAGACGCATCATGATATGTAATATTGAACCTTTTAGTTCAAGAAGGCAAATTTCATCTTGGGTTTTTCAATCTATTGTAGTTTCACTGTCAGATGTTTTCATCAATATAGATACCAGTTGTTCACAACCTAGGTAACTTTTGGTGGGCTGGTCTTCATGTAGGCTTTGACAGCCCCACCTGAAAAATACAAATTCAAAATTAACATGTAAAAAGCATACAAACATTGTAAGTTTAAGTACGCCCTAAGACTGATCAGCCTTATTAAGAGAGGTGTGGAGAATGGGAAGTGACCTAAACCAATATAAAACATATGTCAAACAAAGTTGACTTTTTTAAGGGAGGGTATGTCAATAAATTGTTTTAAAAGTAATTTTTAGACAGACCCATATTACAATTAAGTACATTATAAAGAAATTTGTTTTATGGAGCACTTTTACAATTGTCCTTGATTAGCATTCTCGAAACTCTACTAGTCTATTGTCACTATCCTTAGTATATTTAAGATATTCAAGAATACACGCATGGTCAAGTTTCCATCATAATATATTAATACTAATACCGGTAATGTAGTTTGTATACGTGTACATGTATTAGTGTTATAGGCTATTGATTTATATGTGACAGGATTTCAGTTTCAACCAAGCAGCACTAACATAAAAGATAAATCAAATAATATATTCACTAAGTTCAACACTGCATAAAGATTATTAAAATAAATTAATAAATAAAATATCTAAAAGGTTTTACCCTACACTGTATAAACAAAATTATGAAGGTGACATGATTACACACAGTTTAATAAATAAATGATAAATCACATAAAATAAACTGATATTTTATTATATATGATAGTGTTAACTACACAGTGTAAAGGGCTGCTGTTGCAATTCTGTTGGTTTTGTCCGCGTTGGAAATCAAATCAACCGAAATTAAAAATGTTTCCATCAGACATTACAATTACATATTCATAGAATACCAAGATATAAAAATTATACATTCCTCACACTTTGTCTGACATTTTGGATAAGATTATGTATTGACCTAATCCAATCAGCCAAAAGCGATATATGTGACCGTTTTGGTATCACATGCTCAAAAATGCTTTTCAGTTCATGGATATGAGAAGGGATGGCTAACCACACATGTACTATATATGACAGCATTTGATTGTGGCCTATGTTTATTCCCGTGGGGTCTTTAATTTGCAGTGGGAGGAAAGGTGACTCAAATTCAAATTAGAACCTAAAATAAAACTAGCCTTTATTGTTATGAAATGAATTAAAAGACTAAAGCTTGTTCAATTTTATGTTTTATTAAGAAGAATCAGACATTAACCAGTAACATTATCCCCAGCTAGTATAGCATTACAAACTATGTTAATATTTTCATCATTTGTTTACAGCACTCTTTTAGTTATCAAGCCTCAAGCACCTGTTTTATGGAATAATCTACCATTTAGTTTAAGATGTTGTACATCTCTATATTCTTTTAAAAAACAACTTAAAACACAGGCTTTTAACTGACTCTGTATAAAATAATTAACATGTCCATAATCTTGTTGTTTATTTATGAAAATATTGTCACTTTGTAAAAGTGCCCCTGAACATGTTATATGAAAGAGCGCACAATAAATATGCTGTAATAATTATAATAATAATAATAGTAATAATAATAATAATTGCTGTCTAAAACAATATTCTGTTCAGGGACTTACACTTAAGCTAGTTTAAATAAAAGAGTTTTAAGCCAATAGAGTGTTGCGTTCACACATATTACAGGCCAAGTCAGCTTAAGTAAGTTAACTACATTAAGAAAAACTTACTGTGCATGTTCAATACTACTTACTAGCAATTCTAAGCAAACGGTCAAAATAAGCCAGTTTTAAAAGAAAAGTCTCCTCGAAGACAGATGTCAAATTGTTTTTTTTTTAACTGGTTTCAGTAGCCCCACCTTTGTGTACAGTTGACAAAGCTGAGCAGACTTATCACTAATTCGCTTTTCAGTCTGTTTTCACACTAATTTCAGTCTGACTGATAAGTTATCAATCTTCATTACGTCATTGGAATAGTAACCTATGGGAGAAGTATTTTGAAAGTCATGCTTTCAGTATCTGCCCAACTGCTTTCAGTACATGCAAATGTATTTCGCCCTAAAACCTCTCTCAACATCTGTAATTCCCCTTGAATTCTTGGGAAATGAACTGAACACAAACCAAGTCCCATTGGAATAACATGGTAGATCTATATTTAATTATTTTTCTTGAACGCAAGGATCTTAGCAGTTAGTGCCACACCACTACTCTCTTTCCTTTAAGTGCGGGTTCGAACCCACAACATTTGCATCAATTGCTGTACATAGCTTAAGCCACTCAGCAACTGAATGCACCAGTTATGGAATATATCTTTGATTTTACCAATACAATGTATAGGTGTATGTGTAGTTTCATCTTATCTTATTTTAATATTTGTACATACATGTAAAGAAAAGATAAACATTTAGTTCATTGTAGATAAAACAACATTTTTATAATACTTATATGAATATTTATATCACTACTGAAACGAATTAGTAGAGAAAATATGCACACAGACGAAAGACAATTTTGCTTGAACTCATAAACTCTTGATAAATTTGTCAAATTCAGTTTTACCGCTACATTCACTTCCCATCCCATGCTCTAAGTTATCTCTTCTAATAATAAACATAAGAGATAACACTTTCTTTTTGTTCAACAATTTGAATGATTTTTTTTTAGTTTTTAATATTAGGAAGTGAATATATAAATACAATTTTTAATAAATGAATACTGAGTGTCTGATTTGTGGTTTCAGAACATGTACAAGCAAACTTGTAGCACTCCATGTGGTACAGACAGTAGGATGATTGGTGGTCAACTTGTTATCTGATCGGTTATTAAATGTCAATACAATAATTTCCTACATTATTAGGAGAACACTTCATATATCCTGATGGAATAAAATATTCAGGCTATCTTCAGTCACATCGGCCATAACAGTGGTCCTGTAATATCCAAGTCAACAAACTACTATCATCAGCCAACTGGCAAACACTGTAGGCTCTATTAAACAACACAACAAAGGTGTGAATACCTAAAGCATGAGATCAGAGTTTGAACATGCAATGACAGGGAGTAACAAACACTAGTCTGTTGTAGTTGTACAATGTTGATGTTCTCACTTCCTTCATAATCACAGTCAACTACTTCTAAATGTTCAAATATATATCAGTTAAACATGCATTATGCAAGAGCTAAATCTGATTATTGCAAGTCTTAATTTAGGCTTCAGATGTTATAGAAATTATAAATTAGATCTTTATTTAAACAACAAGACCAAAATCAACTCTGTAGACCCACGGATGGCTCGGCTACAACTCGGATTTAAATAGGATTTCACTAATTGATTAAATCAAATAAGGGGTAACCTGATGAAAATACGTCAGTTAGATCGAGGCTAAATGATAGAGTGTACCTAGCGAGGCCGCTGTAAAGCGTTTCCGTATGCCATTGAAAACTTTACTTGATAATCGAGATATGTAGGTGGAGTTAACGCCTGTCAATCAAACGATCGGCGAAGGTGAAGACACGTTTCGCTACCATTTCTAGGCAAATATTACAACAATGATAGTTATGTTCAGAATAAAGTAATTTGACTGAATTTTTCAATATATTCTTCTTTCATCATCTACTTTTGAACTGTTATAGCAAGAATGGCCAACTCTCTATAAAAATCTCCCATAATGTATCTTTAATCTACACTGATGCAGAAACAAGAAGACATAAAATTGCACTAGTGTACTAAAAGTATAGGATATAACAACACTATAATACGAATGGCGCTTTAATGTCTTATTAACTAATATACTTCAGTTATAAAGTAATATATAAGATTATTTATTGCTATGGTCATGTATTCAATGGAAAGAGACACAAATCTAGAAATAAGGCACTTGGTGCCTGTCATTTTGTCAAGTGAAAATCAGTCTATTATATGTATCAGTGACAGTATTTTATTATTTATTATTATTGGTCAGGTACAACTAAAGCGCCCATAAGTTTTTTTCTGGAAGCAATAGGCTTCCAATCCTATGAAAATAAGAATTAAAGGGCCATAACTCTGACAACAATTATCGCAAACTTAGTCTTGTGAACATTCATAAGGAATTGAGGACGAAGTATTGGGGCCCGCAGGGTTCAATTTAAGCGGTATCGCAAAAGGCGATTCAAATCGCGGTAAAAGCGATAGAATTATTTTATTCATTAGCCAAAAATTGCTTTCAAACTTGTGAAGTGCGATTCATTATATATTTTGGATGAAAATATTTCATTTGGATAAAAGTATCACGACTAATTTCATTAATAAATCGGTAAATCGGAGAAAACAATACCGTAGACTGGATAACCTACTCTAAATGACGTCAGGCAATAAATGCAGCGGTAGTGTATGTTTAGCTTGTGGATTAGAGCCGAAACTATGCAATATTTTCTCAATAATGGAATTTAACGGTATAATAATTAATGTTTTGGAATTTGAGAAATACGGCAATAAATCAAAGTAATGATGAGCGATTTACATAGGCGGTAGGCCGAGGATTGTATCTGATTATAAGAGTTGATTTTAAGCTGTCGCTTTGTTTGGGTTTAAGATAACAATAAGAGGTCGCATGATCAACGTTTAATTTGGCTAGAGCAATCTTAGACATTAAAGAAAAGCTTACTCATTTTAACGCTCAACGCCATCATTAGGGATGCCCGTCTATTTTTAGTAACACTACGTCAAAACATGTCTGCCCACACTACCTGTCTCTATATGCAAGTCAGAAAAGAGTGAAGTAGTGCCCAGCTCCAGGAAATATATTTGGAGCAAATTGGCCAGAGCACTGTGCCGACAGGGAAACGCCATAAAACAACATTCATTCATTCAATTAATATAAAACTAACTAAGACACGTTATTTAATTGTTAATGTTAATTGTTTATTTGTTAAGTGTTACATGTACATGTAAATGAATAATAAAACAAGACTAAAGATTATAATATTGTTTATTTATCAGAATTGCAAATTTTTGTGATGTATGGTTTACTGCTCCTCAAATCTGAGCAAATGCTATTCAAATTTTGAATTGATTAGCCAAAATGTAAATGTGTCACAAAAATTTGCTACTCATTTGTTTTAGACTAAATTGAACCCTGGGAGGGGGAACTACAACATATGACCACATTTCAACCTGGGCGTATCAAAACAAGCCAACAGTGAGGCTGATGTCCCCCGCCGAAATAGGAAAATAATTAGAGGACACATATAAAAATCAAATTCCGTATCGCTCTGCTTACCCTGAGCAGAAAATGCTCATTATCAAACTTAGTCAAGGTATTACTGTAATGAAACTATACACCAAGTTTCATCAATCTCACTTAATTAGAACTAAAGTTATCATGTCCCAAAGCATCAACCAATCAAATTGCTTATCTCTGCTTACCCTAAGCGGAAAATGCTCATCTTCGAACTCCATCAAGGCATTGACCTAATCAACACATACACCAAGTTTGAACATTCTAGCTCAATTAGGAAGAGAGTTATCGTGCCCCAAAGTATCAACCAATCAAATTGCTTATCTCTGCTTACCCTAAGCGGAAAATGCTCATCTTCGAACTCCATCAAGGCATTGACCTAATAAACACATACACCAAGTTTGAACATTCTAGCTCAATTAGGAAGAGAGTTATTGTGTCCCAAAAAGTGTGACGGACAGACAGACGGACGAACAGACAGACGGACAGACAGACAGACAGACGGACGAACCCATTTTAATAGTCCCCTGCTTTCTTCGAAAGGCGGGGGACAAAAAGAAACAATGAAAAATCATCACTGATCCCTACATTCAATATACTGTATACTAGTGTAGTATTAAATCTACAAAAAATGAAAATGTATACAAATGTAGTTATTGCTCATAAAAATAAAAACTGAATGAAATGAAAGATGCGTACTTTGAGTTAAACCTCATCTAATAAAAAGCAGCATACATACAGGCCTAAAAATGTCAGGCAGCTTCAGTCTGATTTTCACAATATTCAAACTAAACCATCATTACGGTGTAACGGTGATATCTGAACGTTTTTTAATATCGGATAAAAATTTTGACCTCTAGACGGTCCACAAGCTAAAAATGTGATCTTTCG
Organism: Patella vulgata; assembly: GCF_932274485.2. Classification (NCBI taxonomy): domain Eukaryota; kingdom Metazoa; phylum Mollusca; class Gastropoda; family Patellidae; genus Patella; species Patella vulgata. The sequence goes on from NC_065881.2 coordinate 22,312,371, forward strand.
TACAATCAGGGGCCATAATCCAGGACGTTACGGTCTGATGTGCGCGAATATCGAGGGGAAACAAGATCGTTGGGGTTTGTCAGGCAGTTTCGTTCTGATTTTCACAGAATTCAACTGTCATTAGGGTGTAACAATGACATGCGTGAATATCGAAAGGAATCAACATCTTTGCAGTAAGTTTCATTAAAATTGGATCAAAATTGTGACCTCTAGTGGGTCCACAACCATGATATTACATACTTTAAAGGAGTTAAATCACTAATATTTGTGACCTAGAAATTAACCCAAATTGGTCGAAAAGCATATAATAATGTAATCTGATTGTATATAATTTCAAATCAGTTATGTCCAGCGAAATACAGCACATGTCTCAACCTTATAGCAGTTTCTAGCGTCTGGTTATTCCAGTGTATTAAGCAGGCTCTCCTGTTGAATATGTCTAGCCTCGTTCTTTCTGGTCACTTGTTGCAAATGACGCTAAAATGTTTATTTTGTCTTAAATATTGGATATCAGAAGCCTGCCTTTTCCTGGTAAGATTACAACATCAATGTTGATTTGAATTGACAAAAAATTCGTATTTTCAACGTGTAAGATTTTGGATGATATTGAGTTAGAGACTTAGCTACTTTAACATTATTTGCGCAGCACAAGAAGAGGCCATTTTGTGTGGCAGTTTCGGTTCAATTTTCACGCAATTCGACTCAAGCATCATTACGGTGTAACGGTGATGTATTAATTAAAACGTTTTTTAAAATTCAATACAAATTGTGGTCCACAAGCTAAAAATGCGATTTTCCGAATATTCTGGGGCCATAATCCAAGAAGTTACGTTCGAAAGGAACCAAGATCTTTGTGATATAAACATAAATTTAATGTTTCATCAAAAACAGCTGAAAATTGTGACTTCTAGAGGGTCCACAACATTGACATATACACCATATTTTTTAACACTATGGTTAAAGTTTCATCAAAATTGGATGAAAATTATGACATCTAGTGTATCCACAAGCTAAAAACGTGATTTTTCATAAAATCAGCCTAGGGGACATAATCCCTGAAGTTACAGTCCGATACATGCCGATATCGAAAGGAACCAAAATCTTTGGGATACATACCTATATTTTTGTCCAGCAGTTTTGGTCCGAGTTTCATGTCAATATCGGATAAAAATGTGACCTGTGTAAAGATAGATTGCCAGGCAACGAAACATATGCACACAGCGTATGGGGAGTCAACAAGGGTTGGACATTGCATATTTTTTTCTTTTGTCAGAAATGAAAATATTTACAATACACTAAAATCTGATTACAAGAGTAACAACCCATTTGGCTTCTAGTTCTGCCCTATTCTAACCTTTAACACACAAAACATTGAATTTCCATAATAATTGGAAATCGTTGAAAATTGACATGACCTTAAACACTGTGTATAAATTTAAAGTCAATCAGTTATTAGCTTTAGAATCTAGAGCTTCTACAAGATTTTTCAAAGAGTTCAAGGGATATAACTTTGGCAGTAATTATCGGAAAGGGTTGAAAATAAATATGATTCTTTGTCTCATGACCTTAGACACTGTGTATAAATCTAAAGTCATTTATCTATTAACTTCAGTCTCTATAGCGCTGGTTGTGGACGCGGGCCGGCAGTACACGATGACAATGTACAACCACATTTCAATGTGGGCGTATAAAAAGTCACATCTGTACTGACAAATGCTGAATTTGTGCCAGACATTGAGACGGGTGCCGTTGTTTTAGGCTTCAGAATAATAAAACATATAGGTAAATGCATATGGATTGAATTTACAGGTTGAATTTGTGAACTTTAGGACAGTAACTTTTATGATGAATCACTTCCATATTTCATCATGAACTGTCTTATTAATATTTGGGGAGTTAACCTACTTGAAAATTACAGTTTATAGTGTCATAAATAGGGAGTGCTGTAAATTGGTCTGGGTACCTATTTACGGCAAATATACAAATTTAAAGACCGTAGAATTGTAAAATGAATAGACCTACACAACTTCTAAATATAAATAAACAAAAAACCAATACTTCTTTCTTTAAACTAATTTGGGATGATAGGGTCTACTACGGCACACAAAAATAAACTATGTCGTGGCAGACATGGTTTGCGTCGGCTTTTAACATGGCATTGCAGTTTGCCGTGGTAAATTTCTAACGCCGAGTCTGTGTACAGAAAATGACGAAGGGGCTTAAACACGACTGGGTGGCTATCTTCGATTTTTTCTTTGTGCTAGGCGGCAAAAAATAGTGCCGGTTGCAAGCGCCCGGTGTGGCTACATCCCTGATAAACCTAAAAACATCTATTATAAACTGTCATATCATAAACCTAAATATATCTATTACAATTTAGACCATAAACTATAATTTACTTAGGTTGCATCAAAATGCTCAATTTCTCTTATAGGAAAAGCTAACAAAAACACTGAGAACATATACAGTTGGATTTTTATCAGGCTCTAGTTACCGTACTTCACTTCTGATTACTAGTGCATAAAAGGGGCTCTTGTCTTTACAAATGATGTCCTCCACTAAAAACATTTTATTCAACCTTCAGGTACTCTAAATACATTCACTGTAGCACAATCAAATTCTTTGAATAGCAACAGCAATCTTCAATTGAAATTATTGAATAGATTGAATATATTCGTTTTCTCCAATCAATTCATACAATTTTAATGCATGTTACTCATGTTAGGAATTAGAATTGCTTGTATCTCAGTTTTATTTTCAAATGATATCGGTTTTCTAAAAGGAAATAATAGGATTCCCGATTATAGTGTTCTTAATTGAATTAAAGAAAAAGAATTCTAAAGAATTTTACTAAAACTTGTTCCTACTTGTGTATATATTATGGGAACGAGAAAAAGAAATTATTTACTTTCAGCTTTTCTCAATATGCTCACATACAATAACCTCTATTTGCTTAAAGGAATTGTCATCTGAAATAAAGTCCTTTCTCTAAAATTTTCTTATTTGGCAAATAAAAATCAAATTCTTTGAATAACCATCTTTAAAATAAAAGTCAGTTTTTCTTTACATGATATTTATTTTTTCTGTTTTAATGCAGAACTTTCACCAACAATCGAGTAAACAGGCATCACAATTGTCTAAAAATATGATTTCTCCGATCAATATTGAATCGATTAATAAAATGGACTAAGTGCAATTCCTCTCAAAATTAATTTATTTGAAAATTAAATTCAAAGACAGGAATCTAAATATCTGATACCTGGTACAATCATGTCCACATGAATTAATAACTTCCAGAAAATCATTACTATATAACTATCTCAACATTGAATTTTATTTCCCTGTTCTTTTAGTACTTGATATACCAGTACATAAAGATAAAGGTTTTTAATTGTGCTTCAATCAGGTATTTTAATTAAAATTAAATACATGTATTAGTATCGATCACCATTTAATATTATATATATATAGGCCTACATGTTTTATTTGTTATTTAATTCTAATAAACTATTTTTTTTTTAAGTTATTCTATTTACCCCACTTTCCACTTGTTTCCTGTTTACTTTTGCCATTTTTAAGGTGTCATTCGTACCTAAATTCGAGAGTAAGGTATTCCTCATGACTACTTCAAAACTGCTAAAATATTGCACAACTCACAAATATAATGTTTTAATACAAATTGTGCATAGAATTAATTTGAACATTCGTCCCAATCTGTTTGTGTGGTCAACAAATCTGAAAAAACTATTTTGATCTTATTATGCCTTTTTGGTTATATGTATACGACAAGGATCATGAATAATTTTAAGCCATGCGATATTCTATAGTATGGTAAATTTATGTCTCAAATTCTAACTTCCATTCAAAAAACAATAGTCCCAATCAATAAATCAATCAGCAACTGATATTATATTTATAAATGTAAGATAAAAAAGTTTTATGTTTCAAATTTGGACATTTCAATAATTGATCATATAACACACGACACTTGCACTTCTCATTTTTTATATTTTATTTGGTATTATTCTACATGTAGTTTAAAATAATTACTGGTATTCAAGCCTCAAAATAACCATTCATTTCCGTCATGCATTTTGGGATCAATATCTAATTTTTCACTGAATTAAAAGAAGGTCCAATATTTAAATGTGGGGATGGGATTGGATTCAAAATCCTTCAAATGAAAAATGAGTGGTTATAAAATATTAGGTACTGGTATATATAAGTGTTCTGATGAAATATGAAGATCTTGTGTTACATCTAACACTAGTTAAGATGAAACATATAAAGTTACAGTCAAGATATAACTGATACTGAGTGTAATCCTGTGTGGACATACCAAAACTGAAATTAAAATAAGTACATAAACTGACCTCTTATAAATCTTTAATTGTATAGAACTAGTAACATCACTTATTAAATATAACATACCAGATGAACCCAATTCAATAATTTATTTTGACCTAAATAGAATTACATAAAATAATAGTATGGTTAATAATGAATAACATCTACCTACCAGTATATTTCACTGATGTAAAGACAACAAATTTTAGCTAGGTGAAGCAGATAACCGAAGTACAATAACCAATGAAGACCTAAATGCACACTATTCCAAAGTTTTGCAATGACATGACTTAAAACTTGACAACTATAATGGGGCAGTGACACTTGTCAATCACACTACTAATAATAGGTAAAAAATATATTGAAATGATTATTATAAATAACATAATTAGACCACATATATGCTGATAATAAATTATTTCAAAATTTGAGGCCAGTCTGCTGAACTATCCATCAACATTTATGACTCACATAAAAATTCCCAACACTGTTCAGTTTCAAAGACATCACATCCACAGACCACAGATGAGTTCAGTGATGAAGCCATAGACACAGACATTGCAAACAATAAACAAATAAGTACTGTCAAGTGCCGAGTAGGCCTGAGTGGATGCATGGGAATTAAAACATGATGTTAAAATGTGAGGTCAAAAAGAAAAACAAAAGTGTCAACACCACTTTAATATAACTCTCTAACATGTTCCTGTGAACATATCCTTACAGAAATACTTACATATACTGTACATGAGCACAATGAAGTCGAAAAGCTTATTATCCTATGTGACATTTGTTCTAAGGTTTAATTAGAGTTGAGAAATATAAACATCTAGTTGGTCTAAGCATACTATCATGCCCTGATGTAAACTATACACCAAGTAAATGTAACATAATATGATTAAAGAAGATATGAAGAGGTTGACTTACTATTTGATATCTTAATTACTAGGTAGTAATGAATGTAACCACAATTACTAGTCCCTCCAAGGTGATTATGCTTACTCTTATTCTGTGGCAACATACAGCTAATATTTATAATGTATAAATTGATTTTTTTTATATACTGTAAGCAGACATTGAAGTAAATTGTATTAAGTAAATAATAAACTAGGTAGAATATAGTTAGAAATGCCGAGAAGTATTTAGATTGGATTAACAATAGCTAAAGTCAGAACAAGGTCCGTTGACTTTGCCGTATGACTACGACGAGTGCTATTAATAGTATTATTTTCTAGCAGTCGACATCGTAGGACGACTGTTACATTCTAAGATTTTCAAACATCAAATACAAAATGACAACGGGCAAGTTTTGTTATAAAGAGGAATATAATCAGACACAACTCTATGTAATGGGGACATCTCCGAATAGCCGTACCGTTAAATTCGAACCGTTTAACCGTCCAGTTCTAACCGTTTACGGCTATCTGACTAGTCGTAGGAGCACTACTAGATACAACCGCACAACTAAGCATTTAATAAATTAAATGTAGACCAAATTCAGACACAAATCTCCTACCGTATAAACTTTATCTTTTATATTTATTGCATAGCTCTAATGGTTATTATCTAACTAATCCTTTCTACATGTACAATGTACACCCTTATCTATAATCTTTATAAATTTAGCATTATCTATCATTTTAATCATCTATTTCATGTAATTTAAGTCACTTGAGGCAACATTTTGATAATCTTTTATTGTGTAACTTATGGAACTTTAAAACTATTGGAGATTAGGAGATTATATTAGTGTCTTAAAAACCATCTGATAATAATTACGACTAAAATTGTACAGTATTATAAGAATTATAACTTTAGTACCGGCATTCATTTTATCATGAACTACACACATTGTGTTGTTCATTCCATTTTCGTTGTTTTAATGTTGTTGCTAAAATAAATCATATCCTCATTTTAAGGAAGTAACCATGTAGTTGACAACAGATTTTAGTAGAATTGGCAGGGATCGAATTTGACGGACGCAAACACGCAAAATGCGTGTTGATTTTGTAGACTGCATGTTACAAAATATGTAACACGAAAAAAAATGCGTGCAACATTTTTTCGATATTTGTTACTGAATAACATGATTGTAAAATAAAAACAATACACACATATCATAATTGACCTTTTTTAGTGTTCGACCATCTGCCCTTTCATTATTGTTGTTATATTCCATCAAACAAATTCCGACATTGGTGAAAAATGTACGTTTTATTGGCGAATGGCTTTCACGCGGCACAGTTTTTAATCTTTCTGGATGATAATTAACATAAATATTGAAAAAATGTTTTGCTTTTGATGTTATTTACGATATTTTATTGCTTAATAATGAATAAATACTGTTATAAACTCTTGAGTATTCATTCCACAAGTTTGCAAATGGCACAATACTAGATCTTTGTACGATCTGAGAAATATCTTTCTCTAGGGTTAGGGTTCGGGTTAGGTTTATAAATTACATGTCAAACGTACAAATTGAAGCTGTAACAACGGTGGATTGTGGCAAAAACTATTCTGAAGGGTTAGGGTTAGAAATCTGGGTATAAACATGGAAAGATATTTTCCAGATCGGTCAAGATCCAGTATCGTGCTTGCAAATGCCGATAAGGAGCTTTGTTTACGTCATGTGACTTCTCGCTCACTTTTCCACCCGTTAGCATTATCCCTGTTTCTGTTCAATTTCTATACATCTTGACAAATTGTTTATACCAATACTTTGATTTTCCAAAGGAATCATTGATTTTCAGATTGAAATAGATTTTAATAATGCAGAAAAATAAATAATGCCAACATTGCCAACTATATTTGGAGAGTTCCGGTACACTGATTATCATTCAGGGTCGGACGTGTATGCATATAGGTCCGTGATCCGAAAAATCGCTATTTGACTAAATCAATGGACACTTTTTGACATAGTACTTATGTTTTATAGTTTAATTTACTATCCTTGTATTATATAATGCCCCTTGAATTTCTTCAGAATCCTAGTTTTGCTTGTACATTTGAAATCAACAAGCAAAATTTTGCTTGTATTTTCAAATAAAGTTCTATCCCTGAGAATTGGTGTCATTTTTGATTGTCAATATTATTCATGGAATCCCAAATTAATAATATCTGTAAAAATGGTTATTTTAATATATATGTAATATCAGTAAAATTAAGAAATATCTGTCTATTGATGCTACCAAAACCTTAATTAATTTTCTTTTTACATCTCATATAGATTGTTTTAACTTGTTACTCTATGGGTTAAACATCTTGATAAGCTCAAAAAACCTAAAACTCCACTGCTAGACTAATATCAGGCACTTCCTATTGTGACCACATTACACCTGTCCTCAATAAATTACATTGGTTACCAGTATACAGAAATAGAATAGAATATGAGATTTTGCTTTTAACTTTTTAATGTATACATAATATATGTCCTTCTTATTTGTCAAATATTTTACAATTTTATAAACCTAGTTGTTATTTACTTTCTGTTTCTGATGAATATCTTCTTGTTCAGAAAAAAGCTTATTTGGAATCTCACAGTGAAAAAGCTTTTTCAGTCACCTCTCCCAAACTCGGAAATAAACTTCCATACACTATGTGTACATTGTAGTTTTCAGTCCCTATCCCATTTTAAACATTTGCTTAAGAGACTCATCTTTTCAAAAGCACTTTTAGCTAATCAGAAAACTTTGGAGATCGCTACTATTATCTATTTATTATTATTATTACAACATATTTATAGTGCAACCTTGCATATAACATGTCCAGGGGCACTTTACAAAGTGACAATATAATCATAAATAAACAACAAGATTATGGACATGTTAACGATTATATTCAGTTAAAAGCCTGATTAAATAAATGTGTTTTAAGTTGTTTTTTTAAAAGAATACAGAGATGTACAACATCTTAAACTAAATGGTAGATTATACCATAAAACAGGTGCTTGATAACTAAAAGAGCGCTGACCATATAGTTGAACAGTTTTGGGCTTTAAAAGTAGTTTATCTGATGTACTAATGTTCGGCCAGGTGTATAATGTTCTAAAAGATCTGAGAGGTAAACAGGAGCTAAATTATTTAAACATTTAAAAGTAAGTAATAAAATCTTAAAATCAATACGATATATTAACAGGTAACCAGTGTAAATTATATAAAACAGGAGTTATGTGATCGCATTTCTTAGTTAAAGTAACAAGTCTAGCTGCAGTATTCTGTACTTTTTGTAATTTCTCTCTAAGCTTTAAAGGTAAACCAACTAAAAGTGAATTAAAGTTATCTAATCGAGAAGTGACCAAAGAATTAAAAAGTGACTTAGTGGCCTCTAGAGTTACAAATTTTACCTATATTTCTGATATTTTAATAGCACAATTTACAAATATTATTTACCTGAGATCCCATAAGCATAAAATTTTTAAAGATTGTGCCAATATTACGAGCAGAATAAGATGGAAATATATCACAATTACCAATTACAACAGAGGGGTTATCATGTGCAAATTTACATAATTGATGCCTTGAGCCTAATAACAAATATTCGGTTTTATCATCATTCAAACTTAGTCATGGTAATGGTATTATGAATCTATGCCCGGAGTTTCATCACTCTCACTTAATTATAACTAAAGTTATCGTGCCCCAAAGCATCAACCAATCAGTTTGCTTATCTCTGCTTACCGTAAGCAGAAAATGTTTATCAACGATCTCCATCAAGGCATTGACCTATTGAACACCTACACCAAGTTTAAACATTCTACCTCAATTAGAAGGAGAGTTATTGTGTTCCAAAGTCTCGACCAATCATATTGCTTATCGCTCTGCTTACCCTGAGCAGAAAATGCTCTTTATCGAACTTAGTCAAGGTATTAATGTTATAAAATTACACACCAAATTTCATCACTCTCACTGACTTATTAGAACTAATGTTATTGTGTCCCAAAGCATCAAGCAATCAAATTGCTTATCCCTGCTACCCTAAGTAGAAAATGCTCATCCTCGAACTCCATCAAGGCACTGACCTAATAAACACCTACACCAAGTTGAACGTTCTAGCTCAATTAGAAGGAGAGTCTCTCAGCCAATCAAATAGTTTATCGCTCTGCTTACCCCGAGCAGAAAATGCTCATTATTGAACTTAGTCAAGGTATTGATGTAATTAAACTATACACCATTTTCATCACTCTCACTTAATTAGAACTTAAGTTATCGTGTCCTGAAGCATCAACCAATCAAATTGCTTATCTCTGCTTACCCTAAGCAGAAAAAGCTCAGTCTTCGACCTCCATCAAGGCATTGACCTAATAAATACCTACACCAAGTTTGAACATTCTAACTCAATTAGAAGAAGAGTTATGCCTATGGTGTCCCAAAAAGTGTGACAAACAGACGGACGGACAGACAGATTCTCTGGTTCCAACACCAGAGTGGTCTGAGAAGAAACTCAGAATTTTTAAGCCCAGTTCCCACTTGTCAGGCTGACAACTTAAGTATTGCATAAAATTTCAAATAGGATGGAAAACTGAAGACCAACCATCTTTAATTTCAACTTCTGGAGTGCCAATGTTCAAATGTATTGGATGAAATGTGATTGATGATTTTTCATCTAAACTTGATTAGGCAATAAAACATTTGTTCCTGAACTTTTTTTCATTTGACTTTTTCATTAGAGATATTTCACATATTATTTTGGCTGTCATTCTACAATAAAAGGCTGATTTAAAGACATGATTGGTATAATATATAGCCCTAACGTGTAGAATATTTGCTAAAAAAAATATGATCACTTATCTTTTTCTAGTCATTTATATAATTATTAATTAGGTGTAGTTCATGAATTAAATATCCTAAAATACTATCCAACATAATACATTTAAGTAAATACCTTGTCATAAACCTGCCAATAACAATTTTCCACTGATATACAATATTTACACCTGTCAAAAAGTCCTTTAATGTATACTGTACATATATAATACACAACCTCACACTAAATGTAAATATAATGATCATATATATACCACCCGGTTATTTAAACTTCAAACTTTAACAATGATTGAAGCTATATAAAGAAAATCAATTGATGTCGTCAATATGACTAGGAGTAAAACTAGTGGTCGTCAGATGGTATATTGATTTGGTGACCATGATTGGAGGCAACATTTCCTGTAGACTAATTACACGCAGCCAAGTTACAAACCCCATGTATATCCTATAATAAAACTGTAGACAACACATGGTTCAAGCTTCTAGGTTTATTCTTTATTCACCCAGTTTATTGTGGGCAATCTTTTGAAGATCAATTCTCACGAACAACAATTATGCCAAGATTTCAAGTGACCAATACCACGTCAAAATATGGGTATGCTAAAGAACAACAAACAGTAATAAAAGGTGTTCTAAAAAGAGTAAGCATACCTTGCCTTAACACCTTTCTTTACTTAAAAGATCAGGTATGGCACTGGACTCTTAGCTTAATTGTCTTGGATTTGAATCGCGGCATTTGCTGAGAAGAAAGTTGTGGTTTTTAAAGTCTTGTTCGCACTTGTTAGTGGTTGCATCTGTAGAACCGTCAAGCAATATATTGCCTCGCTGCTCAGACGGGCTGAAATAACAGTTAAACAGGCATTATGTGAGGGCTAAATCAGCAGGTCTTTCTTTCAGCCTTAAATGTTATACAAACTATTAGACATTTATTAACATGTCTATAATCAACTCTCGATGCCATCGGATGGCTCTGATTTTAAGTAGATTATAACAGTTAAACCATGTAATGATTAAATCTTAAAATGGAGAAGTGAAACAAAGACTCGAATGACCAGTACAATGGTTACAATCAATGCACACATCTTGTCAAAACTACAACCATTGATAACTTCACTCAAAATAAAGTATAATCTTTGAGAGAAATAAAGTAATTTGAATGAAATTTTCAATATATTTATTTTGCATTTGGAATATTATAGTGTGAATGGCTGGCTCTTTATCTACAAATGTTACACAATACCCCTTTAACAGTTAAGGTAACCTACTGTGTTAAAAACATGAATGTTAAGACTCTAAAATTGCTACAAATATTCTTTATTTTAGTGACAGTTCTCTACTTACAATTTATATAATGTGGACTTCAATAACAAAACTGGATCTTAAACCTACTGAAGCTAATAATTTCATTTATATTCTAAATTACAACTATAACATGTATACAAACAATAAAGAATATTTAATTATAAACCGGAAATCACTAAGACACGTAAACAAAAGATTAACCAATTATAAACAGATTAACATGTCAAGCTACTTGACTAATCAATGTCCATTGAAAGGTAATTAAATACAGCCTTGACTTTTAAATAACAATATTAAATTTTAATATTGATATAGGTCATTGCTGTATATAATTTAAATAAGTTTATAGAGAATAACGAGGTCTTTTGAATGTGAATCAGATTTGTGGTATGTGCATTTCTTGAAGACAAATACAATATTTCATCATGCTTTGTTTGACAAGTTTGTAACGATAATAACCTATATTATTATTGATTCCTTAATCATTATTAAACACCGCCCTGATCCACATCGAGCCAGCTATAATTACCTTGCCTTTGTATATATTACCAAAAATACGAACATTATGTAATCTCAGGTTGTTGTTGAGTTGTATGTTACTTCATAATGTCAAGGAAGTATTTGTCTGCTCAATGGTCCAATACTTGTATCGGAAAAGAGGTGATAAAATGGCTTGGCTGTGCATTATCATACAAATAAGATAAAAATATTTTATTAGCCTTTATGGTTGATAAAATAAAGCAGGTCTAGTGCAAATAATACATGCACTGCCATAGTATTAATATTCAGCTGCCTGAAAAGATCTTCTGGGTAGCAAAAAGGATGTAGCATGAATTGTCAATGTGTCATACAAATGGTGTGAAAAAGCAGTTAACCCAAAAGTTTGTGTATGACCAGATAAAATACAAATATAAACATTTCTTTTTTATCAAGGAATTTGATTATATTCTAATAACTAATTCAAGAGAAATTATGTTTTTGAATGCATCAGCATTTGATCCTGATTCTACTAGTGTCCTGTATCATTTATTACCTAATTTCTTGATCCACATGAATTGTTTAATTATGAACAGATCCAATTGCTAATTTGCATATTCCTTTTGGGTGTCTGAATAACAGCAGCATTCAAAAGATTTGGTGTAATATTCTGTATCAAGGGGTTTTCATAGATAGATTGAAATCCTCTTAAAGGACAATATTGGTGTCAGCCATTATCACTAATGTGATAGAACTGGTTAACAACATTTTAAATATAATTTTAACACACAGATCATTTTTACGGTAGATACGCAACAGAGATTTGGAGAAACTTTGGACAACTTTTGGTCTTCAAAGGAATTATCAGTGAGCAGAAATTTGACTGTATCTGTTATTGCTCAATACTTCAGTCTGTTATATAGCAGGATAACTCTTGTTTTCCATTTTTTGTGTCACATTTGTTTCTTCAAATTTTAGTATGCATCTATTGTAGCAAAGATCTCTGGGTTAAAATTATATTTGTAATGTGTTTAACCAGTTCTTTCACATATGTGATAATGGCTGACACCAATATTGTCCTTTAAGACCCATGGGCCATTCAGAAGCTTATATTGAAACAAGTTGGGGTTTTTTTTGTTTTTTTTTAAAAAAACCACTAGGGATTTTAAGAGAGGGTAGTGTAGCGTTCACATGTAAATAAGCCAAACTAGTTTAATTATTTTGACCAAGTCGGTTAAAGGTTAGTAGAGTTAATTATGCATGGGCACATGTCCTCATTTTGCTAAGAATATATCACATGTAACTTACAAGGCTTGCCCAATGCTAGACAGAATACGCAGTGTTAAGTTGACCTGTTTGATGGCCCACTTTTTAAACTGGTTTATTCACTCCAATTTTGTGTTTAACTGATTTAAAGACAGGTAAAATATAAGAGGATGTTGAAACTGGGCAGGTCAAATTTCTGAAAGACTGACAACCCAAAATGACAATCATTCTTATCTGTGTTTTGATGTTCTTTATATTGCTTTATTGAAAGGGCAAAATGTCAGACAGGCCTTAAGGCCTAATTGTCCATCCTTCATAAATAAAGATATTATTATCATTATCGCAATGGAGCAGTTCTGTATACAAAGGTCATTGAATTCAGCTTTGATTTGAGCAGTATTGATACAGAATACATTCTCCTGTGTGTAATTTGCTGATCAAACTAACATACTGGTACTGAATATTACATAGCTTGTAATCAACTCTAATCCATACAGACAATGGTAGGCACTAGGCAGGAAATTACATTCAATCAATCGTGCAATCCGAATCCATGAATTAGACATAACCACATCTTCAGATCTGTCTGAATACCCGATTCTGAGTGAAGACTAAAATTAAGCGCCTTATATAAGTGTAATAAAGCGAGTGATTATTGTATTCCCTTGAGAAATTTAATTCTTATTATCTCTTTATCCCATCTTTAAACTCTTCAAGTATTAAAGCCAACTGAATATCGTAGATGGAATCATTGTCTACAGTCCATATTTAATTTGTTTTATGTCTCATCTCTCGACATGAATACAGATCCCTACACTGGATTTAACCCAGTGGCTGGAGGATCAAAGTGGAGTCGAGGGAGATAAGCAACTGACTGAATCAAGTGGCATACAACAACCTACAACTATAAGGTTACATGTTAATCAATGAAACAATCCGTAAGGTATAATCACAGGTACATGGAAAGACCATGAACTCCATTAGCGCAGAGGAGGGGGTTGAGCGTGCTTTAGATCATAATGTATGTCATTAAGTCAAGGGGCGTGGTTTCGATCCCATACTACTAGTACATGGCAAGGAGTAGCATTGTCACATACAAATGCCTAACTTTGTGAGCTTTTGCTGGGTTTTTCAGTTTCCTCCTCTACTAAGGCCCCTATGCAAGCCATTTATCAAACTGTATGATGTTATTCCTGAACTGACCTGCTTTGTGTTGAGTGGACCATAAAATCTATTTCTACATGTATCTATCCCATTAGTGCAGAAATAGGACATGTGCACTCATGCATAATTATCAAGTGCTGACATCTCAATACATGTATGTCAAGACCAAAATGTAGACATTAGTGACTGACTTTACTGTAAGGTATGTTTTTATTCCTCTTCTATTAATCAGTACCAAGCATCCAACATTATCAATACACTATTCATTAGTGAAATGAAAAGAGATGGGGAAAATTCAAACTTCTAATATTCATTGGTATATTATGTTTAGTTTTACTCTGCTTTAGAGTTTGTTTTACACAAAACCACTTCTTTTTTGCAGACAAATAGTGATATCTTTAACAATATTTATTCCAAACCAACTTTTGGATGTGTTTCATGTTCATATTGAAAACAAACAAGGGTCATAACTTTGGCAGTAATTATCGGAAATAGGCTTCTTCGTCTTATGATCTTAAACACTGTGTATAAATTTAAAGTCAGATCAGATTATAATTTTCTTTGTTTGAGGGATCACAAGGTTCTACAAACTGAAACAAGGGCCTTAACTCTGGAAGTAATTTACAGAAATTTTTGAAATTCGACAGGCTTTTTCTCTTTTAGTAATTCAAATAATGCATATAAATATAAATTTCATACAGATCTGGTGATATCTTTTGTCATTCGAATGTTTGAGTTCACAAGTTCAACAAAGTAAAACAAGGGCCATAAATTTAGAAGTACACCTTACCATAGAGATTAGAAAATCACTTATCAGATATTAAACCACATTCATTCCTTTATTTCACTTAAACTATTATGTTGAGACTAAATGTTTTGCTTATGTCAATTAAATACATACTGAATGAATGAATGAATGATATTATAATTGTACCTATTGGAAACATATCGGTAGTTGTAATTTGATCATCAGTTATTAAATGGAAGTATAACAACCACAACTGAGAATGTATATGATAAGAAACAAACTGTATAAAAAAAATCAATATATCGACAATCATGGAACAAAGTTCACGAAATCTCATTATGAATTGAATAAAAGTTTTTAATGGAAAAGAATAAAAGTTTTTCATAAGAAAAAGAACAAAGGCTATTCCAAAGCAAAAATTTCTCGAAAATCCCTAGTGGCTAAGTAGGCAAGATGCTGGTTCGCTAGGCTGGAAGCCTCATGTTCGATCTCTGCATTAGCCGAGAAAGTTTATCAGGATTATCTGATGTGGTTTCCCCTCATCAGTGGTGCAGGACAGAGGGTTTTGACAAGGATAGCTGTTTAGTTGTTCCTATGGGATGGAAAGCCAGTGTCCTGTATATACATAGCACACTGTATGGTGTAAGCCCAGTCGAAGCAGAACAGTAGGACATAAACCCTATTTCATTTCATTTTTGAAAGAAAGCAATTCTAATTAATGAAAATTGTATTTATTATAAACTTTTGATAACTTTCAATTTCAAGTGGTCGACTTGACTTTAAAATCAACTATAAATCAGTCAATACTGATGAAACAACACGTGTGCAATTAAAACAACAATTTTTTTATCAAAAAAGCAGTATTCAGAAAAAAAGTCACATGGTATGAAATGAAATGAAATGGAGTTTAACGTCCTACTGTTCTGCTCCTAACCTGGGCTAATGAAGACGGGCATACGCCATACAGTGTGCTATGAGGGAAATTTTGCCCAGACAGCAGCACTACGGCCTACTCTTATATCGAATTCCAACTGCCAAGGGATCTTTTACGTGCACACCAATGTGTACACGGGACCTCGGTTTTTCGTACCATCCGAACAACTAGACAGCTTTCCTTGTCACATGGTATGAATATAATATTTACATTGTTACGAAACAACCTGTTTCTACATGTACTGGTTCTTATTTATACATATAAATCATATTTGGTCTTTTATTGTAAAAAATGTACTTTGAATATGTTTTACTGTGAATATTTTCAAATAATATATAAATGATGTAACTATATATATATTTACATCAATTTTGTTACAATCAATTCAATTTAATTCATATGCAATACTCTTATTGATATACCGTACATGTATGGATATAATTTGAAACAGCTGTTAATATCAATAGCAAAAAGATTCTTATTAGAAAATAAAATAAGGTTCGAATAACAGCTGCCCAGAGAAAGAGAGAGAGATGGACAAATGGTTAGCGCGTGTCTGTTAGTCCCGAAATGACCTAGTTTGTATCGGGTGGATGTTAAAACCCATCTCTCTCTCTCTGCTAAGAACCCTTTTCTTTTATGTACTGGGGGTTGGGTGTGGTCTAGATGCTGGCTCGCTAGCCTGGAGGTCGGGTGTTCAATCCCTGCATTGGCCGAGCATGTTCATCCAGATTTTCCAGCGTGGTTCCCCCCACCCCCTTGGCAGTGATGCAGGAGACCTGATAAGGACAATTGTCTAGTTGTTCGGATGGGACGAAAAAACTGAGGTCCCATGTACACATTGGCATGCACATAAAAGATCCCTTGATAGTTGGAATTCATTATAAGAGTAGGCTGTAGTGCCGCTGTCTGGGTAAAATTTCCGTCATAGCCAACTGTATGAAGTATGCCCATCTTCATTAGCCCATTTCGGAGCAGAACAGTAGGACGTTAAACTCCCATTTCATTTCATTTTGGGTGTGGTCTAGTGGTTTAACACCTGCACGCTGGATCATAAGGTATGTCATTGAGCCAAGTGGCATGGTTTCGATTCTCCGCTTGTACCTGACAAGGAGTAGGGTCGCCTGTCCAACCTTCAACCTTATGCGAATTACTGAAATAAATTATTGTTAAGTGGACATTATTGAAGTAATAATTCTATTCTTATACACTAATTTATTACACATTGACAAAAAACATAATCTTTAATGCATAAATTATGTAAATTTCTGTCAACATGAAATACATAAATAACTTACTGGTAATCTTTTTTATGTATATGTAGTAATATTATATTACATGATTGAAGCATAATCCATTTGACATAGGTAGAATGGCAGCATAATCAATATTTTAAATGTGTCCTATTTATTTGAAAAAGGTTAAAAAAGGCACAATATTTTATTGTCTCTATTTATACGCCCACATGGAAAAGAGAAGCGATATTTATGTTCCTTTATTGGCAACCAATATATAATTATAATGGTAGTGGTAAGTATACAATCATTTACAAAGGCCTCATTTCATAAAGCACACACACACACACATCCACCTGTCATTAAAAATCAAATTACTATACAATTCTACTGAACAGTGTTCACATGAAATTGTGGACAGTAGAGAGTTCATATGAAATTGTGGACAATAGTGTTCACTTGAAATTGTGGATAGACAACATTAAATATGAGATATAAATCAGTAGTTACCAGGCAAGATCTGCCCACATTTTGCAAGAGATGGATAGAGAACAAGCTAGAAATTAAAAAGCAAATTTTTGTACAATCTGGGGCCATAATCCAAGAACTTATGGTCTGAAAAGCGCAAATATCGAAAGGGACTGAGATATTTGGGACATAAAGATATATTTTATTTTAGAGGCGTTTTTACAAGAGAAAACAAATCGATTTCGATTACCTATCTCGTTTTGTACATGACGTAGGTCTCGAGTTGGTATTTGAATCTGCTCTCATAAACGCGATGGTTTGCCTCGCAAGATAGCTGAAGACTGGAGAATTGAGGAAAAAAGTTAAAAAATTCATCTTACTTTATTCTATTCTTGACGACACCACCCAAAAATAAAGATAGGTTGTCAGGCAACGAAACATACGCCAACAACAGCTATATCGTCCGGGCAGTTAACAAGAGTTGTCGCATATTTTTACTTTTTTCGGTAATGAAACATTTATAATACATTAAAATCTGATTAAGAGTAACAACTCATTAAGTAATTATCAGAAAACCATTAGAATTTGTTTGGTTTTTATAAAGTTCTGCCCCATGCTAACGTTTAGTATATGAAACTTTTAACATCATGGATTTAGCGGTTCAAGTCATAAAGATTCATTGAAAATCAATATATTTGTTCGTCTCAAAACCTTAAACTCTGTGTATCAATCTGAAGTCAATCGGATGATAACTTTAGCCTCTAGAGCGTCACAAGATTTTTCTAAGTGATCAAGGGCCATATCGTTGAAAATCAATATGATTCTTCATCTCATGGCCTCAAACACTGTGTCTAAATTTAAAGTCAATCGGATATTAACTTTAGCCTCTAGAGCGTCCACAAGCTTTTTCAAAGTGATCAAGGACCATAACTCTGGCAGTAATTAAAGGAAATCGCTGAAAATCAATAGGATTCTTCGTCTCATGACCTTAAACACTGTGTATAAATCTAAAGTCAATCGGATATTAACTTTTCAATGTGGGCGTATAAAAACGCGAAGTTGTACCAGTTGACTGTTCCATGATATTCACATTTTAACATGAAACTCAAAAGAAAATGAACTAATGTCGGGCATGTCATGTCGCTTGTGGGGGAGGCCATCTTGGAAATCGAATCGTCAATCCAGCAGGCGAGCAAGTTGGAAGATTTGCATAATCGATTTGGCTATTTTTTGCCATAAGCTATAAGTTTCATCAAAATTGGATAAAAATTGTGACTTCTAGATGGTCCACAACCTTGGTATTATATACTTTTACACTATTTGGTTCAAGGATAAAAATTGGATAAAAATTGTGACCACTAGAGGGTCCACAGGCTAAAAATGTGATTTTAAGAATTCCAACTCAACCGTCATTAGGGTGTAAGTAACGGTGATACATTTAAATGATTTTTAAAATCAGATAAAAAGTGTGACCTCTTAGAGTGTCCACAAGCTAAAAACATGATTTTTCGTACAATCAGGGGCCATAATCCATGAAGTTACGGTCAGATACATGCCAATATCGAAAGGAACTGAGATGATCTTTTGGGATATAAACCTATATTTCAAGATTCGTCAAAATTGGATAAAAATTGTGACCTGTGAATTGTCCACAAACAAATTGTGGATGGACGGACGGAAAGGGGTGATGACAATATATGCCCACATCAATATGTGGGTGTATAAAAAGAAGCATTAATACAGCTCAAATTGGGTCTCAGATTTAGATTAACATGAATGAGGCAGAGTAGGTTTACAAATAATTTATATCATTACCATATTTTATTCTACTCTATTGAAAATCAGCAAAAACTGGAAAAGATAGGTTGCCCGGCAAGAAACATACCCCCACATTAGCTAAATCGTCCGAGACGTTGACAAGGGTTGTTGCATATCTATTCTTTCGTAGATAATTGGGGGCATTTACAAGACAATTCCATACAGATCAGATTGTAATTTTTGTCATTTGAGGGTCCATAAGGTTCTATAAACTAAAACAAGG
Organism: Patella vulgata; assembly: GCF_932274485.2. Lineage (NCBI taxonomy): Eukaryota > Metazoa > Mollusca > Gastropoda > Patellidae > Patella > Patella vulgata. The sequence continues at coordinate 22,332,112 of NC_065881.2, forward strand.
GCCTTAACTCTGGAAGTAATTTACAGAAATTGTTGAAATTCAACAGGCTTTTTCGTCATACTAATTCAAATAATGCATAGAAATTTCATACAGATTGGGTTATAAACTTTTAAGTTCAACAAAGTAAAACAAGGGCCATAAATTTAGAAGTAGTTTACGGAAATTGCCAAAATTGAATAGGATTCTTCGTTTCACCAATTTAAATGATGCATATAAATTTCGAACAGATCAGATGATAACTTTCATCCTTCAAATGTTTACAAGGTTCAACAAAGTTAAACAAGGATGATAACTCTAGTCGTAATAATTGGAAATTGCTGAAATTCAAGAGGCTTCTTCATGTTATTAGTTTAAATTATGTGTATAAATTTCCTACAGATCAGATGATAACTTTTGTCGTTAGAGCATTCACAATTTGCAACAAAGTGAAACAAGGATAATAACTCCAGAAGAAATTGCTGAAATTCAATATGATTCTTTGTTTTACTAATTGTAAATGATGCATATAAAATTCACACAGATCAGAGGATAACTTTCGTCATTTGAGTGTTCATTAGGTTCAACAGTGAAACAAGGGCCATAATTCCAAAAGAAATTAATGGAAATTATTGAAATGAAATAAGCTTACATTATTCGTTTCACTGATGTAAACAACATATATATCAATTTCAAAACAATCAGATGATAAATGTAGTCTGTAGAGTGTTCATTAGAAATTGTGGATGACGGACAGACAGACGGGGACGACGGCAATATACGACCACATTTTCATGTGGGCGTATAAAAAAGGTCATTTGAATTGAACCAATTGAAATTATCACCCGAACTAGTCTCAATTAATATGATGTCATTCCAGTTTTCAAAATCAAGGTGCAGGACCTTTGTTGCTAGAATCAGTAATTTGGTGATATCAATCAATATTGACAATATGATGTAATATAATAGGCTCACATTTGTTTGTACATAGATTGTATACATTTGTACAGTACTTACAATTTAGTTACAATCATGTAAGTAGATACATCATACATCTACCGCAATAAGGACTGTAGCTTTTGCGAGGTAGCTGGGCTTAAAGTCCACATTAATAGGGTGTCCGATGCAACCAAAATTTTCCCTACCAAAAGTTTAACTCAACACGACGAATGTGCATGCTTCAATGGCTTGTCTCAAAGTGATTTCTGTTATGTTTCGTAAAAAAGTAGTCTTAATTATCCCGGCCTGTCAATCAAACGGAGAACAGTTGGTAGACTGATTTAGCGCGACTTACTTCAAAACTTGGACGTGCAACCTATTGTTTACTCAAAAGTGCTCGGATGTTATGGCCGACACTCGTAACCATTTTTCAGTCTATTATTTATTGATGGTTAAATGGTCATAGCTTATTACATGACCGTTTATCTAATGACTATTAATATGTGCGAAACTGATTTATTCATTAAAATTAGCTTACTACCAACAAACTTTTGAACCAATGCATTCACTATCCCATGTGCTGCATATCCAAAATCTTGTTAATCTTAACCACTTAAACTTATCAACAGAAAACAACAAAAAAACATGAAAATCAAAAGCACTATAACTTATTTTACATGACAATCATATTGATATTCAAAGAAGCATTACTGGTATGTAAGATTGAGATAAAGAGCTGTCCGTTCTTGCTATAATAGTTCAAATATAGTGTAGTAAGATTTATAGAATTTTTGTTCTTCAAATTAATAATAGCATTATATCATATCTTTAACTAATTATTGGGTTCATACTTCAATACTTCATATACATGTACTGTAGATAAGCCATATCTCATGCACTCAAATTGAATGATAGGTTTATATCTAAAAACAGAAACAGTTGTAATTTCATAAACATTTAAAGATACATTATGGGAGATTTTTATAGAGAGTTAGCCATTCTTGCTATAACAGTTCAAAAGTAGATGATGAAAGAAGAATATATTGAAAATTTCAGTCAAATTACTTTATTCTGAACATAGTTATCATCGTTGTAATATTTGACTAGAAATGGTAGTAAAATGTGCCTTAACCTTGGCCGATCGTTTGATTGACAGACGTTAACTCCACCTACATATCTCAATTATCAAGTAAAGTTTTCAATGGCACGCGGAAACACTCTACAGCAGCCTCGATCTAACAGACGTATTCTCATCACGTTGCGGCATGCGCCATATTTGATTTAATCAATAAGTGAAATCCTATTTAAATCCGAGCTGTAGCCGAGCCATCCGTGGGTCTACAGAGTTGATTTTGGACTTGTTGTTTAAATAAAGATCTAATTTATAATTTCTATAACATCTGAAGCCTAAATTAAGACTTGCAATAATCAGATTTAGCTCTTGCATAATGTATGTTTAAGTCTTGCTTAATAACAAAATAACACCTCCAACACTTCTGGTGGATAGTTTCTACTGTCCATATACATGTAAGAGTGGTTCTTGACGCCATTAGGCTTAGTAACCAATCATCATAATTAATTACGTAATATTTGTCTAATTAAATAATTGGCAGAGCTGTCTCAAGGACACTCTCAAGTGTTATAAGACTGATTTAGGTCCTATAGATTTTAGACTGCCGCTAAATTCATGGAGAGGGTAGACATCAGGAAAATTCTTAAGTGTTAGACATCGCCTGGCTTCTTTAGACGACCACAATATGATGTAGCGGTTTTCCGAGTCTAACCACACTGGTCACAGGTTAGATGTGGGAAGTTTTTGGCTTAGTGGCTTTCCACATATAACCAGTGATGCATACAATTTGTAGCACGAATTGTACAACAATAGATAAAGTAATGCAAAATGAAAACATTGTAAATTTCATTCAAATGACTAATCTGAGTGAAGTAATTTTTATGGCGGTTACTGACTGATTTACTTAATCCTTAGGATATCAGTTAGTAATGAAATATTAACTGGGTTATCTATTTAATACTTTTCATAGTATATACCCCAGTCATTCAGAGTACGATATCACTTCTATTCTGGACATTTCAATGTTTGTAGTTTTGACAAGATATGTGCATTGATTGTTTATTATTCTAACTACCGTACTGGTTGTTCGAGACTCGGTCTTACTTCTCCATTTTTAAATTAAATCTACTTAAGATTTAGGCATGAAATCTTATCTAAATTATTAATTAGCCATTAATTAAAACTTATCCAGACCATAATCAACTCTCAACGCCATCGCTAGTCTGTGATATTTAGCAGATTGGAATACATTTTTTGAAAAATAACAAGCCAACAGTGAGGCTGATGTCCCCCGCCGAAATCCCCAAATAAATAGATGACACATATTAATCAATCGCGCATCTATTTTTTTCAAAAGTATCGAGCAATCAAACTGATTATCAACTATACACTAAGTTTCATCACTCTCTATCAGATAGAATCAAAGTTATTTTGTCCCAAAGCATCGACCAAGGAAATTGCTTCTCTCTGCTTAGCTTTAGCTCGATATGTTAATCATTGAACTCAGTCAAGACGAACATCTACATCAAGTTTAAATATTCTACCTCAATTAGAAGCAGAGTTGTTATGTTCGAAAGTCTTGACCAATCAAAATGCTTATTGCTCCTTAGCCTAAGCAGACAATTCTCATCATTGAACTTAGTCAAGGTATTGATGTAATGAAACTATAACCAATTTTCATCACTCTCACTTAATTAGAACTAAAGTTATCGTGTCCCAAAGCATCAACCAATCAAATTGCTTATCTCTACTTATCCTAAGCAGAAAATGCTCATCTTCACACTCCATCAAGGCATTGACCTAATAAACATCTACACCCAAGTTTGAACATTTTCGCTCAATTAGAAGGAGGAGAGTTATTGTGTTCCAAAGTCTCGGCCAATCAAATTGCTTATCGCTCTGCTTACCCTGAGCAGAAAATGCTCATTATTGAACTTAGTCAAGGTATTGATGTAATGAAACTATACACCAAGTATTGCTTATCTCTGCATCAACCAATCAAATTGCTTATCTCTGCTTACCCTAAGCAGAAAGTGCTCATCTTCGAACTCCATCAAGGCATTGACCTAATAAACACCTACACCAAGTTTGAACATTCTAGATCAATTAGAAGGAGAGTTATTGTGTCCCAAAAAGTGTGGCGGACAGACAGACGGACGGACGGACGGACCCATTTTAATAGTCCGCTGCTTTCTTCGAAAGGCGGGGGATAAACGTAAAAGTAGATAATCGAGACTTTGTTTATTATCATACCAACTTTAGTAATAATGATCGAGGCTAGTCTAAAATTCAAAAGCTAATATTCAGCATATTCTATTTACATTAACTAATTTTTAACTATTATAGCGAGAAATGTCAATTCTTTATCTACTGGTAATCTCAAATAATGCCCCTTTAATAGATTATACTATTATAGAACATTTAAGGCCTATGAAAGACCTGCAACAGGCAGATTTAGCTCTTGAATAATGCCTTTTTAATATGATTATTTCAGTAATTACAACAGTTGTGCGAAACATTTGAATAAGTAAAATTAAAATCATTATTTCCAGGTCTGTCTATAGCCTATCGTCAATGCCAATTAAATTACTGTATGTGTTGACTATATGTAATGACAAATGTTGCAGTTAATAAACCTAGTGAATGTTATCCATAAAACTATCTGTTTATTAATATGCTTTCACTAAATGCCTTTCAAAGATACTTGACAAGTATGATGTCAATCTGTTTCACAGAGAATTACGAGTCTTCTCTAATATCTCTGTAAAAGACGACTGCTTTTAACACGTGCGGTCACAGCACGCGACGTCAATCATTGGCTGAATGGCGCGTGCATTGTTTACATAAGACGTTACTGCTTCGGGCAGAATGCTGCCTTTTAGTCATTTTAATACCTATTTACACTAAATAGGAAAAAAAATTTACCTACAAATACTCAAACATCTTTATTTATTTTTCTAAAACATCAAAAAAATGTTTTAGAATTTAATTTGTCAGTGGAAAAAAGTTAATATTTGAGACTCATTAAGTCGCATTGATGTCATCCTTATCAGTGATTGTAGTGGCCTAGTGAATATTCACTGCTGATCAGTGTGGTATGATGTTACACTCATATTTGTGTAATATAATAATAATAACTCTTGATATTTGGAAAAGAATTTATTCATCTCATGGCAAGACCTCTATGATTTGGATCAAAAATATTCTTTTTGATTTCATTGGACTTTAGGTGTTAATTTGTTTTGGTATTAAACTGTCTGTTGAAAATTTTACACCAATAGATGCAGCAATTGTTATAATTTTGTTAACAAAGTAGGACAAGTTCAAAATAAAAATAGGCCTGGGATGCAACCGGTTTAACTGGTTCTTGTTAAGACATGTCACTTCCATACTGTTACTGTAATTTCTAATTAGTTTGTTGAAATACACAAGAAGTCCAAATTAAATGACAAGTCGCTTGAATCTTGATTCAGGTACTCGATGGTACCCAAAGTTTGACAGAGCGCCTTAAAAAACAATGACTGACTATAGACATTCTTCCATCCAATTATAAATGCTTATAAACGGTCTTCAGGTCAAAATCTGGGAGATCTTTTGGAGAAACTATAGCACATCAATTTTATGACGAATTATTAACCTTCTAAACCGTAGAACAAGCAGAAAATTATCCAAATTCAATACTATATTTTGTATTATATGAAGAGGTATAAATCCATTAAATTTAAGAGCGTGTCCGTGAGGGCACCATGCAGGGGGTGACAAACCTTCGGTCAGGGATTTGGACCAAATTTTTTCTGTGAGATGGGTTAGTAGTAGTACCCAGATACATCCCTACAAAATATTAGATTGATTCAGTTGATACCGACCTCGATACCTTGGTAATGATACCTTGGTACTGGCTGGATACCCTACACTCTCTGAAAATCGAATTTAATGAAAACCAAAGTTTGAGATGATATAGCTCGCGACTCGCCCTTTCCAGGGACTGGAACAATATTTCAATGTTACCTACAACAAGCAACCTTCCTACGAAACAAACAAAAAATAAAATTTGTTGCATTAAAAGAGTTTATTACATTCTTTGTTTCAGTTACATATATTCACACAATATTTCCAACAAAGAGATGTAAGAAATGAAAAACAGCCAAGTTCAAAGGGGAGCCAACTCAATAATTTTAGGTCTTTGAAGCTTGATAATTACAAATTTATGTTTTTATATAATAAATGATATTATATTTAATATATCTCATGAAATTTTATGTAATTGACACTCAGTTGTTTGTATAAAAATTGGAAAAGCAGTATCTAAACGGCAAAACATTCCATCGAAACATAAAATAGACACTTTTTATGTTTATATAATGACATGCCAAGTGGGGGGGATGCGAACAACTTTATTAAAAATGATAATTACATTTTCATCTTCCAGGTGACCTGCCTACGTCTGGTCGTCTTATTTAAAGAGCAAAACTCGATTATATTTTGGAGAATAAAACTGCTTAATTTTGTGTTAAAAGCCCTTAAAACTCTACCTTAGAGCCAAGCAACTAACTCAATATACGTGATACGTTTTCAGACAACTTAAACCCGTCAGTCTTCATCTGGAAATGGGGCCCAATGTCCCAAGCTGTATTCTACGGTGAATGGATAAAACCAGAATTTTATTTTATAAAATAACGTGTTGGTAAAATTTACCTTTCGTTATCAAGTAATATTAATATTAATCCGAAAAAAAAAAAAACCCCATATTAATCCGACCCCCCCCCCCCCCAATATTGTTTCCCACAAGCTTCATGGTGTAAAACCTTAATAACTATTATTGTCGCGAAACAAACGGGCACATTTTCCTTCACTAGACATTTCTAACCGAATGCATCCAATTTGTTAGCACTTGTCTTCCCTAATGCGATATGCAAGTGTTCCATTTAACGCAGGCGTAGTCGTAATGTTATGTTCTGAGAAAGTGGCAATGTTGAAATATATAAAATTTTCAAGAGAATACTGGATTTTATCAGACTTCTATTCTAGTCATTTAGGCTAAGGGAGGAAATCCAAGGGATGAAATTTCCAGGTTTGTCACAAAGTTTTGGGCATTTTAATTAAAAGATAGGTTGCCAGGCAACAAAACATACGCCCACAGCAGCTAAATCGTCCGAGCGGTCGTCAAGGGTTGTCGCATATTTATTCCTTTGTAGGTAATTGGGAGCCTTTACAGGACAGTTCCATACAGATCAGATTATAAATTTTGTCGTTTGAAGGTTTACAAGGTTCTACAAACTGAAACAAGGGTCTCAACTCTGGAACTAATCTACAGAAATTGTTGAAATTTGACAGGCTTTTTCGTTTTACTAATTTAAATAATGCATATAAACGTCATTCAAACGTTCACAATCGCCATAACTCTAGAAATTATTGAAGGAAATTGCTGAAATTCAATAGACCTGTTTCACAAATTTAAATGATGCATATAAATTTCATACATATCGGATGATAACTATTATCAATCGAGCATTAACAAGGTTTAACAAAGAGAAACAAGAGCAATAACTCTAGAAGTAATTATTGTAAATTGCTGAAATTCACTAGGCTTTTTCGTTTCACTAATTTAAATCATGCATATAAATTTCACAAAGATCGGGTGATAACTTTTTGCGTTAGAGCGTTTACAAGGATCAATAAACTGAAACAAGGGCCATAACTCTAGACGTAATAAACGGAAATTGCTGAAATTCAATAGGCTTCTCCGTTTCACTAATCTAAATAATGCATATAAATTTCACAAAGATTGAATGTTAACTTTGGAGCGTTCACAAGGTTCAATAAAGTGAAACAAGGACCATAACTCTAGACGTAATAAACGGAAATTGCTGAAATTCAATAGGCTTCTTCGTTTTACTAATTTAAATAATGCATGTAAATTTCAGAAAGATCAAATGATAACTTTTGGCGTTAGATCGTTCACAAGAAATTGTGGACGATGGACGGACGGACGGATGGACGGACCGACGGCAATATACGTCCACATTTCAATGTGGGCGTATAAAAATGAAGAAATGGCAAGCAATTTTTGAGTCGGAGTATGACTTGGAACAGACAGTAACTACTGAATATAGATCAGAATAATTGTTGTCTGATCCTGAAAAATTATACACCAGTTACGCCCCTTTCCTACGATGACCGTGAACGTCCCATTTTGTCACAAAACTTCATGATTTTTAACCAAGATACTATATTTGTCTTGACGAACATTCAAGTAACAAAATATAGTACTAATGTTGATAATCAACGTTCATTTGAAGACAGTAGTCGGTCATTAGTGAAAAGACGAATTTGCGTGGAAAATACTGTTTTTACACATTTTCAGAATATTTCAGCACCTTAGTGGGCTGCGTTGCAGTCATTTTTTTTTCTTCTGACATTTACTTTGGGGAATACCCTCCACAACCACACCAAGCAATTCTATGCCAGACCTGCAAAGGAGCAGCTACAAACATTTTAAGATGGCGTAGTTTTAAACATATGTAAAATGACCACTTTAAGACCACTCACAGACACTTTCATACGAAACATTCATTCCCAACAAATGCCGGATTTTAAATCGACTGCTAGGCCTATCATACCTGACCAATATCAAAAATTTAGAGACACAACATTTCGGGTAGGAGAGTTTTGAAATTGGTCAGAATAGGTCAAATTTTGCCCGAAAACAACAATTTCCAGTTATACCGGAAGTTGTCCGTTCAAAATTTTTTCCCTTCATCCTGTGAATTCTGTCGTCTAGGAGTCCACATAGACCAAGTATGGTTGAAATTTGCTGCCCCCGCGTGTTGTCGTATTTTTCAATTTTTGCATGGTCCTCTCGCGGACGCATTCATAAAAGCCATTTATTTCAAAAATTTACTTCAGATGATACCAAAATGCACAAAACAACCATGTCGATGACCATTCATAATATTATTATAAAGACCTCAATGCATTTATGAAGATGTAGGCCCACCGTGGTCAGTTTAATACTTTTAAATATAATTTATTTGAACGAAAACACACTTTCTTTCATTTACATGGCATAATAAAAGAATATTTGTTAAATATTAACGATTTTAGACATTTTATATTTATTGTATTGAAAATTAGTTTTGTATTTTACAACACCATTCTTATGCCAATTGCAAAAACTTTATTTAAATAAATGTATGCAATATTGTTCTCAATGATGGCTGATCTACTCAAATAAGGCTTTCCTTCAGGAAAATCATTGATTTAATAATTGTAATAAACTTTGATGTATAGCACTTATCGCAGTATACATGTATTTCAATACAATTTTGGACTGCAATACAGAGCCCTACTAGTACTACAATGTGTACACTCTCTAATCAAATTATGACCATTAATAAATAATCGATCCGTCAGTAAACATCAAGATGATAGTGAGATAATAATACTAATTACCGGTATACCATGATAAACTAATAATACTAATTAATGTTGGATGATTTCTTTCAGTTTTTTCTATCAATCAAACAACAGTACATGTAGCTGGAATGAAGTGGAGGTGCCCATAATGATTGCCATTCATAATCATATTTTGTTACCTATTTTATAGTTTAAAATTTGTTTCATGAGTCTTTACTAAGCTATGATCTGGAAGAGTTGACATTATATAACCTGCATTCTGGATGATGTGAGAGATTAACCAATGAGAAACGGTCTGTTACGGCGAGATTTTGATGTGAGGTGCATGGAACTGTGAGTAACCCACTAGAAACATCAAGGCTGATTGGTTAATCAAATGTCTGATGTCATAGGGTCAAAAGATGCTTGTATGACCTCTGACATGAACTTCCACTACAAGTCAAACTGGATAGATCTTCATGTAGTAGAGGTCATAAAAAGTATAAAAATAACCCCAAAAAAAAACGAAATATAGATCTGTATTTTAATCAGATTGTGAAAATTTAAAATAGCAACAACAGAAAATCTTGCCTGAATCTTTATGACACACATCTGCAGCCGAGTTTCCACTCCAAAATTATACCAGCCAGACAGCCAATTTGAGACATATTATGTTTATAACTGATTAGAACGATGTTTTCTCAAAGAATATGACAATTTTTAGCATTATCCCGATTTTTAAAAGATATGCATGTATTACTGGTAAGTGTTTTTACACATAAAACTCTGAATTTAACTGTATTTATCGTGTTTAAAAATTAAATTCTTTCAAATTCAAATGTTATGATGTAAACTGACCGACATGTAGACATTACAGCTGGTCAAGACTGACAAATGTGACTAAAACCAGAGCCCAAGGACAGTAGTCAGATTGACATTAAAGATGCATTATAATGTAACAGCTTAATCTGACTATTGCATGTCTTTTTTCTGGCTTCAAATGTTATATTTAAATTATACTCACATGACAATTCCATAATCATGTCTTTAGACAATCGAATGGCTGATATATTAAGTGGATTAATCATTAAAATGGAAAATCAGGTCTTTGTTGATTATAGTAGCAATGGTACTTGACAATCAAAACTATGCTATTTCTTGTCAAAACTTCAAACAATCACAACTTCACTCAGAATAAAGTAATGACTAAAATTTCAATACATTTACACGCAGGCATCGTATTTCATTTTTCATTATCTATCTTTAATCTATGCAATCTGAACAGCTAGTTCTTTATCTAAATCTAACATCTATAATTGAAATGAAAACTAACAAGCCAACAGTGAGGCTGATGTCCCCCGCAGAAATCCCCAAATAAATAGATGGCACATATTAATTAATCGCACATCTATTTTTAACAAAATTATCGAGCAATCAAACTGATTATCAACTATACACTAAGTTTCATCACTCTCTATCAGATTGAATCAAAGTTATCTTGTCCCAAAGCATTGACCAAGGAAATTGCTTATCCCTGCTTAGCTTTAGCTCAATATGTTAATCATTGAACTCAGTCAAGACGAACATCTACATCAAGTTTAAACATTCTACCTCAATTAGAAGCAGAGTCGTTATGTTCGAAAGTCTTGACCAATCAAAATGCTTATTGCTCCTTAGCCTAAGCAGACAATTCTCATCATCGAACTTAGTCAAGGTATGGATGTAATGAAACTATACACCAAGTTTCATCACTCTCACTTAATTAGAACTAAAGTTATCGTGTCCCAAAGCATCAACCAATCAAATGGCTTATCTCTGCTTACCGTAAGCAGAAAATGCTCATCTTCGAACTCCATCAAGGCATTCACCTAATAAACACCTACACCAAGTTATTGTGTCCCAAAAAGTGTGACGACGGACAGACGGACGGACGGACAGACAGACAGACAGACGAACCCATTTTAATAGTCCCCTGCTTTTTTCGAAAGGCATGGGACAAAAATGAATCCAATATGAAAATCAATACTACACAAGGACGGATTTAAATAAGTGGGGTGACTCAAAGGGGATGTTTATATTAACATTAACTTTTAACAAACTTCACATCACATTACTGTACTAGAGTTGAAAGCAGATTAACCCAGACAGATTGACTGAACTTTATTTATTGTAAAACTTGGAAAACAAATTTCCAGTTATTTAAACATTACATGAGAGATTAGATAAAGTGCTGGCAGTTCTCATAGTTAATGTAAAGGGAATTTGCTGAAAATTTCAGTCAAATTGATCCAGTCTGAACAGAGAATTTAGCGACTGAATTTTAGGCCCAGTCTCGATCATCATTACTAAAGTTGGTACGATAAAAAACATAGTCTCAATTATCCATTATTTGATTTAATTATCAATGCGTGTTGAGCAGCAGATCGGATTCCAATCCAGTGAATATCGCAGGCTATGTCCCCCAAAAAGTGACATTCAAGTAAAGAAAAGGGGAATTTCGCAGACAGCATTAGAAAATATCTTAACCAACCATGATCGGACGTTGAAACATACTGAATGGCAATTTCATTGATTCCAGACCTTCGGGACTAAGTATTGTAATAATAATGCCTCGATATAAGCTATAATTCAACTTCATCAAGGGCATATGTGAGAATGATAAAAAAATTGCCTTTTGTATTCATGTAGTCCATTATTTGATTTAATTATCAATGCGTGTTGAGCAGCAGATCGGATTCCAATCCAGTGAATATCGCAGGCTAAGTCCCCCAAAAAGTGACATTCAAGTAAAGAAAAGGGGAATTTCGCAGACAGCATTAGAAAATATCTTAACCAACCATGATCGACCGTTGAAACATATTCAACTGAATGGCAATTTCATTGATTACAGACCTTCGGGACTAAGTATTGTAATAATAATGCATCGATATAAGCTATAATTCAACTTCATCAAGGGCATATGTGAGAATGATGAAAAAATTGCCTTTTGTATTCATGTAGTCACAGCTCACAGATAGATTACCTCCATCGCTTCGAGAGAGAAGAGTCAGAGTTTCAATCGGATAAATATTAAAACAAGCAGTGATTGAGTGAAGTTTATTTAGGAATAAAGGTAGCCTGATTATTTACAAAATTAGACAGGATCTAATAATTATTTTTAAAAAAAGCGTTTTAATTCACAGCAGTTAAACTGAAAAGGAAATGAGTACTACTAGTACTACATTAAAAAAATACAAAAACTGTAGTCTTAAAATTAAAAGAAACGGATTTATAAACTGTTGTCTCCCCGAGTCTGACACAGCGGAGTCAGTGCTGCGAGTCGAACGACAAGAGTGTGTTTATCGGTAACTAAACAAGGTAAGTATAGAACATTATACAAGGAATATAGAAAATAATTACTCAGTACTTACATGTACTTCTAATCAATACTTTGGTTACATGACTGGGTCGTTAAAAAGCTATTGCAAGTTGCCTAAACTTGAGAAACAGCGTCAAAATCGCCAAAGTATCTCTTCCCATCTCGAGACTGTCGCCATCTTTTTGACCAACCAAAGCGAGGCAGGGAGTTATTCTTCCTTTCAGGATTCAGGAATTTTGAGACTCACAGAACAGAGCGCGGTATATTTGATCGCGTCTTTTGTCTAATAAAGACACCTTTCATTCACCATATTATACTATCTGATGATTTTTTAACCTTTTTTTTTCACATCACGGTCATTCTTCTGTTCGTAGTTTTATTTTTAGAAATGGTCACTACAGACACAGTAGTCTTTACTTTAGAAGGCTAGCCAACTTGTAACTTCCGTCTTGACCCCAGCCAAAGTGGATGTTTTTTTGGTGGCAAGTTTTGATTACAAAAAAGTTACAGACCCGTTTAACTCCATTTCACCCCAATAATATTCTGAAACCAAATGCGACACATGGAATTTCGGCACGTTATTTTGCCGACTATAAAAGTATATGGTTTCCTTAAAAATAATATTTTTTGTCAATTTAATTAGAAAGTCCTATAGGCCTAGTATTTAGTATAGAATACAAGTGTAGTTTTCTTTTAGAATTCTATATAGAAAGTTCTAGAGATTTTTGGAGAGGACTGTGTCCCATTTTCTATTCTTATAGTATAGGATGAAATTCTATAGTAGTAGGCTTTGCTACAGAATTTTGGGGGCCCGTAGGGCATATCCAATATATAGTTTTTCCTACTGTTGTATAGGAATTGGGTCAAATACAGTTTTCTGTAGGAATGGGTTACTACCGGTACCGTATAGAATTCTATAGGTTTTTTATTAATTATTTGGGAAAAAATATAAATTTGGCCCATGTTTCTCTAAATTTATAAGCTTATTTTTCTCTCTGTAGATTAATTTAATTTCTGTTGATGATTCACCAGTTGGAACTATGACAAGTTTTGGTATAGATGACATATATATAGGGAAAAGACTATAGTGAAATGAAGTTATTTAAACAGGCATTATGTATAAGAGCTAAATCTGCCTATTGCAGGTCTTTCTTTGGGCCTTAAATGTTATATCTCAACAAGCCAACAGTGAGGCTTTAGCTCGAAATGTTAATCACTGAACTCAGTCAAGACATTCACCTAATGAACATCTACATCAAGTTTAAACATTCTACCTCAATCAAATGCAGTTGTTATAATATGTTCCAAAGTCTTGACCAATCAAATTGCTTATCTCTCCTTATCCCTAAGCAGAAAATTCTCATCATCGAACTTAGTCAAGGTAACAATATAATGAATCTATACTCGGAGTTTCATCACTCTCACTTAATTAAAACTAAAGTTATCGTGCCCCAAAGCATCAACCAATCAGATTGCTTATCTCTGCTTACCATAAGCAGACAATGTTTATCATCAAACTCCATCAAGGCATTCACCTAATGAACGCCTACACCAAGTTTGAACATTCTACCGCAATTAGAAGGAGAGTTATTGTGTTCCAAAATATCGACCAATCTAATTGCTTATCGCTCTGCTTACCCAGAGCAGAAAATGCTCATTATCGAACTTAGTCAAGTTATTGATGAGATAAAACTATACACAAAGTGTCCTCACTCTCACTTAATTAGAAAAGCTAGATCTTGATCTTAATCTTACATAATGCCCATTTCAATAACAAAATTACATAAATCTATCTAATTTAATATTATTGTAGAGAAAGTAATAAAATATACTTATTTTTTTGTCTTTAATCAAGTACTGTGAAAAGAATGCACAGTTGTCTACCACTCGCTTCAGTTTTAGTTGTTAAACACTGAATTTAAGGATTTAAAATTCTGCCAATGACCAAACAAATTTCTAAAGAGTAAATTGGCTGTTAATTAATTATATCTTCAACAAATTATATAATTTGAGTACAGAATCTGCTATAGATTTACTGGAATTTATTGGAGTGTGAGGTTGTGGATTTCTTAGAATGACAACATGTATCACTATTTCATTCATATTATATATAACATAGAACATTGAAAAAACATTATTTTAAGACTTCATTTTTTATTCCTGGTAAGCTTATTAATTTATAGTTTGTCATTTGGTATCACAATAAATTAAGGAAAACCAGTATACATGTAGAACATCCTGACCACAGCATCCAGAAAAGTTCTGCTGGAAACTATTTCATTTTTACAGAATCGACACATATAGAAGTGCATCACTAAATTCTATAGTAAACTATGATATTAGAAGATCTCCAAATTATGAAATCTGTAGTATAGAACATTGTTCCTATATTATTTTGTAGGAAACTAAAGTACCAGGTATTTCTTAAAATGGTTAAAATCTACAGAAAACTGTAGAATGCTTATCTGCTCAAAATCATATGTTTCATAGATAGTCACCCCATTCATGTTGGAATTGATCACAAAAGCCCTTTGGGTGTTATGTTTAACACTACCATGGATGGATATGTCCAAACAAGTTGCAGCGGTATCAAAGGCATGTAACTTCCACAGATTCAAATACAGATTCAACTAAACTGTTAGTGAACTCTTTAATCACATCTAGATTGGACTATTATAATTCATTACTTTACGGACTTCCAGCTTCTTCTCCTCGCTCACTACAAATGATACAAAACACTGCTGCATGTCTGATCACCAAAACAAGACCACGCAACCACATTACACCTGTGCTCAAATCCCTCCACCAGCTCCCCATAAACAGACATATTCAATATAAGATCTTATACAAATCAAAAGTGGAGAAAGACAACTCGATCAACATCAAAACACGACCTTATTGTTCCAAAAACTTTGAAAAGTGTCATGTGGTGATAGGGCATTTTCAGTGGCAGCACCCATCCAATGGAATAAACTCCCAGCAACATTAAAGGAAGCCAGAACATTAGAGTCCTTTAAATTATCCTTGAAGACTTACTTATTTAACTGTGAATACCAAATGTGACAGTGCAGCTCAGCGCCATCAAGTAGAACAGTTCTAGATGAGAGGCGTTATACAAATTCATTATTATTATTATATGTTTCTCAGGAAAATGTTTCTATGCTTTTCTGTTCATTCATTTTGTGTGCTCTTAAAGTTGATCAAAAATTTTGTTCAGACCTCCAGTCCTTCTGCTTTCATTTCTTTGATGCAATAATACATTTCTGTGTTTTCCATTAATAATGCAATTGAGGATGAGAGTGGCATTTTTGCCTGTACACAAAATTAAAATACTAAAATTGTGTTGGAATTTTTTTTTATAAAAGAGATTTCACCATATGAGCCAAGGGGGGCAACTCCAATATGATTAATCCGAACAGTATTGTTAAGGCAACAGCACAACAATTACACTCAACAAATTTTAATATCAATTGAAAAGAATATTACGCTAAATAAAAACATTTTATTGAGAGATATTTTATACATATATAAATACAGAATATCAGGATTTTAATGGAAGGTTATAAATGTACCGGTATATAGCTAAATTAAATATTGAAACATTTTTACCCACATTTTTCCATAATTATTTAAGAGTGATTTCAGATTCTCACCACAGATGCAACCTAACCCATCAATGACCCTTGTATCCTAACACAGGAATATCAATGGTAGACCTTTCCTATTTCATTTTGCTTAAGATACATGCACCTCCAAACCTCAAACATAGCAGACCTGTCATTAAAATTAATCTTTATGTTGTTCTATTAATCTTTTACAGGGAAACTAACACATGTGTTGCTCTGTGCTTATGGGGACTTTGAGGGTGTTCTGACAGTTTAATAAAAGAATTTTTTATTATATAAAGACCAAAGAATGATTACAATGGACATGGAGTATATTCATTTTAACCAAATATCATGTAATTAATCTTCTAAAATGGTTGTTGTTTTTGGTGAATACTTAAAAGGGTAACACAGATTTACATACTTCTATTCATACATATCGATGTATGAGTAAATTACGCAATACCAACGGTATAGATATCTCCATTATATTGTCACTCTTGGCATGACAAAGAAAGGTATCTTAGTTATACTGACGGTTTTTGAATTTCACTTCTTGACAGATACCACAAAGTTTGTATATAATTTTCATAAAAAGGGTTAACACAAAACAAATAATATTTTAGCTGACTATATCCAGCATGTATTTGCTTAGCATAAGGCAAATATGATACACCTTGAATCACAAAATCATGCACAATACACCACTTGTCTTGGTAAATATGGTAGTCCAACTGACAAACTTTTTCGATGAGAATATTAAAGTAAACAATGTATGATGAAGTCTTCAAGGTTTGTTGGGATAATAAATTCTCTATATTGGATGTGTATTAATGAATCAATTGTACATATCTTTAAAAAAAGCAAATCATACATTCAAATTGAACTGGCTTTGGTACTTAATATAAGCAAAAACAGTTCTTTATCCTCCCATTTTGATCTTTTTCATTTCACTGTTCTTTTTCAACATTTTTTTTTTTCATAATTTAAAACTTCAATTTAATCCTCATCTGAGTCATCCAGGCGCATTCTTCTTCTGTCAAACTGAAAATACAAACACAATTAACTAAAATAATTCACCATAAATTTATAAAACCAGTTAAAACATATATTATGCAAGAGCTAAATCTGCCTATTGTAGGTCTTTCTTTGAGCCTGAAATGTTATATAAACTATTAATTAGACATTTATTCACATGAAAAGGCCTAAATGAACATTCAATGCCATCTTATGTGTTGGATTTTCACTGGATTTGAAGCCGATAACCGAGATTCAAGACTATGTTTTTTATCGTACCAACATTAGTAATGATGATCGAGGCTATGCCTAAAATTCAAATGCTAATATCTCGGTTCAGAGTGGAGCAATTTTACTGAAATTTTCAGCATATTTCCTTTACAATATATAGTTTTTAAATATTATATGAGCTCTTTATTAAATCTTCCATAATGCCCCTTTAACAATATTACAACATGACAGAATCTTGCATAGACCTCTCTAAAGTGTCTTAATCCTCTACTTATTGGGGATGTGTCTTAACACATACAAAATATGCAGGGGGTAGAAATGTTTGTATAATTTCTGTATAATCAAATGTGAAAATATTTTCAGTTGTCTCGATCATTTATGTCAATTTTTACATTTCAGGATTTAATAAAAAAAAACACCTGAAAAATTTAAAAGTGTTATTATTATATGAGAACAAATATCATTAACAATTTAACACGATCTCTTGATATGAACAACACAAAATATAATATCATCAGAGTAACTATCACGAATTAAAAATAATAGCTTTGTCAAGTGTGGAAACATTCACGACGACTTTTACAAAATATAACTGTAACGGAGTAACTATCACCAATTGAAAAAATTGTTTTATTTATTATTTATCAGAAGTAAATATACACAATACCCAGTCCCCTCAAGAATTTAGTGCTAAAGGAAGAGGGAAATTAAAGTCTCTAACTCAATATCATCAAAAATCTTCAACATTGAAAACGCGAATAATTTGTCAATTCAAATCAACATTGGCTTTGTGATCTTACAGGGAAAAGATGGGGTTATGATATCCAATATTCAAGACAAAATAAACATTTTACCATTGGTACACGAATCATGTACCATAATGCGTTTCAGCGCCTTTTGGAACAGGGGACTCAAAGAACAGGGCTAGACATATTCCACAAGTCATGTCAAATGGTGACGCTATATTCTTATCTGGAGAGCATGCACAATAAATATCATCGGTGTAGACTGGAATAACCAGACGCTAAATACTGCTATTAATTGAGACTTCTGGCGTATTTCGCCGAACATAACTGATTAGAAATTACAGTAAAAACAGAAACGGTTGAATGTAAATCAGTTTATATACATTCACATTACATTATTATATGCATTGTGACCCATTTGTGTCAATTTTTAGGTCCCAAATATTAACGATTTAGCTCCTTTAAGTTCAGCTAATCCGCTGATTGAACATTATTGTGTTTCTTGTCTACATTACTGCTTGTCTTTGTATCATGGGTTCCATGTCAGCTATATACACCAGTCATGACTGAGGCCTATGGAAAATGACCGAAACTAGATATGACCACTTTGCACAACGGAAAAAAAGCATATTTTTCAAAACCCAATTTTCAAACATGGCTACGATCGACATTTGCCATGTAACTATAAAATTCTACATACAGGACAGAATATTGCACACATATAGAAGCCACACAATCTCGTGATTGATGTTATAGAGTTGTACACATAGCTGTCAACAGAGGATTATACTGGATGTTATGTTTGTAATTAATGATGACTGTCTGGTAGTAGAACAATAAAAGTTACTTGGTAGGTGGGAATCCTATCAATGACGAGAAGTGGTCCATTGTTAGTCATTCTCTATTCGAGCACCCATGTATTGCCGACATGTCATAAGAATTTTCTACAACAAAGTTGCTATACCTCACTTACAGTCACAGACAGTGTAAACATGATTATTCTGATCATCGAAAAAAAGGTGATCAGATATGAAGTATTGCTTTTCGAATCAAACCAACTGTTGTATTAAATAAAAACAGCATAGAAAACGTTTAAATCCTCAACAATTTATCGGGAGAAAAATGCATTAGAAAACGTATACATCAGCATTATTGTCTTGTAGGAATTGTAAAAATACAAGCTGGAGATTAGTAAATCTGTTCACCGAAAAATTAAGAAAATTATGTATTCCAGTGCTATTTTATAGAAATATTGATAATCCACATGTCATGTATATGTTTACTCTTATTATGCACGACCAACCATTCTAGGGGGTGCTAGTTTTGCTAACTGTGAAGTTAGTCTGTCATTCGAATTAGTTATTCAATATTTGAATTTATGTCACAATTCTGCAGTCCGTAATACCGTAAGAGATGGTCTAAAACCGATAAATGTGAGAAACATGCAGTGGATAATTATACATTTATCTTCATTTCGAACACATATGATCATGGTCAGTGTGTTTTCTATAGAGCATGTGGTAATATGTGTGAGCTACTGGACTGATTTTTCTTCGGCCAATCAAGCTCTTTATCTGTCTTTCACCAAGAAAAAAATTTCGATAATATAAGCTATTTAAATAGCCAAAAGGGAATATTTCATTTATAAATAATTATTGTAAGCTCTACTTATTTCTTACACCATGCTGACAAAACGGTATAGACACATGAATTCATGAAACCCTACAATAAATAAAAAAACCTCATGAAATATGAATTTAATTTGCAGATTTTTTTGCGTGCGTTATCAAAAATGACGGACAATGAAACTTTTCAAGTGGAAGCCTTGCTTTGTATTAATACACGCAGATGATGTATATTTACCTTAACAGTGGTTTTATTCTGTGTTTGTTCACTAACACGGGCTAAAAGTCCTATTAACTGATCTTCACCTAACTAAAAATAAATTTTTTTTTTATTAATATTTAATATAAAAGTAATATTTTTTAGTAGAACACTCATGTATGCTTATACATACATGTATACTGCTCGCATGTGGAAGGGAGATTGGTGAGAGCTAGTGCATTTATCGTGATCATTATGGAGTTATATCTAAGTGCTTTACAATATAGACTTAATACAGTTTTTTTTAAAAACAGAAATGTCTTTAGGTTAGATTTGCAGGAATTAAATGATACACTTTGCTTGAAGACTTTCGGTAGGTTGCTCCAGAGTCTTAGTTCATGGACATTAATAGCACACTGACTGTCCATAGTGTCTGTTGTAGCTTTGTACAGAGAGAATTGTAGTATCTATTAAATTGTGGTATCTTGGACTACAAAAGTAAAACATTACTCCATAATAAATATTCAAAAGGACAGACTAAAAATGAGCTTATTATCCACCTGTATGGCAGTAAAGAATATTTGAATAATTACGACATTTACCTTATTTTGAATTTGGCCTGTTCTAGCCATTTGAACTAACATACTTTCTACCATTTTAGCTTTTTCAGGTTTTGCTACAGCTATTGTATTTACTAAAAAAAGAAAATAATTGTCAATACTTCCTTGATACATTTAAAATACTGTGTTTGGAGAATAACACAAATAGAATATTTGTTTCTTGTAATGTATAGTTTTTCAAACTAGATGATACATCCTACTTTTCAGCACTGACTGGGCTGATGAAGACGGGCATGCTATGCAGTGTGCTATGAGGGAAATTTTTGCCCAGACAGTGGCACTACAGCCTACTCTTATATGAAATTCCAACCATCAATGGTTCTTTTATGTGCACACCAATGTGTACACGGAACCTCGGTTTTTCGACCGATCCTAACAATTAGAGACAAATGTCCTTGTCCGGCCTCCAGGCCTGCAGCAGTGACAAACTGACACGGGGGAAACAACATTGGATAATCCAGAGGAACTTTCTCGGCCAACAACGGGAGCAAGCGCGAGACCTCCAGGCTAATGAGCCAGCGTCTTACTACTGAGCTACCACACCTTCCTCTTGACATACAAATGTAGGCTAAAATGAAGCAGTGAATTGAGTTTGTCTCATATGTTATTTGAATTAGTACTGGGACAATCTTTATATGATTCAAGTTTCTTTTAATAATTTTTTTTTCATTTATGGCTTACTATATGTTGATACTGTCTTGATCTCCAGATCATTTTTTTTCCAAATTTCAGCCCACAAAAAAAAATCAACATATCAAAAGCAATGATAACTAGGCTGAAAGTTTCATTCTAAGCAACAATGACCCACGGTGGTTAAAAATGTATTTTATGATGAGAAATGCATTGAATTTTAGATATAAAAGTATAAATTTATAATGCATTTCAATGGAATCTAAATCATGATCATACTGTAGGGTTTTGGTTTTCCACAGAATAGTGCCAATCTAAGACATATATTTGATATTTGAAAAAAGAAATTCAGTTTACATCTAGTACGAGCCGATTGATCTAAAACTTGACTTAGGATGCTGTTTTTCATATCGGTCTGTTGTCTCTGTCTTTCTTGCTGCTCTTCAGCCGATGGACCTCCACCACCAGCCTGAAAAAAAATAATGGTTGAATGAGCTTAAAATACTTTATACGTGAACAATGAACACATGGCACAATTCCAAACCATTACATTGGTGCATGATTGTCGTATGTCTAATTGTCACCTTCATGTTAATGAAGTAGAGCAAATAGGGCAAAAACAAAAGAAAGCTTGAATGCAACAGAGACAACCAACAGCAATTTCCAATGTCAAATCTATATTGTCTTACATTTGCAATATTGCTCATCTTGAAGTACACCACGTCAAAACATAGTGACTCATCATAATTAAGCCATACTATACTTTTGTCCATTATATGCCAATATTTATGCATTGTGTTACCAGTAATCAAATTCAACCAAGAACTTTGACAAATAATTGTCAAAATAATGGGGTTTAACTGTGACTGGTAAGAACATGACTGCACAAACTACCTTGTGCTGAATTACTGCAGTTGCTATACGGATGTGTTATGATGTGCTTGTAGATTAGGTACCTCATCTCTCGACCTTGTATGTCTCCAAATGAGTGTGGATACTATATAGTTCTCTAAATAACAGCAGTGCATATGCAAACATGTACATCGCAACTGGTATGAATGAAATGTTGAAAGTCTGCGAAAAACAGTGCTTGATTAACTATAACCGATAAGTTTTGCAGTTATAATTTGTGTGGCTACACTGTGGGCTGGAAATATAGCCATTATCTTATTTTAAAGACGTTACACAGGCATTTTTATGATTAATCATAAATGAAATGAAATGAATTGCGGTTTATAACGTCCTACTGTTCTGCTCCTATACTGGGCTAATGAAGACGCGCCTACGCCATACAGTGTGCTATGAGAGAAATTTTGCCCGGGCAGCGGCACTACGGCCTGCTCTTATATCGAATTCCAACTGCCAAGGGATCTTTTACGTGCATGCCAATGTGTACACAGGACCTCGGTTATCGACCCATCTGAACAACTAGAAAGCTGTCCTTGTCAGCCCCTCCCGTCCTGCATCACAACAAAATGAATTTGAAAATTGAATGTAAAACTAATAAGACCAAATCGTATTCGTAACTAAACAAACCTAACCTATCACCACATGGTAAACATGGACTGGTGTACTTTTCTAACATGTTAAATTCGTTGCTCTCGTGCCTGGTTTAAATTTGCATGGCTAGGCCTAGTTACTTTACTAAAGTAACTAGGCTAGGCCTAAATAAAATATTCATTCAATCATTCATTCATTATTCATTCAATCATTGTGAGTGTGATGCACTGACCGACTCGTGCAGAGTCAACAACTCAAAAATGTGGAACATAAATTCAACAGCAGATTCAATTTATGAATAAACACATGTAAAACTAAATTAATATCTATAGATTTACCCCATACTGTTGCTGTAATTCTGCCATGCGGCGTGCTTTAATAGCTTCCAATTCGTCGTCCATGTTGTTTGATGATTGTTTGCAGTATGGTAATATAAAAATTCTAGAATACCAACTTAGATGTGAGGTAACGAAATCGAAGTTTTTAGCCTTTGAAATATATATTACGTCAAAAATTTTCGAAACTAGTAAAACTGTAAAACTTACTATATATTATACTAATTATAATAAATAATAAAAATTACAAAACATAACTTTTTTAAACATTATTTTTTATCCATTCCATTTAAAACATTTTCTTTGGAAGGAATTTTGCGTTCACTTCAGAAAGTAAACAAATATGGCTGCCTGTGGAGACCATGTGAATGTCTTGTGCAATTTTAAAGACAATTTACAGCTTGTATTGGAGCAAATACGCGGTATTTTAATAGAATTTATATTTCTAACGATGATTTATTAAGTTCAATTAAAATGTCAAACTCACATTTAGAAAATTCTCAGTAGAAACAACTGTCAATGACGCTCGCCCGGTACGTTCAGGAACCGCCTTGCTCAGTTACTGAATCCTTGTCGAAAAAGACCCCCCCCCCCCCAGTCAATTATTTTACTGGGCAACCTTTTATTGCTAAACGGTCGGGTGTCAGTCTCTGTGAACGCCTGAACAATGTAAATAAACATTTTAGTAAGAAAATAAGACCGACAAGGATTCAATGGGACAGTTCTTGAACGTACAGGGCGAGTGTATAATGAGAAATATGTTCAGAGCTGAACTACTGAATAGCCTATTATATAATATTGTCATTGATAATGTGAATTTTACTCTATTGTACTTTTGATTACATGTTAGCAACTGTGCAGACACCAAGGTAGATTCAATGTTATCCACTGCCTTGAGAATCAAATGACATCAATTTTTTATCAGGTCTAACTCAAGGAATGCACCCTATTGCAGACACTATTTTTGAGCCATACTTGACTAGTCAATCAAGCATGTTTAATTTAGAAAAAAGAATGTTGTTACTTGTTAATTAACATATGCTTTTCTCCGTAGTCATTGACTGTCTCTAGAAATGGTACTGTACCCCTACTCGTTTCCATTCCAATCTACCAGTTATAGCTAATAGATCACACTGGCATCTTTTGAATAAAAGCATTTTTCTTTATTCCAATAACAGATAATTGTTATTTATGTGTACATAATTTTCTAAAGAGTAAATCAACTTTATGGAAATAGTTTTAATAGTCATCAGCTACATTCCTATATCTACTCAGGCTTCTACTACTTGTGCTTGATCATGCCAATAATTTCTTTCAAATTTTATTTTTTACATTGCAGATGGAGAGTGTAAGAGAGATGAAAAACATGTTTTCAATGAATCAGAATACTGGGAAAATGTTGGTGAGAATATTACTGCAAGAATTGTTTTTTTGATTAAAATCACTCCAAAAGAGCTACCTATATTAAACAAACGTGTTTTATGATTAAAAGTAGGCCTACTTCACAAGATTAAGATATAAGTTGGTGACTGTTAATATGTGGTAGATCCACAAGACTCTTTACTGTATTTAACAAAATGGTGATCCCTGCCTTACGGTAAATCCATATATACTCCTATAATCCCTTTTCTCAATAAGCCATAAGAAACTACTGTGTCAGTTCCCTTTTCACAAAAATATAGTACTTGCCAGGGTAGCCTTTTTATATAACTACCGGTATATGTATATGTTAGATCCACATTTAAGTTTAATTTTGTCTCTGCTCATTTAAAGTTTAGAAGCAGGGGTCTTAATCGGCTGTTTTTTGTCAGCTTAAGCCGCTTGAAGTTCAATCAAGCCGATTGATAAAACAATGAACCGGCCACTATGGTATCATAAATCAATCTACTTTCGGCTAAATTACAACGGGTTAATTATTACTTATTAATTAAGAAGTCAGTCAACTTGCTTGTTGGCTACAATAACAGTCATACCTTTAGGTAAGTCATCAAACCTATCTATCTATTCATGGTTTTTGTATTCTTTTTTAGCCATTGTTTTTAAAGTTGTTCATATGGAAGCAACCAAGTTGTCTATGGTTTTTTCAACACCTCCACCACCATCACAAAAGGTATCCATCTACTCAGATATATATTTACTGAACTCATTTATACAAACTAGATTCAGGTTCAATCAGGTTCAGTTTGTTTTGCCTAAGTTCAAACTGAAAATTACACTGACATCAGATCAAAATAAAGACAGAAATTAATTTCATGAATTCAATCAATTATTTAAATGTTTGTTTTTTCTTTAGGAATGTGAAGCATTAATAAGTGGACTAGAAAAATCGGTTCTGGCTTTAGTTTCATCATATTATTCCTTACCTAAAACTCAAGGTAGGATTAACAAAATATTAAAAGGGCAATATCACTCTTAAAAGAAAATAGATATTCAAATTTAGATTTATGACTACATAAGTTATAAATTTTTATAAATGATAGCAATTATATTTAGCATAATCTCATACTTTGGAGCACATATTATATGAGTTGTATTTATGTAAATCTTGACAGACATGCAATTCTGAAATCGGCTATACAGGCTGTGTTTCGAAAGGCCATTGATCTTTTGTGCATTGAAAATGATGGAAAATGTTCCATAAAAACATGCAACCCTAATTCAGGTGTTAACGGTAATTCATTTTGCGGAAGAAGTACCAGTTTGACATAATATACTGTTATATCACTATTTCATTTTCTAAAATGTGTCATGGGAAATAACACAGTACATTTATTACTGTCTGTTGATTTGTAGGAATGACTCTCAGAAAGGAAATACAGAAAAATATTCAACAAATTATTGAAAGAATTCAGAATTTAGTTAAAAGTATAACAAAAGCCTGTGGGTAAGTAACAGAACTATTTTTTCTTGAAAATTGTATGTAATAGACAATGATCTGAACGGCAATACTATATACTGGAAAACAATGAAAAACACCGGAAAAACATTAAATACCGGAAAACACACTAATTACCGGAAAATACCCTAAATAGGTAACCCGGAGACTGGCACCCTAAATAGGTAACCCGGAGCCTGGTCCTCTGTGTGCCTGGGTTAGGATTAGGGTTAGGGTTAGTTTCCGGTTTATAGTATAGCCCTTCTCTGGGTTACCTATCCGGTATTTAGTGTGTTTTTCCGGTATTCAGTATAAAATGGTGTTTACCGGTAGTTTTCCGGTATATAGTATAGCCTGATCTGAATGACCCTAAAATTCGGAATACTAGGATCTCCAAGATAGGTCTGAATCTGGTTACATCCCTTTACTACAAAAATAAAGAATTAGAAGAGACAAACTCAAAGACAGAACCTGTTTTACTATTAATCTGCCCTAAATTTATATTCATGTATAATAGATTATTTTTGTATATTTTAGGTCAGCAGAACAGTTACAATCAACAGGCCAGGTGTGGGAAGAGATAGATAGGTTTGATGACTTAGCTAAAGGTATTTATATACATTTATCTTCCATCCTTTCAAGTGTCAGGCAGCCTTATTATCCAGATGTTAGGCCTGTCACAGATATGACCATGGGTAGGGTGCCCCAAAAATATCTCCAAATATTGATAATTATACCACTATATTCACATGTATAATTAGCCTTGCCTTAGTGTCTGGGTGCTGCAGTGGTTCAGCGCGTATGGAGCTGGTTCACTCCTGTTGTTTGCCCAAGAAAGTTCCCTAGGATTTACCGTTATCAGTGATGCAGGACAGAGGGCCTGGCAAGGATAGCACCAAGTTGTTAGTTTAGATGGGATGAAAAACTGTAAAAGAATCTTTGACAGTTGGAATTTAATTGCGGTATGGGCAAAATTACGCTCATAGCACACTGTATGGCATGTTTGTCCAACTTCATTGAGTGCAGAAAATTAGGACAATAAACTCTATTTCATTCATTCATTCTTTGATGCTCAATAAAATTAGACTGATTTTGCTAACCTACAAATTGTAGTTTGAGCATAAAATTTCCGATTTGATTCATTGTTTTTTTTTGAAAATATATTTTGTAGATAACAAACAAGCTACATTACTTGTTTTACAAGAGACTACTGAACTGGTGAAAGATGCTTCTCAAGAAATTGAACAGGTAGATATATAAATCATTATAATCTCTATTTTCTTATACCAAATGATTTATATATACTTGACTAGGATTACCTAACCATGACAGTTTACTTCATAGTATCCTACCACTGTTAATATACCTAACCTGACTGTTGAACCTTTGCATCCATTGGCCAGTATTTTGGCTTGGAGTCTTGTGTTCTTACCAGTGAAAGTATATGAATGTCTACAATTCTGTAACGACAGTAGATTTTGCATATTAATAAGGTGTTCCTTACCATAAATTAGTAGAATTAATACAGTGGGTAAGATTGACAAATTAACTTGGTTAGTAACAAGGGGTAGAGTGGACAACTTAACATATGCCCCAAGATAAAGATATTTAGTATACAATTACATGTATTAAAGTTTTATAGTCATTGACTAAACACTTCAAAGTACTGTAACTTTTGGAAATATCCTTATTTATATAGTCGAGGGGGGGGGGGGGTGGATGGCCGAATGGTTAGCACGTGCATGCTGTATCATAAAGCCTGTCATTGAGTCAACTGGCGTGGTTTCGAATCCCCGGTTGTACTTGACAACGAGTAGGGTCGCCTGTCCAAACTTGTGGGTTTTCTCTGGGTCCTCTGGTTTCCTCCCACTGCTAAAGACCCCTTAAAATAAAATTAAACCATATGTTAGTTCCGAAATGACCTAGTTTGTATCGAGTGGACGTTAAACCCCATCTCTCTCTCTTTATTTATATAGTCAGACATTCTTTTCTTTATGGCATTTACAAAAAGCTTAATGTTTCAAAAATTCTGATTTGTTGTTTATTTTTTTTTATGTGAAATGAATTTTCCAGGCTTTAGAAACAGAAGGTGACGATGATGTTTTAAATGAATTGTTAGATATGTCCGATGCAAGAAGTAATGAAAACACATGGTCTGAGGGTGAAAAAAACTTAATAACCATCAGTTTAGGTTTAATAAAAACTGTCAAATCAGCACTTAAAAAAACAAAAGAAGCAGTTAAAATTAATGGAAACTGTAACTCAGAAACCAACATAACCCAATTAGATGATTTAGCTGATTTTATGAAGAAATTAAGTCCGATTATAGATGATATGACAGTTGTTTTATATCCTCCTGTAGTTTCTTCATCAGTCAGGTCAAAGGTAGGAAAGAAAGAAATCTAATTACTGTATTTACTGGAATGTATTTCTGTATGTCCCTGGAAACTGTTATTTTTATGAGTGGATAGTTACGTCAGTGAAACAGGAGTGGCATCACAGTTTGATTAATTCCATTTGCAAATAATTATTTCCATTTATAATGTCACTTAGTGAGAGAAGGAGAGAGAAATGGGATTTAATGTCCACTCGACACAAACTAGGTCATTTCGGGACTAACATAATTTTATTTACATAATTCGCTTGTGCGTAGGGGTCTTTAGCAGTGTGAGGAAACCGGAGGACCCCGAGAAAACCCACGAGATTGGACAGGCGACCCTACTCCTTGCCACGTACAACCGGGGATTCGAAACCACGCCAGTCGACTCAATGACAGACTTTGTGATACAGCACGCGCACACTAACCATTCAGCCATCCAACCCCCCTGTCACTAAGTGACATAAGATGTGCAAATTATTGGCCACTGTCTTGAAGCTTTGAATTTATTTTGCTTTCGAATCCCCGGTTGTACGTGACAAGGAGTAGGATTGCCTGTCCAACCTCGTGGGTTTTCTCCGGTTTCCTCCTACTGGTCAAGGACCCCTATGTTAGTCCTGAAATGACCTAGTCTGTGTCGAGTGGACGTTAAACCCCCTTTCTTTATCTCTCTTGGATTTATTTATGTGATTAAACACAGGGTATGCAGTACACTCAGTAGAGTAAATCTGCTTATTTGGTGAAATAAAGTAGCAAATTATTGACTACATTTAGCGGAGATTATGGGCCAAAGAAAATGAAGATTAGCGGCAGATGAGACTAAGTGAGAATGTGTGTGTTTGGTGGGGGGGGGGGATGATTTTAAAGTGTAGCTATGAAATTGTTTGCTAATATGTTCCTACTTTTTAAAAATAATTTTACTATTACCAGGTGGATAGTTTGGGTTCCAGTCTTTCCAATATGCTTTTATTTTTAAAGTAAGTACAAGTTTTCTCAATTCCAAAAATAGTGAAAATCAAGTAACTATGGAGAAACTCAAGAAACACTGTGGCAAAAGTTCCCCAATAATATATACCCACATATCACTAGAACATGGTTGATGTGCTTGTTTACATCACTATTGCACCATATTATTATGGTAAGACTGACAACCAGGTTCCTGGCGACTCAGTTGCAATTCTGTAGCTTTCTAATTCCTTCTAAATATGGACTATGGTGTCATTTCTTTTCTGTAGCTGATTAAATCATTAATCAAGAACCTCCACAACTCCTCATTTCTCACACACTGTTGATTTTACATTTTTTCCAGAAATTCCCACCTTACTGTTGTGTCAGATGAGAAATGGATTGACTTTTTGTTGAAAGCTAAACAACACAATGTTGACAAGGTTTTAGAGGCATTAGAAGAGGTTTCTTGATTCAATTGCATGGACAAAATAAAGATTGTGATCAGTGCTAACCAGGAGACATTTATGATGCATTTATGATGAAAAGAACAGAAATAGCGAATTCCTGTAAATTTTGTAAACATAGATTTTATAAGAGATAGTTTTCCAGAATTCACTTGCCTCAACAACAAAGCTTGTGCCAACTGGATATGGAAATATCTTGCCCAAACTGCAAGTTTGATTAAATGTGATTTGTGAACTTCAGAACCTAAAATGATGCAGGCAAAATGTGATCTTTACTGACCATGGAAAATAAAAAACTAATTAGATTCTATATATATATATGGCATTTACACATTTCATTGTTATAAATTGTTATAAATGTAACGGTCACTGTCTCAATTCTCAAGTCAATTCTTCTACTAAGAGTTGACAACATAATTTAGTAAAATCGGACGTTATAAGTCAACCAATGACTTATACAGTAATCACGACCCATAAGAGACACAGGAACAAGTATTGTAAATATTTGTTGAAAATATGAAACAAAATCCATTGTACAAAATGTGAATTTTATACAGAAAATATAATCTTAACAATTTATATACAAAAATATTAATGTACAGTTATTATTTTCAGTTGAAATTTTGCTTAAGGTAGTAATAAACATATTCCAGAATGGTATGAACATATTCCAGAATGGTATTAAATTTGATTTCAGGATTTTGACAATTATTTTATAACTGAAGTATTTACAACAATTTTGTTTGTAGAATATTTTCTTTACGGAATCTAATTCAATCCTGGAAATTTTCTTTCGAGGAACACAATCGCTCACCCATGAACTGGTCAATGGATTTGATTGGTCTAATAGACAAGTCAAAATAGTCAATATCTCTGCCATTTTTACTATGTGTGATATTACAAATTGAAATGGTCAATATCTCCTCTGACATTTTTACTCTGTGTGATATTACAATCTTTCAAACAAGCATTAATTAAGCTGTTTGAATAGGTGCATCGAGTCGTAATCATATAAGCAGAAGAGGTAACCATGGTCCTGGTCCCCACAAGAAGTCTGGTTTTGGACTTACCACTAATTTATCATTTGTTCATGAATAGTAAATTGGGGTGATGAATATGAGAATGTCTTTACTAATTACCACAGTTTAAATGTGTGGGCCATCATCTATTATAAAGTCACAAGATTCTGTGTTATTTGATTGATTCTATCACCAACTGTAGTTGTTAATCTGAAGCACTTAACAGTCCAGTGTAACAGTATTATATACAGTCATTATTTACATACTCAAAAGATTTACAAACTAGCATCTAATTTATAATCCTTTCTGGTAGTGCTTAAAAAATAATGTACATTTTATTTTTAATGATTAACTTGTAGGAGCAGCTTGGGTTAATCTTTCTCTTCTTTCACGTTCCATGGTTTTCACTTTGTTCCACATTTCTGGAGTTGGATTGGGTTGGCAATGACTGAGTGTCTGAAGCCTGAAAATAAATTTAATTACATTTATAAAAGTTGGTTGTCAGGCAATGAAACATATGACCACAGTAGCTAAGTCGTCTGGGGAGTCAACAAGGGTTGTTGCATTTTTTTTTTTCTTTTGTCCGAAATGAAAACATTTACAACACACTGCGAGTAACAACCCATTTGGCTTCTAGTTCTGTCCTATTCTAACATTTAGCATACAAAACATTTAATATCAATTGCCATAATCATAGGAAATCGTTGAAAATTGAAAGGCTTCTTCGTATCGTATGAAGTCAACTGGATATTAACTTTAGCCTCTAAAGCGTCCACAAGATTTTTTAGACCGATCAAGGGCCATAAGTATGACAGTAATTATCGGAAATCAATAGGATTCTTCGATGCATGACATTAAAGTCGATCGGATATTAACTTTAGCCTGTGGAGTGTCCACAAGCAACTGTGGACGCCAGGCAGACAGGGGTGACGACAAAATTTGTAAGTGTTGTCTATTTTCAGGCTTATGAGAATTTCTGATCTATCCGAACACCCTGTAAATAGACTCTCAGAAATTTTTTACTTTGGAATGAAAAGAATGGCATGAACTCGTCTTTTATTGTCATGGTCGAGGCATCCCACTACGTGGAACCAAAGGTCGTAATAAGATATGATTGCGAGAGTAAGAACCAAATGTAGTAATGAACCAGAAGTAGCATAATTCTGAAACCGAAAGTGGTAGTTCATTGTCACTAGGCCTATGTTACTCCCTGATTCGAGCTACCCCTATTCACCAAATTTCAGCCTCGGGACAGCCCTATTGGAACCGCCAACCCCGAACAGACAGACAGACAAGTATACATTTTGTATATCAGAAATATATAAATTAAATACCTTAACAGATTCAACAGAGCATGAAAATCATCAATAGTCATAGCTTTTGGATTGTCTTTCCTTGAATCAACAAAATCATCCTGAATGATCTGAAATACATGTATATTCCTGATAAATTCTGAATAGAATAAACAGTCACCCATATTTTCCTGATTACCCAAATTAATTATTTCAAATTTGAATACCCCACCATTTATCAACGAACATGAAAATCTGAAAATCACTAATGCCCCTGTAAGACCTAAGAACCATATGTCACTGAAACTTTCAATTTAAAAGGAAAGTGTCTTTGAAATATTTTAACTTACCTTTTGAAGGTCCTCAGAAACTGAATAATCCATAGTATGTGTTAAAGTTATGTATGTTCTTAGTTTATTGAGAAACTCTGTAGTTAATCGACTATCTAATTGCTCAAAATGTTCCTGTATATTATCTGTAGTTAATTTCTTGTTTAATGGTACTTGAACATCACTCTGTTTATAAATAGAAAACAGTTAGAACTCTCATATTTTTCAAAACATTACAACAAAAAAATATATATTCAGAACTACTTCGACTCCCCTCCACTTGTTCTCAAAGTCACTTCTGTAGGAAACGGAACAATATTTGAATCCATTAAAACAATCCTTCTTACAAAGAGAGAGAGAGAGAGAGAGAGAAATGGGGTTTAACGTCCACTCAACACAAACCAGGTCATTTCGGGACTAACATTAGGGTTGATGATTTTCCGTGATCGCGGAAAAAACGCGGAAATCGCGGAATTGTCCACTCAAAACGGAATTTGAAATCTCACACGGAAAAAGACGGAAAAGCCGATATTTGCTGATACTAAACACAAACTCAAAATAATTTTGCAGTTATCCAAGTATTTCATCTTTTTATTCATAAAAATCGGAAATATTGAATGATATCGCGTGGTTTTGTTACTGTCTATTTTAGTATTTCGCTACTTTCATTTCATCATTTAGGAATCATAATTTTAATCGAAACGAAAACCCGTCTTTCATGTAATCCCATTATAAAATTACTCTGTAGTTTAACTTGAATTAAACATTGTAATGTATATATATGTCTTTAAAAAAAACTTCTGTCACTTCATAAAAGTAAAAATCGTTTCATTTACTTCTTATTTTACTGCCGGGCTCGTGACTTGTGTTTATCCCCGCATTAACCACGTGACATCAGAAATATACCGTAGCCTTGTGAATCCAGCCCTTATTCTCGAAGAAACGGTAGTAACTACGAAGATGTCTGGATAAATCGCGACTACACCTAGCAGCTGAGAAAAATGGCTTCGTCTGCTAAAAAGATGAAACGAGCTCACAAGATGTAATTTTCTGTTATTTAATTCGGGAAACAGGTTTAAAGAATAACTAGTCATTGAACATTACAAGTCATTCACAATTCAACATTTGTTATCATTGGTTTAAAATGATCCGTTTTGTAATAAAAGGCATTTTAAGATGTTTTATTCATTTATTCATAAAATAACATTTTATCTCGAAAAAACGGAATATGGTCAGCTCTGAAACGGAAAATAACGGAATTAAAAATACTTAAAACGGAATTTGCTATTTTCTGAAACGGAAAATCATCACCCCTATAACATATGGTTCAATTTTATTTCCATAATTCGGTTGCGCGTAGGGGTCTTTAGCAGTGGGAGGAAACCGAAGGACCCGGAGAAAACCCACAAAGTTGGACAGGCGACCCTACTCCTTGTCACGTACAACCGGGGATTCAAAACCACGCCAGTTGAATCAATGACAGACTTTATGATACATCACGCACGTGCTAACCATTCAGCCATCCAACCCCCCTCCTTCTTACAAGGAGAGTCACTGTGGCTGAGTGATTAAGTTGCTGGCGAGGAACTTTATCAGCTGACACCTGTATTGAAGCCCAAACCTCCTGGTTAGTGTGCCAGTACATTACTCACTGAGATCCCCAAAAAGTAGGACATTAAACGCCCTACTGTTCTGCTCCGACTGGGCTAATGAAGACGGACATGCGTCATACAGTGTGCTATGAGAGAAATTTTGCACGGGCAGCGGCACTATGGCCTACTCTTATATCGAATTACAACTGCCAAGGGATCTTTTACGTGCACGCCAATGTGTACACAGGACCTCAGTTTTCCATCTCATTCAAATGACTAACAGCTGTCCTTGTCAGGCCCTCCATCCTGCACCACTGACAATGAGAAACCACGCCGGAAAATCATGATGAACTTTCTCGGACACTGCAGGGATTGAACACGCGATCTCCAGGTAGCGAGCCAGCATCTTACCCACTCAGCCACCGTGGCTGTTAACTTAAAGGTATCTGAAAACGGAATGAATCGTTTTATCCAGACACGGTAGATTATAGCTTGGGACATTGTCTCCATTTCCAGATGAAGACTGACAGGTTTTAGTTGTTTGAAAACGTATCACATATATTGAGTTAGTTGGTTGAGTTTTAAGGGCTTTTCACACAAAATTAAGCCGTTTTATTCTCCAAAATATAATTGAGATTGGCCCTTTAAATCTGAACTTTTATCCTTCATGTTATAACATTAATAACAATGTATTTAGCATATTTCAATATTTTTGCATTTATTGTACAACAAATGAATTGTGACACCACATTTGATCAGACTTACCGGTAAAAGAGATTTTACTTCAGATAAAATCAGAACATTAACATTAGTTGAGAAAGGTTGACTGTGAAAGTTAAAATCATATTCGACTTTCTGCCATGTTATTAGATTACCCAGTGCTGTAACATTCCTTACACCTACAACATAAAAACATAAACGCTACAGCAACTGCTTTGTTCTAATACAGTGAGGTAGAGAGAAATAGGGTTTAACATATGGTTCAATTTTATTTCATTAATTTTTTAGATGTGGGAAGACCTGGAGAAAACCCACAAGGTTGGACAAGTGACCCTACACCTTGTCACATACAAGTCACTTGACTCAATGACAGCCCTTGTAATCTAATGCAACTAAGCCATTTGACCACCCAACACCCCTGTTCTAATACAGAAACACACACCATACTTCCTTTACAACCCATCAGTAAAATGTACAGGTTCATGAAGAGCAATATATTTAGCATTGACATTTCCTTCAATGCAAGAGTCAACCATTTTCAAAAATATGGTTAACACACAGATCTCAAAAAACATAGTGAGATTAGGACCATTTATGGCTAATCTTTTTTGCACTTTCATTACCACGAAGGCAAGTAGAAGCTAGGAGGAATATATCGTCTTTAATAGAATACATTATTTAGAATGTTTTATACCTTGAGGATTAAGTTGAACGGTCTGTAGAAGAATTTCACTTATAACTAACTGTGTATTATCACAAAGGTAAAGGGGAACTTACCAGCTTCCATAGAATATATTTAGAATGATTCATACCTTGAGGATTAAGTTGACCAGTCTGTAGAAGAGTTTCGTCTATAAGTAACTGTGTATTATCTGATAACTGTAATATACCACTTTCTAATCTATTAGCTTTTATATCTTTCTTTGGTATTAATTTCATTGTATTCATATTCTCAATTGTCATAGGTAATAAATGAGACTGAAAATAAAATAATTAAATTTAAGATACTTAATGAACTAAATTCGATGTAGAATTTTAGTTTATATAGATATGAACAAATTACATGACAAATTTGTATCTTTAAGAAGAAAGTATTGGTTAATGATGACACAACCACTAAAGAGATCTTAAACTGCTAGGATATCAAAATTAATATGCATACTAAGCAATTAATACAATTAAAGGTTGATTAATTAACAACCAGTTATTCCAACGGGCATAACTTGAGGCTGATGTGAACAAATTAGTTATTGCTTCTGAAATCCAAGTTCAAACTTTGGGCTGAAAGATGTGGGGGGGATTATAAATCAATTGACAGAAACAACATTAATTACCTTGGTAAGAATAGCCGATATTAATCTGTGCATTAATCCACCATAATATCTTGAGTTCGGACAATTACTCAGATTCAATGATAATTTTCCTAGAGGCATCACATCAGCTCTACCATATCTAAAACAGTCCATAAAATAAAAAGAATGAAGGACAGGTAAAAGACAAAATTAGAAATCTGTAAGTGGTGTGTAAATACAAAATCTGTCAGTCCTAATAATAGAAGTAGCTTAGGTCGATTAAGGACATTTAGAATATGTTTCAGCTCTGGTCGATATATTCCCTGCTTTGTTGGATATTCTTGTGTTTATTTTTCCGTCACTGGGTCCAGGTTCGATCCTGGTGTTGGTCGAGAAAATTTCTCAGGATTTTTCAGCTTGTTAACCCTTGTCAGAGGGGGCCTGTCAAGGAAAAGCGTGTCGTCATTTGGATGCACGTTAAAGATCCCTTGCCAGTTGGGAATCATCAAAATAAGAAAAGGCTGTACACTGAATAGCTTTATCCTTCTTTATTAGCTCTGTTGGTGTAGGAAAGTAGGATGTTAAACTACATCTTATTTCATTTCTTCTGTTCCTGGGATTGGGAGCAATCAGATGATATTTTGTTTAATACTTACACATATGATATAAGATGTGATAGTAAATATTCAGCTGCTAGATTATCACCTAATAAACTATATTCTAATACTGATATTAACTCATTTCTTAGATTCACTATATTACTCTGTAGACTGGACAATGCTGAAATAAAAGAACCATCTTTGGATTTCAAGATTGTTAACATCAAAAATACATGGACATAACTATGTATTAGCAGGACAACTGAGATCTTATATCTAGCTATATTACTATCACTGGGAGCCACGGTGTATCGCTAGCCTGGAGGTCGCTTGTTCGATCCCTACATTGGCCAAGAAAGTTCATCAGCATTTTCCAACGTGGTTTCCCCTTGTCAGTGGTGCAGGATGGAGGGCCTGACAAGGACAGCTGTCTAGTCGTTCAGATGGGACAAAAAATCGAGGTATTTTATATACATTGGCAGGCATGTAAAAGATCCCTTGGCAGTTGGAATTCGATATAAGAGTAGGCCATAGTGCTGCCGCCTGGGCAAAATTTCCCTCATAGCACACTGTATGGCATAGTTCATGTCTTCATTAGCCCAGTGGGAGCAGAACAGTAGGACATTAAACCCCATTTCATTTCATTTCTATATGTATCAGAGATATAAAGAGAAATAATATCTCAGTTTCTCAATAAATATACATGTAAGTACAATCTAATGAAGATATAATTTGTGAGAATATTGAGAAACTGAGATCTTATTTCGTTTAGCAAAAAATGGTACAGTAAACAAGCCAAGTTTTATCAAATTTAAAGATGCATTATGTAAGAGCTAAATCTGCCAATTGCTGGTCTTTATTTTGCCTTCAAATGTTATATAAACTATTACTTAGACATTTATTCACATGATAAGCCAATAAGCAACTCTCTAGATCATCAGATGGCCAAGATTCAAATGGATTACAATATACCTGCGAGATTTTAAAATTTAACAATAAAATGAATAATGAGACTCAATGGTGAAGTACTGTTGCTACAATAATGAACAATCTACTTAGATCTTGTCAACTCTTCCAACACCATAACCTCACTCAGGATAGAGTAATCTGAATGATATTTCACTCTATTTTCCTTATCTATTTTTGAATTATTATAGCAAAAATGACCAGCTTTTTATCTAAATTTTACATAATACATAGTTATCTTATGTCAGATTTACCTTCAGTGTAAGCTGAATCTGTTTTAAGGGGAGGTAATAATGGATTATCATGGTTTAACTTATTATAGAGTACCACATGTAGTCTTGGTACAAGTGATGGAGGAGGAGAGTGAGCTTGTCTTTCTTCTGGAGTTTCAAATTCTTCACCTCTGAAAAAAATAAAATTTAATAAGTTATTTGAAATAGAT
This sequence comes from Patella vulgata, assembly GCF_932274485.2. Classification (NCBI taxonomy): domain Eukaryota; kingdom Metazoa; phylum Mollusca; class Gastropoda; family Patellidae; genus Patella; species Patella vulgata. The sequence continues at coordinate 22,370,275 of NC_065881.2, forward strand.
AATGATCTTGTGGTTGCTCAACTTTCTAAAGTGGGGACTGTTGAAATGGTCATGAAATAAATCGGAGATCATATGGTTAACATCCACAAGGCTAGTCTCGACTTTTTTCAAATTGGAAGAGGAGGTCTTTTCCAAATGGAAGAATCATTTATCAGGAATTCTTGGTAATTGTTAAGGTGCTAGAACCCACTCCACTTACTCTTGTGAATCTGGGAATTGTGCCATAGCTGGATCTACCGATAGAATACCAATAAACTCAACCACATCATTCACTTTAAACGTATCAACATCATCATAGATCTACAAAATATACAGCAAAATTAAAATTCAGTCAGTGGTCACGCATTCATAGAAATATTTTGTAATAAAATTACATAATACAATTATCATACGGGGGATATGGAATACTCTTTAGTAGAGTGGTGATCTTTGTTGGAGAGGAGGGGGAGAGAATGACTGGGGTTTGATGTTTTGTCAACCAAATATTTAGGTCATTTTGCAACTAACATATGGTAAGTGTTGTTTCATATAGCAATTGCTGTTTCATATAGCAATTGCTGTTTCATATAGCAATTGCTGTTTCACAACTTACAAAAATCTGATGAACTGAAAATTTGTCAACATTTATCATCCTCTGCAATTGCTGACAATATGGAATGTGGTCAAAACAAGCCAGTTTCAATTGTAATCTAAGCCAAAATATTTTGATGGGCCTTTTTTTAATCCATTCCTGGAGATATCTACAGCTGATATTTTTATTTTGTTGAAATATCAATTTGGGTATATATTAGTATGGATTAAGCCCTGAAACATGAGATATTGACCCAAAAATGCAAAGGACGATCACAGGTTATAAGACATAAGCTTACATGTACCTTAACAAGACAGGTGAGGCCTGTTTCTCCGGGTAATGGATGATTTAAATCAGGTTTACAATTTGTACCACTTCTAACACCTGTACCATTAGATCCATTTGCTAAAACATCAAAAAGATAATAAGTATTGTTACATCATAAATACACACTGACATTTAACTCCTTGTCACAATTAACAGATAATTCTTACAATATTTATTTTAAAACGTGACATATTCCTATAATTAGTTACTGGAGTTGCACATAGACTATTATTACTAAATAAAATTGTCCGACAGTCAGAATTATTTGATTTTACTTGTCCAAGGGAGATAACACCATTTGCAATGACCCTTCCCAGACACTAACCAGGGCAAGTTAGACACTTTTAGATAATGTTTAATTACTGCATGTATATACCTCTTCTTACCTTGATTTGGACAGTTATTTTGTTGAAGTGATTCAGCTTCCATATTAACATCCCCATTTTGATTATTGCTGTGTTTCTCTCCTCTTTTTTCCTGATCATCTTCTAATGGACGTTTCAACCTGGACTGTGAAGATGATGCACCATGATCAGATACATTCTGGTTAGCATAAGCGTGCATCAGGTTAAGGCAATAATTAGATAAAATATACATGCATATAGATACAGTTCACTATAGCTTATTTACTTTGTCGGAGAGAGGGAGAGAAATGGGATCATTTCAGGACTAACACATGGTTTAATTTTATTTCAATAATTTACAGTGGGGGGGGGGGCGGAGGACTTGGAGAAAACCCATGAGACTGGACAGATGATCCTATTCTTGGACACGTACCACCGGGAAATCGAAACTACGTCAGTTGACTCAATGACAGATGTTATTATATTAACCATTCATCCATCCACACCCCCCCCCCCATTACTTTGTTGGAACATTTTATATCAAATTATTAAGCCAGGCAAATATGATCATTAAACTTGTATACCAGGATAAAGTATATTCTTCAATTCCACTACTGATCGCAACAATACTATAAGAAAACAAACTATTGCGAACAGATTATCCAATTTGATTCGCTATCTGGTGCACGAATCACATTATTAGTGAAACCCATTTTATATCAAAACACACAAGGTCCTGATGAATATTTTCAAAGAAAAAGGATATAAGTTTGACCCAATCAGCTTCACCAGGAATTGGAACACAATAAAATGTCTGTCGATCCATTGGTTTGTTCTCGGATGATTCCATATTTACTATCTGTTGGGGCTTCAAAATAAAAAGTTTCTAAAATCAGATCTAAATATAAAGAAAGCATACAACAGGTATAACTTTTGGTTCAGATTTTTACACTTAAATATTTAAAACAAAACATTGTTCACCAGAAATGGGAATACAATAAAAATGTCTGTCGATCCATTGGTTTGTTCACTGATGATGCCATGTTTATTATCTGTTGGGGCTCCAAAATAAGAAGTGGCTATTTTTAGTTTTGGCTTAAGTCCTCCCCCAGTTTTTTTTTTCTAATCCCCATCAATTTAAACAAGCTTACAAATAAAATGTACAGTAAAGACATAGTTTTTTATCATCACTTACTGTACATTCTGCAATATCTTTATATTTTCCACATTTTAAACTTTTTTGTCCAGTCTGTACATCATTTACTTCGTAGACACCGAGATACAGTTCTGGATCAAACATATCTTGTATCATACATCTGTATTTAACGATTGTGTTAGGTCGAAGGTTATGGACAGGTATATCATTTAATGAGGGAATCTGAAATATTACATTGTAGATATATGAAGAACCTGAGATAACTGAAATATTTTGAAGAGATGAAAATAAAAGCAAGATAAAAGCTACATACAGAGTAAAAGCAAATGATTTCTTCTGTTGGATTATTGACAATGTCAATTGATTGCTCTAAACACCAATAATGTTCACTCTTTTGTAAAATATATTAATATATATTAGCCTATGTAGTCCATTTTGTATGCAGTTCCTAACAGTTTTCTAAACAATGCTACATGTTTTTTTTTTTATACATACACTTGCTGTAAGATAATGAAAGGAAAGGCAATTAATTAAAATCTTTAACTTACCCAGGCCAATGATTCTCTTCCAGTCAGTTTTTTTGAGAAATATTCTTTTACTTGAGTTGGTGTAACATTTTGTCCGTTTTGATCTGAAAAATTAGAAATGAATATTTTTAACTCAATATCACCAATATTGCTGGCTGTTTGGCGACAGAATATTTTTGATGACAACCCAAGACGAGACAGGTCTAGTATCAGAAATGAAATGAAATACCTGTCCCACTTTTCTGCACCACCAGACTAAGGTTTTATTAATTATTCATCATTTATCATCATCGTTATGATGAAGTCTGAAAAGCTGTGAAGTAAGTCCGAAAAGTCATCAGACCGAGTCAAAACTGACGTGGAACTGCTACCCACAAATCTACCATTATTTCAACATTACAGTGGTAACGCATTACAGTTGGAGACAATAAATTATTGAGATATATTACATTATGGATTCATAGTTGAAATAATGGTGACTTTGGCATTTGGGCAAATTGTGCTATTAGTACTACAGGCTATAGCCTATAATTATATAGCCATAGCATGATATTGATGATGATAGGTCTACTTAAGTGTAATATAATGTATCGTATCACCACGAGACCATAGATAAGATAAGATGTTTATTGCATCAAAACGTCCATGAAGGACAGCAGCATATACACTTAGACATAGTCATATACATTCAATAATACATATTACACAGACAACTCAATACATTCATACAAACAGTATACTACATACAACTGTACATGTATATCAAATAGTAAGTGCAGGAGGACTGCACTACAAACAAAACAAAAATCTACAAGATAAACCTGCGGACAAGACAGAAAATAGACATTGCGCCAAATAAACAAATATCAAATCAAGTGAATGGAAGGGGTTTCAGTTAGTGTTATATGTAGTTGCCACCAAATTTGATTTAGCTCTCTTATCCAAAGCCAAAAACACATATAAAGCCACTGCCTTGGCAATCAATTTTGGTGGTGTAAAGAGATTAATAAAATTGTAGGAAATCTTAGGATTTGCCGATCTGCGTATAAAATTATAAATGGGCTTGGCGTATTTCTTCATACTTGCTACAGTATAGCATAAAATGTTGCTCGTTTTCGATCCGAGTTTAAATCGCAAAATTTCTAAGTGATGCGTACCGGTACTGAGTGAGAGTCTAAGTGTGGTCATAGCTTAAATGGTCTCTATTTTTAACCGAATATAAATTATAAATAGTCTGGAGAGTTGGTAACAGTAGGTTTTGAGATGAAATATGTACATAATTTGCTGTTATTGAAGTTAGAGGATATGTGGTAGAAGGAGTTAAATTTTGATTCGAGGGATTTCTTTATTATATTTATATTCTCTTTATTTAGCAAATTCATGAACACAATATGATTTTCTAACATAATGATAATGGCCATACCAATAATAAGATGTATTTTAATTTGTTGTCCTGTATGAAAGGGCTAGCCAATATTATTAATAAAATAAAATAAGTGTTATTACTGTTATCAATCAATCATCCAATAATTACAATACAATAATGACTGAGTCTGAGTAACGAACAATTGAATCACAATACAATGTGAAATGTGATCGAATGTTTATGTTATCATTTCTCAGATATTATGGACTGCATAATTCTTTACTTACCAAACAAATTTTGAATTATGTTCAATGGACAGTTCATCCAATCTTCTACACCTGGCATCTTGGATTTGCGTCTTCAATTTAACTTATTCTAAAGAACAAGGAATACACTGAAAGAAAACTTGTATATATTTACCCACGTTTTTGAGAGTAAACAAGTGGAAGAAAATATGGCGGGAAATATTATATACTCTCTAAACCAAAATCCCCGTTATCATGTGCTTGATTATCAAGTGTGCTAGTCTCGATTAACATCTATACAAATAAACTAAATAAACTTTTGCATCTCCATTCTGATACTTTATCAAATCGGCTGTCTGCCATTTAAGAACGTCTTCAGATGTTATAATAACCTACGCCGCTGCTCGGGCAAAATCGTACGAATGTACGTATGTAATACGAAGGTTATGGACCCTCTTTGATGAAACTTAAAATATATCTTTATATCTCAAAGATCTCAGTCTCTTTCGACATTTGTACATTTCAGACCATAACTTCCTGGATTATGGCCCCTGATTGTACGAAAAATCGCTTTTGTTTTTAGCTTGTTCTCTATCCATCTCTTGTCGGGCAACAGTTGGTTAAATGACTCAGCTGAATATTAATTTGTAGGCCTCACTTTGGTTTGATTGAATGTGTAAACCTGCCCATTTTCCCGAAAAAACCAGCCAACTCGGCAAAACAATCGGTCCCTTTGACTATATGGACTAAGCGCCCCAATACCCCTTATTGTGCGCCCCTGATTATATTTTCTGAATTCAGTGCATTATACAGATTACTTACCTGTTTTAAATTGCTCAGTAAATACAGCTTCTGTCAGCTATATGACTATATAAACATGCATTCAGTAAACGGAAATAACTGTTTAAAGTAGCTGTCTCTTACTCAATATCATCCAAAGTCTTCGACATTGAAAACAATTTAAATCAACATTGGTGTTGTGGTCTTACCGGGAAAAGGTGGGTCTTTGATATCCAATATTTAAGACAAATTGAACATTTTACCATTGGTACACGAATCGTGTCTCAATTATCTATTTTTTACGATTAATCATCATGAGGACATGAAATAACGAATGTTAATGGGAGCATGACCTGAATGTGCCGATCCCGTACTATAAAAAAAGTACTTCGTTGGCCTAGTTGTCCGATAAATCAGTGTAGTCCGACCTTGATTTGATTGACCCTAATGGTCTTCCGTATAGAAGGACTGATGGAAGTAACGGCGACATTGGCTTCAATTAGCAACATGTTATCGATATGTGAAGTTAAATATCACACAATTAGGAAAATAGAAACCCTATTGATTTGTAAAATTATCTTATCGGTTTCATGGAGACATGTACGACACGAGTGTTTACCCGATTTGTTATTTTAAATAACTACATGCTAACTTTGTTGGAGTTACCATCAAGTTTCAGGCGCCACCCGAACAGTCAAGGTATTGAAATCTGAACTTTTTAAATGTTTTTATTTAGTTTAGTTTTGTTTCTATCTGTAATCCGTCTTTTTTCAGATGTGGTTTTATTTTTTTATTACACGTGGAAATCGAACCGATCCATATCTTAACAAATATTTCAGCGATTTCAAATCAATACTTTATTTATTTTTTGCTAAATATTGCAAATTGAAATTGTTTCTTTCGGGTGTTTTTTGTTTACTATAATGAATTGTGTTAATATTGACTAGTATGAGGTGTACTTGGATAAATGATTATTTATTTATTTTTTTAACGCAGGACATTTAAGCTATAAACCTATAGAATGGATAAAGATAAAAGTTTGGCAAGAATCCTCATGGTATGAAACTTTACTTTTACATTGTTTTCACAATATTTTGTTTTCCTTATAAACGACAACATTCCAATGGGCAGGTGTCAGATGTAAAGGGTAAAGCTATTCGCATTGCAGTTCTGGGGGTCGGACGTACCATTGCTATAACGTTTAGCTTGTGGCAAAGACACGGGTAGTCATATTTTTTTCGGCCTATTTTACTAAATTTTGTTAACTTGTATAATGTTGAGCAAAAATATATATCCGAAAAAAATATTGATTAATTATCAATTAACGGCGAGAGCCATAATGGGTATTTTAGACAAGAGCGGAGCGGTTTAAACCAATCGGTTGCTGAGCTACGGGCATTTCAGTAGTGGCAGAAACGCCCATTTTTTAATCCCAAATCGCCAAATCTGGACGGGCCATATCTTAGGAACCGTTACTCCGACCGAGCTGAAAATTTGAATATCAGTTTTGTAAGGCAAGATAAGCATATGACTAAAATTACATGAAAATCGAAGGAAGTATGACTTACCTTTTCAAGTTTTTGGGGCACTCGATCCAACCAAATTGATGGTTGATAATAATATCATGTGTGCTGATTATTCTTAATCATTCTTATTAATGGATATCAATCAAATTTAGAAAAGCGTGTTCTTTGGGCAGTACTTATTCAGAAATGATGAAGAGGATTCTGCAACACAACATACCGAAACAGTTACATAACCCCAATGGTCATTAATGACAAATAAAACTTTCTTGACGACTTTGCAGCTGGTCGGTGTATAAAGGGGATCACAATGCAGAGAAAAGTGGTGTGAGGTTGGATTTTCGGTGCTAACTCTTGCAAAATTTCACACGTACTATGGCCTTACAGTTCATCTATCTCTTACATGTAAAATAAACCAACATTAGTACTTAAATAATACAAAACGCATACAAAAACTGACAAAAAGACGGTATTTTTGACTTGTACAGTTTATTCATAAAATGTAAAAACATGATTTATGTAAGCATTTAAATTGCACCTATTTTATATGCCTCTATGTTAAAATGTCATATGTTCTTCAAAAACAATGTATAGTTCTACCAGAAAAAAACACATATATATATTAAAGTTCTTACTATTTACAATGTATAATTCTACCTGAGAAACACGCATATTATATACAAGTTCTTACTATTTACAATTTATAGTTCTACCAGAAAAACACACATATTATACCCCGGTCGGGATCAAGATCGCCATAAACGTGGTAAATGGGTCGTGGAAACACTAGATATCGTGCTATGGTCCCCATGGTCACCAATGATCGCCGGGTCACGGCGTTTATTTTGAGCATGTTAAAAGCAAACGCCAAGGTACTGCGATCTGGCCTGGAAAACTGTGAGGACGCGGCTTTTTCCAATTTTGTATTTTTTGTGGAGATTTTTTCGCGTTGTGTTCACGTCTGCCGGCGACCTAGTGTATTTTCTGGTCGCCGTACGGTAGCATCAGCACAGTAAGCACGCCAAGAACTTAATTTTTACAATTCTTGTATGTAACACGTATTTTATATGTTTCCCCCTGAATATACAATAAATGCGTGTCTTTAAAGTTTAATTAATGACGTACTACATGTATATTATTTAACAAGTATTTTATATCAGTTTTCTACCTGAATCTATAGAATAAATACACGTCTAATTTTATTATTCAGCTGGTATATAGAACCAAGTAATGAATGATATATCATTGTGTAGTTGATTTAACCATTGACAGTATTTTCAATTATCCATTTCTATTGAAAAGTTTAGATTGTTATAAAATAGGTTTAGGTATCTTAAAAAGTATTTTGTTTTTCTAATTCCACATTTAAATCTAAAATCGGAGGTAGTTTCCTGTATTTACCAGTATATGGGCGTTTGGTTGGTTTATTTGTTGGTGGTGTAGGTTTATAGACTTTTGGTATTGTTGGTATTGATTTCATTAGATTTGGTAGAACTGGTATTCTTAATTTTTGAATTATCTTTTTATTTTCTTTACTGTCGTCTTTAGCTGATACGGATTTAATCTTTGTCAGAGTAGAGTTAGTATTTCCAGAGTTAATGTTTCCAGAGGATGATTTAATCTTTGGTAGAACAGTGTTTTTATTTCCAGAGAAGGATTTGATGTTTGGTAGGTTAGAATTTCCAGACTGAATCTTTGGCAGAGCAGAATTAATGTTTTGGGACGATGGCTTAATCTTTGGCAGTGTCGACCTCATTTTTCCGGATGATAGCTTGATCTTGGGCAGGGTAGAACTCATTTTGTCAGTAGTTGTTAGTCTTTCTGGTTCAAGCTTATTAGCCAATCTGGTTTTGTTCTTCTTTTCTGTGATTGACAAATTTGGTACATTCACAGTGTTCGATCTAGTGAATTTTGGCATTAATTTGGTGGAAGCATCAGGGTTGCTCATAGATTTATCTGAAGAAGATATTTTTGAATGGTTTTCGGCATGTTGATTTGACGAAGGAATGTAAGCAACCAGTCCAATAGCAGGCAGTTTTTGATATTTTCCCAGACTATCTTGATAAGAGAATGATCGTACTGTTGATGAATAATTATTAATCTTATAATTTCCGATAAAAGCTGAAGCTTCTTCTTCTTTGTTTGCAGAAAGGTAATCAGTCATCTCAATCTCAGCTCGAATTCTTTCCATGTCGTTGACAGGTTGAGTCTTTTCAAAAATGTCCATAATTTCAGGCCACCCGACATTGTCATTATCCACTATATCCTTGCTCGTATTGTTAGATTCCCCACCTTTGTCCATGATGTTCAATTTCTTCTCGCTGGTGCATTCTCCTGCCTTGTCCATTACTGTGCACCTGTCTTTCCTGTCTCCTGTTTTACATATGCCATCCTTTTCCAAGATTCTAAGTTTATCTTCATCTGGACTGGATAGTGTGATTGGTTCAAGTCGTTTGTCCACTAGTGCTTTTAGTAAAGGATCAACAACTAGTGGGTCATCTTCTTGGACCCTCTTCCCGTAACGATATCTTACTTGTTTTTCTTTCTTTGTTGGTTGTATAACACCATTCCCTCCCTTATACTTGGAACTCTCGAACAGCTTCCAATAAAAATCTGCGTCTTCGCCCGATCGTTCTACACTGTCTTGTAGAATTAGAACTCTGTTCATGCAATCATCGTGATCAGAATGTAGATTGTTTATGTACCTAAAATAGCAATAAGTAGTATATTAAAATAATGATGTATAATCAAAGGTTTTGACTTAAATCTTATTACAACCATTATATGACACGTCAGTATTTCAACTGTTTGAAATTATGTTTATATATTTTTAAGAAAAAAAAAATATTTACTTGTTAAGATCTCGAACTTCCATCTGTAAATCAGTAATATCTAATTTAAGTTCACCGATGTAGCTTATGAAATCTTCTTCTGTACTCCCTAATGATGGTCCTGAAATATTAAATACCAAAACTTGTAAAGTATATAGACCTGTTTGGTTGCACAGACTATTATGAGCAATGTTTGTTTTCAGATCAGGTAAACGAATGGGATCTACGAGTCTTCTATAAATTTTATGATTTATGTTGTCTTAAACTTACCTGAGCAATGGTCTATTTTACTCTTTGGTTCTAGTGTGGTTTGAGTATTTTCTCCGTTCTTTTCTAATTGGAGACTTGATTCAGATCCATGTAAAGATTCTACATCAGAAACTGATTCAGGTGCCGATGTGGATTCCGAATACGATTTTTCCAAAAATGGTTCCCCTGGAATTGGTTCAGGAAGTCCTACAATTTAGAAATAAACCATACTGTAAAACTAAAATAAAATTATATCTAAGAAGATTATTGTGACCTAGTTTCACATATAATTTATTTAATATATTCTTTGATACTGCCAGAAATTAATTCGGAAAAAGAGAGAGAGTAGCAGGGGGAGTGGGCTTGAAATCAAAATAAAGATCCTCAGGGCAATAAACCATTAGGTCACATCAGCCCTCAACCCCTCAGTAAAAAACGTACCAGTGATTGGTCTAGGAGATGGATATGGAACATTTTCATTATCTTCTCCTAGAGATACCATAGCTCGATGTCCTTCTAATACTTTCTTCTTAAAACCATGGAACCAATCCATTCTGTAATTATAACACAAATACAAGATTCTTCTTAAAGTTATAAAACTTCATTCCCAGTTAGTCTAACGACTGGAAAGAAGATAAAGTGGCTTTTAATATTGAAGAACATAAAAGGAAGTTTTAATCCTATTATTTTGTTTTGGTTTGTCTTATGTCTCTAAAAACACAGAGAATGCATTGGTTTAGTATACTTTGAAAAATAAAGAGTTTATTCACTTACCTTGAATCCATAGTTGTAGCAAAGATGTAAAAATCTTCGAATAATAACAGTTTTAGCACAGAAATAGTAAATAAAACGTCTTACTAATTCTAAAACTTGTAAAGTTGTAATAGAACAATAGAAATAACGTCACCAGTTTCATTATCTGGTCGTTTTAATTGTGACGTCATAATGGGTAAACTTTGAACCCCGCACTAATGTTTATTACCTTATCCCCAATTCTTATTATTGCACATTCTTATAGCGCACACTTCCAAGACTAAATGCTCACGTGGGGTTTACAAATATGACACAGAAATAAAATATACAAATAAAATAAATAAACTAAAATATAAATAAGACATACATGCTAACAATTAGTAACATTGAAATCGACTTAAAATCATATAAATTTCATAATTTCATAATACTATGCATAAATTAAATAACGTTCCCTGCTTAGTATTTATCGTATACCTATGACCTATACAATACCAACTTTAATCAGTTCATTTACATTTTATTGGATATATCAAAATAAAAAAAAATCTGGTTTAACGTCCTACTTTTCATCACCGGCTGGGCTTATATAGACGGGCATTAGGTATCAGAGCCCGGGGAAACATTTGCCCCCCTTCGCGCCTGCACCCGCCACTGTAAATTTAAATTTATCAAATTCAGTAACTTGTTTTAATATGACCGACACCTGCATTTACTGTTTTGAATTCGATTATACACAATATAGAAAAGCAATACCAGGCCCGTAGCTAGCGGGGGCGGGGGAGGGGAAAAATCAGCGCCCTTTCCAGTGGACGTAATACGAAGCCAACGACCATCGTGTCCATATCAGTATGGGCGCCACATAAAGCCGAGTGACATTGGCTGGGCTCCCACGACGAGATTGGCAGCGCGCCCAACCAATGTCACTTGGCTTTATGTGAGTCATTATGAGGCTCCTCACCATGACTCACACGATTAACACCACAGCTTGATTGATGGGGCGCCTAAAACGGCTTGATCTGTGGGGTGCCTTATCCCGGAGGGGCGCCCATAATGACATGATTTGTGGGGCGCCTTATAAGAAAATTTATGACGCGTGAGATTGGTTTGGCGCCTACGAATGAATCAGGCGCCCAAAACGGCATGATAATCTTCAAAATTCAAACACGTCGCACTGTAACCCGATTCAGAACTTTTTGTTTTTCTGATAAATTATTATAGGTACGTTAAGTTTAATAATGTTCATATCAAAAAATCGTAATACGCCAATATCGCCAATTCAGCTTCAAAAATGAAATTTTCCGCCAGTTTCAGGTGCAAACCCTATTTTCCCAAATTTTCTTGGGGGAGAGCACCCTAGACCGTTCTCCATAGGGAGGCGTGTCCACGGTGCCGTTCGCCGTGGACCGTCAAGTGTAGGTACATCGGCGCCCCAGAAACCCTATCGGCGCCCCCAGAAGCCTTTGCCACCCCCACCACCCCCCCCCCCCCCAACAATTTTGGGCTAGCTACGGGCCTGAATACCATTCATTTTGTTCATCTGAAAGTTTCAGCTTGTTCGGAGGTCGTCTCTAGCTTTGCATAACGGGGTTACCTGATATCGTTTAAGATTTAAACAGTTGTCTTGGTAATTACGACACATGATTATAGTCATGAATATCCAGACACTTTGGGATAGCTTGGAATTTGGAGACTTGTTATCCAAAAGATATGGAAACTGAACATTTATGTTTCTGCGAAAAGGTACCTCAAGGCTACCGATAGCTGAACTGGGCTGGGATACATAATATTAATTTAAACAATATTCCGAGAAGAAATAACACATCTGATCCGCTAAAATGTATCTGCGACGACCATATAAAAACCCTAATTTTTGTAAATGTATTAAAATATTTTGGGAGAAAATTCATAATTTGTTATAAATTGTTCTTATCCCTTTGTAAAGAATATTTTGCAATACACTATCTTGGCACAAAATAAGGAAAATAGATAAATGAAATTCATGTTCATCCTTTTTTTGTGTGGAACTTGCGAAAGTTGTTCTTTTATTTCTTTTTGAAACATTTTTTTTTTCAGATAGTTACAGCTATTTCCGTTTTTCCTGAAAGTGAAACGCAGGGTACGTATTTTAAATATAAACACATACATACTACTAACCTAATACGGGAGAATCGACGGATAACGAAACATGCCATGTAACGAAACATCCCCACTCCGCACCAGTAGATAAGTGGTCAAAACATTTATGAGCTAAACATCTCATAAAAAGGTCAGATCACAAATGATAATTACTATTTTTTTCATTTTAAGGGAAGTCTGTATCATTACAGGCCGGGAACTGTACAGCACAGTCCGCGGGGTTGTAATGTCGGCTTTGTTTTGTGTGCAGTGTGGTTTTCCTGCACTTACTGTTAGAGCCCCTGGTGGTGGTGGTGGGGGGGGGGGGCTAATATACGGAAATAAACCTAGAAGTTGTAATCACAAGTCTTTGAAAATCAAATCTATATGATTCGGCCATTCAGTTTAACCGATAGATAATCAAATTTCAGGGGTCTTTAGCAGTGGGAGGAAACCGGAGGACCCGGAGAAAACCCACGAGGTTGGACAGGCGACCCTACCCCTTGTCACGTACAACCGGGGATTCGAAACCCCGCCAGTCGACTCAATGACATACTTTATGATACAGCGCGCGCACGCTAACCATTCAGCCATCCAACCCCCCTGCTAACAAGAAATGGCGACAGAGCGATGGGTGAAGGGACAGCCATTAATATATATATATATATATTGCAATATATCAGCTATTTTAATCTAATTAAAATTAAATATTATTTTTCTTCCGATTTCCTCGCGTGCTGCCACCGTTAACAGTTAAAAACATGTCTAAGCAAAGGTGTGTTTTTGGCCCTGAAGAGACAACCAACTAGATGTCTGGATAATCAGTGCATTTCAAAGGAATTCGGGAAATGTAATTTATATTAATGCATTGATAGAGTGGTTGAAATTCATACGGGGTGTGAGCTGTTCTATTTTCTGTCATGGTAAGGTTGCGATTGGTAGATAGATATATATTCGACCAATCACAACCTGTGCTTTCAGACAGAATAGAATGTTGTTGCAATTCGGATTAAACTTCAACTATAATAATATGCAAATTATATTTTTCAGCATGTGACGTAAAGAGTATGATTATAGGCGATTGTATTGATGCAGAAGACTATTGCAAAGTAGACGACAACAAACCATGGACACCACCAGCAGACAACCACCTTGTTAACGTGGAATTAGTAACCCCTGACTTGAATGCGGAATGTTACGACAGGTTCACGTTTAGTGGTCGTCAAATAAATGATGGTTGCAAAGGAGAATACAATATTACATACTGTACAGGTGACTTAATAACCTGAAAGGAGAAATTTCGTTTTATATTTGCCCTTAAAGTTGCCCGTTTGGCTGACTTGCTATATCGTAGTCCTCATTATACAGAAAGGGGATGGGCTTCGCATTAACCCTCAGGATATGAATACTGATGTCTTTGGCATACCACGCCCTAACTCTAAACCTAACCCTGACTGAAAGGAGTCAATCAATCTGTAATCATGAATTTGTAACCCGGCTGTTACGCCAATCCTCTCCAATACTTTGAGGGATAAGATATAGCATCTACGGATCTGGGTTGTTTTGCGAGACCAGATCAGTTTTCTAAAATGCTATGCTATTTAACGGTGTTAAGTGATTGAACACATTTAAATAACATTTCATTGGAAGACAATTCCTGGTGCGACTTTTAATCTGAGCCATGTTTCTACAATGGCATTACAATCTCCAGATCGTTTATTTCACCGAAGTCCGCATCTCTCCCATTTCTTTGATATTGGTGCCACTCAGTTGGTAAGACGCTGGATCGCTAACGAGGGTTTCTAGTATTGACTCCCAGTGTTGGCCGAGAAAGTTCGCCTGGATTTTTCGGCGTGGTTCGCCATGTCAGTGTTACAGGACGGGGGGGGGGGGGGGTGGCTGACAAAGAACGGTGTCTAGTCGTCCGCGTGGTACGTAAAACCGAGGACCCGCGTACAGATTGGCACGTAAAAAAAAGAATAACAGTTGGAAATCGAAATACGAGTCCGGGTAAGATGTCACATTTCACTTTGATATCACCTTTAACACATTCTCGATTTATTCATAACTTCCACCCTTGTTGGCATATTTCTATTTGAGTGAAACTTGTGAAACTTTGAATGTAAGTCAGCTGAAAGGCATATTCCTGAAGCAATGTCCTGAGAAATCCCTCTGTGGCCATTGCTGGATTGACTTTTGGTACTTGAACTTTTGAGGGAGTTTGTCTATTCTTTCCGTTCAATCAAAACTCTCCTAAGTACAGAAACATGACAGCCTTTCGTTTAATCTGGGGTCTTCCCTAAAACTTTGGACAGTGATTTAAGGTATTAAAAACGGCGAAAGTATTGTCCGTCTCCAAGCAGTATTGTTTACATTGTTTGCCGTTTTGATAGCCTCCTTTGTCAGGCAATTATATTTTCTGCAATATTCTGCTATGCACTAGTTGATTGGGCGTAATAAATTTCGTGAGTCATGACTTAACGTTATGTAAACATATCTGGAGCTCTGTTTAAAGCCGAATAATACTGTTACGCAGTTGGGTATTGGTTGTTAATCGTACTATCGACCAGTCATAATTTGGAACAGAAAATTGTTTTCGTTACAGCAGTGTTTGAGTGGAATTAGGTCTAATCAAACGAAACACTGCGAGGAGTATGGCTGTTAGGATGTATATAGAGATCAGTATATAGACTTCCTGTCCCTGGAAACAATTTAAATTTTAGTTTCTACACAGTTTGCAAGTGCCCTCAAAACAAAACTGATTATTCCATCTCCAAGCGACACTAATGAAGGAAGGGATACAAATATGAGTTCAGCGGACTCTTGTTTTGATGAAGGAGAATGCTATTATGGACATACCTACCTTCCATGCACTTGTTCATTATATTGCCATTCGAGCCAGATTTGTCAATTATTTGTAGAATGCATGAAACAGGAACAACCATGGAAAGGCGACAAGTTGCTGTCTAGACAGTACTATGGGAGACATGAGATTTTAATCTATATGGTACCTATGGAATGTGTACAGGATGTATCGTATGGTATGGATGAAATAGGATTCTGGGTAACATCTGAATGCCAAAAGGCAGTTCTGTTTTATTGCATACCACATAGTAAGTGGATATATTATATACAGTTGAAAGAAACCCCGTCACCATTGAAGTAGATTTTGAACCATTATTCTTACTATACAGTTTTAGGCGGACAATTCAATAGTTTAGTATTATGGAAGTTTACGATCGCGAGTTCCGTGGTTTATGCCTATGTTCTACCGGACATTTTTTGCTACCGATGAAAATTGATGAGCCTCGGAAGGCGTCGGAAATAGATTCCCCGGGAAGCTTCGGGAGCGTCGCGAGTCATGTTAAACCATCTGGATACGTTATGATATTAACTATCGGTGAAGGTTTTCCGGAGTTTTCCCGATTATTGGGAGCCATACCCGATGAATCACGGTAACTTTTCGGGGTTCATTCCCCGCAGAAGCTTTATGACCATAACCGAAACGCCAGTGAACGCTCACCGGAATATCCCCGATGTCTAATAAGTGCCATTTCTCATGGGACTATCCGGTTTTTGTGACCAAAAAAACACCGGAAACCATCGGGAATTTTTTTTATTATATCCACATCGCCGATGATGTTTCCCCACTGGGACCTAGGCATTACTGATTAAACAAAATCATTTGCACTGTTAATGTTAGATGTGACCATTGGTAATCTAGGTGGTTATTATTGTTGATCAGGGTCCGGTTGCTCAAAACTCAGTTATATTTAACGATCCGTTAAACTCTAACGGATCGTTATTTTGTTAACGTGTCGTTTGTTAAAGGCTCGTTTATTTTCTTTTGCTGGAAAGTCAATTTCATTTTCCGTCAGCTAACAGACTGATTAAAGTTAATCCAAGAGAAGACTATTTGGTCATTGGCTGAACAAGAAACTGAAGCATGTGGAACCACTGTGCAGTCTGATCACAAAACTTGATTAAAAACAAAAAGATAACTGTAGAATTTACTAGAGAAAACACTATACAAATCTATAGAATACTATAATATATATTTTCCTATAGAAAAAAATTTAGCATAAATCTGTAGGAAAAAGTATAGGATTTGTACTACAGATACTGTAGAGAAAATTTAAGGCCCCAACACCTTCATTAAATATAACGGCACTTTAACGACATGTTAAAGTTCACGGGGTTTCCAGCAACAGACTTTCTCCCGTTAAAGATAAAGATCGGTTAAATCCACGTTAACAAGTCCCCAGGACGTTACTATTGTCAAATTATTGTTGTTAATATTGCGTTTAAGCATTGTTAATCTTGCGTTTAAGCATTGTTAATCAAAGGCTATACCATTGTCGGTCTAAGTCGCTACCTTTATTAATCTATTACCAAATGCTGCGTTCCAATACGTGTCATATTTACGGTAATTGCGTGTTTCAAATCCCAACAATATTTTAGACTTGTAAACTCGATTGACGGTTATATAACTTTACCCTAAATATGAGAGTTTCTGTTATTACTCTATAATTCTTTGGCTTGCATAAATTACAAACTACCCATTTACGTTCAAATTATGTTTTATTTCAGAACCAGATGAAAATTTGCCGTTAGTGTACAGAGCAAGCACGGCGCTTTCGGGTATGATTTTATACACCCACACATAGTTATCACCCCGTCCGTCAACACCTTGTTTGTAAAGTCAAACTACAGTTTTTGGAAGAACTTTTTATTTGGTGTGACTATGGATACTAATCGTACCGCGATGTTTCGGTTTGGATTTATCCCGCCCCCCCCCCACACTTTTGTTGAAAGTCTTGTGAACGAGATGGAGGCTTTAGTTTGTAATAGATTTCATTCAAATTTTGTGGGTTATGAGAGAATTCAGCATTTTTACTGTTCTGGAGTTATTCCTCCTTTGTTAAAAACCTTGTTGTGAAGCATTGGGTCATAAGTGGATTAACCCTATCGGTATTGAGAGTTCTGTGACTTTACCTCCCCCCCCCCCCTTGCCTACAACCTTGTGAACACGATGGAGGCCAAAGATTTGGTGGGAACCATTGGGGTCATGAGAGTGACCCCTCGCCGGCTTTTGAACATGATAAAGGCTAAAGTCTTTACTATTTGTGTTTCAAATTTGGTGTGAAGCATTGGGGTTATGGGAGTATTCAGCGTTCCGCGACTTTCCGTCCGAAGGTAAACCCACTCCGCTTTCCAAAAACCCTGTGAACGCGATAGAGAACAGTTTTTAACGTATTTATTAAAGCTTGTGAACACGATAGAGGACAGATTTCTTGAAGGCATAAAGGATCAGAATTGGGATAAGCTGCAGTCGGGACATAGCTGCTGTGTGGGCATATTTTTACATTTAGTGAGATATATTATTTTGTTCTATATATGATCTTAATAAGCTAATATGCCACATTGTTTAATAAATCAATGTTTTATTTTTTAAAACGAAAACATCACGAAATGAAGATGCATTCATGTTTTAATCTTCTGTTGGGATTCATATGTTGTGTTTCAGCTTGTCAGTATTATCAAACGTTTGCCGAATGTTCAAGTGGTACATGTACACTATCAGATCGTATCAAGTCAAATTTTATTTCTGTATCAATGACGAAACCTAGAGCAGACTGTGCTTTGAATTATTCTGCAGCTAATGGAACTGTGGGGACCTGTCCTGACTACGATGGATTACTAAGTCTTTCATCTTGTGATGGTTAGTTCAATTTCTTTTTAAAAAAATGAAAATGTGGTTGTTTTTTCTTGCACATAGCTTTTCAAGACAACGATTCAAAACGTCACACTAACATTGTCATTGCTTCTTTTTTAGTTCCTGCTTTTGAATCCAATTAGTGTGGCAACATTAAAGCCGATGATTTCATTTGGCCGATTTTTAACCTCATATAAACTACAATATTTTGCAAGATATACTATCTCTGAAATGAATATTAGCCATATATGATGGGCCTTTTTTTAAAAAATAGGTTTGAAATTTTAGTTTTTTTATATCTTAATTATATCTTAAATAATCAATCGTGTTGTCTGGAAAATGCAATTGGCGATCAAATCGAGGACACCACATTTTATTATAGGTGTGTGCATTGGAAAAATTAAGATAACCTTATGTGCCAAAATTTGGAAATGGATCAAAAATTCTTCTACATGGCATTACACACATAAACCAAAGAACTAAAATTATGTGTCTCAAAATATTTGTGTTGAAGAGACAATAAACCTTATTCCATGTTATTGTCTTTGTAGATTGTTCACTGTCAACATATGATTTATATTGTGCTCAGGGTGCTACTAGTAGTCAAGTAATTCTACACTGTACTAATGAAACAACTTATGTAGTAGATTATAAGTTTGTATCTGGTGAAGAAGCTGGGTCATGTCGAGATGGGGACACATATGGTAGAGATGATAAAGGTATCTATATTCAGGCTGGATGTGTGGCAGTTAACTTTACCTATACTGCTTGTAATGGTAAGTGGTATAAATGATGCATTGATCGATTTTCATACGTCAACATTTGCAAGTGGGAGTTTTATGT
This sequence comes from Patella vulgata, assembly GCF_932274485.2. Classification (NCBI taxonomy): domain Eukaryota; kingdom Metazoa; phylum Mollusca; class Gastropoda; family Patellidae; genus Patella; species Patella vulgata. The sequence continues at coordinate 22,389,624 of NC_065881.2, forward strand.
TGTCGCACCAGTCAGTACGTCCGAACCAACGAACATCCGTTCACATTTTTGTGGACACTCTGGATGTCACAATTTTATCCGATTTACAAGGCTGGAGTTCTTGAACGATTTTTTGTCTAATTTGATGTGAAGCACTGGGACCGTGTCTTGGTCAATCCCGTTGATTTTCACTGTTCCCCGTCCACAACTTTGAAACGTGGGCGACTTTTGCATGACAACCGCTTGTTGTGTCTTGTGGTAACATGGGTTAATTCGATTTCAAACTAAAAGATCTTGGTGATTGGGAAAAAAACGAAAAAAAAGAAAAAAAAAACCCAGAAATAAAATATGTCGATTTGACCTAATTTCTGCGTTATATAATAATTTAAGTCCATACATTACCGTTTGTGATATAATTGATTTGAAGTCGACTTAAGTGGATGAATGGATGGAGAGTCAATATTTGGACTTACAAAATATTGCCATTGGTTTTTATTAATATATTTGGGTGATTCGGTGAACATTACAATCTTAAATTGATTTTTTCATGTATACTGCAGTTATTAAGTTTTGAGTGAAGAAGACCAACAATAGCGAGGGTAACGTGTGGAAACATTTGTGCTTCGGAACAAGGAGTTTTTGGTGGCCCAATACTCCCTCTCCCCTTTCAAAACAAGCATATGATTCAAATTGTTTAAATGTTTTTTTCTTATTACATTCAGGTCTAGATACAATCGAAGACGTCACATTATCTGAACGTGTCTCGGTTAATCAGATAGTGGCTGTGGACGAATCTACAACGCCACTTGTATTATCCTCGGAAGTTCAGACAATGACTAACGTCTTTGGTGATAACAGTGTTTCCTCTGAGGGTGCCGTTTCAGTATCTGTGTCAGATACTGCATCGTTAAATTTGGACATTGAAACAACCACCCCAGTGGCCTCCGATTCTAATGTATCAGACATGGTACCATTTGAAACATCCAGGATTGTTTCTAGACCAAGTTTCCCGACTAATTTTGACATTGAAACATCCACCACCATGGCTCCTGATTCTAGTGTATCAGAAATGAAACCATTTGAAACATCCAGGATTGTTTCTAGCCCAAGTTTTCCGACTAATTTGGACATTGAAACATCCACCCCTATGACTCCTGATTCTAGTGTATCAGAAATGGCACCATTTGAAACACCCAACATTGATCCTAGCCCAAGTTTCCTGTCAACATCTTCCGTGTCGCAGCCGGATTCAGTACAAAGCACAAATACACGAAATTTAAGGTGGTGCCCTTGTACTTATTGTGCAGTTCAGACACGCGGGGTCAATCAAACGACCCAGTATTATCAGGAAAGTATTCTTTCAGGGCTCCGAATAAATTCTTCGCAGACTTCCCTAGCACTACGTAAGAAAATATCTTTACCGGATAACAGACCATCGTCGATTACTATAGGAAGTTTTGGTGTTATCGTAATTGTCATTGTAGTCACCACACTAATGATTTTTGATGTGATGAACATGATGATATCAATTAAAAAAATGGTGAAGAAAAAAGGTAGAAAGTGGAAGAGAAACAAAGATTTGAACTCTGATGGAAACAAGTGATCCAAAATCTTACAGACTAGACGTTAGACGTTAAGTTTGATTTTATACGCCCACATTTTCACGTGTGCGTATATTCTCGCCCCTGTCCGTCCGTGTGTCCGTGTGCCCGTCCGTCCGTCCGTTCACGCTTGGTTTGTGGACACTCTACGGGTCACAATATTTATCCGATTTGGACACTCTAGATGTCACAATTTTTATTCTATTTTGATGAAACTTGGAATGAATGTTTATACATTTGTATCACAAATATCTTGGTTCCTCTCGATAATCACGCATATTGGACCGTAACTTCCTGGATTATGGCCCCTAATTGGTCGAAAAATAACGTTTTTAGCGAGTGGACCCCTCTAGAAGTCACAATTTGTATTCAATTTTCAAAACCGTTTAAATATATCACTGTTATACCTCAATGTTGTAAAAATCTGACCAAAAATGCCGGACAAAATAGCCGCCCCTTGTACGCAAATAGTCTAAAAGTAGGTAATGACAAGGTTATGGATCCTCTGAAAGTCACAATTTTTATTCGATTTTGATGAAACTTGAAATGTATGTTTATATCACAAAGATCTTGGTTCCTCTCGACATATCGGAACGTTACTTGCTGGATTATGGCAACTGATTGTTCGGAAAAATCACGTTTTTAGCTTGTGGACAATTTACATTTGATTTTAACAACCATAAAAATACATCACCGTACACCCCCGATCGTAAAAATCTGCCAGAAAGTGCCAGACAGCGCCTTGTACACAAATAGTCTAAAAGTGTGTAATACCAAGGTCGTGGACCCTCTGAAAGTCAAAATTTTAATTCGATTTTGGTGAAACTTGAAATGTATGTTTATATCACAAAGATCTTGGTTCCTCTCGATAATCACGCATGTCGGAACGTAACCTGCTGGGTTATGACCAATAAATTGTACGAAAAATCGTGTATTTAACTTGTAGAACCTCTAGAGGTCACAATTTTTATCTGATTTAAATATATCATTGTTACACACTAATGATAGATGAGTTCAAATCTCGTGAAAATCGAACCGAAATTGCTTGACAAAATGGCTGCTACTTGTACGCAAATAATGTAAAAGTATGTAATACCAAGGTTGTGGACCCTCTAGAAGTCACCGTTTTTATCCGATCTTGATGAAATTTAAAATATATGTTTATACCCAGACGATCTGGGTATCCTTTTGATATTCATGCATATCGGACCGTAACTTGATTATAGTCTCTGATTGTACAAAAAATCTCGTTTTTGTTTAGCTTGTTCTCTGTCCATCTCTTGCAATATTGTAAATATTTATAGCCATTAAACAATTATTCAGTAAGCTGACTTAAAAGAGATGGTTTTCAAAAATGATATTTGGACCCAGTCCCCCTGCTTTCTTCGAAAGACGGGGACAACCAAGCTCAAGGAAATTGTTAAAAGGGGAATATGAATATAAAATTCTGCTATAACTCTATTCTAGACATATTGTGGTGAATTACAAAGACAATTCACTAATTTCCGATAAGGGATTTGAGAATGAAATTCTCCGATCTTCTCTCTTGCAGTGTGTTACATACAATACAATTCAGATATTGGGAAGAAATATTCAAACAAAAGTGACAGATTTTTTTTTACAATATCGTTTTATACGGCTTACTGGTCAAAATGATTAAAACACATTTACATAACACAATTAATTACCATAGACCAAACAATTTATGACCTGTAAATTATACACTGCTCTTTTAAATGCAACGTAAAAATTGAAATTGAAATGAAATGAAATGGGGTTTAACGTATTATTGTTCTGCTCCAGTTGGGCTAATGAAGACAGGCATACAATGTGCGATGAGGGAAATTCCGCCCGGACAGCAGCGCTATGGCCCACTCTTATATCGAATTCCAACTACCAAGGGATATTTAACGTGCGCGTCATTGTGTACACGGGACCTTGGTTTTTCGTCCCATACGAAAGACTAGACACCTCTCCTTGGCAGACCGACCCATCGTCCTGCAACACTGACAAAGGGAAACCACGACGGAAAATCCAGATGAACTTCCTCGGCCAACAACGGGAGCGAACACGCAACCTCCAGGCTAGCGAACCATCATCGAAACCACGCCAGTTGACTCAATGACAGACTTTATGGTACAGCGCGCACGTGCTATGCATTCGGCCATCCAACCCCCCTTTATTCTTATGTCATCTCGTCACATCATACTATCATTCAACTGTAGATATAGTCGTGACATAAAATACTCGCATATGTCAATTGATCTCAACCTGTAAGGATGTTGTTGTGTGGATTCGGATTAATTAGGTGATGTGATGTCCCATAAAAATTATATCAAAATTACATTTACTCTACGCAATAAACTTGAAAGTTTCTTTTACAAGCAATAATTGTACATAAAGTGGTTTTAGACAGCAACATCATAGAAATTACATAAACAATATAAAACCGGTTTTAATTATTTGAATAACTGACAACTCGCTGAGGAAAAATTCCCCGAGTACAATGCAAAAAAACCCAGCGATTTTCTTTTCATTATGGCGAAAGGTTGAACGCGTACGCTGCTTAAATCATAAGGTTTGTCACTGAGTCAAGTGGCGTGGTTTCGATTGTTAGAGATAACCCCGTGGGTTTTCTCCGGGTCTCTGCTAAAGAACCCTACGAGCGAGCACAGTAATAAAATAAATTTCAACCGTGTGTTAGTCCCGAAATACCCTTAATTGTGACGAGTGGACGTTAAAATCCATCAATAAGTTGATTTATACCTTTTTCTTGTAATATACCTTATGTAAACCTTTTCTCCGCGGTATAAAGTTTTCTCCGCGGTGTAAACCTTTTCTCCGCGGTATAAAGTTTTTTTTCGCCGCCGCGGTGTAAACCTTTTTCTCCGCGGTGTAAACCTTTTCTCCGCAGTATAAAGTTTTCTCCGCGGTGTAAACCTTTTCTCCGCGGTGTAAACCTTTTTTCATGGGTTTTTTTTTATATTTATTATAGTTTTCACTGCCAATTCTCATATGAAGTAAATTACAAGAAAAGGGTATAAATCAATGCATGGCACTAAAAGGCCACCGTATTATACAAACCAATATGCATTTTTGCTCTCAATAAATTCATTCCATCAAGTTCGTCAATTAGAATAACACTTACAAAAATTGAAAATATTTTTGTGATAAAAATTGCTACATTGATAGATTTTTACGTTGCAACTGTAGCCAACTTCTGATTTGTTGATTTATAGACTCGATAATGTACTGAACATTTATTCGCTTTTAATATTTAATTAATCTTACTGATTATACTTCGATTCTCTCACTAGAAAGTTCATTAAGAATTCTGATCCAATTGAAATAATATTTTAGATCGTACCCTACTTCGAAAACCCTTTAAGGTCGATACTATATTTTATTATTTTTATTATTAAAAGTTCATTAAGAATTCTGATCCAATTGAAATAATATTTTTAATAAATACTTCGAAAACCCTTTAAGGTCGATACTGTATTTTATTAATTTTATTATTAAAAGTTATGTAAAGATATGCCGAAAGAAAAAATCATAGGCAGGGGCTTATTCAGAAAGAAAACTTAGATGTTGACCAAATTTGATAAGGGGACTTTGTCTTCAAGAAATCTGAACTCTTTTATGTTCACGTGCTCTTCCGGACACATAATATATCTCTGCAACAGAAAGTCATAGAATGCTGAAGGATGATCTTCCTCGACCCCAGTGTTTCATGCCAAATTTGAAAATCAATAGGATTCATCCGCTCACAGTCGTAGGCCTACTCCTTCACAACAAATAAATTGATCCAGAACCGAAGGTTGTAGAACGCTAAATATAGACAGTGTTCGTTCTCTCATGTCCCCATCATACCAAATCCATTAAAACAGTAACCTAGGCTTATCGGGTTCACAAGGTTTTCGGAAGAGAGAGAGAGAGAGAGAGAGAGAGAGAGAGAGAGATGGGGTTTAACGTCCACTCGATACAAACAACTAGGTCATTTCAATAAATCGCCTGCGCGTTAGGGTCTTTAGCAGTGAGAGGAAACTCACGAGGTTGGACAGGCGACACTACTCCTTGTCATTTACAACCGGGGAATCGAAACCACGGCAGTTGACTCAATGGCAGACCTTATAATACAGCGCTCACATGCTAACCATTCGACACCCCCCCCCCCCCTTCGGAAAACAGTTTATCCTATTGTGACCCAAATGTTCCAAAGGGTGAGTGACATAAAAATTGCAGACAAAAACAAAGCAAAGACTAGACTTTAAAAGGTTTCTTATATTTTAACTCCAATACATTGATTAATTTATATCTATGACATAGAATATGGAATATTTTCTTCTGGAGGTGTTTTTAAAAAAAAATAAAAAAAATAAGGGTTATTGAATCAATTGTCAGCTAACAGAGAAGTCTGGGGTACATTTAATTATAATATTATCTAACCCACATTGATAAATATTGTGTGGGTGGTGGTGAGTGTGTGTGTAGGGGGGGATGGGGGATCTTTTCCTGAACACTAGATAATAATATTGTTTACTGTTTAAGTTCAATTGTGATTGATTTTTTATTATTAATGTACCGGATTGTGTGCAGGACAACATCTAATTGTAAGAGCTTATGATAATCTAAAATGTACATAAATTAATTATTTAATAAATTATTTCATTACAGATGCATTATGTAAATTTAGTTAAAGAGCTGGTCGTTCTTGTTATAATAGTTCAAAAATAGATAATAAAGATGGAATATATTGAAAATTTCATTAAAATTATATGTACTATATTCTGAGCGAAGTTATGGGTGTTGGAAGATGTAGCACCGCTTAAATGTAGTAATTTAATGGTTAACCAAGACTCCGCCATCCGATGATCTAGAGAGTTGATTATAGGCTTGCCATGTGAATAAATGTCTAAATAATAATTTATATAACATTTTAAGCCTAAAAAACCCTACAAAAGGCAGATTCAGGTCATACATAATGCATCATTAAGAAAGCAAAATCTAAATGTTAATGGTAGATAATCTCTTAGCTTGCATTCAATCGGATTAAAAGAAGGCCCATCAGAAAAATTTACCCAACGCATATAGATGGCTCTGGCTTGTTTATATCATTTGCAGAGAATACCGAATGTTGTGACATTTACAGCTCACCATTTCTTTGTAATTGAACCATGTTTGGACAGATATTCCGTTAAGACATCAGAGACAACTTTAATTAATAAGTTTGCAATGGATTCAAAATCCCTCAAATGATGATCAGCAGCCATTAAGAAAAAAATAATAAAATTGTAATTACTATAAAGATTTTATTAGAAAGGGTAGTATGATCTATGTAAATACAAAAATATGACAAAAAATACTCTACAAGTAAAATGTAACATGAAATTAAAATAATTATTTATGAATATGTTTTCAAAAGAAATCATGATTAAAAAAGAGGAATGTTTATTAAATATCTACATATTGAGCTTTACATATTTACATAGAAGGATAAAAAATGTGATTTTAAACCTATTTTTTTTAATTCTAGAATAACCACTGTGGCAAGAATTCAATAAATTTAATTGTGGTGCATAAAAAGGAATATAAACTTGTACAAAATTGTGAATATATTCTGGAGCTTGTATTGCCAAACTCTGTGGGATTTAGGCAGACAAGGCTATGTACTGAATTTTGATAACTCAATATTAACTATAGATATATATGAAGATATGGGTTTCTTTGTTACAAATACTATATCTTCAATACAGTAAGTTAATAGATAACTAATTGCCAAATATAGTAGACCATGAATAATGTGCATGAATGGAATGTAATCACAATGAATCTAGTTAATTTAAAAAATACATTATAATGTTCAAATTTTTTTAATTTTGAAAAGATCCACATCTAACCCCTCATAACCAATAACCCAATATTATAAATAATTATTATCCTGAATGACATGTAACTACAATGTGTTATGCATATAAATAGTAGTAATTCAACTACTTAAAAGGCTTGGAATCATTAAAAAAGATCAGGGGCTAGCTAGAGTGAGCACTATTGGGTCCTGTTCAGCCAAGAAATAGGATGGCTTTACTTTTTACAATGAGGTAAGAAACCAAACACCAGTCTTAATAAAACCCCGCCCATGTCACTGAAAATGATTGATTGTTGATTCTTTTCTTTATTATTTATTATATTTTGAATTTTTTTATTTGGGAATGTTATATTTACAATGTTTATATACAAAGAATATGTCTAGTTATTTTATAACAACATATTATCAGACATTTATAAAATATACAAAAATTAGAGCTAAAACATTGGAAAATGTCCAAGCACTATAGCACACACTTTATAACTTGATTGGAATCCATGACAAATTTTGATATTTTTTTTTTCTCTAAACCATTTTGAAAGTATTAGCAGTATTTAAATGAAAGCAAAAATGCCAAGTATGACACTGACACAGTATGAGAATAATTTGAGGACATAATGTGTTATATTTTCTTATTTAGATTTCTTTACCAGTATTTCCTTCTTAAGCATTAAAAGAAATTACTGTAAGGCAAGAAAAAAGTTTATTAATGCGGACACAGGCCAAGTATAACATGCTACAATCAAAGTATTATTTGAAAATTTAACAGTATAACAATAATTTGCTGAAATAGTGTTTTATATTTTTATAACTTAGATGTCTCTACCAGTACTTTCTTCCAAGTTTACTTAAACTAACATATCTGTAAAGTCAAAATTTCTTTTCATGTTATTCATGTTGGAGAAATACTAAATTCTAATTAATTTCAATAAACACTTGTCAAGTTATTTTTAGACACATTACAACTATAGCTGTACTGATTTTTACTTAATTCCATGCTAAAATTTACTCTTGCTTTACAGTAATTAGTTCTCAAGGAAAATATTTTACTTTAATTTATTAAAACAATATTTTAAATAATGATATTGTTAATACTGTTACTACAAAAGACATCTTAATTCTTGGACTATCGGCAGAAACACAAGTATATTTCTGTAAGTTTTCAATCTGTGCCACAAATTCTGGTCCCAACCAAGAAATGTAATTTTGTTGATCAGGGTATATCTTCATAAATCTTACAGCTGCATCGGTGAATAATAAATCTGTATAAGCCATACCAGAATCAAACAAATGAAAATCACCATCACTGTAACAAAAAGAAAATATGATTTTTAGAGCACTGAGTTCCAAACTACCATGGTGCAAGACTGAACATGCAAATAATATTGATGTCACATTTTAATTTTTTTTTTTTTGTTGCAAATTTGGTCAAAAATTGGGAATGAAAAAAACCCAGAGCAACACAATCCCTACAATAAATGAATAAAATAAAACCAAGTATGAACAATCCAAACCATTAGACAAAATTCGAAGTCCTAAAAAAACGGTATAGGCAAAATAGTGTAATAAGGCAAAATAGTGTAATCAGCCTATGGATTGTTTACCGTGTACAAAATACACGACAAACAGTGGTAACAGGTGTCTGGAAGAGTAAGCTTACCCTGCCTGGCGCCACACCCGCCATAGCTGCATCCAAACTATTAGGCAAAATCTCGGTAAAATAGCGTGATTGGCCAATGGACTATCGGTATGCAAAATGCACGTGATGAACAGTGTTAACGATGTAGTAGACAGACCTTATCAGGGAGATTGTATACGCGTCAATTAAGTATATCTAGAATAATAGCCGAGAGAGACATGTTATAATTACCAATCAAGTCAATATGACGCCCATAAAACTTTTTAAAGGTTTTAATAATAAGTTAAGTTCGCAAGTATCCCTGTAGTTGAAGCTTAGATGACAAATGACTCGATCTACTTAAAAAATCAGAATAAAATGAACAAGCTCTCACATAACGAATTAGTTGAGACACAAACACTCCATAAGCTGGTGATATTGGAATGTTACTACTAATAAATGGAAAGTTAACAATCCGAAAGTCAAAGTCATCACGTTTATCGTACAATTTAACACTAAGTTTATGGCAATTGTCAAAATCGAGACGCAGATCCAAGTAGGAAGCGTAATTGTCACTGTCAGTAGTGTTTTTAATTTCGAGCTCATCAGGATATATTAAGTCTACATAATCACTAAATTTTGGATTATTTGGGATCAATTTTTGACTAAGCAAAATGGCCAATGTAATTTGTAAAGGAACAGGACCTGTTGATTTAGGCCATAAATATTATTTTAGTTTTATCTGATATTATGTTATTTTGATTTGTAACGATCACTATATGCACAAGCACAATCAGAGTTTCATTTTGGCACAAAATTTTGCAAGGATCCAGCCCACTGAACTTCAAGTTGGATACAGTAAATCATCCAATAAGAAAATGATCTTCATAGATTATATAATTTTATACAATAATTAAATTTACTTACATATCTGAAGAAAAAAATTGTTGTCCAAAGTTGATCAAATTCCAATAAATTTCTCTCTGTTGATCACTCTTATGACCTGAAAAAAATATATAAAATATTTATACCCCAGGCTCTGATATGTGAAAATCTCGAACTAAACTGGTGTTTTTTTCTCTCATAATCAAAAATTTAAAATGAACAAAATTGCTATAGATATTTACGGTTTCAGGTTTGCCATATTCACAGGACTAATATTATTTGAACTAAACTTTCCGGAATTGTCAAAAAATGTTTTGAAATATCATCATTGAAATAGTATTTATTCTCAGAGAGAAGAGAGAAATGGGGTGTAACGTCCACCCGACACAAACTAGGTCATTTCGGAACTAACATATGGTTCAATTTTAATTTCAATAATTCGCTTGCCCATATGGGTCTTTAGCAGTGGGAGGAAACTGGAGGACCTGGAGAAAACCCACAAGGTTGGACAGGCGACCCTACTCCTTGTCATGTAAAACCGGGGTATCGAAACCACACCAGCTGACTCATGATACAACGCTAACCATTCGGTCATCCAACCCCCCATGCTATTTAATAATGCCTGTATGAAAACACATAAGGTTAGGTAGGCGTGACACTACTGCTTATCAACTACAAAACCCAGTAAACCAGGGATTGAAACCATGATTTGAACACATAACAAGCTTTATAATAATCTATCGCATGTATTAGACCTCTCAACCAACCTACCCCTACCAAGTAACCTGGAATCTATCTGTATGTATACAGACTGATTTATAATTTATAGTCACTGTTCATCTTCAACATAACATATATCGAATTGAAAGTGTCATTTAGGCCTAGAAATACCAGTTTACCAATAGACAAAAAACTTAAAGAAGATAAATTGTCTTACTTGCTGTAACGATAGCGTTAGCTGGTACCGAACCCAAGTGACATTCCTTATATCTATCAATACTGATACGTCGTCCATCTTTACACATTAACTCGTAATCATCCGACCGTCTGTTTCTAGACCACTGAGCATGATTTCTACCGTCTGTATTATCTCTTATAGTTAGATGTCTTACGAAAGCTACATCTCCTCCACCTGCAATATTTAAATAAAATAATTTACTTTTATTGGTTTAGAATTTAACGTTTATTCTCATAAACCTCTACAAGTTCTTTCAGACGACAAATCTAAACGCCTGCTTTTTAAAATCTTAGGCAAAAAAAAATGAATAATTTAAACTAAAAGTACTTACGTTCAACCAGACATCTAAAAGCACCACTGGCTCCGTAATATTGTTCTACACTGTTTCTCATACATTTACTGTAACCTTGAGCACCACATCCCTCACATAAGTTGATTGGTGTCTGATTCGGATTATATTCTTTATCTAATGCGCCCGGAATACAACTTCTTACAAACAGCTGACCTATATATAAACAATATAAACAATAGAACTAATATTTGACTTGAATGTAGGGCTCTTAGTAATGTGAGGAATATAAAGAAATCCTTCAAGTGTTGGATTTAAACCGTAACTCCACATACAAATCAAAAATATAAAGGAATAGCCATGAATTAAGGTTTCTAAGAGGTATCAACATTAGTCAATTTTATTTACTAAAAGCTTATGAGACAGCCCCTTTAATCAGACAGGGTATTGTAAGGCATCAGCAGCCAATAAGAACAAAACCTGTGGAACAAGGTTTACAAAATCCATACACTTTAAAAAAAATTTAAAAAAAGATTGACATTGAAGTATTCTGATAAACCATAGTAATTGTTATCCATAGATAGTGTTTTATTTGTACCTGCCTGCACTCACAACATATGAACATAAACAGGGAGACAACTTTTCTTTTTCAGACAACTGATTAATCTTCACAATCTTTATACAGTAGCTGATTCCTATCTCCTTCAACTTTGGATAGCCAAAACTTAATTCACCCACCAATAAACACATTGAAGATCACAATATATTTAGAGCAATTTAGCTCAGTAGGAGCTGATATGTCATAAAACTCATTTCAACCATTCATTCAATCGTGGTAAACCCTGTTGTGTTGATACAAATTATCCTATTATTTCTGGCATTTATATAATTTCTTTTGAGATAAAAATTTCTAAATTAACTTACCTAAGTTTTCGAAGATAGAACAATCTGTGGGTAAGAATTGTTCTGTTTCTATATAAATATTTAAAGGTATAACCCAACCATCTCCTCTTCCTATACCAGTATGACATGCTCGTTTACCTATCACAACAAATGACATAATAGAATAAAAATATAGCTATAAGACCATTTTTGGGCACAGAACTGGTCCTAAAGCTCTACTCCTTATCGTTGGGGGCAACACTCCAAGGCTCAACCAATTCAAGTACGATCGACATGAATCTAAGCATGATTGTTCCCTGGAAATTACACATTACTTGACAGACTTCCATGTTTGATATGACATCACAATTCTAAGATGGTGCCATATATGATCTCATGCTCGGTTTGTGGACCATATAGTACTTTTTAAAAAAACATCTGGCATCTAGGAATTTTACAAGAGAATAATTTTTGTTTTATAAACAATATTTTATTCTCAGAAAAGGATTGAGGAACAGAGAGAGAGAGAGAGAGAGAGAGAAATGGGGTTTAAGGTCCACTTGACACAAACTAGGTCATTTCGAGACTAACATATGGTTTAATTTTATTTCAATAATTTGCTTGCGCGTAGGGGTCTTTAGTAGTGGGAGGAAACTGGAGGACCCGGAGAAAACCCATGAGGTTGGACACATATAACCGGGGATACGAAACCACACCTGTTGACTCAATGACAGGCCTTATGATACAGCGCGAATGTGCTAACCATTCGGCAATCCAACCCCCTGATTGAGGAACGGGATAGGGCCTATATTAGAATAAAGAGAATAATGATTGGTTTAAATTTAGAAATACAATTGTTCATTTTGAATTACCTTTCATATTAAATAGAGTAAGATAGGAATCAGTTTTTCTGGCTACTGCTACAACTTTAAATGATTTAGACATATCACCATAATCTTCAGCTGCTATAGGTACTAGGTCGTATTTCCTGTAATTAAAATGATAAACATACTTTCCATGTATAAGACCTTAGGCTTGGGCAGTGTGGCCAGCATCGAGTCTTCCAAGCGCCTGGTTCCTCTGAGCTGTTGTGAGTTGTGGCATGCTGCTGATGTTGTGGTGTGGGTAGGATTCAACCAGGTTTAAGGGTTGCATTTTATAGGGCTGGTCCTGGTGAACGGCAGCATGAGTTACATGAAAATCATGGAGAACACATTACCATCTCAGAAGCCAGGTTGCGTTTTTTGAGAACATTTCCTTGGTTCAATTCTGTGTTTGGGAAGGAGCCTTATTGCTCCGGTTGGAGATGTGGTCACAAATATACAATAAAAACATTTGGCAAGTTTTATGCAATGTGTCTATTCACAGCAACATACCAACCTGACGTTTCTTTTGCTGCTTAGTATAATTAGATCAGATTCAAATTTTAACACAGACAGCATTAACACAGGGGTCGCAAGTCACAACAATACCCAATTCAAAAATTATAACTAACCTTCCACCTAAATAAATATCTCCAGCATCAAGGTTCATCAGATCAGCATCCCCTTTCATTATCATATCCATACAATTAGTTGTATTACCCCCTAGTAAACAATCCAACTCTGGTCTCAAATCCTTTGCTTTAAAGGCCATCATCATGGATTCACATTTTTGTTTCTCAGGTTGCGAAATAACACACCATCTAGCCATGGCTAGCGGACATCTGTTCAAGTTGGATAAAATGTTGGTAAAATTCTTTCCTGGAGTAAAATAACAAAAAGATCAAATTTAAATCACAACTGTTGAGAAGTAAAATGGTCAGCAAGTCCTATTAAAATGTTATTATCTAACTCCCCAAGCACAACAAGTTTTAAAGCAAACAAGGGAGGTCCTTTGCTTCATCCTCTTGGCTCAATGAATAAGGTGCTGACTATCGAACTGTGTGAAATCCTCAGATGAGAAGTGACAGCAGATGTTCTAGAGAGATAGAGAGAGAAATGGGGTTTAACGTCCACGCGAAACAAACTAGGTCATTTCGGGACTAACACATGGTTCAATTTTATTTCAATAATTTGCTTGCGCGTATTGGTCTTTAGCAGTGGGAGGAAACCGGAGAACCCGGAGAAAACCCAAAAGGTTGGACAGGCGACCTTCTCCTTGTCACGTACAACCAGGGAATCTAAATCCTGCCAGTCGACTCAATGACAGACGGTATGATACGACGCGCACATGCTAACCATTCGGCCATCCAACCCCCCACTAGAACATGTATAACCAACCTTGTACACAACACCATCACTATCTAACTAACTGGAGCAATGGTTTGGATCAGGATTCCATTGGTTACAAGACAGTCATAAGTATAAAATGGACTCAAGTTTTATTATGTTTATACATAAAAATGAAAAGACAAAAAGTTCAACTTTTGTAAAAAAAAAGGTTCTAAAGATAATATGAAAGTTTCACTTACCAACCCAATCATAATAATTCTTTTCACCAACATCTTGAAGGGACATGGTGCTATCTGAGAACATCAAGTTTCTCCTGATACTATCTGAACTGAATAGTTTGAATTTATCGCTATATATACCATTAGGACCATACCATTCAGCAGCCTTCAAAATAAAATCTTTATAACCTTGCAAAACAGGCCCAGTTCTGATTGCAGACGTCATAACAACATGAGAAGATATACTTCCCCAATTACAAGTTGCGTAATCATCTATAGCCTTTGTCTGCCCATTAGGACACAGTAATCCATAATCCTGTAAATAATCCAAACATACATAACAAATCAGCAAATATGTGATCACTATTTTTTTAAATAACGTATTCACGACTGCAACAAACCAAGTCCATTTGTTTACTACAGACGCTCAAATTTAATCCAGAGTGTCAGACAGACCATGTCAACGATCTGTTAAATAATCCAATTTCAGAAAACAGTGTGCTTGTGAGTTTTGAATCTATCTTTTATTCATAAATGTCTTAATTTCAACTTACATCAGGTGAATTTGCGACTCCGGTAGCTGTCATCTGTGCCACAGTATCATGACGTACAAAGGTCAAATCACCACGACCTTCAGCGACACATCGGAAAGCTCCATCATAGCCTCCTGTAGGATCACTAGTTGTACATCTTTCTTCACCCACACCATTACACAGATGACAAACAGATGTTGGATTATTACCTATCAGATAAAATAAAAAACTCTAATCATTGTCAATTAAACTAATAAAAAACTGTATATAAAGACATACAATATTTATATTTCAACCAAACTTTGTACATATGTAGGTATTTTTTTCCCATCAATTTGAGATGTTATCAAGCATCTGTAGACTGAGATGAAAATTAATTAATTGAATTCAGCTGAGCGTACAATAAAGATTAAATATGTAACACAAAAATAAATAATTATGTACATCTATCTGAATTTCTATAAACAGCACTGCTGTTATAGCAAGAATAAAATGACATGTAAAACCATAAATGTGATGTTTGTAGAAGTCATTTAGCCTTTTTATCCCTTGACAAGATAAGAACAAAAAAATCCAACCCAATACTCGTATCAGAATATTTTGAACCAGTCTTAATTATATAAGTGTTGAAACTTACCAAATGGATTGTAGAATGACGATAAAGCTCCAGGTAGACATAATTGACCGAAGAAACTAGTAACAGATTTTACGACAGCGTTACATTCTGTTACAGGGATTATATTCTCATCTAACAATATAGATATGGGATATAACCATCCAGCACTAGTACCAATACCTACAAAACAAATCAACATCTATTTTAATAAGTTTCAAACAAATTTAACCCATTCAACTCTCAGTTAAACAGTACACTGTAAGACAAAAGATGATTGTGAGTAAGAAATACATGAGTAAAATGTGACCTGTACGAAGTGGTAACCCTGCCTCTTCTAATCTTTAGAGCCTCTGATTTGCATAGCTAACAAAAGTCGTGATTGACATATCTAACATACATATTGGCATGCCACTTCTAGAAAACGTTACAAGCAACATTTACCTGAGAAACAAATTTTTCTATTTCGTAATGTGGAAATGGACACTGGGCGTGTCTTTTTGAAGACTGCTACTGAATAATATATTGGTACATCTGTTGCGTCTGAAAATAAGAGAAGAAAATAGTAGACAGATTCAACATTTAAATTGAAACAACAGACATTTCGAAAGGTAAATTAAATTAATGTGATCTGAACACTGTCTTCAAAGAAAATATGTCAAATGTCAATGAATAACATAAAAATTAACACAGAAAGTAATTTACATCAGTTTTTAATGCAACTTAAAGTCTTATATAGTAAAGGAAATCTGTAATTACAATTATCATAATTCTCAGCAACAATAGGCATCATGTTGTGATATCGACCACCAAAATAACCTTGACCTGCATCCAATGTCATTAAATCTGCCAAATCTTTTTCTATCATATCCATACAAGCAAACCTAGAAAAATTATAAATTTTTAATGGAAATTAACAATAATGTAGGGGGGTACAGTCCAAAATAAATTTTTGGCATACTCCTCTCAAGTACATATATGCATATAAAATTTTTCCCATTAGAATTGATCCCCAAATCTGAACAAAATCACTTTGCCATTTTGATTAGTGACTCCTTCTGAGGTCAAATTCTTTATAATTATGACATTTTTGTGTTTCTGGTTTATATCTTGTGTTTTAGTTTTTGTATCTTGTGTCATGTGCTCATACTTGTGTTATGTGCTCATACCTTGTGTTGTGTGCTCATACCTTGTGTTATGTGCTCATACCTTGTGTTATGTTTTAGCGTGTGTATCTTCTGTTACGTTTTAGTGTTTATAATTTGTTTTACGTCTTATTGCTTATATTTTGTTCTATATGTGTGGTTTGTTTTTTTCCCTGTACATTTATATTTTTTGTATACATACATGTTAAAGGGTTTACTTACACATCAACACCTCGAACACATTCAAACATGTTTGGAATATCTTTTTTATCATCGTCACTTATAGATGTGTCTGCCTTTAATTGTGTTAAAATATCTTTAAACTTTAAACATTTCTCTTCCTCCATTTCATTCACATTACACCATCTTGTGGCTATAAAACAAAAAACACAAAACTGTTATTTTAATTCCACACATGGTCTAAACAAAATATACAAGCCATACCCAGAAATGTTGGAAATCAGCTTTTAAATATCTTATATTGATTCAAACCTGGAACTTGTGTGTCGTGTTTCCCTTTAACACAGCTACTGCCTCTTTAACATTATTTGTTTCATAACGGTACATTTACACGCATGCTGCCCAAGGCCACACATCATGTACATGCACACGCTAAACAAATACAGACCTTGAATTTGTCCAGAACGAAACCTTTTCTTCTTAAATTAGACATGCTTTCTAAATCATAAACATCAACATGTATAACAAGAAGACTTTACCACTTCACAGTCATGCTTTCATTATATATTATCTATTATTCTTAGAAACAGATACATTATTGACAAGAACAAAATGAAATATGAAAAAATAATGACATTACGATAATTGTCAATGTTTTCAGTTTTCAGTGTTCACACTTATCAACATTTAGATAATGGTAACATTTGGTAATAGACAGTAATAATAAAGATCAATGTTTGTGAAGTGATTTAAAGGTGAACTTAAACATTGAAAGTGTTAATATGCTTTGAATGTCATCATGGAATTAGGAATTATTGGTGCAGTCATTGTTCTTAATAGACATGTGTGCAAAATACATTAAGTTGGCATTGTTGTTGTCTACATGTGGTGAACATTGACTTGTAGACTTCAATTTCATAAATAATACTTGATAGTCTAGTTTTTGGGGCATCAATGTAAATTTATTAAGAAACACAATAGAAGAAAGAAGAAAGTTATAGAAAAATGGTAATACATATATGGGGTTTACATGTATGTAAATATATTCTATACAATAAAGTTAATTTTATTTGCATAAGGATTATCTAATCAAATTTCAATAATTTTATTTTGTTTATTTTTCATTAAACCTACACTGTAACCCAAACCAATTTCTATCACATCTGCATTGCCATTAACTAGTCGTACTATAATTGGTTAGAATCATTTTTATGTGCTTGAATTTTAAAATTCCCATAGTTCATCACAAAACAAAACACTGTATACCAACAGAGCCTCAATTAACACGGTGACTAGGCGGCGCCACCGCCGCGCACTGGCCAAACTGTGCCGCCTACTGAGCCCAAAAGTTGAAGACTGGGCGGCAACATACATACGTTTTGAAAATCGCTGACAAGGTTTTTCCCATGTGCCAATACTATATCATGGCGCGTAGGTTTACAAAATCGTCTTTCTGATTGTTTTATGGGTATATTTCGGTCTGCGGGTCAGCGGCAGCAGTGTTTTGATCTCAATTTTACATGGTTTTACAAGATGCCAAAACTAATAGTGTATCAAATCTCCGAAACTATTTTTTAAGTGCTCAGTAATCGAGTCTAAGGGAGTCAATTTTCAAAATTTTTTGGAGGAGGGCCCCCCAGAACCCCCTGCGCAGACTCTCACCTGCGGTGCTCACGGGTCGGACGTCGCCCGACATTCCCGCGCACGACCAAATCCTTAGACGAGGCTCTGTATACCAATACAGACAATGTGACTGGTCATTAATCCTAAGTGATCTCTAAACACAGATCACAAAGAAATATGTCAGATCTTTACATGTATGTAACACAACATAAAAATAAAACGACAGGTAGAGCTGTTATTCTATTCATTACAACTACAAAGAACAAATGTCTTTCTAAAAACGAGTACATAACCTAAGATCTTCCCTGAACTAGTAGGAGAAAGACTCTAAATGTTCTTGAGTGAGAGTCTAAAAAAACTCCATGACTTGCCTTTCGTATTCTCTCAGCTTCACATGTATATCACAAGTGCTTTATTAGCCAGCACTTACTTTTACTGGCGTCGATCGTACTGAGCATATACCGGTACATTGTTCATGCCAATAGATTGATTATTAAAAATGCATTTTGAAGAGCAAAAACATCAAAATAGTTTATTAGCGATAATAAGCAATTCCAAATAGACATGCATATGTGTACAATCTGATTAAAACGCAGATCCTATTTCGTTTCGTTTTTATAGTTCAAAATTTCGTTTTACTACACTAGGATCTGGAAGAGTTGTTATCATTGACGTATTCTGAATGATGTGAGTGATTAGCCAATAAAACGGTCTGTTACGGCTATCTTTAGGCGTGTTTTGCATGGAACAGTGGGTAATCCACCAGTAACATCAAAGCTGATTGGTTAATCAAATGTCCGACGTCATAAGGTCAAAAGCCGTTCATATGACCTCTGACGTGACCTATCGCTACTACTTGTCAGATCTTCATGTAGTATAAAAAAATGAAATGAAATATAGATCTGTATTTTAATCAGACTGCATATGTGTAATAACCTTATTCAATAGCAAAAGCAACAATTAAAAACCAAACTGTGCAACAGAATAAAAAAAAAACATGTCAGTGAGAGCACAGCTTATAGCTCATTGAACCAAATTCATATCTGTTTACATTTATCAAGAATCATTGAGTAGTTTAGTGAGGGAGGGGGGAGGGGGAGAGAGAGAGAGAGAGAGAGTGTAACATCATGTCAACACATTCAGGCCATTTCGAAGCTAACATATATCATTTTGTATACACAAGTTGAAGAAAACTAGAAAACTTGGAGAAATGACTGATAAACTTAGTCAGACACCTTTATTCAATGTCTTCATGTGTCAAGGGTTCTCATATGAGCACACCAACAAGTATATAGGTGGAATGACAGGTACAGGGGGGATTTTATCCATGTACCCGATGACTTAATTGTTAATCCAACTATGTTTTTGAATGGATAGGACAGCAACATGCATTTAATTATATTCTAAATATTGAATACATTATTACGAAAATGATAAATTTCTGACTAATTACAAATTATATCTATATATAGTGCTTACGAGTGGGTTATTTAGGGGATGAGAAATGTCCAACCAATAATTTAGTTAACCAAAATAATGCTGGGGCTATTTTACTCCAATAATTCTTTTGCCCCACCCATCCCTGATATTAATATTTAGGTGATTTAAAAACTTGCACCTTCTGGCAGTGTGCTTTAACTGTTCCCAACACATGGGATTACTCTCACAAAGCAAAAATGTTCACAACACTGTTAAATTTTACAGAATATCATTCCCTATACATACCTGGTCTCTCTAAAGATAAAAACACAAACATAGATTAAAACAATGACAAGAATACATGACCTATTGATGTGATGTCATACCATGCGAACATATTAATAAGATGAAACAATCCATAAAACAATGATGTAAACATAAGATAGGCCTAATGATGTTTTTCCATTTAATAATGTTGTAAAAACATAAAATATTGATGTGAACATATGAAATAATGATGTGAACACACAAACTAAAGGTGTGAACCCATAAAATCCAAAACAGGGAGATAAATCGGGGTTAAGGCCCACTCAACACAAACTAAGTCATTTTAAGACTAACAGATGGTTCGATTTTATTTTGATACCGTAATTCCCTTGTGCATAGGGGTATTTAACAGTAGATGGAAACCCAAGGACCAACGAGGTTGGACTGGTGTCCCCATTCTTTCATAAACAATGTACAAGCAGGGAATTGAAACCATGTCATTTGAATTAATGAAAAAAGTTCTGTTTAAATAGAGTGCCATGTACATTAAACCCTTCAGTCACTCTACCTCAGCTTTACTGTTTAATACATTGATGAGTTAACTTCTCCCTGACCAACATCTTCTTTTCTTGGTAATTAAAATGCCAAATTTTAAAATGTGTTGATATTTATAGCCAATTTTTACTCCAGGTTTGATATGGCGATAACATTTCATGCAAAAAAGATGTCACTGCCATGGCAAAATTCCCCCACCATTGACAATCCATGACAAAACATTTCTTTGAGGACTTTATGATAATCATGAAGCTGTTAAAGTCAGATTAAAAATCTTTATAGAAAACATGTTTCATGAAACGATAATTTTGTACGAATAACTTTGGCAAGAATTTGCATCCAATAATATTATCATTTTCGATCATTATTTCCTTACCTCGATCACACTCCACATAACTAATAGAAGTGGATAAAACTCCTAACACACAAAATACGGCTACGATGTTCATTGTGGACACCTTTTTAAAATATAAACACAAAAATATCTTGTTATTTACAACATTTCTTCTTCATCGGTATCTATTCCGCCATTGAATTCACTGTTACCTGTATATAAAAATCCGCGTTAGTAATTAATCCCATATATTTTCCATAAAAAATGGTGAATGGCTATAAAATTATTCAATTGTTTTACGCAATATATTTTGAGGTGTTATAAATTGTCATAAATGTTTTAATTTGGAGCTTTTAGTTTTGATTTATTTCAAGGGTATGAAACATAATTCTTCAAATATTTCACCTTTAGATTGGCGCAGTAATATTGCATTACTCACCTTTGCGGTGTACAGGTAAGTTTGACCCCACTTATATGTCGCCTTGGCTCTACATAATGTTATCGTACGGATTTCTAACGTGTGTAATGTAAGTTACGATAAGTGACTTTAATTACAATTACATCGGTCATTTTTTTTATATCTATGATTACATCATCAATAGTAAGTAATTATTGGTGGGTGTACGTGTTATTATTTTCTCAATATAGATTGCTTTCATAACGAACTAAATTCACGCCATGCCATATTCAAAATAACCTCAGCCTCGTCTAATCATGAAATTCCAAGAACCGGCAGTATTTGGATTCACGGTGACTCGGTGAGTTCATATGGCACTGGCTTAACGGGGTCGACACGGCGTTTCGGTTTTTGAGCTTGTTTCACCTTGTTAGTGGTGCGGGGGGGGGGGGGGTAGTAGGTTTCTGGCAGGGAAAAGAGCCACCGTTCAGATGAGACGAAAAACCGAGGCCCACGTATACCATTGACAGCACCTAAAACATCACCTGAAAGTTGGAAATAAGAGTAGACTGTAACACCGCTATCATGGTAAAATTTCCACCTCAGCACACAGCATGACGTGTTCATAGCCGGTTTGGTGTTGAGAAGTTTAATGCGCTAAACTAAATTTCATTACCAAGCAATATCTTTTATCCGCCGAAAAGCGAGGAATTTGAATGCCGAAAAGTATAGAAAGTGCGACTTGATGATCATGGTTCATCGGCTATTTTGCTCAAAGGAATTACCCGATATTTCTCAAATGGCAAAAATTTGTCCCTTGCCTTTCATGTAAATACACTGTTCAGTCGGACATGTTCAGTTTACTAGGTGTGCAACGATACAGACAAATCTCCCAATTTATTGATACGTTACATGAGTTTTAAAATACAATTTACGAGCACACACATACACATTTTATAATTAGGATAGTGAAAGATTAAGACATTTTCGAATTAATTGATGTCCTGTGTGATGTGGGGTTCACTCAACAACTGCCAATGTTGAATTAACACCATTTAAAGTGAAGCCACACTGGATTACATCAATGATAACATCTTCGAATTTTTTAATATTTTATCATGTACAAAGCTGTTCGGGCTTTTCAAACTTCTTCTGTGCATTTTTATTTGTCATTTCTTCCATCTTTTGATTAGACGACGTGCAATCAATATCATCGGGCATGGGGGTTTTTAACGTGGGGTCTAAATAAATTTACACTAGAAACAATTCTGTTGCAATGACCTCATCAAACATTTAAACAGTTGATTCTAAACAATAGGGCATAATATATTTTGGTTCATTCTGAGGAGAAAGAATAAACATTTTCAAAAATATTTAACTAAAATCTTTTTTTTCACATTAACTGTCTTTTTTTTATTGGGTGCATTTATGAAGAAATTTGTTTCCTACATTGAGCAAAGTGAGGACAATTTTAAACAGAGTTACCTCCCTTATATCACATCTTCGTTCTCTATAAACCTGAAGATCGTAATATGAATTTCTCCTATAAAATAATATTCGTTTGTGGTTGGCTACGTCTGTTCGCTTACTTTTCATCACTGCACCAATTTTATATAGAGGCCAGTTATATATAATGTGTAGAATCGACAAATATTACCACCGCCCTTGTGAACTGCCCTTGTGCTCTATTACATAAGGCTTTATTCCTAAAGCTTTCTCATACCAATCGATTTTATATTGAAATGGCCCATGTCACGATAACATGTTCAGTCTAAGGACCAACTGAAATTCCAATCCCCACCAGTTTGATAATGTTTAATTTCTTTTTAAAAAAACCATCACATTTTGAGTGTAGATCTACAGAGATTTTCTGCTTTCCCAGACACATTTACAGCGACAGTTGCAAACCAAAAGAATTAATTCGCGCAATTGGATGCTAAATGTGACCTAACTATAGGTCTACACATAATAAACCACACATGAAGTTTAACTAACAACAAAAAAAAAACAACAAAAAAACAAAGAAAGTAGGGAGACAAACATACGGTCACTGCTGATGAAAGCAAATGATAAATTAACTTCTGTTGATCAGAAAACGGAGTTGTTACTCATTGACCAATGTATAATCTCTACAAGCCTATGCCTATATATATGAGGTCTTTTTTTCTGAAGGGGGGGGGGGCATTTTTTTTTAACATAAACGCGATTGAAAAAAATTGGAAGTGAAATTTTCATTCCGGAACATCTTATACCACTCTATACTGTATTGAATTTTGTAGAACATTTTTATTTGCTTCAGTCTTTTTGTCACCCAGATTTGAAGAGTGAAACGATTAATCTGAACGTGAGTATGTGCATCTATCCCTATTTCAAATAATTACAAACCAATAGGATTTAAAAGCCCTAACATTACAGAATAAAGGTTAAATTTAGCATTTTAGATCATAATCAATAATAAACATAAAAATATTATTGATAGGTCAAATTATTTGAACTTCGGTTAAAGTCTACGGCGGTTTCTACTGACATCCCGCGGACATCTTTATGTGTATTAAAATTGTAAATCCTGGATTACATTTCATAACAACAGAGTCGTCAAATTTCTATTGTTCGCATTCATCGTACACAATAGTGGTCATAAAACTACTGTCTTAAATATGATTACATTTACATTTAATTTTGTTTAGAAAGACAGCTCATATTTTGTGATCTATGATCTATTGATTTCAAGTTGTTCCAATGTCTTCCTGGTCATGGTAAAGTCGGGGTCATTATTTCTCCATTAATATTAGTTATGAAATTATTTCTTTTTACTTAACATAAAGACATTCAATTATTATTTTAAAACCATTTTACTTGTTATTATAAATAATCGGTAAACGACAGCTTCCACAAATTAATTGCCATTTCATAACGTGCTTAAAAGAGAAAAGCCCCTCGCGCTGTACTTTATTGTTATATTAAATTTTTAACTTCCCAACACCCACAGTAATCACTGACAATAATTATCCTTTTATCACCAGTAATTACTCCAATTTTAACGTATCATTATTATTATTTCCAACTAACGGTAACTAATCTCGCCAGATAACGGGATTGTGGTACCTGCTGATCTTCTGTTAGTTTCGTGAGATAACTGATTGCCTCAATATAAAACACCTATCAAAAAGCGCGTGGCATTACAGGGATGTGAACGCGCGTTCTATTACGAAACGCCTGATTTCTTAAAATTAGGCGGACGTGTAAATATTTATCAGTTTGCTAATTTGTTTCCCGCTAATCACCACATTAATTGTCTGCGGGGATAACTCGCGTGTCTAGCGACTTCTTAACTTCATCACACGTGCAAGTGGTCACGCGCATATGCTCCATGTTATGATTGACATGGTGGTATAAGGAAGCTGAGAAATAAACATCTGTCATTAGATTTATTGCATTTGACATTTATTAATTGGTTTGACTTCTGTTGTATTCCAGATCCTTCATCAAAAGATATTAGCAACAAAATGAATTTATAAATCTCCGCTTGTATTGTGTAATATTTCTTGATAACTTAATATGTTAGATTCTGTTTTAATTCAGGCTGAAAATTTACATTTGTTTTCTTTATCAAGAGAAATGGTATTATCGGTAAGAAATGAATAAAAAACAAATCTGCATAAGAAGGTGGTGTATTGATGGTTCCATAGTTGCATGTAAAAATACCCCTCCGACACATTTACTATTGGTTATACAAGGCTGCAGGCGAATAATAAAAGAAGGGAATCTAAACCACGCCAACGGACTCAATGACAGAACATTCGCGCTAACCATTCGGCCATCCCCCCCCCCCCCCATATATAGAAATTGAAACTGACATGCCAGTCTCAATATGACCGGTCTAATGTTTTGACAGTTTTCTTTGAGATAAACCTATCTAATTATGAAATGAAATGAAATGGGGTTTAACGTCCTACTGTTCTGCTCCTAACCTGGGCTAATGAAGACGGGCATACGCCATACAGTGTGCTATGAGGGAAATTTTGCCCGGACAGCGGCACTAGGGCCTACTCTTATATCGAATTCCAACTGCCAAGGGATCTTTTACGTGCACGCCAATGTGTACACGGGACCTCGGTTTTTCGTCCCATCCGAACGACTAGACAGCTTTCCTTGTCAGCCCCTCCGTCCTGCATCACTGACAAGGGAGAACCACGCCGGAAAATCTGGATGAACTTTCTCGGCCAATGCAGGGATCGAACACCCGACCTCCAGGCTAGCGAGCTAGCGTCTTACCCACTTAGCCACGTGATCCCCATATCTAATTATGATTACAGGTATTTTGTGCAGTCCGTGTAGGTGTATGTATCTTAATACCATCGCATGGATCGATGTAACGAAACTATTTAGCGATCTGGTGCCGTTACCTCTACAGCATCTTTCAGTATACTTTATTTTATTACAACGGCAAGTTTTATTTTTTTCAATTTTCGGGAAATAATAGTATCCTATATTTTCTGGTAACTGCATTAATGCCAGGATAAATCCCAGAAAACTACCTAAAAAGAATTTTAAAAATGAGTCTCAATAAAACTAAATTACAAATTGATCTTTTATTCATTAGAACAGACAGAAATGATGTATCACATTATATCAAACACATTAACGCCCAAATTTAGGCTAATACTGAAGGATTCGCAATTATTTGCACTGAGCGACTTAACTCATTTTTAACTCAATTTTTACACTCCATCAACAAACATTATATCACCTACATTTCATTAACGATGCCAAAAATCGGTACACAAACAAAGATCACTTCGACATTCTATTCAATCACTCTCAAGTTTTTGTATTTTTCTCTAAGGGCATAGGAGAGCGCTGGTGTTAGATTTCCACGTGCGGGAGTTGATGATTTTACCGTTAGTGAAAACAGGAATTAAAAACTGAAACTTGTTGGTCGTCAATTCACAGTTCACGTGGTGTGTTGACGTCTGCGCCTAATGAGTATAGTTTTAAAACATTCAAAGTCGATTACATTTCTGGTAAACTCGATTCACACTAGAATGTGATTTGATAGACTGTTGACGGATTAGAAGTAGATTAGCAAAAACTGTTGATTTCCCGCTCATTATCATCATCTGTGAATTGAATCGTGGAAATCAAGAGCTAAAGAGGTGAACTCCATGGAGAGATATTTAGCGTCCGATTTGTTTTGTTTTTGTCCATTAGCAATAGAAAGAGAAGTATATTTGCCAAAAGCAATTTCTAGTTTAACTTTTAAATACATCTCGATGATGTGGGTACGGCCGTGTTTTCCATATATTCTCAGTATATTTGATCTGCTATATACGTTAGGCATACTTTCTGCTTACCTCTTAATTGTTTTGAGTTAAAGACATTATGAATCTCACCAAGAAAATAAATATAATTAATTCTGAAAAATAGCATATTCAAAATAACCTGAAACTACCGAAATTTGAAACTTCAAGACAGTGACCTACTTGTATGTAATACGAATGTTCATTAAACTCCATGAAAACTACTAAAGATCTGTACTACTCGTAAATTGAATTTTCATACATCTGTATACCAACAATACTATGGAAGACCTGTCTCATTTTTTGCCTACAGTTAAATTTTAAAGTCCCTTGACGTTATATTTGAAAATTAGATTTTTAACAACTGGCAAATACCTTAAAGGCACTAAACCTGACAAAGAATCTCTGAGATATGTATTGGCTTGTATATAATTCTGTCAATAAATAAAAGGCATCAATTTCTTCCTCGCATTAATATCAGTAATTGCTGAGAAATAATCACTTGTATCCACTGTAATATAGATTATATTACCCTCTGCTGTGTTGCAAAAATATAAAGAACAAGACTGTCAGGAAATCGATAGATGCACAGAAGTACATGTGAAGGGCTCGCCAGGTACGGTAGTAATTTCCACCTTAATGATAATCAAATCACTACGTGTCTAATCCACCTGTTTAGTTCAGGTAATAAGGACGTCATAAAATGTCTATTTGTCGTGTTTCAGGTATAAAGTAGAAGTTTTATCACTATATGGAGTAAACATACTTGATTTAATAAAGTAGAAAGTAAACAGAATATTATAATATCTTAGTATTAATGATACTTTTAGATCTGTACAATGGCTTTCATTTCAATTTGTGATTTACAGTTGTTAAAGTGACATTGTTTACAAAAGGACGAATTCTTTTGGCTGTGCGACCCGCTCCGCACTACTCAACTAAATTTGCAATGGCACCAAGTGAACACCCCCACATTATACAATAGTGCAACAAAATAAATGAGAATTTGTAAGATGTCAAAGGCGAATCCTAGGACAGAATTTGGGGAACTTTTATTAAAAATAACAAAGTATCTATGTCAAACAATAACGAAATATTTACTGAACATGTGTGTTTGACATGGGCAAATGACCCCTTTCCCATCAGTTTGTGATGACCAAAAGAGCGGACCATAATGCTATAAATTTTTTTCTCCTGACTCGGCTTGACGCCAAGCAAATCTGAATCTACCCTTTCTGAATTAAACTTTATTATGTTAAGAACATGTTTTCTATCTTTTTTTGTAAGACATGGTGATCTATAACAACGAAAAATAAAACTTGGTAGAATTGACAACTTTTTGAAGAATTAAGCAAACGATATATATTTTTGATCATTTTTTTATTTCAAACTATCCATGAAGTATTAAACCCTGCCAGGTCCATCAACTCCATATATTTCTAGGCGTTGTGCCTTTATAAAAAAATATATCGTATTTTACACACAAAAAAGAGAGCACAAGAATCAAACTGAGAACCCATTTTTTTCTTTCAAGATATCGTGGGATAGCTATTTCTGATATAAAACATAGCGGAGGTTCCATAAAGCTGTTAAAATTCCCTTTATAGAGCAATTTACGCCATTACCGAAACGAATACTAAATTCTCCCTACCGCCAGAGTAGCAAATTATTCTATTGGCTAACAAGTTAGAGGTGGGCGGAGCTAAAAAGGGTGGGGCTGGACTATAGAATGTCAGGCTGAACAGAGTAACATAAGTCTCTAATCGAGGGCTGTTTATTGATAAGAACCTTACAACACTTAGCAAGCTGGTTTTTATTCGTGTAGCCGTATCGGCATTTGTCCAACATATTGTTAACGTACCCGACTCACCCCACGTCAAAGCCGCGTTTCCTTTACGTGAACACCGTTAACAAGCAATGGACAACTGACAACAATTCCCATATCGCGCGAAACGCACGTGCCTCCTCAACGTAATTCAGCCCGCGTGCGCAGATACATACATTGGCAGATATATCAGTTTCTTGTGAATACTTATTGTAAACAACGTAGAGTTAGGAAAATGATGTTAAGATGTTGAGATGATTTCTTCAGTGATGTAGCTGAGAAAGTATGATCGTGAGAGAAAAGGTTTATTTAGAATCTCTAAGATTGTATATTATCTCTTCTCGTTACATTATTATAAACAGCTTAAAGTATATTATTGTTTATATATAATCATATGTAACGGTGAAAATCGTGTAATGTCCTATATATTGATATTGTATGCCGTAAGCTTGTTTATTTTTATTACATTTTTCTGCATATTTTTGTAATATACGGACAGATTTTCACGTTGTAGCACGTGCAATGGGAGTAACGTCGAATGAAATAACGGTTATACTCTGGGAAATAAAAGTTCATAATATTATATGGTAGGTATTACCACCTACTCCCTCTTTTGATTGCGACAATAGGTAACCGCAGTCGATTAAAATCGAAGAACAAAGTAAAAATGTAATGAGCGAATCGGAAGAAAATATAAATAGAATAACAAAAATGTACTATACAGTTCCCTGTAAAAATTCCCCACGAAACATAAACTGCGAATAACGGTTACATTGGTATTTCAAAAGTTCCTCCGAAGGATAAATGTATACCAATAACTGTGAACAACGGTTACTTTAATATTCAATACCATTTCTTTTCGCCTCTTCCGATATACTGTATTCTTTATCTAAAACTTGACAGTTGTTTGCAATTTTCATTTCGGAAGATAAAGCGAAAGTTGGTCTGTTTACATAATTTTAGTTTCGTATTATTTTTAATTTTTTTTTAGCTGAACACAAAATCAGTAAAATTTTAATTGTTATTAATATTTACTTCGCAAAACAAATCAACTTCATTAAATCGGCAATTTTATTTTTCACCCAAAAACAAAGAAATCTAGTGGTTTTGAAACCATTTTCTTTGTATCTTACATATAGCTCATTGTCTTCAACGGACTGAATAGCAATCACCACACTGTTTGTCAAAGACAATCAAAAATCAGAACGAAGCATGCATTCATTTTGTAAAGAATATAGTAATATAATGACCACAAAATAAACCGTTTGGTATAATTCTCACAATAAAAATCCCATCTCTTTTTTTTAACTATCGTTTGGGTATACGAATCCAATAGTATATTTTTATATTTATCATTTGGAAAATGTATTATTTTAAACATTCCCCGACATCTAATTCTTGATTTCCAGTTCATATACAAACATCCAATAACAAAACTTGAAGATAAAAGAAGATATTTTTATATATAATATACCTGGAAGGGGAACGAGTTCTTAATGCACCTTATGGCTATTAAAGGTATATAATTATCTATACGCTACATTTACAATAAATGGATCTCGCCCCTAGTTAAGCTATTACAGTCTAATACAAAGACACGCTTTAACAATTATCTTAATAAAGCCTTTTCTTTGTGTAGATCAAGCAAGAACATATGGCCAGGAATTAAGAAATAGAAACTAGTCAATGATTCTTTTATGACATGTTACAACGTAAAGAAAGCGAGTGATAAAGAGAGAACATTTGCAATCGAATTAACCAAATTACAGTTTATGAAAGACATTTGTTTCACGGTAATTTTGATTAAACAAAATTTTATCTATGAGCAAAACCGCTGTAATATTATTCTTTAGAGTCAATAGAAAGTATTTTCCATACAGATTGATTCAATTGTTACAGGTATTGACCGCCTTTCCACGAATATCGAAAAAAAGGGAATAAAATTAAACTGAAAATAAAAATGGTGCAAAAAAAGAAATTAATGAAATATAAAATGAATGTAAATGTAATTATGAACATTTAATTAAAAATTATTCAAAATATAACTGAAAATGAATGAGCGATTATTTGAAACTGAATGAAATACACGTAAATTCGCGTCTATTCGTCATTTGAGGGATTTCGCTTCTCATGCAAAGTAAGTTTAATGTCTAAAAGGAACAGGCGCCCAAAAACGGTTAAATTTGGCTTAGTATGACAAATATGTGACGAATTGAAAATATCGCATCAGTTGACACCCTGTACAACCTATGTGAGCAAGCCAGCGCCACCTATATAAGAGATGGGTAATTGTTTTGGTGTGACTCCTTAATTCGATTAACGCCAACAAGCAGGGAGAATATCTATACTGTTTATAGTTTGGTTTTCTTTTCTTAATTAAATGTTGAATAATAAATTTGAGTAAACTTTAGCGCGTATTAAGCCGTAAAATAATAACCGTTGTCCGACGGGTGCAAATGGCCATTCGCGGCTCTAAAGAAATCAAAAAGACAACAGAATTCACGCTTTAAAATAATTTGAAAATTTCCAGGAAAAAATAAAGCCTACATAACTGGTGATATTCCAAATAATTGTGTAGTTCACAAGAGAAACCAACCCATCGTCACAATAATATCTGTTGGTGCAGATGAGTTGGATTTTAAACTCCATTCCATTTTCATCTCACTGGGAAAAAAATCCTTACCCAAGGGGCTAAGACATACTGGCCAAATTGACGACTGTCTTTGAACTAAAGGTGCTTTAATAGCAAATATTGTCTGTTTATTTTATGGATTAGGATCGAACACACAAAAAGTTTAATTTATTGCATATTTTGTTTTAATGATTTGCAATGTCTGTGAGTTGCATCGTTAATAAAGATACAGATTTAAATCTGATATTAATACTTCGTGGTAACTTTTTTTCACAACGTGGTTGCTTCTGCACATATCTAACAAAAATGGCTCCGTTTGGGAATACTTCAGACATAACTGACATTAAAAATAACTGCATGACACAGGAATACATGACAAAAAATTTAGTGTCTAGTGGAACCTATACCCTTAACGGTTCAGAATGAGTAATTCTTAACTGTTCGTTCTTACTCAGCATATTTAATCCTTAATACAAACTATCCTACAACACTATTTCGTTATCTTTCGAAGAATTAAGCACTCCCTTGGGGACTGGGTCTTCCAGACGTATAAAAAGATCACGATCAAGCAATAAACAAGATATTCTATAGAATGTCACAGTTTGATCTGCAAGCACTAGTTTTATAATTTAAGAAGCTTTTAAGAAGAATAGAGCATTTTTCTTTTTAAAAAAACCCAAAGCTAAATGAATTAAGAGATTAAGAGGAAACTTACAAAAAAAACCGTATGATATTATTATAACGACTCGGCGAATATTGATTGACTCGACTCTACATTAGCCTGGCACCCTTTTAAATCGGCTTTACCTGATGGAGTACAAAGATAAATTTTGAAAGAGAAATAAAGTTGGAGATCTATATTTAATATATGATTTGACTGATACATAGTCAAAGATAAGACAATTCTTCAGTTGGATTCCTCAAGTACTGCCCCCAATCTTGCAGAAGATCAACCTATACCTAGCTCAAGTTCGCTCCACAGCTCAGACAGTTCAACGCCAAGCTGCAAGGTTCCTTTCTGGTGACTATATACATGTATACAAATCAAGAGAAGAAGGTTGCGTCACAAAGATGTCAAGGACCCAGATCATCGCAACAAGATTGACGAAAGATCAGGGGCGTACATAACGATTTTGTTTGGGGGGGGGGGGGGTGTTTAGCGAAAATGCGACCGACTGATGCCCATACCCCTAGTACGAGTGACGCAACCAGGAACCGAGCACCACAGGTGCGAGTTTTGTAGGGGCCATGTGAAGTAGCGGATCTAGATAGGGGTGGGGGGTGTCCAAATCTAGGGCGCCACCTCAGCCACAATCCCACCCCACAATGAATGTCAACAAAATACTGGCTATAACATTAAGCGTCCCGGTAGAACATAGATGGTATTGTATATAATTATATAGTTGTTTGCCGATCGTTGTCTCGCTGGAAAGCAGTTTTATTTAAGTTGACATAAAGTTTATGTCATACATGATTGTGCCTATAACACTGAGCAACCTGAGAAAATTTTGAAAAATTGAGTCAATATCTTGGCATTTGAGGTCATTGCTGGGAGAAATTCTTGTGGACGAGGGGGCCAGCAATGTGAGTCAATTAGACAAAATCTCGAGATCTGCCCCTGCCAATTCCGCCTGTTTTGCAAGAGTTGACAGAACTTTTGTATAGTCTGACGCCCCACGACCCACACACCAGTGCCAGTGGTACTACTAACATAACTAGGCAGTTCAGTATAAACGTGAATATGATAGTGCTGAGACAGTATAAGACAACAGAGGAGTGGAAGAATGATGTTATAATGGAATCGAGCGCCGCAGGCGCGAAAAAATTTGAGATGTGTAACCGAGCTTTTAATTTTTAGAACTGGGCCTGACAATTTTAGTCAATGTCATGGCAAATGGATCCAAATTCTCGTTAACGAGAGGATAAGAAATGGGACAGAATCTTGAGGCCTATCTGTCAATGTCGCCTGTTTTGTGAGAGTAGAACTAACAATTCTACAGTCTTTTGACCCACGACTCACTCACTAGTGGTCCTACTAACTGGGCGATTCACTGTAACTGTGAATATGATAGTGATGAGTTGAAGAATGATGGCATAATGGAATTGAGCGCCGATATGTAACTGGGCTTTTAAATTTTGAGGACTGGGCCTGAGGGCACTTTACCTCAATGGGGCGCTTACTTGGTCTCTGAAATGCCCTGGACTTTGTGGAGAGATTTTGCAGAATTCTGATGGTCAGAAAACACCCCATTAATTCATTTAGTCTGAGACCGACTGTGGTGAGGTTTTTTTTTTTTGAGACCGACTATTTTTTTGCCATGGGGTGAAAAACATTTTTTTCAAACATGATAAGTCGACAAGGTTATTTTATACTAAAGTTTTGCGTGAGTAGAGTGACGTGTGCAGTGAGCATTTATTTTGATACCGACTGTTCATATCTTACGACCGACTGCACTGATTTTGCGACCGACTTTGAGATCTATTCTGGCATTATTTGTTTACCTCATTAATTCTTTAAGACGGCGATGCATAATTTTGAGACCGACTGCAGTGACTGCACTTATTTTGAGACCGACTATTTTTCTCCCTGGGGGAAATTTTGTTCTTAGACCTACATACTCACAACAGAATAAGAGTGAAACACATTAAGTTGACAAGGTTATTTTATTCTAAAGTTTTGCGTGAGTAGCGTGGCGTGTGCAGTCAGCACTTATTTTGACACCGACTGTTTTATTTTGCGACCGACTGCACTGATTTTGCGACTGCTCTTATTTTGCGACCGACTGCACTGATTTTGCTACCGACTATTTTTTTTCCTGGGGGGGGGGGGGTGTACCCCCCACACACCCCACATTTACGCCCCTGCGAAAGATGATCCGTCTCACTTTCTTCTACAAAGTGGTTGAGGGGCTGGCGCAAGCTATCACTTGTCATGACTATTTAACTCCCATTAAACCTAAACTTAATTCAGACTTATAGAGAAAAACATCATACACAATTAAGTAACTAACAATTCTATATGTCTTAAAACAGTGCGATGTAAAACTGAACTTTGCCATAATGAAGCCATAAAGAAAATATATCTAATGTGTAAGCTTGATTTTGCGCTATATCCTTGCAATTATTGTCTTGACAGAAGTTTTAGCTTGTTCTTGTATATCCTTACAATTGTCCTGTTTAAGTGTTAAAAGGGGCTAAATCACTAATATTTGGGACCTAGAAATTGACTCAAATGGTTCGCAACGCATAATAATGTACATGTATTATGAATGTATATAAACTGATTTACATTCAATCGTTTCTGTTTTTACTGTAATTTCTAATCAGTTATGTTCGGCGGAATACGCCAGAAGTCTCAATCGAATGGTAATCTCTAGCGCCTGGTTATTCCATTCTGTACCGATATTATTTATGGGGCATGCACTCCAGATAAAAAATGGCGTCACCGTTTGACATGACTTGTGGAATATGTCTAGCCTCGTTCTCGAGTCCCTTGTTACAAATGGCGTTGAAACGGCATTATGGTACACGATTCGTGTACCTATATATGGTAAAATGTTTATTTTGTCTTAAATATTGAATATCAGAAGCCCATTCTTTCCCGGTAAGACCACAACATCAATGTTGATTAAAATTGACAAAAAATTCGTGTTTTCAACGTCGAAGACTTTGGGTGATATTGAGTTAGAGACTTGGTTACTTTACATGACTACAGTCAAATATTGCAGCCCCGAATGGAATTTAGGACGTGCGTCTCGTCCCGTATTTTTTAAATCAATGTCGCCGGTAAATACAACCCCGATTAACCAGCCAGTATTTAATTTCAGCCATTCAGATCTAGTTAGTGAAGAATGAATGGTGATAGCTTCCTTGGTCAAGTGATTTCCGATAATGTCTGCCTGTATACTTTTAATGGAATTGACATATTGAAAGACCCAGTAAGCAGGTAAAAATACAAATAAGTATAGTTCTCACGATGACAACAGTTTACCATTTTTGTTTTTGATTTCATTACTCCCTACTTGTAACTTCTGAGGCGAAAACATGCCAATTGTTACCACCCAAATTGGTAGGTTACCTGGAACACTCTGGCTACACTCGCAAATTGGAAATAATTGGAAATAATATTTCATTTTTATTATTATTTCCTCTCGAGCTTTCGCGCAGTAGCCCTATAGGAGCAATCGGCGCTTCTGCTTTAATGACCACGTCAAGTCACGCTATGTTGTACTAATATATCGAACAACAGGTATAAAGGCTGCATTTAATCCCAATCTTCCGGCGAGAAGAAAAGAAACGAAATTTGTAAGCTACAGTTATCACGGATAGAAAGCTACCCATGTTTTAATGAATTAAAAACCTCATTTATAATGGCAGGCTTAATTGCCGGAAAGAAAGCAAACTAAAACGAATAAATAGGGATTATCTTACAATAACGTCTGCAAAATCGGCCGTTATTGAATTTACGTATTAAGCGTTTTCTATTTATCAATTTAATAATGTCTTAATATGATTGAAGCTTTTAGAGACGGCGAATGTATATTAATTATTATGGGATTAACTGGAAACAATAGGTGCAGATCATGAATTAATTGTTTTAAGCCTATAGGAAGATCAACTCGCCAATTATCTCTTCTTTTCAAAGCGACATTCCATCTTTTGAATTCCACTCAAATACATTTTTATGTACCAATTTTCTTTAAGGTGAATACAATTAAACATCAAAGTAAACGAATAACTAACCGCTCGTAAATTTGAATCCCCTTGGTGCTAGTGAGGATAAACTTTTATACATGTGTGAATATGTTCTCAACCAGCGTCCGTCGGTCCAACAAAATTCTTGTAAATGCATAAAAATGGAATAAAATGAAATGGGGTTTAACGTCCTACTGCTCTGCTCCGACTGGGCTAATGAAGACGGGCATACGTCATACAATGTGCTGTGTGGGGGATTTTGCCCGGGCAGCGGCACTATGGTCTACTCTTATATCGAATTCCAACCGGGACCTCGGTTTTTCGTCCCATCCGAACGACTAGACAGTTGTCCTTGTCAGGCCCACCTGACAAGGGGAACCACGCCTGAAAATCCTGATGAACTTTCTCGGCCAATGCGGGGATCGAACACGCGACCTCCAGACTAGCGAGTCACGTCTTATCCACTTAGCAACCGTGGCCCCCCCCCCCCTGGTAAATGCTCTGCAGGTTAAGAGTTTTTGTGGTTGTGTTTTCAAGTTAAGGTGACTGTATGATGGATGATAATAACGATAGGGTTGCATGAGAGAATGATAACGGTTGTGTGATAGATGATAATAAAGGTGATGACTGTGTGACCGATGATAAGGTAATAGTGCTACAGATGATAACAAATGTGAAGGCAGCGTGCATGGCAGATGATATTAAAGATGAAGATTTTGTTGATTCTCATAACAAAGGTAAAGATTGTATGATTGATATTAATAAAGTTAATAAAGGTGAAGATTGTGTGCCTGCTGTTAATAAAGGTGACGATTGTATGCCAGGTGTATATAAAGATAAAGTTCTATGGTTGTATGTTAATAAAGGTTAAGGTTGTGCGAACCCTGATAATAAAGGAGAAGTTTATGTGACTGCTAGTAAAAAAGGTGGATTTTGTATAACTGAAAATATCACAGATGCTAGGAGATATTTTGAACTATTTATCAACTAACTGATCTCAACATGTTGATATAAAACAACTCTATTCTGCTTGATAAAGATACCTGTAAAAGTATTGAACGTTGCATGAAATAAACCAAGAAGTAGTAAATCCATAAAGTTGTGTTATTATGAATAGTATACTTCTACTTCTAAATGTCATTTACGGATATTAGACTCTATATATATATTGTCATAAAGAATCATATTACGAGCTTCATTCGATCTGAAAATAAAAAGCTTGAATTTAGAATCGAATCTGGCAAAATCAATTTCCACCACAATACACGAGGCAGGAATGCTATTGTATGTATGGCGATTGACATCATGCATTTGGGTATTTAGTTATCTACAAAACAGAAGAGTTATGTATATTTGTATCTATAAAAATAAAATATACTCTACTTAAAGTGTTATTAACACCACTTGCCGACTAACTGTCTTGTGATCAGATAAGCTGATAAACCTTATATTTAATACACGAACATTCATAAATCAGTATGCTAATGCATATTACACATGTTGTTTATTGATATTTGCATACTGTGAAGTGTTATTCTTAGAACGAAACAATATCTACATATTGGCGACGCAATGATGTAAAGCTACACGATGTATAAAATATCAGCAATGTTATATCATGCAGTCGTTCCGGCAATGCCCCTCCTTCAGGTAAAATATTTTGCATTAAATGCTAAAAAAGTAGACTCAACTTCATTAAGACAGTCATTATCAATTGTAATCTATGGAATCGTTTAACTATAACCTGCATAAAGGCATAGTATCCCAGATTAAAAGGCAAATATAGACTTCCAGACGATACACAATAACAGTCACATTGGTCCAAAAATTATTCAGTTCGATTAGTCTTAATAGAAGTTATGGCCACCCAGAGTGCAGATTCCATTGATTTCATATCAGCATATTTTATTTAATCTACGAACACCTAGCATCTAATATACGTATTTTGTTTAACGGTTTAGACTACTATTTAAAGTAAACTTGTTGGTTGTATGAACTTCCAAATTTAGAAATGATATGACACCTGACACTAAGGTTTACTAGAGCGATAGTTTCGACCTGGATTTCTGAAACCGATATTCGATGCTATAAAACTCTTGGGATCTACGACCACTAACCAAGCGGTCGAAATACAACACTACACATATTTCAAACAAATCTATGTTAACCGAGCTGGGGGGGGGGGGGGGGTGGCTGAATGGTTAGCACGTGCGTGCTGTATCATAAAGTCTGTCATTGAGTCAACTAGCGTGGTTTCGAGTAGGGTCGCCTGTCCAACCTCGTGGGTTTTCTCCGGGTCCTCCAGTTTCCCCCCACTGCTAAAGACCCCTACGCGCAAGCGAATTATGGAAATAAAATTGAACCATATGTTAGTCCCGAAATGACCTAGTTTGTGTCGAGTGGACGTTAAACCTCATTTCTCTCTCTCTCTCTCTATGTTAACTGAGCTGGATTTCTGAAACCGATGCTATAAAACCCTCAGGACTTATGACCACTAACCCAGTGGTCGAAATACAACATATTTCAAGCAAAACTATGTTAACCGACATTAAGTCTGAAATCACCATGTTTCAGTTTATACCTAGGGATTGTGTCTTGACGTAAATCCGCGCCCAGGTTAATAAACACGAGAGTCAAAAGTATTAAGGCAAAGCAATAAATAAATTAAGAAACAGATACTTTCTGCGACTTCACGGTTCATTTATTTTCCAGCTTTTTAAAACACCGAAGAATGAATATTGGTTTCTTCTATTTGTTCTTGTTGTCTTGTAGCTTGCGAGCATTAAGAGATTAACTTGCTGATTCTTTAAGACACTTCCTATAATAACCATTTTGTTAATAATACGCCCAACTCTATCATCCGTAAACACAAAACTTTACAATGTTTCAATTCGACCATATGCCATGTGTAATTTCCGTTTTTATTTCTTAACCTCATTTCCGCTCCTTCGTGCAGTTGGGAGTGATCGCCCTTAAGGTGATCTTTTGTAAAAGAAACAACTGCATGCAACTGAATAATGGCTTAAATCATGTGTAAATGTATATTAGAATTCTCTACACGCTTCAGCGCGTGTGTGATTTTATCAATATTAACTTCTTTTTTTGTTGAAAACCACTTTTAATTCCTTTAATTGATAGCATCTTGCATGTTTGAGCGGCGTTTCTTTAAATGAAGTTCTGGTATTGTCCAAAAAGAAAATCGGTAGCTAATTATGTCGACTGTAGTTAAAAAGGTTATGTTTATTATTGGGGGGATTAGATTATGATTTATGACCCTTGTTTGACATCTTTAGTTATTATGAGCAATTAGAGACAGAGAATAGAAAATATATTGACAAGGTCACGGGAGTTATTAATCAATAACGGAAGAACTAATCACAATATGTTGTAATAAAACCTTGAAAAGCTTACATTATTATGAAATTCGGTTCACAATTAGCGATTTCAAAAATAGAAAGAGGCAGATGGAACCACCGCCATGGTATTAGACTACGCATGCCCTGTATGTTAGGAAAGAAAGGGATGCATTTTCTCGTCAACACAACATACAATTATTTTCATTTTGTGATTACTTGTACCTTGCTTTGGGGCGAAGATGGTTCGGATAGCAGCGGTTCCAAATCTGGGGCGCCGTCCACAATCCCACCCACAATGAATGTCAACAAAATGCGTAATAAAATGCAAAAAATAGAGACTTTTAGCAAGCATAAATTCCTGGTCCATATCTCGTATCCGCATCGATTTTGCGCGTGACATCATTAGTGTGTGTGTGTGTATTTACGTGATACGGCACACGCAAACGGCAGCACGTATCGAACAGTTTTGTCTTTTCACAGTCTTTTTTTTCTACTTTTAGACGCTGAAATTTTGTTTCATAGCGTTTTTATGAATCTATGTGTATCCGAGAACACTAAGGTATATATTTGATGTGATTTTAACCATGATAAAGACTGGAATTTAATCATTATTTTTGATGAGTTTTTCTCAGTATTTTCAACATCTGCCAAAACTCTAAAACTACACTGACGCAACGTATCACGTGACGATACGGATACGCGATACGGATGGGAAAAATTCCGCTTGCCAAAAGTCTCTAACACTGAGCGCCCCGGCGGTAGAACATAGATCTATTGACTATATAGTAGTTTGCCGATCTTTATCTCGCCGCAAAGCAGTTTTATACAAGTTAACATAAAGTTCATGTAATATTATGGTTGGTATTCAGTTTGTTATTATTTTTGGTGACGCTTAGGGGCACCTACTTGCTCCCACCCCACCGCGCCTTGTAAAGAATATCTTTAAAAAGCTGTAGATCATGCCCAAAGTAAGTGATAAGTGATAACGATTCTAAAACCAGATAAAAGTTTTCTGAAGTTGTGTGGATTTTATGTGCGTTAAATGCCCAAAACTTAATGTAAGCCCATGCAATGCACGTTTTTAGAGCAGACATATCTCTGTCAGTTATTTACTTTTTACATGGAATTAGATATTTATAGATTATCTGGTGATTGTTAACAAATCTTTTCCACACGACATGCAACATCTATAAGATTCGCCACCCCCTCATCCACGGTAACACGATCACCAAGTAGCCACAGACCTGAGATGGCGGTATAAACTCTCAAGGGAAATTACTCTATGTATCAAACATGAATGAAACATATTTTCAACATTTCATTCAACCCTTTGTTATATTATCCTTAAGACAATACACGTAAAGTCATGCTGCAGATATTCTTGAAACCATTAGAAATGGGTGGACAACTGTTGACAACAAGAAGCAACACATACGGCAGATGGCGCTAGTGTGTTGGTGCATCTTACACGGAACAACATGGTGCAGCCATCTTTAGGAAAAGACGCCTGGATCACAGATCACTGATAACTTGGGAAGCTGATTGTCTTCCAGTAGTCTGTTGTGTAATAACTGCTCAGATAAACTCTTAACTAGGTTGAATTGTATCTTTGTTCCCCACCCATACTGAAGCAGATCAAAGAAAGGAAGAGAGAGAAAAAAAGAAATTCTAGCAGACTGAAAACATTTGCAGATCGCCTGACTTTGATTTTGTCAGCTGTTCACATATTTTGATCGCCTGAATAACTTGAATATGTTTTACAGGATTTATTTGGTAAAAAAAGTAGTCCCTTTATAAGAAAGCTAACCCATTCGTCGTGGTTTTATCTGTTATCTTCAAGAGCACCCCGCATATAATTTCTTTGTGTAGTCTCTTAAAATTATAAAACTTAATTTTAAAAATTAAGATTTATTATGAATACTAAATTAGATCATTTTAAAATCTTTTCAGGATTAATCTAGACCGACATTAATATGGAATTTGTCGAGTTACTTATTAATTATTAATTACTATTTGTTGCTTTCTGTAGACTCTCAACGGTTACCTGAGTGTTTTTGGGGCGTTAAATATTGAAAAAATTGGTTAAGTCATTTCTGTTTTTGTCCAGTAAAACAAAATTATGACACAACGAACACTGTCTTGTATGCGAGTCTGATTTGGTAAGGTCTGTCGTTGATTCAGGCTTCGTGGTTTCGACCCAGGCTTGTACGTGACAAGGAGTCGGACAATTTACTATGCATACAATTTTCGTTGTATTCGGGTGCAGATTGGTGTGCTTTTAGGGCGGACTTTCTACCCCCCCCCCCCCACGAACCCCACTCATATTATATACATGGTATTTAGATGACATAATTAATCACAGTCTCAATTCGATTATCTAAATAAGAAAAATAATGTTTACTTGGTAAAATTTATTTTGGAATTGGTCGTCAAAATATTATATGGTTCTGTAAGTTAGGTCCCAAATAGCTACGATCCCAAGTTGCAACAGTTGCCAGACACTTTCCAGGTCACTTTTTATTTACAGTTCTATTGTCTATATTGATTTTATTTTTGGTTATTTCAATCATTTAGACTCTAAAGGAGACTGGATGAGAGGACTATAGCAATTACAATCTGTTAGAAGTTCCGGCTTGTTTTGATAATATTTATCGAGTTACTATATGCAATATTACAGAATATTGTTTATTTATTTTAGCTGTTGTTGACACCAGTCTGTGTTTACGCTGATAATCTAATACAAATGTTTATGTGGTCTGATGAGCGTGTGCATGTCAGATTATGAAAGAAAACAAACTATATGAATTTGGAATCATACTCACGATGAGTTAATCTTTACATGTTTTACATTCCTTACTGTTGTGAATTAAGCGGGCGGATCTCCCTCATTTATATTAAATTGTCATTTAATAAGAACCAATGAGTTATTTGGATTATTGATGGTGCGGTACTTGATTAACCAGTCATATGCAACATTACTGAAATGTTATTGTTATCATGACTGAATGCTGAATATTAACCAACACAAGACCATCATCCAACGGAGGTCATGCCAACTTTATTTTACAATTAAACGTTGGCAATGGGGTAAAAATCACAAGTCCGTAACGTGTGTTTCCAGCTCTTAACAGCTACACACGCGAAGCCTTTGAATTGTGTGATCCTTTTCCACTCTCGTTGCATTGCAGCGCCCAGTTGACGGAGATTTTGCAGTGACAGACGACATCCAGTGTTGTCCCCAAGATGCTTGATTGGCGAGAGATCAACACTGGCTTTTCAAGCACTACCACGTTGTTTTGGTTCAAAAAGTCCATTGAGACAAGTATTGTATACGATTAAGTATAATCATGACGAAATATATACAGTTTAACCGGTTGTCATTTAAATTTTACTTATGATGTGTAGAATATGCATATTTATTACATATCTTTCCACGTGGATCACTTTTTGCAAAACTCTTGCCGGTGATTGGTAGGACCGTTTATGTCAAAATTACAGTCATCTATATAATTTTTTCGATTTTGTATAAAATCATTTAAATTTGAATTATGACGTGTAGAATATAAATATCTATAAAATATCTTTTCTTGTCGGTCACTATTTGCAATAGTCTGGGTGCTATTGACAAAAAGTCGCTTTTGGCGGTGATTAATAGGACAAAAATTAAGATCCGAAAAAAATATAATGTATAAAAACATGAAAAACAAACCCTCCTTTGTATTATAGCCCCCCCCCTCCAATTAGAATAAATAATTATCTACAAATACGTAACGTACATGTATACAGAATATCCAAGGCAACATATTTAATTTGACTGAGATACAGAAAGAATGGCTTGATCTATATACAATACGCTATGTATCGTGAAGAGCGTGAAATAAACACTTTAGGTCAGGCCGTGTTTTCTCTTCTCTTTCATTAATAAAATGACGAAGTACTGTACTGTTACTACTCTTGGCGGTTATGTCAGTTCAAGCACCTCAGTAAGTCACCAATGTACATGAAGATCTTATAACAGAGTAGTCTGGAACCCCGATCTGTAATGAGATATAAAATCAGAACGATTAGACCATAGAAAAACTAAAATTATTTTTATGTAACACGCTAACTATTTGACAATTGAAACAAACCTTGCAGATGTCACTGTGTTTTTATCGTTGTGTGTTTTTCATCTCGATACTAGACAAGAGTTTTTTTGTGTTCACATCTGGTCGAGTGGTTTCAATAAATGTCACCAATATAACACATGTGCACCCTCCGCCATATTGCCAACACCTTTATTCTGCTACTGCGCAATGACTGCTCCCGTTTCAAGATGGCGGAGTGTATTTTCTCACACGTGTATCATGCTTAAGTCAGCCTATTTGTAGATTGATGTTTATAAGATGTTATTAATGACGGAAGAGGAAGTTGTTATAGATACTGGATAGTTATATATTTCTAATGTCAATCATTGCTTGAATAACAATCAC
Organism: Patella vulgata; assembly: GCF_932274485.2. Classification (NCBI taxonomy): domain Eukaryota; kingdom Metazoa; phylum Mollusca; class Gastropoda; family Patellidae; genus Patella; species Patella vulgata. Next base: position 22,433,482 of record NC_065881.2, read on the forward strand.
TTTTGTATGTAGCATACCTTAAAAATTTGTTCCTCTTCTTACTTCTGGACCTAGGCTTACAATAATAAAATATATTAAATATATTAATTGAAGTCGTTTTCATGAATTAGTTACTTTAGCTATTTATATCTATTCTACACTGAGATTAGTTTTGTGATAGATACATTAACTTATCATTAAAGATGCATTATGTAGAAGATAAATCTGCCTATTGTAGGCTTTTCTTTGGGCCTAAAATGTTATATAAACCATTAATTAGACATTTAAGCAACTCCCAAGACCATCGAATGGTTGTGATTTTGAACGGATTGAAACACGATCGCAATTTAATACTTTAATTTAAAAATGGATAATCGAGAGAGACTTTGTTTATTATCATAACAGCGCTAGCAATGGAAAACGGGACTATGCTATTCTTCAACTAGTCATAACTTCGGTCAGAATCAAGTAATTTCACTGAACTTTTAAATATATTCCCTTTTCATTATCTATTTTTAAACTGTCAGCGCTTTATCTAAATCTTACATAATGCCTCTTAAGTTAAAATTTTAAATAGTCCACTCCTCGTCCATTTTTGTCACCCACCTTTCGAAGAAAGCAGGGGACTATTAAAATGGGGCCCTATAACTTTGGTTCTAATTAAGTGAGTGTGAAGGAACTTGGTGTATAGTTTTATTACATCAGTACCTTGACTAAGTTCGATAATGAGTATTTTCTGCTCAGGGTAAAGAGAGCGATAAACAATTTGATTGGTCAAGACTTTATATATATTAACAAGGAAAGCTGTCTAGTCGTTCGGATGGGACGAAAAACCGAGGTCCCGTGTACACATTGGCGTGCACGTAAAAGATCCCTTGGCAGTTGGAATTCGATACAAGAGTAGGCCGTAGTGCCGCTGTCCGGCAAAATTTCCCTCATAGCAAACTGTATGGCGTATGCCCGTCTTCATTAGCCCAGGTTAGGAGCAGAACAGTAGGACGTTAAACTCCATTTCATTTCATTTCATTTCATTTATATATATTAAAATGGTTTTCAAAATCGGATAAACATTGTGAATACTAGAGGGTCCATATAAGCTAAGAGGGTCCATGCGAGTTTTTTTGTTCAATCAGGGGCCATAATCCAGGAAGTTACGGTTCAATATGCGCTTATATAGAAATGGGCCGAGATCTTTTGGATATAAACATATGTTTTAAGTTTCATAAAAATTGGATAAAAATTTGACCACTAGAGAGCTCACAACCTTGGTATTACATACGTTTACACTATTTGCGTACAAGGAGCGGCTATTTTGTCACGCAATTTCTGTCCGATTCTCAACCGTCATTAGGATGTAACGGTGATATATTTAAACGGTTTTTAAAATCAGATAAAAATTGTGACTTATAGTGGGTCCACAAGCTAAAAACGCGATTTTTTAAACAATCGGGGGTCATAATACAGGAAGTTATGTCCGACATGCGCGAATATCGAAAGGAACCGAGATCTTTGAGATATGAACAAATATTTTAAGTGTCATCAAAATCGGATAGTTTTACACTATTTGCTTACAAGGAGCGGCCATTTTGTCGGGCAGTTTTGGTCCGATTATCACGAAATTCTATTCAACCATCATTATGATGTAACAGTAATATATTTAAATAGTTTTTGAAATCGGATAAAACTGTATAGTTTTATTACATCAATGCCTTGACTAAGTTCGATGATAAGCATTTTCTGCTCAGGCTTAGTAGACTTCAATCTGATTGGTCGAGACTTTCGAACACAACAACTCTCTTTTTAATTGAGGTAGAATGTTCAAGCTTGGTGTGGGTGTTTGTTAGGTGAATTCCTTGACAGTGTTCGATCATACGCATTTTCCACTATGGCTAAGCAGAGATAAGCAATTTGATTGTTTGAGACTTTGGAACACGATAACCCTGGTTCTAAGTAGGTGAGAGTGATGAAACTCAGAGTATAGATTCATTATATCAGTACCTTGACTAATTTCGATGATGAGAATTTTCTGCTTGGGCTAAGTAGCGAAAAGTAAATTTGATTAGTCAAGACGTTGGAACATAACAACTCTGGATTTGTGTTTCCAGTGTTATAAGCTTTCCAAAAATGTATAGTTTGTTTAGTAGGGAGAACCTTGTAGCGGAACTTCACGCTAGAAACTTTGGCTGCAGGCCTAAAGTTGGTCTGCTCAGATATTGAACCATCACTTATTAGGCCAATGAAACGGCTTATCCAAATTAGACGTTAATTATCCGTTAACATAATCCATCACAGGTTGGAACCGACCCGCTTCTCCTAACACACACACACCAATGGTAGATCGACGTGTCGGCCCAAAAAGGTTAAGGCCGTAACGTCAGTAGCCAAAACTCTGTGCATTAAACAGTAGACTGAGTGAAATAATTGTTTTGTTTAACACAGGTTACAACAATGACATTATATCTCAAATATACATAAGCAAAATTAACAGTATAAAAGAGATTTAACAAAGGACGTTTGGTATCTATAACAAAAGAAATACTGAAATATATTGGTATGGAACACGACCAGGGCCAGATTTACCAACAGGAATAGTATATAGGCCCCTTAGTGCCGGTGTGCGAGCATATAACCTTGTTTCAAATGTACACCGGGTACGGGTATTTGATTATATAATATATCCAAAACCATAATGACACCTGTAAAATAAGAGTATTTGTTGACATTAGCAAAAAAAAAAAAAAAAAAAAAAAAAAATACAATAAAACTATACATACATGTATATTGGATACTGAAAAATACCAACATTTCTCTAAATTTGGGGGACCACTGATGAGTTTGGTCTAGGGCCCACATGTAAGTAAATCCTTCCTTGAACACGATATGCCACTAACAAAACAAATACTGAAATATACTGGCATGTAACACGATATACAACTGACAAAACAAATAACAAAAGATTGAATACGGAAAACTAAATAATAGAAAAAGAGGCACCCATTACGATCATTAATTCGATATAGTAAAACATAACCAACATCCAACACGATAAACCTAACAAAACAAAAGCTGAACCAGGCCAATAAACGATGACAAATACTATTATGAAACCAGACATTGCACAAAAATATTATTAATTTGTAATAAGAGCTCGATAGCTCGTTAACAAAGCACCCCATGTTGAATAGTAACAACATCAATTTGGTATAGAACACGATATATCCCTCACAATAATAAATATTGAAACGTTATATTGTAAGACAAGCTGTTTAACCTAATGGCTACAGTATCATGGCAATAATTTGATTATAATTCCTGATAATTGATCATCTGGAAGTTAAACAAACACTTGAAGACCATGTTGGATTTAGTTACAGATAAAACTGGTCGTTTGGGAATAGATTCCTGGACTAGGAATAACTTCACGATATACCATCATCGTTACTATAGCTCTTTTATATTATTAACTTCTTCTAAAGGAGATGAAACTAGATAATTGATAAAAAAAAAATGGATATTGGAAACATCAGCTCTAAATACTGTAAATTTTATTCCATTGTTTTGACACGGTCGAGAAACTTCCATATTAAAAACCGAGACTTAAAAAAAAATCATATACAAAAGCATTATGTCATATGTTGGTATTTTCATTTCTTTAGATAACAAAAGATTGTTTTAATTATAAAATTTGTCCTATTGATTAAAGTTTTCCGAATAATTTTATAAATCTTTCTAACGTACAAATCTGACCCGATGTTATCGTCTTATAGAAGTATATCAGAGGATCAAAACCAAACCCAATTATTCCTAAAGAGCAGTACTTTATAAATTGGACACCCTTCAATGGAAAACAATTGGTGTTTACCCTTGAGCGTCACGGTCTGCTTAGTCTTTATCAAGCAATTACATAATAGCTTCGTTCGTTTAGTGATGTTTTACGCAAGGCAGGGTAAGTTATGTCTAGAACACCCGATACCATTGCTTATTCGAATTAGTTACATACGTTTAACTACGCAAAATTTATCGCAAGCATTACTTGTTTAACGCATCAGTAACTGTACACAAATTTGTCATAAATTTATATTCTTATGAAAGTTTCTCGTAGAATTTTATGATTTTTATGATGCTTTTATCAAATTTTATGATATTTTTATAATGGTTTTATCACATTTCATAACTTTTTATTTTTTTATCATTATCAAATATGATTTTTTTTTTATAGAACTGTACTGACAGTAAATAACTTATCCCCGGTCCATGAAGTAGTGTTCAGCAAGTGTTAAGCGGATAAGAACGTCCCATCAGTAGCACTGGTGGTATTAATGGTCGCAGTCATCTTCTCCTATGTTCATATACCCACGGTGGCTAAGTGGGTAATATGCTTGAGGTCGCGGGTTCACTACCGGTGTTGGCCGCGAAATTTCATCGTGGTTTTCCGGCTTGGTTTCCTCTTGTCAGTGGTGCAGGACACATTGGCGTGCACTTAAAAGACCCCTTGGCAGTTGGGATTCGATATAAGAGTAGGCCTTAGCGCCTCTGTCAGGGCAAAATTTCCTTTATAGCACACTGTATGGCGTATGTCCGCCTTCATTATCCCAGTCGGAGCAGAACAGTATAACGTTAAACCCAAATTTCATTTAATTTTATTTCATATACGTCATATATCATCGTCAAATAGAAAATGAAAGAGAGCAGCAAGCTGGGGTTCATAAAATACCTGGATGATTTTCTTATTTAAAACCTGATTTATTAGTATAGAAATTTATTATTGGGAGTAGTGATTTATGGTTAATTTTATATTTTGAAAATTTGTTCGTCTCATTTTATGAGAAATAGTGAAATTTTAAATTTTTCATGATATTTTTTTTTATTTTATGAAAATTTTATGAGAAATGTCGAAATTTTATGAAAATATAAATGTATTTATATTGTACGGTCCCTAACGGTTAGAATTATGTCGTAAATTTCGCTCCATACTTAGTAATCCCTAATCAGCGTTTAGAATATAAGTGCTCAACAGATCATCGGGCATGTTGGAGACTACAGGATATACAGCATTAAATTGTGGACAAACAAGAAAGACATGCTTAAACTAGAAAGAAGTCTCATTTACTGACATAATATGGTTCTATTTTCCCGCCCAAACCCCCGTAAATAGCACAATCCGATGTTCCCGCTTTCATCTTTGCATATTACAATATTTTTGTACAGGTATTTTCGTGTATGCGCACATACCAGTATTTAAAACATTATATTTCTAGAAAACGATGAATTCTCATGGGATAGTGACCCTTTTGGCCACACAACTTATGAAACAAATACATGTATATTAATTTGTTATATGGCATTAAGCAAACACACGCTGGTTAACCTAAACAAAGGCACTACTTAATTTATATTATTTAGATTTCACACCCTGTCTTAGTATTACATGGTTTAACGAGGTTTTAAGTATGTTTAAAATCTGTTTGAAATACATATGATACGCGCTCTAATACAATGTATAGTTACTAGCACTTCTATGTAATGCGCGCCCTCTATACAGCTGTGTCAACACGCTGATTACAAAACATGCCTTCGCTTCCAAAATATAAATATTACCACGTAGGATCTCATTTCTTGTAGTTTACACAATATCAAATCAGTGGTCACATCTTTTCGCCACATGACCCCCTAGTTCCCATATCTTTTGTTTTCTACCTTATAGGTCTGAAAATAATGACTGCTCCCCGTCGCTAAGGGCTGCTACTAGTGTCATGGAAACTAACCCTGCACGTGAATAGGTTGCTAGAAGTGGATTAAATCAATTAGATAAGGGGATAAAAATGCCAGAAATTTCTGAGATGATAAACATAAAGTAACGATATCCGAGAGTGATGTTTAGACTGACCGTAGAGAGTCGGTGGGAAGAAAGGCTTTCCATCTAATCCAAACAAACAATTCACATCTTCTATTTATTACTTGTTTTTCAATAATTGGCCACTCAAATTATTCACAAGTTTTCTCTAACGTTAAACACGTGGTGCGACACGACATCTTGCCAACCACTTGTCTTAATAACAAACTATGTCATTTTAAAACTCTATAATATAATTTGGAATTTTCGAATTAAAGGGAAAATGTCACACGTGGACAAACATATTCTTATCATTATTTTTAATATTTCGCCTAATTTGAAATAATTACATGGTAATAAAATATAGACAGCAAATGACGTATGGGAAGGTCATAGACTAAACATTCGTCGCTTTATGTTTACATTTAAAGAGAGAGAGAGAGAGAGAGAGAGATGGGTTTAACGTCCACTCGACACAAACCAGGTCATTTCGGGACTAACAATTAACATATGGTTTAATTTTATTTCAATAATTCGCTTGCGCGTAGGGGTCTTTAGCAGTGTGTGTGGGGGGGGAACCGGAGGACCCGGAGAAAACCCACGAGGTTAGACAGGCGACCCTACTCCTTGCCACGTACAACCGGGGAATCGAAACCACGCCAGTCGACTCAAATGTCACACATAATAATGTACACGTGCATACAATATTAATAGTTAAATATATTATCATTTCATTACCATTCGACGTGTAATTGTTTTTAGGTGTGGCAATCTGATATCTGTACATGTTATGTATAAAGACATTTATAATTTACATTACAATGGCCTATCTGAAAAAATAATTGTATTATAATATGAAGTCCAAGGCTAATCCATATAAATATTATGAAATGAAATCAATACATTTCCACTTTTGTCGATGAAGTTTACCATGAATACTTTACCTGAAAATAAATGGATGTGGATTTATTGTTAATTCATATAAATATTAGGGAATGCAATTTAGATTCCCACTTTGCGCGGTGACGTTTTACTGAAATCTAATACGTAGGGGAGGTTTCTTTTAAAAAAAAGGAAAATGATCCCACCTATTGCTTTGGAATTTCAAAAAATTATTCGAAACGATGACTCATTTTACATGGTATTGCTTATACAAGGAGACACAATTTTAAATGTCATTTGATTTTTTTAACTTGTAAAATTGTCTCCCTTCTTTCAAAGTGTTGTATATAACGGCGTAATTTGTATAAATAAACTTCAGATTAAACTCTTTCAAAATATGTGCCTGTAAGCCCGTAATCAACTACAAAGTAATCAATTTCTACCACATGCTTCCCATGTTATTTTACAGTGCTAGCTGCTGGCTAAATAACACTTTCCCATATAATAATCAAACGTATTTCTAGGGGGAACATTCTTTTTACAGCGTTAAAGGCTCTACGTCGTCGACCAGAAGTCCATAGTGTGGCCCGTAAAGCAAGCCCGGAAGGAGAAAAACGTAGTTCCATGACGAGAATTTAGAATCAAATAAAATGTATACAGACCACACAGCGAGTTAAAGCTTTAAAGACAGGATAATAATGATAAATTGTTTAAAGCTTAAGTATATGTTTAACCGTGTCTCGTTTTGTTATATGCATTCTTGATGATTTTTACATGTTTGTATTCAGCTGTTTTATCTGAAATGGTCCAGTAAATGAACCGCTACAGTTCTTCACGGCGTGAAAAGACACATTATTTGTGTATAAAAGTTACTTTAAACCTGGTAGTAAACAGATAAATTAAAAGGCATACACTTGTGTTTCGTGATATAAAAACATCTGAAATGATGAAGTGAGTCGAAAGAGTTGATCCAAGACGTGTAAGTTGTCGGATGTTCATCATAAAAATATAATTTTTCTGAGCTCCGCATCCCACATTCAGATTTCAGGATAATCCCTAAATTTAATGTTCAATATAATAATATTCGTAACTAGTAGCCGCTATATACCATTATCTCAAACTGTCGTCGTGGCAATATATTCGATTTTTTAAATCAAATTTTCAAAAACTACAGTATACACTTGAAGCTATTTCAATGGCACCTAAAAGTAGAAAAAAAGAGCCAGTAGGTACATGGTGAAAAGAGGGCTTTAAAGGACAATATTGGTGCGAGTCATTATCACGTATGTGATAGAGCTGGTTAAACACATTCCAAATATAATTTTAACACAGAGATCATTGCTACGATAGCTGAGTAATACAGGTTTGCTGAATCGGAAGTGACGAACACCAAAGGAAAGTACGAGTCATACCTCTATATAACTGACTGATGTGACGAGTGAAAACAGATACACGGCCGAATTTCTGCTCACTAATAATTCCTTCGAAGACCAAAAGTTGTTGTGTGAGACTGTGAGAGGATATCTGACAATTCATAAAAAGAATTGACTGCCACTAGATAATAGAACACGAAAGAAAAACAGAAAAAGTCCGTGCATTACCACGCTTTTATAAGGTATAGAACGAATATAAACAAGGGAATGTACGGACTATTTCTATTTTTCTCGTGTTCTCTTATCTAATGACATTAAATTACTTTATTGAATTGTCAGGTATCCTCTTACAGTCCCATATAACAACGTTTGGTCTTAGAAGGAATTATTAGTGAGCAGAAATTCGGCCGTGTATCTGTTATCCCTCGTCACATCAGTCAGTTATATAGAGGGATTACTCGTGTTTTCCTTTGGCGTTCGTCACTTCCGATTCAGGAAACCTGTATTACACAGCTATCGTAGCAATGATCTCTGTGTTAAAATTATATTTGGAATGTGTTTAACCAGCTCTATCACATATGTGATAATGACTGGCACCAATATTGCCCTTCAATGGACGGGAAGTTAGAGAGACAGAAAATGGGGTTTAACGTCCACTGGACACAAACTAGGTCATTTCGGGACTAACATATATGACTCAATTTTATTTCAATAATTCGCATGCGCGTAGGTGTCTTTAGCAGTGGGAGGAACCCGGAGGACCCGGAGAAAACTCACGGGGGTTGCATAGGCGCCCCATACTCCTTGTCACATACAACCGGGGAATCGACACCCCGCTAGCTGACTCAATGACAGACCTTATGATACAAGGTGCTAACCATTCGGTCATCCAACCCCCCAACAGCCCATGAAGGCCATAACAACTTTACTTTACACCTAGACACAAGGGATAAAAATCCAAAGTCAGTAACGACATTGTCACTTTGAGTCGGAATTGGTCCAAATGCAGGCCGTCTGACACGTATCCCGGTAGAGGGAAGGGCGTGACGAACAGTGTGCGGACTCCCACAGTAGCAATAGGACGAGAAGCTGAAGTCGTGTGATCCTGCAGGTGTGTCCGGATAACCCACGTATGGTAGTCCAGTCTTAGTCGATCCCTAATGGACCTTGTCTGCTGGAAACTACCGGCTATTCTCGGGATGGTAGAGTTATGTCATCGAAACCTTCGAGAAACGGCTCTGGTGCCCTCTGAAATTAAAGCAATGGCGCCTTCCCGGTTGTCATGTTTCAAACTCTTTGTGATTTCCACAAAACCATATAGGAGTTCTACTGACCCAAGTTTTGCAAAAGCCGCATTTTTTGCCTCATATCTGCATGTTAAAATCGTAATTTTCAATATCCCCATTCTGTCGAATTCAATATCTTGTGGGATTCTGAGAATTAGCCTATGGTAACTGTTCCCGATCGTGAAAACATTATTCTTACGAGATAACGTCGTGATCTGATGTTTTTACATTCATAACTGCAAGATTAAAGAGTATATCCCGTTGCGACTGCTATCAACGTAACCAGACTGCTGCCAACGCACCCTTGCTACTGTAATCATTATCATGAAAAATATGGCCATAGACCGCTATCAAATTCAAACTTTCTTTGTTAAGGTCACAAAGTTGGTTTCTTGAAAACAAAAGTGGGAAAATGGTTTCAGAAATTTTTATCAATTGTATTAGTTCCAGTAATTAATAATGATTGTTCGTGACAGTTCAAAATTAACACTAGATTGTCTTTATAGAGCTGTAAGCTATAGTCCAACACATAGCTCAGTTTTTGGCAAATTGCTAACTTTCATTGTTTCATCAACTGCCATTGATAATAACTGGAAACAGCCATTTACCTATGTAAAAATTCATATTATTTCCCCCACTTTTTTTCAAGAATTTCAACTTTCTGATGTGATCAAAAAAGTCTGATTTTGACAATGGTCTGTGACAATGTTTTCTATACTAATGGCTACAATAGCAATGCTGCATTGACAGCAATCTGATTTCATCGACAGCGTAGATATCTTTCTAAAACCCCAAATCGAGTAACCCTTCCGGCTTTTGAGTAGGGCTCTAAATGAGGAAAATCTCAGTTGAAATTTTATTTTTCCACTCTCTGGTCTCTCTGTAAACAATGGTAGTAATATTGTTGAAGTTAACGCAATGGATATTTGTACTGATACTATTAGAATATATTCTAGCTTATATAGTTTTATTGTATGGATGTCATTGTTGTATACTGCACCTATTGACCTTTATTATCAGTTTTACTCATAGTAAAAATAAGGTATCAATACGCCTGGCCTACCACGCTGGTTCAAGTGTGTTGACATTTCACTACCATGAACGATCATAACTTCCAAATCAGCCCACATGCGACAACAGGAAAAGCTAGCTTGCCTTCAGTACAATGTCATTTACTAAAGACAATTATATCAAGACTCGCCAATTACCTTCTCATGGTATCTATTTCAGCCCATGCGCACTAACGAGTGTATTAATTTGAATAAGGGAGCGGTCAATGGCGGAACGTGTTATGGTTTCCACTTGTAATATTTGTTAGGAGTTTGTCGGACTAGGAGTACACATGGATACCATAGTTGGCAATCTGTAAGTCGTTAACGTGATGAGGACAAGATTTAGAATGTTACTAGCTATAAATACATCCTATATGCACCAATGATCTCATTGACTACCAGAATATGGTGGACACAATATACACTTTTATTCCTAGTTACCCCTAGTTCATTTGGGGTACCTAAGTTCCTACAGGTGATTTCTACCGTTATTAGAAAGAGTGCGCGTAGAGTAATTAAACCAGGAGCACACATTGTAAGCAGAGGTATTTGAAAAAGTGGGCGACACAACGGGCAATTTTCTAAAATGGCGTCGGTTGTATGAGACTCAGAGTAACCCCCCTTTTAGTTATTATCCTATACCTAAATTGTTACTGTCATCGATTGATCGAAATAATCAGCTACCGGAAGTGATACGAGGTTTTCTAGAATGGATAGCACTACACTGCCTCAGCATCTATTTGAAAGCTTATACTGAACAAGAATCAACAGGCTGCTAAAAATACCCGCTACAGGCATCAATGTTTAAAAAGTAGAGTGGCAATCATTAACATTACCATAACATGTGCTGTATTTATCATGTTGTTGTATTCAGACCTTACCCCGTTATGACTTTGCACTCGTTCACCCTATGGTTCTAATCTCTATAAAGCGCTATCGTTTTCATATTCCCTTTCATCGTGGACAAAGTTGAACCCCTCCAAATACCTTTTAGCGTCATTAAGTTATTGTGGAAATGTGGATGGCTTCCTAATACTATTGGTAGCTACACTACACCTCCTAAATCTCAAGCGGACATCGAGTTCACATAAGAACAAGCTCTAATAATACCAGGGGTTGATGGTAATTCAACTTTTTTTTGAAGGAAAAGAGCAAAATGTTTGCCAAGGTTAACACATAGACGTCATTGGGTACAGTTGTAGGGAAAACCCTGTTCATACGTTAGAGATTAGTCGCAAGTGCTCGGTCTATTGTTTCTGTAAGCCACGTTTGATTCACTATTATTACTTGATTACTTGGATATCATATAGAAAATAGTTTTACATCAGAGGTTAGGGTGCTAGGAGTACTGGGATTACCTTTATCAGAGACCTTTAGTACCGGGCAACGGGGTTACGAAAACTTTTACGTACCGTCAGAGATCGTAATTGGGTCATAAAACGTTATTATGCTCAAATTATACTAAATGTTGTTCCATTTTTATATAGTTTATGTAGTTCGAATTGATAGATATATTACAAGAAATTGAAAGTAGGATTGTTAAGGTCAAGACTTCAATACTTATACCACTGTATGACCTGAGAAGAATTGGTTTAAATAAATAAAATAAAGTGCTATCGATCAATTCAAATCTTTAATAAAATGACAGATAAATGTGTAGATATTTGGTTGAATCTGATTATAGCTTTCGAAAGCTCTGGTCTATTTTGAAATTCTCGATACACTGCAGGTACACCATACAACCCTTGTTTCATTGAAAACCATTTATCTGCAGGAAGTGGTCCGTCCATATGGCATTTGGCAGTTCTACCATCCTCACAGATTTCCCCCAAAATAAAAAAAACAGAAATTCCATTCATTACTTTCACGCTTTTCATTCATCTGAAAAACACATTCTGATTGGCTTGTCAACGGAACTGACCAGTCACGTGATCTGCCAATTCTTTGATGCATCCTCTCTATCGACCCTGGCATTAAGTTGTAATGGCCAGTGTAAAATATGGTGAGAATGAATTAAAGAGCAAATCGGAGTGACACTGATTGAAACCAACATCGTGTTTCATTCATATTTCCCTAGCACGCTTCCGGTATATTTATTCATTTTTATTTATCAATAACATTCTTATCATTCACTATTTTTTCTTTTTTTGTCTTAAATAGTCAGCATGAATGGAATGTCCACATACAATATGCTAATGTGACAAAATATTAGGAGAGGCATTTTTGTCGAAAGAATGTTTTTTGTTGGGGAAACTCTGGTTTCAGATTTGCAAACGACGGTTTTAGATGATTTAAAGTCCCGATACGCCATTTGCATTTTCGCTAAAATATTAAATTTCTCACGGTTTAATACACGATAAATATTTTACTCAGATTGATTGTTTAACATTTAATAACGAAAACAAAATCAAATACAAACTAAAGATAATCTCCCAGCTTAGATTCAATTGGATTTAAACTAGGCCCGTTAGGTTTATCCGCTATCGATAAAAGATGGCTGCGTCAATGAAATTTCAAGTCCCACATATCTTTGTAAATAATGAACGGAATTGAACCATATTTGAACTGATATTCCTATCAGACATTCAACTTCCACAATTGTGTAGTTTGCAAGGGATTCATATTGATTAAAATGGTGCATCGGGATTTTAAAGGCCAAGACCCAGTTGATGCTTCAGGTCGACTATTGAACATGAAATCTCAACCGGTTTTACCGAGGGACATGAACTTCAGAAACAAAAATCAGTGCATAAAATATTAACCCTTTAAACACTGTAAAGACAGTATAACAGAATTTTGTTTATAAATTTATTAAAGAACATGTTATCAATCATATTTAATATCAAATTAAGAAGCAGGTTGGAAATGAATTCATTATACAGAATAACTGAATGTCAAATATTGTAATCTATACATACACATGCAGAGTGATGGATATATTCCTGAGCTATTTAATTTTAGAATTACATGTATTGTTACTTCAATATTCAAAATTCTCTCCTTTCTTATAAAAAGATTAGGAATACTCAAGAAAAATAGATGACTTTAAGGGCATGATGAATCATCATATTTATATAAATCTGACAAAGGCATCCACTTACACCATCAATCTGTATTTGTCATAAAGGAACTTTTGAATACTTTATATTATGTTATGATAAGTAAGTACTTGTAAAACACTTTAAAACACGGTTATAATTAGCTGAAGTTGCTCTTAAATAGTAGAGCACCCATTTCATCTATAGGAATAACAGTTTTAAATTTAAGCACTGGTATCACCGTCATGGATTTGGAATGATCATGATTCATCTAAACTAGTTTCACACCCTTTCTTACTCTATAACAACTCATTTATTTTATTTATGAATGCGTAAACATGATGTTCACGTTTCAACAATATCTTAACTAATATATCATTCAGTCTTTTAAATATTTATTCGCATTGTTAATATTAGTGAGGCGAAAAGGTCAATTGAATATCAACGATTTTTTTTAAAAAAACATTTGGGCTCCGATAAGTAATTCTCTCTCCATTCACTACAATGTTCATCCATGACATTTCTTGGCCCAGTTTATAACATTTCTTTGAATTTTCTGTACCGATGTATCTTTTTAACCACAACGAACCCAACATGTCACAATCATCCGACAAAAATATTTCAATTTTTGCCAGGCCTGGTCAAAGAAATATAATGGGTAGTGACGTCATTTTATTCTAGACCAAAAAGTCAACAGAAATTGCTATGCAAAACGGGGCAAAAGGAAGAAAGAGAGAATTGCTATAAATAGAGGTAATATATTCATGAGATTAGGGGAAGAAATTACTAGCCCATTATTACCCCTGATCGTTTCATAGACTGTGGTGAACGCGCTAGAGACAACGTTATTATCCGGTTTACTTCAATGCGACCAACCGGCATATCGATTATCAATGATTTCCAATATTTACCACAAGAATTATTGCCCATAATCCTGCCGCAGGATTTTCTAACAGTGATCACCGGATAAAGTAGGTTTCTAATTGCAACTAATTCTGACTACTGCATTATGTCTTTCTATAACTTTTCATGAACGTATGATTATTGGTAATCAGCAGTTTACGATATATTTGGAGTTGTTTCATTAACACAGTTAAAATTCGGCAATTTTTTCATAGGACTTTGACGACAAGGCAGATATGTTTCGTTGGATGGCAACCTACCTTTTACGTTTTTATATTCCGACTTTTATCTCATCTTTCTCCTTTTAATTTCCTTTAAAGTTTGAATACCCACAGACCCTTCATATGGCTCTTTGAATTAAGTGCCAGATATAAAGTTGTCGATTTCAATTGATGATATAACCGATGTAAACCAAAAGTAGAAAACAAACCAACTTCCGGTCTGAAACTTTAACCCCATTGAGCTTGTCCCGTCACTAACAGAAATAACACTTCATGTCAACCCAATTCGACACTTTATTTTGACCAAAATCAAAGAAGTTCAGCCTATTTTAATTTGTTAAAAACATACAAATTATTTTAAAGAGGGGTAAAGATGGTTTAAAATGGCAAAGAGTGATAAATTGTTGCGGAAGTTGACTCCTTTCACAAAATACAATTTTTCAACACACATTTGTACAAACCCTAAAGATAGCAGAATCAAGCACTGTCAAAAATGAACAAATTGCATCTTCATTCTAAAAACATTAACACGCATGTTAGATACAAACAAAGGTGAAATTTAAGAAATGCCTCATGAAAATATTTTACATACAGTCCTATATATTTCAAAGACCAGACACAAAAAGAAAAGAAAATATGATGGACATAATAAATGTGCCTCTTGTTTCAAGACATCTGTGAATTACATTAACACGAACATAAACTATAATGAGAACATGTATTGAATGTGGTTTATTGCATAAGTTAGTGCTGCTCTCCCGAGGCTCGTTTTTTTCGAAAGCTTAAAGGCGCAATATTCCAGAATAAAAGGGGGATTTTGACTTTTAGATAATACAAAATAAAATAAAAACATTATTATTCACATCGCTCAATCGTGTGACCATCTACCTTTTGTTTATTTCAGACGGCCACATTATTTCTTTTCCAATCTCGTGAGGTTTTCTCGGGGTCCTCCGGTTTCCTCCCACTACTAAAAGAGAGCTACGCACAAGCGAGTTATTAAAATAATAGTGAACCATATGTTAGTCCCGAAAGTACAAAATCATTATGAAGACCATTTCAGCCACCATTTTTAAAGTTATTATTGACTCTCTTTCATGTTGCCCCTTCGAATTGCAGGTAAAAAAGCACAAGGTAGATTTGAGTGAATGTTCGGATGACGATTGAAAATACTCAGCTGTAATAGCAAATTTTTGTAAACTAAAACAAAATTTATTTAACAACGAGGTTATTTTGCTGTGACACAGGTATACAGAGTGAAAATTTACAGTGAAAAGAATACAGAATCGAATTAAATCTCATGTTTTATCGCGCATGTGTTCTATTAAACATAAGATCATCCAGACACCTCATTTAAGTCAAATTCCAAGAGACAAGAGGCATGATAAAGAGATCTACAGCCAGATCTGAGTGTGGTAGTTAAACGAGTGTTATGTCATCAGCAGCACTTAATTCTGTTGGCAAGTGCAAACAAGAAAACAGAACATGATTTTTATCGTTGTGTTTCTGTAGATAGTAAAATGTGTTGTACCACCACAGTCGATGTCTGCTGTTTTTATTGTTCTTTTTAAGAGGTTTACAAAATAGCGTAAAGCCATAAATTTGCTTGTGTCTACATTTGTATACGTCATGCTTGGTGTTTGCTTTAAGTTTTTCTTAAAGAGAACCTCACACTTCTGAAGATCATTAAAATGATATCTTTGAATAAATGGTAATAGTAATAATTATTCCTAAAAGATTAATATTGAAATTGATCCATATAACTATTTCATTGTCATATTTTCTGCCCTTGTATAAATCGACCGCCGTACGAAACAGGGCATGTTTACTCTTTCAAGAACACTTGATACCACTTGCCATGTATTAGCAATCGTGGTTCAACGTTTCTATCCAACTGTGAACCATAAACCTGTAAGCTATCTTTTATGACCTTTACTGCGATCAAATTCTTTGATTTTTTCTAAAAATTATCTGACCTATGTTAAAATACCTTATGGAAGGAATGAAGTTTTGCTTGGGTCAATCGAATATAACATAATGTCAATTTTATTTCTGATGGTCAGGTAGGAAGGTAGGAACTTTTGCTCGGGCAAATATCAAATATCTATATTTACACGGGTGGACCTCGGGTTTTCGTCCCTTACAAACGACTATGCAATACTTTTACTTGTCAGCCCAATCTGATATAAGCATATCAAAGGTAAACCCTTAACCACCATTTCCTTAAAGTGCGAATCTAGCAGTAAGCTCCCTTATAATCTTGACAGGATAAACCTGTTAAACAACCGACATGATTATTCTATGATGACGTAACTTACAGTGTAAGTATTTTACTAATTGCATAATAATTAGTTTGTACCAAACACCGTGAAATAGATTATTGTTTTTTCAAATTATACACATGCTTTGTTACTTCAAGTATTCTCTCTTATCAATCTAAAGAAAACAGGTTTGAATAACTGCCCCAAAAATATCATAAAATGTTCAGCATTGCCACTGCGATGTATTCTGGGAACGGGATGTTAGATCTATCGACCTCACTGAAAATATGCTGTTTATCTA
Organism: Patella vulgata; assembly: GCF_932274485.2. Lineage (NCBI taxonomy): Eukaryota > Metazoa > Mollusca > Gastropoda > Patellidae > Patella > Patella vulgata. Next base: position 22,450,611 of record NC_065881.2, read on the forward strand.
ACATTTTCTGGTATGCTCAATTCGAGCCTCAAAACTGTATGATTATATGCAAAAGTACCACAAGAGTAGTACAAACATGATATAGTACCAAAAAAAAAAAACCAACAAAAAGCAAAAAAAAAAAAAACCTCAAAAAAGCAACCAATAATAGTTGTTAGCAACATTATATTATACCAAAGTACAGGAATAGTTGTTGCCAACAATATATTATACAAACGTGTAACAACATTTGTTGCCCCAACGTAATATTATTATACAAAAGTACAACACAATTTGACAACAATTATTATTGAACCATTGCATGTTATGTAATCGGTTTTGATGGTTGACTGAAGCTAAAAATAAAAACGACTAAGAAACGACCAGGTGGTGTGAACAAATTTCGACCGTTGTGAATGTACTTGTACACCAATTGGAATTTCTGTCCACGAAGGTACCGACTTGTTCATTTTTATGCCACGAAACAATCGGATACGGGTGTGTGTGTGTGTGTGTGTTGGGAAATGGGGTGGGGGTCTTATAATGGATATGGTATCAGGACAAAAAGGTGCTGCGCCTGTCTCCGCCCAGTTAAATGAATCCCGCTCGTTTCTAGCAATTAATTGAAAACTTAACTAAAACAAATAAAGTTTATTTTCTACAAACCGTTTATACAAGTTCTTCCGTTCTCTTGATCTCCCAAGTAGAGGAACTGGTCGAGTTTCCAGCAACATGGCCAACTCTCCGCTAGTTTCTATCTTTGTTACGATGGCCGAGGGCAAATCTAATTGATGAAAGACTAACTGTAGAATAAATTGTAGACGGTGAAATGGCATTGTTTATCTGGCATCCAACTAAATCTGGTAGTTTTTGCTGTGATATTTACCTTACGCTAGGGGGTCAATGATACTACATCCGTGTTGAAGCAATTAGAACCTCTTCATGTTATTGATAGCACTACGTCTTGTTTTCAGGCGAATTCGACAAGAATTAACCATATTTTCAAGAACCGCTCAAGCCAATTAGAACATATTTGAATGGTGTTGCTTTACAAATGAGGAAACGTTTTGCGAGTTTTGTTACTTAACTCTTTCTCTTGCTTCCCATGCAGATTGAAAATACAGCTTTTGACTCTACAAAAAAACATACATAATTGAAACGATTAAATTGCCTTTGTGAAGACTGCACCGTGTACCCCTGGTGTGAGCACATGTGTATGTATGCTGTTGTTTTAACGGTACTTTAGTCTATTGTATTAACATCAGGTAATCTTGTTGTATACTCTACGGTCGTTCATGGTCTTCGGCATTACCACACTATTTACATATATAACCGATTAGGTTATTGTTGCATTAGACTAAAATGATATTAAATGAAATGGGGTTTAACGTTCTACTGTTCTGCTCCGATTGGGCTAATGAAGACGGGTATACGCCATACAGTGTGCTATGAGGGAAATTTTGCCCGGGCAGCGGCACCATCTGCCAAGGGATCTTTTATGTGCACGCCAATGTATACACGGGACCTCGGTTTTTCGTCCCATCCGAACGACTAGACAGGCACCACCGACAAGGGGAAACCACGTCGGAAAATCCCGAAGAACGTTCTCGGCCAATGCAGGGATCGAACACGCGACCTCCAGGCTAGCGAAACAAGTGTCTTACCCACTTAGCCACCGTGGCTCCCCTTGCATTAGACTAGTACCTACCGATCGTGGCGATTGTCGTGCAAGCGTTAGAGTATGCTTGCTCTTTCGATACCGTTTCTCCTTCATTGTGAAGTTCATACAATTACGTCTGCAGTAATTTCGTATATATTAACTGCTAGTTAACATATTCCACCAATTTTCTTTCAGCTCTACTGAATCAGCCAGAAATATCGGCCTGGTAATGGAATTATGTCTAGTAGTTCGGAGGGGACGAAAATCCGAGATTCCCTCGTGTACCTATTGCACGTATAAGAACTTTTGGCTGTTGGAACTCGATTCAGAGTACGCGAAAACACCACTGTCCTGGCAAATTTCTTCCCCCGAATTGCACACGTAACGATTGTAATGCAACATGCTATATGTTAGTCTCAAAATGACGGAAGTATTTTGTTGATGCGGGGTTTAATCCATTCCATTCCGAACTATCGCTCCATTCAGCTGAAAATATTGGTAGGTGGTGCACAAAGCAGGTCGGCCAATCTGATACGTCGTCTTTTTTGTTTAGATAATTCACAAAATTCCGGTATTTTTGTATTGCAAACAGGAATAAAAATAGTTGCATTTTGAATGGTCAAATGAAAGAATCGAAATATCGTCAGTGATCCTCTTGCTTTAAAAAAAATGTTGAGAAACTCTAGAACAGTTTTATCGGGAATTTCATGTTTTTTTGTTCCTCTGATCTAAAATCCAAGCTCCTACACTGTTTCCGTTCGAAATTGCAAAAGGTATGTTGAACACCAGGCTATTCTGTAGTTTCTTCTTGAGACCCACCCATACCGTTGTTTTAACGCCGAAAAAGCAATTCATAAGCCAGATAACTCTTTGTCGTGCTTGCAAGATTTCGTGTATATGTGTTCAGGGGCACTTTACAAAGTGACAATGTAATCATATAAAAAAACGAACAAGATTATGGACATGTTAACAGTTGTATACAGAGTCAGTATTTGTCGAGTTCAACAGTCTCCTGCAATGAAAGATCGGAAATCTCATCCGCTGTTTAGATTGCTGTTTACAGCAGCAATTGGAGTCTTTGGATAATAAATGTCAAATTCCTGATAGAATCAAGATATTTATAATTATTGGTCACCCGTGTCAGAGAAATTTCTTGGACAAGTTTGTGTCTTTATATTCCCCATAAATATCTTCTATATACCGAGATATCTTACCATATTTTCCTACTTATGGGATTTAATCTTAAATTCAAAAGAGGAGACAGAATGATTCTAATTTTTCCTTGAATTAATCCATAAAATGTATAATTGTTGGGAGCTTTTTGGAATAATAGATGATCAAGATAAAAATGTATTTCTTATACAGTGTTCACACGATAAATTGTATTGTCAGTGAGAATTGTAAACAAATACACTTCATCAACTTCTATCCGCCAGGAATTCTAGCTTTTTTACCACGTAAACACAAATTAGAAGAACACGTAGGTAATTTGAAATTGGACAAAAGGCATCGGCAAATGCTTCTGAGCTTTATCTACTGTTTACCACCAATTGCTTTGGCCTTTAAAGAAAACATATAATTCCGCTGGTTTTATTTTATGGAGAATGCACACACTAATAAACATATCCTACATATTGTACTGTTATAATCAGGTTGCCTAGTCATTAGAACATATAGTTGTAAGTTTTGTCTAAGTACGTAGTTTCCTACTTATAGTTTAATTATCTAATGAAAAATACATGTAATGATAAAAATGTTTTCTTTTCGTGACTTTTTGGAAAAAAAAATAAAAAAAAATAACCTTCTATTGTATTTCGGTTGACAAAGAGTCCAATTGTTAGGAACTACAAATCTATTCACTTGGTTTGATTGCTAAGAAGGATATTGTGATCTGTTCAACACCACAGAGCTGTTTTTAATAAACTTGGTGAACGACTGTGGTAATTCTCTTAAACTCATTGTCGAATGGTTTATCTTGGATGTTTGTTTCTAAATTTAAACGTTTTAGTGAACTGAGTTGCTCTTGCAGACAATTGTCTCTTACATAACTCACCATGCACTCTTACATATCATAATTTGTAATTGTATGAGGTTAGGTTCACCTGCACTTGTTAGAAAGACAAATTACTATTACATATATACTATGCACTAGTAAGTCTGTATCTGAACACGTTATCGTCTTCAAGAACAAAAAACCCCACTCTGCTAAACTCAGTTAACTAAGTGTAATTATGCCATAGCAAATACGTTTAAGAGTTGTAAAAGATGTTGGCTGGGTTTTTTTTCTAAGTCGGTGCTGTAGATATATTTTAAATGCACCATTGAATGGCTCTACACTTGCTAGTAAATCTGTCAGGGCATCATAAATTCTCCAGGAGTTTTTTTCTATCACATCGTTCTAAAGGTGTCAACTATTTTTCTCTGGTTATAAGCAGTGTTTGATATTACCACACCACATCTGTATAGATTATTAGTAGAAAGGGAAGAGGGAAAAAAATCTCAAGACTTTTACAAGAAGATCTACATCAGTTTGAAGAGAAAGTATTTACTACCTTGTCAACATCAGTATACATTCTTTATGTCAATCTCCATTGTTTTAATGTTTTCAGTCTCCCTTGTATATTGGTGATTTTGTTCTCTTTTATACCCTTTGGTTGTTTCTTTCGTTGTTTATGCTGTCTTGAACACACGTGATTTTTCAACCCACTTAATGAAGCTAAAAACCCAACAGCCTTTTGTTTCTCTTTTGTATGCTATTTACATATTCTCTATATTTCATGCAACCTTGCCCACAGATCCTTCGTATTCCTTTGTCGCATCTCTTTTATAACGTTATAATTAATAGGTATCACAAGATTACATCGAGGATTACATGATGTTGGTTTACAATTAGCTCCCCACTCAGAACTAATAAATTTTCTTCTATTGATTAACAAAGAGATTTTCGCACCAACAAGATAATGCTCAAAATCAGCTCCCCTTCTAGTCTGGTATAAATTATATGGATGACACCAATGAAATGAGGTATAATAAATAAAGTTAAAGCTTTTGTATGGGGGTTGTGACCGGTTTCTGTCCGTAATGGGATGTGCTTACTCTCTCTAGAACAAAATAATGATACCCATCGGACTTCTAATTTCTGTACTTTTATGGGTTAAAAAATGACAAAAATAATTTAACATTTTCATTATTCTTTTTATTTTATTCACGTAATATTGACAATAAATATACAACGATATAACGGACCTACAGAACAAAAATATTTATCATCGTCGAATACCCGTACCTTGCTCATTTGCCATTCACTAGCTTTAACTTTGTATTAGCCGGGTAGGCTGTTCGACGATGTGTATTTACAAGCCTCACAGAAACTCAGTTATTAATAAATATATAAACAATTTATTACAATCTTACACAGTACGTAAACAAATCTTGAAGTGAATTATTAAATATAGTTAAATTTGTAATTGATACGAGAGTTCGTCAAAATGATCCAGTAACATGCTCGTTTTATAAATATTATGCTTTAAATCGATTCATCGATCGAACAAAGTATTTTACACAACTGCACACCTCATTCGAAATGTTGTACATTTTGTTATATATCATTTTCAAATATTGACACAATTTCAAGATTTTATGTAAGTATTTTAGCCCAATAGCTGCTTGAATCTGTACTTTGAAGATATACAACCAAAGAATAATCGGCACAATAAACAGCTGATTTTACCGTTATTTTAGACAGCACTTTGTTTAATAAATATAACACAAATATAAAGTGATAACATACAACAAAATATAAATAAATATTATTTCCATAAATTCTACATATTCTACTTTTTCCCCTTGATATATCTGTGTGAAGGGCTGAGAGAGATTTCATGGTTGACTGTCAATATACATAACAAAAAATTAAGATGCATAACTAAAATACACTTTTAAGGCCCTAAAACTGACCCCACGGGGACACCGAGAATTATGTAAATCAAAGAGCACCTTATATACATTTATCTATAAAAGGCAATAAAATATGTAATTTATAGTGACATTTTATTGAGAAACTCACTGTTGGCTTTGTAACGTTATTGGGATGGATATATTGGGATACCTTTTTATTTGGGGTTTTCACATAGTTAACATTTATTATTTTGTACTTCTGTACTGACTAACGCCAAAATTGCAATTGAGGAAAAAAACCAGATACAACCTGAAACGGTTGACCAGATACGGTCTGTTTCCCCCCATTCTTAAAGTTCACTTACTGTTGCCCAATTATGTGCAAATCATCATAATATGACATTACTATTTGACTAAAAAATAGGACCGGTGGTACATGTATATCTAATATCACACAACATCTTTGACACTGCATTTACATTAATAGATATTTATTTTCAACAAAATGTCCCTTTAATATGAATAATATCAGAATTTAACAACCATTGTTGAACGGAACATTTACATATGTAAATAACATTACTGAGTTTTAACGAAGTCCGTACTTCATCCATACACTATGTGTAAAGAAAGTACCTTGTCATAGTGGGTGTTCTCAATTTGTCACCATAAATTTTTTTCTGGTCTGGTTCTCACGAAACAATATGTATTTCTCTAATTGGATATACTTGTGCTTCCTTACCGGAACTATTCTACAGAGCATATTACAAACAGGGGCAGATTAATGATACACTGGGACCTTGGCTACAGTCAAGGAATGGGTTCCCGTAGTTCTATACACCAGAGTCAGCTGATCTTCGAGCATTTAACAAATTAAGATTAAAAGGAGACAAAACGAAAATCAACATATTTAATTTTGTCACCCCAATAAACTATTATGAATACTGGGCAACAGCCCACCAGTCCATTAGATAATCCGCATCTAGATTAGAGATGTTACTCACTGTAGATAATAGAAATAGTTTAAACCTGGGATAGGAATAGATGGATATATCATTGGGCGCACTAGATCTTGTGGGTTATAAAGTCTCTTACCATCTTTTATCAATAAGGTTATGGCGGCCTTCTTGGCATTTGCTACAAGAACTTGCTCATGTTGTAGCTGTCTACGTTTTGTTTTATATCGACGATTTTGGAACCAGATTTTTATTTGTGTTTCCGTTAGTTTTAAGGCTTGCGCGAGGTCAGCACGTTCTGGACCTGAGAGATATCTTTGATGCCTAAATCGTCTTTCTAGTTCATACACCTGACCATGTGAGAACGAGGCACGTGATCTTTTCTTCCGGGGTTTGTTGGTCTCATTTTTGTCCATTTCACCCTCATCTTGTTTATCTGGAATTATAAAAGATAGAATTTATTCAATTACTCATCACCAAGACATGAAATTAAAGTTCAAATTATAAACGTAATGTACTTTAATATTTTAATTAACTAATTAACTATAGTAAGGAAAATAAGTCCCCTTGTTTGACCCATGAACAATTATTGTTACAATTGTTTTTGAAAGATGTAAGAAATTAAATGTAGGATGATTTAAGAATTAAAAACAAAAACGTAGCACGTTCATATACGTTTAAATTTTGAGCTTAAATTTTGACTAATTTTTGGAACCAACAGTACTTCGTATCTGACTTGACATAATTGATATAAAAATCAATGTTAACAAAACAAAATGTTTTAGAAAGGAAAGTAAAAGTATACAAGTATATTTTGGCCGGAGTAATTAAAATACATGTTTTAAAAAAACACAAAAAACTTGTTATATCTTATATTAATGTGACCTTTTATACACGATTTCATTTTATCATAGGTAATGAAATGAAATGAAGTTTAACGTCCTATTGTTCTGTCCCGACTGATTTTATCATAGGCGTAACTTTGAAAATAAACGAATTATAATGAATTTCGATAAACTGATCACAGACTGTTTCCGAAAGTATGAGGCTAATCTTCTGAAACAGCACAAAACAAAAATGGTGTCAATCATCATGGATCAAAGGAGAGAAAAATGCGGAGAATTGTATTGTTTATAAATTTTAGAATATCTGTTCATTTAAGACGAGTGTTGGATGATGAACACTGGTTTATTGTTGATAGTTTTCCATTTAAATCCGGTTTTATATCATCTGGTTCCAATTATATTAAGAAAGTTAACATGCTTAACATATAGTTTCTATCGTGACACTTAATAACCGCCATTTTCTATTCACACAATTATGCTTAATGTCTATAAATATATTAGTAATCGACTAATACTTAGCATTTTTCTGCCAGTACACCCGGAGGTAATCCAAATATAAATGTATGATGGATATCCTGAACATATAAATAAAGATAGCTGCCATAATTAGTCAAATTTAGTTTTTACATGAAAAACGTCTCCAATACAGCTTTATCTGACCATTACGTTTTCTAAAAATAGTTGAAATCTAGAGACTTCAACAGGGGATGAAAGAATAGAATGAAATAATTCCAAAGGTTACTTAAAAGTCGATTCTAGTGTCTTTATTCCACCTTCTAGATATAGCACAATTTAAGATCAATATGGATTTATCATGGCTGCATATAGACATTCAAGGTTATTTCCTGTATATCATTATTATAAGGAATGGAACTTATAAGCCAACTAATTAATGGGTCTAATCTTAAATCCAAGTAAAATGTTCCAAATATCTTTGTCATCCATATGATTGGCCTAAAATTGTGAACAAACGTTGAAGTTACTAAGAGAGCTTTACATATCGGAAGAATTAATTTCGTGTTTTTGTAATGGTTTGACATATCCTTCACAATCTGGGACCAATAATCTCAGATCAAACTTTCTGTCTCATGCCTGTTTTGAATTCAGCAAGAAAATAAATAAAAACTTTAATGGCATTATTATCAAAAGCATGGCTTACATTTTTGATTTGATTTTGAAACGTGGACTTGTTAGTTTTCTAAAGTAGTTCTTACTAAATAAATTCTAAAAATAAAAACATCATCTACTGGACTTGTGTTATTTTCAGGTGTTAACAGAGTTGTTAAGCCTTATATTTCGATTTAAAAAAAAAAAATGTCTTAAAAGCAGTGTCTTAAACAAAATTCAACAATAATAAAAAGTAAACACACATACATAGGGGATTGGTCAGTTTATAAAGATTTTCCTTGATATACAGATTAATCTTTACAATTTTCACTTGTGTGATTTAAGTATTTTTTTGGCATATAGTCAACATGCATAACAATGGCTGCGGCCCCTCCTACTTCAACAATATTTATTCAAGTCGTCATCATTAGTAAGATACCAATAAAATATTTACCTCATCTACTTCTTCTTTATTTATCGCTTTTTTGCGAGGCATTTAATGGCATTATTATATATTATTTTTGATTTTTTCAATAAATACATGGCTTGTTTTGAAAAGAAACATTGGTTACATGACACAGTATCTTAAAGTTATAGGTTGTTTTTTTTAAACAATATTTTATTTCATTTGAAAATGGATTGGAGAACAGGCTGTGGCTGTACATAAATTTATTTAATGAAATTGACTAGCACCATATTGTTTGGGTTAAAATATAGGTGTAAGAGAGAGAGAGAGAGAGAGAGAGAGAGAGAGAGTGTGTGTGTTTGGGTTGACAACAAATCTTATGACCCCCACCGCCGACAAACATTTTTACATCAATTTAATTCCTAATTTTGGGAACGACTAGCACCATATTGTTTGGGTTAAAATATAGGTGTAAAAGAGAGAGAGAGAGAGAGAGAGAGAGAGAGAGAGAGAGTGTGTGTGTTTGGGTTGATAACAAATCTTATGACCCCCACCGCCGACAAACATTTTTACATCAATTTAATTCCTAATTTTGGGAACGAGTATGGATTGGACCTCATGTTCGAAGTCTGTGTAACACTAAATGTTAACAAGCTGCAATTTGTAATATCAGATATTATAGTTATCTAAATTCTTACTCAAATTACAACATAAAGCCAACGTTTGTCAACAAATTAAATTTAATTAAAGAACGCTGTAGGTCCAAAAAGTCATAATTATATCATAAAAATATGTATACAGTATTTAGAAATATTATAGATTGTTATAAAGAATAGAAAGGGACTAAATGTGACAGACGAACTTAAAAACCTCCACTTCATCATCTTCAAACATACGAGAAAAAGTCAAGAAAAAAGTCGGAATTATTCTATGATTTTGAAGATTTTGTACATTGTGGGTATATGTAGAAACTTTACACGCTCCGTTGACAAGTATGCCTGATTTATAGCTTGAAATAATTGTTAAATTCCCTACTTAAAGCTCGCAAGATAATCTAAGATAGCATTTGAATTCCGAGAACGTTGTTGGATTTCCCCCAAAGACGAATTTCGAATTCAAAGTGTTGAGGGAAGGGTGATATATATGTAACCAAATCTAGGAGGTCTAAAAAATAAATAAGATAAAAATATCATTATTATGTTAAAATATAATTTATTGTACAGTTGAACACACAAATTGAATATTAGTTTCAAGGTTAACTTGACGTATGTGGCATTTCAAAGACAAATTTCCATGTTAAATGATATTTAAGACTGAAGAGGAATTCTTAATTTATAGACCTCCTTATGAAATTATTAGATACTTATCTTTCCTAGACAATGTTAAAAAATGTTTTTATTGGCATTTACTAAATATAAATCATAACCAAACACGTTCATGTTCGTTTTTTCCCTGTTTGTTTTTTTTTTTAAGTTGTATTTCTATTTTCACTTCGTGTCCCTTTATTTTCAGGTTACCTAAAAATAATTTTAAACGGTTATATTAATGAGAAGAAAAATGTTCTATTTTGGTGGTAAGAAAGCGTATATTATATTTAATATATATTCCATAATAGGGCGTATTATATTTAATATATATTCTATAATAGGGCTGGGTTCTTTAAACTAAAAATCGCCTTCATTAGCCCAGTCGGGGCTGAACAGTAAGACGTTGAACCCCACTTGAATTTCATTTTCTTTACACGAAAAAGTTTAAACGACGATCTATTGGGTGACCATTAGGATCGACGGTCCTCTATTTTTTATTTTTTGGGTTGTATTTCTCCTATGTCCCATTCTATAATAAATAATGATGATAAGAATAAAAATCTGATAGAAATGAGAGAAAATTGCCTTCTTTTGATGTTTAAATATAATATCAATACACGTGTATATAGCTAACAGTTATTTAATTAAAGGAAGGTGTTCTTTTCATGAGAAAAGTAAAAAAAAAATTAAAAAAATACGTCACTCGTTTCAATTATCATAAGATCAATTGACCAGTTTGGATGAATCTTATTCCCCGTTTCAAAATCCAATTTTAGACTAAATGAAAAAAGGTAAGAGTTAACACCTGATATTATATAGGTATTGTTGTATCACGGTATAATTGTTGTATTTAACTTATAAATAATATTTCAACAACCCACCCCAATGGAAAAGAAAAAAGGAAGCAAACAAAAAAATGTAGTCGAAATAAAGTTTAATTTACAATTAAGATAATCTTTTCTTCATTAATAAATTTTAAAAAAATATCTGCATCTAAGTGTATCTAAATATCATTTTCCAAATTGTACATTTTATAGAGAAACAATTAATAAATATTAATTAGGAATGTGGTTTTGTAGAACACTATTCACTTTATGCTGGTAAAATTCAATAATCCAATAATAAATTGATCTTAATTTTAATATAGATTAGATTTGTTTATTTTTATGTATTATATTAAATGTGATCCTTTTTGTATATTATATGGGCTAAAATATTTATTAAACATCAGGGTAGGACATTACTAGACAAAGTCAGCCAGAGAAAAAGTATAATCTTATAAAGAATAAACATTGACAAATTATCAGAAGAATTGCAATTAATGACAAATACATATTTTGTAAAAAAAATCTCAAAGCACTATATTTTACGGACAAATAAGTTGACAAAATTTGCTTTCCAACATATTACGAAAATATGCAACACACAAATTAAACAACCATACACACAAAACAAAAAATAAATGTAATTGACTATGTGAATGTTATTATTCTACAATACTATTTGGAACAATATATGGTACATAGAAATTTAAATTTGTCACATTACTGAATATGATACTCTTATATTCGGTTAGATAAATGTATTCTTTTCTTATTTAAAAAAGATTGTGGACTATGAACGATAAACAAAAAAATGAGCGCCCCTGCCCAATCACCCACTGTGTTGTATATGACCCCTGTGAGATATTTTTAGAAACCTTACTAAACATTGTTTAATAAAATTGCCAGAATATTGTAAATAATAAAATAATGTTAAACCGATATGTTGAATTGGAGATTAAAGGAAAGATAATAGAGAAAAAGTGCCCCCTTGCTTTATTACCTATTTATAATGTATGGCCCCTGAGACTCTTATTTTGAAAACCTGTATTAAAAAACTAAATAACTACTGAAATAAAATACAACTTAGTTCAATACATATGTAAAGTACCTGCATTATCTTTTTTTAAAAGTTACCCCCCCCCCCCCCGCGCCCCTCCAAAAACATGCTCCCGACAAAATTCCTTACTTGATCTATAAAAAAAACCCACAAAATCTTTATCAGTCCCAGTTTAAACTACTGAACAGAGCAGAACTGATATCGACATATTAGACTGAATGTAACAGTAACTGAGATATATTTATGTATGAAAATGACAAAGATTATGACAAATAATTATCATTAGCATTGGTTTAATTAAACCGTTTGTACAAAGGAAAATATATGTCAATGTTAGGCAGCGGATACTTGATCTTTCTGACACGGCTTTATATTCTGGATGTCAGTTTAAACATTAATATTTTAATCTTTGTATTATCAGATTTTTGGTTTTGTCTGACCCGTTTGATCACCCGTGTTTTTAAATTTAGTTAATACTGAAATATCGTGGCCAAAGCAACCCTAATAATGCTTTTCTGGTGACATTTAAGCAACAATATCTTTTTTGGCATAAAAATATTATTATTAATAAAATCATCAAAATTGATATTCTCTTTATAATTTCCATTATTGGGGAAACAAATTCTAGTTCTAATTATATCATATATCATATCATCAGTTTCTCATTTGTATCTTGAATTATAAAAATGAACCCAGCATTTACGTTAGCAAGTGCTATGATAAGTGACGATTTTCATAATTTTTCAACTATTTCATGTTTAGCACATTATCCATTCAGATTAAAGCATTGATATTGGATTTTACATATGTATGCGTTAAAAGTTTAGCGAATGAAAAACATTTCATGGTCTGGGTTCAGGTAACCCATTAAAGGACAATTAGGCCCAGACTCACCTGAAACGTCGTCTCGTGACGTGTCTAAATCATCCAAATCGTCCCCTTCTTTTTCGTGATCTTCCGCATCCATTGAAACATTTTCCAGTCGGAATGCTTGGTTCATTCCGGGATAGCATTCTTGTCCCGGACTCGACGCACCTCGGACAATACTGCACTCCTCGTCGTCAGAATCTATACACGAATAAGAGTCACTGCTGAGATCACCGTCAATGTTTATGGGTAATGAAGGGACCCGAGAATCACACCGCGGTGCACTGATAATGTCTTTTGCAGATAAATTCACACCACGAGGAGATGACGCACCGTCTTCATGGTCACTGTTGTTATTAGAATTCTTTAAAATGTTCCTTTTAAACTTATCCGACTTTCCTGTTAGTATATTGTCTATAGAGAAAGCTGTGAGTATCGTACTGGGTTGCGTTGTCGTCTCCATATCTGAAAACTCTGCTTCAATACTCGACTATTCCCAATCCTCCACTTGGCCCACCAATCTACGGAGTTTCTGTCAGTCTTCAAGTTCACCTGTTCACTTTTAAAAACTTGTTTATGTTGGTCGTAAGGAAAATTGTCTTAAGAATACCACACGATATTGACAAACCATTAAATATCATTTGCTTCATTGAATTCCGAAGAGGCGTGAACGAGTTAACAGAAGCAGACGCCGCTCGCGCACTTGCCTCGCTTTGGCTTTCAATCTAGTTTGATTGACAGACGAGATGAAACGATTTTAACAGATGTGGAAATAAGTTTGTAAATGACAGTAGTCAGTTATGATTGTTTTTCCGTGTGGTTTTTAAATTTCTTGTCATATATTTGTTAACAGGGGAAGACTGAGTGAAAATTATATGTTTTACAGGCTTTTCAAACTAGAAAAGTCATTAGGATGACCCGATATCAGTTCTGAGGCGGCGATAAACAATAAATGTAAATGGCCAAAAGGATTTATTTTAGAATTTGAAACAAGATAGATGGGTTTACGGCTGATATCGATCTGCTAACGATCTTTAACAAAACATTTTCGATCTGTTTCTATTTCTGATTTTTTTTATATCCCTTGGCTGAGACAATTATTCTTGTCTATTAAATGTGTGGGTTTTTTTTATTATTTATTGCCATATATGAGTAACCTTTTCGGAATAAATTATGTTGTTTAAGATCTTAGATACTTTCTCGAACACGTGGATTACAAAACATAATTTTCGGTATGATGTTTAGCTTATTATAAACCAGACAATTGAAGTGCAGATACAAAACTGTGTATCAAGAAGATTCGATTTTTGTTACAGAATTTCAACACTAAATCGTAAACTAGGTTATTTTCTTTTCATTATCTGATACTATAGTGTCAAACCCGCTAAAATAATTGTAAAGAGACATTTGGTTAAATTGCTTCTAAAAATAGCATGTTAATATCTATATAGATGTATTTAATTTATGGAGACTTTATAGATACCTTTATAGATAAATTGTAAACAAATCCTTCGAAGCCTATTTAGGATATGCAAAGTATAGGTACCATCAAAAAACGTGTGCGGAAGGGGGAGGGGGGGGGTCTAAGACAACATTGAACTAGATTTATTTTTGTGCGGAGACTTTATAGATTAATTGTAGAGAAATCTAAAAAAAAATAGGAATCAAAGACAATTGATTCCAATCAGCAGACAAAATACAAAAATTCTTTGGATGAATTCAGAAAAGTCGATCAATTGCTACGATTTAGATGAAGAGCAGTCCGTTCTTGCTATAAAAATTCAATGATAGATAATACAAGATGAATATATTGAAAATTTCATTTAAATTACTTTATTCTGATCAAAGTTATCACTGTTTGTAGTTTTGACAAGATATATATGCATTGATCGTTCATTATCGTAACCACGGCACTGGTATATTCGAGACTTAGACTAGCTCCTCGATTTTTAAATTAACGCATTAAATGGTCGAACCGTTCTAATCTTGTTAAAATCTCCAGAATCCGATAGCACCGAGAGTTATGGTCTTGTCATGTTAATAAATGTCTAATTAATAATTTACATAACATTTAAGGCCTAAAGAAAGACCTGCAATACGCAAATTTAGCTCTTGAATGGTGTATCTTTAAGTAAAGATATCAGAATGCTATCATTCCAATATTTAATTAATATCATAGAAAATAAATAAAATTGATCTCTGTTTCAATGTGTAACACAAAAACAGATTTACGACGTAATTTTCAAAACAATTTATTCACATGTTTCTGATAAACTCAAACTGCCCTTTAGTTTGAAAATAGCGTCTTTAATATCAATCTGTATGTCTTTAGGCATGAAACGTTGCATGAAATATTATAAACTGAAAACTAGTAGTAAACAAGCTATTAACAAATATTTATTGTTTATTTATATTATTTACAATAGTTTACCGTTAGTCTGATGTCTATAATAATAGAATAACTATTGTTTTTACATGTATCGACAATCGTGTGTGGTCTTAGTGCCAAATCGATTAAGCCTCGGGCTACTTAAATAAAAAAAAATAAAAAAAAAAAAATAAAAAAACACGATCTTCGTATATAATTTCTTGAAAATTGTAATTTGGTTAATTAAAAAGAAATTTCTCAATATCAAAATTCAATATTTGGAAAAAAAAGACGAATACCCAATGATAGCGATTTTCGGGCAGTTTTCAACTAAAGAAATTTTTTTTATTCAAATCAATTTTTTTTTATAAATAAATAAATTGTGTGTTTTTATTCATGAATTAAGAATTTCTTCCTCCTTTCAAGAATTATTTTGATCCAAATTTTGTACTTCAGTGTTATATCTTGATTGATCATGGCATTGTGACATGCGTGTCAAACTTGTATTTATATATAAAGACTTGGTATGTTATGGCGTGCTGGGGAGAAACGGTTTACATAATGTCGAATTATTTTCTTCCATGTTATATACTGTTAGGCATGTCAGTTAATTCAATTAAAACCCATTATAAATATTATTTTTCAAGTCTTTTTTTTTCTATAATTATTTTTATCTGGGCAGAACTAACGTGATCTAACAGAATGTGAAAATCCTTTCATATATAATTATATTTTGTAAAGAAAATTTTAAATATGAAAATTAAACCCATTGCATATTCTGTACAGAACAACGGATAGACATTCTTTTATATTTACGGACATACGGTTAATTTGTATTCCGTGTAAAATTCTTGGGGGGGGGAATTTGGCCACGCAGCGGCATTTCTGTCTACTATTCATCCAGTTCAAGGATTCTTTTTTGTGCACGTCAATGGTACATGGGTGATCTTCAGTTTGCCATGCCACCCGAACGAATAAGAAATACTTTATCCGACGTCGGAACCGGGCTTGCAAAGTCCGCAGACTCTTGTCTAATTCGGAACAATGATGTATTAAAGTATGAAGAAAACAATACAAGAAAACAATTGGTAAAACTATTAATTCACTCAATGGAGTTTCATCTATCTCAGAAAAAAACAGAATGGAAAGAGGGTTGCTATGACTGTTGTCTGGTAAAATGAGTTATGTATTTCTCTAAGGGTGTTATTTGTTGTTTTGTTGCTGGATATTTGTAGATGTTGATTAAGATAACAGAACATTGTGGATACATTATAAATCTTTATTTTTCTTATCAACAATATCAATGTTTACGCTCATGTGATACATTAATATTACTTAACAATTCAGAATGTTTCAAGAGTAACAGATTTGAAACACAGTTCGAAAAATAATAGCCATCGTCGCTACCAGGGCAAAAAAATGTCAGATTTGGAAGCGGGAAATTAAAACCACATAGAACAAACTTATTCAAGAAATTTCATGTCTTCAAATGTAGCTTTTAACGGCTGATAATGAGGTTTGTTATAAAATTACAAATCAATATTATTTTATCCGGTTTTTTGTCCACTCAAGGGGGAAGAAAATGGTGTTTGGAAATCCGATACGTTCCGGTTTAGTGGCTTGAGCGACTTTAAATGGCTCTTGGTGAAGCTTTACAGAAATAGTCAATAAAGATGGCGTGTGCCTTGTCGCTGTTAAACAAATGTAACACTACTTGAATCTCTCTCCGACTGTCTGGAGAGCTTCTTGTAAATTTGTTATGTTATGATAATATTAACTCTGTAATCTGCACTATTTTGTGAGATAATTGAATTAGAAGAGGGGTATTAATACGCAATAACCTGTTCCGCTTAAAAAGGGTCATAAACGAGATTCGCTCAAAGATATTTTTATAATTTATTAGAAAGATATTCAGAAATGTAAAATGTTCCCTCTAATTTCCAGTATTCCGTCTGCGCAAAAATGTTATGGTATGCAATTCTTTTCCTGCGACAATAGTATGTGCGCAAGATATTTGTACAAATGTAAACTTGAAATTGTTTCGAGATAATTTTCAAGTGTAATAAAACTATATCGTCAAGTTTGAATTTTAAAAAAGTAAAATTGTATTTACGGTGGTATCTGAGAACTAGAGTATTTTTTGTATATCTATCGCCTAATATTAGGTTAAATAGAGAGAGAGAGAAATGGGGTTAAACGTCCAATCGACACAAACTAGGTCATTTCGGGACTAACATGTGTTTTTTTTAATTTTTATTTCAATAATTCGCTTGCGCGTAGGGGTCTTTAGCAGTGGGAGGAAACCGGAGGACCCTGAGAAAACCCACGAGATTGGACATTCGACCCTACTCCTTGTCACGTACAACCGGGGATTCGAAACCACGCCAGTTGACTCAATGACAGACTTAATGACACAGCGTGCACACGCTAACCATTCAGCCACCCAACCCCCCTAGGTTAAATAATACATGTAGTCTGAAATAAAAAAATAAAAAAAAACAAGAAAAGATTTCTTTCTAACATTTAAAAATATACACGAAAACAATACGATTAGAATTGATATTTTTTAAAATTATATGTAAATATTAATATTATATCAAATCAAAGTTTTGGCTAAAATAATATTTCCAAAAACCAATTTTTTTTTCTCACGTTAAAAATAGATATGAAAACAATAAGGTAGTCGATATATTTGCAGGTGCGTGGTATATCGGATAAGTGTTAGATAAACCTACTTTACATAATGACCTCTTAATATCTTATACAGCTGACCTTAAAAATTGACAGGATTACTCAGGATATTACGAAGTATTTTCAATAAAAAAGAACAATAAAACATTCAAACAACAACCAGAATAACAAGAAACAAAACAACAAAAAAATGCTATAAAAAATATTTGATTAATTAATTATTTTTAAACTCAGGTATTACGAAAATGGTTGCATATCTATTTGATATAATGACAGTACGACATAGCAGGTGCGTGTTTTTAAGTATTTGATAAACCCACTTTACACCTGACCTCTCTCTATATAAATATAGTATATAAATCTTGGTAGGAGAGAAGATATTATACAATAGGAGATGATTAGTCAGCACGGGGTTATCTATAGTTTATATTAATTATATCATATAACACTTGCTTCTACTTCAAGTAAA
Source organism: Patella vulgata (assembly GCF_932274485.2). Taxonomy (NCBI): domain Eukaryota; kingdom Metazoa; phylum Mollusca; class Gastropoda; family Patellidae; genus Patella; species Patella vulgata. The sequence goes on from NC_065881.2 coordinate 22,469,044, forward strand.
AATTGAGTCGCAGTTAATTCAGACCCAGACTATTATCTATTAGATAATCCGTTTATCTATTATTTTAATTTTCATATCAATGAGTCATCTTGTCAATGCCTTATATTTATCCGTACAGTATCAAGATGATCGGCATAGTATCCCCATGAACGTTACAGTATCTCAGTACAGTATCTCCATGATTGGTAAAGCATCTGACTATCCCATGAGCGATACAGCATCTCGGTACATATACAGTATTTCGATGATCGGCACAGTATCCCCATGAACGGTGCAGTATCTCAGCACGGTATCTCCATGATTGGTAAAGCATCTGACTATCCTATGAGCGATACAGTATCTCGGTACAGATACAGTATTTCGATGATCGGCACATTATCCCCATCCCATGAACGGTGCAGTATCTCAGCACGGTATCTCCATGATTGGTAAAGCATATGACTATCCCCATGAGCGGTGCAGTATCTAGCTACAGTATCTCGATGATCGGCACTTTATCCCCATGAACGGTATAGTATCTCTCCATAATTGGTAGTGCATCTGACTATCCCATGAGCGGTACAGTTTCTCGGTACAGTATCTCGATGATCGGTACAGTATTTGACTATTCCCATGAACGGTACAGTATCTCCATGACCGGTACAGTATCCGACTATCCCCATGATAAGTACATTATCTCGGTACAGTATCTCCATGACCGGTACAGTATCTCCATGGTCGGCACATTATCTGTCTGTCGCCATTGTCGGTACAGTATCTGACTATCGCAATGGTCTGTAGTATTCGGTATAGTATCTGCATGATCGGTACAATATCTCCATGATTGGTACAGTATATCTCCATGATCCTTACAGTATCTCGGTATCTTCACGGAATGGTACGTAAAATAACCCGAGCTGCTAGCTCTTCGGCTAGTTGACTAATGTACGACGGGGAATGATAAATGAGTCAATAACACTAAACACACTATACTGTCTTACTCTATTCTCGGTTGTTTAGGTGACCGTTTTGATGTGACCAAAAGATCCCATTCGAACGACTATACATTTCCTCGCCCGGTCCCCGTCCTGCACTATTGACAAAATGAAACTTGGCTGCAAAATCCTGAAAAACATTCTCGGCCAACACCAAGATCGAACCCGGTACACCCTATTCGATGATTAGAAGATGCATCTTTGGAAGGAAAAGAAGTAGGTTCTACGTCGGTGTATAATGTGATGATAATGGGATATTATTATTATAACATTCTCGTAAATGACCGCCATCAATACTAGACTTTATCACACAGACCATTTTGTTAACGCGAATTGCACGTATTCAAATGTGACCTGGAATGTAGAGACTACAAGAACTTTGTAAGCGAAACTAGAAAACACGACAGCACAACAGCAAGCCACAGACACAGACCATTTGTTAACACGAATTGTACGTATTCAAATGTGATCTGGAATGTAGAGACTACAACAACTTCGGAAAGTCGACAGGACGACAGCAAGCCAAAATGACAGATCGCTAATATTGCGGTTTGTTAATTTTCTAATTTCTACTTTTCGAGTTGCATTTTGGCTTGGTATAAGTCCAAAGTTGGCATCACGCTACACAAGCCAAAATGCAAGTCGAAAAGTAAAAGTCACGACAAAACGAAGGGCGCTATTATCGCGGTGTGTTTATTTCTGAATTTCCTATTTTCGAGTCGATTTTGGTTTGTATAGCGTGCTGTCGCCTCACATTTTGTCGTAACTTCTACTTTTCAACTTTCGCGTTCTGAAGGAGCGAAAAGTAAAATTTAGTCAAGTGACAAACACGACGCCTTATTGTTCTAACTGCCTGGCCGTCCACAATAAAAAAAAAACAATCGCCAGCAAAATAGCCAGAGATAGAGTCAGACATTTCAGTGTTAATTTTATTTCAAACGAAATAGTTGATCGAAATAATGTTATGTAAAACCTGATTGTTATATATTTGTCACTTCACAGATGGTTCTGTAACACCTGATGCTACCTGTTAAAACACATTGTGTAAAGTGATGAGAAGGTGTTCATCACAAAGAATGATCTTTTTGTTCAGACACAGGACTTTATTACTATAATTAACATAATAATGTAGTCTAGTACGATCGCTTTGGGAGGGTATATTCAAATTCAGAGTTCATAAATACAAAGCGAGAATTTGGTGTGGAATGAAAAGGCAAAAATTAAACATTGAAAGTAATAAACACCAAATATCAAATCAAAACAAAGGAATGGACCCAGGGGCCGGACGTAAGCATACATTATTTGCTATTGTAGAATGCAGATAAATTTCTTATATTTACGCTCACGAGAGGGATTCTGACTTAGTGACCGTGAGATATACATGTATAAATATATGACAAGTTATTGAGTGTTACCGTGTTATATCAACTATACATCTATAGCTACAAACTGTTTCCACTTAACTCTTTAAATCTCTTCAACATTAAGTAGGATTACACAATCATTCGTTAAGATACACTTAAGTTAAAGATAGACGATAATATTACTGATAGTAATATCCCCCACGAATTACAGGATTACATTTAAATAGATATCATATTCTTCTTTACATAACACTTTTAAAACGAACTTGTTGCACCGTTTAAACGGTTTGAAAATAAGGGACAAAATGAAATATAGTTTAAGATGCCTTCGCGCCTAAGTATAATATTTGAATTAAAAACATATTCAAACTAATTTATCTATCAAAAGTTTGCTTCAAATCCGAAGAAAACTACCCAATGCCGCGAGTTTCCATTTTTATCAGCCGTGTTTATCATGTGACTTGATTGGGTGGGAAATCCATAATTTGCATGTATTTGTCGTTGGTCGCTGTCCATTTACCATAAATATCGAAGTAAATACCTGGATTAACCTCAGCCAACTTCCTTTTCCGCAGTTTAATCTACCGGGCGTTTAATTCTCTCAATGTTCTCACAACCGTTAGCCATTTGATCAACACATAAGACGTGCTACTTGCGACACTCGCGGAGACAGATGCCTTTTAGGAATATCCTCACATTAATGTTTTTAGAGAATCCGGTAATCTTCTAGTAAGATTGGGTGTCTTTACTTTTCATATATACCAAAATTGCCATAACTTCTTGCAATATTGGAAGTAACTACACCATAAATACTTTCGTGGGGATGTATCTTTAACGTCTATTTGTCTGTACCAACCGATCTAATGAAGAAGAGTGTCCAAATAATGTTAAGAGCGACAAAGTGCTATGACATGAAATGGAAACTGATATAACGAACAATAATTGTAGATTCCTGATTTTAGGCGTTTTTGATTCTGAAATTCAAGTTCAAAACATATATTCAGTTGAAGACAAATGCTTGTAAATTGTGTCCCTAACGACTTGGTGATAGCGGTGTGAAATCAATAGAAAACAATGTAAACTCCAAATGGCAATATGAGTGGTCTAATGCATACGATTTAGGTCACAATGTCTATCAAGTGTCACTCGGTATGTGACAAGGAATAAGGTCGCTCGCTTGTCTAACGCCTTGCCCCCCCCCCCACCCCGACTCCCACGCCAAACGCATATTCAATAACTGCAGTAAAATTATTGAAAAATAAATGTATTACTGATATGGCTGTTAATTCCCATGTCTTATTCATATAGAACACATTCACCACTCATGGAAAATGGGCAAAATTCTCATAGCTGCATCACCAATCTACTTATTTTACCTCTTTTATACCAGCCACTTATTTCAGTTCTACATTCAAGCAAAATAATTGTGTCTAAAACAATTTTAACTGCATATCAAGTTCGGTAGTTTCCGGAACCACCCGTAATACAGATCCGACCGTCGTGTTCTTTCATCATTATAATATAGTTGAACGAGTGTAGAGAAAAAAACTCTTCAGCTTCTTGTCGATTTCTGGTTAACATATTTCATGATGACGATACTGTTTCATGATGGGAAAACCACCCGGTTCACCAGTTTGTTGAGCATTTCATACGGCGAACATATTACACTTCAAATGACACTAAATACATATAAATATGTAATATAGCAATAAGTAAAAAAAATGCACACATATTATTTTGTAATATGTGTTCTAAATATGTGCATTTATTCAGTTTCGTTTAAACTAGAAACAGATTTAAAGATTCATTACTGAACATTTGATTGTATATAGATTTTAAAGGACAGCTCCCAGTTTTCCCTGGGTCTCCGAAAACAATAGTTTGTTTTAAAAATTTTCCCAAATAGTTTCTATGGATTACGTAACTCTTTTAAACAGGGTTATCCAAACAGGAGGTGATTGCAAGCCAAGAATGTTGAGGTGTGTCATCTGAGGTTTCGAAACTTAGATCAAAATTATTGGCCATGTGAAATTAATATTTTTGAATTCAAGAATTTTTAAGAGGTAATCAAATTAATAGGATCAAAATGAATATCAAAGAGTATTCTTGCTATAATCAGTCCTTTAAAGGGACAATAACACTCTTGCTGGCTTGAAAGCTCCAGAAAATAAATAATATCTCTATCTAAGTACTAGATGTTTAAGTGTCCTACCTGTTGTGTAAATTATCCATTACATCTTATTTTACTTGTCCAGAGGGTTCGAAAATATTTTTAAATCGAAGTTTCATTTGAAAAGGTTTACGTTAGACGTTTCCAACCATTATGTTGAATTTTTCAAAATTTTTAAATAAGGTGTGTTAAGATGAAATTAGTATCATCAATTAATTGAAATATTCTAAAATAGTACAATTTGTTGACCAGAATAAAGATTGGGACATATTATTCAGTCACAACAAGAGTGGTATTGAGCCTTTAATTAAGGGTAGGTATCAGTAGAAATAGTACAGTACTATATATCAGTAGACAGTTATAACAGACATAAAGATAACCTTTGACCCCAGATGTTGGTAAATACCAACTAACACTCAACTACTTCATCAGTTACATCATTTTACTTACTGTTAAAGTGGTAGTACTTACACGACAGAAAATAAAATCTCTCATTTTCTAATAGGATATTGTGAAACACGAGCAGACCTACATTAATAGTTTGCACAATTTCTGTATATACTTAAACGCAGTGGACCCTTACGACAGGCCCCAAAATTAATGTATGTGAGTTGTTTGTGTGTCTTGTCCGCAGGTTTGTCTTATGGGTTTTCTACGTGTGTGATCAGTCCTCATGCACTTACTATAATACTCTTAAAAGTTATTTAATCCATACGAGGTAAAACTTATTAGATATAAAAAGTGGTTAAAATCCTTAGTCAAAAGATTTTCGGGTAAAGTAGAAAAATAGATATTTATTATTATACAGGATCATTTTGGCATGGCCTTTTGGACAAAAAATTACTTTAAGTTCGGTATTAGGAACATAATATTACAGTTAATTTAAAATAACAATAATTATAATCTTTTAGAGGCATTTAGTAACTGGATAGAGCAATAAACATTAACAGATACTTATGGGAAAACAAGACCATTCTCTCTTCGAAACGTCGCACAAATAAATTAGTAGCTGTTTTTCCATAGGTATGTGTTATTGTTTATAACAATAATTATATTCATTAACTTATATTTTGACATAAAACATTTTAATATACTGTAATATATATTAGAAATCTTTCTGTGCTGGTCCCCATTAAGTCAAAACGATTCATTTGGTCTATAAGACCTCGGGATCCAATCCACGATGCATAATAGCTACAAATTATAAATCCACCATTATATTGAAGACATTAGTTTCGTATCTTTAAACATTTTTATTATATAGTGATTTGGCACTTGGCATTAGGTACTCTTTGATAACCTTTAATACGTGTTATACCATTTGTAGCTATTAGAGAATCCCACTTAGCTGTTTAACTTCATTTAGATTAGAACTGGCCGGAGAAATGGACTCCTTGATAAAATATATCATTGAATCATCGCTAAATACCTTCTTCTGGACATCATCAATCGCGCCCCCTCATTAGAAGCTCTCCATGGCAAATGTCAAATCTACCTCATTATGGTCTACTTCACTTGTTAAAAATGTGAGAGGCGAGTGCATCGTCGGAAGTCAGATTCATTGGCCTTTTTCAAGACCATCGCGATTATTATTTTGTTATTAAACCTAACCTTTGGTTTTACAATGGGTTTTGGAAGAATGAAAGTAGTTTACTGTATATTGAGTATTTGTGAGCTAACCTAGCTTGATTTACCTTTTACAGTCAATAATGACCGTCAAACAGGAAAGAGATTTACCCCCAATCCAGCTCTAATGAGAATGACTTCGAAGAAGCGTTATTTTCTAATAGGACCAAGTGGTAAAGACCTTGTAATGATGAACGTAAGGAAGACCTGTAATTTGATAAAATTAATATATCTTTTCAAAGTTGAGATTTGCGTAGTCCTGATATGAATTTGTTTATTTATTTTAATTAATTTATTCACCACAATCACACTCTAAAATACATTAATGTTTGTACAAACACATATACATAAAACAAGCGTTCTTTTTTGTTTCAGACCTTCACTGAATCGTCACATGTTTCCTTGATACAGAACTACATTTTAGTATAATTATATAATATGGTTCGTATTATACTGCCCCTTCCCCTCTAAAACAAATATAACCAAAACTCAATGAGAAGATATAATATGTTTTTCTAATGAACGTATAACAAGGACCGTGGATAACTTGTAGAATGTCTCTTTACTTTTATAATTTATAAATTTCAACTATTTATGGTTTAATATACAGAAATTAATCCTTCAATATTATCACAATGTCAGCAATCAATTAATATATCGTTGTTACTCCAATCAATAAATTCCAGTATTAACAGACAAACCTCCTATTTTACTTCAGGCAGACGGTCTGCGAAACTTGTAGAGATTAATTTATATACTACACGTACTTCATTTTCTATTTAACAACATCATTCGGTTTAAATTTATCATCACATTTTCAAATACTGGATTGCATATGTTACAAATGATGCCCACTGGTTTGCTAACATAGCTTTTAGCTTGATGCGCTTTGATATTTTGGATAGTTTGTGCTGTATTCATGATCTGTTTGCTTTGTGATTGGTTGAGGTTTTTTTTCCTATTTGGCAACATTTTGAATATATTTCTATTGAAATATCATTTACGCCCAACAGAAATTGTGTGAGTTCCTAAAACGACAAATGGTATCGAATGTTCCAGAAATAGTAAGCACACCCTTTCCCGTACACAATATCTATCATAGCAAAATGAAATTGGGTTTAACATTTTAATTTTCTGCACAAACCAGGCTAATGAAGACTAGTATATTTCATGCACAGTGTGCTGTGAGGGAACTTTACCATGCTGCCAATGATGTACATGGAACCTCATTTTGTCCCCTCCGAACGACTAGACACTGTCATTTGTATGTCACTGCATTTAGCAACATGGAAAGTTTAGACCCTGATTTCAGAAGCCGAAGCTCCATATTTATATTGGTTTTATTGTGAATCTATGTGTAAATATATGTTGTTCAGTGATTTCTCGTGAACACGTGTTACGTTGTATGTTAATATATATCTGACACATACATATGTCTATATAAAATGTGCCATTAAACGTAGACTTGAAATACGAAACTATCTCTTTCTAAACGTCCCCTTCACCACTTCCGCTTCTGCACGAAATAAGTTGATTCTGGTAGGTTTCTTTATTTATGACACTTCCGCTGTGGGGTTTGATATCAACCTCACCGATATTACTGATTATATTACAAATGTATTACATTTGTTGAACATCTATTTTATACCTTTTCGTTTTGAATTCCTAATCGATCAAATACAGTGGGTCTGCTATCGATTCCAAAGGGCAATCAAATTCAAAATCCCCAATAAAAAGGCCAAATTAGTGTAAAGTGACACTTAAAAAGCGTACCCTACCTCATGTACGATACCTGTCACCACACACGTGTGTTCATGATTGTGTTTAATTGTTTACATACAACTAGCACTGAAATAATAGTTGATACTGGAGATTCGCATGTTTGTTTCTTTATACTTGATATAAGAAACCGGGGATAGCATTTATATAAGAATTTGAGATAAAGCTCTAGATTTGTTTAGACTCGATATCATGGGGTTTTGTAAGATACGTTGTAAGTAAAGCCTTTGAACACGGGTAAAATAGGAAAAATTCGGAAAATATCAATGAGGGGAGACAACTACATCAAAGGACTTGGCTAGCAAACGCCAAGCGTTAAGAATTATATAAAATTTAGTCTGTAATAAAACTAAAAGAGAGTGTTACATATAGTGACTATTGTGAGATAATCGAGGAAGAAATGTCTTCATTGAGTCAAAACAATATGGCCCGTGATATAACTTGTATGTATCGTAGTACGCTAGACACGATAATGTAAAAAAGATTAATCCCTTCAAGTGCCGGTGGTCGTTGTGAAGGGATTTATCACTCGATTTGATATTTTGGTTTGTCTGCGCTGTGTTCGTTAAATAGGGAATAGTGGCAAAATCATTTTCACCTATAAGTAATTAAACCCCTGAACCTCCTGATTCTGATAATAAAAGTAGTTTTATAAAATCATATTTTAGCCAAACCATTAACGGCAACATTTAAAAATCTAAAATTAAGCAAACATATTTCCAGTCCTCGTATTCTATAAATTTGTGATATTTCACATCGCAATAGGTTTCATTAATTAACGTGTGTTGTGAAATACGGTCCTTAGATATAATTGTGTCATTTCGGTCCATAAAATAACAGGAAAATCAAATATAATTGTGTCAGTTCGGTGCATAAAATAACAGGAAAAATCAAACGATCATCACTAGAGTTATCCCCCTTCCATTACACTGTTAAGACCATTATTGCGTTAACGCAATTTATACATAAAATTACTGCACTTAAAAGTTTAACATTTGAAACAGACTGTTAATAGGTTATTTAAATTACTTGGGTCAGTTTATTCCAAAGAAATACTTGGTAATCTTCCACGAGTTTTTAGAAAAGGGGAGACAATTCATTAGAAAGTAATAGTTTCAATATTTTTTTTTTTTTTTTTGATATGTCATTTCAATTTCCGATGAATTATTTTTTCATTTATTTTACTGACGTTTTGGTGGAGTTGGAAAAAATTAAATAAAACTATTGAAAAAAAACATTAGTGTTTTTTTTTAATTTTATTTCATAATAACACAATAAACAAATACTTAATTATCGATTAAATTTCGGTTTTCGTTTTGTTTTACATACACCATATTGTTTCTGTTTTTGTTGTTTTTTTGGTTATCCGTATTAATTCTTCTGTAACTTTCTACATATTTTTTATAGATTTTTGTATTGCAACATGAAACAATTTGACGGATAATTAATTTCTTCGAGTGTTACGTATTGATATGATTTTATTTTTACGTGTAAAGTAGATCTGTATATATACCGGGAGTATAGTGATAATAGTGTTTAACGTTAGATAATTAATTACTGCAGTAATTAGTACCAATATGCCTCCCCTGACTTAATCATATTATTTCTAATTAATTCTTATCACCGTGAACAGATTTACTTCAGTAAATAAACTCTTATATAGTAAATACCGTCCCACTTCACATACATTAATCAGACACCCTGTTTACTCATGTTACGTACTACGTATAGAATTATAAAATTTATATGGTAGAACTCTTCTTGAATTACAGTAGATTAAATGGTATGGCAGGATCGATGATTTATATGTTTATTATTATTTTTTCTAATAAAAAATATCCTTCAATTAATGTTTTTGTTCATCAACATATCTTCATCTTCATCTTCATCGTCATCGTCATCATCATCATGCTCATGCTCATGCTCATAAATAATATCCTTCAATTAAACATACATTATGCAAGAGCTAAATCTGTCCATTGCAGGTCTTTCTTTAGGCCTGAAATGTTATCTAAATTATTAATTAGACATTAATTAACTTATCCAGACCATAATCAACAAAGTTTGTACACAGGAATGTATCTTTAAACTATATCCCTGACCCTTATATACCGAATATAAAGTCAACTTTGTTTCCAGGGAAATAAAAAAAAAAATATAAAATTTTCTTATTACTATATGTTCCATAGAGATATCTTGGACGTTTTATGAAATATGCACTGGAAAAAAAACCTGGATACAGAGAGAGAGAGAGAAATGGGGTTTAACGTCCACTCGACACAACTAGGTCATTTATGAACTAACATAATTTTTATTTCAATAATTCGCTTGCGCGTAGAGATCTTTAGCACTGGGTGTAAACCGGGGGACCCAAAGAAAACCCTCGAGGTTGGACAAGAGACCTTACTTCTTGTCACGTCAAACCGGGTAATCGAAACCACGCCAGTTGGCTCAATGACAGACCTCATGATACAGCGCGCACGTGCTAACCATTCAGCCATTGAACCTCCCAAACCCTAGGCATGGTTTGGCGCTCATTGAACAATTATTTTGTGATCATTATCCAGGGTAATCTACAGACTACGGCATCTTGGATCCGAGCCAAGTAGGGACCTTTTAAGTTTCACCTCCTTAATACTTCGAATTTAACTCATTGTAAACCTTATGTCGTTTTAAGTTGAATTTTGTGATAATTTGATAAAACAGAGAGAAAAAGTAAACATGGCCCAGATTGAACAAAACCGGCGTAAAATGTAAAATTTACCCTTATCAAGTTTGGACAAACTGTCTAAGTGGCCACTTGATTCTCTGTTTCAAACTAATCTAACTTTCATTAATTCTTCTGTTAAAACATTAACATACAACTCACGATATGCACCACATAGGCTGAGAAACTTCACAAAGCAAATTAGAGTAAAATAAATTGTATAAAGAATGAACTACCTGCATCAGTTTTGGCAGACAGATATTAATGCATTATTTTCGCAGTCATTTACAATTTGTAGCAGTTGTAACCAGCTTATCCAACAGAATTTTGTCTGAATTTATTTAACCAACATTTTTCAGATTCTTTAAAGTTTTTAAAAAAACAAATCAGTTACCGTGAGAGAGAGAGAGAGAGAGAGAGAGAGAGAGAGAGAGAGAGAGTTCAACATCCACTGACAAAAAGTAGGCCATTTCGGGACTAACATATGGTTCAATTTTGGGGAAAAATCCACGAGGTTGGACAGGCGACCCTACTCTTTGTCACGTACAGACGGGGAACTAGAATTGTAAACAGACCGACCTCCGCTAATGAAAATTTGAACAGAACTTAACTCATCACCGATTTAATTTAATATATCTTTTAATCACACAGGTTTTACCCTTTTTAGTATCTATCATATACATTCTTCAGCTGGGGGTGGGAAGAGAGGTCTTCCTTCTAAAAGGTAAACATACATAAAAAGTAATACAAAATGAAATGAAATGAAATGGGGTTTAACGTCCTACTGTTCTGCTCCTAACCTGGGCTAATGAAGACGGGCATACGCCATACAGTGTGCTATGAGGGAAATTTTGCCCGGGCAGCCGTGCTACGGCCTACTTTTATATCGAATTCCAACTGCCAAGGGATCTTTAACGTACACGCCTATGTGTACACGGGACCTAGGTTTTTCGTCCCATCCGAACGACTAGACAGCTGTCCTTGTCAGACCCTCCATCCTGCATCACTGACAAGGGGCAACCACGCCGGAAAATCTGAATGAACTTTCTCGGCCAATGCAGGGATCGAACATCCGACCTCCAGGCTAACGAGCCAGCGTCATACCCATTTAGCCACGTGATCCCCAAAAAAGTAATACAGAAACAATTGTTGGCAATATGAATAAGAAAGAACTGGCGTATACTGACTCGTGTACGGCACCCATTACTATTGGTATAGGATTGACAGTGAGTGATTCATTTGTACTAGGTCTCACAGACCAGAACAATCGCGCATCCAGCTATTAAACAATATCGGTCTGCTTTTTAAGTATTTTATCATTAGATCGGGAAATGTAACGAAACAATATATTGGGGGTGGGGGTATTGTTTCTAGTTTTTCTGGGAAACCGTTCCAGGAATACTATCAATATCGGAACTCCTTCTCGTTTTAGGATAGGGCCATAAGCTTTCCAGCACCCAATGGACATGTCATCCATCCCTCTTCAACCCACGCCCACTTTTAAGTGCAAGGTGATAGATGAAAAACAACTATTGACCTATTATTTTAACTAAATGAAGTAGGACTAAATATAGAAAAAACAAACTTAATGGATAAATTATTGTTTTGATGTTTGCATTGTAATTTAAAACTACACTTTTATAATTTAAGTGTCTTTTTAAAGTATTATATTAGTTTTGCTCCTTTACAAAAATCGACATGTTTTCCGTTTCTTGTTTACGGCATCGAATTTCTTTGAGCTCACTTTAGAAAAAAAAAAAAAATTTTCAATAAAAATGGACTTTCATTCGACCAATCGGATAAAATCAACGGCATTAGTTTGTTATAAATATCAAGATTTGGGCGAATCATCAACTTTATTTCATTTCCCAGGTTGGTCTAATATCATTATATATGCGCTTTAGACCATAAGGTGTGTGTCATTGATTCGTGTGTTGCGGTAAAGATCCTATGCCTGTATGAGACGAGAAGGAGTATTGTCGTCTGCACAGTCTCGTCGGTTTTCCTTGCTACAGCCCCCTTCGCTGAAACGTTTAAATAAAATGAAGATCTACCATATTGACTGTGGGAGAGAGAGAGAGAGAGAGAGAGAGAGAGGGGGGGGGGGGCAGTGTGAGATTGTACTATAGGTCCACGGGAGATTTCAATAAAAGTGCGACATTGTAAAGGTTTTGCAACAGAATGTCTTGGGGTTATGCTTCGAATAAGTTGATAAAGATCGCATGGAGGACCTGGAGAAAACCCACGAGGTTGGATAGGCGATCCTACTCCTTGTAACGTACAACCGTGGAATCGAAACCAAGACAGTTGACTCAATGACAGGCATTCTGATATAACGCCCAAGCGCTAACCATATTCGCCCCCCCCCCCCCCCGAGCTGTAGCTCCATTTGATTTCCGTCCAGTAATAATGTAAAGTAATCATTGGCTGGTTGAGGTTTGATGTCCAATGTCTGATGTTGAGAATGGTACCCAAATAGGAAACGATAGCCTACACAGCACAAAATTGGGAATGACGACACAAAGCTAACCGACTGAAGAAAAACTGCCTCCATATTATTACCCTGAACAACCGAATAAATAAAAGATATGCAGGCGCCGTTCTTAGCTGGGTTTACGAAAAGGTGAAGATCCATCTACATTTCGTGGTGGTGCATGAAAAGATTAAACCAAACCAAACATGCACAGCATCAATATGATCACTTCGGCTCTGGATGTCGATCTGCATATATGAAGTTCATCCGAATCGCGTATAATTTCAACATTATAATCATCAAAAACTGCTCATCTGATTCAATCTACCAAAACAGAAATTGTGACCACTATTTAAATTTCTTTTATCATTTACGTCATCAGAGCAGAGAGAAAACTGCCATTTTAGTTTTCATTCTATATGAATAGCGTTTGTGTGAGTTAGTTGTATTTTACGCCCGCTTCCACCAAGGTGGGAGGGGGGGGGGGGATCACGGTGGCTAAGTGGGTAAGGCGCTGGCAAGCTAGCCTGGAGGTCGGGTGTTCGATACCTGCATTGGCCGAGAAAGTTCATCCAGATTTTTCGGCCGGAGGGCCTGACAAGGACAGCTGTCTAGTCATTCGGATGAGACGAAAAACCAATGTCCCGTGTACACATTGGCGTGCGCGTAAAAGATCCCTTGACAGTTGGAATTCGATATAAGAGTAGGCCGTAGTGCCGCTGTCCGGGCAAAATTTCCCTCATATGCCCGTCTTCGGAGCAAAACAGTGGGACGTTAAACCCCATTTCATTTCCACCGAGGTAATATCGCAGACAAGTATATGAATAGCAATATTCACCAAGATATATAGGGGGGTTGGGTGGCCGAATGGTTAGCGCATGCCCGCTATATCATAAGGTCTGCCATTGAGTCAGCTAGTGGGGTTTCAATTCCCCGGTTGTACGTGCCAAGGAGTAGGGTCGCCTGTCTAACCTTGTGGGTTTCCTCTGGGTCCTTCGGTTTCCCCCAGCTGCTAAAGACCAATCGTCAAAGGTATGAACTATGAAGTATCAACGCATCCTTTATTGTTATAGTTAATTCACTGACAAGTAGACTCTTATAATCATATAAGTATTCACTTTCAATCCTACTTAATTCAATTTATACCACTTCTAAACCACCGCATTCAAAACACGGAAACAAACCTGAATAAAAATTAAAATTCCATACGTGCTTAAATTTTATGAAATGCTTTTGATAGCATTTAGTCTGATTAATTTGGCTGGATTTGTATTGGTATAAAATATATCATTAAGCGACTTCATTATTCAATATATTCAGCGTTTTACAGGGCCGAAAATAACGTACCTTGGAGCACGAACGTGCTTCGAAATGAAAAATCCGTGCTTCGAAAATAAGAAAACCGTGCTTTGAAAAAAAAGGGTGTACCCTTGTTACTGATAGAATTTGAGTTTTGATGTTGATTTGATGATAGAATTGGTTTGTTATCTTCCTAGTGCTGAGTTTTCATGCGAAAAAAGCTGCGCATAGCTAAATAAACTCCTAGAGGCACCACCGACCCCGCCGGCACGCTTCGCACCCCCGGCGCTCGCGGGCGAGTGGCTCCACCGACCGCGGCCCCGCAGTATACGTGCTACGAGAATTTTGCCTTATTGTAGACCCTGCCATTTGCTAAATCTGTTTTATTTGTAAATTTTGTATTGTTTTCGATTATATACTAGTAATAAACTATGCATAAGGACACGTTTCTTGTAACTTTACGATATAGAAACCGTAACAAAAGCTAAAATAAGAAATGGATGTATTTCAAAAATCTTCCTCTTTCGTTTAACAAAGATTCTACGGAGAAAGTCTATTTCGGCGAATTCGTTAAATTGTTCAGCTGTACACCCGAAGTACTAGAGACTGTTATTATTATGTAATACAGTACACTCATAAACAATGATCAACAATAATTACTTTATTTGTCAAAAATAGATTAAGATGTAAAATAAATAGAAACCAATGTACACTTTACATTTAGAACAAAATGTCTTTTAATAAAATAAATAAAAAGCAATCACTGAGTTAACCTTTATTCTGGCATATTGAGACTTTAAAATTTGGAGTGTCTTTAACAGGCTTTGAGACTAAACTTCGTAAAAAGAGGTGGGGGGGGGGGAAATCCCAGAATTCACTTAGGCTTCCATATTTTTGGTAAATAGACATCGATTAAAGACAACATCGTCTTTTATATGCAATGAATTCTCACTCGACTTGAAAGCTTTAACTAGTTTCAGCGACCTCAAAATCATGTGACACAAACATGACTTCTTAAAAAGATTTCTTTATAGGTTGGGCTTTATTACTCGCGAATACAATATTTTGAGAGGGATTTGAACCAAATTTTTGATAGATTAATTAGTTTGAATATGTTTTTAGTCCAAATATAGCATTTAATCACCCAGTTTGCACAATAAGGGCTAAAGAAGATGGTTTAAAATATATAGCCTTAGCTGAACAAAACAAAAATTAAAACATTAGTAACACGATATTTACATAAATGATTTTATACTCGTTGGGCGCAATTGATTTAAACTTTGATATCATTTATGAATTTTAGTTTTAAGGGAGTTTTGAAATTGACTACAATGGAAGTGATTAATCTTCCTATTTGTATCGTTATCTGTATATCAGAACGGAAACAATGGTTAGATTTGACGGTTTATATAAACATCAGTTCCTCGTACCATCTAATCCAAGTTAACATCAAATCATTCTTCCGATCTCAGCTGTGTCCCAAGTAGTTGATAAACAAAGATATCCATTCCATAATTTATTAATTGAATGCCCATGAATTAAATTCAAAATATCAACAAAAAAAAAAATCTCAAAAATTAGGTAATTTTTAGATTAACAAGTGTTTATTTCAATTAGGCTAGCTTAAAGCAGCAGAGAACGTCACATGGACCTCACCTAGGAGAAATGCCATTTCTATCGTCCTGTTTTTGTCCATAGTTTGTTCTATTCTGTTTCTCAAGGTTTCAAGAATTGTTTAAACTGCCCATTTCCATATCAAATGCATAAATATGCTCCTCTCTATTTAACGTTTATGGTTAGTATTATATTGTATTGCATTAATACACATGTAGGAACACAATACATAATTTTCACACATTTATGAAATAAATAAGCAACGAAAGGTCAGGGACGAATTATTATTGACAGAAATAGATTAAAATCTGAAAACCAGCCGTCGAATAATCTATGATTTCAAAAGATAAAGTAATTAAAATATGTGTACGAGAAACATTTTATCTATTAGAAATAGACACGAGGGATAATTAATTATGATTCTAAATTTTCTGTTATTTACATTATTATACCCGGTTGATGGAGTAAACAAATTATATCGTTTCAGCCTTTATTGTATGGATTGCTATATCTCCCGAAGTATGTAATATGCGTATACAGCAGCATGATAATGTGTGACAGGGTTTAATGGACCATTTATTTCGGGAGCCGAACGTCCGCAAAGTAGACCGGGACCACTGACCCCTTTAACCTCTTTAACACTAGTGATGTTGCTAAGTTAATGTCAACTTAGTTTCAATTATAATACATTAATATGTACAAAGAATAAAAGTGGGCCCATAGCGGGCCCTTAGGGAACACCTATTTATTCGTTTATAATTTGAATTCTGTAAATATTTAAAATGGAGTTCTAATAATACAGCAAACTTATTAAAATACAGATATATATTTCGTTTCGTTTTTCATACTTTAGATGGCCTCTACTACATGAATATCTGAAATGAAATGAAATGAAATGGGGTTTAACGTCCTACTGTTCTGCTCCTATACTGGGCTAATGAAGACCGGCATGCACCATGCAGTGTGCTATGAGGGAAAATTTGCCCGGGCAGCTGCCTACTCTTATATCGAATTTCAACTGCCAAAGGATCTTTTACGTGCACGTCAATATGTACACGTGACCTCGGTTTTTTGTCCCATCGGAACGACTAGGCATACGCCATACAGTGTGCTATGAGGGAAATTTTGCCCGGGCAGCGGCACTATCGCCTACTCTTATATCGAATTCCAACTGCCAAGGGATCTTTTACGTGCATTCCAATGTATACACGGGACCTCGGTTTTTCGTCTGCACCACTGACAAGGGGAAACCACGTCGGAAAATCCAGATGAACTTTCTCGACCAATGCAGGGATCGAACACCCGACCTCCAGGCTAGCGAGCCAGCGTCTTAACCACCTAGCCACCGTCATGAATATCTGACAAGTTGTTGTGGAAGATCGCGTCAGAGGACATACGAGTGGCTTTTGACCCTATGACGTCAGACATTTGATTAACCAATCAGCGTTGATGTTTCTAGTGGGTTACCCACAGTTCCGAGCACCTCACGCCAAAAACTCGCCGTAACAGACCATTTCATTGGTTAACCCATCACATCACCCAGAAAGCGGGTTATATAACAACTATTCCAAATGCTAGTGTAGTAAAGACAAGTAAAACGAAATTTTGAACTATAAAAAAACGAAACGAAATAGGATCTGTGTTTTAATCAGATTGATAATACAGAATCAAAAGAGAAGTGATAGCCGGTGGTCTAGAAATTTGGAGCCTATACTAGCGAACGGCGACATCGCATTACCAATAATAGTGAACATTTAATTTTTTTGGTGAAATTTAGCTTTGTAATACAGTAAGCTAAAATAAAGAGTGTGTACGTGTAGTTATGTTGTTTTCTGATTACCATGTGTGTAGTAGTTTTATTTTATCTTTATTTATCAGTGTGGAAATCGCTGGTTAGTTTCCTGTATATAATAATTAGCAAACCAATGATATCCTGTTCTAATGAACTGCCAAAGACAGTCCCACAAACCACGATTTTCACCTCTGTATAAAGGCCAAAGGGCAAACATGACAGGAATATCATATTCGGCTGACGATTATAAATTCAAACAATTCGGTTAATTGATGGAATGTAGTAATTAGGTACTGATTGAAGGCGCCAAACATATTAATTACGTGTAACAAACTGATATTTGATTGAATTTAATTAAAATCAGTACATTATTGGATGCTGAATTAATCTAGGGCTATATATAAATTATATTGACCACAAGCCGCGTGAAAGAAGCGTGTTTTGATGAAAATCAGAATCGATTCCGCGTTTATAATAAATTCCCTATCAAGTAGATGGGTCGGCTCTCTGAAAACTAAATATACACCTTTTTGCTGTGCTTGACCATGAAAGTGCCACACGGGACAGCTTCCAGTAACGAGTTAGACTCTATTCACTACAACCAACCATCTAAACTCTGAAAACATGGTGGTTGTTTATAGGATAGCAATTACTTCTCATGCAGTTAAGGTGTTTCTTAAACACTACTTAGATAATGATATTTGCTGTTGTTTTTCCCTTTTCGTTTAAAGATGTTAGGACCTATTTAGTACTAAGGCAGTACTTCTGCTGTACCCTGCGAAACTTTAATTCTTTTCCCTGATACATTAAAATATTCACATGACTTATACAAACACGAGGTTTGGATAGTCACATGATCTAAACTAATGGGTATCATTGAGTACCCGGATTTCAGCCACTGCTAAAACTAAAAATCAAAATGAATTGAATTAATCATACTAGTCCCCATTCCCCAAATCTCTCTCTCTCCGTTTATACGTCTGTATTCTTTATTGATATAATACCGTGAAAACCAGTCACTACTCTGTAAGGGATATGTTATCCTCTAATAAGTAGTTTATTTCAACAGTAATTCTGTACACCATCATCTATAAACATACATTGAAATTTACCACTCGCTCAAACGATGCGTTCCGTCTATCTGGCTCCAGTCCTATCATTTAACATAACCACAAAGAAACGAAACGAAATAAATTAAGGTGAAAAGAAATACCATGTCTCGCGTTATTTGACAGGGCTATGTGTTCTGTGAGCTGATATTAGTAAATCTAATATTATAAAATCGTCTTGGGCGGTGACCACACATGCCATGTATTGTATATATAATAAGGAAATAAAAGGAAACGGAATTGGCCGGACGTAACGTTTAATAGTCTCCTGTAAGTTCTGATTAAAGAATATGGCCAAGGCAGTGCCAATTCAATATATATTTGTTTGAATTGTGATGGCGACAAGGGTATATTTTAGATGGGTCTTTTAAAAGGAAATCTTATGTTCTGCATAAAAAATATGCCCCAAGACATCAGCGAAACAGTTACTATATTATTTGTACAATTTACAGTTGCTATATCTTTAAAAGTAAGCAGACAAAGAATTACCCTCCTGCATGTGTTCTGCATGGAGAATACGGCCATAACAGTGGAGCAATAGTAGGCTACATCTTTGTAATGGCAATAATTCTTCCCGTGCATAAAAAATAGGACCAAGGCAATGGGGCAACAGTAACAGTTTTTGTCTATGAATCTTTCTTATATGTCTCAACTCCCTGCATATCGTCGAGGACTTAGGACAAATACAGTGAGGAAGTTGGTTCACTTTTGTCTTGAAATCCCCAACTACACGCAGAAAATAACATGAACATGTTCTCATGAAAATATCCCATAAGATATATCTATTTAATTTACATTGATATGAACATGTTATCATGTGAGAAATTAATACCATTTAATATCGTTATATCCTATCAAAGTCTCTAAAGTGGTTCTGAAAGTCGACATATATGAACTTTGTTATTTACAGCATTTGAAATAAAACGGAATCCCCGCGAAGTTCCCGTGATACTTTTTAACGGCATGTCGTGATCTTATGACGTTAAAGCCGTGAGAATTACGCGACTGCCGTGCATAGGTCGTAATAAAACCATGCATGCTATATAAATATCTCGCGCTCATAATTAATACATGTCAGGCCATATTTATTTTTGGTTGAGATTAACATCACTGAGTGTGGGAGCTCCGGAAAAACAAAATATTATCAGATCATATGCTAAGTAGAAGGTAGAAATCAAAAAGATGAAGGCTACTTCTTTGGTATTTCAGAGATTCTCAGGAAATGGTTGGTTACATGATGGAACTTGACAGAGTCGATTGACACGGGGTGGTAGAATGAAGGGAAGACATACCACTTCATCATCCGTCTAATTATTTAAAGCCACGGTACCTCAGTGAGTAAGGCGCTTGCTCGCCAACCACAAGATCCCGGGTTCGATCCCGGTTTTGGGGTTGGATGGCCGCATGGTTAACGCGTAAGCGTTGTATCATAAGGTCTGTCATTGAGTCAACTGGCAAGGAGAATTATTGAAATAAAATTAAACTATATGTTAGTCCCCAAATGACCTAGTTTGTGTCGAGTGGAGTTAAACCCATCTCTCTCTCTCTCTCTCTCTCTCTCTCTGGTTTTACGACGCACCGAAGACCACCCGTTTAGTCGTTGGTGTGCACATAAAAGAACCCTTGACAGTTGAAATTTGTCAAAAGGCACAATTTCTCTCACACCAGTCTCATCATTAACTTGGTTGGTGCAGAAAAATAGAATGTTTAACCACGCCAACACCGAAAGCGAACACTAGACCTCCTGGTTCGCCAGTCATCGCCTTGTTCCCTGAACCACCGCAGTCCCCTTTTTATCGAGAGGTTTGTGGATGGCCAATAGCGCAGAAGAGAACAAATGATAAAACTGATCACCATTTTCACATAATAATGGTTGAAAGCAAATATATGGCTCATAGTAGAGCGAAGGCCAAAACCAGTTGTATCTGCGACCAACAAGCTGCACGCTGCCCCCTCTACGAGTTATAAGATTAGAACTTGGTAGGGAGTAAGTATTAAGATACGTTTCGTGTTATTACATCAAACAGACTCTATAGGAACTCAGCGAAACCAACTAATTGTTGCTTGATTTATCTACTTGAGACTAACTCTGTGTAAATGAATTAATAACGTTAGATGTTTCGGGGCTAACCTTTCATGTCAACTATGATAGGCGATGGGTTAACGAGTCTTAATATACTATACATCTTACATAAATTAACTGCCTACAGCTGCTGTAAACGCACCACCACATTTTTCTGTGAGAATATTCCACGAGTAAAAATTATATTTGGGTATCATTTTGACCGCCTAGTGGTTCTAAAAGCTGTGGTATTTTCATTAGACTCACATCAGCCATTGATCACCAAGAAGGTGAACGTTGACTGTTTGTTTTTCAAAGTCTTGAAACATGATGTTCACATCATCAATATCGTTTGACGTCAATTTTGAACTCACGACCACGCGAACTTGACCCCGTTATATTAAAAGAAACTTGACTGTGATAATTTTTATATGATGTAAAAAAAATATGATTAATATTTCCTAGCCTTCGAATTTAAAATTTGACAGGATGGGCTTATTAATGGGTGCCTTGAAAGAGCTAATATATTAATTTTTTTTTTATCTATAATTCTGAAAATATTCATTTGACATGGTCACTTTTCATGTTCTATTAATGGTAATGTCCGAATATATTTTTGCTGGTTCTTTTAATGGTTATGTCCGAATGTATTTTTGCTGGTTTTTTTTTAAAACTTTTTAATTAATATTAATAGATAAATATTTTTTTCTTGTTCCTGCGTATTAGCAACAATAATAGTAGGAATGAATTAAAGTTCAATCATCCCAACTTTCAACGGTAATCTGAAAATTTGACATTCTTAAATTAATTAGCTGTCCACATGTAATTGGACAGATGGGGGTCGTTATTATGACCAAAAAAAAAAAAAAAAATCTGCAAACGCCAAAATGACCACAGGAAGTTGTTTTCTTTATGCATTACATTGCATTCAATCGATTACTTGATCAAATGCCAACTATAAACTTATATCATAGAATTGCAACCTTGTAAATTAACAAAAAATTAGATAAAACTTTTAACAAAAAGGCAATGAGAAAATTATAGTAGGAATGAATTAAAGACCTCGCATCCCCGATGCCCTAATGTCTCTAGATACTTTAATAACTTATTACACGAAAAAATATTTCTGGAAGTAAATAATAAGATCATATTTAAAATAACTCGAAAAGTATTTAGGAAAAAATTCTTTTCACTTGTGTGTTCACTAAAATATTGTCCCCCGCACACCCCCATCTTCCCCTCAAATAAAAAGAATTAGAACGACTGTTAAGTGCACACCATCTAATTTGAACATTCCTGATGTAACTGCACATCACCTCAAATCGAAAATTATATTTTTACCAACCGACGAAGGGCTCATACACTTTTAACACGCGAATATTCAAGGTAAGTTTATAAAATAATTGTTAAAAGTAGTGTAATATAATTACTGTTTATGGTTGAGCAACGTTTCTCTTTCCGCTAGGATGCTCCGATTCTTCATCAAGCACGTATTTCAGTAATAAACAGTAATTGTAATCCATATTGTAATGTATATTTTCAGTTCAATTACTAGTAAATTCGACTGAAACCATTTGTATTTTATTATTCTTACTTTATTTTATTCCAAAATAAACTGAAGCGGCTAAATGAGCTTAACAAGCCGTAGTCACACTCTGCAACGGCCGAGCTAACTACACTCAAAAAAAAAATCCCAGAAGAAGGAGACTAATGTCAGATTCTAGGCAGGCCTTCGGCATTATACGCTGACATCTTGATGTTTAGGTATTGAAACAGTCTTCACATGCCATAGTACACTGGTTCATTATATACTGTATACAATTACTCCCAGTCTACATTACTCAATTACATGTATATACAAATACTTCATTACTCAATCACAAACTAAATATTTTACAACAAAAGAAACTCTAGATAAAACAACAAAAGAGTTTTTAAGCATTGGTTCGGTTACAGTTTTTGAAGTTTTATTGTGTTATGATTTGTTGTGGGTGAGGGTTGTTTAATGTATATTCATGATTATATACATGTAGTTACTCATATTCAATTACACAGATACAATAGGTTAATTAAATACTCAAATTAGATTATAAAAAGTACATAACACTGTTTCCCTTTTGCATATTTCTCTACGGTCATTACTCAATTACAGTCAAAACCGTAAAATAAATATCTTTATTACACAATTATACAAATCTGTCATTACTTAATTGTGCACAAAACTGTACAAAATCTTCATTGCTCAATTATACACAAAACTATACAAACCCTTATTATTCGATTACAATCAAAACTATACAAAACCTTCATTACTCAATTTCACACAAAACTATACAAAACATTCACTACACTGTCTACCCAAAACTATTCAAAACTATTCAAAATTACACTCAAAACTACACAAAACCTTCATTATTCAATTATACTCAAAACTATACAACACCTTCATTACTAGATTACAATCAAAACATTACTCAATTACCCATACAACTATGCAAAACCGCTATTACTCAATTACACTCAAAACTACGCAAAACATTAATTATTCAATTATACTCAAAACTATACAAATCATTAACTACATACAACTTTACACTACCCAAGACTATACAAAACCCTAATTACTCAATTACAAACAAAATTACTCAAAACTCTTGTTACTCAATTACACACAAAACTATTCAAAACTTTTGTTGCTCAAGTACTATCTAAACTATACAAACCCTTCATTACTAAATTACAGACAAAAGTATACACAACATTCACAAACCTCCATTACTTAATTCCTTTAAAAACTATACAATACCTCCATTATTGAATTATACTCAAAACTATACAAATCATGCATTACCCAATTGTAATAAAAAGTGTACAAATCATTCAGTAATCAATTGTGCCTACAGAAATTATAAAATTATTGTAAAGATGATGATAATATATTCAATATAAACATATATTTAAATACATTTCACAAACTAATACTTTCTTGATTTTTTTTAAAAGTGCGCATTTTAATATTAAAATTCATTCATTTCATTGTTAGGTCATTTCAAAACCAAAACATCTTATTAAATACCGGCATCAGAAGCGTCAGCCTACCTATGGCAAACGAGGGCCTTAATATAAAAACACAAAAGACTTGAACCAACTAAGGCCGGATACATTTAAATAGATAAAAATAAAGGCGGGGCGTGTCGTCGTCCCAGATGTATCCGGTTCTCTCTTGTAGGGGATAACATTTGTATGTTTATCATAAAAAGTTGTGCTTATCCATAACATGGCCTTCTATGACCAATATCGTTGGAAAACTGCGTAGCTGATAGCCTACAATTTTGCTGTATATGAACGTATAAACGGCATAGGCTTAATCTTCTAGTGCGGAATGAAATAACCAATCAAACAGCGGGTCTATAAATAACTGGACGGATTTAAACCATATAAACATCGTACTTTTATATCACCTAAATACATCATAGCCTCATTTTCATATCTGTTTCCGGTAACGCGGACGGACTTCCGATTATTGATGTTTATTTCGTGTTCGTGTTTGAAAGATACAAATTATTTGTGTTATCGCTTTGGAACGGCCTGGCAGTTTCAGCCTAAGGCGAGCTGGTGTATAGTTTCAATATGCCGGCTGTATATTTAGAATATCCGTATGACTTTGACCCCACAAGTAGAAAAGTTAACCCTTTTGATGATTGTGTTACGGGCAGATGAAAATGTCATCATTCTTTTTCTGTTTGTCTCGTTTGACTGCAGGTGTATTCAGATTGAAAAAGCAAACATCGCCCCTCCATCTTTCTGTATGTCTTTGGCTTTATAGAATTCTCCCTCTCCCCGTTATATTTAATGTTATTTATAGAATAGTTTATATATAATAAAAATACATTGTATATGTATATTGTATACCCTTGTTGCAACTGTACTTTGAGACCTATAAAGACAAGTTAAAGAACTGTTTCAAATGGTATTTAAGTTGTTATTGTTGTATGCTCTATCACTTTTTAGAATTGCATCGCCCCGGATATACCATTGGCAGTAAGTTAAAGATCCCCTGGTAGTTAAACATTGTATTATGAACCGGTCGTAGCACCACTGTCAAGGCAACATTTCGCTCCTAGCACCCTGCGCATCCTTTTGGTGCAGTAAAGTAAGACGTCAAATTTATATTATGTGCGTTATCATTCTGCCACAGAGATCCATCTACTTCATACTTCGAGAATAGATCTCTGCCCGAAATGCCCGCCATATTCAGAAATAGAATATTATTTTGTAATGCGGTTCTATTTCGTTTATAATCTGCAATTCACATAAAGACTATATTTAAACCTATTTAATTCAATTGAATGGAAGCAGAATAAATACTTCTTAAAATCCTCGAAGTATATTGAGTGTTTTCGTTTAATATCGTCGATTTAAGACTTAAAATGTCGGTCAACTAGCTTAGTGTCTGTTCTCAACCGAGGCTAACTCTAGACAGAGGGCATAAGTTTAGTATGGTGCATTATACATAGTCTTCTGGGAAATCACGGAAGCTTGTAAACTAAGTCACCTATATGGTATCTTTGTGTACTGGATAAAGTTTATTTGTTTCAACATGAAATTCCAGAAGTGAAAATTTAAGTTTCCAGACGTCTTACATTGAAAAATACTAGCAACGTCATTGCATCAATACACATATTTATTTTTAAAGGACTACTAAATAGGTACTTCCGTCTGTAAATCTGTCCGTCACACCTTTTGGGACATAAAGGCCCGGTCCCAGTGGCCGATGGACACAAAACGTATGCAAAAAGGACACAGCGGACGAGCAAACTTTCGGGGGTGGCCCCATCCGTTTTCATCCGCTCCAGAAATGGACAAAATTGACGAAAATTTGCGAAAACTGAACGGAAAAGAACGAACGTGGGAAGTATGTAGCGGGGATGTTAAATGGATGTTCATCGGAAGTCTAGGGGATGAAAGCGGATGGAAGTGGATGACAGCTCCGGCAAACTCCAGACATCCTTCAATATACAAGATACATCCCAGATACAAACGCTTTGTCCGTTTTGAAAACTTTATAAACGACATGCATACGCTTACATCCTTTCTATTTCCGTGCTACTAACGATGTATAGACGTTCCATGTACCTTATCTTTCCCCCCTCTTTCCGTTTTCAGCTGGAGCGGATGCCAGTAGCGAGGATGCCCAGAGGATGCAGAGAGGATGATAACGGACATGGAACGTTTGGTGCTCGCGCATTTACATCGTACACGGCAGAAAGTTCATCCGTTATAAAAGTTTTGTGCAGCTCAAAACTTTTTGCACGGATGAAATCAAAGTGAACGGATGCTCGATGGATAGAGCGTATGAAACACGGATGCAATGAGTACACAACGGATGCATGGCGTTTTCAAACGGAGGCCTTTTTTTTCCACGTTTTACATCCTCTTTGCATCCGTAAGTGCAGTGGGACCGGGCCTTAATAACTCTATGAATTGAGGTCAGTGTTCAAACTTGGTGTGGTTGTTTATTAGGCAATATCTTGACTGAGTTCGATGACGAGCATTTTCTACTTAAGCTAAGCAGAGATATGAAATTTCATAATGATCCACCTCAAAACGCTATGTTTTTGTTTTTTTTATTAATTAACGGGAAGAACTTCCGCCTAAACAAATGGAAAGATTGCAAAATCATATTCTAAAAAACAGGAAGAAGATTCGGCTCTCCTGTGTCTTATCTGAGATATTACTTTTGCGTAAGCAGACGTTAAAGAACCCAGGTAGTAGTTAAAAAAAAATCATTGGTCACGAGACAACATAACCCTGTTTCTAATAATATTGTGGTAGAATGTTTAAACTTGTTGTTGATGTTCATTAGTTCGGTAATGGGCACTTTATACTTGGACTAAGAAGCCGTGTCCGTCCGTCCGTCTATCACACCTTTTGGGATACAATAATTCTACTTTTTACTTCGATAGAATGTTCACTAATGCCTTGACTAAATTCGATAATGACCACGTTCTAATGCCTTGACGAAATTCGATAATGACCACGTTCTGTTTAGGTTAACGATTAGGTTGATCTATACGCTTTATTTTAGGATGCAGACACGGATCATCAGCCTCACTTTTGGATTGCTATTGAAATATGAAGATTTTGAAATGCTCTCTGCTAGCTTAAGGTATTATTTTTTGGCAATAAATATATTATCCTAGTAGTATGAATAGGTTTTTCAATCGATGGTTATGTATGTTAGAATCTCGACTATGGTAGAAATACAACTTAGACACCTGATTATATGATGTTTTTTTATGTATAAATATACAAATAACATGCTACAATATGTGTGAAGAGGGAGTATGAAGTATAATCTACTTGACAAAATATTATGTTTTAGTCATGAATTCCTGGAATGATGACACTCCATATTCATTTCATGATCTCGCTCCTGATTCTGTCACTATCGTGGAGACATTTTTTAAATAAAAGATATGCATACCTGTTCATTGCCAGTGTCTACACGCGAGAATAGTATTTAGATATTCCAAATCTTTACAGATACATTATGGGCGATTAGATAAAGAGCTGGAAGTTCTCACTATAATAGTTAAAAACTAGATAATGTAAAGGGAATTTGCTAAAAATTTCAGTCAAATTGATTTACTCTAAACCGAAAATTTAGCGACGGAATTTTCGGCCTAGCCTCGATCATCATTACTAAAGTCGGTACGATAAAAATCATAGTCTCGTTTATCCACCTTATGTTTAAATCATGAATGAAATTTGAGCAGCAAATTGGATCCTAATCCAGTAAATATTGCGGACTAGCGATTACATTGAGAGTTAATTATGGTCTGGATAATTTAATTAATGTCTAATTAATAATTTAGATAACATTTCAGGCCTAAAGAAAGACCTGCAATAGACAGATTTAGCTCTTGCGTAATGTATGTTTAATGCACACCCGGAATTCCACTAATTAAAGACGCCTAAAGACAGGTCTGATAATATGATACATGTTGTTTTGTAATTTAAAAAACCCATTCGAGTACATAAAGACATTAATATGTAGTTTAGAATGGGGTGACTCTTACAAAAAAAAAGATAACTGGGTTATTATTATAATACATGTATTTGTCAAAGGGAGAAAAAGATGGGCGTTTGAAACAAATATAAACATTAAATGACCATAACTTAAGATAATATATATATATATATATATACATCTATTGTGAAACATGTCAGTAGAGATTAGAAATTGTCGATCTCCATTCTGTTGACTTCCTCTTTACAAATATTCACATGACTTTGAATTTATTTGAAGAAACGGGTAGACTTTTCATAAAGTATTTATGGCATTTATTCTAGGTCCTTTATGATTCAATGTAAAATAAATGTTTAGTTGATTGAAAACTGTTTAAAGAGATTCGAATTTAATGGTGTCTATAACATGCTTTTAAACGGCAGGCAGGTCGCTAACTTCCCCTATAACTTGTCGTATCTTTACTCCCCTATTTATTTTTCTAAAATCGGATCAGTAGCTTTTATAAATAAAGAACTAAACGGGGTTGTTATTTTTAATTACAGCAATCTATTGAATGGCACGGGGTATGCTGTAGGTCCTCGCTAGCTTTTCTCTGATATGAAACAGGTTCCCTCTAGAATGATAGGTTTGCTTTAAACGGCGAGACAAACCACAACACGGCTCACCATTTCTACGTCTCATAGTCTGCACCAGGGCGAATTATTTACGTTATCGGTGACCTGCGCCAACAACCTGCATCTCTTCTGAATGAAGAATGTTTTTATGCCGTATCAAAGATAGAAAGGGAAGGGGAGGGGTAGCAAAGGAGAACGGAGACGGCATGTATGAAGGCAGATAGCAACTGTAAGATTTGGGTGGTGTGGTGTATTCCTTTTGTGAATTCCATCCATTGTTTAACATCCACTTACTGCTAGTTTTAAATCAATTGTTAATTTGTTTTCATGAAAACGTTACAGAGTGTATAACTATGGGTGGCATTGTATAATGACTCCATACATGAGGCATCTCTGTAAAGGGGCGGGACTATTACTGAATTCAGTCATAATACTGCACTCGGAGAATAAAGGTAAATACGTATGTCTGTACTATGTAAGGATTACATATTTTAGCAACCTGACCAGAGTATATGGATAAAGTTTGTTTATATTTTGGACATTAGTTGATTTTAGCAGATCAGTCCAAAACGTAGTCGTGTTGTTGGGTTATTTTAAGTCGCGACTATGATATATTTTAACTGGAACATCTTGCGGGTCTGATGTAGACGAGATATCCAAATTCCAGAGTGCGTAGGCGATCGTCGGGCAGTCTGAATCAATTTCCTCTGATAGCATACAAAATCGTCCCACCCACTTCCCGGTGAGTCCTCTCCTCCATACGTATCTATAGGTAGTTAGGATGTAACTTAATCAACCGTATTTATTAAATTTAAATTTCAGTCTACTATGGAAACTAATACATTGTTACATTATTATTAGGTCAGCTTACCAAATAAAAATGTATTCAGAATCGGCTTGACAACATTCGGTCATATCGAGATAAAACTAAATCAGTCACCTGAAAAAATTACAATAATGCAAACTGGTACTAGGTGCTCTGGAAACTTTACACACTTGCCTTGAGATTGTCTGGTTAAAATTGTCAGCCAGGCTAACAACCACGGTCATCAGTTACTGACTGAATGAACATATTCTTCTCAAGAAACAATATGTTGTAGAAATAGAGCGGCATAGAGCTCAAAATAGAATGATTTAAAGTTATTATTGTTGTAGAGGACTTTAATAATTCTAATTGTATAATTATCGTGCTTGTAGTATATGTATATGATTTTATAGACAGGATTCAAAACTCACATTTCTCTAACAAATATTTCCGGTAATATGTAACCTAATGAATTATAATGTTAATCTTTTTTTAAAATTGTGTGTCGAGCATTTAGAAACTCTCACAATAAAAATAGGACCCTGTAATTGTCCGCGAAATTTATCTTTACTACCTGACTGTTTTAGGGTCGTAGATGAAACCACGGGTTAGGGTCGAAACTTTAGGAGAGTGGAGTGCTTCCAGTTTCAGCGTTATTTGCACCGTTCTTGAATGTGTCAGTTAAAGATTTATTTGACAGAATTCTATAAAGGAATAAGCGCTGATAATTACTTCCCGGGTTAATGTACGAAAGAATTGTGTAAATATTTTTAGCTGGTATAGGAATAGGCTTCCTCATCTGGAGTCTTGCATATGGTGGGAGGGGGCTGTTTCGTGGGTGTGTGAGGGGGGGGGGGTATTCCGGAACATTCTGGTAGTGAGTCAAATGTCCTACCCACAAAACAGCTGATATCGTGTTCAATAGATTAACTCATCTTGTGTTTCAGTGTCCTGTGTGGGTGGAAGGGGACATTCTGCTTGTGAGCCCAGTATCCTACCCACAAAAAACCCACCCGGTCATATTATTAAAACTCCAAATACTATTCTGTACATTGACACCTTGCTATTTTTGAGACCCCCGCTATGCATACACAAACAGATTATTGGCAACACAAACTTTGTAAATTTGTAGACTCTTGCAAGTCACAAACTTTCCACATACTTTCTGAACCAAATTAATGGCACCAATTCCCAAGCCGTATCAATATTTATTCCTACATTTAATTGTTTAATTCTGTGATTTACATTAAATAAACAGACTAGAATCAACAATTAACTCTGCTCACTTAGCGAATCATTTCAACTATCTGACATGGTTATTTGCCCGTAAGCTTTAAAGGCGCAGTAATACCACATAGTTTCTCACCAACGTCAAATCAGGACTATTTTCACAGAAAACACCAGCACCATATTATACATAACAAAATATTTATTTAATTCATCATTAGGTACAAATATGCACAGAGTTAGTTTCAAATCATAAATTACATCATTTAGCATATAAAAAAATAATAACATCGGTATTGTACATTCTATAATCTTATCCAATTTTTGCCATAAACAATTATAGCAACAATTCTTACGATAGTAGAATTATCTATAATTCAGCCCAATTATTTTATGTTCAAGAAAGTTTGAAATCCTGCTATTCGAAATTTTGAAATCCTGCTATTCGAAATTTTGTTTATATTTGGTATGTGTGTGGGGTGGAGGGGGGAATTCTTACTCGCATATGCATTGCTGTATAATTTGTGATAGTTTATCGATGGAGGCACTACAAATTAAATTTCTAAGATGAGGGGCGGACTAGGTCTCTAGGAGGGCCCAGAGGGGTCAGGCAGGGATCCATCGGCCCTGATTGGACATACATTTATTTCAAAATAAATAAAATCATATTTGCATCTACTGAAACATATAATGGCCTAAATCCGAGGAGAAGTGAGGTGCTAGTTTCGTCTTCTCGTCATATTCTTCAACGCAATGGAGGTCCAAGGAAACCAGTTTGTCCTGGGGCCCAGAGCTACCCAGTCCGCCCCTGTCTAAGAATAAATAACTTTTAGATTTCGGTTTTGCAGATAGGAATTTTACAACACTTCTAAAATAATTAAATAATACGCTAGACCTCAAATATTGAAAAACTAAAATAGTTTGTGGATTCGTTGTTGCATTTCATTCGATTTGCTTTAATGCTGAATGGTCATAATTTCGTTGGAAATAAATCATCTATCTACATCGGCATAGTTTCTGGATTTCGTTGTTGCACTCTGGATTAATTCAAATTAACCTTGACTGTTCGTACGTTAAAGTACAATAGAATAAGTCATACACTCTGTGTCCTATCACAAGATTATACATAACCCACGCGTTTGTCACCAGATTGTATTAGCGTTACTCATCGAACTCAGTATGTAATAAGTAGGCCCTAAACTATAAGTATGTTAAACAGTGGTTTATGTAAGTAGTTTTATATTGTTACTATAAATAAAGATCAAAGGCCTGAATGAGCCTATATCAGTTGGCCGATGTCGTCCGATTGATGGTCACTGCCGTTATAGTGATCACCCTTGCTTCATAGTTCTTCAAATAGTATTTTCAGTAAGTAACCAAAGCTCGCTTTTAAAAAGAAAAATTTTCTTCACAGTAATTTGGGCTTTTCCTTTTAATTACTTTATACTGCTTTTGAATGTTCTCTGACACAGTTCATAATAACTAGTACGAGCGTACAATATGGACCAGGAGCCACGTATGGTGTCATATAAGTCATCTCTAGTATTGAGACGTCATAGACTTTGTTTTTTCGACAAGCGTAGCGCCCAAGGCGAAGAAGAAGAAGATGAGCTGCGCTTGTGGCCCAGTTCATTATCCAAAAAGTAACAAATATTGTCTTTTTTTTACCAGGCACGGATACCCTGATGAATCTGCTGTTGAACGTAACCATTTTGTTGCATTTGATTTACACTGGGAGGCATGTGGTTATTTACTGTGTTATATGATGCAGAAGAATACGCGAATGGATTCACGTTATACGGTGCTGAATATGACTGTGGTATATTTTGTCCATGCATACACGGTTTTCCATCTCTCACGAGCACCGGAACAGCAACGCGTCTTGGTGGTTGCAAGGCAGATAACTCTAAGGATTTATCCTGACGTTGACGTTTACACTTGTAACGCCTATTTTGAAACCATATTTTAACCTGTGTTGGCGTCAATTTTAACATGTTAGCTAACTGTTCTCTTTCAGGCGCGGAAAGATACCTTTGTTGTTTGAATCTTCTTTCTAATTCGTAAACTTGCGCTTGAGAAAAAAGTACCCTTGGTTTCCGTTTTTGCCTTTGTTTAAGAAGCTGACATTCTCCTGATTCTGACGCTGAGATTGGTGAAATTTTTCCTTTTTCTCCTGCAAGTGACGTCAGAGAAGACGTTATGGCATTTCCCAATGACTGTGATGCACATACTTGTTTACCTGAAAAATAGCAAAAGAAAAATTAATGAGTACAGCGTTAAACTGTGCAAATATAACCGTAAAATATAACTGGAATCGAGATTGGTATTTTAAAAGACAATCAATTATTCGGGTCTAAACAACAACTCAACTGTACAATAGTATACTATCATATAGTTTTAGTATAGATGTTGGTGGCCAACAGGGTTCGATATTATAGCCATTATTGTTCCAATAAATTGCAGATGAACTTGTGAGCGATAGATATATTGTACTTAGATTTCAGCAGCGGATGTTCCTGCATAACTTTTGGGGATGCAGCCAACTTTTTGAAATATATACACTTAAAACTGTGTTGTTAGGGTGTTTTTAGAAACATAGCATGCACCAACTTATTCACGTTACTAATTGTAGCAGACATTGTTAGTAACGTGAACTTCCAAAATCAGATGTGTATTGGGTATACACTTGATACAAATCACTGCTTATAGATAAACGGTGCGAATTGGGTTTAGGAAACCGAGGTCGCTTTTTAGCAGTCATCCATGGGGAGAGAATAGACAATAAACCTTATTATTATATGGAGCAAATTATTTAGGAGTCTAATAATGCCGTGCTTATATTACTAATGTCAATAATCTGTTGACATATATCCGATCCGGATGTGGAACTTTGAACGGCAATCAGGTTTGACATCACAAATACATAAAACATTTTAATAACGTGTCTTATTTATAGTCCTGCTCTTAATATGATTACAGTATATGAGTAGTTAAATCTCCTTTTGATATGTGTTAATTATGATCTTTACAAAGACAAAATCTGGAATTTTACGTTTACTAATTCAACGAAAATATGGGTTCATGCTTTAGGCATATTAAGGCTAGAGTTACTTCAGTCGAGTAAAAGTAAACTTTTTGTTGTCCTGGACCCAGGTCGCTTAGGGACTATCTGTCTAATACCTTTAAAATCAAGATGATTCGGCCACCCACACCCACCATGAATATTAAGTGATCTATGATTGATTGTACTTTCCACATAGAATTATACAAATAACTAAGTGTCATATGACAAAAATGCCGAGAGAGAGGGAGAGAGAGAGAGAGAGAGAGAGATTTAATGTGCTTATTTCAACAATTAGGAGAAAACCGACGAGGCTAGGCATGTAGCCCTACCCCTACCCCTAATCACACACACGCATAAGATCGAACTCTTGGTATTTGCATCGATGAACTACTCAACAAATGTCACACCACACTTTGTTTAATTGAGCTAAAAGACTAAGAAAAAAGTTTCAAACTTGTTCATTTTATGATTCTTCTCTAATACAAACAGCATTGAAATATCCTAATTGACCCTGAAAGGCCACTTATAATATGTTAAAGTTATGATGTATGAATATTAATAGAACAATGATTGATTGAGTTGTAATAGTTGATAAAGTGGGCGGTGATGTTTACTGAGTTTTAACCTGATAATGCACTCTAATCATTTATCATCCTAATCATTCATTCAAATAAATCATATCAGGTTTCATATAATAGAAAATATATATTTTTTTTCAAATCAGCGTAATTTGGTCAGTTAAAAAAATCCGAATTTTCAAATTCAAATTATTTTTTGACTATAAAGAAAATGACACCTAATGGAAATTTATGTTTTATATGGATTACCTAATGAATAATCTGTAAAATTCATTCAAAATCTTCAGAAACGGTTATTTTAATTAATAAACTTTTTGGGGAGTTGGAATTTTTCACAGATTTCTCGGTTTTGCCGAAAATGAAATAAAATGGGGTTTAACGTCCTACTCCGACTGTGCAATGAGAGAAATTGTGCCCGTTCAGCGGCACTATGGCCTACTCTTATATCGAATTCCATCTGCCAGGGGAATTTACAAAAGTTGAATCATGTACAGTTATATAAACTAGATTTCATCATCGTTAGACAATCAGTTTTCATTGTAAATGTGCCATGTCGATGTAAAAGCCTCAGGTTTGTGTACTCATTATACTGAATTCTTCTTAAGTTATATAATCATTTATATAAACATGTTAATATAACAAGTACATAGAATAGAGTGCTTCACAGACAGGATTAAGAACGCTGCAAATTAACCAACATCTTACTTCGGCAGGTTCCTAATTAAAATTCGTCTTATTGTGGTCAGCGGCAATCATGTGTATATCTACCGTGTCATCTCAGCCACTACCGAATATTTTCGCATTGTTTGGGTTTAATAAGTAATGATTGTAGAATATTAATGAAACATCAGTATTTCATTTTAAAAGGTCGTCTTTTCAAATTTGATCAGCGGTGATATACCGGCATCTGTCTTATAAACCTTGATGAATACTACTGTCTCCGCCATTTACCATGATCAAATCTGACGATCTTTATTTTTCTAAAACGAATATTAACTTTCCAACCAAATTGTCTTTCAAAACCGGACAATTTGCATCTATTTTGACAGTTAAAACATTTGTTATATCAGCACTGATTTGGAAGATAGTCAACGTCGACTTGCAAGGGTTTCAATTAAAATTGCATTCTAAATATACCGTTAATTGATTAAAATTTTAATAACATCTAACCAACTGTGTTTTATTAATAATTTCTCAGAAGTAGCAGTCTGTTGAATATGAATGATCGGTTTTCAAACTATGCCAAGTCAATTTTTTTAAAAGGATATTATATGTTCTAGGTAGTCTTAAGTATATACTGCATCATGCACGACACTCGTCACTGCCAACCTATACATACATGGAAACAACTATGTATTTATCAAAGTAAGAAATTAACATCATACTATTAAATACTCATCTAGTCTATCGAGAGTTATTAATCTTTTACTTTTATCCCCAATCTCTTTATAGTCCTTTCTACGACATAAAACATCGTTTATACCTTAATTATAACATCAACTAGATGGCTATTTAAGATGATATTTGGCTCAAGGAACAAGACCGCATTATAAGTTTTCAAGAAAAATGTGCGTGCCAGCTGACGTTTTTAATCATATGTACATGTGGCGCTATAAACGAAGTTGACTCGCGTAAATTTAAAACACATTTTCATAACAAGTAAACATTAAATCTGACGAGATTTTTAGGAGAATGTGATTCGCGCTGTAGCAATTTTTAGCGAGGTGAACCCCCATTTCTTTTTGCGCTTTAATTAAATTTCCGGCATTTGAAAAGATGTAATAGATCAAATAAAATGGTTCTGATATAGCTAACGGTAATCAACGCTCGGTGTTGGACACGAAGCTCATATATAATATCTTTATTACCGTTCAAGCTTAATCAGTCTAACAAAATTTACATCATGGTAACATTGGCTAGCCCCTATCCAATATACCACAAATTATCATTAGGATCGTCAAAATATTACCCAACTGCAGCGATAATCATAATTCACATGCAAAACCCCACAGGAAAATAATTACGGTTTTCTAGACATAATTATTTTGTAATTTGAAACTTATTTCAATATTTCTGAAATACTAAATGAAATAATTTTGTGAGCGTGTATGTGGAAATGACTATTAAACTCAATAAAATCGTGATTAAATTTACATTACGTCTTTAATTTAATTTCCGAGAACTAGAAAAAAAGTATTGCAAAAGAAATTTAACAAGTTCTAAATATATTTTGGTTTAAATCGCCAAACTAACTTTTTTCCCTCTTTTATTCCCGAGCCGCATACATTTTGTAGTTTTTCAATTCTAACTTAATGATCAATTTACTTGTATTTAATTATAATCGACAAGTAGTTTATTATTTCTTATAAGAATCTAAAAAATTGTTTTTGCATAAAATATGATGTCAGTGATTTGCCATGACACCAGAAGCAATTTTAATTCATTCTCAGCTCTCGAAATTCAATCATGGACGCCACGGAGCCGTACAATTGTTGTTGTCTTCGTTTCTACAAAATGCGATGCTGCGGAATAAAAGGAAACGTGACTATGAAAAAATCTGTCTTTTGGGCTGTAGCAAACTGGTACAGCGATAATTGGTACAGATGCGATCAGTTAGATACATATTTATCGGAAAGAAACACAAGGGCCACTTTCCGTTACTCTGACTTGATTCACAAATGAAATATGGCCGCTTCTGATGTTGGTAAAATGGTCGCCTCGACGCGTGTCGCCTCTCTCCAGCAGTGATGGCAATGAGTTTAACAGTTTTATATACAAACTTTGCTTAATGATCAAGAGAGGTGAAGTCTCTAAAAATGTAAAAACGATTCCATACCGATCTGTTTTTTTACTGTAGATTTTGTTGATATCTAGAGCAATGTTAACAGACTTTGGTAATGCAAAAATTACTTTTCCTTTTACATAAATGCTATCTTGAACATTTAACAAAGATGTCACTTGACTTCAAGTATATTTTATTTTATTTACAAGAATGATACATATGTATATAATAAAGTATATCCATTATCTTCTCGACGTTATTATTCATAGAATATTTCTATTTCGAACCTGAAATCAATCAAACGAAATGGGTTATCCATAAAGGGTAAGAAATTTCTAAAAATAATTGACTTTTAACACAATTTGAACATTAACAACAGTGACCAAATTCAATTAATCTTCAAGACTATAATATTCCAACCTGTACATGGACGGAATGACAACAATTATGTGTATGAAGAGGTCACAAATCTGTAAGTTCTACAAAACCGCGTTTAATACTCATGCACAGGACGCTCGCTAAAATGGGGACTGTAAAACAAATGACGTATGAACTTGTATTCCACATAATTGTGTCATGTGTTATTCTCATCCAGTTACTAAATG
Source organism: Patella vulgata (assembly GCF_932274485.2). Classification (NCBI taxonomy): domain Eukaryota; kingdom Metazoa; phylum Mollusca; class Gastropoda; family Patellidae; genus Patella; species Patella vulgata. The sequence continues at coordinate 22,506,721 of NC_065881.2, forward strand.
GCGCTTAAACAATTTATGAAAACGGTGTTTATTAATAGTAAGTGCAGGAGGACCACACCACACGCAAACCAGAACCGACAAGATAAACCTACGGACAAAACAAACTACATAGACGTTGCAAGAAATGAACAACAAATTATATCAAATCAAGTGAATGTACAGTCCCCTCAAAATAAAAATAAAAATATTTACAAGAAAGACGGAACAGAAATAATGCGACCGATCTGAGGGGTTACAGAGCTGACGTTCCACAAAGCAGTGTCGAATGCTGAAAAATAACAATCGTACACAGCAGAACTGGACGCTAAAAAGGCACACAATGCTTATTACTGTACTCATACTACTAATGAGGATAGAAGCGACTATAATACAGAAACTGTTTAACCCCTAAACAAGGTATCTCTCATCTTTCATTGCTCTCCTGAATACCGTCTTTCAAGTTGTTGTGATTATCAAGACGATACCAAAGACTTGTCTGTCTAATATCAAACTAGATATAAGGCTCGTTTGAAACTGATCCCAAATGTATACAATTCTAAACAAAATCTTCCCTAATCTCGAAAAAGTCTTGTACTTGTATCAAGTCATCCATACTTTCTCTTTTGGCTTTTTTCTCTCTCTCCATACCTCGTATGTTTTGTTCTTATCTTTATAATTTCTCACTTATCGCCCAGTATTCTTGTCTAAATTCTGGATCTTGTTTTTGTAATTGATTCGCCTTTTGAGTCATCTATTCAATAGAACATTGCCACGGAGGGCTCGAGAGTTTAAAAAGTCTATCTCGTATTGTGAACTTCCGAGTTTAAAGAAAATAAATCTAAAGCAGGAATATTTATTTAACTTTATAAATGCTTTTGAAAATATTTATGAAATGCAGTATATTAATGATATGGTGTTGAATAATTTTGTTACACTTCGTTTAAATCGTTGTATATTCAAGTGCACTTTATTTCCTACGGGTGGAACAAGTCATTATTCAGGTGCCGTGTGTGCACATTAAATTCACATAATATAAATGTATTCCATTAAATACATATGTATTTCATTAATTGCAAAGATTTGAATACGTCGACCCAGCGAATAAAACGGAGTGGGGTTTAACAATATTTCGGTCATTTTTAAACTAAAGATAGTAATTTTCATTTCCATGCTTTGGGTAGGAAAGTGACCTTAAATGTACCAAATTTCGCGGATTATTTTATGTACACGCGGCCGTACCTCGGTATTTTGTCAGCATCCATGTCAGCTTCACAGTAAAAATCAGGATTAAAAATTCGTCTGTGTCCAAGACGAGTTTCAAATCCGGGTTACTGTAATTGAGAGGCCAATGTTCTATCGCTCGACAACTACGACCCCCCCCCACCCCTAGTCCAGTCAACACAAACTAATTCATTTCAGGACTATACAAGCGTCCTAAACCACGACGACACTTCCATCGATGACAAGCCGTATGATATACAGCTTACTCATCAGACCAGTCGGCTACCCAGCCCCCATGCATAAATAATGTAGTATTTACGGGTGTGTTGTGTGTGTTTGGGGGGGGGGGGGGTGATAGGAGCAGGGGATTGGATTCTGCTCTGGGTGGGAAGTTAATTATAAAGTCTATCCACAGTTAGACTGATAAAGATATAAATTTACCAAATAAAGTCTTTAAGTAACTTCATTCAAATGAAAATAGTTACACACAAATAGAATGTTTGTGTATATCTAATGTCCATTCACAGTTAATTCATTTGTTTATTTTATTTACTTACATATAATGCCTGTTAGCTGTCTATTGATTTATATTGGGTTTCCACAAGGTTCAATTTCGTATCTACCACTGTTTACTATAGTAACTAATACAAAGTTATTTTGTTATATCTAAGGACAAAATCACGTTCAAGATAGCTATACATAGCGGTTGTGTATTCATCTATTATACAAAACAGGGTATGCTTATTCTGTCCATTCCGTGTATCGGGATTAATTCTTGTACTATTCTCATTTCCCGTAAATATATTCGGATTGGACGATTCTCAGCAATTTATATTATTGATGTTCAACAAAAATGCGGAACTATTAAAATGCGTAGTGACTGGTGTATACCCAGCATTTATGTTATTGTAACTATATATTTGTGTTTCTACAACTATGTTTATTGTCTGCACAGTTTGTTATTGATGTATGCGCATAACTTTGTATTATACAGTAAAGTTTCTTCTTCCTTCTTCTATAGACACCTACTGGATTCCATAATGAATATAAAAGACTATGCCAATAAAGTCTTTTACAAACATTATCTTGTTAAATCTGGAGCCGGTTATATCCAATTGTACTCTTGATATATAACTGATTTGATCTAGTATTGACGGCAATGAAATATCCTAGTCTACCAACATTTCTACGTCAATTTAAATTTATCTGACCTTGTTATTTATTTACTTGTGAATAAACCTAAACGCGACCAACAGGACACGAATTAAATATTTATCAAGGAATACTGCATAGTAATAAATCAACAATTAATATTTCGTTTGTCGGGTGAAAGATTAACATGTACGGCTATACTATAAACCAGGAACAAGTCATTTTGTAATCACGACGCCATATAAAAATCGAAGTACGTTAATCGCTACGCAATTGCCCAAAGAACAAGCATACCAATTTTCGTGTCGATCGTACACTCGAATTGGTGATCACCAAGTGTATGGAAGCAGTTCTTGATTTTAGAATATTATAAAAGCAACCACTGTGATTTAAAAAAATTAGAATCTATCAATGATTCCGGTAGATTTTCGAAAAATATTGAATTGAATTAACTGATTGTCTAAACAAACCGACACTTGTGCAAATGCTTGTGGCTTGTACATAGTTATGCTGTGGCTTACAATATAACGGTGTGTTCGTCCTATGTTGTTTTCTTTATAATTAATTTTGTGTGCGACAGATACAGAACATAAATTTATTTCTTATGGGGATGGCCTTTGGTTTTTAATACATTTAATACATTTAATTTCATTGAAAAGTATATGTTATACATTAGTCAAAATGTACGGAGATCGCTTTGCCTTTTAAAATAATTCAAATATATCTAATATAACTGAATTGCAAATCTATTTGTAATTCTATATCTAATTTTATTATGTTATTATCTAATTATTATTACAAGGAAAAACGATGCAGAGATTCTTATACTTGCTTTCCAAAAATATTCAAAATAACGCGGTTAATCCTCTTAAACCTGATACCAGAAAATATTGTATTACCACTTTAAAGCCGATTGTTTATCAGATAATCAAATTTAGGCGGTAAATATGAAATGAAAATAATCCGTTTTCGTTAAATTTAAGCCAATTATGTCGCTACAACCCGGAAGAAGACGAGATCAAATTTCGGTACCTCTGATGTAGACTAGTAGTTAGATTACGTTAAACACACTTTTGTAATAATAGTGTATGATAGGCTATAAATTATGGTACTTTGTATAGCACGGAAATTATTAAATTACAGAAATCTATGTTTAAATTTCAAATGGCAATATGAACAGCCTGGTGAAACAAACATTCCTAGAGAACATATAGCATTGAATAATATAAAATAAGAAAAATGAACTAAAATATTAAAAAGACGCAGGATAACCACATAACAAAATATTGATAGAAAGAACGGTATAATTGAGACTCTGCAACATTGGGTCCGAAAAATGGAAAAGTTATATTCAAGGAAAAACATCTGAATTCCATATTAAAGCGCTTCATGGCAGTGTTCCTTATTTTCGAAACTATATTTATTATGATAATATACATTCAAGAAATTGTAGATATATTTCATGAAAAAAAAACCAAACATATGCATCGACTTGCGAGAGGGACAAGAGCCCGATATATCACAAGTCTTAAGAGTGATTCTATTTCAAGAAAATTATATTGACATGTATTCGTTTGAATTAATTGATAAGTTTATACATGGATTCAGAAATGGTATATAGGTTGTATTTTGTAACAGGAAATCATGGGTCTTTATAGTCGACCGTAGGGAATCCAGAACTGAAACCAGAAAGACATTACGATTGATGTGATTATTTTCATTGGAAAATATCATTCAAGGGGAAAATGGGAAAGCACGACCCAATCCTCGGCATTTTAATTCAGAAATACTTCCTTGCTTCAATTTCAAAGAATAAAAACACGTTTCAGAAAATATGCGGAACCACGTAAACATATTTATCAGTATACTGTTTCCCTCAATTAAGTTTCGTTGATTATTTTGTATTTTGTTTACAATTAGAAATAATAACTAAATGTGCTCAAACCGAAATGTCCCTTTCGTTATTTACTTTCTGAAAATATTTTTAACAATTGGGTGCTCAACCAAGTGGCTACTTCAATCCTAAAACGAATACTTTCTGAAAACTATCAGAAATACTCTCTGCGGTAACAAGACAGGGTGACTTCTATATAAAAATAATACTAAAGTCTTCCTATCACTAAATGCCTCACATATTATGTTTATGTTATATAATCATCAAAAACGGCTTAAAGGGAAACATCTCTCCCATCTGATCATAAAAAATAGATGTCCTTTAGAAACAAAAACCATTTCAATTTAAATTGTTCATCCACAATATAGACTGCAGGGAATCGTCCAATATAAATAACAGTCATGTAGTTGCAGTTTTCCAGACAAAAAATCTAAAAACTCCATATCGTGTTTTTAGAAACAAAACGTTCGTTTTAAGGACCATGTATTTCCACTTTCTTCACTTAAGACTTAATTCATGAGAGAATATTCCTAATGATAGCCAACCAATGTATCCTCTCTATATATAGACCCAGGTTATTTATACATTATTACAAGTGGATAAAAACATAAACTAAACAAAATACAAATAATAAGTAGCAGATAACACCATGTTCTCAGCAAATCTTAAGAAGCTATCCACTCCTTTTTCCTATTGAAACAAATGATATGAAAGTACTTGTGGATCTACAGTCGTAGTGGAACGAATCGAGTAGCTACAACATTAAGTAAAGTTGTTTTCAGGCTTTTCATTCAATCAAAGTGGATTTACAAGTGTCACGTTAAGATTCTCTCAAACGCTTATTCTTTAAAAACAATTAACTTACCCTCTTTCATAGAGTCATCATCTTCACTGGGAGGAGGTGAAGGGTCCATTACCCCAGATAATGTGTTTTCGAAGTCCTTGGGTACTGGATGTGGTCCTCCTACTCCCAGTCCCGGTAAAGGAGGGGTGTAGGAGAGATTGGTGTACGTTGGCTGTAAATGAGTAGGAGATCCAGCGTTTCCGTAAATACACGATGGATTATTGTTCATGGACATATTCATCTGATCACAGGGTCGATGATTCATGTCAAAGGGAAAATTTGCGGGCATCTGGAAATTCATTGTCTGATAATCAAGTCCACAATTGTTTTGAGCTTCGGTCCAACTTAGAATGTCTTTTACTGAGAAGGGTGTTGATGGCACTGGATTAGAATACATAGCTTTTTTCCTCTCATCCACTTAGTGTCGTGAAGAACTTTCCGTGAGTGAAACACTTTAAATCCCTCTAGACTAAAGAGTAGGCAACTTAGCACCGTAGAAAACATTCAACGCTTGTTCAATTAGACTTCAAATATCTTTCAATCAATCCCGTGATGTTGTCCGCCTCAACCAATCAGATTAGTTCTGGGAGCCTCCATCACACACATCGAGTTCTAAGAGCCCTATTGAATTTGTGTACATACACGATATACATACAGCCTCTAACTGTTCGTGTAGTTATAGTTGTCTGCGATATTACTATCGAAGGAAGCGGATGTTAAACTCCGCTCAGTGACTGTGGCTACAAAATATGAATATTCATTAGACAAACAAACTAATAGAATGTCTTCTTGACTTAGCTCTTCATATTGTCAGCATTAAATGTGTTTAGAAGACTTTCAACTGCTTGCTGAGAGATAATACTGTTAATTCACGCCTTAGAACAGAATCACAGAAACACACTTTAAACGTTCTTGAGTTTCACTATCTACTTTATTATATATTAAGTATATTTTAGATAATGGTACTTAGTTTTTATTACTCACACCTTTTTTATTTAGCGACAACAAAATAAATGTTTCGTCAACACTTTAATTTAATTTTAAAATGAAATCCGATACCAAAATGTTGAGAAGAATTTTTTACTTTTTCAAATTTATTACCATTGCCATAAATTCATAGTTTAAATAGATACAAGTCTATGGAATACAAAATCTACTGTTTATTACTGAGCGATGTTTCGGCTAGGCTTCCCAAGTCTTTATCAAGTAATGATACAACGCAATATGCTGCTCATCTCTGATTAGTCAGCATTAAGTAAGTTGTTGTTGTTTATATATATATATATATATATATATATATATATATATATATATATATAATACCCACCATTGCTTAATAAAGCACAGATTTGTGTCACATGTCTTTCTATTTTAATTACTAGGGAATCGTCTTTAAAAATAAAAAAGGTACCTGTTTTCCGTGGATTAGACAAAGTTCCACTTTTCACAAATAAATTACTAAAGCACTAGTTCAAACTATTCAATTCTTTTTAAAAATATTTTTGTCAATTGCCAAGACATATACATTTTATCAAAATTATGGATATAAATACAGGTAAAAGTAAGCAATTGTATGTTAAAGAGTCAAATATTGTGTACAATAATTATACACATTAAATAATATACATGTCCAGTATCACTGTTCTTTAAAAACAAACAGTAAAAACAAATAATATGATACATCAGATTAACTGCTCCTTCGTCTTCAGATTAACTGCTCCTTCGTCTTAAAAAGTTCAAACGACAATTTCCAAGAGCAGTGTTATTATTAGACGTTATAACTGAAAAACTTTTCTTTTGGAGAAATATTATTTACAACCATTTTCTCTCGGGTATCCGAATAAGGCTTCACAAAATTTAGTGGAAAGAATGCATTTTATTTTCCAAAAATGACAAATACAGGGAATACACGTGATCATTTTGGGGAATGAGGCTTTTACATTCATTGTACACTGATAAATTTCAATATGAATTGAGCAGGGAGGTAAAAACTATATCCGCCATCCTGATTTAAGACAAAAGATCTCAAATTTGTGGTCTTTGACCACGGTGATCCATTCTTTGTGGCAGGGTGATCCCTTTCTTATTAGTGGTGAGCCAGGGAGCACACATGTATTCGTGATTGTTTGTTAAAATATTTAACGAATAGACTAATATCCGCGGGCCACTTTTCTAGACGATAACGATTGCCTTGAAAACGGGAAACTCTCCTAATTTTGGCTTGTACATTGCAATGTCAATATCTTAATATATACACATTATCAATTTATCTGTGTCCCATAAACTATTCAAACTTCCATTTCCATTGTTTATCAACAATAAAAAATATTTTAGTAAATGCGTTTTTGAGAAGAATAAATTCCACTTTTGATTTCTCGAGATGCATCCTTCATCTTTTTTTTATTCTTTACTACACAAAAATTTAAATACTTGGGTCATTTTTACTTCACGTATTTTAAACTTTTAAAGTAGATTTATTCATTACGTCACAAAAACTCTCCCAGAAGCAATAAACGGTGAAAGCATGGTTTTGTTTACCATAAAAACGTTATATATCCCATAAACCTACAGCATTTCATGCCTTGGTTTCACTCCTTACTATAAATATAGGTGTCTTTTATAGAGAGAAATGGATTGCTCTATCATACACAGTTTAGATGAGAATTGTTTTTAAGAAAAGCCAGGAATTAATTGTTCCTTTAGGTAGAAAATTTTGGTATGCAAAGAAAGGCAAAATTTAAACATCAAGCGTCGTCATTGTTGAAATTTTGAAGTCGTTAGAGCGGTAGTGTTTAGATGATTTGCTATTAGCGGGGATTTCTGGGGTATAAATCAGTCTTCTACCCCGCGATGCTCCCGTTTTATCGTTTAGATTACAATAACTAACGACGATCTCTGCCCTTTACAAGTTTGTGTGTGGTATATTCACTATATTCCACTTTATTCTTTGATTCCCATTCCTGCCAATCTAATTAATGGGGAAAACTAAATATTGAGAACCGAAAGGTCGATTTGGAATTGTTGTTGCTAGTTTTTGGTTTGTAAAATTTAATTATAAGTTAGAACTAAGACGTGTCTCGGAATTTTCAACTGAATTTGTTATTAATTTGGTGCTTGTGATTTTAAAATTTCGGATGAAACTATATTCAGAAAAGAGAATTGTTCCAACATTTCATTAGCTAATAGCTTGGTTCATTTTGCTTGTCAGGATACTAGTGTCATCACTTTGTGCATATATTTTATTTTTATTTATTTTCTAGAATAAACGTCAAATATTAACTTCTAAGCCATACACTTATAGATGTCGGCTTACCAAATAGTACACTGGAACAAAAATTATCGATCCTTATGTCAGTTATGGTCTCTAGAGTTCACTTTACTTTCAACTGGTTTTACGTTGGCATCTTAATATAGTTGTCTGTCGACGTCTGAACGATAACTACGTGTATATCAACAATCATCGAGGCCAAGACGGTACCTAACCCAGTTTTCTTTCTTTTACTAAGAATGCCTTTCACCTTTTTGGGGAAGGGGTAGTGAGTTTTGGCGATTAACAAAATTCTTCTTTACACTGCGGGTGAAATTATGATTTAGTAGTACCGGCGGCTAGAAAAACCAAGGTCTCGTGTACACATTGTCAGGTCAAAATATACCTCATACCACACTGTATAGCATATGCTCGTAATCATTAGGCAGGTTGGTAGGACGTTAAACTCCATTCGATTTCTAAGCCTTACATTATTTATTTTTTTCTAAACAATATTTATTCACAGAAACTGGATTGGAGAACAGGCAGAATCCTATAGAACCCCTCTCCATACACTTTATCTGTATTGTGTTCATTCATGTACTCTGCAATGTAGATCATTTTTGCTAGATTATCTATAGATTAGTTGCCACCCTTTGTTATAAGTGTAATTTTAAAGTTTAATGATATTGTAATATTGTTGGATTCCTCTTCCTCAATTAAAATTCTCCGCCTAAATATTTCCTCTAATGACATTTTAAATTTAAGTGAATCGTTAAAAAGAATGATAAAATATTATTTGGCGGGATTATAATGTTTTTTAACACTCTTCCGAAGAATACAATTGGAATGCAAACTAATTCATAAAAAGTCAATTGGAAACTTTGCATTTGAATACATCAATACAATAAACGTTAGTATAGCTATGGGAACTCCTTTATCAATTTAAATGGCTATCTTTAGAAGGAAATATCACTGATTCCCAATTTCTAGTATAGAAGAAAAAGAAGAAGAAACTTTATTGCATAAAAAGCTTACAAGGTTATATGAATAAAAGAATAATATATAAACAAACACACTTACATACATATTAAGATATGGTTACAATAATAGAAAGAATTGGAAGGTCTACATAAAAGCTCCCGAGCATTTTAATATTTCTACATTTTTATTTAGTAAACATATTTTGAATTGTTGGTATAATTTGTCAATTATTGAATTGTTGGTATAAGTCAAGTATTGAATTGTTGCTATATTATTGAATTGTTGGTATATGTCAATAAAATTTCATATTGAATTGTTGGTATATGTCAGTTATTGAATTGTTGCTATATGTCAATTATTGAATTGTTGCTATATGTCAGTTTTTTATACACTTGAAATATTTTAAAATAAATTGAATAATTCCCGAATTGTCAACAAGAACTAATACTCATTTATGTTTATTGTACGGCAAATTCTACTTTATCCGTCAGACGACTCAGATAGTGCCTTCCTATACCAAAGACAAGTTGAGCTGGTTGGAATGTGGTCTCGAGAATTCAGACAAGATAAACTTGTTAATCTATACTACAAACAATGGCACGGTCCCTTCCTTTTAACCACTCTTTAATGTTAATAGATTACACGACTTATATCACTAATAGGACGACCTCACAGATAGAAAGGAACAGGAAGGGGGATATGTCCACATTGATGGCCAAATATGATAAAAGCCCAATATCCTAATATTACATTAACATTAATAAAAGCACACTGGGATTCTACTTATCTAGACAGGATCTGGTCAGTTTGGTATAGGGGTCACAGCCGGATTTAAATCTAAACTTCTCATCTGTTGTGGACTGATTAGATGGCCAGCACTGCTCCACGTCTGTTGCCTAGAACAGTCCCATTCTGCTATTTTAGAAGACTCTATTTTTTGCATCGACAATTGAAATTTAAATATATAGATCGCTTATGCCACGTGATTTACTTGCGTTATTGATATTTTATTGTATAATTTCATCACTTATGAGTTGAAGGGTTGTTTTGTACATGTACTTTTTCGTGCTTTATTTTAACTTATTTTTTTATTGTCAATGTTATTGTAAAGCACCATAGCGCCACAGCGTCTTCAGCAGACTTACTAAAAGTTCATCGCTATAGCAAATGATTGTTAGAATTGTTACAGTTTATATCAAGAAAAGTGTTAATTCCTAATTTTTAAAGAAAAAAAATCAATGTTTCCCTTGCTTTTTCACATTCAACCGTGGCCGATACAATCTGAATCTTTCTAGTTTTTATATTTAACCGTGAAAAATAAAAAGTACAACTTGTTGATAAAAATCATTTTAATTTTTGTTTCTGCTTTAAAGGAGACTTGGAATTGCTGTTTGCTTTATTGAGTGGATAGAATGGTTCCTCATGGACGTGGGTTTTCTCTATAGGTTCCGTTGTTCCTTATAAAACGAAAGACCACAACCCCGTGCTAATTTTCCTCCCCCCTTTAAATCATAAAAATAGTTAATGCTCCGCTTTCCCCCAAAATGCGAAAGACCAATCCTTTTTTCAGTAAATGATAATTAGACAAAAATGAAGTTAGAACTAATATCAAAGTGTTATAGAAAATATCATTAAAGGAACACTCCACATAAAACGAGACCAAAAGGCATCAAAGAATAACTCAATCAACATCAAATAAACTAGTTTATTATTTCATTATTTTATAATTAACATAAATTATATTTAGACAGATATTAGTTAGAACGTGTTTACTTATGAAATATTGTAATCAAGCAATATTTAGGAATTCCATGTATTTCAACATTTATCAATTTTAAAATCCGGTTCCCACTTGTCAGAGTATGGTGGCTGCTGGGTGGACAAGGAATGTATGTTTGGATGGAACAGAAAACCAAGAATCACGTACGCGAACATGAATGTGTAATTAAATACAAGTTCAGAGTGGAGTTGTCTAAAACACTGCTATCCGAGTTAATTCCATTATTGTGACTAAGCCTCGTCAGAATCTAAATTTGCATGGTCAACACAATCGACAAATAAATTCCTAATCACAATCTCCAATATCATGATTGGAAAGAATCTGTATCCGTTTTGATTTCATCTCATGCCGATGAATCAAAGGACACCTAAAGGCGAATATGAATCGTGATCTACGATTGTGACAGGAAGCCAACACACTCGAGGGTCTGTTCCTTTTAGTGGTTCACTAACCAGGACCAGAAGATCCCGATTTTGATCCCGGTATTGGCCGAGAAAAAAACATGGTTTTCCCTTGTCAGTGGAGCAGAATGGGGAGAGGCTTGGCAAGTGGAAGAAGCGTCTGGTAGTTTGGATGGGACAACAAGCCGAGGTCAACCTGTTTACTCGTTGGCGTGCATGTAAAAGAACCCTTGACAGTTGGAATTTGCTGACGAGTGGGTAGAAACGCCACTCTCCGGGCAAAGATTTCCTCAGAGCAACACTCAAAGTTGAATGCGAAATGAAATGGGGTTTAACGTCCTACTGTTCTGCTCCTAACCTGGGCTAATGAAGACGGGCATACGCCATACAGTGTGCTATGAGGGAAATTTTGCCCTGGCAGCGGCACTATCGCCTACTCATATCGAATTCCAGCTGCCAAGGGATCTTTCACGTGCATTCTAATGTATACACGGGACCGCGGTTTTTCGTATCATCCGAAGGACTAGACAGCTGTCCTTGTCAGGCCCTCCGTTCTGCACCATTGACAAGGGGAAACCACGTCGGAAAATCAGGATGAACTTTCTCGGCCAATGCAGGGATCGAACACCCGACCTCCAGGCTAGCGAGCAAGCGTCTTAACCACCGGCTGGGACGCTGGCTCGCTAGCCTGGAGGTCGGGTGTTCGATCCCTGCCATTAGTGCCAAGTTGAATGCCCGATCCCATTTTATTTCATTTCAGTTATTCCTTTTTTTTTGTTGTTTGTTTATTGTTTATTAATTATTTTTTTTTTTCTGAACGTTTACTTCTTCAAATCGAAGTCGGAACCACAAAAAGATAAAAACAAAAGGTCTTCATTGCAATTTTACCAACATTTATCATGTTCATTTGTTTCCGTTCAAATCAACTTGAAAACGTGACCTGTATGTGTTACGAAACGTCGTTATTAAATAAAAGAGAGGTAGTTATATCCATATTTACCTTGTGTTGTGTTTTGTTATGAACAGAATAAATTGTACAGAACTATGATAAACAGAAGAATTCTTGACATTTTACGAAGCAAATTTGATTACTTGTAATGAATAATAATTTGATCCTCAACCCCCGCTCCTTACGCCACGCCTACCAATTCAGATTGTAGATTTTTATAAACTATTAAAAAAACGCTAAACGTCTGCCTTTGTTTCTTGACAATTTCAATTCATTTCTATTTTAAGACCACGCTCCTCGATTAAATTACAGATTATATCACTGTATGGAATAACGATTTTAACGCCAAACATTGCCTCTTAAAAATTACAATTCATTTAAATCATTATTTTAACGTACTGTTAACTGATAACGAAGAAAACCAAACGCAACATTTGTTTAAATTGAAAAATGCAGAGAGGAGCGGAAAACAATTAAGTCATTGAAAACATTTCTAAAGATAATTTGAGGTCGTTTAACGAGAACGTGGTTAGCAGTAATAGTTTTAAGAGAAGAAAGTTTTGTTTTATGTTGATGAATGGCTCTACTGATGAACTTTTAATTTGAAAATTGATTAAGGCTGGAGGTAGCAATCTCAATTCCCGTAAACACAAGATTCTAGGTACAAAGTGCTTTCAGTAACCGTTTCGTTCCAGACACTTCTTTACTTATAAAAACTGTCTGATGTAAATAACGTTCAAATCTGTATCTAATTATCGGAGGTGACTTTACGTATAATTTATTGCTCACAATCTTTTAAAAGTGGCAAAGCAAAGAGTAGGTTGGCCAATAAAGCTTGAATATGCTTTTGAAATAACTATTCCTCTAATAACTTTTAAACTGCAATTTCTGTGTGCTATTGTAGGATAAAATATTATGTCGTTTGGGGGTTTTTTTCTAATCAAATTCAAATTTTCCTTAAATATGTCTAATCTTAGAAAATTCACTTTTAGTTCAAGTGTGAGGGTGAAAGGGAAAGAGGGGGGGGGGGATTGGTTTAACACCCACTTAACATAAACTGAGTAATTTCGGGACTAAAATATGGTATATCTTTATTTCAAAAATTCGTTTGCGCGTAGGGATCTTTAGCAGTGATAGGAAACCGGTTAACCCGACTCCTTGTCACGTACAAGCCTGGGTCGAAACCACGAAGCCTGAATCAACGACAGACCTTACCATCTAAAGCATATGTGTTAGACCACTCGGCCACCTCTTGTTTATGTGAAAAGTCAATTTTGTGTTTTGTTTGGTCTTTGCACGTGCTGATACAACTCACTGTTCATTTATTAAGGAGCTCCACGTTTCTATTTATTTATAAAGAGCCGTCCTTATTCAAATTTTAAATTCTCTTATACGATTTTTTTTTCTCGATGTTTTTCGTCATTAAAGAACACAAACTTGCGTTTAAAACTTTTAAATCTAAGAGGATTCATAATATTTTTGTATAAAAAACGATCACAAGGTACCTTTTCTCACGATATTCCAGCTTATCCATTAAAAAACGAATAATGTCCGTTAAAATTAGATTTAAAATATAATAAATATATTCTGGCGTAAATGAGAAAATTAGAAGTTACAGCTGAAATAAATGGTTACGACTTCTAAGCATTCCGTCTTTTATATTTTATTGGTTCTCTAATGGAGATTTCTTGTTCTTGTTTCAACTAAATTAACTCCCAAAATTGAGACATATTCACTGGGCAATATTACAGCCTCAGACTTTCCTATATATATAACATATTTATTTAATTGGGAAAATTGTACTTAATGAACCTGTCTTTTTAAAAAATATCTCTTGAAATTCTTCTGGTGAAATATAAATAAAAGTCCAATATGTGTCGATTTTAACAGAAATAAAGTATCTGCATCGTTGGTGGTATTAGTTAGGGTACTTGCTGTAGGGTTGAATCGTGGGTTTATGTCAAAACATCGTATTTGCCTATTTTATTGAATAATATACAAATGATAAATGTAAATTTAGACATCTAGAGTGACGATTTACCAATTTAAAATAATTATGAAAAAAATATATTTTGGGTTAATAATAAATATCAAAATATCTTTTTACTTTTTACTGTCAAAAGGGTTTTTTCAATTTTTTTTTTAAAAAAATAGGACAAATTTACAACAATCATAAATTAATTCAATTCTTTTTTCGCCTTACCAAATTGTTAATATAATTCTAAAGCACACAAAAAAATTGAAAAAGAAACCAACAAAAACAAACAATGGAAATTTATTAAGAAAAGTGAAAATCAAAATATAATAAAACATATAAACAAAAAACAAAACAAAAAAAAAAACGATAAAAAGATAGAGAAAAGAAAGTCAGAGAAAACGGAGGAGTTAACAACACGTGCTTATTAAATATAAAAGAAGCCGGGGGATAAATATGTGTAAATCAATACTCTTCTCGCTAACTCTTATTATCCAGATGTTTCTTCCTATACTATCTGTCATTTTTAAGAGGCTATAAGATACACAAACAAACTAATCCCCACCCCCAGGGAAGTGTAACATTTTAGCTTCGAGGCTTCGCACCTGGCATAACCTTCTTGTCACATCAAATTCTCGTTTTGTTGAGAATAGAAACAACACATGTACAGAGAATTCACATAAAAATACAGTGTATGAGCAATCAAAACTGCTCTTCAGCCAAATATTTTATTTTGGACGATTATTATATCAAGCAAAATATTTTGTTAAAATGTCATCCATTTTAAAAGACTTCAGTGAAAATGATTCTCGAAATGAAATGTTTTCAATTTATAATACATCATGATTACAAATGATTAACGGTATAGTTGGATGAAAGGCGGGTTTATTTTTGAATTCCTATGCATATTGTGGGCAAAGTATCCTACTACTAACACCATGTACATCTAGCATCTTACTACCAACACCCTGTACATCTAGTATCTTACTACTAACACCATGTACACCTAGCATCTTACTACTAACACCATGTACATCTAGCATCTTACTACCAACACCATGTACACCTAGCATCTTACAACCAACACCATGTACACCTAGCATCTTACAACCAACACCGTGTACATCTAGTATCATACTACTAACACCATGTACATCTTGTATCCCACTACTAACACCGTATACACCTAGCATCTTACTACCAACACCGTATACACCTAGCATCTTACTACTAACACCGTCTAGTATCTTACTACTAACGCCATGTACATCTAGTATCATACTACTAACATCATGTGCATCTAGTATCTCACTACTAACACCATGTACAACTAGCATCTTACTACCAACACCGTATACACCTAGCATCTTACTACTAACACCATGTACATCTAGCATATTACTACCAACACCGTATACACCTAGCATCTTACTACTAACACCGTCTAGTATCTTATTACTAACACCATGTACATCTAGTATCATACTACTAACGCCATGGACATCTAGTATCTTACTACGGTACCAACACCGTGTACATCTAGTATCATACTACTAACACCATGTATATCTAGTATCTTACTACTAACACCATGTACATCTAGTATCTTAATAATAATACCATGCGCATCTAGTATCTTACTACTAACGCCATGTACATCTAGTATGCTACTACTAACACTATGTACATCTAGCAGCTTAATACTAACACCGTATGCATCTAGTATCTTACTACTAACGCCATGTACAACTAGCATCTTAATACTAACACTGTGTACATCTAGTAATTTACTACGGTACCACTATCTTTCTACTAAAACCATGTACATGTCCAAAACATAACACCAACCCCCACAACAAAAATAAGATTTGTGTGTGTTTACTGTACATTGTCTAAAGGTAAACATTTGCATCTAACATTTTTGACATTGTTCATTTCAACATTCAGATTGATGAAATCATGTTTCATCATAAGTGTTAAAGAGTTTTGCACTGAATATTTTGAGGTAATATTATTTATAGATTTTAAAGTGAAGAGGGAAAATAGCTACCTAAGTGTCATGTAATATGTAATATTTTTTTGTACTGGATCTGATAATTGCGGAGACGAACGCTAATCAGATTAAGATTGATATTAAAATACATGTACTTAATTCATATTTCATACAAAAAAAAATATTCTTCAAGCATTCCCTCATTACATTAAAATTAGAATTAAGTTAGTTAATTCATATTTCTAAAAAAAAGTCAATCTAGACGCAGTTTATAATTTAATATGAACATGTATCTGTTCCTGTGATCTAATATAAGCGGTATAACACTCAAAAACCACTTGAAATCGCTGTAAATTCTTATTTATCATCAAATAAAAAATAATTTCCTCTTGGTTTGTCTTTTGAAATTATAGATATTTTGATTATACGTTTCGCAACACGAATATTTAATCAATGTGATTTTTTTTACTTGGAATATTCCTTCATGAAATTGTATTGAAAATCGTGAGAAATCAGGAGTTATATACCTTAGGGTCATTTCTTTAGAACCGAAGGTAGAAAAGCTCTTGAAAATGTTTTGAAGATGTACCTGTGAGATAGGCGTTAACGTTGTTTTAGAGAGATGTGAGACGATGCCTACTTGAATCTGATGATCATGATTTCATCAACTCGTGGGAATCATTTACACATTTAAATTGATATGAAATATACATCTGCCAGAAATTTTTAAAGTATTATGCATGATTATTATGCAACATTAGTCACATTAAAGCTCCAACCATATCACTCGATTTTGTGATATGTGTGAATGCTTGCTGCGTCTTTAATAAGGTCTCTTAAAATAGAAATAAAAGGAAGACATTGTAGAGTCTAATTTAAGAACACGTACATTAGAACGGGTTTGGTTAACTCTTTGAACCTGTAGAATTGTCCTCATTAAAATGGTTAGCTAATCGGCATGCCAATAATGTCTCTTCATGTCTTCATTGTTTCTATAAAATTGCACTAAGGGTTAATCGTGATACTATGTAAAATTTCAAATCAAAAGGATCAACTATAGTACATTTAGTATATCTCTAGTAGTTTTAAATGACCGGGCACCTGTAAGACTAATATCCACCATGTATTAAATACAGCATATAGACATCTGTTTATTGTAATCTGTTTATAACTAGGATACCCGAATCTCAGGGTACACTTGAATAAAACTGTTTGACGTGTCAGAAACAAAATATTAAGATATCATTAAAACTATCACTGTAATGATGGGAGTAGTGCACTAGACAGGGTATGCTTACTCTTCCTATAACACATCATACCACTTTTGGTTGATTCTAGAAGTTCACAAAGCTAAAGAAATATATTACCAAAACAGATCTAAATATTCTAGGCCGGTGGGTTTTTTTAAAATTATTATAGATACATCATTTGCCTTATTATCTGTAATCAAGGAGGAAGATTGTAGATACGCATTTATTCTATTCTTTTATAAACCGGACAGAGATTGTGTATATTATAGCGCACTTCCTGAATTTGTTTATTCTAATAACAAATTTTAAAATCATTTAATAGATATTAATATAATACTTGAAAAGGATCTACTTCTGAAGATTGTGAAGAAAGGGGGTATAGCATAGCTTCTGGGAGTATACTTACACATCTAAGCAATGGCTGTCTCTCTGTACGATTACGTACAATCGTTGGTCCAGACTATCCAGTGGTCAGATTAATAAATAAACTACTGATTAGCCACTGGCAATAATAAATGTGAGATGGATTATTATTGGTTAAAGACCAATTCTCCTTAGGCATTGTTTCATTACATGGTACCATCTGACCTATCAGATTACAGTAGCTTATAACTGTTGTCAAATACTTAGCAAGAAATTCAGATACGTTTGAAAGTTGGGAGGTCTCTTAAAAGAACAATTAAACACACATCATCGGAAGGAAAATATTTAAATTAATATGATTCCGTAGAAATCATACGCCGTCATATTGCTGCGGGGTGTGATAGCGAGGCCGATAAGGGTCACGTGCTCCACCCTTCCCGACTTGCCTCACGGTAAAAGTCACGTAGCCCAGAGGTAAACGGGAAATATGGACGTCCTCGCTTCCTGTATTTCTCAGTTTTCTACGCCAAGCAAGACAGTATGTCTGATTGGAGACCAAGTCAAGTGCCGTAACGTGCTGGTCTCTATCCCAGTACAAATAATACTACATATAGTTTATTGCTCGTTACATCAGAAGCCTTGTGAGAAACTACAAATCGGAAGTCTAATTAGTTTTGACCTCTGCCTCCATTTTGATATATTAGATTTAATTTGGTGGTTTTGGGTGTCAACTGTTTTTTTTAAATTAACGATATAGGTCTGCTATCATAGTTTATCTATAGTTGATCTTTAGGGTCAAGCTTAGTACAAACTATTTTGTCATAGGTTCTCTTACGTCATTGATACTGTTAATGGGTGGAAATAAACCAAAACGAAACGGTTGTTTAAAAACCTTGAAATTAATGAAATTAAGAAATAAATAATAGAATACATTGAATATGTATAACTATAATGTAAATAATAGAATATGTAAATCGAATAAATAGAAAAATTTGTCCAGTGTGTTCGCCTAATTCCTTAAGGGACCGTTTACGTAGGTCTATTCTTTTATTACGCAAAAAAATCACCAAATCGAATTTAATCCAAACAATAGTTAATAAACTAATATTATAGATTCCAGTCATCTTTTGGATGACGTCATGTTAGGCGCATGTTGTTAAGGCAAGTTTTCTTTATTAGGCTCGTATTTTTTAAGGCAAGTGTTCTCAGCATGCTATCTGAACTTATATATCCAATTCCATCTTCCCCCAAAATATCCAGTATATGTCCAAAGACAGAAAACTACGAAAACAAACTCACTGGTTATATTAAATGATTATGATAAAACTATGATAACAAACTCGCTAGTTATATTAAAGATACATTATGTAAGATTTAGATAAAGGGCTGACCGACTTTGCTATAATAGTTTAAAAATAGATAATGCCAAATGAATATATTGAAAATTTCATTCAAATTACTTTATTCTGAGCCAAGATATCACTGTTTGTACTTTCGGCAAGTTGTGTGTATTGATTGTATATTATCGTAACCACGGTACTGGTACATTCGAGGCTTTGTCTCGCTTTCCCATTTTTAAGGTCAATCATTAAATGGCCGCACCGTTCTAATCTAGTTAAAATTTCGAGTATCCGATGGCATCTAGAGTTAATTGTGGTCTTGCCATGTTAATAAATGTCTAATTAATAATTTATATAACATTTAAAGAAAGATCTGCAATATGATAAAACTATGATAACAGACTCAACTAGTTGTATTAAATATGATAACAGACTCACTAGTTATATTAAATACGATAAAACTATGATAACAGACTCACTAGTTGTATCAAATATGATAAAGCATATGATAACCCACTCACTAGTTGTATCAAATATGATAAAGCATATGATAACCAACTCACTAGTTGTATCAAATATGATCAAAATATGATAACCCACTCACTAGTTGTATCAAATATGATAACCCACTCACTCGTTGTATCAAATATGATAAAAAAAATATGATAACCCACTCACTATATGTTGTATTAAATATGATAAAACTAACAGACGCACTAGTTGTATCAAATATGATGAAACTATGATAACAGCCGCGCTATGTATTCATAAAACTAAGACAACATACTAAATATGATAAAACTATGATAACAGACTCACTGGGTATTCTCAAAATTATGATAACAGACTCACTGGTTATTAATAAAACGGGGATCAGGGGGGCTAAGTGGGTAAGGCTCTGGCTCGCTAGCCTGGAGGTCGGGTGTTCGATCCCTGCATTGGCCGAGAAAGTTCATCCAGATTTTCCGGCGTGGTTTCCCCTTGTCAGTGATGCAGGACAGCTGTCTAGTCATTCGGATGAGACGAAAAACCGAGGTCCCGTGTACACATTGGCGTGCACGTAAAAGATCCCTTGACAGTTGGAATTCGATATAAGAGTAGGCCGTAGTGCCGCTGTCCGGGCAAAATTTCCCTCATAGCACACTGTATGGCGTATACCCGTCTTCATTAGCCCAGTTCGGAGCAAAACAGTAGGACATTAAACCCCATTTCATTTCATTTCATTTTTGTATTAATAAAACTATCACAACATTAACTATGACAAAACTATGCTAACAGACTTACTGGGTATTCATAAATCTGTGACAATAGCCTCACAGGTGGTTTCAGCGTGACATAGGTGCAGAGAGGAGGGCCTGACAAGGAACATTGTCTTGTCGTTCGGATGGTACGAAAACCCGAGCTGCCGTGTGCACATTGGCGTGCACGTAAAAGAAGAGTCAAAGGCTTATCCTCTCGTGGTACAAGAAATGTGCGATACCCCCACCTTCCAACAATTCCTGGTTCGGCGTTTGAGAATGGTTGTAGTTTTTTTAACATTGTAAGAGACGGGGTATGCTGATTAGGACGTTGACATATGTAACAACTTGTGTTATACAAGCTATTTGGATTCTGTACATGTATCATTCCGAAAAAATGTTGTTTCTTCCTGAACGAAGAGAGCGAAATAAAGTACTACCTTCCTTTACGACGTTCATATCCGATAAAACCATTAACAGCCCTGTACATGATATACTTTCTCAAATCCGGGCAAGAAGTTTGAGACTATAATATTTGGTTCGTAAATATGTCTTTGATCTAGTAACAAAGTTTCTCCAATAATTGTACATTGTGGTGAAAGCTGTTTATAGAACTGAATATCTTTATTTATATCTTAAATTCAATCTAGAAATGTGAAATGCATTTGGGAAGCTTACATCATCAACATTTTACATATAACAAATGGCCTTGTACATATAGTATTACTATCAAAATTTTACATGATAAAAAATATATATGTACTATTTAGAAAGTTCTAAAATTATTATTTAATTAAGTGTATTTTCATTCGTCAACAAAATATATATATATATATATACTCTTTTACTATAAAGACTTGTTATTACAATGTAATTAAGAAATTAAGCAAATTCGTAAACAAAATATATACTCTTTTTTTTAGATAATTACAATGTAATTAAATGTATGCAACAAAATATATACACTTGGGAAAACCTATAATTAAAACGTAAGTTAGTAAATATATACTCCGTGCTCAAAAAATGTTTATGGTGATGAAGTGTTTTTTATATCTTTGCTTTTGTTAATAGAAAACAATGTTTTCAGATATAGCCGTTCACATGTTACACTAAAGGTATCATTATTTCTAAAAATCAAAAACGGTCCTTTAAAACAATCCAACTATTTGTTTGACATGCAACAATAGGTGTTACTGAAAAGTACGATTCAAAATCTCGCCAATTTGTACAGACTTAACGGACCTAAACCCCTAATTCAATATTTTCCACATTATACGAAATTAAAAGTTCACGTATTTAACAGAACATAATTGATTAGAAATTGCAATATTGTTTTTAAAAATTAAATTTAAATCACTTTACATACATTCTTATTACATTAATACGTGCTTTTAGACCTATTTTCGTCTATTTTAAGGTTTCAAAGAATAAGGTCAACAAGATACGTCCTTTTACATGCATCTGGCCATTTAACACATCATTACTTTCATTCTTTCCAATTTGATACATTTATCTTCAGCCGTCTTGATAACAAGATAAACGATAGCGCACGTTGACCAGTTCCTGATAAGAGCGAAGACTCCAACCAACTAGCACCAGTGTCTAACTAACTCCTGATACAGGCAACGTTTGTTCAATAACCGCTCCCCTGCTGGGGTATTACCCTATTTGATGCCCTTATAGACATTTCTTATTGACAAGAACATTTGTACAATAATAAGCTCCTTGTGAAGTAATGGTTTTTAATCATATGTTTATGTAGGGGCCAGTCAGTGAGCTGGAATTAATCATTTCAGGCAGCCAGGCGATGTGATACTAGAGATTTAGAAGGATTCCTTAAAAGAATATTAGAATTGCTATAAGAAAATGCGCCACTCAACAGAGTTTCTGGGTGTGAAAACTTTTGCGCCGGTCAAATTCATGTACGCAATAATAAGATTAAAGTAGCTAAGTCTCTAACTCAATATCGCCCAAAGTCTTCGGAATTGAAAACGTGTATTATTTGTCAATTTAAAATAACAGTGATGTTGTGATCTTACCGGGAAAAGATGGGCTTCTGATATCCAATATTTAAGACAAAATAAACATTTTACCATTGGTACACGAATCGTGTACCATAATGCGTTTCAGCGCCATTTGTAACAAGGGACTCGAAGAACGAGGCTAGGCATATTCCATGTCGGTGTACTATCGGTGTAGACTGGAATAACCAGACGCTAGAGATTTCCATTCGATTGAGACTTCTGGAGTATTTCGCCGAACAAAACTTATTAGAAATTACAATAAAAAAAGAAACGATTGAATATAAATCAGTTTATATACATATCGTCGGTGAAGTGTCAAAAGGGTGTATCTCGGAAAATTAGTCAAATACACTTTTTTTGCATTTTTAAAATCTCCCAATTAATATGCACATTTCTTTCTAAGCTGTGTGTCTCTACGCCAATTAGAACTGTTCTAGGTATCATGTGTCCAAATGTTGTATCTTGATTTGTGGAAATTTTGAAATGCAAAAGGTTCTATTTATTAATCTTTAGAAATTCTTAGATACACCCTTTTGAAACTTCACCGACGATATGCGTTACGACCCATTTGTGTCAATTTCTAGGTCCAGAATATTAGCGATTTAGTTCCTTTAAATGTAGAGATTTTTTACAAACCTTGTCAAATCAAATGTTTGATTTTCTCAAAATACATCAGGAACTTTTAAACATTTGATAGCAAAATGAACACTCGGGCGTTACCATGTATTATATTTGGCATTGATGTTCTGGATGAGTATTCCAGATGTAAATCGTGTTGAAATATACTGCAATATTTCAACTCGCTGAAATAAAATATTTCAATATCTTGTAATATATGAAATATGTGTAATATCTAGTTTAGTCAAAACAATATTTAAAAGCCATTTGAAATAACAACTAGACTTTGTTTTATTTTTTACTGTAAATGAAGGGACAGGGTATTACTCGTGTCATTTAACGAGTCGTTAAAGTCGTTGATTTGATTGTTTTTTAATTCCTTGCAAATTTCTATGTTTTGAAAGTTGAATCTCTAAATTGGTTCAATTCCGTTCAGTATTTAAAAAGATAGGATGAATTGAAAAGTTCATAACATAATATAATAACCTGTCGATGTGGTTTCAAATGGATTAAAAAAGAGGTTCATCAAAAGATTTTAGCAAAAGCTATTCATCGTATGTGTAAATAATGTGGATTATTTTTGGACCGATATTCCCTTTCACAATAGTATATAGTTCTCAAGGCATTAACATCCCTCAACTGACGATTATAGACTTCAATCAAAATACAATCAATTTGATTACATTTATATTTTGTACAAAAATACACGATCGTGATCGACGACTTTAAACGATAACTGGTCTCACTGATCGAGGGGAGGTAACCATATTCTAAAATTCAATTTTCGGGGAAGCTGAATCCATTTTCATACACATTTTGGTTATTAGCTATACCAAAATTAACTGGTTCCTCTTGGCCAAAATATATGGAAATTCCATTGGAAATTTGGCGATTAAGAGTAGTCGAGTCTGTCTCAGATCTAATACGATGGCATTCATCAAGCGTCAACTAAATTGTATTTAGGCTCTCTGGCCGACCACTACCCACTTCGGAAGCAGCGTGTAGGCATGACGAAAGGGGCCACTCTCAGTTCACTGTGGAAGCAGCGTCGTGGGCATTGCCGATTTCGATCACCAACCCTGAAAATTGGGGTAAGACGGCCAAACCTACAGAAGCACACAGCGAATTTATTTCACAAAATCATTCAAATGATGAGACACAGATTGATCTTGATTTGCAGTGAACCATTTGATAAAGAACTGCCCACCGTCATTCATAAAATGACGGAAAGATAACGGGTATTGGAGGCCGACAATAATGAGCCGATTAAGATCCCTAGCCTAAGTTCAATAATGAGCGGAGATACCAATTTCAATGACAGAGAATTTAGGACAGAATAAAAGTTGATGTAAAGTCATGACTAAGTTCGACAATGAGCCAAGGGCGTGGAAGGTTTTCCGAATGGGGATAGGCAGACCAAAGCATAGGGCACTTTAGCAGTGGGGTGGGGGAGGGTAGGAACTGGAAAATTTAAGATCTGTGGTAAATGGTAGAACCGATTTGACGTCTATGTGGGCCATGACATACCATAAATTTACACTTGGTTACACATGCATTATGTAAGAGCTAAATATGCCTATTGCAGGTCTATCTTTCTTTACCACAATGCACATATCTTGTTAAAACTATAAACAGTGATAATTTGGCCCAGAATAGAGTAATTTGAATGAAATTTTCAATATTTTCATTGTGCATGATCTATTTTTGAGCTATTATAGCAAGAATGGTTAGCTCTTTATCTAAATTGCATAATGTATCTTTAAGGGATTATGATTAAGTCATAAAGGTATGAATATGAACATAGTTAGCTAAAATCAAGAACGACCAGTAGGTAAAGAAAAACAAGCATCAAAAGGGAATGGTATTCCTTACAAAGGGTACCTGCCAAGTTTTATTCGATTCTGTTCCCTAATGAGGGGAGGGTAGGGGGTAGAATTGAAAGTAGTCTGACAACCCCAAGAACGAGAAGATGATCGAGATACACTTTAAGCCAGGCCAAGTAAGTTACTGGTGACGGTTAACCTTGACTACGCTAACCGGCAAAAACGTTCCCATCGCCCGTATTGTAATTTTCTTAAGTTCATTTAGATAAATAAAAAAACTAAGACAAATTAATTGATTCTGAACATTATGGAAATATTAATCCCGCTGTGAAATCTATTCTGGAAGCCATCCGTGTAAATCACGGTCTGATTGAGCTTGTATGAAGCCCTTACATCATCAATGAAAAACGGACATATTCAAAAATGTTTCATCCCACCATGCACGCGGAAGATTTTATCCAGAAGGTAGCAGATATTATTTCGCATTAAGATTTGAGGCAGGTTAATTCTTAGATGATGAGGTCTACTACAGTCTACAAGCCACCAAAGAATCTGGGTGGATTGGGTGACCCAATGCTTTAACGTTATTGAACCATATGTTAGTCCCGAAATGATCTAGTATCTGTCGGGTGCCCCCCACCCCCTTCCTCTCTCAATGAAATGCCGTTAGTGTTGGTATCAAATAAGAGAAAATTAATGTGAACATTTAAAGGGAGATAACAACTTTTATTAAAAGGATGCAGACCACAATTTCCCCATTGACTTCAATGTTAATTCTGGCCTCTTTGCCCGGCTCCAACTCTTCCCCAAATTTTCGTTGGGCTGAATGCTTTTCACTACAGACAGAGCAACAAATGGTCATGTTTTTGCACAAAAATTTGTATGAGGTTGACCACCAAACTTTTGAGATACACAAACATAAAGAAGCATACTTGAAACATGTAACTACACGTAGTTGCCGTCCGTATCACCAACCTGATAACTCTGTTATCCTTCCGCCTCAAAATCATGAATATTTACCTAAACCTGGCAGAAAATGTTAATTCAAACCCTCTTCGTCCATTCTAGGCCAAAAAATCAACAAAAATGGGCGTGCAAAAGGGGAGAAAAGAGACAGAGAGAGAATTGCTACAAATAGACGAACTACAAGATGGTAAAATTGTCGTATTGTCGTGTTAAAATGTCGTGATGCTGTGGTGTTGTGATGTAGGGTTGTCAGGTTGTCGTGTTGTCGTGATGTCGGGTTATCGTGGTGTCGGGTTATCGGCCACATTCCTCTCAATACTGTGATTATCTTCCCCGGGATTTTGCAACGCGGTTTCTCCATGTCGGTAGTGCAGGACAAAGGGCTTGGCAAAGAACACTATCTAGTATTGTAGGTAGGACGAAAAAAAAACAACCTCCTGTGCACACATTGACGTGCACATAAAAGAATCCTTCACAGTTGAAATTCGATGAAGGCGCTGGCTTGCTAGCCTGGACGTCGCCGGTTCGCCCCCGGTGTTAGCCGATAAAGTTCATCAATATTTTTCGTCTTGGTTTCCCCTTGTCAGGGGTGCAGGAAGGAGAGCCTGACAAGGACAGCTGTCTATTCCTTCGGATGGAACGAAAACCGAGGTCCAGTGTATACATTGGCGTGCACGTAAAAGATCCCTTGGCAATTCGAATTCGCTATAAGAGTAGACCGTAGCGCCGCTGTCCGGGTAAAATACAATCAATTTGATTACATTTATATTTTGTACAAAAATACACGATCGTGATCGACGACTTTAAACGATAACTGGTCTCACTGATCGAGGGGAGGTAACCATATTCTAAAATTCAATTTTCGGGGAAGCTGAATCCATTTTCATACACATTTTGGTTATTAGCTATACCAAAATTAACTGGTTCCTCTTGGCCAAAATATATGGAAATTCCATTGGAAATTTGGCGATTAAGAGTAGTCGAGTCTGTCTCAGATCTAATACGATGGCATTCATCAAGCGTCAACTAAATTGTATTTAGGCTCTCTGGCCGACCACTACCCACTTCGGAAGCAGCGTGTAGGCATGACGAAAGGGGCCACTCTCAGTTCACTGTGGAAGCAGCGTCGTGGGCATTGCCGATTTCGATCACCAACCCTGAAAATTGGGGTAAGACGGCCAAACCTACAGAAGCACACAGCGAATTTATTTCACAAAATCATTCAAATGATGAGACACAGATTGATCTTGATTTGCAGTGAACCATTTGATAAAGAACTGCCCACCGTCATTCATAAAATGACGGAAAGATAACGGGTATTGGAGGCCGACAATAATGAGCCGATTAAGATCCCTAGCCTAAGTTCAATAATGAGCGGAGATACCAATTTCAATGACAGAGAATTTAGGACAGAATAAAAGTTGATGTAAAGTCATGACTAAGTTCGACAATGAGCCAAGGGCGTGGAAGGTTTTCCGAATGGGGATAGGCAGACCAAAGCATAGGGCACTTTAGCAGTGGGGTGGGGGAGGGTAGGAACTGGAAAATTTAAGATCTGTGGTAAATGGTAGAACCGATTTGACGTCTATGTGGGCCATGACATACCATAAATTTACACTTGGTTACACATGCATTATGTAAGAGCTAAATATGCCTATTGCAGGTCTATCTTTCTTTACCACAATGCACATATCTTGTTAAAACTATAAACAGTGATAATTTGGCCCAGAATAGAGTAATTTGAATGAAATTTTCAATATTTTCATTGTGCATGATCTATTTTTGAGCTATTATAGCAAGAATGGTTAGCTCTTTATCTAAATTGCATAATGTATCTTTAAGGGATTATGATTAAGTCATAAAGGTATGAATATGAACATAGTTAGCTAAAATCAAGAACGACCAGTAGGTAAAGAAAAACAAGCATCAAAAGGGAATGGTATTCCTTACAAAGGGTACCTGCCAAGTTTTATTCGATTCTGTTCCCTAATGAGGGGAGGGTAGGGGGTAGAATTGAAAGTAGTCTGACAACCCCAAGAACGAGAAGATGATCGAGATACACTTTAAGCCAGGCCAAGTAAGTTACTGGTGACGGTTAACCTTGACTACGCTAACCGGCAAAAACGTTCCCATCGCCCGTATTGTAATTTTCTTAAGTTCATTTAGATAAATAAAAAAACTAAGACAAATTAATTGATTCTGAACATTATGGAAATATTAATCCCGCTGTGAAATCTATTCTGGAAGCCATCCGTGTAAATCACGGTCTGATTGAGCTTGTATGAAGCCCTTACATCATCAATGAAAAACGGACATATTCAAAAATGTTTCATCCCACCATGCACGCGGAAGATTTTATCCAGAAGGTAGCAGATATTATTTCGCATTAAGATTTGAGGCAGGTTAATTCTTAGATGATGAGGTCTACTACAGTCTACAAGCCACCAAAGAATCTGGGTGGATTGGGTGACCCAATGCTTTAACGTTATTGAACCATATGTTAGTCCCGAAATGATCTAGTATCTGTCGGGTGCCCCCCACCCCCTTCCTCTCTCAATGAAATGCCGTTAGTGTTGGTATCAAATAAGAGAAAATTAATGTGAACATTTAAAGGGAGATAACAACTTTTATTAAAAGGATGCAGACCACAATTTCCCCATTGACTTCAATGTTAATTCTGGCCTCTTTGCCCGGCTCCAACTCTTCCCCAAATTTTCGTTGGGCTGAATGCTTTTCACTACAGACAGAGCAACAAATGGTCATGTTTTTGCACAAAAATTTGTATGAGGTTGACCACCAAACTTTTGAGATACACAAACATAAAGAAGCATACTTGAAACATGTAACTACACGTAGTTGCCGTCCGTATCACCAACCTGATAACTCTGTTATCCTTCCGCCTCAAAATCATGAATATTTACCTAAACCTGGCAGAAAATGTTAATTCAAACCCTCTTCGTCCATTCTAGGCCAAAAAATCAACAAAAATGGGCGTGCAAAAGGGGAGAAAAGAGACAGAGAGAGAATTGCTACAAATAGACGAACTACAAGATGGTAAAATTGTCGTATTGTCGTGTTAAAATGTCGTGATGCTGTGGTGTTGTGATGTAGGGTTGTCAGGTTGTCGTGTTGTCGTGATGTCGGGTTATCGTGGTGTCGGGTTATCGGCCACATTCCTCTCAATACTGTGATTATCTTCCCCGGGATTTTGCAACGCGGTTTCTCCATGTCGGTAGTGCAGGACAAAGGGCTTGGCAAAGAACACTATCTAGTATTGTAGGTAGGACGAAAAAAAAACAACCTCCTGTGCACACATTGACGTGCACATAAAAGAATCCTTCACAGTTGAAATTCGATGAAGGCGCTGGCTTGCTAGCCTGGACGTCGCCGGTTCGCCCCCGGTGTTAGCCGATAAAGTTCATCAATATTTTTCGTCTTGGTTTCCCCTTGTCAGGGGTGCAGGAAGGAGAGCCTGACAAGGACAGCTGTCTATTCCTTCGGATGGAACGAAAACCGAGGTCCAGTGTATACATTGGCGTGCACGTAAAAGATCCCTTGGCAATTCGAATTCGCTATAAGAGTAGACCGTAGCGCCGCTGTCCGGGTAAAATGTCCCTCATAACACACTGAATGGTGTAAGTCCGTCTTCATTATGCCAGTCGGAGCAGACCAGTAGAACGTTAAACTCTATTTCATTTCATTTCGTTCTGCTCCGACTGGGCTAATGAAGTCGGAAATACCCTATACTTTGAGGGGAAACTTTACCCGGATAGCAAATCTGTAAAACGTTGAATACAGTACTTGCCTCCCTTTCACAGAAGACCAATGAATGACATTTTACACCCGCTGAAAAATCTGCTGTCAGCGTTGATACATTGAAAATGGATATTGTCTTAAGCGCGGTCTCTTTCACTAGCACCCGTCCCCCAACCCGTTGTAGCTATTTAGGTATGACGGGGGATTTGAGTCAAAAGTCAGTGCTATGTTGTTAGTGCTATTACATGTCCAGTGTTGCAAATGTTGAATGTAATGTGTAAATTGGACAAAGTCAAAAGTAAAAAACCCTGTAATACTGACAAATACATCGTGTAAAATTTCACAACAAGCCGAAGTCCATCTACCCAGAACTTTAAACACTGAACTCTGACATCTTCTCATTTGACACTCGCCCTATGTATTGTACCCTTCAACATATGTCTTGTGTATCGTAACACAGAACAAGTAATGAAATTAACCAGTATGCAAATTAGTTCACACGGTACCTATTTTTAATCACGCGAGATCTAAGCTGTATGACTGTCTCTTTTTGGTGCTGTCATCTTTTGCATTATAATGCTATCCTGTTTATAAATTATATAATACCCATCCATGAGCCATTGTTCATTCTTCTCCTTTATTTGTTGAGCAATTATATTTTGTATTATGTATACTTCTCATGAAGGGCAGTCCAACCTCGTCGGTTTTCTCCAGGTCCTCCGGTTTCCTCCCACTGCTAAAGACCCCTACGCGCAAGCGAATTATGTAAATAAAATTAAACCATATGTTAGTCCCGAAATGACCTAGTCTGTGCGAGTGGACGTTAAACCCCAGTTCTCTCTCTCTCTCTCTCTCATGAAGGGCAGGATGGTTGTTGTGGCAACTTTCTATGTCCACATTGCTCATGGGCTGTCGCACACGTTCACACAAAACCCTGGCTACTTCAGAGTAAAATTCTTCGTAGGAAAGTCTATGAATTCTACGAACAATCTCTTGTGTTATATGAGGAAGCCGAGATATTTTACTTTTCTTTCTTTATGTAGAAAAAAAATCATGAAATCAACACACGGTTGCAGGTCTCATGCCGGGGGAAATTCCATGCTTGAAAATTATGTTTTTTCTTCACGCGAGATGTCACGTGATTAAAAATAGGTACAAAATGAAATGAAATGGGGTTTAACGTCCTACTGTTCTGCTCCTATACTGGGCTAATGAAGACGGGCATACGCCATACAGTGTGCTATGAGGGAAATTTTTCCCGGGCAGCGGCACTATCGCCTACTCTTATATCGAATTCCAACTGTCAAGGGATCTTTTACGTGCATTCCAATGTATACACGGGACC
Organism: Patella vulgata; assembly: GCF_932274485.2. Lineage (NCBI taxonomy): Eukaryota > Metazoa > Mollusca > Gastropoda > Patellidae > Patella > Patella vulgata. Next base: position 22,537,863 of record NC_065881.2, read on the forward strand.
TCGGTTTTTCGTCTCATCCGAATGACTAGACAGCTGTCCTTGGAGTTAGGCGTGATGTGGAAATTTGGAAATGTCTAATGTGAAATGTTTAATGACAAAACGTAGATGTCATTTTACACGATGTATTTGTCAGTATTACAATATTTTGTTAAATTTAACGTCCTCCAATTTACACATTGCATTCAACATTTGCAACATTGTGGACGTAAAAGCACTAACAACATGGCACTGACTTTTGACTCAAATCCCCCGTCATATTTAGGGGGTTTGTCGACAATCATCGGAATCATGTAGCTATCCAACCCTTTGAAATAGATTATTATTATAATTAATATTCTTATCACAAAGAGGTCAAGATTTATATTTAAGATATATCCGTTTGCAAAATTTGGACAAGTGTTATCATGGGCGTAGCGCTGCCTTTGAATTGTAGGATACTCACATAGGTACTAATTCGACTCGATTTTAGTCCAAAACATAGTAAAAGTTATATTACTTATATCATTTATCAATTCCATTTCATCATTAGTTTGTCTTATTTCACAGTTAAATTATATAGAACGACATAGTGGGGAATAACATTCATCCTAAACACCACAATACACACTCTGCCAGCTGCATGTTTGATCTACAATCACTTTTAACTTTAACCCAAACTTTAAATCTTTCAACGGTTTAACAAGTAGGTGATAAATAAATGATTACAACCACCAGTTGTGCAGTAGAACAGATTGAAACTGAGGTGGTTCCTATTCTTTTGGTTTTACTTTTCAAAAGTTTATTTCGATTTGATTTTTATATTTATGAGACTGTATGCCCATTTTATGAGACCAGTTGGTGCAGAAAAGTGGTGTGTTATACCCCATTTCACTTTTAAACGTGAAAATGACCATTGTAATGTACTGATTCTGCTATATTGAAATAAAAACTGTTTGTCGTATCAATCAACAGTCCTTTATGTTATACACACCTTTTAACAGATTTAATTATAAAACCTGTTAAACCCAAGTAAAAACACACAACAAAAGATACTAATTGATTGGCTAATTAACGTCTTTATAATTAACTAGCCTTTAATTCATCATTTATAGTTAAATGGTCGCCTCGTGTCACAGTTTACATTACAACGTGTTAAATTGAAAAACAAAAAACGCACTCTACATGAAAAATATATATTGATTAATGGTGAACCTGATTAATTATTACAAAAAGAAAATTCATTGTTTTAATTATCTGTTAAAATATTATTAGGCCTAGCTATGAATATAATGTTTTGTCTTGTTTTTAAAGGCATTCATACACCAACAGTGTGATTGTTTTGACTATAGTCAAGTGTGCCGCCAGTAAACATTTTTTATCTTGGAAAATTAGTAAATGTACTCCACTTTGTTTTATTTAGATAAGTTTCGATGTCTTCATCATTTTTGATGTTTATAAATACCCAAATCGTGGAGATTATGACTTTAGAGTGGCAAACTATACTTAAAATAATGTAAATTTTAACTGTCGCTTCATATAGTTTTATATGCGTAACTGGAAACGATATGCTTAATATTTCTAGAACATTTCACGCCTCGTCTTATTGGGGTGGGGTGGGGTGGGGTCACATAGTCAACTGTAACAAACTCCATCTCTTTAGTTTCTGGTGGAAAGGTGTTATATTTCTTGGATTTTAAAACCCAACATAACATCCTTTCGAATAGCTGCTGTGTGAGCAGTGTATTTTCAGGGTAACAACCCAACAAATTATTAATTAGGAGTGATAAACGCAATATTATTAGGAGTCAAGTGTTTCATGCATTAGAAAAAAAATGGTTGACAGATTCCGTAATTCCTACTATTAGGGTAACTATTGTATAGCTGCGCGGTGGCTCACTAAGTAATACGTTGGCTCGCTCAGGGCCGGCGGAAGCAATTCTTGATTGGGGGGGGGGGGGGCTTCCATCCTAGGTCCTTATAGGCGTGGGTCCAGGGGCCGCAATAACCTGGAGAAAAGAGCACTTGCGGCCAAATTATTCGGGGGGGGGGGGGCTAAAGCCTACCCTAGCCCCCCCCCCACCCCGCCGGGCCTGCCGCTAACATTATTCATTCTTACTTTCAACTCTGGTGAAGTCGATCGCTTGACAACCATTAAAGGCAAACACTGAAAATTCAAACACGTGATCTTATCATACCGTACTATAAAGTATTTTAACAGATTTAGTAATTCAGACGTTTTATTTTATTATTACCCCCATTATATTTTTACAGAGTAAACTTGTATTTTAAAGAAATAAGTACGGGGAATTTTAGTTCATTTTATCACTAAAATATAATTATCATATAGTCAGCTTGTGTTATTATTTAAATTATGACATGCTCAACTCCTGCGAAATACACAACAGAGGATAAAATAATATTGGACAATTTAACATAGTCATTTGAACATCGCACACTTTTGGTTAACCCACACATTTGTATTTGAACGTTTCTGTTAATTTTGGGAGCCACGGTGGCTCGATGGGCAAGACGTTCGATCGCTAACCTGGGGGTCCCGTGTTCGATCCTGTTTGCCGAGAAAGTTCATCGGGGTTTTCCAGCGCGGTTCCCTCTTATCAGTGGTGCAGGACGGGGGGGGGGGGGGATGGCTGACATGGGACAACGTATAGCCCATTTGATGGAGAGCAATAGGAGAAGGACGTTAAACCCCATTTCATTTCATTTCTATTTGGGGTGAGACGAAATACAGGTGCGAAACCATAGAAATATGGCAAATTCTCGTCTTCATTAGCCCATTTGATGCAGAGCAATAGGACGTTAAACCCCATTTCATTTCATTTCTATTTGGCGTGAGACGAAATACAGTTGCGGAACCATAAAAAATATATAAATTCCGTTAATCGGGAACTATTCAAAATGCAACAATAAGCAATGTCATATTTTAACATCAGCCAAAGGTTACTACCCCGAACTAAAGTATTCGTTGTTCGCTTTCTCTTTTAACTATTGCACGATTAGAACGGGTAGACTTCGTCGATGCAAACTTTGTTGCAAGTTATTACTAAATATAGCTTATTGAATAACCCGAGTTTAATATACAATGTTTCAACTTCCTGTATCACCAAAATAAAAACAGTAAAGAGTTAAAATATCGACCATTTCATATGTTTATTATAATAATTCTGAATAAATTTGCACAATATTTTCTGAAATAGCAGTAACATTTCAGAAACGACGAAATAACAGAGTTTGATTTAAATCGTACCATTTATTAAAATAAAACGACTTATGTCTGCGAATAAGGAAATCTTTATCAAAATCTATTGCTATCCATAAAAAAATAATACCTCGGAAAACATCGTCTTCTTTCGCAATATAATATCAGACAGACTTTCCTTGCCAGACCCAAACATGTCACCGTTGACAACAGAGAACAAGGTTGAAAATACACGAGAGCTAGAGTCCCAACGGTGGCTCGGTAAGGCAGTGGCGTGGCCAATTTGTTCTACCATTACTGTCATACAAATTGCATTCCTTTGAGTGTGACGGATAATGGCCAGAATATGTCCCTTTTTACTGTTGATAAATTGCCTCAGTGACATTTTTAGGTAGGAGCTCCATGCAAGCTTAATCCGGCCCTGGTGTAGAACAGTAACCACGTAAACCCCATTTCATTTCATTGTTTTATAAATTCCAGAGAGAGAGAGAGGAATGGGGTTTAACGTCCACTCTACACAAACTAGGTTATTTCGGGGCTAACATATGGTTCAATTTTATTTCAATAGTTCGCTTGCGCTTAGGGGTCTTTAGCAGTGGGAGGAAACCGGAGGACCCGGATAAAACCCACGAGGGTTGGACAGGCGACCCTACTTGTCATGTACAACCAGAAAATCGAAACCACGCCAGTTGACTCAATGACAGACTTTATGATACAACGCACACGCGCTAACCATTCGGCCATCCAACCCCTCCCCCCGCTTATAAAGCCTGGTTCATTTTCATTGAAGACCCGAGCGCAAAAAATGAGCAAAAGCGCGACAAATTTGTTGCGTAACTAAAATCTCAGATTTCTAAAGAAACTGCGTTAATACCAAAAAACATTCAGTGTTTAGGCCTATCCGTACTACTTCGACCTTGTTTTCACTCAAAATGTCCTTCATGCTTCCTTTTCTTCATTTAAAAGTCTTATTTTTTTTACGGAATATATGTACATAAAGCCGAGCATCGAGTCTGATGTAAATAAGCGATTATAATGGTAGGTACAGACTGCTGATAAAAGAAAACGATTTGGTCATGGCCTTAAAATGTAAATCGAAATTGAAAAAAGATTTGGTCATGGCCTTAAAATGTAAATCGAAATTTTCTATCTGGCCTCATCATTGCTAAACTTTTTTGTTTGGAGTTAAGTCTGTTATCTAACAACTGATTGGTTATAAGTGTTTATAGCAGCCAATTAAATGTTATGTGTCATAGATTAACAGAATTACAGCACGAGCCATGCATGCGATGGAACCGAGCTAAGCCCCGCCCACAGTAAAACAGGTGGTTGTTAAAAGCACACGGGGTCTCCAACTCGGCAGGTCACAAGAATTGGTGAAGTCGAAGGTGTCATTCCTCTCAAATTCGCAGGACAAGAAAATTAATTGTGTATGAAAAGAACTTTAAAACTTGTTAAAATGGATATGTACACACAGGACCAGATGAGAACTGATATGTTCTTGGATCATTTTATTTCATTCAGAGATGTGAACAAATGTCAGTCGCCGTACACTCCTTTTGCAGATTATTTTGGGTTGAGTAATTTGATAAACGGTAGTCACTCGCCTGTCGATTCAACAGAATCCTTATCACCTTACAGCGAACCGGAGACGAGTTTTGGACTAGGACATTTCACATGCAACATTTCTCCAGCTGTGGACCCATTAGAAGAATTGCGATGTGACGCTCACAACGATTTCCTGAAGAACGGAATTGAGTGTGATTTAGACGAATGGGACAAGTGTCAAGCCAGACTACGAGGACAGAATTTGACAGACCGTGTACCCCTTACGGTCGAATTTGAGGGGAACGACAAGGTTTTTGAGTACATGTTAGTGAAGGAACGAAAGAAGGCGAAGAGTATGAAACCAATGAAACCTGGCCAAACGGGGACATGTGTATTTTGTAAAAATAATGGCGAACCCGTGACCGTTTATTCCAGTCATTTGCTGAAAGATGAATCCGGTAAAGTTACCTGTCCTATTTTGTGGAGATACACCTGTCCATTATGTGGAATAACGGGAGATAATGCCCACACCATCAAATATTGCCCTCTGAATAATGGTGAATACACATCCACTGCCTTGTTGAAAACCGCCCGCCTTTGCAATGGAAAAAGACGCCGGGAGGTACCGAGCAAGACGAAAATCCCAGCTTAAGAAAGTGTTTTATTGTTTTAAAATTAAGCGTGCATCAAATTTAAGTGCTATTATTTTGGTGAATGGGAACTTTTTATGATTTTTTTTTTAAGACTGAAAATTACGATTAAAATCGGTCATTCCTTTGTTTTGATATGAATAGTTTGTTGTGATTCTTTTAACCGTCAGTGACGTCATTAAGTGCACTATCACAAGACAGTATTTTAACACTTTGTGCACATTTTATGAATACATAGTTGCAAATTTGGAAGTTTACCAAAGCAACGTATTGGATGTCTTATATTATATTATTTGTAGAATAGGATTGTAAATTAAGTAGTGTCAAACTTGTACAAAAATTTCTCCATAATTTAGCCACAAGATTTTAGTTTTTAAAAACTGGTCATATTTTAATATTACTATATTTAAAACTAAAATCTTTTTTGCTCAAAATGTTGAGGTGAATTTTAATTTGTTTTTGATTCTAATATAGTGCTTTATTATTAACCTAGAATTGTATGGTAGATTTTAAAATGTATGTATATTATAAATTCGTGGAGCGAAATTCACAAAGAATTATCTTATAAATTGAGTATTTCAGTTTAATAGATTTAAATAGAATGTAAATATTATATTTTATACATTAGACCCGAAATTTCAAATTTCATTATTTTTTAAAATAAAGATAGTAAGTATGAAATTGTGTGTTATTTGTATGTCTTTTTTTTCAATAATGCAGGGGTTTTTTTGGCGGAAAATGGTGGAATAGCTCGTGGCAAGCATTTACATTTTTCAGAAGCACATAACGTTGAAGAATGAGGGGGGGGGGGGGGGTATTGCATTTCATGCTTTAGGACCCTCATGCCTTTTGTAACTCAACCCCGCTCGACACTAAAGCTTTTACTGTTACATCACCCCTGTTTTAAACGGTGAAGAATGAGGTCTAGTTGCAGAAAAAATTCCAGTCAAATAATATCTGTCTTATGCAAAACTTCTGTGATGACTATAAGACGTGGTATCGGCTGTTAATGAAAAGCCTTAAGTTACATAATGTGCAACTGGTGTTCTAGGGCATGCGACCGATTGGGGCCATGGCTGATTGGGCTCTATTTCAGCAAGAGCATATTTTAACAAGTCCACAAAAATGAGAATATAGTAAAGTGATTGTGCCCCCTCCCCCTTAGTTAAACATTTCCCTCATAGCACACTGTATGGCGTATGCCCGTCTTCATTAGCCCAGGTTAGGAGCAGAACAGTAGGACGTTAAACCCCATTTCATTTCATTTTCATTCTCCATGGCTGGTTCCCCCTTTTCAGTGATGCAGGACGGAGGGCCTGACAAGTACAGCTGTCTAGTCATTCGGATGGGACGACAAACCGAGGCCCCGTGTACACAGTGGCGTGCACGTAAAAGATCCCTTGACAGTTGGAATTCGATATAAGAGTAGCCTAGTGCCGCTGTCCTGGCAAAATTTCCGTCATAGCACACTGTATGTTGCATGCCCGTCTTCATTAACCCCGTTCTGAGCAGAACAGTAGGACGTTAAACCCCATTTCGTTTCATTTCATTCTCCATAGCATTTCGGGGTATATCAAAACTGGTTGGATATAAGTTTCAGCAATGTTTAAAAGTCACTTCGAGATTAACACACTGTAATTTTCATTTTGTTTGATTAATTGTTTGCAATGAGAGGGAGAAAGTTAACGCGAGCAGCAATGCTATACCCTTTCTAGAACTGGAACTGCCAAGGCATCAATTACGTGTGCTGCAAATATGTACACGTAACCCTGGGTTTCTGTAACGCCCGAACGTTTAGGCCACTTTCTTGTCGGCCTCACATGCCTTGTAGTTCGGATACGTATGAATAAGGCTTCAAAATGATAGATGTAATTATACAACATCCAGATAATAGCCTACCTACTAATTGCAGTGCAGAGGTAACAAAACACAAAAAAATCCCCTAAGAGATTTGACAATTTTGATTTGAAATCAATTTTATCCCATCCATGCTTTGGCTGAACATTTATTTCGATACCGAAAATTAATTAATTTAATGTAGATAGCCAATAATTATAGTGTAGTGTACTGAGCGTGCCTGTCTTCATTATCCCAGTTAGAACAGAAAAGTATGACGTTAAACCTCATTTCATTTTAGTAACACGTTAAACCCCATTTCATTTCATTTTATAGCGTATTATGCCCGTCAGATTGTCCCTTTAAGATCAGCGCCTGCATTATACTTTACCAAAAACCGTGACAGCAACATACATTTCTAAACAAATCTCTAGAACGCGCACGTATTTGACAAGTGTCACGAGATTCGCCTCAGAAATCAAGCCAGTCGAGACAATTGTTTTTCTTTTAATTTCTAAAAATATAAACATAAAAGGTTCAGTCTACTTCATAATATATCCATTGAAAATCATGCGTTAAAGTGGTGGGCCAAATATACATTTGCAACCTTGTCTCAAATTCCCATTTAATATACACTAAAGCAAATAGTATCGTCTCAAAATGGTTACATTAAGACAAGCGGGCAGAAACCTTTTCTCGAAAAGTGGCGATTGCCCCTATTCCTTTTCGAAATTCAACTGTCAAATGACCGATTAAATTATCTACTTATTTGTATGAATAAGTGAATGGAATGGGAATTAACACCCAGTGCATCCCCACTCCCTAAATAACATTATGAAAATTCACTTTTTGTTTGTTTGGGTGGGGATCAGCGGTGGCTCAGTGGAGTTTGACGTTGGCTCACTAACCCGGAGGTCATGTATTCGATCATTATGTTGGCCGAGAAAGTTCTTTTGGATTTTCCGGCGAGGTTCCACCTTGGCAGTGGTGCTACGAACAACTGTTATGTCGAATTTGACCCACCCGAACGATTATGCACTGTCTCTTGCCAGACTCTCCTTCCTGCACCACTGATAAGTGGGAACCACGTCGAAATAACAGATGAATTTTTTCGGCCAGCACGGGACCTCCGGGTCGGTTAGCGAGCTAACTACGATTTACTCACCGAGCCCCCGTTTTCAACATATGGGGAGCAACGGTGGCTAGGTGGTTAAAACGCTGGCTCGCTAGCCTGTAGGTCTGGTGTTCGATCCCTGCATTCGCCGAGAATGTTATTCAGATTTCCCGACGTGGTTTCCCGTTGTCAGTGGTGCAGGACGGAGGGCCTGACAAGGACAGCTGTCTAGTCCCTCGATGAGCAAAAAACCGAGGTCCCGTGTATACATTTTAATGCAGGTAAAAGATCCCTTGGCAGTTGGAATTCGATATAAGAGTAGACGATAGTGCCGCCGCCCGGGCAAAATTTCCCTCACAGCACACTGTATGGCGTATGACCGTCTTCATTAGCCCAGGGCCTTTATTCACGAAAACTTAAACTAAGATACAATAGAAATTTTAAGAAATACTGCAATTCGATTGGCTGACCAGTGAAATCAATTTGCATATATCCAATTTGCATATTGGTCAGCCAATCGAATTGCAGTATTTCTTAAAATTTCGATTGTATCTTAGTTTAAGTTTTCGTGAATAAGGGCCCTGTATAGGAGCAGAACAGTAGGACGTTAAACCCCATTTCATTTCATTTCATTTTCAACATATGTCTGTTGTGGAACAGACATATCTACAAAAGCTGATGCAGAAGGTGGGGGGTTGGATGGCTTAATGGTTAGCACGTGCGCGCTGTATCATAAAGTCTGTAATTGAGTCAACTGGCGTGGTGTCACCTGTCCAACCTCGTGGGTTTTCCCCGGGTCGACCCTACTCCTTGTCACGTACAACCGGGGAATCGAAACCACGCCAGTTGACTCAATGACAGACTTTATGATACAGCGCGCACACGCTAACCATTCAGCCAGCCACCCAACCCCCGTATTTGAAGCCAAAATAAAACCTGCAATAAGCCATAGGAAGATTTAGCTTGAACAACTAATCTTTAGCTAACTTAATACCAGTGGACTATTAAATGCACATTTGTTAACCATGGAGATATTATGTTGCCAGACAACGAAACATACGCACACAGCAGCTAAGTCGTCCGGACAGTCAACAATTGTTGTCATATATTTTTTCTTTTGTAAGTAATGGAAATATTTACAATAAACTGAAATCTGATTAAGAGTAACAACCTCTACAGCATCCACAAGATTTTTCGTTGAAAAGCAATAGGCTTCCTCGTCTCATGACCTAAAACACTGTGTATAAATTTAAAGCCAATTGGATATTAACTTTAGCCTCTAGAGAGTCCGCCGGACAGGGGCGACGGCAATATACGACCACATTTAATGTGGGCGTATAAAAATGGATGGGGTTGATATCTTATTTAATTCAAACAAAATAAAAATTACAAAATACAAATCCGTATTACTTTGATTTGATAGTAATCAAAGTTGATATGTTGCTGTCCGTGGACAGAACAGCGAGTCTAACACCGTCACCATCATCTGGACCGGCATGGAAACTGATAACTTGACCCCCGAACGTTCCTGTTACGGGTACCTGAAGCTTCCAAAGGGTTGTTGTTGTTGACATTGCCCCATTTGCCACTTGCATACCCGTTATCCAATTCTGTCTTACTTTGGTTCCATTTTGTACACCAAAGATAAGAATTGTGCCATTTGTATTTTGTCCAACCATAATATTGGTTGTCATGGAAACATTCTGCCCGAAATATTTTGACAAGGCGATTTTATAAGCTATTGTACCGTTTTGCAAATTCATGCCAATGATTTCCTCCGATTCCGAGAAGGGTGATGTCCAAAGTAAACCAGGTCTAACAGTGTAATGTTGTCTATTCTTGGGCTGGTTGGCAACGTATAGAGAAAGTGTTGAAACTAGTAAGGGCATTGAGTACATCAATTCTGAACTGTTTCCATTGTCTTTAATTGACCAAAACATATCACTTTGGTCGCGTGAAGAACACGTGACAAATGATGACGGATCCGTTGCCATGCTGACAAGAATGTTATTTCCAGTAACAACTAGTGAAGCGTTACGTCCAATTTCATTGCTGTGCACTCTGTGGTCATCTGGTTGACATAACTCAGTAGAAAATGTAAATTCCCATGCCACAAACATTATGTTGGTCATTCGTCTAACTACACCTATAGCAAACATTCTGTAATATCCAGTAGTTGAAAACTAAACCAAACAAAAATAAACGAACAAAGTTTTCATTTTGAATTTTCAAAAGTAAAATTGGAAGCAATGGCATGGGGTTTATTTTTTTATTCACAAGGACAGATATTATTACGTTTGTGAGGTTGAGAAAGGAATGAATCGGTCGTTTTAAGAATTATATATGGTAGCCTATTTAAAGCCGTTGATCGTCATTTGAATTTGTTGGGCGATATCTAATTTCTCCCGACTTGATCCATGCTAAATTGATTATTAAAATTTAATTATGAAAACAAAATCAAAATATCAACGGTAGATAATCTCACGGCTTGGATTTAATCGGAATAAAAAGAGGCCCATCAAAAGATTTTATCCAACACTTATAGGTGCCGCTGGTTCGTTTACATCGTCAAGTGGGGATGCAGCATGTTGCGAAATTTTCAATTCATCGTATCTGTCTAATGGAATGGAATTCAACCATTTGAGACGTATATTCCTTTTAGAGACACAATTTTCACAATGTTTTTGATTGGAAGGGATTCTAAATTCCTAAAATTCCCAATTCATCATTTTTGTACATGTATATTCTAAACGGGTCGCTTTAGAGGTGATATTCCTTTTAGAGATTCAATTTTATAGTGTGCAAGGAATTCAAAATTCCCCAAATGACGATCATCGGCTTTGAAATGTTTGTTTTCGTGTGCCATGGAAGGAAGTGGAATTTTGTCTAGGCAGTGGCAATTTCTTCCGAAATGAAACTGTCCACGAATCTTTTACATCCGATACCAACCGCGGTTTTCATGCTGTCACAGGTTATACAATCATGTATCGTTGTTAATTTTTAAAGCAAATATCCCCCCATCAACAGTTCTAGCTAACATGTATTCCTTATTATTCGTAGTTGTGGCAGAAATTATTTGTCCCACGATTTCTCTATTACCAGGAGAATTTATCTTAGATAAAATTTGGGTAGTATTTAACTTGGGGTCGTACTCCATCGACGCAAAATAAAAAGTTTGTGCACCGTTCGCTTTACTTTCTATGCCAAAATTGAAACAATATTTTGTTTTAACGAAGGTGACCATTAATTGAGAGGTGATGTTGATATCTTCGCCAAAACTTGCTGATAAATTTGTCTTCGCCATAACCTGACCGGTCATAAAGTCCACACCTTCCAATATATTCCCATTAAATTTACCAATGGACCAAATTAAAATACTATCTATATGTGTACGTTTATGTCCCTGTTTAAATTGGTTTCGAACGGATGCTAAATATGAGAGAGGTTTATTTTCTGAAAATAAAACTGTGCCCTGATTATGCAAATCTTTAATAGCGATCATTTTGGAGGTGCTCGAGTCGTCGTTTGTGTCGCCAGTAATTTGTGTGGCTGACAGACTGAGATAAACAATATGGTTCTGCACTAAAAGTGATGGGAGCCAGCTCTGGTTATTTCCTGATCCTAGTTTGTTATCGCTGTAATGTGACGACAGATTGGATATGAAAAAATAACCAGTTTTGACTTTGTTAATATTATTTTCAACAAACAATTTGTAGCGTTTTCGCGGGGTTATCTTTGGGTGAAATTTGAGAAGCAGATTTGTATGGTTGTGAACGAGCTTCAAAGCATTTGGTGAAAGAGGTGGGTGTGAATTCGCATTGGATTGTGGTTGATGAAGTAATGATGATTGATCTTGTAATTCCATAAACCATACAACTGCTATTCTGTCTGTTACAGACTTATTCACATCTATAGCAATAAGCCGACTGGCAAACTGAAATGCAGGAAAGGACAAGCGTTTAATTAGCAAAGAGGTTGCAGGTGGAAGGTTTTACGATCGGTTTTAATAAATATAAACCATTTAGCACAAAATAGTTGCAACTCCAAAAGGGCAGTGTTGTACCCCCCCCCCCCCCACACACACACACACACTCAGATACGCTAAACTGACCAACTGATGTTTTCCGCACACCATTAGTCTGTAAACTGAACTTTTAGTCTTTTTAGACAATGCGAAAGATTAGACATAATTACTTGGGCGACTCCGAAAAGTTATTACTCACGGTGTTATATTTCAGCCACTTACCGCGTCAACTATTATATACCGTTCAAACGGGTGATGCAGGACGAAGGGTCTAACAAGGACAGCTGCCTAGTCGTTCGGATGGGATGGAAAATCGAGGTCCCGTGTACACATTGGCGTGCACGTAAAAAAAACCTTGACAGTTGGAATTCGATATAAGAGTAGGCCGTAGTGTCGCTGTCCGGGCAAAATTTCCCTCATAGCACACTGTATGGCGTATGCCCGTCTTCATTAGCCCAGTTCGGAGCAGAACAGTAGGACGTTAAACCCCATTTCATTTCATTTCATTTCAATTGTTCACTCATACTCCCATACATTCACACTTCTCTTTAAATTATTGTTTATCTATAGCTCAGGTTAAGTGATTTCCCATTCATAGTGTTAATACATTGATCTTTATAAATAATAGATTTCCCCCTCTCTTTAATCCCTGTAAGAGTTTCTGTTGTGTTGGTTTAGTTGTAAATGGCCCCTAATCAAAGGCGTTAAGTTTGTTGCATATCATGTATATATTTGCCTACTATTCACATACCGGTATCATTTGCTTGAAAAAGACGAGTGTATCTTTACACTCAGTAATTGTGCATCCATAAAATTGTACCCTGTGTATATATGTTCAATTACTAAATGCCAATCAAAGAAGATACTCCTGATAAAATGACGGATAACAGTAACTTTTCGAATCGAGGGTTGAGGTTGACACACTAATCGGGAGTTCAGTCTACTATGTGTGTATTAGCCCTCTAATTTAGAGGGCATTAATTTATAATAGTACAACCTTGAAAACTCACCTTCTTTGAAACATTCTGTGCTTTCGGTTTAAATTCTGTTAAAATGTAGGCCCTATTCCCGGAAATAACGGGTTGTGCCATTGGATGAAATATTCCATCATGTCCGTCCACTTCACCAGTCAAAATTAAAGATGCTAAAGGTACTCCATCTAAAATACATGTAGTTTGCAATGTATCGTCAAACATATTTTAACAGACACGCCGAAGAAATGACTTAATAAGTCAAAATACTCTTGCTTGGGGGTATTTAACTCCCAAATTTAAATACCAATTAATTCAATTAACTTAAACATTGTGTGCCCCCTTCCATGCCGCTGCCATTTGGGATTAAAATCTGGGGCTTATTAGATAATTAAATATATGTTAAAATCATGCTAAATAGTGAAAATTGAATAAATATTGCATGATTGAAAGTATATGTAGCCAAGTCTTTAACTCAGTATTATCAACTGTCTTCGACATTGTAAACACGACTTATTGGTCTGTTCAAATCAACATTGATGTTGTTATCTTACCGTGAAAAGATGGGCTTCTGGTAACCAATATTTAAGATACAATGAAAATTTTAAACAGGGCACACGAATCGCATGCCGGGGTGCTTGCGAGCGCCATTTGTAATGAGCGAGGGGGGGGGGGGGGTGAATGGCTGAATGGTTAGCACGCGCGCGCTGTATCATAAAGTCTGTCATTGAGTCAACTAGCGTGGTTTCGAATCCCCGGTTGTACGTGACAAGGAGTAGGGTCGCCTGTCCAACCTCGTGGGTTTTCTCCGGGTCCTCCAATCTCGAACGACCGAATGGGAGGATGAACAAATGAATGAACTGGGGTTTAAAGTCCTACTTTTCTACTCCATACCCGGGATAATGAAGACCGAACAAAAACCTAAACGAAAAAGGTATCATGGCTAAAAACAGAACAGAATATCAATGTTTCTTTTAAAGCACGTGTACTTAAAGAACCTGCAGATACAGTGGGACATTAAATGGAACTATTATAAATGGCCTTGAAGTGTAATCAGATACTGATGACGAGTTGATCTCCATTGACCCCCCTATGTTAGTCTATGTTGTAAATAGTTCACACTCAAATTATATGGAACAACTTAATGACAGATCGTAAATTAACCAGCCATCACCATATTTATAGCAAATTGTATTATGGTCAAGCGAAATCTTCGTATTACACATTCACTCATCATGTTTTTAACAGAAAGTTAATGGTGCTGTTTATATTGTATTTGGTGCAGTACACACAGTAGAGTGTATTTAATGATTGAAACTGAATGCTTATTACAACATTGTGGATGTTATTACGAGTAATATCTTATTGAAAGAAACATTCTAGAACATACCGTCCATACTTTTCTAGACTGAAATCTTTCGATAGGCCTCTTCATTGAATCAAAGCCGGGAGGTTATCTACCATTGATATTTTTATTTAAAACAAATGTTTAAAAGATGGATTATGTAAGATTTAGATAAAGAGCTATAATATTTCAAAAATAGATAATGCAAAATGAATATATTGAAAATCTCATTAAAATTACTTTATTTTGAGAGAAGTTATCAATGGTTGTAGTTTTAACAAAATGTGTGCATTGATCGTAACCATCGCACTGGGCATTCGAGTTTTAGCCTAGCTTCTCCATTTTTAAATTAAATCATTAAATGGCCAAACTGTTCTAATCTACTTAAAACCGGACCCATCCGATGGCATAGGGGGTTGAATATAGTATTGTTATGTTAATAAATGTCTAATTAGTACTTTATAACATTTAAGGCCCAACGAAAGACCTGCAATAAGCAGATTTAGCACTTACATAATGCATGTTTAAATAATTGAGCACATTTCAGGGTTCCCGCGGCTTCGTCAAACATTTTTTCAAGGATATTCAAGGATAAATATACGTCAAATTCAAGGATTTTCAAGGACATTTTTTAGCCTAAAGTTACAATTTTTCACCTTAAAAATAACCAAAACATTACCAACTATCGTTATAATCTCATATTTAAAAGGAATTGAAGACATTTGAAACAAAATTAAGGATCTCAACTGAAATTCAAGGATATTTTCCTATTTCCGCGAAATTCAAGGATATTTTCCTATTTCCGCGAAATTCAAGGATATTCAAGACCTTGAAAATGAAATTTTAAATTTAAGGATATTCAAGGATTTTCAAGGACCGCGGGAACCCTGATTGTAGCTTGGATTAAGTCTTTGTAAATTTGACGACCAGAGACTTTACTATTAGGCACACTTTTCAAATGAAAATTTAATTGGTAAACTTATCCCTATGGAAATAATTCTTAAATTCAAAATCGTAGGCCTACCATCATGAAAATCAAATTTTGTCTGCTCAAAATTTGCAGAGACAAACAATCAAATAAGATCAATTATTCCTAATAATACATGAGTGCAACACAAATTTGGGATACATTATGTGAACTACTGACAAGAGAAGTGGTATCAGGTCTTCTATAAATAGCCCCGTTGACAGCCGGGGGCAAGGGGGTGCCCCCCCCCCCCCAAAAAAAAATACCTACTGTTTGTAATAGACAGCAGTCAGTGATCGTCATGTGGAGTATTGATTTGGGGACGTGGCACCTTGCACTCAGTCTCATATTAGCCTATTGGTTATGTTCTGACATCTATCTGTCATATATTTTGTACTGACTTGCCCAATGTCCCACTGTCGTGGGGTCCCTGTCTTGTCACTATGTTCATTGTTCAGAGTTTGCTAGCGAACGATTTTCTGGGCTGGAAAACGCGTTTGCGGCCGTTCCATTTTCAATTTTCCGGGGGAGGAGCAGTGACGGATCATGGGAAGGGCAACAGAGGCAAATGCCTTGGCCCGGGCTCCGAAGGGGCCCGGTGATTTGGTGACAAAAAAAAAAATATTTTCTTTATATTTGTTAGAAAAAAATTATGAACACCCATTTCCCAAAAATCGTAAACATGGTGGCCTTTTTTCGATGAGTTTTGAAATTATTAGGTAGTTGATATCAGAAATAATACTATAACCCGAAACCCGAAATATTATTTCTGGTTGACAGGTAGCAGTCTTGTTAATTCTCACTATTTCCGTCGGGCCACCGTTTCTCACCCAACCAGCTCGCTTAACAAGAATTGCAAACCGATATCATCGGGCCCGGATTGGCAGTGAGACCCCCTTCCCACTGGCCCCCTCTCTGCGATAGTTTTTTCTGCTTAGAACTAAGTATACGACTTCCCGCCCGGGCTATACTCCACAGACCACCACTAAAAAGTTCACTCCCCCCCCCCCCGCAGCCAACAGGCTGGCTACGGGCCTGTCTATAAAGAGTAAGGATACTCCACCCCGTGCACGACACATGTAACCTCTTACAATAGATAACTGGGGGGAGTACATAGGCACCCCACCACCTCACTCTAAACACTAAAGAGCGAAAGAAAGGATATCTTTAAATCATAGCTAATTTTATGGCGTAAATACAAATTCGGTAATGTTCATTTAACACGGAGCTAAAAGAAAAATACACCATAATAATGCCACCAATACAATTATTGACTAACATGTCATCACAGTTAATGAAAGTTTATTTCAATTATCTACATCTTGTTTAAATTTAAATAGTGACGTATTTATGACGACACTTTTTCCACAGATCTGGTTTTGATATCAAAAGAATCAACAATTCGCTATAAATGGAACTCGACACCGAGGACTTCTAAACATCTTCCTCATCTCGTCCAATAATTGTTAACGTATACTGTCAAATGTCACATTCTGATTCAATTCTTAAACATTCATTATTAGACGTTTAGCTCGGTGCCATTTCAAGTGCAGGTGCGTGGACAATATTCTGAAAATTCTGACATGAGTACAAGTCACAAAAATTATCAAACTTAATTTTGAAAACAACGTCACCTCTGTCCATTACTATACATGGCGATTCTTATAAAGTCCAAGAAAACATCTCTAATGTATAAAGCATCGATTTTTTTTGAAAATTTCTGTTGTGAAATATATATTTTAATAAGACCCAATATCACAGATAAAAGGCTAAATATAAAGTTTAAAACCATACATAAATAATAGTACTTTTGTCTAAAAATGGTCCAAATAATCAAACCAATCTTAACTTGGATTATGTTTCACATTGTCATCTTTACGTGTCTTCGGTAAATATTGTAGTAATACGTCTGCTATGTTTTTCATACAAGCAAGTCCATTCTTTATTAAGAAAAATATACTGGAGCATGCTTAATTACGTAATGCATTAAACTAGCACATGTACCATCGTATCTGCCTTTTGAGATGCAGGTATATGTTCTGCCTTTTAAGTTTAAGAAATCAACGCCAAACTGGTAAAAATATGCTCTTTGCTTACATTATAACGTAAGCAGTATTATACTGCACGCCCACACCCCTTAAAAACTAGAGTTTGGGACAAAAAGTTATACAAAAACTACTTACTAATAAGGTAAGCGATTACCTCGCCATTCTTAGATACAATGAGGAAGGCTCCAATATCTAACAAATTTAAACTGAAAAAATATATAGACAAAAATATGAACCTCGGATTCCCATCCGAACGACTAGACGAAGTTGCTTGTCAGGGGAAACCGGGATGGATAATCTCCGGGGACTATATCTCGGCCAATACCGGGACCGAACCCCGGTCCTCCTGGCCAGCGCCCTACTCACTGAGCCACCACGGCTCTCTAAAAGAATAACAAAAGATGAAAGTATCCAACTTAGAGGATTATCTTCAACAAATAATCAACCCCTCATATGAAGGTTGGAATAAAGTAGAAATGCCACACCCAAACACTGAACAAGTGACCCTAGTTTCATTGCATTCTCAACGTCAACTCTTTTCATATATTTTAGGTGTCGAAGCCCTGTCCTGGCTGTCCACGAAAATAGACGATTTCATTTATCAAGTAGCCCACTAAATCCTGTTATATCTTTTTTAAAAAAAGTATTTAGTGGGCTACTAATTTGTAAAAAATAAAATTAACGTAATTGATTTTGAATAACACGCGAATACAAAATACGGATGCAGGCGGTTTTGTAACCTGGCTGTTTCGTATTTAGTTCATTCGTACCTCAAATTGATTCGTACCTTTTCCTGTGTTGTTGAAATCAGTTGAAAGAAACTGAATATGCCGAACCTGAATTAGAATATGCACGAGATTTGTACCTTAAATTGATTAGACCACTAGTGGTGTTTTTGTCGAATTTCAAAGAGCAACAGATCCTTTACACGGGACATCGGTTTTTCGTTCCACCCGAATTTGACATACACGACGTTTAATGTTTACAAATCACGTAGAACCCAAAATTACTTTTTTGAAAAAGCCAATACCTTCAAAGCTCTGATGCATATTTATATGCTCATTTTCTATTATTTATAACTTATTATTTTTACCTGTAAATAGAATCAACGGGTACATTGAGTTTAATGACAGGCTGGGTGGTTCCATCGCCGTCAATCATTACTAAGGACCGCCCATCGCTTCCAATAATATCACCATTGACGTCCATGATTGGTAGGGAGGGCTTTACAAGAATATCTCTTCGCCATAGCTCTTTGCCAGTTTTCGGATCCAAACTGACATAACCCCTAAGTAGGAAGCAAAAAACCTGAACATTATGCAATTTTATCGTAAGTTTAAAGTTCATAATATATTAATCAGGCCACATCTTGAAACCACAAAATTTGTATGTAACTGATGTTTTGTTTTAAATGAAACGATCATCTTACTTGCTAGTTGGACAAACTATATTGTTTTCATTACTAACACAGCCAAGTTGAACATTTGCTGCGGTGGTTGAATTCTCTAGCTGAGCTGTCCATGCTACTTCTACATCAGCCGATGTAATTACTGAATCCAGTGAAAAAGTTCCACCAGGTGAGCACCCGTATAAAGGGCATCCCGATATTACCTGCCCTTTAGTTGCACTAAATGCACATAATAATAATGTGACAAGGTAGAACATTGTCGAGCTGTTTAAATGCTCATTGAAAGCATATAATATCCCAATCTTATCTAACAGTCAGCTACTCTTGTGACACTTAATACTAATCACGTGCCATTGTTGATAAACATAGGCGAGTGTAATTTCCGTTATATAAAACCATTAAAGGGAAACAACTCCAAAATTAACATTCTGGGTTTCCAAGTCAACGATATAATGCTACAATTTTTTTGTCTTAAAATAATGTAAATTTCACTTTAATTTAGGGGTTTGTCAACAAAAAACAACCATTAAATATAATTCAAATTTAACTCTTTATTTTTGAAACAAAATAAATGATAATAATCATAGTTCCATAACTTTGGAATTGATATAGAGTAATCACTACGAAAATCTCCTGCTTTGTGTTCGATAACAATGGCCGTTGCCTGTAAGGCTAATTGGGTTTACCAGTCAGGATGAAACTAGATTGATCAGGTTTTGCACCAGGATGGCATTAGCTTTCTTCTACCTGATCTAAACTTGAGCTCTTTTGGCATGCATTGTTTGTACTTTGAAGAGCAGTTTGTACTAAGTTTGCAAACTATGAAGTATGGAAAGGTAAATGGTTAGGCTCAGCAAGCCATCTTGCAGCCTAAGTTAAAGTGGCAGACATAGTACTAATTGTTCAAGTATTGTAAAAATAACACTTCTCATGATCACCGTTTTGCTTTAAATCATTGGATGATTAAATCATGTGACAAATTATGAATGAAAAGGAACTCATAATTACACCAGAATAATTACAAAATATATAAAATATTCTTTATAACAAAAACAAAAAGAAATATTGATGACTAGGTGACATAAATACAGAAAATATAAACTACTGTGACGTTAATTTAGTTAAGCTTAAAATGGCAGGTGGAGTGGGTTTATGTGGCTACTCAAGAGCGAGAGCGAGAAATAGGATTTAACGTCCACTCCACACAAACTAGGTCATTTTGGGTACAACACACAGTTCAATTTTGTTTCAGTAATTTTGCTTGTGCATAGGGGTCTTTAGCAGTAGGAGGATCTGGAGAAAACCCATGAGGTAGGACAGGCAACCCTACTCCTCGTCGCTTACAACAGGGAATCTCAAGAGCAAGAAATTGATGAATACAGGTAATAGTTTGAGAAGTACTGACTCTACATCAATATGTATTTCTGTCATCCCCTCCTCTCCAAAATACATCAGCTGATATTTCTGACATTCAGAATTGAAGATACAAATATAGAGAGGTCCCTTCCCTTTTAATTGAATACAAAACTTTTAAATCCAAACAGTCGTATCATTGATTATGTACATAAGATGCATTCCTTGTATTTTAAAGATGCATTTTGCAAGAGTTAAACTTAATATTGCAGGTCTTTATTTTGGCATCAAATGTGATATAAACATGTATTCAATGCTCTAGACTATTGGAGGACTGAGATTTAAATGAATTAGAACACATGCGAGGTTTAAAAATTTAACGATAAAGTGGATAATTAAGACTTAGTTTCAATTGTCAAGTACTATTGCTACCATAATAAACAATCTATACTATACTAAAACTTCAAACACTTATAACTTTACTCAGAATAAATTCATTTGAATGACATTTTCAATATATTCATTTTTCATTATCTGTTTTTGAACTATTATAGAAAGAATGTCCAGCTTTTTATCTAATTCTTACATAATGCATCTTTAAGTATAATCTTTAGTTATAGACTATCAGTCTTGAATTGGCATTATGACTTTCAAACAAAACCAAGATTAACAAATATAAATCTGTTTTTAAAAAAAATAACATCAATTTCAACTAAAATATATCTACACATTATAAAAACATTAACACAATTTTTCAATAGTAATCTCATACTTCATACTCATTGGCATCACAGGACATAACTGTGCGCTGCAGTAGATATAATATCTAATTATGGAATGATCAAATGTCATATTTAATAGGAGATTGAACATTTTTTAAACACTGGGTTCAGCCTGACTATTTACTATTAATAGTGCACAATATAATCTTTGAATAATTCTAAGTTTTTTCATATACTGACAGTTGGCGCAATTAAAATATTTAATCCTGGAAAGGACTTTTTCCTCTCGTTTCATAGCACTATAGAAAGCTATAAAATGAATATAATTCTATGTACAAGAATGAAATCAGATGTAAAACTTTTCTGTCATCACATCTTGCAATTCTCTCACAAGCACAAAGTTGTATATAAGAAATGAAGTACAAGAAAGGAAGTTACTTCCCCTTCGTCATAATTCAATGAGCACACATTTACTCAGGATTTGCATCTTTCTTGTTTACTGCACCTTTGATTGAATCTGAATATCAACATTTAATAATAATAATATCAACATTTATAAAGCGTGTTAATACTGAAGAACAGTTTCTAAGGTGACTGATAACAAATAACATAAAACGTAGTCATTACAATAATCAGGCACCTGAAAAATGAATTGATGGACAATAATTATCCTAAGATGATTATTTGGTAAATAACATACAAAATATTTTCTTTCTGGACATGTATATTTTACTGGCACAAAATAAATGTTATCATCACAGAATATTAATTTTTGCCTTTTGGCTTCATTTGCATAAAATCTGGCACAACATTTTCATTCATACACAAATCATTAAAGCTCACATTAATATTTCAAAACTGAACACAAAAATAATAGTTTTAAATCAAAAAATATACAGTTATCTTTGGTACATAAAGTCATGGCACTAATATTACAGGTTAAACATTATGCTTGAGTAGCATGACCACATTTGGATCAGTAAATGATATATAAGAGTTTATTCCTTCCAATGTTCCCAATGGATAGATGAAGGAACATCACACAAACAAATTTTTTTTAAAATGTAATTTTCATAGAAATCGTCTTTAATCCATCTCTATCCCTATGATGCAGTGTTGATTCTACACTTAAGCCTTTTATTAGAATCCATATTTAATGACATGTATTTCTTTTGAGCTTGAATACTAAACTTTATGTTGTAGACCTAAGTCTAGTACTCTCCCACAATTTTAATTGAAGGTGAATAGGTACCAAAAACAATTGTCAACTTAAATTATTTGATAGACTACAATAAGTTTAAGGGATGGATATTGAAGTGGGTATTGTCTGTCCCAGTTCTGCTGGAAACAAATTCGACTTATTTAAAAACACAGAATGCTGCTGATGTTTGACTATTTGTGTGAGCACTTATGTAAAGCCTCCTAATCACTCTAGTCTCCTTTTATAAAAAGAACTGGCCTGGAGCTTGGTATATCTATATTAATGAACACCTTTAAGATTTAAGACTAGTAGGTTTATCTGATGTATCTCAAATCATCAGTCTATCAGTCTGAATATTTAACTGCTTAATGAGACTGCCTGTATGTCTCAATATATGTGTTTCTGTTAGTGTTGTTAGAGTAGGGCTGGAAGCGAGTACTGGAAATGTTATAGCTACAGAAACTATACCTCTGTTGCAGGTTATCTTGAGGATATTCCTGCCACTGGAATTTCTGCTGGAATTGTTGTTGATGTTGACTAAAATATTGTTTTTGAAAATATGCATTTTGCTGATAATTATTTTGAGCATTGTGTAAATTTGGATTAATATTTTCATCTGGACAAACAGGTCCCTGTGGAAACATGAAATCTTGATCATTATCGCTAAATAAATAATCGTTTGTGAAATCTTCAAGGTCATTAGTATAAGGCATCGGATAACATATATTTTTGTTTCTATTCCTTTTCCTTTTCTTTTTGCCAGAAATTTGTTTCTGCGCGACGACATTTTGTTTAGGCAGTGTCTGACTTGTAATAGGATTTTGGTTGCGATTCTGATTTGCAGAAACGACAGATTTCTGTGGTTCAGGTTCTGTCTTTTTACCAAAATCTGATCCCCAAGCTTCTGATATTTGATAAAGAATAAGATTTGTCATGCGTCTGTGAGCTGTCATATCCCAATGGACGCCATCTTCTGCCCTTCTGTGTAAATGATGTCTAAGGAAGAAATGAAGATCAAGGTAGTCGAAACCATAGTATGAAACTATATGATGAGCAATCAGATTACAGGCCAATATTTTTACCCCAAGTTGGTTTTTAGCCGTCTCTACTTCTGGGACAAAAACTCCACCCCTAGCTTCTTTATCAACCGGCATAGTAGAATTCCAGATGACCAATGTATCATTGGGCAAAACTTCCTTCAGCTTTTTACACAATAAATGGAGATTTTTTCTGTAGGCTTCAATGGATTCTGTACCTAAACCATACCTAAAACATATAACAATTAACTACATTTTATTTATTATTATTGTTCTGGTCATAAGTGACTAAGATATGTTGAATGAAGTTGATTGAGTTTGACGCTTGGTTTTGGTATGTATGCTATTATTTTATTGTCAAATCAATGAAATAATTCTCCATGTATACATAATGATATTACAACATAAACTCACACATAATTTGTTACTGATATACAAATTATGAATGTTTTCAAAACAAATTGTAAATAAATTTGGTCATCAATTATCCAATCTGATTAAAACACAGATCCTATTTCGTTTTGTTTTTTTATAGTTCAAAATTTTGTTTAACTTGTCTTTACTACACTAGGATCTGGGAGAGTTATGAAATTACCGGCGCTTTGGTTGAAGTAAACCACTAGAAATGTCAACGCTGATTGATTAATCAATGTCTGATGTCATAGGGTCAAAAGCTGCTGGTACAACCCCTGATGCGACCTTCCTGTACAACTGGTCAGACCTTCATGTAGTGAAGGCCATCAAAAGTATTAAAAAAAAACTACAAAACAAACGATATATAGATCTGTATTTTAATCAATTTGGTGATAATCGATACTTGAAAGCCGTATAGATTCCCAGTCCTAACTTAGTCATCGTTTTTGATAATATGGTTATAATACACAAGGTACAATTTTATGGATACACAATTACTGAGTTTAATACTAAGCGACGTTTCGAAGAGGATACTCTCGTCTTTATCAAGCAAATGATATCGGTATGTGAATAGTACTACAATATTAGGCAAACATATACAGAATATGCAACAAAAATAACAATCAAATGCAATATAAAGATGAGAGTATCCTCGTCGAAACGTCGCTTAGTATTAAACCCAGTAATTGTGTATCCATAAAATTGTACCTTGTGTTAATATGTTCAATTACTAAATGCCAATCAAAGAAGGTTATAATACACCCTGTAATAAATTAATTTCCCCAAAAGCACCATACATGGTAATATTCTAAAGACCTCCCAAAGTGGTAATATTGCAAAGCACACCTAACATGGTAAATTAATATCCTAAAGAAATCCTAATGTGGTAATATCCCACAGTACACCTAACATGATAATAACCCACCCAGTAATAAATTGATATCTCATAGTACATCTAACTATGGTAATAACCCACCTGGTAATATCCCAAAGACAGGAGTTGATTATAACTACATCAGGCTGTTGTGTATCTTGTTTTAACTCATTAAATATATTCTCCACATATTTATTGTAACATCTTGTAATAAAATGGAATCGTATTAAATGGAAATCTGTTTTATATTCTCGAACTTCTCGATATGAAATACAGTTTGTCAACTTGGATTTTCGACCTCCATCAAGCAACTCATCTCCTTGATAATTCAATTCACCCTGTAATTATAGAACAATCTGTGTAAGACATTAACAAGTAGATACTTACATAAAAAGATAGCTGACAAATTACCATTATCAAGACAAGGTAATGTATATGCCCAGCAGCAGCTTTGGTAACATTGATCAATTGCTCAAGTTTGCAGAAACTTTCATCAAAAATCATATAAGTCAAGGAAAATATCTCTTGTATCTTTTTTATCAGAAACATATCAAAATCCATATTTAAAGAAAATTGCCCAAGAACTCTGTGGACTTGTGTATAAGTCATTGTCAGTAGATGGAGAACAATATGCTAACTTCTTTCATTCCTTGGTTTCAAATCACAATATATATTTTGGTCTTCATTTTATTTGTGAAATTTTACCTGTATAAGTGCAAGTCCGGAAATAAGGAACCTGTCACACACGATGTCAAACACAAAGTCAGGTTGCCAGTCACATATTTGATATTTTTAATACATATCTGATACAAAGTTCAAGTATTAGTTCTAGTGGTACATTTCAATCTGTTATTTCTAGGCCGGATAAGTGGCTAAACGACACACAGTGTTTGAAAAAAACGAAAACAACCAGAATTTGGCAAAGTAATATCTATATCTGAAATGATTTTCCTGAAGCAAATTAAATGAACAAAATCGGTTGCTCTGTGCCTTCTATTATTATAATTAGAATGTTACTACAAGATTGCAGAGAGTTTTAGTTTAATCAAGACTATATAGGGTATTAACTCAAGTGACACAACCTGTGTTTTCAAGATATTAGATTATTTCTACATTTTGTGAGTAAAATATCACCTTTGAATAGCATACATTGTACATACTTAAATATGGTATCATGTAGGCTTTTCATAAATATAGCGTGGGTAGAGGATCGACTATTGTGCACCTATGTTACTTTCCTCAAATGACCTTGTGGAAGGAACTGACAAACAAGCCAACAGAGAGGCTGATGTCATTAATTGCGAATTTATCTTTTTGGAAAGTATCGAGCAATCAAATTGATTATCTATATTTAGTCTAAGCAGAAATTTTTAAGGATCGAACTTAGTCAAGGTTTCTGTGTAGACACTCTCCTAAGTTAGAATCAAAATTATCTTGTCCCAAAGCATTGACTCATGACCTTAAACACCGTGTACAAATTTAAAGTCAATCGGGTATTAACTTTAGTCTCTAGTGCATACAAATGGAATTTCAATGTGGGCGTATAAAAATGAATCTATACCCTGATTTTCATCACACTCACTCAATTAGAACAAAAGATATTGTGTTCCAACGTCTCAACCAATCAATTAAAAAGTCCCCAAATCATTGTCATTAATACCTTAGCTCTCAGTTCCCCATCAGTTATATATTCATCGTTTCTTAATATTTTTACCAAATCTTTATACATACTCCTCTGTACTGAAATATATATTAAAAACACATACAGTATGACTAGTATGTAAAAATAACATTAACCCTATTAAAATTTGACAATATGACATAAAGATCATTCAACTTCAATTTGCAAATTAAGACACCGGCTCTGAATCAATGATGTACACTTGCTGGCCTCCATAAAGGCCTATATATTAAAGTATGAAAGTACTAAGAATGAAGTCCAGCCTATGCCATTTCTTTGTGTATTTTTAATTATGACATATTAAAATAGTTTTAACATTGACAACCTGACATAAAGATCATTTAACTTCAATTAGCAAATTAAGACTCGGGCTACTATTATGTGTTTATTTATAAACAATAAACATTACAGATTTGCGGGTTCTAATTGTGCCTGTGACTTCTCTTATTGAACAAGCCAACAGTGAGGCTGATGTCCCCCGCCGAAATAGGAAAATAATTAGAGGACACATATAAATTTATCACAAATTATCTTTTACAAAGTATTGAACAATCAAACAGTATATCTTTACTTCCAAAGTCTCGACCAATCAAATTGCGTATCGCTCTGCTTACCCTGAGCAGAAAATGCTCATTATCAAACTTAGTCAAGGTATTACTGTAATGAAACTATACACCAAGTTTCATCAATCTCACTTAATTAGAACTAAAGTTATCGTGTCCCAAAGCATCAACCAATCAAATTGCTTATCTCTGCTTACCCTAAGCGGAAAATGCTCATCTTCGAACTCCATCAAGGCATTGACCTAATCAACACATACACCAAGTTTGAACATTCTAGCTCAATTAGGAAGAGAGTTATCGTGCCCCAAAGTATCAACCAATCAAATTGCTTATCTCTGCTTACCCTAAGCGGAAAATGCTCATCTTCGAACTCCATCAAGGCATTGACCTAATAAACACATACACCAAGTTTGAACATTCTAGCTCAATTAAAAGTTATCGTGTCCCAAAGCATCAACCAATCAAATTGCTTATCTCTGCTTACCCTAAGCGGAAAATGCTCATCTTCGAACTCCATCAAGGCATTGACCTAATAAACACATACACCAAGTTTGAACATTCTAGCCCAATTAGGAAGAGAGTTATCGTGTCCCAAAGCATCAACCAATCAAATTGCTTATCTCTGCTTACCCTAAGCGGAAAATGCTCATCTTCGAACTCCATCAAGGCATTGACCTAATAAACACATACACCAAGTTTGAACATTCTAGCTCAATTAGGAAGAGAGTTATTGTGTCCCAAAAAGTGTGACGGACAGACAGACGGACGGACAGACAGACGGACAGACGGACGGACGGACGGACAGACAGACGGACGAACCCATTTTAATAGTCCCCTGCTTTCTTCGAAAGGCGGGGGACAATAAGTTTCTTCAAATAAGCACATATTTTACAGTGCAGTGGGAGTACCTATTATAGCATGTTCCTGAAGCAATGACTGCGAGTTTCACAACATCTGGCCGTTGCTTGTTTACTTCACAATTCTCAAACTTATAGCTATGTTATCTATAGACAAGTGAGCAGTAGCATCCAGTCAGAAGTTGTGACATCGAAACCTCCACGAAAACCTTGACATTGAATGAACCTTGAACTATCATAGGCAGACATTTTAGCTTGAATGTGCGAGACTTGGTATTCGCTATGATTGAGGAATCTGACAGGCTCACAAGCTGGGCTTGTACCCAATCGAAATTAGTGCAGCATATTGCGGGGTATTATGTGAAGGTCTTGATAAGATGTATGTAGTTAAAGCAAGATCAAGGCTTCTATTGAATTTGAAGATGCTACACATGATTTTATTTATAAGTGATGACATCTTAATCTGTGTGAATTAAAGTTAAACTGATTTGTATTTCAGATTTTATTTTTGGAACAATTTCATTATTTATTTATTTCAATGAATAAAATATGAATAAATAACTGGACTTACCTGAAGACCCCAAAACAACAATAAACTTATTATGTAGCAGTTTTTCAACATCTTTCTTCACAAATAATTCACTCATCTTGATACTTATCATAATCTCTGAAACACAGAATATACTTCATTAGAAAGGGAGAAGAAGTCAGTTTAGTTTAGCAAAATATATCAGGTAATTCTGTGCCTGGTATTCTGTTAGAAACAATACTAGTATGGTAGTATGAATGATGAAGAGCTCATAATTTTACCAACACTTAATAGTTGACAATGGCTTCTTTATATTGTCTGCAAAAATATCAATTCAACTTTCATAAAATTTCAGTTTGCAAGTGATTCAAAATTCGTCAAATGACAATCAGGAGCTTTAAGCTGTATATTTATCTATAATAGTACATTGCATTAAAATTATTGATATACAACTTAATGTTATTAAACAAATTAAAGATTGGTTGCCAGGCCACGAAACATATGCCCACAGCAGCTAAATCGTCCAGGCAGTCAACAAGAGTTGTTGCATATTGTTATTTTTGTTGGTAATGAAACATTTATAAAACACTAAAATCTGATTAAGAGTAACAACTCATTAAAGATACATTCCCGCGTACAAACTGGGTGATTTAATATATGGACTAAAAACATATTCAAACTAATTAATTTGTCATAATTTTGCTTCAAAACCTTCTCAAACATTGTAATTGCCAAGGAATGCCCTGCTATAAAAATTTGATCAAACCAGGTCATGTTTAGGTCACGTGACTTATCTCTCTCGGAAGTCAGAGGAGAATCCATCACATACATTAGACGATGTCGTCTTTAATCGTTTACTATTTATTACAAATATCGAATCCTAATTAAATTCTCGGATTATCCACTACCCGCGTCTTTTCCCCATCATGTTAATCTCAGACAGTGTTGTACGTCTAACTCTTCATAAAGTTTATCAACTTGTACAACAGGCACTCAATGTTCGCGTGTGACCTTTGACATCACGTGTGCAGAAATTCCTAACCGTCGGGCTGTCGATTAGGGGAACCTTTACATTTTTGTCCTATATACGCTCCATGAGTGATTTTCGGGGAATCCAGTATTTTTCTAGTAAGATTGGATATCTCTACTTTCCATATACCAAAATTGCCATACTTTTATTGGAAATAACCACCCGATAAATACTTTTCTGGGAACCCATCTTTAAGTAATTATCCGAAAATCATTAGAATTGGTTTAGCCCATGCTAACGTTTAGTATACAAAACATTTAATATCACAGATTTAGCTGTTCAAGTTTTCAAACATCACTGAAAATCAATATACTTGTTCATCTCAAGACCTTAAACTCTGTGTATCAATCTAAAGTCAATCAAAATGATTATATATAGGCGTAATCAGATGATAACTATGGTCTCGAAAGTATCCTCAAGATTACAGTCTGATTATCCGATATGCACGCATATCGAAGCAACCAAGATCTTTTGGATATAAACATGTATTTAAATTTCATCAAGAATAAAAATTGTGACCTCAAGAGGTTCCACAAGCTAAAAAACGTGATTTTTCGTACAATCAGGGAATTTACAGCCCGATATGCTGGAATATCGAAAGGAACAAAGATCTTTGCGTTATAAACATACATTTCATGTTTCATCAAAATCGGATATAAATTGTGACTTCTACTTCTAGAGGGTCCAAAACCTTGGTATACATACCTTTACACTATTTGCGTACAAGGAGTGGTCATTTTGTCCATCAGTAAGTTTCGGTCGGATTGTCATGAAATTCGAACTCCATCATCATTATGGTGTAACGGTGATATATTTGAACCATTTTTTTAAATCGGATAAAAATTGCGTCCTCTAAAGCGACCACAAGCTAAAAACATGATTTTTCGTACAATCATGGGCCATAATCCAGGAAGTTACGATCCGATATCGAAAGGAACCTTGATCTTTGGATTATAAATGAAATGTTGTTTAATGGCACGTCAGCTCCATTTAGGCTATATTGCGCCAAATCTTTGGCTTATAAACATACATTTCAAGTTTCATCAAAATCGGATGAAAATTGTGACCTGTAGAGTGTCTACAAGCTAAAAACGGAATTTTTCGTACAATCAGATACCATAAGGCATAATCCATAAAGTTACGGTCCGATACATGCCAATTTCAAAAGGCATCAAGATCCGTCAAAATCAGATAAAAATTATGACCTGTAGATTGTCCCCAAATCATTCGGACAGGGGTGACGACAATATACGTCCACATGAAAATTTGGGCGTATAAAAATGCCCAATAAACAAGCTTCAACTGAAAAAATTGGGTTAAATTAAATAAATCTAGGAAAACTTACAAGATGCATGTACAAACTACCACACAGTTTTGTAAACTCAAGCAGAAACAGAATTTGAGACAATGTTTATCATGTAATCAAAATCTATCTATACCACCATTCTTCTAGCTGGAGTTTTCATACTTTATATACATTGACTATTATGACTTTAATCACTTTATCTGGAACTGAGATAAAGCTGTCTACTCTATAACTATCCAGTTTAATTAATATAATGTAAAATGCACTTGCTTTAATCTACAATCACACTGAAGATAAATACATACTGGTACATATAGGTTGTGTAAACATGAAGTGGCGGCTTATAAATTACTACAAGCTTTTCCTGTAAGTTGACAATGTCACTCATACTGATATGGGTACACTCAATTTTGGCACATAAAACCATTTGTTCCCACCATAGTTTCAAAATATTTTAGGAAGTTAAACACAATTGTCTTGCAATGAAAATATAGAAGGTAGTAGCTTTCATTTGTTTAGCCTATATCAAGAAAGTATACATTTAATGCTTAAAGAAGTCTTTTTTGAAGTATTATTTTCAGTTAATTCATCACACAGGATTTGTAAATATGTGACATAAATACCCTTTTAAAGCAAGAATTGCATCTTTTCTAAAAAAGTCATAACAAAAATCATTTGTAAATCAATTACTTTTAAAATAGGTTGTTAAACCACTACTATAAAATCATAGGAATCCTAGCACTTAATAAACATTCACATAAAGATAGGTTGCCAGGCAATGAAACATACGCCCACGGCAACTAAATCGTCCGGGCAGTCAACAAGGGTTGTCACATATTTTTACTTTTTTCATGAATTAAACATTTATAATACATGTACACTAAAATCTGATTAAGAGCAACAACTCACGAAGTAATTATCAGAAAACTATTAGAATTTGTTTGGTTTTTATAAAGTTCTGCCCCATGCTAACGTTTTGTATGCAAAGCTTTTAATATCATGGATTTAACTGTTCAAGTCATAAAAATTCATTGAAAATCAATATACTTGTTCGTCTCAAGATCTTAAACTCTGTGTATCAATCTGAAGTCAATCGGATGATAACTTTAGCTTTTAGAGCGTCACAAGATTTTGCAAAGTGATCAAGGGCCATAACTTTGGCAGTAATTATCGGAAATCGTTGAAAATCAATAGGAATCTTCGTCTCATGACCTCAAACACTGTGTATAAATTTAAACTGCCAGAGTTATGGCCCTTGATCACTTCAAAAAATCTTGTGTATGCTCTAGAGGCTAAAGTTAATATCCGATTGAGTTTAAATTTATACACAGTGTTTGAGGTCATGAGACGAAGATTCCTATTGATTTTCAACGATTTTCGATAATTACCACCAAAGTTAAGGCCCTTGATCACTTTGCAAAATCTTGTGACGCTCTAAAGGCTAAAGTTATCTTCAGATTGATACACAGGGTTTAAGATCTTGAGACGAACAAGTATATTGATTTTCAATGAATTTTTATGACTTGAACAGTTAAATCCATGATATTAAAAGCTTTGCATACAAAACGTTAGCATGGGGCAGAACTTTATAAAAACCAAACAAATTCTAATAGTTTTCTGATAATTACTTCGTGAGTTGTTGCTCTTAATCAGATTTTAGTGTATTATAAATGTTTCATTACCGAAAAAAGTAAAAATATGCGACAACCCTTGTTGACTGCCCGGACGATTTAGATGCTGTGGGCGTATGTTTCGTTGCCTGGCAATCTATCTTTTATACTTTTGATGGCCTACACTACATGAAGATCTGACCACATGGTTTTTTTTGCGTCACACAAGCAGTTTTTGACCCAATGATGTCTGATATTTGATTAAACAATCAGCATTGATGTTTCTATTGGATTACCCACAGTTCCGTGCAGGTCACACCAAAAGCTCGCCGTAACAGACCGTTTCATTGGCTAATCCCTCACATCATCCAGAACATATTAATGATAACCAACTCTTCCAGATCCTAGTGTAGTAAAGACAAGTAAAACGATATTTTGAACTATAAAAAACGAAACGAAATAGGATCTGTGTTTTAATCAGATTGTTTTGACAACTAAATAATTCAAACATTCCAAATTTTCAAACATTAACACATATGAGAAGTGACTTGATTAAAATAGGTACGTGTCATTGGTCTGATCAGGTTGGGGTGGGGATGTTTTTACTGCATTATTAAAAGTATTTATGGAGCTGCCGTAGTGTGTTTGTGAGCAATAACCGACTCACTGATCAGGATGTCTCAGGTTCTCTCACTGGTGTTGGCCTGCGAACATTCCTGGGATTTTCTGATGTGGTTTGCCCTTGCCAGTGATGCAGGACAGAGTGACTGACAAGGGTCAAGGACAGTGTCTAGTTATTTGGTTTGTACAAAAAACTGAGGTCTGTGTATGTACACATTTGCGTAGACGTAAATGAATCCTTGGCAGTTGAAAATCAAAATAAAGAGTATTTTGCAAAAATTCACAGGCACTCTTTATGGTGTATGCCTGTCTTCGTTAGCCCAGTCAGGGCAGAAAAGTAGGCTGTTAAACCTTATTTCATTTCTATCATGAATATGAGTACCATATTAATACTGTTGTGATTTTGCCCTGTTGTTCCAGTAAGCCGCCTGGATAATGAAGAATACCCGCGGCTATAAAATACGGGTAAGCCGACCAGTGACGCACCTAGACTTTTGGATGCTGACTAATAACAAGGTAACTTGGATTAATTGCTTATCGCGGACGTGCCTTACTTGCCAAGTGAGACTTAATTGGTTAAACACATTCGACACAACAATACATTATGTAGCCTACCGGTATGAATTTCAGATTACCGGTAACTTTAAATTAGTTTATTACTTTTTATTAGACATTTGTATGTATGCTTGTCTCTTTGGTTAATTTAAAGTAGCTAAGTCTCTAACGCAATATCATCTAAAGTCATACACCTTGAAAATACGAATTATTTGTCAATTCAAATCAACATTGATGTTGTGATCTTACCAGGAAAAGACAGGCTTCTGATATCCAATATTTAAGACAAAATAAACATTTTACCATTGGTACACGAATCGTGTACCATAGTGCGTTTTAGCGTCATTTGCAAAAAGTAACCAGAAAGAATGAGGCTAGACATATTCAACTGGAGAACCTGCTCAATAGACTGGAATAACCAGACGCTAGAAATTGCTATAGGGTTGAGACACAGGCCGTATTTCGCTGGACATAACTGATTTGAAATTAAAGTAGCTAAGTCTCTAACTCAATAACATCCAAAGTCTTACTAGTTGAAAATATGAATTATTTGTTAATTCAAATCAACATTGATGTTGTGATCTTACCAGGAAAAGACAGACTTCTGATATCCAATATTTAAGACAAAATAAACCTTTTACCATTGGTACACGAATCGTGTACCATAGTGCATTTTAGCGTCATTTGCAACAAGTGACCAGAAAGAACGAGGCTAGACATATTCAACTGGAGAGCCTGCTCAATAGACCGGAATAACCAGATGCTAGAAATTGCTATAGGGTTGAGACACATGCCGTATTATCATATGTGTTGCGACCCATTTGTGTCAATTTCTAGATCCCAAATATTAGCAATTTTGGTCCTTTAAAGCATGAAAAATTGAACAGGCAATAGGCCTCCTATCACGAGTCCTAATTTAAAGGAGCTAAATCGCTAATATTTGGGATCTAGAAATTGACACAAATGGGTCGCAACACATATGATAATGTAATATGAATGTATATAAACTGATTTACATTCAATCATTTCTGTTTTGCTGTAATTTCTAATCGGTTATGTTCGGCGAAATAAGCCAGAAGTCTCAATTGAATGACAATCTTTAGCGTCTGGTTATTCCAGTCTAAACCGATGGTATTTATTGCGCTTGCTCTCCAGATAAGTATATAGCGTCACCATTTGACATGACTTGTGGAATATGTCTAGCCTCGTTCTTTGAGTCCCTTGTTCCAAATAGCGCTGAAACGCACTGTGGTACACGATTCGTGTACCAATGGTAAAATAAATGTTTATTTTGTCTTGAATATCGGATATCAGAAGCCCATCTTTTCCCCGTAAGATCACAAGACCAATGTTGATTTGAATTGACAAATAATTCGTGTTTCCAATGTCGAAGATTTTTGAAGATATTGAGTTAGAGACTTAGCTACTTTAAGACTAATAGTCAAGACGGAAACAATTGAATGTAAATCAGTTATACAATCAGATTTCATTATTATATACTATTCAAAAAAAGTAGGGGATATTTGATTTTGGGGGCATAATACTAAAATATGCAAATGACTACGAAAAAAGTCACTATAGAACCTAACAGAAGAAACATTTCCAGTTACATGTGACGCCCAAACGCACCAATAGCTACCGCATGGAATGCAGGTGATGCTTGGGATCATCATGGGGGTCCAACCCAAGATTTGCACGACTCTGACTTTGAATGTTACAGTCATTGTGGCATTGAATTCCAGGGTGGAAACATCAGTTTAATTGTTTTAGTGACCAGAAAACAAATTTTGATATGCGTCGGCTTACCCAAAATGAAAGGTTACGTGCCCTTGGCATGCTACAGATCGGCACAACACAGGCGGTTGTGGCGCGGACGATGAATGTTTCTCAGTCTGTCATAAGCAGGCTATGGTCCAGATATCGTGATACACAATCTGTACAGGACAGACCACGCTCAGGACGACAACTCAAGCTCAGGATCGATTTATCCGTACCTTGCCCTTGAGAAATCGTGTCATCACAGCAAATCAGATCAGCGCTCGTCTTCAAACAGACACTGGTGTGAGAGTGAGTGGCCAGACGATTCGGAATCGACTGCATAGGGGTCACCTTCGCGCCCGACGTCCTCGCGTGATCCCTTGTTTGAGAGATCATCACATTCAGGCAAGACGTCGTTGGTGTAGGGATCGTCAACACTGGGATAATCGACGCTGGAGCAATGTGATGTTTTCAGATGAGTCAAGGTTCACTGTTGATTTTTTGGACAGACGTAGGAGGGTGTGGCGTCGTCGAAACGAGCGCTTCCAAGACGTTAACGTCATCAGACATGATCGATTTGGGGGTGGTTCTGTTATGGTGTGGGGAGGCATCACTTGCTGGAAGAACAGCTTTACATGTTGTTGCAGGGCGTGTTACAGGCCAGTACTACCGGGACAACATCTTGGCAGTCCATGTTGTGCCGTTCGCACGACGTCATGGCCGCCGTTTCATCTTCCAGGATGACAACGCAAGATGTCACAGGGCCAGGATCGTTACAGGTTACCTCCAACAACAGAACATCACCACATTACCTTGGCCAGCACTGAGTCCCGACCTCTCCCCCATCGAGCATGTCTGGGACATGCTTGGACAGAGGTTACGTCAACGTCAACAACGTCCTGCCAATGTCCAAGAACTTGCTGCTGCGTTGCAACAGGAATGGGACAATCTGGACCAAAATGACCTTAGACGTCTCATTAGGAGTATGCCACGTCGGATCAATGCTTGTTTGGCAAACAGAGGAGGATTTACCCGTTACTGACTTGGTTGTGATGCTGTGGTAACTTTGCTGTTTGACCCCGGGTATCATTTTACCCTTATAATGGTCAGTCTGTGCCTTACTTAGTCTAACGATCATTTGGAATAAATCGATGAATGTGAACTTCATTTCATTTTGTCATTTGTTTCTTCGTCAGTTTCATTAGGTGACTTTAATAACACTTAAAAATCAAATATCCCCTACTTTTTTTGAATAGTATATGCTGCGACAATTTCTAGGTCCCAAATATTAGCAATTTAGGTCCTTTAAAGCATGAAAAATTGAACAGGCAATAGGCCTCCTATCACGAGTCCTGATGACAAAGTTTCACTTTTATTTTACACTTACTACTTATTACATATTACATTACAATAGCAGGTCCAATAAATCGCATATATAATAATTGTCGCTAAATCGTGTTAGTCCTCTAAATTACAATTTAGTCATGAAACCAGCATACAGTGATTGATACAGCTGCCATACACTTACCAAGAAATTAGAAACATTTGAACTTTAAACAACCCAATATGATGATGACGAAAATATAAATATAAAAACCCAAATCAAGATTCCCGCTGAATCTTATCCACTAGGCTTGTCTTCCGGTTGAGCGGTAGATTCCAATTTTAGCAAAAGGTGTTTTTTGGAAACGAGAAAAATTAAATTGTTGCCGGTATCTTGTTTGCGTTTCTAATATTAACATCATTACTTCATTTATTTAATAATTTAATAGAAACCATCCTTTGTGTAAATATATTGCTAAAGTTCGATGTGTATTTTAAAATGTTTACTTTTTAAATCATCTCGTGTATTTAAGAAAATGGATTGATCCATGAAGAAATTTTCAGTAAGAGTTATATATAGTTTCTATATATCTCTATGACAGTAATCAATTTCTGTGGTTTTTAATTACTACACTACTTTTAAAAAAATGCAAATTATAAATTAATCATTTGATAGCTTGCATATTTTGAAAATGCATGGAAGGTCAAAAGGCAGGAGAAATATTTTTAAATCTTTTTTAATGTGTCGCTTGTTAAAAATTAGGGTGACACAACGACAACATTATTTTTATCCCCCATTGCCAAAAAACTCGTGAACGGGATAGGGGCTATAATGTTATACAATCACATTGAAATGTGGTCGTATTATTTTGCCGCCGTCTTCATTAGCTCAGTTCGGAGCAGGACAGAAGGACGTTAAACCCCTTCTCATTTCATTTCATTTCATTTATTGCCGTCGGTCTATATAGCGTCCACAATTGCTTGTGGACATGCTAGAGGCTACACTTAATATCCGATTGAAAAAGACAATAAGAATCCTATTAATTTTCAACAATTTCCGATAAGTGCCAGAGTTATCCCTTGATCACTTTGGAAAATTGTCTGGACACTAGAGGCTCAAGTTAATATTAGATTGACTTTAAATTTATACACACAGTGTTTAAGGTTATCAGACGAAGAAGCCTATTGATTTTCAACCATTTCCAACAATTACTGCTAGAGACTAATATTAATGTAAATTTATACACAGTTTAAGGTCATGAGACTGACAATCAAAACAAATTCTAAGGATTTCTGATAATTACTTAATGGGAAGTTATTCGTCCTCAGATATTAGTGTGTTGTAAATGTTTTCATTACTGACAAAAGAAAAAATATGCAACAAACCTTGTTGACTGCCAAGACGATTTACCTGCTGTGGGCGTATGTTTCATTGACTGGCAACCTATCTTTACATGAGAGGACAAACCATATCGATAGCCTACTCAGCGTTCCACAAATTTTTTGGTTCAGGAGCTAACAGATCTTTTTAAACTTCAGTGTGATGCATTGCTGGCTGTCATGAGAGGATTCAGCATTGCATGACCATATCCCTTTTTTGAGTTTTCCCCCATTTGTCAAAAACCTTGTGACCTTGATAGATGCTACAGTTTGTAACTCTTTTGTATCAAATTTGGTGTGAAGCATTGTGTTCATCAGAGGACGAATCCTATCGATATTCAGCATTGCTAAACACCTACGATAGAGGCTACAGTTTTTAACCCTATCAATATTTAGCATAGATGCAACACTTTTTAATACGGTAGATTTTTTTCAAGCTTGTGTAAAATAGATCACATTTCTTGAAAGCATCCCTTATCAAATTTGGTCAACATTCAAGTTTTCCTTTCGGATAAGCTGCTGTCAAGATATAGCGACTCTGTGGGCATATTTCCAGGTTTTGGATGGCTATCTTCAGAAATTAAAAAAAAAGGTAATCAGGCTGTTGAGACAATAATTTGCTTGTGCATAGCGGTCTTTAGCAGTGGGAGCAAACTGGAGGACCAGGGGAAAAACCACGAGGTTGGATAGGCAAACCCTACTCCTTGTCACGTACAACCGGGGAATGTGACGTGAAAAAGTCATGCAAAGTTCTCTTATTCATCTCAGACTATTTCCTGATTTTTGGCTTGACACCAAACTTAGATCATAAAGTGCAATTAAAATTAGGTACCTATCTCTTACCAATTTCAGAGTTTTGTTAAGTGTCCAAATCAGTCCAAATCCAATTAATATATAATCCACTATAATCCACACAGTGCCCACATCACTGTAATGAGTTTTCTAGAACATAGGTTGATAAAAAATAAGGCATCTAATTACTAATAGACAACCAGGCAAAAAATATTTAAAGTCAATCTGATAGTAAAATGTGGATGACTGACAGGTATAAAAACAACACTCACATGTCAATGTGAATGTATAAAAATACAGATTTGATTTGGTTTTTCAAAAATCTGTATTTGTCAGGGTTTTTTTTTGTTTTATTTTACCAGATTTTTGTATGTAGATGAGTAAGTAACAAATATTAAAAAAAAAATATATATAAATCTTTTAAAACCAAGATATATCAATAAATAAAGTCAGTCTTTCCGCCTCTCATACAAGTACTTTAAGTCATACTCTGAATCGGCCCATAATCTGGTAATATGAGAAATATTTACGTGTTTCTGTCCTTCAGTCGAAACACGTATTATTTTTGTAAGTGTTTTTATTATTTTTTTGGTGGGGGGGGGGTGGATTTAGTCAGAGTTTGCAGCCAAAACTGTGCATGGTGCAAACATTCTGCCAACGTTAAAATGGTTGCCCACTGTGGCTCTATTTATTGAATATAAATTAGGTTATTTTTGACAAACAGGAAGTGTTTTACAGATGGGACAAGAAATAATCTCAGATTGCCCATATCTCGGTTATTTCTCAACAGATCTTCTTCGGGTTTTCATTTTTGGATTCTTTGGATGAATCCCATATGGGCCCTGACTGCCGGTTTTTCTAAATTCAGAAGTTTAGTTTTAGCATCAAAGTTTTCTTCATCATTTTTTCGACATTCAAGATGGTGTAACTCCATCACTATTTCAGTTATCAAGTTGAAACTTGGTAGGATTAGGAACTCGTAGATGCCTTCAAAATGGCATATATACAAATTTTGTGACGGCTTCCAGAAACTTCATTTTTCCCAAACATAATAGTTCTCTTCATTTTAAAAACAGACCGAAAATGACATATTTTTTAGCCCCAGATATTATCTTTCATTTTTAGAGACCTTGTTCCATAACATTTTCAACGGTTTGGCGGCCACATTGGATTTTACTAAAAACCCTCAAATCGATATTTAGCCCACAGTTTCATTCCAATTTTTGAAAACTTTTTTTTGTTTTGAACATACTCTAAATGGCAACAATTCTTACAGGGCCGATTTTTTAATTTCGAGTTTCTTTTATTTCCGGTTTTCATTTTGAATTTTGTTCGACTTTTCAACACCTATCTGATAACCGAACCTTTTAATGACCCTTGACCTTTGTATATATGATGACCCTCATGTCTACTAAAACTAATTTCAAAAAGTTCAGTCTTGAAGTATAACTTCCAGTTTTATTAAGAGTTCAAAATGACAGGTATTGGATCTTACTATACTCAAGAATGCATGGTATCTTGATTGTTGACGTGACAAGCCATGACAAGGCGTGACCTGACCTACCGAAACACATCAGTAGGCTTACTCCTTTAGAGTCCTAGTTATATTTATTTCCGGAAGACATAAATTGATTAATCTGATTATGTTCAATCCACCCATCCTATCTACATTGTAACTGGACTTCCTTTTATTCAAATTTATTAATATATTTCAAAATATGCCATATCATATTAAAGATGCATTATGTAAGATAAAGAGCTGGTCATTCTTGCCATAATAGTTAAAAAATAGATAATGCAAAATAAATGTAGATTGAAAATTTAATTTAAATTATTTAATTATAACTGTGTGAAGTTTTGACTAAGAGAGAGAGAGAGAGAGAGAGAGAGAGAAATGGAGTTTAACGTCCATTTGACACAAACTAGGTCATTTCGAGACTAACATATGGTTTAATTTTATTTCAATAATT
Source organism: Patella vulgata (assembly GCF_932274485.2). Lineage (NCBI taxonomy): Eukaryota > Metazoa > Mollusca > Gastropoda > Patellidae > Patella > Patella vulgata. The sequence goes on from NC_065881.2 coordinate 22,578,546, forward strand.
CGCTTGCGCGTAGGGGTCTTTAGCAGTGGGAGGAAACCGGAGCACCCGGAAAAACCCCACGAGGTTGGACCGGCGACCCTATTCCTTGTCATGTACAACCGGGGATTCAAAACCACGCCAGTTGACTCAGTTATGATACATCGCGCACATGCTAACCATTCGGCCACCCAACCCCCCGTTTTGACAAGATGTGGCATAGATTGTTTATTATCCTAACAACAGTACTTGTTACATCAGACTTAGCCTAAATTTAACATTTTAAATCAAATCATTAAATAGTGACCATCTTTTAATCTGTTTAAATCTCTGCCATCTGATGGTCTAGACAGTGGATTATAGACTTGTCATGGGAATAAATGTCTAAATAATAATTATTTATATAACATTTAAAGCCAAAAAAACGATCTGCAATAGCTCTTACATAATGCATCTTTAAACTAAAATCTTTGACCATTGAAAATTTTACCATTTATTTTACATCAAATTAAACTGAAAGCGGGCCTTTAAGTTGTTATTTTATTTCTGTCTGTCTAATGAAAATAATGTATGATACTATGAAATGGCAGTCATATTATTCCTTGTCAGAAAAATATTATCATTAATTATCTGGAGAAATCTGTTATTGACAGACTAAGTTAGATAAAGGAAACCCTTGAAATTGTGTGATTTATTTCTCAGCTGATGGGATAATTAATTCTTTTATCCAGACTCCAGTAATATTTTGCAAAATGTTTTTTTTTTTTTAAAGTTATTGAGCCTGTCTCTAAAAGCTTACAAATGCGCTAAAGGTCAGAATTATTTAGATTTTTCTTAAAGATTTAGATAAAGAGCTAGCCATTTTTGCTATAATATAATGTAAAATGAATAATCTGAAAATTTCATTCAAATTACTCTATTGCGAGCGAAGATATTAGCCTTTAAAGGTTTGACAAGACGTTTGCAATAAATTTTACCACTGTACTGGATGTTCGAAGCTAAGTCTTGCTCCTCCATTTTTATCTTAAATGAAAACATGGCTGAACTGTTCTAATCTATCTAATATCAGAGAAATCCGATGCCTTCTTGAGTTGATTATGGCCAGGATAAGTTGATTAATGTCTAATTAATAATTTAGAAAACATAACATAAAAAGGAATATAATTGAATTTCAGTTCAGAGCCACATTTCCATTTTTTATACGCCCACATTGAAATGTGGTCGTATATTGTCGTTGCCCCCGTCCGTCCGGCGTCCACAGTTAATATCCGATTGACTTTAAATTTATATACAATGTTTAAGACCATGAGACGAAGAAGCCTCTTGATTTTTAGCGATTTCCGATAATTACTGCCAGAGTTATGGCCCTTGATCACTTCAAAAAATCTTGTGGACGCTCTAGAGGCTAAAGTTAATATCCGATTAACTTTAAATTTATACACAGTGTTTAAGGTCATGAGACGAAGAAGTCTATTTATTTTCAGTGATTTTCAATAATTACTGCCAGAGTTATGGCCCTTGATCACTTCAAAAAATCTTGTGGATGCTCTAGAGGCTAAGGTTAATATCCGATTGACATTAAATTTATACACTGTGTTTGAGGTCATGAGACGAAGAATCCTATTGATTTTCAACGATTTCTGGTAATTACTGCCAAAGTTATGGCCCTTGATCACTTTGAAAAATCTTGTGACACTCTAGAGGCTAAAGTTATCATCCAATTGACTTCAGATTGATACACAGAGTTTAAGATCTTGAGACAAACAAGTATATTGATTTTCAATGAACTTTTATAACTTGAACAGCTAAATCCATGATATACTATTCAAAAAAAGTAGGGGATATTTGATTTTGGGGGCATAATACTAAAATATGCAAATGACTACGAAAAAAGTCACTATAGAACCTAACAGAAGAAACATTTCCAGTTACTTGTGAAGCCCAAACGCACAAATAGCTTCCGCATGGAATGCAGGTGATGCTTGGGATCATCATGGGGGTCCAACCCAAGATTTGCACGACTCTGACTTTGAATGTTACAGTCATTGTGGCATTGAATTCCAGGGTGGAAACATCAGTTTAATTGTTTTAGTGACCAGAAAACAAATTTTGATATGCGTCGGCTTACCCAAAATGAAAGGTTACGTGGCCTTGGCATGCTACAGATCGGCACAACACAGGCGGTTGTGGCGCGGACGATGAATGTTTCTCAGTCTGTCATAAGCAGGCTATGGTCCAGATACCGTGATACACAATCTGTACAGGACAGACCACGCTCAGGTCGACCAAGGGCGACAACTCAAGCCCAGGATCGATTTATCCGTACCTTGGCCTTGAGAAATCGTGTCATCACAGCAAATCAGATCAGCGATCGTCTTCAAACAGACACTGCATAGGGGTCACCTTCGCGCCCGACGTCCTCGCGTGATCCCTTGTTTGAGAGATCATCACATTCAGGCAAGACGTCGTTGGTGTAGGGATCGTCAACACTGGGATAATCGACGCTGGAGCAATGTGATGTTTTCAGATGAGTCAAGGTTCACTGTTGATTTTTGGGACAGACGTAGGAGGGTGTGGCGTCGTCAAAACGAGCGCTTCCAAGACGTTAACGTCATCAGACATGATCGATTTGGGGGTGGTTCTGTTATGGTGTGGGGAGGCATCACTGTTGCTGGAAGAACGGCTTTACATGTTGTTGCAGGGCTTGTTACAGGCCAGTACTACCGGGACAACATCTTGGCAGTCCATGTTGTGCCGTTCGCACGACGTCATGGCCGCCGTTTCTTCTTCCAGGATGACAACGCAAGATGTCACAGGGCCAGGATCGTTACAGGTTACCTCCAACAACAGAACATCACCACATTACCTTGGCCAGCACTGAGTCCCGACCTCTCCCCCATCGAGCATGTCTGGGACATGCTTGGACAGAGGTTACGTCAACGTCAACAACGTCCTGCCAATGTCCAAGAACTTGCTGCTGCGTTGCAACAGGAATGGGACAATCTGGACCAAAATGACCTTAGACGTCTCATTAGGAGTATGCCACGTCGGATCAATGCTTGTTTGGCAAACAGAGGAGGATTTACCCGTTACTGACTTGGTTGTGATGCTGTGGTAACTTTGCTGTTTGACCCCGGGTATCATTTTACCCTTATAATGGTCAGTCTGTGCCTTACTTAGTCTAACGATCATTTGGAATAAATCGATGAATGTGAACTTCATTTCATTTTGTCATTTGTTTCTTCGTCAGTTTCATTAGGTGACTTTAATAACACTTAAAAATCAAATATCCCCTACTTTTTTTTAATAGTATATTAAAAGTTTTGTATACTAAATGTTAGTATGAGGCAGAACTTTATAAAAACCAAACAAATTCTAATGGTTTTCTGATAATTACTTCATGATTAATCAGATTTTAGTGTATTATAAATGTTTCATTACCGAAAAAATATGCGACAACACTTGTTAACTGCCCGGACGATTTAGCTGCTGTGGGCATATGTTTCGTTGCCTAGCAACCTATCTTTTTTTTTGTAAGATTATTTTCTTGCCCTTCGTCACTGAAACCTTATAGATGGTCAACAGGTTACTTTGTTTTTTCTTAATATGCCTAAAGCAGATATAAATTCAAATTGTTGTTCCCAAACTGCATTCACTACATGTACTGAGAGAGAGAGAGAGAAATGGGGTTTAACGTCCACTCGACACAAACCAGGTCATTTCGGGACTAACATATGGTTTAATTTTATTTCAATAATTCACTTGCGCATAGGGGTCTTTAGCAGTGGGAGGAAACTGGAGGACCCGGAAAAAACCCACGCGGTTGGACAGGCGACTACATGTACAGACATAAACCAGTAATTCAAAAGCACCTAGACTAATGTCATCAAGTCTGCATTTTTATAATTGCTTACCAGTTGGAACAATTTATTAGATTTAAACAACTCGTTAATAATGCTTTGTTTGCCTTCAATATGTATTTTATTGAAAATATTAGATGTGTCAATTATATGGAATATTAGAACTATGATTTGATTTCTGCTTCCACGGTCCAGTCTATGACAAGAAAGGACAAAAATAACCATTAGTAAAGTGTCATGAGAATTTCCATAAACTGGAATCCAGTTTTATTCCCAACAGATGTAGATGCCATATACACTGTTCAAATGGTGTCTGCTGGAAAACTGGATCAGTTTGTATTGATTTAAACCCCTTTCGGAATTGATACATAAAGATATATATGGAGGGCTAGATTTTTTGCATCCAAACAGTGTTAATTCAATTACAGTACAGTACTATATCTTTATAAATCATACATTAACTCAGCTACTGTTTCCTTAGTAACTCAGTTATTATTTCTTTATAAATCATACATTAACTCAGTTACTATTTCGTTATCAATTGTACATTAACATCCAGTTACCATTTCTTTATAAATCAAACATCAACTCAGTTACTATTTCTTTCAATCTAATTAAAATATAGAGCTATATTTCGTTTTGTTTTTTATACTTTCGATGGCCTACACTACATGTAGATCTAAGAAGTTATACTGTAGGAGTTAACGTTCTATGACGTCAGGTACCAAGCAAGCGACATTTGTCCCGATAACGTCAGTCATTCGATTAACCAATTAGCGACTGCCATGCCATGCTTTTTTAAATCTACTTTTGCTTTGTTTTGATTTCTATCGCTGCATGGTAATGTCTACCCACAGTTCCGCGCAAAAAAGGTCAAACGCTCGATTCGACAGACCATTTGATTGGCTGACCCCTCATTTCAAGCAGAACACGAGTTAAATAACAAGTCTTCCAGATCCAAATGTAATAAAGACAAGTAAAAATGAAATTTTGAGCTATAAAAAGTGAAACAAAATTGGATCTGTGTTTTAATCAGATTGTATTTCTTTATAAATCATACATTAACACAGTTATTGTTTCTTTAAAAATCATATGGAAAGGTGATCGTATATTGCCGTCGCCTCCGTCAGTCCCGTCGTCCACACTTTCTTGTGAGACTCTAAGACTACAATTATCATATGATTGTTTCGAAATTAATATATGTTGTTTACATTACTGAGATGAAGAAGCCTATTTAATTTCAATAATTTCCGTTAATTTCTTCTGGAGTCATGGCCCTTGTTTCATTTAATTGCACCTTGTGAACGCTCTGACGACCAAAATTATCATCCGATCTGTATGAATCTGTATCAATTTCTGTTAATTACATTTAGAGTTATGGCCCTTGTTTCACTTTGTTTTACCTTGTGAATGCTCTAACGACAAAATTTGAAATGTGGTCGTATTTTGTTGTCGCCCCCGTCCGTCCGTCCGGCGTCCACAATTGCTTGTGGACGCTCTAGAGGCTAAAGTTAATATCCGATTGACTTTAAATTTATACACAGTGTTTACGGTCATAAGACGAAGAAGCCTATTGATTCTCAGCAATTACTACCAGAGTTATGGGCCTTGATCACTTCAAAAAATCCCCTGGATGCTCTAGAGGCTAAAGATAATATCCGATTGAATTTTACACAGTGTTTGAGGTCATGAGACAAAGAAGTCTATTCATTTTCAGCGATTTCCGATAATTACTGCCAAAGTTATGGCCATTGATCACTTTGAAAAATCTTGTGACGCTCTAGAGGCTAAAGTTATCATCAGATTGACTTCAGATTGATAATTACTTCATGAGTTGTTACTCTTAATCAGATTTTAGTGTATTATAAATGTTTCATTACCAAAAAAAGTAAAAATATGCGACCACACTTGTTGACTGCCCCGACGATTTAGCTGCTGTGGGCGTATGTTTCGTTGCCTGGCAACCTATCTTTGTATATTACTTCCAGAGTTAAGGCCTTTGTTTCAGTTTGTAACACCTTGTGAAACCTCAAAGGACAAAAATTATAATCTGATCGGCATGAAATTGTCTTGTAAATTCCCCCCATTACCTACAAAAGATTAAAAATGCGACAACCTTTAACCATTTGGACAATTTAGCTGCTCTGAGCATATGTTTTGTTGCCTGACAACCTATCTTAATCATTGCTTTAGTTTAATTTATGGAATTTTTGTTTATATTAAATAAACATTAACAAGTATTTGTTGATCAATCATTTGCTGTTTCATTTTAGTGTATTAATTGGTAAAAGTTCTGTGAAAACTGAAGAGAGCCCATACCACAGACTATCTTAGAAAGAATTCCTGATGATGCATGAAATGTATCCTTGTTTTTGTAACAAGTACTTCCGCCTTTCTTGCAAGAGATACTTAAATAAAGTCAAATGTATTAGTAGAACAAGCTGCCACAATGAGTGTAGATCCTTAAGGAGGCGTGGACCTTTCTTTGATACTAGAAATGGGTAAGACTTCATTTCAACTTATTTCAGAAAATATTATCGTTTATTTAGGGGGATGAGATCATGAATGTGCTTTTGGAAGAACACACCTGATTATAACCAGAAAATACTATACAAAGAGTTCCTTTATATTAATGCTTGACCCCAGACCCTTTACTGTCTCAAGTGAGAAAAAAACTGTCCACTCTTTGCTTGTGGTGATTCTGGTCGAGTCATTATACAGGTTTTAATTTGAAAAATACATACACTGTTCTATATCCCCTGGACAAAAGGGTCACAGAGCTTGTCAGTACAAAATCCTCTTGTGCCTCTCAGGGGTCAAGGTGGTTAAGTGGGTAAGACACTGGCTTGCTAGCCAGGAGGTCGGGTATTTGATCCCTTCATTGGCCGAGAAAGTTCATCCAGATTTTCCGGCGTGGTCCCCCCTTTTCAGTGATGCAGGACGGAGGCCAGCTGTCTATAAGTTCAGATGGGATGAAAAACCGAGGTCCCGTGTACACATTGGCGTGCACGTAAAAGATCTGTTGACAGTTGAAATTTGATATAATAGTAGGCTGTAGTGCCGCTGCCCGGACAAAATTTCCCTCATAGCACACTATATGGCGTATGCCCGTCTTCATTAGCCCAGTTCGGAGCAGAACAGTAGGACGTTAAACCCCATTTCATTTCATTTCATTTCCACAGACAGTATAGAACATACTCTCTAAAATATGTTGTATAATTCTTAATTTGGTTCTTATGTATCTTTGAGTTTGAACTTCGAACTAATGTCCAAATGAACAAAATAGAAAACACAAAACAAATTAAAAAACATCTGATTTTAATCAGATTGCAAGAGTTAATTATTTTTTTTAAACGAAAAGATAATGCTTTAATGAACCCAACAAAGACATAGAAAATCAGAATTCTCTGTAATCATTTTGATCTAAAGATATCTATTGCACTGAGATATAATCTATTGAACAGGAAAACTTGTATAATTGTAACAGAACATGTCATCTTGTGTCATATTTAGATTATTATATTATAATGCATATAAATTATAGGATAAATAAAAACAGTTACAGGTGCAGTAATAATAGTTTCCGTAATACAATTGTAATATTTTAAGGTTTGTGATTTATATTAAAGAGGCACATTCTGATATTCTGGAGAATTTTTGACCATACTTTTAAAAAACTTGCAAGGACATATAGTTACATATTAAATAAATTCCCTTTGGCGGATTTGCCTTTTATAATATTCAGGTTTTAAAACATCTGCCCATTTCTAATAAAAGTATTTCTGTTGTCTGCAAAAACTCTCAGCAGGTACACTACATGATGTATCCTTGTCTTCATTAGTCTGGCTGGTGCCAAAAAGTATAAATTTAAACTACATTTCATTTTGCAACACACATTAAAAATAGGTAAAAATTTGTGAAATAGGCAACAAATTATAAAGCTGTCACTTTAAATAAACCTGCTGTTAATGTCAAGTTTGGCAGTGCATTATGAACAAGGTGACACAAAATTTATCATAACAGGGAAATAATGTGATATGTCTGTCTTTTATAGATCCATAAAAACAATATAAAACCTGTCAACTCCCAATAATACAAATAAGAATGTTCTATAAGCCATGTTACTAATGACAGGGATAGGTTTGATCAACAGTTCTAGTTTAAACAGTAATTGTAGATTTGTGATTTGTGGTTAGAACTCGAGTAAAACAAGTCACTAATTGTGCGCTATGACACTGCAACCTGACTTATGATATGACAAATTAAGGATACATAATAATTTAACCATTTGATAGACAAGGCTTTCTTCTTTGTGGTGTGTGTGATATTGTTCTAACATGGGACCTAGACTTGTTATAATATCTGATGACATTTACATAACAGTAATCAGTTACCACTTGTAACAAAATTATACTTGGAAAATATGACAATATTTATTCTCTGTCTGTTCTATATTACAATCTGATTAATTACAGGAACTCAATGTAACAACTTGTAATACAAGGTATTTTTTGTTCCGCTTTTGTCATTTGACAAGTAGGCCTACAGCTTTGTGGAAATAATATAGTGTGGTGGTGTACTAATATTATTATATTGGACATACAGGTAAATTAATCTTTGATAACTGATTAATTTATATTACAGTAACTGATTGTTACATACACTTACAAGAAATATATACATGCCATGTGTCAAGCAATTCCATATTTTTTGATCATTTTTTTCCTCTTCGGATTTTCAACGTCACAGTTAATATTTTATTTCTGTTTTGTGGTACACATAAAATCATTTATTCTTAAGTTTATTATTAAAGATTTAGAGAAAGAGCTGGCCATTATTGCTATAATAGTTTAGAAATAGATAATGAAAAATGAATATATTGAAAATTTCAATCCAGTTAATTGAAGATTTGACTGCCTAATTAGTCTTGATCGACAAGTACCATGACAATGATAATGAACATCGGATAATGAATGCCAAAATTTATTTCAAATATAGCTTTTAACTCTTAATATATCCAAGGTATTAAGAGCCATTCCACGAGAAAACCATGCAATATCAGGCAAATGTTCGAAGGTGGGGGTCGGCCGATTAAGTTCATACTCACGGAGTTTGGTTGACCCATCGAGCTTACTCCCCAGCCAAAATCGCCCATTTCAGAAATCAACCGTTTCCGAGATACAGGCAGATTACTTTTTTCGGCTGATTTTTGCCATTTTTAGGCCAAATTTTAGCTATTTTTGTCGCACTACTACTGCTGTTGCATGACCCTGGTGAACTAGGTTTTAGTTGTTCGTGATAGTCGGGGTCTTAGCCTATCACATTATCATGGTCACCCGGTTCAAATTCATTTTCCATAGGTGTCAGGAGACTACACAAGATACGAATCTGGAGATACCTGAAATGTACCCTATCTTCAGATCACGATAACTCCACTGGAGCAGGGTTTACGATAAAAATGAAAATCAATTTATTTGCAGCTTGACCAGTTCTAACAAGATAAGAAAAAAATTGTTGTCAACTAACTTGCAAAAGTATGAAAATTTGTGTCGAAAGTTACGAAATTCGTCACTTTTCTTGTTTTGGTTGGGATACATCGGCGGATTATTCAGGTACCCAATCGCCAATATTGTTATTCAAAGGGTCATTATATCAACTCCGGCTCCCCTTCAACCCGCTTTGCCAAAATATTCAGTCTCGGTGTGGTTTGGTATCCAGTCTACAAATCCATGATGGCGTCTCCCAGTGAATATGGATTTTCGCAAATTCTCGATCTAGAATGTCGATCCTGATTATTTAAACATTTTTAATTCAAAATTTTGAAAAACAGTTGAATTAGAGCAGATGAAAGTCGACAATTATACAAAACAGACCCAATTTCCATGAAAATCGCCTATTTAGTCTTCACCGTGACCTTCAATCGCGAGGTCATCAGGGATACAATTTGAAGTTCACACGTTCACACGTTTCATGCTGTTGAGGGTTAGTTGACAACGATTTTATTTTTTATTACGGGTCAAGCTGCAAACAAAACGATTTTCATTTTTAATGCAAACCCTGCTCCAGTGGAGTTATCGCAATTTGAAGAAAGAGTATAATTCAGGTGTCTGCAGACACGTATTTTGTGCAGTGCCATGACACCTACGGAAAGAGAGGTTGCATTGGGTCTCCATTATAATATGGTAGGGTGAGACCTGGACTATAATGACCAACCAAACCTTAGTTCGCTATTGGTTGATTAACGGCTATAGTAATGCTACAAAAATGGTCGAAATTTGACTTGAAAATGACGAAAATCAGCCGAAAAACGTAATCGGGCTGTATCTCAGAAACGGTTGATTTCTAAAATCGATGATTTTGGCTGGGGAGTAGGCTTGATGGGTCGACCAAAACCTGTAAATATGAACTTAATCGGCCGACCCCAACCTTCGAACCTTCTGCATGGTTTTCTCTTGGAGGGGATCACGTGGGTAAGACGCTAGCTTGCTAGCCTGGAGGTCGGGTGTTCGATCCATGCATTGGCCGAGAAAGTTCATCCAGATTTTCCGGCGTGGTTCTCCCTTGTCAGTGATGCAGGACTGAGGGGCTGACAAGGAAAGCTGTCTAGTCGTTCGGATGGGACGAAAAACCGAGGTCCCGTGTACACATTGGCGTGCACGTAAAAGATCCCTTGGCAGTTGGAATTCGATATAAGAGTAGGCCGTAGTGCCGCTGTCCGGGCAAAATTTCCCTCATAGCACACTGTATGGCGTATGCCCGTCTTCATTAACCCAGGTTAGGAGCAGAACAGTAGGACGTTAAACTCCATTTCATTTCATTTCATTTCTCTTGGAATGGCTCTTAATTTTACTGGTTTTTTTGGCAATAAATGAAAAAAACAGAAAACCAAATTGGGGTGTACTCTCCCACTCCCACTGTAAAAGAGTGAAAATAAAACAATATTCTTGGCTGAATAGTATTTGAATCAGTACTGATTTTACCATTTTAAAAATCTAAGTCATTATTCAAATATTTGACTCAACTGAGATAATCAATTTTTGGACCGTTCTTTTTAGCATTTTCAGATTTCTAAATGCATGTAATGTAATTCTTTAAAATCAATATATATTCTTTATTTGTTTAATTTTGATCATTGGTTGATTTTATTGAATGTATTATAGACAAAGCACATATCAAATTCCATTAGCTTTAATTAACATCTCATAATGAATAGTAATAAATAAGTTCAGATGAATATAGCCTTAAAAGAACTAGTTGTATTTGAATTCGAATATTAGTGTGAGCACTAGATGAGTCAAAGTTTAAACTTCCCTTAAAATTCACATTAATCTAGTGCTAAATGTCATGTTGGTTGACAGACAAATAAAAACTTCAGTGAGTAGATTGCGAAAAAATAGTAGCACGCCTTAACCCTTTGTACTTGGTAGTTCATGTAAATATAGAAAATGTAGAAAATAATTATATATTTCATATGTGTGAATATGTATTATTTGTGTGTTCATGTATGTGTTTTCTATGTAGTATGTATTATTAAAAGTATATGGCTATGTCTAAGTGTATATATATGCATACTGTCCTTAATGGATGTTTTGATGAAATAAACATCTTATCTTATCAGTATATTCCAGGACATGCCCAAATCATCCAAAACTACTGCTTCCTAAGCTGTGTAAATAATTTGCTTTACTGCAGGACTGCATACCAGTACTAGTTCTTGAGAGTGCCACAGCTATTTGGGCACTCTTAGGAAGACTGGTTTTTAGATGGTGCAAGTCATAAGGGTTAATTTAATTAAACCCTAAATAAATCAATCCCTACTACACAGGGTTCTTAATCCATTTTGAAATGAACCGGCCACGGGTAGGCCTAACGGATAGTCATAAAGGGTTAATTTAATTAAACCCTAAATAAATCAATCCCTACTACAAGTACTACAGTTGTTAAAGTTAATTGTCTTAATAAATTTATACGCATAACTGTCATATTAATTATAATACTGTATTTTTAATTTATTAAACCAACTTATACCACTTTCAGATATTTGTATACTCTAATGTCTTATTATACCATAATAAGTAATTATTCCACAATTATACTAGTGATTATTAATTTTCCAATTTAAGTCAAATATTGGGATATACTGATTTCTATAAATTATCAGTATATGATCTAATTGTCATGTCTTGTATGCTACATAGATGTGTATTATTACACAGATGAATATGTAAAAATATGTGCATACACTGACTTTACTTGAGTAAATATCATGCCATCCTTGAGCAATTAATTGACTGAAGAATTCCATTGTTGCAAATCGCACAATATTTGCTCAGAATAAAAACATTTGGTTTCGTTATAAGCCATGGTAATAATTATGAGTCAAGGACACCCCATTCAGCACAAAGTCTAAGTAGTAGGTACCGTATGCCAACGTATGCTATGTTAAAATTGAGAGATTATCCCAAAAAATTTTTTTGAAATATCTTCAGGAAGGTTATGTTTTTGGTAACAAATATATTTGGATATGTTTTCAAATCAATTCTTATGTGTTTGGTATCTTGACTATTATACGGAAATATAATGGTACAGATTCCATTACTATAAGCAACAATTTTCATACGCCCACATTTTCATATGGATGTATATTGTTGTCGCCCCTGTCTGTCCAGAGGTCCGTCGGTTCACATTTTGTTTGTGATCTCGGTTCCTTTTGATATTGACATTTATTGGACCATAACTGTATGAATAATGGTCCCTGATTGTGTGAAAAATCACGTTTTTAGCTTGAGGTCACTCTAGAGGTCACAATTTTTATCCAGTTTTGATGAATGTATGTTTATAACCCATAGATCTTGGTTCCTTTCAATATTGGTGATATCAGACCATGACTTCCTTGATTATGGATCCTAATTGTATAAATTTTTATTTTATTTTAAAAACTGTTGAACCATGTCACCATTACACTGTAATGATGGTTGTGATCAAATTTCGATTTCTTTTAATATTAGCGCATATCGGATTGTAACTTTCTGGATTATGGCACCTGATTGTACAAAATACTATGTTTTTAGTTTATGGGCCTACTAGAGGTTAAAAACCGTTCAAATATATCACTGTTACAAGCTAATGATTGCTGAGTTAGAATTTCTAGAAAATCAGACTGAAACTGAACAAGTATGTAAAAGTATGTAACACCAAGGTTTTGGATCCACTGGAGGTCACATTTTTTATCTGATTTTGATGAAACATTTATATCCCAGAGATGTGTTTTTAATCTAGATTTACAATCTGATTAAAACCCAGATCCTATTTCGTTTCGTTTTTTTATCATTCAAAATTTCGTTTTACTTGTCGTTACTACACTAGGATTTGGAAGAGTTGTTATATTACCGGCGTTTTGGTTGAAAGTGAGGGATAGGACAACGAAACAGTCTGTTACGGCGACTTCTTGGCGTGCCATGCAGGGGACTGTGGGTAAACCACTAGAAACACCAACACTGATGATTAATCAATGTTTGATGTCATAGGGTCAAAAGCCGCTTGTATGATCCCTGACACGATCTTCGAGTACAACTTGTCAGATCTTCATGTAGTGTAGGCCATCGAAAGTATAAAGAAATGAAACGAAATATTGATCTATATTTTAATCAGATTGTTTAGAAACTGAGATATTAAGGCTTTCTTTTACATCATAAGGTAGTTTGTTCCATTCACAAGAAGAGGCCTACTTCAATGTTTGTTCACCAAAGTGAGTTCTGGTCGACGGGCAGACAAATTTATTTTGAGTTGATGATCTGAGCTTTCCTTTGAGGGTTGTATGGATGTATATGTTCCGTGAGATAGGCTAGTGAATTGGGATTGTTGAGGCACTTAAAAGTGAACATATTTATCTTGAAGGCTATACAATATTGAAGAGGTAGCCAGTGTAACTCAGATAGGATTGGAGAAACTTCCACTCAATAGATTATCTGAATTTATATCTGTAGTTGATTGATATGATAGTCAGTTAAATTTTATAACAATGAATTGGAGTAATCAAGAGTAAATGTTACAAACACATTTATCAATAATTTGGTAGTTGATTTGTCTAGACAATTTCTGATTTTATCAATTTTATGCAGATGGAAATTTGCCTTCCTGCACGCACACTTCTGACATATGATGCTTCAAATTTAGATTGCAATCCAAATTAACGCCAAGATTTCAAACCACATATTATGGTAGCCTAAACTGTAGCACCACAAACCAAAATGGAATTCATTTTATAATTATGGTATAGTTTGAATTTCGTGAAATCAAACCGAAATTTCGTGTCAAAATGGCCGATCCCTGTACACAAATAGTGTAAAAGTATGTAATACCAAGGTTGTGGGGCCTCCTGTAGTCACAATTTTTATCCAATTTTGATGAAACTTAAAATGTATGTTTATATTCCAAAGTTCTTGGTTCCTGTCGATATTAATGCATATCGGATCGTAACTTCATGGATTATGGCTCCTGATTGTACAGCTTGTTCTCTGTCCCTCTCTTGCAAAATATGGATATATCTTGCATGGCAACCGCTTGTTTGCCATTGATTTATTTTATTTATGTACAAAATAGAAGTGGTTATGATGGTCTAAATCAAGGCTTACAAATGTGTACTTTACCCATTTTACATACTGCTTCAATTTTTAGAAATATTTAAATACAGGTACAGGGGCATGTCCAGGAATTTCAGCACTGAAGCTCAGACAATATTTTTGCTCATTTAGGTGTATGTTTGTTTATTCGACAGGGTTCCAGACTGGCTCTAGACACGCAACAGAGGTACTGATAAAAAAGGGGTAATATCTGGGCTTGTGTGGTTGTTTGGATTTTGTGAAAAAAAAACCATAGGGGGATCCTTTATAATTCAATGAATATTGAAATATCACGATCCTGTCAGACTCCTCTTCGATTTCACTTGCAACCATGGTAAATTGTAAATGATAGATGACCATGCACACAAAGCTGTTTGATATGTGAACTCCTTAAATGAGAAGTGGTATTATTTATTCTTGAAAGAGTATGCCTAGCTCCATGCACAACACCTATTACACTTGGTATGTATTCGACATTGAACCGCATTCCGTTCAATTTAATCATGAATGATTGTACAGGAAAATGAATAATTAAGTTTTGATGGAACACACGAACAATAACATCATTTAAAGTATCTGGTGTTCGACATTGTTAGAACCATTAGACCACATTTCTCTTAATCTCTGGAGTAATTTGATGGTATAACTATACTGTCCCTGTTCAAAATCAGAACAAATATTGATGAATGACAGTTAATAATCAGATTCTATAAAGTGTTGTATATGGTCTAAAAACATGTGATGTACCATAATGTTATTATAGAACCAGTATGTGTCTTGTAAACATAAAGCAGATCTACAACCCATATGTAACCAGGATTTTCCAGTAGGGAAGGTGAAGAGGGCTAGCCAAAAATGGAGGTGGTTCTTAAGGATCACACTTATACAATTTTCAAAAATTTCCAACAAAGCCTGCATTTTGGAGTAAATCTAGGACAATCCAGGGGCGGATCCAGGAATTTTTGCAGGAGGGGGTTTGACAGGTTCCTGAGACAATGTGTCTCTCCCCCCCCCCTCCCAGATGGTGTATATCGTCATTTTGGCATATATACACACACATTGAGCTTTTCAAACAGAGAAATTCAACACCTCGTTCAACGTCAATTTTTATTATGAATTAATACGATGATATTGTGATTCAATTTCATGCATGCAAAGCATTAATTGTGATATCATACATATCTATATCATTATCTCGTGCTTTGAGTGCCCATTCTGTCCCACATCTGACGATAAAGGATAAAGCACACAGCCGAGACACTTTTCTCATAAAAAGTGTTGTTTTACAAAACAATTTATGTAGCTGAGCAAGAAAGGGGGATTTGATATTTTGATTTTAGAATTATCTTAAACTTAAAACCTAATCAACAAAGTATGTATTTTATGTTAAGAATTAAAGATAATAAAGATGAAAGGCCATACAAAAAATATAATCTGTTCTCAGACAATCTTTTCAAAAAATCTAAGTAGGATATTTAACCCCATTTCATTTCAAAAAGGAGATTATTATTTTATCTCATTTTAAGGTTCTATATTTATCTCATCATCTGTTTATTCTTTCTGTTTATATGAATTCAATTGTATACTTAAATAATTCTTTGATTACATATTTATATCTGTAAGCTGAATACAAGCCCAGATTTTGTTATTTCTATCTCCGATCTTGATTGACCATGGTTTATAATTGCAATTGTTACTTTCTGTTAATTTTGTGACATCGTATTTTCTGTCTTAGAATGTCAACAAGTTGTTGAAGAATAACTCATTTCTGTTCATGATGGCATCTAACCTAGAATTTTGTATTTAATTGTCTAGCTAGATTCAAACGAACATGGGTACAGTAATGCCCTTATGGTACCACTCCTTTATGTGATTTTTCAAATATTTTGTTTTTCTGTTTTGTTCTTCCTATTTTTTCAAAAAATTTTATTTCTTTTTTTTTCAAACCAAACATGTTGGTATTAAAAAACATAGAAAATCAAAATTTTGAAAATAAAAAGAACAAAACAGAAAATCAAAGGATTAGAAAAATCACATATGGGCGCCATATTTTCTTCCTGGTCCCCACAAAAAGATCACTAGGTATTAGTGAACTAGTGAAGTTTTATTGGGTGTATTATAATAATAAACATAAAACAAGAGTGACATTCTTCATAATAAAGTTGTGTCATAGCTGACACACACCACATTCTCATAAAAACACACGATTCATTTACAACTTCTGTATGTCAGTTAGTCCTAACCTTCAACATGTGGTCAATAGTTCATACTTACTCTACTGTTCATTAACAAACAACCTAATGTGATAAGACAGAATTATTATCAAAAAATTAGACAGTTAATTTGAATATTAGCAAATGGTATATACTTGTTGTAAATATAACCATGTTTAAGCTTGCCATGTCAAACAAGATGAAGTATCAGATCTAATAAATCAGGTGTTTATGCTCATATTTCATGTAAAGGTAAGTACCTTGTCTACCTGTAATTTGACGTATCTCTGTCCATTCACAATTCTTCTAAACACCCAGACTTTTGGGGTTTATTTGTCTACATGTAAGTCGAAATTCCATGTAGGTACTCTGTGGGTCAGAGTTATTGAGATTTCTATAAAATCAAATTTGCTGGATTGTTTTGCTAGTCGTAAGAAAAAACCTTAAGGGAATACATAGTCCTGTATCAATTTTATGTGGAGTTTGCTCCTGTCACTGGAACTTCTCAAGAGTTTTTGAGATGGAGTTATATTTTCTTTGACTGATCAACATTCTGTAACATTCTTACTGCTCGCTTCAGAAAGCTATTTGTAATCTAATCATTAATCTTGTTACAAAAATAAATTGTGGGACTGTCACTTTAAATTTATTTTAGAGAGAGAGAGAGAGAGAGAGAAATGGGGTTTAACGTCCACTTGACACAAACTAGATCATTTCGGGACTAACATATGGTTTAAATTTATTTATATAATTCGCTTGCGCGTAGGGGTCTTTAGCAGTGGGAGGAAACAGGAGGACCCGGAGAAAACCCACGAGGTTGGACAGGCGACCCTACTCCTTGCCACGTACAACCGGGGATTCGACACCACGCTAGTCGACTCGATGACAGACTTCATGATACAGTGCGCGCACGCTAACCATTCAGCCATCCAACCCCCCTAAATTTATTTTAGAATATCTGGACTATTTTAAACTAGTTTATGACAGATGCATGGTTACAGTCTCCATCACAAACAATACAAAATATAGTTTAACTGATCTTTGTTTCTTAATAAATATATTCATATTTTCTTGTCAGAACGGGGGGTTAGATGGCCGAATGGTTAGCATGTGTGTGCTGTATCATAAAGCCTGTCATTGAGTCAACTGGCCTGGTTGTATGTGACAAGGAGTAGGGTCGCCTGTCCAACCTTTTGGGTTTTCTCCGGGTCCTCCGGTTTCCTCCCACTGCTAAAGACCCCTACGCGCAAGTGAATTATTGAAATAAAATTAAACCATAAGTTAGTCCCGAAATGACCTAGTTTGTGTCGAGTGGAAATTAAACCCCATTTCTCTTTCTCTCTCTCTCTCTTGTCTGTACAAAAGGTTCTTCCAAAAAAATACCTCAATTGGTGTTATGTTGGAAGCTATGACACAGTTTTTAAGCATGAGACAAGTTTCATTATTATGTTGGGTTTTACTTGTGTACTGTAAACGACCAATAAAAATGATCTGCATAATACAGCCACGGTCAGGCGTCCAAACAGCAGCCATTCTGAATATACGTAGCAAATCAGAACTATAAACTTGTGATTTTAATGTAGATGCCATAGTTCCGACAGGTATCTTTTTGGGGGGGTTTGTTGGATGGAAATTGCAACTAGTATCATAAATATACAGAAGTTTATATATAAGGACGCACTAATTCACAGTAGAGCACTAATGTGTATTCTAATCCGTGTGGTAATTTTTAACAGGATTGTGTTAAGAGCTCATTAGATACAGGTGAAATACCATACTCCATACATGTGTAATCCTGTCATCTCACTTATATAATCATGGTAATTATCACCTGTAAAAATTAATTAATAACCTCAGAAACATTTTAGTCAAGCCATCCTGTTAGATGAATTGTTCAATATTCAGTTGGATGTATCTGTGTAAAATGTATTTTGAAATTTATTTAGATTATTCAGACATTATCAGATGGATTTTATTGCATCTTTTATAGAAGGTGAGAATATTGATATTTCATTCATTAATAACTTACAACCTACATTTATGGTTGGATTTACCTGTGTAAAATGTATATAGAAATCAAGTTGGACTGTTCAGACTTTGCCAGTTGTAATTTGGTGCATCTTTTTTAGAGGAAAATTTTAGTATTTCATTCATGAATAACTTACAACGTGACCGTATCTGACAGACAGGTGCATTATCGTGATGTGATCATGGTACACGTAGATTTGTATGTACATATCAATCAATGTCTAAAAGTCAATTTCAGACCCAAGTGTCGGACTAACCCATATTGTTAGATTGTTCTAGTAGAACTTGTAATACAGGGTTTAAAAGAAACTTTATTGACGTAGAAACTGTAACGTGTAACTATATTTATATTGTTTTTAATTCCCATATATTTTATACAGTATTCACCTACAATATTTAAACTGAAAGTTGTTTTATATACAAAAGTGCCACATAAAAATTCTCAGCTATATTTGAATTCCTCAAATGAAATATGGTATCAAGTGTTCTAGAAAAAGTACTGGTAAGCATACACAAATCTATTATCATTTATGTAAACCTTATCATCAACAGAACATTATGTTAGATTTAGATAAAGAACTAGCTGTTATTCTTGCTATATATAATAGTTCAAATATGGATAATTCAAAATGAATATATTGAAAATTTCATTCAAATTACTTTATTCTGAACCAAGTTATCACTGTTTGTAGTTTTGACAATATTATTAGATTGATTGATAATTATCGTAACCACGGTACTGGTATAATCGAATTTTAGTCTAGCTACTCCATTTTTAAATTAAATCATTAAATGTTCGAACTGTTCTAATCTAGTTTAAACCTCGAGCAAGTAATGGCATCAAGAGTTGATTATGGTCTTGTCATTTTAATAATTGTCTAATTAATCATTTATATCACATTTAAGGCTTAAAGAAATATCTGCAATAGGCAAATTTAGTTCTTGAATAATGTTCTGTAACAAAAGAATACACACAAGGATTCCTACTATACACAAATTTAAGCAAAATGTGAAATACAAATCTATCTACAATGGGGTGTAGCAGATTAAGTAGTTAATCAAGGTAGGTGTATAGACGGTATAACACGATAAATACATCGATCACTTAATTACCTAATCAATCCAGCCTATTATCAATGATAATCGGGTTGAGTGGTAGTTATACACTCAGTACACTATATTAATTTTGGAATTTTGAATATTTATTCACCATGTCTTTATGTCCGATTGGACATATTCCTGGTCGAACAATTTAGGATGTTAGGAAAATAGCGTCGAATATGTCTGGAATATACGGGCGAAATCCCATCACTGGGTGTAGGTATGAAGGAGGTTCAAGACATCAGATAATTCTTATTTCTGTGTTCAATCTTGTTGTCCGAGTATCTTGTAACAAAAATTACAACTGAACTTAATACCAATGACGTCAATTATTTTTCTTTTCTTGACGAAAATTATAGTAGTTACACAGATGCAAGTTGTCTAATGTATAATTTTCCTGGAGTAGGTGTCACTAGAAAGTATCTTATTTTAGAAATAAAAACAGGAATATGGGAGAAATGTTTAATGAATTTTAAATCTTGTGACGTTGTTGCTGTATGGATAACATGTATTGAGTGTCATTAGTACTGTCTAATTTTATAAAGTGTAGCCTAAGTGTGAATTGTTTTTTTTAAACATTTGTGAGAATGTTTTTTTTTAAATACAGACACATCATAATGGTCTCGTATATTGCTAGTTCGTAAAATAATGCACATGGATTCTTGTGCAATGTTGTTTCTTATGATCATTAGATAATGCTGAGTTGACAAGGATGAGACAAAAAAATGAGGTTTACCCATGTACATATTAGTGTGCATGGTGCATGTAAAAGATCCCTTTGCAGTTGAAATTGGAAGAAGAATAAGTTAAAACACTGCTGTTCAAGCAAATGTCTCCCCCTCACATTGTGTACATAACCATAGAAATGAAATTTACCATAATTTTAGTTTTAAAATGACTTAAGTATTGTGTTGATGAGACTTAAACCCTATTCCATGTCCTATTCAAATATGTTACTTTGTGAGAGAAAGAAAATGTTCCACAGATGATGTCAAAAATTCTTCAAATTTGATTTTGTCAAACAGAAGAGACACTTGTGATGTTAATTGGTGTCTGGCATGATAAGAAACAGGAGTACTGTCCAGCCATATAGACTGATGTTAGATTGAACAGTGGCTAAAGGCCAAAAGATTCTCTTTATTTAAATTACTTACAAGAAATAAAAAGATTTGTAACATGGGCAGGGAATCTTCCTTTGTTCTTTTCGTTGAATAAGCAGATTGTTTTCCCTCTAGTAGATTGGGTGGAGCTTAATTGTGCAATAACTAGACATGTTCAATGTTATTGCACTCTTATGCTGGTTTACACTAGTTTTAGTAGAAATCATATAGAGAATTAGTGTGATGGGTTTTCTGTGCAATAACAACAAGCATGTTAACTTATTAAAGCTGTGCTATAAATTTCCCAGTAATAAATTTCCCAGTAATAACGTAATATATAGTAACTGGGAAATTACAAAGATGTAACAGAAAAACAAACAGATTAGAAACAGGAGAACTGTCCATATTGACAACAAATAAACATGACTGAAACTGTTAGGAAATTGATGGAAGGTCAAAAGATTGTCTTTGTTTAAGATATTTACATTTTGATTCACAAGATTAGAAATAGGCAGATAATTGTGTTAATTGCTATTGTTCATTTTGTGTGGGAGTTCCAGTGGCTCAGTGAATAAGACGCTGACTTGCTAACCAGGAGGTCTCTGGTTCGATCCTGGTGTTGGTCAAGGAAGTTCCACAGGTTTTCCGGTGCAGTTTCCCTTTGTTAATGGTTAAGGATGGAGGGTCGGATGGGACAAAAAGCCAAAGTCCCATGTACACATTTTAACTAGATTAGAACAGTTCGTCATTTAAAAATTTAATTTAAAAATGGGAATGCGAGGCTAAGTCTCGAATATACCAATGCCCTGGTTACCACAATGCACACATCTTGTCAAAATTACAAACAGTGATAACTTGGCTCTGAATGAAGTAATTTGAAAAAAAAATTCAATATTTTCACTGTACATTAGCTATTTTTGAGCTATTATAGCAAGAATGGTCAGCTCTTTATCTGAATCTTACGTAATGTATCTTTAATATTGTGAATATTGTTTTTAATATTGTGAATATTGTTTTTAATATTGTGAATATTGTTTTTAATATTGTGTACATGGCCTTTGTCTGGAATATTGTGCCATAACGCTGTCAAAATATGTAAAGTGTCTGTCATTGTTAGGTGTTGATGCTTCTCCTAGAGGTGTTTTTACACGTCTCTGAGATAATGTCAAGCTGTTAGATCTTGGTATTCATTTCCTCAATAGAATATTCTGAATTGATCAACAACTTCATGCCTATTGTTGTAGTGTCACTGACCCAGAATGTACGGATGGTTAGTTGTCATCTTTCAGGAAGTTATACATCAATCAAAAATTGATGACCTTGAAAGTGTTCCCTTCCTTAAAGGAGAACTACCAGATATATTTTAGTTAATTAAATGGGCTGACCTCATTGGCCTTTTTGAAATCTCTATTCTAGTCCTGTACGTACAACTATGTGAAACTCTGCGATTCGTTTTTGCAGAAATACAAACTTTCAGTTTGAATATGTGTGATAAGTATACAAATTTCATGCTATCCCAGAGTGCCTGGATGGCCATATCTACATACTTGTCTAAGTTATAGTTTTCGTAATTATTAAGTCACTCATACAAATGAACACTCCTTAAATGAGTTGTGTAACCCTATTAAGCAAAAACAGAGATCTTTTCAAATGGTCAATATTTTCCTGCTTTCTTATATTGTTTGTTTTATCTGTGTTTTTTTGCAAAGTCTTTTTCCATTATGTGAAGAAACATTTTTTTTTTTTTTTTTGCAAACTTTAACATCCAAAAAATTCTCCCTGGTAAACACTTTCTTTTTTTAATGAGTGGGGGTGGGTGTTGACACTTTAAGGAGTGGGTGTTGGCACGTTTGATCTACTGCATTGAATATAAGGATACAGGGCACCTGAAACAAATATAGTTTTCCAAGAAATCGCTGCTTACTGTCTGAAATATTTGAAAATATTATGGACTGTCACCGTATTCCAATTAAGATGACTTTTCTGACCATCATGCCTATTTAAAGATATTTTATGGGAGATTAGATAAAGAGCTGGCAGTTCTCACTATAATAGTTAAAAACTAGATAATGTAAAGGGAATTTGCTGAAAATTTCAATCAAATTGATCCACTGTGAACCAAGATTTTAGCGATTGAATTTTCAGTCTAGCCTTGATCATCATTACTAAAGTCCGTACGATAAAAAACATAGTCTCGATTATCCATTTCATGATTAAATCATGAATGAAAGTTTAGCAGCAAATTGGAACCTAATCCAATAAATATTGCAGGCTAGCGTTGACATCGAGAGTTGATTATGGTCTGGATAAGTTAATTAATGTCTAATTAATAATTTAGATAACATTTCAGGCCTAAAAAAGACCGACAATAGGCAGATTTAGCACTTGCATAATGTATGTTTAAGTGCTTGAATTTGCACAAAAAAATACCATTGTAGAGTTGTAGTTTATTTCTTCTCTTCCATAGTAAACAATGTGTCCAGATTTGTTCACAGGTTTCTACTTTTTTCGTATGTTTAAAAGTTTTAGGTTTATAATGTGTTTATTGTGGTGGGTGTGGTTAGAGGACAGCAAACTCCAGGATTTCCCTGGGCAGCATACAAACTCTTTCTTCTTCACTGCTTCTAATCAAATGATTTGGCAGATAAAAAAACTGTTTTGATAAATGGTGTAATAACACTAAGCCAATAATGATAAGTTAATTGTTTTATGTGTTTTTAATACAGATAATTGATCTGTGTGTTTAATTCAGTTAATTATGAAATCTTGTTTAACATGTCCGCTGTATTTGTCAACTAATTATTCATGAGTTTGTGGTCCACCCGAATGATTGGTAATTACCGGTTTATGACCTTCTCGCCCACTCATAATTGTCATCATAAATATTAATGGTTAGATTCATGGCCTGTAATAACAGAACCACTTCATCAATAGTTTGTCTGTCAATAAGTGGTTGGTCAATATCATAAACTGTGGTAATAAATAGCCTTTGTTTAATAATAATCCTATTTACTGGAGGCCACGGGAGGGATTTATCGTAACACGGTGGCACATGTGTAAGTGTAATACAATAGAAAACTTGACATATCAGAAACTTGCAGGTAAGATAGATTTAATATGTCCAGTTATAAAGCACTAGTTCCATAGTATATGTGCTCATTTATTTACTTATGAAAATGTAATTCTTTCAAAAGTTTGAGAGATGTTTAATCCTTTGCAAACTACAATATTGTGAAACTTAGATCTCTTAAAAAAATATCAGTCCAAAAATGGGTCAATTCCATTCAGTATTTCCAAAGATGAATTGAAACTTTTTCAACTGTCAACTTCCTCTGCAGATGATTTTCAATGATTTCCGATAATTACTGCCAGAGATATGGCCCTTGATCACACTAAAAAAATCTTATGGATGCTTTAAGAGGCTAAAGTTAATATTTGATTGTTTTTAAGGTCATGTGACAAAGAAGCCTATTTCCAATAATTACTGCCAGAGTTATGGCCCTTGATTACTTTGAAATATCTTGTGGACACTCTTAGAGGCTAAAATTAATATCCGATTGAATTTTATTTTATACACTGTGTTTAACGTCATGAGATGAAGAAGAGAAGAAGTCTATTGATTTTCAACAATTTCCGATAATTATTGCTACAGTTATGGCCCTTGATCACTTTTAAATTTCTTGTGGACACTCTTAGAGGCTGAAATTTATACACAGTGTTTAAGGTCATGAGATGAAGAAGCCTATTGATTTTCAGCGATTTCCGATAATTACTGCCAGAGTTATGGCCCTTGATCACTTCAAAAAATCTTGTGGACGCTCTAGAGGCAAAAGTTAATATCCGATTGACATTAAATTTATACACAGTGTTTAAGGTCATGAGACGAAGAAGCCTATTGATTTTTGACAAATTCCGATGATTATTGCAATTGATATTAAATGTTTTGCATACTAAATGTAAGAATAGGGGAGAACTAGATGCCAGATGGGGTGTTACTCATAATCAGATTTTAGTGTGTTGTAAATGTTTTCATTTCCGACAAAAGAAAAAAATATGCGACAACCCTTGTTGACTCCTCAGATGACTGAGCTGCTGTGGGTGTATGTTTTATTGCCTGGCAACCTATTTCTAACGACAAACAGTAACTAATAAAGGATATACGAGAAACCTTTAGACAAAAGTGGACGACTTTACGAATCCAAATCCATCGTATCAATTCAGAAGCTTTTGTATGAATGATGATATTTCTTTTCGTTATGAATTGGCTACACTATAAACACCAGTTCAAACCGGAGTCAAAATTACCCATGGAATCATTTTGGGTGTAAAAGAGGCTCTATCAAATGTCTTGTCATCATTAGCACAAGGTTGTTTCTGACAAATATAATTTTCAACATTTCCACGTATCTAAAAATATTTGTCTGTACGTAGGTCATGTGACAAAAAAATGTATGTACGTACATCAAGACATGTCAAATCATTCTAGCATTATTCATCAGTGTGATCATTTAAGTTAAGCTTGAATTAACAAACGGTTAAGAGGGCTAAGCTTTTTGTCCATAGGTTTTTCCATAGTTTTCAGGCTTATTAGTTTTTTCTGTTTTTCTTTAGATTAGAACTGTCTGTACATTTAGTAGTTGAAAAAAAATGTCTTATGGCATGTATTTCAGACAAAAAAAGGGGTGCAAGGTAGGGTATTTTTAACCGATCGAGAACAGACTATACTAGTAACTTCAACTTCTCTTAACTACCAACAGTTCTATTACATACACTCCAGTTTACATGTGTGGGAATCGATTTATCATTCCATTCGAATGGGGGGGTGGGAAGGCCGAATGGTTAGCACACGCGTGCTGTATCATACGGTCTGTCATTGAGTCAACTGGCGGGGTTTCGATTTCCCGGTTGTACTTGACAAGGAGTAGGGTCGCCTGTCCAACCTCGTGGGTTTTCTCCGGGTCCTCCGGTTTCCTCCCACTGCTAAAGACCCCTATGCACAAGCAAATTATTGAAATGAAATTGAACCATATGTTATTCCTGAAATGACTTAGTTTGTGTCGAGTGGACATTATACCCCATTTCTCTCTCTCTCTCTCCATTTGAATGACCAGGCAAGGCAACACTTTCCCTGTAAAGTTGGCACCAAGCATGAAAAATCACAAGGTTCTTCTCAATAGTTCATTTTCCTTAATGCTGAACTACTGTGTCTGTGGTGGGGTGATGTTCATACTCTGCCTTTTCTCACCTATACTATGAACACCTGATGTCCATTGGTATTTATTTTGAAAGTTCAAATAGCGTAGCTCACATTTTCTTTTGTACGTGTACTCATAAAATATTAACATTTGTTGAAGATGTCTGTATTGGATTTTAGTGATTTTTTTTTGCATTTTGCAATCCGGGAATACTGACAAACAAACCATAGACCGAACAAACAATAGAGACCATACAAATGAACATACAATTTTCAAACATCAATAACTACCATTTAATAATAAAAAATTGAATTAATTTCCCATTTCATCTGATATTGGAAAATAGATGCTAGAATTACTTTGGTAATGTTTGGTTATATTTAAATCTATAAAATGAAAGAAATTGAAAAGAGATCCATAAATGTTTTTGATCTGATTAGACTTTGTTTTGTTTTAGACATCGAGAGTGTGATTTCTATCAGTGTATGATGGCGAACAAAAGAAACTGGATGTTTGAGTTACATGCTTTTCATAAATTTATCAATAACATAACTGCGGATCACAGAACGATTTGATAATAGAAACCATTATAAAAGAATGGTATTTTATTACCTGAGGAAAATGAGCAAATCAAATGAATACACCTGTAAGAATTTATCGAGTTGTAAAATCTAAATTACATTAGGTGATCGAACTGAAATGATTTTCATGATAAAGAAAGAGACAGAAATGGGGTTTAATATCTACTTGACACAAACCAGGTAATTTTGGGACTGACATATGGAACAATTTTATTTCAGTAATCTGACTGTGTGTATGTGTTTTTAGCAGTGGGAGGCAACAGGGGCACTCGGAGAAAACCGACGAGGTTGGACAGACAACCCTACTGATTGACATGTACGAGTTTGGAATCTAAACCATACCACTTGAATCAATGATAGACCTTATGCAGGTTCCGCTATGATACCCTGACTTGTCATCCAATGCATTCATTGTCACTTGTGTTTTTTGATAGATTCAGTAAGGTTTTCTGGTTTGCTCTATACCACAGTTTCTGGTTCCCGAGTTCTAGCCATCTTATATGCAGAAACCTTCAAAGCATTGATGAATACCTGAAGAATACATTCAATTTCCTTGATTTACCCAGACTTCTCTGAAAATAAAGTAATTAGGACTTACAATTGTGTTAATCATCTGGGGTTTAGTCTTCGGATGAAAGTGATAAGATGAACATAGAGCAGAGGCTTTAGCAATTCTAACTGTGACATTGTTGTTACGCCCCCAGTTATATCAATGATACTGCCCAGATAAATTGTTTCAATAGCTTTTAGTAATTGAACTAATAATACATGGGACATGATTCTATGGAATACAATTAATGTTCATTACTGGGCAATTCTCTTCTCTTTATCAGGCAAGATAGCTGAATCTTCTTCTACAAAGATTCCATCAATTTTGATTGGATTATCCAATTTGGCGTTCACAGACGAGTGAAAATTGTTCCAATGGTATTTATTATTAGAACTGGAAATACACAAAACACAATTAAAAATTTGAATATGATTTGTCTGTTACTGAAATTTTTTAAATGTAATTTTGAAATTAAAACTGTATCCTGTATATTGATAGAGAACATGTCGAATTAAAAACACTTATATGGATATACTACTTCTGAATTTATCAACATGTCGAATGTTGATAAATTAATCATTTGTATATTGTATTAAATACTGAACGAAACGGAACTTTTTTTTAAAGTTAAAATTTCATATTTTTAAGTTATATATTTAAAATGTATTAAAATAAAGCCCTAGTATGGTATCTATAAACAGCCCTACTTTGTTAAAGAATAATCCTATTATTAGTATTAATCACTATTGCCAGTTGAGAAATTGGCAAAAATTTCGTTTTCAACTTCAAATTCAGATGTTTGAAGATAGCTATTCCATGGTGGGGAATAGGAAAACAGGGGAGGTAATTGGGAGGTATTTGTGTTATTATTTCCGTTGTGAAGATGTTTAAGTTGGAGAAAGATAACCTAAGATCGTATAATAGTGTGTTGACAACCTATTGAGCAAAAGACATAGAAATAATTATGTTTTGACTTTCTTAGAAAATTTGAAATTGTAACTTTAAATTTGCAAGGGATTAAAAATCCCTCAATCAAATAATAAACAGAGACAGTAATGTGGAATTTTTATTTTGATGATTATGGTTATAATGATAATACCATGGATTGTATCCATAAAAACTATGGTAATACTATTTAAGGTTGATTAATTAATTACTATTAAATTGTCTGCGATATCACCTCGGTGGAAGTGGACGTAAAATACAACTAACTCACACACATTACTATTAACGACATCCCATGTGATATAAAATTATATGAAACTTGAAAGTTAATTAACAGGTGGTGGCCTAGATTTAATCAGGTTTTTATCATAACAACACCTAAAACAAAGACCAAATGTTTCGGAAAATACCAAATTTTCCGTAACTAAAATCTGCATGAAAATGCACACAAATTGGTCATTTAACATTTAGTTAAAATCATATTATCAACCCTTGATAATCTCCCGGGTTGGATACAGTAAGATTAGAAAGAGGCCCATTAAAGATTCAGACTTATATCGTCTGCAGTGGATGCCAAATTTTCAATTCATATTTGTAAATTCTGAATGGATTTGGATTTGGACAATCTTAGGATTAATATTCCATTTAGAGATTCAACTTTAAAGATACCTGAAATCACATTCCGAGACTTTGATTGATATTATACTGGAGAGTTAAAGATGCATTCCCACAAATTTATTTATAGGCTAGTTATTTTTAATAAAAAAAATATGGCATATTTGAATGGAATAGAAAAATACTGGATTCCCTAAAAAAACACCTATGAGGCATTTGTTACCACAGTCTGTCAAGATCTTATAAATATTACCTTTCTATGATTTAATTAATTATTTATTGCCATAATATTAAAATGACATCTTAGATCATAGTTCTCTTAAAGGGGCATTAGGTAAGATTAGGTAAAGAGCTGACAGTTCTCGCTATAATAGTTAAAAAATAGATAATAAAAACAAAATATACTGAAAATTGCTTCACTCTGAACCAAGATATTAGCGATTCAATTTTAGGCTAGCCTTGATCAACATTACTAACATTAGTACGATAATAAACAAAGTCTCAATTATCTATTTTTGCGTTAAATTATCTGTTACGAAATATTAAAATCCAACAAATATCGCAGGCTAACGATGGCATCAAGAGTTAGTTCTGGACTGGATAAGTTAATTAATGTCTAATTAATAATTTAGATAACATTTCAGGCCTAAAGAAAGACCTGCAATAGGCAGATTTAGCTCTTGCACAATGCAGTCTAATAAGAATGTCTAATAAGTAGTCTAATAAGAATGTGGGGTCACGGTGACTAAGTGGGTAAGACACTGGCTCGCTAGCCTGGAGCTGAGAAAGTTCATCCAGATTTTCCGGCGTGGTTTCCCCTTGTCAGTGATGCAGGATGGAGGTCTTGACGAGGACAACTGTCTATTTGTTCGTATGGCACAAAAAACCGAGGTCCAGTGTAGACCTTGGCGTGCACGGAAAAGATCCTTTGACTGTTGGAATTTGATATAAGAGTAGGCTGTAGTGCTGCTGTTCGGGAAAAATTTGCTTCATAGCACACAGTATGGCGTATGCCTGTCTTCATTAGCCCAGTTCGGAGCAGAACCCTAGGACGTTAAACTCCATTTTATTTCATTTCATTTCATTTTCTAATAAAAATGAGACTTAATGGGATAATGTTATGGAAGACCAAACAGCTCTTTATTCAGTACTCTTAATTCTTAGATCTTAATGCATATAGTCCTTAATTCTTATTTCTTCATTTGTTGTGGTACTTCAACATTTTGTAGACTTAAATTAAAATTTGTGTCTTATGATCAATATTTGTTTTACAGATCAGACATTTGTCATATCAGATTTGTAAATTGTATTTTTGTTTTATTTAATTGTATTTTAATATTAAAAATTATTTTTAGACAATTCCATTCAATCAATCAATTGTTTACAGTCCACAGAGACGGTGGATGAAATTTTGAAAATTCAACTGCTGCAAATGGGCTTTCCTGCTATTCAAGCCGGTGAATACAACAACTTCAATGCGTTCCACAATATAGCCTACCTTTGGTGGCTGACCTGAATCCCAAACAACCATTTCGAAAATTTAACCGGTGGAAATGACTTTTCCTGCTGTTCTAACCCTTGAGTTCAGCAACTTCAAATCGTCTTGCAACCGAAATCCCACTATATGCTGACCTGAATGGACTGTTGCATCTGAATTCACAAATAATAATAATCGATGCCAGAAAAATGTCCCAAAAAGTAGAGTGGCTCCAGACAAAATGTTTTAATACATATTCAGTTCAGTACAAATTAGAGAGGTGTTCAATTAAAAGAAAAGTAAATTAGTGTTTTATTAGATTTCGGGCACTTGATTTTGCCAACAAGATGAAATAATAATTTATCTTTCCACTTTACCCATCTGCCCGGAAAATCAGATTGCCCCAAAATTAGCGGGCAGCTAATATTAATATATATGGATGTAACAAAATACAGGTTATCAAAAAACAATGAAACAACGAAACCTTGATGGTCATCTGAAATGAGTAGTAAATTGATTACTAGCAATTAAAAAAGCTGTTAAGATTAAAATGTTAGGGTCATCCCCGCTCTCTCTTTCTCTGGGTCCAACCTCGTGGGTTTTCTCCGGGTCCTCTGGTTTCCTCCCACTGCTAAAGACCCCTACGCGCAAGCGAATTATTGAAATAAAATTAAACCATATGTTAGTCCCGAAATGACCTAGTTTGTGTTGAGTGGACGTTAAACCCCATTTCTCTGTGTATCTCTTTCTCTGGGGGGTTTGATGGCCGAATGGTTAGCATGTGCGTGCTGTAACACAAGGCCTGTCATTGAGTCAACTGGCATGGTTTCGAATCCCCGGTTGTACGTGACAAGGAGTAGGGTCGCCTGTCCAGTTTCCTCCCACTGCTAAAGACTCATACGCGCAAGCGAATTAATTAAATAAAATTAAACCATATGTTAGTCCCGAAATGACCTAGTTTGTGCCGAGTGGATGTTAAACCCCATTTCTCTCTCTCTCTTTCTCTCTCTCTCTTTCTCTCCCTACAGTGTTATGTCAAATGTATCATGTTGATAAATCTGGACATACTCAAATTCACACTATCCTTATTTTGTAAAGTAATTATGTGAAAAGTAGCTGTGAATTTTGCTATGTCATGATAATTATTGTGACATTTGATCACTTTACCATGCTTTATTGCTTTCAGTAATGATCTATATTTCACAATTGACAGAGGTCTTTCTTTTTAGGTAATTTGAACGCAACCGGCAATTGATACACCTAATAAAGCATTGTGTTTTCGGATATGCCAAAGAATAAAAGTATTTTTCACAAAGAGTTTTTAGGCCTTCAGCCAAAAAATCTAGCTTGCTTAGAAACACAATTCCACTATAAATCCTGAAGCTAAACAAACTATACATTTTTGGAAACTTATAACACCAGTAACACAATTCCGAAAGTTCCAAGAAAAATGTTTTCAATAATTCAATTTAGGGCCTGATGAAAATCGTCACAATTGTCGAGTAAATGCTTATAATTTTGAAGTTGACATACACTTAAATGTTTGGAAAAACACCAGATGCCCTTCATACTTGGCCAAGAATAGTTTATTGTTTAAATTTTGATTTAAACAACAATACCCAAAACATAAATGCGGAGGCTGAAAAAGGAATTTTGGAAATCCATTAATGCTAAAAATAGAGTTATCTCC
Organism: Patella vulgata; assembly: GCF_932274485.2. NCBI lineage: Eukaryota > Metazoa > Mollusca > Gastropoda > Patellidae > Patella > Patella vulgata. The sequence goes on from NC_065881.2 coordinate 22,610,499, forward strand.
TTTTCTATCAAAGGTCTACAATTAATAACCGTATTTCAGGTTCGTGGTGACCATGTGTGAGCACATAAGCCCGATATTTATAGTCATGATCATTTCCACTAAAATATAAACCCACAACCCATAAACCCTTTCAAGTGGGTAAGACGCTGGCTCGCTAGCCTGGAGGTTGGGTGTTAGATCCCTGCATTGGCCGATAAAGTTCATCCAGATTTTCCGGCGTGGTTTCCCCTTGTCAGTGATGCAGGACGGAGGGCCTGACAAGGACAGCTGTCTAGTCGTTCGGATGGGATGGAAAACCAAGGCCTGTGTATAAATTGGCGTGCATGTAAAAGATTCCTTGGCAGTTGGAATTTGATATAAGAGTAGGCCGTAGCGCAGCTGCCCGGGCAAAATTTCCCTTATAGCACACTGTATGGCGTATGCCCGTCTTCATTAGCCCAGTTTAGGAGCAGAACAGTAGGACGTTAAACCCCATTTCATTTCATTTCATTTCATAAACCCTACAGTATTTTTAATACATGTAGCTGTAAACCTCTAGTTCAGATATGATTTAAGGTCAAATTACAAATATATTTAAACTGAAACTGTATCTATAATTGTGTAATTTGTTTATAAATATTGATATAAGGCAAAAACAAATTATTTATTGAAGTAAAACAAAAATTGAAAATAAAAATTATGCAGTTCTCTTCACTTTAAATGTCATCAAAGTTAGTCATCATCATCATCATCACTGTCACTACATATGTAAACATCAAATTCAGTCTCTTTATTACATTGACTACACTTACACAGATATGTACAAGACAACTGGCCTAGCTGAATTTATAATTGCTTTTGTTAAACATACATTATGCAAGAGCTAAATCTGCCAATTGCACGTCTTTCTTTAGGCCTGAAATGTTATCTAAATTATTAATTTGATATTAATTAACTTATCCAGACCATAATCAACTCTCGATGGCATCGCTAGCCTCCGATATTTTCTCGATTAGAATCCTATCTGCTGCCTAATTCTCATTGATAATTTAATCATGAAATGGATAATCTAGACTATATTTTTTATCGTACAGACTTTAGTAATGATGATCGAGGCTAGAACCAAAATTCAATCGCTAAAATCTTGGTTCAGAGTGGATCAATTAGCCTGAAATTTTCAGCAAATTCCCTTTACATTGTCTAGTTTTTAACTATTATAGTGGGAACTGCCAGCTCTTTATCTAATCTCCCATAATGTATCTTTAAGTATTTGTTATTTTTGCCAACTATATAATATTTTGTTTGTGTTGAATTGGAAATCATGAAAGTTGTAGATAAAATGGTCTTCTACTTCATCACAAATAATTAAGAATTAGAAAGAATTTAGTTCTGAGGTTTTAACTTTAAGACAATTTCTCTCGGGAGGCCGGCGGCTGCTGCATTGTTCCTCTTGTCAGTTGGTGCAGTATGGAGGGCCTGGCAAGAGCAGTATCTGGTCGTTTGGATGGGACAAAAAATCGAAGTCCCACTTAAATTCTGAGTGAAAACTATTTTTACCTCACCAAAACGAAAGTCAATCGTTTATATATCGGATTATGATCCCACTATTGTTCAATTTAATAAGCCCATTCAAAAAAATGGCATCTCTTATCTGATTCAGAAATATGCCATACACTCTTCAAAAAAAAAATCAAAAAGTCAATCACATCATTTAGAAGGCTGACAAAAAGCAGCAAATTAGACCAATATTATTACTTTATTGGTACAATCTGACAAGAAATCTCCCTTTCATGATATTTTACATTACCAGGCAAGAAATATAGTCTACCTACTGCTCCCTATGGTAAAATCAATACATGGGAATGAGAAAACACATGCTTTTTTTTTTTCAAAGCGAATCAAAGAACAATTTGCAGATATTAAATAACAGACTGAAACCGGTTCAGATGTCTTTTCATCTTGCATGATATTCGAGTAATGTTACAATACAAATAATTGGGCTTTTCTCGGTTGTGACAAAAATGATATTTCACACATTGGATAATATTTGAATTAATTTAAATCAAACTGGATTCACACTTTCGCAACAGATGACTGACTATACAATAAGATTTAGTAGCTTACCAAGGGGTCTCCACCTTCTTTATTTTTATTTAATAATATCTTATCCACCAGTCTCCCCCTCATTTATTAATTAAAACTAACAAAACAGCTAATCTCTGTTACAACCTTAAATTCTGGATTATTGTGAGTTTAACCATCAGGATTTGACACCTATCCATTAGTTTATTCATTCACAGGTTCATTCATTTATTTATTCATTCTATCCTGATCATTATTGCTTGTAATTTCCGAGCAGATCTGGTTCCATGAGATTTAATCTGACTCTTTATTAGACATGTTTAGAGAGAATCAATGGTATTTAATAGAAGTAAATCCGCTATTAGTTTACTGTATGTCAAACAATAAAACATCATTTATATCACATTATGTTTATATACACACATATACAGGGTGTAATCTGAACACTTATTAATAATAGATAACTTTCTTGTATACCTGATGGAACCTGGAATTAGATTAAGAGGTGGGCAACCTTATTTAGAAATCCAACTGTCAATCGTTCTTTTATGTTCATGGTATATCGTTTTTATACACCCAAATTTTCATATTGTCTTCACTCCTGTCCGTCCATCTGTTCACACATTTGTTTGTGGACACTCTACAGGTCACAATTTTAACCTGATTTTGACAAATTTGAAATATAGTTTTATCTCCCAAAGATTTCAGTTCCTTTTAATATTGCCATGTACCGGACCGTAACTTCATTGATTATGGCCTCTGATTGTACATAAAAAATCACATTTTTAACTTGTAGGCAGTCTAGAAGTCACAATTTTTATCCGATTTTGATAAAACTTGAAATGTATGTTTATATCCCAAAGATCTTGGTTCCTCTTATTATTGTCGACAGTCAGAATGTAACATCCTGGATTATGGCCAGTGGTTACAGTAAGAAAAATGCTTTTTTAGCTTGTTCTCTGTTCATTTCTTGCAAAATGTGGGCGTATCTTCCATGGCAATAGCATGCTTCTTCCCTTTAGCCCTCTTTTCTGTACCACAGACAAGGGGAACCTTGGCAGAAAATCCTGAAAAAAACTTTGTCAGTCAACACACAGACCTCCAGTTTAGCGAGTCAGCGCCTTACTCACTAAGCCACTGCTGCCCCCAGCTGTGATGTGGGATTTTATACATTTGTAATGGTGTTCAAATGTTGTGACCATCTGTACACACCATCAAATGAAATGGAATGGGGTTTAGCATCCTTCTATCTGCATCAATCAACTGTCCAATCACGATTTGGGGCAATCTGACACACTCCTCTGCTCAACATCTACATTACGTGACTTTATTAGACACTTGGTCATCACACACTAGAAATGGGGGTCATGGTTTTGTTTGGATCTTGTTTTGTTTGAAACATCTGATATCACATTTTCTAGCTGTTATCCACATAGCAGCTAATATCTATTGTATTAAGTTGGAATAATTGCAATGTGTTGGGAGGTGGGGGAGGGGGGATTGTGTGATTGTGTGATCATTAGGTCTGTTATCTATGCATGTCCCCTGCTTTACTTATATATACTCTTCAAAAAAAAAAAGTAGGGGATATTCAGAAACAATACAAAACTGTGGAAATCCACTGCTGTTTTTATTAGAGGTAACCAGTGTATGTTAATAACAGGCCAATTGCCTACACATGAACATAAACAGTTCATATGGGCGGCTTATCTGACGGCCCCATTTCACTTGCAGAGAGATACACCGTCAAAAGCGAAAATGGACGTTTTTGATTTTTGTCTTAATAATGAGTAATTGCTCCACCAATCCTCAGACATTCAGCAATTCGTTGTGGCATGCTCCTAATCAACCGTCCAATCACGATTCATCAACCCTTCCTTGAAGTGTCAAATTTGACAATGAACCCCTCCCACGTGTATGTGCAGCTCAGGGGTTCTGTTGGGGCGATAAGTTCTTCATCTGTGAATATACTCTCAAAGCATATCAAATGTCCATGACTATTTATCATATCGCAATCTACATAGGTATTTGCATTTCAATATCCCCTACTTTTTTTGAAGAGTATATTATCAAACTGACTTTGCTGTTGTTTATTGCAGATTTAATGTTCTATACAATTATGATATTATGGACAAGTTGATATAATTAGATTATTTACATTTAAAGGGTTAAAAAATTGGTAAAAACAAAAATAAAAAAGTCCTCGTTAATCAAAAAGTCACCTTAAAACACACTTATAAAATCGCTGTCGTGAGAAGAGAGGATGGATCATCTTCTCCATTTGTCATAATAAAAACAAATTTAAACAGGAGGTCCAGCTGACTAATGTTTGGCATCATCAGTGCAGATAGAAAAAACCCATGGGGAAAAAGAATCCACTTGCTTTATGTGGAAAAGCAAAGTGCTCACAGTAAAACACATATAGCTGGACCCCCTGGGTTATTTACATATTGAAAACTGTTTGTCCAAAAAGTTCCACATAGTTCCTCATACCAATTTTATGTGATTGCTTTGTGCCACAAACTTTGTGGACTATTTAAGTAAAGCACCGTTCAATCAATAACAAGAATGTAATCAAGGGTTAATTAAACTAGTCCATAGAAATTGTCAGTCAATTATCACTTGATACCATGACCAAAATAGCTTTTTGTATAGAACTACAGCTTAACTTGTAGCATTAACTGCATATTAGATTACCTCTTTTTATTTTAAAGGTAGATTAACACTTTTTTGTTATAAATATTGAATAGAAATATTAAATGTTGATTAACTTCTATTTTTAATATTGAATTTATTTTAAATATTAAATGTAGATAAATGATTTTTTAATTTCAATATTAAATTTCAAATTGTTGAGTTGATATCATAATACCTATTTCTGTCTGTGAGTAGATACTAATATTATTTATCATTATTATTATTACATAATTTATATAGCACAGATCCACTATAAAATTTTGGAATGTGTTTTACTTAAAAATATAAAATTATACAAAAATGAAATAAACAGAGTCTTATAAATAAAAGTATAATGGATAAAATTATTCCAAGTAAAATATTGTCAATAAAGATATGGAACCTCTATAGAATTATTAAACATAGATAAATTATGTAAAAGCTTGTATCTAAGGCACGCTCATAACTAGCCCAAAAATGGGGGGAGAGGCTTCTTACACTTCATTTATGGGCGTCTAACCAATCTCTCTCACCATTATGGGTGCACTGCCAGTTATATTATGTGTGGCCCAACAATCGTATATTGTCATTATAAGGCACCCCACTAATCATGTCATTACGGGCGCCCCTCCGGGATAAGGAACCCCACAGATCGAGCCGTTTTGGGCGACCCATCAATCAAGTTGTGGTGTTAATCATGTGATTCATTATGAAGTGCCTCACCATATATATAACGACATGATTGGCAAAGGTGCCCATAAAACCAAATGACATTGGCATGAACACCCCGCCAAGGTCTCTCTGTTTTATGGAGAGCCCATACTGATATGGGCATGTTGGTTGTTGGCTTCGTATTGCGTCAAATGCAAAGGATGCCTTTGGTGCCCATTGGGGGAGACAGTTTTGTCCCCTATTCAGCCTTCTTGGTGTTGAGACTAGTTTGCAACAAGATATTGTCACTTTATCTTGCCCTTAACGGTTTAAGAAGTGAATTAAAAGTTGACAAGGTGTGACACATACAAACATTGATCAGAAGTCCATTCCGGGTATATAATATTATAAATACAAAAATAGATGTAGGCTTGTGAATGTCAAATTTAACATAAAACATTTTAAAATGTCAGCAGAATGTAATTGTAGAGTAATCCTTATTACAGGGTAGGCTTAATGTATTGAATAAAATATGTCTGATTACTTGAAAGAGATGATATTAAATACAGCAGATTAGGATTACATTAGACATATCTATTTGAGAATTATGTCGAATAATCAGTAAGTTTTGGTGTGTTTAATTGTGCTGTTTGTGTTTGTTAACAACCTTGCAATATGATATAAACACATGACTTTTAAGTATGTTTGATAGCTTGGTATTTGATTCTGGACCTCTTTATTTACATTCAAGACACTTCACGTGATTGGTATTTTTCATCTTGGAGTTTGCTCATGCATAATCTATTTCCCCATAACAGGACTACAAGACAAAAGTTAGAATGGAAGACCAAACAGCTCTTTATTCAGTTCTTAGTTCTTAATTCATAGTCTTTCATTCTTATTTCTTCATTTGTTGTGATATTTCGACATCTGTATACTAAGATTAACATTTGTATCTTAAATCAGTATTTATTTTACAAATCAGACATTTGTCATATCAGATTTATAAATTATATCTTTGTTTAAAGATACATTATGGGAGATTAGATAAAGAGCTGGCAGTTCTCACTATAATAGTTAAAACTAGATAATGTAAAGGGAATTTGCTGAAAATTTCAGTCAAATTGATCCACTCTGAACCAAGATTTTAGCAATTGAATTTTCAGCCTAGCCTCGATCATGATTACAGAAGTCGGTACGATAAAAAACATAGGCTCGATTATCCATTTCAAGATTAAATCAAGAATGGAGGTTGAACAGCAAATCGAAACCTAATCCAATAAACATCCCAGGCTAGTGATGACATCGAGAGTTGATTATGGTCTGGATAAGTTAATTAATGTCTAATTAATAATTTAGATAACACCTGCAATAGGCAGATTTAGTTCTTGCATAATGTATGTTTAATTTAATTGTATTTTAAAGTATTATTAGGTAAGATTAGATAAAGAGCTGACATTTCTCGCTAGAATAGTTAAAAAAAAAAAGGTAATGTAAAGAGAATATTTTGAAAATTTCAGAAAAATTACTTCACTTCAATAGTTAAAAAAAATAGATAATGTAAAGAGAATATTTTGAAAATTTTAGAAAAATTACTTCACTCTGAGCCAAGGAATCGGAGATATAATTATAGGGCAGCCTCTATTGTTATAGGGTACCTCTGCATGCATTTTTAATATAATTGTAACCAGCTTGGTTCTCAGTACTGTTGTCAATTCTTCATTGTGGTCTCTTTTTATTCATAGATCATAAACACACGATTCAGTTAGTTGAAGTACTTTATGTCGATACAGTAATAACAATTATAACAGAATTAACATAAACACAACAATTTAGACATAGATTAAAATATTAAAAGAATACAAAGAAGATTATAGCCATAGAAAATAAGCTTATAATATTAACTATATAGACCGGAGGCTCAGCGGGGGGGGGGGGGGGGTGTCCATCAAATGGGCACAAAACCAGACCCAACTTTTCTAGAGTAAAATTTTGCGTAGAATACGATGCCGAGTGGTAATCAGTCCGCCGTTGGGGCGTTTTCGAGATATTCGGGGTCAAAGGTCAAATGAGTTTATTTGCACTGAAAGTGAATGCGCAGTCATGGAACTATTTAATTGTTTTTTTCAGACAACTAGTATCATTATGTATAGCATTCGTTGTAAAACTAATTCGAAGAGATTTTGATTTAACAGTTTTTACATATTTTTGAAACAGGCTCCGAAGCGTTTTGGTTCTGTTATGCAAGATCATTTTTGATGTTCCAAAGTAAAAGTTTGGTGCTAAGACCACCTAAAGATAAATTTTAAATGTTCCTATTATTAATTAGAACAGGTTTCGCTTTAGTTTTTATATTTTACGTTGACATTTTATTGCTTTAAATCTTCCTAGTGCAAAAACGGTATATTTCACCTTTTGACCTCCAGGGTCACTAAGACTTAAGGTGAATTTAGCAAGTTTACATTTTTATTGAAAGTGTGATTACTTTCGATCATTTTCAACTTTTTTTCATAATACAAGAATGACTGCGCATTCACTTTCAGTGCAAATAAACTCATTTGACCTTTGACCCCGAATATCTCGAAAACGCCCCAACGGCGGACTGATTACCACTCGGCATCGTATTCTACGCAAAATTTTACTCTAGAAAAGTTGGGTCTGGTTTTGTGCCCATTTGATGGACACCCCCCCCGCGCTGAGCCTCCAGACTAATATACATGAATTAAAATATTACCATTAACATACATTCTTATTAGAATACCCGTTAAGAAGAATATGCTCTAAGATTTTATATCAGTGTTAAGGTAACCCATCATTAATTCAACCAAGGAAAGGTAATTATAGGGTCTTGATAGACCGTGGTGACATAATTATAAAATTTGTTTTAGAAAATCAAAAAATTACATTTACATAAACAGTAACAAGGAAACTGTGTCTAGTCGTTTGGATGGATAATTACTGATGGGGTTATTGTTCATGATAATTTTTAAGAATCTTATAAGAGGGCAAGTTTATCATCTAAGACTTGTGGTGAGGATGTTTGCTTGTCTGTCAACCTATTTATTGCACAGGAGCCAGGCTATTCACTCTATTATTAAGCAAGTTGACATTCATTAGACCAGGTCCCGGTTCCTAGAAAATTCTTAAAGTAAGCACAAAGTCATGCTTCACTTTTTCTTACGTAAGAAACTTATAAAAATACCGTCCCTAGAAAATTCTTAAGACCATTCTTACGTAAGCACAAGTGAAGTATAAGTCTAAGCACATTGTGACTGGTAAAGTTTACCATAAACTGAGACTACGATGCTCTTTAACGTCACAAAAACAACTTTGGTATGCGAATTACGTCATAAATTTATCGTCTGCTTCATTGACGTCATATGGTTGATTTAGATGCATTTGACATGTCCCCTATACACATATAAAATGTGCCACAAGATAAAAAAAAACGCAGACACATACAAACTAAATGAATAATTGTGAGAGCGCCTGATCTTAAAGTAGCCTGTGTGTTTGTAGCCTATTGTTTACTAATTGGCAAATAAATAAAATGGTTTCAGGGTAGAAGCAAAATTTTCTATAGCATTCTTAATTTCTTCTGGAGAAGGATTTTCTCTGTCGTCTGTTTGGTATCAAAAGGTGTCGGAAATGCCGTCGAAAAACTCTACGGTCAGCCATCTTTTTGAAGCAGAAACAGACTTAAGCCGTATACCTTGCTTGGGACTTGTGCTTAGATTGACTATGTTTAAGTACGAAGTTGTGCTTAAGTTTTTTCTTGGAACGCATAATAACGTTCTTGTGCTTACAATGTAGTCTACTTATAATCTTAGCACAAGAACGTTCTTAAGAATTTTCTGGGAACACAAAATAAGGTATGTTTACTTAAATGCAAAGTCTACTTAAATCTAAGCACCAGAACGAGCTTAAGAATGTTCTAGGAATCAGGCCCAGACTTTCACAGAAGACCTGGTCAAATGAACTTTTAGGATTTTCAAGCCAGTTTTCACATATGACAAGAAAAGTGTGCTCAGATGGTACGAAAACACGAGAACCCTCAATAACAGGACAACAAAGAGATGGTAACGCTTTTGTTTTATTGAAAGCTTGCATTTTATAACTAATAAAATAACAGAACGGGACATTAAGTAATGTATTGTAACAACAAGAGGGTCGTAGGCCTGAGTGTTTTTACAATATATTATGCAATGTCTTAAGCTTGGGACCATTAAACATCTTAAAATACAGACACTCCCCACGTGCTTTTACAGTGAAATATGTCACGTGAGTCCAATATTTCACTAGTATAAATAATGTACGATTGGCAAGTTGCCCATACGATTATTTGAAATAATGGTACGCCAACATCAAAGGGTGACGTCACATCTGTATTTTAAAAGTATATAATGTGTTGATGGGACATTGAACCACATTCCATACAATTTTTCATGTTGAAATCTGTGAAGCTCTTCAGATCACAAAGGATTAAAACTTGTTGAACAAATATGTTCAGGTTGATTATTGCTGTATCTAATTTCAATTTTTATTCCAACTTCCTGTCTTTCTGTTTCTGTCTGATGCTGGTATCTGTCCCATTCGATTCCATGCATATCACATTCCTAGATCATATAACCTTTATGTGTCATTCACAGGACTCTGTAGGCAAATGTTTTACTGTTATTATAGCAATCAAAGATGGTTGACTATTTGTACAGGCATGTATGTATGTATGTGCATGGGTATTTTTTTTTTTCCATTTACTGCTTTTTAACTCTTTCAGCCATTGTTATACCTTTTTTAATTGCTTTGTGATGGTAGTCTGTCATGATGTACGTACGGTACGGATGCATACTTTTTCCAGAATATCAGAATACCATTTGGCTCATAGCTAAAGCAGGGTCAATGATTAGAACATTGATTTCACAACCAGAATGTCCAATGTTTGAATCTTGGAATGAGCTAAGAAGAATCGTCTGGAATTTTCAAGTCTGATTCAAAATTTTCACAATGTCAGGGCTTTCTTTGGATGTATGTAAAAATTCTATTTGCAGTGGGAATTTGAAGAAAAGTAGGTGGCAGAGATGCTGTCTGAGTCAGTTCTCCCCTTTGTATATATATTCACACATAATTACATAGAAATAAATATTACTGTCTCCAGTAAACCCATTCCATTCTATACATGAGAGGGGATGTTGTCTTGTTGGGGATTTACGCCACTCAGATTAAAATCATATGCTATAGTTCTCCTTCATTTTATTTTGTATGATGTACTACATAAACATCTAATATTCTTTGTTTGAAATCGACATGCAATTGATGTAAACTTTTTGGTTAATCAAATTGTCTGTATTGGTACACAAGACTGTATAACATGGAAATGATTCCGAGTGGTTTATAACTATATGGAATGCAATTACGTATATAAGTGTTGCTGGTTCTGGTAGAAAATGTAAAAATCAGAAAAATTAATCAATATGAAACTGCGTATAATAGGGAATTATGGGAAAGCATTTATGAGAAAGATTGTGAGTGGTTTATAACTATTTGGAATGCAGTTGCATATATAAATGTTGCTGGTCTGGTTCTGGTAGAAAATGTCAAAATCAGAAAAATTAATCAATTTAATTAAATTCTGTTGATGTCTTGATTCCCTTCCAAGATTTAGTATTTTTGTGTTGAAACTTTGTATGTTTTTATTGTTGTTTTATTCTATTTATATACAGTTACGGTTTGTTGTTGTTGTTGTTTTTATTGTTGTTTTATTCTATTTATATACAGTTACGGTTTGTTGTTGTTGTTGTTTTTATTGTTGTTTTATTCTATTTATATACAGTTACGGTTTGTTCTTGGCCTTACTGTACTGTATATTAAATTAATAATTCATATCCAATAACTTAAAATCTTCCATGCTCTTAGATTGCTCACATCAATTGTATACATTACCTTGATTAAAATCAAGAGACTTTGTGATTTATGTCAAAAAATAGATTAATGTAAAGAGGCTATTAATTTCACAGGAATATTATATACTTACACACAGTAATGCCATCATAAAATCTCTTACAAAGAGGATGAAGTTTTAAAAAAAAAACCAGGTTAATGTAATAAACTGCCTTCAATCCAGACATAAAGAAGTATTATATTCATGCTAGTCAGAATACTATTTTTGACTTTAATCAGCTTTCAATTAAACTAATAGTTAAACATTTTAGAAGTTCTGATAATGTAAGCTTTACCTTGTGTGTTTTCACTACCTTTCTCCCTCTTCTAAAAAACTTGCATTTGAATTATTAAAATAAAGAAATATCAGGTGTTAGTCACAAACTGATCTAGTTTGTATTGAGTAGACATTAAACCCCATTTGTCTTTTTGTCCCTCTCTCGCCCTTTCGAAAAGGCAGGGGACTGATGAAATGGGTTCATCTCAGTCTGTCTGTCTTTCTGATTTGCCAATGCTTTAGAACATGATAACTTTGTCTATAGTTTCATTAAATCAATACCTTGACTAAGTTCGATAATTAGCATTTTCTGCTCAGGTCAGGCATAGATATATGCAATTTGATTGCTCGATGCTTCATAAAATTATAAATGTATAAGTAATGAATGAGTATCGACTATTTATGTTTGGAATAAGGTGGTTGAGGGACATCAACCTTAATGTTGGATTGCTCTCTTTACTATGTACATCGTTAGACAGGATTTTCATTCTTTAGGGGATATTATAAACATTTGATATTCACATCAATCATCCTATCTATTGTTTAACGGTTTATCCTGCTAACAGTCAATCAAATACGGTGTTACTATAGATTGATGGTTTGATACAAGGTGATTGGTTGGTTGTCTTTTAACTGTCATACTACTTTATTATTTCAGATGAAACAGTGAGCTGTAATGAACATCATTTGTCATGAGTGAATTACTTGAAGTAGCAATGTAACCAACCAGCATATCAATCGGAGCAATTTCCTCTGTATTAGAGTAGTCATTAGGATTATTGACAGTTAATTTGAACGGGATTCTTCAGTCAGGTAAGCTTTATTAAACTTAAAAGGAGAGAACTTCTTTGATTCATGATATACACAGTAATTAATGCTTAATTTGAATGTGCTGTAGCATGAGTTGTTAAGTACATTTAACTGTTGATTTAGACTCTAAATTTTAGATTACTTTAATGAAATATAATTAAAGCTCTTTTCATTGTTGTTTTTTTCATAAATGGTCTAAATTAACCCTTTAGGGATTCTTCTTTGACATGGGTCCTTAACCTTATGGGTTTTCTATCGGTCCTGCAGTTTCCCCCATTTCTAAAGCCCTCTTGATGCAAGCAAATGATTGAAATAAAATTGTACCATATGTTAGTCTCGAAATGTCTTAGTTTATGTTGAGTGGATGTTAAACTCCATTTCTCCTTCTCTCTTCCTGACATAGGTCATTGTAATCATTTACTATATATAGGGAATTTTCAACAAAAAACTTTCACATTATTTTTGTACAATTTTTTCTTTCTATTTTACAAAATTGATACAGATAGTTTAACATCAGTTCATTAATTTACGTCATAATAATAATAATAATAATGATGGACATTTATAGAGCGCCAACATCCAGCTAGATTAGCTGCTCAGCTGCGCTGTTACAATTCTCATAACGGTGGGGGAAAAAAAGTTTAAAATTGCACCGGGGAATCACGAAAACTTCGTTAAAAAAATGAGTTTTTAGTTTCTTTTTGAAAATGTTTATGTTGTCTACACTTTTCAGTTCAAGTGGAAGCTCATTCCATAGTGTCGGAGCAGCCACTTTATTTTTTAAAATTTCTGTTCTTGCAAGAATAAAACGTATTTCAATGTGACACATGGTGAATATTTGTATATATATACAATTATCATGGTCAATTATATACAAATTAAACAAACAGACTCAATCATCAACATCCTGTATGCCCTTACATATCACACTTATTTTCATGGAACTCAAAAATTGTTAAATTTGATAAACTGGTACTTGACAAAATGAACTACAATAGATTGATGTGCATACAAAGTTTCATAAAGAAATGAAATGGGGCTTAACGTCCTACTGTTCTGTTCCGACTGGGCTAATGAAGACGGACATATGCCATATTGTGTGCTATGAGGGAAATTTCGCTCGGGCAACGGCACTATGGCCTACTCTTATATTGTATTCCAACTGCCAAGGGATCTATTACGTGAATGCCCATGTATACACGGGACATCGTTTTTTCATCCCATCCAAACTACTAGACAGCTGTCCTTGTCAGGCCCTCAGTCCTCCACCACTGACAAGGGAAAACCATGTCGGAAAATCAAGATGAACTTTCTCAGCCAATGCAGCTAGAGATCGAACACAAGACCTCCAGACTAGCGAGCCAGAGTCTGACCCATTTAGTCACCGTGGATCCCTTCATAAAGATATCTGGGACAATTTATGAGATATGAAACTAAACCAGGAGAGATAGATCAAAATCTCTCTCTTAACTTTGTTCAATATTAATGTCTCAAAATTAATTTGAAACTTAACCACGGAAACCTACCACAATGAAAACATGTTTTGCAAAAACGTGTCAAAAGCCAGAAATTTTATTAGCTTAAAAAGAATTCAATGCGCTGAGTCATAGGCCTATGGCATAAATCATTATTAACTTATTATTATTATGATATGTTTATATACATGTAGCTCATTATTCATAAAAGTGTTCAGATATCGCATGACAGACAAACAAAGATACGTAAAAAGTAGATAGATTAAGACTTTGAAAATGAAAAAAGATCCAGAAAGATAAATAGTATTATAAGGTAACATTTACTGAGGCATAAAGTCATTAAAAGCTGATAACAATAAATGGTTTTATTCACAGGATTTGCATCTAATAAAAAGTATTAGTATATCCTCTTAAAAAAGAGCTTTAAAAAAGGGTATTTTAAAGGACCTGTATATTGTTTATGACCAGATTTACTGAAAAATGGACCCTAATCTACTGTATGTTGATATTAGATCATGGAATTATATAACTTTCGCTTAATAGAGGTACAAACTAACGTTATGCACAATAGAGTGGTAATTTGGAGTCTTGTGACACTTTTTCAAATCTGATATTACAACTATAGTTATATTACATGTATTAACAAATGTCCAAGATATAAATGCAGTGTTTCTGTTAAATATACATAAAGGTGAAATCTAATTTGTACTTTCTGTACTGGATAACACAACACTGATGATTGGTGTGAAATGATAGGCTATTATATGATGTCTGGAGTATGGGTTCTTACAGTAATTAAATATCTAATTAGATTGTATTAAAGATCATGTGCTTAAATAAAGACAGTTTTCATGTTATATATATATAGGCCTATCTAAAAATAAAACATAATTATTGCCAGATTGTCTGGTGAATGTAGATGTGCGTGCTAACAGGTAACTAAAGTTGCCATCTTTGATTTAACCATTATTGATTATCAAATGATGTGTTAAAACACATACTTTAACAACTTCGTCTTTAAACTGTTTTTTTTTAAAGAAATTTTCCTATAATTTCAGTTATTTTCTGACTTTCTTCCTACCTTTTACGTTAGGCGGTTGATAAATCAATGTTTTCTGTGGAGAAATTGATCTTTTAAAAAGTTAGACCATCTCTTTTTACGGTAAATGGCGGGCTTGTATTACTACTTGTAATTTCCTTTCAGGATCTCAAAGGCTTAATGTAAATAATGACTGACATGTACAGAGATAAAACAACAGACTTTACATAATGTAAGGCTTTGCCCTTAAAAAATACCACCTGGTTTTTACCAATGTTTTTCCCACCTTTTCATTGTCCAAAAAGGTCTAAACTCATTTTGATGAAAATAAGCTTTCAAATTGATGGAATTATTCACAGTTTTAATTAACAGGTAACACTGTAAAACAGGTAATAGAAAATGCAAATAGTTTAAGCATTACAAAATTGTGAAAAATGGGTGTACATATACTTGTATTATATACTCTACATCTAGCTTTATAAAAAGACATAAAAGAAAACACAAAATGTTCTTAAAATCCTATTTATTCAAAATTCAAGTCCAAAACAAGTCCTTTTAGAAAAAAGCATTTAGATTATTGGTAAGGCCTAAGCATTCCATATCTGTTCTGATTCAATAAGAATTCAATAAACGCAAAAGTGAACTCTTTAGTTTTACTCATTGGTCCGTAGGTTAATGGTAATGGTCTGGTACATTGGTCCCAGCTCTGCCATGTATGCTGACTTCATAGTTAAAACTCAGTTACCTCGGTATACAGGATTTGTTCTTTTTAGAGTTGGTCCACACCTCTCTGTTCAGTAATTCCGGAATTCCTGCTTGATGTCACCCACAAGATTTGGTTTTGACCATATCTAGACCTTATATTAAAGCGATAATTTCATATTTTCTAAGATAGTCAAAACATAATTATTTCTATGTCTTTTGCTCAATTATAGGTTGTCAACTCATTATTATACAATCATAGGTATTATTCTCCCTCTTAAAAATCCTTTGACCCCGGAAATAATAACACAATTACCTCCCTTGTTTTTCTATTCCCCCCATGGAATAGCTATCTTCAAACGTTTGAATTTAAAGTTGAAAATGATATTTTTGCCAATTTCTCAACTGGCAATAGTGAATTATAGGATTAATAGGATTATTCTTAAACAAGGTAGGACTGTTTATAGATACCATCTATTTTAAGGCTTTATTTTAATAAATTTTAAAAATATAACTTAAAAATATGAAATTGCAGCTTTAAGAGTTTTGCAATATCAGTAATATTAGTCTGGGGCGTTGTTTGAGAAAACTGAAATATGACCATCATATTTCTTAAAATATTTTAGTTTATTCTTCCCGTAAATATTGAATTCCTATAAAAACTAATACCAGATATTTTTACACTTATTTTTGAAGAAATGAAATAAAAACTTAGTATAAAAATAGATGTAAATGGTGAATAAAAAGTGACCTATGATCTTTTGATGTTATATATATATATATAGATATATTATGTTTCTTTACAATAAATTGTCACCTGATGTAGATTTATTAATGAGATATCCTGTCGATAATATTCTGGGGTATGTTTGTTCTATTTTCTTTAACTGTTTCTGACTTTGTCTTGAGTTAAGGATGTAGGTACAGTGAGTTAAGAATTCTGACAATTAAGGATATCTATAGACTGAGTTAAGAATTTAGACAAAATTAGGGATATAGACAGAGTTAAGGATTCAGATTGAGTTATGGTTTTAGACAGAATTTAAGATGTGCCCTGAACAAAAAGAGCAGTTCATGCATATTTAATACACCATGTTTTAAGACTGTTCTCAACCTTTTTCAACCGACAAACTCAGGACATTTTACAAATCTATGAGCATCCCCACATCTGCATTTACTCTGTTGAGTTATCTTAACAAAAATTAGGGTGTTTTAGGAATTAGAGAGTATCACCAACGGTTTCAGGGCTATTCTTTGTTTAAATATGCATACGATACATATGGATGAGCTATGAGTGGAGGGTGGGTGTAGCTCATCACTAATGAGCAGTATTCTGGAGAATACATTATATGTCTTAACCCTATTTCCTATCTCTCATCTCGGTCTGATCTCCTGTTCCCGTTATCTGTGTAGGAACATAATCTTTAAGTGGCATTTAGCGATCGGAAACACATTAATAGATAACGATAAGAGGATACTTGTCGAAACGTCGTGCTTTTAGAAAAAACTAGTGATTGTATCCCATAAAAACTGTGTTCTGTTAATCTGTGTAGGAGTCTTTTAGAGAAACTAATTTGCATACAGACAAAAGGACAATCATTTCAACAAATCAGATTAAAGATGGAATTAAGAATAAAAATATATTGTAACCAATCAAATGAAAGAAGTTAAATTAATATATAAATTTCATAGTAAAGTTTTATAGTAAAATATAATTAATAGAATCATTTAATAAGCTTTAAGCCATAAATAAAGTAAAAGCATTGACTCTTGATTGGCATTGATCTGACTGTATTGTTGATTCTATAAACCTTGCTTCAGGTATCTCTTAATAAGCCTATTGTCACCAAAGATTATAACAGTGCAGTCAAGGCCATTCTTGCTTAAGGCAATCACTTTAAGAGCTTTAAATTAAAATATTAACATATTAAATCAATGACAGACAGGCTGATAATATTAAAATCAGCCATGTTGTCTGTATATATGAATATAGAATTAAGAAATAAATTATGCATTCTTTAAATAAAATTTGAAAAAGAAATTAAAATTAGTAACAATTTTTCAGTGATAAGAGCATGCCACCACTTTTAACATAAATCTTTGATAAACCCTACCATGGACCTTCTTAATCTGAAAAATTAAATTATGAAACAAAATTGTAATTTAATAACATCATACAATCCTGTTTGTCCACAATCCACATTTTGCTCTAAAACATGGTACATTAACATGACAATCCACATTTTGCTCAAAAACATGGTACACCAACCCATAGCAGAATGATTACCATTCCTATTAATGTGTTTCTGATATTTATTGTCTGTTTACCAACAAGTTCATAATGAGTTTTACTGCTTTTGTATTGTTTTCTCTGCTCACTCCATGTTGGGAAACTGAAATGAAATGAAATAAAATGAAATGGGGGTTCTATTGTTCTGCACCGACGGGGCTAATGAAGATATGGGCATACGTCATGCAGTGTGGTATGAAGGAAATTTTTCCCATATTTCAAATTCCAAATGTCATGGATTCTTTTACGTGCATGTCAATGTGTACACTGAATCTCGGTTATTCATCCCATCCGTATGACTAGATAGTGTTCTTGGCAGGCCCTCTGTCCTGAACCAATGACCAAGGGGAAACGATGCTCGGGAACTTTCTGGTTATTGAGCCAGCACCCCACAGACTGAGCCAGTGGCTTCCAAAGTTGGGAAACACAGTTTATGAGACTTTTTTTTTGATTAGCTTATTGTCAGTTTGATTTTATCAATAAAGATGCGTGTGTCATTGGACTCGTTGGAGATATATTATTTATGATGGGACAGTCTGGGTGTATTTGGCAACCCGAGAACTAGACTGGGTTTATTTGAAACTATGTTCATGGTAATACAAGAACTAGACTGGTGTCCAATCATCTAAAATAGTAATAAAAGTTCATAAATAATTAGATAGAAAATATGCTGTTTCAAGCGATCTGTGATTTATTTATCATTTTGCCAACAACCTGTAAGCTAACCATCTTAAGTGACAGCTAATAGAATGTTCTAAGACACTATTTGAGACTACTACAATGCTTGGTCATTTGTCATCATATTGTCATCCATGTTTTGTAATTCAAAAAGCAATTGGAGAGAGCTCAGTGTGAAATATTATAATAATGTTTATGGCAAGTTTGGACATCACTCCATGTTTGATGGTATAATGTTCTTCTTTCTCAGCTTAAACACCTTGAAAATTGAGAAGTGACAAGAAAAATGTATTTTATATACATGTTTTTAAGTACTCACCAGGCAGAAAATTAGATGAAAAGAGCTTGAATTCAACTTCTTCTGGTCTCATTATTTCGTCGTAGCAAGAGACAGTGTTTGTTGCCGGGGACACCAAAAGAGACCTGGAGGGGTAGGTAGCCGAATGGTCCAAGACTTGCGATTTAGTTCTTAAGGTCTGTCATTGATTCAAGTGCTGTGGTTTTAATTCCCAGCTTGTACATGACAAGGAGTAGAGTTCCCGGTCCAACCTTGTTAGTTTTATCCAGGTCCTCGGTTTCCTCCCACTGCTAATGACCTCTATGCGCAAATGAATTATTGAGATAAAAAGGAACCATCTGTTGGTCCCGAAATGACCTGCTTTGTGTTGAGTGGACTTTTAACCCCATTTCTCTACTGAAGATATATTTTAATCATATTTCTCTGGATGCTGGAAATCAGCTTTACCTATTGTAATATATATTACAATAGGTAAAGCTGATTTCCAGCATTTAATATCCTTATCCAGAGAAATATGATTAAAATATGATTTATGGCATTCTTGTTTTTATTTGATAAAAAATATGTAAAACATGTGACATCAATTAAACTCACCTTTATTATTGTAATTACTTGTTTTAAAAAACCCCAAATCCCATGATTTTTAATTAAACTGTATTTCCTGTTGATAGTATTGTATATTGTTACATTCCATTGATGTGAACATACTGAACAGTAGGTTATAGTTTCTGAAGACAAAGTCTTTCTATGTGTTTGTGGAACTGTATTTTTCAACAAAGTCAGAAGACCAAGTATTTATGGAGCTACAATTTGATTTTTGGCAATAATGGGAGACCATATAGATTGACTTATTGTTGTGTGTGGACTTGGTATTTGGTTTTTAGAAATGAATCGAAAGACACTGTTCACAAAACCATTCAAAGGGTTTGCGGACCTATAAGCTGATTTTTAGAGCAGATCACAGAACATATAGACATACGTATCCAAAGTGTTTAAACACCCATCACTTGGTTTCTAGAACAAATCATAGAGCTAACAGATTAAGTATCCGAAGTGCTTAAAAACCTATGACTTGATTTTTAGTGCAATTCATAGAACCCACGGACATATAAGTGTTGAAAGATTCATGACTTTCTAGTGCAAATCATAAAGCCAATAGACATAAGCAACCCAACTGTTGAAAGACCAATTATAGAGCCTATAGACAAAAGTATCTTTAGTGTTTAAAGTACTATAACTTGGTTCCTAGTGCAAATCATAAAGCCTATAGACAAAAGCATCGTAAGTGAGGTAACAGATATTTCTAGTGATCAATAGATATAAAGCTACAAAATTGATTTACGCAATTTATTATTTACTATCTTCACTGTTCGTCGACTATAATCAATTCTTTTTCTTTCTTTATTTGACAGCTACCAATGTCCGAAGCTCATCAATATGTACTTATATATGGGAATTGTAGAGTGTGAGGAGATAGAGTAGTTAGCCGGCAGGGTCATGGGGTCAGAGAGAAGTAGCAGTATATTTAGCTTGGCTTCCAGTTCTACAGATAGTTGTAGTACTAATCGAAAGAATAAATCGGCCAATAATAATTCTTATAAAGACAACCAATTATCAGATCAAGTTTCTATCAAACAAGTTAAGGTAAGATATTGATATCTATATAGTGTTAATTGAAGAGGTTACCTAAGTAGCGAGTTAACTTTACATGGGTCTAGATTAAATACCCAGGTAATTCTTCTAACACATTTCTTTAATTGTCCCCCAACTTTGGTTTTATTCATAGTCAGCATTCAGCAACTTAAACTGTCCTGCAACTTTCTTTTTATTGATAGTTAAAATTCAGTATTTTAAATTGTTCCTCCACTTTGCATAAAATTATACTTGTCCCCTGCCTTTTCCCCTGCCTTTTCCTGCCTTTTCCCCTGCCTTTTCCCCTGCCTTTTCGAAAAGGCAGAACACCATTGAAATGAGCTTGTTTGTCTGTCACACCTTGTGGAACACAATAACCCTGTCTTTAAATGAGATGGCATGTTCACCCATTGACTGAGTTAGATGATCTGATGAGTATTTTCTGCTTTTGTTAAGCAGAGATAAACAATTTGATTTTTTCGAAGTTTTATTATAATAATACCTTGACTAAGTTCCATAATAAGCATTTTCTGTTCAGCTTAAGCAGAGTGATAAGCAATATGATTGGTTGAAACTTGAGTGAGAGTGATGAAACTTGGTGTATAGTTTCACTTCACCATCACCAATACCTTGACTAAGTTCGATAATGAGCATTTTCTGCTCAAGTTAAGCAGGGTGATAAGCAATTTGATTAGTTGTGGCTTTGGAACACAATAACTTTTGTTCTAATTACGTGAGAGTGATGAAACTTGTGTATAGTTTCACTACATCAATAACTTAACTAAGTTCGATAATGGGCATTTTCTGCTCAGGTTAAGCAGAGTGATAGAAGTTTGATTGGTTGAGACTTTTGGAAGACAATAAGTATTCTAATTGATTGAAAGTGATGAAACTTGGTATATAGTTTCACTACATCAATAGCTTGACTAAGTTTGAAAATGAACTTCTTTCCTGCTCAGCTTACAGAATAATAAAAAGTTTCATTGGTAGATGCTTTATGAAAAGAAATGTCCAAGTAATTGTACTTGCCACTGTAGGACAAAATCACTGGTCAAATATTTTTCTGCAGAACTATATGGACTGATTTAGTTAGCCTATAGTCTTCAAATAATCACCACACTCGATGCTTATATAAACTTTGTTTACGTCATTGTTGTACATCATTGAGAAGTTGTTTTAACGGAATTTGTAGAAGAAAAGAAATATCATAGTTTGTAAATTTAAAAAAAAAATTATGTGCATTATTTTAATCTGTGAATTTTGATATTTTTTTTGTATTTCAGATTTCGTTCAAAGATTTAAACCTAGAACAAATCTATCAGAATTATTGTATCGAATCTAAACAGACATTATTATTGGTTTATCTGACTATATTACTATGTATAACAGTTGTTACTATTATAGCTCATCTAGCTCCAGATCAGGTAATTATAACTTTTATATAAACCTATTATATTATTTCCTTATATATGTATCATTCACAAGACATTAATCACTTACAATTGATTATAACTTAAGATTTAAGAGAGAGAGTATTTAATGTCCGAAAGAGAAAGAGAGAGGTCGACAAATATAGCCAATGTTGAGATATAACATGATTTTATGTTCATCAGTTGGCAGTTTAAACCAAAAAACAAAACCAAAATTGGTAGATCTGGAAATAATGATTTTAGATGTTCCTGACAAAATTTCATCACTGTTTAACGGGTACTGTCATATAAATGCCTTTTTGAACTGTGTATTAATAAAATCAATAAAAAGACAGAAAAAAGAAAAATATGTGCCTGACATAATGACACGCACCAGAGGGATTGTGTTTGACAAAGCTTGAATTTGTACCTGACAATATCTGTATTACCAGATGCCATATTTCCAGGCTTGAGTAAACAAACCAACTTTCAAAATGAAAAATCTAATCAAACAGATCTTGTTCCATCATAACCATAATTGAAATAATTCATCAGATCATGTCAGAACTTTATTTTGACCATTATCAAACAGATTTAGCACCTTTGTGGTTCACTCCATTCAAAGACGAACTACATTTATATACATGAGTAAGACTGGACTTACTGGAGTAACATGACCATTAATTTTACATGTATTAATTAATTACATGTAGTTGATGAAGCTACTCTTACATAGAGACAGTTAATCTCTTTAATATTTAATGGCTGAAATATTTTGAACATAAATCCACCTCCTGTCTTCCTCATTGATTATTCTTTGATTAGAAATATCAATAATCTTGTCAAATATATCAATAAATGTGTCAGGCTGAGAAAGTCCAGGGAAAAATAAAGTCATTAGCATTTAACTGTGAAGGGAAATGAAAGTAATATTTATGTAATATTATATAAGTAAATACATTAGCACAGGATATACATGAATAATCACTATTAAAATGATTGATACTAGTTCCACTTTGAAAATTCCCCAAACATCAATTGGTTGATTTTCAGAGATAAAAGTGAAATGTTGTCGGTGTTAAAGACATTTTCTGTATAAGCATAGGCTTCTATTTACAAATAAAAAATCAGGAAAAATAAAAGACACATGCTGGATTTTTTATTTGTGGATTAGGAAGTTAGATTTCTAATAAAGTAGCAAATATACTTGGTATTTGTCATCCTCTACTGTGTGACAGATATAGCAAAATCATCAATTATTAAACTATTTTATCAAATTTTTAAATCGTCATACCTCTTAATTTGTTTTTATAGGTGAATTAATCTTTGTAGTTGACCAAATTACAGTATCAATTATCAATGAAGTTCATATATCTTTAAATGATTTATTGATCAAATCACTTTGTTAGAATGTCCTATAACTTGTTCATAGGGCAATTTTATTTTTAGTTTAATTCAGTTAAAAAGTTCATCATTTAGCTACCTGAGATACAATTTAAAATATTTTGATAAATAGCCACTATAATTCCGCCACATCACATGAAAGTTATTAATAATAAAATAATAAGCTTTTATTATAAACCACAAATTTATAAATATCTTATCAGGAAAATAATTTCATATTTGATGTCTGGTATTAACTACATGTAGGATTGTTATTTCTATATTTAGAATTGGTACAAAAATGATTTATTGTTTTCTTTGATGTTTTAAGAGACATAAGTTTAAAATACCTGAACAGGAAGATTAAAGGGATATAACCTTGTTGATATCTGTTTGAAAAAAAAAATTAAAGACCCACTCAGAACTTGATCTGGTCAATAAAGATAAAGTTTTAATAATGGCACATATTGTTTGTTATATTTAATCAGCTAACTGTGAAAAACTTTGAGAATCAATTACCTGGGTTTTTTATAGTTTCATAGTTCAAGAAGCTAAACGCCTAACTCAGTATTTTGCAAAATGTTGATATAAAAAACACAAATGAAAATTCGATACCTGACCATTTTAATAAATATTGATGTTATCTTATGGTGAAAAGATACAAAACATTTAAAATCAGTACACATTGAACTAAAAACATATCCCACAGGACAGCCATTAAATTATTAGAATTTAAATAATTAAAAAAAAAAAATGAATGTAAATCACTTTATTTTATACTCATTTTGTGTTATTATGTGCTTTTAGAACCATTTTCGTCTATTATAATGTTTCAAACAATAGAGCTACATGTACCGTATATGCCCTTCAATCTAGCTATGAAGTGTTTGGTTTATATTAAAATTGGAGTTATTTGAATTAAGTCAAGTTTATACAATAACCCTAATTAAAAGTATTAGATTTATAAGAGTTTGCTATACTGACTTCCAAATTTAAACATTAAGTCACGGGTAGTATGTCAAATAATAAAAATAATAGTTTCTGCCATTGGACAAGCTAATTTTTAGTCTTGAGATTGGACACAATGTTTACATCACCAGGTAAATTTTTATTTGGTACAAAGTTAACCTTTAAAATGTATTATTGAAAATCAATGATCAGGCTTTTAAGACCATCTTATTCAAATGCTTTCTAGAAAATAAACCCTGATGTTTATGAATAACAGTTATGTACTTTGAACTTTGTCACATTGGAAAAGGTATGGAAAGCTTTTCAAATATAGATGTATGTTCAAAATATTTGTTTTACTTTTCATTATTTGTCTGTACCGGTATATAGATTTTGTTATGGAACCTGAAGTCCCATGTACGCGTTGAGGGCATTTAAAATAAATTAATTGAGAACTGGAATTTGATAAAGAAGATTCTAATCACTGCTGTCAAATCACTTGCGTACATACGGACAAAAGGCACAATAATAATTTTAATTTAAATTCCTACATGAATTATTAAAACATGCATTATGTAAGAGGTAAATCAGCCTATTTCTTTGGACCTTAAATGTTATATAAATTATTAATTAGACATTTATTAACACAACAAGACCATAATAAACTCTTGATGCCATCGGATGGCTCTGATTTTAAGTAGATTAGAACGGTTCGGCCATTTAATAATTTAATTTAAAAATGGAGAAGCAAGGCCAAGATTCGAATGACCAGTATGCTGGTTACAATCAATGCACACATCTTGTCAAATCTACAACTATTGATAACTTCACACAAAATAAAGTAATTTTAATGAAATTTTTCAATATATTCATTTTGCATTATCTATTTTTGAAATATTATAGTAAGAATGGCCAACTCTTTATCTAAACCTTTAAGTTTATGGAAGTTTTAGGATTAATATACAAGTTTATAAAATTAGTGACTGAAGGATTGTGTTACAATGAACCTTGAGCAGACAGTTTGTAAATATCTTCCATGGCCAAGTGGTCTGAGCTGACGTAAGTGGTGGTATGATATTTTTGTACATCATCATGATTCTTAACTGCTCTCCTGAACAATTTCGCAAAACCCTGATACAATATTTTGACTTGACAGCAATGATATATCATTTCTGTAAATTAAATATTGCGCAAAACAATATATTCATGCCCCAAGGAGAAATAATTTGCCTGTGAAAAATTTATTTAGTGACATCTCTGTTAACCGATCCTTGATTATAAATGATTTTTCATCATGTATCAATTCATCATTGTCTTGTTTAAATTCTCAAATGTTAAAATTGACACAAGGAAACAACATTGACGTAAGAAACAAAAAGAATCCTTTATGAAATAGAAATTCCGAATATTTGGAGTATGTCATGTTTCCGTTTGTTGTAGTTGTACGTCACTGTCATTGTATAGTGTATAAATATTAAATAATGGTTATTGTAGTTTTGCATCTAACAATTAATTAATGAACTATTCAGTACCTAATTAAAGGCTCAATACCATACTCTTGTTGTAACTGAATAATATGTCCCAATCTTTTTTTCCAGTCAACAAATTGTACTATTTTACAATATTCCAATTAATTGATGATACAAATTTCATCTTAACACACCTAATATAAAAAATTGGAAAAATTCAACTAAATGATTTGAAAAGCCTGACGTAAAGCTTTTCAAATGTGACTTGGATTTAAAAATATTTTTGAACCCTCTGGACAAGTAAAATAGGATTTAATGGATAATTTACACAACAGGTAGGAAACTCACACATCTAGTACTTAGAATAAGGCTATTTTTTATTTTCTGGAGCTGTCAAGCAAGCAAGAGTGTTATTGTCCCTTTAAGGCGGTTAATAAAAACAAAAACACATGATTAAAAAGCGATATATATTTAAAAATGTTTATTGTTATAATAATAAATATGAACCAGATTGTTTGACTTACATCGTAAATAACCTGCAGATAATAAATTGTGTCAAATTGTACTTTTACATGAGGTTGTAAACATGATTTGGGTTGATGGATCACTGTTCAGTTATATAGTTGAACCGGATCAAAAAATTACTGACTGATATTCGTTTTTATATAATA
This sequence comes from Patella vulgata, assembly GCF_932274485.2. NCBI lineage: Eukaryota > Metazoa > Mollusca > Gastropoda > Patellidae > Patella > Patella vulgata. The sequence goes on from NC_065881.2 coordinate 22,636,905, forward strand.
TCTGTCCGTCAAACAAAGGAATCTTAGCTGCCTCATTACAGTATTTGTCTAGAGACCACATTCACAGAGTCAGTTTAGAGGCCTTAATTTTAACAGAATCTCTAAAATAAAAGTCTGTGTACGTATGAAATTTAAGCACCAAAAAATAGAGGTTAGGTGTATTTACCTTGTCTCTAAATTTCAGCTCAAAATATTGAGTTGTTTGGACGTGAATGTCAAAACCGCTTATCTGAACACGTAACCCTTTTAAGATGTCAGGTCAGTTTTTTCATTGGGTGACCTGTTAATCTATTGCCATTCTTTTTGAGGTCTATACAGTGCATGACCCACATGCTGTACTTAATAACGAGAGGTAAATTTCACCTACACATTTTTTTTATAAAATAAAAGTCTGCTTTTATCCAGACACCATATAATACAGCTTTGGACACCAGTCTCCATTTCCAGTTGAAGTTGTTTGAAAACGTATCATGTATATTGAGTTAGTTGCTCAGTCCTAAGCCCTTAAGGCTTTTAACACAAAAATAAGCAGCTTTATTCTCCAAAATATAATCGAGATTGGCCCTTTAAATACGGATTTATTCTGAGAAGCCGTGGATAGGTTTTATTTCGATCATCTGAATAATTGACTTCTAGTAGTAGATGTGATGCCTTGAGGCAGGGAGGGTATGATTACTTTTATTTCAAACACCTGACATCTTCACATTAATAATGATACCGACCACCTGAAATCTAACACGATTTGCTGTCCATCCTCGCTCTTACAGTTTTTATAACACATAACTAATACCAAGGACATAAACTGATAGATATGGCCATGAAAAAAAAACTTGTTTGTCAAATACTTCTGCATCTCTTAAAAAGTATAAAACATAAAATAAAAATATTCTCATTAATTACCACACGTCCATAATTTCCCCCAGTTACAGGATATTACTCTATAAAAGAAAATTTAAATGAAATAACTTAAAAAGGGCTGCATGACCCGTTTTTATATCCAAAAACATAAAATAAAACATTCTTATTTTCCACTGGTTACAGGAAATAACTCCATTAAAAAAATTTGAATCAAATCATAAGCACAATTATCAGGTATGCAACCCTGATAAATGTTCTTGACAATCATAATTCATATAAACAATATGATCCCTTGAGAATAAAACCACAAAATTTATAAAAAAAACCCCTGAGGATAGCCTAAGAACCAGACCATTTTTTTAAAGCCTAAAAATCAGATGCACAAACAAAATTAGACAAACAAGCCAAATTAGAAAACTTTACTGATATTAAATATATTTCTAATTATTTTAACAACTTGTTTTTTGTTTTTTATTCTTACAGAAGATAGATACCCAACATGAATTGGTACAACTTTGTTTACTTGGTGTGGACGTGGCGCTTATTATTATCATCATAGTACTGGTAGCCATTAAAAAAATCTATGTTCGCTGTCCGAGGATACTCGCTGTTATAATATGGATGAATATACTCATATTTACAAACATTCATTTTGGATTAAGTCATCTGCGATCGCCGTCTGATTCTGTACCTATTGTGTTTTATACAGTGTTAGTTTCGTATATTGTATTATCGTTATCTAAACGTGTGTCGTTTTGTCTTGGTATGGTACAGATTATTTTAGATGTGACATTAAGTGGTATATTGTCTAATTATAGTACTGATATTCTCGCCCATCAGGTAATTATAAATAAATAGTATTTTTAACTTGTAACCTTGGACACTGTATGTCTGCCCATCTTCATAGGTCCAGGTGCAAAAAAGTTAGTAAACCCCATTTCATTCATATAGGATTTTCTGGTTTCCTCATGTCAATGATGCGAAACGAGAGAGAGAGAAATGGGGTTTAACATCCACTCGACACAAACTAGGTCATTTCGGGACTAACACATGGTTCAATTTTATTTCAATCATTCACTTGCCCGTAGGGGTCTTTAGCAGTGGGAAGAAACCGGAGGACCCGAAGAAAACCCACGAGGTTGGACAGGCGACCCTACTCCTTGTCACGTACAACCGGGGAATCAAAACCCCACCAGTTGACTCATTGACAGACCGTATGATACAGCGGGCGCGTGCTAACTATTCGGCCATCCAACCCCCCGATGCGGAAAGAAGGATCCGACAAGGAAAGGCATCTAGTCATTTAGATGGGAGCTAATGTTAAAGGGAGCAACAGGATCCCTTTGTTGGGCGAGAAAGTTCTGGATTTTCATGTTTGGTTTTACATTGTCAGTGGTATAGGATGAAGGGTTTGGCAAGGAAAAGCATCTGCCAGTATCTGATGGCATTGAGAGTTGGTTATGGTTATGATTTATATAATATTTAAGGCCTAAGGAAGACTTGCAATAGGCAAATTTAGCACTTTAATAATAACATTTGTAAACATCCTTCTAAGCTTTCTATTATACATGGTATTAATGGAGTACTGATCTACAATCTATTAAGAAACCCAACACATACATCAAATCTCGTCTATTTGCGGAAATAAAAAAAGGTAGACTGTCTGTAAAAATCATTAAAAAATACACTTTGGCTTTAAGCAATATTTTGATACTGTTTGAAAAAGTATTATTTCAGATGTTTGGTACTCTATATACATTTGATTTAAAAAGTAATAGTATGATCTTTTATTCTAAAGTATATTTATAAGAATAGAACTTAATGGTGGCTCTAAGCCATTAAAGATACTTTCCTGCATACAAACTGTGTTATATGATGATATATTTGGACTAAACACTTATTCAAACTAATGAATATATCAAAATTTCGCTTCAAATTCCTCTCAAAACTTTGTATTCATCGGGAGATACCACAAGCTATAAATCAACTGTTGTTAGGCGCCATGTCTGTCAGCTCAGTTCATTGAGGGAGGGTCCATTTTTCAGAATGTATTTTACGTTACTTATTTTCCATTTATCACTTATTGAGGCCTAAGTAAATTATTAATTATTTTCTGTCAACTACTTTTTCCGCCGTTTAATTGCAGTCTTTTGTACGCTGAGACCCCTCAAATTTCCCAAAACCGCCTATCCATTTGATCAAGAAATAACAACTGCTCCCTCAGTCAATCTAGCACACAATAAGCTGGCAGACAACTGTCTGGTTCCCAGTTAGTGATGCCCTGACATTTTTGCCCAGTGCTTGCCCCATGACTGTTTTCCGGGTCATCCAGTATTATTCTAGTAAGATTGGATGTCTATACTTTCCATATAGCCCCTATACCAAATTTGCCATACTTTTATTGGAAATAACCACCCAATAAATACTTTTGGGACAATATGTATTTAAATATTTGCACAATATAACATAACTGAACTGTAATTAGCATTTGGCCTGTTATAAATGATAAAGCAACGTTCATCCGAGGAATTTTTAAAGACCTGTTCTCACTTATCAGCGGTGACACCTACAGGGCTATCTGGGAAAGTAAGCCTAGTCATTCAGATGGGAAGAAAAATCAATGTGCACCCCATATTCACTTTGGCATGTATGTAAAAGAACCCTTGGCAGTTGGAAATCGAATAAAAGGAGACGAAAATGCCATCGTCCAGGCAAAATCCTCCTGTGTAGGGCACCAGAATTAACAATGGTACAGGGAGAGAGAGAGAGAGAGAGAGAGAGAGAGAGAGAGAGAGAGAGAGAGAGAAATGGGGTTTAAAGTCCACTCAACACAAACTAGGTCATTTCGGGACTAACATATGGTTTTTATTTTTATTTCAATAATTTGCTTGCGCATAGGGGTCTTTAGCAGTGGGAGGAAACCAGAGGACCCAGAGAAAACCCACGAGGTTGGACAGGCGACCCTACTCCTTGTCACATACAACCAGGGATTCAAACCCACAGTGGTACAGGAGATTGCAGTAGTTATTAACATAAATCTTTATAAATATTTTTATTTTTATTTCCAGCTAGCAGCTAACAGTATTATTTATATTTGTGCTAATTTGATTGGCTTATATCACAAGTACTTATCTGACTCAGCACACCGAAGAGCTTTCCTTGATGCTCGCAATTCTATAGAATCTGTGATAAAACTAGAAAGAGAGAAAAAACAGCAGGTACTTTATCTAATTAGTTCTTTTCTTGTCACAACTAAAGATACATTATGGAAGATTAGATAAAGATCAGACAGTTCTCATTATAATAGTTAAAAACTAGATAATGGAAAGGGAATATGCTGAAAATTTCAGTCAAATTGCTTTACTCTAAGCCGAGAAAACCTTATTTTAAAAATTACTGTAACCTTGATTGTCATTGTTAGCACTATCACGATAATTAACAAAGTCTTTATTATCCAGTTTTGCGTTTAATCATCAATGGACGTTGAACAGCAGATCAGATTCAAATCCAAAGAAAGTCGGACACATAAGATGGCATTGAGAGTTAATTATGGTCTTTTCATGTTAATAAATGTCTAATTAATAGTTTATATAAAGAAAGACCTGCAATAGGCAGATTTAACTCTTGCATAATGCATGTTTAAACTTTAGAAAATTGGTCTATTTTGCAGAAAAGTGTGCAAGACTTAAAAATCTGGGCATTCTTGCTATAATAGTTGAAAATAGATAATGAAAAATGTATATTGAAAATTTCATTCAAATTATGAGTGTTTGAAATTTGTAAAGTGCCATTACCATAATAATAAACAAAGTCTTGATTGTTAGTACTTTTATTGAATGACGTTCATTTTAATGTAACCGATTATATGGTGCGAATGGTCTAATCCATTCAATATCTCAGCCATCCGATGGTTTAAAGAGTTGATTATGAGTGCGTCATGTGAATAAATGTCTAAAAAATAATTTATATAACATTTGAAGCCAGAAAAAAGACCTGCAACCCATTGTTTACGGAAATATAGTCTCTTTTTCACTAGCTTGAAATGGTAGGTCACATCATCGGGTGGCAATTGTCAGATATCAATTATTATGGAAAATTCTGCTGAAGATAAGATTTCTGAGCCTTCTGTCGCATCTTATCAAATTATTACATTACTATTATTCTCCATGAACTCAGTGTAAATAAGTGTAAAGAAACACCATCTAAAATCATACCTTTGTTCATTTGGTAAGAGGTCTGCGATATTTATTGTAGCTCTTTAAACCTCTGGTTGCCTGTGGAAGAAGTCCAGTAAAAAAAATTCTTACTTAAATTTAATATCTTGGCCTTGATGTTCATGGATAGAAAAGAGTTATCTTTCATAAATTGACAGTCAATTATGCGAGAAAAAAATAAGACCGCAAGATTTCAGTACAAAGTACTGGAATTTTAAATTTAATACTTTTCGGATGAATATGCTTTTTGGTAAGAAGATTTGTCTGGTTTATTGTTTTAATAGTGGGCCTTTAATGATGAACTTAATGTATGATTTATATTATTAGGAAGAGTTGTTAATGAGCTGTATACCAGAAACACTTGTGACAGAAATGAAAGTAAATTTACAACGAAATATTCGAGAACAAACTCCAAAATCACCATTTCATGAACTATATGTTAAACACATTGACAATGTCAGGTAAATAATCAGTCCTTGTTGTTTATGATTTTCTCTACATGTACATCCTTAAGGCCAGATATGCCACTCTAACTTTTACTTTAACCATACTCTAAGTCGTTTTTATTAGAAACCGATTATGGCTAATCGATTTGCAAATCCTATTCAAACACCTTTACGGCAAAAATTAGTCAAAGCGGTTTCACCTAATTGTCATATTTACCTCAACAATTTGCCAAATCGATTATGCAAATCTTGCTCGCCTGTCGGATTGACGATTGGTGTACCCCAGAAGCGAAACAATGTGCCTGACATTTCATTTTCTTTTGAATTTCACGTGAAATATGAATATCATGGACTTTCCTAATATGAATACGGGGCATTTGGGAACAGTCAACTGGTACAATATCTCGTTTTTATTTTGGGGCGGTGTTTTCAAGAACAGAATAAAGAAAAATGAATTTTTTAACATTTTTCCTCAATAATCTTCAGTCTTCAGCCATCTTGCGAGGCAGCTCGGCACATTTACGAGAACCGATTCAAATACCAACTCGAGACATACGTCATGTACAAAACGTGACAGGTAATCGAAACCGATTTGTTTTCTCGTTAAAACGCCTCTAGTTTTGTCAGATGTAGCTCTAACCTCCATTTTCTTTTTAAAAGCGATATCAGACCTTTCTGTTCAAGTATCAGACCTTGCATTAACCCATACATATATACCATCGCCTTAATATTAAAAGAAGGAGAGCAACATTCCAATCACATCAGGCATCTTTGGGGGTACGGGTGGTTCAGTGGTCTGATTCATGCACTTCTGATCATAACGCTGGTCTTGTTAAAGACTCTTATACACAATGGCATTATTAAAAAAAAAGTACCATGTTTTAGTTCTAAAATGAGCTAGTTTGTGTTGAGTACACATTAAACTCACTCCCTCTCTCCTGCAATAAACACCCAATCACCTTCTTATAAAATCTTGTGAGAGTGATCCTTAGATCGATGATACTTAGTTCGCCAACAAACTGTACACTCAAAACTTGGCTTCTATAATCAATCCCAGGACATGTCTATTGCACAATATAACACCCCTCTAAATATTTTTATGTTATATTTCAGTATTTTATATGCAGATATTGTAAACTTTACACCACTAGCATCAGATTGTACATCAGGAGAATTAGTCAAAATGTTAAACGAATTATTTGGTAGATTTGATCAACTGGCTAGAGTAAGTAATTGTCATGAATTTTCTGTCTTTCTAAGCATGAACTATTTCAGTTATTTAAAATAACTAGACCCCTTTTATTTGCCCATCTTCATTAGCCCATTTTATTTCCTTTGAGATATAACTGATTTTGTGTTCCACTGTTTACAAAAATAATTCTTTGAATAATAAGGTGTGTCATTGTGTGAAACATTGTTGTATTGACCTATATGCTTTTATGTGGCAAAGTAGCAGAGAATAAGATTGTCAATCTGAGCTTGCCGGTTTTCTCCAATTGTTGAAGACCCTTGTATACAAGTCAATTACCGGGCAGTGAATAATGATTTAACATATGTTAGTCTCAACGAGACTGAGTTTGTGTTGATTAACCACCATCTCTCTCCCTCTCTCTCTCAATCTCTCTCTCAGTTGTCATGGGTGCATCCTTCAGGGCTGGCAAGTGGGTTTAGTTATTCATATGGTATGAAAAACTGAGAGCCATTGCGCAATGGAATTTTTCAAGCCAGGTTCTCTCTCTCTCATTTGTGAAGAGTGTAGTGGAGCCTTCAGTGCTGGCAAGAAAAATGTGTTCAGTCATTCTTATAGAACCTAAAACTAAAGTGTGTTAAGTCATTCTTATGGAATGACGTTCGGTGTACAAACTGGTATTATATACATGCAAAATTCTCTTAAATCTACATTTATTCTTATCTTTGTAATAAAGTGTTATTCTATCTGTAATTACCTGATGAAAATGTGTTTCTTTCTCTCATATGTACTCGTTTATATCAAAGGTAATTAATTATGGATACATGCATAATTAAGGGGTTGCTTTATCTTTGAAGAAAAATTTCCCTGTACATTAATTATTAATCTGTTAACATTCAATATAATTAAGTGACTTGTTATGATCATGATGATAAAAGCAGATACTTGAAAGCCATCATAATATGTAAACAATGCGATTAAATAAAACAATGTTTTGTTTTATATTTAGTCCAATGTGAATGTCCTGTAAAAGCCAAATGTTCATTTTATCATTCTGACCATATGTGTACTGGCCTTTTTTATTGGCGTGGGTAGAACTGCTGCCCAAATTTCTTTATTTTTGCCCAAATGTCACCAGGCACTAATTTAGTATTTTGTCCAATGTAAATGCCCTGTAAAAGCCAAAAGGTTTTTTTTATCAAATAGGCCTAAAGGACTATTGGATTGGTGTTGGGGGAGCCAGTGAGGGGAATTCAGATGCGAGGAGATTGCTATTCTTGGATATCATATTTTTTATTTCAGTAGAGTTACTGTATGAGAAATCCATTGATTTGACAATGACAATTTTGTATTTACTTATGTTACAGATCCCCAGACAGTTAGAAATGAAAATAGCAGTATTCCGTTACGCAGATGTTTTAGCAAAACTTCCATGCACTACATAGCTGATGTCTGTTTTCATTGTCCTGATTAGTGCAGCAAAAAAAGACATTAAACTCCATTTCATTTATATAAAAAGATGTACTCAATGAAATGAATTTTTAAATGGATATTATATATTAATATATTGTTATTAACAACCATAATACATTTTTATTATATATATTGTAGAAGAGTAACTGTATGAGAATCAAGATATTGGGAGATTGTTATTATTGTGTGTCCGGTGTGCCTGAACCAGATATAAACCATGCAACAAACTGTGTTAAAATGGGACTGAGAATGATTGATGTTATTAGGTATTAATTTACATATTTTCTGTATTCAACTTCCATATATAAAGCCTATTTAATTTTTGGGGCACAAATTTTAATATTTTCTGAAGAGGTCCAAGATGGGTTATCTCCCTTTAGTCTCCTTGTTCCCCCCCCCCCCCCCCTTCCCTCCCAAAAGCAAAGCTCATTTTTATTTCAAAAAATAGAATACCCTTCTAGTAGTTTCAGTTATCAAATATACAACTTTATTACTGTTATTGACAATCATTAATGACACTGGACAATTGTAAATTGACTAATGGTTATAAGGAACTGCTTGTGGATGATAAATCCTGTGAAGCACTACATCTAGTATTGAAAAAGAAATGACTGAAATTCTGCTCCACATTTAAGCACTACATCTAGTATTGAAAAAGCAATGACTGAAATTCGGCTCCACATTTACACATTCTTGAGATTAATATTTTTCTTTTGACATTCTTCGTCAACCCGGTCCAAAACATGTGTTGTATCTATTGTATTGAAGTCATAAAATATATTACAAAATAGAGTAGTTCTGAAGTTAGGAAACAGAAAAACACTTATAAGTATAAGTAAATATGTAAATGTATCATTTTCAGGGATGTACGTGAAGCTACAGGTGTTAATGTAGATATGCGTATAGGTATACATACAGGTTCTGTATTATGTGGTGTATTAGGGTTACAGAAATGGCAGTATGACGTATGGTCAGATGATGTCAGTATAGCTAATCATATGGAATCGGGTGGCGTTCCTGGGTACGTACATAATCTTTTTAGTTCTCACATAATTTGGGTAAAGGCTAAAAGCTAAGAACCATTGAAGATTTCGTCATAAATCACAAGATGTAAATAGGGTTAGGGCTTGTGATTGTTGACGAGAACAACCCTGATTACATCCCGTGGAGCAATCTGCAACGGACCATGGCTTTTAGACCTAACACATCATCCTAGATTATCAAACAGTAGTTATTTAAACAAACAATGTCACTACAGCATCTTCAGTTTTCATAGACTGTCATCATAAGTCACTTATTGTCATTTCAGTGATTTTAAATCTGTTGCAAAATTGTAGAATCTCTAAATGGATTATTTGTCCAAAAATGGTTCAATTCTCCTCAGTTTGTTGAATGAAAAATTTTGACATCGTCTGCAAATAATATAAACAAGCCATGGCCACCTAAAAGATTTTGATGGGCCTCTTATTAATTCAACTTGATCCATGCTGGAAGATTATCTACCGTTGATAATTTTGCTTTTTTTTTCTTAATTAAATGTTAAATAATCAAACTGAGTACATGCTAGCATGAATATTAGTTGTCAAATATTAGACATTGTTCGAAAAATGTATGATCGGGATCAGCGTTGAAATAAATATGCTGTTTGTTTTTCAGGCGTGTTCATATATCCAGTAGTACGTTAAAGTGTCTGGGTGATAGTTATGAAGTAGAACCAGGAGATGGTCATCTGCGAAATACATTTTTGGCAGATAATAACATTACGACATATCTTGTTGTTCCACCAGTTAAACGGGTAAATTTTTGGTTTTTATATTAATATGTTTCTAGTTATAGCCAATTTGAAATGGTCTGTCAGTAAAGATGTATGTACAATTATTGAAGTTATACTTCAATTTTCACTTTCCATTTGTGACAAATATTCATAGCATTTTAGCAGTCATAATGCTCACCTGATCGTTTTGAATAGATCTTAAACATACATTATGCAAGAGCTAAATCTGCCTATGGCAGATCTTTCTTTAGCTCTGAAATGTTATATAAATTATTAATTAGACATTAATTAACTTACCAAGACCATAATCAACTCTCGATGCCATCAGATGGCTGTGATATAAGTAGATTTAAATACGTTTTATGGTCGATGCTGTTACCGTAAAAATGGATAATCGTTACAACAGTATTAGTGAAAATCGAGGCTACTCTATAATTGTATTGCCGATATCTAGGTCAGAGTGAAGTAATTTGACTGAAATTTTCAACATATTGTAGCACTATCGTGGTTGCGACATTGTTTTTAAATTTATAGACAAGGAATAGGGAAATAAGATGCCTTTATATTTCATTAATTAATATCTTTGGCAAGTTAGTAATTTCAAACATATTCACATATATAGTGTGCACTAAATCAACTTAGTCTGTAATTGACATATTGTTATATAAAAAATAGTTATTAACCATAACATGTGTCTATAAAATACCCCGAGATGACACGTGAGTTTAATTATTCTAATTGCATCATTTAGCTTAAAGTAACCAATCATATCGTTAATTACACAAGTTCAGGGCCATGATCACACTTGATTGTGCGTGATATTCGTATGGTTATAAGAGAAACCGGGGAACTTTGTAAGGCAGGCTTCTATTAGGTTCCAGAGAGCTTACATCTGAGTTCCTAGACAGGCACGAGGCTGGCTAGGGTAGAGAAATGGTTTTAGCTAGTATTGTAATTTGTGCTATGCTTGTATACCTGTAATCAGCTATATATATATAAAATGTAGAAGCAAACTGTTGCATTGTTATTCCTGGTAAGACAAACGTCTTAAGAAACTGTAAGAAGTAAATACACAACGTGAAGCAGAAGTAAAGACAGCTAGAGAGAAATTCTACACGATCACAAGGCTACAGAAATATGTAAAAAGAAAAGATGCATGGGTCGTATGTAGGATGTGGCGACCGGTTTGACAATGTACGCTGTCCACGTCAGACAAAAAACCCATGGTGCTACAATATTCCCTTTTCATTATGTATTTTTTTAACTATTATAGAGAGAACTGTAAGCTCTATATCTAATTTTACCTAATGCACCTTTAACAGATATCTTGTAAACAATATCAGGGGTAAATTGATAATATTGGTGACTATAATTATTTTATTGAGACTCAGATGGAAAATCAATAAGTGGGTGTATGGCAACCGATATTTATGATGTTCATGAAAAATAACACAAAAACCCAAAGCACAAAAATATAAAATAGATGGGAATATTAGTTTTGTTAAATTTCAAGCTGAATACATTTTTCTACAATTAATGTCCAGCATAATACTGACTTGTCTTTTACAGAAATACAGAGTTGCACAAAGAACCAGATTTGAAAACAATATGAGAGCATCACTTAAAGTATCTAAATATCTGGAGACATGGGGTATAGATCAACCATTTTCAAACTTACATTCCAACAACATGACGACACATGTCCTTAGTTTTACGGTACATATTTTACTACTTAATAAAAGATTATTTTATTTATCATGTTATCTGTGCTTATGTCCCTCAGTCCAAGTTTTGTTTTTAGAGTTCTGGCGTGGTTCCCCCTTGTCAGTGGTGCAGGACAAACGACCTGGCAAAACTTCCCTCATAGCACACTGTATAGTATATGGCCATCTTCATTAGCCTAGTTGATGCAGAGCAGTAGGATCCCATTTCATTCATTCATTGTTTCTGGAACATATCTTATGAATTACTAAAAATATATTTACGAAACTTGTACATACATGTACAAGGTTGGACACCGTTTTTGAACGGGATAATTTTTGTGTTTCCATTGAAACATTTGAATTAGTGTTTGCTATACACTTTTTATTCTTGAGTGATGCTGTTACATGCAATTTGTGTTGATTTTTTTATTTTTATATCTGTGAACTTTTGTGTTAATTGGGTGACTTGAAGACTAAAAGGAGATAACTCTTCCCTATTTTTATTATAGAGTCTAGCTTTAGTGGATTCCAATATTATGTTAAATTCTGAAGGAATTGATCAAGGGTAAGTTAATTATACTAGAAAATCTGTATCTATTTGAGAGTTTTATCCAATGGATTTTTGTCTAGTTTTATTTTGGATATAATATAATATGTGAGTGTGACCGAGTGATTTAACCCATGCTGGTGAGATCATAAGGTCTGTCATTGAGTTAAGTGGTTGGGTTTCTCTCCTTAAGTTTATATGTGACGTGGAGTTGGATGGCGTACTTAAACTTGTGAGTTTCTCTGTGTCCTCCAATTTCAGTAGATTGCTAATGTCTACTGCTGCAAGCAAATTATTGAAATAAAGTTATAACCCTTTAGTCCCAGAATAACATAGACTGCGTGGTGTGCCCCTCCCCCCTCCCCCTTAATTTAATGATTAAACCAAGTAATTTCTGTTTAGATTGATGTGTTTAAAGAAACAGATACAAAGTGATGTTAATACAGAATTGGACAGAAAACTTAAAACAGTCAGTCATGGAAGGTAAATCCTCTACTAATTAAATTTAAACATACATTATGCAAGAGCTAAATCTGTCTACTGCAGGTCTTTCTTTAGGCCTGAAATGTTATCTAAAGTATTAATTAGACATTAATTAACTTATACAGACCATAATCAACTCTAGATGGCATCGCTGGCCTGCGATCTTTAGTGGATTATGAGCCGATTTACTGCATAACTTTCCTTCACCATTTAACGATTAAATGGATAATCAAGACTATGCTGTTTATCGTACTGACTTTAGTAATGATCATCGAGGCTAGGCGGAAATTTCAACCGCTTAGTTCTCGGTTCATAGTGGATCAATTTGAATGAAATTTTCAGCAAATTGCCTTTACATTATCTAGTTTTTAACTATTATAAGGTGAACTGCCACCTCGTTATCGAATCTCCCATAATGTATCTTTAATATAATAGAAATCTGGTGAAACAGACATTAAATAAACTTTTTACATACAATTTATGCCTTTTTTTCTAAGCAGATTAATGTAAATGAAAAAATAAAAAATAAACACCAGTCTCTACATTGAAGTGACAATCTGAATGGGAATAATAGTCACAGACAAATGATAATCTTTTATTTTTTCATTTCAGATGTCATGAAAAAAGTGATATTAATCCATTTTTACTTACATTCCAAAATTCTGAGTTTGAGAAAGAATTTAGTCAACAGTTAGATGGCATGTTTCGATACTATATAATGTGTTCTACTATGATATTTATAACTATAGTTATAATACAAGGTATCATGTTACCACGGTAAGTCACATATTTTATTTTATATTTATGGTAGCTTTTGGGGGGTGGGGGGAATGGTTAGCGTGCATGCTGCATCATAATGTCTGTCATTGAGTCAACTGTGTGGTTTCGATTCCTTGATTGAACGTCCCAAGGAGTAGGGTTGCCTTCCAAACTTGTGGGTTTTCTCTGGGTCCTCCGGTTTCCTCCCACCACTAAAGACCCCTACACGCAAGTGAATTATTATTGAACCATATGTTAGTCCCGAAATTACCTAGTTTGTGTCGAGTGGACGTTAAACCCCATTTCTCTCATGATGGATTTTAGCTTTCAAGTAAAATTCTCTACTGAGAAGGCTGTCTGCCATTCTAAAATAAATTAAATATTAACCTTGAACTAATGTTATTGTATGTTAAATTTAGTAGCTAACTGTACGAGAAATGAATGCATTAAATGAGACCTGTAGCCAGTATCATTAATTTCAATACACATTTTCTTATCCCGTAACTTTTATGGATAACAATGCATTATCAAAAATGCAAACCTATTAGAGAAAAAAGAAAAATGTTTCTATGAAGATTTTCTATGAAGATTTTCTATGAAGATAGTACATATACCCATGCATGACACTGGTCAGAGTAATGATGTGTATATATTTATTTCAGATCTGTGATATATTATATAAGTTGGTGTTGTGGTATATCTCTGCTAGCCCTGTTACTTATCATTTCATCATTACAATTTCATATGGTATGTATATTTATCTACATAAGGTATGGATCTGGAAATAAATGGGGTGAGTGGGAGGGGCAAATGCTCAAGTGGCATGGATTCAATCCCACACTTGTACGTGATAAGGAACCTTGTGGGTTTTCTTCCTGTGCTCCAGTTTCCTCCCACTGCTAAAAGACCCCTATGTGGAAGCAAATTGTTGACATAAAAGAGAGAGAGAAATGGGGTTCAACATCCACTCGGCACAAACTAGGTCATTGCAGGACTAACACGTGGTTCAATTTTATTTTAATAATTCGTTTGCGCCTAGGGGTCTTTAGCAGTGGGAGGAAACCGGAGGACCCAGAGAAAACCCACAAGGTTGGACAGGCGACCTTACTCCTTGTCATGCACAACCGGGGAATCATAACCCAGCCAGTTGACTCAATGACAGAACGTATGATACAGCGCGCACGTGCTAACCATTCGGCCATCCAACCCTCCTGTTGACATTAAATTATACCATATGTTACTAGTAGTCTGAAAATGACCTGGTTTGTGTTGAGTGGATGTTAAACTCCATCTGTCTCTACATGAATAAGGTCTTACAAAATGAGTTCCACCTGGCAATACATCAATTGTAAATGATATTTTAAACTTTTATTGGGACCTACAGTTTAACTATCAGTAAGAAAATAGACATGACTTACTTCTAGGATCGAGGGGGTGGATGGCCAAATGCCTAGAAATAAGGCACCTGTCACAAACTAGGCACCAATTCAGTCATGGTTCATCTGGTGTCTGTCATTATGTTTGGCACATGATTTGTCTTTTTTCAGTGTTTTTAAAACAGCTAAAATTGTTTTTACTTGGCCTGTAATCACAAAAAGGTTTCTTTCCCTGTGGGAGGATCCTAGATAAACCATCATATAATTGAATCTGGGTTTCAGATGGTCATCTAATGATGGTGGTCCTGTAAATAAGAGGTTGCATTATACAAAATGGGGGTGGGGGGGTGCTTAAGTTAAGGGGACTAATAAAACTGTGACAGAAATAAATTCTCTGTCACCTCTTTGCAATTCTGTCAATTCCAGAATCAGAAAGAAAGGGTCTGAACACCGCTGCAGCCCCAGATCTGGATTATCCCCCACCACATACACAATCTATATTGTTTACCATTTTGCATGTTTTTGTTTATTTCAGTCATACAGAATGAAACTTTTGGATGTTATACTAAAATTATCACATTTTATAAATAGCTATCCATTAATTAGAATAGTTATGTCACTAGTCTGCATGGCTATTGTCATCTTCATGTCAGCCATTAACTTTGTAAGTATTTACACCATAGTTGTTTCCATAGAAAATAAAGAGAAATTTGGTCTCCTGTTGTAAATAGTTATGTTATTAATTTTCTGTTTCATTTAGTTTTTTTCTATTTTTAAGTTCTAACTTCATCATACCACAGTAAGGACCGTTCCTTTTGTACACTGTTGATTTTCTATTACTGACAGAATATGAGCGACCATTACTATTGCAAGGAATATAGTCCTCTTTTACTGGCTTCAATTGGCAGCTCTGGAAATCATTGTGAAATGTTCTGCCCTTGGGCCATTCTAAAACCTGTTTACATTACAAATTTTAAGTGTGCCAGGAACGGTACCAGGCACGGCACGGTTAATTTTTTTGCAGTGTAAATGGGTCAAACATAAGCGTGCCGTACTGAGTACCAAGCACGGCACGGTTAAATTTTTGTAGTGTAAACGCTATTCGATCTAAGCACGGTTTCAGTATGGATCACTACGCATGTGCCAAACGAACCTTTTTCCCTGCAGACTTTGACAGTTCTGTCATTAGTTCTGTCAAAATGGCTGCTCCAACTAAATCAACCATCATAATTGTTTTTATCCGGGTAATTTGCATAGGGACTAAAATTAACTTTTCTGTGAAGAGTTCCACATTTGGCGTGCTTGGCATGGTTCCGAGACTGGTTATTTTAGAGTAATGTAAACGGGGCTTATGAAACGGAGATCAAATTTCCATTGACTGGAGGGCTATCTGCAAAGCATGCTGTGTTTGAACTGAATTATCTTATTCTCAAAACTTATGTCTCGACAAGCAATTAATGATTACCTATCTAGGATAACTTTCTGCCATTGAAATTGACCAACTAAGAAAATTGTTTGACAAGAGCCGAGAGCCTAGATCTGAACATGTAGATATGTGTAAGAAGTACCTGGTTAGATTGGATTTTTCAAAATTGAACTTCTGTTATCTTTATCATAGAAAACTTCTTAAAATATAACTTTTTATGGCATTTATTTATAGAGTTCATGTCAAGCAGGAAGAACAGTTGATAATTCTACCATTATTCCTGAACAAAGTACACCCCATTATTTATATCAGTGTCAACATGCAGAGGTAAATTTTTTTTAAAAAAAAATGCTTTCATATATTTTTCATACAAATTTTTTTTGGGTTGGATGGCCGAATGGTTAGCATGTGCACGTGGTATCATAAGGTCTGTCAATGAGTCAATTGGCGTGGTTTTAATTTCCCGGTTGTACATGACAATGATTAGGGTTGCCTGTCCAACCTCATGGGTTTTTCTCCGTGTCCTCCGGTTTCCTCCCACTGCTAAATGACCTGAAATGACCTGGTTTGTGTCGAGTGGACGTTAAACTCAATTTTCCTCTCCATTTACCGCAGGTAATGCTTTCATAGGCATTTGTTGAACAATAAATGCACTGGGCTATCTTCTAGAACTTCCTAGGTTAAGATCTCGTTGCGGGCTACGAAGAATCTTAAGAATTTTCAAGTTTGGCACTAGTAGGGCTGACATGATGTAAATAAACGAGATGTGCCTGTGTAAACATTGGCATGCATGTAAAGGAATCACTGACATTTGAAATACACTGAAGACTAAGTAAAACTCTGCTTTCATATATATTAATTAACAAATATGACTTTGTTGCATTCACCAAATTTCTCATATTTTTACTTTTTATTTTTTATATTTCAGTATTTTATATTTAGTTATTTACTGGCTTTAACTAGCTGTAGTGTCTTCCTCCATCTTAATTATTATATTAAACTAATCACCATGGTTACAGCATTTATTATATTTAACCTTATATTACATCTGGATGAAAATAAAGTTTATAGTTGGTCCAGGTTAGTCTAGTATTTTAAATGTAATTATCGGTTCTAGGCTGTTAAATTAATCACTGTCCATGTCCATCATTGGGCAAAGAACCGGGTGAACAACTCTAATTTTGAATCAGATATATTTCCATATTGAACCATGTCTCAATTTGCTCTGCTTTACAAAGGAAGCAGGGGACTATTAAAATGGCTTCATCCATATATTGGTATGTTTGTCAATGCTTTTGGTGGGACATAATAAAATTGATTCTAATGGTTATGTAGTTACATTACATAAATGACTTGATCAAAGTTCGATAATGAGCATTTTCTGCTCAGAAGCAGATTAGTAGGCAATTTGATTGATCAATGCTTTACAAAAAGATAAATGAGCAAGTAATTAGTGAGTGTCATCTATTTATTTTGAAATTAAGGCGAAGGATGTCAACCTCACTGTAGACTTACGACCCAGAACATCTGATACCACTTCTCATTTAAGGTGTTCAGATAAATAACAATATTTATTGTATGTTAATGATGTTTTTCTTTTTTTATAATTTTATTAGTGAGATCAGTCATCTAGATGTTAAAGTAACAGCATCTGTTTATTTAGCTTTAGTTATGATAACTTTACATATACTAGACAGACAGGTAATAATACCTCTCTCTTTATTTTATTTTAATACCATTGACCGTCATTTTTATTTCTCAAACAATATCTGATATTACATGGTTAAATCCATGCTTAAATGTACTCAACTTTATTATTTGACAATAAAATACAGATGTGACGTCATGCCATTTGATGTTTGATTACCATTATTTCAAATAATGGTATGGGCAATGTGCCAAGCATACATTATTTATACTAGTTGCAAATTGGACCCGCGTGATGTATTTCATTGAAATGCATGTGCTGAATAGTGTCTGTATTTTAAGTTGTTTAATGGTCTCATGCAAGACATTGTGTAATATATAGATATTGCCCTCATGCTTTCGCACTTGTACAGTATGGATAATCTCCCAGCAAGGATTGAGGCCCATCAAAAGATTTTACCCAACGGTTATAGGTGGCATTGGATTGTTTGGCTTGTTTATATCCTCGATACTGAACAGAATTGATCCAGTTTTGAACTGAGATTCGACTTTCACAATATTGTTGTTTGCCACAGAATCAAAATTCCCTAAATGACTGTCAGCAGCTTAAGTTACCATCTCATTTTTTTGTCTTCTGTATTGGAGGCAAATTGCTTATCCAGGACATACTCTAAATCATGGGGGGGGGGGGGGGTCTAATGGTTAGCACACGCGCTGTATCATACGGTCTGTCATTGAGTCAACCTCGTCCAACCTCGTGGGTTTTCTCCGGGTCCTCCAGTTTCCTCCCACTGCTAAAGACCCGTAGGCGCAGGCGAATTATTGAAACAAAATTGAACCATGTGTTAGTCCCAAAATGACCTAGTTTGTGTCGAGTGGATGTTAAACCCCATTTCTCTCTCTCTCTTTCTCTCTCTCTCTCTCTAAATCATGTATTTCACCAGGAATTTTTGAAAGTATTCGGTGTGGGGGTTAGGGGTCTCACACCACTCCCTACTGTTAAAACCCCAGCACGCCCACTGCAGTAAATGGATTTCAAATATATATGTATACCGTCTGGTAAGAAAATATTTTTATTTAAAGTAAATTATAATTACAGATTGAATATACAAATAAATTAGATTTTCTGTGGATTAAACAATTTGAGAATGAAACAGAAGAGATTAAAGATACAGCTCATTTAAATAAAGTTATATTAGAGAATATATTACCAGCTCATGTTGCCGATTATTTTCTACGTTTAGCCAGAAAACATGACGGTAAATCAGTAAGTATAGAACAGTTCAAATACATTTTACACAATTTGTGCACGACTGGATCTCATTTTTTTTCATCACATCTGAACCCAACAAATTATTCTGCAGGCCCCAAGTACATAGTAGAGTTATCAAATATTTTACATTAAGTCAAGGCGGTGGTAGAGGTCAGGGTACTGAACTCTCAGCTAGATTGAAATCATTCAAACCAGGAATGGCTGCCAATTGAAGCGTGCCTAGTTGTTCAGATGGGATGAAAAACAGAGGTCCTTCCATGTACACATCCATGTTCGTCTGATAAGGACGTGACTCATCACTCATCTCTATTTCCTTGAAAATTCAGCTAATATTTTTATCTTCTTTTTTTTTCCAGAGTATTTATTACAACTTTTACCCTAATGTTAGTGTAATGTTTGCATCTATACCAAATTTTAAAGATTTTTACCAGCAGAATGCGGCTAATAAACAAGGATTAGAGTGTATTCGAGTTTTAAATGAGATTATCTCAGATATAGATATGGTAAGTAGGGCTTTATTGTTATCATGCTCGGAACGAGGTTATGGAGGGATATTGAATAGACTCTGTCTATCCTAGTTTTTATTTTGAAAGCATACCTCATAAGCATGTCCAATCTTTATAAAACATTGTATTTATAATTTTCATATAGACAACTGTTATTATTCCATGCCCAACAAGGTTAAGGAGAAGGAGAGGGATATGGAGATTCGAATTGTCTTTTCTTCCCACTTTTGCTTCTGAGTATATCTCAGGGAAAACAAAATATATCTTTAGAGTACTTTGTACACTCATCCTATTTTAACAGTTATGCCTTTTGCTAATAAGAAATTTCTTAGTTGAATAACTTCCATTTCTACGCAACCGATTTGACTAATTGTGCAAGGGTTATCTTTTATTATTTTGTAATTGAAATGTTGTTTTTGTAGTTATTATGTGAAGGTGAATTTAGTAGGGTAGAGAAGATTAAATCTATTGGTAGTACATATATGGCAGCCACAGGTTTACAGCCTTCGTTAGATATTAAAGATGTAAGTATCGCATACACAGGTTTACAACCTTTGTTAGGTATTGAAGTTGTAAGTATTACATACACTGGTTTATACTGCCTTCGTTAGATATTCAAGTTGTAGTATCACATATACAGGTTTACAGCCTTCGTTAGATATTAAAGATGTAAATATCGCATACACAGGTTTACAGTCTTTGTTAATTATTACATAATATACTGTTCTACAACCTTCGTTAGATATTAAAGATGTAAGTATCTCATATACAGGTCTACAACCTTTGTTAAATATTGAAGTTGTAAGTATCACATATTCTGGTCTACAACCATATAGGTATTGAGGTCTACAAACTTCGTTAGGTATTGAAGTTGTAAGTATCACATACAATATCTGTCTTAATTCCAAGGATGAACAATCTCAAATTTATTTCTGTGTGAAGGAATTGCTATCTATTTTAAAAAGGAACTGTTGCTATGTCATCAACCATTATTTATTATTTAAATATGCATTATGCAAGAGCTAAATATGCCTATTGCATGTCTTTCTTTGGGCCTTAAATGCTGTCTAAATTATTAATTAGGCATTTATTAACAAAACAAGACCATAATCAACTCTCGATGGCATAGAATAATCAAAATTTTAACTAGATTAGAATGGTTCGCCATTTAAAAATTTAATTTAAAAATGGGAAAGCGAGGCTAAGTCTCCAATATACCAGTGCCATGGTTACCACTAGGCACACATGTTGTCAAAACTACAAACAGTAATAACTTGGCTCAGAATGAAGTAATTTGAATAAAATTTTCAATATTTTCACTTTACATTATCTATTTTTGAGGTATTATAGCAAGAATTGTCAGCTCTTTATCTAAATCATACATAATGTATCTTTAATAACTTGTAGGTTGTAACCATGAAAACTAATATTCTCATCTTATATTAATGGGAGATGGACAGTTATTTGATAAGTTGTAGATTATAACCATTAAGATTAATATTTTCCTTTTGGCTTCATTTTGGACCATAAATTAAATCTCTATGGTTCATTCTTTGCATACTTCAAGAAAATACAGGGTTATTTCTAACATGTAGAGTGCATTCTTTTAGTAACTTCTAATTTTTCTTTTTATTTAGGATGAGTCAGAGAAGAAGAAAAATATAGAAATTATGACAAAATTTGCTGTGGCTTTGATGGTAAAATTAGACAATATAAATCTACATTCCTACAATCAGTTTAAACCTAGAATAGGTGAGTATTCCAATCAGATTAAAATATAGATCTATATATTGTTTCGTTTTTTTATACTTTCGATGGCCTACACTACATGAAGATCTGACAGGTTGTACTATAAGGTCGTGTCAGGGGTCATACGAGCGGCTTTTGACCCTATGACGTCAGACATTTGATCAACCAATCAGCGTTGATGTTTCTAGACTGATGCCCACAATTCTGTGCACCGTACACCAAGAACTTGTAACAGATCATTTCATTTGCTAATCCCTCAAAGCATCCAGAACGCAGGTTATATAACAACTTTTCCAGATCCCATTGTAGTAAAGACAAATAAATCAAAATTTTGAACTATAAAAAAATGAAATGAAGATTGTAATTGTTTAAAAATAACATTTTGAAATCATCAAATATTCTTTGAATTACTGCAAATAATTGCACAATATTTATCATAATTATAGTCAGAGGCACGAACTTGAGTCCCGCGACTCAAGACTTGACGCTTGACTCGGCTATCGTGACAACTCGCGACTTGAAAAGAGCTTATGACTCCAGTCGCGGCGAGGGGGCATAACTCTCATTTACCATGAATTTCTGACTCATTTGATGAACTTGTGACTTGAACGGGACTCTGGATTTGTGAAGACTCGACTCGACTCAGTACTAAAGTCAGCAACATAGGACTTGACATGTGCTTAAGGTCCTGCGACTTGTTCCCACCTCTGATTATAGTAGAATAAAACCAGAAATTTTGAACCGGGAACTGCTCCCCAAGCACTAATTATGTTCTTCTTGGGGGTGACTCTCTTTGAAAAATGCGTAAGGCTCAATCACTTAAAGTACGATCGACATGATACCTGGCATGCTTGTTGTTTGGACAATTGACACCGAGCTCGATTCCTGGTCCATATTGTACTTGATTATTTACATTTTCTGCAGAATATTTTTATGCAGAGATAAACAATGTGATTGTTCAAGACTCTGGAACACAATAACTCTAGCTTCTAATTGAGGTAGAATTGTTCAAACTTGGTGTAGATATTCATTAGGTTGATATCTTGACTGGGGTATAACATGAATATTTTCTGTGTCGTCAAAATCCCACCAGCTCTTAACAAAACAAAAATGTTTAACCTGGATTATAATTACAGGAATAAATCAAGGTGCCGTAACAGCAGGTGTTGTAGGTGCTAGAAAACCACAATATGATATCTGGGGTGATACAGTTAATGTAGCTAGTAGAATGGACAGTTCTGGAGTAGTTCATAAAATACAGGTTAGTTTATCTTCTCATATTGTATCCTCATTGTTCTAATTTATCACCCAAAAAATATATTATAGATGTAAAAATTACTAACATGTAGAATTAATTTTCAATAATATGTCTCGTGTCTGAATCCCTTTAAAGAATGTATGAAGGTGCCAAAAATGTGAATATCTTGTCTCTAATAGTAAGTGCAGGAGGACCGCACTACATGCAAAACAAAATTCTACAAGATAAACCTGCGGACAAGACAGAAAATAGACATTTAAGACAAATAAACAAATATCAAATCAAGTGAATAGATCCGGGGGCCAGCCGTAAGCGTCCACTGCGCTGTACAGTCCCGGGCCTGTCATGGTACAGGCTTCACTAAAAATGAAAAAAAAAATGATTTACATAAAAGATGTAACAGAAATAATGCGACCAATCTTGACAGTGGTTGTCTCTTCAGTGGTGATAGTTCATGTTAGGCTATTGAACATACTGATAAATGTATGTATCTTTATCTGGGTATTATACAAAGGGCACCACAACCATCATCACATTCTCTTATTTTGCCAGAAAAAAAAATTCAGAAAAAATAATGTAAAAACTTAAACATACATTATGCAAGAGCAAAATCTGCTTATTACAAGTCTTTCTTTAGGCCTGAAATGTTATCTAAATTATCAATTAGACATTAATTAACTTATCCAGACCATAATAAACTCTCGATGTCAAGGCTAGCCTTCGATGTTGGCTGGATTAGATTCCTATATGCGGTTAACGGCCATTGATAATTAAATCAAAACAGTGGATAATCGAGACTATGCTGTTTATATTAATGATTTTAGTAATGATGACCGAGACTATGCAAAAATTTCACCCGCTTCGTTCTCGGCTCATAGTGGATCAATTTGACTGAAATTTTCAGCAAATTACCTTTACACTATCTAGTTTTTAACTATTATAGCGAGAACTGCCATCTCTTTATCTTATCTCCCATAATGTATCTTTAACTCATTCAATGGTTTATATATTTCAGGTGCCAGAACACACAGCAGAATTATTAAAATCATCACATTTTCAAATTCAATATCGTGGC
This sequence comes from Patella vulgata, assembly GCF_932274485.2. Lineage (NCBI taxonomy): Eukaryota > Metazoa > Mollusca > Gastropoda > Patellidae > Patella > Patella vulgata. Next base: position 22,660,661 of record NC_065881.2, read on the forward strand.
ATTATCAGTGTTAAAGGAAAAGAACCAATGAAAACTTACTTTATTTTACCAAATTTGGTTGTCGAACATTAAAAATACAATATTTTATACAACACTGCAAGTCTAGCATAACCAAAACATTAAACGAGAACACAGAGTTCTGATTAGATTGATAACCAGCATGGCAGATTACTAATGATAATAACAGCACCCCAGACCAGAAGTAGTTATGCATGCATTGGACAGTTTGTTTATTTGTGAGTTTATTACTTGAGAATCAACTATCTCAAAGTGCCTCTAATAGACAGTGCTACATTGTAAAAGAATAGTATTGTCGCTGTTCTAGGGAAAATGAATGTTGGGAACATTTAACAGAGAGAGAGAGTAATGGGGTTTAACATAATGGAGTCATCCATCACGGACTTAATAAACATTACTATTTCCTTGTTACTTCCAGTAATGGACCTTCTGAAAGTAGACAGTGCTAAAACTTGACTAATTCGATATTGATAATATGACCATTCAATTGTTCTAACCAATTAAAATGGCATTGAAACTGGTATTAGTTACAACATGTATAGTACGTCTGCTACACCACCTTTTATACTCTATGCAATATTCAGACTTATGTAATAACTTCTACAATTTGAACTATAAAATAAATTAGCCTATGGATAAGGGTGATTATTAAATGTCTTCCTTTTCCGTCAATAGTAAGACAATTGCTAATGTATTTCAAGGGAATCTAATCACAGCCAAGGAAATATAGAGAGATAAATGGGATTTGACATCCATTCGACATCCATGTGACTAGGGTTCTTTAACACTGATAGGAAACCACACTACTTGATTTAATGACAGACCTTATGATCTAAAGTGCATGTGTTAGACCACCCAACCACACCATAAAGGAAATAAAAGACATGTCATCAAACTCTCGTAGATTGCCTGAATTTATTGAGGGATACTGATTGTAGTAGAGATGTAAACGTGCCAAGTTTACTATATGATTGAATGTCTTTTACAAGAATCCTGGCTGGGCATCAACTAACCCAAATGGATGTGACTTGATTGTTGATTGTGACCGTTTATTTCTGCCACAGGAAGTGGATCCCTGATATGTGATTGTGAAATCATAAAAATGTGTATTAACTTATGTGCTTCAGATAATAATTATAAAGATATCTGAAAAATCAAAATGATTCAAAGCAAATTATCAGTGCATAAATATATATCTGACTATGCAGTGGCCATAAAAATAAAAAGTTGTTTTTTCTCCTACTATTATGAACTGACTTTGGAGTGGAGATTATTTTCCAAACAATGACAACAATTATAAGCCATGCGGGCATCGTTCTCAGAAACAAGTCATCTAATTGAGAATGGAATTTTAACATCTCGTCAATAGGCCTACAATACTTGCCTAAGGAGGAGAATTTTGCCCAGACAGCAGAGTTTCTGCCTACACTTTATCAGATTCCATTAATCAAGGATTCTATTATGTGCGGAGACACAAAGTGATCATGTGACATATTTTTATTACCAGAATTAAAAGACTTCAATTAAAGCCATAATATAAGACATTCCATTGTGACATATTTTATAAAATGAAACTCCATTAACCTGTAAAATTGATATTATACATCTTGATATTTATTAGTGCTTTCATCATTACTATTTTTTATTTTCTGATATTATGTATAACTTAATTTGTTATTTAACCATTGGATGTTTAAAAGAGCTGGGTAGTCCCTGGTTCCACAAGGTATCCATTGATAAATGTGGAATTAAGTAACGATATACAATTTAATGCCAAAGTAACGTAACTCATTTAAGGAATTCCACTTTTCTTTTGTATGAGTGGCATGGTGATCTCGAGAGTCACCTACTACAATAACTTATGCATGTGTACAGACATGACTATCCAGACACTTGTGGGATATCTGGGACAGCTCCTTTAAGCATTTGTATGTCATACTTTGAATTAAAATCATGTTTATTAAAGACTTTATTTGTTATGAATTTTTGTTGTTCTTCTAGTTTCTGGTCAAGATTATCCATAAATATGTCAAAGGCAGTACTATCAACTCTTATAGTACATAACACAAATTGATTATTAAACATTTAATTAACAAAACAAATCAAAGTATCTACCAGTAGATAATATCCTATCTTGAATTCAATCATATTAAAAATAGTCCTATATAAATAGATTTTACCCAACATGGGCTTATAAATATTGTGTGTAGAGAATGCCAAATTTTCTGTTCTTCTCACCCGTGCAAATGCAGTACAGAACTGAAACATTTTGAGACCAATATTCCTTTTAAAGATTCAACTTTAACAATGCTGTAGATTGCAAGGGATCCAAAATACATGAAATGATGATGAGCAGTTTTAGCAGATTACGTTCATGTACCACAGTAGCTGGTGTAAAATGCCTCTAAAACTTAAGAAATTGTCTCTTGAAATAAATTGTTCAATCACTGTTTAAAAATTGAATTTTAAACATCAGCTGCCAGTACCCACATCTAGAATTTTTTCTAGTTTAGGAAATGGTACGCCATATTTTTTACACATTTTGCGTAACAATTTATCATATTCTTGATTTAGTTTAGCAGATTGTTGTAGTGCATATTTGATATCTTCCACTTCATCGAAAAATCCCTGAAACAAAAAAAAAAATCGGATTAGAAATAATTGCTGTCAGTCCCTTAATTTTCTGTACCCGAGCAGCTTTAAACTACCTGAGAACATCTTAAAGATTGTTTATTATTTCTGTGATGCAGACATTCGATATAAAACGAAAATGATATGGGGTTTAACATCCTATTCTTCTGCACCAACTGAGTGAAATTTTGCCCAGGCGGCGGTGCTACAGCCTACTCTTATTTTGAATTTCAACTGTCAAGGGTTCTTTTACGTGTACGGCAATGTGATGATTGAAATGTCTTACACTTTTAAATTTAAAAAAATCTTTCTCTTTAACCTTATAATCCTTGAGTGGCATTTAGCGATTGAACACATTAAAAACACAACACAGTTTATATGGAAATACAATCACTGGTTTATAAGTATAGCACGACGTTTCGACAAGTATTCTCTTATCGTTATCAAGCACAAATGATGTGGTTTATAAGTATAGCACGACGTTTCGACAAGTATTCTCTTATCGTTATCAAGCACAAATTTGTGCTTGATAACGATAAGAGAATACTTGTCGAAACGTCGTGCTATACTTATAAACCAGTGATTGTATTTCCATATAAACTGTGTTGTCTCTTTAACCTTGTCGGTGCATGTAGGGTCTCCGTGGACCCCATGGGAATGTTTTATAGTGTTTTGTGATAGGCTAACAACTGGGCACTGCTGTCTGAAATTTAGTGACTTTGTCCCCTATACATTTTTACAAGTAGCGAAGAGATCGGTATTCATCTGTTTCCCCACATGCAGAGTTACGTTACATGCAAATCAGGCCCAATGCTTGAAGGGAACATGGGATAACTCACAGTAGAGATTTAGCTAATGTGTTTGCTGTCTGATACCATATTGTGTATGCCAGGGTATTCTCTCTTTTAGCGTCTGCATGTTACAAATACCAAAAATTAAATGATGAATTCCAAATTGTCAATGTTTTTTGTATCAAGCGTGAATTGCTCTTTAACCTCTTTATCACAAAGTAGCAATTTTGTGAAAATTATTAAATCTTTTTCCATGTCACTAAAGATTCGTCTACACTAGGCTTGAAAAAGTCGGCTTTTTAAAAACCCGTTTTTTTCAAAACCCGGCTTTTTCAAGTGTAGCGTCTACACTGACTGAACGGAAAAAGACGATGAACACCGACCTTCGTTATTTGTGGAACTTCCGGTTTATTTATTACGCCATCGGCTTCAGTCAATTTTGCAGAGATAATAATATAATAATAATGATTACTTTGGTTACTTTGGTGCAATTATATATCCAGTTTATGGAATATAGCAGATCGCTGACAGACTTACGGAAGAGGGCGAGAAAACGACGTGCAAGACGATTGCGATTGTATATCCGTCGAAGACACTTTCGACTAACATCCTTCATGGCTATGATCGAGAGTTTACCTGATGGCAGAGCTGGGAGAATATGGAAATACCCTACTTCCTCGGATTTATGGGATAATTATATGAACAACTGGTCTGACAGAATACGGTTATTCTCAGCCTTACAATCCTTGTATTCCTTCTTGAGCCGTTTGAACTTGCTTTTGACCTGTTCGGTGGACCGAGAGAAGCCAGCTTCGGCTAATTCAGCGCATATAACCCTGTAAATTTTATTGTCTTTGACAGTTCCATCAAACAAAGCTTGAATGTTCCCCCGCCCCCAAATCTCAATTAGCAATAAGCACTCCTCGTTAACCCATTTTAGGTTAGGCATGTTGAAATTAAATAGGCTAGGCTATAGATGGATTTGAGATCTACCGCAATTTCTTAGAACCGGAAGCAATGCCAATGTTATGAATGTACGGAAGCTCGGGATGAATGACATCCGGGTACTTGATAAATCCCGGATTTACCGTCTACACACATAAAATTGCCGTTTTTTTGAAAAAGCCGGCTTTTTGATTTTGAAAAATCCCTCAATAATTGCCGGATTTTAAAAAGCCGGCTTTTACGATTGAGAAATTGAAAAAGCCGGCTTTTAGGAAAAAACCGGGATTTAAAAGGCTAGTGTAGACGGTGAATGCTGCTAGTGTAGACGTAGCTTATAATGTTTTTGGATAATAATTTAGGTATTTTCCAGATGTCAAATATGAATGCAAATAAAAACCGCTGCCTTTTAATGTAAAAACACTGAATTATGACTGGGGTCATGGCCCCTATGATACATACTTTGTGATTCTCACAACGTGCACCCACAATTACCTTGTCTAAGCCATCAAGTTCTGTACGTAGTTTCTTATTTTCTTTCTTTAATTTTATTTTCTCTCTAGTAACATCTTTAAGACTAGCACCACTTCCTAAAATAGGTAGAAACATTAAACATATTATAACCAATCTAGACACTCTTGTAACATCTTTAAGACTAGCACCACTTCCTAAAATAGGTAGAAACATTAAACATATTATAACCAATCTAGACACTCACTAGCTGCAAACACATCCATGCTATATTCAAAATCATTGGTAATAAACCTTACAGAGAAAGTTTTAAATAATCTATTATGAATTTTGTTCTAAACTTTAAATGGCTGTTTAAACATGCATGATCCTAAATGTTATGAATTATAGATTCTTCCTTATGCTCCAATTAAAGAACACTAAGTTTTGATAAATCCTTTAAGAACTTGATCCTGCATTCTTGTATCTTACTCACAAGCTTTGAAAGTCAAAATGTGAGCTGAAATTTAAATCGGCAAAAATTTATATAAAGAAATTTATCCTGTATCATGTTCGCAAGATTTCAGAAATCAGAATGTAATGGGGAAATTGAAAAAAGTTTTAATTTCAATAGGCTTATTTCTTACAACCAAATGAACTATCTCAGTGAAGTAGGAAATAATTTGACAAGAATTCTGATTTGTAGAGTGTTCACAAGAAATTGTGGAGGAGCGTACGGATGTATAAATTCTCATCACCAATATCTGTTGGTCAGTCAACAAATACTACTTTATGAAAACAAATGTGTGATCCGATGTAGTTGGGAGATAACCAATATTGATTGCACATTATTTCAATCGTACATTACAGAGTTATACAACCATTAATTCAAAACTATAGTTCTGTCATCTCATCCCTAGCTGTGTGTCTGTTATATGAGTCTGGGAGGAGGGGTGTCACGGTGGCTAAGTGGGTAAGACGCTGGCTCGCTAGCCTGGAGGTCGGGTGTTCGATCCTTGCATTGGCAGAGAAAGTTCATCCAGATTTTCTGACGTGATTCCCCGTGTCAGTGATGCAGGACGGAGGGGCTGACAAGGACAGCTGTCTAGTCGTTTTGATGGTATGAAAAACAGAGGTCTCATGTACACATTGGCATGAAAGTAAAAGATCCCTTAAAAGTTGGGATTCGGTATAAGAGCAGACCGTAGTGCCGCTGTCCAGGCAAAATTTCCCTCATAGCACACTGTATGGCTTATGCCCATTTTCATTAGCCTAGTTCAGAGCAGACGGTAGGACGTTAAACCCCATTTCATTTCATTTCATCTGTTCGGTTAAAATCTTAATAGTGAGTCCTTTTATAGAAGATATTTAAGATAATTTCAAATACCTGTAGGGCCTTTAACTTTAAATAATTCTCTTTTCATACTGAATAATTCTTCTTCACCTTTCTGTACCTTGGATTCTAACTGAGCTATTTTACCCTGTCAAAACAATTATAGACAATAGAAAATTATCAACTAAGTTGTTAAAGTCCTGATGCGTCATTTAGGTCTACAGGAATCTCAGAGAACTACAATATTGTGAAAGTTGAAAATCTAATATCAATCCAAAAATGGAAAAATTTACAAAATTCTGTTTAGATTAAATTGAAATTTCATTGATATATGCTGTTAAAGCATAACGCGACGTTGCCACCTTTTATTGGTAGCGGAGAAACCTAATGGGCCATGTCGGTAGATTATCTAGCATTGGTATTTAAATTTTGTTTTCTGCATTAAATGTTCAATACTTAGCATGTATCAATCCGTGAGAAATTTGATATTTTAGCAAAAATGCAAATGACACATCAGGACTTTAAAATGAAAGTGGTCCAAAAAATGAGATATTTTTCATGAGGTGCCATACAACAACACATTTAAGTCAATGTTGAAGGTTTTCTTGTTAAACGGGGGTGTTTCAGATGGCCGAATGGTTAGCACGTGCGCGCTGTATCATAAGGTCTGTTATTGAGTCAACTGGTGGGGTTTCAATTCCCCAGTTGTGTACGTGATGAGGAGTAGGATCGCCTGTCCAACCTTGTGGGTTTTCTCCGGGTCCTCCAGTTTCCTCCCACTACTAAAGACCCCTACGCGCAAGCGACTTATTGAAATAAAATTGAACCATATGTTAGTCCAGAAATGACCTGGTTTATGTCGGGTGGATGTTAAACCCCCATTTCTCTCTCTCTTTCTTGTTAAAATTGGCCACGCCACTGTCCCACATGATGCGTTTATCAACTTACATTTAAGTTTGTGATTGTTTCTAGATGTTCCATATTCTGTTTGACTTCTTTTTCATATCTTTTCATCAATTGATTCTGCATGGATAATACTCTATAATTATAGTTTTAAACACAGTGTACTTATTATTCAACATATACAATTATAAAAGATAGGTTGCCAGCCAATGAAACATACCCACAACATCCCAGTTGTCCATAAAGATTGTCACATAATTATTCTTTTGCAGTTAATGTGATCCTTTACAAGACACTAAAAGCTAAGACTAACAACTCATAAAGTAATTATCAACAGAAATAATTAAAAACTTTGATTGGCTTCTACAATTAACATTCATATACCAGTAATCAGATGAAATGCATAAGATTTGGCAGAGGATCATATTCCTTGTAAAATACAAGAGAGAGGGAAATGTGGTTTAATGTCTACTCGACACAAACTAAGTCATTTCAGGACTAACATATGGTTTATTTTATTTCAATAATTCGCTTGTGCGTAGGGGTCTTTAGCAGTGGGAGGAAACCCAATGGTTGGACAGGCGACTCTACTCCTTGTCGTGTACAACCGGGAAATCGAAACCACACCAGTTGACTCAATGACAGACCTTATGATACAGCACGCACGTGCTAACCATTCGGACATCCACCCCCCTGTAACATATAAATGTGGGATCCTGGGATCAAACTTAAAATAATTTAATAGACTTTATGATCATAATTATGACAATTCTGCACCAATTAACGATTATCCAGTGCATTTATGATTGTCATTAACATTTTTCAAGGTTATGTACTTGATAATCAAGCCTACAGTACACTTCCTTCTAGTTTCAACCGGAATTGTTTGATACATTCACTTCCCTTGCCATAGGAAATATGAACCATTTACTTCCCTTGCCATAGGAAATATGAACATGCTGTAATTAATGAGAATGATTTTTACTTTTAAAAATAAAACCAGATCATCCCACCCTTTCTAACTGACATGTACCAAAATATTGTTTTAAACATTCTAATAATTTAGTTCTTGTAGCTCTATCAGTTAAAAACATACTTGGTCATTTGTTCTGATTCTTGATAAACTCTATCAGTTGTAACAGGTGTTTTAATTGGTTGTTGACGATGAGATGCAGATTTTAACCAACCAGGTGTCTCCGTTTGAACATATACACTAAAAATATACATAAACATTTTATTCATTACAAAGATGCAAATGATTTAAAATTGGCAGACAACAAACTAGATTAAATTATTTAGATTTAAATATGCATAACATGACAAACTGTTTTCAAAATTTTAAAAATCGATAGGTTTCTTCCTTATAATATATGCCATTTACAGGATTTCACAAATTTGAAAATAAATGAGACAATAACTCTGAGCTTTCTATTTGAAGAAATTTCAACAAGAGTCTCCCTTATTATCCAGTGTGTGTCAGAAGTTATAGAGTGGTCACAAATAAATTATGGATAGATGCCAGTGACAACAGTATATACCTCTGCCAACATTTAAAGTTTTAGGAGAGAGAGAGAGAGAGAGAGAGAGAGAGAGAGAGAGAGAAAGATGGGGTTTTACCTCCACTTGACACAGACTAGGTCCTTTTTGGGACTAACACATGGTTCAATTTTATTTCAATAATTAGCGTGCGCGTAGGGGTCTTTGGCAGTGGGAGGAAACCGGAGGACCCGGAGAAAACCCACGAGATTGAACAAGCGACCCTACTCCTTGTCACGTACAACTGGGGAATCGAAACCACACCAGTTTACTCAATGACAGACCTTATGATACAGCATGCACGTCCTACCCATTCGGTCTATCCACCCCTCTTAGGTCCACAGATAGAGCCGATGTTGAGATATAGCTGTTGACAGATTATTAAGACAAAAAAACCTGAGTATTAATAAACAAATGGACTTCCACTTAACATTTCAACAAAATTAAATAGGCTAATACAGATTTTGTCCCAGCACTAATCGAAAATCCCATCAGTTTATTTTGAACTAAATCACAAGTTTATTTCTTTTTCAGGTATTTCCATTCCTCAAAATAAATCATGTACTCTACTTGATAATGAAATCATAAATTGACATAATAGAAATGCAGATATTTCACATCAAGATCTACTGAGTAGGTCTAATAACTGTCATTAAGTGTCATACTTTCTGGTTGTAACAAAATTCTTCAACAGTTTTTCTACTTTCTGTTGTTCTAAAATAACATCTAGATGATTTTGTATTTTTTCTTTTTGTTGTTTTAATCTGTTGTATTTCTTCTTTAATTCTAAATTCTCTGCTGTTAACTGAAAATAATATTTAAAACAGTATTATAATAAGTAGGCCTACATCAATTTGCCTCTGTATTAACTTTACTCATTTATTCTTTGTACAAAAATAAAGTGACTGCATATCAAAACAGAAGGTTAGAACTTGTGTATTTCTTTCATAAGCACTTCCGATATATAGCTGTGCAGGACTGTTTTCTAAGATTTTTTCACACTGAATTAACCAGTTTTATTCACTGAAATATATTTGGGACTGCTCCGTTATATATGTTATCCAGTTTGCAAAGCTCCACCTGGATAGGGTTAGCTCTTGTCTAACGCCTCCTTTTGTATTTCATATATTGTATATTTTTCATCATTACCTTACCTACATATTGGATTTTACATTAGAATAAAAAGATTGGAAACAGAAGCTTTTTTTTTTTTTGATTGACCATGAACATATTCATTTTTACATTAGAATAAAAAAATTGGAAATGGCAGTGATATTTTTTTTTTTTTTTTTGATTGCCCACGAACCAACAGTTGGGGGTCTTAATTTTACATTTAACGCTCGGTAGAATTTCGTTTCATTAAAGTTATATAGTCTAAATTTTGAACCATCAAGCGTCTTTAGTAACAAAGTCTTGAATATCCAGTGAAAAAAAAGAAGATCGTTTACATTACGTCAAGACAAACAAGGCTATGCAAAAACGAGAATCAATTCCAAGCGTTATTAGCTGTTAACTGCTTTTTATCGTAGAGATTTCGTGACATATATCATTGAAAACTTCATTATAAATACTGATAATTAATAAAAACATATAATATTTACCATGGAACAGCAGTGTATGTCTGGAAAAGACATGTTTGTTGACGAAGGTTCGAATCCCACGAATCTCTTCAACGGAAATTGCAAAATTCACTACTATAAATTTTAATGAAACGAGATTATCTGTACAAATTATTTTGTGGGTACTTTTAACGGGTTATTTGTCTAAATCATCGTAATCCTACTACTTTTGATGGCATTGTAGGATTTTTTTTTTAACTCTCCCAATAACTGATTTACTATTGGGGGTTACCTCCCTTGTACCACAAGCATAAATATAGCCTGCTGCGGACCCTTTAAAATGTCCGACGATTAGATATTAGAAAGTGTTAGGCTTGACGGTAGAATCATAGGACTATATTTCTGTGGTAGAATATATACAGTTCAAAATGTCTGACATAACGGATTTTTTCAAAAACTTTTGCATACAATTAAATTTTAACATATCCAATTTATTCCTCTTTAATTGAGATCATATTATATTATTATATGAATCGCTCCTCTCTCAAGTACGAGTGGAAAATGTAGACTAATTAGTTTACTTAGGCCATTGGCCTCGGGCTTATTAGGCTCTAACACTAGCAGCTAATTTTTCAACACCCAATATTAACATTATGAGATCACGTGAGATTGCATCTTGCCCTCGAAAATCAGTGCGTGCTTGCCCAGTCACAAGCGAAGGACGTGTTTCGAAGCTCTTTGCTTATTTGTCATTGTGTCTTTTTTAAAAAAAAGTTTTTTTTTTAATATTTGAACATTTCTGTTGCTAATTATGTGTTGTGTGTGTGTGTGTGTGTGGGGGGGGGGGGGGTATTATTATTTTGTGCTATATGATGACTACTACTTGTTATTTGCTTAGCACCTTTTCGCTGTATAAATATTAGAAATGGTACCACCACTGGTAGATTAACTTCTGCCTTTGGCTTACAGCCCGACTAAGAACATTTTGTATATATATATATATATTGCAATATATCTCTGTAAGTTATTCTGCGATCGCTTCAAAATTAATATCAATGGAATCCAAGCATTTAAAGGATGGAGACTGAAAGAAAAAAGAAGTTATTATATTATACACACTCATTTCAGTGAGGGCGTATTATGTCGTCACCCAGTCCGCCGACCCGTCAACAATTGGCTTGTGAACGCGATAGGGGCTAGAACTTTGTGGTCTCGAGAGGACGAACCCTGTCGATTTTCAGCGTTCCGTGATTATTCGTTCTTGATTTATGCCCCTTTTACCGAAAACATTGTGAACGAGGCAGGGGCTTGAGTTTTAGTGTGAATCATCGTGGTCACAGAGAGAAAGAACCGTATCCATTTTCAGCGTCTCGCGACTTTTCGTTACTGCGTTATGATCCCATGTCCGAATACATTGTGAACGCGATATAGGCTAAAGCTTTGATGTGAAGCATAGTGTTCATGAGAGGACGAATCCTATCGATTTTCAGCGTTCCACGACTCTTCGTCCCGGAATTGTGCCTTTTTTTCACGAAAACATTGTGATCGTGATAGAGGTTATAGTTTTTGACTGATTTTTTTAAAATTTGATGCATTGGCCGAGAAAGTTCATCCAGATTTTCCGGCGTCAGTGATGCAGGACGGAGAGGCTGACAAGGAAAGCTGTCTAGTCGTTCGGATGGGACGAAAAACCGAGGTCCCGTGTACACATTGGCGTGCACGTAAAAGATCCCTTGGCAGTTGGAATTCGATATAAGAGTAGGCCGTAGTGCTGGTGACCGGGCAAAATTTCCCTCATATCACACTGTATGGCGTATGCCCGTCTTCATTAGCCCAGGTTAGGAGCAGAACAGTAGGACGTTAAACTCCATTTCATTTCATTTCATTTCATTGATGTGAAGCACTGTGGCCACGAGAGGATGAATCCTATCGATTTTCCGTTACAGAACCCCCCCCCCCCCCTCCCCTTGACGAAAAGCTTGTAAGTGAGTGCGATAGAGGCTGTAGAATCCGGACATAAAAATATTTTTAAAAAAAATAATTGTAACAGGATGAATGAAAACATAAATACATTATTATCCGCCCACAATTCAGCATGGGCGTATTATGTCGTCACAATGTCCGTCGGTCCGTCAACAATATGCTTGTGAGCGCGATAGAGGCTACAGTTTGTTGTCGGATTCTTTTCACATTCGGTGTGAAGCTTGTGGTCATGAAAGGACGAACCTTATTATGTAGATATTCAACGTTCTGCGACTTTGTGTTCCGGAGTCCCCCCCCCCCCTGTCCAAAACCTTGTGAACGCCACGGAGGCTACAGTTTTTAAACAATTGGTATGAAGCATATTCATTCTACCAAGATAGAGGCTGGAGTTTGTAACGGATGTTTTTCATATTTGGTAGAAAGCATTGAGGTCAGGGGATGAACCCAATTTATTTTCAGCATTTCCCAACGTTTCGGATTTACATCATTGAATTCTTCACTATAGAGGTAATTCGGTTTTTTTTAGCAGATGATCTGTCATTTTTTCGAGACTATAGCCTTATTTATAGATACAACTACTTGCAATAACGAATGAATGAAATAGGGTTTAATATCCCACTTTTCTGCACATGGCATTACAAAGGGAGTTGCCATTGGAAAATTATAATAAAATAAATACGGAATATAAATCCACTTAAAAATAGATAAATATTCTATTTGCGCATAGAACTGAAAATCATTGAACGAATAACTTATATACTACAATAGAAATAAAATTTATAACTTATTTTATAGTTGTGCCTGAATATCATTAGAGATAAAATTGATGAATGAATAAATACAACTAGACACAGATTTTCTAATCATTTATATATATAATCAATAGTACAACAATCCCTATACAACCACTATACAATATGCCGTTATAATATATTGGCTTGAGGGGGGATATTTATTTAATAAGATAACCCAATCATTGTTAGATTTAGTGGTGTTTATAGAAGTATGGTATAATGATTACCTGTCATTAATAAATATAATATTTTATACAACATAACCTACGAACCCTACAGGAACCCTGAAGGAATCTCAACGATGTGCAAATATTTGTCAAAAAAATAAAACCATATTTAACCCGAACTGCATTAAAAATGCGAAAGTAATTAAAAATGACAAACGACAAAATAAATTTTAAAAACACGTGTAAAATATACTAAGCAGGCGCAAACGAAACTCGTTCAATTTGGATTGTTCGTGTATTTCACCGAACATAATTGATTACGCATTACAATAAAATGAATTAAAAAGTTGGATGTAATTCACTTTACATACACTCACATAATACATTAAACATGCATTATGCAAGATCTATAAATCTGAATATTGCATGTCTTTCTTTAGGCCTGAAATGTTATATAAATTATTAATTAGACGTTAATTAACTCTCGATGCCATCAGGTGTAGATTTAAATACGTTTTTTGGTTGATTCGGTTGCCATAAAATGGATAATCTAGATTTTGGTTATTTTCGTAACAACGGAAGTAATGACAATCGAAGCTAGACTATAATTGTATCGCCGATATGTAGGCTCAGAGTGAATTTGACTGAAATTTTCAGCACATTCTCGTTTCATTATCCATTTTTTAAAATATTATAGCGAGAAATGTCAGATCTTTATCTAATCTTAACGCCGCTTTATGATCTCCCCCGGCGTCGAAGCCGAGGCGGCTAAAGGTATATGTCTCTCTAAAATTTCTGTATGATGTCTTAACCCAGCGCCGAGCCACAGGCTGCGGGTACATCCTTCTAAGAGCCCCGCATGGTGTCTCTATCCCAGCCTCTAAGCCGAGGGAGCTGTGGGAACGTGCTAAAAATGATGTCTGAAAATAGGTTAGCGTCATAAAGGTGGCCATAGCCACACTCGTCTTAATAAATCTACATGATATCTGTATCCGGCCTCTAAGACGAGTCGGCTATACGTCCCTCTAGAAACCTTAACGATGTCTGAAGCAAATTTAATCGCACTCTTTAATTTATATTAAACGTTTGGCTACATCGGCTATTAGGGTGGGGCAATTACCATTTTTGGGTAAGTGTTTCATTCGGACACCTTCTTACGTCAACTTTATTGTATCTAAATGGTCTAATCTGTGCACCCGATGGCTGGGCAGCAGTAACACACTTCCAGAAATTTATGGTAGCAGAACTGTCAGTGAGGGGGTCTAAGAATTTCGTAGAATAATACAAGGTACGTACTTAACCCAGTTCTCGCTGTCACCCATTTGTTTAACCACTTCAATACATTAAACAGAGCACCTTTCATTATTGTATGCGTTGCAACCCATTTGGCTCAATTTCTAGGTTCCAAATGTTAGCGATTTAGCTCCTTTAATGTCAGACTATCGAGTAAATAATTCAATTTCCCTGTGGGAAGTCGATCTTTTATTTGCTATTCGACACAATAAACAATAATCATACAGACCTATATCCTATACCCGAAAGGTTAAAAACAAACGGTGTTGTTTTCAGTTACTCAGTAAAAGACAGTTAACGGGTGATTTATAATGATGATCTACTAGTATTTGAATAATTAATCAAGATGGGTGACTCTTACAGATAACAATGTAATGTCTACTATTATTATATAGTGTACTATGATAGGTCCATTGTTTTATCCACGTGACTAACTTGCTTACGAATTATCGATCTATCAGCCAATAGGTGATTTACACTATTATAACTGTGATACTATTCATACTATATTCTATTCCTTGCTCACTTTAACACGTCCACATTTACTAAAGTTGCCTGAAGTTTCAAAAATAAAAATATATTCTGTCCCTTGCACGCTTTAACATGCAACATTTACTAACTAAAGTTGCTTGAAGTTTCAAAAATGGACTCATGAAGTGATCCAGAATGATCTCGGAATTTAAGAAGAGTCGCCAGTCGGACCAGTGGTACATTAGTTTGGTAAGTAAATTTTAATTTGTGTATGTATTAAATGTAATCTAGAATATTTATACTTAAAATAATTTTTAAAGGGGCATTAGGTAAAGAGCTGACAGGTCTCGCTATAATAGTTAAACTATAAATAATAAAAAGAGAATATGGTAAAAATTTCAGTCAAATTGCTTCACTCTGATCCTAGATATTAACGATTCATTTTTTAGGCTAGCCTCGGTCGTCATTACTACCGTTGTTACGATAATAATTAAAGTCTCAATTATCCGGTTTTACGGTTATTTCATGTATTCAAATCCACTAAATATCGCAGGCTAACGACGACATCGAGAATTAATTATGTTATTAATGTCTAATTAATAATTTAGATAACAGGTAGACCTGCATAAACAGATTAAGCTCTTGCATAATGCATGTTTAAAGTCGAATACAGCGGTAGCTCCGTGAATAAAGCACTGACTCACTAACCAGGAGGTCCGGTGTTCGATCCCGGTGTTGGTCGAGAAAGTTTTCCAGGATTTTACATCGTGGTTGCCGCTTTTCAGTGGTTGAGTATGGAGGGTCTGGAAAGGACAGCGTCTAGTCGTTCGGATGGTATGAAAAACCGAGACCCCTTGCACATATTGGCGTGAAGGTAAAAGAACCCTTTACAATTGGAATTCCTTATAAGCGTAGGTTTTAGTGCCACTGTCCGGACAAAATTTCCCTCATAGCACACTGTATGGCGTATTCCTGTCTCCATTAGCTCGGTGCAGAAAACTAGGGCGCTAAACCTCATTTCATTTACGTTTTAAATCCTATTGAACTGAGGTGGTTGGCCCAAATAACATTTACACAGACTGTAATTAAAGAAACAACTGCGATCTGTGATTGATTTCTTTTTACAAGTAAGTATCGTCTTTGCGAACCGTAATTAATCGAACCGAGTTTTAAAACATAAAATGCCAGGAAGCTAGTTACATATTTAGTGGTTGTCGCTCAGCGGCCGTTTGGTCTAAATCAATGTTTCGAGATGTGTTTATACACCGGGAAACTATAATATAGAATTATTGTATATGTTTGAATTTTTTTATTTTTTTATTTTTGTGTTCAAAATAGTCTGAATAATAGTCGAATGTCGTGTAATTGGAGATCTTTGAAGTGAAAAGGATGTTGCTGCCCTAGAAACTATTGATGATTGTACCCTATTACATAGCTTGCAAACTGCCTTGTTGGACAATTTCCTGGGGGGGGGGGGGAAATTTTAGGGAACGTTTACAGATCCCCTGTTCAAATACCGAAGAAAAAATCTCAAAATGGATTCCAACCGAATTCTATTATTCTATTATAATATACAAAATTTAAATAATCAACCTGGATTTGTTGGTTTAAACTTGGTAAATGTCAATGTAGGTAATTTAATAGGTATATGTACGTTGCAATCTTTGTGCCTTATCGTAGAATACAACGGGATATTGCGTAATAATGCTGGTCTATATTGATTGTGTTCGATGAGAAATATTTACATGTACGTAAAGAACGACACCATCTCTGAAAAAAGATCCTGTTTTGCCACAGATCTCCTGTAAACCAGTATGTTTACGTCCGAAAAGATCAGGAATGTAATCAATATTATCATTAAAATGAAATGAAATGAAATGGGGTTTAACGTCCTACTGTTCTGCTCCTATACTGGGCTAATGAAGACGGGCATATGCCATACAATGTGCTATGAGGGAAATTTTGCCCGGGCAGCGGCACTATCGCCTACTCTTATATCGAATTCCAACTGCCAAGGGATCTTTTACGTGCATTCCAATGTATACATGGGACCTCGGTTTTTCGTCTCATCCGAAGGACTAGACAGCTGTACTTGTCAGGCCCTCCGTTCTGCACCACTGACAAGGGGAAACCACGTCGGAAAATCCAGATGAACTTTCTCGGCCAATGCAGGGATCGAACACCCGACCTCCAGGCTACCGAGCCAGCGTCTTAACCACCTAGCCACCGTGGCTCCCGAATATTATCGGGGATCACGTGGCTAAGTATGGGTACGACAAATATGGCTCTGAAAAACCAAGGGTCATTACAACTTCTACAGTGGCCAAGGTTGATACCCAATACACATCGAAAACGCCATCACGTTAATTCAAGCGGGCATGAGTATCAGAGTCAATGAAAGCAACACTGTAAAGTAAAGGGAGTAGCTAAGGATCCCATAACTACGTATAAGCAATCGTTTAGAGACAGATGTTCCCCATGTGGGGCGTGGGGCTGCTAGATATGGACAAACGCGTAACCGACTTTCGGTTTTTACCTCCTGTGTGCTTCTGTTTGTATAATAAAGTTGTTATGAATTTATTTGATAGGAACAATTTGTTTTCTCCTTGATATATTTGAGCATAACTCAGTAGAAACGGCACTATCCTGATTCATGTTTCCTCATAGACTTTGCTCGATATTATGGTTGATATATTTCCTATTTGAATTTATAATGTTGTTTAGTCTTCAAAAAACAAAACCGTTTCAGCGTGTATACTAAGGGGTTGGGTAACTGTCGAGATTGCCAATAAAACAAAAACAAAACTAGCATGCCCGCTATTTCTATTGCTACCCCCCCCCCCCCCCACACACACACACACACACGCGCGCGCGCGCGCTCATCCAAGCAAAATATAATTATTGTCCTCAGTACGTGAGATATTTGACACCACCTGATTATGTAACGTTTCTACTATAATATTAGAATTATGGTCTTGTTAGTGGTAAACATGATAACAGACCTGCCAGCCATTTGTTAAAAAATGTCATTGATTTGGGGGACCGGTGTTCAATGCCAGTGCTTTTAGTAGTATCTGACATCTTCCTCACCAATCGAGGAAAAATAATATTATTATTTGTCACCAGTAAAGGAAAAAACCCACGAAGTGCGATGCAAAATTCCGAATTTTGAAATGGCTATTATTTTATGGTTAATTAAACCCATCTTCATTGGAAGGCATTAAAAAACTGACACGCTATCGTAAGTTTATTATGTTATATTTGTATAATTTATATAATACTGAAGACTGCATATAACGGAATATAATGTAATACAAAAGAAATACTATTGATTTTATAAATAACAACCATAGCAAGAACAATACACCCAAAAAATTACTGTTCATGCGCGATCGTGCATACCAATTAAATTTGACAAGAAAACATATCACATTATCTTACTTTACAGAATAGATTAGTTGTCGATTTTATAGACGACTTTTATATAAAAAATAAATAAATAATTTTCCTTTGTTACAGTCAGTGGCGGCGCCAGCCGTCGATGATTGGAGGGGCAAAGCTGGCGCAAAGTCCAAGGTTAAGGGGGCAAAGGCACGAGCTTCAACTAGGGGTAGGGGGCCTCTCCCAGAAAATTTTGAAAAACAGGTTGCCGGAAATGCAGCCTGGCAGTAATTCAGGCACTGATCGATGAGGTAAAGTGTCAAACGAACGGACTTGCGAATCACGACGAAGCCCACTCACGAGCGTCAAAGTAGGGAGTCCTCCCCCAGAAAATTTTGAAAAATAGACTGCCGGAAATGCTGTCTTATAGTATTCCCAGGCACCGATCGTCGAGATAAATAGATTTGACCAGATACCGTCCGTCGCCTGATCACTAGTTTATCCGACTAGAGAACAAAATGTCAAACGAACGGACATGCGAACCTCAACGAATTCCCCCTGTGAACGCCAAAGTAGCGAGTCCATTGGGGACCTCGCCAAGAAGATTTTGAAAAATAGACTGTCGGAAATGCTCTACAACATGCAAGTTTATGACTGAGTGGGGATGTGGGATTTATTCACCGTAGAAGGTATTGATTACCGAAACGTATCACAAATATTTTTTTTTATTTTCTAAAATTATGGGAAGGGGGGGGGGGCAAACAGAGGGCAGACCAGATAAATGGGGTAGCAAATGCCCCCCCCCCCCTTGTCCCCCCCCCCCCCTGGCGCCGCCACTGGTTACAATATTTACTCTGTTAGGTAGCTTTCATTAATATTTTTCAAGGCAGCTATTGAATAATTAATAGCATCATATAGCTCGTGTTCTTAAGACCGTATCGCTAATTCACTTATTGTAATTAATTATTCGGGTAACTATTGGAGTATATAACACAGTTTATTCAGTAATTAACACGGTCTGTAGAATCAGGCTACATGTTGGCCGACATCAATCAAGAAAATGAAATGGGGAATAACGTCCTAGTTTTCTGAACCGACTAAGCTAATAAAGTCGGCCATATAATAGGTAATTACAGTGTGCTTTGAGGGAAGTTTAGCACGGACAGCGGCGCTGCGACCCACTCTTATATCGTATTCATCCAAACGTCCTGCACCACTGACAAGAGCGAACCACTCTGGAAAATCCAGAGGAACTCAACACCGGGAACAAACCCGAGACCTCCCACTTAGCGAGCCAGCGTCTTACCCACTGAACCACCACCATCAGACAGGTGATTGGACCTTGAAGAGCACATTAACGAATTAAAGGATTTGTTTTAGGAGCCAGTTTCAATATACAACAAATCCAAACAAATCTGATTGAAATTATAAGATTTTATTGTATTACCCATTAAGAGCACCATTAAGTTAAGATAATATTTTATTGTTTAAATATGCCCATTAAGAGCAGCATGCATATTTAAAGGCTCAATACCACTCTTGTTGTAACTGAATAATATGTCCCAATCTTTATTCTGGTCAACAAATTTTACTATTTTACAATATTCCAATTAATTGGTGATACAAATTTCATCTTAACACACCTAATTTAAAAAATTGGAAAAATTCAACTAAATGATTTGAAAAGCCTAACGTAAACCTTTTCACATGTGACTTGGATTTAAATATATTTTCGAACCCTCTGGACAAGTAAAATAGGATGTAATGGATAATTTAAACAACACGTAGGACACTTAAACATCTAGTACTTAGAATAAGGCTATTATTTATTTTCTGGAGCTGTCAAGTCAGCAAGAGTGTTACTGTCTCTTTAAAGAAAAAAAAAAAGATTTAAAAATAGAGTAGTACAAAAGAACTTTTTTTATTGTTGTTGATACAAAAGAGAAACACAACATAAATATAAAATTTAAAACAAAATCTACATGGAACCGGTTTCATTATATCCATTATACTTTAATTCCACACAAGTCTGATGGAAGATTTTATTATATCAATACGTCCATTAAGTGCAGCATTTATATTTAAAGAAAAAAGATACAAAACAAAAAAAAAAAGAATAGTACAAAAGAAAACAAAAATCTGATGTAGTAGAAGATAAATACACAGGGACAATATACCATTCCAAATACAATTTTACATAATGTGCCTGATTGTTATATAATACACAAAAATAAAATGGTAAATTAAATATACCTTTATCTTCCGTGTAGTATATGATCGTTTATGTGTCACAAGTGTGTCAACCATGTTTGCAATAACAATTATATATGCAATAAATTAAATTATTGCAAACACGGTAGTAATAATAAAACATTTTAGCAATAATTCAATTTTATTGCATAAGTTAAATTGCATAAATTATGGTTATTATTGCAGTATTGAGAGATATTACACGCATTAAAGGACAATGTTGGTGGTGTCAGCCATATGTGATAAAACTGGTTAAACACATTCCAAATATAATTTTAACACAGATCATTACTACGGTAAATGCGTAACGATGATTTGAAGAAACGGAAGTGACGCAAACAAAAGGAAAACACGAGTTTTCCTTATATAATTGACTGCAGTAGACAACGATAACAGATATACTGATAATTCCGTTGAAGTTGTTATATGAGACTGTGAGAGGGGATCTGTTCGAATCTAACAATTCATAAAAAGACAAGAGAATGCCAGAAAAGTAGAAAAAGTCCGTGGATTACCTTCTTTTTGTTAATTCTATACTTACAAATTCTAAGCAATATAGTTTATTCCAGTAGCCCTATAAATATATATCATTATTTTCTTACAATCACTATTGTCTCCGCCACGTGGATTACAAATTGCAATTTTGTATGCGCTCTAAAACAGCAATTAAGCGACCTTAATTTATCAAATACTGCTAGGTATGCGAACTCATAACATAAGTGGTATGAGGTGTTATGGAAAGCGTAAGCGTATCCCACCTCGTTCACAACGCCAATCACTATTTATAATCAGAAGTTAATTTCAGAAGCCGGAACTACGAAAATTTCTCTGAAATACCACACCCACGAAAACGAAAATCACATAGGGGCTTACAATGTGCAAAACGGCCGGAACTTTAGTCTGGATAAGCAGCAAGTTTGCAATTATGTTTGTACTGTAGTTAATGCCTTGATGGCAAAGAAATAAAGATTGCGCATATTGTCGCACGCGGAATTGCTATTTCTAATCTACAAATCGACATCACTTTGTAATAATATACCGTAATGAATATGCTTGTCTCGGGTTTTAAACCAATATATTGATATGTTTCTATAGTAGCACACGATTCATCAGTAAATCAAACAGAACAAGCAGTATGCCTAAACAGTTTTCTCTTTGGACTAGTTCGCCGTGTTGCGATTTATAATACATACGGCGGAGACAGTCGTAGCTGTTAAGAAAAAAAATAATAGTACATGTATGTCTATATTTATAGGGCTACCGGAATAAACTATAATTATACCTTAATATGTGTAAGTAGAAAATGAATAAAAACAATGCTCGGACTTTTGTTATTTTTCTAACTTTCTCTTATCTCGTGACAGTCAATTCTTTTTATGAGTTCTATAGATTTGAACAGATATTCTCTCTTCAAAGGAATTATCAGTAAGCTGAAAACCGACCGTGTATCTGTTATCGCTCTCTTCGTCAGTCAGTTATTAATATTATATAAGGAAAACTCGTGTTTTTTGTTTTTTTTGGGTCACTTCCCGTTTCTTTAAATCTTCAAATATGACACGATAATTCGATCAATCCATTGAGTTTACTTTCGCTAAAGCCCTTGTCACTGCGTTCTGGAAAAGGCCCTAGAAAATCGTAAATCGGGTTGTGGTCGGGGTCCAATCTGTAAATAATATCTATAATACGATCCTAGTGCGTTCATAAACAGTCCCCAATACATCTATCTCGTCTGTACCCCGTCCACAGTCCGTTTACATTTATAAGTTCAAATCGAGTAAATTTGCCATTTCCAGTCCGTCTATGTCCGTCCGTAGTAAGTCTAAACCCGTTCGTAACTAGTTCTACCCCGTTCCCAATATGTCCGCAATTAGTTCTAACTAGTTTGTAATTCGACCCATCAGTTTAGAGACAGTTCAACTATAAAAAAAACCAGTGCGTTCTTGCCATTCCTCTTCCCGTTCAACATTTCGAATTGTGGTCAAGCACCCATCACACCAAACTAGTTCTCACTACGTTCTGGAAAATGTTGTCAAACGGACTCGAACTGTGTGCGAGCTGGGTGAATGCAGTATCAACTGTTTTCGATTTGTTTAAGAATTTTTTGGACGGACTCGGACTAGTAGGATGCTCTAAAACTTTGACTTTGAGCCTGTTCAAAATTTTCCCCGTCCTGCAATTAGACCAAGGTGCTCTTAAAACGAGATGAACGTACTATGAACGCAACGGAATTACCGTACTATGAACGGACTTGCCGCACTATGAACGGAATTACGACGTACTTCGATCCTACTATAAAAGTGTTATAACCTGACGTGGTCGAGTATCAATAAGCATTACGTTATTTTTTTATTTAGTGGGAGTGGATGATTGGTTGTAGGGGTTGTGGTACTAATATATTTGATGGAGAATAAAACCATGGCTTTTATAGTCGTCGTGGCATAATTTAAAAACCCATAATTAATTTTTTAACGTTACCGCATGCAATTTATAAAACCTTTTATATTTGAATTTATTAAAGTGTGTTAATTTATTTATTTCTATAATTTAATGTTGAATGGAGCCATCTTCTAAGCATTCTTTTAGTTATGAATGTTTGTAGATCTGGGCATCAGACTGGGTTCCACAACCACCAACGTCTATCCACGTGTATTTGTAATCTGCATTTAACAAGGCCATTAACACCATTGAGAAAAAACCTTTGTAGTTGTTGTACATGGTTCCAATCTTGGGAGGCTTTCTGATGGCTATATGTTTCCTATTCAGGACACCACAGCGTATCCGGAACCCCTCAACAGCTTTGTTCTATGTGTCTGTCAACGGGACAGGGTAGAGGATGACATCATTTTTGAGCTTTATCACTAAGGTATCACGTCATGCAAGCATAATAATATAGTGTTTCTAGCTGATATTGTGCTGATATTGTCCCACGGCTATTTTCCGTGTTTCAGCCACTTCCAAACCCAATGGTTTCTTGGCTTTCTATTTCTGTTTCCTACAACTTCAATGCTTAAATCAGACGTTGCGTGAAACCGATATTCTAAATGTTAAAGACCCCAGGGTTCTGTTCAAAACTACAATGCAAGAAATCTCGAGTCAAATGATGAACCAGTGAGGAAACAGTTCATAATTTTATACCCTACCTTGTCTGAGCGTACTGTTATTTGATGCTCTAACGAGCTACTACTTGACCCAGTCGTACTGCCATTTGATGCTCGACCACGTCACGTTGTAACGCGTCCCTAGTAGGATTGAAGTACGGCAATTCCGTTCGTAGTACGGCAGTTCCGTCCGTAGTCACGTTGTTACTCCTTCTAATTGCAGGAAGGGGAAAATTTGAACACATTTAAAGTTCTAGAGCACCCTCTCGTCCATGTAGTTCATAAGCAGACTGTAAACAGTTGCTACTACGTTCACTCCGTTCGTACACAGTTTGAGACCGTTTGGCAACATTTTCCAGAACGCAGCGAAAACTAGTTTGGTGTGATGTTGGCTTAAGTCGACCCGATAATCGGTTATAAGCCAGATAAACTTTAATTTCATTCAGTCATGTGACGAAATGTACGGAAATTGCACGAAAAGAAATGAAATGAAATTGGATTTGACGTCCTACTGTTCTGCTCCTACTGGGCTAATGAAGACGAGCATACTTCATGCAGTGTGCTATGGGGAAAATTTTGCCCGGACAGCGGGGCTACGGCCTATTCTTATTTCGAATTCCAGCTGTCAAGAGTTCTTTTGCGTGCATCCCAATTTGTACAAGGGACCTCGGTTTTTCGTCCCACCCCAACGACTATACATTGTTCCTTGCCAGGACCCCCGCCCTACATCACTGACAAGCGGGGACCATGTCGGAAAATTTCGATGAACTTTCTCGCCAACGCAGGGATCGAACACGGGACCTCCATGCTTGCAAGCCAACGCCCCACCAACTGAGCCACGGTGGCAGAAATAGATGATTTACAAACTAAAAACTAAATACCCAAGTAACAGTTTATTATTAATTAATGAAATTAACAGAACAGATCCACTGCTCATAAACAGTTGCAGGAAATATAACCAATATTTTGCGACAAAGTGTTACGGTCTGCGGTATAGCTTTATCGAAGTTGCAGGGTCCCTTGTAGAAAATGCGGGTCCCAAGTTAGAGGATATGAATACATTGCAGGATATGAATAACAGGCCTAGTCATTCATATTTAAAGCCAACTACATGTATGCTTTACTTCACAATTAGTAATTGATTAATAGCTGAAAATAGCCACACCTGATAGCCCTGGTGCCAGATTATCTTTAAGTTGGTGAACTGCGGACTCCTAGCTAGTTGCGCTAATTTGGGGTGCTTTATTCTTCAGCTTATCATTTATTGATTTAGCAATAGCATGCCTCATAACAAAATTAAATATTTTAATAATTTCAAACTTATATTTATAACAGAACAGAGTTTAATTCATTATTAATTTATCATGTTACTTAGTTTAATTGAAAAAAAGGAACCAACAAAGGAGCATTGAACTATCTGAGATCTGTAGGTGTATATGTAAGAATACATTTCTATATCAGTTAGCTAATATTATAAATAGATCCATTTCATTTTCGAAGTAGTTATATAGCTTATATAACAGTACTATTAACGGTTTGTTGTTAATTCATCGGGTGATAAGTTGTAATAGGCGTTTTAGAAAGAGTAAATATACCCTGCCTCGTACAAAGAGCTCGAAATTTAACTCTGACCATGAGTAATGTTACACTATAGCACTGTTAGCAAACCACGGCACACGCTAATATAAGGACACGGGCAAACAATATTTGACACACGATTTAATCTGTAATACCCCCGTCAGACCAGGGTGGCGTCCTTACTGCGCTGCTACGACGACGGAAAATAGTCTCAGAGCGCGTCAAGATCGTCATTGGTCGCCAATGATCGCCGAGGTTCATCCGACCTGGAAAGCTGCGAGAGGGCGACTTTTTTCAATTTTGTATTTTTTTGGGACATCTTCTCACGCTGTGATCACGTTTACCGGCGACGTTGGGCATTTTTTGGTCGCCGTATGGTCGCAGCAGCGCAGAAGGACGCCGCCCGGTCTGACGGGGGCTTAAAAGGGTTATTCATGAGACTGAACCGCAGGATGTAAATTACATTTTACAGTACAACGAGAAGCGCCATAGCAGGATGCGTATTCAAACATTTCGTTAATCTGACAATTATTTTAAAACGCCAAATCAGAATATAGCCATGATATGTCCGGTTACACCCACTCTGCTGCACCATGAGAAATTATAACAAAACTGGACGAAAGAAATACTTAACTAGTCTGAAAACACCCTTTTTAAATCTATTATATATCACAATCGAAGAAAGGAAAGACAAGAATATATTAGATCCAACTTCATTTATATTCCAGCATTTCAGTCAACCTGCTAACGCCCAGGAAAACTAAACAATCGAAATGCTGAAAACGAACGTGAATGGAGGTAATTCGACGACAATCTGATGGCAGGTAACAGCGACGGCTCTTGCAACACTTTCAAATATAGCCGATTACGTACTGTCACATGTCACGCAAGACGGCGGATGGTTACTGAATTAAACATTGGCGTTCTTTGTTTTTTATGACAATAAGTAAAATGTAAAGTACTGAATCGCATGTGTGTTTTGTTACATACATTTTCTGACATTCATTTTTTACTAACTACAAATGAGGATTTCTTTTATAATGATTAAACACACGCGATTGATGTTACTTAACTGATCTTATTTAGATCAGTAACTCTTAGTTCTGACTATCTTGTGTGGAACTTATCGATAGTTCGTTATACCGGGCACGCTGTTGTGATCTATAAGTCGCAAAGTCTAGTTCTTTATATTTATTTATGGCTTGTCAATATTTACAACAGTTCGCTGTATCTGTAATTTATTGTCAATTGTCTTCTTGTAGCACCATGGGCCTTCTGTCAGACGTGGAGAGCGGGAGTTGGAAACCGGTCGCCACATCCTACGTACGACCCATGCATCTTTTCTTACCACATATTTTAGTAGAATCTGTCTCTATCTGTCTTTGCTTCTGCTTCACGTTGTGTATTTACTTCTTATTGTTTTCTTAAGACGTTTGTCTTTCCAGGAATAACAATGTTACAGTTCGTTTTAACATTTTATATATCATATAGCTGCTTACATATGGTACAATGCATAATAGAATAAAGTCATTCTCTCAAACCTCGTCCAGCCAGACTCGCTAGGCGAGTCTGCTGATAGAAATTGCTACATCTTTTCCCTTCCAGAATCTAGCTGTTGTCTGACAATCGCCCCCTAATATGATAGTTTTGTAGCTTTGGGCTTTGGACGTTCAATTATCTATTGGTCAAATATGATGTAATCACAGAGATTGGTCAAACTAAACTAAATGACGCAATAGGGAAATTTCCAGTCACATGTTTTTTGACACAATCTATCCTTGAACTTAGACCCTCTTTCCAGTTATTCTCACACTATTTCATAAACAATTAATTTGCGTTTTAAATAAACTCATACCATAGCTAATATACTGACAATAGAGAATAATTTGTAAAGATACAAATATTGTTTAAACCAACTTATATCTCTATTCCTTGTCTATAAATTTAAAAACAATGTCGCCACGACGGTATTACTACATTCTTAGTAATATATATCTGATAGTCAGTTCGATGTGTAACGTATAGTCAGTTGTCTATATGAATATATCTGATAGCCCGTCTTCATTAGCCAAGTTCGGAGCAGAATAGTTATAGGACGTCAAACCCCATTTCATTTCAATTCATTTATTGAAGAACCAGTCTTTATTAGACCGGATGGAGCAGAAAAGTAGTACGTTAAAGCTCATTTCATATCTTTTGAAGTAATCTAAAAATACATCTCTATCCCAAAGAAATAATAACCAATTAAAACAACGAAGTATAAAATCGACTGCATAATAATGTTTACCCATTCTTTTAAAAGTAAATAGATCCAGGTTAGTTAAATGACGGAAGTGAGCTGGGAAGTTGATTAAATACTTATTGTGTTAGTGTTTTTCTAAGATTTATGGAATGCTATGATAATATTTAGACAGCGCCAGTTCAATTAGTGATGGTCTACTCTTACCGTTTAGAGAAATTTAAATGAAAATCAAATAATATCGATCGTAATCTTATCTTATTATATGAACACTTCAAACAAATAAATGAAATGAAATGTGCTTTAACACCCTTAACTTTTATGCTCTAACCGAAAGGTCTAATGAAGAAGGGTTCAAACAAATAGCATTTCTATTGATATTTACAAAAAGTTGTCTATTTGTATTTCGTTAAATTAAATAAAACCCGCAGAGAAATTTTGGATTTAAAAATGTCTTGCCCTAAAAAACAAAGGTTGCCAAGTAACAAAACATTGGCCCATCGTAATTTATGTTTTGATTAGCATTTCTGGAGAACTTCCCTCATCAAACCTTTGACTTGTTGAGTGTTTACATTTACAAGATTGAACAACTTCTTGAATCTCAATTTGGCTCTTGACCCATAACCATTTGAACAATCTCAACAAGTCTCAAACAATCTCAACAGGTTTCAAACAATCTCAGCAAGTTTCAATATTAAATACCAGAGTACAAAAACAAACACCCGCGACCAAATATTTCAATACGGGTCTGACAAATCGCAGCAATTTTGGAGAAGAAAAAAACAACAATGCATACGCCTCAAAATCTGAAAGTTAAATAAATTTACAAATAATTGATTCTGGACTCTAACCTCGCTGTTTATTTTTTTTCTGTTTTTTTTTGTTGTACTTCTTCAGTTTCATTATATCTTAAGTGGTTGAAAATGTAACACAAAATCAGTTACATCTCAAAATAGACTCAATCTGTAGACCTTAAATTTCAAATGTAGACATAATATACCTATTTAAAACAATTCAATTCATAAGACATAATTAAATGGACAATTTTATATTTTATCCATTTTATAATGTACTATACTGTTGAGTTGGACATTGTCTCTGGATGGTCCAGGGCTGAATCAGTCTCTGTGTTCCATAGTAGTGCTTATATCTCTTGTTTGTGTATTGTCTGATTAAGATCTTCAAGAATACTTAAATTTTAACTCACTGTTGAATATCGATCGACGTATAAGCAAGACTTGAGGCTTGAAAATATAAAACAATACAACAATAGGTGTACAGTTACATAATCTGTCACGACTATTAGCTATAGATTTTAAAAACGGAAGTTACCCGTAAGCCAAAATCAATATAATGTGAATAGTCTTTTTCGAGGAAAAAAAATATTTACTTTATTCAGCAATAGAACAATTAAAATAAAATAGTTCAATTAAAATTTAATTACAATTTCGCTTTGTTAAAAAAATATATTGATCACAACAACAAAGGTGTAATGTTTAATTCAGATTGTTCCCTAGAAAGTTTTGTTCAGCAGACTTGTCGCATAGTGTTTCGTATGCATTGTTCAAGATTGGGCGTATCCGTAGACTTCTTAGTCGGAAAACTTCTGAGAAACTAGTGCATGCCATGATCACCCGATACTGGATTACTGTTATATTCTGTATCATAACATTATCCTTTGACAAACAAAGAAAATCCAGGGTTTAAAGAATGCAGCAGCCAGGTTGGTCACTCAACGAAAAGGACTGATCATATCACACCAGTGTTTTCAATCTCCATTGGCTCTCCATAGTTGAGCGTGTTGAAAATATGGCTCCGGCTTATCTGAACGAACTCTTGTCCGTAAAACAACCACCGGAAACCTACCAGATTCATCCAGGCTCCATCGTTGGACTATCCCATCGTTGAACACAAGAGAACGAACAATACATTTTATGGAAATAGGATTTTTTCGGCACTATGCACCTTCATTATGTAATAATCTCCCTAGTGAGATTCGCGCTGAGAATGACATTGATAGTTTTAAACGTTCAGTTAAAACCATGCTCTTCAAGCGTCATGTCACTTGCTGATCAATTCTCTGAATCGTGTGACGAAATATATTTGAAGTTAAAAACAACAGATCTACAGTTACGGATATATAGTATTTTGACACTGTCACAAGCCTTTCTTATGCACTCAGTCTAGTCTTCAACACCTGTCACCATCCTCGGCTTTGCTCAATTGTGTTTTAAACACAATTCCATCTTCCTCCAGTTGTAAGGGTAGGCGATTGGAGGGACATCGCTTCATTTAGATCCGGATCTGCAAATTTAGAACGTATAATTTCAGTCTTGTAATTGATACCTATTTTCCATTAAAGAGTAAAACTTTAGAAAGCATAAAATCGTCAATTTTTAAGAGAAATAAATGAAACTGGAACCTGTCCTGCCAGGGTCAGTCTTTTCATGTTGTACGAGGGGTGATTGATAACTATTGAGCCTCGATTGGAAAACCGTGCCACACAATGATACACCACGTTTTGCACGTGCACTATTATGTTCCTCGGGCTCTGTCACAAACTTTCATCACATTCGGTTAAACTGTTTGGTTGTGACAGGTCATAACAATCAAGTAGGGTCTGTTGTTATCAGAAAATGGACCATATCGAGCTGAGAGCTGTGATTAAGTATCTGCATAAAAAGGGTCTAACACCGAAACCCATACATGATGATATGGTTGAGACATAAGGAGATGATGCCCCTTCATATGCCACAATTAAAAGGTGGTCAGCTGAATTCAAGCGTGGCCGAGACAGCATTGAAGACGAACCACGCCCTGGTCGACCAAAAACTGTGTCAACACCTGAAATTGTACAAAATCCATGATCTGATAATGAATGACCGGCGAGTTACTAAACGATTCATAGCTGGGGTAGTTGGTATTAGCCAGGAGAGAGTTCATTCTATTATCACTGAAACTTTGGAAACAACAAAGGTTTCAGCACGATAGGTGCCAAAGCTTTTGACGCCTGATCAAAAGCGTTCAAGACACATCATGTCAGAAGAGAATTTAGCCTTATTTGAAACCGATCCTGACCTCATCCTAAAACAAATTGTTACTATGGATGAAATTTGGGTCCACCACTTTCAACCAGAAACAAAAGATCAGTCAAAACAGTGGAAACATGTGACGTCGCCGACCCCAAAGAAGCCAAAGACTGTTTCATCGGCAGGAAAGTTGATGGCCTCAGTATTCTGGGAATTTAAGGGTGTTCTCATGGTTGATTACTTCCAAAAGGGTCAAACAATTAACGGTAGATACTATGCAACACTTATAAGGCAATTGAGGCAAGAAATTAAGACCAAAAGACGAGGAAAGCTGACCAAAGGTGTGATTTTCCACCAGGACAATGCGTCAGTGCACAAATCAGCTGTTGCCATGTCAGCAATAAATGACTGTGGTTTTCAACTTCTTCAGCATCCACCCTACTCTCCTGATTTAGCTCCCTTAGACTTCTATCTGTTTCCTGCTGTGAAGAAATGTCTTTCCGGTAGGCATTTCCCGTCTGACGATGGCGTCATTGCCGCTGTGGATGATTTTCTACACACCCAAGACAAAGACTTCTACAGAACTGGAATAAAGGCGCTGCAACACCCATGGCAGAAGTGTATTACATTGAAGGGGGACTATGTTGAAAAATAAATGCATTTGATTTGAATTTCTTGTTTCTTTCTGTGTTAGGCTCACTACTTATCAATCACCCCTCGTACATGCTGCAGCTTCTGAAACGGTTGCTTTCCACGACATTGAGTTCAGTGTCAATGCTTTACGTGATTAGTCTAGTCTAGTCTTTTACCAAAAGCTAATGAATGCTAGTTGTCTAGGCTTTTAGTGAATGCTAGTTTATTAAGTGAGCGTTAGTCTTAGGCTGTACGTGAAGTGAAAACTAGTTGCTAGGTCATTCGCGAATGTCGTCTATAGGCTATAGTGTAGTGACTGTTCTATAGTAATATATGCAGTATCTATAATGTCGTGCACGATGCAGGCCACGCTTAACCATTCTTTAATTCTATACCACTCTTGTTTGTTGTTGCTGTTGAATCTTAGTGACTGCTTCTAAAGTAGCCCTCGGCGTCCGAAACCAGCAGTAACGATGCGGGACATGCTTCCTCATTCTTGAACAGGATACCTTGAAACTAATTCGCGTAGCTACTAACCATTTGTTTGTTGTTGTACTTTAGTAATTACATTATTCGCATCTCGTGACGATTGATTGTAAAATGTATCTATACAATGAATTTAATTGGTTAAACCAATAATAAAAGTACATAACAGATCGATATTATAAATTCCCAAATGCCGCGCAAACACGTTATGTTTTAGTGCATATTAGACACCATTCGATATTTGTATATAAAAACACGATTTAACATGGCTTTATAGCACGAATATGGAACTTGTAATGAAATAAAAATAGGTAATATTATTAAACAAGTACATATCCACAAGACTTATCTTATGTAAACAAGGTAAAGTTTGAACGAGGAGAACATATTGTTGATATTGTCTCGTGGCTCCATGTCATCGTTTTAAATAACTAGGAACATTGATTAAGACATAATAACTCATTGATTGTAAGGTAAGGTAGGAAATTCTTAAGAGCACTTCAGTGGCGGCGCCAGTCGCCGGTGGTTGGAGGGGCAAAGCTGGGGCAAAGTCCAAGGTTATGGTGGCAAAGGCGCGAGCTTCAACTTGAAAAACAGGCTGCCGGAAATGCAGTCTGGCAGTATTTAAGGCATTGATCGTCGAGATAAATAGATCTGACCAGATACTGTCAGTCGTCTGACTACTAGTTTATCCGATCAGAGCGGAAAGTGTCAAACGAACGGACTTACGAATCTCGACGAAGCCCTATAATGAGCACCAAAGTAGCGAGCCCTTACGGTGGGTATGCAGGGCTGTCGGTAATTTTTCACAGTTGATTAGCAGCACTGCTAATCACTGCTAATCAAAAAGTCCAATTTTGCCAAATTTGATTAGCAAAGCCTAACCAATTTTTAAATTGGTTAGCAGTTTTTCAGTTTCAACATAAAACAACCCAAATAACTAGATATTACTTTAATTATGATTAGATTTCATTCTTCCAATTTTTTTAGCACTGCCACATGTAGTTGTGACAGTTTGTGAATGTGATGTAAACTTTTGGTT
Organism: Patella vulgata; assembly: GCF_932274485.2. NCBI lineage: Eukaryota > Metazoa > Mollusca > Gastropoda > Patellidae > Patella > Patella vulgata. The sequence goes on from NC_065881.2 coordinate 22,693,268, forward strand.
AGGTCTTATGTCTGAAGCCAATTCTTGGCATTGTCTTCCGATGCCCCACTCATTTTAATTGTTACTTCTTCGTTACTTTAGAAATCTTCGTTAGAAAACAATTTCGTCTGCTTTTTATCGTGTATTACTATTTTTGTTCAATCGGGCGCACATCGATGAACTAGACAAACGCGCAATAATATATTACGGGAATTCTTACTTTGATTTATCATTTAACAATACGTTAACACGTATTTATTTTTTTTATATTTTATTTACAATACGTGGGGGATACACTGGATTTACTGCTTTCAAAATGCATACTGATATAATTACTTGAAATTGACATGACTCGCAACGTGAGTGGTACTACTTGATTCCCTATTTCCGGTTTAATAGTCCCTATTCATAGAGTTATGTCCCTGTATTATATTCATTGATATTGTATTATGAATTCAGTCTGGGTAGTCCGAGAAGAAAATGTCACACGGAGAATTCAGTTTTGTTTATAAAATTTTATTTGACATTTTATACACGTTGAAAGTGTTGAGAAAGCCTCCTAGTCTTCAAACTGTGGATAATCTTTCTGTCAATATCCATAATGGCAGGCATATTAATGATTCGCAGTTACTGCGAATCAAAAACGTTAGATTTTAATTTTTGATTAGCAACGGACAAAATATGTATCGCAAATTGCGCTGCGATACTGGTTGTCGGTAGCCCTGTGGGTATGGGGGACCTCCCCCAGGAACTTTTGAAAAATATTCAGGCACCGATTGTCGAGATAAATAGAGTTGACCAGATACCGCCTGTCGCCTGATCACTAGTTGATCCGACCAGAGAGGAAACTGTCAAACGAACGGTCTTGCGAACCTAATCGATGCCCCCGAAAAGTTGAAAAATACAGTGCCGGAACTGCAGTCTGTCAGTATCCCAGACACTAATCGTCGAGATAAATAGAGCTTACCAGATACCGGCTGTCACCATATCACTAGTTTATCCGACCAGAGAGGAAAGTGTGAAACGAACGGAGTGTGTGAATCAGAGTGAATGAATATTTTCGCCACGATATATTGAGAAATAGACTGCCGGAAATGCATCCTGGCAGTATTTCAGACACTGGTCGTCGAGATAACTAGAGCTTATCTGAGCATAGAGCGATATGTCAAACGAGCGGAGTGAGTGAATCAAAGTGGACGAATACTCTTGCCACGTAAAACCCATACCCAAAAATTTTGAGCATCGTAAAAAGCACTTCACAAGTTCTTTTAGAAATCACTCGGACTCTACAACAAACAAGTTTATGAATGAGTGGGAATGTAGGATTTAATCACCAGGAGATATTGATTACCGAAACATATCACGAAGGCAGACCAGTTTTATGGGAGGAAATATGCCCCCCTCCCCTCCTTGCCTGCCCTTGGCGCTGCCACTGGAGCACTTACATTTTAAGAGCAATGAAACTGTGAAAACCAAAGTAGGACAAATCAATTTCCACATATGAACTTCTCTTGACAAATAACAGAACTTTTATAATATAGCAAGTCGTTAAATTGAATTCGGATCTGTTCAAATTATATTGTTCACGGTATCTAAGATAAATCTGCCAAACATTAACCGACATGATTCAGTCGTAAGCTCAACGGGCCTCACAGTCAGTTTCTTTCTTCTTCTTTGGCTGTATAAGGTCTGGTTCTGCTGCGAACCTTTGTGTCGGCGGTTTCTATCATAGTCTGTATAACTTAAAGTAATTCCGATGTGGCTATCAAATTAGAATCATGGTCTTATATGCGCATGTAGCTGACAAAACAAGCTGTCTCCTGATTTGTTGACGTCCCAAAAGCCTTGTCCGCCATGTTTCTTTTGATGTGGTATATGGTTGTATCACAATTTTGGATTGTCTTATACTTCTGTGCTATGGTGTTTTAAAAAGCACCACAAGCAACACCGTTCACATAAATACTTTATTCATTTGATAATGCGTCAAAAATACAATCATATTTAAAGGAGCTAATTCGCTAATATTTTGAACCTAGAAATTGACACAAATGGGTCGTAACGCATATAATAATGTAATAGGAATATATATATAAACTGATTTACATTCAATCGTTTCCATTTTTACTCTAATTTCAAATAGTTACGTTCGGCGAAATATGTCAGAAGTCTCAATAGCGTCTGGTTATTTTAGTCTAAATAGTATTTATTTATTTACTCTCCCGATATGAATATGCCGTCACCGTTTGACATGACTTGTTGAATGTCTAGCCTCGTTCTTCGAAACCCTGGTTAGAATGGGCCTAAAACTCATTATAGTACACGATTCGTGTACAATGGTAAAACGTGTATTTTGTCTTAAATATTGGATATCAGAAGCCCATCTTTTCCCGGTAAGATCACAACATCAATGTTGATTTAAATTGACAAATAAATCGTGTTATCAATGTCGAAGATTTTGGCTGATATTGAGTTAGAGACTTAGCTACTTTAACGTTGAGACAAACATAATATCGTAATTTTTATTTTCTATGTGAGTTGGGAGAATTTTGAACGGAAAGCGGCGTTTACGTCTACTTTTCTTCGATTTCTAATTGCCAAGGTTTATTTTAGACGTATGCCAATGTGCACTCAGATGGACCTCTGCCAGTTCCGCAGTGAACCTCGGGCTTGCGAACATATTCAAATAAGTCATATGTACTATGTTAAAAGTAAGATGCGCCACTTTTTTCGCTAAAAAAACCCAATCTGTCGGGGTTTAATCCATGCTAATATATACTTGGATTGATTATGGAAAAGGGCAGTAGGTACGATTAGAAAAAGAGCTGACATAAATAATGAAATAGATAATGAAGACAGAATATGCTGAAAATTTCTGTCAAATTGCTTCTCTCATAACCGTAATATTAGCGATTCAATTTTAGGCTAACCTCCATCGTCATTACTAACGTCTCGATTATCCATTTTTAAATAAAATTATCCGTCAGAAAATACATTCAAATCCACTAAATATCGCAGGCTAACGATGGCATCCTGAGTTGATTATGGTCTGGATAAGTTCAGGTCTAATTTTTTAATTAGATAACATTGCGGGCCTAAAGAAAGACCTGCAATGGGCAGATTTAGCTCTTGCATAATGTATGTTTAACATTTAATTAAGTGAATTCAAAATCAAAGTACCAACGTATTGGATTCAATCGGATATTTGAAAAGGCCCATCTATTCTATAGCCCCGTTTATACTTGACCGCGATAAGTGTTCCATTCTCGGCACCGTACCAGGCGCGATAAATTTCACGAAATTGACCTGTTTACATTACCCTACAATAACCGGCCCCGGAACCGTGCCAGGCACGCCCTATGCAAATTACGGGGATGAAAACAATTATTGTGGTTAATTTAGTTTGAGCAGCCATTTTGACAGAACCGATGACAGAACCGACAAAGTTTGCGGCAAAAAAAAAGTCAAAGATCATTTGGCACATACGCAGTAATCCGTAATAAGTACCATTCTTAGTCCGGTTAGCGTTTACACTACGAAAATTTAACCGTGCCGTGCCTGGCACCGTGCCGAGACCACCTCACTTGAGTGGGCCAAATCGGCACGGTACTCTGTTTGACACTTTTACACTACAAAAAAAATAACTGTGCCGTGCCTGGCACGCTTAAAATGTGTAATGTAAACGGGGTTAATTAGTGATTCATCTTTCACAATATTGTAGGAATTCCCATTGCGAAAAAAAATGACGGAACGAGACCTTAATGTAGGGACTGTTATATAAATATAAAAAAGCTCGCATGAAGAATGAACTGCAGTGTATGAATTTGTATGCCTTGTTGTTAATAGCACTTTTCAATGTGTATGGTCTTGAACACTAACCTTCATATCAGCATGTCGGGGCTTTAATTAATAAATATATTTACATATATACAGATATATGATCTTATTGCTTTTCATGATATCCAAGTGAAATATTTATTGTAATTATAAAACCCGTATGGCTATAATAGAATGTTTTCATGAAAAACTTTCAATCCAATAAAGATCACATAGATAATGGCCGATTATTAATGATTTTATGCATATTGTTGTACTAATATCAATATTTAGTTAAGATTGTGGTATTTACTCAAAGATCTATGGGTACAAAGGGCGAAATGATTTCCAAATGTCCAGATTTAGTATTTAAAAGGTGTACAGTTTGCCTTCATTTTGTAATTTTATAGAACTCATTTCGCTTTTCGTTTACGTAATATTTATTCAGACGTAAAAGATGAAGCTAGGGCTATTAAATTATCCTGCTTGTAGCCCACAGGGATTATCTTTTTTACTCATTACCACTCTCATTTTCTGTAAAAGAATGACTTAATAAATGTGCCGCACTTTATAAATTAAAGTGAATGATGGACGATTGGTCGGAATACATAGCGGCTAATAAAAACAACAACCTCACGAAGCTATTTATTCCCAAAGGGCTTCGATATATCTGAATAAGGATATATGAATTTCATTTGTTCTGTAGAGCCAGAAGTACTAAAGCAACAATATCATACGAGAGTTACGTTGTATGTGCTTGGGAACATAATTAACTGTATGCAAAAGCCTACAACGTAAGCTATATTCGATTCAGCGTTCCAAAATAGTTCCCCAAGCAAATCAAAACTAAAGGTTTGGATTGAGTCATATGTATTTCCTAAAGTACAGTTGTTTTGGGGTTTTTTTTGGCAACCCTGTTCGAGTCCTTTGACTATTGGAATTTAAAATAATAGTAAGCCGTCCGGGTAAAATTTCCCTGGTAGAACATTGCGCGACTGCATGGCGCAGGCCCGCCGTATTCCTGTTTTCATTAGTCCGAAGGGATCAGACGCGTACTAAGTTAAACCCCATTTCATTTCATGCACCTTTAATTATAGCACCACCCAGTTATTAGATTGAATAAAATTGAAATATATGTGTGTATACAGAACTTTCATCCTGTTAATGATGCATCGTTTAGAATCATAAAATATATTTATCTTGAACAGTGTTGTTTAGTACAATTCTCGTTTTTGCACCCAGAAACTATTATGTGCTGACATTTTGATGAGTTTATGTCATATTATTTGTATATCGGTAGATATAAGCAGTGAGTTATAGAGGTTACTAAATTGATATTTAATTCTATTAACTATTCATAACAAAACACAATACAACACAAGGTATGGATATATAGAGAATCTCCTACGAGTCTTTTATATCAAAAAATATCAACACAAATCGATAAAATAAAAATAAAAACGAGGCTCTGTATACCTTTTTTTTTTACCTTATCGACGAGTTTAGATAATTTTTGATATCAAAAAGACGAGTTGGAGATTTTATTTATCATCTAGCCCTTTCTTACATGCACAAATAAATAAATATAATTCTTTGCTGTAGATTTCACTATTACTGAACCTGATTACATCACGGCGTAGTGATACATCAGTTTTTGACAACAATTCAATCATTGTTTCTATCAAGGTCAATTAAATAAAAATAGTCCATTTTTGATAACAAAGCAGTTACTTTTAATTAAAAAAATGAACTGTTCTTTGAAAATTAAAAAAAGTAGTTCCTTTTTAACTGACCAATCAAATTCATGTAAAGCGATATCTACTAAGGGTGATAGTAGTTCCTTTTTAACTGACCAATCAAATTCATGTAAAGCGATATCTACTAAGGGTGATAAAACTACTGCTCTATTATTTAATAAAAAGTTTCGTAAAAATACAGGTCACGTTGTGTTAACATAATATTATGCAAGAGCTAAATCTGCCAATTTCAGGTCTTTCTTTAGGCCTGAAATGTTATCTAAATTATTAATTAGAAATTAGTTAACTTATTCAGACCATAATTAACTCTCGATGTCATCGCTAGTCTGCGATATTTACTGGATTATAATCCGATCTGCTGCTCAACACTCATTTATGATTAAATCAAACAAGAGCATCGCTAACGCAGCAATATACGTCCACATTCCTGTTTTGTTTGATATGGTCCAGTTTGCATTGAGGGTCTGTGAAATAAAACTGGGTTGTAGGACTGCTATCAGTTTAACGTTTCGTTCACATTAACAGAACACAATTTTTATTTTAAAACAATCGATGTCTTTATTCTAAAAGCATGACGTTTAGAATAGGTATCCCCATTTCAAAAGGATCGGTTAAGAATTGCGGCCTGTAGGCAAAACACAAGACACACAAACATTAGGCGTGACTCTGTCCCAAGGGGTTGAGCATGCACCAAAAATAATAATAGAGGCCAGCCTTAGGATTAAGGAATAAGTGTAAAAACGTAGCCTTAGGCTATAAGGAATAAGTCTAAAAAAAATTTCAAGATGATCGATTAAGAAATGCGGTCTGCAAGTGACACACAGACATAAAAAAAGAAAATGGGCGTAGCTCTGCCCCTGGGGGTTGGGTATTCACCACAACTAATAGGGATGTTCCTTAGGATAGAAGGAATATGTATGCTAAGTTTCAAGGTGATACGATAAGAAATGCGATCTGTAGATGACAAACAAATAAATAAATATAAGGGATGGGCGTGGCTCTACCCCTGGTGGTCGGGCATGCACCAAAAACAATAGGGATCATACTTAGGGTATAAGCAATTCATATGAAAAATTTTCAAGACGATTGATTAAGAATTGTGGCCTGTAGGTGACACACAGACATAAAAAGAAAAGAAAATGGGCGTGGCTCTGCCCCTGGGGGTAAAAAAACAATAGGGGTCATCGTTAGGGTATAAGCAATTCATATGAAAAAATTTCAAGACAATTGATTAAGAATTGTGGTCTGTAGTCGACACACACACATAGAAAAAGAAAATGGGCGTGGCTTTGCCCCTGGGGGGTGGGCATGCACCCAAAACGATAGGGATGTTCCTGAGGGTACAAAGAATAAGTATGCAAAGTTTCAAGATGATACGTTAAGAAATGCGGCCTGTAGACGACAAACAAACAAATACAAAAATGGGCGTGGCTCTGCCCCGGGGAGGCGAGCATGCACTAAAAACAATAGGGATCATCCTTAGGGTATAAGGAATAAATATGTAAAGTTGATACGTTAAGAAATGCGGTCTGTAGATGACAAACAAATAAATAAATATAAGGAATGGGCGTGGCTCTGCCCCTGGGGGTCGGGCATGCACCAAAAACAATAGGGATCTTCCTTGGGGTATAAGGAATAAGTATACCAAGTTTGAAGAAAATCCAGTAAGAATTGCGCCCTGTAGGCGACACAAAGACACACGAAAAGAAAATGGGAAATGGGCGTGGCTCTGCCCCTGGGGGTTGGGCATGTACCCCAAACGATAGGGATGTTCCTTAGGGTACAAAGAATGTGTATGCAAGATTATAAGTTAAGAAATGTGGCCTGTAGACGACAAACAAACAAATACTAGAAATGGGCGTGGCTCTGCCCCTGGGGGTCGGGCATGCACCAAAAACAATAGGGATCTTCCTTGGGGTATAAGGAATAAGTATACCAAGTTTGAAGAAAATCCAGTAAGAATTGCGCCCTGTAGGCGACACAAAGACACACGAAAAGAAAATGGGCGTGGCTCTGCCCCTGGGGGTTGGGCATGCACCCCAAACGATAGGGATGTTCCTTAGGGTACAAAGAATGTGTATGCAAAGTTTCAAGATTATTAGTTAAGAAATGTGGCCTGTAGACGACAAACAAACAAATACTAGAAATGGGCGTGGCTCTGCCCCGGGGGGTCGGGCATGCACCAAAAACAATAGGGATCTTCCTTGGGGTATAAGGAATAAGTATACCAAGTTTGAAGAAAATCCATGAAGAATTGCGCCCTGTAGGCGAACCACAGACACACACACACACACACACACACACACACATACATACATACACACACACACACACACAGACAGGGGCGACGGCATAATACGTTCACATTATGAATGTGGACGTATAAAAATGGATAATCGAGACCATGTTTTCTTTAGTAATGATGACCGAGGCTAGGCCCAAAATTCAATCGTTAAATTCTCGGTTCAGAGTGGATCAATTTGCCTGAAATTTTCAGCACATTCCCTTTACATTATCTAGTCTTTAACTATTATAGTGAAAACTGCCACCTCTTTATCTCCCATAATGTATCTTTTTAACTTGAAAACGTGACCTATATGTATTACGAAACGTCGTTATTAAATAATAGAGAAGTAGTTATATCCATATACCTTGTGTTGACATTTGTCGAATCATGAGTCGACACAGCTTTTTAAAAAATTTAATAGTGAAGATTTGGTACTATCCTTACCCGGACTTCCGTCACGGACAAGGGGAAACCGAGTCATAAATCTCGAAGAACTTAGTCGACAAACTCCCGAAAAATGAATATTCATTATGAAAGCTATTTCAGTTGCACTTCTGATATTTTTCGGCTATCACGAAGTAAATTTTCATCATCCTAGGTCAGTGCTTATGTGGAGACTTAACCTCTCCTCCAAATTATTAAACCTAGCCACCGATCACGTGCCTTGGCCTTGTTTGCATCTCGGGACCTTTGCCCTAGAAGACTGTCCTTTTCAGTTAGCTCCTTTATCTTCCGCTTCTGATATCGTATTGCCCAAAGCTGCAGACAGACCCACACGTCGGATACTTTATAATAAAATTGAGAAATATTGGCCGTCGACCGCAAAATGTACAACAGCCTAATGTTAATAGCTATACGTGAAATTTACAATTAAGAAAAAGAATCCTATTAAGTGAAGTTACTTTGACATTAAACTGGGTTAATCTGTAATTAGCCAAGGCGAGAAGTTGCTGTAGCTATATATCATAGAATAAAATAAATAAAGAATACAGCAAGATGCTCGATACTGAATTTAATCAGTAAGCCAAACAGTTTTCAATACGTGACAGTAACCTGGGACTTTTTTTTTTAAAGAAAATTTATGGGACAAAGCTGAAAGAGCTCAAACATTAAAGATACATTGCCCAACGTATATTTTGGCATCGATAATGAAATGTGAACAATAAAAAATGATATGTGGTGATGTGAGGGAAATCAGGTTGGATCATCTGGATCAAACTCGGGACCCCCTGCTTAGCGAGCTAGCGCTCTACTGAACCAATGTGGCTCTATGGACTGGAAAACGAATATAAACCATTTCACATTTTTTGAACACTAAAATGTTTTTATGTATACCTCTACCTATAATTATTGTCGTGTATGATGTGAAGGTCTCAAAATCTACCTATGAATACCAATCAGTGTATTAGGCCCATTTTATGTCCACTGACTTTATCTGTAGTGCAATCATAGTAAATGTTTCTATCTCTGTGGTTGCGAGTATAATGCCAACAAGTGAAGCATGTCTGGACCACTGTGTTTCACCTGCTCTTCTGCATAGTTACAACTGTACCTTTCACTTCCAATTGTTACAAGGAGACCTCGATTTTATGTCATATTCGTACGACTAGACATGCTCTTCTTGTCAGTGGGATTCTAACCCATGACATTCTGATTGTAGGTCCAACGTTCTAACAACACAATCACCGCGAAACCCTAATATTTCGAATAATAACCACTGTTTAATCATTTTAAAGATACCTTCCCGGGTACAAACTGCATGGGTGATTTGATGATATATTTAGACTAAAAACATATTCAAACTAATTAGTTTATCATAATTTTGCATCAAATCCTTCTCAAAACATCGCAATTGTCAGGGAATAGCCGACTATAAAAAATCGATCAAAAGAGGTCATGTTTGTGTCACGTGACACAACGGTTGCGAGATCGGAGGAGAATTCATTGCATACACAAGACGATGTTGGCTTTATCGCTGACTATTTTTTACAAATATCGAAGCCTAATTAAATTATCTGATTATCCACTGCCCGCGTCTTTTTCCGTGATTTTTATCTAAGAAAGTGTTGTAGTCTAACTCTTCATAAAAGTTATCAACATGTACATCAAGCGCTCAATCTCCACGTGCAACCTTCGACGTCACGCGTGCAGCAGACACTCCTAATCGTCGGGCTGTCGATTAGGGAAACCCGTACATTTTTGTCCTCTATGTGCCCCATGGGGGGTTTTCAGGGAAACCATTATTTTTATAGTAAGATTGGATATTTCTGCTTTCCATATATACCAAAATTGCCATAATTTTATTGGAAATAACCAACCGATAAATACTTTTCTGGGAACATAGCTTTAATCACTGTAAACTAAACGGATTCCCCGTGTTAGTTAAAGATGTATTATGTAAATCTATCTATTGAAAGTCTTTATATTGGCTTCATTTATTATATAAACTGTTATTTAGATATGTATTAACATAACAATTAACTCTATAGACCATCGGATGATAGGGATTTCAATGGACTTGAAGACACGCGAGATTTAAAAAATTAACGATAAAATGGATAATCGAGACTTGTCCAGTACCGTTGCTACGATAATAAACAATCAACGCTACATTTTCCAACACTCATAACTTCGCTCCGAATGAATTAATTTGAATTAAATTTTCGATATAAATATTTTGCATTAACTATATTTGAACTATTATAGCAAGAACGGTAAACTCTTACAGAAATCTTACGTAATGCATCTTAAATATATAAAATAAAAGAAAGACTTTGTTATAAAATCAACAAGAATAGCTCAGGCCATTGCTATACCTTAAAGTCATTACAGTACTTCCTTCAGAGTATTGGATATGATAGAAATCAAAATGGCGACTATTGACCGCTTGAGATATTTTAAATTATCCGAGTATATATATATACACAAGATCAAGATGTTTATCTTAATTGACACGAGAGAAAGATTTGATATAAATTATACATCAATGATATATAATGCTGTAATTAATTATTTTCTAATCAAACTTCAAACAAACCGCTAATTACACCGCCAGATATTTTTTGCCTGCGGAGCTGATCATTTTTTATACGAAAGTTTAAAAAAGAGCACCTGCTTTTAATGGATTTTCCATTTGTGCTGTTCTGTTTCACTTTTTAAACCGATTTGATATGAGTTTCGTCGGGGTACTAAAAATAACCGCCATAAAACGATTAAAGGGTTTGTAATCATGTTTACCATCAACAGATATTAAACTTACAGGTTTTTATTTTCCAATAATTATCTGTATATTTTTTCACAAACAATCTTCCCATTTTTTTTAGGTCTTTAGTACTTTTGAAAGAGAAATATAGATATAAATAGAATGCCTTGCAAAAAACAAATAGCCAGAGGCCGCGGCGTACTTTGTTTGTGATATGGGGTTGTGTGGGGGTGTAAAGGCGATGGGAGTGGGATATTTGGGTTTGCGAAAACATCCTTCTCTTTTTACAAAGTCCGCCAATATTGATTTACTATGACAGATAATAAAGGTGATCCAAATTGACAGGAATGGCGATACCTGAATATTCTTGGATGTGCCACTTATTCAGAAAAAAAAATAGGGAAGGTAGAGTGCAATGGACAGAATCCTATACCCCTCTTACACAGTATTTTTAAAAAAAAAAAAAAATATCATAATTTCAAATTGTTGCGCCCCAATTTAAACTGACCATTTCGTCTCTCAGCTGTCGCTAAAATTAATATTGTGTGCGATTAAGTTGTTTGTTCAGTGGGACAACGAGGCCTATCAGTTCTCTTTGGGTTGAGGTCTGTAGGTGAACAGATGACGGGTCAGACCATTCTAGACCAGGTGTTCTGTTTGCCATGTTCAGCAACTCCAACCCTGTTAGCGCCGTTGGCCTCGAGTCTGTTGTCCTGAGCAGACTCTTCTCATGTGGCGTGACTCGTGTTAAAATGACTTTAAAAACATTTTTAACGTGCTCTTGAATTCTCTTTTCATTTCTGACAGGTTCATTTCAAACTATAGCAGTGGAAATGTCACTCATAACTCCGAGCTTTCAGTTATTTTGAGGTCCATACAAAGCAATGTTTTCAAGCTTAACACACCGTGTCAAAATGTCTTATTATATATATATACAAGATTAAAGTATCGATTCTTGGTAAGCTAGTATCACTCGTTGAGGAGAGTGATCTCAGCATGATCTCTAAGACAAAGTAATTTGCATGGACTTCAAGCGCGGCTACAGCAGATGGTGGGGAATGGTTCAGGGGTACGTCACCACAACCATTTCTATTGGCAATCGTTCTGGCGTGTCTGTACTGCAATAGGAACGCATCTTGAGATAAAAGGTTTACAAATTTATCGCACTGATTTCTTTGTCATAACTGTTGCGTGAACATTTGAAATGGAAATATTTTGAATATTACTATTTGGGCTTTTGGTGCCATTCATTAATTTATACCTGAGAAAGATTTACTCTGCAATGCAACGAACGAGTGTTTCGCAATGAAAACTATGGTATAAAAAAACACGAAAAATCATTTCTGTGCGGTGGAGATTGAAGAACACATAAACGGAACACGGTTTTTATAGGGAATCAACTACTGGTTTTATTCTACAGCACAACATTTCAACAATTATCTTCTTTTTTGTTATAAACAATATTTTATTCACAGAAAAGGATTGAGGAACAGGCTAGGCCTATATTACCTCTTTCCTATATGACAGAAAATATATACAAAAAGACTATATAACCATGTTATGATAAAATCAATCTAAATATTATAAGAATAAAATGAACAAAAAAAAGGGGGGGGGGCTATGTACATATTTACAATTTCAGGTTTGCCATATTCATATATTTAGCTACTGGATAAATTTTTTTATTTAAACCTTTTTTTTTTATTTAAACCTTCCGGAGATGTCTAGAAATCTATGGACTTGTTCAAAAATAATACTTGAAATAATAATATCGTCAGTGCCTTTTAATAATGTCTGTATTGAAATCACGTTTTGGGGTAAGGTAAAAATTGAATGTTTACGGGCATCGGAATGTAGAGGACAGGTTAAAAGGTAATGTTCGGTATCTTCAAAATCATGACCACAAGCGCATACAGGGCTCTCTGAGATGTGCCTTAAGAACTTATGACCATTTAAGTCACTACAGGAAAGGCGAAGTCGACAATGTAAAATCTGATTTTTTGTTTTTCCTGAACTAAAGTATGATGGCGCTTGTGTGTCAAATTGTTTCAATTTACTTTTAAATATACTGATAGAGGGAGATGATTTTGTAAAGTCAGAAAGTCGGTTCCATTCCTTAATCGTAGATGGTATATATGATTTCGAAAATAAAGATGTTCTACAAAAGTACTCTGATAAATTAGATTTGTTACGAAGGTTATAACCCTTTTCCGGGAATAATATCAGTTCATGAAGATAAGGTGGTGTAAGATGATTTATAATTTTGTAAAAGAGTATAAGTTTATGACGCCTTCACTCTCCTGTAGTGTGATAAAACCGGTTTCCTCGTATAAAAGTCTATGGCTGGTCCCCCTAACAGCACCACATATAGTCCTGAGTGCGGCAAGTTGCAATGATTCTAGTGTGTTAGTAAGTTCGTCGGTGCACCCATCCCATATGACATCACAATAGTCGAAATGCTATGATATGTACAATGTTTTCAAAGAATTTCTATTTAGTCTGTGCTTCAGCGAGCGGAGAACGTTTACAAGCCTAGATGTCTTCGTCAAGATATTGTCGATATGTCTATCAAATTTACAGTCATTTTGAAAAGTCAGCCCCAAATGTTTGTGCTCGAATACTTCCTTTATTGCAGTGTGGTCTAGTGACAGTGTTGGCAATATTGGGTCCTTTTTAGTAGATACTGTAAGTGTTTCAGTTTTCAGTGGGTTGAAAGAGACCAGCCAAGTTTTTGCCCATGTATTGATTTTATCCAGGTCTTCATTAAGGACAGCCGCGCATGCAGTTGGGTCATGGATTCTCAAGTACAAGCTGGTATCATCTGCAAATAATCTAGCATTATAATTAAGGTTTTCAACAATATCATTTATATAAATAAGTAAGAGGAGCGGTCCGAGGACAGAGCCCTGTGGAATACCAGTAGGGACAGTCAAAGGAGAAGACGAGGTACCACTGACAATCACAGATTGGCTTCTATTGGTTAAATAACTTCTGAACCAGTCAAGTAGACCTCCTCTTATCCCCACCGCCACAAGCTTATGACAGAGTCCTGCGTGCCAGACCCTGTCAAAAGCCTTGCTAATATCACAGAGCATTACCCTCGTGTACTGGCCTTCATAAATTGCTTGACAAAAGAAGTGTGCAAGATCAATTAATTGGTAAGTCGTTGATTCGCCGTGCAAAAAACCGCTTTGCAGATTAGTTATAACGGAGTGTGTCCGAAAGAAGTTAAAAACATGCTTATATACACATTTTTCAAAAATTTTAGCAACTATACTCAGAAGAGAAACGGGTCTATAATTGCCACATTCCGCTGGGTCACCTTTTTTCAAAATAGCTATTACATTAGCCGTTTTCCAAATAGAGGGTACTGTTTTAGAAGATAAAGATAAGTTAAATAAATTACATAGTGGTACAGAAATTAAAAAAATTATAGACTTCAAAAGTTTACCATTGATTTTATCTGGCCTAATAGCTTTAGAAACATCAATAGATAGAAGCATGTCTTTAACCTCCTGAGGTGTTAGCTCAATATTGCACAGTGAAGATGGATTTTGTTTAAGAATTGAAAGATGTGCATTGGCTTTGTCGAGCTGTGATTGTTTGATAAAGAATTTGTTAAGAGTGTTTGCCTTTTCAAGGTCAGAAAACGCCGTGACTCCATTGTTGACAATTGGGGGTAAATCGATCTTTGTGGAGTGTTCACCCTTTACATATGAATTGACAAGATGCCACCAATCTTTACTGCCAAAGTTTTTGGGATCGTTGATTTTATCTTCTGCCCTTAAAATAAAACCACTGACTGATTTCCCATTAAAATTGTGCTCTGTTCAATGTCCGTGTGGTATTTGTATTATTGGTTGCATTCGCCTACAGAAATATTTACTATTTGGTTTATTGTACATACGTATCAATATCTATTGGAAAAATTTTTATTAGTATACTTTAGTAATGTCTCTGTATAGAATATTTCTTTTTTTAAAAAAAAAGATCAATTGTTTTAATCTCTGGAATAAAAAACTACTGTAATAATACATGTTAAAAAGAACTGAAATATAACATGACATACCTACTTTACAATTATTTTAAATAAAATATTGGCGAATTTCACAGTGATTGATTTTATATTATTCAGGCCCGTAGCTAGCCCATAATTGTTGTGGGGGGGGGGGGGTTGCAAAGGCTTCTGGGGGCGCCGATGGGGCTTCTGGGGCACCCCGATGTACCTACACCTGAATGTCCACGGCGAACGGTACCATGTATACTCCCCCCTTTGGAGAAGGGTCGAGGGTGCTCTTCCCCAGACGATATTGGAAAATAGGGTTTGCACCTGAAAATGATGGACAACTTCAATTTTAAGGCTGAATTTGCGATATTGGCGTATTATGATATTTTGATATGCACATTATAAATATTTGAAGGAAGGGATACGACTTTAACGTACCTATAATAATTTATGAGAAAAACGAAGAAAAGTTCGGAATCGGGTTAGAGTGCGACTTGTTTGAATTTTGAAGATTGTGTCCAATTCATTTGCGGGCGCCTAACCAATCTCACTCGGCATCACCGCTGTTGAACCGCAGATCAGACTTAAATCTATTAAATTTACATCTAGACTATACGATGGCATCAGGAGCCACGGCGGCTAAGTGGGTGAGACGATGGCTCGCTTGCCTGGAGGTCGCGTGTTCGATCCCTTCATTGGCCTAGAAAGTTCATCGGGATTTTCCGACGTGGTTTCCCCTTGTCCGTGGTGTAGGACGGAGGGCCTGCCAAGGACAAATGTCTAATCGTTTGGATGGGACGAAAAACCGAGGTCCCGTGTATACATTGGTGTGCACGTAAAAGATCCCTTGGCAGTTGGAATTCGATATAAGAGTAAGCAATAGCGCCGCTGCCCGGACAAAATTTCCGGAGCTGAACAGCAGGACGTTAAACCCCATTTCATTTCACGATGGCATTGTTGGTTGATTATGGTCTTGGTAAGTTAATTAACGTCTAATTAATAACATTTAAAGACCTGCAATAAGCAGATTTGGCTCTTGCGTAACGCCTGTTTAATCATTTATTTTTTTGTAAAGCTTTTATCATTATACCCAAATATGAATAATATAAAAAAAAATTAAAAACAAAAACGAGCGTATATAGACCAGGAATCGATTATTATGTCATCGCAATCATCTTGGAATTGTGACGTCATATCAACAATCGAAGTCCGCCAATCGATGCCCATTTGTCCGAGGAACATCCATGCTAAGTTTCGTGTCGATCGTCATCGTATTGGGGGAATCTTCGGTGTCTCCGTAGAGCGTCGCCCAAAAAACAAGAATAAGAAGAAGAGGATGAGTAGCCTCTGGGAACCAATTCCTGTTATAACAAAAATTTAATTCAGTTGAATTTAGAATCATAATTGTTAATCGTGTGCTTTTCTGGTGGATTATACATTTAACACATTGCATTAATTCGCTGAAATGGTTTTTGTTACCGATTAGAAATCGATGTGGGTCTGCAACGAAAAACCAAAAACGATCTGTAGTTCAGCTGAAAAATAGATTCGTCTGTGGGTATTAGAATTTGAATATAAGCGTAGTAAGCGAACAGAGTTGATTGGGGTTATATCTGAATCAGCAGTAGGCCTAAACATCTGTTATGGGGCTGTCACACATTGGCGTATAGCATCAGCGTATGCCGACGTATGAGAAATTTAGCAAACACGCTGGTGTACGTTGTATACGTTATGGGTACGTTTTTAACAAGTTACGAGCACGCTGAAAAGTTGTTAACGCCGAACGCGGCCCAAAATTTTGTGCACGCATAAAATTTTCAGCGTATGCCGCCGATGTATTGCTTACACGTTAGTTTAGAAGTACGCGATAGGTTAGTCTCGGTCACCCAGAACCTCCTAGTCTTCAACGTACGGAGGGAGGGTCTGGGACATAGACATAATAATAATATAGACTGCTTCATCCAATGACGTCAATATGGACAATAGTGACGCCACAGGAAGTAGAAAATCCGCCATCTTCCGCTACCCCACATGACGCCATTGTTCAACGTTGCCGTATGTAGGATTGCCGATAATGCCGTGTTATGTTGCATTCAAAAGCAGCCACAAACTTTCCATTGTGATTTTATCATTTCATACGTGATTAAGTGGAGTAACAATCATATTTAGTAGAAAATATGGTGAGTTTAGCCACGTTTCACGTATTATTATTTGCTCACAAGACAAGACCGACGTTCACGTTGATTTAGAATTTAGGCCTACATCCGATTCCCAGCTTTTACTATAATGAAATCAATGACGCAAACGTAGTCCAATATGGCGGACCGTGGCGTCACTGATCTGATGACGTTATCAGTCTATATTATTAGTATGTCTATGGTCTGGGACCGTTGTCAATATTTGACGTAAAGTCCATTGCCCATGCGTAACCGGGAGTTTGGGTTTTAATGTGGTTGATTATCCAGTATCTTTGGTCAAGTCAAGTAAGAGTTGCTCCCCTTCCCGCAATAAATCCCATAATCCCGCAATAAATCCCATAATTCTTGCATTAATATAAACAAACAAGAACCGTGACGAAGAATTAGGATTAATTTAAAAACATAGATATGGCCCATAAAGAGAGAAATTTTACAACAAAAAAAAAATGGCATGCAATCAAATGGATTATTTGAAATGACATTCTTAAATTAATTTCAGGGGCGTCATCATCATGCTTTAGGACGAGTTACCTCCCTTAGACGTTGTTTATCATAATGTAAAAGACCGGAACACGTCGGAATAAGCTGGCTAAAACGTTATAGTGTGACAGGCCCATTAGGCTTCAATAAACATTACGACATACATCACAGGTTTGTAATGGACGTCAGTTAACTGAAACAGAGTTGATTGTGGTTATATCTGAATCGGCAGTAAACATCTGTTAGGCTTCAATAAACATTACATCACAGGTTTGTCATGGACGCTAGTTAACTGGAACTCCACATAACTAAACAAAAATCTAAAAAAAGAAGAAAAACAAATGTAATCAATTTTAAAGAAGATCAATAGCTTAAACGTGCAATATACAAGAGCTAAATCTGCCGTTTGTAGGTCTTTCTTCAGGCCTGAAATGTTATATAAGTTATTAATTAGACATTAATTAAATATACAGGAGCTAAATCTGCCGTTTGTAGGTCTTTCTTCAGGCCTGAAATGTTATATAAGTTAATAATTAGACATTAATTAAATTGCCAAGACCGTAATCAACCCTCGATGCCATCGGATGAAGACGATATTTAGTGGATTCAAATACGTTTTTTAGTGGATGCAATTACCATAAAAATGGTTAATCGAAACTTCATTTATTATCGTAACAAGGGTATTAATGACAATCGAGGTTAGCCTATTATTAACCTTGGCCCAGAGTGGAGTAATTTGACTGAAATTTTCAAAATATTCTCTTTTCATTATCTATATTTTAACTGTTACAGCTAGAAATGTCAGTTCTTTATCTAATCTTACCTAATGCCGCTTTAATATTGAATATCTATTGTTGAAGTATCACGATCATTCTTCCTTAGAATGATACACATGAAAATGCAATTACCCAAAACAAATGGTCATTATTGGTTTAAACAAATGGATAATATATATTTAGAAACGATAAATATTATACCCTTCTTTGATCAACTCGACATATCCAACAATAATAATACTCTTGGAGTTAATGGATTGTGCACAAACCATAAATCGTTTAAACATACATTAAGCAAGAGCTAAATCTGCCTATTGCAGGTTTGGGGCCTGTTTCACGAAATTTTAACTAAGATAAAATCCATATTTTAGTAATTTGATTAGATAATATTAGACTGATTTTAGTGCTTAGCCAAGCAAAATTGAGGTATCTACTAACATTTGGATTTTATCTTTAGTTAAGATTTCGAGAAACAGGGCACTGTCTCTATTCCTGAAATGTTATCTAAATTATTAATCAGACATTCATTAACTTATCCAGACCATAATGAACTCGCGATGCCATCGCTAACCTGCGATATTTACTGGATTTGAATACATTTTGTGATGGATACTTTAAAGTCACAATGGATAACCAAGACTTTGTTTTTTATCGTACCGACTTTAGTAATGATGATCGAGGCTAGGCCTAAAATTCAATCGCTAATATGTCGGTAAGAGTGGATTATTTTGACTGAAATTTTTAGCACATTCTCTTTACGTTATCTTAAACTATTATAGAGAGAACCGCCAGCTCTTTATCTAATCTGTAAATCTCTTAAAATTGCGAAATATTTAATGATAGACACATTTTTAATTAAAGCGACATTATCATAGACACATTATATAATTAAAGCGGCATTATCACTTTTACCAGAGGAATAAATGTAAAAAAAACCCCAAAAAACTAATTGAATAACATCATATTCAAAATAACATTTATTCACAAAATTATTGAAAATCCAGACACTGATAAAGTCTTAAGAAATTTATTTCAGAGTTTCTATACAATCATATTTGAACACATGACCAGATGAAACTGCACAATCAAATCACGTGGCTTCGTTCCAATTCTTGTACCTGAGACCGGGAGTGGGACGTATATGCTCCTCGCTTTCAACCTATATACCATTAGTCCCGTAATGATATAGTAGAGTTGAACGGACGTTAAACCCAATTTCTATCTATGTGTTTTGTCTCGGCCACCGTTTATTCTTTGGATTACTATTTCAAATTTTGCATTTACATCACATTGAAGATGTAAGATGTACCTGCAAAACCAAATCACGTCAAATACATGGAATATAGATTTATTTACATTTTACCAATATATGAAGACGTCCAAAGTAATATGTCATGCACCCAACCAAATTGCTGATATTTGCTGATCAATGTATTTTCTTTTTTATAAAATTCGAATACAAGTTTCATATTGATTACTTCTGTTTGAATATATGAATGATTAATTTGAAATTATAGTTTTGTCAATAAATTTCACTTAATTGCAAATCAACTCGGTGTTGCGAAACTGGAAGAGTTTGTCAAGTTCGGTTTCTTTATTATTTTTTGAAAAAATGTGGCGTCGCTTTGTTCTATAAAACCGTATGTCATTACTTAAAATGACCAGACTTTTTTTATTTGGGTAAAAAATAAAAGTGTTTATTTAATAAGACCGGTGTGGTTTCTCGTCCCATCCGAACGACTATACGTGGTGCCTTACCAGGCCCTCCAGCAGTCTAGGGTTGGGTCAATATGCGACATTTTCGAAAAATGAAAATCGCTCGGGTGTTTCTATGGCGAAATTGACCGAATAACACGAATCCGGAAGAATTTTGCCCGAAAAAGTGCTCTTTAGATTGGTGCAGGGCCATTTTTCAAAATGGTGGCCAGAATGGCGTCAAAATCGATATTCTTTGCATATACTGTACATAATCACTTCTAATATCCACCGTAGGGTTTCTTTTATATGGTTTTGGGGGTCAGAGAATTCATATCTGCATCAACAATTCATCTCAGAAAATCCAATATGGCGGAAATCAAATACGGCGTCCAAAATGGCGCCAAAATCAACAATTCTCACCTAAGCGGTGCGAAAACACCCCCGTTATCCACTGTATGGCGTCTTTTCTGCGATTTTCGGGGTCAGCAAACGCAAGTTCCGATATGAAAACACTTTGGAAAAATCCAATATGGCGGAAATCCAAGATGGCGACCAAAGTTGTGCCCGAAACTCCTATATTCCGAACGCGCAGAGCGTAATCGCATGCCGTGGTCGATGTATGGTGTCCCTAATAGGGTTTTTGGGGTCGGCGAGTCCGAATCTGCAATTATTGGACATGTCTGGTGATCCAATATGCCAGAAATTCAGAATGACGGGGGAAATCCCACGGAACACAAGCAAAATCACCCGTCGAGATAAATGAAATCTCCAGTAATCTAAAAAGAAGTATTTTCTAGGAAGTACTGAGAAGAGCATTCTGTTTGAATCATTATATATCTCGAACCTGATTCATTTTTATTACGATTTTCGATCAATCCAATAATATATCATTTATAATTAAGTACTGCAATTATTATTGCAGATATGAATTCTCTGACCCCCAAAACCATATAAAAGACACCCTACAGTGGATATTAGAAGTGATTATGTACAGTATATGCAAAGAATATCGATTTTGACGCCATTCTGGCCGCCATTTTGAAAATGGCCCTGCACCAATCTAAAGAGCACTTTTTCGGGCAAAATTCTTCCGGATTCGTGTTATTCGGTCAATTTCGCCATAGAAACACCTGGGCGATTTTCATTTTTCGAAAATGTTGCATATTGGCCAAACCCTGACACCACTACACCACTGACAAGTGGAAAACTCGCTTGCAAATCCTGCTGAACTTTCAAGGAATTTAATTACAACAGATAGAGCCAGTTTTGCGATATAGGCGATTTGGTGTCGACAGTTTAAAGGAGGTAAATCGCTAGCATTTGAGACCTAGAAATTGACAAAAGTGAGTCGCAACGCATATAATACTGTTATATGAATGTATATAAACTGATTTACATTCAATGGTTTCCGTTTTTACTCCAATTTCAAATCAGTTATGTTCGGCGAAATAAGCCAGCAGTCTCAAGCGAGTGCAAATTTCTAGCGTCTGGTTATTCCAGTCTACATACGCCGTTTGATTTGGTGCAATGTGTCTAGCCTCGTCTCCCGAGTCTCTTGATACATCTGGGGCTGAAGCGCATTATGGTACACGATTCGTGAACCAATGGTAAAATGTTTATTTTGTCTTAAATATTGGATATCAAAAGCCCATCTTTTTCCGGTAAGATCACAACATGAATGTTGATTTAATTTGACAAATAATTCGTGTTTTCAATGTTGAAGGTTTTGGATGATATTGAGTTAGAGACTTAGCTACTTTAGCCACAAAACGAAACTAATAATAGTATACAAATTGACTTGGGGATCACGGTGGCTCACTAGCCTGGGGGTCGGGTGTTCGACCTCTGCATTGGCCGAGAAAGTTCATCCAGATTTTCCGGCGTGGTTTCCCCCTTGTCAGTGATGCAGGAAGGATGGGAAGAAAAACCGAGGTCCCGTGTACACATTGGCGTGCACGAAAAAGATCCCTTGACAGTTGGAATTCGATAAAAGAGTAGGCCGTAGTGCCGCTGTCTGGGCAAAATTTCCCTCACAGCACACGTATGCCCGTCTTCATTAGCCCAGTTCGGAGCAGAACAGTAGGACTTTAAACCCCATTTCATTTCATTTCATTTCACAAATTGATCGAAATAACACACCAGATTAACACGGTTTAATAGTTTGTTTTGAATAGAATGAGATTTAATGCCTTTAAAAAGGCAGTATGTAAGAACTAAATCTGACTATTGCAGGTCTTTCTGTACACCTGAAATATTATATAAATCATTAATTAGACATTCATTAACTCTTCATGCCATCGGATGACTGCGATATACGTAGATTTAAATACATTTTGTGGTCGATGCGGTTACCGTAAAAATGGAAAATGGGGACTTTGTTTATTATCGTAACAAGATAGTAATGACAATCGATGCTAGACTATAATTGTATCACCGATATCTAGGCTCAGAGTGAAGCATATTCTCTTTTTATTATCTATTTTTTTTAATTATGATAGCGACAACTGCCAGCTCTTTATCTAATCTTACCTTATGCCGCTTTAATATTTTTATTTGTAAACCTTATATAACGCACGGATATATGTCAATGAATCTGATATAACTGTTTTAAATCAGGATGTGAATGTTATTTCTATAATGTAGAACTATCATTAACTTATAAATAACTTAGAAATATATACAATTAAACCAAATTATCCATTTCAGTAATGAATACATGTCAGTAGTAGATATTCAGAGATTTATTTTAATAATGGGTTCCTTTATACGTGTAGTAGATAATTATATCACAACAGATTACAGCTTCCAGTGAGGTTCCTGGAAAACAGGTTAACAATTTTACCCTATGTCTATACCTTTGATGGACGAGGGGCTTAATCATTAGACAGTTTCGTCCTTTTCACCTAGCGTGAACGTTTCTTTCTATTGACAATTTATGTTTTTAGGGGTAAAGGAGGCAGGTACTAAAAAGTATAACTAAGAAATAGTTTGAAAAGTTAGTGCGAATGACATGGGAACGCCCTGAAATGATAATAAATTTCATTCTATAAAACATTTGAAAATACAAATAATTTCACGCCACTAAGGCTTCCCTATTTCCACCAGGTCTTTCAAAGCTGAATACCGCCAAGGTACAACCCGAAGCCACCAAGGCTATTGGCTACCTAATCCAAAATCAATAAGCCACCAAGGCTATTGGCTACCTAACCCAAAATCAATATGCCACCAAGGCCATTGGCTACCTAAGCCAAAATCAATATGCCACCAAGGCCATTGGCTACCTAAGCCAAAATCAATATGCCACCAAGGCCATTGGCTACCTGAGCCAAAATCAATATGCCACCAAGGCTATTGGCTACCTAAGCCAAAATCAATATACCACCAAGGTATCTTCAAATAAAAATAAAATTACCGTTTAATGAAACAAGAACACGTCTGTTCACCTAGCTGTCTTAATGAAGAATAAATTGAATGCATCATACTACGTCATCATCGGAATTGTCACATGAGGATCTCGGTAAATGTTTAATATTTATCAGAATCCACTTGAGTATAATTCTTTCGATTGCATTGTAGTATTTATCTCACCCGCAAATAGGAAAAGAAAATATCCAGGACTGAAATTAGCTGTTTAAATTATTTTCATAGAGCCCCATCCCCACCCCCACCCCTTCACACACACTTACATATCTACACACATTTCGTGTTATTACATTCAATCGATTTTATTCTGCTCCTGTATAGATTTTAACGCCTTGCTAAAACAGAACAACAAGCTTTATCAACTCGGCGGGTGCTTCTATCGCTCTATAAAATACAACAATGAAATCTCCATATACAGTGTTACAATGTCATCAATATCGCGAAGGTCGTCGTCGGGTCTTGGTGACTCGGGAGCAGATCTTGTTAAAGGAGTATCAACTCGACCTCTTCCCGACGAGTGACCGTGACAGTCCAGGTCGAGCGTGGATCGCGTTACGAAAGCAAGATCTGTTCCGAGTCTAACGAGAAGCGTGCCGGGGTCGTGTACACCGTGTTGAGGTCGTGTTCAGGTCGAGTTGGATCGTAAGATAAGCGTATCATTCGCTGGTACATGTCAACTCGATCTACATCCGACCTCAACACGACATGAACACGACCCCAATACGATCAACGCGACCTAGATACGACCAACTCGCTCCCGTCCAGATCCAACAAGACCTTGATAAGACCTACTCGACCTAATCACAACCCCAACACGACAAAATCACTTCTGTCCAGATACTGTACAGATCCTGTCCAGATCGATCACGACCTCTGCAGAATAGTATGAAATGATAAGAAATAGGCGTGTAGTTTCATATCCTGCATATAGTGCTATATGCACGGACCAGATTTAAAACGTTTGGTGATCCAATTTCGAGCAGGTCGCGTATAATCGCATTACAAATTTGATGAACTAGCTTTCACTAGTCTCCAGAACCGACAGGCTAGGTATCTGCACGACGTCGATATGACCAAAGAAGACCTCAGCACGCCCTCAATACGATGAAGGCGATGCAATCAGACGTTAACACGACCGAAAGCGACCCCAATGCGATGCAAAAAGACCACTCCAACGCTCCCAACGCGACCCAAGCACGACCTTGACCATCACGGTCACTCGTCGGAAAGAGATCGATTAAATGTCTTTTCAACAAGATCTGCCCCCCCCCCCCGATTCATAAGACCTGGCGGCGACCTTAGCGATCAAGGCTTCTCCAGCTTTACAACGCGACTCAAAATAATCTTAAACGCGTTAGGTCGTGCTTTGGTCTGACGGGGGCTTAAGTATTATCTAATAAAAAGTTCAACATTACTTCCTTATATATAGTAGTAAAACAACACTATTTACAATATACTTTTACGCACATTTTATGGTACGTCGTACATAACCAGCATTCTGAGAGTATTGCTAACACAATTAATGTCCACTACCGGGTCCACCATAACTGTTTCTATTGTCGTTAAAGATGGGTTCCCAGAAAAGTATTTATCGGGTGGTTATTTCCAATAAAAGTATGGCAATTTTGATATATATGGAAAGTAGAGATATCCAATCTTACTAGAAAAATACTGGATTCACCGAAAAACACTCATGGAGCGTATACAGGACAAAAATGTAAGGGTTCCCCTAATCAACAGCCCGACGATTAGGAACTTCTGCACGCGTGATGTCAAAGGTCACAAGCGAACATTGAGCGTTTGATGTACAAGTTGATAAACTTTATGAAGAGTTAGACGTACAATACTTTCTCAGATAAAAATGACGGACAAAGACGCGGGGTAGTGGATAATCCGAGAATTTAATTAGGATTCGATATTTGTAATAAATAGTAAGCGATTAAAGACAACATCGTCTTATGTATGCAATGAATTCTCCTCTGACACCAAAGACGTGACGTAAACATGACCTGGTTTGATCGAATTTTAATAGCAGGGCATTCCTTCGCAATTACAATGTTTGAGAAGGATTTGAAGCATAATTATGACAAATTAATTAGTTTGAATATGTTTTTAGTCCATATATACCATTAAATCACCCAGTTTGTACGCGGGGACCCATCTTTAAATTAAAATAGCATAACATAGAATATAAAGTTTAAATATTCACCTTCTGACACGTTGTCCCTTTAACCTAATTACGTATTCTCTCAGTGTTTCTGAATGATATACTTACAATCAAGAGGCAATCTGTACAATAAAACAATAAACATAATAGCTAAAGTCCTGTGCACACTCAAGATTATTTGTCTCAAACAATCCAATTTTTTATCGGCTACAAATTGAATTGAAAGAGGCTTAACATAATTAATATTATTCAATAAACAGAGATTGAGCAACAGGCAAAAAACTGGTGATCACTCATAAACATTGAGGTACAACCCGATCTTGTCACCCGTTACCTACATGAACACCTGACCTACAATGACATGTCGTGCAGTATTGTTACATGGCAACGTTAAGCGTTCACTCAATTCAAATATTCCTGGTGTGTGTGTACCATGCTCCTCCGCAATTTACCACTGATGAGCGGGTGTCAATCTGCTAATTCATTGATTTAATTCGGAAAATCGCCAACCCTATTCCATCAACGACTAAATTTCATATCGTGGGGGGGGGGGGGGGAAACTTTAAAATTGGGTAGAAAAATAGCAACCATGGCTACAGTTGACAAGACAATCTCTATATATTAAGACTCTGGTGTGAACATGCCTTAACAGTGCACAAAGTACCAAACCTAAATGAAAAGTATTAACTGCATGAACCTATCACAACAAAACAGATCCAAAACCCTTGGGATACATAACCGAATTTGTTTTCAGTTAAGTTTCAGATGAAGAATAAAGCAATGATTACTCGATCTGCAGAATAGTTAATGGTATAGTTTAAAAAATGTTACAAAAAAACATTTTATTATACCAGAGGGAGCGTTTCGGGCGAAAAACAGATAAATTCTAGATGTTTTGTTAGGGTTACATACAATCGCTTTCAAATGCATCGCTTTCAAATGCAGAGTTTGGCCGTTTGAGGATGGAAAAGGAACATTTAGTGTAAAATGACACGGGCGTTAAAGAAAAGAGCAATGATTATTAGACAATCAGCCAGGCTGTCGAAATCGCCGCAAGGTGTGTAAGCGCACACGCAATTTGCCGACGACGGTTCCTAGATTTCGGTCCCATGTCCACGTTTCGTCGAATCGGTGACCCCCCAATTTATAAGATCACGTGATATTTTAATATCCGTTAACTGTTACAATACATAATTGCTCCGCATACAGAGCGATTGTATACAATTTCAAAGCGACTAACAGTTCTTTATTGGTATAGTTAATCTCTTAATGTTCCGGAAGGGGGGGGGGGGCTGGCGGATAGAAGGTTTTCGATCCCGTGTCCATATTTTCGCCAAAATCGGGGTCGCAACTTTGTAAGATCTTACGATAGTTTAACTTGCGCTGTCTGTTCAAACACATACAAATTTCAGAGCGACGAGCAGTTGTTTATTGGTTCGGCTAGGGGGTGCTCATTGACAGAATTGCAATTGAGTGACGCGGAATTCAGTCCTGTCACAGTTCTATCAGTCCCAACAACAGAGGTGGTGTCAGTAGAACACAACGAATTTGTTTCAGCTGTCATGGTTAGTTGCAATTTTTTCCCATGCAGTCGGCGCATTTTGGGGTTTGACAGAATCCAATTCCGCAACGTTCATTCGAGCACCCACTTTGTCTCTAACTTTTACGAGGGTGGACGGACAGGCGGTTTTTACATAATCTACTCTACGGCTTTTCTCTGATCCAAAGAACCATTCGTTGAAAGTTTCCGTCGACTTCGGAATAAGAAAATGATTATTATCAACGATCAGTTAAGGCTGATGTTATATGCTTGGCTGAAAAATGTTGTACAGTTAATCCTTTTCCAGTTAACCAAATTGTTAGGAGAGATCAAATTTGTTGAATTGCAAGCTCGTTTGGCTCAGCATGGTGTTTTCAAGAGTCAGTGTTTTTCAAACCCATTAAGGATCTGTGTAGATATTTTGGGGGCCAAAATTTAAAAAAGTACCCACACACTTTAACACGCATTATGCAAGAGCTAAAACTGCCCACTGCATGTCTTTCTTTAGGCCTTAAATGGCATATAAATGATTAATTAGACATCAATTAATTTACCAAGCCGGTAATCAACTCTCGATGCCATCGGATGGCTCCTATATTCAGAGGCGTAGCCGTGAAATATATATTGGGGGGGGGGGGTCCGCAACCCTAACCCCTAACCCTAACCCATTTTTTAAAGCCCGTAAAAAATATAAACAAACACCATGTGGCCATGCTGTCTACCAAGACACCGCGTGGAAAAACATTATGGTTACGTTGCTGGCTGAGCGGGCGATAAATATTTGGTTTAGGCGGTTATGTTTTTGGGTACCTACATGCGATTCACATGATAAGTGGCAGAAAAAAATTAACAAAATATTACTGACAGGCTATAACTAGATACAATTTTATGGAACACAGGTACTTTTCACTTCACACATGTTTCCAGGATGATTATCTCTGTGTTTTATTTTAGCAGGATAAACCATATTGGGATATGTACAGGTTTTATACAGATAGAATCTTAACTAATCCTAATAATTGTTGTAAATAAATAGGAGTTTGGGCCTACTATGTAATTTTTTTATTTTTTTTTTGGGGGGGGGGGGTCCAAGTATATTCAGACCCCTCCCCCCCGAAAAACAATTGGGGGGGGGGTGGACCCCCCCCCCCCGGACCCCCATGTGTGACGCCCATGCCGATATTAGGTAGATTTAAATATGTTTTGCTGTTGATGATTTACCGAGACTTTGTTTATTATCGTAACAATGGTAGCAATGGTGATTTACCGTATAAATGGATAATCGAGACTCTCTTTATGATCGTAACAACGGCAACCATGACAACCGAAAATACACAATTATTGTATCACGAGAACGGTCAGCTCTTTATCTAATCTTACCTGATGCCCCTTTAATGTTTTGGTGGGGTTTTTTTTAAACATGGTTTCGACAAAATCCACAAAATTTGCACGTGTGTTTTCAATGGAACTTAATTTATTATTAATAATAATTAAATAGCCGGAAGTTAGTCTAATTGTTGTTCAATAATCTTGTTTAACCGTTTCCAGGCAGTTCCGTGACTATTTTATTTAATTGTCAGATTATGGCACTTAATATACGTTTTTCTCATTAATTTACCGTGCTTTTCTTTCTAAATTGTGAATTAATCCATTTTCTTGTTCATTATTTGATTTCAGATTGACGCAACATGACTGTTATCACCTTCTGGGTCTATAATATGTTGCGGATCAATATGACGAGATATATCATTCACAGGCTGTGTCTGTCATACTGGAAAACGTGTACAGTAAAAAGGGGTGAACTATTGAACATCATAAGTGATTGACGTTAACAAGAAACGAAGTGGTAACAGGAATTAGTGTCTTCCGAGAGACAGTTAGTGAGCTATCGCAGACATTCTCATACTCTCGGATGTGTTTTATGAATTTGATTTTTTAATGGATAAAAGAAAAGCTACAGATGAATTTAAATCTCTTTGGGCATAAAAGATTGCCCGACAGAGCAGATATTATGGGAGT